>NC_132988.1:29342500-34342500 GCF_048564905.1 Vicugna pacos
GTAGTAAAAATATGCTAAGAATCTCTAATGAAACCTATTGTGAACGTGAATATAAAAATGCATTTGACAATTGCAAAATCAGTTGGTTCACTAAAATATAGTTTACGTTTCCTAGGCTTTTTTGCATTTTAGAATTTTTAATCTCCCAAGTGTATCATTCTTTTATAAAAATGGCCAGAGCATTCATGCCAACAAAACTTAAATCTACACCTCAGTGCCTAAACCAAAAATAAATATGCATTTTGAGAGGAATAAAATGATCGTTAAATGTTTAATATAAATATCCAAAAACGACTCATTTTGTTCACTTGAGAATCTCATGTACTGTCAATTCCAGAATATTTTATGAACATTTGGGCTGCTTGTGAACTAGAATAAATTGTTAGAGTTTGAAGGGGCCTTGGATATTGGTTATCTATTTCAAGATAACCACTCATTTAGCAGAAAGGGAAACACTGAAATGAGGTGACTTGTCCAAAGTTATATGGTCACCATGTGATAAAGCTGAGATTTGAACACAGATCTTATGGCTTGCAAGACCCGTCAGCAACTGGGAGAATTTTCCCACGGAGCCTAACATAGCAGCCAAAGCTATGCCACATGACAAACCCTTTTTTCCAGAAGGACAGCAACAGAAAGTTAAGCCATCTCCATGGTAATTGTTTATCTAGTTACTGGTTGGATGTTGTATCGAGGCCTTACAGGTACCACCTGTTCTGCATTTTCTCTGCTCAGACTGCTTCAGAAATCTGGGAAATATAAGCATCCTTTATAAATTATCCCTTTCACCTCTAAGAATTATCCATTTAATTGTGCATTGTGGAAGTTAAGTTTCAAAACTTTTCATCAAGTAGACACTATGGAGAATTAAAGCCACATAAGACAAGGGTCCTTGTTTCCTGGAACACAAAGGATTCCATGAAAGTGACTCTGAGGTTCCAAGGACAAAGGGAGACAGGGAGTTATCCTCCTTCCTTCTTCCATCTCTCTAAACTCCAAGTGCCTCCACTGTATTAACATAAAAAATAGAAAAATACCGATCTATTTGTGTTAGCTCTTATTTTTCTCAAATAGGAAGACGAAGTGACAAATGCCCTTCACTTGGAAAATAAGAACAAAAAGCAACCCAGAAAACTAGCTTAAAATGTTTGGAGTCATCTTATTGCAAATACCTAGTATTTCAGGTTCTATAAATGAGTTTGGGACTCCTATGTAGCTTCTGAATTGCAGCATTCCTCACTTGACCTTGACATGTTGAAACAGTGTCATATATGAGTTTCCAACTTAGGTCCTCTATCAGCAGATTCATTCCTCGGATGGGTGAGCCAGGAGCTCTGTGCTGGAATTGCCATATCTGGCTGTACCACACCTTGCTGTTATAAAGGCTCTCATTTTCTCAGTTGTCTGCTGAGACCCCACTATGAATGGGCCAACTACCCAGAACAAAAATGGTGTCACCCTCTTTCCTTCTTGTCTGAATCTAACTACAAAATTAGATTTCCTTCTTATACCCACATTGTTTGCACCATTCCTGGGTTTAGGTGCTTTTCTGGGTATTGCCCTTGGGAACTATATGAATAAGGGGCAACCTTTCACAGAATACACCTGTTCTAGGTGCAGATTCCCCAGAAGCAGAGTCAGAGATAAGGGTTTGGGTGGAGGTGGTGTATTGGATGGCTGACTTCATGAAGCAGGAGGAAAGGAGGAGGCAGACTGGTCATGGAAGAAAGAAAAACCTGGAGTAGGAAGCACTTTGAGGTTACTACTAAGAGACAGATTGGCTTGACCTTCTGAAACCTTCTGAGAAGTATAAAAAATGATGTCATTCAGAATTGTTCGCTTAAAAGATGGCAGAGTAGATTAAGCAGGTTCCTGTAGTGCCAGAGAATTCTCCAAATCAGAGAATGGAAAGACACATGGTCAACTTCAGGTGAGTTGGTGTCAGATGAGTCTGAGTTTGTAGAAAGCCATCCGCCACAGTCACAGCTGAAATCAGAGCTGAGCGAGGGCCTGGGAGGCAGGCCCAGAGCTGCTGCTGCGTCACCTCTCCTGAGCCTGGTCTCCTTTCTCTGCCCAGTGGATCTCACCACTACTGGGCTCACCATACTTTCCTTATGAGTCCCCTTGCGTCATGACACCAGGGAAACCGAAAGACACTTCACCATTTTTACAAATAAAGCTGCAGTAACAGGTGATGGTAGTGCTAGAGACGCCACCGAATGCCAATGAGAAGGATCATCTGAATGAGAAGGACATTTAAAAAGAGAAATGTGGCTAGTTTTTTCACTTTTAAATCTGTGAAAAACACAGCTCAAGCAGGAATAACCTACATGAAAATGACAGGAAATAGCAAACATTCTATCTTAGGCAGAGAGTTAACAAGCCAATAAGTTCATCAAAGGAATGGTCAATGCATTTGCTATATCTCAAATAACTGAAGCCATGAGTGACAGAGAGAGAAAAAAACTTGTCATAAATGTAAACACAGAACAGTAGCATTAGTCCAAAAATTTTAAGCTATTCTGAAATGGAGGAAGTTTGATTTGGAGAATAAACCTAGTTAATTCAAAAAGGTTCATTCCATGAGGAAATTAAATCTTTAGTTGTCAGAGAACAAAGGTATTGTCAGAAAAAAGGTTTGTTGGTTTATATGTTTAATTTTAAAAGAGATGAAGAAAAACATCACAATACTAAATAGCCACTATTATTACCACTTACAATTAAGGCCACTGAGGTGTAGAGAAGTAAAGTGATGCCCTCAAGGTGACAGAGACAGAGTGTGGAAAGGCGATGCTAAGCCTGCCCTCGCTAAATTCTAAAGCCCACGTTCCTTCTACTGCCCTAGACGGCAGAACAAGCCTTCCAGTGATTGCATTTGTCACAATGTACTCTGTGGCTATAGGAAACACTAGGTTTTTTTAAAAAATGTATAATTAAAAATAGTTTTGAAATTATTGAATGATTTAAACAATATATATAGGAAACTCAAGCTTTCACCTTTGTATATAACTATAAAGTCAGGAATTTAATTTTGCCCTAATGATACACAAGTTTTCCTCATCAAGCCAATACGAAATACAGTAAGGACATAAAAACCATATTTGTAGAAACTAGATGTTTAAATATTCTAAAAAATATATGAAACACTGTATATTGTTAATACTTTAAGCTATATGACATGTAAATAAATAACCTAAACTCAGATTATAATATTTGTAACATATATTGTCTGGCATATTTTACTTAATAGATGATCTTATAATATTATGAAGGAATATTTTCAAGGTGAAGATAACTTCAAAGTGGTCAACAAACTTTGAGAAGAAAAACTTTGGAAGACTATACAAAACTGATTAAAGTAGAAAAAGAAATATATTAAAACAAGAGAGCTGTGATAATCTGTAAGAAAAGTTTCTTCTAACAATCTGAACATCTAAGAGTGTGAAAAAGTTAATGGTGGACGGAAAAGAAATCACAAGTCCTATGAAGTTAAGTTAAAGACCTAAGATTGATATCTAGAGGAAACAACAATTCCTAAGAAGGGAACTTATTTATCCAAAATCTAGACAAAGAACTAGTCATAGATAAGATCTATGACTAGTTCTTACCAATTTGTGCTAATAAATGGGGTGGGCTTGTCTACATCACTACTTGAGAGCTGTTGAATAACATATTGCCACTCCAGATACTTGTAATTCAGTAAGTTGTGTAAGTGTTATAAAAATACTGGACATCCCAACGTGGACAAAGTAAGGATCCAAGTGTGTCTGAACATGTGTCCTGAACTGGTAACTGAGACAGAAGAAGCCAATTTGCAAGACTGATTTTAGCCATAGGAAGAAAATGGTTTCATTCAAGTGGGGTGGAGGAAAAGACAGTATCCAGCTAATATTCAATACCTTTCCCTCCTTCCTACTCTTAGATTTGTAGCTCAAACAGACACAGCTAAAGTTAAACAAGCTTTTCTCCCCAGGGGATGCTGATGGTCAGGGCCACAATGGACAAGAGTCCTCATCTATGAGAAATACACTTGGCTTTGTTACAGTGTCAGCTCCAGGGCATGTATTCATGAGGATGAAGCTTTGAACAGTGTGTTAGTACTAGTTTTGATTGCAAATGACAGAAAACCAGACCAATAATGAATCAAAGAAATTTCTCTCATGCAATAAGAAATGCTAGAATGTAGACAGTTGATGGTAGTGGTTCAGTTGTTCCCAGAATCCATCCATGACCCGGGACCTTCATTTTCCTGCTTCACTATCCTCAGGGCACAGCCTGTTGCCTTGCCTTGTGGTCATAGAGAGAATGCTGCATCTCCAGGTATCACATCCTATTCACCCTCATTTGATCATTTTACCAAAAAAACCTTTATCCACCACCATCACAACCAGATGACCTTCCTCCCCTTGGGAACAGAGCTGTGTCACAGGCCCATGTCAAGCTGCAAGGAAGGTTTCCCACCCTTTGTGGTGGAAAGTGACAAGGGATAAGCCTTCAACTACGTCACTTAATCACTTCATCAACATTTATTTTTTATGACTGTGTACAGGATTAAAATGTTTGGATTGTTCGAATACTGAAACATTGCTGTTTTATTTCCTTTATTTGTCATAACGGCAGAGTGAGATGAGAATGATTTCCTTTCTTCCTGAAGTTTAATTCCGAATCTCTCAAAGAAAGTCAAAGTCTTTTTCAGTTGCTAATGATTCAGATCTAGTTTTGACAAAACTTCAGGACTATCATGAAAGAACTAGATAACAATTGAGTTTGAGAAGAAATGAAACTGAGGGTTCCTCTAAAGCAAACTAGGAAAGAGAAAGGAGGGTTTCTCTAAAAATAAAAGGGGGGTCAGGGAATTTGGGGCATGGCTGAGGGGCTTTGAAATTAGACATGACTTTGGGGACATTTCCAAGAAAGAGAAAAGGCCTGGGAAATAATGGATGGATAGATATTAAACACACACACACACACACACACACACACACACACACAACTCTTAATTCCCATTAGTCATCTGGAAGCTGACTCACCCAGAGACTGTCCAGCTTTCACTTGGAAAATCATTTCATGAGATTATTATTAATCAGATAAAAATATCAAAGTGAAAATAAAAATGTGTTAAAGGAAACAAAAGTTGATGTCTAAAAAAAATCAAACAGGAAGCTGAAAAGAGGTTCTGAATAAGAGAACAGAAGACATTCTAAAGGAGGAATAATTATCGCAAATGTCCAGAATGAAAAACAGAAGAAAATACGTTTTCAAATTGTCATGAATTATTTTGTTTGATATAGGATTATGATAAAGAAAATAATACTAAAACAAAGAAAAATAATGAACTTGGATAATTATTTCTTTTTTGAGGATTTCAGTGAAGGGGCACAATTCCTTTATCTAGAGTTGATGTTTCTATTCTGTTCTAATTAGGGTTAAAATCGCTCAACTGAATTCACAATATATTTTTACAAACCATAGAATCTCAAGATTTTTAGGTACTGAACTTTATCTTACTCTTTTTACTTCTAAAAATTCTGCTGCTTCTTATGTGTTTCTTTAGTCTGACATATAAAATGAATTATTTTAATGCTAAAACTTGAGTAGCAAGAATTGGCATTTCCTTTTAAATAATATTTTCACCTACAGACATTTCAGATATGTATTTTCACAAGCATCTAAAATCTTGAAATAGTTTTTTTTTTCATTTTCTCTCTCTGCTTCTACGTGCTCCTTGAGATTGTCATGATTTGTCTGAGAATGTTTCCATCCCCAAAGTCTGAGCCTGCTCCTTTTTCAGGCTTAGCTCTCATTATCCCATGAGGACTTTTAAGTGGGACAGGGTATCATGGCATGGTTAGTGGGGCCTAACAAGTTTTCTAAGATTGGTGATTAATTGTTTTATCTTAATTGTATGGCAAATGGTTATATCTTACTCCATTACATCTTTTTAAGCAAATACTGGAAAGGAGCAGTTTCTCTTTTCCCTTAATCCCCTAGTCTTATGAATCTCACCACATCATTTAGTCTGCTACTTCTATTTTTACACTTTTCATTTAACACTCAACCTGCTGTTGCCTGTTTTCCAATGCTGAGGCTCAGCACCACGAAGCAGACAAAGAGCAGCAAGACAACAGGAAGAGCATATGTGGGTACGCACATACACACACACAGACACACACACACACACACACACACACACACACACACACACACCAGGAACTCTTGAAAGGAGACAATGTTAATAATACAACTGAAAAAGTCACACAGATGGAAAACTAAATTTGCAGCATCTGGTCCATGTGCTGGTCAGCCAATAATACAGACTTCTGAATATTTCTACTGATAGAGACTTAACCTTATTCTTAAAAAAAATTTTGGCCCTTCAAAAATATTTCTACTTGCACACTGATATCTAATAGCCAATATTTCTATACAGAAATTATTTCCTTACTTACAACTGCAAAACCTCTTTCCTTACCTAAAATCTCTTCCATTGTTAATACTGTTCAGTTGTTCACAGTTTTAAGGATCAAGACAGTCACTCATTTATTTTACTCTTTTCTTCCTCAGATATTTCTTGTGTCTATAAATTTCTTTTTGATTCTTGCCATCATAATGTTTGGCTTCACTCCTAAACACTCTATGACTGAACGGTAGCTAAAGCTGTCAGGTGATAGGCTACTTCTTCCACTACTGATTTATATACTGCAGTCAGTTCACCCCTTTTGACTCCTACACTGACTCCTACTTACCTGTCAAATGAATCTGAAACTTCTAATCACAGACTTCAGTTGACTTTACCCTAACCTCCCTCAAATATACTCTTGCAGTTGTTTATTTTCTGTATTATAATTGATTTTTTCCCCACATGTACCTTAGAAGGGGCATCAAAAATCCTGAGACAAATTTTAAAAATTCTCACTCTCTGCTTCCGTACAGTGGGTTGCCCTTCTGCTTTCCCACTAAGTTTTCTTACCTACTTTTACAAAGTGTTTTCTTTTATAAAGCTTTTTCAGATTAATGCTAATTCCTCGGATTGCTCCAACTGTCTAACAAACTGCATTATTGTAGTGACTAGAATGGTTAGTTGTTATATACTGGAGCAACACAGCTTTAGAATAAGAATTTACCTCATCATGAATTGTGATTTTTTTTTAACATTGTTTTTGGGGGGTGGAGGTAATCAATTGTGATTTTTTTTACACTTTTATCCATAAAACTATTTGTTTAAATGAGAGCTATGCCAATTACAGCCACTGAATGTGTGTTCATATATCCGTGCAAATGTTTAAATTTCAGAAATCTTGCATTTCACATCAGGAGGCCAGGCTCAACAGATGCTTCCATATGTTAACACACCTTGTTAAGGCAGAAGGTGTTAATTAAACAAATAATTCATATTAAGAATGCATATCACTTTTATAAATCACAGTGAATTTATCTGCTGTGTTCTCTGTGTGATGGCTGCTAGTCAGGGTGTGGCCTTTAGTCACAACCTACACATTGACACACTGGTGTAATATGTATGAATGTGTATAAATAGAATAGTCAATACATTATTAACTGCTCCCATTCCATGAACGATTTCAGATTTGCCACAGAAGCAAACCTCATGGAACATTTATAGGTGATGTTTACAGTAGGCGTAAGAGAGGATTACACTATTTATAGTTAAGCCCAGGTAGTATTGACCTAGATCCTTCAAAATGTATTGTGGAGGTAAAACCATTGGACTTTGAGGCTCGTGAGAAGTGGACACGGAAAGAGAGATGCCTCAAAAACCTGCTCTGAGGCTCAGTAAGATCTTTGAGTGAAAGGATCAAGTTTCTTGTTAAAACACCCCTTCTGCTTCATTTTAAGTGTCCTGACCAAGCTTAGTCTCAAATTAGGAGTCCTAGGAAATAAAGTTGGTGCAAAAGTGGGAAAGGATGAAGTATGACTTTAGGAAGTCAAATCTAGGTCTAAGATATCAAGAAGCAGTGCAACTTGTCATGAGCAAGCCTAGAATCAGGTCTACAAAAATAGTGCAGAGCAAGTAGTTTTGGTGGGTAGCAATTGGAGGAGATTCCATGAGGTACTAGGTGAAGAGGGAGAAATTTTTAGGAATTCTTGTGACACAGTTCATAAGCAGGGTCATGGGTATGGAGGTGGAACTGATCAGAGTAACTAAAATCTCGCCCATGCTCAGGCCCTCCTGCCCTCTGTACAGAAGTCAAAAATTCTAGTTTTCCAGTCTCCTTAAATGCCTTTATTCACTCCACTTTTCAAACTGACCCTAGAATCATCTTTCTTAAATATGTAACTGCATCCGTTAATTTTTAATCACTTCTTGATACTTGCCTGTTACTAGCAATAATAAGGTAACTACTCTTAATTTGGTATTTATGGGTGTTAAAATTTGGCCCTAGAGACCACAGGCTCTAGTCAGAGATTACCAATGTTCAAATCTAGACTTCACCAAGAGCTAAATATGTGACCTTGAAACCCATCTCAAAGAGTCTTCTAATATTGTGAGGATTAAATGAGCTAACATATTAAAGCATTTAGAATAATTTCTGACACAGAGTAAGCAACAGGGAAAGTTAGCCATGTACCTTGGGTGCCTAGACCATCCATGTACTCTTCCTGTTAGACCTCCTGGGCACCATCATTTCTCTGAGACTTTGTATAGTTCCTACCACATTAACTACGGTAACCTGTAAATGTGACAGTGTTCCTGGGTAGCCTGTGAGGTAGAGATCATGGCTTTTTCATTTTGTTCCCATCTCCTGGCCCAGTTTCTTTCACATAGTCAGAGCTTAATAAATAATTAAGAATGTGCATTGATGAATTTTTTTTTTAAATAGAAAGGTTTAAAGCCATGCAGTTAGATAAATTCAGGGCTGATGCTGCTTAATTAATCTCTGTCAGCTTGTTAGGATGTCTCCACTGATACACCACAGGTTTCCATCCTGAGTCTATCATCATCAAAATTGTGACACAAACACAAAGAGGAAGAATAGTTAATATGCCAGATGGCAGAATGAATGTGAATAAAGTATAGTATAAACTAGAATAATTGACTTAAAACAAAACAAAAACAAATTAAAGTAACATGGTTACCTGATATACAATGTACTTGATTTGAGGATTTAAAAAATACATTTAAGAAAGAGATTTAGCTTCAGACTAGCTAATGGAAAATTTTATGGGGATCTTAGCCGACCACAAGTAGGATATGAGTCTCTTGTTTGATCTCATTACAGAGAGACTACATAGTGTTAGGGAGGTGATAAAGTCTTTAAAACAAGGAAATAAATGTCTATTGCATTAATTACTGGTCTCTAGTCTACAGAATCACTTTGAGACAAATGGCAAACTGAAGTGAGTTTCAGCTTAAATCTTTTAAGAATCTGTGACCTACTCTAACAGCAACAAAAATTTTTTCCCTCTGAGCTGTTTCTTTATATTTATAGGGTATTATTGCCATTGTTATTAATATGGCAATTTTAGTGGGAGTATTTGGGGTATCAATTTTATTACCTCAACTTGAATACACACCAAAAATTGATGATTACCAGTTTCTCTTGACTTGTACCACAGTGTAATAGGTTTTCTATAGGAACTTTCCTTCATTCTAGTGGCAGTATTATTTACTCTCCTAGAAACAACTTAGATTGGATAATTTTCAACTTATAAATGCATATTGCTTTTCTAGACTATCATGCTACACAAAAATTTAGAAACCATAAGGTTCAAAGTCTTGAAATGACTACTGAACCAAATTAAACTATTATTTTCTTAGGAGGTATTTGCACATATAATCAAGGATGTAAACCAATTACATATTCTAAATGAGCTTTGCTGATAATATTCCATTATTAAATCAGTATTCTGAGTTTATTGGAGTTTTTCATTCAACCATCTGTTGTGAAAATAAAAGAGAACAATGCTTCATCTGTGATTCTTAACTGTTTGTTTAATCTACATATGTTTTGTACCCTTTGGTCCTAGCACACCTTGATCTAACTCTTTCATTCCACAAAACTAAACTACCCATCAAAATGACCTTTAGACTAGACCATAAAGCTTCATTTAATATAATATTTCCAGGTCTAGTGCAGTGACAGCACATATACACAGGTGGGTATTAACTGACATCATAAGGAAAGGAAAACGATGAGGAACATCTTCTCTTGGTCCCTCCAAATTTACTCCCCACCTTTTCCCACCCTGCTTTCTACCTCGTGACCTCTGGCTATGGGGTCAGTCAATGAAGATATCTGGAGAGTGAATTAGGGAAGAAGAGCTATTTCAGGAAATTTATTCTCCTGCTTCTCTCCTGGGAGCTCTTCTCTGGCTGGCTGTGTCCCTTGACTGGTCCTCTGAAGGTGATGGGCACTATACAACTTACTCTCTTTGGCATTCTAGGCTTTCTGGACTAGGAATTCACGGTCTAGATTTGGTGGTATTTGCTGTTTACATTAGCAACATTAAGTTTAGTTTCTTTTGGATATATAGATGTGTAAAAAATAAAAATTAAACTGAAAATAATATAATTTTCATTTTGGAAACAATATGGATATTATGTTAGGCCTCCTTGTACACAAATATAACAGCTTGTACACACTGGGAAAAAAAAACTGATTGACACTGCAATTGTCAACGCGAGATGCTTTATATAGGGAATTTGCTGTATATATACCTCTCAGGAATTAAGGTGAGCTTTGGCAGGAGATAGTTGATCTGGGATTCTGGATTTTGTCCATCTTCCCTTCTCAGTAACACAGCTAACATCTGGTAAAATTTGGCCGAAATGAAGTGAATATATGCACAGGGGACAACTGATATTGGCTGCGGGGGAGGAGCAAACTAACAAAGAAACCTCAAACAGCAAGAACAGATGTACTTCCCACTGGCAAAATCCTCTATGGAGAAAGCAAACTCCCTGCACTGGGAGACATTCTGGTTTCGTTCTTCTAGTTAGTGCGAGACTAGGAATAATAGAAAAATGGATCACAGACAGGTTAGAGAAATCTAAGCAAATATGATGCAAAGACATTCAACTGATCTTACTAGACACTGATGGTAGACACGGTCATATATACTCCACGTTTAACCTAATTTGCAGTTGGGGTTGAGTAAGCTGTAGATTATTACTCTAAGTCAAAAGCTGTTAAACTTTTTCTGTCAAGGGCAAGGTAAGTAAATATGTTAGGCTTTGTGAGGCAAGAGACAAAATCAATGATATTATGAAGGTACTGGTAACAAAAGGGAGAAAAACAAACCTGTAAATTTTCAATTGACAAAACTCAAAATATAACTGATAATAATAATGATAATAATAACAATTGAGGTAAACTTTTATAGTTAAAATTCTACTAATGAGAAAAATGGAATTCTTTCTTTGGTAGGGGAAACATTCTGATTAATTAGGATTCAAATTTAACTCAGTCATCATGGTAGAAACATGGTCTTACTCTTCTGCAAAGCCTTCCCTTGCTTCTCTGAAGCTTCATCCTGGGACCACACCAGAATGTGTTTTCTGCATTTCTCTTGTTCACACTTACAGACTTCCCTCATAATACGGACTAACTTTTCATATGGGAAAGCAGGTTAAAACACAGGTTCTAAATAGATAAATAACAAGTTTATACTGTATAGCGCAGGGAACCATATTCATATTGTAGTAACTTATGGTGAAAAAATTATGAAAATGAATATATGTATGTTCCTATGTGACTGAAGTATTGTGCTGTACACCACAAATTGACACAACATTGTAAACTGGTTATACTTCAGTAAAAATATATATTTTGAAAAACCCCACAGGTTCTGTGTTAAGACTGCCTGAGTTTCAATCCCAGGTGAACTATTCATTGACTGTCTTATCTTTAAGACTACTTATTTAACCTTCCAAAGTTTCAATTTCCTCATCTAAGAATGAGTTATAGTACCTGCTTCACATAGAGTTGTTAGCAAAATTGAATGAACTAACAAATGCAAAGATTGAGGACACCGCGTGGCATAATATAAAGCAGTCCATATAAATGTTATTTTTCTGATATTTTTCAACCATATAAAACCAAAATCTCTCAGCTCGGAGCCCATACGAAAATCAGTTATAGGACTAGATTCAGCCCACAGGCTATCATTTTCAGACTCTTACTCCAAGTGATATTTAGCACCGTCTTACTCCCTACTTTTTAGACACAGATCTGTTTAACTTTCATCCTCTTGGTACAGTTGAGATTCAACAGCAGGATATAAATATTACTTCCCCAACCACAGAGAGGCTGTGTCAGGTTTTTTCATCAGAATATTTTTAATCTAAATTCTGTTCAGAAATTTGAAATGAAAAATTCTGTTTCTTCTACTGTCACCCATTCACCAAGTATAACCTTCATTTTTCCTCTCCATCACCCTTACTCTCACCCCCACAGTAGTTCATACATCTGGATCCCTGGTTTACTTTCCCTTCTTAATATGAACTCCCTTTCCCATGTTAAATAAATTCTACAAAGTCAGTGATCATACCTTTATTCTAATAGTATCCCATTGCTGTTTCTCAAATTTTATTTCCTTCTTTAATGTCTTTACGATCAGCCTGTGCCACTCTTTGTTGAATTCCTACATGTTCACCAGTGACTTGACCATATCGTCCACCACTTCAATGCTTGCTGTTAGCCTGAAGGCCTTTAATTTCCTTGTATCTGACCCGTCTAACAAATGAACCCCACAGATTCTTTACCTCTTAAATGTTAATTTCTTTCCATCTGTTCAACTTGATCACATTACCTATCACCATCCCACCTCTGAAATATTATACTCCAATTTCATGCTAGTACATCATTCCTTATTAAAAGAGTATTTATTAAATGATACAAAACTGACTTAGAGCATTATATAAACTTATTACTAGGGTTTTACTCTAGTCTGGAGGAAGTGATACATCAGCTGACTTGAGAAACATGAGTAAGAGTTATTCATGTTAAGAGGTGGGAGAAGAGAAGGAGAATTTCAGAAAGAGAGAAAAAAAAATATGAATTTGCTGAAGCAAGAACGAAAGGCCAAAAGGTCTGAGTCACAGAAATTGTATGTACAGAGGAGGCAGTAAGTGGTGTGAGATCAGGTTTAAGCTGTTGGCAGAAACCAAAGCTGAATAGCTAATGTTAAGGACTTCAAAAGTATCTCATTATAGATCACTTGGCTTCAATGTGGATTGAAAGGCAAGAAAGAAGGAAGGTGAGGTTGGGAAAACAATTAAAAAGCTATTTTGGTAGAATAGAGAAGACATTTGGTAGCTTAGGCTTGCGGCAGAAAGCGGAGGTGGGAATTCATGGCAGTGGGAAGAAGAGTAGTGGAGACATTTGAGAAAATGTTTATAAGGAAAATCAATGGGACTAGGTAGTTTATCAGAAGGAAGAAGAATGAAATTTAAACCTGACAAGCAAGTTTTATGGCTTGAGCTAATAGGTAAATAAATGATGATGCCATGTGTTGAGGTTAAGTTACAATGAAAGGGAGCATCGATGGGAGCAAGAGAGCAACTGGTCACAACGAGTTTAAAGTAAGTAGAAACCAAAATGGAGAATTCAGAAGAGTGGGCTGGGGAAACATATCAGATGGTGTTCGGGATATAGATGGTAATTGAAACAAATATGAGGCTCAAGTCAGACATCATCCTAAATCTTTTTTCCTACCCTCCTCCGTTTCATATTCTGTTAGTTATTAAGTCCAACCGACTCCATCCCCTAAATATCTCTTTTATCCATCGTCTTATCATCATTAGACTTCAGGTGCACTGGTGTGGACATTTGTCATCTCTCTGCTGGGCTATCAGAGTCCCACCTCACCCCTCAGTCTCACCTCTGCACAATATACCTATCTACACTGCTCTCAGATAAATTAAACTCACTATATCCCTCATCTGCTCAAAATTCTTCAGTTGCGTCTCATTCCCATGAAGGGTGAAATTTATATTCTTTGCACAGCCTGTACTGTCCTATATGATCTAGACCTCATTATTTAACCAAACATTCCACACTCCTTCAAAGCTCTATAATTGTGTGTTTGTTATGCATGTTGGCACTTCTGCCTGGAATACGTCTTCCTAGTCTTCAAGTCTCAACAAGTAAAAAGCATTTTCTGGTTAAATGAAGGTGCTTGTTTTGTGTTCCCACTGCCCTTTGCCCTTCTCCTTGTTGGTGCTTTTAGTTGTTTTTCAGTCCACCCACTATGCAGTAAATAATTTGAAGGCAATGTCTGTATCTTTGCATTTTTGGATCCACAATATCTAATATAGCTGGTAAATGTGAATGGAAATCCACATTTTAGCAAGGATGTCTTTTTTTACATTGCACATCAATATCTGATAGCATAGCAAGTTGTATTGTGAACTTCTCCATTCCTGGAAAGTCACCATAATCCCTATGTGAGATTTTATTTATCAGAGTTAAATCATAATGATCTAATTTATATTAATTCTGAATTTCATAAGACCTTTCTTATGGGCTAACTTTAGATAGCATACTTTCTATTGAGATAGCTTATTGTCTAATTTCTCTAAACTGCTGAAATATTTACTGCCTGAGAAGAGGAAGTGGTTTACAAGGAAAATGTCACGTAGGAACACAATATGGCGAGATTTCAAAAGAAAACTACAGTTGGGTGCAGGTAATATCTCATATCATATTGGTGTGAATGGATTTTGCAGCCTGCACTCTAATTACACTGTGCACTTCACTAATGGCTCTGTCTCCAGAGGGCCTCCTGGGAATCACCTGGCAGCTTTCCTTGGGCCCTGAGTGTATTTTAATGTGGTGAAAAGGTAGTGAATTCACAAAACTCCCCATTCAAAGATAAAATAGAGAATGAAAATACAGCCTTCTCCTCTAGCGGACATTGGGCACACTCCTGACATGTCACCCTTACAAGTCACTAATTCGGTCTCTCATTTCTCTCCTTCTTGACCATCAGCATGTACTTTCACATGGAACTGGTTTAAAGAAATGTTTGGCTCACCAAAGGTTTATGGGTCCTCTCCTCTGAGTTTTTAGGAAGAATGTATTACAGCATTGCATGTGTGTTGGAATCATCCCTTTATGAGAAAAGACTGTTTGAACCTTGATCTTCATGTTCAGAGAAACTGCTACTAAAATGAACTTGTAATTCACTTTACATGTTGAAGAATTTGGTTTTTTTACTTTTTTTTTAGTTTTATTGAGATAAAATTGATAT
Organism: Vicugna pacos; assembly: GCF_048564905.1. NCBI lineage: Eukaryota > Metazoa > Chordata > Mammalia > Artiodactyla > Camelidae > Vicugna > Vicugna pacos. The sequence continues at coordinate 29,357,714 of NC_132988.1, forward strand.
TATTACTGTATTAAGGTATAATGATTTCACTTACAAGCATCATGAAGTAATTACCATAATAAGTTAAATGAACATTGATCATCTCATATAGATATAAAACTAAAGATATAGAAAAGAATAGGGGTGGAAAGGGATAAATTTAGGAGTTTGAGATTTGCAAATATTAGCCACTATATATGAAAATAGATTAAAAAACAACTTTCTTCTGTATAGCTCAGGGAACTATATTCAATATCTTGTAATAACCTTTAACGAAAAAGAATATGAAAATGATTATATGTATGTATATGCACGACTGGGACATTGTGCTGTGCACCAGAAATTGATACATTGTGATTGACTATACTTATATTAAAAAAAAAAGAAAACATTCTGCAAATAGAAGATTAAAAAAAAAGAAAATTATATTTTTTTCCTTGTGATGAACTCAGGATTTGCTTTCTTAACTTTCATATATAATATACAACATATATATTTTTCATGTTGCACCTTACATTCTTTTTTTTTTACATTTTTTATTCATTCATAATCGTTTTACAGTGTTGTGTCAAATTCCAGTGTTCAGCACAATTTTTCAGTCATTCATGGACATATACACACTCATTGTCACATTTTTTTCTCTGTGATTTATCATAACATTTTGTGTATATTTCCCTGTGCTATACAGTGTAATCTTGTTTATCTATACTACAATTTTGAAATCCCAGTCTATCCCTTCCCACCCTCTACCCCCGCCCCCGGTAACCACAAGTCTGTATTCTCTGTCCATGAGTCTATTTCTGTCCTGTATTTATGCTTTGTTTTTGTCTGTTTGTTTGTTTTTGTTTTTTAGATTCCACATATGAGCAATCTCATATGGTATTTTTCTTTCTCTTTCTGGCTTACTTCACTTAGAATGACATTCTCCAGGAGCATCCATGTTGCTGCAGATGGCATTATGTTGTCGGTTTTTATGGCTGAGTAGTATTCCATTGTATAAATATACCACCTCTTCTTTATCTAGTCACCTGTTGATGGACATTTAGGCTGTCTCCATGTTTTGGCTATTGTAAATAGTGCTGCTATGAACATTGGAGTGCAGGTGTCATCCTGAAGTAGATTTCCTTCTGGATACAAGCCCAGGAGTGGGATTCCTGGGTCATATGGTAAGTCTATTCCTAGTCTTTTGAGGAATCTCCACACTGTTTTCCATAGTGGCTGCACCAAACTGTATTCCCACCAGCAGTGTAGGAGGGTTCCCCTTTCTCCACAGCCTCTCCAGCATTTGTCATTTGTGGATTTTTGAATGATGGCCATTCTGACTGGTGTGACGTGATACCTCATTGTAGTTTTGATTTGCATTTCTCTGATAATTGGTGATATTGAACATTTTTTCTTGTGCTTTTTGATCATTTGTATGTCTTCCTTGGAGAATTGCTTGTTTAGGTCTTCTGCCCATTTTTGGATTGGGTTGTTATTTTTTTCTTATTGAGTCATATGAGCTGCTTATATATTTTGGAGATCAAGCCTTTGTCAGTTTCACTTGCAAAAATTTTCTCCCATTCCGTAGGTTTTCTTCTTGTTTTATTTCTGGTTTCCTTTGCTCTGCAGAAGCTTGTATGTTTCATTAGGTCCCATTTGTTTATTCTTGCTTTTATTTCTTCTAGGAGAAAATTTTTGAAATGTATGTCAGATAATGTTTTGCCTATGTTTTCCTCTAGGAGGTTTATTGTATCTTGTCTTATGTTTAAGTCTTTAATCCATTTTGAGTTGATTTTTGTATATGGTGTAAGGGAGTGTTCTAGCTTCATTGTTTTACATGCTTTTGTCCAGTTTTCCCAACACCATTTGCTGAAGAGACTGTCTTTATTCCATTGTATATTCTTGCCTCCTTTGTCGAAGATGAGTTGACCAAAGGTTTGTGGGTTCATTTCTGGGCTCTCTATTCTGTTCCATTGGTCTATATGTCTGTTTTGGTACCAATACCATGCTGTCTTGATGACTGTAGCTCTATAGTATTGTCTGAAGTCTGGGAGAGTTATTCCTCCAGCCTCTTTCTTTCTCTTCAGTAATGCTTTAGCAATTCTAGGTCTTTGATGGTTCCATATAAATTTTATTATGATTTGTTCTAGTTCTGTGAAATATGTCCTGGGTAATTGGATAGGGATTGCATTAAATCTGTAGATTGCCTTGGGCAATGTGACCATTTTAACAATATTGATTCTTCCAATCCAAGAGCATGGAATATCTTTCCATTTTTTAAAGTCTTCTTTAATTTCCTTCATCAATGGTTTATAGTTTTCTGTGTATAATTCTTTCGCCTCCTTGGTTAGATTTATTCCCAGATATTTTATTACTTAGGGTGCTATTTTAAAGGGGATTGTTTCTTTACTTTCTTTTTCTGTTGATTTATCGTTAGTGTAAAGAAAGGCAACTGATTTTTGAACATTAATTTTGTAACCTGCTACCTTGCTGAATTCTTCGATCAGCTCTAGTAGCTTTTTTGTGGACCTTTTAGGGTTTTCTATATATAGTAACATGTCATCAGCATATAAAGAGACTTTTACCTCTTCTTTTCCAATTTGGATCCCTTTTATTTCTTTCTCTTGCCTGACTGCTGTGGCTAGGACTTCCAGGACTATATTGAATAGGAGTGGTGATAGTGGGCATCCTTGTCTTGTCCCAGATTTTAGTGGGAAGCTTTTGAGTTTTTCACCGTTGAGAACTATGCTGGCTGTAGGTTTGTCATATATAGCTTTTATGATGTTGAGATATGTTCCCTCTATACCCACTTTGGTGAGAGTTTTTATCATAAATGGGTGTTGAATTTTATCAAATGCTTTTTCTGCATCAATTGAGATGATCATGTGGTTTTTGTCCTTTCTCTTGTTGATGTCATGTATTACATTGATTGATTTGCATATGTTGAACCAGCCTTGTGTCCCTGGGATGAACCCCACTTGGTCATGATGTATAATCTTTTTTATGTGTTGTTGGATTCTATTTGCTAAAATTTTGGTGAGGATTTTGGCGTCTATGTTCATCAGTGATATTGGCCTATAATTCTCTTTTTTTGTAGTGTCTTTGCCTGGTTTTGGTATCAGGGTGATGGTGGCTTCATAGAATGAGTTTGGGAGTATTCCCTCCTTTTCAATCGTCTGGAAGAGTTTGAGAAGGACTGGTATGAGTTCTTCTTTGTATGTTTGGTAGAATTCCCCGGTGAAGCCATCCGGTCCTGGACTTTTATTTGTAGGGAGGTTTTTAATTGCTATTTCTATTTCCTTTCTAGTGATCGGATTGTTCAAGTGTTCAGTTTCTTCTTGATTCAGTTTTGGTGGACAGTATGTTTCCAGAAACTTGTCCATCTCCTCTAGGTTATCCAGTTTGGTTCCATATAGTTTTTCAAAATGGCAATAAACACACATCTATCATTAATTACTGTAAATGTTAATGGACTAAATGCTCCAATCAAAAGACATAGAGTGGCAGAGTGGATAATAAAGCAAGAACCTTCAATATGCTGGATACAAGAGACCCACTTTAGGGAGAAGGACACATATAGATTGAGAGTGAAAGGATGGAAAAGGATATTCCATGCAAATGGAAAAGCCAAAAAAGCAGGTGTTGCAGTACTGATTCCAGACAAAATAGACTTTAAAACAAATGCCATAAAGAAAGATAAAGAAGGACATTTTATAATGATTAAAGGAGTGATACAAGATGAAGATATTACACTTGTTAATATATATGCACCCAATATAGGAGCACCTAAGTACATACAAGAATTACTAACACAGATAAAGGGGGATATTGATGGGAATACAATCATAGTTGGAGATTTTAACACTGCATTAACATCACTAGACAGATCTTCCAGACAGAAAATAAACAAGGCAACAGAGAAATTAAATACTACAATAGAAAAACTAGATTTGGTGGATATTTTCAGAGCTTTACACCCCCCAAAAATAGAATATACATTCTTTTCAAGTGCACATGGAACATTTTCCAGGACCGATCATGTACTTGGACACAAAAGAAACCTCAACAAATTTAAGAAGATAGAAATTATCTCAAGCATCTTTACTGACCACAATGCCATGAAACTGGAAATCACCAACAGAGAAACAAAGGAGAAAAAAAGAAAAGCATGGAGATTAAACAATATGTTATTGAAAAAACAATGGATCAATGAGGAAATCAAAGCTGAAATTAAAAAATACCTTGAGACAAATGATAATGAAAGCACAACCACTCAGAACCTATGGGACACAGCAAAGGCAGTGCTAAGAGGGAAGTTTATAGCGATACAGGCCTTCCTCAAAACAGAAGAACAATCTCAAATAAACAAGTTAACCCACCACCTGAATCAATTAGAAAAAGAAGAACAAAAAGCCCCAAAAAGCAGCAGAAGGAAGGAAATAATAAAGATCAGAGAGAAATTAAATACAATAGAGATTAACAAGACCATAGAAAAAATCAGTCAAACCAAAAGCTGGTTTTTTGAAAAAGTAAACAAAATCGACAAACCTCTGGCCAAACTCACAAAGAAAAAAAAAGAGAGAGCACAAATTAGCAAAATAAGAAAGGAAAATGGAGAAATTACAACAAACAAAATAGAAATACAGAATATCATACGAGAATATTATGAAAAACTATATGGAACCTTACATTCTTAATACTTATTTATCTGATAACTAGAAGTTTCTACCTTTTGACTGCCTTCATCCAATTCCTCCTCCCCCTACTCTTCACCTCTGGTAACCACAAAACTGATCTCTTTTTTAGGAGTTTTTCATTTGTTTTTAAAGTATAATTGACTTACAACACTATGTTAGTTCCTGTTCCACAACATAGTAATTCAAAATTTCTATACATTTTGAAATGATCAGCTCAATAAGTCTAATTAACAATCTATCACCATACAAAGATGTTAAATAATTATTGACCATATTCCCCACATTATACATTTCAAACCCATGCCTCATTTATTTTGTAACTGGAAATTTGTACTTTTTAATATTCCTCTCCTATTTCTCTCTTCCTCTGCTCACCCACTTCCTCTCTGGCAACTGTTTGTTCTCAATATCTATGACTCTATTTCTGTTTTATTACGTTTGTTCATTTGCTTTGTTTTTAAGATTCCACATATAAGTGAAATCATACAGTATTCGTCTTTCTTTGTCTGACTTATTTCACTTAGCATAACACCCTCGAGGTTCATCCATATTGTTGCAAATGGCAATATTTCATTCTTTTTTATAGCTGAGTAATATTTCATTATATATTAAATATTTTATATATACATATAAATATTATATATATATACACACACACATACACATACATACACACACACACACACACACACTGCATTTTCTTTATCCATTCATCTACTGATGGGCACTTAGATTGCTTCCATATCTTGGCTACTATAAATAATGCAGAGATGCATATTTTTTTTTCTAATTAGTGTTTTCATTTTCTTTGTGTAAATACCCATGAGTGAAATTGCTGGATCATATGGCAGTTCTATTTTTAATTTTTTAAGGGACCTCTATACTGCTTTCCATAGTGGTTGCACCAATTTGTATTCCCACGAATAGGGCAGAAGGGTTATAAATCACTTAAATCTCATAAAGAGACAGTTGAATCATATGAAACTGCTGATTGTCATCCATTTTTGATCTATGAGATGGCAATTTCATGTGGTTCAACCTAAATGTTACTAGAGAGAATTTACAAAAGAGTAATCTCATTGGTTTGTTTGGCCTACCAACTAATACTCAGAATAATATTTATGGTTTATTGCTAAAACAGCAAACAAACAAAAAACAAGTATATACCCCAACGAGAGACAACTTTCGTATTTGTGAGAAATATCGAGAACTTTGAACTATTCAAATATATTTTAAAGGTGAATCATCCTCCATTAACTAAAAAGTGTGATTAATATATTTTGTTGAATCTTGAAAACTATATTCTTGAACCTTGCCGTATTTTAGTGGAAAAATATCATGAACTTTTTCAAACCTTGGAAAGCTAGTCAATGTTTCAGGTAAACTTAGAGAATCTGGAGTACAAATACCTGTTTATCCAAATACTTCCTTCAGCATTTGGATAAACAGCATGAGTGAAAATAAAAGCAGTTTGTGTGGCGTCTTGTCGCAGTCCTGCAGGTAAGATTAACTAAAAATGAGATAAACCAATTTCTCCTTTGTTGGTAGTCATTTCAAAAGAATGCAAAGAACAATTATAATTAATTGGTCATTTACAATCCAATATACTTCTACTTGAGTCACTGTAAATATTACAGGTTAGAAAAGTTATTCAGCAGACCGAAATTTCAGAACAAAGTCTTCCTAAATCTAATTTGTTAGCATCCTCTATCAAAATATTATTGTAGTTTGTCAATTTTGTTAGCTCTATAACAGTCTATGAAGCGGTGGGGAAGGTTGTGCAGAGAATCTTGGCACACACATTTTTGAAGGAGGAAGATCAGAAACAGAATTTGATTGTTCTTTGTTTCTATCCTAGAAGATCTGAATTATTATCTCTGTTAATTGACACAATTATGCATGTATTTTCTCTTGTAATAATAGGATGGGAGTACTTCAGACTAATCGTAGGGTAAGCAAATTTTATTTTTCTTTTCAAATAAATAGTACCATCAAAAGCATATGAATTCTTACAGGTTTAATGTATGCATTGTCTTGAGAACTTATCACCCCATCCAACGACTGCAGAATGCTGACCCCATTAGCAGGACCTGTTTCTGAGTCATCAGTCACCTTTTCCTCCAGTCTTGAACAAAGGCTCAGCCCCAAATAATAATGACACGTGGAACAAAAAGGGGGGGGGGGGACCTGTAAAAATGAAATCCTAAAATCAAAGGCTCCTAGTGCTTTAGTTTCACTGATTAGGTGGGATTTGGGAAGGGTAGTTTAGGGTTGTTGGGTTTTTTTTTCCTCCCTGCTTTTACAGTTCTACAAGCACAATGGCCCTCTAGTGGGATGCTAAATTAAGAGGCATTTTGTTTGTATTGTTAGATGTAGATCGAAACAGTCACAGAGAAATGTTTTATTACGGTGAGGAAAGGGCTCTTTTAATAAGGCTCTTAGGAGACTGAGTTTTAATGATGCTTAACACAATGTTTTAAGCCACACACCACATCTACATGTTATTTCTTGTTAAATGCTGGTTATTAAACAGCAGGTTGGCTCCAGATTGCCTGCAGAGGGTAGTTAGGGTTGGCTGATACATCTCTGACAATTTGAATAGTTGATGGTGTGACAAGTGCTGCTTGCATTTAAAGGATTTTACATTTTAACATCTGCACAGTGCAGCAGTATATATTATTACCCAATGTACTTGTACACAATATGTTGAAGGGTTAAAGCCAATTAAGCACAATTGTAAGTTTCAATTTCTTCTAGAATTCTGTGCCCTCATCCAAACTTAACATGCTTAAGCTGGAATGATTTCCCTCACTACTTAACCCAGGGATCTCTGCAGTGAATTGCTGTTCAGAACTGCAGGCCAGAGAACAAGTAAGGGAAATGAAGAACAGAATGTGCCCCAAGGAAAGATGCAAGCAGTAAAGCAATACATGTTTATAATTACTTTTCTTTAACTATTTAAAAGCTTGCCATTTTAAAATTAAAAAGTAAAGGGAACACTGTCTTACAATGCCTTAATTTTTCCCACTATTCATCTCAAAGCTTTCTTGCTCCAGTCTTCTCCCACCCCGAGGAGAACAAAGTAGCATCTGGGTCAAGGACATTGCTTGATGCCAAGGAACCAAGGTGTGCAGTTTTCAAACGTTAACTCTCAGCATTAAATGTGCTCTTTTCTATATAACCTGCTTTCTCTTTACATCTTTTATTTTTGGATCCTACTTCAAAAATGTTAAATTCTCTCATGTATCACTTATTTCTGTGTAACAGGTGTACAAGGAGAGCAGGGCTGCCTGCCACTCGGCAGAGATCGCACTGTAGGGACAATTACAGGCGGGATCAGTAGATTGTCATGCCTTCTGTAGGCCTTGGAGAGAAAAGATTACGTCACTTGCCTCTTTTCTCCTTTAGGCTGTCCTCCCCTGCCTCTTCCCACCATTGTCGTGATAAGAGATCAGGAAAGAGGAATATGTTGTGAGCCCAAGAAGTCTGCAAATAGTACAGGTCAGTGATTTTCAGTAGCAGGGGTAGTGATGGCTCTTGTCATAATGTCCAGGGTCAGAGCAGGAGAAGCACTGTTTGTTAGAAAGGCTTAAGAGTTTTAAGTTTATCAAAGAGGAAATAGGCTTAAAATTTTGAATACTGTCTTAGACCAGAGTGAGTGAATTTTAAAATCTGAATATTTAAAATCTGAGCTACTCATGGCCAATAGAAATGTTATGAGTAAGGATGTGATGCATTGCTGGGAAGGTATTGTGTGAACCATTGTCTTAAGTTTAAAAAAGGGAAAAGTAAGGTCAATGCTTTTCCATAGTCTAGGCCACTTTGCTAAGGCTAAGAGTTCCATGGGGTTTGGAATTAAACAAGCTACCCATGCCCAGACTCCACAGACACTTAGGCACTCCTTCCTACTGAGAATCTGTGGTTGTCGTAGAATTGATTGAGGATCAAATTTGGCTAGCCCTGTCTCTTCCATATGCATGAAAACCAACCACAAACTCAGTCAGTATTGCCGGGTATCTCCTTAAACTATCTGGCATTATGCGTTAAGATACTCTAGTGCACATTTAAACTACATTGAGTCATGATGCTGTCACCTGGACATACAAGACTCAAACAGAACTCTTAATTCTAATGTTATGTCTAAAGCCCTTGGAAAAGACAACAATATAAACTATAGAAACTCTAATTACTATCTCATCTTTGCAACTGATTTTCAGGTTAATTGCCCTAATCTATTTGAGGACAAGTTAGATTCACTTTGAAATGAGAATAATAATATCTGCATTAAAGACATTGTAGAGTTGATGTGAGAATTTAAATCAAAATGATATAAAGTATAAGAACGTGCTTTGTAAAGCTAAGTAAAGTGCTATGTAAAGATACGAATTATAATTGTTGATACAACCAAATTGTGACACAAAGATCCAAAATTTGAGGAATTTCCCCTTTTCTGAGACTGATCTGTTGTGAGGTAATGCACTCCTTACTCATAGTTTCTTCATGAGGGTAAAGAAAACGCATTTTGATTCCTGAGTGTTGGAGGCACTTGGAAGCTTCAAAATGGTAGGCGAGAGGAGGCCAGAGAATTTACACATAATACCATTCTGCTACAAATAGCCTACACCAAATGGGAATATCTAAAAATTCTCTAATTAATTCCTTTATGCCTCTCTCATGTTTTAACAGCCATATCAGCTTTACCATGCAGGCTGAACTTTTCTTTCCAGTCTTCCTTTCCACACATTTCTGTTTAAAAATGTGGTGGTGACAAGATTACAAATGTTCAAAATCTGGTTGTGCTCCTTACCACTGGTCGTGTGATTTAGTGACTAGCTATTAACATCTCTGTTTCTAAGTTTAATCTAGGAACTAGGAGTAATAGAAATGCTAACCTACAGGGTTAATAGGAGATTGAAATGAGTCAAAAAATACATATATACATACATACATATAATGCTTCATAAACGTTAGCATTCATTATTAATATCTTAGTAAAAAGGCTCATGGTTTCTCAGGAAAATACAAAAAACAAAAAACAAACCCAAAATAATAAGAAGCCATTCTTGGTTCTTCTCTTTCCTTCCTAACTGATAACTTTCGGCTCTTCCTTCAAGGCGTACCTTAATTCTCACCACTCTCATGTCTAAAACCACCATAATTATCACCAGCTTGCCTCCCTGCCTGCTTTCTCTCTGACCAAACTAGAATTTAGTCTCCCTGCTGCTGTCAGAAGGATCACTCGCTACTAAAAATTACTCAGTAGTTTATTTTTTCCCCAGGGTTAAATCCCAATTCTGTATTATGTCCTAACAATAGAAATTATACAAATGTCTACCTGAGCATATTTTGAGTATTCCTGCAGCTTTTTTGAGCTCTAATTGACATACAACATTACATATATTAAGGTATACAATATAGTGATTTTATATGTGTATATATTTCAAAATGATTACCATAATAAGATTAGTTAAAAGATCTATCACCTCACATAGTTACAATTTGTGTGTGTGGGTGTGGTGAGAACTTTCAAAATCTATTCTCTTAGCAACCTTCAAATATAAAATACAGTATTGTTAGTTATAATCACCTTGCTATAGATTACCTCCCCAGAACTTACTTATCTTATAACTGGAATTTTGTACCTACTGACCACCTTCATCCATTTTGCCACCATCCTCCTCCAACCCCAACCCCTGGAAATTACCAATCTATTTTTTGTTTCTTAGCATAGCCTTTGGTTCCCGTATTCCACAAAGCAACTGAGAGGAAGGAGGGGAGAGACTTCTTTGCATACAACATCAACATATATCAGAAGACAATTTGTATCCAGAATAAATGGTCAGACAGACCAAAACAAACAGACAAACAAACGTAGGCCAGCCCAGTTATTAAAAATTTGAATTAGGCTATTTAAAAAAAAATAAACCCAATCTTTGCCTTTCTAAATTAATATGCAGTATCTAGACTCAGGATGAACAGTAAGCCAAGACTGGCCAAAACATCTACAGTGTTTTAGTTTTGTATCATTTAGGAATGCTTTTCTTTCAAGTGACAAAGAGCTGATCATGGTAATTGAACAATTTTTTTTCTTATAGTAAGAAGTCCAGAGTAGGTGGCTACTGGTGCTAGTTCAACAGTGCAACGTGGCCTAGCACTGTATTTGCAAAGTACTCGTATTCCCCTCAGAGTAATAAGGCTGTTGCAGCTACAGCAATTGTATTCATTCTCCAGCAGAGTGGAAAAGGAAAGAAAAAGCAGATAGATCCCATTGCCAGAAAGCAAAACCTCTCCCAGGAACATCACAGTTGACTTCCATTTATGTCTCATGGACCAGAACTGCACGACAGGGCCACCCCTGGGTAAAAAGTGGCTAGAAAACAAAGGTGTTGGAATGGAGGTGGTGTCAGCCAGCAATGGTGGGCTACAGCCAGTTACTTCACAAAATCTGACTAGTAAACTTTCAGGAATTTTGTGAACCAGTTGTTAAACAGAGCCATTATTAAAAATTACATGAACTTATAATTAAATTATATTAAAACAAAGGGAATAAATATTGAAGGTAATACATACTCATCTTTACCTAGTTATTTTATTACATTTTTTCTATTATCTACATTCTTGAGGTTATTTATTTAAATCACATCTTTACCGTGGAACTACTATATAGATGGTGTGCTTCTGTGTATCTGTTCCCAACTTTGCATTCAATGATGTCACATTGTACCTTGATATTGTCCATGGTGGGAGTATTTATACCACAGTAAGCAGAAAATGCTACATATAGATGGCCTCCTTTTGTGTGTGTGTTTTGTGGATTGTCTAGAGTTAACAAAGAGGAGAAAATGTTCATTAAGCAGATTAAACTTAAAAAGTTTGCCCCTGTCCCTAGCTGTTGCATTATGATTAAACTTAAAAGCGTGTCTCTGTCTGTAGCTATTACATTCTGAATAACTCAAAAATTTGAGGAATATACTCACAATGTTCAAAAAGCATTATCCAATTCAGCAAAGAAATCCCTCATGTCATTGATGAAAGAACAAAGACTTAGGTCTTTGTTGTTTCACTTTCATCTTATTCATTAAAGTAAACAAGTGTATTAACCAACATTCATATCAGAACTAGGAGTGTCAGTTGTTAAACATTTACCAGCAGGCTACAGGACAATCGATTATGTTTACCACAAATTTCATATCCCACAACGTAGAAGACATATAATCAAAATGGGAGATGTCCAGAAAGGAATATACATAAAACACAATAAAAGGACATCTCATAAAAAAATAAGTTAAATGTACTTATGAAGTCTACTCCTGTAGACTATACGATTTACAATGTATTGCTTATTAAGTAACTGAGGTCTTAAGACTTCCATGGTCCCAGTGGGTAGTCTCGGTCCCAGTGGGTAATCTCAGTCCCAGTGGGTAGCATGAATATAGGCTAAAAAGGCACATACTTTTCACCGCAATCTTAGGAAGAATTTTCTAGCAGCCAGAACCACCCCAAGATGATTATTTATGTTAAATGGTTTACACTGGGGGTTAATGGATTTCCTACTCCTGGACGTACTCAGACATGAACTTAATGAACATGTGATATGAAGCATCTAACCTCAGAAAGCTTTCTAAAGTAGGTGAGTCTTTTTAGATCTTTCACAATATTAAGGCTGTGAGTCTGAGAATTAAGATATTTCTGAATATATTTATTTTATGTCACATCAAGTTTATCTATTCATTCATTAATACGTTGTAGGTTTGTTTGTTTTGTTTCAGATACAGTTCTAGGTCCTGATGAAAGAGTCAATAATAAGACAGATAAAACTCCTGGCCTGATTAAGCTGGGAAAGACAAATGATAAACATGAACAAATAGATAAAATAATTTTAAATAACGGCAGGTACTAAAAAGGAAAAACAATAACAATATGGTGAATAGAGAGCATTAAGGTGGAGGGAAGAAAGTTTAATTTGGTTAAGATTATATGGAATGGGTGTCTTACACCCTGTCTGTGGAGATGATATTTCAATAAAGAACTGAATGGTCAAGAACAGTGAGCAGTAATAAAGGTGTAGAGTAAGAACAGGAAGAGAGAATATCTGTTGTAAAGGTCCTGAAGCAGAAATGAGCTGTGCATATTTAAAACAAGGCCATTATGGCAAGAAAGAGAATAGTACTTGTCAAGGTTAGAGAGGTCGTAAGGAGACAGACATTGCATAGGTTTGTAGGCCATGTTAAGGAGCTTGGGTTTTATTCCAATTTCAGTGGAGTATCATTGGAAGCTTTTAAGCAGGAGTTCGATGTGATTTAAATTGTATTTTTAAAGATAAAATGGCTTATGTTCTGAAATAATTCAGAAACAGATTTGAAAGTCAGGTATAGGGGAAGATTGACAGGTGAAGCTAGATTTGTTTATATTTATTAATATGTGAAGCCAAATCAGTACAATTCTCCTCTGCTTGACCTCTAGCTCCTGGATACACATGCCTAGACAATCTACCAAGTTCAGCTTGGTAGATATCTAAGCTTTAGTTGTATAATGGGACTGTTGAAGTACACTGTTCTATGAGACTTTATGAAAATAAAATAAGATAATAGATGTAAAATCCCTGGTATGATCAATGCTCAATAAATGTTAGCTAAGGTTATGGGTAGTAAACTACACGTATTTTCCATTTCATCCTGGAGTAAGTATCTTAACAAATTCGTTCCTCTTCTTGTGTAAAGCTGAGTCAAACATAGTAGACATTTTGTAGGCAAACACCATGCATACCAGAAAAGAGTATTTCAATCCCTAGCACTTTCCTTCTCCACATGTAATACTGTTAAATAAGAATAATTAAGATACTTATTTTATTTTTATTCAATTACTCAAATCCATTTTTGTATTTAATATTATACTATCTTCTTTAAAAATAGTTGAAATAAACAGAATTCACACACACACACAACCACACACAAAGTAATAATATGTCCACAATCCTATCTTTCACAGATACTCACTGTTAACATGTGATTCTATATTGACTTTTTTTGAGGCAGCTAATTACCCAAATGCTTTATCTAGGAAAAACTGCTTTATAATGGCTACATACTTAATTGTATAAGTAAATTAAAGAATTTTCTAAAATTTAATTGGAAATATTCTGACAAGAAGAAGATAAATATTAAATATTGTCTATCACAAATAGAAAAATTTTTAAAGGATGACATCTAAAATATCATGCAAAAATGTAGATGTCAATCATCTTAGTTGATGTAAAATAGGACAGGATAAAATAAACAACACAATGTACATATAGCATGTCAAATGTAGTTTCACTACCACAACCCTATACAGTCAGTTATACAATTTAGCATTATGTCTATGCCTAAATGGAGTCAGATTAGGTATAAGTTTAGTTGGCCTAAAAGAGACGTCATAAAATTTCTCTCCTAATACTGACAAAGCTTTAACATGGAGTGAATAGCTAATACACCAGTTAGTTGTAAACATACTACTTGATAGGAAGATAAGCCCTACTTGTTTATTTATTCAACCTTCCTACATATTAACATACATGATCTCATCACATTTTATTCTAATAATTATTAAATTTTCATTTCTTCAAGTAAAAAATCTGAGCTTCAGAACAGTTAAATGGTTTACTCAAAGTAACAGAATAAGCTGCAGACCTTGAAATCACCTTTTCCTTTTTTCATGATAACACAACACACTCTAATATCTTGTATCAGAAACAATGGACACAGAGCACACGTTCTCCTTCAGACTAAAGAATGTGTTCTACTTGCAACCATACTGATAGAATAGTACTTAGCCATGTCCCTCCCCATCCAACCTTCTTCCTTGTTCCCAGACTTGAGAAAACGTGTTCAGTGTTTCTGTGATCCAAAAGTTGCCCTTCTTACCAAAACATCAACATACCAGGTCAGAGTTCAGAAAATACTGAATATTTTCAGTTTTTGCCATTTTTATATTGTCTACTGGTTCTTTATACATATTCTCTACTCAAGTACAAGTTATATTGAGTGCAAGAATCATCTTGTTTATTCTTTCTTTCTGAAAATGTCTCTGCTTTTCTCCTATCTTCTCACCCTATCTAAGTTCCTCTCTATTTGTGCATTATATTTGTGGACCTTACCTGATGGTAGGGCTGGAGCAGAATGTAGGAGGAATTAAAGATTAAATGTTGGAAGCCTTCCCAAAGGAAACCACTAAGGTCAAGCAAAAGGATGTGTGCAAAATTCATCATCAGAGATGGGTTATACAGAATCTGTACAATCTTAAAGTAAATGTTTGGAGCTGTGATTTGTGATAAACCAGAAATCAATGAGAATGGAAGTGGAGTTCTCTTGATCAATTTTAGACATTAGTTTAATAAATCTCAGAGGATTTAAACATAACTTCAATATGTGTTTCCTTGAGCTTTTGGCATCATTTAAAGGGGCCTAGAGATAACAAAGTGGCATAGAATACATGTTTAAAAAGCATGTGATGGGAAACCATGCACGACCTACCCTTCACAGCCACATATTTTATCATTGAGCATGAAAAGGCTTACTGATTTTTGTCCCACCTTTTAAATAATGGAACTTCTCCCACTTTTTAAATGATGGAAATTTTGCCTTCTCCAGCATTCTTCTAACATTATGTTCCTCTGCTCTTTTGGTGTCTCATGTCTCTCCCCAATCATCTTTTTCACCTTCTATTTAAGCCATTGAATCCTTATCGTGTAATTGTCCTGGATAGTTCCTTTGAGCTTCCACCCACCATGATCCTTCCTCCCCTTGGTCTTTCCTCAACTCCTTCTCTCCCACTGACATCCAATCCTTTTAACCTACCTGGTTCCTTGGTGCAAAGAATGAAAATTAACCCAATGTACATTGGGCAACTAGAGGTCAACATGGCATTTCAATTTGACCATATTTTCACAATCATTTAAGCCTCATGGACATTGGGGTACAATCAGTTTCACAAATTTTTAATAATTTTCTTTCAGAAAAAACATTACAACAAATAACTTTTACATGTCTGGGTTTTGTTGGCAGGTGGTTTTCTATCACTTTTGAGCATTAATCAAAAGATAGAATAAAGGTGATTTTGCTCTACTTAGAATCAAGGAATAGTTTTAAAACCAGCTGATATTGCATTCAAAGAGCCGTATCTCCCAGTAAATTATTCTCCTTTCTTTTAAAGGTTCCTTTGTCATAGGTCAAGTAGCAGCATCAAAACTGACTGCAATCAAAACTTCAACTACAAAACAGTCTTTTAATTGTTCCTTCCACTTCCTTTCTCAAACCTCATCTCACAAACTCCCCCTCCCTACCCCTGCCAAGACTGCAATTATGCGGAGCTTCTGTTTATAATGCATTAGCATTTCTGTACTTCTTATGCGATAGGTGCAGGCTCCTTAGGGTGGCACCGCAATTTGCCATTATGAGATCTAAGACCCCTTTTGTATACTTCATCCTGGTCATGTTAGGTAACTGTTTTTACCAACAATTATGTTGGGCTTCTGTGTGTTCAATCACTCCTCTACATCTGAGCATGGCTCTGCCTCAAAAACCTGTTCTCTTCTCTGCCTACCCAGATCTTCCCCATCTTTCACAGCTCAGTAGACGCTTCATCACTTCTACAAAGTCTTTTTGTTTGCCTAGACATAAATGTCTATTGTTTCCTTTGTGTTCTCAGTCTAATATCCATAGCATATTTCTACTATAGCACAAATTATACTATAATTTTTTAACTTCCATGGCAGTTTTCCTTAGACTATAAACTTCCTGAGAACAGGTGGTGTGTCAGAAATACCTTTGACTACAGCATTGACTATTGTACTTAAAACATTTAATAAACTCAATAGAAGTTTGAAGAATGAAGGTAGGACAGATGAAAAATAAATTTTGACAGAAAAAAGTATATGGAAATTAAGTGGACATTAAGAAAATGTTCAAAAACCAACAGAGGAAGCTTTACCATGAAACTAGTACTCTTGCCCTCAGCACAGTCCCTGAGAGTGGGGAGAACTGCAGGAATTGTCAGATATTCTAGGAGGGCAAGAATGACAAAGTGCAATTAGCAAGTGCTTTGATGTATTTATGGTAGATTGCCAAAGGGATCAGAAGCTCAAAAGCTGCATTAATTTTCTGTAACTTATTTTGCTTTAAACAGATACTCATTTTCAACACTAATTTCACATTCAAAACTTATTTGTCCTTTCTCTTAAGAAGAATCCCCCAATTTTATAAGTGTCCAACTTCACAAAAAACTCCATCTACTTCTGCTAATCAGACAGGAAAAGATGAAAACGAGACTGAGATAAGCCAACAGGAAAGTTTTAGTCATCTGTGCACAAATTTCTCCTCTATACAAAAATGGCATCCTGGCCTCAACAAGATAACATTGTTGACCCCAATGTTCATAGAAGCACTATTTACAATAGCCAAGACATGGAAACAACCTAAATGTCCATTGACAGATGACTGGATAAAGAAGTTGTGATATATTTATACAATGGAATACTATTCAGCCATAGAAATGACAACATAATGCCATTTGCAGCCACATGGATGTCCCTGGAGAATGTCATTCTAAGTGAAATTAGTCAGAAGGAGAAAGAAAAATACCATATGATATCACTCATATGTGGAATCTAAAAAAGAAAAGAAGAAGAAGACAAATGAACTTAAATATAAAACAGAAACAGACTCACAGACATAGAATACAAATTTGTGGTTGCCAGGGGGGAGGGGGGTGGGAAGGGACAGACTGGGAATTCGGGATTTGTAGATACTGACAAGTATATATAGAATAGATAAACAAGTTTATGCTGTATAGCACAGGGAAATATATTCAAGATCTTGTAGTAGCTCACAGTGAAAAAAATATGAAAATGAATATAGGTATATTCATGTATGACTGAAAAATTGTGCTGTATACCAGAAATTGACACAACATTGTAAACTGACTATAACTCAGTTTTAAAAAAAAGATAATATTGTTGATATAAAACATGTTGTGTATGCTAAAACAGTTCAGTTCAGAACCTGGGTATGTGTTAGAATTAGTTTCATATAATATCTTTGCTTGCTATACTCATTCTTAACTTGTTTAATTTAATTTTATCTTTCAATATCCACCTTCCTAATAACCTGGTGAACTATCCTAAGGGAAAGGCCATTTGCCATTTATGTTTATATTCAAGAGCAATTTCTTGGCAAAACAAAGTGAAAAACTGAGTTTTCTGGAATGGAGAGGGATGGAAATGCACCAGAAGGGCAGCCTACCTCATGTAAAATCTTTACCACATCAAACCTTCATTAAAGCCTGAAAGCACATAAAATGCTTTTCAGGAATAATTTCAATTTAAAATAATGATAATAAAAAGAACAGTATCTCACATCTGTGTGAAATATTCCCCAAAAGGATGGTAAATTGACCCATCATAGAACTAATTCAGTAGAATTAGGAGACTAGAGATCAGGACGTATAGAAAGGAAAAGAGAAGGAGGGGGAGGAAGATGAGGAGATGGAGGAGGAAGGGGAGGAGGAAGGAAGGAGAAGCTGCCATTCTTCACTTCTACTAACTACACAGATTTTCAGGGATCCAGGCATCTGTCTATATGATAGGTTTTAAATCTACAAGGATACAGAATCTCAGCAGACAGCTATGACAAACTTATAATTTGTCAATTCACATTTGATGTAACAGTATATGTTTGCAAAATCCAAAAATTTGGGACAATGGTTTAGAATATGTGACTTTAAAAAAAGCACATCTGGCTCACTTCTCAATATGGTGAAGACTCAAAAATATCATGTTACACTTCCCTTGTGGCTTCATCTATGTAATTATGTCAGGCTAGGGACTGCCTCTGTAAATGGTATGATTCTGACATAAAGTTTTATATTTCCATTTCTTCAGGTATCATATTTGCTTTTTTGAAATTTACCAACCTTAAATTGATAATATCCTAATTCTTAAAGGTTAATTCTTAAAGTAATGAAATCAGTCATACCTACCAGCTCAGTTATCCACTACTTTAACAAAATACCCTGAGGATTAAGTGGTTAGAACCACCACCTTTCAATATAGTTTATAATTTTGTAGGGTAGCTACTGACGCAGGGTGGGCAATTATTGGGCTCCGTATGAAGTCAACAAGGGTCAGCTGGTAGTATCCAGTTGATAGCTAGGGTCGTCTAACGGGTCCAAGACAGCTTCACTCACATGTTCAAGATCTTGGCAAGGCTGAAAGGCTAAATTCAGCTGAGCCTCTCCCTCCCTCCCTCCCTCTCTCTCTCTCTTCCTCTCTCTATGTAGTCTCAAGTCTCCTCTCCCACAAAGTCTTTTCAGGATAGCTTGGACCTACCTACACTACAGCTTACGGCTCTTATGTTGAGGATTCTGAAAGATAAGACATGGAAACTATTAACCTCTTAAGGCCTTGGCCCAGAAATTGGCACACTTCTGTCGTATTTTACTGATAATTCATAATTATTAGTTTTGTAATGATGATATTTTAATGAATTTTATTATTCCATTCTACAGTAATTGGTTGAAGGAGGCTTGTCTACGTATAAAAACAAGTTAGTTCTTTATCTGCTTACTAATTCATCTAACTCAGGCACGATCTTTTAAAAAACTCTCTTGTTCTTTGAAAAAATAAAACACCTAAGCACTTATGTGAGATGAAAGTTGACACCTCTGCAACTCTTTGTTTGGATTTGGAGTTGCATAGGGGAAAATAAAGTAAATTTTCTCTTGTCAGGTAAAAGCTGAAGAATATGAATTATGTTGATTCATAATAGACAAGTCATTTCTAACCTTCCAGTCTTCGCAGTCTGAAAAACAAATTCCGCTAGTCATAAACATCCTCTTAGTTGTACATATGCTCCACCTTAACCTTGTATCCCCTCCAGGTAATTCTCCATGCTGATTTGTTGTGGTCTGACATCTCCTTTGTGTGCTGGGATTTAAGTTAACCTTTTATACTTTTATAACAGATGCTGCGTACACTCTAGTCAGGGATTTGGTTAATTGCTTCTCAGCCTCAGTTGCAAGGGATTTAAAAAGATTCAGGAAATCAACAACAGGTAAATTAAGGAGAGGATCAGACACTTCCCCGCTGGAAAAAAAAATGTAAATGTTAAAAGCTTGATCTAATCCTCAGGCTCATGCATATTTCTAAAATAGGATTTGTCAACTGCAAATGCAAAGTAGCTCCAATTTGATATTAGTGACATTGTCTGTTTTATATGCTGAAACCCTAAAGCGACAGAACTGACTGCCAAGTATTGATGTAGAAGTATTGACAAAACAGAAGTCTTCACAGTGAGGACATCCTCTTAGAAGGCTCCACACAGTGACCTGTAATTACAGCTGCAGCCTCTGCATGTCACATCTGTGGTCCCCTGGCCTGTTGGACTTGATTTCACCGTCTATCCCTCCCAACTTAGAAAAAAAGCAGAGAGAAGGGAAGGCACCAATTAACTAATATATGTGGGAATACATTACCTGAAATAAATAATCTTTGTGGGTTGAGGAGGAGGGCAGTGCCGTCATAAGATGAGCAGTTAAGCTCTATCAGAGATTAACAAAGAACAAGTAACCTCTGCTTTATACCTTTCATTGAATCCCATGTCAGCGGTGCATGAAGGTGGCAGCTCCTCTCATAAGGTGCTAAGTAAGGAAACCACGTCCTTTAGTTAACTGTGACTTCTATCAAACCAGAAAATATGCTGACCACCATGATAGATTCATCGTTATCATAACCTGCTGAAGAGGCTAAAATACTGAGATTTTGCCATATTTATATGAGCCAATCAATGCTTTACAGGAGGGGGTAATGGTGATATGGAACAGCTTTCTCCATAGTAGGGTCTGTTTACTCTGGTGGCTGAACTAGACAACCGTTTGGGACAGTAGCTGGAAATATCAGCACTTTTAATTACACTTAGCTGTAAGTCATACTTTTAAAGTTTTGTGTATTTTCATAAGGGATATTGTATTTTTATAGAGTCATACACATACATACTTTATAAAAAATAGATAAGTGCAATGGAAACGAATAATCCATTTTCTTTAACCTATGATGCCATATGATATAAGAGTTTGGCAAGCATTAGCCTCAAAGAGCAGACTTACTCTTAAGAGTCAGCATGGGTGTTCTGACTCTGACAAGAATGCCACAAGGAGTAGCAGAATAGAAAGAATATGAGCTTTGAAATCAGCCAGTCTAGAGTAAGCATTCCATTTCCATCTTTTTAAAAGTAATGTGATCTTAAATTGTTATTAACATTATCTACAAAATCGGGATAAAGCAACAAGCTTCACAGAGATATTCTCAGGATAAAATAAAATGAATGAAATCACTCAGTACAAAGCTGAATGCACGTAAGTGGTCCATCAAGGTGAGCTCTGTTCTCTCCCCTCTCCTAGTTTCCTTGACAGTTGCCTTTGGCCACTGGAGTGCTGTTCTGTATTTATGGCTACATTCTGTTGATTTCTTGAATCTCTCACTACTAAACATAGATATTCTGTGTTTAGGTGTATTTTCTTAGTTATTTTATGTGTAATCCATTCTTTGTTCATAAAGCAATATATTACTTTACTACAAAGAAAAATTTAGCATTTCAGAACAACTAATGTCGGATGAGGTAGGCAAAAAAAGTCTTCTCTTGACCATCATTTCTTTACTAACTCTCACTGTCCTACTCACCCAGCATCCCCTCCCTACTTAAGAAGTAGCGTTCCCCTCCACCTGTAAAGCATGTTTGCAGTATTGGACTCTGCTCTCTTCATTCCTCAGTTTCCCCTTCTTTCTGGTAGGAAACCACTGCCTTGCTTCATTTTTGTCTCACCTTGTAACAGTATTCAGACCAGCTTCAGCTTGAAAGTCCTCTCTCAGTGGGGCTGATGTTTTATGTCAGTTATTCTACCTCAAGTCTTATCTTGTAAACGTTCTCTCTTTATGTAGACGCTAGAACAGAACCCCTCTTTCACCACATCATTTTGCTCTCCTCTTATTTATTCTCCTTTACCCACATTCTTTGATCCTTCCACATATACCCCTAGAAGCCCCCCAAATCAGTAGCAACAGCAAATATTATTGCTCAGTTTTGAAGTATAGCTCCAAAGATTTAAATTTGAGCTACAACATGAAATTATTTTCTTGTTTCCTGCACACTATTTTTATTATCTCATTATTATTGCTGGCAAAATAAACATGTGAGCCCTACAGAAAGACATATAAATAAAGAAGCAAGATCAATGACTGATTCCAACAGGTACTTTATGAAATTATGATTAAAAAGCCCAAATGGAGAAGATAAGACAGAGGAAATAGACAAAGACATGCTGTAGTGGAACCAGAAAGGTTCGAGATCCAAGAGAAGGACACTTCAGAGTCTTACTTGGGAAGAACATTTTGCCATTTTCAAAAGCAAGGGAAAAAAATATCATTTGACTCCCAGATCGTAGCTGTGGTAATGTCATGTAGACAAAGCTGCAATTAGTTACTTTATTGTTCTAACAATATACTGCCCTGATTGGAAACAGTCAAGTAATTGACTCAAGTTAATTGTTACTACTCTCAAGGCCTCTTTTTATATCCCTGTACATAAAGGCATTTTAAATAGTAGAGTTAAAATAATTATCCAAATATTTCATGAATAAAATCCTCATTGATGTGCACTTATTTGGAGGAGCTAAATTGTCCAATTTTACTATAAATATTGATCAGATTCACCCAAAGCTGCTTATATTTTATGTTCTGCTACTGAGTAGCTAAATACAACACTGCGTATTCTTTTCAAGGTTCCAAATTCTAACAGTCAGAAATGGTCCAGCCCTGAAAGTGACTGGGCAATGAGCAGTGAAGGACTTCAGGGTCAGTAGGGGAGTATGGGATAAGCCCCTATACAGAGTTTCCTCCTGTCAGTTATCTTCAGAAACATGTTTATCCTCATCAGAAATGATGCTAATAAAAGATCACAACAATATGGAACTCCTAATGGCATAGATTTGGAACTACTCTAATGGCATAAATCTGCCTTGATAATGTGGCTTGATGATTGAGAACACAGGCTCTGGAGAGAGATCATGGGCCTTGTTAGCTCTGTGACATACTCACATTGTTTATTATTTCTGTAGAGTTCTTGTGAGGGTTAAGTGAGTTCACACAGTAAAACACTTAGAATAACATAATCAACGTTCAGAAATTACTTGCTACAATTTTTATTCCATCCTATAATAAAGATAGCACTATTTATAGGAGATTTCTGTCTGGAACTCAAGAAAAGCTACCACAGACCGTGGACTGCTATAATGATTCTGGTGTGGATGATTCAAGATGAATATTATGCTATAAGAACAGTAAGTTCAGGTAAGTTATGCATAGAATGATGAGCATTCAGCAAATAATCTCAGGACCTATTAAAGGAACTAGAAAATAATACTTTAAAATCAGATTAACATTATGTCCCTCAATAAAAAAACCTGAAAGGTTGTGATGGGACTATGACATTTCTATCTCCATCTTGCAGAGACCAAGATGCCTCAGAGACATCTATCATGAATAGAATAATGGCAGACTAACAGAAGTTACAAAGTTGTTACTTGTAGTCTCCTTTTAACATAAAGGTGCATAATAAACAAAGTATAGAAGAAAGGGACTCAAGCGAAATAATTTGTCAGCTTACTCTCCACATGTTCCTGTGAGGAGGGCTCCCAGAACTATAGGTAAGAACATCCCCAAGCACTTGGACATCATATCCCTATTTTCATGATTAAGATCATTCGACCATCCTCACTCTGTCAAATCAGAAATATACACTAAGAAGACAATTTAGGAGATGGCTAAATAATCTTTTATGTAATTCTAATCCTGACATCCTCCCTCTTATATTGTTTTCTATATCCCTCAATCAATCACTTAAAAAAAAGTGAGGATTGCACATTTCTCAGAGACAGAAAAAGGAAGAAAAGAGAAGAAGAGGGCGGTTGGGTGGGAGAAAGAACTGAGCCTGAGACACCAAAACATCTGAAGGTCTGTCAAGGCAAGATGAACAAAGGAGATGGAGAAGGAGGAATCAGTGAGATGGAAGAAAGAGAAGCCAAAAAAAGCTGCCTCTGAAGCTGAAAAGAAAAGAAGAAAAGAGAAGAAAAAAAAGAGTATTAAAGAGAAAGGTGTAGGCAATAGTGTGTAATTCTGCTGAGTGTTTGAAAAACATGAGAAGGAGACGTGGCCACTGGCTTTGACCCATGGGGATTGTTATGACATCATCAAGAGCAGTACTGAGAATGGAGTGGGAAGATTTAGAGTAGATGAGAAAAAAGTGAGCAATGAGGCAACAGAAATAGTTGTAGAAATATAAGTAAGTTTGATAGAGATATGGGATGGTAACTGACCAGGTACCCGGGTCAAGGGAGGGTATTTTTAAAAATTAGAGTCTAAGCTCTATGATGGCCAGTGATTTTATTTTGTTTCCTACTTAATATTCAGTGCTTAGTATACTGCCTGGCACACAGTAGATGCTCAAAGAATTTGTGGGACGAACGAATAAAAACGATGCAATGCAAACTAGAAATGAGTGGCCATGATGATGGACAGGATCCAACTGAGAGACAAGCTTCAAGCCCGTGGTTAGAGAGAGTAAGCAGAGCAGCCTCACTCCAAGCCTTCATGCTTGGAGCTCTCACCTTGATTCAGTACCATTCCACCCCAGGTGCAGGAACTAGAGAGTTTCAAAGGAACTCGTTATTTTCTTCTACTAATAAACTTCTACTTTCTGTTTCACCTTGTTTCACCTTCTCAGAGAAGCTCTTCCAGATCCATATGTGATTTGGAATCCCCTTGCCTTCACACCACTAGACTTTCGGTGTTTACTTGGCTATCATTCTAGTCAATAGGCTCCTTGATGGTGGGGACTATACCCTATTTGACTTTTCATCCGAGTGTTTAGCAAAATGTCTGGTATAAATCACACATCAATACACATTTGATGAATAAATAATAAATGACATTCCTACTGGGAGTGCAACGTACTTTTCAGTCAGCACACATTCTAGTCTTCTTGGTATTTCTCTTTTATTTCTCATTACACAGTAATCCAAGACTGGATATTAATATTTCAGTTTATTAGTCTCTTGTGGGTTGGTGAGCGTGATCCAATTCCTAACAGTTTAAGAGAATTAATAAATTCCTTTTATAGATTATGTAAATTTGGGAAATAAGACCATAATCCCAAAAGACAGGGGCCCAGCCACCTTTACTGTGTACCGATTTAACTAACATATATAGTAAAAGTAATAACTTACAATGTCATCTCACAAGTGTTGAATAAAAATATTTTCTTATTTTTTAAGGGTGACTTGAAGCCTTAAAATTAAAATTTTAAATTATATTTTATTACATTTCTTATGGTCATGTAATTTCCTTTTAGCAATCCTATAAAAACACCTAGACAATAGACACTGTCCCAGCATAGCAATTTTTTTAAACTATCTTTTTATTTCATGTCCAGATTAGATTTTCCCAAGTTGAATAGTAATAAAAAGCTTTTGATGGTAAGTTCTCATCTCTAGTCTTCACTGTTGTAGAAATTGTCACTAAATGAGGTAACTATCATTTATTTTGACATTTATTCTCTCATCCCATGGCTTAAAGGAGCTAGTTAGTCTGTTTTGAAAATTTTTGTGTGACTATATTCCTCTGGTCTTTCATTCCTATTAATATTCAACATGAAATATGATGCCTTTAAATACCAATAACTGTCCCAGTTCATCCATAATTCATAAATCCTTTTTAACATGTAAACCATAGGTATTGGTATTGTCCATTGACTCTGGAATTAAAATGAGACAGAATAGTGGCAGGCAGTACTGGAAAATAACTGCCAGTTTCTGCAATTTTATAAAAATCGGCTGGTTAGATGCAGTTCATATTAGCTCCATGTCAAGGAGGAAAAGCTATTGAGGCACCCCACGAATCCAAATTCCATTTTCTTTATTTTATTTACATTTTAACAACATTTGATAAGGTACAGTTCTTAAGAAATACTGTATCATTTGCAAGAGGGGTTGCTGAATCATAAGAAGGAACTACTCCTAACTATAACAAATGTCATTCTCAAAAATGAATTTTAAAAAATATTTACAGCTGCCAGTCCTAAAAATATGGCTGTGTTCATAGAAATATGATTACATTCCAAAGTGAAAAAAACAACACATGGGTAAAATATCATGCCTCTCTTAAATAAATCAAAACAGATCTAAAGGTAACAGAAAGGTATCTCTTTAAGGGCTAAGATATTTCCATAAAGTTTTATTTAATTTTCCCAATAATGAATGAACCTTTATTTCAACGAAAATAAAAATATGTCACTTCTAGAGATGCTTCAAGAAATGTAATCCAATCTATTCCATATTGTACAATACAATGTGAATAATGGCTAACTGTATTTAAAATACATTCAAGCTGAAGAAATTCCTTTCAATCAGGACAATATTACAGTCTATTCACAAATATGTTGATTGATCAAATTACATAAATGGTGGGACTACATATCATATTTGTATTTTATTCAAACTTTGCATCTCACATCTCTTAAAGTGCTCAGTGTATATTCTAAATAAACATTATAAATATACTAATGAAACGAAGAAACTAAGAAATATACTAATGAAAAGCTCAGGTTTTTCATCCTAAGGTGAGGATGACAAACAAGAACACAGACTGTTCTCTTCCTCACTTACTGTGCTTCAGTCACTGACACCTTTTTCTGTTAGTGTTTGAACATGGAGGCAGAGCCACTATAATTATTACCAAATGGGGAATGTTGACCTTAAATACTTGTGGGAGATGCTCAGGTTCATCCTTAAGCCAGTCACACTCGTCCCCACCAGTGCACCTTTGTTCTAGTCATTCACTCTTTCTGAAACTCTTTTTTCCCAGTGCTCTCATGGGTAGCTCATGAATTCATCCAAGTCTCAACTGAAATGTCAGCTCCTCGGCAAAGACTGCTTGACACCCACTCCTTGCCCCATCTAGCAAGGTACACTCCATAACTCAATATCCCTTTACTACACTTTATTTATTCACAAGTCTTATCACTTCTCGATATTTTAAGGTAAATTTAACAGACCAATTGTGTACTAAAATCATCCACAAACTTGATGGAGGTATTTTGTTCAGCTAGTTCACCACTGTTTCCCTTTAGCCTAGAAAAGTATCTAACACATAAATAGTACTAAAAAAAAAAAGTTGTGGTTGAATGAGAGAATGAATGAATGACCAGAAAAAAGGGAAACATTATAAAGCATGTTAAAACAGGGCTTATTTAAATCATCAGAATATAGAAGACATAAAAGGAAAGATTAAAGATGATATGGAGAATTTTCAGATAAAATGGCAAAATGAATTTTGTTGTCCGTGGAATGTGAGGCCCTTTGTGATCTGGTCTATGCCTCCCTGTCAGTACTCAGTCTCTTCTGTGACTGACCTCATGCCCTGTGCTCCAGGAAGAACACAGTAATTACAGTTCTTGGAAGCACGAAGCTGCTTTTCCTCATGCTGTTCCCTGTGCATGGAGGATCATTGTTAACCAATTACTACATTGTTATTGACAACCTGTCCTCAAAATGTTGTGCTAACCCTTCTCACAATAATCACCACCTTGCTCAACAAGCAAACACATCAGCTTTCAAACCCAAGCTCCAGCATCACCTTCTGTTTAGATCTTTTCCTGCCTGTAGCTTCCTGCCCACCAAGAGAGCTATGCAGCCCCCTCCTTTGTATACCCACTACCCTCCATTTGGCTTCTATCCTGGTGTCTTCACCAGTGCCCCATCCTGAACTTGTTTACATGTCCATCTCTGCCAGCCAAGTGGGAATTTTTTAATAGCAAAGATGTCCTTTCTTCATTGAATTTGGGAGATAGGGAGCAGAATATACATTTTTAAATTAAAGGATGACTCTAGATTAATCAAGTTGATTTTGAGAACAAAAAAAGAGCTATAGTAGAAATAACTATCAATTCAGCTCAATAAATACGTGTTGATTTATCTTCAAGGTACTATGCTGAGTGTGAAGGATACAATGATGAATAAGATGAGGTCCCCGACCTCAAGAAGTACAAAATCTATAAAGAGAGCTACACCTGAAAACTAAAAATCAAGTATGTACATAATATAAACTTATATCTAAATCTCATACATTAAAATATATATATTTAAGTTTTATAAATGTAAAAGTAATAGCCAAATTAATAACAGAATCAGATCACATCAGCAACTTACATACCAGGCAAATTCCAAACTAACCTTAAGGTTTCAAATGGAATTTCAAGAATACAGACTTTTAGATTCTGCCACCTAAGTATCAATAACACATAATCCAATGATTAACTGATTAAAATGTGAATAACTAAAAAAAAAATGACTTGAGAAATTGACCAAAAGTTATAGAAAAAATCAGCAAACCAAAGATTCAATTAATGGTCTGTAGTATGTGCTGTGTCCTCCTATAAAAAATGCACACACCTTTTGAATATTTTAGCAATGTTCTCCACAGCTCCACCGCCACCCTGTGTTGTGATGCATACTCAGGTTAAGTCAGATCATCAATACTAAAGTCCTTGAACATAACTGATAGGCTAGCACTGAAGTAATACTCATACAGTACAGATTTTCTGGTTAAGTAGAGGTCGCTGAAAAGATAACAAGAACATGTCCATATCGTGGAGAATAAGAGAGCCAAAATTAGGTAATTGAGAGTGAAGAGGGCAAAAGAAATGTTGAAACCTGCCCTTAAAAAATGTGGCACAAATGTGAGTGAGAGGAGAACCTTAGCAATCTAAGAGGTCACTTGTCCCACAGATACCACACATGCACACACAGTGGATTTGTACGAAAATCACATGATTTATGCACATGTCTTTCAAAGCATATGAACAAGTTAAGTTAATCTAAGGAAGGCCAAATGACTCCCTATCAAGAGATGACAACATAGTAATGGTGACTTGGTAATTTCACTATGTCCTGATGTTGGTCTTGAGCTTTGCAGAAACTAGATCTCTCCAGTGCCCTAAAGTTGAGGACGCCTTTTAAAAATGGTATACATTCACAAATGACAGAAGGTACAAGGTAGGACACCAGATGACCTCAACTGTTGGACCAGTACATATGTCTTTCAGACAGAATCTCCTCTTGGGGCTGCATCTTAAGAAGAAGGGAATCAGTTTAAGGAGAGTTGGTTATATAATTCAGAAAGTTAATTGCATTATACTCTGGAAGATAGTAGTGTTTTTAACTCTAATACAAGGATATACAAGTGGACAGAAGGACTCACTATCTAATTAAGAGTTTCTCTTTCTCTCTCCCCCTCTCCCTCAGAATTTATTTTGGCACTATTTCCTCTTTGATTCATCTATTCAGTCTTTCCAACATAAAAACCATTATGCCTCTGCTCTTGTCCAACCTGAGTTTCCCTATTTCCAAGTTCTTGAAGGAAAGGGGAGGAGGTGGAACTTAGTATTATACCTGTACCACTTACATCTTCTATGGTGTCCCATACTACTAAGTCAAGCCACTTTTAGATTTATGATTGGCGTTGGTACATAGAAGCAGATAGAAGTTTTTCAAGCTTCTTTACAGCCTTTTGAGAATTGCTACCTTTCCTCTTGCAATGCTAGAGATATTCTTTGAACATCTTCATATGTAACATTGATCTGGTTAGTCTCTGAATTTTGAATGTGCATTAAACCAATAAGGAGAAATGAAATAAATATTGATGTAAACCTACAGATGTTAGTAACCTCTCCCTTGCTAATCTTTTAAATAAAGGTCATGGATTTAAAAAAAAATCACTAATGATATCTTGTATCACCAAACATATTTTTATATAATAATCTGAGTAAAACAGAGTTTAGGTTGAACTTGAAAAATCAATTTAGTAGTCCCTTAACTGAAAGAAATCAGCATGATATTAAATAGCTTATCCTTCTCTATATAGTGCAGTAAATGTTTTCAGAATTAAGGAAGTTAGACACACGAGCATATTCACATGCTCAATGGTGAGACAGACTAAATGATAAATTCTTAAAAACACTAAATGTAAGTATTTTTTATGGAATTTAATATCCCTAAATACTACTTTCATATCTTTAAATTAAATCATATAGTAATACCCTTTCAAATTTCTGTTTTTACAATTTATTTTCAAATGCAGTGTTTCATTTGGTCTTTACCACAAAGATAGTTCAGTATCCCTATTTACAGAGAAGTAAATAGCCACTCATAAAGATTAAGTAATTTACCAAAAACGATTCAGCTAGCAGGTAAGACTCAAACTGAAGACTAAAACCAGAACCCATGTAAACTAAGTCAAAATCTAGAGCAATTTTCAATATACCAATAATCATGTCACTTACTTCCCTTTGTCAGAAAGAAAGTGGTAAAAAATGTATAAATGTTCACAGGTAGGAAAAAAAAGATAATTCCTCATTCTTCTTAAATATATAATGTTTTTCAAATATATAATGCTATAACTCATTCTAATGTTATCTTTTCCTAATCATGAAATAACCAGCAATGAACCCTCACTAGAAAAGCATTAAAGTAAAAAAGAAAACATTATAGTGGTAACATTATACTAGGGCCAATGTTACCAGCAGACTAAAAATCCCAAATAGATTTAAAAAAAAAAAAAGCCACAAGAACATCTACAGAAAAGCCCATGTTCTGAGCTCAGTTCTATATTTCTGAAATTGGCTGAGAGTCACAGTGAGACCTCCTCTCCATGAGAAAAAGTCTTATTATCTGTTCCTTCTGACCTAGGCTTGGTGTTTCAGAAGTAAGTAAGGGCCTTGTACTTTTCATGAAGCTTCTGCAAATCTCCCCCAAAGGCTACTACTGGTAATGACTTCTTGTCAAAAGGAATAGAGGACACATTTTTTCAATTCCTCTGGAAGTAGTTCTACATTGATTTCAGGGCTGTAGTCATGCACCTGGCCAACTTGGCAAGTGGACGTACAGTGCCCTCCAGCTTTCTGAGGCAAATCAGAACACTAAATGACAGCGGCAGCCCAAACACTTCCTTCTACCCTTCAGATTTTCTAGTATTATGACTGCTGTAATAGAATTGATATCATTGTCAAAGATTTGGTGTCATTATGCTCAGATTATACACACAAAAAATAGTGTCATACATCTTAGCCTTAATATGTATAAATATATATGTATTTAAATTCAGGTTTTCTGTTGTCAGTTAGTTTTCTTGGGGAAGTCCTTCGTCTATAGAAAATTTTTATTCCAGCAATCTGTAATACCAAATGAAATCATTTTAGATCTTCTGAAGCTTTCATTTAATTGGTTAAATATGGATTCGTGCAAACTTAGATCCAGATTCTGGTCATGCAACTGATTTGCTATACGAATTTAGAAGCATTACTTCATATCTCTAGGTCCTGGTATCTTCATTGGAAAAAATGAAAATAATAACACCCATTTTGTAGACTTATTAAAGTATATAATTCATATACAGTACTTACAGTGTCAGGCTTATAGTACCTACCCAGTAAATATTTATTTTATCTTAAGTTAGTTTCATTTTTGATAAAAATCTCAAGTGCATTTCAGCAATTATGATTTGTAAGAGAATCCTATCTCCCCTGTACAGTTTTTTTGTTTTTATGGTTTCTTGATTTGTTCTGTTTTAACATAAATATTTCAGATGGGTGATTTTCATTTAAGTTGTTTTGCAGTGAAAAGAAGTATTAAAATAGTAAACATTACTTTGCCATACAGTTGTAGCCTTTAGGGTTCAAATAAATGATAAATACAGAAAGCTCAAAATATTAGTGTCTTTGCAGTGAGATAAATAATGCATAACTGTCAGTTTAAAAATAAACACTAACAGTAAGTTTCTCTTTTCTAAACGTATTTTCCCTGTGAAACATTTGATTTTCAGTTAAGATAATGATTATTGTTCATTTGGGTAGCTAAAACAGTCTCCTCATCTAGGTATCACGACAATTGAATGAGCTTTTAGAATGACTAGTGGTTCTCCAGAGTCTTCCAGGATAGTCTGCCACCCATCCTGACATAACAGACAATGGATTCTGGAACTACTGCTTTGTATACGTCTCAGCCTTCCTGTGAAGTATGGGCTGCGGTGGTTGTAGGACCAGCTCTGAATTACTGTCCTATGTCCTGCAGTTACAGAGAGAAAGATTCTTTTCATGGCTTAGACATGTATGTCCAAGGTGATAGTCAATAGCCACATGTTTCTATTTAAATTTGTTTCCATTAACTTAAATTGAATAAAAATTAAAATGCATTTCTCAGTTGTACTAACTACATTTTAATACTGACTACTCTTCCTGTTCTTACATTTGTTCATATAATTTCCTTCTCAAGTCCTCAAATTAGTCTTGGTGACTTTTTTGTTGTGCTGTTATTTGTAATTTTATGAATGTGTATCAACAAATGTTATTTCCACTTGTGAAAGAATGGAAGAATTATGCTTCTATATGGATTGCTGGGATCCAGAGGGAAATATCTGATTATTTTATTTATATTTTAAGTCATGTTGATATTGAAACTCTTTCTCAACCCACTATATATTTGGATACACTGTGGCTCCTCAAAACTCCACTGACTGAATTTCATTCTGTTTGGAAATAATTTAAGACTGCATCACTATATTAAATTACCTACTTAAAATTTCAAACCATTTCCCTGAAATATCCCTCTTACAGGTTCATAAGATTTCATTCACCATGCTTAATTTTAATATCTTGTCCTTTGCATATCTCTTATTATGGTTATCAAGAGAATCCATGGGCTGTGAGACTTCAGGGAATATGACATTCAAAACATGCCAAGCAACTGTCCCTCCCTAAATTCTGATGATAAAAGGCATCCTAGAGGAAGGGTTGCATTAAATGTTCAGATGATATTCTGCTTGCCAAAGAGAACCAGCTGTTTATACTTGGCGGCATACTGCAACAGAATTATCTCATTTGCAAATCTTGGGATATGGAGATGCAGATAAATGTTAGCACGACAAACTAACAAATGTAGAATGAGCTGTATTCTTAGTATTTGGAGAAAGACTTCATATTTCATATTTGTGCATATGGAGCTTTGAAAACTTATTCATAAACATGCCATCTGAGCAACATGGCACAGAAGGCATTTTTAATATGGCCAAAGCTGTGTTAAGATACTTCCTTACATAATGTTATCCAAACAAATATTCTAACATTCCACTTGTATAAAATGTTAATGAGAAAGTTGTTTAGCAGTGGAAACAAATGTGTGTCTGATATGTTTTCATAATAAAATGAGTATTTTTCTGCCAATCAAGTGTCATGGATAAAGATAATATTATTCCCTCTTAGATACAAAAGCTCCCCAATCAGTAGGAAAGAACACATTAGGATTTCTTTGGTAAGTTCATTTGGTTCACACACAACATCTTAGCCTTCACAAAATAGTAAGTTTGCCATTCAAAAGGGAAAACTATTCATAAGAGACTTATTTATGGGTCTGCAAACACATGTCAGGAATTCAAAGGATTAGGTGGTAACAAATTTTTAAAACACTAGATTCTATTTTAGCCCAAGCAATTTTTTCTACCTGGGAGAAGAAAACCTTTCATTCATTCACAGTTTAAAAAAAAAAAAAAAGGTTACATTTCTTTCAATGGGAAAAAATTTAGCCTTGACTACTAATAGCTAAGCAAGGTAAATCTGTTCTTTTCCCTTAAGTTGAAGAGAACCCATTCCCGATCTGTTAATTCTTTCTTCTCCCTGCGGCTAGAATGCTCTTTTAAAAATACAAATCTAATCACATGGAATTCTTAATTAAAACATTACAATGGCTTCCATTGTCCATAGGAAAACCATCCAAACCTTTAACATGGTCTACAAAGTACTGCTTGATTGATCTTTCCTGCCTCTAAACCTGCATAACATTGCCACAGGGTCTCACAGGGCGCCTAATACACAGAGGCACTACATGAATACTGAATGAAGGGATAAACAAACATTACAATTTTTCCTCAGACAGGAAGAATCCAGAGACAAGAGGTGGCTGAGATACATACTTTTACCCGAGCATCGTCTGTAAAATAAGAACACCTTCATCCCCTCGTTCTCTATCTCCTTATCCTGTTTCTTTTTTCTTACAGCATAAATACCTGACATACATTCATTTCTGTACATAAACTCCATAATGGCAAAGATGTTGTCTGGTTTGTTCACTGCTATATATATATTAAGCTAATGACTTAAAAAGAATTTGAGATAAATTTCTGTTAAATTAATGAATGAAGGAAAAACTCTGCTCCCTCAGCACTCACTTGGGTCATCAGTTAAATGTCCAGAAAGCTTTTCAACTTTGCCTTAAGTCATTATCCTCTTCCCTATCTATCATTCTCCTCTCCAAATTACCTTCTGAGAGACTCATTTATTTATTTATTGCAAAGATCCTTTTGTTCTTTCCTCATTTAAAAGATTTTATTGGCACTCCCTGCTTCTTGAAAAAGTTCAATATACTTAGCATAGCTGCAGGATGTGACCCTGGTTTACACCGCCAACACACTAACTCCCATCTCCATCCCGCATTTTGTAGGTTACAGCCAGGCTGCCCATCTCTCAGTTCTTCAGGTCCACCACACTCTCCCTCACTCACTGGTATGTCTTCACATAAACTGATTCCTCTGGCTAGGACACTCTTCCTCCCCCTGAATGCCTTTTCACCCGGATAAATTCTTAGTTTTCCTGCAGGTTTGTGCTTTAGAAGTAACGCTCTGGGAAGGTTTTTCCAGACTTCAAATGCTGGGGAGGTATCCCTGTTTTGTCTTCCCCCAGTGCTTTCAACTTTCCATATCACATTGTTTTTAGCCTCCCATAACTTGATTGTTTCTCGTCTGTATTTCCCATACACAGCAAGACCCTTTGATGGCAGAGGTAATCATTGTTCACACATGGTGGCTGTGCATAGAAATAGTATTTGCTGAATGAGGACTTAGGGGCAAATATCTCATAATTCTAAGTCAGCTCCAAATCTCAGGCAGAAACTTTTTACACTGAGACTGTATACTTTTTCCCCTTAGGACCTAAAACAATACTGGGGATGTGATAAGATTACCAGAAAGAGAGAAAGAGTCATAGCTGATCAGCTGACTGACCACTATTGACCAATGTGTAAAGAAGTTTGGCTTAATTGGAAGACAAGCTGATGGTGTTCAGAGTGGAATTCGGCTTTCCACCAGCAGTTTCTTTAAAAGGCTAACTCTCTCTGACCCTGAAGTCACACTCCCAACTCTGTAGAACATTCCATCCAAACTCAATATCACTTCTCTTATACCTATAAAAGCTGCAAAAATTACAATGAGAAGAAAACAAATAAAGGGCAACTCTAGAAAACATAGTATAAGAATTCCTAGCACTAATTTACTGATTGGTCTTTGATTTTCTGGATAGTATTATCTTTGGGATCAGCTCTTGGATTTCACCATAAATCCCATTATACTGACATGCAATATTCTTCTAAGATTGCAACATTATGTTGTTACAAGTGCCAGAATGGGTAAGAATGGAATATTAGCATATGAAAATCTGTTCTTAAGCAGCACAAAACAAAGCTAAATTCTACCTTCTCTTTAAGATTATTTAGAAAATCTGAGTAATTACTGACAGAAAAAATAGCATCAACTGAAAGAAAGTTCAGCATTAACTGAGATAAACTCAAATATCCATTATGAGAGGGAGGTACATGAGTTTCCAAGTAGACACAATCTGACCCAATTCTCTAACACACTTTTAGTTTTTGGAGAGTTCTTTGCCTCTCTTAACCCCAGTTTCCTCATGAAAATGAGGATAACAATGTCTGCCTCATTAATTTATTGTAGAAGTTCAACTAGATAGGAAACATAAAGCACTTACATTATTGACACATAGTTAACTCAGCAATAATTGCTAGATATGCTCTTTAGGTATTTTTATGGTTTCCCAATCAAACATGCCAATTTAATTAAAAAATGTCTCTTGATTATCCCCCCCTCATTGATCCTAGCTGTGTGGGGAGGGTGAGGGGAGAGTGCAATAAGGAAGGAATGAGTGTGTGGCACAAGGGTGGAGGAATTATGGGGAGCCCAGAATGACTTTTCTGCATTCAAGTTCTGACCAAATGGGCTTGCAAAAGCAAATGTCTTCCTTTAAGAAGGTGACTATAAAATGAGGAACTTTTAAAAGAATGAATTTGTAAATAATTAAGCCAACAGACTATATGAAGGGCTGGCTGTTCTTGAAATGTGTCGATTTCTGTGAGTTATCAAGAGCCAGCTCTCTATGGCTAACAAGCATCTTTTAGAATTTGTAACAAAGATTAAATCAAATTAAATGTAAAGGTTCTGTACAGCTAGTCTCCAAAGATGTTGCCCCCAATGAACCATTCCTCTTATTGGTCACGTCCCTGTGTATTTCCCTCCCCTTAACTGTAAGTTGGCTGTGACTCACTCTTGACCAACAGAATGCAGAGAAGGAGATGCTGGGTGTCACGGACAGTAGAGGCTGGGTGGGACGAAGCCTTGCAGCTTCAGTCTTAGCCTCTTGGAATCCTCACTCTTGGAATGCTTCCTCTCAGAAAACTACACCCATGCAATGAAGCCCAAGTCATATATGGAGGCCAATGAGCCTTATTTTGACTATAGCTCCAGCTGGCATTTGACTGTAACTGCATGAGCCATCCCAAGCAAGGACTGTCCAGCTGATCCCCAAATGAGTCGCTGAATCAAGGAAAATAATAATAAATTATTATTTAAATATCCTGAGTTTTGGGGTGTTTTTTAATGCAGCAAAAGATCACAGGAACAGATACCTATCAAAACTCTTGACAGAGTATAAGGTACACATAAAATAAGTTTGGTTGATTGGATCAGAGATTTATTAGAGTCCGTAATTTTGAATAAACTGCTATCCAGCTGATGTCAAAAGCGTGGTAGAGATTACTGATGAGGTATTAGAACCATCCAAGATGAGTACATTTTAACTTCGCTAAAATTAAGATGCTTCTTACAATCAGTGAGATTGTATAATTGGCATTATAATTTTCTTTCTTAAAAGTACTGAAAAATGCATCTTATAACTGATGGCATCTTAGATCTCAAAATAGAATATATTGAACCAATAGCCTAAAAGACTCTTGCTTGTGTGGACTTCCTCAAAATTTCCTGGAGAGTCAATTTTAGTAGGTTTCTGGTCCTTCATAAATCAGCAGGATATCTTGGGGCAGGATCCAGGCATTTGCATCTAAACAAGTTTTCTAGGTGATCCTTATGTGTAACAATGTCTGAAAAATACTGATTCAGGTAGCAAAATCTTTGTACTACTTTAGAAAATTAGGTGACCAGAACCATATTATTTTAGCTCCCCACTGACATACGTTCATTAAATTGTAATTGGCATTTGACTTTTGACAGTTGTAGAGTCTTGAGTGCTTCAGTGAAGAAACATAAAAATACTCCTAGAGTTTCTTTAAAAAAAAACCCATAAAGTGCAATTTCTATTCTATTGCTCAATGAAAATTCATTTTAGAGATTATAATAATGACCTTTCTTCTTGCTACATAGTTCTTTATCTGTTATTGTTGTTTTAGTGATCCAATTGCCTCTATGACATCTATTCAAAACTATCTCAAGTATGTATGTTGCATTGTTTCAACATCACATTCAATGTTAAAAGACTTAGATATGATAATTATGAACGCCATATTTTAATTAATTATATTTCCAAAAGAGAATGTGAAAATGATTCTTAAATTAAGATACATAATTCTCTAAAAGTTGATATAAAACAGCACAAACATACTTTCTCAATATTTAAATTTTTCTTCCTATGTTTGAATTATGCAGGGAAGCGTACTTGTTTTGCAGACATGAAACAGATTACCTCCAGACAAAAAAAAAAAAAAATGCCTATTGCTTGGCTCTTTAACTCCCTTTCCCTAGAAATGCAGAAATTGTTGAGTCAATTGTGAAATTAAATTTGACATTTT
Source organism: Vicugna pacos (assembly GCF_048564905.1). Classification (NCBI taxonomy): domain Eukaryota; kingdom Metazoa; phylum Chordata; class Mammalia; order Artiodactyla; family Camelidae; genus Vicugna; species Vicugna pacos. The sequence goes on from NC_132988.1 coordinate 29,395,426, forward strand.
ACACCCTGATAGTCATGTTACTGGTTATTTGTGGCTTCCTTTTTGTGCACTAAAGTACAGCTTGCAGGCAAATACACCAAGGTGCTGTAGCCTTCAGCAAATCTGGTAGTCAAACCTTCCATTTGGTGAATAATTAAAACCATCAAAATAGCCTTATAGAATTGCAATCATCTCTTTCCACCTCATGCAAAATATGTTTTCCAAAATTTTATTTTTGGAATGGTTGCTTAAATTCTAACTTTGAGAACATGGGGACCGAAATATATGCTAATAAAATTGTAGAGAGTGAATTCCGCTTCATATGGTGACAGAAAAGGACAGCAGATTGTATAACAATCATCTTTACCTTATGGCATTGTACACAGAACTGCATTTTGTATTGCAATTCAAATTCAACAGTTATTCAACAAATGTTTATTCAGTAAGCTCTGTAAATAGAATAAATTCTATGAAGGTATGAATATGCTGTAATACATAGAATCAGTTTACGGTAATATTTTGGAAATTGAAAAATTTGCAATTTTATTTTTAATTGAAACCACTTTCAATCTGAAACAAAGGGAGAAAGTTCACATTAGAAAAACAGACATATCCGGGGATCAAAGTTCATTTGAACTACACAGTTTTTATACCCAGAATATTTGTGATTTTGTGCAAGAATTAGCATGCTATTTATTACAAATATCCACTGTCTTTTTCTGACTGTGAATCTGAATGCTACAGCTCTTTTCAAAAGCTATTATTTTTAAGCAGTAGACGACAAATGAAATTCTCCCATTCAGCTGAGTTTAGGTAAAATAAGCTTCTTCCACATTATTTCACATCACATGAGAGATACTACCTACTAAGCTAATGCCATTCCAAATCAAAGAAATGTCGTTTTGATGATGACCAACATTAACTGCTAACTATTTGAACTGTCATAGAACAAGAAAAACATACCTACCAGGAATACTAAGCTGGGACAATAAAAATGCTCTAAAAATTGGGATAAATGACTAACAATATCTGATAAAAGAACATTTCAATCTTTTGATTCATAAGATATCAATAGTTCAACTGTTGGAACAACTAAGTAACTCCTCTCATCATAAAACAATGAGTGTTCAGTAATTATGTTTTGCATTTCTACAGTTTTATTACTTTTCCTTCCTCTATTTTATGTAGTAGCAGATGAAGCACTGGTAGTAACAGCAGTGGCTGTGCTGGCAGTTATAATCATCGCAGTAGTCAGGACTACCACTTACAGAGCATTTGTTATATGCTGAGCATTGGCTTAAGTGCCGTATTCCATCTGAGAGGTTGTGAAAATAGCTTAAGTTTCTGTAGCTATTAAATGAGAGGGAGTGGGGTGATGGACTCCCAGTCTGACTCTAAAATTTTCATCTTTACCAAAATGGTAAGTATTACGACTTTGTCTATAAATTTAGTTTTAAGAAACTTGACCAAAAGTTTATTAAACTTTAATATATTGTTTTACACAGAACATTATACTTTATGATATGAGTAATTATTTTGTCAGTAATTTTAATAATGGTCCATAGTTGCACGTGATAGCATCCCCCACATTTCACCTATGATTTTTTAGTTTTCAGTTCTCAGTATTGTCAGGCTACTGTAGGAATTACATGCCTGTGATTTACAGACAAGTGAATCAGGAATACAAGAGTCAGAATCAAGCTGCCAACAAAGGGACTAGTTTATTTAGGGAAATGGTGTGAAATGTTAGTATTTATATTTTAGGACCTCAGATCCTCAGCCAATTTACCAGACAGACTTTACAGATATCTGTAAATAGCAGATATCTCAATTTAACCAAAGTAAATAAACAAAGTAAATAAATCAAAGTAAATGAATCAAAGCAAGTGAATGTGGTCTACAAATGTATTTACCTACCAAGGATCTAACAACTGATCAATAGTAGGAGAGGCCAAATAAAACCAAAAAAGGGTCAGGTAAAGCAAAGAACCAAGAGAACAACTTTCTGCAAGTGCTTGATTGACTCACAAGATAATGTATTTTTTCAATTCAAAAAACATGATTCAGTAAGATGTGTCCAAACAAGCTTAATTATTGATGAGAACTGCAACGTCTGCATGTGAAAAGACGCACATGAACCTTGAAAATGCTTTTGTTGCATTATTTAGAATAGTTATAAATGTCAGGTTACTGCTAGTGGTACTGTTCTTAAGAGTGGCATTTGCAAAATAATATTTGCCAAAGTTCATGCGACTCTCCCTCTGAAAACCGTAGGCAAACTTCCTTTTACACAAAGTTATGTGTTTCTTTAAGAAAGATACTGTGACTGATCCCAGTGTAACTATTATTTGTATTGTTCTTACATAATAGGCTTGAATTAACATAGGTCTAAGGTGTCTTAAATACATGTTTCAAATTTTTATGACCAATGTGATTGCCTCATAAGGAAATAACTTTAATTACTTTAATTGTTGGACAAACTACCATAAGTCACTGCAAGTTCATGGAGTAGCCCATTAAACATTCAAAAAGGTCATTTGTTCAAAGTATTTTAATTTTGTTTTCATATTGAAATATGCTTGAGGTATGTTTAATACATTATGCTTTCCTATTCTACCATTCATGGACAAAATATTTTTACTAACTCATAGATTATCTGTGCTATTATTATTTTTTTAGTTTATATTGGAATTAAGACATTTCAGAAAATATATTAAAGAGAAGCATCTACTTAACATAATTTGGTTTTTAAAAATGAAAATGAGGAATAAAAATCTTGCATGATGAAATGTGTATTGTTGGAATGGATGAGAATGTAGAATATATAATAATTGAATGAGTGGGTTCAAATAAGCAGAAAATAGTGGTGCCAGATTCAATCACTCATTAATAAAGGATATTCTGAAAAAGAAGCAAAATCTGTATAATATGCAAACACTAGTATTTTTTAACACACGAAAATTGAGTGCATTTAAAGCAATATTATTCAGGACATTGATGTTGTGCATTTTGTTTTTATAAAAATCGAATTTTTAAATTTTTAGATAATTGTAAATTCCTATGCAGTTGTAAGAAATACCACCAAGAAATCCCACTTACCTTTACCTGTTTCCTCTCAAATGTAACATCTTGCAAAACTATAGCAAAGTATCATAACCAGGATATTGACACTGGAACAGTCAAGACATAGAGCATTTCCATCACCACAAAGATCTCTCATGTTCTTTTACAGTCACACTGACATCCCTCTCACCAAGCACCTCTCCTCCCTGTCTTCTTAACACCTGGCAACCACTAATCTGTTCTCCTTTTCTATAATTTTGTCATTCCCAAGTGATACATAAATATAATCATTCTGTATATAACCTTTTGGGATTGGCTTGCATCATTCAGCAAAATTCTCTGAAATTCACTGAAATAGTTGTATTTTATCAATATTCTTTTATGTTTATTGCTGAGAAATATTCCAAGTATGGATGTGCCATAGTCTGATTAACTATTCACCCATTGGAGGACATGTGGGTTGGTTCCAGATTTTGGCTATCATGAATAAATGTACCAGAAGCATTTGTGTAGAGGTTTTTGTGGGGCCATAAATTTTAATTTATCAAGATAAATGACTAGGAGCCCAATTGCTGGATCACATGGAAGTTGCATGGTTAGTTTTTAAGAAACTGCCTAGCTAGCTTCCAGAATGTATGTTCCATTTTTGAATTCTCAATAGTAAGGTTGAATGATGATCCAGTTTCTCCACATCCTCACCACTAGTTGATATTGTCATCATTTTTTTTAACCATTCTTTTATGTATATGGTCATATGTCACTGTGGTTTTAAATTGCATTTCCCTAAAGGCTAATAATGTTGAACATATTTTCTTATGTTAATTTGAAATCTGTATGTCCTCTTCAGTGAAATGGTTATGTCTTTGCCCATTTTCTAATTGGGCTGTTTGATTTTTAACTCTTTAGTTTTAGGGTTCTTTATATATTCTAGATACCAGTCCTTTGTTTAATATGTGGTTTGCAAACATTTTCTTTTAATACGTAGCTTGTCTTTTCAGGCTCATAACAGGGTCTTGTGTAGATAAATTTTTTAAATTTGAAGTTCAATTTGCTATTTTTTTCATATATAAATCACATTTTCTGGTAACAGGGTCCTACCCCTAGATCACAAAGATTTCTCTCCTTTTTTATATGTTGCTTGGTTTCACATTTAATATTCTAAGTTCATGACCCATTTTAAGTTTTTTTTTTTTATAAGGCATAAGATTTAGTTTAAGGTTTTTTGTTTCTTTGTTTTAACCTATAATTGTTCACTTGCTTTTAGTGCTAAACTATGTTTTGAAACAGATACATTTCCTTTATTACCTTGATTCTGCACCTTTTTAAAAGGAATATATATTCTGAATGCTCTATAAATGTTGACTAGAGCCTATTGGTTAATGGTGCTGTTTTGTCTTTCTATAACTTATTGTTTGTCTGTGAAGTTGTTTTATCAACTGTTGAGGGTGTCTAAAAAGATCCTAGGATGAAACACAAGCTGTCCAGGGTTAGGACTCATTCAAAGGTCATTGTGCTGTGAGACATAAGTCATATGTATGTTTTGGCCACTCATGCAATTCATAGCATAAAATCTCAAAATATTTCTGAATTATATAGTGTACCCATCTATTAAGCTTTAGCCACAGAAATAGAACCAGTAAGAGATGGTATATATTAAAGAAATTATAAATTATAAGGTAGTAGCCTATTGTGAGGGCTGGTTAGGGGAGTCAAAATCTGCAGGCCATGCTATCAGGAGGGGCAGTTTGGAACTCTCAGGCAAGTGGTGAAGCTGAGGCCCACAGGTAGAATTTCTTATTATTCAGATGAGAGTCAACTGATTATGAAATTTAATCCCATCTACAAAGTACTATCATGGTAACATGTTGATAAGAATTTGATTAAATAACTGGGGACTATGGCCTGGCTAAGTGAACACATGAAATTGACCATCACACCTGGCTTCATTAATCAAACTGTCCCACTCCTTCAAATGTCTTTTCAAGAATTCCTTCTAAGTGATTTTTTTTTCTCTAGTTCCTATACTTAGAATTGTAACATCTCCCACCAAACATTTTTTAGTCTTCTCATCTGCTTTACTTTGTTTTCTTAGCATGAATTGTTATCTTTCACAATCTGTATTTTACTTAATTTGCTTCCCCCTCCATTAGAATGTAAATACCATGAATAATCAGGTATTTTTGTTTTTTTGATCTGTTGTTACAGCCCCAACAACTAGTATGGGATCTTGCATAGAGTGGGCACTCATTAAATATTTGTTAAACGGATGAGCAAAATGAAACACATAGTGGCCTGATGTCCACAGTAGTTTATATAATGTAAATGTAAACAGAAAATGGTAGCGAGTAAAAAAGGTATAATGCTCTAGCATTAAATAATTAAATAACACAGCACAATTTGTAAATTCAAAAGTATTCTGAAAAAGAACACCACTTTTCAACATTTTAAACTGAAAGCGAACATTTCTGTTTACCATTACATTTAGAATTCTTTATCTGAAGTCTTCAAATAGAGTGTATTAGTTACATGGAAAGAACACTAAAACTGTATAATATTCTGAGAAGATAATCTTTTTACTTCAAAGTGCATTATTTTATTTACATTATATCTCAAATAATATTTCAAGAAAATAGCAATACTGAATTGAATATTAAAATCTCACAAAATACTTACCTTTACTACCAAACTTCAAACTATACACATGATTTGACTCATCACTTCCACTTTTAAATCTCTCTCCTATAAAGATAATTTCAAAATTTACGAAGAGAGTTGTAGAAAGATGTGCATCACAACACTGATTACAAAGGCAAAAATAATAACCTCAATGTTTATCAGAAGAAGATTGGTTAAATAAAATAATGTACATTCATGTTATGAAATACTATACAAAGGGTTAAAAGAAAGAGGCAAAACCATTTTTGGTAACTATTTTTCAAGTACATTAAGTAAAAAGTAAGGATGCAAAAGAGCATACGTATTATGAGCCCTGCATATTAACAAAGATAAATGCGTATTTTTAAGTATGCTTGAATATTAAGAAAGAATTGTGGGAAAAAATACAAACAAATTAAGTGTTAATAGTGTTTATCTCTAAAGTGGGATACAAGTGAGAGCACACTTTTACTATTCTTTTTTTTCCTTAATATTTCAATACTGACTTTTTCCAAAGTGCATTTATTATTTTATGATTAAAAACTAGGTTACAATAAATAAATAAAATATGTATATGCTTTGACACAGCAATTTTGTTCCTAGTAATTTATTCTAAAGAAATAATTAAGGATGTGCATAAAGATTTATATATATAATGCTCACTGTAGCATTGTTTATTACAACAAAAATGGAAAATAGCCAATTCTGCAATATAAATATGGTTAAATAAATTACACTATATCTATTTTATGAATATCATGTATTCATTAAAATGATACTGTGGAAGTTTTCTCCTAACATGATGTATCACCCTTTATTAACAAGTTTTTTTTTTTTCAATATGGAGCTGTTACAAAATAATAAGTATAGTAGGCTTACATTTTGATTAAATTTATACATATTTTACAGAAGTCTGTATGTCAAATTCTTAACTAATTGCCTCTGTTTAGTTGGTTTGTGAATGATTTTATGTTCTTCTTTGTGTATTTTATGTAATTTTTAAAATTTCTGCAATAGTGTGCATTACTTTTAGAGCCAGAAAATGTTACAAGGAACAATTATCATCATATTTTATATATACGAGAGATTTTCCTGCATGAGAAAATTAAAGTTTAATAAGTTTTAGTATAAAGTTTACAAATATTTTCCACCTGGTCCAGATTTTTATTAGTGACACCAAAAAGGGTAATTTACTACCCTGAAACAGAGGAGGAAGAAGCCAAATTAAGCATCTGTCAAGATAAAGTTGAATAAAATCAAGTTCAATGGAGAAAGGCTGAGGAATCAAGACTGAATGAAGACAAATATCTACTTTAAAAATACATAGTAATGATTTAGTAAAAACTAATTATTTTTACTTTTATTATTGTTCAATAAAAAATTTAACAATTACCATTTACCAAATGCTAGCTATATGATATTTATGTAACCCTTACAACAGTCCTATAAAGTTGACCTTAATATAGAGTTTTGGGAATAATTAATAGATACTGAATTGGGATATCAAAAAGGGTTTAAAAATTGCTCAAATATATGCAGCTAGTAAACAATACAGTTGGAATACAGACTTCTTTGAACCCAAATTCAATATTCTTTCTTTCATCTACTAGCCTTTGAAGGTACTTTACCACCTGTATTAAATAAACCTGATGTCCAGATATGCTCTAGACATTGGGACACTTGAAGGAATCAATTCAGGTAGTAGATATATGCCAAGGAAAACTAGGATTATAAACCAAGGACAATTATAGAAGAAAACAGAATTAGAGGGAAAACTTCATTTCAGTAGTGAGAGGAGTTTAGGCAAAACTAGTAAAGATTGACTAAGGAGTAGTTCTGAGTCTTTGTAGACTGATCTACTTTATCCCCTTTCTTCTAGGATGAAAATTTTGAGAACGGCAATCAAGGACTTGATTGGGGCACATTAATTAGTTACCAATTTCAGCCCTTTCTCGCTCACAGGAGAGCAATAGTGAGGAGAATAGAAAAGATATGCCATGGAGATCCCCTGTTTTTCAGCTCACGGGAATTTGGTGGACACTCAGAAGAGTCCAATGACACAGCGTGAGTGGCACCTTGACAAAGGCAGCAGTAGAGCTGATGAAGGCTACAGTATTGGAATCAGCTCTGGTGCTGGCGCAGCAGTACTCAGGAAATATCTTGGCTGGACAATAGGGCAGGAAAAGCACCAGAAGAGGCTCACTGGTTGCATGAATGGCTGTCTTTGACAGGACACTAGAGAAAAAGACCATCATCATAAGTAGAGCAAAATAGGGAAGGGAATAGCCTAGAGGATGGGTCCATCCACTAAGTCTTAAAGTAAATTCCTTCACCCTCAAAAAGGAATTAAAACCATGAGAGTTGTGCTAGAACTGTCCAAAGGCCACAAAGCAGCTTGGAAAATGTTAGAACATAAACTAGTATCTTTTTTCTATAAGAAAATAAAATACCACAGATTTTTATTACTTTGTAATATGTAATTAAAGCTATGAGCAGATTATCATAATCAAATGATCTGTCCCCTTGTTGTTTAGCTAACCTGTGTGCATGACTATGTTTAGTCATGTTGAAATTTCATAATTTTGTATACTTTCAGAATCTTCTGTGGATGTTTTCTCCCTAGTAACTGTGACATGAAGTTCACAATGAAATGTGAATTCTTGGTCAAAACAAATGTCAAACATCTCTCCTCTTTTTACCAGTGCAATTATTTGGTTCCTAAACTTGACCAAAAGGCTATTTTAAATTCTGTCTTTTGCTTCTTCTGTTCTTTCCCACTACTCTCTCTTCCCATCCTTGAGTCAGATTTCTCAGGAAAAATCAAAAAAGAATCATCAGTGTCCTAGAGTTGAAAGTGAAAAAAACTACACAGCATTAACAAAAATGACTCTAAACTACGTAAAAACATATGTGGGAGAAAGGAGGTAAAAAGTGATCATATTGTATCTGTCTTTTTTATTTTACCTCAATGATTTTTATTTTAAAAAAAGTTATTAAAATCACTCCAGCTCATTGCCATTAACTCTACTTCATAGTTCAATGGTATAATTCTCCCAGTTACATTACACAATGCCAAAAGATTTTTCAAAGTGGTCTTTTAATTACAATTGCAAGCTGATACAGATGGAATTTTAGAGTTATGCAGAACTCCTTACACTTCTGTTATTATAAGTCACTCAGGGATACAGTTAGATATAGTCCCATTTCCCCCATGGGTGATAACTCTTCTTCCACATATGTATTCTGGAGCCCATGTAAACCCAACACTCAACATGCAGAACTGCTGAACAAAATGGAACTTTAAAGGCACATTTGCAGCATCAAAACTCATTCTAATCTTTATAATGTTAATAAATTGCCTTGTTTATAATCAAGGCTGACCTTCAAAATCCAGGAGGTTGCTTGACTGCTCAAGCTTTGGTTAGTTTCTGATGGTTGTTGACCTAATCAGTTGTCAATAGATACAGAAAGCTACAGACTGATTTTTTTTTTTCTTTAGCAGGAATCACACATGTCTGTCAAGTTAGGTCAGGTAAAGAAAGTATGGAGATTAAATAGGAAACTCTTCAATGAAGTCTTTGATTTCCATTGAAAACTCAGCAGCTAGTGTCAATATTTTAATTCAAAATGAAAAGTGTAAGTATACTTAAGCTATTACACATGAACAGGACTCACCTGTATCTCCTATGCTTATCTGGTAACAAACGTAAGATATTTTCTGTAGTGGAAAGGGCCAAACAACACCTGAAGATTTTATTCATTCAACAAGCATATATTGACCACTTACTAGGTACTGACCATACAGAGATGACAATGACATGATCCTAAATATATGTTGCTCATATTGTTTCTGCTTTCAATGTTTCACATTATTTGAGGTTTAAACTCTAACAGTTAGTGTACTTACAGAACTAATCAAGTGAAAAATAAAGCAGTGGATTTAGTCAGAACTTTGTAATAAAGCCACCAGAGTAGAATAGTTGTTTCAGTAGATATGTCTTCCCCTAAATTCACTCATTACTTGTACTGGGTGGATTTTTTTCTTTGCTGAGCCTTGTCTGCAGAATATTCCTGTGGCTTCTCTCTTTTAATCAAGGATTTTTTTTTTGCAAGGGTCTTCATTCTCCTCATCACAACCGGGTGCCAGGGCCTAGCAGGACTTGAATTCTGATGACTCCAATTGAGGACACATAAGACATTTTCATAGATTGCACTAGAGCATTCATTAAGTTTTTAGCTGCTTGGATGAGGGAAGTGATGCTGTCCAAAGCTGAAATGATTAACTCTCCTACCTACGTTTTGGATCTTAGCTTAACTTGACTACAGGTTTTCAGTTGATGAGAGTAGAACTTACTCTGTTCCAGCAGTCCAACAAGACCTGTTTACATGATAGGTCTAGACATGTGCCAAGTGAGGACATATGTCTTTGATACTTATTCTGATGTAATTTTAGCTGCATAGATCACATCAGTCATATGCTGTGGTGGTCCTTTGCCCGTTGTGAAGTCTGTCATCTCCATCATGATCATACACATCTTCTTGGCCAGAACAATGATATTGTTGCTTGTATAATCCATATCTCAATCTCTGCACCCAGATTACTCTTTACTTTCTTGAAATCAGCCACTTGCTCAGCACTGTTCTTCTTTTTCTGCCTCAGGTGTTTGAGTCATCTTAGCTGTCAGTTTTCCCTCCAGTCTGAATGCTGTTGTGACAGTGGACCTAGCGATCCTCTTCCAGGTTAGAAACATCTTCCAGTTCCTCTGGGGTTCAAATTATCAAGACTGAACATCTGATATCATGAAATGTATCATAGATATTCTTTGAGATATCCACAAATGGATTAGCATCAAACACACCCAGAGTTTTTACTTAAGGTTTCCAAGGCAAAATTCACCTTTGTTACACATTCAAGAATTATAGTACTTATAAGGATGTTAATATTTCTCATCACACCTTCAGTAAAAGTCCCTGGCTCCTAACTGTCCATTTCACCTATGACAATGTGAACTCTTGCTGCCCATACTCTGATAGCATCTGCAGAATGATCTAAATTACCAGCATCCTGATCTTTCAATGATACATTTGTTAACATCATCAAGGATATGGCTCTGAGATTTACCTTTGTAACTCAGGAATAGCCAGATAAAAGAGATGTGTGGGGCAAAGTATGAGAAAAGGGTGCAGAGCTTCTATGCCCCCTCCAGGTGCACCATTCTTCCCAGTTCTCCACGTGTTTACCATGAGGAAGTTCTGATATATCTGTCTCAACATACTGAATTCCTAAGCACCAGCAAGCAATACTATGCAGTTACCTTTCAGGAACAGTAGTGATAGAGATATGTATTTTAGATTCATGGGGGCAGAGATAGAATTTAAAACCCTAGGAAAGGATTAGATCACCAAGGGAGCAAGTACAGAAAAGTCCATGACAGAGTGCTCAAGACCTAGCAAAGAAGATTGAAGGCCAACAGCCAGCAAGAGACAAGAAGAATTAAGAGAAAGGGAAGATAATTGTTTCAAGGAGGAGAGACTAATTTAGTAACAAGGGCAAATGCTGTTGATGGATAAAATAAGATAAAGAGTGAGAACTGGCCATCACTTTTAGTGATACAAAGATTACTGGTGACCATGATGAAATTCCAGACTCATGTGGGGGGAAAAAAAACAGACGGCAAGGTCCCCAAGAGAATGGAAGAGAAAAGATTAGAAAACTCTTTTGAGGAACTTTACTGTCAATTGTAGGAAATAAATAGGGTATTAGCTGGAGATAGAAGTGTAATCAAGCAAGGGTTCTTTTCAAATAGAAGAAACAGTAGGACATTTGTATACTGATGGTAATTATTCAATAGAGAAAGAAATCTGAGCATGAGATGAACAAAGAGATAACTGTAATTCAGTAGACAAGAAAAGCCAGTATCTAGCATGCAAGAGTAGTACTCAGTGTTAATCAGAAGCACAGACAGCTCCTCTGCAGTATCAAAAGAAAGGTAGAGGATATAGGCAGGTGTGTAGCTATCTTGGTGGAAGTTCTCTTCTGACAGCTTTCATTTTCTTAGTGAATTCCAAGATAAAAATATGAGATTAAGGATAAGGAAGAAAGTATTGGAAGAATGGAGTAGAATAAGACATGAAATAGATATTTAGGAGAGCTGGAAGGGATGTGACTGGGGAAATACAGAGTGATTACTGCAAAGCTTTATCATTATTAACTTGTAATATGTTTACTGTTTTCATTTTAAATTATTCCATCTATTTTACAATTTCTGTTTTAATTTCTAAATATAGTAAATATGACTACAACCTATATTAATGCAAATATGCTTGGATATTCAGTGATCTTTAGGAGTATACAGTGGTCCCTAGACCAAATGTTTGAGAAATGCTGGTACATATGAAAGAATTTGGGTTTATTCTCTAAGGACAGGGTGAGGAGGAACTAGTCACTGGAATTAATTGAAAATTAGACCAGAGTTTAGAGCTTTGTCATATTTACCTGCTATATTTCACTGAAAAATCTATTTGCCCATTTAACTTTTGTAGACAATTTTTATTCTATGTTAAAGAGCACACAACATCTGTATATTAGGCACTTCTTATATCCCAACTTTTGGCCTTTCTTAGTCCATCCACTGATGTTGTCACCAGCCCTGCAAGGCTTTCACTATTTTGCCTGTTGGCCATATTTGTGACTCAAGCCTGCATCACCTACATCACCCTTCCCTCCTGGGCTTCTCTGAGCCACAGTGTGGGAAGCCCACAGGAATGTACTTTGCTCTCATACGTGTGTCCCACCCAGAAAAGTATGGCACCATCCTTGAACAATGAATGATGAGGATCAATAAATAAACATTTCCCCCTTTTTTTTGCACCTGAGTGGAAGCTTCATAAGGCTTCTCACAAAATGCCAAAGGAACCTCTTAAAACCTCCTGATAACCCATCTTTGTTTGGCTTTTACTTCCTGTCTATTCCTTTCTTCTACTTCCTGGATGCTGTCTGCAAATAAAAACAAGTCTGCTTCAGTCTTTGCTTTAGGGGAAACCCAAAACTAAGATAGTATTCAACCAAATTTTCTGCCTAAAAATCCAAGTATTTTCCTGTCAAACTAATCCAAACGGAATCTATTTCCTGTTAGTGAAAAATAACAAGTGCCATAGAAAGTATATATTTGTAGAGCAAGAGATACAAATGTGAAATGCATCTTTGACAAATAAACATTCCCATATACATTTTTGCTTCCATGTCTTAAATGAATACCAAATAATACATTGATAACATATTCTCCAGCTATAAAATGGATCCTTGGTTAAACTAAGCTTCTACTGGGTACCAGAAAAAAATTATAACAAAAGAAAAAGTAACAGTACTCAATGAACCAGAAAAATAAAATCTCTTAAGCTTTTAAGATACATCTCCACAATAAGACTGAAGAATAATGGTCAATGATCTAATTTAACATTTCCCAGTGCCTTAGAATCCTGCATACTTTTTCTTTTTTTAGCAGAAGCATTTCTCCTATGGATTCAATTTCATGCCACCCCACTAATACCATGTAGTGACATCTCATAGGTCATTATTAACTTCCAAAATCTCCTCTGGCAGAAAGCTCTCTTCCCAGGATTTCCACTCAAGGTTTTGGCCCTATGTGAGTATGCTGAGCATACTTAAAAGAAACCAACCTATCCCAGCTGTATTAATAAGTCACAGACTATGACCTTCTCATTTAACACATCCTGCTGAGCAGTTATTAAATAACCATGGAGGGAAGTTTGATGCCCTCTTGTTAACCTACCTCACTCATATTGTTGGCCTTGTGGTCAAGACTGATATAATTTTAAATATAATCTCTGTTTCCTCAAGAATTATTATTCCATTTGTTTGCTCTACCTGTGTATTACATACAAATCTGACGACCTGTTGCTTGAAATATGCAATTTGGGGAAACATAATAAAAAATAAGCCTCAAATTTGTCATTTCTGCAAATGTCAAGTTTCCTTTTAGTATAGATTTTGTAGATTCTCTGGTAAATTTCAAACTATCATAACAAATAGCTCAAATAACATTTCCTCTTTACAAGCTTACTTGACTATATGTACCATACAAGCACAGGTAGATTTTAATACCTCTGTTTTCCTCTTTAACATCCTAAGTTGTATCACATTTTATTATATGTACTGATTAACACATTTGTCTGTCCCTTTAAGCACTTTGGAGTCAGACCCCAGGCCATATACACTTTTGCATGGTCATTGTAGAGCTTGGTGCCTCACACAAAGAAAATTGTTAAAAAAAAATACATAAATGAATGTATGAATGAATGGATGAAAGAATATATCAATCAATAAGTGAATGAATACATGAATGAAAGAACAAATAAACAAATTATTGAAACAAGTAGGATCAATAGATTACCAGGGTCAGAATTCCAGAAGCATAACGGAAAAGTCCAGACCAATTAAGGGAGGTTTTTTTTTTCTTCCATTTTCCATTTCAGTGTTTAAATTGTTCCTGATTTAGTGGAAATGAAAAGAGACTTTTCACTGAACTAATTTTTCTATTTTAATGTTCTTTCTGACTTTAATTAAATAACCTCCGTAAGCTTGTCTTTTGCCTTCATTTTTCTCTTCTCAGAAGTGAAGCAGTGAATGCTCAACTCACAGGCTTCACAAAGATTTCACAGCTCTATTTTTAATGCTTGCAGTAGAGTTGGAGACATACGTTAAGAATTTTTTTAAGCCTTATTATTATTAACTCCAACAAACTGTTACAGAGAAAGGATTGTTCTGATCAGAATTATACTAATTACTTTTATATAATCAGGGATTTGCCATCATCACAGCTTTGTGTGCTCTTACAACTTGTCATTCTCTGCTCGATACTAAATCCGTACCTCTGTGCTTTTATGCCTTCAGCAGCGGTGTATTCTGCTCTAGACACCAAGGTTTAGAGATTTAGAAGTAGGCATATACAAGATAACAGCAGAATTATAGTTTCTTGTTTAAAATTACTATTTAGAAGTAGTACACGGTTTTATTCACTGGTCTTTCTTTTGCTTTTTTTGTTTTGTTCCCTGGTAAATCAGTTACTTTGGATGTTGTTGGCGTGCGACGTGGCAAACCACCTGACAGCTTTGGTAAAGTTTATTTTTTTTTAATTGGACTTAAGAATTTGCTTTTGGCCTTTTGTCTGGAACTATTTCACTTTCCTAGAGTTTTACAAATCATCAATCTTATATATATCACTTGGGTGGCCAGCTTGACAGTTTTGATGGGCCATTATTGTAGTTTAAATTTCATTTTTGGAAGATTTCATTTGACATTTTAGACTTATTATGCTACCTTGAAAGCTGGCGTTCCAGAGGGCTCTGCCTTTGATCTCAGGTCATCATTAGTTAATGCCAATGATCCACAGCACCCCCTTGTGTGAATGTGAACTCAAAACACTTGTGAAGTACCATTTCATTGTGGCTGTTTTTTCATTAGTACTTATATTGGACAGTTTGAGAGCAATCTATACATATTATAGAGAATCTCCCAACATAATTTCATTAACTATTAACATGAATAATAGTTAGAAATTACAGTTGTGTTTGATTAAGGATAAATAATAAAGTTGTGATTAAGTGATACTTCCTTTTCATAAAAACTGAGAGGAGGAAAAGGAAAGGCAGATTCCAGAGTCCCTGGTTTCATTTCTTTCCTCTTTTGCTGGCACTGAAAAGAATTTCTGAAGCTGCATTAAACTAATACAGAATGTGACTATAATTAATACTATTATTAAAAAAGGGCACTTATAGGTTTACTTTGCTTTCAGCAAATCTATAAAGAATATATTAAAGAAAAATGAGGCAAATGGTCATTTTAATGGGGTATTCAAATAGCATTTCTGTGAAAAGAATTCTGCTTTAATGTTTTGAAAATATCAAGTGGCTCACAAAAATATTTATACATTTAACAATTCTAGAAGGCACTGCATATATTATAAAACATATACTAATAATGTAAGTTATTATTAGGGAATAATTTTTCATATTTATTTATTTATAAGCAATAAAAAGTAATCTTAATTGTGGTGACATATTCTGGCAGTTAGAAATAATTATTCCTTAATTTTCTTTATTCTTTAACTCATGAAACTCTGAATTCCCTTAATAAATAGGAATAACATGGTTGGAGCAGACTGGGTAGGAGGATGTTTTCCCAGAAATACTTGATTCAATGCTATAGCATTGTGGTTTTCTTGTGATTATTTTCTAGGTACTAGGTATCTTGTTTATTCTCTTCAAATAACTTGAAATCACAACATACTTCTGGTATTTCTTCCATCTACTATGTAAATAATTGTTATCCTCTTCACCAATCTATAATGATGCTTATAATTCCCTTTGTAATGCCAACTGATCACCATCAAACACGCATCGACCACTGCATTTCATCCTCAGTAGATACACTGTCTCAAGTTACTTTAACCTCAGTCACACCTTTTCTGTGTATCTTTGGACAGATTTGCACTATCAAATTTACATCTTATTTTATTTTTTGATGTGTTGTCATTTTGGGTCAGGGATGGTTTTCAGAGAATAAAATAAATGGCAGAGAGCTGCAATAGGAAAATAATGCAGCAGACAATACCCTCTGCTCAGTGTCCAGAAGAGTGCCATTTGGCTGAGAGCATTTGCAGCACTGTACTCTAACGCCCACTGGCCAGATACTGCTGGCCTGCTCCACCTGCTCCTCTGGGCTGAGAATGTGTGATAACATTCAACACATGCATGGGAAGTGTGTATGGTGGTGGTGGGGTGTGGGTGTCTGTGTCTCTGTATGTATATACACACATGAATGTTAACAGTGTACCATTATATATATGTTTATATGTCTAAAATCATGTTTTTATTTTTTTATTGTACATAAAAATAGCAAATCAGAGATGTATGAATTGAAGTTAATCTAGTTATGTATAATACCCAATAAGTCTGGAGGACCCAAAGGAATTGAAATGGTAAGAAAATAGCACGTCTCATTCCCTCCGTCTGTTCACAAATACAATTTTTATGTGCTAATTAACTACTGAGGGTCTATATTTCCTTTCTGTTTCCTTTTGATCACATGAACTGAAAAGGCGATTTTCAGAAATATATTGATAGTAACAGAATCCCATTACAACAAAGGAATATGTGTGACCATGTGAGATTGGTTTTAAAGAATTTCATCTCCATTGTTGTCAAAATCACCTTTATATTCAGCTTTAGGTATAAAAGTAGATTTAGAAAATCCAATCAGTAATATACATTAGAGGAATTACTTATAGGTGTCATAATGATGATGGACATTTCTGTTTCAATTAACTTCAGGAGAAATAAAGTTTGACTGTAAGCAATATTTACTGGAATGGAAACTTCTCAACTAAATATACAGAAGGACACTCTACTGAAAAGACTGGGTATACTTTTTTTTTTTTTTTGCTCATATAAACTCTGAAGACAAGTCCTTCCATATTAGTCCAAAATTCCAATTTCAAATATTTACCTTTACATGCAAACCCTTTATCTTCTAAGCAATGCAGAATTACTGGTTTCCCCTTACACTTTCTCTTCACCTCTCTTCAACTAACCAAACAGTTCTTCTTTGGGGGAAATCCTTTCATCACCAATACAACATTAAGCAGATGAGCTAGTCTTCGGTTATCAAAAAGCCCCATCTCCCAGCCACACTGGTGGTTGGGAGGTGCAGACACGCTGAGGCATCAGAGCCCTACCCTGGACTTTTGCTTGAACAGTTGGGTAAGAGGTTCTCTTTTCACTAGGAGAGTCAATGTAAGGATAATGGAAGCCTAGAGCCAGTACTGGCTTGTCACAATAGGGGAAGATACTTCCTGAGAATGAAGCCAACTCTGAGGAAAGTGAGAGGAGTAGCCTCATAACACCATCTGAAATCCAGAGCCCAGTGGTGCCTAGGTAAGGTTTATTCCTTGGACAGCCTCCCCTGCAACCAATTACATGAGATGGTAAATTCTCCTTTTGGTTTCTCTAGCTTGAGTGTGTGTTTGTCATTTGCAACTGAAAGATTTGTGACTAACACACAAACACATACACACAATTGCATTTGACAACTTGAACACACAGAATGGCACACCTTATCTTTGAAGTGTTGGAAGTGAACTATTAAAAACAGGGAGAGACGAGGCCAAGATGGCAGAGTAGAAGGACGCTCGTAGCTCACCCTCTCCCACAGATACATCCAGACTCACAACCACGGACCCACTCAGCCAACCAGAGCACCTGCAGAACTCCAACAGAACACTGTCCTCTTTAAACGACAAAGACGCCAAAAATCTGGTAGGAGAAAAGAAAAAAAAGAAAGACGAAAAGGCAAAGCAGCCCGGGACGGGTCCCGCGGGGAGGGAGCAGCAAAGGACTGGCGCTTGCTCGCTGGGTCTCCCCTCTCCAACGGAGAGGCCAGCGGGATGGAGGGGGAGCCTCCGAGGCTCGGATCTGTAGGGAGCAGCCCTTGACTGACAGAACTAAGTTAAACGGGCACAGAGGGTCCCTGCGACACCCAGCCCGAGACCCACACTGTGCTGTGAGGGGGCGCGATCTGATTGCCAACAGGCACTGGGAGCAGCACAGACGAGGGCGCCAACGGAGGTGCCTCTGGAAACAGCAAGCTGAGTTCCCGAAACACGGCAAAGACAGAAAGACTTATTAAGAGCACACAGTCTCCAGGAGAACACCCCCCCCCTTTTTTTAATCTGTTTTTACCTGTTGTATTTTCTATTACCTTTTTAATTTTTACTTTTTAAACAATTATATATCCCCCCAGTTTTAAGCCCTTTTAAATTTTAATATTATTATTATTTTTAAAAATCATGTCATTTTTATCTCTCTTGGTTTTGATCTCCTGTTATTGACTACACACAGGTTTCAAATACATTTTTCCTCTCTTTTCTCCTTTTTCAAAGGTTTTTAAGAGACGTCTCAACCTGATTGCTATTCTGCTTCAACTTGCTCTTTAATTATTCATTATGAGCTGTTTTCAAACCCTTTTTTCCTCCCCTTTTTCAAAATTCTCTCTTTATCATATCTTTTTTATCTGTTCTATTTTTTATTACCTTTTTAATTTCTACTTTCCAAACAATTGTATATGCTTCTAGTTTTAATTCCTTTTAAATTTTTTTTAAAATAGTTACATTACTATTTTTTAAAAATCCACCTGATTTCATTTTCATTTCTTTTGGATTTGATATCCTGTTATTGATTATAAATAGGTTTCAAGTATCATTTTTTGATGTTTTTTCCTTTTTTTTAAGGGTTTTTAAAAAGATGTCTCAATTCGAATGCCAGTCTGATTCAAATTCCTCTTTTATAATTGATTATACACTGTTTTCAAACCTTTTTTTCCTCCCTTCTCTTAAAATTCTCTCTTTATTTTATCCTTTTTAATCTGTTTTATTTTCTATTACCTTTTTAATTTCTACTTTCTAAACAATTGTGTATGCTTCTAGTTTTAATTCCTTTTTAAATTTTTCTTTTAAAGTAGTTACATTATTATTTTTTTTTAAAAAAGTCCACCTGATTTCATTTTCACTTCTTTTGGTTTTGTTCTGTTATTGAATATAAACAGGTTTCAAGTATCATTCTTGGATCTTTTTTCCTTTTCTTCAAGATTTTTTTAAAAAGACATCTCAACTCGAATGCTAGTCCAATTCAAATTGTTGGTCTATAATTGATTATACACTGTTTTCAAACCTTTTTTTCTCCCTTCTTTTAAAATTCTCTTCTCTCTCCCTCCTTCTTTTTACTTTTTAAGTTTTATTCCTACATAGGCATTAGATAGATAAATAAATAAACTCCTTTAAGGACCACAGTAGATAACTGATACTCCTTAAGCCACAGTGCCAGAGAGATATGAACAAGATGAAGAAGCAGAGAAACCATTCCCAATTAAAAGAACAAGAGAAATCCGCTGAAAGAATGATCAATGAAATAGACATCAATAGCATACCAAATCAAGATTTCAAAAAAGGAGTTATCAAAGTAATGAATAAACTAAAAGAGATAGTGTTTAGAGATATAAAATATGTCAAAAATGAAATAGAAGCTATAAAGAAGAGCCAGGTAGAATTGATAAACTCACTGGCTGAGATGAGAATGGATCTAAAGGCTGTGCAAAGCAGACTAGATAATGCAGAGGAACGAATTAGTGACCTAGAAGACAGGACAACAGAAAGCACCCAATCAGAACAACTGCAAGATAAACAAATAAAAACAAATGAAAGCAACATAAGGGACCTATGGGATAATATAAAGTGTGCCAATCTTCGCACAATAGGGGTCCCAGAAGGGGAAGAAAGATCAAAGGGCATTGAAAAGGTTTTTGAAGAATTCATGACTGAAAACTTCCCAAACTTAAAGAAAAAATCAGATATCCAAGTACAGTAAGTTCAAAGGGTCCCAAACAGAAAGAACGCAAACAGACCCACACCAAGACATATCATAATCAAGATGGCCAGAGTCAAGGATAAAGAAATGATCCTAAAGGCAGCAAGAGAAAAGCAAAGAGTGAGATACAAGGGAACCCCCATAAGGCTCTCAGCTGATTTCTCTGCACAAACACTACAGGCCAGAAGGGAGTGGCAAGATATATTCAAAGTCCTGAATGAAAAAAAGATGCAGCCTAGGATACTTTATCCAGCAAGGCTATCCTTTAGGATAGAAGGAGACATAAAGAATTTCACAGACAAGAAAAAGCTACAAGAGTTTAGCAACACTAAACCCATGCTAAAAGAAATACTGAAAGGTCTACTCTAAATAGAAAAGCAGCAGGATGCTACAGAAATGAGAAACTCATAACTGGAAAGGTGATAATTCACGAATTACAAATAAAATAAACAAGAAATTGTTAAAGAAGACATCTAAATCATTAAGAGTGGGAGAGGGAAGCAAGAAAATATAGAGCATTTTTTTTCTTTGTTTTTAAAATTTTTGTTTTCAGTAGGATGGGTTCGAGATATAGTAATGGGCTAACAGACTTACAGAAAAGGGTAACCACATGCCAAAAACTTACAAGGGAGTCACAAAAACTAAATAAAATCCATGATAATACAAAGGAAAATTACCAAACCACAAAAGGAAGAAGAAAGGAACAAAGAGGAAATACTCAATCAACTGCAAAGATAAGTACAAAATGGCAATAAACACACATCTATCATTAATTACTGTAAATGTTAATGGACTAAATGCTCTAGTCAAAAGACACAGAGTGGCAGACTGGATAATAAAGCAAGAACCTTCAATATGCTGCATACAAGAGACCCACTTTAGGGAGAAGGACACATATAGATTGAGAGTGAAAGGATGGAAAAGGATATTCCATGCAAATGGAAAAGCCAAAATAGCAGGTGTTGCAGTACTGATTCCAGACAAAATAGACTTTAAAATAAAGGCCATAAAGGAAGATAAAGAAGGACATTTTATAATGATTAAAGGAGTGATACAAGATGAGGATATTACACTTGTTAATATATATGCACCCCAATATAGGAGCACCTAAGTACATACAAGAATTACTAACAGAGATAAAGGGGGATATTGATGGGAATACAATCATAGTTGGAGATTTTAACACTGCATTAACATCACTAGACAGATCTTCCAGACAGAAAATAAACAAGGCAACAGAGAAAGTAAATACTACAATAGAAAAACTAGATTTGGTGGATATTTTCAGAGCATTACACCCCCCCCAAAATAGGATATACATTCTTTTCAAGTGCACATGGAACATTTTCCAGGATCGATCATGTACTTGGGCACAAAAGAAACCTCAACAATTTTAAGAAGATAGAAATTATCTCAAGCATCTTAACTGACCACAGTGCCATGAAACTGGAAATCAACAACAGAGAAATAAAGGAGAAAAAAAGGAAAGCATGGAGATTAAACAATATATTATTGAAAAAACAATGGATCAATGAGGAAATCAAAGCTGAAATTAAAAAATACCTTGAGACAAATGATAATGAAAGCACAACCACTCAAAACCAATGGGACACAGCAAAGGCAGAGATAAGAGGGAAGTTTATAGTGATACAGGCCTTCCTCAAAAAAGAAGAACAATCTCAAATAAACAAGTTAACCCACCACCTGAATGAATTAAAAAAAGAAGAACAAAAAGCCCCAAGAAGCAGCAGAAGGAAGGAAATAATAAAGATCACAGAGGAATTAAATACAATAGAGATTAGCAAGACCATAGAAAAAATCAACCAAACCAAAAGCTTGTTTTTTGAAAAAGTAAATAAAATTGACAAACCTCTGGCCAAACTCACAAAGAAGAAAAAACAGAGAGCACAAATTAGCAAAATAAGAAAGGAAAATGGAGAAATTACAACAAACAAAATAGAAATACAGAATATCATACGAGAATATTATGAAAAACTATATGGAACCAAACTGGATAACCTAGAGGAGATGGACAAGTTTCTGGAAACATACTGTCCACCAAAACTGAATCAAGAAGAAACTGAACACTTGAACAATCCGATCACTAGAAAGGAAATAGAAATAGCAATTAAAAACCTCCCTACAAATAAAAGTCCAGGACCGGATGGCTTCACCGGGGAATTCTACCAAACATACAAAGAAGAACTCATACCAGTCCTTCTCAAACTCTTCCAGACAATTGAAAAGGAGGGAATATTCCCAAACTCATTCTATGAAGCCACCATCACCCTGATACCAAAACCAGGCAAAGACACTACAAAAAAAGAGAATTATAGGCCAATATCACTGATGAACATAGATGCCAAAATCCTCACCAAAATTTTAGCAAATAGAATCCAACAACACATAAAAAAGATTATACATCATGACCAAGTGGGGTTCATCCCAGGGACACAAGGCTGGTTCAACGTACGCAAATCAATCAATGTAATACATCACATCAACAAGAGAAAGGACAAAAACCACATGATCATCTCAATCGATGCAGAAAAAGCATTTGATAAAATTCAACATCCATTTATGATAAAAACTCTCGCCAAAGTGGTTATAGAGGGAACATATCTCAACATCATAAAAGCTATATATGACAAACCTACAGCCAGCATAGTTCTCAATGGTGAAAAACTCAAAAGCTTCCCACTAAAACCTGGGACAAGACAAGGATGCCCACTATCACCACTCCTATTCAACATAGTCCTGGAAGTCCTAGCCACAGCAGTCAGGCAAGAGAAAGAAATAAAAGGGATCCAAATTGGAAAAGAAGAGGTAAAAGTCTCATTATATGCTGATGACATGTTACTATATATAGAAAACCCTAAAAGGTCCACACAAAAGCTACTAGAGCTGATTGAAGAATTCAGCAAGGTAGCAGGTTACAAAATTAACGTTCAAAAATCAGTTGCATTTCTTTACACTAACAATGGATCAACAGAAAAAGAAAGTAAAGAAACAATCCCCTTTAAAATAGCACCCTAAGTAATAAAATATCTGGGAATAAATCTAACCAAGGAGGTGAAAGAATTATACACAGAAAACTATAAACCATTGATGAAGGAAATTAAAGAAGACTTTAAAAAATGGAAAGATATCCCATGCTCTTGGATTGGAAGAATCAATATTGTTAAAATGGTCACACTGCCCAAGGTAATCTGCAGATTTAATGCAATCCCTATCAAATTACCCAGGACATATTTCACAGAACTAGAACAAATCATAATAAAATTTATATGGAACCATCAAAGACCTAGAATTGCTAAAGCATTACTGAAGAGAAAGAAAGAGGCTGGAGGAATAACTCTCCCAGACTTCAGACAATACTATAGAGCTACAGTCATCAAGACAGCATGGTATTGGTACCAAAACAGACATATAGACCAATGGAACAGAATAGAGAGCCCAGAAATGAACCCACAAACTTTTGGTCAACTCATCTTCGACAAAGGAGGCAAGAATATACAATGGAATAAAGACAGTCTCTTCAGCAAATGGTGTTGGGAAAACTGGACAGCAGCATGTAAAACAATGAAGCTAGAACACTCCCTTACACCATACACAAAAATCAACTGAAAATGGATCAAAGACTTAAACATAAGACAAGATACAATAAACTTCCTAGAGGAAAATATAGGCAAAACATTATCTCACATACATATCAAAAATTTTCTCCTAGAAGAAATAAAAGCAAGAATAAACAAATGGGACCTAATGAAACTTACAAGCTTCTGCAGAGCAAAGGAAACCATAAGTAAAACAAAAAGACAACCTACGGAATGGGAAAAAATTTTTGCAAGTGAAACTGACAAAAGCTTGATCTCCAGAATATATAAGCAGCTCATACGGCTCAATAAGAAAAAAATAAACAACCCAATCCAAAAATGGGCAGAAGACCTAAACAAGCAATTCTCCAAGGAAGACATACAAATGATCAAAAGGCACATGAAAAAATGCTCAATATCACCAATTATCAGAGAAATGCAAATCAAAACTACAATGAGGTATCACCTCACACCAGTCAGAATGGCCATCATTCAAAAATCCACAAATGACAAATGCTGGAGAGGCTGTGGAGAAAAGGAAACCCTCCTTCACTGCTGGTGGGAATGCAGTTTAGTGCAGCCACTGTGGAAAACAGTATGGAGATTCCTCAAAAGACTAGGAATAGACTTACCATATGACCCAGGAATCCTGCTCCTGGGCCTATATCCAGAAGGAACCCTACTTCAGGATGACACCTGCACCCCAATGCTCATAGCAGCATTATTTACAATAGCCAAGACATGGTAACAGCCTAAATGTCCATCAACAGGTGACTGGATAAAGAAGAAGTGGTATATTTATACAATGGAATACTACTCAGCCATAAAAACCAACAACATAATGCCGTTTGCAGCAACATGGATATCCTGGAGAATGTCATTCTAAACGAAGTAAGCCAGAAAAAGAAAGAAAAATACCATATGAAATTGCTCATATGTGAAATCTAAAAAAAAACAGATTAATACAAAACAGAAATAGACATAGAATACAGACTTGTGGTTGCCAAGGGGGCAGGGGGTGGGAAGAGATAGACTGGGGTTTCAAAATTGTAAAATAGATAAACAAGATTATACTGTATAGCACAGGGAAATATACACAAGATCCTTTGGTAGCTCACAGAGAAAAAAATGTAATAATGAATATACATATGTTCATATACAACCGAAAATTTGTGCTCTACACTGGAATTTGACACAACATTGTAAAATGATTATAAATCAATAAAAAATGTTAAAAAATAAAAATAAAAACAAGGAAATTTTCTGGAACCTTAGCCTAATACAATCAAGGGATATCTTAGGAGAAAATAAATAACATGATTCATTGTTAATCTAATATAAGGTTTCTTGGAAGAAAAATATAATACCACTTTTGGTTATATTCCAAGCCCTGATTGTGAGGCTCAAGAAGTCTCCAAACCAGCCTCCATACCCAGATTTTCCTTGTTGACTGAAGGCTACTCTATAACTGACTTCACCGGACTTCCTGTAGCTTCTTATCACCTGCTCAGCCTAATCACTAAATGAAGGGCAAAGAATCATTGTGTGTAGCTTCTTCCCAATTCTGAAGTTGATATAAGACTAACTCACAAAATCAGATGTTTGCAATTCCCAGAGTTACGAATTATATTTTGTATGTCACCTTACTATCAGAACACTAACCTCCGACTTCTGTTTTTAGACTACATACTGGCAGTTAGGTACTGGATTCAGGCTGACTGTAGGAAATGGCAGGAGTGGGAGAGGGGCTTCCTCTCAGCTTTACCTGTAAGTCAATATGTGGTAAAAGTATCCTTTGGAAAAACGCATGTCTTCTCATAAAATAAAGAATATAGAATAAAAATAAAGAATTCTCTTTTAAAGTAAAGAATAGTTTGATTGTTGCTTTCAGAAAATAAAAAAACAAAACAAAACAAAACAAAAAACCTTAATCCTCACCGAGTAGAGGGGGAAAAAAGAGCTTAGATTCTAAGACCAACTGTAATCTGTTAGTTATATGGAAAAAGTTAGAAAGAAGAGAGAACTCTAGTTCAAAAATTAAAACCAAAACTATTCGTTGATGGTGTACTATTCTTAGGACTCCACTCATATCTACCAACCCATAAGGTACCCGTTTAAAACACTTCCAAATTCCAGTATCTGCATGTCTTTGCTGAAGGCTTTCTCTCTCCAATGGAACCTGTTTTGCCTGCGTGCATGAAAGGCAGCCAGGAGTTCTGGGGAACTAATGTCCCCAAATTCAGCAGTTCTCAACCAGTGACTGACAGGAGTTGGTGTTTAAACATCTCAGCTTCCTTACACTTCAGGTGTAAATAAACCTAAGATGCATATGCTATCCACCATTTTCTATAGTTCCTCAGAATGATTCACTTCCAATTGCCCACAGTGGTACTTTAAATATTAATGCACCCTTTACTGCCTCCTATCTAAATTTGCCACATCTCTACTTTTGTTTTGTAGAATGCCAGCTAGCCAATCCCAAATCCCTGTTGCCCATTTGCTTCTTTGGGATCCCAAACCGAGACAGCTACTAATGTTAATCATTCTCTTAGACCCCATCCCACTTATGAAAGGTTACAGATGCCATGAAGAGGTGGGATCTAAGAACCTTCTGAATCTGGGCCATATTCATCATCATCATCATCATCTTCATCATTATTGTTTTATCCAAACAATATTTCATTAATTAATCCACTATTTTCTATTTCCTTATTCACCATTTCTGTTTACATCTTATTCTCTCCTTCTGGACTTGGTTTCATTCTTTTCATAGTATAACATTTAGTATACATTTTAGTAAGAGTTTATTTGCACTCATAACTCATGGTGTTTTTTCCCGAAAATGTTCTTAACTACCATTTCCTTAATAGGTTTATACGGATACAAAATTTTAGCTAATGACTAGATACAAAATTTTAAGTTGCTAATTATGTTCTCTTAGTATTTTAATCTTTTTCAATTCATTGGTTTCTATTGGTGTTAGCACTAAGTTAATCTTTGTAAGTAATATTTTATCTGATTGCTTTTTTTAACTTTGATTACATACTTTTTCTTGACTATTCAGTATTTCATTAAAGTCTGTCTATATGTGGATTTATTTTTATTCATCCTGGTTGGGATTCACCATGATTGATGAACATGAGAAATCAAGATTCTCTTCAACTCCAGAAAATTTGCAAGAGTTATGTCTTTTGTATTCTCTCTTTTCTACCGTCTGTATTCACTCTTTCTTGTTAATTAGAAATATGTTGGTCTACTTATTCATTCTTCCAGGTTTCCTGAGTTTGCTTTCATTTTACTTTATTCCTTTAACCCTCTGTGATTCATTCTGAATAATTTATTCACTTCATTTCCAGCTTGCACCTTTTTCAACAGCTTTATCTAATCTGCCATTTAACTCTGCTATGGCTTTTTTCTTGGGATTATAGATTTCATTTCCATATGTTCTTTTGGTTTATTTTAAATTTTGCTCTGATTATTTTTATAGCATCTTGTTTTTTGCTTGTGTTTTCAACTCCATATTTCATTTTTTAAGATGTTTGACCAGACTTATTTTTTATATCTTATAATTCCATTAACTGATAATTTTATGTTCAATTTAGTTGTTTGTTGTCTATGTTGATTCTTATTTATTATGGCTTATTTCATGTTATTTGGGGTTGTGACTTCCTTTTCACAACAGCTTTTGCTCTGAGAACCTGGCACAACCTGGACTGTGAGTGCTTTGTTCCAGAAAGCATTCACATTTGTTTCTTTCAGTGCTAGCACACTAATAACAGAATTAATTTGTTGGCTTTAGGTGTCCTTGGCCTCTCCCATAACATAAATTAAAAGCTAAAACTTTATGAAGACAAGGATTTGATTACAAACCCTCAGAATCGTTAATTGCTTTCTACTAAGAAGTTAGGTGGGAAGTTCAAGGGTTCTGACTTTATGCAGCCTCAGCTAATTCCCTTTGTAACCAAAGCCTTGTGCCTTCTCCCTATGGGAATGTGGAAAACCATTCATTCTGATGATCTGCTCAACAAACACTCCCATAAAAACCACAGCTGCAGCTCCTACTTTTCATACATATCATCAGCTTTCTTTATTTTTATAGCTTCTTGGGATTTTTCTTATTCCCTTGTTAATTAAAGCATATATTTTAGAGTATCTTACTGTGTTTTATCCAATATTTCTAAATGTTTGGAAGCTGAAAGACTTTCATATTATATATTAGGTTGAGCTATATGACATTTCCATTTTTGTCAGTCCAAAAGAGTTCAACACCACTGGCTTCATATGGTTCAGTCTAATATTGCCTGTTAGTGGAAATGAATATCCCTCCAGTCTTTTATCCCATTAAATAAATGATATTCGCTGAGAATAGCAGCTAGCTTTTTGGTGATTCTGTCAATTGGTTACTAGACATTTGGATAGAATTTGTGGACTATTTCCAAACTAAGACTATTTTCAGTGCCCCATTAGATTTTAAGGTAAAAAATATCACAATCGAATTCTCAAGTTTTAGTGATTCAAGTTAGATTATGGCAATAAGTGCCCAGATGATTCTTCGGGTGCATTTAGGTATTTTTACAGTACTTATCATGTATGATAAATACACATTTAAATATAAATCATTAACTTCTTTCATCCATATGTAGAGAAAACCATGCTCTGGAGGAACTCAACTCTTGGTAAACTAGCTATTTGCATCATAGTTTTCTTCTTAAGAAAGCTTTGTATTTACTCTTAATTTTTAAAATAAACATATATTGGCCAAAAAGTGATAGGTTCTGGCTACCTTAGATGTACCAAATTTACTAAATTTATCACTGAACTCAATCACTGAGCAAGACACTCAAAATCTCAAGAATAGCGTTTAAAGGCATTTTCAGTGTCATAAGTAAGTCTTTTTTGTTTGTTTGTTTCCTAATCTCATTTCAAAATCATTATACCTTTCACAGTCTGGGTTCAGCAGGACGGAAAAGCAAAGTCATGACTTGTTAACAGTTTTTTCAGAGAGCACACTAAAAACATACAGACAACATCATCATAATTTGATCTTATTTACAGTTTTCTCTGTTTTATTCAGTTGTAGATTAAGATTAGCAGGGATTTCTTTAGAGTTATAAATATCTGGAGAATAAGATGATGCAAACTGGCACTGCAGTATAGCTGCCTTCATTCAGCTCATAAAATAGTCCTTAAAATTAAATACCTTTTCTCCTGTATCATGTTTGTTTCAATAATTAGCAAAACAAAATATATGAAAACACCTCTCTCATATACAGAGACTAAATGCACTTTATACATCAATGTTCTTTTCACAGGTAAACAACATGATAATGGCACGTATACTGGGTGGTGAGAGTTCATCCACAGTGCATACTTGTGATACTGTGCAAAGACATACCATGTAAGTTGAAAAGTGTATTTTCTCTACAGTCTGTTCTGCTTTCCCTCACATGATCATATATATCATTAACTGATTTGTGAAGCTCTTTTAAAAATTGCATGATTCGTATTATTTTATTATCCAGACTAAAACTCAGGGGGCCAAACTTTGGTAGCTGAGTTTTGCTTTCTTCTCTCCTATTTGAACTAATTAATTAATTTCACACAGAAGATGATGATTTTCATCCTGTACACAAACAATTCAATTGTTTTACCACAGAGGTCACTATGTTTTATTTCCAACTGGCACATAAACTGATGCCTCCATGCCATGAAGTTTTGGCTGCCATTTGCCAAAACTTCAAAACAAATTAGGTACTGCCACTCAGTATAGATGGTGACCAGCTTAACAAATCTATTTTAAGATGATCTTCTTTGAAATTCCTGTTTGCAATTTTCTTTTATTGCTGCCTTTATGAAATCATTACATGCTCAGAAGTTTTGTTCTGAGAACAAATTCACACTCAACATTTTAATATAAGTCCTAGTCAATGTTTATGTTAATGACTTTATTGTATGTCATAGTATTTGTGATCCTATTTTATCACTACCTTCATGCTTTAGTGAGTGACTTCTAAGCTACTGATCCTTTTCTGTGAGTTGGGATACAATAAAGCAATATCCCAGCTAAAATATAAATGCAAATTTATAAATTTAATTAATAAAACACAATTTATATGAAAATACCTTAGTCAAGACAAATTACTGCCTTTAAATGAATGTTAGCCTAGATCAACTACTCAGTACAATACTTACAGTCCATTATTAAAAAACTTAATAATTATTATGGATGTAATAGAATTTCTGTGAAAAACAGTTAACCTCAAACTTCAAATGTATGAAATATATGTGGACAAAAGGTTTCATCTCTTTATATTCATAGAAAATTATCAAATCTCCATTAGACAACTGATAGTCTGCCACACTTTTAAGATGACTCCAGTCAACGAAGAGCCATTCTGTACAGGGGAGGCATAACCTTCATAAGCAGAAAGTAATCCAGCAATTATTTCAAAGATTCAAATGACAAACAACAGTGCATAAGTAGGGCAGAGGAAATGGTAATGATAAGCAGGAGGAGGAAATGTTAGGCAGGGCCATTTTGATATAAAATCTGTAGCTTCCAATTTCTACCTATAGTCTTTCCGTTTTGTCTTGGTTCCAGTCTATTGAGAATGATGCTATGGGCTAGAAATGTCTGGAGGCATTTACCTGGGCCCCTATTACCTGTGGCCAACTCCACAGACATTTCCCCATCCAGAGACAAGACCTTATGACTCTCTTTTTTTTAACATTTTAAAAATTGAGTTATAGTCATTTTACAATGTTGTGTAAGCTCTTGTGGTTCTTATGATTACAGAACACACCTTAGCAACAACTATCATGGAAATTTGGGGGAAAAAAAAGATATACTATTCACAAGTCTTGAAGGCTACATGACATTCCAGGGACCACACAGTGAGGTCATGGATAGAGACAGAGTGAGGGGACCTGGTTTCTACCTTTACTGGAATATGAGAGTGGGCCTAGAGTTTCATGGGTTCACTCTTTATTGGTAAAACATAAGAGCAAGAACTAAAGCACAGGAAGGAAAATGTAGGGTTATTCAAGTGGTCATTTATCTAGGTAACCCAGGGCTTTCTGAAAGGGAAATTTCATGAGTGGGGCAGCCTGATTTCTTATCTAGTTCTTTTACTAGTAGCTGTGTCATGCAGCTGGCAATATCTTTATTTGAGAGGATATCTTTAAAATGGATGCCTCAGGACTCAAAAGCTTAACATCAGGTACTTACACTACATTTACCCCCTCCAGTTAGGCTTCTTTGGCCACTAGTCTGCTGAAACAGGAAAGTAGCATATTACTTCTATGTTGTCCAATACAGCAATCACAGATCTGTTCCCACCTAATTTATTTGACTTATTAACAGCATTGAATTCACAGAAAACACTATTCTCTTGGCTTCCATGATACCACACTTTCCTCTTTCATATGTCTGAACATTCCAGTGGGCCCCAGGTTAAGTCAGCTGCCTACTTAGCATTAACATTTTCATACATAATAATTATCTAAAACTGAATTGAATTCAGTTAATCGTTTCCTTCCCTAGTCTTTCTCATCTTGGTAAAAGTCATCATCACTGAGCCCATTATATGTCTTTCTTGACATGTGAACACTAACTCTAAAACATATCCAAAAAATCATCTTTACTGGTAACCACTCTAAGCCAAGCCATCATCAGCTATCAACTGAACTGCTTCAAATGTCTCCTAGCTTCTTTGTTAGCTTATAGTCCATTCTCTATATAAGAACCCAGAGTCATCTTTTTAAAGCATAAATGAGATCATAACACCTCTTTGTCAATAATTCTTCTAATTAAGACCTAAAAGATGTTTCTTGACTTCAGTCATGTCCACATTGCAAACCTTTTTAACACTGGCTTGTGAGGCCTTAGCCATATTCTCTCTCCTGCTCCTACAATGTAGTGTCTGGTCCCAAACTGAGGACTGTATACTGTGTATTTTTTCCCTGGAATACTCTTCCTTCTGATCTTCATGTGCCTGCCTTTTTTGAATCACATGGATCTCAGCTGCAGAGTCATCTACTTAATGAAATGTTCCCTGATCATCTAAATCATCATTCCAGCCACTCCCTAACATATTTACAAGTCTTAATTTCTTTGCAGTAGATTTCATTATCCAAAATAAGCCTTTATATAATCATTTATTAGTTTATTGTTTGTCTTCTCTCCACTAGAATGAAAGTTACATGAGTCCAGAAACTTCTTCTCATTTTTCATTGTATCACCCTTAATTAAAAAAAGAAATATTCAATAAATATTTGTTGAATGAATGGATGGTAAATTAATAAATGAATAATTTGGTAATCAAAGCAATGTGAGATACATTGAATGACAGGAAGAATTAACAATGACAAGTTGAGAAGCTAAATGGCAAAGTAAATAATGATGCCATTTATCTGAATTTAAAACCCGGAGAATGAAGTTTATAAGAGCCATTTTGAATTGGACAAATAGGAAGTAGCAGAATATCAAAGTAGTGACTTTCAGTAGTTTGGATCTCAGTGGAGAGACTGGGACCAGAAAAATAGAACTCGATTCACTAGAATGAAGTTAGTACTTATCACTGACACAGTTGACCTTACTAAGAGAAAAATACAGAAGAGAATGATAAGCTCTGAATGTCTAAGAATGGAAGATATAACAAGTCGGGGGGGAAGGGGGAAAAATATAGGTTAGAGGAAAAAGATAAATTCAATTTTACACAATCCAAGAATGAGGTGAGGAGGGTCTTTCCCATGAAACTAATGTTCAATGTCACCAACCACAATGAATGTTCAGTAAATGCTGAGTTGGATGAAAACTGAAGAATTTGAACTGGACTAAGATAGTAAGATCTGCAGCCAGTTTGTAAATGGTCGAAGAGTGAGAGAAAAATGAAGTAGTGGAGACAATGAACATGGACTAACTACTCTCCCAAGGTATGACACTAGACTGTAGAAAAATAAAGAATAAAAATTTGAATATCTTTTTAAGATAGAGAAAACCTGAATATGTTTGTAAATCAAGTAGAAATGACCAGAGAAGTGGGAGGATTAAAGATGTAAACTGGAGGGAGGTGAAGATGTGACTAAGGGGTCAGACAAAATGGATACAATATAGTGATTGCAGAGTGACTGAGACCACATTCTGAAAACAGTGATGGCTTTTATCACCGAAACATCATGGAGGTAAAGTGGATAGGTTCACAGCACATATTATGGACTAGAGCTCTATTAAGATCATGTTAGA
The DNA here is from genome assembly GCF_048564905.1 of Vicugna pacos. Lineage (NCBI taxonomy): Eukaryota > Metazoa > Chordata > Mammalia > Artiodactyla > Camelidae > Vicugna > Vicugna pacos. Next base: position 29,428,402 of record NC_132988.1, read on the forward strand.
AGAGAACATTCTACAGGCAGTGTAGGTAAGATTCCACTAACAAACTCTCCTTGGGGGCTTCACCACTATGTGATCATTATGAACTCTTTCACTTCCATTGAAACTACCTGTTTGTTCCATTGCAATTACCTGAACAGCCACATTGCCCACATCCTCTTTAATTCAAAAGGAAAAAAAAAAAGATGGTGTATGAGAACAAATTTTGTCACCCCAAAATATGTCTCTTTTAGCATAAGGATTATTTTAGACTGATTATTTGTAAGAGATAGCAAACTCAGGAAGCTTTCTTTACCTCTTCCTTAAACACCTAAAAGAATTTAGATACAGGGCCTATAGCAAGAAAACAGCTATTATCATAGATAACTGCAAAAAATATCAGCTAAGTGTAATAAACTTCAGGGAACGTAGCAAGGCCTGCTTCTCCACCTTTCTCTCAGTGCCCCTTTGTCTCTGCATGGCTTGACGATTATTTGCTTACTGTGAATTGTCTTCCTTTCCTCTTTTAAATTCCCCTAGCCTCTTCTCCTTTGCTCAGGATGGCATATAAACCTCAACAGCCTAGCTGTCAGAGGCTCTCATCTTTTGGGCCTCCAGTATATACTTAATAAATTCGTTTTTCTCCTGTTAATCTCTTGTTTATCACAGGGGATGTCTCAGCCAAGAACCTCGAAGGATAGAGGAAAAATTATTTTTTCTCCCCGACAGTAGGTAACAGAAGTTGCAAAAAATAGACTACGAAGCATATTTTCAGCCAATTTTGCTCACATAACAATAGGATGACACTGCTCAAGACAGAATCAGTGTAATGCTAATAGCAGCTTCTTTTCTCCCTAAATGTGTCCCAGTTTTGGATGATAAACATGATCTATAGTCATCCTCTATAAAAATACATAATATCATACAACATTTTAACAATACCTTATAGCAGAGGTAAAATACAAGATCACACTGCAACAATATTCAGTGATTCATAAGTAATAAGAAAATGGGCAGCAGAATTCATACAAGTTTGTGACCTGTCAAGATCAGAGTTAGGGAATAAAATAATATCAGCAGTATTTAGCAGTATGCTCCAGGCACTGCTCCACCCTAACACGTGTAATCTCATTTAATCTTCACAGCAAGCCTAGGAGAGAGGTACTTTATACTTCCCACCTGGCAGATATACTGGGAGACTGAAAAATTAACTAACTTGACTAAGACAACAGCGTGGCAAATGGTGGAACTTACAACCAAAAGCAGAGAATTTGGTTGAATTTTAATGTATTTGTGAGTTCAGAAGTGGATGTGGTTTAGGGGAAGAATGACCAGTGGGAGACTCTACCCTAGGATGATCAGTAAAAGGCAAGAGTTGAACTTAAGGGCAAAACACATGTTCAGTTGAAGGCAGCAGCTGATTGAGTGTGCAAATAAAAGGCTGTGGTCAGAGAAAGGGGTTTCAAAGTTTAAGGCCAAGTACATGAAATCATGTTAAATATTGACAGACCTGGGAAGTACCCTACTTGTGATGGGCTGAAACACACTAGTAGAGCTGAGGAAAGTTTTAGAAGTTAAGGAAGTTAAGAATTATGAACTAGCGAGTTAACTGAAAAAAATACTGAAATATAAAGTAGAAGTAGTAAGATCTCAAAGAGGGAAGTGAAAAAGAACAAAAGATGCTGTTATGAAATAAACTTCAGGTAAAGCTAATAATTTTCACCTTTGTTTTTAAAACACACACACACACAGTTATACTAAAAAATTTTTAATTCTAAAACCAGGTATTGAAGAGGAAAATTTAGAAATGTAAAACTGAGTGTTTAACAAATGCACCTTTTCTTCGTAATACTATATATAACTGTTAATGTACTCAGAATAAGTTATCTAATTACCAATCAGAATGTCAAAACAGCTGAACTTATTATCAGTATAAAAATAGATTTATATTTCCATCAGCTCAAGACAAATTTTCCATAATGGTCAAAGTACCCCATTATCCATGAAACCCAAAACAAAGAGTAAATCTCCACCGACCTAATTATGTAATGAGAGAGAATTGGCTTTCCTTTTATTCAAAAGCCATTTAATTCTTTCAGATGTCCCTCGATAGAAACAGATTTCGTAACTTAAAAAGGAAACTCATTTAATCAACTGATATTGTTTGTCCCTTTGTTTGTTCCAATAATTGCTACATTTTTAACACCAAAGGAAAAACACTGAGCCTGTCCTTAAAAGACTCTTTTTTTTCTCACATATTGAAGCAGGAAGGATTATATTTATACAGAAGTTGAAATAGCTTTATTTGAGTTAGGAGAGAAACAGTGATAAACTCGTGCCACCAATTATGTAACAGAAAGCCTCATGAGGAAGCAGCACTTTAGCACATAGAGGCTTTAGAAAAGTAAATTTGACAATGTTCATTTCACCTCACTTCAACACACACAGGCAACATCATTATTTGTCAATAGAAAATGGCTGTGAAAGAAAAAAATACCATTGGATATTAACCTACATTGCCAATCCTCTCCATAAGATTCATCAATATACAATATATTAAAAAATGATTTGTACTGTTTAGCCTATAAAAATAAGTACCTTTTGCATTTAAAAAGTTAAGGGCTATTGGGCTATATTTTGGTTATCAAAGAGACTAATAACTTACAATTTAGATTTACCGAAAAAACAATTGAAGTCAGTAATAAAAGATTCTGAAAATAAATAGAAAATACTGAAAATTGAGTATTAAGATTCAGTAAATATCTCTGAGTAACCTTATACATCCCTAATCCTTCTGTCCTTAAATGTCTCTACAGCTAGTAGGAAAATTTCCTTATTTGCAGTGTCTTTTTTTTTTTTTCCTAAATAGCAAAACCGTATAGAAACTGTCAGGTCCCTATGGTTTGGTGGAAACCCTCAATAGTATAGACATATTTTTTAACCTTGCTTGAAGTTTCAAGATTGGTTTTTGAACAATTCCAAAATACCTTTCACATTTCATATTGAAAGCTATATACAAAATGGTAGTGTATTTTCCCAACATCCTTCAGAGGTCACTAAATGCATTTTTATTTTCACTTTTAAACTGTGTCTACATTATGACAAGGCAATCCAATGACAAGTGAAAAATTCACCCCAAAGGAGGTTTTCTCTAAACCATGCTGAACAATTTCTTTGGAAATCTTTCCCACCCAACTGCAGTTTTGGAAATATTTAATTTATTGCTGGCAATAAAAAAACTCTCTTAATCTATAGGTGATTAATCTTAAGAGTATATAGAAGAGGGAGAGAAAACTTGGCTCACAAAGTCTTCTATTTTATTCATTTCATGGTATCTGTTCTTTCACTCCATAGCACTAGTCAATGTCCAATTCCAATTACAACCCAGGGAAACCTTCAAAAATACAGTCTAAATTAGTCCCTTTAACATTAAATATCTTCTTCATTATTCTCCAGTCTGCCTGCATTTATATCCCTTTCTATCAACAGGAGCATAAGTATCCCAATATCTCCATTAATACAGAAACTGAAAAATTCCTGATGTACATTTCTCTGAGAGTTGTCCAGGATTATGGACAATACAGTCCTAATGATCAATACATCAAATATCTCAAGTTACTGAAGAGTTTTATCTGCCACCTAAAGCAACAGATGCCTTCATATTTGTATTAATGTGTCCCTTATCCACAGTAGATACAATCAGTACCAGGCAAGATTATCTCCATTCTTTGAAAGAACAATAATAGCACAGTTCAGCTGGTGAGCTTTGGAGTCAGACTGCCCAGGTTAGTTTGGAATATGATAATATCTATGCATCCTTAGGTAGGCTATCTAACTCCTATTTCTTTCTGTTTCTTCATCCAGATATTGAAGATAGTAACAGAATCTACCCTATAAGGTTAGTGTAAGGACTAAATGGAATATCGTACATGGCTTTCTTGTTAGAACCCAGAGTTTCTGGCACAAAATCAGACTTAAGAAGCATTACCTGGCTTTTGTTGATGTTGCTGTTTTTTGTTTTTATTATTTTTTTTTACCAGCACTGGGATAAGCATATTTCCTCAGAAAATCATTTAATCATTTAAGTCATTATGTAAATATAAAGCTGGTTCATACTTGAGGAAAGGTCATATTCTGCATATCTGAGTTCACTCTGGTTCTCCTTAAATAGAAGACACACAGAAGAGTTCACTGTTAAACTCTTTCAGTTTAAGTGAGCTTATCACTAGGTAGGATGTCTAGCAGAAAGCAGAAGCAGAAACTACTTCTGTAGGTTCTTGCTGCCATTTAAATATACTAACCCAGTCCCTAAATGTTACAAACATAATGTTGTGTTGGGCCCACCAAGGGTTACCTTTGTATTTTGTCTCATTAATCTCAATCATTTCAAAATATTCTCTCTGCTATAATGTCAGAATCTCAATCTAAAGAAATTTCCTCATTGAATATCAAGTTATAAAATAATTGTTTCAGTAGGGGAAAGAGGCTAAATGAGATAGAATCAGGTCAGCACAACAGCAGGGTTAATCTTTCAGGAACTCTCATTGTGTTTTTATAGATATAAATACATATTTATAAAATACAAGCATCATTGAAAATATTCAACATAATCACATCCAACTTTTGCTTAAAGGCAAAGTTTTTTTTATTATATATTCTTATAACTTTTATCAATAAATTTGTGCAACGTTTGTAAGGAATAGTCACATAAAGCAGTTGTCTCTCCATTACTTTAATCTAGTTCCCAATGTCATTGTGACATCCAATTTGCTTCTAGCCAGTGGTACAAATAATGTTTACTAATCCTTAGAATTATTTCACTATAATAGAGTTCTAAGATGGCCTGCATGATCTCCATTCTTTAGTGTTACACAGTGAATATTTCCCTCCTCTTGAGAGTGAGTGCGACCAGTAATCTGATTCTAACAGAATATGACAAAAGTCTCATAATTAGGTTATGATATTTTTCAGCTTTATTGAGGTATAATTGGCCAATAAAACTGAAAGATATTTAAAGCGTGTATCATGATGGTTTGATATATGTATACATTTTGAAAAGATTTTCCCCATCTAGTTATCACATCCACCATTTCACATATCTACATTTTTGTGTATATGAAAACATTTAAGTCCTATTCTCTAGCAAATTTCAATTATATAATACAGTGCTGTCAACTGTAGTCACCATGTTATATACTGAATCCTCAGACCTTGCTCATCTTGTAGCTGAAAGTTTGTACCCTCTTACCAGTCTCTCCCTATTTCTAACACCTGCCTCCCCTACCCCTGGTAACCACTTTCTACTCTCTATTTCTATGAGTTTGATATTCTTCTCTTCTTAGATTCCACATATAAGGGATACCACACAGTATTTGTCTTTCTTTCTCTGGCTTATTTCTCTTATTGTAATGCTAACATTCTGAACGAACTTGGAAATGAATTCTCCCCAAGGAGACTCCATGTGAGAATGCAGCCCTGGCCAACACCTTATTGTAGCCCTGTGAGACCCTAATCAGAGGACCAGGTAAGCCATGACCAAAATCTTGGCCACAGAAACTATGAGATAATGAATGTGTATTGTTTTAAGCCACTAAATGTGCTGTAATGTGTTACCAGTCATAGAAAACTAATATACTTATTTTTCCAAATCATATGTTGAAGAAATCAGGAAATAACAAGATGAAGCCATATCATTTCTTTTAGTTACTCAAAACTGGGACTTTTGCTTTCTTCTCATATCTGGCTAGATTTATATAAAATCTGGTAGTTTATGATATCTTCTCTTCATCTTAAGCTACCCTTTGTGGGAAGTATGGACAATGTTTTAAAGAAAGAGAAACATATTCCATGTCCCAAGTTTCCATCATCAGTAATTTTACCTATTTCAGATGTAGTCAGCTCTATGTATAGCAGTTGGATGTAATTTAAATAACGCAGATAGCTTAAATATAAAGGAGATTAATTATGTCAAATGACAAGAAGATAAGGAGATTCATAGGCTAACTGTGGAATATCCATACAATGGAATACTATACAGGTGTAAAGAAACAAATAAGGAAATTTTCTATAAACCAAATTGGAGTGATTAGGAAGACATAATGTTAACCAGAAAAAGCAAAGTACAAAAAGTACATATAATATGCTTGCTATATTTTGTATAAGAAAGAAGGGAAATAAAATTTACTTGAATCTTCTAATTTCTGCAAAACAAACACAGGAAGAATAAACCAGAAACTAATGAAATTAGTTCCATGAGGAGGTGGGTGAGAAAGGGGCAGGGGGTTAGGAGAGAGTGACATGTTCCTGACTATATCTTTTTGTAGTTCTGACTTTTGGACATGTGTTGATATTTTGCGTACTTTAAAAAACTCAAATCAACAGGATGGGGAAATCTATAAAAATGAATACAAACAGAAACAAACAAGCCTGACATATTTTAAATAAATAACATAACATAAAAAAATGTCAAGAAGCTTATCAGTAGGGTAGGCTCTAGGCTCTGCAAACTAAAACTCCAGCTCAGCTTCTTTATGATTCTTTTAGCAATTTCTTTTTCTAAGTTGGTTTCATCCTGCAGCAGATTCAGTAATCACACCTAGACACACAAGTCTGGCGTTCAAAGAAGAGCTGTTCTTTTCTATTCATTTTCATTCATTCATTCATTGTTTTTTCTCTCTCTCTCTCCAAATAAACCTTCCCTAGAAAGTCTCCAGCAGATGTTTTATGTCTCATTGGCTACAATTAAATGTTACTACATTTCTCCTTAATCACTGACAAAGTTTGGCCAATCTAACTTTATCTTAAGTTTAGGCCAATCTTAACCTTCCCTGAAGGCTAGATAACAGAATCAAACTAGGATTTTGTTAGTGGGAATACACAAAAATGAGAAGAGAATTTAGGAAGTAATACTTTAAGAAGTTATACCGTAATGGGTATTGAAGGACAAGTAAGTAATACTCAGGCAAAAATGGAGGAGAGAAACTGAATGCAGAGGGTTAGACTTGTGCCTAAATTAGGATAGTTGTAATATAGCTGAAGGCGGTGAGGATAAAAAGGGGAAAACAATTTCTGAAATATTTAGGTAGTAGAATTAGAAAGATTTTTTAATCTATTGTAAAATATTCATCTTCCCTAAAACATCACACACACAATCTTTCTTCATCATGTTCACTTATAAAATTGAACTATTTTCAAAGATAATCTATGAAATCTTGGAAATACATAATATTCATATTAAAGGTCACAAATGAGTTAATTTCTTTTATCTAATCTGAACATTTCAGACTTGAGAGCAGCTACAAAGTGACCAGTATGCTAATTGCAAATACCAGAGATAATTGATTCAAAGTACGAGAGCCACTTAGGCATGAACAGCCTTCAAGACAGAAAACCAAAAAGCAGCAACTGTTAAAGCAAATTGTCCTCTAATAAAAGTCCTCTTACATAATTTTAAGCTGTCCATTCCTTTAGAAAAATCTTCAACCAGCATTGTGAAAAGATCCATGTCTTTTAAATATCCAGCATAAGGCTTTAAACTGTGGTACTCCTGAATAATGTTGCTAAGTTCAAAATAATTATATATGACTCCCCATAATTAAAATAAAATTGTTAAATTAGAAAAGACAATTAAAGCTGGAGTAAAATGATCTGTGTTAAAATCATAAAATTGTCATTGCTTTAATTATTAGCAGGATCCATTTTTAATCTATGACATTTACAAAGCAAGAGATTTTACTTATCCAGTCTTATTAGCATAATAATCACTGCACTTTACATGGCTTTAACAATAAATTACTTTCCTTATATTTAAGTTTCGCCCAGACAAACAGAATTAAATATGTATTGAACTTAAAGGTTAAAGCTCCTTCATTAATTCTGTTATTGTTTTTCATAAGCTAAATTCTCCATTAAGGTACCTCTTGACTTTGTAGCATTGATTCTAATCATTTTCTGGTAATGAACCTCAGACTGACATGAGATAACGCCTTTGGGCATTTTTACTTGTAAGAAACCTCAACCCTTAACCCCTTTCTCTTCATTTGCATAATCACTTGCATAGATCTTCCTACATTTGGGATGTGTCTGTTTCTCTGCATTAATTTTCCATTTTACTATCTTGAAACTACCTTTCTCTTGATTTTTTTCTCTACAGTTTTCTTCATTATCTCCTCAGGCCTTCACCCAGTGCACCTGAGGTTTCTTCCCAGTGATTGGCCTTCTTTCCTCCACTTGTTTAGTCGTTAGTTAGAAAAGACTGTTAATGATTTTGATGAATTTTGATTTTGATGGATTGTGAGGATCAACTCTCTTTTTCAGGCCACTGTACCCATGATGAACACTTCCAAAGTATCTTCAAACAGAAATTTCCCTGGTTCATGCAATCCTACTCTCTGAGTTCTAGACTGTAAACTTGGGAATGTAGCATGAACTCCCCCTACCTTTCTTCACATTACATTTTCAATTATTCCACACAATTTGATTAAAAGAGCTATTATAATGTAAGGCTTCTCAAGTTATGTGAGGATAGGTTCCATACAGTCATCTTTCTTCTTTACGTTCTGTAACTATTCTTTGGAAAAAAGTATCCTTCTCATTGATTCTATTTTCTCCAACAATTTTCATCATCTCAGACAGATTTTTTAATATTTATCTCTTCTAAACTAAATTCCACCAGATGCTCCTTTTTTCCAGGAGGGAGTTGGAGCAACACAGCATCCTCTTTAGTATTTCTTTAGAACTTTCCTTTTCTCCAGGTTGCATTCATGTCCCCAGACCTAGAGTCATGTGATCCCACCTGGTTTCATTACCCACTGATCTTTCTGCTGTTTGTCAAGTATTAATCCATCACATCAACTTCTCAAAATCTATAGTTGTTCTATCATATTTTCAAAAGAGGTATGTACACTGAGCTGAAGCTCTGTGTATTTCAATGCTCTTTTAGAAAATGATATAACTGGCTGTCTTACCTCTATTAATCTAAATAATGCTCAAAATTCTTCATTGGATTCCCATTGCATTTAGAATAAAATGGCTCATCATGGCCTTCAGGCCCTGCAAGATGTGGCCTCTGCTTCCAACTCCGAGCTTTCCTAACACTTACTCCATCCCCTGTACCACAGCTGGGAGAGGTCCTGCAAGTCACTTGGTGTTCCTCTGCCTCTTCTGAAATGTTTTCCCCAGAATTTTGCCTGTCTCATTTTGATTTACCTATCCTGTTTAGCTTAAGTGTCATCTCCTTAGAGAACTTCCCCCAAACACCTTGTCTAAAATAGAGCCACATGGATTTCTTAATGCATCACCTTTTTATTTGCTTTACACAATTTAAAATTTCCTTTCATATTTGTTTACTCATTTACTGAAATATTCTACCAAATTCCATGAAAACGGATCCTTTCTGTCTTGTTCACTCTTGAATCCTTGGCATTTTACACAATATCTGGTCCATAGCAAACACTCATTAACTATTTGCTAAATAAGCAAACAAACAGATGCATGTGTAGAAACCCTGTTAATCCAAGGAATTAATTTTTATTTGTAGGCTGATGTTTGTGAAATTTTACTCACCAAAAATAAGTAATGTAGAAGCAATGTGAATCCTCCAAAATCTGCTTGGAATTAGTAGACATTTAATCTAAACAACAACTTCAAATGACTTACTTTTTATGAGCTACAGTTTCTAAATTTCCAAATATTCTAAAATATCTTACTTTCTTCTTTCTCATGTCTTTTAAGACTAAATTAAATGGAGGGATTAGAAATCAAAGTACCTGGTGTTTCCAGGCAATTGCAAAAGGCAATTTCATAGACTGTAAACTCCTTCATGAGACTATGAGCTCCTTGAGGGCATGTCTAACCAAATCTCTGAAACCCTATTAGTGCCTATAAAATGCCTTTTTGTGAATACGCAGCAGCAATAGTTTTCAGACAGTGATGACAAATAGTTATACAAACTCACTTTGGAATCTGAACTATTTACAAATACTATAATTAATAAAATGATTGTAGATATTCAATTTTTTTTTCAGATTCAAAAAGTGGAGTACATGTTAAATACACATTTGCTCAGCATTTCAGGAATAGTGAGTACTGAGATACTCTCAGATAAGTGCTGTGGGAGGCACAGTCATGCTTTTGGCTCAGAGGAGGCTGTTTAAAGCACTAATGGGTAATGCACTCAATGACCTGATTATGTCCTAAGGGAAGAGCCACCTAAAGACTTCCTGGTGAAGTCTACCAGGAGACAAATAATGATTAGACTCTGGAAGTCTTCTTTTGACATCAGAAGTTTTAAATGAGAGAAAATAACACTTAAGAAGAACAAGAGCTGGTTAACGTTTTACATATCAGTTTTAGAGTAAATATCTTGCAAGCTTAGTTTAGAGTTAATAAACACTCTGGATTTTGATTAAGAAAGATTCAGAAATGTAAAACTCTTTTCCTGTGAACTTTGTAAGCATTTCCATTGAATCTTTAAGTCAGCTTTCTGTACGTATTTTGCCTTATGGACATTTTGGTGAATATTTTGCAGAGGGTGTGCAGACCCTCAAGAGACTCTTCTCTTAGGTAGTAAGTTCTGGAAAAAATGTTAAGAGTTGGGGGCCTCACACTGCTTGAATAGAAGATATCACTCGAAGTGATTTTGATTAAGGCAAGTTGAAAAATGCATACCAAATTATACTGAGGCAACAATGCCATAGTAAAATCAGAAAATTCTACCCAGAAAGATCTGTCAGTTGCAAAAGCAGATAAAAGCATTCAAAGCAACCAGGAAGTGGGCCTGGAGGACTATCATCAAGGAGGATTACTCCCCTCAGGCAAGTGTACCACTCCTTTGAGGGTAGAAAGAAGAAACATTTATCCATCAGCTTCCTTTCCCCATTAGTCAATGACTCATCCCACAAAGTGCTAATGCCCCTGAATCTGGAGTTTGCACAAATGTCACTGAGAGGCACAAGCCTAAAACTAGGTTAAGTCTTCAACAAGCTGTCAGAGCTTATTACACAGAACTAGTCACTGCAGTGGTGCCTGAAATAAGAGACAGATGAGGCCAGGGGATCTGCAGCAACACAAACGAAGTAACTAATACACTCCTAACCAAGCTCTGGGTTCTTGTCGAGTTGAATTGTGAAAGATGTGGCTCCAATATGTACATTTGTGTGTGTGTGTGTACAAACAGTACTATCCTATTAAGAGGACTAGTTTTTTTCTGTTACAATCTTAGCAAAAATATTGTCCTCTTTCAACTTTTTCAATCCATAAACAAATGTACTTTTCATAGTTGGACAGAATTTTGAGTGACAGCCAAATATAGTCTAATTCTTTACACACACACACACGGTAGCTGTCAGAAAAAATCAAGCATGGCTCATTTCATTTGGAAACGAGTATGTATGGCTATAGAGTGCTTTATGTGACAGTCCCATTCTCTACTTTTACCCCAGAAATAATGGAGTAAGGACCTTGAGGATTTATGAAAAGAATTATTCCACCTTTTAATGAAAATTTAAGATTACAGTTACAGCCACATTTTTCCTGTTTTATTTATTATTTCCCAATTGATCTGGAGTCATAGTAAAGTGCAAAGAAGCTCCTCTGCCTATCATTCCCAGAACCAAAAATGCATATACATGGCATTTTATGTTGTCCGTAATATTTGGGAAACGTGCAGATAAGTTTCCAACAGTTAATGCAATTCTAAAACTATAATTTTTTTTAGATTTGTTAAACATTCTTAAAGCATAAATTAAGAACAAGTTCTGAGCAATAGTAAGTAAAGCATGAAAAAGAACACTGATGTGGCAGGTCCGAAACTAGCTTAATCAGATATCAAAAATTAAAACAAAGTAATTTGTACTCGGGCAGAATAATAGCCCCCAAAGATGTCCACACCCTAAGCTACAGAATCACTGAGTATGTTGCATTACATGGTAAAAGGGATTTTGCAGGTACAATTAAAGTTAAGGACCTCCTCAGGGAGATCCATGTTAGAATTTTGCCCTCCAGAAATGTAAGCTAATATCTTCGTATTGTTTAATTCACCAAGTTAGTGGTAATCTGAAATAAAAAACTAAGGCACCATTATAATCACTTCAGTGTGATGTTGGAGGTCACTGGAACAATAAGATAGTGTAGAACTAGATCCCAGTTTACATAATAATTGAGTATTTGCCCAAGGTGGCCATTCTGTTCATTGTGAAAAAGAGAACAGTGAATAGGTTAGATAACTGAGCTGGTATCAGTTCTATTTCTCTGGAGGAAAATACAACTGGGTCCTTCTCTTAGGCCACAAATAAAGAAAAATTATGGATGTATTTTAGCTTAAAAGTAAAAAGCAAACAATAAAAATCTTACAAGAAAAACTACGGGATTACAAGTATGTCACATTGTACAATATGTAATAGGTGGCTGACATGGTTGTGGGGAGATAATATGTTAGGAGAGATGTAAGAAAGAAACAGAGAGGAAATGATTGAAAAGGGAAAATAAAAACAAACACTTACCTAAAAATTATGTATGACATGATAGCATTTACATGTAAACTTACTTGTTTATATATATATATATATAAATTTTAATATAACATAAAAACAGTTCTTTGTTTGTGTGGGTCTCTTACCTGTCATTTGGGCTACTTCATTTTTTTGCATTATTTTAGTGATATGTGAAGAATATTTGAACATCCGTATAAATTACCGGGATTTAGTAATACATTCAAATTCTATAGAACACAAAGTAGAAGAAAGACGGTTTTAGATACTGCCTTTTTAATGTTCTCAAAATGTCCACAGGTTGTTCAGTATTATTAGATGCTCATTCAAAACTCTCATTTGCCTGGAGTATCTCTGATCCCTGTTTTATCATCCTTCCTCTGCTCTGTGCTGACAGCTCTCGAGTTGAAATTATCTTCTCCTTGCAGTCAAATTTTAACAATCCGGTTATCTTCTTCTCTCTTTATTATTCATCTGTCTTAAACCAAATGAGAGGATTTTTTTTTCCCCATTGGGATTTACTCTCCACACTTTTTAAAAATGAAAGTAACTTTCTTTATTATAGAATTGAATTAAAATCAAAAAGGTCTGAACCCCATTTAGAAGATGATTTTGTGACTGAAGAACTGAAAGGATTTCTTTATGAAATAGCTTCACCTTAAGACAGAGGATAAAGGGCCCTGAGGATAGCGTTATAGTGAATCTCAAAGGTACTCTTCTAACTAATGCTAATGCAGCCAAGAAGCGGGTGTGATGAGGATTTGGAAGGGCATTGTTACAGGAGAAACTAGGTACCACTTGTTCCCCAAGATAGCAGTGGCCTTCCTCTTGGATCTGCGCTCTGAAGAAAGTCATTATGAGGAAAGACAATAGACAATGAAGAGCCCGTAAGGAGAATGGCAGAGATAAAAGAAAGGAGGGAGCAAGAGTAGAAAATAAGATCATGTGAAAGTGATAAGGCAACTCTACATGTAACAATAAATTTGAAGTCTCTATCCTGGGTTAATACTTTCTGTTTAATAAATCCAGATTGTGTAATACTATGAGGTGACATGAATTCTGGAATCAGAGCTCCCCAGGAGCAGAGGAGAGGTGGTCCACACCATCCATGTTTCAGGTGGCCTCTGTTTTGTGTCCCAGAACTGAGTACAACTGTGAAGTCATTTTACCAGGCATCATGGATGGGGAGATATTAGACCAGTAGTGTTAACAGATAAATGCAACTCTATCTCCTGCTGTACCATGTAGCACCCAGCAGCAACTCATCTGGTTATTAATCAAATCTCTGATATAACTCTAGTGGCTGAAGAAGGGGGAAAGGATGCCGAAGTGTGAAGAAATGGCGATGTGGCTGATATTCTCCAAGAAGCAGTCATTCTCAGAAGATGACTGACATGTTAAATTTCTAGGGAAATGCATTAGCTTCCTTAACTCTGGAGTCGGTAAAACTCATAAGAAAATTAAGTGAACATAAAACTACTGCCAAATTTAGAAATTTGCTTACATACTCTGCAGAAAATATCATGAGCTATTTAGAGTCTACTTTAAAAACATATAGCTTATATTTCGAGTTTAATACCTGGGGCATTAACTCTATTCATTTTACTAGCTTCAGTGAATTTCACTTTTGGAGCATAACACTGCATTGAAAATGTGTCCTCTATCCTATGATATTTATGTATCATTTAATATGAAATTTATGAAGCTCCATTTCTGATTTCCAAATGGATGCAAATTAGAACACAGAGTATTTACATTCCTTCATTTCTAAACCACAGACATAAAGTTTGACTTTAAAATGCCACAAGACTTTTTTGTTTCTTAGAAGCTATATGTATTTATATGTCCTTTGTGTCTCCAACACACTCTGGATTTCTGTTTTTAATTTAATATTGTGCAAGGATTGGCTATAAAAATACTATGCTATTGAAGTTAGAGGTGGATTGTTTTTCTTTTAATTCCTGAAACATTTATAGGCTCTCAGAGGAGTAGAATTTGTAACCACATCATCACCTAACATTTTCTTGTCTTCTTTGGAGATTAGCAGTTAAAAATCTATAAACTCTTTCTGCTACTCAGATCAGATTCTAGGTAGAGAAGATATTTTGGTCTATTCCAATTTACGCTGTTCAAAGAGGATGGATTTTTTAAAAATGACTTTCCTCTTTGTTGCAAATATAGGGTTGTTAGTTTTCAGAGAGTATATTCCATTTCTTTTAATAAGCATTTTAAGGTGGTTAAATACTATGTGTCCATTTTCATTTCCACAGGTAATGTTTGAGTGTTGAAATGCAAACCTAAGATTTAAAATCATAAATAATTTTTTAAAAATCCCTTTCAAAGGTGCTGAATGGCAATGATTGGCCAAATCTACTTTGAACATAGGCAACTGAATTTGTAATGATAATCTCACTATGGGGAAACCTGCTGTAAAGGGATCATTATTTTTGGGTGCAGAATTTGTACAAAATACTTCATATCTCAGTAATTTGTTGATATAATTATTGTTGATATAATATTGCTATCTGAGTAATTCTGTTTCAGGAATCTCTGAAATACAGAAATAACATAAATACTTCAAAAAAGGTATTAAGATGTGTGTCTCTTCTTGTTACTGTCCTTCCATTTGTATCTCATGTTAAGCTGTTTATATATACAACTTATCTTTTTTGCCTTCTAATAAATGTGAAATACATAACCTGTGAATTCACTTATAAAAAGAAACGACAAAATTATTCATTCAGCCAATAAGATGCCCTTATCATACTGATTATTAGTCTTGAATTCTATAAAAGCTGTGTTAAAATAATGTTGAAGGGTTTGAATAAATATTTTTTTAAACAAGAGATAGGTATATTAGAATGTGTTTGCATACAATCTGAGTAAAGAGCAAATTAATAAAAGCAGATAGAAAAATAATTGATCTTCTCTCTCATAATCAAAATAAAACCAAACTGGTGTGGATAACATACATGCCAAGAATTCGGAACACCTGGATTCTAGGCCCTGATTTTGTCGCTTGGTGTGAAATGGTGGCAGATGATGAAGTCTCCATTCTCAGTTTTTTTTCCCTTGAAAAATTAGGCTACAAATGTTTAACCTTACTTGAGAACATTATGGTGAAAATCAAATATGTAAAAATGCTCTGTAAATAGTGAAGGTGTGACAAATCTAAATTGGTCTTACTGTTATTCCCAAACATTTGAATTGTGTTTTGTTGTCAACCCTGAAGGAAACAAATTCCTAAGAATTTGCTCCTATGTCTAGACTTCTCTGAAGTCTATAGCTCTATGTTAGAGTGAAACTTAAGAAATTAAAATATGTATGAATTAAGAATTTTGTTTTTGCAGTTTCTACTCCTTTCATTACATACTTCACTTTGCTTGTTTTTATTGCCCCATTATTTATTATTTGCTTATTGCCTAGAGAATACAGATTAATATTAATATTAAAGGAACTATCTTCCAACAGATTTTCAAAACTTTAAAATTATAAATTAGCTCAACAGTCCCCCCAAAATTCATGCTTTGTTCTTTTTTTACATATAAGTATTTATAACTTTATAGACACCTACTTTGAAGTTATAAATAGGTGCTAATTTGATCATATAATATTCCTGAAAATTTTGATAAAATTTTAGCTAAAAAGAAAAAAGTAAAATTTATTTCCACTTATTGTGAAGAATAACTTTCAACTGTATTTTTTCATGGCAAAACTGATAGACTTTAGGTCACTCCTATAAAGTTTTTTTTGTTTTTAACGTATACTTTAGGAAAATTGCACGACTTTTGATGAGATTTTTAAAGTGCCATACTGTAAATATTAATAGAGAACTTTCTCAGCAGTTTCAAATCATCAGGTCATTTTGCTGACCTAATGATAAAACATATATTTTACAATTGTTCATTCAATACAAAATATCCACCATTTCTCCCATCAAGATAGATTGTTTTGTATCCTAAGCCTTTCCTTCTCACCACATTATGATAAAACCCATAGACTATTTTTACCTTTTCTCTCTTCTGCCCTTTTGCCAGTTTCATCTTTAAATTGGGTTAGGATGTTTTTATCATTCCCATCCTTGACCTGCAAGCCAGTTCTAATGCATAGGTTTTACAAGATTATTTGGTGTTTTTAGGCATATATCAATACTGTAAGACCTCTCATTGTATATTCTTTCTGTTACAAGTCCTTATTTAAGGCAGATATTACATATTCTCAGGGTATCCTACTTACTTAACCTTAAACACTAAAAGAAAGCAAAAGAGAAAGATTAGTTGCTCGCTCTGATTTTTCTTTTTCCATTGTGAAGACTGTTCTAGTTCACACTTTTTTAGTTGGTCCAAAGCCTCTTCCTTGAATTCTTTATTCAGAGTAGCTATATGGATGTATTTTCTGAGTTACTATATATCTTAATTTTTTTTTCCTGACAAGTTAGAATTAAGAAATTTGGATTGCAGATGTTTTCATTCAGCAGTTCACAGATGCTGCTCTTTGAACAACCTTCCTGGGTTGGAAATGAGAAGTCCAATGCCCGTGTAAGTTATTTTTTCTATTTGCCTGGAAGCTCAAATTTTTTTCTCATTAGCATACAAGAAATTCAGTAATTTATATGTAAGTGTGTACTGTTTTTCTTCAGTCCAGGCTGCAAGTTAGTGAACATCTTCAATTAATGAGTTACAGATCTCGCTTTATCTCAGGAAATTTTTCTTCCCAGGAAATTTTCTTCTGTCAGTTCTTTATTATTGCTTCTAATATTTATTCTTTTCTTTTTTCCTGGAATTGGTATTTCACTTGTTGGTTTGCCCAGATCCATCTTCTATGTCTTTTTTTTTCTTTGTTTTTTCCCATAATTTCTACCTGTATATAATTTGCCTTTATCTTTGAGCTATTTCTTGTACTTCATTTGACAGACCATTGTTTCAGATGTCAAGTGACTATCATATCTTCAAATCATCCATTAAATTGTTTGGATGACAAATCACATTTTTCATTTTAATTTTTTAAATGTTATTCTATTCTATTTTTGATGTAGAAGTTTATTTTCCTTATGTACTTTTGTCGCTATATTTTATTCAAGTGTCTGTCTGTTCATCTCACACGGCAGCTCTGTTTAGCTGTGTAAGTGTCATTCTGACCAGGCTGATCACTCCTGAGTGGTGGCCAGTTTAGATTGGTTGTAACTCATCAGGCTGAGCTCTTGGGGCTCAGGTATAATTGCTGTTACTAAGCAACATGAGTTGCACAGGGGCTGGGAGACAAAACATCCACTTTCTTTATGGGCCAGCAGTGAGTAAAAAGACAGACTTCCAGGCTTTTGTGAAATCCCCAAAGAATTCTCTTTGGTCTTCTTAAATATGGGAGGGTCTGGGGAGGCTTGGCCCAGCTGTCCATTGGTCTTGTACCCAGAGAACCAGACTTATTCATACAAAGCCAACATCACCATGGTTTCTACAATTATCTAACCAATCACTTCTCCTGATGCTCCATAGTCCATGGAGCTCCTCTCTCCACCTGCAGTTTCACTCCATGTAACACCAGCAAAATCCAGGCCTCACTTGTCTACATGCATCCGCCTGAGGCACAAACTACCATGAGGCTCAGGAGAGGCAAACAGATTGGGGCCAGAAGTAGAAGAAAAAAATAGTTTATGTTCAGATTGTATCTGACTTATTTTTTCCCAGAATTGCAACAAAGTGTTAAAAAGGGAAAAAACAGAATTATGTAATGTTTGTTAATGTTAAGCCATATACAATTAGATCATAGTGTTGAAAATATACACAATTATAAAAATTTACTTATATTGATCTACTAAAGATAGCTCATAATTCACAGAATTTTATTTCTAGATCATAAAAAGATAAGTTGTCGTTTGGGTTTTTAATTTTCTTCCTGAGTTTTGTTGTTTCCCAATTTTTCTAGCATGTGTATAAAGTGTATGCATGGCATGTGTGTGTATATATATAGATATAACCACAAAAAAGATTTTTTATAACACTTTAGGTATTCAGGGAATAGGTTAAGATTTATTTATTACTTTAGTTTGCTGTATTTTTGGATTTGAAGCTCTGAGTATATTTCATTATTTGACTTGCTTTTAGATATTTTGTGCATCTTGAAATGTTTTGAAATTGTGAATCTCTTGCTTTTTTAAATGAAGAGGGTGTAGTTATTGAAGTTTTATCTACTGATAAAGGCTACATCCTCTATTTTGAAGCTTGCACTAGTCTACTCTCTTATCAAATGCAGCTTTGCTTTCCTGTTTTTTTTTTCATCATATGTGTGTGAAATTATACTTTTCAGCAGTCTACTACAGAATCCTGTTGAGAAAGAAATGTATTATCTCAGCTGGACACAACTCCACTAAAATATTGAAAATGAATGAATGGCAGAAACACCAAGTATGAAATTTAGAGTGTAACCAAATACTTCCTAGGCAACAGTGACTTAAAAGCAAATGTCACCTTCTGGCAGATGTAATATATACATTAAAATGCATGTTACTAATATTTACAGACCCTTCTCTACTTCTTAAAATAAAGCAATTCTATCTTAAAAAAAATAGAGAGAGCTGTATTTCCAAAATCTAAATCTCATCATGAGATTTTATGTAGGGGGAAAATAGTACATGAAGTCAATCTAACATTCTTATACCTAAAGATGAAAAAAATCAAAGAGTGAAGTTTATCTATTTAGCAGTGGGGCTAAGGGACATCAAATTCCAGAATTCTGTGAGGTATTTCTTCAGACTGGATACTTGCTAGCCCTCCCAAATTTCCTAGGAAGTTAGGCAGACATTTGCCTTAGCAGAATTGAAGACCCATAGCATTTACCCCTTCTGTTTCATCTCTTACCAGGTTGTATTGTAAACTATATTTTTACATGTTTGATCTCTCTTTAAAGCTATGAGTCCTTTCAGGGAAGGTGCCATATCTTACTGTTTTTGTGTTATTGGTATGACGCACTGCTTAGATAAATGAATAAATACTAGAGTAATTTGTAAAAGGTAACAAGAAACCAAGAAAATAGACAGCCAAGCACGAAAACACAAAACAAAAACAATCAACTGCATAAAACAAGCAAAGGAAACAATCAGCCAGATTTTAAGAGCCATTCTAACAAAAGAGAAGTGGAGTTTGTTTATTTTATCTTTAATAATTTTTCTCTGCTTTGTGTTTTTATATAGGTGTTTTTGAGTTAATCTACTATTACCACAACAAAAGCAGGATCTGGAGGAACCCAAATTAAAAAAAGAGAAAAGGAGTGTTGTCTCCTATTTCAGTCAAAATTGTGCCGCAACTAACAAACTGGGCTGCATAGATTTTAATAAATTAGGGTGTTATTCATTTACATAGGCAACTCGGAGCTTGTTTAGAGTCCCTTTAAAGTTATCAAAAGAGCAGGATTATTTTCTCTTTCTGTTCCACCACAGGTTGTGTTTACTAACATCCTTAAGGTTGCTGCATGATTCAAAGATAACTGCTGAAGCTTCAGCCTTCACAGCTGTTACAGACAGGGAGAGAGGAAATAGCAAAGGAATTTTACTTAAAATGTATTGATCACACATGTCTTCAAGGAGGATGTAAATTAGGTTCTCAGCACATTATCTTGCCAGTATTCTGATACCAAAAAAGGACAGAAGAGTGAAGAGTAGGCAGACAACCAGGTCTTCTCACCACATACCAATTCCAAAGAAAAGCTCAATTATGTTGAACAGGCTCTTGATTCAGAATAGAATGTGGAACTTCAAAAAGAATGCACAGTATTGGAATCCACTAGTTTGGGTCAAAGATTTTCAGATCAAATATTTGATCAAAAGATAATTTATCATTACCTAAGAACTGTTCTGGTTACACCATAAACCTAAGTCACCTTTGCTGAAAGTCAAAGAGAATGTAAAGTTCTTGCCTTTATAAATAGCAGGACAATCTCTGGTTCCTGTCATTTATTCAGCCATAGTATTTACCAAGAATAGAAATTTTACACATTAGAGATTGTTGTAAGTTTAAAATGTTTACAGTTGCACAACGGGCTGGCCATGATCATGGCTGCACAACCTGGGCAGTCCCACGAGATCCCATGCTCAAAGGCCCCTACCCTCATGCTCTGCTGCTGCCAACTTAAAATTCCGAGTCCCGGAGTTTTCACCGTGCATTAGAAATCACAAATTATGTAGCCAGTACTATTCCCACACAACATAGCAGAGAAGTCCAGAAAATAATCAGAAACAGCACTACTGAATGCTTAATATCCAAGGCATGAAAAATAATTGTCCACTGCTGGCTGTAGATTACATATATTTATGTTGCCATAGGTAACACTTACTAGACGTTGTAAATAGCACACAATTTAGAAATCACATAAATTGTGACCCTGGAGCTAATTAAATTCAGCATCTAATGGAGTGAAATTTATTGACAGCTCACTAAAATGAATTAAGAGAAGTAGTAACTGCAGTGTGTTAAAAGTAATAAAATGTTGATTTTTTTTTCCTGAGCTCTCAGAAGATTATTATAAAATTGCTCTAGGCCACTCAGTTAACGTGCTACACCCAATTACTATTCTTAAATCAGTAAGGACATGTCTATTTATTGAAAAGTAACTTACTTGTTATTGTTTCTAATTTTTATTCATACTTCAGAAATTGGACACTTATTAAATATTGAAATTGAGCATGGCACATCATAGATGTCAGGTTAATGACATGCAAAGACCAATTTGCATTGTATTATCTCTGTTTTCAGGCGGTCTTCATTTCTAACATAATTTTAGCACAGGGAGAATGAATCTATGCAAACTTCTTCCATGATTTAATTTTTAAAAGCTGAAATTTTTCACAAAGAGAAGAATTTTACAGGCAAATATAGACTCATTCACTTTATAGGGATGGAAATTCTTTAGAAGACTTTCTCAAGGACAATGAAGATTCTTTTCAAACCCCAGCTATTCAAGAAAATAAACAAACTTTAGAGCTGTTATCCATAAATAATTCCTATCAGCCATCTGTGTACTATACAGAAGGCATTTCACTTGCCCTCTTTTATACTGCAATCTAAAAAGTTCAAAAAAGGAAAGAAAATGTATAGATGATAGCACACGGAGCTAGAGCATCAACACAGCCAGGACTATTTTAATAAAGCTAAGTCTCAAGGTAGAAAAAGCAAAGTAAACATTTAAAGCTTATATATTAGCCATTGCTTATGTCCATAAAATGGATTGGGTTCAAGTGTTTTCTTTGGTGTTTCAGGTTTTATTTGTTTGTTTTTGTTAATTTGTAAACCAGGGAGCTTCCTTAAAATAGTTCAATACACAAGATTAACTTTGTAAACTTAACAGCAAAATTTCACTTAGGTATGGAGAGGTTCTCCTGAGCAGTCAGCCCACGAAAGTAAACACAAAATGTGCTTCACCACCAGTCCGCTGTTTATAATTCTAATGTAATATTGCAGCCCCGCTCAAAACATCTTTTTAAAAAGCATAGAGAAAAGTTCAGTTTTTGCTCCAATTATTGGGCGAATGAATAGACATAATCTTCAACTCTGTTTTATTAGTGAAGATGAAACCTTTAAAAGTTGATGATCTGGCAAAGGAATGTTATCCTCATCTTACACTAAATGGACACAGGCTAATGTAAAACTAAATGAATTCTGAAAAATGGAGCAGTAGGACTCAAAAAAGTAGAAAACTAAAATGATTAAAAGCAATCCATCAGTCCTAAAGAAATTCTGCAAGTTCCTATGAACCCTATTCCTTCTAAATGAACTATTTTTGCAGCTCGTCAAAATGCAATGTTTCCTATATAAGTGCCACTTTATATAAGACAGTATTTTAAGTGGGAGAAGCATAATTTTTCACAGCACTATATTAAAGTATTAACAAGAGTCCCTTTTAAAACCTTCAGGACAAGGTGCAATTCCCACCACCGCCCCACTCCTCAGGATCCTGAAGTTTCTGTAATCAAAGGAGATTAAGACGGGTCCACCTCCAACATCTGCGGCACTGAGACAACAAGGTACACTAAGATACTTAAATGGTTGAATTTTTATATTTTAGAAAAGTCTTACCAAAAGTTTAAAGTAAATATATTAGTGTATACATTTTAGGAAAATAAGTAATTCAACTAGTTTAGAATTGATCTTTTTTTTCTCTACTTTATGTGAGAAGATGCTAGAGAGGCAGTGGTGTCAAAGGCAGATAGGTTTGTTCAAGCCAAGAAGAAAACTACTGTCTTTATCCTAAGGCCAATGGAAAGATATTGATGTTTGCTCACGAGGATACAGTATGTGTGAGCTAATCTGACCCCCTTTACATCCATTGCTTGAAATAGTCACCTAGAGCCAAACCATGGAACAACCTCAAACATATATATAACTCTACATAATTCTATAACTCCTCTATAACTTATGACTATATAACTCTATATTCTATATAACTCTGTATTCTATATAACTCTAACTAAACAAATAATTTGCTAGCTGAAAAATGTAATCTTAGAAATATGATGCCCCCTCTTAAACATGTTAACAAGTGTAAAGACTTTGTGTATAATCTGGAAAAATAGATTAAAAACTATACAAGCTTAAGTTCAAAACAAAAGAAAGGAAAAAGAAAAGAAAACTGATTAGTACTTTTATTTGAGAATGCGGAAAATGTTTTTCTTTTTTTGTGTGTGTTAAGGAGTGATTATCTTACTTAAAATTGTATTTGCAGGAAAATACTACATTTTTCTGTCTCTGTCCTATGAAGACGATACAGAATGATGTTACCTGTAGGCAATCATAAAGCAAACCCTACAGCCCATGTGTTTAAAAAACGGGATTCAGAACGACAGAAACAGTGGCCCGCCTCATTATCCCCTCCTCTGTGCGCTGTAACTACATGCAATAACCATAGTTGACAAAAGCTCAGATGTTAAATTTAGGAAAACTTTGTGCACCTTATTTTCCCCAAATGAACTAAAAGCATTATATGGAAAGAGACTTTAAAGACAAACCAGCCCTGCCTTTCACACAGAGCAGAAGTTCCTTCTACTGACCCTGCATGAATTCTCAAGTGACAGGCGGCTCTGGTCATGCTTGGACAGTTTGTGGAACCAAAATCTTCCCTCTTTAAACAATCATACATTATATCTAATTTGTTTGAGTGTAGCAACATAAAATTAGTTTTAACTCCCTCTTAAAGTGAATTATCACCACATATTCGAACATATTCATTCCGTTTTCAGTTTGCTTTCTCTTGCACATATGGATACACCTAGTCCTTTCAACCAACCCTACAAGTCCCTATGTGGTTGGAGCCCAACCTACCTCTCTGAATTCCCCTTGTTTCACTTTCTCTATCACATACTGCACTCTAGTCACACTTATCTTCTTTTTGTTCCTTGATCCCCAAATACCCATTCCTGCCTAAGGCTTCATGCTTGCTATTCCCAATGTCCTGTGCCCCCAGATATTTACATGGCTGACTCCTTTGAATCTTTCAAATCTAAATTCAAATGGTATCTCCTTTTGTCCATAACACTCATCAGCATTTAAAATTGTGTTAACTTAGCAATAAATTATTTTTTTCTATCTCCCTCATACTAGAATAGAAGCTCCACAATTAAAGGGCCCTTGACTATCTTACTAATTGTTGAACCCCATAATAAGTAGACCAGTTTCAGGCACATAATATCTATATAATAAAGATTTATTTATGAGTGAATAAATAAATATATCCTGCAGCCTACATTCCATATAACAGCCAGCGTGTTCTCATACAATTATAAACCCAAACCTAATTATATCACTCTTTCACTTGCTGCTATGAAAGGACCTTCCATCTGGGGCCATTGCAGCACAGGCTACCCACTACACCACTCTGTAGGTTGTTATTTAGTTAGAACAGTTAGACTACAATGTAAGCATTACTCACTGGAGTTGAGTGCCAAGGCCTGTCCCACTGTTCCTAGTATTAAATGCAAGCCCCGGTACCTGGCTTACAGATCACTCAGGATCTGGCCCCACTACACTTTCTGCTTTATTTTCCTTCTTCATCTCCCTTGAAATTACCCACCAAACTTCTTGACTTACTTGCAGTTCCTCCCAGCACTATGCTTTCTCTGATCTGCTAAGCCTTCTGCAGAGAAT
Source organism: Vicugna pacos (assembly GCF_048564905.1). Taxonomy (NCBI): domain Eukaryota; kingdom Metazoa; phylum Chordata; class Mammalia; order Artiodactyla; family Camelidae; genus Vicugna; species Vicugna pacos. The sequence goes on from NC_132988.1 coordinate 29,452,994, forward strand.
AATTTATGCCTTTTCTTTCATTCTTTCGTCCTTTCATACACCATCTCTTCTGATCCTAAATTTGATTATGCTCCTTTCTATATGTTCTCCTCATATTCTCTGCTTTCTCTCCCATATCATTAATCATCTCATTGTGATTTTCAATTCTCTGTCTTCTCATTTCTTCTATAAGGTAGGAGCTATGTTTGTCATATTACTCCTTGTATCTCCAGTATCTGTCAGGGAGCCAGATAAATTTATCACATGAATGAATAAATAGTCATAACATGCTTTTCAAATTCTATGCCATCCTGGCCATCGTTTTTTGTATTCTCTATTTTATCACTGTCCAATTTTAAAATTGTGGAACTCACATTTGATTTGCACCCATGATCAAATTTCAGCTTGAACTAACCAATATAGAAAACAGTGAGGCTATGTTCTTATATTAAATATTTTATTAGTATAATTACATATGCTACTACTTTCCACTTAAAAAGTCCAAAAATAAATATTATTCTGCTAAATCTGTATTGACCAAAGTTGTATTTAATAAGATCATCTCACCTCTACTTGAGTTCATCAGTGCCTTCTAGTTTTATTTCACCAGTATCCATAGAAAATATACTTATTTTTCATAGAAATGAGCTTTCCACTAATATTTTGCAAAGAAATGAGAGGTAAAATACATTTAGGTCTATCTTCTCATTTTCAGTGGCCCTAATCTGAATCCATTTTGACCTGATTTTATCCCTAGAAAAGAAACAAATTCTGTTTGGCATTTAAATCAAGTTAATTTCTGTGACTTTAATAGGACATTGTTACCAAATTTTTGAGTGTCCCATATTGTGACACTGACTGCCCCATAAAAAATACAAGCCCAGAGGAGTGATAATAAGGGCCACCCTGACACTCAGTCCTTCACCTCTCATCCCGTTTTCTGAGGACTGAAAGCAAATACGTCCTATTTCTTACCATCCACTCTTTAAAGAAAAGCTACATACTACCCAGAATTTAACATTCCTATTAAAGGAATTTTTCTCATGGTCAAATCTTTTAATTTTTAGAAGCAGTGTCATTATCACAGAAATACAGGTACCAGCTCTACAATATACATTCAAAATGATATTATTTGAGTTGACCTATTATTCAAGCAAATGGCTCTCCCCAGATTTTTTAAAGTCAGGTGGATTCATGCTGCTACTGTAATCTGATTATAAGCTAAGACAAAATTTTAATTTATTTTAAATGGCAATAAATTCAAAATGCAAATAGATGTTACTGTGATAGGATCAAATGCCTTTCAAACACAGAGCAGAGAAGGTAAGATTGATTTTCTTTGAGTATTATCTTTTAGGTATAAAATTAAGAACTTGATATTAAATCATAGAGACGAGCTGATCTTCTTAAGAAGCTCAATGAATATGAGAGCAAAATGAGTGACATGAGAGGTATTAGACCTCAGCGAACCTAAGCAAAGAGTGGGGCAGGCTGAGTATGTGAGATAAACAGGCAGGGAAGTTAAGATGGAAAAGGGGACAGTGACTGGGAGCTGCAGGAAATATAAACTCAGACTGGCAGCAGAAGTAGAGGGATAAAGTGTGATAAAGAGCTTAAAAAGGTAAAAAGGCCCATCAAGTTTCAGATGGCAGATGTCACTGTGTATCAGTCCAGGGTGGTATCACAGCATTAGATAGAAGAGGATGCCAAATAGAAATAATCACAGCCTGAAGAAAAGTCAAGAAAGGACTTTGTTAGTTAACATTGTGTTTGAAAACAACTGCGTTAATAAGACAATGATGAATAGGATAAACATAAAGGGCATTATTAAAATGGTAGATATCAGTCAGGAGAATTGGAAATGAGCTTTCTTTAATTAGGAACAAGAGTGGAATAACAAATGTGAAAGTGACATTTGGAGATACTAAAGATGAGACAATATGTTTTCATATGTTACTGTTTGCTGATGGACCTGATGATGCATTGCTGCGGAGGAACTTAAAGAGTGAATAATAGCTGGCCATCTGGTTGCAAACTTTGACAGCTTTTGAAGATAGTGGTTCACACAGGGAGCAAGAAGTAAAGAAAATAGATTTTTACCATCTCCATCAAAGTTATATGGGAGTAAAGGGGTTGCCTGCTAATGAAGATAATTACCTCTTCTTGATAGGAGATGAAGGCACAAAGCTACAGCTGGATAATAAAAAATTCTTCTAGTGCAGAGCAGCAAAAAATTATATTCAATTCAGACCCCATGCATTATTAACTCCCTCAAAATTAAAGCACTTCTTTTAGTCTCTGGTGAAGCAGAGGCATGTAATGGAGAGACCACAGACTTTGAAGTCATATAAACATGAACTCAAAATCTGGCTCCACCATGTTGAAGTGTTTGATTTGGAGCAAATCCTTTAACCAATCCTCATTTTAAAAATGAATACACAGCTGCTTATCTCATGGGCTTTTGAATGGTTGAAAAAGACAAGTAGTTAGATGACCATTACATGACTTACATTCATTATTCATTTAACAAACATCTGTTGAAGGCACCCACATGTGAAGCACTATAATAGTGTCAGAGTAGGCAAAGCTGATTAAACACAGAGGAAAGCCTCCTCCCCCTACATAGCTTATAGACTTAGGAGAGAGAGTCATTAATCAGGCAGTTACAAAACTAAGGTAAAAATAACAATCATGGTAAGTGCTGCAAAGGAACAATGCATACAATTATGAGAGTAAATAATATGATTATTTGATGTCTTTAGGTCAAGGAAGGCATCTGAAAAGTGAGAACTAAGCTAATATTAGAAGGATTCACTCGAGTTCACTGGGTGAAGAAAAGTTTTTTTTAAAAAAGGGAAAAAAAAGTGAGGATTGCATAAGATGAGACTGGAAAGATAATGAGGTAAGATAGTGTAGGATGGAAAGGTCTTAAAGTATATACATAAGGAAGTAATCAATGAAAGCTACCACTTTCTCTCTTGTGGGTGTTGCTGGTATGATCTTCCTTATCTAACTAAAGTGAAAACACCTCAGCATAATTTCTGTGTTCCTTAATATTTACCTAGCTATGTAACAAGTGTAGTCTTCAAAAGGTTATGAGGTTCTTCTTGAGCACATTAACATGAATGTATAAGGACTAGCCTTGTACACCTGTAATGGGATAGAAATGGATCAATGGAAACAGGAGTGGTCACTGGGCAGTGGGCAGAACCTGGGCCATTCACTGACCTTTCACTTCTGAGTGCAGCACAGCACTGGCCCCTGAACCAGCCCTTTCTCTGCAGAGTGCAATTGTCTCTCATGCTCACACTCCTGATACTCCCCCAGATTAAGATCTACCCCAACCCTTGCTTTTGGCTCCTCACTTAAATGAGAGGGCAGAGATTCTGGATGAGTTCAGTGCTGTAATTTATTCTGCATGCCAGGAGAATCTAGGTTATATTGAACTAACAAATATCCATAAAATATTGTAAGATAGCACACATTTGTTCCTTGCTCATTTTTCATGACTTTCATAGGTAGGCTGAGGGAGTGAAAATGATCTGAGATATAAATGCATATCATAATCATAACACTTCATTAGCAAAAGCAAGACACAAGCCACATATGATTTCAAAAAAGCAAAGAAGTGCAACCCTACAGTGTTTCTGGAATGATGACAACCAAAATGTTGGTAAATAACCATACTGACCATCTATATTTACTATGACTAGGGATTCAAAAGTTAAAAATGAGTTTCTCATACCCATTTTCAGAGCTTCCTCTTATTCTGTGTTGTGCTCTCTTCACCATTTCTTTACTAACTCCAGGGCATTTATCCTAACAACTTTCAGCTACTGATATTCATTTACAATGACTCTATAACATATATGTCTTAGTCACCATCTCTTGCCTTATAACTTTCTCTAAGCTTATGTTCCCAGGAGTTGACAGATAACAATCAAATAATCTTACTAATCAAAATAACATATTGCATTGGTATAGAGAAATATTTAAAAGCTACTTTCACAAATAACTTTTTTTTTAATTTGAAGTACAGTTGATTTACAATGTTGTGTTAGTTTCAGTGTACAGCAAACTGATTCAGTTACATATATTTTTTTCCCAGATTCTTTTTCATTATAGGTTATTATAAGATATTGAATAAAGTTCCCTGTGCTAGACAGTATATCCTGTTGCTTATCTATTTTATGTATAGTAGTTTGTTAATCCCAAACTCCTAATCCTTACCTCTTGCCCTTCATCTACCCTTTGGTAACCATAAATTTATTTTCTGTGTCTGTGAGTCTGTTTCTGCTTTATAAATAAGTTCACTTGTCTTTTTTATAGATACCACATATAAGTGATATCATATAATATTTGCCTTCCTCTATAAATAACAATAATAAAAATAATATTATTTAACAAATAGCTTCTCATCTAATATCATTTTATACAAAAAGAAACTGAAATTCAGATATATCTAGTGACTAGTCAAAGTCAAGTGCTGTTAAGTGATAAAGTCTGGATATGAATCTATGGCTGATCACAGAATATATATCTTTCCGCAGACCTATGTATTTCCAAATCTGACACCTACTCTTCATTGTTATACTCTATGTGTATATAAAATATTATTCCACAGATCATACAACAGAAAGCAAACAAAAGCTTAGGGGCTCATACAGTACTGGTCGGTATGCAAGCTCCTGAGACTCTGCTTCAAATTCATTAACTAAATGTAGGCACTCAGAGTCCCAGTACACTAACCTCATCAGACATTGAAGATAATAACTGACCCCACCCAAATCACAGGATATGGGAAGTACTGACATAAAATAATGGAGTCATGTCTTCTAAGTAGTAAAAGGATTAAAATACATTCAGAGATAAAAGAAGTAAAATACCCTTTCAAAATGTAAATTACTTCTTCCACAGCAACAATGATAATGTACTAATTCTAGGAGTCAAATAAATTATTCAAGGACACTGCCATTTAGTTTGTTTCTTGACTCCATAGGGAAAAAGTAATTATGTCTAGCCCAGCCAAGCCTATGATAACAGATGGCTATAAGGGAACAAAAGTGAAGGTAATGTCTTCAGAAATCTACCATGATGTTTCATATTTTAGTGAAAAATGTCCTTGGAGGGACCTTTGAATCAATCAGTCCAAGTTTCTCATTTTACATCCGAAGAATTAAGGCCCAGAGAGGCACAGCACTTTTCTAGAGGTTACATAATTTGTGGCAGTGCTTAAAGACAGAAGGCAGATTCCAGCCATGAAAAGGCCGGGAAGAAAACTACCAATTATTAAGCATGTTCTTTGATGCTTTATTCACATTGTCTCATTTCATGCTCAGATGACTGGAGTGAAAAAGATATTTCATCTTCCATTATAAATATACCAGGACGCCAAAGGTAAACTATCTAGCCTACTTTCACACAGTTAGTAGAGTACTAAAGGGCAGAGTTGAAACCCATCTCTTTTTACCCCAAAGCGGAGTGCTTTCTCCTACACCAAAAGCTCAAGAGCGTGTGCACTCCCTGCGGTTGTGGGTGTCAAATCCAGATAACTTTTTGCCAACAGTGCTATTTTAAGAGATTACTACTTGTTTTAGAAGACTTTTGACTAAAGTCTGTCCTAATGCTATCATGCTGGGATGTCTGATTAATGTGTCTGTACCTCTTTGAAGCACTGTCTTATTTGAGGGGTTGGTTAGATAATTGAAATAATTCAGGGATCATTAAGATGATTGAATTTGTCTCCCTGGATTATTGTCCCTGGCTTTTTGAACATCATCTGAATGCAGGGATCCTCTATAGAGAGGTTTCCTGAAGACTAAAGGGAGAATTGTCTTTTAATTTGTAATGGCTTCTCTTAGTGAGAAAAGAGTTGCTATTGTGCTTCTGGAAAATAGATAATCAAGTCTCCTAGAGGCAATGGGGTCACCTCCATCTGGTCACTCTCACCGTATCATATGTCTGGGGCTGGAAATAATACAGATCAGGAGACAATGACACAATGATCCAACCATTCCTCTCCTAGCATCATTCTGTGCCTCACTGCCCTCTTCTAAACACATATTGGATTTGTCTTTTTGGTTTTAAGGTATGCACTGTCTGGTCTAGACAGGGCAGAGATAAAGGGGCAGAGCCACCTGGGCAGTCATGGTGACTGGAGCAAAGAGTGGCAACTTCCCTGACACATTAGACTTGACTACATTTCCCATACAATGTGGAGACCTCCTTGCATTTTCCAGAGAGGTTTTCTCAACATGAGAGAGAAGCTACAAGCTACCACCCACACCCACAACCCAAACAGCACCCTCACAAAGAAAGCTTCCAACTAAGGATTTAGAGGAACAGGGGATTCAGCCTGCACATGACTTCTGAATCAAAATCTTGCATTCATAGCATTCCAGATCTCATTCAGGCATATTCTAAGAATAAATAATAGCTACAAAGCATGTGAAGCTACCCAGAGAACTGGTTGTTCTCACAAGCAGCCTGTATGCTGGGGTTGCTTGCAGAAGTCAATTGTCCATTGTCAAGAAGAAGCAAGAGCCAATGTAGGGTCACTAAAAGATTTCATTATCTCCCTCCTTTCCCACCATTCTCCATCCTTTGGTACTGGCCCAGCCAGACACTAATTCAGATCTCTCCACTGCATTCCTAGATGGAAACACAGAAGGTCCTTGGTGTCTGGCACTTTGTCAGTGCTTGCAGGAGAGTTGGCCAGGAAGAGAAAGAATACGGAAAAGACTAGGGGAGGGTGGTGAGTTAGGCAGTGTAACCAGAGACCTATTACAATGAGCAAAAATAACTTAGACCCTCTCAAGAGTTCCAAATCAAGATTCTGTTGGACTCAACTAAATTCCACAATCCAGGTTAAGTATGTGAAAGAGTGAAAAATATTGTTGAACTCTTTTTTTTTTTTTTGAGGAGGGAGGTAATTAGGTTTATTCATTTACTTTTAGACGAGGTACTGGGGATTGAACCCAGGACCTTGTGCATGCTAAGCATGTGCTCTATCACTTGAGCTATACCCTTCCCTGTAAAAATATGGTTGAACGCTTAATGATTATTTTATAAATTACAGATTCAATGAGTTCAAAAAGAAGTAATCTTTTACACTTGACCAGTGCTTTACAATAGGCAAAACTTTATCATTCCTCATTTGAGTCCTTTCAGATAGGAATAGCAAGTATTATTCTTACTTTTAAAATAGGAAATGAAAGGCCATAGAGGTTGTGGGAAATGTCTGAGGTCACAAAGGAAATAAATTGTGAAGTGGTCAATAAATGCCTTTTCCTCTTTCCCCTCAGCCCCTTCCCCTGTCAAGTTATATTTCATCTACAAAGCAGTGTTTTTCTTTGTTTCTTTCTCCTTTTTTTCTGGAGATACATATATTCTACAATTTTAATAAGAAGCACTGTAATTGCATTTTCTCCTCTTGCAGTCATCCAAAAGGAAAAGCAGCTTATGTTTATGCTTAATTGTGTGGGTAGTTTCATTATTAAAAAATTAGGTGCAGTGTGCTTGAAATCCTGACATTTTTTAAAAGCTAGGGTTTTTGGTCTTTTTATTTTTTTGGAAGAGGGGTTTTTGGGAGGTTGTATTTGGAAAGCTGACTCTGACATTTGAGCTATACAAAAAAAAAAAAGTTGATAAATCTGTTATGTTTGTCACCTTACCAAAATCAAGAAAGGTAGGAAATGGAACAGCTGGCAGATATTTCTATTCTAAACTGTCAAACAGTGAGCATGAAGAGAAATCTGTTGATGTTGATGCTTTCGATCTAACCCTGCAGGCAGGGGTGGCTCTGGCAGAGAATCACTCCCGAGTGCCACTTTCAGGCAGAACCTCTAGTAAGTGCCCACATCCAAAATGCTTGGAGGATTGTAAGGATTTTCTCTAGAATAAGCTTATTTTTCCACAGGAAGTGCCTCCTTTGAATTAATGATTAAAGTCCCTGTGGTATGCTACCAAAATTAACAAAAGAAGTAACACACCCTCATTATGTTCTCTATACAGAGTTAGCAATTCCAGAAATAAGACCCAAAATGATTGGTCAAAAGTTGCCACCTCATGGTGCTCATATATCGCATTTTAAACTACATTCTACACAGCTTTCACAATATAACTTGAAAAGGGGCCATTTCTAGGTTAAAAAAATTAAGCCAATTAGTACCTGTTTTGGAGTTGATGGGGATTATGAGCAAATACAGTTTCACTTAATATTTACCCCCTGAGAGCAGATACATGAAAAATATTTTATCAAATATGATGGGTTGAATTTATTGTTATCCTTGTTCCTCCCAAAATAAGTTAACTATTCTGCTCAAATGATATATGTTTTCTTCCTGGTGTATTCACTTTTTAATTTTTATACTTAAATGTTCTTTTAAAATTTGTTCAAATGTCCTAAAGGAAGCCATTAACTTGATTAACTGATTTATGGTCTTACATATATTGTAGGTTTTTGTTTTGCTCTTTCATGAACACTAGAAGCTATTTAACAAGTTAGGTTTCTCCATGTATTTTAGGATATCATTTCCTCCTTAGATAAATGTGCTGATTTGCTTAGCACTGCTTCAGAAAGCACACAAAGCAATTTGAAAAACATGCAAATATTGTGTTGGGTTTTTTTTCACATTGAAGGAAAAAATAAAATGTGCCCTACTTGAGCATACTGCCCTTTTTATTTCTGAAGGAAAAAATCCCAGATCCCTATGAAAATGCTTGATAAATAACTGAGTATAACTGAAATTTTTGAAAAGGGACAAAAAAGGGTAAAGTTATTTCCAGTCAATCTTCAATGGAAACCACAAGAGAATTTTCTAATAAAACAAAAGTAGCAATCAGAATAGCTGACAACCTTTCTTTTAGTTACATTAAATATATTTAAATGACCATGGGCGGTTATAAACAATAGTAATTCCCTCAGGCATCTGTCTCATCCTCCTGTCGGTTCTTGCTTCCAAACAAATGGATGGACCAAATGTTATTGCCTAAGGAAATATATGACTAAAATAAGCACTTTTTATCTTTTAAACCCAAGTGTTCTCTTTTGAATATCTTTTTCTTAACTTCTGTTGGTTTATATAATCGTTACAGTTAAAATTCCCCCAGCCTCTAGCCCCTAATGATATGGCCACATGTATCCATACTTTCAGACCTTTACCTCCTCAAATTTTATAATGAGATTTAATACCTTGAGCCCACAACTAAAAGTGGGGGAAATTTACTGTATTCTCCAGAATAGGTTTTTTCATTTGATGTTAAACAAGAGCTTACCGAAGGGTATTTTGAAGCCCAATTTCTTTTTTCAAAAAATATAAAATAACAAACTTGATCTTCTTCACCAAAGTCTTGCAGTTTTGAATGTTTGTAAAGAATTAAGATCTAGGAAACACTGATCTCTAATGCCTACATATAAAGCTTGATTTTGTTGTGTGTTTTTTCCCACAGTTATGGTGTCAAAGCAAAAATTGCAACAGAAAAATTCAGACAGGCAAAGAACACTTTATTCAGGGTTATTGGAATAGATGAAAGAAGCCAGATTTAAGTCTGAACTCAACTGCACTGACACAAAGAGTAGTAGAGTTTTTAAAGGCTGCAGTGAGAGGGAGATCATAGGCCACCTGTGTTTGTTCATTGGCTTTACCAGAGGAGAGAGGAAAATTGTCTTACCTTTTTGACAGGAGGTAGTTTTACGAATTTGTAGCAAGACACCCACCAAAGTTAGGCTCGAACGGAGACGCAGAGATGGGGGTTCTGTCTCCTCTGATGACATTTCAAAAAGATGCTTCCCAGATACTTGAGGAAGATATTCTTAGGTTGTAAAACTGGCAGAGAAAACACAATTACAAAGGTTTTTAAGTAAATGCTCTAAGAAAAAGGCGTTTAGGGGCCTACAGTCAGGAAGAAGCCTATTTATACTTTAGTCAAGCTGAAGGACCATTAAGGTTATCTTGATCAATGGTTATGGAAACATATACACAAAATGATAAAAATAATAGAACATAAAATGAAGCAAAATGTCTTTGAAATTCAACTGTCTTTATTTAGAAACAAATGATATCTTGCTGTTATCCAAGAGAATTGAAATACAGTGTACAGCACATCTTTCCTAGTGATGATCCTTAGCAAGGGTGAAAACAAAGAGTTTAATGACAAACAGCAACAGCTTCTAAAAATAAAATTTATATTCAAAGAATCATAAAAGATACTTTAAAATGTCATTCAAAAGCCCAGCACCATGGTTACAATCAGAGCCCCTAGAACTAGACTGCCTGGGTTCAAATCTCAACTCAGCTAATTATTTATGTGATCTTGGGCACTCTCTGGGCCTCAAATTCCTAAATAAAACTGAAGAAGAAGAATTCATCTCTGAATAGTTGGTAGGGCTGAGTTAAAAAATATAAATCACACAGAACAGTGGCTGACACATAACAAGTGTATTATGTGAATGACCTTTCATTATTTTAGTCAAAGAAGATTTGCAACTAGCACTGTATAGCAGGGCCCTTCTCATCTTTAGCCTCACAGAATTCTGAATCAGATTTTTCAGGATGGTGATCAACATCTTCAACACCTTTCTCTTACTCTCACTAGGTGTCACTGTATTTATCCCTAGGACAGAAGCCTTCAATGATTCAATAATGGATAAATTCATAAATACCTCTGAACTGAGTTCAGAATACCGAATGATAAGACCATAACTGGTGGAATAATAAAAACAAGTCTCATATTGCTGACATGGGATCTGGAGTAACAGTATTAGGTGAGCTTCTGAAAGTGATGAGACATCAACAACTCACCATAGATTCACCATTATGAGATGTCCCAAGAATAATTCATGGATTCCTACCAAAGAAATCCATAGTGCCTCCCACTTCTCCTTAATTATTTCCTAAGCTTCTGGCATGAATAAAACCAATAATGTAGAGTAGAAAACACTAAAACTTTTTGAGTTCAGATCCCAGTTCTGTTGATAGCTATGTATGTAATCTTGAATAAGTTACATACTTTTTCTGAACATTAGTTTGATCATACCTGTTTTTAATTTTTAAGAACTTTGAGGTATTAATACATTTAAAAACACTGAGCATAATGATTTGTGTTAAATGAATGATATTTCCTCTTCTGCTAAGTTCTCCCCTTCCCTTGCAGCTTTATGCAAACTCTTCAAAATCAGTTCATTCATTCATTCATTCATACATTCATGTGTACTGCCCCCTCTCTATGTAAAGTTCTGGGATGATAAGGGGGAGCACAGCAGACAATGGGCACTCCATCACAGAAACCGTGTAGCCAAGTAAGGATGCACACAGGTGAATAGTGAATTAAAATTGAATATGATAAATGCCACAAAGAAGGAGAACAGTGTTTTATGGAGGAACCTATCACCTAAGCCAGACTTGGATAGTCAAGAGACTTGAAAGAGACAGTCCTAACTGAGGCGATCTTTTTAATGAAAATAATACTGTTGGAACATATGGTTAGGGAGGGAAGTGATGGGGATAAGCCTAAAGAAGTATGCATGGTCCAAGGGAGGAAGGGATATTTAAACTGTGTTAAAAGAGTTTGGATATTATCTTACAGGTAATAGGGAATGAGCCAATGAATACAAGCTGAGGAATGAAATGAGCATATTTACATTTTAGGAAGATAATTACAGCTATAATACAGAGAATGAGCTAAGAGGGAAGAGATGAGTTAGAATCATTGGTAGTAATTGAGGCTGGAGTTTAAGATTGTCTGAACTAGGACACTGGAAGCGAGCATGTAGAGAAATAGATGAATTCAAGATGTGTAAGAGATGCAATCAAGATGAACAAAGATGGAGAACTAAGGATAACATCTAAGTTGCTAGTCTGGGCAACTGAGTGGGATTATGCTTTAAGAAGGGGAACAATGCAGAAAAAACTGAAGTTGGGAGAGGCAAATACAAAGATTTCATCTTTTAACATACTACATTTTAGGTGTATGTGGTCACCTAGGTGATAATATCTGACAAAAATTTGAATACATAGTCCCAGAGTTCAAGGCCATAATATAGATAAATCTTAGAATTAAGTGGTAGATGCAAGTAACTAAGATCAGACTACAGAATAAGAAGACATGGATAGTGGACAAAATGCTAAGGAGTTCCAAAATTAAAGAGGTAAGTAAAGGGAAAAGAAGTCCTGAAGATGGTTGGGAAAGAGTGGGCCAAGTGGTTGGAGAAATGTTATGTACTTGTGCTATCAGAGAACTTAAGGAAACAGTATTTCAAATAGACCTAAAAACACACACTTAGGTAACTCAATTATTAATTTTTCTGGCTGTATTGAATATAACTGACAATAGACAATACTGTGTAAGTTTGAGATTTACAATGTGCTAATTTGATACGGACATATTTTGCAACGATTACCACAATAAGGTATTAACACATCCATCACCTCACACAGGTACCATGTTTTGTGTGTAGTGAGAGTTATATAATATCTATAACATTTTCTTATCCATTCATCCATCAACAAACACTTAGGTTGCTTCCATGCTTGGCTATTGTAAACAATGCTGCAATGAACATGAGGGTACAGTTATCTCTTCAAGATGGTGATTTAATTTCCTTCAGATATATACTCAGAAGTGGATTTGCTGGATCATAGGGCACTTCTATTTTAATTGATATTGAATCATTCTAAGCTCCTAGAGGTAAAACTCGCAAAAATGTGGAGCTTCTCTCTGACCAGGTCCCCTAGAGTTTTAACTCTCAGACTTGTCAACACTGAGCCTTTAACCACTTGTCAATTACAGTTTAGGTTTTCCTGACCCAACTCTGGTCCTCATGGAAGTTTCATGGGTTTCTGCTTCAGCAAGTTGTGCTTCTCTGTCTTTTCCTGTCTGTTTCTTCAATTTGGGGAACAGCAGTTTGCCATGTTACCTCACTTCTCTTTAAGAAGAGCGAAAAATGTCTTGAAGACTTTTCTTTAAGGAAAGTGTTGATTTTTCAGTTTATTCAGCTCTTTACTTGTTAAGATGGAGTAGTGACTTCCACGCTTCTTACATGCTAAAAATCAAAAGGCAATTTTTAAAAGATAAAGACTCAAAGTTATAAAATGTAAATTTAAAACAAAAGACAAAACAATAAATAATAGAAAACAAAAACAGTAATAAGACTCCTACTACTAAAATGTGATTCCCCAGTTGTTTATGATGAGCAGCCTGTTCACATCCTAACTTTTCTCTGGAAAAACTATCAGCCCTTTAGTTTCTGTTTATATAATGTTGTTAGAATTTGATCTAACACTGGGAGGATTCATTACAAGCATAGGTACATTTCTAATGTGTACCAATACAAAACTATAAGCTAATGGAGTTAATCCATCATGCTCAATGGAGATAAATTCCTAATCTGTTAAAAAACTTATGAAAATACAATCATTGTAAATACAGTAAATTCTCTGAGGAGACAATTTCTAACAGAGCTTGCATGATTATTTCAATTAGAAAATCCTTGTAGCTAAAATAGTTATGCACAGTCAGAACAACTGTGACCAAATCTACCACTTCTCCCTAAAGCCTTTGAAAATCTTTTCAGTCATTTAAAATAAAAGCCCCAATATATTCAGGATGGGAAGTAGGGGAGGAGAGAATAATATGTACACAGAAAACTTCCTCTGCAATAAGGATGATAAATTTTATAAATAAGACCATTTGCTACCTTAATAAATATGGGTAGACAGATGGGACATTTAAGAGATAGAAAAAAACAGGCAGACTGTTGTAAAGAAAACAGTACAGATTTTAGAGTCAAGCAGACCTCGTTTTGAATCTCAGTTCTGCCACTCATCAGCTACATGGCATTGGGCAAGTTTTTTAACCTTTCTAAGTCTCAGTTATTGCACTCATAAAATAGAGACCATAATATCCTCTGACAACATTCCAGAGATTAAGGCTAATATAAATGTATGGATTAAAGACAATGCAAACATTTAAAGGTATTGAAAATGCTAATGTGAAGCAACTAACATGATGACTTACACTCAATAAAAAGGAGTTTCTAATTATTATATATTATTTATAAATACTAGCATATTAATCACATTTGTATAAGTACATTGACATATTTAATAAATAATATCGAGTGCCTTGCCTGTGTTTGGTGGTAGGGATGGGGTGAGCTGAGCAAGGCTGACAAAGTCCTACTCTAATAATTTTAATTCTAGTGTACTCCCACAAATCTGCATCTCACTTGCTACTCCCCAGTAACTAAACACTTTCTAAATCTACACATTAAGAAAAATTTATTGATTTACTATAAAGACCAACTTGGCATTTATCCAAGAAGCCCAAGAAATCATTGAAGTGTTTCTGGCCACACAGTGACAGACCAGATTTGCATTTTAGGAAGCTTATTCTGGAGGTAGTATATAGGAGACCAGTCAAAAGACCTTTTCAATGGTTTGGCTGAGAGATGATATGACTACAGGAAAGAACAAAGTGTACTTATGTAAGAATGTGTCAGAAAGAGTCTGTAGGGCTGGTTTCTCTTTTAGATAATGGGTGACCAGTTTATTACCAACAAATATAGTGAATATATATTTGGAATGAAAATTAGAGGGAAAAAAATGTTTGCTAGCTGAATTTGACTTTGTTTTCATTTAATTAAGCTGGACAACTTGCTGTTTTCATATTATGCATAATGGGAAATGAGGTCCTTCAAATTCCACTTCAGATGTTCTATCCTCCATGAAGCCAGCTCAATCCAAAGAGAGTTGAAGACTCCTCCCCCTTCTGAGTTTCTTGTATACTCCTTAGTTACTGAGTAGCTTTCTACATCGTATTATATCATGTATTCACCTGTCTCTACTACCGTGTGCTTCTTGAGATCAGGGCTAATGCTTCATCTACATGTGTTTATCCAGAAACAGCAAAATGCCAGGCACATAGCAGACAATCTACAAATAATGCTGAATTGAATTTCTTAAGATAGCTTCTTATAGATCAAGATCTATAGCATTACAAATATTATCCTTATAGAACCAAGCTTATCTGTACTCTCAGAATGAATATATAGGGAAGTGTCTGTGGAAATATCTCTTTAAAAAGATATCTAAGTGTCAATAAACCTGTTTCTAGCCTGGATCCATTAATTACTAGCTGTGTGACATTGAAAATAATTTTTTTAACTTTCTGAGTCAGATTTACAATCTAAAAAATAGGTGTAATGATACCTGCTAGCTCCATCAAACATGTTTGTGTGATTCAAATGAAACTATGTCCTTAAGAGCAGTCATCAAAACTATAAAAGGATAAAACAATGAATGTTTATATTATTTTAAGAATAGTTTCTAAAATAATGTTTGGTGAGCTTCTAATACTTTTTAAAAGATATGATATCTGAATATGTTATTGCATTTTAAATATATATTTTACAATTAAAATATAGAAATAGAAAAAACAATAAAATTCACATGAAACCACATAAGGTCCTGAATAGCCATAACAATCTTGAAAAAGAAGAAAAAAGCTGGAGACCTCACACTTCTTGATTTTAAAATAGTTTACAAAGCTACAGTAATCAAAACAGTATGGCATCATCATAAAAACAGACATATGAAACAGAATAGAAAGCTCAGAAATAAGCCTACACATGTACAATAAACTGATCTTAAACAAGAGTGCCAAGGATACACAATGGGGAAATGACAGTCTTTTCAACAAATGATCTTGAGAAAAGTTGATATTTGCATGCAAAAATAATATAATTGGATGTTTATCATATATCATATACAAATTCAATACAACACAGATTTAATACTTAAATTTAAGATCTCAAACTGTAGAACTCCTAGAAGTACACATGGGGGAACATCTTCATGACATTGGTCTTAGCAATAATTTCATGAATATGACACCAAAAGCACAGGTAAAGAAAGCAAAAATAGACAAGTAGAACTACATCAAAGTAAAATCCTTCTGTGAAGGCAAAGAAAATAAGAGAGTAAAAAAAGCAAGCTATGGAATGATAGAAAAATTATTGTAAATCATATATATAAAGGGATACTATTCAAAATATATGTAGAACCACTACTACTTACTACCAAAAAACAAAACAAAACAAAACAAAAATAACCTGGTTAAGAAATGAGCTAAAGATTTGAACAGAAGTGTCTCCAGTGAAGACATACAAATGGACAACCAGTATAAGAAACCATGCTCAATGTCACCAATTATCAGAAAAATGCATATCAGAACCACAATGAGATATTGTCACACAGGTGTTAGGATGGCTATTATCTGAAAAAAAGAGCAAGAGAGACAGAACCAGTTTTAAGGAGGACGTAGAGAAATTGGAATCCTTGTAACACTATTGCTGGGAATGTAAAATGGTGCAGCTACGATGTTAAACAGTGTGAAAGTTTCTCAAAAATTGAAAATAGAACTACCAAACGATCCTACAATCCACAATCCCACTTCTGAGTATATATCCAAAATAACTGAAATCAGGATCTCAAAAAGATATCTGCACTCCGGTGTTCATTGCACACTATTCACAATCACCAAGGTATGGAAACAATATAAGTGTCTACTTATAGATGAATGGATGAAGAAAATGTGCCATATATATATAATATATATTATATATATATAATGTGATATTATTCATCCTTTAAAAAGAAGGAAATTCTGAAATATGCAACAACATGAATGAAACTTGAAGTCATTATGCTAAGTGAAATAAGTCAGTCACAGAAGGATAAATACTGTATAACTTCACTTATATGAATTATCTAAAAGAGTCAAACTTATAGAATCAGAGAGTAGAGTGGTAGATGCCTAGGGCTGGAAGAAGTGGAAAATGAGGAGCTGCTAATCAAGCGTATAAAGTCTCAATTATGCAAGATGAGTAAGTTCTAAAGATCTGTTGCACAGCATCATGCCTATAGTTAAAAACACTGTTTTGTATACCTAAAAATATCTTAGGAGGTTGAATCCCATTTTAGGTATTCTTATCACAATAATATAAAATTTTTAAAAATTGCTGCATTGATTAAACTATGCCTCCAAAATTTTGTAATTTGACAGGTTCAGAGACCATGTGCTTGATTCATTCCCTTAAACTAACTCAGTTAAAAATATTAACATGACAACATTTCTATTAAAGAACATAATATCTTTCGTTAAATATATTAATGGATATTTGCAGTTATTGCTTAAGGCAACTACAAATTGTTTTTTTTAACTATACAGTGTTCTTATTAAAAGGAAAAACAGATGTAGAATAAGTGTATCATTCTGCCCATTTCCATGGCACTGCTGAATGAGTACAGTCAATTTATCTTTGTCATCCCAATATTTTTATGGTTCTCGTTGACCATTCCCTGTTGTTGACATATGGTTTCTAGACAACTTTTAATGTTTCCAGTTAAGTAGGGTAGTAATGTAAGGAGAATGTGCTTTGGATCTTGCTCTGCCTATTATTAGCTATACAATCTTACACATATGGAATGATTTCGAGCACAAAATGTGGCACATAGAATCCTGCAATAGAAGTTGGCTAAGCACATGAATAAAGATCTCCCTCCTTCCCTCCCTCCCTCCCTTCCTTCCTACCTTTCTTCCTTCCTTCCAGGAAGTTCTAGCCTTAAGCTGAATAAATAAAAATGAACAATCTCTTAAAAAAAAAAAAAGAAAAAAGAGGCTCAGCAATTCTAATCCTCATTGAAATAAGACCCCACACTGGATCTTTCTTATTACATTCTATATAAAACAATTTAATTTTATAATCAAAATATAAAAACTAAAGCTATTAGAAAATCTGATTAAAATAATGGTGTAGCATACTTGATTAAATTTGTTCATTACTTTTCTTTGCATTTTTTCTTGTTATGTATGAAGTGAAATAGTCACAAGGCCTGCAAATAAAAGCTGCACTTAAAGGTCAAGATTTCCTAAAACACCTTCAGTAAACATTCTTAAGGTAGTGAATCATTCTTCCACTTTTTTGAGATTTAAAAGAACAGGTTTAGTGGAGAAATAACAATAGTGATGAATTCCCTTAAGAGAGACAAAGTTGTTGGAATTCGTTACAAAATTTGATTGAAAATAAGCTTCAAGAGATTATTTTTAACCTATAAATGCATACTTTCTAATTCCACTTTCATATCTCTAAGAAAAAAGAAACCTGTTAGATCATTACTTTTACTTTTACAGTGTGCATAGGGTCCCCAAGTAATAATTTGTCAAAGTATTTTTGATGTGGAAGATAAAATCTTGTCCTTGATATTAAAAAATATTATCAAGGCAGATAATGCTGCTCATCTAAATTGAAGGATTATCACTATTAAACTGAACATGTATATTTCTGTAGGAGATCTATAATCCCCAATTTTTGGAACAATGATTTTCATCTTTATTTGCCTGTCAAACATCTATGATTCAGATTAACTTGACAGTTTTATGAGACATGATAATTCTGTCCAATTGAATGCAATAGAGCAGGGATTTTCTTTTCTTACAGAGAAGCCATAACAATATTACAAATATCACTGCAATATTCAGCTATCCCATTAAAGATATTTTGTTTCTAGATGACTAGATTTAAACATTCCCCTCTATGTATTTAAACATGGTAATAATCTCCAATAACCAAATAAATACTATCTTTAAATAACTCTTCCTATCCTTAGTTTTCAGTTGGTGAGAGATGTAAACTACTCTTTTAGTGCACAACAGCACATAGCTGTTAAAATCAAAGATCACATGGAAATGCAGGCTGACAAGTTATGACTTAATTGTGAAGTCACATCAAACCACAAAGAAGCAAATTATCCATCAAGGTATAAAAATTTTGTTGTTCTGTGATTCTAAATGACATCAACAGACTTTCCAGGTGCTACTAATTTTCTTCCTTGTCACAAATTTTACTCACTTTAGGAGAAGAAAGAAATGCCTAAAAGAATGAAAATTTTCTGTTAAAGATACACCACTGATTAAGGACAGATTGGCTTTGTTCAGTGTTTTACCCTGAATAAGATGTGGCTTTCCAGGAAGCTTCAAAGATATTAACTAAAAGGCAGCCAGGGCAGAGCAGGTGAAGCCAGGTCTCCGGGTGGCTGAAGAGCTAAGTCCATTAGATGACTTCATATTGGATAAAGACGGGTGGTGACTGGTCCTACAATGGCTACTATTCATCTTGAAAACTGTGCATCAGCCAGAGGTATGGACACAAAAGGTGAACAAGTACTGAGAGTCTCACAGGGGGAAGCAGGACTCTTGAGTTTAAATGGTGCCTCTTAAAGGGACATCACAGTTCTAATGGGAAAAAAGGCAGTGGGTGGGAGGGCAGACTTTCAAAGAACTCTGGGTACATGGCTTTGCTGTACTTCACTTTGCTTTCTTTCTCTCCCAGATACTAAGACAGAGGCAGAGAGTTTAGGATTGTTTAATAAAAATAAAAACCTATTAGATAGCATACTGAGGTGCCTCACTCAGCAAGTGGACTGTTTCTAGAAATTTAAGGTAACTTGGGGGTTTTTTTGGATTGTTTTTGTTTGGAAAAAGGGCATGTTTTAAGTTTACTTATTGCTATTATTATTACTATTATTTGAGAGTCTATCATAATGTCTCCATGTTTTTAAACAATCCACAAGATATTTAGTAATGTGTTTTGGAATGAAATGAAATGTTATGTAGCTATTAATTTCATTAAGGAAATTGGGAGAATTTTGGACCTATTTTGATACAATAGATAAAACCAGAAATAAATGATCCTAAGTGAATGGGAGTACAAGGAAAAACAATTATTTTATGAACATATTTGGCACAGGTCCATTAATCATTCTCATTATTAATTAGTTAATTAATAATGAAAGCTTTCTTTATTTCAAATGTTCTCCAATTAGGTAAAAAAAAAGTTTACACAAGGCAACTGTATTATTTACGGAATAATGAATCTGGCGTTTTTGAATTTCATTCGCTAATCAGTGGTAAAGTAAATAAATTTGACATGGAAATGTTCTAATAAGGTGACTAACATTGATAATATATTGTCATTTTGGTCACATAAATATATGACAAAATTTAGGTTTCAGGAACTGATAAAGTAATAGTTAGCTTTAGTTTTATACAATTCTAAACAGCAACAACAACAAAAGCCTTCCTTACAAATTTTGATATCTCCCTTTTGATATCTCCTACTCTAAAAAGAAAATAGAGT
Source organism: Vicugna pacos (assembly GCF_048564905.1). Taxonomy (NCBI): domain Eukaryota; kingdom Metazoa; phylum Chordata; class Mammalia; order Artiodactyla; family Camelidae; genus Vicugna; species Vicugna pacos. Next base: position 29,473,170 of record NC_132988.1, read on the forward strand.
AATCTTATAGAGGTGAGAAGAAATTCCAATAATAATAGAAAGCAAGCAAAAATAAAAAAATTCTCAAAAAATAAAACTGAATCAAGGTAATAAGTGAAAAATAAATCTCTCAAAGCACAGCCACAATAAATGTTAATATTTGGTTACCAAGAAAAACCAATGAAAATAATTCATATCCTGAGGTACTATATTTTCTCTCAGATTGGCAGAGATTAAAAAGAACATTAATGTCTGGGATTAATTGACTGTGAGAATATAGGAATATGTGTATATCATTGGTAAATAAAATCTTACTGGAGGATAATTTGGCAATACGTATGCAGATCTTTTAAAAAGTTACTCTTTTTCCAACAATTCTACTTCTAAGAATTTATCCTAACAATGGAAAACCAGGCATTTTCCCTCCAATTTTGTTTATGATAGAAAAAAATATTCAACAACAAAGACTTAGCTTAAGAATTTATATAAAGCTAAAGCCCTTTAATTTTTATTAAGCACATTCTTTGTGTTTTTGTTTTGTTTTTAAATTTTATTTATTTATTTTATTTTTTGGAGGGGGAGGCAGTTTGTGTTTTTAATTTATCTTTAACAGAGGTGATGGGGATTGAACTCAGGACCTCATGCATGCTAAGCACACACTCTACCATTGAGCTATACCCTCCCCCCAACACATTCTTTAAGAGTTGGACATATATCCATATAAAAGATTACTGGCAGCATGAAATAATGATATAAGTGAAAATGAAGATTTCAAAACCTTAGGTTGGTGTGAATGAAGAACAAGGAACCATAGCTGACTCACAGTAAATAGTACATAAGAGTTAACAATTATTATTCTCCCTTCTTGAACATAGGCAACATGAAGCCAATTATTTCATCTATGTTATTCACTGATAGACTGCCAGAACAAAGAACAGTGCCTGGAAAATAACAGGCAATAAATACATGATGAATGAATTCAGGCAGGAAGAACAAAGGAAAGAAAGGAAAGAAGGAAAGACTCTATTTTAGTAAGAATTATAATTCACATGTAATAACAAGGCTGGAATGTTGTTAATGTTGATGACTGTATACTTATTCAGGTGTATTTGAATGCTTTTTATCTAATTCAGTTTTTGTTTTTCAAGTTAATTAAGAAAAGCATAGATTTAGATGGAAACCTCTATGATTCACCCTCTCTCATATGCCCTGGAGTAAATTTTGACCTATTGTTGACTTCATTTTAAACTTTTTATATTATCACCTAACTCTAGGTCCACATTTCCCTTTAACGTATGCAGAGATCTGTTTAGAGGAGAACCATGCTCTACTCAAACACTTAGGGGATTAAAACAAATTACACAGTGTGTTCACTGGACAGCAGAATTTGCAAGATGTAAAATATTTCATATTTTCCTTAAGGATATGTAAATGCTTTGAAAATATCACAAAATGATTGTCTTTGCTGGGAAGACAATTTTATTATTGATGAATGTTGTAGTAGAATGCTATCAGGCTAGTCAACCTGCTTTTATAGCATTGTCAAAAGAGATTAGTCATCAAATAACAATGACCCTGAAGAAGCCAACTGTGGACTTCATGTTTGAAGATGACATAGTAAAGATATTTATGTACCCTTTTCTCAAAAGTCACATCTAAAACAATAAGAAGAATAAAACAGAAAGAAAAACTCTATCATTGGTAAAAACAGGAGGCATCTGTGACCCTGAATCACAACACATGACTATAAGTGGAAGAAAGTATGACTAGAAAGAAGGAAAATCATATACAAATGTGAGTGGAAAGGCGAATGAGGAGAAAACCCACTTGTCATCACAGAACTCTAGAAAGATACAGGATTATAGTCCTTATAGGCTCAAGGCAGTGTTGAGGTTGGAACTGAAAACAGGGAGAATTTTTAAACTTTTTTTAATGACTATATAAGGATCAATCAGACATCCAAATTCTCATCCCCAGCCTAGCGTCAGGCAACCACCCTGCCTGTCAGCCCTTGATGAATGCAGAGGTGTATAGTTTGGTTGGAGACAGGGTCCAGACTAAAGGATTTCAGGCAGAGGAAGATAGGAAAGTGAAATCTGTACTGGTAATTAGGAGTTTAAGTGCATTTTTTTTTCTTTTTAGTTTGTTAAAAATTTTAATTAGTTACACTTAAGTGCAATTTTTAAGTGAAACTACCAGTTATACTGAAGGGTTAAGTATATACATAAATTATTTGGAATTATCTACAAGGAAGATTTGTCCATTCTCCATTAGTTTACTTTTTCAGTTATTTATTTTTGTCACTACAGCTTCATGGATATTTATTTCATACTTTGAGTTACAATCCAGTACTACTTTACTTATTTTATCAAATTGTTCCTGCTTTGGCCATTAGGAGCTCTTTCAGTTGGGTCCTGTGTCCCTTTGCCATATCCCATCATTGTGGTGGAGGTATTGTTTTAGCACTTCCTTACTTTCTATCACTGCAGGATGCTCCGGGCTTATCTTGACTATTCTTTCTCAGTCCTAGAGTCAGCCATTTCCCCAAGAAGACTTGTTTCTTTTCATTTGAACACTGTATTAGAAACCCAAACCTGGATGCTTAAGTGTGCGACCTTTCTGTTTCTGATTTCTAGTTTAATTGTATTGTGCTCTTAGAACATACCATGTATGATTTCTATTCTTTAAAATTTAAGAAATGTGTTTTATGACCCAGAATGTGGTCTATTTTGGTGAATGTTCCATATGAGCTTGAGAAGAACATGCAATCTGATGTTGTTGTATGGAGTAGTCTATAAATATTGATTACATCAAGTTGACAATGTTTTTCAAGTCAACTACATTCTTACTGAGTTTCTGCCTGCTTGACCTATCAATTACTGTCAGGGGATGTTGAAGTCACCAATTGTAAGAGTGAATCTGTCCATTTCTCCTTTCAGTTCTAATAGTTTTTGCCTCACATATTTTGATTCTTTGTTGTCAGGCACATACATGTTTAGGATTGTTAAGTCTTCTTGAGAAATTAATCCCTTTATCATTATGTAGAACCCATCTCTATCCTTGATAATTTTTGTTGTTCTGAAGTCTACTTTGTCTAAAGCTAATATAGCTACTCCAGCTTTTGTTTTTATTAGAGTTAGCATGGTACATCTTTCTCCATCCCTTTACTTTTAACTGATTAAAGTCTTCATATTTAAACCAGGTTTCTGGTCAACATATACTTGGGTTTTATTTTTTTAATCTATTCTGATAATCTCTGCCTTTTAATTAGTGTGTTTAGACCAATCACTTAAAGTGATTATTGATATACTTGGATTAATATAAACCATTTTGCAACTATGGTCTACTCATTATCTGAGTCTTCTTTTTCTGCCTCCTTTGGTCTTGAGTATTTTAGATGATTCCATTTTATCTCCTCTCTTAGTGGATCAATTATAATTCTTAAAAAAAAACTTTTAGTGGTTGTCTCAGAGTTTACAATATACACATTTAACTTATCTAAGTCCACCTTCAAATAACACTAATTCCACTTCATGTGAGTGCAGGATCTTTGTAACAGAGTACACTCATTTCCTCTTTCCTATCCCTTATGACATTACTGTCATTTATTTCATTTTTCCACATGCTATAATCCTCCAGTACATTATTGCTAGTACTGCTTTGAACAGTTATCTTTTAGATCAATTTAGAACAAGAAAAAATACATTATTTATTTTACTTTATTTTTTCTCTGGTGCTCTTTTCTTTTTATAGGGCCATGTTTCTAATATCATTTCCCTTCTGCCCAAAGAACATCTTTTAACAATCTTTGCAGGGCAGATCTGCTGGTAATAAGTTACCTCAGTTTTTGTTTGTCTAAGAAAGACTTTATTTCTCCCTTATTTTGAAGGATCATGTCATTGGATATAGAATTATTGATTGGAGGTTGTTTTTCCTTCATCTAGACTGTGGTAAAGTCCTTCCTCCTGAAAAGTAAATCTTTGTCATGGAGAAGGCTTTTTACTATGGAGAGAAAACACAATGAGTACTCCTTACCCCTCTGCCAGAGACAGGAGAAGCTCTTTCTCAGATTATCACTATGGGAACCAGGTAAAGCTCCAAAAGTGTGGCTCCATAATTTTGGCTCTCAGAAGTCTCCCACTGTCATGTTAATCAATAGGTAGCCTCTAAAAATCTGCCAAAACTGTCATTTAAGTGTTCCTGTCACATTATGGCTCCAGTGTCTTCTGCTCAGATAATCTAATCTCAGCTTGAACTCTGTCCAAGATTTCAGGGTGATGGGGTGCCCGAAAGATTCAATTCTCTTGTGGGTCCAAGAAAGTGACTAATTTTCAGTTTGTTCAACTTTTTGTTGTTACAAGGGCAGGAGGGACAATTTCCAAGCTCTATAAATGTCAGAGCTGAAAACTGGTCTGGATATAAAATTTTCATCACTAAAAGTTCAAATATTAAATTTTAAAAGTTGACTTCAGAGTCAAACAAAAATCCTTCCTTTTGATTTTGCAATCTTGTGATATAAGATATATAAAATTATACACACAAAAATGCTAACTACTATGAAAATAATTTTAAAAACTATTTCCAACTGTACCTCATCTATTCCATTCAAATACCTCCTGAGCAATACAAGCAGATGAAATGCTAAACACAAAATTTTTTAGCTTTCAGCAAAGCATAAAGAGAAATTGATAAGTGAGTGTCAACTGACTGCTTTCAGTAATTTTCATATTAGCACTTATAAAGAAAATATAAAAAAATACTTCTAAAGCAACTCTGTATCTCCATCAAGGCTATTTTTTAAAAATGTATTTACAACTTTAGTAATCACTGGCTGATGTTAATTGTCTTATTGAAAATGGAATAAAAATGCTAGCTCCATCATATGGGTTTTCATGGTGCTTTGATGATTATTTGAGTAGGAATTTTGATACTCATTGATTAAGTTCCATGTTTTTTTTTCAAAGTGTGATTACAAGAAGAATAAAAATACCATAATGAATCCATGTATAATGTACACTTGGGACTAACTGCAGGGATAAATTACGACACATTAGTATGATGATGGCAATATATAATGGATTGGGGGGTGTGGAGAACTTTTCTTCCATTTACTCATTAATTGCCCTGTAAGTTACCTAATTAACATCTAAAATAACCCAGTACAAAATATTCAGCAAGTTTACATCTTTCAGCTTTCATATGAAAGGATATTTTATCAGAAAATATTTCTAATCTAGTTAACATACAACAAGTTACCATATTTCTCCAGACTAAAAATGCTCAGCGACAAGCATATACTAAATGTTTAAGAGTGTTAGGAGTGATAGGGACATTATAGTGTAGCCTGTTCCCTATTACAAGTGAGCTAAAATTTAATACTGAAATTTTATTTGAAAATTCAAACTCTTGACATCTTCTGAAATATCAAAAAATCAGACAACATTAAGTCAGAAAGTCTCCATAATAACAATTACTATGTAAACTTATCCAGAGCTGAACACAGATTCAGATCTATATATACCAGGATTATCAATCGATAAAAGAAGAAGGTTTGGCTTTAATTTTTGAGCAGTCTCCATTAGTGCAAAAATTGTCTACAAGGTCTTTTAGTTATTCAAGTGTAACTTATATCCACCTTTTTTTTTTAATTATTAGGGAAAGCCTGAATGCACTGACCTAAATTGAAAGCAAGTGTTTTAGGTTGATAACTTAAGTCTTCAGTTCTCAATGAAGCTTGAGTACATGCGTTAGAGAGCTATGTATACTAGAACACCTGATTGTTTCTCTCTGAGAAATATTTTTTACTCTAAGCTTGTGTCGTTCTCTTACCTTACCTGTCCTCTGAGGCTGTTTGAGTTCAGGATCCTTGTTTTATAGTCAGACCAACTTAAATCAAATCCCAGTTCTGCCAGTTACAAGTTATAAAACTTTAGGCAAACCAACCAACTTCTTTGAGCTTCAGTACAAAAGAAAACATAATAATAACAATTGTGTCTATCAGTCAGTGTCAGTCAAGAAAACAGAGCTACTATGAGCCTTATAGGAATAAACCCTTACACATCTTGGGGCTAGGGTGGGAGCAGGCTGGGTAAAATAAACATCTGGAAGGGGAAGCTAGAGGGTCAAAGAAAGTCAGTAATTAGTCTGAAGCACTAGCACTGCACACCTAAAAAGAACTTGCTGGAAAATCCAGGAGGCCAAGCCTGTTCAACCACCAGAGTAGGAGTATGAAGAGGGAGCTTCTGAAGAGGTCTGTGATAAGCTATGGCCTTTGTCTGGCAGCTACTGTTTCTGTGTGTCCATAGTCAAATATCTGGTCTGGATCTGGTGCCACTATTGGCCAACAGGACTATCTTCCAGAAGACAAACTCGACGCAGGGAAAAGGAGCAACAAATTGGAATCCACTGGCACTTCTATTTCTGACCATAACAATATCTGACCATGATAACTATCTGTGAGTAAGGGCTGCTTCCTACACTGTCATCTTCCAAATCTCACCCAAGTTCCTCCCACAGCAAACTCTAACCAAAACTATACCAGAAAGGAGATTCAAGCAACCTGAATCCCTACTTAACCAAACTGACACAGAACAAGCCAGAACAAGAATCTACCTCATAGTTATGAAGATGATTAATATAACATAGTGTGTGTTATCAGTTTTCTCTGAGAGTAAGCCCATGCCAGATTTGAACAAAACCTCTATACCTCTTAGATTTATTCCAAAGGTTACAATTATTCTAAAACCATGTGTGAACAGCGTAATTTGAACTAAAGAATTTACTGGTAAGAGTTTATAATGTGGAATCTAAAGTACCTCATTTGAAAAAATTTCTACCAAATATCCTGTTACCATCACCAAGTTAATTTTTCTCCCTTTGATACCTTGCCCTCTTTTGCAGAACATTTTTGCTTTTTGGGTTCCAATCTTGCTCCATTTTTGGATCTGTCTTATGATGGTTCATTTTTATGTACTGGGTATGTGTCTCAAGGTGTTAAAATGAGATTAGCAGAGTCAACGTTTGAGACTTCATGATGGATTGAAATAATTCTGTTCATGAGCAACGTTTACAAATCCAGTAACAGAAATTATATTTCCCTATTTAACCACAGAATTTATTTTTTTCAGTATTCTGCATTCAATTAATTGCTTTGTTACCTATAGTAAGTAATGTAAGCACCTTTTTCTCTCTCACTCTTTCCCTCTTTCACCTCTTTTTCATCCCTGTTCTCTTCCTCTCTTTCTCACTTTCTCTCTCCCCTTCCCCTCCTTGCCTCACTGTCCTTCCCTCTCTCTCTGAAATCCTTCATCAACTTTTGGTCACCAAAAGTAGATTTGAAGCTAGATACATATATGGATATATAAAATAAAAATTTAAATTATATCATTGTATGACTTTCATATGCTTTCTGAATCTGGATAGAACTAAGAACATAATATGAGAATGGGTACATAAGGAAAGGTAGTACCCTGCACTAAAGTCAGAATGCCCATTTTCTGGCCCTCCCTCTTCCAGGAACAGCTCTGGGGCTGTGACATCTATGTAACCCTCTGTAAACTGGTAACATGAAGCTAGAGGGTCTTCACAGCACCTAACATTCTATGAGATGATGTAAGCAGAGTATAAAAAATAGCAATATGGATTTAGATAAATAAAATATGGTACTGAAACCTCTCTCTCTAGAAAAAAAATGTGAGAATAGAGATAAAAATGGAAAGTGTTACATAAAATCGAACAGCTAATACAGAATCCAAGTACCTATCCTCTGGGAAGACTTCTCAGCATTCTCAATTACACCTCTGTTTGATGTGTCTTTACCATTTTAGACATGTACAGATTATGGCACATAAAACCTTGTTGTAATTATCTCTTACAAAGTTGGCTTCCCCCACTATACTGGGAGTAGAACCATTCTTTCACATCCTTGCAGCATCAGCACCTAGCAATGAATATATAACAGATAGTCAATAGAGGGTTGCATTAATAAATGAATGAATGAATTATTTAGTCATGCTTAGCACAATAAATAGCTATCTGGAAACAAAATACATCAATCTCTCTTTCATCGCATTTCTTTTCTTTTTTTTCAGAAAACAATAAACTAGTCTTTTAGTAGAATTTTACTTCTTTTATCCTCTTATAATGTGTATTTTAAGCACATATTCCTGTAACTAAAGGTTTTTTTTTTTTACATGTTGACTATACTAATAAGAAATGAATCATCACTCCTGAAATTCTTTCAGAATCAAATACTCCGGTTTTAACTTAGACAGGGTTTTATCTAATCTGGGATCTTCTTTGTATATTTTACTAAGTGATCATTTTCTACATCTTATTTATAAATATAGAGACTCCTGGAAAAGTCATATTGAATTTTAAATTAAGAAAAAATTATATATAATCCATGATAACCTGGGAAGCAAATTTGGAGCCATTATATTCATATAAAATACAGTTATATAGAATGTGAATTTAACAAATTTGAATTAATAAAAAGAAAGAATAATAGACAATAAAATTAATCCTCTGTTTCTTGTAAAAATCCTTTATATTTATAAGGCAGTTCTGAGACATTAACTCTATACCTTTACAAGAATTCAGTGATTTTTTTTTTATTTGCCAAGGTATCAACTGAGACTCAGTAAATTACATGACTTGTTAGAGTTCATGAAATTTACAGGGAGTAGTACTGAAACTACAGCTGAGAGCTCCTGATTCCTAGTCCACTTTTCCTTGCATCAAAAACCACAGTTTATCTGTTACATATCAATTTTGGCAAATAAATATATTTTAAGTATACATTCTCTCTCTCTCTCTCTCTATATATATATATCACTATTAATATTCCTATTTTAGTACCTTCTATGCAGAAATACAAGAATGCATAGATATTACATTCTTTAAGTATAAACCAATATAGGTATAAAGCAGTATTATTAAAACTCACAATAATATGGCATTTAAAAATGCATTTGTCTCGATTGATGGAGAATATAATTTAGGTTAAATAACTATGTTTATGAAATTAGTTCAGGATTCATTGGCTGTAGCATGATAACTCATCAACTGCAGTTAAGCTTGCAGGAATTTTAGCAGAAACGTTAATTAACAATAATTTTAAAAACTGCCAAAAGCTGCAGCAAGTTCACTCTGCATTCATAGCAACATGTGCTGGGCTTCAAAAAGAAAGTCATTTCCTAAAACTGTTTACTTTTATGTCATTGAACTCATTATTGAAAATAAGTGAGCAGTATTGATTTGGCTGGTTTAATAATTCAAAATGGTTAAAGGCAATAACAGCATTTGAACAGACAAATATTTCCTATTATTGTTTATTACCAACTTTAACTATAATGACTCAATTAATCCAGACATGGTTTCCCAAAGCAAATTGAAATGCAATTATCAGACCAATATGATGCTAAAGTCAGTAACTTAAACCTCAGGCAGACAATTTTATAAAGTGATATAATCAATATTATAGTCAAGGTGGTGTGTGGTGTTGTTAATTTGCCACAGAAAATACAGAAACTCCATTACCTTTTAAAATATCTCTCAAAATCTACTGATGTGTTATTGGTTGCACTTTGGATAACTGCTTTGCAGCATATGTATGATTTATAAAATAGATTACCTTCATATGCTTTCAATGAGGACATCTGCCACTGTTAGGGAAAAAAAATATGGTTAATAAATACTTGGACTCAGTAGATGTATAAGTGTCTGTATCAACATATAATTTTTATATATCCCTTGTATTAGAGAAATATCTCTACATAATTCTTGTTCATAAATCCACTCACAGGCATCAGCGCTATTATCTTATCAAATTTCCCTTCAAAATAAACTGTTGGCTCTAAAACCAAGTTGTTCCTATATTTGTCCATCATAGCTCTTTTTACATTGAAGAAAGCAGAACACTAACATACCTTTGATAGAGAAAATCATGTTGTCTTCTGGGCATCTGTTTCAGTTATTCATCTTGGACTATGACTAGTATTCTCTATGAACCTTTACAATCCTCCAATTCAGAATTACTGAAGTTTATAAGAAGTAAAATACACAAAGCTAAAATCCAGCTCAAGTAAGGATTGAGACTATGATCAGGAACTACCTTCAGCCAAAGGAAACGCCTATTATTGGCTAATAGTGCACTATGCTTTCTTTCCTTTTTTCTTTTTTTCTTTTTTCAGTATGAAAGCACTCTTATATCCAACCACAGAATAAGAATAACTACTAATTGTTTTTCTGCTCAAAGAGACCTATCATTGGTTGGCAACTAAAGTAGCAAGAATAGTATTTTCTCCCACTCACAGCTTTAAAAATGAAAAGAAAATCTGATGTACTGAATATAGATAAGAAAAATCTTTCAGAGTCAATTAAATTGCTAAAGAAATATTCTTATTTTCCTTTAAATTCTGATTGGTATGATAATGGCCACTGTCCTCAAAGAAATACAATCAGCATCAAATACAAAAGAATGCTGAAATTAAAATACCATTTTGTGTGTCTTCACAAATTTTAAGAAATATTATTAAAAATACATTTATACAAGACTAAATAATGGAAAGATATACTTTAAAAATTAATATCTCCAACCATACACCTTCCAATGTCAACCTTGTGAGAGGACAATATGCTGTGTATTGATGTATATACTTCCACCAAATCCTCCATGTCTGTACAAACAGAGATACACTTTAGTTGATGTTGAATTGTATTGAATCACCAGATTTGCCTTCAGGAATGAAGGGCTTGCCCCAGCTGTTGGAAGTGCAGCTGTAAGATGGCTCTCAGCTCTCAGTTATCCTTGGAATTGTGTCAGCTAAAGAAAACTCCCTCTTGAAAGCTCATGCCTCCTTGCAGGGGTGGTCGACATCTAATGACTGCTCATCCCATGGGTGAAGACTCCTAACTCCCCCATCTCAACTCAGAAGAAATCTCAGGACCATGCCAACTCCAAAGTACCCATGTGGTAGAGGGAAGCTTTTACTGGTTTTTCATCACAGATAGTTCCCTCTTCTCAGTCCTATTTCAGCTCCTTCCTTCCACAAGTGGGGCTGTGAAGAGTACTCCTAATAAACATCCAGCCCACTGATCACCATCTCAGAAGATTTACAGAGAACTCTGAAATAATTTTATACTACTTCACAAACAGACTAACAGCCTTAAGACAGTATAATTTTAATTATCCACCCCTTGCCTTTGTGCTTCTTTTGTCTTGTATTTTACTGCTACCTACACTCTAAACCCCACACTACTTTATTATTATTTTTCCTTTAAATAGTTAAAAATGAGCCCACATGTGGTCATTAAAAGCTGATTAGAATTTTGACTGGTCTCTTGTTTCCTGGTCTATGGTTTATTCTTCCTTTTCTGACTATTCTGCCAAGGATGAGTGCAGCAGTGGTTTTCGGGTTTTTTTCTTTCCTTATAAAGAACTCCTCACTACCTGGACTTAAGTTCACTGGTATTTTTGTCTCTAACGAGTTTTTAAAACCTTTATCTTGAAGCTTAACTTGCCTTCTTGGGTTGTTGGCCTGAAAATTAGATTCTTGTGATTTTATATCTGTAGAGGTCTTTTTCTATTAAGTCTTTTGAACTAATATTTAGACGTTTTAAAAAGGTTTTTAGAGTCAATTTGAGTTATATTTATTTTTTGAAATATTAAAATCCTGAATTATTTTCTTCGTCTCTTTTGAAATATCAAAAATATGGATTAAAGAGTTAATTCTTAAGTCTTAAAACAAATTATCACTCAAGGAACCTTAACTCTCTGCTGTCATAATAACTGCTGACACTAAATCAGGCATATAACAAATTGATCAAAATGAACAGGTAGGTGTTAATGTTTATACCATGTTACAAAATATTATTTGGTACACATTTTGCTGAAATGTATCCTGTGACAGAGTAAATTGGAAAATTAACAAAAACACTTGATCTAAGTCTGATATATTCTTAAATATAAAGTACTGCATAGTGTGTCTGTCAATAGACAATGATCACTTATGTAGAATATAATTTACACCAACATTAGACAACCTAAGATCTCAAGAAGCTAATTCTCTTGTGTTAATTTAAGCCAAAATAATCTCATCAACCAAATTTGTTAGCAACTTTAGGCATATGATATCACAAACCATCTTCTCCATTTAGCATGAAAGTTAGCAAGGACTTCAGAAATCACCATGAGACATGGTGCTAAAATGATAAAATCTCTACACACTGACAAAAGTAATTTGTTACTTACCCCAATGAGTATGAATATATGGTAATAGTCCTACACCAATCTGACACTCTAACCATCACAAATTCTGTGCTCCATATTTTAGTCCTAGTCTCATAACTGGATATACACAAAAATATTCCTGTGGAAATTCTGTGAATATTTTTCACTATTACTAATTATTACTAATATATTCCAGAATTTGGTGGTGATTCTACTGCCCATTATGATGATTCCTCAAAGTACCTTATGATATAATTCTCTTAATGCCTAAAGATATCTCATACAGTGTTCTGGAACAACTTTGCCACATTTCCTTGATAGTTACTTGCTCATTTGCTATGCTTTTTCTACATATTATTTATGTACAAAAAATATTTTGGCTGTATACTGAGATTTTGCCTCATTTTTCCCTTCATTCCAAAGGTATCAAAAATTCTACAAATTAAAAGTTCTGGGTTCAGCTTATTAAATATTCCAGGAAATATTCCAAAGAAGGAAAAAGAATTTGGAAAATGTTTTTTTTTCCTTCTGCTCTGTCTTCTTACAGTTACAAGATATATGTGGAAAATTATATCTAACAGATATACAAGATGTACATGGAAAATTAAGTTAAATACCTGTCTCTAGTCTTCTGCATGTAATACTGCAATGACTAGAAATAAGTTAAATCAGCACTGCCATGCACACCCAGTATATCCAAACCCTTCTCAGAGCCTCTCTTCAATGTTTCTTTTTCTTTAACAATCTCTTTAAAATTTCTATTGTGGCTAAGCTGCTGTACCTAAAAGAAACACAATTCTATTTAATAGAAGGAGATATGTCAGATATTGATCACAAAGGATTTGGGAATTATAGTTACCTGAGGCTTACACTTTACAAAAATTTATCCTTGCATTCTTACCCTCATATCTTTAATAATGTACTGATCAAGTTCAAGAAGAAAGCATATCATATGGTCGATACATGTCATAGAACTGTTTTATGAACAAGGTTGGATTCCTTTCTTGAAACATTATTTCCTGACTTATCTCAACTAGATTTTAGGTTTGAAGGGATGAGATCGTCTAATTGATGGATACTACCATGCGGTCATCATCTTTTGTAGTGGACATATTTCTCTTTTTGGCTGTTCAGTGGCCAACACCCTCTTCCCTGATCTCCTTTGGGGTATGATTGAGAAGAAATGGCCACCTCTCACTACTGTAGGAGCCAGATCCTCCACCTTACTGCCCTTGTATGCATCAAGGAGACTTCTAACCACGAAAGTGTGACAAAAGGCTTGGGAATAGTTAGAAGTCAGATTCATAGCCATCAGTAGCAGCAGTACACAAATCTGCCTGTTCTTGCACTATAATATACTTGCTCTGATATCTGCTGCCTGGCCCTTCAGATCTCCCATAATCCCTCTCTGTATTCCAATCTATCTCTCCTAGATTCTAAGAGCTCCAAAATCCTTTAAATAAAATATTTTTAATGAAGATTTTCATAGTTAGTGTTTATTGCTTGTAACTAAGCCATATGTGCCTGTTCAGTGTGTTTTGGAATTTCTGTATCCACAGTAGGAGATACAGCTGGCTATAAGTACAAATGTTTCTAATGTGGTTGACTTGAGCTCAGTACTTAATATAGGACCTAGATAATTACTGGAAGCACATGCATTGACTCTTTATCTTCAGGAATATAATGTAGACACACTCCTTTCTAATGGCTAACTTGATTAAAAATGTTATTCAGAGCAGGTCCCACTTTGATTTGCATGCTACTAACAACTCCTTAAAAATACTTTGTTATAGATATTACTTCTACTGGAAATAAACTGTATTTCATTCATTTATTTAAAATTCATTCAATAAATATTTATTAAGCTTTTATATGCATCAAAAATCAGACTGATAGTTTTTTAAAACTATTTAATATGCTAATGGCTATAATAGAGAAAGTGTACAACATGCAAGAACAGTGTAAGCAGAGAGATAAAAACTCTAAGAATCAAAAGGAAATTCTAGAAATCAAAAACATATTATAGAAATGAAGATATCTTTGACAGATTTATCATTTAACACAACATAGTAAAGGAAAGTATGAATGAGTCAACAGACTCTTTCCAAACTAAAATACAAGGACCAAAAGAAAAAAAACGAACATCCAAGAACTGTCAGTCCATTTCAAAAGATGTAATGTATATCTAGTTAGAATAGCATAAGAAGAGAGGACAGAAAAGAAAAAAATAATATTTGAAATAATAATGGCCAAAGTTTCCAAATTTAATGAAAAACCCCAAACTATAGCTCCAGAAAGCTTGAGGAACACCAAACAGGATAAATATCATAAGCAGTAAGCAAAAACAAAGACAAAGTAACCCTCCCCAGGAGTGATGTGAGCAAGAGGGCAAGGTAGCAAGCTCCACGTGCTTATTTTTGCATAGAAACATCAAGTAAACAACTACAGGCTCACTAAAATAACTCTACAGGAGTTCTGAAAACCAGTTAAAGATCTATAACAAGCGTGTGAATGATTAACAAAAACAATAAAAAAAACTGCATTCAAAAACATGGTAAGTTTTGTGGCATTTTCACTTGACCTTGCCCCACCCCCCTCCCTGGTACTGTGGCACACAGTCAGCGGGAAGTGACTCAATTCCCAGTTTCCTCCCTTAGGATGCAAGGAGCATTCCCACTCTCAGAACTTGTTTGAAGCATTGTGGTCTGTCTGTGGGCTGCCTGACAGACTGATTTCTGTCCACCTGATTTAGAGATTAGACAGGAAATGGCAGCACAGATTGGATCTCACGCTGAAATCCACAGAAGCTGTTACAGGCCTTCCAGCATATGAAAACTGCAGGAGAACTGTAGACCCATCAATGCCTGGGGGCAAGAGATTATAAGATTAAGATTATAATAGAATATGTAGAGTACCAAAAGAAACAAGGTTGAGACCCTTTGGCAAATTAAGACATTTAAAAGAAAATTGGAAACATAAATAAATAAAAGGACACATACATAGAGGTCCAGATGGGACACATGCCCAGCAAAGACTTCAGAAGACTTGAAACTTCACTCTGGACTGATCTGAAGAGTCAGGGGCCTAATAATTAGTAAAGATCTTCCACACCAGTCTGCAAAGACTGAAAGAGGTAGTAATTTTTTCAAATGCTCAATTTTCAACAAAAGATCACAAGGCATACAAGAAAACAGGGAAACACTGCCTATTCTAAAGAACAAAATAATCCTTCAGAAGCAATCTTTGAAGACACACACACATCAGATTTATTAGACAAAGACTTCAAACAAATGTCGTAAATATTCTCAGAGAGGTAAAGATAAACATAGACAAAGAACTAAAGGAAATCAGGAAAATGATATATTAACAAAGTAGGAATATCGACAAAGAGATAGAAATTACAAAAAAAAAAAAAAAAAAAAAAGAACCAAACAGAAATTCCGGAGCTGAAAAATACACTAACTGAATTGAAATTCACTATAGGGATTCAACAGCAGAATCAAATAGGCAGAAGAAAAATTCAGCAAATCTGAAGATAGGTCATTGAAATTATTGAGTCTGAGGAGCAAAAAGAAAAAAAAAAAAGAATGAAGAAAAGTGAACAGTGAATCCTAGAAGAAAATAGAGGAAAAAACTCCAACATTGGATTGAGCCATACTTTTGGAAATGATATCAAAAACATAGGCAGCAAAAGAATAAAACAGATAAATTGGACTTCATCAAAATTAAAGACTTTGGTGAACCCAAATACACTATCAACAAAGTGAAAAGATGCTCAACAGAATAGGAGAATATATTTTTAAATCATATATCTGATAATGGATTAATATCCAGAATTTATAAATAACTCCCAAAACTCAAGTAGAAAAATAAAAAACAACCCAATTTTAAAAAAAAGGAAAAGGACTTGAATAGATATTTTTCAAAGAAGATATGCAAATGGCCAATAGCACATGAAAAGATGTTCAACATCAGTAATCATTAAAGAAATGTAAATAAAAACCACAATGAGGTAGTGCTTCCATTTCACGTGTATTAGGATGGTTATTTTTTATTTAAACTGAAAACAAGTGTCAGTGAAGATGTAGAGATATTGGAACTCTTGTGCATTGCTGGTGGGGGTGAAAAATGATACAGTTACTGTGGAAAAGAGAATGTCATTTCTCTAAAAAATTAAGTATAATACTACTATATGTACCAGCATTCCAACTGAACCCCCAGAAAATGAAAGCAGGGACTCAACTAGATATTTGTACATTCTGCTCAAAGCAGCAGTATTCACAAAGCCAAGAGGTGGAAATAGCTCAAATGTTCATCTATAGATGAATGAATAAATAAAATGTGATATAAATATGCAATGAAATGTTATTCACTCTTAAAAGTGAATTTTATAAAACCTACAAAATACATGAACCTTAAGCAGAACAATATTCTAAGTAAAATAGGCCAAATACAAAAAATAAATATTGTATGATTCCTCTTCTGTGAAGTACCTAGAATAGTCAAATTTATAGCAAGGAAAAAGAGAATAGTGGTTTCCAGCGGGGGCTAGAGGAGGGAATAAGGGGGACTTGTTTAATGGTTATAAAGTTTCAGTTTGGGATAATAAAAAGTTCTAAAGATAAACAGTAGTATTAATTACACAATGATGTGAAGGTACTTAATGTCATTGAATTAATTATACACTTAACAATGGCTAAAATGGTTAATTTCATGTTATGTTTATTTTACTTCAGTAGATTTTTTTAAATTGCAAGATACAGCAAGAGCATTACTTGGAGTGAAATTTATAGCATTAAATGCATATGTTAGAAAATAAATCAGGACTTCCGGGCAAGATGGCGGAGTAGAAGGACGCTTGTAAGCCACCCTCTCCCACAAATACACCAAGACCCACATCTACAGACCCACTCAGCCAACCAGAGCACCTGCGGAACTCCAACAGATCATCGCCCTCTTCAAAAGATAAAGACGCCAAAAATCTGGTAGGAGAAAAGGAAAAAAGAAAGAACAAAAGGCAAAGCAGCGCGGGACGGGTCCCGCGGGGAGGGAGCGGCAAAGGAGGACTGGCGCTTGCTCGCTGGGTCTCCCCTCTCCAACTGAGAGGCCAGCGGGACGGAGGGGGAGCCTCCGAGATTCGGATCTGTACAGAGCAGCCCTTGTCTGACAGAACTAAGTCAAACGGGCACAGAGCGTCCCCCCGACACCCAACCTGAGACACGGGCCGGCAGCAGCGGGCAGGGCCAGGCTGCATAATCTGGGCGGAGGACGGGGGCGGCTGCACGGAGGAAACTCCGGGGGACTGCAAGGGGCTGGGCGCCGGGGCTGTGGGTGTACAGGACAGAACAACCTGGGCCCTCCATAAAACAGCAAGGTTGATGTGCTCTCGGGGGAAGGGTGCATACCCCCATCTCTGAAAACACCCGGAAACTTTTCAGGGGAAGAGGGGCGGGGCCCAGGCAGAGCCGCCATATTCTCCGGCGCTTAACACCCAGGCGGGGGCAGAGACGAAACCTGCGTCCGCACCGAAGGGCTTAGCAGCCTCAAGGGCCAGACTGAGACGGGCCTACAGCCCTGGGCAGATAGGACCCTTCCATTCTGGTACCCCAGAGAACTTGCTCCACAAAGACAAACAAGCAGCTGGGTCTTGGCTCGGAGCAGGGACGAGGCTGCCCCTGGGTCTTCCCCGAGCCCACACGCGGAGCGCGACCAGGGCGGAGTGCGACCCGGGCGGAGCGCCGACCGGGGCGGAGCGCGACCCGGGCGGAGCGCCGGCGCAGAGCGCGCAGCCGTACAGAGCAGCGGAGCTACCGGCGGCGCAGGCAGGGGGAGAGCGGCCCCCCGCCTGTCAGGCAGGAACACAACCCCTGACCGAGGTGCTGGGAAGGGGCACGACCCGCCCTCCTGCCTGGCCAGTCTGCAACATCTGACTGCGGCATCCAGAGGGGCAGTGACCCGCCCGCCCACAGCAGAGGAGAGCTGCATCTGACCCCGTGTTAGGAGGAGGCGCGATCTGCTTGCCGACAGGTGCTGGGAGCAGCACAGAAGAGGGCGCCAATGGAGGGCCTATGAAAACAAGCTGAGCTTCCAAAACAGGACGAAGACAAAAGGACTTCACATTAAAAGCACACAGACTCCAGGAGAACACCGACAACCCCCCCCTTTTTTTTTTTTTTTTTGGTTTTTGTTTTGCTTTGTTTTGTTTTTTTGTTTTCTGTTTTTGTTTCTGTTTTGTTTTGTTTTAATCGGTTTTTACCTGTTCTATTTTCAATTACTCTCTTAATTTTTACTTCTTAATTCATTTCTATTTCTCTTGGGTTTTGATGTCCTGTTATTGATTAGACACAGGCTTCAAACACATATATTCATCTCCCCACCCCCATTTTTTTTTTAAGGTTTTAAAAGGACTTCTCCACCCGATTAATACTCTGCTACAACCCGTTCTTCTATTATTCATTATACATTGTTTTCAAACCCTCTTTCTCCCTTCTTTTAAAAATCTTTCTCTCTTATTCTTTTCTTTTTTTTCTTTTTTTTTCCTAAGTTCTATTCCTAAATAGGCATTAGATAGATAAAATCCTTAAGATCCAAAATAGACAACTGATACTTCATAAACCACAGTGCCAGAGAGGTATGAGCAAGATGAAAAGCAGAGAAACCTTTCCCAATTAAAAGAACAAGAGGAATCCCCTGAAAGAAAGCTCAATGAAATAGACATCGATAGCCTACTAGATCAAGATTTCAAAAAAGGAGTGATCAAATTGCTGAAGGAATTAAAAGAGATAATGCTTAGAGAAATAAAATATGTCAAAAATGAAATTGAAGCTATAAAGAAGAGCCAAGCAAAATGGGAAAACTCAATGACAGAGATGAGGAATGATCTAACAGCTGTGCAAAGCCGACTAGTTAATGCAGAGGAACGAATTAGTGATCTAGAAGACAGGGCAACAGAAAGCACCCATTCAGAAGAACTACAAGATAAGCAAATAAAAAATAATGATAATAGCATAAGGGACCTATGGGATAATATAAAGCGTCCCAATCTTCGCATAATAGGGGTCCCAGAAGGGGAAGAAGGATCAAAGGGGATTGAAAAGGTTTTTGAAGAAATCATGACTGAAAACTTCCCAAACTTAAAGAAGGAATAAGATATCCAAGTACAGGACGCTCAGAGGGTCCCAAACAGGAAGAACCCAAATAGACCCACACCAAGACATATCATAATCAAGATGGCCAGAGTCAAGGATAAAGAAATGATTCTAAAGGCAGCAAGAGAAAAGCAAAGAGTGAACTACAAGGGAACCCCCATAAGGCTCTCAGCTGATTTCTCTACACAAACACTACAGGCTAGAAGGGAGTGGCAAGATATATTCAAAGCCCTGAATGAAAAAAAGATGCAGCCTAGGATACTTTATCCAGCAAGGCTATCCTTTAGGATAGAAGGAGAAATAAAGAGTTTCACAGACAAAAAAAAGCTGCAGGAGTTTAGCAACACTAAACCCATGCTAAAAGAAATATTGAAAGGGCTATTCTAAATAGAAAAGCAGCAGGATGCTACAGAAATGAGAAACATACAACTGGAAAGGTGATAACTCATGAATTACAAATAAAGAAAACACGAAATTATAAAAGAAGACATACAAATCACTGAGAGTGGGAGAGGGAGGCAGGGCAATATAGAATTTTTTTTCTTTCTTTTTTAAAATTTTTTTAACAGTAGGATGGGTTTGAGATCATGTTATTATCAGTTTATTAAAAACGGGTATAGGTTAATAGATTTACAAAAAAGGGTAACCACAAGTCAAAAATTTACAAGGGAGTCACAAAAATTAAATAAAATCCATGATAATACAAAGGAAAATTACCAAACCACAAAAGGAAGAAGAAAGGAACAAAGAGGATATACCAATTCAACTGCAAAGATAAGTTCAAAATGGCAATAAACACACATCTATCATTAATTACTGTAAATGTTAATGGACTAAATGCTCCAGTCAAAAGACATAGAGTGGCAGACTGGATAATAAAGCAAGAACCTTCAATATGCTGCATACAAGAGACCCACTTTAGGGAGAAGGACACATATAGATTGAGAGTGAAAGGATGGAAAAGGATATTCCATGCAAATGGAAAAGCCAAAAAAGCAGGTGTTGCAGTACTGATTTCAGACAAAATAGACTTTAAAACAAAGGCCATAAAGAAAGATAAAGAAGGACATTTTATAATGATTAAAGGAGTGATACAAGATGAAGATATTACACTCGTTAATATATATGCACCCAATATAGGAGCACCTAAGTACATACAAGATTTACTAACAGAGATAAAGGGGGATATTGATGGGAATACAATCATAGTTGGAGATTTTAACACTGCATTAACATCACTAGACAGATCTTCCAGACAGAAAATAAACAAGGCAACAGAGAAATTAAATACTACAATAGAAAAACTAGATTTGGTGGATATTTTCAGAGCTTTACACCCCCAAAAAATAGAATATACATTCTTTTCAAGTGCACATGGAACATTTTCCAGGATTGATCATGTACTTGGACACAAAAGAAACCTCAACAAATTTAAGAAGATAGAAATTATCTCAAGCATCTTTACTGACCACAATGCCATGAAACTGGAAATCAACAACAGAGAAACAAAGGAGAAAAAAAGAAAAGCATGGAGATTAAACAATATGTTATTGAAAAAACAATGGATCAATGAGGAAATCAAAGCTGAAATTAAAAAATACCTTGAGACAAATGATAATGAAAGCACAACCACTCAAAACCTATGGGACACAGCAAAGGCAGTGCTAAGAGGGAAGTTTATAGCGATACAGGCCTTTCTCAAAAAAGAAGAACAATCTCAAATAAACAAGTTAACCCACCACCTAAATCAATTAGAAAAAGAAGAGCAAAAAGCCCCAAAAAGCAGCAGAAGGAAGGAAATAATAAAGATCAGAGAGGAATTAAATACAATAGAGATTAGCAAGACCATAGAAAAAATCAACCAAACCAAAAGTTGGTTTTTTGAAAAAGTAAATAAAATCGACAAACCTCTGGCCAAACTCACAAAAAAGAAAAAAGAGAGAGCACAAATTAGCAAAATAAGAAAGGAAAATGGAGAAATTACAACAAACAAAATAGAAATACAGAATATCATACGAGAATATTATGAAAAACTATATGGAACCAAACTGGATAACCTAGAGGAGATGGACAAGTTTCTGGAAACATACTGTCCACCAAAACTGAATCAAGAAGAAACTGAACACTTGAACAACCCGATCACTAGAAAGGAAATAGAAATAGCAATTAAAAACCTCCCTACAAATAAAAGTCCAGGACCGGACGGCTTCACCGGGGAATTCTACCAAACATACAAAGAAGAACTCATACCAGTCCTTCTCAAACTTTTCCAGACGATTGAAAAGGAGGGAATACTCCCAAACTCTTTCTATGAAGCCACCATCACCCTGATACCAAAACCAGGCAAAGACACTACAAAAAAAGAGAATTATAGGCCAATATCACTGATGAACATAGACGCCAAAATCCTCACCAAAATTTTAGCAAATAGAATCCAACAACACATAAAAAAGATTATACATCATGACCAAGTGGGGTTCATCCCAGGGACACAAGGCTGGTTCAACATACGCAAATCAATCAATGTAATACATCACATCAACAAGAGAAAGGACAAAAACCACATGATCATCTCAATCGATGCAGAAAAAGCATTTGATAAAATTCAACACCCATTTATGATAAAAACTCTCGCCAAAGTGGGTATAGAGGGAACATATCTCAACATAATAAAAGCTATATATGACAAACCTATAGCCAGCATAGTTCTCAACGGTGAAAAACTCAAAAGCTTCCCACTAAAATCTGGGACAAGACAAGGATGCCCACTATCACCACTCCTATTCAATACAGTCCTGGAAGTCCTAGCCACAGCAATCAGGCAAGAGAAAGAAATAAAAGGGATCCAAATTGGAAAAGAAGAGGTAAAAGTGTCATTATATGCTGATGACATGTTACTATATATAGAAAACCCTAAAAGGTCCACAAAAAAGCTACTAGAGCTGATCGAAGAATTCAGCAAGGTAGCAGGTTACAAAATTAATGTTCAAAAATCAGTTGCCTTTCTTTACACTAACGATAAATCAACAGAAAAAGAAAGTAAAGAAACAATCCCCTTTAAAATAGCACCCAAAGTAATAAAATATCTGGGAATAAATCTAACCAAGGAGGTGAAAGAATTATACACAGAAAACTATAAACCATTGATGAAGGAAATTAAAGAAGACTTTAAAAAATGGAAAGATATTCCATGCTCTTGGATTGGAAGAATCAATATTGTTAAAATGGTCACACTGCCCAAGGCAATCTACAGATTTAATGCAATCCCTATCCAATTACCCAGGACATATTTCACAGAACTAGAACAAATCATAATAAAATTTATATGGAACCATCAAAGACCTAGAATTGCTAAAGCATTACTGAAGAGAAAGAAAGAGGCTGGAGGAATAACTCTCCCAGACTTCAGACAATACTATAGAGCTATAGTCATCAAGACAGCATGGTATTGGTACCAAAACAGACATATAGACCAATGGAACAGAACAGAGAGCCCAGAAATGAACCCACAAACTTTTGGTCAACTCATCTTCGACAAAGGAGGCAAGAATATACAATGGAATAAAGACAGTCTCTTCAGCAAATGGTGTTGGGAAAACTGGACAGCAGCATGTAAAACAATGAAGCTAGAACACACCCTTACACCATATACAAAAATCAACTCAAAATGGATTAAAGACTTAAACATAAGACAAGATACAATAAACCTCCTAGAGGAAAACATAGGCAAAACATTATCTGACATACATTTCAAAAATTTTCTCCTAGAAGAAATAAAAGCAAGAATAAACAAATGGGACCTAATGAAACTTACAAGCTTCTGCACAGCAAAGGAAACCAGAGATAAAACAAGAAGAAAACCTACGGAATGGGAGAAAATTTTTGCAAGTGAAACTGACAAAGGCTTGATCTCCAAAATATATAAGCAGCTCATACGACTCAATAAGAAAAAAATAAACAACCCAATCCAAAAATGGGCAGAAGACCTAAACAAGCAATTCGCCAAGGAAGACATACAAATGATCAAAAAACACATGAAAAAATGTTCAATATCACTAATTATCAGAGAAATGCAAATCAAAACTACAATGAGGTATCACCTCACACCAGTCAGAATGGCCGTCATTCAAAAATCCAAAAATGACAAATGCTGGAGAGGCTGTGGAGAAATGGGAACCCTCCTACACTGCTGGTGGGAATGCAGTTTGGTGCAGCCACTATGGAAAACAGTGTGGAGATTCCTCAAAAGACTAGGAATAGACTTACCATATGACCCAGGAATCCCACTCCTGGGCTTGTACCCAGAAGGAAATCTACTTCAGGATGACACCTGCACCCCAATGTTCATAGCAGCACTATTTACAATAGCCAAAACATGGAAACAACCTAAATGTCCATCAACAGGTGACTGGATAAAGAAGATGTGGTATATTTATACAATGGAATACTACTCAGCCATAAAAACCGACAACATAATGCCATTTGCAGCAACATGGATGCTCCTAGAGAATGTCATTCTAAGTGAAGTAAGCCAGAAAGAGAAAGAAAAATACCATATGAGATCGCTCATATGTGGAATCTAAAAAACAAAAACAAACAAACAAAAACAAAGCATAAATACAGGACAGAAATGGACTCATGGACAGAGAATACAGATTTGTGGTTACCGGGGGGGGGGGGGGCGGGGTAGAGGGTGGGAAGGGATAAACAAAAAAAAAAAAAAAAAAAAGAAAATAAATCAATTAAAGTTAATAACCCAAGATTCCAGCATAAGACACTAGAGAAGGAAAAGCAATTTAAGCTTGAAGGAAGCAGAAGAAAATAATAAAAGTTATAGCTGAAATCCAATAAGATTGAAAATAAGAAAACAATTGAAAAATCAACAAAAGCAAACTTGTTGTCTGAAAAGATCAATAAAATTGATAAACCCCTAGCCAGGCAATCTATGAAAAAAATTAAAAACACATAAATTACAAATATCAGTAAGGAAACAGGGAATACCACTATAGAAGGTGAAAAAATCAAAAGGATAATCAAAGGAATACTATGAATAACTATACCCACAAATGTGATAACTTAGATGAAATGGATCACTTCCTTTTAAGACACTAACTCTCCCAACTCATACAGGGATAAATAGATAACTTGAATATTCTCACATTGATTAAATTGCAAAAAAAATTTTTAAGCATTTCGAGAATGAATAATAGCATTTTTCCTAGAGCTCTATAGCTAACATCATACTTAGTAGGGAGAGAGTAAACATCTTCCCCCTAACATCAGGAATAAGGCAATCATATTCCCTTTCATCTCTCCTATTCAACATTGTACTGGAAATCCAATACTAGTGCAGTAGGACAAGAAAAAGACACAAATTATATAAAGTTCAGAAAACAAGAAAAAAATTCTTTAGTCACAGATGATACAATTGCCTATTTAGAAAATACTTAAAAATCCACCAAAAGAGGGAAAAATAAAACCTATTAGAACCTCCTAGCAGGTAGAGCAAGGCAGCAAGATACAACATCAAATTGTATACACAAAAATCAAGTGGAATTTCATACTGATACCATTTACAACAGCAATAAAAAAAACTGAAGTACTTAGACAAAAATCTAATATATATAGGCTATATCTATGAAAAAAATACAAAGCATTGATGAAAAAATCAAAGCTCTAGATAAATCAAGAGATATTCTGTGTTCATATATGAGAGACAATATTGTTGAGATGCCAATTTTTCCCAACTTGACCTATACAGTCCATGTAACCCCAATCAAAATCCCAACAAGCTGTTTTTTTACATATCAACAAGCTGATTCAAAAGTTTGTATGGAAGTTAAACACTCCAGAATAACCAATACTATCTGAAGTAGAAGAAAGTTGGAAGGATCACAGCATCTAATTTGAAATCTTACTAGAAGACAATAATGAAGACAGAATGATATTGGTGAAAGAATATATATTATAAAGATCAACGGAATGAATAGAGAGCCCAGAAACAGACCCACCAAAAGGCAGTCCATTGATTTTTTTTTTTTAAGGATGCAAAAGCATTCAATGGAAAAGAATAATCTTTTCAGCAAATATTACTGGATGTTCAAAGCAAAATATAAATCTAGACATGATCCTAAAACTACAGAAAAATAAAAATAAATCAATGATCTAAATGTAAAATGTAAAATTGCAAAACTTGTATTTAAAAAACAGAAAATATCCATGACCTTGTTTTGGTGAAAAGTTTTTAGATGCAACATTAAAAGTGTGATCAGCGATAAGAAAAATTGACTAGTTGAACACTATTAAAATTAAAACCTTTATTGCTAAGAGAGTGAAAAGAGACGTCACCTACTATGAGAAAGTATTTGCAAATACGTATCTCACAAATGACTTGTATTGAAATACAGGAAAGTTTTAAATCTCTACAAAGAGCAATAAGAAATGAGCAAACATGGTGCATTTTTAAATACTACAAATTGCTATTCCTCTTTTATTAGGATGGAAAAACAATTAATTGCCACTTACATGATCAATATCCACACTTTGGAATGTGTTAGGGAATAGGGGAGATTAAAAAGCAGAGGGGAGATAATGAAAGAATTTCCATTCCTTGACTGTTTATAGAACAACAAACAGAAATGATTAAAATGTGTTAGTCAATTAATTGCCAGTTGCCAAAAAAAAAAAAAAAATAGCCGAACAAATACCACACCAAGGAGCACAAGTAGATGGTGAACAGCATGCTCAACACCATTCACCATTAGGAAACACAAATTGAAACAAAAATGTTCTACTGCTAGAGAACTATTAGGATGGTCAAAATCATTCTGAAAATATAAAATGACAAATTTACCCTGTAAATCAGATTTTACTTAGATTAGTTCCCAAAGCAAGTTGCTCAACGGAAAAAGTTAAATTCACAAAAAGTCCAGGAAATGCTACATAATATAGTCTGCTCTTGGAGATACACATAGTAAATGTTCTGAAAAATCAAGTAATAAACTAGTATAACTTTATTCAAGCTATGTTCCCCAATCTTATTGAAACATAGAACTCTTTTTCACTGACATATTTTACAAAATACCTGTTAATATTCTCTGTTATACAATTTGGGAAAGGTAGATCTATATCATTATTAACACATGGATTCGTTTCCCTTTCAAAAATACATCTAGCCTTTGTTTTGTTTCTTAATATATATTACATATACATCATTATAATTTTTGGTTTTAAATTGAAGTATTAGAGTTTAATCTTGGTTTGGTAATTCATATTTATCTCTGTGATGCTGGGAAAATCAAGCAAACTCTCTAAATCTCTATTTTCTCATCTGCAAAATGTAAATGAGAATGCCCAACCTATTGGGTTGTTATAAGGATAAAAAGAAATCATGTCTTTAGAGCATTTGACCCACAGTAAGCAACCAATGAATATAAGTTAATTCCTTCAATGTTATTAGCATCCTCATCTTCATTAACGCTAATATAAATAAAGGAAGAGTGACTGGCCTATGCACCCTCTCATTCTCACTTTCATTTTTCTTACCCATCAGCTCTAATGCTAGCTCTATAATAGAGAAAGACATAATTACAGGCAGAACCCCAATGAGAAAGCCAATCTCAAGGTTCTGAAAAAAATGGAGCTGTCCTTTCTGATGGTAAACTTGAGGGTGAGCTGTTATTTTTATGAAGAAAAATAGTATTTGCTTATCAATTCTTAGAATTCAAATTTTGTAGAAAATTTTACACAACAGAAAAATAGTTATTAAATATAAAAATTACTTGCACTCCTGAAGCACAATGTCGGTTCACAACTTCAGGAGTTCCCCAGGTGAACTCTGAAACTGGCCCCACATATAGAGGGTAAGGAGGGACTAGTGAAAGAGGCAGACCACTCTAGATTGATGGGTGTCTGGTGTCAGGTTTAATAAGCAAGGATGCTCTTGGATGGTCACATGAGGCTTGTCTTGGATGGTCATATGATGAGTAGATCTTCACAGCTGCCCACCGGAATCTTAAAAGTTTATCTAGAAGCCTTAACTGGGTTCAGTCACATATGCAGCACAGATGGTCTCAACAACACTTTACTCCTTCAAGGCTATGTCCTTGGACGTTTCCACTGTGGGAACAGTAGGTAGAGCTTACATTTCAAGGACAGGGGAGGGTGTCCTGGGTCCAATTGCCTGGGTCCAGCTGGAGGGTCAACCAGCCATGAAGTGTTCTTGATGACCTCCTCCAGGACACACTTTGTGTCATACCTTAAATTATGTTTACTTACAATAGACTATGACTCTTCCAAGGTCACGAATTCTTAGAATTTATTCAACTCAATTGCAGTTACTCTATACATTTGGTACTATTTAAATTCTTTCTGTTAATAATAGATCTTTGAGACCCATGTTCACTTTTGAAGGAATCTTGGGCAACCTTCAGAAAAGCAACAGTGATTTAAATGTTACCTAAGTGGACAATAAAAAGGAATCTTTCAGAGGAAGTATTCTGACAGCAGCATATTCTGGCTGACCAGGCCATTTCAAATGTGTGTCTGACCATTATTTTAAATTAGAAGGTATACCACCATCTAACTACAGCACCCAAGAATCAAAAGTGACATAGGAATGTCAAAGGAAAATCCACAGACAATTTTATCAGATCTTCTCATCCAGTGTCATAATGCAATGGTATGCCATAAATAATCTGTCCCCAAAAATACTAAAACTGCCAAAATGTGTAAGATAATTTACTATCAAATGTTGTTTTAGCATGGCTCAAGGTTACTCTTATACATCACCCTTCCTTGGTTGCATTCAATTTGCTTTCTTTAATGGGGGAAAAAAGGGACTGATGATACAGGTTCTGCCCTGGAGAGCAGCCCTCACCCCCAGTTTACAAATTCATCAGTCAGATATATTCTATGTCATGATGGAGAGCAGGTTAAAAATCTCTGAACTACAGAGTGATACAGACTAGGATGCTTTCACATTCTAGCGCAGACAACAATTAATAGAAAAAAACAGAATCTTTAAAATTAAAAAGTTATTTCAATTTATTTCTATCTTCTACTTCATAGTTGATAAAATAATTAGATGCCTACACAGTTATTCTGCAGGAATACCAATAAGCAGAGTAATGGAAGAAATGATTCCAAGTATGATCCACTTTGAAATCAGGAGTATAAAAGGTTGTTTTGAATACACCATAGCTGAAGTTTTAGCAAATCAGATACTAATTGTACATAATAATTTGATGTTTTGAAAGTTTTCAATTACCTATTTTTTTCAGATTATCATTTGTAAAAGCAGAATTAGAGCTAACATAATTATTCATACACAATATTTAGCTCACATTGAAGAAAAAAGAATTGCACATTTCAAAGCAACTATGGAAATACTTATTAAATGACCCTATAAGTTCTAGACAGCAACTTGGGTACTTAATATATGAAACATTTGAATACAGTGCAAACAGAGTAGAGTTTGAGTACCCTAATGGAAAGTATTCTTTCTGGTATGTTCATAAATTTGGTTTTGCATTTGAGAAGAATACACAGAGATAAAGTATTTATGTATTCTTCAAACTGAATTACCACAGTGGGCATTAATTTCTACCACTCCGCATAGGTAAATACTTTTAAAACTAAGGATTCCCTTGCTCCCACCTCCCTGTCCCTTGACGCACACTGGGTGTTATTCATCCCATATGAAGATGATCTGCTAAAACAGAGCACTTGTCAACTAAATAAACATTAAGTTACACAATGCTATAATTTCTATTTTCAACTGTGGATCATCTTCAAAACATAAATCAGTATAATATGCACTAATTACATATTTCCAAATTAATTTAAATAAAAGTAATCTAAATATTAAGTGCTATTTCTCATTTTTTGAATAACTATTAACTGAAATTGTAAATATCTCAAACAGCTGTTATCTTTAATAATATTAAGATACCCATTTTTTTGTACTAATATGTCTTTTTGATAGCTTTTTGAGCATCCTGGCTTGGTTTAAACATCTTTTTACTATTTCATGCTGCTGCTCACGTCTCTGGCTAGGGTTGCACAAAATATAAATCGCCACTTCAAATGTCCCCAGCTGCTCTTTTATATCTTGATAGGTCCAATCATTCTCAACAGGAATGCTTGATAGCTTTTTCTAAATCTCAGTTATACAGTGCCATATTCTAGACTTTTTTATTATTATTATTTTATACTATGACATAACAGTTGCTTCCTTTTGCTGATTAAATCAAGCAAATAGTCAATCTTTTAACTTCTTCTTGTTTAGGTTAATTCTCCAAATTCTTTATAAAGTTTATAATTTACAATTCTCCTCAGTATATGAGTATGTACATATATGTGTACCCTACACATATGCTATTAGATAAAAAAGAATTTTTAGCAAACAGCTATTGAACTGTAGGGTTGAAAAGTGGACTAAGAACAGGACATAATACTCAAAGCCACAGCTTTGGGCATTATAACTAATGAGAGGTCCCATTTTAAAAAATTCCTATTGAGTAATAGTTTTTTCCTTGCAAATGAAAGATATATCACTTATTATACCTTTCAAAATAATGTGTCTTAAATAGGCTTCAAAATTTGAAAGTTTTCAGTTGAGATAAAATATTAGAACCCAGAATAACAGAATTATTGTTATTATTGTCTTATTTTATATTCAGGTGTACTTGTTTTTTCTCTATTATTTGATTTAAAAAAATAATAGCACATGGAATATGCAGAAGATGCACATTGAATTGGATTTTCTAAATGTGATGCTATGTAAGCCTAAGTCACAGTGATTCACCACGTCCCTTTTGCAGCCAGCAATATTAATGCCAGCACAGCATGAAGATGAGTCCTGCAACCAGTTTTCCA
This sequence comes from Vicugna pacos, assembly GCF_048564905.1. Lineage (NCBI taxonomy): Eukaryota > Metazoa > Chordata > Mammalia > Artiodactyla > Camelidae > Vicugna > Vicugna pacos. The sequence goes on from NC_132988.1 coordinate 29,503,407, forward strand.
ACAGAAAAATAACCAATGTAACTTATGTAGACTTATTTGTACCACTATCAAAATGTATGAGCTAATTTAACCTTAAAATAGTATTAGTCATGTTAAAGTGAAAAAATTGTAAACTCTTTGAGTTTTCCTATTATATTTATTCTAATATTTACTGCACTTAGGAACCTTGCTACCTTATGACTACAGTTCAGAGAAAGATTCTAATATTATGGCTTTCCACTCATAGGTCGATCTTGATGGCTAGAAAAGGTTTACAGATACACCAAATAATATCACAGCATGTATTCATTAATAGAGTGTTGAGTACCATGTCTTATCTGGAGCAAAAATGTTCTGTAAAGAGCAGATTCAAAGAATGTATGAGATGTTACTGACAATACAGAATTATCCCTTAAAAACTAGTTACCTTTTTTCTCTTCTTTTTTTTGCCTTTATCCATTTCCTGGAACGTTAGCAGTTAAAATAGTTTAGCTTTGTAACTACATATATCATAATAATACAGCTCAGTAGGTCACACACACACAACAGTGACCTTTCCAAAGCCATTTGAATTTGACATAAAAATATGGTGTAGTCTAATTGTCATACACATCCTACTCTTAGTAAAATATCAATGCTCAGCAAACCTTTACACAGAAAAGAACAGATCTGCGATGCTCAGAACAACAGATGTTAGCTTGCTATTACATTAAAAACAGAACATAAAAGAGAAAGATATTCACTTGTATCATATGCTGTGATTTGATCATCTGCATCTGCCTGGCATGTTTGGGTCTAAATGAAGCAAGTTGAGTTTCCAAAGGGAGTATCCATTTACTGCTGCACAGTCAAAGCAATTACATCTCTTTCCTGCTGCACTCATCAGTCATAGTACAAGCCAAATATTCACATTGCAGCTTAAACAAGAAGACAGAAAGGAAGCAGGAATCACATACCAGGTATTAAGTATGTGAGTGAGATGCTGAAGAGGAGACAGAACAATACTGAAAGTGGAGGGGAAAGGGAAAGGCTTTGGGGCCCTCAGATTGCACTCAGTCATCTTGTCACTTTCCCATAGAATTAATTTAATTAGCCTCTCCCCAGTGTTAGGTATTGCTCCTAACCTTGAATAGCAGCTGATGGGGTACGTGTCTCTGCTGCCCCTGCCAGAGGAGCACTCTTCTGCTCTGTAATGGTGATTTGCCTCAGGTGAAAAACAGGATCACTCTCTTTTCCTATTGATTTCTGAAAAAGAAAATGCCTCCTCCCAACCAGCACAGCACTATTATCTTTGTTATCACTTTTCATGGAGCTGCTCTCTTCTCTACGCAAAATTGGAAAAAAAAAAAGTGTCAAATCCTTGCCCATGCCCAGAGGTGGAAACTAAAATCCAATTATCTAACTGATAGAAACACTTATATTCTATCTTTGAAAAGAAAAGGGTTATTATTTTTAAAACCGAATGTCATTGCCAATGTTTAATGTGTAATTTAAGTTCAGAAAGGAAATATACAATCACTGAAATATAAAAATGAAGTATAATGTAATGTTAAGCTTAAGTTCTTATTGTTAAAAAGTGTTTTTAAACATTCATCTTTCTGTCCATTCAGTTTATAAAATAACAGATGGGATCCTTGATCTATGAAGCTCATATAAGAATCTTTTATGAGAATAATCCAATTCCTAGGCCCTAGATTGCTTATTCTTCCTTTATTCCTGAAACAGAAACAATCAATTTCCAAGATAAAAAATACTATTACTTCAGAAATTTTGATTAGAAGAATCAATTATTAAAAGGTTTATTTATCCATAACTACAGTGTTTTCCCCACAATAAATTGCCAAGTAACAAAAAAATAAATTACAAAATAAATTGAAGTTTAATGCAATTAAATTTTCTTCTAATAACTATAGAATCGTAATTATTACTTTAATTACATGGTGGGAAGTGGTATTAAAAAAATTAAGTTGGGATTTAATTCCAAGATCAAAGACTGGTAACCATGTTTATCTCCTTCCTGTCTCGACACTAATTGAAATGAGAGAAAATAATAAAAATTAAAAATTTTTCAAAGCCCTCATATGTGAAGATACAGAAAATTTGAATGTAAGAGAATAGAAAAATATAAACAAGTCTAAATGCATGTGTGCAAAATTACATTGGACCAATATTAAAATTGCAGAATTGAAAGACAAATCTGCAAACATAGTAAAAGACTAAACATACTCTTCTCAGTAACTAATTATAATAATCAGTGTCCATTGAAAGAAAAAAATCTACTTTTTTTTAACAAATCATTTGTTCTAGATAGTTGTATGTACAGGTAAGAGAAACAAAAGAGCAAAAAATACTAGGTGAGATGTAGGTAATATGTACAGAAAGCAGCTACTCTCCTTAGGGCTGAGAGACTAAAAGAAAAAGTTAACATTGTCTGAACTTAAGAAGCTTGCAGAAGGTCGGAGAAAGGGTCTCATGGAACTGGACTCAGACCTTTGAGGAAAGACATTACCAAGTTTCTGGTGTTACTTCAGAAGCTTAAAAGAAGGACCTCAGAATTGAGACCTTTATCTCTGAGAAGCAAGTACTGTCCAAAGGTAGTAGTTATCTCTGGTGTTTTGAGGGGGGATTTGGGAGGTAGAGATGCAGCCCTCTGAGGAAAAGGTAGTGTGATTATGGGTTGAAGCTTCAGAGGTTGAAAGATGTGGATGGCTCTGGCAAGTGTGAGAATAGGCAGAAATTGTAAGCAACTACTGCTGGAAATAATCTCTGCTGTTTTTGGTAAAAATTAATTGCTGGAGCATGCCAACAGGAACATTTAGATAGGAAGGAGTAACTCGCTTCTCTCCTTTCTTGTCTTTCAACTTCCTTATTCTATCCCACTGGAAGAATCAAAGAAAAGCCAGTTGGCAATGACAAACTGTAGCTTGCAGAGTCCAAGCCCACCATCACACAGCAAAATACAGAAAGGGTTGGGAGCCAAGGAACAATAGTTTGATAACTGAGACAGTTAACTCTTTTAGTTACTCAGCATCTATAAACACTCCTCCTCATATATTTAACCTTCAGTATAACTACAACAAAGTAATACTTTCACTGTACAAGATGAAACTCTACTTCATACAATCAAGGTCAGTCTAAAAATGGGAGACAAAAACTCCTAACAACCATTGAATTCATTTCTGAATGATAGGTATGGTACCCATCTTTTGGCAATGTTCATTATTCCTCAAATTCAGCCACATTCACATCTAAATATTCTGAAAACTAAAGGTTATTTTAAAGGTAACCATGAACAACATCATTAAATAAAATAAGAAAAAGGGAGAGAGGGAAGAAGATGTACATATACACACCAAGAAGTAAAAATAGGCAAAACGGCCTCAGGTAACAGCAGCTCTGTAATAGTTAACATAGTTGATAATTAAAACTTATCTTTCTCTACACATTTTATGGTCCCTTGGTCTTGAAACAAAAACTCAGCTAACTGGGATTCTCTACCTTGTAAGGTGAATCAAATATGTACTCATGAAGGATATCAGTCTTCAGTGGTTCAAATGCTTTTGGATTATGATAATATTCCCTAACTTGTATGATATGAATGTAACACAAAGTACCCTAGAGAATCACCTGTGTTTCAAATAGTGTCTTTCCTGATATGTTATTAGTAGCAATCAAATACCTTTTGATACTCAAAATGAATCACCCAAGCCCATAAATAACTTTGGTCAGTAGGTTGGTTGGCTTATTGATTGTTTGCCACTTGGTTCAAGGGCATGAGGATCCCTTATAATTGATGGAATGTACAGTGATAATCTCATAAGCAAGAGAGAGGGAATATCCATGCCTACAAGGGACTTTGCAAATAACTTTCTAGAGATGAAGGTACAGTGTGATTGTTTATCACCATTCCAAAGGAACAGGTGTGTGAGTTAACATATATTAAGGAGATTAACTGCAGATGAATTAGATAAATTTATACTGGATAATCATTTATGTTGAATAGGATATGTCTGGTTGATTTCCACTTACTAATGCAAAATTGGTGGAATGAACATAACATGGTTCACTACAAAATATTGAAAGAAGTTAAAGAATACACAACAAATGGAAAGACATCCCAATTTCATGAATTGGAAGACTTAACATTGTTAAAATGTCCATACTACCCAATGTGATCTACAGGGATTGAATGAAATCCCTATCAAAATCCCAATGGCATTTTTTTTTCAGAAATAGAGAAAACAATTCTAAAATTCATATGGAACCACACACACACAAATCCAAATAGTCAAAACAATCTTGAAAAAGAACAAAACTGGAAGACTCAGACTTTCTGACTTCAAAACATATTCAAAGCTCTAGTAATCGAAACAGTATGGTACTGGTATAAAGATAGACATATAGATCAATGGAACAGAGTAGAGAGCCCAGAAATAAGCTGACACATTTAGGATCAAATGATCTTTCACAAGGATAACAGAACTACACAATGGGAAAAGAAGAGTCTCTTAAACAAACAGTTTTGGGGTAACTGGATATCCACATACAAAATGATGAATGTGGACACCTATCTGCCCCTATACATAAAAATAAGCTCAAAATGGATTAAAGACTTAAATGTAAGATCTAAAACTGTAAAACTTCTTAGAAAAAACAGAGGGGAAAATCTTCATCTGTCTCAACAATGATTTCTTGGATATGACACTAAAAGCACAAGCAACAGATACAAAAAAAGACAAATGGGACTACCTCAAACTAAAAATGTTCTGCACAGCAAAAGAAACAATCAGTAGAATGAAAGATAACTAATAAATGGGAGAAAACATTTGCAAACCATACATCTGATTAGTGGTTAATATCCAAATGTATAAGGAATTCCTACAACTCATTAGCAAAATAACAAAGACAAAAACAAGTAACTTGATTTAAAAATGGGCAAAGGACTTGAGTAGACATTTCTCCAAAGAAGACATTTAAATGGCAATGGGTATATGAAAAGATGCTCAATGTCATTAATCATTAGGAAAGTGCAAATCAAAACCACAATGAGACATTATATCCCACCTGTTAGAATGGCCATTACATATAAAAATAAAAAGAAATAACAAGTGTTGGTGAGGATGTGGAGAAACTGGAACCTTTGTGCACTGTTGATGGGAATGGAAAACTGGGCAGTCACTATGCAAAATAGTATGGAGGCTCCTCAAAATATTAAAAATAGAATTTTAATATAATCCAGCAATTCCAATTTTAGGCATTTATGTAAGATAATTGAAATTAGGGTCTTGAAGAGATATGTGCATTCTCATGTTCATTGCAGCATTTGTTCACAATAGCAAAGAGGTAGAAACACCTAAATGTTCACTGGTGGATGAATGGACAAAGAAAATGTAGTTTACATACCATGAAATATTTGTCAACCTTAAAAAAAGTAAATCCTGTTGTATGTGACAACATGGATGAATATGAGGGCATTATGCTAAGTTTAATAAGTCAATCACAGAAGTTAGAAGTACCACATGATTCCACTTATATGAAATATCTGAAGTACTAAACCCTTAGAAGCCTAAAATAGAATGGTGACTGCCAGAGGCTGAAGAGTAGGGGAAATGAGGAGTTGCTGTTCAATTGGTCTAGAGTTTCAGTCATGCAATATAAAAAAAGTTCTAGAAACCTATGGCACATTAATGTGTGTACAGTTTACAATATTGTACTGTATGTTTAAAAATTTAAGAGGGTAGACTTCGTGTTATGTGGTTTTTGCATATAACAAAATAAATAATAAAAATAATCTAATAATAACCCCTAGAAATTGTCTATCACAGCTCCGTAACTACTACATTTTGAGAAAGACTGCTTGTTTTAATTATTTATTGGGACTTGATGGTTTATTTGGAGGCAAAGGCAATTACTATCAGAAACCTTAATTATATTAGTTTGTTTTGCTCACTTGCTACTGCTAAAAGGAAAGTAAAAGTTCTGTGAATATTTTGAACCACCTATAAAGGGTTTTCCATGCATGTTTTGAGACTTTAGATGTTTCATATTGTTAAATGTATAAAAACAAGATCTAAGTTAAAATGTAGAAAGATTGATAACTAATAAACCCTAAAGATAAATTTTATACTGTCACTAAAATGGTTTTATACATTGAAGTACTAAGCTAATTTTTTATTATAAATGCATTCCTTATTCTAGATTATAATTTCATATGACCTAAAAGAATTATTTAAAATTCTAGAGAAATAACTTTTAGGAATTGCATGAATGAAATTATAATTAACTTTTTTGTATTTATAGTCTAGCCTACTTTCAAATTAAGATTACTAAATCTTAAGTCAATTGTCTACCTAAACATAATTCTTAGTCCATAAATCAGTTTTTCTTTTAAAAATTGAATTCTTAAGTAACATTTAACTATTGAAAAGACCAAGACCAATGTGTTGACTTCTCAATTTAAAATGATGTAATAAACTTGGCAATTTCTCTTGCAAATTTAGAAATCTTCTCAAATCTATAAGGAGAATTTAGAAACAGCAATGCATATTTACCTTTGGTAAAATTAGAAGGTCCATGCCACAAAACAAGAGGAAAACCTGACAAGTAGTGAAGATTAAGCAGAATTGTGTTTTCTTGTTGCTTCAAACTCGTATTTCCTTAACTATTGCATAAATTGTGTTCAATTTCATATATTGCCCTTTATAATTATCCCTGTATATATTTTGTTATAGTTTTCTACGATTTTCTGTTGGGCTATTCATAATTTCTTTATTAATAACTTCCTTAATTTCCAGTATGAGTGCTTTTTATATACTGGATAGTAGCCCCAATACTATTTATAGTCTAATCTGTGTTTCTTCATTCATTGAGGTTATCTTCATTATATACTGGATCTCCTTTATATTTGGTGAGTTATTTTTAGACTCATAGTTGTGTTCTACTGCATAAATAAACACTACAATTAAGTAATTTTACAAAATATTTGGATTTTTAGTAGGGCATGCTTACTGACCACAATTAAGTATGTCAGGTATTTTGGTTATTGTTGCAGATACATTATCAATGCAATTTTAGAATCAGTTTTCAAGTCCTATGAGGAGTAATGTTCTGATATTTTTGGAATTGAATTGACCCTACAGATTAATGTGAGGAGTCTTTAAAATAACGAAGCATTCTATCTGTAATGATAGAACATCTCTCCATTTATTTAGGACATTTTATGGCTATCAATAAAGGTCTTCAGTTTTTCTAAAATTTTTGTACGTCTCTTGTTACTATTACTCTTGGTTGCTCTGGAGTATTTGCTGCTATTGAGAATGCCATGCTTCTCTATTGCATTTCCTAACTACTTTGTTACTATATAAGAAAAAATAATTGTGTGTATGTGTGTTGATTTTGTACGTTTTCATCTTAACAAACCCTGTTATTGGGTTCTATAGCTGTGGATTAATTATTTTTGGTTTTTTCCCTAGCTGACAATAATAACATATGCAAATAATGATATCATCTGATTTTCCCAATGTTTATATCTACTGTTACTGTTCCTTGTGTTATTTCATTGGCTAGACTCTCCTCAATTTATTTCCTACTTTAATTGAAATTCATTCAATAAATAAGCATGTATTACATGCTTAAATGTGCCAGAGTGTGTTCTGGGGATAAAAGTCCCAGTGATAAAGTAGTGGAAAAAATTGATGAAGTCCTTGCTTTTGTGGCATTATTTGTAGTAGAGAAGACATGATATACAAGTAAAGAAACAAATTTTAAAATTAACATACCTTCGGATAATGTCAAAGATTGTGAAGAAAATTAATCATCAACTCAATGAAGAGAGAGCTGACAACAGGGACAGTATATCACTAGAAAAATATAGCCAGATGACATTTATTTATTTAAAGATATCTGAGCTTAGATTTGAACTGTGAGGCTGATTCTGCCATGTTACGATCACGTGCAAGTTCCACATAGTAGGAGTATCAGGACACAAAGAAGTTGATACATTTGTCAGAAGGAAGGGTGGTCAGATTGGTATTTAATGGTCATGTATGATTCTTCCTTAGTTATTAATCCATTTAGGTTCTCAAATTTTGTTAATTTATATGTTCCTACAAATTTTTTCTTTTTCCTAAATTTTCAAATGTATTAGTATAAGTTTATATAGTTTATTCTAACATTTCAAATCTGCTCTTTTGTCTATATTTTCCTTTTTTGTGTTCCAATATTGTCTTCTTTCCCTCCTCTTATATTTAATCATACTTGCCAAGTTGCTAATTTTATTTATTGAGCTCTTCACTATCTTCTCACAATTTCAATGATTTTACAATATCTTACAAATTTTTTCAGAATTGTTATTTTTACTAGAATAGTTGGTCCAAATTACCCATTTCACTACTATTGGAAGCAAAATTCCTAAATCATTTTTCAAAGGCTGCAGCCTTCTGATCTCTTTCACTGATTTCTGACATAATTTGAGGAACATGAGCATAAAATAATACTATGTAATAAGTCTAGTATTTGGTAAATAGATAATATCAAAATTGGGATTTTGTTTTCTGATTACATTCATGCAATAAACTTTTTTTAATGAAAAGTCTAACTGCTGTATACTAGGAATTCTTCCTTTGGGAATATTCAGAAATAAATAGCCCATAGTCTCCCTCCTCAAGGTATTCAGAAATAGGAAAGCCAATACTAATTCTCTAATGTGCTGTAAACTGTATGCAGTCCTAGAATTTAAACAAAATTTCAGGAAACTCAGTTGGAAGGAAAACCTTTCCCATCTAACCTGTACCAAAAAGGACTTTGTGTCTGCATAATAGCTTGCTTCCTTTTTTTAGATCATTTCCTTTGCTGATACTGCTTTAGAATATCTCAACTATAGCGTTCATTTTAATCTTTTATAGGGTTTAGTCCCCTAAAACTAGGTGTAAAACTAGAGATAACTCCCCCTGAACTATATGCAAAACACGTACTTCAATGTCTTCACATCATCATATTTCAATATGCATGAAAGTTAACGGAATGGCAAGGAAGATGACGACACCTAGGGCCACACAAACAGTAACAGATCCACCTAACAGATTCATTCATCCTACAGATAACCGGATCAGTTACAATGAGGAGGAAGTGTGAAACTGGGAGAAGAATGGAGCCTCTATTTCAACAGTGGGACAACAAAAAGTTTTGTGAAATCAAATTCTTCAAACTAGACTTAGAGCATGGTGCTATATAATCACAAGACATAGTAGACATCATGAGGTCTATACAATTCTTGTCTTTTGTTTGTATTTTACCTAAGACCCCAGAAGTCCTTCTACTGCAGAGGATGCTCAGTTCTGGGTCACCTAATAATATATAAACCAATAACCATAATATAATGTGATTACTTAAAAATCTATATATTTTCAAAATACTGTTTGAGAGTGAGAAGAAAGCTATTTCTGGTAAAATCAGAAGACAATTTCACAGAAGAAACAGCATGTCAGTTTGTTCTTACAAATCTGAAGCAGAAAGAAACTAGAAGAAAGAGCACTCTAGACAGAACAGTATGAATAAAACCATGGATGTTTAATTGAGTACGTTGAGTAGGGAAAGTTGAATGGGGCTAATGGGTAAATTAAATTCATATTACTAAAGTATATAAGTGCCATGTTATAAGGGTTGAGTCTTTTATTCAGCAAATGGGATCAGTCTCTTTCCTCAACTCTCCCTAGGAAGACATTCTGTAAATCAACTATAATAATGAAATATTGGAGGCAGGGAGGTGGTTTCTTAGAAGAGTTTTGGAATTATTTAGGTAATAGTGGAGACAGAGAAGAGGAAAAGGATTACTAACATTTACAAGTTAGAATTGATGATGTCCTTTAAATACGGAAGCTAGTATTTGCTTACAGTTTCAAGTGCCCAAATTAACTGATTTTCAAAGCACTCCAGAGCAAAAGAATATATTCTATCAAACATGAAGAGATTATCACTATATATATAAAGATTAAAGCTATGAATATTAACATAAGCTTTTGAAGTTGCCAAGTAAGATACTGCAGTGTATTAAAATATACTCCATACTTGCAAAAACAGAAAGCAAAATCTTAGGTATGTAAATTTCTAACAAGCCACTTCTAAAAATAAGGCTAGCATGTAAAGTACCTGTTGGAGTGATTCCCCAATGTGGATTGAGGACTAGTTTCAACTTGTATCAGTTTACCTGGGGAGAATTTTAAAATACAGATTCTGAAGGTCTGTTCCCTGAGCTGCTACCACCAGGGAATCTGCATTCTTACTTTGTGCTGTAATATGTCTGTTTGATTTTTAACTATGAAGGACAAATATCACATCTGTTTCTTACAAAGACAATTGTGGCATTCAACCTATAACTGCCTCTCCATCAATCTAGGTACACATGAACAGGAACCTGCATCTTTGTCAATCCCTTTTAAAGGATCATCAACCTGAGATACAAAATTGTTGAAGCAAAGGATGGAAATAAACATAAAATCTAATAAATCATTTATCTTGAGAACCATCACTCACTATGTCTCCCAAATGAGTACTCCATTTTAAAGGTTTTTTTCTTTTCTGAGAGAAGGCTAAATTACAGCATAAAAGATCATTTTTTCACTATTTAATGAGCCTCATGAGGGAGTACTATATTAAGATATTTAGGTTGACTTGGACATAACAGTCAGGATTTCTATTTGGTAAGTAACAGGACATTGAAGATGGTGGGTAATAATCATGGAAATCTCAATCTCAGATGTCTAAAAAGCTCAGAGATTTTCTATAAGGCTTTTGTCTTTATTATGTTTTATGTCCCTGTTACAGATATCAAAAGGTCATGTTTCACTTTCTTTCTTTGTATTTCAGTCTCTGATTCTATACCACAATATTTTATCCTTTCTATCCATTTTAAAACAAATGTTCAATTTCTCTTACCTATGGTACTTTGGCTTATGAACAATTTTGGATTACTTTTCAGAACTGATGAAAATAATTTTTATTTGGAAGAAAGTTTATATGTATGTATGTATGTATAAATGTATATATATGCATTATTGTAAATAAAGTATGTGTACTTACTTTTAAAATTACATATATTTTAAAGTGATTTTAGCTTCCCTAGAAATATTATTTTTAAATCAAAGTGACTTAATGTTAAGCAGTGTTGTGGTCAGCAGCTAGCAGCTCAAAATAGCAGCTGAGGAGTGAAAGAGCTGCTTCAATCATGTGCTTTATTCCTTCAAATAATCTCCCATTATAGTATAAATCCTTCAAGACAAAAAAAAAAAAGACAATATCTAAGAACTTTTTTACCTTTCATGATTCTTATCTGAAATCCAGTTGAAATTTAAAAACATAAAAGCTTTCCTCTAGTGTCAGATAGGTAACATAGATTAAGTCAATAATGTTAAAATTTCAAACTTTCCCATTTTGGATTTGGAAGATTACCTTTACATTCCTTATTTGAATTATTATTTATTATCATAAGTTATTTCTATTTTTATTATTTTATGGTTAAATGTCCTTCTCAGAAACCCTCATGCATATTTTTTGAGACCCACAATAACAACTCTGATCTTTTACAACTTTCTCTGCATATATCATAAGTGCTTTAAGTATGATAATGTAAAACTATGATAATGACAGCATTGAAACAAAAATGGGTATGATGAGGAATCTGAGTGCAATCAGAATACCAATTATGGCAAACTCTCATATACACTCAATTAGATAGGGAAGGAGAATATTTTAAGACATTTCTCTCACCGAGAAGATATGACATCTAGGCAGAAGGAAAAGGACAACTTCATTTTAAGTAAGTGTTTAAATATTTCATAATGACTATAAGGGAACAGAGGTTACCTTGATAGAGTCTGCTGTTCTTATAGCAATTCTGTATGGTTTTCCAAAGACATAAATTCATACAATTCTATAGTTATTGATATTTACAAATATTTTCAATGTTTTCACTTTAACTTAAAAGAAACATGTGCGTTCCATTTAGTAATATAACTTATCATCTCGTTCATATAAGATTTAAACAATGTTATTTTACTGCAGTAAGTAGCGCTAAACCTGAAGTCAGACTTAATTGCAGGATAGAATATTTTTAGATTAGTTTAAAGAAATAATTGCAATATTATGGTAGTATTAACAAATATGATAAAAACAACTTGTACTATTTTATTGATATTTATCATAAAACTTCCTAATAATATGTTGATATCTAGCCTAACATTAGTTGACCTTCATTATGGTATATATTTTCCTGTCCACTTCAATGTTCATTAAGATTGCAAATTCAAAACATCTCCTTGCTCTCATGTAATTCTACAACCTAGGTGGTATAAACAGTTGGCCCAATACACAGATTATCAATTTTTCACCCACATTTTCAGAACTGAACAGTAAAAACAAATAGAAACTTTTCAATAGATTTTAAAAAGAAGAATAAATTTCTACATTACCATTGGTGGGTTTATTCCTGTGGTCTCTGATTTGTGAGTAAAGATCAAAAACTAAACACAAAAGATGCTAAGTGTCCAACATTTTAAATGACCAGAATTTATAGCAGCTCCCTGTAGGGTTTAACTGACATTTCCTATCCCCTATGTCAACATTATCCAATGGAAATATAATATATGCCACATATGTAATTTAAAATTTTCTCACAGACACAGTAATAAAGTGTAAAAAGAAATAGGTGAAATTAATTTTAATAACATATTACCTAAATAATATATTGAAAATATTTTCAACATATGATAAATATTCTGAAACCCAGAAAATGTATATTATTATTTTTTCATCCTGTCTTTGGAATAGAATGTATGTTTTACACTTCCAGTATATATCGATTAAGACCAGTCAGATTTCGAGTACTCAGTATCTACATTAGTTAGCATAATAGACAGTGCAGGATTAGGAAAAAGAGGTCCCCTTTGAGGTGAGTAGTGTTCATTAAAAGAGACTATCAAAGAGCTACAGAAAGGAGCTATAATCCATAAACTTTGGGGATGCCAGTGTCCTTGCCAATCTTCCTGTGTCTTGGCCTCATAAGAAATAGATACGGGCTTTTTTTTTTCTTTATTAGCCATCTGGGAAACATCTAGTCTACTGCCAATCTCCTTCTACCACTCAACAGGGGAAAAAATAAATGACGAATGGTGGTACAAGGGAAGGCTGTCAAGTAATGAATGGGCCAGGCTATTCTCACTCAAAATCTTGGTTTCCACAGGTGCCCACTAGCCTGAGAATTGACCCTAGAGGGCATATTATATTGAGAGTTGTGAAAGATAGAGATTCACATATCAGAAGAATGCATGATGATGATACCAACAGGTGGAAGTCAGCCAGAAAATTTAGGCAAATCTTCCAAGGAACTGTGGAGGTATAAAGAACTCTTCGAGACCCTCACTGATGAGCAAGCTGAAGCCACCACCTGACACCAGCATCCCTTAGACAATTAGCCAAATGAGGAGAAGCTGAGAACTTCTCCTAGCAAACAAAAAGAGATCTACCTTTTTCCACCTTGCTCTTCCAACCCACACTGGGTGAGGTGTATGAAAATTAGTCCACAAATCAATTCTCACCTCCCCTGGCAAGTCACTAGAGCCAAGGTTCTAACTTATACTGAGGCTATGAATTCTAGAATATCTGCAATCCAGGCTAGCTATGTATAATCTTGTCTAGAAACTGGACTGCACAAAGGAGTCCAGTTTCTAAAGGAGTGGTAGTTCTATCACATAGCAAGCTTTTATTATTACAAATGCTACATTAAAAAAATGTCAAAGGGGGTAGGTACAGCTCAAGTGGTAGAGTGCATGCTTAGCATGCATGAGGTCTCAGGTTCAATCCCCAGTACCTCCTCTAAAAATTGTAAAGAAATAAATCTAATTACCTCCCCCCACCAAAAAAAAATTTTTAAATAAATAAAAATTAAAACATTAAATAAAAATTTTTAAAATGTCAGATTGTATTGTAATCTATACCTATCAGAAATCATGAGAATTTAAATATATTCCAGAATAACTAAATAGATAAAAATTTTATTTACTTTAAGTATATTTCAATTAACTGACTTCCCTTTCATTCTCTCAAGAAAATAAAATTATTACTTACTGTATTTCAGTCTCTATAAGCCAGGTACAAAAATATGATGCCAAAATTTAAACAAAGTAATTTTTTCTTTGCACGAAAAGAACTTGAGAGAAAGAGGTGAATCATGAATTATTTAATCCTTCACATTTTACTTCATTTAAAAATATGCCAGTTTTAATATTCACTTCAAAGGGTCATAGATTTTTAACTTTCATTCCCAAAGGTAATATTTTGACTGATATCCAAATTTCAAAATTTTAGAGATTTTAACATGTTTATATTCTTTATAATTTCTGTATAAGAGAGCATACTTTTCAGAAGAGTGACATGAACATAAGTAAAATCTTTATTATATTTTTTGAAACTTTTTATTTCTGAAAAGTTAAAAGAATAATATGGAGGGTTCATTTCTAGTTAGTATGTACCTATGTTTATAATATACATGAGTATACTTCTAATACAATCCTAAGGCAAATGAGAAATGGAAACAATACATTCAAAGAAAGCAGTTCCATCACAAATTTGAACCCATTTTAAAAGTCTTCGTCTGCTCACACTGTTTAATGTTATGATTTCCTAGGTACCCATCTTAACAATTCTTTGTAAGGAGATGTTATAAGGCAGGACTGCTCAAAATGAGAAGAAAAAAATTAGAGCAAAGCCCAGCTCACCAGTAAATGTGGTACTTAAAGCTAAAAGATAACAGTGCACAGAAATGGGTAATTGCCATCTGTCTCCTAAAAACACAGAAGCCTACGCAATGCCAACCAATATGTTCTGTCAAAGAAGTGACTTAAAATATGTTCTGCTAACACTAAAATGGCAATAAGCAATTTGAAGGGAAACGTATACTTGACCAAATTGTCCCCTACAGCTCATAAACACCTCTGTTTGTGCCCTTGGAGTTTATCAGGGCTGTGGGAGACATTTATTGACTTTTACTTGATCTCCTATTGCCAAAACACACCAAGGTTAACACAGTTACTCAACACCTTTGATGCAGCCAGGAAAATGTTTGACTGAAAAATGTGTGCAATTTAACAAAGCAAGCAGCAACTGCCTGCAGGAAGTTCTACAACCACAATCATTTCAAAATGTCACAGTTAAGCCAGTGCCTTGACAGCTCCACTCTGTGAGCACCCCTCAAGACTGTTCAGAAGATACGGGTCAGCTTTTAAACAGAGGTTTATTTTCACTTCTGAATTATCCCTCGAACTTGGATCAAATGTTGTGTTTAGAAAATCTTGGAATAAAACACATTACATCTAGTTCTTTGTATCAGATATCTAAATAATTTGAAGGATTTCTAATGCTCTGGAATAATTAATATAGTATTCTCTGATCTAAAAGGAATATATAAGAACCCAATTCAAAACACGAATCAAATACACACTAGAAATCCTGCTAACATGGAGCATTTTCTTACAATATTTGGTTCCTACCTATTCTAGCAAGCCACTCAGTAATTATAACATAAATACATCACCTTCCCCATTGCAAATTAAGAAATCACAGAAATATATGGTAAATTAATAACTTATAAGAGAGCATAGTTCAGAAAGCAGAAGCAACAAAAAGAAACTCAGAAGCTGAGAATTTGAAACCTTTGCTGCCATTGACTTAATAAATGATCTTGGGTAAATCAACCTCAGTTGAACTTGCAGGCAATATCCATGACTGAAGATGATGCTGTGCAGCAGTATTTTCACAACATTGTTAAATGTGCTATTTTTGTTGCTACAGGCAAACCATTAATGAACAATTCAGCCTGCCCGTAATTAAAGCTGATTTAAATATTAAATGACCCCACACCAAGCAACAAGAAGAGGTGGTTTTCCTCTGTGCATATTTATTGGCTTCCATTCCACATAATAAGCAAGATAACTTGCTACTTAGATCACTTCTGTTTGGTTTGATTGCTTGCATTTTGTTAAATAAATTTGAATCTGTTTTTAAGGTATGCATTTTTGGAGAAATACAAGAGAACTAATAAAATTGATATGCATTATAATCACTTATCCTCCCTTCCTTCCTCCCAACTAAAGCTCATCTTTGCACAGAAGACCAATTTCTAAAATAAATATTATCATTGTATAATGCATAACATAATCCACCACACGCTAATTCCAGTAAATATTGATACAGAACCCTTTACCAGTTTTAGATGAAAGATGCTTCTGCTAAACCATTTTCTCTATTTACTGATGCACTAAATAAAAAAAATACTTAAGTTCATTACTAATGGAGTATTTAAAAATTCTTAGGTCATGCACTAGCATACCTTCTTAATAAATTGGGTCAGGTCTAAATCAAGCAAAAATAACATTATAAAAAGTTAGCTGGCATAATGAAGTATTAATTAGTGGACTCACGTAAATAAATTGGCATGAGCAAATTTAAATATCTATTTTTAGGCCTGGAGTAATACACTGGTGACAAATTTTAAAGAAATATCTATTTTATTGACTTTTAAGCTGACTTCCTATTAGTCAATATATGATATATATAGTATGAAATCAAAACTATGGTATTTTTTTCATATCTTCATCTGTCCAAGTGTCAATATTTAATCTTTTTACATTTTCTTTTATAGTACGAAAAGGTGTATTACTTCAAATTGAACCAAGTTACATTATGATATATAATATACTATGTTATTTCTAGAAAAAAATTTTTCTCAGCTAGATTTTTTTTTAATAGGCAATGTACTTCCTACCCAAAAATACATTCTGAACTTGTGTCTATGAACTGTTTAAGTCCACCATGGGGCACTTCTGCATAATGCATAAATGAATTCCAGGTTAGGATCGTAAAATTAAGTAGGACCAAGAAGTTCTCATCTCCATTGCCTGATAAAATGAACATGCATTAAACAAACAAATGAATAAACAATTTCATAAACATAAGGAGAAACAAAAGTCAAAACCAAACAGCCAGGTGAGTTTAGAAGCAGATGACATGGTATGGTTTTTTAACCCTCTTTCCCCACAGCTAGTGGCAAGGAAAGAAGATGTGTCTCAGAAATGTTCTAAGAATTTGTATTGATATTCCAATTTGAAGGCAAGCAGATTAAGGCAGTGATTAAACAGCTCAGGAAAAGGTCAGAGAAAACTCTAAATCCCTAAACACCAAGGCAAGACCACCTCAAAGACATAGGTCAGTGGAAAGGGCCACCAAGAATTTATGTTTCCCATGCTACTGTGCTAAGATGGAAAAGTTGCTGAAACCATAGAAATTGAATATCTCCCTGGCACAGGACATCTAATGGGATATCAGAAGAGAGAAGAACATGTCTCTTACCTAGGTCTGTCTTAGCCTCAGCTAAGCTATCCCCTTCCCCATCTTCATAGTCTAAAGCCTTAGAAAAGTATACTGAAAACAATCAACTTGAGAAGAATAAACAAACTGCTTCCAAAAGTGAGAAGGTGTCTTAGTGAATTTTTGTGGCAATAGTGCTGAGAAACAAACATCCCCACAATCTCAGGGATGACAAAAGACGTTTATTTTTCTTGCTCATTAATCTGTGAAAAGGCTGTGATACTCCTGGGTTTAGTTGGGAGAGTCTTTGTTTGGTTCAAGGATGGGGATTGGATTTAATTTTTCCCCATATAACTCTTTATTCCTAGATTAGCAGCTACTCAAAGCAGGATCCTCTCATGGCAGAATGGTGGAAGCTCAGGAGAACAAGCCATCACACAAGTACATTTAAAGCCTCTGCTTATGAGGTCTTTGCTCACATTCAATTGACCACTAAATGTAAAGTGTAAAATCATTGTCAGATGGTGAAGCCCATAACCAATATGGCAGGAAATTATTTCCCTCTCATGGTGTCAGGAAGAGAGTAAACACTCAAAAAAAATAAATATATTTATATCAGAAGAACATCAAGTATCAAAGAGAGCAATAGGATCTAGATGGAGCTACTTAAATTCATCATGAACAAGATAAAAGAAATGGTGTGGAAACTATACAAATTTACTACAGAAAAAATAATTTCAGTAGAACACATAATGCAGGGAACACTGGCTGATTCCTTACCGATGTTTTTCACTATAAAAAACCTTAGTAAAGAAATTTAATTAATTTTTAAAGTAAATGGGAAATATGATTCCTCAAAGGTGAGATGTTATAACAACATACAAAGCAAGAATGTATGGTAAAGCTAAGAAAATGGAGAACTAAAACATAAAATTTCTGACACAAGCAAACTCTAAATAACAGAAATCAGGGTAGACCTGGATAAAATCAAATAAAATTAATGTTGTATAAAAGGCTTGAGCTAATCAAGTGAACACAGAGATAGAGGCAATGAGATTAAAACAAGTAGAAAAGTGATGATGGATATGAAGGATAAGTAAGGAAGAAACAGCATCAAGGTACTTTGTATTTCTTAAGTAGAGATTCCTAACAAACAAACAAAAAAAGAAGAAAATCATTCACAGGTATAATACAGGAAATTGACACTGAAGTGTAGAAACACTTAAATCTGCAACTGAAATAAATATGCTTTATTTGGAAATTTTGATTTTGAGTGACTGAGATAGAAATAAATCATAGTTAAATAACAGAAATTCAAGAAAAAAGAATTCTTCCTCCATTCAATTTTAAAAATAAGTCACTCAAAAGAGAGGAAAATGAAGTCAGTCTCAAAATTCCTTGGTGTCAGTAAAAATTGTAGTAGTGTTTATGAAATTCCAAGAGAAAGAAAGTGTTATCAAGGAAAAGTATGTCTAGTTAAGGTGTCATTCATTAAATTATAACAATGGGGGAGATACAGTCCCTACCACGGCAGAGAGAGAAAACAATACTCATGAGCCCTCCTTGATAAAAACAGTAGTCAGCAATGACACTCAGCCAAACACAAGACGGCCCAAATAATGAGGTGAGGGATGGAGAGGCCATGAAAAGGGGGCTGGTGGTGAGCAGAAAATCCATCCACATGTAGAACTAAGACCAAGAAAACAGGATTTATGATGCAGAAAAGAACATAAACATTATGAATCTTTTCCAACTAAAAAACACAAAGAGGAGAAGAAAGTGAACAAGGCTTATTGTCTCCTCCTTCATAGTATCACTCTCTAAAATTAGAGCATTTAATTAGAAGAAAGCATGTTGAAATTCTAAACTATTTCATAATTTTTCTTAGTTTAATGTTATTTTTTAATAACCTATAATCCTTGTGGTGAAAATTTTGTCTGAAATTTAGCTTCCTTTCAAGTTCTTCCACTTATCTCTTCTTCCGATAAAGTGAAATAAAAATAAGATTTAGTACGTATTGACTTTAATACCATGAATATCATGACTTTAATACCATGAATATCATGATGCCATTATTGCAAAACCATTTGTTTGCACACACAACTTCCTTATTTTCTAATTCTTTAAGCTTTACTCTCATGCCAGCTTTGTCCTTGGACTGGCTTCATTCATGGTCACAAGACTGTCACCAGTAGCAACTAGGGCTTAATCAGGACTTTGGGATATGATTATGCTCATTGCATGCTGCATAACTTGGAGGCACACTATTAGTCATGTGGCCTTTTTATGCACGCTACATGATGGTGGTGGTCCTAGACAGGGAAAATATATTCACTTCCCATACCTAAGGAATACGAGTGCTGACATTCATGCTTAATCGGGCCATCCTTGAATGACGTTCTCTAGCCAAGAGAACATCTTGTAATCTTTGGCTTAGAACAGGGTCACACAACTATTACTGAACTAATCACTGTGTCAAGAGATAGGGAGTAGCAATCAGGGTTGAGGTAATTTTGCCCAAATCAAGCAACGGCTACACATGGGGGCTAGAGAATGGGCTTCATATTGGGAAAGGAATAAAACAGATGTTTGTGAGATAATCACACTGTCCACTACAGAGGATTTTCTAACAGGCTTATCATCAAGTAACTGAGATGAAAATAGAAAATGAATTATTCTATCGATTGCTTCTTTTCTAAATTGAAGTTATACTTTGTGACCCAAATATCTGCAAATCAATGTACTAGCTATCCAATAGAGTGTATTTTCTGAGATTTATAGGTGCCTATTAGAAACAAATAAATGTTCACAAACAATCTAAGAATCAACTAACACAATAATTTATTGCTAAATGCATCCTGAACACAGGAACTCTAAAAGTATTGATTCATTATAAATAATGCCCCAAGAGGGCTGTTTTTAAAGCTGAGTTTTAAAGCATAGGTCACAGGTGTAGTCTTACCTACAGTGCAAGTATTTTTATGCACAGGAGATTTTTCTATAATTAATACTAATATAGGAGCAGCAAACCCCATGAATAAAGTCTGACTGAAAAACTATAGCCATCTATATGCTGGTCGGCTGTGAAACAAATAGAAACAAACACACTCTAGATCCAAAAATAAGAGTAATCAACATGACAACTTTTCAAGAAGTAACACATGCACACCCTCAGCAGGATGGAAGACAAGGATTCTAAACAACAGTGATAAATGCTGGAAATGTGGCAGAGCAAATGGCAAGCACAGTATTCCTTTTGGAAGACATAAAGTTTTTGGAGTTGGAAAAAGACCCATTAGATCACTCTGTCATTCTTCCACTAGACATGAAGTGATTGAAACTACTGTCTGTTTTCTGAAGTCTTTGAAAAGGAGAGTGGATAGGCTGGATGCAAAAAATCTCAAATTATTACAGGATTCATAACTTGTTAGCTTAAAATAGAATGATAAAGGTGAAGAAAGCATTGAACAATTAAAAGAACTAAATAAAAAGGCATTATTATCATACATTAAAGGTTACATTTAAAAATTTCTGAGGAAAGTTGTACTAGGATTTGATAAATGACTCATCTTACAAGAACAGAAATCCTTTTACCCAGCTAAATTTAAAAAAAGGATATAGCCACCAAGTTAAAGAGCCTGGAAAGAAGATTTTGTATTATGAGTGATATGCTGAACATATTTGAAGATAGATGGTCAGCATTTCTGGGAACTGATGATCGCCTCCTGACGTAATGAGTGGCATCATCATTATAGCAGAGTTACTACCACCTACTGAGGCCAATCAACTCCCCAAAAGGAGAAGTCAATAAGCATCCTTTCCCATTGTTGTTTTGCTTCAATCTCAGACAGGTACTGGCTAAACTTTGTTTGGCATAATGGCCAATGTTTAATTAATTTCTAAGTCTCCATTTGTTTCTCCTTATCATTTGTAGGAAAGAGAAATGACAAAAATGATTTAAAGCAAGGATTTAAATTACCTCTTTTATAATTCTGATTGTTAACCTAGATTTATAAGCCTTCAGAACATCTTCTAAATGTTAAAAGGGGTCATATAGAAACAGTTTTCAATTTAAACAGGTTGAAAGCCAAGCATCCCCTTAAAGTTGGTTAGTACTTAGAATGCATTTTTCCATAGAAACAGTATAATAAGAGTATGCGTTGTTATGTATTAAAAGACAATGGCTAGCAACTCTTAAGAAAGTCATCTTTTCCACTGTTTGTTTTTTTTTTTAATTTTTTGCTAAAAAACTACTTTGGCTTTTGTCCATCATAGATTTTTGCTATGTGAAAACCTTGTCCCTAAAATAGTGTCTTACACATAATAAATGCTCAATAAATATTTGCTGAATAAATGTACACTATCAAAAAGAAGACTAAATCAGTTACATTGAACCATAGCTTCAATCACTTTATGCAAGACTTTGGCTTCTAATCAACTTGTGTCTCTTCTTGAGATGGTATTACTGTCATTTAATTACTGTCTTTTATAAGGACTTTTTTGCACTACATCCAGTATTAGTGTCTGAGTTATCCAAGTCTTATAAGTTGAGAAAATTGCTATATGTTTCTGTGTTCTTAAGCAGTTTCTAAAACATAAAAATTATCTACTCTTGAATATAGTGTGTACAACAATACTGGTAGAATACTTGAATATCTGTAGGATGTTTCTTTTCAGTATTCTTTTCAAAATCTCTTTGGCTAAAGTTTTACTTTCAAATGAATTTTAAAATTGAGTTCCAGGAAAGATCTCTTTGAGATTTTCAACAGAATATTCATTGAATGAAGAGCTTAATTTTTGAAAAATTGACTTTTAAAAAATATTTGGTCTTCCCATCCAGTAACTTAGTAATCTCTCCATCAATCCAGAACTCCATTCCATCTAAGAACATAGAATATCTTGCCACGAATCCTCCTTACATCCATTAACGAGTTTGATTGCCATAGGTCTCACACATCTTATTTCTTGAGTCTTTACAGTTTTTCTTGCTATTCTATAAATAGTATTTTTTCCATTTTGGTTATTTCCTGATTGGTTATTTCTGCAAAATAGAAAAGCTACAGATTTTTGTAAGCTTACCTGTACTCTAACCATCTTTCATTAGATCTAATAAATTTTAGTTGATTGTGTTGGACATTATTTTTCCTTAGGCAGTCATACCAGTTGCAAATAAGGATAGCTTTATGTCTTATTTTCATAACCTTCAAATCTCACTGATGTTTATTTTCTTAGCATTAGATTGTATCTCTAGAACAGTATTGAGGAGAACCTGGAGTTTTGAGTGTTATTGTCTACTTCAGTGGGTATGTTTCTAGCATTTTATTATTAGGCAAGATACCTGCTATGGATAACTGCATACACACTCTATCATCAGGTTAAGAAGTTTCTTTTTATTCTTAGCTTACCTACTAAATGGTTTATTTGTTTTTTTATGTCTTGATTATTTATTTTAGTAAGAACTTAGTATTAGAAATATATGAAAGTCTTTGTATATTTTTCAATGATACCAGAATCCTTCCCCTTTAACCATTTAATATTGTGAATCACATTGACAGTTTTTTCTATTCTTTAATCATACTCGTAATCCTGGGTTAAACACTACTGGACATAATAATTTTTAAATTCACAAGTGAGATGACTGTAATAGTAAAATATAGTCACATATTTTTTGAATTAGAAAATAAAACCAATTTTTTTTTCTGTTTTGCCTGATTAAGTTGACAGTGAGATCTGTCTTTGTCAATTAGGTTTGATGACAGACATTTTCCAAATACTGAATAAGCTAAATCTGAAGTTGCAAGGGTTTTATGAGAGTATGTTCAACGCGTGTGGTAATATAATACCATTTTATCAAAAATATTATATAGGCAAAGGTATTTTTAAATTAATGATACTTCTGTTTTCCAAATATATCACATCAAAAATCTGCCTCTAAGTGAAAAAGTGGTTGATATAATTAAAACATTGCATATATCTTAATACATTATTCTAATAAGTGTATAAAAATTATTCTCCAAAAGGGAACCCTCCTATACTACTGATGGGAATGTAATTTGGTGCAACCATTATGGAAAACAGTTTGGAGATTCCTCAAAGAAACTAAAAAATAGACTTACCATATGATCCAGCAATCTTACTCTTGGGCATATATCCAGAGGGAACTCTAATTCAAAAAGATACATGCACCCTAATGCTCACAGCAGCACTATTTACAGTAGCCAAGACATGGAAACAACCTAAATGTCCATCGACAGAGGACTGGATAAAGAAGTTGTGGTATATTTACACAGTGGAATACTACTCGGCCATAAAAAAGAATAAAATTGCAACAACATGGATGAAACTGGAGATCGTTATTCTAAGTGAAGCAAGTCAGAAAGAGAAAGAAAAATATCATGTGATATCACTTATATGTGGAATCTAAAAAAAAAAGACAAATGAATTTATTTACAAAACAAATAGACTCACAGACGTAGAAAACAAACTTACAGTTACTGGGGGGTGGGAAAGAGGATGGGAAGGGATAAATTGGGAATTCAAGATTTGCAGATACTAACTAATATATATATAATAGATAAAAAAGAAGTTCATACTGTATAGCACAGGGAACTATATTCAACATCTTGTAGTAACTTGTGGTGATAAAGAATATGAAAACAAATATACATATGTTCATGTATGACTAAAGCATGATACTGTACACCAGAAATTGACACAACATTGTAAACTGATTAAACATCAATTATACACACACACACACACACACACACAAAGGGATTAAAAACCTCTGAGATGTTAAAAAATAAAGTAAAATGCATTGAAGATTGGGCAGCATGATAGCAGTTGAAATGGCAGTTGGATAAGTGTAAGGTACTTATCTATTGTCAGTAAAAATTCTCTGATTCTTAGTAGAAATAGATTCCCTTTGAAAATATGCACTAACTCTTACTCCAAATTAAGTGGTTTCTTGAAAACATTACAATTCTTAGCAAAGAACATTTTTCTCTAGCACTGATGAGGACTCAGCACAGTCAGACATACCACATGCAGTTCTACTATTTGCAAATGTTTCTTCTCCATTCCTGGTTCCTCTCTCTTCTCTTAGGAATCATTCTGGAATGTAAAAACTAGGTTGACACTAAATGCACTTTTATGTCCTAGGGAATCTTGTACTCAGAGCATAGTGCTAGAAGGTGCTATTTTTTTTTTAATTCAAGTAGGTGAAAAAAGAATCATTGCATCACCAGGCCACATACTTGAATAAGAGTGGAACAGAAATAACTCTTTAGAAAAAGCTTTATTATACATTCCTCAGTGTCATCAGTCATCATTTACTGATCCTTTTGGGATAAGAAACTATACTGATTCATTCTGCATGTTACTCAGAAGTACAAAAAGTAAAACAGAAACCTAATGAATGCTTTTGGTAATTATCATTATTAGATAACTCAAAACCCACTCAATTCTCTTTAGAAAAAATGTGAAACCTAGATATACTATAAATTTTGTTTTATATTTTAGTTTAAATCTTAGAGAAAATTATTTGCAGTTGTCAGAAGTTTTCATTTTTTCACATGTTCACTCATCCATTTAACGATATTTGTTGTATTAATTCAAGTTTATTTGCCAAGTAATATGCAGGGGGATGATTATTTGAAAAAAAAAATGTGGTTCTACCCTCAAAGCACTTGCAATTGAGTGGAAGGGACTAACGTTAAGAAAGTAAATGCAAACATAAACATACAATTGCAAATTGTGGTAAATACAAGCAAATTTTTGCTATGAAGCAAACACACAGTAAGAGGACCTATCCAGCTATGGGAAGAAACTGAAAGAATGCCAAGTAAGCCCAGACTTGAATTACCAGAAGGAGCCAGAAACTGATTGAACAATTAAAGTAAGACCAGTGTGACCAGAATTTGATAATTACAGGGGAAGAAGTATGAAGGTAGAGTTTGGAGAAGCAGGTATATAATAGCTTTTACATGGTCCATTAAGGAGTTATGGGTTCTATTTAAAGAATATTGAAACATCATTATAGGATTTATAAAAAGGAGAGAAAAATATTCAGAATTATGTTCTCTGCTGAAATTGTCAAGAATACATTGGAGGGACTTTTGCTTGGTATGGTATAGTTCATAAAATACCATGATGCACTCATGCAGTATTAAGTATGAACAAAGCATATTTTTAATGCATTCGGAGTTCACAGAAAGTAGGGATTAAAAAGTGGAAAGGAAAAAGGACAGACTGGAAAAAGAAATAGAGAATGGGAAACTAACCTAGATATGGAGATAGCAACTGAATAAGGCCAGGAGTTCCTTCAAAAATAGGAGTGTTTCACATATTCCTGAATCTCACACATCAAGCTGCTTATTCCCAATGGAGGTTAAAATGATCAAAGAGATCCTGGGTTTGTAATATAGCCTACTACCCAGCAAGGAAAAGGAAACAAAATCCTCCTTGGAGTAAACATTTCAAATTGAATTTTCTTTTCGTTATGTCTAAAGTTAAAAAAAGTTACACAACTCATAATGCCTGAGTTTCTATTCTGCTCATTCTCTGACAGAAAGGTCTTGATGTCTGAGTGGAGCTGGGCTTCCTTGAGAATGGAGAAAGACCTTAAAAATTAGTTCAGAGCCAAGGCTACCTGGAACCTAGTATTTGAAGAGTCTGAGAATTAACGGAATTCCACAGCCACCAAATAGAGAAAGCAAGCCATTCCCCAAGTCTCTGGAGCGTTCTCAGATGGAATTGGCATTCCCTGATAACAGGGAACTGTATCCTGGTGAGAGTGAAACCAAGATATTCTCTCTTTCTCTCTCAGACTGTTTTTCTCTCTCTCCCTCCCTTTCTCTTTCTATGGGCAGAGAAAAACAGCCTGAGAGAGGGGGTTGGGAGATAGTGAATATCTTGTTTTCACCCTCACCAGGTGAGGCGCTGAGGTCCACCTACAACCCAAGTGTGTGTGTATGTAGGTCAAGCTGCAGCAGCCAGTGGCTAATAAGTGGCCACCCCTAGGGCTGTCAGCATGTGCTGAGTCTGTCCACCAACACCAGAGAGGGCCATGCATCTGCTAAGGACTTCAGCCCCCGTGAAGTCACCTGTGGCCTGCAGCTCTTCAAAGACACATGCTTCCACTAAAGATGAGTTCTGCCCTTGTGACATTCCACTGAAGCACTTTCTTACCTAAAGCTGTTTTTGAGCTCTACTCCTTCACTGAGCACCAGGTATTTTTCCGAGTCCTTAATCTTTGATGAGGACCAGGTCTCTCCCTTTATATAAACAAACTATTTCTCTATGCAAAAACAAAACAAAAAACTATACATTGCTGTGACCTTCAAACATAATAAATGCCATGAAATCCAAGATTCATTGGATCTCATTTTAAGAGGTAAAAACTAACTGCACATCTGTAAAAACTGGCTACATTAGCCAGTATAAGTCTCTAAAAACTGTCAATGCCAAAAATCCACATGGCTTATATTTAATAAAACACCACCATTATTCAAAGTCACCTACCTTGGCTTTACCAGAAGCCTAATTTCTCCATATGGATTTTACTGTTCCAAAGATGTTATTACCAGTTTATTTCTGAAGATTCCTAGCTCCATGTTCTAAATTAGGAGTCAGTAAACATTTTCTGTAAAGGACCAGATTGTAAATATATTAGGCTTTGCAAGCCACATACAGTCTTTGTTGCATATTTATCTGTATTTTTTGCACAACCTTTAAAAAACTAAACCAGGTTATGGCCAAATTTAAGCCTGGACTATAGTTTTCCAATTCCTAGTCTAGATGTCGAGGTCTTTGATGTCACAGTCACATATCTAAAGCCTTTTCAAACCCTCAAACGGTCAGTTTGTGATCTAGAAAGGCAGAAGAGACGCTTCTAAAATCATTGGGAAGGAAATGAGAATATTCTCTGGATAGACAGGTAGTATTTCAAGAGGGAAGAAGGAGAGTAAACAATTAAATAACTGTAGGTTTTCCCCATCAGCACAGAACCTGGGTTCTAAAAACTTACAGCATGAGCACTTCCTTGGCAGGGTTAAGCACACTTCCGAGAGGAAGGAAAGAAGGAAGGTGGTGCAGGTGCGCTGTAACTCACAAATCACTCCTGAGAGGAGTGAGATAGGGTAGAAAGAGGCTAGGTGTTGCATAATAGAAAAAAAAATGAGTAGTGAAGAAGCCTTTCTCATCTTAAAATAATACTCAGGAGAAGTTAGCTATTGACTCAATTCTTCAATTTTTCCTTCACAGAAATTATTATGAATTGCAACTATTTTATTTTCCTGTGTTTCATCTTGTCTATCTCCCTTTTAGAAAATGAGTTTCTAAGGGGGAGGCTTATGTCCAACTTACTCATGATTAT
The DNA here is from genome assembly GCF_048564905.1 of Vicugna pacos. Classification (NCBI taxonomy): domain Eukaryota; kingdom Metazoa; phylum Chordata; class Mammalia; order Artiodactyla; family Camelidae; genus Vicugna; species Vicugna pacos. The sequence goes on from NC_132988.1 coordinate 29,531,116, forward strand.
TTCCCAAGACTTTGAGATTTTTAGCACTATATCAGGCACACTGTAAACCCTCAAGATAGGGAAAAGTCGAGGGTAGAATAGGTTTTGAAGTGGTGGTAAGGGGAGACATCAAGAGTTTAGTTTTGGATATATTAAATTTTAAATACCTGGAATATACCTGGATGTGAAGATGTCAAGTAGACACCTGGACACAGTTTGGGAACGAGGGAAGGAAGATTTAAACTGATTCATAAGTTCACAATTCATCAACATAGAGGTGGAATTACTTATGGGGAGAATTTACTAGCAAAATATACCCAGACCTGGTACTACCTTGATGAATTGTGCAATGTTTAGGTATAAGATAAGAGAAGGAAATTGGGAAATAAAAGGGAGAAAATCGGTAGGAAAATCAGGACAACATGATGTAGAGGAAACCAAGAGAGGGAGGGCAGTGTTCTAAATTGGATGGTGTAGATTGCTGAGTGCTGCTGAGAGGTCAGACAGGATGAGAACATAACACAAATCATTTGATTTAGCAACATGCAAGTCACTGGCAGGGCATTTTGTTGGAGCTGGGGAGGGAGTTTATGTGTGAATGTAGTTTGATGACTTGGTAATATGGAAGTCTTAGGTAGATCAGCTTTTGTGAGTATATAAATAGGTGGGAGAGAAGACAGAGAAATGAACCTGTCTATTAAATCAGGCAAAAACCTTTGCCTTGCATTAGATTTCAGAGACATTTTCTTCTGTGCTTAATTTTTGATGAAGGAGCAGTGGCTAACTCTAAGTGCCAGATCTCAGTTCATAAAATCTTGGTGTACGTAATGTTACCTTGCAAGAGATAGACAGTCTATGAAATCTGCTATAACTAGAGGCTACTGAGTCAAATTCTAGAGCTGCATGTTTACAAAGATCTGGATGACTTTGTGAACATTGACAACTGTATTAAGTATGGAAGTTCAGATAACAAGAGCAATCAAATTTAATGCTTCAGGGTATAAACTGCCTGCAGGGCTCAAAAAGGAATTTTCTCTCTGTCCCTTGCACTGTGTATAATACTGAATACTTGGGTAGACACATCAGAAGGGCTGAGTGAAGAAGCAACAAGGTTCACAGTCTCTGAAATGTGAGGCTTGGTCATTACAGAAGTCAAGAAGCTGAACCATCTGTTATCAAAGAGTTGTGATTTCTAGTATGCGAACTAATGTGTTGAAATATGCAGTACTAAATCTCCAAAGAAAGCAAACATATAGCATTGCACAATAAATTTAGAAATTTCCACATTAATAAATAAAAAGTTAAAGCAACATAAAAATGGAAAATTAATCATCCCTTCAACTATGGCTGTTTCTTAGCTACAAATATTCAGTGAGGTTATCACTGATTATTTTCAGGTAAACATTAAGATTGTATGTCTACTTAAAAGTCAACTAAGACTACTCAGCCATAAAAAATAATAAAATAATGCCATTTGCAGTAACACAGATGAACCTGGAGAATGTCATTCTAAGTGAGGCAAGCCAGAAAGAAAGAAAAATACCATATGATACCGCTCATATTTGGAATCAAAAAAAAAAAAAGACAAATGAACTTATTTACAAAACAGAAACAGACTCATAGACATAGAAAACAAACTTATGGTTACCGGAGTAGGGGGAAGAGGGTAGGAAGGTATAAATTGGGGGTTTGACATTTGCAGATACTCACTAATATATATATATATATAAAATAGATAAACAACAAGTTTATACTGTATAGCACAGGGAACTATATTCAATATCTTGTAGTAACTTATGTTGAAAAAAAATACGAAAACTAATATATGTATGTTCATATATGACTGAAGTGTCGTGCTGTACACCAGAAACTGACACAACATTGTAAACTGACTACACTTCAATAAAAATATTTTAAAAATAAATAAATAAAAGTCAACTAAGTAAATCAAGTTAAAAGAAATGAAAACAAAAACTGAATTTGGTGCATGTTCACACAGGCACTTGAAGTGCATATAGCTTTTCCCCCCCAAATTCTTATTTCTTCTATGAGCAATAATATTACAGATGATAAAATGGATTATGAAGGCATTAACAACTGCCCTAAATCCTGTTAATATGGCTACTGTTTGAAGGCTATGTGAAATATTTACTGGTAACTTTTTATTAGACTGTTAGTATTCAACATTCCTAACTACTGCATCACTTTAACCTATCTATTTTTTCCAGCATGAAAACACATTTTCATATGTGTACATATTCCTGACCTTTAGTGGAACAAAAGGCCATTGACCAAATACTTGAGGTATTGGAGCTGCTGTTTCATTCGACCAATTAAGCTGCACTTTCCATTTGTAAGGGCAAAAATGAAATCTTATTGACACTGTGTAGGTGGAAAAACAGATTACAGTAGTTCTATGCTTATAAATTAGCAATGCACTTTGACTTATAAAAGAGAAACAAGAATAATAATTTTTACTTGAATGACAAATTAATAATCACCATAGTCATCTTGGAATATAAAAAATAATAATATAAAATATACAAAAGAACATCTCTTCATGTCTTCCTCTTGACTGATCAGCCCTTTCCTTAAGCAAATGACCATGATTCGAAACCAAAAGAATCCAAAGTTTCATGAGAGAGACGATACATTAAACAAATGTAATTTAAAAGTATTTCTAATACTATTTTCCATTAACAGCCCAGGGTTTTTTGTCTTAAAAAATAATCTCAACTAAAATTATGGGGGGGGGTGTGTGTGTAAGAAAGAGAGACTTTATGATTTCCTGACAAACCAAAAGTCCCCAAATAAGGTTAAGAACCATTACTTTCTAACTCAAAGCTCAATGCACTGAATACTGAGACATCAGATGGTTTAAAATGAATAGCAAGGGAAAGAGATACTACAAATTCTGTGAATCCATCAATAACAATTAATTACAAAACCATCATATATCCACCATTGTGTTTAGTAGAATAATGAAAAGTAAACATTTTTAAGAATGATTAAATGCTCTATGAAACCATAGCTTTTAAGTGTGTGTGTGTGAGAGAGGAATTATTATGCTAATGTAATCAAACAAAATAGAAAGTTTACTGTTGGGTGTGATGAAAATACTGATAGTCAAGGAGTTAGGCAAGTTGACTTCAAACTGTATCTTTAACACATATCTCTACAAGCTGTGCCATACTAGAAAAATATTTAAACTCCCTCACCTACATATACGGGAAAAATAGTCAATCTCACAGGGTTGCTGTGAGTGTCCAAAGAGATGTGTGAGGCATCACTTAGCATAGTTTCTGCCACATGGGAGGTGACAGATGTCAATCAAGTTTCTCTTACCAGAAGTTTTCTCTTTGGCACCCCTTCACTCCTTATTACTGCCAGTTCTTCCTCTTATGTCCACCTACATGCCCAAGGTGAGTCAAGCCTGACAATTTGTCCCTCTCCTGACAGGAAATTATTATAAAAGAAACTAATTCAGGTGCAAGTCCTCCTTGACACTGGTGGTTTATATTTGTAGTGCAGAGTTCTTGCCTGCATTTTTAACCTGTTCCTATCCATTTCCCAGAATCCGTAGTGGTGACTATCTCACTGGATTTCCATACGCTGCTGCTCTAGAGTACTGATTGGCAGATGACGTTCATCCCAAGGCTTGTGCAAGATGACCTCCAGCATGCAGGAATAAAATATCAGAACTTCAATTAGTATGTTTTTTTAGTATATCTTTTAAGAAATTCTACTGCATGTGTAATTTTAAACATACAGAAATTCTACTGTGTGTGTAATTTTAAACATACAGAGCAAATGTATAGTGGTAGATGTAAACATAAAATACACAAATAAATGAGTATTGTTATAATACTAAACAAGAACCCACCACATGCTAAGCACTCATTTGAGTGCTTTACTGATATTGCCACTTAATCATTATAATTCTGCGATCATCCCCATTTTACAGGTGAGGAAACCAAGTCACAGTAAGAAGTTAAGTAACTTACCTAGGTCACATAGGTACCAGAGGCAGAACACAGATTCCAATCAAGGCAGTCAGACTCCAGGTTCCAAAGTTTGTATTCTTTATCACAGGGCCAAACTGTCTTTATGTACAAAGACTATAGATGTAAAAAATATATACATATGTGTATTATATGTAAATAGAGTGTATGCATGCTCTGAAGGGAGGACTTGATCACTTGCCCCATTTCTCTACTGGCTGAGAAAAAAATGGTAAGAATATAAGAATTCCAAAAAAGTTTAGCCATCAGAGAACAGAGGAGACAAGTATCTTGTTCTGGGTAAAGCCCTAGGAAGTAGCCCTTCCTCCAACCTACACTTTTCCTCTCTTCCCTCCCCTTCCCTCCCTTCCTCATAGAATCTTGTTCTGTTTTTATGTATATAGTGTCTTCTAAACCGTCTCCACAGTCACAAATTAGATTAACTTTTTTTTATGTTTTCTTTGTTTTTCTTGCACTTTGTTTTCTCTGAGGTCATCATATCATATTTCTTCAGAATATCTGTTTTGCATTGACTGTTTATTTCTTATAAAATAGTAGGTGGATTTTAGAACATAGGCTATAGCAGAGATAATTGGCTTATTTCTTTAGTAGGTATATACATCCATCTACAAAAGTTCTTGCCTGAATGGAAGTTCTTTCTTACAGTGTGTTTTGGTCAGTTTTCTTATTTACAGAGGATAAAAAGTAGCTGTGATTGATTTAGCAAATGAGTAATTCACTGAAAATATATTAAATCTCCTCCTTTTCCTTTACCTCTTTTCTTTCTTTCCCCCTTTTTTCCTTTGTGGACAACTCAGGCAAAAAAACATTTTTTAATGTTGAGCTATGGGGGCTAGTGTAGGGTGTCAAAATGGGGTGGCTGGGCTTTTGCTGAGGAGAGAAGAGTAACCTGAACAGAGTAAGGAGAGCGTCTGTGTGGAGGAGAGGTGGGGTTCTGGCACGAGCAGGATAAGGAGAGTGACCCGTGCAAGATACTCACTGTGAGTGACCTGAGAAAAGCATTCATGCAGGAGTGGCAGATGGTGTCAGAATCAACCCAGTGGAGGATTTAGAGCTTAAGTAGAGAGAAGAGGGAGTCAATGGGTGGGCAGGTGCCCCAGTAAATGGTTTGGAGACTAAGAAAAGTGTTGAAGTCACCTAAGAAGGAGGAGGCTCAGGATAGGGTGTTGGAATCCAAACAGTGAGAAGGTGTAGGTTCCACACTGTGACCAGGGACTGATATGTGGGGATAGTGACAGAAGGTTGGTTAGATATATGGAGACAGATATCAAAAATCAATATATGGAAAATAACAGGAGCCAGACCTCTCACTGCCTGTTAGCTGCAATATGGCCATAGCAATGAAGACATCTAGTTCCCAAATATTGGTGTCTAAACACATTCTCACTAAAAGGCATGAGAACTCATTGAGGAAAGGGTTAATTCCAAGGCTAGAGGAAGGAAAGTACCTGGTAGGTCTGAAATACTTTCTTATGCCAGAAAGAAAGTGATTAAATAATAAAGGAATCAAACACTATCATTATCAAAAAGGCTCTCACTGGTCAAATCAGAGACTACTTGAGCATCAAAATGAAAAGTAGTAAAGACTTAAAACTTATCAAATAAAATTAAAATACATATTTCCATATTAATTTAATAAATAAGTAAATGAAATGAAAGTTTGAAAGGATATTAAGAAGGTCTAAAGGTACTACCCCATTAAGTACTGATTTATTTCAAAAGGTAAAACAGTAACTAACTTCATAATACCTGGCAGATATCACCTTCCACAAGTATACAGAATACATTATACAGAATTAAGCTTGAGCTCTGCCATAGACTACCATAATTTACACATCACTATAAAATGTAGAAATGGAAAACATAAATATTAAAATTTTACTTTAAAAATATAAATACAATGAAAACATTTAGAAACTATCAATAAAAATGTACAGTAGTCCCCCTTTATTTTATGGTTTACCTTTCCAAGGTTTCAGTTACTTGTGGTCAACTGCAGTCCAAAAATACCAAATGGAAGATTCCAGAAATAAATAATTCACACACTTTAAAATGGGCCCCAACCTAAGTAGCATGACAAAATCACAGGCTGTCCCATTCTGAGCCACCCAATATCCACAGTCATTGACATTGTCTGCTCCTGGCATCCAACCATTGACAATGCCATGGTTCCACAATCTAGGATCACCTGAAGCAGATGATCCTCCTTCTGGGTCAGAAAGTCAACAGTAGCCTCATACTTCATCACAATGTCTATGTCATTAACCTCACCTCATTCCATCACATAGGCATTTTATCATCTCACATCATCACAAGAAGAAGGGTGAATACAGTATAGTAACATATTTTGAGAGAGAGAGAAAGAGAGCATAGTCACATAACTTTTATTATAGTATGGTTATCACTGTTCAATTTTATTATTAGTTATTATTGTTCATCTCTTACTGTGCCTGATTTATAACTCAAACTTTATCATAGGTTTTTAAATATATGAAAAGAACATATAATACAGAAGGCTCAGTTCTATGCAAGTTTTAGGCATCCACTGAGTATCAGAATGTATTCCCCACAGATAAGGGGAAACAACTGTAAAATCACCCATAATCCCAGAACATATATATATATATATAGACTGCTAAGAACATTGTGGTGTATTTTCCTTCATACATTTAATGCAGTGATGTTCTGCCATGTATTCTGGTTTGTAAAATTCTTTTTAATATATTGTATATCTTTCCATATCATCAAAAGGTTCTTCAGCATCATTTTAATAGTGGCCAAGTATTTCACTGAGTGGTCTAACATAATTTGTTTAACCCCCTATTATTGGAGATGCAGATATTTTTAAGAAATCATTTTAAAACATACTTTTTTTGCTGAAGAACCTTAAAATTCAATGGAGGACACACATACAAATATTAATATTCTTTCTCAAAATCATAAAAATTGAGGTGGTAATTATTAAACTTCAATTTCTGAAGGCTTATGTTTAAGCAAGTTATTCACTTACAAGATCCCACAGTGGGCCATTTTTCTGAATTAAGAAAAAGAGAACATTAAAAAAAAAAACCTCAAACTGATTAGATTTCTATTAAGACAAATACATTGACAAAACATCCTTGGAGAGTAAGGGTTTGGAGTTCATGTCTTAATGGGATATAACATATTGAAATGTTGTCTGTCACAGTAAAATGGTCAAAGTTTTTTATGAAAACCTTTCCTGTTCATTTTGCCTCTCTATCATTTATCTTGTCAAACTCCACTTCTTATGGAAGTAAACCAATGATTTCATCATTGTTTCTTCTTTGCAGTTCAAAGTTCAAATTCCATGGGGCTAGTAATTAACCATGTGAGAGTCTCATATCTTCAGGAAAATTTTTTTTTTTACCCAATCTTAATCCTTCTTTTCTGAGAAATTTTATTTATCATCAATAGTCTTTTCTGTTATTTTATCAGCAAGCAATTTTTTGATAACTACTCCCTAAATCTGGTGAAAAGAACAATTCTTTCTAACTAGAACACCTCAATTATAATTAGTCTAAAAATCACCTGGGGAATTTATTGAAATTCAGATTCTATTTAGTGGGTCATGGGAGGGGCCTGAGATTCTGCATTTCTAAAAACTTCCTGGATGTTGCGTGTCCATGGACTACACTTTGAATATCAAGATTACAGTTGTACATAAAGAAGGATGAGAGTTAACAAATTACTCCCCAGTTTAACAATGTAAAACACCTAACATTTATAATCCCACAGTTTCTTTGGTTCCAGAGTCCAGGAATGATTTAGTGAGTGCCTCAAAGTCTCAGGGTCTTAATAGCTACAATCAAAGTTTTGATTCATCTGCAAATATCTCATGACTCAACTGGATCCCTCCCACTCTCACTTCCAAGGTCACTTAGGAGACTGTCACTAGCTACTGGCTCAAGATATCAGTTCCTTGCCAAATGCTCTCCAAATCCACGACATGCAGATTATTTCTCCTTGAATGAGGAATCAGAGAGAAACTGAGAAAGAATTTCCAAGAGAGAAGCCAGTGACGTTTTATAACCTAATAACCCCTGCCGCATTCTATTCAGTAGAAGTTATTAAACACATTCCACACTGAAGGGGAGGGTATTTCATAAGAGTATAAATAGTGAGTGGTATATTTCCCCTCAAAATCATTTCTCAAAGCTAAAAAGGAGGAAATAGTAAAAAGGAGGATATTATAAAAGAGTGACCATATGAAAGATGTGTCCTTGGTACATACTGAGGTGATATCCCATGTCAGGGGACCAGAAAAGATACACATATTCAAGAAATGTTGCTTGCGCCATCATTTATCCAAACAGGAAACAATAGATTCTTTACTCAAATCCCACAAAAAATCAACCCTGGGTGTGTTAAACACCAAGAAGGGGAAAGAAAACTTTAAGAAATCTAAGAAAAGTTACGGGAGAAAACCTTTAAAATTTTTCATTAATAAGACAGGAAAAAAAACCTATGAAGGAAAAGTACACTGAATGAAACTGCCCACAATAAAATGATAAAGTTTGTTTATCAAAGATCATAAATAAAGTAAAATGATATGACACAGAGTATGAAAATAATAACACAGATACTCAACCAATTATTAATACCTAAGATACACAAAGAATCTCTACAGATGATTAAGCAACAAACAAACTCAACAGAAAAGTGGACAAAAGATGAGACTAGATAATTCATACAACTCTGTTTACCAATAAAGATATAAAAAGACAATCTCATTGGACATCAAGAAAATGCAAATGATAAACAATGAGATCCTTTGTAACAGCCATATAACTGGTAAATTTTGCACTTATCTTAGCCAAAAGGCTGAGAAGCAATATATAACTGGTAAATTTTGAAAACCTCACAAAAATTTCAGCTTGAAATTTAGCTTATGCAATAGATTTTTAATTTAAAATTACAGAAATAGATACACATGATGAAATCAGGAAACTAAGCAGATTATATGTATTTATTTGAAGTGACATTATTTTCCTTTCAGGTGAAATGATCATTGGCATTTTAATGGAAAATTTTAAAAACTGTATAAGATAAATATTTCTTGTGAAAAATAACTAGTTGCATTTTATTTAATATGACCAAACTTGATATTCTGTAAATTTACTGATTTTCTTCTACTCAATGAGTTATATTAGTGAAATATTTATGAAACTAATGAATTAAATGTTTTATTTGATAACAGCATTCATATTTGTAATTATAGATTTTTCATATGATATATTATTATGATATAAATATTTATTAAGGTATAAATATTTATTAAGGTTTAAATATTAGGTATATAGTATATAAATCACTGAATAATATTTACATTATTCTTTGGAAACCCAAGTAAGTTATTTAATAACTACCAGGCAATTAAACTTTGACCTTTATACTTAATTAATAATTACTAATAATTTTTAAATTACACATACAGTATACCTTAGTTAAATTCTCTGGGAAGTATCCTCTAAATAAAGGCCTTAAGAATACTGAAATAAAAATTTATTTTCTAACAATACCATAATCATTTAGATATTATTATTTCCTTCATTTATCATCTATTTCTTGCATTAAAAGCCTGAAGAGTAAGAAGATATTGCTAATCATTAGATCTAAAATAGTCATAATACAAAAATAAATTTCTGCTGCTAACCATTTGCCTTTTAAGCCTTCCTCCAAATACTCAAACTCATCTTTTTAAAAAGTTATGATCTTATTACACAACTAGTACATGAATATGTTTTATTTATACAAAATTGAAACTTCACACACAAGGATTAAAATATCCTTGAGCACCATTATCTAATCTTTTCTCCATTTCTTGAAACAAGTCTATCCACCATTTTGTAGAACAAGTCAAAGTGGATCCCTTGAGTAAAGTTTAGGTGCATTTCTCCTTCCCATAATTCTGAGATGTGTTAGCCTGTAGTCGTCAAGACTATTTACAAATATTCAGACCCTCTCATCAATGGACACATTGTAGGATTACAATCCCTGCCCTCTTTAAGATATGCATGGCCATATAGCTTCATTTAGTCAAAGAAACATAAATGAAAGTTACTTATGTTTCTATCAAGCAGAAACTTTAAAAGCCAGTGTAGATTTCTTATTCTGGTACAGTGGAGTGAGCTTTTAAAAGTCCTACCCTCAAAACTACAATGAGGTATCACCTCACACCAGTCAGAATGGCCGTCATTCAAAAATCCACAAATGACAAATGCTGGAGAGGCTGTGGAGAAAGGGGAACCCTCCTACACTGCTGGTGGGGATGCAGTTTGGTGCAGCCGCTATGGAAAACAGTGTGGAGATTCCTCAAAAGACTAGGAATAGACTTACCATATGACCCAGGAATCCCACTCCTGAGCTTGTATCCAGAAGGAACCCTACTTCAGGATGACACCTGCACCCCAATGTTCATAGCAGCACTATTTGCAATAGCCAAAACATGGAAACAGCCTAAATGTCCATCAACAGGTGACTGGATAAAGAAGAGGTGGTATATTTATACAATGGAATACTACTCAACCATAAAAACCGACAACATAATGCCATTGGCAGCAACATGGATGCTCCTGGAGAACGTCATTCTAAGTGAAGTAAGCCAGAAAGAGAAAGAAAAATACCATATGAGATCGCTCATATGTGGAATCTAAAAAACAAAAACAAACAAACAAACAAAAACAAAGCATAAATACAGGACAGAAATAGACTCATGGACAGAGAATACAGACTTGTGGTTACCGGGGGGGGGGGGGAGGCGGGGTAGAGGGTGGGAAGGGATAGACTGGGATTTCAAAATTGTAGAATAGATAAACAAGATTACACTGTATAGCACAGGGAAATATACACAAAATGTTATGATAACTCACAGAGAAAAAAATGTGACCATGAGTGTGTATATGTCCATGAATGACTGAAAAATTGTACTGAACACTGGAATTTGACACAACATTGTAAAATGATTATAAATCAATAAAAAATGTTAAAAAAAAAAAGTCCTACCCTCCCACATATGACAACTTTAAACTCTGCATGAAATAGTAAGAGAACAAAACAAAAGCTCTAAAGAATAGGGAAAGAGCAGACAAATTTTTAAAGGAGTGAAAACTTGAAAGAAAGGACCACAACCAGGTAGGTCCCAATTTTTATGGGTTTATACTGAGGGCATAACATAGTCATGTCACTATACACGGAAGCTAAAATTCAGAGAGAAAACTCACAATCTTTCTGGCCTGAGAATCCAGAGGATAGAGTCTAGAGTACCCATTACCAATTAAAAGTAAAAGAGAAACGCAGGAAAGAAGAAAAACAAATAAAGGAAGTTCAAGTTTCTGAGAATAAACACTATGCAAATCTTTCTTTGAACTGTGAATGATCAGCACAGAAACAAATCAGTTTATACTGAAGTCTAAAATAAGAGATTAAAATCCAAGCTGCCCCAAATTTTCAAAAATAAGACAGAACTTTTTGATTGATACATGAATATTATCTTCTAATAAAAACATCAAAATTTTTAAAGCAATATAACAGCATCCAGAGTTTCCAAAACATAGCAATTATAATATTAAGAAAATAATAAAAAATTATTTGAAATACCAAGAACAACAAAAAAAGTGACCTGTTCTTAAGGAAGAAAGAAAAGAACCAACAGACACCAATTTGGATATGATACCAAGGTTGAAATCATCATAAAGGGATTTTAAAGCAGCTATTATAAATATGACCATTGTATTTAATATGGTAAAGGAATGTGCAATTCTAGTAAGTAGAAAGGTAGGAATTCTCAGTGAAAAATAGAAATTATAAAAATAGACCAAATTTTGTAGCTGAAAAATACAAGATCTAAAATGAAAAGTAAAAGTTAATGGATTAGTTTAAGGGCAGAATACAGATGACAGAAGAAAAAAATCTATTTCAACATGAAAATGAAAATAGATCATTACAAAATATCCAATTGAAAGATAACAGAGAAAAAATAAACAGAACTTCAGGGACTTGTTTGGCAGTATTTATAAAGTCTGGCATGCATGTAATTTGAGTCAAAGGAAGGGAAAGAAAAACGTGAGAATTAACAAATACATACTTGAATAAATAATGATGGAAAATTCCCCCAAATTGGTGAAAAAGATAAACTTGTCTATTAAAGAAGATGCAACACAGAAAGAAACAAAGAAAACCAAACCTAGGCTCATCATAATCAAACTACTGACCCGCAAAAACTAAGAGAAAATCTTTGAATTACTGTGGACTTTTCATTAGAAACTATAGAAGACAGAAAACGGTGGAATGGTATCTTTAAAGAGATGACAAAAAGAGACTGAAACTCCAGAATTCTGAACTCATCAAAAATCTCCTTAATTAATCAAGGACAAGTAAATATATTTTCAAGTAAAATAAAACTAAGGAGATTTATCACTAACAAAAGTGTACCAAAAAAAGGAAAAATTACTCTAGGACATTCTTTAAGGCTGAAAAGAAATGATACCAGAAGGAAACTTTGATCATCAAAAAGAAACGAAAAGCATCTGAAATAATAACTATGTGGATAAATATAAAACAATATTTTACTGTTAATTTATTTTAAATACACATAAATGTTTAAAAATAAAATTATAATATTTACATAAGAGAAAAGAGTATATATCCACAAAAAGACATACATGAATGTTCATACAGCTTGATTCAAAATAGACAAAAGCAGAAAATTACTCAAAGGTGAATGAAAAAACAAAATGTGGTAAATGAAGACAATGGAATACGAGTAAGCATGAAAAGGAATTAACTATCAATACACGCAACAACATGAATGAACCTCAAAGTCATTGTACTAAATGAAAAAGCCAGACACACAAAAATGTATTCTGCATGACTGCATTTATATAGAATTCTAGAAAATTTAAGTTAAATTATAGTAACAAAAACAGATCAGTTTGCTTCATGAGGCAGGGAGTGGAGGGAGAGAGAGAGTACAAAGGGTGAAATGAGTTTGATGGAAATGTTTCATATCTTGATTAAGGCAGGAACTTCATTGATGTAGACATCAAAACTTATTTCATTTAGCACTTTAAATGAGTGAATTTTATTTCATTTTGTTTATGTCTGACTAAATGATATTTTAAAAATATAAGTCAATATAATTCACAATAGAGTCTTCCAGATAGGAGTTGCTCCTTTAGTCTAACTCCCAAAGTGAGTACACCAAAATGATATGGAGATAGCAAGTGAGGAACCACTGTTGCCTTACGCCCTGAGATTTTTAGAGCTGTTATCACAGAAAACTCTAAATGCTCCAAATTAATACAATTTGTTTATTTGTTGTCTTTCACAAGTGAGCCCAGAGAATTCAGCTATAGAGTAGACCTGAGTGAATTCACATTAATCCTATCATGTATCCATTTTGGGTGCCTATTAGATGCAAGTTATCCAGTGTGACCTGAAAGGAAGTCTTTTAGAGACTTCTTAGAAACCAAGACTTGATCTCAAAAAGGGAATAATTTTTCTTCCTATGGGTTGTGCTATGCATGAATATAAAGCCAGAATAACTAAACCCATCTTGCTGCTCTGTTAAAGATTAAAGAACATCTAAGAAGTAAAGCTGAGTTATGTCACTAATCAAGACAATTAGGAAGACCTAACACTGGACTACCAATTGTGTGAGGCAGTAAATGTCCTTATTTTAAATTGGCTTTTAAATTACTATTGCTAAAGGCTTCTTAACCAACCTGTACATACATTGCTATACTAACACTACTAGAGCCTCAATAAACTGTCTTATGTAGTCAGATTTCTCTTATAGAATGTTGTTGTCTTAAGCACAGTTTTCTTTTCTCTATCATGTGTCCTAATTCTGGTGGATTTCTCCTTTTTCTCTCAAAATGTCTAACTCTGGTTGAAATAGTATTTATTTCCCATGTTTTCTAAAATGATAGGTAGTGATTTTCTTTCACCGACTCTTTTCAGACAACCCTCATAAGACTTACATGCTTTACCTATGAACATTTATTCTATTTATTCACTGAAATTTTGCAGCACAAGATGAAGCCACAGTTTTCCCTCCAAGGTTCACCCAGGCCAGCTTTAGCACTCTTTGTAACTTCATTTGTTGTTATTACCACTCGACTCTCTCTATTTAATCCAATGTCTTGCCATTATTCTACATATTGCCAGCTTTTCTAGTTCATTGTCACTCTATATTTCAGTTTTAACAAATTTGGTCAGGCTACTGTCACACATATTGAGACCTATCCCATTTCTCATCTATTCCAAGCTCTTCACTAACACAGCAAGAGGAATTGTAAGCATTTTCTGTTTAATATTTATATTACTTGCTTAATTTGGTACCTAAACTGGTATTACTTTTGCTCTGTTTTCCATATCATAATGTGACTCCTCTGTTACCACTACCTGTGTAGTTGTGATTCGAAGGCAACTTAAATGAAAGCAAAGGTCAATCTGAATGTGAGTAACCTTGGAGATTTTATTGTCCTCTTTCAGTCTATCAGCCATCTGCAAAACAGACAATGCTACACCTCAGCCTGTCTCAAAAGTCAACATTTTTTATGAAGACATATGGGTTCCACGAAATCCTTTTCTCCTCAACTCAGCCTTTCAGAGTATTATCCAATTTCAGCCCTTTCCCAAAACAACACATTCATCTATATGATAGGACAGGAAGGTGAAGAAAATGTTACCAGGAAAGGAGGTATTCATCTTCTTCTTGTTTGCTCTTGGCATCCTATGACATTTTAACCATTAATAAATGGCCTTAACTGGACATTTAGGAATGTGTAAGCCTCTCCCAAGTCTAAATAAATTTTTAACTGCAATTCAAAGCAATTAGTATAAATTGATACAGCAGAAACTTATGGATATGTACTATCCCAAGTCTGCCCCAGAACCAAAATAGTAAAAAGCATCTGAGCTGGTTATCAAGAGAAAGTTCACAATCACAGACAGTCCAAGGTTATAGAACTTAATAATAACAGGTTATGTAATAGCCCTATCAAAACCAATAGCAGTGGATAAAGTAGCATTCAAAAGGCAGCAGGGACCTACCAAAAATCAACTCCGTTTCTTCTGAATTTAGCTTCAGGACATTTTAGAAATCCAGGCCTAAGTGTCAGCTAGGCACCTCATCAAACCAAAAATTGCTTCTCTTCCTCCCTCTTCCAGGTCTGTTAAGATGAAAAAGTAAACCTGCATGTCATCAAGCCAACAATGTTAGTTGAAATTATGGCTCAGCATGATTATCTCTAATGGAGGCACAAGCACACAGGACAGCATGGGTCTGGAATTTTACCCTGTATGACTCCAAAGAGCAGTTCAACCATTCTAGAGAACATTCCACCTATAAAATAAAGTCAGGTATGTGAAGCATGAAATAAAATCGACACTATTTTAACAGTGCACTGGAGTGAAACACAGCCAGTGAGGTCTTATGAGAACAGATAGTTGCGGATGAAAAGTCAGATATTTTCCTAAATGTAATCTTTCTATCTTTATAGTTAGTCTGAGGAAAACTAGGAATACAGTTAAAAAAACTCAAATAGTTAATATTTTGGTGTTGAGACCCTGGCAATTCTAACACTAGGGTATAAAATGAGATCAGATATTTGGAGTTGAGAAAAAGTCATAGGATCATCATGAGACAAGAATTCTTTCACCACTGAAAAAGCAGAGCCTGCACAGCTAATCCACCACTGAATAAATCCCAAACTTGGTTATCTCAATATATTTGAAAAGAACAATGGATGAATACATCTACTTAAGGAATATGAAAAAATTACCTTTTTTGAATATGTACAACATGCATAAGATGTGTGTGCATGTATGTGTGTGTTTATGAGAGAGAGAGAAATAGGAGCTTTAGTGGGATTAAGGCAATTCCTCTGCAACCCCAAATGCACATATACCTTCCTTTTCTCTTTCTTATGTTCTTTCCAACAGGCATGGCATATAGTTCACCCATTTTCCATTTTCCCTTCTTAACAGAAATCTACTCTCTTGCACTTGACTGTGTTTTTCTGGGGAGAAAGGGGCCAGTCCATGCCTGGAATGAGTTATGGTTGATGTAATTCAACTATGGTTGTCCCATTTACCTTCCTAGGAAGTGATTAAACTTGTCATTTCAAAACAGTGAAGCAAAGGTTTTAGACCATTTTAAATAGTTCCAATAAAATTTCAGGATTCTACTTTAGACTATAACTATGTCCACCCTAACATGGATGCTCAGTGTTCTACACATTATAATATCAGTCCTTGATTTTAAAAAGTTAAGATCAGTTGTATTTTATTTGAATGATCATTTAAATTCACTAATCCCAGAAAATTTTCCCAGAAGAGTAACTATAAAGTAGAAGGAATAACTGAAGGATCACAAATCCATAGCCATTATAGCATATTTTTGCTTTTAATTGCATTTTTAAAACACAATATATTCATAAATAATATAGTCACAAAATATTTCATGTCTTTTTATTCTAAAGTTGTCTATTTTTCAGAAAAAAATGTCAGCACTTCAGGTTAGTACCATCATTTAATGGCTGCTTTTATCACTTTGCTATATAGCATATTTTCAAAATGCTTTTAAATTATAATAGCCTTGCTTTAAAAACAGCAAATAGCAAAAACACTCACAGACATCTTGATATACATAAACACAGTTTGAAAATACTTCTGCCATGTGGCAAAGCATAAATACAGTTTACAATTAATTCAAAATGCCAACTTTGAAATGATGAATTTTTAAATTTTTTAAAATAAAAGATTTGAAGAATTTCATTTTTATTTAAAATAAAAGTATATTCCTATTTTACATTTTGCTATGTCAAACCTGCCCTATTAAATTTTTATGATGTGTGACTACATGCGCATCAATAAAATACACTGAACAACTAGAGTTTTTCTTGAGAATACAGAGGAACTATGGCATTGCAGGATTACTAGAAGTATAGCATTTACAGTTGAGAGAGGATAAACTTTCCTCAAAGATTAACAGTAAAAAAATACTACTTTTTAATATGTTGGTTGACATTTAAGTCCATTTTATTTTTTCTGAATCTTCATAAGTATTTCTTGACTGATTTCATAAAATAATTATTTATCTGCTTCCTGACTCCACGTGACACAAGACACCAGACCATTCAACAGGGTAGAACATCTCACTGAAATTTGCTCTTACTAACTGTATCATTCAAGTAATGAGAAGTTGCTATATAAGTTAAGATTACAAACACTCCCCTTTTTTTTTTTTTTGTAAAATTCTCATAGAAATTTCTTCCCATTCTTTCTCATGGAAAACTCCACTATTCTTTTAGAAGCCTGTTACCTGCTTGAACCATCTAATTAATCAATAAAAATAAGCCTTTTAACTGTGAGTTTTGTTTTGGGGTTTTTCTAAACCTAATTTACACATATATATTTCCACTTTATAAGTAATCCATCATTTTAGTACTTACATTAGTAAAGAACTTTCAGTTCCTGTGAGGAAATACATACATAAATGTAAGAAGTAGACTAAATATTTTAAAACTTAGACAATTCAAAAAAAGTAAACATGTCAGTATTTTGCAGTAGGATGTTGTCAAAAGCCTGATCAATATATCACCAGAGGATATTTCCCAAAAAATTACCTCATCTACTTTCACAGTAATGATCCAAAATCAGATCAGAACTTTCAATTTGCCTGCTTTTTCCTCAGATAACCCTCTCCTAATTAGCCTTTATGGCCCTTTCTCCTAATCTGAAAAGTTGCTGGTCTCTAGTCTGTCTTAAAATTTAAGGAGTTATTTCCATGACTATATTTTAGCACCCAAAACTTCATTAAGAATACAGGTTATGTTTGACTCTGATTAAACCAGTTCAAAACACACAATCTCCAAGGTTATAGTAAATCCATACTAGCTGGAGTCATCTCACTTCTTAACAGAAGGATTTGTAGGATTTTTGGAATCTAGAAATGACTGATGAGTGGCTTTGAAATTTTAAGATACCAGCATCCACAGATGATACCTACTCAGTCATCGCTCCCTCCAGGATACAGGCATTTTGAAAATTACCTATAGGTAGTTTCCAAATGCTTATCACCATTAAAATCCAGGTAGTTCATTATTTTTCCCGGTTTTCCTCATTGTTTTCCTTCCTGCATCATCTTCTGTAGTTTGCCACTGGTAAGAACACACAAACCCATAGCACAGCTACCTGGCTCCACCTATCCCTACCTCTGACTCTCTACGAACAAAGGTCCCAGATGGTGAAAGTAAAGTATATTCTATTTGTTGTAGTATGACTGTCTTTTTGCTCTCGTTTTGCCATATGCTTTGTGTTGGGAAACAATTAATTGTTAACGATTAAGAGAATGGGCTTTTCTGTAATTCCACTGCTTACTGGCTGTGCAGCATCACTAAATCTCTTCAAGACCCAATTTCTCATCTATAAAAAGGAGATAATATCACTATCTCATAAAGTTATTGCAAAGATTAAACAAGACAATGCTAATACAGAGCTTGAAAGAATAACAGACACATTAAAGCATCCAATAAATTATTTGGAGAAGTCATGTAAAGAACAAAAAGTGTATCCAATCTTTTCCTTTTAGAAATGTCAAGATGCTTTTCAAAAAGGCAGCAGCTTCTGAGGTTCCTCGTGTTCTCTGGAGTACAACTAGATAGACAGAGGCTCTCTCAGGAAACAATATCTATGCTTCTCACACTTCTATTATTCTTAGAATTCCTGACTTATCGAAAAAATGTAAGAACAGAACAGCGGGTCACAGGTTAACACATCATCTGTAATTCTGGTATTTGGAATGATATGTACAGGAGAACGTTCTCTATCCTTCTTTTACTATCTGATTCCACTTTAAGTTTCCCTTTCTGACCAGAAATGTAGCTCTCTGAATGAAAATGCTGAACTACAGGAAATAAAAATGAAATGATAATTTGAAAGGCAAACAGGAGCCATCAGTCAAATTTCTTTTTAAAATACAGTATTTATTTCAGACTACTTGTTGGTGACAACAGGGGAGAAAATCTCAACTCCAGCACTTTTTTTTTTTGTCAGATTTGAAGAGCCTGTCCTACTTTGACATCTCATTGAAAGAGAGGAAAAAACCTGATTTCTTAATTTAAATTGCACTGTTCCTCAATGCAAAGAGATTAGCAATATTTCCCTTAATTTTGACTTTTGATGCCCCATTATTCCCCTGGTTTGCATTTAAAATCAGTCTCCTCTTCAGCTAGAAATTATCTTTCCTTCCCTGACAGGTTTGACAGCACTCAATTCTCAAACCAGTCTTATAGGAAAGGGGAAAAAATGTATTCTGAAACAAAAAGGCCGCATATTTTCCAAGTTAAAATCTTTTTTTATTTTCATTTTTTATTCGGAAACTAAAAGCTCTAAAATGGATGGCATCTCCAGCGTTTAAAGGCGGCTAAACCAGAGACCTTTCCTCACAGGAAGTTCGTGCAGGAACTGAGCAGCCTGGGGAGACCCGGTGCCACCGCCAGTGCTTTCACAGGCTGTAAGTGCCTGTTGTAATCTAATAGCAACATGTTTGGAAAAACAGAAAAGCAATAACTAGAATTCTCCTTCCCAGGAAAGTTCAATTAATTCAATTGGTCCTTCAGTTGCTAAATTTTTACCAGAGCTGGAGTCTCTAACCTTATTTCAATGAAAATAAGTAGAATACCATTAATTCCTTTTCAGCAGTACATTTGATTGTGTGAAGAGGTTTTCATGCTTCAGCTTGTAACCTATTTCCCTTGATATATGAACATTACTTTCCCTTTATTTTAATGCAGAAGCTTAAGGCTAAGGTGTTAAAATTGTCTTTTATTTCCTAATTTTTTTCCTTATATTTCACCAAGTGAATACCATAATCAAAACCTGAAAATAGCATTTTACCCCTGACAATACTTCCAATTCCTGCATTTAACCAGATTATCTCCTGTCCCTTTCTTTGTCCCATGACACACAAGCAAAGGTGGTCTGGGGTACTGGCCATGAAGAGTAAACACTGTACACTAATAATATTAAGATATTTTAAGTCATCAATTGAATTTCCTTTGGGGGAAGAATTCAATAATGGAATACTCTGTAGTCTTAGAAATTGCGTTGTAGAGGATTAATTAACAACGTAGAAAGATCTGTCATGAATTAAGTGGGAGGGTAGGTTACAAAACACCATCTACTCTCTAATCATGCTTATTTTACCTCTCCATCTGCATTATTCTACCATTATTTCCTTATTTCCTATGTTTTAAAGTCCTCTGCATCCCTCAAACACTGGAGCAGTCCCTGAATAGCCTAGCCAACCTTCACTTTCAGCCTGATTCCCAAACACCATCAGCTAAAGGTGGCCTGTGGCATTTTTACTTTTGCTTTTCTAATTCAGGAGTCACATGTCCCCCACCATTTCTTTTTCATTCCATCCCCACCCAACCTCTCACCTTTTCTTTGACCTTTTGGAATTCAGAACTGGAGCTGCAACGGACATTTTGCTACCATAAAGAAAAAGCCTCAAGAGCAATCCTGTGTTATTAAATATTTAACATTCGGTTGTTTTTTCTGCAGGAGATGGGAGTGCAGGGGAATTCTTATATATAGCATTGGCTGATTTCCTTGGCATAAATACCTCCATCACACTCTATTTAAAGGCCACAGTGTGATATCATCTAACACCAACTTAAGAAAATAGGTGCAATAAACTCACCATTATATAGTACTTTCACCACACAGTTAACGATAGATATAAATAACCTTATGTGCATTGATAATAAATACAGTAAAATAATTAGGAAGTGATGAGTTTTTGAGTATTTATTACCTTTTGAAAATAATGTCATTGTTCAAAAAATTTTTAATAATTGCTATTTCACAACCATCTCACTAATTCCTAAAAATTTAACAATTGGCTCTTTTAAACTGCTCCAGCATACCACTACTCAAGAGAACCCCAGAGACTCAGTCCTAATAATATTAAGCAACCAAATCATTGCTAAAATTAGTCTACTCCAAACTTTGTGTTACCTTGAAAAGCAAACCTAGGTTTGACTAAACTACTTAGTCAAGTTTTCTGTTACTTGTAGATTAGACATTCCTAACTGATACCCATTAAACTCTTTTCTGCTTCAGTCTTTTTGCTGATTTCACACTTCCCCACTGACAGGACCCCCAGTATTCATGAGGCTGGCTCCTTCTCAAAACTCAGGTTCTAGGCCAAAGTCATTCCCCAGAAACAGCTTCCCTAATCACCTATTTAATGCCTCTAACTTTTTATTACATTCCCTTGTTTTATATTACCCTACTGCAATATCTGAAACTATAATTTCTTTGCTTGTTTATTGCCTATTTCTCTCACCAAAGGGAAAACTCTTTAAGAGGGAACCACTGAACTTGCACAGTAGGCAAGGTTATAGTGAAAACCTAGCCAGTGTGGTTGACAGATAGGTTACACTGAGCAAATAAATAAAATATTGAGAATAAAGGGAGTCGATGTTCTCATCAGCAGAAAAGATTTGTAAACATGGAAAGAGGGAAGTCTGGAAAGAGCTCTGAGGTACTGGAATAGAATAATAAGTATTGGTATAGACTCATGATTTTATAATATACATATGTTACAGATTGTCTTAGTCCATTTGGGTATACTGTAACAAAAGAATGGGTTTCTAATATGCAACAGCAATTTATTTCTCACAGTTCTAGGGGCTGGATGTTTGAGATTAGCCCTTCCACCATGGTCAGACAAGGGCTCTCTGCTGGGCTGCAGACTTCTCATATCCTCATATGGTAGAAGGACTAGAGAGCTCTGTAGGATCTCCTATGTAAGAGTCATAATCTCATTCATGAACTCTCCTCCCCTAGGACCTAATCACTTCTCAAAAGCCCCCTTTTTTATACCATCACACTGGATGTTAGGATTCCAACATGTGAATTTGAGAAGAACACATTCAAACAATTGCACTGGTACATATAGAAATATTACAGATGTATACTGGTCAGAAATACAAAAGAGTGTTATATACATATATATATTTCCTATCTCTGTTCGCTAAGAGGGCATAAAAGCATTGGTACTCTAATGTTATTGTTTCAATTTCCTCAAATCTAGATGGCTATATTCTCATTTTTGCTTCTGCTTTCAATCTGTTATAATATGTTATTGTGCTTTAAGAATGTAATGAAAATCTAGCCTCACACAGATATGTAGTTATAAACGGTAGAAATATTTTGATAGTCTTTTCAGATACTCACAGATATTCTACTTTGATACTACACTAAAACTCAATAAATGTTAGTTCTTAAAGATTAGCTGAAATGTGGAATCTGAACCTTTCTCAATGAATTTTTGTAGTGTGTTTCATTAAAATCCATTGGTCTAACATGAACTTTAAATGAGTTCTTAATCATGTATGATTTTTGTAATACCATTTAAATGTTGGTCACTTAAAATATCGCTTTATTGAGTTCAGGAGATCTTTCAAGCATTGCACATTTTATTATAAAATATCAAAAACCACATCTGTGAATATCACTAGTAGTCTTGACAGAAAAGCCAAGCTGGAAAGCTGTCACATTCATGGATGACAGATAATTAAATTTTCCAAAAGTTCTAATTCTTATGTCAAAGTTTGAATTCTCTCATTGGCAAGAAATTGTTGCTATAGTTGTTTACATTCACGTAGCAAGATCACTTCATTTATTTTCAGGAAAATCTTTGCCAATACCTTAGTCTAAATAATGAAAATTTTACTGTCAGTCATTCTTTCAAATAAAAATCATATTCCATAAAAAAGTGGTTAGTTCAACTCATAACTCAATCACACAACTGTGAAGACAACCATCATATTACAATATACAGTAAAAAAGATGCTACATATATATGTTTGTACACTTTCTACTTCATTCACCAGGTATGAAAAAGATGTGTATTCAAGCCCACAAGCAAAAGACTGAAGTTGGACCTTTACATTATGCCATATACAAAAATTAACTCAAATGCATCAAAGACTGACATGTAAGAGCTAAATCTATGACACTCTTAGAAGGAAACATAGGAGAAAAGCTTCATGATACTGGATTTGGCAATGATTTTAGATATGACATTGAAAAAACAGGCAACAAAATAAAAAATTAGATAAATTGGATAACATCAAACATGAAAATGTCTGTGCATCAAAGAACACAATCAACAGAGCAAAAAGGGAACTCAAAGAATGAGAGAAAATATTTGCTAACCATGTATCTGGTTATTGGTTAATATGTAGAATATATAAAGAATTCTTACAACATACCTACAAAAAAAAAAAACTCGATTAAAATATGGGCAAAGGATTTGAAAAGATATTTCTCCAAAGAAGATACATAGATGACAAATAAACACATGAAAAGATGTTTAACATCAATAATGATTAGGAACATGCAAATCAAAACCACAATGAAATACCATCTCATACCCACTAGGTTAGTCTTCTCCCATAGCCCAGGACTTAAAGCATTATTTGTTTAATCCTGTTAGGGTACATCTTATTTTTTTCATATTCTACTTTCTTTTTCAGGTTTCTTTGCAACTAAAAACAGTCATGTGACTCAGTCCAGTCAATGAAGTAAAAATCTTTTGTGAAATTTTGGTGAAGGCTTTTTTATCCTCACTTTATCTGGAGGACAGATGTAAGAAGAAAACTACTGGTGTCATCTCTTCCTTCTTCCTTTAAACATACGTGTGATTCCAGAAGCTGTGTCAGCCATCTTGTGACCCAACAGTAACAAACATAAAAATAAAAAGCCAACACGTTAAACCAGGTGAAGCAGAAGGATATAAAGAGCTTGTTCATGATTCTGTTATTAAACCATGAGGCCAATCTTGATTTCCTGCTTCTGCATTTCTTATTATGTAAATAACAAAGTTTTATGGCTTAAGGCACTGTTTCTTGGATTTTCTGTTACTTGAAACTGAACACATCTTTATGGATGAAAACTCTTTAGTTAGCAATTTTGAAACAGTAAATCAAGAGCCAAGATGGATAGCCATTATCCCTATATCAAATTTCTAGCAGATCATCTACTGTTAGGAAGTTAAGTACATTAGACAGGTATCCTAATAATCTTGAACTGCAAACTAAATTTGACTAGAGCAATTATATAATTAAAAGAGGTTAAATACATTTTTGCACTTTGCGCAGTGATAAAGCAAAGCCAGATCTGAAGGAGTCTAGGCATCCTCCCACTCTGGCACCTATGGTATCTATTCACTTTCTTCCAGAGGTGACTCACTCTAACAGAAAGACTATTAGCACCCAGGAAGAAGGAATCCAGTAGGTTCTATTAAAAAATTACTCTAACATGACTTCCAGGTAAAATATGTACTCAAGTTTTATTAATTATTCATTGATAAATTCAATAAAAATTTGTTAAAGCTGACTATATGCCAAGCACTCTGCCAAGCATACATAGTGAATGAAATAAAGTTTCTGTCCTCATAATGGGGGAAAGAGAAAACTAAAAATGAAGTGAACAGGAACCAAATTCTAATCATGATGGGTTCTCTGACAGAAACAGATGTAGTGAGTTCACAGAAAATGACTAATGGGTCACAGGCAACTCCCTTTGACTGAAGGGATCAAGGATAAATTCTCATAAGAGAAGAAAGACGCATAAACTCAGAACAATGAGGACTCAGCTGTGCAAAGCACTGGGAAAAGCAGTGTTCCAGGCAGGAAAAAAAAAAGAGTCGATGGCCAAGATCCCAAAGTGGAGAACTTAAAGAGAGCTGCTACAGCCAGAACTGTGTCCTCCCAAAATTTATATGTTAAAGCTGTCACTCCCAAAGTGATTGGATCTGGAAATATGGTCTTTCAGATGTAATTAAGGTTAAATAAGGTCATATGGGTACGGCTCTAATCCAATAGGACTAGTGGCCTTAAAAGAAGAGAAACAGAAAGAGATGTCTCTCTGCCATATGAGGACATAGCAAGAAGGCTACATGCAAGCCAGGAAGAGGACTCTCACCAGATCCTGACCATGCAAGCACCCTGATGTCAGACTTTCAGCCTCCAGAACTGTGTGAAAATAAATGTCTGTTGTTTAGGCCACCTAGTATATTATATCTTGAAATGGCAGCCCTAGCTGATTAAGATAGATTTGGATACCAAGAAGTGGTATGCTGCCGTGGTAAACACCTAAATATGTGGAAGTAGCTTTGGAACTGGGTAGTAGGGTAGAGACTGGAAGAGTTTTCAGATGAGTGCTAGATATATGAATGTTTAAGGTGATTCTTGTGAGATCCCAGATAAATATGAGGAACATGTTATTGAAAACTGGATGAAAGGCAATCCTTGTTATAAAGTGGCAAAGACCTTGATTGAACTGTTCTAGTGTTTTGTATAAGATCGAACTTGTGAGCAATGGAACTGGATATTTAGCTGAGCAGATTTCTAACCAAAGTATTAAAGGAGTGGCTTGATTCCTCCTGACTGATTAGAGTAAAATGCAAGAGGAGAGAGATGAATTGAAGAAAGAATTGTTAAGCAAAAAGGAACCAGAATGTGAAGACTTAGAAAATTCTTAGCCTATCTAAATTACAAAAAAGAAAAAGAAAATAGAAAGCTTGCTTGAAAGAGAACACTAAGTGTGGCTGAACAACCATTTGATAAGATCATGAATGCAACTTGTGGAATAATCAATCATCATAGCAGAAACCAGGTATGGTAATGGGATTATACAAGGAAAGACACTGTCGGCTTAAACAAAAGGGAATGGAGAAAGTAGGATGAGATGAAGGAAGGCTATTGGACTTCTTAGATTCTGCAGGACTAGACCATAGAGCTTTTCAACTATAAACATGTGCTATTCTTCAAGGAAAGTGAAAAAAGATTCAAGGCAATTCAGAGATCATCAGGGCTGCCACCCCACCACAGGCTCAGGGCACAAGGCTGTTTCTTTCTTCTCGATTTCAAAGGGTCAGACCACATCTCAGGTTTCCAGAAAACCAAGATGACTTTGCCTAGGGCCTCAAGGGTGGGTCTGCCCTTGCAGAGAGCTGTGTAGACAGGGTCCTGGCAGAGAGCTGAAGGGATGGGGGCTTCTCAGAGAACAAAGAGGCAGAAGCCCTTGCAGAGAGCTGAAGCAGTAGGGAGGGCCACCCTGCAGAGCCAGGGAGCTGATGCTGCCATCCCCAGTGGGCCTGGAGGGTTAACGTTCAAACCAAAGAGGATTAACATTCAAACCAAAGAGGATTATACTCAAGGCTTAAGCCCTAATAGAATTTGGTCTTGCTAGGTTTTGGACTTTTGGGTTCTGTAACTTCTTTCTTCTTTCCAATTTTTCCTTTGTGGAATGAGAATTCTACTCTATGCATGACTAACCATTGTATACTTTAAGCATATAAATTGTCTGATTTCATAGGTGTGTAGCTGTAAGGAATTTTGCCTCAGGATGAATCATAACTTTAATATCACCCTTATATGATTTGGGTGATATTTAGATAGACTTTGGACTTTATATTTTAGAGTTGATTCTGGATTGAGCTAAGACTTTGGGGCTGTTGGGATGGAATGGATACATGTTGCATGTGATAAGGACATGGATTTGGGGGGGCCCAGTGTGGAATGCTATGGATGGAACTGTATCCCTCTATGATTCATATTTTGAAGCCCTAACCCCCAATGTGATTGTATCTGGATATAGGGTCTCTGGGAAGTAATTCAGATTAAATTAGTTCATAAGAGTGGGGCTTTAGTCCTGTAAGACTGTGGCCTTATAAAAAGAGGAAAAAAAAGATCTATTTTTTCCTCAGGGTGGTCAACTGCAAGCCAGGAAGAGCTTTCACCAAAACCTGAGCATGTGGGTCATCCTGATCTCATACCTTCACTCTCCATACCTATAAGGAAAACATATGCCTGTTGTTTAAGTTACCCAGACTACAGTATTTTGTCTTGACAGTACAAGATGATTAATGCAAAGGCCTTGCCTCTGAAAGATAACATGTGAGAAGTAAATCCAGAGAGGTGAGGTTAATGACCAGAGCAAGCATCTGATTTTGTAGGATATAGTAAAGAATTTGAAGTTTATTTAAGGAGAATTGAAGCACTTAAGCAAGATTACAGTAATCCTATTTGATTTTTTAAAAATCATATAGTGGGAGAAACTTTCCATTTCACAGAGTTTTTAAGAATTTTCTGTATTATCATCACTACATTCTTCATTCATCAGAGGCAGAGGCACTTGGGCCAAGTTGCTAAATTTCAAATGAATTCTAAGAAGAATACAAGTGAACATCACAGACTATGGAAAGGTCATGGAGAGGATCTCAAACCTGACACAGCTTTTTAAATGATTTGATAATAGATATGCTTGCTGTTCACAACCAGCACTCTTCCATGCTATTGCCACATTCTCTTATCTATTTATAAACAATGTCAAATGTCAAGAGTTTTATGAACTTCTAGGCTAGCAATACTTATAATCTCTCGAGTATACCCTTTCTCTACTTTCCCAACATATATATTTAAGCTTGGAGGTCATTACAGGTGTGTGTTTGTCTAGTGAGGAGAAAGAATAGCACAAAAATAATAAGTAAATAGGAGGAGGATCTTTCCAAATGCCATGCTTTTGCTAAATGCATAAGTGACTTGCTAGGCAAAACTTGTTGTCAGGTATATAAAGGGTATCAGCATAATAGGTAAAACCACCTCTCCATATCTTCTTTTTTAGAATAATGCATATTATTTGTGGTTAAAAACAAAAAGAACAAACGAAAGCATAAAATCACTTAGCAAGCTGGTCCTGAGGCTGACTTGTTGGTTTGTGTTGGACAGGGATGTGGCTGACAGACCCTGATTTCAGAACCTCATTCTATTTTCTTGAGATGGGACTAAAGATAGCCTCCTCCACTATAAGTGTGAACATGCAAACACACAAAACCACAGCAGGCCTCTCACTCTGCATAAACTGCTTTTTTTTATGGCTCATCTTGAATCAGCCGCAGTTCATTTTGCTCCATATTCCAGTGATTACAGTTGGAATTACAGTGGCATTTCTTCAGTTTAGTTAACAGAGTGCCTGAGGCTTGTGTTCAGTTGCTATAATAGCAGATTCACCAGGGCGAATATAAGTTTTCATAAGCAATCTCATCCAGGAGAGTCTGGGGACCACAGAGCCAGAATAAAGTCTGATCAGTATACTACTGTCTTCCTTTTCTCCTAATTTTCACCAGTAATTATAAAACTGCACAAGCTAAATGCTCTTTGTCAAAGAATTTTCTTTGCTAAAAGGTTTTTATCAGATTTATCCCTTCAAAGCCATCAAAGCAACTTGGCTTCAATTTTTCTAATTTTAACATCTAGCTACAGACGTAAGTTCATCAGCTCTCATGTCCAATAAAAATTTGGTCTAACAGACATTTTTTTTTCCCAAGATACACTTGGAGTCTAAATTGGTGGTAAATCTTTTCTAAGTTTTTCTTTTCTGTTAAACTGCCTTGCATGTTTTGGAAACATAATTTTTCAACTTAAACAGTCAGCACTGCAAGCACACACATAACCTAAGGAAGAATCAGCCCACCATGGCTGTGTGCTAATTCATACAGCCTGAGGAATGCTGAGAATCCTCACTAGCAACAATGGAGAAAAACAAACAATTAAGAAACATTACATACTCTGGATTACATGGAATTGAAAACAAACATACTTGAAATTCTCTGGTGCTTCCTAAACATTTTCTTTTTCTTTCATTTTTTTCCTCACTTTTATTAACTATGAATTTATCCTTATGTAACAGATCTAAAAATAATACAAGTCAGGATGGAAGGAAAATAATGTTACAGAAATATCTAAATGGTTTCCTTTTTACTCCCTTGGAAGATGACTTCAGACAGGAACACTGACTTTCTGAGTATGCAGCTATCTGTCGTCACCTTGTACCTATTTTTTCAGTAGCACTAATTTTAATCTTATGCTTGCAGCTTATTGAAGAGGTAGTTGCCTGAAAAATGAAAAACTTCACCAACTTGCGAAAGTCAGTGGAGAAAAAGTTCTAAGTCTTTAGGTAGTTAATTAAGAGCCTTGAAAAATAATACCTCCTGTATCCAGGTTTTCTGAAACTTCCGTTGTGTTTCTGATAGTGAGTGGATTACTATGACTGATTACCTATCATATTTCAACTTTCTTCCGTTCAAATCCATAAATTTATTGAGAATCTTTGAAGTCCTAAGATTACAAAGAGGAGCAAACAATCATCACTATTCTTATCTACCACATTTTGAGCCCTGGTTACATGCCAAGGTAAATCTTTGCACGTACTATCTTTTCTGATAGTCACAGCAACATCATGAGGCAGATATTGTTTCTATTTTACAGGTGAAGATACTGCAAAGGCCTGGGCCCCCAGAGAGTTAGTTCTCAGGCGGTCAAGAATTGACAATGAGATAATTGTTATAGATTTGTCAAACTCAGGTATTCTGAAAAACTTATTTTTAAACATTTAAAATTGAATATTAAAACATTAAATATGTTGAATTTTGTCAAATGCTTTTCTAACATCTATTAAAGACAGGTCATGTGGTTTTTATCCTTTGGTCTATTAATGTATTGTATCACACTGATCGATATTGAACCAATCTTGCATCCCGGGGATAAATCCCACTTGGTCATACTATATGATTGTTTTAATATGCTGTTGAATTTAGTCTGGTAGCATTTTGTTGAGAATTTCTGCAACAATATTCATCAGGTTACTGGCCTATAGCCTTCTTTTCTGTAGTGTCTTTTTCTGGCTTTGCTATTAGGGTAATGCTTGCCACATAAAGTGAGTTTGAAAGTGTTTTCTGTTCTTCGATTTTTCAGAAGAGTTGGAGAAGGACTTGCATTTATTCATCTTTAAATGTTTTGGTAGAATTCTCCAGTAAAGCCATCTGTCCCTGGACTTTTCTTTGTTGGGAGTTTTTCTGATTACTTATTCAATCTCCTTACCTAATTATAGGTCTTTCAGATTTTCTATTTCTTCATGATTTGAGCTTGATAGATTTATGTTTCCAGGAATTTATACATTTCTTCTAGGTTATCCAATTTGTAGTCTCTTATAAGTAGTCTCTTATAATCCCCTCAAAGTCATAAAATTCTAACTAGGAAAATATTTACTATCATATACCTCCTTTACTTTTTCTCTCTGTTCTCTCTTTCTCTCTCTCTTGCTTTTCTTTTTCTCTCATGGTCTCCTCACTCTCATTGGTGTAAACTAAATTTACCCAATTATGAAAATTCACTCATAAACACACTGAGCCTTTTTCCTGAGACATGAGCCTCTTCCTTGAGACAATTTGTGGTCTCTGAGAGGCCTATGTGATTCCATCAAACTGAAACTTTGTGATGTTTTTAAAGGTAAATAAAGGTAATTTAATAATAATGTCAAAGCAATCTATATTGCTTTCATCTCTATGAAAAGTGCCTAAATCCTCCATGTTTCATCTATGGTTTAATATCTTGAAAGTAAAGCCTTTATTGAGTCATTAAACTATGGAATCTCTTCCTTTAGTAAGGCAAAAATAGTACTTGGTGATGCCTTAATAAACAACCTGAAAAATAATTAAGCAAGCAACCTCACTGACAGTAGCATCAAAAATAATAAAATAATTAGGAATAAACATAACTAAGGAAGCAAAAGTTTGTACACTACAAAATACTGCTGAAATGCTGCATGATTCCACTTCTGTAAGTACCTGAAGTAGTCACATTCATAGAAACAGAAATTATACTACTGGTGGTTGCTAGGGGTGGGAGGGTTGGGGTGGAGGGTGGGATGGGAGAGTCACTGTTCTGTGTATATAGACTGTTAGTCATGCAAGTTTGAAAAGTTCCAGAGACCTGCTAACAACAATGTTCACATAGCTAACAACACAGTACTATATATAAGAAGTTAAATTAATTAGATCTCATGTTATGTGTTGGTTTGAAATTTTACCACAATGAAAAAAAAAAGTGTATGTCATGTGAAGGAAACAACAAAGAGTTTATCCTACTGGAGTGAACAGTGAACAGTAAAGTTTTCAGAAATAAATCCAGAAAGCTAAGATGCAGCTGACTGTGAAGGGCTTTGAATTTGGAAAATATCAACCCTGTGGCCAGGAACTCAGCCTGTTTCTCCTCAGTTCCTTTGTGATACTGTTCTTCCTCTACCCATTATTTTAAAGGTGCTATTCTTTGAAATTTCACTTTTGCCAACTACACACTGTACTTGGTCAATCTCTCCCACATTTGGAAACTCTGCTCCTTTCTATACTCATCAATCTGAAATCTATTCTTCCAGCCAAGACCCCTTTCTTAAAATCAAAGTCTGTGTATCATACTGCATATGAAACCTCCACTTGAATGTAGCAGAGGCACCTCAAACCCAACAGGCTAAATTTTAATTCCTCCTCCTCCTCCCACTACCGCTATTCTACTCTTCTCTATTGTTTTCCTATGTCCTCCATCTCACTAAACGGCATTGTTCTTCCTTAGGGCTGAAAAACTGGCATCTATCTTACCTCCCATATCCAGTCTCCAAATCCTACTAAATCTCCTCCCAAATATCTCCATTTAGTCTATTCATCATGGCAGCCATTACTGGAATTCAGATTAGTATCAACACTCCCAGGACTACATTTGGTCACTGAAGAATTATACTTCAATGACCAAATATTAAAAGGTTTAACTGTGAACAAGACAAAAGAAGTCATGAATAATATTCATCTTATACACTCAGTCTTTGAGATGTCAAGAATTAGCTGAAATGCACTATCAGATGCATAGCATCAGAAGTGAGAATTAAATATGTCTGTTGAGAAAAGTAAGAGCCATTTGGGGAGTAAGAATTTGATTTTGCTAAGTCTGGAAGGTAGACTGGGTAAATGAATTTCTGATTTTTGTTTTACATTTACAGTCTATCTCCTTATTTAGCAGGTGTACTCACTGCTCCTGGGATTACATCCCTCATTTAAAAGCCTCTACTGGGCATACTAGACCCATTTGTGAATAACTTCTTTGAAGTTAAAGCTTTACTCTGAAAAGAGTCTAACTGTCAACTCAGCAACTGGGGAAAGGGGATTTTATAGCACTTACATACCAGTTTTTAGAGATGTTATCAATATAATTTTTTAAAAGTTACCAATTTAAGTAGAAAGGAACCTTGAAATGTGGCTAAAAGTCGTGTTTATGTTATTATTATAAGAACTGGATGACATAGAGCAGCTCTTCTGCTTCTGTTCTAGCTTTCTGGCTTAAATTTCAAGAGATTACCTAAATTACAAGTATAACCAGAAAACAGAAAACAAAAATGTCATGTGAGCATAACCCAAGGGCAGGTTGCACTAAGCTACCTGTTAAGGAAGATAAAATTAGCTACATTAGTTTTTGTAACTTTTACAATATATTAAAATCCTATCAAAAAAACAATGTAAGACCTTGCACTCTTGTGTTAGGTCCCTTGAAATTAGTAGGTCAACTCTCTCTAAACCAATTCCCCAAAAACTTGTGTCTGATGGGTTTTCAAAATTGCATAGCACTATACTAAAGGATCTGTTTATATTGAACTTTTGAATTCAAAATTCAAGTTTGAAATTGCAATTGCCTTTTCACTATAATCACCTGGGGCATTTGAAGTGAAGACTCAGCTCAAAAATCAAGGGAAAAAATCTAATTTAATTATTATAATGTCCTCTGTAAATATGCCTTGAGAACCAAATAAAAATTTGGATTTTGATTTAACTTAATGTTCAAGAGAGAAAATAAACACAGTTATTCATTAAGGCTGACCGTCACAGTCATTTAAATTCAGTATTTAACTCTTAAAGACATTTCTCATTTCCTGTCATTGGGACTGCATTTCCAAAGTACCCATGCAGGGGTTTTCCTCTACACTAACTACAGCATTAGAAAATTTGCACTGATTAATGACTGATTTCCCACAATCAAAACCTGGAATATCTTGGTTCAATTAAACACTACGGTATAATATGTCATAGTTCAGTTGTTAGGCTGATGGGAACATTAATTCAGTGTTTAATATAATGCCAAATTAACTTTTATAAATTTAAATACTGTACTCTTAGAACTATTCACCTTAATATCTTGTTAGCATTTTACTACTGCCATATATTTTGCAGATGGTTAAAAGGCATGACATTCCATCTTTTCTCCTTTGAAGAGAAAGATCCAAATTTGTGTTGTGTATCTCCCCAATTCATGACAACTGAATGGCATTATTTCCTTGGAAAAAAATAACAATGAGAAATATTAAGGGTCTTGCTATCATATGCTTCTGTATGCCTAGCATGTGAAATACCATGAAAGGCTATAAATTATTGTTATCATATCTAATGATACTGCAAAGCTTAATTACTGCCATTAATGTGAGCACATAATGCCAGATCATTTTCTCTTTGTCTCTGTTCTCTTTCCATTTAAAGCCTAAGCCATATTGTCCTTTACCCTTTGGCCTCAATTTTTTATTTCTGGCTGCAAAATCTGAAGACCTATTTCACAATTTAGATCTGTTCAAAATATTTAAGCTTATTCCAAGGCTTTTTAAATGGCTGATAGGTTGAAAGAAACTTTTGTCCAAAGTCATTTAAATGCAAAATTTAAAAAAAATGAGTGTACTATTGATTCTCTTAGAATGTCACTTCTAAATGCAAACAAGTCCTTTATTAAATACTTCCACATTTCACCATAGATGAATCTTCTAATCGTATATTGACTGGTTTTAATCCTAGTAGTCTTTCCTATGTATACAGTTACATATCCATTTTCATATTGTTATAACTTCCTTAGTCTTTCTCCTAAGAATCATGCAATATGACTCTAGATGAATCAGTTCACTGTGATTCCCAAAGACAAAGTAACTTTACATTGTAAAAACACAGAAGACACAGGGACAATATTCCCTAATATTAAGCATTAGGTTATTCCATTGTATCCTTGTCCATGTACAAATGCATACACTCTTTAAAGAAATCCTGGCATGTTTCCAGTATAAATTTGTTATTTTTATGATAATGTTTCTTAAATGAATATAAACATAAAGCCAGCAATATTTTTTCTAGTGTTAACAGTTCATAGATTAAAGACCTGAAAGTCAAATACAAACACAATAATGTATCTAGTAAAATTTAAATTAATAGTAGTAGTTTAATACTTTGGACAATATTGTTTGGCTGAAATTAAACGATGAGCTTCTTTTATATGCTAATTCAATAACCTGATGAATCAGTCTGACAATGTACACCAAAATGTGCACCATGAAAATTCTGAAAAAAATGTTTAAAATATTATCTCAAAAAGTACTAGGAAAGTACTATTACACTTACCGATAATGAACAATTATACACATTAGTACCCACAAACACAGAATTCATGCAATGCAAAACATGGTACTAAACACTAAAGCCCAGGCCTTCTAAGCCCAACAAAACTAATACTTCTCTTATAAAATTCTTCCTGGAGCTCTTTGGACCTCCTCTGGCTCAAATGCATCATTCTTATCAAATTTGCCTTTCTTCTTTTCTCATTAGCCTGTTACAATTACTCTGTTATGCTATGCTATTTTTGTGGTATTAAATCAAAGTATGAATTGAATGAATAACTTTAAAATAAAGCCATAGTCTATGAAGATGACTGCCCATTGTAAATTATTGCCAAAAAGTAAGGTTTTCAAGGAACTTGTTAAAATAATTCCATATGAATGCAATAGATGTCGAATATGTATTAGCTTTTTAACTCTGGGATATATCAACTAGTGACAGCCAATAATGTCCTTTAATATATAAAAGTAAAAATGCTGTCACTTCAGGTCACCACGGGGTCCCAATGTAATCATAAACATGAAAGCAAATGCTGGGACTGAACTCAGAGTGGAGTGTTTAGTTACAAAGCAGCCATTCACATATCAAAATATTCTTATATAAACATTTTAATCAGCATTGAAATGAAAACCCAAAAACAAAATTACTTCAGCAAAACTATTTCTCCTGTAGCGTAAGTCTTTATAATACAAATTGCCCCTAATAAAATAGATTTATTCTGAACTGGAATTTATTTTACAGAGACTGCTTGTTAGTCATTACTTGATAATTGAGAACATCGGTAAACCAAACAGGAATCTGGCTTAGTGACACACAACCACTTTAAGAGGCTGAGTGATCAAACTGTAAATGCATGCTTTTTGTCTGTCTTTGGTGAGTGTCGACTGTGCTGCAATAGTAATAACAATGCATTTATGTAATGGTGTATTTATGCTTGTGCTAGTGGTAACTGTAAAAACCCATTACACTTTTCAAAATTTTAAATTGTTGTTAATACACTTAACAAAAAATTTACCATCTTAACCAATGTTAAGTGCACAACTCAGTAGCATTAATTACACTCACACTGTTGTACAACCAATCTCTAGAACTCTTTTCACCTTGAAAAACTGAAACTCTATACCCATTAAAAAAACACCCCATTCCTCCCTCCTTCAGCCCATGGAAACCACCATTCTATTCAGTCTCTATGAATTTGACTATACTAGGTATCTTACAGAAGTGGAATCACATAGTATTTGTTCTTTAGTGACTAACTTATTTAACTTAGCATAATATCCTTGAGATTTATCCATGTTGTAGCATGTGTTGGAATTTCCTTCCTTTTTAAGGCTGAATCACATTTATTTGTATGTACAAGCTACATTTAGCTTTTTCATTCCTCTGACAAAGGACACTTAGGTTGCTTCTACTTTTTGGCTCTCATAAATAATGCTACTATGAAAATGGTTGCACAAATATCCTTCCAAGTCCCTGCTTTCAATTCTTTTGGGACATACCCAGAAGTGGATAAGCTGGATCATATGGTAATTCTATTTTAATTCTTCTTTTGAGGAATTTCCATACCGTCTTCCATAATGGCTGCACCAGTTTTAATTCCCACCAACAGTGTACAAGTGTTCTAACCTCTCCACATAATACCTGCTTGCTGGGTTTGGGGGGTTGGTTTTTTTTTTTTTCAATTGTACCCATCCTCATTGTTATGAAATGAAGTGCCCATTACTTTCTAGCAAATATCTTATTAGAGTTATTTTCAGGATTTTCTTAGTGGTGTTTAGGTTACTTTTTTTGTCAGTATTGATCAACCGGAATGCTAATTGTAAATTATGACAACAAAATACACTTAGGACCACAAAATGTACTTTACTTAGTTAATTCTTAAAAGCTAAACAACTGTACTTCAAATCTGAAATTCTTCAGCTCATAATCCTTTTTTCTCATTAAAATTTTTATTACTACTTTGACAATTTGTACTTTCTTAGGAATGTACTATAGAGTTATGAAAGAATAGACTACTTTTCATTATCTTTGTTCTGCTTATATCCAAAGCATATGAATGAGTGGCGTTTTTCTAATTCAGCTTCTGCCATTGATTTGCAGTGTCATCACTTATTAACTATTCCAATACCACCAGAGAGGAAAGTATTAGATTTTCACTTTTTCACAGATAGTTTTGATAAAATATTGCTAAAACTTTCAGAGGAGTTTGGTAAGAGCATGTTATTATGATTTGCCTTTTTCATTTATGCGCTTACCTCTTTTAACTCTTTTGTGGTCATATTTCTTACATATCTCTGAGTACTGAATATGTGCCTGTCTGTGATAGTTAAAAATTTGTTGGACAGGATACATATTCACTGTGGTGAAATTAACTGAGAGATGCTGGATACCAGAATTTTAGATTCTAAAATTTCCACACTCCAGGACTATGGCCCAATTCTAGAAGAGGAAGTGCCCTTTTATTCCTTCACTGTTAGCAACTAAGCAACTAGTAGAAAGCACGAGGGCCTCCTGTTTCATAAAGTCTCAGGAGCTTCTGCCTCACAGATTTCATCTCTATCTGCGCAGAAAAGCATCCTTCTCAGAGCTGATGAAACGTAAAGTAAAAACTAAAGAAATTAAAATAAAAAGTCATTGCTGGACCAATTATGATCAAGCTAGTATAACTCTATAATGCATTTGACAGGGAAGAGAGAAGCCTTTACAATCTCCCCTGTAGATAAACCCTTGGAGAAGTGAATTGCAATGCATGACCAATTATCTATATGTCACTTTGTCAAAGTTGGGAATAGTTATTTCCCAAATATATGAGAGTTCTGGCAATTATTCTGCTGTACAAAAGTTAATTATTCATAGGCGTTGATCATTTCAATCCTATCTTTTGAAAAGGAATTTGAATCTTTGCTACAACTGCTAAACTTGCAAATTGTTCATTAATTTTGGCCCTGGCTCTAACCTTAAAGCATTAAATATTTTAATACTTCTTGATAAAAGAATAAATTTCTCTCTCTATTCAAGTGTGGAGTCTGCAGAGTTTCTTGAATAAGCTAAGGAAAACAGTGCATTAAAGGTCAACGGTAAACTTATTTGTTATAACTGACCCTAAATTTTCTTTTACTGGCAACAGTTATATACTGATCCATATTACATACTTGATGGACAAGTAAGATCCTTTCCCCAAAGCCTTAAGATAATGCATGAATCATAATTTTTCATGGTGGTGTTTATCATATCAGAGCTAATAATGATGAATCAGTGTGTAATGTGTTAATGTCATACACTTTTCCCTAGAATTTCATTCTCATTAAAATATCCTTGTAATTTTACCATTGTGCAATACCGATACTTTTCAGTCATTTCCCTTTTAGTTTTACTAATATTTCATTTAAAATCATCTTTTCAATAAAATAAAACATGAAGGTTCATGTGTATACTCATTTTTTTCTCTACTATTTTCTATTTTAGATCATCTTCCGCTATCACCATATTCTCATTAGTACTGAATGTAAACATTTTTGTTACTCTGACTCATTACAGACATGTGAACAACCTGCTCAATACAACAGTTTTTCATTGATTGTCCTCTCTATTCATCAGTTCCTGCTTTTAAGTTTTCTATGCAGCTGGCTTTATATATTTCTTATTCTCCCATGGGTGACTGAAACTATTTTCTGGTTTTATTTTTAATGAGTCTGATACCACTTTTCCCAGAGTCTCTTTGACTATACTGCTATGTCAGAAGATATATTCTTTATTATTTCATACTTTTATTTATACTCATTTGTGTTAATTTAATTAGTATAGCTGATACTACTTCATTCCTCTCATTTTATCTGCATGTAAGAATTTTTCTTCTTCTGATCAATTAATATGGCCTACCTTGTCTATCTCTCTGCTTGCAATAAATAGACATAAACATGGGGATAATATATAAAATAATACTTTCTAAATTATATTGTTAATAGACAGTAATGGGACTATTATAAAAAAATTTTTTAGGCTAGTATTTATAGTCACAGGCGCTTGAAATATTTAGAGCTGGGAGTTGATAGACATCACCTGATGTTATGGATTTAAGGAAGCCAATTAGTAGTTATATTACTGCACTCCTCAAAAAAAGAATCCATATTTTTGGGAAGGGAAGTTAAAACTCATTTCACCTTTTTAGTCAAAAATGATAATTAAGAGTGATGAGAAGCTAAAGGGTTTCTACTTTACTTATTATCAGCAGTCAGTTATTAAGTCCAAGCCTTAGACATTCAACAATAATCCTAGGTAGACTCTATGTGCAAATGCTTCAGTTTTGGAAAGGGAAAAAAACAAAACTTGCATACACAGTTTGCATATAGCCCCTAGGATGACTAAGGGAAAAGGTCATCCCACAAAAATCAGTTGCATTTCTTCACACTAACGATGAATCAACAGAAAAAGAAAGTAAAGAAACAATCCCCTTTAAAATAGCACCCTAAGTAATAAAATATCTGGGAATAAATCTAACCAAGGAGGTGAAATAATTATACACAGAAAACTATAAACCATTGATGAAGGAAATTAAAGAAGACTTTAAAAAATGGAAAGATATCCCATGCTCTTGGATTGGAAGAATCAATATTGTTAAAATGGTCACACTGCCCAAGGCAATCTACAGATTTAATGCAATCCCTATCCAATTACCCAGGACATATTTCACAGAACTAGAACAAATCTAATAAAATTTATATGGAACCATCAAAGACCTAGAATTGCCAAAGCATTACTGAAGAGTAAGAAAGAGGCTGGAGGAATAACTCTCCCAGACTTCAGACAATACTATAGAGCTGCAGTCATCAAGACAGCATGGTATTGGTACCAAAACAGACATACAGACCAATGGAACAGAACAGAGAGCCCAGAAATGAACCCACAAACTTTTGGTCAACTCATCTTCGACAAAGGAGGCAAAAATATACAGTGGAATAAAGACAGTCTCTTCAGCAAATGGTGTTGGGAAAACTGGACAGCAGCATGTAAAACAATGAAGCTAGAACACTCCCTTACACCATACACAAAAATAAACTCAAAATGGATCAAACACTTAAACATAAGACAAGATACAATAAACCTCCTAGAAGAAAACATAGGCAAAACATTATCTGACATACATTTCAAAAATTTTCTCCTAGAAGAAATAAAAGCAAGAATAAACAAATGGGACCTAATGAAACTTACAAGCTTCTGCACAGCAAAGGAAACCATAAGTAAAACAAGAAGACAACCTACGGAATAGGCGAAAATTTTTGCAAATGAAACTGACAAAGGCTTGATCTCCAGAATATATAAGCAGCTCATAGGACTCATAAGAAAAAAATAAGCAACCCAATCCAAAAATGGGCAGAAGACCTAAGCAAGCAGTTCTCCAAGGAAGACATACAAATGATCAAAAGGCACATGAAAAAATGCTCAATATCACTAATTATCAGAGAAATGCAAATCAAAGCTACAATGAGGTATCACCTCACACCAGTCAGAATGGCCGTCATTCAAAAATCCACAAATGACAAATGCTGAAGAGGCTGTGGAGAAAAGGAAACCCTCCTACACTGCTCGTGGGGATGCAGTTTGGTGCAGCCGCTATGGAAAACAGTGTGGAGATTGCTCAAAAGACTAGGAATAGACTTACCGTATGACCCAGGAATCCCACTCCTGGGCTTGTATCCAGAAGGAACCCTACTTCAGGATGACACCTGCACACCAATGTTCACAGCAGCAATATTTACAATAGCCAAAACATGGAAACAGCCTAAATGTCAATCAACAGGTGACTGGATAAAGAAGAAGTGGTATATTTATACAATGGAATACTACTCAACCACAAAAACCGACAACATAACGCCATTTGCAGCAACATGGATGCTCCTGGAGAATGTCATTCTAAGTGAAGTAAGCCAGAAAGAGAAAGAAAAATACCACATGAGATCGCTCATATGTGGAATCTAAAAAACAAACAAACAAACAAGAAAAACAAAGCATAAATACAGGACAGAAATAGACTCATAGACAGAGAATACAGACTTGTGGTTACCAGGGGGGCGGAGGGTGGGAAGGGATAGACTGGGATTTCAAAATTGTAGAATAGATAAACAAGATTACACTGTATAGCACAGGGAAATATACACAAAACGTTATGGTA
Source organism: Vicugna pacos (assembly GCF_048564905.1). Classification (NCBI taxonomy): domain Eukaryota; kingdom Metazoa; phylum Chordata; class Mammalia; order Artiodactyla; family Camelidae; genus Vicugna; species Vicugna pacos. Next base: position 29,571,638 of record NC_132988.1, read on the forward strand.
GCTCACAGAGAAAAAAATGTGACCATGAGTGTGTATATGTCCATGTATGACTGAAAAATTGTGTTGAACACTGGAATTTGACACAACATTGTAAAATGATTATAAATCAATAAAAAATGTTAAAAATAAAATAAAAAAAATATTAACAACAACAACAACAAAATCCCACAAAGGTAGAGAGCATTCTAAATGCTTCAGTTGCACCTTTATCTTCTCTACCCCATAAATTTCCATTGTTATGACTGTAGCAACACTTCAGTTCCTAGGTGGTACATTCCAATCTCTGATCACCTCATATCGTTCAAACTTAAGACTCTGTTGCAGAAAAAGAATCAAATTTTTAGCATTCTTGAATCTTGGCTTGAATTTTCTCCTTGATTTTGACTCTTGCAGATTCTTACTAAGTATCTTGGGACCTGATTCTGATCACTCTCTGACTCCTGGCTCTTCCCCAAATCAGTCTTCTGACTCTGGATTCCCATTCTTATATGTTAGTTCTGGTTTTTCATCTTTATGAACACAGGATTTATCTTCATATAAATTCAAAATTTGCTTGGTCCACATCCAGAAATGGAAAAAAGGTTAATGAGGAAAATGGAATTTAGTACATGTGTCTACTCTCCTACGCATGAAAATAATAGAAAATAAGAAAACTTTCATTACATGATGATACAACTCTATTCCTGGAAAATCCATCTATATGAACAAAAAAACACAGTAAAACTAATAAGAGAGTTCTGTAAGATGGTCTGATACAATACCAACTTACAAAAACAATAGTCTCCTGTATACCTCATCTCTTACACACTCCCTCACAACTAGATACTGTAATATAAAAGAAGATCCCATTAACAAACTATGTAAAAAGAAACAAAACCTATGAAAAACATATAAACCTTGTAAACCTTATAAGAAATATGAATATGTAGAGTGAGAAAACAAGTAAGTAAGCAAAACTGTACTAAGAGTCAAAAAGAAACACCGAGTAGATTAATTTCTGAATGAAAATGTTCAGTAAAGGTGTTATATGTCCACAAATAAATATACAAATTCAATGTGACATCAATAATCTCAATAAAAAACCTCAAAGGGATTTTTCATAGAATTTGTAAAGCTGTTAGTAAAGTTTATACTGAACAGCATGTGTATGGAAATGGTCAAAGCAATTGTGAAAAAAAACAGATAAATAAAACACTAAAAATAGAACTTGCCCAATCAGATATCAAAATATACAATACGTAATTAAAGTATTGTGATACGAGCACAGTGATGTAAGTATAGATCAATAAACCACAATAAAATTCATGTAGGAATTGTGTATATGACATCAATGACATTCAAAATCAATTTGTAAAGGAAATGAACTATTCAAAAACTGGTGAGAGGATAGTTGACTATATTTATTAAGGAATAACAGTAAATTCATATCTCATAAAGTAGATAAAATAAATGATTAGTACTTAGACACTGCACTTTAAAAGTATTAAAAGGAAATACTGACAAATGTTTTCATAATCTTACAGTGATTAGGGCTTCATAAGCAAAACACAGAAGACATAAAGGAAAAGAATAATAGTTTTGGCCACATAAAAACTCTTAAAATTTCAATATTTCAGATGATATCATCTTAGTTTGAATTACTGGAAAGGAGAGTCCAAGACAAGAATTTCAGTGTAGGTAATTTATTTTGAAAATGATCACAGAGAACATGAATAAGAAAGAGGGAGAAAGAAAATGAGGGAAAGTAAATATAAGGCTATGGAATTTTGGAAGCTGATGTGGTGGGCAATGGAATGTCAATTTCCCATAATGCCTCCCTGAATCACTCATGAAAAAGATAGAAGAATGACCATTTATATTTACTTTCCTGCCCCACTTTGGTTGAGGGTCACCCTCAGAGCACTAAGTTCCCACATTTCTGGGCATCACTTGCACACTGACTGAGTGAGTTCCAAAGACTTCAGAAAGAAGAGAGAAAAGTGCATTTAAGGCACTACTATGTCCATGTGAGTCCGAGTGTGCACAGAACTTTTCAGCATGCTATGACTGAAATCTGATGAGGACCAATGGGATGTGACTCAGCACACCAAAGCATCAGCTACAGTCTACTCTTAGCAGCATTCTTATCCATGAGTGCCCCACATTAAAACCACTCTGCCACTAACTTTTCAAACTAGACATTAGACACATCTTTTGAAAATGCTTGATACAGAAGAGTTAGTGGAATAAGTTGCAGCACCCAGAGCTACAGCCAAGTAAAGGTCCTTTCTCTACCACCAATTCTAGAATTCGCAGGTTTAAGTTCTAGAGCTCTTGGCAGGGCCTGACAAGGGGAATTACAAATCATCCATTGATAGTTAGAAGTTTAGTGAAGGTAAAATCCTTACTGTATCCCCAGTAGAAGCTTGGGAACCAAAAGGTCCAATCCATAGACCCTAGATTTGTTGTGGGGGCGGGGGGTAGAACCCAAATTTCTAGAGTGGGCCATTAAAGTCATATTGAGAAGGATTGCTCCTACTTCCTCTCCTTTGTCCTTGAATCCATATATTCTAGCAATTGAAGATACAGCTTCAAATAGCAGATATTTGGTCATATAATGCATCCTGAAGGACAGCAGTTTAACTTTGTAGGACATCATCCCAAGCAGCCATAGCTGAGACTTACATAGACTGTTGAAATGAGTAGGATATACTCATCAGATTGGTCCCATGGTCGTGTCAAAAGATTTGTTTTGCGGTATCCCACATCAGTAAATCTGACATTCTCTAAACTCTCAGGTTGTGGTGCTCTATACTGCAGGCAAATTCATATAGGGAGTGAGTGTCAGTTTTAGTGAGAATGAATCACTGCCCTCATCAGGCTGGAAAGGAGCTTCTGTAACAACCTGACACTAAATGGAGAGCTGGTCTGTTTGATAACATACCGTATCAAGGGCCCAGCATTGATCCCTGCTGCTGATAGATCAGACATTTAGTAGTGACAGGAGCTACATCATCCTGGCTAAAAGAAAGCCCATGCTGTTGGTTCCATGCATGGCCATCATCAGTACCACCATGGCTATTCATCATGCCCTTATGGTAGGCAAAAGGGTGCCTGAGGACAGAGGCTGGCATACCTCTATCAGATGAGGCATCTTCTTCACCAGTTGTTCAATGTCCCTTCTACAGTGGATTATTTTCACTGGGCATCAACATGAGACACACAGAACCCGCACCCATCGCCATGAGTCCATCCACATAGTTCTTTAAAAAATATCCCTGCCTATGTATTCTAGTCATTCTTCTCCCAAGCCATTGACCAGGGAGTCCATAAACTTTCCCTGTAAAAGGGGCATATAATAAATTATTTTAGATTTGGTGAACCATACAATCTCTGTTGCAGCTATTCAACTCTGCCGTCATAGCACAAAAAATAGCCACGAATATTACATAAATGAATATGTGGCTGTGTTTCAATGAAGTATTATTTATGGACACCAAATTTGAGTTTCAAATGATTTTCACACATTATGAAATATTCTTTTTCAACTTTTTCCAACCATTTAAAAATATAAAACCAATTTTAACTCACAGGCTATATAAAAACAGACACTGAAGCAGACATGGCTTTCAGCACATCGTTTGCCAACCCCTGCCTTAGACAAACAAGTAGAGCCATTTACTGTTGCATGGGAAACCAGTCTTACTTTAGGCCACTTTTCCCTCCATATAAAGTGCAAAACTAGGTATATTGCTCACATTTCTGCCCGATTAAATAATTTCCTTTCATCAATGTCTTTTAGAACTACCTTAGCGGGCCTGTAGTGCATCAGTATTCCATTTGGCTCATACTAAATTATTAAGTCAGTCTCTGGGCCAAATTCCTCCTCTACTCCATCAAGTAGCTGAAAGGAATGTCCCATGAAGTATAAGCTGCGGAAGAGGCATCGGTTTATCTGTCTTTGAACTTGTTTGGGCCAAATCCCTACTATACAATTTCCATCATGCAATAAATTGCTATGTAGCTGCCCAACCTTATGACTTGGTGGATCTGACAAACTCCTCTGCCAGATCACTCCAGTCTCATGGTTCTTTGGTGCATCATGGAAAGGCACTCGATCCCTACAAGGGCTCAGTAGCCTCCCAGAATCTTGTTTTTAAATGGTAAATGGTTTTCTGCTGCTAAAAAATAGATGTCACACAAAACTAGATTCTTCTAAGTAATCAAAAAGCTCAAGTATAGTATACATTACATCCAAAATTCAAATAAGCCAAGTGACCAAGGCTGCCAAACGATGTTCATTTTTCTCAGAGTTGAAAGATGTGAGGTGCAATGATCTGTTCTTTACCAGGATGGGACATTTCACAAGTCCCCCAAGCCATCCCCCTGAATTTCATCAATTTGACGAGTCCCTGAGTATCTATAGGATTCATCTCCCATCCTCTCTTACAAATGTGTTTTAGTAGAGCATCCAGGGTACCAGCCACTTCCTTTCCATCAGGTCTGATTAGCATGAGAAAATCAATATAGTAGCCATAATAATTCTGTAGCATGTCAAAATTATCAAGGATCCTTCAAACTATACAGTGGCAGAGAACCATAGATATAATACAGCCCTGGAGAAAGAAAGTAAATGTGCACTGTTGTCCCCCCCATAAAACAACTGATTTTGATCCTTTTTAAAAGATACAGATTGAAAAGAACATATTTATCAGATCAAAAGTAGCATTTCAAGTACCAGAGGTTATGTTTCTGCTCCAATAAAAACACCACATCTGGTATATCAGCCAGAATTGCTGATACAATTTGATAAAGCTTAGAGTGGTTTACCCATATATGGTATAATCCTGTTTCTGTATAAACCATATAGGTGAACTAAACAGAACTACGTTAAAATCACCACTTGTATTTTTTTTCATTTTAAGAGAAGTGTCAACCTCTGAAATTCCACTTGGGGACTAGAGATGGCTTATAGACCCATTTGGATTTTCTAATCAGTGAGTTCATTTATTACTTCTAACCATGGGGGCATGATAGCATTCTGGATCCCTTAGTATCAATGTCAACTGAAACTCTGTATCCCGTATCCCTCAAAAGCCTAGGAATCGTCCTTCCCCCTGTATACAGTTAACCTGGATTGGAGAAGAATGAGGAAATATTTTTTATGTATCCTTGGATTGATGTTACAAGATCCTCCTCAAGGGGACCTGGACTTCACTTCAATTGGTTACATCTAGGTGTGAGAATAGGGTCACTCTTTGAACCAGGGTGAGGCACTGGATTTTTTCATTATGTCAACAACAAATAGATTTCTTCCATTCAGCTTTTCAAAAATTTTATTACTATGTTTTTGGTTATACAAGTCAAAAAAATATCCTGCTTGATTGCCCATCTTTCTCACCCTAGGATCACCATGGTCTAACAGTCATTGCCAGAGATCACTGTTAAGGCAACCTGATTACCACTCTAACCTACTGTTCATTTTAGTAATTATATCCCACTCACCCCCAATGCCTAAGAAGCTCCTAGCCTCTAATTTTCCACTAATCTATCTCTGTGAGTCCAGTTCCACAGCAGTCCACTCCACTGTCAACACTAGCCTTCAGGAGATAAGAGCCCCTGAGCTTCTCAACCATGTTAGTGTCCCCTCACAAGTCCATTCTTCATTACTTCATTGAAGGAAGGGCCATTTTGGACTTTTTCTTGATAAAGAAGTGGGTTTTTTAACCTCATATAAAAAATATATTGTAATATTCTCTCCTCTCTCTCCTCTGACCCCTTCCACAATATGCTGACAAAATAGTTACTGCATCTCCAGCTCCTTTATTAAAGACCACCATCATGTCTAAGCTTCAAGGGGCCATACTAAAACCACATAAAACAGGATTCAAGTATCCTGGTGAAGGAGAGTGTTCTTATGCCAATAAATTCTCCCTTGTCCAGCCTTTATATTCTGAACTATCAGCCTTGCCTGGTTCTGCACTTTCAGAAATCCACTTCTGTACATGCTCTGCTGTTTCCTTCCTGTGAGTATTAGCTACATTCTACTATTCTGTCAGTGAATAAGCTATTTCATTCCTGGAGTTAGGAACAGCCAGAATAATTGTCCACTCAGGTTAGGCTCTACTGTGATTCTAGTTACTGAATAAACACAACAATGGCACACAGGATGGACTCTTGAGAATAATAAGCATCAACTCAAAGGGCATCACCTCAGATGATACCTTTGTGTGGAAACGGTAAGGGCATGTTGCTCTTCTCTAGAAGGGAAGAGGAGCTGAATAAAAGACTGGGTGAGAAATTTAGGTTCAGAGTTCTCAGGCTCATCCATCCAACTGTTCCCATCCCAGTCTCAGATTCTGAGTCTTTCAAAATTTGTTTTCTGACTTTAACATAGTTGATTCATTGAGGCTGACATAAATCTCCTTTGCACTGCTGCCATCCTTCGAATTAAGCCCTATCTAGCCTTCCTTCTGGCTGCAGGAGATCAGTCTCTGCTTAGAGAGGGGAGTGAGTCTATCATTCTCTTTCCCCAAGAATTCTAAGGTTGTTAACAGGTCATCAAATCCACGATCCTCATAATTGCTACTGCCCCTGTCTCATTCCACTGCTAGTGGTAATGCATAACCCAATCCTTCGACTTCTACTTTTAACTCATTCCAATAATCCATAATTGAGAGTTTTTGGAATTTCATCCATCAACATCCCACCTATAAAAGACATCATCCCACTATCACCATTATATAGCATTACCATCCCACTTATCAAATGTAACATAGTAATTGTTGTCATCTAACAGGATCCATTTCTGGTATCCTACCCTGACAGTCTGATCTCTCAGACCAACTCCATTATCAGTTGCCTCAATTGGTCTCATTTGTAAAAATGGTCTCCTGTAAAAGTCTGTGATGTGGGGACAGGTAATTTATTTGGGAGATGAACCTAGGAGGCAGGAGTAGAATATCTGGGAAAAAAAAGAAAGGGAACCAGGAAAAGCAAGTATAAGTATACATTTGGAGGCAATGGGGGTCTAAATTACTCAGGGATCTTAGAGAAGCACGAATAATGCCTCCTAGAATTGTCTAGTGAAAGGAAGGGAGTCTGGGACATTTATCCTCTGGCTCCTGTCACTGACAGGTTAAGAATTGCCCTTGGGGACATTTTCACCTTTTAGCTTCTGGGCTGCAATTATACACTGGTTGGGGAAGCTCAGGTCTTTAGACAAGGTCCTGAGGGATGTGGTGCAGGCTTGAGGTGGGATACAGTCCATTATGACTGCAGCTGGAATCAGAGACCAAAGTGATGTAACAAGGGACATCGAAAGTGTTCACTACAGATATTTTAAAAGTTCCAAACTAAATGATAAATTAGGATAAAATATTTCCGTGTATTTAACACTCAAAGAACTATATCCAGAACATATGAGTTCCCAGAGTAAGAAATGAAAGAGGAGAAATTACAGCTGATACAACAGAAATACAAAACACCATAAGAGAATACTATGAAAAATGATATTCCAACAGATTGGACAACTTAGAAGAAATGGACAAGTTTCTAGAAACATACAGTCCACCAAAACTGAATCAAGAAGAAATAGATTATTTTAACAGACCAATCACTAGAAGTGAAACAGATTCTGTAATCAAAAAAACTCCCTGCAAACGGAAGTCCATGACTGAATGGCTTCACTGGGGAATTCTATCAAACATACAAAGAAGAGCTCATACCAATCCTTCTTAAACAATTCCAGAAGATTGAAGATGACGGGCCACTCTCAAACTCATTCTATGAAATGATAGCAAATCAGATAAAAGACACTACCAAAGCAGAAAATTACAGAACATATGAGTCACTAAACCAATAAAGATTAATTGTAAAGGATATAAACTGGCAGTTGGAGAAAATAAAATGAAAGGTACAAATATGGAGAGATACTCAAAATCATCATTAATCAGGAAAAGCAAATAAAAGAGCAATATGTCATCATCTGCCTCCATCAGACATGGAAAAATAAAAAGATTGGTATTGTCAAATGCTATTTTGAGTGCTTCCTACATGCAAGGTACTCTCATAAGTGTTTTACCTGTAGTTATTTTTTCAACTCAAAATATCCCTTGAAAGTAGGATTATTATTATCATCATTTACTTTTAGTAATCTAAAATCCATAAGTAGAGAGGTGGTGAAATAAATTATGATACATAAATACTACTGAACAAAAGTAACCATCTAAAGTGAAGTAGCTCTATACATTTCGGTATAGAAAGATCCATAAAATATATCACTAAATGAAAAATCCAAGGGAAAAGATATACCTGTATTACTTTCCCATTTATGTGAAAGGAGGAGGAAGAAGGAAAAGGAGAAGAGGACGAGGAGGAGGAGGAGAGCTGTGTTTATATGCACAAGTAGATACAGACCAAGGCATAGAAAGGAGACTAAAAGCACTTTGCAGGGGTTACCTCTGGGAAAAGCAGTTGAAGTTGGGAAGGAAAAGGAGAAAATAACTTTCATATTCTACTACATAAATTTTTATATTGTCTGTATCTTTTGAAAATAAAGATGTGTTCATGCATTATTTTTATAACCAAAATATTAAAAACATCAGTGACATCTAGCTTCTGGTAATGAGTCTGCCAAGAATGAGCCCAGAGAGGAAGACTGTAAAGATAGAAAATGAAAGTCATTTCTTGTCTGCCTGCTCTGCCTTAATTTTTCTTCTTCTTAAAAGAGAAACTCATGTTTCTTTTTTGGGAAGCCTATTCCTATAGACAGAATCTCAAACCCGTTTTTCTTTCACTTTTGTCTAAGCAATGTCGCCTTACTCATGCGTGTGCATAGCTGTATGCACTCATACATGCGTATTAGGTTAGACATAGGAAACTGCCACTTTATAGGTTAGAGTTAGTGTATCAGCAATTTTGTATGGTTCAACCCTATAAAATATCAAACTAACGTCAAAATTAACATAGTGTCACTTTCTAGCTCTTCATTTCTAGGGAAAAAAAATATTCAGATACCCTATTTCTTTCCCTAAACAGATGTTAACAGAAATATATAGACTTACCTCTTTAATTCAGACATAATGGTATTAAAGAAGTTTCCAAATTTGTCTTTTTTAAATTAAAAGTTTACGAAATTATTTAAAAAATCAAGCTTCAAGATTTTTTAAAAATTCAGTTCCCTAAATTCCTCTAACTGTCCTATCCTCCATCCAACCTGAGCCACTCTTGTGGTTATACCCGAGGTAATCATCCCCCATCTTTCCAATTCATTCCCTTTAGCATCCTGACTCCTGAAATCTTTCTAGCCCACTGAGATTTCCAATCTATTTACCTTTTTGTCTCACCCACTGGCTATGCTTCTTTCTCTCTGTAGTCTATTTAATTCCATGGACGTTCCCTATACTCATTTCCTTGAATTCTCACAAAATTGTCTTGGTCATTTCTCCCTTTCTTATACTCCTGTGACTAAAAGACAATCCAGGTTAAATCCAATTTTCAGCTACTTTATGCCTGCACCCATGCAGCTGAAAGTAAGTGGAGAAAAACACATAACCATGCTGACTGGCCCCACTTTAAATTTATGACCACAAACCTCAAGTGGACTCTCAACGCTGTTTGTCATTCATATTGTGTTTCTTTGGTCCATTCACTCTCCACTAGCACTATTAATATTTCACACTGATCCTTCTTCCTCAGACTTCAAATATCTCCTTGTCTACCCTCACTCTCCACTGATGACCTTGCTTCCCCATTATAACCGAAGCAATCAGAATGGAGCATCTGGTAACAAGCACCCCTACATCCACCACCTACCAGTGTTTGCACCCATTTTACCTGTCTTTCTGCCTGTTCCTATCAGAGAACTCTGTTCTTTTCTCAAGCCAGTCTCTCCACATGCATACTTGATCACATTCTCTCCCAAGATGAAGTCCCAGTTCTTCTTCCCTCTGTTTCCAGCTTCATTAATTTTTGTGTCTTTCCTGGATCACTGCTACTGGTATAAAAACATGTTGTTATTTTTCCCATATTAATTCAAAACAAAAAAAACTTTCTCTAGACCTCATTTTCTGTGCTAACTTCTGTCCCACATCTGTCCTCTCCTTTACTGCAAAACTCCATGAAAGGCCAGTCTATAATCACTCTACCCAAGTTTCCTCTTTGATGAGTTTCTTTTAAATCCATTTCTATCAGGCTTTGGTCCCCACCTCTCACCAAACCACTCTCATTAAGATTCCAGTGATTTCCACATGCTTAAATACTTCTCTGTCCTCATTTCTCTGTCCTCATTTTATCTGTCCTATCATCAACCTTTGACATAGTTTATCATGCTTTCCTTCCTAATGCAAATCCTTCACATGACTTCAGGGGACCACAGCATTTTAAATTTTCTCTTGCCTCATTTTTTCTCATCTCTTCTTTTTAGATATTCATTGACTTGATGATCTCATCCACTTCAGGATTTAAATATCATCTACAAGCAGATGAATCCCAGATTTATATCTTTGGCTCAAGCCTCCCTCCTGAATTCCAGAAACATATATCCAACTTCCCTACATCTCTGGTTGGATTTCTGAAAGACATCTCATGGTTACCACACTTGAGACTAAATTTTAGAGTCATGGGGAATATTGTCAATGATATTGTAATATCTGCAAGGGACAGATGTAACTAGACTTATTGTAATGATCATTTTGTAATGAATAGAAATACCAAATCACTATGTTGCTCACCTGGAATTACTGTAGTATAGTAGTCAATTATACATCCATTAAAAAACAAAGAATAAATTTTGGATATGCCTCCAAAGTTTAGTTTGGAGGACCCCTTCTACCCTTACCCCTCTCCATCAGAGTAGATTTTATACTTCCAGTTGCTCAGGCCAAAAACCTGGGAATCATCCTTGACCCTTCTATGTCTGTCACTCATTTGGTTCAGATTATTAACATTTCACCAATAATTTTTAAAGAGAAAACCCCCTAATTTTTAATAAAAAAAGTGAAAAGCCATGTGCCAAACAGTAGTGAAAAATAATCAAATTTTTAATGTTTCAGAGTAATACTCTGTGTTCTGTATGAAGCAAGAAAACAGCATTTTATTTATGCTACTGGCTTCATGGAAAGTTAGATTAAAACAACCATTGTAGATATTGATTTTCCAGTATGTATAAAAATCTTTTTAACCGTTCTAAGTGGACTACTTTTTTATAAAGAAATAAGCAACAATGTACATAAATTTTATGTAAAGAAGAAAGTAAAGATGATAAAAGCTGTCAGCAGCTTGGTTTATTTGTCTGTTAATTAACAATTTAATTTATTCATTTTACTTAACATATCACCTGCATTTTCCCCATCATTAAATATTCTTTAAAAACATGATTTAAATGATTATATTGCATACTATTTGGGAAGAGGTTGGGCCACATGCAAAAAATAACAGTGGCTCAAACAAAACACGTTTATTTCTCTCACACACAAAGAATTCCAGAGGTAGATGTTCAAGATGAGCAGAGCAGTTCCATAAAGTCTATAAACATCCTGAGCCCCTTAAGAAGCTCACTTCTTTGCTATTTCTGAGATGTTGCTTTCAGTCTTGTCAACCAAGACGGCTTCTAGAACTCCAGTCATCACATTTATATGCCAGAGAATGAGTTGGTCAGAGAGCAGAAGAGAGGCAAGAACCCTTCTTTTTGAGAAAAGTTTCCAAAAGTACCATGTAACATTTTGTTTACACCTTACTGGCAACAACTTAGTCATACCAGCTTTAAAGGACACTGAGAAATGCAGTCTTATTAGTCTTATCTGTTATGTCTTTGTGTCCACTTAGTATCTGGGATTCTGTTACAAAGAGAAAGGGGGTAACAGATAATGGGAAGGAGTTAACAGTCTGTGCCTCAAAGAGTTTTATGTGTAAGGAATAATTTATTTAATAAAAGCCCAGTTATTTTTAACATGCTGCTATCTTCTAAATTTTTAGTTTTTATAATAAAATATATTATTATATAATAGTCAATTTTTTAAAATGTGCTTTCATATCCAAACCACCTGGTAATCATAATTATACTGTATTCAAAATTCAGTATAGATATTAAATCATAGAGAGTTGTATACTTTTTTTTTTTGAATTTTAGGGAAAATGTATGTCAAAACATTGAACCAAATGCAAATTTTATACCTAGCACCATCATATGATATTTTAACTCTCTGAAGAATTGTGAAACAGTTAGTAAATATAGAAGTAATTTCTGCTCATAAATTGGTGTGTGTATATATATGTATATGTATATAAATATGTTAGCTATGTTCACAATTTGTTTTAAAAAAATCTTACAGAAATTCCAAATTGGTTTTATTCCCATCTAGGCAGACTGATTGACACTTCTACAAGTGATTAATCATACTCAATTTTCAGATCCATTTCTCACTCAGATAAATATGTACATGTAATAATAAGACCAACACATGCACTAGTGAAAGATATTTCCAGAAGTCTCCATGTTAATATATTTGAAGGCAGAGGGGAAAAGATGCCAACTGAAACATTAGAGTAAAATAACCTACCAAGTAGAAGTAAAAACTCAGCTTCTTCAAGTTTTTGGACAGAAAGAAGATAAACACAAGCCTCTTCTTTACATATTAAAGGACATACTTCCATCAGGGAAAAATTCAAATCAAAAAATACTCACATTCTTTTTTTTTACGCTTGTTGATAATGTAAGAAAAAAATGTGAAAACAAAGACTGCAGTTCTGGGTTAGTAGCTGAAATATTAATTTCATGCTCAAAAGAAAATTCCATTATTCAAACTTTGTACAAATGCCTAAATTTGATTTTTCTTGTTTCCAATACAATATCTAGTAATGCAGCCCATCATGAACATTACCTGCTCGTTTCCATGATGCACTGCTTCTCTGAAGCAGGGTCTGATGTTTAAAGATACATGACATGAGTCGCTACCCTTGATTTTGACCTAGTTTGAAGAAATATTTAGTTCTCATTAAGCTCTTTTCACAGGTGAAATAGTGAATTATATTACCAACTCACATTTCTCTGAAGACTTGTGGGGTTTTTTTTGTTTTTTTGTTTTTTTGTTTTTAACATATTTAGAGATTAGAATTTCGGATGATAAACGTGAAGGCAACACATCACTGTATTCTTTAGTGCTCGCCACTTGGGAACCTTCTCATTACAGTGACAGCCACAGGCCATTTTCCCTGTTAAACTCAGATGAAACCTAAGCTACTTTGATCCAATCCTTTTGAAAAGATAAGACTGGTGTTATGGTTAAAACCTCAGCTGACAGATTTCAAATAGGACCATAGTTTGAAGCTATGGGGTTTAAGAGAAAGAACAAAGAGCTTCTGAATCTGCTCACAATGGAGCACCTCATTTAATGGAATAAACTGCATGGAACATATACTCTTCTTATCAAATGAGACATCCTTTACTTTTACTGGACAGGTTTAATCACTCAAGACACTTGATTAGAATGGTTTTTAGGCTAATTACTTGTCAGCTATCATTAAAAACATTAATGGTACTTTAAAAATCACCTATTCCTCAAAGCTCCTTTTGTGGACTCTCTCACAAAATAACATACAGTTGCTGACCCAAAATACAATGTTGTGGGTAACTGCTCAGGTAGGGGTAGTACAACCCAGCCACAGGGAAGTGAAAATAGTGGGTGTTATGCAAACCTGTGTGACTCGAGGTGTTAGCGATGCCTCGGGATCCTCCCCTCTCTCACCAGGCCCACCACTCTCACTGGTTGCTGGAAGAGAGGTAAACCCTCGGGGAAGTTTTCACTCTTCCTTTCCAGCAGGACTCTGCCCCCAGTCCCTTGATTACAATCTCAGACCCCAGACGTAGAGTAATCATCGAGCTAAGAAAACTTATGCTTTACTTCCTCTCACCTAATTGATATTCATAATTTTATATTATTTTTAATAGTACCCCACCCCACATTGTATAATATTAAGAACAGACAAAACCTGGATTTGCCTGGGAGATTCATATGGATGATACGAAAATAAAACCCAAGTGAAGGTTTTGCTCCTTTAACTGAAGTCTAGATTAGAGACAGCCATGACAAGTCTGATCCACACCCACACAGCATTAGGTCTCCACTCAAATGGCACTACCGGTATTGGAAGAAGTCCTCCTAACTACATTATTTAAAGGAGTATCCCAGCCCCCTCTTCTCACTCCCTAGCTCCGTGTTCTGCATTTTTATGACACTTGTAACTAACCAATATTGTACAATACATTGATTTTCTTGCTCCTCACTTGTAACATGAGCTCCAGATAGGAAAGAGTGGACTTTGTTATGTTTTTAACCCCTGAATTCACAGCATTTAAAATAGTGATCACTACATTAGCTAAGGTGACCATATAACTTATTGTACAAATGGCGACACATTTGAGAATAAAAAGGAGCATTATTATACCAGAATATCAGCTGTAAACTGTTAGTTTCATGAAACTGGAACCAAAGTCATCCAAACACAAGCCCACACTGAATATATTACTCCTAAGCAGGAGGGAGTGAAAGAAAATGACTTAATATCAGATTGCTCCCTCCTTATTTATGTTATGCTAGGGTTCAGCCTACATCTCCTTTTCTTCTAAGGCTGAGAGGAGACCCTTTTAATGGGAAACTCTCTTTAATCCATTCCCTTGTTGCAGTAAATCAGTGTTCTCAATTGAGAGCTATTTCCCACCACCACTCCCTCAATCCCACCAGGGAATATTTGGCAATACCTGAAGACATTTTTGGTTGTCACAACTAGGAGGGTACTATGAGCATCCAATGGGTAGAGGCCAAGGATGCAGCTGACGATCCCATAATGTAAAAGACAACCTGCAAACCCCCCAAAAATTTATCCAGCCCAAAATATCAATAGTGTTGATGCTGAGAAACTGTAAAGTAACCAAAGAAGAAATGGCCCAAGAAAATAACTATTCTTTTTCAGTTTCATCTTTAATCCCATCATTCTTCCCAATAAATATTCCACTCCTTAATATTGTTACATAAGTAAGTATTCTTGAGGGCTCTTTTTTGACCTTGACTCAGATCAGAGCTGCTCCTTCTTTCCTTCTTTGACATGGATCATGGAGGGAATGGGAAAAGACAGTAAGGGAAGAGTAGCTTTTGCAAAGACAGGAAAAGTCAGGGATTTCCTTGAGGAACTTGGAGCATACTGACTATAGAGAGACCAATAGATACTACACTATACTATTATTTATGTAACAATGGAAATACAGTGATTTTACCAAATAATAATAATGTATTACATAAACACCAGAATGTCTATTAGGCTTCAGAATTTTCCTGTGCAGAGTCTCATTTAATCCTCAAAGAAACATTCATGTATAATGCTCCCTGGTAACAAAGGGAGAAACAATGACAAAAAAAGTGTAATTTCCCCAAGATTACTTACCTACAAAGAGCCAAAGAAGGAGAAAGGGGGAGATGACTGGAGCTAATTAAAACAACAACAACAACAACAACAACAACAACTACTTAACTTTTATCTAGTATTCAGTATGGGCCATCTATTTCCTATTACTTCACATAATCCTCACAAGAAGAACTATGAGGTATTATTGTCCTCATTTTACTGGTGAGTGAATAGGGTCTGTGGCTAGCTTATCCTGATCAAGGTTTATAATACATATCTCACACATCTAAAACTCCTTTCAGAAACCTGCCTTTCTTCTTTATTATGTGAACTCCTTTTTGCTAATTTTTACTCTTTTACTCACTCATTTAATTCACCATGGATCTATTTTTAGCATATCGACAAAATGCAAGGCACAATCCTAGGCCCAGGGAGAAAAGCCTGGAACAATACAAAGTGCCTGCCTTAGGGGAATTTAATTGCACTGAAAAACAAAACAAAAAACGTGCTTAGATATTCATTTCCTTCTCCCTGGGAACTGAGCTATTACCCAGCCATTCACCCCGAGAGCACCAGCTGGCACATGGTGTTGAGAGGTGTTGGGAAGTCACTGTGTAACTCTTTACAAATTATTTTTGCTATGTTATGTTGTTTTGAAAATGTTATGAAGTTAAAAAAGCGAGATAAACGCTTTTAGAATTTTTTTGTAAGACTCAGACTGCCTTAGAAAACTAAGTTACTGACAGTGTTGCTGCTCTTGCTTTATGCAAATAAACTTTAAGGGAGCCCTGAGCTGAAAGAATAAGAAGAATGAGACCATCGGGTTGAATAAGTATGAATAATCAGGGTAACAGAGGGAAAAAGCACAGGAACAGACATGGGAAAGAAGAGTTTAAATTTTCAGTAAAAAGTGGGACCACATAATCATGTCACATAATCAATTGTCCTTAGGCATCTACATGCCATCGAAGACTAGGACACACATTATAAAAAGCATTCAGTTTTTTGCCTTGTTTTGAATCAGGTAGATGGAAACAGAAAAGGATGTCTGAATTTGAACTGTAAGTCTAAATTCTAGTTAGAACTCTGATTGAATTAATTTATGTGCCTACTATCTAAAATAAAGAAATATATAATGTGTCAAGTGATGGTAAATGCTATGACGTTAAGGTGGGTAGGACAGAAAGTGAAGAAAGCTTCTATTTTTTATGAGGTATTAATGAAAAGACTCTCAGATAAAGTAACATTGTGCCTTATTAAAACATCTGGAGAAAGGGTGTCCCCAGCAAAAGAGCAGACCAAGCAAAGGGTCTGAAGTGGGAGCCGTCCTTTGAAGGACATTCAGGTATTGAAAAAAGGCAAAGAAGTCAATGTGGTTAGAGTACCTTTTTCCAAGAAGGAAAACTGAATGAGATAAAGTCAGAAAGATAGACTGGGGACAGATCATGTAGGGCCTGGAAGGCCATGGTAAGAACAAAGTGAGATGACAAACCACTGGAGGACTTTGTAAACAGAGATAATAGGACCAGGCAAACTTCTGTAAAAATGACTCTGGTTGCTGTGCAGAAACAGGATTTGTGGGACTAGGATAGAATCAAGGGACCAGTTAGCCTACTTTGCCTGGGGGTAGTTGGTGAGGAGTGGCTGAGTTCTAGACATATTTCAGAATCAGAGCATTTAGGATTAGGATAGATGGAATGTGGGAAGTGAAAGCAAGAGAGGAGTCGAGAAATGACTTCAAGATGCTTGGATTAAGCAACTGGCAGAATGAATTGCATTTACTGAAATGAGAAAGACTTCTGGAGCAGATTTCAGAGGAAATTCAAAAGTTCCATTTTTGCTGTGTTGCATTTGAGATGTCTGATTAGCATCTAAGTGCAGATGTCAAGTTGAAAACTGAATAGGTGAGTCTGGAGTTTGGGTTTGAGATCACGGTTAAGCACGTAAAACTGGGACTCACCAAGAAATAGATGCTTTGTAAAGCATCTGGAGCGGTGGATTAAAATCCATGGATAAGGAAGAGTTGAAGACTGAGCCCTAGAGTCCCTCGACATTTGATATTTGAGAAGTAGAGGTAAATCCAGCAAAAGAGTGGAGAGCACTGCGGTGTGAGGAAAACGGAGAAAGAGGCCAAAGAGGAAAGTGTTTCCAGAAAGAAGAAAGGATGCCAGTGTCAATGTTTTTAAGTTAGATGTATGGGCCACTGGGTTTGGAACAAGCAAGCTAAAAGGCACTGATAAGAGCTGGGCCTGCTGAGCAGTGGAAACAAAAGCCTCATTGAAATGGGTTAACGGAACAACAGAAGTGGAGAAAAGTTGAGATTGCCATTTTGAGTTTTTCTCCAAGAGCAGCAATAGAAATAAAATAGGAGCTGAATATGGGAGTCAAAGGAGTTTGTTTTGTTTTGTTTTGTTTTTTTACTGAGAATATTACAGATAAAGATTATGACTCCTACACTTAAATCCAGTATGTCTCAAACTGATTCAATTATCTTTCCCACATAAACCTGTCCATCAATATGGGCAGCATTTGTGTGATTATGGGGGTTGGAAAATTGGCTCTGAACCCTGAAGTCTGCCTCTTTTTCAATATCCAATCGTTCATTTACTTTACTCGTTCATTCATCCAGGCAACACATTTTTACTGAGTAGCTGTAATATGGCAGGAATGGTACTAGGCTCTGAGGATATAGGCTTTAAAAAAGATACGGACAAGGTCCCTGTCCTCATCAAGTCTACAGTCTGGTGTGGAAAGTTGACACTGAACAAGAGCAGAGCTGGTTATGAAAGAGGAGCTTTGGGGCCCCCCTTGAGAAGGCCTGCAGAACGAGTCTGAACTGGCAAATAAAGGAGAGAGTGCAATGGGACCACTCCCAGTGACGACGGAAAAAGCCAGTGGAAGCTGGTGGTGAAGGGTTCAAAGTCAGAGAGAGCTTCACATATTAGGGGACCCAAAGAAACTCCCATGCAATGTGGACAAAAGACTGAAGTACCAGCACAAGAGGTGGGCTAAGACCAGTCAGGGGCACAATCCTAAAAGCCCTTATTAACCACATTAAGCATTTAGAGACTTCAGCGGAGAGAAATGCAAACAATTTTTATACTGGTTTTCTGGCAAACTCTTTTCCAGTTTAATGTCTTTACATATGTTTTTCCCTTCTGCCTGAAACACGCTGTTTCCCCAGTTTTCACAATTGATTTATTATTACCCTTAAGGTCTGTTTAAGTATCACTTCCCGAACATCTTGTTTAACACTAAACCCTCAATACTTTTATTCACAGCATACATTTCAAAATATCTAAAACAATTTATATACGACTTATTGTCATATTTGTTGTCCGCTTCTCCAATTCAACTGTAAACTCTGAAGTCGTGCATCTGTATGTTTTGCTTCCTACTGTATCCTGAGCATTTGGCACGTAGTAGGAATTCAATAAATAAGTTTAAGTGTATGTGCATTTATTGGATATAGTCATAGAAGAAGAAGAAAAAAAAATCAAAGATATTGCCAAACTTCCTAGCTTGAACAAGAAAGTCAGAATATGGTGAT
Organism: Vicugna pacos; assembly: GCF_048564905.1. Taxonomy (NCBI): domain Eukaryota; kingdom Metazoa; phylum Chordata; class Mammalia; order Artiodactyla; family Camelidae; genus Vicugna; species Vicugna pacos. The sequence continues at coordinate 29,590,566 of NC_132988.1, forward strand.
GAAGAAGTAAGTTTTAAGAGAAAAAAAGTAATGTTAATTTTTAATATGGATTTGAAGATGCCAGGAGAAAAACGAGGGAGAACTGGGCTGGACGCAGACTTAGGCATATAAATAAAAATAGCTAGCCACGAAAACAGATAAGCATGACCTGTGGATAAAATACAGAGAGTAAAAACAGGGTGCGGGGTGGGTAACCTAAACCAAATCAATATCTAAGGGGAAGAGAAGGCATGAAATGTCTGATAAATAGTGCTAATAATTAGGAGACAAACCAGGAAAATGTGATGTTGTGGAAAGATAATGGTTCAAATAGTAATAAATACTCAGTGGCAGATGCTTTAACTATCAAACAAAATAAAAGATGAAAGTGCCCATCGAACTTAGGGACGTGGAGGTCATCAGTAACCACCAGTGGGAGCAGTTTGTGTGGACAGAGGCAGATTGCTGCTGGTTGAGGAGGGAGTGAGTAGAGAGTGTAATCAATTCTTTGAGGTGACAATTGTTAAAGAGTCTTGTGGGAAGAGCAGAAGGTCACTGGTTGGTGGATTGGCGAGGTCTGTTTTTTAGGATTGGTGATAATAGATCACATGCAAATTCTGAGGGGAAAGAATTTGAGAAAGAGGAAGAGAGTCAAGATTCAGAATATTCAATGCCACAAGGTCCTCACAATGGAGGGTATGGGGGCTGGAGAACAGTTTGGCATATGAGCCTAACATAGAAAAAGAAGTACCTAAGCAGTACACAGTAAAAAGAGAGGAAAGAGGAAAATAATTAGTCAATACGCAGGTGGGTTTGCAGGTCTGATGCTGGAGAGTGCAGGAGTTACTACCTGATGTCTTCTACTTTGTCTGTGAAGTCAGTCAGCATAAACAATTGCCAACCTCTTTACCTCTTACCTGAACTGTTGTAAAAGTTCCCAAAAGCCTTCATGCTCCTAACTTGTCCTTCTGCAAATCAGTCCTCCTAATTGCTACTGAATTATCTGTAAAACTAGTCATTCTTCTGCCTCCTTCCTCTGCTTTATGTCTGTCTCTACTTTACGACATCGTACTGTTAACTACCTTTGTTTTGAGAGACATCAGCTTATTAATTTTACCCTTCCTGGTGTCTAGTTGAGGCACCTGACACATACTAGTTGCAACTACAAATAATAGTAGGGGTTTCTTGGACACGTTAACTCACATTGAGAAAATGTCACAAAATGTGTTTTGATTAACTCCTTAGCTTGATCAATAGTATGAGTAAGCCTACGTTCTGTTTTCTTTAAATCTTGTTCCAAATTATATTTGTCTTTATCATCTAGGAACTGCTTGCGAAAGTTATGCAGTTTTATTTTAATAAACTGGGAAGGTATTTTTTTAATATCTACTTATGTAGTAGATTATCTAGGTCAACCATGCCTGCTAAGGAGCTTTAAGATCATGCCTGTTACCCAGTGATAACACCGACATCTAGTGGTTATTAATCTGATTTTTGGTTATCTATTACATTCCTTCAAAGGGCAAAGCTGGTTTAAAAATGTTTAAGTACTGTATCAGCACTAGCTCATATGTCACAGGTATTGTTAGCCAAATTCAGAAATATACATTGAGGATACAGGATACTGTTTAAAGAAATTATCATCTGTAAAGAAAGATGAAACACGAATCTAGGAAGTGAAGGGCTCAAGGTTCCTGACTGTGACTGAAGATCCCACTCTGGTTCTCAGAGTGTTCCCTGTAGACTTGAGTTCCACAGGCCTCAGTAACATTACTCATGCACAACAGAGATGCTGTGATCAAACAAACATCTAACTTTTCCACCTCTACCCCCACTCCTTCATCCTTCTTCTCTCTCTCTTTCTTAAATCTCCATAGCACTTTGCACTAACTGACTTACATCTTAACTTTACGTATTTATTTGTTATTGTCTGTATCCCCCACCCGATTGTGAGCTTCACAGGGGAAAGGATTTTTCCATGTTTTTCTCCAAGAAAACTTGGCCTATAATAAAAATTCAATGAAATATGTGTGATTGACTGAAATAAATTTGAGAAATACTGAATTAAACAAAATTATCTACTGTAGGAATTCTCAAGACCATTCATATGCTAATGGCATTACTAATTCCAAAGAGAGGCATATCACATTTCTCAAATATCCTTCCTCCCTCCCATCGCCTCCCACCCTCTTCAAATACTACAGGATTTATGTTCTACTGAATATATCTTGGCAAAGGCTGGTCTGACTCATGGACCTAAGACTCTAATTCATTCACATTAAATTCTGTGGTTCCGGCCATACCCTGTGGTACTCGTATTTCAAATTAACACACCATGTAATACTGAGGATACACTAAATTGAAAACACAGAGAACAAATTGCACCTTTGATACTGAGTCAAATAACACAGAAAGGACATAAAACCTATTCCAGTGAATAGCCCAAGACTGACTATATTTAAATGATATTTATCTGAATCCCATCTCCTTCTGACCTCAAGGATTATAAAAATGGAAGTTTGAATTAAGTGGGAAATAAAAATAAAAGAGTTTGTCATGTGGAGAAATTAAGGTTGCTTGGAAAAGCACGACAAAATAATTGTTCACACTCATTATGGAAAACACTGGCATGATAAATATGAAAACAAGTCATTTCAAATGCTACTTATTTAAGGCAAGAAAAACCCTGTGTATTAACCTTTAGGGATAAGCTTACAAAAATACACAATGAATGACTATGACCTCTTAGCATCTGAATCCAGTTTACTTCAACAAAGCCCTTTCTGTTTTGTTCCATTCTTATTTTAGTAGCTGCATCCAGAATGGAGAGGATCCATCCTGAACACTGATTGCATGGTATTGTCATCACAGCATGCTTGCCATCTTTCATGGGGAGAACAGGCTGTTCACATTAGCCATGCACAGTTTGTTAAATCCTTAGCAACGTGGAAAAATGCAGTGTAAAACTAAGGTGGTACCATCCATTACAAGACAGAACCAGAGTCTACACAGCCAAGTTAAATTGCCTGTCATATTTTCACATATTGAGTTGGTCATACAGACATTGCATTACTATTAAAATCACTATATATTTAGCAGGCAATTTCTTTAAAATAGAAATCATTAAAAAAAAAAACACGATTACAAAAAAAATAGCTGCAGGAACTTCTGAAATGTGTCTGCTCAATTGGCAAGAATCAATCATTAACTTCTAGGCTTGATCTCAAAAATCTTCCCAGGAATCCCAGAAAGCTAGACTTACCAAAAATAGTTCATCTCTTCCGTAGGAATCCTGTCTTCTATAACTGGGTTTGCGGCAGTGTGTTCTTCTAGAAAGAACATGCTTTCAAGATTAGATTTAGGACACCTGTGTTGAAGTCCCAGGTCTGCTGCTAACTAGCTGCATTGCCTGCCCAGTTTCTGCAGCCTCCTTGACCTGTATCCTCATCTATAAAATGGGGGTTGTAATTTTGGCCCTACCTTCCTCACAGGGTTCTGAAATAATAGGTATAAAAGCACTGTTTGAAACTGCAGATACTATTCAAAGTTCTGTGGTGATGAGAGAATAGAAAGAAGAGAAAGCCTATTGTGAAGGAGAACACTAGATTGGCTGCACTAGGATTATCTAAACAATCATACTGCCATTTGCCACTCCAAATTAATCACTGAGAAGTTTCCATCTCAACAGCAATTAAAGCTTTCCAATAAGAAGCTCCTATACTTCCTGGATAATTCCGAAGTACATTAAACAGGAAAATGCTAATAAATGTTCCTTAAGTTCTCCTGTGTCTCCAAACTCTCTAACACACCTATTGGCCATATCAAGATGCTGGATAAAGACTATCAAATATGAAGCTGTTCAATAGTTTGCAACAATTGAAAAAGCTAATTAGTTACCTTGGGAAAAATTTTCAGAAACAAAATGGTTACAATGCGAGCACATTTCAAGAACATCGTGAAATATTATTTTCCCCTGACCCACTCTCCCTTTACTCACCCTGCTCTTTAGTGGGGAGCCAGCCTCTTCTCCACCTAGCCCTCTCCCTTTTGCACTCACCTTGAGTAAAAGAGACATTACACATTTCCTACATTGCTGTGCACACAGATCTAGTTTTTTCTCACTCTGCATCTGCAAGCTTTGTTAGATGGTGCCCCTCATCCTCAGCTTTCTACAGCATTTGTGGCTACATGGACTCGCATTTGTTATCTTTTTCTATAACCACTTTCATGCCTGGCTCTCTGTCAGGAAGGAATGTTTTCTTTGAGCAGCTCCAAGTTGTCTCGAACTGCATGGCAATCTGCAGTTCTGTTTCCTACTGGCAAGTGTGCAATGTACCTGCTAAACATTGTCTCCTCTTCACAAAAGAAAACTGGTCAAGAGGAGAACCATTTGCTTAGCATTCTCCTGATTTTTCTATAGGATATTGAGTTCTGGGTGAGCATGACAGGATATGGGAATGAGGGCTGCATGTGACAGTGAGCCACGAGAGACCTAGCTCACAGGTGGCCCTGACAAGATTGCTCCTGGTGACTGTGCTTGTTGTCAGAAAGTGTTAGAAAGTCAGAAATTTGATGGAAGAATGGCAGTTCTGGGCAGTGACTTGGGGCTAAAGTGACCATCATTAATTTTCATCATTGCTACAATATCACCAAATTAATAGCAATTTAAAAATCTGATATGGATATTGGGTGTTTTCTTATCTTTCATAAACTATAAATAAAGACATCCCTTTAAAATCTTTGCTACTATTGACAATGTAAGTAAAAAACAGTATGCTTGCTCTGTAAAAACAGCTTTGAAACTTTGAACAATTCCCCTAATCTCCTGCTTCTGAAAACACATTTCTGCCAAGTCCATTCTATGTATATTTCATTCTGGAGGTCCCTGTTGATACAGAACTAGCTGTATCAATGATCCTCATGCTTTGACCAAGAATGAGATCACCTTTCACTTTGTGTGATGTGAGAAAGGTCTCTGAGGTGTGGTGCATGAAGGGAAGATGTGACCCTACCTGCACTTGAAACCAAGGTAACAATTAGAAAAGCTATCAGGATGCCCTTCTCAGCCGTGACTGTGCCAGCTCTCTGAAGTCCCATTATGAGTGGTGCAGATCAACCTCTGGGGCCCCCAGGTACCTTTCATATGAAAGAATAGAGTTCTTTCCCTAAAATATAACAGTTGATGTATTAAAAGCTCAGTGAGTTTAGTCACTTTTTATCTTTCCCTTTAAATCTGAATGATTGTACTGAGCTTTTAAGGTCTGTGCCAGCTAACTAGGGCATTTTAGTAATCTATTTTTAATATGTACCAGCTTCTGTTCTTTTTAGTTCTGCCTTAAGACATACTTTTATCTCTACTGGTATGCAGAGATCATCAAAAAATATAAGTTCTCCATTACATGACAACTCATAATGAGTCTTAATGAAGCTTGGGAACAGCTGTTTAAAAACTCCCGTTGAATAGCTTCCTAAGCAGCATTCACTTACGATAGCCTCTCTGCTGCAACATCGCCTGAATCTCAGAACTCACCATACATATAATGAGAAGGGTGAGAAAGAAATCTTTCTCCAGTTTCATTAAGTATTTTATTTTAACCAGAATGTTAATGCACAATTATGAATTAGTGTATTATGAACCATCAGCTCAATGCTTTTCACTCTTATAATTATATTCCTTCACGGAGCAGAAAAAAAGTAAATGTTACTCTGCAAATTTTTAAAGAATTCATGTCCTTCGTGAAAATGAGGGTGGGAGAGAGAACACAGAACAAAGTTACTTTTGAATTGTATTGGAAACACATAGCAACTGCAAAATGTTGAAAATTAAGCTAAGCACAGTTGATTTCAAGTAAGATCCACCATCTGAAATTTAAAGGATTGTTAACTTCACTGTATAGGTTAATATGTGTGAAGAACAACTAAAACAAACTTCCAACATGAACTTAATCTCATTCTTTTTTTCATTTACACTTTCACATGGACTCATCCAGCTACCTTAATTTTTCTCCCTACATGTCAGGAGCCTTAGAAGAAAAGTTAATAGTCATGATAGTTTCACCATCTTATTTACTCCCAAGGTCCTCATTGCTTCAAATACAGTAGCCCCCCCCCTTATCTGCAGGGGATATGTTCCAAGATCCCAACAGATAACTGAAACAACAGAGAGTACCCAACACTATATATACCATACTTTCTCCTAAATATACATAAATATGATAGTTTACTTTATAAGTTAGGCATAGTATGAGATTTAAAAAATTGCTACTAATAAAATAGAACTATAAGAATATACTGTAATAAAAGTTACGTGAATGTGGTCTCTCTCAAAATATCTTATTGTATAAATGTAATACCTTTTCCATCTTAACTAACCACTTATGTACTGTGACCGTAACTTTTGTAACTTGTGATACAGTAAGCGAGCATGAATTTCTTTTTCCTTCTTCACAATTTCATGGATAGAAGATTTGTTCTTTCCATAGATCTTAGCAACCTCAGCCTACAATGTTTTCTCCTTCCTTACTGAGAACTTTCACGTTCACATTTCAAGTAATTATTGATGGGCAGTCAGCATCACTATTCTTGCAGTTGGGAGCCATTATTAAGTGAAGAACAGGTTACTTGAACACAAGCACTGCAATATTGCTGTAAATCTGGTAACAGATATGCTGATAAGTGAGTAACAGGAAGGATATGCTGGACAAAGGAATGATTCACATCCTGGGTGGGACAATGTGAGATTTCATCCCGTTACTCAGAATAGCACACAATTTACAACTTATAAGTTGTTTATTTCTGGAATTTTCCATTTCATATTTTCAGACCACAGATGATTGTGGTTAACCAAAAGCACAGAAAACAAAACCACAGATAAAAGAGGGTTACTATAGCCAGTTTTCACTGTATATGTTTTTTCTAAAAAACAAAAAAAAGTAAGCTTTACTTCAATTGACTTATTTCAGTTCAATTATGTCTTTAAATGAAACTATTTTCTCTTGCCTTTGGTGGAGTAGAGTGTAATGATCTGCTTGATGTCAAGTACAGGAATAAACTGACACATTTTAATATAAGACACTAGCACAGCGTCTTATACAGAGTAGGCACTGATGGCTTGTTTGTTTATAGAACAAGTCTCTCTATCTCTGATCTTTAGAATATTCAAGTCATTCACATAATTCTTAATTATCCTTCTGGTCCCTTAAATCATTATGTGGAATTTAATTAACCAACCACACAGGGCTCTGATGTACTTGCCATGGTGTGTAACCACATTAGCACTGTGTGCTTGTTATACATTTATGATGCAGTCTGGTAAGAATTTATTGTTCATTTACTGTAATGAAAACTTACACTTGAATTTCTATGATCTTTACTATTTTATTTTACTATCTTTATTCCTGAAAGTTTTCTGGCAACATATTTCAAAATAAATAAATAGTATGTTTATTAAGATTATATTTTAAAACAGGGGGCTAATGTAGATGTTTTTCCCTTCTCCTTTGAGCAGTCATACAAGCACAACTGTAAGAATAAAAAGTAGAAACCCAGTATCTACCTTTGATTTGACATTTGTAAGCTAAATCATAATATACAACTGAAAGCTGCAAAATGTAGGAAAAAAAAAAAAAAAGTGTAGGAACAATCCCAGAGAATACACATATGGTTGCAGGTCTCAGAAAAAGCCATCAGAGTACTTATTCTCCAAAGCAAATGATACATACTTGTAAGCAACAGCAATAACCCTTTATTTGCATAAATGAAATTTGTATATGGTATATGTGCTAGTAGTAAAATATTTTCTTGACCAAGTTTAGCCTTGTCTCTAAAAGCAGGCAATAGAATAGAGAGCTGAATGATAAAGCACACACATACACAGAGCCATACTTGAAGGAAGCAGACTGTTTCTGAGGCAAGCTAGAGGAGAGATTGGTGAGATCTCCTTTACAGTGCTGATCTCAATTTCTTGTACTAAATGAAGGCTAACAAACTCATTACCATGTTATTTTGTTTCATAATGAGAATTGTGGTCAGAATGAAATAAGAATTGACAAACTTTTTCTATAAAGGATGAGATAATGAATATTTTAAGCTCTATGGGCCACGTATGGTCTCTGTAACAACCTCCTCTTCCTCTCCGTCCTCCTCCACCTCCTCTTCCTTCTTCCAATCCAATTAAAAATATAAAATGCATTCTTATTCCACAGGCTGTACAGAACAAGGATATGGGCCATATTACAACTACAAGCTATAGTTTGCTGATCCCTGGACTAGAATAGGGATCTGATATCTCTCTCACCCCACAAAAACAATTGTGTCAATATTTGGTCTAGAAAGAATTAATAATATCATCCAAAAATGAATGATAAAATGACCCATAACAGACATCTGTATAAAACTGTACTACCAAAGTTAAAAAGGAAAAAGAAAGAACAACAGAAAACTGTATGCAAAAGAATCATTTTTTATGCATCAGATAAAAATACTGGATTGAATTTTGTAGAAATTCAATGAAGTAATCACATATGTAAAACTGTCACAGCAGAGATACGAAAACCAACTATATATAAGCTCTATGAGAGGATAAATTTTATCTCCTTTCACACTGCTCTATCACTACCCCTAGAATTGTACCTGAAACATATTAAGTGCTTCACATATATATTTGATTGAATACATGAATGACAAGACAACTTAAAGAGAAAAAAATGTAAGCTGGCACAATTTAGGAAAAGGGTATTTAAAAAACTAAGCTTATCACAGAAATGAAGGCCACTTTGAGAGCAGCATGAAGGATATTGTTAGACAATTGAGAAAACACAGTAAAGGACGTGGAAGGCAAAGACTTAAGGAAATAATTTTTTTTAAAAGAACAACAAAAAATGACACATATAGAGAAAAAGAAAAAGACACATAACATTTGGATAGTTAGAGTCTCCAAAGAAAAAAATGTTAACTGATAAACGGAACAAATAAACAAAAATAAAATTCAGGAAACTTTCCTGAAAGGAAAGGAGATTTAAACTTACAGGTTCAAAGAGTAAACCATGTCCTACCAAAAATAAAACAAACAAACAAATAATAAAGAATACTGACTTACAGATTTATTGGACACCAAAGATAAAGAAAGAATTCTTTGGACATCCATAATAAAAGATCAAGTCGCTTAAATCAGAAATAAGTAAGGCTAGTATCAGACTTCCTTCCGTATGGCAACATCCAATGCTACAGTCTACTGGAGCAATTAAGTGTTAAAGGCAATCAGCAGAGTGTGGTCCAAGAATTTAATTAGTATTCAGACTGTCATTTAAATATAAAAGTAATAAATACACAACACTAAATGTCCAATACCTCATGGAATGTAGTTCTCAAGATGCCTTCTTGAAGACACTATTAAAAGACCAACTGCCTAAATGTCCAATACCTCATGGAATGTAGTTCTCAAGATGCCTTCTTGAAGACACTATTAAAAGACCAACTGCATCCAGATAAGGAGTAAGTGGAAGAACAATGGGAAAAGGACTGATGATGAGCACCAAGTCTGTGTAAATGTAAGACTAAGATGAGAACAAATGGAGGGGTCCTTGTTACAGAAGCAAATGTAAATACTATAAATCCAGTATCGGGAAAAGTTATAAATTTAAAAACTGGAAGAAGAGAAAAGAAAGTAGAAGATAGTGTAAATGTACTGACTTCTTCATTTTACCTCCAGAGGTACAAAAGCTACACAACACATGTATAGAAACATTCAGTGCTGCATTATCTATAATGCAAAATATTTGCAGTAACATAAATGAGCATCAGTAAGAAATTGGCTAAATACTTTAAAGCATATCTATACAAGAGAATAATGTGTCCATTAAAAGAATCAGGCTACCTTATAAACTGATAAAGACTGATTTCCAAGATATAATATTAAGTTAAACAAAGAGTAAGCTGTAGACCAGCATGTAGAGAATGCTACCATGAAAGAAAAAGAAAGAAAGAAAGAAAGAAAGAAAGAAAGAAAGAAAGAAAGAAAGAAAGAAGAAAAAAAAGAAAAAGAGAGAGAGAAAGAAAGAAAAGAGAGAGAAAGAAAAAAAAGAAAGAAGAGAAAAGAGAAAGAAAGAGAGGAAGGAAGGGAGGGAGGGAAGAAAGAAGGAAGGAAGAAGCAGGGGTGGGAGGCAGGGAGGGGTGGAAAGGAAAATGAAAGAAGAAAGAAAAGTTGATAGAGTCTCTAGAAGGTTATGCATGAAGTTGGTGTCTGTGGCATGTCAGTCTATAACATAAATTGTCCTTGTAGGGGGGAATATGGGCAAAGGGGTTATACGAATTAAAGAAAGGTATGATTTTCAGTGTACAAATATTTATGTCTTTTGAAATTTGCACATTGTGCATGAATTATGTAACAAGAAAAAATGAATTAAATAATTTTGTTGGTCAAGTATCAGGCAAACATTACACGTTTTGGCCTGTCTCAGATTAGTTAAATGGACTAGAAGGAGACAAAGACAACCCAGGGGTCTTTCCTAGGTATAATAAAAGTCAAGCAGCCCTGTTTGGGTAAAACTGTGTGTTGGGGAGGAAGCAAAAATTGCAAGGGCCCACATTAAGTCAACATTAAAAAGGTCAAGTACTTTCATCCAACAAACATCTTTATGGACAAAAACAAAGTCCAAAGGGATACAGGTAGAGGGTTTAATATTAGGGTCAAAGGATAAGGTGGGCAATCAGACACTTCATTCTATATGCAGGGCCCAGGTGAGTGGCTGAGCAGTTTGAGACTAATCACGGAAAACCAAACAGGTGGGGATTCCTTTGACACTAACATGAGGCCCTTTTCCACCCTCACATATTTCCTCCTGTAAAATCATCATGGAAACCCACGCTGGTCAGGCAGCCACACCTAGTCAAAGACGAATTCATTCCAATTTATTAGCTATTTCCATATATCTAACCCAGAGACACCTCTGCTCTAAGAGGTACCCTATCTCTGGATCCCAGAAGGACTATCTTCCCTTTCCTGTTTTGATTACTGTCATCCAATAAATGGTTTTTGCTTTAAAGGCTTCTGTGTCAAATACTTAATGTGATTGGCTCCATAAAGGTTAAAAGGAAATAATAAATGGGATTCAGTGCTAAAAGCTATAAGTTATCTCAGTAACTCAGACCTAATTGGCCATCTGCTGGAAACTGCTATAGTTATTTGGCCCCACTCCATATCTCAAGAGCTGTTTGATTCAGGAGTTTATGGAGGTATGAGAATGATTGAAATCCTTTTATGAAATGAAAGTTACATATAGTTTACTATATACTTAACCACTTAACTTTAGCATAATTACATAAAACTGAATATGATGAATATGGGGTTATAAAATAAATACTCATCTCTCTTCATAAAGACCTAATGAAATTTCTGAATTCAGATACAGAAATTTAGCTAAAAATCTTTTGGTTTGGTCTGGATTCTTCCACTTCCACTTTAAAATTTTCATTTTCTTTTTTTTTTTAACATTTTTTATTGATTTATAATCATTTTACAATGTTGTGTCAAAGTCCAGTGTTCAGCACAATTTTTCAGTCATTCATGGACATATACACACTCATTGTCACATTTTTTTCTCTGTGAATTATCATAACATAAAATTTTCATTTTCTTAATATCTTTTTGTCCCACCTTTCTATACACTAGTATGTCATTTCATTAGTATACCAGTGACCTTATCACTCGAAAAAATCCTTTTCTCTGAAGATAATTGTTTATATTTCACTTTAGGTTCTGAATTCTTACCAACTGTACTTCTAAGGAGACTTTTGTTTCCTTCTTTCTGCTGTCAAAAATGGTTACTTATGAGTGATCGTACAGCCTTCCAAGCCTAGATTAGGCATTCTCCACTTTCTGCCCACTTTCCTCGATAAAATGCTTGTGACTCATTTCGTCCTGGAGGTGAAGGGAAATATTACATTCTAAATCCAGAACAGAGCTGCCTGGCTGAAGTCTGAACTAAAACACATTTCCCAGCGAGCCACAGACTCTGCTACACTTGCTGTGTAAACGTATGAAATGACATCAGCTATAATCTGTAAACAGATGCTGTGGCTATTATTATTCAGCCATTTATTATGGTTTACTATTACAAACAATTTAATGAGATACCCACTTAAGTATCTTAGCTGTCCATTTCATTCTATAGGAGGAACAGACACAACCACAGCCAACACTTAATTCATACATTGGCTGTGTAGTATTTCATCTAAAAGTTGACATGTCAATAAAACACATATTAGGTAAATACTGGGAAACTAGCTAGATAGGCAGGTAGATATAGATACATAGATATCTTTAGGAAGCAGAACTAGAAAGTTTTATTTTAATTTTTGGTGATCAATAACTCTGTACTAACAGGGGTAAAATGGAAATTTAGGATGGAGATGGAAAACTCCACTCCACATTTAAGCACAGTTACTAAGCTGCCTCAATGCAACCTTCACTTAAAAGGCATCATAAAAATTACTCTTCCCATCTTTGATCTTTTTATCTTTTAGCTGTAGGGAATGGTGGGGATTTAAAACAAAACAAAACATGTTCAGACCTTGGCTGCAAATTAAAATGTCTTCTCATATTTAAAAAGAGAAAATTACATCTGGGACGAAAGCACTGAATAACTCCTGATAGCATGTCCAGTCTTTGTGGTGACTTTTTAATATAAATCACACATTTTAAAGTGTTTCCTAAATTTCCATGCTTTCTTTTACTCATTCATGCTTGTTTTATAAAGCAGAAGATCAACGTTTAGCTTCAATGGTTTATCGTAGTGTAAGTTATCGGAATGATCAGCATTCTTGTTTTTCACCAATTAAAAGCTGAAAAGTGGAGTGGGGGCTTGTGTGTGTGTGTGTGGGTGTGTGTGTGTGTAAGAAATTTTGACAGATGTCACCAAGATGGTAACGTAGATCATTCCTGACTTCACTCCCCCATCACAAGAGAAATAACTAGCAACTAGTCAAGAATAAGGCACCAGACTTCATTAGAAGGCAAGTGAAGTGGCTAAATGTTGACCACACTGACCTTCCCCCAGGCCAGTGCAGCACTGCACACAGAGGCGTCCCCAGGACCTCTGGCTCCTCCAGTGGAAAGAGAGACTCCAGGGGACCAACCAGCCCTTCCCCAGGACTGTGGGTCACTTTATGGGGGCCATTTCTCTAATCTTACCCCACAGAGATTGCAGGGGAATCTGTAGGGCTCAACCACTGGGAGTCTGACTATGACAGAGATGGGAGGAGAAGCTTGCAATAACCAGCACAAGGATCTTGCAGACTGAGTTCATACCTGCAGAGCCCAAGAAACAATCCCAGTCTCTAGCTTTGCTCATCTGCAGAATCTAGTTGGTGGCACACTCTGGCCAGAGAACTTTGCCATCCCTAGAGCGCATGTCCAGGCAAGGTACTAAGTCACACTCCATCTGGCCAGAGGGGCTCTGTGCTTGAGCACAAAATTATGATGTTTTATAGTAAAAATGCTATTCACTTTGTATTCTAAGAGAATTGTTTGCATATCTATAAAAAGGAATAAAAATACAAGAGTTATAGCTTTTCAGCCCCTGCAAAGAAAATGCAGATTCTGTTTTTCCATCATGGATCTGTAGTTTTTGATAGGATCATTAACATTCATATCTTCCCATCATCAAATACAGTGTTTTCCACATAATAGGCAATTAGTATATGTGGTAAACAGAACTAAATATAAATTATCTGATTCTCAGAGCAAACATTAAGGTGAATTCAGGCAATTATATTCTCTTCCTCTTCTAATTCCAATGACAATGACAACAAAACCACTGACTCCTAGGAGCAGAGAAGGAAAGAGGAAGTAAAACTATGAAGCCATACAGAAAACCAAATTAGAAGGAAGGTCCTATGAGAAAGCGCTAATAGTCAGAATCATAAGAATGAAAACTTTAAAAGTTCACATATAGATAAAGAGAACAATAGTCATTGCCAGTCATTTCAATGACTTGAGAAACTGTACAGTTACAGTGTGCATTTAAGGGTAATAAGAAATTATTAATGAAGCAATGTAAAAATCTGTTAAAGAGACAGTTTTCATTGATTAAGAAGGAAAAATCAGAGTCAACCAAGTGAACGTTGCTAATAAAATTTAGAATTCAAGACATGGTTGGGTTCTGTAATTTCACCACAGACATTGAAAAAACTGGTATCATCACATCAATGTGACACCAGTTTGGTTCCCACACATTTTTGCAATGGAAGCATCAGCTGGTGGGAGGTAACAATGAACAGAGACACTGCTGGTTGAAAAACATTTCTTTTTTTGATTTTCAGGAATGTTTCTAATTGTAGAAACCATCACATTGGTGGCCAAAGAGAAAAATAAGAATTAATAAGAAATTAGTCATTCTAACATGACTTGGTTCTCAGAGAAGTGGAGATTATTTGAAGACATCTGGAACTTTGTTCCTGCCTTCAGATTCTACTGATTAAAAAATCTAAGGACCAGAAGACCTTAGTTTTAATCTAGGTTTTCATTTAGTCACTGTGCAACACTGAACCTCACCTCTTTAGTTCTCATCTTTGCTAAAATGAACATGTTACACCAGATAACTTTCTCCAAATATACGTTTCTTGTTACACAACTTTCACTATATAAATTCAAAGATGTGGAAATTATGGTGATTATCCAACTGATTTGATTAGTATAGCCTGCTTGTCTAGGTGACCTGGGTGAACATAACTTCTTTTTCCTAAATAGAATTTTAGATGCACGTGTTACTCATGTAATTCTTGAAATTATCCTTTCAACTAATTCTGGATAGACACAGTGTGGTTCAGCCATTCAAGAAGTTAAGCTTCTGCCCTGCATGAAATGGTTAGAAATATTTTTCTTTTATAAATGTCTGGATTATTTATACTTCCTGTGGTATCTATAGGCCTATCATTATACCCTTTCTCAATTTGCTTACTTTTGTCATTGAAATCCATGTAGTGAAATCTTCTATATTACTCAGAATATACCTAAGCAATGTATGATTCTCTCTGAAACTGAAGTTTCATTTGTAAAAAAACACCCATGGAAAAAGTAAGCATCTGATTTTTGGTGAATTCATTGATAATTTTATGTTAAATAAAATGACAAAGAATATACGTCTATCAGAGTTAAAACAAGTAACTTAAAGAATAAAGAACCATATATAATTCCTCGCTATAAATTGCAATCTCAGTCATTCAATTAATTTCTTTTTTGAACTGTGATTTAGAAATGATGACCTTCTGAAATAATTAGAGCTTATCTGGAATAATTAAATAATATGTCCACATAAGTTCTTTATTCCCAGTGCAAAAGAAAGTCAAACTGGAGTTAGGCACTTACTGGAGCAACAGTGTCTGACCAAGTGTCAGGAATATATTCTTGTCCAAGGTATGGAGGTGAGACTAGTGAATGTGTCTGAGCAAAATGGTCTAGATCATTCTAGTCAATGCCCAACAGAAATATAATGCAAGCCATATATATAATTTAAAATTTCTAGTAATCAAAAGTAGAAATAGTTGAAGTTAATTTAGCAATATATTTATTTACACCAATATATGAAATATTATCTCAACAAATAATCAATAAGTTTTAAATTATGGAGATACTTTATATTTTTGTACTAAGGCTTTGAAATCCAGCATACTTTTTTACACTTACAGTGTAATTTCATTTGTATTAGATACCTGTAATACATTTGGCCAGCAATGACTGTAATAGGTGGCTAAGGTCTAGGTAACACCCATATTGATTATGCTCCCTCCTCGCTGAAATATCGGTGTATACACACACACACACACACACACACAAACACACACACACACAAACGTGCACGCATGCATAACAAATTCTTCCCATCTCTACCACCAAACAAAGACATCATTCCAAAGATTTATACATAGATAAGATATTTAGTTGACTTTGGAAAGATAGTATTATTATTATTATTATTATTATTATTATTTTTCATCATCTCTTCATGAAGTATATGAGGCACACTATTCCCCAACACTAGGTGGATATACATGTAGAAGAGTTTTCTGCCTTCACTGGCCCTTACTTTGGATACCTAAAGATAGTTTCGGGACTTAATGGTATTATTGACCTTATAGAAGACTGTAATCTTCCAGCTATCAACTTGGACTTTTTTTAGTTTTTCATTTTTCTGTAATTCATATCTCTGTTTGTATAGTTCCATTATTGAGTCATTAGTTTGTTTCAATTAGTAATTATTGGGCACCTGCCATGGTCTAGATTTTGTAATAGGCAATAGGAATGCTTAAAAATTCCTCCTGTCTTGGAGTACATATTCTAGTGGAAGGGACACAGATAATGCAAAATAAATATGTGTAATATATGGTATGCTGCATGACAGAAAGTTAATTGTTTCTGTCTAGGATGGCATCTAAAGGCTTATGTAAATCCAGGTATTTTCTGACAGTGCCTATAACATAGTAGGTACTCAATAAATGCTCAGTTTTTCAATGAATAAATAGCGAGAGGGAGGCAGCTCATCCTGTCATTGTCTGTCTGTGGGGCATCCACTGAAATACAAATATTGTCCCATCTGGATGTCTGCTGTTGTCAGTCCCTCCAAATTTTAATCACTTGTGATATCTGCAACCCTGCATCAATTGAGATGTCTACTCCCTGTCTATAAGGTCCATGCAGCCATCCACCACCAAGCCCTCATCTCAGCCATGCATCTACTTTAGGTCTACTGCCTCTTACTCTGCTGAACCTCCCAGGAGCACATACATATTTAGGTGCTCTTCCATGACTGTTCGGGGCCATAGCATTTGATGGGGCTGCCTGAATTGCCTTCAGGCCAATTGCCCCCTTGCTATCATACCACAGTGCCTCTAGGTTTCTAAGTGAAAATTGGAATGTTCCTTTTTTTTTTTTTTGGATCCACATATGTAGCTGGAGTCATCTCTTTCTCCCTCTCAAGAGTGTACCAGGAAGGGAGTGAGTATCAAGGCACAGATCGTCTTAGACTCTTCAACAACATCTAACTTTCTCACGCCCTTGCCTTACCCAGAGAGGACTTTATCTCATCTTCTGCAGGGGCAGTGGCAGGAGATGTCAATAAGTTATCAAATGAAATATTTTAGTCCAGCTTCTTAAATGACTTCCTTTACAACCAATCACATTCAGCTTGGAGAATCTTATGCTTTAGAAAGTGGGATTGTTTTCTTTCTCTTTTAATGCTTACCTATAATGGCTGAATTTGTTAATATGTTGAGGATAAACAGGGGAATCAAACCAGCAAAACAGAAAACCATGTCAGCTCACAAGGGGTTATACTTTCTACTCCAAAGAACAGTGTATGAAAGAAAAACAGTTGAACACAGCGATCTGCAGAGGAACACACAAAATATTCCTATACCTTATATTCTTCCCTAATCTGTTTACCCATATATATTGCCTTTTAAGTGTACATTATGCTATCCTCTTGGGTTTATGTACTTTTCCTGTTAAAATTATTAAATAGGACAACCTAAATATGATAAAGATCAGAAAACCTCAGATATTGAGGAAAATTTAAAGTCATAAAACCTTTTGAAAGAAATGAGAGAGCATGTTACAACTCCAAGGAACAGAGCTAAGGAAATCCACAACATGCACATCGAAAACAGGAGTGGGAAAACAACCGAAACAGGAGATGGACACACCACAGTCATCACTGTCCTAAAGGGGACTGAAGTGTGCTTGTGGAGGACTGAGGGTACAGACGAAAGGCTATCACAGAAAGCACTACTCAGTTCCCAGTCTCATTTGTAGGCACAAGCAACAATCATCTGTGTCAACTCTAGTGACATAATTTTTGCCTTCATAATAATAATGTCTTTCCTTCCTTTCTTTAAGATATCACAATTGCCACATTTCACCATATTTATTCATACCAAGCAAACAATGCCTTTTTTCAAAATAAACCGCAATGCTTACTACATCTATTATAACACTACATGTATTTATTTGGAATCTTCGTAAGATTCTTAAAGTAAGATGTTGTAGAAATTTATGTTTTTATTAACTCTATTTCCTTATAAAATTGTGTAGGATTTGAGTTCCACCCCCATGCTATCTTTACTTCATGAAATGCCATAATATAGTTACTTTTAAAAACACAATACCACATTATGGAAGAAATGATTCTATATAAAAAATTCCAATATATTCAATTATTTCCATTTTTATCAGCACTATTCCCTTTAGATCTGTCCTGATGAATTATTAAGTCATTTGCTTGTCTAAAGCAATACCACACAGTATATACAGTAAAGATTTATTGTTTAAATAATACTTACAGAATTTAATTTGTATCTATGGGAATATGAGACTCAAAATGTTGGGTTTAGAACACCCATAATCTATTCTTTCTAATGTTTGACCCTTTACATCCACTCTAAAATGAGTCCCTAACTTCTTGATGATTAAGAGCTACAGACTTTACGTTTTCCTAAAATCTTAAGGTAGCTAAGATGGTAAAGATGGTACTTGACCATGATACGCCTGGGGTATGGTCAGGGGATGTAAAACAGGAAAGAAGAATGTGTACAGAAAAGCAATAATCATGGAGTGAGTAGAATAAGAAGAAATTATTTGCAGCAGTAAGAAAAGAGGATGTCAACAACTCCTAGCCAGTGTTCTTATCTACTTGAAATGTCAGCAAACTGTGAGAAATGACCAATAATGGTGACTCCATTCCTGTAAGTAATATATAGGCTAGCATTTGAATATCACTTTAGGGTTTACAAAGTTCCTTTGACACCCATCAACTACTTTAATCTTTCCTGAGTAAGATAATATTTTCATCATCCCCAATTCACTGATGAGGATACTTGGTAAAATTCATGCAGGGTCACACAAGGCAGACGGGACTAATCCAAATTCACAGGCTCCATCCCATGCACCTTCTCCAATACTCTGCTGCCAAATGGGTATCAACTGATTTAGGAGCACTCTTCCATGATAACTAAATTACAGCAAAACTCCAGGAAAGCTAACAATATCTGTAGCCTAAGAATTTCAGCAATGGCTTTGTTTGTTAAATTTTTTCCAGAATTTTTAAGTAATATATATAGATTAAGTCTCCATAACTCTTTTCTACTTCTTTCATTTCAAACAAAATAAGGATTCTTTCAACTAAGAGAATCATACTCAGAATTTTTTTTAAATCTCAAATTATAATGTAAGAACACCATCAGTTAAAATGTATATATGTATATATGTTTTAGAAACAGCTTTTTTTGGTTTTCATCCAGATATTTTGTATTGGCAGGGTCTACAGATAACAAAAGACTTGATTCTGCCAACTCAGTAGCAAAAACAAGAGGTCACATTGGTCATGAGTTATGCACACCAAATCACAATTAATGAGAATTTTGCTAATCAACCAGTTGTCAAGGAGCCTTGAAAATACAGCCTAATCAGCACATCGCAAAGTTCCTATAGCATAGATGCACTTGCCTATTTCAAAGAATTCTATAGCAATTGTAGGAAAGAGAAGTCTATTTTTGAATGCTAGCATGTATTGGAAAAAAATCCAGAATGATTAAGTCTTCTGGCATGTATTTTAGCTATTACAGCTGTTTGCAATATATATGTGCTACATCTATATTTGAAATCTCTGCTGTTGCCATTCACCATCTGCCCAAAGATGGGTGAAAATGCCTATGTTTTTTGTTCATTGCTTATGAAACTGCACATAGCAATTTGCCAAACCTGTATTATTTTTCCTAGTCTTTTTCAAGCATCTAATCAATATCTTAGAAATGTTAAAGGAAAACTTTAAAATGTCTTACAGCCAAAAGTAAAACTTACCTTTTAAATTAGTAGAGTTGTAGGGTATTTTTCACAGTAATTTTGATTATCTAATTATTTAATAATACCCTGGTTATCCAGAAGACTGCCTTCTAGATCTCCTATGTCTGGAATATAGAGGGGAAAGTAATCTAAAAACATTAAAGACAATGTTAAGTCCCAGAGTAATAAAACAGTCCCTTATTCTTTGGTATCCAATAGTGGGCTCTTGCCTCCTCCCACTCAGTTGCTCTTAAGACAAAATTCTCAACTGCTAGTTCTCTGACATCTAGACTTCAGTGGATTTATGAGAGTAAAATAGAAAGGAAATGAGATTATCCCAGTGGAAAACACAATAAAGAAGGGAATATGGACAACCCATGCTATGCCAGCATATGGGGAGACTGAAAAGCTAAAAAACATATCATACATTTTGGTGAATATTATAACCTAATAGTGAATGCTCATAACAATGTTCCTTAATCATTTCTAAAAGCTGTTATAGTCAGAAGCCTCTATTTAAAAATGAAAAAATGAACAAATGATTTTACATCTGTTTTCATCAATATTGTTTCAAATGCATAAACTTGGGGAATTTAAACATTAAGATCCAGTTACCAGTAAAATGTAGCCATTTATGTGAAATTTGGCACTAAGGGTGTATTTTAATTTTAAGTCACTTCTATAATATAATTACTATATAAAACAATCTACTCTATATCATTTATACCCATAATTTAAAGCCATGTGGATGGAATTAGAGTCCAAAATTCCAATCTCAAGAATTTTGCCTAAAATAAAAACTCCCCAACCCATAATTTGAAAAAAAGTTCCTCTCCATTGAAGATGGTTCTTCTACAGAAATTATACCTTTATGAGTCAAATGAATACAACTGAAATTAAAAAATCAGAATTTTAAACACTTAGTTGCTTCTGTCTCTGTAGAATTGTTTCTGAATAAATGTCACAATGGCATAATTGCTCTACAACATTTCAAGTTGACTCTGTGTCTTCAGAATTAGTTTTTTCCACACCAGATGAATCATGCTTGAGACCCACTAACAGATTGCTCAGTAACCTATTTTTCTCTGTATTTTTTCTGTAATAATTTATCCTTTATTAAGATATTCTCATCCTTAGATAACTTATACCACAAACATTCTCTGGGCCTGCGTTTGAAAATGTCAAAACTTGTAACTGAAGACTCAATATGCTTCAGTTTAACTTTCTAAGTAGACAAGCCCGTCAGTATTATAATCAGGTAGTCATAAGTTTCACTTAGCCTAGTCAGAGATACAGTTATACTTTCCTGTAGAAGACAGTCAACACTATGAACACATTTTTCTTCCTTGCCAATTCTGTAAGGGTAAAAGGGCTTATCTGGCAATCAGTTTACTGACAGACTGTATCTGTCTGACAAAATACAATGTTAAAGCTTGTCTTCCTTTTCAAAATTCAGGGATTTGCTTTTTTAAAGGTCAAGAAATATTTGCCCTTTTAAATATGCATTTATTTATAAGTATATTGCCTTTATGAACCTTGGCTCTGCAATTATTCAAGATTTGACCAATAAATAAGACAAAGTTAAAATACTAAATTAAATATTTCTAAAAAGTGTGCATCAGTTGAGGATAATAAAGACTTCAGTTTCATCATATATATTCTAGCTGGGTTTTGCTAGATAACAAATTTAAAAGATCTGAGTCTCCCATTTACAATAACTCAAGGTTAATTACAGGTCTCTAAGTCATTTAATATACGATGTAGGGATGCTTAGCACTGGGACTACTTCACTGAAAATGCAACACAAATCTTTGCTGAACCAAAGTGAAAACAAACTGTGATATACGTATCAACAGGTAGATGATAATACAGGATAGTAACTGGTTAAATAGAAGTCAAATAGATTGTTATGGGAAAACAGAAGATGTAACAACTAACACTGAATGGGGAGTTAAGAAAGTTTTCACCAAGAAGTTGCATTTGAACATCTTCAAGAAACATTTACTTAAAACCCAAATGGAATTTAAAAAAAAAAGAAAAAACTTGGAAAATATGACTTTGGCTGACTTCGTGCAGGAATTTCTTTTACTTTTTTCTCTTCAAGTTTCTAACCATCATTATTAACTGTTTTTGAGACTGTAGCTTTATTTGGTGTGGTTGGAATCATAATTATCATTTCAGCCAAGACATCACGCAGTGAGAGTCTGAGAAAAAAAGGATGAGGACAAGAAAATTCTCTATCTCTATAAAGTTATTACGAAGTTTATGGGAGTTACACTTCTAAAGAGCCTACTCATATTTTATGCTCAATGCCAACTACAGGTTAGAAGCAAATCTCGTCACTGACTGCTCAGAAGTCATTAAGGCACTGCCATTGCTTGGATTAAAATCCAAACCCCTGAAACAGGGCATAAAAGGCCAATGATGAAACACCAGTTGCCTCCCTCTGCAGCCTCTTTGCTTACTTCTCCCAGTTTACTAAATTCAAGAAATAATGACTTTCTTTCAGTGTTTCCTTTTCCCTCTGCCTGTCAAAATTTCCATTTTAGAAGTATCATAAACAGCCCTGGAGGAAGTTTGCCTGCTTGGAAACCTGATTTCACCACACCCTAGATGTGAAAACTAAATATTTATATAATCATTCTGTTTTGATTGTCCCACTTATAAAATATGATCTCATATGACTGTTGTGTGTATTAAACGAGATAATAAATGTAAAGTACTTAAAACATTACCTGCCCATATAAGTAAGCATTTTATACAAGTTAGCTGTCAAGATTGTTTTGTTCTGTTAGAAGGCAATCAAAAATATTTACTGAATGAACAGATCTTATTACTAGTTAGAGAATTGGACTGGCATAGTGAAAAGGGCATGGGTTTTGGAGACTGACAATCCTGGATTTGCATTTCCCTCTCTCTCTCTCTCTCTCTGTCTCTCTGTCTCACACACACACATCACGTGTGCACCCACGTGGTACACACACAGGAAACCTAAAGCACAGACATTTGAAATCATTTAGAATATGAGTTAGGTGTCTTTCATTAACTCTTAAGACTCGAAACATGTCAACGAAAAGAAGGAAGCAGTCATTGTGACCAAAAGTTGCATTATGTTCTGTATCCCCAGTAGAAGAAGGCCGGAGGGTATGTAACGCATTTCAGAACTATACATAAATATGTTTTACACGAATATATTTCGGAACATAAAGTAGTAAGCTAGATCACGGTACTGACATGGAACATTTCTGTCATCTCCTCTGCTGTGCAGCCTTCCATGAACTGTGAGACCTTCTCTGCGCTCCTGCTGCAGAGCTATGACAGCACTTACCATATTTTATACATGCACAGCATCCTCCTCCTCTCCTCGAATCCACACTCCACCCCTCCAGTCTGGTTTCTAGCCAAACGTGTCCACCAACTCTGGTACCGATAAGTACACAAATATCTTCAAATTCCTGAATATAAAGAATTCACATATCCCATCCTTATCTTACAAGCCCTCCCAGCTGGATTTCTGGATTTCCAAGCCCTCCAATCTCTTCTCTCTTACCACACTCTCTAGGTTTTCCCCAAACCACCCTGACTTCTCTCTCCTTTATCCATTCCTCCTTTCCTAACAACATCTAAATACTGTCCCCCTCGGAATTCGGCTTTGGCTGTCTTCTCTCCTCGCTCTGTCTCCCTAGGTATCTCATCAGTCTTCAGGATGTAAAAGGCCACGTATACGTTGAGGCCACCAACAACTCTGTTGGCAAGATCAGGGATATCAATGGTGAGCTCTTGATTCCCTCCCCCAGAAATGTGTTCCTCCTCTAGGCTTCCCCTTCTATACAAGCTGCAACAGCATCTTTTCGTTGCTCATTTCAGAAATCCACACGTTATTCTTGGTTCTTCAGTATTCCCTGCACTTCCTCCTCTTTACTCAATCATTTGATAACACCTGTAAATTCTATCTCCAAAGTATTTCTCTAATCTAATCATTCTCTATCTTCATTTCCACATTCTGCTGCAAGACAAAACCATGTCTCACTAGGATTACTGCAATAGCCTTCCTTTTAATATTTTTTTAAACAACTTTACTGAGTATAGAAAAGACTGGATGTATTTAATATTTATAATTTTATCTCTTCGGTCCTACCTTTGAACCCCTGATATCCATTCTACACACTATGGTCAAGGTCATCCTAATGCTTGCTCCTCATAAGATCAGCCCAGTGGAATTTTCCTACTGATGCCTTCACTAGTGAAGTCAGCATGGCATTATACATTTTTCTTTTTTTTCCCATTTTTCTTCTTGAAGTATCTGCATATTTCTAAATATTCATAAAACATTTGCAGTTTTCCTTGGAGGTCTTTAAAATACCAATGAAATTAGCAGCAATATTTCAAATTAAGCTTTCCTAAAGAGCCTTTGATTTAGCTTTAATAAGACAACTATTATATTACCATCTAAAAATAAAATCCAATCATGGTTGCTAAGATATAATAATGTATTTCATTTATTTATATTGGATGACTTAACATAAAGGAAATAAAATGACATGTTTATTTTCCTCTAGTAAGTTCTAAATAACTTTTTAGTATTTAAGTGAAAGATACATTTAGAAATAAAAATTCTTACAATATAAAATTCTTACTGAGAGATGCTCTTTTTCCTTCTGTTCTGAACACTCTTCATATTTTTGATTATATGAAATCAATACATGTAAAAACTCAGGTAATTAAGAGTAGCATTTGTCCATTATTATTTTGTTAAAAGACAAAAACAGTTGTTTTGGTTTCTGATGGGCCCTGACTCTATTTATGTAATGCTTATAAAAGACAAGGGTGATTCTGACTCAGCAGCATACTGTTATGGGCATACATAAAAGTCTGTCTCTAAGACTCTCCTCAAACACATGTACACCTGAATATAAAATATAAATGGACAAATCAAGGGGGAAAGTCAATCATTCAAGTGATTTGACATTTCACAGAAACAAAATTGCAACTTTATTCTTTGACTGGATGTTTTATTGTTTGATACAAGAATTGTGTCGGGTTGACACTGTGAAATGGAAATAGTAACCTAAGGCAAGATTAAAAAAAATCATTTTATTTCCACACAATGGCTCTAAAAATGTAGTCTAATCAATTGCTGCTATGTATCATACATAGACATCATCTTCATCATGTATTTACAAAGGAAAGTGTAAATTACCTAAAAACTTTCAAACAGTGTTTGCATATTTTTCACTTGACTTATCTGTGTTAATCACTCATATTTACTGAACTCATCAAACATTTGCTCAGTTCTCCTGCTCTCTGTACACATCGTAACAAGTACAGAAAGTTATCCTGTAACTAATAACGGTTGTTCAGGGGTCACTTATTTGTCTATGTTAATTCAAGCAGCACAGTGTGACCTGCTGCTTTGTGGGAGTGACATAAGGCTTAGTCAAAATGGTGGCACCTTCTGGAGATCAGTGTGACTTTGAGGGAAAAAAGCTGAAAATTTACTTACTAACAGGTTCAGCAGGAAATCAAAGGATGGAATGAGGCGTCCATGACCATATAATGTATCATCCAAACCAAGACATTTCTGAAAGGGAAAGAGGATTATTAGCAATTACGCCAAGACAACAGAAATAAAGTGAGACTTTCCACATAAAACAAGACGTAAGGTCACCCTAGGATAGTTTCACCCTAGGGAGGTAGAAAGTGAAGACCAGGATAAAAGTAAGTTATAAGAGGAATGACTATTTCTCAGTTGCTGTCAGGTAACAGGGACCTAAATGATTGTCTCTGGAGATACATGTGACAGGAGGTGGCGTTCCATGGTAAAGTTACCAGATACAATACAGGACTCCAGTTGAATCTGAATTTCAGATAAACAAATAACTTCTTAGTGTAAGTATGTCTCAAGCAATGGTTGGGACATAATTTATACTTTGAAAAATTCTCATTTATCTGAAATTCATGTTTGTGGTTCTTGTATTTTTATTTGCTAAATCTGACGACCCTATTGAGGGCCCAAGGTCTGTGTTCCTGGACAACTACGAGGGCATGCAGAGATTACCAGGCAGGACTGGTGTAGTTCTAAACTCAAGATTCTTTTCTAAAACAGGTTTAATCATTTTGGCAAAATAGGAGGGCCCTGCTGAAGTGCTCAGTGCAAGGCTCGGAGTCTAGAAGCTGCTGGTCAAAATGTAGGTGTACAGTAGATGCCTGGGAAATGACAGGGTGACCCTCTCTCTGCTGATACCAGGATTACAGAGGAAAAGAACAGTCTGTCAGTGAACACAGAAGAAAACCTCAAGAGAAGAGGGTCAAGGCAAAAGCCAATACCAAGAAGGGTTATGTTCTGATGGGCAACATGGGTCAGAATTGAGTCCCCAATTTCATTCAAGCAGAAAGAGCCCAGAAAGCAGGTCCTAAGATGGGAACAGGGATCTGTAAAATTGACAAGAAAGTTCTAGATTCAGGGGAAAAAAATAGAGGCAAGTTAGGAGTGACCAGGGAGGGAACAGGCAGGACAAGATGATACCCTCTCTCAGGACTGAAATATCTATATTTGCTTATATTAGTCACTAAGTAGAAGAAGCACCAACCATTCTGAATGACCTTATTTATCTTCCATCCCATATACTGTGGTTAGATTTTATTTTTTTTGCAAAAGAAATGGTCAAATTTAATGGTAATAATAATGTCAATTATAATAGTAGTAATAGCTAACTCGTATTGAGCTCTTACTATTTATCAAAAATAAACTAAATATGTTCATGTATAACTGAAAAATTGTGCTCTACACTGGAACTTGACATAACATTGTAAAATGATTATAAATCAATAAAAAAAGTTAATAAAATATAATAAGCTTTCCTCTTGGATTAATTTATTTAGTTATCATCACTTTATTTATGTCACAACTATGATGTAAGTAACGTTGTCATCTTAATTTTGCCTTACTATATTATATACCTTATTATCTTAAGACTGTCTAGGTAGGTTCTTATACCAAGATAAAGATGAAAACTGCAAAAGGTGAATAAGAGCTACAGGATCCACTATGCGCTGCTCACGTCTCTGCCAAAGACTACCTGGAGGCCCACTAGCTAGGCTGGGATTTCTCCCATGCGTCACTGCTTCCTAGCTAGACAAACTTGGGCAAGTTCCTTCATCTCTCTAAGTCTTAATTTCATTCTATATAGACAGCAATTGGGTAACAGAGCAATACTCTCTACAAGGCCTTCCCAGGGCAGACTACCCTACAACATCCTCTGCCTGTCTCTTGTCTGTAGAAAAACTTCAAAGTTTTATCAAATAAATAAGAAAATACAGAAACAAAGGGAAATAGTCAAGCAAAACAATGTAATAGTTTCGTCATTAAACAAAATCAAGGACCTTTAGTTCCTCCTTAAGGGCTGCAGATAATAATCTGAGCCATACCTTTCTAGCTGTTTTGTTGATACTGAAACTCCCACCAGGTGGAATGACCAGATGGTAGTCATGACATAAGCTGCCACTATTCCAAGAACTGGCCTCAGAGAAATGGGAATAAACCAACCCTGGAACTGAAGATTAACTGTACTTAAAAAAACCAAGATGATGCTGATCAGATCAGTGCATGACTAACTTCAAGATGACTATCAGAGCTGACTGTGTGGTTCCGCATGTAGCACCCTCCCTCTGACCATACACCCCTGAAACCTCCCTTTAAAAGCTCTTGCCCACTAATCAGCCGGGGGAGGGTGAACAGTTGACCTTTGGACATGAGCCTGCCCTCTCCCCCAGTGGCCAGACTTCAGAATAAAGCAAACTTTTCTACCAACACTGGCCTCTTGAGTACTGGCTTTCGAGAGACAAACAGCAGGACCTAAGTTTCAGTAACAATTGTAGGGACTTTCTTACATTGTTGAAAAAATGAAATGAGATAATATATAAAAAAGGCTTATCAGAATACCTGGTATACAATAAATATGCAATTAATAGCTAATGTTATAATTTAGGAAAGACAGTTTGGAAGAGATGCAAAGGAAAAATAATTTGTTGCTACTGTAGTTTTTACATTGATTACTTTCTTAGTAGTGTTCTGTTTCAGTACTGTATGAGATCTAATTTATGTGTCCCCAGAGATTTCCTCATTCCCACCTGCCATCCATACCCTCTGATAGTTGCTCAGCACAAAGCCCTAGCTGTCACTACGTAAGGAGATGGAGAATGGAGTAACAACAGCTGGGTTATGGCCTGACCTGTATCAGGTCAACCCTCCCACCCCTGCCCTTGGCAGGAAGCAGAGCAGCTGCAATGCCCAAGTCCTATCTGAATAAATTCAAGGAGGATTTATTTACTAGCACAATTTCTATGCTCAGTTGAAGAGTCATAACACATGGCATTAAATCTCTCTGATTTCCCAAAGAGGATGGGAAACATAATTTCAAAGTGTAAGGGAATTAATGCCCTATAAGGTGAACTCTGACACTGAGAGACAAAGACAAGGAGGAGCCAGTAGATAAAGTCTTCAGCCTCCCTACCCCACAATGAACTTACAAAAATTACACTAGTATCATAATATCTCTCCAGAGACATCGTGTGTGACCAAGCGACTGGCTGTGTAGCGTTTTTCTGTAAAACAATATGGTCACCTAAGTTAGACACTAGCTTGTATTTGATCTTTCTCTATTTTACTTCTTTTTTCCCCTCACTCTTACTGCTCTGGGATTAAAAAGTCTAATTAATTAACTAGTTAGTTAATGAATTAATGTTTAACTCTGAATGCTTTGCCTCAGGCTATTTTACTAGAAAATCCAGGCTAAGATAATTGGTATCAAGCGTGGCCCTGCCAAGCTAATCCTCAAGGTGGGATTTTTTTAAATAGATAATCACACTGTCTCAAGACTATCTTAGAGACTCTGCTGCTCGTATAAGTGAGTAATTTCATGAGAATGAGCGGTATCACAATTAATAAAGTTGCATGTGATTGATATGGGAGCAATAATAATTGAGAGAATTGTGGTATAGGGCAACTGCTCTTTATGGCTTGGGGGTTGTGCTAAAAGAAAATGACAGGTTCAGGACAGCTAATTGCCAGTTAAAGGAATATTATAAAAGCCAATAAGTTTCTATGAAGCTTCAGAGTAATTCTTGTCTTCTGTAGCTTCAGGGTGCAATGTGCAGGAAATCAGGCTTGGGATCTAATTATAAAAGTGACATAGCTGCAGAGGAGACTAAAAGTATATTCTCAAAAATCTCCTCTGTCAAACTATTACAGGCTTTGAAGGAAAATAATGGGAGCCTATGACCTGGGATGGGAACTTTTGGGTAGAGGATTCTGAGAATCTTGAACCTCAAATCTCACTCTCCTGGCCAAAAGAAGTTGCTCCTTTCAACGCTTCCTAGAGGAAAACTGCTTCCCTTGCCTGGACCCTCAGAGTTGATCATTACACTTTGCTAAGATGGCTTCCTCATGCCTGGACTTGAAAATATCTGACTTGAACAAGTTGGGAATTCTGGAATTTCTTTAACATAGTTGTAAAGAAAGGAAGATTGTTAGAATGGATACATTATGTAAGATCTGAAAGTAAACCATTAGACTATATTCTCCAGGAAGATCCAGAAGACCCAGGAGACATTTCCTTTATTAAGGTAACAAGGAATTCACAGGGAAGCACTGGCATCTTCGGTAGTAGCTGACCTATGCAGGCTGGTAGGAAGTGAGAAACACTGACATTAATGTGAGCCCCCTAAAATCAATGATAATGTTAAGATTCCTAAGTGTTAGTGCTGGCAGAACTTAGCCACTTGAGGCAATGTGAACATAATTATCAAATTGGCATTAAGGCGAGAGTAGTAATCAGAGTATCTTGACCCAAGTTATCTGTAGTAACAGCTAATATATCATGTTGCTCCAGGGGGAAGACAGCTTGACAGCTTAACAGGTGTTACTTAATTTACGGGGGCATAAAAATTAAGAGCTGATGATCACAGGACTTGCAGAAACTACCACAACTGAAAATTTCAGTCCCACAACCAGTTCTGGATCTAAGTCACTTTACAGATTCAGAATTCACTGATTAAAGGGAAGGTCCATTCCATTTGAGAAACACCCCTGCTATGTGATTGCAAGTGTATAATGTTTTCATTTGCCATAACAGTGAACTGGAGAAGAGAGGATATCCATGTTACAAAGTATGTTAAATACATTCTGAGGTCTGAGATGACATTAATGCCAGAAGATCCAAACTGCTACTGTCTTTGGTTTAGAATGAGAGCTTATGAAGGCCAGGTGAAAATTTGAGTTTTGGTCCAAATCTGACTCACGAAGAACAGGATGGACACATAAACACATCCTGAAATTATTTCCCAGTCACTGAATATGTATTTGAGATAGATACACTTAGAAGCAGGCTGAACCCACACTGGTTTTGTATTCATATTTGTAGATCAGAGTTCATTATATTAGGAAGAATTAAATAGAAATCCCTGAATGCTACACACACACACACACACACACACACACACACACGCACACACACACACACACCAGCCAAGATAGTAATTTAGAAATGATACCTCAAATAGAAAAGAATTGCAGAATTCAATGCCATCATCAAAGGCTTTAGGATACAGGGTGATGGCACCCATTATAGAACTGTTTAATCTTTTAGAATTCCTACAAAGAAAAAGGATTAATTTTAGTAAAGAATGATAGACTATTTAACATATGCTTAACTAATTGATGGCCCCAATCATAACTGCTTTGCCAGATGTGGATTTTTTGGAGCACATCAACAAGACATCTGACATCTAGTATGGTGACATTAATATGCCCAATGTCTTTTTCCTGACACATAGCATCAGGGAGGATTAGAATAAATTTGCATTTACATGGCAAGGATAGCAGTACACATTCACAGAAATGCCTTAGGGCTATGCTAACTTTTCGGTTCTTTGTCATAATATAGTCTGCAGGAATGTTGTCTATTAATTCCACACACTATGCCCACTCTGTTGACATCACACCAATAGTACACATGCATGCTGAATAAGACACACGCATGCTGAAGGGTAGAGCCTAAGATGAGACTAGTGTTCTAGCCTCTCTCTCAGTTAATACCCTTAGCAGGAACTGGTCATGATCCTGGATCTCTGAGTGCAGGGAGGAGGGAGTAAAGTGCATGCACAGATGTATGGGGTAAAACAACGTGTCTTCCTGTATTCTGGGGGGAGGTATGTTTTACAGTCAAGTCTGGTATTCATGAAGCTAAGCCTGGATCAGGTTACACATCAGTCAGAATCCCAACAGTAAAGATGTGGTATATTCAAAGTAGGGTAATTCAAAAAAGGTTTAATAAAGGGCATGGTTTAGGAAAACCAAAAGAGATACTGCAATACCATTGTCCTCTTACCTCTTATTAGGTTTCAGGAGAAAAGGGGCATAGGATGATTACTAGAAACCAGAAAGAGAAACTTTGTGATGAGGTACACTTGTGTAGAACTGTGACCTTTAAGGCATGTAATTAGGATGCTAAGTAGAGAGGGAGCAATAATAGTAAAATTATAGCCTTGCTCTCCACCTCCCCTTGATCTTCCCCAATGACTACCCATTGGCTCAATCTAATCAAGATCAGAGGGCAAAGAAGCCTACTAATGAACTTCATACAAGTCAGCCTTCCAAGACTGGAATATAGAAAAGAAACGTGAAAAGTAGATTTTCAAGGGCAACATGAAGCTATTCAGCATAGGCTGAATTTCATAGTGTTTTACATTTCTTTGAGCTGGTTTATGTCCCCCAAGATAAAATTTCTTCCTAAATGCCAATGGAAAAAATACAGAGACTTTATTTGTGTGGAATAAAGTATATAAAAAGGGAGTGCTCTTGAATATACATTGCGAGGTAGAAGAAGCCAGTCTGAAAAGGCCACATACTACATGACCCAATTTATATGACATTATGCGAAACAAAATTTATAGGAATGGCAAACAGAACAGGAGTTGGGGAAAGAGGAAGACTGAATAAGTGAAGCACATGGGAGTTGCGGAGGCAATAAAACTATTCAGTATGGTACTGTGATACTGGTTATATGATACTATGCATTTGTCAAAACCCATAGAAATTTACAGCACAAGGAGTAAAATGTAATGTATAAAACATAGGCAAACTCATCTAGGAGTACCTCGTATTCCAGGATGGACTACGACAAAAAGGATCTAATCCTATCAAAAGTGTATGAAATAATCTCACTAAAGAGGCTGAGGAGAAAACATGCTCACTCTGTAACTTTGCAAAAGCACAGAAATCACAAGAAAAAAGGCAGAAGGAGTATATATAAGCACTGTAATCTGGCTAACAAAGTTGTTTCCATGGGGGTATGGGTTAGCAATGCTGAAACCACTCTACTGGAATTGGAAAATTTAGTAAATAGATGGCAGAAAGTAAGGTCATGTTTCTCACTTTGGATTAGATTACCTTCAGCAAGGAAAGAAGGTTTGAAGCAACAATAAGCACACCTAGCACAAAAAACTTGGTTTATGAGAGTATTCTCCAGTAAAAGGAACCAGGGCTCCTTGGAGCTCCAGGACTGGGGCAAGAAACATGTTAAGATGAGTTGGAACTTCTCGTAGTGCCAAAATTAAGGAAGTGTTCAATAAAAAGCATCATGTTAGAGATATGTCAAATGGACATGAAAGGCAATCGGAAGAGGTCCCAGTCTCTAAAGATGAAATAATTTGGGCAGCATATTAAAATAGGATTGGATTATAACTTAAAATGTACTATAAATACCCATGAGTCTATACTCGTATTAATAAATAACTAAATAAATACATGGAGGAAAATAGATAAATCTTCCATCTAGAAAAATCCCAAATAATTCATGTGGCTAATTCATGCTCAAAGAGGTGACGCATAACAAGTTCTTAAGAGTGCACTGCACATAGTGATTTTCTCTCCACACACTTTGAAACTTAAGTGTTCAAGATCACAAAGGGCAACAGTGATAAGTTATGCAGAGAGCATGCAGCCTTTTTATGATGTGATGAAAATAGCACTTTAGCTCTGTGGTCTTCCTACCAAAAATGTATAACCCTAGTTTAAACATGAGAAAATAACAGACACATCGCAATTGAGACATTCTGCAAAATAGTTGGACCACACTGTCAAGACTATTAAAAAGAAAAAAAAAGTCTGAGAAACTGTCTCAGCCAAGAAGAACCTAAAGAGATGATAATTAAGTGTAATGTGGGATCCTGGAACTAAAAAAGAACATTAGGTAAAAACTAAGAAAATTTGAATAAAGTATGGACTTTAATTAATAGTAATATATCAATATTGGTTCATTAACTGTGACAAGTGTGCCATTACTAATCTAAGATCTTAATAATAAGGGAAATTTGGCACAGGGTATGTGGGAACTCTGTACAGTCTTCAAAACTTTTCTATAAATTTAAAACTTTTCTAAAATCAAAAGTTTATTTAAAAGAAAAGGCATTATTCATGAATCTCAGTCATAAAATATCCTTTTTGTTAAAACTTTAATCCTATGTTAAAACTGTCATCCTATGTCAGATTTAAAATTAATGGTATTAAAACTTTGGAACGTATTTGTCATGCTGCACCACACATATACTGGCTTAAAGCCATCTTGAAAGAATCCTTCCAGAGCATCACTACCCATCTCTGAAGCTTTCAGGACATAAATCGTATGTTATTAACTGCTTGGCTCTGATCATAAATTGTTTTAAACAAAAAAAAAAAAGACAAAGTCTGTATTTGAAACTTACAAGCAATTGTTGTCGCCCTAGTAACTCCTGGATACTTTTGCTACCCCCAGAAGGCTAATAAGGTAGTAAGCAGAATACCAGAGTCTTCTTTCTCTTTATTCTATTTAGACTGAAGGTGATGGCTTTATCACTGAGGCTCTGACCATTTATAACTCTATCACAATCATCAGGGGTACCTATATCATACCAGTGCAGCTCTGCAGTGATGGGTCTACTACAAGTTTTGTGGTAAGTCTTTATTCACTTATTAGACAAATGTTCCTTCAGGGTCTGTATTAATTATAGCTTGCTGGGCTGTGAAGAAAAGAAAGGTATCATCCCTGTTTTCACAGAGCTCACTTCCAGTTGAGAAGACATATATGCATAACTGGATTATTAAGTCTAAATTCAGTAGATGTAAAAAAACTGGTTTCAAGGAATGCCTTTATTCAAACATGTTCTATTTACATGTCCCTTTTGCTGATCAGAAATTCTTCAATCAAAATTCACATTTGTGTAGCAAAAAATATAACCTTACCCAAAGAGAGGTCTTGCCTTTGTCTCATCTGAGAGGTGTAGGAAGAATATCTGGGTATACATGGGGACCCTGGCCACCAGGTCACCTAACAATGTGACTTATGATGAGGGCTTTGGGCCACACAGGATCCACTCTTCCTCCAGAAGGGATGGAGATTATAGTCAGCCATCTGGATAGTCAACCATGGAGCCCCAGGTAAAATTCTGAGCAAGGCTCAGGTGAGCTTTCCTGGTTGGCAGTACTCCACAGGTACTGACACACATTGATGCTAAGTAAGTAACAATGCCATGACTCCAAGGGGTGAGGACAACAGAATCTCTACTTTTGGTACTTTTCCTCTTCCTGATACACTTATTCTCTTGGGTGGTTCTAATCTGTATTCTTAACCTTGGAAAAACTGTAACCCTGACTACAACATCTTTCAGTGAGTTCTGAGTCCTTCTAACAAATTTTGAAACTGAGAATGGTTTGGATAAACCCTCAGATTTAAAACTGGTGACAGAAGTGAGAGGTCTTATTTGCACTGTGCCTCCTAAATTCACAGTGGGCTAACTTCATGGTATCTGATACAAAACACTTGGCCTACCATCCTACCACTGGGACAGGCCTGACTTTGGCTAGGGACCTATCCTACAGGCAGAGGGTGTTTTCTTACTCCTTGTCTTCATGGTGCTTCTGGCTCATTTCATTTGTAAGAGTAAAAATAGGAAAGAAAACAAATGTTTCATGTGATACTATTATAATCTACTCTTGTGTGGCAGGAATCCTGTATGACAGGCATTTTGAGATGCACAAATATAGGCTGAGTGACCCCAGGAGGATCTGTCCCCTAACAGAACATCACATCATCTCGTACTGACTGGATCCTCTTATTCTATCAGTGTACTGCCTGGATAAGGCTGCCTTCAAGACAGCTCTTGAGCTTGGTTCTTTTCTACAGTTTCTCCATGGCCATAGTTGTCTCATGCATAATTGCCACCACCAAACAAAGGGAAATTCACATTGTAACACCACTGCCCTGTCAGCTCCTCTTGCCATAGGAGGCTGCTCCAGGCAACATCCTGCCTTCAGAGTGCTCAGGAAAGCAGTTGGCATTGGTCTTTTGTTCATCGATGGCCCTAATCTCGAGAAACCATGTGACATTCTTGCACAAGAACTCTTTCACTGTGCTCCACTCTGTTACTTTCGGGGTGCGCTTACAAGTGAAGCTCAGCAAACATTTAGGCAATGACTAAAATATCAGTCTTCCATGCTTGTAGGTACATTCAGACTCTTGATACTCCTTGGTATTAATCAGGGTTCTCCAGAGAAGCATAACCAACAGGTGATAAATATATAAACACATACATATGTATGTATGTATGTATGGATTTTAAGTTATTGCCACATGTGATTATGGAGGCTGGTAAAGCCAAAATCTGCAGGGTGGGCTGGCAGACTGGAGACCAAGGAACGCTGTTGCTGTAGTTTTAGTCTAAAAGCCAACCGGCTAGACACTCAGGGGAGCCAATGCTGCAGTTCACATTTGAAAATTGTTTGATGGCAGAATTCCCTCTTGCTTGAGGAAGGTCAGTCTATTCTTCTACTTATACCTTCAACTGATTTGATGAGGCCCACCCACATTATAGAGGACCATTTGCATTACTTAAAATCCACCCATCTAAATGTTAATCTTATCCAAAAACAATCTCACAAAAACATTCAGAATAATGTTTGATCACATATCTGGGCACAGTGGTCAGTCCAGTTGACACAAACTCAACCATCACACTTTTTTATTTGGCTTAAAGAGAGAAAGACAGCCCCTTTTCCTCTCTGCCAAATAAGAAATAAAAATCCAAAGCGCTTTCTCTGGGTCTATGTCACACTATCTCTCACTGGCTTTCCTGTTTCAACCAATTCCTCTGAATGTCTAAAATCCTCTTTATATAGGTTGGTTAAAGGTTAGCAGGAATGACAGTGAGGATTACAGAAAAGTTTGGAAAGCGTGGTAAGTTTGGAAACAGATTTCTTGCATCTTGAGAATGCAGGTGTTCCTATTTTCTTCAACTTTAGGAATTTAGTCAGTATCCCTGCATAACAAAAAGTCCTATTGAACATGCTGTGATATAATTAAGCAGGAAATTGCAAAACAGTATGTTAAATACTATGATAAAGGAGGAAAAGAATGCACTGGGAGTATTTAGAAAGGTTTCTAAGCAAGACTGGGGGACTTGGGAAAGTATGAAGAAAAACCAATAATTAAAAAGCTGAAAACTGAGGTATACATATGGAAAAAACACTAGAAAATAAGAGAAGACAATGTTCAGATTTAAAGGGTCATCTATATGACAATACCCAGAGGTGAGACATAGTGTGAGACTTTGGCAGAACTATAAGGTGTTCAGTTCAGGTGGAACAAAAAGTTTGAAGAGTCTGATCAAGAAGCAAGAGATGATGTTGGCAAAGGTAAACAATGCTCAAAATATAAACATCCAAGCAAGCCACTCTAAAAAATTTGGATTTTATTCTAAGGTTGGTAAGGAGACACTGAATGATCTTAAGTAGTTAAGGGGAGATACACTGCACTGACTATAGTCTGAGAATGGATTAAAAAGGGAAATGTATCATTATGCCACAAAGTTAATTTCTAGGAATACAAAAATAAGTAAAGTTACAGTTCCCAACCCCCCTAAAGTTCACAATCCTGTGATGAACATTAGATACTACCATTGAGAGAACCAAGAAACATTACAGTCATATCTGAGCTTTGCTTTTATAATATAAATGACTCAAAAGTATGTCTGGAGATCCATTCTCCAAAAACAAACACAAATTTAGCCATGCTTATACATGCATTTTTGTACACATTTTACACTTTGGTATTTGGTAATCTTTTGTTCACTGAATAGAAATCTAAAGAAATCTAAAGAAACCTAAAAGGACAATGTTTGCTTGAAAAAAACATAATGCACTCTAGGTATGTCAAACAGAGGGAAGTTAATATAAGGAATGAGTTATGTTGGAAGGGTTGGAAGAAAAAGGAGAAGGAAAGGTAAAATCAGAGCCTGTTAACCCTTCCAGGCCAGAACCCACTAGGGCTGTACCTGCTACTCCAATTTAGAGACACTGTTGCAGTA
Organism: Vicugna pacos; assembly: GCF_048564905.1. Classification (NCBI taxonomy): domain Eukaryota; kingdom Metazoa; phylum Chordata; class Mammalia; order Artiodactyla; family Camelidae; genus Vicugna; species Vicugna pacos. Next base: position 29,627,773 of record NC_132988.1, read on the forward strand.
AGTTCCAGATCTGTCAAATATGTGCCACCCGGAACTGTGTAGGAACTACTGAAAAAATGTTTTTTTCTGTCCAAGCTACTGGCATCCAGAATCACTCCACCACTTCTGCTGCTACAGAAACTCCCAGAAGATTACAGGGACTGTCAACAACTGCAATGTCATTGAAGCCTGAAACAGGAAGTTTCCCCAATTTCTAGCCTTCTGATTTTTTAACAATATTCCCTATTGCTAGAACATAGCAGCAAGCCAGCTGGCAAGGGACTCAGGAAAATGTATATCCAAAATCTGAGCCACGCTAGTGCAGACAGAGAAAAGTATAACAGGAATGCTGTTGTGAAACCACAGATAAATAAGTATCTCATATGGTATTATCTTCTAATGCCATGATTTTTGGTCATTTCTACCAAAGTTTTAATGACAGAAGTCCTTGGAGACATTCTTCTTCATGAATATCTTCTCTCATGCAAAAAAAAAAAAAAAAAAAAAAAAAAAAAAAGCATGCGATCCAGTTCTCCTGTATCAGGTAAATAAGATGAAGTAACCTAATCTTACTTTTTAAAAAGTCAGGTGATAATGGCTAAGGTATCTGTTGTAATTCCATCTGTTGTCAGTGGTTACTTTATAGTCATCAAGCTAACACACAGTACTTACAGGATTCACTTGCATGAAAGCAAGTAGACTTGAAGTTCTGATCTGTGAATCAGAACATGCTATAATATTGATTAAAGTGAAAGAAGAGTAGCGTGTGCCAGTTCACTGGACAAAGAACCTCTCAAACCGAATGTCTATGGAAGTGAGGAAAGATCACTGATCAATGGGCCATGGTTTGTCTGAACTATTTCAGGTTTTAAGAACCCCTTAATTTTTATAGACCTCACCTTAAGATGACCTGACAACATCTAAATTGTATCACGAAGTGCAGCATCGATCATTGCCAGCCCAACATACCAATTAGAACCAATAATCTGATGATCAGAGATGACTGTGTTAGACAAAAGTTAAGTTTAATTTTAAGCAGGTTGTCAATAGAAACTATATTCTTGTCCTATCTTACCTCAGGCATCCTTTCAATCAATCAGGCACTGTGCTAAGTACTAGTGATAAAGAGATAAAGAGGACTCTGCCTTTAAAGAGTTCATTGTTTAGTTGTGGAGAAAGACAAGTATCAAAAAAAAATACAATTACAAATAAGTACGGTATGTACTATTGAAGACACAATAAAATTGTTGGGGAATTGTCAATAAGATTTGTTAGTTTTTCCATTAATCATCATGCCATTCCTTGTTTCACACTAGCAGTCATTCCTGTTGAATTCTGAATACTAGCAAGGACTACCTCTATTAATAAAAAACTAAGTAAAAATTTACAAATTAAACTGAATATCTTCTGTAGGCTGCCTACATTGCTCCTTCCTTTTGTAACAAATGACTTGCTGGTAGGAGGTATAAATCCCCTCCAAGATGACTAAAGTTAGGCTGACTCCAGTTAGACTAAGTTAGGCTAAAGCAAAGACACAGAAATCCCAAGGTATACATTTGTTAGTGAGGTATCAGCCCCTTAACCAATTGAGGATGGTTTTCTTCCTGAGCAACTGAACTACAACAGAACCACTGGAAATACATCTTTAGAGTTAACTGGCACTGATTTCTTAGCTATACCTCCCCCAAAACACAACAGGCCCTCAAAGATTGATTTTTCTCTCATTGCTAAAAACACTCAAAAGTTATTAAATAAAAACTAAACCAAGCCTTCACTAGGATATATAAAATCATGTCTTCATTTTCTAATTCTTAGAAAATGATAACCTAAATAGGTGCTCTCTCCACCCAAATCTACCACTTTTATTATATTACTGCATTACATTTGTGTGTATTAAATTACACATTATGTTATACTTCTATGAAACCACCATCCTTCTCACTGTTTATGCTTTATTTCTATATATACACATACACACAAACACACTGTGAATATATCTTGCACTGCCCACCCCATGGTGTGGTTATCTATTGTTTGCTAGAAAAATAAACGTGACTTACTAATTGAAATGGCCCAGAATCCATTTATTCATTTATTCCTTAAAAACAAAACAAACACTGAATGAGTATCTCGTGGTGTCCTCGGTCCCGTGCTTAGCCAGATATATACTCCCTTGTGTAAATACAACACCTGCCTTGAGGAGCTCCCAGTGTAATGGAGGGATAGACAAGGAGATGGGCAACGTGATTAGTGTGACTAGTGCCAAGATCGAAGTTAGGCACAAGGTACTAAGGAAGCACTTCAATTTTTATTTCTACTATGGATCAAGAGCTTTTAGTCTTCACAGCTTAAGTAATGCAGCCATTACTTTATCCATAACTTCTCCAAAGTAAACTTGATTTTCGAGAGGATAAATGCAACTACCTAAGCATAATATAACAAATAGCTTTTCATTGGTATTCTTCCTCATGGCAATTGAGAGAAGAGAACAACCTGACCTTTCTCACAAAATTTAAAACATCTGCTATAATCCTCTGGAAAAATAAAGAGCAAAGGAACAGAAGATAGTGTGGACGGTATAATCACATATAAATAAATTGTTTACACATGATCTCAGAGTAAGCTTGTTCAAACAGTTCAAAATTGTCTCTAAAGGATTATCTAGCCACAAAGTTGGCAAAACAAGAATGGTATAAATCAAACACTTTTGTGAGAGTTTTTAATACTGTGTTTCAGTGAGCTTGCAATTAGCAAGGCTCAAAAACTAAAAGTATATTACATTTTTTTAAAACTATAACTCTTCTTAGGTCTTAATTCAGTAAAATAACTTTAATAAAATTTTCTGTCTTGGCTTTTTACAGATACTGTAACTTAAAATTGAAATTTCTTAATTTTTCTCTTTATTCCTAATTATGACTCTAAGAAGTGCATTTTTAAAATAATACTCTTCTGTTTTACAGGGACATAATGCAGCACAAAGATCCAGATGAAATTTAAAACATTCTAGGAAAACTCAGGATGTAAAAGGCAGGCATTTGGCATCCACTTCTGGTTTTATTGGGCAGCAGAAAGAAACATGAAAAAAAATTTAATCTATTGGTGTGTGTCAAAAGGACCCAGACATGCATCAGTCATATGCTTAATCGCATAGCTAGCCACTTATATACTCAAATTTAGATTCAGAGAAAAATATTTTTCTTCCTGAAATATCTCTCCCCATTAAACATGTTGTTTTGCCCTTACTTTGAATCTGTTTATCAGTTTTTCAACGTAAAAGCAGAATCCTAAAGAAACAACACTCAAGGTTGGAAACATAAGAAGTGCATACATCTTTGGTACATGGAAAGTTTTAGAGTGACAAGCTCTAGATATGGAGGTGGGGCAGCATGAGGCACTTGACAGACTTGGGGTAGGAAGGGAAATGCCCTCTGGAGTAGAAGTAACATCGTCTACTTCATGATTTATCTTAAGACTGGCTGCAGCAGGAAGGGTACCTAGCTGCCAAAGAAGGATTCTGGTAAGAGTTGTAAAGCGAGTGAGCTCTAGATCCAGATTTCTGCATTCACATCCCACTTCTGACACTTTCAAGCTGTGTTACCCATGACTAGTTCCTTGACCTTTCTGTGTCTCATTTTCCTCATCTATGGAATGGAAAATTACAGAATCCACTTCATAGTTTAGGCAAAGATGAAAGGCTTTCACACAAGTAGAGTACTTAGAAGAGTACCTGGCACACAATTAAGTATTCAATAAATATTAGTCATACCAGTATTACCAGCATCTTAGAAACCTAGCTGAACAATCTTGGAGGTAAGGTTAGCTCAGGTTAGAGGTAACGGGCTTTCACTTCATCACTTCGGAGATTTAAACACTGAGGTTTAGAAGTGGTAAATCGTACAGTCAGTAAGTGGAAGCAGGCAAGATTGGGGTAAGACTGGTCTTCTGTCTAATAGGAACTACAGATCCAACAAAATACAAAGGCCTTCCAGATATACTGGTAGGGAAGAGAAGAACTCTAGTACACTAAAGCAGTAATTTACTAGACAAGTATATCCGATTTAAACAGCTACTCAAAAGAACCCTGATCCTAACTTAAGGAAAGTGTGAAAACATAAATATCTGGAGCTGCAGAAACTGTTCATGTTCATAGATTCTGTATTAAAGACAAAGGGAAAGAGGTCTGATGGAGCAGATATAATAGTCTAATACAACAGTCTAAAATATATATACAATTTGCAGACTTTATGATGAGCCCTCTGGCACCACAGAGAAAGGCACTATAATATTCCTTAAATGAAAGAAAGAAAGAAAGAAAGAAAGAAAGAAAGAAAGAAAGAAAGAAAGAAAGAAAGAAAGAAAGAAAGAAAGAAAGAGAAAGAAAGAGAGAGAGAGAGAAAGAGAGAGAGAGAGAGAGAAAGAGAGAATGAAAGAGAGAAAGAAAGAGAAAGAGAGAAAGAGAGAAAGAGAGAAAGAGAGAAAGAGAGAAAGAAAGAAAGAAAGAAAGAAAGAAAGAAAGAAAGAAAGAAAGAAAGAAAGAAAGAAAGGAAGAAAGGAAGAAAGGAAGGAAGGAAGGAAGGAAGGAAGGAAGGAAGGAAGGAAGGAAGGAAGGAAGGAAGAAAGGAACCAATGAACAAACCTGAAGGTTAGGTAAATTTTTCTAGACCACAGCATGTTCTGTCTCTTCTCAAATTATTAGACACCTTTAGTCTACAGGCAAATACACACAGCCCCATTTGGTCTATAAGACACAAATCTCTGTTTGGAGCACTCTGGCCAAGTATCAACAATGTAAAAATATTCCAAATACTTCAAATTATAACTAAACGGCATTAGTCTCTTTTTTCATACTGAGACTTAACTTGAAAATATAGCCCAATTTTTGCTTCTATCATCTTCGCTCTCCCCATGCAGTCATATCATTTGCACGATTATAGATGCAGTTAAGTTGTGTCAGCAATTTCCTTTATGCAGTCAGCTTCGCAAATGTTTATAAAACTAGTTTTTGTGGGGGAAAAGTATGTTTTAAGCTGAAACACAGCAAGTAAAAATCCTGTCACTTGAGAGCAATTTCTTTTATCTACCTTGCAAAAATGTGATGTGAATATATAAAAAGATACTAGCTAATTAAAGGTATATGACAAGGTAGTATAGAAAATGTGAATAGAAGGATGGGTGAAACAGAAATGGACTCCAGAGAAAAATTTCTTTGAGATGTAGGATTTAATGATGTATGTTTTTTAAAATAATAATGTACACATACTATTTGGGAACACTGAATTTAATGGCAAATGCACAAAAATGGTAAACATAACATTCCTGGTTCACAGAGACAAAGAAGCCTGTAGCATAACTTCCTTTAATAAGCAGACAAATAATTGAGGCCAATAAAGCACTGTTAAAAATCTGACCACATGGCCTGTCTCTTCACAAGCTTTCACCACATGCAGAGAGAAAGATCCAAACAATATCTCTCTACTACACACATTTCTTATCACTGCATATATTACCACTCCATATATGTGTTCAGAAAAGTTAATATAAGTGCAATTGTATATTCTCAGTTAGTTTAAGCACAATCTGAGCAAATCTATGAGAATTCATTTTTCAAGTTTGACTGCGTTTAGGCGTAGGAAAGAGAAAACATTATCACTGCAAATTTATGAGAATTCTGGACTTGAGAGTACAAACAGTTCAAAAATGTTAGGACCATGGTCTGAGATTCTAATAGAAAGATATTTCAAAAATGATTGAGATTCAAAAATAAGATTTCCACCAAGTAAGAGCATGTTATCTCAGTTACGAAGGAAAGGTGACGGCACCTTAATAAACACTAAATCTTCACAAGTTGTTCTTCTTCCATATGATCAGATATTTTTAAAATATACAAAGGAAGTAAGGCATAAGCAAGACAGGAATGCAGGCCTGCTACTTAAGATTGTGTGGTAGGCAGAATAATGGTCTCAGAAGATGTTCACATCCTAATACCTGCAACCTGTGATAATGTCAATCTTACACAGGCAAAAGGAATTTTTCAGATGTGATTAAATGGAGAAGAAGGTATTATTCTGGATTATCAAGATGAACCCAATCTAACCACATGAACTGTTATAGGTGGAGAACTTTTCCTTGCTGTGGTCACAATCATATGTAACTACAGAAAAAGGTCAAGGAGATGATGTGAACAGTACTCAAACTACCATTGTTGACTATGAACAAGGAGTACGGAAGCCAAAGGAGCCTCCAGAAGCTGGAAAAGACAAGAATTCTCCACCAAACCTCCAAAAAGAAGTACCAGCCTGCTTACACCTTGATCTAAGCCCAGTGTAGCCAGTGTTGAAATTCTAAACTACAGATCTATAAGATAATAAGCTTGTGTTACTGTAAGCCACAAAGTTTGTGGTAATTTGTTACAACAGCAATAAAAAACTAATACAGACTATAACTAAATGAGCTTAGGTGTAAGACAAATTCCAAGGAGAAAAAAAAAAAAGACAATTTAAGATGTGTTCTGAGTATAAAAAAAATAATAAAGGGAAACAGTGATGCCAAAATAAAGAAATGAGAAGAAAAAAGTGAAAGAGGAAGGAAGGAAGAAGATGGAAGAGGAGGAGGAGAAATGACAGAGTAAGCAGAATTAACTGAGGAAATATAGACTAAAAAATGCTGGATATAATGCAACATACTAAACAAATATCAGGCAATACATCCATACATTGGGAAGTCTTAGAAATAAGTTTTATTTACCTAAATAAGAACAATTCTGAACACAAACTAGACATAATTTTTTTGTCAAAGAAATGTTCACCTTGTATTATGTTTCTGACTCCTCCAACAGACAAAGTAATCTCAGAGTAGAAATCTGTTTCAAAAACCATGGTCAAAGGGACTTTAGGTCAAAAATCTAAATGAGTCTATAATTTCTAGCCTGGCTGATGTCTTGGCAGGATATTTAGGGGATAACCCTTAAAGATTTGAAGAATGAATGGGAAGAAGCTAGATGACTACATATGGACAAAATTAGTTCAGATTGTTTAAAAAAAAGTGAAGGTGATTTACACACTATAAACTGATGAAGTTAAGGTTGATACTAGAAATGATTCTTGAGATGATCATTAGAAGTATCTTTGAGAGTTAAAAATGTAACAATTATAAGCTGACTAGATTCAGTAAGAATAGACTTCTTGATTTATTTTGTTTTATTTTATTTTTGACGTTGCCATTCTTAAAGGTCAGAGAAATTCTTAAGACACAGTGTTTCTGTATTTCAATAGGTATCTGACAAAGTTGCACAAAATATTCCTGTGGGCAAGGTGGAGCAATAGGGCTAGATTATAGAACATTTATGTGGACTTCTTCAGTGGCCATTGCAAAGACTAGGAATTAATGGGCACATGCCTTTTTGGAAAAAGATATTTAAAATGATGCTCTCCAGATAATTTCCACTGACCTTGTCCTCTTTAGTTCAACATTTTAATAGAGGAAGACATTGATGCCAAGTTGATGAGATAAATCTGGAAGGGATATCAAATCTAGCCAAATGTCAAATCTAATGTATGAATTCTAACAACAACTATTTATATAAAGATAAGTCATAGGATAAATAAAGTTATTTTTGTTAACAGTTACAGTTCTGTCACTGCTTGGTTATATTCTCCTGGGAAAGTTACCTGATCTTTCTTTATTCAGCTCCCCTTATCTATAAAATAGAAATTACAAGAACTTCTAAATAGCCAAGATATGGAAACAGCCTAAATGTCCATCAACAGGTGACTGGATAAAGAAGAGGTGGTATATTTATACAATGGAATACTACTCAGCCATAAAAACCAACAACATAATGCCATTTGCAGCAACATGGATGCTCCTGGAGAATGTCATTCTAAGTGAAGTAAGCCAGAAAGAGAAAGAAAAATACCATATGAGATTGCTCATATGTGGAATCTAAAAAAACAAACAAAAAAAAAACAAAGCATAAATACAAAACAGAAATAGACTTATAGACATAGAATACAAACTTGTGGTTGCCAAGGGGGTGGAGGGTGGGAAGGGATAGATGGGATTTTAAAATTGTATAACAGATAAACAAGATTATATTGTAAAGCACAGAGAAATATACATAAGATCTTATGGTAGTTCACAGAGAAAAAAATGTGACAATGAATATATATATGTTCATGTATAACTGAAAAATTGCGCTCTACACTGGAATTTGACACAACATTGTAAAATGACTATAAATTAATAAAAATTTTTAAATAAAGAATGATCAAAATAAATGAAAGTAATAAGTGAAAATTTAAAAATAAAAACCACATACTTTATATTCCAAAAAAAAAGAACTTCTACTATATGTATTTCTTTTTATTTTATTTTTTGTTTTTTTTTACATTTTTTATTGATTCATAATCATTTTACAGTGTTGTGTCAAATTCCAGTGTTCAGCACAATTTTTCAGTCATTCATGGACATATACACACTCATTGTCACATTTTTTTCTCTGTGATTTATCATAACATTTTGTATTTCTTTTTAAATTAAAAAAGATAATCTATGAAAAAAATAAATTTAAGCACTAAACATATTTTTTATTATTAAATGTAAAATAACTTACTTAAAAACTATAGGAGCTTAGAATGTGGAATATATTGGAAGTCATGCAAGATGAAAAAAATGCAAAGATTTTCTATAACTGTAACTTGGGTAAAATTCAACAATGGGCTGTGTCTGCCAAACAGATAATGTAATCTCAAGCTTTGGTGATGGACAAAAAATGTTTGGGTCAAAGGAGGGAACAGTCCCACTCTAGGCTGGTTAGGCTACTCTTGGAGTACTGAATTCAGTGTTAGACACTGGATTTTGAGAAGCCAAACAAATTACGGTCAAACATTTAGATGCAGGTGACCAGAGTAATGAGGAGAGAGAAGACATTGATATTTCAAGGAAAACTTCAGCAAGGAGGTTATTTACTTTAAGGAAGAGACAAAACAGCCAGCTTCATGTAGCTGGATAGCTATTACGTAGGAGATACTTGTTTTGGGAGACTCTATGAACAGAATGAGAATCAAGGGTTAGAAGTACTAGGTGATCAGATTTCAGGGCAATATAATAACAACAACAACGACAACAAGTGCTTATATAATGCCTATTAAGGGCTAGATACTTTATAGGAAAGAGAAAATTTACTTTTTTTAATGGAATAAAATCCACTCTATGTCACAATATGGGTCCATTCAACCTTTTCACAAATCTAAGATACTTTTTATCTTGAAACAATTTGCTATTTCATCACCTTGTTTCATCAATTATCATTGATTTTTGATAGCAACAGTGGTAAGAAAGATTTAAACAATAAGAGGAAAATTGTAGAATCATCTAGGAGGAGGATGCAGCAGTAAAACAAATCATCACTATTGCATCATCCTTCAGTTTTCAGATTGAGTTGACCAAAGTGTTACATCATTATCCTGTAGGAAAAAATAAAAGACTTAGAGACATATTTTTTTTCTAGTCTGCTTTTAGCTTTCATTGAGTTCAGTTCAGAATGAAGAAATTTTATTTTCTGCTCATACTGGCAAGAGAAGGATATTGACAGAGAATGATGATTCACAATTATTAGATGAATCAGAAGATGAATCTAAAATAACAAACAGCAGTTCTAGACTAGAATGATGAAGATGAAACTGATGATAAAAGTAAAATCCCAGACTATGAGTCTTCTAATGATGATATTCTATATGAATTTTTTCAAATTCAAGATTGGTGAGTGAACAATATTTTTAAGGACAAAAGAGAAACAAATATAGTATTTTTATCTGCTTAGTCACTAAACAGAAAGCACTTCATCATGTAATATTTTGGGACAAAAATGTGAACCATCCTGTTTTTCTAAAAGAACAGGTAACAGTATTCTTTCATCTTTTGTGATTTTATAGTTCATAGGTGGACAAATGCTGAAGTTATATGTATATACAAAAGTAACTGAAAGAAAATATATGATGTAAATGAAAAAACTGGGTTGATCATTATAATTTGTGTTTATAAATCTGAAAATGTTTCTCAAGTAGAAAACAAAGAAGATGGCCAACTTCAGCAACATTCTACACTGTCAAAATTTCAAAAAGTTCTTCTAGTAATACATTTCAGTGAGGCAAGTACAAGAAAAACCAGGTATAATAATAAGCTAGGATCTACTAGAAACGTATTTGGAATGTGAAATCAGTTTTTACAAGACAGATGTTCCAGGTACATGCGTAACAATTGATAAGCTTTAGTTTCATTCAGAAGACAGTATCCATTTCAGGCTTATATACATTCAAAAGCCAGAAAATATGGAATGAAAATTTGAGTTTGCTCTGTTTAAATAGTCATTAAAATTTCATATAGAGTTGTTTTCACTATTCCTTTGTTCTTACTTCTATACTTGTTACATGAACTAAAAAGATAAAAAGTAAAAGGGATCCATTGGTCTCAGATGGTAAAACGGTGGTAACACTCCAACTTAGTGCTAAAACCTGAGGAGCAAAGAAAGGTCCCAGGCAGCAGGAACAGAGCGTGTGGTAGCTTCATGAAGGCATCTCCTGCCTTCAAAGCCTCATTCCAAGGTTGCACGGTTCGTACTTCTCTTTGTGTTTTTCTCAACTTCTAGCTTACCTTAAGATATGTGTTTCACTCTACTCTTACAATAATGGTTCTTGAGGAACTGGAATTGATTTATTTCTCTTCTGACTTTCAGAGTAGGAATTACATTGGAAATTCAACTCAAAGAACCAAAGCAAAGCATGTCAGCAGTCACAATTTAGGTTCAAATTTTTCAGTAAGAAGAAAAAGAACAAACTTCCCCCACTAAGTTGCAAACTGTGATTATGCCTTACTTTCCTAGGACTGCCATAACAAAGTACCACAAACTCGGTGGCTTAAAACATCAGAAATTTCTTCCCTCGTAGTTCTTGAGGTCGGAAGTCTGAAATCAGGTGTCAGCAGGTTGCTTCCTCTAGAGTGGCTCTGAGAGAGAATCTATTCCATGCCTCCCTCCTAGCTTCTGGTGGCTTCCAGCAACTCTTAGTTTTCTTTGTCTTATATGCGTATCAGTCTAATCGTCCTCAGCCTTCATGTGGCATTCTCCCCTCTGTGTGTCTGTGTTTCCATGTCCAAATTTCCCCCTTCTCATAAGGACACCAGTCATATTGCATTTACAACCCACCCTAGTCCAGTATGACACTATCTTAACTTGGTTATAACTTCAAAGACCCTATTTCCAAACTCAGGTTCCTAGTGAAATGGGGGGTGGGGCATCTATTCAACCCAGTACAGATAATTTTTTATACAAAATAATCCTTTAACTCTGGAGATGTACGGGCCCATACATGATAATTTGTGAGGAGGAATCTAATATTTAAATTAAATTGACTGAAATTAAATATTGATAGAGTAAATAATTCAGCTGGAAGATTCATTTTTGGTCTTGGCTAAAGTTTCAAGTATCTTATGAAAAATCTAAAGCAAGCTGAAATTTAAAGTTGGAGTATTGGGTTTTTTTTGCTATCTTTTTGTAACTTCTTTGGTTTTATTTTCAATGAATGTTTACTAAAAATTCATTTTGGTCATAACTCAACTTTAAATCTTAATTGGATTAGCAAGCAGCTAGTTCTTACTTCATCGAGCATCTCAAGAACAGCATGCTATGCTATTCTTGTGTTTTCCTCTGTAGGGCTTAAACCACACTCTGATGGGAGATATCAAATACTGTCTGATAATGATCAAGCACAAGGTATTTAAGAGATCAAGGATCCATTTGAGCATCCACATTTTCACAGCCCAGAATATAATTTTATTCCCAAGTTTCTTCTCTATCAAAATATGGATTTCTTCATATTAACTTTTATCTCCAGATTCTGTTTCACCAATGACCTTCTATTTCCACAGTGTGCAAGACTCTGTGGGATAAACTGTCAAAATACTTTGTATGGAATAACACTCATGATTCCTGTTAACAGTAATGGGACCAATGTGAGGACTCCCCAGTCACCACTGTGCGGCCACACTGTTCTGAACTGCTCCAAATTGTTACTGAAAGTCTTTAAGTTTATGTACTAATGACAAAATAATGTACTAATAAATATACTAATGACAAATAATTTTGTTTCATATTTTTCTCCTAGAAATCACTCATTTTTTACTGATAATAAATAAATTGGGAAGAAATAAACAGAAACCTCTTTTTTTAGAGAAGCAAGAATTTATTTGTTTGGGCTCATGTGTTGAATGGACAGGCAGGAGGTGACACAGTCAGTGGTGAGTAACACATTATATTCCCTGGAGCTACCTGTGTAGCATCGTACAACCTTTTGTGAAGTTTCATTTGGTTCCTGCTAAATTCCACTTCAGAATTATCCCCTGCTTGAATGCATTAAGGGCGTGAGGCTTTTCATTTACAAAACCCTTGGTGATCACCCTCTACAGTCCGGTGGTTAAGCAGAAAATTCTGCTAGACTGAAGCGTCTGCTGTTATCTGATTTTCAAGGAAAGCTTTTTCGACTAAGATGTGCATTGATTGATATCTCCATTGTATTCCGTTCTTGTGCCAATGAAAAGACCGCAGAAGTGGTACTGAGCATCAGGGCATGATTGTGACCCTTCTCCCTCTGAGTCTTCCAGCCAAAGGAAACTGAAAGCAATTCACCTTAGATAGAATGGATGACGTGAGTCATGTTCTGGTAGGCAGGTAGGTTCTTGGCCTTCAAGAAAACAACTACACAGACAGTGGGTTGAATAGTTGCCTTCTTTCTACTGTAACTACCACAATTTTTTTTTTCTGCAAAGTGCCAGTGGGGGTGTTTCAGAGTTGGCCTAATGCTGTTTCAACCAGGATTATGTTTAATCAGAAAATAATTATATCAACAAATTAGAAAATACAAAGAGAATTCCTCATAACTTAGGTGTAGAATATCCCAGTTATAAAAGATACAGAAGAAAAAGAATGTCCATGTACCCCAATTAAGAACCTTGTTTCATAACTTGGTCATTAGGATGATTACAAGGGATTGAGCACTTGCTATAGCTAGCAATTTTGGGTTCTGAAAAACAAAAAGTAGAGAATATTCCTCTACACTTTCCTTAATTATATAGTGAATATCTCTGTGAGCAGCCCCCTACTACACACACACAGGAATATGCACAAAAAAAAGGACGACTTTAGACAAGTTATATATTTGAAAGAAAAAGAGGAAGATCTTTTCAACATTAGTATGGTTAGGTTTCAAATATTTATATTCTTGACCAATGAAATAAAACTTGGGAAAATCTAAAATGTTTAGCTAAAATAGGGAAATTTATATAACTGAATATGTACTATGTAGCAAAGATTGTTTCAAGTACTTTGCATGTATTAACTCAGTTAATCATTTAATCTTCAAAATAACCCTATAAGATGGGCACTATTCTTATCCGCAATAACAGACACAGGATTTTTCTTAAGAATGTTGCACATATTTTCATCTAGTTTATCCAAAATGCAATTGGTAAGTACTATAATTTCCATGTTGCTGTCTCTATATACTTTGAGTATCTTAGTCCTCAAAAGTTATTTGCCATCTGTTTGAATGTTTAGTAACCAATACATTGAAAAAAATACATATATATGTATTTTCTTTCCTATATATATTTCCTATATGTATATGGTCCTATATGGTCCATGGTTTCATTGAAGTAGATAAATATGAAGTGTATACCTTTGCAAGTTTATTGAAATGCTATGAGAAAAATCATTTTCCATGCCCTTTGTTTCATTCCATTTTTCCAACCCTGCTAGTTTCCCCATAACCCAACAGATTGTTTCATATTCTAATAATCATACTGTTCAGTGAAATCTCCATAACAGATTTTAGTTTACTCACTAATCATGGTGCGTTGTTGTGGCTTGCAAAGACAGTGTGACTAATTTTATACGGGTAATTGCTGAAGACCATCACAAAGAAGTAATAAAGATGCCCCAAATAATCAGCCACTAGTGAGAGCCGTTATTAATAGCAATAGGCAGAAAAGGATAGACTTGGGTAATATCTTATACTTTAAATTTTAAGGCTTGGTGAATAGTAGAACACGGAGCTGGAGGAGAAGAGAAACCATGATCACTCCCAGATTAATAGCTAGGAAAGTGCCACAAAAAAAAAAAAAAAAGGAAGAGAGTCAGGAGCAGAAATTGTCCACGTTTGGGGAAGAGGCAACAGAGATATTATGAAAATATAATAAAATGGTTCACATGTACATCTTAATGAGACATGTATATGCAACTCAGCAGGTTATGAAGTCACAGTATCAGTCATGGTGATCTAAACAATTGTATTGAACACCTCTTAGACACCACTTAAATCCTATTGACTTTACCAAGTCATCCAGCCCCTGCCTTAGAGGTCAGTTCCAGAACTGGCTTCTACCTGCTCCCTGCCAGTGCAGCCTGACAGCGCCCACCTAGGGTACCATACACCTCTTATTTCCTGCCCCATGGCTCTTTTGATGCTAGGACTCAGGAAGACCCATAAGAACCCCCTAGCATTCACACATGTCCAATCCAGAAATGCAAGGGAATTAACCTCTGTCCAAGAACTCACTTTGACTAATGGGAAATGGGAACGAATAGATAAATTATTTTCCCTTTGATTTCCTGGACAGAGATTTCTGAGATGCATGTCAAATCTACAGGACAACAGCAAAGTCACTCTTCACTGTGATCAAACCTGTAATCACCCTTGTATTTTTACCCCTTCCCTTTCACTCTCCTGCCCCTGCTTCCTGATCCCTTGCATCATTTCCTGAGTAAACTACCTACATGGAGGGTTCTGCCTCATAGCTCATGCTCTGCTTTCTGGAGAGATAAGCTAAGGCAACAGCCAAACTGAGTTTTAAATTTAAATAGCAAGTGAGAAAATATGAAGTATAAACATTTTGCCACAAACCCAACAGATTATGTTGGTTAATTCAAATTACTGAAAAGTTGAGATTTGTTTTTCTGGATTAACCCTGGTACTATTAATATCAGAGAATTTGTAAAATTAGTAATAGTGAATTATAAGATGGCAAATTCTTGCCTTTGATACTTTACTACAGACGTTAGTAATTGAAAAGTAATTGAGCATAGTATTATTTTAAATATTGGCAAGTCAATAATGCAGCATGAATAAATATATTATTAGCAAAGTTCCTAATATGTAATGTACTTTCTAGTTAAGTCTCTTTCAAAGTTACTGCAGAAAATGGAAAGGATTTTCAATAAATAATGCAAACATCTATATTCATTGAATCCAGAGTGATTTCTGAGATGTAAACATTTTTCCTTCCCCTACAAAGGATGAGAAAGAAAGAAAACATAGACATTTGTTAATTTATATAATTAGGCCTATTTTCATTTGTGCATTAAGATAAATAACAAAACAGTCCCAATTAAAAATGTAAAAATAAAATTGCCACATTAAACAATATTTGGATTAATGGTGATATTCTTAATATTTCTGAATATTTTTATAATGTTTGAAAGTTTCTATTTCCAGATATTATAGTAGAAAAATAAAAGCCCAGATAGTCCTAGTTTTTGGTGAGCTTTCTTGACAGTAATTCCACTTAAAACAGGGCTTTTCTTGCAGAAGCCTATTTGTGAATCCCCTTGATAAACTTTGTATGTATTCATAGGATAGATTCATGGATAGAAAGCATGGCATTGTGCCGTAAATCTATTTAAAAGCAACTTTCCATTTACACCATAGCTTAAAACGGAAAGTTGAAAAGAAACTTACAAGTATGCAATGTAAATCAACCAGATCAGGAGACATAATATCACTAACATAAGCGGTTAGCATGAATATGTCCCAACCCCTAATACTTTATAGTATGTAACTTCAATTCTGAGCCTTTGAAGAGATTGTCACTTACACAATTACCATTCCTTCTTCTTAGCAGCAATCAGAACTTCCCTTGAGGATGTTGCATACAACTATCACCTAAATATAAGTGGGTTGCTAAGCATATGCCAACAGAAAAGAACAGACATGCAACAGTGGGACAGCAAAAACGTAACTCTGCACTCTTATTAAGAGTGCTATATAACAACTTTGTGTTTGGTTTTTATTCAGCACAGAACACAAATGTTTATCCCACAGGCACTTGCTTAGGGGAGAAAAAGAACCAAAGCATTAATTACCAAAAGCTTGGGGATTCTTTTAAAATGTCAAAAATGTTTCAAATGAAGTTTCAGGGTATGGACGATTTTGTTTGTTTATTTTATTTTGTTTTGTTTTTATCATTTTATGAAGCCTCACATCTCAATTTAGTTTAGTGGCTAAATACAGAAATCCCAATCTGGTTGTATTTAATTCCGGCTACTTAACTGAAAATGTTTGGATAGAATTTTGCTTTTATACTAAGTAGCTCTGCAGAGTCAGTTATTTTAAAAAGCTGTGTCTTGTGCAGGTCTACCTCGCCTGAAATAATAAAACATGGATTATTAGATTCATCCTCTTAAATCAAGCCTCAACAAGGTCTTACAATTAAAAATAACAAATCATTATCACCTAACATCTGTTAGGATAGCTTTTATCAAAAAAGCAAGAAATAACAAGTGCGGGCAAGAATGTGGAGAAAAGGGAACCCTCGTTCCCGGCTGGTGGGAATGTAAACTGGTACAGCCACTATGGAAGACAGTAGAGTGGTTTCTCAAAAAATTAAAAATAGAATTACCATATGATCCACCAATCTCACTTCTGGGTATATATCAAAAGGTAACAAAATCAGTATCTCAAAGAGCTATTTCTACTGCCATGATCATTGCAGTATTATTGACAATAGTCAAGATATGGAAATAACCTAAGTGTCTGTCAACAGATGAATGGACAAAGAAGAAGTGAGATAGATAGATAGATAGATAGATAGATAGATAGATAGATAGACAGACAGACAGACAGATAGCAGACAGACATAAAATTCAGCCATGAGTAAGAAGGGAATTTCCAACAATATGGTTGAAACTATAGGAAATTATGCTAAGTGAAATAAGCCAGACAGAAAAAGACAAATACTGTATGATTTCACTTATATGTGGAATCTAAAAAAAAAAAGTCAAACTCATATAAATAGTAGAATGGTGGTTACCAGGGGCTGAGAGATGGAAGAAATAGGGAAGATGCTGGTCAAATGATGTAAGTCTTCAGTTAAAAGATGAGTAAGTTATAGGCATCTAAAAAACAGCATAGTAACTGTAGTTAATAACACTGTATTGTATAATTGAAACATGCTAAGAGGGTAGATCTTAAGCATTCTCACGGCCAAAAAAAAAAAATAGCGACTATGTGAGGTGAGAGATGAGTTAATTAACATGATTGTGGTAATCATTTCATAACATATATATATATGTATATATATCAAATTACCATATTGCACACTTTAAATATATACACTTTTATTTGTTGATTGTACTTCAATAAAGTAGAAGAAAAATTTAAAAATTTTTTGAAGAAAATAATTTCTGAATACCTCATGCTTTTCAGCAATTTAGGAGATTTAAATTATCAAACTGAGTGAATACTAGGCAGTTACCAAATAC
Source organism: Vicugna pacos (assembly GCF_048564905.1). Taxonomy (NCBI): domain Eukaryota; kingdom Metazoa; phylum Chordata; class Mammalia; order Artiodactyla; family Camelidae; genus Vicugna; species Vicugna pacos. Next base: position 29,645,339 of record NC_132988.1, read on the forward strand.
TTTATTATCTATCTTTTTTAATTTCTAAATTTTAACTGTACTCATACAAAAAACTAAAAAGTAACTCTAAAATATGAACTCTGTGCTTCAATTCAGTTTACACTGCTAAAATTTTTTAATTCATTAAATATAGCAGTTAAATATAATCAAGATCTAAGTATTTTGAGGAGTTTGTACAGAACCACATGCTTCATGTAGAACCAAAAACATTGTTTAAATAACAGTTCAAGCAGAGTCTTCTTCATCTTAAAACCAAGTACAACACAAAACCAAGCAAGCAAAAGCAGACAGACAAATGCCAAGCAAGCTGTGGATACTATTCTTTAGCAATTTGGTGAAGTCCTCAAAACCAACATACTTGGTTCCATCAGTAAAGATGGTCATATGTTCCCTTTCTCCTTCCCACACTCTTCATGTGCTTACTTAGTGATGCTTTACTTAATGAGGTATTGACCAACCAAAGTACCCTAATCCTATAAAACATGCACTTCAAATAACCATTAAAGTCAATGAATAGCTCGTACGTGTAGCAATATTGTTTCCCTCTCTGAAAATCCCATTCACTTTCACACTGTCCACTTCCAAATCTGTATCTCCAACTTTGTTCTTTCCCCCAAGACTAGACAAACATTTCCAGCTGCCTGCCTAATATTTTCATCTAAATGTTTTCCTTGGACCTTCAAATACAGTGCATTTTAAAAGCAAATTTATTTATGTCTATTCTTGGATTTTTATACTGTTCTATTGCCTATTTTTGGAAATTCTCCACCACAATGACACAAGTGGAAAACTTCAGGTCTTTATTTAAATTCTCCATCACTGATGCTGGATACGGTGTGGATATGGGTCAAGATCAAACTTTTTAAATAAGACCTCCCTGTTTTCTTTTATATTTATCCCCTACTTTCTATTCCTTGTGTCACCATCTTACCTGAGACTCCTACAATCTCTCACGTAATTTACAGAAACCTCTAACTGATGTCTCCTTCTTAGGAAGGAAGGGTGGACTGGGAGGTAGAGTCCCCCTCCTAGTCAAATCCATTGTTTGCACCACTACTTCTTAACGTAACTCTGAGATAACATAACATAAACTTCTTAACATAATTCTGAATGGACCCCCAACCAAATGGACTGAATAAAGTCCAAATCAGGCCCTTTATGACGCAGGCCATCTGGCCACCTAGTCCCTTCTCTTTTTAACCTTGTTAAGTACATACACCATTGATCCTTGAACAATGCAGGTGTTAGAGGCACCAATCCCGCACAGTCGAAAATCTATATATAACTTTACAATCGGCCCCCCATATCCACAGTTGTGCATCTGTGGAGTCAACCAACTGTTGATCATGCAGTACTACAGTATGAATTTAGTAAGAAAAATCCATGTATAAGTGAACCCACAATTCAAAACTGTGTTGTTCAAGAGTCAACTGTCCTCCATCCAACATGGATTGCTCACTATTTATCATCTTTCACATACACCTCCTACAAACTTTTAACTGTAAAGATTTCATGGGCTTATAACTCCTCTTTTTTAACACTTCAACTGCTTTAAATTCTAATAATGCTTTAAGAACTAGCTCTTGAGCTACCCAGCAATGCTGGATTTAGTGTTCTATGTAACTCACATGCATCAGGGATTAAATTATGCATCAGAATCACGAAGATGCTACAAGAAAACCTCTCCTAACTTCAGGTCCTACATGGAAAGGTGGTGTGATGTTTGATTGTGAAAAACAATGAGAGGCAAATCTTTCAAGTAATGAAGTAAAGTCTCTCAGGTAGAAATCTAATCAGAAGTTATTCTTATTTTCTCCTAACATCAGGGAGGCTGAAAAAAAATTCCTCCCATTGCAGCTGCAGTAAACATTTTTTTCTGGAGGCATTTACATGCATTTTGAACAGCACATAAAGAACTGTCTCTCCAGCATCGTGCAATTACATGTAGTAACAAATAGACACAGAAATAGCTAGTGCAGTCGAAGTTGATGTGTCCTAGAGACCAAGCATTAACCAACTGCATGCAAATAAACTAAAAATTCTTTTCAATTAGTGTAGCACTCTCTTCTGCAAGAAAGAGACCAGTACAACATAAAAAAGTCTGATTCAGCTTGAGATACAGCAAGAAACTAAAGGATGATACAGAATCAGAACAAAGATGCTATTCTAGCAACTCCTGACTACAGATTTTACTCATAACCGAGTGAGACAAAGAATTGTAAAAACCAGATTCACATTACAGAAATTCACATTTGGTATTTCCAACTACTCTATTTAAGTATAGAAAGAACTATAGACAGACCTATAAATTTCTTAATTTTAGGTCTCAAACTGTAAAGCAGAGTCTCATCTCTTATTTTCCCTATAATTTGACAAATTATAAATTTTTATTTAATAATATTTCTATACTGAATATTAGTGAAATTCTAAGCTAAAACAAGTTTTATAGCATTTATTTTATTTATACTATTCTGAGCACTGGGCATTTTTAAGATGGAGATGAAAGCGCATTTATAACTGGTGTAAATGATAGTAGCAGCAGGATTTTAAAAATGAATTCCAAGCTCCTGATCTTGTATCATTAATTGCAGCTTAACTCTATAGACAATCGTGGTACCAGAGAGACAGGTGCCATTTTGAATTTGGTTTTCTGAAAGGCACATTCTTTTTTGTTCCTGTTTTCTGCCTCAGAAATGACATTAACTTGATAAGATAAAGCTACATTTGATAAAAGAAGGCACAGGCAGGCATGACAGTCATATCCTTGGTGTCTTAAACTTGAAGAGTTTCCAGTATTTCTATAGGATTACTGCAGGGCATTCAGGGCCTTGGTACTTAAACTCTCAAAGTCAACAGCTGTCAGGCTGCCAACAAACTGTCTTTTTTGGTAGCAGCTGTTTCTGCTGTCACTAGCTTCTTTCACACAATTGTGGTAGACCAATGGCAAGCATTTTTTTGCTTAGATTATTAATACAGGGGACAAATGAATGGGAGGGAACACTCCTTTATTAGACAATTGAAGGAAGGATAGAGAGTGAAAATTTTAAAGGTATGTTTTATTAACTATATTAGAAAATTATAACTGATACCTACTTGAGAGCTATTTAGTTCCTAATTCTGTTGTTTAGTTTTCATTACATGTTTACAGGTAGGAATGGGTTATGAATAATCAAATACCTAAATTATGTTTTACATGAAGTTGCTATCTTTCCAACCACAACCAATTTACACTCCATCTCCACTGTCTCCCTTCTCTTCATTTGCAATATGAATCCAGTCTCCTCCAAAGCACGTGCAGCTCCTATCATTTGAAGAAGGCTGAAAGGTTTTAAGAGATCTCTGAGGTTCCATAGTAAAAATGAAATTTAAAAAGATAACTGGCTTATTTTACCCATGGTATTCATTAATAATTTACCCTCCTCTTTTTCATTCTCCTTTATTTTTCTCCATTTATCTTCTTCTATCTATCCTGAATGGAAAATGGAGTAGCATTTGATCGATGAAGCAAGTTGAAGAAGAGGAGGAGATTAGAATACCTTGTACTAAGGAAACAATCAAATAATAAGAATGGATCTCAGTTTTCAAGGGTTCAAAATAGTGTTGACATCCAAGTTTATGCTTTGGCAACTAACTATGAACACATATGAAAAGAGCAGAAGCAATCTTCAGTGGCTCACAAACTGTCTTTAGGATCTCTTACAAAACAGAGGCAGAAACAATTATCCTTGGTCCTTCCTACTTCCTTCTTAATTCTATTTCTTCCCAGTTCCAGACTATGTTTTATTATGTTTGCCTCCAAAATGCCCAACCCTACTTAGGGCAAACTCATTTAAAAGTATCTATGCTCCAACATTAACTCCCTCTCCTCCTGGTCACTAATCAAAATACAGCTGCTAAGTTTGATCTCAGCTGACACTGAGTTGAGATCCAGGTAAAATAACTGATGTTAATGTCATTCTGAGGGAACAACCATGGGCTTGGCTTAGAAGGTGGAAACAGAAGAGCCACATGGACTGGACTGTCTGAGCATGACTAAATCTGCATCAAAGACCTCTAACAATTCGAAGAACATCTTGTTATGTCGCCTGAATTCAGGGTTAAAATCACATGCTTTCCTGCATCCCGTGGAAACAAGTGCCTAAACAGGTGGCGTATGAGCCATTGCCACTCTGTTACGATAGGCAAATGTCAGGAGAGATTATTCTGGTGGAAGTTATCAGCCCAAGAATACCCAAGGGTGCTTATGGCATTTCTAAATGAAATATTCACATAAAGCTTAGACTTTAGCAGAAAATAAAAACCAGGTAAATCATACCAGAGGGAACAGTCAGAACAAAACTTAAAGCAAAATATTTTCTAACATCTGCAGTCAAGTGCTCTGCTGGAAAATGTGAAAGATGGATTCCCTCTGGTAGCAAATAAGAAATTCACTGGATGTATTTACAACATTCTGTATATATTCATTGGAACATATGGCTCAATGAATTATTCTACATGATAAATCTCCACTGAGGCAGCCTGCTACCCACTTAGGCCCTGAACCTTCTGAAAGTGGCAAAACCTCCTGCCAAGTGGTGTCTTTCAGAAGAACAGAGGGTAAGAGAAAATAAATTGCATGCAGCATTGATTTTTTGAGAATGTTCCTATGATCTACATAAAGCAAAGGGAGATGGTTCTTTCTGACTTCATCTGAGAGTTCTTTGAGCAGGGGTGGGGGGCAGTGTCTATTTTCTCTCCTAATCAGTGATTGCAGGGAAAGCAGGTAGTATTTAGTAGGCAGACTGTGGTTTCCAGATATATCCCAATCTGCCTCCATCTATGTGGCTTTAGAGTATTCTGGACCTCTTCCAGTATGCTCTTGGCTCTGTGGTCTGATTATCCTGAGCCGTGTTAATGAACACGATGTGCTGATTAACACAAGAGACACTCTCAATGAGGAGCTCCTTTGTGGATGTCTTTCTATACCTGACTGGGAAGATGATGCTCTCTACCAAAATACATCAGAGCAAGGGATTTGTAGACACTGGATGTGGGCTGTGAGAAAGACACAGCACAACTCTCATGGGACTAAAGTGGCAACCAGGTGTGCTCAGAATCTGAGGCCAAATTTTATATAAGGAATGTCTTTATAGTTTTATCTGAAAGGAGATCTCATCTATTCCTCACCAAGCCATATGAAGTAAATAGTATCACTATTCCTGTTTCACAGCTCAGAGTCAGATGGTCAAGTGCCCATCCTAACTAGGAGCTTCACTTCAGTCCTATTTCTCCTATCTTAAGTCACATTTTATACACACAGTGAACACATACATATTAAGAAATTAAAGTGCTACACGTGTTTCAGTGCTTGAAAAATGTTACCTCTGGGTATATGGGCTTCCCAAAGAATTACTGTCAGGACAATTGTAGAAAAATTGGAAAGTTATACACTGATGTCTAATTACTAACCATCGAATCCATTTAAAAGGGAGAGAGGTCAAAAACTTTACCTTTAGATGTAAGCTAAAAAATTAGGTTAGCAAGTAAGTGTATCTGTTGATTACATTTGCAAAATTTTGTTCTTTTCCAATCAGAAAACTTTAAACAAAAATTATTATTTTGAGAGTCACGCTGTCTTCTAAAAAGTGGCAAGTTTATCCATGTTTTTTAATTCACAAAATATTTTTAATGACTAGATTCCCCCCAAAACTAAATTCTGCCTAGGTAACATGTTTAGAAAAGTCTGAAAATGAGGTTTGAGCAATAACCTGGTAAGGACTAATCCTAAAATTCTACTGTATAAAATAAAATCTGTCAACCTTTCTACACTATCCTCTCCTAACTTATACTATCAGGAATCAGAATTAGCCAGATAATTATCACCACACTAGCATCACCCCGGCAGATGCTAGTTTAACCAATACATTTAAATAGGTGAGTCTGAGTGACAGGTGTGTGTAGCTGTGTGCTACTCTGTATGTGGTTACAGTAAACGCAGTCTTCAGTCTTTAGAGGGGTTGGTCACAGGCCCTGCTTTGCTTACCTGATGCCTTTAGAATGGCCTCCACTCCCATGAAGCATCTTGTTAATGAAAGCACTAGGGTGAACCACTGGGGACTGGCTCCACTGAGTACAGGTTTGCTTTGATGACTTCCCAAAGTCATTTATAAAGGATATCAGTTTCTAAAGTTTAGATATGTGCCTCAAGTGGAATGAGCTGATTTTAAAAATCATCCTGAAAGTATAGTCTAAATAAAGGACCACAGAATATTGTCATAAGAAACCAATCTACCTATGAATAGATCAATGTAATGAACTTGGATTTTTAAAAGGCATGCATTAAAAAATGGAAGGAAAGTCTTATAGCCAAAGCAGACAAAACACATTATCACAAGCCTGGGGGGAAAAGATTAAGAATATAATTAAGATGGCAAAAGCCCTACAGTGAGGCTTTAAAATGCTAAAAATTATAAAATGACATCACAGTATACATTGCTTATGAGGATAAGATTTTAAGACATACAGACCTGATTCTAAGTCTGGCTTTGCTATTTCTTTAACTGTGGCCTTGGCAAATCTACCAATTTCTGTTATTTATGGTTTCTGTGTTTGTAAAATAAAAATAAAAATACTTCTTCATTGCGTTTTTGAAGATTGAATAAAAATAATGTAAATAAAACACTTAGCTCCATATATGCTATAGAATTAGCACACAGTGAACAGTTGCTTTATTTAAGTGCTTGGAAAAAGGGAAGGTATAGTCTCCGAGAATAAGATATATGATATAATGATAACCAGAAGCAGAGAGAAACAAAGCTTTTCAATTTCTATTTTACTTCCACTTTTTAAATAAAAAGAGAGACCCTGAAATTGGAAATGATATAACAGACTTGGTTACCAGGGAAAGGAGTCTCAAGCAGATAAGAAAAGGGTAAGAGAAAGCCAAACTGCTTTTAAATAGCTTTAAGTCTCAAGCACAAATGAAACATTTGCAAAGGCAGTAAAAGAAGATTCACATACAGCTGGAGAATGGCTACTGGGAAATACCTAGACAATGAAACAAGATGCAGAAAAACTGAAAATAGTCAAAATTCTCCCTAATTTTCAAAAGTGAGAGAAAGTGGATTTTGGAAATTATAACATGATATACTCTATCAGTCTCTGCCTCCATCTCCTGGCTTCCTGCTCTGGCTTTTCATTATACTCCTGTTCCTCATGGGAGAACTCAGCAATGACTCCATCAGGGTCCGGCTTCCTTCCAAAGCCAATCTTACTGAGACAAGATGTTATGGACTGAATGTTTGTGTCTCCCAAAATTCATACGATGAAATCTTACTCCCCAATGTGAATGTATTAGAAGGGGCCTTTAAGAGGTAATTAGGCTATAAGAGTGGAAGGAATGGAATTAGTGTCCTTATAAGAAGAGACAGGAGAGTCTCTCTCTCTCCCTCTCTTCCCTCTCTCTCTCTCTCCCTCTCCCCCCCCCCTTTCTCTCTCTGCTCGTAACCATGTGACGATACAAAAAGAAGACACAATCTGCAAATCAGAAAGCAGAACCTCACCAGACACTGGATCTCGGACTTCCCAGCCTCTAGAATTGTGAGAAATCAGTATTTATCATTTAAGCCACGCAGTCTATGGTAATTTGCCAGAGTAGCTCAAGCTAAGACTCAAAGTATATGTATGTTAATCTTCCCCTACCAGTAAGAATTAGAATGGAGTCCTTTATGTAGATCCAACTTCTTGTGGGTCTTTCTGCTAAGTGCCCTTGTCCCTGCAATCCTCTCTCTGTTTCCTTTTGTCCATCTCCAAAAATTTTTGAGAATAAACTTTCAAGTTGCTGTTTCATGGGCAGTTTTGAGATAAAACTAATTACTAGCAGCTACAGTGTTCTCCACTGAGAACAAATCATGCCAATTTCATTTCCTGTGCCTTAAAATTTCTACATTAGTAAAGAAGAATAACCTACACAGAGTAGATACTAGTTTCAGGAAAAAAATGACCAATTTGCCTATGATGCTCTAGAAGAATTGGAGGCTGGATGACAGCAGAATTCAAGGGACTGATAGCTGCCTGAGCTATATCCAAACAGTAAATATATTCATATCAACTGAGACATATACTTCACTCTGCCCTGTTCCAACTTTGATCAGTGAATTTTTTATTTTTTACAAAATATATAGGCATTTTTATCAAGAGTATGGGTGACTCCAACTTAAGGAATGGATCCATTTACTGACAATAACTGACAATAAATTTTAAAATTCTTGTTGAGTTAGAAGAGTAGATTGTAACTAACAATATGCAACTTGATGGGAATAAAGACAGAATAATGGCTCAAAAAGTCAACTGTACAATTTCAGAGTGAGAGAGACCTAATACAAGAGAAGTTCTTGTTTTAAAACGTTCATCAGAAGGTAACAATGAGATGTGGCTTCTAAAATAGCTTATATTAACTTGAGTTGGAGATAAATATCAGTATCAAAAAAAGAAGGGATACTTCCATTGCACTGTGAATTTTTCCCTCCACATGCAGAACACTACATTTTGTCCTGGGCTCCACATTTCAAGAGATACTGACATGCTAGAGTTATCCAGAGACTATCAAAAATAATGAAGCTTCTACAAACTATGTCGTTTGAGAACTATTAGAATTAACAAAGACTGGAAATGTAGAGGCATAATAGGAATATAAGAGCTACATTCAAATATTTTAAAGATTTCAAAAGAAAGATTAGAATGAACTGAGCAGTAGCTCCAAATGTCAAAACTAAGACTAAAACTGTAAGTAATAAAAAGACAAATTTCAGCCCAGTATAATTTCCAAGGAAATAAAACTGGACCTTGCAAGAAGGCAAGCTTCTCATCACTGAGATGTTCCACTAGGAGGCTGAAGTGGCCACTAGAACTCAAACACGACAGGAGAAGCCACTATGTTAACTTCTAAAAGTTCCTTCTACCCCAAACTCATTGGACCATCAGCATTTCACTTTCCAGAGAGAGCTTTAGTGTAATTGTTCCCAACATTGATTACAGAAAGCCAAATTTCTTTTAAATTAGATTCCTTTCTCTAATAGCCCAGAGCAAAGGTATATATTTAGAATTAAGAAAGACCTTTCATGGAATTATCAATAGGTTTTTGTAAATACTAGCCCATCTTTGCAGACACCCCAAAGAATGGAGCAGTTGATCATTCATCAGCTGTGACCTCCAGAGTAGTTTCTCTACTTGGAGAAAAATTGAAGTTCCACCCCATCACACTTATACTTGCTTGACTTCACAACTGCAATATGCCCCTCTAGAGAGAGGTTCATTGTTAGTGTCATGAGCATCGATCGATTGTATCTAAGCTGCTCTCACAGTGATTACACCGTCCCTTACTCCCCTTAAGTTTCACAGCCCAGAGCATGCCCAGGGCTCACTGCAGGCACACTCATTCTGATCAATGCAACACTAGCATACAGCATGCGTTTATAGAGACAAAGGCAGTTAGGGTCTCAGGATACTCCAATTGTAACAGAATTTCAGCTTTATTAGGTAACTGTCAAAGTTGCCTTGGTGTCTCTTAAAATTTTAAATCGGGAGAAAATATAAATGCAGAAAAGCCATGATAAGTTAACTTAGCAATCTGTTGTAATAAACATGTGCACTATGAACATACATTATGGAAATCAGATGGAGAGCCCAGAGAGCCATAACAGAGCAAGAAATGTGAGCGTAGTGAGATCATAAAAATCATAAGTGTTATATATCAACAAGAGTTTTTCTTTTTAAGCATCCTGGTCAAGATTCCTGCTTAACATATTTGAAGAGCAACCCACCCCTCTATTTTAAAAATGCACTATTCATTCAATGGGTACAATAACGCAAAGAAAGTTTGAAACCCAAGAGATAGTAGAGAAAGTAATGAAAGTAGAGAAAGGTGGCATTACAACGTAGAGGATGATACCTGTGTATATTTACTGTCTCTACTGAGATCCAGACATCGACTTTATTGTCTTAATATCTCTTATCTAATTTCTTTGTCTCTGTGTATAGGTCCTACTATGTATGCATTTCAATATTTCTTTCTTTAATCATGAATTGCAAAAGAAAATCTTAACGTCTAAAAGCCTCTTTTTGTATAAGCCTCAGGTTGGGGTGGGGGAGAAGGGTAGGGAGTGTTTCTTTAAAAGCTGGTGGATTCATGTACGACTGAGGAATTGTGCTGTACAGCAGAAACTGACACAACATGGTAAACTGACTATACCTCAATAAAAAATACATAAACAAATAAATGAAAAGCTAGTGGAAAAATTCTTAGGTAAAGAAATGTATTGTTTAGCAAGTAATAGCCTTAAAAGGCTATTTTATATATGAATAGACAGTTTCCTTGGCATGACTAGAATTGACTATAAATGAGACAAAGAATACTGCAAAATGGAAAAAAAAGGACAGGGCGGGATTTGAGTTTCCACTAGCTGCCCTACAAAGAGAGGGTGACAGTAGCACTAAGAACCTGGAAAAGCAGAGGAGACGTGAGGAATAGGGGTGAAAGGCTGGAAGCTGGGATATGAGGAAGAAAAACAGCTAGTGGGAAGTTCCTGGGACTGGTTTAGCCACATTTAAGAATATAAGGATAGAGATGGTTAATGATCAAAATAAATTGTTTCTGAACTGTGCTCTGATGAAACACAGCCTTCCTCCAAATGATCCCTCATCTTCTGTAAAAGCCTATTCATGCAATTATTTGAATTTCAGGATGAAAATCATGGCATAGGCGCTCTATTACCCATTTGGATCAACTCAGAACAAACAGAAGAAAACGGAAAAGATTATAAATGGAAAAGAACAATGGAGAATTCATCAGACTTAACAAACTGGAATAAGAAATGATTCGAAGAAACGGATTCTGAGATTCTTCAGAAATACTGATTAGTACATCATATATGAAGTTGAGATAGATAAGGGATTTAATCATTTTTAATTTAAACATCACACAGTAGAATGACCCAAATAGGTTGGAAAACTTGGGGATATAGTGGCAGATGAATTTAGGATTAAGCACATACAAATTGGCTGTTACCATGTGACTCTTGGTGATATTAATGTAGAACAACTGATTCAACTCTGTCTCTTAGAGATGCTTTAAGGTCTGTCATGGGAGGGGAGCGAGGATTAAGAGCAAGCTGAGTGGAAGAGCCTCTGGGTCCCTACTTCAACCAAAATAGGTCCAATTTTGCATAATTTGCAAACTAAGATTCTGTATAGTATTTCAGTTTTAACAAAGGCCCACATATTAATATATAAGTATAAATAAATATTTATAAAATTTAGATACTATTACTGAAAATAACTAAACATTGGCTGAATCAAACTAGAAAGTATTTACAGCTTGTGATACAATTTACAATTCTCCAAAAAACAGAAAATGGAGGAGAAAAGAAGAAAGGAGAATGAGGAGAACAGGAGATGACCAATCATTAAATTCAAGCTCTGTTTAATCATTTTTTAATTCAGATTTAATTCTACCTTCTTGTCCCAATCTCAGAAGTTTCATCCTTAAAATTCCCATCTCATAACCTACAGCAATATCTCTAGCATCCAGATGAATCAAGTTCTGCTTTTCTTCCCATGGTCCTACAAATACTGTTGCCTAGACCAGACGTTCACCTCTTCTTTCCTGGACAAATCTAGACTACTGTTCTCAGCCTCAGTTAATTAGCTGTGACACTGTGACTGAGTGCTAGCCAACAAAATATGTGTGAAAGTAAATGTCACACTTCCAGGCCTGGCCCATTACAGCCATCCATAATCTTTTCCCTGCCACCTGCTGGATGTTCATGCAACCTCAAAGCTTCAGCTGAAGATGGCAGAGACTCGATTAGCCTAAATGTGAATGACTGTGTGGAGCAAAACACTTCAACAGACTGGAACGACCTCTGTATTTCTGAGCCATTAAAAAACACTTCAGGATTCATCTGCTATGTGATGTTCACTTGTATTTTTGACGTTACCTAAACCAGTATAAATATGTAAACTCTCTGTCCTACTCTGTTTTCGTCTTTAACCATTCAGCAAACTTTCAGAAGTGTTTCACTCAGTATGTCGATTAATTTTTATCAAGAACTGATAGAAACAGTGAAACTGGTATTCATTTATACCAAACATGTAAAATTCTATTTCATTTTGGGCCTACAGAGAAACCCATAAATGCTACCAATTTATCAAAATACATTTTCTGACAAGACTCCTACGTAGCACTAACATGGTATTATGAGAGAGCTGAAAATTATCTACTTTAAAAAAGTTTTCCAACTATATTTTCTATCCAATTATTTACTATAAATCAAAGCATTACAGAAGGTTGAATAATATACACCTATCCAATAATGCTTCAGTGCCTTAGCAGTTATGAAATACTAAGCAACTGGACAAGGGATGGTAAATTGCCTCTCTTATTTTGCTGGTGGAGAGGTGGCAAAGCAAAGCAAAATCCCATGTTGAATACTGGGGTGGTTCAGAAGTTCTGTTTGGGAATTTTTTATCTGTCACTCTCAATCACTGCAGCATTCTTATTCTCAAATATCTCTTCCACTTGCAATAATTCACAGATCTTTAACATGTGAGAACCCTTGCACATACTCATATATTCTAATTTATGTACTTGCCTTTTGGCACATTCAGAATAAACTACTTATGAAATGGTAGATGACCTTTTGAATTTTTCTTTGACAATAAAGGAAATCTGACTGAAGGGATTAACTGACACTCTGAGTAATATAAGACTGCAACTTTTTTTTTCTAGAGAACTCAGGAGAGAGGAAAGCAGTAAAAATTTAAATACAGCTTGTCCAAAGGAATCTGCTACGATATGCTGTGTCTACCCTGAGTGTGAAATGCAAAATAACGCTTATACATCAGATTGTCTTTGGTGAGGTGATCATTAAAACCCATTCCAATGTCTGAAAACCTTTATTTCAAGTTTTATCTGATTATTTCCTTGTGTGATCCCAAAAATGCAGATACAAAATGAATGGAAAAGACATGAAATGATGAGCCAGGTTGCTTTGGTTTCAAGCTTTAGTTTTTCTGCAACCTCTGCCTAGACCAGCATTGAAATTTTCCTTACGAGAAAAGACGTTAAAAAGAGGAGAGATGTGCTGGACATGAAATTTAATCACTTCACTTGTGTCAAATGCATAGTGATCACTGAGTAACTTGACTTCCCTTTCTCAGTTTAGTGAGAAATATGTATTTGTATTTATTTTTCTGCAGAAATACAAATAAAATGCCATCTAAGTGGCACTGCTTTTGTAGGGATAAGCAGGTGATCTCACACTGGCCTCAGTTCAGATTGATTGTTCCATCTTTTTACTGAAGAAATACATTTAAAACAAATTTAGTTTAGAGGAGTCTAGCAATAATGCCTGCCTAATAGAAACAATTTCTTAGTGCCTTCAGCAGGCCCTGATAACAAAGTGCATAACAGCTGCAAAAGAAGCAGCCCAATGAGTATCTTCTGCTGATGGTGATTGATCCAGTCTCATAATGAAGTGAAAGCTTTTTTAGAGCCAAAGCAATTTTTGCCCACATCCTTTATCAGAAGAAACCATAATGAATTGTGTTAGTTGCCAGCATTTATTGAAAATTTCATCTTAGAACGTTGGCCAGATGTCATTATACCAGAATTAAGTGCAGCCTGAGAGCCCTGCTGTAATGCACAGAATCTCTCTCCATCACTGTTCTGGAGTTGGTTTGAGTCTGCCTCCAAATATTACAGAGAGGTAAAAGAAGCTTTAAACTACAATTGATTAAGTGTTTTATGCATATCACGTCTTGTTTTTTCTCTTAAAAGAAACTTAATTGCCTAAATTCTATGTACAGTTTTAATGTACAAGTGTTAGTCTAATAAATAAGATAAAATATTTTTTAAAACCTCACACTGATTTCTGATGTTCCTAAAAACTAAAAAAAAAAAAAAATATTTAATATTGTTTGCAACCTGGAAACTATTTTAGTAACGCTTTCAGATTTTTCTGAAAGGTATGAGAATTAGGTACCATTCTAAAGAGTAAACGGTACACGAAAAGCATCTTCATTACAAAGATTATATTTAATGGATTATCTAGCCTAATATATTGAAATCATGTGATGTCTTCCACTTCTACATTATTTCATGTCATCAGACATAATCATGTTCCTTGATCTGATGAATCTTAGAGAATTACTGTCAAGCTATCTTTGGCTGAAAGATCTGTTTATGTGAAACTGACTTGTAGTTTTGCAGCTAAGTAAAAAGATAAATCCATCTGCTGTCTGTTATCTCACCTTTTTTATGAAAGGCTTCAGCGTGAAGCGTAGAACATGAAAAAAAAAAACTTTCTTTGGCTGCTTCCTTTTCATATATTAAACCAGAGTTTTCAGCATTTTAGATGGAACAGTCTCTCAACTGTGCTTATAAAAATCATTTCTAGCATCAGTATATATAAGGTGATCACATACATTCAGATGCAAAGGAGGTCACCAGCTTTAGACAAGAGTCACAATATAAGAAATATTAGGAGTCAGTCCACAGCATGTGACCTGATGATTTAGTATTTCACAGTCTACCGAGCAGAAAAGAAAGGGTGGAGCCTTCAACTAAGGCACACCTAGTGTGTTAAGGATGTTTCCTCCTCAAGTGTGATAATCCAAGTTATCAGAAATAGCATATTACAACTAAGAAAAATTTCAAGTTTAATATTAGAAGGAATATATTTGCCCTGATTGAAATTTCTTTGTTTTTAAAGCATCCTGCTTTACTTTTACCTAACACTGGCCACGTGGATTAAAAAGTCCCTAGCGCTTGCAAACGCTTCACTTTTTACATATTCTAATCAATTTAAATTGCTTTTTAGATTAGATTAAGAAGTACAAAACCAGACAATTCCAGAAATGTGAAATACACCATGTGTATGTGTGATATTTGTGATGAGGTTGACAGTTATAAAGTTTGCTGTGACTGATATATCCATGCCAGATTGTATCTGCACAAGGAATTACAAATTGTCATGAATTCAACCAGTTCATTAATTAATTTGCTTATTGATTTTCTTTCTATTCTTCTGGTCCAAATAATGTTTTTAGGATTATTACTTTGGAATACAGGAATGTATGGTTTATTATACATATGTTTCAGTACCTGAATCCACGAATAGATGTATGTCTTAAACTATGCAAAAAAAAATTTCAAGTGTAACAGTTTTAAAAAATTTAATGTATAACTTTCTATTTAGTGCTTCTATTCAATATCAACAAACCCCCTCAGTGCCTGGGCACTAGGAGAATTAAGATTTACAGTTGAATCTTATAGCTCAGAGCATGTTTTGGAAATAATGCCTCTCTGCTGAGAATAAGATACTTTTCAGTGCTATGACTTGAGGGAATTGCTGTTTGGAGATCTCTACAGGATGTATCTACCAGAATACACTAAGGTGCATACTGGTCTTGCCCTGAAATGTGAGTCTGTCTACAAAATAATAAACTCCTACACTTAATATTATATAAAATACTCTTTCATAAAACAAACAGCTCTTCTTACCTGGCTTCCCCTCGGGAAAGAAACATAATGAAATAAATGAATTTTCCTCCAACACACACACACACACAATCACACAAAAAAAAGCAGTGCATGTTATGATGAGTGATCCCTCAGACCTGTAGACACAAAAAAGGAATATTTTTAACAATGCCTCATTACAAGTTAAAAGCATTACCCTGGAGCACTATGGCATCCCTCCCTGTACAGTTTGGGAAAATGCTTCTCTGACTGTAGTTGTGTTTTTTTAATAGCAACCAGTGCAATCCTGTTGTCTGTTCTGAAAGTTCATTACCATTCTTTTCCCTTCTCTATTTAGAGTATCATACTTCTTGTACTTATAATTTTGGTATTTCTTAGCACCTATAAAGGGTAGCAGGTGGTCTCTTTTGAAGCCTGAATTCTTCTATTTATGTACTGAGTAAAATCAGAGAGCTGTCTTCTCTCCTCTGTAGCCCCTCTTAGAGGGAACAGCTTTCATGGTGGGAGGTTATTTGATGTCTCTTCTTCTTTGGTCCCTAGTGCCTTCACTGAACCTGCCTTTGAGATGGTGAACCCAGAAATAAAAATCCTGTTGATGGGGGAAATTTCAAGATGGCCAGCTTATCTCCCACAAGCTACTAGCTGTTTATAAGGAACTTCATTTAGTTTGGGGACTCCGTATGTAAAGCAAAGTACAAAATTGAGGCTATTTAAAGTTTTCCATATTATTTTGTATTTTAAGATTAAAGACCAGTGGTTCATATTGTTGGTATAGAGCCATTTAAAATAATACATAGTTAACCTAACTTTCATCTACCTATTTGTATAAGGAAAAAAAATCCCCATTCTAATCTATATGACCCCTACATATTTGTATTTCAGAATATATTTCCAAAGCCTCAAATCTGGAGAAATAAATTTCTATAATGATTTCTCTCATTATGTATATAGTGGTCAATATGATGGAATCTATGATGTAAAATTGGTTGAATTATATTTTAAATTTCTAACTCAAAGATTCTTGGTTATACCATTTCTCTTTGGTGACGTCTGAATTCCCCCTTTTATTGGCTTAGCTACATTTTACAAAGTTTCACAACTTTTCATTATTGTTTCTGTTTGAAAATAATCCATTGTGTCGGATTCTTCATCACCCACAAATTATCATTTTTATGAATTTGTATGAAAAATACTAGTACCTAATTCATCAGCTAAATTCATAGGTCATGGTACAAGCAAGTTCATTGCTAGATCATAAAATGGTGTTGTTCAAATCAGAACATTTCCCCTTTTACAAAAACACATCTCTGCCATGGCATCTTCACATAGGTGAAAAAAGGGTGTTCCTCCTCCAGGTAGATGAAGCTTTGAGCTCAACAAGCTAAGATGGATTGCATATCATATACCAACTTAGCCAGGAGCCCCATCTGTACACATTGGCCAGTGATACTAAACTAAAAAAATAAATGCTATAACATGAGAGAGTCTGCTTTTACAGAGGCCATATTGCTGATAAGAATCAGCTACTTTGGAAATCTTTCTCCTTAGTCATGTGAAAGACCAGGAGATAAGGGAGTAAAAGAATGTAAGTCAGTATAAATATATGTGTGTCTGTGTCATGTATATGCCATATATATATGACAGGGTGAGATGGTGTGCAGATATTGATATAGCTGTAATGGGGATTTCAATTCGTATCAGTCATGGAGAAGACCAGGGAAGTGTGGTTCCATGCGATTTACACATACACACACACACACACACACACACACTCACATATACATGTGAAAACTCATCACTACTTCTAGAAAAAAACCTCAAATTGTATTTCTGGTTTATATCACATGACATCTTTTTTCTTTACAAGTCATGGTTTTGACACCAGCAAAGTCCAATAACAATTCCTGGGAAATAAAAATAGAATCTGGGTAATAAAAGAAATCTAACCTTTCTTTTTCTTTTCCTTTGTGCTTCGTCTAGTTTCCCCTGCTCATAGGGTGCCACATACCGAGGCCCTGCCTGCAGCTCTTCACACCAAAGTTCCTAGTGCAAACGCGGGCGCCGACACTTCAGCCTGCTGACCGCGCGCGGAAGCGCACAGCGCGACACTGCACCTCAAGATGGCGGCGGCACCGCCCCGTGCAGCCGCAGCGCGGGCACGGGACCTCCAGCCAGGGCAGTGCGGCTGCGCGGGGCAGGCGAGAGCTCCGCCCCCTCCCCACTCCCGGGAAGCCAGCCCCGCCCACGGCCTTTCACGGGGAGTGTGTGCTCTAGGGAGCAAGCTGGAACCTCTCCATTCCTTGATCAAAGAATAAACCTTTCCTTTGCTTCTGAAGTGAACTCAGTCTCATTCTTTTGGCTTGAAGGACACTGGACAGGAGGACCCTTGTTGGGTCCTGGCTTAAAAGGGTTGGCAAGTTTCATTGCAAATTTGGTAGTGAGATTTCTTTTCTTTCTTGGTTCGCAAAAATGGACAAACCAATTAATGACAGTAGCGTTTGTCACACTGGTAGCACTACAGAAGTTTGGTATATTCAGTCATGTGGAGTGGCATGTGGAAAAGACGTTTGCTCCCTGCGATCAATGGCTTTTATACTCAACGTAATATTTCTTTTTGTTTAGAAATATTACGTTGAGTATAAAAGCTATTGATTACAGGCAGAAAATATACTTACCAATTACTGCCTTAAAGAAGAATATAAAGTGCTCTCCAGCTGAAGTGGTTACAGCTGGTGCATACAATAACCCACCACACCGGTTTTTCTCAGTTCACATAGCATATCAGAGAGGTTCCAGGTTCTTCTTAAACAAATGCTTGCATGTTTACTTTTTCTTTTAACTTAAAATCCATGGTAGAGTTTCAGCAAAAATAAATAGGAAAACGTGTGGCTGGGATTCCTGCCGGGAGATTGGCCGTCTAAAGAGCCTGCTATGTAATCAGCTAAGGCAGTTAGTGGCTTTTTACAGCTTCAAAGCTGCACTTTTTCAGAGGCTGAATTTTTCAGCCCATGCATCCTGCCCACAATTTATAAGAATGCCAAGGGCACTGGAATGCTGCTTTGGTAAACAATAACTTTAAATATTAGAGTTGATCTAAGCCACCTTTCAGCTTTACATTTGAATGAGCATGTACAAATAGGCACTCCTAAATTAACAGATTCTATGGTCTATTTACACACCTTCAATCAACCCACCATCTTTGCACTCGGTAGTCAGATTACAATGAGGGACCTCACCCCCTACTGCTCTTCTCTTTGGGAGAGAAGAAAGGTCCCCTCCCAGCCTCCATACCCACCTTATTGATTGCCTTTCGAAGCCACAAAGAATTTCTGCTCAGTTGGTGTTCCATTTAAACTTGGTATTCTTTTGGCAGTGCCATTAACAACTCCCCAGAGGGCATGCCATGCCTGGGAGAAGGGCAAGGCTGCCCCAAAGAAAGATGAGAAAGAATAATCTAAATTTACTACTCCTACACCCTGGGGGCAGCCCATGACTAATTTCTAACTAACAAGCAGCTCTTTCAGATTCCACTGTGTTTGTCACACACTGCATTTCAACCCAGAGATTTCTCTTGCTACTCATTTGCTCTCTGGCACAAACTAATTGCTGTATGCAGCAGCCAGGCTCTGGAAACTGGCAGGGATGGAGCTATAGAAACCTAACAGATAATAATAAAGAAATATTTTTTAAGAAACCATCTTCTTACAGAAACTCTGTCATCACTCCTCAGAAGACACTCAGGGCAGTGGTGTTCTACTCACCCTACACCTTTTCAGAAACAAGGAAATCCTTTCCTGCCTTGCAGTAGCTAAATGTCCTTACTTGCCATCTGGCTTTCTGACAGGCTTTGGGTTTTAAATCAAGCATGAAACATGAAAAGCGGTAAATAGCAAAAGTCTGACAGAGCACTCCTATAATATTTGCAAATTTCATTTGCTTTAGACAGTGTGTTGGATAAATGAAATTAGGACTTCAAAACATCTCCTCTGACTTACAGTGAGGTTTACACCTCTCTCAAGTTTCTCTGCTCTTATACAATTGCTGCATCATAAGACCAAATAAATTTTTTAAGAATTGTTCAGACCACTATGTAA
The DNA here is from genome assembly GCF_048564905.1 of Vicugna pacos. Lineage (NCBI taxonomy): Eukaryota > Metazoa > Chordata > Mammalia > Artiodactyla > Camelidae > Vicugna > Vicugna pacos. The sequence continues at coordinate 29,664,953 of NC_132988.1, forward strand.
AGACACTTTAGATCATTAAAAGGTTTATATCTCATGTATAAAGAAGAATGAGGGAAAAAAAGAATGAACTATTACATTTAAATCAGAGAGACTAGTAATAGGAAGTAGATTTATCCTCATCTGGGAAAAACTAATACACCACAGCAGTTAAGCTATATTCATTTTTATGGCACAGTATACAAAATATGTAAACTATTCGTTTGAGATAGAGATTGACCAAAGAAAGTATCATTCTCATGGACTTTCTCTGCACAGGTAATAATTTTTGAAGTGAAATGAGCAGATCTATAAACAAGTAGAAATATCAAACTATATCTCTGAAAACTGTTTTTTTTTTTAAAGCCACTAAAACCTTATGCTGAACCTACTAGAAATACGTACAAGTAAATAGGAATGACTTTGTTAGCATTACTTCTCTCTCTCATCTTCAGATGTTGCAATTTCATTGAGGAACAATGGTAAAGAAAAGCACCAGAGCAAATTCTTAATGTTTCTATGGCTTTAATGAGTCTCCTAAAGTGGGAATCTTCTTAAATCTCCAAAGAGATGGAGGTTTTGAAATACTCTTATCAACTTTTTAGAGCAGAGATGTTACACACACACAATATAGCTTTGGGGCACTATTCTGAATTTAACTGATTTGAAGGAAGCTCATCAATTGCAGACTGAGAGCTGCTGTTTCCAGAGTTGTGACTGCATTTCCAGCAATGATTTCTACCCGTTACCTACCATGCACCACTTACTAAACACAAAACCCATTGCCCTGAAGAATCTGTTCACAATCTCTACAACAGTGGCATCTGCAGAGGGAGCTCCAGCCACTTGAAACTCATTAAAGCATACTTGAGATTGACAATGAGTAGAGAACATCTGTCAGACTTGGCCAAGATTTCAATCAAGTGTGATGTTACTGTGTTACTTGACTACATTGACTTAATAAATGAGTTGGCTGTTGTCAGCACAAGGAAAGTTTGGTTATAATTACTATCCTGTCCTTTTTTCTATTTTCTGAAATGTTCTTTCACTTAAATGTTTATGTTCTACGTGAAATGTATGAAAATGGATTTGATGGAATAATATACCATTTAGAAAAGGAATAAAAGGTTCATTTTCAGCTGACTGAATTTAACAAGATGACCACTTCCTTAATGAGCTTGCAAGCATGTACCCTTGAAAAGGTAGATGAAATCACACTCATCTACACTCTACAGAAATGTCTCCAACTGCATGCCTGGAAGAATGGAGTCTTTACTTTGATCTATAGACTGAACAGCTATAATAATATCTACGTGCATAAAACTGGGGAAAAAGCAAAAGCATTTCTCAATAACAAGAACCATTGGTCTTCAATAAATAATACCCTACCCTGTGCAGCATTTTAAGCCTTATGTATATATTACATTTAATCCCAGAACAATCCATTTTGCAGATGATTAAATAGAGACCCAAAGAGATACACTGGTCTTCCCTAGTGACATGATTACCAAGCAATTGAATGGGGATTCCAGTCCTAAGTCTGGAGCTCTTACACTGTGTTGCATTTGCTTTGTTTGCCTTTTATAAATGTTTGTTGAGAGCTCCAATTTAAGTACAAGACATTGGCTCTGATCACTATTATTTCCAGGGAGTGGAAAGTAATAATTATTTCTGCTGACAAGATAGCACAATCTGCCTAAGGATGGAAGGGTATGAAATTTAATTTTAGAGGCCAGGCAAGTTCAGCAGGATTTAGAAGAAATGATCCCAGTTCAGTACGCACAAAACTGACCTCAGAGCTGAGAACTAATGCCAATCTTTTGATCTGGTGCATTGTGACCTCCACTTACCAGGCCTGGCAAATTTGGGCTCACCAACCAGTAAAGCTGACTCTGCACGTGCCTGGGAAGGCGGAAGCTGACCACCCCCAGCTATGCACATGGGTCTCTTGATGGGGCACAGACCCTCTAGTTTGGTGGTGTCCGCACAGAGTGGGTGCATACAAGGTGTCTTACAGTGAAGAGAAGGATGTCTCTTCACATAGTAAACTTACTTCCTCCGTGGGTAGAGTATCATCAACCATACCCAGACAAAAAGGCTATCATTTGTACACTACTTATGCTTTCCAATTTTCTCAACTCTTCCCTTTGCCCATTGCCAGTAATTGAAACTCCACATTGGCTCACACTTAACAGTTACAGCCCCCACATTTGATTAATATTAAGCCTCCATTTCTGTTACTTCCTCTCATCTAGAGCTTAAACCCACTCTTTAACTCTCCGGCTTTGATACCATATCATTAGCCTGCAGACACTCAGTGGTTGGACCAAGTTTGTATTATAAATAGGGTGTTTTTATAAAGACTGTCCCCTACAGAAGGTCAAAGTAGTTGCAAAATTAACGTCACCATGGTCACAATGAGCCACATAGCTAAGATTATCACAGTGTTAGTAGAAATAGGTCAGCCACACATAAATGTGTGAATTCTCTCTCCTCTGAACTCACTTAGCATTTTATTTTTATTCCTCATATGGTACTTAACAACTTTCTACCTTGTATGATAATTATTTGCATGTGGGTTTTATCTCTCTTATACTATTATAAGATCACAAAATTCTTTGTTCCTCACAGCACTTAACACAGAGCCGTGCACATAGTAGGCACTCGTTAAATGTTATTTAACACAGGTAAGGAAAACACTGATGTTTAAAACCTACTTTTAGAAAAAGTATGTGACTATTGAACTGAACTTCCTTAGAACATTTGGTCTCTTCTGTTGCCGTGTTCTCTCCCCAGGAGAATCCACATTCACACACGCGCCCCTACGCTCACTGCGACGGCCGCACTGAATTATTTGTGCCTCTGTGGTCCTTTACCTCCAGCTCTCCTGCTTCTCACTGAGAGTCACTCCTTCCTGTTGCCTAACATTTTTACTTACTGTTAAACTGACTCCTACTTCAAGTCTCAAGTTAATGATCCTTCCTTCTGGAAGCTCTCCCTAACCCCTTAAAACCATCCCACTGTATCTTGTTGCTTCCTCCATCATAGCACATATCACACTTAATTTCCTCTGCACTGGCAAAGGGGTAGATGAGAATGGGTCTGTGAGATCAGGGCGACAGCTAAGTCCTTTTCTAAGGAAATGAGGCCAACCAGACCCAGCCTAGCAACAGGCTGTCAGTATTCTATGTGAATGACCTCTTTATGAACGGGTAGGCATTGCAGTTTATGTGATTCACAGGGTCAACAGCCCAGCCAACATGAACAATCCTATGGGACATGTTCTATTAACATGAATAAAAGAGCATAGGTTTTACACATAAGCCATTGTTGACATCTTTTCAGTCTAAAATAAATAGAATCCCCTAAGATATTTAATAGCTTAACTGGTAATTTACTATATTATTCCTTTTCAGTAACAACCTCTCTTTATGCTGAAACTGGCAGAAGACCATCATAATTTCTTTCTGAGGTAAGGAAAAGAGTAGAAGTTTGGACTAAGCTGCACAAAGGAGGTGATTGATATATTTGGTTGAGTTGGGTTTAACCAAATGAAGAGGAGGAAGCTCATTTCAGACAGAGCAAAAAGCATGAACACAATTCCAGAGACATGACAGTGTGTGTGTACATGACTGAAAGTTATTGTTTATTAGTTAAGTTCAGAGTGCAGAAGGTAGATGTGGGAGAAGCCGAGTGCATGCAGGGGGTGAAGTCAAAACAGGTACGTTGATTTAAGATTATAAATAGCCTTGAACACTGAGCAAAGGGATTTCAACTTAATTCTGTAATTTGGAAGCTGTCATCTCAGGTTTCCAAGCAAGAAGACATACACCCAACTGTGACTTAGAGGAACAATTTTAACGACAAGTTAATGAATGGAGAGAGAGAAAAGAAAGGCTGGAGGCAAGAAGATCTAGTTGGGATGCCATTTCTATGATGTGAATAACCAGTTTCAGTAATTTAAGAACTGCATATCTGTAAAGTTCAATATAAATGTTAATTTAAAACTATTATCTCAATACGATTGAATTCAATAACCTTTAAGGCAGCAGATATTACGGCGGTTTTTTTGTTACTTAGCTTCAAGTAATTCAGGTAAAATTAATGTATAATTTGAGCATAATGACCAAATCCACTAATGAGCTGATTGCAGGCTTTATGTTCCCAACCTTAAGGATATGGAGTACAGCTGCAACGGAAGGAAAAAGACCAAAACAATGTTGGACCTGCTGGGATGCAATGCAGATGGCAATTCACAGAAATAAAGGGTTTTTTCCTCAAATATATAAAAAGCCATGTTTATTACTCAAAATTGGGATCTAATTAAAATTTACATGTGACAGTTTAATGTTGTTACTGAGATGGAGTTCATGGTCAAAGTAAAAATTTCTTACCATTGAAAAGGATACAAGTTATAATATTTCTTTTTAAATCAGTTATACCATTTGCAGCTTGTATTTAACCAAATTAAATTTGTTTCAGAATCTCAAAAGAAATTTTGATGTGTTTAAATCCATGGGACACTCTGTGGTGCAGGACAGCTTTTCCTGTTCTACCTGCTACCACTGCATGAGCATGGCTGTGGTGCCAGATGGGCAGTATGGTACAGCAACTCAAACTATGTCAAAAAGAGGTCAATTTTGACTAAGTAATTTCCAGTCTGCAATTCCTAGGACTTTAGCTGGATGTGAGAACATTTTTTCTGTTTGAGACTATTATGTTGACAGCAGCCATCCCTGCCTGCCTTCTTTTTCCCTTACCTCAAAGTAGATGTTAATGGGCATCTAGACCTCCCATCCAAGCACAAAGAAAGGGGTCATTGAATGCATGGACTAGAAAACCTATGGGCCAGCTTTCTAAGCTTATTTGCTATTACAGTAGTCTCTGTTGATTTTTAAATAAATGTTACCAAGTTTCTCTGGTTGTGGATCCATTTGAGTATAATATGTACTAATCTTAAACTTTCTGATTCTCAATAAAAAATTGGGACACCTTCCATGGTAAATGACTCTTAAACCTGTCTCTTGGTCTGAATGGATAAAGGCAGAGAGCCCACAAACAGAAGTAAGTCATTTTTTCCCCTATAACATCATAGTAGGATGGAAAATTACTCATCTTAGTAATTATTCATTCCTGATCGGAGAAGGTAAAGAAATCTGTCACTGAGGTATGCCACCCACATTTCAGATGACTTTGTTGTTAAAGACAATACATCAATGCAAACTTATTTCAATGGATGACAGGTCATAGTTGACTAAAGATGCATCTCCTTGATGGTTTTTCCTGAATGAATTAAGCCCACATGTCATATTTTGCCTTAATATTCTCTACAGTTTTGGATTGTAAAAACCATGCTATAGTGAAATCTGCTCTTTATATCCTCCATAGGTATCCAAGTCCTCATTCCATCATCACTCTCAGGGCCAAGGGGTGGCATTTCTAAGGCAGTACCAGCTGCAACCATAGCCCATTTATGAGTCACAGTAGTAATTAATATAGTGACTATATTAAACATAAATTAGTTAATACTTATTGACTGGCTCCTATGAGCCAGGCATTGCTGTAGATGTTGAGGAATGTGGCAGTGTGAATAGAAATAAGGTCCCTGCACTGATGGTTTATATCATATAACCTCAGCTAATGAATGATAAGGACTATGAGGAAACAAAAGCTATGTGAGCATGCTATTTTAAATAAAGTGATCAGGAAAGCCTCTTCTAGGAGGTGACAGTTGGTGAGAGACATGAGGTAATAAATATTTGGAAGAAAAGTGTTCCAAGAAGAGGGAATAACAAGCGCAGAGACTCTGAGACAGAATCACATTCCAAGCACTCAGGGAACAGCAATGGGACTAACAGAGCCTTAGAAGAATGTCCAAGGAAGCGTGATAAGAAATGAGATTGGAGAAGCCAGGGATATGACTGTGTTTGGTGGTGTAGTGTGGTGATGACTGGATTCACAGTGTGACAGGAAGCCATGAGATTTTGAGCAAGAAAGTGATATTATATACTCCTTAAATCTATCCATAAAAACTCAATTCAGCAGGCTTTTCTACCCATTAACATGAAAATGGCCAGTCCCACTTTCAAGGGTTCAAAAGATACCTCTACCGGAGAAAAGCGTTATAAATAAATTTTTTTCCCTCCCTTCTCCATTTGCGAAGCTGGGCACATATCAAAAGCAAAGTTAAGGTGGCAGAACTCACCAATTCATAATAACAAGAAAGAGACAGAGCCATTACTTAATTCATACCTGGGGATCTGCTGGGAAGTAGGCAATGTTGCAGTATGTGTGTTCTGACTGTCTTGTAGACATTCAATCATTGTAATCTAAGCTTGTTCCCCGTGCCCCTAAGCTCATTTGTGGAGAAATCAGGTAACTTTGAGTCATAGACAACCAATATCACAAGAAGACTGGAACCGAGGAGAGTGGTTACAGGAACTCAACGGGTTTCCAACCCACCTTGAAAAGCCACTTGGGGAGCCCTTGGCCCTGAGATTGAAAGACTCTTAGACTCTACGGGACCAGGGAGGATTCTAAAGAACGGAAGGGTCACTCTGGAATTCCCACGTAAACCGCACTTCCCCGACCCCAGTGAACAATGGGTTATAGGATCATTTGTCTGATTTCCCTGTGTGTGCTTGACTGGTCAGCACAAGAGGTGTAATAATCTTTTGTCCTACCTTTCCCTTCCACCATTCTACTCACAGTTCTGAGCTTATACTCAAAACGGAGAACTTTTTACTTTTTTTTCCTCCCTAGATTAAAAAAAAAAATCTAAGAAACCTGAGTGAAAATGTTTCCTGGAGCTAAGTAGGGTCATACTGAGAAATTGATCAGGGTGGTGAGCCATAGTTGATTGAATGAGGGCTCTTCATTTGCTTTAACTAATGAAGCTAGACTTCTTAGAAGACGGTTTGTGCCTATAAAGAGGGAGAAATCACTCATGTTAGATAAATAAAGAGCAAAGAAGACACTGAGTGCAAATGTAAGGAATCAGACAAAGGGAACGAAAAGAAGAGGTTTGTTTCTTGAAAGAACAAGCGGATCATCCGGAGATATAATGCAGACAATGCAAACCATGCAGACTAGATGAGGGTTATAAAGGAAAGAAATAATTTAATACTAAGAGCAAAATTTGGGAAGGTTATTAGAGATGAGAATAGCCTGGTTGCATCAGTAAACGCCGTTTAGACAAGTTTTAGAAATCACTTTGTCAGCAAAGTGATTTTACCTCTTTCCAAAGAAGCAATGCATAAAAGGAAATAGTGGACTCTTGCTGAGGTAAATTGTCACCTAGTTCCAGGATCCAGGCCGAGAAAATGTAATGAAAATCAAACGTATTTAGAGGCAAAAATATACTGTATTATTTTCTAAAGTGGGCCAAGACTATATAACAATTTCAGTAGAAAATTCTGAAATGTTCTAAGAACTCTCCAAGGAGCCCAGTGGTCTCGCTCAGAGGATCACTATGCCTTTGGGAGAATCGTACAATTGTACAAAGAGCACAATTACTGGACTTACTCAAGGCAAACTCTGAGGCAGTTTTTCCAGCCACGTGGATGCATTCTCCAGCAGAACAAGGCACTGCTCCCATTTGAAGGGAATCTCAAAGGCTTCCTGCTCTTCAATTTCATGGGTAATTGGGACAGGGCCTCTGTGGTGACCTGCGGTGACATTCTTACTCCCCTATATTTGAGGCTGGAGCTACTTCATAACTAGGCTTTTAAGAAGCCAGTCAAGAGTTTCTCTTCATCTTTCAGGTTTTGCTGCCACCACGTGTGAGCTGATGCCAGTTATTTGAGAATAGAAACTGGGTGGTTTCTGTACCCCAAGACTGGGTAACCTAGTTTAAGGAATAAAATAAATAAAAAAATTGCATACTTATATAAAACATACACTTAAAATAATTAAATAAATAAAAACTAATTAAAAATCAGAAATAGACAAATAAATATTTGTTCCATGGAGTAAAGATTATAAAACAATAGTCAGGTCATCCTTCCGTTAAACTCTGCTCATGTCTATGTATCATCCCAGGACCATACGGACCATATCACGTCCTTCAGCCTTCTTATTGGTAACACCACTGGCTTCAATAATGCTGATATTCAAATGTCCTCTTTTCAAGTGGAAATCAAGAATTTTTTCCACTCAAGTTTCCAGTATCTTGATTTGTCGCCTTCAGGAAATCACTATCTTCCTGTCTCCTTTTTTACCATATGTAAAACAAAATTCATAAATCTGGCTAAAGTCAAAGTGTTCTGACAAGGATTGATGACAAAAATCTCTGCAGAACATTTCCCCATATAAATTATTATGTAAATTCTTGAAAGTGTACCTTTATGTAAATAAATATGTGGAAAGGAGATATGGATTTATCGACTTTCTTTCATTATTTATTTATGGAGCATCCAAAATTAGATAAGTTTGATGAATTTAGTGTTCCTGTTCCCTAAACATACGCTATAAAATTGGATGATTTGGTGGTAAAACACTATGCATGAATTTTTCAGTGTAATTTTTTTAAGCTACCAGTGGTTACATATCAGGATTCTTTCTTTTTCCCACTACATGAGTCTGCCTCACTCTGAGTTGAATATTTGTTTCAAAATTACATGACCTGCCTAATATATAAAATTCATGATTTATAAAACCTTATGTTAACAGTGCATATGGAGTGAGTACAAATATAATTATAAATGTAATTTTAATTCTATTCTCTTTACTGGGATATGGTATATGTGAGTAATCTATTCCAAAACCAAAGATCAGCCCAAATCCCTTCTACCAACTCAGTTCCTGTACTCTAAGTATTTATTTAATGTCATTGTTCAGTAAGGGACCTAGAGACCTTTCACTCTAGGTGGAAGGAAAATGCAAATCTGTTAGTTATTTGCTAAGGTTCCTAAGGACACTGAAAACACACAGGCATTTGCAACTGTGAATTTCCCAGCAAATATAAAATCTTTGTCTTTCAGAGTATTTACTTAACTGAACAAAGTTTACACAGCCTGAGAGGATTAACATTAACAATAATACAAAATTAAACCTTTGACATTCCTCCAGTTCATTTCTATGGTTATTTCCTCTTTTCCCACATCAATTTCTCCAACTTGATCATAAAAAAATGGAGTGGGGATCATACAGTGTTTGCCGAAAACTTCTGGGCATTAATGATTAGAGTTAACATTTGTTTTCCCTGCATTCATTTCTTCAGGAACATTATTTAGTATCAAAAATGAAACAGGTATTGTGTCACATATTTAAAAGACAATGATAAATTTTTCAAAAAAACCCCATTATTTCAGCTTTTAAGATTTTACAGTTTGTAAGAAAGTGGGAAAGATAAATAGATAAGCTATGAATTGCAAATGTAACACTATACATGCTATGCAAGTGTCATGGGAATACATGGGAGTATGAAGAAAAGAACTATCGTCTCCAATGGAGAAAGTCTAAAAAGATTTCCTGAAGGAGATGTAATCTGAACTGGCTTTAAAGCATCAGTAGACATTTGGTGATCTGGACTGAAAAAATATTCCAAGCAGACAGAGCAACTTATACCAAAAAAAAAAAAATGGATAAAAGTATTTGATTTGCCTGAAGTCAAGAAGTAATGGAGAAATGAATGGAGTAGCAGGAAATGAAGCTATAAATATTTTTGTGGTATCAAGATTACTAAGTTATGGCTCACAGGTATAGATGCAGCATAATTGATTTAAGCATTTCCATACTGATCGAGCATTTAGATTATTTCCAATTTTCCCCAAACATTAAGCTGTGAACACCTTTCTGCACATATTTTTACCACGTCTCTAGCTAGTTTTTAAAGATCAGAGATGAAATTAGTGAAGTAAACAGTATACCTCTTTAATGTATCTTGCAGCATTTGCCATATTTACTTCTAGAAAAATGCCAATTTATCAGAGACATGTGAGAGTATGTTAAACCATTCCCTTTGCCAAAATGAAGTATCATCATTTTTAAAAATATTTGCTAGTTGCGTGAGTGGAGAATGGAATCAGATCTTAGAGCATTATGAATATAAGGGTTAGGAGTTTGGATTTAATTCTGAAGTTAATGAGAAACCCTTTGAAGATTTTTGATCAAGGAAGAAAACCAGCTAGATTAGCCCTTTAAGAAGATTAATTTTGGCAGCAAGGTATAGAGTAAGAAGGGATTGGGTTTGCTTGAGCACACACACAGCTGTGAAAGCAGAGACGCTGCTGTAACAGTCTGGGCAGCACTGTCCAGCAGAACTTTCAGCAGTGATGGCAATGCTTTATCAATATGGCAGCCACTAGCCACACGTCTATTTTAAGAACTTAAAAGGCAGCATTGTATAACTTATAAACTAAATTCTAATTCCATTTAATTTTATTGAATTTAAATTTAAATAGTCACATATGGCTAATTACCGTTCTATAGGACAGCACAGACTCAAGATAGAAAAAGACATCAGGATAGAGAAAAGAGAGGAAAAACAGATTGAACGAACAAATTCAGTGACTTTGTATTTGGATGTGTAAAATGAGGGAGAGGGAGACTCTTATTTGATACCGAGATTTAGAATTGAAAGGAAATGAAATATGGTCATGCCACTCATAGAGACTACAACAGAGAAAAAAAAAAGGCCTCAGAGGAGGTCAGTCTCTCCCTCTCTCTCTCTCTCCTTCTCCCCTTTCAATAGACAGCTCCTAAACTTGTCAACAGGACATTGGAAATGACAAAAAGATTTAAACAGACCAGGAACCATGGTTTCATGCTTTTCCTAGCTGTATGGATCTATATAAAAATGTGATAAGCTGTTGGAGCTTAATCTATATATCAAACCTACAAATACAAGCCAGTACTTCACTGTCAGAAACTCTGATGAAGAAAACTGTCCTTAACACCATGGAAAGCTAACTGAATTTCAAAAGTAAGACAGGTTCAGTATCCTGCCTCCACAACTTAAAGGCAATATCCATCTGTGAGACACTGCAGGTCAAAATGTAACAGTAACTATATCAATAAAAACCTAAGTGTAAGTGTAATATAAAAGAACAAAATTAATGAGGGTTGCAGACCCAGCCAAACAAGCAAATGTTGCATACATAAAATAAAACAAAATACCAACTTTGGGCTATTAGTTAAATCTATATGGACAGATAAACTATGAAGAAGAGGGAAAGGAAGGAGCTCTTTCTTTACCTCCATCTTTGCATAACTGATCCTTTTTCAACTTTAAAGTCTCAGCTTAAATTCAGCTCCTCAGAGAGAACTGTAAACCCTTCTTCCAATATATCATTTCCAATTCTGTTGTTTTCATTTACAACACTTGTCACATTATTTATTGATTTGTTTATTAATTGCCTGTCTCCATAAATGCTAAGATCCTTAAGAGTCTACTTTATTCACTGATGTCTACCAGCATCTAGAGCAGTGTCTGTTATATAAGAGATGCTCAGTAAATATTGTTGGATGAAAAAGAGAATCTTCCTCACTTAGATGACGAAGTGACCTTCCATTCACAGTATAAAAGACACTAGGTATCTTTTACACAATGAATAGAAGATCCACTAGACTAAGAAGAAAATTCCATCAAGGTCAAAGTGAACCTGCTGAAGTCAGTTGACCAAATGAATTCTCACCAACCAAGCCTTGCATATTCAATAAAATCAGCTCATAATTCAGTATCTGACACATCATTCAACCAGGAAAACTTTATCTCTCCTCCAGTAAAGACCTTATTGATAAGAGAGATCTTTAACTCAGCAAAAGCAGATGAGCTTATGGGATATCTATTACAGGACCATCATTTCAACATAAAACAAATCCTTACATTGCCACTTACCAATCTTAAAGAACAATAGCTGACCAAGAGTATATGGTAAGCATAAAGGCAATCTACAGATTTGATGTGATCCCTATCAAATTATCCATGACATATGGATCAATGGAACAGAACACAGAGCCCAGAAATAAACCCACAGATCTACAGTCAATTAATCTTTGACAAAGGAGTCAAGAATATACAATGGAGAAAAGACAGTCCCTTCAGCAGGTAGTGCTGGGAAAACTAGACAGCAGCATGTAAATCAATGAAGTTACAACAATCCTTCACACCACACACACAAAATAAACTCAAAATGGCTTAAAGACTTAAAGATAAGACAAGACACAATAAACCTCCTAGAAGGAAACATAGGCAAAACATTCTCTGACAGAAATCTTAGCAATGTTCCCCTAGGGCAATCTACCAAGACAATAGGAATAAAAGCAAAAACTAACAAATGGGACCTAATTAAACTTATAAACTTTTGCACAGCAACGGAAACCATAGCAAAACAAAACGACAACCAATGGAATGGGAGAAAATATTTGCAAATGATGTGACTGACAAAGGTTTAATTTCCAGAATATATAAACAGCTCACACAACTTAATAACAAAAAAACAAATAACCCAATCCAAAAATGGGCAGAAGACATAAACAAGCAATACTTCAATGAAGACATACAAATAGCCAACAGGTACATGAAAAAATGCTTAGTATCACTAATTATCAGAGAAATGCAAATCAAAACTACAATGAGGTATCACCTCACACCAGTCAGAATGGCCATCATTAAAATGTCTGTGAATGATAAATGCTGGAGTGGGTGTGGAGAAAAGGAAACCCTCCCACATTGCTGTTGGGAATGTAGTTTGGTGCAGCAATTATGGAAAACAGTATGGAGATTTGTCAAAAAACTAAAAATAGATTTACCATATGATCCAGCAATCCCACTCCTGGATATATATCCAGAGGGAACTCTAATTTAAAAAGATACATGCACCCCAATGCTCATAACGGCACTGTATACAATAGCCAAGACATGGAAACAACCTAAATGTCCATCAATAGATGACCAGATAAAGAAGTTGTGGTATATTTATACAATGGAATACTACTCAACCATTAAAAAACATGATAAAATAGTGCCATTTGCAGCAACATGGAGGGACCTAGAGATCATAATTCTAAGTAACCCAGAAAGAAAAAAAAAACCATATGATATCACTTATATGTGGAATCTAAAAAAAGAAAAAAAGAGGACATTAATGAACTCATCTACAAAACAGAAACAGACTCACAGACATAGTAAACAATCTTATGGTTACCAGGGGAAGTGGGTGGGAAGAGATAAATTTGGGAGTTTGAGATTTACAAATGTTAGCCACTACATATAAAAACAGATTAAACTTTTTTCTTCTGTATCACACAGGGAACCATATTCAATATCTTGTAATAAGATTTAATGAAAAAGAATATGAAAATGTATATATGTATGTATATGCATGATTGGGACATTGTGCTGTACACCTGAAACTGACACATTATAACTGACTGTACTTCAATTTAAAAAAAAAAGATTACATGATAAGCATAGACAAAATAGCCTTTATCTTGTAATTTCTTGAGACCATTTTATGAATACCACTATCTAAGTTAAAACTTTTTCCCTAGCTCACCAAGACCATAGTTAACCAGATACTATTATTATGAGAATAAGAGAGAAACAGAGAAAGGATGTATATATTTGTGTGTGTGTGTATATATATATGAATGGACCTTTCTGATCTTCTAAAAATATAAATTCTGAAACCATTATTTTGTCCTAAGCCTTTAAAATCTTCACATTTGGAGCAGCAATAGTTTTCTTTTCATGCAACAAAGTGAAAAAGAAAAAAGCAGCTCTCCACATCTGGAGCTGTTTAGATCTTAGAGCTAACAATGTGGTTTGCAAGCAGGTCTGAGGCTCACAGGTCATTTTGTTTTCCTGTTGGACATAACCAGTCCCAGAGAACATCAACTTCAGACAAGGTCACTCTGAGATCATGATAAAGTGAAACAAAAGCAAGGACATTGTGCAACATGCAAAGCACAAACCATCTAAATGAGTGACTGCTGTTTCTTTACCCTTTACAGCTTTGCCCTCACTCTGGTCTGTCCTCCCTATAAATAAGATTTACTGAGATATGCATAGAATTTCCCTGTGTTCTGACAGAGCGAGCACCTACTTCTTTAGATCCTCCCCCAAATTACCCAACCAAAGCTCAAATCCTGTAAGTCCTAATTACCCTTCATTGAAAAATCCATATTTTTTATCAAGGAAAACTCAGATAGGATGGAGTTTAAAAGGCAAGAAAGACTTTATTCAAGCCTACTTCAAAAGGGAGGAGAGATTTAAGTCAACTCCACTAAAACAAAACTAGGTGAGTTGTTAAGCCCCAGGTGAATGAGTGGAAAAGTACTGGAGGACATCAGTTGGAGGTTGGTCAATGTGATTAGACCTTCTGGGTTTGCTAACTAGTGTTTCTCAAGGTTAGGCTCCCACCTTCCCACAAAGACTGTGAGATAGGGACACTATCTTCCCTGCTGATTCCATTTCAAAGGGATGACTCCAGGTCCTTGAGAAAGACATACCTGGTTATAAAGCTGGAAAGAGGCTGAGAGAAGATTTAGTCACAAAAGGTAGAGAAAGAATGTACAGCAGCAAGTTTTCTAAAGTAAATGCTCTAAGGAAGGCAGGTCAGAAAGAAGCCTGCCTAAAATTAGTGAAGCTGAGGGGAACGTTAAGCTTGTCTTGGACAGTCCCCGCAGTGCATGTGGTCTCTAGCAGCAATTACAATAAACCCAACTTGTTCATCTGTATATGTGTTCCTCGTGTTCTTTGGCTGAAGGTCATTGACAAAGGCAAGAAGGGAAAAAAAAGTAAATGAAGAAAAATCATATCTTGTTTTCAACTCATGATCAACTAAATTTTTTCTAGAATTAGAATAAATTTAATCTAATTGAATTAGAGAAAAAAAATTCCCCTATTAATATTTAATATACAACTTCTTGGTCCTTCAATGGATCCATTTCAAGTAAGATGAAATGCAGGGCTTTATGTGCTCAGTGGCTGGATCACACTGATATGTTATTTGCCAAGAGCAAATTTGGGGGTTTTGTTTGGTTGGCTTTTTTTTTTCCCTGAAACCGTTTCTTAGGCCTTTTTAAAACCCAGCTTATTGTGCTATTATTGACATTAAAAAAGCAGTACATATTTAATGTATACAGCTTGATGTGTTTGGAGGTAAGTATACATCTGTGAAACCATCACTGCAAACTATGTCATAAACATATCTGTCACTTTCAAAAGCTTCCTTCTTCTCTCTTTATTTATTACTATTAGTGTGGGGGGGGATAATAAGAATGTAATGTTTTGCTTTGAAACTACAAAATCATCACATGTTTCCGAGCATCTTTAAAATGTGACAGCACCTACTGGGCTGTCCCTCTCTCATCGTGTTTACCGCTAAGGATATGATGATCTCCTAACATTCTGAATTCTTGGGAAATGACTCACAACTTTAGTTTAATAAAATATGTAAGTTTTATCCAATTTTAACAAGGCCATATAAAATTTTAGAAATGGCAGACAAAAAAAATGTTTAGACCTAAATCAAGAGTCCTCAAATCACAGTGTGCAGGACAGGTCCAGCCCTTGCTGTTTTTGTGAATGAAGTTTAAGAGGGACATATCCATGCCCATTTATTTATCTATGGTATATAGTGGCTTTTGAGCTATGATGACAGAGTTGAATAGTTGTGACAAAAACCACCTGGCCTGCAAAGTCTAAAATATTTACTATCTGGCCCTTTACACAGAAGTCTGCCAACTCCAGATCTGTGTTAAAATGTAGAAAAATCATTTGTCAGAGACCTTTAAAATATATAAAATCAAATTTAAATCCTTTAAAATATATAAAATCAAGCATATTTTTTCCTATTCTTGCAGGGTTCATTATCTCTCAACTTTTGATTTTTTTTAACCAATAATAGATACTTTCATGTATTCAAATTATTATTACTTCATTTAACTCTACCACGTTCTGTATCATCTGTAATGAGCTTTTACCAAATACCTTTCCCAGCCTACTACCTTTATTTTTGATTATTAAACAACTCATCCCTATCAACTTCTCAAAAACAGCCATGGTTTCTCTCAGGTCTTCCAAAAATACATATACTAAAGATTTCTATTTTTGAAATTCTGGTAAGAATTTCAGCGTGGCATGTGACATTGAGGACCAAATTCTTGTCCTGGGTTTGCTGAGTTGAACATTTCGACTTCTCACTCAGTAATATGTGAGAAAGAAGCAAATGTCAAACACTTTTGTGATATCAAATAGAGGTAGTAATTTTAGCCAGCACCTCTTCAAAATGCTTCCTCCCTAATGAGAATACATAAGGAAGAAAACAGACTAATCTTCCACAAAGACTAATCTAACATTAAACGCAGTAGAAGCAGATGTACGTTCATGCTGTAGCACTGTTTTCAGGTCAATTTTCTCAGCACAATTTCAGGATAGTAGGTTTCCCTGAGACTTTCAGGATGGCTGTGGATTCTCCCCCCAACACTCTTGAATCCAAAGTCAAGGAAAAACTGAAGATAGCCTTCTTCTCTACCCCTGTCACAACAGAGGTCAGCAAGGAAATAAAAGGTGCCACCCAGGCCACTATGCTGGAGAATGGAGCTTTTGGTGAGAGTAGGGCAAAGAAATCTTTCTCCCTGTTCTTTCCCTTCATACTATTCATCTGATACTATCTCAGAAGACATTTAAAACAAAAGGTTCAAGGAGAAAGGGGTCCAAAGTGGTCTTCTCTAGGCATTCAGAGAGAAGAATAAAAGGTGTAGTCAAGGTCCCTCCAAGGATCCACTGATGCTTCCAGAGCAAAGCTGGGTGCCAGAAATGTGCCATTTTCCCCTCCAGATCCACATTCTACCCT
The DNA here is from genome assembly GCF_048564905.1 of Vicugna pacos. Lineage (NCBI taxonomy): Eukaryota > Metazoa > Chordata > Mammalia > Artiodactyla > Camelidae > Vicugna > Vicugna pacos. The sequence goes on from NC_132988.1 coordinate 29,681,731, forward strand.
ACACCAGGGTCTCTCCGGCTTCAGGAGCCTGACCACATGGACTACATCAAAGGGAGAATGTTGAGGATTATCATATGGAAAAAGTAGAAGAGTTATCATTATATGCAAACTCTACTGTGGCTTCAGAAGCTACGATACATAAAATGGGGTTCTGCAGTAGAGAGGAGAGAGAGACCAGATCACTGAGTCAGGTTCCCTGCTGGGTTGCCTCAGACTGGCTCTTGAAACCAGTCCCCCAAGAACAGAGCTCTATTGCCAAGATTATGATTAATCTCTCTATCCAAAACTTTATTCCCATGCTTGTCACCTCTGACCTTAAACCCCTTCTTGTCCGCTCTGACTTCAATCCTGTACTAACTGAACTAATTCACTGGAGTCAGATGACTAAGATTGCTGTTGTTAGTCTTAATGCAATAAAAATGCTGTTGTAGATATTATCATTCATGTACAAACGCAGGTTGTTTCTCCAGGGCAAGGTGAGCTCACAGACCCCCAAGCCATGGACCCAACTAGCCAGAGAATCATAAACCAGAGACATCCTGACTCCTGAAACCATGATTAAGCAATATCACAGAAATGTCACAAGACAGTAATTAATCCCAGTTTCTTTGTTCTTCTCCCTTAAAACATCACTAACTCAAAGACCAAGATGGAGTGGACCTGAGTATTGTCTCCCACTCCCTTGCTTGGAACCTTGCAAATAAATCCTTACTTTGCTGCAAACAGTCACTGTCAGAGTCTGGCTTTCTGTGCTGCCAGCCACACGAGGCTTTACTTGGCTACGCTCTCAGCTTTAACCTAAGGTCAAAGCTCCTCTCAAGACAGCTATCTCTACCTGGCTCTGTGCTGTGTGCGTGTGGCGGGGTTTAGTGTGTATTGATAAGCAGGGGTGATGAAGAAAGGATTTTGAGCACTATTATATGGAAGAAATAGAAAAGATAGGAAAAGATGCCATTAGATGCAAACTCTATTTGTGACTTTAGAGGCTACTACACACACCCACACACATACACACATACACATTTTCTTTAGCAATTAGTTGATAGCAAATGGAAAGTTCTCACTTTTTCATGCCAGGAAGGCACAATTTTCTGTCAATGAATTTATAGTCACTAATAATTTTCTGGACCCACTTTGGAATGCCTGATTGTTAAGGTAAAGGAGGGTGATTGACAGAAGGAAAGGATGACAGTGAGGTAACACACACCCCAACACATATTTTATTTCCCATTCCAACTATCGTTTGGGGACACCTTAACTGAACCTCCCCCACTGCCTATACCATCCTTCCAGATGGTAGCGACTGCCTCTACCTGCTTCCTTTCAGATCTAGGGGCCGTCAGAGGTCCACTGTACTAGCCTCTGCATATAGCACTGCCCCTTGTACTTTCCTTATGTCTCTCCCACACTTTTACAAAAAGAATATTTATTAAACCACCCTTGAATTATTTTAATTTGAGTTTAATTTAATTAATTTAATTTTAACTTGGATCTAGACTGATATATGGGGCTAGATATCCTAAATAATAGTGTGCATTTGCCTGGAGTGTGCACTTAAGCATATATTTCTTAAGAAGCAGACAATGTGGCAGCAAAGTATGGTTTGATAAAGTAGAAGAGAGGGAAGGAAATTTTCAACCTTTAAGAGCAATTGATAATAATATTCACATTTAGAATGTATCGGATCTTGTTCTCTCCATCCCTTGAACCATTCTGGTAGAAGTAATTTAGATGATTAGAGAAACAGTTCATTTTCTGCAGAACCAAGGAAGCTGTTGTGAAGCCCATGATAAGAAAAAGTTGGCTAATTCAAGAATTAGACACAGGAAGACCACTACAACCTGCCATCTTGAAAGAGGTGCCACAAGCAGTAAAGTTTAGTTCTTCTCTGATGAAAGAAAGAAGCTTCCAGCTATCTGAAACCTGTCTGATTACCGGGAAGTCAAAAACAGTCATCATTCTATAACAATATCTAAGCTCACACTAGGCAGAGTATCACAGTTATGTCTGTTTTAGAACCTGCGCAACTCTGGCCAGGTGAAATCAGGGGAAAAAATGTCAATCTGAACTAAAATAATTGTAAATTAGAGAATTAAGATAGCTTGTGGTTGGAGGGACTTTTAGTCTCTAAACCAACCTGTATGCAGGATGCCTCCCACAGTACCTCTAAAAAGGGTCTGACAATAACTTGAAAAATCATTAGTGACTATAAATTCATTGACAGAAAATTGTGCCTTTCCTGGCATGAAAAAGTGAGAGCTTTCCATTTGCTATCAACTAATTGCCAAAGAAAATGTGTTTGTGTGTGTGTGTGTGTGTGTAGTTGCCTCTAAAGTCACAAATAGAGTTTGCATCTAATGGCATCTTTTCTATTTCTTCCATATAATAGTGCCCCAAATCCTTTCTTCATCACCCCTGCTTATCAATACACACTAAACCCTGCCCCCCACACACACACACACCACATATACACATGCACTTTTCCTCTTCTCTGGGTAAAAATGTTTAGTTCCTTCACCTTTTTCTCATATTCTGTTTTTCTATAATATTCTCCCATCCTGAACTCTATTCTTTAGACATTTTTTGGTTTATCACTGTCCTTATTAAAGCAGCTAATCCCAGCACTATTTTTTATTCAGATAGTGTAGCTATTCTGGGAGTGTGTTGAAATGAAAGTGATCTGGATTCTATTATCCTTCATATTATCTATCTGCCCAGGTTCAATCTCTCTATTAACTGTCACTCTTTGAATACAGTTGTTCAATTAGAGAGACTATCAAATCTAGGAATGAAGAACTCATTTCTGTTATTTCATTTACACACCCAGAAATGTTTAAGCCACCTGAACTAAAAGCAGAAGGGGAAGTAATGCTACCAACACAGAGAAACTTCCTGGACCCACACTGAAATGCCTGATTGTTAAGGTAGAGGAGGGTGACTGACAGGAGGAAAGGATGCCAGTGAGATAGCACCCACCCCTCCACATGTTTTATTTCCCATTCCAACTATCGCTCCCCCACTGAACCTCCCCCACTGCCTATACCAGAGACAGCTGGATTTGCTAAGATATCTGCATATTGCTTTTCTCTAAAAAATGTCTTCAAAAATATTTCATATTTTCCATTGATTCCAAAGAGACCTGGGATTTTACAGATGTAGTAAGCATTATAGAAATGCCACATAGAAGAGTGTCAAAGACTGTGTCTGGTGGTTTGCATGGTACAGGTTCCGAATGCTTTCACAAAAGGTGAGAGTCTTTGCAAGAGCAGGAGCAAAATCCCAGAGAGGTTGCAAGAAAGCCCCTTGAAAGGTCTGCCACTCTGTTGTGATAAAAGCTAACAGAGGAAAGGATGAAACATGTTACTGGCTAGGATTTCAGCTAGCTTCATGAGAGTGAAGAAACTGAAATGAACACAATTTTTGAATCTCAAGGGAAAAAAGAAAAGTCCATCCAAGAAGTAAGGACATATTTTATAAGGTGAAGTCTCCACCTATAATTCTCAGCTGTGCTTTCAGGGAGACTAATGAACACTTTTAAAATATAGGTGCTAATCTGTGTATTTACCTGTGGTTTTAGAAAAGTGCAGGATGAATCTGACAGAGGGCTTATTACACTGCATAAAACAATTATGTAATGAGCCTACTACTGATCCTTGGTGAAAGCCTTGGTCATAAAACTAGAGATATTTGTAATTATCAAATTATACCCTACCCTTTCCCCAAAAAAAGAGGATTTGAAGCATTTTATAGAAAATTTTTTTTCTTATACAATGGGGTAGAATCATTAGATAAAGTTAGACAATTTAGAGCTGGACTGAAAATTTGACTGTAAGCTTCCTGGTGGCTAAAGCCAAGTGGGAATGCAATGGGTTTGTGGGTAGACTCCAGCCTAGCTCAGCAGAACCTGAGATTTCCCCCAAAACTGTCTCAGGGCTCCAAAGACAGGTAACGTAGGTGTATTCACCTGCTACCCCTGTTTCAACCATTGGCTCTCTTTTGGCCTGACATGTTTTTCTTGAAGTCTATATATGAAATATGATACTGAAAAAAACTCCAATCAGCCATAAGTTTAAAAATACTTTAGGTACTGAGGAGAGACACAGAGAGATAACTAGAAAATTAAAAAAAAACAGAAATTAAACAACACACTTCTAAATAATATATCGGTCAAGGAAGAAATCTCAAGGGACATTTAAAAATATTTTGAACTAGATGAAAATGAAAACACAACTTATCAAAATCCGTGAGATGCAGCAAAAGCAGCGCTTAGAGGAAATTTTATCGCTTGAATGCATGTATTAGAAAGAAGAATCATCTATAATCTAAGTTTTGACCCTAGATATTTCCTAGGGTTTGTTAGTTTTAGTGTGAAAGCTGTCATAGACAAATAGTAAATGAATGTGCGTGACTATAACCCAATAAAACTTTATTTACTGATATGGGGAGGGCTGCTCACAGGTAAATCTCTTGATTTAGGAAACTTGACCCAATCCCTGCTCTTAGAGTTAAATCTTTTCTGGTAGAGAAACGCATCAAGCTGATCCCATACTTGGGCTAGTAGTTGTCTAAGGTGGGCATGTGACCCAGTTCTAGCCAAAGAGATACGAGGGAGAGGGGGTCTCCTGGAAAAAGTTTCTCATTCCTAAGAAGTAAAGGAAACATCAGAAGAGATCATCTCTTTGTGCCTTTCACTGCTGTCTGTAGATGTGATGCCCAGAACTGCTGCAGCCATTCTGCTGATCAGCTGAGCATAAGGCCAGCACACCTCGGATGCAAAGCTAAGAGATCCTCAGAGAAGTGCAGCCCTGCCCTATTATGGCCTGAGAAGTCTTTCTTGTTGAATTCTTGTTAGTAAGATAATAGATCATCTACACTGGTTAAGCCATTAAGAGAGGTCACAGCCTAAAACAGCCTAATTGACACAGAAAGAAAGAGAGAAAAGATAGGAATGATTTCCTTCCACTGAGGTAATTACAACATACTATAGTTTAATAATTTATGTATTCATCATATATGCATTAAAATTAAATATATAAAACATGAATCTCACTCTATGGCCTAAGAATTTTACTTGAAAGTTTGAAGATATCCTCCCATCCTAGATATCAAAAAGCATTAATTTAAATAAGAAAAATAGAAAAAGTAGAAAAATATAACAAAGCATCTTGAGATAAAATTGGAAGATATAAATCATGACAATGCGTAATATCTCTATTACATTACAAGACAAATTAATTACATATCTATGAAATTGAAAGTCAATTTTGATGAACGTTTCCCTTTATTTCAGGAGAATGTCACTTTATCCAAAAAAGCCAAGAAGTTCATTATGAAACATTGAACAGTTTTTAGTTCTTGGTCGTCTTCCTTTGGGAATAGTATACTGTTGGAGTCTACCATGTCCTCTATTGATCTAGAGTACTCTGGATACACTAAGCCACTGTAGGAAATGGAATTTTTCATGGAAAGCTGTAACAATATGTATCTTATTCCATATGCCTCCACAATTGACACATACTGCTCCATCAAGAGGTGGAATCTATGTTCCCTCCTCTTGAACCTGAGTGAACATTTATAATTGCCTTAACCAGGAGAATTCAGTGGAAGTGATATTGCTTGACTTCCAAGGTTGGTTCTTAAAAGCCTTCTAAACTGGCCTGCTTATCTCCAAAGAGTCTCCCCAAATCTCTCATCCCTCATTAGAGACTCCCCTCAGGTCATACCCAATCACCTCTCTTTCCCCTCCAGGTGTATAGCTATCCTTCAAGGTCACACAGTAGTAGAAAGGGTAGGCTAGACTGGTTCTCCTTATTTCTCCAAATCCATTGTTATGATATAAACACTTTAACCTGCTACCTTCAGTGATTTCTCTTTTGATTGTCAAAAGCTTGTTTGGGAAGTTAAAAAAAGAAAAGAAAAAAACAGACTGATTGCTTCTCATTATTTCCACTCCCATGAAAAAATCCTACTTCTCCCCAGAGGCAAAGTAGCTATCCGTGCTTGACTAGAGGAAAGGTCCTGAGGAGAAAAGAGGAAAGCACGGAACTTAATGTTTAAAAATATTCTCTTGTCATCTGTGTCAGTGGCCACAAATAAACCAGGATGAGAGTTTAGGTGACTGAGCCTAAATCTTCCACATAAAAATAGAAGCCAAATAATAACAACAAAAAGACAGAGGCTACCAGAAAATCTACTGGAAAATAAATTGAAGTCATCTGCCTTTCAGTCTGGGATTAGCAGAATTATCATCATGTTTGAAGAACAAACTGTCTTAAAAAAAATCCTCTGTTGAGAGAGTGAGCTGTCAGGTAACCACAGAGGTCATAATATTTGCTTAGTGGAATAATTTCCAAATTAAATTTCAGTGCTGTTATTTACAGTTCCTGCTGATTTAGTCTAAATCATATGTGGGACTGTCAGGTAATAAATGTTTCCAAAAAGTAAAAGAAAAGTTAGGTTTCAAGGGACATTGGTGTGAATTTCTTTAAACTTCTTTAAATGGTATTTCTTTAAATACCAAAGCCTTGGTGGTCACTCTGCTGGCATCACACATGAAAAAGAGGGGATGATGATGACGAAGGAAATGTAACTATTAAGAATAGTCTAAGTTGCTGACGCTGCACCACCACCTCTACCGCCATACAACGTAGCAGCTCTCCACAGCTCCTAGAGAACCAGGAAGAGTAGCGGACCCAAAGGCAAGAAAGCAAAAGCTGAGAATGAATTTTAAAATAAACCAAAATAAAGTACGTATTGGAAGGGAAAGGAACTTTATAGGTCATCTGGTCTGTCCTCCCACTCAGTCTCCTGTAAATCTCCTCGACAGCTGGCCATCCCGCCTGTTCCTGCACCTGCACCCATGGAGAGCTCACACTTCCCAAGGCAGCCCATTCTAGTTTTAAACTGTTCAACTTAAAAAAAAAAAAAGTCTCTTTTATTGAGCTAAATTTCTACTTCCATTTCTACAATTTCAACTCTTTGGTCCTACTCAAATTAAGCCACAGTCTGGATCAAGATACAAATCAAAGAAAACCAACAAGGGGCATATCATTACAGAGGCATCAAGTCAGCTTGCTGTGTCAGGGTCCCACATTCTACTTCCTTCAAAGCTTGTGAACATTATGGGATAAACGGTTCCCCGCTTTCCTTCAAGTTTTAAAGGTAAAGGACAACTCTTTCTGCAGCATAGTCCTCTGCAAGTGTGCATGGGGCCCAGCTCTTCTGGAAGCACACACACACAGCTTCTGCGAATTATTCTCACTACATGAGCTTTCAAAAGGCTATGCCAAGCAAACTGTGGGCCACTTTTCTTGTAGCATTGCCCAAAGTTAGACGGTTTAAATCTTTTTTTCGTTTGTTTTCTGCTTTTAACATGGTCCTTCTCCCCAGCATATGTGCCTTGAATTTCCTCTTGCTAAGCTTTTGTTTATCTTCATATTTTTAACTCCATATGACCCTTTAAGAACGAAATGTCTCTTTCAGAAGAAACCAGTACTGAATTGCGGGTTTGGAAATCACTTTTGTTGTTGCTGCAGTTGTTTGCACCCTAGAATTAACACCACATACTCAAGTGGCTTTACAAATTAAAAATCTAAATTACCTCTTTCTTCATTGTTTTGTTTCTATGATAAGCCAGCTTTTCATTCTTTAGGCCCAAGAGGTTAGTGGCCTTATTTTACAGAAAAATTAGGGATTAAAGCAAAAGAAGATGAGTGGAATACATCAATAGAATCCTGTTTTGACTCTTCCCCAGAGCTAAAATTTTATCACAGCAAGATTTGAATGGGGGAAAAGCTGCTGCAGGTGAATTAAATACTGAAAGTAAATAAAGAATCTGAAGAGTTAAAGGAACAGGCAATGGATTTAATTAAATTTAAACAATTCTTAAAAAAATAAAAGAGAAGGCATATAATAATTCACGGAAGTTATGTGCTGGATTTATTCAACATCTCTGCAGTTACTACTTCTCATTAACTTACTAAAGTCAGCATTGCTCCTTAGAGAAAAAAAGGAAATTTTGGCATATCAAAGAATAAATAGAATGCTGCAGCATATTCACTGAATCATTTTTGGGGCAAATTTCGTGCTGTTTTCATGTCTTTGTACACTTTCTAAGTCTGTGTTTGTCAATGTCAATTCAACACTCCCTGAAAACAACAGAGCTACAATTAGAGATGTAAAAAGCAGTTTGTGGGTAATTTAAATGCTGCAAACTGGCAATCTTCTCATGAAAACCACAAACAATTACTTCCATTCTCATGCACCAGTGCATCTGGTTCACCACCATTTTTTTTAATCTGGGATTGCATATGAATTGATAGTTAATTTCATAGCGAGAAAAAAAAAAGCTACATTTTTTTGACAGGGGTGAGTTATTTGCTTTTTAGTCACAGCACATTGCCATGCTTATGTGTTTAATGATTTAAACTATACAACCAACTAACCCAATAACAATTCTCTCCTCTGCTTAACCCAGTCACTCCCCGCCCCACCCCCAACAATATCAGGTGATGTTAACCCTTTCTCCTTACTGGCCTAAATCCTGCTGTGTTGAGAACAATCAGCTATCTGGAGCACCCTGAGGATGAAGAGTCTTGAATAATATCAAAAAGGAGAAATTCTGCTTCTATTTGATCTGATTTTGCCATCTCTGATTAAAAGTAAAATTTTTTGAAAAAATTAATGAAAGTGAACCCATCTTTGAACAACACCCAAATAGGCCCGTTGCACTGAAGGGCACCTTCATTAAAGAAAGATTTACAGACTTCTTAAAAGACATGTATTTACATCTATTTAGTTTATATATGAAGAAATTACATGTGGGGAAAACATTTGAATAAACAAAACCACAGAGATAATAAAAGCCTTTGGTACAACATTGATATGCAAGAACATCCTTCAGGATCACTCAAGAGGAAGTGAGCTTTAATGCAAAGGCATTAGTAATGGACTTTCTATTTTCTTGTTAGAAATAACCTTGATCTGTAAGAAAAAACTTTTTTCTTCACTGTTCAATATGCATTTCTCTCCAACTAATATATTCTACTAAAACCTTAAAAAAAAAAGTGACACTTATGCTGGATTTATTATTTCTGAAATGGGCATTGCCAGAAACAAAATAATTGAGGAAACTGTTTATTTTTGAAGGAAACAAGTTATTTCCATGGATCATAATGGTATTATAGGGAATGCTAGAATTTCCTTCCTGGCAGGTATTTTCAAATAGGAGAGATTCTCCCCTGCAAAGAAGAGTTTAGACAAAATCTGCCAGCCACAGAAAAATGCACTAGGTTATTCCTTAAAATTCATTCCAAGCCTATTCTTTTACATCTCAAGTTTTCAGTTGCTAGTTCTGAAAATCAGAGAAGCAAGTGAAAAATGTGATCTATTAGCAAGCTATAAGCACAGCCTGATTCAGCTTCACATATATTTTAATATTGTAAGTTTGAATTTTTCTAATTTGAACTCAATGACATATTACACCATTGTGCTATCACCCATTCTCACTAGCTTGGTAGGACACAGTGGGTGAGGAGAATGGACTTACACACATTCCAATGTTTGTCTGATGCAATACAGTGATTCCCTCAAAAGCATGACATCTACTGGCTGTTTGAACAGTGAAAACAAGCAATACAATAATTCAAAGTTTAATTAAAAACTGGAGCAAAGTGTTGTCATTCCTAGACTTGATACCTAAAGCAGAAGCGCCCCTTCCTTTGACATGTTCAGTCAACATGAGTATTTCTTGAATTATGTTCTTGGGAACATTACTACAGTATGAAGTCCAGTCCTTGCACTCGAATAACTTATAGTCTTAAAGCTAAAGTATAAGACTCTCCCCCCACCTCTTCGAGGTATTTCATAAGCTAGCCCCAGTGCTCCTTCCACCCCTTCAATATTTCTTTCCAGTAGAAATTTAGAAATTCATTCAAAAGAACTGAAAATACAAATTACATGGAGAAGCTGCTAGAATAACTGCAAAAATAGAAGTAACCCAAGTATCCACAGTTGTGAAGGCCCAGCAAAGATTATTTTAGGATCTCCATACACTGTGATTTCTAATTGTGTTAGAGCAGGCAGACAACTAGATATGAGCAGAGAAAAGGGGCTTATGCCAAATGGCAGAAAATCATACACCTTGTGAACAACAGGGCAGACAGAGGAAAGCAGGAACCTCAGGAATGATAAGAAATTACACAAGTGACAAGAGGTAGACAAAGAAAGGTGGGTAAAGGCAGGAAATTTCCAGGATACTAATGTAACTTTGGCTCATTATGCCCTCATTAAAATAAAATTAGCCTTGCAGATAACAAGTACCTATCATGCGCTGATGCCATGACACTTCGGATCAAAATTAAATGAGGACTAAAATCCCTCCTTCTCTCGGGGAGGTGGAGCTAGGGTGGAAATCAGGAAATACAATGCCAAACCCCTCCCTCTCTAATGAATATTCCACCTGTTCACTTTTACACCCTATGTAACTAGCTTGCCAGAGAAACAGCACAGAGGCTCACCTGGGTCTGTCTGCTCTCCCTTTGAGAGTGTGCTATCACTTAATAAATCCTCACTTTACTTTCCTGACATCTGGGTCTCATCTCTGAATTCTCTCTGTGACAAGACAAGAACCTGCTCTCTGGCAACAACAGCAGTCAGGCTAAGGTTAGAATGCAAATACCCAGCTCTTGCCATTTCTTCAAGACCTACCCAGTCCTGGGGACATCGCCGTTTTAGTGGACTCAAGGAACCTAATTTGACTCCATGTGCGCACCTGGAATTCAATCCACTGCCATCTTCATAAGGAAATTATTAAGAGCCCTAAACAGAAGTGACTCTTTTATAATCCCTTAAAGATAGTTTAAGTACCTAAAATTGCCCTATAACTGAAATCTGGGAAAGAAATGGATAGAGGCATTCTTTACTGGGGCAAATCCACCTGTTTAAATGGGATGCTTTTGTTTCCCAGTGATTTCTTGGTGTTAATAGTCACTAACGAGCATTCAATGTCTACACCTTCAGCAATTTGAAAAACTTACGAAATATGTCATCTGTGTTGCGTACTTAATATTATACATAACATAAAACACAGCCTTTGCCCTTTGGGAGTTGATGTTTAACTGAATTAAAAATTTTCTTATATAAGCAGCTCATATAACATAATAAGAAAAAAACAAACAACCCAATCCAAAAATGGGCAGAAGACCTAAACAAGCAATTCTCCAAGGAAGAAATACAAATTATCAATAGGCACATGAAAAAATGCTCAATATCACTAATTATCAGAGAAATGCAAATCAAAACTACAATGAGGTATCACCTCACACCAGTCAGAATGACTATCATTCAAAAGTCCACTAATAAGAAATGCTGGAGAGGCTGTGGAGAAAAGAGAACCCTCCTACACTGCTGGTGGGAATGCAATTTGGTGCAGCCACTGTGGAAAACAGTGTGGAGATTCCTCAAAAGACTAGGAATAGACTTACCACATGACCCAGTCATCCCACTCCTGGGCATATATCCAGAAGGAAATCTACTTCAGGATGACACCTGCACCCCAATGTTCATAGCAGCACTATTTACACCAGCCAAGACAGGGAAATAGCCTAAATGTCCATCAAACCAATGACTGGATAAAAAAGATGTGGTATTATTTATACAATGGAATACTATTTAGCCAAAAAAATGACAACATAATGCCATTTGCAGCAACATAGATGTCCCTGGAGAATGTCATTCTAAGTGAAGTAAGCCAGAAAGAGAAAGAAAAATACCACATGAGATTGCTCATATGTGGAGTCTAAAAAAAAAAAAGTGAACATAAATACAAAACAGAAATAGACTCATAGACATAGAATACAAACTTGTGGTTGCCAAGGGGGCAGGGAGGTGGGAAGGGACAGACTGGGATTGCAAAATTTGTAGATACTGACAGGCATATGCAGAATAGATAAACAAGATCATACTGTATAGCACAGGGAAATATATACAAGATCTTGTGGTAGCTCACAGCGAAAATAGATGTGACAATGAATATATATATGCTCATGTATAACTGAAAAATTGTGCTCTACACTGGAATTTGACACAACATTGTAAAATGACTATAACTCAATAAAAAAATGTTAAAAATAAATAAATAAATATCTTTCTTATTATAGAAAAAAATAGGACATTCCTTTCAATGTCCATAAGTATATGTTTGCATAGTCTAAGGACATATCATTTTAAGACTTGTTATATTGCTGTTTGTTTACTTGACTTATTTTTGTTAAGTTTATAACTCTTTCATACTATGGTTTATGTCTTGCTTATTTTTGTAAACCTCGGAGAATCTTATACAGTCATTTGCTCATAATAGTTGTTCAATAAATACTTGTTGACTTTAATTATTCACCACCACAGAGATCCTGATAGAGCTATAGAGAGAAAAGATTCAGCCTTCCAGACTGCCTTGTAAACATAAACTCTCTTAAAACAGATGACAATATTAAGTGCTTTCTCGACAGCACTGACATTGGCATTCAACCTCTGTTGGCGTCCAGCTTTGTCACTGGATACTATCTCGTGTATTTCTGTCCCTTCAAATAAAAGTCCTACTTATATCTTGTTGCTTTTTAAACTCAGGAACAGTTCAGGGTTTATCTTGCTGGGATACATTTTTCACCTATTTCACAGATAAAATCGATCAGTTTCAGGAGCAGTTCAGTAGCTCTGTGGGAGCAGTGTGAAAGCCCACGGTAGGAGATGCAGTGTTTTTGCTTTCTGCTTTCCACATACTTTTTCCTGCCATAGTTTTCAGTCAGGTTTTGTAATAACACTCAGTCCTTCTTTGGAGAAAATGATAGCCTTCCTTAATGATAGCAAAATGTGGCTTCTTATCATGGGAAAGAAGTTTAGCAGTCCTAAAAGAAGAAAAGTCACCAACATCACTTACAAATATGCATTTAATATTTCAACAACATAGATCTGGAAAGCAAAATAATTAACCAAGAACAAGCTCCAATAATGCAAGTCAGAATTCAGTGGAGCTTGAGTTAATTAGAAAGATTGCAGTGAAGACTGAATGACACTGTCAAAGTGGAAGTTGTTGGTATTAACGTGAAATTCTACACTGGCTTTCTTTTCTGACAAAACATAATCACCTTTCTACTTCCTCTAAGTTACACAGCCAGGAGGAGCCACAGAAAATCCTGGAAGATTGGGACCTCAACAGGAATAACTTTGTTGAAAAATCTCTTCAATAGCTGGCCACCTCCATGACCTGGGATACAGGAATATCACTCTTACGGCTAAATCCCAACACACATATTCTTTCTCATTCATTTTCAAACATTACCTCAGTGACAGTAATCATACTCCAATAAGAAAACATGCCTTAGTAACCAATAGAAAATTTACTCTAATCTCTGAATGATTATTCAACTTGAAGACACAAACTTGTTTTTTGGCGACTCACTCATTGTCTGTTCCTCCAGGGCTAGAAGACCTATGGGATTCCTTCCAATTCTAAAGTGCACATTTCTGAGCTGGATTCCAGACTATGCTGTCTGCTACCATTGTTTCACAGCAGCCCATGATGATGGACTCCAAGCCAAACCAAGGCTTCTGTGTTTTTAAACAAAACAGCAATTAACCTCAAATATCTTACACCCAAGTGTTTTGTGGGCTTTCAAAGAAGAGAGTATGTATAGTACTGGACTGGAAAAGTTGTTTTTAATATAGTTTATCTTTTACAATTAGGAATTACACATGAAGTTGGTTTCATGGGATGATTCTGAAAGAAGCACAAAATTGGGAACACCTGCCTGGACTATTCTATGAGAGAGAAATAAACATCTTTTGAACTTTTAGATTTTTGCTCTTGTTTGTTAGAGCAGCTGGCCTGCCCTTACTAGTAGCTGAGCTCTCAGAAAGGGGGTTTATAATGATATATTATATCCTCAAAGCCCAATCTGAGCTAATTCAAAAGTTTTCTCCACATGACGTGGGGGCTGTGAACAAAGAGATTTGGGTAGTCCATTGACAGATGATTGGATAAAGAAGCTGCGATATAGATATAGATACAGATAAACTGGAATACTGCTCAGACATAAAAAGAATGAAATAATGCCATCTGCAGCAACATGGATAGACCTAGATAGAGATTATCATACTAAGTGAAGTAAGTCAGACAGAGAAAGACAAATATCTTATGACATTACTTATATGTGGAATCTAACAGAACGACACAATGGATAGCCCACCAACAATAGCATGTGTGGTGTAACAGTATTGGATGGTCAGGTGCTCTGGAAGCAGATGGGAGGACAAAGTGCCACACGGACTACTGAGGATGAGAGCATACCCTAGCACTTCCACTAACCACCCTCTACTCTACAGAAAAATGTAAATGGCCAGCACTGCCCCAGCAAACAGTCTTGGTTTGACTTACCCTCTTATTGAGTCCCCAGTTGAAAATGGGTTGTCTTCATTAAACAAACCAGGTTTTTCCCCCCTGCAACTTTTGCCCTAGCTCGTTTCTTCTTTCTTAACAGCTCTAAACTGTATAAATGGTGTGAAAATGAAAGCATGAATTAAAACACACGCACGCACACACACACACACACACACACACACACACAACCTTACAAAGTCTTGATAGGTACCCATAAGTCACAGAGGCAGGACATACACCAGAATTAAAATGAGAAAAGAAATCTATGTCTAAGTGCTGGAAGGATTCACTCTGGCTTTCTTCCTTGATGATCATAGTGACATTTCCTAGGCACGTTTTGATGAAACATATCCATATCATTCCATTACCAACCAGATGTTACCAAAATAGGGAGGGAGAGGAAAAGAGCTCTGCTGCATTCTCTCAAAACTGGCAATGATCTTGCTAATTAAAACCTAATTGTGAGAGAGCAACATGTAGTTACCCCCTATGAAAAACTGGCATGGATACCCACTAATTTAAAAGTTGTCACTTATAAACCCAAAGAAATTGGCTTATTAAAGTGAACACTAATGGAAGGTTCTGTTGCTCAGAGATGACAGGACAGAGGATCGAGGGGAGGAAGGAATGAATGTGTATGTCTTGAGTTGCCTTTCATTACCTGAGAAGAAGCCTCTGACAGCAAGAGCCCCGTCAGGGGGACGAAAACAAAATGAGTGTGGCAGGAACCACATTCTCCTAGTTTATTAATATGTATTATATATAGCTGCAAGCCACTGGGTGCCACAGATAGGTGAGTTACTCTGTTTAAGTATATTAATTTTGAACACGTGTATGAAGAGAGGTTCAAGGACAAGACAGTTTGGTGTATTTTATCTTACTTTTTATCTGACTGTTTAGGGAGCCCTTTTAGTCTGGTGTAAGGCAAGAGAGTAGATTATTCTTTAAACAACTGAAAAATTCAGTGAATGCATTAACTTATGTTCTCAGTGAGTCATCCAAATAGCACTTCAGCAAATACACTCACACACACACGCATGCACACACAAACAAACATATTCTTCTCATTTTAGCATGCATTTGACCTTATGTTTTCCCGTGCTATCCATGATTAACTAACCTCAGAAAACCTATGAATGTTAAGATATAATATTCTATGTCCCCTTTTATTCTAATATAAGCAGCAGATAAAGCAACCTTTCCCATCCCCACCTCCTGCCCTGCAAAAAGGCTTCAATAGTAAATAGAAAGAAATATCTTTCCCATTCTAACTCAACAGAGCTTCCTTTTGATCTTCTCAGTGTCTATCTGTCACATTCAAGTGAACACTATGTAGGGTTCATACCTCATTTTTCTGCAAACTCATATTCTGGGTTCTGGAAAGCCATAGACTATAGTGGCAAACAGCTTTGGCTTTGGAGCTGAATAGCTTGAGTCCACATGCTGAAAGAGTAGGAAACTAACTAACAAAGTGGCTTCCTTGATGCTAAAGCTGTTCGTTGATTCATTCTGACTTAGAATTCTTGCAACTTGCTTTTCTCTTTTTTCTGAAAAACCCCCATCTCTGCTTCACTTGCTCAACTGCTTTTGTGCTAAGCAGCCCCCGATCTTTCCATTACACTTTCCACTCCCTGTACATTCTTTACCCAGAATAGCTTATCCTCTAACCCAGAAGCTGTGCTCCAGGAAGGTGGTCATGGGCTGACAGCCTCAGAAGAATGAACAGACCCTCTGGAGCTTCTCTGTGATGCCAGGTGGATTCATGAAGATTGAGGAAAATACAGCACCCTGGAAAATGCCCTGTTTGTTGTTGCCTTTCTGTTCCATCCAGCTTTTCTATAAAACCTCAGGACCCCAACCCCAAGTTGGATTCACAGTCTCTAAGGCATTAGCCTGCTGTGACCCCACCTCTGCCTGGCAAAGCAATAAAGCTGCTCTTCTCTAATTCTCCCCAAACCCTGCCTCCAAGTCTCAATTCAGCTATTGGGGTACGGAAGACAGTTTTTTGGCAACAATGATGGCTATGCCACTTCCTAACTGTGTGATTTGGGGTAATAAAATTCAGTTTTATAGACCTCGTTTTCCTTGTTTTTTGTCCGATTATTGAGCATCTTCTTAAGGTTTTAGTTCAGCACTTAGCCCCCTTCTGCATGATGGGAACTCAGTAAATGCTAGCCTCTGCTCTTATTATGCCCTATCAGACAAGCCACATAGCTTGCCTCTGGTCTTCTTCCTTCTGCTCACCTTCAGCACACTGCCTTGTCCTCATCCTAGAACTGTTGGTT
This sequence comes from Vicugna pacos, assembly GCF_048564905.1. NCBI lineage: Eukaryota > Metazoa > Chordata > Mammalia > Artiodactyla > Camelidae > Vicugna > Vicugna pacos. The sequence goes on from NC_132988.1 coordinate 29,698,450, forward strand.
GCTTAGAAACCATTCCTTCCCCATTCTTGAAATGCATCCCACTCATTTGTCTGAGTTATTCTTCTCCTTGTCTTTCTACTAACAAAGAGGTTGATTGAATCCCTCAAGGATGCTGTCATCTAGCAAGCCACATATAAAGTACATTCTAGTCATAGCCTGTCCTATCCAACACCAGGGATTTAATAGAGAGAGTGAGAGAAGGTAAGAGGAGAAAAAAGGGAGAAAAGTTAGCAAAATGAAAGGTAGAAAGAAGTTGACATGCTTACAAAGGTTTTATGAAGCATCAGTTTAAATATAATGTGGGCAATGGCTGCTCTTATAATGACATGTTTAAGCAAGTTATGAGAACAAGGTTTGTAGAGAATTCTTGACATGGAAACAATCTTAGAGATAACCTGCTACACCCCCAAACACTTGACAAATGAAGAAATTTACGGCATGGAAAGTTTAAATAACTTTTCTTAAGGTATGTAATTATTAACTAACAGACCCCAGAATTAAAACCCTAGTTGTCTTAACCCTAGAACAGTTTTTTCCCTAAATCTTTGTGTCCTCAAGTTTATTAATGTGAGAAGCCATTCATTCATTCACTCATAAGAAGTCATCTTTAATTTAAAGCATTTGCTTACCTCTCAACTTCAGTTAATCTTTTCCTGGGGTAGGACTGTCTACTGTGTTTCACTAGAATCAGATTTCAATGTCCCCAGACAATCTCTGAAGCACCTTAGATAAATGTCACCCAAAGCCAGCCCCACCTCAGTTAGAGTAAACAGCTAACTTATGATATGAATTGAAGTAGAACAAAAATTACACAACTCAAAACTATCTTCCTTTGGGAATTCTCACCACCTTTTTAATAACTTTCTAGGGTAATTACACTTAGACATTGTATTAAATATTTTAATCTATCTCTTTTCACTTAATCATTAAAAACAGTAGACACTAAATATATATTTTTTGAAAGAAGAAACATTTAGGCACTATTATCCACACTTTCATCAAAATAGGACATAAGACTCCTTGGACACAGAAAATGTATCCTATCCAAAGGTACTAGCTAATGCATAACCAGTCTGGATCTCAACTCAAATCTCTCTGAAACCAAGTCCATTTATTTCCCCCTCTGCTTGACACCATTGTGGCCACTGCTCTGGGTTAAAGGCATCATCTTCAAAGGGTGTCCTTTACTAATGGACACTCAGAGTAGAAACTTATCAATCACTGCACAGAGTGAAATACATTAGTGAATATTAGTTGATTGAAGTACCTAGTAGAAAAGAAGCATTTGAGGGAAAGAGGGCTCAAACAGGTGAGTTTTGATTGAAGCAGAGGAGTCAGAACAGAGATGAAGCCGGAGACAGACCCAGCTGCACAGTGCAGGGGAGGCTCTGGCAAATCAAGGCTGTGCACTGAGGATAGATGGTGAGGCAAAGAATCACTCCACAATTCTCTGTAGACCAGCCCTGACATCCAACCATCATTTTAAATGTGAAGTGCTACTTGGATCTGATTTTGAGGGTCTCGGTTTTAGGATTTCACTGCTATTTTCACTCTGAAAGGTCATTAGAGAGTACGTTAGATGGAGATAACTCTGTCTCTGCTCAGTGTGTTGCTACTATAAGTGTGCCCTCCTGAAAATAAACTACATCTGGCAACCACTCGTGTGAATTACCTAAATAAAAGACTCACACTGTTAATGGAGCACTTTTGTACTAGAAAAAGAAACCATTAGATTTGATGTTAAAAGAAACTGCTACTGTCACTCACTTGATTGATTGCATCTTTTATTAGGTCTTCACTGAATTATTTTACGGTATTTCTCTTTTTTTAATCTGCTCCCCTTTGTTGGGATATTAAGAATGTATATTTTGAAAGTAGTGGGGGGAAAATGTTGAGGAGTATAAAATTCAAGACCATAAAAGCCTTTTCATGGGTGGCATTACGAACGTAGCTGTCATGTGGAGTCTGGAATGTAGGTGTAAATTTCAGGGAGTGAGGATTGTTGTAAAGAGAAAGGGACTTATAAAGTGGAGCTGTAGGTTGATGAAAGAAAGGGATTTCAGGCAGAGGAAAGGCAGGCATGGGGCACCTATTACAACCATTACCCAGGGTCCTCCTTCAGTCACCGCCTTCAAACTAACGGTTTCTGAAGTGGTATTTTCAAGGACCAGATGTAAACTCTGCTCTGCAAGCGTGCTCTGTTTGAGTCCCCTCTCCTTTTGTCACCTGGCAGAGCCTGTGATTAGCCTGGCTAACATCAGAATATGTCCTAAGTTTCAATACGTGCACCTCCACCACTGGGGACCTTGCTGCAGTGGGTGTAACTGGAGCTCCTATGTGCCCGGAGGATGAGGAATTCGGCACATGATGAAACAGACCCAAGTGATACACACAGCAAAGGAGTGTGTGCTAAAGAGCTGTTACAGAATGCTGACAGGCTAAGTGTGTACATGGAGCTGGGAGCCCACAAGACTCTGGGAGACAGCTAATAATCACTGTGACAGGCTGTCAAGCTTCCATTTTTCTCTTTTCTGTTTTGCATATTGACCCTGAACCGGGTGGCATGTTCATTTTCTATGCCTCACCACATAGTATCAGGGCTGGGCCAGCCCTGGCTGGTATCTGCTGCTCACTAACGAGCTGCCGCCTTTGACGGTTGTGGCAGAACCGCATGCTTGTATTTATAAATGCCGCACACAGAGACTTGCTGGTAGGCAAGGCTGCTGAGGGTGCTACGCTGATGATGTGATAATGTGCAGAGGATTTCAGGTGAGCAGAGAGAATCTCATTAGCAAGGTCTCCCTTGTTCCTCCTGTCTGACTGCCAGAAAGCCAACGAGCCCAGCAGGTGCACACACAGGCACAGGAGTGGTCGCTTTCCGCCCAGATTGGAGTGCTGGCCTAACCTCCCCACCAGCTACTCCCAATTCAGCAACCAAGACAACTCGTGAATTCAGAGCATTCATCGTGGTCTTAGGTTGATCCCCCAACAGCAGAGCCCCAAATGAATCATTTATGAAAGTGATTTATTAGGAAGTGCTTCCAGAAAAAAAATTAGGGGATTGTGGAAGTGGGATCACAAGAAGAAGACATTGTGGTAGGCAGAATAACACCTCTTCCCAAAGATGCCCACCTCCTAATACACAGAAGTTATGAATATGTTGCCTTATACGGCAAAAGGGAAATAAGGTTACAGATGAGATTAAGGTTAATAATCAGCCTATTGTAAAATAGGGAAATTATCCAAGATTGCATGGATGGGCCAAAATCTAACCCGTAAATATGAAAGAAGGTAGGCCAGGGAGATGGCAGCAAAGGGCCTGATGGCCTGTGCTGGCTCTTAGATGTTGGGGGTTACATGCAAGGACCATAGAGAGGCCTCTAGGAGCTAAGAGTGGGGCCCAGCTGACAGCCAGCAAAGAAACAAGAACACAGCCACATGGAACTGAATTTCTGCATAGAAAGGGATCCTCCCATTCCATCTACAAAAAAAGAACACAGTCCTGCCAACATCTTTTTGCCTATCAAGACCCAGACAGGCCTTCTGCAGAACTATAAAATTAGAAGTGTTTGTTGTTTTCAGTCATGAAAATTGTGATGCTTTGCTACAATAGCAATAGGAAACTAGTACAGAGGCCAAGTTAAGATGTGATATCAAGCAAAGTACCAGAGAGGGCAACTGGCTTAATTTCCCATGGGAAATCTGGTGACTGTGTAAGTCACACCTCAGAGTTTTTACATCAGGGAACAAAGAGCTAGGTATTACACCCTGGCAACCATCAAGCATTGGTTAAGAGCTAGGAGTATGGAGTGGCAGTATTGAACCTAATTTCCAGGAATTTCCTACTCTTCACACAGGAAAGTATACTCTGATAGCCTAAGGACAGCTTTCCAACAAAGAGGGACAGGTCTGGCTATAAGGAAAGAGAGCAATGAAAGACAATGTGCAGGCAAGTGGTGAAGGGATCTAAGGGGATATGGACAGAGTGCTGATACTGTTTGCTACAACCGTTCATCATAATAAATATACACTCTTCAAAAATCTTTTGCATAAATGAAACCACTAAATAGCTCAGGAGGCATAAGTTTTGAAAGCAACAGAGCATGGTCAAATTCCCAGCATTTATGTGTGACCTTGGGTGAATTACCTACTCTCTGTAAGTCTGAGTTTCTTTGGATGGAAAATAGGAATTATTACTGGGCAACTCTTTTGCCAAGTCTCCATGGAAATTCAATAAGTGATTAATTGGAAAGCACCTTACACAACGTCTGGAAATCAGCTAAAGTTGGTTGTCTTCCTCTTTTCTCCCTTGACCTTGGACTTCAGGACATGACACACTTTACCTGGCACAGGACGGAGAGATCAATGTAGTTCTAACCTGGTTCTCACCATCCTGCATGTATTTCTTTTCCTTCAGTTTATGAACTTGCCAGTTTCCTCCCAACTTAACAAAAATCCTTTCTCTTCTTCAAAACCTCCTCAGATACTGAGATTTTTAAAATTTTTATAGCCAAACTTATTAAACAGTATTCTATACTCCAGTCTCTATCATTTCATCTTCCATTTACTTTTAAATCCTCTAGGGTCTGCCTTCTGTTTCCACCCTCCAATGTGTTTATCCTTGAAGAGTATCACACTGTTTGCCAAACCTACTGTTTCTTGAGCTCACAGTACTATTTGAGATTGTTGGCCACTTATTTCTTTTTTTTTAACTTTTAAAATTTTATATACAATTTTTAAAGGTTGCTTTCCATTTACAGTTATTATAAAATATTGGCTATATGCCCCATGTTGCACAGAATATCCTTGGGCCTAACACCCAATAATAGTTTATACCTCCCACTGCCCTACCCCTAGACTGCACCCCCTTCCCTCTCTCCAAGGGTAACCACTATTTTCTTCTCTATATCTATGAATCTGCTTCTTTTTATTATATTCACTAATTCATTGTATTTTTAGATTCTACATATAAGTGATATCATACAGTATTTGTCTTTCTCTCTCTGACTTATTTCACTTAGCATCATGCCTTCCAAGTCCATCCAGGTAGCTGCAAATGGCAAAATTTCATTCTTTTTTGTGGCTAAGTAGCATTCCATTGTGTGTGTGTATGTGTGTATATACACACACACATACCACACCTTCTTCATCCATTCATCTGTTGATGGACACTTAGGTTGCTTCCATATTTTGGCAATTGTAAATAATGCTGCCATGAACATTGGGTGGCTACTTGTTTTTGAAATGTATTCCCTTCCCTAGTTCTAAGTTGTTCATGGTTTACCCTCAGTGTTCCTGCTATTCCTCTCACTCTGCTTCTCTCTAAAATGTTAAATATCCCTCATCTGCAATCCTCTTTTCAGCTCCTACCTTAGACTCTCAATTTAATAACAGCAATAATAGTAGCCAATATTGATTGGCATTTACAATGTGCCAGGCACTTGACTAAGGATTCCACATGATGCATGAGGTGGTTACCATGATTATTCCCATTTTACAGAAAAGGAAACCAAGGTTTAAAGAAGTGAGGCAACTTGCCCAGAGTTACACAGCCCATATGTGGCAGAGCTGGGATTTGAATCCAGGAAGTCTGATTCATAATCACTATTTCATTTAGCTCTCTTCCTGGTTGCCCTATCCAGAGGCAGAATTTTACCCAGCAAAAATTTGCCATCAAACAACAAGTCTATATCTCTAGCCTAATATCACTGCTGAGCTAAAGACGTACGTGTTCACCACCTCCCAGACAGATCCTCATACATGCACCACAGGCATTTCACTTTGTTCCCCAACCCCAAGCTCACCCCCATCAGATAACCTGCCCTTTCGCTTCCTGTCCCAATTCAGCTGCTGAATGACACTCTAGTTTGCTTCCTTCTCTACATTCAGCCAGTTACCGAGTCCTGACAATTCTCACACTAGAAGAAGCTCTGAACCCCTCTGTCTATCCCCATCTATGACAGCCTTATTTCAAGCCACCAACATTTTTGTGTAAACTACCACAGTTGATTTTAAACCCATCTCTCTGCCTTCAGTCTCACAACCTCCAACAAAACTCATCTTATTCCCCAGGTCAGTTTTCCAATCCACAAATCTGGTTATGTTTCAGTAGCTTCCGTCAAATTCACAGTAAAGTACAAAGTCTAGGTTTGACTGAGAAGGCTGCCTGTGATCTGGGTCTCCACTGCTTTTCCAGTCTTTTCCCTCACATAGCCCCTCCTCTGCCACATCAAAATCAGTTTTCCAAGAGGAAATGTTTTCTCCCTCCTTTGTGCCATGCACTGCTCTCTCCTCTGCATGGGGCTTCTTTTCCTCCCTGACTACCAGGTCCATGTCTATCCATCCTTAAATGCTCACTCAAGCATCACCATGCCTGAAAGATTTCTCTGCCCTCACAGATCAAATGAAATGCAATCTCTTTGAGCAACTTCCATGATTCTTCCAATTTGCCTTTTTCAGAGTAATTATCACACCAGGTTATATAGAATCATTCACATTTTTATCCATCTCCCCAGCTAAACTGTAAGCTCCTGGAGAGCAGGGATTGTGTCTCATTTAGCGCAGTATGCCCAGCACTAAATATTTGCTAAATGAAAAAGCATAAATAAATGAACAAATAAAGAGAACAGTGCACTACGACTGCATACCCAGACCTCTGGGGTTCCCACACATCACTAACAAATGCTCTTCCGGTTCTTACTATCCAGAAGATACGCAGATGCTGCTCTTGCCACCATATGGTAGTCACAGTTCCAGGCACCCATCAGGAAACACACCTGAAAATGTTTTTGCTGAGACACTGTCACCCGGAGAAGCCATCTGTGAGGAATAATTTCCATGATTCCAGTAACAATGGCGTCGAGCAACTCGAGATACCAGCCAAGGCAGTCAATCGACACTTTGCACTTCAAGATTAAATCTGAGAGGATACTGATATGAAGAGAAGAGATTTCCACCGGGGCACAGGAATCCACTGCCTTCCCAGGAAATTGGAACAAGGATATAATTTTTCTCCCCAAATACAAAAATTACACAGGGCAAAGAAGAGGGATTCAAACATCCCTCTTCTTTTTACATTCAAGTCTACCCTGGAGAAAAGTCACAAAACAGAAAGGAAAAGAAAAGGAGGGGATAGGGATTTTTCATTCTTCTGTTTGCTAACTATGCAGTGGCAGAAAATTGCTGCTAGCAACAGTGTTATTATATAGACTATGAAGAATAAAGCACCCTGAGAAGTCTATTTATAGAGCAAATACTTGGATACCATTGTGCAGACTCCTTCTGATGGCAAGGAAATATGCATGGCCTCTTGGAAATAGATCAGGAGACCTGGGTTCCAGGACTAACATTGCCCTTACCAGCTTCCACAGCTGTTTCACAAGATTCCTTTCTCCAGTCTACAAAAGAAAAGGTGAAGTAGATGATCCTTAATCTCCCTTAAAACTCTAACTTTCCAAGATTCTCTCTCAGAAGCCAGACTGATCACTGGACATGGTGCAGGCTTGAATCTAGCCAGAGGAAGGCAAAGAAATACCTGGTCGATTTAAGCAATTGTGGCACAGGAGCCTGAAGAGTGAGGACGCAACTTCTAGTGACAATAGTGACAAGCTATTGCCACCCTGGCTGCCATGAGTCAACCGTGGCTGTGCAGTTAATGGCAAGAAATTTCAGCCATGGAGGGAAGGAAGAATGATCTCGAGTTACTGATCTCCCACTTCCTTTCATTCTAAAGTCTTGAACTCCAGAACAGACCACACAAACCAAGTGAAATCTGATATGTGGGTTGGTGAGTGGCTAGCCAGCTCATCTTTCAAACACGCCCACTAAGTAAGCTGTTCAACTGAAGCTATCTCAAAAAAAAAGAAAAAAAGAAAAAAACTAAAATAATTCTATGTGTCTGGGAAGGAGAAGGTGTCATTCACAGAGAAAAGACTGAAGTCCAATTGTGCTAGGGTCTGAGAAAAAGAGTAGGTAACAAAAAGAAAGTCCATACATGTGATCTTCCCTGGTGCCAGATTGGAAAATGCCAGTTAGCAGCAACTGTACAACAGTAAAGATGGGGCGGGTTTTTAAGGAGGCAAAAAAAAAGTTCCTTACACTTTTTTTCCCCAACCATATACGAAACTATTTGAAATCAGAACATTATAGGGAACTCAAAGGAGCTCCAGAACCTGTCAGTCTCAGATTCTAAAAAGAGTGAGCAAGTTCACATGTTCTCAACTTTCTCAGCAAATTAAAATAAACAACTCAGGGACCTAGAGAAAAGGATGCATCTTTGTAGCCTCTCCTGAAGCAGACTCTACTGCCAGTGGCACAGTCTTCTCACTGTATCTTCTCCCATATTTCTGTGTTTTCAGTCCTATTTATGCATGTATACATAATGTATTTAGTTTTATATTTCCTTCTCCAAAAACTATCGTCTCTATTTTCATCAGATTTTTTCCACTGCTTAAACAATACATGAAAGGGCAAGACACAAAGGTACTAAGCCAAACGGTGCTATTGCCCCTCCTCTGTGGCACTGCTGGACCTGCAGCCACCACATGCTCTTTTGCATACTCCACTGGCCAAGGTAAATATGTCGCAATGTGCTCTGATGTCTAACTTTTATGCCTCCAGTCAAGATAACATATTTACCACTCCTTACTTCTCTCTCCCTTCCAGGAGACACAGTGGCTTTCCCTAGGAATCCTAGTATGGTATTCACTGCTACTGTTGATATGGCTGTGTTTTGTTTCTGCTATATTTTGTTGTTGTTACGTGGTTTGCAGCAACATCCCAGAGCTGAGCCCTCCTTTCCCCGGTGCACCACGGCTTGTTTCCCTGCTTGCTTGCCTGCACGCAAGCCTGCTGCTGGCCGGCTTCTGCAGTCTCAGAGGTCTGCCCGACTCGGGGTCTCTCCCTTGCCTCCTCTGCTTCCCTTGGTTCCTTGGTCTCAGCCTCCTAATCACCAAGCCTCTGCCCTGACACTCAGTCCACAGGCTTCTGCTCATTGCCCATGGGCTCAATCGCTCCCACCTGGATGCCTCTGCCCGTCACTCCCAGGCCTTCTTTATTTGAATAGGAAAGCACAGGCCTTCATATACATAAGCCTGAGTAGGAAGCAATGAGATTGATGCCACAAACCTCATACCAAAATAAAGTCTTACTGCTTTACGGTCATAGTCTATATTTGTCTGTTTATATCCCTATTTAAATATGCATATAGAGATACTGTATTTAGATTTTTGTTTCCTTCCCCTACAACTGTCATTCTATTTTTAACAGATTTTTTTTACTCTTCAAATATGGTAGGAAAGGACAGAATTATGCAGGTAAGGTCCTGCTGCTAGAGAACAGGTGGCAACCAAAAGCACAGTAAAATTTTTTTTTAATTTTTAAAGTGTAATTTTCCCCAAGACTATTCTCAAGGACTGGATTTTAGAAAGTGAACCTAACAGACAGTCAGAAAATCTATGTTTTTGTCTCAGTTCTGATACTAATGACCTGAAAATGAGGGCTGTGAATTAGGAAATTTAGTCTTTCACACATTTTGTGTGGTACAATACTCTGTTTTGAGGTCATGTCCCTCGCTTATAATTCAAGCCTTTTGGGCACTGAATTGTAGTAACAGTCTCCAGACATTTCAACTACCCAAATATCCCACAAATGCCCCCTATAGGAGCTTATTAAATGATTTCATCCAGCTGGATGATTTCATGATTCTACTCAAAAAGGGACTTGTGGAAAATGGCTTAAGATTCTTATCTTTTGTGAAACAGGAAAACAATGAGATTGATGGCATAGTGTAGTGATTTCTAAAATATTAATTAATCTTTCTTGAAACATTCTGGGCCTACTTGCTAACGATTTTGGCAAGCTACTAGTTGGTTCCCACAAATCCATTCTCTTTCTCTTCCATAAAAACAACTATTTGTGGGGGTTGATGGAAGGACAAAAATGGAAGAAATCTAGGTCTACCAGTGCTCTTGAGTAGCAGAACTACCCTGAGAGCCTGGATTAGCCAAACTAAAACTTCTTACATAAGTCACATTTTGATACCTCTTTGTTATAGTGACATACCTTTTACCTTGACTTAGCTTGATTAATACAGAAATTAGTACCTGAAAGCAGGACACTAAGTAACAAAACCTAAAATTCATTTCTAAACCGGTTTAGAAATTAGCTGGTGGGCAGTGAAAACCTAGACCCAGCCTGCTAGTCTTCCGTGGCTCTTGTTATGCCCGGTAAAGCAGTTAACAACACTCTCACCCCGTCACCTCAGAAAGCACACCCAAGGAGCCTGTGGCTCTGGAGGAAGTGGTGGGAAACACCCAGAAATTCAGAGGTTGGCTGTTCCTTGCCACTTTTAATAAGATAGCTAAGAAAGAGACACAGGCAAGAATTTGTCAGTTTGAAAGCAGACACATGAAGAGCTACAGATCCACTAAGTAAGACGCTCTCTGCATATATTCTGAAATCTAAATCACCTGAGAATCCAGCAATTTGGAGATTCACAGGATTGGAAACACAAACTGGATTGGTTCTACACCAAGGATAGGGGAGCATATTTCTATCACCTGGACCTTCTCTCAAACACCTCCTGCGAAGACACCTTGGCATGAGATGCATCCAGCACTGACATCAGGGTGTCACCTCCCAAGCCAAGTCTAACTGAAGAACTGTGGGGAGTGCACTGGGCAGAGATGCCTGCCTGCAAATAAAAGAGAATCAGCAGACATAAGGACTATGTCTAGAAAGAAACCTTTATTAATGGTTACCTGTCAATAGAAATGAATGGAAGCAAATAGGTTGGAAGCCTATATATTTTTAGGAAATTGTATTACCAAAGAAATCACAAGTCTGCCAACAGTCTAGGCACCAGGCTTACTTCAGTCAGAGCAGACTGCAAAAACTTAACTTTTCAGTACCTGCTCCAGATAGAGAAACACTAACAAGTGAGACTCTTACAAAGGATAAAGCTGGGGTTCACAGAGGAAAGCAGAACAAGGTAGCGCTCTCAGCAGGCACAAGTGGGGTGGCAGATGGGATAACTGCAAACCATACCCCACTGCTGGGGCAGGAGGGCTTTGTAATAACTGAGGACTGCTATGCTTCCAATTCTTCCGTTTTATGAATGAGAGTTTTGAATTGCAGTTATCATTTTTTGGCTGATAATTTGTCTATCGGTTTATCATCACCAGACCACAAAGAACATCACCAGGACCTATTGAAGAGAATTATCCATCATCACCCAGAGTTCCTAAACTTAGATCTGATGCAGTACTGGGTTGGACTTTGGACCGTCTCCCTTGGGACACAAGAAGAAGGTAAGAAATGTGTACGTGGATATTTAGGGAGCCAGAGTGGCAGACTGCAAGCCATTCCCCCAAATCTGTCCTCACATAATTTCATGGCCACCCAGTTAAGAAATTACATTTTCCCAGCTCCCAGTGGAATGTGAGTAGAAATAACACTTGCATTTTAAAAGTTCATTGTGTCTTTGTCAAAAAGAAATCTCTTACTCTGGACTTCTCCCCTTCCCATGAACTGGAGCACAGCCACGTGAGCATCCCAAATCCCAGCTGGGGCCTCGCCAATTAGTAGAGCAAGCTAGAGGATGGTATGCATGGTGGGGCTTCCTCGTCTCAGATCGGACAATTCTGGGGGCCATCCCCAGAAATAATGAAACCCACCAATTCATAGGAAACAAACTAAGAAATTAAATGGGTGAAAAATCAAACTAGGGTCTATTTTACACCTCAGTGAATACTAGATATAACTATTATCATAAAGAGTGAAAATACCTTATTGTTCTGAAAATTCCTTTTGTGTCATTTCACAGGCCCTATCTGCTTTCTTTTACTTGTTAGACTAATCCAACAAAGCAATAGATATGGAGTGCACATCTCCTACATTGCAAGCACACAATCTTTTCTTGAGCTAGAGACAGGAATGAGAGAGGTTGTGTTACAACATTCGTTTCCACAGTGGACAAGGGAGGAGGCAGTTCCAGATAGAAGACAGGCCAATCTCTGATGAATGTGTGAGAAAAGCAAATCAGGCTCTGAGGTCAGCAGTCTCAATGGGTTCCAGGAAAGCAAATCGTCAACAGCGTGCACCATCATTCAGCACTCTCCACTTTATTTTCAGCAGTTCTTTTATACTGCTTGCCCTTCCTAAGCCTTCAGAAAGTCAATCAGGCTGAAATCGTAGGGAAATAAATTATAAATTGGCCAAAAGAGCAGTGGATTGGGGGAAATAATTATCACATCGTTGAAATTTTTATAATGACATTCCAATAAGGGTGTGAAAATTTTTCTGAAGTTCCATTTAAATTTTTACAAGTGAGCACTCCAACTTACAGGTGGATAGAGAACAGTGAGCATAGAATTGTTTGATCCAGTAGGTTAAGTAGTAGGCAGAAGATAATAGAGAATAAATTGCCAGCAGATGTTGTTGTTGGTTCCGAGCCTGAAACTGCCAAATAAGAATAGGCTGTTGGGATATCATAGAATATAAATGACTTTCTCACTCTGGGTGATTTAATTTCACTGAATTGAAATTTGCAACTATTTATTATGGTGTGCCCAATGTAGCTGAAAATTCTGAAAGTTTTAAAAGTATTTCTTTATGTGAAAAGAAGTCATTGTGGTGGATACCACAGTGTGCTATCAAGGTCCCTCCCCCGAGGGCTGAACCGATGATGTGCTGGGGCCGCTCTTACTGCTTTGTGAGAGTCAACTGTGAACATTTCTTCCCAACTCTCATTCAGTGGCATCATAACAGTGGTTTGAAATCAGCCATGATGGGACTCTTCACACTATAGAAATCAGCAAACCAAAAAATAAGAGTTTTGTGGTTGTTTTTGTTTTGTTTTTTTCCCAGAGCGCTGGTTTACCAGTGCACCGCTGCAGGGAGCGTTGGCAGCCGAAGCTCTCAGCTGAGTCAGGTCACATCCCTTTCCCAAGGACATCTCTCATACAAGACTGATCTAGACAAAAAGTGTTAAGCCCCTTACCCCACCCCAGTTCAGGACAACTGTAAAGAGCCTTTGCCGTCTTTGTTATGCCAACTTCACTGTTTGACTTCTCCCTGTACTCCTTCCTCCTTTCTTCACCCCCTCGCTTGTGTTGATCCAGACAATATTCTGCAAGAAACCTCCCACACACAAATCTCCATGGCAGAGACTGCTTTTTGAAAAACTGAACCTCGGACAAAGGGGTAAGAAGGATAGAAACTTTATTACCCAGAGCAAAAATAGAAAATTAATCATTCCAGAAAGATAACTAATTATAGCTCCACTTACTTGGTTTTGCACTGTTTAAAATGACTGGCAAAAATGGAGACAGCAGAACAATGTTGTGGGTTTTGTAGGGAGAATCCTTGCTCTTTTTTCTTATTCTCTTTTTCCAGAAAGCTATCCTCTGGGGGAAATTTTTAATGTAACATTAAATGTAGGGAACATTGGATGTTTAGGGTTGGGAAAAAATAGCATTTGTGTTTATTTAATTCTAGCTTTTTAGAGAGGGATTACCTCAGTAGTTTTGTCCCCAAATCAAAAGAAAAAGACAAAAAGGGATCAAAAGCCATCAAAGGAACCTAATATAAATTAATTGAACTGACTTTTGGGGCATAAAGTACTTTTCTCAATCACTGCTTTCAACCTTGTTTTGTCCAACATTTTTGCTTGTCTCTTGCATTGCAGCTCACTCCCAATTATTAGAACATACTCCAGTTTAACACTGCTCTCATACCAAGACCAGGTCTGAGGCTCCAAAAGCTTAGCTGTGGGGAGCAGGGCAAGGTCAGTGCTCCCCCTCTGCTCAGCATCTTTGAGTGGAGGGGGAGCAGGACATTAATTCATCCTTGTCCCTTTCCAATATTCTACTTCCTTGGGGTTGGAGTAGGTATGAGGAGAGATGGAAAAGGGATGAAAAGTTCTCTAAAATAAACACTCATAACTGTAGCCCCCTCCTCATTGCTTGTCTGTGCTTCCTGGCTAACCCTGAATGGCCATCTATGTGCCCTGAATGTCTGATGTCCAAGTGCTGACCAACCGAGGGGTTGTCTTTCAGAGTTTATCAGGAGGCCTTAGGGAGTCTCTCCACTTCTCAGTTTTCTGAAAAAGGAAGCTAGTTCTGGTTTCATATCCCAAACCCCTCAGCTCTGACTCTTCCTTATCACAAGATGAATGGGGTAGAAGCTGACACACACCCAGGTGTCCCTGAGAGGCAGGGCATTCCGCAGCCCTGAAACACGAGCCCATAAGGCTTCTCGTCTCTCCTTGCCTCCTTAGCTCTCCTTTACACGGTCTGCTGGAGTGAAGGCTGGGCTTCATGAGCAAATAATCTCTGATGGAGGCTTCAGGCTCCAACTGTTGCTGGCTCTTGGAGGTTCTATCTTTAAATCTGAGGATTAATGCCTCTTTGTCCTCATCTTAGAGTACTAATCATCTATTCTAGGTCAGTAGGAAAATCTCACTCAATATCTTCATAATTTGAAACTGGTGCTTAAAACCAGTTCCAAGACCTACTCCCTACCTCCCCAGGAGGCCTATTATCAAATTAGTCTAAATTGTATTGAAGGCAATGCACACCCTCTGAATTTAGTACTTGAATTTCCTATGTGGTTGTTACATTAATTAATATATGAGAAAAGTGTAGCTTCATCTCTTCCTTTTGTATTTGTAGAGACAGAATAGCATAATCGAAAACGTGCTGATGACTAAAATACCCACATAACTAACACCTTATTGGTTTGGTAGGGCCTCCCAGGGCCTGGCATATGATTATAACACAAGTTGCTTGAAATCTTCTGTAATTATTCTGTTTCAGCTCTACACATCGAATCCTGCTTTACATGAATCCAGGTTTTATCTCATAACTAGATGCTATCATTAATTTGATCTTGTGTTGCTTGAAAACAGCCTTCCATCGTACATAGTTGGCTTCATACAATTTTCCTAAACAACAAATTGAATCCTTAAGGGCATGTCTGTCAGAAGTCTATGAACTTGAAAACAAAAAGAAAGAAGGAAAACAGCTTCAGCCCTGTTTGTTAGCAACCACAACCTTGGTCCTCAAAACGTCAACTTAAGAGAAAAAAAAAAAAAGCACTATTGCCAATACAGTGTGGGCTCCCTTAATTTCATGCACTGTGACTTCAACAATTTCTCCATTTCTCATCTTATTTCTATAAAAGTAGCTTCATTTAAAAGCAGGGAAACCACATTTCATGCTCTTCAGTTTCATTAAAGTTATACAAAAGGAGCCTACCAAAAGGAGCCTCTCCTAATTAAACAGTTGTAGCAGATGAAAATATTGAAATGATGAATCTGAAAGGAAGCTGACACTATATATTCCCCAGAATTTTTTATCATGACATGAAAAAAGGAACAGAAAAATTAAGATCTGAATCCCAGGAAGAAGTGTCACATATGTCATTACAAAGAGAAGAAATGAAGCCCACTGGCTTCTTAAGGTAGCACAGGGGAGGTGAGAGAAACAGAGAACAAAGGCATCTGCTCTGATCCTTTGATAGGGTGGACTCCGTGTAGCTCCTGGACCGGGGCCCTTCACCTGGTTGGGTGTGATCAGAGACTCATTCTTG
Source organism: Vicugna pacos (assembly GCF_048564905.1). Taxonomy (NCBI): domain Eukaryota; kingdom Metazoa; phylum Chordata; class Mammalia; order Artiodactyla; family Camelidae; genus Vicugna; species Vicugna pacos. The sequence goes on from NC_132988.1 coordinate 29,714,041, forward strand.
TAAACTAACGGCAGTGGCTGGTTGATGCAGATGCTCTGGACTCCCATGAGACTGCTTTCATCATCATTCAGCCAGAATTATGGAGTGTGCTGGTTAATGGGCACTTGAGATAAAGTGTTACCAAGAATAAGAGAGAGTAAAACTTAATGTGTTATTCCTCCCCTCCAAGACCTGCAAAATAAGCTTGCTTGACTGACAGGCTCCTCTCTCAAAGTGGAAAGAGTAATGACATGCTTCTCAGAGGCTTAGGAATGAGACTGCATTCTAGATGGCTCCTGCTGCAACTTTGAAGGCACACAGAGCAAGGTTTATAAAGCAAAGGCCGTTTGTTCTGATCTTCGTAGTTATTTATTTAAGTGAGTTTCATTTCTTACAGCTCAGAGTCTCAACCACTTACTGAGGTCTAATAAGTAGCTTAGAAATCTATAAATTTCATATGAAGTTTTATGTTAATAAACTTGTGGCCTAATTAGCCATTGCCTTTTTTCTTCTGTCTTGTATTATTTACAGGGTGTTCCTAAAATGTGCTTTTCAACTCCAATCCTATTATACCAAAAAACTAGTTAGTATTTTATTAGGTATAAGTAATTTTGACTTCCGATTTCTTCAATCCCTTTAGCTCTTAGAAATGTCAAAAGCTGAGCTCAAAAAGCATAAAATATTGATTATTTCTCATTACCCCTGTTCAGATTATTTGAATATTGTAGACCACTGTGTGAAGTTGCACATTTCGTAACTCATGAGGGCAGTCTATCTGAGGGCGCATGGGGCATGCACAGTAAAACCTTATAAACTTTATCTGTAGATAGATAGACAGATAGATGGATAGATAAATTAGATACATATATATGTGTTTGTATATATGTGTATGTATGTATGTATGTAAATATAATGACAACTTTTGACATATGGCAATGAAATGTCTTGTACTAACAAAATCTATATATCACAGCAACTTCCCAAAAGTTGAAAGTAAATACTGTGCCTAAGGGGAATTGCATGAGTAAGGCACCACCTTGAATACTGGTGAACAAGTTCTAAGCTGTATGGCTTAGACACAGACTCCACATGAAAACAACACAATGAAGAAATATGGCTAATGTTTATGGAAAGTCAACTCCGCAAAATTCTGTTCTTCATGCTTTAGAATCAAGCTTTTAAGTAGATGTCATCATTTTACACACGAAAAAGCTGAAGCTTCAAGTGACTAAGTAAGTCACTCCATGATTACATGGTTTATCATCTAAGCAGAACATTTCTGAGAGTGAAAGGAGGAACTAACTGGTAAGGATACTGAGACAGTAGGTATAAAAAGGCACTGTCCTGGGCAAACTACAATATATGTCATTCTACCCAAGGATGTGGTACAGCTGAGTTTCAAACCCAAGCAGACTAACTCTAGAGCATGGAACATTAACCATTATGCTATACTTAGTGGTTACTTCTTTTTCAAGTAACAAAGAAGAAATAGGGTAATGATGTGCCTGGAAAGCATTGTAGTGTATTGTGTGCAAGTATTCAAATATGGATAAAATAAGGTTGCACTGACGTATGCAAACAACTAATTAACTGGGCCAAGTATCCTGCTGGGGGAATGGGGTTCTAAAGTCAGCGAGTACTGTGAAAATTGAGTAGTCAAACTTTGCTTTAAAAGCTTCCCAAGGACCAATACCATAAGAAGCACCAGGAGGATTGATCCTAATTGCAGGAACAAAAGGTTTCTACTCATCTTCTTTCTCTCTCTTTCTTTCTTTCTCCCTTCTTTCATGAAGGTCTGCAGTTTGAGTCTGATGAGTTCAATGAGCATAACGTGCAATCACTGAACAGTTCTGAGTAGCATAAAATTAGTGCTCTGGAAGTATCAAGGAAAATGACCCTGACAAAAAGTAGGAAAATAGGTTAGATGACATAAAGGTATTGCATTTGAAGTGAGTGCATGAAGGATAATAATAACAGGCAGAGAATGGAGGTTAGGACACACGAGACTGAGATAACAAAGTGAGAAAAGACACGAGGATCTTGAAAATGCCTACCCTGGAACATCAGACCCAGAGAGAGATGTAGTTAACGTGTAAGATTATGCAGAACCTTGAATGTCAGCTCAATGAGTTTGGTCTCATTCTACATCAGTGTGTGACAGCCTTTGATAAGAGTCAGATTCACCCACAAAGCATTTTCTTATGAGAGCCATTACCCAGTACTATGGAGCTAGTCATAAAAGGAATGAAAGTTGCTTCTGAAGCCTGGAAATGGTTTTGATGGTGAAATGTGGACTTCTGGCTTTCATATATATTCCCTGTGGTGCTGGGTGGGGTTTTTTTTTGGGGGGGGAGGGGATGAGGAGATGATGCATGTAATCCTTTATAATTAAAAAATTACATATGCATACAAAACTGATCTGCTCAATACTTGTCTTAAGAGCTCCTGTCCATGGAGAAACATGAGTGTCTGCATGTTTAAAACATTTCAAACCTGAGTCTCACGGGCACAGACAAGGGACAATTATCAGCAATGGTGAGCCACTATAGGTTTTTGTGATCAGCTCTATTTTAACAATTTTTTCTGACAATTTTCTGTGAAGGAAAGAAAGTTGAGGACTGCGAATGTTTAGAAAAATTCTGCAATAGTTTAAGGATGAGTGGCATCCAAACCACTTCTTAGATACAGACTGGCTGACATTCGATGCTATTCTCCGCTACACAAGCTTGGGAGAATAGCTTCATATAAAGTGTGAATAACAGAAGAAACTGTCGAAATAAAAATTCTGCAAGCAAGAGAGTGTGCTGCTATACTCTGATATATGTTTTAATCGCCCATAAACCTGATTTCAAATCCTAGCTCTGCCATTTATCAGCTGTCTAACTTTGGACAAGATACTGGACCTCTCTAAGTCTCAGATCCTCACCTGGGAAATGGGAGTCGTAGCTGATTTTGATACCAGGCCTCTTTCAAGAGCCAAACACTTAGGGGTCCTGGGGTAATTTAAACATAGGCAGAAGCCAGTCTAACTCACAAAGTCTTAGGACATTTTAGAGTCCCAAATACTGGCCAGACATCATAGAGGCTGTACACGGGCAGCTCCCACCTGGCTTAAAGTATGAACAATCTGACCCAGACATACAAAAGAGATGTATAGACTTACAAACACATCAGTGGTTTATACTTGAAGATAAAACATTCAGTTCCAGACGTGTCAGAGGGAACTATCTTCCCCACAGCTGGAAAACAGCTCAGCCTCACATAGGATATTTCCTTCCCACTGATGTATTTTCCTGACTTTAATTAACTTCCCACCCATCTTTGCAGATAGACTGATCCTAAATCAATGTCCTTTTTTCTCACTGTTTTCAAACCTTCTCTCTTAATGAAGGCAAGGTCTTGTGATAGATACATCTATAGCCTATTCATCTCATGGGGAGGTGCTTCTCTTTCTTGTGATATCGCACAGCGACCCTGAGCTAACCTGCCTTCCACAGGCTGAAACCCACTCAGCATTTTTGGTTCATTTCTGATACCCCATTCTCATGACTCCCGGAGACAACTACCTTATCAGATTGTCATAAATATCAAATTAAAAATAATATATATATATATATATATAAATTTATATATATATATAAAGTTCCTAGCACAGACTAGGCACTGAATAAATGCAATTTATTAGATTCAGGGTCAAATCCTGGCACCATTTACAAACTAAAGGATAAATTTCTTTATCTGTAAGCTCCACAAATACTAACTACCTTAAAGAGTCGTTATGAAGATAAGCAATAATGTAAGTAATAAAGTAGGATAACAAATCTAGGCATGTCACTCACTTACAAGGGGCTCTAGCAACATTAATTTCCTTCTTTGCAATTCCACTCCTCCAAAAAAGCACAGTGCCCTGGTATTCCGGAGAGAGTGAAAAGGAAGTGAACACTTGGTATGGGGGTAGGCTCAGGAGCCAAGATGTCTGGGCTCGAACCACAGCTTTCACAGCTCTGTAACTCTGGGTGAGTTATTTAAGCTTTTGGTTCTTCAATTTCCGCATCTGTAAAGGAGGATAATGATAGTATCTACCTCACACAGGTAGTTGTACGATTAAACCAGAAGATACACGTGAAGTGCTCAGGATAGGATCTGGCCCCTAATAAGTGCTCAATGAATATTAGTTAGCTAGTAGCGCTATTTTGTTTGAAAGCTTCCCTGTAGACTTTAGACCATGGCAAAAGAAGCATCAGTGGCGTGCACGGTCCCTAGAGGGGAAAGGTTACTCCTGCTCTTCTCAATTGTCAGGGGTAAAAGTACTGTCCGCCACGGCCTTTTTAGATTCACCTATTTTCAGAGCTGAACTGTAATCACTTTCTGTCTTAGGTTCCTACGACTGCTGTAACAAAGTACAACAAGCTGGAATAGCTTAGGCCACAATTTCTCTGAAAAATCTAGGGACGTATTCTTGGAGCATTTGTTGGCTATCTAGTTAGTGCTCCTTGGCTTGTGGACTCAACACTCCAGTCTCTGGCTCTGAATTCACGTGGCACTCTCCGTGTCTTCCTCTGGCCTTCTTCCTGTGTGCCTCTGCCCGTGTCTCCTCACCTCTTCTTAAAACAACACCCTAATGACTACGTCTTACCTTAATTACATCTGCAAAGATCCTATTTCCAAATTGGGTCACATTCTGAGTACTGTGGGGTTAGGACTTCAACATATCCTTTGGAGGGGGAGGGAGTGACAGAATTCAAACCCTAGCATTCTCAAAATACATATTTGGACACAAATCTCATAATTCTTAACAAGAACTCTTTTGATAGCATCCCCCCAAAGCTCTGAATACTGCATAAAACTAAAACTAAATCATGCTGCTACCAGGAAAGGAACACTGAATGGTGTGGACTTTGAAAGTTTGCTAACTTGCTTTTTGCTGTTAAAAGAGAAGAAAAGTTTGAAAAAGTTTCTATATTTTAAAAATGACAATAACTTTAAGGCAAACATTACTGTTAAATAACTGGTTATACAAAACCCCAAGAAAAGAACTATTTCCAAAATTTGATATGAAGAACACAACCTAAGCTCTGTGTGTGTGTGTGTGTGTGTGTGTGTGTGTGTGTGTATACATATGCACTTGCACACACATGCACACAGATGCACATTCATTAGTTGCCTCTGCGTCCCTGGAAAAGATGGAAATGATCTGAAATCAAGCAAAGCAGATGGCTGAGTGGGCCTTGTGAATCTCATGTATCCCAAGGAAGATAAGAAGACACTGCAACATTTTTTCAAGAAAAAAATAGAGTTTTTGAAGTTTCTACACTCTGTCCTGTCTATTTCTATGCAGCTTGGAATATTCACTTTTGAAATCTTCGGAGGTTAGGACTCTGAGGAAGACTTACCATCCAAATGAAACAATGCAAGAGCCTTTGTTCAGGATACGTCTCCTTGTAAACCAGAAATACACAGACACACTAACACGGCTTACAGATGTGCCTTGTGTTACACTCCAGTTATGTTTCTGAAAGAGCTTTGTAGAAGTTGAAGAAAAATAATCTTTTTACTCAAAAATAATCTTTTACAGAAGTGCTCACTGTTGTTAAAAGAATTTTACATTTAAGCCTCTTATAAAGCAAGAAATCTTTTGGGAACATTTCAACTGTATAAATGAAAATAACTGTTATTATTTACATGGAGAACTGTTCTGTACATGATAGAGGGATTGCACCACACGGGTAACATATTAACACGACAAGCCTCATCTCCCTTGCAAACATCTTACACACAAACACCAGATGAATTTTCCTAACATATTATTTTGCAGTGGTTTCTGACTGGCATTGAGGGCCTTTTATAACCATCTCTCAAGCCTGTAAGAGCTTTGAATACTTTTGGTCACCCAGCTTGATTTCTGCTCCTTAAATCTTTTCTGCCTGTAATTCTGGAACCCCAATAAATTTCTATGTGTGTCCCTAGCATCCTTTGTGATCTAGCTTGCATTTTCTCCTTGAAGTTTTCTTTAACACGCATACCCCACCGTGCACACAGTAATGTTTCCATTTTGTGAATACCTATGGTGTTTTATTATCTCTCATTTGACATCTCTTAATTTCTTCCTCATAAAATAGTTATCTTTTCACAAGTCTTAACCAGTTCAATCATTTCTGAGGGTAATAATTTATAGTCTTTCATTGTGCCTCCTTCCTGTGGCCTGAAATAAAGTCTGTCCTCATGCTATTTGAGGACAGGTTTACTGTTACAAACACAGTCTGTGCACAGCACTGCACTGGATGCCATAGGAAATATGAGTAAGACCTAGTTTCTACCTCAAGTATAATCTGCTGGGGAGAGGGGGGAGATTCAAGTAAATACAAAAGGCTGACTATGACAAGGCTACAAGGAGGCTATAAACAAGGGGAGGGCCAGGAGGAGACAAAGCAGACTAGATGGCTTGCAGTAGTAAGGATCCGGAGGGGCTTCGTGGGGATGATTTTTGGAATGGACTGTGAGAGGGGTTTGGGATTTTCACGGGCAGTAATGGAAGCCATTTGAGAAGCAGAGACCAGACTGAGCACGAGAGCCCTCGGTGAACACTCCCATTTTGGTAGGAACTGAGCAATGAGCAGTGGTAAACAGAAGGTGGTAATCCCAAGGCTGGTTAGCATGGGCAATGTTATAAGGACCTCCATGTCTGGCTGAGAACGTACAAAGCAGTAAGTCGTAATGCTCCACTTTCTCCACTTGGAAAACTAGCACAGTTCAGGAAGAGATTTTTGTTTTGATTGGTAACACTGGGTTGTTAATACTGGAATGACACTGTGCCTAAAATCCTAAATTAATTGAAAAGCAAAGCCTGCATTAACCACACTCAGGAGCTTGCACTGTCATTCCTCAAAGTCATAAATCAGAACAAATCAGGACAGAGGCAACTGGGCTTCCTACCAAATATTAGTGAATTTCACCTGCATCTTTCTCTCTCAGGAGAACAAAAAAAAGAAAGAGAGAAAAAGAGGATAAACTTTCAGTTACCCGAATTTGCCAAGGGGACAGATTAGCTATAACTGTGAATCTGTCTGCTCAGTGTCTCATGTATCCCTACATGTAGCCAGATAATTGATTGATAATTTTCTAATCATTTGTAACCATGACTCATTTCTAGGAGGAAGCCGTAACATATCAAGGTGAAAAATTGTGTTCTCAACAAACATTTAGTTTTCATTCCATATTTTGTATTACAAATAACAACTCACTACATTCATCTTGGTTCAAGTACACTTAGAGGAAGAGAAAGAGAAAAAAAATTTAAATACATTTGATTTTTTGTGGGTATTTAATTACAAAAAGAAGAAAAGAACAACAGTGAGTGCTTATAATAGGCACTCAAATTTTTCTCAAACTTGCTACATGCCTCTCAAACTAGATAGATTTTCAGATTTCTATATATTACTTAGAAAGCCTCATATTAATAATGGGAAAGTCATCTTTGGGGTCATGGCATGCACTTTTCTACTGGTCAGGAATATTTCTCAGTATATTTTTCTATGCTTGGTTTAGCCTGATTCTAAGTGTGTCCTCTGCTACTCAGGAGACTTTCTATTTCTTTTGTATATGTGTTGCTCTACCAAATTTTTTTCTCACATTCAACCTAAACCGTTCTTTCCCCTTACCCTGTTTCAGAATATGTGTTCTAAGGATGCCAAGTCACAGAAGACTTACATTCTAATCGCTGAGATTTGAAGTTGTTGATTTGCATTTTCTTTTTTTTTTTTTAAATCCATTAGCCACATTCTCTTTTAGCCGCAGAGGAACAGATGTTGAGCTTCTAATAAGAAAAAGCATGAATCTCATAGGAAAACAGTATCTCCTGGTTCTAAAAGCAACATCAGAACAGAGTAGCAGATTCTAATATCTGACTAAATTTTGCTTAGGAAATGAAAACCCTATGGTCTCGTCTGTGTACATTTGCTAATGTTTCAGTCTAAAATAACTAGTAAGACCTTCTTAATCTTGATATATATGTCCTCCCAGCAGCAAGGAACTGTGCTTCATTCCAACCCTTAGAATTTCTCTTCTGTGATTAGTTTACTGAGCTTGTAATCCTGAACTTGAACTTCCTACTTTCTATATATAGAGTAAGGTGGAATATAGAAGGGCATAATCATTCCTCAATCATAAGTATTCTCAGTTCATGCCATTCCATAGAAAAATAAAGTTTAAAGTGCAATCAGGTACTTTGATAGAAAACCTCAGTTCTTTGATTACTTCTGAAGAGGTATATGCATTAACGTCAAATCATCACTTGATGTAAAAGGCTAGATTTTTCGATAAAAAGCAGCTTTTATAGTACATTAAAATCAGATAGATAAGCAGTTAAATGCCTTTGTGCTTTGGAACTCCGGTCCCCTGGTGTGTCTTCTGATGAATATGGGAATAACTGAAAACCACATTTTGAAACTGACTAGAAATTGGCTAGAATTATGGATATTAGAGTATTACAAGACAGTGGAGTCTGGGTTGGAGGTGGTGTCAGAAAACCCACGTTTAAAGCCCTTAGTATCTGATCTATGTTTTCTTCCTCTTTATTTATCCCCACAAATAACATAGTATCTTGCATAGCGCTAATGTTAAAAAAAAAAGCATTGTTTTTATACCAGAAAGAAAGAGATGAGGAAGTAGAGACAGTCTGTACAAACAATTCTTTTGGAGAAATTTTACTATATAGGGGAGTAATAGCTAGAGGAAGGGTGTGAGGTCAAGGGAAGGGGCTTATAAGAGACAGCTTGAAATGGAAAGCAGCCATCTAGGATTTAGATGTGCTATGAAGGAGGAGACAGGAGGGCCTGTACTGCTGTCTGCAGGTTAAATGGGACCTTTAATTGATTTTTGATACAATACCCTATGACTTGCTTATAGTACAGTTACAACTGTGTTGTATGATAGGTGCCCTTGTTAATGAAAGAAAGTGAGTTCTACTGGGAGCTTGGTTTTGACTTGATAGCTGTTCATAAGAGGGCAGCAGAGCTAAGAAATCGAGACAGAGCTCTGAATGGTGGTCCCTGCAGGATACTGACTGTGTTACATACACTTCAAATATACTAGAGGAAGTGGGCCCTTCCTCCCCAGGACCTCAATGCTGAAAACTAGCTTAGAGACCCCAGAGGCTCTAGACTTTGGGACATACTGGGATCATATGACCAGGCTTTGAGATCTGGAGGGAAAGAAGCAATTATAAAGCTTTTTGAGTGTGGCAGAATGGCTAATAGAGAGGGAAGATGTAGCTATTATGTTTAAGCACTTTTAAAAAGAATGAGGTCATTATGCATTTGTCAAAGCCATTATGCATTTGCACAACATCAAGAGTGAACCCTAAAGTAAACTATAGAATTTGATAATAATGTGTCCATGTTGGTTCATTGATTGTACCAAATATGTCACACTGATGAGGGATGTTGAGGGTAGGTGAATATATATGTGTGGGTGGGGAGGGCTATGTGGGAACTCTGTATTGTCTGCTCAATTCTGCTGTAAACCTGAAACTGCTCTAAAAAAATAAATCTATTATTAGATAGATAGATAGATAGATAGATAGATAGATAGATAGATAGGTAGATAGAAAGAATGAGGCTGGACCATTGTTTATTATAAATAGACTGATTCCCCTAGAGTAATCACCACGACTACTAGTCAAAAGAATGTTGATGTAGAAGAAGAATCAAATTTGTTCTATGCAACTTTGGAAAGTTAGGACTAGAATAGGGAGACAGAATCCACTCAGTATTAGGAAGAGCAACACACACACACAAAAAAACTGTTGAGTTATGTCCTTGAAGTATTGAAGCAGGGGAATAAATATGTATTAAATGATTTAATAAACCTAGAGCCATTGTTTTCCATAGACAAGTTCTGTGACCCACCTCTACACCTTTGTTCATGAAGACTAATTCTCCACTCTTCAACACGACTTCATTGCCTAAATAACAATCATAGCTGACACTCATTATATGCCGGGCACTGTTCTAAATGCATTATGCATATTGACTCTTTTAATCCTCATGACAATCCTATGATTATTATACAATTACTATCTCCCTTCTATGTATAAATAAACTGAGAAACAGAGAGGCTGACTTGCCTGAGGTCACCCAGAGACTAAGTGGCAGAGCCAGGATTCAAACCCAGGCGTTTTATTTCCCTTGTCCATTTCTTAAAGCATTACTAGTTTATTCCCTCTACTCTCTGACCCTTTCCTAATCTCCTCTCCCCTCATAACAGTGGTTCTTAAACTTGTCTGTTTCAGAATAACCTGGAGAATACGTTAAAACACTGACTACTGAGGCTCACCTCCAAGTTCCTAATTCAGAAGGGCTAGGGTGGGGCCTGAGATTTTGCATTTCTAACAAATTCACAGGTGTTGCTGCTGCTAAACCTGCTGCCCTGGAAACCTCAGTGTGAGAGCCACTGGCTTGCAGAATCATTGTTTGTAAAACACTCACCTAATCTGGGGGTTTAGTAAACAGTATCCATGAGGCCAAAGGCTATGCATTCTTTCCAAAGATACACAATTGGTCCACTTAAAGAACAAAGCTCATTAACTCTTGTACAACCACCCCGGGCAGTTCAATCAAGACTGTCATTCAGGATACAGAATGCTTCCTTTCCGTTGCCCCCGCCATTCCTCAGACATTATTTTCTACATGGCCAAAGCTGGGATTGTGCCGCCCGTAGGTTCCATCAAGTGGGGATGGGAATAAATTAAGGCCCAGAGCCAGAAGTGACACATGTCATTTCTACTCACATTCCATTTGCAAGAATTAAGTCATCTGACCAGAATAACTACCAGGGAATTTTAGAAGTATTCAATATATTCAAAAATTTGAGACCATAGATGGAACATAGGAAAATAGCTTTGGTGGTTAATATGCAATCTCTGCTACAAATCTACTTCTTATACTTCTATTTTGTCCCTTCTAAACACATGCCCTGACTCCCTAACTGCACTAGATACTACCTTCACACTTTATGTTCTCATAGAGTCCAGAGCAGTCACAATTTCCATACTGGAGGGACTCAACAACTATGATCAATCAAATTACCCAAAGTAAGGTATTTAACTAACCTATAATTATTTAATTACCAGAGTATGCTAATGATATCTGTTCTATCAATCTTAAAGACATACTATAAAAATTGTCATTGCTCTTAGATTATGTCAGGCAGTTCACTTAAGCATTTTACTTAAACCATTCATTTAATCATCACACAAACCCCATTTCCTGTAAGAAAACCTCATTTTTCAGGTTAAGGAAAGAAAGCCATATGAAGATTAAGTGACTGGCCCCAATTACACATCTATTATTTGGTAGAACTGAGTTTTGAATACACACAGATGTGACTCCAAGTCTTTGCTTTAAACTACTACTGAACCTTCAAAACTACAAACATGAAATGATAAATTATTTAATGTATGAACTGAGCCACCTTTCAAAGATTAGAAAGTTATTCATGGCATTAATATTTAGTTTGATGGTGTTTCACTAAGAGATTACTGCATGGAGTCATAGGAGTCTGATTTCAAGGCATCTAATCTACTTGTCCTCAAGCCTAGTTGAGTGCAAGGATTATGCGGGGAACTTCTAAAGAAAAAAAAAGCCACTGTCTGGACCCACTCCAGAGCAATAAATCAGCATCTCTGGGGTGAGGAACAGGCATCCATATGCTAATATATGTTTTAATTGCATAGATCTAACCAACAGAAGGTATTCAACTAACGAAGGGGTGGTCGTGCTGACCCAGCAAGCAGGCAGCATCCAGACCGGAAGACCTAGATGCCAAGCTACATTTCATAGGTGAGCTTTAAAACCTTACTGTCTTTAAACCAAGGTGTATTATTAAAAGTCTTCAATATTTCCTTTCCCAGATTCTATTCGGCACACATTCCTTAGTTTAGATAAGTTTTCTTTTAATGGTTGGTACTCTATAACCTTGCCTCCATGCTGTGACACACAGCTCATAGGAAGTTCTTTTAGTGAGACATTTAACGAAAATGCCCTTTGATGAGCACCAAGATGGACGTTACCCTGAAATCCTCAGGATGACAAATAGCACAATCAAGTTCCAATATTGGTTATCAGTGCAGTATTGCTCCATATTGTTTAAGCCTCTGTGTAGCCCACCAGGGTATTTTCAAAGCTAACCACTGCAGCTCAGACCATGTCTATATTCTCATCTCTGTCATCTATTATCCCTCTCAAGAGAAGAGAGGAAAGTATTCCTTCTTCTGGAAGAACAAAAGAGCTAGTGATGAAATAGAAATTCTGTAGTGTATCTAAATTTTAATATTTCATCTCTAGCAGAGACTATTAGGTGTTCTTCAATACCCATCCTCTCTTTTTCCTCAGTAATGGAATCCCCGAATATTGGTTGGTCACATGAAGGCACAAAAATAAAGACTGCATCGATGCTCCATGTGACCAAAGATGAAGTTCTGGCCAATGGAATCTACACAGAAACAATTTGTGAAAGTCCTGAGAAGTAACCTTAAGGTGAGGGAGTGTGCCTATTTATTTCTCTTTCCTTCTTCCTTATCTCCAAAATGACGATACAATGACTGGACCTCCAACAGCCACCTCAGACAGAGAACCCGACGGTGCATGTTGAAGATGGCAGAATCAGAAATGATGAATGTGGATTCCCAGTGAGTCGGGCGTCGTCCTACCAGCCCAGGACTGTCTGTGTTACCTTTTCTCTCCAGGTAGACTACCTCTATTTTGCTTGCTTTAAGAGGCGGAGGTAGTTAAGTTTATTTGTTTTTAATGGAGGTGCTGGGGATTGAACCCAGGACCTCATGCATGCTAGGCATGCACTCTACCACTGAGCTATACCTCCCCCCATCTCTATTTTGGTATTTCTGTCACCTGCCATGGAATCGGATGCCAACTAATACCTGCTCACTGAAATAAAAAGTCACAAATGGATTAGCAAACTATTATAGAAGACATTTTCATATTTAAAAGCAATCGTTTAAAACTGATATTTTATGATGAAATTGCATATACTTTCCTGGCTGCTACTTCCTTGAGCTGTAAGGGGGAGAGAAAAGGTGAAATATACAACTATCGTGGAAGGAAACGTAAGAGTTTGAAATCATTTAATGTAAGAAAAAATTGTTTCTAGATGTCTGTTGTCTGAAAGCTTGCTGAGGTGCGTTGGCACCTAGAGAAAAATGCAAGTAGGAGTAATGTTTTGTAAGTTTACTCCTTAATGAAGAGGCTGCATTATTTTTAAATGGTGAACACTGGGTAAACAAGCAAGAGGAAAAAAATTTTTTTCATATAAGATAAAAACAACTTTCCTTTGCAAGCAGCCACGTTCTCTGGAGGGAGAAGCGGGCGCTGGTACAGGATGGTGATGGACAGCATCCTCGCTGTTCCCCGAGGTCCAGGCGTGTGGCGCTGTCTTAGAGGTTCCAGGAGCAGCTGCCACAAAACTCAATTTGAGCTTGTAACACCTGCCAGAGATGAAGTCGCTTGGGAAGAGGGGGTCAGATGCTGATGGTCCTTTTGACGAGGGGATGCCCAGGCTGATTCTAGTGACAATCTTGTGTCACATGTACTGAATGTGCTGATGTGGGAGTGGAGGGGAAGACAGACATTGAAGTTCTTTGTGGCAGAAGACAGGAAGAGCACTCAGACCAGGAAACAGGTCAAGAGCACACTAAGCTGCTGCCCTGAGATCAACCATCACTTCCCTCCCCGAGAGTTTCTGATGAGAGTAGAGAAATCACTCTTCCACACCCGCTCCCCTCCTACCAGCCCTTCCTAAATGCTCTAGCTAGCTCTTCATTTAAACCTCTCTTCCAAAATGCAGCTAAAAATCTCCAAGTGAGTGCACAGGGAGATATTTGTCATGATTAAAGATTTCGAGAATGCGAATCAAGTTGGTCCTATTCGATGTGAAAAGAAGCCGTGGAGAAGGTCAAAGGTCTGCGCTTAGTGAAGCAGAAGATTCTAATGGAATATCAGAGCTAGAAAGAGAGACGCTGACCTGTGAATACAGACTCGTACTCACCCTCTCCTTTGCTCTTTCAATTAATTTCGATTACCCAATTGCTGGTTTTGACCATGGAAGTTCAAACAACACCCAACAGAAACATTTCTAATAATGAAACATCATAGTTTGAATCAACTTTCTTCTAGAATACAATTTACCTGAAGCCTCAAACCTTACCCTGACCCACAGGGGTAAAAAGGCACACATCACAGTGTCCATCCCTGTACAGCTGGAAATGGATGCAGAATCAAAGCTAGGAGACCTTGCCCGTTGGGTGGATGCAGGTCTTTCTCTGGGTTTGTAATGTTTCGGGCTGCAGTGTGGGTGTGGGTGCAGAACAAAATGCAGGCCCCCAGTGGCATTTCCAGCAGAGCTTCTGTTGTCTCCCACCAGGCAACAGTATTTGCAGGACTGTAATTATTATTATTTGCTTTTTTAAAAGATCAGTTCAAAAATCTTGAGTAATAATTTACCTCACAAGAATTTGCTCATTATGTAGCTATTCCATCCCTTCTGCTCTTTCAAAAACCTAATTTTTGTAGCGAGGCATGAAATAAACTCCCAGAGTTTCTAGAGCAGGTCTTTTTCTATTCATGTGATTGCAAACAGAAACTCCTTATTCAAGAAGGAAAAGGTTATTAAACTGACTGAAGGTCTTTCAATATTAAAATAGAAAGAAAGGAACTGTGACTGCCATCTTAACCATGAGGCACGATGTGAGAGGTGTGAGCTATGTGCAGCTCCAAGCCGGCCTGTCCAAACCGGCACGTGGCCAGCCGTCAATTTAAAAGTCAATTTGTTAATAATCTCATTTGCAATGTGTTCAGTTGTTTTTTTTAATATCTGCTTATTGTTTTGGGGTGTCTAGGCTTGTCTTCTAAATGAAATTCAAGTAAGTTATTAAAACCTTGAGCCATTATAGTCTGAGACACTAGTTTGCGAAGCATCTTGGTACTCAAGAAATGATTCCGAAGTGCATCTGAGGTCAGGACATGGACCTCCTCCACGCAAACGAAGCCCTCCTCTACTAACTCTAGACCTTCAGCTCATTTAGCACTGATGTGGGGCAAGCGTTGAGGCTGATTATGTTGTAAAACAGAGTCCTGTAATTTTTGGCATTCTGACTGTCACCTCCCGTCTTCGGCCATGCCACAAACAGGGCAATTTTCTTTTATGAAACATATTCAATTGCATCCCAACCCAGAAGTTTTAGGGATTCTCTCTAGCAGCCTCTCCCTATGCATAAATTGTCCCAAAAGCATCCCAATTGCTCTCAAGACTGCAAGACATATATAAATTACCAGACAATACTTCTGGAACACCACAGGCTTCACAAGGAAATTAGGCGGAAAAGTCATATTAAGCCACCTTATTGGGCGTTATCAAGAAACAAAATGAACTAATTATTGTTTCCTTTTTTCCCTCCAATGATTTGCAATTCCTGGATGAAACCTGAATAATACCAAAAGGTATCAAGGCAACCCTTTAGAAAGTGACCTTTTGCTTTCCCCATTTCATTTGCCCTAAGTGTTAATTGACTTTGAAAAAGCAGTGTATTATCTTTTTAGAAAAAAGAAAAGGATAGACCTGATTTGTGAACACCAACATCCTACAGCATCAAAGTGTTTAAATCATCGCCCAGCAGAGCTGAGAGCAACTATCCAGGAGAGAACAGATTTAAAAAAAAAAAAAAAAAAAAGTCTCAGAATGAAAGAGTGCCACTGCCATCTAGAGGGAGATGTGATAATAGCCAGCCATCAACTCAAGCAAGGAAATGATTTTAATTATCCTGCATTGCTGGTAATTATCCTACGTATTTGGTGAGCAGAAGTCATATTTTTTCACTCTTTGCTCTAAGAAAAGCATGGACTTGGTGGGGACTAGTGGATGTGGGAGTTTATGAAAGGTAGTTCTCGCCTAGTAAGATGCTTCCTGAGTTACTGGTAGGTACACAGCGTTGGTGTGAGTACTCGTGTGATTGTGTGAAATGACTTTGCTCAGACCTTCAGAGGATCACATGTGAGTTTTCCTTAGACCTCTAGGCCCAAAATCAGTATACTTTCCACACATTTAGGACATTTCTTCTTTACAGCATAATTTATCCTCCAGAATAAAAAAGAATTCCTTTAAAAAAAATTTTGTTGCCATTCACTTAAATGAAGTTACAAAGACGTTTAACACATATTAAGTTAAAATAGCCTAGAAGAATATGAAAGCAAGAGTACCTATAGCTATAAACAAGCCAAATTTGGAAACATTAGGCTTATAGAGCTTATGGAAGTGGGAGGCTAAGAAAATAAGGCTGTTGATGTTTTCATTACTACTCAGGCCAGGTAAAAAGAAGATAGAAATTATTATGGTATGTTATTAATCGCTTTTGACATACAATTGTTTAATTTAGAATGTAGATTTAATTTAGAAATAGAATGTAGTGCACATGGAACAAAGCTGCATCTCTTGAAAGCATTCTCCCCCTTGGAGGAGAAAGTACCTTTTTTCTGTTCTCAGCAATCTTGGGGAAAGGTGTTTTTGTGAATCATAATAACAATCCCTATATTTAAGATCATTATTTAGTGGTTAATTAAAGAGCATTTTTTGACTTTGAGCCAAAGAGTAGTATTTCCACTGTGCCCTTGAAATTTCTATTTTAAAAGACTCTAATTTTACTTCAGTTTTACCAACCCTGTTTCAGCAAAGAGCATTTCACCTGTCACGTGAGTCTTGTCAGCATTATTTAAACCATGGTCTTTCCCTTCATCAAACTGAAGAAGGGAATGGCACCAAATTGGTCGTTTAGCATGATTTCTTCTTTGCGCCATGAGTTTGCAAGTATCGAGCAGCTCTGTAATACAGGAAAGCAATACTTCTATTTCCTCATTTAAGAAAAATAAGTACTAGACTAAATGACTTTTATTCTTTTCACTGTGGAGTCCAAGATCCTGGTTATATTGCTACATGGTCGTGTGGTTAAAAATTAGATATAAGCTAAACTAAAATGACCAACAAATATGAGTAAATAAACAAATGAGTAGAGCTTAAGTTTTACTCACGTTTGATTAGAAGATTAGTTATAATTAATTACTGTGTTAGTATATGGAAATCTCTATAAGTAAAAAGTTATATTGACATGGATAAAATTTATCAGAACATTTTTATACTGAATTAAAGTATTCTTATTTTTGATTCTGCAGTTTTATGATGATGAATCTAGAGACAGATTTTCTTTCATACACTCTCCTTAGATGGATTCACCAGGCTTCTATGATATAAAGCCTCCATGATCTTTCATCAGTTCTAGGAAATTTACAGCCATTATTTTTTGAAATATTTTATTTTCTCCATTCTCTGTGTTCTCTCCCTTGTGGAATTCTGACTAGACATATGCTATATTTTCCTACTTTGTATTCTATGCTTTACTTAACTTCTCTTTCATGCTTCCCATCACTTTGTCTCCGGGCACCTCATTCTGCACAATTTCTTCAGCTACATCTTCCAATTTATTAATCTTATCTTGTGCTGTTTCCAGTCTTCTGTTAAACCTGTTTACAGAGTTTTTCATTTTAAAATTTGCTTTTTAGATTTCTAGAAATTCTATTTTTTCATATCTGCTTAGTCATTTTATTAGCTTGTTCTTCATTAGTTTTAAAATATTACATTATTTCTATAAACACACTGAATAAACATGCTTATTTTCTCTTCTGTCTCTAATATTATCAATACCTGAAGGCTTTTTGAACTTGACACTATCATCTGCTGTTTCTTATGGTTCTCACTTTCTTGTTTTGTTTCTTTTATGTCTGAGGATTTGGGCTATGAATTCACCTTCCTTAGGATATTCATGGGAATTACTTGAAAATTGACTTGAAGATGAATTCCTCCAGAGAAATTTTCTTTTCATTTTCTTAAGTTTAATTGCTATCAGTTTTGGTGATATCAGTTTTTTTCTTTCTTTTTTTTTAATTGACATGTAGTTACAATGTGTCCATTTCTGGTGTACAGCATAATGTCCCAGTCATGCATATATATATATATACACATATATTCATTTTCATATTCTTGTTCATTAAAGGCTATTACTAGATACTGAAAATAGTTCCCTGTGCTATACAAAAGAAATTTGTTTTTTATCTATTTTTATATATAGTAGTTAACATTTGTAAATCTCAAACTCCCAAATTTATCCCTTCCTACCTGCTTCTCCCTGGTAACCATAAGATTGTTTACTATGTCTGTGAGTCTGTTTCTGTTTTGTAGATGAGTTCAAGAGTGTCCTCTTTTTCCTCTTTTCTTTTTTTAGATTCCACATATGAGTGATATCATGTGGTATTTTTCTTTCTCTTTCTAGCTTACTTCACTTAGAATGATGATCTCCATGTTGCTGCAAATGGCATTATCTTATTCTTTTTTATTGCTGAGTAGTATTTCATTGTGTAAATATACCACAACTTCTTTACCCAGTCATCTGTTGATGGACACTTAGGTTGCTTCCATGTCTTGGATATTATATACAGTGCTGCTATGAACATTTGCATATATCCTTTCAAATTTGAATATACTCCAGATATATGTCCAGGAGTGGGATTGCTGTATCATATGGTAAGTCTATTTTTAATTTTTTTTTTGAGGAATCTCCATACTGCTTTCCATAATTCTGCACCAAACTACATTCCCACCAGCAGTGTAGGAGGGTTTTCTTTTCTCCACAGCCTCTCCAGCATTTATTGTCTGTAGATTTTTTGATGATGGCCATTCCTTCAGAGAAGGTTTGAATTTGCTTCTTCCATAAACCCAAAACACATCAATCTCACACCACTTTAGACTTACATAAGGACTGTCCTGTGGCTAGAAATCCTTAAGAGATCTTTTCTGCCAAATTTCGAGAGAAGTGGTTTCCCTTGTTGTGGTAACAGTGGAAAGGCAAGGACTATTATTTTTAGGTTCTGTTTCATTCTTATCCTGACGGTACAGGGCTTTGGGGTCCCATTTTTATATCAGGTCTCTTTTAAAATTCCCACATTCAGCAGGCCCTAGGCTTTTCCTCCCATTTTCCATACTCTGTGGAGACATAAAAACCAAAGATCAGACCACCTGAATTTGGAAAATACTCTCGGGGGAAAGTTGGCCTCAATGTCCCAATTATCTGTCAGAGTTCTCGCTTTGCTTAGGTTTTGCCTCCGAGAATTTCTTAATTCCTTGCCAGAACATCAGTGATGTAATAATGTGAAAGGTTTTCAGCTGTTTTTAGGCAAAAGGTCTGTCAAAGAATCTAGACAGCCTTACTGCTAAAAACAGAAGCCCATTTATATTGAATCTAAGCATAAATCTATACATGTATTACATTTTCTGTAACTAGAAATACTGAAAACTTTCTTTCTTGCTACATATTGCTTAATGATTTGACTGATCTTCCAAAATAAACCTAAGATATCTTTCCCTCTAAATCTTTGAATATCAGTCCCTTGCATCAGGATAAAATTCAGTCTCCATGACACATCTTACAATATATGTAGATCTAGTCAACCTTTCTAGCTTTCCCTTTCTCTTCAATCAACACCATTACCATTATCCCCATCATTCAGTCATACTGAGTCAAACTCATATTTCTGTTCTTTGTACTCACTCAAATCTTTTCACATGTTCATTGCTAGAGCACTGTTTTCCTCCTAGTCTTCCTTCAAGTTTCAATTTATCTGTCACCTCTTGCAGGAAGCCTTTCCTGAATCCCAAATCCAGGTTGAGTCATGCCCTTCCTTGGTACTCCTAATTAGATATAATTCTTTATCACATAATTCCCTATCACAGTTTTTGTCACACTATTACAACTGCCTGTTTATATTTCTGAATTCTTCACTATAACATACGCTTTATAAAAGCAGGTACATTTTGTCCTGTTTGGTTATATACTTGGCACTTACCACAATCCTTGCAACATAATAGACACTCAGTGAATTTTTATATGAACATAAAGTATCTTTTAGCTTTTTCCTAATTGTAAACAAAGGTATCATTGTGCCTGGGTATGTCTATGGAATTGAGTCATAAATTATTGAGTAATACAAAGCTATAAGGATTTGTATTCACCTTAAGGACATCATTATTTCAGAAACTTATTTTTATCTTGAAAAAGCAATCTTCCAAAATATTAAACACAAATCTGAAACTCAGTTAATGCAGTTGCCAAGAGAACATCAAATCATAAAATCTTCGAGGACTGTGTTCCTATCGTCTATAAAGAATGATTTAATTTCTTCGTTATAATTCCTGCAGCATTGAAAGGAAACAAGGTAAAAGACTCATCAGAAGGTCTTCCTAACTGATCTTAGGAGATTGTGGTAATTTGACATTCATTCAAACAAAAGTTAAAATGATTAGAGCTAGAGAGA
The DNA here is from genome assembly GCF_048564905.1 of Vicugna pacos. Lineage (NCBI taxonomy): Eukaryota > Metazoa > Chordata > Mammalia > Artiodactyla > Camelidae > Vicugna > Vicugna pacos. Next base: position 29,734,443 of record NC_132988.1, read on the forward strand.
CCCTAATCTTGCCCGTGTCTAACCAAAGGGAGGAAAGGCAGTGTGATGTGCCTACAAGTCGTATAAATTCTACCTTTCTTCCTTTTCCCCTCTTCAGTCACTTGTTCTGTTTTTCTGTTGCTAATTCATTGCCTTCAAGATTCATGGGATGGCCTTTTTTTCATCAGAATTAACCTAAGGAATTTAATTTAGCCAATATTGTACACATGCTACAGAATTATCTGCCAGCTAAACAATTTCAGGCTGAAACTGCAGCAACCACTGTGATTTTTTTAAAATACAGAAGTAATTAGTCCTCCAATCCTTTGATTTTGATGAGATCAGAGCAAGTGGCAATTTATAAACATGATACAATTTTGCACAATGGACATTGTTCTTTATGGCAAATAAAGTGTGTCAGGTTGTATATATCGTAAACAACACTCAAAACATCACAAGAAAATAGACTGGATTTTAAAACCATGAAATCTAGAGCACAGAGTATATGCCTAACATTGAAAAATCTACAGTATTATCAGTGACATGGTGGTGGGGGAGGTCCCCTGGAAGTGCTTAAGTTTTTTATTCTTTAATTCCTTAGAAACATTTACAGAAGTATAAAAAGGTAATATAAGCAACCTCTTTAAAGTTTTTGTTGATTAGTTATAACTTGTGAGAGAATTAATTGAGCTCTTGAGTCAGCTTCAAAATTGTTGCTATAAAATTTCTGGGTCCAAATTAGATGGTCAGGCTTTTCCAGGATCTTAGACCTAGTAACATCTCATGATAAAGTTCTGTGAAATCCCTTTCCTGCGAGAGGAATGCGGCTCTTCTTTCTCACTTTCCGATGAAAGGAATTAAATCCCTTTTTTTTATAGATGATGTTCTCAGTGCATTATTATTGCACTGACATTTTACAGCAACCTACTACATTCACTAATAGTAATGGTGATTCCAATACAAAGACAAAATTAAACAAACGTGTAAGTGTCTTATCTGGAATCACCTGTGGTAACGGTGAATCAGGGACTAGACAAGTATCTCAGTAATCTGTCTCCCATGCCTGAATTTTGTCCAGTAATTATTCACCCTCCCATTGAAGTATAACTGAATTTTTATTTCCTTGAGAAGCAACATGTCACTGCTTTCTCAAAGGTACTTATATCTGGTTTAAAAGGATCTCTGATTCTAGACATGAGAGTCTCTTTAAAAAGAAGCCTGCTCTGCTCTGGGAGATGTGTACTGAGGGAACACACACTGTGAACCAGAAGAAACATGTTGCTTAACTGGATAATGACCCGGACTGAAGCCAAAGGTGTTTGTGGGAGGCAGCGGTACCAAGCGAAGGGAAGTGACTTGTGGCATGTCATAAGGATCAGCATTAGTATTGATTTTAGTTACTTTGCTGACCTCAAAGAAGGAACATACAGTAAGACGGGGAAATGTGCTGATGACAAAAAGTGGAGAAACTTAGTCAATACAAGGTAGGAAAACAATAAAACTAACAATGACTTGGGTTGGCTGGAATTATGGGCTGAAAACTGCCTTGTGCAATTCAAATTGGGGAAAGTCTAAATAAAGTTACTGTAAAGTGAAATATACAAGAGACATAAACTGAACCTTTGATGGGCCAATTTGTTTTCAAACTGTTTCCCCGAAAGTTCAATGTGGACCTATTTTTTACTTTTCCAAACATTCAGGAGCTGTAATGCTGGATAAAATTCCATGCAAAAGGCCAAATGACAGAAAATATTAGCAGTATTGGGGGATATTATGTCTCCGTTATTGAGAAAAATAAAAGGAACTATAATGAAGTTTGAATATTGTCAGGCAAAGCTAGATTAATCCCTCAGAATGATAAAATTACCACGCTGGATCTAATCAGTATGCAACACCATGGAAAGTATCTCCACTGACAGAACGTATAATGGAGGAGAAAATTTCAACCTTTCTCAAATCTACAATTCTAAATAAAGGCTGCAACCAAGAAAAGATCTCAGCTGAGAAGTAGATGGCCATCTTGAATGTTCTTATTTCCAGTTCTTATTATCTGAGTGGGATTCAGATAAAGAATAGTCCAAGGTGTTGAAAGAAACATGAAATAAACGGGGCAGGAGGGACACTGATGTCTTCAGACTGGCCGTGACTCACAGGCAAACAGTCCAGCACATGTCTTTTGGAGTCACTCTTGTTTAAAGACCTGTTTCTTCAGAACTGTCCCATCATCAGAATTGTCTTACAGTAATTCCTGAGGTTCTTGGGTACTTAAATCCACACATATTCTTTGGCTATCTATAAGAGAATTAAAACTTCTATTCAAAAAAATTATTTAAATTTTTGTTCAAAATATTTTGTTCTGCTTAACGGAAAATGGTTCTTTAAGAAAAGTATGATTGAAGCATTTTTAATAGAAGCTATTATCTAACATTTCTTTTAAAGCGTGTGCAGGGGTCCAGTTAAGGGGAACCAAGTGTGAAGCGCTTAAAGAGTGAACAATCTACTGCATAAAAAAAAAATCCGTATCAGAGGAAGAAAAGAGACAGGTATTTTCACTCCTGCATTTGAGTACTAGGAGAAACACTTTATTCTAATTAGCAGAAAATCAGACATAAGGGCTCCAACCCTTTCAAGAGCCCCATACCATTACTTAGATATTTCTTATCTTCCTGCTTTTTCTGCACGGAAAAGTGGACTAATAACAATAATAATAACAACAACAGTAAATATATTTGGAACTCTTACCATGTGGCAAGCAGGAGGGTGAGTAAAGCTAGAAACAAGGGTCCAGAGAGTAGACATTTTGTGACTCACTTTCCTTTGACTGTTTCTTCTTTGGTAGTTGAAAGAGAAAAAATTTAAATAGTAACAGCTAAAGCAGCACGGAGGTGGTCTGAAACCACCAACTTGCTGAGTTGGAAAGGAGACTATAATCAACCACGACGCATGATTCGTGTCAAAACACACGGATAAAGTAAAAATTCTGGATTATTGAGAAAAACACCAAATTGTACAAAAGATGGTTTACTAACTTTAAAATGTTTGTTTTGCTTCAGGTCTGTCTTTGGGATGTGAGCAAACATTTATTGAGCATCTGTTACATGCCAAGTACAAATCACCTGATTTCAATTTCACACTAACTTTATGGATTAAACGTCATTAGTCCTATTTCATGTAAAAAGGAATTAAAGCCCATAGCATTTAAGTAAATTGTCCACAGCAAAACAACAGTAACTGTCAGAGCCAGAATTCAGAATTAGGTCTGTCTATTTAATCCTAACTAGTTTCCTTTTTTCCATTCATAATAATGCTAATTTGGTATACAAACAATACTAATTTTCAAGTTCACAATAATACTAATGTACCAGATCTTACAAATAGAGAAACACACTGCAATTTCCAATATTCCATGAAATTAGAGAACAATTCTCAAGGAATTTTAACTTCATGTACATTTTTACCTTATGTATATTTTGTAAGAGTAACATATATTGGGATAATTTTAAATTCAAAAAACTAGAGTCCTTTACCCAATTTTTCTTCATCACACTCAATTTCTGCTTCCAGTCATTGGTTGCTTCAAATGTGTTTCAAACATCATTTCTTTGACCCACCTGAAATCTAACTCTATAAATAAGAAAACCATCCATTTCTAACCCTAAATCATAAATTTAGTATATGGCAGCCCTTTATCCTTTGTTAATTTTGCATGGAGCAGTATTTAGGCTTTCAGTAACTCTTCTGATTACCTTTTCCTTTTTTCTTTCTTCATTTTTGTTTTTTTGGTAGATGTTATAACTACTTTCATTAAAAGAGGTAAGGATGAAAAGTGTGGGAGGAAAGAAGTGATGACCAGTACTTTGGTGCCCAAACCCGTCCCATACTTCCTATGACTTTTACTAACTTACTATCATTTCTCTCCACTCTGCTGCCTTCATCATTTCCCACACTTCCCTCTCTATAGCACATGGAGAAAAAGAACAGTTGGGAGAACTGAGAGAAGAAATAAAGAAAATTGAAAAGTTAGCTAGAAAATAATTAGTAAGTTGGTCAGCAAGTTGAAGGGAAGAAATAAGAGTGAAGAAGGGAGGGAGGGAGGAAGTAAGGGAGAAATGGAGGGGGACAGGCAATTCTAAGGGAAGTAAAGGAGTTTTGATCCTTAACAGGGTAACATAATTTTTTTAAGCTTCATGACTACTCCCCTGAAAATGCTTATAAATACAAAAGTTTGCTAACAATTTCAAGAATTCACAGATCTCTCTCCAAAGCCCATTCATAGATTGAATCCTTGCATTGGGATTTACTGTAAAAGTATGTCTCTGAATGAAAAATATAACTGAAAGACAATTTTGAGAGACATTTTTTGGCTGTCACCTTTGGCATAAAGCAGCTTGATATACAGAGACTGGGATGTACAGTACTTGGGGGGGAATATAAACAGAAAGCACAAAAAGGGCAGATTATATAATAGGACACCAAAATGCCTGAGGGACACACTAGGAGTCTGACCCCAGATGGCACCACATTGGCATATATCGGTTTCTTATGATACCATTGAGCTTTTCCTTAAAGAGCTCGCCCCAGCCTATCTGCCCTCCACTGCGGGTGGCTTGAGTCATCACACTGCTTTAAAGAATGCAATCTGCTCTCCAGCTGGGAGCAAAGGTGAATTTAGTTCTGCTCTTTCTTGTCTCTTGAATAACACTTTCCTGACTGCTCATCTCATCCTGTCAGCATCCCGTCACCATATGGGGGGTTGGATCAGCCAGATGGAGTTCATCCAATGCTCTATATCCATCTGGCAATGTGACGTCTGGGACAATGCCGTTTCTCAAGGAATCTATTGAGAACTGGCACACCTGAAGTTTTTCACACAAAGCTCTGTCCGAGTACCTTTCCCTGATGTAACATTGCATCAGGTTAAGTCTGGACCCAATTGTGAAGTCGGTGAGTGTGGATAATACTCACTGACGATAAGCTGCTCAATCTGGTGGGTAGAATAAAATAATCAGAGAAACAGAGAAGTATAAGAGCCCCCAGAAGTGTTTATTCATCCTGTGGATGAACAGAATCTCTTGGGGAATACTTTTCGTGGCTCCCAATGCCTACCAAATATAGGGAAGACTCTATGTCTGTTTTATTCTGAAATCTGTTCCTGTTTCTAGCTTTATCTCTCCCTGTGGGTCCCCTCTTAGTCTGGACTTCAACTAACTTTACACAAACCCTGAATTTTTCCCTTCTGCTCTCTTATGATTTGATTTTCCCATTCCTATTCATTTTTCTAATCTTCCCATATCAAAATGTCATCTATACTTTGAAGCCCACCCTCTCTACCAAGAAATTCTCCTTTAAGCTTCCATCTTTATCCCAGAAGAACAAGGCTCTCACAGTGGGGCAGAATACAGGCTTTGGATTCAGACAAACGTGAGTTTGAATCCAGGCTGTGTGCCATTAGAAAAGTTACCCAGCCTCTCTGAACCTCAGTCTTTCACCTGTAAAATTGGGGCAGATAATGCCTTTCAAGTATATTGTGAGTGTTGTCTAAAATAGAAGCATACTCAATAAGTGTTCATTTCTTTATTTAAATTCTATTGTGTCCTTTTCAGTATTTATTGATATTTACCATTTACTACTTTATTCTGGGGTTGCTTCGCACATGTCTCATCGCCCCTATTAGATAATAATGCTCGAACATCAACTTACTGTAGAGGCTTTCTATAACTTTCATATGTAACCCACACCATCCATTTTTAATCCTCTTTCTCTGCTTTTTTGCTTCATCGTAACTATCACTATCCAGCATTGTTTGCTTCTTTCTTTGGCATCTATTTCCCTCTATAGGTAAGTTCCAGAAGAGCAGGAACTTTTTCTATGTTGCCTACTGCTATATCACCAGCACCTGGAATAGATCCTGGCAAATAGTAAGTGCTTAATAATATCATGCAAATTAATGAAGGATTTAATATGCTCCTTGAGGCCAATGATAATTTCTTAACTGTTATAAAACCTCAAGACTGGAAGAGACATTAAAATCCTTTTATCAACTTTGGTGCTTTTCAGACGACCAGGCACACAACACAGCCTCTACCTTCTAATCTGAGGAGATGCTCACGTCCCCCAAAATCCAATGCTCTTGAACAGTTCCCTCACTCTGAGGTGCCGTTCCTGCTGCAGAGAATTCCCTCTTCCAGCTCCATGTCTGCCTGATGAATTCCTCCTGATCCCTCGAGACCCCAGGTGGCAAAGTGGCAGGAGCCCCACAGAACCAAGTTTGATGCACTCGTTAGCCGGGTGATCTTGGACACCTTAACTTGGCTCCTAGGGGCCTTGACTGTCTTGTTTGTAAAGGAATAGCAGAGCTGCGAAGGTAAAAGATTCTGGATGTAAAGAGTCCATCAAAGTGGAAAAATTTTTAATGCAACCAAAACACCACAAAATTCTTTACTGCTCCTTTCTCTGTAAAACTTTCTGCAAAGCAAAATTGATCATTCCCTTTCTATGTATTTTGATGAGTCGTATAGGCATTTTACTATAGCAACGATAGTATTACATTGATAGCAATAGGTTTCCAAACTGTGTCCTCTGTTTGAATTGAGCTTAAGACAGAGGCCATAGCTGGATTGACGTTTGTAGTCTCAGCCACTAGCACTGTGCCTGGCACAGAACAGACAGTCAATACCTATTTGGTCAATAAATAAAAGACTCTAGGAGATATGTGCTTGGCCTGCTAGGCTCCATGCCTTTGCCATTTCTCTAGATTATTTTCCCTCACTGGAAATTTGTTCTTAAATGTCACCTCCTAGTTTATAGCTTTTCCCACCTGACTTCCCTTAGGTCAGTTAATATAGTCCTAGTGGCTGCCCCTATTGATCTCCTAACAAGCATCGTATGAATTGCCCTCCAATGTCCAGTTGATTTCTATCAGCTGTCTTCATCCACTTCAGTGTACATGCTCATTCACTCCTCCCTTCAAGTGTGGACCTACTGAACAAGGCTCAGACCTAGAAGATAGCATCTCTCTCTGCTGGGGGTCATCCAGCACCCTGAACAACTCCTGTTAAGCTGTGATGATCCTTTATGTTTTAAAAAGATCGACATAAACAAAAACCATATTCCATAGCATTATGGCCAGCAACAACCAGTTTGTAAGACAAATTACCAATAGCTTTGTATGTGGAAAATGGAAAGTCATTCTGAACGTATTTTCTGATTTCCAATTAATTTTCTAAGATTGGTTTATCTATATTTATGTGTTTTATAAGCAGTAATAGGAGATAAAAATAAGTTAGATATTGTACTACATTTTAAAATGGCACTACTGAAAAATGCAAAAAAATAAATAAATAAAATGGCACTACTGAATATATTATTGCCAGTTCTTTTAAACCGGAATCTAAGCCTTCAGTATATGATAAACTAAGCAGAGTTGAAAGCAAGGAAAATGATTTATTTTTGATGCAGATCTTCCTATCTATTAGATTACCTGCCCCCAAACAAAAGAAAGAGATGTCACCCTGACCAGGACTTCTAAAGAACAAAAGAATTTACAGGTCTGGTGGTGCAAATGAAACTTGAAACTATTATCCAAAAATAAAAGATGAAAATGCTCTCTCGAAATGAGAAAGCAAATTGGAAATAACATGGAGCAAGAGGGCACAAAAGGACCCGGGCTCTCATTATTAGACTCTGTAAGTCAGAATGCCTAAAGCCTCCCTCGACACAGCCTGCCACTCAGTCTGCTTATCTGTAAAATGGAGACAAAAAGTGCACTCCCTTCCTGGTATCAGAGGTGGTAGGATGAATAGCTGCGAATGCATTTCAAAATGCATAGATGAAGGATAACAGAAATAAAGCGTAAAGAATACTATTCAGAAATGCTCTTTCAAAATTCTTGGTACTTGGGCAGATTTCTCTAGATGCTTGAGGCATTGTCCAGATGTGTAGGATTTTTAAAGGCCTCTGTGGAAAAAACAAACAGTTCGCTGTTTGATCTGGAGAACAGAATAAGACCTCAAGCCTTTGCCGACTGTCCAGAGTGCTGTTTCAGATGCTGTACAATATACAGACTGAAAAGGTAAACATCTCTGCTGACTAACATCACACAAACCAGAGGAAAGACAAAAGGGCTGGAATAAAACACAGCCATCCTAAGTTCTTATTTTGATTTCTTATTTCTCCTTGCTCTACTTGGAAAATGATTTACCTCTTCCCCTCTCTGCAGTGGGCAGAGGACCAGGCTAGAGCTGGGAGCCCTGGCTTAGCATCCAGATTCATCCATTTACACAGGACAAGTCTTATGTGCTTCAGGCCTATGCTCCGTCACCTTTAAAATACACACATGTGATTCCTATACCATAGGCTGTTTAAAACATGACAAAAATGATTCTAAAGATGCTGTCAATTGCAAGCTCTCAATGTAAGAAGCTGTTAGAAGGGTTCTCTATCTACTGCCTTCTCAGTTCATAAAGACTTCAGAGAAACCAGTCAGTTACCATCTATGGAAAACCGAGCAATGAGTGGAAAGAAGTTTGTAGAAAACACAAAAACCTTGGTCTCACAAAATGAATGATGGAATCCACTTCCCCAAAGAAATGCACTGTATGAATAGTTAAGAGTTATATCATTATAGGCACAGTTTCTGGGCAAATGTGATGGATAATCCTGGGATTCTATAATCAGAGGAAAGGCATGAGACCATCATCTTGTCCACTCCAATATGTGGCAAAAGGAAGATACACGAGCAGATGCCGGCCCTGCAATGAGCAGACAAATGACACGGTTAGGGAATGGAGAAAGGACAGCAGGTCACACAGTCCCGCTTATCCACACAACAGAAACACTGCCAGCAGAGGCAGCCGCAGCCACCTCAGATTTAAAGAACAATGATAGATATACTAGAGGAATAGATGAAGCTGGAATACGGGAATGCTACTGGATGCTCCCGATATTGTCTGTGCTCATAACACGCTAATCACATCATCGAGAATGACTGCTTTCTAAGCCATACATATTCTCAGTAGCTGCAGAAACACAATGCAGCTGTGTGTTTCTGTGATAAGCCCTTCGTATAGAAAGCAAGCCCATACGCTTGCAGAGATAGGATGCAGGGGCTGATGGTGGAAAATGGAAGAAAGTGGTTCTGCCCCGGCTCTCTCCATTGTTGGCTCAGCAAGTCCTCAACGTGATCTAACAATCTTTACATGCATAGCACCTTTCTTACAGAGAAGAAAAGGCAATTCTGAGGCATTACTTCATTGCTCTTCATCATGCCCCCAGGGAATAGGTAGCAAGTACTATCCAATTTTGCAGGCAGTAAAAGTGAGGCTGTGATTGGCTGAACATCTGGGTAAAGGTTATAGAGCAAGTCTGTGCTATTGTGGAGATTAGAACCAGTTCTCCTGCCTCTTTTTGCAATACCTATTACTTAAACACACTTTAAAACTCATTAAAACGGCAGGGAAATAAGGAAATGTGCTCACAGAACAATGCCAAGCGAAATTAAAAAAGGAAAATAAGGATGGAAAACTTCACATTCAGTATCATTCTTAGTTACACAAAATGCATAGGTTATAAAATTGGACTTGCAGGCAGCCAACAGTAGCAGCAATAAAGTCTGGATTGGGGGGTAACTGGTGATTTGGGGTTTTTAATTCATACCACTCTTTATTTTACAAGTTCCAAATTATGAGCAATCAAATTTTTGATGAGAAAAATAATTCAAAGTGCAAAATTCATTAACAGTGCTTTACAGATCATAAAAATGTGCAAGTATCAGTCAATAACATTTTAAGAGTTTCTAAACTCGATATAAGTGTTAACAAAGAAAAAGAAAATATTTCTGGAGGTTTGTTTTGTTTGTTTATTTTTTTGCTTCCAAACACACTGCAAACTCCCCCACACCGTAACCAATCCTACACTGGCCAGCAGATTTATTTTCTAAACTACAGCCCTAATCAATGACACCTTAGTCCCTCCTAAATTAACTCCAAAGTACTGAGTCTGATATTCAGCCTAGAATATGACCACAAACTTGTCATCTTGCTCTTTGACTAGATCCTTACCTACACTATGGATCTTCCATTCTTCAAAAACATTTCATTTATTTGAGAAAGGACAGTCTTTTCAACAAGCAATGCTGCAAAACCTGGATACTTACATGTAAAAGAATGAAGTTGGATTCTTACCTTGCACGATACACAAAAATTAAATCAAAATGGATCAAAGATCTAAATGTTAAGAGCTAAAACTGTAGAAGAAATCCTTAGAAGAAAACAGAGAAAATATTCCAGATGATAGACTTGGCAATGATTTTTTTGGATATGACAGCTAAAGCACAGGCAGCAAAAGAAAAATAGATAAATCAGATTACGTCAAAATTTAAAACTTTTATGTATTAAAGGACGGTATCAACAGAGTAAAAGGCAACCTATGGAATGGGAGAAGTATTTGCAAATTATATATATGATAAGGGTTTAATATCCAGAATACACAAAGAATTCCTCCAGCTCAACAACACAAAAATAAACCAGTCAAAAAATGGACAAAGAACTTGAATAGACATTTCTTCAAAAAAGATACAAAGAGCCAAAAATCACATGAAAAGATGCTTGACATCACTAATCATTAGGAAAGTACAAATCAAAACTACAACTGGATACCATTTCACACCCATTAGGATGGCTGTTATCAAAAAGAAAAAACAGAAAGTAATGATTGTTGACGAGGATGTGGACAAGTTGGAATCCTCCTACATTGCTGGTGAAAATGTAAAGTGGTGCAGCTGCTATGGAAAACAGTACAGTCCCTAAAAAAATTAAATAGAATTACCATATGATCCAGCAATTCCACTTCTGGCTATAAGCCCAAAAGAATTGAAAGCAGGGTCTCAAAGAGAGATTTTTACACCCATGTTTACAGCAGCATTATTCATAGTAGTCAAAAGAAGAAAGCAACCCTAAGTGTCCAATAAGAGATAAATGGATAAAGAAGATGTGAGATATAGATATAGATATGGATATAGATATATATACACACACGTATATATACAATGGAATATATATATACACACACATGCAATGGAATGTGTATATATATATACACACACAATGGAATGTATACATATATACAATGGAATATATATACACACACACACACACACAATGGAATACTTACTCTAGCATAAAACGGAACAAAATTTTGCCATTTGCAGCAACATGGATGGACTTGGAGGGCCTTATTCTAAGTGAAATGTCAGACAGAGAAAGACAAATACTGTATGATGTTACTTACATGTGGAATCTGAAAAATATAACAAAAAAGAAGCAGCCTCACAGATACAGAGAACAAACTAGTAGTTACCAGTGGGGAGAGGGTTGGGAGAGGGACAATATAGGGGCAAAGAGTAGAAGGTACAAAGTACTGGGCATAAGATTGGCTCACGGATGTACTGTACAGCACAGAAAATACAGACAATATTTTGCAATAACTGTAAATGGAGTGTAAGCTTTAAAAATTGTGAATCACTATAGTGCACACCGGTAACTTGTATAATATTGTACAGCAACTAGGTTTCAATTGAAAAAAAAGAAAAAAATCTCAGTCTTTTCTAATTGTATGTTCCTTCAGGCTGAAATGTCCCCAACCCTACCGCCTACGTTTGAAATCCAACCTTCCATTCAAGGCTGCTGATTAAATACTTCTCTTACTGAAGTCTCTCAACCAGATGCAACCTTGCCCTCCTCTGAATCCTCAAAGTAGTCTTGAATGTAGCAAAGTGCATTACAAAGCACTTCTTCATAAATTACATCATTTGATACTCACATAAACATTATAATATCCATTTTAAATAAATGAAATTTGAGAAAAGTTATGTAGCCAGCTAAGTTCAACCCACTGGCATGTGACTAAAGAGCTACTCTACAGCTTCCAGGTTTATGCGGGGCTGCCCCAAACCTACCGGATCTAACTTTTGGCACTAACTATGTACTTCTTTGAATGATTCATTATTTATAAGCCTCTTTTTTTAATATCTCTACTAAGCTATAAACTCCTTGAGAACAGGGACCAAACATTTTTGTAACCCCAACAGTCCTAAGCATATATTCACACAGTACTTGTGGATTGAATGGAATTGTCATCTGTGGTCAATTTACGTAATAACAGAATGGACCCTACTAACGAAACACACAGCAATAACCTAGGCTTGAAAAATATAAGTACCACAAAAAGACATTGTATCCCTAACTGATACCAAAGCATGGCAATTGTCCAGCTGGATAAGATATCCAAACAGTTAATTCATGTGGGGAAAAAAAAATGTTGTTCAGAAACATCACAACTGGCTTTAGCTGAGTAATACTCAGTTTCTGCATTTGCCTTAACTCCTCTGCCATTTACTAGCTGTGTTATTTTAGGCAGTCATTCTCAATGTTTTGATAAGGGTTATCACCACATTCTTACTCATTCATTTCTGCAAAATATTTTATCCTGCTTCTACTTAAGGAAGCTAAACAAACCGATGTTTTGCATTACTGAGTTTGTCAAATAGCAACATCTGCACTTCAAAGGTTTGTCCAGCTTCTTGGCCAGGTCTGAGGGTTCTAACCCCGTATATGTTATAGCAGATGGTCTCTAAATTGGACTTGGAGCAGTTCTTTTAGATCTTTGTTTTTCTTAACATTTATTTGAGGATTAATTGCAAACATCTAATAGCAGCAGCACACTATGCTTACTGATATAGCCCCCAGCAGCCTGAAGACATATAAATTTCATGTTTGGCTATTACTAGTCTCTGTACATTGCCAGTCTCTGTCATTTACTCCATATCCCTTTATTCTCCACTTTCAATAAATTCACTCAAATTGACCTTATATTCTTATGAGAAGGAGTGAAGACTGTAGAACACATTACCAGCATTACATATGCTGCTTCACTGGTGATTGGGATTCCCTATGCAGTCACTGAACGGGGCCATTTCCACAGAGTCTCTGACATTATAGACACACCTCCAGCCTAGCAGACGCAACTTTCCTCTTAGTTACTGAAGTCTTTGAAGTTGGCCATGTCAGCAAAGCACTGATTATTTTTAGATGACCCATGGGGTGCACAGCTCTCTGCCAGGTGGCCATGCCTCTGCATAAACAAGCCTGTGACTGTCCTGTATAACGATGGAATGATGCAGTGTGGATCAGACATGGTGGAAACTCACGACAGGGTTTGGGGGAAGACAGAAATTAGAGGTTCTCCACACTATATGACATTTCTTCCAATGTTTTTTTGTTTGTTTGTTTTTCCCTTGACACAGTACTCAACTCTTCTAACTCTTTAATATAGTCCAGGAAACTAGGGAGGGCATCCCCAGGATCCCGGCTGATGCCCCAAGGAAAGGTGGAAAGCAGGAGTGCGGTCCGGCACAAGAATGAGACAGCTCCCCAGCCAGGGCTCCCACACCAAGACTCCCAGGCGTGTATCCACCTAGAGGTGTCCACTTGGCTTTGTGGGGGTGCGCGTGTGTTTTGTGGTGGTTCTGAAGTAATTGCTCTCAGAATTTGCTTTAAGTGCATTCCTTCACATGAAGCCAAGGCAGGCAGTGCACACCAAGGAAGGCAAATCTTGGCTTGGGAAATAACAAAGGTCTTTTTCTGTTTCAGAGCCAAAGAGACTGAAACTCAAGAAAGATGGGGGGGAAGCACTTTAAACAATTTGTAGCTATTTTGCTTGATTTTCCCTTGAAGCAATAAATAACTGTGCTCCCTGCTGCTGGTATTTTATCAAGCTCTGTTTGTTACAACTGTGCATTATGTTCCATACAAGACAGCATCTTTGAGCTTTCTTTTCGCATTTCCCTACTTCAATTTAACTCCGTGAGGAGCAGTACCAATGTACCACCAGGATGGAGAAGAAATAGCAGAACCTGCTGCTAAACACCACCACCTGAATGCAGAACGCCCCTATTAGGAACAGACGAATGCCAAGCTGGCTTCTTTAGTGGAAATTAATGCAGTGAAAAAAAATAAGCAGGAGCCTCTAGATTAACAACCATTCCCTGCTGCTGATGACCTTGGCCACTAAGAAGGCCAGAACAAGAGAAAATGATTTCCCACACAGCGCATCCGCCCTCCTAACCCACCCCTCTCTCCTGAACACAGAAGAGCAGTGGTAGGGGGTGAGGATCTCTGAGGATGGTCCTGGCAGTTTGGGTTTCAATGAAGTGTGGTCTATTTTGTTTCTCTGTAAAAGGCAGAGGAATCAGGGAATATTCATGTCGTAATGACACAAGATGATAAGTTGCAACTGACTAGAGTCACTGTTCCTCAAATCATGAGGCCTATGACTTGGACGGATGACATTTGATTTTTCTGCTCCCAAGGCCTGTACTCAACAATAGTAACAATCACAATGTGAATAAATACTCAAATGCAGAGCATTTTTTTAATTTCCGTTTTTCATTTGATCCTTAGAAACAGAGGTAAGTAGGTGAGGCTCCTCCTCATTTCTACCACACGTGCGTGGGTCACTCAGTGATCGCCTCCATTTTCCTCTCTGAAAAAATGAGCATTTATGACAAAGCCTTAACTATTCGCTGGGCCTGTGTTAATCCAAATCACTAGAAATAAATTGCAAGCCACTTTTCAACTGCTGAAGGACAGGCGAGGCAAAGTTTGTATTTCAGATTGAGTAGCCTCTTCCTTTCCTTTTATGAGTAAGTGAATGATGTGGAAAGATCCGCCAGGGCTGAGACCCGGGAGAGTGTGAACATGTGCGCTGCAGAGCAGTAAGTCATCATGGCGTGAGCAGAGCACACGCACCCTGGGCCCTCTAATCCACACTGTCTGCCCGAGTGTCGAAAGGAACATCCTCTGCCAGGAAGAATCCATCTCCTCTAAAGACAAGAGGGCCCCGGAATTGGTACCAACAAGACGCTAGTGCAGTGAGGAATGGGAGAAGCACAGCACCGGCGCTCCTCTTTGCCATATGAAGGCAGTAAATTTGGTTGTGGAGACAAGCAAACTTGAGTTGTGGGGAAAATGTTCTCTAGCTAAAAGTCCCAGGGGCTCAGTAAACATTTTCTCATTAATAACAGTTTATAGATGGAGTCTTTCAACTTAGAAATTTTAAGATGTCATTCAATACATAACCTAATAAAGAATGATAGGACATTAAAAGTAATATAAATAAAGGAAATGTAGTCCACTTAAGGGTCATTTGGATAATTATTTCATCCCTTGCATCCAGAATTTTGAAATGAAATACAGCCTTTCCTCACTTCTTCTGCAATAAATCATTTATAAAAAGTAAGTGGTTTTGCAAATAAATGACTGTATCTATGACTATTCTCCCCAAATCAATAGTACATTTATTGATAATTCTGCATTTAAAGGTTCATTTCACCTTAGTATTGATGTTCTGTCTCCTCTGCCATTTCATTAGATTTAAAATTTTTCATTCTTGGTAATGAACTGTAAGAAAGTTGCTATGCTAGACTGTGGCCCCGTTTCAGAGTTGGGCAATGCAACTCAATATATCATTGTCTATTAATTACTGTGATCACTAAAGTTTCTTGTTTGTATACTCAGCAAAATTAAAGTTAGGAGGCTGGCTTCATTTTGTAAGACAAGAATTCCTGGCTTCTCCTTAAACACATCACTGAGCTGCTCTAAAATGGGGCAACATTTAAAAACTTTCATCCTGTGACCCTTCAGACAAGACTTGAGCCAGTTCAACAAATCCTTTTGAATGACTAGAAGATGCCCAACAGTGGGTGGAATGCCAGGTTTCAAGAACTAAAACGTAGCACTGTCCTTGGGAAGCCTACAGTCTAGTGAGAAAGCAAATACATACACAGAAAACCTCAAGAGAAAACAGTAAGTCTCAAGGCCTGTAAACAGGAAAATGCAGCATAGAAGAGGAGCACCAGCCCAGCGGGGTAACTGAGGAACTGCTGCAGAGGCAAGATGACGTTTAAGCCACACGTTAACCTTTTTTAATGTTAAAATTTCATGACAGTGTAAAACATAAATGAGTGTCTCAGTCAGCTCAAGCTGCTGTAACAAAATACCAGAGATGAGTGGCTTAAACCAGAGGTGCTTATTTCTCACAGTTATGGAGGCTAGGAGTCCAAGATCAAGGTGCAGATAGCCGCCTTCTTGCTGGATCCTCACATAGTAGAGAGACAAACTCTGGTGTCTCTTCCTCCTCTTCTAAGGGCATAAATCCCACGATGGGGTATCTACTCTCATGACTTCATGTAAACCTACTTACCTCTCCAAATTCCTCACCTTCTAATACCAACACAATCAGGGTTAGGGCTTGGACACATGAATGGGGGATGGAGGGAAGCGGGAAGTGACATGAACATCCAGTCCATAACAGTGAGTATGTCCAACTGTATCAAATCCCCATCAATTTAATAAAAACATGACCGCAATAATTTAGCATGTGAAAATCTACACAGGAGCATCACCATGTGGAAGAGACAGTCGGGTCTCTACTCAGAAGCAGATTACCACCCAGAGTCACTGCACAGCCTCAAATGGAATGACACAGCCAGGGTAAAAGTTTTCATCTCCACTGTATATTAATGCTGTGATGCCATAAAAATTGTTATAATAATTTTAAATGCTGAAGCAGGCCAGGCTAGAAAAGCAGGGTTATACTGCCATCTGCTGGCAGCACTCCAGGATGACTGTCAGTAAAATGGTACTGGATTCTACCTGCAGGCCCAGACTCCACTTTTCCAGCAATAAAAGTCCAGGTAGGGAAAAGATACTTATTGTCAGCTATTTTATTAGAGAACATAATTTAAAACTCATTTCCAATAAAATGAATTTTCTGAAACTCATCTGTATTGTATTTTAATCAGATGAGGAAATGTTAATGATATTTTCTTAGTAAGTTTTAAAATAGTAACCCCGGAACTAAACATAATTTTTATTCTCATCTCTTGGATTGTTTTATATATACCTTGTTATTTCCAGTTCAGTTTAATAGGATACACTATAAAAACAAGGCAGCATTTTTCACCAGATTTTCAAATAGCTAAAACAAAATATTATTGGCACTTGAATGGAGTAGATTATAAATTTCTCATGCTGACGAACAGAATATTTAAATGTCTTTTCTTTGTCTTCGTTTGAGAGTAGGTTTTATTGTACCAAATCCATACACTGTGCTTCTCTAACTTTCCCTGAGGCCTTCCTTTAACTATAAAACCATTTATGACACACACACCCTCCTCCAAAAAAATTAAGCAAACCAATTGCTCCATTACTTGCTGGTTTTCATTAAATCCTGAAACATCCATTCAGCATTTTTATCTGCTAATGTAACAGAAACTCATCTGCTCAATGAGATTTATTACTTGTTTTTTTTTTCACATGTTCACAAGATATTGTTGTACATTTTGCAATGGGTCTTTATTATCTAGTAATAATGGCTTGCAAATTAAATTAGTTTTTAATGGCATAGTTAAATTCTAATTTATGTTTTGGAGCTTTGTTTAATTCATTTAGTTATAATGTAATCGTTTTCTTGCTATTTTCTTACATTACATGGAAAGAACAAAAGAATGGGGGCTCATCATCACATTCAGTTGTTGTGGCTTTATTAAATCTTGTCACTAATTGCATTTCCCCCAAGAAACTTTCAAAACAATTGCAGTCTGATCCTTTGGGCAAAAGTATCTGGTTGCTCAGCATTCTGTATAAGAAGTTGAATCAAACTATTCCTGGAACTCTGAGGGTTGGTTAGATATTGCACTTTCTCGTACTCATTATAACCCTACTGTGCTGTGTAATGTACTGGGCAATTGTTCTTTTGCAACAAATTCCTTTCCTGTGAGCTCTTTTTCTTTCCTGAATGTTCAGGAAAACCAAAACCAAAAGTGATCATTAGCAGCACAGAAAGTAATCTTTTATAATGTCTATTTGCATTTTCTTCCCTCTCAATCGACAGGACTTTCTCAGACCCGGCCGCAATAACCTTTTATAATTCCTTCTCATTGGGGTCCACACAGCAAGAGCAAAAACATCCTTAGCAAGTTTCAACCTTTTAAACCAAAAACTGGATTCTGGGGCTGCATAAGAATAATTGATGTGATTTAGAACTTCCCGAGCCGGCTCGACCCTTTCTTGGTGTTGGTAGTTTTCCCAAGGGGACTGAAGCACACAGGTGGTATTTTAATGAGGACTGTCTGCATCACTGGCTTTTTGAAGTTTCCACCCAAATAAGGATAACCTCTCAGGCCAATTCTTCCTTTTTGCTAATGAGGAAAATAAGTCTCATATCCCAGAGAACTATCCCATTCCGATTTCAGTTTGGGTGTGCTTGTCTACATATGGTTCCCCCAGAGTTTCTAGGCACAACATGCAGATGCCAGGTGTGATCGGATCCTGAATTCTGCTCCTCACTCTGCCCATCACCTTTTAAACTCTTGATATTGGCCACCAAAGGGAAAAGAGTCTGATTATCAGTAACCCATTTTCGTGCCCCAGAAAAACAACTCACCACACCAGTTCTACTGACTGGGAACCAGGAGTGGCAACATCGCAAATGAAGACCCTGGAAGGACCATCTTGCCTTATTTCTAATGAAGGCAAAACAAGAACATGAGGTAAGAAAGAAGTAAGAAATAAATCGGCTTTTCCGTATATAACTTTTTTACAGTTTTCATTTTTTCCTGTGCGTGCTCTACTTTTTAAGAAGCCTGCAAAAAATAACAATGTGCTGTACACATGTGACACTACTCCTGATTTTAATTCAGCTAATCATGTTACCTGTTAAAGGATGAGAAAGAAAGAAACTGGGGCATCGGAGGCCCTTTTACGTGAAAGAACATTTCTCTAAGAAACCAGTGAAGAATAAGAAGCCGTCTTAATGGTAGTCACCCTGTTCCGCTATCTGAACCATCCTTGGCAACTTCTGGTGCCCAAATGTGCTGCTGACAATGACCAGCATAGCATCCACAGAATGGATCCAAGATTCTAAATTAGTCCTTGAAATTTACTTGTTCAGGAGACATATCTGCACTGAAGTAAGCTTGGAAAGAAAGGAACATTTGAAGAAAAAAGCAATTTGCTTCAAAGTTCACGTCTGCTCTTAGCCATTCATATGCTGCTGTCCATCGCCTGGGAGCTGTGTGCTGAGGGCAGGCTTCGGCTTACAATCGGCAATCTTTGCTCACTTCGTTCCTTAGTTCACTAGGCATCAAGCAACACACCTCATTTTTTGCATAATCCTCACTGAAGCCTAACACCGCAGTTCACAGATGGTGATATCCTTAGGTTCTTAGAGGAGGAATAAGATCTTTCAGGACAGGGTTCAGATGAAAATTTTATAGATTGTAAATTCCTTTAAGTGTAAAATTCTCATATGTGTTTATTTCCACCCATTGTAATGGTGGCCTTTAAAATAGAAGTATCTATGACATAGTTGACTAATGAGCGATCAACACATGCAAACAGCTCGTGCTCTCTAGATAATTCCATGCCCCCAGTTTATGCTGTTTCATTTTAATAATGCTGATCTTGACTCCTAAACCTATTCCACAACAGCTGAAGTGGGTCACAGCCCACCCTGAAACGATAACCATAAACTCTGTCATTACAAATGACTCCAAGGCTTTTACAGTCTCTGTTGAAACACCCCAAGCCCCAATTTTCTCCTCTTATCATTCCAGCTTATTCCTTGAGAATGCCAGCTCCTATAACTCTCCCCGACCCCACCACTCTTCCTTGAATCCATCCCTTTATATTCTTTTTACCCTCCATAAGTTTACAGGTAAACTCCACAACCCCTGATCATAATCACCTCTTTGCACACCCTCTCCCCTCATTTCTCCCCTCCTACCATCCTGGGGAGACCCAAACTTGGTTAAATCTAATTCTGTGAGCTCTGGGCCCAAGTTCCAGCAGGTGGACAGGGCCATAAGAAAGGATCCAGCCTTGCCACTGGCCTCTCCTTCACTCTGCCAACACTGACTCCAGGGGGGCCTGGTGCTGCCCTTGTGAGCCTCACCCTACCTCTTGGCTCTACACACCATTTGCTCTGAGGACTCCCACCTGATGTCTCCGGCCCTGCTCTCACCCCTGAACACATGCAGACACTCTACAGCTGCCTCTTCAGCAGCTCTACGTGCACCTCAGACTTAACATGACCAAAGCCAAGCTCCTGGGCACCTCTCCTCACCCTGGATCTGCCTCTCCTGCAGTCTCCCCGTCCCAGGAAATGGGACTCCCGTCCCCCAGCCTCTTTCCTCCTCATGCACAGGAGAAGCTGGAATCCTACAGGAAGCCCTCCACAGCCTCACCCCAGCTTTCCCCCGTGTGGATTCTTCTTTTCTCAGGTAGTTTCATGGCTCACCTTCTTCAGATCTTTGCCCAGGCATCTCCTTCTCAGGGTATCACCATTTAAAACTGCAACCCACCCTACGACAGCACTGCGTATTCCCTTCCCTGCTTTATTTTTCTCCTTAGTACTTATCACTAAATATCACACTCTGTCATTTACTTACCCTGTTTACTGCCTGTCTCCTATGACCAAACTATAAGCTCCATGAGAACAGGGATTTCTGATGATTTTGCTCTGGACTATACTCACGGGTGCTTGGTACCCAGTACAGTAAATGCATACGGTGAATGAAAGAATGAGTGAGTGAATGATGCTGGTGTCATACAAGTCCACGCACTGCACCTGAGTTCCAGAGGTGAAACCAAGTGTCCCAGGTGGATAAACAAGCTCGTCAGTCCATCTTCTATTACCAGCACGTGACCAGTGCATGTGGCCTCCTCTCTTTT
This sequence comes from Vicugna pacos, assembly GCF_048564905.1. Classification (NCBI taxonomy): domain Eukaryota; kingdom Metazoa; phylum Chordata; class Mammalia; order Artiodactyla; family Camelidae; genus Vicugna; species Vicugna pacos. The sequence goes on from NC_132988.1 coordinate 29,755,211, forward strand.
GTGCTGTGTGAATAGAGAATCAGCAGCACTTGCCCTGGTGATGACCTTGTCCCTGACTTCCCTGGGAAACACACACACACACACAGGGAGACACCCGATCTTCCTGGCTTTTAGGCTTCTCATTCCTAAGATATTTGCTTGGGAGACACAACTGAAGGATGGGGAAGCCCAGATGTCTGAGTGCTCAAGCCATGTCTGAAACATGACCCAAAGGTCTCTGTGTCTCTGACAGAGAAGGCAGAATCTGGGAAAACTGCAAATCTGAGGTTCAAGTAGTTCTCTGTTTTGAAAGAAGTTTGAATTTACCTTTTGAACAGGCAATTCTTAGGAGATATTAGCCACTCTACTAAGCCTATTAATTGTGCAAAATATAAAGCAAAGCACTTATCAGAGACTTCAGATACATAAGTTACTGTGTTTCCAAGGAGAAAGTATAACCTGGCCTAGTTAGCACAGAAGAGAGTTTTAAAAAAAAAAAAAAAAGAAAGAAAGGAAAGAAAGAAATTAGGTTGTTTTCGGGATAAGATGAATTACCCCAGGAAGATTAGGCTGCTTCAGGATACAGGCACGGAGGGCTGAAAATGCCCCCATCTGGCTCCTTGGAGCAGATTTGAATTCCTATGGAGTGAGGGCCGTGACTGACAGATGAATTTATGAGAAGCTGGAGAGGGGCTGAGGGACTGGAATGGAGGACCAATTCATAAAAGTTTTTTTAAAGACCCTCCCCCACAAAAAACCCAATAATACATAATAAGCACTCAAAAGTTGTAATTAATATCTAAATTTTGGCATAAACAGAGCTGATGTAGAGCCTAAATGACCAAATATAACTTAGAGTTGAAAATAATTCTCCTCACCTCTGTGCCTCTGAGGCCTGCAAATGGGCAAAGATGAGACCCTTGACCCAAAAGGTAAGCACAGTGAGCAGCAACTGAGGTGAGACTCTCAGAGGCCCCGGGACCTGGAAATAGAGAGCGTACTGGATGTGCTTGTGCTCGGATGTGAGACACGCATTCAGGGACTTCCAGAAATAGCCTGGGAACCTTTGAGGGGATGAATTCCTTATGGGTGGAATGGGTCGGGGCTCAGAGAAATGTGATTTCAGCCCCTATGTAAATGAAAGCCCACAGGCTGCTTTGGCCGGACAATGTTTTGGTACATACCCATGAGGCGGACGAGAATAATTTTAAAAAGCATGCATAAGTTTAAATAGATTCAATAAATCCAGGATCACAGGTGGACCAGGAAATCAGTTTATTCACTCTTGGTCTAGTCAATTCCTAAAGGGAAGGACAGTGAGATTTCCTCTAAGAAGTCCAAGGAGTGGTCTCTAGAGGCCCACTTCATGCAGGCTTCCAGGATTTCCTAATTAAGAAACCCTGGAACCTCTCCAGATGGGAACCTAGGAAAGTCTCAAACTTGGAGAAGTACTTTTAAGTGGAATTAAACATGATTCTTTCTGTGGTATGAAAAGGGTTACCTGAGGTCATCAAAACAGAAACCCACAAACCCAAAGTGATAACCCTACAGACTCCCTAAGTATCACCTGCATGTACTTTTGATTGTAACCGATAAAAAAGAAAAAGAGAGGGAGGGAGGAAGCAAGGATTTAAATGAAAAGAACCCCCCCCCCCACAGCACAACATTTTTAAATAACTCAGTTTTTTTGTTGTTTGTTTGTTTAAAACAAGTCAATTTACAGCAAATTCTGTATAACTAAGTAGCAATAAGTATATAACAAAAAAGAGTGAGAAGTGTTTCTACTTTGCAATTTGATATTCATTTCTTTTTTTAAAAAAAATAAAGATTTTAAACAGTCTCATTTTACATTTGCCACCTGGAGCCTTAAAATTTGCCCTCAACTTTGTGATTCATGATGCAGCCCTCAGATGGGTGTTATTAACAATGCTGAGCCATCTGGTAGCCTCCTGTTTGAGTCAATCACTCTTGCTAAGTAGGTATTGAGATCACTTGTTCCTGTAATGCTGAAGGAGTGCATATGCTGTAAACTCGTAAATGTAGCAATCTTTTTAAACATCATTTTATATGTAGGTATCCTCTAAATTTTCGTGCCCTCTGCCCTAATTACAGCTCTGCCCTTGAATTTGTTCCACTGGCATTTGAACTAAAGTATCATTGAAAGGAATTGAGGGGGATAATGCTTATGCAGCCTTGAGGGAAATAAAGGATGTCTACGTGATGCTACAGAGAGACTCCCAGGATCACCAGCTAACATCAATCCACAAAAATCCACTAAATTTCAGATTTTTCGTTGGCTCTTGTAGGGACATACAAAGCCATCTGCTTGGAGCAGTCACTATCGTATAATACACACACTGGCCAGAAGGCAGTAACTAGCTAAGTAAAGACTGTCAAATTGCTGGACAACTTTCTCAATAAACTGGAGAAAAAAACCCTGATATTTCAAAACAGTGCAAAACTTAGTTCTCCTATTTGCATTCGTTATGCAATGTAGAGATGCAATTCATGTTTGTGGCTGATTATTCCATTAAAAGCTCTCTTAGTATTTTTCTTTTCTATACCCAGTTGGTATTCCACAGCAACAACAAAAAAATTGTTCACAGATTGACCTTCAGTAGCTTTTAAACTGTACAAAGAACCTCTAGACAATGTCGGTGTCTGAATACCACAACAGCAAGGGGGAGGAGAGATCTTTGGGGCTGGAGGGGAGAGAAGAGAAGAATGCACACAGCAGGGAAGGGGCTTAGCTAGAAAGCAGGTAATTGTGGTCCTCAGTCACTCAACGCTGGAAAGAGGAGGAATGTGTAGGAAAGACTCTTGATGGGGCATGGAGGGACGAGAAAGACCAGCTCCCTCCTGGATCTCTAAAGACCCAGCTCTTTCCCAGTCATTTCATCTTTCATTTTATAAAAACAGGAAATCCTCCATTCCCGTCTCATGCTATCATGCCCACTTTTTTGGTGGAAGAAACACATAAAGTGAAGCCATCTACTTTCAGCTGAGGGGAGAATGCAATAGCTTCCCACTTCTGTCAGCACTTATTATAGGGGGCAGAAAAGAAGAGACACTTTCTACCTGCTGGGCTCCAAATAAAGTGCAGTTTATGTTCCCCTGGAGTTCACAGTCAGAAAAAAAAAAATCATGTAGTGACCCTCAAAACAACCCCAAAAGGGCTATGGAGAGATTTGATAATGGAACAGTTCACTGGGAAAGAGCAAGGGGCTGAAGTCCCGAGTTGCAAAGCAGCCTAAAGAGAAAGCATTGTTCCATGCCTGAGCTGTGGCACATGCCCCGGATCGTTACTTTCTTTTCCACACTGAATTGTGTTTTCACATCTATTGTTGCAAATGTTTCAGGACCACTAGAAGCTGGAGAGTCCGGTATCTGACACGGCTGGAGAGCAGATCATTGGGGGATCAGGGGGGCACCTTCCCTGAGGAGAGAGCCCTTTTTCTTAGCACTCCAGTTGTCTCACAATCGTTGGAAGCAAAGAATGCAAAGCCCAGTCGTGCTGCTGTAATAGACTGTGATTAAACCTTGGCTGAACTTTCCCCCACAAAACAAGGCATCACATAAAGTATCCAAAATCAGGAGTATTAGGGGAAACCAATCATTCACTTGTTCAGCCAAAAAGAGGTTTCTAGATCTAATTGTTACCTGCAGTGCACACCATACAAAGGTTGCTGGCTACAAGACAGAGTTGTATAAATAGCATGACAAACAGCTGCAGATTTCAATTACTCCATGATCATCAGTGTATAGAATAAAGAGGCAATTTTGCAGAGGAGAAACCACAGGGAATACATTGGACTGACAACTGCCTGAAATTCAATTTGCCGAAGTGATATTGAAATATGGGGGAGAAGTCGCAGTGCACTGATTAAGTTTCAAGCTGCTGCATTACTAATACTGTCTCCTGAACCTGTATGCTCTGTTATCACCATAGCAACATGATCATCAGAGCAATCCTGAAAACAGGCTACACCACAGACTGTTCATTTACATTTGTGATAAATGCTGGAAAAGTCAGGTGTATTAATAAGCCAGGACTCTCAATGAATCTGGCAACCTAGAAAAATTGCAAAGAGTAGAAAATACTGATTTTTCTATACCTTTAGCTATTTGACACATATAAACAAACAAATAAATAAGACAGGTAAATGAACAGGAGAGCCAAATGTTAATTCAAGAAGAAATAAAAACAGAAAATCGGTTTTATGATATCACTGGCAGTATTTAGATTTGCCCAGAGTTCCTAATGGGGAAAAAAAAAACCCTGTTTTGGAGATATTTAAGGTGAAGAAAGGTCTCTCTCTTTCTCTGTCTCTCTGTCTCTCTGTCTCTCTCTCTCACACACACACACACACAAATATACACACACAAAAGATCACTAACAGTATTAAATTGTTGGTTCTCATTTCATATAAACAAGTAAAAAAATGCTTTACATGACTAAAGTTTTACTCTACTGACTATACTTGCTGTTCTAAATGAAAGAGGATTACAAAAAGCATTTTTGACAAACTGGAGTCATTAACTTGACTCATTATACAAACATCTCATCCTCAAATTTTTTTGTTTCTATTTTCTTAACTTTTAAACTATTGATTATAAAGGGAAAGTGAAATATAAAACTATACCATTTCTGGCTTTTTATTTTCATAAAGGAAATTTGCTCTCCTGATAGAGTATAACACAGAAATATTAGAATCTGACTTGGGAAATATGCTATTTTTCTGCAAAATTAATCAGATGAGAAAAATCTTAGAGCTAAATTTTCAAATGTTTGCTTTTTCAGCAATGGCAAATGGATACGTCTCTTCTAAAAGCACTAAACATTTAATATTTTTTTCCAGCCAGTGTCTTCTGTTTCCACAGAACCATTCTGCTACATCCTAAACCTAATGCCCACCTAGGTCTCCTCCGCTAGACCTTTTGGTTGTGCCCTATTGAGTTTTTTTTCTTCACATTGCAGGCCAATGTCCCCAGTCACTCCCTGCGCCCCTTCTAGCACATTCTTGCTTCCTGTCACCCTGTGCGGGTCCATTTCTCTCCACCAAGGCAAAGAAGACTGGAAGGTTTCCCATAGAGACACTGTCCAAAGTAGGAAAGCTAGCATCTTAAAACATCTCTGGAAAAGTTTGGTAGATTTATGAAAGTTTAACACAGCAGAAAGATAATGTCAGAATCTAAGGCAGGCTGGGTCCTGACACAAGCTCTGATGAGAAGGAGCAGAGAATTTGGGAATTGATAGTGGAATAAAAAGCAAGATAATTTATCAAATACTGGGCACAAATTTCCCAGACAGAGGCTGCTCACAAGATGTTCTCCTCCACGCTAGACAGAAGGATTTACTTTCTCTTTGCTCAACGTATATGTGAAGGAGAGTTGGTAAAGGAGCTGAAATCAGCAGGGAGCCCACCTCCAACCATTCCACTTGTCCTCCTTAGTCCATTTTAGCTGTTGTAACAAAAGCACCATAGCGTGTGGCCTAAACGGCAAACACGTGTTTCTCACAGCTCTGGAGGCAGGGGAGTCCCAGGTAAAGGCACTGAGAGATCTGGAGTCCGTTGAGCATCATTCCTGGCTCATAGATGGCTGTCTTTTTGCCATTTCCTCACGTGGCAGAAAGGGGCAGGAGAGCTCTTCGGGGGTCTCTTTTACAAGGACAGTAATCTCATTCATGAGAGCTCCACCCTGATGACCTAATTTCCTCCCAGAGGCCCCACATCCTGATACCATTTCATTACTGGTTAAGATTTCAACTTATGAATTTGGGGGCACACAAATACTCAGTCTATGATACTCTCAGAACTACTCTATTTCTGCTACAACTTCTCATTCTCCTCCACACCAAAAGGCATCCGCATGGTAGTGGTGAGAGCCTCACTAGAGATTAGGAGATCCAGGTGCTGGCTTCAGAGCTAACACCAATTAGCTACAAGATTTTTGGCCCCACAAGCCCTCTAGGCCCCCATTTCCTTGTCACAGGGGTAATCATTTTGGGCCATAGACCCCTTTGATAGTCTGATGAAGCCTGTGAAACCCTTCTCAGAGGAACGGGTTTAAATGTACAAAATGAAATCAAAGAAATATAAAGAAAACCAACTACACTGAAATACAGTTATCAAACATTTGAAAAACAAAATTGTGGTAGAGTAATATCTATTCTTCTTTATTACCTCAATAAAAAAAGTAGGTCTAACGTTGGCAGTTCTAATAAACACTGCAGTTTTGAAGTAGGGATGATTCTAGATGATATTTCAAAATATCTGTTATAATCATAAATATCTGAAAATAGCTGTGATTTCTATGGGGGACAAAATTATAGGTACTGTTCTAATACTGTGATTTGTGGCCTACATTCTTAATTTAAGGAAATGTAAATTTTCAGGTATGTATTAGTCAAAACGGTGTTTCTGTAAGATGAAGGAATTCTTCCAAATGATCACCAAGACACCTGTTGACTCTAACATCCTGATTCCATCAGCCTCACTGAGCTGTTTACTATCACTCCCTCTCACCTGCTTCTGAACACCCCTCTCCTCCTGACGACACTGGGCCTCATGCCATGTTGAACTTCAGAGGAAGCCACATTAACATTGTCTGCACCTCCATGTTTGTCGCCATCGTTGTGATTCCAATCATGATTCATCTCAACCATCTTTTCCGCTAAATCTCTCTGGGCTTTGATTTCCTCCTTGTAAAAGAAGATGATAACAGTGCTCACCATTTGGCTGCTGTGACCATAAAACCAGTTTCAACCAGAAAACACTTAGAATAGCAACTGGAACATGGTGGAGTCACAAAAGATATCGACTGTTTTCTTCTTCTTACTAACTTTATTCTGTGACTTTTGGCCATGGGTACTCCTAGAGTAAGATACAGAATACGCTACCTTGACCCACTACAAAGATAGGCCATTTAGCTTCTGCTGGATCTCACCTCTGCCTCTCAATTCTTATTCATCTCTTATTGACCATTAATTTATTAACAATGAGTGTGGGTGTTTGAGCTCCCAGTATGTGCTAAGCACTACTGTCAACACTGGGGGTTAATCCATTAATTTATTCAACAAATATTTATTGCACACTTACAGTGTGTGATGAGCACTGTTTGGGGCATTGGGGGTCCAGCAGAGAACAAAAGAGAGGAGGTCTCACAGATCTTACATTCTAGTAGAAGTACTCCCCTTTGATCATGATGGACAAGACCTGCATTCTGCTGAGTCTTACATTCTAGTTGGAAGTGACAGACAATAAATTGCTCAATCAATAAGCAAACAAATGAGAAAATACCAGGTATTGATAATATGACCACAATTCATCATCAGTCCGCAGTTTCACTTTCCCCATCTCTCTTCCATATGATAATAATAATCCTTAGCCTTGCTTCTCTCTTGCAGGCATCTCACTCTTCCTCCTCAATTGAGATGTACATATTCTATAACTGCGACTTCTATTTTTTTATTAACGCTCCCTTCCAGACTCCCATACCTTGAATTTCCATTCCCTTCATTTTACTGAAACTGTTCTCTCAAAGGTCATCATTAACTCCTTTTTGATTAAAAGTCCTTTTAGAAACTATATCCCTCTAGGCCTCTCTAAACTGGTCTGCATAGATATTTAGTGTCTGCTTCTTGAAATCCTCTTCTTTTTGGAGTTACTGTTTTGCCCACACCCACCTCACCTACCTTGTACTGCCATTTCCCCTGTATTCCTTTTGCTGGGCTGTCTTACTACGAATGACCCCTTCTAAGTGAATTTTCTTGAAGATTCAGTCTATTTGCCCTCTGCTCTTTCCTGACATCTTTAAACAAATGACTTTCAAACCAATACTTCAAGCCCTGGCCGCTCCCCTATGTAGGTCCAGTTGTCCACATGACATCTCCATTCAGATGACCCAGTGGCCCTTCAAACTCTGTATATTCAGAAAACCAGAGACTCTCCTATCTCTAATGCAATCAATCTTCAAGTTTCTCCCCCACCCAACATGGGATGCTTGGTTCCTTCACTTTCTCTTAATTATCATGAGTATAATGAGGAGGAAAATGTCTCTATTCTTCTTCTCTCTCTCTCTCAAATATTAATTTTATTGAAACCAGTTTCCATGATTATAATTGGGCCACAATTGGTGTTTGGTATGCAAGGTATTAATGATTCACATATGAGGGTGTGGCTTCCCTCTATAGAATTCTCCAATACCCTGTGCCCCACAGTGTTAGACTGAGCCAGTGCTTGTATCCGTGGATAAACCTAGCCATCTTTGTCTCTCCTCTTGCCACAAGTATTGTCAGGGAATCTGATGTTCCTTGTGTCCAGGAGGGGTTAAGATTTGGAAACAGATGGAGGAAGAACTCCATTTATGCTGGGCCACATGCAGAGTCCTACACTGCTGGCAGAGTGGTACTTCATATATCACATGTCATTATTTCTTGTGTATATCTCTCCCTTGGGATCTCGTAAGAAAAGAGGTAGCTGTGGGCTGGAGGAAGAAGTCAAGCATTATGAGATTCCTCGGTCAGAAGCCAAGTAATACCATAAAATCCTCACTCGAATTGCTAATAATATTTATACTTCAAGGCCCAGTTCATATCCTTCTTTTATGGCAATTAATATCCTAGCTCTGCACTGAAGAAGCCATGAATATGAATCTCAAGTTCCACTACTAATACCTGTGTGAATTTAGTCAATTTAGTCAGTTTATTTTACTTAGGCTCTCTGTGACTCATCAGTGAAAATGTGGGATTTTTTTTTAGCAAAGATTAAAAGAGATAATCCATCATTGTATTTAGCACTATCCCTGGCAGGTAGCAAGCATTTAATAAATGCTCATTATATCACGTACGCCTGTGTCCCAAGATCTCTCTCTTTCCTTACCAACAATCCCACTTTCAGACTTTCCTGTATCACTTAAAAGCATGAATTTATAGAACACTAGGCTTACTACCATTGACAGTTTTTTAGTTTTCCATGTATTAATCTTGCCTCTAACAAGAAATCTGAATCTCCTTGGGGTCAAGCTTAAAGCTTTTCCCCTGAACCCAAGAGTGGCCAGCACAGTACCAGTGCACCTCAATAACATGATAGGTCAAAATACTACATAGCATGACCTAAGGTTAAACTTTAATGATATTGTCAATAATTTTTTTTTTACTACCATTCAAAAAGTGGAGGCTGGCACATGGACAGCATCTTTCACCATTAGTCAAACTTCCTGAGCTGTAGCAATTCTCACTATTGCACAGCTCTGCAGAGGCTGATGAGCCAACCCAACATTCACCAACCAGCATGGGAAGCTAAGGTAAATCAGGAAGGAAAAAAAGTGCAAAATTTCTCCTGACCATCGTTTCAAGTGATACCACATCACTGCAGATGATGGAGGAACCAATCCAGGAGGCAACCCCTAAAATAAGTTGACACCTATCGAACAAATAAAGCCAACAAATGAGGATAACTCAAGGCAAAAAAGTAGAATCACAAACAGCAGTAAATAACAAATAGCCTTTGCCTCATTATACTGTGATTCCTGGAGTAAATAGTACAGATAACTAACACAGCCACACAATACCTGTCAAATGATGCTGTGACAAATATAAATTCATTAAATGTGTATTTGCATCCCATGAGACATAAGTGCAACAAAATATTTCAGAGAATCTTTTCAGTTGGAATTGGGCTTGTATGTATGTGTGAACTCATGTTTGAGAGCACAAGGAAGGTGAGGTTTAATAATTTCTTATTTCTGCTTTTCTCTCATTTAGCTGTTCGTTCAAACTGGGAAACTTTAAGAAAATATCTTTTCCAACTCCCTGTGCTTTATTCCTTTCATGACAGAATAGATAAAGCTACAGCTGTTCACTTCACCCTCACCACACTGCAATTACAAGGTTAAAAAAAAAAGGATGCTCCGGTTCAGAGTACAAGGTATTATTATTTTTAATGTTGTTTGGGGGGCAATTTGTTTTTCTCTTCAGTCCTTAATCAAATTTTAATCAAGCCAAGAGCCTAAAGCAGACTTTTGAAAAGAAAAATGGTCAAATGCACGTGCCCAATCACCGCTTCCAGGTGAGTAACTCTTCTCTCTGGCTCAACAGAGTGTGAGCCCTGATAGTACATCAGGCCTCAGCTCTCTTGGTGTGGATTGGCAGCACAGAGAAGCAATGCAATTTAGTACACAGATGCATCTATCATGGAGCGGTGGAAGAACTCCCCGATGCTGCCCTTAGGAGTGTCATCTAGTGTGAAATACGGCATGCTGTCCCTGGCTCTCACAAATCAAGAAAGTTTTGATCAAAGAAGGAAGAAATCAGAGGGGAGTCACAAACGTGGATAGAGGACGAGCAGAAAGTTTTTAAAGACTGTGAAACATTCTGCAACCTGGCAATGACTGAAAAGAACAGGGAAACTTTCATGAGCATAAGGAAAGGGTGACCATGAAGGAGAGAGAAGGATTGGTTGGGGAGCACAAAAGCAGAGTAACAGCAGTAATGAGATGAAATTGAGCAAAGGAAAACTTAGGCTGAACATCAAGGAAGAGTTTGCTAACAGTGAAGCTTATTAGACTGCCAAATAGCCTCTCGGGGGAAGAGGTTTGAGCTCATTGCCCAGGTCATTTAAAACCGAACTGGACAGAAGTACTCAAGGAAACATTGTGGGGAACAAAGCTGCCCTGGCAGGGGAGCGTCAAGATGACCTCCTGGTCCTTGTTCTCTCTCTCTCTCTAATTTTTGTGATATATAACATCACATCATTACATCGCCTCCAAACGGGCTGCTCCTTGGGCTGAGGACATAACGAGAGTGGATGACTTAGCCTGCAATGGGAAACATGCAGGGGCCCCACCCGTAAACCACGGCTCATTAACCAGCAGCTACTCAAATTATTCTGTGCATCTCTGGCCTAATTCAAATTAAAATTGGAGGGCTTTTCCTGACAAGCCAGATGAAAGCTTCAAGTTCTCAGCAGTTCACAGTCTGTTTTACTACGAGCTATGAATTCTGCATGTTTTTTAAACTTTGATTTTTGTCTCTGTAGATACAGAGGGGGAAACAGTGCTAGGAAATCATTGGAAAGTGGCAACCAATACAAGCAGATTGTTTTCATTGTGGGAGATGGGGCAGCAATAGCTGACAGAATAAAGCCAGTCACTTAGTAGAACAAGCCCTTTTCATTGGAATAAAACTTCAGTCTATCAGTTTCCTTGAAGTACCACAGTCTATATACAGATGGGTATGGCCTCCTCCTAAAACTAGTCAGTGGTGACTCAGTGAGCACTTCTGGCTTCTTCGTTACTGGTCCTTACTCTCAGAGCACCTCCTGATCCTCAGACATGAATCATCAAGAAAAATGGGATATTTACTAGAAAACTGTGTATCAAGTTTCTATGAGGTAATGATAATATTTTTCCAATGTAATGTATGGAAATCAGTCTTGAAAACTGTAAAGTTATACCTTAAATAACAATTCTCCTTTATATTTAATTAAACACCAGTTTGAGTGCTTATTCTGTGCCTGTCTCTTCCATCCTGCTTCCTCCACTATTTGGATCATGAGAATAGTTATTTGTTCATGATTTTTCCTCTTTCCCTCAGCAAGTGTTCTACACCTTGCAAAACACTAAATCACTTTAATGCTTACCTGCAGCTTTAATCTGTGTTCTGCAATTTCTCAAGTCCCAAAATTAGCCACTCCTACTCACAAATTCTACTCAATAATTCTAAATTATTGAGCTCTTATTTTTGCTTTGCAAAATTTCAACAGTGCCATCTCATTAATTTAGCCACCATTCAACAAATATTTAAGTCAGCAAATAATATATGCCAGGCGCCGTGTTAGACCTGAACTAGAAAATAACTGCTACTGTCCTAATCTCAAGTTGCTCACAATCCAGCTGGAGACACAGACGAGGCAAACAAAGAACAATGTGGAAAGGGCCTCATCAGAGGAATAACAAACTGCTTTGGGAGTGAGTACAGGCAAAGGGACAACTGGCTCGGCAGAGGTTAACCTGAGAATATAAGAAACATTTGACTAGACTTATCCGTGTTCTTACAAGGTTATCCTAACTCTCCATTTTCCTTACCTCCACTCTGCCACCAGCTTGCAATATTTACATTTCAATCTTCCCAACTGAAGCTCCTTCGATAACTTGCCTCACTTCTCCTCTACAAATATCCCCCACATCCCGAAAAGTCATCTAACATATTACAGCTAACTCACTGTTAGGACTGGCAGCTTATCCTTTTTGTTCCATTTTTTTTACCTGTAAATACACCAATGTGAGTTTCAGGCAGGTACGTCTTTCTGCCATTAAAAAGTTGGATTTTTCTTATGACATGGTAGCTCTTTAAATTGGAGGAAAATGTAATTCTACATCAATAATATTTGAATCAGTTTCCCCAAAGTTCAGGTTCTGCTCCAAAATATCATTTTATTTCTTAACCATCAACTTCTCACTAGACAGTGGGCTTCCCAGCCACGGTGCAGAAATAAGGGAGGCTTCTCCATTTAGATCACAGATACACCTCTCTCTTTCCAGGAGTTCCTCATTACGGATTTTCTAAAAGTGCTCCACATTTTCAGCTATCTATGCCTTTGCTCCCACTCTGGAATAGCCTCTCCTCATCTTCTCTACCTTTTAGAAAACTTATTCTTCCTTAAAGTCTTGGGTCAAAAGCTACAGGCCCATGAAAACTTCCAGGAAAACCATCCTTAGATCAGGATAAATCAAGTATGTGTATCTTCTACAAATCCTCAGTTACTCTATTCTGTTTTACATTATTCATACACCACTGTAAATTTCTGGAGGGCAAAAGGTGTGATTTATTGTCTTTCAATCCTTCAGGCCTTGTGCATACTAGGTGCTCAACTGATGATTGTTAAATGAATGAATAAATGAATGAATGAATACAAATTGCTTTGTAATCTGTCAATCAGGTGATAATTGTTTTAGTCAGCCTGGGGTGCCATAATAAAATACGATAATGGAGTGGCTTAAACAACAGAAGTTTATTTCTCACAGTTCTAGAAGCTGGAAAGTCTAAGATCAAGCTGCCAGCAATGTAGTTTCACTCTGAGACCTCTTCTTTTGGTCAGTAAGCAGCTGTCATCTCCCTTCGTACCCATATGACCATTCATCCTGTGGCCACACAAGTCTCCTACGTAAGTTTCCTTGCTTTTTAAAACTGCCCTTTAACAATCTGATGTAGTCTCCACTTTCTTTAGGCTCTCCTTGTCCTCCAATGTATGGAGGCCAATTTACAAACCAACAGGCACTAGTCCCACAACAGGGACCCACCCTAATGACACCATCTAACCCTGACGACCTCTCAAAGACCCCATTTTTGAGTAGTACCACCACATTGGGAGTTGAGGCTTCAACACATGAATTTTGAGGGGACACAATTCAATCCACAGCAATAATATATTCATAAAGTTATGAACACACAACTCCTTTCCCTTTTAATTTTTCCTGTTACTCTGTCCATCCTTATCAAACAAATAACTAGAGATCTAGTGAAGTTCTGCTTATATTCAAAGCTAAAGAAACTGGTGAAAGCCATAGCTATGTCTAAGAGCTGGGACCCAAGGAGGTCTGCATCTAACACCACATTTAACTAAAATCTCTAGAACTGATAACGTGATTTATTGTCACATAAATGAGTTTTGTTCTTTGAATTTCATGTTGAAAATATATCATTACAGTAAAAAACATTAATCCTATAAGAATAAATTTTCTGAGCAGCCTTTGGCATGTGTCTTACATTGCATCCACTCTTCCATCTGTTCAAATTTCACAATGGTTACATTTCATGATAAATGGAAGCTTTACATGAGGCCATCTACACATCTTTGTCCTTCAGTGATTATTTTTCACCACTTCCTCCAACAAGAGCTGGAGAAAAGTGATTTCCAAAAGCCAAAATGATTTCCAAAACCTGAGATAAAAACCACAGGACTTTGGACTCTAAGAGCTAGATCTTAGAGGTAATTATGGTAGTAATAATAAATAATTGAACTTTGGTGCTTTTAGAGTTTAAAAAGCATTTACAGGGTTTATTGATTGTATTTAAAGTCCAAATCACTACTCTTTACATGAATTTTCTCTGCAAAGTTCCAAATAAATGGACAATCAACTGGTTTTGGAATATTTCCAGAGACCCAGAATTCACTACTTTGTACAGCCATTGATTCCTTAGTTTAGAAGGCTCCAGTTGTTCAAATGTTCTTCTGCATAATCCTTCTAATCATAATCCTAGCAACCTCCACTTCTTATTCCTATTTCTGACCACTGACTCTCAAAAAAATATGTGAAACCTCTAGTCCTCTGACACCCTTTTATCACACCAGATCTTCCTGTTACCATATTTGGAAAACATAATTCTTTCCTGTAACTACTGATAATAATTAACAACGGCTAACATTTATGGGGCCCTTAACCATAAGACAAGCTCTGTTTGAATACTTTGTTTATATTAACTTATTTGAATCCTTAGAGGTGTGCACTGTTTTGATCCTCAGAAGACACACAGGGATGCCTGCCAGCGCAGAGCTCATAAGTGCCAGAACTATTATGGGGAGGGACTCAGGCTTCGGACTCCAGAGCTATCACCCTTCGTGACTAGGATATGATGTTTTCCTACCATGCTGTTTGCTTTCCTCAGCACATTTGCTAGCCTGTCCTTTATATCTCTCTGAGGTTAGGATGATCTATTTCTAACCTATCAATCAATGTGGCAGGCCTCCAAGGCCCATAGAAGATGTGCTGGTACTACAGACAGCTGGGGGATCACAGGTGCTGGGGATTCCACTCCAGACCCCTCAAGTCAGACTCAATGGAGGGAACAGAGGGGAAACTCAAGCATTAATATTATTTAAGTCTTTTCAAGTGATTCTAATGGGCCCCCACTAGTCCATGGAGAAGGTTCATAATCTTTAGTGTTCATAGAAATCATCTTAAAGGATGACTCAGAAGCATAGCTTGGGGTTCAGAAACTGACATTTTCATCAGGACCCACTCTGGGCAATTTTTATTCAGGCACACTGAACTACGGAATTCTTATTCTCTTACATCACTCCAGTGTGCCATGAAGTGAAGACATCTGAAAAACAAGCAAAGGTTTCCTACATCATCAACATGTTCAGGACCACAATCATCAAATTCACTTCCTTATTTGCTCCCCATCGCCAGTGACTCAGACTCCACGTAAGCACTTGATGAGTACAGACACCAGGCACCCAGGGTACCTCAATGAGAGGTGCATTGCTGAAGGCAAGTTTACCTGCGGGTATAGCACAGCCTACACTGAAAATGCACTTTTGAAAAATATTTACAACAGGCTATCTTTTAACTGTTCTTAAAATATCATCATTATATACACACATATTGTTTCACATTCCATACAATATTTTTATATAAATAAAATCTGCTGACTTCCAGTCAACTCAACAAACATATTTAGTGCACCTGCTAAGCTCCAGGCACTGTGTTAAGGGGGCGTAGGGGGAAGAGACAGAGATTATGACAAAAATGAATAAGACATGGCCCCAGCCTTGAAAAGACTAATGTTCATGGACTGACCCAACAATTTTCATTACAGCCAGCCAGAGGGATCATGCTCCGGATGACTGGAACCTGTAAGCCTAATTCGGACGTCACAGCTCTGTTCAGAGGCAGGGAGCTGTACTCATTCACAGTATTCCTACACTAACACTCACTGATTCCAGAACTGTTCTGACAACGGATTCCTTTTTGGCTTTTTTTTTGTATTCAGATCTTTACTCACTCCTCAGGCTCACATGGCAGCTCCAGCCCTTCTCTCTGTCTACCTACTCAGACAGGACCTCGATTCGCCTGTGAATTCCACCTCTCTCTGGCCACCCCTGGCATATCCCAACCCAGTACAGTTCTATCCATGTGAATGGGAATTCCTTCTAATCAGACCCAGAGCCACAAAGTGGATGTTGTAGCGTTCATAGTCTACCAAGAGATGTGCACTGACATGTCCACAATGAATTGTAAGACAGAATATGCTGTAATATTATAAGGGAAAAAAAACAAACAAAAATGCCATGGCCACATATTTGAAAGAAGGATAAATTCTGATTAGTATGATAGAAGGCAGCCCCATGGAAATGTGATGTCTGTGACCTATTTTAAGGAGGAGGGATAAGTTAGCAAGAGTTAAGAGCAATCTAGATGAGAAGAGAGTGAATAAAGAAATGGGGTTGGGGGAAGTTCTGGGACATTATCAGGTTAAAGAAATAGACTAGAGTAGAAGCGGGGTGGTTGCAAAGGCTGAAAAGTTAGTTGGAAAGGAGATCAACGCGGCCTTGAATTCCATTATAAAGACTTGAACTTTACGCCCTATGGAAAGAGCCATTGAGGGGCTTTCAGTAAAGATGTGATAGAATCAGCTACACTTTAAGAATAGTACTTGGACTCCAGTCTAAAGGATAAATGGGAATTGGTGGAGGTGACTAAGAAACAAACCATTAGAATCATTATTTTTTACTCTCCTCAGCAAGTGAACTGGATACCCTTCATCTGCCCTCAGGACCACTCTCCACTCTTCTCTATCTGCCCTCTCGCCTGAGGGACTAGGCATCTCAGACTCCCTTCCCTTCTGGATTTGCATTATGTTCAGCCAATGGTGAGGACCCACAGGAGATCTGGAGGAAGCACAAGAGTAAGTTGGAGGTGCAAATTTCCTGAGCTCCTCCCCTGCCAGGTTACCTCGGGCTGGCTGTGTCCTGTCCAGATGGGATGTCCCGGCTCCTTTCACCTGGCCCGCTCTGTGCCTACTCCCTCTAAGGTTCAGGAGCTGCTCTCCCCTTACGCCTTCAGGCTTAGGGGTTGTAACAACAGCCACCCCAACAGCCCTAGGGTACCACTTTTTCCCTGATGGATTCCTTAGCAAATAAACCCTTTAGTAAACTTCCCTCCACTTAACCCACTTTCAGTGTGCCATTGGTGTCTTCCCAGCACCCTGATCGGTGCAGGAAGCACTAAGTAACCTTCAACCAGGGTGTTGGCCAAGAGCATGGGAAAGGCAAGGGTGGTGCTCCCGAGAGCACAAACCTAAAATGTTCCTCCTTGCTGAGGAGATAAAAGCTATGGTAAGGCAGCTGTGGTATCTGAGTTAATTTATCTATTCCAGATTGATTAGTAAATCTTAAAACATTTCTGAAAACTCAATCTATGTTTGATAGGAAAGAGCTTTTAGTTGTGAGGCGGATTCATGTTCAAACAATTTGCTTTAGAGGTAAGAGCTACACAGATTTGAAGTCAGACTGGCACAACTCGAAGATACAGCAGCCCAGGGCTAGGTAACTGCAATCACAAAAATGATGCTTCCTTTAACACAGGAAACAGACATGTGGCTGTTTATATAATGTATGCAAAGGCTGAGTCGGAGAGGAGAGCACTGAGAAGAGGAAGTGTGAGGTGCTGAAGCTGCAGTTCTCTGAGCAGAATTGTAAGAGAGAATGTTTGGAGTCTTCTGTGTGGGTCTATATAGCAGTCTATTCAAACAGATCAGATAATACCTAAAGGGCAGGTGGCTTATTTGTTCTAAATGCAGCAAGAGGTAATGGCATGCTTAAGTCATTTCTGCAGCAGCCTGTAATTTCACAAGTGCTCAAACGTTTCCTTTGACAGCTGTGCTGTGCGTTCATTATGTTGTCAATGTGAGTTCTGTAAAGGAGAGTGCCTGGCAGGAGAAGAGCTGGGGGGAGCAAGTGTTCAATGTTTTTTATCTCTCCAATTGGTTTAAAGCAATCAAGTAAGGCAAGAATCCTCTTCCCTGAAAATATTCAAATTGCCCATTTCACACACTATTCCATCTTTTATAGAAAGATAAAGTTAATCTTCCATGATTTACTTGAAGTTAGTGATTACAAGTATCTACTTTTTGACCAGCCTTATCACATTCTCTGGGAATATATTTAAATAGCCTGGAAGAGAAAATTGAATGGCCATGCGGAGGGGGCTGTAGAGTTAAAACAAAAACAAAAACAAAAACAAAAAACCACACCACTCATGTATGTCATGGAAACAGAGTTAAAGAAAAAATTAAAAAATAAAAGTAACTTTTCAGATTTGAATTACAAAGGAAAAGGGGATATTCCCCCCTTAATTTCAGAAAGAAAACATGATAAATACCATACAAAGGAGAGCAGAAGGTGGGGAATTGTTTTCATTTCCCATGAGCTCTTGGCTCTGATTAAAGCAGCCTAAGGAGGTGTGAGTCTCACACATGCCAATGTCCCTCCCTTTGATGCCATAAGACCCTTTCTTTCTCAATCAGCACTGCTCCCCCATGGAGAACTGAAGATTCAAAGACCACAGAGAACCAAGCAAAGCCTCTTTATTATTCGTCTTCCCAGCCTCAGCTGTGAGTGCCTCCAGCTGGGGACAGGAGTGGAAAGTGGCAATAAAAGTAAGGTGGATCTTATCTGTACGACACCAACCAATTAGAGAGAGACAAATTTCCTTCAAATTCATCAAATGTGGAGAAGCTTAATAACAAAAAAGCACACTTGACTTCAGCTTCCTGTTCAACAGATGCCAGTACACCAAGTTAAGTTCTATTTTTTTTCAACTCTGACTAGCCTGTTAAAATAGTTCAATCGATTGACCTAATTTTTCTTCACCTCTACTCAACTGTATGTTGAGCGATTGGTTCCTAACTCCGACAGATTAAAAGGTACCCACAGCAGCTGGTTACCCTATTGAAGACGACATCTCTTTTTTTCCGTGTTTCTTTTTGTTTTGTTTGGCCTTGCTTTGATACCAAGGCAGTCTCATGGACCTTGATATTTTAAACATTTTAATAAGTGAATTTTCAGCAAGGCCCAGCAGCCTGAAGATTTTAAAGAGCCCATAGGTCCACAGTCAGCTTATTTCATGTTTTCCTTGTTTTTTAATGGTAACTAATTGCCTTAATTAGTGCTAATTAAAAAGGTATGACCTCTGACATTAATCTAATGCAAACTAATTTGGGGGTTTCTGATGGAATAGAACAAATACACTAAATTAAGCTAATTGAGGGAGAGAACATTTGAATGAAAGAGGGAATTAGATCATATTTTTAAAGAAAGCCCATTACCAAATATTTACTGAGCACTTTCTATGTGCAAGGCACTATGATAGGGCATGCTCCTACTTTCAGGGAATGTTCAATCAGATTCCTCTCCCCCATGGTTTCTGATCCTGTCCAATTAAGTGACAATTAGGTCCTATAATATGGGAGGAAAAGAGTGATGTATGGCAAAAGAAATTAGGGAGCCAGATATTAAACATAAGCTAATATTTATTAAGTATTTAATATGTTTCAAATATTCTTCTAAGCATTTTATATCTATGCAGTAGTTAGTCTCATTTACACCATCTTATAGGTGAGAAAACTATAGAAAGGTTTGGAAACTTACTAAAGATCACACAGATAGTAAGTGGAATTTGCTGGTGTCAAAGCCTGCATGTTTTAACTATTTAGTAGATAATAACATATACTAAGCCTTAAAAGGAAAGACTTGCATATTAAACAGAATAAAATTGCATTGTGTCTAAACAAAAGACCTTAAGAAAAGTTGTCAAAAAATACCCAACATAAATTTCCAAATAGTGGGAGTTATTTCCACTATTCCATTAACTTCCTACCCAACTCCAATTAAGAGTTATAAAACATCAGAAAGAGGTGAGGAAAGGGCGCAGAACTGAGCTGGGACAGAAAGACCTATCTGCAGTCAGGTTATAGAGGAGGGAAGATCCTGGAATGGTTTCCCCTATTTTACATCTATAATCTTTGGACCAGCCTGATTGTGTAATTTTGTGATTCTCTAATCTTAGTTGTCCATATAGTGAACCTGAAACAATACAGAAATGCATTCAGTTCAGTAAGTATAAAATTATATTCCTCTGCATTCATTCATTAAACAAATTTTACTGAGAGACTAATTTCTGCTTGGTATTCCACTAAATATTGTTGATACAGTAGTGAACAAAACAGACACAGGTCTTTGGGTAGCCAGCATACAAGCAGGGAAAACACTGAACACATAATTACATGATAAACATGCTAGGAGCCAGGAAGAGATACAGTGCACTTGAAATCATGTAATAGGGTGGTCTTAGGGAGTCAGGGAAAGCACATATTTGAGGAACTGAAAAAAGATCCTTATAGACTGAACAGCAGAGAGTGAAACAGAGGGTGCTGTGACATGAGCCTGGAGTGGCCGGGATGGACCAGATCATGCAGGGTCATACAAACCATGTTGAATACTCTGCTTTTTATCCTAAAAGCATAAGAAAGATAGAGATATGTTTTCAGATAATGATCATAATAAGATAAAGATCTTTAAAAGATGATCTAAGATGTCTGGATAGAAAAATAAGAATGCTCCTAAGTAGTTCAAGAAAGAGGTGATGGCTTAGTTCATACGATGACAATGGAAATGAAAAATGTGGTCATATTCAAATGTATTTAGAAGATGAAATTGGCAGTACTTGGTGACTGAATATTTATGGGGGTGTAGGGAGAAGAATGACTATACTAAGGACAAGCCAAGAATAATGGTGGTTGATAGCTGTGTTAGTAAGATAAGGAATCCTGGAGGAAGAGCAGGTTAGGGAGAAAAGATTGCATTCTATTTCAGACTTATATTTAAGGTACCAAGAAAAGAGTTCAGTGTAAAAGGATAAGTTGATAAGTTTAAGAGTCTGGAGTGCAAAGGAAAAGTCTAGGCTGGGGATATAAATTTTAGAAGTAGCATATAGTGGCCATTAAAGCTGTGGAAATCAATGAGATCACCTAAGAGGAATATGTGAAGCAAGAAGAAAAATGAATCTCTGCCTTTTTCTAAAAAGTGGTTACTCCTATATGCCAAGACATTCTCATATTTAAAGGAAACTTAAAGGCCCCAAGACGTTCAGGATCATGGCAGCAAAGAAAAAGCAATGTTTCTAAGGGAAGGAGCAGAGATCTACTTCTGGTGATGGTGGCACAGGAAGACCACTCCACAGAAATCAAATCCTATAAAGTGAAAAATTATTTAAGCAATTTCAGGCACTGGAATACAATGAAAGGCAAAGGAAAACCTGAGAATTGTTTACCCATTGGAAAACTGTTACTCAACTGTGTTGTTTGGCCTTCTTGCCAGTTATCATTCCAATCCCACCCAGCTCAGACTGCAAAAACCTACAGCTTTTTTTGTCAGAAGTGGATGACTCAGTTCAGGGCAGGCAAGAGAGTAGCTAAAATCTTAACTGGGAGATTTTGGAAGTAAAAGAGCATGAGAAGTGCTGAGATAAAAATTGCCCAAAGATTTCTAGATAACTTCTAAGCATGAATGCAGGAGATCTCCAGAAGCTAGCAAATATTAAAAGCCTGAAGAGATTGGTGAATATGTTGTGCCTTTGAATGCAGTGCTCAACCCACACACAGCTTGGATATACAAAGGATGCAGATGAATTGAAAAACATTATCAAACGACTTGACCTAATTGATATCTGTAGAACCCTCCACCCAACAATAGCAGAAAACACATTCTTTTCAAGTGCTAATAGGATATTCACCAGGATAAAGCACATGCTGGCTATAAAAAAGGCTTAATAATTTAAAAGCATTGATATCATACAGAGTATGTTTTCTGACCAAAATGGAATTTAACTATAAATCAATCACCAAAAGAAATCTGGGAAAACTACAAATGTGTAAAAATTAAATAATAAACCTTTAAATCACCTATGAGTTAAAGAAGAAATCACGAGGAAACTAGAAAATATTTTAAATTGAATGAAGCAAAATGAAAACACACATATCAAAATCTGTAAGATGAATCTAAGGCAGACCATAAAGAAAACTTTACACCTATACTAAAAAAGAAGAAAGGCCTCAAACCAATTATCAAAGCTTCTACATTAAGAAGCTAAAAAAAAAAATGAAATCCAAATAATCTAGAAGAAAAGTAGTAATAAAGAGCAGAATGGAAATAAGCAAGACAGAAAAAAAGACAAGCATTAGGGGAAAATCAATGAAACTAAAAACTGGATTTTTAAAAAAATTTTTTAAATATCAATAATGAATAAATATTTAGCTAGCCTGGACAAGAACAAAAAAGATGCAAATTAGCAATATGTGGAGTGAGAAAGGCAGCATTGCTACTGATTTTATAGAAATTAAAGTGGATTATAAAAATTTTGTAAACAATCTTGCATGAGTAAATCTGATAATGTAAATAAAATGGACAGATTCCCTGAAAGACTAAACTTACTACTGTTAGTAACTAGCCAGTGTAACATGTTACTAAATTACAAGCTACTAATAAAAATTCTGAATAGGCTTAGCTCAAGTAAAGAAACTGAATTAATAACTTTTAAAAATCCTCCTTTAAAGAAAGCATCAAGCCCAAATGACTTCACCGATGAATCCTACCAAACATTTAAGAAATAAATAATAACCATCCAACACAAACTCATTCTGAAAACAGACAAAGAGAAAGTTCTAATTCATTTTATTAGGCCATTATTACTCTGACAAAGACATCATAACAAAAGAAAATTACAACCCAATATCCTTCATTAAAATTGATGCAAATATCCTTAACAAATTATTAGCAAATTGAAGCCAAAAAATAATAACACCCATTCATAATAAAAATTCTTCACAAACTAAGAATGGAAGGGAACTTTCTCAACCTAATAAAAAGGATTTATGAAAAAACCTGCAGCTAATATCATATTTAACTAGAACACTTTTAGATAATACAAGAACAGCAAAGCAAGAACTCTCTCCTCTCCCCATTTTTATTCACTACTAAAGATGTAGCTATTTCCATAAGACCAGAAAAATAAATAAAAGACACACAAATTAGAAAAGAAGTAAAACATTCTCTTTTTTGCAAACAACATGGTCCTGTACACAGACAATCCTAAGGGATCTACAAGTAAGCTAAAAAAATGGATTTATCAAGGTCACCAAATTATAGATCGATATATAAAAATCTATATTGTTAAGATGGAAATTCTCCCCCAAATTGATCTATAGATTAAATGTAATTCCACTGAAAAATCTCAATAGGATTTTGGGAGAATTGGCAAGTCAATTAAAAAATATATATGATAATTCGAAGGATCTAGAATAATCAAAACAATTATCAAAGAAAAACAAAGTCAGAGGCCATACACAACCTGATTTCAAGACTTACTTAAAACTACAGTAATCAAGAAAGTATGGTATTGACATAATGATAGGCATATAGAGAACAGAAATAAACACACTTACATGTCAATTGGTTTTTTATAGCCACCAAGGTAATTCTATGGGAAAAGGATAATCTTTTCAACACATTGTTCTGGAATAACTGTATATCCAATATGGGGGAAAAACTTAACTTATTCCTCACACCATAGACAAATTTTAATTCAAAATAGATCATGGACCAAAGCATAAGAGCTAAAATCATAAAATTTGGGAAGAAAACATAAGAGGAGACTTTGGAGAAACTTTGGTGACCTTGTATTAGGCAAATGTTTCTTAGATAGCACATAAAAAATACTAACCATAAAAGAAAAACAATTGACAAATTAGACTTAACCAAAATTAAACACTTTAGTTTATAGGTCTCCATTAATAAAATGAGAAGATAAGCCATAGATTGGGAGACTTTATTAATAAAATGTATATCAGATCTGAAGGACTTGTATTCAGAATATAGATAGCTCTTATGATTCAATAAGGAGATTAGTAACAATTTTTAAATGTGTAAAAGATTTAAACAGACACTTTACAAAAAATATATATATATATATTTATAAAATATATAAAATATATTTATAAAATATATATATATGAATGGCCAGCACATGACAAGCTAAGCATCACTGGTCACTAGGGAAATGCAAGCTTAAAGCACAGTGATATAGCAATACATACCTAAAAGAATAACTAAAATTTTAAGTGTTGCTGATGCTATGGAGAAACTGAAGCCCTTATACACTGCTGATTGGAATACAAAGTGGTACAGCCACTTTTTCAACCAGTTTGGCACGTTCTTAAAAAGTAAAAGCATGTATCACATGACCCACGATTCTTTCCTAGGTGTTCACCCAAGGGAAATGCAAGCATATGTCCACACAATGACTTTTACAAGAATGTGTATAGCAGCGTTTTCAATACAGTCAAAAAATAGTAGCACAAGTGTCCACCAACTAGATAAACAGAATGTGGTCTATCCAAACTACAGACAATTACTCAGCAATTTTTTAAAAATGAACTAATGATACATGCAAGCAAATGAATGAATTTCAAAATATCATGCTAAGCGAAAGGGGTCAGATATAAATTTGTACATACTATATGGTTCCATTTATATGACTTAGAAATGGCAAAAGTAGTACCAGAAAATATGTAAGTGGTTGCTTGGGGCGAGGTGGGTGTGATGAGGAGCAAAGGGAACTTTCGGGATGATGGATTTGGTCTTAAACTTCATTGTAGTGGTGCTTTAATGACTGTATACCTTTACTAAAGCTCAACAAAATGTATGTTTAAAATGGATGAATTTTTTTTTGTATGAAGGTGTTTACAATTTTTTAGAATAAAAAATAAAAAGGAGAGAGTGGTTAAGTGAACCAAAAATTGGTAAGAGATCAAAAACAAAGAAGACAAGTCATCTTCCATTGAAAGGAAAGTTACAAAGGTCTTTTATGATCTAAATAAGGATAGTTTAGTGGTTTGGGGGGAAGCAGAAACCAAAATGTAGTAAGTTGAGAAATCCATAAGAAATGAAGAAATGAAGACAGTCCACTTTATGTGTTAGATCCATTCTTGTTAGCCAGCCAGGGAAGAATAAATGGCATTTTCTGTACCCCGGGCCTATGCCAGGAGACTGTTCAATCTTCATGAATAGGTATTTTGAAATGCTTCCAGGGACCTCACCTATCTTACATCTTAGTAGGAGTGTTGCCTAGTGCATCCCATTTTCCTTCATACCATTGCAATGGCCTCTCCATGAGTATTTCTCCCCACATTAAGGAGATAGAACTAGAGGGGTCCCAGAATACTTATTTGCTGAAGTTTTATTTATTTATTTATTTATTTATTTATTTATTTATTTATTTCATATTTTTTTTATTGATTTATAATCATTTTACAATGTTGTGTCAAATTCCAGTGTTCAGCACAATTTTTCAGTCATTCATGGGCATATACACACTCATTGTCACATTTTTTTCTCTGTGATTTATCATAACACTTTGTGTATATTTCCCTGTGCTATACAGTGTAATCTTGTTTATCTTTTCTACAGTTTTGAAACCCCAGTCTATCCCTTCCCACCCTCTACCCCCCTGGTAACCACAAGTCTGTATTCTCTGTCCATGAGTCTATTTCTGCCCTGTATTTATGCTTTGTTTTTGTCCGTTTGTTTGTTTGTTTTTGTTTATGTTTTTTAAGATTCCACATATGAGCGATCTCATATGGTATTTTTCTTTCTCTTTCTGGCTTACTTCACTTAGAATGACATTCTCTAGGAGCATCCATGTTGCTGCAAATGGCATTATGTTGTCGGTTTTTATGGCTGAGTAGTATTCCATTGTATAAATATACCACCTCTTCTTTATCCAGTCACCTGTTGATGGACATTTAGGCTGTTTCCATGTTTTGTCTATTGTAAATAGTGCTGCTATGAACATTGGGGTGCAGGTGTCATCCTGAAGTAGATTTCCTTCTGGATACAAGCCCAGGAGTGGGATTCCTAGGTCATATGGTAAGTCTATTCCTAGTCTTTTGAGGAATCTCCACACTGTTTTCCACAGTGGCTGCACCAAACTGCATTCCCACCAGCAGTGTAGGAGGGTTCCCCTTTCTCAACAGCCTCTCCAGCATTTGTCATTTGTGGATTTTTGAATGACGGCCATTCTGACTGGTGTGAGGTGATACCTCATTGTAGTTTTGATTTGCATTTCTCTGATAATTAGTGATATTGAGCATTTTTTCATGTGCTTTTTGATCATTTGTATGTCTTCCTTGGAGAATTGCTTGTTTAGGTCTTCTGCCCATTTTTGGATTGGGTTGTTTATTTTTTTCTTATTGAGTCGTATGAACTGCTTATATATTCTGGAGATCAAGCCTTTGTCAGTTTCACTTGCAAAAATTTTCTCCCATTCCATAGGTTTTCTTCTTGTTTTACTTCTGGTTTCCTTTGCTGTCCAGAAGCTTGTAAGTTTCATTAGGTCCCATTTGTTTATTCTTGCTTTTATTTCTTCTAGGAGAAAATTTTTGAAATGTATGTCAGATAATGTTTTGCCTATGTTTTCCTCTAGGAGGTTTATTGTATCCTGTCTTATGTTTAAGTCTTTAATCCATTTTGAGTTTATTTTTGTGTATGGTGTAAGGGAGTGTTCTAGCTTCATTGTTTTACATGCTGCTGTCCAGTTTTCCCAACACTATTTGCTGAAGAGACTGTCTTTATTCCATTGTATATTCTTGCCTCCTTTGTCGAAGATGAGTTGACCAAAAGTTTGTGGGTTCATTTCTGGGCTCTCTATTCTGTTCCATTGGTCTATATGTCTGTTTTGGTACCAATACCATGCTGTCAAGCATGGACACTTAAATGTTACATTAAGAACAACAGAAATATCCAAACTGGGTCAATGAGGAGTAGATACTTCTATTAGAATGGATCTTAATAAATCCATCCTTCTCAATGAAGTTTTCTCGGCCACTGGCCTGACAATGAAATCTGTATCCATATAACAGTCATTGTTCATAATACTCAACCTGCAATTAATCCTCCTCTACCTTGTAGTGTCTTGGAATTCTGGAATGGGGAATGTTAGAAAAGAAGATAGGCAAAGAATAAGGCTCAGGGACGTGAAAAACATGATAGACCTACAGAGAAAGCTGGCAATTGAAAAATTCCATTCATCAGGATTAGGGCTCCTTTTAGGAATAAGAAACCTAATGTCCATTTTAAATTAATTCCATGTAATCTCCTTCACCTCTCCAAACTCAAAAAGTTTACACACACACATACACACACAAACACACACACACTACCTTCCAAGAATGGTATTTGGGAAGAATCAAGGAAAAGGGCCTGGGTACCATGGAAGGATCAGCTCAGAGCCACTAGAACCACTGAGGAAATGACACGGATGAGATTGAGAGTCCTCGGGAACATATGTGGAACATGACCACAAGAACACAAGCCCCAGTAAATTCACAGAAATACTGGTGGAGTTTAAACTATCCTTTCCACATTATGAGGGTTAGAGTGTTTAAACCAATTTTATTTAAGTCTCAAAGGATGAAGTGATCTCAACAAGAACCTAAACGTATCTAAACAAAGACAAAGGAAGCAAACTAAGAGAAAGAAGCCTAGGCAGGAGGGCTGAAAAGAAGAGGATTCTGGGCATGAAAAGGGGGTGCTATCATGGTGGTCAGCAGAGAGGCATGTGAAAGAACCCAGGCCTTTATCAAAACCAAAGTCCACAGACAAGAAGCAAAGCCACGTTCCAAGTACAGAGACAGCTATCGTGTAGTAATGTGAATATAGCATCTAACATTAAACCAGCTTGGAATTGAATTCCAGCTTTGATATTAGTAGTGTTGCTTCAGTTTACTAATCTGAAAAATGGGAATAATATATATATTATTTTTGTTTGTTTTAAGGATGAAATAAATGTGAAAGCACTTAGAGTTCTTGGCATATGGTAAGCAACCAACATGTGCTACTATTATTGCTGTTGCCGCTGCTGTTATAGAAGGCAAGCTCAAGGTCTAGGAGTTTTGGTTAGAGAAGGAGACAAAGCAGGGAAGCTCTTCAGTGTGCCTGAGCATCCCCAGGAATTTCTTTTTAAAAGACCGATGCCCAGACTTCAGCCCCCAAGAATCTCACAACGTAGCTCTGGGTAGGACACAGGGATTTGCATCATTTTCAGTTCCCAGGTGATTCTGGTATAGATGGCACATTAAGAAATAGGACTCTAGAGGGAAGCCCTCTGAGAGACTGATTTTTCTTGGAAAGCTAAGCAACAGTTAACGTCATTAAGACACATCCAAAGGTGACACCTAGGTGATCAGGCCACAGGACCCAGTTGGGAGGATGTTAAACCTGCAGACTGAAAGAAATTAAGCAACAAAGTTTGACAAGGCCAAAGCCAAATAAGGGCATAAAAAGCTGTATGTAAACATCAAAATGACCCTTTCACAATAAGAAACCAAGAATCAGCCAGTAAACATGAGGCCAGAGTAGGATCAGCCACGTAAAAGAGAACAACTCGGGATGAGGCGTGAATCCTGGGACAGCGGCAAACAAGCAGGGTTGAGTACGAGAGCCAAAAACACAGGGATGAGTGGCCTGGGAGGGGATAAGGAAGCAGATTAATTAGACAAAGTGATAAAACTACAGTAGTATATTTTAAAATATTATTTGTATAGAACATTTTACATTCGTTATTTTATACTCAAAGCATGCTAGTCTCAATTAGGTAATTTTTTCAAATAATCCTAATGATCCCCTGTTCCACATAAGGAACCAAGACTCAAAGGGGAGCTACTGCTTACCTACACAACTTACCCACATAACTTAGCTGGTTAGTAGAGGAGCCCAGCAGTCACTCCAGATCCTCTGATTAGACTCCAGGATACTATCCAGTCCACCACATGCAGGTGGAGGAGCAGAGTGTGAGGGAGGGAGACCAGCAGTGAGGAAAGGGATGCCCCCTCCACCTTCATTCAAGGAACATACCTCTCTGCAGCCAGAACTCTTTTATCATTAAAAAACCCATGGGGATCTGTATGCAAAAATATCCAAGAGCCACTAGGTGTTTGAAGAGCCATCAGATTTGGGGGTGAAAATGGAAGCTCAAGGTATTCTTTAGGACTTGGCTTCAGAGACTGCTCAGTTACAGCATTAAGTGTTATTTCCTGCTGATGTATCGTTCTGCACCTCATGAAGGTGTTTCATCTGCCCACATTTTAAGGCTACACTCTGTAACCATCCTACAGGCCAGCAGGATGTTTCCTCTTTCCAGTCCTACAGAAACAACCCTATGGTATTAGCTGATAACGTTTAAGCCACTTGAGATGCCTCACTTAGCAAGCAAGAACATATTGGGTATGATTGAGAACTAGAGTCTTAATTATAGTATTGTGTACCTGAGGTAATTATTCACAAGATGTAGTGGTGCTTGAGACTGTTATTTGTGATCAACTCAATTAATGCAATTTGACCTGCCCCACAAGTGAAGTCAATTACCTGGCAATCACAAAAGTCTCATGACAGCTTCAAGCCGATTGTTCCAAAATAGCTTCATGTGATTGATAGATGATAGATAGATAGATACATAGATAGATAGATAGATAGATAGATAGATAGATAGATAGATAGATAGATAGACAGACAGATATTTATTTTTTATTTTTGTTTATGTAATTGTATATAAATCTTTCTTGCATTTACCTATCCCTTTAGGAGAAAATCACTCTCTACTCAAGTCCCAGCGATCACAAAATTGGTATTCCATCACGTATTTTCCTGTCAGAACACTCTCTAAAATGTTTCTATCAAATTTCATGGAGATCTGAAATGAACATAAGTGACCAAGCTAAATCCGTCACTCTATGCCACTTGGTCGGTACTGAGTGGTGTTGGAAAGTGCACCAAAGTCCTACACTCACAATGTACTGGTCACAGGCCTTCAGCAAATGAGGAGCACGGTAGCATGAGATGTACATTAATTTTTCATTTAAATAATAAAATGAAGAGTACGATTAAAATAGAGTTAGTTATCTCAATCATTTAAAACCAACATCTGGCTGTGTCTACTCAAGGAAACAATGCTGACCAAAATGTTTAAGTTTTCCTTCTGAATTATGATAATTTGATTGGCTTAGTTCTAACGGAAGGTAATTAAATTGTGGAAATTAATCCTTAGCATGGAAGTTGCAACATAACATCATTAGTAAAATATTCAAATTTCAGCTACTCCAAAAAAATTTTTATAAAGTATCTTATTTCTCTCATTCAATTATAAGATACCTAGCACGACATCAAAAGAGGCATGAAGTCTACACTGGAAATTGACACAACATTGTAAACTGACTATAACTCAATAAAAAATGTTAAAAAAAAAAAAAAAAGAGGCATGAAGATCTAAGCCTATGAGTGATTTGGCATAAATTCCCGAGCCAGGCAGAGAACAACAACGATAATAACTATATGTATTCAATAGCATTTACTCTATATCAACCACTCCGCTAAGCGTTTTTCATGCAATATTTTACTTAACCCTAGAAACAACCTGATGAGGGAAAAC
Organism: Vicugna pacos; assembly: GCF_048564905.1. NCBI lineage: Eukaryota > Metazoa > Chordata > Mammalia > Artiodactyla > Camelidae > Vicugna > Vicugna pacos. Next base: position 29,785,514 of record NC_132988.1, read on the forward strand.
TGTTGCTGTCTCCATTTTCTTACATCAAAGCTAAGACCAGCCACATCTAGGTAACTAATCCAAGCTCACCTAACTAGTAATGGTCAAACTTTGACTCTAGCCAGGCCTGTCTATCTCTAGCTGTGAATACAGACTGTACATAGTATCCCCAGCTGGTCACCTTAGAGCCCTTCTGGGCCAATGCCTCTTTATATGGGGAAGGACCCGAGCCCAGGGAAAACCTACATTATTGTTAGGCAAAACTAAAACTCAAGCCAATTGATTCTGCTTTTACGCTCTAAATGATAGAAGATCATTATAAGTTTCTTCCTCCTGTTATTCTCTAACAAGTGTGTAGATATTCCAACAAAGATACTTTAGTTCTTAATTAAATCAACTGTTTTTCATTCCTATTATCACTGAAGTAGAACGTTTAATAATTAGAGTATTTATTCACCATAGGTTTAGCGTGAAATTGTGACTCTGTTCCACCTTGTAAGGCTTCATATTTCAATATTCTCAGGGTTCAGACCATATACCACATCCAGAAACCATGCTTGTAAGCAAAGTATCTTAAGAAACCAAATCAGCATTCTCTAGGCTTGGTCACAGTCACCTGCTTAGTAGGGGCTTAATCACAGTCAAGAGAGAAAATCACCGTGTATTTAACAGTACTGTTTTAAGGATTGATGAAGGAGTCAAAATAAAAATTATTCTACTATTTAAGGTTAAGCCAATAATTTGGCAAATAATTACTACTCAGCCTATTGTCTATATTTTTCACCTACTAATCAATTTGAAAAAAATCTGCTTTTAAAATGTTAAGGTATATTTTTCTAGTTAAAGGAAACATGAAAATTATGGCCTTTAAAGAAATTACATATCACTGTTTCAAACATACCACAGGCTACATGTTTTGAGAGCTTCTGACACTATAATAAAATTAAATCCTGGTAAAAAACATATTTTTCAATGCACTGGTGGTTTATGATAAAAATAAAATCTAACAACAGAAAAAGAACATCAGGCTGAATGGAAATGGTGAGTTATAAGCAATCTGAAAGCCAAGTTGTCCAAGATTATAAATAGTTACAAGTCACTAACATTAGGAAACTGAACTTGGGGGGCCCTTGCTTGAGAGGGGAACTGACCTTGAAACTCCTGCATTGAGTAAACAACCTGGAAGGGGATTAAGGAAGTCTCAGGACTCTGAGTCTTGGGGCCATCGGCAGGATAAGCAAGATAACCTGACACCCACAATAAATGAGGAACTTCAAAATGTATTAAAGCAGTCTCTGGCAGGGCTGGGACTAGAGTGAGGCAAGAGAAGCACCTAGGGTGCAACTTTAGGAAGGCACACCTGCATGACTAAGAGTGAGTGCTGAGAATGAGTGCCTCCTTAAATTATGTGTCCTAGAGAGCCTCACTTGTCTCACCCTGGTCCCTGCCCTGGTCTCTGGTTGATACCACAGCCCTAGCTCTGCCAGAAGCAAACACAAATCTTCTAGGGATGAAGGAACCTCTGACCAAGACCCACAGGATTTCCACAGGTGAAGTTCAGTCAAATATGAGTTCACACATGCCACTAAATCCACACGGTAACAACTACTATGATTCACAGTTAGTAGAAAAAACAAAAAATTTTCCTGGATACAAAAGGACCTCAGATATTGGAATATCTGATAACTGATATAAACTATGTAAAGATATAAAAGATGGAATAAAAAAGTGAGTAAGTAATCAAAATAAGTATAAGAATACAGGTCAATGTAATAGAAAAGACAACCCAGAAATAAGCCTCACATTTTTGGTCTGCTGATTTTCAACAACGGTATCAAGTGATAAAAAGAGTAAACTATTCAACAAATGGTGCTGGAATAATTTAATATGCACATAAAAAAAAGAATTTAAACTCTTAGTTCATACCTCATACAAATATTAACTCAAAAATGATTAAACACCTATATGTAAGAGCTAAAATTATAAGCCTCCTAGAAGTTTCTAGAATAATTTTTCCCTTGGTTTAGACAAAGATTTCTTAGATATGATATTAAACGAATTATCTAGATAAAAAATTTTGATAAATTAGGTTTTATCAAAATTAAAAGTTTTTGCTCTTCAAAAGAAACTATTAAGAAAAAGAAAAAACTTCCATGAGATAATATATGCAAATCATATATCTGATACAATAAACTTATATATGGAAGGTAAAAAGAATTCTCATTACTCAATAATAAAAAGGCAAACAATCCAATTTTTAAGAATGGGAAAAAAAAGAATTAAAAAACACTTCACAAAAGAAAATATATGAATAATGAACAAGAACATGAAAAGATGCTCAGTATAATCAGTCCTAAAGGAAATGCATATTTAAACCACAATAGGATATGACTGCATATCCACCAGAATAGCTAAAATTAAAAGACTGACAATACCAAATATTGGCAAGGATGCAAACCAACTGAAACACTTATATTGACAATGGGAATGTAAAATAATACAATACTTTGGACTACTGTTTAGCAATTTCTTATAAAGCTAAACATAAACTTACTATGTAAGCTAGGAATTCCACACCTAGCTATCTACCAAAGAGAAATGAAAACATGTACCCATACAAAGGCTTGCACATAACTATTCATAGAAGCATTATTGATAATACTCAAAAACTGGGAGCGACCAATGTGTCCATCAGCTGATGAAAGGACTTTTAAAAATATGGCATATCCAAGCAATGGACTATTATTCAGCAATAAAAAGAGCAAGTTACTGATATATGCAACAAGATAAATTTCAAAGTCATCAAGTTACATTAAAGAAGCCAGATACAAAAGACTATACATTGTATGATTTTACTTTCAAGAAATTTCTAGGAAAGGCAAAACTATAGAGACAAAGTAGGACAGTGGTTGCCTGAAGCTAGGTGTGGGAGTGGGGACTGACTCCAGATGCACATGGAGGAACTTTTTAAGTTGATGGATATGTTCTAAAACTAGACTGTGGTGATCATTGTACAACAGGATACATTTCCTAAAAATCATCAAACTGTATATTCATAGTGGGTGAATTTTATATTACGTAAATCATACCTCAATAAAGCTGTTTTTAAAAATGAATAATTAACAATGACCAAACAGTTTTATTAAAAGAATGAAATAGAAATTATTATATAAAAAATACAATAGCCATATTTAAAAGTTCTACAGATGGAATTTGGACTATAGAGTAAATCAAAGTATTATACCAGATATCCTGAAATGGTTAACCATACTGTCATCATGGAAGAGAATATTCCTGTTCCTAGGAAAGTCATGCTAATATATTGAGTTAAATAGACTTAACAACAACTACAACAACAACAAAAATAACCCAAGCCAAAAATGAGCAGAAGACCTAAACAAGCAATTCTCTAGTGAAGACATACCAATGGCCAATAGCCACATGAAAAAAATGCTCAATATCACTAATTATCAGAGAAATGCAAATCAAAACTACAATGAGGTATCACCTCACACTAATCAGAATAGCCATCATTAAAAAGTCCACAAACAATAAATGCTGGAGAGGGTGTGTCGAAAAGGGAACCCTCCTACACTGTTGGTGGGTAGTTTAGTGCAGAATTATGGAAAACAGTATGGAGATTCCTCAAAAAACTAAAAATAGAATTACCATATGATCCAGTAATCCCACTCCTGGGCATAAATCCAGAAAGAAGTCTAATTTGAAAAGATACATGCACCCCAGTGTTCAAAGCAGCACTATATACAATAGCCAAAACATTTAGGTAAGCAACCTAAATGTCCATCGACAGATGACTGGATAAAGAAGCTGTGGTATATGTATACAATGGAACAATACTCAGCCATAAAAAAAGAATAAAATAATGCCATTTGCAGCAATGTCAATGGATCTGGAGATTGTCATTCTGAATGAAATAAGCCAGAAAGAGAAAGAAAAATACCATGATTTCACTTATATGTGGAATCTAAAAAAAAAAAAAAGACAAATGAACTTATTTACAAAACAGAAACAAACTTACAGACATAGAAAACAAACTCATAGTTACAAGAGGGAAAAGAGGGTGGGAAGGGATAAAATGGGAGTTTGAGATTTGAGATACTAACTACTATATATAAAACAGATAAACAACAAGTTTATACTGTATAGCACAGGCAACTATATTCAATATCTTGTAGTAACCTATAATGAAAAAGAATATGAAAAGGAATATATATATTTGTATGTATGACTGAAACATGATGCTGTACACCAGAAGTTGACACTACATTGTAAACTGGCTATACCTCAGTAGAAAATAAAATAAAATAAAGACTATATCATATACCATTTAAAAAAATTAAATTGTCATGATACATGCAGCCTTTCTTCAAGTGGTTCAGAAAAAAATTAATTGTATGTATGTGTATGTGTGAGGTGGAAGAGGGCAGTAATAAATAATAAGGCAAATGTTCTCTGTACCATTTTTGCCACTTTTTTCAAAGTTCAGTTTGTTTCAACATAGGACGTTGATCATTTAAAGACTATTAAAATAGACAAACTTCAGCGACACAACTGATAAAAAGAGACACAAATAAACAATATTAGAAACGAAAAGGAGGATTTACCACAGACATGATAGAAATGAAAGAGACAGCACAATAAAAAATTTATACCAATAAATTTGAAAAAATAATGACTAAATTCCAAGAAAATATAACTTACCAAAAAGTGACTCAAGAAAAAAAGCCTTAACAGTTCCACAATTATAAAGACACTGAATCAGGAGTTAAATTTTCATACAAATAAACTGGCAGTCCCAGATAGTACAACCAATGAATTTTATTGGATTTTCAAGGAACAAATTATTCTAAAATTTTATGAACTCTTCCAGAGAATAGCAAAAAAGGTAACACTTAGGTAACTAATTTGTAAGGTTGGTATAACTCTAGTACCAAAACTAGATAAAGGCAGAAAGAAAATTTTAGCTCAACCTCACAAATAAATAGACTAAAAAAATCACTAAACAGAATACTGGGAAACTGAATACCATAATATTTGAAAAATAATAAGTCAAGACCAAAATAGTTTTTTTTTTCCAGGAATGGAAAGAAAGTTTAGCATTAGAAAATCTATAAATGTAAAATACTACATTTACTTATTTAAAGATAAAATCATATTGTTATTTCAAGAGACATAGAAAATGATTTGATAAAATTCAAACCTGTTCATAATTTTTAAAAAATATACTACTAGAATCCCAGTCCACTGGGACTTCAAAACTTGTAGATACTGGCAGGCATATGCAGAATAGATAAACAAGATTATACTGTATAGCACAGGGAAATATATACAAGATCTTGTGGTAGCTCACAGCAAAAAAAAAAAATGTGACAATGAATATATGTATGTTCATGTATAACTGAAAAATTGTGCTCTACACTGGAATTTGACACAACATTGTAAAATGACTATAACTCAATAAAAAAATGTAAAAAGAAAAAAATATATATATATATTCCTGGAAACTTGGAATAAAATGGAACTTGTTTCAATTAAGAAGAACTTGAGTAAAAATCAATCTAAATGGAGAAACATCAGAAATATTTCTCTTTAATGTAAGTACAAAGATTAATCATTTTACAATGTATACGTATATCAAATCATCAAGTTGCACACTTTAAATATATACAGTTTTGTCAATTATACTTCCATAAAGCTGGAGAAAATAATGAAATGAAATAAACAAGATCAAAACATAAGTAAATAAATAAAGTATGAGGCATATTATCCACTATTACCATTTCATTCAACATTATGTTAACATATATATGCTTATGTACTATACACTACATAATATAGTTTGAAACAAACTGTCAAAAGGAAGAAACATAGACAAGTTTAAAAAAGATAATGTAGGAACACTAGATGCACAAAACCAGATACTATATAATACCATTTTTGTAAAGTTCAAAGACATGAAGAAATAATATATTTTCTAGGGATGTATCATATTTAAAGCAAGGAAATCATAGACACCAACACAGAAGTTTTCCTCTGTGTGGAAGACAGAAAGAGGGGCTTGGGAGGAGGTGTCAGAGAGCTTCAGCAGTATGCAGCTGAGTGTTGGGGGAGTAGGCTGGTATTCTTTTGTTAATTTGCTTACATAATTTATATGCATGTTACATGTATTCTTTTGCATATATCAAACATGAAAATGTTTCATCCAAAAAATCAAGGGAGACAAGAAAAATCATGCTAAAATCCAAAGAAGTTTATTTACTTCATTCCTTAAGTTCTTTTTTATCAGGTTTTTGTGGCAGTTTGTTTTCCTAGAAAAACCACAAGATTTCCAGTGGACAGCAGTTTATGTTCCTTTAACCTACTCATTTGCAGGAAAATAACAAGGACATGTGGATTATCAGGATCAGTAAGATGTAACTGTAACATAAATCCAGAGCAACTGAATTGTTGACTGAAATCAACTCTTATATTGTAGAGAGCTTGGAGGAGCATCAGTAAAACTAAACTAAACCTTTATCTATGCAAATAAGATAGTTTATATGAAAACACTGTACAAGCATGAGCACATGCCCGAGTGCAAGGGCCCAAAACAAAGTTAGGTTTAAATCCTGGCTCTACTTATTTAACTTCTCTGAACCACAGACTCTTCATCTATCAAATGAAGACAATAATATCTCCTTAAACAGTGTGCCAACCCATGGTGGTAAAATAACTAAAATGTTACAAAGACACAGGAACCGTAAACTTTGTTCTTACATAATTCTCAGTGTAAATTACCATTACCCTCAACCAATGTTCATTACAGATACTATATTTCATTTTGTTATTGGAACCAGTGAAATAGTCTTCTTAAAATAGTTGAATTCAAGCAGTAATATTACTTCTCTTATAGCCCATTGGAGAGGTCCTTGAAGAGACAAAAGGTCACTTTTATTATCACTATGATATTTTAAAATCATAAAAATGTTTTATAAAAACATGAATTTTGCCTAATCATGAGGGGTTTTTCATAAAATCCAGTACAGTCCTCTCTCCTAGACTCCACACCTGCCATCTCTTCCAGCAGAAATCACAAGAAAGCCTCTGAGACCCATCTGATCATAGCAGTTTTGCACCTCACCTACCATCACAGCTTCAACAGTGGAGACTGAGAAAATATCTCAGAACTGGACAGCTCTTCCACCCTTCCTAGTCTGCACGGCTTCACAAACAGCCATGCCGTATCCTGAGAGCTTTTTGGTATCCTTCCCCCACTTTATGCATCTCTGCATGCTAATCCCTCCATGGGCCATCACAGTCCTTTTTCTGTCCCTATCCACCCAAGTCCTGAACCTTTTCATTGTGTCCTCTGGAGTTCACAGTTAGTCATTGTCAAATCTCCTGTATTCTTTTCTCTCAAAATTCCTCTCACTTTCTCCATCAAAAGGGAACGTGGATCTCCCTTGAGAATACTACCTGTCCTGCAGCCCTCTCAAGTAGTGACTGTTATTCTCCCTAGTAATACTGGAGATGGAGTAGATGTCTCTCATGCTCCTCATTCTGCTTTCAAACCATCCATCCTCTTCCACTTTTGAAATGGCCAACTCTGGATCCCATAATCAGAATATATCTGAATCTCAACTGGTTGCAGTCACTCCCCTCCTCCCTTCAAGAATTTTGCTCCTGTCATCCTCAACTGCATATGTCTGTAAATCTTGTGATTTTAATATACATGTAAAATGAACCTCCCAATGCCTTAGCCTCTCACTTCTTGGACATGATCCTACATTCAATCTCAGACTCTCTTTCTTCCATGATCATGAAGACTCTTCACCAAAACCCAACCATGCTGGCCTTGGACTTCCTAGTCTCCAGAACTGTGAGAAGTAAATTTCTATTATTTATAAACCACCTAGTTTATAGTATTTCTGTTAAAGCAACCCAAATGGACTAACACAGAAAACTGGTAACAAGGAGTTGGGTGCTGCCCTAAAAAGTACCTTAAAACTTGGACACAGCTTTAGAACTGGGCAACGGGTAGGGGCTGGAAGAGTTTTGATGTACATGCTAGAAAAAGCCAACATTGCCATGAACGAATCATTAAAGTGAATCTGGTGAGGGCTCAGAAGAAGAGGAGAGCTACAGAGAAAGCCTCAGTCTCTTAGAGAATACCTAAGTAGTCATGAACAGAATGTTGGTTGAAATATAGACTGTAAAGTTCATTTTGATGAGATCTCAGAAATGAGGAACTGGAGGAAAGTCCTTGTTATAAAGTGGCAAACAACTTAGCTGAATTATGTTTGTGTCCAGGTGCTTTATGGCAGGTAGAACTTGTGATCAATGAAATCGAGTATTTGGTTGAAACTATTTCTAAGCAAAGTGTTAAAGGTGTAGCTTGACCTCTCTTGAATGCTAATAGTAAAATGAGAGAAGAGAGAAATAACTTAATAACAATTGTTAACCCGAAAAGAACCAGAACTTAACAGAAAATTCACAGCCTATTCCTATCTCAAAAGAGAGAGAGAGAGAGAGAGAGAGAGAGAGAGAGAGAGAGAGAGAGACATGTTCAGAAGAGAACATTAAAGGTGTGACCATACAATCTTTTAATAAGGATCTTAGTGTGGGTGTGAACTATGGATCCCAGCAGGAAAACTGCCAATTTGAATAGAAGGAGAAGGAGATAGGAAGAAAAGAAGCAAGGTTGTCAGACTTCTTAGATTTTACAGGATGGGACCATAGAGCCGTTCAGGTATGAACATGCAATATTCCTCAAGACAAGGAAAGAAGGATCCCAAAAAGGGTTCAGAAATTATCAGGGCTACCTCCTCAGTTTCAAAAGGAAGAGGCCATTGACAGAGTTTGAACAGGCCAAACACCACCCACAGCCAAGGGAGCCCTACCTCTGCCCAGCAGAGCTGTGGGAATACAGCCACCTCCCACCCAGATTTCAAAGGATGGAGCTACCCAGAGCTGTAAGCACATGACTCAGGCAGAGAGCTGTGATGGTAAGGGCAAGGCCACTGGAGAAAGTCTCTGCTAGTGCAGTGCCAGGTAAAGCCATGGGGGCAGGGCCCCCTTCTAACCTCAGAGCAGTAGAGACACCAGTGTGTGACTCCATCCTGGGAGAGCCACGCACATGAAACTTCAATCTATGAGAGATGCCATGTGGTCTTTGCTTAGCAAAGCCCTGGGTGTGGAGATACCCCAGTGTGTCCAGAAGGTGGGATCCCTGCCCTACTGGGCCTGGTGGCAGAGCATCCAGGCAAAGAAAATTATTCTCAAGCCTTGAGATTTAATGTTGTTTGCACTGTTGGATTTTGGACTTGCTTGAGACCCGTCATCTTTTTCTTTCCTATTTGTCTCTTTTGGAATGGGAATGTTTACCCTATGCCTGTCCCACCATTGTATTTCAGAAGTGCATAACTTGTTTGATTTCACAGGCTCACCATTGGAGAGAAAGTTTGCCTCAGAATGAATCAGGCTTGAGTCTCACTCATATCTGATTTAGAGGAAACTTTGGACTTTTGGCTTCTGAGTTGATACTGGAATGAGTTAAAAGTTTTGAGGCTACTGGGATGAAATGAATGTATTTTGCATGTGAGAAAGACATGAATTTGGGAAAGCCAGAGGCAGAATGCTATGGTCTGAACGTTTGTATTCTCCCAAAACTCAAATTTTGAAATCCTAACCCCCAAAATAATGGTATTAGGACATAGGGCTTTTGGGAGGTGATTATTGTCTTTATAAAAGAGACCCCAGAGAGCTCCATTACCCCTTCCACCACGTGAAAACACAGCAAGAAGGCACTGGCTATGAGCCGACCAGGAAGAGAGGCTTTACCAGAACCTGACCATGCTGGCACCTTGATCTTAGACTTCACAGCCTCCAGAACTGTGAGAAATAAGTTTCTATTATTTATAAACCACCCAGTTTATAGTATGTTTGTTGATGCAGCCTGAATGGACTAAGATAATTATTTACTTGTCAGAAAGATATGTTCATTTTTAGCTATGGTCAGTTTTAAGTATTGTACATTCATTTGTTGATTAAGTAAAAAATATTGATTACTTCTTATGCACCAGGCATTATTTTAGATGTTAAGGAGTCAATGGTGACTTGTTAACTATTACATTTCTCTCAGATAACTCCATGGTTGCTCCATTTTCCAGCATTGGCTTATTCAGTTGCTAATCTGATCTTTACCGTTTTAATCATTTAGTTCACTGTATACTAACTGTTTAGTATTGATGAAATAGAGAAGAGTAAAGTTTACTGGGCCAAAACAGTGAGATCAACACAATGTTAAAATGTCCTGGGTCACACAGCCCTGTCCTTAATGGGTAGGTCTAGTCACATAACCGACCATTTCCCCAAGCCGTGTTGCTAGCACAATGTCATTATCAAACAATAGCACAGACAATGAGTTCAGTCCTAATATCTTGAGTTAAAGATCCCAGAAAGACCCTTAGGTAAAGATTATCTGCAAGTAGTTTAAATGTGGGACTGGTTCTTAGGGAGAGTGCCCAAGACTGGAGACAAAAATTCAGGAGTCAAATGACTACAGGTGAGAGTTGAATCTATTAAGCCTAGAGGAGATTTCCAAAACAGAGACCATAAAGAAAGGAAATTAGAGGAAGACCAAAAACCAGTTTTTTGATCAGCAGAGAAAAGAAACAAGGGAGAACTTTTTAAGTGTATACAATTTTTGAACAATTAGAGAGAAGACAATTTTTTTTAAATAGAGAGAGGTATGATTTCTAGCACTTTAAAAACAATTAAATAATTTATTTTGTTTATAATATAAATACGGAGAGTTACTTAACAAGTGAAAAAGAACAATTTGTAAAATAAATGACTGCACATACGTAGAGGAGAACACCATGCAGCAATTTGCAACAATTAAAATTATGCCAAACAAATCACAAAAGTATTTCTTTTGTCACTCTAAACTGAAACATGGACAGATTCTCTTTTCATTTCTGCTGATCCATCTTCACTAGGGACAACTGAGATGGCCAAATTCAGAGAAATTCCTACCTCTGTGTCCAACTTTGCCCTTTGCTCTGGTAACACAAAGAGATAGAACTGATGTATTAGTTTTTTCAAGACAGGCAATAAAATGAGGGGAAATGAAGAATGGGAGAGGATCAGCATTTGGAAACTATATAGTGAGCACACGTCCTTCTTCTTTCATCCTGGCCCTACCCCTAGTATTTTCCCCATGAAGCTGGAGAATTTAGAAACTGACCCCAAGAGATGGCCGAGGGGCACAATAAGATGTGGATTTTTGTGGACCTAGAGCAAGCTACTGAAGTTGATTGGAATCATCAGTCAACCTGCCAGCCTCCACCCAAAAAAACTGCTGAAGACCCCAAATAGCATAAGTCTTGAGGGAGTGGGGGCAAATCTGAGGTGAGAGAGAGGAAAGTAACATCCATGACACTTTTGAAGCCTCACAGGGACCTCAGCAGACACCCTGAGATGCCATCATGTGCCCTAAGATCCCAACAGGTCCATCAATGCCAAGAATCAGCAGAAGCTGTCCAGAGACAATGAAAAGAAAAGAGCCATTCTATCTGGAGATCAGTGAAGATGTCTCTTACCTCACTGTACCTGGGCTGTGGCTGCAATGAGCATCCCCAGTTCTAGGGACCAAACAAGAAACAAGAAACAACAGAGGGGGAACTTGTGGTGAGATGCAAATCCTACTCACCACCCATTCTGTTCTTAACTTTCACCGATTCCCCACCCTTCCTTCCCTGACACCTCAGGTGAACACAAGTCTGTGAATCAGAGGAAGGACAAGAGAGGGAAAAACTCTTGAGAAGGGAAAGAAATTTGGAGAACAAATTGTGAACAGTACCTGAGATTGTAGTTCTTGAATCTGACTGCCAAAAGGAGTCTGAGTTTTAAACTGGAAAAGACAAGAATAACTTGAAGACTCATTACATTTTTGCTGCTAAGCCAAAAAAAAAAAAAAAAAGACACTTAGAATCAGGGAGAGCCCGTGCAGTTATGAAATGCTTTCATTTTTTGCACTAATCAGATTTGTGGCTGTTCAAGTTATACCTATTACAAATATTTGATAACATGAGAAATGCTATGTAACATTGTTAAATGAGAAAATTAATTTTAAAATGGTATTCATAGCATGATCTCGTTTTTTAAAATGATAAATACACTTGGAAAGAAAAGGCTGGGCTGTATACTATGTTAAGAGTGGCTCTCTCTAAGTGGTAACATTATGGATCTCTTTCCTTTTCTAAATATTTTTTAGTTGTATTTTCTAGTGTTTTTAATAAGTATCAAGGTTTGCATATTTTAACAAAGAGGGGAAATTTTTGTTTTAAAAAGAAATAATGGCCAACAGTGTTGAGAGCTTCACAAAGGGTGATTTCATTAAGGATAAAAACTGTTAAAAAATAAAAGGCAAATGGATTTGGCTCAGCAAACACTCATCACTGACCCATAGAAGAATGATTTTTATTAAGGTCATCTGTAAAATTCTACTGTTATAATCTTGCTACCATATAGCTACATTTCATACAGCCACAGAACAGAGGATTTGTGACTCCTTCGTTTCTGCACTATACCCTCCACTGAGAAAGAGCAGAATCCTAGATGCTTGTTCTCATTCTGATACAAGCTACAAGCCTAATTGGAAAGTTTCTTCACAACCCCACACTTTGTGTGAAAACACAGAGACAGATGCAAGAGAAATTACTCACAGCTTCCCTTGATGCTGCCCTGCCTCCTAGCAGTCCTGCTAGGTCAGATGCAGAATTAGGGGTTAATTCAGGGCTTATATCTCAGAATTTATTCAGTTTGCTTTCATTTTTTACTTTTGTGAGACTGTCACTGTCTGTGACAGGTTAATGATGATATACTTACTTCCGAATATTTTTAGATATATTCCAGATTGTAGAATAAAGTTTTATAAAGATGTGCACAGCATAGCAGGTGGTCGATATCCAAATTAGTTACAGCTGCCACATTTAAATAACAGGAGAAGAAACTGAATATATAAGAAGATAATTGTATATATGGAGATGAATTTAGCATATCAAACAATGATAAAAGTACATAAACCTTGCAATGACCTATTGTGTCATTTGATTTACTATTATCCCAGTTTCAGTTCCTATTTCTAATATTAAAAGGATAATTTCAGAGGCCTTGAAAAAAAAGACCTTAACATTCAGAGTCCCTAATGCATAATACAATGCCTGAGAAACTGAATGCTCAATAAATGTTAGTTGATATTGACAGTAGAACTAAATTTAGATAATTAAGTTTTATAAATCTAAATATATGTATATTTCTTAATAAATACAGAGGATGGGATTGGTCCAAGAAGAAAAGATGAGCAAGTTCTCGAGAGTTTCACATTAAATATTTAGAGAGTCTTCTTACTCAGGGACACCTGCTAAGCCATGATAGAATAATGCACTCTGGGATGCTCAGAATTGTTTGACCCTATGAAACATTAAAGCCATTTTGTTCTCAAAGAGTTCTCTTATAAAAGAGTAAAAGTAACCTCATTCTTCTTGCAGAGTAACCAAAAAAGAAATCTTGCATCAGCTTTCTAAACTTAACAGTCTAGTTAGTCTGAACGTGCAAAATGCAAGGCCTACAGGACATCCATGACCTTTCCAGAGTTTAAGATAAACAGCCCTAGCTCTACTATACATAATAACAGATCACTTGGACAACAAAAAGTGCCTAAAGGTCCTTCTTTCAAGAAACCACTTTCCCAGCCTACTGTGGTACCAACTCACAGAATCCTAAAGTTGGAAGGGACCTCAAAGAACATCCTGCCCAAACAACTTCATTTTATAAAAGAGGAGAAATAAAATGACTCATCTTAAGTCACTTCAACAAAAGTGAATCGACAACAAAGAGACTAAAACTCAGAACTCCTAATTGCCAGGAAACTTGCTCTTCACATTATTTTGGCCATCTCCCTTTCCTTCTGGTATGACATTCCCACCTTTAAGATTCCTATTGGGTAAGAAAACAAACTTAGCAACGCAACAACACCTGCCCTAAAATCATTTCAGGAGCACATTAACGTAAACGAATGTCATTATCTGTCACTAGCGCACACCCAGGAGGAAGAGACTCCTGCTGTAGCTCTGATCAGTGTCCCTCCCTATCTCTGCAAAGCCACGCCCCTTCCTTGCCTCTGACAGAAATCCTGCCCAAGCTTTAGCACTCAACACAAACACCAACTCTTCCTAGACATTTCATACCAGAACACATTCTCCCATCTCTGGATTCCTATGATAACATTCACACACAATGTTCATTTTCCTACTCAGCAGTGTAGAACTTTATCTTGGTATTAGACTGTTTCATGTTTCTATACATTGTCTCCCAATTAATTTGTGTGCATTCCTTGATGGCCGGTGGCTGAGGTACCTTATCTCATTAATGTCCTCCATAGGATCTCATGTACACTTTTAAAATAAATGAATATGTTTAATATTCTGTCCCTTTCCAAACAGGATTTAAAGCAATAATAAATATTTGTTGAGCTTAAGCAAATGTGAATTCAGGAGAATGCATTTCTGAGAGGGAAAGAGATCACTAAGAACGGCAGACAAGTGCTACATGACAAGGTGGACCGTGAAGGCCCCCTGGCCTTCACTTACTGCAAAGCCGAGCAAGGCCTGCTCTCACATCCACAAACAGACAAGTTTTCCCTGAAATCCCTTCATGTTTTATTTCACACTAAGTGACACCATAAAATCTCCCAATCGTGACATTTCAGAAACCAGTTGTTACAAGGTATTAAAAGCAGACCCATCACAATTCATTTGGATTGTTTGGATACACAAGGTGATGGAAGTTCCAAGGGCATGCTCTCTTTATTTGCATTTTAGAAAAAACAAATCATCCTGGTCTGCAATTTGGTACTTAAAACTCTAATCATGCCATGGGTTTATGGGCATCACATCGTTTCAGATACATATAATGGCACTGAGGCACAGTAAACAGGATGTATTCAAGAAATTCCAAAATCCCCACTTTTTATTAATTTCCTATGAAACTGTGATGCACTATGTCACTTATTTAATAAACTTGTATTCCTACTTAAAAGAAAGTCTTATTGCCATGAAGGCAGTTAAATAAGCATTTATCAGGACACTTATTCTCTTAAAAAAATTACAGTTAGTTGCAATCATCACTAAAATAATAAAGTGTTTGGCTCATAGCCTGTTTACCTACTGTGATTTTTTTTCCCTTATACCCATTAATTTTTTTCTCAAGCTTTCAGAACTCTACCTGGTCAAGCAGGACATAATTCCGAATGTTGTGCTATTAGCTGACTTTTAATTAGAACCTGTTATAAAATCACTATTATTTTTCTTGGTGCTAATAAATACATATATTCATCAAAATGCACAAAATAGTCAATTTAAAAAATAGTGTTGTGTGTGAGTGTGTGATATAAGGTAAATTGAAAACACAGAATATACTCTTTTATACACATGATATCTAAACTTCTTTTAATAGTTGGTAAATTTCAGCAATTGTAAGGATAACCACATTTCTCTAGATTACAACAATCTGAAGATACATTTAAGTCCCAATAACAGAACAGCTGCTGCTTGACTTCCTGCCCCTCTCAAGGTAACCAGGATAAACATTCCTGATTGTAGTGGTATGGCACGTTAATCCAGTCCAACTTACTCTTTGCCTGGAAACAAATCACAGCATGGAGTCTTAGCCAAATAAATAAGAATCTAACAACTGAAAAATGATTAAAGCAATTTAGAGCTTTAGTACAGCCTCTTAGAAATAGTCATGAGATATAGAAAAATTTATAATCTTCTTTCTCCATCTCTCCTTCAACTTTCCCAAATATAGCAGCTTCCCTATTGTTTCTCTCATGGCCCCTTCCAATTCAGCTCTCCTCTCTTCTCTCCCCTGCATTACCTGAAAGTTTCTTTACTGCAGAGATCAATTTGCCTTCACTAGCACCCATCTCACCAATTATGTTCTTAAGTTCTGTTCAATAAAAGAAGGCCAGAGAATTGACTCAGTTCTGCATAGTCTTTCTTACAGGCAATAAGTACCAATCACTTTCTTCTTCCCTGTTCAGACACTGACATGCAGCTCCCTGGACCCTAAGTCCTAATCCTAAGCTAAGTTGGTGACGCTTCCACAACAGATGCAATGCTTGGACCCACCCTGTATCTCTGTTCCATGTTTCACATCACCAATGTAATGAGGCTATCAAGCAGAACCCCTTTGGCTCCCAGGATCCTATAAAAATCTTTGAAATACCGTTCATCACATCATAACCTTCTCTCCAAAGAGCACTGGTACAAAAGTAAAGAGAATTCAGGGAAACAGTAAGAAAAATCTAGGTCAGAGGATGATATCAAGCAGCCCACAATTTTCTGTTCTCATACTGACCCTTCAACCTTGGACAAATCCTTTCCTAAAAGACTTCTAAATAAAACCCCAGAAATATGCATTGAAGGGCTTCAAAATATATATAGTCTTTGACCCTTTTATGCACAAAGACATACATAACATCCTTATTTTTTATAGCGACATGTAGAAACAGACAAAATGCCCAACGATACGAGAGGGTTCAATCACAACGCATGATATGAAACATTATATAGCTATTTTCAAAGAGATTGAGCAAATGATTAGATGAGGAAATGCCCCTCTCCCAATCAAGCAGAACTCCTCTTATTTAAATCAATCAGCATTTGATTAATTTTAAATTGTTAGCAGATTCATAAAAATTACTGTATGTATCCTAAACGTATAATTTTTAAAAATATTTTGTTTATTCATTATTGTGTTATTGTATTATTGTATTGTGGCAGGGTGGGTAATTAGGTTTATTTATTTTTAGCAGAGGTACTGGGAATACCCAGGACCCCATGCATGCTAAGCATGCACTCCACCCTTGAGCCATACCCTCCCCCTTTAAACATATAATTTAAAATACAGATGTATACTCTTTCACCAAACTTTGGATATAGACCAAGATCTTGGGCCCAGTTTAGAGTTGTGTATCATCTGCATCAATTGTACCCACAATGCTGAAGGATTTTAAGCGGGGAAATGACATGAATCTGTTAACGTTTTGAAAAGATCCCCCTGATTGCTCTATGGGGAATGGGTGGCACCAGAGCAAGAGAAAAAGCAGAGAAACAAGACATGAGAAGATTCCAATAACCCAAAACAGAAAAGACAAAGTGACCTGAACAAGGGTGGTAGCAGTCCAGGTAGAAAGAAGTAGCTGAGCTCAGAAAGATTTTTAAAGTGTGCAAGTGCCAACAGGGCTTTTTAAGTGATTAGAAATGGGGGAGGAGTAACTCCTAGGCCTGAGCAACTGAGAAAGTGTAGAAATATTAATCAAAAACAAAACAATTGGGAACAAACAGGCAAGGAGCCTACAAAAAAAATATCAAGATTTCTCCTTTTAACAAGCCACACTTGAGGTACCTATTAGACATCAAAGTGGAGTCAAATGTACAGGTGAATATACCAGCCTGAAACTCAGGGGAGAAACTGGAGCTAGAGTTACAAATTTATAAGCCATCAGCCTATAACTGTAGTAAATGACAGGAGACTGGATGAAGTCACCTAGAGGGAACATGGAGCCAAAACAGTCAGGCCAAAAGACTGGAAAATGGAGACGTCAGTAAGAAAAGATCAGAAGTAACCAGTGAAACAGAAGGAAACCTTGATATCTAGGGTCCCAGAAGCCAAGTAAAGTGTGGCCATGCGGCTGAGAGCTTGAACGAGACGCACACAAATGACTGACACTGGCCTCGGCAAGCTGGAGGTCAGGGAGGCCATGACAAGAGCAGTTCCAGTGGAAGGATGGGGAGAAAATCGTGATTAAAGCACATTTATCCTAAAGTATAAGAGGAGAAGAAATGAATACAGCAAGTCTAGACAACTTTTTCAATGAATTTTACTGTCAAGGGGAGAAGAGAAATAGAGTGGTGGCAGAAAGGGAAAATAAAGGAAGGGTTTTTCTTTTAAAGATGGAAACCATTGCACCATGTTTATAAGCCAGTGAGAATGATCTAGCAGAAAAGGGGGAAAATGACGAAGCAGATGAGTGATGAGATGGTGCAGCGGCAGAGAATGCCAGAAAATAAGAGGGAATGGAGGATCCAGAGCACAGGTGAAGGAGCTGGCTACTGGGAGAAGCAGGGACTGTTCATCTATGGAAACCAGAGGTTAAGTGGGCAGGAGTTGGCAGGTTTGGTGACAGGACAAGGAGGCAAATCTCGTATTAGTATCACTGTAGTTAGCTGAGACTAGGGGTGAAATAAGAAATATAAGAAGTTTAAAAAGAAAGAATAAAATATAAAATTAACACCTCAGAGAGAAGGAAAATGAAATTACTAGAGAAATATAGTAGGATTTCCCTGGAGGGCTGAGTGCTTACTTGAGATCTGTAGTCACATATTGAAAGAGACCAGTGAGCATAGCTGGGTATTTCCCTCCAGCCACATTCATCTATTTCATTCCAGATGTGAAATAAAGCAGAGTTATATTTAAACAAGGTAGAGTTTTGACAGGTAAGAGAAAAATAGGGAGGTTAAGGGTGTGTGCAAAGGCTGTTGACTCTAAGCTGGACAAGCAGAGAACTGAGGATATAGGTTGGAGAGGATGGGGAGAAAAATGAACTGTGAAAAAGAGGTGTGGAAGTAGGGGAGAGTCAATGGACTGAAGGTCCTGACAGTCAGAAACAAATGAAGTGGGAGTTAGTAGGGAAAGTGGGATACAAGATAGTAAGTAATGGTTTCACATAGGATGCTTGGAATTGGTATTTTGGTGGTAGGACCAGTATTGCCTAAGACAAGGCTTAGGATATAACTCTGAAGTGGGTGATGAAAAGGACAAGCTCATTGGAAGTATGGAAGTCAAAGCATAGACTGGCAAAGTATGGGTGGATTTTCTAAGTGGTTATTTTCAAAATGATGGAAGAAGTTGCAGTAGAGGTATTTTAGGTGCTAAGATACACTAAATGATAAATAAACAGAAGTAATTGGTTTACATAATAAACTCTACTGTTAAACTATTAGCTTGTTGAAAATAGGAACTGTTTATTTTTTTCTCTTTACTGTCTAGAAGCATTTCTAGTACATAATAGCTATTTAATGAATGCTTTATAAGCCATCTCCCATTGCTTCTGTATCTTAATTTTCCCCTTGGCCCAAGATCAATTCAGCAGAACCGCCATGAAAAGAGGGAAAGTGAGCCACATTTCAGAGATAAAGGAAGACACAAGGATAATTCAGAAAGGTGTAAAACTTTGGTGTTATTTTCAACAAAAACATTTAAACACTTCACGACTTTTTAGAGGAAAGAACATTGCAGCCACCTTGGTCCTCCTATGCCCTCTGTTGAGACCATGGTCAGCTTCTTCTGTTGTCCCTAGCAATTCAACCCTGGCCCCAAATTTTCATATCTCACACACATAAAATTAAAGTCACTTTGTTAACCAAACTCTTCCCTTGTAGAATAACTTAGCTTCATTATTCAAATATGCCTTTTGCAATCTCACCTCCCACTCCAAGCAGTTTATAAACCTATCTCTTGCGGCTCAATAGAATACATGTCCTTATATGACCAGTGATGTTTCAGAACCTCTCATAGATCAGCATTCAGTTTTCTTCCTGAGTGGACAGTTTCTTAAACCTGTTCAGCTCTCATTTCTTGTCAGGACCAAAAGAACCCAGATCAGGATTAAGGGGAGAGTCATGCCAATAGCTGCAAGAGGGGCCAATCTGTAAAGGTGTTAAAATAACATTGGAATAAATGGTCATATTTTAAATTCATCCTCTGTCACAAGCTTATAACACCCTCAAGTAAACACACTTTCTATTTCAGATCTAGCTCTATTGAGTATTTTTTTTAATGAACATTTGTAGTTGTAGGCAGATAAAAGTCAGTTGCAATCAGCTGAAATTCCAGTAATTGAGTGATACATGTAATATTAAAATGCTGTTTTTACTTTATTGCCTAAATTTTAATTTAATTTAATTTAATTTAAATTCTTTGCCTCCCAAGAAGTTATATTGCTTGCCTTATAGAAAAATAAAGCTGGAAAAATAACAGCAGCATATTAATAATGATTATATCTAACTTGGGGTTAAATAGTTTAGCTTTCATCACACAGCTAATAAGGGGCAGAGCTGGTATTTAAATGCAAGCAACTGGGTTCAGAACCTGAATTCTTCACTATTACACTACTTCTGTCTTTTTTCCTCAAAATATTGGCACTAGTTGGGTAACCAAAAGTAAATCACTGAGTAAATATTTCTTAGTACAATTTGTTGCAATAGACATTTTCCTTCCACTTCCACTAAAGAAATACTAAACAACTATTTAAAGAAAATTGTTTTTAAAAGGTACCAAATTACTAGTCTCTCTGAGGCATACATATGTTCTCCATCTAGTCCTAGGTGGTAGATTGCATTGTTGTTCTCAATTCTGCACCTTCCCTTGTATCTACCCTTTGAGATGTGACTGTGTAGTTCCTCCTGCAAGATGGGGAGTTTATTTCCCAGCCTTTGACTTGGGGCCAGGTCATGTGACTCTTTTTAGCCAAGGAGATATTAACAAGCAAAGGCTTGAGGTGTGCTGATACACCTGGGTACGTCCTCTTACACTAGGTCACAGACATGAGAAAAACATGGCCTGAGTAGCCCACTAATCCCAGAAGAATGAGACACCTGGAGCAGACCTACGCCTCACCTTTGGCCTGCTGCCAAACCCAGTCCCCATCATCTGAGCTCCTGCCAAATCTCTGGTGCAGGAGCAAGAAAGAATTGTTGATGTTGCCTATCACTGAGTTTCAGAGTGGTTTTTAATCAGCATTAATTTGGCCAAAGTTAACTGATAAACTCTGCTTAAGACTTGTGAGGCCTTAGTCCATCCTTCACATTTGGACTCGGGCCCAGGAGAACCTAACTACAAATATTCTAAATAGAAAAATCTTTTTAATTGTCCTTTAAGAGTAAAAAATCTGTCTTTCAGTATTTATACAAAATCCTACTTCCCCATTGCAAATGATCAGAAAAGAAAATATAAAAGGTAGAAACAGAAGGGAGTTTGGGGAGGGGGGCTTTTTGTGTTCTTTCTTTTTAAATATTTAGTATACTTTACTTTCTTGTTATTAGCACAAAGCAGAGGCCAACACAGAGAAAACTCCTCGAGAAACAGGAATTTTTCTCCCCTTACTTCAGTACTAGTATGTTTTTTAAAATATATGTGAAACTACATAGAGGGTCAGGGAAACAGGAAACCAGTTCATGGAACCAGCAGAAGAAAAGAAAGGGAGGAGCACAAGCCTTGCAGGATTTAAAAGGCCTCCCAGGAAGACAGACCTCCTGGAGCCAAAGAAGTTTCTATTCACAGGTGGGGGAAATTGGTAACGAGTTCTTACTCCAGAGTATTACAGAAAGCTCTGTAACTGGCATCCTTCCAAAGTGAAACTCTGAAAGCATTTTCTCACAGGAATGGTTTTCCTCCTTGTGATTAGGTTTTACGGTGTTAGCATTATATCCAATCACTCGTTCCACAAATTTTATTTACCACCTACTATGCCAGGCATGTGCTATAGTAAATTACAAGGACAAATTCTTGAAGACTGCCCCCAAAAACTTAAGCAACAAGTATAGCATTGTCTAGGGGGAAATAAATGCCATTATTTTAAGCTGGCTTTCAAATGACCTTTCAGGATATAATCTCTCTATAAATCAGGAACTGTGTTGTTCACTAAGTACATCAGAGAGGCTCGGGAACTTGTGGGATAAAAAAATAGATGTGTTGGCTAATTTTTAAAAGGAAACTGCAATGAGATTACTACATGGAAAGAGTTGGTCAAAACTGTAGTATATATGATTGATAAGTCAGTCTAGAATGGCTTCATTCCAACTGGCTGGTATTATAACAAATACAGCCAGTAGCTTTAATAGGTGCTTAGCTGAAAAGAGGACAGTTTACTGCCTGCTGTTTTAGACACCAGATGACAATTCAGGAGAATGCATTTGAACTAAAGTTCCATCTTCAATTAAACACTGTCTATATTGAGAACAATTTTTCAGAAATATCTCAAGCACATTTAAGATTTTAAAAAGGATAATTTACACCATAGGAGTTTGGAAAGCTTGGCTGAGAAGCCATATATAGAAAATCAGAAAAGATTTCCAAATGCCTAACAGCTTGTTGAACGGGGAGGATTCAACTGGGATAGAGTGAGAGACTTTACTGTCATGCCCATAAATCCTATCCAAGGATAGAGCCTACCTATCTTATTAGATCAAAGTGTGAATTAATTGACTCTTTCCACATAACAGGATCTACTTCAGCTCACACACCAGTTTATGTGAAAATGAGAGAGAACAGCAGAGTAAGGCGTAAAGGACTTAAAAGCGGTAATAGTATTCATAACCAACTGAGTAATAGCAAATTAAACACAAGATGGTGCATCTCAGTTTTGAAATTGATGATGCTGAGGATGTTGTAAAGAAGAGGTTAGAGATACAATAAACACAGTTTTGAGAGAGAAGTTAATTATGGCACTTTCAAAATTTTAAAGCAAAAAGGAATAAAAGTTGGTAATTTAATGAACAATCTTGGTAATTAAAACCAAAACTTTAAGAATCAGGAATGATATAAAGTTGAAAAGATTGATTACATTTCATTAAAATATTATTGAAATCAACACACCTTTAATTATCTCTATCACCGAATGTATAATATTGTCATAAAGACACTAACACAAAGATAAATGATTCCACCCCCTCACTTGTATCAGTTCAGCTAGATTTTATTTAAATAATAGATGCTGTATCTCCAATGGATATATAGGACACATACACAAATAGACGATTAAAATAAACCTCTCCATTTTTTGCTACATCTAATTTTTAAGAGGTCTGTCTAAATCATAGATGTCCCTGTTCTCCTACTGGTGACTTTGCCAACTTAGTGTTAGACTATAATTTCTTAACAGGAAAAAAAAATGCCTTTATAAATTTTTTTAAACCAAATATATAAACTTCTGATTAAAAACTGGTTTTCTTATTATCTTTATTTGAAATCCATATAAAATGATTCATATGAACCTAGACAATATATTAAATATCAAAGAACTAGCTGTCATTTCAGTTAGTTTTAATCTTTCTATTTGCAAATAGACACCTCCAATTGTTATCTCCCAACTCAGAGAAGGCCATTTCTTTACTTATAAGTGAATATGTCTTGCCAAATGGGCCAGCACAGATAAAATGGACATTTGTGAGAAATAATTTATTTGTATTAAGAAAAGACTGTGGTTGACACTTCTGCCTCCATGCAGAAAGGTAAAATTTATAGATTTATGCAGGTAGTGAGTTTATTCATTTATGCAGAAAAAATAAATGGGTAAAGAATGATTTAGAATATTAAATAAAACAAGTGCACAAAAAGTGTGATTTAAATCACTGTTATTCAACATATATTTTTCACTTGATCTACAAATATGGAGTGAGAACTTACCATTTGCCCAAGACTGGTCTGGAATATTAGAATAAGCTGATTTTGAAACTGTCTCTTAAGTTCAGAAAAGGCATTCTAACAATTTGTAATCACATGTGATTTAAAGTTGTCTATGTTCTAATTACCACTCTTTCAATAAGCTGTCATGTGACGTGATGCAAATAAATAACCTTACCACGGTGGTAAAAAGTGGTAGTTTAGAACATATGATCTCAAACATAATATCCTGTCCATCAGTGAACATGAGGATGAATAAATACAAAATCAAGTTATAAGTATAATTATAGGGTTAAAGTTGATTTTCATACATAAAATATGAAAAATAAATTTGATAATATGGTAGAAAATTTGATAAGTGGTAGAAAATCATGTCCAGCACTTGTCACATCTGATGACTATACCCTTATATGAAAAGTAAAATATCCTTTATATAAAAAGGAAAGCACATGCAAGATGCTGGCTAGAAATAGCCACCACTGAGCCAGAGACTGGCAGAAATAGAACTCCAGAGAAAAACACCAGAGAACAGCTTTCCCCTCCATGACAACAGCCACAACAGGATGTTCCTCAAAACCCCAGGAAAATGAGACAGATTGTGTGAATGTGTGTGTGTGTGACAGAGTGAGTGAGAGAGAGAGAGAGAGAGAGAGAGAGAGAGATTTTCTCCATGCAGTTGCTTCACTTTCAGAATTTCCTTAGAATTCAGACGAGACTCTGGACTGACATCCCTTTGGGGAGCACCGAGCTCTGAATGAAACAACTCCAGAGTTCTGAAGGCAAAGTCACCTTCCACGTCAAGTGCAAATAATCATCTGGCTTTCAATTAGAGCTTGGTTCTATAGCACTATGCCAATCATTTGAAGACTTTGCTCTCCTTTTTATGATAAATAAAAATGTAGTAAAATATTCTATCAAGTAGCCTACTACTTCTTCTTAGGGGTCATAAAAATTCCTCTAATTAAAAAAAATTATCTCCACTTTATGTCACTCTAAGACTTAAAAAATATACCCATCGAGGCCAACATATGCCATTGAACGAAGTGTCTTAAATGAAATCCCTTTAAAGTCTTGAGTCATTGCCGGTATTTGTTATTCTAAGAGTAGCTGTAGGAAGAGTGACATTAATTATTGAACTGAAGGTAGATGAATGCATTCTTCATGGTGTTCAAAAGCACTCTGGGAGCAGAGTCTCAATCCAGAATCCCTTCTGAGCACCTGCGCCTGTTTGCCAAGGTGCTTTTCCTGTCCTTGAAGCACCACCTGACACCAACAAAGTCTCTCTTTCTTACTAGAGACTTGACTTGAAAGAGAATTGAAAAATCCACATGCTGCCTAACTTTATCTGGGCAGTTATTAAGTCAGTAACTTATCCACATATAAACTGCTTTTGTGTTTCCAGGTGCCAAATACAGAGAAATCTCAGCTTTTTCTCAAATACATTACTGAAAACCTCTTTCTTCCTCTTCCCAGCAAATAGGTACTTATGTATAGTTGTCTCTCATTTTGTGTGGGAGGCTCTGAAAACACTTCAGTCAAAAATGAAGACATAGCTGTTATTTTCTCCGTGGCAGAAACTTAGCTTCAGAATGCATTTTAAATCCCTTTTACTAAGGACAAGAATGGGTGAGTTAAAAAATTCAGATGAAAGATGACAAAATTCCATTAAGTGATAGTAAACCAATCTGCACACAAAGGCAAGACATGAGGGAACATGCTCAAATTGTAAGAGAAGTGATTTGGATTCAATATTATAAAGAATTTAATGACATAACAGTTATGAAATTAGGAAAATTTATCAACAAAGTAATTGGATGTTTTGTTTTAAATAAAGAAATTCCGAAATGGAGCAGAGATAGAATAGAATCTTTCAAGGCTTCTTCCTGTGTTGTGATTTTATGATTTTTCTTTACTGTTTTCATCTCCATTTAGATTCCATTTGTTTTCCAGTTTAAACTATTCTAATCGTCTTTGTCCCTTGGTTCTAATGAATTTTATTTCTGAATCATTATGGACAATGGTCCCAGCACCAAACAAGATCCCTAACTTTTACATATGGTACTTGTTAACAGTTATGGAATCACAGACTGACTACCACTTGACGAATTGTGAAGTTGGTCTCCATCACCCCCATGGATTCCCAGTCTGCTTCTTTTTCTCCCTCAAGAGCACCCCTTCCAACTTTTTTAATTTCCAAAATCTTCCTGTTTTCTTTTTCCTCATCTTGCTTTCACAATTAATATAAATTATCAATAGCATGTTGAGACAGCATTGCCAAAAAATATGCTGAAGAGCAGTTAGATCCTTGGGATGTTAATGGAACTGATTTGAAAAAAGATCCCACGGTCAAACATATTTTAAGAAATGTTCTGTTAAATAGACATACGTTATTGGCACTTGTTGCTTTAATGTGCTAGTGTGCATTATGACTCACCAGGATAGAGCTATGGCAGACAATACTGCCCAAACTTATTTGGATATAGAAACTTTTTTTTTTCTGGAACAACTCAGAAGGACTGTGGAAGACACTCTGAGGAATCCCAGGGAAGGAAAGTATGTTTAATTGCCGAGGGGTCTTCCACCTTGAGGTTTTACCAGGGACTAGTAAGTATCTACCAGGTACTATTAACTATTAAGGCAGGCACTGTGGGCATGCACCCAGGAGTCTCTTACTCAAGGTCCTAAATTCATTCTCCATATTTGTGTTAAGCTGACATCTGTAAGACTAAAGTTATAGAAAACAATGGATAATATTTAGATCCAAAATCCAACTGTTCTCAATAACATGTGGTCTAGAATAAGCAGACTAGGCGAAGTTTAATTTTAGATGTATTGTTTGCATTTGGCTCTAAACACACCTTAGTGCTAATATAGACTATATTAAAAATTAATTGCCTTCAATACAATTTAATGAATTCAAGAATTATTTGTTTAATGCTTTCTATGTGCCAAGCATTAAGCAAGAAACTCAATAAATATTTGATAACATTATTAATAAGTATAATAATAATATTCAATGAAATAAACTATTTTACAGGTACAGTACAAACATTTTATTAAAAGCTAACCAAAGGAAACCTTGTTAAATCAACATCTAATACAAATCAACTATGCACTACCTTTTCAAAGATTTGAAATTAGATTTTTATCTCTTTTGACTTATTTCCATAAAAGATGACAACTTTTTTGTTAAGTACTTTTCTTTTTTGTATATACTTACAATCTCTTAATATTTATTCACATACATTTTTTCTTACCTGATGGCCAAAATGTCCATCAAAATAGTAGCTATAGAGCCCGACCCTCCTATCCTAAAATATTTCAGGCTTTAAAAGGTACTTGAGTTCTTTCAAATCATAAAAATCTCCTACTCTATCCTAAAGGTAACACAAGAATATGAACAAAATGGTTCTAGAACATTTTAGTCTGTGCTATTCAATAGTGGGCAAAGTCCAGGACTATTAGTAAATTACTGCTTCTCCATACTAATCAGCCTAAGGAAATTGATACGGTCTCCAACTGTGCCTAATTTGTAATCTGTAAGATGCTAATAATGTCTCTGCATTCATGATGCTTTGCTAAACAGGAAAAATAGTAACTTAATTTCCAGAATCTAAAGAAACACAATCTTTTGTGGTACATCTGACATAAAACGTCGAATCAATGCAGAAAACACCAGCAGTAGTAAATTAAAAGAACACAGTTGAGGCACAGAGAAGTTTGTCACATTGAGGACTTTAGGCGATTATTATCATATAGATCGATCTTAAAGTCGAGTAAAAAATTTGGCAAGGAAAGATGCAATTTCCACCAGGAGGACAGAGTGATATGAGAGGACTAAATTATCTGGAAGATTCAGTTCTATTACTACAGTTCTATTGCTAAATCTACCAAACAGAATTTGAGGTTTTTCTAATGCCAGGACTGTGATGAAGCACTTGGTAAATTAAACATTATTACATTTCAAGTGCATCATTTTCACCCAATCGCATCCGCAAGATATTTTAATAAGTTATGCATGTGCTAGATATATTAAAACGTATGGGTAGCATTCACACTGAAAGCAATATTCTAGTAAACACGTTTGATTCGATTTTTATAACTGAAAAGACTCAGCTGGATCACTAATGTTTTGAACCAAAGAAGCATATTTCATCTGCAGAACTCTGTATTTTTTAAATATTAGCATTAACCCTCAGAACACCTATCACTGCAGGGAGGTCTAGGACTTGGTGTTCTCCTAACGAGAAAAAAATTCTTAGACAGGGGGTCTAGAATCAGAGACTTAAATCTCAGAAAATCCTACAATCCCAGCAATAGCTACAAAGTTTTAATACACTCAAGTCTTTTAAGTCAAAGAAATCCCAGAGCACACCTGAACTTAGCTTGCAGAGGAAAGAAACTGTGCACCTCACAGAGGAGGTGTAATACAAATTCTCTCACATGAGATTTTGCCCTTCTATTAAATCAAACCAAGAAACTTGGGTTACAATAGTCTCAAGAAATGTCAGGAAGTACAAATTGGTAAGGGACTTAATCTAGATCTATACATATGAGTTTTTTAATTTAAACTTTGTCTTTCATACTAGCAAGTTATTTTAAATATAACCGAATCCCCATTAGGTGTAGGAATATGTGTGCAAGTCAAACATTCCAGCTGAGAACACTTTGATTAACTCCTCCTTTTGGTTTGTCTACCAGTCTGTGGCAGAATCACATTATTTGAATGACAAGCCACAGATGAGAAGGAAGAAAATACACTGCCCAGAAATGTGGGTCAATATGTTTCCTGATTGATCAGAAGCAACTGGTTCAAAGGCATTTTTGGAGGCAATCCATCTAATGTTGTGCTGTAATAATTATATTTCCTCCTTACTTACAGGTCAGCTGAAGAGGGAACATCTACATGTGATTGTGTGCCAGGAGCTGGAATACAGTGATGGAAAAGGCAAACGCTTTCCCTATTCTCAAAGAGCTCATATTAAGACATGCTGATTTCATATTTTACACATTTGGCACGATGATGTTAAGTACTTCTGGCACTGATTTTTTATTTTCCAATGTGCAAATATATTCATATTCTGTGATGAAGAATGTAGCCTTAGCTATTAGAGATGCTAAGACTGGAGAATCACTTTTGATTAATTGACTCATTGCTATTCATGCATTGTTTCATTTAGCAGATATATATTGAGTAGTTACTATGTGCTGGCCAATTCACTAGACGGTAGCAATATAATGGTTAACAAATTAGTCCTTGCCCTCAGCAGTTCTAAGGGGTGGAAATTATAATGCATATACAATAAAAGGAATTTATTCAGCTCCTAATATCTGCCAGATATTATGCTAAATCTGGAGATATAGCAGCAAAAATAACAAATTAGATTCCTGTGGCCTGATGGAGATTACATCTGAGTGGAGAGACAGGAAAACAAGTCAATGAGTAATTAAGATGATAAAACAGAGAGTAAATCAGGGCGTTAAGTAGGAAATGGAAGGCACTGAAAATGTTTAAACAGAGGGTTAAAGTGATCCAATGTATATTTTAAGAAGGTTGCTATAAGTAGAATAAAAAGAAGGGAGCAGGGATGTAGCAAAACTGTTATTGCTCAAGTCCAGACAAAAGATGTCAGTAGAGAGTAGACAGCAGCATAGTGATACCCAGTGAACGGAAGGAAAACTGGGGCAAGCACAAGATCCTAAAAACTACAACAGTAACAAGAGCAATAACAACACAATAATAGTTAACCATTTTTAGAGTATTTGCTGTGTATCTATCAATGTGATTTATATATATGAGATACTAACTCTCCTAATCCTTAGATGAGGTGCTAATATATCTATTTCACATGCAACGAAACTGAGGTCTAAAAGTTAATCACCTTGCAAGATCACATACCCAAGATGGAATTTGAACTCAGGTTCCTGACTCTAAATCATAATGCTTAACTCTTAAAGGGATAATTACACTGGCAAGAACATTTATCACATGCAGTAGTTGAATCATCAAGTGTGTTATATGCAGCTATATAATTATATATTATAAACCTATGCTAAATAATGATAGCTTATGCAAAATAATTATCATTTACTAACACAAGTTATGGATATAAATATGGAGTTTTACTCTTCAGTCAGCAAAATTTCCAATTTTCCTTTGCTCAGTTCTTCTCTTCACAGTGTTAGACTTCCCCAAGTCTCTGTCCTAAGTCTGCTTATCTTCTTTCCCTTTTCTGTCTCCCTAGCTGACTTCTTTCATTCAAAAATAATTTTTGCCAGTGACCCGCAATCAATAAAAAAGAGACTAGAATCCACAGATCCAAATGTCTGTTGGGTACCTAACTTGATATCTCCAAGCATATCAAAAATAACATGTCCAAAAGTTAACCCAATACAAAATCTCCTCGAATTCCTGTCACTACATCTCACTAAATGATTCCTCCATTTACCCAATTTTTCATGCCATAATCCTATAAACTTTTGTCATGAATTCCTCCCTCTTCCTCATTTCCAGTCCATCGTCCATCACCAAGTCATGTTCATTCTTCCTGGAAATATATTTCTGATCCACCCATTTGCCCTTTTTCTCCATCTCCTCTGCCATTACTATTATCTATTAGCTGGATCAGTGCAATAACCTCATAATCAACCTCTTTCTCTCTATTCTAGTCACCTTTAATTCAATCTCCCTCCTCAGCAGAAAATATCTTTATAAAACAAAAATTTCTTCTTCTAATCCCTTAACTTTAAACCCCTCAGGTCTTCTCCTAGCTGATAAAAGAGACCACAATTCATTAGCATCTTGTATGACTCCCTGTATGACCTGGCCTTTGCCTACTTCTCTAACCCTATCTATTGCCACTGTCACCCTGGCTCACACATTACAGCCATATCAGTCCTTGTATAGTTCCTCACCCAAGAGAAATTATTTCCACAGCATTTCACTTGGCCTGGAATGCTCTTTCCCCAATCTTCCCCCATGCTAATCCAAGCAAATCATCAAGATCTCATCTCAGATTTTTTTCTTCAGAGTCCTTCCCTGATCCCTTGACCTCAATGTGATTTCCATGTTATTCTCTTCTTATAACACTTAATATATTTTATAGCTATGTATTTATTTTGTGCTTTATAATTTTCATCTTCTCCAATAGACTTTGTAGCCAGTAGTAAAACTTAGTGGAAAATTAAGGCAACTCAATTTCAAATAGGACCACTAATGATTTATATACTTCAGGAGTAAAGTTTTAGGTCATTCTATAATTTTTAAGAACCCCAGACAGTTGACATGCTTAGTCAATAGGTTGCAACATAATACTCTTTAATCAGAATCAGTGATCTAGTCAACATAGTGACAATCTTTTTTGCCAGTTATTGACAATGTCATGCCAGGTGATTGTCATGAGAATGCCAAAGTGGTTAGAGATGTCTCTAATTCCAGGTCAATGGAATCAATGTTGTGGGAAACATTTCTCCCTTAGGAACTGAAACCTCTCAACAGAGGCCAAATACTTGGAGACTGGAAGATAAATTTGGAGTAACATTGAACAAAGTCACTTTCATTTTCACACCTTGATTCCCATCTCCATGTGCTCTGGCCATGGGGAAAACAGCACCACGTTTGTCACTAGCTCAATGTATACACCCTGTCTCATGTGTGATAGTAACAAAAGCATTGCAGACAAAGGATACAGTATTTCCATGAGGATAAACCACTGACCCCTCAATGACAGAAGACCAGTGTAAGTAACTTGCCACAGTGGGGCTACTTGGTTCTCATGAGGAATGGTGCCATATCTGGGACTTAACATTGGCTTCTGCTGTTGACATACTACACACTTAGCAGACCAGTCTCAGTGAGAAAGAAAAAAAATTTTTGAACATGCATAATCTCCTTTTATGTCATTATGTGCACTTTATTAATGATCCCATCAGGCAAGCACTAGAATTGCTACAAAAAGAAGCTTACAGGCCCACAGAACAGGTCATCTCATTCACCTGACCACTGAAAGCCCCCTCTGAGGTAGGTGTGCTTTGGTGAGCATTCATGTGGGTCACAAATATCCTTACAGTCTGTGTTCATTTCAAAGTTCCAACTACGGATCTCTTCCCCACACCTCCTTGTCACTGATTTCCCAATTGTGTTGTTCCCAGGTCCTTACTGTTTGGATAAACTGTTAGCTATTTCCCTTGAATCCATGTAGATCATTTTTTTTCTGTCCATATCCATTTCTAGGCAAACAGGACAACAGGATATACTGCCTGATATTCAGTCCACTGGGAGGATTTTGTTCCTTATAGTCCCTCCTGACCACTCCTAAGTTAGACTGAAATGCTACAGCATCCAATTTTGGCTGGTTCCATGCATATCATGCAGAACCAACTATAAACAAGGCCTGAATTTTTCTTCCTAAGTCAGATAATAATAGGTACACAGCGTGAGGCATAGGTGTGTGTTGAGTGAGAGATGTCAAGGGAGCAGGAGTAAGTACAATGGAGAGTTTAAGCACTTGCTCTTGAAACTCCTGCATCTTTAGGGCTGTTTGAGACTGATACTACATAAATGAACTTCCATCTGACAAGAGAATGTTGTTGCACATTCCGTTATTGCTTGGTGGTTCAGGTAACACCAGTGCATGACAGGCTACTTAGGTCTCATGTCACTTGTGGTTCCATGGACAGGGCCTGATAGTAAACTCCGTTTTAGAGAATAATTATTTGTGAAACAGGTATAGCTTTGCTTCAGAACCTTAAGGATCTGCAATGCAGTTCTCCTGTGGACTGCAGAGGCTCCCATAGAGCATATATAACTGTTGTGGCCTCTTTAACACATTGGATCCACTAGGTCACAAGGCTAAAGTAATAGGGTAGCTTGCATGGTATCGCAGAGCGTCTCTAAAGCCATCTTTTGCTACTGGTCCCACTCAAAACTGGCAACTTTATGAGTCACTCAAAAAAAAAAAGGTTACTCAGATATGGTGTACATTGCCTCCCTAATCCAAAGAGTGGTCTGCTTCTTTCTTAGTACTGGAGAAGGCAAGGCAGCAATTTATCTTTCACTTTGAATGCAACATATCAGTATTCCCAGACTATTAAAATTCTAGAGCTTTCAACCATGTGCAGGCTCCTTGAAATCATATGAGGGATTCTGAGGCATTTAAATTGTTTCCTACTTTTCTGTTTCCCAGTTCTAATTAGCATGATGTCTTCAGTGTAGCAGACCAGCATGATGTGGGATGAGAGGACTAAGGTATCTTTGGATCAGATTATTAAAGAAAGCTATTTGAGATCCCTGAAATTCTGCACAAATGTTAGGGTCAGCTTTTCCATTTCTGCAAAAAAAGGCCATTAAGGTTTTTTTGTTTTGTTTTGTTTTGTTTTAAGGCCATTAAGTTTTTGATAGGTATTAGACTGAATGTGTAAATTGCCTTGGGAAATATTGCAATTTTGACAATATCAAGTCTTCCAATCCACAAACAAATGGTGGCTTTCCATTTATTAAGGCCTTCTTTAATTCATTTCAGTAATATTTTGAAATTTTTAGTGTATAAGTTTTGTACTTTTTTGGTTAAATTTTTTATTCTTTTAATGCTATTGTAAATGGGTTTTTTTAAGGTTGGTTTTTTTTTTTTTTGGTGGGGGGAGATAATCAGGTTAATTAATTAATTAATTAATTTTTTGATGGCAGGTACTGGGGATTGAACCCAGGACCTTATGCATGATAGGCATGTGCTCTACCACCTCCTACTATTGTGAATGGAATCATTTTCATAAGGGTTTTTTTTTTTTTGGATCATTTATTGCTAGTGGCTGGAAATACAACGGATTTTTGTGTGTTGATCGTGTGTCTCGAAACTTCACTGAAATCATTTTAGTTCTAATAGTATTTTTGAGGATTTTTAAATATTTTCTAAATAGAGAATCATGTTATCTATCAATGTACATTTACTTGTTCTTTCCAATTTGGTTGCCTTTTATTTATTTTTCTTGCCTAATTGCTCTTGCTAAAACTTCCAGTACAATGTTGAATAGCAGTGTTAAAAATAGTCATTCTTGTCTTGTAATTTTCAGTATACAAGTCTTACACATATTTTGTTAAAGTTATCCCTAGATATTTCATATTTTGGTGATATTTTTAATGCTTATTTCCAGTTTTTGTTACAAATATTTATTTAAAAATACAACTGAATTTTACATATTGGTCTTGTATCCTAAGACCTTGCTGAATTCAAATACTCAGAAGCTTTTATGACTATTTTTAAAGTTTCTTGTTCACTATTATTCACCTGTGAATATAGAGAGATTCACTTGTTTTTTTCCAATCTATATGTTGTTGATTACCTTTTTCTAACTTTAATACACTAAATCCTTTTGTATAATGTTACATAAAAGTGATGGTAAAAGTAGACATCCTTGACATGTTCCTGTTTTTCAGTGGAAAAGCATTCAGTCTCTTACTATTAAGCATTATGTTAGCTATAGGTTTTTATAGGTTGTCTTTAACCATTTGAGGAAATCCCCATTAGTTCTTAAATTACTGGGAATTTTATTATGCGTGATAGTTGAACTATATCAAATTATTTTTCTGCATCTATCAAGATGATCATATGTACTTCCCCATTTACTCTATGGTGAATTGCATTAATTGATTCTTTTTAAACTGTTGCATTCCTGGGACAAACTCCACTTGATCATGATTTATTATCACTTCTATTGCTGAATTTGATTTCCTATTATTTTGTTGGACATTTTTATATATATTATTAAGAGGATTTTGATCCTAAATTTTATTTTCTTGTAATGAATTTTAGCTGTTGTACCAGGTTAATATTGGTATCATAAAGTGAACTGGGAGGTGTTTCCTCTTCTATTTTCTGAAAGATTATTTAATTTAATGGCATAAAATGTTCATAACAATCCCTTGTTTCACTTTTATATTCTGTTGAATCTGGAGGGATGCCCATTCTTTCAGTTTCACTTCTGCAACTGATAGTTTTTACTTTTTTTCTTTGACCAGTCTAATTAAAATGTCAGTCTAACTAAATGTCAATTAGGTAAAATTAGTTGACATTGTTAAGTTTTCTATATTCATATTGATTTACTGTTCTATCAATTACTGAGAGACAATATTGAAATAACCAATTATAATTAATATTTGTCAACTTTTCCTTTCAGTTTTTGTTTCATATATTTTAAAAGCTCGGTTATTGACACAAAAATCCTGCATAAAGAATTGTACATCTTCTTGGTGAATAGTTCATCATTATGAAATAATCCATTGTATTTCTATAAATATTCCTACTCCTGAAGTCTTTTTTCCTGACCCTAATATATATACTCCTACTTTCTAACATTAGTGTTTGAATGACATCCTTTTTTTCCATTCTTTTATGCCATTTGTTTCCCCCTCACCTCCCATTCTGATGATCACTGCTTTTTCATTGAAAGTTTGAATCAATTCATGTAAGATAATTATCATTATGTTTGGATTTAAAGCTCCCATCTTGTTACAGATTTTCTATTTATCCCACATGATTTGGGTTTTTTAATTTTCCTACTTTTTCTTTCTTTTTTTTTTTTTTTTGGTTTTCCATTTTATCTCCTCATTTGCCAAGTAGAAATATCTTCTTTTTTAGTGATTGCTCTATATTTAACTAATCCATCTTTAACGTATCAATCTACCATCAAATTATATCACACTATCATACATAATGTGATTCATCCTCCTCCACCCTTTATTTAGCTATTTTAGTTGTACTTTATTTCTAAATATTTTATAAATGTTGTAATACAGTTATTATATTTTTATTGAGCAATTATCCTTTAGAAAACTTAGAAAAATTCACATATATTTTATAAAGGACTTTCTTTAGCTTTTCTTGCATTGCTGGTCTACTATAACAAAATTTTTCATTTAGTTCGTCTGAAAATGTTTTTAACTTCTCTGAAAATTGTTTTAATCTCCATTTTTGAAAAATATTTTGTGATAGGAAATTCTATATTTACAGAGTTTTTTTTTTTTCCTTTCAGCAGCTGAAAGATATCATTCCATGGTTTTCTAGCATGTGTGCTTCTAATGAGAAGTGACAGGTCATTCCTATCTTTCCTCCCTTTAGTGTAAAAAGTCGTTTTTTTCTCTAGCTGCTCACAAGATTTTCTCTGTATCACCGATTTTCAGAAATTTGATTCTAATGTACCTCTTTTTTTGTTTTTCCTTTATTAAATGCTGCTTTGTGTTCACTGAGTCTTGGGTATGTGGATTTTCAGTTTACATCAAATACAGAAAAAATTTTGTTATTTTTAAACAATGTTTTTGTCTGCTTCATTCCTGAAATTCAATTGCAATATTTTATACTGCTTTATATTGTCTCAGATGCCACTAAGGCTCTGTTTATTTATTTCAACTTCATATCTTCTATGCTTCAGTTTGGATTGTTCTGTTTCTGTTATATCTTCAAGTTCGCTGATCTTTACTTCTGCTGCGTCTGGTATCCTCTTAAATCCAATTGCTTATTTTGTATACCTTCCATTTCTCTCATGATTGTTTTCCTTTAAATCCTTGCACATATTTATAATTGCTCTTTTACATTTAAAAAAATTGACATGCAAAATGCTATACCTAATTAATTAAACAAATTCATAATTTTGGAAATAAGTATAACTGATGAAACTGTCACCACAATCTATACCATAACCTTATTCATTCCTCCTGCCTTCTTAGTTATTAATATTATTATTGTTGTTAGTTTGCGATAACACAACATTTTAGCAAATTTTTGCAAAACTTAGCAAACTTCTAAGCAATATAGTATTGTTAACTATAGGCATTATGCTTATAGTTGAACTCCAGGACTTACTCTTGAAAGAACAAAATTTTGTGCCTTTGAATGGTACTCCCCCATTTCTCCCTCTATCCAGCCCCTGGCAACCAGCATTCTATCATATGCTTCTGTGTGTTTGACTACTTTTTTTTTTTTGCTTGTTTCTGTTTTTCACTTTTATTTATTTATCTTTATTTTTTAAAGTGGCAGTTTGCATTTATTTATTTAATTTTGGAGGGTAATTAGGCTTATTTATTCATGCATTTATTCATTTGTTTTTAATGGAGGTACTAAGGATTGGACTCATGACCTCATGCACTCTGCCACTGTGCTATACCCTCCCTCCATGTTTCACTACTTTAGATTTCACATATAAGTGAAATCATGTAGTAATTTTCTTTCTGTGTCTGGCTTATTTCACTTAGCTTAATGTCCTCCAGTTTCATCTATGTTGTTGCAAATGGCAGGATTTCCTTCTTTATAAAGGCTGAATAATATTCCATTGTATGTATACAGATTTTCTTTATCCATTCATCTGTCAACGATCATTTAGGTTGTTTCCTTATATTGGCTATTGTGAGTAATGTCGCAGTGAATATGTGTGTGTGTGTATGTATATAAAATTTGGAATATATATATATGCATATATATATTCCAAAAAAAAGAAAATGTCCTTTAGTCTTTCCAACATCAAAATATCTACACGGTTATACATATTACATAAATATAAAAATCATTAATTGATTTTTACCATACAACATTTTTCCTTTAGGGTGGTTATCCAGAGGCATCGGCACCTACTAGAACTCTCTACAGGTATTTATTAAGTACGTAGAAAATCTTACTACCAGGGTAGATTCACAGCCTGTGCAGGTTGTGCTCTGCACAAGAGCACCACGTTGAAGGAGCAAATCAGAGACTAAAAGGCAGCCCAGGTTTGGCTTGACAACCTGTTTGCCACAAGCGCTATCTACCTAGGAACATTTTTTTTAACTTTTTTTATTGGTTTATAATCATTTTACAATGTTGTGTCAAATTCCAGTGTAGAGCACAATTTTTCAGTTATACATGAACATATATATATTCATTGTCACGTGGAACTTTTTTTTTAATTTCACACATAGAGCTGGTGGTAGCCCTGTCCCTACTGTTATCTCCATGTTATAGTGACAAAACTAGCAGTGCAGTTAATAGTGGCTTAAAACATTTTGTGTCGAGATCACCATTATACATTTATTTAAGAAGATAGGAGCATTCTAAACATTTACCATAGGAACTCTAATTACCATTTTATGGAAGGCAAGATGTATATAACTCATCAAATGAAATGTGTTCTGTGATGCACTGAAACACTTTGATTTAGAATAGGAATAAGCAGTTGATATTCTTCCACAGGGAAAAAAAGGTGCACAATGAAAATATTCTACATATACCAGACCACTTCCAAAAGCTACAAAGAAGAGATGTTGTTCAGATCCTCTGCTGTTTATTTTAGCATTATAGCTATTAGCTCTGGTTATTAGATTCTCACAGGAGATGGGAAGGATTACTACTAATCGTAGGCAGTATAAATTACCATGTATGATGATGACATTTTAACGTTCATGACAAATCCAGACAAATCTTGGTAGGCTTTGTTGGATTTACTGGATTAATTTATGTAATTGTCAGAATATAAAATTAACTATGAAAATCTGGTCTGACACCAATGAGTGACTTTTGCCTAAAGCAATGGATCACTTACCTGCCTTTCCCTCAGAAACCAGAGGAGACAATAAAATGTCAAGGACTCTGTAATCATAGCAAAATCATAAATATTGAAAATAAAACCAGGCAAAGGTTTATAAACAATAATTTCCTGCTGGATATTTGCCAGCATTTCACATTTCTTCCTCCTTGTATTCTCCTTTCTTTTCTTCTCTCTTGCAGGTGTTAGTCTAGGCTTATTTTTTTTTTTTTTTTTTTTTGCATCTGATCACTCTCTATCTCCTCAAAATATCTGTCTTCTTAGGGCAGGTCATGAGCAATGGAGTGACAATTTTATAAGCTTCCCCATATCAAGGATAAGGCTAGAGTGCATAAAAAGTTAAGAAGGATGAAAATGAACCTTATTTCAGTCAGAAGAGAACTTTTCTCTGTTTCCTTGGTTTCTAGACCAAATGACCTAGGAACTAAAAGGATCAACCTGTTCCAATTTCCTAGTTCTCTCCAACTTTTCCCAACCCAGCCCACTCTCCAGGAATATTCAGCCTAACAGATTGAGATTCCACAACACAAAACAGCAACTGTTAACAATTATTAAATTCCTTTATTTTAAAATCATATTTGAGCAGTATGACTGATACTATTAATTGACTCAATCTCATTATCTTGTCTTCATCTGATGCGGAATCAAGATCTGACTTGGTGCAGTATTACCCAAATTCCATTGTTAAGGTATAAATGGAGAATTCTCAGAAGTTATGATTTCTTGATGCAGACAGTGTCCCTGTCTGCTTTCTCCTTCCTTCGGGGACCCAGACAGGATTCTGAAGGTGCAGCAATCAGCTTGCAACAGAAATTTCTGTCATTCTACACACTAAGAATGGCGCAGCCTGTTCAACACTGTAGGTAGTAGGGTTTTCTATTATTTGCAGCCAAACACCCTCTTAACTGATGGGAGCTGCATCCCTGTTTATAAGTTTCACATGGAAAAGATATTACACTCAGCATCTTTAATATGGCAGTGAAGCAGTCCATTTTCATGACAGCACTATGTCTCCATAATTGTCAGACAAATTAAAATGTGGTTAATTGTTACATAATGTTCCCAATATAGTGCCATTTGATGTTTATGGTAAAAACAAAACCATCAAGATGATTGAGTGTAGGCACAAAAACATCCCTAGAAGAGATAAAATCATTATCATTAAGTCGTGCCTCATCAGAAAAGGGCTGTTACTGGTTCAGTCATAGTTTATGGTGAGCATTGCAACGGCAGGGCAAGAGGAGAGGGCTGGCAGATTAATTACCAGACTAATTGACTGGCTTTTAAATCCACTTCAGTAAGTCTGCAAATATGGCTTTTATTAATACCAAGTGCAAGCTCAGTGCTATCACAGAACAAGCACTGCTGTAGAGTGTAGAATCATAGCACACACAAGAAATTTTGACAAGCATCAGAAAACATTCTGTGGTAGAAAAGAAAATATTTGTCTAGCTTCCCACATGGTAGAGCAACATTTCCATATCTTATTTACTTCTTCTCAAGAGGGTAGACAATTTTTACACCAAGTGAGAAAAGGGAGTACTAAAAATGGTAATCATGACACTCATCTGCTTCTCAGCAATCAATATTTGTTCAAAATCTCCCCCACAATTGCACTGCATGTGAATTAGTCCATGCCAAAATCCTACAACCTGGCAGAATTGTTAGTGTCTGGTGACCGTGATCCAAACTCTAATGTTTGCATGGATACCTTTACCAAGGGGACAGCCATTGCTCACAGGACAAAGTGGAGCCGGTGTCTGCATGCTATATCTGAGCAAATGGTCGTCAACACTTGCCACACACCCATCTGTTTAATGCAAGGCAAAATGCTTCAATTACAAAGACATTATCAAAGGAACCCCTGATAACTGGGAGAGTTATCAAGGCTACCTATCCACACCAAAATAAACATCATATTGTTAATTGTGGCTGACATGCAATTTGCAGAAACACTTGAAGTTATTTGTATTACTAACAGCCATCTGAGGACTTATTTTATCTCCTTAAATCTGCTGCAGTTTTCTGAATGAATTTTTATGGACACATTTAAGGAAACAATTAGAAGTGCAAACAAAGAATTCCCTAAAGGCCCACTTATCTTGTGTGATCAGAACACTGGTAAACAAGCCCTCTGAAAAGCTCAGGAGCTTTCCCCCATCTCCTCCTCACCGTGACGATAAACCAGCCTAGCAAAGAAGTGCAACTGACATCTGAATTATCTCCTTCGAGAGACATCATGTAACATTAAAAATTAATCTTTTTACCTTTTGATGTTCCCCAAACTTTCTCCCTCTGTTTAGTCTGTAAGGTTTCTCTTTTAAGCTAAAAGTAACATATTTTTCAGGAAGACAGTATGATCCTTATCCCCTACAAGTAAACTGTGTTTGGGCATTTATTCATCATCCTTCAGGTCCTCCTTTACAACATTACTATAGGTACTTGAATTATATGTATACATGGTATTTATGTATATTCAAAAAACTATTGTCAGTGTTCTCAGAAAGCAGGACCTGTTTATAAATATGTTTAATATGAGTGGAAAAATAAGAGTTGAATATACAGCACTAGTCCCAAGCATGACAGAGAATCAATCACCAGTTCTGCCCTCAAGGGAGAGGAGAAAGGTACAAAAATAATGATAATCCTTGTAGAAATTGATGTATCGTAAGGGAGGTAAAAATGAAGCAGTAAGGGAACTGGAGCTGAGACGCTTCCTGGTTGAGGGACCAGGGAAGGATTCACACAGAGGGTCCACCTGAGTGTGCAGTGAAAAGACTTTCAACAACTGGGGAAGTAGAGCCACACCAAGTAGAGGGCATGGTGGGAATGAGAGGAGAAAGGCAGAGAAACAAGGGGCAGTAAAGACTGGTTTGCCACCAACAGTCGGAGGCACACAGTACTGTGGTAGAATATAAGTTCCAATTAAGTAGATGAATCACATGGAAGCCACTGGCCTGGAACAGGGGGTCTACACACATAAGCAAATGGAAATCTAAACACAAAGTTGGGGTAAACTACCATAGGGCTAGTCTCAGAGGTTCCTGGAAGCCAGTCTAAGAAATCGAAGCTTTATTTGGTAGATAATTACGACAATACTTAAGACACTATAATGGTGCCACACAAAGACTAGAACTACAGTTTGGAAAGAGCTACTATGGCTAATCACAGGTGAACAGATCAGGCTAATTGTCCAGTCTCTTGTTCACATGTGGAACACTCATCCCTCTGAGGTCTTTTTCTCAACCAATCCTACAAGAGATCTGATGTCTTATCTCCTTCAGAAAAGAATTATACAACTTAATCAGCAATACAATTCTAAGTCAAGAGGGTCACTGGCTTCACCTTCCACTCACGACAATTTCGAGGTTTGGATTAAAGCTTTCTCAGTACTCTCTGCAAGTCTTCAGAGTTCCCGACTTCTTTAAACACCTGTGCCTACGTGTAATAATTTCCCAGGATTCCCTATAGTTTTCCAGCAAATAGGAGAGATAATAAATGAGAGATTTTCACACAGAAAGGAGACTAAAATACATCAATATAATCAAATTACAAAGAATCTAAAAGAATGCATATATTACACATATGTATTTGTTAAACAAAATGCTAATTCAATTTCCTTAAACACTTGACAAGACCTATTTTCTGCGAGATTTCTTGCTAACAGGCCCTCCGTCACATTAAGTGCTCACAAAGTGCACGGAAGTTGTATTTTATCGCACAGGCTAATTGAGCTGTCTAGGTTAAGGAAGCTGAATGTTACGGTAATGTTTATTATACAAGCACACTTAATCTGAAGCTGGAAAGAAACATTTCTGTAGCTTTGAGTGTAATTTATCCCTGCAAAAGGCAAGAAAAAAGGCCTTTTATCACCCTCTCATTTCAGTGAATTATGTTTATGGAGTCCTTCTACTGCTATGAATCTGGTTTCACTCCAACGTGAAGAGGAGTTAAGTCCCAAATCCCTCTCAGTTGAATCTCATTATGTTCCTTGTCCCTTGTTTCCCATCAAGACTTATGCCTTCACTATACATACAGTGAAGTCACAGTCACTTACACCTGCTCTTAGAGCAGCCATTTATTTATAGCAAGCATTTATTACACGAAGTGTAAATCTAGGTATCTAGAGACATTTATTATTTCAAATATTTTTGTTTCAGTTAACTTGCCATTGGAGAATTAGTTATCTTTTATTTTTTTATTCCTTGGCATTTTTTTTCAGTTGTTGGGACAGGTGGAGGAGAATCCTCATTTTGCTAAATTGACATATTTCCTCCTCTTTGATGCTTTTAAACCTGAATATCAGGGGTAATGACAGCAGCCAATGGGATTAAGTATATCTAGATTAAGCAAGGGAAGCAGAATTTAAAATTTTTCTACTTTCTATTTTGCTCTACACTAAAACATCAAAAGTAATCCCATCAAGCCATTCATCTGCATCCTCTTAACAAAGGAGATATTCTCTATGTACAGATTGTAGTGTTGTTTTCATAATCTAGATTTAATTTTAAATGTAGTAAATAAAAGCTTACATAGTTTAATTTTAAATACTTTATGTAATTGTTTATACAGAGAATAAATTTCCAAGAACAACAATTAAATTCAATTAGCAAGATTAATAAAATAAAGTGATGAAATCATTCTTCCCAACATGAAAAACATCTAGCTCTCTTGTGGTATATAATAGTGTGGAGTGACTAATTCATTCATTCAGCAAATATTTACTGACAGCTGACTATGCTTCAAACACTCTTCTGGGTATTAATCATACCACAGTAAACAAACACCCCTCCCACCTCCCCCCAAATTCCTCTGTTCATTGAGCTTAATCCCAGACAGCTGAGAACCATTCAGTAAAACAAGGAATAAGTAATTTTTTTTAATTACATAGCCACCTGGAAATGGTTAATTTTTTTAATTGCATACATTTTAATAAGGTAGACTACAAATATTCCATATGGAATTTGGCCAGGGTACCAAATTAACAATATGCTCATCCTGTAATATAATAGACTCTTCTCTTCCTGAAAATCCTGGAAGAGGAACCACTGTTTCAGTAGAGACCTGAAATAATAGGTCATCTTGATTTCAGGGGCTACAATGGCATTAGAACCTGAACAGAATTTCATTTAGTTCAATGAAAAGATTGTTCTAGGAGAAGAAGATGCACTTTAAAAGTTAGCTATCACACTATCAAAAGTTGGGATTCAAAGTCACAGGTAACTAACTCTCCAAAGCTCTTCCCACAACATCTCGTTGTGGCAGGAAGCAGCAGACTAGGAGATTGTGATGGAAATTCAAACACAGCTACTGACACAGAAATTTCTAAAAACACATCAAAATTAAGTAACATTAAGGGAAGTGACCAAGTATCAAACAATAGATTTTTTCCTACCATGTTCAAATTTATAAAGCTCAAAAGCAATAATGAACATACTCTTGAAGTTTTAACAACTGAACTTTTTTTTTTGAAACAACAAAAATGGGTTATTATACACTATTTTGGGATGCTGGACAGACAGGGCTGGTGAGTAGGGGAGAGGATTATTAGTGGAGAACTCCTGGCTGCTCCACACACACATTTTAAACTTTCTCACCTCTGCTCATAGATCTACAAAATTTCTATAACCCCATAGATTCAAATCCTACTGTTCTGTATCATTGTCAGCAGGGAAGCAGCCTTTGTTCACCCCTCCAGCCTGCTCTCTTCAGTTATGGCTCTTAGGAAAGACTGGATTTTCCTGTGGTAGCTGGAGTACTGCCAGTAACAATTGGGACTGTTTCCTTGTTCCCATTCAATAGCAAAGAGAGAGTCACTTTTTCCCAAGAGTCCCAACACACTTTATCCATCTTATTGGTCCAAATTAGCATGGGCCTATTCATCTCTGAACTGACAATCCTGACAAAGGGCACAGAATCACTACAATCAGTTTACACTAATCATCTGAGACAGAGTAGATACTAGGGAATTAGCCACAGTGTCCACTATACCATCTCCCAAAGGCCAATCCCACGAACTCTTCTGCAGAGCTTTCCTCCTCCTTTTTCTCTCCTCTCTCTACTCCTAGGCTAGAAGTAACTTTTCACTACCCAGACTGCTTA
The DNA here is from genome assembly GCF_048564905.1 of Vicugna pacos. Classification (NCBI taxonomy): domain Eukaryota; kingdom Metazoa; phylum Chordata; class Mammalia; order Artiodactyla; family Camelidae; genus Vicugna; species Vicugna pacos. The sequence goes on from NC_132988.1 coordinate 29,829,692, forward strand.
CGATGTGTCATCTGTACTTCTTTTAAGGTGTTTCTCAGTCTTTTGCTTTATTATGATTACTGAGTTATAATCCAAATGTGTCCTGGGATCCTTTGGGCAGCCTCTATTTATATTCCTTGTCGACCTGAGGCCAGAATCAGTACTGTTCCCTGAACTATCCTTACAATTCCCCCCAAAATATCCAACTCCAAAAGCACTGGCAGTGAGTAATGTCAATTTATGTACAGATTCACAGAAAGAATAGGAAAATGACTCACCTCATACTTTTCATACCACACAGCAGGCCTTTCCAGATTTGGCCTAAAGCCTGCTAAGTATGGCCCTGTGGACTCTCCAAGACCCTGTGCTCCTGATTCTGTGTGACTAATCCTGTCCAGCCTTTGAAAGTAGGAGACAGACTCAGCAGGGAATCTGCTTTGACATGACTACCCTCACAGTCACCCTTCCTTGCTTTCTTCCTCTAGGTGTTTTTCACGGGGGAGACAGAATGAATTATTTCCTCACTCTGAAAGTCATAGTATACTAGTTCCTTGCTTGTCTCTGCCTGCCTCCCCTGCTTCAGTCGTAAATAACAATAACAATAAGAGTAAATATAATGCTTATCCTGATGTCCTTTATCTATAGCCTAACAAATGCTCCATTAGACTTATCTGTTCCTTGCAAAAGTCTTTCAGTTATGCCCACCACTTTATCTCCAGCCATACTTGTGGGTGGAGAGCAGAGGTAGTTTTTTTTGTACATTTGCACACACCTTCTCTTTCTACAAGAGTGTAAGACCTTTGAAGGCAGGCTCAGTTTCTTACAGATCTTTACACCATGCCCTATTGTCTCAATTAACTTTAGATAAAAGAGAAGGAAATGATACATGTGCAAAAGCTACTAAAGGAATCTAAAGGTTTAGTGTACTTCTCCCCACTTACTCTACAATGCTCAGCCCTTACAGCTGCCAGACAGAACTCTTCCAATCTGGGTCCAGGGTCGAATGAATCAGAATGTAACTTAAAAGTAACTTAAGTTTAAAAAAAATTTTTTTTGTTAACTTCAAAGAAGTTAACAAAGAAAACCAGAAGCTCTTTATATAACTTTTCCATCTTATATATCATTGCCAACATCGCTGAGCTTTTAGGAAGGAGATCAAATATAAAAACTTAGGAAGTCTTCTGAGAAGATATTGATAAGGTCACTGCCTTACAGAAGTTCTACTTGTAAAGGCGACAATACCACTAGAATGAGGTATTCTACAGAGCACAAGTGGCAAAACCTCATCACTAAAAGTCACTGTGTAAGGCTTCTTGCTTGTCTCTGCCTGGCCCTCAGCTTCAGTCTTAAAGGACAATAAAAATAACAACAACATGACGACAACAACAATAAGAATATCTACCATTTATTGAGCACTTACTATGTGCCAGTCACTGTCCTAAGTATTTTTCATACATCACCAAATTTAACTGCAATGCTTCCAATTTAATTTCATATGAGACAGGTATGGTTAATCTCATTATATAGGTTAGGAAATTGAAGCACGGAGAAAATATTTGTTCGAGACACTAAATAGAACAAGACCAAATTCCAGCTCTGAATAACTCTGCTCCATTCTGCAGAGACTTATAACCAGTGAGCTCCTGTCTAAGTGAGTGTCTGGATATAAACTGCTGCCCCCTTCCTGGTGAGAAGCCAGCCTAGAATAAATCTTGCCCCCTGGACTGCAGTCTCTCTATTTCAGTCTCATTATATGTGGCATTTAAGTAGATCGCCCTGACTTGACTTCTGCCTTGGCTTTTACCTAGTTTTCCTCCAGGGTCAATAATGGAGTGAGCAGAACTCAGCAGCTACAGCCTTGATCCCCTCACTAGGCCCTGTTCCTCCAGCCCCCTCCCCACCCCTCAGACTAGACTCTGCCTCCCATATCACCTCAGGCACAGATTCAGCTCTGAATTACACTGAGTGACCCTGAAAATCTCAGAGGCTGGAAAATTCACTTCCGGAGTGTTCTAGTATCCTGAAACAAGTCTAAAAGACAGAGGGCATAGGCCTCCTGGAGCTGTCAGAGATAGTCTACCTTTTCATGGACTGAAAAACTAAAACCTTAAAGGAAATCATGGTGAGGGGACTGCAATTATGAGAAAATCCATAAAAACTCTTACATTCATAACAACTAAAAGCCCAACATGCAAACAAATAGGATACCAATGGTATTTTACACATGTAGAATTAGCAATAAGGGGAATTATACAATCACCATCCATTTATAATACCTTATTCATAATAATATTATGTTTCAATTTTTAAGTTTTCCTTCCTCTGCAGTTTTTTTATGCTGTTTATATAATTCTTCTGAATGGACTACTTAACTCGAGGAAAAGACATATGTTATGCAAAAACAAACACTTTTCTTTTAGATTTAGCTCATCTCCTTAAAAAATAAACCATTATGGAGACAGCAGATATAACAATAAAAGCTAGTATTTATTGACTGCTCAGTACATGTTTTACAGTTTATTATTGCTGCTATTGTCAAATTAGAGATGAAGAAAATAAGGTCAGTAATATCCTAACAAAGAGTATGTGGCATGTGAGAAGCATAAGATGTTTTTTTAATTAGCTGGAGTGCCTGCAGATCTTGAAATTCCACCTTATCTAGGAGTTTTACAATGTTGTAACCAAAGTTACAAGGAACCTAGAGTCTTTAAGGGCCTGTGAGTTCAAAAAGTGACGGAATAAAAACTGAGCACAGACAGGATGTGTAAGCAGAATTTGACGTTGCATCTCAGGTTGCTGAAAGATGCAGAAGGGAACTGACTCTTCAGAGATTTTATTTTTTTTCCTAAGTAGAAGGCACGCAGCACTGCCAGAGGCATGGATCAGATGGATTCAAAAAGAACCCTATTGACTTGGTACCAAGATAGCTTCTCCAGGAATTTGGAATACTATCTCAAGAAATCAGACATCCTGAGATTTCAGGAGAAATTAGGATGAAATCTATTTTAAAAGGACAATGTTCCCAAGAGTTAGGGAAAAGCTTAAATGAAGAAAACCACAAAGAATCACATTGATGTATGTCAAGTCTATGGCTAACTAAAGAAACAACTGAAAATGTTCCTATGAATTATCTAACTTGTGTGTGACCTGACCCCATCCCAAAGTGTCCCTGTCCTTTAGTGAGATTGGTGATGTTTTATATTCTCCCCCACAGTAGGTAAAAGCAAAATTTAAAAAGCGGTCTTGAATTCTAGGCATGAAAGCTAAAATGGTGATCTATAATAGAAGTGCAGAGTTAATGTGAGGAAACTGAAGCCGGGAAAGCCAGGAATTCACCCCAGTTGAGAAGTGATGAGCTAAACGGTGAGTCAGCCGTAAGCCAGGCAGGCAGGCAGGCAGGCAGGAGTCCAGAAGGACTGCGTGTTGAAGAGCAGGTGAGAGCAGTGAGTTAAGAATCAGTCAGACATAGGGAAAGAAGAGCCTCGCGGCTCCCAGAGAGCAGGCAAACACAGGTCAGAAATCAAGTAGGCAGGACCAAAACAGAAGGCATTAACTATCACAGAGCAAAGGAAAGCAGATGGCTGGAGCCCTCGAAGGGCAGGGTAGGACCAGGAGTTCCACAGAGAATGAAGGGATAAGGCAAAGTAGGTGAGAAAACAGATTTACAGACATATAGAAATTTATGACATATGTGTGTCTGTTTATGTACAAAAGTAGCAGACACTGAATATTGATTCTAACAATATAACCCACTTAACACTGAATTCTGAAGTCTTCTCTTTTTGCATAACTGGATGTACTACTTAGTAAATGCAAACGTTATACTTTACTCTCCATTTTTTTCTTTCTCAAATGACCAATGATTCAAAACATTAGTTTGAGAAAGTTGTCTGCTCCTTCCTAAGGGATCACTGATATTTCTCAAAACTGAACTGTCACAGTCAGATGTCAATAATAGTAGTCACGATCAAGGACTCCCGAGAGTCTAAATTTTCTACATTACACTCTCTTTCATCACATTCATACATAGTTCTCAAATGTGTCATACCCCACTTTATGTGGGGATGAAAACAGAAATTAATGTAGCCGTGATTTTCATGGACAAGCTAGAATAAAATATGTTTCCACTGAAGACACAAAACAAGGAGGAATTTGAGCTTTGGTCTGAGGGTTTATTTAAGTATTTTAAATGTCAGCGTAACACAGGGGAAGGGTTCTTAGACCAGAAATCAAAGAAATCAGAGATGTGGGGTCAACTTTCTGCTGTGCCTCTAAATCGCTATGTTTACTAACCTCTTGATCACAGTTTCTTTATTTTTAAGATAACAGAGATTATTTCTTAAGCTTTAAAATTCTATGTTTCTAAGAAAGATTCTTCTAAGCACTCTAGGGGCTAATGATTAGAATGTGTTTATCAGAAAGGCTATAGGATATCTTTCTGAAAGTCTTTAAATATAAATTAGAAAATTCTAGATGGAATAAATACTTAAATGTAAAGTCATAAAAATATAGAAGAACTAGAAGAAATTCATAATCCTATTTTACACTAATTTTGTAGTGAGAAAGTATTTTGTAAACATGACACAAAAATACCAGAAAGGAAAAAATAATAAATTTAACAATATGAACATTATAAACTTTTATACAACAAAGTATGATACAACATGATATAAAAAAGTTAAAAACAAACTAGTAAAAATGCAACACAGATCACATGCGAAAGGTTGATTTCCCTGTTATACAAAAGGGTCTTACAAATCAATAAGAAAAATGAAGCAAGTACCACAACTGAAAAATGGCAACAACAACAAAATGCTAGAAATGCTTAGAAGAAACATAAATGTCACTAAACATAGGAAAAGATGTTCAACTTCACCAACAGTTGAAAACATTTAAATTAAAAATCAGCGGTACAATTTTTCACCTCTTGGATTGGCAATTTTTGAAAATAGCATCACCGCTATTTGTTTAGAACACAGAGAAACATGTGCTCTCATAAACTTCTGATTAGAGTATAAACCAGCATAACTTTTTTGAGGTTGATCTAGCAATATGTATTGTAATTTTAAATGTGTATACCTTTCTCACCTCAGTTCCCGTAGTGGAATTTATCTTATAGAAATACTCGAAAAAGTTTTTTTTTTAATGAAAATTATAGCATTGTTAAATAGAGAAGGGTGAAAATTAGAAAAAAATTCAAATGTCTACCAGTAAGAAGCAGGTTATATAAATTACATTTCTTCTGTTCAACGGAAAACCATGCAATCAAGGGGAAAAAAAGGATACTTCTGTATTGCTTATACTTTTTAAACTTGTTCATATTGATTTTATAATACTAAGAATAACAAGGCAGATGATGATAGGTGTTCTTTCTGACTGTATAACTTAAGTATAATTCTATCACATCCATTTACTCATTTATTTATTCAACAAATATTTTTGAGTACCTACTCTGCACAATGCCCCATTAGAAAATTGTGTAAATAGTTTCTCAAGTTCCCTTCTAGCTCTTTTAGTCAGTTTCCTTTCTCAAAGACAGTGAAGATTGTGTTTGTTAGTATTTAATAAAACTTGAGTAGTTGACATGTCTGATACAATAGCAGAATTAATCTTCAGTCTAAAAACCAATAGACAGCAGCAAGAAATGTAGAAGAATTAAAAGCTGGTTGTGAGAGATTGGTTACAGAGCTGGTGGGGAACGGTAGACAGTTGTTTCTCATTGCTGCCACGGAATTCACTGTTGCTTTTTTGCTGGGCATGAAGGGACTTGGAAGAGGAAAGTCATTGCGTCACAATGTTTATTTGATCTTAAAAATCTCAGTTCTTTCTCTCATATAACTTAAGAGGAAAAGATAAAGGGGAGATTTTCTGCAACATCATGAATTAACATCATAAAAGAGAAATTTGACAGGATTGAAAATCAACCAATACACCCCGGTTCCATGGAAAATGTTGTCAACATATTGAAATCTTTTCTTAATGGTTGGTAGAAAGCCACTGCCCTGAAACCTGCAAGAGCTGCTCACAGCCCTGGCTGCCCAGCCTTCTCCCGGGACTTCTAGACCTCCCCATGATATGGCCACTAAGGGTCTACTGCTGTCCCAGCAGGGACATCCAGGGTCCTGCTCCAGGTCATGGCTAGCATCCATTCTAAAGGGTCAGGTCCATGCCTCACCAGTCTTTGAACATTTTGAATATCACCTTGAGGAATCATATGTTTCCACTTCTTCCTTTTAACAAACTGGGTAGCTATTGTCTTTGAGGGTACTCAAAAACCTCCTTCCTGTGTGGTCACTGTCCTCATTGTCTTCACCTCTTGGCTAACTCACTTTGGGGCTGGCAAATCCTGAGATCCTCAGTCATGAATATTCTCGCACCTCCCTGATTCCACTGCTCAGTCATGCCTGCTCTGCACCTGTCATCCCACAGCTACCCGTGCAAGGCAATGGTCGCTGACTCCCCATGGCTTAGACTGAAGCTTCGAATCTCCATATTGTATTCTATGGAGGGCAAAGTTCTGGATTTTGTTATCAGTTGTATAAAATTAATGATCATTTTTGTTATCTTAATATCTTGCATCATAGACTTTTCTGTTCTAGTCCTGCTTTTTTCAGTTTTCAGTATGATTTTGGACATTTTGCTTATAATCACTTTCTTACCTATTAGGACTCCCTTCACATCTTTGAACTGTCCTCTCATTAAAATTCAGAATCCACACCACACTTCCACTTTGATTGACTGAGTGGTTCTTCTCTGTGCCCATGTTTGGCAAGCATTTAATAGTAATTAAAGATTTCTCTGATCTGTTCATAGGGCTCTCGGTTAGTCAACAAGAAGTCACTTTGATTGATAGTCACTGTCACAAAAACAGGAAGGCAGGACCTCTTAACAAATTTCCATGAAGAAATATTCAGTAGATGAAATGTTCCAAATGAATGTCCATACATATTTAACCTCAAAGCAGGGTTTTTGTTTTTTTTAAAGGACAACATGAGCTTTTATTGTCTGGCAACCATACCAAAGTAAAGCCTGGAATAGGAATTCTCAGTGTCCCTGAGGCCTGAAAAAAAAAAACCCTGAGGTTCCCTTTCTCTTCCTCATTAGCTTGAACTCTTAGATGGTGTAAGGGATCAACTAGAAATCTATAGCAATAAAGCTGGTGGTGAGGCCATCCTGGCAGGTGAGAAATTAAGACAGGAAGTGAATCCTGTGGGCTTTAAAATAATGAGGAGAAATGGCAAAACCAACAGCAGCAGGTAAAGGGCGTGAACAACTAAAGAGTCTCCATGGGTCATCATTGGAAAACATATTATTTCAGTATATATTCTCTTGATTTAGTGCCTGCTGCCTGAGGTCTGCGGTACCACTAAAGCTAATAAATCATCGCTCTGGATGACAGCCTGAGCACCTGTGTTTTATCATACGGCAGGAAACCTTGTAAATTACCAAGAGGAGCAACTAGTGACCATGCAGCAGAGCTATGAGAATCAGTCAAAGCCTCAGTCCATTAAGCCCATTTCATTTTATTTGCAGGTGCATTAAAAGAAATAGGGAGCACTGCAGAAGAGATGAGCCCCAGCCTTTTGATTAGTATTTAATGAGAACGACACAGGGAGGCCAGAGCAGACTCCTAATGGCCTACAGATGGAATATGTCCACAGTGGGACCCCACCTGCTTCTATCTGTCCATTGGCTATGCTACAATTTGGCTTATAAAAGCAATAGGACAACTTCAAGGGAGTGAGTTTGCGGCAGGCACAGAAACCTTACTTTGTGCTTTTGTGCCTTTGAGCTTTGTTTCACAGAGAAAGTTGGCTCATGAATTCACTTGGTGTGTCACACTTTTCAAAACTTTTGATTCTATAACTTCCTCTCAAACAAATTGACCAAAAAAAAAAAAGTGCCAAAGTTGGATATACTTTTCTTTGCAAATTCATCAAAGTAAGCTAGCTCACTCTTTTCATCCTCAACTTTTTATTCAAATTACTTCTGTCTTGTTATTATAGCCTCTGTATTCTTGAGCACTCACCAGAGGCAGAGGTAAAAGAAAGCCTGAGACTAAAGGCTTGCACCACTCATTTAATGGAGCCGTCAGTTGTAAGATACACATCCACAGGAGACCACAGGCAAGAGTGCTCTTGTCCATGCACTTACTAATTTAAAGTCTCCCATCATTAAAAGAAAATCTAGTCCTCCTAACTTAGGTCAAGGTGACATTTAACTGTATCAGGCCAAGTTTTTGATTACCTACAGATCATTCATCTGGGTTGAATATATGCAGTGCTATTCTGAGACCACATTTCTTTACACAGAAGGACTCGGAATACACCTGCTGGGTTCCCAAATACAAGACCACAAGCCCAAATTTCAGCATGCCAACTTCTGGAAGAGAGGAGAAAGGAAGTTGTGATTATCTCTAATCGTCTGTACTTATAATAGCCAGATGGCCGTAATTCAGCAAAAAACCAACAGCTCTCTCTCCTCTATCATTCTTTTGGAAACTATGAGCTGGATAGAGACATAAGCAATAGGTCAGCCCTTCATGTACTCCCTCTCTGCTGAGTGCGGGGAGTCATTCCTGCAAGCACACCTATAAAAAGATCCCTGCTATGTGCCTCTCTGTGAGTGACTGTTCAGCCAGTTCTCAATTATTCAGGGAGAAGGCTGCCATATTCCGGGTAATTTTCATTCTGTGTATCCCTCATACTCTATCATCGTCTCTTCACATGCTGTCTGCTATTTCTGGTTGCACCATTGCTGGGGTGACAGAAAGAAGCATCACCCATCAGCAACCCCCTCCCCGCCAGCCGTGCCAAGGCACTTCAAGCAGGGCTGCTAGAGCAAGTATTCCATCAACTTCCACCTCGCAAAGCTGTCAGCCCAAGATGATGTATCTACAAAGGGATTTCAGAGCTTTATAAGCAAATAATGCCTCCTCCAAAGCACATATTAACTAAGCAAACAATAGGCCTTAATTCAGTGTGTGCATTTGCATATTTACACAGAAGCCCCTGCTGCTTATTTGCCTAAGATAATGAAAGAGCATCCAAGGAACCTTCTCCATTGGAGCCTAAGCACACACGCAGAAAACATGATGGGTTGATTTAAGGTTTTAATTTCCTCTTTCTGTGGGGGAGTGTCATCATTTGGATTAATTTAGATAACTCACAGTATCTGGTAAAAGAGGGACTAGCCCAGGATAGAAATTCTTATCAATCTTTTTCCTTGCGATGCTGCTGAAAATTGTCTTCAGTCTGAAATGAGGTTAATAACACCTGTAGAAAGACAGGGAGGCCTAAGGATAGGAAAAGCTGTGAAGTTCAACGTTTTGTAGTAACGTGAAATCCTAACACTGGAAGTCAGATTCATGAGATAACTTTACTTCCAACTGTTCATGGAACAAATGGTTAATCACTAGCTCCCTGGGTAACTAGTTAAGAGCAGCATCTCTCTAGGTTTTTGCAAACTTAAGGATTTTTCTTTCAGTGAAATATTCCTGAAGATGACTTTTGTAGTACATCCTCATCAAGTATGCTTCCCAAACCCTTTTTAGAGTGAAAAGCAATAGAAATAATCAGTTGTTGAGTATTTCTTTTTCTCGGGTAAATTGAGTTCAGTTTATCATAAAAATCATCAGTTGAATTGAATGGAGAAAGCCATCAAGATTAGAAAGGAAAAAATAAAACTGTTTTATTTGCATATAAATGATGGTGAATGTAGAAAGTCATAAGGAATCTACAGAACAGCTACTTCTAGAACTAACAAATTTGGCAAAGTATGGATATAAAATCAACATACAAAAAATTGACTGTATTGCTATATACTAGTAACAAACAACTGGAAAAGGTAATTCAAAAGCCAATACCATTTACAATACAAGACAGTGTTGTAATGAAATAACAATGGGCAAACACATTAATGGAACCGAATGAAATGTTCAAAAATAGAGCAATACATATGGTGAATATGTTTCAGACAAAAATCCAAGGCAAATCAATGGAGAAAGAAAGTCTTTCAACCAATAGCACTGGAATAGCTATATAAATGCATGAAAAAAGACCTTTGACCCCTTCCTCACACCATGTACAAATTTGATTTGAGATGAATATAGTCCCGAATTTAAAGCTAAAATTCTAAAGGCTTTAGAAGAACAAACAGATGACTATTTCTATGACGTGGGGTAGAAAAAGGTTTTTTAGGGAACACAAAAAGTACTAACCGTGAAATATTAACTTTATCAAAATTTAAAACTCATCCAAAGACACCATTAAGAAAACAAAAGAGGAAACTACAGAGAGGGAAACAATATTTGCACTGTTCTTAACTCACAAAGGACTTACATCCTAAATATACTTTTAAAACTCAGTGATAAAAAGACAAACAACCCAATTTTAAAAATGGAAAATGTTTCGAATTCACACTTTACAGAGAAAATATAGAATTCACACTTCACAAAGAAGATAAAGAATGACCAATAAGCACATGAAAGAATGTTCAACATCATTAGTCAGCAGGGACTGCAAATTAAAACCAGAATGAGGCGCCACTGCACACTCACTAGAACAGCTAAAATTAAAAAGACTCTCATAGATTGGTAGTAGGAGTCTAAAATGATACATACAACTACACTGGAAAACTGTATGCCAGTGTTTTAAGTTAAACATATACCTACCCTATGATCTATTCAATTCTTAAGTATTTACCAAACAGAAATGAAAACATGTCCACACAAAGACTTGTACAGAAATGTTTATAGCAACTTTATTTATAATAGCCAAAAAGTATAAAACAACCCACATACTATCAACAGGAAAATGGATGAACAAAAGGGGTATTGTCATAGAATGGAATTCTAATGAGTATTTTTTGAAAATGAATTACTGATAACCTGCAACAATACAAAATAAACCATGAAAACATAACATTCAGTTATCACGTCTATTATTCTATCACACAAATTAAGTTCAAAAACAGACAAAACTGATCTGTGGTGCTAGAAATCAGAGCAGTGGTTGCCTATCAGGGGGTAGAAACTGACTGGAAGGAGGCTCAGTAGAACTTTCTGGAATACTGGAAATGTTCTATATCTTGTTTGAGTTGTTATTCACACGTACAAATGTTAGTCACATTTGTCTAAGCTCACCCATACCTATAAGATTTGTGCATTTTGCTGTATGTAAATTTTACCTCAATAAAACAGAGAAGGAAAGAAAAATAATCATATTGGAAAATACAGAGGATCAATTCTATGTTGTCCATGCCCCAAAACATAAAGTATCATCTATAATCTAATTGAAAAGTAAGAATATACTTAAATACTCATTGAACACTTCCTCTATACTAGGAACCTATTTAGATGAGCACATCTAATGGATTTTTTTCTCATTTTATCCTTATAATAACCATATGAAGGCATATTTTTTATTATCACTCCCACTTTACCAATGAGGAAATTGAGGCTCAGAGAGATTAAGTAATTTATTCAGGATCACAGAGCTAATGCATAAAGACAAATTTGTACCTGGCTGTCTAACTACAGAAACTAAGCTCCTACATTTAAGATCTGTAGATCACCTGAAAAGCACCTGTTTAGGGCTTTCAAATGGGTTCAATACCTGTGCTTAAATAAATGAAAAATCTTGATCAGAAAAAGATATATTGTATCTAAGAGGTAAAGGGTTTAAGAAACAGAGAATGTGTATGTTTAGTGAATTCAGGGTAACATTAATCATGATGACAAAGTTCGCTAAGCTTTTTGAGCACTAACTATATATCAGACATCATCTAAGCACTTGAATTTTAACTCATTGAATCCTTACAATGACTCCATGAAGTAGGCACTGTTATCCTTGTTTTTATAGATGAGGAAACTGAGAAAAGGAGAGTTTCAGTCATTTGGTCAAGTGAGTAGCAGAGATCAGCATGATATTGAGGATGAACAGACAAAATTAAGAGAAAGAATCTACCAGAGGTTAGCATTCCTGAAAATACAAAAGTGAGATGTTATCACCCAAGAACACAGTTGAATGTCACCCATGTTAAGAGTGACATAATGAGAAAATCTACCTGCAAAGTGAATAGAGAGTAATCAGGGAGAGAGCAGCACATGTTCCAGCTATATTCACCTTCATGGAAAGCCTTACAAGGTACCTGGGAGGGATTTGTGCATGGGATAAAGGACGCTCCTAATGAGAGGCTGGTCTCAGTTACACGCTGTGATTAAATTCTCTCTGCCTGGGAGAACTTCTGAGTTCTCCTGGGAGAACTACAGAGCCACTATAGCTCAAACTGACATGGTCTTAGGTTTTAATGTAAATCAACTAGATATTTGTGAATTCACATAACTTCACTTGTTCTACCAGCACCTATTGCTGCATAAAGTGAAACCCCAGGTCAAGGGAACAGTAAAGCACCTTCTGCCCACGTGGTGCCTGGCAGTTTGTGCTTGTGCTGCCAGGACTCTCTTCCTGGCCTTGCAGCCACTGAAGCACTTGAGATCACTCAGCGAGGTGAGGATAGGTATATGGAGAACAGCCATGAACATGCGAGTGTCTTTTATTGTAAGATTATAAAATCATCCCAATCAAATACAAAATTTTGAATCAAAAAGCCAAATGCTATGAAAATCTGCCTTAGCGGAATGCAAAACAGGGCATCTTTCCCATGCAGCTCAGCTCTGCCTCCTGTCTCACAAGGATGAACCGTATCACATCCCAAGGGTTGACTTCTACCAGGAAGCGTGGCGGCAAGGGAACAAAGTCCAAAGTCACTCCTAATAGCTGAACAAGAGGACAAATGAACTTCAAGTCTTCCTTACCACTTACTTTAGGCTGCAGGTTAAGGAAGAGATATCAGCTCAATAGTCAGAGAAAGCAATGCAGCCTTGTTTGACTCTCCTATTCCAAGAATACTGTGTGAAGAACATAAAGATTTGTTTTTGATACACTAGCAGAGAAATAAGAGACTGGAAAGTCAAATTCAAAAGTAAATATTTTAAAATTTTAATAGGTTAACAGTAAGCATATGCCCTAGGAAAACGATCGAAGAAACATCTAATAGTATTTTTCTCTTTATTGCAAAATTTGAGAAACCATTTTTCACCAATTTTGGAAGAAACTTGAAGCAATGATGGTTTCTAGTGTACTGTTTTTTATCTTTTTGTATTTCTAGAATACATAGAAATTCAAGTCTTGAAAAAGCACTCAGTACTGACAACAATGAGGATAATATGGTGCATTTTGTTTTGATTATTGCAAGGGTGAAACAATACTACCTCAATTATCTTTTAACCACTAGAGGTACCTGAAGTAACCAGGTATATCTTTAACATAAAACATACGAGTGTTTTCTCTGTAAAATGCCAGTATATATATATAATGTAACACTGGAGGTGGCATGGCAATTAAGGGCATAATTGCTGTAATTACTGATGGAATTACTCATATTCCTCTATGCTACTTTTTCTAATTATCTTGGTTTAATGAAAATGTGTATTTTTGCAATGAACAGGATGTGGCCATCATTTGGCTGCCTGCCTGGAATGATGTACAGTGGCTGTCCCCTGAATGAACATAGAGCAGAGAGGTCACCACTTGTTTGCAGGAAGAAGAGGTTTCTGGAACACAACAGGCAATTTAAATGCATGTCATGAACATCCTGCAAAAACTCACAGATGGGTTTCATTGGAAGAAATATAACAGTAGGGGGGACATTATCCTTGAAGGAGCCCAATAGCGCTACAGTCTTCAGACTTTAATGAGAATGACTTGTAAAAATAGTACAAAGGTTTCATACTGTTTGTCCATTCTTATTCTAGTCTCTGACTCAAAAACGTGTTCAAACAGCTCCATTTTTCCTGATTTTGTTACAGTCTTTACCACAAGAATAAATCCTAAAAGATTGGTGCTTTAAACATTCTGAAAATTGCAAGACTTGAAAGAAGCCTACTGTCTCTCTTTTTACTTCATACAATTTAAATGCCTTGGAAACTTAATTGGCAGGCTATGCTGCTTATTTATTCATTTATCAGCCACCTGGACAGAGGTTAAGCAGATGCTCATTGAACAAAGACTATATGGTCATTCAAAACAAGTATCTGATATATTCAGTTTTTTCTAGGAGTAAAAAGCACTTTGTAAATCCAGATAATTACTAATATCAGCCACTTGGCATCACTGATCAGAAGAGATATAGTGTTTACTTCATTAAATCTATGAATACTTTATGGAAGGAAAACACAAATAAAACAGAAAATTATCTTGATTCAATCATTCAACAATTCTAAAGATCTGCTTTCAGGGCCTGTATTAGTTTCCTATTGCTGCTGTTAACAAAGTACCACAACATTAGTGACTTGAAACAATACAGATTCATTCATTATTTGACAGTCATGGAGGTCAGAAGTCTAAAATGGGTCAATAGAGGTGCATTCCTTCCGAAGCTCTAGGGGGGAAAACTTTTCCTTGCTTTTTCCAGCTTCTAGAGGGGGCTCATGTCCACATCACTCCAACCTCTGCATCTCCTCCAGCCATCCTGCTTCATGCTTCATGTGATTGCACTGGGCCCATCCAGATAATCCAGGATAATCTCTCCCCTTTCAAGGTCCTTGACTTAATCACATCTGCAAATTCCCTTTTTCCATGTATGGTAACATGCAGGTACTAGGGACTACTAGAATGGGGACATTTTTGGGGGGCCCATTATTCTACCTACCACAAGGCCTTGTTTTTTAAATTTTAAACAGAGGAATCCTTTGCCTCCACTTCTTTTAACTTACTTTTTTTTTTAAGTCAACAGCTTCTGAAGGGAGGCCAATTACTATTTTCATTAACTCAATTTTTATAGAGCTAAAAAAATGTCAGAAATAGTGTGTTTAAGATTCTGTTACAGAGCTAGTTTTTACCTGTTCCAGTTTTTACTTCTGCATAGTCAATGCATGGATGTTTCCAACATGACTATCAGAACCAAAAGTATATGCATCCAGATATGTGTTCCTAAATCAAACAAACTAAAATCACTATTCCACGTAAATTATTACCTACTACCTGCCTGCATGCACCAACATAACCATTAGGTCCTTTTCCCTGACCATTCAAGCTTTTGACTCTTCCACTCTCAGACCTTTTGAAATCCCTTATCTTTTTCTGTGAGGTCATTTTCAGTGTTTATGGATACCTCTTCCAGGAAAAGCTGGAGTTTATGGCAATTTCAAACTTTCCACCTTTTAACTGAATGCAGAACTAATAAACTGAGTGAAGTCAAGCCAGAAATAAAGGTTCCTTGAGGGCAGCCACTGTTGTGTGCTTCTGTATCTTAGTGTACCCTTTTGGACCCTAAAAGGCATTCATATATGTGTCAGGAATGAAATAAGGACATATAGCTCCACAAAAGAAAAAGTTCCTGAGTAGGAAGATAAACAATAGTCCTGGATGAATATTTCTGGAGAGATCCACACCAATCCAATGTACCAGTCCACCAGCCATTGGTCTCAATGAATCCAATGAACATGTGGGAATTCAATATGCATCACAGATGACAGAGTAACTAACAGATAATGGGTAAACAGTGGGGCCATCACCTAACGATATCAGCTCAGATGAATTTATATAAATAGATACAATACATTACAATACACAGAGAGCATCCTGTGTATCTTAAATGTCCTAGGTCAAACTGACAAGATCAGTGACAAACAATCTTGATTTTAAGTATTTTAAGTGCCTTGGACATTTAATTGGCAGGCTGTATTACTAATTTATTTATTTCATCAGCCTGCTGGTAAAAATAGATACAAATTTAACTAACATTTACTATAATCCAAACATTGTTACAGTGAGTATGAATGTGCACATCCCTACAAGTCATATCACATTCTTTTAGTTCCATGAATTCATAAATTCAGAAAGCATTTCTTGAGTACCAAGAACTGGACTAGGTATAATAAGATAATAATCCCTGCCCTCATAGAGGGCTAACATTCTGGTGAGGAACATAGACAATGCACATGACAAATGAGTAAGAGATATGTTAGTGCTATGTTCAAAGGGGAAAAATTAAACAAGGAAGGGGATGTGAACTCTTGAGGGTGTGAGGAGATTATATTTCAGACAAGGTAGCCAAGGAAGACCTCACTGAAAAAGTGACTTTTAGTTAAGATGGAAAAGAAGTGAGATCAATTAGCCATGCAAGTATCTGGAAGAAGAGCATTTCATAAAAGGGATAGAAAGTTCAAAGACCCTGGACTGCAGGTGGAAGCAAGAAGCCTGGCGGTGGGAGCTGAGGGAAAAAGTTGAGAGCAGTAGTAATGAAATCAAGAAGTAAAGTGAGGAGCCAGATGCCATGGGGTTCCTAGGTCATGATTAAGACTTTTTCTGAATGAAATGTGAAGGCACTGAAGTATTCTGAACAGAGGGGTGACATAATCAGACCTATACTCAACAAGGCCAACCTGGCCTTAAACAATGAAAATAAACTAAAGGAGAGTAAGAGCAGAATCAGGAAACCAGTCCAAAAGCTATTTCAATAATCCAGAAGTGGAGGTGGCTTGAACGAGGGTGGTGTCAGCAGAGGTCTTGAAAAATGGTCCAATTCTAATACAGGAGAGTCAAAAGGATTTGCTGAAAAAAACTAGATTTGGAGTGTGAGAGAGATGAGTCAAGGCTTACTCTGAGGTTTTGGGCTGAACAATGGGAAAAATGGAGTGGTCATAACTGGGATGGAAAGGACTGTAGGAGGAACTGATTTGAGAGGACAAAGGGTCCTTGTCACCAATTCCAGCGTGTTGAGGGGGGTGGTTGAGGGGGCAGGTCAAGGAGCTTCCCCACATACCACCAAGCAATTCTAGGGACACCAGCTGTGTGTCCTATAATTTAACTCAACTCTGACACTATCTACCTGAAGATATAGCATCAGATTCCACAGGTTGAGGGTTCAGTTCTACAAGAATTCCCCCAGCCAAATTATAAATGACATTCACAAGCTCAGGCTGTTACCTGAGCTTCTGACTAACTGGCTATACAATCAGAGATTCCCATGATGCTCCTTCCTTAGGTTTGATTAATTTGCTAGAGCAGCTCACAGGACTCAGAGAAACAGTTTACTCACTAGGTCACCAGTTTATTATACAAGGTTGTAATTTAGGAATAGCCAGATGGAAGAGAAGCATGAGGTAAGGGATGGGGAAAGAGTGACGTGCTTCCATGTCATCTCTAGGCACACTATTTCCCCCAAATCTCCATGTGTTCTCCAAGCCAGAAGCTCTTCCAATTCTCTCCTTTTGGGTTTTTATGGAGGCTCCATTTCATAGCCCTCATTGATTAAATCATTGGCAATTGATTATTGAACTCAATCTCCAGCACCACTTCCTTCCCTGGAAGTAGAAGATGTGAGACTGAAAGTTCAAACCCTCTAATCACAAGGTTGGTTTTCCTGGCAACCAGCCCTTACCTTTGGTGCATTCCAAAATCACCTCATTCACATAACAAAAGGCCTTTATTTCTCAACATTTAGGAAACTCCAAGGGTTTGAGGAGCTCTGTGCTAGAAATGTGGATGAAGATCAAATTTACATTTCTTATGAGAAATCACAATACACAAGGGGAAATTCAAGAGCCCAGTTTTGGATATGTTTAGCTTGAAATGCCTATTAGACAGCCAATTAAAGATGTCAAGAAGTCAGTTAAATATGCTTGGACGTATTCAGCTGTATGCTCCCATCCACCTGGCTGGCAGGGAATCCAATCTTAGCCATTATCAGTGTTATTTTCCTTTCTGTTGGATATTTGGATCATAGGCTTACATTATACCAGAAACCAAGAGGGACCTGGTCCTTCATCCATGATGATTCCAACATTGCAGCTGCTGCTTCTTCACCTTCATGCTGCTGTCAAGAACTGGTATTCGAGCCACTGTTCACATACTTGTCCACAGAGACACACGGATGACCTTCAGGCCACAGTGCAAGTGTCCGGTCATTAAGAACACAGGCTCAGACCACCATATTCAAATCCACTTACTTTTTGACTTGAGCAAGTTATTTAACTTGTTTGTTCCTAATATCTATAAAATTATTAGAACACACTAGTACAGAATCTACTACAAAGGAGTGTTGTGAGCATTAAATTTGTTAACAATCATAAAACACCCTACTGTCTGTATAGTAGTACTTGGCTATTGTGCAATAAAGAGCCAGCATTCCCAATGTTACTATTGCAAGAATCTGTAGCAGCCCCCACCCAACCACAAGTGTGGTCACAAACTCCCAGCCCTGCTCTTAATCTCAGGGACTTTCAACATTCCCCACCCCTGTCACCTTTAAACTTGGCCACTCTTCCCATTCCATTATGCACTTTCCTACCTACTTCCTTCTCAAAGATTCTGAAGCAAAAATATCTCTAGAGTGAGAGAAGGGAAATTTGGACCTTTCAAAAGTTCTTTCTTGAGATTTTTTTTCCATACAGTAACAATGGGGAAAGTAGATACTGCTACTAGTTAATGTTTTTTGTTTTTAATAACTCATCATCATACTATGAATATACACACCCTTAAATATGTGTTTCTCTTCGCCCATCCTATGTTTAGGTTTATATGTCTTTTCCAGTCTGTGAATTTGCTTCATTACAATATGAAGAAGAAACATGAAGTTCAGGAAAGTTTAGGTGTAGACTAGCCCTCACCCAACAAAAAAGTATCTTTGGGTTAAATGACTGCAGAGGAACCACAGCACCCAAATTTGAAGTCAAACCTCCAGGACTTCATTTTAGTACTCCTTTACCTTATCCCAAGTTGTCTCTTTCAAGTGAATAGATGGAAATGATTTGTATTTAGCCCATTAATTGTTTAAATGTAAAGGAGTAATTCAGAACTTTCTCTACCATATAAGTACAGAATAATGCTTCTGCTATATTTCCAGCTAAAAATCAGGTTCTCACTGCACCAAAATGTATTACACTAATTAAACACTCTGACCAAAACCAACAATTTGATCAATTCACTTCACTTCCCTACTATCTGAGAAAGTACATATCCTTCTATTTTTTAACTTTATGTTCAATATTTGATGTTAGAAATCTTTACTCATCAAGGATGCACTTTTTTTCTCATAAGTAAAATTTACTTCAAAAATACTCTCAAAAAATAGCTATTCATTTTAGCTAAAAAGGACTGGATCTTGAAACTAAAAAACCCTTCATTGAGCTTCCTCCAAAGCAACCAAGTTGTGAAATATTTTGGTTTTATATAAGCTTTCACTGATTCCAGGCAACAGCACTTTGACAAACAAGTTTAGCATTGAAACCAACAGTTGCAATTCAGTAGAAAGAAGTCCTCTCTTTTTCATTTTAATAACATTTCTGCACAAATTCCAAAAGGATAGGGTCCCTGTTATTCTGGGTACAATGCTCATTACTCATGTCTGCTGGGGCATTATTGGATGTATACTTTGGAATAAAGAGGGCTTTTACAATGTCTAATATGATGTCCTTTGCAATCTGTTATTAGCCTGTGCATCGCCTTGCCAGTTAATCATCCCATTATAGATTCTGAAAATCTGACAACCCAGAGGGATTGAAATGCAGTGTGCTACAAGATTAGAAATAGCTATATGAAAATGAAGTAAGGATAACAAATGCTGTAGATTGGTACATAAAATAAAGGCTTTGAAAAATGTTTCTTATGGAGATCTCTCAATACTTTTACCATGAAAGAAACAAGGGCAGCCAACAAGCAGGAGACAGGAGAGCTGTGGACTTACTATAGGTGAGGAATAAAATAAAACCAGCAGTTTGTACAGGATTTTTTGGGAAGCTATCCAACATAATCAAAAATCAAATTAAAACATACATCAGCTCTCTGTTTACCTGCCCTGTCACTTGAGAACAGAAGAGGCCGATGCATTCTGTCAGGCATCCCCAGAACTGCACAGCGCCATTAATCTCGCCACTTGTTTGTGTGTTATGGTTGGTCCCCTCGCTTCTGTGTACTTTGCTGCCATCTCCAGGAAACTGTGATGACAAGAACAGCCCAAACCCTTGCGGGTTGTTAACAGCCCTCAAAAAAGGGCTTGGGATTTTCCAAAGTGATTGTCTATATTTGAAAGTATCTTTGACAGAAAAATCTTCAGAAATTCAAAATATTTGCAGTTATCAATGATTATTAGATCAGTGATACAATATGCATTGACTGTAAATAAGAGTCACACTTAAAAATTGTTTCATTAGCAAAATGCCAAAGTCAGAAGAAATCTCATTAAAATAGTATGTCTAATGCCCACAGTGTTAAAGATAATAGAAAAATAGTTTGTCATGAATATCTTTATTACTATAACAGACCAAGAAATTAATGGCAAATTGGTCTAAATTGAATATATTGAATTACTATAGATTCAAATCCTTTTTTAGTGAATAAGTTCTCTAAAGGATACAGCGCACACTGAAATTCCATTTGCTAGTGATCGTAAAAGAGGGTGATAAAAAAAAAAAGCTGAAGGCAGGAATTTGTAGTTTTCCTAGAAAAACTTCTAAATTGGGGAGATGTGGGGAGCAGTGCTGAGGATTTTAAATTCTATAAATGTCTGCCTGTAGGGTGGTTACTGCCAGACAGGTCTCCTTGACTGGCACGTAAAAAAAAGGAAAACAATTCTTAAAACCCTTAGGGAAAGCTCAGGGTACTTCTCAGTCATGAACAGGCAGCAAGTGCGCTGAGGTTCAATGTCATGTATAACAAGGCACAGACTCTGTTCACAATGTCCATGTAGTGAACACTAAGGATGTGACTGACTAACTTGGGGAAGAAAGAGTGCCTGCTCTGACCTTGATTATTTATGTTTGGTCAAAAGTATGCAATATAATAATTGCACAACTCTGTTTTCTATAGATAATATCTGATATGTGAACAATACATATCTACACTTAAGATAAAGTAATGGATATCTGACCAAGCTTCTTATCTTTTAACAAAAGATCCTACACTAATCCTTAGATATTCCAATAAAAGGTATATCCTAAATGCCCAATAGAAAAGAGTAGACCTCTTGCATACGTGTAAAGTCTAGGTAGTCCATGCTGAAGAGCAGAATTTATATCATCTTTTCCCCTCCTGGATGGTAATATGTTTCACAACAGGGACAATGTCTCATTATAATCTTAGTTCCTAGAAAAATGTATGGCACAATAGATCATCAATAGATCATCCTTATGTGTTTGTTGAACTGAACTGAATATAATAATAAATATGTCACTAGAAGTTATTCATTTAAAGGTTTATAAATCTTCTAAAATAACATTTCTAATCCTTGGGACAACTGTCACCACTTTGAAGCAAATTGCTGCAACTTCAGAGGAATGAAAGAGCCCACAAGCAGACTTCTCTACGGAAACTAAACCACTGTTAATGTGAAAATAAATGTGAGAATAGTACAAGTTAATACTAATAATTTTTCTAATCCCTTTTTTAAAAAATATTGAAAAATGTCTAATAACTGACTCAATTTACTTGAAAAGAAAAATGGCTAAAAAATAAACTACCATTAGAAAAAAATCAACACAGAGAATGAGTCAGCCAATTAAAGATCCCCTCTACACAACAGAGGCTTTGACTCAGAAAACAAATCAGGGAGAAAATTAGGTAAGAGATGCCATTACAGCACATATAATATATAATAAGTAATAGACAAATAGGAGGCAAGGACTCCACCATACAAATGAATTAGAGAATACCCAAAAGGGAGACCAATTAGGTTTTACCAGAAGACTTCAAAACTTTTTTGAAGAATAAAAGACTGATGGCTCATAAATTTGAAAACTACACAAGCTTGGTTTGCCATAAACATCAAAGTCAAATTTACTTTATAACCAAAATAGTCTATACCACCTGAACATACTAGGAAAACGAGCGATTCATAAGGTGCATACTATTTTTTCTGTCCATTGTCTTTAGACCAAATCAAAAGAATGGACAAGGCAGTTTCTTTAACTATAAAAATTAGTCTAAAACGTAATCAGACTCTTGGCTGTCATCTGCCCAGAAAACAGCTCTCCCAGCAACTCTGCCAACTGCACGGGCTTCCATAAATGGACCCATGTTGAATGAAAGAAGGGACCAGGCCTTGTCCTAGTTTGATAATTAGCCTCCATCCCATTAAGCACAAGAAGAGGCAAAGTCCCATAATTCTAATACGCTAGGTGTCCTATTTATTACAGAAAGAAAACTGATGTCTTACTGCTGATTTTAGTAGGCATAAGAGAAACAAACTTTCTAGTAAATCGGTTGCATAACAACCTGTTTACCAACACTTCTGCACATCTGAACTATGAGAAATTTGTCTATAAAAGATACATGGTGCACTCCAAACTATACACCCAATGAATGCATGTGACAGTTTTCAGGATTTGTAACATATTTCCACAAGATGGCAAAATTTCCCATATGCCCTAAAATCTCAAAAACTAATGGCAAAAAAGTGATATTCAACCCAGAAAATAACTTTTCATTAATTATACTTTCCATTCTGGCTACTTTTCCCTTCTATATGCTATAATACTAGTCAATGCTTTTCCTTTAACCAAAAATTTCATGGACTTGTTAGGAAGATTAAATAAGATAATGTATATATAAAGTGCTTATAAATGTAAAAGAGCAGTACAAAGTTAGTTCTTATATTTTCTGATTTGAAGGTGACTTTTCCCCAAACTTCTCAGACTCTCAAAATTGTGCCACAAATATAAACATATCCAAAATAGACTGATACACATATTTAAACTGATGGTATTGTAAGAGAGAAAAGGTTGAAAGTGGAAAAAAGTATTATTTCTCAAGATGGACTGGTTGGAGCAAAAGGAAGCTGGCAGTAACCCGTTCTTCCACTAGGACAGACCTAAGGGAACTAGCCCAGGCATAGGAAGGTTCAGCCTAGTGGAGAAAGCAAAATGCTTTATCAGAACAGGGCACCACGTGTTCAGAGGGTTACCTATATAACGACTGAACTCTAGCAGGTAGCACCATAGATAGCATCTCTGGCCAGATCAACAGTAAGGCTGACAGGTCATAACCAAGTCCTTCCAGACCCAGTCTCTGAACTCACTGCCCCTCTTTCGCCACAGCCCTTGGAGCAAGCTGCATCTTTTCTTCTAAGATAGTTAGAAAGAGTCAGCTGGAATCTCTTAAGGGAAATATGTACAGACAAAGCAGAAAAAGAGGTAGAAGCAAGCAATCTCCACTAAATAATCTTTGAAGGTCTAAATATCCACAGTCCTTTAGAATATATTTTCTCTTTAAATCATCCAGAAATCTGTTTCCAACTGTTCCTTTTACTTATTTGAACCTCATCTCTGATCACAAAACCTGTAGTTGATTCTCCTGATTCTGTCTTGATTCACAACATGATTAGCTGGATGACCTTCTTTATGTGTCTATGGCACTCAAAGCTTACTTTTCAGTGACTTTTTTCACATGGAATTAAAATTGCTGGTGTATTTGTGTACTCCCTAACTGTTCGTTTTTGACAAGAGGACTTTTCTCTCTGTATTTTATTCTGACTTCCAGTCAGAGCTTTCCCTGCTTGGGTGAGAACTCTAAAGGTCATTAAAATTATAATGAACGCCTACTTTGAACCCCCTAACCTCTCGAATTTGCTCATACCTTAGATGGACACTTCACACTGGGCTGCCCAAATCCTGAAGTTGTTTCTGTACAAATGTTTACTTAGATAACAGAAAGTCCTGGTGAGGATAGCATGCCAAATAGAACTCAGATGCAATCACAAAAACGTATTAAACAAAACCTCTTATACAAAGTAGATCAACCTTCCAAAAATAGGGGTTATAATATATCTAAATGGAAAGTTTGGAGGACAGCTGACAGTGCCAATGTGGGTTCAGGAACATTGTCTCCTACAGTATGGCTGGTGCAAGAAAAACAGTAGAAACAAACAAACAAAAAAAAAGTCTGCCAGTTTTCCAGAAGTTAATTCATTTACCTTCTTTCTCTGGATGAATCAATTCACAATGTTACTAAACATTTATTTACTAACCTACAGTGTAGAAGCATTGTATCGGGTGTTGGGTGAGGATACAAAACAAGAGCTGAAAAGGCTTATAGTCTACCATGATCTTGGAAAGCCTTATTCAAGCTACAAGAATGTGACTTTGTGAGTTACTTCATCTTACACCCTATTTCAGCTAGTGAGGTGAATTTTCAATCTTGCTGCAATTGCAGCTTTGCAAATATACGAACTCACTTAGATTCTGTCCTCAGTAGCAGTCAAGTGCCTGGAGGTGAGCACCAACATGCTGCCACCTCTGCAGTAATGTGGTTGGTCTGTGACGCCTTCTATTCTTTCCTCCAAGTGCTCATTGTCAGTTATAGTAGTGATGATTTTCTGCATCATTCACATTGTTTTATTCCTTTATCTTTATTGTTACATTTTGCCTTAAGAATTCAATTACATAAAATTAAGAATACTCTGTTAGTTAAATGTTGAAGCAACAAAATTTTCTGTGGAAATTACATTTTAGGTTTAGGAGAACTCATCTCTGAGGGATATGTAAAGGAAAAAATTATCCTCCCAAGGCTGAAGGAAGGAAGGGAAAGACAAAACTATACTATAATAATGGAAATTTTTCCCAGTAATTACACAAATTCAATGCAATTATCAATGAATTTCTTAAAGAACTGGGAAAATACTTTAAAGATCATGTAAAAGAACCGATATGCGACTGTTGCCAAGCTATTTGAGAGTGGGACAGTGAAACTGTACTTACAAGACATTTATATTATGAAACTACACTAATTAGATTGGTATAATACCAGCATGGAAATAGCCAAATAGATAAATGAAACAGATCAGAAAATCCAAAACAAATCCAAGCATATATAATAACTTAATATATGCTAAAAGAAGTATTTCAATGTGTGGGGAAAGAGGATGTTTGGACAATTGTATATACCAATGGAAGAAAATAAAGGCAGATCTTCACTTCATATAAAAATAAATTTTACATAGGATAATAATCTAAACCTAAAAATACAACAATTAAAATTTTTTCTAAATAGGAGATTATCTATAAAACCTCAAAGTGGGAAAATTCTTAAGCAATAAAGGAGATAATTAATTTTTTAATGGTAAAACAAAAAAATCAGCTTGGTATAAAACACCATAAACAAAGTCAAGAAAAAAACTATATTCTAAAAGATAATATGTACAAAACTCATGACTAACAAATAGTTACATTCCTATGATACAAAATGCTTCTACTAATCAATAAGCATAACAATAAATCTTGCCAGAGTGGGCAAAGAAAATACAAAGACAGTTTAAAGAAGAAGCACAATTCACAAAGACACAAATGCCCAACCTGAAAATAACAAGAAAAATGCAAAGTAAAATAACCATATATAATTTCTCAACCATTATCACTGCAAACATTTAAGACTGATATTTCCAGAGCTAATGAGGATGTGGAGCTCAGGCAATCTCATGAACTGATTGCTTGTATTGTTTGTTTTATGAGGGGGAAGTAATTAGCTATATTCGTTGATTTCCGCTTGGAGGAGGTACTGGGGATTGAACCTGGGACCTCTAAGGTGCTGAGCATGCACTCTATCACTTGAGCTATACCCCTCCCCCTCATGAACTGATGATGGGAGTTTGAATTTCCTCTTTTTGGAAAGTATCTGACAGTTTCTGTTAAAATATTAAATGTGCATAGCCTTTGACTCAGTAATTTTACTTGTAGAAATTCATTGTATGGAAAACAAAATCACAAATATAGAAGGGTGTATGTAGGAGAGTGTTTACTGCAACATTGTTGGTAACAATAAAGTAACTGGAAACAATCTGAATGGCTATCAATAAAGTAATTATTAAGTATATTAAGGTACCATCCACATGATAGATGATTCTGCAGTTATTAAAGAGTTTTTACACTGACCTGAAAAATCTAAGATATGTAATTAAGTGAAAAAAGTGTAAGTTGTAGGGCAATATGTATAATATGATCTTATTATGATATAAAAACCTCTATAAATATGTATATTCACATATGTGTATATATATATATTCATGTGTATATGCACACACATATTAAAAATATGGAAGAATATCAGGATACCAAATGTTAATATTATTTTCTTTTTTCAGGAAGATAAGATTAGAGGAAAAGAGGTATTATGTCTATCTGAATCTTTTATGTCCCCAGAATCTTATACACTGTAGACATTCAAGAAATGTGGAGTGGATAGATGGATGGATGAACAACCTCAATGTGACCCATTTGTTTAAGTTAACTATGACTTAAAACAGCAACAATCTGTAATTTCTTAGGAATCTATGGGCTGGTTGGGCAGATTTTCGCCTAGTTTTGTCTGGGCTCATTCATTCAGCTGTATTTAGCTACAAGATCAGCAGACAAAAGATCCAAGATAGTCCTATTCAGATGTCAGTGGGTTCTGGCTATCAAATGGGATACCCTGGTTCTCCATTCCATGGCCTCTCATCTTCTAATATGTTAGATAGGCTTCCTTTCATGGCAGACTCTAGGCAGCATTCCCAGGGAGAGGATAAAAGCTGCAAGACTTCTTGAGTCCTAAGGTTCGAAACTCACACAGCATTACTTCTGCCACATATATCAGTCAAATAAAGGCACAAGACCAACATATTCAAGGGATGATGAAATCTACTCCACTTCTGGAAAAAAGAATTTGTTCTATAGGCTACCTTCCGGTCACAATTATTTACATTCCCTGCACATGCAGAATTTATTCACCCCCCCCTTTCAAGACTCCAAAAAACCTCATCCAATCACAGCATCTTGAAATCCAATATCTAGAATTTGTACCCATATTGAACTTACCACCTACCTATCCACCATGAGACCAGCATCTTTTAAAATAAGCTGTAAGAACTTCAGCCCTATTACCAACCAACCTCCAAGACTCCATCACCTTACTCTTCCTTTACACTTCTTCCCAGATTGACACTGACTCCTGACCTCTTGCTTTGCCTCCCACTTTTTCCCCCACATTTGTACCTCCTGTCAGCTGATACAATTTGTCTGGCATAACCCTAGGAATCTTCTCAGAAATGTATTATTCTCTCTGGTGCCATTCTGTTTCCATGACTCTTGGTAACTAACCCATCCCAACTAACCCCATGTAGCTGGCAGGGGAGGGTATCAGATATAATGGAAGCATTAAATTAATCTTTCAAAATATTTCTAAAGTTGCTTAGAAAATCAAAGCAGTTAAATTGTACTTATGACTTCAGTAATGACTTGTAGTTTAACATTTCAGTGCTTCATTCACCCGTCTATAAAGTAGAATAAAAAAATTCCCTAGGGCTATAGCTTGCATCCCACCTATTTACAATTTGTTACTGGGAAGATTTACAAAGATACTGCTTTATATTTTATTTTTCCATCCCACAGAAAAACTGTACAGTTTTAAAGTTATCATACATTTTAACTGGCAAGTTTAATTAGATAATCATCTTTTGAACTACACCTCAAAATAGTTCGATCAAGAAGAATTGCCTTTATTAAATTTGACAGAACTCACTTACAGTTAACTTTCTAGAGAATAACTTCTATTTTAAAAATTGCTACTTGTGTTCCATTTTGCACTCTTATTATAACCTTAGACCTGATTCATTATGATAAAGAGAACAAAAATGGATATTCTTTTTCCTTTTCAAACAAATTTCTGAAATGTTCATTTTGTATACCCAAAGCAAGCTGAATGAGGTAACCAAACCATTACAGTGATTCTTTTTGCTAAAAATAGAGTCAAAGCAGATAAATAAATTTCATTTCTCAGGTGTACTTCCTTAGTCTTGGTCTTCATAGTCCATGGGCTCTGTGTAGAAGTAAAGCACCTTGCAATGTAATTTATAATTGGAGTTATTTGTTTGGAAATAGCATTTGTTATTTTCTACACCTAATATAGCTTAAAATGTGTGACATCCCATATCCCTGCCTATTTGCAATTTCACTTTGATATTCTCCACTAAAATAATCTTAAATTATCATATTTGAATACTATCTTTAGGCATCGCTTAACCTCCATTCAGTATTCTTATAGCTGTCTATGCAGACTAGCTACCAAGATATTCATATTTACTTTTCAAAAGATACATTTGAGCCACATTTCAAACATCTCACTAAGCCAAATATAATTGATTCACTTATTCAATAAACACTACCCACCAAGTTCAGGAGATACAGCAATGACAATGTCCCTCATTGAACTTACATCCTAGTATGCAGAGAAAGTCAGTAAACAAATAGGCAAATAAATGTAGAAGTTACTGAATGGAGATTAGTGATCTGAGGAGACAATGAAACAGGATGCAGAGAGTGAGCACCAGGATGGGGAAAGGAGAGAGGAAGATACTTTATGTGTAGCAGTAATGCCCACTAGATAGAGATGAGAATATCATGTCAGATGAGTTTATTTCAGCCCAGGTAACTGACCTCCTGAATATATTTCTAACTCTGACCAAGCTCTCTCTTCCTCCACCCAGGATCATGTGGCAGATCAGTGTCTCCTTTGTCACACATGTTAGTGATCTCAGCACACCAATACTTAACAATCTTCTAGACTCTTTAACTTCCTCATACTTGCCTTAATTCCATTGGGTTTAATTATCATAAAACAACTGACACAAAAATTGTGTTTTTCTTTAGAGACCTATTTTTTAATGTATTCTATTCTGAAAAGCAGTCAAGTCAGGGTCTTTGAGTTTGTTAGGACCTCACTTGGATAAGAGATTCAAGTTCTTTGTAGAGCTCGTTACTACTATTTTTTTCTTCGAAGGTAGATCGGGTCTTTTGCCTTTTCCATTCAAAGCCAGAAAAGAAAACTGAAAGAAATGCCAGAGACCAAAAAATAAACAAGAAAACCAAGAGAAAACTATACCCACCCTATGTGAGAATAATCTGAGTTGCCATCAAAATGAAATTTCTGGCATCATTTACTTGACTTGGAGATGATTCAGTTATATGCAGGTTATCTTTTATGATCATACATTAATTCTTAGCCAAAATCTGTTACTTTAGACAATTTCTGTCTTCTTCACAAAGTCCATCTGCATAGCTTTAGCTATTTAAGTTCCTATCTGTGTTTCTGAAATGGGGTCCTTTTCACACCACCATCTTAACTGTTTTTCAATTCAGTTCAGTTGCTGTTTTTCAGCAACTGCTTCCTGTGTATTTGCTTTGAACTTTGTAGAGATTTGATCTCCTGATCTCCACTTTGTATCCACAGGGACTGAAAATCATAATTCTATTTATCCTTATCACCTCCCTTGAGGAGCTATAGTTTCTTCATCTGATTTTTTTTATTTCTAATCCTAAATCTTGAGACTTTTGTGAATGTGAATCAGTGTAAAACATTGTGCTTGCCCCAATACAAAAAACATAAGGATTGTACAAAATGATTGAATCACATTATTTTCATATAAAAGATTCAGTTCGGGTCTATGAGGGAGAAATAATCCTAAATGATAGCCATTCAGTTTATCTGAGCATATAGTGCTATAGGTAGATATTGTTTCAAGGAGTGGAGAGGATTATGTGAATTGCTCCAGAAAATGAGTAAAGCTTCTGGCTCCTATGGGGTTATGCTTTGTCTACCAGCCTGCACTGTTTTCCACTGTTGTACGCCGGCAGAAAGAATACTTTGGAAGAAATGTTTACTCTGGGTTTTTGCTGGATCATAACCACAAAAGAGATCAACTAGAACAGAGAAAATTTAAAGTTTAAGGATTAAAGAGTTTGTTAATTTCAGGGAGAAAGAATATTATGAATACCTAAAAACTTTTCTTAATGGAAAATGGCTTTTGAGTTAGAGAAGCATTAGAATGAAATTACTGTTCCCTCCTACTCTGCTTTCTCATTGTATGATAAAAATGATAGGTTTGTTGCACTGGCCAATTTCCATATTTTTGAGACTTTTTCTTATGGTCATTGTTATCAAAGTCCACTTATTGTTTAAACTGTCGATTGAGTATTTTTTTTCTTCTCTCTCTCTCTCTGTGCAATATAGGATTTTTAAAAACTACACTACAATTTGAACCTTGTATATTCATTCCTATATTGCTGTTATTATAGAGACTATCTAGCCAAAAGGCAACATAGAAATATACTGGCCAAACTAGCAGAGAAGTATAAAAGATTAGCAGCTGCTGAGTAATAAATTAGTCGCTCAGTTCTATTTATTCAGATAAAAAGAAGAAAGCAAAAAGTGGAGAACCAGCAGATTAAATAGATAGGTATATATATGACTAGAATACTTTTCCCATGTCATCAGTAGTTTTTACCCTGCATAGACTGGTTTTAGTTGGAACTTGTTAAGATATGTAATCTCCAAGAATGAATGACAAATAAAGATAGTGATTTTACTGACCCTCTAACTTAATAAAGAAGCCACTGTGCTGTGGTACAATTTATCTCTTCAGAGAAGACTTTTTAAAAATTGAGTGAAAGGGTTGCTGATTTTCATTTGAGAAAATTTTATTATGTGAGTCTTTGCTTTCTCACCTTCAGTTTAATATTATATTAAAATGTAACATTGCAATAAATTCTCCATGCATCTCAGACTTCTCTAGAGTACCAGGAAGATCCATTCCTTGGTTGGCTTTTTGATGCTTTGAGACCACTGAAAAAGAGATAATATTCATATCTTCACTTTTGTTTCTGGTAAACTAACTTGTTTTGATGAAACTCAAAGCATTTGCTGCTAAGGCACTTACGGAAACAGAGATATTGTAAATTGTTAGGGTTTTAAATTTTTTACTTATTCCTTTATTTAGCACGCCTCAAATGTGCAAGTACTGGTTATGTCATCATCATTCTGGCATGAGACACTCCCTTTGTCTTTCCCCTTCAATCTGCAGCTAGTAAAACATCCATAACTCAACAAAAGTTTTTCTGCCCGCCTACTAGGATGCCAAAGAGATCCACACATCTGTATACCTGGCAGTGAGTGGACTGGAACACACAAAGGAGGTAGAACCAGGGGAACAGTAGAGGCATTACTCATGATCCCAGCCCCCTCTCTGAGGTGGCTGAACTCAAAGCCCCAGAGAACCCAGTAGCAGCAGCAAAGGTGGCACATGTGACTCTGACCTTTCAGCTACAGTAGTACTTATAGCCATAGGGAACTGGGCAGCAGGGGTGGCAGGACCCTCAGTCCCAGTCCCTCCAGCCATGGTAGTGCCTGCAGCTCCAGCCCTGCACTCACAGTAGTGGTGCATGCAAACCCGCAACCCTGGATGCAGTGGAGGCAAATCAAGGTCTCTGCTCCTCACCACCTCCCCATTCCCCCTACCATGGTGGTGATGCCAGCAACCATTATTGCAGGATCTCCAAAGCAGTGGAGGCACCACCAACCTGATGCCCCTGGCAGCAACACCAGTGACAGCAGCAACAACAAGGTCCCAGAAACCTGGAGGCACAAGCAGCAAGCAATGAGGAGGGCACTCACAACACCTCTAGCTGTGGTCATAAAGGGTGGAGAGTGCAGATTCTCAAATACAGTCAGAGGGAGATCAGGTAAGAGAAATAAAAAACTTGTATTATAGTGCCACCTACTGAAAAACAGAAGAAGGATCTCTAATTATCAATCTGTTGAATTTTTACAATCAAAATAAACAAAAGTTTTATCCTAATAAGAAAGTTGTTCACTACTTCAAATGTGCTGGGAGAAGAACAATTCATCAAACACCATGAAAAACCACAGTAATATGGGGCCACAAAAAGAAAATGACAATTCTCCAGAAACAAAACTTAAAGTCACAGAAGACTGTGATCTGATAGAGAATTCAAAATAGCTATCATGAAGAGACTCAGTGAGCTACAAGAAAACTCAAAATAGCAGTCCAATGAGCTCAGGAATAAAATTAATGAACAGACGGAATACTTTGTCAAAGAGACTGGAACCTTAAAAAAGAACCAAACTGAAATTCTGGAACTGAAGAACTCAATATGTGAGATGAAGAATCCAATAGAAAGCACTGGAAATAAAGCAGACCATATGGAAGAGCGAACTTACGAGCCTAAAGATAGAAATCTAGAAGTGATTCAGGTAGAAGAGAAGAAAGATGTAAGATTTTTAAAAAATGAAGAAAATCTATGAGAGCAATCTGACTCCATTAGAAAAGGCAATATAAAGATAATGGGTGTCTCAGAAAAAGAAGACAAGAAGGGAGCAGAGAGGTTATTTAAAGAAATAATAGCTGAGAACTTCCCAAACCTTGGAAAGAAACTGAAAATACAGGTCCACAAAGCTAATAAAACACCTAATTATCTCAATGCAAAAAGACCTTATCCAAGACACATTACATTAAAACTATTAAAAGTCAGTGATAAAGAATTTTAAAGGCAGCCAGGGGGGAAAAAAAAAACCAGTAACCTACAAAGGTACATTCATTGGGCTATCAGCAGATTTCTCAGAAGAAATTCTACAAACCAGGAGGGAGTGGAATGACATTCTCAAAAAATGTAAAGATAAAAATTGCCAGCCAAAAATACACTATCCAGCAAAGTTATCCTTCAAATATGAAAGAGAAATAAAATCTTCCTCAGACAAATGAAAGCTGAGGGAGTTCATCACTACTAGACCTCCCTAATAACAAACGTTGAAAGAAACTCCTCTATCTGAAACAAAAAGGCAAAATTACACAAAACTTTGAGTTAGGTGACCAATAGACAGACAGAATTAGAAAACTGTAACTCTATATCAGAATAGATTGTTAATTTCTTAATTTAGCATAAAGTTTAAAGGGAAAAATACTAAAAATAACTATAGCTACTTCAATTTGATAACAAACTTACAACATAGAAAAGATAATTTGTGACAAAACATTAAGGGGAAGAGAAAAAGGATAAAACCTGTATAGGCAAAGGAAGACAAGACACTATCAGGAGAAAAAGGACTATTTTATCCATGAAATGTTTTATGCAAATCTTATGGCAACCATAAAAGAAAAATTGAAAGCAGGGACATGAATCATAAAAAAGAGAAAACTGAGGAAAACATCACAGAAAATCACCAAACCAAAATAGCAGGCAGAAACACAGGGAAAAAGAAACAATGGAGATATAGAGCAACCAGAAAACAAAAGATAACATGTCATAACTAAGTCCTCATATATCAATAATCATCCTAAATGTAAAAGGACTAAATTCACCAATCAAAAGACACAGAGTGGTCAGATGAATTAAAAACAAGACCCAACTATATGCTGCCTCTAGGAGACTCAGCTCTAAAGACAGAGACACAGGCTCAAAGTGAAGGGATGAAAGATAATATTCCAAGCAAATGGCAGCCAAAAGAAAGCTGGTGTAGCCATACTCATATCAGAAAAAATAGACTTCAAGCCAAAAACAGTAACAAGAGACAAAGATGGATACTACATAACAATAAAGAGGACACTCCATCAAGAAGACATAACATTTATTAATATTATGCACCAAATGTAAGAGCATCAAACATATAATGCACCAAAATTTATATACATAAATATATATGTATATGAATATATATAAAATCTTAACAGACCAAAAGAAAGAAATTGACAGCAACACAATAATAGTAGGGGACTTTAACACCCCACATACATCAATAGGTAGATCATCCAGACAGAAATTCAACAAAGAAACATCAACTTTAAATGAATGGAGATATATATATATATATTTATATATATAAAGTCTACAGAATATTCCATCTAAATGCAGCAGAATACCCATTTTCCTCAAGTGCACGTGGTCTGAAAGGCAGACCATAAGTTGGGACATAAAACAAGTTTCAGTAAATTTAAGAAAACTGAAATCATATCAAGCATTTTTTTCTGTCCACAATAGTGTGAAACTAGAAATCAACTACAAAAAGAAAGCTTGAAAAAGCACAAATATGTGGAGACTAAACAACATGCTACTGAAAAACTATTGGGTCAATAAAGAAATCAAAGGAGAAATAAAAAAATACTTGAAGACAAAAGAAAATAAACATACAACAAATCAATATACAATGTATAAAAATTAATCACATGTCTGTACACTAACAATGAACTAATATAAAGAGAAATTAAGAAAAAAACCCATTTACAATCACAACACTTATATGTAGAATATAAAAATAAATAAATAAACAAGCAAACAAAACGAAACAAACACTTAGATACAGATAACAGACTAGTGGTTTTCAGAGGGAAAGGGTCGGGGGGGAAGATAAAATGGGTAAAGGGGGTCCATGTATGGTGACAGATGGAAACTAGACTTTTGGAGTTGAGCATGCTATAGTGTATGCAGAAGTATAATTATAATGTTGTATAAATTAAATTTATATAATGTTATAAATCAATGTTACCTCAATTTTTTTTAATGTGCAAAATAGTACCTGAACACTAATGGGGGGGGGGTGCTGGAGGGATGCCATGGCTTGGAACTGCTCTGTTCCTCTTAGAGACCAAGTTTCAAGAAGAGAAAATGTAGACATGGTAGGTAATACATGCCTGGCACTCCTGCAGCTTTCTGTGCTGTGGACTACAATGATTCACAGGCACATCACAGCATCCGTCTACCTACGGCGTGGCTACTGTTTGCTAAGCATGTACCACTTATTCTGGAAGAAAGATATATACACCATATCTGAAATATCAGAGAGTTTCAGGATGACATTAATTGTCAAAAACATAAAACACAGATGACTGGATAAAGAAGTTGTGGTATATTTATACAATGGAATACTAGTCAGCCATAAAAAAGAATAAAATAATTCCATTTGTAGCCACATGGATGGACCTGGAGATCATAATTCCAATTAAGTAAGCCAGAAAGAGAAAGAAAAATACTATATGATATCACTCATATGTGGAATCTAAAAAGAAGAAAAAAAGAGGACACCAAAGAACTCATCTACAAAACAGAAACAGACTCACAAAGTAAATAATTTTATGGTTACCAGTGGAAAGGGAGTGGAAAGGGATAAGTTTCAGAGTTTGAGATTTGTAAATGATAACTGCTTTATATAAAAACAGATTAAAAAAACAAATTTCTTCTGTATAGCACAGGGAACTTATATTCAATATCTGTAATAATCTTTAATGAAAAAGAATATGAAAATGAATATATGTATACATATGCATGACTGGGACATTATGCTGTGCACCAGAAACTAACACATTGGAACTGATTATACATCAATTTAAAAAAAATACATATATATAAATGTGTGTGTATGTATGTATGTATATATATACATAAAACAGTTGTCTCGCTCTGCTTATTCATATGTATTCTCTTAGAACCTAGAGTCTTCCAGGGACAGAAATTGTGAGACACTTCTTAGGATTACCAAATGTGTGGTTTTAAAAGGTGAATGCAAATTCCAAAAGTTTAAATTTAAGGTCAAGGTGTGCCTAAACCACTTGGGAAACCTGGCTCAATCTGTATTATCATTATTCACCATACCACTTTATGCTTGGTCTCTCTTGAAGTTTTCTTCTGAAGTACAGGCAAAGTTTCTGTCATTAGGGGGCTACTGTTGTGTGAAGTCAGCAAGTGCAATTCAAACTTCAAAATATGCATTAAAGTCATTATATTTCCATTCAGTAATTGCAGTAAGCTATAAAACCCTGGCCTAACAGGTTCAAGGAGAATACTGTAGTGGTATTTATAAGACCTACTTGCTATGACAGCCTCATGTAAACACGCTCTCAAGTAAATGTTCATTTCATAGTGACTTCTGCTATCAATACTTCTGGCAACTTAGTTTCCAAAACTGTCAATACATCCTTCACTTCACATGTTCTTAAGTGACATGTTCCACTTCTCTAGCTTGTTATTTATTCGTTAGCTTTATTGATTTAAATTCCTTCTCTGCTTCTACTTATATGTCTAGAGGAGAATGATATTAGCACAGATTTTGTGACAAAGATGCAATGAACAGCTTAAAGTGATCACTACTGGATCTCTCTGTAAGGTTGAGGGAAAATGGAAGGATATAAGTACATCAAGATGTGTTTGCCACTATTCCTAATTTACACAAACCAATTGCCATGAATGTAATTTTTAAATTCAGCTAATATTTTCTTTTTAGATAATAAAGAACCCGTAATCCTGTCATTTAACAAACATTTCTTAGTCCCTACTATGAGCTCACAACAGTATTAGGGATATTAGGGATGGAAAGATAAATAGGGCATGCTCTTTGTTCACAGCCTAGTGGGGTAAAGAGAATTTTTTTTAAAAATCACGCTACAATGTAGTGAGTACCAAAGTAAAAATTTGAATATTTCAGGTTGAATTTTTTGTTTTTGCTATATATAATAACAATTTCTTTCTAAGAGACGCCTATAAAACAAAAGTTCTTGATGGGATCTGGTAGGCAAGTTTAAAAGAACATCAAGTGTTCAACTGCCTTGCAGAAGTGAGGAAGAAGAATTTGACAATTCAGGAAGGAAGTCTAGGACAGCACAGTCCAGTAGAAATATAATGTGAGCCACATATATAATTTTCAAGTTTCTGGTGGCTACATTTAAAAAAAAAACAAGAAAAAGGTGAAATTAATTTTAATAATATACTTTAACTCAATATACCCAAAACATTGTCATTTCAATACATCAAAATTTTAAAAATCATTGTAAAATGATTATAAATCAATAAAAAATGTTAAAAAAATTTTTTAAATTATTACCATGATATTTTACATTCTTCTTTCAAAGTCTTCAAATTCTGGTTTGTATTTTACACTTATAGCACATCTGATCCCAAACTAGCTACATTTCAAATGCTCTAGAGCCACCACAGGTGATCAGTGACTGGCGTATCTGACAGCACAGATCTAGCAGGTGAGCGAAGACGGGAGTAACCAATGAGAGGGCAGAAGCCTGTGCACTGTGTAATACAATCTTTCCCATAACCTCCCAGTCTTCGGTTAAGGATCCCATACTCACAGATAACTTGGTGTGAGGGATTTGCGTTGCAGAAAATGATGAAGCTAAATTTCACAAAAGTACTGATGTGGTGTGGGTCAAATGTGCAACAGTATGTTTAAAGACAAGGAGACCTGAAAGGGTGTGAATATGTAGCTGAAGAAGTGAGGAGTTATTAAGAGATGAAGCGAGACAGATGGGCTGGGTGAGAATGGAAAGGACTCTGTGTACCATGCAAAGGGATTTGATTTTGTGTTGAACACAGTAAGGAACTATGGAGTGTGTTTGAGAGAGGTGATTAGACAGGCTTATTGACAAAGGGAAGAAAATTTCAGGCTGTTGAAAAACAGGACATTTTCTCTTATCCCACAGCTGGCTCCTTGGTTCCAAGGACACAGCCATACAACAGGATGTTTTATGTTCTACAACTGCTGCATCAATCCCCAGGACATACCCCCGTATCTCTTTCTTTCTTCTCTTTCCCACCGAATTTTCTGTTTTAGGGCTGAGCTACCCAGGAGGAAAAAGCTGTAAGGGAAGATGATGCGCACCACAGGAATGAAGATGATGGGAATGAAGACAATGATTGCAGAGCCTTCCAATAAAGACCCCGCGCTGGATCAGGGACGGGATCTGTCTCGACTTGACTGAAGGCTCCCCGCTCAAGCATTTTCTTTTCTGCTTTTTTTTTTCTCCTTCCTTCTCTAAACAATAGAGCAGGGCTTTTTGTTCTTTGCATTTTTTTCCACTTTGTCCCTCTGCCTCTGCTGAGAATTCTTTCTCAACTGGTAGGAAAGGACCCACACATTTGGTAGGCTTGCCCACATATTTGGTGGTGTTTCCAATTTGGGGGTCTCTCTATCCACTAATATGCTTATGCCTGAGAATATATGATCAGATTTCTGTGTGTCTTCACTTGGATGTCCCACAGGCACTTCAAATTCAACGTGATCAAAATTTAACTCATCATCGAACCATTCCTTCAAACCTGCCATTTCTAATTCCTCCCACTCTTTTATCCGCCCCACCCCTACCCCCTGTGCCTACCTCCTAATGTCTTGCAAGGCTAACTACTTTCCCCACTTTTCATTTCCCTAACCCTGTTTCAGGCCATTACCATCTCCCAACTAAATGACTGCAACTGGACACCCTCTTCAAACTTGATGAATTTCAGTCCATTCCCTACAGAAATATAAAGTTTTCTAAAACGCAAAGTAAATCATGAAGTTTCTTGTTTGTTTCCTGCTTTTCTTAGAAGAAATTCCCAATCTCCTAAATTTGGTTTAGAAGGTGCTAAGTGATCTGGTCTTGATTACTTCTTCAGCTTTACTTCAACTAATTTTGTTCTCAGCTTCAGGTTCAGCTATACTGAACTTTACTTACAGTTCATCAAATGTGCCCACCACTTCAGAGCCTTTGGTGGGTGCCGTGTCTTCTGTATGGAACATATCCCCTAACATTGTGGTCTCTATATACATGACCTTGTAGGAAGTCTCTCCAATTGTCTCCAGGTGTAAGTTAGATTGCCCTCCTATATGGCTCTCTAGTACCCTGTATTTCTCCTATCATTAACCATCACATAACGCATTATGTTCACAGTAAACTAATTTCTCCACTAACACAAAGGGTAACCATGTCTTTTTCTCAGTGGTACCTCCAAGTCATACCATATCTGTCACAGATTGAGTATTCAGGAAATGTTTGTTGGTTGATTGATTTATATCAATAGATTGGAGGCTTTGAGAGATCAGAAGAAGGTATCAAGTTAGATTACTGTGACAGTCTATATTATAATAGATGTTGAAAGCCTGAAAAAAGGCAGGAGGACTGATAATATTTGGGGGATGACTATAATATACTGAAAAATATTTAGTAAATTATACTGAAAAATATGAGTAACGTATACTAAAATTTACTTGAGAAAGTAAAATTGATATGACTTGGTAACTAACTGGATGTAGGAGGCAAGAGAAAAGAGTTAAGGATGATTTCCAGTTTTAAATCTTAATGGTTAGTGATGCCAATAAAAGAAGCAACTCAAAAGAAATCAGCAAGCTTGTGTGTAGAATAGGTACAATAAGAGTGTAGAGGAATAATGAGGTCAATTTTTAGTTTCAGGGAAATGTAGGACATACATCCAACTGCTGACTGAGAATCTCCTACTAGAAGTAAAGCTCCACAAGTTCAGGAAAGAAGTAGGATAAAGAAAAAATTTTGAAAGTCATTGATCTATTGATCACAGCTGAAGTCATGGAAATGGATAAAATTATGAAGCAAGAGTATGTGGAATGAAAAGAGAAAGAATGAAAATGGCACCTGAAGAGCATCAGTTTTAAAGATGAGGCTAAAGAATGGAAGCCATAGTACCTCTGGCCAAAAATGGCAAACTGAACACACTCATCTACATTCTCCCCATCCAACCCACACTAAAATAAGGATATAGATATTTTTACTTAAAAGTATAACTCATAAGGACAGGCATAACAGGCATGTGATGAGAAGAAAAGAGCATACAATTTTGTAAGGATTTCAAACATTTGGACAAATGGTAAATAATTTAGCAAGCTGGAAAAAAAGAAATAGAAAACACCAAAATCTTATCCAGCATTAAGGGTGGCCAAGAACTAAGCCAATTTATGTAACATCATCCCACAAGGATCAGCAAGACCTGGCAGCGGTATACACTTCAGAAATTTGCAGTAATTCTCTCACATATTCAGTGCTCCATGTAATTTTTTAGTTTTCAACTCTTAAGTATGAGCAGACAACCAAGTATTACCAACAACAGAGAATTTCTACTATGAAATACAAAAATTGAAACAGACAATTAAACAAAAGTTGGAGGAGACTGGTTTTGCAGGAAAAAAATCTCCAAAGAAAATTCATATTAATAACCTTAGGCAGAAAATAAATAAAATGCTGCAACCATGTACAAGGAACAGGATAATATTTTTTTTAAAAGGACATTCTAAGAACAAAAAGAGGGGTAAATTCCTAGAAGATTAGAACACTGACAGTAGAAATAATTCAAATGATAAGTTTGAAGAGAAATTTAGAGACTTGTCTAGAAAGTTGGACAAAAAGATAAAAAGATTAAATAAAGATAAGAAAAGTGCCAGTGTGGTCAAGAAGTTATACTAACACAAACAGTACAGAGAGAAGAGAGAAGGGACAACCATTTGTATGTTTACCATGGCTGCTGTAACAAAGCACCATAAACCTAGTGGCTTAAAATTACATAAATGTCATCTATTTCAGTACTGTACTGGAGATTAGAAGACTGAAAGCAGTGTCATTGGGTTAACATCAAGGTGTTGGCAAGGCTGGTTCCTTCTGGAGGCTCTAGGGAAGAATTCATTT
Organism: Vicugna pacos; assembly: GCF_048564905.1. Taxonomy (NCBI): domain Eukaryota; kingdom Metazoa; phylum Chordata; class Mammalia; order Artiodactyla; family Camelidae; genus Vicugna; species Vicugna pacos. The sequence continues at coordinate 29,869,958 of NC_132988.1, forward strand.
CCTGTGTTTTCTTGCTTGTAGAAATCACTTGTATTTCTTGCCATGTAGTTTCCTTCCTCCATCTTCAAAGTACATTACTCTAACCTTGTTTCTGTCATCAAGTGGCCTTCGCTCTTACTCTGACTCCTTCTGTATACCTATTATAAAGGACCATTATGATTACATCTGGCCTAGCCAGATAATCCAGGATAATTTTCCTATCTGAAGATAATTAACTTGACCACATCTGCAAAGTCCTTTTTGACATAGAAGGTACGACTTACATGTTCCAGATATTAGGATACGGAAATCTTGGAGGTAAAGGGAGTGGTGAGGAGAACCAGAGAGAGCATTATTCAGCCAACCACACTGTTGATGAAATAAACCATGAAAACTTCCTGCAACTGAAGGATCTGAATTTGGAGATTAAATATACACATTACTTCCCAGCACATTAATGAAAACAGAGACACAATAAAGCACAACGTAGTGAAATTTTAAAATATCAGAAACATATGAAAATCCTATAGGCTACAGTGTAAACCATAATTATATAATTATTCTCAAGAGCACATTGGACATTAGAAAGCATTGGGCTTTTCCACCATAAACAAAACAAGAATGGGAGAAAATATTTGCAAATGATGCGACTGACAAAAGCTTAATTTCCAGAATATACAAATAGCTCACACAACTTAAAATAAAAAAATAAACAACCTAATACAAAAATGGGCAGAAGACTTTATCAATTCTTCAGTGAAGACATACAAATGGCCAACAGGCACATGAAAAAATGCTCAGTATTGCTAATTATCAGAGAAATGAAAATCAAAACTACAATGAGGTATCACCTTACACCAGTAAGAATGGCCATCATTCAGAAGACTACAAATGCTGGTTAGGGTGTGGAGAAAAGAGAACCCTCCTACACTGCTGATGAGAATGTAGTTTGGTGCAGCAATTATGGAAAACAGTATGGAGATTCCTCAAAAAACTAAAAACAGATTTACCACATGGTCTAGCAATCCCCCTCCTTGGCACATATCCAGAGTGAACTCTAATTCAAAAAGATACATGTACCCCAATGTTCATAGCAGCACTATATACAGTAGCCAAGACATGGAAGCAACTTAAATGTCCACCAACAGATGACTGGATATATATATATGTAATGGAATACTACTCAGCTGTGAAAAAGAATAAAATAATGCCATTTGCAGCAACATGGATGGACCTGAAGATCATCATTCTACGTGAAGTAAGCTAGAGGAGGAAAGAAAAAAACCATATCGTATTTTTATATGTGGAGTCTAAAAAAAAAACAAAGCCATAAATGAACTTATTTACAAAACAGAAACAGATTCACAGACAGAGAGAACAAACTTATGGTTTTCCAGGGGAGAAAGGGTGTGGGAAGGGACAAATTGAGAGTTAGAAATTTGCAGATACTAACTACTATATATAAAATAGATAAACAACAAGCTTCTTCTGTATAGCACAGGGAACTATAGTTAATATCTTATAGTAAACTATAATGAAAAAGAACATAGAAAGGAATATATGTATGTATATGTATGATTGAAACATTATGCTGTACACCAGAAATTGACACACTGTAAACTGACTATACTTCAACTAAAAATTTTTAATTAAAAACATAAAAATTGAGAGAAAAAAGAAACAGTTTATTGAGCATCTATAGTACGTTAGGCACTATGCTAAGTACTGGGGAGAATACAGACATGGTGAAGGCTTCCAAAAAAAAAAGAAGAAGAAGAAAGAAAGAAAAAAGGCAATGGAAAGGAGTTATTTCCAACCTAGTATTCCATAACTAACCAAACTACTATATAAGTGTCAAGTTAGTAATCCTGATATCCATACCTGACAAAGATATGGCAAGAAATGAAAAGTTTAAGGGCAATATTTCTCATAAATTAAATACTCCTAAATGAAATATTAGCAAATCAAATACAGCAATATAGAAATAGGATAAGATATTAGCACCAAGTAGAATGCAAGTAGAATGCAACTTAACTCCCAGAATGCAAGATTAGTTGAACATTTGAATGTAATCACAACCAATGTAAATTACCACATTAAAGGAGAAAAACCATTTATCAATGAATTAAGAAGAAGCAATTGATAAAATTCAACATCTATTCATAATAAAGACTCTCAGCAAACTAGCAATACAAAAGAAACTTCTCAATCTAATAATGCATTGTTTTGTTTTGTTTTTTCTGGTGGACATTGGTAAGCTGATTTTAAAATTTATATGAAGATGTAGAGGACCCTGAATAGCCAAGACAACCTTAAAGAAGAATTAAGCTAGACATACACTTCCAGATGTCAAAACTTACTATAAATCTATAGCAATCAAGGCTATGTTGATGACGTAAGGATAAGTAAATAGATCAATAGGTCAGAACAGAGTTTAGAAAGAGATCTACACAGTCATCTGATTTACTCAAAGGTGTCACTGCAGTTTGGTGGGGTACACAATGTTTTTCTCAATAAAGGATGCTGGAGATAGGGTACTCATACGGGAAAAAATGAACCTTGATCCATACTTTACATCTATTCAAATAATTAATTCAAGTAGATCATAAACCTAAATTTAAATGTGAACATTTTAAAGCTTCTAGGAGAAAATATAATATTTTGTGATTTATCCATACAATGTAATATTAAGTACCAAAAAATTATAAAACATTGGTAAACTCAGTAATATGAATGAGTATCAAAAACATATGGAGTGAAAAAAACATAAATGCAAAAAAGCACACACTATATGATTCTATGTTTATGAGGTTCAAAAGGGCAAAATTAATCCAAGTCATAGTAGTCAGAATAATGGTAACTCCCTAAGAGTGACTATTGACTAGGATCGGGCAGTAAGAAACCTTTTGACTGATGGAAATGTTCTGTATCTTCATTTGGGTGGTGTATACAGGTATATACATATTTTAAAAACCGTACATTTAAGATTTGTGCAACTTACTATATATAAATTTTACCTTGATAAAATTTGAAAGGCTTAATTGATATTTCAGGGTAGAATAAAAACATTTTTAGAGATGGAAAGTCACAAATATGCTTTCTGTGAAAGCTATTCGAGGGTGTATTCTACAAAATGAGAGAATACCAACAATGAGAAAGACGTGGGATAGAAAAAAAAGGGTATCAAACCAAGGAGAGAAAGTAAAGGATCCCCAGCATAATGATAAATAAATCCCAGAATGTCAGCTGTACCCCAGATATGGAGGGAGAACAGCCCAAATTGGAGCAAGCTCTGAGAGAAATGAGTCCAAAAAAGATTAATTTAATAGAATGCCTGGTACATCTGAATATATAGAGACGAGGCTTAGACAACTGCAGAGAATCTGAGGTTTCATTAATGAAAGGTACGTAGAAAAACAGAAACAATAAGACAACTTATTTTTCCCCCGAGAAAACCATAAATTATATAGGAAAAATAATACAAACAGTTTACTACTTAACTTGGCTCTTTGAAAAGCACTTGCATGGTTATAATCACGTGTTCACTAAATATCTCACCAACTATAATATAAATAAAAAACAGGTTAAATAATCAGCTAAAGGGTGAAAGGGGTCCCTCTGGGATGAAGAGAATGAGCAGAAGCATGTCTGGAGACTGATGTTTTTGTAGTAAACTTGGCAGCGTATTTTAATTTCTTAAGTGATGCGCATAAACAATTTTCTCTTAAATAAAATTTTCAAAGTTTTCAAAGAGAGAATGAGAGGGATGCAAAAGAGATTAAGAGGTGATCAGTCAGAAGATGAACTTCAGAAGGACTAATGGTTGGACTGAGTGATAGATTGCTGCTGATCATGGTCTAGATGGAATATCCCAAGGTTTTCAAATTAGGTTTTCAATGCTATACCCTTGCATTTTAAATCGGTCATTTTTCAGAACAAGACCACTTTTGTTTTTGAAAACATCCTTTTTTAAAACGCAAAATGCTTTAAATAATTTGTGAAGCATTCTGTCAGCATTTTATGCTTGCTGGGAAAAGAAATTTTCTTCTCTCTTCCTGTTATTGCTCTCTCTCAACACATTCAGTAGAGAATTTATTACTTATTAAAGCAGATGACATTCCTTAAGAGTTTTCAGGAATTATAAACAATTACAGGAAAGAAAAGTGTTTCCTTCCCCAAAAGGCAATAATGATGGAATCCACTATTGAATATGCCAGCGAGATCATAGAGTTTAGAGAGCAAGCTCAGTGTTTTCACCTTTATTCCAGCTGATAGAAGATGATGCAGTATTCTATTATCCACAATGACAAGTGATTTATTGGGATACTTTCTTTTCTTCCAAACTGTTTTAAACCATTGTTTTTTCCTCCAATTGCACTGATTTTTCATCTTAGTGCATGTACGGGCTATAAACATTTGAGAGATCATTTTTTTAAAAAAAACCCAACAACAACATTCTCAGCTCTTAAAGACACTCACTTTGTTAATGCTAAGCCACAAATGGAGGTTTAGCTCATTGCATGCCCAAACAGCTTTTATTTAGGCAGACTTTTTTAGTAGCCTTGTCTAAAAATAACCAAAGGCTAGAAAGTTCCTAACATTTTCCCCAAAATCAGCTTTCTAAAATCTTCTTTTAGGAAAAGGCTTTGTGTGAGGAGCCAGATATTCTTGCTAAGAGAGAAAATTACTTTAAAATAGGCTTCCCAAACATTTAAGGCTGTAGGGAGCAGATTAAAGGTTGATAGTGGGACTGTGATGATTATGTATGCACCATTTTTCAGGCTTGAAATCCAGATGTGCATTTTCCTTGCCCTCAAGGGAGGTGAGATTGTCTGTCTTATGGTAATTGTTTAGAAAACCAACAGACAAACAGTTTTACTGAAGTTTTGAAATAAGAACAAAATATTTAAGAACCTTTCCTCCTAATGTTCTTCTCCAATGGAGAGAGACTCGTACTTCAGGTCACTGCTTAGAGTGGCAGATTATTATTTAGTTTTCAGGTAGGGAGTTGGTGGGGAGTACTAGAATGCTGAGTCAAATGGTGCTTTGCAACATTGAGATCTTTTTGACAAATTGCCCAGATTTCATGGTTAATGAGCCATTGTTATCTGTGTTCTGTAGATGTACAAAACGAAAATTCTGAAAGACTAAAGACTGCCACTCAAGTGCATTTTCCATTATTGATTGCCACTTGTAATTTTGTTACACACTAAAACTTAGACCTGTGTATGCATGAAATGGGGGAAAATTTTAAAGGAAGAGTGTATTATTAAAGATAACAATCAGTATAGTTTCAGGTTGCTTTTTGTTTTAAAACATATCATCTAGCAAGAGGGAACCTTAGATTAGGTAACAAAAGAATTGGATTCTGACTACAGAGTGATTTGAGTAAGTTACTTAATCTTTGTGCATCTATAGCTTTATCACCTGTCAAAAAATAAAGTGAAAAAATGAAGAGACATTAAAAATTCTTCTAACTCCAAAAATGTTTGGTTTTATTTTCAAAATACCATGATTTTCATGGGATACTAGTCTATGATATTATCTGTTTAGAATATTAAAAGATTTTATCTATATTTTAATAATTTTATCCACTTATTTTTAATATTAATCTTTTGATTTAATTTAAAAAATCACACTCAGAAGATATTGGGAAAATTTGTTGTACACAGGCCAATGTCATAACTTTTTGTTTGATATTAAAATTATAATATTAAGGTGCTGTCATTAGTTGTTTTAATATTACGAAATATTTTAGCTATATTTTAATGTATACATGTAATAAACATCTACCATCTGTTATAATAATTTTCTATGTTCAAGATGGAGCTGCTCCTACCTGCGGTGCCAAGTCAGCAAACCAAAACTTAGGAACCTTCTTATCCTTATAAATGTTCCACTTGACCAGAAACGCAGTATAACCAATCAGCCAATCCCCAAACATTAAGCCAGCTCTGGGCTCTATAGTTATTTTCTTCTACCTTCTCACCCCAAATAAAGTTGATTATGTGGCCCAGTCAGTATTTTCTAATTTTCTTTTCCTTGTTCTTTTTTCTTTATCCTATAACAACTTCCTGCTTTCCACCCCATTTGGCATTTCTCCAAATGAAGACCGTCTGCTTCACAAAGTGTTAAAAGTTCATTTGTATTACCTAAATTGTCTCCTTTAAGCATTTTTTTTTAACACATTCAATTTAAGAAAAAATTCCACTCATCTCCCTTTCTCTCTCAAAAGAGTCATTATCCTAAAGTTGGTGTTTATCATTTCTAATTATGTTCTTATAAGTTTACTATATAAACTCTGTATAAACTTATTGCGTATACAATAAGTGTCATCTTGCATTGTCTATTCTTTATAACAGAGTAGCATACTGTATTTATGCTATATATAACGCAAGGTTATATTTTTGATATTATCTACATTGATTTAGCTATAACTCATAATTTTAATTTTCTATTTTAATGAATTAATGTGAAAAATTGCTTATTTATTCTCCTGTGGATAGGAATTTGTTTTCAATTTTTGAAACAATATTTCAATAAATATCCATATATATGTGTGTATATATATATACATATATATACCTCCTGCACATATGTAAGGATGTGTCCCTAGATTATATATGTAGGAGTGGAATTACTGAGTTCTAAGGTTATGTACATCTTTGAGTTTGTGTCTCCAATTGCTCACCAAAGTGATTATACTAATTTATACTTTCATCTACAGTATTTACAGTTTCCTATGATGTACAGAAAAATTTTATTTAAATTAGTCAATCCTTTTTATGCTTCCTGGGTCTTGTTTAAAGAAACTATATATAACATGAGGTCAAAATATTTTTCTCTATATTTTCTTCTAAAAAGTTTAGTTTCACATTTTATATTTGAGTCTTTAATCCATCTGGAATTGATTTTTGTTTACATAATAATCTATGGATTCATTTTTATTTCCATATGAATAACCAACTGACTTAACATTAAGTTTGAAGTTAATCTGTCTCTCTATCCTCCTCAGAAAAAAAAAATATTCTACTCACCATTAAAACGTTCTAAGTTCTATGAAGCCTGTCTTCTAGAGTTATTTGTGGTTGCTTCAACTCAGTGTTCCCAGAGATATTACCAGCTGAAATCATGTTTTAGGTTAATTTCTCAATGTAGAAACCACCTAGATAGTGTAAACTTGAGCACCAAACGAATGTAAAGGTCAGCTCATATTTGTAAATTCTCAGAGGAAAATTCTGCTATCCTAACTCCCAACTCAGGCTGCAGTAAGTTGCTTGGTTGGTCTCTGTGCCAGTGAATAGATATTTTTCTAATTCACCCTTGACTTTATTCACTGATGGTGCAACTCTTCAACAGTTTTTCATTTTATTTTCTATTTCATTTTCAACTCCCAGACTCATGAATCCACAGCATCATTTCCTGTCCCCACAGGGCCATTAAATTCCAATTCTTGATAACTAAGAGATGGAACCAACCCCATCTCCCAAGGCAGCTGCCACTTCAGCTTTCACTCTGGGGCTTTGTTTCCTCATCATTTATCTCCCCTGGCATTTTTGAAATTCTCTTGCAAGCATCCAGATGAATAGTTGTTAAGTTCTATCTAGTATTTCTAGGTATTTAATAACTGAAGGCTATTCAGGTTATCTAATCCCTGACATCCAGAAAATGAAGCCCTTTAAGTTGTTTTAATATAAGTCAATATTGGGTATTATGTTTACTATTCAATTCAATGATGGAGAAGATAATTTTACAATTACTAAAAATGAAATCAAATTTGTCATATATGATCAGTGAGCAATCTTTATATTAATATCACATCCAAAATGGTTTAGCTCTTCCTTAGATCTTTTTAAAGCTTTTTTCAGAGGCCAAAGATAAAAAATCTGGTTGCTTTCAAAGCACTATTATTTATAAACTCATGTAATTTATTATGTATTTGGATGTATATGGATATAATTATGATTAACTCATTTATTCAACTCATCTCATCTTACATTTTCTTGACTTTTATTGAAATACCATGTGTCATGACCTATAAGAATTCAAAGTCAGTTATTTTGCCAAGTTTTCCTACTATTCCCCCATAACTAGCCTATATCCCCAGTAAAACAAACTAGAGGGCATTTTCCATCCCAATGTGAAATATTTTTCTGTCTCTGAACCTTTGCTTATGCTTTAAACCATGCAGATACTGTAATTGCTCAGTTCTCAGGTCCAGCTCTCAAACCCTACCCATCTTCAAGGCCTCTTTATATATCTGTCATCTTCATGAAAGCAATCTTTATTGCCCCAAATATGACCTCCAGTCTCTTTCTGCATAACTCTTGTGGTTTTACCATGTTCTATCTCGGTTTACTGCTTTTTGGGATTTTATGTTTTGTTTTAGCTTAGAAAATAAGCGTCTCTATCGTTTTTACTTTTATAATCCAATGAAACACTTTGAAAATTAGTGGAAAGTCAATAAATACTCATTAAATTTCAAGATAAACAAAAGCTCCTTTGCAATTCAAACCAGATGTTTTAAATAATTGTAAATAGTGTCACTTTTTAGAATATAAACCTTGAAAGGGAAGATTTAAACTGTTACATGCATATAAGGTGTGACAACACATGGAATAAACCTCTCTGGATCCCTACAAAAAGGAAGGTTTTTATACTAGATGACTCCTGAGGTTTCTCCTACCTCTAAAATGCTGATATTCTTCTCCAACATCAGACAGATGTTCATGACTATTTCAGTTGGGGGCCCAGTGTTTGCATTCTCAGTGAGACGATCACCTGACGAGGACCAGGAATGCAAGCTCCTCTGTTGTCTTAGCTTAACACTGTGCCTGTTGAAAATGAGAAATGGCTATAAGATCCAGCTTCTCTATTGTAGAGCAGATAATGCAGGATGGATTTGAAGCTGAGAGGCAATAAACTGATAACTGGCACAATAGGGGGTATAAATTTCATTGCATACATATTATCTTCAATTTAGGAGCAGATTTCCTAAAATTTAAAAGATGGAATGGTCATGTTATGATGTGAGAAGGTAAATTTGGATTTAAAAATTTGTATAATTCTTTCAAACACCAAGGTACTAGTTAATAAACTACAATTTCAGTATATTAAATTGTAGTAAAGTAGCTCAGTGTATTATACGATTTTAACTTTTTCTATAATTTTGCAAATGAAGAATACATTTCACCTTTCCAAATTGATTCCAGTTTGATATCAAAGTCTATTTGTAATAAATACCATAAGCTACTCATTGGGGGGAAAAAAGACAGACATGTGATTTAAAATGAAACAGCATCTCGTGGTTGGTGTGTTATAATAAATCTTTGACTCTAATCTCTAGGAATTTGAATAAACAGATATAGTATGATAGCACTGAAACATCATGTTCCTCAATCAACCAGATGAAGGTCTGTTCTTCTCTACAATTTTCTTTGGTCTCATCATTTACTTGTTCAAAAATTTTTTTCTATGATATTTAATAAATATAAAAATCCCTTGTACAACTTAGGCAGTATGCCACAGTGGTTAAAAGCATGTTCTTTAAAACTAGACTGAGTAGGTATGAATCTTGACTCATACTTTTGAGAGTTTGGGGAACTTGCTTAACCCCTCTCTTTCTCAGTTTTGTCATTTGTAAAATGGGGACAGAGTACCTGCCTCATAGGGTTTTTGAATGTATTAAATGAAGTAACACAAGTAAAGTGCTTAGGACATTGCCAAGAACACAATAAGTGACAGAAGTTTGTTGTTTTCCCTACTACCTATATCCTTGAGAACAACTGTCAAGCACTCTTGATTGATTATGGTGACTGGTTAAGAAACAACTAATTTTCCTTGAAACTCTCTTATCACCACATCAGAGAACAGAGGGATAAATACAAAATGAATGCCTTCTCCCCTTAGAATTCCAGGACCATTTGACTATTCCTTCAGAATGGGATCAAATATATTGTTCGTACTTGTCCTAACACTTGTCATAGTCATTACTGTTTTATCCCTGTCACTCAAGGTTTCAATTATCAATATGAAACATAATTTGTATGTTTACATTTACATATTTCCTCACCCCAAATCACCCAACTGATCCTCAGAAAAATCTGTTAAGCCCTAAGGATAAAAATTACTTAGACATCTGATTTTAAAGCTTGCTAAATTTCCTGTTTCAAGCCATGGATACCAATCCTAAAGAAGTTATTGACATAAAGTTACTTTAAAGAATAATCTGGTCCTGAGAATGTGCTATTGAGCAGACAAGTGGTAGAACATTTTTTCCTGCCAGCCTTCATACATTCATGCATCTAGTAGTTCAATTCATAATCATTTAATAAAGTGAACATTTGCAGTCTTAAATATTAAGAAAGAAACAGGTTATTAAATGTTAAAACCCTACTTGCATTTAGCCATGTTTAAAAAAATAATCCCAGGAATATTGTAATGAGTGTAGGTTTAGGCGCAAGCATTGTGCAAGTTAATGTAAGTAATGAACCTTTCATGTGAAATGATGTAGTGTCACAACTCATTTGCATCCCACTTAAAGTGTAATTAAGTTTCTCTGACAGCATGGCTTATGGCTGAAAGAACAGACCTGGCTGCTAAATTAATCCAGAGTCCCTCAGTTAATAACACTCAGCAAAGAAAACTTTACACACTCTTTCATTTAAAGTTCCCAAACTGTCATTCACAGAAGTGTAGGACAACGCAGCCCTACAGAGAAACCTTGGTATGAAACTGACGGCCTTTTGCCAGACAGATTTAATCATCAAAACACCTGAAAACCAGACTTTGGTGAATCAGGACGTGAGAATACACTATTTTCACTCCAGCTATTTTGGTCTGAAGGGGGTGGTTTCACATTTAAATTTCATTGCACCATATATTTAAACTGTAGTATGTTCTCAAAGTTAAATATGAAATGTTGGGAATTTTTAGATTTATAACAGAACTGGGGCTTACCATAGTAAGTGCTCAGAAATAATGGAATTTGTTTTTTCATTCATTCTTTCAGGATCTGAGTACTTCATATAAGTTAAGTGAAGATGCTGTTCATTAAATTTTTTGTTTGTTTGTTTGCTATTGTCATTGTTCGTTTTAAGAAAAGATAGGATATATACATATACATCGGAATACTATTCAGCCATAAAAAAGAATAAAATAATGTCATTTGCAGCAACATGGATGGACCTGGAGATCATCTTACTAGGTCAGACAGAAAAAGACAAATACCATACAATGTCACATATATGTGGAATCTTAAAAAAAAAAAAGACACAAGTGAAATTATTTACAAAAAAGAAACAGACTCACAGACATAGAAATCAAATTTGTGGTTACCCGGGGGAAAAGGCTGAGGAGGCAGTGGAGAGATAAACTGAGACTTCAAGGTTTGCAGATACTAACTACTATATATAAAATAGATAAATAGGAAGGTCCTACTGTATAGCACAGGGAACTATATTCAAAACCTTATAATAGCCTATAATAAAAAGAATACATATAATATGTATAACTGAATAATTATGCTGTATACCAGCAATACCACAACACTTGTAAACTCACTATACTCAAATTTTAAAAAATGAAAAAAACAAAATAAAAATAAAAGCAAAAAAAGAATACTCACTTTCTGCAATCCCTAGAACTGATTATGATGTTGCCACAAGATTAGAACTACACTGTTATTTAGAACAAGTTTTGGGGAGTGGGGGGTATAGCTCAGTGGTAGAATACATACTTAGCATGCACAATTCAATGGGTTCAATTCCCAATACCTCCATTTAAAAATAAATTAATTAATTAAATAAAAATAAAAAACAAAGCATAAGTAGAACACGTTTTAACTAAACAAGGATTTAACTTATAAATAATCTAAACTGTTTTCAGAGAGGCAAACAAGAGGACAGGGAAATTTCCCAGGATCAGATTCCACTTCACCCCAGGGCAACATAAGATACTCTGGCCAACAGTTATGTGTGGCAACTGCTTGGTGCTACTACCTTGTTCTTCTTTCCCCTGCCACCTCAGTTCAAAGGCTGATTGACAAAGAAGCAGTCTACCTTCAAGTTGAAGGTCTCAAAATCGACTCTTGTTGCCACCATAAGTTAACTGGTTCCTCAGAGAGTCAGTGAAAGTGTTGGTAACTGGAGAAAGAACACTAGGTATACCCTTAACATATAAAAACATTCCTGAATCCAACAAGTGCCCAATAATTTAATAATGTAATGCCTAACAGACTTACCCTAGTCCCCTAAACCAATACTGTTCAGAGTATTTTGGGTTAAGTTAGCATTTATTCTGACAGATGACCTACATGCCATTTCTACCAAGAAAATTGTTTTATTTAGAAATTAAATAATCAAGTGTAACATTGAGTAGAAGCTATAATGGCCACCTCCATATATTTACAAAGCAGTGAAATGTCCTTAGGGCAAAATTTGCAGTAGTTCTTTTTTCTACTTCAGGTCTCAGCACTATACTGAGTATCACTGGTATTTCAACAGAAACATGCTCTTCCTTGATTTTCCAAAGATCTAGTCCAGGGAACAGAAATTTGCCAGGAAGGATAAGTTGATGGGAAAGAAGTATCCTATCAATGTTTTTCTCTAAACATTTATTTAAAAAAATCATTATGTAGGCCACCTCTCTTGCCTTCTTAGATGGTCCACATTCTGACTATGGACTATGTATACCCTAAGGCCCCTTGTTTTGCCTTCAGAGACCACCTGCATTCTGCGGATGGAGTATGTATCTCCCTGAAAAAATTTACTTTCACTTAAAAAAAATCATTACATAGTAAAAGATAAAGCGTAGAAGTCATGTTCAATTAAATGATTTATTTCTGGCATGTTGTTGGAACATTTACAGTGGTAGCAGACAATGATTTTACTTCAGCTGTCCAACTGAGGCCAAAAGGTGGCAGTATATGGAGTGCCTTTCCTTATGAGTTATAACCCGTGTTGTCAGAATATAAAGGATCGCAGCAAAGCTCTTTCCACAGGTCTGAGTCTGGCTGCTCCCAGTCGTCTCCGATAATCCACTTCAGGTTGAAAGGTTTAAAATACTCAAAGCGATGGCTTCAGGTCACATAGAAAAAAAAATTCAAATTTTAAGCATTCAGTACACAGCCACACTTTATTTGTTCATTAAATACAAAGAAAATTAAAAAGAAATACATATATGTTATTTAATTACTTTAAAAATTGTTCATTAATCTGCTATATTATTTTTAAATGATATAATATATATCAAATCTTTTTATACACATATATTTTTCTTATGCATACATATGCAGACCTTGCCACAATATTCATTGAGAAATGAGAAATCATTCTTTCTATGCTAATAATTATATATACACATACATTTTTTTCTTAATTCAAATCTCACCTAAAAAAGTTTATATGAGCAGTTTGTTGAGTTCACATTATAAGACATATCCAGATAGTCTGAATCTAAGGTTCATCATGCAATAATAAAGGTATCCTCTCGTGTCTTACTGGTGGTTTCTGTGAGTCCCTGACTACTACAAACAGTCACTCAAGTCACACAGAAGTACTGTATGCTAATTAAATACTTTCATTCATATAACTCTCCTATAAAATGAGATTTACCTATGGATTTTCAAAGTACATAAGCTTTTTTACAGAAATCATATAGTCCTGTACCATGCTTAGTACAGCCTGAAGGAAGTTGATTCAAGTTGACAGTTATGTAGATTCATTTTCAATTAGATGGGAGTTGATCGAAATGACAGAGTTGTTAAAGTATAGAAAAATAGGTCAAACAAAAATGTTGAAAATGATTCATCTGTGCTATATATAAAGAATATCAAAAATTGTACATATAGTACACATGCTTAGATATTTATAATTTTATATGTATGTGTAGTTTTTAAATTTTAGGTACTGTGAAAAAAATGATGAATGCTTAAAGTATCTCTTCCCTCAAAATATGTAGCATCTGAATATGAGCATCTGAAATCTCAAATATTTATAAAATATAATACATAGGGAATACTTGCAAAAAGTAAACCATATTTGGACTTTGTGTTGGAGTTATGTAGGGCTGAGAAAATAATGTAAATATACAAAACAGGTTACTTGGTAGATTTAATTCTACATTTTAGAAAGCTCAAATAATTTACAATTGTTCCCTGGTATTTTCAGTTCCAATTAGCTCATACAATATAAATCAGAAAATGTTTTAAAATAAATTTGGTTAATATATCACTTATTTGTGAATAGGCTACTTATTCTTATTACCAGAAATACAATGAAGATCTTTCTGATATTAAAAAAAACTTAAGGAGTTGTTGTCAAAGCTCTTATCTGCCCCCTCTCACAACTCATTGTAGGTAAAAGTTGAAAGTAAATACATAATCAAATTATTTGCATACTTACAAGTTAGGCCCTTGTCCATCCTCAATCTCTTCATGTGGTGTTGAATAAAGGGCTTCATAAATTCTTCCATATATGAATTGCATATAAATTCATTTTATCAATACCAGGTGGAAAATATTCCCAAGGAAGAAATGTAATCCCATTCCATTGCTTGCAGGTAATGTTGACTTTAAATTGTAAACTGAGCTCTTTCTTTCATAGTTAGGAGGAAATCATCAAAAGAGCATAATTTTCGAGTGGCAGATTTAATGGGTTAAATAAATAGAACCAAAGTTTAAATTAAGCAAAAATGATATGATTGCTTTGTAAGGCAAGCTCGTCAGTCATAGTTCCTAAGTTGAAGACCCATTAGTAACGCCACTGAGTATTCACCCCATTCATAGTTTTACTATTTATAAAAAGTTGAAAGTATTTATGGTCTACTATAAAACATATAAAATGTTAGATTCAATTTATGCAAACAGCTAATTTTTATAAGGACATAATGATACTGCTGACCTAGGCACTGGTTCCTTATGCTTAGAGCTCTAAGGAAAAGCAAGTGAAACTGCTTTGTTTGCTCATTAGCTCTAACTTTATTGTAGTTGTTAATATTTATGCTAGACCCCTGGAAGGCAAACCTAGACTCTGGAGACCTGTTAAGCAGCCACCTTAGCTCAAGGAACCTGACCTGAATCACAGAGACAGTTTAATGGAACCTAGAAGCCCCTACCTGCTTGAGTTAGTCACTTCGTTCTTTCTCACGATTTTGGAAGTTAATCATATTTATTATATTGGTCAGAATCACTCATTCATTAACAACTATTTTACAATTTAATCAGTTTTGCAATTTTTTAGAAACTTTTTTTTGCTGACATCAATTTTTACCTTTTTAAACTGTTCATCTTTTTATAAATGCTTATTAATATTATCTTTTAACAGAGGCAAGTCATAAAAGGGATAGATTTTAGAAACCATCCATGTTCCAAATAGAGAATATTGGATTTCTTTTTTATTTAGATTATCTCCCTGAAGACTTCATTCCCCTGTTCCCAAACAGTTCCTGTCAACCTTAATGAAGAATCTAATATTAAGCGAAGTCAGCCAGAATCACTGACAATCCCATTCTAAAAATTACCCATTTGGAAAACAGTGATGGTCAAGAGCCAAATTACCTTCTCTGCTCTTCCAACTGCACTCCCTCAGAGATCAAGACAACTTAATTTAAAAAACTGTTCAGGGAACTGCTCTAACAATGTTCACAGGACCACTGACAACTTCTATGAAGCGACTCATAAACTAAAATCTATGGCATCTGATAAACACAATCCACTGATTACAGTCATTTCCCCTAACAGTCTATTCTGCATCTAGAGAAGAAAGTACATGAGGCATTTTATCCAGGGATGCTCTGGAACTAGTGGTATTGTTAACTCCATACATCTAGCAATAGTTGTCTGCATTTTAGGATTTTTTTAAAAAGAACTTTTAAAATAAAGGGTCTATTGTCGAATAATTGGAACCCAATGTACTATCCTGCTGCTAGGACAAACTTGAGTAACATGCTTGACCTCCTTTCAGAACAGATATTCCCAAAAGCTCTTCATTATGGCTATAATTTCCTGATTCATTTTAAGGTGATAAATGTATCATAGGAACCAAGCATTGTTTGAGATGTCATTTTTCCAAAAACCATTTTCAAAAAAAGATATTTTTATAAGATCTGAGCCCAATGAGCTCCAACAGATGTTAGGATCTAAATAGAACATTCTTATACCTCTCTTCTTTCCACTTGCTTCTGTATCAAGAAACTTAAATTAATTCCTAATTTTATCAAGCACTGGATTGTCATTCAAGGAGTGTTTACTAAGGGCTTGCCCTGTGGCAGACACTTTTCAAGGAACTGGGCACATGGTGCCCACAAAACAAAGTCCTTGCCTTCACAGAGCTGATATTCTAGCTACATTCATAGAACAGACTCTTGAGTATGAACAGACACCTGAAGCAAGCATCTTAAATTCCTTTACCAATTTACCAAGAGGACAGGATAACATTTTTGATTTGCTGAAAGCGCTGCAGAAAAACTGATTAATGTTTAGAACTCAGACTACAGCAGTAAACCATTATCCAGCTAAATAACCTTTATTTTTATCATCTGCTATTCCCTTCTGCTTGAGAATACAATTCTAAGAGGTCAAACATGAGGTCTACCCTGTACACCAGCATAGTCCCATTGTCTAGCCCACTTAACGTTTGTTGAATGATTAATGAGTATTAGGCCAAATAATGAATGAATAAATGAGTATATAGAAGTATATAGTATAGTATATAGTATAGTATAGTATAGTATAGTATATAGAAGGAACTCTATAACTGTGGTTGATTTAACACCTTTAATTTTTCACACTATCATCCCTCTTCCTTCCCAAAGTGACTCTGTCAAGTGTCCTGTAATATTAGGCAGCAGGCAAGATCCTAAGAAAAATTGTAAATGCACTTGTCACACATTGAGGTAGCTATTTCTGGGCTATTCGCTCCCCCTCCCATCCTTTCTACCACCTCCCAATATTTGGATACACTGTGGCTAAATTCTTTAAATTTTGCCCTGAGTGGTGAAGCAAAAGATATAGTAGCTGCAGGAGGGCACCAGTATGAAATTTACATATTATCACAAGGGAGAGCTCCCTTGTTTCCCCAAACCCCAGCATCGCGTTAGCCTGCGGCCTACCCTCTCAAACCCTACTCCAATTTCTCCTACTAAATTGCTCATGGTTGGATTTTTTTTTCATTGGAAAAATTTAAACCTGGTTCAGGAGCCACATTAAAATCTGGTCCTCAAAATACTGCAGACCAATCTCATCCAGTTTTATGGCGTCTAATTATACACTTTCAAACAAGTGCTTATTTAAGCCTTTGAGTAGAACCAGAGTTGCTTTTTTGAGAAAAGCCTTGGCTCCAAAGGAGGCATTCCTGCACAGCTTCTTTTTAAGTAGGGTGAGTTTTCATTCCAGCAAGAAAATAAGAAGCTCTTCAATGTTTCCCCTGAAATACCATGTTGGCCATCAATTTTGTCTCATTAAGATTGCAACAGTCTTCTATCAGTCAGCAGCACAGAACAGAAGCCTTCATCATAGTGTGCTTGCTGTTGCTACCCACTGAATTTTCTGCCATGTAGTTCTTATTACAAACCTAGCTAAGATCACTTACATTCAAAAGGAACTGATTAAGGTGGTCATTTCAAAAAATTTGTGTGATTATAAATTTACGCAGATTGCTTACAAAAAAGATAAATTCCTAGGATCCATTCAAGATCTCCTAAATCTGAATATTAAGGGAAGATCCAATGCCTAGAACAATGCTGTAGACATAGTAGGTACATACTAAATATCAGTTAAAAGAGTAAATGTATGTGTTTTTAAGTCCCACACTGCAGTGTTTCATTTCCTGAAGATAGATAGTTCATTCTGTGGGACAAAATCATCAGGATTTTCCCCACCTGAACTCTTGGCTAGTTACCCCTGGAATGTGAGCTCCTTCAAGGAAGGAGCTTTGATTGTCTTGTTCACACACGTAGCCGCAGCCACATGAACAACAACCTGTACATGATAAATGCTTGCAGAATATTTGTTGCATAAATGAATCGGCCTGTGAATCCCCATATTTATTAAGCCACATACATAATCCCAAGAGTGTTCAATAAGATTAGAACTTATAATATTAAATACAGGTAAAACTGAGCCAGAAAAGTTGAAAGTTGACATTGGTGATTTCAATGCATTTTAATAGCCTATTTTCTTTCTTTAAACAGTAATATTTACAATTTGGGAAGGGTTGTAATGGTTCTCATTTAGAGATTAAATTCTTCTTATTTAAACCTGTACAATAATGTGCTGTAAAATTGTATACCTACAGCTAAAAGTGTGAAATGTATTACTATATTAACATTGTGCCAGATTTTGCAGGTGGCATGAGGATATCAATGAACTTCTAACCCAAAGAACCACTCTAGAAGGAAAGGTACAGTCTTTAACATGGAAGAGAAGTTTTTTCTTCTTTTCAGAGCTAAGAAGATTTCCTTATTTTGCAGACTCCTAGTGTAGTAGCATGGCTTGGTGGTATTTGCTGTTCCGTTTTGCTTTGCTTTTTATTTTTGTATTCCAAAATAGAAACAGAGATATTTAAAGCAGATATTAAGAAAATATATACCAAAAAAAATTCAGAGAAAACTTGGTTTGTAAGAAATCCAATCAGCATTAACTAAATTAACAAAACATTTTGAAAAAGTGAATACATGTCATTGGAGTGAAAGCTCCAAGACAGCAGAGACAGCACATTATTTGACTTTGTATCCTCTGCCCCTAACAGAGTCAGGTCCATAAAAGATACTCAATGAAAGTCTGATAAATGAATGAATGAATGAATGAATTCAATTCTGCCTAATAAATACATTCAAATAACTAATTTTGTCTTCATTAATGAAAGGCATTTTTAACATACCACTTTCAGTAGCAATTCGTTCAGTCCTCAAGTGCACATACCTTTCTCCACATATCAAGACAAAATTATGTTCCAATTTTCAGTGCTGATTATGCTAGGTACTATGGAGCCAAACCATTTTAAGAATTCAGCAAAACACTTAACTCTATTTGACACTTAAATGGACAGCAGCATTTTAAATCTGTCACTTTATTTCTGTTGCCTCCACTACTGTTGATGGGATTTTAATCTGGTTGGCATCCACTTAACAAACAATATACTCACAGTTCTCAATTTTCATTTTTCTTCTTTTACAAAGTAGAAAGTCAAATGGTAAAGTTAATAGAGCTGTAAAAAAAATACAGTACCGAATTTATTTTAATGACAATGTGATTGTCACTGATTTAGGGCAGCTACTCTCTGAATAAATAGACTCAGGGTCTAATAATTTGTGAAGAAAAAGACCAAGGCAGATGTCATTGCTGAGGCCTGAAAGACCTGTTGGCAGACCACTGCCCAGTTAAGATTACTGGTCTCAGCAGCATGTTTCCTACAGCTCAAAAAACTGCCCAGCTGCTTTTGTATGCAGAGGTTCCTAGATCGATTTCTTACTGGAACAGATTCCTCACAAACAAGGTTTATCCTTTATTGGAGCTTTAGTCACTTGAATTCCTCTCTGTATTTTTCACTGTCAGGCTTTGCAATTTTTATTTATTCTTGGTAGAATGCACTTACTATTGTAGTTATGGCACTTTTCACTCTAAGGCCTTCTTTTCAGTGTCTTTGAGAAAGAAAGGTCTTTAGCTAGACATTTCTCATGCTTGTTGACAGTCTGGAAATGATTTATTTTAGAAGAGAACAGAGGTGAAAGGAGTAGAATAAAAGATCATTATTCCCCCATCTTTGAGCACTTATCAGTTAATCACATGTTTATTGTTAAATGAAATGTGATAGCTTTCAACACAATTTTATTGCTTTTTATCTTTGTTTAAGAAATAACACTAAAATATTTTAAAGTCTCATAAATAGAGTAAATCCAATAGGCTAAAAAATTTCCCTGTGGCTAAATTAACTTTAATTTACTCTCTCTCACATTAATATGGTAAAACGGATTACTGCAACCCTAGACAATGAAAATATGTTTGATCTTATATTATTTATAAACACATTTACAAATGTATTTTCATGGATGGGTCTATAGATAAGCCAGTATTATTTTGTGGGTACCCTTTCAGATGTTTTCAACACTAGCTTCTTCCACACACATGAAAGAGTCCATAATAATCAGAATTGTCACTCTTTCAAACTTCTACTTAGTATCCTGACATTTTAATCCATTGCTTTACAAACGTTTTTCTCCATGAGAATTATTGCATATATACTTAGGACTAAATTCTAAAATGGTTACTGAAAGAATTATTTAACAAATATTTCAAAATGTATTAAGCTTACTCTGGGGTTTTCTAATTTTGCTACACAGAAATAAAATATTTAGACTAATTCCTTTAGAGAATAGCAAGATTCAAGGCCATCTGGTGCTTCTGTCTCTTCTTTTTCCAATAAAAGAAATTCTTCGAAGTAAATTATTGCCAGTTACAAGTTCACCCAGGGAGAGGAAGAGAAAAATAGTGACTGGATTTCCTTAAAAGACTATTCCAACTTCCCAAGTGTGAAGTCTTCAATATAGACTATTAAATAGTAGAGACTAGAGTGGAGAATATACAGAAACTAAAACTAGATACTGTAACTGCTAAGAATTTAAAGGAAACTTGTCATTATCTTCTTAATTAGATGCAAAAGCAAGCTGCTTATGAAAGTTAAGCCCTCATACTTAATTTTGATTTCTTATGCTAACCTTAAAGACTCTACAATGAAAACCCACTGAAATATTGAATCTGATGCAGATAATCATTTCTCAAAGCCAAGTTTATATGTCAGAAACAGAAATAGAAGGAAAGCATACATAAAAATATGAAGGTATATATCGTGTTTACTATTATGTTTTCTCTTATTTGAGCCCAGAACTTGATTGTCGCATTTTTGTAATTCCAAATGTAAAATTAAAATAAACAACCTGTATTTTTTTCCCCTAAGAATGTCTTACTCAGAACAAGATTAAGGATACACCATTACTAAATTTAAATTCCCCTTTCTCCTATTAGGGCAGGACCAACATGTAAAAAGCAAGCTGGACATCAGGAAGTCTCCCAAAGAACACGCCATATTGAGGAAAGAACTCAGTATGTTATATAAACAGTGCACTGGAGCCAGCCTCACATGAACTGGAGTTGTCTTAGCTATTGCCCAGAAAGCATAAGCAAGAACATAAGAAAAGATTCTATTTTTTTCCTCCATATTCAGAATAACACACTGATATCACCACCCTGGGTACAAGGGGCAAACATAAGTGACTGTTGTCTAACTTCCCAATGTTGAAAACTATTATGCTCACTTGAAAAATCTTTTTTCAGCACAAAAGTATTACTTCTCACAAATTCTTAAATGGTTCACAATTTTATGTCCAATCAAACATTACTACTACTGTGTAAGGACCACAGTAGGACCATCGGGTAGGCTTATTATTTGCGGCACAAATCCCAACCTGTGTTTCAAAAAAAAAAAAGCATTACATAAAAAGCTCAGTTAGATGTTAGCCAGGGTTCATAATGAAAACATATGCATGTGCCATTCAGAACTCACAAATAAACAAAAATGGAAAGGTCAGCAATGGTCTTTCTTCCTCACTGTTACTAAGCCTTTGAAATAAGCTCACGAAATGTATGCAGGTGGTTTTTTGATTAATTTGATAGAGGTACATCCATGGAACCAATTTACAAGTGATTTGCAGGCAGGCTGGCATTACTGAAATAAACGGTGCTATTACTATGATTTATACTACTATTCCCAACACAAATGATAAAGTGAAATTTACAGTCCTTAATTACCACCATGAAAAATTGGGAGGGAGAAAAAAGAGCAAAGATTGGCAATTTGCAAACTTGTCAGTAAGGCAAGATGCAAAAATCCATTTGCTTTACTTAAAAAAGACACTGCATAATGGGTCTTACTATATTGTTATAATCCATTTGAGAAGGTGAGGGAGTTCAAAAAACAAATGACCAGAATATAACCTTGAGATGCCAGGAAGTATGGTTTAGGAAAACAGCTGACAAAATGTCGTCTCCAGTTTTGAAAAGCAGGGAGGTCACAAAATACAACACTATATTATACATTATTCTGGGCCAATCACATGACCCAATTTACTCTTCAAATCACCTCCTTTCAAATGTTTTTCAAATGCTTCCTAGCAGGGGAAAAAGAAAATTAAAGAAATAATATCTGTAATTTTTAATTAAATGTTTTTCTCTTGTCCCACTCATATCTAAATAGTATTGGGAGTCTTTTAGGATATTCAAAGGTGTTTACAGCCACACTGCTATCCACAGAACTCAAACAAAGCTACCTGGAGGAACCTACTCTGAGAGGCAAGGCTCAAGCATTGCAGTTGTCAAGAGGTTGGAGATGATGTGAATGCCCAGTTTCCTGGGCCCTTGGCCCTTTCCTCTCTCATTTATTAACACTTCCTACTTTAAAAGTCCAGCCAGGCTTTATTTACAATACTTATTCCCTCTCATGACTGACCTCCTATCAGGGAATGCCTAGGGTTCTAATGGACCTTCTAATCACCATTTGCTAAGTTTGATTTTAAATACAGTGATTCCACGCAGTGGTCATTCATAGTACTTCACAGACTGCCTCACGGGAAAACTCCGCAAAGTTACAAGACATGGAGACTGACTGCATATAACAGGCAAGAGAAACAGAACAGAGGCAATTCTTGTCTACCTGAATTAGAAAATAATGGTGCAGTCTTAGATATTGGCACACAGCCAAAACTTGGGAATTGATATGTCAGTTTCAGTAATGTTAAGTTTGAGTTGCTGCCAGGACACCCAGACGTAGATATTCAGCAAACATTATCAGGAATGTACGACTAAAGCTCTGGAGACAACTTAGGCCCAGATATATACAGATGTTGGAGAAATATGAATAGAAATGAAGGTTGAAGACATCAGAGGGGATCAGATGGCCATAGTGGAGGATGTTAAAACCAAGAGGCCTGAAAGCAAAAACAAAGAAAAGACAAAGTTGGAAGACCCAGAATAGAGAAAATAATGAGATCAGAAAGGACTAATTGGAGAACTAGGAGGAGTTTGAAAAGAATCTCAAGAAGAAAGAAATGATCATCAATGTCACATGCTGCATAGAAATCAAGACAAATGAGAAGATGCCATTAAGTCTGTTGAACAAGATAACGTCAACAGACAGAAACCAAAATACAGGAGTCTAAGAGACAAACACATTTAAGAAAGAGGAGCTGCAAGTGTAGAGATTTCCTATTAGAAATCAAGTAGGAAAAGATTTAAGAGAATGCTATGGAAATGGATTAGGAGAAAGCTTTTTATATAGTAGATATAAAGCATATATGTGTCTTACTGATTTCTGATTTCTTGCTACTCCTTAAAATTTCTTCTTTCATGACTGGTATGTTACCCTGTATGAAAAAGTCTTCAGATAAGCTTTTTATGGACTTTATCCCTTTTGTATGTAGAACTCAGTGATTGTGATGGGTTATTTTAGCTTTGTCTTGTTCCCAGGGAGCCCAAGAGCATTTGGGGATTCTACAACCAAGGACTTTCTCCATTTCTACTTCCCATCAACTCAGGCTTCTTTCCTACTCCATAAATCTTCATTTTTTTAAAGCATCATTTTCTCCATTTCAATAACTTTCCTCCTGAGATTTTAAATTATAATAATATTTTCACACCTTCTTTAATAACCTCCTTACTTCGAATTCATAAATTTTACTTTTCCCTCGAAATTTTCCATACCTCCATTCATCTGTATTTGGATGGTATCTCTTTCTCATAAGCATTTTCTAAGTTACATTTTCATCACCATACTTGAAATTCAGAACATAGAATTTGCAATGCTCTGTTTCTTCTAATTTATATTTCTTTTAATATTTTCATCAATAGTTAATATTAACTACCATTTGAGAGCTTGCTCTATGTATTAAACATTTAATAGAGTGTCTGACATTCACTGTCTCCTTTCATAATCTCTAAAAACCTTTGAAGTGAGTATTTTTATTCTCTACGATTCACAGATAAGGTTAAGTCACTCATCCAAAGTCACAAGCAAGTAAACAACAAAGCAGGAATTTATACCCACGTCCATTCAACTCCAATGTTCATCATTTACCTTGTAGAAAATTCTATCTCAACCCTTTTAGTCTTACTTTATAAGAATATCAATTGTCATTAATGCATTTTCATTATTGGAACATTGCACAAAACAATTAAACTCTCATTAGTGAAAGCAAGCCTCTGTCAATTCTGGTTCAGTCTAATGCAAAATATTCAAAAGGAGAAACTTCAAGAATTGTTTTGTTCCTTCTTCTATCCTCTCTTCACACTTTATCAAGCAGTACCCTGTTAGTCCTAAGAGACTCAAGTTATTTTAATGGGTCTTTCCCTCTGTTACTCCCTCTGTTTTTTCCTGTATCCTAATTACTCTGAATTCATTTTTATTGATAGATAGTGTAAGTGTGCATAAGATCACCACAATTTGAAATTATTCCTTTATTTTCATTAACGTTACGATACCCACATCTTCTAGAGTTGATATTAGTACACATATTCTTTATTATCAGATATAAAATATATCATGTATCTATAAGTATATATACACAGAATTTAATGACATTAAGTGAGTAGTATATCTTTATGTAACTTAGTGTGAATATGTTAAATTTTTAATTTTTATCATATTTTATATATTTATATGTATCTATATATAATTTAATGGTATTAAATCAGCAGCTTGTTTCAGATTAAGTAGTTCTCAAACAATATATAGATTGGTTTCTTAAAACATTCCTTTTATAACTTTTCTCTCCTTTCCACTTTCACAATTGAAATGCTAGTCATATTCATATCTTTTCAAACACATTAAAGATTAAAAAGCACAATTATATTTAAAAGGAAAAAGAAGATGCCATACCTTTATGTGATACTTTCTCTAGAACTTCACTGTCCAATATGGTAGCCATTAGCCACACCTGGCAATTTAAATTTATATTTGAATTAATTAAAATTACATAAAACTTAAAATTTAGTTTCTCAGTTGCAATAGCCACATTTCATGTGGCTAGTGGCTACCACTTGGGGCAAAGCATATACAGAACATTTTCCAGAATCACAGGAAATTCTGCTGGATAGTGCTGATCTAAGACGACTCAATAGATAAGTCATGCCTTGCAATTTCTCTTAAAATTATTCCCCCACCACGAATGGATAAAGGAAATGTGGTATATGTATACAGTGAAATACTATACAGACTTTTAAAAAGAAGTAAATTCTGCAATATGTAACAACATGGATGGATTTTGAGGACATTATGCTAAGTGAAATAATAAGCCAGCCACAGAAAGACAAATATGGTAAGATTCCATTTATGCGAGGTACTCAAAATAGTCAGCTTCACAGAATCAAAGAATAAAATCCAGGGTTTGGGGGGAATGGGAATTGGGGAATTACTAATCAGTAAGCATAAGTTTCAGTTTAGCAAAATGAATAAGCTCTAGAGATCTGCTGCACGTTATACCAACAGTCAACAATAACATAATAAACACTTAAAAATTTAAAAGAGTAGATCTCATGATTTTTGTTCTTACTACAATATTTTTTTTTTAAAAAAGGGCTATATCCAGCATGGTTCTGAGGAAAACAAATGATAGATAATAAATCATCCTTTTACTATTAAGAAAAAGACTATTATCTTCCTTTCTATCTCTCTCTCTTTTTTTTTTTTTATTGCCAATGCTTAGTCTTCTGAAATTTTTCTACTCACTACCACTTTGAAATAACAGTCCTGGAAATATTTTACAATGTAAGATCAATAATGCAAATGTCCTCCAATTCAAAAAGTCTCCCATTACTTTTTCTTAAACAAAATAGCCAAGAGACCTTGAGTCAATTTTTGTTATTTCCCCTTGCTCCAAAACTTAAATAACAAATCAAAGTAAAACAAGACTTCCTAACAGAGTGTGCAATCCTTTGTAAACTCCAGTGGTTGAGACCACTGTTCCTGTAGTAGGTGTGGTCCTGTACTGAGAATTTTGCTTCTAGAGTTAGAAAAGAACTCCTCAATACTGTGTTACACTTTTTATAGACAGGTCATTGTTTCAGCTCTTAAATCTTGTATTTCTACCACTGTAAGCAAGTTTACAACAGGCTTCTGGTTTTTTCTTTGCTTCCTTATTTTCTGAAAATTTTGAAACCAATAGAATACAAATGTGAAAAGCTGACCAAAGTTAGGATTGTAATCTATAGTCATGGACCACACAAAGGATCAAATCTCTAATCTTGGCCTTCTTAGCACACTCTTTGACTGAGATATCCTTGACAACAAAAAGTTTATGTCTGAATACATTACTGTGAGAAAAAAGAGATACATCATCTACTGTGTCTTTTCTTAACGATTAAAAAGGAACTACCAAAACACAGACTTAGTATTTCAATATGAAAACTAGAAAAGGCAGCTAAAACTCTTGAAAGCAATTGCCCATGGAAAGACTGCAGTGAAGAATAATGAGTCAAAGAAATATTGTATTTAGTCCTATAAGCCTTTTAGTTGATTTTTAAATCATGTGCATTTTACAAATAATTTTTATAATAATAAAGTTGCTTTTTAAAAAATTATGGAAACAATCTGATTGTCCACCAGTTGAGGAACATATGATTTGATGTCTTATAATAAGATATGTGAACCATTACAAAATATATGACTTTGCAAAATATTTGACTTTTGCCATATTTATTTATATATAACTGACCTAGATTATATTTACAAAAACATCTTAGTTAATGGCTCTTCCCAATTCATTAAGAATAGACCATTTCACAAACTTTTAAAATATTTTTTAAAAAAACAATTTTTATGGAAACAAACATGTTAGAAAAGCAAGAAAATATTATAGAAATGATACCGACCAACTTTAGACTAATGAAAGTCACAAAAACTGGAAAAGGTAGGAAGAAGAAAAAAAAAAGGAATGGTAAGGGATAAGAGAAGGATATTGGCTGTGTCTATAAAGATTTATTTTTTAATATCTGTCAAATCCTTTCGATGGGGAATGTTAGATCTAAGTGGTAGATGTCATATTTACTGTACTTTTCAGTTATTTTGAAATATTTTTTCACTTCTTAAAAAAATTCCACCTTCATTGTTCAAAGTGTCCTCAGTTTATATGAAATTTTCCAACTAAATACACCCTATTTTCTGCTGCTCCTTTTAGAGAAGTGTGTAGAAACTTCAATCTCAGAAGAGCAGTTATCATTATTAAACACAATGTGCAAGAGCACATGTAAAACAACAAGCCATATTAATAATCTACCCGTATACCAGCCACACCAGTGATATATCAAAAAATGTATCTATATTTGCCTCATGCATTTCAGCCCTACTCAAGTCCTTGGCCTCTCTTATTTTGCTTCCTCTTCCCCCAACTTTGAGAAGGAAATGAAGGTTAAACACCAAGTATGTAAATATTCAAATTTCCAAAATCATGTAAACCTACATTTTAAAATATAGCCATTGTAAAACAAAGGTAGATTTTATTGAGTAAAGATGTGTTGTACTCACTGCAAATGCATCACCACTGGAGAGCAGTAAGACCAGGTGCTGTCTGTGCCTAAGCAAACAAAAAGAATCATGACAGAGTTGAAGTTAGGTTGACAGTTCTGGTATTTTCAAATTAAAAAAAAATGTAATTTTTATCTAATCTTATTTGTGATTTTCTAGTAGCTCATTCTCAGAAAACTGCAGGTTACTTAATTGACTATAGCTAAGAATGAGTGATGCTGGGACCCAAAACACTTACAATTACACAGTTAAAAGGAAGAAGTTTGTCTTTTTCCATTTGTACAGGTTATGCAGACTTACTCAACTTTTAGAAAATCTACTATTAAAGGTAGCCTAAACATTGTCCATAAATCTAAACTTTATCTAAATTTTCAGCTCTATTTCTATTAATAGGGGAAGTTGTCAGATAAAAGAACATTAATTTCAGGACCAGCTGTTAAGATTCATGTTAAAAATATTCAATGCACTGTTCATAATATGCTAAAGGATTGTGCTCATAAAATGGAGATGGCAAAGTATCAGCATCAATTCAGACCACAATTTACTGCCTTTCATACAAGAGATGTGTGCCTTTCATCCAGTCTAAATTGAGTACATATTTGCCGTTATGTCATATTTACAAGGTCAAAAACTAAACTGCCTTGACCAAAATGTTAAGGAATGAACATCTTAGAAGTATCTCTTAAGAATTCAGCTTGCCAATAAAGATGTTTTAAAATTGAAAATTTAAATTAGTAACGTTCAAAGTTGGTAACACAAGCAAATTAAACTGGAGAATTTTGATACTTAATTTCTTTAAATTGTATTATTTATCACACTTAGTTCATTTGTAATAGTGGATAAAATATAATGACGCTCAATTTAGCACTATTTGATCTACATATTTAATTTCTTATACAGATGCATATTATTTATATTTTTAAAAAATAAATTATAGTGACTGGTAAAAATAATAAAGAATATATTATTTGAAAATAAAATTGTATATACTTTCTACATTTCTCCATCACTTCACTGACATCCTAAGAAATATCTAAGGCACATAAATTCATACTTTTTAGAAAGAAAAATATACAAAAGTGTATCTTAATTTTTTTTGTTTTCTTTTTTTTAAATTCAATTTATTTAAACTTAAAAAAAAACAAACAGTTCATCCATTTCTCCCACCTCCCAACCCCCACTTCTGGCAACCACCAATCTATTTTCTGTATCTGTGAGCTTAGATCATCTTTCTGTCTCTCTCCATCTATCAATATAGACAGATAGATAATTTTAGATTCCTCATATAAGAGAAATAATCAGATACTTGTCTTTCTCTATCTGACTTATTTCACTTAGTATAATGCCCTTGAGGTCTATTCATGTTGCACAAGTGGCAAGACTGTATTCTTTTTTATGGCTGAATAATATTCCATTGTGTATATATACCACATCTTTATATATTCATCTATCAGTGAACACTTAGATTATTTCCATGTCTTGGCTATTATAAGTAATGCTACAATAAACATGCGGGTGGCACGTATTTTTTCAAATTAGTGTTTTCATTTTCTTCAGATAAACACCCAGAAATGGAATTGATGGGTCATATGGTAGTTCTACTTTTAATTTTTTGAGGAACTTCCATATTGTTTTTCATAGCAGCTGCACCAATTTACATTCCCACCAACAGTATGCAAGGGTTCCCTTTTCTCTTCATCCTTGCTAGTCTTCTTGATAACAGCCATTCTAAAAGGAGTGAGGTAGTATCTCATTGGGCTCCCAGGATACCTCTGATACATAAACTGATCAACCCAGAGCCATACCTCCTTTATCTGCCCATATCAACCAGGAGGCAGAATTCTTCTGCCTTAATCATCCGAGGGACAGGTCCAGGTCCAGGTAGCAGGCAAGTAGGGAGCACCCTTAGAGCTTAAAGACTGCCAAATTTTTTCAAACTAACCAAACCTAATCTGTTTATCCTGCCCTGCCTTGCCTTTCCCTCAGAAAATTCAAGCCTACATGCCCTCCTCTTCTCTGCCCCTTCTGGCTCCTGACTCATACCAGTGCTTCCCCATGTTGCTCTTCATGGTATACCATGCCTTCTCTTTCTAGGACCTATGAGTATAATAAACTTTGTTTTTCTGACCTCCTCCTGGGTCTCCTCTTGTAGTCGTATCTGAATGACCATTACATACAAGAACACAGAACATGATGTTTATGTTTCACTTGTGTTCCTGTTTTATACATGCAGCATTACTGCCAATTGTCCATCAGGCTCTTTTCTCCCTTGCTACCTTTTAATAACAGACACTATTAGGTTTAGCTGCCTGTGACTGCCTGGCTAGAGGTGATATTTCTCAGCCTCCCTTGCAGCTAGATGTGGCCCTGTGATTAGGTTTTTGCCAAACTTATTATACAGATGAGAAATAAAACTTGCTTTCGTGCATCTAAAAGGCAAAACTAGGAACATCTAGCAAGTATATAGAAATGAGTTTCAATTAAATATAATTACTTTCTAACAATGGCATTCTTTAGAGGCTACTGCCCTTCCAACACTGTATCTTCTTTTCAATCAAAGGTTGGATACAATAGGAGAGACTTCTAAACTGAATAAAACTTTGGAATAGATATTGCTTAAAGTTTCTTCCAGCCCTAATACTCTACAATTCTAGCCAGATAGGAAAAGAAAAGTTGGGACAAGGAAGAGAAAGTAGGAGGCAGGACAAAAAGGTCAGAGAGAATGAGGCAAAGAAGAGGAAGGGGCAAAGAAAAGGCAACCTTGAGAACCAAGAAATAAGATTACTGGGAAATACATCTGAGTAACTAGAAAAAAATTTTCTTAAATTTTCATTTTTATACAGTATCAAATTTCACATAACCCTACCCTTAAAAAAACCCACAAAATCTTTCAAACAAATATATTTAAAAATCTAAAGGGTAAGCTCTAGATTCAGAGTATAGACATAAAATTATGTTTCATGGTTTCGAGATTAATTTTATTGGAATTGAAAATTCCTCTTATTCATCATTTATAATAAGTAGCAGTTTTACACTGTTTGATTGATTCATGTTATAATCATGGAGTAATTTACTATCCTAATTTATAACATGACGTCTGTTGACACTTGCCATACTTACATCTGCACTAGATTCTGTCACTTTACAAACATCTTAGTTAATGGCCCCCTGCAAGCTATTAATAAGTTTAATTAAAGCAAATAAGGTAAAGGACTTTGTCACACTCATCTCTGCATTGTCTCCAGTGCTTAACACAATGCCGTTACTTTAAGTGTGGCTCAGAAATACTTTCATGCAATAATCATTTATTGAGGCCCCAGTCTGTTCTTGCTAATGCTTTGGGCACTGGAAGCAACCCAGCACGGTGTTTAAGAGTGTGGGCTTCCAATTAGGATGAGTCTGAGTTTGAATCCCTCCTCTGCCATTGACGACATCTCAGTTGCTTATACCTCAGTTTCCTTTCCTGTAAAATGAGTAAAATAATGATACTTCCCAGGTGAAGCCTGAATAAGATAATATATGCAGTATGCTTAGCATAGCCTAGCATATGTAAGTCCTCAATAAATGTTATTTATAAGTCAATCACATAGTGTCCATAAAATTATGTCAATAATACAACCATTCATATTATAATTTATGTACTATAATTCACTGAATAAACATTCCATAAGGAAAGGACTTTTTGTCTATTTTTTTCAGTATTGTATCTTCAGTGCTTAAAACAATGCCTGGAACACAGTAAGCATCCCCCTAAATAAGTGTTTTAAATAAGTTAATCAGTAATCAAGACATATTTTACATTAAAATAATTTCATTCTCTTAATTACATCCATTTCAGGAATTATAAACGACATGGTAGAATGCTCTATTAAGATTAAATGAAGCGGGACTTCTAACATATCAAGATAATCTAGTTCCTTCCAGGATCCTGTCTCAGAAAGACAATATAGGCAATAATGACCTAGAGTAAAATGCCTACCTTTATATAATCTAAATAATAAAATCTTCAAATTGGCAATATATGCGGTGAGTTAATGAAGCATAACTGTTAAGACATTCAGAGAATTCTTAACACGTGAGAACTTGAAAACTCAAAATGATAAATTCTCGATCTTCTTATTAATCTTGGGACTAAACAAGACAAATTCTTTTAACAGAAGAAATTAAAATGCTAATAATGTCTGTCTTATCTCCAGACAACATACTTTAGTGGTTCCTAGTGTATGGCAAAATAGCTTATGCACATTTGTTCGTCCATTCAGTACCCCAGAAAGTTTGCCTAAAGGCAGGGGTCCAGGTGGAAAAAAAAGAAAGAAAACATAAAGAACTTGAGTAACCCATAAGGATTCATATTTAAGAATTATGTAGTAACTGTTCTGGAGATACAGAGATATCATGGACACTAGCCACGTCCCTCTGCCAGATTTTCCTTCTCTCTTTTTCTCAGAACTCTCATTGCCTCTGAAGAACTTCACCCTTTGAACTATGTGGTTCTGGCAGGGCTGCCAATGACAGTATCACAGTCTCCTTACATACTAAAGCAGGAAGAAGCAATCTGGTTCCTTCAAAGTGGCTAAATTAGGATTGCTACAGATTTTCAACTGCCTGAGTCACTTCCTCACTACCTCATAAAGGAAATCCCTCTTTATAGGAGGAAAGAGTAACATAGTCACACATGGATGTGGAAGGCATTTAGAGATGAATTCGAGGAGAAGGGGGTGGGGAGGAGATGGAGGTGTGAGAAGAGAAAAGCGCAAGAGTGAATACTCATTAACATCACTTTATTCTTTGGATTGAGGCAAACTAAAGCAGGCCAGCTAGTCCTACTCTGATTTTAAGTATCTGAACCAACAATTCTTTCTCTCTGCCCAAATTTCCTTGAGTTGTAGTTTCCTCACCTTAAAAGAATTTTCATGAATATAGGAGACCTTCAATTTTACTTAGTCACAAAATATCTAGAAGTATAGTATTAGTTTATACATCAAAATATTTAGTCTTATAAATAATCAAGGTTTTCAATGTTGAGCCTTTTTTGTTTTTTTTTAATGTTTTATGCATTTATATGATTAAAACTACAAAACATTTGGGTTTTACTCACTGAAACTATTCTCCTCTTTGAGATGTGAACGTCCACACAATTAATATAAGTGAAGAAAATAACTGATTCATTTTGAAGAAATTACCTTAGCAACTTAAGTTAATAAAATTATTAAGCTATCAACAGAGACAGCACAGTGATTAAAGAGCACAGACTTTAAAGACAGACTGCCTGGATCCAGATTTAGACTCTGCTACTAACTAGCTGTGAAACCTTGGTCAAGTTATTCAACAGAGATATGTTTCCTTACCTGTAAAATGGATTACAGTGTAGCGAAAGGACTTAACAAGTGAAAAGTGCTTAGAATAACACCTGACACAATGTAAGCATTACATTAGTGTTAGTCACTATTGCTGCCATTCTCATTCTCTAAAACAACTGATGCTGCAATTTAGTAGATCCTAGGTTTCACCAGCATGACTTGGCAACAACAATACAGTGCTTTAAAACCCCTTGTTGATTAGCTTATTTTATCATCTCACACTTTGCTTCAATGAAAGATCTGAGGATCAGAACTGCCTGATTGGTGCACAAAAGTTCTGGTGTACATATCCAAATTGATGAAGCATTTTAGCAGCGTGAGTAATGCCAAAGCCAAGAGTAGCATGGTGGTTCCCTCTGCCACTTATCCTTTTTCCTCTAAGGGAAAGGAATGCAATGGAAAGCAAATTTTTATTGGGAACTTGGGATTTGAGACAGAAGGACTCTAATGCTGATTGCTTCCTGCTCATTTTCTACAATATGATAGTGTGCTCAAAAAAAAAAAAAAAAGAAAGAAAGCTACACTGTGATTCCAGAGATCACATGCTGAAATATGCAGAAGACCAGGCATGCACTGTAACTACGAGAAGCACTCTTTGAGTATAAGCACTTAAATTCAAAATTGTAAAAACGCACTATAAAAAACATACTATAAGCAAAAACAAAAAACAAAATGCAAAAAACAAAAACAAAACAATCTGTTGGTCATATTCAGCCACTGAGATGCCTGGTTATACATCCAGGGTGAACAGTGATTTTATCTGGGTAGTAGTATCACAGATGATTTTCATTTGTAAATGTGCCTTTTATTATCTTCTAAGTGTTTTACAATGTATATGATTTTCTTTTATCATCAAAGGAGAAAAATCCCACAAAATATGTGATTTAAAAAAAAACAACATAGGTTCAGTGACTCGGCTACACCTAACTGAAGCTGCTAATTTGTTACATTGAAGAAAATCACAAAACAAGCCTTGTGAGAAGAGGCCAGAATGAACGAGCACCCTAAGGAACAACTTTTACCAAAATAGTTGACCAAAATACCATGACTTAGATGACTGGCTGTCACAGAGAGAAGTCCAGTACCGCACATTCACAGGCAGAATGTGGAGTGATTCAAACAGACCGAACATGCTAAGTGCTGTTTAAGTGTGGTAAAACTGCATTTAACAATCCAAAATTACTACCTAAAGAGTTCTTTCTTTCTTTAATGCTGTACCCAAGCAATATGTCTCTAAACCGTACTCCTTGACTGAGCATCTTTACAGATAGCAATACTGTTTTTCCAGCACAGTAAGGGCCAGAAGAATCCATAAACTCTTTACAGACGTCGTGAAGAAATGGGTAACGCCCTGGAAAGGGTTAAATAGATGGGTTTAAATTTTAAAAGTTTAAAGTTTAAAAAAATGCTTTAGAGCACAGAACTCATCTCATTCGGAAATTAGCTTCTAAACTTGGTTTGCTTGTTGGCTCAGTCTATAAAGCATACAGGTGGGTTGGTGTGTGTGTGTGTCGAACTTACTCAGTGGAGTTGAATTAGGGATTACAAATATCCTAAAAAACACTGGGTATCATAACTATGTGAGAAGCTCTCTCTAATTTTGATATCTGTAAGACTAGTTCCATGAAAAAACATCAAGTATGATGAATTTAAATCAGGAAGCAGGTCAACCGTAAGGAAATATCATCATCTCAGTCACCTGTGTGATTCTGCATCGTCTACCTACTTTAATGCTTCTAACTTTGTATGATGTCTATAATAATAAATGTGGGTGGGACTCACATACATTTTGCAACCCAAATGGAATGTTTAAGAGTTTAACGGGTTTTTTTAAACTATTTGGAAAGCTAGCCTAAAGTAGTAAGCAGTCTGTGTGAGTTAAAAGAGAACTTACGGGCAGAGTTCCACCTCCAGGTACTGTTTAGTCTTGCTGTTCGAAAAAAAATTCAACAACTGCAAATAAAAAGCAATCACCGTATTGAGAAATTTAATCCAGAAAGAGTCAAGAAAGAAAACTTTTAGAGACTTTGCCAAGTGGGAATTCAGGAAGCCAGACTGGGAGAAGAATCACAGAGCATGGATATTGTCAAAGGCTCCATCTCCTGCACTGGCCGTTCATGGAGGGGGACCACCTGCTGGACCCAGACCTTGGTGCTCAAACATACCCGTGGGCATCTGAGTATAACATCCTGAAACTACAAAGAGTTAGGACAAGAATCCTGACCATGTGATCCCCACCCCTCCCTCCTGGCCATGGAGTCTGCTGTCACCTCATGTCCTCCACACCTGGGTTGCTATTTTCAGTCCTTGCCTAACATCTGAGGGGAAATGGAAGCTCCGTGGACTCCAGGTGAGTTCACCGACACCTTTAATTACACTTCAAATCCAGAAGGGGTCTGCCCTGACAGTGCACTCTGTTAATTCACCCTTACCATGGTGATGGCCCAAAACGTGAAACACCCCACAGAAATTCTATTTTAGCCAAACAGAAAAAGCTAATTCCAGTAGGGCTATCATAAAAATGTTACAAGGCAAGTTCATAAATTTTGATTAAAAAAATGAATTCCTCTTTAAAAAAAAGAAAGTAAATATTTGTAAAGAGTCACATTTTGAAGAAGGAAAATCTAGTGGCTTATAAAAATTAAAGTTTTATATTCAACATTACTGCACACTATTTTAGAAAATCCAATGTAACATTCTTGGGACCTTGTGAATATTAAAAGTTAAAGCAATTTATCTGTTGTCTATGCAAAACATTCTGCTTCAATTCTTTCCCAAAGCAATTTCATTGAAACATCAATTCCACAGAATTTCTATAGACAGTAGATATTTAATATGGGAGGCAGCTTAGAATCATAGTTGACTTCAAATTGTGCCTAAGCCACTCACGTGACCTTGAACAAATTTCTCAACTGCCTTATGAAGCAGTTTCCTAACCTGTGAAATGGAGATAAAAATGATATCTACGTCATAGGACTAATGCATGAAGTTCTTAGAACAGTGTCTGGCACATAGTAAGTACTTAATAAACTGTAGTAGTCATTGTTGTTATTAGTATTACTGATATAAAAAGAATGTATAATATATAAAGAATATATATAATATACAAAGACTAAATATATAAATATATAGTTTATATATTAAGTATTTATATATATAAGTAACAATGGAAAATACACTTGTGTATGTTGGATTAATAATATGAAACAGATGTCTCTTCTGAAAGATTTGGGAATTACTAGTATATTAATAATATTCATAGTGACTCTCCAAGGGACAAACAGAGTTTGCAGTGTTTTCCAAAACTTCTTCCACTGGAATCTTTTTTTTCCCCTCAACATATTTTTCAAAACTAATGTCAATGAACAGACTTGAGGGATGTAAGTAAATAAAAAGAGGATTTCAAAAATAATGTTTTTAAAAGATAGTACAAACTAATTCATCTACTATGAGGAATTTTTAACATTCTAGTTATAAAATCAGACAACCTGGCTTTTTGAGTACTAGCTCCATTATTTATGTACTGTGTGATCTTAGGTAAGATAATGAACTTCTCTGAGCCTCTGCTTCCTCATTTGTAAAATGGTGATAGTAACCATGCCTATCTCACAGAATTGCCATGATGATTAAACGAAACAATACTTGCAAAGCACTCACCAGAATGCTGTCCAGCTGAGGACAGAGATTCTGCTCAGGGCATCCTACGCACTGCAGTGTCTCCATTCTTCTACCCCTATCCTGTTAAGACTGTGACTTTCAAATGCCAAGGAAGGCTTGAGAACCAGGAGAATTCACACGTCTCCAAATATTTCTGGTTAAGGACACGTTACTGCTAGTGTAAGATTTTCTTGAATGATAACTTAAATCCCAACCATAAAAGGCCACCGCATAACAAATCATTCACCTTCTGAGACCCTTCATGACTGAGCCCTGCTAGGACCATGTCATTATCAAGACTTTGGGGTCCAAAGGAAGCTGCTGAGAGAGCTCCTGTATTTTCTCCTGCTTTGCATGTGCTTGTTTCTGCCAGATTTCTGTATTCATTGTTTTTACAAATAAGGAAATTAATGTAATTAATTATATTAGGATTTGAATGGCACAGAGGAGGGGAGTTCTTTCTATCTGTAGCTAAACAGATACACTATAGAAAAAAGTGCCACAACATAAGCACAAAATGAATATTAATTGTTAGCTTTCATTCCCATTCAGAGGTGGATCTAGGACTTATGGGACTAGAAGCTTATACAATTTGGGAGGACTCTGTCTGAAAGAAAAAATATAAAACTATGAAAACAAAATTAGACAGAGAACTTTAGAAGGGACCTATGCAAGTATAAGCCCTGAAGCATAACCTTCATTAGCTTTATAGTAAATCCACTCAGGGGACAGAAAATACATGTTCCTGCCTTCAAACAGTTTTA
Source organism: Vicugna pacos (assembly GCF_048564905.1). Taxonomy (NCBI): domain Eukaryota; kingdom Metazoa; phylum Chordata; class Mammalia; order Artiodactyla; family Camelidae; genus Vicugna; species Vicugna pacos. The sequence goes on from NC_132988.1 coordinate 29,907,284, forward strand.
AATATAATAAAGGAAACAAGACAGTACCTAAGAGTTTAAACTGCAGGCAAAAATACTACAGAAAATTCAATATGGGGATATGTAAATGCCACAAAGCAGCATATAATAAATTTCAAAAAAAATGGAACAGCACATCTCTCTTTTTTTATACATATAGTAGCAGTTCAAAAGGTAGAGTAATCACTATGAACTGGATTATCTTAGAAGGCTTCACAGGAGAGGTAACATTTCAGTCAGGTCAAAAAGAGAGGGTTTGGGTAGGCAGAAAGAAAGGAAAACTCTGTGTGCTCAAAGGTTCTAGTTATTTAACTTAAAACGCGCAGACCTGCTTAGTTGAGGCAGAGGTTTCTGGAAGGACAGTAATTGAACACAGTTTGAGGAAAAGCCAATCACATGCCTTGAATAGCAATCTAACAATTTGGGGCTTAACCCTGCAAGCAAAATGGAGCTATTAATCTTCTTGAAAAAATGGAGTAACATAATCAAAACAGCATTTTAGGAGCACCAGCCAGGTCACTGTGGATAGGATAATCAGGATCAGTGAGACGCTGGGAGCAGAAACACCACCTGAAAGCACACTATAATAGTCTAGACAATCCTTAAGAAGTCATGCTGAGGATGGACACGAAGGGGCATGGTCAAGAGACATCCCCAGAGAAGAATCAACAGAACGCGATAAATGTTTGAAGGGGAGAAAAAAAGAAGAGATCGTGATGACATCAGGATCTCAAGGCTGGTAACCTGGAGAATAACTCAACAGAAACTGTAAAGTCAGAAATAAAAGTGATTGTGTATGAGGACAAGCTCAGATTTACCATGAGAAGTTTGGGTAAAGAAAGAATATATTCAGGTTTTGATGTCCACAACAAAGTTGTAAATATGGTTTCAAGAGAGATTTTAGAGAAAGAATTTCTTATTAAATTCTAGTACATCAAGAAGTGAATTTTTAAACAGGACAACAGCACATATTGGAAGGTTTTGGATTTGGAATCAAGAGGCCTCAGATGTAGACACAGGTATGTTTAAGGTAGCAAGACTAATAGATCCTCACAGGTAGAGTTCCAGTACACTATGATTCCATGAAAAGATCATCTTATTTCTCCTAAGTTATTCAACGAAAACTGTAAATTACAAAAACATAAAATATCTGGATGGAAAATCCTTCTCAAAATATACAGCTACTTTTTTTTAGAAATAAGTATCACAGTACTACTATGAAGTTTTTAAAAGATAGAGTTTTATAGTTCTAGAACTTAGAAGATACCATCAATTTAAATTTAAAGATGCATGCTTTACAAATACCACTCAACACCTGAAATAAATCAATTATCTATATTTAATACTTGGACTAACATTTTCACATGAATTGCTAATTAATACTGTTTCACAAGTAATTTTCTTAAGTGCCTATCAGATATAGACTGTTCACTCCAAAATCTCTAATTCCAGGTCATACAGTTTTTGACCCCATCTTTCCATGTCATTGAATTTTCAGATATTCAGGATGTGGAGCATGAGGTATTTGGAAACTCTGAGAAGATGAATAGATATTACAAGAGAACACTACCATGTATCACAAAATCTGCTCTTTCTCTCAGCTTTGGCACTCAAAATAGGAAATGTCTCACCTTCATACTTTCAGAGTCCATCAAAAGGTTGTCCTGCTTCACAATGTGGTGCTGGGGGATCATCAAAGAAAGGAGCATTCAGGTCCATCAGTAAGCCTTGGACCCCAGATCTAAACTTGGGAGTCATAGGCTTTTGCAGCACTGGTAAACTGTCCCATGTGGTGGTAATTCTATATTCCAACTATCAAAATGAAACAGAAGAGCAAATGCCATGATATAAGTGAAGCAATGTTTTTCTTGCTCCCCTGGTCTCGATCAAATTAAACTGAAATAACATCTTTTACTAATATCAAGGCAATCAACATCTCATTACATATTAAAGATTTCTTTTAATTGCAGTAAAACGTTTTTGTGTGGTATTCACCCATAGCAAAATTCATACAAAAAATATTTAGAGGAATTGCTTTTTGTGACTTAATACACAAGTTCATTTATTTTTGTAGTATTTACAGTGTTTAATGATGTGAATTTGCTTTTATTCATTTGTTGGGGAGGAAGAAAACTTTCTTCTACACTTTTAGGTTCTTCTGGCTGGTCTAAGAATTAAACTGACATGAGACATTAACAGGAGAAAATAAAATTTAATTTGGCACATATAGGAACTCTACCTACATGAGAGATTCTAAGACAGAAGGGTAAAATGAGGTAAAGATGCCATCCTGAGCTAAGGGATGGCATGGGGCCCCAGGTTTCCAAGGATAGGAGGGTTATTCACAGGATGTTAAGAAGAAAAGTTTGGAAGTTAGATGTTTGCCCTGCCATATACATGTGGCCACTTAGATAAAACTTATCTCTGGTAATAACTCTTTCCTGGGAAAAATTTCCAATTTAATTTCTTTTAGATAATTAAGGGAGAGGCAATAGTTTCTCTTGAACTTGCAGGGACTCGACTAACCCCAGCTCAAAATAATCTTCATACAAAAGTGACACATTCTGAGGAGGTTCATTCTGTACCCCTACACATTCCACAAATAATCAGTGAGGACATACTATGTATGCCACTTCTCACTATGTTCTGCAGATAAAGTTCAAAGTAGACAGTGTAACCCCTGTCCTGCCTAAAAGACCATATAATCTTTATAATCAGAAAGAAAACAAAATGTACATCCAAAAACTAATGAACAGTCAGTGAAGCATAGATTTAGAACCTGACTAGATAACACAGAAAAGTAACAGAAACACGGAGATAAATATAGGTTGCAGTAGTTGGAAAATGCTTCTTGGGACTTAAGGTTGCATAAGAAAGGAAAATGCATATGTTGAATATACCAATCTTGGATAGTTTATTCTGGATGTTTATCTTGCCTACTTCAATTTCAAGCTTTTTGAGAACTGAAAATAATGACGACAATTATTCAGCATTTATTCACATCCTATACTAGCTTCTGACTATCCCCCAAAATGTATTAGAATGCTGCTCTTACCTGGGTACTCATTAGATGCTTATTGTAAATCAATTAATAAAACAAGTATTTCTTGTATAACCACTATCTGCCTTTTCTGTGCTAGACGTTTGAACTATGGAAACAAGACACTTCCCTTGCACTTAGGTAACTCACAATCTAGTGGAAAAGAAAACTGCGAACAACTAATGAGAAAACTGTGAAAGTGCTTTAATAGAAGTGTGCAAGCACAGAGCAGGGAGCCTCTAGTTCTGACGGCAGGAAATGGAAGAGTAGAGCGTGTATGCAAAGACCTCACAGAAGTTACAATAGAAAAATGTGTAGGAATAGGAGAGGAAAGGAAACAAATGTATTATAAATGGAGGAAATTGCTTAATCGCAAGCACAGAGCCATGTGAAAGCTGAAAGGAGACGGGAGATCAGATATAAACGGAATGTAAGGTGCATGGTGGGAGGTGGGGGATATAGTGAGAGAAATGACAATGGTAGGAGGGGGTGCAGATACTGAGAGTGAACATTAAAGTTTATGCTGAAGTCATGTAGAACTGATGTCAGGTTTTAAGCAGAGAATTTACTGATGAGGTTTATGTTTCAGAAGAATTACTCTGAAGGATGTATAGAAGAACAAAAATAAGAAATTTGAAGTCTTATTCAAAATTTATTTTTCTATTCCAATTTCCTCTAATTACAATGGTAAGCTTTTATTTTCAAAGTTATAGTCTTTATTTCAAATGATTCTGTGAAATGTTTGTAAGAGAAAAGGATCTTAAAGAATACAACTGAACTCAATTCAAGTAACAATGGAACTCTTTATTCCTTATCTACAACATAATACTTCTTGAATCTCCCAGCATTAGAAATACTCATGCTTTCTCAATTATTCATTTCTGATTCTGTAAAGAAAATTAACCAAAATGATTCTGACTGAAGAAAAGAAAGCAAAATTTGGAGCCAGGAATAAATTACTATAAGCACTGAATGCTATAGGTTTAAACAGCCATTTAGAAAACTACCCCATCATAAAAGCAAAAGAAATTTAATCTGTAAAGTTTAAAACTCCATACACTCACTGGGATGATAACTCTTTTTTTCTTAAATATTCTCAAATTATGTGTAGCTCTGAGCTACTTCTGCTTAGAAAAAGAGTTGGAGCAATTTGTTTAATGTATTATGTTTAAGGATTTTTTTTCTTTTCTTATAAATAGATCACATTTTTTTCTAATATCCCAAAATAGTCAAAGGCATTCTTCTGGCACTTTGCAAATTTCAATAAAAATAACATCTTTAGTAAATTTCAAAATATCAAAATTATCATAATTTTGTAGGAAATTTTAGTTGTTTTGTTGTATAGTTTAGAAATATCAAATGCCAACAAGAAAATTTATAGGACAAATAAAGTTAATATGCATAGACAAGAATCACATGTTTTTTATTCTAGTATTCAAATACTGTCTGGTATGAAACTTCTGACGTGAGATATTTATTAAAAAAATCTTAAATGCAAAAAACAAAACAAAACCCCCACAATACCATACACAACAGTTTTAGATATCCTTATGCTCAACTATTGATATAATTAAGATGTAGCCCCTCCTCTTTCTAAAACAGCTTGATGTTTACCACATTCTCAGCTGCTTAAAGTCTGCTTTCTGTTAAATTTATTAAATTCCCACTGATGCCAGCACTACCAAGGACAGAATTTGGACCGATGAGCTTTGTTGCATTTTGTTTTAATCAGGCTTCCACAAAGGAATATTACACTACCTGTAGTAACAGAGAGATGTTTTTTGGCCTCAAATGCTATGACACCTGAAAGACTCCTACATTTTTCAAACTGGAAGAAATAAACTTCTAAAAGTCAATAAAAGAGCAAGTAACACTTTTAATGGGCATGTTTTATTGAGCTATATAAACTTTTCTTGTTAAATTTCTTTTTAAAAACTCTCTATAGAAAAATCACCAAAAATTTTCAAGTGATAATAATAGGAAACCAAGCTGTATTAAACGTAGGACCAGGTTGTATCAAAGATTAGAGAATTTTATTTCTAGATTCCTTACCCACATCTGTAAGGGTAAAGAGTTACAGAGAGTTAATGCAATTATGTTGCGTTGATAGAATCAATGTAAATACACAGTCTGGGTAACCACACTACAAACTGCTTACTGTATCATTTCTTCAATCACAGGGCTTAAAATTTATGCCCAGCTCTTGTTAAATAAGTACCTCTATTCTCTACCTTGCCTATGCAGACAAAGCCCTAAAAGAGAGCCAGTAATTTACGTAGGCCTCTATAGCCATTTTTTATCCTTCTGATAAATACCTTTGAAGTTATATATTTTTTTAGATCTAATACTACCACTGAGTTATGACTCTTTTTTTAAGATTTAACTGTAGATGGGCAAAAAAGTTATAAAATCAAACTGATGTCATTCTCCTTGTAGGGGACTCAGCTTATGTTTTATAAACTATATGAAGTGTCAAAAACAATAAAATTTTTAGCTTTACGTAATAAGATCTAAACATAGTTAATATTTTATATGTTTATTAAAATCACTGAGATTGTTATTTTGAATTTGGGAAAATATGCATATATTTAGCTATTACTGCAAAGTTGCTTTGTAGAACAAAATGGTGAGGCTATTCATAATCTGAATTTAAACATCTGAAATATAAATATATAAAAGCATACATGTACATATATACTAGGTAATCTAGTAATCCTATGTACTGACACACATTTATCAAATTTAGATAGGACTTAAATGTATAACATTTTTACTCTCAAGATATAAAACACTATTTAATTTTAAATTTTAATTATGCTTTACTTATAAGAAAGGCATAGAACAAAATAAGAAAATAAGGCTTAAAATTATATAAGATCTCCCACACACACTTTTAGCAATTAAAATAGTGATGATCTAGATACAAATAATATTATCAAAATAATACAAAATCTGAATCTCGAAAATAAAAAGTTGCAAGATCTTCACTGAGCTATACAAAATTAAAACACCATAAAGCTTGTCCCTCTGTAGAACAAGGTGATCTCTGAAATTACAAGGCAGTGAATTCAGAATCATAAATAGGAAATATTACTTCATAACCTTTAGTTAACCTGTAGCTACAGTTCCATAGGAGGTCATAAAATCAAATTCTGTGGTTGGATTTAAAAGTTGGATAATTTTATAGCCACTCATAATACCAGGGTTCAAGCTCATTGCCTTCAGCAGCTGGAAGGGAATTCTTTGATCATTCGTATCAATAAACCACAAGGTATGAAGGTACTGTTATTATGTGTTGTTTTTAAGATTAAACACTGTTTACCACTTTAGTCGCCTTTCTCACATGTGTAAAGGCCTGAAGGGGCATAGAAGCCACAGGCAGCTGCCCTCATAAGTCAGAATTCATCATTCTCTTACGGAGTCTTCCCATCAACTTACAGACCCACGTGCTCAGTAAGCTTACATTTGATAAACACTGGCATCAGATGGATGCTAGTATTCCCATTTCCAGGTTATTTCACCTGAGCGATCTTCTGTTTCCAAGCGGAAGCTTAACTTTTCCAGAATACCCACACTTCTCCCTTACCTGGTGCTTTAGCTTGTAAAGACACTTCTTACTGCTAACATTTGCTCAAAAAATACATTTTACAATGTTCTATTCATACAAATATCTAAATTGCTTTTTAAAATGCACTGTCCTTTCATCATTAAATATGTTTTTAAACTGGTATTTCCTGCCTCTGTGCCTTTGTTCATTCTTCCTCTATCACTAGAATGCCATTCTCTGCCCCTCTCAAGTCAAGGCTTCATTTAGATCCCAGTTTCTCCATGAAGTGACCCTGATCTTCTCAGATGAAAGTGATACTCAAAACTCACTCTCCCCACCCACACTGTATGTCCAAAATATTACAACTGTATTTCTAATATTTATCCATTTCTACCTTATTTTAAATGTACACATAAATCAATGTGACTTACATCTTGCTTAGCTCTCACAGAATGTAAAAATTTTATAAACAGTTGCTGTACCTAAGTCATCCCTTGTGTGCTTCTCAGCATGTAGTCTAGTATCTTCAAGGTGCCAACTGCTCAGCAAGCACTTATGGCACAAAAGAATAATTAAATGAATGAGGCTTGTTATTTATTGCATAATAACACATGTGAAAAATCACTGCAACATACCTGTTACCAATATTTTTATATAATTCTTACCTCTCCTCTTCCAGCTGGCAGTTGTTCTCTTTCTTGGTTACTTTTGAAAATTTGAGTCCTTTAAAATAATGATAAGAAAATTAATCCCCATAAAAAATATAGAAATAAATATAATTTGTACATCCAGTATTTATATGAAAAGAAATATGGCAGTAAAAATATATAAATAAAAGAATGCTGAGACTGTCATTATTTTAAACACAGTCTTGTGGTTGTTTCTGGGTAGAGTTGAATAAAGCAGCAAAAATATCATTTTGTTAACCTGATTCTTCCATCTAGTGGCAAAAAGCAGTAAGAAACAATGTCCTAGAAAAATACTGTGAGCAAATGGTTCTAAGTGCCATTTCAGGAATTACTTGATGGTGAGAGTCCAACATCCAAGCTTTAAGTTATGAGTATATAATAATTATAAAAAAATAATTCTAGCAAATTGTCAGGGTTCAGCTGGGATAACTGTCAAATTTACTTATATTCATGAATGTATTTATATGTTTTAACAAAGACTTCTGCAACATATATAAAAGTGTATATAAAAGTATATACCAACTACCCTGCATTAAATTGAAATTGATTTGTTTTTGTATATATAATTATATTTCTGGATCAAATTGCTGGATAACTATTTAGAATTCCATTATTTCATCAGCTATTAGCACAGGGCTACGGTGCTATTGTAAGTTTCAAGAAGTACAATTGAGAGCCACTAAAAGTGACCTGTTCCATTGGAATTACTAGTTAAAATGCTTTTGCAATAATAGGCAGTGAAATACTTTATGACTTGAAGCATGGGGTCAATTGGAGGGGGAAAAGAGGAAAAATTTAAAGGAGATACAATCATCTGTTCAGCATCGTTAGGGCTGCTTCAAAGGCATTAATGAAAAGTAACATGCAATACACAGCATAATTGTGCATTCTCTGCACTCTCAAAGGCCACCAGCTAATCCCTAATACATGAAGTTTGACTGCCCTTGTAACACTTTCTGTTCACCTCGCTGCAAATATAATTAATGTTCTAGAAGTTAAATATGGGTTACACAGAAATGGCAAAAACATTCTCCAAGACAACAAGCTTTTCCCCCTCCCCTATTCAAGTGAGCCAGCTAACAATGTGTAATGGTAATATAAATGAAAGGTGGTCAATATATTAAACCAAAAATATATTAAGACTACATAAAGGAAAATAAAAGTATTAGTGAATGCCATGATTATTTAAAATTCAAGATTTTGTATTAAAAGAAGACTTTTTGTTTGTTTCCTAATTTTTAAGAACTGAAAAATCCTGCCTTAACACCTTCAACCCCCAAAGCAAATTTGAGTATAGGATTGAGTAAGGATTGGCTGCTGGGTTTTCTCCTCTCCCTAGCCATCCTCCCTGCTCAAATGAAAGCAGGCTAAAGTTTTATGTTCTGCTATATGTGGGAGAGGAGGAGAAATACAGTGATGATACAGAGAAGGTGTGAAGCAAAGAAGATGAGATCATAGGGCAAAGCTATCCGGGAAAACAACAGGCAGAAGGTGGTTTCCGCAGTATTCTTGTGGCCAGTCTCCCTGGATTAGGCCAAGGAAACGGTGCCAATTAACTGGAATATCCCAAAAAGCCACAAGATCTGAAGCCTCACCCCAAATAATTAAATTGACACAAACAATTGTTGCTATATGATATCAGCAAGAGCCAGGATAGGGATGGAATCCGGTGGCCCAGTAGGACTCCTGGCACCTGTGGTGGAACCTAGCCTGGTACTCATCATTTCATTTACTTCACAATCATGTGTTTCCAGATTATAAGCAACTGAAATGTGTGGATCTCTCTTACGGTATTATAATATAATTTTACTAAAACTAGAGATCTTGGTATTTAAAATTTTCTTTCACAATGAACAAATTCAGTTCCTGAGAAGTGAATTTCAGGCAAACTATATACATAGTCACTGGCATTAATATTTTACTCATTATGTTTATCAGTTCTTTGACCTTGGTCAAATTATGTAACTTCTTTGAACCTCAGTTTCCTCATCTATAAAATAGGGATGATGATAACACTCACCTGATAAGGTTTTTATGAGGAACTATGAGAAAATGCTTATAAACTACTTGGCAAGTAGTAGGTGTTCAATAAATATGAAATATTATCATTTATGGGATACTTAGTATATACTAAGAATTTTTTGTACAGTATCCTGCATATAGTGTGGTATATAACATTTGTTTATATGTGCTTGTAAAATAAAATTAACAATGTTCCCTCTGGTGCAAATACTTCCTTATCATTGATTACTTTTGTAAACAGGCATGGAGATTTTTGTAAACAATTTTCAAAGTTGTCTCCAAGTCCTTGAATATCCAATAAACAATTACAATTAAATATATGTTAATATTTTTGTCTTGCTTTTTTTGGAGTTTTTTAGAAAATCTTAGCTGAAAAGCTCAAGATTAGTACAGGAAATTTAAAAATACATAATTTAAAACAAAAGGGACAGATGAATAATAAAAAGAAAACATCTGTTAAAGAACAAAAAGAAGGTAAAATAATTATTAAAAACTTCTAATTCCTGAAGAATTGAAGTACTCATGAATTTCTGAAAGTCTTGCAACCTATGTTTATATGAAGCCATGAGCTCAGAGAAAGAAAAACAGGTCATTTCAAAGCACCCAATCGATTTTTTTGTCCTATGTGAATCTGAGTTGGAGGGAGGCTATAATATGGTAACATTTTTTATAAAAACTTAGAGAACAGAGACATATTTTCATATTTGGATAGAATACATTCAATACCAAATGCTTATTCACGATTTGTAGCTTTATACTATATACTTAAAGAGGAAGATAGACAGAAGGAACTGTGATAATTTGCAAACAAATACACCTGAGCTATAAAGCCCGCTCACTCTTGTTTACTCTTCTGAAGCCAACCTGAAACTATTAGTTGATCACTTTTAACTTGGAAAATATTTCTGAAGGACTCCCAATATTCCCCCCAAAAAACAAGATAACTTTAAATTATTTTAGGCTTCTAGATAAAAGGTCTTTCTTTCCATGTCACATACTTGCTTTATCTTCCTGAGTCTACATATAGTTTTAAATAAAATCTAGAGTAACAAATATGCTCCAGTTCTGACTCAAACTACTGGACTTTAGTGTAGAATTTTTTTTACAGAACATCAAATCTCTCTGATTTACACATACCAATCTACATGTCCCATGGAATACAAGATTTGATGCTGGACATTATTCAACAGTTCCAACCAATTCTAATTATTGACTTCTGGCATCCAGCTTTCTTTCTCATCTTTTGAAATAAAATTCTTTTAGAATTTTCTACACATGCTCCAGAAAAAGTTTCCTCCAACTTCACAATCACTTAAATGTAATTCTTTCACAATAAAACTTTATCTGAAACTCTAGTAATTAGAAATATTTACTAGTGTAACCAATATGTTCCATTTTCTGTAATACCTATTAGAAATTTTACTGCGCCAATTTTATTGTAAACACATGGTAAAAAAGAAAAAAAAACACTCAAAGTTTTTATAGGACAGGAAGAATTACCACCCTCTCTAACAAATGGTCACATCCCCGCAGAATTGAAAAATGTTAAAAAATTAAATAATTGAGTCAAATACCTGTTTGGTAAAGAGCAGCATGCAGGGACTCAACAGCATGCTGCAATAAGAATTAGGATCAAGACTGCCTTCATTTTAAAAAATTTAAAACAAAAATACATTTTGAACATTATTTATACCTTAATATATCTTATCAAGGTTAAGGCATTAAGTTTCATTATTTACTAGAAAGTTTATGATTGATAATGTTTACTGTCCTTGGTTGTGTTCATTTATTGGTAATGATATCAGATCAGTGTGGCAAATATATGGTCAGAACAAGGTGGCAAGACTAATATCACACAGCTTAACTCTGAGAGGGCCACTATATAGTCAACATAAGCAATGCTTACTTCTCTTAATATTGTTTGTTCTTTTAAAACATTATGAAAGTGTTATTAATGGAGGGAAACTCTCTGTTTATCTTCTCATTATTTGCGTAAGTCTAGGGGAAGTATTTTCAGCAACTCCTAACTTACAATCAGCCTTTAGCCTTATTATGATATTTGTTGTAGCTCTTGCACTAAAATCTTCATTAGGAAACAGATCGTCATTAATTAAATTATTTTCATTTATTCAAAACTATTTCTAGGGCCTATTGAAACAAAGCATTTAGCTTATACTGCAGTGGGAAAAAAGCAAATTAGGCACTAATCACGTTCCCAAGAAGCTCACAGTTTAGTTGAGAGATAACTGAATAGATAAATCAAAATGCAAAAACGATAAAATGCAGTAAGAAAGATATACAGAAATAAAGCTTACAAAATTTGGGGGAAGAGAGTTTACTAGCAACAGAACAAGAACATTGAAGGTTGGATAGGATGTGGCAATGTTCTAAGAAAAACGATTTAATTCACTCATGTTTGGGCAAATTACTCTATTGGACACTAATTTAGATTTGTCCACTCTGTGAGAGAAAACTGAAAAAAAAAAGTGGTAATTTCCTTCCCCACTAACCAAAATATGGTCAGCCTATATGATACAGTTTTGAACTTCTTCACTCTTGCACAGCAGGGCCTAAAGCAGAAGTTACCAGGAAGCTAGAATTCAATCAACACATCCAGTTGTGTGTGTGTGTGTATGGAAAGATAGATAAGACTAGGCTCAGAGGCACTGAAGTGTTCAATTTGTAAAAAAGGGAGTGTTTGGAGAGTTTTCTGAATGAGAACTATAGAGAGAGGTTTAGGGAATTAAAAGATTTTGTATGGAGGTAGAGAACCCATGCCTCACTCCTATGCAGAGCCCTGGGATGTGACAGAGCCTTTGACTGGGTGGGATGGAAATTTGAGGAGAATAAAAGATTTCTGTGTCCAAACTTGGACAAGAAGCAGTGGAGTCATGAGTTCAAGGGAATATTGTGGTTTGTACTATAAAATTAATAATGGTAACCAGTGTAGATGAAAGAAGAGAGGACCCTTCCTTCCAAAAATATTTTGCACTAAGCAAGACTCCCAGAATTCTTAAAGCATCCCAGGAAAAGTGAAAAGACACTTGAAACATGATTGATAGAGTATCCTGTCAACAAGGTAGGTGTGGTCTGGGAATAGATTATCTGTTTTAGATAAATAATGAAATGTAATATTTCTTTACTCCTGTTATAAAAGCAAAGTTTCTATCTGCTACATGTTCAATTATTCAAGAAATATGTCAAGTTCCTACTTTGTCAGGCATGATGCTGAGGAATATCTCACGTGGAGGTCATACTTGAATGAGGGGAATATACATACATTAAAATATGTTTAATATGATAGGTGGCAATAAGTGCTAAAACAAAAATAAATCAGAGTAAGCAAAATAAAGAATGAGCAAGAAGTTGCTATTTTATATGACACAGTCAGAGAAAGCCTGTGTGTTAAGCAGACATTTAAATTCAGATGAGGAAACTAGTCCCACAGACATCCGGGGAAATGTGTGTTTTAGATAGCATTACTAGTGAGAACAAAGATCTTGCAGCAAGACAGTGCTAATCATATTTGGATAACAGTGGAGTTGATGAAGCTGGAATGGAGACTATGAGAGGAAGACTAATTACACATGAGGTCTGAGAAGTAAATGATTGAGACGGCAAGCCTTTCGTATTGCTGAGCACAGGTGTGGCATGACCTAACAGTTTCTGAAAGTCTGTTTCTACCGATGAATGTGGTAACTCCTACGGGACTTGCTATGGGTCCTGCCATAAGCAAATAGAAAAACTGAATAAATTACATGAAACCACCACTGTCAGATATTAGACAACAAGCAGTACAAGAAAAGGGAAACAAAGTGAGCCTATAACTACTGTGGCTGTTAGCCTGAAAGCAACTTCTAGAACTTAGCACAAGAAGAGATTTTAAAAGTTTCAAAAGGATCAAAATGGTAGTAATGGAATGTCACTTCTGACAGTAGGCTATAAAAGGACTGCATTCTGTCTTGGGCTTGCACACTTGCTCTCTTGCTCTCCAAGACTGCTTGCTGTGGAGGAAGTCAGCAGCCATGTCACAAGGCAGCCCTGTGGAGAGGTTCATGTGGTATAGAACTGGATGCCAACAGCCAGTTGAGTGAGCTTAAAAGCACATCACCCCCTAGTCAAGACTTCTGATGAGACTGCAGTCCCTATAAAGAGCTTCACTATAATCTCATGAGAGACCTGGAGTCAGAACCACCCAGTTAAGCCATTCCCAAATTCCTAACCCATAGGAATTATGAGATAATAAATAATGTTTTAAGATGCTAATTTGGGGAGTAATTTTATATTCATCAATAGGTAACTATTATAATATCCAGAATGAAAATTTAACCTGATGGGATTGACAGCAGACTAGACACCACAAAGGAAGGTTCAGTGGATGTGAAGACACTCTTAAATAAGGCACAGAGAAGAAAAGACTGGAAAAGAAATGACTGGAATCTCAATGACCTATGTAACTAAATTGAGCAGGCTTGACTGAGGAGAAAATAGAACTGAAAAAAGTATTTTTTAAAATTAATGGCTAAAAGTTTTCCAAGTTTTATTAAAACTACAACTCAGAGATCCAAGAAGCTAAAAAAACCCCAGTTAACATAAATACCAAGAAATCCGTAACATGGCACATCATAAACACATTGCCAAAACCCTGTGATAAGAGGAAAATCACAAAAGTGAGGAGCAAATTAAAAAAAGATTACAAACGAAGGAAAAAAGAATACAGCACACTTTATTAGAAAATGCATAAACAAGAAGGAAGTGCGGTTGTATCTTTGTAACACTGAAAGTAAAAGTCAACTGAGAATTCCATGACCAGTGAAACTATCTTTCAAAAATTAAAGTAAGATAAAGACTTCTCAGAAAAGAAATTCTATGAGAATTCATCTCAGCAGACCTATACTCTAGTAAATATTAAAGGAAGTCCTTGGAGCAGAAGAAAATGATGCCAGAGAGGGGGAAAAAACACTTTTAAAATTCAAAAGAGTGAACAGTGCTAGAAGTGGTAAGTGTGTGAGTAGATACAAAAAAACTTACTATTCTCTATTTTTAAAAAATTTATAAAATATAATTGACTAATAGAAGCAAAAATAAAAATAATGTTTTATGAGTAGAAGAGTAAAATAATGTATTCTAGTTGTATATTATATTGTGAATTCAAAGAGTAAAAGTTACAAAGCATTTACTCTTTGAAAGATATGTTTAAGAAAATGAAAAGGCAAGCCAAGCCATAGACTGGGAGAAATTATTTGCAATACATATATTTGTCTAAGGACTCGTATCCAGAATATATTTTTCAAAACAGCTGAATTATAAAAAGACAAACAAAAATTGGCAAAATATTTGAATAGACACTTCACAAAATAAAATACATGAATGGCCAGTAAGCACATGAAAACACAAGTCAAAATTATTGGTCAGCCAAGAAATAAAATTAAAATCACACTTGAGAAACCAGCCTACCCATACTTGAAGGTTTAAAATTTAAAAGACGGACAATACCAAGGTTGGTGAAAATGTGAAACAACTAAAGCTGTCATGTATTGTTAGTACTATAAAATGGTAAAGCCACTTTGCAAATAATTTATCATTTTCTTAGAAGGACAACATATAGTTACCACATGATCCAGTAATTTCGCTCTCAGATATTTACCAAAGAGAATTAATAACATGTTTGCAAAAATACTCATATACAAATGTTCATAGCACCTTTATGCAAAATAGCCAGAATCTGGAAGCAACTCAAATGTCTACCAATAGGTGAATCAATAAAGAAATTACAGTATATCCATACAATGGAATATTTCTGAGCAATAAAAAGGAACAAACTACGGACATGCAACAACACAGATATATTTCAAAAACATTGTGCCAGTGACAGACCCCAGACAGAAAAGATTGGAACCATAGTATATAATTATAATTATATGAAAGTTCTAGGAAAGGCAAAACTGTACAGAAAGAAAATAAACTAGTTGTTGCTTGAGTATGAGGGTGGGAGCAGGGATTGACTACAGACAGGCACAGGAGATGTTTTAAAGTAATCAAATGATACATTTTATTTTTTGTAAATTTACCCAAATTATATTGTTTTTAAAAAGTAGAATCTGCCTTCTGTTTAGAGAACAGGTATGGGGTGAGGATACAAGGGAGCAGGGCAAGGGGAACAGTAGGGAGACTCGTTCTTTTCAAAGACTACAGTAATAATTCAGGGTTGCAAAAATTGCAACAATCCAGGAAAGATGATAGTGGTTTGGGCTACAGTGGTAGTAATGAAGGTGTTAAGAAGTGGTGAATATGAAAATGAATATATGTATGTATATGCATGACTGGGACATTGTGCTGTACACCAAAAATTGGCACATTGTAATTGACTGTACCTCAATTAAAAAAAAAAAAAGAAGTGGTGAGATTCTAGATATATTTCAAAAGAGGAGATGCTTAGATTTGTCAGTGAATTGGATTTGGGTCAAATGATAAATTTTCATCCTGAACTGCAGAAAGACTTGCCATTTAAGATAAGACAAATTTGGGGAATATCAGGCATGGTGGCTAAAAAAATTTAGTTTTAGACATGCAAATATGAGATGCTCATTTGACAACTTAGTGGCAATATGAAGAGCTGTATACATTCATGCACACATTAGGAGGATGAAGATATACCTTTGGGAATCATTAGCACATATAATGTATTTTAAATAATGATACTGACTGTAGTGACCAAAGGAGAAAATATATAAAAAGAAAAGGTCTGAAGATTGAGCCTTGGCAAATTCCATTGTTAAAGTCTGAAAAGAGAAGGAACAAGCCAAGAAAAATTAGGAGGAGAACTGAGAAAGTGACATTCCCAAGATAAGTGAGGGATATCCAGGAGGGAACAATCAATGTTGTCAAATTCTGATATATAAGCAAGCTGATGTCCAAAAAGGTTATAACAACATAAGAGCAAATCATCTGAGATATCATTTCTTACCTCTCAGAATAGCTAAATCTTGAAAGCATGATAACATACTCTGGTAGAGAAGCTGTCTCATAACAGAAACTATCATACTTTAAAGGTGGAAATGCAAATTTCTCTATGGCACATGATTCTGTACTTTCTAGCAAAATTGTATATGGCATATGTGTTTGACCTTTGACTCAGAA
The DNA here is from genome assembly GCF_048564905.1 of Vicugna pacos. Classification (NCBI taxonomy): domain Eukaryota; kingdom Metazoa; phylum Chordata; class Mammalia; order Artiodactyla; family Camelidae; genus Vicugna; species Vicugna pacos. Next base: position 29,923,719 of record NC_132988.1, read on the forward strand.
AATACTATTCCTAGGATTATAGTCCAAATATATTCTGGCAAAAATACAAGTCTTTATGAAGTAAATAGTTAAGCAGCAGAACAGCAATCTATTTTCTTCTTTTCTATGGGGATGGCCTAGGTAAAAAGAAAGTGACCCAGTCAAATCTCCTTGTAAACCAGATTATGACAAATCTGGTGAAATAATGATATTTGCTAGCAAGATATTCCTTGTCAATGGAATGCTTTTAGCAGGATATATTTGGTTGGCTTAAGATTGCTTATGATTAAAAAAAATCCTAGATTTGGATTTGTGGGGCATAGGTCCCTGGAAAATGTCACATAAGCAATGTAAAAATCTGAATATAAAATGGAGATGTTTATTGACTAAAATATAGCCCCCTTTGGTGTTAAGTCCTGCAGCTGAAAACACAAGACCTGTTGCCTCTGCCCTTTTCATAGGGGATATTGTCTAAGTCTACCCCTCACCCAGTTTTAATTAGCCGTGCTAAATGAGAACCTTCGGAATTGCCTAAATCCTCCACAGTCATTAATACTAAGCAATACAGAATTCCAGGAGGGCAACAATAGATCACTGTTCAAATTAAGGAAAAGGTTAAGACGGGAGTTTTGATTCCCACTGACCCCCTTTTTAACAGTCCTAGCTACTATATAAGGCATAAGGTTCCTGAAGGTAGGAAACAGACTGTCAAGGATGAAACAAGGTGGTTCCTCTGATTGCTTCAGTTACACCTAATACAGTGAAAACTATGTAAGAAGTGCAACAGGCCAAAGGGGCCTGGGATGCCGTTATGCATCTAACCTAATATCTAACGTAATGCCTTCTTATCAATCCTAAATTCACACTCTAGCTAGACACAGTTTGCATTTTATGGAATGGAAATCAGTGTAAATTTACGGTATTGCCAGAGCCAGAGCAATACAGTAAATTCCCTGACATATTACCATAATCTAGTGAGTCAGGACTTGTACTAAAGAACCATAAAGAACAAGTTAATGCACTACATTGATGCTATTATGTTAATTGACTCCTCAGAGGAAAAAGGTCAAGAAGAATTAAGAACCATAGTCACCTTTATGACAAATAGAGGATGGCTGATAAATTCAGCTAAAATTCAAGTCCAGCCCAACATAAGAAATTCCTGGAGTAACCTGAGACATTCCTCAAACTGTGGGAAGTAAGTTACTGTCTCTAACAGACACTTTCAACAACCAAGAAGAGCACAGCTAGGACTATTTGAGTTTTGGCAAAATCACATTGTTCCTATTAGAATACTGTTAGCTCCTGTCACAAAGTCATCGAAAATAAATTTTATTTTAGGTGGGGTGATAAGCATAAAAAAAGATTTGCAGAGGATAGTGGCACAGGGAGCCCAACTACGACCTCGTGATCCAACTGCTCAGATTATATAATATTCACCTCCTAGAATATATGCAGATGTGAAGCCTTTGGGAGAAATTAAATAGGGCTACTCAGCAAAGACCTCTTGGGTTTGGACTTGAAAAATTACTGAGGCAGCTGCTCTTAATGAGCCCATTTGAAAGACAGATGCTAGTTTGTTTCTGGGTATTGGTCAAATGGCCACCCGGCTCCTACCACCACAGAAGGGTATCAAATAATTTTGAGGCTGAATATCAATCCTGCCTTGAATGACACCAGAGAGACACTGAACAGAGAAAAGGCAGCACAGCAAATCTCAATGACCAGGAAGAAATGCTACGTGGAAGAATACACTAGGTGAGAAGTTCAGGGGAAGTGTACTGAATATGAGAGCAAGTTGCTCACAGAGCCAGTGAGAGAGCCCTCCAAGGATCTCCCTTCCCCACAGTGCTCAGTGGTCCAATCCCTGTGATTCTTCCCCCGCCAAGAAGCAGCTGCCTCGTTCACTAATGGGAGTTCCTGCCTTGAGGACCACATTACTGTTTGGAAATTGGCAGCTATGTGCCTTACTGATATAAATAACCTTGAGGGGAGGCAAGTCTGCAAATTTGGTAGAGTTGAGAGCTGCCGGTTTAGCAGCCGGAGAATTAGGCTCCTGATCTCAGAGGAGCATTTGGATATTCATAGACTCTGGGTTGTAGTCAACCACAAATGGGTCCTAGATCATTAGGCAATAGAGGAATATCCTTACGTGGCACTCAATTAAGAAAACCTCTGTGGGAATTAAGAAGAATTAAAGTGGATCGTGCAGATGGTCACAAAAAAATCCAGTTCCCAGCTCAGAAAGGAGACTGGAATGCTAAGGCAGATGCCTTAATCAGACTCCTGAGCTAGCTACCTGGGTTCCTGCACTCAGCAGGCATGTAGGTTTGGATACAAAAGCAACCTATGTCTTACCTAGCAGGGGTAAATATTAAATGACATCTGTAAAAAGCTGTACCATAACATCTGGAATAAACCAAATGGGACCCAGAATTTATTGAACAATGGACTCTAGTCACCACCCTTATAAAGGGGAATGTGGTATAGGAGAAGACATTTCTATTGAGAACAGAATGATCCCATAATATTAACAAATACATGATGTGTCAAATGTTACTTTAATCTCTCTTCTACAGCTATATGGTATAACAAGGAATTTGTAAATTTATTTATACAGTTAAATAAAAAGTAAGATTTATGTAAACAATAATTTCCCAGGATAAGAAAATATTTAGGGAAGTTGAATTAAATCTCCCAACAGATATAACACTTATGGAAACAAATTGGCCGGAGAAGGCAGTGTATTTGGCCTTAGAAAAATTACACACTCAAGTTAAATTCTTAATTCAGCACATTATTTAAAAAGTTCAAATAACTGTGGATAAACAAGGGGAAAAGAGTAACTGAATTAGTAAAAGACTTATGAAGCAGTATGGCCATTGTTAAGGTATTCTGTAGAGGGAATTCTTGCTCCTTATTAAAGCCACTGACTGAAATCTGTTTCTCTCTGATTACCAAGGGAATATAATCCAGGAAAGAAAAAAAGACAGGTGTCCCAGTCTAATATTTTTGTAAACATGCTGATAACTGACTTCTTTAGGCTAAAGATATGTGCTATCAGGCGAGTCCTTATCTGTGGAATTCTCTTAGCAAGATTGTCCCTGGAATCTATGGATTTATAAGGCATGGCCCTGGGAGAAATGGTATATAAGGCCTCAACTAATTTAAATATAAAATGGGAATGGGCAACCCTTCTCTTACTATGTGAGATCAGTGAAAAATCTTACTAAAAGACCTCATCTATTACTGGCCAGAGAAGGTCTCCTATGCAGAAAGGAAACACCAAGATAGCCATATAGAATGAACTAGATTTCTTTCTAACTTGCCTGAGCCTTTGGTTATTTATATCCTTGAAATTATTAGTAAATCTAAGTAAGAACCCCTTACTTATTAGTAAATCTGGATAAGAGTCCTTAATTATAAGTCTAATTTGACAGTGAAATTCTTTCTGTTAGCTCTAGGATGCTAACATTTATATCTAAGATGGGAGGATATGACAATTTATACATATTTGCTTATATTAAAAAATGGAAGCATGAAGGGGGAAGGTATAACTCAGTGGTAGAGTGCATACTTAGCATGCACAAGGTCCTGGATTCAGTTCCCAGCACCTCCATTATAAAAAAAAATAAAATAAATAAATAGATAAATCTAATTACCCCCCCCAAAATCTTCAAAAATAAATTATTTCAAAAAATGGAAGCATGAATTATAATTTTTTTTAAATGGTTATCTATAGGGGTAGAGAAGTGATGGGTTGGAGGGAACCAGAATACAGGCCAGACTTCTCTGAGTATATCTTCATTTGTAGATTTGAATTTGAGACCTCTTAATATTTTAAATTATTTAAATTTTTTTAATTCCCCCAAAGTAAAAGGGGAATTAAACCAATGAACTTAATTGTGTATTGACTTCAGTGCATATTGACTTCAGTGCATAATACATAGACAGAAACTACTTTCAAGTGACTTTAAAGACAGGAATTGGACTGTATATTTTTGGTGGGATATACGCTAAGGTCAAAATGAATAGGAAAAATAAAAATACCCTTTAAACTCTTTCTAGTAATCATATACTTATTGATAGTGTTAACTTATTCAGTCTATTGTGTGCATTGTAGGAAAAAAACAAATGAGATTATGTTGAAATCACTGAAAACCAATTTGGGCCCTATTAAAAGGGAAACAGATGTAAAATGTATAATATTAAGTAGAAAGTATCAATATGAAGTCATGATGTATTTTTTTAAAAGGACTAGGAAAAAATAACCAACCCGTTGGCAATAGGCACTCTTAGTATTCAAATAGTGGTCTTTAAATATCATTTGCTACCCAGAGAAACCAAGATTCACTGGAGAAATGGCAAGCTCTATGTCTATAGCAGGCAATGTCCAAGATGAGCCCAGAACATCTTGTTAAACCAGAAAGCAAATAAGCTACTAAAGACTACAAAGGTCATATCAAAAGACTTGGGAACAAACTTAAAGAGATTCCACTAGCCAAAGACAGAACACACTGACCACCAATGACAAAACTGCAATGAATTGATATACATACAATATTTTTAAATCCATGAGCTCAGAAAGATATTTTTAAAAATCTCACTGGTCATCTTTGGAGATTGCTGGAGAATCAAGTATTCAGAAAATAGTTAAATCAAAGGAAAAAAATCAAGCATTTATCTTGTAAAAACAGTGCTTCTTGGAATCTAAATAGTTGAACTGGGATAATTCAACAGCTAAGAAATATGGAAGTAAAGATAAAACTGGATTATCATTTATGGATTTAGGCAATGTTCATCAGTGGCTTCTAACATCACAAAATGCAGACAATCAGACATAATGCATCTCTTGATAGAAGAATCTTGTAATACTGTCTACAAACTATTCTTACCAAAAATTGAACCTGGATGTCATCAAGTATCTAGATATAATTCACAGAAAATACAGGAGACAGATGGAAGCATGCGAATACAATTATCAAAATCCAGACTTCAGAGAACTGTAATTTTCATGAAATGAGTAACATATTTAGAATAGTGCCATAAATCACTGAGTATTTTCTCTTATGTTAGATTTTGTGGTTTGTCATTGTGAGGCTTATAAAACCCAGTCATTTCATATACGAAAAGGAAAGATGTCTTTGGATGAAGATGACCTAAAAGATGGTAGAGCAAGAAAACCACATATAAACTGAGCTAGAAACCTGATGACACAGTAAAAATGTCAACCTCTTTATCAAACTGCCAAGAAGTCTGCCATATCTCCTATTACCATTTAACCTAGGTTGAATTGAGCTAACTTTTACTTATAACTCAAAGCATACAGTAAAAAGGGACCACGTTCCAATGAATATATTTAAAATCTGAGGCTCTGTATCTTTGCAAGTGCTATCTACCTACCTACTTATCTATCTCATTAAATGTATAGAGTTGAAGAATAAAGTGGAAGACCATATTTCTTTCCTTAGTTTTTAAGCTGCATCAGAGACACATTTGAATATGAGGTTCCTCTCCAAATCTTTTTCAGTCACTAATCATTGAGAATCTTTTAGACATTAACTAGCTATGCAGAAGATAATATTGTGAATAACCAAACTGTTTAAAGCCTGTGTTCTGTAAACACTCAAAATTGATGGATTTTGAACTTTTGTGACTAGATCTAAAATATGAACAAAACTCTTGAAACAATATATATACTTAATGAATATGATACACTCTTTTATTTTCAATTCTATTTAATTATTTATGGTTACAACCTACTATTTGGATTCTATAATCTACTCCCTAGTAGGTTTGCAACCTGCAATTTGAAAAGTCACTGATAATAAGTTAACCTACTTTATTATTTTTGACAGAAGATAATCCTCTAAGAAAGGAAAACAGATACACTGTCACTGTTGCAAACAGTAAAATATTAAGAAGAGGAATGCAGATACTCACAACCTTGAGGTTTTCTACACAAGCAGATTATAAGATCATTTAGAACAAATTACTGCTAAATTTCTCCAGTTTCTGATGCATGAAGATAAGTCTATTACAGTTATTGTCAAGTTGCTCAAGTTAGTTCAAGTTACTCAAGGGTGTGAAGTTTGGTTGCCAAAGTTTTTGTACCTTCTGAAGCTTATGACAAAAATGTGTTTTGATTTTTGACAAAAACCAAGTTAGTAAAAGCATTTAATACAGATGAAGCCTGGGTTTTCTCCCTCTGTGATATTATATCACACTGTGGTTCATTCCCTACTCAGGATAAATCCTAAGAGATTTCCATTCACCAGTCCACCACCAAAGTACACCAGCTGCAATGACAGTTTTCAGGTGTGACACTGCACTACTGCAATAAATGATACCCCAGAAGAGCCTAGGGGGAAAAATGTGTTTCTCTTAGCAAGTGGCTTATTAATAAGTGACTTGTATACCCATCTTCTCTGTGAGTGTACTACAAAAAAGTAAAGGGCTTATGAACCTCTTTTTCCTTCTATGCTATTTTTATTTATAGAATCAGGCAAGAAAAGAACTCACTTCAGTAGCTTTATTTTATAGATGAAAAATCAAGACTCACAGAGGCTGCAGCATAGTTGACGAGTGCCTGGTCTCCAGAATCAAACTTCCTAGGTTCAAATCCACCTTTTAGCTGTATGATCTTGGGCAAGACATTTAATCTCTGAAGGCCTCAGTTTCCTTAACTTTAAAAATAAGCATTCCAAGATACATAATTCTCTCTGAGGTTGTTGTCAAAATTAAATATAAAGGTCCTGAATGGTTCCTGAAAAATAATAAATATTAGAAATTTTAATGAAATGACGCACAAAATCTGGCAGTCAGGAGCAAAGCCAGGACCATTGTAGGAATACAAGACACTTGGTGCTTCTATGATATATATCAAAGCTTACTACTTGTGGTATTAATTATCTTTTTTTCTTCTGGATATTCTTTTCAAAGTTCATTCAAAAACATACATTTGTATTTAGCACATTTTTAGCTTTTTGGAATGCTTTCATTTATAGTTCGGTTTTCTATTTCTGCAAAGCTCTCTCTTCAAAAGATGTACTCCAGGCATTGAAGTGCCTTAGGGCATTATTAGAAACCTCGGTTTTCAGTGTACTATTGAGTTAGAAATACTACTTAACAGATATTTGAGTTGATAAACTGCCAGAAGAAAATTAGTTTTTACTGAACTCTGCATTCTCTGTGAGTTCTTCCACTACAAAGTAAAAAATTAACAGAAAAGCATTAAAGCTCTCTCCAATGATAGAATTATATATTACTGTAATTCCTACAGATGGTAAAGTGAAATATCATTTGACAATATTTTCTACTATTTCTCCTTTAAATTATATATTAGATTTATAAATATGAGGCATAACATTTATCTATGGATTACACTGTATGGAAAATAATATTTTAATTACTAGCTATTTATCACAAAGTCATAAAGAAAAATTTATACAGACACTCCTCACTTTTCATAGAACAGTAACTTCTATTTTCTTATATTCCTCACACGTGTGTCATCTGGCTGTAGTGAAAGTCTTTTCACTATTCCTTACATGAAAAATGATAGCTGGTGATAATAAATTGTTATAATATTCAATTTTATACATTTTTCTCTTACAAAGAAAAATTCGGAAAATAAATGATCAGAAAATGGGTAGTATCCACCTATTTGTTTATTTTCCTTTTTAGTGCTTCTTTACTTTCTGGCACTGGGAGATGCTCTAGGCTTAACCTGTCTTTTCCTTGAACTAGCCCTAGAATTAGCCATTCCTCTAAGGATCCCTAGTTCCTTTATTGGAAAATGATATTTAGAATACTGAGAATACACCTCACTGAATACTGGGTGTGCTTATTGTTGCTGGGGTGTCATTGCCTCTGGGCTCTCTCTGAGGACAGAGCTAAGATATATATTTAAGTATACTAAAAATGTATAAACACCTATCTATAATCTATCTATCCTATCTATACCTACCTATCATCTATCCATGTCTATCAATGACTTATCTATCGATTGATCTATCTACCAAGACTAAACACGAGTTCATACTGATGTATCTAACTCTAAGCAAGTACTGCAGAGTTAATCCTAAATTTCCCCCTTGCTTATTTGTAATTTATTTCTATGATAGTAAGAAGCCTAGATCCTATTTAACTAACATTTATTCTATTATTTTTCAACCCTAGTAAACCTATAAAGTAGTTTCAGAATTATTAGCTGGTATTCCTATGAGAAATAAATTTACTATCTAGAATACTGTGTTTACATATAGTTAGTTTTGTTTTTTTTTTTTTTTTTGGTCTTTAGTCTGTTTTCAGTCAAAATACCATTTTCCTAAGTTACTTAGGAAACTCCTTTTTTCTCCTACCACTTTCGGTGAGGTTATGTCATACACTTATATTACAAATAAAGTCATTATAACAATCAAAAAGAAAGAAAGAAAGAAAGTGGGTAGTGCTGAGGAGTGACAATTTTTTTAAAAATATGCCCCCATACATATCTTCAATTAGAAGATTTGTTACACAGATATACTCATCTCAAAATGCAAATGCTCTACCTCTTGGACTCAAGTCCAAAATAGTGTAAAATACCCTAATGGTTGAGTCAATACCTATTTAAAAGATCGGCACTTAGACAGATTAAAAATTTTGTCCGTGACGAAGACTAACGGAAAAGGTGGGGTGAGTTGAGAGGACTGGGGAGAATGGACACCTGGGACAGACATAAGGAAGTGGGGAGACCCTCATGTTTAGGGGCCAGAATAAGTAGCAGGAGTGGCTAGAGGAACCTTAAAAGAAATTCTATTTAAAAATCAATACAATTTAAGATGACTGTACTATGTAAATAATGTTTTGGCATAGGCACTGCTTAAACTAGAATAAATGAAAAAGACACAGCTCCTTTCCTTTTTTGTCTACTATTTATTTTATCTAGGACACTGAAAGTGGCTTGTGTGAGAGAAAAAAATCATTTTTGCAGGTTGCTAAAGTCTGAGTTATGATTTTGGGGAAAATGAGAACTTTTTAATTTCCTAAATGTAGGCCCATTTTCCCAGTCACAACTAACCAGTCCTATGTCTCCGATCTATTTTCCAAAGGAAATAGGAAGGTAAAAGACAAGGAAAGATGAAGAGAGAGAAGGAGAAAAAGGTGATGTCTGGATGTATTTCCACCTTCTCTCCTTCCCTCACTAAAAACAGTATCACAAAGGAAAATATTCCGGGATTGTCCCTACACATGAAATTTTGAAATATATCCTCTAAAGTTATTAAATCCAATAAACACTAACTGAATGCTTAAATGAGCTCTGGACTATTTTTGTGGAGATAGGTCTTTCAGTATAACAAAGAGACATAAAGACAAATAATTACAACGCAATGTACTTTAGTCTGGGTTTCACCAAAAGGAGAGCCTTAGAAAAGAGCTGAGTGCCATTCATTAACTTTAGAACATGATTCTAAAGAATGAGAATGGAGATCTTGGAAAAAGTAAACACGATAAACCAATATAATGTTGTGTTTTTGAGCTGATCACTACCGTAGGCAATTGAAGTTTAGTCCTGAGGACCCCTGAAGAACTATATGAAATGTACCTCAGAACTGTCTACCCAAAGAATATTCTGAAGAGAGGAATATTTACCTAATAACTCTTGTCCCCATTTGACCAAGGATGCTAATTCCCTCAAACTTGCAGGTTTACACTTACGTCAGAATAGCTGAGCATATTGCAACAGGTGTTCCACGTAGCTGAAGTGTCAGAAAAGCACCAAGGCAGAAACCAAGATATATGTGGTACACAGAGATAAGGTGCTATCAAAGAGTGAAATAGGTGGACTTAAAAGATGGCTTGAGAAGATGTGAGGTGGGACACAAGAGCTATCCAGTACAGTCTACTCCTTGCAACCACATGTTCCATATTGAGTCAGTCTTTCAGGTAGTGGTTAGCCACCATATAAAGGCTTAATGTAAAATATTTAGCGAAACAAGCTACAGTCTCCACTGCTGCAACTGATTTTACATGTATAAATGACATTTATCTTCTACTTTCTCCACCACAAATTCTACACTTCCTTCACATTTGGTCAAGCTCTTCAGTGGGTACAGGTTGTTTGAGTGATGAGATAATCTAGACCTTCATTCTCATTGGATTCGTGTCCTTGGTTGCTTTGCCTTGTCAGGCTGTGGTCACTACAGTTGCCTATTCAAGGTTTTCAATTGACACTGAAGCACCAAGAGATGCTCCAATGGATCCCCTAAGGAGGACATAATCCATTCTGCCTCCATTGAAGTTGTAACACTAACTCTTCATGGTAGTCAGGATCAATAGCCCCTTCCAATATTATGCATTTATTTGCTTGATGAACTGCTGGCACAAGAAGCCATTAAGACTAAGTGGTTTTCATAGCTTCAGGTTCAGTGAAAACTCACTGAGTTCCATTGTGGAAGGTTTCTCACTTTACTACCAATCCAAAAGAGCCCACAGTTGCATCATTGTGAGTGATGTAGAGAATCGCCAATTTCCACCTTCAGGTTCTTGGATCCCAGGTTCAGTGCAAATACTACATCCTTAAAAGTATCAGCCCAACCTTCCAGCTGTCCCTGAGCTTCTACTTAGTTAAGCCTTTAATAGGCCACTTCATCATTCTGTTAGGTGGCTGCTTTCAGGTGGCACAGTATATGGTAAGACCAGTAGATTCTGTGGGAATGCAACTATTTTCATATCTCCTTCTAACATAAAATGAGTCACTTGGTCAGAGGTGATACTACATAGGATCCCATGTCAGGAAACCAGACACCCTATAAGCTTTTTGGATGATGGCAGCAAATCCAAGTCTGGAACAGATGCTGATTCTGGAACAGATGCTGATTCCAGCACAGATGAGCTGTTGTCTTTCTCAAATAGGAGCCAGGTATAATTAACTTGCCATCAAGTGGCTGGCAAGTCTCCTCAGGGAATAGTACCATATCAAGGTCTTGGCATTAGTCTGGGTTGCTGATATTTTGAGCACTCAAGAGTAGGTCACTAGTTCCAGCACGGCAAGAAGGAATACACGCTATCGGGCCCACATATAGCCTTTATCCCAGCCAACATTGTTACTCTATTTACGGATCCATTGTACAAGCTCAAGAGTGGCTGAGGACAGAGGCTGGCTGACATCCACTGGTTAAGTCACTGTGACCACCTATTTATTCAGGGCTTCCTCTACAATGGATCTGCTCTGGTAGGGATTAATATGAAATGTAAAGATCCTCATGCTTTATGCCCAAAACCTGAAGTCCATCTACATGCCTCCTTCCCAAGCTTCCTTGCCTCCCAACTTCAAACCTTGCCCCAACCAACCAGTCAAATCATTTCCCAAGGGTCCTTAAATATGTGTACTTACAGGCATTTCTTCACAACACAAGTGAATGACAAAGTAAATTGCTCATGTACCTGTCCTCTAGAAGGCTTTCCCTTCACCTGTCATTCAAGGACTTTCCTAATTGGGCCTGTAGAATAGCAAGAGTTCCCTTTCAGTTAGTACTAACCCATCAGGCTTGACTTTTTTCCTCCTTTGTATTTGGTTGTAGGGATCCTCCCATGAAGCCATGGATGTGAGCTGAGGGAAAGGCATCAACACAACAAAAGTAGGTGACGTGGGATTCTGGGACACCTATTCATGCAACTTATTTGTGCCCTCTGGACCTGCTCAGACCTGATCTTAAAGGTAGTGTTGGCATCAGATATTGGATTACTGCTATGCCCTCTTGATCTCATGACTTAATAGATCTGATAATACCTATCTCATGATAGGTAGCTCTGGTCACATAGTCACTTATGTGTCCCATGGTCAGATGCTCAGCCTTTACCAGAACCCAGGAGTATGGCAGAAACTTCTTTTCATATATTCTTAGCAACAGAAGACATGGCCTTGCTCCAGAAACCTAAAGAGTCTGTATTAGACTTCTCTTATTGGGGCTTTCCAGAGACCCTACCCCATATTCTTATTCACCATAGATACCTCTTGGCCCTGTCACCCCATTAATCTGACAATGCTGAAGGTATCTAAGGGGTGAGAGGGCCAACTGTGCCATAGCCAAAAGTGCTGCAACACCCTTTCTTGCTCTGGGGAATAACCTGGGGGCAGGAGGGTGTGGGTGATGGACCTACTGTGAGATGTTCTTGGCCAGGATTTCTTTGATCACCTGGCCTCCATGTGCCCCATTCTAAAAGAGGGCCATAATGTAATTCAGGTACCTTATTATTAGTGTCAGCTCAGTTATCAAATTTACTGTATTCAACAGTCTCCAAACATCTTAGTAGTCACCCCTGTTTGAACTAAAGTTATTCTGATTAAATGGCCACAGATCTCTCTGGGGAAGAATTAGAATATTTATTGTATATTCTTGGGGTGACACTGCTGGTTATCTTATCAAGGGGATTCAGCTTCTCTTTCAATTGGCTATGGATCTGAAAGTTGGATTAGACTTACAATAAGGGTGACATATCACAATGATCTATTCCATGAGCTGAAAACAGCCTTCTTCTCACCAGCTCTGAATTATTTTTCTGGTATACATTCAAATTGGCTGGCTACTTTTATCACCCTCAGGTATACTTTGGAATATTAGTCATATTCATGGATATCTGATGTTAATACGTTCTGATTGCCACTCCTACCTTATTGCTCATTACAGAAATTATATTCACATGACTTCTGTTAATTAGCAGCTCTGATATTCTGGGAACTTATGATGCTCATTGAGAAATCTCAGTTCTATGGCAACACTATCTACTCAGTAGTGGGTTACATAGGCTACCTACAGTTACTGAGGTCACTACTGGGTGTCTCAAGAATGATGGTGCTACCCTCTACAGCTTCTTTATTTTATTCCCCTCCTGATGAATATAGATGGTGGGTTCTCTGGCTTCATATAATATTCTACATTTTGGGCTTCTTTTTTTTTTTAAAGTACAGTTGATTTACAATACTGTGTTAGTTTCTGGTGTATGGCATAGGGATTCAGTTATTTATATATATGTATATATGTATTTTTTTCTTTTTCATATTCTAACATTTTAACATCATCATCTCTTCAAGCCTTTGACCTTTCCTCAATACTCCATTAAGGCAATTTTAGCATTTCTGCTTCAGGTACTAAAAGCTACCATTAAATCCAAGTTCAAGAAGTCATCTTGGCAGCATGCTAAGTTCCAGGTGTCCTTGTCAAGATGTTAAGCTCCAAGTTTAACACCCCATGCCATCTTCTCAGAATCCACCCCTCCCCAAATTATTACTTTTTGTTAATGTAGAAAGAGCAAATGGAATCATTTCAGCATCAGAATTGTTAAAAAAAAAAAAACGCAGTTAACACCACAGTCCCTATTATTACCACTACTTCTATGTCATGTGCTATCTACCACTTACACTGATGTTTGATTTTCACCTGCACTTCAAGCCCATCTACCATTGAAAATCTTAGTAACTATGATGTTACACCAGGGTCATCACAACCACCAATGGGGCCCCTATCATGGAATGCCCCATGGGAGATACAGTTCCTGATTCCCATCCTGAAGGGCTACTTCTGAGGGCCACTGCAGGTGACAACTGACTTAGCCTGGGTCCCCCATAAAGCACACCTTGTAATAGCTGTTTGAAATGCTTGCATGTAGGATTTTGGTAAAGTAATTCCGAACAGGAGTAAGGAATTAGGAAGAGTAAAACAGAAAATGAGGGAAAGGCAATATAAGTTGTGTTACTATTTGGCCACTGCTGCGAACAACCAGAGTGTCATGTTTTTAGGGGTCCTCCAAGGGGCTGTGTGGAAGGGAACTCTGAATTGTCAGCCTGACAGATGAAGGGAGTATGTATCCACCTACTTCCATCCTTCTTGGTTAAGAGTTGTCCCATGGGGTGTGAGCTCCCTTACACATCCAGGGTAGTTTATACATGAGATTGGCTAAATGGGTTCCCGAAGATGTTTCAAACAGCTGAGGCAGCAGCGAAGCCACGAGACAGGATGTACATAAGCTGAGGCAAGGTGCTGTCAGTTAGCCGGCTGCTGGGTCAAGAGAGCTTTCTAATGCACAATGGGAAAAGTGCTGCAATAAAGTAACGTTAAATACTATGGAAACTTAAATGGGAAAAAGGAGATGGGCTCTGAGGCATGAGTAGAAATGTTGGTTTACTGTAATAACTTCACCACTTATAATCTTCCTTTTACTTTTTAAATATCAGGTTAATTGTATTCATTACCTTCTGCCCTCAAAGCCAAATATTTTAAAGAGGAGGAGGAAAAGGAAGAGAAAAACTTAAGTATTTTTTTCTTGTGGCAAAAAAATTTTTAGCATCAAAAAAGGTACTTGAGGGCTAAAAATAAATGTTATATTTCCCTCTGGACTGGGACTTACACTTTACTGAAGCTGAGAAAAAGCATGAGAAAGCACCTGAATAAATATACGCACTGTGTAATCTATTTAGGTGGCGAGAAAAGAGAACCTATGTGATACTGTAGTGAATAATTTACCACACAGCAGGGAAATGCACTTATGCATATATTAAACAAAGGAATGATTATTCTTTCAGTCCTAGAGTTGAAAAACAAATTTCAAGCAGCTATTACAAACACCCACTCTTAAAATACTAAGTTTCTATAGGGTGCATTGTTTGTATCTTACTAATGGACAAATCTTCCAAAATTCTGTGGTTGAACTGCATGCTCCTTTTAAAAGAAAATGCTTATATAGCATGTTTTTACTTGCTTGGTATTTGGAGAAGGAAAATACTTCTTATCTAGACAAAAGTTAAGAGATGTTTTAAAAACATCCAAACAGATAAAAATAAGTTTTAGAAAGCTCACAAACCACAATATCCAAATTCAACATTTTACATAATTTTGCTTGTATCTAGGATTATTTGTGCTTTGCTTTGCCCTCATGTTATAAAGTTACGGTATATACCTGAACCTGTGATTAAGGTTCTCCACAGTCTCATTAATACTTAGTATTGTCAGTTGTTTTCAATTTTAGCCATTGCATCAATTTTTAATTCTGGTTATTATTCAGTGGTATCTCACGGTTTTAATTTGATTTCCTTGGTGGTAGGTGAGGTTGAGAGCCTTTCTATATACTTATCGGCCTTTTACATATTTTCATCTGTGAAGTGTCTGTTCCAGTCTTTTGCTCTTTAAATGGCTTGTCCTTTTATTATTGATTGTAGGAGTTCTTTATATATTCTGGGGAGAGTCCTTTGTCAAATATGTCTATTTTGAATAGTTTATCCCAATCTGTGGCTTGCCTTTCCACTTTATTTTCCTAATTCTTTATTGAGGTATAGTTTATATATAATACTACACAAGTTTCAGGTGTACAATACAGTAATCCATAATTTTTAAAGTTATATTCCATTTAGTTATTATAAAATATTGGCTGTATTCCCTGTACTGTACAATATATCCGTGTAGCTTATTTAATTTATACATAGTAGTTTGTACCTCTTAATATCTTATCCCCTATTTTGCCCCTCCCCCTTCTCTCTCTCCACTGGTAACCACTAGTTTGTTCTCTATATCTGAGTCTGTTTCTTTTTTGTTTTAGTCACTAGTTTATTTATTTTTTAGAGTCTATATATGTGATATCATACAGTATTTACCTTTCTCTGTCTTATTTCACTTAGCATAATATCCTCTAAGTTCATCCATGCTGTTTCAAATGGCAACATTTCCTTCTTTATTACGGCTGAGTAGTATTCCATTGAATATATATACCATATCTTCTTTATTCATTCATCTGTTGATGGACACTTAGGTTGCTTCCATATCTTGCTAATTGCAAATGATGCTGCTATGAACGTTAGGTTGCCAGGTACTTTTTTAAATTAGTATTTTGGGGTTTTTTTTGGATATATACCCAGGAGTGGAATTGCTGGGCTGCTCCTTTACTTTCTTAATGGAAGATTTTGATGAACAGAAATTTTAAATTTTGATGAAGTCCAATTTCCCATTTTTTATTTTCAGTTAGTGTTTTTTATGTCCTATTTGAAAAAAAAATCTTTGTCTACACCAGATTGTGAACATTTGTTCCTAGAATTTTTTTTATTTAACCAGTCACATTTAGGTTAATTTTTTTTCGTGTTTTTCCAGTTATTCCAACACAATTTGTTGAAAAGACTATCCTTTCTCTTTTAAATAAATTACTATCTCTGTCAAAACTCAACTGACTGCATGTAGTTTTTTTTCTAGTTTCTCTATTCTGTCGCACTGATATCTCTGTCTAAGTCTATGCCAATGTCATACTGTCTTCATCACTGAAGCTTAATAAGAAGTCTTGGAGTCAGGAAATACAAGTCCCCCAACTCTGTACTTTTTCAAAATTGTTCTTGCTGTTTCAGATCCTTTGCATTTCCATAAAAAATTTGAATCAACTTATCTACTTCTATCAAACAAGCCTTCTAGGGTTTTTAAATGAGATTGCACTGAATCTATAGATCAACTGGGGGAAATAAATTAGGCAGTTTATTTTCTTCTTCATAAAGAAGTCTTCAGGTAGGCAGTCCAGATATGATCTGTTACTCTATTGTGCTGTTTGAAACCCAGACTCCTTTGTCTTGCTACTGAGCTATCCCTGGGTTATCTCTTTATTAACACAGTGGAGCTACTTATGTTACCTCAGGTATTAATTCTACAATTCAGGAAAAAGGAAGAGGAAGAGTAAAGGACAAAATGTATATGGCAACTGAGTCTTTCATCTGTAAGGCATCTCTAACACTGTATACTTACATCTCACTGACCTGAACTGTTTTATAGTGTCATTTCTATCTACAGAGGAATTTGGGAAAGTTTAGTTTTTGAGCAGAGCCCCTAAACATTCAATTTATGTAAAAGAGCTAGCAAAGAAGAGGAGAAAGTATATCATTGCCTAGGAAACTAGGTATCTGTAATAAAGGTTCTTCTTCTGCAAGATTGCTTATCTGTGAGTTAAGAATGCTGGTGAAGGACCAGGTTTGGTGGAGAAGTTCATAGATAATCTACTAGATGGCTTCAAACTATGAATTATAACACAAAATTTGAAAATTATAGACCAGGAGTGTTTGATGTTTACAAAGTAGAATGATATTTCAGACATCTTGTTTAATAGCATTAAGAAAATGACCAGGGAAAGGGGGTGGGAAGAAATAAATTTGGGAATTTGAGACATATAAATGTTAGCCACTATATACATAAATAGATTTTAAAGAAGTTTCTTCTGTACAGCACAGGGAAGTATGTTCAATATCTCATAATAACCTTTAACAAAAAAGAAATATGAAAACAAACAAAAAAGAAAATGTCATTTATTTGTAAATGAAAGCAGAATCTGATGCCTGAATTCAAGACTATGTTATTCCATTTCTTTCTACAGAAGAAAAGTAGCCATAAGACAGGAAAAACAGCTGATTAAATAGCACGTGTATCATAATAATTCCTGAACAGATGGATTTCCTATTCAACTAAAATATGTCATTTTTCTCCTCATTTCAAGAATGGACATAAGATTCTGAGTAACAAATTATTACATGTTATGATGGAGTTCAAAAATGTGCAAATAAGATGTTCAGTTTCAAACTGGCTGAGGTTTAGGGAAATGGGACGAGAAATAATGATTTTGGTTGACAGAGACAGGGATATTTGGGGTAATGGTGATGCAAGGCAGATGGTAGAACCTGTTGACATGATGACTCCTGGACTAAGTGACTCCAAGAAATAGTTTCACTTTATAGTTAAAATCATCTATGAACTTTCTATTTTCTTGTTAATTTATACACAATTTGCCAGAGAGATACTATGATTTCACTGACTTCTATGAAAATCTTTGTTGTTGAAATGTGTTCACAGTTTCTTCAAAGAGATTGTACTTATTACTCATTTACTTTAAAAGGTATAGGACGAAATGACTGATACGGTCACTTACTATACTTCTATACCTCAGGTTTCTCTATAGCCATAGGTCTGATTCTGGCTGTTTCCACTCTTCTCCAAGGAGTGTGTTAAAACTGAAAGACTTGAAGTACTCCAGACGATGACTAAATGCAAAGAAAAAGAAGGTGGGAATTTAAATGAACTACGCATTTGTGAAAAAACTGCCCTGAAGAGCTATATATTTTGTCACATCTGCAATAGGACAACATTCTACTTTAAAGAATATCGAAGGTAAGATGTATCCTATGTGTACAATTTTCTCATTCTAGTAATCAAACATTCAGCTCTGAAAATATTCACCCATATCTCAAAGCACTCTCCTTTCAATTCTACAAATAGCTAGCTCCCTCACAGCTAAAGGGAGAAATAAAAATCAGCCCTCAAACCTGACTCATCCCATCTAGCCTTAAAGAAATCATATTATGCTCTTACAGATGTTTCCATAGTCAGACCTTGATGTAACTTATATCAATTACATAAACAATTGTTTTTAAAAGTTTCAACTCAACAGATTAAAGGATAGACTCCTTTACCAAAGCAAGGCGGGTTTATGTAAAACAGTATTAATTCTACTTCTTTTTGTTCCAGGAAAAAACATTTAATGATTAAGAAGCTTTCCACTGTGGCTTAATGAGGAGAGAAAGGCTTTGCTAACATGCTGCAGTAGAACTCGGCTCTGTAGGAAATCACTCCACCCTGGCTCTGCCCTAGCCAATGGGATAATTATACTTTTATCTAGAGTAAGCCTCCAGTAATGTATAAAAAAGAAGCTTGAATACAGGAAAGTATAGTTTGCGAAGAAGAAACAAACCATCTTGATATGAAAGCCCTGAATGAGTTGCATCTAGAGTCCTGTCCCACTCTGCCCACCTGAGCAGGCTGAACCAGTTTTAGAGTCACAAGTGTCAATCCAGATTAAGTGGTCAAGGAAACAACAGCAAAGGATAAGAGAAAGGAAGGTAGAAAGAGGGCCAGGACTGGGGAGAAAAGCAAGGGGAAAAGGGAAAAATGTGTCAGGCAGAATAAACAGGTTAGAATAGATAAAAAGCAAAGTAGAGCAAAGTAAGGGCATACAGGAAGGACAAGGGAGAATAAGGACAACGCAGTACTTTCCAAGGGTAAAAAGGCAGGAAAGTTAGTCTACCATGCTGCAAAGCCCACTGGGATGTCTCTGGTAGGCTTTTCTAAGTATGCAGACTCACCAGACTATCTTGGCCACTTGACTACATGCTATACAGCAGGAGTCTCAGGTTGCCCCAGGACAGAATCTGGCTTTCCTCCCTAAGGGGGAACTGTTTGCAGCAGTCCATGTAGCATTCATAAGGCTGTCTGGGAACTACATTCTTCGTAAGTGACTCTTTCAGGTGCAAAGAGATCAGACTCAAAATGGGAAAGTGTGGGAGATACCTTGGCTTACATGCCTGCTGCCCCACAGGAAACAGTATATTTTGTAATAACTCTCTAGACATAGCTTCCAGGGTCCCCACAGGGAATATGACTATTAAGGGGAAACCAGAAGCCATGCTATCCCCATCTATGTTGCCTAGAAATACAGTTGATGTTTTTATTCTTATGAGGTTACAGGAGAAGAGAATTAGAGAGTTAACTTAAGGTCAGAGTCTCAAGCAGCAGGGGAAAGGATTTATTAACCCTTTGCTCACATCAGGAAACACAGATGCCTCTGGCCATTAAGCTCTGAAAGGAACCATAAATGAATTGGCAGCTATACTTCTATACCAGCTGTTGCAGTACTCATTAAGCAAGACTTTTCTTACATTGCTATGGAAATATAAGTGCTTTACTGATAATAGTGAGAGAGACTATGTTTGTCCAAAGTCAGTCTACCAAATACTTACTCAAGATCATTGGGAAACAAAGCACTCTACTCGGTGCTTTTACACATGTATTCTTCAATCAAAAAATGTTACTACTACTCTACCAAGAATTAATTTCAAAAAACTCTTATAGTTGGGACATATTTTCATTTATTTTCTACTTACAAATCAGGTTTTTGTCCTTGCTGCAGTTCATGCTGAGGTACAGGGTAAAGAGCTTCATAGTTTCTTTTGTCTTTTGATCCATGAATTGCAAATGAATTGAATTTTGTCACATTTGGTGGAAAATAACTCCAAGGAAGATAAGCTTTACCTTCCCATTTTGTCTCTCCTCTGGACACTTTGAATGATAGATCAAGTTCTTGCTACAGAAACAACATGTGACACACAAAATGGAAATTCATATTTATACTTTAAACATTTAAAATATGCATATATACAAGATACATGGAATTTTGCCTCATATTTTTATTTACTTACTTTCCATACATTTCTTCTACCAGAGAGTAAAAGCACCAAATGCTGTCCGTGGCTGTCAAAATTAAAATTCCTCATGAGTGTTTGAAAGAAAGAAACATTATTTTTTGGACTATTTATCATATCTGTGATGCATGTGCTTATAACTAAATTTTCAAATAATTAAAAGATGCAGTATAAATACTGGATAATTATAGGGAGAGCCAGTGTGTTCAGTTACTTAGAAATGGCGTATTTGATTTTACCACTTTTCAAGCAATTGCAGTCAAATGCATAAAACTATACATGTTCAGACTGCTTTTCATATTCTTTAAATAAGACATTATATAAAATACTTCAATTGGTTAGATGATGCAAAGTATGAAAAGAGGGCAGAGGTATACCACGGTATCTGGAGTTCATAATAAACCCATTTTGAAATTTAAAGTATCCCAAGGGAAGTTGGGACCAATTTCCAGGTCAAAATCCAACAACTTTACTAAAGGTTATTCTGTAAGAAAACTGTCTTGAAGATCATTAGGAAGATATAAAATAAAAATATAGATTGTCTAAAACTACTCAGCAGGCTGAAGACTTTAATTTGTATCTATTCTCATACACAACTGTTCTGGACCTGTCTGCCTCTTGTGTTTTCCTGCTTTCTCCCATCAGTTCTGACACTGATGTCACACTTTCAAAGAGAAGCACAATATACCCTCAAAAGAAAGCTCTAATAAGAGCACATAATTGGGATTAGACAGGTCAGTAAGAATCAAAGAATTTCAAATAGTTACATGAAGCAAATTTACTGTGTGGAAAAGACTGCATCTAAACATTCTGACACAGATGGTCTGTTGGGAGCTTCTCAGGAAGGATTTCCTTCAAGAAACTAGTCTAACAGAAGACGAATATTCCTTTCCATTTAAAAGTTCTCTGCTTATTTTTATCGTTATTATACAACTTTAAGAATATCCTGAGGAATAAAATTTCTTGCAAATTCAAATAATACTCTTCATATTGCTTTCCTAGAGGTTAATTGTCACAGGAGTTGACTGCCTAAAGCACAAACATGATTCCTGATTATTAACTGTCCTAATCTACCTAAAACCAAACAACTCTAGGGATTTTTTTTAACTTTTAAATTTATTAATTTTATGCATAGTGATTATCGTATAATTTCTAAACAAAAGAGAATCTAATTATCCTATGTATCCTGTGATGTCATCACTTTATGAAAGTCAACTGATATTATCATCCAACAAAATTTAAACTAAGGATGTAACTTTATAATTCTAGTAGATTCAAGTTCTTATCTATCTTTTAGACAAGTTATAAACCTATTTGCCTTAGCTTTCTCATGTCTATGGTGAAATTTTCTTATCTCATATGATAGTTTATAAGAATTAATCATACTTTTAATAAGATTTTGGCATGTTAGTTGAAAGATAACACACAAAGATACATAATTATTCTTCTGAAAAATATAATTATAAACAGCTGTATTTTCCACAAAAGCATTAGCAAGAAAGCGAAACAAGGGAAAAGAAAACGATATCTAAAATCTCATTTAAATCAGTTGTCTGGGACTCTGCTCACTCTACAAAAGGACAAAGGTTACTTAGATAATAGATACTGAGAAGTATTCAAATGTCATTAAAAAATAAATAATGGCAATATAAAAATATATCAGTACTAAGTATTAACTTAAAATTTCTTATAATTTAGATAACAGGTGGGCATAAATTTACTTTTTGACATCTACAGAAAAAAATTGCCTACCAGATAGAATTCTCAAAGACTGATTAAATTTGAACAGAGACAGCCCAAGGTTAACATTTCTAATGAGTCTAGGAAAAGCCACATGTGATTTAGTTTTTATCCCTGGCACTGAACAAAAAGTGATACAGTATGTACTCAATAAATGAATAAAGAATAAAGGAAGGGATACATGAATATGTAATTATGTAATATATAAAATTAAAGTTTAATCTAGCCATTAAACGAATCCCCTAAAAGAAACATTTTCATAAACTGGTTCAATTGTTATATCTATATGCCTCTCTTTGTAAGTAGCTAATATTTAATAATGCAAAGTTACAGAATAAATAATGAGAGGGATTCTGGGATTTTTTTTTATAGAGTTTCTGTTTTGAAATAATTTTTTTCATTTTGCAAAAAGAATCCTTCAAATTTATTAGAAAATCAACTACACTAGTTAGAAATAGTATCAGTACACTTCCAAAAATTTACATACTCTAAGTTATACATTTACTTGAAAATAAGGAATTACATATAATTCAGATTAATTCAGATTAGCATTCCCCACAGTTGGCTGGAATTAGTGAGATTTTACTATAAACATCATTTATAACTAGAAAATAATGTGTTCAAAACACATAGTAATGAGTTAGAAAAAATATTTTATACTTACGGACAAAGTTCAACTTCTAAATACTGTTCAGTTATGTCGTTCAAGAAAAATGCTTCCACAACTTTTGAAAACAGAGATAAGACATGTTAAGAAATTCACTTTTGTTTCATAATAATTTGTTTATATCTTTAGAATATAAAATAAATTAACTCATTTTTAATTAAAGCTATATCACCAATAGGAAAAGGGGAAAAGAAAATAAATAGACATCACCTGGAAGAAGAAATACATAGAAAACAAATCATCAATTTTTTCCTATATCAGATTTCTAGAAAATAAAAATATTAATAAAGCTTAGTGCTGGTGAGTTTATAAAAAAAATGAACATTATCACACAGACTCTGAGCCAGTTATATTCTTGTGGGAATTTATCCTAAGGAAATAATCAGACAATTGAAAAAAGTAGTAATTAAGATGCTACTCATCAAATTATTGCTCAAAAGGAAATGGTCTAAATGGTTATCTCCTGTTATATAAATAAATCTATTATATAGGAGAGTTGTTAAATACATACGGAACTTGTATATTTCCTGCAGTAGAATATAATGCAGTCATTAAAATGAAATATAGAGTTAAATATTTTTGATATAGGAAGACATTCACAGTATCTGATAAGTAGGCTGCAGAGCAATAACCAAATGAACATGAAATAAAAATGTCTGTGTGAGCCTGTGCCTAGATGGCTGCAAAATGTGCACAAAAATGTTATGACTGGTTGTCTCTGACAGGTGGAATGCAAGTAGGTGATTTTTCTTTATAATTTTCTGGAATTTTCCAAGCATGTTTATTTTAAAAACTGTGTTATTACAAAAGTAAAACATACTTCTTATAAATTATTAAAACAATACAAACATATATGAAGTAAAAAGTCAAAATCCTTTCCTTCCCACTTTGCTCTAAACTCTGTCAGACTTCTATCTTTCCACAATGTATTTTACCTACATAGATTAAAAAATATATAATCATTTCCTGTCTACAACTTGCTTTTTCCACACTCACATGTTTTACAGCATACAGCTACCTCTTTTTAATTACTGCATAGTATTCTTCTATAGAATGCTATCATTTATTCACAAAATTCTTTATTGATAGACATTTAGGTAGTTTCTAGTTTTCCATGTGTTATTTTTATAACAATAAAATATCTAAGATACAGATATAGTCCCATCAACAATTCAGAGAGTCTTATTGCCCCTTTTTAAGTCTTTTCCTGTGGAAAGGATGGTAGGATGAAGAAGAGATACTGAATTAGAAAAGCAATCAGGAGGTGAAACTGGCAAGATTTAATAAATAAACCCAAATATGGAGAGTGAGAGAGAAGATAACTTGGAAAGACCTCACATTTCAATATTTGGTGATTTGATGTATTATGGTGCCATTGATTGAAACTAGGCAATTAGGGAAGGAAGCAGGTTTATGAGAGAAGTGGACGAGCTAAGTTTACGACTTGCTGAGTTTGTTGTCTGTAGTATCTCCAGTAGGTAAGTCACATTGGTGTGTACACCAACAGGAAGCTGGTATATACAAGTTCTGTATCAATAAAAGACAACCTTCATTTAATGTATGATAAATGAACACTGACAAAATGCATGCTATACAGATGGTATAGAGAAAGCAGATGTTAGTATGGACTAGAAGAGTCATCAAAGGTTTCTCTGAAGAAATGAAACCTGAATTAGACCTTGAACTATGTGCAGTAGAGGCAGGGGGACTGAGGAAAGGTATATAAGTGAGAACATGCATGAACAGTGAGACTATCAGCCTTTCAGAGGTCAAGAACTTTTGATTGAATATGATAGCTCAATTCATGAGTACCTTGAAAGCTCATGGGAATGGTCTGAACTTTATCTTAGGGATAGTAATGATTTGTAATTTAGGGAATGGCATCATAAAGAGAATTTCAGAAAGATAAGCCTGGTAGCTTAATTAGGATACATTATAAGGTGATCATATAGCAAACCTGAAACTGTAATTTCATGACATGTCTTTTAGTCTTCACTTGATATGTGAGAGCACTAGTAAGTACAAAATAAAAACTACATTTCATGTTGAAGTTGATGGGTCTCTGTAATAAGTAAAACACCCCAAAACTTCCATAAAGAAGGTTTATAAGTTTAAAGCAGCAATTTGAAGACACTTTAAAACAAAGCAGGAATGCTGAACTCTTCTTACAATAGATAACAGAAGTAAAGGAAGGAATTATAGCAGCAATTTAAAAATCTGGATTTGTAATTGCCATTTTTCACTGTTCTTGTTATATAGTTGAAGTCACATAGGTAATGATGAAAAAGTCAGAATGAGAGATTGGTAGGAAATTATCAGAAACTGCACATGTCAGTTGCTCAGAAGCACTCACTTCCTTATAGCAAGATAAAATAATAGTTGTATGAGAGGTTATTATAAAAAGATTTATGTTTGCAATAAAATGCAGTACTTCCACTTACCTTCATAATCCCACAGTTCATTGAAAGGCTTTCCTGGTTCTCCTAGTGGGGCTGGAGGATCATTGAAAAATGGAGCACTAATTTCCATCATCACTCCTCCATCACCCGGATTCACCCTGACAAACACTGGCTCATGCTTCACTGGAAACTCATCCCAAGTGTGTTCAATTTTAAAATCCATCTGAAGACTCTAAAGGGAAAAAGAATGAAAACAAGCTCTTTAACAATTTACAAATGTTTCTTTTAGATGAAATAAAATGAAAAGTTCAAAGCCACATAGCAGGTAGGAAGGCAGCAGAGTGAAAAGAACACAGTTCTGAGAGTCAAAAGATCATTTGTGCTATGGCAAATCACAGACATGGAATTCAATTATAAAGTAGGTGGTTGTATCCTAAAAGCTTTAAGTCTAGATCTAGCTCATGTTACCTTGTAAAGACTGTATCAAAATCATTTTTAAGAACTGTAATTAAATCTACTGCAAGTTGTTCATGTACTTAACTATTAGCACTATGAGTTTATATGTCATGCTTTGTCATGCAGATGAATTACTGGATCTCATGGGAGTCAATATCTTTACAATAAAATTCAATTTGATTTTTTAAAGTCTCAATAAATGAGTACAAGCATTGCAGTTAACACTTGTTCTTTCGGCTAAAACTCTTCTCTTTTTAAGCTAGGAGTGGAGGGGGACTTCAATCATTTGAAGGTAAGCAGAGTTTAATATTGTCTTTCTTGATCTCGGGGTATAGATTTTCTTAGCCTTTTCAATTTATATTATTTCAAGTGCTAAATGACCATTTGCTTTGTTACTTCCTTCTCTCCACTGAAACATGGGGAAAAATCTGCTATCATTTAAACTATGAAATAGACTAAGTTCATTTGACACAAACAGTATTTGCATTTTAATTATTTCTCCAAGGATTAAAGGGGAGGACATAGTATTATATTAATAAAATTACATTTTGCTGAACACTATGGATCAGGTGTTTTATAAACATCATCTCATTTAATTTCACAAAAACTTGTTGAAGAAGTATTATTATCCTCATTACAAATGAAGAAACAGACTTGTCCAAGGTCAGATGGCTAGTAAATCAAGAAATCGAATCAATGTTAGCCATGCCATCCTAGATGAAGACATTTCAGGAATCTGCAAAGAGATGAAAACCTTATTTCAGGAGAGGTGGATCCCCCCAAATTATACTAGGTCCTTATGTCTTGTCCAAAAGATAACCTTGATTAGTAAATGATGATATTTCCAGGCTGTAATTTTTCGTATCTGAAGTCTCTGGATGCATTTCCTTGCTTCATATGTTATTTTTACTGCAAGTAATAAAGTTTTACATTTTGAAGAAATTTATCTCTTTAAAAAATTATTTTTAGATTTACTGAGGTATAATTGACAGATTTATATATTTAAGGTGAACAGTGTGATGGTTTCATATAAAGATACTTAAATACATTTATTTCAGTGAGTATATTTTGAGTACTTTACAATGTGTCAAGCACTTGGAGAACCAAATATACAAGCTCTGGGTCACATAAAGAATCCAAGATCTCTGAAAACCTTTTTCTAAAGTATGTAACTTTTTTCAATTTTCACTATGTGCTAACAAATTTTAATAGATAACCTCTAAAATTAAAAAATAGTTCTGGTATTACAACCCATCTGCAAATAAAGGCATATTAAAAGAGGATAGGTTAAGCAATTTACATTCTTCATCATTGAAATAAGCTCAGTGAACAATAAGACTGTATAGAGATTCTGATTTATGTGAAATTAAGCCCGGATTTGCATGGAATAGAACACCTTAATAAAAAACTTATTTTCTTTAGTTGAAATATCAAGGCACATTCTTCAAAAATAAATATATTACCTTCTACCCCAAATTCTGGTACTAGTAATTAAGTACCCTCTTGCAGCAGATAGGGAGAAATAAGAATAAATCAAGTTATTAGAAATGATGATTTAATCTGATTCTGACACCAATATGCTGAGAGAATATGCTACTCTCCTAAGTTAGGGCTAGAGAATTCTGACAGTCCTGGCAAAACATAGCTCAGCAACTAGGGAGTTTTGGTAGAGTCATTCATTCTCCACATAACCAACATATCCACAGAAAATGCTGCACACATTAAAAGGATCCTTATCCTACTTAGTAGGTTTCTACCAGGGAATTTTCAACTCCCAGCTCTCTTAGGCAATCATCTCTACGCCTAAATGGAATTACACCATATCCAGTGATGTGGTCCTAAACATGGTCTGTCACTTTCATGCACATATAATAGGTCTCATAGCCAGAGTGAGGTTTCAAATTACTTCAAAATGCAATCCTAACTGGAAGATAAGAAGAAATAAACTATAAAAGCAGAGCTACTCTTGTTGACAGTATAAGGTAGTGGTTTCTACTGGTTACTTCTGCCTTTTCCTCTAAGCGTTGTTTGAAAATTATTGCAAGAAATATCGACTAGACTTCCACTAGTAGGAAGGAGTGCCACAGCTGACGTGTCCAAGTGTAGGATATAATTTTGGCTTTCACTGTACAAAATGACTTTAGATTCTTACCACAACAAATTTGTTCATTTGCTTAAAGAATATTCATGCTAATCTAAATGCACATAATATTTATTTTAAAAAATCAACCTAAAAATTATAGTCCTGCCCACTAGTTTATGATCTAATCTAAAGATAACATGGACCCAGAGACAACTGATTCGCCTTTCAACTCCCTGGGGACCCTTGGATTAGGATTGTAGAGGTTTAACCCGCATCACCTTTCAATTTTCATTGTTCACACATGTGCTCTTATGAAGTACAGACAATTCAACTGCCAGCATCCTTCACGACCTGGGCTAGTGTGTATCCGTGCAGCATTCCAATCCCTGTCACTCCATATTGCCCATACACTGCTGTTTTGATTCACAATACTTATACTGCATGTCATGTTGTTTATTGTCTCCCCATTCCCAGCTAGAATGCCTGTAAGTAATAGGAATAAGAAAGTATTTATTTGTTGAGTGAAAAACTGTTCTAGTCTCTGGATCCAAAATTTCATGATTCTGAGATTTTATGCAGGAGAAATCAACTGTGTTAGTGATATTACCTCTTTCAACACCATCAAAACAATGGCAAATACCTAAGATGATATATCTAGAAAGTTCCTTCCAAATTAGTTTTCTACTCATTTTGTTGCAGGCACCATACAAGGTGCTGGAGAAATGAAGTATGAGAAAGTCTGTGGGGACTAGGGATCATTTTCATGTAAGTAATCAACAGGTCTCATGTTGATGCATTATCGATTGGTTCATTTTGCAGCCTGATTTAATAAAGTTGGATCTCTATACCAAGCTAAGTTTCAAACCAATCAAAAATCTAAACATAAAAATCACATCATATAAAAACAAGAAAGAAAAAAGGGAGGCTGTTTTTAAAAGATGATCTTATAGTAGAAAAATCCTTTTTAAAATATAACCCCAAACCCAGAAGCCATTAGAGACTGATACATTTAGCTATACAGAAATTTAAAAAATAAAAGCAAAATCTGACTTCCTCCACCAAAAAACCCCACCATTATGAAATCAAAGATAGCCTGGGGAAAAAAACACCTGTAACTCACAGTTCCAACATATAACTAATTTCTTTAATGTTTAAAGGTTTCCTAGAAATCACTAAGGAAAAGATTACCCCAACAGAAAAGTGGATAAAGATATGAACAGCCAGTTCACAGAAAGGCAGGCCTCATTTATAATGATAGAAATGCAAACTAAAGCAAAAAATTATTATCTTTCACTAAGATTGTAAAGGAATAGAAAGTTTGATAAGATGCTGTGATAATGAGGACACAGAAACAATCACATACTGCTGTTGGGGCATAACTATCACAGTCTCTGTCAAGAGCAACCCCTCAATATCTATCAAAATAAAAAACGCAAATAACCTTTGACTCAACAAGTCTAGTTCTAGGAGTTATACCTGCACCTATTCAAAATGATATAAGTATAAAGATATTTACCATAACACTGTTTAGAATAACGAACATTGTAAGCAACTTAAAAACCATCAGTAGCAAGGGGGAGAGGGTAGAGCTCAGTGGTAGAGCATGCTCAGCATGCACAAGGTCCTGGGTTCAATCCTCCATTAAAAAACTACCTCCATTAAAATAAATAAATAAATAAACCTAATTATCTACCCCCACCAAAACCCATCAGCAGAGGACTGGTAAATAAATTATGCTGTATCATACAGTAAAACACCACATAGCTGTTAAAAAGAGCGAGGCAACTCTACATTCACACCTAAAACGCATTAAGGAAAAAAAAACAGGTGCAAAAAAGTGTGCATTTATTTAATAGAAAGGAAGGCTATTTGTATACATGGTTTTTAATGCATATACTATCTCAAGAAGCATATACAAGGAACCAGTGTAGCAGCGATTGCCTCTTTGGAGAGAATTATCTGAGACAGGAGAGGAACCAAAATTTACTTTCAAGTGTCTCACTTTTTTCTTAACCTACTTGAATTTTATACTACGATAGGCACGCATTACTATTAAAAAATAAATGAATAATTTAAAATATTTTTTAAAGTCCAATTTATGGCTGAGTTTCTCAGAGTATGGTGGCTTCCTTTTCTCTCTCTTACATTATGTATGCTGAACATTTCTAAAAAGTCTGAATAAACAGCAGGAATATTACTGAAGGAATATATTCATTCAAGGTGATGACCCTCCTATTTTTATACAATTTTAATGTTGGCTTTTTAGACGTCCTTAAAAAGAATGTTTATTGTTAATCTGTATTTTTCCACATTTTAACCTCTATTCAAATTATTCTTTCATCAAATAAAGTGAAAAATAATTTTTAAATTATTTTCATGCTTTACATGTAGTATGGACAGACCTTTAAAAGCAGATCAAGGAAGAGAAAGGAGATAGAACCTCAGAGCATTAAGCGCCTGGAGAGGAAAAAAAATTCCACAAAGCTAAAGAAGTTAAAGGTAAAGTTAAAGGTAAAGAAGGAAGTTGTGGAAAAAGTGCTTTCTCAACAGAACAGTCTGTGAGGAGAATTTCCAAATTCTTTCCAATTTACAAATTCTTTTCATGAATTTTTTTTTAAGTTTTCCACAATAACTATCTCTTCAGTTTGAAGCCTTCTCCCCCCTCCCCGCCCCCCCCCCCGCCCAATTAAGAGAGAAACGGAGAAATGAGGAAGTCAGGCCGAAAGTGGGAGTAAACTGAGCCAGCACAAGTTGCAGCTGAAAAGTAAGTTGCCACAGAAAAAAGCCAACAAAGCTGGGAGAAGGTGAGAGGAATTACCGAGTGAAGAAAGCGCAAAGAAGACGACAACACAGACCGGGAAGCTTTCCTCAGTCCAACACTCGCGCGCTCCCTTCGCCGAGGTCCCTGCCGAAGGCCCCGCCCAGGCTCCGCCCCGCTGCCCGCGCGTCCGGGGGAGGGGCTCCAGCGTTGACGCAAAGACGCCTGTGGAAGGGCTGCCAGTGACCCTCGGAAGACTTTCCATCCTTCCACAGAAGTTTGAGCGGTTTTCTAGAAGGAGAAGGAAGGGTAACCCGGCAATATTTCAAATGGTGCAACAATTTAAAAATCAGCTGTAAATCATTAAGATAACAATAGAATATGTATGGCAATGATTCACTTAATGCAACTAAAGGCTAACCGGCTATATAAGCAAAAACTGTAAATTATATTACAGTACTAGGAGGCATGAACATAGTGGTTAACATTCTAACATTGGGATCAGATAGCCTGGGTTCAAATCCCAGTTTAGGCACTTCGCAAATGTGATCATCAGCAAGTTATTGTAAAAAGGATTTTAAAATAGCACCTACCTTGCAAGGTTTTATGAGGATTAAGTGTGTGTGTGTGTATATACACATATATGCCTGGTGCATGGTCAGTACTAAAAAAAAGATTTTCTATTATTATCAAAGTATATAGGTTTGCCTAAAGAAAATATTTTTCTGTTCGAATCATTAAAATTACATGTTTCTTAAGTGGTTTTCTTGTAGGAAATTAGACTGCGAGACAGGATCGTCTGACCCTTGAGATGAGAAAATATGGTTAAGTGCTCTAGAGATATGGTTCTGGTTGGCTCAATCTTAACTATCCTAGCAGTTTAAGCATTTATCAGCCTGCTTTCCTTCATTTAGGGTCTCTTTCACCCAAGACAGTTTGACCTTACTGTTTCCATATAGGATTAGAACTAAATTCATAAAATAATCATGTATAAAGTTTTAGACTTTTCAAGAAAAGGTAATAATTTACAGAATTACAATATTTCCAAATAATATAATCATTCTGTATTTTAGTTGTTCAGAGTTACCAAACTTCTAATAGGATCTAAGGGTTTAATTCAGCAAGGAGTCACTGCACCTGAACTTCCTAGCTACTGTGAGGAGAGTGTGCATATTCTACATGTTTAGGTAAACACTACGATTTTCTCCCAACTTGCAAAAGTAGATATTACATTGGTGTCTTGCCGTTATTCAAATATTTTCAGTTGAAGTATTAAGCTAAACCATTTGAAACTTTGGTCAACAATTTCATATGGTTCAGCCTAAAAATATTCTGCTTGTAACATACTTCTAAAAACTTGGAGGGGGACACAGCAGTGTTTGTTTTAACAAAGCAATTATTTTTGTTTTATAAAAATCACTTTTGGTTGGAGACAGAAATGGGGAGTTGTTCAGTAGGTATAGAGTTTCAGTCATGCAAGGTGAAACAGTTCTAGAGATCTTTTATATAACAATGTGCATATAGTTAACAATATTGTGTTCTATACTTTAAGAGTAGACTTCATGTTATATGTCTTCTACTACAATAATTATAATAATAAAAAAGACAAGCTTAAAAAGAGAAATTTAATTTCCAGGCCATCCTTCTCTTGGTTGGTCAAATAAACATACTCATTAAGGAATTTTTAAAAATCACTTTTCATGGCACCTAATAATATCAGTCAATGTTAAATAAAGTTTAGATCCTAGCTTAAATTTCCAACTTTGTATTCTTCATGATGCTTTCCCTATACTATTTGGTGCTCAATGTCAATTTATGGCATAAATTAATATTAGTGAAATCTATTAATTTTCAAGGGGTTTCCTTACTGCAGAAATATATCTAATATAAAAACATAAATTAGTGACTAGAGAATGTTTAAACACATATTAAGTACTTTTCTCACCTTTTCATTCCCTGTACTCAATTACAGTAATAGTTACTTTCCATGCACATTCACCGAATTCTTTAATTCCTTCATCAGATACTTATTGAGTGCTCATTGTTTTCCAGGTAGTATGATGTAGCTTGAAGTCAAACTACAAAACAATATGATAGAGACTGCATGTACAAGCACAAAGAAAGTAACAAGAAAGCACCTAGCTTGGGGTAAGTCGGTAAACACAAGGGGAGCTTTAAACAGGAAAAACACCAGAGGGGATACTTTAAAGACAGGTGGGATCATAGCAATTTTGTTTCTTAAAGATGAAAATTACTTTGAAAGTACTTCATTAAAATTCAACCAGTAAAAATCTTGTAACAACAATAAAAACAAAACCAAAACCAAAACACACCACACCTCAGAACCCCAGAACTATAGTTTGTATTGACCTTGATCACATAGGCCAAATAATTCAAATTTCAGATGCTTAATTTATGCACTGCAAAGACCACCTCATTATTTACATCCAGAAAGCACTGTTTGTTTTTACCCACACTAATATCTTACCAACTTATAGCGTAAATGTAAAGTTAAATTTATAACTACTTGTTTGGTGCCAAGTTAAATCACACTATGACAACATACAAGGTTCAAATGTAAGGGAAGTTACAAACAAGTCCTTGGAGAATCAAAAACATTGTTCATGAAGAAGTCATACACTGACCTTCAGAAAAGAGTTGGAGCTTGCACTCATCAATTTCTCTTTCTAAGAAGTTTTGTGTTAACTTCATGGCCCCTAAAAATCAGATCAAGTTCAATCTTCACTACCTTAGAGTTAAAGTAAGCTTTTTATGGTTATTAGATATACCTCCGTATTTAACAATCAGTCTTTAGAGGAAGGGACCATCTCATTCTCTTAATAGTGAGTATAGAGAAAACTTGTAACAGCAAATACCTAATTGGACACAGCTGGGCTCATTTTTAAACCTTCTTAACACATTCTGCTAACATTTCTTTATATAACATTATGAGTACAAGACAACAAAAACTTCTTAAACTGTTAAAGAGGAAGCTAAATCGAGCTACATCTATGACATGTCTGTTCAGGAACTTTACCTTAATTCATAAAAACTTATTCGATTAAAAAATCACTAGAACTGGTGGCTGGCTTCAAGTTAGTTATTATTGCTAGCACTGAAATTTCCCCTAATGTTAACTGTTTAAAGAAAATGATGAGGTTTAAAATCTAGACAAAATCAATTTTTAAAAATGGGAATTATAATCCAGCTGCAATGTAAAGTTTTACCTAATTTTTTTTCTTGCAAAAAATGTAACTTTAGTCTTTTCTTCTTTTTTGAGGGCGCGGTTTTCTCTAAAGAAATAGCTGCTGAATTTGCAGGACCTTTGGAGTACTTCATGCCTAATTAGCACACAGTTAACTATTTAAACAACAACTGTGTCCTTTCTCCAAAGACCCACGTACTTAGCTTCTGGAGATTACTAAATTCACAGAATTTAGTGAACAGAATTCACTTCGCGGGTCCCCAGCAAACCCGAAATCTGAAGTGTCTACCCTGAGCGAGGGACTCGACTGGGACTCGGGATAAGGAGATAACTAAATTCATACCCAGAAATCCTCCAGAGGGACAGCCTTGGATGTAGACTCTGAAGACGCCAGTCTGGGTTCCAACCCCAGACGCAGAAAGCTGCATGCTTTCCACCCACCCGCTTTGGCCAGCGGGTTCTCCCAGTCTGAAATGCTAGGTAACAAAGATACTGGGGAATTTAAAGTATGTATTTAATGCCCTACCTATGTTTACATTTGGGAGGGCTTCTTTAAAAAAAAAAAAAAAGGAATAAAAGGGAAAAAAATTACCTCCCCCTCTACCCCCGCCCCAGCTTGCCGGCTACCACACAGGTGGCTAAACAAGCTGTCATCCAGGTTCCCAAAGCTCCGCCCCTCGCTTTGCAGGTAGCCAATAGTGTGAGAGAACTCCAGGAAGCGCGGCGACGCAAGCGCTGACGCCAGCGTGATGACGCAGGCGGCGTCACTGTCTCCAAGGAGCGGTCTGGGGCACCGGTTTCAAAGTCGCAGGGCGGGCCGAGTGGACTTCCGCTGCTGGCGTCGGGCTTCCCGGCCGTCCTGAAGTCGCTCGTCGTTCTGCCAAGGACGCCGCCACCGGGCTGCCCGCCGGCTTCCTCGGCGCTCTCCTGAGTGGCCCTACACGACCCCGAGTGACCCGCGGGACGCATATATCCACTCGCGTCCCTGGTCCCACCTGGCTGAGATTCGAGTGGACGTGGAACAGAATTCACGTGGCGGGTCCCCAGCAAACCAGAAATTTGTAGTGTCTTTTGAGCGAGGGGTTCGGCTGGGACTCTGGGGAAGGAGACGCCGCGGGGCTATTGACGCCGCGTGAGTAGGATGCTAATTACACCGCTCCAGTGCCAAACAACCTCCGAAGCGTTGCGTTACTTTTGTTTTCCCGCACAGCGAGCTTTGTGTCTTTTTGAGAAAAGGTGGTGAATGCTCCCAACTAAAATTGTATCCAAATAGACACAGAAATCGACTTCCCGCGAGAACAAAGTAAGCTCTATATTCCTTGATTGAGAATTCTTAAATGTAATGTTTAATACCGTCATTGTTAACTAATATTTTCTGAGTGCCTGTTTGGTGCCTAGAAATTTGCAAAAACTTTAAAAAGCTGCAGAAAAAGCTTGGTGGTATATATGAGGATGTGTATACACTTTAAAACCGTTTGGTAACTACTTCCAGGTTCCTTACGCTTATATGGGACTCTGTTACAGGCATGTTTGTTATGCTCCTCGCATGCTCTGGAGAAATTAGAGGGCTAATGGCCAGAATAGTTTCCAGCTGCAGTTAGAACCTAGAAGCACAGCTCTGGCCATTTATTCAAAGATTGTTTATTGAGCGCCTCCTATTTCTGTTACGTGCCAAGCGCTATACAAGCATAGATACTACACGGGTAAGGAAGACTGTTCTACCCTCCAAGAATTTAATTTGAGGAGGAAAATCTGTAAATTCCATATATATGCTGAAGTGGTAGCAACGACTAACTTTTTTTGCCTCAGTTTCCTCACAGGGTTGTTGGAATGATTAAATGAGTGTTACAATATATAAAGGATTTATGATAGTGTCCGACACATAGTGCTAAACAAATATTAACAATTACAGGGTTATAATTTACTGTGGTCAAGGAAGGTGCCATTTGTGCTGAAACTTGAAATACTAATATGAATTTACTAGGTAAAGAACTGTGTAAGCAAATAGAACACTATTTGCAACACTGAAGGGATTAGGAATGTGCTTTGTAAAAAATTTGAAAGCACGTTGGCTTGAATGGAATATGGTGTATATAGGAAACTGGCATGTGGAGCTGAAAGGGAAGAATTCGGCTAGATGGTGAAGGGCCTCCTCTGCTGTGTGTTAAGGAGTTTGGACCTTTGCACAGATTTTAGGAATCACTGAAAGGAATTCAGTTGGGTAACTTGATCAGATTGTGATTTATTTGAAAAGCCCAGCTGGTTTTTATGAGGAACATGCATTATAGCAGAGTGCAGTTAGGTGACTGTTGTCATTATCCAGGTAAGAAGTAAACTAAGGTAGGTACAGAGAAACTGGAGATGAGAGATTTTGAAGAAAGAGGTAGAGGACACCTCAGGTTTTTGGCTTGCTTGAGGAACAGGGAGAGTAGGAAAAAAGTAGTAAGTTCCATTTTGGAAGCATTATAGACCAGTGGTTAAGAACTTAACCTCTGGATTCACTCAGCCTGGGCTCATATTTTAACTGTGTCTCTTTCCAGGTCTTTGACCTTGGGCAAGTTACTTAGCTGCTTCTCCATGTCTATTTTCTCATTTGTAAAATGGGTATAATAGCACAACAACCCTTAAGGGTTTATTGTGAGGATTAAATAAGATGATGCAAATAAAGCACTTAGGATGGTACCTAGCACGTATTAAGTGCACAGTGTATATTATCTAAAATCATTAATGACCCTATATTGATAACATTAGGATTATTTCTTAGGTTTCTTAGGTTTGAAATGGAAATATCCCTTTTCCGATAAAGAGGATTAGTTGGCCACCATCTGCATGGTGTGGGAGAATTGGTGATGAGGAGTTTGGTTGGGGTGGGGAGTAAAAACTGTGTTTCAGAGGAATGCATCAGCCAGAATTCTTAAAACTGAAATCCAAATACTAGAGAGAATGGTAGAAGCATTGTAAATTATTTTTTGAAAAATGAGTGGTAGTTCACCAGAAGACAAATGAGTGGAAGAAGGGAGTCCTTACACGGAGGGAGCAGAAGAAACAAAGGCTTGGAGGTTTAAAATAACTGCTTATTCAGGAAATTGGAGTACAGAATGGTAAAATTTTCATGAAGAGATGAT
The DNA here is from genome assembly GCF_048564905.1 of Vicugna pacos. Taxonomy (NCBI): domain Eukaryota; kingdom Metazoa; phylum Chordata; class Mammalia; order Artiodactyla; family Camelidae; genus Vicugna; species Vicugna pacos. The sequence goes on from NC_132988.1 coordinate 29,960,382, forward strand.
AATGAGTTTTGGATGTCTGTGAACCTCCCCCTTTTTCCTTTAACTGGATCTCACATGCCAGTTACAGCTAGTGGATGACCTCCACATTAATTGACCTGCTAAACACCAGCTCAGGTAAATATAGATCGCTTGCCTTTCTCCCACCTACCTATGTATTCTCTGCGTTGACTTCTATTCCTTTTTGAGCCTCTTTTCGTTTGTTCTAGCATTTGCAGGACACCATTCTTCCATCTCCATCTGGGAAGGGAGATCTGATAGTCCTTAGGGACCTGTTCGAAGAGAGACCTGTATACCAAGCTAAGGAATGAAGAATTCATTCTTGTAGTGGGGATTATGAGCATTGGGGATGGACTCTTTTTTTTTCCTTTTTATTCTCTTAAGTGTCTTTTACAGAATAGAAGTTTTTAATTTTAATGAAGTTCAATTCATCGATTTATTCTTTAATGAATGTGCCATATATAAGAAATTTTTACCTTACCCAGGGCTGTAAAGATTTACTTCTGTGCGCTTTTCTACAAGTTTTGTAGTTTTAGATTTTACATTAAATTTTTTTTTCTTATGTCTTTGTCTGGTTTTGGTATCAGGTAATGTTGGCTTCATGGAAAATATTTTGCCCTCTTCAGTCTTCTGGGATACATTTGTGTAGAATTGGTATTATTTCTTCCTTAAATGATTGGTAGAATTTACCGGTGAAGCCAATTGGTTCCCTTTGTAGGAAGATTTTAAACTACAGATTCAACTTCTTTAATAGAGGGTTATTCAGTACTCCATTGTGCATGAATGACCCTTTACAGGTGGTATATATATGGAGTTCTATCTCTGTGCAGCTTTCTCTCTAATTCTTTGGCCTGCCAATTCTAGTTTAATTGTTTTCCACTGAGTCTCAACTTCGTCTCCTAAACTCAGAGAGTCTGCTGATCTCTGCTGCATTTTCCCCCTCTGTTCTACAGCCTGAAGTGTCTCTCAGGTCATTAAGCTGGGGTGATCCTTAGGGCTCATCTTATTTGTTTTGTGTCTGTCATTATCATTGTCTGATGTCTCCTGTCTTGCAAACCATTGTTTCAATTGTTTGTTTTTTGGTTGTGTCAGGTGGGAAGGTTGTTCTTGTTAACTTTATCTTGAGCATGAAAATCCTATTCAAATAGCCCACCTTTTGAAACACAAATATCTAACTCCCACTGTAACTGTTCTTTGACTTCATCAAGACCTCTATTTGTTGAACCCTTCATTTTCTACCATTTCCTTAACTCTTTCCCAGCTTGTGTTTTACTACTTTCTTACACAGGCTGTAACAGTTGCCCATTGGTCCATCTGCTTTCTTGTTAGTAGTATGACTATGCCCCTGCTTTTCTGTAGCACATGTCCAGTAACACCTTATCCCTAGTTGCCTTTCAGTTCTCATACCCAACTGTTAATAACCATAGATAAAAACCTCCTAGATAAGTACCACCACAAATTCAAGGTTAATTCATAGCTAGTAAGTAACTGAGCTGGGACTTGAACCCAGGCAGTCGAGTCCCAGTGTCTGTTCTTAACTACTACCTGGCAAAGACACTTGCATGAAAGGAAACTTACAAGCCTCTTTCACTTATGCACATAGAAACTAAAATCTTAAATAAAATATTAATAAGTTGAATCCAGCAATGAATATAAATTGTGTATAGATACCTATATAAACATACAGTCATCTTCATATTGGGTTCATCCTAGCAATGAAAGGGTAGTTATAAAATTATTAGAAAATTAAATACATAAGAGAAGACCTAGATTAATGGAGAAACATCAAATTTATGAATTTGAGTGCTCAATATAGTAAACATAAATGTGTCAGTTATCTCATAAATTAATGAGTAGATTGAATGCAATGCCAAACCTAGTTTTGACAACATGGTTCTAAAATCTATGTGGAAGAGCTAAGAATAGCCAAAAGGGTTTTAAAGAACATCAAGATGGGAAATTTTATTTTACTATTAAGACTTATTATAAACATACAATTTTTAAATCAATATTATATTGGCAGTTAAATATATAGATCAGTTAGCACAGAAACAGACACACGTATCCACGAACATCTGAAAGAACAAACAACACAAATCTAGACTGTTCAGCAAATGATGCTAGGATAATTGGCTCTCCAAATGAGAAAGTAAAAATAATAAAGACATCTTTCTGACATCTTTCTCACGCCATATGAAAAATCATCTCCAGGTTGATTGAAGGAATAAATTCTCTTAAACTTTCAGAAAAAAATTTAAGAGGGTGTCTTTATGATCTCAGGATAGAAGATTTCTTCAACAAACATTTTTGACTGAAAGGAAAATATGTCTGAATAGATTACACTAGAAATAAAAACTTGGATATCACAACATCATCAATATAATGACTAGCCCATCCACAGAAAGGGAGAATATATTTACAATAAACATGACCAAGAGTTGATTACCATCCAGAATTTAAAGAGATCTTTCACGAACAAAAACACATTCATACTAATAGAAAAATGGTTAAAGAATATGACCAGGCCATTTACAAAAAAATAAAACCTGGAGAGCTACTAAAAATATGAAAAGGTGTCGATCTCATCAGTAATTCAGAAAATGCAAATTAAACAATGAGATAAGTGCTTGTTGAATAAAGGAAATACTAGATTTAAATTACAGTAAAACTCCCGATTAAAGTCAGTATATGAAGATTTTGTTTTCTTCATTAATGCACAATTGACTTCTTAACCTTGTTTAATTACTGAGAACTCAGATTTAGTATTTCTTCTTATTTGAAAAATGTATCAGAAAAAAAAGTAGTAGTTTGTATTGGAATTATTATATCCCTGACCATGTCTCCAGCCTCCTTTTGAGACTGAAGAGTAATAAGCAGAAACTAGATCCTAATTTTAGAGCTGTGTCGAGCAACTTTCTTAAAAGTTCTGAGGATAACAAAAAAGGATAATTCCTTTTAAACTCAATAAAAAGTTAAAAATTATTTAAATTATTTATACTTTATAATTACTTATTCCTTTATCAGACTCACGTGTATCTGTCATATTTCTCCACTAACTTATGTGTGCTTTCAAGGAAGAAACTATTATCTGAAGGTAACAATGTAGAATATGTACACTATCTGTGTGTATGTGATATATGTTTGTTTATTGATATATATAGTTAATGTATATGTGCATATATATGTATATTTGCTTATGTATAACATATGCAGAAAAGTAGAGAAAACAAATATAAAACTAATAGAATTGTTACAAATCTCAAAACTCTTAACCACAACCCAGATCAAAAAATAAAATGTTGCTAAGACCTTAGAATCCCTCTTGTAATCGTAACCTCTCCCCCATCTCCAAAGATAATCAAAGATAACCAGTATTTTTAATTTTACCCTGTGATTTAGTTTTGCCTCTGTTTGAAGTTTATATAAATGGAATCATAAACAGAATCATAAATTGTGTATCCTTCCATGTTTGGCTTCTTTCATTCAGTATTACGTTTTTGAGATTTATTCATAGTCTTGCTGGTAGATGTAATATGCTCATTTTCATTGCTGTAGAATAATCAGTTTATAAATTTATCACTTTTATCCATTTTTCTTTTGATATTTTCATTTGTTTCCAGTTTGGGGGGCCATTGAAAATAGTGTTTTTATCAGTATATTTTGTCATGTCCTTTAGAGCTCAAGTGCCCACATTTTGGTTGGATATATTCCTAGGAATTATGTATTTGTTTAATCTTAAAGTTGTACTAATTTACACTCTGACTAGCAGTGTATGGGAGCTTTCTTTATTCCATGTTGTCAACAACACTTGTTTTTTAATCTTAGCTCTTAGCTCTTTATTATAATTTTAGTTTGTATTTTCCTGATATCTGAAGTTGAGCAGCTTTTCTATGTTTATTGACCACCTGAGTAAACTTTTTGTGAAGTACTCATTCAAGTCTTGCTTTTAGGAGTGTCTGCCTTCTAATTGATAAACGTTCTTTGTATATTCTAGAAATAAGCCCTTTGTCAGTTATATGTGTTAGAAATATCTTCTCCATGTTTGTAGCTGTCATTTTTACTCTCTTAACAGTCTCTTTTTTGATGATCAGAAGTTCTTAATTTTAATGTGGTCCAGTTTATCATTTTTTCTTTTATGGTTAGTGCTTTTTGTGTTTTGATTTAAAAATACCTTTTTCTCCTGTAAGGCTATAAAGATACTCTCTGTTCTCATCTAGAATGTATTGTTTTGGCATCCACAGTTAGATTGCCAATTCACATAGAATTGATTTTTATGGATGATGTTTTGTTCTTTTTCTTGAGGATATCCAGTTGACCCAGAACCACTTACAAAAAGTCCTTCCCCTCTCACAGCTCTGGAGTGCCCCTTTGATCACAATATATATATGTATTTTCCTGGATTCTGGATTCTCTTCAATTGGTCAGTTTTGTTCATCCTTATATGACTATCACCCAATCTAAATGACTATAGCTTTAAAATAAATCTTGGTATCTTGTTGAACAAGTCTTCCCCTCTGTTCTTCTTTTGCAAATGTATTAGCTATTCTCATTACATTTCTGCCATATTTCATTTTATTATTTATTTTTATTTTTTGGGTAGGGTATCTCATTGGTATTTCAATTTACTTTTCCATAATGCACAATGCATATCATTTTCCAGTAATTCCCCAATGTGGATCAATTTATACATACTTAGTTCACATTTATGTATAATATTCAGTAAGGTAATACTAATGTTGACCTATTTGTTTTAATTTGGGTTTGTTTTTTATTGTGGAGATTTTCTAGTTCTTTGAGTATTTTGCATGCAAACCTTTCTTCATTTATGTGTTTTGAAGGCATATTCTCCTAGTTAGGGGTTTGTCTTACCATTCTTTGAACATTGTCTTTCACAGAGTGGACATTTTAAATTTAATAAAGTGCATGTTATCAATGTTTTTCTTTCCTGGATTGTGCTTTTTGTGTTTTGTATGAAAACTAATTATCAAACTATAACTCACGTAGATTTTCACCAACTGTCATTTTTGTAGTCTTTTTTTTTTTTTATATTTAAGACAATGAATGATTTTGAGTGAACTGATGTCTAAGGGGCAGAGTTTTTGTCTTTATTTATTTCCTTATGGTCATCCGTTTGTAGCATCATTTGTTGAAGATGACTAAAGACTAAAAGTTGATCTTTTCTGTGTTGATGTTCCTTTATTCCTTTGACCAAGGTCAAGTTGTCTGTATTTGCATAGATCTATTAGTAGAGTCTCTATTCTGTTCCATTTATCTGTTATTCGTCTGTTTGTTTAACATTCTGTTCTCTCTTGATTATTTTAGGTTTATCGTAAATCTTGAAATTGGAAAATGTGAGTTCATTAACTTCTTCATCGGTGTTGTCTAGACTACTCAATGCCGTGTTTAAACAAGTTTGTTGATATCTACAAAATGGCTTGCTGAGATTTTTTATTGGGCTTGCACTGGATCTGTAAATCATTTTAAGAAGCATTGATTCTATTCTTATCTTGTGGTTGGCTTTATTCGTTTGATAACTATGTAAGTTTAAAAAGCTAAATCTCTGAACCGTTCTTAGAAACAATGAACAGTACATATATGTAAATTTTAAAAAAAGAAATATCCAGAAAAAAAGAAGCATTGACATCTTAATAATATTGTGGCTTTTGATCATGAGCAAGGAATATATCTCAATTGGTTTTTCTTTCATTGCTTTCAAGAAGGTTTCATGTCTTTTTTTCTTTAAAAAAAACTTTATTCTAAGTTTATATTTTTTAAAAAGATCCAGTTCATCCATCTCCCTGCTCCCACCCTCCACTTCTTACCCCCACCAATCTGTTTTCTGAATTGATGAGCTTGGTTCCTTCATTCCCTTTCCTTCCTTTTACTCTTTCCCTTTCCTTCTCTTCCCTTCCCCTCCCTTTCTTTCTTTTCTTTTTTTCCTCTCTTTTTTTCTTTTTTTCTTTTTTTTTACATGAGGAATCATGTAAGAGAAATCATATATCTTTCTGTTACTTATTTCATTTAGCTAATGCTCTTGAGGTCCATCCATATTGTCACAGGTGGCAAATTATTTTTTATGGCTGAGTAATATTCCATTGTATACTTACCATAGTTTCTTTATCCATTCATCCAACAATGGACCGTTAGGTTGTTTCCATATCTTGGCTGTTGTAAATAATGCTGCAGTGAACATGGGGGTGCATATATCTTTTCAAGTTAGTGTTTTCATTTTCTTTGGGTAAGTACTCAAAAGTAGAATTGCTGGATCACATGGTGGTTCTATTTTTAATTTTTTGAGGACCTACATACTGTTTTTCATAGTAGTTGCATCAGTTTACATTGCTACCAACAGTATACATTTCCATGTCCTCACCAACACTTTTTATTTCTTTTTTTTTTTTTTTGATAATAGCCATTCTAACAGGAATAAGGTGATATCTTATTGTGGTTTTGATTTACATTTTCCTGATAATTAATGATGTTAAGTATCTTTTCATGTGTCTGTTGGCCATCTGCATGTTGTCTTTGGAAAAATGTCTATTCAGATAATCTGTCCATTTTTTAATTGGATTGTTTGTTTTAGCTACTGAGTTGTATGAGTTTTTTGTATATTTTGGATATTAGCCCCTTATCAAGTACATTATTTGCAATTATTTTCAGTTGGCTGTCTTTTCATTTTATTGATGGTTTTCTTGGCTGTGCAGAAGTTTTTTCCTCTTTAAGAAGTTCCAAGGTACTACATTTTCACTATCATTCAGTTCAAAATACTTTCAGATTTGCTTTGTAATTCCTCTGAGACCAGTGAGTTATTGAAAAGAAATTTCTTAACTTCATAATGTATGGAGAGCTTTATTTTTTAATTCTTGATTCCAGCCAAATTGCACTATTACCAGGTAATACACTCTCTTTGGCTTTGTAGGGGAAGAAAAATAATTTTCCTCTACCCTCCTAGGCTCTTACCTGAGCCTCCCCTCTCTCCCCCATAAAAGACAGATGAACAGGAGAAAAAACAAGTTTAGTAACATGTATACATTCTGTATGCATTAGAGAGGTCCAGGAAACCTGAGAAAAACTCTTTCCTTGGCCGAAGATACAATCTTAAATAACATCTTCAGCTAAAGACAAAAGAAGATGTTAGTGGGGAAAGAGTAGGCAGTTATGAGAAGTTACCAGGAAAAGTACAGTAAATGAGGGTAAGGTTGTTATGCAGATTTAAGTTGTTGCCTTCCCTATTGTTAGAATCCTCTTTCTCTTTCTGGTATAGAAAGGGAAATATACTTATAAATGGAATTTTCTCTCATAAATGTTAAAGTATTTACAAAAGGATAATTTCTCAGTTTTCAGAGTTTTTCCTATGTCTGCTATTTCTTAAAAATAATGAGCCTAAAATAATACTTATGCTAAAGAGGCATATTTTAGAGTGGTATATTCTTCTCCTATGGAGTTACAGTCATTTGAAAGTTATTGAGACTTACTCTTTTGTCAGCAAATTATGAGTTTTAAATGTTCATGTGATCTTGAAAGAGTGAATTTTGTACTGTCGATTGAAAAAAATGTACTGCCTAAAATTTGAGACTTATGTTTTATTCAGCAGACATACTGAGGACTTAAGCCTGGGAGACAGCCTCTCAGATAGCTCTGAGGGATTGTTCTGACGAGGTAAGGGAGGAGCCAGGATATGTAGGAGTTTTTCCAAGCAAGTCCAGGTAGTTGGAACATCAAAAGATTACTATTAATTAAAGAAGAACCAGACATCTCAAGTTAATGAATTTTGCACTCTTTTATGAATGGGAAGATGCAAAAGTCTGGACTCATTGAAATCACTCCTTTAATACGCACCTTAACTATCTAGGGCCAGTATCCTGCTTTTCTCCATCCTGAATTTCCTCAGGGTGCACAGTTGGGGATGACTGCAGTGGCTGATGGCCCCCACATCTTTTGTTTACTGATTTGCAGGGGACATTGTTCATTCATAGTATATTTGTTGGCTGCTGTGTTCTATTGTATGTTTCTTTTCTTGATGCAAATAAAAATATCACCTTGTGCTTACTGAGAGCTCTGGCCTTTTCTGGACCTTCTTTTCCATTGTCTCTTGCCCATCACTTCCTAATTTGGGTACTTTGTTCTGCAGTTTCTCTGTAGTGTGGAGGTTTGTCCTGGAAGAGAATTTCAGCAGATTTTAATTTCTGAAGATGTATAATTATAGCCTTATCCTTCCAACTCTTTTCACTTCTAGTAGCAGGGACGAGAAAAATAAATGTGGAAAATATTTTTTGCCTTTCAGTAACCTGAAGATCAAGCCAAGAAAGACTGAGAATTAAAATTTATAGGGTCAGAAAAATTAGTTCTTGCAGCTCTTTTTTTCTTATTGGTAGTAGTTGGCCTAGGTGCGTAGAATGACCTATTCTTTTTTTTTTTAACATTTTTTATTGAATTATAGTCATTTTACAATGTGTCAAATTCCAGTGTAGGGCACAATTTTTCAGTTATACATGAACATACATATATTCATTGTCACATTTTTTTTCTCTGTGAGCTACCGCAAGATCTTGTGTATATTTCCCTGTGCTATACAGTATAATCCTGTTTATCTATTCTGCATATGCCTGTCAATATCTACAAATTTTGAACTCCCAGTCTGTCCCTTCCCACCCCCTTACCCCTTGGCAACCTCAAGTTTGTATTCTATGTGTATGAGTCTGTTTCTGTTCTGTATTTGTGTTATTTTTTTTTTTTTTACATTCCACATGTGAGCGATCTCATGTGGTATTTTTTCTTTCTCTTTCTGGCTTACTTCACTTAGAATGACATTCTCAGGGGACATCTATGTTGCTGCAAATGGCATTATGTTGTCCTTTTTATAGCTGAGTAGTATTCCATTGTATAAATATACCACATCTTCTTTATCCAGTCATCTGTTGATGGACATTTAGGCTGTTTCCATGTCTTGGCTATTGTAAATAGCACTGCTATGAACATTGGGGTGCAGGTGTCTTTTTGAAGTAGTGTTCCTTCTGGATATATGCCCAGGAGCAGGATCCCTGGGTCATATGGTAATTCTATTCCTAGTCTTTTGAGGAATCTCCATACTGTTCTTCACAGTGGCTGCACCAAACTACATTCCCACCAGCAGAGTAGGAGGGTTCCCTTTCTCCACAGCCTCTCCAGCATTTATCATTTGTGGACTTTTGAATGATGGTCATAGAATGGCCTATTCTTAAATTTTAAAATGGTGTGTGAAAACTGAGGATTCATTTTATTTTGAATAGCAGTGAAGACTAGCAGTTTTGTATTACATATATCAAATAATACCTGTTATTTCTATTTTTTAAAAATTGAGTATTACCTAATGAACTACAAATTGGTTTTTCTTTTTGTTTCAGATCAAAGATTAAATGACATTCTTAGGCGATATCAAATGGAAAATTTTTTCAAATATTCATCAATACAGGTATGTAAATTAAATTGAGGTCTAATAAACTAAGTTAAGATTTGATTGCAAATAATTATGAATGAGTGCAAAATAATTCTATTTAAGATTATTCCATGTGATGTTGAAAGTTTGCTTACAGCTTTGATTCTTACAAGGAAGACTACTTGTTTTTTGCTTAATGAATATAAATTCCTTGACCATAGAAATTGCCTTTCTTCCCCCCAGAGTTGAAGCTTATGTATTATCTATGGTGTTCACATGTTAGAATTCTAAAATGAGAATTGATTAGACTTTTGAAACATCCAAAATTGTTTTTCAGAATATAGCCAGTTGTAAATGTGAACTCTCTGAATTCTCATAAATTATGACAAGCATAAACTAACCCAGTAAATAATGTATGACATTGTTTTATTATATCTTTCCTTGGGTGTATGTTTTTGTTTAAATAATGTGTTAAAAAATTTTTTTTGACTGTTAAGGTATATTTACTGGTGGACGTAGAGTTAGAGAATATTAAAAGAAAAATAGCTGCTGGATTAGTGGTAGTTCTTTACTGAAACAGCAAAGAAGTGTTTTGCTTTTGACATAAATGAATTTTGTAAATTAAACTGAAATTGCTGTTGAGATATTAAAAAGAAGTTGTTTTTAAGATACTAGGTGTTAGAGAATCTTCATAATCCAACAGTCTCTAACTTTTGCTCAGATTCTTAAGATTCTTTTGCTTCTGCTTAATGTCATATAGAACATGCCTGAGGGGAGGATTCAGACAAAAGATGGTGCACTGAGATAAAATCACACAACGTGAGAGTTGTGGGTTAAGTTTTATTTGGGGTAGAATGAGGACTATAGCCCTGGAGACAGCATCTCAGGTAGCTCTGAGGAACAGCTCCAAAGAGGCAGGGGGGACCTCACTATTATAATATGAAGGTGGCTTGTATGCAGTCAAGCACACATTTAGGCAGAGGCTTGCTGCTAGTCACAAGGAACAGATGTCACCAATAATGATTTTAGTGCATATGAGGCGAATAAGAATTTGGGCTCAAAATCTTCTCCTGAAAATACCTACCTATCTGAAGGCCTGTTCTGCCAGTTTTCCCAGAGCATAGAGTGCCGCATTCCTGATCTCCACCCTGTACTCCTTTCAGAGAGTGTTGGAGGTCAGTGTCTGTAGCAGGTCGTGACTTAATCCAAGCAGAGGCAGGTGGCAAGTGCCAACTTTTAGTTGGCAAGATTGATTTTAAAACCTGAGAAGACCTCTAGACATGGTATTGCATCATATCTACTGGAATCTATGGCTGATTTGTTTATGAAAGATGGTTTTAACAGATAAAATAATGACTCTAGGTGGCCCTTTAGATGTACTTGAATTGTGTATCGTGATTATAATTGATTAAAGCCTGATAGTAACATAGCAAGCAGAAACAGGTTTTCCTTTACATAATAGAGTACTTTTTGGTGAAATTGTAGCTTTAATTCTCTGAAGATACACATTCTTATTTTACATACACTGTTTTTGTCATCATATGATCAAATCTTGATTTCTATTTCTTATTTTTAGTGTTAGTATGTTGTTACTGCCTAAGATTCCTCTGCAGTCTACCATCTCTTCAGAACATGTTGCTGTCTCAAGACTCCAATCCCCATGGGTCTTGCCTTTCACTGCACAGTTTGCACTAGTGAGAGGGGAGGTCATATGAGAGCATGAAAGGGAGTTTAATCTGCTTTCTAGCAGAAAGGTCCACATCCTTGGCCACATGCAGTGCATTCTTGGGGTTTTTTTCACCCTAGAAACATTATTCTGGTTTCTGATAAAATGCTCAGGGGGATTTCTTTTTTTGTTTTATTTTTGTTTTCTGTTTGTTTTGTAGTAAAGAATGACATAGAAGTAGGAGGAACCCTTTATCAAAGAGAAAATGGAACCCAGGAGCACTGGCTCAGATCTCTTGTCACTGTAGCTTTAGTCATTGCTACTAGCAACAGAAATTCTTTATAAATTTGCTTGCCCTTTTTGTTCAGCTGAATTTTCCAAGTTTCTAGAAAAGTTCTTGTTAGATACAATATTTAATAAATACTTGTTGACTTAATGAAACAACCTCTTCTTCGCTCTTACCTACTTATCTTCTGGCATCATTTGAGCTCCATGTGCCAAATACATTGAAAGTGGAGACGTCAAAAGTCATGATCACTTGGGAAATACAAATAGTTCATGCTTTTTAGTTCTATTTTTAGGGATAAAATTCCAATAAAGTGTCCCTTCTTTCTCACACTAGGTACCATAAAATTTCCAGGACTTGTGTTAAATGGACATATTGTATGAAACCTTTTTCTAATATTGAAAAAACAAAGCTGCAGAGTTTGATATTTATTTCTTATATTTTAAGCTGGAACTTCAAACATGGTTTTATATAGAAACTACTGTAAGTGATAGTTAAAATTCTTAAGTACTATTACTACATAATGATTATTTCAACTTTTTTTGGATCAAAGTATAAGTTTTATGAATTGCCTTAAGGTATTTTGTATAGTCTTCTTGGGGAAATGATACATTTATAGTAACTAATGATATATAAATTCTTTGAATTTAAACTGAAAGTTGGACTCTTCCAATGTGTTGAGTAGCTTGTATATTTAATGTATTTGGTTCATAATACTTTCATAATTTATTCATCTTTTAAAAAATATTTTTCCTTCTTATAATTGTATGTAACCTTCTGAAGATATTTTAAATAGCAACTAGTTTCTTCAATGATCCCTTCAAGTTGTTTTCAAATTTAGTTGTCTTTCTTTGATTATTTTGTGTTTTTTTATATAAATAAAGTGTTTCAAGTAACATTGCTCTCTGAGAGTGTAGTAGTGGGCACTGGATGACAAATATTCAAAGATAAGTAAAATATTTTATTCAAGAAAGTGAATGGGAAATACTCCTCTTTTCCCATTTTTTTCCCCAATTTTTTATTCCCCATTGAATCCCTGCCTTTTCTCACAAGCAAGCTAATTGAATCTTCTTTGCAGTCTATACCATGCTAGTACATTTGTGTACTTAGGGGTGAGATTCATGTTTTTGTTCTCTTTGTACTTGCTGGAGGGATGGGGTGGAATATTAAAAATAAGTTTATTTTTTCTAAAAGCTCTCCTAAAAATATCTTCCTCTTCTAGCTTGGGACTTTTTCTACTTTTTACCCCTGGAACTCAAAATTAAAGTTAAAAAAAAATTGAGAGGTAGTCTGCTGGGAAAGAAAGGAAACACATAAACTGGAAAGAAGAGGAAGGAAGAAATAAATAAAAAAGCATGATGTTAGGAGGTATGAGTTGGTTGTAGAGGAAAGACAGTCATAGTACAAATTTATTCACCGATTCACTAATATAATAAACATTAATATATTAATTCAACAAATTTTGAGTGTATTCCTTTGCTAAGTAAGCTCTGTGGACAGAGCTATGAATAAGATAAAGAAGATCCTTCTTCAGTGGAAGAGATATGAATAAATGAATGAATGAATGAAAACTGTAATATCCTGTGAACATAATAAACACGGTGCTGAGATAGAGATTAATGTGTATGTAGTGTGGTGATGGCTGGGGCCTATTTTTGGTAGAAAGGTCAGAGAAGACTTGTCTAAGGCAGTAACATTCAAGTTGGCACTCAAAGTGAAGAACAAGCCAAAGAATGGACCAAAAAGAGACAGGTGGGAAGAAATTTGGCATGTCTTGTATAAGGTATAAGAGCTGGTTCCAACTGTAATCAAATAATAGTTATTTGAAATTTACATAAAAAAGAGGAGCTACTTCTGTTGATCATGAGTTTAAAAATATAAGACTTGTCAGGTAAAATATAACAAACAGTTTTTACTATATAAGTCAGATTACTAGCTTTCTAGACCATTGCTGTCCAGTAGAACTTCCTGTGATCATAGAAATGTTGTATAATTCTGTGCTGTTCGGTATGGTAGCCAGTATCACATGGAGCTTTTGAATACTTGAAATTAGGCTCACACAGCTGCCAGGTCTTTAATTTTCACTTAAAAAATGAAATTTAAATTTGAATAGACTACTGTGGCTTATGACTATTGTGTTGGACAGTGTAGTTCTAAACTCTCCATATGATGCCATGTGATGAAGTACTCGGGTAATAACCTTGAAGTGTTGATTTTGCGTCATTCCATGATGAGGGTAGGAAATCAATGATTTAGTACTTTAAGGAGTCTGAGTGTAAAAGTTTCTCAATTTCCCATGTTGTACATCAACCTTTATTGATAAGTGATGAAAATCTGTTTCCTCATGATATGAATGAGAAAGACTTAAGGGTTTGCTGCAACCCTCTGAAATGTACAAGATCACCTTCACAAAATGCTAGTCTACCTGTACTTTATTTTCTTCTGAAGGATAGAGGTAAGGATGCCACTTACTTATTTGATAGCCAGTGATACTGATTGAAGTCAGGGATACAAAACTAAACATTCTGAATTATAATTACAATACTTAGAACATATGTAGTTTTGTTAATTAGAGGAAGAAAAGTGTCCAAAAAATTTGTTTCCCTGACTACAATCCTATATTACTGACATTCTTTCTGTGATATACCATCACTATCATCTTAAGAAGTCATCTTGGGATCAAAATAGATAGAAATTAATGTTACAGTATCCATTATTCAAGATTCAAGATTTATAAAATTCTTTAATTTGTATAGTTTGTTTAAATTTCATTTGAGAATATAAGAAGTCTTATAAATGCTTTCATAGTCAATTTCAATCTTATTTTTCTAACCTGATTTTTTTTCCCTCTAGGTCTCCACTTTCTAAGTAATGCAGTCTCTTATTCCAGAAGTTTTTCTAGCACGTTGAAAGGGATTGCTGAATCTGTATTTTTATTTTCAGATATTTTTCTTATGTTTTGATTTATTACGTTTATTTTTGGAATCTTAGTAACTTCTATAATTACTTTGGATTATTGGGTCATTTATTCTTGTATTTGTATTTCCTTAGCAACTGTTGTTAGAAAATAGTTTTGGAACAGTGTCTTCACAGAATTCAGCTTAAGCAGTATATTGAGCACCATCTTTATGTAAGGCACTATGCCAGGGGCTTTAGTGATAGAAAGGTATGTAAAATAAAATTACTGTTTCATAGGAACCTAGAGACTAATGAAAATATGGTATGAGAAATATTAAATAATTAGGTTAGAGGTATATTATTTGAAACTTGAGAACCTTAAAACCAAATATGGGTATCAAGGAAGAAAAAGAGATCATATGCAGCTGGAGAAATCTGGGAAAGTTCCCTAAAGAGTGTATCATATCTGATGGACACTGAGTAGGTAGGATTTCAAAAGAATTTCACTGGGGGCCCAAAGAAGGGGTGGTGGAGAGCACTGCAGATGGACCCACTGGCTTGATGAGAAGCCAAGGAGGTGAGAAAATAAGTTATATTTAGGGATTAAAACATACTTCAGTTTGTGTAATCTGTTTGGTATATGTGAGGGAAGTAATTGAAAGTAACATTAGGGAAGTTAGGTTGTTTCCACATTGTAGAGAACCTTGAATGGTTAAGTTGAATAGTTTGGATTTAATTTAATATGCACTAGATAATTACTCGATATTTTTTAGAAGAATGGTTTTCTGAATTACCTGGAACAAATTTATTTATCACTAATTTATTGTGCATCTGTTGTAAGTAAGGTATTGTGTTAGACTACGATAACATAATAGTTCAGGCATGATGCTATCTATAAGATAGATGAAAGTGGAGAGAAACGTGATAAGAATAACAGTTAGGAAACTTAAAATTGATGGGTGGAAAGTAAGGGTTTGAATTATTTTGCAAAATGTCATCCATCTCCAACTATCAGTCATAATATTGATAGCTGATTTTGATTTTATAAAAAAATTCTAAGAAATTTGGGAAATAATACTTTTAAAGTTTAAACTATAATTAACTTTGAACTGCAAGAGTCGTCTTAGGTGCAAGCTTTTTTTCAGTAAATATAGTACCTGTATTTTCAGTTTACAGATCTTTAAATTAACTAAGTGTATGGAAAACTTTTTGTTAGCTTAGATACCACAATATGTAGAATCAAAACAACTAAAGTTTGAGTCCTAATTCTATCCAGATTATTTCAGCTTCCTACCCTTGAGTATTTGTCAATTCCTTTGTTTTTAAGGCAGAGATACCAGTGTGTGGATTTTTGACTGCTAGTCATCACCTCTAACCCCTGAGTTGTTCAAGGGTCAACTGTATTTAGTTATATCCAGAAGTTTTTAAACCAGTTTTGGAACAATTTAAAGTTAAAATAGGACTTGACTCTTAATTCTTTAAAAAATACAATAAATTTTTCATTGCTCTAGAACTGAGTAAACCACTCCCTGAAATAATTACATAGACTACTGGATGCATTTACTCTTTAACTCATCAATTTCTTTCTGGAAGGTTACCTTTCTTTTAGTCTAATTCCTTTTGTAGTTCTTCTGGAGTGATGTGAACACGTCTATTGAGGTTTTGCTTTGAGAGAGTTAATCCTTCCCATGTTGGTTGAATTCTTATATAGCTTTGTTAGCCAATAGATTTTTTTACCCCCATATTCAGAAAAGAGAAATTAAAAAAATAAAGAGCTATGATTTACTAAAAGCTCTCCATGTTCGGGAGTTATGCTAAATGCTTTAGATATATTATTCCCTATATTTAAAATGTATATATGTTGAACATACATCAAAGTATAGAGGATAGTAAAAACTAGTATCTGTATAGCCACCACCCAGTTTTGTTCACTCTTAACTTTTTGCCATGTTTGTTCATTCTTTGACATAATGGGATTTTGTTGCATTTTTCATTTACCTGATTTTTAAAAAATTTACAGTAAAAGCTGCACTGAACATTCTTGTACATCTCCTTGTGTTTGAATGTTTCACCATACTTTACACTAGATACTTCATATTTGATCATGTTAAAAATGACCCTAGCCTTTTAAGTTTGCTGTGGTATCTTTTGCGGTATAGAACTGTTAAATTTGGATATTGTAAAATATAGTAGTCTTTCTGTTTATAGCTATTACTGCTGATGTCTTACAGTTAGAAAATGTATTTTGAGTGAGATGATGCCAGGCAATGCTTAGAATATTGAACAAAACAGACAAAATTTTCTGCATTTTTGGAGCTTAAGAAAGCTTTCTCTATCTCAAGGTTAATAATACATTTTGTTTCAATAGTTGTTAAGTATTTTTTAAAACATTTTGATCTTTAATCTAACTGTAATTTATTTTTCCATTTGGTATGTGCAAGAATCTACTTTTATTTTTTTGCCCAACACTAGTATTGAAAAGCAGTACTTTGTCCATCAATTATAATTTCACTTCTTTTGTATACAACATTCCATAAGTACTTGTGTCTATTTCTGAATTTTCTATAATGTTGTTACTGTGTCTGTACCATATTGTTTTAATTACTTTAGTATTACAGTTTTTTTTTTTTGGCCAGATGATCTTGGCTATTCTTGCACATTTATTCATGCATGGGAACTTTAATATCTGTTTAAGATCAGGTTTCATAAATTATTCCATTGGCTTTTTTTTTTTTGAATTACATTGCACTTGCAGTGAATTTTAAAGAATCGATGTACTTATAATATTGACTGTTCCACACATGGATATGATATAGTTCCCTTTTTTTATGTCCTTCAATAAAGTTAATTTTTCAATAAAGTTATTACAACATTTAAAAATTTTATTTTCAAGTACTGTCGTATAGTAGGGAATCCGATAGTTTTCCTATTGCATTTTGTTTAATGCTGGTATTTCGGAAAGCAGCTGTTTCTTTTTGCTGATCTTCTGTCTGGTGACTTGATGCATTGTTATTGGTCTGAATAATTGGTAGATTATGTATAGTGTTTTCTAGGTAAATGGTCAAATTGTCTGTAAATGAGGTTAGTATTGTATCTTCCTTTTCAACCTTTAGATCTCCTAACACCATCCACCCAACAGATTCCATTGACGAACCTTTAGTGTTATGTTGAATTTTCACAGTAATAGTGAGCAGCCTTGTATGACTGAATTTAATGCAGTACTTCTGATGTTTCCTATTTCTAGTTTACCAAGAGTTTTTATTGTGTATAAGTGTTAAAAATTACCAAATACATTTTTTAAAACATCAGGTAAGATGATTATTTTTTTCTCTTTCTCTCTTTTGAAATTGCAATAACAGATTTTTTAAGGCTATAAAATTTTTAATTGTATTTAATTTTAAACTACTGTCAGTTTTGGTTAGAGTGGTGAATGAAAACAAAGTTTTAAGATGCAGTATTTTCTGTTATAGAAAGCTGTCTTCAAAAGAGATGGAGATGACACCTTGGAAAACTCAGTCGTTGATCAAAGGTGAGGTTGAGTTACCAGAAAAATAGTATTTTCTTAATTTTGTTCTCCTGTATATATATATATTTTTTATTGAAGTATAGTCAGTTTACAAAGTCGTGTCAATTTCTAGTCTTTTGTTGTTGTTGTTGTTGTTTTTGCTTTAAGAAGCAGAACTTTATTTGGGGGGGTAACTAGGTTTATTTAGTTAGTTATTTTGGGGTGGCAGTACTGGGGATTGAACTCAGGACCTTGTGTTTGCTAAGCATGCACTCCAACAGTGAGCTATACCTCCCCCCGCCAATTATGTTTAATTGTTAAAATAATCCTTTTAGTGTTAGTAATGTTTATTTTATGGTCTGGTGTAATTAGGTTTAAATGATCTGTCATTGAATTGACAAAGGAAAAAAAGCTAGTATTATAGTCTATAAGAGTGGTTCTCAGCTGGGTGATTTTTGCCTCCCTTCTCCTTCCAGTTACTTGACAATGTCTGGAAACATTTTTGCTTAGTCACAGCTGTGGGAGGTAAGGGTGCTACTGGCTTCTAATGGGTAGAGTCCAGGAATGCTGCTAAACATTCTGCAGTGCACAAGTCAGCCCCTATAACAGAAAATTATTCAGCCTAAAATACTGAGCTAAGGTTGAGAACCTCTAGTTTAAGAAAAAGGCAAAGTATTGATTGCTTTGGATAAAATTAGAATAAAAGTTCTGATGTTTAATTTATTTCATGTTACATATTTATTAAACTAAACAGAATGTGTATCTTTTAACTTTGTAATCTTTCTTTAGCTTTTTAGCTCCTCTTATTACTGAGTATGATAAGCATCTGGAAGAGCTAAATGGGCAGCTGAAATATTATCAGGTATGAAATCATCGTTATCAATCTTTTTATAATATTTTCTTATAAAAAAAGAAAAATAGACTCCCTTTCTTTTCAAAAACATTGATGAGGAAGAAAAGATTTACCTGTAACTAATCAGTTCTTGGCCCTCTGTGAGTGTAAGAGTGTGTGCGTGTTTGTCTGTTTGCGTGTATGTTTTCAAGATTATCTTTGGTTTTGTCTTTTGATCCATTGTTTCCTTGCTCTTGGTATCTGGTAGGAGCATCTCTTAATCTCATTATTATTTGCTTACATCTTGATTTTTACCCCAGAAAGACCCCAAACCATCTCACATCCTTTTAGATCTCTCTTTCTCTCCCCTTGTTTTACTTATATTTCCCATTATTTGGAGAATTTATTTTTTCCCTCAGTTTCAGATATCTATCAGATTTTAGATGCTTTGATGTACTTCTGATATAGACTTAAGCTGTGGCAGCTTTTTGCCGAAATCCTCTTTGTAGTGAGGTATTTTAGAATTGAAGGGAGTGAAGAAACCAAGAAAGCTGTCTATATAGACAGGTTGTCATTCTGAATCTCAAAATTTCTAAGATGGGATACATGGAGAACCAGAATCATAATACAGCATTGTTCAGGATAAAATCTGAGTTTCAATGAGCTACATTTTTAGAGTATACCTGATATTTATAATGTTTCTTTGATTTGAAAATGTTTTTTACATTTTCTTCCCAAACTTTGATCTTTCTGACTATTGGATAATCATACAACAGAAACATTTCTTAAGTATATACTATATGTTTCAAGCTAAACCCACCAGGAGGTGATGACCACTCTTTCCTAGAGTTTGAATATACTCATCATTGTGTTTGGTTCAGATACCCTGGATTAAGCCAGTTGTGACAAAGGTACCAGGGTTGACTTAATTTAATGCAAATGGAAGAAAGTATAACAACATTATATAAAAGCAACCCTGAAGACTGATTTCCTTAGAATGGGGCTGTGGATATGATAGACGCTAAGAATTTTATTTGCTCCCTTACTTTCTTTTCTCTTCATACATGGACAGAAAGAAAGAAATCTACTCTGTGCTTTGGATGACTGAATAAATGCCAGGGCTTATTGGAACAAGATTATTAGATCTGGTTTAACAATCTATATATAAATTACTGGATAGATATGTAGCTTTACTGAAAGAACATATAATGCTTACATCTTCTAAAAATAGATGTAAGTTCTTCTGTTACATTTGAAATTATTTATATTATCATTTCCAAGGTTAATCTTCTAATAAATTTATTTATAAAGTGATCCTTTAGACCTAGATTTCAAAAACAAGCCTTTCTTTTAAGTTGCAGCTTCTGTTTTGTCATAATTGTCTTCTCCTAGTCTTTACTGTTTGCTTTTTAGCCTGTGGTCATTTAAGTTTGAGCCAACCATAGTAATTTCTTTTTCTAATTGACAAAGAGCAACAGAAAGCACTCTTTTGCACAAATGGCATTTTGCTTTTATTTTTAGGACTAGTGAGTCTAAAGTTTCTGCTGAATTCATTCTCTCGAAATTGTTATAATGACTTGTGGTTTATTATAAAATGGAATAGCTGGTTATCTTAAAATTAAATTGCTTTAAATTTTTAATTTTTTGTAATCTCTCTGATTTGTTTCTTTCTTAAATCAGCGATTTTACTAAGGTGTTTAACTTCATTTTTCTATTTGGCATCCTCCATCTAAGAGTGATTACTGAATTAATTACAAGAGAGAAGAAACTGTAGTAGAAAGCCCAGAGGGCTATGATAAGAGTAGTTGCTACTTTTACAGAGAGAAAAGATGTTGACAGCTACTTCTAAGAACAGTTACTCACATAGATCTTATTGGTTAGAAGTAGTTTTTATGATTTATCTTACTGAGTCAAAAAATAGTATATCTTGAAAACAAGTATCACTGTAATTCTCTATATGAAAGATTTTCTTCCAGAAAATGCAAGTAATAGGGGAAAATTTGGTGATACGGAACATACTGCTGAAATTTTGTTTCCTTCCAACTATTAATTATTTTGAAATATTTTACAGTATAGAATCTTTAGTGTGACTGTAATGATCCAACTTTTTTTTAAACATTTTTTATCGATTTATAATCATTTTACAATGTGTCAAATTCCAGTGTTCAGCACAGTTTTTCAGTTATACATGAACATATGTGTATATTCATTGTCACATTTTTTTCTCTGTGAGCTACCAGAAGATTTTGTGTATATTTCCCTGTGCTATACAGTATAATCTTGTTTATCTGTTCTACAATTTTGAAATCCTGTCTATCTCTTCCCACCCTCCGCCCCTTTGGCAACCACAAGTTTGTATCCTATGTCTATGAGTCTATTTCTGTTTTGTATTTACGCTTTGTTTTTTGTTGTTGTTGTTTTTGTTTTTGTTTTTTAGATTCCACATATGAGCGATCTCATATGGTATTTTTCTTTCTCTTTCTGGCTTACTTCACTTAGAATGACATTCTCCAGGAAAATCCATGTTGCTGCAAATGGCGTTATGTTGTCGGTTTTTATGGCTGAGTAGTATTCCATTGTATAAATATACCACCTCTTCTTTATCCAGTCACCTGTTGATGGACATTTAGGCTGTTTCCATGTTTTGGCTATTGTAAATAGTGCTGCTATGAACATTGGGGTGCAGGTGTCATCCTGAAGTAGGGTTCCTTCTGGATATAAGCCCAGGAGTGGGATTCCTGGGTCATATGGTAAGTCTATTCCTAGTCTTCTGAGGAATCTCCACACTGTTTTCCATAGTGGCTGCACCAAACTGCATTCCCACCAGCAGTGTAGGAGGGTTCCCCTTTCTCCACAGCCTCTCCAGCATTTGTCATTTGTGGATTTTTGAATGACGGCCATTCTGACTGGTGTGAGGTGATACCTCATTGTAGTTTTGATTTGCATTTCTCTGATAATTAGTGATATTGAGCATTTTTTCATGTGCCTTTTGATGTAATGTATATGTAATGATCCAACTTTAATCCTAGTTAATGCATGTCTCCTACATAATTATTTGAATAATATATATTTTTCAAGATGCACTAATATTTTTGCAACTTTCAAAGGTCATTATTTTTAAAATTACAAAATGGAGGTCATTGCTACAGTGAAATCCAAGCCTCTTAGTTATCATGGCATTCAAGACCTGCCACCTGCCTTTCCAGTTTTTTCTCTCATTGCGTCACTCCATGTATGGTCAGTTCTCAGTTATCTGGCAGTGAATTTATTCATTTTTAGTTTAATTGTGATCCAGATGCAGCAGGGGCCTGGGAAAGGTTCACCTTTCAAGGCAGCTTTGTATGTAATTGGCTATTACTGATTTCCTAGACCAAGCTGCCTTGAGCTTCTCTTGAAGCATTGCATGTTTCACCCTTCCCTTACCTGGTTCACTCTAGGCTTGTCTCTTCTCCTATAGCCTAGAGTACCCAATCAAGACTAATGGATATATCATGCATTGGTTGCAGTTTTGTTTTAAGTATGATTTTACATGCCCTCCTTTCTGATCTCCATCTGCTCATTTACTTTTATTGAGAATTCACTATATGCCTTGTTATCTAATATTTTTTGCTTTATTTTCTCCCCACTTGAAATGCCCTTCCTTTCCTCTTGAAATCTACAATCCCTTTATCCCCTCAAAGAAAATTAATTGTACCTTCATCTCATTTCCTTTACAGTGTATGTTTTATTCTTATTTATATTTCAGTTAGTGACTTTTTACCATCTTTCCTACTAAAATTTGTGTTAGCAACCACGTTGGCAGCCTTGTATAGTGCAGAGAGTTTCGACAATTAATAAAAGGTGGTTAGAGACTGAATGAATTACTGCTAAGGAAGATCTCTATTTTCTTTTTTCACCATAAACATTTTACTTTTTGAAATAAAAGCACTTATATGGGCTTCACCTAAGATCAATTAATTAAGATATACATTCAAAGTCTAGATATCATCTGGTATTTGTTATGGTGACATACTGAGGAATATCTTTCATCTGTTTTCCTATAAATATCTAGAAATCATAGGAATTATTTATAAATATTTCTTAAATTTTATATAAAATACTTTTATATTCTATTCCAAGTGTTTTATCATGTTCTGCATATCATGAAAATACGTATTTAATATTGCTTGTTAGAAGTGAAGAATAATTATTTCTTATCTCTAGACTAGAGTCATATTATCTGGTTACTTGCAGATGATTGGACTACTTAATCCATTTCAGATCTAATTATATGGAAAATGTTTTCCTACAACCATATTTTACTCTTTCAGAAACAGACGGGTGAAATGAAACTACAGCTTGAAAATGTAATCAAGGAAAATGAAAGGTAGGTCAATTAACTATTATTTTATTCTTTTCTTAGGTGGCTTTTATTATTTTTATCTGATATTTTATACATGTAGTATACTGGTCATGAATGTGGACTCTTGGACTAATTTCCTGTTTCACTCCTAGCTCCATTACTTAGAAGACCTTGGACAAGTTATTTAACCTCTTTGGGCTTTAGTTTCCTCATCTATAAATTGGCGATAATAACAATCTATTATTAGATTGGCATAAAGTAAAATAGGGATACCTAATAAACACTTTATAAATATTAGCGATCATTAATAGTATAGTATATAACATATATGTATGTTAGGAAACATACTGATAGAACAAAAACCTGTCAACCCACCATCCAGTTAAGAGCTAAAATGTTACCAATACTGGTGCACCTATCCATGTTTTCCTTCCCTATCTCATCCCTCTCCTTCCCTCTGCCATAGGTTAATAACGATTTTGAATTTTGTTTTTAAAAAGCAAGGGAATGATAAAAATTTTTATAGGTATGTTTTTTCCTAATGATATATTATTTAGTTTTGCATTTTTTAAAGTATCTAAAATGGTGTTATTTAGTCTTCTGAGACTTTTATTTCACTCAATACCATGCACAATTACAAGAGTTTAAAGGGATGAAATTGCTGAGTCATACGTTATGTGAATATTCAATTTTGCAATTAATGCCAGCTTAATTTTCAAAGTGGCTGTACCAGTTTACATACCACCAGTGATATTTATGAGTTCTTTTTGATTCAGATCTTTTATCAGCACTTGCTCTTATCAGGTTTCTTAGTTTTTGTTATTTTGAGTCCTAGGTGGTATTTCATCATGGTTTTAATTTATGTTTTCCTGAATACCTGTATGATTAACCATTTTTCATGTATTTATTTACCCATATGGCTTTCTGACAAAGTGCTTGTTAATTTCTTTTTCCAATTTTCTATTTGTTTATCTTTTCCTTAATAAATTGTCAAAGTACTTTATGTAATTTGAATATTTGTTGGTGTACCAATCAATGTAAGCAGTAATCATTGTACAAATTTCAAATAAGAAGGAATTTAGTCAATTACAGTTGAGTACTATGTAAGTAAGATCACTGGCTTTAGGGTCATACCTTAGATGAGATTCTGAGGTCAGGAGTTAATGCTGCTGCCACCATCTCTGTGGCTACCACTAAAGCATCATTTCCATGAATCTGGACACTTGACACTGGAAAATGGGGTGTGGGGTACTGACTATAAGAGGCACTGTTGTCTACCGTCTGTTGTACCAATAGAAAAATGTTCTCAGCTCACTTCTGCCTTCCATACTGGTGCTTCTTACTGGTGCAACTTTAATCCCCTCCACAATTTCATCTGCAAGGACATGTTACTGGTGCAACTTTAATCCCATCCACAATTTCATCTGCAAGGACATGTGGGAAACATAGTTTTAGACTTTAGCCACTATGATAGAGGCTGGGATATGGAAAGGGATGGGAATGAAGAATGAGTGCCAATGGCCCATTCAACGTGCTAGACAATAGTTATGTTTCAGATGTCTATTCTCAGGTTGTGATATATTTGATAAACAGAATTTTTTTTTAATTTTAAGGTAGTTGAATATAACAATCTTTTGTCTTACAGTTGTTGGTCTTTGTGTCTCTAACAAATCCTCCCTCAGCTTGAGGTCAGAAAGATCTTCCCTTATATTTTCTTCTAAAAAATGTTTAAAGTTTTACTCTATCCCAAGTTTAACTTTGAAAGCTCATACAACTGGGCTGAACCCTGATATATCTTTTGTCGTTGACTTGTATAACTAAACCAAAAAATGAAATGCATGTTTTTTAGTTTTAATTTCATATAAAGCATAGGCTTTTTTAAAGTTTGGCATTTCTTATTTGTGTTCTTATATGCAAGTCTCTTAATTGTATTTTCAGTTTTTCTCATTTATTTGTGTTTTTTGCCATGAGAAACTTTTTCTGACTCTAACATTTTATGATTTACTCTTCTTTCGCAAGATAATCATTAAACAAGCTATCATCTTTGTAGTGAAGAGTATTACTAAGATTTTTGAATCACCAGTGTATGTAGACTGTTTGTATTTTGTATTGGGCATAAATGCCTAATGATAGAGCTAATGACTTAGTTGTTTCCTATATTTGACTCCATACTCTTCCTTTTATGTCCAGGTCTTTTGCATCCAGTCTTGTAAAAATCTGCTATTTAATAGTAATGTGGTTATTTCTCATGAATGTACTTATTCTTAGTACAATAGGGAAGTGAGAAAAAATGGATTCAGAGCTTATTAAAAGGCACTTTTAGTAACTCGAAATGTCAGATTTTAAAGTGAACTCTGTCATTAGGGCAACATCCTGCTTTTAATAATTATGTATTGCAGTTAAGGATTGCAAAGTCAAAAGAGTATCATTTTTATAAATGTAGTAAATATGTATACATGGTCAGGTTTAAATAATGGAAGTTAGCAATAGCATGAATTATATAATAGTATGCAATTCCACATTATTGGGTTTTAAACATTTTAATACATTTGAAGAATCAGGACATACTGAACAAGAGACAGCACAGAATTGCAAACTGTAAGATTAGACACCCCTTCCCTAAATACTTCAGATACCAAAACAAATAAAAATAAACTACTTTAGGGAGTTCTTGCTTGGCATGACAATGCAGGACTATAAAAATGACCCTGCAAGGTATGTCCAAGATGATGGGATAGGGAGACCCTGAACTCACCTCCTCCCATGAGCACACCAAAATGACAACTATTTACAGAGCAACTATCAATGAGAATGACTTGAAGACTAGCAGAAAAGATTTTCCACAACTTAAGATGAAGGAACTAAAACAAGACAGGAAGGAGGGGGCAGAAATACAGTGTAGTCAAGACCCACATCCTGAGGTAGGTGACCCACAAATGGGTCACAGAAGTTCTCCCTAAGAAGCAAGTGGTCCAAGCCCCACATCAGTCTTCCCAGCTTGTGGTCCTGCAGTGGGAAGGCAAAGCCTCTGAACTTGTAGCTTGAAGACAATCCATACAAATGGAAAGATATATGATCATAGATTGAATTAATATCAAGAACAAATGAAATCCCTTTCAAAATACCAGTGGCATTATTCACAGAACTAGAACAAATAATTTTAAAATTTGTATGGAAACACAAAAGACCCCAGATAGTCAAAACAATTTTGAGAAAGAAGAACAGCTGGAGGTATCATACTCCCTGATTTTAAACTATACTACAAAGCTACAGTCACCAAAACAGTATGGTACTGGCACAAAAACAGATACACAGATCAATGGAACAGAATAGATAGCTCAGAAATAAACCGTACTCATGTGGTCAGTTAATCTGCAACAGTGGAGGAAAGAATATAAGATGGAAAAGAGAGCCTTTTCAATAAATGGTGCTGGGAAAACTGGATAGCTGTATGCAAAAGAATCAAATGGAATTATTTTCTACTTTTTCACACCATATACAAAAATATTAAAGAGTTAAATGTACCTGAAAGCCCAAAACTGGAAGAAAACATAGGTGGTAAGCTCTTTGACGTTAGTCTTAGCAATATTTTTTTG
Source organism: Vicugna pacos (assembly GCF_048564905.1). Classification (NCBI taxonomy): domain Eukaryota; kingdom Metazoa; phylum Chordata; class Mammalia; order Artiodactyla; family Camelidae; genus Vicugna; species Vicugna pacos. The sequence goes on from NC_132988.1 coordinate 29,986,919, forward strand.
TATCAGTCTCTTTAGGCAAGGGAAACAAAAGCAAAAATAAACAAATGGGACTCCATCAAACTGAAAAGCTATTGAACAGCAAAGGAATCTATCAACAAAAATGGAAAGGCAGTCTACTGAATGAAAAGATGTTTGCAAATGATATATCTGATAAGGGATTATATCCAAAATATACAAAGAAATCAGCTCAACATCAAATACACAACTGTTTTTAAAAAAGGCAGAGAAGCTGAAGACATTTTTCCAAAGAGGGCTTATAGATGGCCAACAGACACATAGAAATGATCAGCATCCCTAATTATCAGGGAAATGCAAATCACAACCACTTGAAATACACCTCACACCTGTCAGAATGGCTATTCCAAGTGACAGATAACAGTTGTTGGCTAGGGTGTGGAGAAAAGAGAGAGCACTTGTACACTGTTGTCAGAAGTGTAAATTAGTACATCCACTATGGGAAACAGTATGAAGATTCCTTAAAAAAATTAAGAATTAATCTACCACATCATTGAAGAATACAAAACTACTAACTGCAAAAGGTATATGTACTCCTGTGTTCATTGTAGCATTACTTACAATAGCCAAGGTATAGAATCAGCCTGTGTGCACTGATAAGTGAATGGAAAAAGATGTGTTATATATGTAGACACAGATCTATCTATATCTGTTTACACATGCACACAATTGAAATATTACTCAGCTATTAAAAAAAGAATGAAAACTAGCCATGGACAGACCTAGGGAGTATTATGCAAAGTGAAATAAGTCAGAGAAAGATAAATACCATAGATTTCACTTATATGTGCAATCTTAAAAATGAAGCAAATAAACAGAACAGTGGAAACAGAGCTATAGAAACAGTGAACAAACAAGTGGTTTTCAGAGGGGGTTTGTAGAGGTTGAGGGATAAGTGAAGTGCAGGAGTAGATTAAGAGGCAGACTTACAGTCATAAAATAAGTCATAGGGATGTACAACATAGGAAATACAGACAATAAAATAGTGTAATAACATTGGTGACAATGGTAACTAGACTTACTGTGGTGATCATTTTGTAATGTATAAAAACATTGAATCTCTGTGTTGTACACCTAAAACTGATAGAACATTGTGAGTCAATTATACTTCAGCTTTTTTTTTTTACAGCTATGGAAAATATTTTTTAAAAAATTTTTTTAACATTTTTTAATTGAGTTATAGTCATTTTACAATGTTGTGTCAAATTCCAGTGTAGAGCACAATTTTTTAATTATACATGAACATACATATATTCATTGCCACATTATTTTTCACTGTGAACTACCACAAGATCTTGTGTATATTTCCCTGTGCTATACAGTATAATCTTGCTTATCTATTCTGCATATGCTTGTCAATATCTACAAATTTTGAACTCCCAGTCTGTCTCTTCCCACCGTCTTACCCCTTGGCAACTTCAAGTTTGTATTCTATGTGTATGAGTCTGTTTCTGTTCTGTATTTGTGTTCTTTTTTTTTTTTTAGATTCCACATATGAGCAATCTCATGTGGTATTTTTTCTTTCTCTTTCTGGCTTACTTCACTTAGAATGACATTCTCAAGTGATATCCATGTTGCTGCAAATGGCATTATGTTGTCTTTTTATGGCTAAGTAGTATTCCATTGTATAAATACAGCACATCTTCTTTATCCAGTCACCTGTTGATGGACATTTAGGCTGTTTCCATGTTTTGGCTATTGTAAATAGTGCTGCTATGAACATTGGGGTGCAGGTGTCTTTTTGAAGTAGTGTTCCTTCTGGATATATACCCAGGAGCAGGATCCCTGGGTCATATGGTAATTCTATTCCTAGTCTTTTGAGGAATCTCCATACTGTTCTTCACAGTGGCTGCACCAAACTACATTCCCACCAGCAGTGTAGGAGAGTTTCCTTTTCTTCACAGCCTCTCCAGCATTTGTCATTTGTGGACTTTTGAATGATGGCCATTCTGACTGGTGTGAGGTAATACCTCGTCGTAGTTTTGATTTGCATTTCTCTGATAATTAGTGATATTGAGCATTTTTTCATGTGTCTATTGATCATTTGGATGTCTTCCTTTGAGAATTGCTTGTTGAGGTCTTCTGCCCATTTTTGGATTGGGTTGTTTGTTTTTTTTCTTCTTAAGTCCTGTGACTTGCTTATATATTCTGGAGATCAAGCCTTTGTCGCTTTCATTGTTGACAAAAATTTTCTCCCATTCCGTAGGTTGTTGCTTTGTTTTGCTTATGGTTTCCTTTGCTGTGCAGAAGGTTGTAAGTTTCATTAGGTCCCATTTGTTTATTCTTGCTTTTATTTCTATTGCTTGGGTAGACTGCCCTAGGAGAACATTTTTAAGATGTGTATGAGATAATGTTTTGCCTGTATTTTCTTCTAGGAGGTTTATTGAATCTTGTCTTATGTTTAAGTTTTTGATCCATTTTGAGTTTATTTTTGTGTATTGTGTAAGCGAGTGTTCTAGCTTCATTAATTTACATACTGCTGTCCAGTTTTCCCAACACCATTTGTTGAAGAGACTGTCTTTTTTTTTTAACTTTTTTTTATTGAGTAATAGTCATTTTACAATGTTGTGTCAAATTCCAGTATGGAGCACAATTTTCAGTTATACATGAATATACGTATATTCATTGTCACATTTTGTTTTTCACTATGAGCTACCACAAGATCTTGTATATATTTCCCTGTGCTATATACAATATAATCTTGTTTTTCTGTTCTACATTTTAAAATCCCAGTCTGTCCCTTCCCACCCCCCTACCCCTTGGCAACCACAAGTTTGTATTCTGTCTGTGAGTCTGTTTCTGTTTTGTATTTATGTTTTGTTTTGTTTTGTTTTTTAGATTTCACATATGAGTGATCTCATATGGTATTTTCCTTTCTCTTTCTGGCCTACTTCACTTAGAATGACGTTCTCCAGGGACATCCATGTTGCTGCAAGTGGCGTTATGTTGTTGGATTTTGAGGCTGAATAGTATTCCATTGTGTAAATATACCACCACTTCTTTATCCAGTTGTCTGTTGATGGACATTTAGGCTGTTTCCATTTCTTGGCTATTGTAAATAGTGCTGCTATGAACATTGGGGTGCAGGTGTCTTTTTGAAGTAGGATTCCTTCTGGATATATGCCCAAGAGGGGGATTCCTGGGCCATATGGTAAGTCTATTCCTAGTCTTTTGAGGAATCTCCATACTGTTTTCCACAGTGGCTTTCCTTGCTTCCCTCTCCCACTCTTAATGATTTAGATGTCTTCTTTTACAATTTTGTGTTTATTCTATTTGTAATTCATGGTAGTTATCACTTTTCCAGTTAGAAGTTTCTCATTTTTGTAACATCCTGCTTCTTTTCTATTTAGAGTAGACCTATCAATATTTCTTTTAGCATGGGTTTCGTGTTGCTAAACTCTTAGTTTTTGCTTGTCTGTGAAGTTCTTTATCTCTCCTTCTATTCTAAAGGATAGCCTTGCTGGATAGAGTATCCTAGGCTGCACCTTTTTTTCATTCAGGACTTTGAATATATCTTGCCACTCCCTTCTGGCCTGTAGTGTTTGTGTAGAGAAATCAGCTGAGAGCCTTATGGGGGTTCCCTTGTAATTTACTCTTTGTTTTTCTCTTGCTGCCTTTAGGATCATTTCTTTATCCTTGATGCTGACCATCTTGATTATGATACGTCTTTGTGTGTTTCTGTTTGGGTTCTTCCTGTTTGGGACCCTCTGAGCCTCCTATACTTGGATATCTGATTCCTTCTTTAGGTTTGGGAAGTCTTCAGTCATGATTTCTTCAAAGACCTTTTCAGTCCCCTTTGTTCTTTCTTCCCCTTCTGGAACCCCTATTATGTGTAGATTGGCACGCTTTATGTTATCCCATAGATCCCTTATATTGTTTTCATTTTTTTTTTATTTGTTTTCCTCTCAGCTGTTTTGATTGGGTGCTTTCTGTTGTCCTGTCTTCTAGGTCACTTATTCGTTCCTCTGCATTATCTAGCCTGCTTTGTACAGCCTTTAGTTCAGCTCTCATCTCAGCAAATGAGTTTACTCATTCTACTTGGTTCTTCTTTATAAATTCTATTTCATTTTTGACATTTTATATCTCTAAACACTATTTCTTTTATTTCTTTAAGTACTTTGATCACTCCTTTTTTGAAATCTTGATCTAGTAGGTCATCAATGTCTATTTCCTTGATCATGCTTTCAGGGGATTTCTCTTGATCTCTTAATTGGGAGTAGTTCCTCTGCTTCTTCATATTGCTCATATCTCTCTGGCACTGGTGGGCGGGTGGGTCATTCCCCCTCCCGATGTCGCAATCAGATGCTGTGTTTGGGTGAGGCAGGTGGGCAGATCACGCCCCCTCCCAGCACCGTGGTCAGGTGCTGCGTTCCTGCCAAGAAGGCAGGTCGCTGCCTGCCCTCTCCCTGCTCCAGTTGCTGTGCTGCTCTGTGCAGCTGCCCACTCCACCTCGGGTTGGCGCTCCGTAGGCGGGCTTGGGAAAGATTCGGAACAGCCCTGCCCCTGCTCCGTGACAAATCTCAGCTCCTTGTTTGTCTCGACAGTGCGAGTTCTCTGAGGTGCCAGGGCAGAAAGATCTTACCTGCTTTGGGCTGTAAACAAGTCTCACTCCTGCCTAGGAGGTTGCGGAGCCCCTGGGTGCAGATTCAGGGCTTTGCCCCGCCCCCAGCCACATGCTGCTCACAGGAGGATATGGCAGCTGTGTCTGCGCCCTGCCTCTCTTCTCGCCAGAAGCACCAGTAATGGCACCGTGGTCTGAGGAGACAAAGGCTACGGCGCGTTTCCCCCCCAGGGCACACCAGATGTGTTGCTTTGCTTTTTTCTCAATTTATGGGGGACCGAGGTTGTTCTGCTCCATATCCTCTCCCAGCCACGGTGCACAGCACCCTGCAGTCCCCCAGGGCTGCCTCAGTGCAGCTGTCCCAGTGCTCCACCAGCTCGGGCAGCCTGTCCTGGCCCCCAGCTGCCAGCTCACGTCTCAGGCTGGGTGTCACAGGGACCCTCTGTGCCCGTTTAACTTAGTTCTGTCGGACAAGGGGTGCTCTGGGCAGATCTGAACCTCGGAGGCTACCCCTCCGTCCTGCTGACCTCTCCGTTGGAGGAGGGAGACCCAGTGAATGAGCACTAGTCCTCCTTTGCCGCTCCCTCCCTGCAGGACCAGTCCCGCACTGTTTTGCTTTTTCTTCTTTTTTTCCTTTTGTCCTACCAGATTTTTGGCGTCTTTGTCTTTCGAAGAGGGCAATGTTCTATAGGAGTTTGGCAGGTGCTCTGGTTGGCTGAGTGAGTCCGTAGATGTGAGTTTTGGTAAATTTGTGGGAGAGGTGAGCTACAAGCATCCTTCTACTCCTGCATCTTGCTTCTCTCCATGAAGAAACTGTCTTTATTCCATTATATATTCTTGCCTCCTTCATCAAAGATTAGTTGACCAAAAGTTTGTGGGTTCATTTCTGGGCTCTCTATTCTGTTCCATTGGTCTATATGTCTGTTTTGGTACCAATAGCATGATGTCTTGATGACTGTAGCTCTATAGTATTGTCTGAAGTCTGGGAGAGTTATTCCTCCAGCCTCTTTGTTTTTTTCAGTAATGCTTTGGCAATTCTGGGTCTTTTGTGGTTCCATATAAATTTGATTATGATTTGTTCTAGTTCTGTGAAACATGTCCTGGGTAATTATACTTCAGTTTTTAAAAAGTGACCTTGCAAGCCAAACTCTTGGGAGTGACGTTTATAGTCAGTGGCTTAAAATTATTGTTTGGGACCTTCAAAACATTTTTCCAAAATACTAAAAACTGTCTTACTTTTGATTAAAACTTTACTGTTTGTTATAAATGATAAGGGTTTTTTGTTACAAAGAAAGGAAATATCTTAATTCTTAACTTTATAATTTTAAATAGGTGTACTAAATAAATATAATTTTACAATTATATAGTTTCATTTCATTATTAGTTAAAAGTATTAGCGGACAGCTAAATTGATTAAGATGGAAGTCTTTGTATGGTGGGAGCGAAGGAATATTATGCCATCATTAAAATATCTACAGAAAACTTTATAATATGGGAGAATGCTTTTGTTTCAGTAATACACTTTAAAAGGCAGATTATAATAGCGATGTAATCTATTTGTACACTTTTAATGGAGAGTAGAAACTCTGCTAGAAAATACATTACAGCATTATTAGTGGTTTTTCTCTGAGATTTGGTATGTCTTTTTTGTTAAACTCTTGTTATATTTATGTATTGATAATTTTTATCTTATGCAAATGTCATTTTATATCAGAGAGTAAGTACTTCTAATACTGTAAGATATTTAAAAGTAAGAACCTTATGTTACTGATACTTGTAAGTACTTAAAAAATTTTTCTTTAGAGAATAATTAGCAGTTGTCCTTTTTTTAGGGAGTAATTAAGTTTCTTGTTTTTGATGAGGTATTTGTCTTGTGAGCTTCATTGTATTTGATGAACTTTGTTTTCAATAAATGTATTTTTAAAATTAAGATTGGATTTTTTCTAGTTTCAAAGAAGATTTTTTTTTGGTAGATAATTCTGTTTAAATTATTTTAGAGAGATGGATGTAACTGGAAAATTTTTATCTTGAGATGTGTTTATAATAAATAATATTTTCTGCTTATAAATTGTTTTCAAATTTTTCTAATGTTATGAAATGTTTTTCCTTCTAGGTTCATATAATTTTGATATAAAACATTAATTAGTGTTTTAAGTTGAACCTTTTTATGCTTTTTTAAAAATTTTAAAGCATGAAATATAATTTAATGTAAGATTAAAGTTGAATTTAAGGTTTCATAGTTATGATCAAGCTTATTAAGAATATGCTGGAAAAGAAAGCCTCTAGTCTTGATTTCATAACCATGAATAATTTTAGTCAGCTCTTTTATTAACTTGAACTAGTTAGATGTCAGATGCATTTTGTGAAGCACAGTGAAGAAAATAACAAATAATAGTACAAGATTTAAAATTCCATTTCCTACTTAATATCAGTAATTATCAAAGAAATGCAAATCAAAACTACAATGAGGTATCACCTCACACCAGTAAGGATGGTCATCATTCAAAAGTCCACAAATGATAAATGCTGGAGAGGCTGTGGAGAAAATGGAATCCTTCTACACTGTTGGTAGGAATGCAGTTTGGTGCAGCCATTGTGGAAAATAGTATGGAAATTCCTCAAAAAATTAAAAATAGACTTACCATATGACCTAGCAATCCCACTTCTATGCATATATCCACAGGGAGCCCTACTTCAGAAAGACATCTGCACCCCAATGTTCATAGCACTATTGACAATAGCCAAGACATGGAAACAATCTATATATCCGTTGACAGATGACTGGATTAAAAAAGATGTGGTATATTTATACAATGGAATACTACTCAGCCATAAAAGATGATAAAATAATGCTATTTGCAGCAACATGGAAGAATGTCATTCTAAGTGAAGTAAGCCAGAAAGAGAAAGAAAAATACCATATAATATCACTCATGTGTGGTATCTGAAAAAAAAAAAAAAAGACAGATGAACTTAATATATAAAACAGAAACAGACTTTCAGACATAGAATACAGATTTGTGGTTGCAGGGCAGAGAAGGGTGGGAAGGGATAAACTGGGAGTTCGAGATTTGCAGAGACTGACTGTTATATATAAAATAGATAAACAAGATTATACTGTATAGCACAGGGAAATATATTCAATATCTTGTAGTAGCTTATGGTGGAAAAGAATATGAAAATTAATATATGTATATTCATGTATGACTGAACAATTGTACCATACACCAGAAATTGACAACATTGTAAATTGTTTACACCTCAGTAAAAAAAGAAAAATCCCATTTCCGTTTAAGTAACTAGATGAAATTACTATCATATTTAAATTTTTTCTGAGTTATTTCATCCACTAAAAAGGTATAATTTCTGAATTTCACTTCTTTGAAAAATTAAAATCTTCCTAGGACAAACTGAATTATGTATGCTTGAATTAATTATGACCAGGTTAAATCATTCAAAATTGTGATAAAATATTTTTTCTTATAGCACATTATTTAATGGTGATTAAACACTGTAAATTTTGAGGTTGACTTAACAATGATTTTTGTGTAGAGAATGATTTTTGACCCCACTGTCTATTTATTTAACCATGAAACAGTAATTCCTGTTAATAAAATTAGATTATTTTTGTGTTAACTGTTTGTTCCAAAGGTTGCACAGTGAATTAAAAGATGCCGTTGAAAAGCAAGTGGATGCCCTTCCCTTTGGCACAGAGATGGGGAATGAGATATATACAGATGATGAAACAGTCAGGAATCTTCAAGAACAACTTCAACTCGCCAATCAAGTGAGTGATTATATATATATTGAATTGTATCTTGAATAAACAGTTTCTTAAAATCTGTGTTAATCATTATTTATTAATGATAATAACAGAATATCAAAGTTGTTAATGGAATAATTTTCTATAATTTGCAAAATAGTTGACAGACAACAAAACTTTTGTACTACGTACGCTCACTGTTATAAATGTAGTTGCCATATATATATTTTAATTTGGCATAACTTTTTGTGTTATAGAGTATTTTAATGCCAAAGAAAATTTTTAAAGAAAATAATTAATTATCCACTTGCCTAAATTTACATTTTTTATTTTTTGTGTTTTCTTCTGATGGTGTGTTTTCTTCAATTTTCAAAGATTTTAGAATTATATTTTTCTAAAATTCTACTTCTTTTAGAATTAGACTTTTTCTCTTTTTTTCTTCCTCACAGTAACTGAAATATTTGTAAGCTATGTTGTATATATCCTGTTTTTAGCACTGTAATTTTTGGGGTATAAGTAAAGGAATTTAATTTTAATTTAAAATTTTCTATCCCTGGGTATCTTGTATCTTGTTTTTTTTTGTTTGTTTGTTTTTAAACATTTTTTATTGATTTATACTCTTTTTACAATGTTGTGTCAAATTCCAGTGTTCAGCACAATTTTTCAGTCATTCATGGACATATATGCACTCATTGTCACATTTTTTTTTCTGTGAGTTATCATAACATTTTGTGTTTATTTCTCTGTGCTATACAGTGTAATCTTGTTTATCTGTTCTACAATTTTGAAATCCCAGTCTATCCCTTCCCACCCTTCACCCCCCTGGTAACCACAAGTCTGTATTCTCTGTCTGTGAGTCTATTTCTGTCCTGTATTTATGCTTTGTTTTTGTTTGTTTGTTTGTTTTTGTTTTTGCTTTTTAGATTCCACATATGAGCGATCTCATATGGTATTTTTCTTTCTCTTTCTGGCTTACTTCACTTAGAATGACATTCTCCAGGAGCATTCATGTTGCTGCCAGTGGCATTATGTTGTCGGTTTTTATGGCTGAGTAGTATTCCATTGTATAAATATACCACCTCTTCTTTATCCAGTCACCTGTTGATGGACATTTAGGCTGTTTCCATGTTTTGGCTATTGTAAATAGTGCTGCTATGAACATTGGGGTGCAGGTGTCATCCTGAAGTAGATTTCCTTCTGGATACAAGCCCAGGAGTGGGATTCCTGGGTCATATGGTAAGTCTATTCCTAGTCTTTTGAGGAATCTCCACACTGTTTTCCACAGTGGCTGCACCAAACTGCATTCCCACCAGCAGTGTAGGAGGGTTCCCCTTTCTCCACAGCCTCTCCAGCATTTGTCATTTGTGGATTTTTGAATGACAGCCATTCTGACTGGTGTGAGGTGATACTTCAATGTAGTTTTGATTTGCATTTCTCTGATAATTAGTGATATTGAGCATTTTTTCATGTGCTTTTTGATCATTTGCATGTCTTCCTTGGAGAATTGCTTGTTTAGTTCTTCTGCCCATTTTTGGATTGGGTTGTTTATTTTTTTCTTATTGAGTCATATGAGCTGCTTATATATTCTGGAGATCAAGCCTTTGTCGGTTTCACTTGCAAAAATTTTCTCCCATTCCGTAGGTTTTCTTCTTGTTTTACTTCTGGTTTCCTTTGCTGTGCAGAAGCTTGTAAATTTCATTAGGTCCCATTTGTTTATTCTTGCTTTTATTTCTTCTAGGAGAAAATTTTTGAAATGTATGTCAGATAATGTTTTGCCTATGCTTTCCTCTAGGAGGTTTATTGTATCTTGTCTTATGTTTAAGTCTTTAATCCATTTTGAGTTGATTTTTGTATATGGTGTAAGGAGTGTTCTAGCTTCATTGTTTTACATGCTGCTGTCCAGTTTTCCCAGCACCATTTGCTGAAGAGACTGTCTTTATTCCACTGTATATTTTTGCCTCCTTTGTCGAAGATGAGTTGACCAAAAGTTTGTGGGTTCATTTCTGGGCTCTCTATTCTGTTCCATTGGTTTATATGTCTGTTTTGGTACCAATAGCATGATGTCTTGATGACTGTAGCTCTATAGTGTTGTCTGAAGTCTGGGAGAGTTATTCCTCCAACCTCTTTCTTTCTCTTCAGTAATGCTTTAGCAATTCTAGGTCTTTGATGGTTCCATATAAATTTTATTCTGATTTGTTCTAGTTCTGTGAAATATGTCCTGGGTAATTGGATAGGGATTGCATGAAATCTGTAGATTGCCTTGGGCAGTGTGACCATTTTAACAATATTGATTCTTCCAATCCAGGAGCATGGAATATCTTTCCATTTTTTAAAGTCTTCTTTAATTTCCTTCATCAATGGTTTATAGTTTTCTGTGTATAATTCTTTCACCTCCTTGGTTAGATTTATTCCCAGATATTTTATTACTTTGGGTGGTATTTTAAAGGGGATTGTTTCTTTACGTTCTTTTTCTGTTGATTTATCGTTAGTGTAAAGAAATGCAACTGATTTTTGAACGTTTATTTTGTAACCTGCTACCTTGCTGAATTCTTCAATCAGCTCTAGTAGCTTTTGTGTTGACCTTTTAGGGTTTTCTATATATAGTAACATGTCATCAGCATATAATGACACTTTTACCTCTTCTTTTCCAATTTGGATCCCTTTTATTTCTTTCTCTTGCCTGACTATTGTGGCTAGGACTTCCAGGACTATATTGAATAGGAGTGGTGATAGTGGGCATCCTTGTCTTGTCCCAGATTTTAGTGGGAAGCTTTTGATTTTTTCACTGTTGAGTACTATGCTGGCTGTAGGTTTGTCATATATAGCTTTTATGATGTTGAGATATGTTCCCTCTATACCCACTTTGGCGAGAGTTTTTATCATAAATGGACATTGAATTTTATCAAATGCTTTTTCTGCATCTATTGAGATGATCATGTGGTTTTTGTCCTTTCTCTTGTTGATGTGATGTATTACATTGATTGATTTGCGTATGTTGAACCAGCCTTGTGTCCCTGGGATGAACCCCACTTGGTCATGATGTATAATCTTTTTTATGTGTTGTTGGATTCTATTTGCTAAAATTTTGTTGAGGATTTTGACGTCTATGTTCATCAGTGATATTGGCCTATAATTCTCTTTTTTTGTAGTGTCTTTGCCTGGTTTTGGTATCAGGGTGATGGTGGCTCCATAGAATGAGTTTGGTAGTATTCCCTCCTTTTCAATCGTCTGGAAGAGTTTGAGAAGGACTGGCATGAGTTCTTTGTATGTTTGGTAGAATTCCCCGGTGAAGCCATCCGGTCCTGGACTTTTATTTGTAGGGAGGTTTTTAATTGCTATTTCTATTTCCTTTCTAGTGATCGGATTGTTCAAGTGTTCAGTTTCTTCTTGATTCAGTTTTGGTGGACAGTATGTTTCCAGAAACTTGTCCATCTCCTCTAGGTTATCCCATTTGGTTCCATGTAGTTTTTCATAATATTCTCATATGATATTCTGTATTTCTGTTTTGTTTGTTGTAATTTCTCCATTTTCGTTTCTTACTTTGCTAATTTGTGCTCTCTCTTTTTTCTTGTGAGTTTGGCCAGAGGTTTGTCGATTTTATTTACTTTTTCAAAAAACCAGCTTTTGGTTTGTTTGATTTTTTCTATGGTCTTGTTAATCTCTATTGTATTTAATTCCTCTCTGATCTTTATTATTTCCTTCCTTCTGCTGCTTTTTGGGGCTTTTTGTTCTTCTTTTTCTAATTGATTCAGGTGGTGGGTTAACTTGTTTATTTGAGATTGTTCTTCTTTTTTGAGGAAGGCCTGTATCGGTATAAACTTCCCTCTTAGCACTGCTTTTGCTGTGTCCCATAGGTTTTCAGTGGTTGTGCTTTCATTATCATTTGTCTCAAGGTATGTTTTAATTTCAGCTTTGATTTCCTCATTGATCCATTGTTTTTTCAATAACATATTGTTTAATCTCCATGCTTTCCTTTTTTACTCCTTTGTTTCTCTGTTGTTGATTTCCAGTTTCATGGCATTGTGGTCAGTTAAGATGCTTGAGATAATTTCTATCTTAAAATTGTTGAGGTTTCTTTTGTGCCCAAGTACATGATCGATCCTGGAAAATGTTCCATGTGCACTTGAAAAGAATGTATATCCTAAATTTGGGGGGTGTAAAGCTCTGAAAATATCCACCAAATCTAGTTTTCCTATTGTAGTATTTAATTTCTCTGTTGCCTTGTTTATTTTCTGTCTGGAAGATCTGTCTAGTGATGTTAATGCAGTGTTAAAATCTCCAACTATGATTGTATTCCCATCAGTATCCCCCTTTATCTCTGTTAGTAATTCTTGTATGTACTTAGGTGCTCCTATATTGGGTGCATATATATTAACGAGTGTAATATCTTCATCTTGTATCACTCCTTTAATCATTATAAAATGTCCTTCTTTATCTTTCTTTATGGCCTTTGTTTTAAAGTCTATTTTGTCTGAAATCAGGACTGCAACACCTGCTTTTTTGGCTTTTCCATTTGCATGGAATATCCTTTTCCATCCTTTCACTCTCAATATATGTGTCCTTCTCCCTAAAGTGGGTCTCTTGTATGCAGCATATTGAAGGTTCTTGCTTTATTATCCAGTCTGCCACTCTATGTCTTTTGACTGGAGCATTTAGTCCATTAACATTTACAGTAATTAATGATAGATGTGTGTTTATTGCCATTTTGAACTTATCTTTGCAGTTGAATTGGTATATCCTCTTTGTTCCTTTCTTCTTCCTTTTGTGGTTTGGTAATTTTCCTTTGTATTATCATGGATTTTATTTAATTTTTGTGACTCCCTTGTAAATTTTTGACTTGTGGTTACCCTTTTTTGTAAATCTATTAACCCATTACTATAACTGTTTTTATTAAACTGACAGTAACATGATCTCAAACCCATCCTACTGTTAAAAAATTTTAAAAAAGAAAGCAAAAAATATTCTATATTTCCCTGCCTCCCTCTCCCACTCTCAGTGATTTGTATGTCTTCTTTTATAATTTCGTGTTTTCTTTATTTGTAATTCATGAGTTATCACCTTTCCAGTTGTGAGTTTCTCATTTCTGTAGCATCCTGCTGCTTTTCTATTTAGAATAGCCCTTTCAATATTTCTTTTAGCATTGGTTTAGTGTTGCTAAACTCCTGCAGTTTTTTTTTTTTTGTCTGTGAAACTCTTTATTTCTCCTTCTATCCTAAAGGATAGCCTTGCTGGATAAAGTATCCTAGGCTGCATCTTTTTTTCATTCAGGGCTTTGAATATATCTTACCACTCCCTTCTGGCCTGTAGTGTTTGCGTAGAGAAATCAGATGAGAGCCTTATGGGGGTTCCCTTGTAATTTACTCTTTGCTTTTCTCTTGCTGCCTTTAGAATCATTTCTTTATCCTTGACTCTGGCCATCTTGATTATGATATATCTTGGTGTGGGTCTATTTGGATTCTTCCTGTTTGGGACCCTCTGAGCTTCCTGTACTTGTATATCTGATTCCTTCTTTAAGTTTGGGAAGTTTTCAGTCATGATTTTTTCAGAAACCTTTTCAATCCCCTTTGATTCTTCTTCCCCTTCTGGGACCCCTATTATGCGAAGATTGGGACGCTTTATAATATCCCATAGGTCCCTTATGCTATTGTCATTATTTTTTATTTGCTTATCTTGTAGTTCTTCTGAATGGGTGCTTTCTATTGCCCTATCTTCTAGATCACTAATTTGTTCCTCTGCTTTATCTAGTCGGCTTTGCACAGCTATTAGATCATTCCTCATCTCTTTCAATGAGTTTACCCATTCTACTTGGCTCTTCTTTATAGCTTCAATTTCATTTTTGACATATTTTATATCTCTGAACACTATCTCTTTTAATTCCTTCAGCAATTTGATGACTCCTTTTTTGAAATCTTGATCTATTAGGCTATTGATGTCTATTTCATTGATCTTTCTTTCAGGGGATTTCTGTTGTTCTTTTTTTGGGAAAGGTTTCTCTGCTTCTTCATCTTGCTGATACCTCTCTGGCACTGTGGTTTAGGGAGTATCAGTTGTCTATTTTGGATCTTAAGGATTTTATCTATCTAATGCCTATTTAGGAATAGAACTTAGAAAAAAAAGAAAAAAAAATAAGAGAGAGAGAAAGAATTTTAAAAGAAGGGAGAAAGAGGGTTTGAAAACAGTGTATAATGAATAATAGAAGAGTGAGTTGAAGCAGAGTATTAATCGGGTTGAGACGTCCTTTTAAAACCTTTAAAAAAGGGGGGGGGGAGAGGAATAGATGTATTTGAAACCTGTGTCTAATCAATAACAGGACATCAAAACCGAAGAGAAATAGAAATGAATTAAGAAGTAAAAATTAAGAGAGCAATAGAAAATAGAACAGGTAAAAACAGATTTTTAAAAAAAAGGGGGGGTTGTTGGTGTTCTCCTGGAGTCTGTGTGCTTTTAATGTGAAGTCTTTCTGTCTTCGTCCTGTTTTGGAAGCTCAGGTTGTTGTTTTCAGAGGCCCTCTGTTGGCGCCCTCTTCTGTGCTGCTCCCAGCACCTGTCGGCAAGCAGATCGCGCCTCCTCCTAACACGGGGTCAGGTGCAGTTCTCCTCTGCTGTGGGCGAGCGGGTCACTGCCCCTCCGGATGCCGCAGTCAGATGTTGCAGACTGGCCAGGCAGGTGGGCGGGTTGTGCCCCCTCCCAGCACCTTGGTCAGGGGCTGTGTTCCTGCCCAAAAGGCGGGGGGTCCGCTCTCCCTCTACCTGCGCCGCCGGTAGCTCCACTGCTCTGTGTGGCTGCGCACTCTGCCCTGGTCGGCGCTCCGCAGGTGGGCTCGGGGAAGACTGAGGGACAGCCTTGTCCCTGCTCTAAGCCAAATCCCAGCTCCTTGTTTGTCTTTGTGGAGCAAGTTCTCTGAGGGACCAGGATGGAAGGATCCTATCTGCCCCGGGCTGTAGGCCCATCTCAGTCTGGCCTTTGAGGCTGCTAAGCCCTTCAGTGGGGATGCAGGTTTCGCCCCTGCCCCCGCCTGGTGCTAAGTGCAGGAGGATATGGCGGCTGTGCCTGAGCCCCGCCTCTCTTCCCCCGAAAAGTTTCCGCGGGTTTTCAGAGATGGGGGTATGCACCCTTCCCGAGAGCACATCAACCTTGCTGTTTTATGGAGGGCCCAGGTTGTTCTGCCCTGTGCACCCACAGCCACGGCACCCAGCCCCTTGCAGTCCCCCGGGGCTGGCTCCGTGTAGCCGCCCCCATCCTCCGCCCGGCTTGTGCAGCCTGGCCCTGCCTGCCGCTGCCGGCCCGCGTCTCAGGCTGGGTGTCGGAGGACGCTCTGTGCCCATTTAACTTAGTTCTGTCAGACAAGGGCTGCTCTGTAAAGATCCGAGCCTCGGAGGCTCCCCCTCCGTCCCGCTGGCCTCTCAGTTGGAGAGGGGAGACCCAGCGAGCGAGCGCCAGTCCTCCTTTGCCGCTCCCTCCCCGCGGGACCCGTCCTGTGCTGCTTTGCCTTTTGTTCTTTCTTTTTTGCTTTTCTCCTACCAGATTTTGGGCGTCTTTATCTTTTGAAGAGGGCGATGTTCTGTCGGAGTTCCGCAGGTGCTCTGGTTGGCTGAGTGGGTCTGTAGATGTGGGTCTTGGTGTATTTGTGGGAGAGGGTGACTTACGAGCGTCCTTCTACTCCACCATCTTCCAAGAGCCGCCGTATCTTGTATCTTGTATGGATTTGAATCCCATTTTTCTACTTAGCAGTGTGCTTCAGTTTCTTTGTTTTGTAAATGAAGATTAGAAATTCTCTATCATGATTTTGATTTTATGATTATCTATGAAGTCTTTTTTTTTAATTCCTTGGGATTTTGGTTTTGGAATTCTTTGCTTTTGAAAGTGATATTTTAAGTCAATCAGATATGCTGTATCTACTTGATGGAGCATTGTGTAGCACCAGAATTCTTTTTTAATGTGTAAACAGAAGGAATTTGAAAATATAGTAGAGGTAAAAAAATAATTAGGAAAGCATGTTTTTTACTCTGTTCTAGAATAGTATTTCAGGAAAGATTTATTAATTATTAGAATTAAATGAAAATAATTTAGACTTATTAATGCTCTCTTTTGAAAGCTGTATCAGAATAAACATTTCTTATTACTCCTGAAAAGTACTGTGACAGACCATACGTAAAATAACCCTCTCTTGTACACCTTACCTATAGGCAATGATTATTTGTCAGTCATACCTCAGGGAAACCAAAAAAAAATTAGTTTAATTTATAAAAAGAAAGTGGAGTGCAAAACTGGGTAAGATTTGTAGTTTCAAAAAACGAAACAAAACGAAAAAGAATCCTGCCTCTAAAAATCATCTCTCTGTAGTACTTTTGTCACTATAATTTCCAATGCTAAATTTTATTAAAACTTGAAAATTATTATTTTTTTAAATCCAGTTGTTCTCATTTCTCACCTTTTTCTCCCTTAGCTTCTCCTCTCTTTGCCTATCTCCATCTGTATCTTGCCTAGTACTGTATTACGTTTCTGAAGAAGGTCCTACTTTTTTGCTGCATTTTGGATTATTACTTCATAGAAGATCTGGTGAGGTTTAAGTTTGAGCAGTCAAAAAGAAAAAACACAGATGTGTTCAAAACAAATTTTCCCACAAAATCCCTAATGTACTTTGTATATAAATATGAAGTTTTAACAGTATGAAAATTTAGGCATTTTTGTAAAGTATGAATAATAGAAAATGTTAATAAATCCATAAACAATAATATCAAATGTTAATTCTGCCTATTATTTATACATACATGTTTATGTATTTTGTTTTTAAAGTTCTGATGAAACACATTGTTTTTGTATTCATCAGTAGATTGAAAGACCTTTGTGTCATGCATGAAGACTAGTTGAATCCAAACTGAACAGATAAAAACTAAATGAAATACAATTTATAGTAGAAAATTGAAAGAAAAGAGAATTCTTCATTATATTATGCTTCATTAAAGTAATAAGTACAGAGAATTTAACAAATAATCTTCATTCATTGCACAAATATTTACTAGGTATCTATTAGATATGAGTCACTGTGCTTCATGTTGATAATACAGTGAAGAATGTTGGCTTCTGCTTTCGTGAAACGCACAGGCTTTAGGAAGAAGTCTGGTCAAACGTCTTGAGTTTGGTCTCCATTCTACTTTCTGGCTCTTTGATCTTGGGGAACTTCTTTGTGCTTCACCTTCCTTATTTACGTATGGAGATTATAATAATTCTTATCTTATGGAGTTCTTATGGGAATTAAATTTTTAAATTCCCATGTAACACTTAGGATAATGCCCAGCATATATGTACGTTCATAAATTTACCTATTATTTTTATCATCATATTTCACAGCAAGATAAACAAAGAAGAATTAAAATTAGGTGCAAAAGTTTCTGTTTAGAGCAAGTATAATTGCTTTGGTTGCTGATAACACTAATGTACTATCATACACCTAACTTAGTATTTTTAGCTTGGAGTATTTTGTTCTATAAAAATGTGATTTGTAATATTTTTTCTGGAGGGAAGTTTAGCAAAAAGAACCCTAGAAATGTTCATATCCTTTGACCAATTAGATGGTGATACCACATAGATTCTAGCAATCTGTCCTAAGAAACTGTAGTATTATAGTATTGTTTTGATATTTAAAAACTGAAGTTGTTTAAAAATCTAAAAATATGGAGTCACTGAAATAACATTTTTTCCAAATGATTGGTTTATGTATTAGTACGGTGGTTCTCAAATTGTAATCACCCGAGAGCTTATTGAAATAAAGATTGTCACCCCTCACCCAAGCTTCTGATTCAGGAAGTCTGGGATATGGTTCAGTTTACATTTCTAACAGGTCCTATGGCATTGCTGCTAGTCCTTTGAGAACCACTGGTCTAGGAGAATCTACATTTTCTAACTAGTAATCCAGATGATTCTTATCGTCAGGCAGGTTTGGAAAACTGCAGTCTTTTGAAGTATGAGGCATTTTAATGATCATTCTATTGAAAAGAAAGTCTTAAGGAAATAAAATAAACTGTCCAGGATTATTAAGGAAATAAAATAAACTGTCCAGGGTTATTCAGTCAGGATTAGAAATCCAACCCAAGTCTAATGGTTCCAGATTTGCTTTTGTGTATAAATTTTAAGACTATGTTTTAGGCAAAACTAATTCAATGATTTTCGAAGTCAGAATAATGGTTCTTTTGGGGGAGATTCATGGTATCTAGAAGAGAGCAGGGCATCTTCTAGGTGCTGGTAATAATGTTCTCTTTCTTGAATTGGGGCCCAGTTACATGGGTTCACTTGCTATACAAATTTATGATTTGTGTGTTTTTGGCTGCAGGTTATACCTCAGCAATAGTTTCCTTAAAACTTATAAAGATGTATTTTAAGTATATACTCATTATGTTCCAAAAATGTGTATCTTTTCACTACACCTTCTTACCTGCTTACTAAAACTGAGAGAGGATTATCACTGACCTGGGAGTTAAAAGCTTGGACTTTAGAGACAAAGAGGTTTCTTCTTGACTCTGTCAACAACTTGCTGAGGGACTGTAGGCCAAAAGCTTGAACCTTAGTTTCCACTTCTCTAAAAAGAGAAAAACGCTTTCTGTATGCTAGCTTAGAGTTTCTCAACCTTTTTGGTGAAGGATCCCTCCTTAGGATGCTTAAAAATTATTGAGGACTTGAAAGAGCTTTTTATTTTCGTGGGGTATTTATCATATTACTAATTAAAACTAAGATTTTTTAAAACAAATGGGAGCATGAGAATACATTTCGGTAGCCACCAGAGCAGTGACAGCATCACACATCACATCACATAAACTTTGGAAACCTCCACTGTACATTTATGAGAGGATGAGGGTGAAATGGGCAAATAATGTCTTTCTATTATTATGAACATAATTTTGTCTTCTGGGAATCCCATACCACTCTTTGAGAATTGCTCTAATGAAAGAATAATGACTAGAGAAAATTCTTCTTATAAACTGCCAAGTGAAAATAGTACAATACAAACAGCACACTATATGATTCCCAATTTTGTTAAAAGAAAAAAAAATACAAAATTCTCCCCCCAAATCATATTTATAAACAAGAATACATCCAACATTTATAAAGATGATTGTATTCAGATGTTAGCAATATTTATTATATCAGGTGTTAAAACTATCAGATTATTTTATCTTCTCTATTTTTCTGTATTTTCCTAATTTTCTACAATAAACATTTATTACTTTTGCAGTCAGAAAAAAAACTTATACTTTACCAAGGAAGTTTTTTTAGATATTTCTGTGGCTTACACTTTCTTGTGGAACAGGAAGAGTGGTTTAAACGTCTACCTCTGATTGAAGGGTTTTAATTTTATTTATGAAATCCAAATAAAAAGATTTCAAACTAAGGAATTTTTATCTTTTGATTTTTTTCTAAATTTAAGTTTAATAATTGAGTTTATAATTATTAATAAACTTAATCAAAAATATTATGACTGTACCACCTTTATATAAGTTCTGTTTTTATTTTGTGTCTTTGTATACAAGAATTCCTTCTGTAAAAGAAAATGATTCATTTGTGCTGTGCAATAGCCTGCTAATAATTTAATGAGTTCTCAAAATTTTTTAATAGGAAAAAACTCAGGCTGTGGAACTCTGGCAGACTGTTTCTCAAGAGTTGAATAGATTGCAGAAACTTTACCAGGAACATATGACTGAGGCCCAGATTCATATAGTAGAAAGTCAAAAACAAAAGGTAATCTTGTATGTCATGGTTTTCTTATATATCGATAAGAAGTTGCATTCTGGAGAAATTAAGTTTGGAAAGAATGCCTGAGTCTCTACTGTGTTATTTATGTTGGTAGTAAATAGGTCTTTGATGGTTAGAAGTCTCTTGAACACATAAGATAATTATGTGCCTAGTGTACGTTGGGTTTTAAAATGTGATTAGTAGTGAAAGCTGTAATTAGTGCTGAGAAACACCCTGTAAGATTATTATGTGTAAATGGACCTCCAAAGCTTTTATGTTCTTGATTTTCTACCTGGCTTAAAAAAGACAAAAACTGTTCATTAGATCATAGACAATGAAGAAGCCTACTCAAATGTAGTGACAATGCCATATAAAATGAAAACGTTAACAACATTAAATATGACCTTTTACTAAAATTCGTGTGAAGTTTGTCTAACATAAATTAATCAGAATAGGATTTTACAATGGGAAAGAATCTTAATGGTTATTAAGGGCTTCTTTCTATTCAAAGCAAGAATCATTTTATATTCTTTCAAAATGGGCATCAATCTTCTGCTTTATACCCCTGTTGACAAGAATTCACTATCTCACATGACCATCCATTCCATTGGAAAATCTACCTCCTTTATCTTTCCGTTGATTGTTTTTCTGCTAGGTATATTGAAAACTATGGAGTAATTCCAATTCTTATCCTTTTCCGGTGGATTTTGAGAAGGCAGCTGTTTAAATATATTAGTTATCATGCCTATCTTCAACTCTCATTTATAGGCTTTTCAAATTCCAGTTTGTGACTGTTCCTATTATTATTATTATAACCAGAAATTTCTACCTAAAGAAGTCATAATAATGCTTAATGATGCTTTGCAGTTAACAAAATGAGTTTTTCATACATGCCCTGGTTTGAAAATAACCCTCATGTAGTCTAAGCCATAACTCTTACCCTGAGATCTAGAAACCATTTCCAATACAAGTATGTTCTTTAAGGCTGTTTCTTCATTTAGGTCAAACAACTAAGCCTTTAGGTTTTTGGAGTATTTTTCTACCTGAATAAGATCAGTCTTATGCTATTGCTATGCAGTTAGGGTTTTGGTTTTTTTGCAGGGGAGGATTTTCTTTGGGTTTTAGGGGGTGCAAGACTTTACAAATAATACTTTGTCCTTATTTCCCTAGTTACCTGTCAGTTTTGAGTTCTGTTACATGATGTAATAGCAACCCTTCCTAACCTTGTGTCATCTGCTCATATAATGTTGAATCAGATTGTAACAGATAATCAAAAAATTTAAAACTTGTGGGTCATTCAAGCCATGAGAGTTTTAAAGAGGGGAAAGGCACAATAACTCCTGGACTGTGATTTATATTGTAGGTTTTAAATAGGTTTGAATGTGGTTTTTCAGTATTGAGTAAGGTCTTTCTAGCATATCTATTTATTAATGGATTGAGTTCTAGAAATAATGATTTCACATAAAACATAGATTCTTATATTAGTTTCCATGTTACCACTTTGTTTAATTTTGTAATTATTAAAAAATTTATTTTTTCATTTCAACTGTTAACTCACAATAATTGTTAGAAGGAATATAACTGATGTCTTCTAGACTTAGGCATAATGAATTTAGACATGATTTTAGTTTAATTTTAAATATGGGCTGTAAACAAAATGCTATTTATGTACCCCCTCTACCTTCCTACTGTAGGATCAGCTGACCAATTTTCAACAACTAACCAAGCAACTTCATGTTACTAATGAGAACATAGAAATGGTAAGTGAAAATATCCACTTAGTGCCCTTGTTATATAAACTAGAAAGTGTCACTCTAAGTAATAATATTTATTTTTTGCTGAGGCAAATCAATAAGAAAAAACTAAAAATAGGTAGGCAGTACTTTTTGCTTTTTATCTGTCTTTTTCTTTCACATTCAATAGCAAGACATGAGCATTCATAGTAGTTTCTAGAGATCTAAAATTAACAGCTATCTGAAATATATTCTAATCTGAAAATACTCTTTGGGTCCTTAGTAAGTTCTCTTGACAGTAATCTAGACTGTTAGCTTCTCAAGAGTAGGACTTAGGTTTTGTTCTTAGTATTTCATCTAGAACACGGTTAGGTATATAAAGAAAATAGTTGAACTGTTAGACAGATGAATAGCCCAAATCCTTAAAAATAATAGGATACTAAGAACCACTTGTTAGTTGATTGACCACCAGTCACCTAAATTGGTGCACCTAAATTCCCTTGTAATTTTTTCCTGAAAGAAATACAATTAGTCTTCCCAGTTCTGCCTTTTTACCTTTTTTCTTCTCTCACTTTTATTTTCTTTTTCTCTTCTTTTCTTTTCCTTCTTGGAATTTTATGTTACCTTTTGTTGAGTAATAGGATTATGACATCCCAGGTAATTCCTCTTTTCCTTTCTTCATTTTGCTTAGTTACCCTGTTAATTCTTATTAGTACATAATGAAAAATGTCTTTAAGAGTGGAGTTGTGCCATCAAAAGTAAGTTTATTTGATCTCATTCTTCTTTTTAAAATTTTCTCCTTTAACCATGTAAAAAAATTATTAAATAAATTTCTCCCTATTTTACTTATGTTAACATTTAGAATTTCTATTCACTTACAATTTTTGATAATGTGACTTCTTAGAGTTTTAAAACAGTATTAAAGTACTCCAGAATAAAATGATGACTGATTTCCATAATTAAGATGTCCTATTTCTACATGATATTAATAGTCTAACCTAACATCACAATTGTTTATTCTTTTAATATTTGCTAGAATTGTGCAGATTATCTAATCCTTTGATATTTTATACCACAGAGCCTATATATTGTTATATACAACCCAAAACCATTCTGATAAAAGTCATGGGGAAAGAATACTTGAATACATTAAAAATTTCTAAAGCACAAGAATTCATAGTTTCAGACCAAAACTAAGAATAATAACCTATGGCTACAATAAAAGTGATAAAGGAGTGACAAGATGGATGAAGCATTGTGTTACAAAGAACAAATAAAAGACTATCCTGGTAGTTAAAGAAAAATGGCTAAGAGAAATTTTTAAGACTTAAGAGTTTTTCTTAATGTATCGGACACTGTGGTATCAAACAAGACTCTACCAATTGTAAAGGGAGATAGTTAAATGGTTATAAAGATTTTTTAAGTCTCAGAGAGCATTCAGAGTGTGGTCATAGGAGCAAGTTTGAGTCAAAAATCAAACAATGTCCATTAAAAATTTTTCAGATTACATAAATAAACTCATTAAATGAATAAGTTCCTACAGATGTACAAGAAATTGATGAATATACAAAAAATAAATAATCTTTTATAACCAGTGCACTTTAATAATATGCAGAAGGTAAAATGCCCTGACCTGAATGGTACATAAAATACAAATTTATATTTATTTATTATTACTAGAGATACAATAAGTTCACATTTCCAAGAGATTCTCTTTACTGAAATTGTATTTTTCTTGAGATTTACTCATCTCCATAAAGTAACCCAAAAATATTTGTTAATTTCATATTAAGTTCCTTCCACTGCCATAGGTTCTTTCGTTGTAAGAGAAATGTGCATGTATCCACAAAGCCCCTGTCTATTTGATAAATGCCAACTGAAATAATCAGTGATAAGATAGATGATGTAAAGGGATACTTCCCTGGACCTTTAGGAATCTACAAATTCTGTAACATTGATATAATTTTCTTTGTAATCACAAATAAAAAATAAAGCCATGTTCAGATGCAGTTATTGAGCTCTTACTACACTTGCTAGCAAGTTGCATGTGTTTGTTTCCAACACTAGCTTCTTAGAATTCACAATTCTAATTTATACTTCTGCTAATCTCTTTACATAATTTACCTTTAAGGTGCTCCCAAATAGTAAGAAACACAAGAATTACTTATGCTATGTCCAAGACTGTACATAATAAAATGTTATGGTGCATTACAAATATTATACAGGAATTCAGAGATGTGAATCAGTTTGGGCTGAGGTCACTGAGACAGCTTCACAGGAGAATTTGAAATGATATTAAAGGTCATCTGTTCCCTCAAATGATATATAAAATTCTATTAAATGCTTTTCAGATGATCCTCTAGCCTTTGCTTTGAATATCCTCTGTAAGACATATTGTCATTTCCACTAAGAGCCTGTTTCTTTGAACTCTGATTATTAGAAAGCTAAAATCTCTTACTAGATTTCCTCCCACTGATACATGATTTTATCTCTTGGAGTAACATACAACAAGCTCATTTCTTTTTCAAGTCAATCCTTCAGTTATTTGCATATACCCATTATGTCTTTCATGACTCATGCCCGGTGTTACACCCAGTGTTTTGTTTTTAACTTTTCTGGTGTGGTATAATTTACTTACCTCTCATTAGTCTGGCCGTCTTTCTGTGTGTACTATAGTTGGTCTTTTAAATGGTGGTCTATGAATTAAATACTAAATTCTTGTCTGGAACAATCTACTTCCCAAGATAAAGACTCAGTTCTCAGACTCTCTTTCATGTCTCAGTAAAGGCATTTGTTCATTAATTCCTTAAAAGTATAGTACTTAGAATGTACTAAATCATGTGTTAGATGCTGGGAGTTCTAGGTGAAGCTAGTCTTCAAAAACAGTCTCATATTATAGCCAGGAATACATAAACTTTAAATATAGTACTTAAGGGCAGTGTGCATCGTAAAAGTATATGTAAAGTTTTATCAAAATGCAAAAACTAAACAATTAATTCTACCTTAGAGTCAGTGAATCACTCAGTATATGCAGGGCTGACTGCTGGCAGAATGATGACATCCCAGGTAGAGGGAAATACCAAAGTGTATTAAAAATGTGAAGTCAATGAAATTGGGTAGGGTGTGAGAAAAGCACAGTGAAAACTGCCTCAGGGAGTTTGGTTGGAGAGGTATGTATGATTTGTTAGAATGGAAAGAGACTGAAATCAAGACTATCAGTTAGGAGGTAAGTATAATTTATGTGACTTTGCCTATAAGGCATGTAGGTAAGGATGAGGAATTTGTACCATCATGATAATTTTTTTCTACACTTAGAAGAATGCTTCACATCTTTCTGTAGCTTTAGTAGACTCTGGGAAAGGAGTTCCAAAGGATGTCACTTATTTAGGAGATAATACCAGGAAGTACCAGTAGGGGAGTGGAGAAATGAGACTGGGAAGGGAAGATAAGGCAGCCAATAAAGGACTTTTAACAATCGAGCAAATTAACACTGTGGGTAACTGAAACTTAATCCCACTGATGAACTCTGGAACCCAGTTTAGAACACAGGGCTCAGAGATATTCCACCATGGGACATGGGAGTTAGGGATTTTTACACACCAGTTCCCTTCAATCTTTGTTATTGAGCTCTTCCAGAACAGACTGGGAACATGAAGTCTACAACACCTATAGCCTTCTGCATAGTTAGGTGAACAAAGGCGGCTCAGAAAGCCAGAGAAAGCCAGAAGTCACAGAAGTGAGGATGCAGGTGGTTTGAAGGGAAGCAGGCACCTACTGAAGTAGTAAAGGCAGGGAAAGGTGGCCAGGGTTATATTTTACCATCGAAAAATCTAATAATCATCATGACTTCATTTTATTTTCTTCTACTTGTATACTCCTGTAGTTAGCATTTAAAGATGTAGTTTTAAATGTTCTAATACTGAATGTTTTTTTTTCTTGTGGCAGACTAATCAACACTTTCTGAAAACAGTAACTGAACAAAATGTGGAAATCGAGCAACTCCGAAAACAACTTAGGTATTTTCAGAAATGATTTTTGTTAATTTATTAATAATTATTTTTCTTCAAAGAAAGTGATGATGTCATAATTTTTCCCATAAGTTTTTTTTTCCCCTCCCTTTTAATCTTCTGTCAGTAGCTTTTTGTATGTATGTTCTTTGGGGACAAGAAGAGACTGAAATTAAGACTGTTAGGAGGCAGCTATAATATATATATGAAGGGATGTTCCATGATGGCAAAACCAGTGTTTGTGGAAGAAAATCAGTTCTCTTTAAGTTTTTCTACACATATTTCTTTTTGGATTCCCCCATAAGCAGACCCTAAAAGTCCCAAAGTGCGTCAGTTTACTTAGAGATAATACTAGGGAGCACCAGTGGAGGAGTGGGGAAGTAAAGCAGGGAGGGGGAGGAGAAGGCAGCCAATAAGAGGTTTTTAAAAATCAGACAGCTTAATACCATATGTATATTATGGTCCAGTGATTTAATAATCATTGCATTAATCGACTTTACTGGAAAAACCCTAAATGACCAAAGAACTTTTCACTTTTCATTCCCCTCAGTTACAATACTTAAAATTCAGAAGTGTAGTCATATAAGATTTTGTGCTGTGATGCTGTCATATAGAAATATCTTTAAATTCTAATGGAAATTTATATTTTATAAGAAATGTAGGTTACTGTTTATTAAAGGAATCTTGCTATTCATTTTGTTTTTCCTACCATCATGATTTTGCCCTGCCAAATAATACCTTATTTTTTTTAAGAAACACTTA
The DNA here is from genome assembly GCF_048564905.1 of Vicugna pacos. Classification (NCBI taxonomy): domain Eukaryota; kingdom Metazoa; phylum Chordata; class Mammalia; order Artiodactyla; family Camelidae; genus Vicugna; species Vicugna pacos. The sequence continues at coordinate 30,013,487 of NC_132988.1, forward strand.
TTTTACAAAATCTTATATGCCATTTAAAAATATTTTAATTTTATTGCCTTCATGAACTTTTAAATTTAGTTTAACAAATTTACCTTCTTTTCCCCAGACATTTTTACTTGTGGGCTCTTATTTGGTCCTCTTATTTCTTTTGATGTTACTGATTTTATAGTTAAAATAGCAGTGATTTATTTAATTGCAGGATCTTATTACTCTTTTTTCAAAGTGAAAGTAGTTTTTTAAATTATGAAAGTAATGTACATCCATTATAAAAAAAATCTTTAGATAGTATGACAGTATATCAAATTGCAGTACAGTTCTGGCAGTAAGTTAATACAGATTCCACAGGTTAAAAGCACAATCCCCAACATGACTACACCCACACAGACACCAGTCACGAGTTCATGGCTCCCAGGCCACCTGCACTTGTGACAAGTTGACTATAAATGTGAGTGTTCCCACTAACCTCCCAGGCTTGATAGTGCTCTAAAATGGCTTAGAAAACTAAGGAAAGCACTGCACTTAGGATTAAAATTTTATTACAAAGGACATAAATCAGAACCAGCCAGAAGAAGAGACTTATTGGGTGAAATCTAGAAAGGTCCCAAAAGCAGAGCTTCCACGTCCTCTACCCATGGAATCAGGGTGTCACCCTCTTGCACGTCAGTGTATTCACCAACCAGGAAGATCAGCTAAGCCTTGGTGTCCTGAGTTTTTATTGGGATTTTATTATATACATATGATTTATACTAAATGTAAATAAATTGGTGTTACAATTAAATTATATTTATAATGACTGCATCATAGAACAAAACTCTTTTGAATTTTAAGTGTTATATGACTGATTGAATGAATCATTGATCACTTGTTTGAACTTAATCTCCATACCTCTTCTCCTCCCTGAGAGGAGGTTGGGCCTATATGACATGGCTCAAAGTTCCAACCTCGTAATTACATGGTTGGCCTTTCCAGCCAACCTGCTCACATCCTGAAACTATCTAGGGGCCTACTATTGAGTCATTTAATTAGCATAAACTTAGGTATAGTCCCAAAAGCCTGCTATGAATAACAAAGTTATTGCTATTACTCCAGAAATTCCATCCCAGAAACTTAGACAGAGACCAGACAAATTCTTTATTATACAATTCAAGTGGAAAATAAAAATCTTATAATTCCATTATTTAGAGTTAACTATTACTAACTTTTTAAATGTATAACTTAGGTTTGTGTATTTAAGTATTTTAGTAAAAAAAAGTATGATATACACACTAATAGCCTACTTTTTTTTACTTATTGATAATATAAACATCATATCAATATTTCAACCTTAATGTTATGTAGTATACTATTATACAGATGTACTATATTTATTAGTTAAATTCTTATTCACTCTCCAGTTATTCCTTTTTCATCTTTAGTAGAATAGTATCTTTTTTATAGGCTATCTATTCATTGAGCATTACAATTAGAACAGTAAATGCATAATAGTTAGCCCTAAGTTAGTCTTAGTTATTATTGTTGTTTATTATTATTAAATAAAAATTTAGTACTGTTAGAGAAATTAAAATGAAATTTATCTAATTTAGGACAGTTAAAAGAAAGGCCAACTTGGTTGAATGTTTTGTTATACATTTTTTCAACTTCCTTTAAAAATTGTTTTATGATAAAAATGCTAGACACTAAACAAACTGCTAAAGCATGAAGTGCTAGAGAAAAACAAAACAAAACAAGATCAGGATGAGAGATCTGGAGTGTTGGGGGCAATGCTGGGACTGGAGTTTTAATAGAGTATTCAGAGTAGGCCTCACTGAGAGGTTGAGATTTGAACAAAGACTTGAAGGATGTGAACAGATTATCCATGCAATACATGGAGAGTGTTCCAAGTAAAGAACATACCATTTCAAAGGTGAAATGTGCTTGAAGAACAGCAAGGAAGCTAGATGTCTCTTATCTATTGCTAAGTAACAAACCATTGTAAAACTTGGTGACTCAAAATAATAACTTATGTAAATTATGATTTGGGAGACAATAGAGCAGGTTTCTGGTCTGGGCCTGCTGCGTGTCTGCTAAACTTGCCTATTTGTCTCTAGCCAGCTGGTTTGTCTGCTAGCAGAATGGTCTAGTAGTTGGCAATGGATGATAAAACAGTCTGACAATTGGCAGTTTCTTCACCAGATCAACAAGGCAAATCTTACTTCTTTACTTGGTCATGGCACGATTTGCAAGAGGAGCAAGAGTGCAAATCCCAGTGTACAGATAATTTTCAAGCCTCTCTTGAATCATTTTTGGTAATTACTCATAGAAAAGCAAGTCACCTAGTTAACCCAAATTCACAGGATAGGGAAAAGAATACCCCTCTTCATGGGAAGATTTTCAACATCATGTTTCAAAGATGTGGATGTAGAGGGGGAAGAATTTCTTGGCCATTTTCACTATTTCTCATACTAGTATATCTGGAACACAGTAAACAGGGAGGAGAGTTGTAGGAGATAAGGTCAGAAATGTTGCAGAGGGTGGGAGACAAGGTAATATGGGGCCTTGTAGGCCATCATGAGGACTTTTTTTTTTTAACTATGAATAAAATAAGAATGGCTTTTAATAGGAGATTGACATAATCTGACTTGTATTTTAATAGGACTGATCACTGTGACTGCCACATTGAAAACAGACTGTAGAGAGGCCCCAAAAAAAGAATGGAAGCAAGGAGATCAGTAAGGAGGTGTTACAGTAATCCAGGCAAAAAATCATGTTGACTAGAACTGTTGTGGTAGCAGTAGGAGTTAGTGAGATGTGGTTAGATTCTGGATATGTTTTTAATGTTTTTTATGGTGGATTCAGGAAGATTTTCCGATAGATACAATAGAGAGACACTGAGGCATCAAGGATGACCCTAAGTTTTTTCCACAAGCAGCTGGAAGAATTGTATTGTCGTGGACTGAGAAATCTGTGTATACAGGTGGTCAGATTTGGTGAGGAAGGGGCCAGTTTGGGCCATGCTGAGTTTACAGTAAGTACTGGAAATCCTTGTGATGATAATGATTGACAAACACTTAAGTTAAGAAATCTGGACTAAAGATAGACGTTTTTGATGATCAGTATACAGTTGTGTTTAAAGTCATGAAACTGTAATAAATAATTATCAATAGAAAAGGAGAATCTTTGACCAAGGTCTGGGACACTCAAGAAATAAGGGAAAAGAGAAGGAATCAACAAAAGAGGCTGAGAAAAGATGAGTGACATAGGAGGAATACCAGGAAGTATGGTGTCCTGAAAAACCAAGTGAAGGAAGTATATCAGTAAAGGAAGGAGTGATTGCTGAGTCAGGTGCTTTTGGTAGGTAAAATAGGATGAGTTCTAAGAATTGACCATTGAATTTAGCGACATGGAGGTGTATTTGTTTCCTAGGGCTGCCATAACATTACCACAAACTTGGTGGCATACCACAGAAATTTATCCTGTCAGTTCTGGAGGCTGGAAGTTTGAAATCAAGGTGTTAGGAGGGCCATGCTCCCTCTGAAGGTTCTAGGGAAGAGTCTTTCCTTGCCTCTTCCAGCTGCTGTTGGCCTTGGGTATTCTTGGCTTATGACAACATAAATCCAATCTCAGTCTACCTTCCTTTTCACATAGCCTTGTTCTCTCTATTTCTTTGTCTATCCTCTCTTATAGGTGCACCAGTCAGAGGATTTAGAGCCTGCCCTGGTTCAGGATGATTTCCTCTTCAGACACTTACCTTAACGATATCTACAGAGAGCCTATTTCCAAATTAGGTTCCAGATGGACCTGAATTTTGGGGGGACAGTATTCAACCCACTACAGAGGTTGTTTTGACATTTACAAAAGTACTGCATAATCTGCTCTCTTTTCATATCTATATAAAACATTAAAAAATTGAACTCATTTAGGGGGGTAAAAGATAATTCTTCACAATTTTCTTAGGTTTGATTTAACATAGACCACAGTTTCTTAGGACAGGGCTATTAAGTTTAAAATCAGTAAGAAAAAGACACCTAGGTAATTCCCATAACTTTGGAAATGAAGAAACATATTTGTGCACTTAAAATGATTTGTGCAGCTTAAAATGATCACTACGTTCAATCCAATTCCAGTCAAAAACCCAGCAGAATTTTTATAGAATTTGAAAAGCTGATTCTAAAATTTATATGGATATACAAAAGGTAAATAGATAAACATTTTTGAAGAGGAAAACAACCTGGGTGGACTTCCTGTACCACGTTATTATGACTTAACTGAAAAATCAAAAGATCGTAGTATTGACATGAGGATAGATAAACTGAGCAGATTAGAGAGGCTAGAAACAGATTCACACTTAACATGAACTGTTGTAGTTTTCAAAAATGATGACAATCATTTCTTTCTGCCTGTATCCATGTCCTTTGCACAATGACTTTTATGGCGTCGACAGATGCCATATTTAGCACAAGTACTTAGTGGTCAAGCTGGAATTAGTTAAATAGCCAAAGTAGTATATGAGTGTACATGTTCTGAACAATATTAGCAATAATAACCTTATTAACTAAAGAAGAACAAGGTTTAACTAGGTTTTAAATTATAGTAAACATCTTTATTAAAGAGCAGTAGTGGATGATGGTGCAGTGTTTTTTCTATTCTTCCTGCTAAGTACAACTAGAACCACAGGACATATATACACAACAAAAATAAGAAGACTGAAAGGTGTAGAGAAGAAAGCAGATTGGCTAGGTGCCTCAGGAGCCAAGGAATGGCGCTATGGTCAGTTCCCTGGGTTTTTTTTGGTTTGAATTCTGTTTTTGACTCATATATCCCAGACTTGGAACTGAAGAAGCTGGCATTGTGATAACACCAACAAGGCTCAGCCCAAAATAGACATCACCCCAACAAAGACTTTCTCCCTCTAGCCGAAGGACCAGAAAAGGAGCAGCCAAGTATGACAAAAGCTTCTGAAGTATAACCTCTCTACCTCAGCCAAGTACCACAGAAAAAAAACTATGGACCCACCTGTACCCATGCCAGAAAAGCCTGGTAGAATCTCGACCCCTGCTTGGCAGTAAAAGACAGCCCCTTATTCCACCAAAAGAAATGTACCAGAGGAAATAAGCTAAATAAAATAAGTAAAAATAATACTAGAATCTCATAGCATGATACCCCAAAAGTCTAGGTTTCTACAAAAGTCATTCATGCCAAGAATCAGAAAAATCTCAGTTTGAATGAAAAAGACAGTAGAACCAACACTTAGATGATAGAAATGTTAAAATTGTGTGACAAAAATTTTAAACAGTATCAGGAAAATACTTTAATGAGAAATTATGAACAAGCTTGAAACAAATGAAAAAGTAGACATTCCCAGCAGAGAAATGGGAAGTCTCAGCAAAGAAACAGAAGATATACAGGTGAAGTAAATGGAAAATTTAGTTGGTTGGGATGATTAAATTCTCTAATGAGAATAAGACTTCCCAAATCTTTTGAATTAACATAGTTTGTATTAAAACCCCTGTAGTGTGTGTGAGTGTGCATGCATGCATGTATGTGTGTGAGAGAGAGAAAAAGAAGAGAAAATGAAACTTGAAAAACTAACCCTAGCGTGAAATGGTGAGGTGTCATATACCAAAACCATTCTGTAGAATAAAATGCTGTGTTGTTTACAGGAATTTGAGTTTGGCAGAATAGAGCAGAAGTTTAGTATGTGACAGAGTGGGTAGCAGCATAAATCAGTAGGGAAACAATCATGTTAGGAATTGTAGCTGTCTATGGGGAAAAAGCCTGCTTTTCACATTTAGGCATTTACATGGTTTTATGGATTAAATAAGTAAATGAAAAAATCAAAACTTTACAGATTTTAAAATATTAGAAACTCTGCTTTTAGTATTTTACTAGGGAAGTACTTCTTAATCAGAATTTAAATACAAGCCCAAAAGGAAAAGATTCATATATTTGAGTATGTTAAAATGTAAAACTTATGTTATAAAAATTAATATATCAGATGAAAAGGCAACCCACAGTCTGAGAGAAGACATATGCAATGTATGTAACTGATAATAGATTAGTGTTGATACATGAACTAAGTATTGATAAAAATAAAAATTCATGGACTATTAGGCAAAGAAAAGACTCTATAGGGAAAATGGGCAGAACCTGGTGATACTGGTCTAAAGGACAGGGGAAGAATCATGGAATTTTATTGCTAAAGGTATCTTATGATCCTCTTAGTTCAGCTTCGTAAGTTTATGGAAGAAACCAAACTGAACCAAAGGCTCAGAAATTGTCCAGGGTTGCACAGCAAATTCATAGAGGAGCCAGAGTAGAACTTGCATCTTGTGATTGCTAATCTAGTGAGTTTCTAAACCTGGCTCTCTGACAGTGTTCACAGCAGTAAGGAAGTCAAGAATGAGAGTTTATTGTTAAAGGATGATGCGTGAATACATCATTTTTTGACATCTATGTGAAAGTTTCATTTGGCTTTTGGACATTTGGGCTTAAAGATTATAAACTGAGATTAGAGATTAATAAAACTAGTTGTGGTTTTCTAAAGCCTGAAGTATCTGAAGTGTTTAATTGTCCATGAGCAACTTTGCCATAATATTTACTGACAGTATTCCATAGCTTAACACTAAGCAGTTCAGAGTTGTATACATAAAACTGCCTGCTTTTCCTGCCACAGATTTGAAAGAACATAAGGATAAGCAGATGCTTCTTTTAGGGAAAAGGGTGTTGCTTTCAAGTTTGACAGATTCTAAATGATGGGCATATTGATATTACCAGAATTTGGGTTTTGAGATGCCCTATATAACCATGCCAAGAATAACTAAATTAGAATCTCTTTAAACACTAGATTTGTTTAAGTTTGTACTTATACTGAAAACATATTAGTTTCATTTGTTGTCTGATGTTATCGTTCCAAAAAAAAATGAGAATCGTGTGAACTTGTAATTAAAGCTTTTTATCGTTTTCCTTTTTAAGAGTTTCTGGTGATACTTTATCGTAGTAGGTAAAGCTCTTTAGCCTAGTTTCTAAGAACTTCCATTCACCTGATCCTTCCTAATCCTCAAGTTATATACAGTAGTCATTTTTTTGTCTTTTTTAATTTGTATTATTTAATTTTTTATTTTGGTGGGGGTAGGGAGATAATTAGGTTTATTTATTTTTTAGAAGAGGTACCATAGATTGAACCCAGGACCTCGTGCATGCTAAGCATGCTGTCTACAACTTGAGCTATATCCCTCCCCGAACAATAGTCGTTGTGCTGTTTCTCACAGAAGAACTTTTGTTTTCTTCCTTTTTGCCTTTGATCATTATTCTGTTTCTTAGAAAAACTGTAACTTTATAAATCTGCTTAAAACTTGCCTTCTTGAGGAAGATTTCTCAGACTCATTCCACCAGATTTTTACTCTTCTTGTGGATATACTGAGCATTTATTCATTCTAACTGAGATTTTATGCTATTTCTCTGTAGGTAACTTTTTTGTCATATATAGTTGTTTATATGCTGCATTATGGAAATAATTATTTTTCAAGCCATATATGCTCAGATTTCATATTTGCCTTGTAAAGTCTTTGAAAGATTGTCATTTGCGTATAGCTTTCATGAATAATTAATATTATCTTCGTAAAAGGTTGTATTGTAAAGACTGATTCTAAAGTATTTGCATAGGGGTCCATATTATCCTCTCAACAGAGTAACAGTATTAGAATATTTATTTTAAAAAATTAAACCACTAAGGAATGATTTCATTAGCAGACATAGATACTACCTTCATATAAGAAACTGTAATTTGTCAATCTGTTTTGTATTTATTGAGCACTTAATATACCTGTATGCGCTGAGTGTGGGAACAATCTTTAATAAGTTTACATATGATATGATAGCCTCAGAATTGCTGAAATTGGACCTGTTTCATCTCATGTATACTTTTGTGGCTTTAACAATCTCTAAAGGTGAGATCCCATTAAATTTTTGTAGTTTGAGGTTTCCTCTGGTTATCTCTACCCAGATAGGTCAGAGGCATTAAACTAAGCTTGTTACCATCTCTCCCGAATCTTCTCTTTGTATTTGTAAATGGTACCACCCAGTTTCTGCTTCAGAAAACTAGGATGCGTCCTGAATCCGTTCTGGCCCAACTCTACCTTCTAAGTGTCTCTCAGATCCTTCACTTCTGCATCATTCATTATATTCTCATTGCCTTTGCATCATCACATCTGAGCTACTCCAGTAACTTCCAAATTGGCTTACCCCTCACCCATCTTCCTTTTTACTGTCATCAAAATGATCTTTCTAAAATAAAACCTGATCACGTCAGTCTCCTTCAGTGTCTACAAAATGCCTATGGGATTTAATCCAAATTACTCAGCATGACACAAAGTCTTCTATGACCTGACCCCTGCCTACTTAACTATCTAATTACTCTTCATCTCAATTTCCTGAACTATTGTTAGTTTCCCCAAACAAGCCATGCTATTTTATAAATCCCTACTTTGCTCACATTATTCAGGCTGCCTAAAAATGCCCTTTCTTGATAAATATCCTCTCAACTTTCAAGATTCAGTTCAAGTGTCACATCTTCTAGAAATCTTTTTCTGAATCTTTATGGTTTCTTCCTCCCAGGTAGAACCAAATTTGCCTTTCTTTGTGCCTCAGCTGTAGACGGCAATATATCTGTCACAGGATCTTTAATGTACTTAATTCTTTACAAATTTATCTCTCTTTGCTGATTTTTAAACTCCTTAAAGGTATGGATCATAATGTCGCCATTTTTATCATGCCATCATCTAACACAGTGCTAGACACATGGCAGATGTTCTTAAAAACGACTTTGAGCCATTAAGTCAGTTAATGAAATTGTACTTCATTGGAAAGACTGAGCTGAACTGATTTATGTGGGTTTTCTACTTGTGTATTTTGCAATTGATCTTTTGGGGCACAACTTTTTTCTTGACAGTCATTATTTAGAAAATTATATGTTATATTCTTCAACCATGCAGTAATGTATGTCCACTTAGTAGTCCTGTGTGATAAAATCTCACACTGTCCTGCTTTGTCCTACCCAGTTGTGAATTATCTTCTTTGTCCACTGTATCCCGCTGAATCCCGTCACTTAGTAGTGTCTCGATTATCAGATTGACACTCCAGGATATTGCAGGCTTGTGTCCAAGTAACCCTTATTTTACTTAATAGTGGCCCCAAAGCACAAGAGTAGTGATGTTGGTAGTTCAGATATGCCAAAGAGAAACCTTAAAGTGCTGCTTCTAATGAAAAGGTGAAAGCTCTCTATTTAATAAAGAAAAAAATATCTTCTGCTGAGTCTGCTGAGATCAATGGTAAAAACGTATCTTCTGTCTGTGAAATTGTGAAGAAGTAAAAGGAAATTCATGCTGGTTTGGCTGTCGCATTTCAGACTGCAAAAGTTACAGCCACAGTGTGTGGTATGTGCTTAGTTAAGATGGAAAAGCATTAAATTTGTACAGTAAGGTATCTTGTGAGAGAGAGAGAAACTACACTCACATAACTTTTATTACAGTGTGTTGTTATAATTGTTACTAGCTACTGTCATTAATCTCTTAATGTGCCCAATTTAAACTTTATCATGGATATATATGTATAGGAAAAGCATGCTGTATATAGGGTTCAGTACAATCTGCACTTTCAGACATCTACTGGGAGTCTTGGAACTTCTCTCCTGCAGAAAAGGGCGACTACTGTATATGTACCTTTACCAGGTAATAGTTTTATTTTACCTAAGATAACAGATTTTTCTAAGATGTTTCATATTCCAATTTGAATAATATTGTGTCTTTTATTATAAAAATGCTATATGGAAATCTGGAATTCATGGATCACTAGTTTTGATTCATAGTGTCTCTTGGAAACTATCCCAAGTGAGAAATGGCCCTGAGCAGATGTGCTTAGTCATAAGAATTGCCAGACAGTTCCTCATGTGTTGGCAGCTAGTTTTATGAGCATAGAAAATATGTTTTAAGATAAGAAATAGGGCCTTGCTGTCAGTTTCCTATATCTTCACACTATTTTACTTTAATGTTAAAGGGTTACTTAGTCACCCCTTATACAAAAATGTTTGTATCTTTCCCACTTAATCTTTCAGGGGCATAAAGAGGAATATGAGACTTTACTTTTAGAACATAATAGTCAAGAGTAGAAATAAATTTATAACTTCATTGTTTGGAACTTTTGCCTGAAATAGGTGATCCCTGATTTATTTCAAAATATGTATTTTATTGATAATTATAATTTTACTTTGCAAATACTCCATATTTACACACTTAACCTAAAAGTGTACTTCTATGTGATGTGAAGTATAAAGAGCATAGGCTATGAAGGCAGACAGCTCTAGATGAGTATTCTTATTTTTTATTTTCTATTGACTTGGGCAGATTGCTTAACTGAACTTTAGTTTCTTAATCTCTAATAGAAATAAAATGAGCTTCTTTACAGTGTTACAATATACTGTAACTCTTATTTTTGCTTTTCTCTATTCTACTTTAGTATCCAACCTGTGTAGGTAGGCTTGTGTAATATTTACAAATCAGTTGCTAATAGACTTGGAAGTTAGTATTAATGCAATAAATAGACAGTAGACATTTCCCTTCTAGGTCTAGAAATCAGCCTTACCTCTGTTGTTGCTGCTATAATTTCTAGGAACCAGATTAAGCTTTCCTTTCTTTTTCACTCCTTTCTATTTTTATGTCCCCATGTCTTGCCAACTGTACAACCCTAAACTCTGTTTCTTCTTCTGTGTTGTTCCATCAGTTATATCGATTCTTTTTAAAAATATTAGTCTCTTTTGGGTTTCTTCTAAGACCTCAGGCATAGGTATATACCTCGAGGCCCTGATGATTCCTCAGATTACTATGTTTTCTTCTCATTCTTTGAAATTGCTTGGAAGAAGAGCCTCTATTTGCTATAGTCACTCTTCAGAATTTCTTTTACTTTAGATTTGGTCCCACGTCTCTTATTCTTCTCCTCAAAATTATTGGTGCCCCTTTTGCCTTGAAACAAAATCCTCCTTTCTCCTTGGTCATTGATTCGTTTTGATTGATGATTTTTTTTCTGCCCTTGAACATTTTTCTGCTAGGTCTTTTGTTTTTGTGTCCTGATTTCTTCTCTGACCTTTGTCACCATTTCTTTGCCTTTGCTTTTCCCATTTCCTTATCCTACCTACTAAAGTAGACATTTATTAAATTTTTAGACATGTTGCATGCTTTCCCCCACTTATCACCTTTACCCTACTCAACTTAAACTTTCATCTCAGTAATAATGTTTCCCGCATGTATACCTTTGGCCTTGATAACTTTGTTGAGCTCTATATTTGAATTGCTAGACAGTGGTTTTCAAACTTTAACAACAGAAGCCCTTTAAAAAAATTGTATACATAGAACCCCAATATATAACACTGATAAAAGTGGAATTGCTGTGATTGAAGTAAGAAGCGGAAATCTTCCCCAAGTTAGTAGCTAATACTGTCATCAAACCTAAGAAGTTTTGCTTGACTCCTCTCTCGCTTTACCCCCAGATCCAAGTCATGCTGGCTTTGGATACAGATTATCACAAATTCAGTCATCACCACTATCATCGCTACCCCAAGCCACCACTACCTCTTGCTTGCATTTGCCTCCTGTCTGGTTTGCCTGCTTTTACTTTTATCTCACTGTTATTTATTCTTCACACACCAGCCCAAGTCGTCTCCTCAAAACATAAAACAAATCACATCACTCACCTGCTTAAAACACTCAGTGGATTTTAATTGCAGTTGGAACAATTTCCAAAATTCTTACTATACCCAAAGACACATATGATCTGAGAGACACAGAGAGAGCTGCCTTCCTCTGACTTCATCTTACTCGTTTCTATGAAACATCCCTGCTAATTGTCATTTATTTAAGTGACTTTCTCATACTCTGCATTTATTATTAAATCTCTCTGCCTATAATTCTTTCATCTTAGATTTTCTTAAATTGACATCATTGTCCTTTAAACCTTAGATCAAATATTTCTTCTTTAGGATAGGTTGTCACTGATGACCCAAGTCTCTCTCTCATTGTTATATATCATTTGTTTCATTGCATTATCACTTTCTGCAGTTATCTCATTTATTTGTTTACATATTTACTGTCTGTCCTCCTCTAATGCAGTGTAAACTTTTCGAGGTCAGAGCCTTTGACTCCTTGTTTATCACTGTATCACCAGAACTGACAGCAGTGCTTAGTGTGGTCTATGTAGGTGCTCAATAAAGTAAGTTAGGGCTTCTGAAATACAGTTTAAAAAAAAAAAAGCTGGACATGCCATGACCACATGAAGCTCAACATGTCCAGATTATATTCATAGTGTCTGGCATTATCATAAGCATTCAGTAAATATTTGTTCAAAGAATGAATGTATGGAGTCTCTTAAATTCTCTCTGTAAAATCTATGCCATCTCTCCGAGTGGAACTGCTTACTTACTGTTACCATCACTTTAGTTTAGATATTCCCATCATCTTGCCTATTTACTATGATAGATTGGTTAAAGAAAGATGAAACCATCATTCTAGTCCATTCTTTTTCAACAATGCCAGGCTTAAATTCCTAATGTGCAGCTCTGATCCCATTATTTGAGCAGCTCTCCATTGCCCTTAAATTAATACAGATCACTTAACTCGTCAACTAAGGTCCTTGACATTGTAACCCCAATGCCTTTCCGGTCTCCTTTCCCATCTTCCCCACTTTCCTACCTTTATGCTTCTACTTATTTTCTTCCTTCCTGAAACTTTCTCTTTACCTCTGCTTGTGAGATTAACTGTTCCTCTGCCAATTCTTATTTTAAATACCTCACACTTCAATATTCCCTGAACTAAATGCAAATATACTATCTACTATGAATCGTAGTGCTTTATTTTAATCTTTTGTGATGCTTTAAGTTGGCTTTGTGGCCCTCCTAAACATTACTGTATCTCACATATCTTTGTTTTGTATTATCTCACAGAACACCTTCTGTGTTCCAAACATCACAGACACGTGGTAAGCATTTTTTGAGCATATCCATTGCATAAGCCTATTTAATAATAGCAAATGAATAAATATGTTCTCCATTTTGTCAGTGGTACCCAGTGATATGACTCTAAAATTACATTTTTAATAATTATTTACAACCTTTTGGAAAGATAAGCCTGTTAATTATTTGGTTATTATGTAAAATCTAGGCAGTGGCTGTATGTTAGAATCACCTATATAGGTTCTGAAAAACAGATGAGCAGATACCTCTCCCATACATTCTGAATGAATAAGACTCAGAGAGAGACTATGCATATATAATTGCAAAAACTTACTTTCATTCACAGAAAGTATAGAGAACTACTACTAGTCTGATGGAAAATTGTATTCCAACATAGAAATTAGAATTTTGAACTACTTTAAATTGTATATAATAATTTGAATTATGTAAAAATTATATACAAATGACTATTTCAAGACTGAAGAGACTGTTTTAAAGTTTTGATAACTCAGTATGTGAATTATTAAAATCTGTTGCTTTTAAAGTTTCTTTGTAGGCTTCTGTCTTTTGAATTGTTTTAATCATTAGACTGCTACTAAAGATTGAAAGGAGAAAAAAATGAAAATAAATTTTTTCCAGTTTTGCTACTTACTATTAGTTTCCTAAAAGCAGAAGTGATCTTGAAAATTCAGAACCTTGTCTAAAATTGAGGATTTTCTGAAGTCTTTAAAAATAAATGATTTACTTTATTATACTGGATAATTTTAGAAGAACTTATTTAAAGTACCTAATTTTTTTTTTGTTTTATTTTAAATTCTAAAGTTTAGACTATGTGTCAAATCCATAAAAACTGGGTCTTTTTCTCAGAAGTGTTAGCACTTTTCGTTGTATGAAAGAAATACTGTAAATATTTCTAGGATTCTCTTGATATGAGCCTATAAAAGACAGACAGAAATTTATCTTAAAATGGACTCATTTTATTTGCTGTAAAATCTCAGAAAAGGCATTGATAATTAAAGCATTTTAATTTCTGTTGAGATTGATGCTAGTATATATTAATATAAAATACATACACGTATCCTGTGTTTTATGTTATATTTGATTATACTTTGCTTACAGAGCAAAGCTTTGTTTTTGAAAGATTTAATTCAGACCTCTTTAATCTCATAAATGATGAAAATTACATTAAAGAAAAATCTCAGAAATTTTAAATTGCTTGACAAGGAAGCCTACCTGAATACAAAATAATTTGCTTTTAAAAATTCTTTGTAGCAAAAATAAAATACGTGAGTACTTACGACATCAAGATTGTTAATATTTAACTATTCTTATTTTTTAATCAAATTTGTTTTTTAAGATGAAAATTGTTTTTTGACCTTTACAAAATTATGTACATAAGCAGACATATATCTAAAACATTTATGTGTAAAATAGTATAAATGTATAGTTATTAAAGGCCCTTCATAAAATAAAATTATAGTTATTTTTGTTGGCAACTTTAAAGATTTCATAAATTTGAATATCTGAAATGACTCACAACATTCCACAGAGCATACTCACATAAAGCTTTTATTTAAAGGGGAAGGATATTGTGCAGTAAGAAAAAGAGCATCAGGAAGCATGGGGGCCCAAGTGACATCCAGGCACAAGTGCCCTAGGGTCTTTATTCATACAAAGACATGCTTTGTCTCCAGATTGAACTACCAAGATGTGTGCAATGAATCTAGGCTTCAGGAAAACTCAGCGCAGAAGGTTTTTTTTTTTTGGCCCCTCTGGTCATATAGTCTAGCCCGGCTGTCTAACCAGTTATACCAGGTGAAAGCCATCAGCAAACAGATCCTGTTGGGGGTTAGCAGAGGCAATTCAGACTTCAGCAGCACACCATAAATCTCACTTTTCATTTTTTGGCCCAGAGTCAAGGCCAGACATTCAGACATCCCCCAAGCTTTTTCAAACCAGCTGTAAATTAATGCTGTACCATTCATTCTTGACAACTTGAAATCTAAAAAGGGGCAAGATTATGGTGATAGTCTTTGTGTAAACTACAGTAAAGTTTATAAAGTGATTTAATATGTATTAGCTTATTTGAACTTTATGATAATTCTGTGAGCTATGCAGGAAAATTATTTTTTATCTCAAATTTATAGCTACAATTCTGAGACTTGGAGAAGTTAAGTGATTGGCTCAGTTCACATGGCCTTTTGTGGTGATAGAGGCAGGTTTAAGACAGACCTTACAACTTTTATTCTAGAATATTTTTCACTGTTTCATGCCAGAAGTAGATACAAAGAACTATTTCTTTGCTATCTTGTGGAGCAATGTATAGGAATAAATATATATAAAACTATTACTTATTTTTCCCCCAAAACATGATTCTTTGTGCGTTTTAGGAAATATAATTAAATGCTTTCAGGGTATTTTTCCTTTTAATACTTATAAAAATAGATCATAAGACCAGTACCTGAATTTTTTTCTTTTATGTATGAGATTCTGTTTCAAATGAGATAGATATGGAAGAATTGTTCACAAAATTACTATTTTAGGATTTCCACATATAAATAAAAAATGGATATGCGAGACCTGAGTAAAAGTATCAAGAAATAATTGTACCTATGACTCTCTCTCTCTCCCCTTTCCTTTTGTACTCTCTTTTATTCATTTATGGTATATTTACTTGTCTACTATATGCCAGGTACTGTGTTACCTCCGAGGATTTAAAAATTAATACAATGTGATCCTTGCCTTTAATGATCATACATACTGTAATTTTTTCATAAACTCACAATTCCACAAGGGGAGTATCTGTTAACAATGTAGAAAAAGTATTATGTTTAATGGGGACTGGGATTATAGGGCCTTTTGCCTAGGCGAAGTTAGGGAAGACTTGAAATGAGGACACTTTTAAGCTAAGTCTTGAAGATTCTTGAGGAATTTATCAGAAAAGTCAAGCATGTAAACAAATAGACAAGGATATGTTTAAGAAACAGGATTTGGTAGTCTCTCCTACCTGGAACAGAAATTATATGAGGGGAATTAGCAAGAGATGAGATGTTTGAGGTCAGATGATGACTAACTTTATGTGTCATGCAGAAAAGTGCTGATTATATGCCCAAGGAAGTGGGGAACCCAGAAATCATTATTAAACAAGAATTTTTATCACCAGATAATTTTTTTTGCAGATGAGATTCATTGTAGAGGATGAATTAAAGAGGAGACCAGCAGCAAAGAAATCAGTTTGAAATCCATTGGAATAGTCCTGGAAAGTTATGATGAGATCAAACATTGGGCCATGAAAGTGGAAATGGAATACACAATTGAGAGAAAATTTAGAAGTAGAATCATTAGGCAAATTACATAGAAATCAGGAAATCATCTATTATAGAATTTTAGTTCTGGCACATTATCTAATCTACTTCTCTGTTGTTGGATATGAGACCGCTGAGACACTCTTGTGGTCAAGTGAAGTACATTAAGCCTCATCACTGGTTAGTGACAGAACTGAGTTCCTTACTCTAGGATCCTCTACCTTGGACCTCATTCCTACTGTGTCTCTAACACAATTTTTTTTCTTTAATCATGCTCTGACCTTACATTTCTTTACAGTTTACAGTGCACTTTAATGTATATTATCTATTTTGACTTGTGCAGCAACGCCATGACACAAGTAGAACAAGTGTTATTATCCCCTTTCTAAAGGCAAGAAAACTAAGTCAGAGTGGATGCTATGCTTAGTCAGAGGTTACTCAGTTTTATCATTACCAGATAAATATCTTACCCCTTCAGTTTTTCCTTTTAAAATAAATAGAATTTTATATCTGGTAGATTTATTCATTGATTTATATAGTAGATTCACTTCTGAAATTATCTCTAAGCTTAGATTTTACATGCACTGGTATAAGGTAGTTTTTGTTTTTTGTTTTTGTTTTGTCATCTGATGAATCATTTTGCAAGCAGAAAAAAATTATTTTATCTGATAGTCAAATTTTTATAAATTGGAGTTATTTAAAGCAAAGCATTTCCTTATATGCTTAATCTTATGCAGTATTATTGGGGCTATTTTTTGGTTGCCAGTGTATCAAAGGACTCTGTTTAAATATCAGTTTCATTGCTTACCTGTGAATACTTGCAAGTTGGCAAACCTCTGTCAACCTTACTCTCTAGACTTCAGTTTGATACAACAATATTACTTAATGCACAGAGTTATTGTGGTGAGACAGTGTCTACAAGCATGTAGGACAGTTCCTGGAACTCAGTAATTACCTGGTACATTTTAGCTATTATTAGCTTTTTTATTTCCTGTTGTTTTATGCTAATCAATAATAAGATTACACTGTATAGCACAGGGAAATATACACAAAATGTTATGATAAATCACAGAGAAAAAAATGTGACAATGAGTGTGTATATGTCCATGAATGACTGAAAAATTGTGATGAACACTGGAATTTGACACAACACTGTAAAATGATAATAAATCAATAAAAAATGTAAAAAAAATAATGTAATTCTAAATACCGTTAAGAGTCAAAGTAAGTGAATTGACATTGTGAATTTTGCATCAAATAATTTATTTACGTTCTACAGCATTAATGTGGTTTATATTTATAATACATACATAAAATAAAAAGAAATAAATAGAGGCAGTTCCTAAAGTACCTTCCTTCCTGAAAAGTATATTTTTTAACATAATCCACATGTTCTTTATCTATACTTAGTGCTTAATTGGTATGATATTAAAAAGTCTTTTTCTGTTTCAGAAAGTCTTATTTTATTATTCTAAAATCTTTATAGGAAGTGGAGGAGATACTGAAACTTACTTGATAATATTAGAATATTCAAAAACTTGTCCTTTTTGTCCTTTTACAGTCTCTGAAGAAAGATATTAGACTATCTTGAGACCAGTGTTTCAGTTCATTATGTTACGTACTTCTAGTGTTTGGGGAATGATCAAGGTGTTGAAGCTTGGATTCATTTTCATAGAAAGGCCCATTAGCAATACTTCTCTAACTCTGTTTAAGAAATTATAGATGTAACTGTATTCTACTTAATGCACTGACATTCTTGTTAGGTAATTCATTATGATGATAAAGTTCTTCTTCATGAAATCTATTGAATTATTTGAGTATAAAATATAATTTATCCAAATAAAGTATTAATGACTCCCACTTCGTGCTCACTCTTTCAGATATACTTTTTCTTCTTTACTCTTTTCCACATGCATTTACTAGAAGTAAAGGAATCTTTCAATATTAACCCCTTACATCTATTTTTAGGTGCATAATGGTTAGTACTGATTTTACCAAATTTAAATTTCTTTTCTAATTTTAAAAAAATTTTGTGGTCTATGAAAACAGTGTTCGTTACTTTGTATTTTAGGCAAGCCAAGTTAGATCTGAGAGTTGCAGCAGCAAAAGTGGAAGAGTTAACTAAAGTGACTGAAGATCTTCAAGGACAGATGCAAAAGAAGGTATTTTCCTTTTTCTAAGACAAGTGGATGCAGATGCCTGTAGCATAGTTTTCTATGTATCTTAATGTTGATCTGTTGTGGATTAGGTGTTAAAGAGCGTTGCTGGAAAATGAATTTATCATTTTATTGCCCTCTATATATAAAGTTAGGAAGCTAAATTATAATATTGGAAATAACTTTTTATCTCTATTTACTTTATGCTAAGTCAGTAAAACATCATAACATCATAATCATCCCTAAATACATCATTACTGAAATGCATGTTAATGCAAAATCAGGTTTTGATTAATTGGTTACCTGTAGATGGAAAAGAAGTATTTAATACTACATTTTGTTTGATACTATATTTTGTGCTATTTATTGGCATAAGAGACTGTTTCTTTTTATGTGTAATAGGGAAGTTTCAAGAATATATCAAGGAAAAGTCAGGCTTTAGATTTAGATGGATCTAATTATTAAAGTTTTAACCCTGTCACTTGTTAGCTGTGAAACTTTTCTGAGCCTTATTTCCAAATATGTAAAAGTTGGTTATAGATTTCTAATAATGGTAGATTTGTGAAAGGCCTATGCAAACCTTCTCATATATAATAGTTAAAAAATTGGATAAGTTTTTTTGAAACACTGCAAAGCACCCCAAAACAGAAAGACACTGAAAGAGAGAATTATGAGTTTTTAACTTTCTGACCTGAGAGTTCTCCCTAACCCCCATAGCTATGCTTCGGAAAACAAAAGCTTTATATGCACTTATAGTGGCGCCCAAGATCAAAGTTTAGGGCTCAGTTGAGAATTTAAAGAAGAAATATTAGCAGCAAGAGAGCCACACAAACGATAAAAATTGAGAACCAAGTTCTCAGTATAAACTGACCAGGTTCGTAACTGACAGTCAGACTATGTGTCCAGGGCTAGGATAGGGTCCCCAGGAACCCAGTGAAAAAGTAGGCAGAGACCTGAGAGAAATCTGCTCTTGAAAGATACAGCCATATGGAACTAGATGTTTAGGTTTGCTGCTTTTTATAATTGAGTGCATTCCCAAAATGTGTGCAGCTTGAGCAGGAAAGCTGAAGCATGAATGTTTGAATATCTATGGACAGAACCTAAAGCTGGCAGAGCAGCTGGAAATTACAAGGGGATCTCTAAGAGCAACAAACAACAAAGAGGATAGCCCTACCTCTACCCAGATCTTGACTGATCCTCACATTACACAGACACAGTGAGTTTCCTGGGAGCCTAGCAAAATAATTTAACAGTGGAAAGAAATTAGACTCATCACAGATGGCAGCTGCTACATACTGTGGGGAAGACACTTCAGAGTTTGAGTCTAGGCAAGATAATTGCCTAACTGAGCAAAAAAGCTAATAATCTTCAAAAGAGCAAAACAGAATCCAGAGAAAGAATGATACATTATCTTTGTTTTCCAATTTTCAACCAAAACTTACTAGACACTGAAGCGTGACTGCTGGAGGAGGGTGAAAGAGGAAAGTCAATAGAAACTCACTTTCAGTGAGTTTGAATTTAGCTGTTGGATTTAACAGGCAGAGACTTTAAATAAGCTATTATGTTCAAGGAATTAAAGAAAATCTATTTTTAAATTACAGTAAAATATGTTTCAGTGAAGGAACAGATAGAGAATTTTTAATTGAGAACTAGAAAATAATTTTAAAGATAGAAATTCTAGAGTTTGAAAGTACAACAACCCAAATAAAAATGTCATTAGATGGCTTCAAAAGTTAATTGGAAAAAGCAAAATAATCACTGAACTTGAAGACTGATCAATAAAAACGTTCCTATTCAAAGAATAGAGTTTAAAAGATGGAAGAAAAATGAACAGAACCTCAGTGATCTGTGGGACAATATGAAGCAAGCCAATGCAAGTGTGGTAGGGGAGTGGGAGCAGTGCAGAAAACATGTTTAAAGAAATAATAGCTGAAATCTTTCAAAATTTAGTGGAAAACATTAACAGAGCCAAGGATCTCATTGAATCCTTAGCGAGATGAATACAAAGAAAATCACTTTCAACACATCATGACAACACCGACAGCCAATTAAAAAGAGAAAACTTAAAAGCAGCAGTAGAAAAATGGTGTGAACAGGGGAATAGAGATAAGAATAATGGCTGACTTCTCAAGAACTTGTGGAAGCAGAAAACACTGGAGTAATATATCTGAACTGCTGAAGGGAAAAATAATGCTCATTAAGAATTCTGTGTCCAGTGAAACTGTGCTTCAAAAATGAGGGCAAAATAAAGGCATTTTCAGGTAAACAAAAACTGAGAAAATGTGTCACTTAGTGTAGCTGTTCTTCAAAAAATTCTTTAGACTGAAAGGAAATAACATCAGTTGGCAACTCAGATGTAAGAAGAAATTAAGAGCAACAGGAATTATAAATATGAAAGATATATATACATACTTTTCTTTTCTCTTATTAGTACCTTAAAAGACTTGACTGCTAAAAGCAGAACTTAACACTGTATTTGATGGGCTTATAAAGTATGTAGGTATAATATATGACAACAATGACACTAAAGACTAGGATGATACATGGAAATAAATACACTGTTGCAAGGTTCCAATGTTTTCTCTGAATTAATTAACTATTAACTAAATAAATTGGGATAAGTTAGAGATGCAAAAACTAGAGCAACCACTAAAAAATAATTCAAAGAGGTATGACTAAAAACCAATAGAAGACCACCAAAAAAGGCCAGAAAGGATGAACAGGAAATTTTTAAAAGATGGTGCAAATAGAACCTGTTAATTTATTTTGAAGCAACACTGTTCAAAGAAGAAATAATCCACGATTATAATGGGATGCAGTGTAACCTAGTTAAAAGAACACATGCTAAGGGCAGACAGTCTGCATATAAATTCCTGCCTTGTTTTGTTAGACTTGGGCCATAAAAATAATTTGAAATATTGGTAGAAATCTGTATGTAGCGACTGTTTTGGTTATTGTTTTTCTAATACAGAATTGATAGTGAGGTTCTCATCTCCCTTTTTTAGTATATGCATGATTTACTCCCAAAGTGATAGTGCTTCTTTAAACTTACATATGAAATTCTAGAAATACAGTAACTTTATACAATGAACTGTTTTCTTTATGCTATTTAACGGTGCTTTGAATTTTCACATACTCAAGATAAGCATACAGTTTCTTTGTTTTCTAGGAGGAGGATATTGTGTCTGCCCAAGGAAGAGAGGAAGCATCAGATAGGCGCTTACAGCAGTTGCAATCTAGTATGAAACAATTAGAAACAAGGTAAATTGGTAAATACATCTGGCTTTGTCTATATGCTTTGAAAGTGATTCCACATTAGAATTTCAGTTTATGGTATTTTCTAGAATATATATTTTATAAGTGCTGAGTGAACTGTAAGTATCAGTTTAAAATCTGGGTTGCTGGACATTTTTAAAAATCATATTCAAAAGATTGGTGTATTTTAAACATATATTCAAGAATCATTTTGTCTTTATCTTTTTTCCAAAACAGTAATAATCAAATTTAGTCCCAAAACCAAAAATACTCTTTTTATCTTAAAGCAGGGGGAAAATAATAGTGAAGTTGGGTAAAAATTACATAGAAAAATAATTTCTTACTGAGTGGATACCCAAGAGAAAGAATACTTGAGGAATCATTATAGATGTGTTTCTTGGAGCCTTACAGAACAATAATTTTCAGCCATCTTTGAAGGTGTGGGCTACTTTTTAAATAACATTCTGTAGCTTTGTCTTTAATTGCTGTCTTAATGCAGATGTTCACTCTGGAATCTTTTGTTGTCATTTTCTAGTTCTTGTTGGATGTTCCCTTAAGAAACTTGAAAATTGTTATTTGTAATCTATTAAAGATACAGTGACTACAGCCCATAAGATCACATTATGGTTTATAGTCGAAAAATGTACTCTTTTTACTGAAGTCTGTTACACTCAGAAAGAGTCTACTGATCCTGAGCACCTCAAAAATTGAGATCTCAGTTCTAGTCACGTACTCATGGCTGATATTTTTTATTCAGGAGCAAATTAGTAGCTTTGAACTTCTGTTTCCTCTTATCCAAAATGTTAATGAAAGTCATTTCTTTGTTCACTGAATTCAGAACTAATTGATTTTAACCTCTAACTTAGACTCTGGTGAAAGGAGTTGTATTTTTTTAAGTGCTAGAATTCTCTGGGTTTTGTTTTTCATTTTCAAAAGTTTTCAGCAGTTGAGTGATTATTTGACTGCTTTCTTCAACTTCTTTTTGTTAAACTTAGAGAAAAAGTTTGTGGTTGTCACTTCTGTTATTTCAGTAGCATTCTATGCTGTGAAAGTAAATGCTAGACACTTGAAACAGTGAAATTGGAATGAGTGAATTTCACTTCCTTCAATCTGGATAGGATTTCATAAGGAATCGAAGTTGTTCATTCATTAGTGCTTTAAGTTGTCTTTTTAGTGTTGAAGGTATGGGGATTTTTTTTTAATTGTTTTATTTTGTTTTGCTTTTAGTCTAAAGTTATAACCTAACTAAACAGCTTCCTAAAAAGAGATCACTGCATTGTAAGAAAATCTCAGGATATTTTTTAAAGTCTAGTGTTCAGCTAGTTACCTCTGGCAAGGAAATTTTTACATTGGCTGTCTTTTGAAGCTATTATAATAACAATGTTTATATTATGATTAAAAAGTTACATTTTAAAGTTTAAAAATATCTTGTATTTTTATATAAGAGAAAGCAGAGTTATTAGTGTAGTTGATATGTATTTCTAAACAATGTTCAACCAATGTTTTAGGTGTGAATATATCCTATTTAATGAACTACCAGATTGAAAAGCTGTGTTTTTAATGGTCATCTTTTTTCCATAAAAACAAAGACATTTTGGCCTCAGCAGATACTGAATTATTGATAATTATTTTTTATTTCTAAAATTATTATTTGTGATCCTTTTAAATGCCACAAACATCTAAGAAGCATAAATCATTTCTTTCCATCTTCCAAAGAAAGGCCTCCCCTCCCGCCTTTAAAGATAACTCATGGTTACTGGGAATTATATCCGGGGAATGACAGTCCTCTCTGAGAAAGGCTGCTGTATATGCCCTGCTAAATAAGACCAGAGTGAAATGAAGAGAATTGCTTTAAACTTTTTAAATTTGGTGCTTTTTTAACTTAGTGTTTTCTTTCAAAATAAGAACATGCAAATAAGAGCAAGAAATCTTTATTTAGGTGACTGGTGAAAAGTGATTTTCATTTGAACCACTGTCCAACTTTTTGTTTGCTATCCCTACTTCTAAGCAAAATAGACTGTATGAATTTTTTAATTGAAGATATTGAAATATGGTCCTGATTATATGTGGAATAGGAGGCCATGCATTGGAAATTAATGAATATGAATGGATGAAGTATAGAGGGCCTTGTGAGTAAGATAAAGTTGAATTTGAATTTCATGCAGTATATTACAGATTCTTTAGCTGGGACTACATGATGAAATTAATCTTTATGAAGATTAATTTGATGGTATTTTAAAGGTGAGGATGTCTGGGGACAGGAATATAAATTGTTGGAGTAGAAAGATTTGAGATTTAGAGGCAAACAATTTCTGGTTCTAGTAGATTATGTTTTTGTATATTGGGAAAGTTACCCAGCCTCACTTAGCTTCAATTTCTTTAGAATTAATTGAAGTAAGAATATATAGGTGACCCAGCACCAAGTTTATTATTTTCTTCCTTAAATCTTCCCCTTCTTTCAGACAAAGGATAACTTCTCCCTAGAAAATACAAAATTATTTCACTTTGAACTTTTATGTCTTATAAGATTTAGCATTTTACACAGTCAGCAGACATTTGGAAGAGAACTAGTTTACTTAAAAGACTAATAAACTATATTCTCAAAGGTAAAAATTGTTTTAAGTTTCAATGGCCTTAATGAAATAGAACAAGGTAGGAAGAAGGGCTATAAGCAAATGTTACAAAGAATAAAATAGTCTTTAATGTTACGTAGAATGACAACCCTCCATCCACTGCCTCAGATTAGTCTTTTCATAAGGACTGATGCAAGCTCTTATCCTAAAACTTCGATTCATTGTGGTCCTAGAATTTCCTTCTTACCACTCCTATGTTGTATCCTGTGTCTTTTGCATCCCATAGTTGCTAATTTCTTTGTTGACTCTCAAATTTTAATGGATACCATAACTGAGTACACATGGGAAGTACATTTTTTAAGACTTTGCTTATTTAGAAATATCTTTACCCTACCTTTAAAGGTGTTTGATAATTTGACTGAGCAGTGAATCCTAGATTGGAAATCCTAGGTTTTAAATTTTTTCTTTTTTCTTTTTTTTTTTAATTTTTTAATTTTTTTTATTTTTTTATTTTTGTTTTTATTTTTTTATGTTTTTTTTAAAAATTTTTTCTTAAAGTGTAGAGATATTTTCCTTATATTACCTAAGTTCCAGCTGTTAAAAAAAAAATTTCCTATGCCATTCAAAATTCCAGTTCTTTGTATTTGCCCTGTTTTTTTTTTCCCCCTCTGGAGAGTTTCAGGATCATACACCCCACTACAACTAATATTCTAATTGTGCAGTGTGCATATTTAGTAAGAATCCTTTTCTATTTGGGACATTTCAATCTAGAAATTCATGTTCTTCAACTTTGTGAATTTTTCATGGATTTTCAGTTTAATCATTTTTTCATTTTTTCTGTTTTTTTTTTTTTTGGTAGTTGTTATTAGCTGAGTGATGTGTCTAATGGATTGATTCCCTAACTTTCATGTCTTTTCTCTCCTGTTTTCCATTTCTTCATTTATTTTCTAACTTGGAAGTTTCCTTAAATTTTCTTCTAATTAACCATTTTTTGAATATTTTATTTTAGCTATCATAAATTTTTAAAGAGCCACTTATGCTCTGAATGTTTCTTTTTCTATAGTATCAGTATAAATGTTACATCATCTCTTAGTAAGTATATTAAATATATTTTTAAAGTTTTCGTCTGCTATCTGCATTGTCTCTGCTTTTGCTACATTCCTTTTTCATGTGTGCCTGTCTGCCTTCCTTGAAATGTTTTGGTGATCCTTTCTGTCCATTGATATTTAAAAGTATGACACCAAAGTGCTCACTTCAGCAGTACATATACTGAAAACTGGAACATACAGGGAAAATTACCATGGCCTACACTCAAATCCGTGAAGTGTTCCATATTTTTAAAAACTGAACTCATAGATACAGAACAGACTGGTGGTTGCCAGAGGCAGGGAGGTGAGGGGGAGCAAAATTGGTGAAAGGGTCAAAAGGTACATACTTCAGTTTTAAAAGAAATGAGTCATGGAGATGTAATGTATAGCCCGGTGACTATATTTAATAATACTGCGTTGTATATTTGAAAGTTGCTAAGAGAATAGATCTTAAAAGTTCTTATCACAAGAAAAAAATTGTAACTATATGGGGTGATGGATACTAACTAGACTTTGGTGATTATTTCAAAATATATGCAAATATCAAATTATGTTTTACACCTGAAACTAATACACAGTTGTCCCTCAGTATCCACCAGGTTTTGGTTCCAGAACCCTGTGGATACTAAAATCTGTGGATGTCCAGGTCCCTTATATAAAATGGTGTAGTATTTGCATAAAACCTGCACATCCTTGCATATACTTTGAACCACCTCTAAATTAATTACTGATACAATATAAATGCTGTGTAAATAGTTGCTGGTGCATGGCAAATTTAAGTTTTTCTCTCTGGAACTTTTTGTAATTTTTTTCCAAATATTTTTAACCTGTGGTTGGCTGAATCCATGATGCAGAAATTGCAGATATAGAGGGTTAACTATAATGTTTCATGTCAATTATATCTCAATTTAAAAAAATTAAGACACCAAAAAGTAGATAGGTAGTTAGGTGTGTATAGATGGACTTATAGTCTGACAGACTTACTGTATTCTGTTTAGGCAGTGAGCTGACTTTTTCCTTGGGCAATCCCCAGATATCAAAAACTGGGGGTGCTCTTTCTTGGGCCAGTTTCTTCAGGTTGGGATCCATTAGTCTTCTGCTGTGGGCTGGGAATGTAAGTGCACGAGCCTGAGTGTATTCCAAAACTGAGGAAAGATTCTGGGGGGTAATATTGTTCAATATGCAAGCTTTAATTCAGCACCCTGGGCTTTAGTGTGTCTCCTCACCCACAACTGTACTTGAAGTGATAGCCTCTTGCTGTATACTGACAGATACATAGATCTATGAGTTGAATCTGTATTAAGTGGAAGTTTCTGTTTGGCAGTCTAGCATATTTATTAGGATCGCTTACTCTGGGCCCAAACTGACTGAGTTCAAGCTCCAGCTTCACCAATAACTAGATCAATAACCTTGGGCAAGTTACTTACCCTCATTGTATGTAAGTTTCTCTTTGTATAAAATAAATATAATGATTTAAGCTCCCTCATTGGCTATATGATAATAGCTTCATATCTACCTCGTAGGCTAATGATATAACCTGTTTCATAGTGTTTGTTGAAAGTATTGAGGATTATGTTTTCTTAATTTAAAAAAATTTTTTTATTGAAATACAGTCAATTACAATGTGTCAGTTTCTGGTGTACAGCACAATGTCCCAGTCTTGCATATACATACATATATTTGTTTTCATATTTTGATTATTTTTTCTTTAACATATGTAAAGTACCCAGTACAAAGTATGTTCTTACAAGTGTTTGCTATTATCATTGATGATGTTGTTGTTGTTGTTGTTATTATTATTATTATTATTATTATATTATAAAGAGGGAACTTGGCCCAATTTTAGTAAGTTCAAAGAAAGGATTCTTACAAGATTTGGCTGTAGAGCATGTAGAAGTGCCTTTATGAGAATAAGAATAGTAGTAATACATCTTTTATGTTATAAAATTATGGAAACCTATAAATTATGAAGCTGATTATTTGAAGCTACTTTCCTGTAACTCTACTCCTAACACCAATCTGACTTTTCAGAGCCAAATGGTTACTGGATCTGCCAGACTGTTAAATACATGTGAAACCTTTAGTTGCAAGGCTTTTTCTGACATGGGTGAGTGTCAAGCTTGAAGACAAGAGTCAGAGAGTTTTGACTGAGGATTGGAATTCACCAAGTCCTAGACAGAGTTTGCCCTGTTGAGCCCCATGGGCTTTTGGAAGATGAAGTTTTCATAAACCCTTCATGAGTCTACCTCCTCTACCTGGCCCCCAAGAGGCCATGGTGAAGCAAATGGGTGAACTGCTGCTAGTAAAGTGTTGAATGTCCTGTACCTCTGTGGGGAGGTGGAGATTGCTTCATCATCTACCACCATGCTTTAACCAAAGTAAGATGGAATGAATAATGTCTTATACGTAAATCATTGAAGTATGAGAGGAGTGAATTCCATTAAAAGGCAGAGACTTGCAGATTTTAATTAAAAAGCAAGTCCTAGTAATATGTTACTTTAGAAAATACCTTAAAAAAAGAATAAATGAACAAAGATACTGAGAAAGGAAGGATGAAGAGGATCTGTTTTAAATTTTAAAGGTTTTAGTGGAGAGTATTAACAACTATAAACAAAAAAAACAAGAATGACAATATCACACAAAGTAGAGTTTAATGATAAAAGCACTAAACAGAATAAAGAGGGACCTTATCTAATGAAAAATGGCACCATTATGAAAAAGATACAACATTAATAAATCTAAATATGGCAGATAATAGGACAGCTAAATATGTAATGCAGAAGTTAGGAAATGCAAGGGTGATTTGATGAAAATACACTTATGGTTATTATTTTTGGCCATCTGCCTCTTACCTTCCTATGATGTTTGGGGAATTCCCCTCTTCATTGGTGACCATCCTAATCCTGTGATGAAGTTCCAGGCATGTTCCCTTACTATAAAGCTTCAAACTTGGTTCTCCAGCTCTCCTAGTGAGTCTGTGAATTTACCAATATCTTTTTTTTTTTCAATAAACTCTTTATCTGCTTAAATTAGAGTTAGTCTACTGCTGGCAACTAGGAACTCTGGCTAAAATACTGGTAGACTTTAACTCAGTTCATTCAGAATTAAACAGATCTACCCAGCAACAACAACAACAAAGGTTTAAAAATAGAGAAATTAAATAAAAGTGAGGCTGAGTTCTCTCAATTTCTAAAGCTGGGAAAATGTCAGGTGTGCTGGAGCAGGGATGCTTCCTCCTGGAACTCCTGTGTTTGGGTGTGAGTAGAAAGGGTGGGGAGAGAATACAGAAGGCTTCTCCTGCCAACACTTGATAAAAGAAACGCTTGAAAAAAAAACAAAGAAAAATATATAATGTAAGAGAGAATTGTCTTATCTGACATCAGAACATATTATAAAGCCACTTAAATCAAATTAATATGATTTGAGCATAGAAGAGACAAATAGGTCTGTGAAACATGACAATTCATAAGGAAGTTATGATAATTTGCATATTTTCGTTCTGATACAGAGTTATTTCAGTTCATCAGTTACTAATGGTACTCATATAACTAGCCGTCAATCTGGGAGACAGGTGAACTAGACTCCTTCCTTATAGCACATTCAGAAGTAAATTCCAGATTGATTAAAGATTTACAGGTAAAAATATTAAAGGTAATTTTTCAAGGAATTCTAGGAGGTTACATTACATTTATAAAAACTGAAATCCCGGATGTTGGGGAAAAAAAGTCAAATCTAGCTTTGTTAAAGGGAACATTTTAGTGTAATAAAGATATCCTAAATAGAGTCAATAGGCAACAACAAAAAGGTAGATTTGGGAAAAATATTTGCCATATAGAAGACTGAGGGTTAGTATCTTAATATTCAAAAAGTTCTTATAAAGAAAAGCAAAGTAAATAAGCCATCAGAAAAAATGGGCAAAGGCTATGAAGAGAAAATTCAAAGAAGACAATTCACATAGCAAACAAACTTTTAAAATAGGCTTAAATTCTCCAGTATTTAACAGTGAAGAGAAGTTACATCCATCAGACTAGGAAGGGAAAGAGGTTTGGGATGTATTGTTTAAGGGGATTTTTGTAAGATATTATTGAGTAAGAAAATCAAATGCAGAAAAGGGTGTATACTATGATCTTAATTTTTATAACATAAAATATTATGTTTAAAAACCAGTGGATAGATGTATATATACTGTGTATGTATATTTAAATGTATACTGTGTCGGTATAAAATGATATGTGTGATTTTATGAACATGGAGAAAAATATTCAAAGATATACATTAGTAAGTTAACATGAGTTACTTGGGTAGAGAGTAGGAAAGGGGAATCAAGCAAAGAAAAAAATAGACCATATAGATAGAACAACTATTCTTTAAGAATTTGCTTTATAACATTGTCATGTAACTATATGAGACAGTAGGAGTTAACACAAGTAGAAAAGTGTAGAAAATGTAACATAATTAGAGTCAGAATACCTAGGCCTAGTCTTTGTCCCACTGCTCATTATTCATATGACCTTAATCAAATGTTTAAGCTCTCTGGGTCTGTCGTTCTTTTAAATGGAAATAATGAAACTTACTTTACAGAACTTTTGAGTGGATCCAATGAGAAGATACATGTGAAAGTAACTGGAATAATGCTTGTCCTGTAACAGATGCTCTGTAAATCTCTTGTCTCCCTCCTTCTTTTTAAAAATATTTAACTTTTGCGATGTGACTATTAATTTTTAGGTTATGTGTGACAATCCAAGAAGCTACCCAATTAAGAGCAGAAAAAACACATTTGGAAAAACAGACCACAGAGTTACAAGCAAAGTGCAATGAATTAGAAGATGAGAAATACGAAGCTATTGTGAGAGCCAGAAATAGCATGCAACTCTTAGAAGAAGTTAACCTTCAAAAAAATCAGGTAAGAAAAGTAATAAACATGTTTATAAATAAGTAAAATAGGTAAAAAAATATTTAACATTCCCCCGTGTGACCTAAAAGTAAGGAAATCAATAACTACAGAATAAACACAGAAAAATGAAAGTGCTATACTCATCATTAATAGACATGCTACACTCTTGATGTTAAGACTTAACATCATAAAATATGATAAAATGTCAACCTTCTCTGAAAACTTTCATATTAGAGTTTTTTTAATGTCTGCAGTTCTTATGTAACTAATCTTCATCCCTTGTAGTCTCATACTTTTCAAAAAATCTGTTAAAGTACTTTACTGCAGCATGTGTACTCTATATATTTTATTCACTTGCATGAATCTTACTCATCTTTATTTCCGCTTTGTCACCTATACAATTACTCTAATAGAATAGAAGCTTAATTGATGGGAATTAAATTTAGCCATAAAGATTTATTAACTGGAGCCTTCATGTCACCATGCGGTATTTTTTAACCCTCTAAATATTGTGATTACTGTGCTATTACATATCATAGTTTTCATCTTGTACCACTTCCATATGAATGGTATATAGTTTATAGAAGTCACAAAGTAGATAATTTGTTTTTAATGTTGCTGCCTCTCATTAAATTATTATTTCATTTAACCAACATTTATTGAATACCTAGTATATGCATAGCACTCCACTGGGAAGTATGGGGAATACAAGGAAATATTTTGTTTTATTTATGCTTCCTTTTTCACATAGTGGACAGTTTTCCAAGAGCACTGTTAAAAACAAAATAAGCTATAAGTTGCATATTAAGAAGCTACTAAGACGTAAAAAAGAAATAATTATCCAAATCTAAGCTGTGGGAATGTTTTGGTACTTATTACACCTTTCAGCTAACATTCCCACCTGTGATCTGAATACTGTTGCTTTAGAATGGTTGAAAGGTGCAAAAGAGACAAAATGTTCTTGGGAGTTGCTCTAAACACCTAAGTTAATTAGAAAAATTAAGAGCAGGGCAAAACTGTTTATCTCTTCCCCCTGAAGCCTAGTCATATGAACATTCTTAACATCAGGTCACAAAGGTGAACATTTTGTGTGTAGCACGATGGACAGAGAAGGTAGTAGTGACACTCACTGCCTATCCCGCAGATCTTCTCACCCAAGTCGTAGGTCAACAGACCTTTACAGAGGCTATTTATGGCCACGGTATTAAGTTCCCTCTTGACTTTTTGCTTAATTGCCAGAGGGTTCCCACCTTCAGTTGTTTGTTCCAAGAAGTCAAGGGTTCTTTCAGCCAATCATACAAATAGGCATGAAGCAACCTTAGTATAGTTTCCTTATGAAGCTTCCCTTTTCCCCATTGTCCTGTTCTCCCTGAAAAGGTTGTGACATCAAAAGAGCAATTAATTCTCACTAGTTTACCTATTTAAGCAGGAGAAGATTTATTAAACAATAAAAAGCAAAGATAGGAACATGTATGATATCTTTGGAAGACAGTGGGGTCAAAACAAAGAGCCACTTACCTTGTAATGATATTTTAAAAAAAAAATTCACTCAAGACTAAAATTGGAGGAATTCCAGGCTCAGGAAGATACTTGGACTAGAGATTTAAATTTGGGAATTGTCAGCATATAAATGATATTTTAAAACCATGAGATTGGATTACCTACCAAGGGATGGATGTAGATAGAGAAAAGAACCAAGGACTAAGTCTTGGGTAGTTAAGTATTAAAGAGGTTCAGGAGAAGAGGAAGAAACAGCAACGCACACTAAAAAGAAATAATCAGTGAGTTAAGAGGAGAACCAATACTGTGATGCGCTAAAAGCCAAATAAAAAAAGTAAAACAGAAACGAAAATAATCCATTATCTCAAGTGCTGCTGACAGATGTATAAGACAGTTACTCAAAATTGGCTAATGGGTTATCAGTATAGAGATCGTCGGTGGTGAAAGCTTTATTGGAGTGAACATGAGAGTTTTAGAGATAAGCAAGTGCAGACTTCAGAGGAGTTTGCTCCACAGGGAAGCAAAGAAATGGAGTGTGACTAAGAACAGAACTAGAATTGTAAGACTATTTTGTAGGTGAAATATTTTGTAAATGAAAATGATTGGATAGTTAGAAATGTCATAGAGATGAAGTAGGTAGTGACTACAGTAAAGGAGGTATGAAGCGACAAGGGACATAATTTGAATAAAAATAAATAATGGAAAGAAAGGGAAGTCGAAAATGTTTTTCTGATAATATAATATTTAAACTTTGATTACTTATTTTGTATAGGGAATAAAAGAGAGAGAAAATTCAAAAATAATTCTAAATATCCAGCTGTAGAGGTCAGAAGAGTCATGGAAATGCTTGAAACGTCAAAGGAAAAGAATAAATTTTTAGTTAAGACATGGTCAGGTGAGGAGTTTAGGGAAAATAAATGTCATTCATAACTTAGGCAAGATCTCCAAGTGGAGATGTCTCAGAAGTTTTGAATAAGATACATGCTTTCAAGAAAGTGATTAGTGGATAAGTTTTTACCCATTTATTATGTTATCTTTATTAATAATGATGCAGTCTATAATAACATCAAATTATTATTTTCTGAAGGCTCTGCTTGAGGAAAAGCAAAAAGAAGAAGATATAGAGAAAATGAAAGAAACCATTTCCCGACTTCTGCAAGATGCCTCCGTAAGAACCAGGAAGGAAGTAAAGGATTTTTCATTATATTTAAAATCCAAAATTTTACAAAATTTCACAGCTTAAGACTAAATACTACCTGAGGTTTTGCCTGATCGACCTAGCTAATTAATTATCAGCTAATTGCATCAATTGTAGTAAATTTCCAATAAAAATCATTTCAAGATGGTAGCTCCTGACATTTGAGCTAGAGTGAGGCAGAGGGAATGGATAGGGGAAGTGGGAAGGAGAGAGATTTAGGCTAGGGATACAGTGCAGATTAACATACCTGAAACACAAAGTTAAAAAGAAAGCTCAAAAAGAAACTTAGAATTCATGAGAAGTAAGAGAAGAAAACCTACTGTTGTTTGCAGTATCTTAGAGTCTTGGGACCAGAGTACCAGAGAAATCTGCTTTAACCTCTTATTTTATTGGTAATGAGACTGAAACCTGTGAGAGGTTATTGACTCGCTCAAAATTATATACTAATTAAAGCCAGAACTTAGACTCATGCCTTCTCTTGGCTATACTGAGCCCAGCGTTGTTTCAGTCACATCATGCTGATACTTGTACAACTTATGAATTGTGGTGGTGTTTGCAATTCCATTATCAAGACTAAATCTTATATTTTTGTGTTAAAGCAATGATTTGGTTCTTGGTTAGAATTGTGAGCCTTATGAAAGTTAAAACTATCTTGGAAATACAAGTTTGCTTTCATATAGAAAGACAAAGAAGACATACATTTATTTGCCTTTTCCTCTGGTACAGATATGAATTAATTCGTAAGCAGTGTGATAAAGTTTGAAAGTGTAAAGTGACTTTAGGAGGAAGAAACCACAAAAAAATATTTTAAAGATGAGAAACTGAAAAATAGAGTAGCTAACTAACTTGCTTAAGATTCCACCTCCAGGAAGTAGCAGAACTGGGTCACAAATGCAGTTCTTGATTCTTGAGCTCTACTCTCAATCACTGTGAGAAATTGTTTACCATTCATTTTGTATTTTTTTTATTTTTAGGAATTTTCAAACCCATAAAAAGTTTGAAAGAGCTGCACAATGAACACTTATTTACCTCTTACCCAGAAAACTCTTAGTATCTTGCCACACCCATTCTACCTCTCTTTACATACATACACATTCTTCCTTTTTGCGAAATATTCACACATAAGCCAGAGGTCTCATGACTCTTCATCTTAGCATCTGTTTCCCCAGAAAGAGAGCATTTTGCTACACAACCACACCACTATTACCATACATTAAAAGAACATCCGTATTATTTCAGTCTACACTTAGATTTCCCTAAAATATTCTTTATGGGTGTTTGTCTTTTTAAATTCAGACTCCAGTCCATATTTATACATCATTGCACTTGACTGCTGTATCTCTGTAGTCTTCCTTGATTTAACCAGTCCCCTGCCTTCCTTTGTATATGACAAAGAATCCTTTGTGGAATCCAGGCCAGTTGTCCTTTAGAATATTCCACATCTGGGGATTCACATGACTGTTTCATCTTGACTAGATTTAGGTCATTTCTGGCAGAGCAATGTGTATACCTACCTCCCACTTCATTTCGTTAGGAAGCTTTAGTGTCAGGTTGTGTATTGGTGATGCTAAACTTGACCACATTATTAGGGTGATAAGACTAGATGTCTCCATTTTATACTTTATAAACAACTGGGGAAGATGCCATGTAGGTATCCTTTTCCACCAAAATCTTTCATCCAGTGGTTTTAGCATCCATTGATAATTCTTGCCTGAAATAAATGTTTTATGGGATAATTAAAAACAATTACATTCTAATTCTGTCAGCCTTTCTATACATTTATTAGCTGTCAATTTTTTTGGTAAAGGAGAGTCCTCCCCCCTTTTTTTAATGTCACTGTGGATTCATGGATCTTTCTTATTTTTTTTATTTCATGAGCCATTACCATCAGTCTTTTTTATTCTCAAATTGTCTCTAGCTTTCTTGCATAAATAAGGGCTCTCTCTCATCTTGTACTTTCCCTGCCTCAGACCAGGAATCATCCAGCCACTTTTTGAAAAAGCCTTGGTTTTTTTTAATTTGACATTTTTGTCAGAGACATGAATTAGCAAAAGCAGAAATTACTGTTTTCATTTTTACAGTAATAATTACATTAAAATGCTCTCCTACATATTTGTAAAGGCTATCTACGAAATTAACAGATGATTAAAAAACTAATACTCTTTTATTTTAAGATGAGCTCTTACAGGATAGGTAGGTACACTGTATGTTCCTCCACTGGAGAGAACAAAGATGTTAGTTTTTTTCTTACCTATGCTTTTTCTTGTGTGGGCAATATTATTTTTCTCTCCTAGGTAGACTGAAGTGAACTGGTTTTTAAAACCTCATCAGTTAAAAAAAAAAATAGAACTAACATGCTTGCTTTTCTCCCAAGCAACTAAGTGGTAGAGTTTTCACTCCAGCGAAGTCACTGTATAAGGTTTCTTGCCACAAAACTATTTTTTAGAAATCTATTACTTTGTCATTGTCTGGCTGGAATTAGGTAATTTCCCAAGATAAAATTTATAATTTGAGACAGAATCCAAACTAAAGCCTGGGTTTTTTTAATTCCTAATCTTGTATATCCTTTCTGTAGGAATCCTGTCCTATTCTTGGCATTGAGACTACTGTAACTTTGACGGTAGTTTAAAATATTGTTAATGACACATATTTAAAATAGATTAATACATTTTGTGGCTTTTAATGATAAAAATGTTTTATCAAACTACTCATGGTATGAGAACTCTGATTTTCTTTTTTTTAAACATTTTTATTGAGTTATTTTACAATGTTGTGTCAAATTAGTTTTTATTTCTAATATGGTAAATTTTAATAGAAAGAGAATCCATTATAAAGACAAAAATCTGTTTTATAGTGTAAAAAGATTGTAAGACCAAAAAGTTTGACAACCGTTGTCCTTTAGAATGTAGCATCCTATTCACTTATTTCCACTGTCATGATAAATTCTTGACTTTTTAATATAGCATATGCTTATCTATTATATCCTAAAAGTTATACTTTTTTATCAAAATCACTATCATAAGTGTTTTATTAGATATTAATTATTCTATGGTAGACCTAATAAATATCTTAATTTACAGGTTATAAACGTAAGAAAACAATATTCTGTACAGATTTCTCGACTAACAGAAGAACTTTCAGCCCGTCAAATGGTATGTTAGAAGACTATATTGATACTTTCTTCTGAATATTGCTTATTTTAAAGGTCAGGATACATATTTTCAGGCATTCATTTATTCAGAAGATACTTATTAAGCCAGAAACTATGCTAGATGCTAGGAAAAGAATAAATATCATCTGTAGTCTCTCTGTGTGTGTGCGCGCGCATGCAAGTGGAAGGTAATTAGGTTTATTTATACGTTTTTTTTCAGTGGAGGTACTGTGGATTGAACCCAGGACCTTGTGCATGCTATACATGTGCTTTACCACTTGAGCTATACCCTCCCCCCTGGTCTGTCATCTTGAACTTACGATCTAGTAGGAAAGATGGATGCATTTATCACCTTTTACTATGGTTACCTTTTTTGGACAAAGAATGTGCAGATTACTATTGAAGCATCCAGCTACAACTGCTACCATATGCTGGGTTCACCTGGGAGACCAGGGAGAAAGGAAAAGTATACATGACAGCAGGAAGGACGACAGACAGTCTTCCCAAAAGAAATGAGTTCTGAAGGATGAGTAGGTAAGGAGGAGAAGAAAGAGTACTTGAGTGACTAGAGGTGTGTGAGTAAATACATAAATTTAACTTGAAGGTTTGATGAAATGGAATTTAATAATCTTGCTAAGGGCATAAAAAAGTACATGAATTTCCAGAGATTGGGAAGATATTTTCAACTTCACAAACTCTCATCTTTTCTGAATCTCTGTCACTTTTAATCTTTCTTATAAAATTTAGCAATGAATTATGTTTTGTAATAAATATTACACAAGTCCTCTCTTTCTGTCTCCTCATCTTTCCTCTCTCTGCCTCCTTCTCCCTCTCTTCATGAAAATCTTATCTTTCCAATTAGATTGTAAGCACTTCAAAGTAGAAATGTCATGTGTTCCTTTATTTTCCCCCTTGCCTAGTACAGTATTTTGCGCAATATGTTTTCAATAAATATTTATTGAGTGATATTTAAACACCTCTGAAAGAAAGATCACATCTTTTTCACATTCTGCAAACTGTGAATGTGGAAATCTGGTATACACAATGGGACCTTCGTCACTGTGTATAGGTCCTGAAAGTAATAGAACAAGAAACAATGTTACTTTTTGTTTACTGTCATTTGTTTTAACAATAAAGGAACATTAAGTAAAATTAATAGGATGTAGTATGGCGGATTATTCATGTCTAGTTCTCTGTTGTGTTTCAGTTTTACTTCCTCTTCTGTCACCTTGCTGTTTTGCTTGTTCTCCTACATGGACTGATTAGCTATCAAAAGATTCATGGCTTTGAGGGGAGGGATGTAGCTTAGTGGTGGAGTGCGTGCTTAGCATGCACGAGGTCCTGGGTTCAATCCCCCCAGTAACTCGAAAAAGATTCACAACTTTGAAGAAGGGTTTTATCCCAGTCTAGGATTTTTTAATAGATTCTTAACTTTGGAAGGACAAGAACATTATTTCTATTTAGGAATGTGTACTAGATGGAACCTGCAAGGATTTAAAAAATAACTCATAACTGTGTAGCAACCAGAGCTATATAAACTTACTTTAGTGTAAAACAAATTTTTTTAATATCATATTATTACAAAAGGTGCTTCTTAGGATTTATAGTAAAACAATTGTAACTCATAGCTAAGTGGATTTTTCTAAAGATACTAAATATTATCTGATGTCATGTTGGTTCAGTGAGGAAAACTGTACTAATTGAAGTCTTTGAAATATTAGACATTTAGAAACATGTTTGAAGGAAGACATGTTCAACTACTTTAAAAAGCAGATTTTCTCAGGAAACTCAGATTACAGTTTGAGGCATAATAACCTGACATCAATTATTGATTTCTATTCTGCAGTGCCAGTTTTACCACCTGTGCTAAAAAGATGAAGTCAGGGAGGGAAGTTAAGTGTATTTTAACCCCAAACTAAGTTATGCTTGCAGGAAGGAGAAAAACTTGTATTTTAGTTTAATGTACATATTTTTTGGTAGTTTTAAGAAAAGGCCAGAGCCAGTCTATCTCAAGCCATATTTCTCCCTTAGGAGAGCAACATACACAGGTATAGTTTCTCTTAAGAATACTTAAAGTTTTAATTCTGCCAAGTAGCTGAGATTTCTGTTAACCTGTAGCAAATGCGGAAGAAGATTGGTTATAAATGCCCAAATTTTTGCAAGTAAATTTTTTATCTTAAAATTCATTATTATCTTTTTTTGATCCATGAATTTTTTGAAAGTCTAATGTTAAATTTCTAAATACAAGGATATGTGGACATCTTTTAATTACTGATTTATAATCTGGTTAAGTAGAGGCCACAGTCTATATGATATTTATTCTTAATATTTGTTGAGACTTCCTTTGTGATACACTATGGAGGTATGATTTTGGAAATACTCCAAGAGTACTTAAAAAAATGTCTAGTAGCATTTGGTCGTATCTGCCCAAAAGGTAGGAATACTGGTGGTGATTAATAGCAAATATCCGTGAAAGCCTTTTAATAGTCATTTTAAATGTTAGCTTTACTATTTAGTGCCTTTCTAATAGAATTTTTATATCTCTCCATAAAGATTTCATCTTTTCTGTCTCATTTTAACTTCATTATCTTGGGTTAAACAAATATTCAGCCACCATCATTTGGCAGTTAAATGGTGGACTGGGTAAAAAGGGATGCATAACATAATTTATAAAATACCTTTCTTTTATATGCTACTCACAGACCAGAAATGTGATCCTGCCTTGTAATTAATATCTGCATTAAAAATCCTTTGAGAATCATATAAATAAATGCAGAAAAAACATTTGACTGAATCCAGCACCCATTTATGATAAGAACTCTCAGTATACTAGGAACAAAAGGGAACTTCCTCAATTTGATAAAGAATAGCTACAAAAAACCTACAGTTATGAAACTGAAAACTTTCGCACTAAGATCAGGAACAAGGCAAGGATGTCCCCTCTCACTACTACTTTTCAGCATCATACTGGAAGTACTAGTTAATGCAGTTTGCCACCCTCAAAAGGAAATAAAAGGTATACTTTGCAGATGACATTGTTGTCCATGTAAAAAATCCAAAAGAATAAAGGAGAAACTTGGAACAAAGAAGTGATTATAGCAAGGTTGTAGGATAAAAGATTAATATACAGGTCAATTGCTTTCCTATATACCAGCAATGAACAAGTGGAATTTGAAATAAAAACCTAATACTATTACATTAGCACCCCCAAAATTAAATAGGTGTAAATATAACCAAATATATAAAATCTATATGAGGAAAACTACAAAACTCTACTGAAAGATATCAGAGAAGAACTGAAAAAATAAATGAAGTACATGTTCATGGACAGGAAGACACAATATTTTCCATATGTCATTTCTTCCCAACTTGATGTATAGATTTTTTACAATTCCAGTCAAAATCACTGCAAGTTATATTGTGTATTTTGGCAATCTGATTCTAAAGTTTCTATGGAGAGGCCAAAGACCCAGAATAGCCAACACAATGTTGAAGAAGAGGAACAAAGTCAGAGGATTGACACTGTAGCAGACTTCAAGAGTTACTCTAAACCTTCAGTAGTGAAGACAAAGTGATATTGGTGAAAGAATAGACAAATAGATCAAAGGAACAGAATATAGAACCCAGAAATAAACTCACATAAATACAGTCAGCTGATCTTTTACAAAGAAGCAAAGGCAATACAATGGAGCAAAGATAGTCTTTTAAACAAATGATACTAGAACAATTAGACATCCACATGTAGAATAATGAATCTAGATACAGACCTTACACAAAAATTAATCCAAAATGGTTCACTGACAAAAATGCAAAACACAAAACTGTAAAACTCCTCTAAGATAGCATAGGAGAAAATCTAGATAATCTTGGGTTTGGCAATGAGTTTTTAGATACAACACCAAAGCTATGATCCATGAAAGAAACAGCTGGTAAGTTGGACTTCATTGAAATTAAAATCTTCTCTGTGAAAGACACTATCAAGAAAATGAAAATTCAAATCATGGATTGGGAGAAAATATTTACAAAAGGCATATATGATAAAGGGCTGTTATCCAAAATAATTCAAAGAACTCTTAAAAGTCAACAGTAAGAAAACAAACAACTTGATTAAAAAATTGGCCAAAGACCTTAATAGTCACCTCACCAAAGAAGGTTTACAGATGACAAATAAGCATATGAAAAATCGTATGTCAAAATGCAAATTAAAACAATAATGATTGTAAATCAACTATACTTCAGTAAAATAAATAAAAAATTAAAAACTTTAAAACCTTTTATAAATTAAAAAATAAAATCAAGCTATAATGAGATACCACTCATTACACCAAGTAAGTACCAGATACACTTACTAGAATGGCCAGAATCTGGAACACTGACACCATCAAATGCTGACAGAAATGGAGCAGTAGAACTCTCAGTCGGTCCTAATGGGAATGCAAAATGATACAGACACCTTTGAAAGCAGTTTGGTGGTTTCTTAGAAAACTAAATATACCATAGGATCCAACAGCTGCAGTCTTTTGTATTTAGCCAAAGGAGTTGAAACTTACGTTCACGTGAAAACCTGCTGATGGATGTTTATAGCAGCCTTTTTCAGAATTACGAAAAGAGGTTGAGGAGGAAAGAGAGATGAATAGGGGCATAGGCAAAACACAGGATTTTTAGGACCATGAAACTGTTCTGTCATAATAAATTTCTCCAGACCCATAAAGTGTACAACACCAAGAATGAACTCTAATGTAAACTCTGGACTCTAGGTGATAATATTGTGAGATGTACTTACATCAGTTTTAACAAATATACCACTACATAGCAGAATGTGGATAATGGGGGAGGCTATGCATGTACAGGGGCTGGAAATACAGGGGAAATCTGAGACTTCCCCTCAATGTTGCTGTGAATGTAAAACTATTCTAAAAATAGTCTGTTAAGAAGAAAATCACACAAAATGACTTATGAATATAAGAGAAATCCCAAATTTCATACCATAAAGTGCCTTTTCATAGATTAATGGTTTATATGAATACATGGAACATTAAAGTTGCATTTCTTATACACTGACAGTTCTATCTTAATAAAAGATAAACTTAGATTAACCATCTAATTTATAACATAGGGCTAAAGATCTTCATTATAATCAGAGTTAATTTTTGGTCACAATTTAGAAATTTATTTTAAATTTTAAAAACATTGATACATCGTACTTCTGTAAAATAAAGTTATGATAAAAATAATTGAATATTAATTGGCAATATACTGTTAGCAAAGCAGATTCATCTAAAGCATAATTTACAATCAGTAGAAAATAACCACATCCATTCTCAAAAATAAATAGCAAATAACAACTGTGAAGAACTACTCATTATGATTATTGTTTTTAGTTTTGGTCTCATTTGCAAATTTTGCATTTTATTGACTAACTAATATGCTTGCTTGATTTTACTGATAAAGCCCTTTTGAGCCAGAAATGTTTTATGTCCATTGGCTGTTTATAAGTTTTGCAACAGAAAATTAACTATTCTAGAATTTATATACCCATACGCCTTTTAGGCCATAGGTTATCCTATGGTGGTGTGCCACTGACCTGTTCTGTTGTCTTTTAAAATATGTGATAAGAGAATATGAAAAAGAACACTGTGATACGAGAAGGGGGTCTCATTTATTAATTTTTTCCCCTGGAATCCCTCAGCCTCTATTATCTACCTAATATGTTCAATTAGAACTCCTTGACATTCTGTCCTGGAGGTGATTTCTGAAATCCTGATAGGTAGCTCTTTAAAGGTTGAGGGCTTTTTTTTTTTTTTTAATATATATAATCGATATGGTCCTGCTGTATGCAATGTGTATAAAGTGTGGTATTCCTGTTATAAACAAATCATTTTACTTTTCCATTTTTCCTCATTTTTCTTAAGGTTTTACAGATATATTTATTTACAATATGATTTGAATTTATAGGAGTGTGCTGAAAAACAAGACCAAATTGATCAAGCCATTAGGGAGAAAAAAGCAGTGGAAGAAGAACTAGAAAAGGTAAAGAGAAAACAGAAAAAATAACTATACCTAAAATCCAACTGCAAATAT
This sequence comes from Vicugna pacos, assembly GCF_048564905.1. Classification (NCBI taxonomy): domain Eukaryota; kingdom Metazoa; phylum Chordata; class Mammalia; order Artiodactyla; family Camelidae; genus Vicugna; species Vicugna pacos. Next base: position 30,055,652 of record NC_132988.1, read on the forward strand.
TCAATATTATTTTCTGCTTTCATTATACTATCTACTAGCAACCCTTTTATTATAAGTATTCTCCTGGTGAGTGCTTTTATTTGCTTGAAAAATATTCAGAATCTGCATTTAAATACTGGTATTGCCTATATACATTTCTTTACAAGAATGGCCACATTATTTGAACTTTTTACTTAAAAGTATAAATTTGACAGGGTAGCTGTATTTCTTGCTTAGAGCTTATCCTCATTTTGTCTTTCTTCTCTTTTTAAATTCTCTGCCAACTCTTACTGGGTTTAGGCCATCTATAACTATAACATGTATGTATATCCAAAAAATTATAATACTGCTATAATTTTAACCTTTAAAGTACAGATTTTTATTTGTAGTTAGGAAAAATATTTACCCCAGTGACATTTGAGAAAGAATATTGTGAGAAGTCTAAATTTAAAGTTTAAAATATATTTCTTATTTAAATGACTTTTTTTTATTAGCAGTAAATATCCCAGTCTTTTAAAATGCCTTGGGGTTGGGGGAAGGCTAAATTTGATTCAGCACATACTGTGTTTGAGATGCTGCATTAGTAACTTTCATAGAGAGGTTAAGTAACTTCCCCAATGTTAAAAAATAGTAAATGGTAGAGTCAGAGTTTGACTTTCAAAGAAAAGCTATGTAGCATAAAAAACCTTTGATGTATCTATGACAACATCAGATTGTAAAAAAGTAGTTTACAAAGCATAATATAGTGTATAATCCCATTTGTGGAAAAAGAAAAAGAAAAATACACATCATGTTCAAGTTAGACCCTTCATGGTCACCACTGTCCTGCAAGGTTGATCTCTTCTGAGTTTCGATCTTTTACGGAGTAGGAACAGGTCTTATTTAGATTGTAACCTGACTTACCTCGGTGTTTGGGTGAATTTTTTTTTAATATCACATGGTATAGGTTAAGGAATAGGCTTTATTGGGGAAATATAAAACCCACAAGGCTAAAGGCAACAGGTAAAGAGAAGTCACAGCTTTTTCTTCTCCCATGGTTCCACAGACAAGCATGCTACAGTCAAAGTACTGCTGAGACTGCAGTATAGGTCTATATCTTAGTAGCAGGACACTGGTATGCCGATATTCTGTCTTTTTGTAGAGCAGGAGTGACAAAGCAGTCTTGTCAGTGGGAGAAGACACAGGTTACTTGGCCGGGCAGTTTGGATTTAGAGGGTTCCTGTGTGTAGGGTTTTGCTGAAAATGTGAGCTGCCTAGCACCTAGAGACCTTGTGAATCATGGGATGTTACAGACTTTGTCGTAAGTGGAAGCCCAGTCTCACAGGAAGCAGAGCATGGGTATAACCACTTCTGCTAGGGAAAGGGAAACCATTTCAGCTAGATCATCTTCTAGTTAACACAGAGTGAGATTAAGTCACTTTCAGATAGTTCTTCTCATTGCACCACAGCATGTATCTGTACTGTTGAATATTGCAATACAGACTTATCTTGAAGGTATTCATTAAAGAATCAAAGCATTTGTCTCTAAAGGGTGACACTTAAGAGTGTTTTTTTTTAACTTCAGTTATTTTACATCTCTTTCTGAAACATTAAAACTGTTTGAAAAGCTTACAGTGAGCATGAATAATTTCAAAAATAAGTAATTATTTTGTTATTTTTCATCATCTTATTTTGTAAACGTGAAATAACCAAAATTAATTATTGATATGTTTTAATGTTACAGTGGGAACAGATGAACACATGATCATGGATTTTTATTTCTCATCATTTATTTCAGTTTCTAAACTGTGTAATTTCTTAAGACAATTTCCTTCTGTAAGGTAGTATACATATAAGCCTCTTCTGCAGATTTACCATGAAGGCAGAATAAATGAAAGTGATTACAGAAAACTGGAAGAAATGCACCAAAGATGCCTGGTTGCAGAGTGTTCAAAAGATGATCTTCAGCTAAGACTTAAGTCCGCAGAAAATAAAATCAAACAACTTGAAATGAAGTAAGTTATTCTTTTGGATTTTCAAAATTCAAACAATTTTGGACAGGTTTTATTTTTATACAACTCATAATTATATATTATGTTGAAAAAAAGACTGTTTCGGCCAAACAAATTTTTTTCAAGGTTATTTTTGAAAACTAATTTCTTCAGGAAGAAATGATTTAACAGTACTGTACCATTTTATTTGAAATTTCTTGTTTCTGGCAGTTTAATAGAATGTTCATGAGATCTTTTTTTTTCATGGTAACAGTACAGCTATTAAGGAGCTTGCTTATAATTATTGCTTTTATACTCAGTTTGCATTTATATTTCTTGAGGTATTGAGTAGTCAAAAATAATCCATCATGTTTATGTATTTCATTATTTGTTAAAATGATAAACTTATCTGTCATATCCACACTGAATATTTCTGTACCTTCCCCCCAGATTATTACTTAGTATAGTAAATCTTGCTTATTTTAAGTTGTATGAAGTCTCGATCTCATATAAAATATGTTTAATAGATATTTAAAAATAAACAGGAGTGATATCAGCAGTATGGCAGAATAGGAAGTCCCCAGCCCATATCCCTCTGCAGAAACAAATATTTGACAGCCATCCATGGATAAAGTGTCTTTGTGGGAGCTTTGGGGTCTAAGTAGGTGGTTGCAAAACCCCAGTGGAGCCCCAAAATGAGGAGGCAAGCCTGTGCACCAGTGGCAGGCTCCCCAACTGTGGTCCCATGTATGAACCCAAAGCAGCCCCATCTCTCTGTGGACCTGGCTCTAAGCCTGCATGCCCAGTCCTGCACCTAGCCCCTTCCCAAGGGACCCTTGTAGGTACTCTCAGTGATTCAAAGAAGTAATCAAAAGGGAAATCAAAAGTTGAGACAAGCAAAAATGGAAACAAAATACACCAAATTTATGGGATTCAGGGAAATCAGTTCTTAGAAGAGAGTCTATGGTGTTAAATGCCTACATTAAGAAAAGAAAGATCTCAAATAAACAACCCAACTTTATGCCTCAAGAAACTAGAAAAGGAAGAAAAACCTAAGCCTAAAGTTAGGAGAAGGAAGGAAATACCAAAGATTAGAGCAGAAATAAGTAGAGAATTTTTTAAAAATAGAAAAGGTCAAACTAAGACTTGGTCTTTTGAAAAAGTAAACAAAATTGACAACCCTTTAACTAGACTAAGAATAAAAGAAGACTCAATAAATGAGAAATAAGAGAGGAGATATACAGTGATACCACACAAATACAAAGGACCATAGGAGACTACCATGAATAATGATATGCCACAACAAATTGGACAACCTTGAAGAAATGGATAAATTCCTAGAAACATACAACCTTACAAAAGTAAATCTGAAATAGAAAATTTGAACAGACCAATTATATTAAGGATATTGAATCAGTAGTTAAAAACCTCCTAGGATTTTTGGAAAGTTCAGAACCAGATGACTTCACTGATGAACTGTACCAAATATTTAAAGAAGATTTAATGCTACTCATTCTTAAACTCTTTCATAAAATGGAATAGGAAAGAACATTTCCAAACTCATTTTACAAGGCCAGCATTACTCTGATACCAAAGCAAGAAGACACTATAAGAAAATAAAACTATAGGCTAATATCCCTGATGAAGATAAGTGTAAAAATCCTAAAAAAACAAATAAAAACTAGCAAACCAAATTCAAGAATGCATTGAAAGGATCATACACCATGACCAAGTGGGATTAATATCAGGGATGCTAGGATGGTTTGACATATGCAGATTAGTAAATGTGATATAACACACTAAAGAATGAAGGATAAAATTCATGTGATCATTTCAATAGATGTAGAAAAAGCATTTCACAAAATACAACATTCATGATTTAAAAAAAACCTCAATTAGATGTAGAAGAAATGTACCTCAACGTAGTAAAGGTCATATGTAACAAACTCACAACTAATGTCATACTTAGTGGTAAAAAGCTAAAAGCTTTTGCTCGAAAATCATAAACAAGACAGGGGTGCCCACTCTTGCCACTTTTATTCAACATCGTACTCTATGTCTTACAGAAATTAGACAAGGAGAAAAAGTAAAATGTATGATCTACAGAAGAACAGATAAAGAAAAGAGGGTGTGTGTGTGCACGTGTATGGAGATGGAGATATGTATATATTCTCCAGGAATCCCTCTTTTCTGTTTTTTTCTTACAAATAGTTTGTTGAAAAACTGAGTTGTTAGTAGAGTTTCCTCTACCTACATGCATATATGTGGTGTCATGTAGTTTTTCTGTCCCACGTAGTTCCTAAAAGCTAATAACTGAATTGAGAGGCTTGATCTGATTCAGCTTTCACTTTTTTTGTAAGAATTCTTCAGAGATGGTGGTATTTTGAATTTCTGTTTGGAGGCACATAATGTGTTATTATTTTTGATCTTAGCATCTTTATGACTTTAGCATACTTTGAGGATCATTGCCTAGATCTTTCATTTCATTAGGAACTTGAGACAGGAAAAAAAGGGCTACAAGTATTATGGGAATAAAGGTCCTTGTATATTGCCTGTGATAGCTGTCAATGAGGGAATGTTTACAGTTACTTAATTATCTGGGATTGAAAAGATAGAAATTTTAAAAGATAGGAATGTGGGGAGGATATAGCTCAGTAGTAGAGTGAATGACTAGCATGCACAAGGTCTTGGGTTCAATCCCCAGCACCTCCATTAAAAAATAAATAAATAAACCTAATTACCTCCCTCCCAACAAAATTTTTAAAATAAATAAAATTAAAAATAAATAAAAATTTTAAAAAAATAGAAGATAGGAATAAAAATTAGCAGCATATTGAAGCAGTAAACAAGTTTGGAGGTTGTGTCCCCCAGTAGTCCATTGTTGAGAAAGTTCAAGAAATGTACCTATTTAAAGTATGATAAAACAAGAAGTTTATGGAACTAGAAGTTTATAAAAACCATTTCTAAGATATATAACAGGAAAATATGAAATAGGTCTTATTATAATTCATAATTTAATATAGTCAGCTAATGTGTTTTCCCCGTTGAAGTCCTCTTTACACTGTGATTCTCAATGGTAGTAAAACTTTGAAAGAAGTTTCACACTGATTTTCTAGGTGAGTGATAAAAGTTCAACTGAACTATTCTTAGTTAAGATTGCTAATTAATCATATTTGCCTGGTGTAACATAACATTGTGAAACCACATAGTCTAAGTCCACAGTGGAGAGAAATGGCTTAGAACAAAGAAAACAAGTCTATAGTATAAAATATAGGCAGATTTTCTTGACATTTACTACAGATCATTAAGTTTAAAGGTTCTTTTTGTTTTGTTTTTTTAATCAGTTCCTCAGAAGAGATATCACGTTGCCAAGAAATGATTCAGAAACTTCAAAATGTACTGGAGTCTGAGAGAGAAAACTGTGGATTTGTCAATGAACAAAGGCTGAAACTTCAGCAAGAAAATGAACAGTTACAGAAACAGACTGAGGATTTAAGAAAAATTGCTCTCGAGGCTCAGAAAAAAGCCAAATTAAAGGTATTTTCAAGACTAGTTAGAATTAAATGTGTACTTCTGAAAATCAAAATACAGAGAATATTTAGAGAGACCTAGTAAAACATTTTTAAGTTTTTTTTTTTTGGTTTCATTTTTTGTTTTTGCCTTCTCATCAGATAGCACTAAATCATATAGCAGAGCATTAACCAGTCTTTTTTGTATTGTAGAACTTGGCAAGCATACTTGAAAATGATTGCTTTCACTATCCACACACAAAAAATCCTTTTCCAACCATGAACTGCACTGATATTTCTGCCAAAGCAATTTAAGCAGTGCTAGCAAGACGATAGATTAGACAACTTTACAGACTGCCATCCTCTCTTCTCTCTCTTTAGATAGCCTCTTGAAAATAGAACTCTTAAAACTAGCTGTACAGAGTATGGTACATCAGTGTGCTCTGAAAACCATTCATAGGTAGTCTAAAATTCCATGCCAGGAAGAACGCAAGGGACAAAAGTCTCCTCTAGAAAAAATTTCCTTTTATTTTCTCTCTCCTTTCCCCCTCTTCTTTACTCTAATGCTTACACGGTTTGACAGTAGGAACATGATAACCTATTTGAGGGAGTTTCAAGAAGCACAGGTACCACCATCAACATGTTGCTTGCCTTACCCTATTCTGTGTGACTTTTGTAAAAAATGGCATTAACTCTTTACGATAAAGATTTGTATCTTCCAGTTTCATAGGAAGAATGTGAAGCAGTAGCATTATTGTTTCACTTTGTTTTTTGTTCCTTTGAGGACTCTTAAGAAGTCACATTCCAACCCAGTTCATATTAGCATGTATTTATTTAACACCTCCTATTACAAGTGTCCAACACTGTAGTTATTTATAAAAGCTTAAACTCTGAACAAGAGACCCTAACATATCATACAAAGAAGTTTGTAGTTTATGCTTTAGGCTGTGAGAAATCTTTTAAAAACAAAGGGGAAGAGTCACATTACTGGATACCAAGACTTTATATATAAAGCTGTGGTAATTAAGACAGTGTGTAATTGACATAAGAATAATCAGTGTGATCAATAGGACAAAATAGAATTCAGGAGCAAAACCTTTTTTCATAATCACCTCATTTATACAAAGGCATCACTGAAGTTCAATAGGGAAAGAATTGTTACAGTAGATGATGCTATAAGTTGGGTCCATATTTTTTAAACACAACAAAAATAGCACTAATCATATTGAAAAGATAGATGAATTGGATTTCATTAAAATTAAGATTTTTTAAGTGATTTAGAGAGACACCATTAAAAGAGTGAAAAGTGGGAAAAAATATTTATAAGATATATAACCAAAAGAAGGGGACTCATATTCACAATATAAAAATGTTTACCAATTAATAATGAAATAATTATTAAGGAAAAAACAGATACCCCATTTCCAAAAATGGGCAAAAGAATTAAATAGGCATGTTATAAAAGAATATATGAAAAAATGTTCAACTTCATTATTTATCAGGGAAATATAATTAAAACTACAATGAGGTACTACTGCATACCTTCCAGAATGGCTAAAATTTTTAAAGCTGACAATATCAAGTGTTGACATAGATGTTCCTTTCATATGTTATTTTGGGGAATATAAATTGGTACAACCACCATTTGGCAGTATCTTTCAAAGTTGGACATACATAAATACTATGCCAAATATAATAATAAAACTGGCTACATACCCAACAGATATTAGTGCTTATGTTTATCAAAATGTGTACAAAAATATTCATAGAAGTTTTAATCATATCAAAATACTGGAAACAACTCAAATGTCCATCAACTTGAGATGATATAAATACATTGTAGTATGTTCATACAACGGAACAGATGCAGCAACGAGAAAGAATGAACTATGTCTGTAAACAATGGTCGATGAGTCTCAGACATAATGTTGGACAAAGAAGCCAGACAAAAAAATTATAGTCCCTTAATTTCATTATATGAAAGTGAAGAATAGGATGGGATCAGAATAGCGGTAACATTTTAGGTGGGTGAATATTGATAGAAGGGCACATGAGGAAGCCTCCTGAGGGTCCTAAATCTGGATGGTGACTCTGGTGTTTTTACACAAGTGAAAATTGAGTTGTTCCCTTAAGGTTTATGTACTTCATTGTAAGAGAGAGAAATCATGGCAGAGGAAAGTGGGTAGGATTATAAGTAAAATAAAAGTGGCTGTGAGTTTGTTGTGGCTTATGGAAGCTGGATGATAAGCATATAGGGACTCACTGTGATAGTCTTTCTATATTTATTTCCAGAATTTTTAAAAGGTGTATTTTGGTGAAAAAAAAAAATAGTTAAACCTTCATCTTATAATTTAAATTTCATATTATAAATTTCACATGGATTAATAACTAAAAACTATTAAAGATACTATAAAACATTAATAGGGAATGAAGGTGAATATTTAACTGACAGATGGGAAAGAACTTTTTCAGCAAAACCAAAAATGGAAGAAATTACAAAGGAATAAATATGTTGATAGATTTGAATAGATAAGAGTTTTTTTTAATTTATTTTATTTATTTTATTTTTAGGGGGGAGGTAATTAGGTTTGTTTGTTTATTTTTAGAGGAGGTACTGGGGACTGAACCCAGGACCTCATGTATGCTAAGCAAATGGTCTACTACTAGAGCTATACCCTCCCCCAAATATATAAGGTTTTTAAACATTTAAAACCACTTTTTAAAATATCTTAAAAGAACTAACTGGAAGATGTAGTTTTAATAAATATGACAAAAGACAAAGATCATGAGGAGCTCTTAAAAATATAAAAGAAAAATATTTGTAACCCGGGAGGACAGCATGTATGATGCATGAACACAACTCACAAGCTAAGAAAACAAATTACTAATAAACTTTTTAAAAGTTTAACTCACTGTTAACTACAGTGTTATCAGTGTGAGTGAATGTGCAGCTGCAAGTATAAAATGATATACATTTAGAGTCTAACATTTAGTCATAAAATAATTAGTGTCTCATAATTAAAGAAATTCATTGCAGCATTAGTTATATTAACAAATTAGAAACAATCCGTCTAGAAATAAACAGTTAAATTATGGCACATCTATAAAGTGCTATATTGAGTCATCATTAAAAACAATGTTTCCAAACAATTTATAATGCATTTATATTGTTAAGTCGTAAGTTTTAAAAAAGAGAAAAAATGTGCATATATATTTATCTGTTGTAATCCTACATACACTAATCTCAATTTAAAAATTTATAAACAGCAATTATGTAGAAGTTAGAGGTAGTTATCTCTGCATTGTAGATTACAGAAACCTTATATTTGTCTTTTTAACTTTTTGTATTTTCCATTATTTTACAATATGCTTATGTTTTGGGCTTTGCATTTTTATAATGGGGAAGAGAGGAATGAATGAATTTCCCCTACTTGGTACTCCATTTGACCTATCTTTAACAGTTCAGGATAGTAACTGAAGTTTCTTGGAAAGCAAAAAGATGGCAGAAATCTTATCTACCAAAAATGCTCCCTTTTGCCATGTCTGCATCTAGTGGAAGAGAAGAATCATTGGTAAATAAGGGACAGATTCTCTTAAATAGTTAGCTGTAATTCTATTTTGTGGAGGAGGAGGGCTGTCAGATAAATGGCTGCTTTGTAGCTGATTCCTTCTCTGACAACATGAGAACCTAGTACTACACTTTCCTGCTTTTCTCCCCCTTCAAAGAGAGTGTGATCTTCCATAGATCAGCTGAAAGGAGCCAAAGCCTCTCCATATCTTTGTGGTCTAAACACCCCTCATAAGAATGTAAAATTAGGAAACAGATAGTTTTTAGCAATCCTTTACTGGAGTGAGTAGTTTTCTACAGAGGAGGGACACAAAGGAGAAGATAGGAAGACCATAAATTCTATTTTTCTTACCCTGAATTGAATCATTCTTGGGACTTTTATTGTTATAGGGAACCTAGTTGTTTCAGCCCTTATCTTCCAACAGCGCTCCAGACCTGTCCAGTTTAACAGTTGGAATTGTATCAGGCAAATGATCTGGGGTTTGTTTAAAGATCAAGTTTTGATACCAGGAAGCTAGCATTCATTCAGTCTACAGATAAAAATTTTTGACATCCTTACTATGTTTCAGGTGCTGAAGATGTAATAGTAAGCAAAAAAGATACGGTCCCCACCCTTAAAAACATATTATTTACTTAGAGATGGGCAAACTTTAAATGTATATTTACAAATAAATGCTCTTTAGGAAAAGCATAGGAGAGCTTATAACATAGGGACCTGACTTTTTCTAGATAGATGGTAAGAGAATTTCCTGTAGGAGCAGTAATTGGGCTGAATTCTAAAATTTCAATAGAAATAACTAAGATAAGCAGGACAGGAAAGATTATTCCAAGCAAAGGGAACAATATGTGAAAAAGACCCAAGAATGGGAAGGCATTGTGGCAGAAACAAAGAAAGGGAAAGGAATAGTAGCATAACACAAACTTACAGAAGTAGGTAGAGACCAGGTTATCACGAAGGACCTTAGAACAAGGCTTGTCAGACTGCAAGTAGATTTTCTAAGTGGAAATGAGGAGTTAATTAGGCAGGCAGTTCTAAAACTATACAGATGCATAGACCAGTTTTCAATACATGTGTGAGAGAGAGACAGACAGACAGAATTAAACACTTCCACCTAAGATATCAGAACCATGGCTTCTGTGGAAAACGTGGAGATTGAGACAGAGAAGGCTGTTCAGTTCTAGATTTGCAGAATTCAATAATTCAAAAATTAGTTAAATAGAGGAGTCAAAGACCTTAGGAGATTTGCACTGCAGTTATAAAATACAAAATAAATAAATCCAAAGTAGTTTTTCCAGTGTCAGTATTTACAAAGTAAAATTTCTACTTGTGTACCATTTGAGAAAGTAAATTTAAGAGTTTTAGGAAGCATGTTGCATTTAGCAGTGGTAGTAAGGACAAGTTGTTTGCAGTTTCCCCCCATGAGCCTTAGATTTTGCTATTGTTGGGTTTTCTTTGGTATTTTTTGAATTGGTAAAATTGAGTTCCTTTTTCATTCTTTTTTGAGTTTGAAAGTAGCCATATTTAATACATTACTAGAAGCCTTGCCAGCTGTGACCAATTTTAAAGAAACTTAGTTTAAAATGTCATAAGGTAGGTATTCTTTAAAATATTTCTTCAGTGTAGCAAGATGAAGATGGATTGAGAATATAACAAAGAAATTGTTCTAGTCACTGTTTAACTATTTTCTCGGCTGTCTCAAGTATGGCAGTAGGTAGTTTGATTCTAGACGGATACAAGAGAAGACTGTTCATTACATGTTTTGATTGTTTTAGGGTATTAGGCTTAATTCTGTCTGTGAACCCCAGTTGAGAAAGCTTTTGTTTGTATGTTCATTCTGCATTAAGGCATTTTTACTATAATGACAGACATAACCTACAAATAACTAAAGGCATTTCCAAATGAGTTTCTCAAAGTCATTATAGTCTTTTCATGAAAAAACAAAAGCAAAAAAGCAACACATCGTTCATTTACACTAACTGAAGTGGTAAAGGGATTTCTATATATGATTTTCTTTGACTTTACAAAGCCCTTTGAAAGACAATCTGAAATTTATTATGTAAATCAAAAGTAACTTGAAGACCTTCTAAGAGGAGCTTCTGATGAACACGTCAGGGTGCTGGGAGGGTGGCATACATGGAGAGGGCATGGAAACTCCAGACACACCCTACATCCTGTACCTTGCTGTGTGTGACTCTTCTATTTAGCTGTTCTAGAGTCGTAGCCTTTATAATAAACCAGTAAACACTTTTTTTTTAATGACTTGAGTAAAAACCTAAATTTCAGTTACTGAGAGCATGAACATTTTCTGTGTTTTCTGGCAACAAAAATAAAAATAGGTAAGAGCAGTTTTGTATTACATAGTATACTTTTTTCCTACTGGTGTTTTAAGGTGTTGGGGCAAGTGTTGAAAAATTTGTAGCCCAAAATTTATATTATAATACAAAAGAAGTCTTCATATGTTTGGAGACAATTTGTAAACCTAATTTTTATATAGATTTCTCACCAAATATTTCTATGCAGCAGAAAACACAGTGATTCCTTTTGTATATATCATTGATCATTATATCTCCTAGGGTAACAGAAAAGAAAAAAAATACTATGTTCATTTTATTCCTTAGATCAGTACAATGGAACATGAATTTTCAATAAAGGAACATGGGTTTGAAGTTCAACTGAGAGAGTTAGAAGATAGTAATCGAAATTCCACTGTTGAACTGAGGCATCTCTTAGTGACTCAACAGAAGGCGGCCAACAGGTGGAAAGAAGAAACGAAAAAACTCACTGAAAGTGCAGAAATTAGGATCAGCAATCTAAAGTAAGTCCACTATTAATTGTTTGATACATTTTATAGAAGAAATTATTGAATAATTTAGTTTAATGTCCTTGCCATAATATTTTGTAAAAATGTTTGTGTGGACCTTGTACTTTTATATTTTATTCAGCAAATATTTATTGAACTACTATGAAAAATACTAAGCATTATAAACCAAACTAATATGTTTTATAAAGTTTATTAATATTACACAGAATTTAAGGATTTTTGTTGGATATGGCAGTTTTGAATCTCAACACCTTTTGCATATAGGTATAGCACAATGGTTGTCTATAGTTATAACAGAATCCATTTGACCTACAAAGCCTAAAATATTTGTTCTCTGGTCCTTTAAGAAAAAAATTGCTGACCCTTGCCCAGAAAGAACTTGAGTATTTATGATGAATGAAATGGGAAGCCATGAAAGACTTGTAGCAAAGTGATATGGTCAGGCTTCAGTGTTCAACAAATCAGTTTAGCTGCTATAGAAAAAATAGACTAGAGAGGGTCAAGGGCAGAAGAGAGAAGGTAGGCCAATACTGCAATAATCCAGTTATAAAGTGATGGTAACTTGGATTAAGGTTTGAAGAGTTGGAAATTATATTTTTTATAAAAGTATACTCTGGATCATGTTCAGTATGAGCTACCTGAAAGACATCTAAGTCAGGATATTGACTCATTAATTAGGTATGCAAGTTTGGAGTTCAGGAAGGAGACTGCAAGAGGAGCCATATGGGAGTCTTTAACATACACATGATTTTTAAAGTATTGGAATAAGAATGTATAGAAGGGAACTCTAGATAGATAATTAAGCTGTCTGAGGACTAAGTTCCAAAAGTTAAAGTTTGGGGAGATGAAAATTCCACTGAGACTAAAAGAAAGAATATTGAGAGAAATAATCAGGAAAGAATGCTAATTTAAAAAAGAGAGAATGAGCAATAATAATAGTAGGTGATATTTACATTTTACTGACAGAGAAACTGAGGGCCAAGGGAGGTTAAGAAACTTGTTCAAGGTCACATAGCTAATAAAGTGACGGATCCTGGTTTTAAATTCAGGCACTTTGGATAAAGACAATATGCTCTTAACCATTGTTTTTGGTAACAGTTTTTTGCAGCTTTTTTTTTTGAAGTATAGTTGCTGTACAATATTATATAAGTTACAGGTGTACAGTATAGTGATTCATAATTTTTAAAGGTTATACTCCATTTATAGTTATTATAAAATATTGGTTGTATTCCCCATGCTATACAGTATATCCTTGTGGCTTATTTTATACCAAATAGTTTGTACTTGTTGCTACCCTATCCCTATATCGCCCCTCCCCGCTTTCCTCTCCCCACTGGTAACCATTAGGTTGTTCTCTGTATCTGTGAGCCTGCTGGGTTTTGTTATATTTACCAGTTTGTTGTGTTTTTTAGATTCCACATATAGTATAGTGCTCTCCAAGTCCATTCATGGCAAATAGCAAAATTTCATTTTTTATGTTTGAGTGGTATTCCAGTGTGTGTACACACACACACACACACACACATGAGGTCCTCTTTATCCATTCATCTGTTGATCAACACTTAGGTTGTTTCCATATCTTGGCAATTACAAATAGTTCTTCTGTGGACTTTGGGATGCAGGTATCTTTTCGAATTATTGTTTCTGTTTCTTTCAGATACACACCCAGGAGTAGAATTGCTAGGTTATACGGTAGTTCTATGTTTAGTTTTTTGAGAACCCTCCATACTGTTCTCCACAGTGGTTATACCAATTTACATTCCAATCAGTGGTGTACGAGGGTTGCCTTTTCTCCACATCCTCAACAACATTTGTTATTTGTGTTCTTTTTGATGATAGGCATTCTGACAGGTGTGATGTGATATCTTGTTGTAGTTTTACCAATTTACATTTCCATGATGATTAGCAGTGTTCAGCATCTTTTCATGTGCCTGTTGTCCATCTACATTTCCTCTTTGGAAAAAAATGTGTATTCAAATATGCTGCCCATTTCTTAATCTGGTTGTTTGGGGGATTTTTTGATAAATTGTATAAGCTGTTTACATATGTTGGATATTAATCCCTTATCAGTCATACCATTTGCAAATGTTTTCTTCCATTCAGTAGGTTGTTTTATCATTTTGTCAATGATTTCCTTTGCTGTGCAAAATCTTTTAAGTTTAATTAGGCCTCCTTTGTTTATTTTTGCTTTTATTTCCTTTGCTTTAGGAGATGGATCCAAAAAAATATTGCTTCAATTTATGTTGAAAAATGTTCTGCCTATGTTTTGCTTTAGGAGTTTTATCCAGTCTTCTTTTTAAGTCTTTAATCCATTTTGAGTTTATTCTTGTATATAGTACTAGAAAATGTTCTAGTTTCATTCTTTTATATGTAGCTTTCCAGTTTTCCCAGCACCACTCACTGAAGAAACTGTCTTTTCTCCATTGTATATTCTTACCTCCTTTGTCATAGATTAATTGACCATAAAGTGTGTTGAGCTTATTTCTGGGCTCTTTGTCCTTTTAACTTCCCTAATAGCTTTGTGTGTGGATAATTCCCTACCTTTACTGTTTGCCTTTACTGGTGAGCTTTTTCATTTTGTAATTTTCATATTTCTTGTTGTGACCTTTTCTTTTTCACCTAGAATAATTCCTTTAACATTTGTTGTAAAGCTAAACTTTTGGTTGTGCTGAACTTTTTTAGTTTTTACTTGTCTGTAAATCTTTTGATTTCTCCATCAAGTATGAAGGAGAGCTTTGCTGGGTAAAGCATTCTTGGTTGTAGGTTTTCCCCTTTTAATCACTTTAAATATATCATGGCACTCCTGGCCAGCAGAGTTTCTGCTGAAAAATCGTCTGATAGCTTTTTAGGAGTTGACTTGTATGTTATTTATTCCTTTTTCCTTGCTGCTTTTAATAGTCTCTCTTTATATTTCATTTTTGTCATTGTAATTAATTGTCTTGGTGTGTTCCTCTTTGGGTTAACACTGTATGTGACTCTCTGCACTTCCTGGACTTGGGTGATTATTTCCTTTCCTGTCTTTTTCACCAATGGTTGTTCTTCAGATAGTTGTGATTGTGGTGTACTCAGGAGTTGAGTTCAGGGTCTTTCTACCCCACCATCTTGGCAATACCCCCATAACCATTATGTTTTACAAAATGCTACTTATTGGTTGAAAAAGGGAGGGCTGAGAATGAACCTTTCAGTGTGACACTCTGTGGTGGTATTGTTAACTATGGTAGGAGGAGTTTTGGTAGAATGCTAGAATGAAAATGTATTTGGAATTAATTTAGAAGAAAAGGAAAATTGTTGCTTCCAGTTAATGGTGAGCTAGGAAATCTGTATCATAACTAAAAAAATTAGATGAATTACAAAAAGCATCTACTAAGAGCATTAAAGAACAGAAAAAAAATTATTACCAGTTTGACTATATCCCAGAATGCAAAATTATTAAAACATTAGAAAATATATTTATATAATTCACCACATTAAGTTACTAAAAGAGAGATCATAGGGTCTCCTCAATAGATATGGAAAAAGTATTTAAGAAAATTTAATATCTGTCCATTTATGATTTTTAAATATATCTCTTAGCAAACTAGAAATAGAACTTCCTTAATTTTATAAAGGTATCTATTCTAAAGTAAACATTATTCCTACTGCAAAAAAAAAAAAAGTTAACTTTGCTTTGGAGATTGAGAAGATAACAGAGAAGACTACTATTACCACTTATATTAGTTTTGTACCAGAAGTCCTAATCAGTATACTACGGCAAGAAAAAGAAATAAAATGTATACAAACTAAAAAGGAAGGAAGAAGACAGTCATTCTTCACAGATATCATGATTGTATATGCAGAAAGTCAAAAATAATTCATAGACAGATTATTAGGTGAACATACAGAATTCAGTTATATTTTACATACCAGCAACAAGCATTTCAAAATAAAACCTTAAAAATAGTAAAGTTTACAGTGCATCCAGAAATATCAAATACCCAAGAATAAATCTAACAGTGTGTAAGACTTACACATGAAAAGTATGATACTAAGATATATTAAGATGTAAAGAAGGCCTAAGTAAGTAGAAATCATGTTAATTGATCAGAATACTCAATATTATAAATTATTAACAACCCCCCCACCAACAATCTATAGATTTAGTGTAATCCCAGCCAAAAAATTAACCATCACACTTCCTGTATCATACATGAGGAAACTCTGGACTTTAAAAAAGTTATGCAAGTCCACAGTTCATTATCTGCAATTCCAAATTCAAAAAGCTCTGATAACAGTCTTTTCCTAAGTTTGCTGCCTACACTTGATGACAAAAACCTGATGAACTGATCGATAGGAAGGTATTTGTCATACAGGTATATTTATGTGGACACAC
Organism: Vicugna pacos; assembly: GCF_048564905.1. Classification (NCBI taxonomy): domain Eukaryota; kingdom Metazoa; phylum Chordata; class Mammalia; order Artiodactyla; family Camelidae; genus Vicugna; species Vicugna pacos. Next base: position 30,071,869 of record NC_132988.1, read on the forward strand.
ACATACATACACACATATATACAGTTACACAGAAACATGTATTTCCTTTATTGTGCCTATTAATATGTTTTACTGAGAAATATTTATTACCATTGTAATCTCTGTCCTACTCTAAACCCCTGAAATTATCTTCCTTTGATGTCTTGGGTTTTGCTATCTTGTATATATAACTTGTGCAAAACAGCTAATCACTCCCAGTAGATTATTGATAGTAAATGTGTTTTATTTTAGTTTATATTCCCTGAAGTATCAAGCAAAATGATTTGGCAAAAGAAAACACATAGAATGTTGAATTTAATTGCCTTGAGTCTGTCAAATAGTTTTAACACAACCCCATTAGTCTGGACTAGAAAGGTTGTTAAGACCCCTTGCAACTTACGACTTCAGGAATACATACTGGATTTTTTGAAAGTAATTTTACCTCAATTATACATGTATTTTATTATCAAGGAGTTTCAGATGATTCTCATGAGTTGTCTCATTACTATATAGGCGCCTATGAGTTGTGAGATTATCCATATTTTTGGAGGATGTTATTATTTCAGAGAAATCAAAGAATGTCTTCAAAAATTATAGATACCCTAGATTTTAAGTTACACGGAGCTTAGATTCTGCATATGTATATTTTAATATGTAAGGTTGAATATATTTGACCTTGATAAGCACCTTAATTTTTGCAGCAAATACCCTATGTTAAATTCATACGACTATAATTATTTTAAATGCTCTAAGATGATTCATGCTTTTAAAATAACCTCTAAAGTATTTAACAAGGGAAAATTTTTGTAGTCTGTTTTCAATCATAGACAAACCAAAGATTCTCATGAATTATTTCTCCTCTAGAACATAAACTGAGGCAGAGATCTGGCACTGGGCACAGAATATTAGTGTTCTTACATGTAACACACACAAAAGATCAAACTAGAGAGCAAAGTGAGAAAGAAGAGTAGATTTGAATCAACTTAGAGGAGGATACGAGAACACACCAGTGACATTAAACAAGATGGCCTGTACTTGTAAAAAAAAAAAGAAAAAATAGATAAAATACTTTATTAGTGAAAATATGTGAGTAAATCTCAAATAATGAAACCCTGGTAGCTGTGGTTATTTGATATAATCACTCACTGCCTTTAGTACCTACTAATAATATTAATAAGATGCTACTAGATTGGTAAACTCATTCATCTTTTGGCAAAACTCCTAATGAGCTAAATCAAGATAACAAAAGGCTTCTTAGATTACTCAAACCCAGTTTTCAAATATTGAAAAGTATAATAGATTTTAAGAAGAAATATTGATCTGGCTTGAGAATCGAAGGTGTGAAATACAGTGCAGAAGATCCAAAGCTCAGCAGTGAATGACAATTTTGGAGGAACATACTTACTGGAATATAAAGATACTGGTAATCAAAAATTAATAGTAAATGATATCTTTAATAATTCCTTGTTTTTAAAATCTGTAATAGCAAATGTTTATATAATGAAATATATTTACATTTGTTGATTCTTTTAAGATGCAAACAAATCTTGACACTAAAACATAATTGAATGCTGAAATCTAAGAAAGAAATATCACAAAAGGGAATTCTTGTTTAATTACATTACGGAATTACTAGTCCCACAGATATTATTTTAATTTGATCTTCTCTGTTTGGGACTTACACTATCAGTTTCATTACAGAACTACTAATCTCTCTCCTAAAGCTTTTAATATGACCCATTTGGGAAAAAGTTATGATTTCTACCCTCCTCCAAATGAAAAACCTGATTAGTTCCCGTCCTCCCTCCCTTTCTCTTTCTCCTCTTATTGAATAGTTTTAGATGCCTGTGCCAGTATTTGAAGTGGAAATAGTTTTTTTTCCTTCTCTGTTTTTTTAATCAACCTTATTTTATCTGACCATTTCAATAAATTTTCTTTTACTTTTTTCTTTAGGTATTCACACATAAACTTCAAATAACTTAGACCTTCTGATCTCAAATTCTTGGTCTTTGAAAAGATACCTATTCTTATACTGTTATCACCTCTTTGTTGAATTCTCCACTGCACCCCTTTCAGCCCTACATCTTTCTTAATGTTTGTCCTAACTTTGTAACTGTCTGTAGGATATTTACTGTTTGTCTTGTTATTATCTCAATTTCTACATTTCAAAACCCAATTTACAATATTACGGAAGATGTCTACCTCTAATGGTCTTTTCTCTGTTATTGGTGCCACTATTTCCCTAATCTTCTAGATATAAAACCTTTCAGCCATCTGTGACTCATTCTTTATCTTCATCTTCTTTCAGTATCCAAGTACTGTTGATTCTCCTTTTGAAATGCCTCCTCTCTTTCCATTCCCACTGCCATGACTCTATAACTGCGTTAGGTATCTACTGCTGTGTGACAAGTTACCCTAAATTTTAGTTGCTTAAAAACAACATTTATTATTTCATAATTTATGATTCAGGGAATTTGGGAGTAGCTCATCTGGGTGATTCTGGTTCAAGGTCTCTCATGAAATTACAATGAAGATATCATATGGAGATTTGATGGGAACTGGATGCCCATCTTCCAGACTCACTCACATGGCTATTGGAAGGAAGCCTAAGTTCCTAACGGGTTGTTGCCACACCTCAGTTTACTGCCACATAGGTCTTTCCACAGAGAAGCAAAAGTATCCTAATGACATGGAAGCTGTCTTCCCCTAGAGTGAACAATCTAAGAGAGAGCCAAGGAGGAAATCATAATGTCTTTTATGGCCTAGTCTCTGAAATCATTTATCACTTCCACTTTATTCTGTTCATTTAAGGCAAGTCTGTGTCCAGGCCATATTCAAGATGAGAAGAATTAGACTACATTTTTAAAAGAAGAATCTCAAAAAATTTATGGATATATTTTATAACCACAAGACTAAATGTGCATATTTTTGCTCATGTGTAAATATTTGCCCACATTGATGTTCCATCTCAAGCTACCACTATTTTCCTCAAGTTTCCTGTATTTCTCCAGTCCATGCTAATATTTTCCTATTTTGAATTACTGAAGTACTGAGAGAATCTGAAACTATTTTTCATTAACTGTCTTTTTAAAAATTTATCTTACCTCTTTTAGATTAGGGTTGATGGACAGACTCTCTTTATTCTTTTTAAAATTTTTTAATATGATACAAATGCATAAAACGTGTACATTTTTTACAAAGATGTATTGCAGACAGCAGTGTAACTACCTCCCAAGTCAAGAAATGCACATACTATTTTCCAATTAGAGTCCTCTTGGAGGAGTGATGTCAGCATTATAGCAGCATAAGACATCTTTCATTTTTGTCCCTCTCCCTTCAACGATAAAACTTTGTCATCCATCCACAAACAAAAGTGACTCTGTCGGAGTTGTGGGATCTAGTACCATACATACAGAGAGAGATCCAGGAGGTGTTGCCCAGCCATGTGCTGGTAATAGGCACACAGACCTTGGTATGGGCTGTGGAACTGGCAGAAGCCTATCAACTGGCTCCAACCCCTTTCAGCCACAGCCTAGGAGCACTTGGAGATAACTGACTTGAGAAGACACTCATGGACAAGACAGCCTTTGTGGAAGTCCAGGTTTTCATGGGAGAAATTACAGCATTTTGTTGGAGAAAAACAAAACAAAACAAATTTGGATGCATTGGAGTAGAATTGAAAGAAGACATACAGCTTATGAATTCTGCCACAAGAGGGAGCAAGAAGCGAGAAGTAGGTGTATCCATGCAAGGTCAGAGAAGGCCCCAGACTCTGTAGCAAGACTAACAAAGATATCTCTCCCCTGAAGACAGTTATAGGTTGGAGGAGGTGACTGCTACTTCAGATGCAAAAATAGCAACACAAAACTCCAATGAACATGAAAAATCAGGGAAACATGACATCACCAAAAGATCACAATTTTCTTCTGGTAACCAAACCCAAAGATATGAAGATTTGCAACTTACCCAATAAACATTTCCAAAAGCTGTTTTAAGGAAATTCAGTGAACTACAAGAAAACATAATTCAGTGAAATCAGGGAAACATACATAAACAGAATGAGAAATTTAATAAAGAGATTGAAATCATAAAAAAAAAAAAAAAGAAGAACCAATCAGAATTTCTGGAGCTAAAGAATTCAGTGAATGAAATGTAAAATTCAATGGAGAGCATCAACAACAGAATAGATCAAACAGAAGAATCAGTAAGTTAGGGGACAGGAACTTTGAGGAGACATACCAGTATAAGACAGATAGCCCGGTTAGAAGAGAACGAAGAAAAAGAATGACAAAGAGTAAAGAAAACCAATGTGATCTATAGGACACCCTCAAAAGAAGCAATGTCTGAATTCTTGGAGTTGCATAAGGAAAAGGGGCAGAAAGCTTATTTAAAGAAATAATGACTGAGAATTTCCCAAACCTGGGGAGAGATTTAGATATTCAAGTTCATGAAGCATATGGATTATGCCATTATTGCAATCCAAAATGATCTTCACATTATAATGAAACTATCAAAAATCAAAGACAGAATCCTAAAAGCAGCAAAAGAAAAAAAGATTGTAACTTCATAGAAACCCACATTAGGCTATCGGCAGGATCTTTACAGGCCAGGAGAGAGTAGGACGATGTATTCAAAGTGCTGAAAGAAAAAAATAGCAAACCAAGAACACTTTGTCCAATAGAGTTATCCTTCAGAAAGGAAGGAGAAATGAATATTTTCCCAGATAAACAAAAGTTGAGGAAATCCATGATCAGTAGACCTGCCTTACAAGAAATGCTAAAAGAAGCTCTTCAAGCTGAAAATAAGAAAAAAAAAAATGAAGACATAGGAAAATATACAACACGCTGATAAAGGTAAGTGATCAAATTCAGAAAACTCCAATACTGTAATATGGTAGTGTGTTAACAACTATAGTACAAAGGTTAAGGACAAGAGTATTAAAATAACTATAACTACCATAACTTGTTAATGAATACACAATATAAAAAGAGGTAAATTGTGACATTAAAAACATAAAAGATGGGACATTGTGCTATACACCAGAAATTGACACATTGTAACTAACTGAACTTCAGTTAAAAATATATATATATATGTATATACATATATATATAAAAGGCAGGAGTGTAAAAAGTAGAGATTTTTGTATGCAAGCAAAGTTGATGTCAGCATAAAATAGTTCTAGCTATAAGATGTTTTATGACATGGTAATACAAAGGAAAAACTGATAGTAGATTTTCAAAAAAGAGAGAGGAATCAAAACACATCATAATGGAAAATCATCAATCACAAAGGAAGGCAGCAGGAGAGGGAAAAAGGAGCCAGGGAACTATAAAGTAATCAGAAAACAGTGTATTAGAAGCCATCAGTAAATCCTTACTTACCAACAATTACTCTAAATGTAAATGAATTGAGTTCTTCAAAGTACAGAGTGGCTGAATGGATTAAATACAAGAGCCATCTATATACCACCTGCAAGAGACTCATTTCAGCTCTATGGACATACAGGCTCAAAATGGAAACCAAAAGAAAGCAGGGGTAGCTATACTTATATCAGACAAAATAAGACTTAAAGCCAAAAGCAGTAACAAGAGAAAAAGAAGGTCATTTTATGATGGAGTTATCTCATCAAGAGGATGTAACAATTATGAGGATAACGTACCCAACACTGGAATACCTAAATATATTAAGAAAATACTAACAGATCTGAAGAGATAAAAAGACAACAATGGGGTACTTCAGTGCCCCACTTTCAGCAGTGGATAGATCATCCAGATCAAAAAAAAGAATGAAACAATGAACTTGAACTATACTTTACACCAAGTGGATCTAACAGACATATATAGAATGGCAGCAGAATTTACATTCTTCTCAGGTACACATGGAATTCTCCAGGATGCATCATATGATAGGCCACAAGTCTTAGCAAATTTAAGAAGATTGAAATCATACTATTTTTTCTGATCACAGTGCTATGAAAAGTAGAAATCAACAAGAGGAAAACTGGAAATATTATAAAATGTGGAAACTAAATAGCACACGCCCAAACAACCAATGAGTCAAAGAAGAAATCAAAAAGGAAATCAAAAAATATCTCGAAATAAATGAAAATGGAAACATTTGAAAACCTTTTGGGTGCGGCAAAAGCAGTTGTAAAAGGGAATTTTATAATGATAAATTCATAGATTAAGAAAAAAGAAAGATCTCAAATATCCTAACTTTATTCCTCAGGGAACTATAAAAAGAACTAAGACCAAAGTTAGCAGATGAAAGGAAACAACAAAGATCAGAGCTGAAAAAATGAAACAAAGACCAGAAAAAAAAAGAAAAAGAAAAAAATCAACAAAACTAAGAGCTGGTTTTTTGAAAAAGTAAAGAACATTGACAAACCTTTAGTTAGATAATCTAAGGGGAAAAAAAAGACTCGAAAGTAAAATGAGAAATGAAAGAGGAAACATTACAGCAGATACCATTGAAATACATAAGATCATAAGAGACTATTATGAACAACTGTATCCAATAAATTGGATAACCTAAAAGAAATGGATAAACTGCCAGAAACATACACCTTACCATATCTGAATCATGAAAAAATAGAAAATATGAACAGACCAATAATGTGTAAGGAGATTGAGTCAGTAATCAAAAGCCTCCCAACAGAGAAAAGCTGAGGACCAGGTGGTTCTCCTGGTTATTTCTACAAAACATGTAAGAAAGAATTAGCACCAATCCAAACTCTTCCAAAATAAAAGGGTCATGTACCATGATCAAGTGGGATTTATCCCTCAGATGCAAGAATGATTCAGGTATGCATATCAATAAATGTTATACACCATACTGATAGAATAAAAGGTAAAATATGGTCATCTTAATCAAATGCAGAAAATTAGAAAAAACATTTGACAAAATACAACAGCCTTTCATGATAAAAATCTGTAGAACAGAACAGCATCAGAACAGGGTGAGGGCAGCTATTGCTGGTGTCTGAAGAGAGAACAAATCGAGTGGTCCAGGGCTGTGATTGGTGCTGGGACTGCCACAGCCCTCATGATGACCCATGCCGATCACCCGCTCTGGCCTCTCTTGCTTCAGTGCTGCTCCCCTCTGGGGCAGTACTGGGAGCAGGTAGAGCATACACTTAGAGGAAGAGGAGCTAACTCAGATGTGACCCTCAGGGCTTATGCTCCAGCAGCTTGGTAGCAGGTCCCTGCTTCTAAATGGTAATGTTGGCTGCCTAGCAGAGGAGAAGCCCTGGTTCACACTTGGCTCTGGCTCTAGCCCCTGCATCTCCAGACCCACCTCCTACCAATGTGATAGCTGCCAGCACACCCTGAGGGAAGATGTTACTAGTGATAAAGCCCTCCCACCAAATCCACTGGGTGCACACAGACTGTATAGGGTTACTCCCACACAAGGCCACCCCTTCAGGACTAAAATAGATAACTCTTTCATTTTCATAAAGACAGAAACTTAAGCAAAATGAGAAGATAGAGGAATGTACTTCAAATGTACTTCAAAGCAAAAACCCGAAAAAACAACTAATGAAACAAAAATAATGTACCAGATAGAATTCAAAGCATTAGTAATAAGAGTATTAACTGACTTAGTGAAAAGAATAGATGAATACAATGAGAATTTTAACAAGGAACTAGAAAGTTTTAAGAAGAACCAGTTGAAACCAAAGAATGCAATAAATGAAATGAAAAATACAAGAACAGATAAGTGATCGGATAGAATAGATAGAATACTGGAAATAATCCAATTAGAACAGCAAAAAGAAAAACAAATTTTTAAAAAATGAGAACAATTTAAGTGACCTCTAGGGCAACATTAAGAATACCAATATTAACATTATCCAGAAGAAGAGAGAGAAAGGAGTTGAAAATGTGTCTGATGAAATTATGACTGAAAACTTCCTAAACCTGAAGGAAAGATTTCCAGGTACAAAAAGCACAGAAGGTCCCATACAAGATGAACCCGAACAAACCCACACCAAAACATAGAATTAAAATGGCAAAAGTTAAAGAGAGAATTCTAGAGGCAGCAAGATAAAAAGAAAATGATTTTGTAAGGAAACCTGCTTTAGGCTGTCAGCTGATTTTTCTGCAGAAACTTTTCAGACCAGAAGGGAGTGACATGATATATCTAAAGTGCTGAAAGGGGGGGAAAAAAACAAAAAAAAAAACACAAAAAAAACCTTCAGCCTATAATGCTCTACCCAGCAAGATTATCATTTAGAATTGAAGGAGAGATAAAGAACTCTCACCAGTTGATGGGCATTTGGATTGATGCCACTTTTTAAATACTTTTTTTTAAACTGTGGTGAGATACACCTGTAACATTTACCATCATAACCATTTCAAGTGTACAGTTCACTGGTATTAAGTAATTTACATTCTTGTACAACCATCACCATTCATCCATCTTCAGAACTCCTTCTACCTTGAAAAACTGAAACACTGCCCATTAAACAATTCCCCAATACCCTCTCCTCCCAGCCCCTGCTAACTACTACTTCACCTTCAGTCTCCATGACCTTGACTACTCTAAGTACTTTGTATAAGTGGAACCACACAGTATCCATCCACCTGTGACTGGCCTATTTCACACAGGACAGTATCGCCAAGGGTCATTCATGTTGTAGCATGTGCATGAGTCTTCTTCTCTTTTAAGGCTGTTAGGGAAGGACTCCTGTCATTTTATTCTTCGTTTTTTATGTACCTTATAGCTTTTTTGTCCCTTCTTTTCTGCACTACTGTCTTTTATGTTTAGTTGATTTTTTGTAGTGAAGCATTTAAGTTCTTTTCTCATTTCTTTTTGTGTACATTATCCAGCTGTCTTCTTTGTGGTTACCATGGGGATTACATGTAACATAATTATAACACTCTACTTTGGGTTTATACCAGTTTAACCTCAGTTACATACAAAAATGTTGATCCTTTATACATCCATCCCCACCCCTTTCAGGTGTTTGATGTCACAAAAATCACATCGTTATACATCATATCCAAAAACATAAACAAATATATTTTAATGCATTGGTTTCTTAAATTTTATAGAAAAGAAAATATAGCTCCACCTTTTGGTTTTACATGATTGACGAGACTTACACATTTTTTTACTGCAAGTATTAGTCTAAAAACTGGTATTATTGCAACTTTGGTTTGTAACTTCACATTTTGTTTTCTATGTAAATTAAGAGATTAATGCATGTTTTGGATTTTGTTTATGTATCATAATACCATCTGCAAGATTTAACAGTTTTATCTCTTTCCAATCATCATATATTTTATTTCTCTCTCTTATCTATTGCTCTGGCTGTACCTCCAGTACATTGCAGAATCAGAGTGATAGCAAGTAAGGACCCTTATCCTTTTTCCCAGTCTCAGAGGGGAAGCTTTCAGTCTTCATCTTTGTGCATTTTGTGTGTGTGTGTGTGTGTGTGTGTGTGTGTGTGTGTGTTTGGGGATAACTTCTATCAGATTCATAAAGTTCCTTCTTGTTTTTCTGAGAGTTTTTGTTGCAAATATTGAATTTTATAAAAGCTTTCTCCATATTATTTGAGGTAATCATTTGATTTTTTTCCTCTTTAATCTGTTAATGGATAAATTTTATGGATTGATTTTGCTAGTGTACCAAATTTGCTTTCCTGTAATAAAACCAACACAATTATAATTCAGTCTCCTTTTATGTTGCTGGATGTAATCTGCAAGTATTTTGTTTAATATGTTTTCATCTATGTTCATTAGAGAGATTGACCTGAAATTTTTCATTATTGAACTCTCATTAAACTGTAGTATCAAAGTTATGCTAGCCTCAAAAATGAATTCTATTTTCTCATAAATTTTATGTATTAGAAATGTTTGTTCTTTGAATGTTAGATCTTTTTAGTGAAACTCTCTTGACTTAGAGTTTTGTTGTTGCTATTGTTTTGGGGTTTCTGTGGGAATTTTTTTTAATTGAAGTATAGTTGATTTACAATGTTGTATTAGTCTCTGATGCACAGTATAGTGATTCAGTTAGGTAGATAGATAGATAGGCAGGCAGGCAGACATATATAGATATATATATATATACTTTTCAGATTCTTTTCCATTATAGTTTATCACAAGATATCAAATATAGTTCCCTGTGCTATACAGTAGGACATTGTCTGTTTTATGTGTATATATACATAAACATATATAACATATATGTAAACACATATATATATGTTTTATCTGCTAATCCCAAACTCCAAATTTGTCCCTTCCCCTCTTTCCCCTTTGGTAACCACAAATTTGTTTTCTATGTCTGTGAGTCCATTTCTGTCTTGTAAATAAGGTTATTTGTATCATTTTTTAAGATTCCACATATAAGTGATATATGATACTTGTCTTTGTCTGACTTCAATTAATATGTAGATCTCTAGGTCCATCCATGTTGCTGCAAATGGCATTATTTTATTCTTTTTGTGGTTGAGTAGTATTCCAATGTATATATATTCCACATCTTCTTTATCTAGTCGTCTGTTAATGGAAATTTAGGTTGCTTCTATGTCTTGGCTATTGTAAATAGTGCTGCTTTAAACATTGAGTTGCATGTATCTTTTCAAATTAGAGTTTTCTCTGGATATATGCCCAGGAGTGAGATTGCTGGATCATATGGTAATTCTCTTTTTTGTTTTTTAAGGAATCTCCATACTGTTTTCTATAGTGATTGTACCAATTTACATTCTCTGTAGAAATACTTTTGATTGTTGATCCAATTTCACAGTTTTAGAACTCTTCAGGTTTTCTATTTCTTCTTTGAAACAGCTTTGGTAAATTATATTTTTCTAGAAATATATCCATGTCTTCTAAATTTTCAAAATTTTTGGCTATGTGTTCATAATATCTTCTTACAGTTTGGTATCTGAAATATCTATAATGATAACCCTTTTTGCATTACTGATATTGGTGATTATTTGTACCTTGTCTCTTTTTTCTTTATCATTCTCACCAGAGCTTTGTCAATTTCATTCTTCTTTATAAACAACTAATCTTTAATTTTTTTAAATCTGTTTTATGTGTATTATCTATTTTATTACCTTCTGCTCTTTATTACCTCTTTCCTTCTACTTTCTTTGCTTTCATGTTGCTGTTCCTTTTCTAACTTCCTGAAATAGAAGCATGTCTCACAGATTTTCACATTTTCTTTTTTCCTAATGCATACATTCTTAAATGTTATAAATTTTCCACTGGATACTGACATAGCTTTAGCACACAAGTTTTGATATGTGTAGTATTTTCATAATTATTTACTTTAAAAGATTTAAAATTTTTTCTTTTTTCTTTCAATCCGTGTGTTCTAAGTACATTTTTAAATTCCTAAATATATGGGAACATTTTAGCTATATTTTTATTAATTACTTCTATTTTCCATAAATATGTCTCTTAGAAACAACATATTCTGTTTTAGACCATTTAGTTCATTTCTATCCAGTGTAATCTAAAATATATTGAGATTTGTTTTCATTGTTTTATTTTAGTACTTTCTATTTCTGTCATCTTTCTTTTCCTTTTCTTTCTTATCTTTTTTATTGACTTAGTATTTTTTCATCATTCCACTTCTTCCCCTAAGATTTGAAGATTATATACTCTATATTCTTTTGGTAGTTACCCTAGAAATTACACTTTATATACTTAGCATAGGAAAGTCCAAAGTTAAAAGCCGATAATAAAAGAACTTCACAATATATTAATACCATTTGTTTCCCTTGCCCAGCTTATATATTATTGTTGCCAGATTTTAAAGTCTTCTTTGTAATGTTTTTGTTTCATCTTACTAGTTGTTTTATGTAATTACAGTATATTTACATTAGCTCATAATATTTGCCACCTTCTTTGTTCTACATTTCTTCTTCTGTCTCAAACATTCCAGCTGGGACTACTTTTCTAAAGCCTAAATTTGATCTTTCAGAAGTTCCTTTACTGAGAATATGCTTCTGTTTGTCTGTGAAATATATTTATTTTATATGCATATTTGAATGATATTCTTGCTGGGTATAGAATTCCAAATTGTCTGTTGTTTTCTTCTAGAAAATTAGAAACACAATCCTTTGACTCAGTTGTTTCTTCTGTTGAGAAGTCATCTGTCCATCTTACGTGTCATTCCCTTGAAAGTTATCTCTTTTCCTGTGGCTCTACTACTCTGTTTTTCTATAGTTTCACTGTGATGTGTCTAAGCATGGATTTTCTTTGTTCTATTTTGTGCCTTATGAAAGTGTGGCTTGGCTTTGGTTCTAGAAAATTACCAGATGTCCACTCTTCAAATATGGCCTCTGGCAATCTCTTAAGTCCTACCATGAAGGAGAAAATTGTGCCAGACTTACCTGCCCACCAGAAACAACTAGAAAACTGGACAGAGTATTTGAAATTATTGTTTTTCTGATCCATGAGAGACAGGAAACAAACAAGATGAAATCTAGAATCACCTTGGATTTCTGCCTTCTGACCATGGTCTGCAGAAGGGAGATTTCCAACCACTACCCAGTAATTGCTGTCAGTTGAGGAGTCAGAGATCAGAGTTTGATGCCTGAGGTAACTGAAATTCATAGGGCAGAGAACCAGAAAAGATGGAGCTACACAGAGAAAGAAACCCAGAAATCTTCATAGTAGGCCCTTCGAATGTGTTTCTGAAATCCAAGTGATGATTCATTACAGCAAAACTCCTCCAAGAGGCCAGGCAAACAATGGCTGGGGAGCTGTAAGCTAGAAAACACCAAGAGCTCAGACAGGGCTGGGAAATATTAGAGTTACACCCAAACTACCAACAAGTGGAGAGTCCTTGTTCAACACACAGGGCATGCAGTAAAGGTTCCAGGACTACTTCACCTTGATAATAGAACTAAACCAGTCCAGAATAAAAGATATTCTAAATTCACCTTGACAAGGCTTAAAACCAAGCCTCAAAATAGTCAAGCTTGTCCATAAGTAATTTAACTGCCTGCCAGAACAAATCCAACACTTTTAATACTAGACAAGAAAAAAATGTTATTCCTAACCAAGAAAACAAATCAGGTTTGTCAATTTCATTCTTCTTTATAAACAACTAATCTGTAATTGTGGGTGTGTACATAGAAACACGGCCAGAAAACAGAAATGGTGCAATTAGTAGACAAGAACTTTACATCAGCTATTATAAGTAAGTTCAGTAATATAAAGGAACACGTGAAGATGGAATTTACAGAAAGGAACCAAATGGAAACTTGGGGATGAAAATTATAATATCAGAAATTTTTAATGAATGGGATTAACTGCAAATTATATACTACAGACAAAAGGATCAGAGAACTTAAGGACAGAAGGAAAAAATAAACCTATCCAAAAATGGAAGCATAGAAAAAAAGTAAAGTAATAATAATGATAATAATAATAAGCAGAGAGCCTAAATGATTTGAAAGACAGTATCAAGCAGTGTAAAGATGGGTGGGAGTGAGTTGGGAATAGAGGTGTTTTAAGAAATAACGGCCAGAATTTTTCCAAACTTGATCAAAACCCTTTATATTAGTTATCTACTCTTACCTAACAACTTGCTCCAAAACTAAGTGGCTTAGAGCAAGAGACATTTATTATCTCACAGTTTCTGTGGGTTGGGAATCTAGGCATGTCTGCATTGGAATACGTCTGAGTGAGGATTTCTAATGGACTTGCAATCAAGGTGCTGACTGAAGCTGCAGTGATCTCAGGGCTCCACCAGGAGAGGATTCACTTCCAAGCTCCCTCTATAGTTGGCAGGCCTCAGGTCTTCACTGCTGTTGGCAGGACACATCAGTTCCTTGCCTTGGGGGCTTCTCTATGGATCAACTCAGAACATAATAGGTTACTTCCCTCAGAGTGAGGGCTGATAGAGACAGGCATACAGAGAGAGGGAGGTAGGAGAAAAAGAAAATCCTGGTCTTTTTTAACCTAATCTTAAAAGTAATGTTCTATCACTTTAACATTTTGCCATTAGAGAATGGAGGTTTGAATACCAGGAGGTAGGGAAATCAGGGGCCATTTCAGAGGCTACCTACCACACCATGACATTACACCATACCAAAAATAACTCAAAATTAATCATGGTCTAAACATAAAAGGAAAACAATAAAACTTCTAGAAGAAACAAATCTGCAATAAGCAAAAATTTCTTGCATAAGACACAAGAAAAACAAATCAAGAAAAAAATGATAAATTGGACAACATCTAATTAAAAACTTCTACTCTTAAAGTCACCATTAAGAAAATGAAAAGACTGCGAGTAAAGATTTGCAATTAGTATATCTGACAAAGGACTTACATTCAGATTATTTTTTTTAATGTTTTATAACTCAATAACAACAGTAACAGTTTGGCAGTTTACTACAAAGTTAAATGTGTACTTACCATATGACTATGCATTTTTACTCATTGGTGTTAGCCCAAAAGAAATGAAAATATATATTCACTAAAAAAAAAATCGTACAAATTTTGTAGGTACTTTATTTATAATAGCTCAAAATGAGAAACAACCCAAATGCCCATCCACAGGTGCATAGATAATCATTCAGCAATTAAAAAAAAATACTGATACATGCAACAAATGTGGATAAATCTCAAAAATGAGATGAAATAAATGCTAGACAAAGGAGAAGGGTGCATACTGTATAATCCCATTTACATGAAATTCTAGAAAAGACAATTCTAATCTATAATGACAAAACAGCTTGGTGTATGCCTAGAGCTGGGATTATGGGCAGAGCCATGACTGCAGAGGGTCATGAGGGAACATGCTGAGGTGATGGACATATTCTGTATCTTAACTGTGATTGTAGTTACGTGGGTGTATGCATTTGTCAAACCTCACCAAGCTCTACACTCAAAGTAGCTACATTTTATTTTCCATAATTATACCTCAGTAAGGTTGATTTAAAACCAAAATAAATATTTCCTTTGCTCAATCAATTCTCTCTCTCCCATCCTTCTGAGACTTGGCTGTAAGGTATATTAGACTTTTATATTGCATTCTGGGTCTCTCACCTTCTTTATTTCCATCTTTTTCTTTCACTGTGTATTTAGACAGTTACTTCAAATCTATCTTATATTTCACAAGTTCTCTTTTTTTATGTGCAGTCTGCTGCTATATATGTCCATTGGTATTTTTCTAATTTATTAACATTTATTTCATATACGTTCTTGAAAGAACTAAGCAAATCCGTGCACCTATCCTTTAATTTTATACAACCAGCACTAAAAATGCTAACAAAGCTAAGATTTCAGTGTCTGTTAGTTTTCACTCTCTATTTTTCCTTTTGATCTCAACTATCTTAAAGCTGATTTCTTTCACATTTGCAAGGGAATGCCTATAGCAATACCATGTTATTTTGTTCCAGATGACAAAATAATATGCCTGTTGATTTTTTTTAATCTTAAGGTATTTTTTAATGTTCAGAAGTTCTAATGAGCTCTTTTTCAAGCCCGTTGTTTTACATTTTTAAAGCCTCCTGTCCCTTGCTGATATTTTCAAGTTGTCTTGCTTTTCTTTTAAAGTGGTAAACATTACTTGAAAGTCTGCATCTGATAATTCCAATATCTGTCATCAGACAGGCCTGTTTCTGCTGGTTTCTATGCATGTTGTCTGCTTTCTCTCTCTGCTTGTTAGTATTGTCACCCTGGAAATTTTTTATAGTGGGACTTTCATAGAGAGGCTTTGTCTTTGCTTCTTCTGGATTCCTGAGAGCGCTACCAGTTCTCAGCACCTCAACCAAAGGAGAATTTCTGTCTTACCCTAAGTACTGATTGATTCTTTGAGGGAAATCTGTAAGATGGCCAGTCTATGGCCACAACTTCTCAGGAATGTTTCTTTTTTCTCTTCTTTTCCTGCTTTGCTCATGCCCAAAGTAACTTCTTTGTCATCCTGTGACTTTGAGGGGAGGGGCATGGATTCAGATATGGTTCACCTTTACCCTGAGAAGGAGATACCCTTTTGGGGTCCCAGATCACTGTTGGTGTCAGAGAGGGTCTCTCTACCGCACACCTTTCTCTGAATGATAACAGACCCAGATCCTAGATGTGGGGTATTGTAAATGCCTTCCAGGGCATCCGAAGCATTCGTGCCCCAATATTCTTATTTTTTTCATTACAAGCTTTCGTTCAATAATTGTCTTGAGACTTTTTGCTGTAGTTTCATCTCATTAATTCTTTTAAAGTGTTGTGAGGTTTTTAATGGGTTGATTATAATCTGAATAACCTAGCGTGCCTTTACAGGATCCAAATATACACTCTTTTAAAATATCCCACCTCATTTAGCACAGTAATTGATGTATCTTCGTGAAAAATAGGCTTTAGATAACTTTTGTCTTATACAGAGTTTACAGGTATCTGTAGTCAGTTACAGTATCCTGGAAGTTGAAATGGACTATAGCTACAAAATAAATCACTGAGGCCTGGAAATTTGCATCAGGATCGTTAGAACCAATATTGCACTTACACAATACATTACTTCTAATTAATAACATTAGCAGTTGATCTTAGTATTATTTCTTAACTAAAAGGGATATGTTGTATACCTTTGTGTTTTAACCATATTGCCTTAAGTGAGATATAGTAAGCCTGGATGCAGATCAAGAGACAGACACTGAAAAGGGTTTTACAACTTCTTAAACTCACATTTCCCTGGGGCAAACACAGCACATCACCCAGGGCCACTGGGGAAGCAGGCTAGTCAGTCGCTGGGCAACAAGAGCCTTTACAGTGATTTGTGTTGGAAGGAGTGGCTAATTTGAATGATTTCAGTGGGCTCTGAAGCATAGGGACTGTCCCTGAGTATCTGATATCTGGCCCTGGGACGGTTAAGGCAGGTGTACAGTGGCCCAGAGTATCAGAGATCAAGAAGGGAAGTGGTTGTGAGTGTGAATTTAATCGGCTGCTCATGAAGGGATACTGATGGGCCTCTAGCTAGGGCCTCAAAACTGAGTCAAGACAGCATTTAAAAATAATTATATTTTAAAGCAACTAACAATGTAGAGTCCTAAACCAGGGACATAGGGACAATTATTCTAATGGGGCAGAAGTGCCTAAATTTTATTTATTTGTATCACAGTGTTGAAATGAGCAGTGAAAAAATGTATATCGTACTGGCTGAAATCTTAAAAACATCTAAACAAATGTAGCATAATTTGTAACTGTGTCTGGCTTAGTGAGGGCCTGCCCATGCTGAGAATGTCCCATAAAGATTTAACATCTCACTTTCGAGCACTGCCTTTTAATCAGTCAGTTTGCTTTGGTAATTAGAAACTGTAAGTCTACTCAGAGAAAGTTTTTGTCACTTGGCAGATACTTTGCATCAAGTTTAAGAGAAAGGCAGTGTCACCTCTTTGTGGATCCTATTATATTTGACTTTTCCATAGTTCTCAGGAAATAAAAGTAATGAATAAAGCAGTTTAGTTTAATATTATCTTTGTATTAAAAATTACATGTAGATCATTTAAATTATATAGATTAACTCTGTAAGAATAGACGCACATTAATATTTAATATACTCTTTTCAGTTTTTTTTAAGTTTAACATTTTTATTGGGTTATAGTCATTTTACAATGTTTGTACTTTATTGTGTTAGTAAGCTTACCAGAAAATATCCAAATTGGCTCTGATTCAGGGTGTTAGTACACCTTTAAAAGTGGTCAGCAAGATTATTAGCTTCTTGGCTCTCTGTCTCTTCACTCTATTAAGTTCAGAATTGCACCTTGCAATTTAAAGTGTCTAATACTGCAGTTTGCAGATTTATACAAGTACTTCCAGAAACAAAGCAGATACCTATAAACTCACTTTAATTTATGACAAACATTTCAGTGACCAGCCGCTCTTTTTTTGTGTGTGTATATTTTTTTTTTATTGAAGTATAGTCAGTTTACAACACTGTGTCAATTTCTGGCTTACAGCATAATGATTCAGTCATATATGAGCATACATACATTTGTTTTCATATTCTTTTTCACCATAAGTTATGACAAGATATTGAATATAGTTTTCTGTGCTATACAGTATAAACTTGTTTATCTACTTTATATATATTAATATCTGCAACTCTCTAAATCCCAATTTATCCCTTCTCACCCTCTTCCCCCCTGGTAACCATAAATTTGTTTTCCATGTCTGTGAGTCTGTTTCTGTTTTGTAAATAAGTCTGTTTGGCTTTTTTTTTAGATTCCACATATAAGTGATATCATACGGTATTTTCCTTTCTTTTTCTGGCTTACTTCACTTAGAATGACAATCTCCAGTTCCATCCATGTTGCTGCAAATGGCGTTATTTTATTCTTTTTTATGGCTGAATAGTATTCCATTGTATAAATATACCACAGCTTCTTTATCCAGTCATCTGTCGATGGACATTTAGATTGTCTCCACATCTTGGCTATTGTAAATAGTGCTGCTGTGAACATTGGGGTGCATATGTCTTTTCAAATTAGAGTTTCCTCTGGATACATGCCCAGTAGTGGGATTGCTGGATCATAGGGTAAGTCTATTTTCAATTTTTTGAGGAATCTCCATACTGTTTTCCATAATGGCTGCACGAAACGACATTCCACCAACAGTACAGGAAGGTTCCCTTTTCTCCACAACCTCTCTAGCATTTATCGTTTGTGGACTTTTGTGAAGGCCATTCTGACTGGTGTGAGAGGATACCTCATTGTAGTTTGATTTGCATTTCTCTGATAATTAGTGATATTGAGCATTTTTTCATGTGCCTTTGGCCATTTGTATGTCTTCATTGGAGAATTGCTTGTTTAGGTCTTCTGCTCGTTTTTGAATTGGGTTTTTTTTTTCTTACTAAGTTGTATGAACTGTTTGTATATTCTAGAAATTAAGCCCTTGTCAGTCTCAACTTTTGCAAATATTTTCTCCCATTTTGTAGGTTGTCCTTTTGCTTTGCTTGTGGTTTCCTTTGCTATGCAAAAGCTTGTAAGTTTAATTAGGTCCCATTTGTTTATTTTTGCTTTTATTTCTATTGCCTGGATAGACTGCCCTTAGAACGTTGCTGAGATTTATGTGACCAACCACTCTTTTCTAAGCACTCTGCTAAATACTAGAAACACAAAGATGAGTGAGACAAGGTCCTTCCCTTAGAAAGTTACTTTATCACATTATACACTTCTGTTTTTCTTCACAGCATTCATCGCCAACAATAATTGCATTTTATATTTATTTCTTTACATTTTTTTCTTTCTTCCATATGAGAATATCAGCTCCAAAAAGTAACTTGTGTCTTGTGCTCTCCACTGTACCCCTAGATACTCAGAACGTATTTGTTGAATGAATGAAAGAATGAAAGCTAGTGAATTTTTTCAATTATTGTTTCTTTCCTAGACCAAACACTCCTTCCAATTTTGAGCCTTTCTGCAGAATTTTAGTTTTTGAAATGCATTTGAACTTGGTGAAACATGATAAAGTCTCTATTCAAGAGACTGCATTACCAAGAAACTTGAATTCCCATAATTATTCCACTGCCTTATAGTTAAAACTTTTTTCTCATCTTACAGACTTTTAAAAATGTTATTCATTCTAAGAACTGCTGTGAAGACTGTTGATGATAAAGGAATACATAGTTCAGAATGTAGGCACTAGAATTGAGTGAACTAATTTTTTAAAAATTCGTACTGTTCATAATCAAGATCATACTTCCAGAGGAGAAAATATTACACAAAACAATTGGTGAGGATTATTTATCAAGTCACATTGAATTCATACTTGAATTTCTGTTCTAAAATCTAAATAGACATTGATCATATATTACAA
Source organism: Vicugna pacos (assembly GCF_048564905.1). Classification (NCBI taxonomy): domain Eukaryota; kingdom Metazoa; phylum Chordata; class Mammalia; order Artiodactyla; family Camelidae; genus Vicugna; species Vicugna pacos. The sequence goes on from NC_132988.1 coordinate 30,091,623, forward strand.
ACCTCTGTGAACTGTGTACATATTGCACAGGCATCACCAGCAGTTATTGGCACATAATTGTTGAATCCATATGTAAGCATAAATATTTATGTAAGTATAAAATCCATTGCATAGTGTTAGGCACTTGATAAGTATTCTTTAAATGTTTACAGGTAATTTATTTGAGAATTATTAAAATACGGTTTTTTAAAGGGAGTTTTTGCTAGCCAGCAGTACAAGGCCAAAGAAGAACTCCTTGAACCTGAGTTCTAGGATGCAGTGTCAGCTTTATGAGCAAGCACATAGGTAGCCCCATGTATGACTGATCTAAAGGAGTTTACAGGAATGAGTCCTGTGTCAAAACACCTCATCAGTCCTGCTGCCTATCATCACGCCACCATAATGTAATTCTTTTTAATATCAGAAATTACTTTTCATGGGGTTTTTGATGATGTTTTTAGCCAAAATTCAGATACTATGGAAGTAGCCCTTTAGTTTCCAGTAGTTGGAATCTTGCAAACAACCTGTATGTCGTCCATAGAATGACTTAGAAGAGCAGACTGCCTTGGCTCCAATCTGTCTTCCTCCTTTCCCTTACCTCTGTCAGTCATTGGGTCTGGCTGATCCTGCCTCCTTGGTGTTTTTCAAATCCTTTTGCCTTTACTCACTACCCCTAACTTGTTTCAGGCCATTCTCATTTCCTACCTAGATTACTGCGGTAGCTTTCTGATTGGTTTCTGGAACCCCAGGCTTGTCTTCCCTCTAATCTGTTTTCCATGCTATGTCAGAGATACCTTTTATAATATAAATCTTGTTAATTCTTTCCACTCTCCCATCCCTTCCCACTGCAATTAGGAAGAAGTTGGCTGCAGGGGTTTTCTGATCTAGCCCTTATATGTATTCTAATCTCATTTCTTATCGCTTTCCACTTTTTATTAGTCTCTTCTCCTTGAGAAAATTTTAGAGAAATCCTCATCACTTTAAGGTTCATTTATTATAATAAGAAATTAATATTACCAGTTTAATCAAAATTATATCCAAAGCACGCAGTCCTATAAAAAATAGCTGCTGAGTAATAAGCCAGCCAGTCACTTCTCTTTGTTAAACCACAGGGCACTGGTGGGAAGTGGGGGAGTGCAAATACTGTGATAACTACTTTGCTCTTGTCCAGTAAGGACTCGTAACTTTAAAGAAGACAATAGCAGTGGACACAACACAAAACCCCTGCCCTTGTGGAGCTTTTATTCTAATAGGGAAACAGACAGTAAACAAGAGGAATTAAACATATAATAGATAATAATTACATGCTAAAGAAAAATAAAGTAGAAGTGGGAATAGGCAGTGTGTATGTTTTTAGAGGGAGGGCATTTTTAGAAAGGGTCAACAGGGGTAACCAATCCTCAACGACCTTGACCCTCTTTCTCTTCTTCCTTTTCTTGTCTTCCAAACAAGCCCTGGTTAAATCCAACTCCTTGCTCCTCGTCCTTTCACCCATTCAGCTCAAGGTGACTGGAGTAAAACGCAGCCATGCTGGTGGTCTCATTTTAAATCCGTGATCGCAGAAGGGGCCCTTATGCTGCAGACAGTCAGTCTGTATACTCCTTGGTGACTATTTCATACCCTCTTGTCTTTCCTGAAACCTTTTACATCTCCTCCCCACCACCACTTTCATTTGACAACTTCAATTCCTATTTCACCGAGGAAAGAGAAGCAATTGGAAGAGGACTGCCACAGTTCCCATCATTGCCTTTTTATTCCTACTTGTATCTCTTCCCGCATACCCTACTGTAACAACAGATAAACTGCCTCTGCTCCAGTATGAGGTCAAACTCTTCATTTGTCTCATAGGTTCCACTTCCACTTTGCCATACTACGTCTTTGTTGGATGTTCAACTGAAAACAGTTTTCCATAAAAATAGAATACCTAACAAAGCAACGTGAACTGATTATCTGCCCTAAAAGAGCAATAAGTAGAAATAATCCATGGACTAAGCAATTTAAAACAAAACAACCAACCTTCTAAGGAACATTCCTACTTAAGTGAAATCTTAGTGTGTAGATTTATGTAGGCTTTGCACAGAGCTGGAACACCGTGGTCAGTTATGCTTAGCAGGTCGCGTTTGGTAACAGGGTCTTGCCCAGCCTAAATAGTCATGCAGTTTGTATCTTGACTTCAGTTGTACACTTGAACACGATAGGTGTACCTCAGACTTTTTTCAGTTTCGAAGCTAACTCATTTTCTGTCCAGCCTTAAAAAAAAAAAAAATTTGGTAAACAGCCTTCCAAATCCTAAACAAGTTAAAGCTACCAGGTGTCCAGTAATTTAGTGATTTTTTTTTTTACCTATTAGATAAAAGAGGGAAAAAAAGGAAATAGAACATTTCATTCAAAAATCAAGAGAATAATACTATTACTGGATACCAAACATCAGTAAGATTATTGTTTTTCTAATATCGTCCAGTATTTTTTAACATAGCTCTTTAACATCAGTATGAAAGTGAGTGAACCTTGCCCTGCCGTCAGGCACTGTATTCTAACTAGGAAGTCAGACTGTAAACAGCTGTATTAACGAAGGTTTACTCTGCTACTGGATTTTTAGCAATTTGATCTCACTTTTAGTGAATTAATTATTCCTTTTACCATTTCTATGAATTTGAATTTATATCAAAGTCAATTTGTATGTCACGCTATAAACTTACACTGTTCTCAAAACTTATTAAGTAGTTTCAGAATTAATATGAACTTTTCAAATCATCCTAACTGAAGACATTATGTTCATTTTATTTCCTAGAGGACTGTGTATGTCTTCCCAAAATAGTCTCCATCTTTTATGGATAACTCCTAATTTGACAGCTTTTTAAATATTGAAAAACATAAGCTTAGTACCAATGGCCTTAAATAATGAACTATTGAAATACCAGTTTTAAAGACCTAAAAATTGTCTCCTAAACATGAGTGACTGACTGAAGATTGTAGTGTAGAAGTCAGTGGAGTATATAAAAGCTAACACACTCGATTCAAGTCCAAGGTCTGCACCACAAAAGTGTGATTATATATAAATCAATTTTCTCATTCTCAAGCCTCAGTTTTATCATCTATAAGAATAAAAACTACCTTAGTTTGCTAGGGTTATTTCTGAAATAGTGTAATTATCAAAGTACCTTGTAAACTATAAAGCATCTTGCAAACGTTATATGTATTATTATTAGAATTAGACATGTTCTATACTCAGATTTTTTTTAGTTTTTTGATTGCCTACTGTCCCCAAATTGCCAGTCCTTGAGATACTTTCAGCTTTTTTTTTTTCAATTCTTGCCATGATCTTATACTTTTCAGCTTAAATGGGTGTTATATTCACTGCTTTTCCTTCTGCTATTGTAATTCCGTGTAACAGTTTTTAATAAATGTATAGTAACTATATAGGGAAAGAATCTTTTTGAATACAGAGAAAAAGAAGCAGATTTTTCCAGCCATCACCTCTCCTTTAGTGACAATCTGGTATGGTCTTTGTTCCATCGATTAGAGCACTATTTTCATTAAATTTAGAAGTCTCCATTTTCTGTGACATGTGGTAGGTTGAAAAAGATTACTTAAAAGTAAAATGATTATCAGAAATAAATAGGTCACATTTTACATGCTTTGAATATTTAGATTTAATCATATTTCTTTAGACATCTTTTTTAAAACGAATAATTATGCTCAAGTTAAATATGTCTTGATTATGTAATTTTTATAGAATTATTAAAATTTGAGAAAGCATTTTCTAGCAAGTTTTCATTGTATATATTTAGGACTTTGCATGGGAAAATATGGTTTTCATAGGGTATAGTTAACCTTTGCTTGATATGCCTATGTTGATTGTTTAAACCACAGGGGTAAAAAAGGACATATATTCTAATATATTAAGAAAGACTTTTGGCACGCCTCTACTACATCACTAAAATTGGGTTATCATGTTCTGACATGCCAAAACTAAAATGTTTACTTTCACAATAGAAAATACGTTCATAAGATTTTGCATTATGATTATTTCCTTTCATGAAAGGATTACATATTCAATAATGTTGAGAAGTAATATAATATTTTTAGCACAGACGGAGGCAGCAAAGCATTGTAGATAAAGAGCACTAACTTAGGAGTTAACCTCTGCTCCTTCTGACAACTGACAACTAGTCGTGGTTAGATCTACCCATGAGTAAATATGGCCATAATTAAATGTAATACAAAATAAATAAAACTTCCTTCTCTAGGAAGATTTATTCCTTCTTCCTACAGAAAGAAGTTTTTTGTCTTGGTATCAAAAAGCTTAATATAAAAAGCTTTGTAAAACTTTGAGCTGTGGTACCTTCTTTCAGTTTGAGGTTTATTTTAATTTGTAAAATTTTATTAATCTATAATTATTCCCCCTTAGTTACTCCTTTATCTTGAAATGTATGCAACACAGAATTTTGAGCTTCCAAGAGGAAACCATTTTACAAGTTACTTATTAACATGTAACATATATAGCTGTAATATATCTACTAATCTTATTTGAGTAAGAGATTGTTGTTATTTTTACAGATTAAATTTTAAAACTTTTACAGGGAAAAAAAGAGATGAGAAAGCTGTTTGGTGGTATTGGCACCGGAATTGATAATTTAAAGAGAACACAGAAAAATAAATCATGTAAAATTAGAAATTTTGTTCATGATAATATGGCTTTTCAAATGGTGAAAAAATGATGTTGGAAAAATTTTATTAGTTAGAATATTTTTTACTATTATTATACAAAGTAAATTCCAGATGGATTAAAAAGCTAACTTAGAAAAAAGAAGATATTGGAAGAAATAAAATTATTTTTACTATCTTAGAATGGAAAAGTCTTTCTAATCAAAACACAAACCCAAAATGCAAAAAGAAGGGAAAATATTGATTAATTCATTTAACCATAAAAATTAATATTCTGTATGAAAAAAAGATGCTAAACAAAGATAAAGATAATAACAAAAATAAAACAAAGGATTACTATGCAGCATCCATGGAGTTCCATAATTAAGAAAAAGAATAACAGCATAATAGATGAACAGACAGCTCAAAAAAGCAGAAATACAAAGCTCCTCTAAACGTATCAACCCAATTTAGCCACACTGTTCACTGAATGCAAATTTAAACAATTTTGCCAAGCAAACTGGCAAAAATGGAGAAGATGGTTAACATGCAGCATCTGCAAATACAAGAGGAAACAGGAATGGAGTATACAGTATTGGTGACAATATAAACTGGCCGAATCCTTTTTGTAAGGTAATGTTGCAATATCCAACAAATTTAAACTATGCATATCTTTTTGCAATATCAGGTACCAGAACCTGTCCTGCAGGAATGCTTGCATACGTGTAAACATGCAGTAATGTACTTGTCCTTTCCATCGGTCAGGGCTTTTCCTATGTTTAACCATAGCTGTTAAAATAGCCTGGATCACCCTGTTTTCTCTGCTGTCAGGTTTTGTTTCTTTGGTTGGTTTTTTCTCATTCTATTCCATCTTTCATACTGATCTTAGAATTCTTTTCCTAAAAAGCAAACACAGTCCTGGCCCTGCCTACTTAGAGAATTCTGTTTTATTGCTGCCTGTGGGTTTTTTACAATCTTTCCTCCACCTGATTATCGTCAATCTGCCTCTGCCTCTCCCTCTGCCTCATGAAGAACATGTTCCAACCACACTCAACAACCACCCCCAATAAACCAAGCATGCTAGGCCAGCCCTTTTACCACTCCTTGCACTCCGTTCACTCATCACACGTTTATTGAGCAGCACCGTTCTTTGGGTATTAAGGATACAGCAAAGCCAAAGGCCCCCCCCTCCTTTTTAAAAGATATTAAAATATTGATGGAAAAGGAGAAATTATTGAATAAATAAATATATGCATGTAAAATGAGATATGTTCAAGATTACACTGTATAGCACAGGGAAATATACACAAAATGTTATGATAAATCACAGAGAAAAAAATGTGACAATGAGTGTGTATATGTCCATGAATGAGTGAAAAATTGTGCTGAACACTGGAATTTGACACAACACTGTAAAATGATTATGAATCAATAAAAAATGTAAAATAAAATAAAATAAAATAAAATGAGATATGTTCAAAAGTTCAAATAAGCCAAATGATAATGAATGGATGGATACCTGAGACTCGCAGACAAGGGTGATCCTGTGAGGAAATGAATCTTGAGATCTGGTGACAGAAAGGATCTTGTCATTTAAACATCAGGGGAAAGAGCATTTCAAGCAGGGAAAACACTAGTACAAAGACCCCAAGGCAGCAGTTTAACTGGTGTGTTTGAAGTAAAAGAAATAGTATGCTAAATGAAGGCAATTGTGTAAGATTTAGGTAGTGCCAGCCACCACAGCAAACAAACTCTTAAATCTCAGGGGCTTGACACAAGAAAGGTTTACTTCTTGCTTATGTTACATGTCTAAGCAGTGTGGCAGGAAGGCTCTGCTGGTAGAGGTTCCATTATCTTGAACATATGGTTTTCCAAGATCACTGGAACAGGGAAGAGAAATGGAAGAACACTAACTCTTAGCTAACTGAGCTCTGAAGTGATGCTCATCACTTCCGTCTATCTTCATCGGCCAAGCTAGGCATATGGACCTGATCTAACTGCATAGGAGCCTAGGAAATGTATATGGAGCACACGGCATGTTTGGTGGACACTGTCTCTGCTGTTGACATGGACCTGATCTTGTAGGGTTTTATTAGCCAGGCTGAAGAGTTTTTTAAGTGTGAATGAAGGCCAACAGACAGCTTTGAAAGGAGAAGTCACCTGATCTGATTTTTCAAAGATCATTCTGGCTACTGTGTGGAAAATGGAAGTGAGTAAAAAGGCTAAGGAGGGACCTAGAAGGCTGTTGCAAGTCTTGTTAAGAGATGATGTGGCTTTGTAGAAAAAGAAGAAAGAGAAAAGTGGATTAGTTGGGAGTCTTTTCATTGTTAGATGTAATAGAAGGTGCTGATGGATTGGATGTGAGATATGAAGGAAAAGAAAGGAATCAAGGATGCTTCTTGGGGTAATTTGTTCATGCTGTTTCTTTCTAGGGATGTTCTTTCCTAACTCCGCACCTGAAAAAATGTTCTTCCTTCCAGACCCAACTCAAATACCATTTTCTCTCTGAGGCATTCTTCATCCCCTGACAGATTGAATCTTTTCCTTTCCCTGCACTCCTGTACCATTCTGCTCATTCTTTATTATGACACTTACTGAATTGTAGTAAAACTGTCATTTACATCCATCTTTTCTACAAAACCATGAGCTAACATCTTGCCTGGTATATAGTTGCTCAGTAAAATTGTATTGAATAAATGAATGAATGTAGTGTATAATATTTTCTTCTCTTGTCCAGTGGTATGTATGAATTACACAGCATTTAAGCCTAAGGAATTTTTTCAATCTCTAAAACATTATTCTTGGCTGTATATCTGTAATATTTGGCTGCCATAACTGCTTTTTTCCCCTAGGGTTTTTTTTTTTCAGGCTTTTTTTTTTTTTAATTAACAGAATGAGAGGCAGCTGCAGGTACTGGCAGATTACAAAATGCGTAATTACTAAAAGTAACTGAAGCATATTATAGTATAATTCAACAGAAAAAAAAACATCTGGCACATGCTACGTTAATTTGTCATAAGAGAGTTTCGAAGAAAGCGTTTGCTGCAGCTGGCGGATCCATCATTTCCCTGAAACGAATAGTACACCTTTTGTTTTTAATCCTCTTGTATAATATAGAGCAGAGTTTATGTGATTCAATCTCCAATCATCGCTAAAGGATTTCATGCATCAAGGAAATTTTCCCTTATGGTGTATCAACCAAAATATACAAGGCCCATCCTTCACTTAAACAGTGCCTCAATAATAACAGAGTGATCTAAGCAATGATAGTAATTAATTATAATGCCCAAGATACTGGCCCAGATTTCAAACTCTTATCCCATACCTTACGGAACCGTAACTTCTCTTATTTTATTTAAGCTATTTGTGCTATTTTCAAAGAGACTAGTGCATTGTAGGGAAAACTTCGCTCTTAACCTTGTAACCATACCTTTTTAGTTGTATATATATCAGTGATACTGAGAATTGAGGTATGTTTAGAATAGAAATTTTCTCTTTCAGCATGGGTTAGGATATCTATTTCTATGACAGAGACAAACAGAAAAGGGCTAATTATTGTTACAAAACAGCTTCTAATGCTGGCCTTTTTGAAACAATCTTTACCTCCAACTGTCTCCTGAACATTTCCATAGAACTTCAAACTCAGTATATTCAAAACTGAACTCAGCATATCACACCCAGCCTACGTCTTTATTTCACCCTGTGTTTTCCATTTTCATGTGTAGTAATATCTACCCAGTTGCTTAAGCTCCATATGTCATCCTGAACTCTGCCTTCTCCTCATACCCATAAATCCAGTATTACTAAATTCTACCTCCTGAGTAACTCTTGAATCTACCCATTTCCTTCCAGTAGTTTAGGCTATCAGTATTGCTCACCTGGATTACTGCTGTAATCCTCTAATTACTATAGTCATGTTTACTTACTATTTTTCCTGCTGTAATCAGCAAGACTTTCTGATACTCAAATCTGATCATGCCACTTCTCCTTAAAATACTTCATTGCCTCCCCAATGTACTGATGGTAACATCTGAACTTCCTATGAAGACATAAAATATCCCTATATTTCCCTATATTACCTTGTACATGTAAAATCCAATCAATATTTCTTTGTGTTTCCAGCTTGTCTCACCCCAACTCCCACCTCCTAGTAATATGCTATGTCCCATTCATACTGAGATTCTTTCAGTTTCCTGAATTTATTATCCCTTCTTATTTCCTGGTCTTCACACATGGATTTGATTGTAACACTCTTCTTTTCGTTACCCTGTTTTTGTCCATCTAACTTCTATTTATCTTTCATATATCAGCTTAAAAACCTACTTCCTCTGGAGAGATGGCTCTAATCCCCTAATCCTCCATGTGGTTCCCGTAGCACTGTGAACTTTGTATAGCATTTACTACCTATATTATAAACCTCGTAGCTTTTCAGTATTTCTAGTAGTACATAAGTTTCACTGTGGAGGTGACTGGATCTTTTCCTTCCTCGTCTACCCAGAACCTAGCAAGTATGTGAACTGTAACAGGCTTTCACTTCAGTGTTCACTGAATGAGTGAACTTTGTGATTCCTTCAGTCTTACCCTAAGACCAGCACTTAAAATTAGATGTTGTGAGGAAAATTCATGCATTATTTTGAAGGTTTGAGTTCTTTCTTCCAGTAACCTGAAGTAAGCTTTCTATGAATGATTTCTATAAATAAAGCTCTATAGCACATTGATTTTTGTGCCAATAGTCTCCCAGATTTATTATACCACTTGATGGCTACTTTAAAAATGTAATCACCAAATTATCTAATTAGTTGTGATATGATAGCAAGTTTGTAGTAAAAACTTAGAAAAAGCAACATATAGGATATTAGAAATGTTGTTATGGAGTCGAATAGTTAACAGATTTTGCAGAATTAAATAAATTTGTGTTGGCTAAAAACCACCTTATGTGTACCAGGCGCTGTTCTAAGCCTTGTGAATGTAGCTTCTCTTTTAGAGCTTTTATTCCAGTGTGGGGTGAGAAATATTAAGAAGGTAACCTAACAAACAAGATAATTCTAGATGTTTCATATGGCTTGCAGAAAAGCAATGAGATGATACGATAGTAGCTTGTATGGGGTGACAGCTGAAAGGGCTTGACTAGTTTTTAAAAAGTAGTCAGAAAAGGTGAGATTTAAGCTGAGACCTGAATGATAGAAACAAGCTCTATGAAAAAGCCAGGAAAACATTCCAGGCAGAGAGAAGAACAGCAAGTACAAAGTCAAGTGTTACGGAGCAGACCCGTGTAATTAAAATACAGTGCGTGAGGAGAGAGAAAGCTGTCAGGCTGAGGAACTAGGCATGGCTCGGGCCATGAAAATCTTGTAGGCTTTTTAAGTAAGCTATCTTTACTTACTTTAAGTCATATTTTTAAGTAAGACTATTTTAAGTTAAAATTTTTAAGTCCAAAGTGCAGCAGTAGGAAATCACTGGAGAATTTTTAACATTCTTAGGTCTTTAAAAGACCACTTTGGCTATTGTGCAGAAAATAGACTGGAGAAGGGGCAAATATGGAGTCAGGGAAACCAGATGTTAGAGTACGACAGAATTCTAGACAGTAGGTGATGGTGCCTTAGGACAGAGGATTGTCAGTGAAGATGGAGAGAAATGGGCAGTTATGAAATATATTCAGGAGGTAGGGCAGAAATTAGTAATAAGTCGAACATAGGGGATGAGGAAATGGCAGGAATCAGATGACACATAAGCTTTGACTTGAGCATCTGGAAACATGGTGATGACGCCATTTACTGGGAAGGAGGGTACGTGGGAAGGTATAGAGAAGGAGTAGTTGCCACTTGGGGCAGGTTGCATTTGAGGTGCTCATTGGTGTTCCTTTACACTCATGGCCTAAATGGAGATCACTTAGGGGGACTGTGCAGGTAGAGAAAGAGGGAACCTGGGACTGTGCCCAAGGTACTCTAATATGTCTGCTGTAACTTGTGATTTTAGTTAACTGAATGAGATTTAAAACCTTAAGATGAATTTTCTTTTTTAGTAGAGGTCTTTTGAAGCCGTACACAAAGTTGAGGTCACAATCTTTGCGATTACTGACCATTTTGCTGCATACTGAGGATTAAGGTTTCTTTTTTTCCCAGAGAATCTTCATTCTGCCTTTTAGCCCTTGATGTTATATAATGCTACAGATATACTTTACTAACATCACCTGTAATTGATTGGGCTTAAGGTGAGAGGCAATGTGATTTAGTTGAGAGAACATTTTGATTAAAAGGCTGGGTATGAACTCAATTTTTTCATTCAATCACTGCATGACCTTAGCAACCTTAAATAATTTTTCTGAGTTTTAATTCCTTTACCTAGAAGATGAGAATAATAACTACTTTGCAACATTGAAGAAATCATAAGATATAGTGTTCATGTTCAGGTACAGTGGAAAACCCTCTTGGCTGATGTCCACTTAATCGTGGACCACATTAACCAGTGAAGTTTCTGTGCAGTGGTGCTGACCAGTGCCCGAGGCATTCCACACACCCTTACCTAGTCAGCTTCACACTAGTGTCCTCTGTCCCTTGTTTTACAGCATCAGTGTGATTGTTCCCAAGCCACGTTATGCCAGTTATACTTGTTTTGGAAATATATAATTTAATTAAATAAACCAGTGATGTATAAGTACAAAGAAGAGAAAGTTACTGTTTCTTTTTAAACTGAGTTGTATACTTTGGAGAATTCGCTGTTGAATTAAGTCTGAACAAGCAACTATGAAAGAATAGAGGGAATATTGTAAAAATCTAGAATAACCCTGTATTTGGGTTGCTTGCCAATTACCTTTAAATTCTTATACTACCTTAATGAAGCCAGAAGTGGGAACAATTGTAGATGATACATTATGGATGTGGTTTGTGTAAGAAAGATACTCAGCACTGAAACACTCCAATCAATGTGCTCATACTTAAAAAAAAAAATCATTGTATATCCCAGGCAAAAAGCCCAAAGTCCTTATCCTTCCTTAGTCCTCAGACGTCTTAAAAAAATCTGAGGAAATCTGTGGACCTTCTTCCTAGACAAGGGAAACACAGAAGATCTTGCATATAGTTCAGGGTGTTGGTGAACATACCTGAGCCCATCCGTGGACCACAGAGGAGGAGCCCTTGCCATAGGTGCTCCCCTTCCCCTACTTCCATCTCCAGCTGAAGGATTGGTTGACTTCCCAGTGTTGATTCCAATATTTTCTTAATAGAGACAGCATTATTTACTTTGTCTAAAATTATTTTTGTAAAATCTTACTAACATAGAAGGTAGTAAATCAATTATATTTTACAACTAAATTTTTAAATTATATTTTGTGGGCATGTCTAGGATTTTCTGTCACACGCATACATGAATTATATAAGTGAACTAAAAAAGATTTAGGACGCTGATGGGCTAAACAATCCTCAGGGATATTATAAGGAATTCCTCATTCTTCTATTAAAATTGGTAGAAGATCATTTTACCTTAAATTTTATAACATATAACATATGCTAGAAACTATAGAGAGGTTGGATATAGTTTCATTTAAATTCTTTAATTAGTATAGAATACTCTTTAAGTGCCATAATGTCATATAGAAACTGGAAATGTCCTCTATCTCTGTACCTTCTGGCAGGCTACACTTAAATCATCCCTGATAGGTAAGAATGTTTCTGTTTTTAAAGATTTCCAGTGAAGAGATTACATAGCTTTACTTGGCAAGTGTTTGAAGTGTAATACCACTGAGAAACTTTCTGGAAAGTCTTATTTTATGTTTATCCTAATTCACTAATGATATAGGGAACTCTCAATTATGTTCTCTAATGAAGAGACGTTTTCTCAGAGATAATACAGAGTCGGATCATCCTCCTGGGTCTTTCCTTTATCCCTGCAATGAAATATCCTGACAGGGAAATAAGGACTTGCAAAGAACTGACAGGCAGGCTACAGGAAAGTCTCAGGGGATAAAGCTGGTGAAATCACTTTTCTTTCCACCCTTTAATACCTTATAAACTTCATTCAGAAGTGAAACCGAAGGAAATGCTTAACTGAAAAATAACCTTTTCTTAGCCGCTTCAAATCCTTTGGAGAAAGAAGTAGACTATACATAAATCTAAATAAATAAAAATAATCTTTATCTAAAGTATGTTTTGTGGTAGATTCCTCAATAACTGTTTGTTGATCACATAAGGAATAAAATTTTCTAATTACTAGGTTTCCTATAGAACTTTAGCCATAAATCTCCAAATGGTTATTGAATCCCTGTGTGTAAAGCTCTGTGGTGTATACTGTGGAAACTAAAAACAATCCCCCTTTTAAAAGTTTCCATTGTACTTCCAGAAAAATGACAGAAACATTAGCCTAAAGTTGGCACATACATGATTTGTTGGCAAGACAGTGAGAGTCTCACTGAAGTGGAAGGCTCCTATTGCAGACAGGGTAGGAAAGATAAATTACCCAAAACTTTGGAAGATTTTGAATGCCAGTCTCAGGAATTTGTACTATTTTGCCCAATAGCAGAGAGCCGTTGGAAATTATTGCTCAAGGAAGCAAATTATTAAAGTGGTGCTTTAGAGAAAGTAATATGCTAGTGGTGTGTAAGTTAAGGAAAACTACTGTATGAACTGAGCACTTCTGTGTGTGCTGACAGATGCTTCACATACGTTTTTCACTTGATGTTGAGAAGCCTGAGCAGTTGACTACTGCAGTAAATCTAAAAATTACGTTATAAGAACTTGAGTTGTGATGGTAACACTGAGTAGAAATGAAGAGTAGATGCAAGAAACACTGCAAAGGAAGAATGTATTTAGGGGAAAACATTCAAGAAAAAAGTGAGAAATAGAGTTGACTTCAAGGTTTTTAACCTAGGCAGCGAGGGCAGAAGTGTCATCAGTGTGAAAACTGAGCAGGAGGATGAGGAATAGGTTTGCAAAGCTATGCAAAAAGTTTGAAGTTAGTCATGTTAAATTTGAATATAGGAGCCAACCTTTAGGGAAAGAGTCAGAAATAAAGCTATAACTTGTCAGGTTTCCAAGCAAATGTGTAAATATTTATATTCCTAGAATGCCTAATACACACATTCACACATACATTCTCTTTCACTTATTCATCTAACAAACATTTAGCATTGCCCAGTCGCCTAGCATGGTGCACAGTACAGTGGGGATGTTAAGAGCACAGACTTTGGAACCAAAGGGCCCACTTTTCAATCCTGATTACAACTGACTAGCTGTGTGACTCTAGGCAAGTTACTTAACTTTATTTGTAAATTCCTCTGTCTTTTAATTTTCTCATATGTAAAAATAGGAGTCTCAGGGTTATCATGAAAACTAAGTAAGTTAACTTATGAAAAGCACCTGGAACAGTGCTGGGCACAGAGTGAGCACTGTGGGGGCACTTGCTGTTACCACCACCATCACCGTCACCTTCACTGTCATGATGATGAAGAGCAGTGTTGCTCACTGTCCAAGGGGGGTGACAGCGCTTGATACACAATAGAATAAATATTTACACAGATAAAAAGTAACTTTGTATCTTTGTGATCTTAAATTTTGTGGAAAATTATTACTATCTGATAGTAATTATTGGAAATTATTACTACCATTCAGATAAGTTACCATGGGTAAGTGAATAGTTTAGGCATCAAATTATGCAGTAGGTGTTTTCTGAAAAAGGTTCGTATGCACTGGGTGATGGCTCACTTTATAAATATGATCATTGTATCATCTACATCTCTGTAGGACTCAAAGGTTATTTCTCGTCAGGACTTAGGTGCATATCTTTTACCTTTACATTTAACCTAGAAGACTGGCCACATTAGTCATTCTGCTTTTCTTTGTTTTGTTTTGTTGTATTGAGGAGCCAGCCGTAATTTTAACCTACACAAGATACTTTAAGCACAGTAATTTATTCCACATTATTATTAACCACCAGAATAAAGCTAAGATAAAATGTTTGAGGTTTTCTGCCACAGAATCAGTGATACTCAAGCTCTTCATCATCAGTGACCTGTTTTGATAAAGCCACTGAGTAAGAATAAGTCATTTCCCTCTTAGTTTGTAAGTTCTGTTATGGCAACAACTGTATGTTTACCACCACATGCCTTGCACTTGTCCATAAAGAGTGTTCAGTAAATATTTGTGTAATTGATTTGTGGATGACGTTATTTTTTGTTTTCTTGTATGTATTTATTAAAAATTGCTTGCTGGTGTTAACAGCTACCCACTCAAATATAGGACACCAGACGGACTTACCAAGTTTTTAGGCTCACTTGGAAAAAAAAATCAAAGCTGAGGTTGTTTTGGAAATGTCAGTGTATTGATTTGTTTTACAAGTTAGATCAAAAGATAAAAACCAATCCTGAATTAACTGTTTTAATACTCAGAAGTTGATTTGATCTTTTTTTAAAAGTTATTTTAAAGACTACATTGTATCTATTTCTAACCTGGGACTCTTGAAATTACCTTTGGCCAAAAGCAGTATAATGCTTACATGTTGAACAACAGCAACAAAAAAAGACGACAATTCTGTACATAAGATAATTCCAGCTAACAAAGCATAAAGGATATGAATGCATAAAATATAGCATATGTAAAATCACAACATAAATTTTAATCCTGAATATACTACTATGAAATGGTGTTGGAGTGATTAATATGAGCTTGAGTTTCCAGGAATTGAGCCTCTCTAAGAAGCACTATATATGAATCTTAAAAATAAACATTGTATCTGTTTAATATGAATATACTTTCATTTTAATGCCAAATAATACCTCAAGATAATATTGTTAAAGACACTTTGGCACTTTAAAAAATAATGTGTCCATATGGAGGAGGGGGGTGGTTTGCTTTTTTTATTGTGGTAAAATACATGTAACATAAAATGTACAGTTTTAGCAATTATTTAAATTGTGATAAAATACATATAAAACTTACTATCTTAATCATTTTTATGTTATGGTTCAGTAGTGCTAAGTGTATTCACACTGTTGTACAACAAATCTTCAGAGTATATGTGTATTTTATAAAGAAAATGAGCAAGTCGTTTAAGATATGGTCTATTAATAAGCAGCTTTTATTTTGCACACAGAGTAGTATTTTTGTTCAAAACATGGACAGGTATCTCACTAATAAAAGATTCTGTTTTCTTAGATTTTTGAAAGTTGTATTCTAATGGCTTTTTTTCTTTTCTTTTTTTTCCCCCTCTCTCTTGATTAATAGGAGTGAGCTGAGTCGACAGAAACTTCATACCCAAGAGCTGCTTTCTCAGCTGGAAATGGCAAATGAAAAGGTAGTTGAGGTAAGATAATGACTCTCCTGGGAAGTACTTTCTGCTGCAGCTTGATACACAGGTAATAGAATTTTACCTGAGCCAAGTCCAAATTAATTCTCTATTTGGAAATGACCATAAGGATGTGACTGTTTCTTGTAGAAATCATTCATAACCCTAAAAGTCCACACATATTATAATGTGAATAAAAGCTTTGAAAGTCAGTGATTCATCATATTTAAATGACAAAAGATAAAGACAAAAAAGCTCTTATGTTAGTTTTACCATATAACTTGTGCTGTTTCTGAGTTGTTAGGATCCTCTTCACTTTTACCTCTGTGCATGTCTTAGATTGTTTTTTTAACCCAAATCCTCTTATTTTGTTTTAATCCATCACCAAAGACATGTAGAAAATACTTTTGCCTACTTGGAATATATTGAAATATTCCTTTAGGTTAATGCTTTAGAAGTGAGTATGACAAGGGTTCATCATTTTTTTTTCTTTTTTGAAGAAAAAAAAAAGTTAAGCAATTTCTAGATTAAGATTAGAACTTTCTAGAACTCTGATTCTTTGTTTAATGTCCTAACTTTGAATGTATTTGTTGGAATGTAATTAATAGGCTATTTGATCCACCAGCTCTCTGTGGCCTTCTATAGGAGCCATGACTTCAGTGTTACAGCCATTAGGGAACAATTAAATAATAGCCATTAAAATACTCTTTGATGTAACTCCCACTTCCAGGAATTTGTTCTAAGGAAATAATTTAAAATATGAAAAATTTTAAAGGAAGATATTCAACACAGCAATGTTAATTATTTTGGAAGATCAAAAGCAACTAAAATATCAGTTGAAAAAGAACAGTTGCACATACTATGATTTATCTGATCTGGAGTATGCCTTAGCCATTATGGTAGCAGCATAGAAAAATGTTCATTATGTGTGGTGTGACTGTAACTGTGAAAATGATTATTATAGATGATAGCATTTTTTTCCCCAGGTTTTCTCTAGTGTTAATGATTTAAGTTAAAGAATTTAAGACTGCACATTTAAATGTCTTAGTAAACTGGAACAGCCAGTGTAGTTCTCTTCATACAATTTAATTTTGCTTTGGGTCACAATAAGAAATAGAATGACATGCATATTTTAACAGGGTACTGTTATTTCAATATTTTGTACTACTAGGCATGACCTTCACTCTTACCACTTGTATGTAAGGACACGGGAACTGTCTAATTCAGAAAACTGTAACAATTCTAGATGTACAAAAACTTTTTTTTAGGCTAGTAAGTGTGGAGAAGGCCCATGTATGTTTCAATTGATAGAATCTTTGAACTTGTTTTCATGTTGTGATGTTTATATTTATGATGCCTACAGTTTCCTGAGATTGCTATGACAAAGTCATACAGACTGGGGTGGCTTAACCAACAGAAATTTGTTGTCTCACAGTTCTGGGAGTCAGAAGTCCAAAATCAAGAAGACAGCAGGACTGGTTCCTTCCAAGGGCTTTGAGGGAGAGTCTATTCCATGCCTCCCTCCTAGTTTCTGGGAGCTTCAGGTGTTCCTTGTCTTGTACAGAGTGTTCTCCCTGTGTCTTCATGTGTTCTTCCCTTTGTACATGTCTGTCTCTGTCCAAATTTCCCCTTTTTGTGAAGACACCAGTCATATTCGATTAGGGCTCACCCTAATGACTTCATTATAATGTAATCATCAGGAAAACCCTATTTCCAAATAAGGTTGCATTCATAGGTACTAGGGGTTAGGACTTCAGCATCTTTTTTTAGGGACATAATGCAACCCATGACAATGCCTTAATAACTCTGTTGACTCTAATACCCTCTGGAGTCTACAAATGTATTGAGAAGCATGTAGAAACAGATTTCTTCCTCTTTTAAATAATATCTTTATTATATAAACATTTAAAACAAGTCTCACTCTGTAAAACTCAGGATTTCTAGAATGAGTATTTTATGTTCCTTGAACTTTAATAATGTGTATACTATGTTACAATTTCCCGGAGTTTGTCCTGGCACAGTGGCTCTAAATGCCTTAGGAAACTGCATCAGCACCACCTAAGAACTTGACAGAAGTGCAGATTCTCCAGATTCACCCCACCCCTACCGATGCTCTGGTGGTGAGGCCCAGGTCTGCATTCTCACACTCTCCAGCTGATTCCAAAGTAGTGACCTGGCATCTCAAGGTTAACATCACAAACTGAAAGTCTTGTTCTTAACCTCAGGTTTTCTTTGCTTTTGGATTTAATCCATTTTCTTTGGTGGTGCATAGGGGAAAAACAAAACAATTTAGTCAATGTGAAACCAACTTTGAACTTTGAAGTTCATAACTTGAAAAATGTGAATTTGGAGATATATTATCTTTGCCTTTTTCTAAGTGGTAAAATGATGTCCAGATATTTCATTGATTATTCCATAAAAGTCTCCATGCCACATATGGATTTATAACTTCTTTGTTTTATATTCCCCTTAATAGAATGAAAAGTTAATTCTAGAGCATCAAGAAAAATCCAACAGGCTTCAGAGGCGACTAAGTGAGGCGGAACAGAGAGCTGCTTCAGCCTCCCAACAGGTGGGGACCCTCCTCGTTATCCCTGGAAAATAGTAAATAGTCTGACTAGATCAAAGAGAAGAAAAATTCTTCAAAAGTTCCCAAAGAACTGGTGGTTTTATTTTTATTTAATTAAACTATTTAAAATTAGTCTCTTTAATATTTGCAGTTGAAAAAGTAAACTTTAGAAACAGAAATAAACAGCAGTCTCCTGCTGCCGTGTCCAATGTGATAGCCACTAGCCCAAGCAGCTGCTTAAATTTAAGTTAATTAAAATCAAATAAAAGTAAAACTGATATCCTCAGCCACACTAGCCAGATTTCAGGTCCTCAAAAGCCACGTGGAGCCGTGGCTGTCATACTGGACACGTGGTTATAGAACAACTGTCATCCCAGTAAGTTCTGTGGGACAGCACGGCTCTAGAATTGTGTTCTGTCTAGACCTAGGCAGATGTTCACTGACAGATTTGGAAGTAGATAACATTGCTTTGTATGTAGTATTTCAAATTGTACTGTTTTTATTGTTGTTTTTAAACGGAAAAAAACTATTTGGCTTAGGAGTTTAACTTCATTTCATACATGTTGTGTGTGACCATATAAATCTAAAATACCATATAAAATTTGTCCAGTGGGAAACAGAGTTGAAAATGCATAATATCAAGGAAATAATAAGGGGCAGTTACTCTGTAATACTCACACATTATATAAATGAAATTGTCCATTTGTTCTAAAGTGGGAACAATAGTCTCTCCTGTTAGGAACAAAAGGAGAACAGCTTAGTGATTATAAACATAAGCTGGAAACAGTTTAGATAGATATGCAGACAGACCAGACAAAAACCAGGTTACTGTATTATTAATTATATTTAGTTATAAATGTACTGCTTCAATCAAAATTAATATTATTCTTAGGTATTACATCATTTCCATACATAGTAAAACAACTAACCCTAAATACTCACTGAATTCAATTTGTGTTCGTAATGTTTATATTTTTTTTTTTGAAATCTACTTCTGGTATGAATATGGCATGGCATTTAACAAAAATCCAATAATAGTTTGCCCTTCTATTTCCCTCCCTCTTGAAAGTAATTATAGTTTTATCAAGTAAGTTTAATTTCTTATAAAGTTATGAGTTGATGGAATCTTGAATTAATCATTCAAGAATTCATTTATTCACTGAGATTATAAGGTAACAGGAGCCAAGGTACTAGGCAGTATCTTGAGAGGATACGTTTTGGTGTCAGGCGAATAGCCTGGTACCATTAAGTGGCCACGTGACTTTGGGCAATTTCAGCTTCTCTAAGCCTCAGTTTCTTCATGTTTTAACGGAGGATAATAACACCTCTCTGATAGAGTTATTGAAAGATCAAAGGGATTAACACATATAAAGCACTTAGCATAGTCGTTAAGTATAAGTAGATACTTAGATATATAGAAATTAAATTTCTATAGCACAGTCTTTAAAGCTTTCAGTTTACCTTTTTTAAGGAACATGGTAAAGAAAATAATACCTACTTAAAATCAACTACCTGGAGTTCTATATCAAGAAGGGTACAGTTACAGAATCTTAATTGTATAATTCAATTGGCTCTAGTCTCCTTCCTGACAGAATTAAACCTAAGCAGTCTGACACTGATGTTTCTCCTGCAATTTAAACTCCTTAATGGCAGAGATTCCACCATTCTCTTTGTAGCTTTTTTTTTTTCATGTTTTGTCAGTAACCATTTCACAGATTTCTCCATAAGCCTTTTTCCTTACATTCTGTTCTCATTTGAAGATGGAAGGTAATCATTTAGCATTTTCGCCATACATAGGGAGTTTATTCCCTGGAGTTAACTTTTTTTGTCCTGTTTTAAATGTGTCCAAGTCATAAACTTTTTAAGACATACATTCAGTTTTTTACAAATCTTTATCTTTGCCTTCTCTCAATCTTTTCTAATTTTCCCATTTTATTCTAAAAACTGGAAACTGCTATTAGAAATAGTATCCTGCTAAGGGCTTGATATTTAATGAAATAAAGAAGTTAAGAGGTCTGTATTGTCCCTAACATGTGACACTCACCCATGCAGCCCAGCCAGCATCGTGTCACTGGTTCAGCACAAGCCCTGCGCTGTATTCATTCAGTCATGCTCGAAGTGTGCTCCTCTGATTAACTTTCTCTATACTTTCTTCTTCCATCTTTGGATTGTGGTTAGATGTTCTAAGTGTATCATTCTAAATTGTTGAATTCCACACTGTGTTCTTTTGACAGTATGGTATTTTTAAAGATCAGTGTGGTAAAGCCTTTCTCTGCAGTACACAAAACCTAGAAACTATGAGAATTTAATAAATGTGACTATGTAAAATTTCAGATTTCTGCATTAAAAAGTCATAAAGTCAGTGACAAATGGAGAAAATTATTTGCAACACATAGACAAAAGGCGAATATCCTAAACACATATAAAGAGTGACTAATCAACAACAAAAAAAAAAGTACTATAGTACAATGGGGCGAATAAAGGATAAAAGACAGGTGGCTTTTAAACATTTAAGAAATGCCCGACTCATCCTCACCCATAAGACAAATGCAGATTTAAACTCTAATCACATATCATTTTTCACCTGTCAGGTCATGAAGCTTGATAATACATTGTGCTGGCACTTTCACACATCATTGATGTAAATGTGAATTGGTACAACCTCTTTGGTGCCCAGTCTGGCAGTATCTCTCAAAAATTGGAAATGTACCTAAGCTGTGATCCAGCAATTCCAAGAATGTATTCTGCAGGTGGTGCATTTGCACCTGGCAAGTCTGTGCAAGGATGCATGTAAAAATTACTAATTGCAGCATCACCTATAATTTTAAAAGATTAAAAACCATCTAAATGCCCATCCACAGGAAACAGTTCAACTATGGAATATCCATGCAAGGGAAATTTTGCAACTGTTAAAGAGGAATAAAGTGATTTAATGTGAAAGTACTTCTAAGGTAGATTGTTTAGCAGGAAAAAGAGATGAAAAGTATCTCCAGTACTTTATCATTTTTTAAAGAAAAGGCGGTGAGGAAATATATGCATATGTTCTCACTTAGAATATGTCAAGAAATATACTTAGGAGCTGGAAATAGTAGTATCTGGAATTAGGCTGTGGAATGAAGGACAGAGATGGGAAGACTTTATGCTCTGTGCTCTTTTGTACTCTGAGATGTTTTTAACCATGTGTCTGTATCATCAATTTCAATTAATATTCAAACGTTGTTTCCCCATTAGACTTACTATGATCTATCATCACCTTTTTAATACCTGCCCTGCATTTTGCTGGCTCACACGTAGTTTGTGTTCTAGCTTGTTTTCTGATTAGCTTTTATCTAGATGTTTTTCATCCATTTGTAAAGTATGTTTTGGAATTCCAAGTATATCACTGAGCTATGGAATGTCATATTTGACATGCATATCTCTAGTGTAATACAGACATTTTAAAGTATCAAGAGTGAAAGAGAAATGAACACAAAAAGTGACCTCCTACAAGACCCTTTACAATAAGATTATTTTTAATAATTGTAAGTTGTGACATATTATACTTTGTATTAGTCTAAGATTTTCCATAGAGAAAGTAACTATTTACTGATTGTTTATTTCAATTGCAGCTCAGTGCGATTACAGTGCAGAGAAGAAAAGCAGCCTCCATGATGAATCTGGAAAATATTTAAAAGTATACATAGTTCACTCCCAGAACTTTAGAGTTGGGAAAGCTGTTGGACTAGAAGTGTATTAAAACGGTAAAACCTGCGTAGAATGGTTAAGGCTTGTGTCATTTTGCATAAGCATTTTCCATTCTGTTTTGAGGGTTATTGGAAAACAGAACACTGACAGCTTCTTGTAAGTAAAGAAAATATAATTCTATATTGAGCCTCAGTGGAGAATAAAGCCACCTGGGAAGAACTGATTGCCTTCCTCGACATGTCTATTTTTTTTAATTCCTCCTTTTTCCCTTGGAAGAGTGTAATAATTTTCAAACTGTCCTAATCATGAGTTTGAAGAAAATGCTAGAATTTTAATATTTCAGGTTCCAAGATTTGCATCTAATTGTTCCTCATAGCTTATTTTTAAAGTTCCCAAGTACCCATATTTTTATGAATTCATATGTAATAAATTACACACTTTCTAAAATGATGCTGTCATGTATTTTAATGTATAATTGTAGTGATTCATTTTTAACTTACACAATTTCCAGTATTTATCAAATATTGATATTTAAGAATTTGGGGAGGTTTTGGTCTGTTTGGGGTTTGGGGTTTTGGGGGAGGTGGGTAGGGTTGTTTTGTTTTGTTTTTGCTGTTACTCAAAACAGTATTAATCAAATGGAATCTTAAGTTCTGAGACTGCATGGGCATTAAACTATTGTGGTCCTATTGATTTCCATAGATCCATGTGCTCAGTTATTCTCTGCTCCTAGTTTGAACATGGTGCACCCTGCTTTCTGTGATTAGAGTAGATGGGTTTGCATCTGGACAAGTTAGGAGACCACTGTAGTAGTCCAGAGAAAATACAATGAGTTAATAAGTTAGAGGTGACGTAGCAGCATGCATGTGTAAATATTCAACCAGCACAGAGGTTTAGGACTGATACCAACAAATTGGGATAGTCATGGGTCTTTGGCATGGAGCTGAGAATTGAAGCCATGGAGTGTAGCGGCTTGCTGAGGGGCCTTATGTGATGTGCTAGCTACCTCCTTCCCTCCATTTCTGCTCTATCCCTGATGAAGGCCTCTTCATCTTCCATCGTGACGTCATCCTCCCTCCCCACACAGGGTCTCTGCACATACTTGGCCATTTGCATATTCTTCAGATCATTACTTAGACACCACTGTGTCAGAGAGCCTTACCTAGCCACCAGACTAGGTTAGGTCCCCTTGTTGTATTGCTCTTAATGTATGCTATATGTTTTCCTTTATAGTCCTTACTAAAATCTGTAATTAACTCTTTGAAATTTTTTTCTTTAATGTCATCTCCTCCCCGATGGACTGCAGGATCCTTGAGGGCAGGACTCATGTCTGCTGTCATTCATCGTTGCATTCTTAGCAGTCAGCACTGTTCCTGCCACATGGAAGGTATTCAATAACTGTTTGTTCAAAAACTGAGTCATCAAGGACAGGACCTTAGAAAATGTCTTTATTTGTTGAATGACCTCAGGAAAAAGAGTCTTTGGAGGAAACTGAATAGGAGCAATAAGAGGGCTGTAACAAAGCAAATCCAATATGATGAAAACTGAGGGAGGGAAAAATCTGATTTAGTAAAAGCTGGGGGTGGGGGTGCAGCAAATTGTTGCTACTATCAAGTACAGTGATGAGACCATATAATACAAATGTGACAGTAAATGGTGGCAGGCGCTTAGCATTTCCATCTCTTAAAGATTTTTTTCAGATGGTTCTCTGAATTCCTTCCCATCATTCCAGACTGATTTCCATGTAATAAGAGGTATGTTCCTATTTATGTTTATAGAGTATAGATTTTAGTTTTTAAAACTTTAAATTAGAGAAAATGTTAGAATTGTATCTGACCAAAAAAATGAGACTATAAGGAGAAAGCATTTCAGAAACTAACATTCAAGACGAATGGAATGTAAGTAGTAGTGGTGGGAGTAGTGGTGGTGGTAGTAATAAGTAGTAAGTAATAAGTAGTAAGTAGTAGTATCCTTTCTCAAAAAAGAAAGTTTCACTTTCCAGACTCTTCGAGGTAAAATCTTCCAACCAGACTTCCTCCAAACTGTGGCCATAGGCACCTACTCTTCACGTTTTGATATTAACAACCCCCTCTCCAGTTGGCTTTCTTGAATACTTAGATGTTCTCCAAGAAAGGGATATAATATGCAGATAATAGGCCTTTCTGACCTCTGTTCAATTTGAACAGATTTAAGCTATGTTTAGCAACAGAACTAAATATGTATGGTTATTTCTTCCAGAAAAGGTTATTAGCTAATGATTTCCAATGTAAAAATGTAGTGGAGTTTTTGAAACATTTCTCGTGTTGATCAGTCTTGACTTCACTTACACAGACAGTGAGTATCATTGCCCTGTGAACTTCAGTTTAAGAGATAGGGGAAAGTAATAGGAAAGAGAAAAGAAATGCCTTAAATCTGAAATAGGGGACAACACAGCTAGTTCATTTTATTGATTCATCTTTCTTTATTGTATCTCCCTGAGGAAGAAAAGAGAGATGATTACCTCTTCTTCCCTTTGTATACAAATACGCAGATTGGAGCAGCCAACAGTCTTCTAATTTTTCCTCTAGTGTGAGGACTGTGGGAGAACATTAGTAACAACTTAGTCACTCATTTATTCAGCAAATGTGAACATTTCATAGCTGCGTAGCCTGCCAAGCCAGCTCTCAGACAGATCAAGGAAGAATGAAAAAGCTCTTTTAAGCATTTTATTATAAATTCTGTTCTTTAACCATGTGTTCTATCAATTTTTCCAAAATAAATCTGTAATGAGCTTCTTTATAAACCTTTTTATCTAAAATAATGATTAACTTTTTAGTTCACTTAAAAATGTATATATATATACATACAGATATATGTACAGAGAGAAGACACTGTAGTACCCCAGAGCTACCTATGAAGCCCCTCCCTTACCAGCTCTTAAACCTTAAAAAAAAGTGTGGCTTTTGTGACTATATTAATATTTATATAAGGAAGAACTAAAATATGTTTATGCCTAGATAACAGAAATCATAGACTGGAAAGGCATTTTTAAGTAAAGTAACTTTTTACTGGCACCCACCCAACTACCAAGAAAAAGTCTGCACTAAGTAAGTGATCTTCTTGCCCAAGGGTTCACCAGAAAAATTCACATTTGCTCCACACTCCCATAGACACTCTTGGGTACTAGCTCCAACTCTACTCTGTGTCTCCACACAAAAGGATATTGGAATGTAAGCAAATGGGAGTGACGTTAGAGATAACTTTGAATTTGCTCTAGTTTATTCCTCTTTAAATATACATTCTTAAAGTTCACTCCTTTATTTTTAGTAACAAATTACCAGTGTTACTGTGCACAGCTGTTGAAATTCACTGGCATGGGGCAGGGCAGCTTCCTCTTCCTTGAGGTGGCCCAATCTACTTTCCAACAGCTTTGACCATTAGAAATTTCTTCCTCATTGAACTGCAGTGTGTCTCCTGCCTTAGTTCTACCTTGTGCAACAGAGGAAATCTAAACCATCTTCCATACGGCAGATCTTTAGCCTGCTATAAGTAATGATCATGTTCTCCCTGTGCTTAGGAGGCATCTCCATTTCCTCACAGGACTTGGTTTTGAGTCCTCGGGCCAACCAGTCACTGGTCTCTGGAAGCATATATCCTCCTTCACTCTTTGAGTAGATATTTCTTGAGCACTTGACTTTACACCAAGTGTGCTTGGGATGCATTAGTCTTATGCCCAAAACCAAACATTATATTCAAGGTATAAACTATTCATTCCCTTATCCTGGATCGTAACTGAGAGAGATGGGGAAAGGGTGATACCTGCCCGAGTTGGAGGGACGGCATATTAGTCTCTCGGGGGTGGATTTGGCCTCATAATACATAGCCTTCCTCTCCATCCACCCCCTACCCCGCCCAAGAGGAGCCTGACATGCTCTTAGGGAAGCATCTTTGAGAGTTGCTATAATTAATGCTTCAGGGAAATGCACATATAATTTCTCATTAGTTATTTAGGATGAGGAAAAAAAACGAGAATTACTGTTCTAGAGTCTACACTTCCAATAATGCAACTTAAAATCATGTTAGCTTTTTTGGAAGTTGAATCACACTGTTGGACAGATATTGAGCATGTTATTGACTAAAATACTAAGTCTTTTCCGAAGGTTTTGCTGCTAAGCCAAATCTTTGCCCCAGAGGTGAGACTGGTCGTTTACCCCTTTTAAATTTCATTATACCATCACAGGGTGCTGAGGTCATTTTAGCTCCTAATTCTGTCATCCAGTTTGTTACCTGTAAGAACTATATCCATTTAATTTTGCTTTACTGCTATATTTCTTGCATTCATGACCATTTTTTTATTTACAGTGAATGCCATCTACAGGCTTGATAAACATGCCACCCATATTTTCATGAAAATCATTGAAAATATGAGAACTAGACAGACCTGAGTAGTCAGTTTCTTAGAGCAATCCAGTCACAACCTCCCATAATCAGTAACTAACCAGGACCCATGAGGCGTGGTCAGTTGGCCTGTTTTTAGTCTAGTCCATATTGCTGCTGCTACATACCACCATGGAAGTGCCAAGGAAGACCTAGGCTTCTGCTTAGCATAAATTCATGTATCACAACTGTCATGCTTCCCAGACCTAATTAGTAATCCTGTCCAAGAAGACAATTAAGTTAGATGAATTTCTTCTTAGTAAATCTGTGTAGCATCCTAGTAGTCACTGCCTGTTCCTTTTACGTTGATTTAAAACCCTTAAAGTCCTTTAGTATGGCATCATGGAAGTTCTTAGTCAGTATTTCTATCCTTTATTCAAAGAATTTTTAAAAGTGCATTAGAATATAATATGATGTATAAGGAAATCTGTTAGCACTTAGGTCTGTGAAGATTAAAAATATGAGACTGAGATTTCCTTTCATATAAACTGTGCTCTAGGGGATAAAGGAGAATGAGAAGTCATGATCCCATTTCTGCAAATAACCAAAAGAATCCATTGGAGAATCTTTCCCTGGATCTGCAATAAACATGCTGATCTGTATTAATAATGTCTATTGAGCACCTATTATATGCAAGGCATTGTTCTAGCATTTTGGATTTATTACCTCACTTAATCCAACAAACCTGCCAGGAGGGTGTTATCATTCCTTTTCCAAAGGTATAAGGTATCGTAAAAATTAAACACCTGTCCCAGGGTCGCATAGGTGAAAAGCGGCACTGCAAGCTCTCCAACCATGTCTATCCAACACCAGATTTCTGCTGCCAACATTGCATCCTTAGGGTTTGCGGAATTCATGCTTTTGACATCTCTCCCATTTGCTGACAGTGACTGAGAGGTTCCCTGAGTGCCCTGAGACTTATTTCCTCTGGGTCAGGAGGCCAGAACTCACTGTAAACAGCTAGGTGCGCTCATACAAGTGCTTCATACATCCTAGACTTCAGGAAACCCTTACCAGTGTCTATTCTGTCCTTTTCAATTCAGGGGTTTGTGTTCTTGATAGAAAATGCAGACATAAAATAGATTTGAAAAATTCTGTGTTCACCTTTTCATTCATCAACTTAATTTACTATGAGTCTGAGGTGCAAATGAGACTTTCTTTGCCTTTTCTGACTCTGAGTCTAACCCAAAAGCCTTTTTGTTTATCAAATTACATGCATTATGTAGAAAACTTCCTAAGAAGAGCATCTTCATATCTAGTGGGATTTGGGTATTTTTTCATACCTAGAAAGGAAATTGGCCATAACCTAAAAAGTTGGGTAACTTTCGTGGAAAATGTAGATCTAAGCAAAGGAACTCATATAAATTAGTGGGCTACCCCCTTTGAAGTTTTCCAAATTTCTTTATTAGCCTTATAAAGCTTTTTTTTTTTAGTTAAAGCATACTTGATGTACAATATTATGTTATAGGTGTACAATATAGTGATTCAAAAATTTTAAAGGTTTTATTCCATTTATAATCATAAAATATTGGCTATATGTCTATTGCGTTGTACAGTATATCCTTGTAACCCATCTTATATGTAATGGTACGTACCTCTTAATCCCCCCCATATTGCCCCTCCCCCCTTCCCTTTCCTCATTGGTAGCCACTAGTTTGTTCTCTATACCTGAGTCTGCTTTTTTTGTTATACTCATTTAAATGTTTTTTTAGATTCTACATATAAGTAATATCATATAGTATTTGTCTTTCTCTTATTTCACTTAGCATAATGTCCTCCAAGTCCATCCATGTTTCTGCCAATGACAAAAATTCCATTCTTTTTTATGGCTGAGTAGTGTTCCATTGTGTGCATGTGTGTACACACACTGCATCTTCTTTATCCATTCATCTGTTGATGGACACTTAGGTTGCTTCCTTACCACGACAATTGTAAATGATGCTGCTGTGAACATTGGGGTGCATACATCTTTTCAAATTAGGGTTTTTGTTTTTTTCAGATATATACCCAGGAGTACAATTGCTGGGTCATATGATAGTTGTTTTTAGTTTTTTTGAGACACTTCCATACTGTTTTCCACAGTAACTGTACCAATTTACATTCACAGCAACAGTGTACGAAGGTTCCCTTTTCTCCAGATCCCTGTCAACATTTATAATTTGTGTTCTTTTTGACGACGGCCATTCTGACAGGAGTGAGGTGGTATCTTATTGTGGTTTTAATTTCCATTTCCCTGATGGTTAACGATGTTGAGCATGTTTTCGTGTGCCTGTTGGCCATCTGTATTTCCTCTTTGGAAAAACATCTATTCAGTTCTTCTGCCCACTTTTTAATCAGGTTGGTTGTTTTTTGGATATTGAGTTTTATGAGCTGTTTTATATATGTTGGATATTAATCCCTTATTGGTTATATCATTTGCAAATATTTTCTCCCATTCAGAACATTGTCTTTTTGGTTTGATGATTTCCTTTGCTATGCAAAAGATTAAGTTTAATTAGGTCCCATTAGTTTTTATTTCCTTTGCTTTAGGAGATAGATCAAAAAAAAATTGACAGATTTCGTTAATAGGTGGTGACAGTTTCACCCAAAAGTCGTATCTACCACATAAATATCCACCACCAAAATAATGTTAAATTGGGTTTAGCAATTGTAAAGTTGTTGATAGAATATTGTATGATTTGCTGTGTCAAAGTAGGCGTAGTATTTTAAAGCAAAGTGTTTGAAAGGTATTTACTCACTTTTACTATTTGGGACTAGTTGAGGCACAGATACGACCACAGGCATTTGATATGAAAAAGAGAAGCTCAAACAACTGAAACAGTAAAGCTGGAGCAGAGCCAAAATGAGTGAGAAAAGGAAAGCACCTTGTTTCACACTGGCATAATCCGGAAATTGGAACCATCAGCCAAATTAATGGGTAAAATAATAATTAACCCACAATTATAAATGTACTATTTAAAACTCAGCCATATATAAGCCAAGCAGTAGTGAGACTATCAGGATACATTAGAGATACATTAGGAATGATAGTACACATTATTTTTTTCTTTTATCTTTACTATTTAATTTGGCATTGCTTGACTTATTTGTAAAAACTAACCAGACTTATAAGTTATATCACAGAAATACTGGTTTGAAGGTTTTACATAGCATCAATTTAAAATCCTAAGACACTGGTCCTACTTGCAGATTCATCATCAAAACTAAGTGATTTTAAATAATTATCTTCAACTTTCCAAGCAATGTGTCAGGATATAGAGCAAATTAAGTCTTTCTCTGAGTTCCTGACAGCAGTGCTACTGTCTTTGATCTTATATGCATATATTTTGTATCTATAAATATGTGTATGCATGAGTGTCAGTGTTACACCGCTGTGTGTGACACTGATTCCATTCTCCCAAGAGGAAGGCAGGGACTGATCAACCACGGGCTGACTTTATTGCTCATTAGCCATTCAGGTACATTCGTAGTCGTTCAGCCAGTATGTTAACATTATGTTTTAAGCCAAGATAGTTTTACTTCATAGAAATTCATTGAACTGAAGTTCACATGTATAGTCTTCAGTATACCTAAAAACACATGAACTGCTTTATGTGACGTCTTTTTATATTCTGAGAGGCAGCGGGGCCCAGGGAGCTCGCCACAGCCTGGGTGGGATAGAGTCCCAGCTCTACCACCTTCTGACCTTAAGCAAATTAATTTCTGTGCCTCAGTTTCTTTATCTACAAATAGATAATAGTACCAAACTCATATGCTGTAAGGTTTAAACAAATTAATGTGCATAAAATGCAAAGCAGTGCTTTTGCCATTTGATAAGCCCTTTGTAATTATCTGCAAAAGTGTGGAGGTTCTCTGAAGACTATGTGGAATGTCAGTTTTTATTGTAGAAGTTATCACTATGGAGATAGCGTTGGCAAGGTTGCAGCTAATTAGGAGGAGGGATTCATTTCAGCAAGACTTGAATCAAAGCAACCAGGTAAGAGGCTGCTGCAAATTCCAGGCAAGAAATGATGAGGCGTAAACTATATGGCAAGCGGTACTGGGATTAAGAAAAGCAGAAAAAAAAACACTGAAGAGATATTACGTGTAACACATAGACCTAGAGCACCATTTGGCTGCGGGAGTTGAGGAAGAAAAGACTCACAAAGAACTCCCAGGTTTCAGGTGTGGTTCAAAGCAGGATATAGCTGAGGAGTGAGAACCAAAACTCAAGTACCTGCATATATCCAAGGGGAAATGCCCAGCAGGCAGTCCAGTAGAACCAGGGAAAGCTGGATTGCAGCGACAGCAAACTCAGCAGCACAGAGAACGGTCCACATCAAGGAAGCAGGTAACAGATTTGCTTTTACCCTCTTTTACAGTCAAAGCTCTGTTCTGCCCCAGACTGGAACACATCATCCAATGCAGTTCTGAGCATTAAAGGGAAATCATATTGAAGATTTCAGCCTTGAAGTTAACTGTGAAGCTTGCTGCAGATGGCTAATGTTTCAAAGGTGGGAACCGTTTTCTAAGTGATCTGGGTGAAAATACAGAACATGAGTCTCTGGTGTCACATTTCCCATCACAAGTTGCAGCATTGCCAGCGATAGGCCCTTCTTTTAGCTCCTGGGGATTTTTATTTCCCTAGGGAACTATTGTGGTTATTCAACTTTAAGACCTTGTAGGAAGAATCACAGTTATTTCTCTCTGGGGTCTTACTCAGAGCAAGCAACATGAAAGTAAATAGTCACTAAGGAGGAACAAGGAGAAATAAACAACCTTTTAGCCAAATGTATGAGGAATTCATATTAAAAAAAAAAAAACACTGGCCAAATTTTTTTTAAATTGTAAATTAAGGACAGTACCACTACCCTGCTGTGGCTCCTGTTTATCATAATCCACATAATATGTAACCCTCACCAACTAATTTTGCTGTTCCCAACACAAAGGAAGGTACATGTCATTATATGCTAATGTCTGCCTGTAGTGGTTGAGTAAATACTGTTTCAAGCAGGGAGAACACCAAACTAGAAATTAGAACTAGGGCCTTGACCCAGTTCTGCCAGTGCCTTATGCTGTGATCTTGGACATGTCTTCTTTGTAAAATGAAGATCTCTCTTCTTTGCCCTAATGTTTCAGAATTCTGTGATCAAAGGAATGCATTTAATGAAACTGCTCTTTGAAAAATTGTTTTTGAGAACCTTATAAATACAATCACCTTGTCACTCAGGAATAACATTTTTTGCATCAGAGGGCTCATCTGTCAACATTATGTTGGAAAATTAATGTCCTGTTCCTAATCACAAATAGCCTACCGCTTACTAAATGCCTACTACAGCTTTATGCTAGATGCTCTGTGAGCTTGCTTCAAAAGACCGCAGCAACCCCAGGGAGTCAGTGGATGTCATACTCTTTACAAAAGGTAAGACTAAGGCTGCTAAAGGCTAGGGGACTTGGGAAAGGTCACTTGGCTGGTAAACTATAGTTCAGCCTTCAAACCCCATCTCTCCAACCTTGAAGTCTAAATTGTTTCAACTGGTTGTTTTCAGATCTAAAACTGTATTCTGGAAAGAACTTCAGGTGGGGAACACTAAAATCAAACCATTATCATTTGTCAGGGTCTCACCATCAGAGTTGAGCCGGAAAGCAGTCCAGAGGACGTGTGCTCTTCCTTGGTCTTTTATGTTCTCATTCAGCTGAGACAGTCGACAGGCGCTGCCGTCGTGTGAGCATATACGTGTACAGCTAAGTCATATACATCTAAATAGTCAGCAAAAGCAGATTTCAAGACACTTTAAAATGTACTGCAAAATGTACAGCATTTATTCACATACAGACAAAAAGGCACAAATTCTACTAAATAGTTCAACAAAAAAATACAGCTGTCCTCAACTAGTTTTATAAATACTTTCAAAAAGGGGGTAGAAATAAATACAGGATTGGGCCATGTAATATAAAATAGTCATCTCTACATATACTTTGTTTAATTCTGATTTTTAACTCTTCATGCACCTTTTTTTTTTCAATTTTAGCTGAATGGACACCAAGCTAGGCACATAGTGAAAAATCCTCTGTACAAGGTTACAAATGTAATGACAAGTTTGTCCATTTCAAAATAATTAAGATTTGTACACAACACATAAAACCCTTCATTTAGATTTTGTGTTTATAACCTAACAAATGACATTCCAGGCAACTTTACAAAAGTTTAACTAGCCTACATTTTGACATAATACACTGATCATAATCAAAGATATTTCTTGGTCAGGATGCACAAGGAAAGATAAAGCTTTGGAAAAAGAAAAGAAAAGAAAAAGAAGAAAAGAGCAAATGGTTCCATACGCAGAGTGCAGGTGGGCAGGTTGGGCTGGTTGCGCTCGTGGCCACCTCATACAGAGTTCCCAGCAGGGCATGAAACTAACTTAACTTGCAAAGCTATCATTACACTGTCAGAGAAACCGTGCTCTGTACCATTTGCATTTCAAAGCAGGAATAGAAAGTGTGGGCTTTTTATTTTTGTGTGTTTTGTTTTTGTGTGGGTTTTTTTTATTTTTTTGTTTTGTTTTGTTTTTTGTTTTTTGGTTCAGCATAACTTGGAACGTTTGAAAGCTTTTCAACCTAAATGTGGGGAAAAAACAGGTAAGGCATTATTTTTGCACACAACTAGCATTCCTAATAGTGCAAATGAACCTGGTACCTCTTATAATGGTGAGAGGTCATATACTTACTAGAATTAATTTAGATTTTCTTTCTATGGCTTGACAAATTATCCCTCTATATATTCTGCTGTCATCCAGGGCTGTTGCTATAGTCAAAAGATAACTGTAGATAGAGTCCACCTTCTGTATTCAGCAAAAGGTTTTTGCTCATATGCAAAAAATTTGATTTTCCAATTCTGCTATGAGTGAATGTATAACTTGGATTCATAAGAAACTTCTAATATCTACAGCAACAGTTTATCCAGACAGCAATCTTTCAAAATGAGCCCCATAGCTCAAAAATAGTCAATCTAAAAACCTGGGTCATTCTTTCCCCTCCCCTGAATTAGCTTAAAATGTATTCGAAAAGTTAAGACTTGGTTTGAAAATGTCATACATACAATGGGGATGTATCAGATCTACTATTTGATCATCTGATAAAACTTGCATAGCAAGATGGAATTCAATAAGCCATTTTCATTGTTGACAATCATTCTGGAAGACTTGGAAGTTAACTACAGAACTCAAGCACTATTCATTAAGTATCAGAATGTCCCTGCCACGTGGAAACAGATGTGTAAATGAATCAGGAATCTGAATACTGATACTAACAAACTAAGGGCTAATTTAGGGAAAGTTGGGCTTGTTCCAAGTGCCCATACGTCTAAATCTCATTGCTACTTAAACTTTCCTTCTCTTAAGTTTGAGTCACAACTACATAGAATTCTAAAGAAAATTAAACAGGACCTTAACACTATCCACTGTCTTAATACATAATGCACTGCAGTGAGTGCAGAAACAGAACATTGTACTCAAATTTAATGCTAACTTTATTATTGCTGATAACTTACTAGTTATTGCCATTTGCAATCAGAAAGTCCAAGTTACGAATTAGAGCTTAGAACTCTTGACTCCAGGAAACCTATTACACTTCAGTCTCTTTCCTGTGTAACCTTGGTCAATGGTAAGAGGTTATCGCAACTTATTGCCTTTCTATTGTTTTTAAAATATAACCTATTTTGCTTTTTATCCCTTTTTTGTTTTTCATTTTTTTCCTTTTTCTTAAGGAATCCATTCATGTTGGAAGGCCGGATTCCCCGACATATGCACTAGTGGTTGGCTCTGGGAAGTTATGAGTCACCAGAGTCTGGAAGTTCATGGCTCGAACTTGAATAGCCATTGTGTTGTTGGAAGCTGGATGGCCAGGGAAATCCCAAGCGGCCCGAAGGCAGTGGTTAGGGAGGAGGAAGGCCTTGAGAGGACTGGTGACCATGAGGCCTCAGTGGCCCTTTCTCACAGATGGCGCTTTCTCATGGCCTCACTCTCCACCAGCCCCACGTGCACGACACGTTCAAGGGCTTCCGGCAGCAGGACCTTGCTTACATTTGCCCTAAACCTCCGAGCCCCAGCAGCTCTACCCTGTCCCTTCAGATCTTCCAGTAATGACCTTTCTTAAAATGTTCTCTTCCCCGTCTCTATTTACACATGAATTCCCTAGAGTTCCTGAAGCTTCCGAGCTACTGCCTGTATACTATGACGCAACAAAAACAGCCTTGTGGGCCAAAGTATAAATGTGATTTCGAGATCCAACACAGTCCTAGAAAATAAGTTTTATGGGCTATTAAATGGTACGTGAGGGTTTCTCAAGAATCATATCTGATTCCATATATTCAGGTCACCAAGTTTGTGCTTTGGGAAGAATACAGAGGGCAGTAAAAGCTCATGAGGCTTATTTAAGCCTTGCCCTCTTTAGAAACTTATTTCAATTAATTCTCATTTTAGTGTTTAATTCAGCCTCTAGTTTTAGCAGTGTCTTACGGTTACAATCTACTCTTGTGTTTCCTCAACAAGTTGCAGATAACACACACTTCTCACAATGATTTATAAATGACTCTGAAAAAAAATTCAATCTGAATTGCAAGTAAATGTGTTTGTGTAGCTCAGGAGAGAGAGGTCTCTGCTCGTCCCCCGTGTCAGAGCTCTCGTCTGCTTGGTAACAAGCCGGCGGTGCTCCCACAACAGCTCTGCTTCATTAAGAGGCCAAAATGCTTCTCCTGATAATGTCTGTCCTCCTGCTGATAGTGCTGCTGGCATGTATGCATTTCTTTTCTGATGCCTCACTCTCTGAGTCACTCATTTCTACGTCAGGGACATACCCGTCATTCTCACTGTCAGATTTCAATTTGCTTTTCGCCCTTTCCTTGGCTGGAACTCGGCCTAAGCCCAAATAGGGGTAGTCTGAGTGCTGGTGGCAGGCCCCCTCCTGGGCCTCTCCCTGCTGCTGCCGTTCCCCCTTCTTTGGAATCCGGAATCCTCCCCAGTTTTTCACTGGGCTGGCAGGTGTTGTAGGCACTTTGACTGCAGTCTGGTTATAGTTTACTTTGATTAGGGAGCCGTTACACTTGGGCACCATCTCCTTCCTGGTGCCGGGTGCTGACGGCCCCCCTCCAGGGGAGGTGGCAGCTCTTGTGCTGTCCAGATGCCTCTGGGACACGTCTGTGGACCTGAGAGGCTTGTGACTCTGTTTAAAAGGTCTGTCCTTTAAGTCTCCCTTACTAGGGTCACAATGAAAACGGTGGTCTCTTCTGTTCCCGTGGTCTGGCATCACCACACCGTTTTTCTGTTGTGCTGACATGAGACGTGCTTCTGCAAAGGTCTTTTCAAAACTCAGAAAGCTCTCTGTGCCCGCCGTCCCCTCCCTTCTACCACACAGGTCTGGCTGCTTGAGCAGGCTTTTGCCTTCACTCGTGGTGCTGTTCTGCAGTGGGTCTCGCTTATGGGGCTTTTTCAGCGAGTGAACCAAGGAGGTACCCATCTGCTTCCTGAAGAATGCAGAATGCCACTTCAAGTCCTCTATCTTGGGAGCATCAGGGCCCACAGAAGGACTGTTAAACAAAAGCATGTTTTCCAGTGAGGAGGAGGAGCAGGACGAAGAAGGCACACCTATGAACATATAAACCACAAATAAAGAAAAATTACAGCAGCAGCAGAGCCAGAGGAATGAAATTCTAGGTTTTCAGCATGGCCCCACTAATGCAAACTTCCCACCCAACAGTACAGCATACAACCACCAGTTTAAAAAATTTGGTTTTTATAATAAAGATATTACCTGCCTTGAGACTCTGCATTCAGTCTACATACTTAACAGCTGAAGTTCATGTAATTTTTTACAAAACACCACCTTTTCAAGGAATACATTTCCTGGTCAAGCAGAATAAGTGATCTGATTTTAACTGGGATTCACTGCAGAATCCATCCGTGGTCAAGAAGCTGCCTCCACCCTCCCCCCAGTCACAGGACAGCACCTGCCGTGCGCTACAGTCTCCTGCCTCACCTACAGGCTAGGAGCGCCACAACCACGAGGGCGGGGACTGGGGCTTCTAAGTTTCCTTTTCCAAAGTATCTACACCCTCACAGGGCTGTGAGGAGGATGAACACATGTAAATTGTGAAATGAATAAAGGAAGGGTGTTTAAAATCATTCTTGACATGGAGTAAATGTTTTTAACAAATGTTTACTATTATATGTAAAACCCATTTATGAAATTAAACTGAACTGTTATCCAACATAAGTTAAATTGATGTCTTTCAAACATGCAAATCACAGTAAGAACTAAATTTCACAGTGTAACACCCAGTGAAAGTTCACTTTTCATGCAGTCATACTGGCCATCACCTGCTATGCACGTTGACATTGTCTATTGTTTCCCTTGTTTTAATACTGATGGTGACCTGCTGAACTCAGCTCACAACCTGCTAATAAATCGTAACCCTCAGTTTGAAACACACTGGGTGAACTCATAACACACTGGAGTTCATCAGAGGGACCACGTTCCTGCAGGAGCCTCTAGGGCATCCACAAAGAGCAGTGTTGACGTTTTCTGTCTCCCATGAGGAATGAACCACAGGAAAACAAGGCTCTGCCCCAGAGTGCAGGCAGGCAGGTGCCCGTGTTGAGAACCAGGGCTGGATGGACAGGACACTGCATGTAGGCGGCAGAGAGCTAGTGACTCTCGACCTAAAGCCGTCCTGAGCGCGGGGAGGGGGTTTACAGGCGCTGGCTCGGGACTGCCTGTCTCCTTAAAAATCAAACATAGGGTCGGCCTTCACACCACGCTTCTAGTTCTTTTACTCAGTCACCTACTGTGGGAAAAGAGATAAGAGGGACTGACATTTCCTGAACTCTGATTTCTATCTCCTTGACTGGAATCCATGTCTCCAAAGAGCCTCTGATTCATGACTCACATGAACACTGTCTCCACTGAGGCCACTCATCCAGCAGAACAGCCCTGCCCATTCTCAGAATCATGACAGTTTAAACCTTGGACCCTTGTCCCAGTGTAAGTCATGGCCATCTGCTCTGCCTCACCTGGAATCCTCTAGCGCAATTACAAGGCAGGTCAGGGTGAGGCACAAATGAATAAGAACACAACTGAAAGTCTAGAACTGGAAGAGAAGACATCCTAGGGGGCTGTCACTTCATTCCCTGTGGGAGTTCACAAGATTACCATTGCTTTCAACCTATCATACCTGGTATGGTTCACGGCAGGGAAGACCCCTTCTGTCCTGGAATAGCAGCAGGACTTCCGAGCATAGATCGCATTAGCTCTGTTACACAAAACACTTCCAAACCGTGCTAAGACTCTCACTTACGCAACCTAAAAACTCAGCCATGAAATGCAAAAACTGCAAACAAAAAGCTCCCCACAATAAAAACGACTCATAAATGAAATCAGATGAAAATGCTCTTTACAGCTTATTTCTATAGGTAATCACTCGTTACAAAACGACTTCTAACAAGAATCACAGGCCTGTAATGGTGAAGCTCCACAGGCACCAGCGGAATGAATGATCCTGCACACCGAGCAGCAGCCCGGCCTCTGCTGCTGGAGGCCACCTCCAGCTGGGCCCTCACAGGAGGACACAAGTCCAGGGAGAAAACGGGTCCCACTTATTTGCATTCCAGGGGGAACAATGAAGGGACAGAAGTTCACGTGAAAGAATCTGAGTCAAACTGCTTTTACCTAGGATACCCTACTTAGAAAAATTTATTTTAAAAGTTTTACAATTAAACTCTAAAGTCTGGTTGATGGTAAAAGACTGATACGCCTGGAAAATATTTACTCTTGGGAAGGAAATATCTGGGATAATATTATTATTAATGCTATCAAAACGATGTAACACTTCAAGAATATCATTTAAAACTCCCTAGGCTTTTTTCTCTCTGTTCGGCTGACCAGTTTACCTCTAATCACATATATCTGGTTTGTGTTAGGTAAACCAGAATTCAGATTCCAACAATTAGGTTATAACAACTTCTTTGTTGTAAAATAATCTATGGAGACAAAAAAGCCACAAAAGCAGGAGGAGGAAGGAGTGAGCCGGCTGAGTCCCCACCATGCCAGCAGTGCAGGTGCCACAGCTCTAACTTCAAGGGCAGCAGACACTAACTAGCTCACCTGAGACCTGCCCACTTGCGAGTCATGGCTCTACCTGCTCCACACTCCTTGTAACTTACGCCTACTTTCCGGGGCTTCTGATCACAGACCATTAGTGCTGAAAGGCACTTCAGAGGCTGGGATTCTGGACTAAGCCTCTTTATCAGATCACGAGTCCCAGCGAGGTTAAACAACTTGCCCAACAGTGCCCTTGATCTCAAAGTCACTGAAGTGTTCTCCAGGAGAGGAAGTCCCTATCTTAGTTTTCCTTTTCCCTTCGCCAGAGCAATGCAGAATAGACGGCTCTAAATAAATACATACTTTGTGCTGAATCTCCAAAATATTCAAAATTCCAGCTACACCAAAAAAAGTCCACTGTGAATGTTACCTAAACATGGCTATGTGTCTTAAGTACACAGCCTTCAGATACATTTACTGCACGTTACAGGTAGATCCAAAGGCTAGATAACCTATAAATCTCTTTAGGTGATCCCGTGACCCTTTACATTTACCAAGTGCTTTGCAAAAAGTAAGTTACTCTTTCATTTGAGTCTCATAGTAGTTCCCAGGAGGGAGCCATACATACTGTCCTCCCGTTACATGTGAGGGAATGGGGGAGACTCAGAAAACTTAAGACTTGCTTGTGTTTGGCCTGTAAGAATACAGGATTTGACCCATGAGGCCAAATTCACAGCCCTCTCCCCAACACCATGATGCCTCAAATGCCTAAAGATTTTCTTCAGTGATGAAAACCTGTGCTGCTTTGATTCTTCGTAGGATATAAAGAAAATTAAAGAAACTAGTATTTTCTTCCTTAACAAAGCATTAAGGCTTACAAACCCCTGCCCTATTGTTTGACCTACCAGGGCTTAATGCATACCTGAAACTCTTTCTTGCTCCAAAAGCTTAGTGTAAAGATTGAATATCTGTTCCTGGACTTTGCACACAGATCGTTTAATCTTTTCCCTGCGGGTCACCATGTAAGTGAGGTTCCGAACCTAGAACGTAGAGAATAAAGATTCTAAGTAAGCAAAACAGTGTAACAGTAGTTTGGTGCTTTTTTTCTTTACCTGAGAAAAATTTGTCCTTACTAGGTCCTTGACTGACTTTTAAAATAAAAATATACTTTAAACGTTTTATCTAATCTCTCACTTCCTCTGGGGATGCTAACAAATATTCTGCATATATCCCTCAAGGTGGGCGGCCACGGCACAGGAGAGACTGTGGGAGGAAGTCCCGTCTCCTGCACCACACCCGGTCCTCTGCTCATCCTGGCAAAGACGCGCCAGACTTGCCACCTCGTCCCAAAGGGTGCTGCTTGTCACCTCTCAGTATCTCCTCCCCATGAATTCTGTTGTTAAAGGCTTCAGAACATTTCAGAAGCCACCACTGCCACACTTTATCAAACATCTTCTGAAGATGGAACTAAGTAAGCACAGGGTGAAGGGCCATCTGAGGGAGCAGTCCCCCACCCCCGCCAAAATGATCCCTGCACAGGGCTCACTAGAAGACCAAGTGGTCACCAAGAATCCAAGGAGACTTCTTTCGTCAAGTGAACGCTGAACTCTCAGAAATACCTTGGAACTCACAGGTAACCATGTGTTCCTAGAATGTGAACACCTACGGAACATCCTTCTTGCTTTGCTACTGATGTGCTGTGTCAACATCTCAAAGCCAGCTCTCTGTATCACCACATGAAAAACTGATCCTGCCCTCTTCCCGACTGTCGGTAACTGGAGAGACCCCAGCACTCGGAGCTACACTTTGCATGTGACGTGCAACAACTGGGGAACTGAATGCATATCCTCATTAACCAATTCTAACTAATCAACAGGTAAATTTGTTCCCCATTTTTAAAGCCACCTGTGATCAGT
Organism: Vicugna pacos; assembly: GCF_048564905.1. NCBI lineage: Eukaryota > Metazoa > Chordata > Mammalia > Artiodactyla > Camelidae > Vicugna > Vicugna pacos. Next base: position 30,132,180 of record NC_132988.1, read on the forward strand.
CAATACAGAATCAAAATTTAGTGACTTAGTCAATAAACCCCCTTCAATCCCTCAGTCCCAAAACCTACTGGTGAACCAAACCAGATTACATGGGCCTGAAAACACAAATGGCAAATACACACCAGATACACAATGCAACCTTTCTTCAGGAGGATGTGGACAAGACTCCCCAGTAAGCTCAGTGGCAAGACTGGAAAGTGATGAGGTATCCCCGTCAGCGCCGACAGCGAAGGCATGACGACTACACTGTAAGGCCTGGGCAATCCCTGCCCCTGCCACCTTGAAATGGAAGCAGTTCAAAGGCCACTAACCTTATCTTTAGCAGTGAGGGTGGCGACAAGCCATAAACACAGCCCTGCATCTGGACTTATGTACAGGCACCGCCCCTAAAGAACTCTTAACAATTCTAGCTGCCTGCCCCCAAGTTGTGTTCCAGGCAGCCTTCTTTGCAGGAGTACAAGAGGCTTTAAGAAGAACAGGTCAGCTGGTCTTCACATTTGCATTTTTACACATTGTGGTGTCATTTCCTGGCCTAAAGCAGGAGCTCCAGCCAGGCTTCTCCTGACCCTAAATGAATCAGTTTGTTTAGGACCTTTCTACCTAACACTTCTGGGTAAAAATAAAAATGATCTTAAAATTATTGAAAAGAAAATCATTCTTCCTGTGTCACAGTAAATATTGCTTTGTCATTCACCCTGGTTAAAGCACATTCTTTCTCCAACAGCCTCACCCCCCCCCAGGCCAGGAAGTAGGTGTCCTTTATAAGAATTCTGACCAGTTTGGGGATGGAGGTGGCTAACAGATATTCTCTTTAGTACTTACTGTTCTTCCACCCAGGTCTGGGTGGGGGGGATTGAATAGAAGCTCAAAAAGAGGAGGGGGCTGAACCTAGATCCTCATCACAGATTCAGAACTTTTGGAAAACAAAATCAGAACAATTGTTACATTAAGACAGGGAATCAAACTTCTGGAAATAAACGGAAACAAATTCTCCAACATCCTAGGAGTGGACAAGGTTATTGTAATCATTTCTCTCAAAACTGTTGATGGAAATAGAAAATAGGGAAGTCAGAGAACGTGGACTTTGTATATTATTCAAATCTAATTTTGGTGTCATCAACCACTTCCCCCAGTAAAGATTTCCACCCTGGTTGCTAACAGGAAATCCCACTTCCACTCCCCATGATCTCAGATGAGAGACATCTAACTATAACCCAGGCCTGGCTGACCACATTTAGCATAGCCAGTGCCCTACTCCTTACCTCTGTGATGCACAAAACAGCCCTCAGGGAGCAGTTTCCCTCAGCAGCCCCTGTATCTCAAAATACACTCCACGTGACCCTTCCCGTACCCTGCTGACCTAACCTCCTCCCCTGCTCCATCTTCTCTCAATTGCCGGTAAGGTGGTACCCAAAACCTGCTCTCAACTGCACTTGTCAGCCTCTCCCCAAAAGCAGTGGTTCTCACACAGAAACCTGTGGGAGCCCTAAAACACAGAATGCTGGCCCCCAAGCCCAGAGTTTTGGGAATCAGAAGTAGGATTCAAACATTTGCATTTCTGTTAGTTGGGGACCATACAATGAGAACCACTGCCCTCAGGATCCCAACAATGAGTCTTAAGGGGTTTTCTTGAATCCCAAACACTACTTGCAACACTAGAGCTCAACATGCTTCTTGTTCAGGGACAACTGTAGCCTCCATCAGACTTTCAAAGGTGACCATTCCACTGACTGTTGAGTAAGATGGTACCCCCAGGACCTGGCCCCTTTCGATACCCAGGAAGAAGTGCAGAGGTAACATGTTTTTATCTGAGCAAGTATCGTTTGCTGAACTCACATTAACTGCATCCTTTAGGAGACAATTTTTAGGGGAAAGGAATCCCTCCAGAGTGGAGTGGCAGCCTTGGGAACTTGGGAACTTGACATGGTGCCCGCCACCTACTGGCAATCAGGTCTTCAGGCTCTCAAACCCTCCTGAATCCATCCCTGTCAGCTAACTTTCTGGTCTACAACTGGAGCCCAGGTGTGCAAAATGCCCCAAGGTGTTTATCTGCAGGAAAGAGCAACTACCATCATCACTCATGAGAGTTGCTTGCATTTCTAATGAAGGTTACTCACTTGTCAGTTTCGCAGTGACCGCATGCCTCGATCCTAGTCCCACGCTTAATCTGCTAGGAACTGCTATTGTGTGCATTAGGCAGAACTCTACCTTACTCGAGAAACAAAGTAGTACTTAATGATTTGTTCTTGTTGTCACCCCTGCCCTGATGAGCCCTGGGCCTCATACACTTATTATTACAAATCACTGTGCAACTCGGGCACAGCCAAGATTTACACTTTTAAAATCCTCCATTACATGCCTCACGGTAAATTTTAGAAAATATTTTTCATTATAATAAGCCCATTTTAAACTGATACTGTATGCCCTAAAATTTCTCAGGCTCTTTATAATAAAGTAATGCCACACACACAAATCCTGATTTATTCCCTGTCTCTCATACATTATTGGCATCATTCTACTTAAAAAGCAACAGCAATGACTCAAAAAGAATGTTCTGAATTTAATAATAAGTGTGTGTTAATCTGAGTAACTTAAATACAGAAAAGAGTTAGTACACCACAAGCATTTTCTACACTTTTATTTTGTGGTGATTGTGAGACAAACACAGTCCAAACATCAGACTTCTCGTCCTCCCTCCTGAGGACTCTCTGACTCCAAAGCCCGCGCACCCCACGTACAGCAGTTGTCGGGCTGGGAGGGATAACGGCTTCTCGCCAGGATTCCAGTTTATCCTTCTGATCCCTTTCTCATCTCTTTAACAGAAAAGGCCACTTACATGTGGCCAAGGCGAGGTCTTCTTTACGCTCACCACGGGGGCGGGGCACACGGGAGCACAAGAGCCTCACACCCCACCCCCCCGCCCACGCCCACCTCCACCTGAATCCAGACTCTTAACCAGGTGCCCGGGAGGGGCATCTCAAGGAGCCTGCACTCAGCCAGGTACTAAAAGGGTCTCTTCTAAGGGACCCTTACAAACCCTCTCACTGCTGTGCCATCTAACAGCCTGCAGGTCTCTGTAAGATCTGGATCTTTTGGTTCAATACTTCTTCCCTGTATCCCTATTCTTTCCCTACTGTCGCTTCAAATCCTGAGTCAGAGTCTCTTCCAAGCAGGTGACTCACTCCACTAATAAGTTCGTGCTTGGGGGAGATGCCGTTAACTGTTTCAGGCCACTTGGGTGCCTTTCAGCCCAGGCTGCTTCAGGCTAGAGGCCTCAGTCCCATCTCCCACGCACTAATGAATTTAACTGGAGCCGGCTGTCGGCAGCCAGGGGAGTTGCAGAAGGTGCTCTACAATGCATCCCCAATTAGCGAGCCTCAGTCAGAAACTACCTACAAGGAGCAGGAGGCCCTGGGGAAAAGACAGCCCACTCCTAATTATTCCTGCAGCAGGAAGGGCGGTCCAGACAGGGACTCCAAAGGTACTGGAGGGTGGGGGAGGCACAAAGCAGCAACAGCTGGAGGAAGAAGTGACACCAGCCACTACACTGGGCAGTCCAGTAGTGTGATAACGCGTCAAGAACGACCAGGGGCCCCTCTGTCAGACTGGAGGCCCCTGTGCACCGGGAATCCCACCCCACATCCACACCAGACACAGCCCACAGACAGACATGGACACACACACGTGCACACAGTATATGCAGAGCCTCAGTGACAACTTTGCACCTCACTGCCAGGAGCCCCTTGGGGAACAGAGAGGCGTGTATACGGAAGTTCACACACACACATCAGCACCCACAGCCTGCTCTGCTTGTGACGGAACCGGGAAGGCCCTGAGAGTTCGCCAAGAAGCAAAGCTGGGCCAGAGAGGCAGTGCTCCGCTCTCTTTAATGAGCCCATGACCAGCACCTGTGTTTCCCCAGGTTGACCAGATGTCTTCCTACCTCCGCCCACACCCACCCCTCACTATTTAGTTAAACCCATTCTGGTTTTCTCACTCAGTTTGTAAACAATTCTGAGCCAAACCCTTGGTCATTTTCCTGGGGCTCAGTTCCCCTTAGCTCTAGAATGAAGAGGGGAAGACACATCCCACCTGATCCTGCAGAAGAACAGTAAGGATTAATGGGAAAGTGTTTAAATCAAAGAAGCTCCCCACTCTGTGGCCATCTTGCATGTATGTACAGTGAGTTTACCAGCCCATAAATGTATTTAACCAACACAACCTCATGCTGCAGTATGTACGAGGGTCTGAGAGCAAATGAACTGGCTACCATTCCTTGCTCTGGGCAAGCAGTCGCCTCTTTGCAATCTTCTTCTCTAAGTCACTACAAGGTGTCAGTGTCAATCATTACCCTCTCCAGGTCCTGCCGCAGGTGAGTGAACAGCTGCAGCCTCCTAAACAAGACATCCTGCTCCCGCTTCGCTAGATTGTCCTCTTCATCTTTCTTTGGAGTGATCAGGGGCTTGTTGAAGTTGACCTTCCTCTTCAACTTCCAGTACTGGTACAGGAAATCCACTACCTCCTCAGGCAGCCGCAGGGCCCTGGCAACATCCAGCAGGTTGACGAAGGTGTAGAACTCATCCTCCAGCTGCTGCAGCTTCTGCTTGCGGACACTCACCCGGTGAGCCTCCTCCTGATTCTGCTCCAGGCCGGCAAAGGGCTCCAGCGGATCCCGGGGGGAGCACTCAGGAGCCCCATTCTCCTGAGCGGCCCCCTCACCGAGGGTCTCCTCGGGTTTGCGATGTGAGCTATGCTTCGGGCAGTAGGACTTGAACTTGACTTCATCGTTCTCCGCCAAGATGGTCTTCATCTCCAGGCCGCGGTCAAAAGCACAGGTGACGTGGAAGGCCGTGCGGCAGTTCTTCACAGAGCACTGGCAAGAACACGCAGAGAACAAGAGAGGAGAGGTTATGGAGTAACAGTGACTGGAGCCCTGGGTGCCGGGTGCCCCACAGCTACGTGCACAGGGACAGCCGCACTCCAAGCGGGGCGGGACGGGCAAGCTTTACGTGGATTAACCCTGGCAGATCTAGTCGTGTTTTCGGTAAGCTAAGGCTTGGGATTTAAGGGGCCTCTCTGTTCATAAACCAAACCATAACTTTCTCAGAAAAGCAACTGCATCCAAATCACCTCTTAAAGAGGACACAATTACACAGGTGGCATGTGCATCTCCGCAGGAAGAAAGGCCACTAGTCAGAGTGTTTAAAGGAATGTGAATTCTCATTCTTAACCTCTCGCAAGACAAGTCCCAACACAAGGGAGAAATAAACAGTACATTGCTCCCAGCAGCCAAGGGCCACTCAAGACTGAGGAGGGTGAATAACAACTTCCAAGGAGCGGAAAGGAAGAGGAGATCAGGGGAGTCCAGCACGGAGGACGGGAGAGGTCTCTGCACCCAAGGAAGCTTCAGCAGGTGCAGAAGGCTTCCAGGCCAGTGGGGTCCAAGCACTGAGACCTCTGAGGGACCCGCTGCCCAGAGACCAGGCATCACCCAGCTCTGCCTTCCCCCTGCCCCTCCAAACCCCCCTCCACAAAGGCCTCACCAGGGCTAGAGTGCAAGGCCTTGAATCCAGGCAGCAAGCCGGAGGCCTAGCAGGAGAAAAGTGATTAACTTCTCCCCATCTGATCATGCTGGGCGAATCCCTGGAAGGAGGTTCCTTGTGGTGACTGAAGCCAGTCCCTTAAAAAGCAACACTGTATTGTGTGAGGCCAAGTGATCCCAGGCACGCCAGGGCTGCAGAGAGGAACAGACCCGAGTGGCCACAGGCCAGCGGAAAAGCTTAATTAAGCTCATCCAACAGGCCTGCATGGCATCACCGTGAACGGCAGAGCCTTGGGTTGGGACTTCTTGCCCTAATCACTTCAGTATTTAAGAGGTGACTCACTGCCAGTCATGATTTCTTCCATTATTACAAAGTCTCTTTTACCCAGAAGTACAGAAAATCCAGCTCCCTTCACAGAAAATCAGTCCCCCCACTGCAAACACTTAAAGCACATGAACTAACATAAATCTGCAATTTTATCTATAATAATAACCTCAGTTCCAAGAGACGTGTGAAGTCTTTAGTGGCAGCACGCACGCACGCACGCACACACACACCTGGCCTCTACCAGTAAGAGACAAAGTGCTCCCCCTCAGCACGCATCCAAGTGGGAAGTAAAGTGGGAGCAGATGACAGAGACACTACCCGTGTTTGGCTTGAACGACACTGTAACTCAGCACTCCGACCTTCCAGGGGAACGCGCCGCAGCAGAACATTTACATGGGACTTTGTAAAGGCGCCAAATGGCCTTCCTCTGGGTTTTCCTATTCAGGTTGACTCAGCAAACAGATGTTACAGAAACGTAAGCCAGAGCCTGCCCAGCTGCAGACATTTCTGACAGGAATTCTTTAATAAAGTCAATCTAATCTGTGCAGATATGAAAAATCATCAACCTTCCATGGCTTTTCTCTTTCAAATTAATGTTCTGGGAAAAAGAGGTCAACAGCAACAAAAAAAGTCGCTTTACTGTCTCTTCAGAAGAGAAGCAGAGATCCCATTCGCTGACCTCTTGTAAACATCAGTTATGGACCAGGACTGGCGTGCTCGCTCAGTAACGGGTGTAAACTCTATCCTCAGAAGAACATCAGGTAACTTGGAAGAAAATGACTTCCATTTTCCTTGGTTTGTCACAGCTCGATTCCTGCAAGTGTTCACGTGGGTAGTCCACATGCATATGCACACCCAGCTCTGATGTCTTTTTTTTTAATTTTGAGGCTTTAAAAAAATTCCTCCTCCATTCCCTCCCAGGACAGCTCTCAGGCCAGAGGCTTCTGTCATGCCTTAGTTTTAAGCAGATTCCATTCACATACAAAAATCTGCACTGTTTTCAAGGTCCACAGCCAAATCCCACCAGCCGTCTCATGCCTCACCCCCTGAATATTTTTGTTACGTTTTGGATTCTTGAACACCACTGGAAGTGATAATGAAGAAAAGTACAACTACTTGGTGTGCAAAACAAAAACTCTTTAAAAAAAAAAAAACCCACCAGTCAGTGGATACTTTACCAAGAGAAGTATTTATCAGCCAAAATACAAACTGATTTTGCCAAATGAGGTCATTTCTTTAAAACCCATGACGGGCAGTTTGGCCAAGTTTGTGGAGTCTGTGTCTTTGCTGAGCCACTGTGTTCTCTGCATCGAGAGAGAAGCCACCCCAAAATAGCACCTCTGCTCTCAGAAGCTGACACAGGGACTGAGGAAGAGCCAGTGGCCCTGAGTTGGTACCTCCCAGAGGAAGAGCCAGACTCAAAGGGCCAACTGTCAGCTACACACAGTATTTGGAGACCTTAGTGGAACAACATTTCAGGCCTCTCAAGGCATGACTGTCGTGACACCAAAAATGTGAGGCCCAGAAATTAACTTCTCAAGTAGCGCTTTAGACAATGTGAGAGAACAGCACGCCATCTATATTCTCTCCTTGATTCTATCTACCTTATGACTTTCTACACTTGCCTGTACGTGGACAAAGAAACTACAGGCTCTCCTTCCCCACCCTCCCTCTCACCCTCCCCTACACACGGTGCCATAAAGAATCAGATATCCAGACCGTGTTCAAGTTAACAGCTCCTGCAAGGAACCCTGGCGCAGCACCTCGAGGGTGTTCCCTAGACCCAGCTGGTGCTCCTGAGGAGTCCCTGTTTTACCTAATTTTGCAAAAACACCAGCATGCCAAGCTGATTTCAAACAGTGTACACTAAGACATGACACCCTCCACGTGCACACCTCAGAAACCAGCAGTGGCAGGTGCAGCTACAGGGGCAGGTCTGCCGCTCTGCAGGTGAGGGGGAGGCTGACCCTCCAGGCCAAGACTCCGGCTCTTCCCCAGAGCTGTCAGCCTGTGGAAAGAGCCAAGATGCCAGGCTTTAAGGCAGGAAGGGAGAGACCAGATACAAACTAAAACTGCCTTGCAGCTCAAGCAGACTTCTGAGTTGCCCTGAGATGGTTACAGCTGGGATTCTGGCTACACTGGATACAATCCGCCAATAAAGGCGTGTGTACCAGGCCAGAGACGTTCCTCAGCAACCGCAGACGGGCTGTGAGAACCTCGTCCCACTTCCTGGATTCTAGTCCCATTTCCAAGTCCTCTAATGATGACTTCACAAAGCACCCCCATGTCCTGCTCCCCACAAGGCAGTGAAGGGTGACGGTGCTGTGCTAAGTTGATTACCTGTATGGAGGCCCCAAACTTCTCGTTGCAGAGGCTGCACACCAGTGCCCAGCGACTGCTGGGGATGTGAGACACCTTCGTGATGGGTTCCATCTTCTCTGGGCTGCCGATGCTCACCTAGAGGCCGAGAAACAGCAAGACGGGGCAGAGGCCGTCAGACAGGCAAAGGCTGAACACAAATGGTAGAACTTTAAAGGCCCGTTCCCTTCCCGTGGCCCTCCTACCAGATGGTGGCCAGGGGCACTCGCCCTACTCGCACAGGCGAAGCCCCACATTAAAGCACCAGGACAGCACAGTGGCCAGCTCTGGGCCAGCAGCACGAGACCACAGCCTAGTCCCCGCGCTCTGTCCTCCGGGGGTCATGAGACAGAAGTCCCGTTTGCAGAAACACCCAGATAACTGGAATGTTCACTGCTCAGCGAGTGTCTGACAGCAAAGATGCACATGTACCAGGACAGTGTAACCTACTGCACCTCTGAGCCTCAGAGAAGTGGTCAAGACTGAAGACCCACCTTAAGTATGCTTAAGTCGTCGGTGAACAACGGAGTACATAAATAGTAACTGCCTGTAATCTCTCTCCCACTAAAGAAAACCACTCTCTTCAGTCAGAAACGATTACCACATTCAAAGTGCAGAACTACCAGGATAAATAAGGTACCCTCTCTGCATGCTGCCTGGATCACTGAACCACGTCCCTGCTAACACCAAACCGTGAGATCCTGTGCTACCAAGACCCAAGTCTTGAAGCCTCAATCCAAATCACCCCCAGATAAGTTTCCTCTGGAGGAAAATGCACCAAAATCATACACCAAAAAATGATGAAATCTGAATCACAAATGATATTCTCAGAGTGAGCCATGCAAATTAAATTAGTCAAGGTCTGGGACTTGAAATAAATTAGACCAGACCTGAAATTAAGAAGGTTGAGGCAAAGTAAGAATCTTAATTAAAAAAAAATCACAAAAACGTGGCCTAGAGCAGTGGTTCTCCAACCACAACCGTGCTGTGTGCGAGGGGCAGGACAGGGGCACTCCCAGGAGCGTGTCGGCAGTGGGGGGCCAGACGCAATGGCATCTGCAGGGACGTCTCAACATGCCCACCCGAGAGTCCAACTCACCGCCACTTACAGCTACTGTTTCCACAAGTTTACACACCGTGAGTGACCAGATGGCAGCACGCCTGGGATTCAAATAACGTGAAAAAAAGGATAGCAATTCAGGTGTCCTTTCACTCATCAGCTACAAGGCGGCCTTCTGAGTGGCTCCCCATGAGAATGAACAGCCACAGCCCCCGCACGGAGCCATGGGGGCGCACCCACCTCAGGGATCCACAGCGCACAGCTGACGTGGACCCACTTGGTCCCACTGCGGGTGGGTTTCATGGCGCCACCTTTCTTCGGACACAGCAAACACTTGGGCTGAACCCCAAGGGCACAGGTCCGGCACAGCCAACTGCCCTCTGGGACCTTGAGGATTCCGTAACAGGCCTGTCAAGCCACAGCACATCACCAAGGAAAAGAGACAAAGAAAAAAGAGTTATTTTTTTCCCAGTGTGTCTATTAATTAATTTTAAAATACCTAGAAAGATTTTAACAAAACCACCATCAAAACAGAGCCTCTCCCATGTCCACCCAGCCGCAACCCTCTTCCTTCAGGTGAAGTGCCAGGCAGGCTCACAGCAGCAGTCAGGAGGTGTCTGAGATCTGTGGGTACCACACATTTATTTATTTACCAGAAGGTGGTCCTAAAAAGAACTTAAGGACAAAAAGGTTTGCAAAAACTCTGCTGAACTACTGCAAACACCACCTATACCAAGTTTCTAAAGGTTGGGCAGTAAATCCTCGCTCTCCAGGGCTCAGTGGGGGATTTACTGATGTGGGCAGGATACAAAGTGAGGGAAAAAACAGAGCTTTGAGAGTCTCCCAAAGCTATCACACGGGATGGCAGTGGGAACGAGAGGGGACTACGGAGCAGCGTCATCCCCAGGCCAAGGAGACGCTCCTACCTAGGCCCCAGCACTCCCAAGGGAACACAAGACACGGGAAAATGAGGCATTCTAGACAAAGACAATTTGGCCTCTTTAGCTGGTATTTAAAACAAAGCCTGCTCTGCATAACATGGCAAAATCAGACAGGACAGCAAAAACTGCAGAAATCAAGGCAACTCAAAGTCATCAACATAGTTCAGAGAAAGAAAAGGCAAACATTAAAGAAGTGAAGATGGTACCAGGAGCACACTCAGAGCCTTGTAAAAACACCAAACTGTTCAGAACTTTATCCTCAAATGAACTACAAGCCAGGAAGTGGAGAGACAGAGTAACATAGCTCCAGTCCTCCAGACAGGAAAAACACAGCCGCTATGCAATCTGAATACCAGGACGCAAAATAGGAAACCACAGGATGAGAGCTCAGTGAAGCTAAGTGACACTAAGACTGGCACTCAGGAGCGCTGTGTCGGTGCCATGAATGAGCCAGTGTCAACACAGACTTACTGGAAAAAAAACTTTTTAGTAGAGCTAAATGACACTATTAAGGTTTCAAATCCTAAAAAGGTCTATCCCAGGCATTCTAGAAAATGTCACACGTGAAGAAGTAACTTTTTTTTTAACTGGAAAAGCAAGTCTAAGTAAATTAAAAGATTAAGTAAAGGATGCCTTAAAGACAAGTCATGAAGAATCTCTCAAAAGAAAAAAGGAACCACAAAGAAATCTTGAGGAAAGAGACAGTGCAGTTCGGCTGAAAGAAAGGAGACAGGGCATGGGGGTGTGGTGGGGGGGTCCCGAGCCCCCAGTTCCAGTTCCAACTCCGCCACTACCCATGGCAGCACCCTGAACAGACCGCCCTGACATCAGTTGACTCATTTATAAGACAGGGGTTTAAGTAGTTTTCAAGCAGAACACTTTTTTCCAAATAACATTTTTTTCTCAGGGAAAAAAAAAGTAAAATGGCAGGAAAAAAAAAACACTGAAACAAAAAAGCAACAACAGTAGTCACAACGCTCATGAATTCCCCCATCATCACCAGGAAGCTCCTAGATAATTTGAAAATCCAAAGCTACAAGATGGGCCGAAACATGACTTTATAAGCAAGAGACCGTGGTCTCCTGTCTCGGCAGGATGAGGCGGGGCAAGGCCACAGCCAGCACAGTCGTCAGGCCAAAGGGAAGCCCAGGAAGCGGACGGACGATAAAGACAATGGTATTTAGGAGCTTCACAGAGCCAACTTGATTCTACTTCCCAGGAGGTCACCCAAGCAACTATCCCACACAAGTCTCGGCATCAACGAGTGAATTCAAAGAAAGTACCTCAGGACAGCCTCTAACTAAGAGCATGTGCGAACGCGCACCCCCACAGAAGCACAAATTATTTCATTACTGCCTTAAAAAATAACTGACAGCCATGAAGAGTCAAGACTGAGACTCAAGCTTTTTAAATTACCCGGTGCTCATCCTTACCAAATCCTACTGGTATCGGGAGGACAGGAAGTAACTTCCAAGAAAAGGGGCCCCTTTCCTGCTGTTCAAGGGCTTGGCTTACATACTAACATGTTAGCAAACATTATGTGTTTGTGTCCCCAAAATACATGTTAAAGTTAAGCCCTAACCCTGGTACCTCGAAATGTGACCTTATTTGGAAATAGGGTCACAGCAGATGTGATCAGTTAAGATGAGGTCACACTGGAGTAGCATGAGCCTTCAATCCAGTATGACTGGTGTCTTTACAAGATGACGGTCATGTGTGCAGACGCAGACGCTCAGGGAGGACACCATCTGATGATGGAGCCAGAGACCAGAGTCGTGCAGCTGCAAACCAAGAAACGCCGACAACTGTCAGCAAACCACCAGGAGCTAGAAGAGGAGAGGAAGGATTCCACTGCGGGTTTCAGAGGAAGCACAGCCCTGCCAACACCTTGATTTCAGAGTTCTAGTGTCCAGAGAGCAAGAGAATAAATTTCTGTTACTTTCAGCCATCCAGCCTGCGGCACTTTGTTACAGCAGCCCTAGCAAACTGACACAGCAAACGAACCCCCTTTCCAAGAGTTGTTTTCTCCCAGCATTCTTAATAGCTACACCCAGGTGACAGAGCAGAGCAGAGGGGCTCATATATTCTATAAACCTGACTTCTGTGGACGGGAATAAGAACACTATGTGAAGGAAGAACGAGTTCCACAGAGGATCCTATTCTCCTGGTTGTAAAAGTAGCAAGAAACACTTCAAACACTGTAAGAACCTATTAGAACAGAAGTGTTAGGCACACTTCTTAAACTCCTCCTGCCAGGAGGGACATACCTGGTGCACACAGATGTTGCATTTGTCACAGAACACCATCTCGTTGCCATCCTCACCGTCAGGCGACTGGCAGACGTCGCAGACGACATCCTCGTCATACTCGATCCCCAGCCCTTCCTCGGTCTCTATAGCATGATTCATGTTGTCGTAGCATCGCTGTTCAAACTCCTCCAGCACCCTTTCCATTGTGTATTCATCTAACTCAGGCATTCCTGGACGAAAAATGCCACAAAACCCATTTTAATGAATCTATATGAATAAATATTGTAAGACAATATTCATTTATTTATACTTATAAAAAATTCACAAAGAATAAATAATACTATAAACAAATCTATCCTGAGTGCCTCAAATATTCTCTACTGAGTGCCTCTCAGACCCTTCCAAGAAAGGGTCTGTAAATCAAAAGGCAGGAGGAGCCTTCTCCACAGCAGTTTGCTCCTTACAGTCAGGCACCGGAAGGCTGCAAGCAGAAAAGCCAAAGATAAATCCCAAAAGGGTTCAAGGATCTTAAACACATACACTGTTAGACTGTCATTTCATTACAATATTACTATACTTAACAACTAACATGTAAGCGACTTTAAAACTATGACCACATATTACAGTTTGGGGTTTTTTTTTTCTTCCAAAAAACATTCCTTTTTTGCTGCTTTAAAGTGGTGCTCTGTGAACAGCCTTCACGGTAAACACTCAAATGTTTTTACCTGGTTTATCCCTCCTCACTCTCTGAATTTACTAAGTTGAGACGCATAGTTAATCAGACGCATGAAAGACGCAGGAAACACAAGGAATGTCTGAAGCAAAGGAGACAGCTCCTTGTGAATCAAACAAAATGCATTCTTATGCAAGAATGATCAAAAATAAACTTCAAGCGGTTATCGTGGTTAGAGCTAGTGGGATAAGACTCTTATTTTCCTCCATTTGCAGACGTATGCCAAACTTCCTACAATGAAAATACTCATGCAGAAAGAAAAAAAAATAGGTTGTAAAAAACAGTCAAACATATTTAAGTGGCAAGAAACAATAAAAATGTCATTACAGCCAACAACAACTTTTTAGCATTATCATAAATTTAATTAACACTTCTCAAGTCTTTAAAAACTTGGAGAACACATTAGCGCTGACATTGCAATAAGCCCTCAACACAGATTCCAAAAAGCCACCTATCATTTCAAGCCCTGTTTAATGAGGAGATGGTCTCTGTGCAGCCCCCTACTTTCATCTCAATTCATCTTCCCAGCTTGAAAAAACACCACTGGCTCTGAAAATATCATCCTACGCCCTATAATTTTTACCATTAAAATGACCAAAAAAGCCAAAGGAAACACCTTGAAGCGTGTGTTCAATTTATATCACACACGTGCGCCCTTTACCCTGCCAAAACCCTCACCACTACCAGCAGTCTGCCGTGGTCGCCCAGCACTGCCCAGCAAAGCCATCCACAGAGCTCTCTGGTGTCCCTGGCTGGCTGTCCCTCCGCCTTAACACAGGACACCCAGTCAGTCAAGTGCGGGTCTTTACAAAGCAGAACTTCATCATCTATGAAGCTGGAATATAGTACTCAGTTCCAAGAGAGCTCTGAAAACTTCTGGCCACTCTGTAAAGCAACCTCATCCCAGCCTAACGTTCTGGACCCTAATACCTAAAAGCAAGGACTTTGAGGAAGGAAATCTACTTTGTTCAAGTATCTGAGTAACAGTCCACATCATCACTCCCAGAGTGGCAGCCCAACACGAGCAGCTCTCACACGCCAGGCTTAGAAATCTGTACAAAACACAGTCTTAATCCTTCAGAGCTTTGAAATCGGCTGCATAACACTGCATAAATATTTCCCGAGTGCTAGACTGCACACAAGTAGCCCATGCCACCACTTCCCAACCTTGACCTACAGCACAGATGCTCACTAACCCTCTCAGTCTCTCACAGGGAACCGAAGCTTGACCTCCTAGACTCGCCATCACCACACCTGAGGCAACCCTGAGCTATCAGCAGTGGTGTGTGAGACAAGTGCCATCCTGGTCTTGTCAGCAGGAGATGCAGGCAGACGAGGTGCAGGAGCCCCGAGCTGTATGTACACAAAAATGACCAACTTACAGAAGAGAGGTCACGACAGGTAGGACGCTCAGCCAAGGCAGGGCTTCCCCAAAGGAAAGTCAGGACAGAGATCAATGGGTAAGAGGAAAAAGCACTTGTGTGTGGAGAAGGACTTAGGGAGAATCACTGAGGTGGAAACACAACCATGTGTTTGGAATATGGTGAGCTTGGATGGAGTGGAGTTTACTGTGAAAAAACAGCCACAGCTGAAGATCTGAATAGCACTGCAGAATTTTTTTTTTTTGAGGGAAAAACAAAAAACCCCACCGGAGCAGGAAATCGTGTGGACCAGACCTTCTGTGGCCTTGGGGAAGCACTTCATGTCTCTGGACTGTTCCCTTCAGGTAAGTAAGTGGGGGGAGGGGTGGAAATCGGGGCAGGGACTGCAGACCCTGCTCCACACACGCACAGAATTCATCCCTCATCAATCCCACCACTCTCGTCCACGAGCCACACACAGACTCGGCGTCCGTCTCAACACACCTGCCACAGCCGGACAAGCGCACGTCCAACAAAGAGCCCATGACTCGTAGACTAACAGGCTGTGATGGAGCTGGCGTTGCCAGGCGGTGAGGAGTCTCCACTCTCACCTGCAGGCTTAACAGACTTCTCTACTCATCGTTCGTTAACAAACCACAGCCCACGGGCTCTCTCACCCATCTCCTTAAACTCCTCATTGGTCAGTTCCAGCCACGCAGCGTCCATGTCATTGAGATCGTAACGGCACACACTGTCGGCCAGCGTCCGGATATCCACATAGCCCAGCTCTGGAGGCTCGGAGCCCGAAGAGATGATGTATTTCTTGGGCCTGATGAACATGAGGGACTTCTCTTCAGACACAACCCTAGTTAACAAGAAAACAGGGCAGCCAGGTTACCCTTCTGCCACACGAAAAGAAGTTTGTCAGAAGGCCCCAAGTTAGCTTCCCCTCCAACCCCCAAACTCCAGGTCATTGCCAGGTTGAGACTAAACACCCTAACGTCACTGCTAATAAAATGATATAGGAGTCATTTCAGTCCCCAAAATGGAAACAGTTTCAAGTAAAAACACTGCAGAAGTCTCCAAAACCAGCTTCTCCTACGAGGCTTCCTGTAATGCCCCTGCCCTGCCACCATCTATAGCAGCAGTTGCTGGCCTGCTGGCAACACCAAAGCACTGACTCCCTAAGTGTCAAGGGATAAATCACTGTCCACCCCTGCTGGAGGCCACCAACACCTGGGTTCTCAGTAACACTGAGGAAGCGAGAGCAGCCACACAGGCAGCGCACGCACAGAACGCTGGGGAACCGAGGGGAGAAATCCACTGCCTCTGGTTCTAAAACTCAGGCCTTGACCATTACTGACCAGCCTGAGAATCAGAGTCCTCGCCAAGTGGGAGATACTCCCAACACATACTGGGGACCCCATGATGGGAACACAAGTCCCCTCCACTCTTATACTCCACCCTCGTCCCCAGCCTGTGAACAGCTGGAGAAGTGCTGTCCACCACACCCCACTCAGAAGAATGACAGCACACCGAGAAGGTCAAATCGCTGCCAACTGGGAATGAGAGGCCTCTTCCTGAGAGCAAAGATGGCCTCGGGAGCCCCACAGAGCCTCACAGCCCCTCCAGGTCTCTGTGTGTCAGCAGGTTGCATTAACACCCAGTTGTCCAGTTTGTCAAACTACCTCCATCACCCTGATCATTACCAGAATGATTTCATCTACATGACACGGAGATGGGGAAACTCAAGTTATCTCTCCTGCTCAACCAAGATCAGGGTTTCAGCTGAAACCTTCCATGAGCTGTGTTAACGTTTACTTCTCTTGTACTGGGCCCCTAACTCCTGGACAGGAATCACCAGTGCTGAACAGTTGATGCTGCAAACTCTAAGGCAAACAGACGGTGTTTATCCTGCAGAGCCCAGGGAGACGCTCCATCCACTCCACAGGCTGGCGTCTGGCCTATGGAGGCATCGGAGTGGTCACGTAAGCCTGCGTGTTTGTGTGGACACAACACGTTTTGTCACAGAGATCCCAACACAGTAATCAGATCTGATCATCCCAAGTGCCTGAGGGACAGATACCACTCGGGTGAGGACCGAGGGTTCAATTCAGCCCACACTCGACAATGGTGCAAGAGTCCATTTCGCAAAGCAGGCAGCTGACTGACTACGCAGCAGGAGGAGAGGCACGCAGGGCTCTCTTCCAGGAGGAGCCTCCAGGCCATGGGGACAAATCAGCCTAGCTTCATGCTGAGGCAGGTCATCAAGGATCCAACCCTCCACACTTTTAAGGGGAAAAGTGGTTTGGAAGTAAATCCAGAGAAATCCCCACGAACAACTGGGCAAGTCCACCCAAGGAGAACTTATCAAATGTACTCCTCCTCTGAGCTCCACCTCGATGCGGCCCTAGCCTGGCAGGCTGCTCACACCCGTCCTCCCCAAGGGGGAGTCGGCCATGGTGGGGCCCAGTAAGGCCAGACGCCTCTCTCCAGCAGAGTTACTCCCAGAGGAAAAGAGGAAGCAGCTGTGCAAACATCCAAATGTTCCCTGTTCCCCGCCGGCCACTCACTTCCCAGGAAGTCCTAGAATCTACCTTCCTCTCTTAAGAGAGAGCAGCACATTCCCAAGATGGATGCAATGTTGTTCAGAGGCCCAGGGCCCTCCAAACCACTCCCTACAGACCCGAGGTGTGTTTCTAATGCATTTCCCCTTACCCCGGAGGCCCCACTGCCCACTCGACACTGCTCCTCTCAGACACCTGGCTGTCAGGACAGAGAGGAATGGCAAGGGGAGACGCAGTGCTCCTCTCCCGGGGCACGTCTACCTGGCCACGGGCTGAGGGATGGTCCCAGGGCTCACTGGCACCTGGACCCCCTTCTCCCACTCCTGTCTCCAGGGATCTGCCAGTACATAATACTCATCCGGGTTCAGCTGGTAGGAGTCGTGCAACTTCATGGCGGTGATCAGGTCTGTCCTAAACACCTGGAAAGGGAGAGAAAGGATCGCTGACACTGGATGTTTGCATTCTTATTCAGAGCACTGGCAGCTGCGGGGTAACCATGGAGCTGCCACGAAACAGGGTCACTGTTTCAACAGAGAACCAGTCTGACCTATTATAGGAAACCCCTTGGCCTGCTGTACCCGGGGCCTCTCTCAGGCTTGGGGTAGTGGCAGCTCACCCTGTCCTCACTCCCTCACCAGCTCTGAGAGATGAGAGTGTCTGCACCAGCTACAGCAACAAAGGAACCTTGCTGTCCTCCCCTGAAAAACTCTAAGAACTCCCAATTCACCGAACAGGCTGCTGGAAACATGCGCCTGAAAATCCCTGGAGGGAAGTATCTCACTCAGGGGTGCCATTTTGGTAAATGTTTAAGAAATAAAACTTCACCAACCATGTAACAACTCCAAGCCAAACCCAGAGCCACAGGGCTGCCTCTTTCACACTCAAGACTGCCGCCACCCGGCCCCTGCCCACCAAAGCACTAGGGCTTACAGCAAGGGGTCTGGGGAGGGCAGGTCCTGGTTGGTCAGTGCCAGGCGGAAGTACAGGCCAGAAAAATGTGGGAGAGAAGCAATGACAAGCCAGTGGAATCAAGGCAGAAAATGGGCTTATAAAAAGTGTATTCGTTCGCACACCTTCTCCTGGCACAACTTCTACAATGGAAGTGGCATTTGCAGAGAAAGGAGCAGAAGGAAAGAGGGAAGGAGAGAGAGAGAAAGAATCAAGCAAGCTACTAGCCTCTCCTCCCCCTGCCAAAAACAGACCCACAAGACTCCAAAGTACCCCCCTGCCAAGAGGGGACCTCAATCCCTCAGTGCAGGTCGGGGGACCACGTCCTCCTGAGGGGGCCGCAAGCAGCAGCAGCACAGCTCTGCCTCCCTGCTGGGGCCCTGTCCTCAGTCCACTCAGGTCTCAGGACCTCACGAGGAAGCTCTGGCCCTGGCGTGAGCACTGGCCCAAAGTTGTATTTGGCACGACATGTGCCTGCATCTGAAAGCTACACTCTCTGTTTACACAAGTCACAATGCTGAACTCTCTCTTCTTGGGACAGGGAGTTCCTTCTTGTGCTGCTAAGCACAGTTCACATTATATGCCTGCTATTAGGTCCATATTTGTTTTTCCTGGTGGCTTTTCAGGCTGGTGATCACTTTAATAAACTTCACCATAATAAAGCCTGAGGCAGTATCTAAATAAAAAGGCCATTTCTTCAGACTGCCATTCTGGACCAGACTTTTCCCTAATATGCTGCTCCTTGTTTCTAAAATCCCAGTAACAAGTGAGAACCTGGCTGTGCACCTTCCACAAAAGCACAAGTAAGATCGAGTCCCCAGAACAGGTGCTGGGGCCCAGGTGCACATGAACCTTGTCAGCCCGCCTTCCCCACCCCCAAAGAGAAAAGTCCTTCAAATAAAGCCACAGGTTTACATATTCAGGTGGCAAACCAGTCAAAAACACTTTCCAACTTAGTCTGATAAAAAGAAGTGAGGGAGTCTGCCAAAGAAGGAAAATCAAACTGAGGTGACAAGAGGAAAAAAGGCAGCCCACTGTTCCCGCACTCAAGGAACTCGGATACGATGGTCAAGGATGGACACAGATGCCCCAAACGGACGTGAACTCCCGCGTCCCCAGCAGAGCTCCACGTTAGCACCTTAAGTGGAAAGCAATGTCAACTCAAGAGAAATTTTACAAAAAGCCTGGAACAAAACCCAAGTTGGGGAGCAGGCTGGCCCTCAGTGCCAGCACCAGAAGGGGCTCTCACCACACCCGGGAGGCAGTGGTGCTGGTCACCCAGGCACCAGCTTCCTATTAGAGCCCCGGTACCCCTGCCCTGAAATAAAAGGCACACAGTGTGAACATCAGAAAGGTACTGAGGGGGCTGTGGAGGTAGCACGAGCAGCAGAGTCACTGTGAGACCAAAGAGAGGGAAGACGGCACTGCAGGTGCAAAAGGACAAAGGCCTGGAATAAATCAAGGCAATGAAGCGGCCGCCCTGTCATGAACACCTAATCTGACGTTTACGTGCCCCCTGGGACGGTTTTCCACAGTTCTGAAGCACGCATCCTACTTCCTCATGGAGGAAGTTATTTCACAACCACATAACCCCTACCTTCCTCAACACAGAGCCCCCAGCATCCCTCTCACAGTCGGAGGAGATGCAGCTCCTTGGGGACGGCGGCCACCTCAGAAGTCACTGCACCAAGAGGCAGCACAAAACCAAGGGGCTGAACTAAAGACTCTCTATTCTGAGCATAACCTGCTCACCTGAAAACTGTGATAAACTAAAATGCCTTTTCTTCAATCATTTAAATCCTCAGAGTCCAGCCCAAGGCTTTCAGAGAAAAGAGATCTCAGGACTGGTAAGGCCCCTGATAAACGAAAGCCAACAAAGACATGCACCTACAGCTTTACAGAGACAGGTAATGGGTAGGTAGACAGACAGACAGACAGACAGACAGACAGACACAAACGGGAGGGCACAGGGAAACCTAAGAAGAGAAACAGATGGGGGAAGAGCCTTAAGCATAATCCCCAAAACAAAACTCCCAGAATTACGTTGGCTTTTGCCAAATAAGCCACAAATTCATAGCTAAAACTAACTTGAGGCTGGCAGTGACTGGCAGCAGCCGGACACACTGATCTCCTGGCCAGAGGGAAAGTTGTTGGGAGCCAGCAAAGATGGAACAGAAAAGGAAACAAAGAATAAAATTAATAATAACAACTAACATTTACTGAGCACATTTCACCTGCTTTGTATGCATTAACCTCTGTGTATTAACCCACTTAATCCTCACAAGAATCCTATGAGGTAAACACCTGTGTTACCCCATCTTACAGATTTGGAAACTGAGACACCGAGAGGTTAAATAACTCGCCCAAGAATGCACAGACATCAATACCAATCAACCAGGTGCGTGTGTCAACCATACGCTCACACACACGAGTACGACAGTCACATCAGCATTCGGGAAATACCTCTGAAGGCTTCCGGTCTTCATGTCTGGAGCATGAACTTCTCCTGTGCTGAGATCGGGAATTCTGTGACCACGTAGTTGACAGGCCTAAAGAAACAAATATCCGAACAGGAACAATGAAAAACTGAACAATTAAGAACACACAAATCAGTGTTTACAGGGGTCTTTTTTTTTTTTTTAAGCCAAACTGAGCAAGGCTCCCCTCAGCGCCACTCCAGGAGACAGTCAATGCTCTGCCGGCGCTCTCCTCCCCCAGAGCTCCTCCACCCCCATTACTCACTCACACACTCACTCCCCAAAGCAGGCCAACAAGACCCTCTGTGTGGCTGTGCTCAGGGCTCCTGTGTCACAGAACAGCTCACGGGAGGGGAGAGGCCTTTCAAGAACACCACACAGGTGGAACCTCTGTCCCTAAGCCTGCACTTGAGGCTCCAAGTCTCACACTGGTAAATATAAATTCAGAAACTTTCTTGAATTTCCAGTAACCTTTCTAAACGCGAAGATCATTATGCTAAATCCTAAAAGCCATCCCCCAAAACATAAGAAAAAAAGTTTTGACTCTGCAAAAAAAAAAAAATTTAGCATTTCCTGGAACAGGGAAGTTCAGATCTGCTGTACACTAGCTGCTACAGCCAAATCACCTTCAAAACTGCGTACTCCTCTCTTTCCCCAGAAAAAGCCTGTCAGTCTTTTCTGAGCTCTGAAGATAAGGTATTCTTATCCCTGGTCACACGGCCCCTCTCCCACCAGGCCACGGAAACTGGAAGCCCTACCAGGACACCTTTGTCTCCTAACTGCCACCAAGTCTGAGCCTGAGCTCCTCTCAGGCCTAAGGCCCCTCTGCAGCACAGCCTCCATCCTGCTTTCCTGGTGTCCCCACTCTGTGGGCCCTGTCTTCCAGGTGCCCCCCCGCCCCGGCAGTGCTCATCCAAGCCTACAGTCCTACTCAACACGCCCACGCCCAGGAGACTGCCAAACCTGTGTGACCTGCATTCCCTCGCTATCCTCCCACCCAAGCACTAGGTCCATGTTCACTCTCAGATCAGACATCAGCCAAGCCCACAGTGTTCCTGAGATGGGTCAGAGTTCAGCACCACAGTAACTGGGCTCAACATCTTACCCAAACCCATTCTTCTACTCCTACTTTGAGGAATTATCACCACCACTCCCACTTAAAGTCAGTAATCTTAAGAGTTATCCTAGACTCTCCTGACTCAGGACACATCCAATCAATGCCCAAGTCACATCAGTTCAACTGCCCAAAACCTCAGAATCCTGGTCTTCTCTGTTTGTGGGTGCTGGACCACCATCAGAGATCTGAAACAGCTCTCACAACCACCTGCAGGGTGTCTAACTTCCTAACGACGTGCCTCCACCTTGATTACAACTGTACCATTTCCCAGAAATTAACAACCCCTCCCCGACCCCAGAAAGCTAAGACCTGAGGGAACCTCTACCGTACCAGTAAAATCACCTGTCACTCAAACAAGAAACTCTTATCTCTACAGATTCCAGAAACAAGGGACACAGAATCAAAACATCCTTAAGACCTTGGGGGCATTAAGAAATAGACTCTGCACATAAGCCTATCATCAGATTTGCAATGACAGAGACTAAAGGGGATTGCCACGCTCCCCTGACGGGAGAGGTCGGAACTACCCTCGAAGACCAGTTCTGAGGCCCGATACTGGGTCAACTGACTGCTGTCAGGCCAGCAGAACTAGATTTCCTACTAGTGGCCCTACTGCACTACTCAGTAATATTTTCAAAACTTCTTCTTTAAAAAATAATCCTAAGTATCTTTCTTTAGACTCCAAATGAACAAGAAATCTTCACTCCCACACTGCAAGAAATATTCTGGGCACACTGGGGTGATTCCGACTTGCAGGAAGTTTTAAATCTGGTCACCACTGGAGAAAGAAAGACAGAAGCCAAGCTAGGAACCCAGAGAGGAAGGCAGCTGGGCAGCTTGTGTGTTTAACAGGCCCCTCTGCCACCCTCTGGTCCTGCAGGCCACCCCCAGCCAGCCCGCAGGCTGAAAGCAGAGATGGGAAGAGCACAGGCAACTCGGGGTGGGACTGCCCAAGCGCTGGGGGCGGGGAAGGAGACACAGGGCAGAAGAGGGATGGCCCCCTCACTTGGAATTACCATGTAAAGGGTTGTTAAGTGACAAGGAATGAAACAGAAAAACTTTAAATTCATTCCACGGCTATAATTCAAAAACTAACATGGTGGGGAGGGGAGGTGAGTGCTTACAGTTAAATACTCTCAAAGTTAAAGCAGAAGCAACAGATTTGTTCATTCTCAAAGTTCTGTGGCCCTCTTGCCTCTTCCTGGGGATCTGTCAGGATCCCTCCAGGGTAGCTTTCAAGGTTCCCAGGAAGTTTCAGCTTTGCTGGCACAGAACAAACCAAGTAATGGCAATCACTTAGAAACTTTTCCTAGTACTGCTTTTATATTCTTGAAAAATGTTGTCTGCTTTTAAAAACAGATATTCAAAAATGCTATAAATTTGGTATCTGATAGTATTACCCAAGAGAAACTCTGGCCCACCCAGAAATAGTCTGTTCCTCTTCCTTTTCATTTGCCTAATGCAAGAGGAGGAAGAGAAAAATAAAACTTACACTGCAGAAAGGGAAAGGCTGGAAGGAAAACTAAGTTTAAATTACCACTGACACAAGGAATGTCCTTAGCTTATTTATAAAAGACAAAAACCAGAAACCATGCAAACACCCACTACCAGACTGAATGAATGAACAAATCATGGCATAACCACAAGGGACTACTACCCAGCAATAAAAAGGAACGTGCCGGTGATACATGCAACATGGATGTACGTGGGAGTAATTATGTGGCATTAAAGAAGCCAGATGAAAAGAATACGAACTGTATTATTCCGTTTATATGAAACTCCAGAAAATATAAGCTAATCTGTAGTGACAGAAAGTAGATCAGAGGTTGACTGAGGAAAGCAGGAGGGGAAGGATTATCTTGAGTTATATGATTTCATGGGTGTAAATGTGTCAAAACGTATCAAAGCGTACACTTTAAATGTGTGCAGAAAATACCTGGTGACTTTCTATCACCCATTAACAGTGAAGGAAAACAAAATGCTCCATTTTACTTCACACAGGTGGCTGGTACGAAGCCTGCACTTCGCTGCTCAACAGCGAGAAGCGGGATCCTCCACGCCCCACACAGGTACCTACTGGTGATCCCCTCCTTCTAACTCACTGTACTATTCAGAGCACACAGCGTACCTAAGTCAGCACTGTGCCCACAGCAGATTCTCAATTTTTTTTTCAAGTTTTTAAATGGAAAAAAATATAGTGTCATTGTTCGGGACAGACAGTCATGCTCAACGAGAACCATCACTGTTACTCAAGCACTGCAGGTGGCAGGTACCAAAGACACACCCCTGTTTTAACTACTAGAAGATATGCTATTGATCTTAAGGAAAATGAGGTCCTGGCAAACAGAGACAGCGTGGTGGGGCCGCTGTTTCCTGACAGGAACGCACTCCCCTGACAGAGCACCCACAGCGAGCCCACGGGAGACTCAGAGCACCTGCCTTGACGTTCCTCACCACTTCTCCTCCCTCAGCCACATTCTCTCCGGGTACTTCCCAGATGGCCATCAAGCTCCCAGAACACAATCCCAAGCAAAAATGGCCCACACTCCATTTTAATTTAAAAATGCTATGGGTTTTTTTGGAAGTATGCTGGGTGAAGAAAAAGAATTAAACCAGAAATGAGAGTATTTCGAACACCAAAAGGACCGGGAGGCAGTGATTCACACTGTGGTATAACACTGGCCACTTCTTAGCTCTTAAAAACCACGTGCTAAGATTATGCTGAGTTGGTGCTGCATTTTGTTTTTTTTTCAGAGTCCTAACATTTAATGACAAGCTAAATTAAGAATATGGCAAGTAACATTTTGTTTGTTGCTTTCAGGAGAGGAGTTGGCAACTCTAAAAACTTGGTAATATCTAAAAAGTACTGTATTACCCACACACAAGATATTACCTAAAGTTAAGTCTACTCTAGTGACAAGTGTGACTTTTAGCTTCTTGACATGTACGCTGTTTCAGTATCAACAATTAATCTATATTAAACACTGAAAAGAATTAATGGAATAAACCCTTGTTTTGTTTCACTGTCCCCAGTTTCCATTAAAACAAATTTGGGAGCAATAATAAGTCATAAAAGGCTCACAGATCAGAGCACTATGAGCATGGATCTTGTGCATGCACTGCATTCTGAACCCTGCTTCCTGGTCCTATTATGCATTTACCTCGAATACGCCTTTGAAATATTAAAAATAGTCACGCAGTCTTGCCCTAGATCTAAAATAAGGAAAAACCTCAAGAGTACATCTAATGCATATTGCACACACCTCCCATTTGACAGTTCGTGTATGTGTAGCCTCCCAGGTTGTCCCGCACATGAAAGGTTCAGAAATTAGAATGAAGGGCAGCCTGGGTGGGTGCTCACACCACCACAAAATGCAAAACTACGAAAGAGCCTAACCACTGATCAAATAGCATATCTCCTGTGTCTCACATCCTGTTTCTAAATGCTAAATACTACCCTTGTGTCTCTAGGAGTGTTAAATCAGCTTAGCACAGTAAGAGGCTTAGGACCAGCAAGCATGGAGCCCAGCAGGCCAACCCCATCACCATAACAGTGCAAGGCGAGGCCAGCCTTGTGCAAGCAAAGCGGTACTAAGCAAAGTCCTAGCTAAAAGAAAGCAAATTGAATGTAGTTCCCAGCTACTTGCTTTAACTGCATGATAAATGTATGACCTAATCGCACACCACTGCTATTTCCAGCATGGTCTGATCCCACATCTCCCGCCGCCCAGCCCGCCCTTCCATCCCAGCATGGCTTATTGGCTCCATGGTCCAAACTCACTTCCGTCTTTCAAAAAACAAAGTTTAATGGGTACATTCAGAGAACTGGCCCAGGAATGTTCCAACATATTTAAATACACTTGGCCTTCAACCAACTGACACAAACGTTTCACAGTAACCCAGCCCTTCTGTTGAGTCCAAGTCTAGGGCCACAGAGACTAGCTGGTGGACCAGACCGTCCGTGCTGTGTTAGCAGCTCCTCAAGCCCAAGATGATGCTCTTCCACTGTCAAGAACAAGCCACACGTCAGGTTTGGAAAGGGGCAAAGCCATCTCCGCGTGCCTTGAGGCAACATGGGCACAGCACACATTCTGCAGTACTTGAGACAAAACTCTCATTTCAAGAATCCCTACACAAGATGTCCTTGGTGTCCTAAGATGCAACTGATGGAGGGAAGGGAGCAAATTAAAGGTATAGTCAAACAGAAATAGAAACGGAAGCAGACTTAACTTTTATGCAAAAGGGAAACCACCAAGAAACCTCAGAAGACTTGCCGTGAAAGGAACCAAGAACAGCCAGTCAAACGTAAACAAAATGACAAGTTATTGAAAAATGTAAGAGAACCCATTAAATGCATGAGACATAAAAGGTCCAAAGCAGAAAGTATGCTTCATCCACTAAAAATCTTGGTCTTTCTTTTCTGTTTATCCGTCAGCTGGAGAGAACCCAGAAAAACAAAAGTCCTCACATAATTTCATGTTCATCGACCAGCATTACTAAGTGTGAAATTCGTAGGCCTGAATTCTACTCAGCCCTTTTCTGCACCTTTGTTATCACAAGTGTGGAGCAGAACCTGGCTAGATAACTAGAGAAGACAGAAGTGTTTCAGGGTCAGCAGAAACTGGGAGACCAGGGAGGGCCCCCACAAGTCCCTGTTCCAGGCCTCCAACCACACCCTAGGCCTTCCCACAGGGAGGTCAGCACAGCCCTGAAATTTAGAACATTAGGCAGGTGAAAACAATCCCCAGGCCCAATTCCAACACGCGCCTGTGGAAGCGTCCCCACACCAACAACCAACTGTCAGACACCAGCAGGGTGTCCAAGAATTCAATTCCATTCTGACACCATCTACCCAGAGACAGAACTCGATTCCACAGGATCAGCACCACAAGACTGCCCTTCACTTCAGACACCAGCTGCCAACCCCAGGTTGTTACCTGTGCTTCGGACTGACTGGCTATAAATCAGAGGTTCCCATGACCCCTTCCTTCCTTGGGTTCAATTAATTTGTTAGAGTGGCTCAAAGAACTCAGAGAAACATGTTACTTACCAGATCACCAGTGTATTATAAAGGGATATTAAAAGGATATGAATCAACAGCCAGATGAAGAAGAAATACATTAAGACAAGGCATGGGGAAGGGTCAAGGAGCTTCCCTGCCCTCTCAGAGAGCACCACTCTCCCCAAATCTCCATGTTCACCAACCGGGTAGCTTCCTGAACCCTGCCTTTTTGGGTTTTTATGGAGGCTTCGTTACACAGGCATGATGGATTAAATCACTGGCCGTTGATGACTGGTGCAACCTCCAGCCCCTTTCCCCTCCCCACAAGCTAGGGCTTTGGAAATACCAAAAATAGCTGGTGGACCCCACTGTCATGTTTGCCGAAAACCCTAGTTCGCCAAAACTCTGAAGGACAGAAGACCATGGACTGGGAAGCAGGAAATACAGTGCTTGTTCCCCAGGTCACACCCTGGCACAATGTGTAACTTCAGAGACTGGCTAGGCCACTCAGTGCCAGGAGCCCAGCAATTACAGACACAGCCTGCAAACACCCCAACATACTTCATCCAACAGCCAAGGCCAGCCCTCCAGGGCACCTATGACTGCAGCTGGATGAGGGTTTGCACCGGCATGGAAAACGCCCGTCCATCCCCAACTGTAAACACCACACTGGCATTCCCCCTGGATCAGGCCACAAATCAAAGCAAAGAGCTCCAGTCCAGGAGGCCAGGCAGGCCCAGCCATGGTACTGGGGCCCTAAGCTGACGTCTACAGCTGCCTCTCCTCCATTTGGATGTGCTCTGCTTTGGGCTGGGAGCTGCTGCCAAACTTCTGTTGGGGCTGCAGGCTGGAAAGGCTGGACAGTGGCCACTGCACAGACCCAGCCCTTCTTACAAGCAGGGCTACAGGTACCTGGCTGAGGGCAGGCTCAGCTCTGCGGAATGAGCAGGGGCAGAAGGCACCCCACACACACCACCAAAGGCCCACACAAGAGGATATACGCCCATGCAAACTAGCAGGCTGGTGGCAGAAGCCTACACTGTGAAACAGCTGCCCTCAGAGAGGGTGGAAAGGGTGTGCCATGGTGTGGATACGGGCATATGTTTACAAAGCTTGGCATTCCGGGGCTTCTCAATGAGAGCCGCTTGTTACTGCAAGCATCATCCACTATGACTAAACCATTAGGCCTGGACAGACAGCACAGCCGTACAGTACCACCACACGCTTTAACCGAAGCAACTGTGTGACACAAGGCCAGCCTGCCTGCCTTCTACTAGCAGGTATCTAACGGACTACTGGTCCTACTAGTGTAGCCCAGGGTAGAACAAAACCCAGCCTGGTCTTCTTACGATAACCCTCCAGGACCCTTTAAATATTCGCCTCAGTCCTCTATCCCTGCCTTCAGGGAGGCCAGCATAGACATAAGTATATTAGGAGGAGGCAGAAAATGCATGTTTAGATAAAACATCTGGTCATCTAGGGCTGTTGTGGCCTGAATTGTGTACATCCCCCTCTAAAATTCACATATTGAAGCCTAACCCCCAGTACTTCTGAATGCGATTATATTTGAAGATAAGGCCTTTAAATGAGTGATTCAGGTTAAATGAAGTCATTAGGGTCTCCCTAGGGTCCTTACAGAAAGACATTTAGACGCAGAGACACCAGGGATGCACATGCTCAGAGGAAAGACCCTGTGAGGGCACAGGGAGAAGGCAGCCGTCTGCAAGCCAAGGACAGAGGCCTCAGGAGAAAGCAAACCTACTGGCACCTTGATCTTGGACTTCCAGCCTCCAGAACTGGGAGATAAGAAGTAAGCATCTGTTGCTGAAGTACCCCCCCAGTCTGTGGTATTTGTCATGGCAGCCCAAGAAGACGAATCCAAGGCCCTGTGGGACTACCAGGAGCCTCTAAACAGCCAGAAGGACTGGACTGGGCAGGTGTCTGGAACTGCATCATCCAATATGGTAGTCACTAGCCACATGGCTTTTTAAATTTTAATTTTAATTAAATTAAATTTTAAAACTCAGTTCCTTAGTTACATCAGATCATTTCCCTCCTATTGGGCAGCTCCAGTCCGGAGAGAACATTCCAAGAGAACCATTTCTAACTCAGATTTCCCAAGGTGGAAGTGAGGTAGTGCTGAGAGCCAAAAGAGTGAGCAAGCACAGACCTGCTGCTCAACCAAAAATGTATGAAAATGGGACTCTTCCCCTTTTACTGGACACTGGTAGTATGCAGAAGTAACTCATAACCCTTCTGATTAATTCTGAACCTAAAAAGTGAGCTTTTAACTGCTGTAGGACAAAACTGTGTACTCTGAGCAAGCAGCAAGCATTTACTGAGTGCTTATGACCCCTGAGGACACTTGATAGGCACTACAGAGTGCAGGGGAGAAATACCTAAGCACGTTTTTGCCTCAAGGAGTAAAAAGCCTAAGTAAATATTAGAGAAAACAGGTAATGAGGACTGTGAAAACGACCAGCGCTAAGAAATTCAGAAGGCGCCCCCGAAGGCAGCAGGGCCCCTCAGTCCCCTCCCTGAGATGGAAGGGGAGCCCCATCTCTGGAGCTCCTACTCATCTCTCCTTCCCTCACCCAGTTCACTCCTTTGTGCCAAACATCAGCTCCCGCTGTCTGTCCCAAAAGACCCATTCATTAAACTTCTCAGTCCCAGCCCTCCCTCCATCTGGTCACAGCTCACTTCCACGTACCTCCAAACTCCCATCACCCTCCCATCCACCAATTCTAGTTCACTGCTTCATGCTTGTATCCAAAGCTCCAATCAGGATTTGATTCCTTCTGTGTCTGAGTTTTTCTGTTTTTAATGGTTCCGGTGGCTGTCAAATGTGGCTGCCCACAACAGCAAAGCCTTGCTTTCTAATTTGCCACTTTTAACCTGCCAAAAACTTGGGAGACCAGAAAAACAACCCTGTTTGCCTAAACTAAGGCTTCAGGACCTGCCCAACTTTCCCTGGCCCTCCTTTCCTCTGAATTTGTGCCTAGACATATACATCTCCACAGTGCTTCAAAAAGGCATCTCTGACTGTCCTGATGACTTTACATCAGGCTGGGTTTTACACATGTCAAAGACAGAGTTCCTTGAAAGCAGCCCCAATACCTTTCCCATCATTCAGTAGAGCAAGCAATCTTTCAAGGTTTGCCAAATTCGATCTGTAATATGAAACGTAAGCAAATGGGCAGGAGCTCAGGCACTGTGCTAGGTACAAAATTTCCTTGTTATCCAAAGGGAGCTCTTCCCCGGGTAGTCTGTTAGCTTCAATACACAGACGCTGTGTGACATTTATTTTGACTGCCTGGAAGCCAACTAACTTCTGGTTCTCAGAAGCACTGTGAAAATATGAGGATGCCAGAGCTGAGATGCAGACAGTAGCAGTATTAATACAGTCATGTTCAAATCAGTGAAGAGCACTGATTCGTGCCCTCCTAAAAACCTGTACTTAATATTTTCACATCACACTAGGCAGCCTTCAGTCGCCCTTTGTTTCAGGTTAGACTAGTTAATAATTAAGTGGCTTCGATTAAGTTCCCTTTTCATAAAAAGCAACTGTGAAGTACTGTAAATGATGTTTAGGAAAAAGAGACACACCAGTGACTCTTGAAACTGGATTGTTCATCTCTGGATAACAAACAGGAAGCCCGAGGAATGCCCACCCGCAGTCAACCTTACCCGGAAAGATCTGGTTGCAGACCTGCAGTATCACACTCAGACAGATGTGTTTCTCAGCTGTAGCTCTTCTCTGACCTGCCTGATATGCAGAGGTCCTCAGCTCTTTAAAACATTACATTAAAAAATCATGTTTTTACACTGACCCAAACCCTGGTAGGCTCCAAGAACAACAAAGCAGGACTTACTGCCATTGTCGTCAGAATCCTCACTGCTGCTGGGAAGGCGACCTCGTTTCATGATCTCCCCGGGAAACAGCAGGCAGCCTGCAAAGCAATGAGACAGCACTTAACCCAAGATGATAATACACAATCATCAAGTTGTGCTTCAGAAGGCAGCCCAGGATTTACAGCATACAAAAGCAAACAATCGGCTTTAAGTAGCATTTGAATTGTAAATAGTAAAAAGACCAGATACATAATTAGGTGCACTCATTAACAGAACAGGTTGAAAAGGAGGGGGAGGGGCAGAGAAGTCACTTATCAGCAGGTCTCCCAAAGGTGCCAGGCTTCTCTCCCGTTCCTGTGACATTATCACTACAACTAGTCCAGGAGTCTCTAGCTGACTGGCAGCAAACACTGCAGGAAGAAAACCCATGGCAATGAGCACAGTGCTTCCTCACTACAGACAGATTCATATTTTTCACGTGTATATGGGGACTGGGGATGGGGTTGTGCCTGAATGTGTGAATATTTACACTGCTCTGGGCATGATCATGCTTTTCGGGCAAATTTTGCTAAAAGATTCCTACAAATTGAATACCTAGAGTTCTAGGAACAAAACAAATGGGGCACTGGGAATGCAAATGCCTCCCCTCGTCATCTCCAACCTGTCAGCAATTCAAAGCTGGAAAAGGAAGGGACCACAGATATCATATGGTTCTGATCCAGACCCCTCTCCTTTACTGACTAGGACCTTTGGGCAAGTCACTACCTAAACCTTTTTCTGGCTTCAGTTTCCTAGTCACATTGTGAACAGGAAACGCCTGATTCTAAATCTAATTTCACTACACTTCACCCCAACCCTTCCAGCATTACAATGTGGTGTGTTTCCAGGAACGTGGCACACAGAACAGTGTGGAGAAAAATATGGAGAACCACTGTACTAGAGTAAGACAGAAACTTCTAGAACTGTCCTAGAACAAGTCAGAATTTAAAAACCCAAAGTTCCATTCTAAATGGACCTGTAAAAGAGGAAGTTAGAAAAAGAAAGCTTATCGCACAATGTAGTCTGTTCCCACCGACAAAATAGACCTATGATTCATTCAAATATTCAGGCCCCTAATCTTTAATTTCAATATTTTATATTTTCTTTCTAAGACACAGGTAGCTAGTGGTAATGGGCTACCTGTTTCCTTAACTTATCCAGTTAGGTTTGCAGATTTTTACCAGTTGATTCTTCAAAAGCCATTAAAAGAATTTCCAAGAGGAAGCCAGGACGTGAGTACTAGGGTTTCACACTGTGAAGCAGGATCACAGTCCTAAAGCCCACCCATCCCCTTTCCTGCAGAGCCCCATTCCACTGTAATTCTAACACCCAGGGCTCGCCTGGGGCAGGTCCACCCCAGAAAGACTTCCACAGCGACAAACCCCTGGGGCCCACTCCCCACTGGAAACAATTGTCTTCCCTACCCTGTCACCTTGTGCCGAAACACCAAGTGCTGACAGCTGAACTCTCTTCAACAAGCTTCTGGAAGAAGGCACCCCTGCTCCACTCCGGACCCAACAGGAGGTACAAGGAGAAAACAGAAAGGCAAAGCCCGCTTATTCCCAGCAACAGCTTCAGCTCCTTAGAGCCTGCATTACAAGAGAGCTTGAGAAAAAGAAGAGGGGAAAAAAAAGTGCCACCTAAAGAGGAATTCCTTAAAAGTTAACAGCATGAAGCATCAGGGCAAGAATACAGCCCCCTCTTCAGGAGCGGGTGTGAGAACTGAGAAGAGGCTGCGAAAGCCCATCAAAAGCTCCCCAGCTGGAAATGAGGAAACAAACACTGGTTACATCACTGATTCGAACAACTGACATTTACCTAAATGCAAGAGTCTGGAGAACTTAGAATCTTTTAAAATCAAAATGCCTTCCTCTGTGCTTTCAAACACAGCTTCCAGAGAAAGCATGCACCTCAACAGTCACTGTGTGCAAAATGCAATCACTGGCCAGGACAGAACGATCCTCCTGAACACACGTAAGTACTTGCAAGCGAAACAAGAGTAAAAGTAATGTTTCCCTTCTAATGAGTTCCATTTTCATCCACCCCGAAAGACCTTGAGTAAGAAGGTTGAGAATGTCGTGCTGTACTTCTCCAGGGAAGCTGGCACAGGAACGGGGAGAGTGCACGCCAGAAGTGCCTCTTCTGTGGCTCTAATGTACTTAATCCTTGACATCAGGCTGATTTATCTCACCTGGGGTTACTTACTCTATCAAGAAATCAAAGTACGCACATGTTACTATCTTTAAGACAGACAGCACAGTGCCTGTCTGCTGCAAACATCTGTCCAATGAAAGCCAGTGAGAGAAAGCAGAGGGCCCTCAGTATCATTTAAGGCAATGGCTGATTATTATCTAGACAGCAGTAGAATAAGTAATAATAATAATAATAATAAGGCTATTTGCAACACTCCAGAGAAAGCAGCAAAAAAATACATTATCATATAATGCATCCTACAAACATCTGAATACCTAATATATGAGGAAGTGCTGGAGAGAAATGACTGTCCCTGACCTCATGGAGCTTCTGGTCTAGCTGAGGTGACAGACAAGTCAACAGGAATTCAGTGTTAGTGCCTGACAGTGGTAAACACCAGGCTCTACAGGAGCACAGGCTGGTGGAGTCAGTAAGATTCCGAGCAGAGTCCTGAAGAACAAAAGGGAGGTAACAAAAAGCAGCTGCACAACAAAGCTCTGGGCAAAGCTCTGTAATGTTTAACATACACGTCACCAGCATCTTCACGTTCGGAATCGTACTGCTGCTTGCTCATTTCTTTACTAATATACAACCCTTCTGATCTTTCTATTCAATAGCCATGGCTTATCATTTCATAACATATGACCCTCTCAAGTCCTCCTACTGCCCCACCAGCTCTGCAGCCACCTACACGGAGATTACTTCAAGCACCACCCTTCTATTCTACATGCCCAGTTCCTTACCTTTCCAATTATTAAAGCAAACAGAGCCTTCCTACAAGGTGACCTCATCACATTATTCCCTATGCCCATCTCTCCCTCAGTTTCACACTGCAAATGAGTTCAGCCAGAAACTCAGAGGTTTTCCTCCACCGGGCTCCTCCCTGCTCTACCTAAACATCTCTCCTCACAAGCCCCTGTAACCAGCTTGCCTGGCCTCTGTCCTTGAAAGCACCCCTGCTTTCCAACCTCAGCCTCTGCTGATGGTGCTCCTTGGCCCTGTCCTCCCCACCCATCTCAACGCCACCTTGTCTCCAGGCTCAGTGCAAAGCCACTAAGTACCGTCCACCATTCCAATTAAAAGCATCTACACCACTCATTTCATCTTTTTTCTTATTTTAAAACTTCTTTACCCTTTTTAATATACCATTTTCTTCAGTAGTCAATCAACTCCTGCCTTATATCATCACTTAAATGTTCTATACATGTGTGTCTCTAAAGCTTATAGTAAGTTCTGGAGAACAGAGATCCTTTCAAATCAAATGTGAAACAAAGACATCAGAGAGAGGGTTCTTGAACAGAAACAGGACTTCACAGGGTGGCTAGAACAGATGCCTCCCAGAACTCTGGATCATCCTCAGCAGGGCTTGTCCTCACATCCTGTCTGGTTCCATCAAAGCTGACTCAAAGGGATGCCATTTGCAGGAGCCTGGAATGTCCACCCGCCATGAAAAGTTATTAACAGCTAGGCAGACAAAATACAAACTATTAGGCATTTGGGACTTTGCCCAAAATTGAAAGACTACCTAGGAAGCCAGATTATAATCACAGCACTGCCTGGAAAGGCCAAGTAAGAGGAAGTCATTGTCCAAAGACCATTGACGGAGCATTCAAGTGACACTCCTTTGGCACCTCCATCTCCACTGTAGGGAGGGACATGCCAAGACAACCAGGCACCTGTGGTGGCACCAGCTTCTCAGGAAACATAGGTACCATCCTACCTGCTGGCCCCAAACCCTACTTAAATCACATGCAGATCGCTCTTCTTCCACCTCTTCTGTCAGATGGGTTAAAATGTAGTGTAGATTAGCTAATACATTAATTTAGTTAAAACTGCATCAAGTTAGGTGCCAGAGACATGGTGAACAAGATACTGAATGGCCCCCAGAGAGACTTCAGTGTGATAACGGCTATAAAGGTTACAGGATTACCATGCAGACTATGATGGGACATGGCATCAGTACATGAGAAAGCAATGTAACTGAAAACCCTGAAATTTCAGTTTCCTCCGACAGAAACTGGGGGAAAGAAAATCAGTAGGCATTTAGCTCAGAGCAGCCATTAGCTGAAGGAACCCATGCCCTAGGTGGCTCAGGAATTTGCAAGTGAACAAGTTCAGTGACCTGGGTGTGGTACCAGGGAGGCATGACTGGTATGTGACTCTAGCTAAGAAAGAGTGAGAAATGACCAAGAGGACAAAGAGAGAAGAGCTTTTACGAAAGAGTAAGATGATTAAGAACTTGAGGATGTTTATTCAATGCTACTCCTAGGAAAGAGGGACAGATTTGAAGAAAACAAACTGTCCTGTAACTAGAATTACTCTCTGTAGTGGAACAGGGACCATTTATCAGGCCATAAACTCTACAGCTATAATAAGGATTACACCCTAGTGGCTTTAATTATCTTATGGTTTATATGCAGACAGGCTGATTTTTTTCCAGTTTTATCCACAACTATCCATTCTTATTTATTTCACTGAAGAAGTTCTAAAAGGTACTCAGTTAAAGACCAATACATACTACTTCTCTATGTATCACCAATGTCGTGGATTAGCTATGTATTAAAATAACCTATAATGGCTAACATTTGCAAATCTCAAACACCCAAATTTATCCTTTCCCCCAGTAACCATAAGATTGTTTACTATGTCTGCAAGTCTGTTTGTTTTGTAGATGAGTTCATTAGTGTCCTTTTTTTTTCCTGTATAGCACAGGGAATTATATTCAATATCTTATAATAACCTTTAATGAAAAAGAATATAAAAATGAATATATGTATATATGTGCATGACTGGGACATTATGCTGCACACTAGAAATTGACATATCAGATCCAAATATGCTTCAAAACAAAAACAAAAAACCTATGGGATGAATGACTGAGTTCCTGTACATAAACTATATCCTATGCTCACTCAGCTATATAGAAAGAGATGTTTCACTTCAATATCTAATTAACCTTTAACTAG
The DNA here is from genome assembly GCF_048564905.1 of Vicugna pacos. NCBI lineage: Eukaryota > Metazoa > Chordata > Mammalia > Artiodactyla > Camelidae > Vicugna > Vicugna pacos. Next base: position 30,167,913 of record NC_132988.1, read on the forward strand.
AATAACTTCCATTACTTTACCTTTAAATGTATAGGTGTCCCTCCATTCTCTGCCAAAGTTAGTAATCTAATACTTAAACATACTATATTTTTAAACGTATTTAGAAAATGTGTAATACAAAAACATATATTGAAGAACATATTTTCAGACACCAAGCAGTCTTTATATAAAAAGTATTTTATAATGAGCTGTTTCTATTTGCTAAGTTCACACAATTTGAATATTATTTCTAAACATTATGTAATTAATAATTTGAGTCCTAAGTTACTGGTCATAAACTACTTTCTCCATGAAGAGATTTACATTGTCTTAATAGGTCATCTTTTTGACTTCTATGGAGTATACAGCACCCAATGGAACAAAGTACCCAAAAATAATAATGACCTATACTTCACAGTAACCTCCTGTCCCTAAATGCATGTGAAGGAAATCCAGCTGATTTCTTACCTCAGTTTTTAAAGCAAACAATCGCCTAGATAGTAAGTTTTCAAATTGACAACACTAATTCATATGCTCAGAGTCTAAAAATACTAGTGTGACTATAACTTAAACCCAGATTTCTCACTTTAACCAAGAAGTTATTTACATCTGGTCAAAAAAGTAGTCATAGACTTGATTTAACTGACAAACTGCTCTGCTCTTAAGTGTTGAAGTTTTAACCTTGTCTAAATATTTTAACCTAGAAAAATGGAACTTTTAAAAATGTGTCCTTTATAATGTCATACATCAAAATTTGTTTAAAAGGAAATGCTGCCCAAGCTACTATAAAGCCTTTGCAAAGACATCATATTTGAAAATATTCAGCTGAAGAGTTTGTATTAGCAATAAATAACCACCTCAAAAATATTGTAAGAACTGACCAGATAATAAATGCAATATTTACTCCTATGTTACTAATAAAGCCCAAATTACACATTAGTTCACCATAAATTCTTTACAAACTATTTTTAAACTCAGACCTTAAAAGTCAATAAAAGAATTTTTCAAGATTTCAAGGAATTTACAAATGAGTGGTTCTGAATGACTCACAGGCAGCTCCCATTTGCCAATTTGTAAATAACCCAATCCCTGCTTATGTGCCCTAAAACAATCTATTAAACCCCTCCCAGGTCTCTGTAATTACTGACTCAATTAGAGCCAGCACCTGAAGAGCAGCTATGACAAAACACCCCAATCATCTGTATTTGGAATATATTTTTGTTAACTCCCCTTTACATGGGAGTAAATGAATACAGCCCCAAACAGTAAAGGCAATAAGTCAGCACGGCCTCCAATCTCGAGCTTCTATCCCTATTTCCATCTATTAAGAACTCCTTTCTGTTAGATCTATATGCTCAGATACGGAAGATGCTGAAAACTTATCATCAGCAAACTGTAGAGGAAAAAACCTGAAATTTGGCCCATTTATATATAAAAGAGGAGGGAAGAGAATATATACACCAATTGCTTGCATACTCATGGAAAATTTCTGGAAGAACATTAAAGTTAACAGTGTTTATCTCTAAGAAATTTGACTTAAGTGTTCCAGATAGACTAGTTTGGGACCTTTTAAACTTTTACTTCTCTGTATGACCTTTCACATGATTTTAATTTTTTTTTACCATGATCCTGTACTACTCTATTTATAATAGTAAAGACTTAAAATCCAAAACCTTCCTTCCCTGCTCCTCATCATATTACAAAAGACCCTGGGAGCACAACTTCTTGGCCCCACACAGAATCCAGCCTAAAATAAGCAGCCATCAAATCAACTATGTATACCCCACCTCCTTCCTGAGATGGGCTATCAAAGGCTTGCCTTGCTTCAAAAGAATACCTGATGAAATAGTGCAGGAGGGAAGGAAAAAAAAAAAACAGAAAAGGTAATAGGATAATGCCATAAAGTGCTATTATCACCCATTCATTATTTACTTCAAAAGCAAAAGTTTTAAAAACATAAGAATAGCCAATGCCAGTAGCAGGTCACTAAAAGTATATGCAGTAAGAACAGGAAAACTAATCCAGACAGGAAAACAAGAGTTTAAACTACCCTTAAAAAATACTCAACTTCCTATCCATTTCAAGAGCAGCACTATTTTTGGGAAAAAAAGTTTAAAAAAGCTACATTCCAGAGATGTTTACCAAATACTCTATTTCCTCCTCTACCAATGGCAGGCATGGTTAATAAATTAGGTCATTCTTTTTTCCTACAAGCCCAGACATGACTTCAGAATCCTCCTTAACACAGTGCTATCACCCAGTCAGAATTTGTGAGATATTTGCCCCGTAGGTCCTTTTTATACTTTTTGACAATTTACCAGGGAAAAGGTGAAACCAATCTCTTCAGAATATATGAAAATACATTTTTCTAAAGCACTTCACTGAAATCAGATGTGTTCCATTCTGCCCTGGGGGGGTGGTCTCTGAACCAAATTCTTATTTATCCCCCCCCCACCAAACACACACACACACGTGCAAATCTTCAGGTGAAACTCTAAGTTCACTGAAGAATAACACTTTAGAAAAGCGTTAGTTAGGAGTTGGTTTCTGAACGAAACAAAGGTAAAGATAAGGATAGGAAAGTAGTCTACACCCCCTTATTCCACCCTTGGAAGAATAAGCCAATAAATGCAAAGTGACTACAGGGTAATTTTAAAAGATTTTTAAATGCTCAAACCAGATGTTCTTATACAGGATATACAAAGCAGCTTCTGCAGAAACCAGACTCAACCAGCTAACGACAATTACACTGCACACAGACTGAAATGCAGCTGTTCTGAGGAACTTTGTTCCTTGATTATAGCCGGTTGTCAGAAACTATCAGTTACCACTAACAATGTTAAGTCACCAAAAATTTTTTAAGTACTGTTTAAAAAAAAAAGTCAGATTCCCAATGTCGTACATTAGAAGACCTAGATGGCACACTTAACAAAAACTCCATTTACACATCATCTGAATTACATACGAAAACAAATATTTCATCACAATTGTACAAGTCTTTATTATGGTCATGGAAACATAAGACAGTCTCAAAACCTAGCACCAAGGTCTGGAAAGTATTCTCTGAGGCTAAAGCTGAAAAGAGTCTCAACCATGGATTATGTCTACAGGAAATCCTCCCCAAAGAAACCCATAAAACCGTAACTGTGGCACTAGAAAACATTTTAAAGATAATTTAATTTACCTTTCCTAATGTTAAAGGCAAGTACATACAATGAATTCTGGAGAGGTTAAGCAGCAAGAGTAAAGATGCAGACAGGTCTAGGGCAAAGCCAGTGGCTGAACCAAAGACCAGTTCTCAAGGTGGGTGGCCCTATTGTGACACCCACCTCCCCCCAGGTGCCTGCACAGGCCTCCCACTAGACACCTACTAGGATTTAGAAAGAGGTTATCTTTAATATTAAGGCCATGCCTTATATGTTAACAGGGAGCAGACAACTAAAATGTACTCAATAAACGATAGTCTGTTAACTTAGAACCTGAAAGTTTCCTGGCAAGCTGATGGGAAGATGGTTGCAAATGCCATTTTAACCGGTGAAGTGTACAAAAGGTAGAGCAGGAAGGGGCATGTGCTAGTCATCCCCCAAACACTATCACAGGGTTATGAATCCCCTGAGCAGCAGGCATTAACTTCTGATTGGCATGACACACACACCCTACTTGGAGAGAGGTTATCTGCCTCTGTAGGGATCCCCAGGTTACAATGTACATTCCCTTACACAGGGCTTCTCTGCCTGGCTCCCCTGCATGGTGTGACTACCTGGTTGTGCTTTCCTAGGTACACAGGATCCCATGTCACACATCCTATCCTCAGAGGGGATCAAGGAACCAGAGTTAAGAGCCACAGCCTTTAGACTAGCCAGATCCCTCCCTATTTATCAAACAAACTTCTGACTTCAAGCTGTTATTTCAGGTTCCTATCAGAAGGGGAATTCAGTCCCAACAGAAACAATCCAATGACCAGGTAATGCTGTGTCTCATTATAAATCAGGGGTCCACAGCCTGTTTTTGTCCAGCCTCTGAGCTAAGAATGGTTTTTACATATTAAAATGGTTTAGGGAGAAGGGATCAAAGAACATTTCATGACACCAGACAATCATACAAAATTTAAATTTCACTGCCTGTAAATAGTGTTATTGGGACACAGCCATGTTCATTCATTTACCTCTTGTGTCCACTGTTTTCGCACTTATGGTGGCAGAGCTGAACAGCTGTAACAGAGACCATCAGGCCCACAGAGCCTAAAATATTTACTATCTGGCCCTCAACTAAAAAGTTTACTGATCCTTGCTGTAAATCAATACACTGGCAGTAAGGAGAGGGTGTTCTCTAAGTGACTTAAATAAAGGCCATGTCTAGAAACCCATGAATTTTTCTCAAAAGAAAACCCCTGAGGCTCCTACTTGGGGTCAGCATATAGTACTAACTTGTAACTTCTAACATGCTTATCTGATTTTCAAACCAGTAACCAATAAGCAGAAAAATGTTGTAGGCAGGCATGTTTACTATAATACACGGTTAATAGTGATAAAAAAAAAAGAATTCACCAGAATTTAAATACTAAACTGGAATCCAAGGATGCACTTAAAGGTATTCATCCAAACCCTGAAATGACATGAAAATTTCAGTGCAACCTGCTTTTTCTGAGGAAGAGGTTCCACAGGTTTTGGATCTCAAAAATGTCCTTGACCTTAAAAAAGCTACAAGCCACCAGTACTCAGCCTACACCTCTTAAGTGCATCATTGTATTTCAACACTGAAATAATTAATGCTGATAAAAATGACCATGAGTAATCAAGAAAAATCTTAAATCACATTAAGAGTACTCTGTGCTAAACAAAAGCAAGCCACACAGCTCAAACTCCAGCAACTTGTTAACCTTGCCAATTCTTGCTGTTTACCCTGCATTAGTAGTAAAAGTTTTCAAACTTCACTTAAAATAACTCTTTAGAAACTGTCTTAGAAGCAGTCATTAATTTTCAAATTAATAAGATCTCCTGTGCAGACATTAAATGATCGATATTAAAAGGTACTTATTATTGACAATTGGGAGTACTTCCAAAAACAAGAGAAAATTCTGTTTTAATTCCTTCAACAAGTAAGTCCAAAAGAACCTAAAGCTTTAGAAGTAAATAAATAGGCCTCTCTCTCTGGTCTTCAGAGACGGCCCACACTCTGTCTATGGAGTGTGTATCTACTTTTACTTTAACCTGAGCTTCCAATCCCCACACCTTGTGGCCTTTCTCTTGCCTTCTGAAACAGCCTGCACTCTATTCAGTGCGTATCTCTCTAAATAAATCTACCTTTACTCAAGTAAATAAATAAACTTACTTCTACTGTCCTCAATCACCTTATTATGTCATAACTCCACCCAAGAAATCAAAAGCAAAAAGTAAATATTGGACTGGTTTTAGAGTATTCATGAAAAGTTAGTCCTTGCAAAGGGGAAGACGTAGGGGTTCCCTGAACATTTGCTAAGTGCACATCATATACTACTGGTCTAGCATTAACAAAGGACTCAAAAATGGAAATATCCCATCTCTTGCCCAGCTACTAAGCTTTCCATTCCATTTCTGGCAATCTATTTTTGTTGCATTCAGGAGAGGAAAGACATCCTCAATAATTATTCAAGGACTAGGCTAGATAAGGCTAGGCCACAAGAACACTGCCAAGAGTCAGGATCAGTATCCTCTCAAGCTAGATTTTCTCTCTGTTCCATGACACTCAATCCGAGCTAAACTTAAGACAAGATGCCACTTCGACTCAAAGGTAAAAAGGCCCTCCATGGTCACTCTTGCATTATTAGGAATGCAGAGTTAACTTACTCCATCAGAGCCCACCAACTGTGAAAACATCAAAATATATATCCCTCATGATCAAAGAGTAATATTTTTGTGTAAGTACACCAGGCAAATGGCAATAGACTCTTTCAGTTAAGTCTCAACTTTCTGAAATAACATATACTGCAAATAACACATTAATTGTCCAAATTTTAAATACAAGATAACATATAAAGTGCTGCAAAATCTTGAAAATGGAGAAAATACACTGAACACTAAAATTTAAGGGAACGACTTAACTATCTCAGGAACTAAAACACTTTTCCAATTAAGGTTCCTGATACCATCTAAGAAACTAACAACTCCAAGTAAAGACAGCCTTTATTTAAAATAAAAATATATATATACATATATAGTTGAATATGGTGACAGTATTCTTTTACAGGCTTGAACAGGAAGGTGAGGAAAGAAGTTTAAACTATAACTCAATTAAAAAAAATTTTTTTAAGTTTAACACTGGTATAACTCCCACTGTTTGAACAACCAAGCCAAACTTTTTAATGTCAATCCAAAAACAAAGCATAATATTGGCTAAGATGTCATATTTTCCTCCAGAGGATATCTATTTTATTAACCATGTGGGAAAACTGGGCTTATAATGCAAATTCTGATGGACCGTTAACTGTAACAGTCTAACAGATGCCCCATAATCCTAAACGAGAAGAGCTTCACCAACAGGGAAGCAAGGAAGCAGGCAGAATTGTGAGTCATATGCCACCTTCTCACTCCTGACAAACCCTAAAGATACAGGATATGGTCAGTGTTTGGTATCTTGATGTTTGCTCTCCCAACCACCTCAGTACTGAAACACAAACACAGTTGATAACTCTTTCCAACAAGTCTGTGGATACATTCATCAAGCAAATTTCTTTAGTTTTCAAACAGATAATCTACAAATCAGACTTCCAAATTACAATTAAAAAGTTGGAATCAAAATAGGATTTTAAAGTCCAGTCATGATTAATTCCAAAGGCACGCCTCCTCAATGTCAGTTCTATCAAAAAGTCACTACAGATTAAAACCTTACAGGAAACAACCAGATGCAGTAAACAATCCTTGACTGGACACTGTTTCAGACAAAGCTGCTGTTATATTTTGGGGCCAAGAGGAAACCTGATTATGTCCCAATAATAGATGAAATGAAAGCTAGCTAACAGGAAAAGAAAATCTCCTCACACAACTGTATATACAGTATGATCTCATTTTGATTAAAACATACATACATATACACAATTACCTGGAGAACAATACAATGATGATTTGTAGGTGGTAGAAATGTGTTATATTTGCTCCTCTGTAATTTCTAATTTTCAACAATGTACATGTAACACCACTTCTGTAATAATACTTTAGGCCACTAAGGGCTCCTTAAAGTCAAAAATCAGTTATTTATGAAGGTGAGACACAAGGACATCTGCTTTTACTCTCACCAAGTTAACTCTTCTTCCCAAAGTCTCTCAGCTAAGCAATGGTTTGTTTCTACAATGTAACATTTCTTTAAACTCCAAAGTTTTTTCTCCCTGGTCTCAGGCAGACCTCAATTTCTCACTATCTTCCCTTTATACTACTCTTTCAGCCTTGGTAACTAATATAAAACTAAAACACTCATCTATAGGTTGAAAACCTGTCAAGTGAGGGAGGAGGAACTAATAAGTGAGAGTGGGGGATCTTTTTAAATGAACATATATCTACCCTTGTCACATTTAAAATCTGCGGCATCCCACTCAACTTTTCTTGTTAGAAAGCAGCCTATGACCTTAAAATGGAATCAAGTTCAAGTACCCCTGCATGTTCAAGCAATTCCCTTTATCTCTGGCTGGTGTTTGGAGGAAGGTAGATACGTGACACTTAAATGGCTAAAAAGTCATAATGAAATATGCCAGGTCAGATACATACATAAAAATATACATACTTAGGGAAGAAGGCAAAATAACCAAACGATTAAAAAGTCATCGGATTTAAAAGTGACATTAGAAGAGACTGAAACCTTTGGGACAAAAAGGCATTAGGAATTCTGGGTTGCGGGTACTTGCTAGAAAGTGTCACCCACAGAACATCCTATGCATCTCTCCAATGTGTGCTGCCCAGTCTACTACAACATATTATTGTATCAAAAGTGTTGTCAGTGTAAACAGGGTTACACTGAACACTTCTTTTCTCCACCTATAAATGATTAAATCTTGATTAGCTGTGATTTGATCAAATACAACTTACTATAGTAATTCTCTAACCATTAGTGGATCACTACCTAAATCAGCTTCCAGAGAAATCGTGTATCTTAAAACTAGTTCATTAACTTTGAAAGGTATTAGCCTTGAGCTACAAGTAACTAGAGAGCTAGCCTTTCACAGTGGGTTTTCTAAAAAGGAAAAATAGTTCACCTAATAAAAACCTTTGGGAAAGAAGCCCCTAAGCATTCTCCTTAATGGAAACTTCAGATTCTTTCAATCCCCAAAATTGTAGCCGTTTTAAGTCATTCAACTGCAGCTATCATTTTACAAAAAGAAAATTTAAATTCCCCCTTGGCTGTGGTAAACAGAGAGCGACAGACCCTCGCCCCCGCCGTGGCGAGGTGGGGCGCCTGCCTCCTCGTTATTAGAAAGCCAGCCAAAGCTGCTTTTAAACGGTCTCCGGGTGACGACGCATTCCTAACGGGTTTCGAAGGCACGTTTAAATCGCCCGCTTTTTTGTTTGCTCGCTTCATTCACCGGGCGCCGGGACTGCGGCCGCCCCCGCGTGGGGGAGCCCGGGGTGGGAAAGCCCAGAGACAGGGGGAAGGCTGGGGAGGGGAGGGACGGGTGGGGAGGGGGGAACCTGGGGCGCCGAGAGCCAGGGCGGAGGACCCAGGGACGTGAAGCCAATGTGGAAGGGGGGAGAGTGTGGGTGGGTTGGAGACAGAAAACTGAGGACCCCAGGAAAGGGGGGATCCTGGGGAGGGGCGAGCTGGGCCGCCGCCCTGCACCCAAGAACGCACCGCGCGGCTCCCGCCGCCGCCCGCCGGGGTTTGCGCAGGGCCCGGCTCAGCGCGGCGGCGCCGCCCCCCTCCTCCCTCCCTCCTTCTCCTCCTCCCAAGGCGACAGAAACAACAGCGCGGGAGGAGGGGAAAGTAACTCCCGGCACCTCCGCCGGAATTAGCCCCGATGCAGTGATGACACCTTCTCGTGGCGCAACCAAGCCCCGCTTTCTCCGCAGCGGCGTCCCCGCCGCCGCCCTCTCCATTTGAAAGTGGCCACCCCCCCGCCGCCGCCGCCGCCGCCGCCGCCACCGCCGCTCCTCCCGCCCCGCCGCCGCCAGCTGCACCAATCCGCTCGGCCCCAATTGCAAATCAAATGCTCCCTCGCGTCCAGAAGCCACTTGAGCCTCTGGAAACGGCCGCGCCGTCCCCCTCCCCGAGTCCCTCCCGGGCGGCACCTAAGGGCTGGGGCGGGCGCGCCGGCGAGAAACGGTTGTGCTATGGGAGCGGCGGCGGCGAGCAGCCCCGAGCGGGCTCGGCTCCCGCTCCCGCCCCCAGACAGTTCTGGAAACTGTGTATCACCTCTGTCACAGGAAGCCATCCGGCGAGGAAGGCGGCGCGGAACCAACAAACAAACGCCTGCGCCTGCCCGCCAGAATCACCACGGGGATGGCGACCGGCTTCGGGCCGTTCCCTGGGCGGGGGCGCGGTGGCCACCCCCGCGCCGCGGGCTTTGTGCGGGGTTCCCGCGGCGCGGGCGCGGTGGGCTGGCGTCCCCGCCCCCGAATACCCCCACCCCGGGCCCCGGCGGCGCTGCTGGGACCGTTAAGTGACGCTCCCGCCGCGGCGGAGAAAGCGCCTCAGCCGCCGCCTGCCCCCATTTCCACATGGAGCCGCCTCTCCTCCAACGCCAGAGGCGGGCCACAAAAGTTGGCCCCGGGGCCACCCAGCACCTGCCCACGTGCCGCGAAGCTTCGCTCCCAGGTCTCCCCCGTCCCTTCCGCCCCGCCGCCCTCGGCCGCCAGGTCACCTATTACCGGTGGGAGGGGAGAGAGGCTGCTATTTAAACGCCCGCGGAAGTTGAAGCACCCCCACTGGCGGGTGCCGTGCACCTGCCTCCCGCCGCCGCGCTCCGCCACTTTGAGCAGCAGCGGCGTCCTCGGCCCCGCCTCCAACCCGCAGGCGGGCGGGGGAGAGCGGGAAGGAGGTGGAGGGGATCGAATTTCTCCAGCAAATGGGACCGTTCCGACAGGATTCGGTTCCCCGGTCAACATTCCACATTCCATCCCTCTCCCGCATTTGCAAGCCAGCGCCAACAACCCGGAAAGCCTGCTGGCTACCGAACAACAGCTCCCAACTCACAAATACACACTCACAGGCACAAGACACGTGCACTGAAGGGCTTTGCAACTTGCAGTCCCGGGGTGCACACTGCACGTTCATTTCAGGCAGTGAAGACCAAGCGACACCCCCACAATTTGCAGACGGTGCCAAAGGTTGCAATTTGCAATCCGTTTTAAGTTCATGGTTAATCGGTACTTTGCTCTACCAAAGCAACTCCCTCCTTATTTCACCGATGAAGGGCTTTTCACTTCACAGGTGGTCCCACTGTAAGTAAAAGGTTTGATCATTGGAAATCCAATTTGGAAGAATCTAATTGCTAAGCTGTCCCTCACCCCCACCCCCGCTCACTGCCCTTGAATTGATGTAATGAATATTTTGGACATGTGGTGACGCGGTGACAAGAGCCAGGGCTGCGGCCACCCTATACAGATATACCTATACACACACACCTATGTTTGGACAAATACAGTCGTCGTCCCTCTCCCCTTCCCCCCGCACGGTCACACACACTCTGGATTCATATATGTACGCGGACCTGCGTTCTGCCATTGCCATCTGTCTACCAAGTTGCTACTATGCTTTCCACTTTCATGCAACCTAATAATACACTTTGGCTTTTCTAAAAATGCTATAAACTAAAGCCAACTAAACTGGGCTTCTGCTCCCGAATACGTTTAATTTTATGATTCATCTGAAAATCCCATGTTCTTCGCAAAACCAGAAGAAAAAGCTCTAAGTCTTCACCCGCCCCCCAAAAATTGAAATATAATCATAATAAAACTTACTGACCCAACATAGATCAATTCTCAGGATCCAAAAATCATCCTCTCCTCCTCCTTTGGCCCCCGCCCCAGCAATGCCCAAGTTACTGGTGGGATAGTAACGCTGCGCTTGGCGGCTGCCTGCCCTCCCTCCTCGCTACATATCGAGGACCCAATCTTTTGGCGCCATATTAATGACGTACTATATTATTTCCACTAGGCAGCGACCTTCGGCATTAAATTACTCCCGAGAACTCCCGAGCAAAGCAACAAAACCATCAAATATGGCTGAGCCTCTCGGCTCGTCCTGCAGCCGCCGCCGCCGCCGCCGCCGCCGCCGCGGAATCCGACGCGCACACGGACCCACACGCGGACACGCGCGGACTCTCGCGCGGCGCGCCCTCCCCGCGCGCCCCCCGCGGCCCGCGCGCGTACCTGCTGCGGAGGGGTTCGGCCGCGGCGCTGGGCTCCTCGCCGCTTGCTCCGCGCAGCATGAGTTCGGGCCGCGGCGGGCGAGCGGACGGACGGGCTGGCGGGCGGAGAGCCGGGCGGGCCCCTGCTCTCGCCGGCGCACACACACCCGGCGCTCGCGCAGGGAGGCACTCTCAGACGGGCGTTTGACTTGTTATGGAGGAAGGACTGTGTGAATCAAACTCATTTCTGGGTCACTGCTGCCACAGGGGGGAGCACTTTAATCCCTTGCCAAAACGAGAGGGTGGGGACAGGAGGGAGGAGGGTGTGCGCGGGGAGTCTGCGGCGCGGGGGGCTCCGTCCCTCGTTAACTCTTCGCGGCCCTTGCCGCAGCCGGCCTGGCCTGCATCCGCGGGGGTTCGAAAGGAGAGGCACTGTTCAGCTTTTTAGATCTCTTCCTTCTCTTCCCTTGTGAGCCTAGAAATTCTTGAGGTGTCTCCGAGCAGAGTGGTGGGCTTTTAAATTATTCCTTTCAAACTGTCCCAGTTCCAACTCTTGTTTGACTTCACTGCACCTAGAAATGGATTCTTTCAAGTTAATTTAAAATTATGTAGATTAAAAAATGTGGCTTTTAAGGAGTGTAGTCTGGGTGAGAGGTTTTATTTTTAGGCTGAATGGCAAAATAAATAGTTCTTTCGTAGTAAGCTATAGGGAGTTGCGAATTAGAATGACATTTTTAAATACAGAGAACCCAGTTTTGGAGCCGAAACATATCTTTACCTAAGTTTGTATTGAAATGATCATGGCAAATGAACATTAATTCATTAGGAGACAGTAATTATTTATAAATTGACACCACCTTTTTTTTACACAGTATTACAGAATTAGATATTGCCTTCCAAATATGAGAATTGAGCCTAATACTAAAACCGGGGTTGCAGACTAATATAAAATTAGTCATCAGAAATTAATTTGGGGTTTTTTATGTGTAAAAATGAGTGGTTACTGATTTTCCAAGGAATACAACCTTGTACTGTGGGGGTTAACATAACTTCTTTCATGGACACCCCCCGCTCCCCCCGCTAAAGAAATGAGTATGTGACATTCAGCTTCAACAGGGAAAAGACCAGAGTACAGATTAAAACTCCCATTCAGTAAACAGGAACAGTGATCACTACAAAATTGAGTATCAAACCAAAAGGCATACTTATCCACTGGAAGAGATCTTCTGACTGTATCAGGTTCAGTTTCACACAGTCACACACACCAACCCATCCATCCACATCAAGAACAAAATAATCTGATAAATGCTGCAAAACTAACTGAGTCTTTCAATTATGTTTCAGAAAACAAAGTAAACCAAAGGAAATCATAAGTATATGTCCTCTTTCTTCCTTGCTTGTTTCACTAATGAAAAGTACAGATACTCTTATCAGTCCTGTTCATGTGCTCACTTAATCCTGTTCAAAGAGATCACATATGTAAGGCACTATGCTAACTATCATTATTACTGTTATGAGTATTACACTGCAGTTATTATTTTCACTATTTCACCTTATACATACTCTATTGTTGAAGTAAGAGGACACAGGTTTCCTAGCCAGACAGACTTTGCATTGGATCTGGTTCTACAGGTTATCAGCTGTGTGGCTGTGGAATAAATTACAAAACTTCTCTGAGCCTCAGTGTTGTCATGAGTACTGAAATGAGGTTAACAACCCCTATCTAAAAAGTTAAGAGGAATGAGATAACTCCATAAAAGTGCCCAGCAGTGGCCCTGGCAGTAGGAGGGCTATCCCTCCCATATCTCTTTCTTGGCCTTCTCTCCGTGGAAAATTGCAACTTTTTCACATTCCTGCCAAATTTACTTCACTTCACTCATTCCCCTGCAAAAAAAATAAAAATTAAATCGTGTTTGCCACTTAGCTTTAGTTGTTTGTTTGTTTTCTATCCCCACTCCCCAAACGTCAGACAACAAAATCAAAGTATACTGAATAAACAGATGAGAAAAATAAAGAGGTAAAATGGCACACAAACTCCCAACACTGATACACTGATCAAGACTGATGGTTCCAGAAATATATACAAGATCTTATGGTAGCTCACAGCGAAAAAAAAATGTGACAATGAATATATGTATGTTCATGTATAACTGAAAAGTTGTGCTCTACACTGGAATTTGACACAACATTGTAAAATGACTATAACACAATAAAAAAAAGTTAAAAAAAAAAAAAAGACTGATGTTTCCAGGAACATCCCTCAGTTATGTCACTGCTTTGGAATACTGATCCGCTGAGGCAGTGCCATGTGCTGTAAATAGCCCTAGACTAGGAGTCCAGAGACTCCATCAACTCACATCACGACTCTGAACAAATCTCTTTAGGTCTTAGTTTTCCCACTGACATGATAGACAAGATGATATATCACACCCATTTTCTCTTTAACATTCAGTAATTTCTGCTTGTTCTTACCAAGCTTAGAAAGTGATGATTATTTGAAGAAATGGAGGACAACCTGAATCAATAAGGAACATGTAAAAACATTTCGTCATTAACAATCAGCCATTGACATATTTTTAAATAATAGGTGTCTTTTGCCATCAAACCACAAAGGAGACTTTTACACAACCCATCCGCAAGCATACAGGAACATGGTTTGACTTGCGACAGCACAGTCTAAAATAAAATGTACTAAGCTGGCAATTAGGGAAATGAGTTTCTGGTTCCTCCCTGTCACTTATTGTCTTAACTTACCAAATCACTCATGATCACCATTTCCTAGTCTCTAGAATGGTCCTGTTAATTCACACTTTATTATCAGAGATGAAAGGACATTCAAGAAAATACGTACAAAGTAGTCAGTGTAGTTGAAATATCAAGATTCTAGTCTTTCCTAATCTGAGTAGTATTCATGGTAATAATTACAATTTTATACATCCCTTAAATTTTGCTGCAGGCATACAGTTTTATTATTTTCTTCCATAATAATGGATTCCTATGGAGTAAAATTTTGAATATATATTCATATTCCTGATTCTGAAGTTATACATGATTAAACCTATAATGTTTAGTTACTTTCATTTGTGTCTACTCTGAAGGTAATTGTCAGGCCTTGACACAAAATTCAGAGTTGTTCATATTTGAAATGAAGTAGGTACATATGCTAAAGTCCTATATGTCTCATTCCTTTAGAGAAATGGCAAATACCATTATATGACATATAATGTATACACAATTTTTATTGCACAAGTGCTCTTGTGGATAAAATGGGTTGTGTTCTAAAAGTATGTTTGTATTTAACTGTTTCGAGCTTTGAATTTATGCCCCAAATAAACCTTGTTATAAAGAGGGCTTAAGTTGTCACAAAGTTTTTTTTTAATTAATCTTAATAACTATATGACAGAAAAGAATAACTTTTTATTAACTTTTTTGAATGTTATTATTTAGGTGGGAGAGGATTTAGTTCAAAAAAGGACAAGCAGATATATCTCTGAACAGGAAGAGTAACATTGGGAACCATGAGAAGAAACAGGAGGTGATGGGTAAGAGATTAGGAGAAAGGTTCCCTGCCTAACCAATTGATGAGTCCACCAGTCCTGAACAGCTGGGAAACCCCTCCAGGTAGGTGGTTACAACCTTCCAATATATGGAATGATTGGAAGGCCAGTAATTGACATACTTTCTTGCTGATATCAGGACTGACTAAATTATTTTTTCCTTTAGATTCTTTCTTCCTTTCCTTTTTGTTTCCTTTGCTTGTCTTTAATTTTGGTTGTTTTAATTTTGTTGATTTTCATACTTTCAGCACAAGTTAAGATGTCAAAGAGAAACAATTCTGACAGAGGGACAGAAGAGAAAATAATTTAACACAACCAGATGGAAATGACCAAGGTTAAAAATAGGAAAAGCTTTTCTCGATCATGAAAGGAAAACATGATGATAGAATTTTCAAAATTTAGAAAAGCAAATAATGGTGATAAAATTCACCCATTGGGACAACTATTATAAACCGTGCCATGTATTTTCAGATTTTTTCCTAGGCATTTTTAATAAAATTGGAATGATGTCACATATTTCATTTTACCATCTTCCTTTTCACTTCTTTCATGTATATCATTTCAGTATTCTACTTTTTTTAACATTTTTTATTGATTTATAATTATTTTACAATGTTGTGTCAAATTCCAGTATTCTACTTTTTAAAGTAATTTTTTTGGCAGGTCTTTGCCTGCCTTCATGCCGTAACTCCACCTACAGGTCTCTTCAACTATGTATTCTCATAGTTACTCCCTGGACCTTGTCAACTACTGGGGAGTTCTGCCATCTTTAATATCAAATTCAAATCTCTCTATTTTAGCTACCACCTCCAAGACTTCCAAAGCTTATTTCTCATGAGTTCTTTCTTCTTATCCGGAAAGTCACTCCAATCTACCCCTATAGTCTTCTCTTACCAGACGCAGAGCAGTCGGTGGTAATCCAAAATGTGATCCCCAACCAGCAACAGCAACTGCTCCTGAACTTGTCAGAGATCCATTGTTTCCATCCCCACCCAGACCTACTGAATCAGAAAGGGGCATCCAGCAATCGGTGTTTTAACAAGCCCTCCAGGTAATTCTGATCCACGCTCAGGTATGAGAACCACCTGAGTAGATCTTACTTTCATCCACCACACTCGAGGCACAGGGCGAGGCACGAGAGACAAGGTTGCGAGTAACAAGGGAAGAAGGTCTATTCTCTGTCCATAGGTCAGTTAAAAATACAAACAGGTGATGACAGTTTACTACAAGGTGTGGGGGTAAGCCTATAATGGACCCCTAATCCCTTGTGTGTCTATTTGTGTCAGTGTGGGGGTGTGGGTAGTGGGAGGAGGGTGGTCAGAGAAGGCTCCTCAGGATAAGTGATCCCAGCTGAAATGTGAAGGATTATAAATGTTAGCCAGATGAGAAGGGGATGGGGACCTAGTGTTGCTTTTTTGTTTGTTTCATTTTTTGTTTTAAACAAAACCTCTGGCTTCTGTGTGACGAAGGATGGGGTGGAGGTGAGACACGAGATTAGGGAGCTAGTGAGGAGGCTTCTGCAGTTGCCAGGTGAGAGATAGAGGCGTAGGATGATAGCCATTGATCACAAAATGGAGACAAGTAGACAAATCGGCTTGTGATGGAGGCATGGTTAACACTGGCCCAGCTCTCCAGAGGTCTCCAGCTTGCCCAGTTCAGCACCGCTCCAGGCAGGGGTATGAGAGCTCCTTCCCCCAACCCAGGAAATGCCTGAGAGATGTCTCTAGGGCTTAGCAGGTCCCTGTGGCATCTGGGGAGGGCACCCACTAGGTAGAGGCAGTCATCCGGGGAGGGAGCAACATCTGGAGAAACCAAACGAAGGTCCTGCTGGGCAGTGAACTGGTCAAGGGGTTCAAGCCCTGTCTCTGCATGCAGAGCGGAGGCTCAAGCCACGGGGCCGGGAGAAGAAAAAAGAACCAGCCACAGTCAGGGAGGACTCGGGCCCCTCCCTTCTCAGTGAGGCCTGGATCTGATCCCAGGTACCCCACAGTCTCTTTATCCCTCCTCCGGAAAGCTCCATTTTCCTCTTTTCTTCCACAAAACACCTTAATGGCCCATTATAACCTGAGCCCAAATCATTAGCAAATGAAAAACTGACTCTCCTTTTCTCTAAGGCTGAGAGGGCAGGATGCAGAGAGGGCAGAAAACGGGGAGGGAGGTATCCCTTCCCCCTGGTTTAGCTCCAGTGTTAATGAAGCAAAGAAATGGGGGTAAAGTGAACACTTAAGTTTCTGTGTTGAAGTTGTTTGATAATTCACTTTTTTTTTCTTGCCATGAGGCACATTTAGTTGTGGACAAGATTTGTCTGCGATGGCTTGAATGTCAGAGGTAAAGCAGCAGCTGGAATAAAAAGATGCGTCCCAGGCTTCTGGCTTAGAGAACTGAGTGGATTCCTTCATTTGAAACCCAACAGACACTGAGCACTGAGCAGCGTGCAATGGTGAAAACGAGAATCCTGGAGCAAAGGAAAGGAAGGAAATTCCGAGAGCAGAAATACGATGAGTTCAGCTTGAGGAATCACCCAATTGAAGATGCCCACAGGGCAGATGGGATGGGGAGTGTGGTGCTCTAGAGGGAGGCTGGGTTGCAAGTACTGGTTTAGGAGTTACCAGCACAGAGAGGTTGATGCCATGGGAGTGAATGAGATCAACTGGAAGTGCCTATAAAGTAAGAAGAAAACAGGACCTAAGCTCCAAACTAAGAAGTCATATTTCAATGGCCAGAGGAAGCTGCAAAGCTTCAAAGTTTCATTGAAGGCAGTGCAGGTTAGTTGTCTTCCTTCCTAAATGAGGACTTCAAAGCACCATAGGAGAAAATCACAGACCTGTGCCGATTGGTTGCATGAGGTGTTCATTATCCTCCACCACGTCCTGAACTCACTAATTTCCCCAGGTAGTTCAATCTCCCGTTCTCTTTGGGATTTTGCTCAGAGCTTTCTTCCTGTCCCAGTCTGCTATCCTGCCACTCACCCGGACATGTTCAGCAGAACTCCTAAACCTCCTACACCACAGATGTAATAGAGGCCACCGGGCAGGAGTGCCTTTGACCTTCTGCCTCCAAACCTGCAGATCTTCCCTGCAGGCTCATCCTCCGCCTTCCTTTCTATCACAACAGGAGGCACGGCATGTGACATTTCTTCCACCTGGGCTCAGAATCCTGAGAATGGTTCACCTTTTCTGGTCTCTAGCTCAAGATTAACCCTTCTCTTTCAGGTGTCTTCTGCTTCCCTGGCTACCGACTCCTTCCCAAACATATTTAAATATACTTGTGTCCCTACTAAAGGGAAATAATCTCAAGGCTCCCTTCCTCTGCCTCCCTTAACAGTCACACTTTTTGAAAGAATGGTGTACACTCGCTCAAGCCCACTGAAATCTGACTTATGCCCCCCAGTCACCCCAGTGTAACTGCCCTTGCCAGAGATCATCATTGACATTCTTACTGCTCAATCCAGTGGCAATTTCTCATCCTTGTTTTTACTTGACCTTTTACTTGCATTTGACACTGTTGTCCGTTCATGCCCTGTTTCTTAAAATGCTTTCACCTGGCTTCCATAACCTCAGCAGTCTTCTACTGGTTTCTCTCCTACCCCTCTGGACTCTTCTAATTCTCTTGCAGGCTCCTCTTTCTCTCTTGTTAAAGCCATGCCTCAGACAAATTGTTTTTGAGTACATGAGAAGCTTTTTTAAAAATTCAACTGAAGGAGTAATTTTGGTTGAGACATTTTATAAGAAAAAAGGAATGGTTCACCAACCATGTTTAGAATGGATACAGAAAAAAGAACATCTGGTTAAAGATTATTAGGCTAGTCAATCAGCTGGATGGGTAACCCTAGCTTCCCAGAAGGAGTTCTCAGTCTTATTAAAGTCTGTCAGAAAACTGTTCACGCACTTTATCAGGAATGCTAATTGCTTCCCAGAAGGAGTTGTAAATTACATCACACAAAAAATTTCTGTCCCAGACCAGGTTTGAGTCAATTTGCTTTCTCACTTTCAGTCTCTTAAATGTTGGTTTTCCTTAGGGTTCCCTCCTAAGCTGTATTCTCTTTTCATTCTACTTATATCTCTTGGTGTTCTCATCTACTCTCATGACTGCCCCTCAAAACACACATCTATACTTGTGTCTCCAGTAACTTCTTGAACACCCCCAATGGACCTCCCACAGGCAGTTCAAACTCAATGTATCACAAACTGAATTCATTTTCCCTCCCACTTTGTGCCTCCTCACCTGACTCAATTAGTGTACCACCATCCACAATTGCCAAACCCAGGAGTCAAGACATCGTCCTTGACTCTTGCTTTTCTTTGACATCTCCTCCATCATCACCACCACCACCAATCCAGTTTATTCCCAGATCACTTCTACATCAGTTTTCACCTCTCCATCCCAACAGCCACTATCATCATCTCAGTGATTTACATCACCACCTAACTGCTCTCCCTGCCTCTAATCCTGTCCCCCTCCCTCTAATCCTGTCCCTTTCTAATTCATTCCCTACTCAATAGTCTATGTGCTCTTTTAAAGCAAAAATATGATAACAGCATTCCCATTTAAAACCATTAATTGCCCTTTTCCCCCTTGTTTACTCTTCAGGATAGAATGTGTCATCAACATAGCTACTTACTTTTGCTAGCTCTCCTTCCAAACCCTCCCCCTACTTCATGGCTTTTCACATCTCCTCAGCAGTATCCATTCAGAACCTTTGAAAATGCTTAACCCTAAGCTTGGATCATTCTTCCCTATCTACACAGCCCCTTCTTTTGGCCCTAATTCACTCAAGTTCTACCAAATAGCCTTACCCTACCTCCCTAACCCCTGCCCTTTTCTAAGCTTCCATAACATTCAGTATTATAACTATATTATCACTTCTCTCACTGATTTGTAATTTTTTGTGCCCCTCACAAGACTATCTGTCAGTTGTTCAAAGGACTTTGTCAATTATTCTCTCCATGTGTTTCTAGTACTGGCACCTAACAGTTGGTAGACAGTTAATAAATGTTCTGAATGCAATGGATGAATGATCAATATATTCATGTAATTAAATAGTCTCCAAAGAACCATTTAAAAAACAGATTATAACTTTCATCCTTATTTTCTTATGCTAAAAGTAATAAATATTATGTTTTAGAGAAGCCAAAATTAAAATTAAAATCACCAAAAAGCTATTACTCAAAGATAATTACCACTAAAATTTTGGAATGTATTTTTTTCCATCTTTTGTATATTTGTGTGTGTGTGTATCTATATATACATACTTTTTTTTAGACAAATGGGATCACACTATAATTCTGTTTTGTGACAATATTTAATTTGTCCATATAGTTGGAGGTTTAGGTTATTTCTATGTTTTTCTTTTTGCTAATTACTTCTATCTTTTTTACTAATATAAAGAATGCTTTAGTGAATATCCTTATAGCTCTATAATCCATGATTAGGCAAATGGAATTTTTATTTATAGTGTAACATTCCACCATATAATGGAATCCTCATGATTCCTGATTCTTTATTTACACATTTATGTTTTTCTAAATCCACACTTTTACAAAAAAATGGCTGTAAGAAATATTCCTATGCACAAATCTTTGTTTAACTATTTGACCACTCTTAGGATAGATTTTGAAAATGTAAATTACTAGGTCGAAGGCTTTGGGTTCATTTTGTCAAATTGCTTGCAATGAAACATGCTGTAATTTAGATTCCTCACTATCAGTATATTGGGGACTTGCTGAGTACTTGGCAATTACCCAGCATAGAACTAGACTCTGGAGGGCTGGAAGCATACACTCAAGCAGATATGTATTTGGGGAGATACATAATAGATATATGTAACAGTAAAGGTAACCTGACCACGTATATAAATATCATAATAATTTGAAGATAGGAAATTCTATCAAATGCTGAAATAGGTTAAGAAAGTTTCATAAAAGAGGTAGAATAATTAAGACCAGAAGAGGTAGAAAGAAAGAAATGGAGACTGTGGGGAAGACTTTGAGTTGGGGAAGTTGCCTGGAGACTGCACGGGGAGCAGGAAGCAGGGAAACTCACACTTATTAAGTGTTCTCTGTGCGTATGCCAGGTACTGCACTAAGCATCTGATACATAATATTTCATTTTCTGCTCACACACAACAATCCTGAGAAGTAGGTATTATGGTTATTTTCATCCAACTCTGAATGATGTGAAAAATTGATGTTTAGGGGGATTAAGTCACTTGCTAAAGATCATGAAACTCTTGAGAGGTGGCACCAGGATTTGAACCCAAACAGTCTGCCTCCAGACCTCATGCTTTTCAGCACGTCACCTGACTGACTCATTACAAAGTCAGAATCATTTACCCATCAGTAATCGTATCCATGACTTGGTGTCAGTGAGTTGAGTCACAGCTGGTGCTCAGTAGATGCCTGAGAAAGAAAATGAGGGCAAAAGGGTTTCACATGCTAAGGCTTATTTCAGACGTCAGAGATCTAAACAGTTACATAAAAATATGTGGCATGGACTTAAATGTAAAATGTAAAGCTATAAAACCTTGAGGAAAAAATACAGAAGACAGTCTTTAAGATCTAGGGGTAAGCAAAGAGTTCTTACACTTGACGTCAACAGCAGAATTCATAGAAGGAAAGACCCAAGTATACTGGGTCTCTCAAAATTAAAAATTTTCTCTCCAAAAGACCCTGTTAAGAGGACAAAATATCAAGCTACAGACTGGGAGAAAATATTTGCAAACCACATATTCAACAAAAAACCAGTATATGGAGAACACTCATAACTCAACAATTTTAGAAACTCAAACAATTCAATTAGAAAATGGGCAAAAATCATGAACACATTTCCCAAAGAGGATATACAGATGGCAAATAAGCATTTGAAAAGATGTTCAACATCATTAGCCATCAGGAAAATAATGCAGATTTAAACCACAATGATATATCACTACACTATTATCAAAATGACTAAAATTAAAAAAAAAAATAGTGGTTAACACCAAATGCTGGCAAGGATGTGGAGAAACTGGATTGCTCATACATTGCTGGTGGGAATGTAAAACGGTCCAGCCATTCTTGAAAACAGTTTGGCAGTTTCTTATAAAACTAAACATGCAACTACCACAAGGCCCAGCAATTGCACTCTTGGGCATTTATCCTAGAGAAATGAAAACTTATGTTCACATAAAAGCTTGTACACAAATGTTCATAGCAGCTTTACTCATAGTAGCCAAGAACTGGAAACAACCCAGATGTCTTTCAATGAGTGAGTAGTAAACAAACTGCAGTATATCCATACCATGAAATATTACTCAGCAATTATAAAAAAAAAAGAAAGAACTATTGATACATCCACAAATCTCTAAGAATTTACACTGAGTTTTAAAAGCCGATATCAAAAGGTTACATACTGTATGACTTAATTTACATAACATTCTTGAAACGACAAAATTATAGAAATGGAGAATACATAAGCAATTAATAACGGATAATGCGGGAGTCAGAGAAGGAGGGAAGTGTATGTGACTACAGAAGGCAACATGAGGGATTCTTGTGGGGATGGAAATGATATATATCTTGAGTGTATCAATGTCAATGATATTGCACATGAATGTATCCTACAATGATATTGTGCTGGAATTTCCCAAAATGTTACTATTGGGGGAAACTGGGTTAAGGGTACATAGGACCTTTCAGTGGTATTTCTTATAACGGTCTGTTAATTAACAATTATCTCAAAATGAAAAGTTTAATTTAAAAATATATAGCCAATTGGAAGAGAAAAGAATGTAAACACTAACATATTCCTAGAAAGTAACCTAAAAGGTAAAGAAACTTCCCTATGTCATTCAACAGAGCAACAGGAATGAAAAATTCACCTGGCCTAAAGCTATGCAGATGTATACCTTCCGCTCTGTTGCTCTTTTCAGTACTAGTAGAAACAAGCAGCTAAGCAAGGGTAGGAAGAGAAAAGAAGCCTCGAAAATCAGGAAGAAAAAAAAAATGGAGTGGTCCTTTCTAGAGCCCTTTATAAATATTCTCTGTCACCTGGCTTTCTGTTTTCTATCCAAATGGCCAAATGGAATTAATGACTATGCCCTTTCCATGGTAGAGACTCACCAGGGCCCTGAGGGCAGGGGAAGAATCTGAGTCTTGCCTCACGTCAGCCAAATCTTACCTAATCTCTCACACATATTTCTCCACTCCAGTCCCAAAGCTTCACCCCAGTGCCCTCCCCACCCTCCCAGAGTCCCATTCCCCCAGCAGCCCCACTACACAGAACAGAGCATCCACGCAGACATCTAATATATCACTGACTGACTTCTAATCATGGGTCAAGCCCACTAGGTCATTCTGAAACATTCATCTTAGTTTTAAAAACATGAGAGGGACATTCTTGGCAAAAATCCAGGAGTAATGAATTCTATGTTCTAGAAACAGAGAAACTGAACTATTTCGATTTGAAAGTAAGAGCTGGCAGGAAACCAACAGAGCAAAGTCCTGGGGGGAAGGGGGCAGGAGGAACAGGCTGGTTAGTTAACTTGTAGGTCTGTAAGGTGGGCAGATTTCCTTAAAAAGCAAACAAAGCAATTTTAGACTTGAGAGACTTAATTGGTATCCAAGGCCAAGAATATGAATAATGTTATATAAAAACCTTGCTCAAGTGAGAATTCTGCAATCAAAGCATTCTGACTCTAATGGCTAAAGTTTAAGGGGGAAGAATACAGAAAAGGACGTTTATTTTTCCAATCATATATTATAATATATATACCACTCATGGTGTCAAGATTTAAATCTCATATTTTTTTTCCATCTGGCAATAAAAGGTTGATGCTTTTCAGAATTTTCTATATCTAAGAAAATAAAGAGTCAAGCTGCTTTTGTAGGTTACAGACAGCGCTAAGATACTCTTACATTTGTTCTTCCCTCCATAAAATGAGAAACTTCATTTATGAATAAGGTAAAATTAGAGAATTAATAATGGCTTAATAGCAATTCTAGATCACTTTGGTAATGAAGGACAGGAATAGCACATATAAATAG
Source organism: Vicugna pacos (assembly GCF_048564905.1). Classification (NCBI taxonomy): domain Eukaryota; kingdom Metazoa; phylum Chordata; class Mammalia; order Artiodactyla; family Camelidae; genus Vicugna; species Vicugna pacos. Next base: position 30,191,783 of record NC_132988.1, read on the forward strand.
AAATTCAAGGACAGTGAAAAATCTATTTGTTTTAACCTCTTCCCTTTCTATCCCCCTTCCTGTCCAACTAAAATATTATTATTGAAATGAAAGAAAGGCACACAGGAACAAAAACAACAAAACAAAGAGCCTGTGGAAACTACTTATGTCACCTTCTTTCAAATTATAACAATCACTGTAAGTATCATTGAATGAATAAAAATATATGTATAAAAATGCCCATTTCTGGGTGATTAATTTTATTATAGCAAAAAATGGGCAACAATCTAATGTCCAAAAATAGGAAAATGTTTAAGTAATTTATGGTATGTTGATATGGTGGAATGTTTTGCAGCCGTTAAAAGAAGTCATATTTTCAAATAGCAAACATTAAGGAGGGAAATACCTACCAATCGTGGGAATAGGGAAGAAAGTGGACTCTCATACAATGCCAGTAGAAAAGTGGACTGGTATAGACTTTAAGGAAAGTAACCTTGGCAATATCTATTAAAATTAAGAATATGTTACCCAGACAAAGACACAGATGTATGTAAAGAGTATTTTTAACTACAAAAGCAAAAACAGGTAAGGACTATGCCATGGAATCCTCTTATACAAACAGGGAATCATTTTCATGGAAGGAATCCCAACTGAAAGAGCTTACGTCCAACTCACTGTTCACTCATGTCTTTGGGGTCCACCCCTGTGGGATCCTCAAACCTTAATCTTCTCTTTAATCCCAGCCCTCTGGGTAATACTATCTCCCACTTGGCAACTACCCAGCGATGTTCATGGACATACCTATATGGTACAGTCCACCAAGACTATTCTCCTTCTTCACTCACTTCCTCCCACCCATCAGACATTAATTGCCGAGTCCGGTTAACTCTGAATTTGCAGTGAGTCTCCCACTTGTCCCTTCCTCCTCATCCTCTACCATCTATCCTGACGCCAGACCGTATTACCTTCCACAGTTCTATCCAAAGGTAAAACTGGTTTTCTTTCCTCATTAGCCCTCCCTGCTCGAATTTACACATTGTGACCAAAGCAATCCTCTGTGAAGTTCTGACCAAGATTCTCTCCTGCGTAGAGCTTTTCAATGCCTCCTCTTTGGGTAAAGAGCAAACCTCAGCATCCTCAGTGCAGCATGCCAGGTCCTCAAGAACCTGGCTCTAGACGTAGCCTGAACAGCCCCAGTGCCTTTGGGTGTTGAACTGGTATACTGGGTTGAATAGTGTCCCCCAGAATTCATGTCTACCTGGAACCTCGCCTTGTAAACTTATTATGAGATAGAGTCTTTGCAGATATAATTAGTTACGATGCGATCTTGCTAGATTAGTAAGGGCCCTAAATCTAGGGACTGGTGTCCTTATGAGAAGGCCATATGAAGACACAGAGAGACACACAGAGAAAAGATGCCCATGTGAAGAGGGAGGCAGAAATGAGAGTGATGCAGCTATAAGCCAGGGAATGCCAAGAGTTGCCCGTAGCCACCAGAAGCTAGGAAGAGTCAAGGAAGCATTCTTCCCTGGAACCTTTAGCAGGAGCACAGCACGACTGACACCTTGACTGGGGACTTACACCTTCCAGAACTGTGAAAGAATAGATTGTTGTTTTAAGCCATCAGGTTTGTGACAACTTGTTTCAGCGGTCCAAGGAAGCTAACACAGTTGGTTACCAAGAAACAACAACAAAAACAACATCCAGAAAACTCAGTTTAGCTCAAGGAGGAAGAAATTTACCACAGAAATACCACTATATTTCAGGGACCCAAGAACAGAAATACAGCTGAGCCTCAGGAACATCCAAAATCAGAGACACAAAGGTCACCAGAGTTCTTGCTCTGTGACGCTGTTTTCCCTCTGTATCAGCGTCATTTCTTTTTCTTCTTCTCACTCTTCCTTTTTTTCTATCTCATTTTGTCTCTCTTCCTACATTTCTCAAGGTTCAAAGTTTAACTTCTGATAACCAAGAGAAACTGATTACTTTTTTTCTTAGCTTCAATTCCAAATTCCCAAGAAAGAACTGAGAGGCCTGTTGAGTCAGGATTCCCCAACATCAATCAATATTATGTGGTCAGATGATGATTCTTACAAAAACCATGTGACCATATGGTACCAAGAAGACGATTTTTATAGAAACCACGTGGGTAAAGTAGACCTGGGAGGAGAAAGGGAAAGGAACCATTTGTGTCCTTGAAATTCATGCTTCCCCTTTTCTGGAAATCCCTTTTTCTCTTATTCTGTCTCTGCTTGTTGAAATCGCACATGACTTTGAAAGTTTAGCTTCAACATCACCTTTTCTATAAAATATGTTAATCTCTGCCAATAGACCATGACCAGGCCTCAGAAGTTTTAGCAGCTCCTTGAAGCCTTCTGGATCCAGCCATTCAGAATTCCTCCCACTCCTCTGCAGGCTTCTGTGGTACTCTGTTGGAAGTTCCTTTATAGTATTTGTCATCTTCTGGCTTCTACTGAAGATACTTGTAAACGTTTTTCTCTTCCTCTGATGTGTTGGTTCCTTACAGACATGGTTCAATATTTTGCACATACCAGTAAGACAGTACCTCGTTGTCAAATATAATTCCCCATTCCTACCCTCTCAAATATCCAATTAACAATAAGTAAAGTTTGTTTCAATTGAAATATAAGTGCATATATAACACCAACATATTTTTGCTCCCAGTATATGACCTAATTTTGATCATTCTCCACTCACATGATGGACTCAGATCACACCTTGTTGCATAATAAAGTGAAGACCCCTCCTCGGCCATCACATGTGTGCCTTGGTGCTTAGTGTCCAGAGAAAAGACATCCCTACTGCCAGGCTGTGAGGATTATGGGAAGGAGAGGGAAGACAGAGGTAGGAAAAGTGCGGGCTGGGCACACTGCCCAAGCCCCAGCACGGGAGGAGTGCGGCTGGGATGTCAGGAATGGCAAGAGCAGATGAGCAGAGGGCCTTTTGCCTGTGTTAAACAGAAAAATGCTAAGGGACCACAGACGGAGCACGTTTTACAGCCAAGGCAGGAAGATGAAGTTGGGGAGGGAAAATTCGGGTAGGTTTTGTCAAGTCAAGAGCCTATAAACAGTCTGCATCCCCTATTAGGAAAGCAAAGCCTTAGAGTACTGTTGATCAGCTGGAAACCCCTGGCTAGGCAGGCTGGCCACTGACAGTGCCAGGAGTGGTGGAGGGTGGAGGCAGCAGCGCAGAGCCTGGGAGGCGCTGTGTGGAAGGTGTGCGCTGGATGGCTGGAAGGGCAGGGTCTGGATAGGGAAGAGGAGGCCTCCAGGGAGATGCTGGGACTAAGTGCGGTTGTGGCAGCTCATCAGCAGCAGTGGATGCTGAAACCCACACGAGGGGCAGCAGGGCCAGGCACTGGGCAGGCCCCATTTTGAAGAGCAGGCCCCCCTGTGTCAATGAGGCCCCTGGCTCTGGCACTCAGGACCGGACTTCTGAGGCTCTCCTCAGGCACCTAGATGCCATGCCAGGCAAAGAGCACGAACTGGGAGTTGAATTTTGATGGAAGACACAAAATACATTTAATGGGAAATTTAAGAGCACTCCTGCCCACAACTCAGCTAGGTAGGGGGTTCAGGCATAAGACCAGTCATAGTAAATTTAAAATTTCAGTATTACAACCAAAAGCTAAATGTGAGACTCTCCTACCCCATATTCATCAATGTTTGGCTATATTTTTGTTTAATATCAATAAATCATATTACTACTATATGGTGAATTTGCAGCTTTTATGTCCAGAACCCTCTGATATTTTTTACTGTACTTTTTGCTTAATAACAGCCACAATTAGTCCTGCAGGTCAGCTAGAAGTCCCTTGGACAATAAAAGAGTAAGTTAATAAAGACCATTATACCATGTGCTCAGCTTCTTTGGAGAGAGCAAGAATCATGCTGTGAATTGGTATTAAGACCAGTGCCGCACTTATTACTTGCACAGAGCACAGTGAGATTAAGGTGGTGGGAGGCAGGGACAGACGACCCAGGCAGAAATCTGGCTCCCTGCCCCCTTCCCCCACCCTCTGGCCCTGGCAGCCTCAGCCATCCCTGTGGACCAGCTCAGCCATCAGGCAGGAGCAAGAGTCAGGCCCAAACTTATACAGGCAGGGCTTGACCCATCAGCCAGAATCTCTTCTTTCTTCTCCACCTGCCATCCAAGTGCATCTATGTACTCAAGGTCGACTTTTGTGCATAGGAATATTATTCAAAAGTTACTTTGGTTTTGAAAAATTAATATTTGACTTTACAAAATCAGAACCCAGGGTGATTTTTCTGTAAGCTTGTAAGTTTATAAAACTTTTTAGATACAGGGAACTGTAAACAATCCCTCCTGAGGGGACTTTTGATTAATGTTTGATCACATTTACAAATTTACTTAATTAACCTACTTTAAATATTTTAAATGCCTTATAAATTTAATATAGTCATTTTTTCAAGTTCTTCAGTTGTCAAACCAAAACAACAAACAAAAACAAACAAAAACCAAAAAACACTTTCCATGTACTCAAGTGATTCATATATATCTAATAAATTAATCTTATAAATACATTAATTTTAAGTTCTTTTAAATGTTTAATACTGCATTTATATTTGAAAAAATTCCACTTAAAATAAAAAATGTAAATCAATTACTTAGTTCCACATTTTAAATAAGCATTACACATATAATATGTTATCCTAATAGGTCATATTCTCTTAAACATTATAAATATGTAAAATACTAAATATACTGATTCCTTTACAAAAAAATACTAATACAATGTGTTTGATTTTTTAAATATTTCTATATTTAATTGTAAACTTTCCCAATGTTAAAAAAATGCTTTAAAAAAGTTTATTTTCTCATGTTCTTTTGAGTGTATCTTCTGAAGCTGGTTGATTTGCATATGAGATCTGGAGCCACAAATATCTAGAGGAATTTTTCTCATAACATCACTACCACAGAGTCCCTTTATATTCTAAATATGTCATAAACTCCAAAACTTAAAGAGGGAGTTGACACCAGCCTCCTAAAAGGCCTCCAATGATTGTCCCCTCCTGTAAGTCAGTCCCCTGGGTAGACACTTCTGCTCTAAATGAAGCTGACCTGTAACCAGTAGGATATTCTGGAAATGATGAAGAGTGACTTCTGAAGCTAGGTCATAAAAGACATTGCTTCTTCTACCTTGCATACTCTTGGATTGTTTGTTGTGGAGGAACAGCTACTCATGCACCCAGGGAATAATCTATGTGAGTAGATTAGTAGTTGAGTCCTACCAACAGCCAGCCTTAACTTGCCATGCATGTGAATCACCCATCTAGGACACAGATCCTTTAGCTCCAGTCACCCTTCAGATAATGTAGCCCTGACCAAAACTTAGCAACTTCATAAGAGACCTCAACTGAAAACTAAGCAGCCCCACCCTTCTACGTGGTCTCTGAGGTAGCGGCGAGCCTGGAAGCCAGGCTCAGCTTCCAGACCATGGACCCCAGAGAAGTGAGTGAATTTCAAGCCTTTGTGAAAATATGTGAACAGGATCCCAGCATCCTGCACACCAAGGAAATGCACTTCCTGAGGGAGTGGGCAGAGAGCAAGGTGGGGAAGGTGGTGGGGGTGAAATATCACCTGCCACTCATAAACTAAATCAGAACACACCAAGGAAGGAAAAGCAAACAGTGAGAAGGCAGAGGAAAACCTGAAGACAGACGAATCATTCGGAGAGGCAAGTGATCTGGAATTTGAAGGTGTAATTGAACCAGACACTGATGTCCCTCAACAAACAGGGAACGAAAATGTAGAGGTAACTGAGGATATGCTGGATCACGCAGGTGATAAAAATGTGGCTGCCATTGGTGCCCTAAGTGATGGTGAACTACAGAAAGCCATTGACTTGTTCACATAGTCATCAAGCTGAATCCTCGCTTGGCCATTCTGTATGCCGAGAGAGCCAGTGTCTTCACCAAATTACAGAAGCCAGATGCTTCCATCCGGGACTGGGACAGAGATATTGAAATAAATCCTAATTCAGCTCAGCCTTACAGGTGGGGAGGAAAAGCACACAGACTTCTGGGCCATTGGGAAGAAGCAGCCCATGATCTTGCCCTTGCTTGTAAACTGGATTATGATGAAGATGGTAGTGCAATGCTGGAAGTTCAACCAAAATCTGGAAAATTGCTGAATGTCGGAGAGAGAGTATAAGTGAAACTGTGAGGAGCGAGAGATCTAAGAAAGAACAGAAAGGGTTAAGAAGGGTTTGGAAGAACAATGGAGAGCCCAGAGCGAGGCAGAAGCCTGAGACTATCTGGAGCTCAGTAGGCCGCTTTCCAGGTGGCTTTCCTGGGGCAAAGCATGGTAATTTTCCTGGAGGAATGCCTGGAATGGGAAAGGGAATGCCTGGAATGGCAGGAATGCCTGGGCTCAATGAAATTCTTAGTGACCCAGAGGTCCTTACAGCCAGGCAAGATCCAGAAGTTATGGTGGTCTTTCAGGACGTGACCCAGAACCTGGCAAATATGTCGAAATGTCACAGTAACCTGAATGTTTTGAATCTCATCAGTAAATTGTCGGCCAAATTTGAAGGTCAAATGTAATGTCCTTCTGACAAATCAAGACCATGCTGAAGGAAAGGCAACATCCTCATGGATGTCCCAATAATACAAACCAGTGTACCTCTGACCTTCTCCTGAAGACAGCTGAGGTGCTTTGAAGATAATCACTATCCCTCTGCCCCACATGCAAATATTTTATAGTGGTTTGCCTTTAGGGTATCCATTCAGATATTGTTCTCCTACTGGGAATTAAGACTTTTAACACTTTTTAAACCTTAAAAATATTAAAAACAAAACCAAAAACTAAGCAGTCCCTTCCTGCTCAAAAAATAAAACCCACTGAGTTGCTCCCAAACTTCTGGCCCACAGAAACTGAATGAGATAACAAACCTTTATATTGTTGTTACTATAAATTTGGGGGGTAATTTGTTATATAGCAATAGATAACTAATCAGAAATGGTCATATTAGCCCATATCCCTAAATCCAAATCGTATTATTATCTAATTTTCAAGCCTGGTTAATTCTACTCAGGTCACTACAACATTTGCTTGGATTAAACTATTTATTGTTTCATCTCATCTTGAATTTTTGTTTCCTATTCTTTCTATCTGTTGGGTCCACAATTATAAAGAAACATTAAAGTCTATCTAATTCTGCTTCTCATAAACCTGTTCCTTACTCTGTCACGACTTCAAGGAACTGCATTGTACTGCTACCTATCACCACAGCATCCTCCCATTGGCCAGATTGAGAGTCTATATTTGAACAATAAAAGATGAAAGCATCTTTTCTAGAAATCCACCACTAAAATGTCCATGAAGCCTAATAAACATCCTAGACATAACGTGGCTGAAAAGGAGCTCTCAGTTTTCCTCTCTCCTAGCCTAGGATTTCCCCAGGCTTCCACAGCTCCGTCAAGGAAAGAGCCATCCTTGATTCTTCTCTTCTTCTCAATCAACTACCGTGTCCCCTTAGACTCTGCCTGGAGAACATATCCTGACGTTGTTGACTTCACTTCATCTCCATAGCCCATCTCCTTCCATGTCCATTCTTTCATCTCCATCTCCTCAGCCTGGACTAAGCCACCATCATTCACCAGGACACTGCAAATCGCCTTCTAACTATAATCCCTGTTGCTTCTCTCTTTAAACATTCACACAGGTGCTTGTGTGACACATTTTATTTCTCTTGGGTAAATGCCTAGATGTGAGATTGCTGAATCATATAGTAAGTGCCTGTTTAATTTTACCTGAAACTACCAAACTGTTTTCCATTTTGCACTCCCAGCACCTGCTATTGTTTTTTTAAAAGCCATTCTAGGAGGTGTTTAGTAGTCCTTTTTCAATTAAGATAAAATTCATATATAGTGAAATGTACAGATCTTAGGTGTACAATTCAATGAGTATTGATAAACGCATATACTCATGTAGTCAAGATGTAGTACATTTCCATTACCCTCATAAATTCCCGAGTAACCCCCTTCCAGTCAGTCTCTACCCTCAAGAGGCAGCCACTTCTGATTACTATCACCATAGATTAGTTTTACCTTTTCTTAAACCTCTTAAGAGGATCAGTATAGTATATACTGTTTTGTGTCTGCCTGATTTTGTTCAACATAATGGTTTTGAGATTCATCCACGTTATTGCATGCATCAGTAGTTCTTTATTTTTATTGCTGAGTGGTATTTTATTGTACAAACATATCACAATTTGTTTATCCATTCAACTTTTGAGAGACATTTGGGTTGTTTCCAGCAATTCCATTCCTAGGTATTTACCCAGGAGAAATGAAAGCATATGTCCACAAAAAGACAATAATCACCAGCTTCCTCTCTTGAGCCACAACCATCCATTCTCCATGTAGCAGCTAGAGGGATCTTCTAAATAACTTACTCAAAACCCATCACTCCTCTGCTTAATATCTTTTAGTACCTTCCCAACCCACTTAGGAGAAAATACAAGCTCCCTACCATGGCTGGTGAGACCCAGACATCAACCCTGCTGCACGCAGGAATTCCCTGGGAACTTTCACTGCCTGGGCTCTACCTCAGATCAAGTGAATCAGAACCTCTGGAGGAGGGCTCCACATAGCTTTTAAAGCGCCCCCAGGACATTCCAACAGGCCTCCAGGTTTGGAAGGCCCTGCCAGAGTGACCTGACCCATGGCTCTCTCACTTTATCTCACACCACTCTCCCCCTGGGGTGCTGTAATCCAGCCACATCGGCCTCCTTTCAGCCCTGTGAACACAGCGATTTTATCCCTACCTCGGGGACTTTGTACTAGTGTTTCTTCTGCCTGGAATGTTCTTTAGATCTTAGTGTAACTGGTTCTTTCCTGTGATTCAGGTCTCAGCTGAAATGTCACCTGCTCAGAGGGGCTTTTCCTGCCCACCCAACCTAGAGGAGCCACACTATAGCATGTCACTTGTTTAAATGCTCTGTATTACTTTTATGTCTAATAACATCATGTTCATGCATTTTTTCTGTGTGTTTGTCTGTTCTCCCCACCCACCTCCCCATGACTATAAATCCCACGAGAACAGGGACCTCACCTTAGTATTTATAATCATGCCTGGCACATAATGAAGGTTTAATAAATATTTAACATGTATAAAATATACCTGGGAGGGAGGGCAGAAGTCCACACGGGGTCTTCTTTCTTTCTTGACTTACAGGCAAATGGAGAGGCTTTAGCCTGAGGGGATTAAACCCAGATACTGAAGTTCATTAGGTCCTAAAAGGCAAAGAGGTTGTTTTTGGCTTCTAGTATCTTAACTTCAGCCCTCACCTGATGCTGTGTACATTGTAGATACTCAATGAATATATTTCTATCAACAGTGAAGTGACTATGATCTGCTTTGAGGGGCTAGAGGGGTTGTGGAAAAAGGTGATGGGAGGTAGAGTGTGTGGGTAGGGATTTGGGGATCATGAGAAAAGGAGACAGAAGTATATTTATGCCGTTATCCTCCCTTTAGGGAGATGCCACCAATTCAAAGCATGAAATTCAGTTTACTCTCTTCCAGCCAATTGGATTTCAAAACATTGTCCTATTCTACGTGTAGTTTCTCTTTATAAGCAAGGCGATATGTTTAAGCAATGTTTTAAAGAAATTTAAAAAGAAAGAAAAAGGAGGGCTATAGGGAGGAAGACAGGAGGGAACAAGGAAGGATTTAGGAACACCTTTGTGCTACACACAGTACCAGGCATGTTCGGGTATTTGCTTACTTATCACAACCCTATGTGAAAACAGATATAATTATACTCATTTTACAGATGAGGAAACTGAATGAACCTAGAGAAAAGCAATTTCCCTTTTAAATATTCTTACCCTCAACTGTTATAATAAAATAGAAAAAAATATACAACATATACACATCAAATATGCAGATGGCATTAACAATGGGAATGCCATCTAATGTAAGCATGATAGATCAAAGTTTCAAATTAATCTTGTCAGCCTAGAACACTGGACTAAAACCAAGGGTTAGATACAATGTAATACATAAACGAAATCCTGCAATCAGTTACACAGGTACAGAAAGACAGAGACCTAGTTTGGCTGGAGTTTGTGTACAAACATCTTGTGGGTTAGGCTGACAGCTAGTTTCATATAAGCCAATAGTAGTTGTGAAAAATGTGAACAGGACAACCCTTACGTACCTCATGACGTTCCTTATATGAATCAGCTTCTTTTCAGTATTTATCATTGGAAGTATTTAAAAAATTTTCTCCTGGCGTCTGTTACTTCTGATTATCTTTTCATCTCTGAAGCAGATCCTCATTAATACTAACACTATTAACACAATACACAATAACACAGTAGCCCTCATTTATTAAGGGTTTTATGCCAACTACACAATTACTGTATTTAATCCTCCCTCTTAACAGCACTAATGAAATAGGTATAATTATTTTCGCCATTTTATAGATGAGAAAACTTGGGTTTAGAAAATCTAAGTGATTCTCTCAAGATCAGACCGCTAATGACATTCATGGTGCCCCACTCCAGCAGTCTGAGAGCCGCACGCTCCTAACCATTCTATCTCCTGCCCCAGAGTTTCAGAGATTCCTTTTCCTTTGCTCATTCCTTAAATGTCAGTATTCCTTAGAGTCTGGTCCTCAGATCATCACCTCTCTGGTTAATCACCAGTAGACACGGGACTCCAGCTGATGACTTCTACACTGATGAGTCCTATGACTGCCACCAGTGACTGCCGACCTAACAGCACTTACCCTTCCTTGCTAGTAGGTGCCCCAATAAGCTTCAAGAGGAGGATGGATCCAGCCCCAACCCTGGTCCCAGAGAATGAATCATGACTGGTTTAAACCAAACATGATGCTTCCCTGCCTCCTCTTTTCAGTGACTAGCTTAAGCACTGGAAGAGAGTCAGCTGAGGGATGTTTGAGGAAAGTTATCCTGGCTCATAAACAGAAACATTCATCAACAGATCATCTTTTTTCTATCACTGTGTTGTGTCTGCATGTGCTGTGGAGAACTAAGGCAGCTGTCTTGGAGCCTTTGATAATTTTCAAGAATATAAAGGGCTCCTGAGACCAAAACATTTGAGAACTTCTATCCAGTTCATGCCAGTTTCATCCTTTACCAGGCTACTGAAACAGTTTCCTAGATTTTTTTTAACTGCTAATCTGTGTGTGGCCAACCCCAGTAAACCCATTCTCTGCATTGCTACCAAGAAGATCTTACTAATGCCAATCAGATCCCTGCTTAATCCTTCAATGGCTCCCTGTTGCCTTCCGCTTAGCACCTAACTAACTCCCTACTTCTCTTGTTTTATTTGCTCCTCTCCCCTCACATAGCCTTCACCCCAGCCATTCACAGGTAACTGCAATTTCCAATCAGAAATGATATTGTTGAACTTTCCTACAATGAATGGATTACACAGATGATGGAAGAGCTATGAGGTCACAGGATGGTGAGGCAAACAGAGGGGAGCAACAATTGTAGCAAGCCACCGCCAACAGCAAGTTCTCGGACTAGTGGAATAAAAGGCAGACGTGGTGTCACCAGACCTGAAGGGTCAGGGTTACCCAGGGAAATCTAGAACCATGGTAGACCTGTTCTACACGTGCTGGGCCCGTGGAGGAGCCAAGGCACTGCCAACGGTGCCTTCCACCGCTGAGCTTCCTCATCTGCCCTTAAGTGCAAACTGTCACATCCTCTCCTTCATTCTCTGGCTAGCTAACTCTTACTTATCCTTTGAAACTCAGGTCATTTTTTACAGGAAGCTGTCTCTGAGCGCACAGTGTAATTTACCTGTTCCTCTTCTATGCTTCCAAAGCATCATTTACCAAAGTGGTCGCCAGAAAGCACTGCGATCACTGGTTTATCCCCACCACACAATAAGCTCCTTGAGGGTTGGAGTGGCCTCTCTTTTCTTTGTTTTGCTTGAGCCAAGGGCAGTGTCTGACTACAGTGTTGGGGGCTACTGTATGCACTCAGAAAATGTTTCACAAACATATTAATCAATGAATTAACTCTAAGGTAATTTGCTTTGGGGGCAGGTGAGTTTTATCTTCTGGAGCCTTGCTTTTCTTTTCTTTTTAAATGTGCTAAGACCTGTACTATTCAGGGCATTTTCCTCGTGCACTAGCTTCTTCCTATGGCCCTTGAATGGAAATGCTATTTAGCGTCTTAACACCATCTCTATACTGTGGGATGTATAAAGATGATTTCTGAAGCCCCAGCCTCATGGTCCCCTTCAAACTGTGCTTCCTGGAGTGGAGGCCTCTGTAGTTTCTTCCCTGTTTGCACACTTGGAACACTTAATTTTACAAACCACCTTTCAAATAAGCCAGAAATTTTTTTCCCTGTTTTTTTAGTTTTATACCTTTTGTGCCTTTTCATAACCTTTTTTTCTTCACTTTGGATAAAAATAATAGGTAATGAAGGCTTAATTATATTTTGGGAATCCCTTCTTTGCTTTTAGAAATGGCCATTAATATTAGTGCCTTGCCATGTGTTAGGGACATAGTCTGAGCACATGCACAAGTTCTAAGGAAAGCTTTTCGGAGAGTAGGAAGCTGGTGAGCATAGTATGAGGATGAACAAAGCATGCCAGCCAGCGGACAGTCCTTTTATTTTCTTAATAGCTTCATTAAGATGTGAACCACATACTGTATAATTCACCCATTTAAATGCACAATTCAGTGATTTTTAGTATATTCACCAAGGTGTGTAACCATCACTGCAACTTTAGACCATACGTATCATCTCAGAAAGACACCCTGTACCCTTTAGCTAACATTCTCCCCACTCCCCTACCTTCCCCCAGTCTCTGTCATCTCTAAAACTATGAATCTATTTCCTGTCTCTATAAATTTCCCTGTTGTGGACTTTCATATGAGTAGACTCATACAACATGTGGTCTTTGGGGACTGGCTTCTTTCACTTAGCATAATGTTTTCAGGGTTCAGACACGTCGTAGCCTGCATCAGGATTCCGTTCATTTGGACAGTCCTTTCCAAATGCCAGAACTGGACTGGACCAGCACTATCACCAGAGCGATCAGTGTAAACTTTTTTGGTGAGAGGATTTTCATCTGCCATGGATCCTGGCTGGTGAATCTCACTGGGAGCCCGCTATACTGCCTCTTTACCTAAGCAACCACCATCAGCTGGCATTGGGCCTTCTATGAAGATGAGGAAGTTAAAAATTAATCAGAATTACAGACAAAATCCCCCAACCATTGTTATGACTTTTGAGCAATAGAATTCACACACACACACACACACAAATCCACCTCAGGCTGTCTCTTCACACAGTTCTAGTGGACTCTCTACGTGCATCCAGTGGGGAAGTCCAGGCTAGCGACAGGGCCAAAGCTTATGTGAGTGTTATACGAGTTCACTGGTTCTCCGTGAGGCCTCTCAGAACAGCAGCATCAGTATCACCCAGGAACTTGTTAGAAATGCCGATTCTCAGACCACCCCCAGACCTACTACATCAGGAACTCTAGAAGTGGGGCCCAGCAAATGTTTCAACAAACCCTCAAGTGCATGGATCCACACTTAGGCTGGAAAACCACTGATGAGTTAACCGGTGGTAAAGGACTATCAGTCCTGGCGCAGGCACACAGACTAATTACTGACTCATACCTTGCTTTGTATCAAGTATAGATACTCAATGAATGAAGAAAAACCATCGGGGCTTAAGTAGCAGATAGTTAAGATAGATAAGATGCTGAATTTCTATGCATTGATATGACAGGTAATCAATTTTATTACTCCCCAACTCCCACTTTTATTTCCTTTTGAAACAATGCTTTGGTAAAAACTTACTTTAAAAAAATCCTGATAAACTTTTTGACTTCACAAAGTTTATTTCCACTTCAGATTGAGAAGATCTTATAGGGAATATCTGTAGAAGATGGTATTTCTATAAATCTTGGTGCAAGAAAAATTAATTTGTAAATCCATTCACATCAGACACATGTCTCTGGAGGTTGCTTTTCTGAGGGGATGTTTTGTCAGTGTAGAGACAGTATCAGGCAGTGCATTTTTGAAGCAATTGGTAATCTGATGCCTCTGTTGATGAAATACCCAAGAGTTCACTTTGGACACACTAGGGACTTGATCTATCCTTTGTTGTTAGGACCAAACACTTTTTAGATACTCTGAGGATAGTCATTATCTCCTTCAAAAAGAGCACAGGAATGGTTTATTCTCAGCTGATCTGAATAGATTTGAGTCATGGTTAGCAGTTTCAAAATTCTGCTAAAACATGCCTTAAATACTTAGATAAAAGTATAATTCTTGATAAAAAGCAATTTTATTTGTCAGAAATCACTGTTGCGTAATTCTTTTGACTTAGTAGTATTATTTCCTCAGCATCTATTTTCATTTTGCTTTAAATACCATTAAAATTGATTTTTAAAAAGTCTTAGAAACATAGAATCCTTTCATGAGGCACATACCACACATAGCCTCACGTTGTTAATTACCATTTCATGTATCTGTGTCTCATCCCTCAACTAGATTTACCCTCACTCCTTAACAATTTCTTGTACGTATTTGTTTGCTTTTATGATGCCTAACAGATGTCTTAACCGTAGCAGACATTTGTTAAATATGTGTGTATTGATTGACAGTTTTGATAATAACTTGAAATGCCCATTCCTCTTGTCAAAAATAGAAGTTCTCTCGAATTAGGTCAGTTAAGGAGAGATAATAACAGGCCACATCACAGATATCCAAGAATATAAGCAAAGCACACCTAGGCCACGTGGGACATGGAACTGGACATACAGGACCCAAGGCTAGTCCTTTATTGTTGGGACCTTGGGGCTTCAGATCTGTGCTTCTACCTGTGTATCTCCTTCTTTTGCAAGAGTCTTCAGAAGACCGACCTCCTTTTTATTTTGGCATCTCTATTCTCTGAAAATATGACCTTATATTTGAATTGATTTATCATGGATCTACCCAACTATATTATTTCAAAAGCCCATCAGTATCTAACTGGTTCAATTTTAGTGGCCCAATTCCAGATTCTGTAGAGACACCATCTGATTCAGGCAGAGTTCAGTTCTAGCACAATCAGCCATGAGTAGGAAATAGGAGGTACTGAGGAATCAGGTGGCATGTAAAGCTGTTCTCGTGGAACAGCTTCAAATGCTAAAATATTTACTCTCTGGCCCTTTACAGAAAAAGCTTGCCAACCCCTGCTCTAAATGAGCTTTCTTTCTGCATTTATCTCATAAACATTCACTGAGTATCTACCATATTCTAGGTACTATTCTAGCTACTGGAGGTGCAGGGATGTCATAAGACAAACATGGGTCCTGCCATGTAAAAGCTTAGATTCCATTGTGGGTGAGAAGAGACCAACAGTAAGTATATACATTAATGAATAAATGGGACAACTTCAGATTATAAGTGCTGAGAACAAAGTAAACAAAGATATTAATAAAGGGAGAAGAATAAGGGAAGGGGACAGGTTGATCGGGGGGAACCTATCTGTGGCGGTGACATTCACAGTAAGACCTAAAAGACAGGAAAGAACTGTGAATAGGTCAGCATTACAGCCAGAGGAAATGAGGGCAAAGTCTCTAAGGCAGATAAGAGGTTGGCTTAGTCAAGGAACACAAACAGGTTGCTGGTATTAGGGTAGAATACGGTGGAAAGTGAAGATGGAAGGTAGGAAAGGGCCAAATCATCTACGGCCTTAGAAGATGACATGATCTCATGAATGGCATGAACTCAGAGATGTTTTAAAAGTCTCTCTCTGGTTGCCATGAAACAGGTTATAGAGAAGCAAGAGTGAGTTCTATTTAAGAGGTTATTGTAATAGTTCAGGCGAGACATGACTGAGATTTAGATGAAAATGCTGCCGTGAGAATGGAGAAAAGTGGAAGAATTAAGATATTTTGCAAGGAGAATTAATGAGATGAATTTGGGTATGAGCAGAGAGGAAACAGCATGAACTCTAGATTTCTGTTTGAGCATCTGACTGGTTGGTAGGTCTTGTCACCTTATCTATATCATCTTTGATAACTGAGTGAGTCTCTGGAACTAAGAATTGTGCTTATGTATTAGAAAAATTTTCAAAGTCAGAAAGAGAATTTTTCTCAGTATTGAATCTTCTTAACTTTTACAAACATACTTTCTACAAGAGCTAATTGAACAAAAAAGCACTTCTTCAGCAAACTCTAGACTAAGCTCTTACAAAATTGCAAGTAGTTCTCTCTTCAGAATAATAGCTTGTGTGTGCTTTCTGGCAGTGAAATGACCTCTCAGGGTTGCCATTTTGTCCTGAGATGTTGTGACTCTGCTTCTCCCTTTGGGAGACTGCTGCCAAAAGGCAGAGAACCACGGGTCACTGTGCAATGGGGGACGCCTGGCCCTCTCCATCCTCCCCATCAAGGACTGTGTGCAAGATGAGAACAGGCAACAGCCTGGAGATACTGAGATTTGTTTTGAAGCATTTAAAGAGGAAGCAAATGCTCTGGGGAGGCTTTAAATTTCTTTCCACTTACAGAAGTTGAATTGTAAGAGCTATCTCTTTACCATTAATCACCAGGTCTAGTGTGAAGCCAGCCAACTTCAGAGAGTTAGTTAAAAGAAGTAACTAATGATTCAGCTCCCTCCTTATCTCACTCTCTCTTCAGGTTTGATCTCACCAGACACTCAGGCTGCACTTACCCACTCTCACAAGAGCTCTTCCAGGGTACTGCAGTATCCAGGGAGTTCTGTGTTTAGGGGCCTGTCCTGTAGTACCGTCCAAACGACTGATGGGGAACTTCACTGCCCAGTCGGGGGCACGAGTGGAGCTGAAGGCAGAAGATCAGATATATTAGGTCTGGAGAAACGTCCGAGTTGATGGTGGTGGTTTAGGCATGACCTCGAATCCCTGGGATGTCTCCATCATTTTAGTTTAACAATTTAACCCTTATTATATAGAGAATCTTTTTTGAAGTTAGTTCTGAAAATCTGCTTTTGGTCTCCGCTCACTGACTCCTGCAAGGACTTATTTTAGAAATAAGCTTTCAAGGTTATTCCTATTGTCCCAGCTTCAGTGATCAAAACATTCAAGGCTGCATTTTTATTCTACTTCTTTGTAGTTATTTGATCATGTGTCTTTCTGAGTCTTAGGTTATACTAAGCAATTATTAGTTACTTTCAAGCCACAGATTCACTGCATAACCCCTGAGTATAACCAAGTATTATTACTCTCTCAGTGATATTCCTATGGAGCTGGTTGTTCATATCACACGTATCTCCAATGACATCCACTCTCCTCTACAAACATGGGGCTCCCACCACTCCCCTCTACCATGGTTGCAGGCTTCCAGGAGGCCCTTTGTCAGCATCCAGTTGGATATGTCTTAAGTCATGAAGTCAATAGGGAAAAATAAAGGTTGGAAATACACCCACGTAATGCTAGTGAATTTGTTTAACTATTTAAGGCTGTATCACAAAGTACAAGTGTGTTGCAGTATGTTTTGTAAAGTAGCGTTTATAATCCATTGAGCTTTCAAAATAACTCTTTCCTGTTAAGCCTGCATTGAGAAGCAGGGTAAATTTGCTAGAGTACTTTTTTGTGTGATAATTACAGGACTTGCAGATTAGCATGAATGAGTTGGCAAGGTTCTGTAGCTAATAAAAATTGTAACATTCAACTGCGTCAGGGTTCCTTATGAGGAAAACATTAACCATTCCTGATATGCCAGTTTTGAGTTCAAGCTGGCACATTAATAAATTCTTAGGGAAAGGTATCTTTCAAATGACATATGGTCCAACATTCCCTGTAATAAAAGACACAGTTCTGCTATTCAGAGATTTGAAGCTAACAGTAGATGAAATAATAAAAGATAAAGTGCATGAATTAGAAGATATTTAATAAATGTTTTTTCAGGCAATAATTATTTTGCCAGTCAGGCTATACAACTCTTTATTAGAACCATATGTGAAATATTGAAGTACTGTACTGAACTCTAAGAGCATATTACCATTTATTAAGTGAATATTTGTGAAATACCTACTATGTGCCAGGCACCATTCTAGGAGCAGGAGATGAAAATCCCAACAGACAGTCCTGTCTGAACACATTGCTCAGAGAGCCCATGACTAGAATCACTTAAGCTACTTCAGACTGGTTGAAACTGTCATTCAAACTGCATGTGGTTGACTTCAAGGATTGCAAAGAGTAAGTCCTCTGGTCTAACATTTAGAAGCTCCTGGCCACCAGTGGCTCTACTGACCACTTCTCAGCTGACTTGGGAGTCCAAGTTCCAACCAATTATATAGTTATATCATCTACTCAAGTGTTCTAAGGCATCTGCCTTTAACTTTGGCAAGCTCACTCATAACCCCAAAGTGGGAGGAGATAGATCTTGTCTGTGTTTAGCAAAAACAAACAAAACAACAACAACAACAACAACACAAAAACTTTCCCAACTGGAAGGGAAGAAAAGAAATTTTTACTAGGTTTTCCATTAACCACTAACTTCATGACCCTTTTTTTAAAGAATAGTTTTAGATTCATGGAAGAATTGAGAAGGTAGTACAGAGTTTCCATATTACATCCCCACCCAACCTCCAGGTTTCCCCTATTATTGACATCTTACATTAGCATGGTACGTGTTACAATTAATGAACCAATATTGGTACATTATTAATATCTAAAGCCTGTATTTATTTAGATAGCCTTAATTTTTACCTAATGTCCTTTTCCGGTTCTAGGAAACCACATAATATTTTAGTTGTCATGTCTCCTTAGGCGCTTTTTGGCTATAACAGTTTCTCAGACTTTCTTTGTTTTTGATGACCTTAACAGTTTTGAGAAGAGCTAGTCAGGTATATTGTAGAATGTTCCTCTATTAAAAGTTGTTTGATGTCTTTCTTATCCTTATTTTGGGGGTTATGGGATGTTGAAAAGAAGTTCGCTGGGTATAGTGCCATTTTCATCACATCATATCCACAGTACTATCAACATGATCTGTGATGTTGCCCTTGATTACCTGGCTGAGGTAATCTGTCGTAATCTGAGGTGTCTGTCGGGCTTCTCCACTGGAAAGTTACTCTTTTCTCCTTTCTCCCTTTCCCATACTGACCTCTTTGGGAGGAAGTCACTGTGGGAAGCTCACACTTGGGAAGCTCACATCTACATAAATTATTTGGAATTCTGCACATGAGAACGAGAGGTTTGTCTCTTCTTCCCTATTTATTATTCAATAATTTATATTAGTATAAACTTGTGGATATTTATATTTTTGGTTATAATCCAATACTACAGTAATTTATTACTTAGTTGCTTGAACTGTCCCGATTTTGGCTACTGGGAGCTCTTTAGTTGACTCCTATGATCCTTTGACATTCCTCATCAATATGGTGCTTTATTTTGTTTTGATTTTGAGCACTTCATGATTCCTTTTCAGTCTAAGAAACAATCTTTAATAGTCAATCTCTAATATTGAGATTCAGGCAGTAGGAAAGATATTTATTCAGATATTTGGTTCTAGCTTCTCAAATTCTGTGATGAAGTTACCCATTATTTTAGGCTCATTTGAAGATAGAAACTGTAGAGGGAACATACCTCAACATAATAAAGGCCATGTAGGACAAACCTACAGTTAATATCATACTCAACAGAGAAAAGCTGAAAGCATTTCCTCTAAGATCAGGAGCAAGATAAGGATGCCCACTCTGTCCACTTTTATTCAACATAGTTTTGGAAATCCTAGCCACAGCAATCAGAGAAGAGAAAGAACTAAAAGGAATGCAAATGAAAAGAAATAAAACTGTCACTGTTTGCAGATGATATGATACTATACGTAGAAAATCCTAAAGACACTACCAGAAAACTGCTAGAGTTCATCAATGAATTTGGCAAAGTTGCTGTATACAAAATTAACATACAGAAATCTGTTGCATTTCTATACACTAACAACGAAGTATCAGAAAGATAAATTTAGGAAAAAATCTAATTTACCATCACATCAAAAAGAATAAAATACCTAAGAATAAACCTACCTAAGGAGGCAAAAGACTTGTACTCTGAAAACTAGAAGATGCTGATGAAATTGAAGATGACACAGATGGAAAGATATACCGTGTTCTTGAATTGAAAGAATCAATATTATTAAAATGACCATACCACCCAAGGCAACACTCTTTGACATAAATCACAGCAATATATTTTTTCAGATCAGTCTCCTAGAGTATTGGAAATAAAAAAAAAAATAAACAAATGGGACCTAATTAAACTTAAAGTCTTTTGCACAGCAAAGGAAACCATAAACAAATGAAAAGACAAACTATGGACTGGGAGAAAATATTTGCAAATGATGCTATCAATGACGGATTAATTTCCAAAATATACAAACAGCTCATATAGCTTAATACCAAAAAAAGCAAACAACCCAATCAAAAAATGGGCAGGAGACCTAAATAGACATTTCTCCAAAGATGTACAGTTGGCCAACAGGCACATAGAAAGATGCTCCATATCGCTAATTATTGGAGAAATGCAAGTCAAAACTACAATGAGGTCTCTCCTTACACTGGTCAGAATGGCCATCATTAAAAAATCCACAAACAATAAATGTTAGAGAGAGTGTGGAGAAAAGGGAACCCTCCTCCACTGTTGGTGGGGATGCAAATTTGTGCAGTCATTATGGAGAACAATATGGAAGTTCCTTAGAAAACTAAAAATAGATTTATCATATGATCCAGCAGTCCCACTCCTGGGCATATATCCAGACAAAACTCTAATTCAAAAAGATGCACCCCAGTGTTCATAGCAGCACTATTTACAATAGCCAAGACATGGAAGCAACTTAAATGTTCATCAGCAGTTGAATGGATAAAGATGTGGTGTATACACACACACACACACACGTATTTTTACACATACACATATGTATGTATATATGTGTGTGTGTGTGTGTGTGTGTGTGTATATATATATATATATATATATATATATATGTATATAAAGGAATATTACTCAGCCATTAAAAAGAATAAAATAATGCCACTTGCAACAACATGGATGGACCGAGAGATTATCATATTAGGTGAAGTAAGTTAGAGAAAGACAAATATCATATGATATCACTTATATGGGAAATCTAAAAAAGTGATACAAATGAATTTACTTACAAAACAGAAATAGCCTCACAGCTATAGAAAACAAACTTATGGTTACCACAGGGGAAAGCTGGGTCGGGGGAGGGGAGGGATAAATTAGGAGTTTGGGATTAACATATACACACTACTATATATGAAATAGATAAACAACAAGGACCTACTGTACAGCACAGGGAACTATATTCACTATCTTGTAATAACCTATAATGGAAAAGAATCTAAAAAAGAACACATAACTATGTATAACTGAATCACTTTGCTGTACACCTGAAACTAACACAACATTTTAAACTAACTAAACTTCAATTGAAAAAATGGTTAATTAAAAAAAACAAAGATATAAACTGTGCTGTTCACCTCCCACTCCTGCCCCTGCCTGGGCACAGAAAGAGAGTTAATCGTAGCCTTCCACTCATAGTACATTAGCATCACTGGTGTACGCAGGTTTTCACTCTTATTATTCTACTTATTTCTTCTATCTCCTTTCCCATTTTTCCTTCCCTCTCCCAACCCCAGGAAACTATTCTCATATACTTAATGCGTATTAATTTGGTTGTGCATACTCTTTCTTGCAAATGTATATTGTTTCGTGCTCAAGTATTCTTAACTTAAGCAAATGGTATCATATTATATGTTTTATTCTTTTTTTACTCATCTATATTTTTAATGTGGCTATGTGTGCATCTGTACCTTGCTTCTAACCCCTCGTTGGTACTCTGTATTTCTTCTATTCCCTCTCCCAGATTGCCTCTAACTGCCCATAACCACAAAAACAAAACAAAACAAAACAAAAAAATCCTCCAACAAACATCCTTGTACATATCCTTGAATGGATTTGTGTGAGAATTTCTTTGAGATGTGTCCACTCAGAAGCAGAACTGCTGGATCCTAGAATATCTACATACTTAATTTAACTAAGTAGAGCCAGATTGTGCTTCCAAATTATCCTGGCCTACATTCTAATCACAACATAGCCTCACCAACATATTGCATTAGCTAGCTAATATTTTCCAGGCTAATAATTATAAAGTACCATTGTGTTGTTGTTTTAATTTTAATTTATCTAACTATTAGTTACTTTGAGCAGCTCTTCACATGTACCTTGGCCTTTGAGTTTGCTCACTTATAAATTGTCTGTTTGTAACCTTTGCCCATTTTCCCTTTGAGTTTGCTGGCATTTTCTTGTTGAACCGCAAGAGTCCCTTGAATTTTCTAGACACTAATCTCTTCATAGTTTTAGATAATACAAATATCTTCTCCATTCTGTCATCTCCTTATTGTGTTCTTCCTTAAAAAGAAATTCTTAATTTTGATCTAATCAAATACATCACTATTTACTTTTTGAAATCCTGTTTTAAAGTCCTTACCAGGCCACTCTCCTTTCTGAGACAGACTGCATTCTGTATATGGAATGTGTATCTCTCTAAATAAACTTGCTTTCGCTTTACTATGGCTCGCTCTTGAATTCTTTCCTGTGCAAGACAAGAACCTACTCCTTGGTAATACCTTCTATCTGCTAGATTGGATGCTGCCTGATTTGAATCAATTTTTGCTTAAATAAACCCTTAAAAAAAGTCCTTACCTAATTATTATTATCTCTGATAGGTGCATTGATAGTATCATGGACACATACAGAAATGTGTCCATATTTTTAAGAGTACACTGTGGACTATATAAGACAAAATGATATAAAATCTTGGATTTGTTTTAAGACACTTTGACAAAGTGAAAAAAAACTAATGAAAAAAGGGATAGAAGAAGCAAACATGACAAAATCTTATTAATTTTAAAATCTGGGTGATGGCTATATGGAAGCTCATTGTTCTATTTTCTCCACTTTGGACATACTTGAAATTTTTCAATACAGAAAAATGAAAAACAAGCTCTTTCCTTCCCCTAGGTTACAAATAGTTTTCTACACTTTCTTTTATTAGTTTAAAAATTTTAACTTTCATGTTTAGGTCTTTAATCCATTTGTGGTTTTTGGCAGGTATCCACTTATAATTTTTCTTATATAATGAGTAAGTTTTCCCCAAACTATCTACTGAATTATCTTCTTTTCATTGTTTTGTGGCACCACAGAATTAATAATAATTATCACATATACATTGATGTATCTCTGTCCATTCTATTCTTTTCCATTCATTGATTTATTCTTGTGCCAATACTACCCTGTTTTTATTACTTTTAGTATATGTGGCTTTTTAGTGTAACTTAATATCCCTTTAAGGTTATTTTAAAAAATTAAGTTAGCTATTTATATGTCTTTTCTATATGAACTTTAAATATGTTTATCAAGTTCTTTTTAAAATGTTAATATTTTGATTAAGGTTGTACTGAATTTATAGATACAATTTGAAAGAATTGACAGGTTTATAATTATTTCATATCTATTTTCCTATCATACTGACTTAATAAAGAAATGATCCTGTATCTCTTCTATCAAAATCTGGCCAATCCACGTTGTCTACTAATCAGCTAGAATTTAATTGAATAGTAGTAAAAGTGGATATAACTGGCCAAAATACTAAGTGGGTGGCAAAGAAACCAGAAGCCAAAGTTAGGAAAAGATTTTCATTGCACTCATAATTATTCTTGGTCCTCTGCTAGATTCTATACCCAAAAAAGACATAAGTTTATCATTACATCATTTGGGGGGGTTACATTTAAACAGACAACATTGAGTGCATAAAAGGACAGGTTTTAGGACAGGAAGAAGTCAGCTAAGCAGAGAATGGACTAATGTGTTTCTAGCATACAAAAGCACAGAGTAAATGCATATTAGGGGACAAATGAGAGCGTGGGAAAAGAGAGGCGAGATAGCAGGGCAGAGAAAGTGTTAGAAGATACCAAGATTTATTGTTGCCTGAAAAAAGTAAGCTAAAATGTGTATAAAATGACTGTGATTTGTGTGAAAAAGGAAAAAATGTGCATCTATATATTTTTTCTTATATATACATAGAATCTCTGGGAGAATACAAAAATAGCATTGGTTGTTTGCAGGAACGGAAATAGGTTAGCTAGAATGAGAACAGAGGGGAGAAAGACTTCTTACTGTATATATTTTTATATATTTTTTAAATTGAATAATGTAAATTATCTATTTTTAAAAATTTTAAAATTAAACTTAAAAAGTTCATGGGTCAGATAATAAAATTTCCTGAATGTTTATGGCATGGCAGGCATGCATGCATACACACTTGTATAATACATCAAAAGAGTTTTGTATCACAATGCCACTAATTCAACTCTATATTAATTAAAAAGGAAAAAAAGAAAGGAAGACACCATAGCAGAAGTTCCAAGTCTGTCATCAAGACCTAAGAGCCACATAGAACACCCACCAATGTGAAAAGAGCAGAACCAGCAACCAAATACCCAAGAGGTAGGTCTATGTCACCCTTGATGTCCTGGAGTAATCTTTAGAGTAGAGACTAAAAGATATTCAACTGTGAGTACAATCTCAGTTAACTATTTTATACCACCTGCCATGAGGATGTTGGAAAAGCAACTTGGTCAGCTGCTTCCTTCTCCCAGCCAGCTGAAATCTATGTACTAAGTTTAATGATGGAGTATTGATCTCTCTAGTATAAGAACTGATAATCACTCAGCTATCCCAGCAACTTCATTGCCAACCATTAAAAGGTTGCAGACAATTCACTGTAAACAACAGAAGAGAGCTTTCTGTACCTCGCAGGTTAAGAGCTAACGGTAAGACTCAATAGTCAAAATCTTACATTTTACAGGTTATTATTTCTGAGTGATAGATAATCCCTAACTTCGTTTATGTATCTGAGTTTTACCCTTGCTACCACCAGCACTGGTAAATTTACATCATCTTGACAATTACCTGGGATACATTCATTGATAGCATGTCCATTATACATAGTTGTATACATCTATGTTAAAATTCCTCTAAATTAAATTTTGCATATTGCTTTTTAAAATTCCTTATTTTTCCCCAGCACATACATTCTGATTTCTTAAAGTTTAACCTTAACAGATTCTCTTCTTGCTCTTTTTTGAAATGTTTAATTATGTTCTATGTTATGGTTCTACTTTGAATTTTTCACATAAAATATTTTCTCTGAAAACTATCATTTAACAGTTATGTTACGTTCCTTACTGCTACAGTTGAAAATTTTATGCCTTATTTTTAAGCACTCTTTATTATAACTTACTTGGAATCATATATATAAACAAAGATTTGGAATGGGATCAGGTTCACACAAATTTTTTAGGTTGTCCAAATCCAGAAACTCATTTTCTACCAAAATATTGGAGAAGTCAACTTAATTTAAAGCTTTATTAATGAGAGCAAGTATAAATTCTATTAAAAATCCAAAATGCTACTGCAGTTAATTACACGGACAATGTAGCCAGACTGCTTGGGGTCAAATCCCAGGGCTACCACTTAATAGCTGTGTAACCATGAATAAGAGATTAAACTTCTCTGTGCCTCAGTTTTCTTATCTGCAGAGTTGGGCTAGTAATGGTACCTACCCCATAAGTTTGTTAAGAAGATTATGAGTAAATATGTATGAAGTACTTAGAACAGCATTGATGTAGTAAGTTTATTATTTCTATCCGAACAAGTAATTTGTGGATCTACTTTGTTTTCTTTTTTACTTTCCTTTTTTAATATAATTTTTTAAACTTTCTTTCAAATAGTTTTCCTTTTTTAGAACAGCTCTAGACACTCATCATCAAAATATATTATTCAGTGTTTGTGCTGGTGTACCTCAATTTCCCACAGAAAAAGTTAGCCATGACTTTATCAAAGCTCAAGCTCAGTTTTGATAGGTAACACAGGTCATTTATTTTCTCATTCTATTTTGTTTTCTGAATACTTTCTTCTCATCCTCAACTAGATGCCACTTAAGGTGATAATCAAGTTGAGAAGCAAGTTAGGGAAAAGCCAATCTGACTTTCAGAGCCCTGTGAGTGCTTATGAGCAAAATGAAGAAAGATTCAGACATATCTAGTGAATGCCCCAGGAGGATGAAAAGGACAACAACTTCAACCAATAAAGCACAGTTACTACAGAAGCTTTTCCACATCACAACACACCCTGACCTTATTCTGAGAGCTTTTCGCTACTTAATTCTTTGATGGACGTCTTATGCACTAGAGGGGACAAGAGCAAGGACAGAATAAGCCATAGTTTCAGAGAGAATAAGGTACAAAGATTCAGAGGAAAAAGATGAGGAGAATTTTTTTATTTTAAAAGAACAAGTTTTGACAAAGAAGTAATGGGAACAGGAATGGAGAAGGGAAATGCCATAAGAAACTGCATATCCAGGGAGAAATGTGGGAATAAATACAGTGCTTAGTAGACGCAATAAGCACAGTTCTACTCTGAAAGGAGAAGTCAAAGGAAAAAAAATCAGAGAATATGTGGGAAAATAAAAAGCACCTGAAAGGATGAACCTGAAAAGAAGAAAAGAGCTTAAATTCACATCAGTGTTTGAGAGAGTGAGGAAAGATTTTCTTCCTTTTCAAGATTCCCATGCCCTCTGAAAAGAGTCACTAAGATGCAGCAGTCTTTGTGGCATTCACATCTCCAACCCCATTACCCCTCTTTTGACATTTATTTTCATTCAAATAGGTTGAAGATCACTCTTACTAGCAACTTGCCAATTCATATTTCAAAAGTCTGTAAGAGACGATGCCCTTGGAATTGCGTCTTAGGGGCTGGCCATTGGATCACACAGCTCTAGGCTCTCCCTGCACAGCCACAGCAGCAGGGGGCAGGGTGAAAGCCAGCTCAGCAGGTTAGAGTTTAAGGGCTCAGGTTACTTCCTCATGCGACCCAGTTGGCTTTGCTTTCTTTGTGGTGCAAACCGAATCTCCAGGCCCAGCCACCTGCCCCAAAGCTGCCAATGGCCAAAGGGTGTCAGCTTCTTACATAGCCTGAGGATCTATGCACAATTTAGCCCAGAGAGCTTCATGGCTTGCCGCAGGGAGGATCAGAATTAGAACGTGGTGTCCTAGCTCAAAATGCACTTTTACTATGGAGGCGAGATTTGTGGAGTCTAAGAATTGCCATGTGAGGCTTTAATAAAGAGCCTTCATTTCCTGGGAGACTATTTGGGCAACTTTACCCCCTTCCTTCTTTACTGCCTCTATTAGATTGATAATGTTTAATGTTGTGCTTCCCCCCTACCCCATCCCAGTCCTCTCTGTCTTCCCCTTACCCTATTCTGGTTTGGAAGCTATGATGTTTCATTTCTTTTAGTGGTTTCCATTATTTTTTTTTAAATGGGATTTCTCAAACACATGCAAATAGAGTGAACAGTATAAATTTTCCTGTGTATACATTGCCTAGCTTCTTCAGGTATAAATAAATAGCCAATTTTGTTCTACCTCTGATTATTTTGAAGAAATCCTAGACAGTACATCATTTTACCTACACATATGTCACTATGTATCTCTAAAAACTAAAGACTCTTCTAAATATATATATATAATTACAATACTATTATCACACCTAAAAACATTAAAAATAATCCCTTAATATTATCAAATATCCAGTTAGTGTTCACATTTCCCCCATTGTCTTCACATATCTTATAATTATTTTCTTTTTCTTTTTTTTTTTACAGTTTCTTTGGGTCGGTATCTAAATAAGGTCCATACATTGCAATTGTTTGTAAAGTATTTTATCTCTCTACCCCATCCCTCAGTTTCCCTTCCTTCCCTCACTCTATTTTACCTTGTAATTTGTTTTTTAAGTGAAGAAAATTTTTTCTACCTACTGAGTTTCCCACAGTCTAGTTTTTGCTGATTGCATCTTTGTAATGTTTTTTTAAGAAAATATGTTCCACTGTCTCTTATGTTTCCTGCGAAATTGTGGTTAGATCTAAAGGCTTGAGTAGAGTCAAGGCTGTATGTGTGTGTGGTGTTGCTGGCAAGATGACTTCATAGATGGTGCTGCACACGTCTATCAGGAGACACATAATGTCTGATTGTCTCATGACATCAGCCATTGATGGTCATTGCTTAGAATCGGTAGTTGATTAGGGATTACAAATGACCATCTTTTTTTTTTTTTTTGGCCTCTTTGTTTATTAGCTGGAAAGTTTTTGTAGAAAAGAACATCTCCCCATCAAACATTTAGTTATACTGAAATGCAGATCTTATGGAAAGGACAGGATAAGTTCTTAATTCTGTCTCTGTATTCGCCTGATTATACATTAGCCAATGTATAATCCTCCAGGATTATACAATGTATAATTCCCAGCATCCTCCAAAGGTGATCAGTAAGATTGGGCATCTGTATTTTGGGGGGAGAAGGGAGGAATCTCATTATGAACTAAAGGATTTAAACACAAATTGTAAGTATTTATTTTAATGGCGTGAGTTAAGCCAATAATTTTGGAGTAGTTTGTTACATGGCAGTAGGTAACTACAACTGTCTCCTTTCATTTAAAGAGAAAAATTTGTGAATAGAAGTGTTAACTGAAGCATTTTTCATTGTCCCTTCTGTTGCATCCATGAGCTGGCATTTCATCCTTGATGGGTAGGTGGCATTGCCATTAGTTATAGAAACTGTTCCCCATTTTGTGCCCATCCACATGTAGCAGGTGGCCTGATCAGTCCTATTCTCTTCATGTCTTTTCTGGCATTATTGCCTCATGGCAATCATGCACTACATTTGCCTCTTGGGAGTCAGCCACTTGCCCATGGACAGGTTAGCTGGTTTCTGCCAGTGCCTCTAATTCATTGGTGACCCATTTATTTCAAATCCAGTGTCCAGGAGGTTCTTTTTCTAGAGACAGAACTTAAAGCAAAATTGATCAGTCTTTTTCCCTCACACAGAAGTCTTGTCTATTTGGTAGATGGATAATTTTGTTATTACTAGAACTGTTTTCCTGTTGAAATCATGATGATTTGTTTGGAATCTCATTTGAGTATGAGGCACTTACATACAGCTTTCTTAATAATCAGTCCCTGTCTTTGAGCCTATGGACTGATGGTGAGCCTAAATGGATTAACATTTTTACAGTAACAATTTAAGGGTTCTATCTAGAGACTTCTTCAGTCTCCAAATCTCCAAAATTCAGCAATTAAGACATGACCAGGTTTGTTCACTAGCTGTATGAATCTTACCCACCAGCTTTCAAGTTTAGCTGATTCTTTCCTAAAAAGTACTTTAAAGGCATCATCTCATGTAACTCTCACATGAAATAGGAATTCTAGTTGCAAATGACAACACACTGGCACCTTTTAGGGCACCCGCAAACAGCAAAGCTGTAAATGTTAAATCAAACTGTGTCGGGTTTGCTCCACACATGTTGATTATTCTCTGGACACTCCAATGGTTTTGGTATGTAGAAGTTTCCCAGAGGTTGTGGGGGGGAGCTAATGCCAGGCACTGCAAATGGGGGAGAGGAGCAGAAGAAAGAAGCCAAAGAAGAAAGAAGCCAAAGAAGAAACAAAGATCCTTGACGTAATAAGACTTATCTATAAATCAGAGTATCTATAACTTAGGCCAGAGGGAAATATAGTAGATTTATATTCTTTCTTGCTATGTGTTTTATTGCAATACCATAAGATTGTAGCAACAAAGGAAGAACAATAAGAAAAATACTGAAAGACAACAACAACAAGAATATTCCGACTGGCTGCTCACCCACCTCACGGTGATATTTCCTTTGGTCAAGTTGCTAATGTTATGATTGGAAGGGAGGGTGACTGGGGGAATGGGGGCAGTGAGTATAGTCAGGGATAGTTCTTGGAAATCCTCAATCAAGTTCAATAGCATCTTGCTAAACCTCAAGCCTGGTAATTTATACACACTCTTGTACAAAAACACAGACACACTCTTCTGCTTTGGTTCTTTTGCAAAGAGAGGGCAGGTTAGCTGATGAGAAAGCTTGCATTACAAAGACTTCATTACTTTTACAAAATATGCACCCAAGGACATTTACTAGTGTACTGAGAGCTATTATCATAAATAATTAAAACTGAACTCTTCTTCTCTAAATAAATGTATAAAGTACATTGGGTGATTCCGAGCACTAAGCCTTCTCAACATACTGCTTTGTAGCCTTACAAAGCAAGAACCCACTCAGGCCATTAAATTCACATTCCTGGTTTTTCCAGAGAGATTTTATAAAGCAAATTCAGATGGGGCACAAAAACTTAGGAGGTTAAACTCCTGCTTTCTAGTTGGCCTTTTTCCCCCTGCAGTAATTATTTTCAAGAAAGTGAAAATGATAATAGAAATCTTTGCAGAAAGGACCCTTACACCAGTACTTTACACAAATACTTTGACACACAGTTCAAAAAGCCTGGGTGTCAAGCACCATGACATTTCTCAAGCATCATGACATTTCTTAAGCATCACTGCCATCGTGGTAGCCACTGTGATTTGTGTTGAGGAATTTCCTTCTGTAGTCTTCCCGATTCAAAGAATATAAAATGGAATCATCATAATATGACCAAAAGGATTTCCCATGTCCATTAACCTAACATATACTTCATCTATTGCTCAAAACACTGAATTGGGTATCTAACTACTGCTTGGCTTGCTTCTGTGTTAGCCCTGGAGGAGACTGAGGTAGCCTTGAGAGTGACAAGCTATTTTAGGGTCGATTTCTTTCTTTCTTTGTTTCTTTCTTTCATTTTATTTGGGGGTGGGGAGGTAATTAGGTTTATTTATTTTTAGAGGAGGTTCTGGGTGTTGAACCCAGGACCTCATACATATTAAGCATGTACTCTACCACTTGAGCTATACCCTCCCCTAGGGTCAATTTCTATTGTCAGGATTCCCCTTAGTTGGTTGGTTGACTTCCAGGATTATCCTGATTTTAGTCTTCAGAAGAGAAATAGTTTTCTGGGATTCTGAAGTATCCCGGAAACCTTGAGGTCCTCTAAAGTTAATCTGACCCAGTTCAATTTTTGAAATTGAACTTCCATTCAAAAACATCTAACAGAGACTCTAACCTAGGTTTAGTCATGGGGTTTCTTTAAGCAAAGCTCGATCTCACCTTCCTCCATCCTTAAACTTTAAACTTCCTTCATCTTTAAACTCAACAGAAATCTGCTAAAGAACTCAGGTTCTCTATATTGCTACCTATAGACTGATGAGAACCAGGTGGTCTCCAAATCAAAAGGCTCATGCCAGATTTCAGGAAAACCCATGTCAAATATACATCACTATCATGATAAGTTAAAGTAACAACTAAAGGATAAGCAAAGAATTTGAGAAGATTGATACATAACTTCATTTTAAATATCCTGAAACTTATTATCAGTAATCAGAGAGAGGTATGGCAAAACAAAGTACAAGCTTCGTTTTGCCCAAAACTTTAAACCCATCCTCTGTCAGCTTCTTCATGAAAGTTGAAGTTATCATGGTCTTCTGACTGGCCCGGCTCCCTTTCACTTTAACCATGCCACCCACCTCCAGCTTCAGCAGGATCAGTAGTCTAGGATGTTCAAACACATGGGTTAAGTCCACTCTCTGGTCTTGATCTCTGTTTATTCTTTCTCCTTCCCTACAAATTCTAGAGACATGCATAACCCTGAAGAGGCATCTGTGTTTATTTAATGTGTCAAATTGGCTTGATTAAAATGTCACATTTGACAGATCGGTATTATACCTTATATTAGATCTTCTATCACCCATTCCATCATTGGTTCTATATAAAAACAAGAGAATCATTCAAAGGTTAGTGGCCTGAGGAGGTAAAACCATGAGAGCACATAATTAGAAGCCAAGGCGTAGGCAGAGATGAGATTTTAGAGGCATTAAAAGTCCTTCTCAATCCAAACTACCTTCCTTTTTTGTTCCTACCATAGGCTGTTTCCTCCATCGTGTTGGAAAATGTCATATTACCCTCCTTTTGGGCTAAAAAAAGGTTAGAAAATATGGGGCACCCATGCCATCATTGCCCATTCCTCTCTCAGGTTAGACAGCACTAATCTACCATGATTTTCTGCTTGTTAATCTTAGATTTGCCTTTACAGTACCTCTCAATGCACTAGAGAGAAAGAGCCACTATCAACTATTGATGTTAACCCTCTAGAAGAAACTGCTGTTCTAAGATTAAGACTCTGAAGTCTTAAAAACTAAATGAAGTGTCAGTCACAATGTCATTCTCAGGCATAAAAACTCTAAAGCTGAAATGTTTATATCAGCAGACTGTAAGACCTGCTGAAATGGGAAAATATTTGCTAGAGAAGAAAGAAAGGAAAGGTTGAGGTATAAATTTGGAGCAAATTCTGAAAAAGGGAAGATTAGATTGCAGAATGAGTAATCACTCCCTACACTCTCTGTCTGGTGCAGATGAAGTTTTCATAAAGCAGTAATTTTTCAGTATGAAAACACTAGACTTTCAATCCATTTGTTATCTTATTTTACTCAATCAGAGACTAAGATATGACCTATTTTTATAAATACTTATGATGCAGACAGAAAGAAGAGATCATTTTGCCATTCTCACCTCTCCTGTGAAGTTTATCCTGTTCTACAAATGAGAAAGTGAGGAAATCTGTTGAAGAACAAGTTCAGAAAGCAGAAAAGTGTGACACAAGGTACACAGATAAAGCCTGGTAAAAATAAAATCAAAGAATCTTAGTATATTAATTACAGCAGCAAAAGCTTTTGCTGTCAGGGAACTGGTGGAGGCTAGCTCTTCAAGTTGTTAGAAGTTGGAAATCTGCAAACTGGGGGACTGCCTCTGCATTCGGGGTGGGGGAAGGGAAGCAGAATTTGTCCTTAGGTCAAGTACTCATTTCTGTTCAGGAAGTACCACTTTGGTAAATCTTTTAGTAATACAAATGTAAGGCCAGTTAGTCCCCACCGGGGTTAATCCACTTGGACTTCTATCACAGAATACAGTAGACTGGTAGCTTATAAAGAACAGAAATTTATTTCTCCCAGTTCTGGAGGCTGGAGGGCCAAGATTAAGCAAGGTAGAGCATGGTCATGTTCTGGTGAGGACCCGATGCCTTGTTCACAGCTGGTGGCTTCTCCCTGTGCCCTCAAATGGTGGAAGGGATTAGGGGATCTCTCTGGAGCCTCTTTTGTAAGGGCATTAATTCCATTCATGGGGACTGCACTCTCATGACTTAAGCACCTCCCCCAAACCCCACCTACAAATACCATCACACTTGGGTTAGACTCTTAACCTATGAATTTTGAGGGGAATACAAACATTCAGACCATAGCATCACCCCTCAGGGGAAGCCCTGAACCAGCAAACAATACAAATGCAAAAACTGATGTCAACGTTCTGCTTAGCCATTTAAATTAGTTCCTTATCAGAAATAGATAATACCTCTTCAGAGATAGAAAATATTTTCCTCCATCATCTAAATTATTCTGAATCAACTGCCCTAAGCCTAAAAATTATTTCTTTCCTGGGAGATACATGGTTAGTCTTGTCCAAGCATTTATTCACAAGGAGATCAGGAAACCATATTGTGGCAAGAAGGATGTTCAAGCTAAACTTTTCTCTAGTTTATGGCTGAGGAAATAGAATCCCAAGGAAATGGATGAGCATGTGTTCATGCTACTTAGGATGTATACAGGGCTGGCTACACAATTTGTGTACCCAGTGCAAAATGAAAATTTTTGTTTTTTGAACAAGGAGCCCCTTGTTCAAAAAGCAAGGAAAAAATGGCATTAAAGGTACCAAAATATAAAGCTTTTTCCTTTCTCCTATTGTCTCTTTCTTTCATGGTGTTTTCTTATTTGCTATTTAACGTCCCACTCTCTCAGGCACTGGGATGCTCACAGGCAAGAGCAGATCCTCAAGGGACCAACAAACACTCGCTCCTCGAGGAAACCGTAAACTCCTCCGAACCTCTCCGGGACCAGGCCTCAGCTGTGGCCCCCACCCTGCTGCACCACCCAACTCCAGCAAGGAGCCTGCGAAGTCAGTTTAGAGAGAATCTGCCTACTCTTTTTTTTTTTTTAATTGAAATATAGTTGATTTACAGTGCTGAGTTTCTGGTGTAGAGCATAGTGATTCAATTATACATGTATATATTATTTTTATATTCTTTTTCATGATAGGTTATTACAAGCTATTGGATATAGTTTCCTGTGCAGTACAGTAGGACCTTGTTGTTTATCTATTCTGTATATAGTAGTGTGAATCTGCTAATCCCAAACTCCTAATTTATCCCTTCCCTCTCTTTCCCTTTTGGCAAACATAAGTTTGTTTTTTATGTCTGTGAGTCTGTTTCTGTTTTGTAAATAAGTTCATTTGTGTCATTTTTTAGATTCCACATAAAAATGATGTCATATGACATTTGTCTTTCTCTGTCTGACTTACTTCACTTAGTATGATAATCTCTAGGTCCATCCATGTTGCTGCAAAAGGTATTATTTCATTCTTTTATGGCTGAGTAATATTCCTTTGTGTATGTACATATATACGTACACACACACCACATCTTCTTTATCCAACCACCTGTCAATAGACATTTAGGTAGCTTCCATGTCTTGGCTATTGTAAATAGTGCTGCTATGAACATTGGGGTGTATGTATCTTTTTGAATTAAAGTTCCTTCTGGAGATATTCCCAGGAATGGGATTGCTGGATCATATGGTAAGTCTATTTTTAGTTTTTTGAAGAATCTCCATACTGTTTTCCATAGTGGTTGCACCAATTTACATTCCCACCAATAGTGTAGGAGGGTTCCCTTTTCTCCACACACTCTCCAGCATTTATCGTTTGTGGACTTTTTAATGATGGCCATTCTGACCACTGTGAAGGGATAATTCTTTGTAGGTTTGATTTGCATTTCTCTGGTAATTAGCAATAATGTGCCTTGTTGTCTCCTCTTAGTAAATTTTTACCCACGGACTCCCACAGCCTCTGCCTCTTAGCTATAAATCTCCACTCATACTTGCTGTATTTAGAGTTGAGCCCTGTCATTCTCCCCTATTGCCAATCTTGATACCTTTCAAAACAGTTCTGAATAAAGTCTTCCTGTTTTAACAAGTGTTGGAGTACATTTTTCCTTAACAGTTATGTTGCTGTAACTTAGATAGGATAAGATTCATCATCAGAGCTCTGGAGTGGAAGTTCTCCTTGGCTCTTTGTTTCAAATGGAGATTTATTCCCTGACTCCTGGGCAGGAAATTTCTTTTCTGGCACCTTGTGAAGCCTCTTTGTTCTCTCCATTTGACCCTGCCTCTCCCATAAGAACTTAGTTGATTGGAATGCCCTTCTCAAACTCTTGCTAACTATATGCTCCACCATTACTGCACTAACTGTCCATTTCCTCTCTTGTTGGCATGATTTTACAAAGGATAATTTGGAACTAAAGATCTCTCTGAACTGGCACATCTAAGACCTCTGCCTTTCACCTTCACTCTTCCCCTCATTCCTTGAATCTTTTGATACGTCCACCTTCAAACTCCCGCCTCCTCTGTCCCTCCAGCTACCCCTGTTAGACCTTTTCTTTCCCCTCTAGACCCCCAACTCCCCACAGGCAATAGAACCTTAAGCCCCTTGCCCCCATGGGGGGCTCTCAAGGGACTAAGGAACCCCTGGAAGCAACTATCTGAGGCTGAAAAGGGGAAAAAGGCTACTGTAAACAGACTGGATATTTCATCCACTCAGATGAGCTTTGGAAACATTCAGACAACTGACTGATCTCCGCTCAGTCTCTCACCTAAAATTCAGTCAAGAGCCTCTTTAAGATTACGTATGAGGGCAAAAGAAAGTCTTCATGTTTCCTCCACAAATACTGGTAAAATCCTTTAGCTCTCTATTGAGTAGGTAATCTCAACTTGCTCTATTCACCAGAAACACAATTCAGATAAAAATGGAAAGTGGACCAAAGATGAGGCCCAGCTACTTCTTATAAATCACCAAGTTTATGTTACTATGTTTATCAAACTCATAGCTAAAATTTTAGAATGGAAGTTATTAGGTCTCTATTTGTGTCTATATACTTGTATGTGTTTATATATGTATATATGCCATATACACGTGACATTTTTCTACCTTTGGATGGTATTACCAAATTAACTTACAAAATCCCATAAAATAGTTCTCAAATTGGTTTAGAGATAAATAAGCACTTATATAAATAAGTTACTCCTAAAACTCTCAGAAATTTAAAAACTAACTCAAATGGTTTTGAAGTTCATGTGACTTGAGTAAATCTTTGATAAATAAAACTAGTTTGGTATCATTGGTTCAATAAAAATGACTATGTCTTCACAATTTCAGCATTAAGTAAAATTTTAATTTTACTTGGGTCCAATAAGGTAAGTCAAAGAAGATAATATTATAACAACTAGATGTTTAAGATTATAAAAATTATAATTTCAACCTGAGAACAATTGGTCAAGTAAAGATGTAGTATAAATAAACGTTTTGATACCATTATCCACTATTTCATGCATATCCAGCACATAAAACAAAAAACCCCATGTATTTAACCTTTATAGGTTTTACTCTTGTGATACTTGCCTAACGTGCACATGCTATCAAAATAATTTACAGGGTAATAACTTGAGATGATGATTAACTTTGTTTAATAACATGTCTTCCTTAACACAGTTTCCAAAGTCTTTTTGGTAACTTGCAGCCTTAGAGTTATGCTAAGTCAAGTAACACATATGTGTTAAAATAGACAGATCATTTCTAAGTAAGATAAACTACTAAAATATTCATTACTAAGCAGAAGTTTAAGTTTACATACTTTTGGCTTCTTATTTTGTATTGTACAGGGAAGGTAAATGTATTTGGGTTTGTTAACAAACATATTCTTTTTGCCATGTTGAAAAGTTGCACTATGAGGAAGCATATATCTATAAAAGTTGTGAGATGGAGTGATGGTTAATGTTAGGTGTCAACTTGACTCAGCTAAGGGATGTCCAGATATCTGGTAAAACATTATTTCCCAGTGTGTCTGTGACAGTGCCTCTAGAAGAGATTAGCAGCTGAATAGCAGACTGAGTAAGAAAATGGCCCTCACTAATGCTGTGAGCGTCATCCAATCCAA
This sequence comes from Vicugna pacos, assembly GCF_048564905.1. Lineage (NCBI taxonomy): Eukaryota > Metazoa > Chordata > Mammalia > Artiodactyla > Camelidae > Vicugna > Vicugna pacos. Next base: position 30,228,897 of record NC_132988.1, read on the forward strand.
CTAGGGCCTGCATAGAACAAAAACATGGAGGAAAAGTGAATTCCCTCTCTTTTCTTAAGCTGAGACATTGTCTTTTCCTGGGATATCAGTACTCCTAGCTGTTGCACTTTTGGACTCAGACTGGGACTTATACCATCAGCCCCTCGATCTCAGGCCTTCAGATTCAGACTGAATTACACCACTACCTTTCCTGGTTCACCAGTTTGCAGACAGCAGACTTCTTGGCCTCCATGATTGTGTGAGCCAATCTCTCTGGCAAATCTCCTCTTATATATGTGTGTGTGTGTGTGTGTGTATTTATTTATTCTGTTTCTGTGGAGAGCCTTGACTAATATAGATGTCATATTCATAAAATATACTAGTCTACAGAATGGTGGTAAGAGACTACAATCATGTCTACTTCCTGATTTTCTCTGTTAGAAAAAAGAGGTTACCAATGGGTAAGAATTATAATAAGTATATATAAATAAAACTACTGCAAATAATAAGAGTAAAGAGAAACAACTTTGCATGAAGAAAATACAAGAAATTTAGGGTGTATTTTCATTAAGGGAAAAAGAATAACTTTGTCCTAAATTAAGTGACCGGTTGCCCCAGTGTGAGAGAGGACAAAAGCGGAATGAATATAAAATATTGAAGAAAATTTGTAGAAAAGGAATCTTGGAAAAGAAATCTTATCTTGCCTGGTCAGAGCTGGCTCACGTTGGATGTTTATTTATAAGGTTTTTTAAAAAAATGAACCTTGATATCAAAAGTGCACTTATGCAAAACTAGAATTTGGTTTTCTCTCTCTCTGTTAAAAATAATAAGATTTTCTTGGATTATAGGTGTGCTCTTAATAAGAGATTATAAAATATTTGTCCTCATCTTTTGCATAATATGCTTAGGAAAACAAGATTTGGTATCTGTTCGGAATAATTTCCTGTGTTTTATGTTAACCTTTATCACATCCTTGATTATTTAAGAGAACCAAGTCATCTCACTTTTTTAAAAGGCTAAGGTTTTTTGTTTTTGTTTTTGTTTTTTACAATCATGTTACCTTCTATTGTTACTTTTAAATTCTTCTGTTACTTTGGTTAAATAGGAAGCTCAGAATTGTTACACAGTGACCTGTGATCTTATTTAATCAAGTATTCAAACCTTTGACATTTTGGACAATTATGCTTTCCTAATGTCATATTCTAAATGAAATCTTGATATTGAACTGAATTTGAGACTTTCCAGAGGGCCTCCAGAAAATCTCAAAGGTTTTGTTCTTTTATCTTGTAAAAAAAGAGATGTTAAAAAATAATTAGGTTTATTTGGATGTTGAATGGCATGAAAACCATTGTCAAGTAAGAAGGGATGCTTAACTTTCCCTAGGTTACATTTTTATGGGTTAATGTCATTAATATAAATATTTCAGAAATCACATATGGTTTATAGAAATTAGTCCATACTCTTGGTGTCCATAACATGTCCTGTACTGATACTTTCTTGAAAGTGTTTGCAATCAGTTACAGGCCAGAGTGCTTCACCTTCAACAAAAAGAGATGGATTCAGAGACTCATGGGAAATTATGTGACGGGTACTCTGGGAAACAGGCTTTTGGTGGCATTGCTTAAATAACTTTGAGACCGTACCACTGAAATGAGTAAGAATTTCCAGAACTGTAGTTGAGAAGCCAACAGGGTCATAAAACTGCTAAAATTAAGCAGAAGAAAAATTAATTACATGGGATTGAATGATCTGACTAAGGATAATTATGACTTTTTCTTTGGAACTTTGATAGTCCTTTAATGTTCTATTTTCTGATATAATGTACTCCTTTCTCTTTTCTCTTAAGCTATGCATAATCCACAACAATTTAATAATTATATTTTTATGAATAGAAATGGAACACTTATTCTCCCTGCCTGATTCCTCCAGAATTAGCAAATTCTTATTGAGCATTTCTATGGCAAAATAATTAATTGCATGAGTTCAATAAGAATCTGTGCTTTTTATATATATGTGTGTATGTATAACTGAATCACTATGCTGTACACCAGAAACTAACACAACATTGTAAATCAACCACACGTCAATAAAAAAAAAAAAAGAATCTGTTCTTTTTGTAACAGAACGTAATTGGAGAAAATAGTTGTATAATTGAGCTTTGTCATATGTCATATTTGAGAATGATATGCATAGAATTAGTTATGACCAGATGGTTTTAAGGAACTAAGACTGACTTTATGGAGCCAATGCTTACAAATCCCTCTTGGGGAAGGAAATCAGCCTAGTATCTGACTAAAAGGGTTTTCTGGTCTTACAGGTAAGTAGAGCCCAGGAACCCTAGGATGTTTGGGGGACCTCAAAAAGAGAGGAAATCATCTATATGTATTGCAGGTAAAGTTTGCTGGTGAGTTCTTGGCTTCCTATAATCAAGAGGTTTTTTTTAAAAAAATCTTTTGAGATTCCTTATTAAAAGTTCTAGCAAAACAGACTTTGAAAGGCCTATGTGTTAATTAGATTATTGCTGAATTTATGTAAATAATCAGGCCAAATATAATGAGACCAGATTTATTTTGTAAATAAGATTTAAAAGGGAGGATGACTATATAGAGAAATTTCATGTTTCATAAACTATAGGAAATATTTATGTTTTATTAATTATAGGAAAACTATAGCACACCCTCATGGGTTATCAGATTCTGGTCCAATTCATCATCTATGAGGTTTATCTATCTGCAAACTAAATTGGATCCTGCTGTTTTACACATTTTGTCAATCCAAATTTTCAGTTCTTCTAATTTCCTCCAATATTTGGCTAGAACTCTCCAAGTTAATGTTTCCAATTTTTCTCCCACCCTCCTGCCTTAGAGCCACTGAGAACTAAAACTTGACTTCCCGGATCCTTATTGGAATTCTAGGTTGTCTTGTACCTAAAGAAGCCCTGGAGGCTGAAGCTGGAGGCTGGGCAACCTGGGTGCCTAGAGCTGCTGCTGTGTGGGCCACTCGGGAAGTTCACTGGAAAGCCTGAATTGTCCATGCTCTGCTTTAGGAAATAACCACAATTGTGACACTGATGTCTATCAGAGACATCCAGGCTACAAGCCAGGAAACTCACCAGTTTACCACTGCTGTCCTCCCTCCACCACCTTAGGATGTTTCAAGCCCAACATCCAGAAATCTTCTCAATTGGCTGCCCTACTACCAAGTTCCAACATACGGTTCAGTTAGTCCTTAGTGAACAAAAAGCAACTGATAAGCAATGGACTTAGACTGTCTAAGGAAAGAAAGAATGTGTCTTCTGTCTTTGAATGAGGGGAGGGGCTCACAAAAACTCTCCTTGACAAAACTTTAGGCTCTTCTGAGCTCTCTTTTTGACTGGGCCTTGGCCTTCCCCCGTCCTTGCTGGGCCTGCACAGCCCAGTTGTAGGAAAAATCCTGCTTAGTCAGTTTGGAGAGAATCCCCTACTCTTGATATCTGATTAGATTCCTCAACCCCTTATCACCCTGGCCTGCCTTCCATAGGAATGTTGTTAAGTCAGTTTAACAAGAATCCCCCAGCCTTTGATGGTGATTGTCCTACCTTTTAGCCATTTTCCATCCACCGACCCACTCTGCTCCTGGGATACACCTGCAGTGTCCTTGCTGAATTCAGAGCTGAGCATGATCTCTCTCCCCTATCACCATAGTCTTGACATCTATTGCAACAGACCTGCTTAAAGTCTTTCTTACTGGTTTAGTAGGTGTCAGAACCAGGTTCCCACCCTGAGACTCAGCATGAGGCCCACCAGTTTCCCCTCCTGCCACCTGCAAGACCACAAGCTGTGCCCACCTGGGGGCAGGGAAGTCAAGACAGGCATCTGTGCCAAGAAGCTCCAGGTACCTGGATCAGGGGTGAGGAGGAAATAAAAATTGCTCATTTCTCTGGATTAGAGGGCAAGTTGGAGACCTCAGTGGTAGATACACTTGTGGGACACCTGGGCCCAGCAGAATTGACATCTCACAAGGGTACAGCAGCACAGGCAAAAGAAAGAGGCTTCAGCAGAAACCAAACCAAGCCAAACCAAAACAAAACAAAACAAAACTGAGCAGTTGTTCTGCAGCACATGAGAAAATTCCCTGAGAAATTTCCAGAAAGAGCAGAGGGAAGACTTCAAGGAACTACATTTCAGCAAATGGATCAGTGAGTGACAATTTAGTTACAAAAAGGAAATGCAACTTCATTTTGAAGTTCCACACTGCTGAGGCAAAAATGTATGGGTTGCACATTCCAGAAATGATAAGCAGCTAACATTATTCTCATTCTAAAATGCAAAGAAAAATCTATGCTATTCACCACCTTAAGAAGCAGACTAGAAATGATTTCTTGGATATAACACCAACACACAGGCAACAAAAGGAAAAACAGACAAATTGGACTTCATGAAAATTAAAAACTTTTGTGCATCCAAGAGTATGGGATGGGAGAAAACATTTGTAAATCACTATTAGATAAGGAATGAATATTAAGAATATATAAAAGTAGGTAAAGTGTGGATAGGAGTTATTGTTTAATGGTACAGAGTTTCCATATGGGATAATGAAAAAGTTCTAGAGATGGATAATGTTGATGGTTGAACAACAATGTGAATATTCCTAATGCCATTAAAATGGGTAAAATGGTAAATTTTATGTATAATTTACTATAATAAAAAAACACAGAATAACCTAACTACCAAACACCCTTAATTTATTAAACCAATAAATTAGGAGATGGTTATTGGAATATAAAAGTATTTGTCGATTTTCAAATGATTTCCTTTAAGGAAAACTCTTTTCTACATCTTTACTGTCTCTTCACAAACGATTAAACATTTGTAAAGCAGTCAAAAGTGGGTAAGAGGAAAATGTGAAGAAAAAACCAAAATATACCAGAGACCTTGTAAAACTGTGTCTATTTACAAGGCTATTGAGTATTCTGTTTATATTGGTTTTCTAAATGTTCTGCTTTGAAAAAATTGAAAACTTACAGATATAGTTCAATGAACTTCCTTGAATCTATTATCTGGCTTCATCACTTGTTAACAATTTGCCACATTGTCTTTCTCTCTGTCTGTCTAGTCATATATACAATTATTTTAATTTTATTATTATTCTTGATGCGCTATTAGAGAGTAAACTGCAGACATTATGATTCTTTATCCCTAAATAATTTTAGCATGTATTTCATAAAAACAGTGACTTTGTACTTTAGATCTACAGTACAGTGATAATCCGTAAGAAATTTAACTTGATGCAGTTTTATACAATGCATATACAAGTTTCTCCAGCTGTCTCCTTAATGTTATTCATAGAAAAGAATAATTATCTTTCTATCCAGAATCTAATCCAGGATATGTGTTAAGTTGTGTTGTTTAATCTCTTTTAATCTGGAACAGTTCAGCCTTTTATGGTATGAACAATTTTGAAAAGTACAGTCCAATAATAGCATGTCCCTCAATTGGAATTGATCTGATTTGTTTTTATGATTAGTTTCAGGTAACCCATTTTTGGCAGGAATACTACACAGGTAATGTGTCCTTCTCAGTGCATCATATTAGGAGACACATGACATCAGTTTGTTCATTCTTCTGCATTCTCTCTTGGTTAAAACAATGTCCACTGGGTTTCTCTACAACAAGGTTACCATTTTTCCCTTTGTTATTTTAATTTGTGGGCAAGTACTTTGAGACTAAGCAAATATCCTGCCAAAGTTGAACTCAATGGTTTTAGCATCCATTGACAATTCTGGGCTTAATCAATTATTTCTTATTTTTTCTTTTTTTCTTTTTCAAATAGAGGTACTGGGGACTGAACCCAGGACCTCGGGCATGCTAAGCACACACTCTACTACTGAGCTATTACCCTCCCCCCTGATTATTTCTATAATGGTTGCAAAATGGTAATTTTTCAACTCTATCATTTCTTTTACTAAATGTTGTTTTCAAATGTAATGTTTTGTAGCAAATAAGTGCATTCTTTTATATGGAAGATATATCAGAAATGAATTTGTATTATGGCTGTTAAGGTGAAAAAAGCAGCCATCCAAGACTACACTAGTATTTAATATAGAGAGTTCTATCTCTAAGATAAGGATTAAAAGAGGGGAGGAAACATTTTAAAGATGCCTGATTATAAATAACCAAGCTGAGGATAAACACCAATTGGTAACAATTAGGGATTAGTTTGATCCTGGGTGTTTATTTCTTTAAAGCTTATTTTAGGTATTATCTTAAAATGGGGTATAGTATCTCTAATTGTATTTAACTGTTTTTCAAAAATACACTTTATATTTTTCTTAAAAAATTTGAGCGTGCTAGTATTTTTTTCTTAGTTTCTTATATTGAAGCCTAGCTAGACCGTGACCCACAGAACTAAAGGATCATTACTCACATAACAGCAGGATATAGTAATTGCACATAATAAACTAGAAGGAAACATCTTTAGATGCTGAACTTGCAAAAATAAACATATTAAGTGAGAAAGCCTTGACTCAGTGGTTCTAAACCCTGATAGCTCAGAAGAAACACCTGGGAGCATTTAAAACACCCAGGCCCCACCTCAACCCAGTTATATCAGCCTAGCACCAGTGCATTATTGGAAAAACTCCCCAGGTGGTTCTAATGTGCAGCCAGAGTTGAGGACCACCATCTTAATCCATTATCTATTGAGGAAACAATTAGACCTCAGGCTGGTTTAAAGCTTCCTACCCACTTCTCCATTGCTTTTTTCATCCCAAGCTAATATCTTTTGTTCTTACCAAAGCACCTTGGGATTTGGCTAGAGAAATTCTTTCTACAGCTGTAACCACTTTTCCTTCCTCTTAGAGTTCCTCCTTTGAGGTAGGACAGGACACAATATATATTCCCATTTCCCCTGATTCCTCTCCTACAAGGAGTCCCTTTCATTTAAAGGTTTTTTTTTTTAATGCAACAAATGAAATAAAACATTGCAGAAATTATAAGTATTGTGAAAAATTCAGTTAATTCTTAAAATATCTCTTGTTAAAATATAAACAAAATTCTCCCTGCTTTTTTCCCTTCCCAACCTCTGGTGTTGAAATTTCTTCTCACAGTAGTCATAAGGGTCTTCAGTTTCAGTAAAGAAGCTATAATGTTTCTCTAATGCTCATTTGCTTGCCTTTAAAGGCCCATAATTGCATGCAAAATCCATCCTTCTTTTCATTTGAAAAACTGCACCTGATGAGTTTTATGGCTTCACTTCAGTAGGACCATGCAGGGCTCAGACAGGTGCTTTGTAATCTCCTCCCCTCAGCCCTTCAACAACGCAGTAATCCCCCTGATCTAGAACAACACTGACTTCATATCCATTACTGGGTGTCTCTGAACATAAAGAGCTATTTTGATAATAGATAGGCTTCCACAGAGGCAAGGCTAAATTCACCACAACTGACTTTAGTTGTAATAAATAGTACCAAATGCACTGGCCTTTCTATACCAGAAAAATCCAAGCTTGTTTTAGTGATCTAGTCAAAAGACAATTTCCAAAACCTCTGTCAGTATGACAGATAACCTGCCTTAAGGTTTTGCTCTCTTCTGGACACCTGATTAAGCATGAAGAGAGGAGGAAAAAAATAATACTTTCCCAGTTTTATTAATTTATTTTAAAAGAGAGGTTATTATAATGAACCCATTACTTGTTTTCTGACTTCAACAATTATCAACACTTTGCCAGCTTTGGGAAAAAAGGAAATTTAATACTAGGGACAGCTACAATAATTAAAACAGTCCCACTGAAAATATAACAAGCTGATCTTTAATATTGTATAGGAGAAAAAGAAAAGAATGTTAGTCAGTTTATGGACACTTGCTTTCCTCTGGCCCAGCGTTCAGTTTTCTGTATTATTGTATAAGAAATTGCTGAATGGTAAAGAACATTTTCAGCTGAAACAACATAAACATTGTCTTTACTGTGGGTTTTGTGAGACCCTGACTGGGAAGAGTGGTACTGTACTTATTCCAAGACGGCTACAAGGTCCTAGTTTCAAAAGACTATGGTGGATGTGAGAAATGGGGAAAGAGTGCTCTTCTCCAGCCAGAGGCATTCTGTGATGGAAAAGACCCATCCAGGATGAGGCCTGGAGAGATCTAGGTTCTGTCCTCAGCTCTGCTGATAGGTGGCTGGGTGACCACTAACAGAATAAAGTACCGTATAAAATCAGAGTTAACAAAAAAACATGTGGAAGGAAATTATGCAGAGTCCAATTGAGCAGATTAGGTTTCAAGTGGCTGTCTTAATAAAGGAAAAAAAAATTGACCCTGAGTCGGATTAACCTCTAGGCTTAACTACCATTTATAGGGGGTAGAGGAATAAGTTAAATAACTGCAAGGAAACCATCAGCCAAATCCAGAAGCGGGAGACATGCCACAGAAAAAAATGAGCCAGCTTCTATAACAAATCAATGCATAAGGTGAGGGAAATGGGAAGGGGGAGGCCCTTGTAGAATAAAGGGGACTTAAGAACCATAACAAACAAATGTATTGTTTGGACAATTTTTATGGCATAATTCAAACAAAACAACTAGAAAATCCATCTTTGAGACAGATGGGGAAATTTGAAAACAACTGGGCATTAGATATTAAGAAAGTATTCACAATTTTGTTAGGTATGATAATGGTATAGTGGGTTTTTTTTTAAGTCTTGTTAGAGATGTTTATTAAAGTATTTGGAAATGACATGATATCTGAGATTTTTTTCTAAAACTTTTCAAGAAAATAAAAAGGAAAAGAAGAAAAATATGTGGGGTGGAGGTAGATGAAACAAGATTGATAAAGTTAGTTTTTGTTGAAACTGCATAAGTGATACATGGCGGTTCATTACGCTTTTCTACTTTTGTGTATGTTTTAAAATTTCCATAATTAAACATTTTTTAATGGATGCTTTGGGACATCTGGGGGGATAAGTTACTGTAAGCCCACCTGCTCTTGGGATTTACAGCTGAGAAATTTTCATCCTATTTTAAGGCAAACACTGTAGTAGCACTTAAAGGGCACATGCAGCCATGATTTAGGCTTATTCCAGCATTGTTTTTGTGTCATAATTCACTATTGTTGAAGGACTGTTTATTTCCTGCTTATTTGCTGTTTCTGTAACTCAATGTTTTCTAGCTTTTCTGTGCCTTATGAAATACCATTTATAAATTAAACACCGTGTGAGTCCGCAAGCTGGGCCACTTAGATGAAACAGAAGTAGTTCTTATACCACCAGAATACCCAGGAAAGTACGTTTCATTCTGCGAACACACTTATGGACTCAGGTGAAAAAGCACTGTGGAAATTCTGAGTTTTATCATTTAAAATGAACAAAGTGTCAACTCAAGGCCCTAGCCATGGGCAAATATGAATTATGATGCTCTCCCCAACAGCACAAAAGAATTCAATGACAAATTTTGGTTTCATCTAGAGCCTCTGACATATAAGCAAGCAAAATCTACTGAATAGCAGTTGGCAGGGATGTGACTTTCTTGTACCCAAAAGAGATCTCTCAGAGTCTAAAATCCTAACAAAGGCTTCTTCATAGGTTTTTTAATATGAAGAAGGCCAACATCAAATAACTATTTAATTTGAGATCTGAACTTAATTTAAAATATTAGCCAAGTTTTTCTGTACTAATTTGCTTTTAGCGTACAGTTTTAGCAGAATTCTAAATATTCTAGAGTAGCTGTTAAATTATTAGTGAGCCAAAATGTGGTTAATTTTTTTTCAGAATTGGAAGAAAGGCAGTAACTCTTTGAAGATCTTTAATGACATCTCCAATAATATATCTCCAAACGCCTATTCTCTTTTGAACAGAGGCCCAGCATGGGAAAACTGAGGCAAGTCATAGCGAGGCCAAGGATAGATTTTAGGATTAAAATACTCCCAACAATTGATATACAGTAAGACATAGCCCTTGGGGGATGGCATAGCTCAGTGGTAGAGTATATGCTTAGCATGCACGAAAGTCATGGGTTTGATCCCAGTACCTCTAGTTAAATAAAATAATAATAATAAATAAACTTAATTACCTCCCCTCCGAAAGTCAAAACATAACAAAACAAAAGATAAAGCCCTTAAAACATCTGGCATTTCTTCTTCATTCTAATTTTTAATAGAAATGTGCAAATATGCACATAAGTGTATAGACCAAAATTTTTCCAAAAAAAAAATTTTTTTTTTTCACAAAGTGATCACAATTCTGTACCCAACACCCAGATCAGAAAACAAAACATTGCCCAGCAGTCTCCCTTGTATACCACCAATTTCAATTACCACAATCTCACTGTAAGCCCTATTCGGTGCTCTTTTGCCACATTTTATTTTTGCATTTTCAACTTTCATAAATGGAATCAAGCAGTATGACTTTTTTTGTATCTACCTTCTTTTGCTCAATATTGTTTATAAAATTTACCCATATTGTTGCAGGTGCTATGATTGTCATTTCTGAATAGTATTTTGTTGTATGAATAACCCATAGATAATCCATTCTCTTGTTGATGGGAATTAGGGTTCTTTCCAGTTTGGAAAATTAATTACAAACTGAGCTGTTATGAAATTCTCATACTATCTTTTGGTGTGCCTAGAAATGAATGTCTGTTGAGTATATGTAGATAGCATTTGTTTAATGAAACCTGAGATTTACAGCACAGGGACCATATTTTCTTTATCTTTGTGGTCCCAGGACATACTAGTGCCTGGAACTTAGAGATACTCCATAAATCTTTGCTAAATGAATGAATGAACAGATAATCTCTGTGGCCCATTATCTTTCCTTCAAGACCTAATGCCATATCATCCAAATTAGTATATTTTGGGGTGTCTTTGAAATCTTTCTGTTTATACACATGTCAATTTTCCTTTCTGTTAAGTGCTATCACAGAAGAGGTTTTCCATATTGTGTATCTCTGTGTTGTAACTGAAATGATTGATGCCCTGTAGGCTTTTCAAACAACAACATGCATATTAAGACTGCCCTCTGCCTGGTGCTGTTTACAGCTTGCTTTATGCTTTGTGAACTGCCTGACACTTCTGCTCAAAGAGTCATTTGTCACTGAGGCTGCGTTCTACATTTATCTGTCTGCTACTCTTTTTCCAGTATACCATAACTAGACTTTTTTACTTGTATTATCTCTGGTTATAATACCAGCTCTCACAAGTTGGTTACATAAACTTAAAAAAATGAACTTTAAACTAAAATTTTGACTTTTATCTTTTTGCATTGTAGGCGTGGGACCAAAAAGAGCAATTTTTGAGGCTGTATTTATATGAAACAGAAAATGCTATGACATATGTTGCAGGTGCTGGTATGAAGCCAAAAGAAATGGCTACCAATATTAGATTCTTATCTTATTTTCCTTTCTTTATTTCAGAAAATGTAACTTTCACTGTGGGTGGCATTCGTTAATATAATGAGAAGATGATGGAACAAGACAGAAAAATACCCCAAGCTCTTCATGAAGCCATAGACACTAACAAAGTACCCACCCAAGTAGACTTTCAGAGTGTTACAGGGTTCAGGGTCATGTGACTCTTAACATTAGCATCCTCTAGAATAGAAGACTCAACACTACTGGTAGCTCAAAAGATTAGCTCTAAAAACATTAAAAATTAGAAATAACATATGACTTGCTACACATTTTAGCTGAAGACAAAATGTCTTCATGAAGAGACTAGTTTAGGGATGTCAACCCACAAGCCTTTCAAAGGAAGGCGATATCTAAAAAGAACAGTCACTTAGCTTGTCCAATTAACTTAGAAGTATCCTTGACATTTTTCCTCCGGGAAGAAAGACTTTGGGTGACAGTTTTTATATTGCTGTTGTTTGGGGTTGTGGAATTTTCTTCTTGGTTGTTTTCAAGCCCTTAAGCGATGGGAGATGGCCTTGAACCTAAACTCTGGAGTTTTTCACCTCCTTGCATGCATGTAGCTACTTTTTCTGGGTCATCGTACTTGTAGTTTAATTTTTTTTCCTCCTAAAGTCACTTTGATATCTCATCATCATTTAAAAACTACTGTTCCCCAGAGTCTCTCCCACTTGTCTTTTAGATGACTGATTACAATCAAAAGAGAAGACAAAAGTAAAATAAACTTTAAAATAAACCTAAGAAGAAAAGGGGAAAAATCCAAACCATTTAAATCAGTGCCATAAAACTATTTTAGAAAACCAGCTTTCTATATTTTAATGCTTTCCATGTCTGAGGCATTTCTCCAGACTTTGGTGCTATAATTGTAACACCATCTTGACACTTTTACTTTTAAGCCATAAAGTTTTTGCCTTTCCCTTTCTCAAAGAAAAAAAGTTGCAGCCAGTGACCACTATGCGTACTTAAGACTCATAGGTAATGGAGGCAGCAGGGAAACATCCCCACTGAACAAGCAGATGGAAACCTATGTTTCTTGATGGTATATGGAATAGGGAAGGTGGCCAGGGCATTGAAGAAAGGAGAAAGGCTAAAGTTTACACTTGCTTTGACGAGGAAGTAGAGGAGGGGAAATGGGCAGGAGACTATGCCTGCAGGGAAGAAATCAGCAAGGGGGGCGGGGTGGGGAGATTCCGTTGTGGAATTCAGAAAGTAGGGCCCCTGCAGGCAAATGAATTGCCCCTTCGGAGAGGACTTTTAGAAAAGAGCCCTCTTTTCCCATTTGATGCAAGAGGACATCAGGCCACATTTTAGCTGCTTTTAGAGCCCTAGTCCAAGTGCTCTGTGCTGGACAAAACCTATACAATCAAGGTTGTGACCATCACTGCATGGCTGCCTTGCAATTTATCAGTCCTTTGGTTGTCCCACCCTGAAAGGGGCATTTATCCAGATCATGTCTAAGCCACCCAGCAATGACCTTTCTAGATAGCCCGACTGTGTAGGAATTCTGAGGCATAAGCAGCAATCTGAGCACATAGTTTGGAATTAGTGGAGGAAGGGACAGGGAGAGATGGCAATAAAAAGGCTTATCTCAAAAAAAAGATCTATCTCAAGATCTTCTAAAAAAAAAACAACAACAACAAAACAGTCAAAAATTTTTTAAAAAATAAGGAGCTGCAGTAAACAGAGCTGGAGAAACTATAACAAATAAAAGTATGGAAAATCATATTTACTAAGTGCCTGTCACATGCCAGGTACTGTTAGATGCTTTGTTTTCATCAATATTACCTCTTAATCAACAGGAAACCCTTTACATTAGATATTTCCTTCTTTCTCTGAATAGATAAAGAATCTCAGGCTATAAGAAGGCATGCCAATTGCTCAAGGGCCAATGGCTAGTAAGTGGTAGACTCAGTTCCCCAATATTAAAACTCTTAATGAACAGCTCTTTCAGTTCTCACACACTGACGCTGCCTATCACCAAATTTGATACAGGAGCTCTGGGTCTGGATGTTGTGGCAGAGTCTAATGGCTGCCTTCCAATTTTATAGATTCTCCGCTTTTTTTTTTTTAGAAGCAGGACTGGGTTTAGGTGAGCACATGGCCAACCAGCTAACAGACTACATTTCCCAGCTTCCTTTGCACATAGACCTCCATGACTGCATTCTAGCCAGTTAGATGGAAGTAGTAGTGCCAAGCGGAACTCTGGAGGCCACACAACTTCTTTGTCCCTTTCCTTCTTAGTGTTACCTAGAATGAGGATATAATCTTGAGCCATGATGTTACTTTGGGAATAAAATTTAAATATGGCAGAACAAAAAGACAGAAGCAGCTTGGGTCCCTGTCATAGACTATTCAGCCTCAGACTTCCTTTTTTATGAAAGAAATAAGTTGTCTAGTTTAAAACACTATACGCACGCCTCAGAGATATTGCAGGTGCGGTTCCAGACCACTACCATAAAGTGAGTACAGCAGTAGGACAAGCCACGAGAACTTTTTGGTTTGCTAGTGCGTATAAAAGTTATGTTTACGCTATGCTGTAGTCTATTAAATGTACAATAGCATTACAATGTACATACCTTAATTTACAAATATGTTAATTGCTAAAAACTGCTAACCATCATCTCACAGTGCAGAGTTGCCACAAACCTTCAGTTTGTTTTTTTTTTTAAAAAAAAGACCCAATTATCTGCAAAGCACAGTAAGACAAAGCACAACAAAACGAGGTATGCCTGTACTTGAGGTCTTTCCTACTTGCACATGAACATAATCCTGTCTGATATAATGTAGGATCTGCCACCTATAGACCCAAATACTGACTTCTTTTCTCCCTTCTACTTCAATATTCTCTGGTTCCACCTTTTTACACCTCAAGCCAGTGTTTTACCAGGTATATTACTGCTTTTATCTGACACAGAACCTTAGTTAGGACACTCTGGTCCATACTAATAGGTTTCCCTGATTTTAAATTTTAGTTAAGAGAGCTCAGTTCCCTCCCTAGGAAAACTCTCTAAGGATTATTTTCTTATCTCTTTCAGCAAAATTCTCTGCTTACCAAGGGTTAAGACCTACCTGCCTTTGACAGGTCCTCCAAATTTTCACCACATCCTTCCCCCAGAAAATGTTATTCATCCTAACTTGCAGAACTAAGAGACATCAGTCACCTGCATGCTCCCTAAGGAAAGACTGTCTGTTCCTAGATGTTCTTCTACCCAGTCAGAAAAACAAGGGGGTCACCTTCTAGTTTCCAGACACACCAGTTTCATGAACAGGAATGGCATGTACATTTGTGTAAGCTGCGCACTGTATAAGGACATTTGCCCAGAGGAAAGGGCACAGTATTCTAATAAAGCACAAAGGAGCTATCTGATGGCCAAGCTATTGCCTACAGGGCTACACCTGCTCAGGCACTGTACGAGATAGTTGTGCACCACTTGTTTGTGACAAGACTTTAACCTCTACTAGTCTTAGTTTTCTCATCCATAAATGTAGATAAATTTCCAGGACCTATGTTTTCTCCTCTATAAGGTGAGGCAAATACCTTAGATAAGGTAGAATAGATAGGTTTTAAAGTTTTCCTCAAAGCCTGAGAAATCCTGCCCTATTTTCTCTTTATGGAGACTCTGTGACCTATGTGACTCAACCCCAAATAGTCAGTCCAGAGCCATTCCCTATTACATCACCTTGTTTTATTGTCTTTATTATCTGAAAGACAATATTTTACTTGTTCACTGTCTCCTTCTCATCCCCCACTGAGCCCATCTCATGAAATACATGAGAGCATGTCTGTCTTATACGTTGCTATATCCCCCATCATCCAAGAGTTCCTGGCACATAGTAGGTTTTTAATAAATACTGGTTGACAAATGAATGGACAATTTTGATAGTAATGTGAATTTTTTTTAAATTCCAAAATCACTATTACTAGTAGAAATTTACGGCTTTGATAACTCACCTATTTCTCTCATCAAAAGCCTGGCTTTTCTTTAAGCTATTTATCACTTTTACTATTGAGACTTTTAAAGTTTAGAAGGTAAGAAGATGGGGAAGACTGAAGAAAGACTGGAGTGCCAGCCTGTAAATGAAGAAGCCAGTGGTGGTTTCTTTGCATTTATGCTTCCTGAGTTGAAGACGGCAGTTAGGTTATTTTATCCATTCAAAAACATCATTTTAAATACACATCTGGGAGGTCATCAGTTCAGGCTTTTTGCCATAGTAAGAAGAAATCCACCAAAGAATCACCAAGAGACTGCCGCCTTGCTCTGAATGCGGAGTGGAAGCACACAGGTGACCGGTGAGCCTTTATTTGCTTTGTGTGGGGAATCCCCAAAAGGCATTCCTCATTTCAAGAAAGGTCAGGTTTTCCACACTCGCTATAACCTCTCTCAAGGAGTCAGGCCAATCAGAAACTCCTTTCTTCCAAAAGAGCTGCGTTCTTTTCACTGGCTTCACAGTTCAGGATTCTTGCCAGCTCGCTACTGGTGGCATAGTCAGGGTTTGTATTTGGTTTTTCCCTCACAGCTATGGCCATCCCTCTTTAAAAATAAAGAATAAGAGGTAGAAAGGAAAAAGGAGGAATAAGAGGGGAATGTCTGGTCATGACTGCTGCTGCTGAGAAGTATTAAAATGCCAATGACATTACCCTAGTCATAAACAGAATAGAGATGCGCAAGCAGCATTTTCAGGGTGTGATATGTGTCCTTAGAAGTAAGAAGGAGGAAAAATGAAGTGATAGAAAACAGACCAAGAGGGAAAAAGCACAGGATGAAAATAAGCAGCAGATGAGAATCCCTTCTGATCACTTACAGAACTTGTCAAATGGCATTAAAAAAGAGAAATAGTCCAATACAACTTCATCTCTTCAGTATCTTGAATCCTTAGTTTAAAAAAGTGTACTGAATATAGTAGTAAAGGTGTTTCTTCTTTTAAATAAAGATGCTTCAGTTTCCTATATGAATTGCTGTTAATCAAGTGGATTTTTGAAAAATAACATTTTGCCATTTGATCATTTTATAAAATGTAATAGAATTTCAATATTAGAAAAGTAACTTTTTGTTAAGATAAGGAACACATATAATATGTCCATAAGTGAAATATTTAAAAATACATTCAGATGGATATGTAGATATCAGAAAGAGAGAGTCATATTTTCAAATTGAGAAGACAAATTAGCAAATTTATGAATAGAGTTTGGTTCATAGTTTCATCTTAGGAAAACAATTTGTTTGCCTAAGTAAGATCCTGGAACTTGATTAGCAAATCAGTATATAAAGACATTATTTAAGCTTTGGTTCCTGTTTTTAAAAAACTGCTATATAGTCTTTGAAAGTGATATCATTCACTATTGCTTATTAATGATAGAATGGGAAGACAAAGACAACTCAAAAATGGGTAGAATTTAACGTCTGTGATACTGTGGTAAGATATCCCAATGATAGATTAAAATGAGATTAGGCTTTGAAATCAGGTAGACCTAGGTTACATCATGACCCTACCACTTGCTGACAAGGTCTTTAATAAACTAAATTCTGAGCTTTGGCTTCACCAGCTTTAAAATAGGGAGATTATTACAGACCTCACAGGATTGTTGTCAAAATCAATATAGTGTACCCTACCACTTGCTGACAAGGTCTTTAATAAACTAAATTCTGAGCTTTGGCTTCACCAGCTTTAAAATAGGGAGATTATTACAGACCTCACAGGATTGTTGTCAAAATCAATATAGTGTATTTGAAAGCATCTTGGTCTTTGCTGGGCACACAAGGACTCAAGAAATGTTAGTTTTCTCGGCTTACCTGCTGAGGAAATGAGGCCATGTTAAATCCCTGCATGTAAAATACTCTAATTTAAAATATTACAACCTTTAAGGTTTTTTGAAATAAACCTGAATAAAAGGTATCCACAAGGGAAAAAAAAATTAAGACTCAATTTACCATGGGATACATACTTACAAAGAGGATTATAAGTCTTTTGAAGTCATCAAAAGACAGATATTGAATTTAAATATTTCCTTTTGAAGCCCAAAATATTTTAGAAAATATATAAGCCATGGTATCATGATATTAGGATCCACAGTACCATGGATCCTGAAAACTACCAGAATTGCTATATTGGTTTCAATTTTCTCAGTTTATAAACTCAGAATAGGGAGGTTTGGCAGGGATCAAATGGAACTGTACGATTGGCTTCTGACTCACCAAGCTCCTCTCTCTAAAATGACTGCTATTTCGTGAATTTAAACAAGTGCCACAAGTGCTCATTTCTATGTGTGACATTTTTGATAAGCTTCCAGGTTTTAAACTAGTTAAGGGAGCCAGATTACAAGCCATTTTCCTTAGTGTGAACAATGAACTAGCTCCAATATAGCCCCTCTCAAGATTTTCAGTTAAGTTCCTGAAATATTAGTCAATTACTTTAGTATACACAACCAGGTAACTACTTTCCAACATATAAGGGAAATACAATGGATAGACTTGAGTGTTTTGTGACAGTAAGATCTTTAGAAGTACCCAAGACTGACTGGAACCCCCTAGAAGCTCCAAGCAATAAAAAAATTATGGTGTACTATCTCATAGGTAATTCAGAATAAAAATGATTCCAAATCATATAATAAGAATAAGGAGCATCAACAAAGTTCTAAGATTTTTTCTTTTTCTTTTTTTTTAAGAACTGGCAGATGTAAAAAAAAAGAAAAAGAAAAAGAAAAAAGAAAGAAAGAAAAAAACTTTTATTCCTCTGTTTCTCTTGATTTGCTGATTAATGCATGAAGTTGTCAGTTGCAAACTCCCCAGGCAGCCACCAGAATAATCTGTTGATCAAGCATGGCTAAGCTTGTTAAACTTACTGCAGTGAGGGAGAACACCACCTTGGCAGAGTCCTAGGAATATCTCAGAAGGGTAGGTCAGAGGCAGAAATGCATACGGTTTAGGGTATGGGTCTTTTAAAGTGGGACTCAGGTTATGGCTAGGAAAAGTTTATGATGTAGTAGTTTGGGATGGACTGGACACAGCTAAGAGAGGGTCTTGAAGCAAGTCTTGATAAATAAACAAATTGTTTGATAAGAGAACCATTTGCCCAGGTAGTTAATCTATTACCCTGAGAACAAGGCCATTTGCTCTGATGAGCAATTCATTGTTCAAATAAACTGGTTTTGGGGAATTTCCTGATGCAAACAATGAAATTATTTATTGCTCTACAAGTTTATCTTCCTAGGCAAGAATTTCCTAGAACAAATAGCAAGTCATGTTGCCACAGGTGGTCTTAGTTCTCAGTCCTGATAGTTAAGCTATGTGGATACAAGTGGAATCAGTTCTCATTGCCTAATATGGAATTCCTGCACTAGTGAAACCTCAGGATTGAATCAGGTGTTGAATTAGGAATAAAAGAAGGAGATATGGTGCCACTAAACAAAGGGATGTGCAAAAGAATTTCAAGGAGATTTGAATAAAGTTACCTACTTTCTCTAAGACAGCCAGTTTGAGGGACATCAAAGTTTGGCCCAAATGGTCCAGACAGATTCGACTTTAAGGAGTAGAGGCTGAGAGAGAAGATTCAGCTGCAGCTTACATAGACCTGATTAGTCTATTTGACTGTTCTGAGATGCTTGGATCTGATAGTGTGTTCCTTGACGGCTGGACCTGCCCATTTAATTTTGTATCCCTAACACAGGACACCAAGTCATTAAGCATTCCATGTATGACTGCTAAAATGAATGAGGTTCTACTAAAAGTTGTAGATTTGTCTCTGAATGGGGAGCTAGAAAGACATGTAGATGCAGGTTTGCTCGGTTGGTAACAAGCTCATCCATGTTTAAGAAGCTGAGCTTTATCTAATTCAAAAAGATACATGCACCCCAATGTACATAGCAGCACTAGCTACAATAGCCAAGACATGGAAACAACTTAAATGTCCATCAACAGATGACTGGATAAAGAAAAGAAGTGTGGTATATACAAAACAGAAACAGACTGATAGACATGGAATACAAACTTGTGGCTGCTGGGGGGAGGGAGGCGAGAAGGGACAGACTGGGAGTTCGAAATTTGTAGATACTGACAGGTATATATAGAATAGATAAACAAGATTATGCTGTATAGCACAGGGACATATACACAAGATCTTGTGGTAGCTCACGGTGAAAAAGTATGTGACAATGAATATATGTATGTTCATGTATAACTCAAAAGTTGTGCTCTATACTGGAATTTGACACAACATTGTAAAATGAGTATAACTCAATAAAATAAAAAAATTTTTAAAAGAAGTTATATATATGTATATATAGAGAGAATAGAATACTACTCAGTCATAAAAAAGAATAAAATAATATCATTTCCAGCAACATGGGTAAAACTAGACATCGTCATACTAAGTGAAGTAAGCCAGAAAGATAAAGAAAAATGCCATATGATATTACCTATATGTGGAATCTTAAAAAAAAATTACACAAATGAACTTATTTACAAAATAGAGACTCAAAGACATAGAAAACAAACTTACAATTACCAGGGGGAAAAGGGATGGGAAGGGATAAATTGGGAGTTTGAGATTTACAGATACTAACTACTGTATATAAAATAGATAAACAACAAGTTTCTACTGGATAGCACAGGGAACTGTATTCAGTATCTTGTAGTAACCTATAATGAAAAAGAATATGAAAAGGAATACGTATATGTATATATACAACTGAAACATTATGCTGTACACCAGAAATTGACACAACATTGTAAACTGACTATACTTCAACTAAAGAAAAAAAAAAAAAAAAGAACCTGAGTTTTAACCACAGTGAGAATCTTGGACTAAGAAAAGACCGTGAAGATGCTTAAAGGACACAGAACAGATGAGGTAAAGGAAAGAGCAGGGAAGAGGAGACACCTGATAATTAAAAATAGGTTGTATTTACAGAGCGCCTATTAATGTACAAAGTGTTTTCATTTATGTTATTTTATTTGATCTTCACAACATTCTTATAAGGAAAGTAGAGCAGGAATTATTATCACCATTTTATGGATAAGAAAGTTGCAGCTCAGACATGGTGAGAGTGTCTTGTCCAAGGTCACGACACTGTAAAATTGCCAACGTGATTCTTGGGCCTAAATCTTCTGAAGCATTTTGCAACTGCTCAGAATTGGAAGCAAAACTAAAACTGTGAGAAGAGTGAGAGAAGTGTTTCTCTCTACTCCTCCAACCATAAGGTCCAAGGATTGCCGAGTTGTAAGTTCTGTAAATAGACAAGAGTATGCTATGAACTGTAACTGAATGGGAACTGTCGATGGAGTTGTCGGACCTGATACACTCTGCCTGGGTCCCTCAAACACAGCCTCTGAGCCACCAGACGTCTACAACTGCCATCACAGATTACTGTTTTTGTGCCAAAGTCCTGCCTGGCCACGTGCTTCCACAGGCAGCAAAATTTCAATATCCCTGTCTGGCTGGGCTTAAGTTTTTGGCAAGAATTTCCTCCTCTCTTGTGAACATCTTGGAAAGCTTTTTAACTGAGCACAAAGATGTTTATTTTGAGAAGCAAAAGGGACTAACTAAATAAGTCCAAAAACAATCTCTACCTCTCCCAACAGATGATTCTTACTTTTAAAAATGTAAGCTATTTTGCTACCTCCACCATCTAATGGGCAGAGCCCATGGGTGACCCTATCTGGGATGTCTGTAAAGGGACTGGTGATTCTCTCTGTTACTTCAAGCCTTGGAGAGGGCTTAGGAATCTGAGGTGGGGAAGCATTGAGGGAAGTAGAGAGGGAAAGAAGTGACAGGTCTAGGAGGGGAAGAGTGGTTGTATCCACGGGGGACTGGTTCCAGGACTATCCCCCCCAACTCCCTCCCTCCACCCCCCTATAGATACCAAAATCCAAGGATGCTCAAGTCTCTTATACAAGATGGTGCAGTACAGTTAAGCCTCCTTGTGCAGATGAGGAACCGTGGATACAGTCAGCCAACTGTATTACGAAGCTAGGCAACCAACCATTATGCAGCTGCCCCCCCCAATTGCCTGCTTACTTCTCAAGTATCTTTTGAAACAGTTTTCACTGGTTTTAGAAGGGATCATATCCAGACATAGAACATAATTTGTTTGGCCCTAAGGATAGTGGCAAATATCACATGGGTCAATAATTTTTGAGGGCTGCTGACATACAATCAGGTCATTTTAGAATTATAACATACCTTACAGTCATTGGTCTAGGTTTCCCATCTGAGAGATAAGGAAACTAAGACCCAGAAAATTAAGTGACTTTTACAAGGTCGTACATGATTCAGCAGTAAATTTAGGTGTGTAAGACAAGACTCCTGACTTCTGTGGTTCTTGCACGGCACTGTGAAACAGTGATTCTGAAAGCTAACATTTCTTTTTTCTTTTCTTCTTTTAAGGTTTCTCTTCTTTCCACACTGGATTTCTCACTCTTTTACAATACTGTCAAACTTTGCTTCCAGTGTGAAGGGACCTGACAAAGGAAAGGCTTTCCTTAACTGAAGTTAGAGGTAAAAGGACTTTTTCTAAAAGTTGTGCTTAGAGGCCCAGACTTTACACTTCCTCTTGAAGTATCCAATAGAAATATGGTAGTAAGGGCAGGGATGTGATGAAAAGGGAAGAGAACTGAACTTCCAACAAGTGAGAAGGCAGATCCCTGAGAGCTTGGGGACAAGAGGAAGGACACTGGTTTAGATCAAGATGAGACTTTAATTTCCTCATAGTGGAACCTGGCAAAAATTCATGACTAGGTCCTTGAAGTAACTGTTTGCCTGCTATATACAGAGCCCGTTATGAGCCATTAATTACTACAGGAGAGAATCACACCACTAACTCCAACAGATGGTGTAAAGTTATAAATCAGTCTGGTCTGGGGAGGTGCAAGATTAATCTGACTTGGATCAATACTCTTTATTCTTCTAGAACAAACTCAGGTGTAGAGGCCAAGTGGGAGAGGGTGCCTCTGGGATTCCCTTAATGCTCATAAGCTCCTAAATTCTTAGTATTCAGTTTCCCCATTGTGTGTCTCTCTCCTACAATTTTATACCAAATACCTTAGTGCCTTTGCCATCAAGTCCCATGATTTATAAGTAGGCATTCAGTTTCCTGCCAGTGTTGGATGATCTTGATTGCTTTTCAGTCTCTCTAAATTCATTTCATTCTCCCTTTTATGGTCCCAAAGACTCCAAATCCCCCCCTTCTCCCATCACCATAATCACAGGGCACAATTTCTCCTCTTTCTCTTAAGAGAGAAATAGCCACTGGATTTGATGTTTCCCCTTGCTCCTGAGGGGAGGAAGCGATATCAGTTTGAAAAGATCCTTGTTAATATTGCTGCTCTAGGCAAAGTATTATTTTGCTTTACCCAGACTTGCCTTAGTTTCTGGGATTTGTTTTCTGAAGTTAACTCCTGATTTCAGCTCAAATGCAAAGAAATTCTGACAAGCCAAGAATCAAACCACAAGGCAAAAGATCAAGGTTACCTATCTCTGAGGACTAATAGCTACAGTAGCAAACCTTCCAAAAAGTGAAAGCAGTAGCAGTAGCAAAGCAAGTCAAGGCTCCAAGATGAGAATGAAGATGAGAAGCAAGCAAAGTCATTAGGGTACTGATCTTTGATTCTTCTCTCTGACAGCATTCTCAAAATCTTGAGGTTTCTTTTCTTTTCCACTTAACTAAATTGCAGTGGACTGAGTGTTTATATGCCCACAAATTCATATGTTGAAATCCTAACTTGCAAGGTGATAGTATTAGGAGGTGGAGCCTTTGAGGTGTGATTAGATCACAAGGGCAGAATCTATGTGAATGAGATTAGTGCACTTATAAAAGACACTCCAATAACCTAGAGGAGATGGACAAGTTTCTGGAAACATACAGTCCACCAAGACTGAATCAAGAAGAAACTAACCACTTGAACAAACCGATCACTAGAAATGAAATTAAAATAGCAATAAAAAACTTCCCTACAAATAAAAGTCCAGGACTGGACAGCTTCACTGGGGAATTCTACCAAACATACAAAGAAGAACTCATACCAGTCCTTCTCAAACTCTTCCAGAAGATTGAAAAGAAGGGAATACTCCCAAACTTATTCTATGAAGCCACCATCATCCTGATACCAAAACCAGGCAAAGACACTACCAAAAAAAAGAAAATTATAGGCCAATATCACTGATGAACATAGACGCCAAAATCCTCACCAAAATATTAGCAAATAGAATCCAACAACACATAAAAAAGATTATACATCATAACCAAGTGGGATTCATCCCAGGGACACAAGGATGGTTCAAGATACGCAAATCAATCAATGTAATACATCACATCAACAAGAGAAAGGACAAAAACCACATGATCATCTCAATCGATGCAGAAAAAGCATTTGATAAAATTCAACACCCATTTATGATAAAAACTCTCACCAAAGTGGGTATAGAGGGAACATATCTCAACATAATAAAAGCTATATGACAAATCTACAGCCAGCGTAGTACTCAACGGTGAAAAACTCAAAAGCTTCCCACTAAAATATGGGACAAGACAAGGATGCCCACTATCACCACTCATATTCAACATAGTCTTGGAAGTTCTAGCCACAACAGTCAGGCAAGAGAAAGAAATAAAAGGCATCCAAATTGGAAAAGAAGAGGTAAAAGTGTCACTATATGCTGATGACATGTTACTATATATAGAAAACCCTAAAAGGTCCACACAAAAACTGTTAGAGCTAATCAAAGAATTCAGCAAGGTAGCAGGTTGCAAGATTAACGTTCAAAAATCAGTTGCATTTCTTTATACTAATGATGAATCAACAGAAAAAGAAAGTAAGTAAAGAAACAATCCCCTTTAAAATAGCACCCAAAGTAATAAAATACCTAGGAATAAATCTAACCAAGGAGGTGAAAGAATTATACACAGAAAACTATAAATCATTGATGAAGGAAATTAAAGAAGACTTTAAAAAATGGAAAGATATCCCATGCTCTTGGATTGGAAGAATCAATATTGTTGAAAATGGTCACACTGCCCAAGGCAATCTACAGATTTAATGCAATCCCATCAAATTACCCAGGACATATTTCACAGAACTAGAACAAATCATAGTAAAATTTATATGGAACCATCAAAGACCTAGAATTGCCAAAGCATTACTGAAGAGAAAGAAAGAGGCTGGAGGAATAAGTCTCCCAGACTTCAGACATTACTATAGAGCTACAGTCATCAAGACAGCATGGTATTGGTACAAAAACAGACATACAGACCAATGGAACAGAATATAGAGCCCAGAAATGAACCCACAAACTTTTGGTCAACTAATCTTCGACAAAGGAGGCAAGAATATACAATGGAATAAAGACAGTCTCTTTGGCAAATGGTGTTGGGAAAACTGGACAGCAGCATGTAAAGCAATGAAGCTAGAACACTCCCTTACACCATACACAAAAATCAACTCTAGATGGATCAAAGACTTAAACATAAGACAAGATACAATAAACCTCCTAGAAGAAAATATAGGCAAAACATTATCTGACATACACCTCAAAAATGTTCTCCTAGAAGAAATAAAAGCAAGAATAAACAAATGGGACCTAATGAAACTTACAGGCTTCTGCACAGCAAAGAAAACCATGAGTAAAACAAAAAGACAACCTACGGAATGGGAGAAAATTTTTGAAATGAAACCGACAAAGGCTTGATCTCCAGAATATATAAGCAGCTCATATGACTTAATAAGAAACAACCAAACAACCCAATCCAAAAATGGGCAAAAGACCTAAACAAACAATTCTCCAAGGAAGACATACAAATGATCAATAGGCACATGAAAAAATGCTCAATATCACTAATTCTCAGAGAAATGCAAATCCAAACTACAATGAGGTATCACCTCACACCAGTCAGAATGGCCATCATTCAAAAATCCACAAACGGCAAATGCTGGAGAGCCTGTGGAGAAAGGGGAACATTCCTACACTGCTGGTGGGAATGCAGTTTGGTGCAGCCACTGTGGAAAACAGTATGGAGATTCCTCAAAAGACTAGGAATAGACTTACCATATGACCTAGGAATCCCGCTCCTGGGCATATATCCAGAAGGAACCCTACTTCAGGATGACACCTGCACCCCAATGTTCACAGCAGCACTATTTACAATAGCCAAGACATGGAGACAGTCTAAAACAGCCTAAATATCCACCAACAGATGACTGGATAAAGAAGCGGTGGTATATTTATACAATGGAATACTACTCAGCCATAAAAACTGACAACGTAACGCCATTTGCAGCAACATGGATGCTCCTGGAGAATGTCATTCTAAGTGAAGTAAGCCAGAAAGAGAAAGAAAAATACCATATGAGATCGCTCATATGTGGAATCTAAAAAAACAAAAACAAAAACAAACAAACAAAGGATAAATACAAAACAGAAATAGACTCATAGACATAGAATACAAACTTGTGGTTGCCAAGGGGGCAGAGGGTGGGAAGGGATAGATGGGATTTCAAAATTGTAGAACAGATAAACAAGATTATACTGTATAGCACAGGGAAATATATACAAGATCTTATGGTAGCTCACAGAGAAAAAAATGTGACAATGAATATATATATATATGTTCACGTATAACTGAAAAATTGTGCTCTACACTGGAATTTGACACAACATTGTAAAATGATCATAAATCAATAAAAAATGTTTATAAATTAATTAATTATTTAATAAAATTTAAAAAAAATAAAGGACACCGCAGAGAGGTCCCTCACCCCTCCCAGCTTGTGAGGTTACAGTAAAAAGACAGCTGTCTGGGAAGCAAGCTGTCACCAGAAATGCAACCTGCCAACAACTTGATCTTAGATTTCCCAGCCTTCAGGACTGTGAGAAATAAAGGTCTATTGTTTATAAGCCACCTAGTCTGTGCTATTTTGTTCTAGTGGCCCAAATGGACTACAACATAAATGCAGAAATGTTTCTTGTTTAGCTGTAATGACGTTTCAGTTTTCCAGGTAGGAACATTCTTTGTGATTTCTAATAAGTATCAAATTGTTGTAATTCCATCACTTACAGCTTATACCCCTAGGAACTAGTTAGGGCTTTTCCATTCCTCTAACACTGAAGCTTGAATTTCAAAAACTGTCCTTTCAATGGAAATTCAAGGAGAATAATTCAAATGATGAAACGACAGTGGTTTGGACTTTTAGGACTCTTTTCCCCCTTTGGATTACACATTTGCACTTTTCTCATCTATGACTACAGAACTCTTAGACATCTCAGAGCAAACTGACAAGCTGTTGTTGAGCAAAGAACTGGGATATCAATCCCTAGGTCATTTGCTTTTGTGAAGCTGTTCAAAGAGTTCGGAACTTTGTTCAGAGCACAAAATACCAAGACCCATTTTAAGAAGTGTGGTGTTTTTAAAATATGTCCACAAAATCTTCAACACATCTTTTTTCAAAAAGTGGAACCTAATTGCCTCCCCTTGAATGTGAGCAGGACTCAGTGAACCGCTTCTGATGACTCGAGTGGAGTAGAAGTGATACTCTCTGGCGTCCAAGACTAAGTCATTAAAAACAATTGCTTCTGCCTGACTGTCACTCCCTTGGATCACTTGTTTGGGGGGAAGCCAGCTTGCCGTGTCATGAGAACACTGAAGCACCCCTGAGAGAGGTTTATATGAAGACCACCCCCTAGAACCAAGTCACATTTGTGAACCATCATGAAAGGGGATCCTCCAGCCCCATCCAGCTTCCAGACAACCACAGCCAGAAGTTAATATCTTAACTTCAGGCTCCTAAGAGACCCCCAAGCCAGACCCACCCAGCTAAACTCTTCCAGAATTCCCGACCCACAGAAACTGCCAGAGATAATAAATGTTTATTGTTGTTTTAAGCTACTAAGTTTTGGGTAAATTTGTTATGCAATAATAGATAACTAATATAGGAAGCAATTAGCAGAGGCTACTGTTCTATTTTTGAAACTCTTGAAATGAAAATAACAATTACTATACAATCAGAGAATTATTTTATTCAGCTGTTTACATTTTATTCTCATTCATTTGAATCACATAAATCCCACCCAAAATGCTCCTACTTTTCTTTCCATCTGTTCACATTTGAAAGGTTGATACGCATTATTTGCATGTGAATACAAGGATGTGAATAGAGCAGGAATGCCAAAAAAAGTTAAGAAAATTGAAAGCCAGACACAATTCCCCTATTACTCATTAAATATTTTACACTTTTTATCTCCTTTAAAGTTCTTTTTCTGTCTTGGAGAAATTGCTTCAGTTTTGGATGTGTGTTAGCTCCAAGGGACTAGCTTAGTTTAGGGCCTCATTACCTCTTGGGTGAATTAGTCTGTAAGTCTTCATCTTTTGCCTTCTGGCAAGATTCTCTTCTGAGGTACAGATCTGACTATATCACCTTTTCACTGAAAAACTTTCAAAGATTATTCATTATATTCTGGATTGAGGTCAGTCATCAGCAACCCTATCCCACGTGTGGTCTGTAAAGCATACACAAGTACGACACATCCTCTTCCTTAATGTTCTGTGCTACTCCATAAGGTCTTCCATTTCCTAAGGGATGAGAGTCAACTGACAGCTTGAGGTTAGTAATACCTGTTTTCCTTGGTGATAAGGCTTACTGGAATCTTTTGGATTTGTTACTATTCTCTATGTAACACAAGACTGTGTATTCTCTCCTGTCCCTCTGACAATCTTCATAATGGGCTTGAGGTCCTAACTCATTTGTTTTTTCAAGAAGAGAATTTCAAAAGCAAAGCAAATCCCTCTCTAGTCATGTTGGCTGTTAGTATAATCCGTCTGAAATGGTGGATAGGAATTGATGACCAGCATCTTTCTGTAAAAGAACATAGGGGAGGAAAAATGTGTTTTTCTTTCTACTCTTCTAGGTTCTCGACTGGGACTTTATAACAAAAGACTGATTTTTTTTTTAAAAAAGCATACACATTTATTTAAGTTTTACATGACACAAGAGGCTTCATATGGAAATGAAGACTTGAAGAATAGGTTAAACCTGAACATTGTATACTAGGTTTGATAAAGAGTAGAAAGTTATGGAAAAATGTGACAGGACAAAGGGTATAAGCTATGGGTGGTAAATGAGGGGACATTTAGCAAAGCCTGTTTGTTCAGATACCTTCAAGTGTCCCCCTGTCTTTGGAGATAAGGATGCTCCTTTCCTCTGGGTATGGAGAGGGCACCCCTCACATGAGGGTCTTATGACCTGCTTCAAGGAAAAGATCAAGGAGTCCTTTGAAACACCTGCTGTTTCTCAAATTCCTTCAGCTTAAAATATTAAATATGCCCAGGTGCCATACTTTGGGGGAGCATGTTCCAAACTTCATTACCAACAAACTATGGAATCTGTAAGCCTGGAGTCATGTTGAAATCACAAGCGACCAATAGCTAATCATTTTCCAGCATTTTATTAACTGGGTGTGGTCTTTGGTAATCTTCTGCATTTGTGCCAGTTGCTAAATTTTTACTTTAAATTCCAAACCCAGGTTTTGATATTCTGCTCTGAATTTCTGGTTTGCCAGTGCCTCCACATTAGGTTCTGCCAATAGCAGGTGCTGAGGGAGACTACAAAGGCCAGAGGAGGAAGAAGGGACTTGCTTCTTCCTGTTTGCTCTTTGCCTCCTGTTGGCTTCCTGTCTGCCTGTGGACCTGTCCAGCAACACTTCTTCATTTCCAAAGCAGCAGTTCCCTCCCCTAGTAGCAGGTGAATCCACTTTGTAGTTTTCTAATAGCTGTAGAACCAGTTTTATGTCCACCCAGCTGGTGGGGACCCTTTCTTAGATGTCTGAGTTTCACCTTCTCAAGATCTTCTTTTAAGTTTTGAAGTTTTAATAATTCCAACCTCTAGCCTTTCTTCTCCTAGCCCCAAGAATATGTGGCAGCCAAAGAATGCCCCTCATAAGGAGTATAATTAGGGATGAGAGACTTCACAATTAAAATATAGGATGGATGCCAGTTAAATTTGAACAACAAATCACTTTTTAATGTAAGTATAACCTATACAGTATTTGGGATATACCTATACTAAAATTTTCATTGTTTACCTGAAATTCAAATGTAATTGGATGTCCTATATTTTATCTGACAAACCTGAACTTAATTGACCATACTGACTGAGCACGCCAGAAAACTGGGCCTGTTTCCTGGGAGACACCTCTGACTGGCCTCTTTGGCTCAATAACTTTCCTGTGGCTTTGCAGAAACTTCCTCAGATTTTATGGCCCTTTCTCCTTCACCCTAGTTACATTTGCATCTCAGCCTTCCCTGCTCCCTCTGGGTTTCCTTTACACAGGCATCTCCTCTAATAAAATCCTTGCAGGTTCATTCCTGTCTCAGTATCTACCACGCAGTAGGCTAACACAGGATAAGGGCAGCTTCGTAGAGTTACTGCTTTGTAATGCTTTACAATTCTTCTTTACCTTTCAGTTACCTGGTAAACAACTTACTACCTTGCCAACAGTCCTTTGTATTAAATCTTCTCTCTTCAAATAATAGATGTGGTTTCTGTCTCTTGAATGGACCCTGACTGAGAGCCCCTAAGCTCAGTGAGAACTCTCAATTGCTCCAGGAAGTTTAAGAGGCTAGGCCACTCCATTGAAGGGATGTGGGATGTTTATTTTCATTACATTTCCCTTGTTTTTAACACAGAGTTAACAAAGCAGGTTGATAACCGCCTGATATAAAAGTGGCACCAGACATTTGTTATGCTGTGTTTTATACTGGGAGTCACATTTGGATACCCTGGCAAATTAGAAAGCCTCTGGAGGAAGGTAAACATGAAAATGACCAGTTTTGAAGCCATTCCCAAGGAGGGGCACACTTATTTAATCTGAAGACAAGACTGCAGGAGGATGGGGTAACTTCTCAAGTATTTGAAGGTCAGTCATATGGGAACTGGATTAAACTTATTTTGCAGGGCTCCAGGTGCTAGAGCTGGAGCCAATCAACAGAGCTAGAATGAGACATGAGGGCTCATAATTTGGTAGCGATGCATATCTGTATTCCTTTAATATTTGTTAAACGTGTATCTAGCAAAGGTAGAAAGAACCCTTTTTTGTTGTTGTTAACAAAATGTATAGCTCTTTATGCTCAAAATAAAGGATTTATTAATGTGGTTACATAACAATATACCTTCAACTTCTTGAGATATTTTTCCAGCTTTTATATAACTCACAATTGGATAGCACAAGCCACTTACACTCTCTAAGTAAGACTAGAGGTGATTTACAAGGGTAGCATTAAATATCCTGCTCACATTTATTTGAGTTCCTCTATCTGACTTTTATGTTGGCATACATATCCTTCTCTTATTCAATACTTACTGTATTATATATAATCTTAGGTTATTTTATAATCATCTCAGTGGGAAAATTATGGCCTAATAAAGGGTTTATAATTTAGAAAATAAAATAAATCACTCATTCCTAGCACATCTCATGATTTTATTGGGTTTTGGAATTTCAGATGGCCATATTGTCAGGCGCCAGGGGGCAAGTGTGGAAGTATGGGGACTAGTCCTTTGCTGCCTTGTGCTAATCACACGTTGGTCTCTCAAAAATACTCAGCAGAGATCGCTTTGTGTAGATAATGAATAACGTTTTAAAATTTCCCCTTGACAGCACTGTCTGATTCCATACAGTAGGACCAGTTTACATGACCTCAGTTATGTGAAGAGTGGTGTGTGTTAACAGGCACTCTTTAAGAACTGAGCTTAAGGATATTTTAACACCCTTCTTTAAATTAATGCTCAGGAGCTGCCCGGTTTGTCTACCCTTTAATCCAAATCTCCAGTGGGTAAAAATTACAGGGAAGCATATTTCTGCCAGTATAAGCAAGACCTCACTAAGAACAAGAGTTTCTAACAATAAATTGAGCTACCTTGCCATGCAGAGTTCCTCAACATTGACCATCATTTACCATGGACACTACTGAAAAGAATTCTGCAATGGGGAGGAAGATAAACTAGAAAAACAGACAGAAATAACTTCACATAAACAAATGTGAAGTCCTGTCTTGTTATACTTTAACAGGTTGTAGGAGGCTGGCAAAACAACGGTTCATATGAAGATATGTTAAGAAATGTTCTATGATACTTGAAGATAAGCAAAAGAGAGGATTATACGTCCTTTTAATGTCATACTGGGACATTGCTCAAGAGGCACACTTAAGGACTTTGCAATTTTCTAGGAGAGTGACCTTGTTCGGTTTTGTTACTTATTATCAATTAGAGCCCAAACACTATGAAAGTAGATGTTAACTTGTAGGTTTTTACCTGATAGAGATGCAGATGATTTCTCTTTGTTGGAAAAGATAATCTCAAAAGTCATGATTTATTGACTTACAGTGTATTGGTATTTTTTTCTAACTTAAAAAAACTTATTGCAATGTGCCTTTCTTGATGGGCTATATATTTCCCAGTTTCTCAAATAGTTTTAAAACCAGGTTTATTATCTTCTATTTCCTTCATTAATAAGTTGAATAAATTTTTGACCTATGTTCTTTCTTTATCTCTATGACAGTCATATTTTTAACTTTTGAAAATTATATTTGACAAGAACACGAGCTTAAAAGTGAAACAGTAGTCCAAATGGTTAAGAAAATATTAATAACTCAAAAATTCAGAATGTACACTGTTCCCTGAACTAATCAGCTGACACCTGTGGCATTTGATTATGTTCTTGGTACCTCATTTTTAGACTGACATTGTCTAAACAAGAAGAGGGCAGCTAAGATGAGATGTCTTGAAAGCATGTTAGATGAAATATTAATACAACTAAGGAACAAAGACTGAAGAGGGAAGTGTTGTGACAGTTTTTAAGTTTCATCTCTGATTGTATCAAATGTGACAAATCACAGGGCTGTATGAATTGAGGAAAAGTCATTACCCTTTCTAGGTCTCAGATTCTTTATCTGTAAAATGAATGAGTTGGACCAGAACTAAAATCCTAAGATAATTGTAATCAATATTGAAAGTTCACTGAATAAAGGAAGGATTAGATTTATTTTGTGCATTCCCAAGAGCATGACTAAGCTCTTTGGTTAGAAGTTATAGGAAAATAGAATTTTGGCTGAGTATAAATAAAAGTTTTCTGACTATGAGGATTGTTCACAAATAGAACAAGCTACCTTGTGAAGTGCTAAGTACTGGGGCCATTCTGGAAGATCCACTGAGATATTCAAGTGGACTTACCTGCTGGTGCCATTAAACTTCAAGGCCTTAGACGTGTACCTCAAGGTCTGATTAAACTTAAGCATGTCTTTGTTTCTCTTCCAGAGTGAATGCCAAGTGACTAACTTTGCATTTCTAAAGCTCTTCTTCCTTTTTTTCTGATTTTGTATTTTTGTTTTTGTTTCAGTTCTGAGCCAAGTCTGCTAGTCTGTCTGTTTTGATTAACTTAAGTTAAGCACAGTTGTGTCCTGGAGCAGATTATACTGGTGTGTGAGAACAAAATACATACACCAATTCTGCATTTGTGACATTGGTAACACAATTGAAAGCAGCAATTATAGGAAAATTCACACCACAGAGATAGGCCAATGCTACACACTAGTGCTTGTTTTAGGGAGAGCTGCAGTATATGAACCTGTAACCAAGCAGGACCCTACAGGGCCTTCCCAGGACAGACACCTCTCCCATATCCTCTGCCGTGGCTCCTCTCTGAAGTGTCTAGATAATGGTATCTAATGCACACTTCCTGAGTTGTCTTACAGATGCTAAAACCACCACCAAATGGAAGAAATTAACTACCTGATGATCATGAGCCCTCAGACCTATGGGCAGCAAAGGGTTGAAAGTGTTACCCACTCTATTACCCCAACATCAACCAATCAGAGAATTGTGTACAAGCTGATCACATACCCTTCAGCCCCTATCCCTCACCTGGCTTTTAAAAATGCTTTGCTGAAACCCTTCAGGGAGTTTGGGGTATTTTGAGCATGAGCCACCCATTCTCCTTGCTCAGCCCTACAATAAACTTTTCTCTGCTCCAAGCTCCGATGTTTTGGTTTGTTTTACCTCAGTTGTGTGTCAGGCTCACGAACTTGCATTTGGTAAAAAACCTATATGTGTCTTTTCACAGCTAGGTCCAGGCACTGGTAAGTCCATGTCTTATCTCTAACCAGTAGTCAGGTCTCAACTGCATAATCTAGAAAGCATCCTTGCAAAACTTGTGGGTTGGGCCATGTCTTGTTGTAAAGCCAGATCCAGGACTGCTAGGTGGGTCTCAACTCCATAGTTAATATATATAATTCTGATAATGCACATGGCTGATTATTATGGAAAATTTGGTTTTATGATCTGATCACTTGATCTTCTCTGTCAGGTGGACAATAGGGATCTATTTTTCTATTGGTGAGAGACGACAGCTAATCCAGTTTGTCAGTCTTTTTGTTTGGCTGTTTATCTACTGTGAGCTCAAATCAATTAAGAAAACAATTTGTGCCCACTAGAAAGGAAAACATCTCCTTGAGAACTGGACTGGTGAGGTTTTTGTTTCTGAGTTTATTCCTGACCCGTAGCTGAGGTTACAGAGCTGAAACCAGGCAGTTCTCTGTAACTAAGAAAAGCTTTTATCTCTCATTGTGTGTGTGAAATATTTTCTCACCTTTGGAAGGTATTAATAAATTAGATTATAAGGTCTTAAATTAAAAGAATTCTGTTCTAATTGACCTATAAAGTAAGTCAATTAT
The DNA here is from genome assembly GCF_048564905.1 of Vicugna pacos. Taxonomy (NCBI): domain Eukaryota; kingdom Metazoa; phylum Chordata; class Mammalia; order Artiodactyla; family Camelidae; genus Vicugna; species Vicugna pacos. Next base: position 30,262,961 of record NC_132988.1, read on the forward strand.
TTATACTTATAGTATGCTTACATAAATCTAATATTTCCAGAATTCCTAGAAGATAAAGGAACTAAATATTAGAATACTCTAAATGTTCTAGCCTTTTAGCAAAAACATTCTTTCAGAAAGTGCTGAGAAGCATTTTATATGACAATATAAATATATATGCATAATTCATAATAATTAAATTTACACAATTAAGGTGACTCTTTGGATAAATCGGTTTATAATTTTGGTTTTAAAAAACTATGTCTTTTTCTCCTAATTTTAGTAGTAAGTATACTACATTTGTACATTTTATTTTTTAGAAGATCTAAGCTTTGTTTCTGAGCTTCCTCAACTTCCTCTGCTGGTTTGTTGATGAAATAATTTTGAATTACTACTTAAAAATATTAAGGATTATGAAAAATGTAAAATTATGTGTCTAACGAAGTTGAATTATAATTTTGACAACCTTTTGGTAAGAATAATCACTATGTTCTATAGTACGTTAGCTGAAATATAATTTCTAATATTCTTAACTTTAAAATATCAGACTAATACTAAATCAATTTAATTAATGGATAATCTTTGGATACTGAAATAATTTCTTACCTAAGATAGACTGCTAAAACACTGATTACTAAACATAGTATATATATATATATATATCTTCGTTTCTTATTACCATGCTATGGAGTAGCATGCTTTTGGATCGTGTTAATGAACAAATGTATGCATGTAAATAACACTTTATCAATTACACATCTCCCGTTTTCTCTGTGAGATGGAGGTTAGTTTGTTTAAAAGTTATATAGTTAATATGAGTAGTAAGACCATAAACTAAGAACAATAGTGACAATGGTGTAAGCAGTGCTAAAGACAAGAACAATAATATTTGTAAAATAAAGGAATTTGTTTGGTTTTTCAAAGAAAACATGAGTGGTTTTGTTCTAAAGGAAAACGTCTGTTTCAGAACTTGAAATAGGATAAGGAAAGACAAACCTTGAATGGAGATAGAAAATTATAGAAGGTTTACTGAAATTAACTATATTTGTGACGGTTTTCTAAAAAGAAGCAATAAAATATGTTAAAATTTTGGCAGAGTTCTCTGTTTTGATGGGTTTATTCAAAAGATGATTTTTTTAAGGAACTTGGAATTCTTTATTGCCAACTATTGAATTAATGCAAAAACAGAATTTGGCTTTCTCTCTATTAAAATGTTAGATGTGCATTAGGGCTTTTAACAAGGGGTAATAAGCAGTTATTACTTATATTTTGTCTAATCCATTCAGATAGTAGAGATTTATATTGCACCAGAATAATTTTCTGTATTTTGTGTTGATTTTATCCTGTGATTATTTTTTAGAAACAAAGAACAAAGTGTCTTCACACCTGAAAGAGTCAGCATTGCTTAAAATCTTTTTACCTACTTCTATGTCTATTTTAAATATTATATGGTTGCTTTAATGATTAGGTAACTAAACTTTTTTTCTCAAACACCCATGATCCTATTTTAATCATGGACCAAGTCTCCTCTATTAAATCTGTTGCTTTTGCCTTCCTAAATCCAGACCCTAAATTCAGAAAATATAAAATTCTCAGATTGTCTCTATACTGAAAACTACCTTGGAGATTCTCAAAGAACCTCTGGAAAATCACAAAGATTTTGTTCTTTTACCTTATAAAGAGAGAATGTTAGAAATAATTAGGTTTGTTGGATAGCATAATACTTTTTAATAAGCTTAATATTATTGTAAGAGTAGCCCAGGTAGAGTTGTCCAATCAGAAAGGATGCTCAGCCTTTCCCAAGGTAAGTTTGTAAAGGTAAAATGTCATTAATAAAAATATTTCAGGGTTGGTACAATTTACAGGGAGGTCCTTAAGATTTGGCATTGCCCTTGCTGTCCATACTATGTTCTTATCCTCAGAGAAAACATTGATCATATCTTTATGAAACATGCACTCATTAGACAGTTCTGTTCTCCATTCTGATATTGCTAGTTGATATAATAAATTAACTACACCCATTCATTCTTAGAGGTCCTTTCTGCTTTTACCTCATGCTTGCCTGAAGGCTCTGCTCTAAGTTACAAGCCAGAGATCAAATCTTTAACAAAAAATTCTTACAGACTCGGAGAAAAAGATTGTACTGTGTACACCTAACTATTGACACTTCAAAGTATGGACCCGGAATACAGGCTTCTGACATGACAGCCTTTAGACAACTTTCAGACAGTACCAGGAATTCTAGGACTTGTTTTTTGGTCCTGAAGCTGGTAACTTTGTGAACTCAGATTGCTAATCCAAGATCCAATGGAACAAGAGTTAATTATACAAAATCAAAAGAACTGATGAAACAAATATAATAATTGTGGGTTTTTGTTTGGAACATTTTTTTTAATGCTCTATTTTCTGATGGGTATATTATTAATATTTTAGATGGCAAGTGTTTTTTTTTTAAATAATTCTTTTAGAAGTATATGCTGAAACATTTTCATATGAAATGATACAATGTCTCAGATTGGCTTCAAATAATCTGGGAAGGAAAATGAATGGGGTAAATGAAATAAATGTCTCTGTATTGGTAACTGTTAAGCAGTGTGATGGTTACATGAGGGTTTGTCATGCTAGTTTCTCTACTTTTTTATCTGTTTGATATCTTTCCACAGTAAAAACTTTAAAAAATCCCATTATCATACATTTTCCTGTGTTTTTAAGCTCTTAATAATCATTATTTAAATGCCCATATTTTATTTCAAAACACACACAAATGACTATTATCAATCTTTATTGTTAAATTTAGGCTGCTTTCAATTTCTTGTTGTTATAAAAAATACTAAAATTTTTGTGCATGAACTTTTCACTATTTTTTGAATTATCCCCAAAGACTTGGTGGATCCAGAGGTAGGAAATTCTAAGGCTCTTGATCATGGAGCCATTTAATTTACCAAATGTCTTTACCAAAGTGCACATCTACTAACCACACCCTCATTGACATTGGATATTTTAGTTTGTTTAAAGCAAAGTAAGTAAATACTAAGTATTTTCTAATTTTTTCAGGGTGATAGTATCTCACTGCACTTTCACTTAGGAATTATTTCCAGTAGGCTGTTTCTAGCCTGCCATTTGAAGTTTTAGTATCTCCTGCTCACTTTTGTTTAGATAATCATTCCTACTGGGCATGGATTTTGATATTTGGCTGCCGGTGGTCATGATCCCTTGCCCCTAAAACAAGGAAAATTCCTGGAGGCTCTAACACTGTGATCCTGAAATTATCTGGCTCCTGGTATGAAGAGAAGATCCAGGTGAGTGGGAAGGAACAGGTACTGACTGGCACAATTGAAGGTCTGAGCCAGTAGGACAGAACAATGCCCCAAGCATGTCTAGAGTCTGAAGTCCGAAGCCTGGAAAGAGTTAGCACGTGAAAATTACTTCAGGGGTTACATTTTACACCCCAGTTATGGCCTCGGCTATTAAAACTGGGAGGAAGAGAGAATGAGCTTTCGAGACCAATAAACTGTCCACTGGCCAATATTTTTCTCATAAAGTTGGACACAGCAAATATCAGTGCAATTTAATGAATTTGAAGTATGCTGAGAAACCACCATTAGCTGGCCTGATTTTGAGACTACATTGCAGGCAACAGATAGGCAAGTAATCAGCTTTCTGTAGGTGGTTTGAAAGTGTCAGGAGTAAACCACCCCAAGAAGGATGTGATAGTTATGCACTTTTCTTAAGTCACACTTTGTTGGACACAATGTTCAAGTTTTCTACCTTCCTCCAGTACCAAATCCTCCATGATGATGGTTTAAAATAAAGAGACAATTTAGGAGAAAAGGGAAATACAGCAGGAGAGTTGTAGCTGGCTAGCTGAGATTCTCTGTGAACATCATTACTGTTTTAAAGAATCTACTCAAGAAATCACCTCGCCTGGTTGCTGTACTTGATATATACATTTTTATTTATGAATCTGTTAGGAAATTTGTGAAAGTCTTTGAAATGGGCAAAAGATTGCTGGGTATCCCTTCAGTGGAAAGCTAGGCATTGTCCAGAACACCTTTGCGGATTATCTGATTTTACAGGGGTCTGTTCCTTTTGCTGTCTTTGACTAGGCTACTTCACAACTCTGTAAATTGTAGAAAACTGACAGTCATGCAAGTCATTGTCCACAGAGATGCAAATTTTGTCTTGTAGAGAAATACATTTGATTTTCCCTTGCAGAAGATTCCAACAATTAAACATTTTGTTGGCCTATGAAGTTTATACATCTATTAGCAATTTCATTTTCTCGTTCTTATTGCCTGTATATAAGTGTTTATTCTTCATATTTTCCCTTTAAACTGGTTGTAACATCTTATTGTTTCCTCATTAATGAAAGAGTTCAATAAAGTCTTTGGCATTTGTTCATTTCATATTTGTGTGAGAATTTTGATTTTAATTAAAAAAATCTTTTAACAACTCCAACCTCAATTAAATATGTATTAATTCTTTCCAGCAGCCATTAATAATGTGTTTTCCTTAGGAGGCCTCAGATTTTTTCCAGCATCTGTTAAAGGAGATCAGGTCCCAGAACTGAAACAAATCTCTATCTCTAAAGTGGATAGGTCTCTCTTAACCATTCTGCTCTAATGTAAAGCTATGTCTGAGGTTTGCTAGGACTAAACCTGAATTTGCAGAGCTTAAGAACATAAGTGCAGGCACTGCCTGCCCACAGAAGTATTTACAAGTACCCAAAATGCAAGGGAAAAGTGGAAAGGAAAGATGGAAGAAAGGAAAATGCAGTGCATGGGACAGTGATGATTTTTGAGGTGGACTCTGGGGAAGTAGTGTTTTTACTCTGTAGAGTCTTACAGCTGGGCAGTAACTGGTCTCCAGGTCTAGAGAGTGTAAACTGATTTCTAAACCACTGAGTGGTTGTGAGGATTAAATGAGTTAAGATATGTTAAGTACTTCATATAACATGGATACAAAGTACATGTTGTGTCAAGTAATTATTATTATTATACCCAGGATGATTAGATATTACTATTTTTATGTATACTTCCTCAGTGCAAACATCTACCCTCCTTTAAGAAAACACCACTGCAGTGGGGAAGAAAAGATGAGAGGGTAGCCTATAAAATAAAAGACACTTAAAACAAAGATCAGCCATTCACATTGTGTAAACAGATTAAAAAAATAAATAAAATAAAATTTTTAAAGGCAATCATGGGACGATTGAAAATGTAAACGCTGTGAACACTGACTAGATATTGGATAGTTTGAGGAGTTACTATTAATTTTTTAGGTAAGATTAGAGTATTACAGTCATGTAAAATAGGGAGTCACTTTTAAGTTAAGAATGAAATCATAGGTGCCTGCGATTTGCTTTATAGTTATGTGTGTGAGGTGGGAAGATGGGGTAAGATTAGCCAAAGGCTGTGAACAGGTGATGGGAACATGGAGGTCTATTAATCTAGTCCATCTTCTTACGTTTACATCAATTAAAAAATGAGGAGGAGGAGGAGCACTAGGAAGATGAGGAGAAAGAAGACAACTACACACCTAGGATCTGGTCTTATCCTAGGATTCACCTCTCCTCCTGGCCTCCAGACCATCAGTAGGACCCTCACTATATTTTCTAAAATGTGAATTATTCTGCCAAGAGCAGTAGCAAAGCGCCTTCAGCAGGACAGCTGAAGGAGGGCGTTGGCACTCTAAATTTGAATCACCTCAAGTCTTCCCTCTAGTTTAAGATGTGAGATACATTTCTCATCCCCTCAGGTAGTCCAGTGGGTGTCACTTGCATAACACACCACATACACACAAACACATACCCCACACATACACACACACACACACACACACACACACACACATACACTGTTTTCCAAGAACAAAAACTAATTTTCAGAAACGGTTGAACCAAAATCCATTTTCCCATGTGCAACAAAATTTCAGAACTGCTTCTTCCCAGGAAGAAGACAGCTTTCATTGACATTTTTATGCAGAGCAATGTCCATTCCCTTTGTTTTTTCTCAGACTGTATCCTGAGACCTACCACTGCATAAGAAATGGAGTCCATTCCAGAGCAATTGACCTCTCCAAGGACACTCTTAGGCTCACAAAGACCCGGAAAAGGCTTTATATTTATGTTTTTTCCCCTTTACTATTTAGCCCAGGTCTCACATCTTTACGGTGTGGAGATTATAGAAATGCAGAAAGATGTGTGGGTTTAATCTCCTCTCCAAGCAAACCCCTGAGGACTGGGGTAGGGAGGAGAACTGTGGGAGGTAAAGGGCCCGGGGGAGGGGGGGATAGTTTGTTCTTTCAGTCACAAAAAACCAAATAGATATCACAGACTTTTAGACCTGAAAGTACTTCTAGGCCAACCCCTTCAATTTACACTGAGAACGATGCTTACAGGAGTCAAATGGAACATTTGCTGCAATCATACACAGGGCGTTTATAATACATATTTAGGTGACTCTTCTCACAAAAACTTGGCTAATAACTAAATCAGAAAAATTGAGAAAACAATAATCTTTTGATGTCTTAATTATTAAATTGCTACCTCAGCCCCAAGCTTTAAATAAGAAAGGTTTATGTACACTTAAATATTTATTATAGTTGTTAATTTCAAAATTATCTGCACTTGGCCTGTTGCGGTTTCCTCCTTGCAGAAAATCTTCAGAAGCGCTTATTAAGGGCAAAACCATGGAGCAGGCTTCCCCGGGGCAGGCAGGCAGGGCAAGCCTTGTCTAGAGAATTTTAAAACTATAATGAAACCAACTAACAGTTGGTCTGCTTTTTATTAGCATCATTCTCTGCAACTCTAGACAATGATGAAATTGCTCTCCCTGAAAAAAAAAAACAAAACAAAAACTAGGGGCCTAAATTCTAAACAATTGCTGCAGTTAACTGTTGAATTTTAACATATAAGTAAGCTCCATATTAGCACATTTTTGTGACGTTTTCTTTAATAAACATCGTATTCGGTATAGAAATGAGTTTGTAGAACTCCTAACTACCCAATTAGCCTTCGGCACACATGGGCTCAGCTCCACATGTTTGTTTTGAAAGTAAGTCCTGCAACCCCTGTGATATTTCATATACCTGCATTTAAATTTTTGATGTGCAATAAGTACTGATAGTTCAGCAACTTTAAAGATGAAGCAACAGAACTCGTTCCTTCAGTTCTGCCATTCTGTGTGACCATTTGCTTTTATTTGTGCAGTAATGTTGTTAAATGCAGATTTTAGTTCATATATGAGTTTTACTTTGCTATGTTTAAAATAGAAATGTATTTTTTAAGTTGTTAATTGCTTTTGAACAAAAAATAAACCAAGAAAATAAAATATTACATCAGTGATGTAATTTAGTAGTTACCTAAATAACCTCCTTTTGCTGAAGTTGTGCTTTTATTAAAATTTACTCATTAGTTATGAAAATTTTCAACATAAAGTATTATTAGATTATAACCAACACATGAAAGTTCAAACTGTGAGGTAGATATAAACTATCAAAACAACCAAAGATGCTGCTCTAACATTGCCAGAAGATATCAAAAGGTTAATGTTTGAATTTTTTCAGTCATTTTCACCAAGGACCAGACATCGACTGATCATTTAGCCATTTTCTCTGATATTTGCCGAGAAGAAAAACTTTAGAAATTTTTATTAAATGTAAGTGAAATCTATGATGAATTTTTCTGGTGAAGATATTTTAATGGGAAATATGTGGCTGTGGAGACATTTGGAAAACATTAGAATTGATCCCAAAGAAACTAAGACCCGAAAATTATTGCAATTTTTGTAATTTATTGCCAAATGAGATTTTTATAAATCTCTGCTAAACTTAACCTTATGTTTAAGACTTTCCCTAGCCATTTGTATGCCTGTTGCTTCATGTGAAATTAAAATAAATCAAAAGTGTTCTTTGATTAACTATGAAGATAGATTGAGAAGTTTGTTAAAACGCTGGTTACACATAAGTGTGTAAAGAAGATCAATTTTCAAAAAATCATAGACACACTGGTGACTTTTGCAATAAAAACCACCACCAGGTACCAGAGCTGGTGAGGAGTAAAATGATGGAGGCCAAGAAGGAATCTTTAAGACCTTTAAGAAGATAACGTTTTAGACACTTGGCTGATCTAAGGAGAAATTTGAGAAGGGATGGGTTTTCTGCAGAGTTTTTGAGGAATGGGGTCAGAGAAATACTGTTTTGTTAATGTGATCATGCCTCTATTTTTATCCCAGGTTGGTATGTCCTAGGGAAATGTTGATGGCAGTTACAAAGGTCCCTTCTCTTGCCAAAACAGAGGACCCAGAGAAAAGGTCTTTCTAGAAAGCAGAAGGCTTTCACCCACCTTCCCTCACTCTGCCCTTCTTCCCACTGCAACAGGGAGTCTTTGAGGGGGCGTGTATATGCCTCCAGTAGGCCATTCCAATCCTTTTCTGCATAGGCATAAAGCCTGCAAAATGCCAGTAGGTTCCCTCTTTCCTAAAAGATAAGAATTCCTTCAGTCTGACTTCAGGCTTTCATGTTAAATCTATGGCATTTTTTTTTTGCTGGTATCTTTGCAAACATTTTCAACATCTCATGGTTCAATAAGACTATAACCCATACAAAGTCCATTTACCTTATGATCCAGTCTTAACAAGGAAACTTAGTCCAGTTTCCAAAAATAATTGAATATCAGTTAATATCTTTTTATTGATTTTTTTAGGAAAATGATTCTGGAGTTGGGATTTTTATTAATACAACTCAGGAAATGTCATGAAAATTTCTCTCCACAATTCTCTCTCCATTTCTTATATATGTGGAAGCTACTCCCCGAATTTTTATATCCTCTTCCTGCAAACTCCCCCAATTTCTTCCAAAATCCAAGGCATGCTGACTTTGGTCTCATCCTCCCTTCCTCTGTCATATTCGAGAGCTATTTACTTCTGTGTGGCTATAAACTCTGGCTTTCCCAATCAAGCAACTATAGCACTCTCATTATCCAAAACCCCAAATCTGCACAAAATTGTGGGAAATATGTTGGCCACAAAAGGAATTCTGCTGTGTAGACAGAAAGGAAGAAGTGATGTCAGTTCCTACATGTTAACATCTTTATCTGTTCAGGAGTATCCTCAAAAATTTTCTGTCGAGGATGAAACCTGCCTGAGACCAAGTAGTTGATTCAAATTCTGGTGTGGCTGAAGAGAGAATCTTCCAATATTTGACGACAAGGAACGCCAAGTCTGATGGTGATTTACATTTAGCAATCGAAGACTACCAGGAAGCAAGATTTTTATTTTTCCATTTTGGTATGCTATTACTTATTCTCATTCATTTTTTTTGAAAATGTGGGAGGAAGAGTGAAGAATAAAAACACTGTGTAATAGAGGGCCAGTTTCCTTATTAACTCTATATATCACCCTCAAAGATGCCGCAAGGCCTGGTGGAAGAGCACAGACTTTGGAGCTAGACATTTATAGTGAAGCTTGAATCCTAGCTCAGTCACTTTCTGGCTGAGTATAACTTATGATGAGACAGTTATTATTGGAAAAGGAAGGAAGAAAAGAAAGGGAAGCATTGTCTTCTGTAAATGCAGATAACTGCTTTGTAAGATTGCTGTGAGGACTAAATGAAATAATGTTTGTAAAATGCTTAATACAGTACCTGTCATATAACAGATATTCAAACACAGTAATCTATAATAATAATAAAGGATTTTTTTTAAAAACTGGGTTTGGAGGGCCTCTGCCTAAACTCCTTTTGTTTCTAATGTTCTGAAGTTAGTCTTAGTACTATTTTGTGCTAGTTTTACTTAAAAACATATATAGAAATATATATTAGATATATATATATCTACAAATCAAATATATATACATTTAGGATAAATGCAGTACAAATAGTGATATGGAAGTATCTGAGCAACAAAGCTTTTTGTATCTCAATGAATGGTGGCAATAAATAAGAATTTGAATAATCTCTTGTAGGTAAATGTAAGAGACCTCCACTTGACCTGTAATTTGTATATTCCCACCAGCTCCTCTCCTAGTCTCCCCTTCACGACCACCAAGGAGAGCTAGAGGACCTTAGAGGAGGCTCAGAATAGTACTGCCTTGATTTTGGCAACATGCATATTGTTTCTTCAGCTAACTCAGCATGCTTGAGATCATTTTAACAGCATAGTGTTATCATGTGGTTTCAGTAGAAAAAGTCCCTATATAAAAATAGCACCTTCTTCCTCAGCATGTCTGCTCCTTTAATGAAAATAAGACTTTAGCTTAGACTGAGCCAACACAGCTATCAAGGAGGGAGCTAAAATCTCATCTGCTTCAAACACTGTTAGCCAAATTCACTAACCATGGTACTTATAGCCGTTGACAATAAGAAAGACACTGCAGCAACGGACACAAACAATACAGGATAATTCATACCCAATACATAATACTTGAACAGCAGTTTCCTAGAATGGGCCATCAGAGAATATGATCAATGAGAAGAGTCACAATTGCTCTGCAAGAATATTTACAGCAATATAAACAAACCAAGAAGGAGGAAAAAAGAGTCAGTACCACTCACAAATTTTTATCTGATCCAATTAAACAAACAAACACAAAAAAAGAGAGATGCAGTAATATAATTCAAGCCATATGGCAACCTAGTAGGTTGCTTCTTCTTGGAGAATGGTGTTTCATTCATTCTACCAGCCTGCATTCTATCACAACATGTTCTATTTTGGCATTGGGAAACTTCTATGTGCATTACTGATATGAAAATAAAATATAGCAAAGGTAGTTTTATTTTATATTTTTAAGGAAAGACACAATTACACTTTAAAAATTAATCTGGAAAACGTAGGTCCAGAACCTATTCTTGGGCCATCAGTGTCCTCTCATATTGTCTTCAGAATCTGTTGCACATTAAGCCTAATGACTTGATTAGTTATACTTATCAGTGCTCTCTCAGAAAAGTGATGCCACAGTATGAAGTAGGTGTGGCTACAAACAAATATAGTTCTGCATCTGGCATATCAATAACAGCTCCATCATGGAATCCAGCACAGGCGATAACTGGAAGTATGTCCATCTTACGACCATCAGAAATTTCACTTTCAGTAAGTGAAATCTATTCAGAACAGAAGAAATGTTACCAGGAGCTTAGTTTGGGCCCTAGAAGTTTCTAAGCTCTTTTATCAGGGGGAATACCGGAGAGCTGCAGTTTTATTTTATAATCCATTTCCCCAGAAACCAGATCTTTCTTAACAGGAGACTGTTTCTTTTTTGCAAACCCTAAGATATCTTTAGCAAAAACACTTTGAAAGCTGTTTGAGGCTATCAGATACCTCTTATTTATTACAACAAACAGCTCTCTACAGCCTCATTTCCTTTGGTGTTACAGCAACCTTCATTTAGTGGCTGTCTGCAATGCTACCTGTGCAGTTCCACATCTCCGTCTGATCGGCCCCTTTTTCTATTATTTGAAAGCAGTTCAAGAAGACGTTTACCTTGGTCAATTAAGAGAGACCACAGGGCCTTGCACACAGTAGGCATTCAGCAAATGTAGTTAGCTCCATGCAGCCTCCCTCCATCATTCCTCATCCCTTTTATCAGAAGGAAAATCTAGAATCAAATGACTTACAGGCTATAAGGGCATTATACAGTTTCCAGCACTATTTTCTTAGTTTGCAGCCAAAATAGATTTCAGAGGAACTATAGGTCAAACATATGGGTGGAACTATTCAGTGGGCCATTTGAAAAATGAAGTCAAATTTGAGAAAATTTAGAAACCAGCGATAAAAACTGGTGAAATCAAGAGGTTTGTAACAAAGTTATGAAAGCGAGTGAGTTTATTGAGAGGACATAAAAAAAGAGAAGATAGATAAGAACAGAACCTCACATTTAATCATGGAAGGAGGAATGGAGTTCTGAAAAGAAAACAGGAAAAGCAGCCAATGAGTTAAGAAGAAAATGAATACTTACTTGTAATAGAAGCTATAAGAAGTGAATTCCAAAAAAGGAGGTTAACTGTGTTAAAGCTATAGAACATTTAACGAAGACAGGGTCCAAGAAGATATCATTGATGATTAGGAAGTAGCTAGTTAACCTACTTACTTGCAGAAACCAGCTCTCAAGAAATAAATGAATCCTGGAGAAGGAAGTGGAGGGGATAAGAAAAGTTACTCTTCAAGAGATCTGATGTTGGTGGGAAGAAGAGTATGAGTTTAGTATATCATGGGGTAGCTGAGCAGAAGTTTCCATGAGGTGTACATGCTAAGCCATGGCATCCGTACTATGAATGCGGTAGACTGCAAAATGAGTGCAAATTCCTTCCATCCTTGTATGCATGCTGCTTTGCTCTGTGACTTTTGTAGCCTCTTCCATCAAGATATAGAGTCTATTTCTTCCCAGAATCTGGATTTGGCCAGGCTTTGGCCTCAGACTCATTAGCAAACATGACAAAAGTAGACGCTTGCATAATGGGGATCACTTTCTCTTGTCCACCATGTGAACAAGGATGAGAGATGACATGGAGAAAGGCCCCAGCTGTTCCAGCCCCAGTTGAACCTGCCCCAGAATAGGAAAGTTGTCCAGTGAGCTAGAGAATGGGGAGTGATAAATGTTTGTTGTTGTAAGCCACTGCACTTTGGGATGGTTTGTTACACCACAAAAACCACCTGGTACAGCAAGATATTTTCCTTTTCTACCTATTCTCTGGACTAACTCAATTCTGAACCACTAGTATGAAACCAGAGTGCTGAATGATGTCATCTGAGAAAACAAAGAAAACTAAAACATCAAATACCAATAATTTTCTATCAGGCAATAAGATTCCAAAAAATCAAAAGCATCCAGAATACAGCTGTGAATTTAGGTAAGCACCAACGTAAAAGATGTCCAAACATCAAGGAAATTCCCTGCCACAGAGTCTATGTAATTTATTTATGGCAGAAGCCAGGGTCATTTCCAAGCCTTTCTATCATGACCTGCTGATAGAGAATTCTATAAAAATATGGTGGCAGTTTCAAAAAGATTGGTCATTTGATTTCTATGATAGTTACCAGTTCACACAAAGGTTATAGATGATATATTAGAAGCATTATTGGTTAAAGCAGAAAGACTAGAAACCAGCACATATGTGGGACCTGGGGTTAAGAGCGGAAGCCACCATAGTGGTTAAAGGCAGGAAACACAAGTATCACATCTTGTCCCAGGAAAGACTGTGGTGGTGCCCTGTATATTTCACCAACCCCTGAGGACATCTTGTGCCATTGCCCAGTGGCATAGCTGATGTTCACAGCAAGGTGTCAGAGCCATTAAGAAAATGTTAAACGATGTTCAATATACTCTGTTTAATAGGCCAAGAAGAATGGAATCCATTTTATTACAATTTCCATCAAAATAGCTCAATTTTCTAAAAGTTTGGTGCTTAAAGGGTCTAAACTTCAGTTCAATGAAAAACCCACTTCTTTGTGACAGTCCACTTTCTGACAATACAGATTGGTGAGGTATTAATTTAGACATAGTCATTTGGCGTTCTAAAGAATTCTAAGACTGTAACATGATGATTATTTCCAGAGACAGAAGTATTGTCCACCAAATGGAGAGTAGGATAGTACTTTGTTCAAATTAGGAGATAGATGGTGATGTGGTTTTTTCAAGGTTTCTCTCTCTCTCTCTCTCTCCCTCTCTCTTTTTTTTTTTTTTTCAATGCCTGTCAGCATTCTGTGGTCTCTGCTATTTTTAGTTCACTAGATACTATCATTAACCACTTTGCCTCTCCACTCAGCAGGCACTAGAGTGGCCCTTGGTCTTTCTTCACAATTTCAGGCTTTAGATCAACCTCCATAAAGAGTCTCTCTTTAGCAAGACTACATCTTAGACTACCAGTCCTCCTCCATCTATACTTTTGTTCCCTGAATATGGCATAATGGCATAATTATTGTCATCACAGTTTTCATGACTGAAAACATTCACTGAGCACCAACATAGCGCATAGGAAACAATCAGTGGTTCTTCAGTCCTGTGTCCCACCTTCTATTACATCATCCAACAGGTCTAATTTAGGGGCCAAATTCCCACACCCCAGGCTAAAGGCACCCATCACCTTGGTCTCCAATCCAAGGGTCATTTTCCTGAGCTATAAGCTTTATGAACATAATATTCTCTTAGTGCTTTTATTATGTTCTCAAACTTATCAGTCAATTATCTTACTGGTCTAATAGTCTCCCAAACCAGCTCTACTTGTTTTTGCCTTGGATAGAAGTGTTTCCAACTGCAATGTGAAGTGTTTTTAGAAAGCACAGACTTTGGTGGAAGAATTGAGTTCTAGTTCTAGTTCTAGCATAAGGATTATTTTGAGCTGATTATTTTTGAGAGCTGCAGACACAGGAGAAGCTCTGAAACACAGTAGAAGTTACCCTTTCATAAGGGATATTTATATTTATAAAAAAAGTCTCTATTGATAAGCATCACCCTCTCTGTACCAGAAAGAGGAGGATAACTCTAAATCAGAAGACACTCTTGTCAATGGAGAAGGTGCTGAGTTAAATCTGCATAGCAAGCTTACCTCTGTTTACTGTGACTTTCCTGGCAACCTCCCATAACTGCCCCCCCAACCCCAATCTTTCTTTTGTCCTTAGAGGAAGATGATATTTAAACTAGTAGCTTGGACCACCTCTGGGAGTTAATCAGTTTCTCTGGGTGGGCTTTCTTTTTAGAGCTGCCTGCCTGCGAGACAAACTGGCCCTCTGCTCCAGCCTCCACACAGTACCCCACATGATCTGGAGGACCATAGAGTGAGAAGGAAGCCATTCACCCTCCATTCAACACCTGGGTGTGTGTTCTGCACATCCACTATGCTCCTTCCACGAGTCTCAAGGTTTAGACTTGAGGCAAAGGAGCAGAAGGCCTGATTTCAGTTGCAGTCCTATTCTCCAGTCTTCTTTCAGCAAGAAAGCAGATATTTGGATCCTAATGGACTCTGACAATTTCTAATTTGGCATATTAGAGATCGCAACAGCAACCTGAGAAACTAGCAGGAACAGGATTTAGTGTAACTTTTTGTCTTCTATTTCTTCTCACTGGTGCATAGTTATCATAGGAATATTGTCAGGGGAGGCCCTTACACCATGAAGTACTTGCAGTCCAACCTTCTTCATTTTATAGACAAGAAAATGAGGCTCAGAGAGATTGAGTCACCCAAGCTCATTAGCATAGATGGTGGCTTGGAAACCAGCTGTCTTGACTCCTGGTCCGGTGCTTTTGCCAGGGTACCTTGTTCCTGTTCTTAGCAAAGTATAATTCAAAGCAGGTCTCGACTGATGGATGAAATACTCTGGACCCTCACATTAAGTTCCGACTCTTAACTCCTAGGTTTCCATCTTATGTTCAGCTTGGATCCAATTATTACTAGTTTCTGGTCCTCTTACCCACCTGGTTATGAAGGACTGCATACATACTAAATCTGAGTATCCCCAACACATCCCTAGGCCTTAGGAGAACTGAGAGTCACAGAGTGCATTTCCTGAGTCTTCTAAATCAAAACCACCTAATTTGGAAGTAAGGCTGGGTAGCTTTTGTGTAAGGAATGTGGGGTTGGTTCTAACATTCCAGGAACTTTATAGCATTAGCACTTTTTCCATGGCTAAGCTCTGTGGAGTTGTCTTATTCTTTCTTTTTTCAATATTTAATGTCACAAATTTAGAGCCCCCTGGAAAGCTGAAAGTACTATGGCAATGATATTCCACATCAGTATATAATTTTGTTTAATGATAAAATTAGGCAGAATTCTCATGAGAAATACACAAAACATATATACACAGGGCAATGGGTACAACTATAGGTGAATTTCCCAGCTATATACCATGAGTCTAAAATCATGCATTTTCCAACCATTCCAACAAAGGCAGACGGGAAATGCATTGCCTGTGCAGATTACAGTTTGTATCTCCACTTCCAACTCATGACAACTTGTGCTTGATGCCAGTTTATTGAGCAGCATCAACAGCAGCTGGGGCCCTCACTGTCTAAAGGGAAGGAAAGCCCCATGGACTGAGTAGGATGGGTGACTGGTCTCTGGAAGGCCCAGGTGATACAGACTCTCAGAGT
This sequence comes from Vicugna pacos, assembly GCF_048564905.1. Classification (NCBI taxonomy): domain Eukaryota; kingdom Metazoa; phylum Chordata; class Mammalia; order Artiodactyla; family Camelidae; genus Vicugna; species Vicugna pacos. Next base: position 30,279,019 of record NC_132988.1, read on the forward strand.
GTGCATGTGGGCATGTGTGTGTTAGGTGGTGGGGGGAACATGGTGGTAAGGCATGAAGGGGTGCTTCAAACTTCCCTCTATGTCCTGGCTTCCTGGAAGCTCTTAACTAGCAATAGCCACTTTCCAAAGAGAAATGACTGCTGCAGTCACAGTGCAGGGAAACTCCAGGGCAGAACCTTCAGTCTCCCCACCTGAACGTCTGCTGCTTTAAATGGCCTAATTAGAGATTAATTTCTTAATGGGGATGGTGGGTTTTGAAACTATTCATCCATTTTATTTTTAATCTCCCTTTTCACCCATTATCATTCCCAGCAGCTTAAGTAGAGGACCAGACAAATGCTATATTTTGTAAAAAAAAAGTTATGAACTTAGAAAAGCCGCTACCCAATAGTAAGGCAAATGGAAAATCCTTTTGTCTCAGAGATGATAGAGTAAAGCAGTCAGTGATCTGTGCTCTGATTTGACCTACTGGGATAAAATCCTAGAGGAAGGAGCAATGAGACAGATTTGAAGAGAATTCCAAAAGTAGAGAGAGATTGTACCCCACTCCTCAGGGCAGAAAACAGATTAATTGTAGAACTCATCAGCGGGCAAGCTCTATTTCCAACTCCAGCTGTCAGATACCACCAGGCAGGGTGCTCCCCTGTGGCCGAGAAGCCTCAGCAGAGCAATGACAGTGGCGCAGTTTGTTGGACAGGGCTAAGCAGTACCCTCCAGCTTCAATTCCAGTCAGCAGCCTGTAGCACCAGAAGTGCCCAGGAGTTCCCACCAGCCCTGGGGCTACAGAGTGTAGAAAATGAAGCAACTGCAGCATTTACCGGGAGGTGACCATGGTAGTAGATCAGTGACCCTGGGACAAAGGGCTACAAGGCACACCACTCAGACTGGTCATAAGTTTAGAGCCCCCTAGAATGATGAAAGTGCTGACTGACTCAGGATTCACAGAGCCAGTGCCTCAGGACCTGATCAGGCGAACAGAACTGATTATGTGGCAGGTGGCCTGCAAATTTAGCTGCTATCATTTCCTTTCTTATCTGTATCTACAGAGACATGGAGTCTGTCTTCCTTTCCCTTGAATCTGGCTGGCCCTGAACTACCATGACCAACAACTGATTGTAGCTGTAGTGGGGCTCTGTCAGTAAGAAGCCCTAGCCTGGCAGCTTTTGCTTTTGTCCTCTTGGAAACTAGTGCCACGCTGTAAAGAAACCCAGGCTACACTCCTGAATGATGAGAGGACAGGACGGAAAAGACTCTGGAAGATATAAAGGCCATCTTGGATGTTCCAGTCCCAACCAAGCTCTCAGCTGAATATAGCTACGTGAGTGACCTCAGCCACAACATGTGGAACAGAAAAATTGCCCAGCTGAGCCCAGTCAATCCACAAATCTTGAGACATAACTATGTTTTAATGAATAAAACACTGTTGGTTTAAGTCACTAAGTTTTGAGGTGGTTGTCACACATTGTGAGATAATTATGACAAACACAAACTCACAAGTCACAGATTCCATCAGTAGGGTCTAGCTCAGCCGGAAGCAAGCCTGGTCCAGCACTTTGTAATAGAAACCATAGAGGATCCAGAGAAGCTTTGGGTCTGAGGCCCTCTATCCCCTATCCCCATGTGTGTGTGTGCCATTTTAGAAAGGAACACAGAGAGAGAGAGAGAGAAGTTGGAAAGGTGTGGTAGACAGAATAGTGGCCCCGCAAAGATGTCCACATTCTAATCCTAGGAACCTGGGAAAATTTACTTTCCGCGGCAAAGGGAGTGCAAATGGAAAGAAGGTTGCTAATCAGTTAACCTTAAAGTAGGGAGATGGTCTTGGATTATCTGGGTGGAAGAAAAAGGCAGGAGAGTCAGGGCAGAGGGAGGAGATGGAAGAACTCCGCCCTCTGTTGCTGGCTTTAAAGGTGGAAGAAAAGGGCCCTACTCCAAAGAACATGGAAAGTGCAAGGAAATGGATTCTCCCCTGGAGACTCCAGAAAGGAACACAGCCCAGCCGAGACCTTTATTTTAGCCTAATGAGACCCATTTCGGTCTTCTGGACTTTAAGATAATAAATTTGTGTTGTTTTAAGCCACTAAATTTGGGTTAATTTCTTCAGCAGCAATAGAAAACTAATTCAGGCAGCAAATTGTAAGTGACTGAATACTGGAATCTGAAACTGGGAAAAGACTCAAATGGCTTTAAATGGCAATTTTAAGATTTGTATTCCCTCACATCATCCAGGGTGGGGGAGGCTGGAAAAGTAAGATTAGATCATTCCTGGATGACAAAAAGCCACCTTTGTTTTTCACACTCCTGAGTAGAGTGAGTTAAATTTGAGACCTTGTTGCACCTCTTGTTCTGTTAAAACCAAATCCCCTTGTAAGAGTCACATGGTAAATTTCTCCAAATGAATGAGTTTATCTGATTGCTTCTGAAAATAGGAGTTGAGTCAGGGGAGGATGGAGGAAGTAGGGTCAAGGCTTGAGCACCCAGATTCCTGGGAGGGGGAATTGGTGAGAAGGGCAGATGGGTCCTGACTCAAGGGTGTGGGGCACACCCCCTGAACACATTGCTGTCCTTGAGCAGAATGGTTACCAGTCCCACTCGACATTGCTCTTTACGAACAGTCTCAGCGGTGCCGTATACTCTGCATCGTGTGGCACTGAGTGCAGGTGGGAGTTCATTATGCCCAACAGCGAGACCAATCGCTTCATGTTATTTAGGGCTTTCACATCTCCGTTGCTTCTTTCCGCTGCATTTCAGATGCCTGTGGTTTCAGCTTTGTGACTGGAGTCCCACATTTCATCACTGGTCTCTGACCCTCTAAAATAAAGACCTTCTGAATCAAAAGTTAAGTTATTTTTAATTTTTAAAATAAACTTTCTGTCACCATCACCACTGATCAGTGTTCTTTGCTCTCAAAATGATTCTTAACAGTATGATGTTAGAAACAACACTGAGTAAGCAAGAATGAAATACCACGTTCTAAGCACGCCGCACACCACTGTAATGACTGCCACGGATTTACTGTTTCAAAGACACACAAATTCGTGGGGTACTTTAAGGGCAACTATCAGGTATCACAGATGCTCTGAAGTTCACTGTTAATTTAGTAGCAGTCCTTGTTTAGGATAGGGAGTGGGAAATAAAGCAGCGTCGGAGGAGGGAGGAAAATGAGAATCCAGTGATTGCTGAAGTCACAGGAAGACAGGATAAGGGTGAGGAAATCTGGGCTTCAGTCTAAACAGGTTGAAAGTCACTCTAACACTTTTGACTCTCAGAGGTTACTTTACTTACCCTCTTAGTAAGTCTACATAAGAAAAAATGTGGAGGTGGGAATAATAGTGACTGTATCATAAGGTCAGTGTTTATGTTAATTCACATAAAGCACTTAGTTCTAGCAAGGCAGTAAATAGTTGATGAATACTAGTGATTTTTACACAGAACCCAAAAGTTGAGAAATCAACATTTTTGCCAGACCACAAGTATTTTTCTCATTGATCGTCCATTTTTACTACACATCAAGACAAAGGTCTAGCTCACTTTGATCCCCTCCTCACATGAGGTTGGTGTCCAGGTCTGCACATACCTGGATCCCTGGAAACATGTGAGAAGACTAATGCTGCTTCCAAGTCCCCTTATCAGGTCTCCAATTCTGCTTCCCAATCCCTTCTCTTCCCCATGTGGTTCTAATATCAAAATATTTAGTCCATCTGTCCCAGAGGGGTTTGGACTTTCTCTTGATTTGTGCTTCTTGAAATAATATGCTCCCGAGGCACAGACTGTTCCTTCATCACTAAAAAAGGTCAAGCATTTATTAGTCTGTGTATAAACATGACAACAAAGGAGCCCTTGTAAAAATGGAATGTTCAGCTTGGATGGAACACAGAGGAGTTCCTCTTGGATCTGGCAAATTCCCTTGGATTTCATCTCTTTTCAATATGCCATGTTAATGTCACTATTTCCTTCTGGATTCTCAAGCCTTACTTATAAATCCCCATGAACCCTTTGAGGTGTAAGTTTCTTCATTTATACAGCCTATAAGTGCAATTTCTCTTTCAATTCAAACACATTAACAGTTTCTTCTGATAAATGAATCACAGTACTATGAGTAGAAGGTGTGCTCTCCTGTGTGTCACACAACCACTTGTCACAAAAAGGGGAAATGACATTTCTTTGCTCACCAACAACCACTTCATACAAACGTTATTCTTATCCTCTTGGGAAGCACCCCATGGGAGCTCAACCTCTGATTTATTTTCTTCTTTAGATGTCCTCTTCAGATGATCTTAAGCCAACACAGAGCTCTCCCTCTATCACCTTGGTGTTCATGTCCACTGTGACAGCCAACTGCCATCTGCATTCACCTATTCCCTTTCTTGAACCCTGATCCTTTCAGAAAATGTATATTATCTTTATAAAACACAGCCTCTGATTCAATGGTATGCATAATCTAGGTTTAAAACATCTTCAAATTTCCATATGGTTTCTTTATAAGCTGTTGTTGGTGCTGGGTTTTTTTTTTTCTTTTACAGAAAAGTATCTTGCTTTCCTACTCCAAGGAATGAAGAAGAGATGGATTCCATAATGAGACATTCTCTAGCCAGTCTCAGGTACATCCTATCTTGGGGAAGGAGGATCATGTTTCATGTCCCTTTAAGGCTAGCAGAGCGAAAATATCCACCTCCGATTGGAGAGCTCAGATTTTATGTGTCTGGTGAGGTCTGCAGGAATGTAAGGCTCATGAAAACCGGTGTGATCAATCTGTACCCCTCTCCTGCTAAGACTGTCTCAGTATGAGGAAATTCTACAGGAACAGTAGAATTGCTGGTCTTCTTTATTCTTCTCCTTCTTCTTCTCCTCCTCCTCCTGCTCCACCGCCTCCTCCTCTCTTCCCCCTCCAGCTCTCTTTTCCCATTATCCTCTTCCTCTCTCTTCTTTTTTTTTTGGGGGGGGGGCATTTTCCCCTAGAGCTGACCAGGGAAGCAATGAGGCTTGGAAAAGAAGCTACCACATATTGGTTCACTAAATACTTATTTTACTGCTATGAATTTCTCTATAGGGCAGGAAGTCACGTGATAGTACTTTTTGAACTTAATGTCAACTTGTATTATTTTGTAACTACATAAGTGAATACCGGCCCTAAAATTCAGCAGCCTACCCTCCTCACAGGAAGTACGAAGTACATTTCATTCAAATAAATGAAACAACATCTGCTGTCATGGGTTGGCCCCAACTTGCTTTTCTGGTTTCTTCTACCGCATGCCTCACTGCTCCTCCCGCCCTCATATGATGCTGTTAGTACATCATCTTACTCCCCTTCCTCTGAGCTTAGAACAATTTCTGAGCTCCAACTAGGTGAATAAATGAATGAAACAACCTGTGCAGTTAAACCCTGTGCCTTTGCTCATACGCCCCCTATTTCTGGAATACCAGCCTTTTTATTGAGGACATTTCTACTCATTTTTCAAGGCCCAGCTTGCTGCTGCCTTTTCTTGAAGTCTTCACTCGGTACCACTTTCTCCCTCCTTACATTCACAGTGTTTTAATTCTTAAATGTCACACTTGCTTTGCCTCTGTTTGCCTTTTGTTTGTTTGTTTACTTGTCTTCCTCTCCCCTTACAATGCAAGTTCCTTCAAGCTAGGGACTGTCCTTTTCATCTCTGTATCCCTCAAACCTAGCATAATGATTGCCATAAGATAAGCACTGAAATGTTTAATGTCTTGGTTTACTGTTTGTTAAGGTCTGGAAGAATGACGTTCAGATTCTAGACGGGGGAAAGACAGAGGGTGTCCACCAACCAAGATATGGGATGGATAGCAGGAATTTAAGGTGAATGTATATCCTGACATGGATATCTGGTAGTCACTTGAATCTACAGGTCTAAAGCTGAAGAGAGATGAAGACTAGATAAACAAAGTTGGGAACTACCAGTGTAGAGGCTAGAACTAAAACCATGGGAGTGGGTGAGAGCACTGACAAGGAGGACTAAGGACAAACCCTAAGGAAAGTCAACATGTATGGGTGAATGATGGACATAATGCAGCAGTAGACTCTGAGAAGTAATGGTTTGAGAAATAGGTGGAGAACAAGAAGAAAGTGAGGTAATGGAAACTAAGGGAGGAGTCAAGCCCAAGAAGGACGCAGTGGAGACTGGGGTCAAATACTGTAGAATGAGGGCAGCAACTAGAAAGAAGTCAAGGTTAATACAGAATTTCCAAAGGAGGGATTGTGATACTGTTCATTGGTAGGTTCTTATTTTCAAGGATGAATCAAATAGTTGATAATTAAAACCCAACGGGTCTAGGAGCTATGGGAACCAACATCTCATTAAGACAATAATAAATCTCATTAAATCTCACTAGGAAAACCATATTTCAATCTGAATTTCCTTGCTTCTCCCTATAAATGGGATTGCATAAAGAAGACAGAAACTTTTGTTTGCACCCTGTGACTATATCAGAGTAACTGAAGGACTGCAAATCATATTCTCTCCCTAGATGATGAAGCCCTATCTTGTTGTGAGGATACCATGGAAGGGTTCTCAAGGTCAACCTTTGAGGGCATGAAGAAAATTACCCATCACCATTGAGCCTCCAGAAGTAATAGAAGAGGAAGACTTAAAAGCAAAGATGCCTTCAGATAAGCCTTCTGATTTGGTACTGTGATGATAATTGTTATCACAATTTAATTTATATTAATTTGCATTTGTCTTACTTATATTAAAAGAAAATATGACCTTTCTGAAATTGATTAAATTATTATCAACAAAGAAACTTTTTTTTTCTTATTTTATTTTTTTGGAGAAGAGGAGACTCATCTATTTATTTTTCTACTCATTCTTCCATCCACCCACCCATTAATCTAACCATCCATCCATCTGTCTGTCTGTCCATCCAAATTGTTTTTTAAGGCCATTTTATTTACTGGGCTTTATGTAGGTTCTTAAGCCTACAAAGATGAACAGGACCAGATTCAAGAGCTCAACATAGTCATCATTCAGTATGTATAACTTTGATCTAAAATATCATTAAAATTAGGCTATAGTTTAGGATATATATCAAATTCTCTTAAAATAAAACCCAAAGATATGCTTTAGGCAGTATCTCTGTACTTCTTCAGTATACTAATGTTCCCTGACATTATTGCTATCACTGATAAATGTCAAAGGGGAGAGTGATATTTTTGGAGCTGATTTTTTTTTTTACTCTATTACAAAAATAGATTATGCACACATACACATATGTCACAGAAAGAACTTAGGCTAATATTTCTATACAGGGACAAACATTAACATATTTTTAAAGTTTGCAATTACATTCCTACTGTCAGTTATAATCATCTGTTGGTTTGAACTCCTTATTTTATGATAGCTATCAAAATCTATTGGTAATATGTAATCTGATTACATTTAACAGGAGTATGAGAATTTTATAGTCAAAGAGTTACTGAAGGAGGCTGCATGATTCAATATTTTCATACAACCATCTTTATAAAGGCATAGTGCTAATTTAACCAACAAATAATGATCTCTAATAAAAGTAACACTAAGCTACAACTGAATTCAACTTCATAAATGTTTCATTTTTAGGTAGTTGTTCACTGTTCAGGACATTAGTCTAAGTCTGTATTAGTTATAATTTATGTTAGGCATATGCTTTGGGGAAAGAACATATATACGAAGTCAAAGCACTAATGTGTCAAAGTTATCCATGCCATCACACTACTCTACCATAGGCCCCTTTTGCTCCTCTTGGAAGGCTGTTAGTATCCCCAGCATTGGAGGAGGCACTAAGGCTAATCTGGATTGCTGTTCAGAGAAGTGAAAGAGACAGTGTGTCTCGTGCAGGTCTCTGGAGAAAGCTAAGATTTCTCTAACCCTCATATAGAAACCCCTTGCTTAATCTATTGGCAGTTGTAATGTTGTATCATACAACTTTATAGTTCAAGGAGACTATGGGGGCCCACGTCAAATTAGCAGGTACAAGGGCCAAAGGAGCTTTTATTATTCATCATAGATTGACAGCCTGACAGGTAAAGACCAGTACTAATGGAGTATTCAAGTCACAAATTTCATTTTCTTACTCCACTCAAATAGAATGAATCAGTTAGCTCTGCAGCTATAACAGACAACCTCCAAATTTTAGTTGCAACCACAAAGGCTTTCTTCTGGGATCTGTGATGAAGAAGACATATGCACCAAAACTGGCCTTGTGTGTTTTCTTCATTTCAAATCCAGGCTGAAAGAATAGTCCATTTTTGGACATGTCATTCTTACGGCAAAGATAAAATAGCAAGAGAGCTGATGGCAACCTACAATGAGTCTGTCTTAGCCAGTTTAGGCTGCTATAACAAAATTACCATATAGCTGTGGCTTAAACCACAAACACTTATCTCTTCCAGTTCTGGAGCCTGGGAAGTCCAAGATTAAGGTACCAGCAAATACAGAGTCTGGTGAGGGTCAGCTTCCTGGCTTACAGACAGCTGTCTTCTCACTGTATTGTTTCATGGCTGACAGAAAAAGATCAGCTCTCTCATGTCTCTTCTTATAAGGGCACCAATCTCATTCCTGAAGCCTCCACCCTCATGACTTAATCACCTCCCAAAGGCCTACTTCCTAATACCATTGCATTGGGGGTTAGGGCTTCAGCATATGAATCTGCGGGGAGGACAACATTCAGTCCATAGCAGGCTTTTAGAGCTTGTGCTTGGATGAGGCATAGTCAAGGTTACCCACATACCATAGGCCAAAGTACTCACATGCCCAAGCCTGATGGTAAAGGTGCAGAACCTGCGTGCTCCCCCACAGGAGGCACTGAGAGTTGTGTGATCCTTGTAGGAGTGTGAGTTGCTAGGAATGATAACGCAATCCACCACACCATGCTCCCTTTTGCAGCCCCCCAGCCAATTCTCTCGCCAACGCTTTCAGCCCCTCCACTTCCTGCCAGCTCAAGGAGGGGTCCCGTGGAGGGTCCCGCGGAGGGTCCCGCGGAGGAAGACCACACAAGCAGTGAGGCTGCAGCAGCTGTTGTTTCCGTGCTTCCCTGTTTTGTTTTCATCAACCTCTGAGTGTAGACGGCAGGGTGGGTCGGGAAGGAGACTGCAGATGAGGTGGAAGACAAATGGGAGAACAGAGACCTTTCTCATTAATCGAAGGGGCCCACTCGGGTAGTGCCCCGGGCAAGAGACAGAGTGACCTTTGTGTGCACCTAGAGGGCTGTGCCTAAGAGAGTGTAATTAAGCCCACTCCTCAAAGCCATCATCCTCTTCAATTAATATTTACTGAGCACCCACTGAGACCCTGGCCCTGTGTGCAGAGCTACAAAACTCTCTCGGGCTGGGAAAGACTCCGACTAATTTGCACATTAAAAAGTGTGCAGACAGAGGAAACCCACCTTTTTCCCTTTCCCAGTCACCCTGGGAGAGAACCTCTTCTCTTCTTCATTCATGTGTGGAATGCCAATTAAACATAGTAAACAAAGGAAACTTCTTACATTGTAATTTTCCTCTCTCTCTCCTTGCTTTACTTGCTGTCTGGATTTATTGCTCAAGAATTGCCTCCTCTAAGCATCATCCCCTATTAACCAGAGAGATAAAAGCCATAAAGGGAAGGGAACTCTTTCAGCTCTCTTTGCCAGTTGTGAGACAGAGCAGCGCCTTTACAAGGGGAGTAGACATCTGTTGACTGAGACTGCCCGTCCTGCATCAGGGCTGTGCTCATGCTCCAAGTGCAGACTGCAGCCATCAGAGACAGAGCCGGGCTTGATAACTGCTTGAGCCCAGAGCAAATCTACTTGGGCACTAGAACAGAAATTGTGTAGTTTTAAAGCAGATGTACGTTCTTAATGTGGTTGGCTGGTAGAGCGATAAGACTTGGAGTATTTTTCCCCCTTAGCCTGTCAGAACAGTTAGAGTAAATAATGTAACTTAAGAGAGGCCAGTTCTATCACCATTCCATGTAATATTTAGTCCACACAACAGGATGAAACTTAGCTTTGCTTCACATACAGAAGGCATTCCATTTTCTCACATGCAGTATGATATTAGGAGTAAACAACATATGTCTCCATAGTTATAAACAAAGGTGTCATGTTTGCAAAACAGATCCTATATGTAGAACTTATATAAATGGGGTAAAATGTGGGAATTTTGCTGGTTAAAATGGTGTTAAATATTTCAATCAGTGTGATCTTTGTGAGAAACATTTTCTCCTCTTCTGTGATCACTACCAAGCATTGTTTTTGCATCACCTTCCCCTCATCTGAGTTCTTGCTTCAGCACTTCTACTGTGACCTTGAGAAAATCAACTAGTCTGAACCTGTTTCTCTACTTGTTAAATAAGGATGTTGATCTGGATTAAGGTTTCTCTAAGTCTATTCTGGGGAACATTGTTTCTGAGGAAATTAATAAGGGTAACATTTTAAAAAAGAGGTTCCAAGGTCAAATAAGTTTAGGAATTGTGATGTTAATCAATATTAAACACACTTCCTTACTCAGAACCTTAATGTGCTAATAATATTCATTGTGATTCTCCGAGAGAGAGAAATGCCTTGTTTCCTCAATTTATTTAGCCAGAAGACTTTTCCTTGTGGATCATTTCTCAGAACCAAACTGAACATTAGACTTTAAAGATCCTTCAACTTATAACATTCTGTGATTCTATTTCCTGTTTATTCTGCCTAACTTTCCAATTTCTCTCACCTCTTTCATGAAAAGAACTACCTGGGCTTTTTAACTCCTTCATTAAGTGAAAGTCAGTCTGTTCTTCTGCAATTTATTTTTTTTCCTCTGCAATTTATTTGAAAATTTTCAAACCCACAGAAAAGTTGAAAGAATAGTACAATCAATATATAGTCTTCACTTAGATTCAATAACTAAAAATATTTTGCTCCAGTTACTCTCTCTCTTCACACACACACACAAACACACACTATACTATATGTATAATTTTACTGCTGAACCATTTGAAAATTGCAGACATCTTGACACTTTATCCCTTAATACTTCAAGATGTATCTTGTAAGACAAGAGCACAACCTCAGAACCATTGTTACACATAAGAAGTTTAACATTGGGTAATATCACTAAGTGTATAGCCTACATTTAAGTTTCCCTAATTGACTCCAAAATGTTCTTTATAGTTTTTTAAACTCTGGAATCCATTCAGAGTTCACATATTAGATATGGTTATGTCTCCTTGGTTTCTTTAATCTAGAACCAGCTCTTTATCTTGTTCATCTTTCATGAGGTTAACTTTTTTTGAAAAGTCCAGGTAACTTATTTTACATAAAGTCTAACATATTAAATTTCTGTGAGTTTCCTCATAATCAGCTTTGGTCAAAATATTTTTTGAGAAAATGTTAATAGGTGACATTGTTGCATACTTCAGACTACATCATATCAAGAGAGACATAATGTCTGTCACTTTGTTCCCTTTTTGGAGGTGTTTTGAGTAATAGCATGGTTAAAATGTTACTTGCTATATTTCTCCTTTCCCCTTAGTAATTTATAAATGATCTAGTAGCTGATATTTTGAAACTTGTGAATAACTTCTTTCCTAATGACCCTTCACCCAGTGGCTTTAGCATTTGTTGATGATCCTTGCCTGGGCCAAATATTACACTGGGATTGCAAAATAATGATTTTTTTCCCCCTAATCCTATCTCTTCTAGTTCATTAAATGTTCTTCTTCTGTAGATAAGAATTTTCTCTTCTTCTTTCTCCTCTTTCGCTCACTATTGCTTCCTCTGTCTCTGTCTATCATTGAGTATCATGATGTATCATAGATCCCTTTTTTCATTTAATGGTTTATAATGTATTATTGTAATTCATCTTTTTAACATTTATTCAGAGACTACTCTGTGCCAGGTACTGAAGTGAGATTACTCTGACATTAAATCTTAGTCTCCTTTACCTTTCCCTGCAAGAATTCAAGAAAATTATCAGTGGAACAACTAATCCAGATTCTTGAACTGGCCACTGCTTTGTCACAGTTTTATCAGATACAGGAAACTGAAAATGGAGATGGGAGTGGGGACTGATCTCCAAATTATAATTATTATTTCTCTTTTGTAAACCTTGGCCAGGCTACTGTGGTTCCAGCAGTCATCAGATGTCCATCTGAATCATCACACAGGGGAAACAAATCAATTATCATCTCCATAGAGCTACACTGGATCTGCTTCAGAAGGGAGAGAATTCCAACACCGAGAACTTGGCCCCAGTACTTGGGCTCAGGGTCCGTGGAAGAAGAATAATAATTTCCGTTTCTACTCTGAGCACAAAATAAGTCATTTAATCATCACCCAAGTCATTAGAAAGACTGGGGAAATATGTCCACGTCTTTAGCATGTATCAGGGTATCAAAGGCCTGGGTCAAGACAGGAGTCCTAGAGCAGTTCCCTGGCCAGACAAGGGTCATGGGTCCTACATGGGCAGCATATTCACCTCTCCAACAGAATGTGAATGGTGGATTCCAAAATCCACCAAAGGAATCAGAAAACAGCTCTCAGTGGAAGGAAAAGGGACCCTATGTTCTTGGGAAAGAATAGATTGACCCATGTTGGTTCAATTTTCCAGTAGAAGGAGTGTTCTGTGCATTATGCAAGGGAAGACATCTTGCAGTGCAACAAGCCTGGTGTTGTAACACCCTGCTAACCAACAGAGGTCAGAAGACATGTCCAAAGGACAGATAAATCTTTTGGACTTAATTATGTTTCTTTCGCAGGGGGTTGGGGTGGGTTGTGGAGCCTAGGAGCTTCTCCTCCAGCCTTAGAAAAACCCACAGTCTGTGTTCCCAATGGGGAGGGGCAGACAGAACAGGTAGAAATTGGTGTCCTGCCAGGGAATCAGTAGCCAGGGGGTGACTGTGATCCCTGGAATCTTTGTTACCTCAAGAATTACAAAACTTTAGTGTCTCTCTGAGGCCGTGGGGGGAGATTCTCCCAGCAGTCAGAGCACCTTCCAAGGGACGGGGCTCAGTGGGAAAAGTTAAGGTTTTAGATGCTACAAAACCTGGGTTCAAATGCCATCCCTGAAATTTATGAGACATAAAGCTTAGGCAATTTAGTTATTAATTCCTGCTCCCTCATTGGTAAAATAGAGATAGGAAATACCTCGCAGATCTGTTGTGAAATCATGTTAAATAAATGTAGAGCATGCCCATGGCATTATTAGTTAGCATTCCTTTCATTCCAGGTAACAGAAACCAACCCGAGCTGATTTAAAGAAAAAAGTAAGAGAGACTGAGACAAAATTAATTGTAAGGTTATGGTGACATTCCATCATTCTTAGAGTCAAGAAGGCTTATAATAAGGCTGTAACCCCAAAATAAAAAGTTACCAAAAGAAATGCATTGTAGCTTCTCCTTATCTGTTTTTAATCCTTTTTATGAGGGTTGGCTCTCTCTCCTCCAAGCCAACAGAGCTGACAGAATGTGACTGTTCATAGCTTTTGAGTTTATATATCACTTTTCAAGACACCAACACAGAGGTAGAAGGAATCCATAACTCCAAATCTGATGTCTTACAATAGAGTCTGGTTCTTTACCTTATGACAGGAGTTCGCTGTGGCCATGACTGGGTGGTGGCTGGGACCGTGGAGTGTAGACTTAGAGAGTGTAAACACAGCTGAAGGGACTCACCCTGTGGTGAGCAGTATACTGAGGGGATCTTTACAGGCTGGGTGGACATTCTAACATACATTTTCCACAGGTACCTAGCCCAGAATCTGTCACATAATGGGGGTGTTACTTTTCTTCTCCCTTCCTCTGATACCAGATATGATGAATCTAAGAGAAGAGTTGAGGAAAACTACTCAGATATTTTGGGGCATGTAGGACCTTATGATAACTGAAATGGAAGAAATTAGGATTAACACAGTATCTGGCAATAATAACACCACTAGGATAAATAGGGCAGGCTATGTACTTTTTAGACTTTCCTTGTCTTCCTAAATTTGGCTTCTTGCTGTGTTCTGTGAAACATGTCTGCCTACCCTTGGAAAATCTCATTTCTGGTGATATGATGGCAGGAAAAATCCTTCTATGGAGAAAAGTGTTCTCTACAGAAGTGGGTAGGTTAGGAGGGAATGGTTAGGGCTAATGGTCAAAGAGAATACTAAGAATAGAATTGCTGCAGAAAATTAGCTGGCTTTTTCCTACTGCTACAGACCACGTTTGCAAGTGCAGCAACTTTGCAAAAAGACATTTATTCCTTCCTTCTTTCTTCCTTTCTGCCTTGCTTCCTTCCCTTCCCCTTCCTCCCTCCTTTCTTTCTTTTCTCTTTTTCTTTCATTCATGCAATACATGTTTCCCAAGCATTTTAATACTGACAAAGATACGAAGAAAAGCACTCAAGATGTTTTACATGATCACCCTTTTCTCCTGGGAAACCAGAGGCTCAGCCTGGGATCCTGGAACTAAGGACTGGGCATGAGAGTAAAGAATACTGTCCTGTGAGTATAGGAAGCTGATTAAAGTGGCACTTCAGCCCAGAAACTGAAGGTCAAAGCATCCAGATCAAGGCTCTCCATGAATGGAGAACATGAATCCGGACCAAAGGGTCAACAACGGTGAGCATGCAAAGCAGAGCTGCAGGTTGACACAGGGCCTGGCATGACCCCCCGAGGCTGTAAGCTGCCCAAGGCAGGAACTTCTTATGCGAAGGCCTCAGGCCTTCACCAGAAGGGTCCTCTGAAGGCACCCAGGCCTTTTGTTTCTCTGTAGAACAAAAAAGAGTTCTGAAGGGAGAAATATTCTCCACTCTAAATGTGCTCCTAATAGTTTAAGTCAGAGTATAAAAATCTTCCTCAGTAATTCTATTTCCTGCCAACTCCCCAGTACAACTTGCAAAATTGTAGTGAAAGAAACATTTTGTAACAGGGAAGAACAAATCTGACTCCATATTAAATCTGTTCCTTTAGCTCTAACCCTGTGCTCTGTTTCCTGTGCTTAGTCCTGCTGGTTCTGCACCTCTTGTAAAAGAATGTTGCCTGTAGCCTGAAATATACAGGACAGACCATTCTCCAGACTCTGACCTATAAAGGTATAACACTTTTCCATTCATATAGACATAAGAAGTTGCAGAACCGAAAATAACATTCATCTTTTTGGAGGTTTAGAGGAACATCCTGACCTGACCTAGGTGGACAGCTGCAAGAACAAAGAATTTCGACACCAAGAAGTTTGCAACAAACAACCACACCCCTCCCTACTTTTTAGTATAAAATGAGCTTGAATTCTGACTTGGGGAAGATGGTTCTCCAGGACATTAGTTTGCCATCTTCTCTGTCTGTCTACTTTCCAAATAGGGTCGTTACTCTTTGCCCTAATACCTCATCTCCCAATTTATTGGCTTGTCGTGCAGCGAGCAGAATGAGTTTGGATTCTGTAACAATTTCTCTAAATTCACTACTGAGACTTAAAGTTCTCACAGGATCTTAGACCAAACATAAGCTCTTTCCTTAAGAACCACAACATGCATATGGCCATTTAAGCATAAATCTATTGACATCACCACTGAAAACAAATTATGTCTGAGTGGTAGAATATATTAGATGAATTTCAGGGTCTTCCTAGATTAGCAGCTTAGATTTGAGGCAGCATTTTATCTTCACATACTGGTATATTTGTCCCTATGATGTTTCTTGACCAACTGAAAGCCCTTGATTCCCTGGGAAATATTTAATGGGTAATGAGAATCACCTGAGTGACATGTCCTGTTTGACTAAGTAGCCCAGCCATGTCTTTGCTATTGATATAAATGTTTCCATATTACATTTACATCATTTATATCCATTGTAAAAAAATATATTTCAACAGGGCAAATATAATGTGGTAGGAAGGCAACCCTGGGGTGTTATAAATATCAAATAAGTCAAAACTATAATGATAATATTGGAATTTATCTTTAGAAGAGAGAGGCTGAGTTTATCAAGAGGTCTCAAGTGAACAATAAAGGCCTCCTTATCAAGTCCAGATAAATTTCAGATTTTCGATAATCTTGTTAAACACTCTATGGTTCCTTATTTGTAATGCCATCCCTTAGTTTTAAAACTGCTCACTGCCTTTATAGTTGCTGCTTTTTGTGGCTTTTCCATATCTGATGATCTCTAGTAAAACACTAGTCTGGTGTTAAAGATTTCCACTTCTCCCTTCCCCAATCCCTTTTCCATCTCCCTTCTCCCCATCATCTTCTAACTTCTACATCTAATAGTAGGACAAGGACACAAAGAAGGAAAATAAAATGCAAATAAGAATTTGATGTTTAAAAACAGGAGACAGAGAAGTGTGGCACCCACTTGAGCCCTTTTCTGTACCTAAACAAATCTCTCTCAGCCTTCACTGTATTAGTCTACATGGGTTCCTATAACCACAGACAGGGTGGCTCACAATAGAAACTTATTTTCTTGTGCTTCTGGATGTCAGAAGTCTGAAATCAAGGTGTCAGCAGAGTTGATTTCCTCTAAGACCTCTCCTCAGGGCTTGCAGATGGCCATCTTCTCCTCGTGTCTTCACATGATCTCTCCTCTGTGTGTGTGTGTGTGTGTCCCCTAATCTCTTCTTAGAAAGACACAAGTCATATTGGATTAGGGCCTATCCTAATGATCTCATTTTAACTTAATTACCTCTTTAAAGGACCTATATCCAAATACAATCACATTCTCAGGTTAGATCTTCAACACATGAATTGAAGGAGACATAATTCAGCCTGTAACAGCCACCCCGCCCCCGCCATCTACCTTTACTAAATTCCACTTCTCTGCCACACTAGCCTCCGTGGTGTTAACCATCCACAGCCTTGGTGATCTCTGCCATTATGTTAGCAGCTGATTAAATTCAATTGGGCACTTATGGACACTGTCTTGAGTGGTTTTCAGATGAAAGTCATTTCTCTCTCAACAAGATCCATGAGCACAGTGACAGCTTTTAATCCCTCTCAATGCCTAGAATACAGTCAGCACATTAGTAGATAGGCTTGCAACAAAACAGAAAAGCAAAACAAATCTCAAATGAATTGAAAGAGATAGTGGCATTCTTTCAGTTGCTGTGTTTGTACATTTCATCCCTTTGAGAAGAGAAGCCCCTTAGAGGCAAGATTGTGCCTCTCTGAAAAGAAAACAGAGGAATCATTTCAATTTGGCCAGTGAAAATGAAACTTGGACAATTTTCAAAATCCTCTGCCTTTTGACATGATTTTTAAGTATAATGATGTGAAAATTTTATAAAAAGTTCAATTCCAATATTTACATATATTTGGCTGAGATTTTGTTTATAGGAACTTAGTTAACTTTGGATAATGATCACTAAACATCAAGTGATCCTTCTCAGTAGAGTAAGTTTAGAACACTGTAGCCCAGATACTGAAAGCCAATCTTGAGAGTATACTAGCAAGGTACCATCTACATTTTATTTTACACAGTTTGATCCTCCCATTTATAGAGCTACCTCATACAGCCTTCTTAACTTTACAAGCATGGTGGATAAATGTCTTTGCTGTGACCATGACCTTTAGGATGTTATTTGGCTCTTCATTTCTCCATAACTACTATATCAGGCTCTTTCTGAGCTCGCTTTGCTCATGCCTGAGAGTGCGCCTCCCACCAAAGTCTATTCAGTTATAATCATTCATTTGTTGCAAAGATTCAGTCTCAAACGAGAGGTGAAATCTATGTTGTTTTTCTGACTCTTTATGGATGTAAGCAAATTATCTACCTTATTAGAAAAAATTATAATTCCTTAGCATAAGAAATAAAAGTCAGACTGAGGAAATTCCAGAATGGCCCAGCTCATGAATTATGTTATCTTCCAAGACTGCTCCAAAGAGAAATTAACCCCTATTTTCATGTTGCTGATTATAAAGAGGGAAATGACAGGAAATTCTGATTTAATGTTCTCTGGACTGTTCATTCTTCAACAACCAGGATAATAATAGTGGTAATTATCAAAAGGAATCTGACATCTACACAGTACTAGGCCTATGAGATAATACCTATTTTGAGGGAAACTAGGATATTAGGCAGGTGAGAGGGTATGTCCAGGAATGCTGTCTAATTGACTCCCATTTATTACCATGGGCCAAGTGCTTTACTTACATTACCTAATTTAGTCCTCATAATGAAGTGGGTATTCTTCTCACTGTTTTATGAATGAGGAAGCTGGAGCATCAAAGAGTTTTTGTACCTTTCCCAAAGTCATACATAAGTAAAGGAGAAAGGAGTGTCAAAATGTACACTCCCAGACTGTCAAACCCAATTTACCTAAGACTGTATCAAGTTAAAAGCATGAAATTTGGGTAGGAGAAATGTTTCTCCTAAAGTGACAGACTGTTTTTTTTTTTTTAAATCCTCTTTTATGTATTTCCCTGGTCCAACCCCTTCAAGTTTCCATCTTCTAAGAGGAAATGGACCTGCCAGAACAACTGAAGGCTTTACCTGAGAGTTTTCACATTGTATTAAATGAGAGAGTCTCCAAACTGCCTAAAAGACAATTACTTATGTAGGAAATAATTATATTGTGTTTTGGTATGAGGACATTTCTCTCCACAAAATATATAGGAACAACCACCACTTACAGCTGAAAATAGAAGGGGTGTCTCTTGCTTTCCAATGACTGAAAAACACATTCCCAGCAACTTTGTTTCAGAAAATAATGTTCTTATTTAATGCTCCTTTGGAATTCTCCCTGAGCCAGAGTCTTCTGTGAAAGTTACCAGTGACCTGCCTTCAACAGTCACAATCGGCGACGCCAACAACTGTTCTAGTCTCCGCCGACCCACACAACAACCCAGCCGCAGGGGCAAGGGCGAGCAAAAACAACACAGTAGCTCCCTCAGTGAAAAATTACTAGTGAGGCGCAAGCTTTCATGCACAGGGTTTCTAGAGAGATTTCAGCCAGACCTCGTAGCAACCCCTCCCCCCCACCTCAACTGCAGAGCCTCTTGTTGATTCCCACCTTCAGCAAAAAATCCTTTAGGGCAGCAAGCGCAGCAGGAAACCTGTCATTAACAACCACCAGAGTGTCACATCAGCGATTCTCAGGAGTGTCGGCTCCACCATTTAACTCAGCTATTTACCTCATTGGGAGAGCTTTGTTTGATTGTCAGAAAATAGAGCATGTACATTTGTCGGTCATAAACACACAAACAAGCTCTCCAGAGCACAAATAAACAAAACGATCATGCACGTTGGTAAATATGTTTGCATTACTTAACCAAACCAGATGAAGCATGTGAATAACCCTGCATATCAAGTACCATCGAGTAACTTGCTTGTAATCTGCCTTGTACAATACAGCCGTTGCCACTCATTTCACTCACCCAATTCAGACCCTGGAAATGTACTATTTTTAGACCGGCTTTGTACACCACTATTTACAAAGCGCACTGTTAAATCCTTTGAATAGCAGCCAAGAAGTTGGGTGAGAACCTAGAAACCTGCCACACAGATCAGCATCCTAATCAACTCTGGGTCAGTCAGAGCTAAAGATCTGCCTTTGTTTCCTTTTCCTCTTTCCCTTTGTCTCGACGGGAATATCAATGTAAAAAGGCAAGAGGATAAAGGGGTGGGCCTTATCTGTTCTTGTTCAAATGGGTTGCTTGACTCAGATAGCAGCCCATTTGTCAACATCTTTGGCAATTTAAGCTACTCTTTGTCAAAACCACTTTTGGAAAAGATTTGACCATTTATTTACTTGGGAGCCAATGTGACGGCAGCAGGTGCGTCATGGAAAACTCAGACGTGGGTGCTTCCCAGCGGCTGGGATTCCGTCACGTGACAGCCCACTGCTCCCGGCCAATTCACTGCTGGCAAGCTGGCCAAGTGGCCACACAGGAAGGAGAGACAGAGAAGAAAATAGTAGGCAGAGAGTTGGCGTGAGGCAGGTGGTGGATGAAGCAATCGCACACAGAAAGGACTGAAACACCAGGGAGGAGATGCAGGGCCTCGTATCATTTTGCAGCCAGCAAGAAACCTGAGGGAACTAAGTTTGGCTCTCTTTTGACAGCTTGAGAAAAGCTGAGAACAGAAGCAATGACTGGGCTAATTCTGGACAAAATTTTTAAAAATGATATTTGAGAGAAATCCACATCTTTGCTTCAAATCTTAGCTTTTGTGTAAATTGCTCATTTTCCAAATTCTTTATTTATTTTTTCAGGTGACTCGATTTGCATTTTGTGTAGTGGATGGGATCCTCTAAGACATCCTTGGTTATCTAAGAGGTGAAGAGTCTGCTCAGCTTCCCTCTGGTGTCATTTTGTTCCTTGATTTAGCCTGGATTGGCTGGTGAAATCAGTACAGCCAGAAAGTGGCCAGGCAGTGATATCCTGTCCTACCCCCACCCCTGCACCTGTTCTCAGAGGTCCTCATGAAAGTACTCCTTTCCTCTACAGAACTAATCAGAGGAGGAATAGACAGGAGGATTTTGAGTACTTTGGATCAAAAAGTGGTCTCTGAATTTGAGGCATTTTATTATTTTATTATTTCAGGTTCAATAGGGTTTTTATGTTCATTAGAATAGAGGCATCTGGTGGGAAAGCAGTATGCCGAGATGATTAATAACAATAACAACAAAAGCAACTTAGTTTTGAGCCCATATGGGCCAGGCACTGTTCTAAACACTTTATACAATTTGTCTGTCCTTACCAACAGCTTTGCAAGCCAAGTGCCATTTTTCCCTGTTGTGGACAAGTACTGAGAAGCTGAAGGTCACTTGGCCAAGGTCACCAGCAAGTCAATGACAGATCTGAAATTCAAACCTAGGTTTGTGGGGTTCTTTTTGTGACACCAGGCAACATCATTTGTAAGTTGTGAACCCATTCTGAGCATCAAAAGGCACCGGGCTTTACTTTGATGGCTCTCAATTCCATACTGAGCTGTTATCTTAACAGACTCAACATGTTTATTTATCTGGGACTTTTACAGAACAGTAATAGGATTGTAATTTGAGTTTTCACTGATAGAACTAGACTTGTCTACTGCTACTTTAAATTCCTTCTTATCTCCTGAGGATTCCATTGGACCTGTTTCCCTTTTCCAGATGTGGTATGGAGAACATGGCCTATAGTAACAATGCATAAGTGTATCTTGGCTCCTGGGGGGAGGGATAAATTAGGAGTTTGGGATTAGCAAATACACACTACTATATGTAAAACAGATACACAACAAGGAGCTACTGTAGAGCACAGGGAACTATATTCAATATCTTGTAATAACCTATAATGGAAAAGAATCTGAGAAAGAACATATATGTATACATATATATAAACTGAATCACTTTTCTGTACACCTGAAGCTGACACAACATTGTAAATGAACTATACTTTAATAATAAAAAAGAATATCCTGGCTTCCTTTATAGATGCATAGATAAATGAGGAAAGAATTTTTTTCCCTACCCCTGAGCATGTAGGCAACACCACTATATGGCAGGCTTCCATGCACACAAAGCTGGACTTAAATCAATCATCGGACAAGGCCTGGGCAAGAGTTTGTGCTAAATAGGAAAGGGGACAAAGGTCATGAAGAGGTGCAAAGTAAACACGAAGAGGTATTGGTAAACTTTTCATGTACAATAATACAGCTGTCATAGAGAAAATCTGCTCAATATATTACTCTCACTTCCCTCCTGTATATCCATTTACTTGGCTGATCACCATCACCCAATAAGGGAAACAGGAGGAGATAAGAACTATAGGTCTTAACATAGATTCTAGAAAATGATACTGCCTTTCATAGCTCTAAATCCAAAGCTTTTGGCCTCAATATAGATCGAAGATACATCATACTCTTTATTACCTGGGTTTTTTCACTTGCTTGTATCACCATGTTCTGTTTCTGTTTTGCCTGAAAAGAAAATGAAATAGAATTACCTCCTACACTCATACTGCTACTGACATTAAATTTCATCTTCTTTTATTATGATCAGCAAAGTTATTCATAACATTGGAATTTGTTTTTTGCCTTTAAAGTTATAGCTACTGCTGTTGTTGGAATAATTAGTATTGCTTTGGCACTCTGTTCCACCTAAACTCATGGCATTTGTGTACTATTTACCTTTCAGAAAAGCTATTTTACATGAAGAAAAAGAAAAAGGGATTACAGACTTCCAACAGCACACATCTTTTCTGTTCTATCCTTGGCTCTGAAAGAGGATGCGTGAAGCAGAATTTCAGGCTGTAATTAATGCAGCTCTTCATAAGATAAGAGGTTCTTTTATCTGTAAAAAATTGCTGCACTAATTCTCCACAAGAATCAGAATGCTCCAGTTAATGCTCTTTCTGCAAGAGGAATTCACCTTTTCTACTCTAAATAGCCCTAGTCAAATTTTTTCTTTCTTTCTTTCTTTTTTTTTTTTAAACTGGAGATGAGTAAACATGCAATGATATTATTTTATGGGGCTGAGTCTAAAAACCTTGAATATTAACAATATATTTAGATAAATTCTGAATAGGGGTTACATAAAGAATTTCCAAATAATATTCACTCTATAGGAATGTACTTGTAAGCACAGACCTTAATTGGATGCAATTTACATCCAGCCCCTTTGATGGGGTTGGTAAACAAATTGGGAGATGCATCCTTATTTGATACAGTAAGAAAAAGAGCTATAGTTCCTTGTCATGACTTAAGTACTGTCCAAAGAAGGAAGAAGCCTCTATTGTTTCCATCTTGATTTAAGTATCTCCTTGTAGAATGCACATTGTGATTCAGAAACAATACTTCATACATGTTTTGTGTGTGGGCTTGGAATAATTGGTAATGCATTGGCACTGGGTTCCACCTTAACTCATGCCATTTGTATACTATTTAACTTTTAAAAAAAAACTATTTTCCAAGAAGAAAAGAATAGGAGTACAGCAAATGTCTAGAAATTAGAGGCCATAAGATTCTTCCCTAAGTTCCTGTCAAAGAAGACCCCACTGTAAGGCAGTATGGCTCATATCACGCTGCTGCTTCATTAGCCCCTCCATTTCTGCATCCATACATAACCAGATAACCACTTTTTCCTTTCCATTGTGACACCTTGTGAGTTGGTGTAAAACGGGATAAATTGTCATTGGGCACAAAGGTCAAGAGGCTTAGTCAAAGCAGGAAATTAGGTTTGACTAAAAAATGTGCATAGATTTTCAAGGTATGATTACTCCAAGTACAAATAAGTGGGAAATTTGAGCCACAAGGTAATTGCTATTTAGGGTATAGCAACAATTCCTATTTAAGTGAAGATATATTTGTTAACACAGAAAAAATAGAAGACAATAATAAAGAGAGTGCAGGATAGCGTTTGTGTCTGTCCAGTGTTCACTTTTCCTTTGCACGTCTATCTGTGCTTGTGTGTGCGTGCGCGCACACACACACAGGATCCTCAACCAGAGAAGAGTTCTTTCTTGTATGTTCACAAAGAGATGAGAATTTTATCCTCAGAACCTCTTGAGGATGAGAAACTTTTCTTGGCAGACTATCAACTGATTCTGAGTGAACAAATCTGACAGAGCCCTTTCCCTTGGTTCTTTTTGTTCATATTGTTCCCCCTCACACAAGGAGGGCTGCTAGGGAGGGTAAGAGGACCCTCAAATGAGATGAAGGTGAATTTTCCTGGACTCGCTGCCAAGCAGTGCTAAGCTTCAGTTAACTGTTACCTCTCTTCCTTGCCTCTGGCCCTCAGTTTTCCTTTTGTATCCTGAAAATAGCATTGACATTAAATTGGGTCAGTGGAAAAAAAATCAGTGACCAACTCTAGCTTATAATTTTGCTCCCCAAGAAAACGTTTGGTAAATATCCCTTATCTAGAGTGTACACTATACAAGGTGAATCTATTCACCTTAGGAAAAGATGTTGTTCATTTTAGACTTGAATTTCCACAATCAGAAAATTTGCCTAATGCCATTTTAATGTGCTATGCATCACAGAAAGATTTTTAAATCAATATAAGTAGATATATACCCAAAAGAAGTCCTTACAATATACAACAGGGGACATATACAAGAATGTTCATAGTAACACTATTCAAAGTAGACTAAACTCTCTGGAAATAGGCTAAATGACCATTGACAGGAAAGCAAAGTGTGGCACAGTCATGTATGGAACACTCTAAAGCAGTGAAAATGAATGGACTACAGCTACACACAAAAATATGGATTAATCTTAGCAAGTTCTAAGATTATTTATAGCCCCTTTAAAGTAAAAAAGTAACTAGAGAACTCATTTAGTAGGTATATGTATACATACAGTGATAAAATACTATACAAGTGCAAAAAATAGTGCTTATATTAGGTGTGGTGAGTCAGGGAGATGGAATGGAAGAGCAGTGCATAGGTAGATTATTGTCAATGTTTCAAATACGAAATGTTAGGTCTTGTTTGCTTATTATATTATTAAATATTAATAAATAAGTAAAAGGAAGATGCATGGGAGGAAAATCAACATGAGATAAAGTATTGGCAGAATATATGGTGATGTTTACATAAAAATGCAGCAGGATGCAGAGTTTTGTGCAAAATAAAATAACAGAAGACAACTCATCACAAGGGGCGCATACTACAGGATCTGGACCTGGCCACTTCTGATTGTCCTCACATCTGATCTCTACTTCCCCAACTCCCTTCTAGTTTGAATTCCTAAGAGTGGAGATTCCCTGTGACTTTATCATTGTTTCTCTTCTCTTGTCCCTACACAATCTCTCCTTGAAGAGCACATCCACTTCCGTGTCTCCGATTGCCTTTCAGACAACTCCCCAGCTCTACCCAACTAACAATGATTTCCCACCAGCAGCATAATCCCAAGTGCTCACAGAGTATCTCTCCCTGGATTCTAGCCATTTTGTCAAAGTCAACTACTGGGCTGACCATGAACTAATTATATTAACTCTCTGATGTTAGTTTCATCATCTCTGAAATGAGGGGTCTGTGGATATAATATCTCAGGTCCTTAACCATCTCTAAATTTCTATGAATTTATGAATTATTGACTCTTCTTCACATTCGTTGTTTATCCAGGATGTCATCATTATTCCAGGTATAACTTTGACATATTTCTAGTTTTGCTTGCCTATACTCAATCAGACCAAATTTTATCTTTTTATTTTTTTGGAATGTCTCAAATTTACCCCATTTTTTCCATTCTCCTGTTTACCTTAGTTCTGAACCTAATCAGTTTATACCTGGATTACTTTACATACATTTGAACAGATTTTCCTGTTTCCCATTCCCTTCTTTTTTCAAGCCCTCTCACACATCACTTCCAGATTATTCACAGAAATAGCTTATAAAAACTATGTCAGGCCACCTTATGAACCCATGATTCTATATTACCTAGTAAGCAATCCCCATACCCCTAACAAGTTTAAGATCCTCCATAATTTCATATGACCATCTACCCAGCTTTCTGTCTTACACTTACACTCAGCACTTATACTGCAGTGAAGTTAGCATTATTAATGTCACACAAACATATACAATAATTTCTGCCTCTGAACCTTTGTTTATGCTAACTCCTCAAGCCAAAATGTTCTCTCCTCTTCTTTTTTTTTCCAAACAAAGATGCCCTCTTTTCAAGGACCAACTAAAATTTCAGCTATTTACAGCTTTCTCCAACATCTCAAATCTCTGGTGAACTTTCTCTTTTCACCCAAATGCCACAGCATTTAAAACTTGATTATGAATGATTGATTATTTTCTCTTTAATTTCTCAAGTTACTGGATCTTTAAAACCCTTTTGTGGGGTTGGTATTTCTTTTTTTTAATTTTTTGGGGGACAATTAGGTTTCTTTATTTTTATTTATTTATTTTTTAACAGAGGTATTGGGAATTGAATCCAGGACCATGCACAAGCTAAGCACTCACTCTACCATGAGCTATACCCTCCCCACCATTTAAAAAAAAAAATCCTCCTACTAAATTACAATATTCTAAAGGCAAGAACTATATCTATAACCTTTCTTATAGTCCCCATAGTATTCATTCAGTAAATATTAATCTCTAAACTAATAATGTGTACATCCTAAAAAAAATTAGTATCTATGAGAATATGCTCAATTTATTGAGCACTTATTTGTATAAGGCATTGTGATGGACACAAGGGCCTTACAAAACTGAATATATAATTCTTCTCCTCAAGAAGTTCAGAATCTGTTGAACTGGAGTAATACATTCTTCTACATTCAAATTTTTGGACTTAAATCTGGCCTCTCTCTAGAGATACAGACGAGTTATATCTAACTACTTTTAAGATCTCTAATTGGAGGTTTCACAGGTACTCATCTCAAATTTAACTTGTATATTATTTCTTTCTACACCTGTGTCTCCCAATACAATCCTATAAATTTGTGTGTTATATAATTTAAAAGCTATGTTATTAGCCCTATTTAAATTAAAAAGTGTTATACTGTCCTGGGTGTTCTTCCTTTTATCATTTAATTCCTAACGATACTTTATTCCTTAAAAAATATTTTGTTTGATGTTAATATAGAGACTACAGCTGTTTAGGATTTGCCTATTCCACTTTTAGTCCTTTTACTTCAAATTATGCTCTTGAGTGTTAGATAGTCCTCTTATAAAGAATGTAAAGGTGATTTTTTTCCTCAATCCACTTGAGAATCCTCATCTTTTAACTGGAGCATTTAGTCCTCTTGTATGTATTATGATTTCTGATATATTTAGAGTTATTTCTTTTTCTTATTTTGGATCTTCTTGCCTTTTTGTTGTTGTTGTTGTTGTTGTTGTTGTTGTTAAAAAATTCTTTCTGGCCTTCTTTGGATAAATCACAGTTTTTTTTCCTACTTCCCATCAGTAATGTTTTGGACAGTATATGCCTTACAACTATTCTCTTAGTTTTAAATTTTAAAAATATTTATACTCAAATTAAAATTAATCAACTGCTCTACCTATTTTTAAACACTATTAAGATCCCTCTAACTTTGATCATCTGTCCTTCATTTTACATGTAATTGGTGCCCAAATTTTAATTTTCTTTTTATTAACCTGAAATTAGACCCAGTAATTTAGTGATTTATTCAATTATATATTTATTTGTTACATATTTAACAATTTGTTCGCTCATCATTCTTTCTTGCACTTAAATCTTCTGGGTAAAATTTTTCTCTTCCTGAAGTACATCCCTTAGAAATTCTTTTTTTTTTTTTAGATTTATTTTATTTTATTTTATTGAAGTATAGTCAGTTTACAATGTGTCAATTTCTGGTGTACAGCATAATGTGTCAGTCATACACATACATACATATATTCCTTTTCATATTCTTTTTCATTATAGGTTACTACAAGATATTGAATATAGTCCCCTGTGTTGTACAGTAGAAACTTGTTCTGGTTTTGTGAGGATTTCCTTCTATTTCTGATTGTAAGAGATATTCTGTTAAAGTTTAGTAGGTGTTCTGTGTGATTTGTTCTGTATGTAGATGTAGTTTTTGCTGTATTCATGGAAGAGGGTGAGTACTGTGTCCTTCTACTCTGCCATCTTGGTAATCTCCAGAAATATTTTTTCATTAAGAGTTGATTGTATACATGTGTGTATATACATATGTATGTGTGTTGGTTATTTACATGTCCAGAAATGTTTCTTCTATTCCTCGTGTTCTTTAATGATTATCAGGGTAAGACTTTATAGTTGGCAGTTATTTTCTCTTAGCATTTTGAAAACATTATTTTATTGTCTTTTGGCTTCTATCGTTGCTAGCAGTATAATTAATATTTAAAGATAAAGCCTTTTTTCTATGGTTACTTTTAATATCTTTTCTCTCTTTTAGTTTTCTTTTCTTGTAATTCCTGCACAATGTGTCTAGCTGTATATTTCTTTCCATTTGGATCCCTTGTGCCTTCAGAATCTGACAATTCGTAACTTTAACCTATTCTGGAAAATTCTCAGCCATTATTTCTTTCATTATTATGTCTCCTTGATTCTCTCTACTCTCTCTTTTTGGTATTCCAAATAATTCTTCTCATTCCTCCATATCTTTTACTCTTTTACATATCTTTTTGCTATCTTTCAATCTACTAATTTTCCTTTTATTGTAACTAATTTTCTATGTAACTTAATTTTTAAATTAAATGACTGTATTTTTTATATTGCTAGAAGTTCTATCTTATTCATTTTTCAAAATGTCCTATTTTTCCTCCAAGTATCTTATTCTTTTCTTATGGTTTATATTAATTCTTTTATGTCTGTAACCATTTTAAAATGCTTATTTATAGTCTTAAGTCAGTAGTTCTATTATCTGAAGTTTCTGGGAATTTTAATCTGCTCTTTTATTGTCTCTGTAGATTCTTACTCACAGTGGAGTCCCTCCTCCTCCACATGCGTTTTATAGTTTTTGACTGAGCTCATCTTCAGCAAGGCATTATCTGTAGGAATCTTGCATGGATTCCATTGAAGATATGTCTCTCCAAAGCAGTTTTTCATTTGCTTCTATTGGGCAAATATGTGTTACCACTGGCTTCTTTTTAATGTAGATTTCTAGGCTGAAAGATTCCAAAACCGCTCAGGCAGTGTAAATTCCAATCCAAATCTACATGAGACTTTTTTTTCCTCTACCCAAAACCTAGGCCAAGACAGGCAAGCTTCCTTATCACCTCACAGTGTCCATAGTTGTTTTTATTTTTGTTTTCTTTTATGTAGGGTGTCACCCTCAATGATCCTGGCTTTCTGTATGGGTTTCTTTTCCATTCCCTGCTTCACTGGCCCTCAAGACTTAACTTTTTGCACCCATGTGGGTTTTCCTAAGTCATACCAAGACCAGAAATCTCCCTTCAAGTTTGCTAGAATTCAGTGTATGCCTAGCATTTTGGTTTTTCTTCCATGTTCATTTTTAGTTCTTGGAGATTTACTTTCCATTATTGCAAGCTCATCTATGCATTTAATGTTATTTTTTAGAAGGATTCTCACATTATGTGATCTGCTATGCTACAATCTGAAATTCAAGCCCACTGTTTTAGATCTGGGGCTTGCCTCTCCACCAACTCCCATGGACTTAGCATTCAGACTGTCCTTTTCTTTCTGAAGCAGCCTTACTCCGGAGTCAAACATTTTGAATCCCGTTCCCTCCGTTCCTATGCCTGCCCTAACTTTCAGGGATCCTGGCCAGGGCCTGAGCCTCCACCCCTATCTGCCCAGAAGGGAGTTTTGGCCAACAATAGCCTCTTATCTCCTTGTCATATCAACAGTCTCTTGCCTTTTGGTCCATCCTTAACATTACCTCTAGAATGTCATTTTCTGAAATTCAGATCTGAATATGTCACACACACCCCCACGTAAAATCCTCTGTACCAAAATAAAGACTGTTCTATTAAAAAAAAAAAAAAAGGAGGGGGCTATATTATTCAAAAATGTCAGTGTCAAAAGGCAAATAAAGGATGTAGAAATATTCTAGATTAAAGGAGTGAAAGGACATGACAACTAAATGCAATACTTTATCTTAGACTGGATCCTGTAATGGAAGGAGAAAAATGCTATTAAAAGATGTTACTGCTTCAGTAGACAAAATTGGCATATGAATTCCAGGTTAGGTAAAAAGTATATCAATGTTTAACTTACTAAAGCTGATAACTGTTCTGAAGAGAACCGAAGAGAACATCCCTATTTTTAGGAAGAACACACAGAGGTACTTAGAGAGAAAGAGGGCCATAATTCAACTTACTCTCAAGTGGTAAAGGAAAACATATTATGTATGTGTGTCTGTGTATGTGTACACACACATATATGTATGTATGTCTAATGAGAAGGAGAGAGCTCAAATGAAAAGGCAAATGGGACAAATATAAACAATAAATGAATATACATATATGTGTGTTCCTTGTACTATTTATACTCACAACTTTTCTGTAAATTTGAAATTATTTACAAGTAATTAAAAATAAAACAAAAAGCCCGCCACTGTTTCCCCACTACCTAAGGATGTCCTTGAGATCCTTAATAGCCTGGTGCCTCTCTTACTGCATCTGCTACCATCACCCTTCTCACACCCCAATAAGCAGCCCAGCAGTTCCCAATCCCCAGACTCAGATCACAGCTCTCTGCCTTCACACATGCAAGTCACTATGCCTGGGCTTATTATTCAGCTCCTCCCTGCTCAGAAAAATGTTCGTTTCCTCAAGCCCCAGCTCAAATTTATCTTTTCTTCCAGGAAGTTCCCTGAAAGATCTTATAGAAAGATTTTAAGCAAAATTAATGTTCAGAAAGCTAGAAAGAAAGAAATAATATACTTTGTTTATAAGAAGAAACATGGAAAATAAAAGATTCTGAGAGAGTCAGCTAATTTCATTTTACAATTCTTTTAACTTCTAAATTTTCTGCATGGTTTAGTGTACATAGCTTCAAAGTCATGACTCAACATGGAGCTTGTATTTGAAATTTTCTACTATGTTCCAATATGTTATGATATTACAACATTTTATACATCCTGTAAGATGGCATACTATACCATAATTACTTCTTTGGGTATTGGTTTCACCAATCACAATGTGGGATAGGAACTTATCTTATTTATCTTTTATATCCTCTCTAACATTTGGAAAGATGCCTACGATATAGAGGCCTCTAAATAAATTGAACAGTCATTGTGTAAAGCAGCCTAATTACCAAATTAAATCTTAACACGCATATACACACGTCCCGCAAGTTTAACATTGCTATCATCCTAGCAAATAAATAGCAAACACTTAGCAAAAATGTTTTCATTGGATCTACTCCTTCCCATGGGCAATCTAATAAACAGAATCCACTTTTGTCAGTTCTCACCAGGCAAAACGATGTGTAATGGGTAGGCGATTAAATGGCTATAGGCCTATACACAGTAAAACCTTTTAACAGCAAAATTTACATAGAGTCAAATCTAGTTATGGTCAGAATTTCAAAATCCCACCAGACTCAAAGCAATTTGTAAGTAACAAAATTCCATTTCAAGTCTACTTGTCTCTGGTTTCTGAGACTGTTTTAAAAATACTTCTGTCTGTAGGTAAATCAGTTTTTGAACAAACATCAATATCTATGGTTACAGCTGCCAGATGCATGTGTGTATTCATCTGCCTCTCTGTTTAGAAATAAGTAATTTTATATCTTGAATTCATGAGGACAGTTATGTTAGCAGATATTTAAATAAGCATCATCCATGTACTAGGTTTTCTGGAGAACAGAGAAAAGAGTGCCTTCTAGGATTTAAATTAAAATTTAAAATCACAGTAAATTTATATTTTTATGGTCGACAAACCATTTGAAAATGATACAACTTGCCCAAATCTAATTTAAATCTTAGCTAAGGATATCCTAGCATATCAGTTGTTTTCTGGAATTTTCACAAATATTGGAAGAGATGGGAAGAAACGTTTTCTTTCTTTTAAGAATGAAATTAAATAACATTAAGAATTTTATTTTTTATAATAATTCTATAGTATTTTGAGTATTACTGTGTTTTATTGCAACATGAAGTCTACAGATTCTGATACTAACTTAGGTGTTGCAGACCACAGTCTTTATAAGTAAAAAGTCTCACTCTTATTTCATTGGATCGCCTCTTCATGTTGCACTTCATAGTGTTTGATTTCTTTTCAGTATAGCTAGTCTTTTCACAAGCTAAAAATTAAAGATATGCTGCAACCAGAGTTCTTGAATTACAAAGTTCATTGGTTGTATTTGATATAAGATCCTCTGATCTACAATTAGGGACTAATGAGGACATGCTGCTAACTCAAAAAAATTGAGAAGCTTGTATTTGATGACCCAGAATAAATCCTAACTCTTTGAGTTCTAATAATAAGCCACAACACATTATTTTCTCTCCCTTTCTTTCACTTCACCTTTGCCCCACACATGACATGTAACTCAGAACTAGAGACGTCTTTTCTGGAAAAGAAGAGAATTAGAACAAACATAATTGCTGTCGGCAAACACTTGCAGATCTTGGCTCCAGAGGGCAGAACCCATGGGTGGAATTCATAGGGATAACAATACCAACTCAGTGTAAGAACTTTCCAATATTAACAGCTACCACATAATAGAATGGGCTGCTAAGGGAGAAGCCAACTTCCCATCAGGGTAATTGTTCAAGGAGCAGCAGGTGACCTTCTGTGAAGCTGTTGTCAAGGGGATTTCAACACCAGACCAGACACTGGTATAGTAGTCCAAAGTCTAAAACTCTATACTTCTGCAATATTGGAAATTTAATGCTTGCCATATTATTATCATTCGGTCTATTTCCTGCTACTATCAAAGTGTTGCCTGACATTTTATCAGCCCAGGTTAAAGTCACTGAAAATGATCAGTTGCACCTGACCTAAGTGTTACTTTCCTGATCCAGAGAGTGAGAGGACTGATGAAATGATCTCCAGAATTCTGTCTACTTCTAGCCACATTCTGAACCCATAAGGAGAGGGCCATTGTGTATTTACCTCACTAACCCTTTCTGGGTAACATATAAGAAATTTAATAAATTCATGCTGTTTTTCAAAAACACTTATAACCTTTGGGAATCTAGTCATTTTCACTGAATCAATTTTAGTCATTTTGATCACTTTTGTCAGTGGGAAAGATAATGTCACATAATTAAAATAATAAATAACCTCTCCAATTTGTGTTTGTTACTTTGTGACAAAATCTCCAGCTATATTTTGTTAGAAATAAATTAAAAATAGCACATAACTTGCAGCTCCTACAACTTTTCACAATTTAAAAATTGAGGATGTGCTGCAACCAGAGTTCTTGAACTACAGGGCTCAATGATTATACTCAATATAAGATCCTCTGATCTGCAATTAGAGACCTATGAGGACATGCTGTTGACTTTAAAAGGTTGAGAAGCTTGTATGTAATGACGCAGGGTAAATCCTAACTCCCTGAGTTCTAATAATAAGCCACAGCACTATATCTCTATCTCTATCTCTATCTCTATCCTCAGAGAATGAATCGTTGGCATTCCTAGGAGATGCATGTCTATACCTGAACAGCAAGTGATAGAGTCCAACACTTCCCGTAGAATCCTTAACTCCAATCTGTGGGATTCTTAACACCTAACCTCTGAAATAACTAACACTCCAGAAGGTATTGAAGTTGAAGCCTTTGGGAACAATGCTACACTAAGCTGTACAGGGGCTGAAACTGCAGCTACTGACGCAAGAACATCCCAAGTAGGAGCATGTGCAGAAACTCCTACAGAAACACCTCTGTCTCAGGCCAAATGAGTCAAGCCCCTCAATCACTGGGCCAGTAATCGCACGCATGCCTGTTGACTTATTTTTTAATCAGTTAATACTACAATATACGTCCATCATAGTCACCAGTCCTCTAGCACAATCCTCCTGCTCTTTGGATGAGCCCTCCACTCCACCTCACTTGTCCAAACCTCCCACGATGCCCTCCATATGCTGCATATTCAGCAAACTCTCCTATATCATCAACCACCTCTCTAAACAGTCTCTTCACTTTCTTGCTTCAACTAAAACCTGGCTTTTGTCTGCAGACGCCACTTCTCCCGTGGACCTCTCAAGTGGTGGTTATTTATGTTCTCACACACCAGGTGGAGGAGGAGTTGGTGTTTCATTGTCTCCCATTTGCCATTTCCAGACCCTTACTCCTTACACTCTTGTAACCCTCTCCTCTGAGTCAGTGTCACATCCCCTAATGGCACCTTCTTTCTCCCTCCTAGTAAGTTTTATCTCCAAGCCTCTCATTCACTCTTTGGTGTACTAACAAGGCTCCTGGCAACACCAAATCCAGCCAGTGTTTGCAGAAATTTCAAAAGCTAGGGTTGACCCATATGATAATCTAGACTCCAGGCCCTAATCTCCTCATTTCTAATGACCTTAACCTCCTCTCAGCTACCCACTCTTAGGGTCACACCCTGGATTTTGTCATCATCTGTAATTGCACCACCCACCAGGCGCTGATTCAGGCAACCTGCTCTTTAACTCCACCAGCCTCTCCTTCAGCTTGTCCTTCCCACTATGATCATTCTGTGTCTGAATTTGGATTTTCAGTCAATTGGCCCCCTTCACTTTCAACCAGTTCATTAGCTCTCTTCTTTTATGCCCTAGTTTCTTGCCCAGCTAAAACCCATGGCCTGCCTGCCATTTCAATGACACTCTTGTCAGTACCCTGAACTCCCTAGCCCACACCCTTCTGGCAGAATCCTAGCTCTGCATCTACCCTTCTATCTTTATTTCTGCACCCAAGCTGCTTTTTTGGAAAGTTACACAATGAGGATTGGTGTCACTATGAATTCATGATCACCAAACTCAAAAGAGTTCCTTAACATTGCCTAGCAAACCTCCTACAGTTCCCTGATCTCACTCTCCATAACTGTCTGAAACTCTGCTCTCTTCAGCCTGTGACCCTCACCTCCCACCACCCATCCACCTCTCATTACTCTCAGGGAATAGACCAGAATCCCTAATAAGGCCTACAAGTCCTTGCAAGCTCTTGACCCTACTTATGTTTCTAGCTTCATCTTATACATTTGTCAGGTTTTTCTCTCCAGCCATAATAGCCTTCTTTCTGTTTGTAAACTGCGTCCCCAACTAACAGAATCTTTGTAATAGATTATCTCAACCTGTAATGTTTTTGCTTAACAGTCTGCTGTTTAATTTCTATTCCTCAAGCGCCATCCAACAGAACCAGCAATGATGCGAATCTTCTAACCTGCACTGTCCAATATGGTAGGCACTAGCCATGTGTGGCTATTCAGCACTTGATTGTGGTTTGTGTGAATGATAGACTGAATTTTAAAATTTATTTAATTTTAATTACTTTGTATTTAAATAATCACACATAGTTAGCACTTATTTTTGTTGGCATAGCTTTAGAGCTTACTCAAGCCAAACTTCCTTAGGGCAGCCTTCTCTAAGTCCCTATCTGGGTTCAGAGTCCTCTCCCTCATGACCCTTATCCTTCCCTACAGCACCTATCTTGCTTTGTAATTGTGTATTCATTGCATGATTATTTGATTGTGCCGATATTTGCTCAGCATTGTATCCTGGCATCTAGCACAGCTCCTGGAGCACCATAAATATTTTTCAATGTATGAATGAATAAATGAACATTGCAAGGTGAAGAAGAGAGGATGCAGATTAAAATTGCTGCCAATAATCTTCAATGGATAATCCTCATGGTCCAAAGAAAGATGACTTATGCTAGGGGAGTTAAGGGTGCCACTAAAGAGTCAACTGGACAACCCATGTCCCATGTCAGTTGGCCAGCACTGGTGCCAGTGGATGCAAGGACAGATAATATTGACATGCTGAAGGCAAGCTCCTTGCTCACCAACTATAGGTATCATCTCATTAACCATCATCTATCAGGTTACCAACTGCCAAATTTCAACTGTCAAAACAATATCCTCCTCCAGCAGAGCTATGAGCCTGATAATTTATTCTGATATACTGTGGCTGCTACTGACTTTTTGTAGTTTTTAAAATACTGGGGTAATATATTCAAAAGTAAAGCATATTATTTCAACACCTGATTTACTCAATTTAACATATGGCTTATATCTAAATGTGTTTGAAAAAGATTATACATTCTCAAATGGATAGAATTATAATTTCCCCTATTTAAGGGTTACATAATTAAATGTAGGCATGTAATTTTTGTGGAAACAGACATAATAGCATCAATAACATCCTAAAATATTCCTGCTGCATCTTTTACTAATATTGTCCTTGGGAAAAAATAGAAAAAAATTAACCTCGAGGAAGTCCTTCCACATCTAACACCTCAGTTCTTTCAGTGACAAGTTTGAGAATTCCTTTCTAAAGTCAAAAATTCTTGAGGAATCTCCATTTTATCATAATTATATTTTTAGTGTTCAGTTGACTGAGAAAACATATAATGTTAAAAGCTTCTGTAAACCTAGTAGTGTTCTAAAATGAATAGCCTCCTCAGTACTTATATATACTTAAGAAATAAAATACAAATATATGTATCACACTGTTTATTACAACATAAACAATGTAGTGAAAATACACACTTGGTCCCCTACTTGAATATCCCCACCATAGTCTACAGCCCTTAGGTAGGGAATCTAGGAAAGATTTTTAACCATCTTTTGTTTCTGTTACATATTTGGTGGTTCAATATCTCCAAAAATGGAATAAAAAGGAAAAAGAATCACTGAGCAGAAATAGTCTTAGATAAAATAGAAAAAAAAATAATTTTTTTTTTTTGCCTATTATGTGTACTTTTCACAAGGGAATTATAGACATTGGAGATATTCCAAGAGTTTATCTAAGCTGTTCTCTACAAAGCAATAGAATTGTATCTAAATCATTCATAATAGAAATAGCTGGGTGATTTAGGGGCATTCAGCAATGAAACAATGCTACTATTTTACATTGGTTTTAACATTCAGGGGGAAAAAAGTACCTCTCCAGTTATGGCTATTGCCATTGAAAATTTTCAACTTCCACTATTTACAGGTTTGTTAAGGAGTACAAAAATCTAGTAAATCAGTGTCTATTTCACGACAGAACAGCCTATCAGTTAGATCATTTCCTAGACAGTAGCACCTGCCTTTTACTGATTCAGATTATACTTTAGCTACCGGGCATTCACTCATGACATTACTTCTACTTTTTTTTTTTTTATGATAATGATCATGTAAATGCCTTCATTCTTAGAACTCCATCCCCACCTTACCTAGTTATGATATCAAGGAATGATTCATGAGAACAACATTCTGAAAACTTCCCCATTTTAGGAGCTTTTTGGTTTTTGCAAAATGTGACAGATTCATATTTCAATAGAAATAAACCTACATGACAGTGAAAAATCAAACTTCCTTTGTATGGTACTTATAGGGCCCTGCTATTAAATGTTGCTCCATTTATAGTTTATTTTCCTATATCTTCAGGCTCTAGAGCTTCTGGTTTTGTAAGGCATCTTAAATGAGCCATAGAGAAACAGCTGCTCCTCTAAGTCCAGGATTATTAGGTTGTGCTGATTCTGAATTTCTGAATCATAAGCTTACCTCCCTCTTGATCATGTAAACTCTTGATGCTCAAAGTAGGCCCCTACCTTGTGGTCCTTCCTGATTAAAGCCCTCTACAGACAAATCCATTTTGCCTATATTCCAAGACGAAAGTATCTTAGTTTTGAAGACTTGCACTTTACAGATGGAATTCTTTGCCTATTCATCATGCAAAACACAGTGGCAATTTGACCAGCAGCAACTACCTTAGATAGCAAAACGCATGTCCCTTTCATTTCTACACAGCCACTGCCAAGTTACATGGGATGCCTCAGGGAGAGTTCTGAGCTACTTCTGATCCCTTTATATTGGTTGGTACTTCAAGTTCCTCTCTTAGTTCACAACACAACAATTAATACTAATCTGTGGCATATCACAACTCATAAAAGACTACTTCCCAGACTATCATAGCTCAATAAATATTGAGCTCAATAAATATTTGTTGACTAAATGAAGGAATTAATTTATAGTCTTGGATGGGAGAAACAAAGGATCAGATCTCTTCTCCGTAAACACAGCATTTGCAGGTGTGGGGCATGCTGCCTTCCATGTCATTGTGTTACCTCCTCTCCCAGCGCCCCAGTGTGAAGTCAACATGACCTGGGATTGGTGTGAAGTGCTTTGCACATACTATGTTGTGAAATATAAGTTGTCAATCTATTTATCTGAAACAGTGTAAAATTTTCTTTCATATCTAAACTAAAATCAAAAACAACCTCTGAGTGTCACGCCACGAAGCAATCTGCCATTGCAGTGCTGAGCAATGGCCTCTACTCCAACCATCACTGTGTCATCCTCCCCTTCTCTACTCTTCTTCTGCCACCTCTGACCAAAATCTGAGGTGACTCTGGACTTTTCTAGTGCTTCTTATTTTTTAAAAATCTTAGCTTTAATAAAAACACATGGAATATGTCAATTCCCTCCCACTCTATGAATAGCAAAATCCAAAGAATGATTTCTAAAGAATTACTAAAGCACACTTAAGAATTTACATTATATTCCAGTAGGTATATAATGTAATATACCTACTCCAGTAGGTGAGAATGGATTGAAAATATTATCAGTGCTCTATAGTGTGGGAAAAACCCTGACTTTTTAACATTGACTCTAAACAAAATCTGGGGCAGTGAAAAAGAAATAACCCAGATTCTACAGCTTGAATTGCTGCCCTTTTTATATAGCTGGTCAACATTTTTTCCATCTCATTTTAATTTACAAATCTATGATTTTCTTAAGCTAAGTTCTGTATTCAATTGTCATAAAATATCAGCATAGCTAGGAAGCATTTCTGCATTTTACATGATAATATTTTTACCCTCACATAAAATTTGTGTCTTTGAAAATAATTTGAATAATTTGGTGCCTTATGATTAATATACCAGACACATACACATATATCTTATTATAATCCACCTGAGGTTATACTGAGAAAAATCTCTATATAACAAACATATGTACAAGGCCCAATGATCCATTTCTAGAGAAAGTTAAATAAACCAAATTTTGGTTTGGCCAGAGGACTTAGTCCCTTGGAGTTTTCTGCTACCTCAGGTGTAACTGAATGTACCACTTTCTATCTGGAATTTTGGAGGTAATTAAGACTCAATTCTTTTTACCCCTTGTACCTTTATTGGTTGGCAGTTAACGACTTGGCTTTTGACCAATATAGGAAAAAATACTTCTTTCTCTTGTAAGGACAGATGTCATTTTCCAGCTCTCAGATGCCAGTTGGAGTTGACTCTGATATTCATAAGCAATAAAGTATTGTACAGGTAAAATCCTATTTAGTGGAGGAGAATTTTCTGTTAGGAAATTCCTTATAATATGAAATAACTAGAAACAACTTATTGTTCTTTTTACCAGGAAAACAGCCCTGTGACTGCCCTCATTTCACCTCATTTCAGGCCCTATCATGATGACATGTCTATTGTACCACCAACTCACCAAAGTGGTGACAGGAGCCATGGGATTGAGCTGTGGTGGTGACTAAACAGACCCAAATGTCTCCAAGTTTCCAAAGCCAC
This sequence comes from Vicugna pacos, assembly GCF_048564905.1. NCBI lineage: Eukaryota > Metazoa > Chordata > Mammalia > Artiodactyla > Camelidae > Vicugna > Vicugna pacos. The sequence continues at coordinate 30,317,987 of NC_132988.1, forward strand.
TCCACAGTTGTATGGCAGCTTTAGTCAGCCTCATGGGGAGGTCTGTCTGACCTCATCACCGCAGAGCAAGGCAGGATTTTGTAGAACATTCTTTTTCAGTCTCTTTAAAGAGCACAAGCAAGGACACATGAAAACTAGAAAATGGTTTCTAGGAAATTTAACCTTTCAAAATATGGGTATTATCTAATGATACAGTCATTCACCAGCTGCTGCTATATAAATACAATAATACATACAAAAGATGAAGGACAACTATGAATAATTAGCACAGTACTCAGAGCTAATGATAAGATTATTAAAGTTACAAATTGGCCTACACAAAGCAACAATTTTCTTCCAAAAAAGAGTAGACAGGTGTCGCTGTCCAGTGAGGCATTTATTTTCAAACTAAACCCAGTTAAGAAGCTGGGCTGCTGGCCATAACTCCTACAGAAACCAACATATACTTCTGTGCCTCTGACAGCCCAGCCCAGAGATGAGTGCACCAGAGTAGCTGAATTGTATGTCATACTGTTTGCACTAACATGGCACCAAGCTTCAGAACTAACCACTCTGCAGAGTGAAGGTCAGCCCCTCTCCCTGTGTGGCTCAGTCTGCCCGTGTGGTCAGGACCTGCCGGGGATTCTATCAGCATCCCCTCTGACTCATACTTAGCGTTCAATAGCAAGATGGAGTCGCCAACAATGAGGACCTGGCAGAGGGCCAGCCTATTGGTACTAAAGCAATGCCTGCCACAGTGCAGCTCGCCGGGCCAGACATTTATGGGAAATGGCTGACAGCTGGATAAATAAGCAGCTCCTTTTTTTGGTGAGCTGCAGCGGAAGCAGAGTGCATGGAATAAGTCTTCAGGTATTATGCTTCAGATGACTCTTGCTCTGAGCTGCTATGAAACAGTATCAGAGACACCAACATGGCACCTTTGGAGGTTCTCCTCCAGCGAAGGCACCGCAGGAAGAAAGGGGCCAAATCGCGAACTGTCAACCCACACAGCCAGCCAAGGAAAGGCTCTGTGTGGACACATCAAGCATGGGAGGTGGCTGGTTAGACACCGCTCAGTTACCCGTAGTCCCACTCAGAGACTGCAGGAGGCGCTGTGTGTGGCCACTCCCTCACCACCCAAGCCACTTGGCGCTGAATTCTAAACCCCACTGACCAAGAAGAGAACCTGTGTCAGTCAGGAACCCAGAAATTCAAGATAGAGAGAAGCTGAAGGTATAAGCCCTGTGGAAGAGCAAAATGGACAAGAGCTGTATAATGAGGTGATCAGGGTTTGTGTGTTTCTCCCCTAACAGCACCCCTCTTCCCCCCTGACCCCCCCGCATGGCTGAGAGTGAGTCATATGTTGAGCTTGGTTTAGGTTTTAAGGCAGTTTGGGTGTCTGAGACATATCTAGCATAGATAAGTTTAACGTTGTATTAGAAAGAATTCCCAACTTTTTCCTTTGTGTGGCTTTTCAGAACAGAATGAGCCAGGTATCAGCAAACAGCAGTCAGCTGAGATAAGCGGCTGTTTTAGGCACAGATGCCCCTGTGCCGGGAAAACAAGAACAAGTATGAACGAGAAGCAGGAAAACAAAATCCACAAACACAACTCTTGATTTACAGCTGTGAGACAATGCTTCCTTTTCTTGGACCTCAGGATCTGCAAACTGTGACTCACAGGAGGGTGAGTGTGCAGAGGTCCCGGAGAAGGCAGGAGGTGTCAGTGACAGGAATAGAATTACACCACACTTTGCTGTCTCCTTTGTGCCCCTGGGTCACTGCCAGGCCTGTCCTGATCCCGCAACATGTAGAAAGCCAAGGTGTTCAAATTGAATAGTAGAGGATTAAACCAAAAGAAATTACTAGTAAAACATTTTCTGGAAAAAGAAAATTATTTTGTAAGCATGAGTGAAAAAGGAAAAGTTTCTTAGCTGCTAACTGTAAAGCTTTCCAAGTATTGGCTTATCGAGGAAAATCAGGACAGTCTGGTACTCAGCTTTGACTTCGTGATAGTGATTGTCCCTTTCCCCGAAGGCCTATGGCTCCACGTCAGAGGCCCCAGAGTTGGCTGTTACTCAGAAGCGCTTATGTTTTGGGGTCTTGTCTGAGTCAGACCCACGTGGGATCTGGAGGGGTGAAAAACGCTGGCTCAACTTCTATTGTCAGATTTTGGTTCAAAATCATTTTCTTAGAGCTAGTGAGTGTGCAGAAAACTTTGAGTAAAGGCAAAATGAAAGGCTTGGGTCTAAAAACAGGCTTTCAAAAGTAGAAACAGGATACAGGCAGTGGTGAGCTGACAAAACATACGAGCCAGAATGGGAAGAGTAGGGAGAGAAGTAGAAAGACTCTGGGTCAGACTCTCTAAGAAAAGCTGTGAGAGAATAGGACCGTGGCTTCTTGGCTTCATTTCAGTTAGTGCCTCACACAGTTCATTTAGCTTTGGGTGAGACAAGGCTCCCATGTGTCCTGGTCTGCTCCTGCAAGCATGGGGTGGGGAGTTGAACTATACCCAAACTTCTTGCAGCTCTTACCTTAATATAAGAAATACGTAAGATTAGGGCAGAGGTGGCCATATCTTTCTCTCTAGTTCTGATCCTTCACTGTATTTCTAGCCCAGAATTTCCAACTGCATACTAATGAGGTCCACATCCATGGTCATCTGTATCTCTGAGTTCCTAGCATAGTGCATTGCAAAGGTATGGTCACAATAAATACTATTAGCTACATGATGAATGAATGAATGAATGAAATTACCCAGTCCACCACAGAAAGCCCTACCTTGTCCTTCCTTCCTGACTCTGGTTGCTGGCCCATTGCTGTCTTCCAAGAAGCAGACAGTTTATAAAGGGGCTGTGTAATTACTGGGAACTCTAGTTGATGGAACAGACTGGCTATGAGGGACTATGCAGTTGAACTCAATAGTCCTTATTGACTATGCCAGACCTTGAACTAGGTAGTCACTGGGGAATTTCAGATGAGTAAGACATGGTTCCTGAAGTTGAAGAATTCACCATCAAAGGAGGAGACATGAAAAAACTGAAAATTACAGTTTGACATGTATTGGGATACAGGTAAGAATCAGGGCTATGAGTCAAAGAAAAGAGGCACCTCACCCAAATGGGACGGTGCTGGCCTCAGTCCCTCAGAACAGAACAGCTCACAAGATTCCTGCACTTCTTGGGACTTGGGCTGATCTTGATGGTATCACCACCTCCAGCTGTCTCGTACCTTGTCTCTCTCTTTTCTCACTGCCTCCTACTTTAGGTCTCTACAATACTACACAGTCTTTTCCAACTGTGCTGTGCCCTCAAACTACTGGCTGAGCTTTATTCTTTTACTGCCAAACCATAGCCTACATTTTCGCACATTTTCTTCCCACCCTATCATCCCCTACCTACCCTTGATGTCAAGTTCTCATCCACACCCCTTTACAGTAACCCCCCTCTTGGAGAAGAATCAGCAGTGGCCTCCTTATCACCAGATCCAGTGACCCTCATTGACTTTACCCAGAGCTTACTCTGCCAGCTACCATTCTACCAGTTGAAACGTTCCTCTCCTTCAACATCCCCGGCCTCTCTGCCCTTTTCCTTCCCATATTTCTCCTCTGTTTGCTTCATTGGTGCCAATTCCCTTTCTTATCCCCTCACTGGGAGTGTTCCCTAAAGAACAGCCTCGGGACCTGCCCTGTGTCCAGAGTTCCAGCTCTTCCTCATGCTGATTACATCTGGATCTTTATTCTAGCTCTGGTCCTTCACTTTATTTCTAGCCTAGAATTTCCAACTGTATAACAATTAGGTCCACCTCCATGGTCATCCCTGTCTCTGAGTTCCTAGCACAGTGCATTGCATAGGTATGGGCACAATAAATAATATTAGCTGAATGATGAATAAATGAATGAACGAACGAATGAATGAAATAGCCTAGTCCGCCACAGAAAGCCCTTCCTTGCCTTTCCTTCCTGACTTCCTGACTCTGGTTCCTGGCCCACTGTTGTCTTCCAAGAAGCAGACAATCTAGAGGCACAGAGGAGTCTCACTTACAAAACCTGATATTGAATCTTTCTATCATCCATTTAGAGAGTGGTCTTGCTTTCTTATGCCCCTCCATTCTCTTTCAGGAACTCATTTTCTTTCTTGGTAAAATAGAACAAAAGTTATCGGCCTTTGTGGCAAGTACTATTACTCATGGTGACATTCTGTCTTGTGGCTGACTGGCACTAGGACTGACATTCCAAGTGCTTTATACCTCAGCCTCCACGTGCCCTTTCCTGTGATCTTTCACCCCAAAACTACAGCAACAACAATAACAATAGCACTTGCTGTGTGCCAGGCCCTGTGCTGTGCTAAGTATTATGTACGCATTATCTTTCTGAACCTTCTCAAAAACCTCGTAAGCAGAAAACCTTTTATAGGGGAGGAAATGGAGGATTAGAGAGGTCCAAGCAACTGGCTCAAGGTAACCAGCTCAAGGACATTGAAGTGAAAATATCCACTCTTAGCCACTTCACAGCACAGTCTCTCACGTCTGCTGGATTCAGTTTGTGAGGCCTTGAGTCGGTTCACACCTACAACTCATTGAGTGCCTGTACCCGCTAAGCATTATGGGATTCAAAGATTTAAAAGGATCAAGGCCATGATCTCAAGGAGCTTACAGTCTAGAGGAAAAGCACCAAGATGAGACTGATGCCTGGGTAGTGACATGAGACTCTCAGATAAAAGGGCTGTATTTACACAAAGCACACACAGTTCAGTACTACAAGGTCCCTGCCCTTGAGGAAGGTCCCAGCTGCTGGAGCTTTGCCTTTGCGATGTTTCATATTTAGCTTCCCCTCCTCTTTGATCAGGCTCCTCTGTGTTTCTAAAGCTCATACTATACATATAATTTCCATTCAAATTCAAAATCTTCCCGATGATTGTAGTGAATGCAATGTTATTCAAGGATTTTTTTTCTGAAAGAGCACCTATCTGACATGCATTTTTAATTTTATGTGCAATATGCAAATGTCATCACTGTAGTTGTTAACCGCAGTGCAGGATTGCAATTAACTATGGAGCTGTGCATTTTAGTTATATGCTAATGCTAATGAGATTTTCATAAAGCAAGTCCAATTACCAGCCCTATTTTTTAACTGCAAGAACTGGTGCAAAGCAAAGGTGTTGACTTCCTTTGGAATAAATTACCCTTTGTCCTTGGCTCCTTCATCATATTCAATCATCCTAAAAAGTAACTCCTGCTACTTTGAATATTTTATCCTGCCTTGCTCTACAGTACAGTATTAATGGAGACTGTGGGCAAGATTGTTTAGAAACCAATTTATACTGCACAGGCAGTGGGAAAACTTCCTCCCAATGTAAACTGCTCCAGCAGAGGAGCAGAGCTTTGAATAGTTAAAGTAAACAGGACCTGGAGGAGACTGAAGATTCAGACAGTGAGTTAGCAAAAATAAACCCCAAGAGAGCACATACATGATGTTACCTTGGAGTGAGGAAGCTGCACGCTGTGAATGGGTATTTAAACTCAGATTTATGAGTAGATGTGTTACTAGTCAAGGACAACCTTGACAGGATAGTCATTCATTCATTCATTCATTCATTTAAAACAGTTGTGGGGCTTCTGTGTGTCAGACACTGAACTAGGCACTGAGGGTTCAAATACGAATAAGAAGGGGAGGGGAGGGAGACTGAAGGTTAGAAGTGAAGGGAGACTCCCATGTGATATTTCTATATTGATTCTTTTACAAAAAGAAAAGTGTGAATTACATGAGCAATGAAAGAATAAATAAGGCTTTGGTGAGCTGACAAAGAGAAGGATACATGCATGTCAAATGATTTTGTAATAAAGTGTGACACGTGTTAGTGATACTTTTTGAGAGGCGGACAAAATGAAGGAAAAGGTCAGTTGGGAGAAGGGAGGTAAAGAGGGACAAGAAACTTCACGAATGACAAGAAGGTTCTTGAAGTGAGCCTTGAAGCTGAATGGGTCTTTGCTAGAAGGATTAGGTGGGAGGTCAGTCCAGAAAAGAGCAACAGAAAGTGCAGAGATGTAAAAGAGCAAGTGATTCAGGGTAACTGGAGGCACAGGGTGTGAGGCAGACCAGAGGTGAAAGATGATGTTAGAATGGAGCCACTGAGGGGTTTTAAGCAGGAGAGTGAACAACCAGGTTTGCCTCTCAGACTTGCCACTTGGGCAGCAGAGTGGAAGATGGGATGGGATAGGGAGCGTAAACCACTGACCCTCCATTTCTTTTTTGGCTACCTTTAAAAAAATTTTTTTATTGAAGTATAGTCAGTTATAATGTGCCAGTTTCTAGTGTACAGTATGTTTCAGACATGCACATATTTATTTTCATATTCTTTTTTTAACATTTTTTATTGATTTATAATCATTTTACAATGTTGTATCAAATTCCAGTGTTCAGCACAATGTTTCAGTCATTCATGGACATATACACACTCATCGTCACATTTTTTTCTCTGTGAGTTATCATAACATTTTGTGTATATTTCCCTGTGCTATACAGTGTAATCTTGTTTATCTATTCTACAATTTTGAAATCCCAGTCTATCCCTTCCCACCCTTCATATTCTTTTTTACTATAGGTTACTACAAAATATTGAATATAGCTGCCTTTTGCAAGAACTTTTTCTCTGTTCTAGTCAGACTCTGAGACAAATGATCAGGTTACATTTTCCCTCAAGAGGATGTTTTTTTTGTGTCCCTGTAGAAGGTAATCACTCAAAAAGCCCTCTTCTTATTTTTAATATTTTCATCTAAATCATAAGGCAAAAAAAAATACAGGTTATAGAAATGAAAACTTGCTGATGTTGATATATAGTTTGAGTATCTTCCCTGCTCTGGATCAACTTCTAACCAGAGTAAAAGGAGCATAGAAAGTAAAGCACAAGGAAGGAAAGAGGGAGAAAAATAAGGAAAGAGAGAATGATACAAATTTTACCAAAAACTGACTAGAATTACATATGGGTGATGGGGCTACGCTTTCTTCTTTTCATCCCTAATCCTATCCCTCAACAACTATCACCTCTGTGAGGGAGAGTAAAGCCAGGAACTGGGAAAGGACAATGGGACATGGCAGTTAATGGAAGCCGATTTTTTACTTTATGTCAAGTTTAGAAAGAAGATAGTTCTTTTAGCATAAAGTTATTTTAGCAGAGCAAAATTTTAAACACATCTGAAGAGTGTAGGATTTAGACTCTAAGAGAAGAGTTGTACCTGTGTGGATTAGAAACTGGAATGATTTAAAGAAGGTAAAAATAGTTCTATCTAACTCCTCTGCCATTCCATGGGCATCACTCTTTTAAAATGGCTGCAAGAGCTCCAGTGGTCACATTCATATTCCAGGTATCTGGATGGAGGAGGGGACTAGAAGAATAAGGTAAAGGATATATGCTCAGTATCTTTGAAAAAAGCGCTGCAAATACTTCTGTACTACACTTCCACTTACATCTCGTTGACCAAAGCTTAGTCGTGTTTCCATAGAACAAGAAGATGGATTGTCCTCTAGCAGAAGGAGCTCCATTCCACTGTAACAAGGCCAGATGATTAAACATCTCAGTAACACAGACAAGTAAATGTAGTATTGGGAAGTTAATGAGTTTCCATCAGACATCTTCTATTTTAATTAACTATGAAGTAAAGTTATCTGCTGAGAGTGAAGGGGTGAGAATCAAAGACAATGAAGAAGTTTGAGCAAGCAGATATGGGTTCATCCAAGATTGGTGTTTTGCTGGATAACGTCAATGGAAGGACCAAGGGTCAAGGGTGTTTCAAATATGGGCAATAAATATATTCTGGATAGGAGGAAACTCATAAGACTGACTGATGGATAAGCAGAAAGGAGAGAGGAGGGGTAAAATGAGTAAGCTGGAAGGGTGGGAGGACATGGTCAGAGGGTCTGTAGTTGCTATTTCAGAGAAGGAGAAGTTTCAAGTGATGTTCAGGTCCAGGGTGAAGCTGTGGGGATGGAAGGCAGGGATGGAGCGGGGATGGTCACTGGGAGATGAAGAGGTCAAAGAGCTGAATGGTCAGTGGTAGATAGGCCACAAAGAAAGACTATGAGACAAATGCCAAAGTCTTCAATGACTGAGAAGGAGTGAGCAGAAAGCCAAAAAAGAACAGCATTCCGGATGGGCAGTTCCAATAACATGAGCCTTAAAGGAGCAGGAATCCTGAGGCAGATGCTGATGGTCTAACCAATAGTCTTCCCTCAGACTCTCATATTTTTCTGCTGATAGAGGCCACATGAGTGAATTCATGACCCAACCACAGCCAAGAGGACTAGTGGGCAATATGCCAGGGGTAGGAGTCTTATGGACTGAGTGTTTGTGTCCCTTCAAAATTCATATGTTGAAATCCTAACCCCACAATATACCATTATAGGAAGTAAAGCCTCTGGAGATAATTAGGTCATGAAGGAGGAGACTTATGAATGGAATTAGTGCCCTTATAAGAAAAAATGTAATTGAGAGAAATGTGCTCTCAGCCATGTAAGTATACAACTAGATTCGACCACATCTGAAAATCAGGAATGATCTCAGCAGACACTGAGTCTGCCAGTGCTTTGATCTTGGACATCCCAGCCTCCAGAACTGTGAGAAATAAAACATTTGTTGTTTAAGCCAGTCTGTAGTATTCAGTTATAACAGCCCAAACTGGCTAAGACAGGGGGCTCCTGGGAAAGACTTCCTCCTTGTTAAGTAATCATAGATGAGGAGAAATTGCCCTTTCTACATTTGGACATTGTAGTAAGCTGAATAACGATATTCAAAGATATCAGGTGATAAACCTAGAATTTATAGACATCAATTTGTATGGGGAAAAATTCTGCAGATATGATTAAGGTTAGGATCATGAGATGGAGAGATCATCCTGGATTGTCCAGGTGGACCCTAAATGCAATCACAAGTGACCTAAGGTCACTCATAAGAGAGAGGCAGAAGGAAATTTGACACAGACAGAAGAAAAGGCAATGTGAAGATGGAGGCAGAGATTGGAGTGACGCAGCCAAAAGCCAAGGAATACTGGCAGCCACCAGAATCTGGAAGAGGCAAGGAACAAATTCTCACTTAAAGCCTGTTTGGAGTATGGCCCTGACCACACCTTGGTTTCAGTTCAGTGATACTAATTTCAGACATATGGCCTCCAACCAGTGAAAGAATAAATTATCATCATTTAAGTCACCAAATTTGGGATAATTTGTTACAGCAGCCATAGGAAATTAATACTGACATAGCTGTGAGGGATGTGATATCTGGAGTTGTGGCAGCCATCTTGTGACCACAAAGAAACAAGTCTGAGGATAAACATGCTGGAGAAGAAAAAGTGGAAATATGGAAAGTGCTGCTGAATTAACCAGTTATCATTCAAGAATATGATTTCTTATAATGTGAGATTATGAATTTCCTCATTGTTTATGGCTCTTCTAGTTGGGTATTCTGTGACTTGCAGACAAAGGCATACTAATTAATACAGGCCTATCCAAAGGGTGGGGCAGTCACAGTTGGTAGGCAGCAATGAGTACTGAGGAAGGGGCTTGCCCCACTTTCCAACCCTGAAAATACATAGTACATATAATATGGAAAATGAACAGCTCCCATTTGAATGGGGAGCAGAACAGGTAACTCAGGGGAGAGCCAGAAGATTACGAAAATGTCCAGGGAAGAGGTTGTAGACATAGGGACATTTGTTAATTACACAGCAGGCTTTTTAGAGGACAGTTAAAGTGTTTAGGAAAAAGGGGAGTGGGAAATGTTCTGAGAAAAAGATTATGTGAATCAGTACAGAGCATTATTGTAACAAGATTATTCAGAGTATAGATAGAGTGGGGAACAGGGAGAGACTCATACTTTGGACAATGACCAAAGAAAATAGGTATAAAGCTTGGTGGATTTATCCAGCCCCAGGGTTGCCAAGAAAATGTTTCTACCAGTGCCAGGGCCAAAGTGCTCTTTAAACTTGAGAGTCATAAGGTTTATCTGTGGAGTTTGTTAAACATGTTAAACACTTTCAGGCCCCAGCACAAAGATCCTGACACAGCAGAGCTCAGTAGGGTCCAGAAATTGTCATTTCTAATGAGCATCCAAAATGATTCAACTGCAATTGATCTAGGACTGCATCTGAAACACTGAGAGCAGGAGCTTTCAAATGTTTTTCACTAAAATCTACATTCAGAAATAAAGGTTATTACATAAACCACATGTATACATACAAACACACATACACTTGCACAAGGCAGGAGAAACAATCTGGCTTAACATAATAGAAGTTTATTTCTCATTCACATAAAGCTAAAAGCTGAGGTCCCTGGTCAGGTGACTCTGGCGGCTGGCACTCCTGCCAATGAGACTCAGGGAGCCAGGCTGCTTCCACACTGTGATTCTGACATCTTGTGGCTTCAGGGTTGCCCTGGTGTCATCCAGCAGGCATGTGGAAGGAAGAAGGTGGAGGAGCCTATGTAGGAGAGTTTTATGTGCCATATCTGAAAGTGGCATAGATCCCTCTAGATGTACAACCACAGCCAGAGCCCAGTCACCTGGCTGGCTGTAAGGGAGACAAGGAGATGGAGAGGGGCCCCCAGAAAGCACTATCACACTCTCCACTCTAGAAAACCAAAGGTTCACAAAATAATAGTTACTCCTACCGTATGCAATCTTCTCTAATTTTTTTCTGCTTTGTTCTGGTCCATGCCATTCCATTTTCTTTATTTTTTAAAATGCCAACCTCCACAACTAACTCAATTTCATGTACTGCCCAACAATCCACAGCTTGGAAAGTCCTGTCCTTGAGGGGCGGATAGCCCCATGATTTGAGGCGCTCTTTTTCCTTTGAATGTACATTCAACACTCCCAATCAGGCATACAGCAGGCATTTAGTAAGTGGTCACCACTGCTGCTCTTAGGATTGTGGTGGTGAAGAGGAGGGAACAGAGGAAAAAAGGGCTCCTCTTCCCTGAAGATGTGAAATTTTTACAATTAACAAAGTGAAAAATGGTCTCCTTTTGGTATTTTGGGTTAAGACTCTAGAATTGAAACTTACCACTAGGGGGACAGTGGAGGAAGAAAGTGACGGAGGGAGAGTGTTTATAAATTAAGGGAGGACAGGACAAGCATAGATGCTCTGCTTGCTTCCTACATGGTTGGTTTTCTCCCCGCGCCTACACCAGCCATGGTTCACCAGACATGCTAACTTTACCAGGCTGGAAGTGCCGGGAACCCAAAGCTGTAGAGGTTTCCACACAGGTGTCTTACCCTTTCTGATCTAGGCTGATTCGATGATTACTTCTTGATGAATGACCCTCAACTGTATTTCTGAAGCTCCAGGTAGGAGACAGGGCAGTAGGTGAGAAGGAGCTGCGCAATTCCAGCTCCTCCCCCAGCTCCCGAACACTTCCTGCCCTTCCTGCTGTCTCAGACATGGTCTGACAAAGGGAGAGACAGGACAAGGACAGGAGAAGAGAATTGCGGAAAGGTGTGGAGATGGGAAATGGAAGCGGGGAGAAAGGAAATGAGGGAAGCACTCCAGAGCAATTTTTACTGGCTGAAGAGAAAGCAGAGCAAAGTGCTCTTTACTTCTCTTCCCATCTTAAGCATGGATTTATGAGAAAATAACCAGAGGAAGCAGGAAATTTCTTAGATTGCAGAATCCTAAAGGACTCAGAATTCATTGTTTCTTGACAAATGAAAAGTACCTGAGGAAAAATGCTGAGTGTCCTTTAAGCATCATGGAATAAGGGCTGATCATCTTAGACATGTGAACATGAGATTCTTGGACTGAAAATCATAAAGAAGCAGCTAGCTGCTGGGAAAGTCCGGGAGGGGTGCTAAGCCAGACAGAGACCTGGAGCAGCTCTCAGCCCATCCTTCCCCGGGTAACTTCAGCCCTCAAAGAGTCTGCAGAGGTGAGACCAGAGTCCAGCTTTCTATTTTTAATTCATAATGTGGAGATAAGAGTTAAATATAAAGCAGATTAAGACTTCCCTTAAATCTCCTCTACAAAAGGAAAACTGGAATTAATCTACAGGGGCACTCCATAGATGGCTCAATACCATCATTTTCTAAGAATAAAATTAGAAGCAAAAAACTGTGTCCTTATCCTTTTGACATCCAAGAATTATTGCCATCAAAGTACTACAGCCCATGAAATTACTTTCCAGGTTACACTCATTAGATTGAGCATTTTCATTCTATACACCTGTGGTTTTAATAGAAAAGAAAAAGAAAGGAAAAAAAGTCCCATAACTTCATAAGACAACTGTTTTCATATACTGGCCCATTAATGGGATGCTAATGCATGTGGAAGTCATTATAAAATCACAAATGCAGAACGGCAAAGTGGATTTCAAACGTCGATAAGCCTGGGCTTGTTGTGGAAGTCTGGACCGTGAGAATGTCGGATTCAGATGGTGCACTGTAGCCTGTATTCCATACACCTTGCAGCTAAAGAGGCACTCAATTACAGGCTGTGATTTTTTTTTAAATGTCTAATCACGTTATATATTACATTTATGGATTAGACATTAAACAAGAAGTGAACCTGGCTCCTAGAGTCTTTGTCACTGGATGTGTTAACCAGATAATATGGCAGCAGCAGAGCAAAGGATTAAGCATGCAGGCTCTGGAGCAGTTGGCTTAGGTTTGAACCCTAGCCCCACCAATTACTCACTGTGTGACCGTGGGCAAGTTGCTTAATCTCTCTGTGCCTGAGTTCCCACTTGTGTAAAAGGAAGATAATATTAGTCCATGCCTCAAGTAAGGATTAATTGAGAAAATTTATGCAAAGAACTAAATCAGTTCCCGGTATTATGGCGAGGACTCACCAGCAGTTGGAGGTGTCGGAGATGTGTGAGAAATGAATGTGGAATGGCTGTACACTCTGGTGGTTTTGTTCAAACCCACTGAGGTCTACAGTCCTCAGGACGCCTCAGGCGTTGTCCTGCAGAGGAAGAGAAACCAGTCAACTTTCTCTGCTGGTCTTCTGTGTATCTGAAGTCACTGCAATGCACTGGGCCTTGGATGGCATGTAATGTCTCAGTGTGTGCACTGAGATCAGTCCAGCAAGTCATAATGCTTTTCAGAACAGTTCTCTGTGTATGGTGCTTTTAGGGTCACAGAAGGATTACAAGACAAAGCTCTGTCTGGAGCATGTATGAAGATTCATTGGATAGAGTCTGTATACCCAGGAAATACAGCAAACTCTTTATAGGGCCTAATAGGAGAAGGAAGTGTATGTATGAGAAGCAGCTTCGATGCAAAGGTGGTAAGAACCAGTCTCTGCTTTCAAGTTTGCAATTAGCAGAGGGACAGAGCTAAGATGATACATAGGCTGAGTGAGTTATGTCTATCAAAGGAGCATGAACTGATTGTTATGGAGTCTCCAAAGAGGAAACGCCAAACAAGACCACTCTGATGGAATTCTCAGATGTGTTCTGCTGACAACTGGAGCAGCACAGCACTAATTCATTTCACAAAGACTTATCATCTTCCATTTGCCAGCTACGATTCCCAGTGCTGCCTCATCTTACAAGTCCCTGCCTCTGGGTCACTGACATTCTAATGGGTAAAAAGACAATTAACAAACAAAAGAAGTCCCAAAGTATGTCTTTGTACACACACACACACACACACATACAATATACCAAGGTGTAAGTATTATACAGTAAATAAAGTAGGGTAAGGGGTTGAGAGGTGACAGGAATGAGGTGCTATGTTTCTGTGGGTTGAGTTGGCTGAAATTCCAGCGAGCATTCTAAAGGGAACCACAAAATATTCTGCATGAAGTAAATGTAATTCCTTAATGTAAAATCAAAAGGCCAGGTGCCATGGGAGTTTGCCTTGCTTGCAAACTTGAAGTAGGCAGTCTAATCCAGGGTATGTATCAAATATATTATTTCCCCCTTTTTTTGTAATCAGGGCAGTCTAAAAGTCAACATCTCTGACATGCAGACTGTCCAAGGACCAGCTCCCTAGGAAGCTCACTAATTTTGCTCAAACTGATCTATTTTGTTTCAATTACCAGCACATTCTATGTCCCACTGATATAAAACTGCTGTTTAGAAGTTTGTTAACTCATTTATTCAACAAATATAGTGAGCGCCCAATATGTGCTAAGTACAGTGCCACAAGCTAGGGATTCAGAGGAGGACAAAACAAGCAGGCCTCTGCCCTCCTGCATGGAAGGTACAGGCCACACTGCTGTGGGCTTCTTAGATAGGCTTCTCTGAACTCCAGCAGAGAAATTCTGCCTATGGCAACACTGTAAGAACGCTCTAGTCACTAGTTCTCTTTCAGACACTGAATCCTGTCTCAGCGATCAAGTCATTAATCACAGAGCAGGGAAAATTCTGTGAAGTCCCATGTTCAAAATGTTATAAAACATTTGTAGAATTAGAATATGAGGGGGAAATTGTGAAGAAGCAAAAGTGGCTTTGAAATTCCCTTCAGGAGGGTACCATGCTGGAAAACAGCACATGCTATGTCTGAGTAACTCTAACTCAGCCAGCATTTCCTCTGGCTTTGGTTAGGTGCTAGAAGTGAATGGCTGACTTTCATTTAGGGGCAATACTTAATAAAAATGTATCTTCAAAATACTAGAATTGCATTAGCATCTGATACACAGGGATGGATTGAGAGAACAGCAGGTCAGCGTGTAGACTATTCTGAAATGGTAACGGATTTTACATTTGCTTCTAATAATTCTAATGGCAATGCAGCTCGCAACCACTGAGTCACAGGCATCCATTGCACCAAACTGTCTATGGGGAACAGTCTAAAAGCAGCCTACCTCCTGCTCCTCAGCCCTTGTCCTCCCCTACGTAGGGGCAAAAAGCAGCTGAGGGTTCCTGAGGTCCCCCCCCCACAAGATAGGGGCCACTGGATCAGAAAAGGCCTGGGTTGGGTCAAGGGCAATGTGTAGAGTGTGAACATGGAGCTTGGATTGATAACCATCAGCAGTGGGATGCTGTCACAATGCCCAATAACTAGGGAGGAGAAGTCACATCTCAACTGAGGTCAGCAAAGACAAGAGAACATTTGGATAAGACCTATAACTTGAGCTTCCCCTGAGCAGAAGAGCAGAAGGGTGGTGAGGGGAAGAATCCTGCCACTGCCCAAATGTGTGCCCAAAGAGATCAAGTGTTCAATGAGAAATGACTGAGTTATTTTGAAATAATAATATGTTTACATTGCCTATCAGAAAGGAGGAATTGGGAGCCAAGTTGTGTTCAGTTATAGAAAAAAACAAAGTCATATTTCTATTTACATAAATGGTCTGTACATTGTAAGTCAGATACACATGTCTCTGAAGGCACAGTCCCTCAAACATACCCTCAGTAAGTGAAATGTCAGAAGTAATCACCAGCACAATTAAAATGGCTGTCTCTACATATTGAGCAAAATACACATTGAGTTTTCATAACTTAAATGCATGAGGACCCCATCTCCCCATACTCTTTGTTCCCCATGTCTATGGCTTTCATAACAGTAGGCTCAAAACACACAACAGTTTGCTTGGATATTCAACATCACAGTATACACCCACAAATACACCCAAACCAAAAGCACAGGAGAAATAAGAAGTTTCATTTCTTTATGCTTAACACCCTTCTGGGTTTAAATAAGATGGATTTTTTTAATCACTTAAGTTGTAGGCATTTCTAACTTTAATAGCCACTCCAGAATTATACTACATTCTATCTTGTCATCCACTATTAAATTGGGCACAGATGTACTATAAATACTTGTTGATTATGGATTAATAAAAGACTATATACTTCTATAGTATACATCTAGATTGGTCAGCAGGAACTGGGGCAGGTTATATATTCATATTCATATGAATGAAGAATATTCATATATTCTTAATACGAATGAATAGAGTATATAGAAATTTAGTCAGATAATGTGACACTGAGACCTACTTAACCCTGAAATCCTATGATTTCTAGGCTAAACCATCCAACATAACTGTATAACTTCATCTTTAGGAATAAAAGAACACTGATTCTCATATGGAGAAAGAGAATAATCTTGTCATCCTCAGTCCTCAGTCCAGTTCTCCAAGATGCTACTTTCAAGAAGCCCCAGCTATAAAGAGGGGTTGGGCTTGGTATTGGAAAGGTGGGAATAGATCTTTCTTCTACCTTGTTGAGAAGAACTACTCAATTAAGTAGGGCAAGGATACTAAAACCGCTTGTGCTGCCCAGGGCAGTGTTGAGTGAGACTTTTAAAAGGTAGAGAGAGACTGAAAACAAATCTATTACAGAAATGCAATTAGCTTTGGAGAGCAGTGTCACCAAGCCATCCCTAC
Organism: Vicugna pacos; assembly: GCF_048564905.1. Lineage (NCBI taxonomy): Eukaryota > Metazoa > Chordata > Mammalia > Artiodactyla > Camelidae > Vicugna > Vicugna pacos. Next base: position 30,334,288 of record NC_132988.1, read on the forward strand.
AGAGTGGAGACAGCTTCTCCTAGTGACCAGGACATGAGTTGCACAGCTGCTCAGGCCCTGGAGGCCTAAGGAGAAAAAGTGAGCAGAGACGAGAATGTTTGTGGAGATCCCAGTGCCCAGCAAGTGTACCCCTGGCAGGCTGCCTGGAAGGAGCCAGACCAGCTGTTGGATCTGGTGGCAGCCTGTTTAAGTGGACCATACTGGGAACAAAATCCCAGCTCTCCAGTCAGCGAGGCATTTTCCAGGCAAAAGCTCTTGTAAGCTTCCGGTTCAGTGAGCACTGCAAATCAGGAAGGGCTGAAGGAATGGCAGGCAGATGCATCTACCCTCTCAAGGAGGTTAGTTTGGTTATTTTATGGCCTGTGACACTATAATAGTCACAACTGGAGTCATAGCTACCAACTAAGAAACTCTAAATCATACATATTATAAAATTCTAGAGCCGAAAGAGACTTTGGAGATTGTCTAGTTTCAGGAAAGAATTAGGAACTCAGAGTTTAAGAGACTTATCAAAATCACACAACTGTGAATGAAAACCCAAATGGCTTGACTGCTAATTTAGGGATCTTTTCATTATACCTAACAGCTTTTCAGAATATGTAAGACATTGCTCCTTTGTCACTGTCCAATCATCATAGCTCCCTTCCCCTAAGTATCCGGAAAGGGTCTTCTTAAAGGTAAATATCTGAAAAGCTTTTGCAAGTTTTGTTTAGAAAGTTTTTGCTTGCTACCAACATCCTTTTAACATTTTGTGACATTTTCCTAAATATATTTATTTTTCTAACTGCAGAGATAAAAAATGATAATGATTCAACAGTTATTGAAATTAAAAAAAAGTTTTGGTAATTCCCAACCTTTGGAGTTAGCCACAAAAATTAATGTAATCCTTCCAGATCTTTATATATAATATATATGTGATTTGCTATAATAGATAACATATGTTTTTATATATTATATAAATATATATCACCAATATATGTTTAAAGTATATAAAATGTGATATGATACCATATGGTGAGTTGTCAAAAATTAAATGCAGCAGCACAGGAAATATGAACCACATTATTAAGCTTTTGCCATTTGAGAAAAAGCATACTATTCATTCTTAGTGGACGGGAGATGAGCTACTGACTATCTGAAGAGTGAATTTCTAACCCAGAGAATAGATACCCAGGACTTTGACCACAAAGTCTAGATTCTTCACCACAACTCCCTTTGTACCTTCACCCCTCACTACCCCACTGGTAACATACTGTTTGTTTTTCAAGCCCAAAGATGAGAATTTAAGCTCAGATCAAGGCTGTGTACTTGGAGAATAAGAAGGCAGAGGGACCCAACCTTTGGGAGAGGGAAGAGGGAGCACTGGCTTCCAGAAGACAGTGGGATGCGGATGAACATTCCTAAGCTGATAGGTTTCAGGAGCTGATAGGAACTCCAGTAGCAATGGATGCGTGTGTCTAGGCAGGCCAGGAACTCAGCATCCCGAGTGGGAGGTCTCAGTAAAGATATCAGGGTCAAAGCATGGGCATGGAGAACTAGACATTGGCAGAGATGTTACCCATCCACAAATGTATTACATGGGCAGGAAGGCCAAGTTCTCAGACAGAAACCCAACTGACTGATACTCAGGGACTTGGTCCCCATTTATCTTTGACCACTAGGGCCTAGAATTCTTTCATGATCCCAAATGGGTAAAGGGGGCTCCCTGGAAAATGACTGAGAATACACTTCTCCAAAACCATGATGGAGTGGGCTGAGTCTCATTGAAATGGAATTGGAAAAATAAAGGCATGTGATGATTCTTTTACCTTTGAGCTGTGGAGCAAATCAAACATGTTAATATGTATGTGATGTGATATGGTATGATTTTATTTACATATCAGGATACCCAGTGATAGAAAAATTATTTCTTTCTGTTTGCACACCTACCTCACACTAAATATAAAAATTTATTCAAGAGAGATTAAATACTTAAAAATAAGCAAGCAAAATCTCAGAAGAAATTTATGAGACTATATTTATAAGCTAGGGAGCAGAGAGGCTTTTATATAGTTTATATCAAAGCAAGAAATTCAGAAGTCATACAAGAAAAGATGGATATAATGAAATATAAAAATACTACAATTTTTGTTAAAAAATACATACATAAATAAAGTTAAAATATTAATACTAGATTAGGGAAAATCTGGAATGGATATGTCAGGTAAAGGGTTAATATCAGTCAAATGCAAATAACTCCTACAAATTAATAAGAAAAAGATAAACAATGCAACAGACATAAGAGCAAATAATATGAATAGGAAATTCACAGGTGAGCAAATCCAAATGGTGCTTAAACCCATAAAAATGTTTTTATTTCACTTGTTGGGGAAATACAAAGTTTAAAAACAATGATATATTTCTTTTCACTCATTAGATAGAGTATCCCTTCACAAAAAAACTGCCTAACACATAGGTGTTGAAAATTTAAGTAAAATTTAAATACACACATATATTCTTTAACCCAAAAATCCTGCTTCTGGTAAATTAACACCACAAAAATATGACCAAACTCTTCATGGCATTGGAGTAGGGAAAGATTCCTTAAATAATAAACATGAAATGTAAAGGAAAATGCTGATAAATTGGCTATACTAATGTATACTTCTACATGCCAAAGTATGTCCTAAACACATTTAAAAGAAAAGTCATAAATTGGCAGAAGATAGCTGATACTCATATAATGAGCAAAAGATTAATATCAAGAAATATTATGAATAACTATATGGCAACAAATTGGACAACCTAGAAGAAATGAACAAATTTCTAGAAACATACAGTCCAACCAAAAGAATCAAGACGAACTAGACAATTTGAATAGACCAATCACTAGAAGTGAAATAGAATCAGTAATGAAAAAAATTTTCTGCAAACAAAAGTCCAAGACCAAATGGCTTCACTGGGGAGTTCTACCAAACATACAAAGAGGAACTTATACCAATCCTTCTCAAACTTTCCAAGAGACTGAAGAGGAGAGAACATTCCCAAACTCATTCTATGAAATCATCATCACCCTGATACCAACACCAGACAAAGACACTACCAAAAAGAAAATTAAAGGCCAATATCATTGATGAATATACATGCAAAAATTCTCAACAAAATATTAGCAAACCAAATCCAACAATACATTAAAAAGATTATACACTAAGATCAAGTTGGATTCACCCCAGAGACACAAGGATGTTTCAACATATGCAAATCAATCAATGAGATACCCTACATCAACAAAAAAAGAGGAAAAAAACCACTTGATCATCTCAATAGATAAGAAAAAGCATTTGATAAAATTTAACATCCATTCATGATAAAAACTTACCAAAATGAGTATAGAGGGAACATATCTTGACATAATAAAAGCTATTTATGACAAACTCACAGCCAATATAATACTCAATGATGAAAAGTTGAAAGCCTTCGTGCCAAAATGAGGAACAAGACAATGATGCTCACTCTCACCACTTCTATTCAACACAGTATTGGAAGTCCTATCCAATCAGACAAGAAAAAGCAATCAGACAAGAAAAAGAAATAAAAAGGGTCCAAATTGGAAGAAAAGAGGTAAAATTGTCTCTATATGCAGATGATGTGCTGCTATATATAGAAAACTCAAAAGGATCCACACAAAAACTACCAGAGCTGATTAACTAATTCAGCAAGGTAGCAGGATACAAGATTAACCTACAGAAATCTGTTGCTTTTCTTTACACTAACAATGAAATACCAGAAAAGGAAAGTAAAAAAATTTAAAAATCACTTTTAAAATAACATCCAAAAAAAATCACATCAAAAAAAATTAAATTCTTAGGAATAAACCTGACCAAGGAGGTGAAAGACTTATATGATGAGAAACTATAAAATACTGATTAAGGAAATTAAAGATGACTTAAAGAAATGGAAAGCTATCCCATGCTCTTGGATTGGAAGAATTAATATTGTTAAAATGGCCATACTACCCAAAGCAATCTACAGATTTAATGCAATCTCTATGAAATTACCCAGAACATTTTTTTACAGAACTAGAACAAATAATCCTAAAATTTACATGGAATCACAAAAGACCCAGAATCATCAAAGCAATACTGAAGAAATAGAACAAAGCTGGAAGAATAACCCTCTCAGATTTCAGACAATACTACAGAGCTACAGTAATCAAAACAGTATGGCATTGGCACAAAAACAAATATATGGATCAAAGGAACAGAATAAAGAGACAAGAAATAAACCCATACACCTACAGTCAATTAATCTTCGACAAAGAAGGCAAGAAAAGACAGTCTCTTCAGCAAGTTGTCTAGGGAAAGTTGGACAGCCACATGTAAATCAATTAAGTTAAAACACTCCCTCACACTTGCACAAAAAAAACTCAAAATGGCTTAAAGACTTACACATAAAACAAGATGCTATAAACCTCCTAGAAGAAACCATAGGCAAAACATTCTCCAACATAAATCTTGGCAATGTTCTCCTAAGGCAGTATACCCAAGCAATAGAAATGAAAGCAAAAATAAACAAATGAAACCTAATTAAACTTATAAGCTTCTGCACAGCAAAGGAAACTATAAACCAAACAAAAAGACAACCTACAGAATGGGAGAAAATATTTGAAAATGATGAGACTGACAAAAGCTTAATTTCCAGAATATACAAATAGTTCATACAACTGAAAAACAAAAAAATAAACAACTCAAGCAAAAAATGTACAGAAGACCTAAACAAACATCTCTCCAGTGAAGACATATGAATGGCCGATAAGCACATGAAAAAATGCTCAATATCATTAACTACTGAAGAAATGCAAATCAAAACTACAATGAGGTATCACCTTATATCTGTCAGAATGGCTATTATTAAGGAGTTCACAAATGATAAATGCTGGAGAGGGTATGGAGAAAAGGGAACCCTCCTACACTGTTGGTGGGAATGTAGTTTGGGTCAACCACTATGGAAAACAGTATGAAGATTCCTTAAAAAACTACAAATAGACTTACCATATGATCCAGAAATCCCATTCCTGGGCATATATCCAGAGAAAACTCTAATTCAAAAAGATACATGCAACCCAATGTTCATAGCAACATTATATACAACAGCCAAGACATGAAAGCAATCTAAATGACAGCATCAACAGATGATTGGATAAAGAAGATGCAGTATATATACTCAATGGAATACTACTCAGTCATAAAAAAGAATAAACTAATGCCATTTGCAGCAATATGGATGGACCTGGAGATTGTCATACTAAGTCAACCAAGCTAGAAAGAGAAAGAAAAATACCATGTGACATCACTTATATGTAGAATCTAAAAAATGATGCAAATTAACTTGTTTACAAAACAGAAACAGACTCACAGACATAGAAAATAAACTTATGGTCACCAGGAGGGAAACGGGGGTGGAGGGATAAATTGGGAGTTTGGGATTTGCAAATACTAACTACTATATATAAAACAGATAAATAGTAAAGTCCTACTGTATAACACAGGGAACCATATTCAATACCTTATAATAGCCTATAATGAAAAGGAATATATATATATGTATAACTGAATCACTATGCTGTACACCAGAAATTAACACAACATTGTAAACTGACTATACTTCAATAAAAATTGAAATATATAAAGAAATATTTGTCTTATATACATGAAATTGCCAATATTCAATAACTTTTGACCTACAAAAATGGCAATTTCATATGACTCAACCAAATATAAGGAATTCTTCCAAATCAATTTTTTTAAAAAAAGACAACCAACCTAAGAGGAAAAAAAAAAGGGACAAAGGATTTGAAGAAAACCAAATGGCCAATAAAAATCTGAAAACATGCTTAACTCCCCAAAAATCTGGGAAATAAAAACTATGATGAGATACTGCTTCATGTCACAAGGTTGACAAGGATTAAAAAGCATTGGTGGCGGAAGGTGAGAAGGTACAGCTCAGTGGTAGAGCACATGTTTAGTATGTACAAGGTCCAGGAGTGCAAACTGTTACAAATTTGGCAATACCACATGAAGTTGATGGAAAGTACAGTCGGTATCTGACCCACCAACTTCATAGCTGGGTACAAACATCAACTATAACCTTAAGAATGTATTTACAAAAAGATTAATGAACCATAGTTTACAATAGTGAATAACTAAAAACAATATGAATCACATTGCATTTTATGACTGATTATCAGATAAGTAAACTGTGGTAGATTCAACCTGTCAAAATTAAGGAATTTGCCCCACACGTGTCAATGTGGATATGTCTTAAAAGATACAATGTTGAATACGAAATTGCAGAAGGATACCTAGAGTATGAGCCTACTGATATAAATATTTAAATTCCACTGAACTATATACACATAGTAAAATGTGGAAGCGAACAGTATATAGCTGACTTGAGATAGTGGTCAGGGAGGGAAAGAAATGGAATGGAAGAGAAATAAAAAGGTCTTTATAATTCCAACATTTTTAAAACCTGAAGTAAATATGGCAAAATGTTAACATTTAAAAAAAATAATGTTGGGTACTTCAGTGTTTTTGAATTCTCATCCATTTTTTTCTGTATGTTTGAACTATTTATAGCTTTAAAAGAGTAAAATGTCCCATATCTAAGCTTCCATGAACAAGGATGTTTGCCGTAGCATTGTTTCTAGAACTGAGACCAATGCCAGTGCCCACTGACTGATAGGGTAGTAGATGATGAAACTATGGTATATCCCCATCTTATACTTCCCTCATCTGTGGCTTGCAACAGGTAGAACTGGGCTTTTGTTTAATTTAACTATTAAAAAACATGGCATTAATGTAGTATCTTACATTGTTGAAGTAATGAAAAATGGGATCCTGTGATACATAGTGTTCTGAAACTGGCTGTGTAATATTTCATCATATAGAAGCAGGTGACATCATAGGTGAAGATTTGCCCACTTGCCTCATCCTGTTTATTAATGATACATTTTCTTCCCTCTGCTCCTCCAATGTCTTTGAAGTTCTGATTCTGAGAGTCATTTACCAACCTCCAATTCCTCTGTGGTTAATGCTGGAACCTCTGGGTCACAACATTTTGCAGGAGAATAAATTATGACACCAGGGTCTTTGGTTTGATTTCTAATTAAACAGAAAGGCCCTTAATAACTAACACATACATTTCTGTGGGTGGCAAATGTCAGAAAGCACTTTAGGATTTCAGATTTCTTCTTCCCCATCATCAAAAGGAAGTGTTACTCCACCAATTTGTACCTCTATGTCTCTGCCCACGGCACCTTTCTCCAAGAACTCAGTTAACCTCCTGTCACTGTACTTCTGTACTCCTAGGTGATGCCAGGCAGGAGATTAAGTTACAGGCATTTCTTAAAGTATTTCTGCTGAGTATCCAGGGGGTTGAAAAAACAGAAAATGTGTGCAGAACAATACTAAAAATAGATAACAGCTAATAGGGGGTTCTGCATCTCCAGACCCCCCCGTGCTATCTCCATGAGCTCAGGTCTGTATAATACAGCCTATGAAGATTGTTGCTTTGTTACAGAAGCTACTACATTTTTTTTTAAAAGATTCAATAACATTCACATACTTTCTTAAAGACATTCAGCTCTCTCTAAGGTCTTCCTTTGGCTGATATTTTAAGAGCTACCTCTATACTACTTTGGATATGTAGTCTACTGATGTTCGACAGCTGTGAAAGGATCACTCATATACCACACCATGGCCTTCCAAAGGTCTTGTCATCTAGAAATAAAATTCCATTTCTTAGGAGGAAAATGAAAGTTGGGTTTCGGGTTTTTTTTTTTTTTTTTTTTTTAATGTTGAGAGTTTCTTCTCACCACAGCAGATTGGATCAAAATCTCGCAAAGGGGCACAGAGACAAAGGGAAATGATCTGAGGCTTCCTGGTGAAAGCAGGTCACGTTATTCTGCCTTCCTCCTCTTTCCCGTCAACACCTCGGCAGGAGGTGTGCCTTCAGAACGGCAACTGCACACATGGGCTTCTCCAACCTGGGAAACGGGACTCAAATTGATAACTACCATCAGTATACTAGCCATTTGCAAACTGCTCCCAACTGAGTGTTAAAAAGCATTTGGGGGGCCAATTTAGAACAAAGGAAATGCCCTTTTCTGTGTTAGAAGAAAACAAGTTAATGACTCCAGTTGCTTCCCCTGCATTGGCTAGCTGATTTCTAAGATCTTCTTTACCCATAACGGTTTGGATGCCAGGGCATTCTTCCTGTGATGCTAACATAGCCAGACAGTAGAAGGCTAGTGTCACGCTAGGGGAAGCTGGGGGCATGGACTTTGCAGAAAGGTCTGTAAAATTCAGAATCCAGTTCCCAGAGACAGAAGAACATAGGATGTCAAATATGGCATATTAAAGAAGAAAGTGTTTTTGTTTTAGATTATGCCTGAAACAGAGTACTAATGCCCACCCAAAATTAAAATTACCCCCCATATAGAATGCATTTGCTGCTCTTTAAGATGTACTTTTAAACCTCCAACCTGTAATAACTCTGCCCTTTTATAGAACCTATAAGCCCAAGGCCATTCATTCTCCTCATCAGGATTCACTTGAGAGGGCCTGTAGCCTTTCTGGTGAGGAAGCATGACTTCATATTTTTCTCAGGCTTTTAGATAACTCTCCTAAAAGGTGATGGGTCTTGTCTGGGGCTGGAGAGTGTTGCCCCCAAAGAATGGAGAAAGGAGACGTTCAGGCACTTCCACTTTCCAATTTAAAATACTCCCATGGTGGGTGGGAGTATAGCTCAGGGGTAGAGCATGTGTGCACAAGGTTCTGGGTTCAATCCCCAGTACCTCCACTAAAACACACACACACTTTAAAAATAATAATAATAATAATAACAACAACAACAACAATAATAAATAACAATAATAATAACAATGCTGCTGCTCCTGTAACAGGAGCTGAGACTTCTCTGTGATTTTGGTTTTTGCTTCAGGATCATCTCATAGCCTAGGAACCAAGGGCCCTAATGTGTTTATTAGTCTGTTTCTCCTTGAAATTCTCTTAGCTTAAAACACATCAGTGTTTTCTGTAAACTTGGCCTCACATCCTACCTGATTGTATCTGAAGAATTATGAAAAGCCAAGAGTTAGTGGTTGAAGAGGAGGAGAAAGGGTCAAGACTCGCTGGCAGTCATTCTCATGCCTGCTGTAGGGACTCCATCTGCACATCACTCCTCTTTGGGTTACCTTTGTTTCCCACATTCCTTGTGCTTTCCCACTATTTGTAGCAATGGCACTGTTTAGGCAGCCAGCCATTTTTGATAGCCTTGATGTAACTAACTCATAACTCAACTGCCCAGACTGATAAAAATTTGTGATTTTCTTTACTCAGCACTTTTCTTGTGGGATGGAGGGAAAAGGATTTTCTCTAGAAAGTGAACAGACTACTACCATCAATGTCCCTGGCAGACCCCGGCATTCCTTGCTTAGAGATAAATACAAACTGAACTTCTAATAATAAAAAGTATTTAAGCAGTTTATTCTGACCTTGAATAATAAAAGTTAATTGTATGCTCTTGAACTTCTTCTTGATTCCTGTAATTTATCTAAACTTTGTAGAGAAATTCGATACAATGATGCATTCTGCTAGAAAGCTTTAGTGCTCCAGACCTTCAGAAATATTTTAAGAATTAAACTAAGTCAGCACACTCCATTCTGTTATTCTTAGACTCCTCAGCTAGGAGTGGGTGGTGGTGGGGAGCCTAGACAGGGGTCCTTTAGGCTAAAATGCACAAGAAACCAATGGGGACTGCCCTGTTGGTGAAAACGGGCCAATATTCTTGAGACCTTTTTTAAACATTGCATTGAAATCATGGGGTCAGCTTCACATGACTTCAAATAATTTTAAACATTTAGCTTTTTTCAAAAAACCAAACTGAGCAATAAAAATCTGCTACTTGGTTTTCTGCTAATTATACTCCCATGTCTCTATCTTCTTTGTTTTGTTTCCAATCTACTTAATCATGATGTCATTTTACACTTTAGTAAGACAGTCTACACCAAACTCTTGATTTGTCTTTGGTACTCAAGTCTCTCTTATTTGTGGTGATAGATACATGCATACAACTTTTCTTAAAGTATTCTTTTGAGATTATATCTTGAAAGTAATTACATGGGAGGAAACTGCAGCTGTAATAACTTGGAGTCGTATGTTATAGTCGAAGTCTCAGCTCTGACACTTATTTAGCTTATGCGAATCACCTGATCTCTTAGATCCCATTTGTGAAAATATAATGATAATAATATATAAAATACATGGCTGTTACATAAGTTAAATGAGAATATTTCGATGAAATTATTTCTCCAAGAGCTACACAACTGGAAGGCATTATAATCAAAGGAGTAGGTAAGTATGGGATTGCCCGGGTAACTACTATTGGCAGGTGTTTGGAGTTAAGCACTCTAGAACATAGTAAGAATTAAACATTAAACTTTAGATACTCTTTGAGATTAGCAATATTACCATTGTTTAATATTTAATTCTTACTGTTCTCTAGGGGACCAGACTCTGTGGAGCATGTAGATTTGGACATTCACTGACTGCTTGAATCCCAAACTAAAGTGCATACATAATAAAAACATCTCACAGGAACTGTTGTACATATCACTGGTGGTGGTGATTACACAAATCTATACATGTTTTAAATTCATAGAACTATATACAGACATTTAAAAAAGTAAATTTCACTGTGATACTTTTTAATAAAATTATTTTTTAACCCAAAAGTTAAAAAAAAACTCATAGACATAATAGGACACTTGCTTCATGAAGCATACTCAGAACGCAGTTTCATCAACAACATAGATACCAGTTTTAAATTAGTCAAGTGAGGAGTCTCTTAGCCAGGCTCACTCCTCTGGGAATGATGCAAACTTATTACACTGAAGGTTTTGTGTGTGGATTATGCTTTTTGACCTGGGTTTTTCTGCTATAAAGGGTCCATTGTTGATAAAACAAACACAACCAAAAAGTTAGACTCTCTGGAAATTCATCAAAATTGTCTGGCTTCTGCTGCCCAACAATTCTTTAGCTCTTTTTGATCAATGGCTTATATAATCTTTTGTATTTACCTCTTAGAATCCTTGTTTTTCAATCCAATATTGAGTTTCAGGCTGTCCCTATTTAATGAATATTTCAGAATTTTAACAGAGCCTCAAGGAGTCAAACTCAAGAGATTCGTTTTTGTTTTTGTTCCTTTGTTAGGGTGGAAGGATTGTCATATCTTATTTTGCACTTATTCTGTCCTCAGCAAGTTTCTCTTTGCTGACACCTCACACAGAGCATACCTACTTTAGTGGCTTGACTTGGTTGTATGGTAAACACTGCAGAGAACCTAAGAGTGTCAGAGAAAGCAGAAAAAAGCATTTTATGGAGGCACTGAAAATGTTTCACATCCTGTGGTCTCCCTGAGTTTCTGGGGGATAAAAAACAAAACAAAAAACAAAACAAAACAGTGGTGGGAAAACTAGCTTAGTACACAGCTATAAGGAATGGAATATCTCCTTCAAGAAAAAAAGTCTTAACCACTTTAAGAGGAAGCTATAAAACACAAGTTCTTGAAGTCATGCCAGCAAAAAGTATACCGTTTTTGTGTGTGTGTGTGTGTGTGTGTGTTTTTTAATAGGGGGCATTAATCAGAACTGGGCCTAGGGAGCCTGGCCCCAGACTATAGTCACTTGGTTTAGGCTACTGCTGACTCCTCTGTGAGATCACATCCATTTTTAGCAGGAATCAGGAGCAAGGAGAACTACTGGGGCACCAGGCTACTGCAGTGATTCCCAAAAGCCCTGAAAAGAATGAGCTCTGCGGTCTCCCAGGCCAGCAAGTGATACTTATAGGTAGGACCAGTGAGGCAACATGGATCCACAAACACCTGGTTTACTTATTTTTTTTTTAAATTTTTTTTGAGAAGGGTAGGTAATTCTCTCTCTCTCTTTTTTTTTCAACTTACTTATTTATTTTAATGGGAGGTACTGGGGATTGAACCCAGGACCTCATGCATGCTGAGCATGTGCTCTACCACTGAGCTATCCACCCACTCCACCTAGTTTACTTATGTTAGTCATAGTGGTGCCAATGGGAGAAATCACAACAGATCTGCCCAAGGAATTCCTGAGTTCACAGGCTCATTGTGTTCTCTTTGATCCCCAGCTCAACCAATTCTATATGATCTCCATTCTTGTATCAACTGAAACCCATTTCTTCCCTCTCTGTTGTGTTAGTAAGAATAAAAAACTTGACCGTCTCTTTCACTTCATCATAACTACTTTTCCAAGTGTTTTGCTGATCAAGTCATATTTGCCTGATTCTACTGATTTAATAAAGTCTATGTCTATCAACAAAATCTAACTATGCATGAGCACGTAATTATACTCTTTTATATATGGAACTTCTTAATTTCCTATTCTCATTAATCTATTAACACGTTGATCACCACATTGCCCAAATCTGGTGACAGTTGTGTCTCCTCGGAGGCCCCGTCACCCAAATATGGGTGATGCTTTCCTCCATCCAATTATGCAGGTTTTTACAAGTAACTTCCAACAGTTTTTATTTGTAATACAAGTATTTAATAGTAACAACATATAAGTATATATGCAGATAGATAAAAATATTTTCTTTTGAACAAAATTATATAATATTACATTACTTATGATACTCATTGAAACAGTTTACACAAAGCTGCAGTATTTTTGGACAACTAGGACAATATATTCCTGTCTTCTTTACATTTTTTCTAGCTTCTTGTCGTTCCAAAGTTTGCCTGCTTTCCTGATAACAGAGGACGCACGTTCTTCTGATTGTTTTGCCTTAGGGATTTTTTCTAATTGTAAATTGTGAATCTCTTCTCCTTTATCCCGTTGCATATTATTGGACCTAATATATGGAGAATATAACCATTCCTTAACTAAGAGTTCCCTAAATTTCGATATTTGACTTTTTAAATTTGCCTTTGCCTGGTATACAAGATGTGAATTTATGACAGAAATCCCAATAAGTAGATGTAGTGTTAATTTCTGGTAGCATTTGATATTTTTTCATAATGTTGTTGCATATGAAACCATCTGGTCACTTCTATCAATGTCACTTTCCTTTATTATAATCAAGTATGGCTAGTGGCTTCATTTTTATAAGATTGTGGTGAAGAGCAGATGGATTTGAACCAGTACCATAATGGGTGCGTGTTTTGTCAAAAGCATTCTTACATCCTGAACATCTTTCCATTTCAGGATGACAATGGAATTGTCATCGTCTCGCAACACCATTTCACCTCTTTTTAGTGGATGGGACAGAACATCTTTTGGAATAAACTTTTATTATGCTGTGCAGTCCCAATAACATGAGTTTTCAAACTAAAAAATTTAAGGACCAATTAGTAGCTGGTGTAGAAGTTATCTACATACAAGGTATGCCCTTCATTCAGTAATTTTTCTGCAAGCGCACTGCAAACATTTTGAGCTAATCTGATTTGCTCGGCTCTACTAGTCTCTCATCCAGAACATATTTTTATCGACCTCGTATAACCTTTGGTCGAACAGAAGTTACATAATTTTATTCCATATTCGTGTGTTTTATTTGGTATATACTGTCTAAATATAAGTCTTCCCCTCCAAGGAACCATTGTCTCATCGATTATGACATTTGGGCCCAGTGAAAAATTGTTTTGATAATTTTTAATCAAAGTTTAACCAGTGGTAATATTTTTCCAAGCCTATCACCTTTTTCAATTGTCTCATTATTTGCAAAGTGCAAATTTGATAATAATAAATCAAAACAGTTATGAGATATTACAGTACATGACAATGTGAAATTGTAAAGGGGGTCTTCTGAGCAATATTTAGTCATAGATATTGGTTTCACTAGACCTGTCCAAATCAGAAGAGCAAGGAATTTTTTAATTTCTTCAGAAGTAGGTTTCTACTTCTTTATTCAACTATACTTCATGTTTAGATGTTGAGGTAATTTTTGTTCCACATATCTGTTTGTCTCCTTTACCAGATGGTTTATTATTACGTCATCTAAAAATAGCAAAAGAATTTTGCCTGGGCTGATATCACGAGGTAATTCTGTCTGAAGTCCACCTTTTCCTGTGAATATAAATGACTTTTGTCTGCCAGTAAACTCTTTTCACTGAGTATTATCTAGTGCACCATCATCATCCTCCTCTGTTTCTTCCTCTTCCTCTACAACTAATCGTTCTAAAACCTCCTCAGTGTTTTCAACTTCAGCATCACCTTTCTCCTCATTCTCTGAGCTTGAACTAAACAAAATTTATTTATCTTCTTCTGACATGGATTACTTCATTGTCACTGCTAGTGTCACTCTCAACTGTATTTTTACGTTGTAAGGATATGAAAAATACTTGAAAGACGCACAGACTCTAAGATGCAGAATAAAACTAACGAGCCGAATCAAACAGAGCAGGCAAACGAGCAGAGTACCGTTCTAAACAACCACTTATCTACCAGTTCTACCAATTGGATCATATATCACTCTTGAGCTAACAAATATCAAAGTAATGCCACAGCACCCCAGACTATTCCATTACCCAAGTTTATTCTATAGAGAATAATTCCAAGAAGAATTAAAATAGTAAAGAGGTTGAAAATTGAAAATAAGAGAAGAAATTTTTTAACACAATTCCAGTTATACTGGAAAAACAGATTAATTATAAGCAAATATATTGTTAGTGCATCACACTGTGGTGAAGTGTGAACTTGGAAACACATGCGATCCAGTGGGCGATCAACATGTTAAGTCAAATTTATCTCTACTTTAATAAAGTAGTTTTCCTAATCTCAAATACTATCATATATACGACATATATCTGTCAGCCATGTAAACATGACAGTTTTAATATAAATGGGAAATAGTAACTCCCATTGGTGCTATTTATTTACCTTCCCAATGCTACTGAATTTCTATATCAGCTCATTGTTATTAACAAATAAATATATGACTGGATTTCCTAAATACATTTGAATTTTATAGTTTATCATTTCATACAGGAGAAATATGTAGCCAATGTTTTTGTCTACTCTCCCTCTGAAAATTTCACTTATCTTAGACATGATTCATGAAGAGTGACTACAAATAGTATGTTTAAATAGTTTTTACATTTTCTTTATGGTCATTCTTTTTCTGTGGGCTTTAACCTGTTAGACTTTAAAATGCTGTAAAAGTACTGTAAGAATACACTCAGGCTGGAATTTTTTAATCAAAATTTTCCTCCTTTATCAGAAGGAATAATTATTCAGAAGCCTTGTAGATTGGTCATTTCTTAAGAAGCTAAATCATATGGTACTGTGTCTTAGCCAACTGTCCAAGGTCAGCACAATGCTATGGCCTGTTCTGTTTGATGGCCTCAGGCAGAAAGCCACAGCATTCTCACTATTAATATCTCTTGACCTTTCGACTTACAAATAAAAGCATCCCTGTAGCCATTTTCCCCCCTGTATATCCATGAAAAACCAAGGACCTAGAGCTTGAGATAAGAAATATTTTAGTTTAATTAGTTTTAGCCATAATCCTGGGCTTTTATGTAATGACTGGAATTTTGTGAAATTTTGTGAAATTTTCTTAAGCACCAATTACATGCAAGTTGCCATGCTAAGTGTCAAAAAACAAAAGTACATCAGTCAGTTGTGCCCTCAAGGAGCCTATGGTCTAATTGGAGAGAATGAATAAAACAAAATACTACAAAGTAGGTTAAAAAGTAGTAAGCACCACAAGAGAAATACAGACAAGATGATTTGGGGGATTCAGAGGAAATTACTGAATTTTGTGGGCTGACAGCAGAGGGGAGGGAATTTATGATTAATCTGAGAAGAAGATGGCATTTGAACTTGTCCTTGATGGATAAAATTTAAACATGTGGAGAGCCATAAGTGTGAATATTATAGATTGAGGGATCAGCATGATGAAGAACATGGAGGTCAGAAAACATGAGGTAATAAAAACATTTCAAGTAGTTTAGTTTGGCCAAAGAACAGCACGTATGAATGAAAAACCATGGAAAATAAAATTGGAAAATTAGTTTGAGAGCAAATCTATAGGGCTGTTAAGGCCAGATGATGGAAGGTCAGCTCAATTTTACAAACAATGGGGTCCACTGAAGGAGAACGCCACATTCAACATGTGCTTAAGAGGTGTGTCGGACTGAACTGGAAGTGAGGATACTGACCTACTAGATATGTTCTATAGCAATCCAGTAAGAAAGAGCCTAGATTCTCTGGAAAACAGCCTCAAGCAAGGATCAAAGCGCTAATACATTATTTAAGAAGTGCAAACCCAGGCCAGTGAGGCTAAAGAAAAAGGAAAGAGGGGAAAGATATGAAGCAATGCAAAGTGATGCCAGGCAGAAGTGGCCTCTGCTTTGTGATGAGCCATGAAGAGGCAGAGTGAATTATTCAGCAGGTCCGACCTTTGGCATGTGAGACCCCTTGGAATGGGGCAGCTGAGCTGAAGGTCCTAGAAATGGGCAGTGACCATGATATCTAAGAAAGTACATAGGCTTTATGTTGGAAATAATGAGTCAAGAGAAAAGAAGCATTTATACTGCATTTAAGGAATAACTCTTTTAGTAGGCAATCATGCTTCCCTTTCAACAGTATTTAGAAAATCACCTCCCTCTCAAGTATGAAGACTTAAAAACCAAGAACCATTGGCTTAAAAGATACTTCTGTATATTATCTGAGTTAGTAGGATTTGAGTATTACATTTCTTTCATTCCAATTCTATGACTTGTCGTCATAAAGTTTTGGCATGTACAGCCCCAGTCTTTAGAAGAGGGGATCAGAACTGTGTAAAACTTGATAAAGTAACATTTATCATCTAAGGATGGGACTATAAACACCAATCTGGACATAATGGAGCACACTTAGCCTTTTGTATGGAATTGTAAGAAAAATAAGGTCATAAAGAATCCTCTGCCCTTAAGAAAAAGTCTCAGCTGCAAATCACTTTTGAGTACCAAAGCTAAAATGTAATAGTTTACCTTCAAAACTGAAAAGGGAAAGGAGACTTTTTTCCCACTTTTTATTTTTTGCTAACTTTACCAAAAGCTGATGCCAGCCAAATTTAGCTTTATTTTTTTTTTCTTGGATTTTTTCCCCCTAATCTAAAACAGGCTTGGTGCACTGGAAAAGGAATTAGAATTGCGGTCAGACTTTCAGGCCTCGAGTTGCTTCTGCCTCTGTGAAAAAAATAGCCAGTAAGAATTCACTTCGAAATTCAGTCTCCTCAACTGTAAAATGAAGATAACGGTACTCACCCTGCCAACCTTAGGGACTGTTCTAAGAAATAAATGAGACAGCGCTCTGCTAAAGTGCTTTTCAAAGTGAAGTTACTGTGTTTTCTGTAGAGTCAAAGGCAGTTCTCTCTAAGTGGGCAAGTCAAAGCATGGACAGAACCTGACACCCAAGACAGGCTCAAGGACCAGAAAAAGAAGAAAATGCCTCAAATCTCTGCTTCTGCTTCACCCACAGTGTGGAAAATGCCCAAACCACACTGCACCAGATAGGTTAAACTGATCCTAAAGGTTTGAGGAATTTTATTGCCTTTGTGAGAGACTTAGCCAATCCTTCACCTACCAAAAGTCATGCTGCTACTCTCTGTGGGTTCCCCCGGTGCTTTGAAGATTTCTCTAGTGGCACTTGACTTGCTTTGTGTTTTATTTCAAATTCCTGCCTAACCACTTATTATATGTATGACCTAAAACCTTTTAACTCATCTGTGCCTCAGTTTCCTCGTCTATAAATTATAAATAAGAAAACCTAATTTATAGGATTGTCAGAAAGTTCAGAATAATACTACTAATACGTCTAGCGTAGTGCCTGATACATGGATGGTATTCGATAAATATCAGCTATAATTAGTATTGCTGTTATTTTTAGCATGATAGAGTAGAAAGAACAAATGCTTTGAAACCAGACAGTTCTGCATTTAAATCATCTCTGTCACTTACAATCAGCATAATCTTAAGCAATTTAAAAATTTTTGAAGTTGAGTTTTGAGATGACACATGCTTTCAGAGTGTAATTGTTATAATTTCAGAGATATCTATAGTACATTGAGTGGCAGCCCCCCCAAAAGATATATTCATGTCCTAATCCCCAGAATCTGTAAATGTGGGTTATTTGGTGAAAGGGTCTTTATAGATATATTTAAGTTAAAAATCTGAGATCTTGCTGGATTATGTAAGGTAAGGACCCACCCAGATAATCCAATGATGTATCCTTATACAGATGAGAAGACACGGAGACGGGGAGAAAGCAATGTGACCACAGAGGCAGAGATCAGAGTGATGCAGCCACAAGCCAAGGATTAGAGAGGAAAGGAAGGACTCACCCCTAGAGATTTTTAAGGTCCCTTTTGAGGGAGCATGGCCCTGCCGACACCTTGATTTCAGATTTCCAGCCTCCAGAACTGTTAGAGAATAAATTTCCATTGTCTTAAGCCACCAATTTTGTGGTAATTTGTTCTTGTAGCTCTAGGACATTGATAGAATGTCTAATGCAGAGTGCCTGGTATGATGCTGGCATGTGACAAGTTCTCAGCAAATGGCAGTTACATAGGGGGTTCCTCACCTGTACTCACCAGCCCCTCAGTAAGTCACAACCTGTCTAAATCCATTGGTGGTCACTTGAGAGTCTGTCACCGGGGAGCAGGGGGCATAGTTAGCTTCAGCCCACTCAACATAGAAGCCTGACCTGAGTTTTGTTAACAGCAGACGCTACCACAGGCAATTGACACCAGGGTTCTCCGGCTTTACAATAGCACAGATCCAGTCTCATTATGCATTGAAGTGTTTGTTCTCCTAAAACTCTCACTGCTCCAAAGGTTTAGAATTTAAAAATAACAACAAATCTCTGTTTAAAGGAATGAACAATACACTTAAAGGTTCTTCTTGTAACAATAGCCTTTTGCATCCTGAAGTGCTATAAAAATTCAGAGAGCAACTTCACCCAGTTGTGGAAGATAAAAGAATAGCAACTAAAACAGGCAGTCAAACCAAGGCAGGGGAGCGGCCTGTTGTCTCTGGGCTGAAAACAGCCTTGAATGCTGAAAGGCTGAAATGTCTTTAAAGAGGGGGGTGTGGGCACATATAACAGACTCCTGCAGTCTGTGTCTCTGAGCTTTGCATCCAGAATGAAGTGGACTGTTGGCATACTCCTCCCAGGGGCCGCTGTCTTAGGTGTGACTGTTGGAGCCAAGTATCTGTCTCTGGTGGGATCCAAAATTTACACATCACAGATGAGATGGAACAAACGTGGAATCTCCTTTTTTTTTTTTAAGTTTCTCTAACGGACTTTAACTTCCTCATGAATCACCATCCTGTAGGGCAATGATAATAGCAACCCTTACCAGTGGTTGCTCTCTGTGCCAGGCACTCTTCCAAGGACTCGAGATATATGAACCATTTAATCCTACACATCCTAGGAGGTAGCGCTTTTAGGATCCCCATTTAGCAGATGAGCAACCAGTGTCAGAGGTTTATTTGCCCAAGGCCACATAGCTCACAAATGGAGCAGGTCATCCCGCTCCAGAGTTCATACTCTTGGTCACTAGGCTAAACTGTGAGAAATAAAATTAAACTTGCCATTAAAATTATCTTCTCTATTCACCTCAGTTTTAAACAGTCTCTTTCAGATAAAGTCTATCTCTTTAGGGGCAATGCTCAGTCATGTCCTCACGTCTATGGGAAAGGGGCCCCCGTGGCCTGCGGGTGCCTGGGCATCTGGTGGACATCACTGCCAAGAGTGGGGATGGGAAGTCCTGCAGTCTGCTCTCTGTTGGTCTCTACCTGGTCTCTAGTCCTGGCATTGTATGGAAGGCGGCTCTCACACGCTATCAGGGAGTGGTCAGGAGTGGCCAGCAGGGCACCTCTTCTGCAGCCTGCTGCCACTGGGGACAGTATGGAGGTGTGTCTGCTCCCCACCTCAACCACCACTCCCTCAGCTTTGGCAATGAGTCCCTTCAACCAGTTGAGCAGGCTCTTAGTCTTTTCTTGGCTGACTGGAAACCTAGGAAGCCTTGTAATGTCAACATCAGCTGCAGTGAAAAGGAAAGGACTGCCTTTGTCCTTTCCTGACTCTCACCAAGCCATTTCCAAACCATCACCAGATGCTGCTCCAAGGGAGCTTGTAGTTTTCCTAGTTTGCATTCAGGGAGGTTGAAATGTAAACATTACAGCCCGAAGGTGCAAAAAATGTAGCTCTTATTTACCATTATAAATCTCAACTTTCTATGGGGCCCCATTCTCACTCAGAAGAGAGAGACAGAGAAAGAGAGAGAATTTTTTAAAACTTAAACCTCAGTCTGTTCTACTTTTAGAAAAATCTCTATGGTACTTATCCTCTTTGGGGTAAATATTCAATCAATTCAAAGTTAAATCCCATATCAGTGCTGATTCTTACAAATCCCTCAAAGGGGCTCTTCTCTTCCTCTTACTTCCCAAGATGGCCTCTAGGGAATGATGGAAATTGAGAGCGGGGACTCTGGTCTCCCGCAAGCTGGGTTTTGTCGATCTGGTCTAGTCTCTGAGTGCCCCCTGCTGGTGTTCACCAGGGTGTGGCTGATCCTGGTTGGTCTTAAGTGGATTATGCTGGAATACACTGCTGGACTCAGATTCCTGCCTCATAGCCTCCAGGTAGGAGGTCTCCACATTTTGTTACCTCCTTGTCTTGCTCCTAGGCCTCTTCAGATTCACTGTTCTATCAAAACCTCTATGTATCCCTATCAGGTCCACATGGAACCCTACGTTCACAAGGAACCACTGATTTGGAGGTGGAAGTAATTTGAGTCAGTGGCTGAACCCTCAGTGAGACAGATTCTTCCAATAAACATGGTAGAAGAAGCCTTTGGCTTTTCCTGGTGTGATGTAGTGATTTATAGAAAATGTATATATTTTTTCTCATATATAGTTCGTCTTCATCTACAGTTCCTGGCTCACAGATCCCCAAACCCTTGGAATTTCCTGAACAATAAGAACAATGGGATATTTGGTCTCCCCTCTTCAGTTCCTGAAAAAGCTTCAGAAAAAGTGACTTTCTGATTCCACCTCAGGGTGTGGGGGGGCGGGGCTGGTTGCCAGGAGAATCAACTATGTGATTAGAGGGTTGGAACCTTCAGTCCTACCCATTGATTTCCAGGGAGGGGCTGGAGGTTGAATCAACTGCCATTGGCCAGTGATTTATTCCATCATGACCATGTAATGTAGCCTTCATAAAAAACCCAAAGGATAGCTTTTTGGCCCTTCTTGGGGGAACCAGACTGATTCTGCCATGCCGTGCCACCATGTCAGGCCCCACACTCCATGAGGACAGAAGCTCCTTTGTTTGGGACCTCCTTTATGTATCTCTTCAGCTGGCTGTTGATCGTATCCTTTAATATCTTTTTATAATAAATAGGTAATTTGCTGAATAAACAAGTTTTCCTGAGTTCTGTGAGCTGTTCTAGCAGATTGATCAAATCTGAGGAGGGTTTTATAATCAGGGTATAAATCTCTGATTTACAGCCATTAGGTCAGAAGCGCAGGTAACAATCTAGACATGCAACTGGCATCTGAAGTGGAGGATGGTCTTGTGGGACTGAGTCCTTTACCTATGGAATCTGATTCTATCTCTAGGTAGATAATGTCAGAATTGAGTTGAATTCTCAGACACCCTGCTGGCATCTGATAATTGCTTGTTGGTATGGGGAACCTCCACACATATGTTAGAATTGAGATCATGAACCCTCTTAACCTGGGGTAGCTGTGAAAGCAGTTCTGTCACCCAGACTCTAACATCACAGGTGCCTCTAAGGATAATCCCATGGTGTAACTGGGCAGTTCTTCCAGATGTGTTGTTGTACTTGACTGATTTGTTCTTAGTCATGTAGCCTCCAAAACTGGTTCTATTCAGAAATTTCTATGAACTATCTAATACTCTTTATATTTTTCTGCCTAGACTGACTCCAGTGGAGTCTGTTGTCTGCAACTCAGAACCCTGAAAATGCAGTAAAAACAGTGTAATCATGTTTATAGGATTTACATGAATTACTGTAAGACATACTATAAAACTAGAGGGCTCTCTGTCTTTGTCAAGGCTGTCTTGGTTTTAAATAAGAGATATTAACTTAAGCCATCTTTTGTCTAAAAGGAAAATTCATTAGAATGATACTAAGAGCTGTGTAGTGTTCTGGGAAGGAGAAAACCCTCAAGAGACAAGGAAAAATGTCTCTTTTTTTCCTGTCTCTTTTATGCTTCTCCATGCACAGTTCCTGAGTTTATATTACTTAAGTTTCAGCCACAAGTACAGACTATTTCTCAGTGCCAATTCCAAATTCTTGAAAGAAAGATCAAGCCTAGAAGGGGTCAAGATGTTCACCCCAATCCAATCAGTTAAGGCCAGGAGACTACATAGCATAAAAATATGGCTGTGGAGTGGACAGGAGCATAAAAAGTTTAGAATAAGATAATAGGCACTCCAAACTGTTAAATTCTTAGAGATCTGTGTTTAGAAAACTTACCAGAGCTCAAAATTCTAGGGCTCGCTAATGTCTGAGTGTAAATCAGAGGTCTATAAGATATAGCCCAATGTATTTTGAAGCTGCCAAAGCCTTCCTAAGGCTTCCATGATACCTTTCGGAAACCTCTTGACGGGGAATTTTGATAAACCCTTAGAGACCAGCAGCTTTGGTCTTAATGGCTGTGGTAACCATTATCTTGACTTTCCATGAGCTTTTCCCATTCACACTCCCTTCTCCAATGTTGTTACTATAAAGTCCCTGTGATGTGCAGCTTGTTTGAGTAAAGTCCAACCTCAAGGTGAAAACATCATAGAATGGACTGCTGATTTTCCTTTTTTAGAAATTATATTGAAGTTCCCAAATATGCCATGGTGGCTAAACTCTGAATCTTTATACTTTGCAAGAGAATACCAGAATCCTCAAGTCAAACCAGTTTTGCCAACCAAGGTATTCACCAGACAACACAATTAATGATGGCGTTCAGGTCCTCAGGAGGGCTGGAATGAAATGGTTTAAGTGGTATTTAGAGTTCCAAATGAGGCTAAGAATTATGGTCTAGAAACACTAGGGCTCAACCATGTGCTAAGTACCAGAGAACAAGATGGAACATTTCCTCTGTCTTAGAATTCTGGCAAAAGCCCCAAAGCTGGAGACAGTAAGTACTAAGTACTTACACAAAATCTGGGGGGAAAAAAAAAAAAAGACTTACCAAAACACAGAAAAATCAATCTAACAATTACCACCCTGTTTAAAAACTAGAAATTTAAAAACAGATTCTTAGAATGGACATGTAGGAATAGACACATTCATAGGGACAGGTAAGGCTGCAGTGAGGGGAGATGGCCATGCTTCTCCCTGCCTGGAAATTTGCAAAGCTTCCCAAACTCAAAGGTCCAACTTCTCCTTCCCCAGTACAGTAGACTTGATACACTGGGAGACCCTACCACAACTAGATCTGGCATGAAACAAAATTTTAATTACACAGCTAGACTCAAATGAGGGAAAGCACCCAGGGTGGAAAAACAAAGCCAAACTAAAAACAAAACTCTTGATTTGAAAACCAAAGTAGCAAGTGGGTGTACATATGTGAAAGACAGAATTTCTCTGAAGGCATGTGTTACCAATGATCCAGGAACTGACTGTGGGTTGGAGAGTAGGTTGGAGTCCACGATTAAGCAGGGTGAAAGGAGACCCTAGCTGTGAATACACTGCTAAGGGTCACAGTAAGTCAGCCACAGAGGAAAGGGCTCTGGAAGAACACCAAGGGTATGGGGACAAGACCAAAACAACACTGACAGGTAAGAGACATTTCTTCTGCCCCTAATCCTTCTTCCCTGGCTCTGCATAGAGAAGGAAGAGAGGACCAGAGGCAACAACAGAGGAGAGGTGGAAAAAAAGAACAAGTGAAAGAACAGGCCACTGTGGATTAGGCCTGATAGGAGAGCAGGCAGAAGATTTAACCTGAGTGGACCTTAATACTGTGCCTGAAAAATGGCTGG
This sequence comes from Vicugna pacos, assembly GCF_048564905.1. Classification (NCBI taxonomy): domain Eukaryota; kingdom Metazoa; phylum Chordata; class Mammalia; order Artiodactyla; family Camelidae; genus Vicugna; species Vicugna pacos. The sequence continues at coordinate 30,358,349 of NC_132988.1, forward strand.
AAAGCTGTGCATGAAGAAGGGAGATCCAAGAGCATGTTTTCAGGCAATGACAGGAGAAGAGTAAACTCCATTGAATTCCAGCCATTCAATAAACAAGTTCCTCTCACCCAGACAGCAGGCGGCCTGCCCCTGCTTCATGGTTGTCTCAAATGACTGGGCATAAACTTGGGTTAGATTCCATGAAGAAGCTCTGAAAATTAGCCTGGGACAAGGAACTAAGGAAATCTGGCTGCCAAACAAATTAAAAGCAGATGGCCAATAAGCACATGAAAAGATGCTCAACATCACTAATTATCAGAGAAATGCAAATTAAAACTACAATGAGGCATCACCTCACACCAGTTAGAATGACCATCATTAAAAAGTCCACAAATGATAAATGCTGGAGAAAAAGGAACCCTCCTACACTGTTGGTGGGAATGTAAATGGATGCAGCCACTGTGGAGGACAGTATGGAGATTCCTCAAAAAACTAAAAATAGACTTACCATATGATCCAGCAATTCCACTCCTGGGCATATATCCAGAGGAAAATATAACTCAGAAAGACATATGCACCCCAGTGTTCACAGGAGCACTATTTACAACAGCCAAGACATGGGAACAACCCATCTGTCCATCAACAGATGACTGGATAAAGAAAATGCGGTGTATATGTATATATACAACGGACTACTACTCAGTCATTAAAAAGAATAAAATGCCTTTTGCAGCAACATGGATGGACCTGGAGATTGTCATTCTAAGTGAAGTAAGTCAGAAAGAAAGAAAAATAGCATATGACGTCACTTATATGTGGAATCTTAAAAAAAAAAAAGGACACAAGTGAACTTATCTACAAAACAGAAACAGACTCACAGACATGGAAAGCAAACTTATAGTTACCAGGGGTAAAAGGGGTGGGAAGGGGTTAATAGGGAATTCAAAATTTGCACCTCTTGGGGAGTGATAGAATTGTTAACTGTCTTGATTTTGGTGGTGGTTTCATTAGTGTATATATCCATCAAAATTCATCAAATTGTACATCAGAAATATGTGTAGTTTACTGCACAGGAATCATAAAACTTTGTTTAAAAAAAAAAAGAAAATCTCATGGTTCATGTTAACACAGACTTATAGATACCACAGCCCAAATCATACCCCCAGGAAACATTCTTTAAGAGCCATCTGATGTAACCTAGTTAGTGCAAAAGATGCTTCCCCAAAATCTTTACCATGAAGAAGGGGGTTCTGCTACATTGCCTCTGTTTCTGGGGGATTTCTGATGTTATTGAGAAAATGATGCATATTTGAACCTCAATCATTTGGATGCACTGGGAGAAAGGTCAAAAGGTAGTGAGGGCCTGAACAGAACAATGAAATGTGAAGGCTAGTTATAGAATTAGAGCAGAAGATCATTTATTTTGTTACTTTTGTATAATCACAGTATCAAACAATTCCAGCTCAACTTTAAAGGAAGGATAAAAATTTAGATTAATGTGAATGAAAACAAGTCAACAGGCCTCAGAATGTTGCACAGTAAAATGAAAAAACACCGCATTTTCTTTGTTGAATTAGATGCTGAACCTGGAAGATAAAGCCATTTTAATAAAATCCTTTATTTTCTGAACTATGGATTTTGGACAAAATTCCTCTCACAAGTATTTATCACTTTGAAAAATGCTTATTTTGAAGTTATTGTTCTGTAAGAACTATTTGTTCATATCTAGATTATCATAACTTCTAAATTCTGAAGGCTTTAAACAAATAATAATGAATTGCATTTTCTCAGCCATCAGAAGCAAGAGACCGGTGAGCTCTGGCTAAAGGAAAGGGGTCATTTTACCCTGAAACTTTCATTAGAAGCAGACTAACTTTTGGTGGGATTCTGCACTTTTGACAAAAGATTGAATGCAACAGCAATTTCATCAGCCCTCCATGGAGACCTGACGTTTATAGAAAGCCTGGCAGTGTTCAAAGGGCTTCACCAGAGGTGCAGCAGTTACAGCCTTAAATCAACGGAGGGGGCCTGGCTCCTAGACCATCACAGACGAGTTTGTGGCCTCCAGAAGCCAGCCAATCTCTCCAAGTTTCAATCTCCTCATTTAAAAATATGGGCATTTCATGATCCACCTCAATGTCCCTTCCAAGCCTAATAAGACTCAGGGGTCTTGACCTCTTGGCAACCAACTATTACAGTGCAGCCACTCTGGTGAATGAGCAGAGAGAGGCTGGTGAAGCTCGCCAAGCTAAAGGAAATGGTTATGGACTGAGAGCACGGTGAAAACTGACATGCAAGTAGTTCAGACAAAGCAAAAAGGAAACCACTTTTTTGAATACTCTTCGCGATATGTATGCAATTTACTTCCTAAAAAAGACAGAGCATTTTCATGGCTGGTGTGCGTCCAAACCTGACAGAGATGCATGAACTGCATCTGGCTATTTTAAAGTGGTAAGAAGTTAGTGACAAGTGCTCTTCCGTTTCTTTTTTAAATTATTAGACTTTGGGGGTGAGGAGAAAATGTACGGGGAACCTGAGTAATCCTTTCAAGGGCTTCTCCTTACTTTGGCACTCGGAGAGCTCTCAAGAGGAAAGAAGAGATTTTTTTCAACTATGTAGTCTTCCAGGAACAGGAAATTCATAGCAAAACATTTCCCTTTGTTTTGAGGTAGTCACAGCACCACAAAACCCAAGGGCCCATACTGAGAAAGTCATCTATAGATCTTTGTATGTGAGCCAGCATTCCTTGCCATATTGTTTATTTAAAACATACACATACACCTAAATTCACATACATGTAGGAAATTTAAATGCAAATTTCTTTTCCAATACCTATCACATGCATGCTAAAAACAAGTTTATATAATAAAACTAGTCAAAAATATGCAGTCTAAAAATTCTGATCTTATTCAAATTAACCCTAATAATGTAGTACATTTATTGTCAGCTAGGGTCCTGTGACACTTAGGTATGTCAGAGAAAGCTTCAAAAGTGTACTAATAAATTTTAAACAATGTGGAAAGTATTAAAAGTATGAAGCCTATGATGTCCATTGGATGGACCATACAGCCTAATGGACAGAAGCAACATGATGTGGAACAAACGGACAACCTCCTAGGTGGGGGACATAAGGCAGTGGTAACATTAAACCAAAACAAACAAACAAACAAAATTTACTGGAATAAGGGAGAACTTTGCCCTTAGAAGCCTAAAGAGAATAAGTCAGATCAACACATGGTTCTATTCAGTAGAAGCAAAGTGATAAAACACAGTAAGAGCTGTAATATCATAGAAGTTATTGTTTTATAATGACTGTTGACTTGCTAATTTTCCATTTCTTCAAGTGTACTGAAAAAGATCCTAATACTCAAAAGGGTGAGAATCACTGTTACCAGAAAGCATTTGGGGGTTGGTCCTGACTTTCCTATATTGCTCAAACATCAATACCCCTTATTCTCCTGGATGTCTCATAGGGCTGCTGAGTCAATCCAGGTTCATTCTGATCTTGTGAAGGACATAGAATAAAGCCCTCACAAGCTGGACATTCCCAATATCTATCATCCAAGGGAAAAAAGGTCCCTGGCTAGAAAAAGAGATCCTGAGATAGGTGGGAAGGGAACAGTCGTTCTTTCTCTGGGACTTGGCGTGAGGCCACCACCAGGTGGTAGAGATTGAAGATTTCCTCCAAAGGAGGCAGAAACAAGGCAGAGAGAGGAATCTTGCAAACCAGATCATCTGTTTTTATGTGACTCTTAGTATTTATTTCCCTTTTGTAAACCCAAAGTTTTTGGTATCTAAAAATTGTTGTTTAAAAGTTGTAGTTTGGTCACAGCCACACTATGGGCTTTGGAGAATTAAGGAGACATTTGGGTCCACCCTTGACCTGAGCATTATTGGAGGAGAAGTGACCTAATTAATTAATGGGGGGGGGGATTAATGTGGTGACAACAGCATAATAAGTAAAAAATCCCCAAGGAGAAGGGGAGTCCTGGGAACAAATGTTTGCCATAACACCTGGCTGTCCCTCCCGAGGTGCAGTGAAGGTCCCTTCCTTCACTGCTAAGCCTTGATGGATCAGGCTTTGATTTACCAAGGGGTCTTGCAGGTTCCTTAACACACATATAATAAAAGAGCAGGGAAGGCTGGCTGGTAAGTTTGGCACTATAGGAAAGTCAGGTTCAGACTTAAAATGTTATCACAACAATGAGTGACAAACCCCCAGTATGAAATTCTGACACAGTTCAATTGCTGAAGGAACATCAACCAATTCACACTGTACTTTGGACATTATTTTTAATCTTGAATTTAGTGTGTGCATCAGGAAGTGACATTTACCAATTTTTTTTAGCTTTTAAATTAAGGAAGGTTTTGAACAGGGACAAATCTCAGGATTTCCTAATTCAAGAGTATTACATGTCTCAGCTTAAATTCTTCCATTAAGTGTCTGTAGTGTTGATTGTGTAAAAAGCTGGCTATGATTCCTAAAATCAAGCTGGAGTTCAAGCCTGGTAGGATTTTCTTTTATGGGGACAGAAAGGAAGCCAAAGTGAAATAGAGAAATGAGATGAGAATCCAGATTAAAACCTCACTTTCCTAAAAAACAACAAGGGTGTCCCCAAAACCACCACAACATTTTGACTATCAGCACCATGGCACTGAAGCCCTTAGAAATATAGGCCAGGCTGGAACTGCAACTTCTCAGAAAACCACAGACTCACACATGGATCTATAAATTCTTCTGTCTTTAACAAACATAAAACAACAATCCTCCCAACAGCAGACGACAGCACCACGATCTCTTAGTCCCAGTCATTCTCACTGATGACCATGATGTTTTCTGACCAAGGATAATCTCCATGTAGGGAATAAATTGATAATAAAAATCGACAAAATGAATTTCTGCATATTAGCTTTGACATTATGACTGATATCTACTCTAAAATAAGAGGTGTAACTTTCCCTCCTCTCCCCCACCCCAAAATACCCCCAAAATATTAAAAAAATACAATTTAAAAGACCACAGACTTTTTCAAAATCATAAAGAAATAACATGATGTATACCTTACAACTACCAATACTCAAAATGAGCCACAAAATCAAAAACAATGCTAGGTCCATTAACACCATATCCCTCTATGCCAAGTGTATGACACTGTCACTTGCATGTTGAGATTATTTTTCCTGTTAATAATAATGAATTTGCATTGGCCCATCAACATACTTTTTAGGGCCCTTGATGAGCCACAATGACATTTTAAAGGTGGTTGCTAGGGCAGGACAGGAGATGGATGACCTTAGCCAGGTAGAATGGGGATTAAATCTGTGGCCATGGCTCCTTCAGCATGAAGCTCCAGCAGCGAAGCTCAGCCAGAGCCCTCACCTGTGCTAACAGATGTGGTGAGCAGGGGTGGAGCCAGCCAGCCAGCCGTATCCTGTGCCTGTCAACTCTCTCTTTCAGGCTGCATCAGACCGCTTGGCATCATTCTTACCTTCACTGGTGTTCAAACATTATTTGTTAGCAGATGATGTTATTTTTCTTTCTTTCTTGACGCATAAATGGCATATCCATTGATGGGGTGGGTGAATGGGCTAGTAAACAGAAATGTAAGGACTAAAAATCATTTGTTGTTACAGCTGGAAGGAATTGAGTCCAACATCAATACTCTGCAGATGAGAAAACTACAGTGTGGAGAGGTTAAGTCCCTTGCCCAAGGTCGTGGAGTTATTAAGTGTTGGAGCCGGGACTAGAATTACATCTTTCGTCCCTGAACTGGTCTCCACAGTGAAGGCTTCTGGACTTCACCCCAATATGAGGGAAAAGAGTTGTGAGGGTAGGAAGAAAGAAGCTTTGATCTCCCAAATGGCTCAAAATTTCTTTTAAAAACTGAATTTTGTTGGCATGGCTGGGAGCACTGCCTTGACAAGTCTCTTTTGTCTGACCTCCCCCACACAAGCCTAACTGTGGCCAAGGGGGCTCAGCACGCTGGCTGCCTCAAGGGTCTAGGCAGGCACAGGCAAGTTCCTTTGAGGCTTGGGCTCCTGGCAACTGCACGGACACCCAGGGCCGCGAGGCTCTGGAGCCCCATCACTGTCTCAGAGGCTTCCCCTTCATGCTGGGCAGTGGATCTCAGGCAGTGATTTACCAACTGCTAGAGATACCAGTATGTAACAGCCAAACAACTGTACCAGCACATACAGCAGTCCTGAAATCAGCCCTACATGTGCCCACTTCAGATGAAATACTCTTAACGAGATGCTCAGCTTGTAAGTTTCCCAAGAAGTAAACTCAATCCAATATGTTGCTGCATGGAATGTTACTCAAAGTATGGGAAGTGCCCAAAGGACTTGAGGCGCAGGAAAAATCATGGTGAGTTGGCCCCCAATCCACCCCAACCTCGCAGAGTACTTCTGCCACCACGCCACAGTCCCTTACACACACACACAAAGCAAATATCGTAAGCAGTTTTCAAAAGGAAGCCGCCAAAGGGCATGAGCCTAGGGCTGTATATGTTTATGAGCAGCTTGCATAGGAGTCTCCTTGTCCTCCTCCCCTCAGTTCCTCCCTCACCCTCCAAATAGGTTTGGGCTCTGGGAATGGCTGTGTGCATCAGATCATCTTTTCATCTAGTCAGTACCAAGCAATGAAGTCAAATGACACTGGTAAAATATGCTTTGGCCTAAATTTGCTAGAAGAGCTCTTTGGACTTGCCCAGAACTCACTCAATTACTGAACATTCTCTCATTTAGCTTTTGTGTTTGCTGGACAGAACCCAAGAGGAAGATATTATCATAGCGGGGTACAACAAGGCCACTGTGGTCTGAGTGACGGGCCGTAACATCTAGCTTGAGAAAAGTACCTGTTTTTCAGGGTGGCTTGAGCAGCATTAGGCAAGAATCTTGCAAGCCATCTTTTACAAGGAGGCCAGCAAGATCACAGAAGGCAATACCCAGCTTGCTCAGAGACAAGCTGTTTCCTAATCAAGTTTCCTTATACTCAGAACTACGGAAACGTTTTCAAAGGTATTATTCTCGGCAGGTTTCCAGTAATACAACATTTCCAGACTTATCCAAATGGCTTCTGAAATATTTGCTGTTTGTTGAGAGCAGCTTTCAAGATGAGGTAATTAAAAGAAATCTATCAATTTGAGATTATTTTTCCACGAGTAAATAATGTTGACATACTCTTCAAATAAACCCACAATTTACTGCAATCTGTTTTTAGACAAACCCTCCACTTTAACCTCCAAATGGGAAAAACGAAGAGACTTTCCTCTTCTCATTTAATCAAGAACATATGTTCAAAGATAATACCGGAGGCTTATTCTGGGAAGCGTTCTGCTCTTCCTCTGACAGCGACGCAGTGAGCTCACGAGTCAGCCTCGACACATAATGAAAGCTCACGCCACCATAAATCTCCCGCCCCGCGGAGGTCACTTCAGAAAAATCGCCTGCTGCTCAAATGAGCACCAGCTATGCTGAGGCAGACGGGAGGGGGACAAACGCCAACTGGGATCAACACCAGCAGGGCTGCACCAAACTGTGGCACCCAGGCAGACGCAAGAAAAAGGAGCCAGGGACCAAGCAGGTGTGTGTGTGTGTGCATGTTTACACACAACCTCACCAGCTCCGTTTGTTCTTTCTGAGCAAGAACGAGCAAGTTCACTAGAGACTAGCTGCTTTCCCCCTCAGGAGGAGAGCTTGGGAGGCACCAATTTTCATTAAACCTAAAAGTACACACAGTGGCAGGAGGCCAAAACAGTCCTCAAAAGTGAGGCTTTTAAAAACATCTGTTAGGGGTTTTGAGATCCTAAGGAAGGAGAAAGAGAGAGAGGGAGAGGGGGGGAAAGGGAGAGGAAGGGGAGGAGGTGGGGGGAGGGAGGGGTGACAGGGAGAGAAGAGGGATAAGGGGCCAGGGGCGGCTCAGAGTCCAGTGCTTTTCATTTCCAGACTGTGAGTCATAAAAAAGAGTGCGTAAATCTGGATGGCCAAAATACGCTGACCCGAGTCTGGGTTTACTAACACCTGAAGTACATTTCATGGGAATTAGGTTTAAATATCAACCTGATCATGAAGCTTGAAAGGGTTTTCTCCCATCTCAGGATGCCAGGAGTCCTCTGGAACCTGGAATGGAGTTTTCTGGCAGCAAAGGTTTACTGTAGCATAAAAGAAATTATGGAGATTTCCCCGCTAGGCATAAGGATGTGAACACTGTAGGCACCTGTGGGCCCAAGAAGGTTACCCACCAAGATCCCTTTAAACACCAAATTATGGACTATTAGGCCACTGCTTCAAGGCTTCCACAAATGTGAAACCTTGACAAATTCCCAAATAAAAGCCGTAAAACCAATCATTTTTTAAACCCGCATGAGTGACACCAGAAAAATTAGAGCAGTGTGGCAGGTCACTGTGAAATAAAGCTGCCATAAAGAAGCTTATGATGCTGTCATGGAAAAGGCAATTAGAAGGTTACTTTCTCTCAGGTCTCAGATTGGTTCTTGTTCCTCCAGCCCCCCGCCTGCCACCTCCCTGCTGCAAAATGGATCAGTCTATAATAAGTAGTAGTTATATATCCTAAGGAAGCAATTCCTTTTAGTTGTTCCACTATAAAAAAGCATCCAGATTTAGAACTTGACAGGAACCAGTATCTCCTGCCCCCGAGAGCCGGCAGAAAGTCTGTGTGTGTCATTCAGCCAGCATGAAGTCTGGGTGTTTTAAAAGCTTTAATTTGAAGGGGATAAAAAACCTGGGCATTAAGCAATTTGGCTGTGGATATTTAATGCATCGGCCACGCTACAGAATTGGAACCCCCTATTTAAAATGAGAAATTGAAATCTTACACGCTCTGCAGGCAAGGTGTAAGTAAATGTAGGATGGTAAGCAGAAATCAGCTGAGAACCTGCAGAAACTCCATTAGAAGGACTAATGACATGCTCAAAAGTGGCCTTCAATAAATGCTACGGTATCATTTGCAGGTGTGTAAAATAGGTCTGGCTTTTAATTAGCCAGAGCCATGCCTCCCAGCGTTTAGGTAAAGGCACCTGGGAAGCAATGGCCCAGAGAAGCTGAGATTTGCCCCAAGACACATAACTCCTCAGTGGCCACACCAAGATTGGAGCTCAGTCCCCTCTAATTTCCACTCTAACACACTTGTACACCAAAGATGTCTAATTCCTAATCCACAGACCCTGTAAATATGGAATCTTACATGCAAAAGAGGCTTTGTGGATGTGACTAAGGTACAGATTTTGAGATGGGGAGATAATCCTGTATTATCCAGGTGGCCCAATGTAATCACAAAGGTTCTTATAAGTGAAAGAGGGGGCAGGAGCGTGAGGGCCAGAGTCAGTCAGAGAGATTAGAACTTACGCTGCTGGCTTTGCGGATAGAGGAAGAGACCACAAGCTAAGGAACACCAGGTGGCCTCTAAAAGATGGAAAAGGCAAGGAAATGGGTTCTGGAGCCTCCAGAAGGAATTCAATTCTGCGGACACCTTGAATTTAGCCCCATGAGACTCTTTCAGACTTTGGATCTCCAGAATCATAAGAGGATAAATTTTTGTTGCTTTAAACCACTAAGTTTGAGGCAAATTATCACAAATCATTAGAGCAGCAAGAGGAAACTAATACGGTGCTCTAGATGGATGTTGCATTTCCCCTTCATTTTCATTTTCACCATTACCTCAGTGGCGGTCAAATTCTTTATAAAAACCAAAAGGACCCCCCACCTTTAGTCTTTAGCACCTTCTATTCTGCTTTCAGTCACTCTCTTCTTCTCTAGCCCCTCACTGCCTTCCTTCTCTGTGTTCTTTCCCGTGTAAACTACTGCTAAAGGGAAAACATTTTTTCTAATTGTCAGCTGATCTATGTTGAGAAATTAGTTGACAAGAACTTAAAACATTACAGTTCACCAACTATTTCCAGTATATTAGGACACTCTGTTTGGGTATATTTCATCCTCTTACTCCCATTGCCCCTGTAAAGCCTAAAAGACTCAAAAAACTTAATCTCTAAGGGTGGAATTTTGGGTTCCTGATTTGGCTGTGTCTTTACCAGAATGTCTCAAGTCACACTACACACATGGGCTTTGAACTGAGAGACCTTGATTTGATTCCCTGATTCACCATTTACTAGTGATATGACCTTAGGAAAAGTATTAAGCCTCACTTTCTTTATCTCCAAAATGGAGAACATAACAATGACCTTGCTCCACAGTGGGAAATTAATGAGATTTTGTTTTTAAAGTGTTTAACACAGTGTAACCCATGCAAGCAATCCTTAAGTAGTGGTGGTGGTAGGAGAAATAAAGATACCTGGTTCAGCAATACCTGTGACTCTGAAACTCCAAGGCAGTATAAAGCCCATTTAAATCCTGTGGGACCAGAAGTTCCAGATTCTGATATTGTAAAAAGACACCTACCCAATGTGTAACAGCAGCAAGTATTTACACATTGCCAGCTATGAACCTTCTTCTTGGATACTGAGGATTATGTGAGGCAAACAAATCGAAAGAGACAATATACAGCCCTGTCCAAAAGAAGCTCATGGTTTAGTAGGGAGCAGAGATAAAACATCATTACTAAATTTTATCCCTCTGTATTGAAGATTTATGTACAACAAAGGGTGATGAGAGGGCCCAGGAGAACAAAATCTTCCCAAGAGAATCAAGAACAGGGTCCCAGAGATGACTTATGAATAGGGTTCTGAAAGATGAGTATAAGTTTGCCATGTAGAAAATAAGAGAAGGAACATACTGAGCAGGGAAAAATTTGCATGAAAAATGAAGTAAAAGAATATCAACAGAGAACATCTCCTAAGCATAACTGTAACATTGAAATCATTGGAACAAATTAAATCCAGTTCAGCAAATTAAATCCATGGCCACTTGGCTTGAGTCATCAACAACCTGACTTTCTCTGGATCTGCTACAAAGTGATTTCAGGGTCACACTAAACAATTCATTCTTCCTTGACTTAAAATGATGCCTTGAGAATTCGCTGATGACCACAGTGCAATCAATATTAATCAGGTGTTATACACTGGCCCTGAGATAACAAAGCATCCAGAATCCCAATGTATGAATTCATACTTAATCAATACTGCCTTATATGAGTAGAGGATTTTTTTTTCACATTCCAGAGCATTTTAGTAAGATGCTGAGAAAAATCAATAATTTATTGAATACCCACACCCTCATTAAAACAAACTGTTGATCACGTTTGTTGCTATCATAATGGGGCCCCAGATCTGACTTTACAGATTTTGTAGTGGGGCACATGCTCACAGGTTTACTCCATTCATCAGAGGAAATGATGCACAGAATGACTGCACACTGCAGCCAAGATGGGGCTACTATAGGAAATGGACTCCCAGTGCATTAGTGAAGAAAAAAACTCAGTAGTGGAAAAAATGGGGACGCTATTAACTTCAGCTGAAACCAGTGAAAATTAATTGCTAGGAGTAGTAGTTGGAGAGACTTTGTTAATAAAATAGTAATTTCTTGAAATATTTCCCACACCTGAAATATTTTGACTATCACCCTTGTAATGTCAAGAAATAGTTATATTCATTTCCAGTTTTAAGATGTCCCCTTTTAAGCCACCTGAGAGTACACATTAGTGCACATATGGATTTTGTGAAATGGAAAAGTGAGATCCACTCAACCATGGTGTTAAATACATTCCTCGGCAAATGAGGACGCTGGTCCTACTTCATTGAATTGTTAGGGGGCTTATTTCCCTAGAGATGGTTAACTTTTTAATCTTGTTGAACACAAATTTGAAGCTACCTCTTCCATTGCTGTTCTGCCATTATTTTCTCAGGCACATAGAGAAAAATTTGAACTACATGCTTATGAATTTATGGATACAGTACTCCTGTTACTAATAGAAAGATCCCCTTATTTAAAAAGTAAAGTCATCTTTGTGTGAGTTAAACTTGAGAAACACTGAGTTAAACAAAATTATCTCACAAAATTACATAAGCTGCCAGTACTTGCCAGTAACCTCTGAGTAGCATTTCTTAAGAATTTATGATCACAAAACCCAGTAATAGAAAATAGCCATTTTTATTTGGAGGTGGTTAACATTTGCACAAATTAGTTTTTCAAAGAGCATACGTATGTTAATCTTCCCTACATGCACATAGGATGGTGAGAAGACAGAGATGCTACATTTTTCAGTCCTGGATTTGAATCCTGTCTAATCACTCTCCAACTGTATCCTTAGAGAGTTACTTCATGTCTCTGAGTCAGTATTCTCAGAGATTAAATGGAGATAAATAATGTTTTTCCTACCTGTCTCACTGGATTATTGTTATGATCAAATGAAATCACATGAGTAAAAACCTCATATATATATATCTGGGACGCCCAATTAGTCAGCCATGCTGTGGCATTGCAGTGAAAGAAACAAAAAGAAATCCAACAACTGCAAGTTAAGTTACTCTGATATATACTTGTATCTCTTCACAGGCATTGAAAGAGATCTAATTTACTACTCACAGCACTGTTTTGTAGAGTCCCCCTCATCATGCCTTTCAAATTCTCTTATACTCTATGGTTATTTTTGAGCCTCTTGCTTTTTAAACTCCTCACTCTCAACTCTGCCCCTGACATCTCCCCAACAGCCAAGAATCAAGACTTGTCTGTGTCTGTCTCATCTCTAACCCCTTCTCCTCAGTATCTTCATCACACTCATCACTTTAGCTTCCTTGTCTTCCCACCACCCAGCCATCCCCCAGATTCACCACAGAAAAGCTCAGAGGAGAATCCAGCAGGCGGAATCTTTCATACCACACTCCTGTCCCCAGTGAGAGGCATGGGATGAAGAGAGGGACGGAGTATAGTCAGACAGTAATGATTTTTATCCTTTTTAACATTAATATTTTCACCCTAGCTAGTGTTCTTGATACCTATGAATTCGTTTATTGTCTCTTATATTTTAGCTGAGGTAATAAGGTCTTTATTTTCAAAATATGAAAAACAAATCACAAAGTGACCCAGCCATCGATCCAGGGTCCCAGAATTGGTCAAGAATGTAGGTAGAAAGTGGGCTTCCTTTTTTTTTTCTACTCTACAGAGCAATGGTTCTTAAAGTATGTTTCAAGGCATCCCTGGAGAGCCTTCTGAAAAAGAAATCCAAGGCCAGATTACAACAGGGAAATGCTGCAAACTGCCTCCCTTCAGGGAAGCCCACAATGCATATTAACAACTGAGAGAAGTCCTGAGGCAAAGAAATCTATTCAGGAAAAAAAAGAAAACAAAAACAAAAACCAGAGATTAGAGATTTAAATGTGAAAAGCAAAATTTTAGAATATCCAGGACAACATCTTTATAACCTCTGGGGATAGAAATATTAAATCAGACCCCAAAAGCACAGCTATAACAGAAGATTGATAAATCCACCTATATTAAAATGTAAAACTTTTCTTCATGAAAGGACACCACTAAGAAAGAGAAAACTCAAATCATAATTTGGGAGAAGAAATTTACAAACATATAACTTAAGAATTCCAATGAAGAATGCAAATAGAACTCCTACTCCCACAAATCAATAAGGAAAAGACAAATAACATAATCAGAAACTGGGCAAGAACATGGACAGCATTTACAAAAGACGAAACTCAAATGACCAATAAGATATATGAAAAGATGACTGATTTCACAAATAATAAGAGAAATGAGAACCATAATCACAATGAGATGGGCTAAAAAGTTTGTCTGACATGACAATATGTTGATGAGGATACAGAACAACAAACTCTTAAAGCCTGTTGGAGTGAATAAAAACTGCAACCATCACTTTGGAAGGAAACTTGGTTTATCCTACAAAGTCGAAGATGTGCCAACCCTCACAACCAGTAATTCTACTCTTAGGTATGTACTCTAGGGACATTCTTGCACATGTGCCCCAGGAAACATGTACAAGAAAGTTCATAATTCCACTTTTTGTAATAGCAAAACACTGTTAAGCAACATGCTATCCATAAAAAAATGGTAAATACATGGAAACAACCCAAATGTCCATCAACAGATGACTGGATAAAGAAGATGTGGTACATATATACAATGGAATACTACCCAGCCATAAAAAAGAATAAAATAATGCCATTTCCAGTAAAATGGATGGAACTGAAGACTGTCATTCAAAGTGAAGCGGGCCAGAAAGAGAAAGAAAAAAACCATATGACATCATTTACATGAAGAATCTAAAAAATAATAACAATAATAATAAGGACACAAATGAACTAATTATTATTTTGATTTCTTGAATGTGTAAGCACATTTGACTGTCCTTTATGATTGGATTACCGCATTCTGTTGTCTCTTATTTTGTAGTTGGCTTTATTCCTTTGATAACTATGTAAGTTTAAAAAGCTAAAGCTCTAATCCGTTCTTAGAAACAATAATTAGTACATATATGAAAACTGAAAAATGTGCAGAATACTGTTTATATGTATTTACATGCAATATAATGTGTATGTGCAGTTGAACTGTAATAATTCTACATAATAAAACTGGAATAAAGAGTAATAGAAAAAAACATACATTCCCCTTTGACTTCTAAATTTCATTTTTAGAAATTAATCCTAAATAAATAATTTAAAATACAAAAAAATAGTAAATAAATTGTGATATATCCATGGAATGAATAATAACAATGAAAATGGACTACATTGTACATATCAATGCATATAAAGACCAGGAACACAGAGTTGAATGAAGAGCAAATCTCAGAAGAATATCTACAGCATGTTATTGATATAAAGATAATTCAAAACCATATAAAAATTTAAAATATATTATTTAAGGATATATACACATATAACTGAACCATTATGAAAAGCAAAACTCAAACACAAAATTCAGAAAACTGGTTCCCTGGGGAGAGAGGAGAACAGTCAGAAAAGGGGTACCCAGCTGGATTGATGGGATTGGTAATGTTGTATTTATTAAGATGGGTTTGTATTGCTCTTTATACCTATATATGTTTTATTTATATTTTTTGTTATGCGTGAATGTTATATGCATACATTCTAAATCTTAATTTAACTTGTTTAATTCAGTATCTCACAAACATTGCCCATGTAATCCTTTTGTCTCCTCACCCATACTAACACCCTGTTGAGCTCAGTTTGGGAAACACTGCTCCAGGTCTTATAACCTCTCTCTTTTGGGAAAGAGACTGCCTCCAGCCAAGTCTTGTGGCTGTCCAGCAGGGCCGGAATGCAATCACAGATGCGGTGCTTTCCCTGGGTCAAAGAGTCCCGGGATTTTTTACATATGTCCTTTTAAGCAGATGTGAACTGTGTCTATTAGTCTCACCTCAGGTTTAAAAAGTGTTAGTAGTGGAAGTAGCAGATGGTCTGTTGATCTGTACAAAGGTAACCGACGTTCAACTCTCACATGTCCCTGGAGTTCACTTTCTTCCCCATCCTGTCCAGATACACACCATAGAGGAAACAGCACTCCAAGCCAAGATGTTGACTCTCATAAGAATGAAAATTACTCTGGAGAGCCCTGTGCTCTGGGGTTTACTGCAGGAGTACCTAGTTAGGGGCATCGTTTTCAGAGGCAATTCCTCTGTGCAGCTCATGCCTAATAATCTTCAAATAAAAATAGCTCCTGCTGGGCTTTTGAAGTTCACATGTAGGTGAACTCATCGAGAGAGACTTTACAGCTGGTTGCATTGCTGAGATGCCAACGTATTTCTCCTCCACGCCTTTGCTGATAGAGGGCTTTTGAATTGGTTGTGATTGTAGGAATCTTAAACTGCCACCCATGACCATTGGACTTTAGTCCATCGTTAGTATCAGGTGTAATAAGGTCGGGCCAACAGGGCCTTGTGTGCTGTTAAACTGAGTTGGTATTGATTGCTATCAACAGAGGAACAACCTACTATACTTTAAACCCCTGGTTCCAAGGGAATATTTCATTTTTGCTGACTTTGTCTTCCATTGTGATGATTGATTTCAGCATCATGATCCATCACCTGAGGAGATTCACTCTGCTGCTTCTAAACTCATATCTTGGAACCAGGGATTTTATATCCTACAAGTTCCCAAGTCCCCAGCAGCCCTGCTCATTGTGTCTGAGCCCACAGAGCTCCCTGTTGTTTGCTTCAGCACTTGCTTTCTCATCATTCACACCTCCGTCTTTCAGACGTTGCCTGACTCTCTCCTTACGAGGGATGCCACAAAGATGTTGGGCTTTCACTGTTTTTTCTCCATTTGCTTCCTCTAGAAACCTTCTCACTTACACAGAGTTTCTAGCTGAAAAGCAATTCATCTATCATTCGTATGAGGTGAAAATGGCACAGAGCAGCATGTGCTAAAGCACAACCAACATGTTAATGGCAAATTTGTTTTCATGAGCTGTTACATTGACTGAGGTATCCCCACTACACTGGTTTCACTCATGGGATAGCAGTTGAAGGGCAGGCAGCTGATATTTCCTGAGCCCAAGGGCAGAGCTCAGCTGGGCAGCAAAAAGATACTGGAATCAGGACCTGGAAAGTCATCCTCTCTCCTGGTGTCTCATGTCACAGTTTCTCTTTGCGCATCTACTGTCTCCTCTCTCTTTCTCTGCTCACCAGCCTTCTCTGATCCCCAGAGCAGAACTCATGACTGCTCAGGTCTCCTGAGGATACACAGTGCAGTCCAACCATATTACTCTAAGTCCCAATTCCAAATTGCAAGTGTTGCAGTTTTGGTTGGCTCTGACTGGGTCAGCTACCCAGTTCACTGTGGCTGGAGATAAGGGCATGTTCAACCAATAGTCCTGGGGGCCATTTTCTCTGAATTGGAGGACCCAGTTAAGAGGGTTATTATGAGCTGAGCAGACACTCCAAAATGTGTCCCATATATGCACCTAAGCTTAAGAACATAATAATACTTTAATAAGTCATTGTGATGCATTCTTTCATGCATGTCTTTATCAGATATTTAATGAACCCTAATTTGTCAGACACTGTGCAAGGCTCTGAGGATTTAGACAGATGAGATCTAGCCCTCCAATGGAAGAGATAAAAGAACAACCAACCTGTTAATAAAGTAATAATAGATTGGAATAATTGCTGCATAAAAAATTGAAAGGGTGATGTGGTAGGGTATTTGTGAGGTGCATGTGGAGGTGTACTTATTTGGCGCCTTTTTGAAGAGATAATGTTAAATATCTAAGGAAGGAGGTGATGCCAGCAGAGAGAATGCAGGTGCAAAGCTGGCTGTGAGATGGGAAAGTACTTAGGGGATACAAAATGAGTTTAGAGAAATGGACAAGCTCCAGCTCACACAAGGCATTGTGTGCCCTTCTATGGGACTGGGATTTATTCTAAATGCAGTAGGAAGATGTCGGTGAAGATTAAACAGGAGAGAGAAAGACATAATCTGATCTATGTTTTTGAAAGATGACTTTAAGTTGGGATTTTAGGAAAGCAGGAGTGAAAGCAGGGAGGCTAATTGGGAAACTGTTAGAGTAGCTCAGGAAAGAGAGAGTAGACGAACCTTTGGGCCAAAGAGGGTGGTGGTTATTGGGATGGATAGAAGGGTTCAGATTCTAGACGTATTTTAAAGGAGGACAACCAGAACTTGCTGATGAGTAGGATTTGAGGAGAGAAAAAAAGAGATGAATTGCAGATGACCCCTAGCTTAGGTTTGAGTGGCTGGGAGAATGGTGAGCTGTTTTCTGGAATGTGGCAGACTGGAGTGACTGACCAGGTCTTCATCACAGCCAAAGCAAAAACTCTGACTCTAGCACGGAGGTCTCTGGATCCTGATCCAGTGAGAAAGTCCCATCGGTTCTCTCTGCAGTCCAGGTCCTATCCTTTTAGAACACCACTGTGATCCCACCTTGGCTGTGCTGGCCTTCCCATCTGTCACTTCAACCACCTCCCCTCTCAAAATCCATGTAAATTCCAAAGGCTCTCTTCCTCCCTGAAGCGCTTAGAGGAAGAAAGGCTGCGGTTGAAGCAGTATTAGGAGGTAGTGAATTAATCCAAATATCAATTCTCCCATTTTGAGCTTTATACATTATTAGGACACATTAAATGTATTATCAGCTTCCCCATCTATAATAAAGGTGAGGAGAAAATACTTTATAGAGTTTTCATTTTTAAGATAGAAATAAAACTATGTGTAAAGCACTTGGCACAGTGCCTAAATTATGTCAGATGTTTAATATATATTAGATGTCATTATTCTTAACATTTCTTTCTTTTACCTGTTTTCAAAGTAAATGTATTACCAGATACCAATTTGTTGCTTATACAAAGAGCCTAGAGGTAAGTTTTGTTTGTCTCTAGCTCTAATGGCTAGGAATGTTTTGTAGCAATATAATTATTCAAGCAAAAAATTCCACTGCTAGGAAGACAGATATTTGACTACACTTGCTCAAACTGAAATTAAAATGGATTCTAGTTTGTGAAGTTATTTGTATGAAAAGTCTTACCAAGATATAAAATTAAATTGTATTTAGTTATATGTTGAATTAATTCTTTATTGAAAATAATAAAATGATATGAAATGACAACTATTCCATAAATTCAGGTCATATGGTCATTATCCAATTGAGGTCAATATTATGCAAGTTTACTTGGATTTCCTGCCAAAGAACAGTTTCTTAACACATAGACATAACTTAAGAGGTTGAAGACAACAAAAGAATATCTCACTGAGGAACATTCTGGTATCTCTCCTCCTATAAATTTCCAAGTGTGGGAAAGACAGAAGTGCCCACTAAATACAGCTTAACAGTAACACTTTCCAGCAGTTAGAATTTGTGCTGTCTAATATGACTCCCTCTATTTCCCTCACCCTGCATAGCGCATTCTCATTTGGATGTCATCTAATGAAACAGGAAGATCATAAACTGTCGGGGTAAGTAAGTACCTTAACGGTCAATGATCTTCATTAATAGCAATGGCTGCTATTCCCATTATCCCACATTCAGTCACCTCGCAGGAAAAAGGAGCCCTCCTACAGGGCATGGCTTCACCATGTTTACCGAACCAAAGCAATCAGATTCCCATAACAAGCCTTCTCTTAGTCTTAGTGGATTTTCCACTAAAGGAAGCCCCATGAGCCACAGGTATGATATCAAATAAATCCTAATACGTCAAAGAAGCTTGGTGTAGGAGGCAGAATAATAACCCCTAAAGGTGTCCATGTCCTAATACCTCATACCTATTAATACATTATATGATACAATAAGGGAAAAATAAGGTTATCAATGAGTTAACCTTGAGATGGAGAGATTATCCTATCCAGGTTATCCTGGTCAGCCCAGTGTAATCACCAGGGTCCTTATAAGTGCAAGTGGGAAGTAAGACAGTGAGGGTCAGAATCAGAGAGAGATTGGAAGAAGTTACTCTGCTGGCTTCGAAGATGCAGGAAGGGGCCACAGGCTAAGGAATGTGGGTGACTTCCAGAAGCTTGAAGAAGATAAGGAAAGAGCCTCCAGAAAGGAAAACAGCCCTGCCAGCATACTGATGTCAGTAGGACCCATTTCTGACTTCTGACCACCAGAGCTGTAAAAGGATAAATTCGTGTTGTTTTAAGCCACTAGGCTTGCAGTAATTTGTTAAAGCAGCAATAGAAAACTGATATACAAGGGGATAGACATTAGAGGGTCTCGAGAGATACTGTTTCCTCTCCTATGGAGATCCCATAGGGAGCAAAACCCTCAGGTGCCTGTCTTTTTGGCCACCAAAGTTCAGCCTGCTACTCAACTACTGAAAGCTTTTTACCATGGCAGAATGATGTGAAAATTTTCAGGCTAATTAGCTATGCATGTGCAAAATGATTTGGAGGAAAGCACAAAAGTGGGAAGAAATTAAAGGGTATCATCTAACAGGCCACATATGAGGTGACGGAGCTCAGGAACTGAGGAGCAGAGATTAAGGAAAAGCCATGATTATCAGGGTGACCCCACCACCACTGCCACCAAGCCCTAGCCACACTAGCCTTCCTTCTGTTCCTAGCACTAATCGAGCTCAGCCAGGGCTTGGGCCCTCCTGCCTGGAAAGCTGTTTCCCTACTAGTGCATGGACTTTCAGATCTCACCCTAAATGGCACCTCCCAGACAGCTCTTCTGCAGTAGCCAGCCAGGCAGTATTACATCATTTGCTTTCATTCTCTTCTTAGCACTTGCCAATATCTGATCATTTGCTTACTTACAGGTGTATATATTTATTATCTGTCTTCCTCAGCCAGAATATAAGCTCCATGAGAGCAAAGACCTTGTCTGTTTTCTTCACACATAACCTCAAGGCCTATATCAGTACCTGGCACATAGGAGATGCTCAACAAATCTGTAGTATGAACAAACGACAGAGGAAAGGTCTTCGTTACACATTGGATATAGGTGGAAACAAAAGGATGAGCCACATGTGGCTCCAAAGCTTTTAGTTTTAAGTGGTTGGGAGATGGTGGTACCACAGACAGATAGGAGAACAGAGGAAAGGAAATTTGGGGCATAAAGCCAAGGATGAGTTTGGGTTTTAGTTTATTGGGCACAAAGTAAGAGCAGGAAGTCCTGACGGTGTCTGAGCTCAGCAAGTCTAAAGTTCCACTCGGTGTCTCTTCATCTTCCTAAACTGGCTCCTGTCCTCTCCTCCATCCACCTCAGTTGCTGACACCCCCGTTCAGGCAGTTGTCCAAGCTGGAAAGCTCAGAATTCGTTCTGGACTTCTTTCTCTCACTTATTCCAACATCCAATCAGGCCAATTTTCAAATTGCCAAACTTAAATAGGAGGCATATTTCTTCTTTAACAAAAAACAAATAGCCTACATTTGCTGCCCTGTTCTTTGGTGGTATCAGTACCCTATCTCCCAGTTGTTTTTGAAAACAAAAAGTCAAAACAAATAAAAAACCCCCATATATTCAGTCCCTTCAAAGTAAAGATAAATAACATTTTGACAATGAAAATGAGAAAATAACTACTTTTCAAAAGAAACCCCCTACTGCAGAGAAATTTGAAAATAGATGTTTGGAAATGTTTCCATCACTTGTGATTTTATTGCCAAAAATGATATAAAGGCATCACGTGTACAAACATTTGTATTAGAATACTTTAAAGATTTGGGATACAGAATTTACTAACCTATTTTTAAAATTTTGGGATAGAGGTTTAAAAATTGAAACTATTTGTTAACAGTATGAAAAATATGTACCTTTGCCAATTAGCTTACAAGAACAACTGATTGATACTAAGGATAAAGGCAACTTACTGACTTGAATTTCAACAAAAACGATTGCAAAATTACTAGATAGAATGAGAACTGAGTCTCATGACTTAGGAAGTGTACTTCCATTGGAGGCAACATCGCTTTATGAGGCCTTTTCCACTATATCAGCCATTAAAACCAAAAATCGAAATAAACTACAAATCATAGTATCACAAGTAGAAACCAAGATTTTAAGAAACAGACGCATTCAATCACGACGGTTTTTTAAATAAGTAAGTAAAATTAAAATTATTTTAAATGTTTTCATTTCATTTTTATCTTATCCTTTTACAATTTCCATTTTGGAGGATTTTTGTACACAGGCAGAATATATCAGTGCAGCAATAAACATATGTAATTTATTTGAAAAATAGCGACGTTGGGAGTGTGTGGCTGACACTTCCTTGCCCACAGGATGCCCAATCCCTGCTCTGCGAAGCCAGAGTAATCGCCATAAACTGCACATGAGTCCAGAGCATGAAAACCTTCCCAGGGCTTTGCCTTCTTCGTGGCCACGGTCCTCTCATGACCAACAAGATGGGTAATATACACACATGGAGGTGCCGTCCTCTGGGTGAACCCATATTTGATGAAACCCAAAATCCTGGTGAGAAGGTTAAGTGCAGAGGCAATTTGTTAATGCCATGCCACTAGCGTGCTGTTTGGATGAGGTGAGCAGAGAGTTACTCTCAAGCCCTGGCTCCTAGCCCGAGCTCGATCCTTCTCTTTCTCTCTCTCTCTCAAGAAAGCATATGGAATGCCAGTGGGAGAGAGTCACCATATCAGAGTGATAACCTTGAATTCGCTCTAATTTAAGTCTTTTAAGGAGTAAAGCCATCACAAACCTAACACTTTATTATTAGTAACACATTGTTTGGGTACACCTGGTGAGTCACAAAGCCTCTAACTTATAGAATCAAATCTCATCTCCTTAGCAGTTCTTGATCCCACCTTCCTCTCAGATCTCACTTTCTACTAACCTCAGTCTCACGCTTTACACTCTTGCCCACATATACCATCTGTTTCTCACCTTGTTCATAATGTCCTCTTTGCCCAAAATGTCCTCGACTCCCTATCCCCATCCAGCTAACTTTCATTCTTCCACTAAGACTGAGCTCAAATCACCTCTTCCAGGAAGTCTTCCTTGACTCACCTGGGGCTACCTTTGCTGGTAGCCCTGTAAGACTCTATATATTCCTGTCATACTCTCGCATAGCTCTATTACTGCACCGAAATTATCTATTTATGGGTTGGTCATGCCAGACCGTGAGCTTTATTTCAGGCTGAGGATGGAGTCTTACTGGTAAGCACAGTGCCTGGCATGTAGCAGGCATTCCATAGATGTTTGTGGAATGAGTGAGAGAGTGAGTGAGTGAATCAGAGAGCAGTAGTAAGCCGTTGGATATTTAGGACTGACAGAATCAGAGATTAATCTAATGACAAAACATCTACATTTAATTACTGACACTTTATTGCCTAAGAATATGACTTTAATGAGAAATTGCCAAAGAATGAGCAATTACAAGAGAAGTAGCTTTGGAGAAGCGGGGGGGTCAGTGAAAAGATAGAGAGGAGAGGACCACGGATGGGGTCCCTCAGCCTACTTTCCCAAACAAGGCTACTTCTCCCCCTTCACAGGTATTACCACAGAGAAAGACCTCTGAGGTAGCTTATGGCTGGACAGGGTTGGAAGCTCCAGGACTGTCTGATATTAACCCTTTAACTGCTGTGTTGTCTAGAGGTCTGAGGAGCCAGGAAGTGTGGACAGTGGAGAGAGGCTCTCAGGGAACCCTGAACTGTGGCTAATTTTCCAACAGATATGAAACTATTTCAACTTTTTTAACAATTGGTACAGCTACAACAGTGAATATCAGCTTAATATCAGCCTGCCTATAGGTAAATCAGGTAATATATTGTCTACATCTGTGTCTCCATGGAAAATAATGGTCCCTTTAAAAGCTGAGGCTTTTTTATTAGCTAAGAACCACTTCCCTTGACATTTGAGAACACTATTTCTCAGGACTGGGGTGGATAGAGCAAGCTCTAAACAAGCATTGAGTGATTTTTCCCCCCAATTTTTGTTCCTCTTAAAAACTTGACTGTAATTGTGCCTGGTAGCTTCGTTCTTCCCCTTGGTGATGAAATGAAAGCTGATTCAGGCCTTGCCATGTGGGGGACTTTTAGTCACAATAAGCAAGAGCTTTACAGTTATTTGCATTCTAAGCTTCCTCCTTCGTGTAATTGGAAGAGATTTTGATTCAGTCCTTAACCTAGTTTCCACAGAGCCTCCACCAAATGCCTCACACACAGACACACTCTGTCACTCTTGGCTAAATAAACGAAATGGGCTTTCATCAGAAATGATCAGTCCTCCTCCCAGAGAGAGTTTCTATGATTCCAGCACTTGATGGGGTTTTTTCCTTCCCATCTAATGGATTTATTTCTCACTTGATTGTCCCTTCCACATCAAGTAAAAGCTGCAGCTCTTTCCCATGTGGAGCTCACTCGGTGTTTTCATTTTCCAGGATTGATTCATTCTCAGAAGGTGAAAGGTGGAGGGACCCTGAAACCATCTCTGAAGTGACCTAAAATAGCTGCAATGTACAAAGCAGCTGATTAAATTATTTTGAAGGGCTGAAGAACACTTTAAAAATCTCTGCACTAAATATAATTGCCAATGTAGGGAAAGAAACATTTTCCCTCTACCCTTCTTGATTCTTTGGTTGGTCTAATAACCAAATTAACATAGGATAGATTAACAAGAGAAGAACAAATTTAATTCCTTATGTACAAAAGCCCCATTAGAATATGAGACCCACAAGCAGTTAGACAATTGAGACTTGTATGCCATTTCGAGCTAAGGAGAAGGGCGTAGGGATCTGGGACTTCAAAGGGGGAAAAGACAGTTCCTAGGAAGATGGCAAGAGCAAATGTCTGGTACAAAGGTCTGCACCCTACACCATGCAGAGACAATGGAACACAGGGAGAAATTTGATCTCTGGGCCCAGCCACACTCTCCACCAGCTTACCACACCCAGCCCATGTTCTTTGTAGTTATCTGTGGTGAGAGTTCTCTTCCGGAACAAGGCCCTCTACATAAATTCTTTTAGGCAGTTAAGGGAGTGGTAAATTTTTTTTTTTAATCTGCTGGGTCTGGATTGCCTTCAGCTCAAAACAGTCCACATGCCAAAGTGGCATACTGGGGAGAGACTTGTTCTGAACCCCTACACCAATGTTTCTCAGAGTGCATTTTGAGGCCACTTGCATCCTAATTACCCCTGTGGTTGTTAAACATGCCAAGTCCCAGGTCCCATCAAAGGACCAAATTTTTCATGGTAAGGGCCTGAAAAAAATCTGTACTTGAAAAAATTTTTTTTAATAAAAAGTATAATACACAAAAAGAAAAGCACACATACCATAAATGGACACCTTGCTGCAGTTTCACAACTAAACCTATCTAAAAACTAGCACTCAGATCAAGAACCAGAGTATCACCAATATCCCAGAGGCCCCCTCTGCTCCCTTCCAATCACAACCTATTTCCCTATCCCAAGATTAGCCATTAACTTATAAGGCTACAGATTAGTTTCCTTTGAATTTTGGGGTTTTTTTTTTAAGTCTATAAATGGATCATCCAGTATGCATTCTTTTGTGTCTGGCTTCTTTTATCAATTGTATTTGCAAGATTTATCTGTATTGTTGCATGTAGTTATAGACTATTCCTTCTCTCTGGCTGAATGGTATTCCATTGTGTGATTATACCAAAATATATTTCTCCACTCAATTTAAACTTAAATGATAATGCAATACCTCTATATAGCCACCAGAATGGCTAAAATTAAAACAGAAAATACCAAGCGTTGGTGAGGATGTGAACAACAAAATAGCTTATACACTGACAGAGGGACTCTAAATTGGTACAACCACCTTGGATGCCACCTTTCTGGCATTATTCTACTAACACTGAATATGTGGTTAACTGATGATGCAGACATTCCACCCCTAGCTATATGCCCCTTAGAAATACACACGTGTTCACCACAATGACACGACCTAAAATGTTCACAGCTGTTCATAATAGTCAGAAACTTCATACTACCTAAAAGTCTGTCAGCAACTGAGCCAAATCTGCATTTTTAACAAGTTCAGCAGCTGATTCTTATGCACACAAAGTTTTGAGAATCTTTGCATTCAGTATTCTGAAGATGTACTTTGAGACTAAACCTAGGAATTTCAGCAACTATCAAAATCCATAAGGTCAATATGTTTGAATTTGTCAAAGAAAAAAGATATTTTCTCATCATTAAACTTACAACAGGGCTTCAAATAGGAGTTTATACTTAAGCACCATATACATTTCCCATTTCTTTGAAAGCTGAAAGCTACAGGAAAGTGGTTCACAAAACGTGTTAAAATTTTAATTGTGTTCTTACAGCCGTGAACTTAGGGCAGCTGCTATTATTTCTCAATCACACTATCACTGTTGTGAATGAGTATTTCATATACTGCTGTTTTCCCATGAAGTTCCTTCGATTAAATAAAAACTTGGATTTGTAAATTCAAGAAATAACTAGGGAAAAACTCAGTTCTTGGAGACTTTGACAAGAAGCAATTGAGCAGACCCCTACTCTGAAGTCAAGTGTGAGAGTTTATTCTATATTGGTAGCAACTGAAAGATTTTGAATACTCACCTACAAAACGGACTACCCTTAAGATGAGTGGCCCTAAATAACATACAGAGAACTCAATTATCACTCCTAAGGAGGTGGAAAAAAAACACCTACAAGCAAACCATCTTAAAAATGAAAAAGAAACAGCCATTCTTATGCCTCAGGATTTCTGCAGACTAAAAATGGTCCAAACAAACCCCAAATGCTAGCTATTTGGAATAAAAATGTTTAGAATCAAAAGAGACCCTAACGAGCATCTACAAAGAGGAGAGGGGACTCTGATATGGATATAAGCAAGCAACCAAAATTATACATGGCTATGATTTTAAAATAATGCCCTATAGCCGAATTCTTAGGCACTCAATAAACTGAATCTAGACTCAGTGAGACATCTCAGCAGTTACTTAAAAAGCACAACAAACTTAAGGAAAATTTAGCATCTCCAGCTGTAAGCCATGAACTCGTCCTTCTTGTAAAACTGGAACCAGAATATATATTGTTCCTTTTATTATTTTATAACGGACTATTCAGAGGTAACCTTCCAAATTACAAGGTGAATGAGCTCATCAGCAGGCACCAATATTTCATACCTACCTAGGGTTCAGAAGGGCACAGTGGTACTTATGACAACTCTACACATGAGGGGAAGTTGTGTGTCAGCCTCAGCAGGTGAAATAAAAGAGTGCTGTCTCTGGGCCTTGGGAAACAAACGCCTTCTATTTACAAGTGACTGTGATGTGACAAATATGGAGGAAGAACTCTGAACGCCAGAGCAGGAAGTTCAAAGGCTGAGTAGAGAAGGAAAAAATCACCCCTTCTTTCATCATTAATCTGCTCAGTCTCAAGAGAGATGGCAAATACTTAAAATATCAAGAGGCTTGGTCACTTACAAGAAGCAGCCCATCTGAGAATACACATCTAATCTGCCTTAAATTCCAGAACATCACTTCATTTGGCCCTTAAGATCACATTTATCTTCCCAGGGAGTGAAGTTACAAGGAGGGGGAGGGAGTGGTGTAGGGGAGGTGGTAATAACTGGCCTGTGCACGAGAAAAAGGAATACTGGCAAGTCTGGGCTTTGGAATGTCCCGTCTTTGTGACCTCTGAGCACTCCACCACCCTGTCATTCACACTCCCTAGAATGGTAGCCTCAAAGGATATTGTCAAGTGAAGGACTCTCTTTGTTTTGGTAGTTTTTTGTAGAGAAAGAAGTTGACTCCTTAGGACAATGAAATGATTTTAAATATGGTGATTTTTTTTTTTTTAAAGTTAGACACTAACCTGGCTGTTTGCTGCTCATTGAGACAAAAGCTTTATCTTCATAATTTAGTTTGCTTGGACTACACAGGAGTTTTCTAATTAAAATGGTCTCTAACAGTGTTACTAGTGAACTTACTGTAATTTCAGGTTTAAAATATAGCTTTGCCCACAGACAGCAGAGACAAACCAAGGACAGCAGCTTTGGCCACCAAGGCCCTCTTCCTCTGAGCTGGAAGTAGATGCTGGCACACTTGGGTTGTTCTGGGCACCTGAGCTCTAATTAAGTTCACTTGTAAACTTCCTAAGCAGGGCCGGTGCAGCTGCCAGCAGGATGAGGCCATGTGTTACTGCCAAGCAGACTGGTTCTTCTGCTGTTTGCACCCCATTCTTAAGGCCATTCTGGTACTACCCTGGTCTAGGCTCTGTCTCACCTTTTCCTTTATGGGTCAACCAGGCAATCCAGTTAGAGAACTCATTATACTTCTGACAAACAGGGGAAACTCATGTACTGTCTGGATTAATTCCCACTAAGGCCACCTTGGTACAGAGCAGATTCCCTCACATTTGTCTGGTATAGGGAAGTGGACAAAGGTACACACGCTCCAGATAGGTCATAAGCTCCATGAAAGCAGAGTTTGTGTCTGTCTTATTCAAGTCTACCTCCCCAGGACCTAGAACAGTGACTGGAGTATAATAGGAGCTAGATAAATGTTTGGTGAGTGTAATGCTGATGCAGAGAAGATGAGAGCATGAATCAGAAGAAACCAGGACTGAGCAGTGTGGGCCTGGCTCTTAAGAGCTAAAAGTAAGAGAAAAGTACCTGCACCTGGTAGAATTTCAGACCCATTGCAGGCTCTTAAAAAAACTAGTTCCTCATGAGACTGAAACATGCTGTACACCAGAAATTGACCCAACGTTGTAAACTGACTATACTTCAATAAAAAAGAATGCAAAAAAGCCCCTAGATCCTCAAGATAAATCCTCCCTGATTAGTGTCTTTTCTTTAATTTGGCAAATATTTCTTGAGTACCTACATTGTCCTAAGCACTGTACAGGTGCCAGGCATACCAAAATGAAAAGACAAAATCCATATTCTCATCACGTTTACATTCTGGTAGGGAAGACAAAGAATAAACACACAAGTATTTTGGAGAGTTTTAAGAACTAAGAAGAAAATAAAATAATCATTACAACAGGACAGAGTGATGAGAGAAGAGCCATGCTATTGCTTCTACTGGGGTAGCCCAAGAGGGCCTCTTTGAGGACCACATATTTGATCTGAGACCTGAATGTTGAGAAGAAAGCAGTTAGGGGACCTTTTGGAAGAAGAACATTCCAGCCGGGAAGGGCAAAGGCCTAGAAGCATGGTGCATTGGGAAGGTTGAGGGACAGAATGTGTAGGTAGAGACAGAGGCTGAGAGGGGGAACAGGAGAAGGGAGGTTCAGGTGTGAGTCCTTTGTAGCCTTTGGTGAAGAGCTTACATTCTATTTCAAGTGAAAAGAAACAATAAAATAAATGTAAGAGTGAGAGTAGATTGATCATTGCTCATTAAAAAGATCTCTCCAGCTGCTGTATAAAAATGGCTTATGGGAGGAAGCAGAGACCAGTTAGGAGGCTGTTGCAGTGGCTTGGTTGAGCTGTAGCATTGGAGGTATTGAGAAGTGGTCAGCTTTGAATACAGTGTGCAGATGCAGGACCTGATGAAGGATGACAGGTGAGGTATGAAATAAAGTGAGAGATGAAGGGTGACTCCTAGGATTTTGACTAAGCAGTTGCATAGATGGTGGTTCTATTTACTGATGGGGGAGGTTGGGAGAGGAGCAGGTGGATGAGTTGGATGCAGAATCAAGAGTATCTTTTAGCCATGTAGAGTTTGACATTGACTGTTAGACATCGAAGGGTCTCTTGATGTCAAGCAATAGTTGGATATACAAATCTAAAGGTATGAGCAAAAATAGAGCTGGAGATAGTGACTCAGGAGTCATCAGCATATTCATGGGCCTGGATGAGACCACTTCAGCAGAGTAGCTTCCCATCAGTAGCATCTTCTGCAGAGATGACCAGCTCTGGGGTAAATGGAGAGCTCCCCAGCATCCTGCTAGTTTATAGCCAGATTTATTTCAGATCCCCTTGTGCTTCCTTCATTAATGTAATGTGAAAAAATATTAGAGAAAGTTATAGGAACAAAATGTCTGATCAACATAAAACTTCAAGGATGATAAAGGTTCTTTTTTAAACCAGATAATCAAGAGGGAAAAGCAGCAAAATATAAAAGCAAAACACAATCACTCTTTTCTAACTTTATTTCAAGCCTGTTTTCCTGGTGAAGCTAATGCCATGTGAAATACTGAGGGTGGAGTTAGAAAAAAGCCTCCAAACATTCCTTTTTAATGACATCATTGATTCTAACCAAAGAATCAAGGGATCTTGGACAGCAGGACTTAGGAGATAAGGAAAAGGGCAAACCATTAACATGTAGGTAACATAAACACAGAACCTTTTTGTTTTTTTACACTTTAAAATATTCCATTATGAAACCTATGATGTTTTATTCCAAACATATTTGATTTTCATTTTAAATTGTAGGGTCTTATATTGACTACAATAAGCTTCAAAGGCACATGCATAATTATAAGAAGAAAATTTATGTTTAAAATTTCATAGATCTAGTTTTCAGTTTTGCCACTGAGAAACTAGGCAGACAGCACATTAGGTTTTATAACCAAATCCCCCAGAGTCCTTACACAAAACCTAAGTCATACACACGACTCTACTTTGAAACAGTGGAATCTTGGGGTACAGCCAACCTTCACAAAACGAGTCAAGGAGTTTCCTATGATGTCAAGGACTCTAGTCAGTGTTTGTAGTATATGGGGCACCATTTTCCCCTCTTACTCAGTTCAATTTTTTTTAAGGAAGGAAGGAAAAGGAAAGGAAGAAAAATGAAAAGAAAGAACATCCCTATCATCTAGATAGATAGATAGATGATAGATAGATAGATAGATAGATAGATAGATAGATAGATAGGGATCGATTTCATGCTTCTACAGCTTTGCACACACTCTACCCTCTCTTATCACACTTATTTGTTTCACCTGCCTATGTCCCCCATTTATACCTTTCACATTCATACCCTAGTCTAGCATCATATCTAAAGGAGGAGGTCACAAGTAGAATATTTTAAAAATTCTTTCTAATTTAGGTCCTTTGGTAGTGTGATTATATTCATTGCCCCAGTACTTCACTTCTGCCATGTACCTTGGCAGTGACTTCATGCTTTGGATAGAACATTCTGTTCCACCCATGCCTCTGGTTTCACACAGGAGACTTGCTTTGGCCAATGGGGTGTTAGCAAAAATAATTTAAGAAGAGGCTCTGAAAGTGCTTGCACATTTCCACTTGTACTTATATGCCTCTACCATTGCTGTGAGACCATGTTGAGGCTAACGGGCTGGCTAGCCATTTAGCAGAGGCAAGTTGATACAACTGCCACCCAGCTAAG
Source organism: Vicugna pacos (assembly GCF_048564905.1). Classification (NCBI taxonomy): domain Eukaryota; kingdom Metazoa; phylum Chordata; class Mammalia; order Artiodactyla; family Camelidae; genus Vicugna; species Vicugna pacos. The sequence goes on from NC_132988.1 coordinate 30,388,979, forward strand.
ACTATCCTAGAGCAGCCCACCAATCCCCAGACAAGTGAATGAACCCAACCTAAATCAGCAGAGCTGCTGAGCCAACTGACAGTTGACTACAGATTCATGAACAAGTGAAGCCCAGAGCAGCCAAGCCTAACGTAGAGTCACGAGCTAAATCAGTGGTTAGCCAACTATGGCCCACAGGTCAAATCTAGCCCATCACTTGCTTTTGTATGGCTGATGGAACAATCACTTTCAATTTCATGGCTGGAAAAAATAAAAATAACATTTCATAACATTAAAATTATATGAAATTCAAATTTCAGTGTCCATAAATAAAGTTTTATTGGCACATAGACACATTCGTTTGTTTATATATTGTCTGTAGCTACTTTTACACCACAAGGAAAGGGCTTCTGTGACAGAGACTGCATGACCTGAGAAGACTGAAGTATTTACAGTCTGGCCCCTTAAGGAAAAAGACTGCTAACCCCTGAACTAAATGAATGCTTACTGCTGTATGACCATGGGACTCAATGGATTTTGTTACACGGCATCACTGGAACAAAAGTTCACTGACATATTTACTCCTCCAAAAGCTAATTCCTTTTTCTGTTCCCACAGCAGAGAGTGCTGGTAAAGCAGCAGGGGCTCAGGGTCAGAACAAAAGCAGCCCCTCCTAGTCACCACCACAGGCATGGACTTTGTGAACAGGGCTCCAAAGATGAATGCCAGTACATCAAAGAACATCACATACTTTGGTGGTTCCCAGTCCAGGGAGCAAATCACATCAACCTCTCTGCCACAGTGACCAGTGAGGATTCAAAAGGCCCCTTATCCTGCTGGCAGTGCCATAAATCCTATGAGCTAGGGATTCCACTCATTGCCAGCTGTATACTCTGAGGTCAATTTGCATAGGAGCAGAAGTAGGGAGAAGAAACATGTTAGATAAATGGAAACTAAGTATTACCTAGATTCATTATATTGGAGTAAGTTGACCAAATTGGACTAAAATTTAACTCCCACCTTGGGATCCACTGGTGGAAACTTGGGAGAAACATTATTTTACTTAACAAAGAAAAATTAAGAAGTTAGGGTTCTTTTCCTCTCTTGGAATAATATGAATGATTTATGCAAACCTGATAAGAATTCCCATGAAATAAATAGATGAATGAACGAATGAATGGTAAACTCCCCACCATACTGCTGTGTACTCATTCACCACCTCCTGGCATTTCTATCCAATCAAGTTATTAGTCCAGAAATAACCCATTCTTCCTCTTGAACTGACTTCCAACTTCAAGAAGTAAGCCACAACTTCTTGGTCCAGGTCCCCTCGTTCAGAAATCCCTATACCCTCCCCCTTCCTCTGGTTCCTTGGGCTCAAGAATCTAATAGGTGGTCTCAAAGACTTAGATAAATTTACATGAAATAGACAAGCATCCTCCAGGTTGGAGGAACTTGGATCTTTCAGTAGACTTTGGCCTTAAACCTGTACTAAATGTCTTCTGAGGCAGTAATGAGGCAATGTTTTCCCCAAGAGGAGAAAAAGTCAGATTCCCACATCTGGAGTTTGACCTTTGTGCATGTTGTCATTTCACCCACCACAGGAAACCTTTCTGGGCTGGGCTGAAATGTGTAACTTCTCAACAGTGAGGCTGGTAGCAATCCCACCCAGCTGTGTGGAACGGGAAGTGACAGGGCAATTAATATTCTGTTAAAACTTCAGGGGGCTACACTAAAGCTGGCCAGATTTCAGGGCTGACTCATCATGTTAAAACCAAACATGGTATTGTCTGTTCACTTCTGCTGACTCACTTGTCAGCCCTAAGAAATATGTGCCAGGCAGAGATGTCTTTCTAGGGTGTTACCCTCCAGCACCAGCCATGTCAGTTCACTCTGTGCATAAGCTTCTATAATGAGCCACGGATGGTTTTCAAACGTGTGAAGGACTGTTCTGTAAAGGGAGATGACCAGCCTCTTTTTTTCATTGTTTCATATGAAAACAGCACGGATAGCAACACGACTGACATTAGAGAAGAACCATAACATTTCCGAGCTGGAAGGGAGGCTTAGAGATCAAGCTAAAAGTACTTTCCGAAGAGGATGGGAGGGTATATAGTATAGTGGATAAAAGCTTTGAGTCAGGCATCCTGAATTCAGGTCCCATCTCTGCCAATCATAGTGGAATTCTAAGTAGGAGGCTAATATAGCTATTAAGTAACTTTAAGCAAATTGCTCAGACTCCCTGAGCTTCGAGTTCCTTATCTGTAAAATGAGGAATAATTATAGCACCCATCTCACTGGGCTATTGTGAGGATTAAAGGAGATAAAGCATAAAAAGAGTACAGTGCTTGGCACAAAGAGCTCAGTAAATAGCAGCTATTATTAAGGCTGATGGGGCAATCCATGGACACCTCTTTCCTGGAAACAGGATAGAACCCCCACGTGTTTGGCATTAGGTGGGTAAAGGATAGAAGAACATCACTGCAAGCTGGGTCCTGGTGGGGGTGGGAAGACAGGATGGGTCCTCAGTGTCTTCAGCAGCTGTGCCTTGGGACCCTAGGTAGGGAAGAACCCACCTTTCTGTCTGGGTTTTAGGTCTACTGGAGGTAGTCATTCATTAACAAACAAACAAATACCTCTCTGATTATATGTCTTTGAAGGCTTTGCTCAGATTTCCCTTTAAGAGACTTAAATGCACACACAAGGCACCACAAACCAGTTTAAAAAGAAAAAAAGAAAAGCCTGGCCAGTAATGGCATACAGAAACTGATACTTACATGATACTGTTAAGTGCACTCTTTTTAAACCACTAATTCTTACTCCACGGAAAGTGGTCTTTATGTCAAAGTCCTTAAGAGGTCCAACAGCTTGTATAACCAGCAAACCTCATGGTTGGTTAGCAGCTTTCAGGACTTGGATTCCCAGTGATAAACAAAAGAATTCCAAAGGCCACCATCCATAAACTCTCCATAGAAACATATGGAACTACTTAAGTAGGTTGGCTCAGAGCTGTTGTTTTGAAAACAAGTATCCTCAGCCAGAATTTCCACTGAGTGCTATTTATTGAATGGTTAGAGAAGGGCAAGACCCCATGGGTCCTATAGGGCAGCTCTTTAGCAGTCTCAAACATTTTGCAGGTCTCTCTCCTGATACCTACGAAAGGATACATGAGTCTGTCTCCTGATACCCAGGAAAGGATACAAAAAGTCTGTACGTTTGTATCCATTCCACCAAAGGCATTGAGGACACTCATTAAGGAGCTTACTCTCCTTAAATATTCTTCTAAAAATCTCTGATTGCAAGGTCATAGGCCTCCAATTCTCTCATTTCTTACTCTCGAAACATTTTTGATTATCACTCCCATCGTTAAGATTCAACTGGCCGCTCTGTCCTTTGGACTCTGACAATAGTCCTTCCAAACTGCTATGATATGATAAGTGCTTCCAAGCCAGTCTCCTCCTCCTGAACTGTAAGTTCCTTAGCTGCAGCTTTCATCTGCTTCTATTCCATATCTCCAGGATTTGGCTTAGTAGGTGCTTGATAATTTTTTTCTTGTTGTATTAATAAAATCTAATTAAGATTATAAATTACTGAATAAATAATTAGGTCCTGGTCATCCTGACCAATAATAAGTTCTGAGTCAGTGGTAGAGCCATGACTAGAACTCGAAATTCTGATACTCACTATGATGAGTTACTTGACAAGGACTTACAGCAAACCCATTGTAATTGCTCTTGCTCTCTGAGGGCAGATTATGTGGCCATCAAGATGTGGATGTAGGGTGGATTTGGGACCTATGGGTCATCATACTTCAAAACACAGACACAGCCAACCTTCTGGCTTGTGCTGTTTGAGTAATTTGTCCTGGTCCCAGATCAACACAGATTGGCGTTCTCTTCTTAAAACAAAATGGAGAGGCTTTTTCCCCTCATTATTAAGTATTACTCAAGACTTTCTGTTTTAGCAAAATGCAGACTAAGATAAATCTCACCATAAAAACACAGAAATGCTGGATAAAATATAAATTTTAAATGTTTTAAATTCATAGCTAAGCTCTCAAGAAAGAAAAATCTTTAGGCACCAGAAACAAAGAGGTAATTGAAAACAGAACAAAGTTTCAAAGTGTCTGCTCATGATGTAGCTGCCCTATAGTGACAGAGAGTTTATTATTGACCTATTCACCTAAGTGCTAGGAATTTCATGCTCATGTGGGGATTTTAGGTGAGCACTGGCCCATGTGAGCAGAGAATTGGAACTGGAAACACTGCATAAAAGTTGCAACACTTAAAGGACTGTACCCTATGTGAAGGGGAAGTCTAAGTAAAAAATCCACCCATTAGTGTAGGGAGATATCAAGGAAATTGAACATGTAAATGAATGGGTTAAACAGCAATTTGATATAGCAAGAAAATTCATAAACTGGAAAACAGATTTGAGGAAATTATACAAAAGGCACAAGACATAACAGTTTGGAAAATATAAAAGATTAAGAGACATGGAAGATGGAATAAGGAGGTCTAACATATATTTAATTCCAAAAATGGAACATAGGACACAAAAAAAATTTTTAAGATAATGGCTGAATTTTTTTCCATAAATGACCAAGGGACTTAAATCTTGAAGTTCAGTAAGTTCTGAGAAGAATAAATTAACGGACCCAAAGCTAGCCACAACATAATAAAACTTCAGCAATTCAAAGACAAAGAGATCTCAAAGTTCTATGCAAAAATAATCATGAACATAGAATTCAATGCCCAGCTAAACTCTCATCTAGAAGTGAAGGTAAACTACTTTTTTTAAAGACCAAGAAAGGTTACTGCTCACAGATAATCATGCACCTCTATAATTGACTAAACTTTATGCTGTGATTTCTAAAAGCTAAAAACTGAACTGATGAAAGTATCCTAATGTTCTACTCCCTTGAACAACTATTATGACCCCTTTTTAGACCACATCCAAAATTCCATGGAGGGAGGCTAAAGCAGGGCAAGATTTGAGTTACAACTGAATAGAGGAAAGAAAATGATAAAGACTGAAAAATTAATGAACTAAAAGCAATGAAACAACAGAAAGAATCACAAAACCCAAAGCACAAAACTCATTTGAAAACAAACTTTTAACAAGACTTTCAATAAAAAAGAGTAAGAATAAATGATGTGATGAACAAAAGGAGATGCAGTTATAAATATAGTTGATACCTGATAATCATAAAAGAATGCTTTGAATAATTATATTACAAAGTATTTAGAAACTAGAAAATAAGTGCAAAGGACAGTCTCTTTGAAACAGCTGTAGAACCAAAACTAACTCAAAAAGAAAAAAAAAAAAAACCCTTGAACAACTGGAGAAATTGAACCAATAATTAAAATGTACCCAGAACAAAATTTTAAAACATGGGCCTTAGGGAAGTTCTACCATGCTTTCAAGGAATAGACAATTCCAAAATCATCCAGAAAATAGAAAAAGAAGAGAAAGGAATCTACACACAAATATATTTATTTCATGAGGCAGATATACCTTGATCCCCAAAACAGATACAAAACTGAAAAATCAATCTCATTTCTGAGCAAAACCCCAAAAATTCCAAACAAAATATTACCAGATGGATTTCATCAATGCATTTAAATATATATGGATATATAGTAATATTTTATTAATTTTTAAAATCTTACAATTATATATTAAGAGAAAAATATACATATAATTCAATACATACAGAAAAAAATATTTTATAGAATTCAATCATCTTTTAATGATTAAACTGATAGCTAACAAAAAACAAAAGTGAACTTAACCTGATAAAAAGTACTTACTAAAAATATACAGCAAATATTATACTTAATGATGAAATTCAGAAACACTCATTTAAATTCCAAACAAAAGAAGAACTTCCATTATCATCACTTCTAGTTAATTTTATCCTAGAGGATATAAACAACACAATAAGATAAGAAATAAGAGGAGTAAAGGATTGGGAAGGAAGAAACAGAACTATAATTATTTGTAGATTATGTAAGGGAGTTCAGCAAGGCTAGTGGATTAAAATATCAACATATACATAAAAATAGAATGCTTATACATCAGCCACAAAAAGCTAGACAATGTAATTTTAAAATAGATTCCATTTACAATAGCAAAAACAAAAAGAAAAACAAATAAAGACCTAGGAATAAACATAACAATAGATGTGTAAGACTTCATGAAGAAAAAAATTATAAAAATGTATTGACAGACTGACAGAAAAAGTAAATAAATGGAGCTTTATAATTATTTATTCATGAACTGGAACATTCAAAATCATAAATATCTCAGTTATCCTCAAATTACTCTACCAATTGAATACAATTCCAGTAAATGAAGTTTTTAATAGAACTTGATAGTATAATCTAATGCATATAAAAGAATAAAATGTCAAGAATAGACAAGAAACATTTCTGAAAGACACAAGAGTAGACTTGGATAAATGGAAAGACATCTGTTCTTGGATAGGACAACTCAATGTTGTGAACATGTCAGTTCCTCCTAAGTTAAATTATATTTAAAGCAATCTTGATGATAATATCAACAAATGTCTTCATGAAGTTAGACAAATTGATATTGAAGTTCATATTAAAAACAAAACAAAACATGAAACAATAGTCACAAAAACACAAAAAAATAGAAAACCAATGGAGGTGAGAAGAGAGGAGCCCTACCACATTAAACATAATATGAATCCTTTATGATTAAAATAGTGTGACGCTAGCAATAGACAAATAGATCAGTGGACTAGAACAGAAAGCTCAGAAGTAGACACAAGTTCATATGGAATTTTTATACGTTATTAAGGTGGCATCTCAAATCGTTGATACAAAGATGGACTTTATAATAAATGGTGCTCAAACAACTGGACATTATTGGGAAAAAGATAAATTAGATCTATAACTTACACCATACACACAAAAAAAATCCAAATGGACCAGAAATCTAAATGGAAAAAAAAAATGAAACCACCTGAAAGAAAGCAGGGGAACTTCCTCTTCAGCCCTTAGTATGGGAAAGACTTTCTAACTATGACTCAAAATCCAGAAACAATAAAAGATTGAAAATTTTGACTACATAAAAATGTTTTAAATTGTATGGAAAATAAAGTGTGGCACTGAAATGCAATCAAAAGGCACTGACAAACTGAGAGAAAATATCTGCAGCATATACAACAAAATGCTAATAACCCTGAGGGACCAAAACCCCATACGAAAAAGGGGAAGAGACATGAATAAAGATTTCACAAAAATGGATATGAAAATCTTTAAATTCACTCGTAAGTAGAGAAATAATATTAAGATAATACTATGATACCATGTTGTACCTCTTAGATTAGGAAAAATAAAAAAGCACAAGGACATAATCTGTTGGTAAGCTTATAGGAAAAAGGCATTTTCACATAATGCTGATGGTAATGCAAACTGGTACAGCCTTCTGGAGGAAAGCTTGGCAATACCTAACAAAACTATGTATGCACTTATCTTTTAATTCAGTATTCTCACTTACTGGAATCTATCCTGCAGATACACCTCCAACAACACTCATAAAAAAATGTATGCCACAATTAGTCCTTGCAGCATTGTTTGAAATTGCAAAAACTTGGAAACAACTGAAATTCCCATATACAGGGGAACAGCTGAATAAACTATGGTACATTCACTTAATGAAGCATGATGCAGCAGTAAAAAAAAATTAATGTGGAAGAGCTCTGTGATTTCCAGGACATACTGGTAAATTTTTTTTTTTAAAGCAAAGTGAAAAAGAGTATCTACTGTGCTGCTCCATATAAAAAAGAAGAAATATGAGAAAAAGCACACCAGCTTATTTGTGCAAATGTAAAAGAAATATAGGAAGATTAATCAGAAGCTAATTGAGATTGGTTACTTAGCAGGGGCAGGTGAGAACAGAGTGGAAAGAATGGGAGAACAGGAAGGAGGATATGTGAGGAAGCCATACTTCCCTGAGTATACATTTTTGCATAGTTCTGATTCTTAGAACCATGACATGATGGTTAATTCTGTGTGTCAACTTGACTGGCCATAGGGCACCTAGATTAAACATTATTATTTCTGGATGAGGATGTTTCCAGATGACATTGAGGTTTTGCAATTAACTTTGGTGTTTTGCGCCTTTTTTGGGGGGGGGTAATTAGGTTCATTCATGTAGCTATTTAATGGAGGTCCTGGGGACTGAACCCAGGACCTCGTGCTTGCTAAGCATGCACTCTACCACTGAGTATACCTTCCCCGTTCCAGATGACATTAATATTTGAATCAGTGCACTCAGTAAATCAGTGCCCCAATGTGAGTGGGCATTATCCAATTCAGTGAGGCCCTGAATAGAGCAAAAGGGCATAGGAAAGAGAAATTCACCCTTTTTTCCTATTTCAATACTGAGCTGGAACATCTCATCTTATCTTCTTCTGCCTTCGAACTGGGACTTAAACCATCAATTCCTCTGGTTCTCGAGCCTTTGGACAGCGACTGAATTATATCACTGGCATTCCTGGATTCCCAGCCTGCAGACAACATTTCATGGGACTTCTCAGCCTACATAATTGTATAAGCCAATTCCCATTTTATACATATATTATATATATATATATATATACACACACACACACACACACACACATATATATATATGTATGTATGTATATGGTCTATTGGTTCTGTTTCTCTGGAGAACACTGATTAATACACATGGTAATCTTTCACATATAAAAATAATTAAAATCAACAGAATATGATGAGAACCTCAAATGGAATACAAATAGTAACAAATGAACCTAATTGTATTACAAATACTAACAGAACCAAAGCAAAGTGAGTGGCAAAGAAAAAAACTAACCTAAGTATCTTTGGAAAATAATATTTTGACTAGATACTGTAAGGATAAAAAAAGTACAAAAAATTCTATACTCTATGTTAGTATGGGTTGATATCCTGACCTACTTGATGTGTATACTAGGATCAAAAAATTAAGTAAATATATTGTGGATAATAAAAGCTAGGTTTGTCAGTGTCAACGACCAAAAAAGCTACAAATAAGAAGAGAAAGGCTAGAATGAAATTTGTGGCGTTGAGTAAGGTAAGAACATATGGTTTTAAATATGTATACATATGAATAGATGCAGAAATAAATATGAATGTACATATTTCTGATAGGCTGACTGAAAAGGACCACAAACAATGACATCCTGTAGCAATAAGCAGGCCTGGTGCCCAGATCTTGGTTCAAAATACCATTCTTTAATAAAAGGAATCAGGGCTACAGAATTAACCCTAGAAAAGTGGTTCAGTCCAGGGGTAGGATAAGAAATAAATAAAATGGTCTGGAACAACCTATGCTTCCAAGTATATGCTCAACAATCATTCAGGGCAGAGAAGCAACTTGAAGGAGCTCCCAAAGACCAAAGCTAGTTCAAGTTCAACAACAAAATAAATAATGATGGTATTGAATTATGACCTATGAGCCCATACTAATATAAATTTAAAACTGAAAACATAAACAGAAGAGACAGCTCTTTCTTACAATGGATTTCAATTAATAACTTTGGAAGAAATTATGGGAAACAGATCACCATTAGGCAAACACACAGTGATAAATGTTGCAGTCAGGAACCATCAGTGGATGCTAAAATTAGTGGGCAAAAGTATGACAAGAAATAGCATGTTTGCATAGTCTCTCCCCAGAAGATACTTATTGATTGCCAAGGGAAAAATAGCAGCTTCACAGTTGAGGAACTTGGCAGACATCACCTTAACCAAGTGATAATGGCGAACATCAACAGTAATAAATAATATTGACATCATGTGGCCTCTGACAGTTTGTGCTAAGATGGGCACAGTGTCACTGGAGTGATAACCTTGCCAAAAAATGTAATAATCTCAATGTAATAATGAAAAAACAAAAGTCCACTCCAAATTAAAGAACACTATAAGTAACTAATCAGCTCTCCTCAACAGTGTTGAGGCCATGAAAGACAAAAAAGGTTGAAGCTATGACACAGATGGAGAAGACTAAGGAGACATGACAACTAAATATAATGTAAGACCCTGGATTGCATCCTGGACAAGAAAAAAGAAATTACTGGAAATCTGGTGAAACTTTAAAGAAACCTATAGATAAGATGACAGTATTAATTCCAGTGTTAATTTCCTGGCTTCCATACTCTTACTATGATTATATAAGATAATAACATTAGGGGAAACCAAGTTTAGGGAATACAAGGACTCTCTGTTCTGCTTTTGCAACTTTTATGTAACTTTAAAATTATTTCTAAATTTAAAAAATTCTAATAGATTTGAAAAAAAAGTAAAACAATATAACTTCTTTCTGCACAAAGTCTGCTCTTCAAGACGATTACCTCCCTAAAGAAATCAAGAATGTCAACTCTGATTCAAACTAGATTAATTTTTCTGTTGTTTCAGGTAATTTCCATTTTTTCCTTCCCAGTACAAAAATTCTCATGGCACAAACAAGGAAATGGACAGCTCCAAGGAAACATGACTTATATGGGGAAAAGTGAAAGGTGGTTTAATATTTCCAAAAGATTTCCGCTGTTTATAAAAGGAGATGACCATCTTAATATTAATATGTGTTTTTATAATCCTTTTCTAAGGTGCAAAGGCCATCAGGCTCAGAAGTCAAAATCTAAAATGGATAAAAAAATGTTTTTAAATCAACATGGAACGTGATATTGGAAACAAATATCATGAAGTGAAAACTGGAGACTCAGGGAAGGCATTCAAAATATAGCCAGTGGCTGCATGATGAGCAGTCAAATGGCAATTCTGGTTCAAAGAAGCAGTTTAGGTCGCTCTCTCACTTCCACTGACAGTGATATTTTTAAAAAGTCAAATACATTGCTGCAATTATTTTTCATGTTTCTAAAAATATACCCATTTACCTTGGTTTTTTTAATCACGTTTGTCAAAGTCATGAAGAACATAACATTTCTACTATTCTTCAGTAACCTGCCGACAAAAATGAGAAACACCACACCTTTGTTCTTCCATTTCTGTGACATCCTAAAACGCATCATCAGTTTCACCTCCTTCTGTCTAGAGTCACAGTTATTGTTTACTGTGTCTTATTTCCCTATGGCTATGTGTCCCCTGTATCTGGTCATGTATTGGCCCTAAGGCCATGCCTTGTACATAGTAGATGTTAAATAAAAACGATGATGTCTGGGGCTAATGAGATGTTGTAAATTTGAGGGTGATGATTAGGGCTGAGTAACAAGGTATCAACATTCATTTCATACATAATTATTTAATGGACGTGGTAGGTACTAAGTGGTATGCTAAGTGGTAGGCACAGTGCTAGGCATAGAAATACAAACATGGATGCAAATAATAGGGCTTGCTTAATAGTGCATACGGGGTCTCGGGCACTATTTTAGGCACTTCACATATATTAACTTTATTAGCCCTCAAAATAACTCTGTAAGGTTATTTTAGAGATGAGGAAACTGAGAAATTAACTAACTTGCCCAAGGTTACACAGTTAAAGAGACAGAGCAAGCATTTAAACTGGATGGAGATATCTAGTAGACTTTTGGAGAGATATTTGCCCAGAGAAAGTATGTATCATGTAGAGTAGGAAGAGGGCCAATAACCAGAAGCTGATGTCAACTCATAGAGGAATAGGTTCTTTAACCCAATCTGAGTCTTATATACAAGGCAATTGACAAGGGTTGTAGAATTAAAGTCTAAAGACACATGAGCCCACGCTTCACAATACAATCAAGTTTACATCTAAAGAATCTAGTATCTCACTAGGAAAGTGAAGGCTTCCAGTTTATGGGTAAAATTAAGAATAAGAATTGGAAACAACAGAAGCCCATACCAAAAACAGACAGTTAAACTTCAAGTAGAGATGAATACCTTCTCTTCAAGAGGCATATAAATCTTAGAAGTAAGTTAAGCCACGAACAATACGGAAGTTTCAGCTATCCAACTCAGTGTGATGGGGATTTGGATGGGTGCTATTTGTTTTACAATAATAACATAGATATTAATTAAGTTCCAGTTCCATTTCTGGCTCATAGTTGATACAAAGACTGCCCACTTCACTGCAGTTTATGCTGAGCTGGGTGATATATATTCAATATCAGCCACAGTGAAAGAAAAAAGTTTGTGGGTAAAGTAGATGTTTGGATAAACAGAAAGAGAAGCCTTCCTGCCAAAATCTAGTAGCAAAGAGAAAAAAAAATTCAAACAAACCAGGAAGCATGGGGAAAAGTAAGCACATCTAAGGTCGGTTCACAGTTCCAAGTTCTGCAGTCCTTCCTAGAGCATAGTCGCTTCTTTTCACTTTCCATGTAATCGCATCGCTTACAGACCCTTGAATATCCTATTTCAAGAATTTTAAAAATTAAATTACAGATATTCCAGGAATAATCTGGGGACATGTTTGCTTCTGTTAACAGAAAGAAGAGCTTTTGAAATACTGTGACATTTTACTACTACTTCCTTCAAAAATATATAAAGTAATGACGTATGTAACTACAGAGCCAACATAAGTAAGGGTGAATCAGAACATAAAAACAAGCTGCAGTGTTTCCTAGTGCCTTTACCACAAAATTTGGATCACCTGGGACCCAATTATTGAGACTTGGAAGCAGGGGTATTTTGGAAAAAAATGAATAAGGGCTGAAAGGTAACAATAAAATATTAAGGTTAGGTCAATTATATCTCTATAAAGCTGGGAAAAAATCAGGGATTGCAAAAATAAAGCAAAAACAAATACCTTCTATAATAGATGTAACAGACATAGATTTAATATTACTCTCATTTCCTACTCTTCCCACCACTTCTGCTAAATGGGCATAACCAGAGGAGGACATCTAATGCAAATGCAGCCAATCCATGGGCATGTCAGCAATCAACGACCCGGGATCCGAGTAGAACAGATGAGGTCGGCCAATCAGATTCCTCCCTTAGGAATCTGAACCAAAAGACTCTAGGGAAATTTTCAGTTAGCAGTAGGGGCAAAAGCCAAATGGACACACCAGGAGGTGCCGTGATGTAGACAATTCTGGAGTCCCTATTATGCGTCACATACAAGCTGTGGTTGTGAGAGCCAGGCAATAGGGAAAAGAGGGTGGAGGCAACATGCAAAAAAAAAAAAAATATTTTGATTATGTGGCCACAGAGAGGAGGAGAGGGAGGGCAAGAATGGCCTTGATTCACGACAGCTTCCCTTTAGATCCAACTATAATTCAATTTCTGTCTGGATTTCTCTGAAATCTCTGAAATCTAAGGTTTCTTATACGTGAAAAAAGCCCTAAGCAAAACAATACATCCTAAGGTTAGTACACTTCTGATCAATCTTCTATACTTTATTTCTCCCCAAGGACTGGTGCCTAGAAGAAAGGCCTTTGATTAATCAAGGAAACAATTTGCTGTAGAGGAAATTGGTTCCACTGCTATTTATGTAATCTTGGGCAATTCACTTATCTCCCAAACCTCACTTTTCTCAACTATTAAAAAAAAATACATTTTAGGCTTGTTGTAGAAATGACAATAATGTGTATAGAGCACCTGGCCCCTGACACTCAAAACTTAGTAGTTGTCATCTTCCAAATAAAACCTAAGACTTGTTCAATGCTCTTCTGCTTTCTTTATCTAACGTGATAGACTCTACAGCCCTGAAGTAGGTAAGCCAAGTGTTACCATCTCCATTGTACAGCAGGCTTAATGAAGATCTATAACTCCCCAGGACCATAGAGCTGGCAAGTGAAAAAAAACAGACTTGAACACAGGGCTTATGACTGCCAGCCAATTTGTATTTTTCACCAGATAGCCTCTCATTTCATCAAAATCCAGAGAGTAATACACTCATGGATTTGGAAAAAAATTGCAACCAAGAAGCTGAAAAATCAGGGAGAGAAGGGTCCTGATTAACCCTCAGTTCAAGAGAAAAATGTATTCCATTAAAATTCCCTTTCCCTGGACATTCCTGATTTGGGATTTTATTATTCTTTGAAATACCACAAGATCAAATAAATGCACACATGTATCACTCCATGAATAATGGAAATATTGGTACTTTCTAGGGGAGAGGAAGAAAAATTCATTACGTTAGACAATCCCGGAAGAATGACACGAGAGACCAAGACCAATGCAAGTAAATGTAGAAAAGGAAGGAAGAAGGGGGGAGGGAGGAAATTATTTCTGGCACACCTAATTACTACAGAAACTCTCCTCCTAATCCCCAGGGTAATTCACACTTTTATAGATCAGTATGACAAATTACTTTTTTAGATTTTAGTAAAATAATCCTGAAAGTGTCAGATTTAGATTGTGAACACACTTTATTAGATGCAATGGCAGTTGTAAATAAAAGTTAGTTGCTAAATCTAAGTTTCCAACATATTCCTTTTATATAAAATAAGAAAGGTTTTAATTATTGTACATATTTACCTTCTAATGATTTGAATCACTAAAACATTAAAACTATAGCCATGTCCTACTATAGAAAACTCAGAGGTGCAAAACTTCCACATTATGAGAATTCTGGTTGGCACCTGGAACACTGTGAACACACAATACAGACTAAGCACTGTTCATTCCTGTTGGCAGCCTTGACAGGAAGATCCAGGTCAGATGAGATGAAGCCCACAAGACGCTCATCTAACTGCTCCAGGGCCTCAGGTTCCTTGACAGTATGACCTCTAAGGTCTCACCTAGATGAAATTTCTAAGCTCCATAAACTTTCTCTCTGAGCCACTTCTTCAAATAAAGTTTAATGAGAATATCAGATGACCAAACTGCCTCATGAGTCCAGTCCATGTTCATTAAGCCCTGCATATCTTGTATGGCCCCAAAGCCTAGTGACCATGGTCTTGGGATTAGGACCTTGAACTTTGGCATTTATGAGCTGTGTCACCCTAGAAAAGTAACTTCATCTCTCTGTACTTTAATTTACCCAACCATAAAATGGGATAATACCTACTTCATAGGAATGATGGGAGGATTAAATGAGTTACTGAGTTTAATACACATTAAATGAATGCTTAAGAGAATGCCTACAACACTGAGTTCTCAGTAATTGTTAGCTGCTCTTATTATCATCTTTCAACTATGCAACATTCCTTAATATATGCAAGCACAAAATCTATGGAAACACCTGCCATAAGAGAAACAATGAAGTTCAGATGTACATAGAGATCAGGGACAGGAAAGTATGACACAGTACATTGCTTGCTGCAGGCTGCATCTGTTCGACTGAGCTGAGATGAGCCTCACGCTGTTCCACAGTCGGCCTGCACCACCAGCCCTGCTGGCACACTGAATGGCAGAGGGTGGGTGGACCAGGAGAAATCCATCCCTACCACTGATCAAAGAGCCTACCCCTGCATTCTCCACTGTCCCACATTAGAGAACAGTGGATGTGATACACTGCTAATAGACGTTAAGAGTTAGGAGGTTGGGAGAAAGAACTAAGGGCATAATGGAAGAGCTGGCATTCAGGGTATCTCTGTGAAGTGTTCTTAAGCTACTTTTTGAAGGCAGGTGGGAAGAGAGCTTGAGGAAAAAGTGAGCAGAGTTTTCCAGATGGGAGGAGTAGGATGTGTGTGCCCCTGGGCATGAAGCTTGGGGAAGCCCACATGGAAGAAGATCAAGAGTGTTGCCAGGAAGAGAGCACATGAAATAAAGTGTAGCAGCAGGGACAGCTAGTAATAGCCAGGGGAGGTTTTTGCCTATTTTGCCAATTTCCAAAGAAATCATCTCTGCAACTGGGTGTTTTGTTGTCAGGTTAACTGCCTTTTAGGATTATATTCAGACATCCTTTTTCTTTTCTTAGAAAACCTCAAATGATTGCAACTTCCACAGAATTCTTAAATAGGTCACAATAACCAAGGAATGCCTTTTTCTTTTCAGATGGACCCCTGAAACTCTAGATTCCAGAGAACTAGATTTCTCATTCTCCTCAGGGGACAGAATGGCAAATTCGACCTGCCCCACTGCCATCTCTCTCCACTCTACTTAAGGGCTCTCAGTTCACTGTTCAGTAAAAAGAAGGAGCATTTTCTCAGTGAAAACCAATTCTCCAGTAAAAGAAAGCTGGATGAGGATATCGAAAGGTTAGAAACTTCTCACAGAAGTCAGGGCATTTTTTATCACTAGAGAGAGAGAACGAAGGGGAGTGCAGGGATATCACTATAGAGAAAAACAATAACATTTAAAACTGCAAACCCCACTAGCTTCCTTGTATGGCAACCAATCGTGATGCTCAACACCAGCTGCCATGGCCCAATAGTGAGATGTGAACCTCAATCAGAGAACTCTTTCATCCATGCTGCTCATACAGAAAAGAGAAAAATAATGGAAAATCTTCTAGGAAGAATTTTTTTTCCTTTTTAAAGTTCATCGTGGGGTCCAGGGAGAACTTGGAAACAATATTCTAATTAGGAAGAACTTATCCTCATTGGGACAGGCATTTCCTACCATTCCTTTTCACAAGCTATCAACACAGGCTTTACACATTGTGAAGTCATGGCTTCCCAGAATCTTCATCTGAGTCTCGATTCCTTTTCCAATCAAGGGAAATGCTGCCAGATTTTCACTGAAATGTCACTTTCACCAAAAAGACCCTGATTAAGAATTTTGGAATCTTAGACTGAAGAGCTCTCCAGGATAGTTATTATAACCTGGGCTTCAAAAGAGTAGAAATTGAGAGTTAGAGAAAGAACTACGGTAGATAGTCTGTCAGATAGCTGCTATTAGTTACCATGCCCTCGAACTCTGGCTTCGCTCCTTCGCTGTGAACTTACTGCCGAGGGTCTGTTAGCATTCCAGCCAGGGCCAAGGGATTTATGACAGCATAACGCAAAGAGTAAAGGAGAAAAGAAGATGATTCCAAGTCCAACAGAAAAAGAGAATGGGGTGATAATACAGGCAAAAGGCTTATTTTTGAAGGGAAGAGGATGGAAGCAGGCTGAGAGGCAGTTAGAAATATGAAACTGGGAAGAAGACATAAAATCTAGCTTCAAAGACAGGGTCACAGTTAAAGCCATGAGATAAAGTCCCGTAGGACAAAGGTAATGAGCAGCACATACAAGTTAGTATGTGCATCCATGTACACATACCTATAGGTTCAAGGCCTGGGTTTTCAGTGTAATCAGGAGTAGAAGGGGAAAAAAAAAAAGAAAAAAGAAAAGGACACAGTGAAGATAGGTTGGGAAGGCAGGAAGAAAAACTCCAAGATATTCCGAAAGCAAAGAGAACACTTCACTGTAGGGCAAACATTAACCAAAGAAAGAAAAGAAAAGAAAGAAAGAAGAAAAGAATGAACTGGTGTTAGAGTATTAATATCACACAAACTAGACTTAATCAAAATTTATCATTCCAGATAACAAAAGTCAACTTCCAAGGAAGATGTAACAGCTCTCAAGTCGTGCTGCAATGAATAACACAGTCTCAAAATAAAGCAATAAATGAGAGAACTTCAAGGAAAATAAACCCTCTAATTAGTGAGAGGTTTTTACACCTTTTATGAAGTAAATGGTTATCCTAAAAATCAGTACTTTATAAAAATGTCTCAAATGATTTTTAACTATCAAATTCCAAATTCTTTAATAATGGTCTTTAATATTCTTACTTCACTTATCTTCCTCCTACTTGAAACTCTCCAACTTGAAACATGAGCTCTGGTCAAGCTAGTTCATCAAACATAACCTTCTTGGTTTCACTACTATTCCTATCTTCGGGCTCTGTCCCCTAGATGAGATGTGCTCTCCCATCTACAGATTTTTTTTTTTTCCCTTGCAATTGTGAGGGAGGCTGAAGTGGGCCCAGCAGAAGCAGACTTCTGGATCATGAGGATAAAGGAGGCAAAAAGCTACATGGACCCTAAACACAATGCCATCCCTCAACTTCCACTGGAAAGTTGTATTTATTTATACGTCTCCCTGGTTAGGAGCCATTCATTCCAAGCAGTATCTAAGAACTCAGCTTAGACCAAGTTTGCAGGTGACACTCTGTGGGGTATGGAGAACAAGGGTAAGTAGTCAATTGTGTGTCTCTTTCAGGAGAAAGTTGGTGGTCCAGGAAGGTAAACCATCTCAGGCTGGGCAGATGAAGCAGGGGAGGAATAGCCTGTCTAGAATGTCAAGCTGAAATGTGACAAACAAAGGAGGAACCAGAAAACAACCTGGAGTTAACCAGCGATTGAATGAGGAACAGGAGATTAATGAGAAGCCAGGAAGCAAGTTGATTCTGATGTGGACCAAGCAGACTCAGTTTTATAGTGAAGTTTTAGGACTGGTCTCTTGATCCCATTAAGGAGTCGTAGAATGACTCAGTATTTTGGGATGGACTCTTGACATTCTGCCTTTTCTGACAGGTAAACTTCTATCAGAATTTAGGCATACTTTTAACCCAAGGCACAAGGAAAGAGGTGTATTGCTTCCCTCCGGTAGCTGGAATGCACCTTTAAGTAGTAGGTATATATAAAGTGACAAGTCATGATAAAGATAATGCTGTCTGCAACTTTCCCTAAGGTCAAGAAAAGCAGACAAGTCAGTCACTTTCCTTTACCAGCTTATAGCCCTGGTCCTGTTATCACTGTCAACAGTTTATGAGAAAAAAAAGTCATGAAAAAATATAAATAATTCAGAGCTAAGTGTCAGATGATAGTTTTAATAAGCTAACAATTTTACAGCATGAAAGTATGTTTCTGCCCATATTACTCTGTCTAAAATGAACACAACAACAATATACCCAGATGTAAGATACACCTTTAAATAGAAATTATAAAATCCACAAAATGTCAAAAAAAGGTCCTTTTCCAAATAATCAGGAAGCC
The DNA here is from genome assembly GCF_048564905.1 of Vicugna pacos. Classification (NCBI taxonomy): domain Eukaryota; kingdom Metazoa; phylum Chordata; class Mammalia; order Artiodactyla; family Camelidae; genus Vicugna; species Vicugna pacos. The sequence continues at coordinate 30,407,801 of NC_132988.1, forward strand.
ATGAAAATCAAAGAGCCCCAGGGTATCTCCACACTGGGAACACTGTCTAAGAATCAGAAAATGTTTAATAAATCCTGCTGCTTTCTCTGTGCTAATCATAGATGATCCTGCCCCTTCCATAGCTGCAGAGAAGCCAGAAGATGTCATGAAGACAAATTCACTCAGGTGTAGGCTGAGGCTGCTGTCGGCACAGGCAACTGGAAGAGGGCTATCGAAAGGCGTTTTAAGTCCTTGACACGGGGGCTTGGCAATGATTTTGTGGATTTGACACCTAAAATAAACAAATGGGACTACATCAAACTACAGAGCTTCTGCACTGCAATGGAAATCAACAAAATGAAAAGACAACCTACTGAAACGGAAAAAAATATTTGCAAATCACCTATGTGATAAGGAGTTAACACCCAAAATATATAAAGAAGTCATACAACTTAATAGCCAAAATAAAAAAAAAATCCATCCAATTTTAAAATGAGCAGAGGATCTGAACAAACATTTTCCATAGAGGACATAAAACTGACAAACTGGTACGTGAAAAGTGCTCAACATCATTAATCATCAGGGAAATGCAAATAAAACCTATAATGAGATACCACTTTAAACCTGATAGAATGCCTATTAACAAAAAGACAAGAAGTAACAAGTGTTGACAAGGATGTGGAGAAAAGGAACCCTTGTGCACTGTTGGTGGGAAATGTAAATGGTATAGCCAAGTATAGAAAACAATATGAAAGTTTCTCTGAAAATTAAAAATAGAACTACCATATAATTCAGCAATCCTACTTCTGAGTATATAGCCAAAGAAAACAAAAACACTCATTTGAAAAGATATCTGTACACCAGGTTCACTGCAGCATTATTCACAATAGCTAAGACATGGAAACAACCTATGTGTCCATCAATGGATAAATGCATAAAGAAGATGTGGCATACATACAATGGAATATTATTCAGACATAAGAAAAAAGGAAAACTGCCACTTGTGACAACACAGATGGATTCTGAGGACATTATACTAAGTGAAATAAGTCAGATAGAGAAAGACAAATTCTGCATGGTATCATTTATGTGTAAAATCTTAAAGAAAAAAAGTCAAACTCACAGAAACAGAGTATAAAACTGGTTGCCAGAAAAGGGACTGGGGCAGAGGGGGAGGGCCTTTGAAACAGACGTTGGTAAAGGGTATAAACTTTCAGCTATAAAATGAATAAGGTCTGAGGAACAATGTAAAACATAGTGACTACACTTGATAGTATACTGTATTGTATAACTGAAATTTGCTAAGAAAGTGAAACTTAAATGTTCTCACCAAAAAAAAAAAAAAAAAAAAGGACGACTATGTGAGATGATGGATGTGTTAACTTGAGGGTGGGAATCCCTTCACGATGTATATATATATTAAATCATCACAATGTACACTTTAAATATCTTATAATTTTGTCAATTATACACCAATGCAGCTCAAAAAAATAAAAGAAAAAGAAAAGAGGTTTAAGCTCTTCAAGGAACTTTCTAACCCTGAGTCTCTACTTTTTGGAGTACTATGAAAACTCAGCTGAAAAGAAACGAACACAGCGACGTTAGGTAGTCGTGATATCAGTAACACTGGGGATAACAGCAGCCACTGAAGGAGGGGTTTTCCCACACTGTGACTGAGGGGGACGGGGTCAGGGGGTGGGAATCATAACGCTATTGAGGAAACAGAGGATAAGGCCCAACAGTGAGTACAATGATCTTCACTTGGGTTCCACCTGAGAATAAGTCTTAGCACCAAACTCCACATTGTAAAGGATTTCCTGGTCTGTCAGTGTTCCCACGCAACTCAAAGAAATGATTCTGTTGCAACATTTGAATGGCTCCCAGGATCTAAGACTGAGGTCCAGGTTCTTTCTTGGTTTAATGCCAGTTTTCCGCTTTCTTTATGCAAGGCTGTGTTGTTTTGTAATTTACACAATAAAATGCTGTCTTTTCAAAGGGGAATATCATTAGAGGGTTTGCAGGAGCCCTTCAAACACTCCATTCATTTTTAATGGGGCACTTGACATCCTGCAAAGTTCACACACATGAGGAAGTGATTGCACAGCATGAACTGGAAAAAAATCCACTGCCTATTCCTCCAGGAGGATGCTGATAACATGAGGTGACTAGTACATGACATGTTTTATAGGATGGCTCTGTAAATGGCCATGCCCTTCAGCACAAAATGAATTAAAACATAATCATAACCCCAGTACCACTGTTACCACTGGGTGGCATTCTTTGTGATTAAATATATATCACATGTTTCCAGGCCTGCTATGGTAAAAACTGCTGAATTCCGAATGGCAATTTACTTTAAGTTTTGAAAATAAAAGTGATGTTCCCCCTCAAATTTTATTTTAATTAACACTTTATTTTCAGTCACAAATCAAGTCATTATGATGAACATTAAGGAGGTGGCCAAATATCTTCCCAATACTGTAGTTTCATGGTGTTGAATATTTTTCAAAATAAATAGGACATTTGGTAAATATTTGGAAATCTATTCTTTATGGTTTCAATTTACTATCAAAAAATCTAAGTTCTGAAAAGTCAGATTTAGAGAAAAGATAAATTGGAGAAAGGATGTTACTTACATTCTCTTCAAGACTCACCACAGGATTCCTTTATAGGAAACCCCTGGGATAAAATGACAACTGTCAGGTGGATTCCTGCTACTATGCGCTTTGGGTAATTTTCTTCTGTCAATATTTAGAGGAATCAAAGAGAAAGGTTTCATTTCTCTTTCAGAAAGTGGACCGTTCCTAGCCTCCTCTCTCTGCCATGCTCCACATTTGAGATCACATCCAAGAGTGTGATGCACGTCGGCCACCAATCTTTGTACCCTGTTGAGGAAGGGTGCTCTTTGTTCGTTCTCCTCAACTTTAATTCTTCCTTTCTCAGCTTTATGCGAAAACCATTCACCAGCATTTTGGGGGCCCTATGGCAAGACTCTCTCATAGTTCTGGGCACTTACTCTCTTCCCAATTGAGTCTATACCTCCTGGGAAGAAAATGGGTATTGGAGTCTGAATCCCAATTCTGACTCTACCACTTAGTAGCCAAGTGACTGTAATATTGTGAAGCTTCAGTTTTCCCATCAACCAAGCAGGTAATAATATCCAGTTCATTGGAGAGTGGGAGAAAAAGTTAAGTGTTGTTGATAAAGCATCCAGGCCTGGGCCTGTCACATAACAGGTGCTTTACAAATGGGAGCTTTCGTGATGACAAGCTATTATCCCGGGTGTTTCCTAATTGTCTCTTTTCTTTCTCTTGTCTGTGTTTTTTTCCTTACCTGTTTTTAATGTTCTTCCAGTAGGTTCTCAGTTGATCCAGAGTTCCTTCCTGTTAACCTGCATTTTCCCCCCATAAACTCCTTTATCTTTCTCTCCTCACCAGCAAGCTCAGTGGACCAGCATTCCTGTCTCAACAGGAACTATCAGGCCTTTCTCCCTAACCCCATCTGGACCCAAACACTGTTTCCACAGAGCAATGATGCATCTGCATGTCATTATAGTTCACTTCCTCTGGCCCCAGTCAGGTTGAACAGGATGCCAAACCCACAATGACTTTAAGGGATAGAGGCTCTGTCAAAAAGTTCCTCTGCACATTTAAAATAGGATTTGATTTATAAAACCTTCAGTGTATAGGCAACTTTCAGGATCAAGTCTGTGGTTCTCAAGAAGTGAGGTTCACAGGTTTAAAATAAGTTCTATGCAGTATCTGTCCCTATACGGAGCCTGGATAGGGAAGGAGACAGGAATAAATGTACCTAAAATGTATTGTGTCTGTTTGTGCAAGGCACTGTGCTAAGTGTTTCACAACCATTACGTTATTTAATCTTCATAACTACCCCCATAAAATGAGTACTGCTAACCTCACTGTGATGAAAAAACTGAGATTCCAAGAGGTCAAGTGACTTGCCAAAGACATAAAGCTAGTAAGTGGCAGAGCCAATATAAATCTAAGCCTGCCTCACTGTTAATGGTACAGAAAGCTTTATAAAATGTAAGAATACAATGAAACATGTTCTTCTTGTTTGCTTAAATATTTTACCTAGTACTTCGGATCTTTGGTGGTAAAAGACTCTCATGTGGGTGGGAGAAAGAGAACTCTGACACCTTTAGCACCTGAGTGGCTGCAATACTCTCAAGTTGCAGGACGTCTTAGGGACCACTGATTCATTTTTCCTGTCAAGGTTTTCAGAAAGCCCCTAATCGCCTGGTGGAAAGTTTTTTGATTCAGCCCTCACAACCATACGGAAAGTACTAACTCTGCTGACTACAAGTTAATCCTCTTTTCCCAGAACTGTGTATGGACAAAGGTATGGAAAGACTTTGGCCTCTTCCCTTCTGAGATGGACAAGCAATGGGCCAGCCAGGTAAGGCCCAGGACTGCACCCTTTACCAGGAACTATAACATGACTGGGAGCTCAAATTCCACTGAAAATATAACCTAAGAGTATCGAAAATTATACTTATTAGGCCTCCTTTCAGGGAGTATATTGAATGTGGTTGAAAAGAATGCTTTAAAAAGATGCCTGGGGTGAGAAAAAGAAGACTCCCAAGGGGTATGACAAAGCCCTGGTTGAAGAGCTCTCACTTGTGTTCTAATGAGGTGAGACTGGGACAACTACCAGACTCTTGTTTTATAGGGTGGGATTTGCATATGTGGATCCAGAGCTAGAATGCCCAGGAGAGGCTGAGTCCTGCCACCCAGCATTCATTCATTTATTCAATACAGGTATAGTGAGTGATCTATATATGCCGTGTTCTGTTTGTGGTGCTGGGGATAGACCAGTGAACAACATGACAAACAAAAAGACTTCAGCCTTTCTGCTAAATAAATATTAAAAAGCACTTAAAGGCATCTCATGTCAGCATGTGGTCAACTAAGCTAATGCAGAACCCCTTCATCTTACAGACTAAAAATGATCGACATAATATAACAATAATTTTTAACATAGTCGAGATTAAAAGAAAGGATATTCAAGTATCAGAAATAAAAAGTAAGTATAAAATTGAAGTAGTGACAGTGGCCCAGGAAGGGGACTGGATCAAAAATTAGTACTTTCCACTAAGTACTAGGGTGTTAGTTGTGATGGGTGCCAGGAGATACGGCCTTGGGCTCATACGAGACAGGAAGCTAGAAATTAAATCCTTAACTAAAACTGGTACCCACAAAGTTCAATGCCCAGAGTGAAAGGGACTAAAAACACCTGTTCATCATCCTCAGGGAAGTCACAAGAGATGCAAGGGAGGGTGTCTCTTCCCAGAGCATTTGGGTGAAAAATGAAAAACATAGGTCTGTGACACGCCCAGTTTACCAGTTCACATTTATATTGAGAAGTGCTAGAAATGAACATAAAAACTGGTCCCAGCCTGGCATATGACAAAAGCAAATCTAAACCATTCTCTAGGGCACACAGACTTTATTAAAAAAAACCATTCCAGCTGAAGATGAGCTCACAAAGCATATGCAGGAATAATCTACCCTGAGAGTGAGCAGACACAAAAATTATGGAGGATTAGCACCCCCATATAATTGAGATAGTAGAATAATCTGGAATAGGCTATTTTAAAAAGAACATCTAAAAAGATTAAAAAGAAAATCGAATTGAAGCTACAAGAAAAAGACTGGATACTATGGGGAAAAAATAAGAATATTTGTTGTTGTGCCAAATTACTAAACGGCCACAAATACCAGTGTTCACCAAAGTATTAACCTACCTTGAGTGCCCCTATGTCTGATTTTAACTCTGCTTCCATTTTATGATTCTGTAATTCTTCAACACATTAGGAGAACAAGTATTCACCAACATGAGGAGCAGAATTGGGAGAATTATTTTATTAATGTTTCAAAAACTTCTCAATGTATCCATTTTTCCTTTGAATAATGGGGGACACTAAGGAATAAAGACGTGAACTGAGTTTACCGATTGTATTAGTCAGGCTGAAGGCTAAGCTTTTGTAATGAAGTTCCCAAAACACAGACATTTGAAGAAGGCAGACATTTATTTCTCTCCCAAATAACTGACAGGGCAGCTCTGCTCCACCAAGTCATTTAAGGATTCAGGTTCCTTTTATCTTATTTCTCCACTATCCCCTAGGGCTGAAGGGGAGCAGATTTTGCCACCCCAAAATACGCCTCTTTGGCATATGGATTATTTTAAGCTGGTTATTTTTTAAAAATGCCAGACATGAAAGAAGCTCTGAAAATTGAGTAGAAGTTAGCCTTTTGTAAAAAACAAAACAAAACAAAAAACAACCATTTACATGCACAAGGGAAATTTTCATTTGTAAATGTGTCTCCCTCTCTGTACAGGAAGACAAGGATGACTCTAAATCATAAGAAACTCTTGTCAATGGAGAAGGCAACAACTTCAATCTGTATAACAACCTTACCCTTGTTTACTGTGCTTTTCCTAGTAATCTCCCATAATTGACTCCCCTCTTCCAACATCTTATTTTGTCTTTAACTGAAGTTGGTATTTAAGGTGATGACTTCAGCCATTGCAGAGAGTTACTCAGTTTTCCTGGGCATCCCTCACGTATACAGCAGGTATACATGTTATTAAACTTTTGTTTGTTTTTCTCCTGTTAATCTGTTTTATATCAATTTAATTATTAGACCAGAACCTAGAACCAAAGAACTTAGAAGAGAAAAGGGAAATTTTTCTACAGGGCATTTTACTTAATCTGCATTGTCAAAATTAAGTTATGAAAGAGTCCTGTTTCACTTCGGGGCAAGGGGCCAAACCAAATGGGAGCACTGGCCTACTATCTCAAGGGCAAGTTCTGGAAATGACACACATCACTTCCACTCTCATCACTTGGCCTGACTTCAGTGACATGGCCTCATCCAACGGCAAGAGTACCTAGGAAATGGAGTTTCTAGCTGAGTGACCATGGATCCAGCTAAAACTCTATTACTCTAGAAGAAGGGGGAAAGTATTTGGGGATCATCTAGTAGTGTGTCACAGCTGTGATTCTGGCAAACACTGGAGGATGAGGTGATTAGCAAAGCTTTTTTCATTTTTAAAATATGCTATAGCATATCAGTCAATCACAACTATTTGTCCAAGTCCTGCTATTAGCTCACATTTACAGGTAGCAGAAACAAAAAAATGATGTGGCAACCGAATGGTAGCAGAATATGTCATCCCAAAATATGCCTCTTTGGCTTAAGAATTATTTTGAGCTGATTATTTTTCAGGAAAAGTGTACACAGGAGAATTTCTAAACATGAGTGGAATTTACTCTTTTGTAAGGGAAATTTATGTTTATAAGGGAAATCTCCATTTTTAAGGGTATCTCCCTCTCTGTACCAGGAAAAGAAGGATGACTCTAAGTCACAAGAAACTCTTATCAATGGAAGACACTTACATCTGCATAACAACCTTACCCTTGTTTATTTTACTTTTCCTGATAACCTCTCATAACTGACCTCCCCACCCCCTAAAGTCTTTCTTTAGTCTTTAGCTAAAGATCGTATTTCACATGGTGACTTGGGAGTTTTACTCAGTTTTCCTAGGTATCTCCCATGTATACATGAGGCATACATGTTATTAAAGTTCTGTTTGGTTTTCTCTTGTGCCAACTAAAAACTGGCACTTGCCATCTCCCTCTACAAGGAGTGGATCATGTTGGCACCTGCCATCTACCTCTGCTTAGATTAAATCAAGAGCCACTGCAGCCACTGACCTCCAACACTTCCTGAAAGGAGTTCAGGGTGGAGATTAGGGACGAGACATTCTGTGCTCTGGGAAAACTGGCAGAACAGGCCCTCAGATAGTTTGATATTTTCAGGAGAAGATTTTATGTGCCCAAATTCTTGAGTCTCCTCATACCTAGAAAGGCACTAAAATCATTAACAGTGACATCTGCTCTTCGTGACTAGCAGCAAGCCTCTGCCTAAATGTGTGCTTGACTGGATGTAACCCTCCTTCACTAAAATTATATATAATACTGAGATCCCCCTGCCTCTTCAGAGCAGTTCCTCAGAGCTTTCTAAGATGCTGTCTCCTGAGCTATAGTCTTCATTTTGCCCCAAATAAAACTTAACCAACAACTCTCACGTTGTGTGATTTTATTTCAGTCAACATCTGTTAATCTGTCTTTTATTACAGGGAGGTCTCAGTCAAGAATAATGAAAGGTAAAGGGAAAATTATCTGAAAGTCACCCCTCACCATTATTGCTCTCTTCCCCATAACAGACCGCCATCCATTTCTACTGGTTCTACCAACAAATACCTACCCAGCTCCTTTCTTGCCTCTTTTCTAGCTGTTTCTCATCATTTCTTGCAAGGATTATTGCACAGTTCTTAAGAGTTTCCTTTCTTTTTCTCCTCCAAACAATCCTCTATATTGCTTCCTGAGTGGTCTTTCTAAAACATAGATCTATCTATCTACATAATCTATCTGGTGTCTACTTTGCGGCAGGCACTGTCAGAGCTGTTTGGGATTCAGCAGCGAACAAAACAGATACAGGTGACCTCATGAGGCTTTTAGGGAGGGAGACAAAGCATAAATGATACACAAAATAATTATTACATTATAAATTATGTTATCAGTATGTATGATAAACACCAAGGAAAAAAGAAAAAGTAGAGCAGAGTAACAGAAACAGAATGTCGGAGGTGGGAGTGGGATGGTTGGACAGGACTCAAGCCAGTTGAGAAGGATGTTCATTAAATGAGAAGGTAACATTTAAACCAACACTGAAGAAGGAGAGGGAATTAGCTGTGAAGATCTAAGCCAAGAGAATTTTAAGAAGAGGGACAGCCAAATTGTAAAGACCTATGGTGGGAGCCCTCCTGGCATGTTCAAGGAACAGAAAGGAGGCCAGTGAGGCTGGAGGAAAATGAGTGAGTTTAGACAGAGACGGGATCAGAGAGGATTGTAAGGACTTTGTTGTTTACTTTGAATCATATGAGAAGCCACTGGAGAGTTTTAAGCAGAAGAGTGACATGATCGACCCAAGTTTTTTAAAGGACCACTCTGATTGTTGTATTGAGAGTAGACTGTTAGGGGAGGGTTGAGGAAGGAAGACTGAAAGCAGGAAGACCAGTAAGAAAGCTATTGCAATATGGCAGGTGAGAGATGATGGAGGTTTCTACAAGAACAATAGTGGTAAAAGGCTCTGGATATATTTTGAAAGCAGAGCAAACAGGATATGATGTAAGATATGAAAGTAATGGAGCAGTCAAGGATGATGTCATAGCATTTGAGGCTAAGCACATGCACAGACAGAGATGCCATTAACTGAGATGCGGAAGACTGAGGGAGAGGTTGTGTGACATTTGCAGGGGAGGATCAAGAATTTGGTTTTAGAATAATAAGCTTGAGATGTCTATTGACATCTGGGTGAGGATGCCAAGTAAGCAACTGGATATGTAAGCCTGGAGTTCACACAACAGGTCTGGCCTGGAGATAAAATAATAAAGTCAACAAGTGTATATATGCACACACTGTTATAAGCATTTTACATATGCTAACTCATTTAATCCTCATAACAACTCCAAGAGGTAGTAGGAAATATTATTATCTCTTATTTCACAGATTGGGTAACTGAGGTGCATAGAGATTAAGTAACGGAGGTCACAAAGACAGTTTGTGGAAGAGCCATATTTTAATCCAGGCATCTAAGTATCACAATCCATACTTTGAGCCACAATGATATAGTGCAGGCAATACATTTGGGAGTCTTGAGAACACGAAGAAAATTTAAAGCTATGAGTCCAGGTGAGATCACCAAATGAATATGATAGCAAAAAGGTGGTCTGAGGATTTGGTTATAATAAAACAGTGGGATTGTGGAAAGTGGGTAGGTGCATAGATGAAATAAAATTGGACCTGAATAGATAAAACATGAAACTGAGTAGTGGCCACATGGAGGTTCATTATACTTTGCTATTTTGTGTATGACTAAAATTTTCCATAGTAAAAAGTGAAAACAAGGAAAGAGAGATAAGAGGAATTATTCAAGGAGACCAAGAAAAAGTGACAATGAGGCAGGAAGAAAACTAGGAGTGTGGTATCCTGGAAACCAAATGTTGTTGCATAACAAACCACCCCAAAACTTCATGGCTTAACCAAACAACAGTCATGTTTCTCAGAAATCTGCGATTTGGGTGGGGCTCAGTGGTGACCTGTCATTTTTGCTCCAATGGCATCAGATGTCAGTTGGGGTGACTCTCTTCATCAGATGGGCCTGAAGACCCATCTCTAAGGTGGCTCACTCACATGGCTGGCAAGTTGCTGGCGTTAACTGGGAGCTCATCTTTATTTAGGGTCAATCCCCAGATTTACTAAAAGACAAGTAGTGGAAACGAGAATTACTTGAAACTTCTTCAAAGGATGTGCCTTACTCTCAACTGATAAATGACCCTTCAGAGATCATTGAGAAAGATTCCACTGATGCTGGGATTGTTTTCTTTGTAAGAATTACAGAAAATGAGGAGAACACGTTTGTTATCTAGGTCTTTGTAAATGCCAGGAGAGCCCCTGCACTTTACAGGAAAAGATATCTGAATTTTGGGTACCTTTTGGTCACAGCTCCTTCTTGGAACTACTCCTTTGTACAAATACTTTAAATAGCTGCAGGAAGATAGGGACAGGGTGAAAAGACATGTACAAATCCTTGTGTCTCTGACAAACAAGAGCGAAAACTAGCTTTTCCCTAATCTTCTTACTCATGATTCAAAACAGTTCTGCTCATGGGTTTCTAGAAGGTTTTTGCCGTGGGTGAGCCAGGTGGTTGTTCCTCACCAGCATTCTAAGGTACTGATGGCCATTAAAGGCCATCAGAGTTCACTTGAGAGTTTTTAACACTGAGACCTGATTTCCAAAACACTTTGACACTTCAAAATCAGGCAAGAGGTTGGAGTGCCAGTGCTGGTCCTCCCCCCAGGTACACCTGGAAAACACAAAAGGGCAGGGATGGCTGATTCTAAGACAAGTCAGTCACTGACCATGCCCCTGAACACACACCACTGGGACTGCTGGGCTGTTGCAGAGGTCCAAGGAGGAAACAATTTGAAAAACACATGGGGAGAACTGAGGGGCAAGTTCTGTTCACTTCCTCATTTCTGCTAACTTGAAAATACAAGGGGTATCTGAAACTATCAGATGTGACTTAGTACACATTTTGATCATGATGCAGTATTTCTGCAAGTTACATCTTTGCCTGTGTTTTATTATCTGAGAACAGATTTAAACAAGCCAGCTTTTTCTCTGTGGTGAAGTCTCTCAGGACATCATTGTTAACAACAGGCACCCATCACTGACCCACATCATTGGCCAAGAGTTGAAGTATTTCTCAAACACTGAAAGCATTGAAATAAGTCTTCGGAGCAGGTGTTAACCCTTTCACCCTCTGCCTTCCACTAGTGTAACTTAGTCAAATCACAGTAAGTTAAAGAGGCATTTGGAGAGCAAATTCTACTTCACTACCCATATAAACACACTCTGAGTTCTTTCCTTTCTTTACCTCTCCCTATCACTTGTTAGTGCTTACCACCCTATCCTTGGTGTCTAGGAAGTCCCCATCTCCTGATTTTCCTCCACATCTCGGATTTCCTCCACCTTCCTTACTCTAATTCTGTACCCAAACCCAATGTCTGAGGTTTTCCCCCACACCATGCAATTCTGTGACACCACCTGGGCGTCTTACAATTCAACTCAATTCTGAAACTATCCACCTGGATGTAGCATCAGATCCCACAGGTTAAGGACTCAGCCCAACAAGACTGCTCCAATTAAATAATAAGGAAATGGACACACAGGATAAATGAGATCACACATTATTTGGTGACATTTAGTGTCAGAGCCTTGTCAGAGCATTTGCTTTACAAAATAAAGATTTGTTTTATAAAATAAAGAGCAGGGCCACATCCACCCTCCAGGCCAACAGTAACCCACCACGCAGCACCTTGCAGAAAGGTCACTCAACCAGTTTTGAATCCACCTAGTTGAGGGCAAAGTACCCTAGACCAGGATGGCATTTTCCACCTTCCTCTTTATCAGCTTTCCATCTGGTCTCATCCAAACAACAGCCTGTAATTCACACTGAAATGTAATCTCCAAAGTCCACATGTATTTTGCATCTATGCCCTTTGTCTATACAGTAGTCCTTTGGTATCTATGAGGGTCAGTTCCAGGATCCCCAATGATACCAAAATCCTAGATGCTCAAGTCCCTCATATAAAATGGCATAGTCCCTGCATATAACCTATGCACATCCTCCCATAAACTTAAAATCATCTCTGGATTACTTATAATGCCTAACACAGTGTAAATGCTATGTAAATAGTTAAAAACTATGTAAATAATATGTAATAAAATATGTAAAAACTATGTAAATAGTTGCTGGTACAGGGAAAATTCAAGTTTTGCCTTTTGGAACTTTCTGGGATTTTTTTTTTAAAAAATATTTTCAATCCATGGTTGGTTGAATCTGTGGATGCAGAATCCACAGATACCAAGGGCGTCTGTAGTCAGAAAGAGTATTATACAACATCGTACAGCATTGGGATTGCGGGTTTTTACATCCCATTTCTTTCTGCATTTGGTATGAGCCCTGCGTGAGCTAACTGGCTCAACTATTCTGAGCTGTCGAACCCCTTATTCAAATAAAATCTTACTGCTAGCAAATAAATGTTTAAAACACTGACTTGCTCTGGCTGATGTGGGTGTGAAATCCTGGGCCCACTTTGCCTCTCATTCCCATCACTCCTTGGGATTCTGCAGAACCTCAAGGTTGAAAAACCACCGGGTGAGAGCACTGAATGATGTTCAAGTGGTCAACTCCACACCATTGTTCCAGGTTTTGCCACAGGCCCTGCAGTATCCCCAAAAGCAACATGACAATGGTCATGTGGGCCAACTCTGGAAAAGACCACCAGGGTTCAGAGCCCCACCTCTCCCACTCACTAGCTGAGGCTCATCGAACAATTTACTTAACCTCTCTGTATCTGAACTTTCTCAAGACAAAGATCATAATGGTTCCTGCCTCTTTGCTTGTTAAAGGGATTAAATGAGTTTATAGGTGGAGAGAGCTTAGAAGAATGCCTGTCTGACCCACAGAGGTGATAAATAAATATCTTTTATTTACCATCCAAAATCTTACTGTATTTGTAAAGAAGACCTGGGGGCAAAGTGTAAGTGACTCAGCACAGTCCTACTGTCACAGAACACAGCCTGTGTAAGCAGTCAGCACTGTCTTCTTTCTACATAAGGTACCAGAGACTGTCCCTTTGCAAACTATGTCTTGCAGTGGATTAAATGATAACTTGGGGCCTTAAAAGAGACATTGGCATCATCCAACAGAGTCAATGGCTCCACAAAGGAGTTTACTTCCCAAGGTTTACCAGAGATTTAGGTCAGGTGAGAGATTCTACACAGTGCACAGCTTTTCATTGGAAATGGACTAGGCCATTTGATAAGACTTATAAATCCAAGGTTAATTGGGAGTTGAGCACTGTACTGCTAGGAAATAGGGTACTTGGCATGTTTGTGTATTTCTGAATCTGTCCCCATTTATATCTACAAACATATACCATTAATTTATGATTTTCCTTCTATAGGCTTCACCAGGGTAACACAAATAGAGATTAGTCATGAAACGCAGGAGGAATTTGAGAACAGGACATAAAATTTGAAGAAGGTTATACACTGAGGGGGAAACAAATGACATAAGAAGTAAAGGCAACAGAAAATCAGCTGTTAAATCTTTGGGATAATGCATTTTTACAAGTTGTTTTTAATAATACTCATTATATTGTACTTTAATCTGTGGTCCCCCAAGCTAAGCTAAGATTCCCAAGAGAAGGGGAAAGGACTTTCTAAACAGTGTAAATAGGTTCTTTAAATGAAAAGAAAGAAAGACCACCAAATCTTGTCCTTCCTGAGTTTGTATTTTCTTTATTACTTTTTGTTCACCAAACCTGCAGGGAAAATAGAGTGTGCAGATATCAACTCTATTTCCTGAGTGCCTGTTTTTCCAACTAAAACCTGGAAGGAGAACATGGAACCTGAGGTTTTTCAGGCTCAGCTTCAGTCAGACCCCTTCCTGGCTAGTGCAGGAAATGTAGAAATGGCTCTGTCAGCATCTTCATGCACATCTCTCTGATTAGAGTGGAAGGAACTGGTGATAAAACAGTCCACATTTCTCATCCTCAATTGTAAAAATCCAAAAGGCTCTGCAACCAAAAGTTTTTTTCCATAAATTTGGCACCAAATTTGTCTGGTGGCAAAAATCTGACCTTCTTGACATATAGCCGGGTGTAGCCATTCTTTGTCTCACTTAGGATGATGATATATACATTGTGTGGTGGAAACATGATTGTATTTGTTTACAGGGTGCTGGCCCAGACCCTCACTGAAAATAACTATATAATATATGCGATATACACCATTCTGCCCTTCTAAAATCTAGAAAATTTTGAATTTCTAAGTATATCTGGCCCCTTGTGTTTAGATAAAGAATGTTGGGCCTGTCTGAAGTGTTTTGAGGTCGTAGGAGGTCTGAAAAGAAAGGACACACTCTGGTTCTGCAGAAGGAAACCTGAACTGCAAATCTAGAAGTGCTTCAGACAGATGGGAACTCAAAGGAGAGCTGTCAGTAGGTATTATCTATCTTGTGAGGGGCAGGAAACCAGTGCAGTGAGTGACAAAAATCAGTCAGCAGCCACACTCCTTGACCAACTACGCATCACTGCCCACCTAGCCCAGGCTGAGGCCCAGCGGAGCACACAACAGAGGGTACTGCCGCTCCTGCCTCCTAGAATCCTTATGTCCGAACCCACAACAGGGGCTTTTGCCATAATCTTTCGTCATTTTTCCACTCTCTTTCACTGTCTCTCTACTCTAAACAATTTCTCTTCTATCTTTACAAGTTCCAAACTAATTTCCACTCCGAATTGATAGTAAGTTTGGGAAATCTAAAAGGAGCAATATTAGTTTCATTCTGGTTATACTTTTTTTTTAATTCTGGATTCAGACTGGCTGGGTTCAAATTATGGCTCCACTACTTCCTAGTGATGTGACTGTAGGTGAATAATTTAATCTCCTTGTGCCTCAGGTTCCTCATGCATAAAATAGGGATAATAGTACTGATGTCACACAGTTGTTGAGAGGATTAAATGAGCTAACACTACACGAAGCACTTAGAACAGTGCTCGACATATTGTAAGCGCTCTGTAAATGGAAGCTACTGTTATTTCTGCAGCTGTCTGTGACTGTCTTCTAAACGAGCTACATACACTGATAATAGGTTTGTTTTCTTTATAGGATCCCTTATATCAACTTTCCTAAAATGGTAGCATAAGGACATTGACTGGTCAATAATGATTTGCTACATATGAAGATAAAGGAGGAGAAAATAACAGGAAAATAGGTGCACAATCAAAACCTCAGTATGAAATTACAATTAGCCTTCATTACATTGCCAACTGTAACATTCTGGTGGTGTGCAGTTTCTCCCCCTCCCCTTTCCTCCTCTTGATAATTTGTTTTTAAAGCTAAGAAATAAAGTAAAAAGAGGATAATAAAACATTTGACATACAAATTTCAAAATAAAGTCATCAGGCAGGAACAAATCTTTAAGGATGTCCTTCATATTATGTTCACATTTTTGTTTTCAGATTACTCGTCCCTTAAGTTAATGTGAATAATGTTAATAGCACTGTCCAGCTAAGAATGCACTAACAATTAATCCTGCATTAAATTGAACCCCAATTACTTAAGCATTATAACTAGAAATCTTTCCAATGATATATCCTTCCCTGATATCTCACAAAGCTGTTCCATTCAGAGTTAGACCTTGGAAAAGATACTCCTTGACCTTCCCCAAGACATCAAAAACGACACCTGTCCAAACCAGCCTGTGGGTCATCTCCACCACTGGATTTATAATTTTCAGGTGCATTTTCGTGCTCCCCACCCTGTGTCCCTGGTTGTACTGGAAAGACTGGGAACCCCACATACTCACCATTTCTCTCACCTCCTGCTTTGACTACAAAATTAATATTGGGGCAGCTGTGACTTTTCTCTTAAGTCAGCCCTCACTGGGCCAACTCATATTTGTCTCAGTCGAATTCACCTCCACCCTATTTTATTTATCAAAAAAATACATACCGAAAAGAATGCCCAACTTAAGGTGGGGAAAAAAAATCACAGCTAAATGTAGGTTTAAAACTGAAGAGACTTGAGACTGAAAAACTGCCAGTTCTTACTGCTCACTTACTCACATGAGGGTTTACAGCTCCTGAAATCATGCCAGGGCTTTGAAAATGAAAGCTTGCAGTTAGAAAACGATGGCTCATGACAGCAAAGATCAGTCATGTGATAGGCCAAGCGTTTTCCGTCATTGCCTTCCTCAATCAGACAGGGCTCAGAAACAGAGGTTAATCGGTCAGATAGCACCCACAGAGGCTGAGGGCAGCAGAATCTGGCTGCAGCAATTAATCATTTAATTGCTTTCTGATTCACTTTAAATGTCTTTTAAAAAGATATTAAAGAAAAACATTATTGAAAGAACATTTCAGACTATTTAATAAAGATCCAATATACCCTTTGTGAACCAGGAAACAAATGGATCTCTAGTGCAACTCTGTTCAATGTTTTCCTGGGTAACACTTACTTACACACAGGAAGGAATGACAAATTCTCTGCAGCAGGCAAGAGAAAAAGCATGTATAAAAGCACTTAGGAAAGAAGGCATGGGTGTAAATAAAAATGAACTTCTTGTTTGTTTGGCTGTTTGGGGTTTTCGGCTGAAGAGTAGGGTGTGCTCTCCCACCAGGAGTTGGTAGGAAAGCCTAGAAACATAGTAAGCTAGATTTTAGGAGGCCTTGAATGCTGAGATGAAGGAGCCTGGACTTAAAAAAAAAAAAAGAGCCCGGTTGATCTATTAATTAGGCAGTGGGAGCCACTGAAGATTTCTGAGCAGAGAAAGCAACATGCACAGGGACTAGCATGCACTGTGGGGTCCATCAGCCCTAGGTTATAACTCTAGCCGTGGCCCTCACTAGCTGGTGTGAGCACATCATGACCTTTTGGAGCCTCCCAAGCTGTACAACAGAACGTGATTGTACCACCTCCAGGGTCACCGAAACATTAGAAATAATTTACGTAACACACACATTCCAGGGCTTGGCACAGAAAAAGCATCTAGTAAATGGTGTTAGCTGTTCCTCCTGCTGTGCTCTGGGTAGGAAAGTCAAAGGGGAAGAGGGGGGAGGAGGGAGACTGGGGCTGTCCAAGAAAGAGGTAGAGCAGCTAAACAAGACAGAGTACAGGCAAGGGGAGTGGCAAAGAGAAAACAGGACAGACTACTAGGGACACAACAAAGATAGAACCCAAGGAAATGGAGACTAAGAAAGATTAACTCACCCAGAGCTATTTGACAATGACTGGACATAACCAAGGGAATAGGGGAAGCCAGAGAGACTCCAAGAATCAGGCTGAGATAAGCATCACACAAGTCAGAGATATGCAAACTTCTACGAGATCCAAAATAAATGCCAAACACTGAGTTTACATATCTAGAATGACTATGGAAATAAATAAGCAAAACCATATTCCTTTCTGCAATGATCCCATCTGAATGCCTAATAATAAGAGCTGCCCTGAGAATGATTTTCAAATCCACAGGGCCAGGTGATTTGGGCTGTAACATTACTCAGAGTCGTACCCCAGTCAGTGTCCTTTTTCAACACACCCTCACCATGGCTCCCCTCTTCACGTCACCTGCACCACACACATCCCACCATTTCCTCAGGCTCCTCCTATCAGCTTCATTGTCACCACTCACTTTATGATCCTTCTCAGCACAAATAACTGCTGATGCTCTCCTTAGGCTGGAACAGCCAGCCCCACAAGACTCGCCTGCTTGGATAACAGGTAGAGAAATACCTGGCACTTGAGAACAGCAGGGTAGCACCTAATAACTCACTGCACCTGACATTTTCATTACACACTGCATTAGAAGTTTCTTCAGGAAGCAGCCTTAATAATTTTGCGCCACACTGCTCAGTGGGGATTGATATTACTTACTTACACATAGGCGCGGCAGCCACTCTTCCAGCACAAGCTTCTGTCCTCGTCTGGGTCATTGTGGGTTTCAGCCGTGTCAGCTCCATATAATTCACAAAGGAATCAACCCACAGACACTTCCCAGCCACGCATGTGCCTGCCAGGACACACAAGGGAGACTACAGTGTATATAAATGCACTTTAATATTGCAGTATACCTTTTGGGATGTATGTCTAATTTGTTAGAACACGCAGAAAAGCTGACAAGCTACTTCGAGCCTTTTTAGAGGTCTCTGTTTTGCACGGGCTGCCCTGGGGAAGCACAGGATTGCACTGTCTTCCCACTCACCACCCTCCTGCTCTCCCTACAGGGGCCTTTCCACCTAAGCTTGCTCTGGAGCACTTAGAAGGTCTAATGAGACTCTGGGGCTGGGGAGCGGGGGGTCAGGGGGTTGTTCCTGCATAACTTTCCTCTTCTTCCACTAAAGCTGTTTTTCTCGAACATCTCTGAGAAAACATTAAATATGGTTTAACTTTATTTTATCATTAACTTCGGGACAAATGTCCTGCTGACTTCTCTCCAGTTAATGATGTACTTCCTGTGCAACCCGACTGGCTCCAGAATAGCAAAACCCAATACACAGTGTTTTGTATGTTAAAATCTTTTATGCTTTACAAAGGGAAGTGGGACTTGGGGAGGGGGTTGATGACAATGTAAGGTCAAAGGTTGTTTAGAAGTCAACTCATTATAGATAGGTAAGTGTTCCTTCTGGGTTCTTCACAATATCCTTAACCCAGGAGCACATGGCACTGGGCACTAAATGGACTATTTGCATGGCTGGCCCTCTGATTGTGTGCAAGTGTTTCTCTTTCCAAGTTATTCCTGGTTCAGAGGAGTGGACATGATAGCAATGGTTAAGGTTTCCACATTTTTTTATCTCTGTGAACCAGAACAATATTAATGATGAACATTCACTAGTCATTGAGTGCTACTGCTTCTATTTCACTCCCATGTCACCACTCCGTGAAATAAAGTATTATTATTACTCCCATTTTACAGATGAAGAAACTGAGCCTTAGAGAGTTTAGATAATTTATCCAAGGCCAGACAGCTGGTACCTGGGAAAACCAGAACTCGAATCTAGTTCTTTTACACCAGAGTCAGAGTTACAAGTCATGATAACTCACCGGAACAATGGCATCTACAAATGATATTCCAGGAGCACTTACAAGAAAATTCTAGCTTGATATCCACAATTAGGAGAAAAATACCCCTCAGAGCTCACTACCATGAGTTTGATTCCACATACACCTATGACCATATAACGACCTTAACCATTTCAGGAAAAAGTACATCATTTTTGTGATATTTATTGAGTTCTTACTCTATAAAAGACACACAGCTAATTAATCACTA
The DNA here is from genome assembly GCF_048564905.1 of Vicugna pacos. Lineage (NCBI taxonomy): Eukaryota > Metazoa > Chordata > Mammalia > Artiodactyla > Camelidae > Vicugna > Vicugna pacos. Next base: position 30,427,270 of record NC_132988.1, read on the forward strand.
AATGGAAGAGGTTAGGTGTTGAGAAGAGTAAAATGTCCATTTCTCAAGGTACCTATAATCTAGCTAAGTAGACAAGCCCTAAATACACACTGTGTGTACATTGATATGATGCCGGGACAGGCCTTGCAAAGCTTGATGAGATTCATTACCAACTTAACAATACAGAGCAAAAGTGCTAGGATGAGTCAGGTGAGAGAGACTTCTCTCTAAGCAGGAGGGGTGAGAGAAGATTAGATTGGAGAGATGGGACTTGAGGTGGGAACTGACAGAGGGGTAGCACTTGGGGAGGTTGGAGATTGCTGGAAAGTGGAAGGGGCATCCAGGAGAAGTGAGAATGTATCCCTGGAGTGCATGCAAGGTCTCCACAGTCCTGTGTCATTACATGTGCTTGACTGGAATGCAGCACTAGCACAGTTGACAGTGACACACTGTTACAGAAGGAATTGTGTCCCCCTGAAATTCATGAGCCAAACACCTAACCCCCAGTGTCATAGTATTTAGAGATAGGGCCTTAAAAGAAGTAATTCAGGTCATAAAGGTGGGCCCCTAATCCAATGTCTTTATAAGAAAAAGAAGAAACAACAGAGATGCCCAAGCACAGAGGAAAGAACAAGTGAGGACACAGCAAGAAGGCAGCAATCTGCAAGCCAAGGAGAGAGAACTCAGGAGAAACCAAACCTGCCAACACCTTGATCATGGACTTGCAGCCTCCAGAACTGTGAAAGAATAAATTTCTGTTGTTTAAGCCACCCAGTCTGTGGTAGTTTGTTATAGCAGCCCTAGTAGACTAATACATACACCTTCATCTGTTTCACATATAACTTCCCTGCCCTGGCTCAACCTGCTACCTGGATTCTATGCTACCTTGGGTCCTAACTGTCCTAGAGTGCTTGAAACCTGGAGTGGCAAGTTTCTAAACCAATGGGCTGTTCTATTTGGTTATCATGGAGCCCTCTGGGAATACTTGAACAAGCTGAAGATGATCCAAGGCAGTGTATTTCAAATTCCCTATGGTGAAGAACCAGTTTTCCCCCATTCCTTTGCTGACAGATAGATAATCTTACCATGTTGAGTAGGCGGCAGCAGCCACAAGCAACTCACTGTGCAAATTTAACAACTCTATTCAACAGTGTCTCCTGATCAGGTGTGCAGATATGGCAGCCAGGCAGTGATGTGCTGGTAAGTGTTCAGCCCCTGATTCTTGGGGGGTGGGAGGAGTCCTGATTTGTAGCATTTGCCCATTTGTAAGATAAAAGTATTTCCTACCACGACTGACTTCAAGCTACCTACTTGAAGTCACTGAGCCACAGAGATGCGAAAAAATGCCCAAAATTGGCTCTCTCTAACCACCTCCAGCACATCACAGTGGCAATGTATAATTACTAAAAGGTTTCTAAATACTTACTGTCATTTTTATACTTAATTCCTTGCAGAAGGCATATCACACTTTGTGTAACACTGACCTAAATTTTTTAAGTGTAGGAGTCCCCAAAGAGGTCCCCTCAAGTCCATTAGCTCACTATTTCATTAAGATAAACTCCAGACCCACAAAGTTCTAAGAAAGTATTTTCAGAAAGGGCCTATTTACCCCAAATGGTATGAAAAAATGGTAGGAGCTCAGCTCTTGTCTTCTATCCCTCTTTTTTTCATCCTTCTAGAAATACTATCTCAAAGACCTTCTCCCTACCTCCTCTTTTACTTTTTCCCTTTCCTTGTCCTCCCTTTCCTAAAGTATTTTTCTTCCATTTCCAACAGTCACAAGCATAACCTTTCCAATGGTCCACTCTTTCTCCTACAACTTGGCTTTATTGTGGGGATGGGATGCTAGTCTTTGTTATAGGAAGCAATGAGGGGATTAAGCCACTCAGACAACTCAAGGGTAGAACCCAAAGCAGCCAGAAGATTTAAAGGGCCTACAGGATTAAAGGCAAAAAATGGAGAGTTACATTAGCCTTCTTTAGCCTTATTTTCCCAAACCCAATTCAGCTTTGTTATCTTTTCTTTTCTTTTTTTTTTTTCAAACACAGAGCCACCCATTAGTAGAACAGCCAAAGCCTGTGGCATGCAGAACAGTGATTGGAATGGGAGTGATCAGCACTGAAGTCCAGACAGGAGGTAATTAGGGCTGACCTTGGGAGGTGGCCATGAGAATAGAAACAAAAACACAGATACAATCCATAAAGCCATATTCTGAAGTAAAACCAACAAGATGGGATCACTGATTAGAGATAGAATAGCAGGGGCAGGGGAGGAAGATGGTGCAAGGTTTTGAACATGGACTGCAGCCAGATGAGTCATCCTGGAGCTCAGATCCAATTGAGTTACTCAAATGAGAAAAAACCTTGGATGGCTCCAAGCTCACCACACACAGAAGAAAGTCTAAATTCCAGGACTGCCACAATTCTGCACCTAATTATCAGCAAACTTGGACACATTCATTCACTCAGCAAACACTTATTGAACAGCTATTATGTATTTTGCTGGATCAGGGAGTCAAAAATGGGGGGAAGGTACAGTTCCTGACTTTGATGAGTTCAGAGCCTAAAGAGGGGTAGACTTCAAATAAATCAATACACATATGCTGAAGCTCTGTCCACAATGTTATCTTCATCAGAAATCTATTTATTTATTGACTGAGTGCTTACTCCATGCCAGAGATTGCTCTTGGCCCTAGAGATCCTGCCAAGTTACTTCTACTCATTTCCCAATCAGACCTGTGGATTATTGATTTCAGACTGTCTGTGTAGAGAGCCTAGGCCAAAGGGAACCTCAAAGGGTAAAGACTGAATAAGAGAAGAGAACCAACACCAGATTCTTGGAGTAATGCCTAGAGTTCAAGGATTAAGAAAAGGGAGAAGAGCCAGAAGTGGCCAGAGGAGTAACCAGAGAGGGAAGAGAAATACAAGCAAGTCACAGAAGCTAGGAGTGGAGAGTTTCAAGAATAAAGAAGAATTTGAACTGTGTTCAATGTGGCTGAAAGGCTAAGGGAGAGAAGACTGAGAAAGATACCCCACAGCCACTCATGTCAGGTGATAGATGGAAAGAAGTTTGTGATGAGGGACACATCAAGGATGCACAACAGAGCAAGGGCGAGGGGCTTTATAAAGACTCTGGAGCAGGAATTGGGAGGGTACAGAATTTGTGGACACAAGTGAAAAGGTTGGCCTTAGAGAGAGGAGAGACAACACTTTCCCCAAGACCAGAAAAAAGGAAAGGACAGAAGACTATGTAGAGACACAGCGTAGGAAGTCATAGAGGCTGTGGGGGTGTTTGAAGTCAGACAATCCCACCTTTGAACCTCATATCTGCCACTTACTTTCTGCCTTTCATAACAGGCAAATGGCTCAAGCTCTCTGATCCTTAGTTTCTTCATCCATAAGATGGATATAATAATGCCTTTCTCATATGGTTGTTGTGAGAACACACTGAGAAAATATATGTGCTGCAAGTTTCCCCCTTGCCTTATCAGCTTATGTACATATGAGGTCACATAAATAAATTCACTGGCCCTTGTCCCTATCTGTTCACACAAGATGGTGACCCTCGTCAAAGTACTTTTGAAAAAGTGCTCACGAGTGGGCCCACCTCACTGATCTCCAGGGAGTCAGCCAAGACTCTGCTGTCCCTGTAAGATCCTGGAACAAACAAGATGCCAAGTCCAAACATGCTGCCTTATACTACAGTCCTGCTGAAACAGCCTTTTCAGGTTTTACTTAGTCTTTCCTCAACCCAGCCTCCACCACTCTCAGTCTGTGCCTGGATTGAAACCTGAGGGAAAAGCACCATGCTATACCTCACATTGTCCCTCCTCTCCCACAACCAGGTTTGAATTAGGCTCTGGAAGTCTCTCTGTTCTCCACATGAACACATTTTTTGGTAGGCCCACCCCATTAATTTGCTAAACACCTGCTGATATGTATCAATCCCAATCTAGACTACAGTACACCCTGGCACACAGCACAGGCTCAATAAAAGTTAGGTCTCTTTCTCCCTGAATTCAGCACCATGGTTTTACTTATACTTCTGATTTGCAATGTCCCTTCTCCCATCCTCAGTCACATTTGGGTTTGACCCAAGTACACAAAGACTTGGTCATACTGTAGAATGGTGAGCTGGTAAACATTTAGCAACCAGCTCTCTGGGGAAAAAAAAGCCTGATTTTGCAGTGTTTGCCAATTTTCATTGTGTCAACACTCCCACCACAGCGGTTCCAATCTACCAACATGACATCAACCACCTTGCAAAATTCCTGAAAATTTAACAATCAGTTCTCTCAAGCTGATATAAGCTGTCTCCGGCATACCACTCAGCTGGTTACCTGGAAGTCTTGGCTAGTAGCGTATTGAAGCAGCTCTGAAGTTTCTGTCCATTTAGAAAAGCCCCATGCATATCCAGCTACTGCTTCGTAAAGACAACATCCCACCCCAGCTACACTGCAATGGGGATGAATTGCAAAGGCACTAAGTCTCATTTAGGGATCATCACTATTTTCATGTGGTTTGAGAAATGATTGTGTTTAAATGGCATTTTGGCATTTTGAGGGAAACAGACACACCCTGATGGGTGAAATCTCAGGGATGATCAGTGAACAAAAACACTGTCACCAAGTAAGTAAACAGTGACAAGTTTATAAGATGCTGTTGGCAGTAGCTGGATTTCTCAGCGCTGAACACTTGAGTTGGGCATGGTGGGAGCGGCTGGTTAGCCATTTGTCAGGCAAAGTCAAAACAGCCCTCCAGCTACAGCACAGACGGCAGACTGCAGCTCGTCAGCATTTTATTTATGACTCTTAATTAGCAAGCAAAAAACAAGGGAAGAAGTTTCCAGCTTGGGATATACATACTTATACATATATATTGCCCAGAAATTATCTTTGTCAAAATAATTTAAATCCCCACAACCCTGAGAAGTAGATATAATCTATATTTTATAGACAGGAAACTCCATCCTGGAAGGTAAATACAATTATTCTAATCTCACCAATGAAGACTCAGAGAGGCCAAGTGACTTTTCCAAGGTAACGCAGCTAGAACATGGCAGAACTGGGACTAACAATATTCAGACTGTAATGCAGAAGCTCTTTCAGTCACACTATGGTTAGCTCTCATCGGGCACATCATAGTAATAGCCCATTGACTTGTATTAAAAAGAGAATTGACTACCAAACTCATTATATTGGTGAATAAACTTCTTGTTCTTATAGTTAGAATTAATTCTTTGGAGGGAGGGGAGTTATTGAGTAAGTAAGGAGTGTAGGACAAGTGAGTGAGTTTGTCAACCCCTGCCTGCTTTTGAAGAACCTGGGGTCTTGCTCTGCAACCAACAGAGTCTAATCAGGCACAGGGCAGGAGTAAAGCATGGATCCTCAAAGCCCATGAGTCCAAAGTGACTCTGCTCTTTGGAGAAGGAGTGTTTGAGTTGTTGGGCCTTCAGGTGACTGTGACACATAGGAAGCATCAGAAGCACGATGAGGCCTGGAAACGATACACATATGGGATCGTTTACATCAACCATCTATCTACAGATGGCATTCAGAAAGGGTTGAGCTGATAACTTCTGATCGTTCATTTGCCAGGAAAAAAAAAAAAACCTGATACTTACATAATATATTTTTAAAATTTTATTGACATGAATTATCTTTTTACAGGTTCATTTTGGTTTTTAATTCCTGTGAAACCCCCAAAACAATGTATGTCTATTTAGTCTCAGGGTTTCCATGCCTCAGTAAAGAACAAACTAGAAGGCAGCAACTTCTAAGCTCTCTAAGAAGGACACTACTGTTTCTGGTTCTCTCCTCTGGTAGGGACAAGGCAGAATGGAACTTCTCTATCCCCTTGAAGATCAGCTTGGCCATGTGACATACTTTGGCCAGTGAAATATGATCAGATGTAAAATGTGTCACTTTTGAGTGGAAGACTTAGTTAAGTGTTAGCACACAATTATCCATGCTCACTCCCCTCCTGCAGTGATCCCGGCAACACATGCTGAGATGACGGACTATCTGCCATTAGGTCTCAGAGTCTCTCTGACAGAAGAATCTTTACTGAGTTTTGGAAGCTATTGTTACCACAGCATAACTTCACCTATCCTAATAGGAGAGGAGAACTGTTTGGTGAAAGAGGAAGCTAACTAAGAGGAAAGTCAAAGGCTGAAGACTCCTAGACATTTTGAATCCCATTAAAGACTGGGGCATCTGAGTGCCAGAGAACTCTGTCTCTAAGGTGCTGTTCTTCTGAAGTGATCAAGAGAACGTGGAAATTGGAAAGTTGGTCAAAATCAATCTGTACCTTCAGATTTCCAAACAGATAACGGGAAAAGATCTAGACTCCTTGAAGTCTAATAAGAAATCTTCTGAGCTGCACATAGAATTGAGATTGAGTGAAAACAACTTAACAAATATCTATTGAGGGCCCACTCCTTTTATAAGACTATGTTTGACATTGCAGGAGATGCTTAGGAGTACAGAAGCCCCTTCTTTCTTTCAAGGAACTTACAGTCTAATTAGTGAGCTCAAACTTAACATTAGGAAACATTAAATAATACTTTTTTTTAAAAAAATCAGATAATGATGAATGTGATGCCACAAAGCAGTGCAATTAGTGACCAGATTCACCATAAATGGACATTCCTATAGATGTGCTGAAGGGACTCAACCATCACTAAAACCTAACCATAGTTTGCACCCTGTTTCATCCTTACACCCACAGTGAATAGACTCCTATCAGTACTTTATGGCTGAGACTGGCTACAAGTGGAAGAGATGGAGGCAATGTTTAGGCTCTCCTGAGGCACACAGCAGAGAAGAAAGAGCTCCTCAGGTTCTTGGTTGCTCAAATGGAAGTAAACAAAAGCAGATAAGCTGCCTCGTGGGGCCTACCTGGTTTTGCCACATGCCCTCAGTGGAACAGCGAAAGGACTACAGAAGGCAAAGGCGAAGGCCAAGAAACTGCAGCAGCTATCTGGTCATCATACCTTGTGTGCCCTCTCCGCCCCTGCTCCAGATGGCTTGGCTGTAATAACCAGGGATGCTGCCAAATCACTGGGCAACAGGTAAGTTGCTCATTGCTGCATATGCTGTGGGACCTAGGGGTAGCACCTAGAGGTAGCACTTGAGAATCTGCCTTCAGATTACAATATATGACAGATCTTATTAAGGAAAACTTGATTATAACAAGGAGACTGGAATCTAATCCAACCACTCCCCTCCCCCAAACAAACCTGTGCTGTAAAAAATCGCATGACATCATGGTTCAAATGAAGGTTCTATTCCCTTTTCTCCAAGTCTCTGGAATCACTGAAGATTGAGTGTAAATTACCACCCTGAAATGCATTCTCCAAGCTGCATGACTGAATTTCTGTGAAAAAGAAAAGAGGTAAAGAGTTCATTTTTTACCAGGGTGTAAGCAACCCACAAGGGCAGTGTACCTGACATCAGGACATCCAACGTTATCGAGCCTAAGAGAATCCTGCTGCCCTTCTTTGCATGGAGAAAGTGGCAAAATATCAGTCAGTGCCTTTCATATCCACAGCCCTCCTGAAAGGAACACCTGTGCCCACTGTCTAGGCTGGGGAGCACCCTGAGCAGGCCTTTAATAAATTAAAGTGACTCAAGGACTCCCAATCACAGTCAGGCTCAGCCTCTGGGAAGTGGTCAGGCCTCCAAAGCTCAATCAGGGACAGGGACTATGTGATTATGTGATTAAGCCAATAAGACTCTTCTCTTCTCCTCTCTTTCTTTCTTTCTTTCTTTCTTCCTTCCTTCCTTCCTTCCTTTTCTTTTTTTTCTTCCTTTCTTTCTTCCCTCCTTCCCTCCCTCCCTTCATTTCTTCCTTCCTTCCTTTTCTTCCTTCCTTCCTCTCTTCCTTCCTTTCTCTCTCTTTCTCCCTTCCTCTCTCCCACTCTCACTTCTTCCCCTTCTCCTTCTGGAAATTGAATGAGAAATACAGGGAACATGGTCCTTGAGTCATCAGTGGGAGTAGAAACTGAAAAGATGTATTCAGAGAGCATATGTCACATAGGAAAACTATGGGACAGACAGCATGAGAGTGCCAAAGCTGAGACTAAGTTAAAGAAATGAGCTACTGAAAAGGTGCACAGAGCTGAAAGCTAGGCCAAGTTGATGGCTGCAATCATTAAAAAGCCCACAAATGATAAACGCTGGAGAGGGTGTGGAGAAAAGGGAACCCTCCTACACTGTTGGTGGGAACGTAATTTGGGCAGCCACTATGGAAAACAGTATGGAGAGTCCTTAAAAAAAACCTAAAAATAGATTTACTGTATAATCCAGAAATCCCACTCCTGGGCATATAACTGAAAGGAACTCTAATTCAAAAAGATACATGCATCCCAATGTTCATAGCAGCACTATTTACAATAGCCAAGACATGGAAGCAACCTAAATGTCCATTGACAGATGACTGGATAAAGAAGATGTGGTGTATATATATATATACACACACAATGGAATGGTACTCAGCCACAAAAAATAATAAAATAATGAATGCCATTTGCAGCAACATTTCTGGACCTAGAGATTATCACACTAAGTGAAGTAAGTCAGGCAGAGAAAGACAAATATCATATGATATCACTTATATGTAGAACCTAAAAAAAATGACACAAATGAACTTATTTATGAAATAGACTCACAGACATAGAAAACAAACTTATGGCTACCAAAGGGGAAAGTTAGGGGATGGATAAACAGAGTTATTAGGAGCCTGGGATTAACAGATACACACTACTGTGTATATAAAGTAGATAAACAAGATCCTACTGTATAGTATAGGGAACTATCTTAAATACCTGTAATAATCTATAACAAAAAAGAATATATATATGTATATATAAGTGAATCACTGTGCTGCACACCAGAAATCAGCACAACATTGTAAATCAACTATGCTTCAATAACAAAAAAGTTGGTGCCTGCAGTTGTGGTGGACATAGAAACCAAATCCCTATGATAGATAGAGTGGGTACAGGAACTCCCATGACTGAGCTGTGTTCCAGCTTCCTTGTAGCCTCCTGAAGACTAGTTTCCCATAGGAGTCCTGTCTCCCGTATCCTGCCAACCAAACCCCACCAGCAAGTTCCATCCGTGTGTCCCAACCTTGCCCTCAAACTAACACACAGGCAGAGGACCAGGCTCTAAAGATACTGGACATTGGCCAGTCTAGACCAGCCCTGATGCTCCCTCACCCATGTCACCCAAAGCCTTCATCACAGGCATTTGACATGTAGCCTGTCAGGCTACTTACTTACTTGTGCAGGCTTTCATACTGCCTCAACAGCTATTTGTTCTGTGGAGTATTTTTAGCATGAGATAGAGGAGGGGGCTTCAAGAATAGTTGGGGGAAGAAGAGACGTGCTCTAGTGGGGTACAGTGTCACATTCTTGAAGCTCTGTTAAGTGCCTTGCACAAACACATGCTCCAAAAAACGACTGTCGATGATGCTGTCTTAATCCCAACTTCCTGTGTTTATAAAGACAAGTACAGGCAATTGAAAATGAGGTCTCAGGGGATCCCTGACAATTGAAACTCTTCCTCCCTCAGGGAGCACAAACAAGGAAACACATAAGTGTACTCATGTGGTCTTCATAGAAAGATATCACATAGTGTCAAAGATTTCAGGGAAAAAATAAAAAAAGAAAAACCTTTTCAAATTCATTTAAAACAATCCGTGCAGCTGTTTCCTGAACTCTCTGGAAGAACCAAGATGTAAAATGCTATATCTCCCTTCCATCACTCCCTCCTCCCCCTCCATGCAAACTGGCTTTCAGGTGACGCAATGATGAGACCTCTGCGGTGTGCTCTGAAGAGATGCAGCCAGCCAACAGAGCATGGGGTGCTGCCACCTCTTGGATGTTCATAGCCAAAGCAAGTCTCTGTCCCAGAAACGATGAATTTCGGTGATATCATGAAATGTTAACGGGCAATCTGTTCTGAAATAATTGCTCAGTGTGTTGGCCTCCTTTTCCATTTTAGAATTTCAAAGGCATTGCAGGCCTAAAGCAGTGCCAGCCTGTTAGTGGTACCTACACTGATTAAATCTAGCCCATCATAATCAGAGCTACACAAAAGCTCTTTTTCTCAATTAATAAAATGCAATTAATGGTATCATTGAAAAACTCCTGCCACTTCAACTTAGAGCTAGTTAGAGCTTTAATTTAGAGCTGTGTGTAAATTTTCGGATATGCATTTTTTAGCTGACATGATTAACAGCATCTAATTTCTGAGATATGCCCAAATTTCTGTAGAGAAAAAAGCATGTTTACCAGAAACATACACAATAATGACAGCTTTCTTCCCCTTCCTTCCCTACACATACACACACACAACACACAGAAGCTCATACACTTGTAACCCAGTTCAATTCCAGTTATTCAGTGACCACACTGTCTCTCTCACCTGTGGGAAATCTGGTATGTCGACACTGGAAATAACTATGGTGCTGTGAAGTAGGATATGAATTCTAAGACCTTTATTGCATGATGGTCCTTTTGAAATATTTATATTGACCTGCCCAGTTCCTGAGAGGAAATAGGTTGTTTCTCTTATTCTCTAAGGTATAGGTCATTTGAGCAGTTGGGTTGTCATTTTTTCAATCTCCACATTTCCCTAAGGATAGTGAGAGGATGATTTAAACAGCAACATTAGCTGCTTTAGGCTAGATTTTGAAAGCTCCACCAGGGGAGTTAAAAGCGCAAATCCTGTTATTGTTACAGGATTAATGCACAGAAGTCCCAGAATACCACTTTGGAAATGTAGCCAAGGAATATTATTTTAATGTACTGTATGTTATTTTTAGACTCAGCTATAGCCCAATTATCAGCTGGCATATCAAAAAATGAGACAAGACAGATAGCTGTCTTTAATCCAAAATTCTAATGAGGTTTTTGGTGTTTGTGTTTTTTTCAAACTTAGAAATCTGGATATTTGGAGGAAAAAAGTACGAGATAGAAACTACAGAAGCTACCTCCTACCTGCTCTGTTGCTATAGAGGCTGCTACTTCGAGTACTGGTTCTACAGAATATTTTAGCATTTTTTTTTCCTAAGAGAGGCAATTGGTAGGCAAAGGAGGTATTAAATAATGGGGACCTCTTGACCATACCATAAAAAGCTGCAATGCAATCACAGCGTACTAATAACTTCAAGGCAGCAAGTCAGGGTTCCTGCCATTAGTCATTTCTATTTCTGCATTTACACATCTTAGATTGTTGTTCAAAAATAACTGTCTGCAAAAGATCTTCCTGTTGGAGTAACTTTGCTTCCAAGTTTCCTGGTGGACATCAACCAATGTTTATTGATTCTCTAGATGCCTGCTGTTGGGTTTTATTAAACTGGATGTGTTGTTACCTTTTAGCCTCTGAGTAACCACATAGATTGGCAATGACCACATCACTGTCTCTAGTCTGCTGATGACAGCCCCCAGAAGAAGTTCTGCCTTTCCATTAGTCAAGAAATACTCTACACCAGTAGTTCCTCTCACTGACTTTCAAATTCCAGAGTATCTTCTGTTATCTCAAAAGGGATTATATCTTTCTAAAAAGGACAAGCACATTTGCACAGATCTGTTTCTGTGTGAGGCATGGTGATGGGGCATAATACCACTTCAACAAACTCTGGGATTTCACTATGTCACTAAGGAAGGTTTCACTTGGAACTCTCCCTCTCTGGCCACCAAGAACCTGCATATCCCAGAGCCATCTCAGCAAACAGAACTGAACCTTTTTTGCACCACCAGTGACTGTCAGCTGTGACCTTGCTTTTCAGAGCAGTCAATGAGGAAGATTAAATGAGTAAAATTCTAAGTAGCATTTAGCACAGTGCTTGGCATATTGTAGGCTCCCTTGAGTTAAGGAAGCAGCAGTGGCACCAACAATTTTAAAGATTCATCTTTTATGTTTATAGGCATTTTTCAACTTATAAAATTATTTTTGTACATTATCTCACCAGCAATACAGCAATGAGCCTTGGGGTGGGTACTCATGCGTTTAATGTGGAGTTAACTCAAGTTACATGTCGGCTTTTCCAATGTAGTTTGTCCATGGAGGTTGGGCTAAAAATAGGACTGGAATGAAATCCTCCATTTCAGTTTCTGGGGCATCGTTCATATTATAACCACTATTCATCTGTGTTTCATCTCTGAAATGGAGTGACTGGATTCTAGACAATCTAAAATCAGAAAATTGTTCCCAGTTATATACTTGAAAAATTTTTAAACAGATTAATTCTTATGAATATCTATTTTTGATATAACTCAATAAATTAGTCACTATGACATATATATTTTATGAACAGTTCCTCCTCTTAAGGAACATTTAAGAACAATTAGAATGCATGTGTACACCAATGTTCTACCAAGAATACAAACTTACTAGCACCTAGCACAGCAGCATACCTAATATCTTGTGATTCCTCTTACTCATGAAACAAGTACATAAATGAATAAACACTATAAGTCACTAAAGATGAAGTTCAATGTCACTAGGTACAAGTAGAAGAGTCTGAGAACTTGTTGCCCCTTCTATAAAATGGGGGGACTGGCACTGCATTGGAGGATTATTATAAGGATAAAATGAGACAATGTATGTGAAGGACTGTGGTAGGCAGCCTTCTAAAATGGCTCCCAATGATCCTCGCCTCCTGGTTTTGACACTGCGTATAATCCCCCAGCCCATAAGCATGAATTGGTGGCATATTTCTAACTAACAGAATAAGGCAGAGACGATGGGATGTCACTTCTGTGATTAAGTTAGAAAAAACTGATGTCTTTTGCTAGCACTCTTTCGCTGGTACTCCTCCTTAACCCTCTCACCTGTGAGAGTCTCATGTGTCCAGGGACTGAGGGAGACCTTCAACTAAGAGCTTGTGAGAAACTAAGACCTTAGTCCAACAGCCCACGAGGAACTGAATCCTGCCAAAAACCACATGAGTGAAGGTAATTCTCCCTTCATCAAACCTTGAGACGACCAAAGCCCTAGGCAACACCTTGAGTTTATGAGAGACCCTGAACCTGAGGACCCAATCAAGCCACATTAGGACTCCTGACCCACAGAAAATGGGAAATAATAAATGTTGTTTTAAGGCACTCCATTTTGGGTAATTTGTCCTGCCGCAGCCATTGGTAACTGATACAGGGACCTACCACACCATGGCCATTTTAAAGTATACAATACATAGAAGCCATTTTTATTTTATAGTGGGGTTGTAAAATTTAGTGGCCTTATTTACAAGCCTAGTTCTTAAAGCTAGCAAAGACAATCATAGAGTCGCCCTTACTAAGGAGAAGAGCTAACTCATCAGTAGAAAGGAATGTCTGAGATCCATTCTGCTGGTAATCCCCTCAGCAAATCCTAGGAGCTAGTCCTGTATAACACCAGCATCAAAGAGCAGCAGTGCAGGAATGTCTTCAATTACACAACTGGCGGAAAAAGATGCAGTTAAACTCATCACTGCTGAGCAGGGGTTGAAATGGCAGTGGTCTCCTAGAACCACTTCCATAAAACATTGGGAAACATGGCTGTTTAGCATGAACCCTGGCCTTGCAGAAATTAAATGATTCCCTCAGTAGTCTTATTTTTGAACTGTTCTCATTGCCTGCTGAAGACAGTTGGCTCTTAATCCATTTTATAGAAGCACTTGCTGTTCCTTGGATAAAAGGAAGTACATAAATTTCAACTGCCATATTACCATACATGCATGGTTCTGTTTGGGCACAAGCACGTAGTTCTTGTCATAAATTCTGACTCAGAATGGGAACTCAGGATTTACCATCTCACTCTTTATAGTTACAGGATCGACTAAACTGATTACAAGAAGAAATATGTAAGCTTTGAAACTGTTCACACCAGTGATGTGGTTCAGTAGCTTGTAAAAGTGGCAAATAACAGCAAGCCAAAAGCAGGAAATTTCAAGAAAGGCAAGGCTCTTAAAAACACAGCATTGGTTGTGTTCAGAACCCAGAAGCAGTTGATTCTCTTTGGAGCCTGGAATATTCTCCACTGCCTATTGTTGGACTGTGGTCCTGGGAAACTTGGGTTTATTGCCCGGAAGCCCTCCCTCCATCTTAACCAGAGTTTCTAGGACCCCTCCCAGAAGAGTGGCACCCCCAGTTAAGGGAGGAGCAGTCACTCTGGGGAATGGAATTTTCTCAAATCCTCTAAATTTTTAGCTATAAATTGTGCATATGGGGGTGGTACAGATTGGTTTAGTTGTTTTAGCCTGTCAAGAGGGATCTGCAGCCCCACCATAGACTTCTTTTTGCCCTTGTCCGGGAGTCTAGGCAGGATACTGCAGCCACCAAAATGAAAGGAAGTGTAGGTAGAGCACAAGAGTGTGAACCTCAGCCTCATTGTGTACTAGCTGTGAGGTCTTGAACAAATTATCTAAATCCTTTAAGACTCAATTTCCTCATATGAAAAATAGAAGTGATATTACCTCCCTGTAAGGTGAAGGCTTTATAAACCATAGAAAGTGCTTAGCATTGTGCCTGTCACACAGTAAATACAATGTAAATGTTAACGTTTATAGTATTACTGTTTTTTATGTTATTAGTCCTATTTTCATGTATTAAACCATTAGCTCTTTGAGGACAAAGAATGTTGGTATTTTGGGCATAGATTTTTACATACAGTTGGCCCTTGGTATACCAATCCTCGATGGATACCAAAATCTGCAGATGCTCAAGTACCTTATATGAAATGGCACTGTTTTTTACACACAACCTATGTACATCCTCCTGTATACTTTCTCTAGACTACTTATAGTACCTGATACAATGTAAATGCTTCGTAAATAGTTCTAAGTACAATATAAATGCTATGTAAATAGCTGCCAGTGTGTAGCAAATTTAAGGTTTGCTTTTTGAAATATTCTAGATTTTTTTTTCGAATATTTTCAAGCTGCAGTTGGTTGAATCTATGGATGCAGAACTCTCAAATACTGACGGCCGACGGCCGACTGTGGCTGGAAATTTTTGAGAAATTTTCAGTGAGTCTACCGAGGCTGAAAAATCCCTGTTGAGCAGTCCTAAGCGTAACCTCTTTTCTATTCAATCCACATTCCCTCCCTTGGTGATTTCATCCCCTACTGACTTTAAATACTATTTGCTTGATGCCAACTCCCAAGTTTCTATCTCCAGCCTAAATGTTTTCTTGAACTCTAGATTCTGGTATCTAACTGCCTTCTTGACATCTTCATTAGGATGTCTTGCAAGTAATTCAAACTCAACATATCCAAGGCAGAACTCCGGATCTTCTCCCCAAAAACCCTGCCCAGTCCATAGTTTGTATATCAGTTGGCAGTAATCTCGTTAATTCAGGTGCTCAAGCCAAAAATGTTGAAGTCATTCTTGTACTGTTTTTCTTTCACAACATATGTCCAATCCATCAGGAAGTCCTACTGTTTCTACCTTCAGATTATATCTAGAATCTGACCATTTCCCACCAATGCCACTGTTACCTCCCAGGTCTAAGTCATCATCATCTCTCACCTCCAATAGAAATTAAACTATTTTGAAATAATTTTAACTATATATTCTGAACTTTTTAAAGAGTAAGTCCTATCACCCCAAAGTAAGTATCTTCCAAAACCAAGAACACTCTCCAATATAACCAGCAACCACTCTTCAAAATAGGAAATTGACATTGACTAAAACACTACTATCCAGTCTCATTCATATTTTATTAATTACTTCAAGAATGCTCTTTTTCCTCTGTAGTCCAGGATCTTCTCAAGAGCACATATGTTTAGTGATTATGACTCTTTAGATCCTCTGATCTGGAATAATTCTTCAGTCTTTCCTCATTTTTCATGTACTAGACACTCTGTAGGATATGTTAACATTTTGGAGGATGACCTCTGTCTCAGTCCATTTGGGCTGTTGTAACAAAAAACCACCAACTGGGTAGATTAAAAATAACAAACATTTATTTCTCACAGTTCTGAAGGCTGGGAAGTCCAAGGTTAAGGCACCAGCATTGTCATGTTTTAGTGAGGGCCCAATTCATGATTCACAGTCCATACGATCTTGCAGTATCCTTATATGGTAGAAGGGGGCTAAGAAATCTCTCTGGAGCCTCGCTTACAAGGCACTAATCCCATTCATGAGGGTTTCACCCTTATGACATAAGAACCTCCCAAAGGTCTCACCTTCTAACACTATCACATTGGGCATTGGGATTTCAGCATGTGAATTTTGGAGGAATGCAAACATTCAGACCATAGCAACCTCCAACATGGAATGTCTGATGTTTCCTCATGATCAGGCTCAGGACATTAATTCTCGGCAAGAATTTCTCAGAAACAATGCCATGCTCTTCTCAGTGTATCACGTTAAAAGATACACAACATCGATCCATACAACATTGGTGATGTTAACCTTGGTTACTTGATCATGTTGATATCTGCCAGGTTTCTCTGCTTAAATTCACCATTTTTTCCTTGTAATTGATTAATATTTTATGGAGAGCTATTCCTGGATTATTTCAAAATACTGTGTCCCTCATGGAATCTTCACCCAGCAGCCTTAGCTGATTGTCCATTTCAGCTGAAATCAATCAAATCTGTGGAGCTTGCCAAATGGCAATTTTCTATTTACATTATTCATTCTACATTTATTAGTTGATATTCTACAGGAAAGACAAGCTCTTCCTTTTCATTTATCTATCTATCTATCTATCTATCTATCCATCCATCTATGGATTCACGGATTTCCAATTTATTCAATGAGTTTTAATCCATTATTTTATTTTTTAAATGCTGAGATTGTCCTTGATATGGTCAGTGAGAACCCCTGTGTGTTTGTGAATTGTCCCTATAATTAACTGAGTGTTTCTATTTTCCAACACAAGAAGATGTTTCAGGGTATGCCCCCACCCTAGAATTAGCCACTGGCCATTTATCCAAGGACCCTGTCTTCTTTTAGTACAGGATGGTATTTAGAAACCAATATCTGGGTGCTTGTTGTACCCATTGTTTTTCAGATGCCGCTGCTTCCAAGCCCTCTCAGTTGACAGAGCTAGGAGATATGTATATGTATATTCGTGGACACATACACTGATATATCTATATTGAGAGAGAGACTGAGAGAGACCAACACTTTTTAGAGTTCCTTCTAGCCCTTCCCCTTTCTGTGCTCATTAATTCCTTCTCCAGCAGTGAGAAATTCGGCTTCCATTATCCTCATTATATACACTTACAGGCACAATTAATTTACTAATTTGCTCAATATAATCAACCCACTCCCACCATGCTGGCCACCTCTTCTGCCTACCACCTCCACACCACCCCGTCTCTGCAATACTCTCAACTGCTGGCCCACAAGCCTATAGCCCCCTCCCCGCCAACCCCAGCCCTTGCCTCTGCATGGCTCTCCAAGTCCCCTCACAGCCCCGTGTTTTCAGCTGTCATGCTGTCTCCTCCCTGTAGAAGGAAAAAGGATGGAGAGAAGGTTGCAATAGCACCCTCAACCCCTACAGTTTATCCTCATTCTAGAGCCAAAGTGATTCTGATAAAATGTAAGTTTAATCATGTCCATTTCTGTGCACAATACCCTTCGTGGCTCTCCATTTCACTCAGAGTAAAAACTAAAGCTCTGACAAATGGCCTAGAAGATCCAACACGATCTGGGACTTGTTACTTCTTTGACTTCACCTCCTACCATTTTCCCTCTCACTCACTTCACTTTAGCAACAGTGTCCTGGCTGTTTCTCAAACATGCCTGACGTGCTCTCACCTTACAGACTTTGTACTTGCTCTCTTTTCGATCTAATAATTCTCCCCATATGCCTGCATGGCTAACTGCCTTAGCTCCTTCAAGTCTTTGCTCAAATGTTACCTATGAGAATGAGTATGAGTAGGAAATGAGGCCCACCCTAACTATCCTTTAAAAAAGCAATCCTTCCAAGCACATTTGATCCTCTTTGTCCTTTATTTTCCAACTCTATATTTTTCATTGCATTTAACATCTTTCAACATACTGTTTAATTTACTTAAGCATTATGTTAATCAATTTATTATCTGTCCCCCTCCTTCTGACCATCTGCACTGTTTCATGAGACACTTTAGGGTAGGGATTCTATTCTTCATTGATGCACCTCAAGCACCTAGAAGAGTATCTGGCACATAGAAGAAAATCAATAGATAATTGTTGAATAAATGAATTAATTAATATAAGCATTATTTTCTCCATCTTACTTATGAGGAAATTGCATCTCAGAAAAGCCAAAAAAATTGCTCTAAGAATCACAAAAGTAAAGATAAATTGCCCAAGATCACGTAGTATTAAGTCACTCCTGAAATTCTATCTGCAAATTGTTTAATTTCTAAATCATTTGGCATTTTAATAAATACTGATGAATTTAATTGACTATCTCAGAATGGGCACTTCTAAGGTGCCTAACTTAGAACCAAGAAACATTTTAAGAACTATGACAAAATGACTTACTGTGTATTAGGTATTGTATTTCCTCAAAAAGAAAATTTTGTCACATGTTAATGAGCAGAATCAGAAAGAGGTTCTTGAGAATATCTCAGAGTCACTAAGATTCTCAACATGATTTATTTTATACTTTCTAATTCTACTTCCCTTAATGGGTCAGGCCAGAATTCCGTTAGTGAAGAACTTCCCTGAGGACAGATGACTGTCCATCTTCCCTCATAAAGAAAATCCCAGAATAAATGAGTTTTATATACAAAGATGTTCATGATGACATTGTTTATTATAGGAAAATAGTAAAAACAACCAAATCTCTACCATATGGGAATGGTTAAATAAACTGTGGTACATGCTTTTGTCAAGAATTGAGTTTCTACTTGTGATCTGCCAATCAAACTCAATAACAGATTTATCCAGATTAAGCTATAAGGACAAATAACATTTATTGGGTACTTACTACATGCCAGGCAATGTTTCACATAATTTATATGTGGTATCTTTTTTAACCCTCATAAGAACCCTATGAGACAGGTACTATTATTAACACTATTTTATAGGTGAGGAATCTGGGGCTCACAAGGCTGAGAGTCAAGGCGCAGACCACTGACAGAAAAGGCCTTTCCATCATGCTAGAAAGGTAGAGACAGACACACCTGGGCTCTTGCTCTGCTTCCTCCTCTTTATTAGTCTGAGTCTAATCAGGAGAAAGAAGACATGTAGTGATTTGAACAGGATTGTTTAATATAAAGAACTATTAACTATTTCAGGAAATTGAAGTAAAAAAATCTGGCCACTAAGAAGTAAAGGGAACTCTAAAGGATATGGTAACAAGGAGCAGCCACTACCCCAGAGGCTCAGATACAGTGCCCAAGGAATGACCCCAGCCTCTCCCCAGACAGCTGAAATCCATACTTCACTGGAGAGGGCAGAGACAAGACTCAGTGAATGACAGAGATCACTGGTGCCATGCTGACGAAACATGCTGGAAATCTGTTCTTTCAAACTTGCTGGAAATCCTTCTAGGGTATTGGGAAAGCTGTTCACAGGGAGATGTGTCATTAGAGACATCTACAAAACCACCCAACAAGAAATGAAAGGGTAAGTTGCTGGCTTCTGAGTATTGCTGGCTACCACATATGGTAGGTGCTGGTTGGAGCCAGTTTCTGGAGAAGCTACATGTACTTCAGGAACCTATCTAGGGAGCAAGCCAGATTAGGAAGCAAAATTCTTTCCTCCTGCAATATCTCTTAAGCACTGTCCACTGACAAAGCTTAACATGGCACTATCTGGCAAAGGAGAAATATTTTAAAAGCCCATACCTATTTTCTCAAAGCAGGCACTGAAGAGTAAATTCATAACTCTGAGGCAATAAATTAATAACTGACACATCCTCCAAGGCAGGAACATCACTTATTCTTGCTCAGTTTGTTTCCAGGAAAGTTCAGTGTTGTAATAATAATCTTCAACAAAAGTGTATAGTTTGTTGGTGTAAATTCATCCATGGATACAAAAGGGTGGTAAAAGGTTGTGGAGCCTTCCAGATCCAGACACCTACTATGGAGAGTATCAGCTGAAGCCACGTGCCTCATCCAGATCAGTGCAGAGCAAAAGGAGCTATGCTGAGATTCACTACATCCACTCTCAACCCTCTGAGGATAACTTTCTGTCCATGTAAGATTTTATATAGCTCTGCCTTACTAATTGGGGAATAATCAAAGCTGACTCTATGTGTATGCTGTAGCCTCCTCCACCAAGTTGTGTCCTTCCTGAAATGCTACCACACTCCATGGAATGTTATGCAACCACCAAAAGTGTTATTCAAAAGAGTTCATGGAAAAATGCTTATAATTCAAGTGAAAAAAAGAGGGTGCAATATTGAAGCTTCAAACTGAGCCATGGGATCTAGAATTTGACAGAGTTCTCTATAGAGTATCTGAACCAATTCCCTATAGCTTACCCAAGCTAAGATGACTGAAACCCTATAGCAGTTTGGCCAACTGACATGAGATAGATTGTCTACCCTGGATAAGACAGAAAAAGGCAGTATATTTACAAAATAAAATGAACTCCGCTTTCTGAAACTTGAGTTATTGAGAGTTATACATATATCTGAGTAAGATATAAGAGGAAACCCAACATAAAGAATTAACAAGCCAAAGACTGAAATTCAGCCAAATCTAAGCAAAACCAGCAAGATTTGAAATGTTAGCAACTTTCTTGTTTAAGAACTAGACAAGCCAATCTCCTTACAGTTCTAACAGCAATTTGGAGGAATCCCCTAAACACTGAACTCTCAATTCAGGCCTCTATTTCATGAAAATTTTTATTTAAATATCCCAATACAAAGCAGTAATTTTCCCCAAATCATGGCTGCTGCTAAATATTAAGGGTTCTGCAATTCTAAACTCTAGGACACCTTCACAATTTCCCTGCAAAAACCTGGGCAGCTACACCTCTCTTCCAATGCCATAGTAACTTTTAAGGAGAAGAAGAAAAATTGGGTAAGATGTAAGAAATTCAAACAGCAAATAGTAAGGATTATAAAATGATAGAAATAGCATTGGACTGTTCATTATCTGTGGATGCTTCTGCCTAGCCTATCACTGGGAATGGATGATCTGAATGAACCATGTGAATGAAACTTGGTGGGAGGCAGAGGATGACTTCATGACATCTGAAGATCCCTTCCAGTTCTGGGACTCCAGTATTTGGCGGAGATATGGTACACAAGGAATATGTTAGAAAGAAGCATTCAGCCTACAACCAAATGAAAAGAGTAAGAAAAGTTGAGGCTATGCAGGAAGAGGAATACTAACTAGGGTGATCACAGCTATGCCAAGGAATGTCCCGGATTTAGCATGGGAAGTTTCACACCCCTGGAAACCCCGCAATCATGGGCAAACCAGAATGGCTGGTCACCCTACTACTTGGATCTGACAAAGACTCGCTTCTTTGAGTTTCCATGAAAATTAAAAGCTCTGATTAACTAAGCCTTGAGGACCCCTTGCCAGGAAGACAACTAATTTCTCACTTTCGACTAATGACACTGATTTCTGCCTCTTCCACCCAGCTCCGT
This sequence comes from Vicugna pacos, assembly GCF_048564905.1. Taxonomy (NCBI): domain Eukaryota; kingdom Metazoa; phylum Chordata; class Mammalia; order Artiodactyla; family Camelidae; genus Vicugna; species Vicugna pacos. The sequence continues at coordinate 30,448,790 of NC_132988.1, forward strand.
TTAAGCATATTCTCTTTCTCTCACTCACACAAGGGCTGGACTCCACAAGTCCTTCCGATTAGAGATCAGGAGCACTGTGTGTGGTTAAATCCTGGGTCCTGCTGGAAATGTCTGGAGAAAAAGCTTATTCCTCCCTTTACTAACTATAAAACGACAAGCCCTCCAGGAGAAAGAGACCTCCCCTTTTGTGAGGTCTCTGACTATATAAGAAATGTATTGCTGAAATCCTGATCAACTCAGAGGCCCACATGGTTTGGGTTTTGATTAGCATCCCCTTCAGGAAGCACAGTTCAACAACCGAAATTATTTACTATTATTTACTAGCTTCTTTTTAGAAGGCAATAAAGAGTATCCACATACATTATTTACACAATACTTTCCTCTCTTCCCTGATTTCTCTCATCTACTTCCTTCAGATGTTTAATTCTCTCCACCACCCTCTGTAATCCCCAGAAAACCTCCTCCTCCATTCCCAGCCTGTGTGGTTTTCTTTCCTTTTTCTCCTCCCTCTACTTCTAGCATATTAGCCTATCTCCCATAAGACAGAGCTTTTTCATAAAGCGGTGGGAAGAGGAGAGAAATTGGCCTGGTAATTACAGGATTCTCTTTGGCAGCCTAGGAAAGACAGGAAGTTTGAGAATGTTCCCATGTTAATTATTTTGGTTCCATGGCACTCCTAATGTTGGTATGTGTCTGAGACAGATACCACAGCATGCTGGTCCTGAAAAGGACTACAGAATTCACAAGCCCAACCCCCTAATTTTAACAAATGAGAAAACTAACAGAGATATTAATTTGTCCAAGGTCCTCAAATGTCCTTTCCATTGCTCTAAGGTATATGCACTTAAATCCTGTCACTTTTGGTTATCAAAAGGAATAACAGTGTCAATGCCCTCCAGCCAGAGACCACCAGAAACACACCTGTAGTTGAATATGCTGGGATTATGGCATTCTGCAGCAAGGGAAAGCACACTCACTGAGAAACCACAGGGTGTCTCATAAGAAAGTGTTAAAAGGACTTACAGAATTTGGGTTCTGTTGGATGCTTTGCCAAAGGTTTAAAGAAGCAGGCTTTGCTCTGGATTGGATGCTATCAGGTAGTGGGAGTACTTCTATGACTAGGTATCTTAATAAATCTTATCTAGAAAGGGGGAAGACTAGAGCCAGGCTAAAGCTGTAATTGGTAAAGAATCCACAGTCATAATAGGCTGAATGAAGAAATGTTTGGTCATGTTCGTGGATCGCACAGTGTCCATATTTGTCTGGGTTCAAACATGGTTACATAGTGGCCTTGCTTTGGGGGTTTTTTTCCCCTTAATCCTCCATGGTCACAGAGTGGCCTTGTCCGATGTTCTTGTTTTGTGAGACTGTTTATGTTCAAGAGGAGAGCACCAAGACCCCTCCGTGTCTGTCCAGCTCCTGGATTTTGGGGACTGCTTTTCTCTTTTCATAATAATAAAGCTACCTTCCAATAAGTGCTTTTAATGTACCAAGGAATTTTTCATCTTCATCACCAATCCAGGAGGTAGATACTATTATAATTCTAATTTTAAGATGAAGAAACAAAGGCTTGGTGAGGTTGTTCATTTGCCTATGTCCCAGAGCTAGTTAATGGCAGGACTGGGCCCCCAAATTGGGAAGTCTTTCTCCAAGGCCTGTACTCAGATCTGCTCTGTGGCACTGCCTGTTGTAAACCGGAATATTGGGAGGGCAGAGAGGGCAAGGAGCAGTTAATCTGTGGAGATGTGGGATGTTGTTGCAGTAAATACAATGCGGGGAATAAAGTGTCAGGAATTGCAGGCTGCACTGAATGATTGGGCCATGAGACACTCAGGACGGAAAAAGAGAAAACATGGAAAAAACCAGCTGTGACACTTTGACCATAAAACCTTCTTTGGGAATAGTTTAATAAAAGGAAAGCTCACTTATTGTTCCATAACTGAAGAATGACTTTTACGACTTAGAATATTATTTTAAACTTTACTCTCTGTTTTCAGAATGAATGTAAATCGACTGACACAAGAAGGGGAAAATCAGCAGCAACTACTCTGGCACAGTCAGTGAGAGTATCTCAGTGTAGTCAAATGGTAAAGCAAAATTGTTCAGAGCTTTGTGATGGAAGCTGCAGGCACCTGGCAGTACCAACGACTTAATCAAAATGATTATGGGAGAAATATGGTTATTAATAGCCTTATAAATGCATTAATTTTTCAAAATCAACTTACAGAGTGAAATGACAGAATGAAACTCAAATTAACAGACAAAGACCCCCATTCCACTGTTCCCACACACACTCTCAGCTCCTCCTGACTTCAGTGGGTGTTCTAGGCACAGAGAAAGGACAGAAGCAGGATATTGATCTATTTCTAGTATTTGGAAGACTTCTTCTCTCTGTAAATTTCAAGGCAGCCAAGATCGTAACGTTACAGCAGCACTACATTCTGTGCTCACCTTAATAGATCCAAGTAAGAGCACTGAGATGCAGTATGCATTCCTTTCCCAAACTAGAGAGAAACAGAGTTCTTCCAGGTGTGGGGTGGGAGGTGGCTTGATAAAAAGAAAGAAAAATAGGAATGGGAAAGCTGAAAATAGGTCTTCGGCTATCACAACCTTTTTACCCATCTGTTCTTATCACACATTCACTCCTCCAGGTAGCCTTCAACAACCTGCCATGCCTCCACTGTGTGACAGGCACTGTGCTAGGCTCTAGGAATGAAAAATCAGTTAAGACTTGGTCTCTGCCCCCAAAATTCTACTTAGATTATGTCTTTGATTTTTCTTTGCACCATACCTTGCATAGTGCTTGACAGATGTTTCTTACTTACTGATGACAGTTACAATAATGATATTGGCAGTGATGACAATGAAGAGCACAGCTGATGAGTGGCAAATACGAAAAGAACCTGTCCCAAAGAAACTTTTATTCATCCATGAAGTATTTATTAAGCAATTACTTTTGTGGTTAAGACATGCCCGGGGCTCTGTGAGAGGTGCAAAAAAGCTTTCCACTCCCAGGAAGGCATGGTGACCTCATAAGCTCAGTCTGGAATGGGTAGAAATCCCCAGGTCAGCCTCTGGTCTCTAGGCCTCAAAGTGACCGATGGTCAGTGAAGATTTAGCCTTGCTGTTTCAGTTTCCATCACACCTCTAAGGTGGGCTGAAAATTGACCCAGGGAAGTTGTATATGGGACAAATAATAACAAAGTTAAATACATCATTCTCTGGGCAACAATATCAGACAAAGCACTACACACTGCACATTTTCAAGTCTGTGATGTCAAGACAAGGCTACTCTTGTGCCTACAGCAGGACAGCAGAACGGGGAAGCCACGTGAGCTCATGCCTGCAACTTACCTTCTCCAGCACAAGGCCTTAAAAAAGACAATGTCTGTATGGGAAGTCACTTGACTATGCCATTAATTGAAGCATCAGTTTCATTTCAAAGTGTCAGTGAGCATTGTGTGGGCACAGAGCTGCAAGGTTAAGTGACTAGAACATGGATAATTTCCCAGATATTTTCTAGGAGTAAATAACAATCACTGGCTGTGGGATGGATTCTTTGAAGATGCACATAGCTGTCTCTGCCCCAGTAAGAAGGACCATATCCTTGTCTGTCTCCCTGCCCCTGTCCCCTCCATTATCGCCTGCCACATCCTTGCAAAGACATCTGCTTGTCTAGATTCCCAGATAGTCCAACTCATGCAAACTTCCCAGCACTCTTAGCCAAGCCCAGATTCTACATTTGCTCCTCTTTTCTCCAGGTGACCATTATATCTTCACATTTGCTATTGTGATCATTGTTGAACCACAAAGATGAGAACGGATGAGGATAAAAATATACTTCTCTGCCCAGTATACAGAAGGGATGGTCCTACCTTAAGTCAGGGCTTCTTAATCCCAATAATTTTTTAAAAAGCAGATAAATCTCTGATGACTAAGATCAGAACCTCAAGGCTCTCCTTAGCAAGCTTCTTCTGTCAATCAAAAGCAGCCAACAGGGAAGGAAATTAACACTTACTGAGTATTAACTATTTGCCTGGTTCTCTGTTAGGTGCCTAATATTATCTATTCATCTTCATATTAGTCTATCAAGTTTGGTATTATATTCAATTATTTCTACAAAACACTCAGGAGCCTGAAAGAAGATAAAGAACTTGCCCAAGGTCACCCAACTGTTAAGTAAAAGCACTGAGCCTGGAGTCCAAGTCTGTCTGATGGTACAGCTTTCACTACATCCCTTACCTGTTCATTCTAAAAATGTACAAAAGGGGGTTGTGGTGGTAAGAGCTCTTCCCTAGGATCATAGTCCATAAAGTCAACCAGTCATACTTACCTCTCCTATAAACCTGACACAGGAGCAAATGGATTCTAACCCCTTAGATTATCTAAATACATTTGTGATTTTCGTTAAAGCAAAATAGCAATTATGCACTTGAAATATTTATAAAATAAGTCAACTACATCTGAGGGAAAATGTAAAAGCATTGCAATTAAACAGATCTGCACATACTGCAGGGTGTTTTTCTAACAAAAGGAGTAAGGAATAATGGTGCTAATAAAAACGATGATCTTGTTTAAATGTTCTAATAACTCATTTAGCACTGTTCTGAGTGGAACTGTATATTAGTAATTTCAAATAAAGTCTTTGATGAAAGATTAAATATAACTTCTGCTCATTCTACTCTGCAAAGCTTGTGATTCAAGTGGGCTAATTTGTTCCCTTTCTTCTAGTAAAATGTTTCAAGTGATCTATAAATGTTTTTCTCCTTCTATTCATATTGTAAGAGGAATCAAGTGAATAATAATGAATAAGAATAAGGAGTTATACAGATGCATTGCAAAGTAATGGGTGCCCCCATCCCCCACCATCACCAACACACACACACACACACACACACACACACATGCACGCGCGCGCGCACACACACACGCACACACTTTGAATTCTCATTTGGGCTTCTATTGAGAAAAGGGCAGAAGTCACATCACAAAATAAACACTACTGAATGGAAACTACATTAAATAGGAACTAACCTAAAACAATGTCCTGGTCACCTTTGGAAAGATTATCATGCTAATTAATAAAGAGCAGGATTTTGTATTGTTTTGTTTTCAGAAAGGGGGGACTCTAGAAAAAAAAAGAAATTAAAAAAAAGAAAAAAAAAAGAAAGGGGGGACTCTAGAAGTGTACAGTATAAAATATATTTAGCTCTTCCAGAAGAAATAAAGATTGGTTGATTAAATTCTAAATAGAAAAATTTCTCTTTGATACTTCAGACTTAACAATGAACAGTATCTGTAGTACTTCCAAACTGCCAGTGTGGGAAACACAGGCCAATCCATTTCAGTCTCTTTTGGGATGTAGGACACATAGCGATAGATCAAAATAATCACATGCTGTGAAGTGGTCCACCTAAATGAGCAAACCTACACTTTGCAAACATACCAGATTGGCCATTTTTTAAAAACTCCTGTTTAGAGGACTCAGTGCCTACTATTAGGCATTCAACAAATACTGGTCAAGTGGAATGAATGAATCCATCAATTAACACTTGGACTGAAGCAATTTCTACATGGGTGTGCGTATTTTGAATGTTTTCTTCATCAGACATGATCTGAAACATTCTAATTTTGAATGAAACAAGTCAAATCTTGTTTCTGTAACCCACGAAGTCAGTTATGACCTAAAAATGTTGATTCAGATGTCAAAAAAATGAGCACCAAGGCAGATCATATTTTCCTCTGTGGAGAAGACTGAAGCTTGTCAAAGACAATCCTCAAGGCTCTTCCCAATCCCCTTCCAGCCCAGGGATGCAAAATCCCTTATGAGGAAAACTACAATGAAGAGAAGCACAATGATACCAGGTAATCTACTTGCTCTAAATTAAGGTGAAATGAAACCCTGAACTCCTCAAAGAGGAGCAAACCCATTTGGAGGCACAACATACAAGGTGTCAAGGAAGTTTGCATAAAAGAGCCATCTCTCTTACTGTTTAAACAAATCAACTCAAGACTCCAAGAACAAAAACGGTTTTCTTTAGGGGTGGCATTAGAGGCATAAATTTAGGCTGACTCCTGATAAAAGGGACTGATTTATTTCATTCAGTTTTTGAAACTTGGGGGCTCTCTGCTCCCCAAGCCTACATGTTCTAGGACTTGCCTTAGCTTCTTTCCACCTGCCAGCCATTTCTCCCGTAACCACTTAGCTTAAGTCCTGGCCATGGCTCCAATACTTCATCTAAGTACCGACAAGAGTTCCTGTCCATTTTAGAGTCACAGACCTCGTCCTCATTTCTCATGCCAAGAAAGAACACATTGCTGAAGACAGGGTTGAGAGAAGGTGCCATGTGGGTGATACATGAGCAGAACAGAAATAGAAAATATTTTGATATTTCCTCCAGGAGTTTATGATACCTGTGAACACCTAGATTTGCAATTTTACATCCTTCTTTGTAGTTTTATACTTTAGAGGTTGAAAATGTTTCATCATGTTGGATAGAAGTGGAAGAAGGAACAATCAAGGGGCTATCATGTCATCCAAACACAGACACACAGACAGACAGACAGACAGACACACGCACACACACACATACACACACAGATTTTGCTTTAAAATGAGATATGAAATTGACCCTGTGGAGCCTTCCTGGGACAGACCCCTACCCCATATCCCCTGTTTTTAGTTCCTCTCTGAAGTATCTAGATTACAGTATATGATGCACATTCCTGAGTTGCTTTACAGATGCTAAAATCCCCACCAAGACATTAACTATGTGACCATGATAACATAGCCCCCAGGCCTACTGGAGCCTAAGGACTGATAACGTCAGCCTCATGACACTGCCCTGTTACCTCACCATCAACCAATCAGATAATTGTACACATGCTGATCACATACCCTGTGACCACCCCCTTCACCTGGCCATTAAACATGCTTTGCTGAAACCCATCAGGGAGTTCACGTTTTTTTTGAGCACTGACTATCCTGAACTCCTTGTTTGGTACCTCGTAATAAGCCCTGCACTTTCCTTCACCACAACCTGGTGTCAGTAGATTGGCTTTACCAAGGTTGGTTCAGTAACATAATCATGTAGTTTAAGCCTCTCTGCAACTTGTCAATCTCTTTCAATGTTTCTCCTCAGACCCTGTGACCCTATGACCTTAATACTGCATGTGGCTGCCATGCAATACATAATCATGTATCATGGAATAATCTTTTAATTTAGGGGTGATTGAATATCCATTTTTACATTCACTGAAGGTAGAACAAAAAAGAAACTGATTCAAAAAAGAAAGAACAGAGAATAGAGGTGGGTAGTGGGGAAAATAATGGTCAAAGGGTATAAATTTCCTGTTATAAGAGTAACAAGTGCTAGGAATCTAATGTACAGCATGGTGATTATAGCTAATAATATTGTACTATATACCTGAAAGTTGCTAAGACAATAGATCTTCATATTATGACTACGTACATGAAAGAAATGGTAATTAGGTGATGGGGTAGAGGTGTTCGCTAATGCTATGGTAGTAATCATTTTGTAATACGTAAGTGTATCAAATCAACATGTTATATACACCTTAAACTTATGCAATATTATATGTCAATTATGTCTTAATAAAGCTGGGGATGGGGAGAAGAAATCAGTTTATACTATAGCAAGAAGGATTTAGGTTACTTATGAAATTTTCCAAGGGTGAGCACTTGAACCAGCAGCATGTGGTACAGGTGGAAGGGAAAAGGTCCCAGATTTGAGGGGCTGGATTGGCTTTATCACATATTAGCTGTGACTTCAATCAAGCTATTTGACTTCCCTGAATTCAAGTTGTTACGAGGTTTAAATGAGATAATTTAGGAAAAGTACTTTGTACATCAAAAAGTATTTTTTGAATAGTGTTATAGTCATCATGATGTGAATCCAGTAAGATAACCCAACACAACTGGCCTGAGCCTTCCACTTCACCAGGAAAGAACTGCAGTGTGGGATGAGGGATGTCTACAGTTCTGTTTAGACAGGAAGAATAAGGAAAGGAAGGCCTAGCCCCAAGGATGTGACACAGTGTCAACAGACGGTAGGAGATGGTAACAGAAGGCAGCTGCATGCTCCTCCATCAGGGATGGTTTCAAGTGTGGAAAGCCGGACAAAAACAAAAAGGGGAAAACAGGAAGACTGGATGAGAAGATACTGAAAGATCACAGAGTTAACTTTAACTCAAAACTCTAAGCTAGACATACTGTAATAAAAATTAGTAAAAGGACTTCTAGGTTTGAGCTCAGAACCTCTCAGGAACCACAGTCTACAGGAGGGAGGCCAGAATACAGCCCCAATTTTCAAAGAGGGGCCTTTTCCAGAAATGATGATCAACTGAGCTTGGCATAAATCCTCAGAAAATCCTAAATGGATCACTTTAAATGACTTTTGAGGATAATTCTGTTACAGAACAGAGTGCAAATATTATCAACCTTGACACTGTGAAAGCAAAATTACCACTGAGAGGAGCTAGAAGGTAAAGGATGTATTAAAAAAAAAAAGGCAGGAAGGGTGGGGATATCAATATCCTCATATTAAAAAGTGAATGGTCAAGAGATTAAGTCAATAGCAGATTGGTCAAGAAAAAGGCTTAAGTACATTATTTTGAGTTACAAAAGCAACCTTTAGAAGAACTAAAAATAGTGATATAATTATATTACAGAAAGGAAGAAAGATGCGGGTGATGAATGAACTAAATTCTCATCTACCATAGCAGGATGTCTACAGCAGATGAATCAAGAATTGATAGGAAGTGTGTTTTTAGAGATAAGGGGGTAACACCGAAAGAACTAAAAGTAGAAATGGGTAAAGGAGGGGACTTGTGAGAAGTGAGGATTGGGATGGAGTAAGGATACTTCTCAGTATTAACTCTTCCACACTATCTAATTTTTTAAAATTTAAACCATGTTCATGGATTACTTACATTTTTTAAAAAATTATTTTTTAAATGATACATGAGCAGTTTAGAAAAAGCTGCTAATCTCTAGGACCTCCTATAAACTCACTAAGAACAACTCATTCCACACTAGCCTGGATAGGATAGGAGGCTGGTAGGGAAAGATTCTATTTATTTCTTTCCACCTTACACAGTACCCAGAATATAATATGCATTCAACAACTCTCTCTTGAATGAATGAATAAATGAATGACATCTCAGGTTTCAGCCATTAAGGTTTGAATGAAGTCTTTGTGTGTACAGTGAAGGAATTCAGGTGGAGGATGGTACAATGGATGACTTGTTTGAGTGGATGTGACTTAATCTCTCCAATCCAAAAGCTCTGAAGTTGGGCATTGGCCATAATTCCAGATCTCTCCCAGTAATCACCAGCAGTCTGAGTCACTGTTACCAAAACCAGGGACTTCACTCTTCCTGCGCCCAGATATGACTCCAGCTCCACGGAAGAGTAACTAAACACCGAGGAAGAATTTTCCCTCTGTTTCTGTTGGTTGTATTTAGCAGTCACTCAACCTTCAAAAGGAGGCTTGGAGTGAGTCTTTAAAACAGCATGAAAACATTATTTTGTATTGAGCCTGATTTGAAGTACTATGGCTCACTGTAGTTTAATAATTAATCTGGCTTTGAGTTCCTTTGCTGCCAAAACATTTTGAAGGTAGGTCTCTATAGCTGAAATGGACCACTCAGACAGTTAAGTCGAGAGATAAAACACTACATCCAAATTCAGAGCAGAGTGAATTAATTGTCCAGGTCTAGCTGGCTCTTGAATACATAACTTTTCTTAAGAAAATCCCCCAACATCTGGTTCTTTTTTTTTTTTTTCTGTGTAAGGACAAGCACAGAGAGAAGAAAGTCTGCCATCTGTTCTGAATGTAGCTAATTCATTCCTCTTAATGCTAGGTGGAAACCACAATTTTACAAGTCACACAAGAAAGCTTTAGAAATCATTGATGAAATAACTCTAAATATACCTTTGTTTGATACCAGACAATGTGTTCACTTTTAACTCAAAGTTTTTCTTACTCCTAAATATAATACCTTCAGTTTGAATTTAATATGCTAGTAGATGCTTGAAAGAAAATGTAAGACCTGAGTTTCCAGGGAGGAAGTCACTTTTGAAATGGATTTTGAGAGATGGATAAGATTTCACCAGGTAGAGTCTGGAATGGAAAATTGTTCCAGGAAAAGAATAATGTGGAGGCTTAAAAATAAATAAATAAAAAGTAATTTCTGATAGCTATGCCACAATGTCACTTCTGAAGCAAAATTGAGTTACCACAAATGACTCTGCTCAAATAGCTATTTATTCCCTCTCCTGTAGCCTCCCTTAACCAGCCTTCCCACTGTTATCCTCTCCATGAAACCACCACTCCATGAAACAAGGGTCCCACGGCAAACTGGATAGGAAGCCCAGCTTGACAAAAGCAAAGCTGACTAGCTCTCTAAAGCCAGACTTAAAAGCTCTGCCATTGATTCTTAATGTCATTTAATGATAAACGATCCTTTCCCCACAATTTGCCACTGTTGCTAAACAGAGGTCTTAACAGGGCCCTCCCACCTGCACTCTACCTTTGTAATTAGTACATCTGGTCTCTGTGCATATATTTCATGGGTGACTCACATATAAGCTAAGTGATAGGTAACCAAATTACAAGGCTATAAATACATCAACTGTTGCCTGGGAAAAAAAGCCCGAGTGGTTTATGAAGTCAGCAATATTCTGACAACTGATCCTTACAACAGAGCTTAGTTTTCTTTCCCTCTCTCCTCCTCCCCACTTAGGTAATTTGATATTATATATGTCTCCAAGCATAAATCACAAGTGAATTATTGGAAAAGTGTAACTTGGGCCTAAAAGATTTCAATTATAGCAACATTTTTTATTCATAAGAAGACTTAGCTGGACAATCTCCAAATAATCTACGTCTACCCAGAACATTCGGAAACAGGCAAGAGCTCGTGGTAGGTAAAGCAAATCTGGCCTGCACCAATTGACTTCTCTTGGTGTCATCATATTGTTTTTTCTGTCCAAGTGGGTGTTAGCTACTAAATCCTAGAAAGAAATCCACTGGGTAGGATTTCCCAAAGTGTGGAATACCAAGTTTCACATGTCAAAAGGACCAAAATTGGCGGAAGACATCATAACAATGAAGACAACCAACACTGAATGGAAATTTACAGTTAACACTTCGCCAGTTTCTATGCTGTACACACCAATATCAGAGCTATTTTTATTTAAATTTTTAAAATTCTCCTTCTCCTGTCTAAAAACTTCTATTAGCATGAAGACTAAGCATTTAATCTAAACTCCTCCAGTATTGTTATATGTCATGATGTAGTTCTGACTCCTCACTGAAAGGAAGAACCATGTTTTACCCATCTTTGTACTCTAAGCACCTACTGCAGAGCCTAACAGAAAACTGATGCTTATCAAATGTTTGCATTGAATAATAGAGTAAACTTAATTAAACAAGAATCTTGAATCCGTGTGTGTGTGTGTGTGTGTGTGTGTGTGTGAAATGTTTAAAATTTCTGTGAGCTTCCTGTTGTTTACAGCTTAAAATCTAACCTCTTCAACATGACATAGGGGACTTATTTCAATCTGACTCCAGTCTTCCCTCCTGGCATAATCTCCTGCCCCTCCACCTCAGCTTGTGCTCAGCTTCTCCAATGTCAGGGCAAAGATTTGCTCTCCTCCTAGGCACATTGCCTAGACATTTATGAAATAATGATCTCACCTAGCAGAGTTTGAGTCTTGAGACATTCTCATAAAGGTCAGAAGCAGAGATAAGAGTGAGTTGTGGAGTACATGGAACAAAAGCCAGAAAACAAAGACACTGTAAAAGAATGGGAGAAGAAATTTAGGCTAAAATATTTTTTTTCTAAAAACTAGACCATGACTGTATGCAATGTTTACCTATCCATGGGAAAAGGGGAAGAGGGACAGATTTTGTTTGAGGAAATAAAGAATTAGAAAGTTGGTCTCAAATTTATTGTAACAGCTGAAACAGAACTAGGTTTACAAATACACGTAGAGTCCCTCACATAGTATCTCACAAGTCAGCTATTTGATTATGATGAGTCAGCACAAAGTCAACACCTTTTTCCCATTCGCCATGTTTGCTGTCACCATTGTCACAAAGAACACAATCTCAGTTGAGCCCAAACAGGACAAGAACTGGGGGAAGTGTGTTGCTCCACTCAACAGCAGCCTTCCTACCTGGAGCAGGCTCTCTGCACACCCAGATCCCCACACTGCAGGAATTGGCTCAGATTACCACATAGGTGAGAAAGTGCTACTCAGCAAGTAGAGGTCAGGGCTGCAGGACCCCTGGCCTCCTTACAGACAGATAAGATGCTGAGGAATCTTACTTCTTGAGGCTGAATGAGATGATCAGAAGTCAATGTTTGCAGAGGGTTTTACAGGTGATTCTTCACGCCTTACGATAGCAACTTTGCCAAAGAAACAGAAGCCTAAAAGGGCCAAATGACTCTCAGGGAACATGTGGCAAATCAGCAGGAAAAAGGCATTTCCCTCAGCCAATTTAGTGCTTCATCCTCAGAACCATACTGTCTCTCCCTTTAAACATGTCCCTGGTCTGTGGATTAAAATTTTTTCTTGAGAACATGGAATGGAACAATTCCTACTTGAAGAATATCTCCATTTCTCTGGATTACTCTCTCTCAAATCTTTTCTTGTGAAAGTTATAATGAACTCCTCTTTATAATAAGTAGGATTGGCCAAATGAGATTAGCTGCCCCAAGGGAATAATCTCTGCTTATAACAGAGACTTTCCTGTAGAATAGCAATTCTCTCCTATAGAAGTGAAATCAAGACCAAAAGAAGAGCTAGATGCAAAACCAAGTCTGGATTTCCTTTGAAGCAAATTGTATTTCTCTCTCTAGCTGCAACCAAGAATTGAAGGGGTCGGGAGGGGAGTGGCAGAAATGTATCTATATGATCGTAAAATTTTTTAACTAAATGAAGAAACTGAGGCCCAGAGAGGTGACTGATGTGCCTCAGATAACACAGCAAGGCTCTGACTCGCCTGATTTATTGCAAGAGGAGGCAGAGCAGTGATCTCTGAAGCCAGACTCCCAGCCTGAATGCTGGTTCTGTGGCAGATCAGCTGTGTGACTTTGAGTAGGTTTCTTAAAGTCTCTGTTTCCACATCTGTAAAATAGGGGTGATTGATCCTCCTATGCGGGTTTTGTAAGGTATAAATGAGTGGTTATATGATCAGTGTTTAGAATGGCAATTATTGGAACTCAGAACGCAACTATTGTTAGCCTCATTTTGGCTTAGGATCCTTTCCAAACTTATCAAACAGCAAATCAAAAAACTGGCTGCAGGAGGGGGAAAATGCCATGGAGCTGGAAAGCAAGTTCTTCACATGAAGCCCTTGCCATTCCAGTCTCCCTCATACCTCGTGATCCTTTAAGGCATGCTACAGTATCTTTCCCTGTGTCTAGTTCTTTGCCAACTGGAGCTAAACACTTCTTTTTTTAACTTCTTTAAATTATGATCCTAGGATACATCCTCTCAGTGACAGTATTATTGGTCATGCCAGTCTGTACACGATTATCTTTTACGCAATTCGGCAAGGAATTATCCTGTGAAGTCATACAATTCCTCAAGCCTGTCTGCCTCAAGGTGTGACAAAACTTGAGTTCAGTTGAATGCCCTGATCTTACTTTGGGCTAGGAAAGGAAACAGAGAGCCCCTCCATGAGTGACTGCAAACAAATGAGGGTAAGTCTCCTTCCCCTCATTCCAGCTTAGGAGCCCTGCAAAGGCACAACATGCACAAACAAAGTCCTGGGAGGAGACGGCGAATTCCTGCTGTGACCTCAGGAAGGAAGTGTCTGGGTATTTCTAACATTGTGCATTAGGGATTTGGGGTGGTACTGATATAAATTTGAGAAATGCTAAAGAGTAACTGAAAGAAATAGGAGGCGATGAGGAGGCAAAATGAACAAAATGCCAGCTATGTCCACATGCCAACGAGGAGGACGTGAGGAGGTGAGGTGTGAGGAGAAGTCTGTCACAGTGGCCAATAAACCATGAGGGCCAAATGTTTGGCTTGAATAACTCAGAATCTGTTCCCTGCCTGCTGCAGGGTTTGGCAGTGAGTCAGCAAATCCAGCAACAGAATTTCTTTTTCAGGAGCAATAGACATTCCATTTACACACACACACACACACACACACACTCTCTCACACACACACACTCACATGCACACACATTGTCTCTTGCAGATATACCCTTTATCAGTAAGGAGAAAGATATATGCCATTTCATATCTCCAAAACCATGTATATCTTCAAAAATACTCATGACCCATTTGCCAAGAAATCAAAAGGTTTATTTAAGCATCATTTTGAATATTCTACTAAGAATACACCACATGTCTTTTGGTAACTTCTTTTATCCCACTCCCTTTGTATAAAGCAAAACAAAAAATACAAGGATATAACCAAAATGTTAACAGTGATTATATCTTAGTTGTAAGATTACAAGGTAATTTTTCTTTTCCTTTTCTTTGTTATTTGTATTTCCTAATATGTCTTCAATAAACTTGTATTATCTTTCTAATATTTAAAAGACATGTTAAAAGTAAGAACAATGTGAGCAAAAGCAAAAAATTCCCAATGAGCAGTCTTGCTGTTTTATGATGATCCCTCCAATGACACCTCACTGAACCAGCAAGTATCAACTACAGCATCCTCTAGAAAGGGTGAGACCATCAGGGAAGGGCAAAGGGAATTCAGAACAAAGGGCAATTGCAGAAATGACTTCATAGTCTTGCAGGAATGCCGAAGCCGGCATGGTGACCGTTTAAGATACACTCTATCACACTGAGCAGGCTCGACGGGACATCAGTCCCCACCAGGCACATGAGCAGCAGAAGCCCCCAGAATATTGGTGGCTCCAGGTAAGCCCTCGGCAAATCAGCTGGAATTTTCCCTCTGCAAAGTTTTCACCTTGTACATGAGTTTAGGTGCTAATTAATTGGGTGTGGACAGAGGAGAAGTCCGTGTAATTGAACAGAGTGCTTTCTGATAATGTCGTTTTCAAAACAAAGTCCATTTGATTCTAGGCATCTAGCAGACTACAAAACAATGGTGCACTCCAAAAGCCTTCTGCCCCATTAATGGGAAAATATCCTTAAAAGGCCCACTGGAGGGGCTCACTTGGGTTTCAAGTAACATCTTCCTCACCTGCACCTGGTGTCCTCGATATCGAGGATATGGAGTTACGGCACCAGAAACTATGACCCTGCCTTTAAAAAGTGCAGTTGTTCCCCAGTAAACCTTCCCAGGGTTGGCTCTGACTATTGGCACTCAACTCAGAATCATGAGTTCCCACAAACTATAAGTATTTTATATAAACTGGAGATCACACCAGCTTCAGCTGCCATGTCACAGGGTCTTTAGTGGGCCAGAGGTGACGGGAAACCTCTCGTTGTCCAGTCATTTCAATAGATGTGCACCCAGCACAAGGCAGCTGAGGGTTAGTGAAGAAGCAGGGATTCACGCAGAAGGACTGATCCCTAAGGAAGGAATGGAGGTTGGGGTGGAAGATCACAGTCCAATGGATAGTTTTTGAAATGAAAAAGGCAGATTCGGGCTCACATCAGGTGTCATATCTCAGGGATCGGGTGTCATGGATGGGTAAGAGACAACAGCTGGGCACAGGTAGAGGTTCACCTGTGACCAAGCCCCAACCTGCATCTCAAATCCAGTAGCTGGTTCTCTATCTGAATCCCCTACCTGGTATTCAAGTTTATCGAAGCCCTTAATTATCTCGGCAGCGTTTATAGTTACAATCCTGAATCCCAGACCTGAAGTGGAGGCCCCACCTCCAGCTGGCAGCCCCTTTATGCTGCACTCCAGCTTTCATTCTGCATCTCAGCGTTTCTCACAGATGCCCGTATTATGGCTCCATTACAAATGGCAACAGGGTGAGGAACAGGCATCTGCACCTGGGCTTGAGCCCCAGAGACAAGCTGTGGGACCTTGGGCAAGTTACTCTCGTAAACGTCAGTTTTCTTATTCATAAAATGGCAATAATAAGAGTTTCCTCCTCCCAGGATGTTGTGTGGATTAAATGAGATAATAAATGCAAAATAGAGCACTTGTCACATGGTAAGTGCTCAGTACATCTTAGCAATGATGATGAAAAAGGATGAGGAAAACATGATGGAAGAAGGATCTTCTTAACACTGGCCACACGTCTGGGATTCACCATACCACATGGTTCTCAGTCGGGGGCTATTTTGCCTCCAGGGGACATCTGGCAATATCTAGAGACTTTACTGGTTGCATTAATTGAGGGCAAAGGGGAGACATGGGCGTGCTACTGACATCTAGTGGGTAGAAGTCAGGAGTGCTGCTAATCGTCCAACAACACAGCACACAGTTGTCCTCCCCACAAGAAAGAATTATCTGGTCCAAAATATCAATAGTGCCAAGGTTCAGAAACTCTGCCTGCCAGTACTAGCATTCCCCGACTTCCTTCAGCCCCTGCTGGTTAATGCGTCTCAAGCTGGTGTCTGTAGCTGATCTCTGAGACCTGATTCCTCCTGGGACTGGCCCATCCCACTCTCTCGAGAGCACCTGAGCCCCTACCCTATGGGATTCATTGTCAAATGGTCACAGGCTTCATTGGCCTGAGCCAAGTCCATAACAACAGGGGTGGGGAGAATGACCAGGCCTCCCCTCTGACCAGCAACAGGCGAGCAACTGCTTCCTGCAGGGCCATGGCAGAGAGCCACGTGAAAACAAGCGCAGCAGCCAGAAGAGCGTTCCACCCAAACTGGCTCCTCACCAGGCCCAGACCATGAGTCACCACCACATGCTGCCGCCTCTTGCCGTGACCTTTCTTTATCCCTTCATTAGCTGTAAATCTTCAGGAGCAAAACAGCAGAGAACAGACTGGGAAGGCCCTGGCAGAATGTCGTACCTGGCAACTACCCAAATCAAAATTCAGAGTTAAGTACCCAGGCACTGAATGAATGCCAATCATGGCGAACCAAGGCTCCCTGGAGCCTTCCCTGTGCACCAGGGAAGTGGACAAATGGAACCCCCTCTCTTGACATAATTTAAATCGTGTGGCAGCACTGGAGCATCCTCTCCAGGAGAAGGAACAGATGTGTTTAGCAATACCCAGATGGCTGGGGACAAATTGAAGGACCTGTATAATGTTTGTCCATAATTCATGTTTGCACCAAACCACACTGCACCGCTCAAGAGATCTTCCTTGTGTCCCTGATTCCTCTTGTGTCAAATGGAATTAAATATTGTCTTCCATGCAGTGTTGTGAGAAACAATTAACAAATAACATAGGTTATTAAATACTGCTTTGGCTCAAAATAAAGCAAAACTGGATGTTTTTTTCTGCCTTTTCAGAAGCAAACCATCATGCTGGGGAAAATGCCAGTGGATGGGCAGCTGCCTTCTGCAGGGGAATTTACTCTGCTCAGTCTCACTAGAGTCATCTTTCTTAGAGTGTAGTCTCACCACCTGTATCAAAAGCACTGAGAAAGTCTGAAAACAAGCAGATTTCTGGGCCTCATCAACAACCTACTGAATTTCTGTGGATAAGGCTTTGGAAGATGTCCTTTAAACAAGTTCTGAATTTGAGTTTTACACCCACTACAGTTTGAGAATTTTATAATAATGAATAAACCCTAGGACAGCACAGCCACCACCACTATTTCCAGGAGTAAGAAGGAAGACTGGGCCCTTTGCCTTCTTTTCTCTGCTGCTGTTGCTCCATTTTATGCAAGTGGAATTCCTGGACGAGACGGGACAAATCCAGAATGATTCATCTGAACTAAACTGTCCACACTTATACTTAAAATACTGACAGCAACACATTGCCATTTGCCCTTCTGAGTTTTGCAATTTCTCTCAACATTCTTGAAGTTTGAAAGGAGTGAGGATTTTCCCCTTGGCTGTCCAATGCTTGCCATCCTGAGTAAACCCCCATCTCCATCACTTGTTACCAGGAAACTAATCATAAACAGACCTGACCCATAATCAATCAATCCCTCCTCTCCTCCCCCTCAACAATTGTTGTATTTGGTATGTGTTCCAAACATTCATAGTCGTTGTCCTTACAATGATCTTGTGAGGAATGAGCGCCATTGTACAGATGAGGAAACCAAACCACCAGGAGATTACATGAGTAACAGAACTGGTACAACTCAGCCACCGGCTGTCTGACCAGGCTGTCTGATTCCAATGCCAATGCTCTTAACAGCTCAAAATCAACAACCCCAATGCTCTAAGTTACTCTGCCTCCTAGTGTCTCTAAGAAATTATAACTCTAAGTAGTTAACAATTGAGTATAGTTGTCTAGAGTTTAAAATCTCCTAACCATACCATTAGCAAGTACATACATGCAGACCAACCAAAGTGGAATAATTTGATGGCTACAAGACCATTTGGTCACATCCATTGCAGGCAACTTCACGAACTTCTGGGCTAATAACAGCAGCTCACATGTGTTGAGCACTTGCTGCTGTAAAGAACTGTTCTAAGCACTTAAGTATTGTAACTCGATGAATCCTCCCAACCTTCCTCTGAGGTTCTCTCTTCATAATTGGGAAAACTGCAGCACAGAAATGTTTAGTGAGGGGTACATAGCTGGTAAACGGCTAGGCTGTGAAACATACCCAGATAATAAGGTTCTAGAACTAATGCTTTAACTAACCTACTTTACTGTATATTCCAGTATTAATACAATGAGAGCCACACCAATGTACACAAAAGAGGGGGGCTTTGGAGAGGGGACCTGCTTTTCCTAAAGATCCTTCTAGCACCCTAGAGAATTCATATTGTTTTGAACCATGGTTTCTGAAATGCTACAAAAACGGAGACCCATAAAATGCTGAACAACATGGAAGATGAAAGCTCTAAAACGGTATGGGCTTCTGTCATAAATAAAGTCCCCAAAAGAGTCCAGGTCTGCAATGTGCTTTCAGCTCAGGGCAAGGAGGAGCTTTGTTAGGATTACTACAATCGAATTTAAAGCTGAAGCCAGGCTGGAGAAAAAAATTGAAAATAAACTCTCCTAAAGCTGTCAGCCTGGCTGTGGTCTCCAACTGTTTTAGTCACTAAAACTCCGTATTTAATGGTCACTTTTATAACAAACGCTAAAGAAGTATAAAGCTCTAAATCAGAATTTGTTTCTAAAGAATGAAAAGAAATGTGTTGGAGTGCTAAGAAAGGCCACAGAGAGAGAGGGCCACTGTGCTGCCCTCCCTGCTGGTGATTCTGATGCCAGCGCCAAGCAAGACCTCCAGTTTCAAGCTGTGACCCAACAACCTTCTCCTGCTTGAAGGGGATCCCTGTGGAAGATGTTGAGCCCACATCATTTCCAACATCTCCAGCAACAACAACTTCTGTCCATTCGGCCCAGACCCAGAGCTATATTCACGCTTCAGAATGGCCATCTTTCCCAGTCAGCATATATTTTACATGGTGTTATTGCCACAGGAAGTAAATACTGAGTGGCCCAAGTGAAAGTCTCCCATAATCCCCAGTAACAAAGTCCCAGAGCATTTATCTGCTAAACCCGGAGGACTTGGCCTGTCTCTATGTATGACATCTTTTAAAGTCTTCAGCTCAGAAGAACATTCCAGGGATACTACTAGGGTCTACCACTAATTTCAGAACCAAAAGACCAAATGCGGAGGCCATTTTTGGCCAGAAGATATTTTCTAATATTTATAAGGCAGTGTGAGCAAACTAAAATCTAGTAAATATAGTCCCAACAAATGAGCAAAACCCTTAAATCTCAACTCCAGTGTTCCCTCCTCCTTGACTCTCCCAGGTCAAGTTAGTCTCTCCTTCTTCTCGGTTCCCATGACATTCTGTTTATACCTCAGTTATGGCACTGAACACTTTGTGTTCCAATTGTCCCTCTTACACCAGTCTCCATTGCTATCTATACTACAGCTCCTGGAGAGCAAAGGCCAGTGCCCTAATATCTTAATGTTATCAGCACTTAGCAGAATTGGCAAGTAGGCACTCAGCAAATATTCGCTGAAGAAAAGAATGTGATCTAAAATGAGGGGGAAAAGCCATCAGTTCAATTCAAAATGTCATATTAATTAATTAACTCTGTGGTACTGGGTCAATACTTTTGTGGCTTAATTTTCTGTCTTAGCCGAGCTCTGGTTCTAGTCCTCTTCAACTGTGATCCTTACATCGGAAACTGGATTAGGTACCCTGATGTAACAGATATATAAGCAATAGGTTTACAATAAATTAACATACCATTTACTGGATTTCTCAGAGCAAGATAATAACTAACTAGTGTGTGGATGCCTCCATTTTCCATTAGCAAACTGGGTATAATGAATCTGAGACTGTGTCCTTTCTGCCTGCTTCACCTAGAGGGAGGTAAGCCTGGGTGGCCACTCACACACAATCCACAGGAAACTAAGAGTGGGATGGATCATTTATTCCCTGTCATTATCCCCTTACTCTGCACTAAAACCTTCAGCATCACAATCCTACTTTCAAGTTACAGATGTTATAAAGTCCCTTATCATGGGGCGAGAGAAGCTTCAGTAAAGGCAGGACCAGAAGAACCAAGCTCTGACCTCTGCCCCAACATGCCTGAGTGTATTCCTGAGGTAGAGCCACATTCCAAAGTTCTCTCCTCTTCTACTGCACATTAATCACCCTTCATTTCCTAGATGACAGAGAAGATTTATTAACATGTGAGAACTTCCCAACCCACCTGCAAGCAGAAAAATTGTCTTTATCAGCTTAGTTAATAAATCTATTATGATACAGAATCAGAGAATGAGTAGCGGGAAAGAAGTGCAGAGAGGAGTGAGGAAAAAAAGGGAGACCACTCAGATAAGCCTGGTCATTCTACATGATAGCGAGCGGGGAGGTGGGGTGTCAAGGGGGTAAGTCTAGTTGCCAGTGGATATGTTGGGAGGTAGTGAGTGAAAGAGAATTAGAAAGGAAAAGAAGCAAGATTTTATGGTATGTGGCTGGCAGGTAAGAACAAGTTCCCCTTTAATGTCCTATGAGAGACCCAAGTAAAGATCGAAATCACTTTAAAGTTACTTTTGGTCCAGAGTGGGCTTATTCATAGGGAATTCCATGCAGAGACTGGACCATTTGGGCTCTCACCTTGATTTCAGAGTTGTATCTACTACTACCTAATCCAGTAATACCTTTCCAGTTTGGGAAACTTGTCTATGGTAAAAATCACTTTCCACACCATTTCTAATATAATCCATGAGGGACCAACCTGGATCCACAAAGAACAGTTCAACTTGTTTAAAAGAAAACATAAAACTTTGACATTATGTACCTACTATTGGCCAGGCATTGTGAAAACTGCTTTAAATGTGTTTACCCCTTTCTCTAGTAATAAATTTTTTTATCGTATCTCATTTCAGAAAGGCTTAACAAGCAGCTTAGAGTATATATGTGTGGGTGGGGAGGGCTATGTGGGAACTCTGTATTTTCTGCTCAATTCTGCTATAGATCTGAAACTGCTCTTAAAAAATAAAGTCTATTTTAAAAAAAAGCAGCTTAGAGGAGTACTTAAAACACAATAACATAAATGAAAATTGAGAGCAAATTTGAAAAAAAATGACGTGTCTAAATGGAGCCAGGTATGAAGCCAAAACTGCACACACGCATAATGATGTGTCCACACTTGATAGTGATGGACCAGACATTTGGCTCTAAGCTTTCTAGCAGCTAGTTCAAAGAAGGGAAACCAGTGAGTTATACAAATCACCAAATCCAGAAGATTAAAGCACAGCAGGAGAAGTGAAATTGTTCTTGGTGTTAAGACCAAATAAGAATTTCTCCAATAGAGCAGAATACTGAATGATGGACAAAACTACTTCCTCATCTACAACATTCTTAAAATAGAATTTCAAGACCAATGGAACAGAATAGAGAGCCCAGAAATGAACCCACAAACTTTTGGTCAACTAATCTTCGACAAAGGAGACAAGAATATACAATGGAATAAAGACAGTCTCTTCAGCAAATGGTGTTGGGAAAACTGGACAGCCAGTATGTACAGCAATGAAGCTAGAACACTCCCTTACACTCCCATACACAAAAATAAACTCAAAATGGATCAAAGACTTAAACATAAGACAAGATACAATAAACCTCCTAGAAGAAAATATAGGCAAAACATTATCTGACATACATCTCAAAAATGTTCTCCTAAAACAGTCTACTCAAGCAATAGAAATAAAAGCAAGAATAAACAAATGGAACCTAATGAAACTTACAAGCTTCTGCACAGCAAAGGAAACCATAAGTAAAACAAAGCAACAACCTACGGAATGGGAGAAAATTTTTGCAAATGAAACCGACAAAGGCTTGATCTCCAGAATATATAAGCAGCTCATATGACTTAATAAGAAACAACCAAACAATCCAATCCAAAAATGGGCAAAAGACCTAAACAAGCAATTCTCCAAGGAAGACATACAAATGATCAATAGGCACATGAAAAAATGCTCAGTATCACTAATTATCAGAGAAATGTAAATCAAAACTACAATGAAGTATCACCTCACACCAGTCAGAATGGCCATCATTCAAAAATGACAAATGCTGGAGAGACTGTGGAGAAAGGGGAACCCTCCTACACTGCTGGTGGGAATGCAGTTTGGTGCAGCCACTGTGGAAAACAGTATGGAGATTCCTCAAAAGACTAGGAATAGACTTATTGTATGACCCAGGAATCCCGCTCCTGGGCATATATCCAGAAGGAACCCTACTTCAGGATGACACCTGCACACCAATGTTCATAGCAGCACTATTTACAAATAGCCAAGACATGGAGATAGCCTAAATATCCATTAGTGGATGACTGGATAAAGAAGAGGTGGTATATTTATACAATGGAATACTACTCAGCCACAAAAACCAACAACATAACACCATTTGTAGCAACATGGATGCTCCTGGAGAATGTCATTCTAAGTGAAGTAAGCCAGAAAGAGAAAGAAAAATACCATATGAGATTGCTCATATGTGGAATCTAAAACAAAAACAAAAACAAAAACAAAAAAACAAAGCATAAATACAAAACAGAAATAGACTCATAGACATAGAATACAAACTTGTGGTTGCCAAGGGGGCGGGGGGTGGGAAGGGACAGACTGGGATTTCAAAATGTAGAATACATAAACAAGATTATACTGTATAGCACAGGGAAATATACACAAGATCTTATGGTAGCTCACAGAGAAAAAAATGTGACAATGAATATATATATGTTCATGTATAACTGAAAAATTGTGTTCTACACTGGAATTTGACACAACATTATAAAACAATTATATATATATCAACAAAAAATTTTAAAATAAAATACAATTTCAAATACAAGTTTCAAACTCTGCTTCTCATAGTGATATCTGAATATAAGTT
The DNA here is from genome assembly GCF_048564905.1 of Vicugna pacos. NCBI lineage: Eukaryota > Metazoa > Chordata > Mammalia > Artiodactyla > Camelidae > Vicugna > Vicugna pacos. Next base: position 30,472,216 of record NC_132988.1, read on the forward strand.
GATGACTTTATCACTATTTAAATGCAGTCTACACAGAGCAGGGTTATTTCATAACTCTGCGAAATTGTTGGGAAAGAAGAAAACTTTCCTCTTTCCTACTAGGGTCTTCTGGCTGGTCTAATAATTAAATTGACATGAGACAGATTAATAGGAGAAAATCAAATTTAAATTTGTACACACAGGAATCCCATGTATGTGAGAGAGTCTGAGACTCCACATACATGAGAGGTTCAAAGATGGAAAGGAAAAATGAGGTACAGGTGCCATTCTGAGCTGAAGAATGGGATAGGGGCCTGAAGCTTGGTAATTAGATATTTGTCCTGGCTATAGATAAAATTTATCCCTAGTAATAACAACTGTTTTCTGAGAAAAATCCTGATTTTAATTATTCTAGATAGTTAAGAGAGAGGCAGCAGTTTCCCTTGAACCCACAGGTCTCAATTACCTTTAACTCAAAATAATCCTCATGCAAAAGGGCACATCTGGGGAAGGCTTGTTTTGAATCCTTATAAAGTCAATATTATTCTCCAGCCTTGTAGATAAGGAAATTAAGACTCAAAGAGGTTAACTGATTTGTCCACGAACACACTGAATGAGGGCACACTCAGGTTTGGGGGTTTGTACAGGGCCATCTGACTCCAAGGCCCAAGCTCTTTGTACTACCTATACTACTATACTACTGTAGCAATGCCAAACCACATACCAGAAGGACTCCTCTTTACTGAAGGTTATTCTCCTCCATAACAGTACATAGGAAGTATGATCATTTTTACATCATCATTACTATTATCTTTGTCAACTTGATGCGTGAAAGTAATATCTCATTTAACTATTTCTTTAATAATAGTGAGGTTGAACATTTTTTAAAATGTATAAAATTGGTTTTTTATTGATGTTTAATTGCTTATTTTATATTAAGAAAGTTAATCATTTTCCTGTTGTGTATTTTTCAAATAAATTTTTCCAGTTAAAAAAGTTACTCTCTTCCAATGTCATCATGATACATGTTTATTTCCTTCTCAAAAACATAGAAAACAGATTTTCTCAGGAAAATCTCAGGAGGCCGTGTTACAAGCCTCTATTGTAAGAGAAAGGCTCTCATCAACTCTGGGGTGATCTCTATTCCAGCATCAGTGTGTATTTAAGTATCTGCTCAAGTATAACTGAAGTGGCATCCATCAACGATGGCCCTGAGTACCAGCCTTCAGAAGAAGCTGACCCCTGCGAGTGGTGACCAATATCTTGTTATGTTGCAGGTGTCTTGGCAGGTGTCCTCCCAGGACCAACAGGTGAAGGCATCTCTGGGAACATCTCCCTCTCTGATAGGGTGGGATGATAGGAAGGGATGCTCATAAGAAGAGGAACAGGAAGAGGAGGGTATGAAGGAGTCCTGGTCACATTGAAGGAATTCAGTGGCATGCTCAGGAAGCAGGAAATGTTTCCCCAGACTCAAGCAGCTGAGGACCCACAGGCCCAAAAGTCCAGAGAAGCAAGATGAAACAGTTATATACACAGAGGAGAGCATAGCTCAATGGCAGAGTGCATGCTTTGCATGCATGAAGTCCTTGGTTCAACTCCCAATCCTTTCTTTAAAAAAAATAGTTATGTACAGGGCAGGAACAACTGGATAGCAGTCCTCAAATCAGAATAACAGAAGAGCTTTCGGACCCACATTCCCAGCCCTACCCTAGACTACTGAATGAGAATCCTGACCGCAGGTGATTCTGATGGGCAGAAAAGTTGAAAACCTTTCAGCTAACACTCAAAGTGAAGATCAGTTTTTTTTAACTCTCAAATATTTATTAAGGACCTTCTATGTGCCAGAATTTTAGCCAATCACAGGAAAGAGGGATTAGCAAAAAGATAAGACCTGATTCTCAGAGCTTACAGTTCAGTGAGGGAAACAGACATTAGATAAACAAACACTTCCAAACCTACACCTTTCTCTCCCCACTAGAATCAAGTCTGTCAGCCCACAATTCGATATACTGAACTTCCCAGGACCCAGTAAACTCAGTTCTAACAGGTATGAGGAGCTATATTTCAAAAAGGCATAACAGGAAAGGAAGAAAGCACCCTCTTGTGGCCCTGTAGGTGGTGGCACCTGCAAGAACCCCCAGTTCTAAGAGGTAGGAGGTTGCCCTGGGCAATCCACTCTAGGGAGGCAGCCCTAAAGCAGACAGGAGTGTCAGCAGGCCTGGTTTTGCTTCAGTCATAAATCTCTCTTTTAATGTCGAATCAGCCACTTCTGTGAGAAGACATTTTCCCTTGTGTCCATTACTAAGCGGTTTTACTTCTGGCCACCTGGGCTCTCTAGTGTGGAGTCAAGTGACACATTCTACAGTCAAGGCATCGATTCCACTCCATTTCCACTCTCCCCACAGCTCTGACACACAGCAGGGCCTGGAACAGGGAGGCATTCAATACATTTGCAGTGAATAAATAAATGAAGGGCACTATCCCATCCAGCCCCACATTGCCTGCTTTGTGGGATCTTGGGAAGACTGGACAAAAAATCACAGTGGTTGAGCCCTTGAATTCTCTGAAAATAAATTTCTTTTTAAAATGTAAAATACAATCTATGTCCCTCCTAAGAGTCTCTACAAAAAGGATAATATTCACAGGGGATACACTTTGTGCTTGGAGCTAAGCCTGGTATGGCTTAATTTGCAGTAGAGTAACATGTAAATTTATGATAATAAATTATATTATTTAAATGAAATTATAAAAATAAGAGTCGCTCACTTATATTCAACTTTCATGAATGCCTACACTAAAGAACACGGAGGTCTGATTTGTATTCAGTCCTGAATACCAGCGTGAACCACAAGAGCCCAGGGACTGCTGGTTTCAAGTATGTAGATTGGAAGCCCAGTCAAACACCAGCACAGTATATTTAGCATTTCCAGCATGTCTCCGCTCAAGAAGCTGTGAGGAAATCAGCTCAGTACGGGCTCTGGATTATGAGACGGTGCCGACAAAATCACTCAACATCATTTCTCAGAGGTCACCAGGAAAGAAGGCCAGAACAACGAAGAGGAAAGGAGTACATTAGAGGGTGTGATTAAAGAATTAGAAGGACAAAGAGAGAAAAGCCCAGAATGAAAAAAAAATTTTTCAAAGAATTATTTGTTACAGTATTTAATCCACAGAATCCGAAAATAAACAAACCAGTCAGTAGCCTCTGAAGAAGGGAAGTGATTTTGAGACATGTTGATGATGCCTCTAACTGTGAAGCTTGTGAAATACTTTACTGATTTAAAGAAATACCAGAGATTGAGAACTACTTCTGGCCAGAGTTCATCCGAGTTGAAGAGACCACAGCACACAGGGGAAGAGATGGTTGGCTAAATAGTCCATCACTGCACTGCCACAGTCCCTCACTGGATCCTACTTCTGAAGCTGAGAGTCTCCTCTGTCCACCACATCGAGCTGTGTTCAAGGCATCAGCTTTAACACCTGTACCTGTGGGATGTTTGCAAAGGAGCTAACACTGACCAAAGAAACAGCTTCGGTCACCTCCAGATAAGTCACATCAAATCCTCAATATTCATACTTTTGAAACACTGACACTGCAGTTTGCTACATGCAGTAATCCTACATTACTCCCAACCACCATCCTCACAAAACAGATGGGAGGAATGGTCCAACATATCAGCTTGGGAGTCAGAGACTCAAGGGTTTGAACTCTGGGTTTGTCAGTCGGTAGCTGTGCAAACTTGGGCAAGTTTACTGATCTCTCTGAGCTTTCATTTCAAAATGCAGATTATAATAGTATCTACCTCATGGGATTATAGTAAGAATCAAATGACATGACATATGTAAATCTCTTAGCAAATACCTGAATATAATTTTTCAATAATACTTTTAAATTTCGTACCTGAGTCCAAAGATATCAAATGATTTCCCTGAGGTGACACAGAGGTAACCCAGCACCATTTGCTCTTCATTATCATGAATGGGTTTCAATTACTACTCGTATTACATATTATTTATTCCTTCGTCCAGTCTATTAGTAAATGTGTTAAATTTTAAAAGAGCCTTGTTTCATCCCTCCTAAACATCTCAGCCCCTTTGGAGAATTAGTTGTTAATCATTATTTTCCATTCATAAACATTCAGTTAGGCTTACATTCAAATGTCAAGTGTTTAGACCTGTAAACGCGAAATAATTTTGCCAGGAAGATTTCATGAGTTTCCTCAGAAAATGTTTCAATCAACTGCATTTGCTAGATGCGATCTTAATCCTTAAAATAGTAATTAATTTTTGCTAGTGGTGTTTTGGTTTTCTCTTTAATCAAAATTAAAATATCCTTGAGGACAGGATTGTGGCTTCCAATTCCTTCATATCCTATCCAATATTTGGCAGAGTATTAAGCCTAAGTAGATGTTTGATATCTGTCTGATCAGGTACATCCTTGGTCTCCCTGAACACAGCTATGATAATCTCTAGTTCAGGAAAAGAAACAAACTGCTTTATTGGATCTGAAACAACTATTTGTTGTTTCTCAAACTGAAGAGTACGACTGTAAAGTCATAAGAAATTTTAAGACAGTTATTTAAATAAAAGCAACCACTTTGAGGCCACGTGGCAACTTCAGACTACACAGAGAGATTAAACCAGCCAGAAGGAGAGAACCTTCATATTGTTAAAAATTAAGAGTAATAAAAACCATACAATCTCAACTTCATCAGCCTGTGGGAACACATGAGATATCACTGATGAGAGAACCTCCCCTCCTCCTCATGGATTTGAATAGTGAAGGACCTCAACCACCACCATTCCCCAGCCTTTCTAGTTACATGATAGTTGCCACTTGTGTGATCGTGGACAGTCCTCCTATGACCTTTAGTCTGCCCACTCTTCACATTACACATTAAGCCACAGAATACAGCCCCTTGCCAGTCTATGGAAATCTTTGCCTAGGATTCTGTGCTTAATGTTCACAAATCTATAAGCCCACCAGACACCAGAACAGTACCATGTTCCCTTCGGGTCTCTCTTGACCACAGCTCACAGTGATCCTCACGGTGCAGGAGAGAATGCCGCAGTTCTAGGTGTCCTCGCTTATCAAGTCCTTACATTTCATAACAGTGTGACTAGACACATGTGCTCCAGCATCAGACTACCTAGGAGGGAATCCTAGCTCTAATATTTCATTCTGTGAACTCAGGTAAACTACTCAATCTGTCTGAGCCTCAGTTTCCTTATCTATAAAATATGGATAATACTGTTAACTCAAAGGCTTATTATGAAGAGTGAATGAGATAACATTGTAAAGCAGCCAGTATAGTATCTGGCACATAGTAAACACTCAGTAAATGTCTGCTATTGTTCTATCCTGAGAATGAATCACTGGAGAATTTAATGACTGGCTGCCACATCAACAAGGAAACTCTAAAAGTAAATCCTTTTTTTTGCCAGGCATTATTCTAGGCCATATCACATAGCTTAATATTCACAGCAACCACTACAGGAAATGTTCTCACTATTTTTATAGGCTCATAGAAGTTATTTACCCAAAGTTCATTTGTCTACATAAAAGAATAATCAGTAGCTGTCCAAAGCTCTTGTTTCATCCATGTGCCTCTCATGCTTCAGAAGATTTAAGAGCTTTTTATTGGTGCCATAATCACACTGAAATCAGCAACACAATCATAGATTTAATCTGCAGTCCAGAAAGTTGCCTGACTCCTGCCTGTTTCAAGCTTCTGTCCATAGTTCATAAGGACACAGCCAACTACACAACTGTTGGGTAATCACCTTTGAAGTTTTATTTATTCTGAAGTCAGCAAGGATGCGTTTGTATAAAAGTAATCAGACATGACCCTCAGGCATTGATGACCTCCCAGCAAAAGCCCAGCAGTTGCTTTATCTCAAAGACTTTGGCCCCATGGCTCTTCCAAGCCTCTTTGCAGGGAAAGGCTCTAAATAAGTTAATCATTTCTGAGACACTGACTTCCTGAACTGGGGTCAGAGGCCCCCTTGTTAGGAAGAGAGAGGGAAGGGCCTGGGACGAGGTCTGAGCTGTTCCTTTCAGCCTCTGATGTGGAATACTCACTAGGGCTGGGAATGTGGAGAATTCAGGCCCATCACTCAACTCTACCTACTCTGTGCTTAATTACACCCTCCTCTGTGCCACCTTTTGAGTCCTCACCCATCAGGAGGTGCCATCTTCTATACTTCAGGAGGTTAAATCCTAGCAGGACCTTTCCTAAATCCTTACACGTCTCTCCATAGAAAGGCACATTGGAGGGGTGCTCTGAGAGACTTCTTAAGAATCTTATTTTCCAATTTCTATATTCTCTTAAGGGCAAGTTACAAATTTTTTACCCATTCTCATTTCTGAAGTCAGAATGCATCATACAACAGATACATACATTTCATGTGAAAGTATCTCCTTTTTTTCCCCCATTGTTATTACTCCGGTGATGTGCTGATATTTTCAAACTGCCTAGAATTCAGTAAGAGCCAAATAAAGACAGTATCTTCCTCAGAGTTCCCTTGATACTTTGTATGTTCCTCTATTATTTTTTATAATCATTTGTTTTCAAATCCGTCTCCCCTCTTAGTCTGTAAATGCCTTAAAACCATTTGTTTTCCTGTCTCTCTTATCAGTCTGTAAATGTCTTAAGGGATGGAACTTGGTTTTGTTGATCTTTGTATCCTCAGCAAAATGCTCAGTTCCTGAAATATAATAGGTGATAAATATTTGTATGGCTAGATAGATGGACAGGTAGATGGAATCCTCACAGACTTTGTGAAGCAGTTAGGTGTTTGAGCAAATCTAATTTGAATTTCTCTCTTTTGTGACATCACCTTTTTACTGGATGACAAATTGAGAGACTAGAGATGACAAGACCAACAACCAGCTTCCCCTATTTCTTTTCTCCCCTTGTGGGTGGTTCTCCCAGCCATTTAAAGGGCGGAAAAAGAATCTCAGGCTTCTCCATCTAACCATTTTCTTTACAGATAAGTATATGTCTTCAAAAGGATATGTTTAGTCAGTTTCAAGTGTAGGGGCTTTTTAAGTACTATTCATTTCCCTCTTGGAGAGTTCAACCTTGCAGACGTTGTAATATTAATATTAACAATAGTAAAAATAGCTGTCATTTATTGAGAGGTGCTCCAAGCAAGGCACTGTTATGGCTTTACATATACTGTCTCACTTTATCCTCATGATAGCCCTATGAGGCTCAAACAGGTTAAGTAGCCTGCCCAAGATGACACAATCAGAAATGGCAGAGCCAGAATTTGACCTCAGACAATCTACATTCAGAGCACTATTTGTTTAATCTAATCTCTCTGGTAAAATCACCCACATTTTTCTTATGTAGCTATTTTGAGGGTTTTAAGCTTAATGATCAACTGCTTTCATTCTATCACAGATGTGAAATATTTCAGATATGTTGATGCAAATTATTATGCAGGATATATTTAGGAAATAATTTTATTCCAAAATTAATCCCATGAAATGGGATAGACTTCAATTATGAAAGATCTTTGAAATGAGAGCTCAGATGCGAAACAGAACAGGAAAGCACACTGAAACCCAAGGTGCTAACTGTACTGGCCAGCAGTTGTCACTCAGAGGGAGCAGTGAAGTCACAGGGGATCATCCACTCTGTGTAAGATAACACGTCTTGATTAAATTTTTAAAAGGAAGAAAAGGAAAGTGTAGCCTCTGTACTGCCTACTTGAAGGTTACAACATATGCAAGAGGCTGATGTTTTCTCTACTGGCTGTTGAAACATATCATATAACTTGTGCCTACTTAGGAATCAAATTTGGGAAGGGAATCCCTACCTATGAATTCCTAGTAGCTGGCTTTAATTAACATCTTGGGGGCACTAATGTTGTCTCTAATCAAATTATTCTTGCTATTTTCAGCCACAGATTGTGTCACCACCAACTCAGTCCAAAGACTAAAGTAAAACAATCCTTGGAAAATTCCAGTGGCATACTCATCAAAGAGGGATATGACCTTCAAAAGGCTCACTGAAATGCTTGCTCAAAGTCTCAGCATTCTCTGCTCCTCACATGCACACCCCAGCATTCCCAACTCAGACTATATTTGCAGTTTCAAATTCTTTACTCACCCCCACCTGCTTGGCAAAAGATTTTCCCTACCGGAACGTGCCACAACTTGTAGAAAGAACTCTATCTAATTAGGAACACTGCACTGACAGCGGTCATGAATAAGTTGTGCCAGGTGTTCCCATGTTGTGAATACCAGCCATGTTTGGTTATTTATAACACAAAGTCAGGGCAATGGAATGCCGAGTCTTACAGGCTGCTTATCTGGTTGCTATGTTGCATTTTAATTCATTTCACAGACTAATTAAAGGTGCTAAAAAGAATAACCTTTAGCTCAAGTTTTCAAAAGGGAGAGAAAGAAGGAGCCCAAAACGTACTGAATACCTACCAAAGGCCAGGCCCTGTGCTGGAAGCTTTACTTATGTTACGTCTTTAATTCCCACCACAATCATACGAAGGAGGTATTACTGTCCCCATCTTACAGATAAGGAAACATAACCTCTGAAGGATTAAATAGCTTGCCCAGCTAAGTGGTAAAGCCAGGATGGGAAACAGGACTGTGAAAACCCAAATTCCATGTTCATTTTCACTACCATCAAAATTTCTTCCACTGCTTAGTCCAGGACCAGAGGCATAAGAATAATGGTTTAAAAGGTACAGATTCTGCAGTTGAGCTTCTTGGGTGTCTAATCTGTTCCATCACTTTCTAGGTGTGTGATCGCATCAAATTACTTAACCTGTCTAAACCTCAGTTTCTTCACCTTCAAAAAAATAGAGGTCATTATAATGCTACCTCATAAATTTTATGTATTTGACAATAATTATGACTATTGCCACTTTCTTTTCCCCAAAGCCTTCTCACCCACTAAATAGAGTAATAATAACAAGAGTTAATATTTACTGAACACTTACAAGCCAGGCATTATGCTGAGGGTTTTGCATGAATTATCCCATTTAATTCTAACAATAATCAAATGAAATAATAATAGCTAATACTTCTTGAGCACTCACTACATTCCAAGATCTGTTCTAAACTCTTGCCCATATTAACTAGTAAGAAACTAGTAATACATTAACTGGTGAGTAACTGGGGCAGGTAATACAGCTGTCTCAATTTTGCAAATAAGAAAATGGAAATCTCAGAGAAGATAAGTAAATTGCCCATGATCACACAGCTAGGAAAACACGAAGCCATGTTAAGAACTCAGGCAGCCAGACTTACAAGAGCACAGTCTTAACCTTGACTCCCATGTTCCTGAACCTGAACTGGGCCATGAAAAAATGCCTGACTGTACCTGTGCTTAAAGAGCTCCCAAAAGTATTCAAGCTACACATTTAACAAATGAGGATGCTACAGTATTCTGTAGTCAAATGTCCAAAATATACACTCAGGGTCTTGAAAGATAAATGAGAGAGTGGAGACAGTGGCCTGTGCATTCTGGAGAAGCCTTCCTAAAGAATTTGGGGCCTTCACTGAGCCTTGAGGGAGAAGGGCTAGTCAGGAGAGAGGTGGGAGGAAGTGTCTCAGGAGGGAGACTCAGCAAGTGCAAAGATGTAGACATGAGCCTTGTCTGGGGAAGAATGAGGAGACGGGCCTGACTAAAGACTTCATGGTGACAATAAAGATAAAATTAGTTGTGAAGTAAGGATAAATTATGGGAGACCCTTCACAATAGTCTAAAAAATGATACATCATTTATGAGAGGCAATAGGAAGCATTAGATTTTAGAGGAGGAGAATTATCTGTTAAGAGGGCACTGTGTTGCGTGGCTTAGTGTGGGGAGAATGGAGAGAGACAGGGAGGAGACTAGGACAGGCACCCCAGCACGAGGCGGCAAGAGCCCTCCTTCACTAAAGTGATAGCAGCAGGAGACAGAAGCAAGAGCCCACGCAGAGAAACTGTGAGGACAGAATCAATGGGCTTAGTGAGAGAGAGGTGCAGGAGACGTTTAGAGAATAGGTCTGTGACGTCAGGATCTGTGCCTGGCTCAGCCAATGTCATAGCCCCACACTGGGCTCTGTTAATGACTGACCATCACATCGTAAATGCTAAAAAAGTGTGTGTTAAGTAAATGAGTGATTCATCCAGCCTCCAGCCCAGGCGTTTCATTTTGCACATGAGGAGGCAGATCCTGAAGGTTATGGGAATTACCCAAAAGTATGTATGTGTGAGCAGCAGAATCTAAACAAAACCCCTCAATGCTAACAACTATTCCAGAATTTTTTCTGCTGTAACTTATTCTTGAATTGGAAAATATTGGGAACTATAACATGAGTGATATCCATAATAGAAACTAAGATTTGAGGAAAGTTTACTGGGGTTCTTGGATATATTAATTTGATTTTAGGAATGTAAACACTGATGTATTGACAGAACTTCTAATTAGAAATGTCTTGTAGGAGGTTTTCAATCAGGAACTAGAGTAAAAGTGAGAATTAATGACTAGAGTTAGATAAATTTGAGAATCATAAACATAGAGCTATTAGTTGAAGGCATGAGAAATGTATTTTTGTAATATCATGAATAAGAAATGTTCTCAGTTTCCCATTACTTTAATTAAATATTTTTCAGTCTACTGAAGAATTGTTGAACAAGCAGTGCACTTAACTGCAATCAGTAAGTTAATGTCATTGGAATCACTTCATTTGCTCATGTTAATCTTGATCTGCCTGCATCCACAATGACTCAGGGACTGCTGCACTGGCCAGGCTATGCTGGTGCCCTCTGAAAGCAACGCCAGGGCTTCAGATCTGTCTCTGTGGGTCCTGTTACCATCTTTATTCTGTACCTCAGTTAGATCTTGCCAACTATTATTTCCAAAGGCAAAGCAAAAAAAATCTTAAAAACTTTTCTGAGACTTATGGAGCATGCCTATGCCATAACTGAAGCAGAGGCCTTGAATATTTTTGCTGCCTCATCATTCATCATTCATGAGTGATCTCACACATCCCCTTATGAGTAGTTTAACCAAAATTCAATCTGTGATCCTCATGCCCACCCTATTAAACAGTCAAGTCGTTCCTTTCCCTCCATTCCTCCAGAACTCTGAACATATTTCAGTTATAGGATATGGCATGTTGCTTTGTAACTGCTTCAGTGTATCTCTCTTCAACTAGTCAACATATGTGCCCATAAAAATAAGCCCTTTAATCTTCTCATCTTCATGACATCAGCGCTGCCACATGGCAGAAATTCAATTCATCTTGGTTAAAATCTTTTGACATCTGGGCATCTGAAGATTCTGGGCCAACAAGGTTGATCTCGTAGTTCATGGGAAGAATAAGTCATGTTCACACAGATCCATTCCAGCAAGAGGATGACATTCTTCCTCAATCATAAAATGAGTGAACAGTTCATTGGGTGAACAACTAGGGGGTGAGAATGAGCACAGTGTACGTGGAGGGAGGAAACAGATTTCACTGGAGCAGAAGAACAGAAATGTGAGAGGAAAGGCAGGTAAATTTGGGTAGGCCTAGTGGTTTCACATTATGGAGGGTCTTACAGGGGTATGAATGAGACTTTTTCACTAGTTTCCTACTGCTACTGTAACAAATTACAACAAACTTGGTGGCTTAAAGCAACACAAATCTATTACCTCAGTTCTAGAGGCTGGAAGTCAGAAATGGGTCTCACTGGGCTAAAACCTAGGCTGCATTCCTTTCTGGAGTCTCTAGGGGAGAATCCATTTTCTTGCCTTTTCTAGCTTCTAGGGGTTGCCTTAGAGTTTGGCTCATGACCCTCTTTCAACTTCAAAGCCAGCAATGGCTATTCTTTCTCACATAACAGCACTCTGACACTTTCTTCTGCCTCCTTCTTTCACTTTTAAAAACCCTCTGATTACTGCGGGCCCACCCAGATAATTTAGGATAATTTTCCCATTTCAAGGTCAGCTGATCAGCAATATTACCTTTATGTGAAACTTAATTCCGTTTTCTCATGTAACCTAATATATTCACAGGTTCCAAGGATTAGGACATGACACTTTTGGAGGCCGTTTTTCTGCCTACCACACTCAGAATAGAAAGGGAAGCCTCTATCTAGCTCTTAAACCGTAAATGCCATGATGAAACCACAGAGCTCCAGAATCAGCTGCCCTAAACCGCCCTCTCCAAAACCTTGCACAACTGAGTCACAATAAGGATTTTTTTTTCCTTTGTGCAAAAAGAGTATTTTTTTTAAATAGCAGATATATATGAATTATCTGCTTCACTTACATCCATATAGACAGATAAAAAGAACATTTGAATTGTTCTGGGTACAGATGATGCTGGACGTAAGTAATGGCCCAGTTGTCATATGGTGGGATGCCCACATGCATAATATTCTGAATTATTTTTAACTCATTTAATTCATTCATTATGGGATCTGAGTGTCTATGAATCTGGTGGGTGGTATGATTCCCATGACACTGATAGGGCTGTGTGATTCTTTTGCATAACACTAATTAATAATGACAATATACCTCTCTTGAATGTAGTTATCTTTTTAGAGCTCAAAGGGTTTAACAGAATTTATCCTTTTTCTTTCAAAAATATGCCTATGGGGTTACCAGATTCAGTATCACTATCTGAGGTTAAAATAAGAAATGATTTTCCAACATCAGTGAGAGGCATAAGGAAATTTATAAATACAATGATCTGGTTGAAAAAATAGCCAAACTGTTTTCATATACACAAATTGTAAATTCAGATGCTTCAGTGAAGCTTTCTGAAGTTGATTATTTGTATCTTCAAAGTACAGGTGACCACGTCTGCTTTCATTCACTCTTCTAACGAGTGTTTCACGTAAACTCCCAGCTACCAGATACCATTCCAGGCAGAGGAATTCAATAAAAACAAGACAAGGTCATTGTGCTAAAAGAGCTTACTGTTAGTAGGAAATAGATCATACACTTTTAACAAACATATTAACAAACAAATTATCTTCTAGGCAGTGAAAAAACTCTGAATAAAAGGAAAAAATAGCATAGAGTATAAAGAGTGAGAAAGAGAGAAAAGTAGTGTTATTTTAGTTAGGGTGGTCAGGGACCAGATATTTGCATAAGGAGCAAGCCATATGAAAAACTGAGAAAAATGGTGAATATGCCAATTTGATTCAATGAACAAACATTAATTAAGCATAGACTATGGGCCAGGAGTCATTTTTGGTGCTGGGGAGAAAGCGGGTATAAAGATTCTGCTTGAGGCAAGACAAGCCTGAAAAGATTTAAAAAACAACAACAAAAAGTCTATGTACCATTGAGATATAGTAATAAATGTCTTTACCAAACACATTAACCCTATAATTATATAACAAGTGAAATAATTACCAAAAGCACAAAATCTTAGTAGTAGCAGTCAGCCTAACTACCCCTCTTCCTAGATCTGTGGGGTTTTTTGGTTTTTTTGCAACTGGATCACTTGCTTAAACAAAGTCTCATGTGAAATTCCAACATATCAAACAAATAAAAGTGATCTGTTCCACTGAAGGATTTGTAGCTATCCATAGCTCTACCTGTTCTGCCTCTCCTCAAAATCCCTATCCCTGTTTGGTAGTGATATTAATTTCTTAGTTTTGATAATTTTACCATGGTCATGTAAAATGTTAACATTATGAGAAGCTGGGTAAAGGATATATGGGAGTTCTACATACTACTTTTGCAATTCTTCTATAAGTCTAAAATTATTTCAAACTAAAAATTTGAAAGAAAAAGAAAATCTGACTACCATCACTACCAGGCAGCCCACTTAGGATACAAGGGACATCACGTGAAGCCATTAACTCTGCTGACTAGCCATGCCTGGCTGATTTAGCCTACCCATATGAGACCTTCAGAAAAGGGCAATTCTTTTCTGGGTAGCAGATTCTGGTTCTTAACCATCCTCCACAACAGAAAACTCTTTCTTATGACTCTTTAAACCTTTCATGCTCTGGAATAGACCCACTTTTTTCAAGTTTTCTCATCAATAGATAATTAAATTGACTTTTACAAAATAATACTTTGTGATATATTTACAGACCACGTAATTTTTCATCAACCTTCTTTCTACAAGTTAAGAACAATGCTTTCATCTTTTCTCATAGGTCTTCTTTTACCACATTTGAATCATTCAGGGGATTTGCCACTTTCAGTTCTTAAACTATGGGTCCACAGCTTATTACTGGACTAATAAATAAATAAATAAATAAATAAATAAATAAATAAATAAAAATTAAATTACATTAAATTAAAAGAGGAACCAGACAGTGTCAAATACCTTGGGTGAGAGGGGTGTATTACCAGTTAGATTTTATATACAATATTCCTATTTGGGTATTATGCTGTAACAACCTCACTACATTAACATATTTTGTTATTTCTTACACGTTTTTTGACACCACTTATGACAGTTGTTAAGCCAAGTGCCCCAGGCATTTGCTCCCAACCAATGAACAGCCAGACTGGGAACTTCAAGTCTTTAAGGGAGTTACAACTGCCAAAAATGCTCTCTCACCAGGAGACATATTCCCTAAATTATATAAAGTAGAAATCTGTTCTGAAATTATTCACCTGGTATCATTAAATAATAAGATAAGGAGACCAACTAAGTCTGTGACCCTGTCAGTTAGACTTCTTTATGCTTTAGTTCTCTAAAAAGTGAGGATAAGTGTTTACCAATTTCATGTGGGTGCTGTGAAAGTTGATTAATGTTTACAAGGCACCATCTGATGAGAGGCTCTGGCTGTACCACCCAAGTCACTGGCTGTAGTATGCCCAGGTCCCTAAGGGCACTCCCTCGAAGACTGGCACCATGACTGTAGGTGACTTGCTGTGGCCCATCACTAGTTTGTGACCCAACTGTACTTTCAGACATGCACACCAAGAGCCAGTGAGGCTATCACCCAAAGCTGAAAAGCAGTTTTTCTAATGCTGCAGGCTCATGCACAAGGTACCAAAATAGCACGAGAAATACTATACCCATATTGCTTTATCCTAGACATCTGACACTTGTAAAGCTGATGCCAAATTTCTTGTCACATATGTGTCTGGAAGCCTTAGTGCTGAGAGGCATTTCTTATCTTCTGACATTTCAGAGAGCTGCATGGAGCTAGACAAGCACAGACTCTCCTTCAAAAAGGCATGAGGCAAATGCAAGCATTCTTTTCAAGTGACCTCCATGGCCCTCACTGGAAGAGATCCAAGACACCCTTCGGCACATCTGTAATCCTTAGGCTATTCCAAATGTTTGAGTGTTCTTCTTCCAGTGAGTGAGAGCTGAACTGCTCTGGCTCTCCAAGGTCATCTGGAAATGATATGCCCATTAGCCAAATGAGGAAATGCTACTGCAAGCAAACCAACCATAAGACCAAATGATCCACAAGGGTCCACACGCCCAGATTCTCTGTCTTTGGTGACATAAGCCACTTCCATCTATTAGAATTAGGCTTCAGTTAAGTCTAATTACTGTTGTGACTGACTTTCCCAAACAGAAACTAAACCAGGATTTTTGCACGTGACACAATAATAGATAATTTCTCATGATTCCCTTCTCTTCTGACCCTACCTCCACAACCTACCTGAAAAAGCAGGTGCCGTGGAGACCCCATCCCAGCCACCAAGGAGCAGGGGTTTCTAATAGAAGAGTCCCAAAAACAACATGTGCCAGAATAACCTACTTTTTAAGTGTAAATTCCTGGGCTCTATTTCAAACCTTTGAATCGAAACCTCTGAAAATAAGATCCCAAATCTGCATTTTTAACAAAACCCCCAGAAGATCTTTAACTTTTATTTTCCCAGAAAATTTTTATGCACACTAAATTTTTTAAAGCCTGACAGAATTTTCAAGTAAATTTAAACCCAGACAAACCCTCAGCCACAGGCCTATGTTTAGTGGTCATTGAGTCACCCACCCTAAACTTACCCTTCAACAAACTATGACTGCACTCAAGAGGAAGGAACACATTTCATGACTTCCTCCTTCTCTGACTCTCACTGTTCATGCCCCTCCTTTGGGATCATAAGCACTGCCAGATGAGGCTTCTGGCGTCAGCTGCCTTGTATTGTTTAACTTTTTTTTTTTCATTAGTTTTCCATTGCTGCCATTAACAGGTTTCACAAATGTATGTTTATGTATAACTGAAAAATTGTGCTCTACACTGGAATTTGACACAACATTGAAAAATGACTATAACTCAATAAAAAATATTTTTAAAAAAACAGGTTTCACAAATTTTTGGCACAAATTTATTAAACTCCAGTTCTTCAGGTTAGAAGTCCAAAGTGGGTCTTAGTGGGCTAGAATCAAGGTGTCGGAAGGGCTGGGTCCTTTCTGGATGATCTATGGTAGAATCCGTTCCCTTGCCTTTTCCAGCTTCTGGAGGCTGCCCACAGTTCTTGGTTCATGGCTGTCTTCTTTCATCTTCAAAACCAGTAACGCTGCATCTCTCTGTTCTTCACATTTCTTTCTGACTCTCCTTTTCTGTCTCCCTCTTTCACTTTTAAGAACTCTTGTGATTATATCAGGGCCACTAGGATAATCCAGGATAATTTCCCCATCTCAAGGTTCTTACCATGTGATTAACTCTGCAGGATCCCTGTTGCCATGTAAGGTAACATTTTCCAGGTTCCAGGAGTTAAGATGTGGGCATCTTTGGGGGCCCATCATTGTGCCTACCACACTTTTCATCTGTAATATGAAGGATGTCTTCATTTGGCTTCCCCCAAAAGCAGACCCTGAGACTAGGATTTGAGTACAAACCCAGGAAGCCAAGAAAAGGAGTGGGGAAGTCAGTCACTAAGGGAGGAAAGCAAGCAAGTGAGTTAATGAGCAAGATAATCACTACAGGCAACAGACTGAATTCCTCCAAGGATTGTGTATTACACACCTTAGAAGAGTCCCACCAAGAGGCAAAGAAACTGGGGCATTTAGCTACCAATTCCCATCATTTACCAGGTAGAAGTCACATTAACTCCCTGGTACTTCTGGCACTTCCTGCCTCCATGACTGTGGAAGGGCTCCACAAAGACCAAGAGAATGACCTTGGCAGAGACATCCATGAGACCGTAAGCTTGTTTCATCTGAGGAGCCTCCAGAGTGAGTCAATGGGCTAACAGTATCTGAACCAAGGCTCTGGTTTTTGAGGGGAGTGTGGCATTACATATTAAAAGTTTAAATGCTCATATCCTTTGACCCAGCAATTTGACCTTCAGGTAATTTATGCTAAGGACATAACTGGACACACATGCAATCATTATTTATAATATTTTAAAGAACAGAAAATAATTTAAAATTTCCATTAATAGGGGATTGGTTAAATAAACTGTGGTGATAAAACTGAATACTCTGCTCTAATTAAGTATAATGATGTTGGTCTACATTTATTGATAGAGAAACCATTTCCTGACAATTTCTGAATGAAAAAAGGCAGGTTGTACAAATAGTAAATATATTATAAATCAGCTTATGTAAAATTATGTGTGTATAATATGTGTGTGTGTGTGTATGCATAGCAAGATGGCTCAAAGAATGTTCATCAAAACTCTTTAACAGTAGTTATTTCTAGGAAGCAGAATTTTTCATCCTTTATACTTTCCCCTTTATACATCTATGTATTTCAAAATTTTTTTGGAAACAATGTATTATTTAATAATCAATCTATTACAAAGATATTTCCCATTAAAAAAAGAATTAAAGGTGTCCTAAAAGGTAAGTGTCATTTTAGGTCTAATACAATAATCTTCAATGAGCTTATACATAGTTCTCCATTTTAAAACTGCATGAGTTTTGGGACCATGCATTACACAGAATATTTAGGGCATATTTTGAACACAGTAAGTGTTTAATATTTTTCTTTAACTAATTTTCATCAGTATGAAATTCAGTAAAACAACACACTGAGTGAACTGGATCACAGTGAAATTTTCCCAATGCACAAGATGACTTCCCAGTGAGCTGAGCAGCATGGTATGGCCTTATTAGGCAAGAACCTGCCACTATAGCCAAAGGCAAGCCTGTCACTGCCTGGACACATCTGCATCATCCTCCCAGAGATGCTATCAAGAGCCTCACCCCCTTTAGGTAGAAGGGAAAACCAAACCAATGTGAGGACAGCCTGGCAATTTTTACAGCACAAATAAGACAAGTGGAAACAGAGTCATCTGCAGAAAACTAATTCAACAGTTTGTCCCCTAAACTGTAAGCCTTCCTCAGAAAAAGCACTGCACTTTTCTATGCATGATAACAAAGCCAACTGCAAGTGCTGAAAGGAAAAACAAGTGGAAGAACAAGCCATGGTGTGCCCATAGTGCAACAGATATAAGAATAGTTTCATGTGAGACTTTATAGTAATTCTTCCAGACCCTGTGCCCCTCTTGTATGTCTAAGGGAAAATTAATTTTCTTACCTGTGCAGGTTGCTCTTGGACTCTTCTTTGTTCCTTTGAATCTGAATAAGGAACAGATAACAGAGAAAATACAAAAATGGACAAGTCCCAGTTGATTTATATATTAAAGAGTTGACAGAGGTGGCAAGAGGAGGAAGGAGGGAGAGAGACCAGGCAATCACATGAAATGTGTGTCAGGAGGATTGTAAAGTGTCGGCTGGAGATTCAGAGCTTAGGGGAGCACCTGATGTCCAGAGGGAAGGGAATGAGGATAACAGTGAACTACAGAGATTTTAAGATGCTCTTTCTATATTAATAATGCATAACACATACTAAAACCTATTAAACTGTATGCTTTAGATGGGTGAATTGTATGGTAATGTGAACTGTACCTCAACAAGGCTATTTTTTAAAAAGAGTACCCTCCCAGAAAAATGCACATCCCATTTAGGCAGGTTATTAAGAAAGTAGCAAAATATTTTAAGAACTCTAATTACTTTTTGGGGAACTACACCATTTCTTTAAATTATTCTTGCACTGAGACTGAGTCATGTGGAACTTCAGTTATGTTTGGGTTATAATAGAATAAAGGTCCTTAGATCCTAGAGGATCCTTAAAGATACTCTAATCCACACTATCACTTCAAAGGTGAGAAAATGAAGCTGGAAAGGTTAAGTTTTCATTATGACACAGAAGTAAAGCTGGGAACTATGGAGATCTGATCTCCACTCTTTTGAAATCTACCACCCCACCCCCGTCTAACACTTTTCCTGCTATTGTTTACAGAAAGGAACAATTTGAGGATAAACATGATCAGAACATGTAGTTATTATGCCCATGGCTCAATCAAGTTTTTCTGGCCTTTAAAACAAATCAGTTAGACTGGCATCAATCCAAGCAGTTGTACAGCATTGCCCAGCAAACAGCCTCGCCATGGAGATTGGAACTTTCTGGCCCAATCCTGGAGAATAATCAATCCTCACAATGGCAGTGTTGCCCTCACCTCCTTTTAAAGAGCAACAGGAAAATAACAATGGCTACCACTTATTTGGGCTCTTATCTACATCAACTTGGGCAGGGTATTCAGAGCCCTATGACACTAGAATTTGGAGAGTTCAATTTAAAAAAAAAAAGTTTTTAAACTACTAGACGCCATTATGTAAATAACACCCATCATATCAGAAATTTATGAAGTTAATTATGGGATCTCATCTCTGATGCTCTCCCAGGATGGCTCTTGGCACCTGCTATGTGCTAGGCGCCGGTCTAGACATTTTACATATGGCATCTCTTTAATCCTGACAATAATCTTATTACATGGGTATTAATCACCTCATTTTGCAAATCAAAAAACTGAAAACACAATGGAAGCAGGACCAAACGAGTAGGACACAAGTTTTGCAGTCAATACAATATCCTTACAGATCAAGGAGGGTAAACTTCATGATGTGATTTAAGGCTGTATGAAAAGAATCTCCTTTTATCCCAAAAGAGTCACCCCAGTGCCTGTCATTCCATCATTAGCTCCATTCATCTGTGACTTACATACCCTTAACAGTTACCTATGAATTTTAAAATAACCTAAGCGTGGATCAGAGTAGACAATACTATACTACAGAATAAACTGGAATCTCAGTGGCCCGACACAATAAAACTATTCCTTGCTCATGTAAGTCTGATGCAGATGTCTGGAATCCTTTAAGGGGATCCATGATGAGACAAGGAGAGCATGGACGATGGACGGTGCAGGATGTTTTAGATTCACAGCATACAGATCAGATCATTCAGGACTACAAGCAAAGTACATCATTACCACCCACATTCTGCTGGCCAGAACTCAGTCACATGGCCAACCTAACTGCACAGGCAGCTGGGAAATACAGGAAAGCAAAGGAGAGGGTCAGCACCATAATCCCCACCATACTCCTGAAAGAATTACAGCTTTGGTTCTTGTCTGTCAGCATATTGGTTAAGAGTCAGTAAAACAATAGACACAAGTAGTACATAAGGGATCTCTTTTTCAGGACAGAACCAGAAAGGAAGTGGTGGAAAAGAGGCAGTGACAGAGATAAATGTACATACTTCACAATTTAGTTGGGTTCTGCCCAATTTGGAAGATCAGCCTCACTGTGTCTCCAGCTCCTTGTTCACACTTCCAAGGGCTTTGGCTGTGTGATGAGTCAGACCTTACATCTTGCAAGTGTAAGTCCTCTCAGAAATATTAGAAATAAAGCTGGTTGTTTATTTTATTCCTAGACGTAAATAGGTATTTGGGGAAATACAATAAATACTCTCCTGACAAGCTGATTGTAACAGCTATTAATAAATTGACATCTTTTTCCATTTAATTCTATCATAACTCAAAAACAACAAAACAATGAATTGTTCCCCCCCAAAATGATGAATCAAACTTGACAATGCAAAAAAACTTAAATAATATATTTAAAGGAAAAATTATAATGTATTAAAACATTAATAATAGTTATTGGTACATGATCCAATTATTCTAGAAACCTGGCTTGAAACCCTCTTCTTCAATCAGTTTAGTCACCAACTACATTTGATTTTATCTCCAAAATATCTCTCAAGTTTATCATCTTCTCTTAATCCTTCTATTCCCATTGTGGCTGGCTCAACCGTTCTCACCTGGAGTATCACATCACCTCCTAGATGATCTCCCTGCATTCAGTCTTGTCCACTCTGTCAATCACACTTTGGGGGAGCAGTGAGCTTAACTGCAGCGTGCAAGGGAATCCTTTTAGAAGCTGGTTGAACATGCTGATTCCCAAGTTTTGCCCCAGAAATTCTAATTCAGTGGATCTAAGGTGCAGTTCAGGGCTCTGAATTTTTAAAAGGCATTCCAGAAGATGGTGATGTGTGCAATCCTAGGGGAAATGTTGCTCCATACAAAATCTGGGCACGAATCCCAAGTCTCAATTGCCAGTCCTCTGGTTAAAGCAATTAAATAGTTCATCTCTCCTCGCTGGATAAATTCCAGGCCCTTTATTATAGAGTATAGAACCTCCAAGACTCAGGCCTTGAATATCTCTCCAGCCTCCTATTTCACTATTTCTCCTCAAATCTTACACTTTCAGAATCACCAATGCCGAACTATTTGCATGTCCTGAGCACACTGTCTTGTTGCATGCCTCCATTTTAGCCCATGCTGTTCTGGCTACACAGAATTTCCTTGTGCATTGTCTTTCTGATAAACCAGCATTTAACTTCAAAATTGAGCTTCAGTCATCCTTTGTTAATTTCCTCTATTATGCCACCGTTAACTCTGTCAGAGTTAATGTCTTCCTCCTCTTTCTTCCTCCTGTCTGCTCCTGACCTTTGTATGACTTCGACTTCAGTACTGCACATCTTTGTTTACATTCCTCTCATTCTCTGTCTTTTCATCATCTTACCTCCTTGCTTTATCTCCATGCCTGGCACTTTGAAGGCACTAAATAAACATTGTTGAATGATCAGTACACAGGAAAACTGAGCTCCTCTGGGGATAGCAATAAATAAGGATTTTTTTTTGGATTATCTGATTAAGTTAAACATTTTACCTCAGCTCAGTTTTATAGCATTTTCTATTTCCTAAATTATTCAAATTAATTCTACAAACACTTTTTGAAATCCTCCCGTGCATGTCATTGTACAATAGCGCTTTCTAAAATCCTATGTTTATATGCTAAAAACTATGAGATACAGACTTTCTTTGCCTTTCATCCTCTACTGGTCTTTCATTTTCTTAGTTAACTAATAGGTTTTGTACCACTTAGATGAGGTACTAAAACTTTGTGGACTGTTATCTTTTGAGATACTTATACTAGTAATGAATGTTTCCCTCCAGAAAAAGCTAAAAATTTTTTCCAAATACTATAATATCTGGTAGTGTTAAAATATTTCCAAACTTTTGTGTTTCTACCTAATAGGTTTGTTGGGGAAGTGCATGAGAAAGTTAATAGCAGCCTAGTATTCAACCCACATCTCTAAGCAATCAATAAGTTGAGCTGTTTTCTTTAAACTACATGACCTAAGCACCTAACTCACATCCTGAGAGAGAGTGTTAGGTAATAGAAAGAATGGACCACTGCCTTTCTATATTTATCTCTGGATCTTTGTACTTAACTCAGAAGATCTCTGGATTCTGAAAGCAGACTGTGGCAGTTTAAAACGTGGCATAAACATGGTAGCCTTGATCACCCCAAGGCAAATTAAACAACCTTCTTTGTACATTTATTCAAAAGTTTAGGTCAGGAACTTAAGCCTGCACATAACAATGTACTTAAACATTGCTGCTTTATACAACTCCATATATATTTTATTGTATAAGTTTGTCTCTCAAAGGAGAAAATGTTAACATAAAATAGAAAATAAAACTCTTAAACTTGCCAACATTCTGCAGTCTAAAATAATTTTCTATGAGAAGAAGCAAGATGGCGGAGTAAAAGGATGCTTGTAGCTCACCCTCTCCCACAAATACACCAAAACTCACATCTACAGACCCACTCAGCCAACCAGAGCACCTGCCGAATTCCGACAGAACATCGCCCTCTTTGAAAGACAAAGACGCCAAAAATCTGGTGGGAAAAAAGGAAAAAAGAAAGAAGAAAAAGCAAAACAGTGGGGACCGATCCTGCAGGGAGGGAGCAGCAAAGGAGGGCTGGCATTCATTCACTGGGTCTCCCTCCTCCAACAGAGAGACCAGTGGGATGAAGGAGGAACCTCCGAGGCTCAGATCTGCCCCGAGCACCCCTTGACTGACAGAACTGAGTTAAACGGGCACAAAGGGTCCCCATGACACCCAGCCCGAGACACGACCCGGCAGCTGGGGCCAGGACGGGCTGCCCAAGCAGGACGGAGGACTGGGGCGGCTGCACTGAGGCAGCCCTGGGGGACTGCAGGGGGCTGCGCGCTGTGGCTGGGAGGGAATACGGAGCAGAACCACCTCGGTCCCCCATAAATTGTGAAAAAAAGCAAAGGTACACAGCTGGTGTGCCCTGGGGGGGAGGGGCACCATAGCCTTTGTCTCCTCAGACCTGCGCCGCCATTACTGGCACTTCTCCCAAGAAGAGAGGCGGGGCGCAGCCACAGTTGCCATCTCCTCCTGTGCAAGTGCCCAGGCAGGGGCGGGGCCAAGACCTGAATCCGCACCTGGTGGCTCCACAACCTCCTAGGCAGGACTGAGACTTGTTTACAGCTGGAGGCAGATAGGATCTTTCTGCCCTGGTACCTCAGAGAACTTGTACCGCCAAGACAAACAAGGAGCTGAGATTTGGCATGGAGCAGAGGCGGGGCCATTCTGCGCTCTTCCCCGAGCCCACCTTTGGAACTCCGACCTGAGGCAGAGCAGGCAGCTGCACAGAGTAGCGCAGCGACCCAGTGCCGGGAAAGGGTGCACGGCAACCCGCTTTCCTGGCAGGAATGCAGCACCTGACCACAGTGCTGGGAGGGGGCATGATCTGCCCACCTGCCTCCCCCAAGTGCAGCATCTGACTGCGGCATCAGGAGGGGGAGTGACCCACCCGCCCACCGGATAAGAGCTCAGCACCTGAGACCCAGTGTTGGCAGGGGGAGTGATCTGCTAGCTGACAGCCACTGGGAGCAGCACAGGAGAGGGTGCCAACAGAGGGCCTCTGGAAACAGCAAGCTGAGTTTGAGAAACAGGCCGAAGACACAAAGACCTCTCAATAAAATCATTAAAAGCACAGCGTCTCCAGCAGAACTAGATAACTGATACTCCTTAAGCCACAGTGCCAGAGAGATATGAGCAATATGAAGAAGCAGAGGAACCACTCCCAATTAAAAGATCAAGAGAAATCCCCTGAAAGCACCATCAAGGAAATAGACATTGATGGCCTACTAGATCAAGATTTCAAAAAAGGAGTGATCAAAGTACTGAAGGAAATAAAAGAAATAGTGTTTAGAGATATAAAATATGTCTAAAATGAAATAGAAGCTATAAAGAAGAACCAAGTAGAATTAGTAAACTCATTTGCTGAGATGAGAGCTGACCTAAAGGCTGTACAAAGCAGGCTATATAATGCAGAGGAATGAATAAGTGACCTAGAAGATAGGACAACAGAAAGCAACCAATCAGAACAGATGAGAGAAAAACAAATAAAAAACAATGAAAACAAAATAAGGGACCTATGGGATAATATGAAGTGTGCCAATCTACGCAAAATAGGGGTTCCAGAAGGGGAAGAAAGAACAAAGGGGATTGAAAAGGTCTTTGAAGAAATCATGACTGAAAACTTCCCAGACCTAAAGGAATCAGATATCCAAGCACAGGAGGCTCAAATGGTCCCAAACAGGAAGAACCCAAACAGACCCACACCAAGACATGTTATAATCACGATGGCCAGAGTCAAGGATAAAGAAATGATCCTAAAGGCAGCAAGAGGAAAACAAAGAGTGAGGTACAAGGGAACCCCCATAAGGCTCTCAGCTGATTTCTCTACACAAACACTACAGGCCAGAGGGAGTGGCAAGATATATTCAAAGTTCTGAATGAAAAAAAGATGCAGCCTAGGATACTCTATCCAGCAAGGCTATCCTTTAGAATAGAAGGAGAGATAAAGAACTTCATAGACAAGCAAAAACTAAAAGAGTTTAGCAACACTAAACCCATGCTAAAAGAAATATTGACAGGTCTACTCTAAATAGAAAAGAAGCAGGATGCTACAAAAATGAGAAACTCATAACTGGAAAGGAGATAACTGCCATGAATTACAAAAAGAATAAACACAAAATTGTAAAAGAAGACATCTAAATCATTAAGAGTGGGAGAGGGAAGCAAGGAAAGCCATTGTGGAAAACAGTATGGAGATTCCTCAAAAGACTAGGAATAGACTTACCATGTGACCCAGGAATCCCGCTCCTGGGCATATATCCAGAAGGAACCCTACTTCAAAATGACACCTGCACCCCAATGTTCATAGCAGCACTATTTACAATAGCCAAGACATGGAGACAGCTTAAATGTTCATCAACAGATGACTGAGTAAAGAAGATGTGGTATATTTAAACGATGGAATACTATTCAGCCATAAAAACTGACAATGTAATGCCATTCGCAGCAACATGGATGTTCCTGGAGAATGTCATTCTAAGTGAAGTAAGCCAGAAAGAGAAAGAAAAATACCATATGAGATCACTCATATGAGCAATCTCAAAACAAAACAAAACAAAACATAAATACAAAACAGAAATAGACTCATAGACATAGAATACAAACTTGTGGTTGTCAAGGGGGTTGGGGGTGGGAAGGGAAAGACTGGGATTTTAAAATGCAGAATAGATAAATATGATTATACTGTATAGCACAGGGAAATATAAACAAGATATTGTGGTAGCTCATAGCAAAAAAAAAATGTGACAATGAATATATATATATGTTCACATATAACTGAATAATTGTGCTCTATACTAGAATTTGACACAACATTGTAGTAAAATGACTCTTACTCAATAAAAAATGTTAAAAAATAAATAAAATAAAATAATTTTCTAACACAGCAAGACACTGCTTCACTTCAGCAGAAGAGTGGAGTTATTACTAATGTACTCTTTCTGATATCAAAATAGTAAGAATGATTACTCATCCTATATCTGTTGCAATAGAGTTATCTGGATGTGGTAAAAATAGCTCCAAGAACAGTCTTCACTCTAGCTATAAACCTGTAAATCTTCCCTACAAAGATGAGAACTGTCCACAGCAATCAACAGCAACACTCCCAGACTCCCAAACAACACAGTGCTGAGCAGTCGAAGAGCACTGTTAACATTAACAAGGAAATCACTCCAAGCATCCTGCTTCCTCTTCCCAAAGAACAAGTGTCCTTAGTGCACAAACAGACCAAAACTCAAAGATATCCCAGAAAATACAAATGTAGAGTTGCAAATATGCCTCACAGAAGAATAAGAATTTATAACAAAGTTTAAAATCATTTGTAAGGTGGCTATATTAAAAAAAAAAAGAAAATAACAGTGTTGATGAGGATATAGAGAAACTGAAAGTCTCATACATTGCTGGTGGGAATATAAAATGGTGATACCTTTTGGCAATTCCTTAATAAGTCAGACATAGGATTACCATATGACCCAGTAATTTCACTCTTAGGTATACACCAAAAGAACTGAAAATAAGGACTCAGACACTTACACACGAATATTCACAGAAACACCAACCATTCACACCAAAGGGTGGGGAAATCACAGATGTCCATCAACAGATGAATGGATAAATAGAATGTAGTATATATACACAATGGAATATTATTCAGTCTTACAATGGAGTGAAGTACTGATACATGCTACAACACTGATGAACCCAGAAAACATGCTAATAGAAGAAGCTAGTCACAAAAGGCCACATACTGTATGATTCCATTTATACGAAACATCTAGAGTAGGCAAATTTGTAGACAGAGAACAGATCAGTTGCTAGGAGCTGTGGAGACAGGAGAATGGGAGTGACTGCTTAATGTCTCCTGTTTCCTTTTGGAGTGATGAAAATGTCCAACACTAATAGTAGCAATAATAGTATGACATTGTGAGAGTCCCAAATGCCACCGAAATGTACACTTAAAATGGTTAAAATGGTGACTTTTACCTTACGTGAATTTAACCACAATAAAAAAGATCATTTGGCAGCTAAATCACTTTTAGATGCAATGAAATTCTAAGATATTCCATAGTAAAAATACTTTTGATTAAAGTATACTTATCAATACAAGTATCTGTAAATTGCTTGAATTATCAAATGTTATCCTTAACTTAACTGCCCCGTTTGTAGATAAATTCGCCATTACAGTAGAATTTCAAAGAATTTTGAAATTAGAAGACATCTGGTGAATATTTGTTGTATTAAATTGAAAAGTAGCAAAGTCAAGTAACATAAACCCCAAATTCATAAAATTTTTGATAATGCAAGATGACTACAGGTATCTCCTATTAAATGTCTAGAGGACCACAAATTGTCAGAAGTCTGAGGAAAACTAATGTTCTATTTTTAAAATGAATAAATGCTCAGCATCACAAAGAACTACTGGCCTATATCATTACTCAGCATTATGTATAAATACGAAGATTCATCAACAAAGTTTATGCTGAGTGCTTATTATGTGTCAGGCACTATTTTAGGCATTGCAAATATGAAATTTATTAAGTCAAGATTTCTGCCCTGAAGGATCTGATTTTAGCAGGGGGGCGGGTTCGGTATACTATTTTATTCACAGTTAAATTTCACCATCAAACACTGAGCTCAAGTATATGCTGGCCCTATGTTCAGATTTTTGACATAAAGAAAAATGGACAGCTTTCAGTGTTAAATGTATTAAATACTGCACAACATATTCAACAATTAGAAAAAAATCTAGGGAGTAGTATAAATATGTGTATGTATTTTATGTGTGTGTGTGTGTGTGTGTGTGTGTGTGTGCGCGCATACATTTAGTAGCACAAGTATAGCGACAAGCCTTTCAATTTGAGGAAAAACTCATTCAGGACAGAGGTCCTTGGTTGCTAACAGAATCTCCCCTTGACTTCAGACTTAAGACAAACCAAGGAGTCTGTCAGTATACAAAAACCACTGTATTCAGAAAAGTAGCAACAGGATAGATAAACGAGTTGGATCCTGCCAATTCAGATTGTGGGGGCCAGTCTGAAGGGTTGGCTGGAAGCAGGAAATGTTGCAGCTCCAATATTTGTAGATTAAAACAACAGTATAGAGACAGAATGGTTAGTGCAGTTTTCAAAAATCCCAGGTTTTGCAGACAAACTCCTAAGATGCTTTCCCCAAACAGTGAAGGATCTTATGAATAAAATGGAAACCATGCATGTTTTACATACTGTAGTTTTACATATACCAATAACATCACCCAGAACAGTAGCGGGATGAATAGGCAACAGTAAGTACAGATAAAAAACTTACTGCTATTATCTTCCTAAGTGGTTTTTAAAGCAAAGCACCAATAAATCAGTATCATCATGCTGTCATCTAGACAACTGCTGTGAAACATCACACTGGATATATGAGTTGGTAACCACATTCTAAATTCCTAAGCTCTGTTTTATTCATGTTCTGTCTCCTCAATCAATCAGAAGAGTGAGTAAATGTAAGACTGTTATCACTTCAAGAAAGAAATTTCTGAAACACAGAACCCTTGTACCAGGCACTGTGGATTACTCAAGAGTTAACAGATGACGTCTTTACCTCTGTGTAAGTTCTCCTCTGGGTGGGTAGGCAAAATGCCCATCAGGACTATTTAAGAGCAATTATAGAGTGACATAAGATCTAAACACACGTGGGTCAGTATAGTATAAACCAAGTTTCCACATGCTATGAGAATGTGAAGTATGAACTACTCACAACCAGAACATGTACCTGATACTCACTGCCCTTCTGATACAGCACATGCTATGGTTTACACGCTCCCCTGAAGTCAAAAACCAATACTAACCCTGACCTACTTTCTTCATATCACACGTAGGGGTCAAGGAGACGATATCTAGGGCTTATTGTGCTGCCATGCACTTTGGTAGGCATTTTTATATTTAATCTCATAAAAACCCAGGCTAGTTCTCCTCCTTCCCCTTCTCCTTCTCCTTCATCATCATCATCATCATCCCCATTTAATACTTATCCAAGCTCACCCAGCAACTAAATGTGATGGTTGGGGAGGAGTCATTGCACCCAAGTTTGATTTCTAATTCTATTTTTCCCACACGATTTTGCTCCATGGTGCCACACTCCTGAGAGCATACTGAAGAGTTGTTGCCCTAAAGTAATGGCTCTTTTCCAGAGGTGCTTCTCAGAACTACTCCAAAAGCTTTTCAAAATATACATACTGAGAGCCATATCCGAGATATATCAGTCAGAAATTCTAGGGCTGGGGCCTGGGTATATATGTCTCTAAAATTCTACCAAGTAATTTTATACACTCATCTGATTAAGAAACTCTGCCTTCAAGAATGCTGCCAGAGTAAAACATCAACTACATAATCTAACATGCTGAAGAATATGAATTTACAGATTAAAAGGGCTACAGAAATGCCTGGCTTAATTGATGAAAATAGATCCACACCAAGGGACATCATTATGAGATGGCAAAACACTGAGAAAATAAACTCTGCAGAGATTTTCTTCTTAAATCACATGTAAAAAATATGAGGAATCAGAATGGCTTTAGACATCTCAACAACAATACTCGAAATTAGAAGATGAAGGAACAATAGCTTCAAAATCAAAAGAAAACTATTTCCAACCTAGAATTTTTCTTTTCTACATAGTTTTTTTTTTTGAGTTGAAGTACAGTCATTTACAATGTGTCAATTTCTGGTGTACAGCACAATGTCCTATTCATGCATATACATACATATATTCATTTTCATATTCTTTTTCATTAAAGATTATTTCAAGATATTGAACACAGTTCCCTGTGCTATACAGAAGAAATTTTTTTAAATCTATTTTTATACATAATGGCTAACATTTGTAAATCTCAAACTCCCAAATTTATCCCTTCTCACTCACTTCCCCAGTAACCATAAGATTGTTCACTATGTCTGTGAATCTGTTTCTGTTTTGTAGATGAGTTTTGTTTTTTTTTAATTCCACATATGAGTCATATAAAATGGTATTTTTCTTTCTCTTTCTGGCTTACTTCACTTAGAATGATGATCTCCAGATCCATCCATGTTGCTGCAAATGGCATTATTTTATTCTTTTTTATAACTGAGTAGTATTCCATTGTATAAATATACCACAGCTTCTTTATCCAGGCATCTGTTGATGGACATTTAGGTTGCTTCCATGTCTTGGCTATTGTAAATAGTGCTGCTATGAACATTGGAGTGCATGCATCTTTTCAAATTAGAATTCCCTTTGGACATATGCCCAGGAGTGGGATTACTAGGTCATATGGTAAATCTATTTTTAGTTTTTTGAGGAATCACCACACTGTTTTCCATAATAGCTGCACCAAACTACATTCCCACCAACAGTGTAGGAGGGTTCCCTTTTCTCCACACCCTCTCCAGGACTTATCATTTGTGGACTTCTGAATGATGACCATTCTGACTGGTGTCAGGTGATACCTCATTGTAGTTTTGATTTGCATTTCTCTGATAATTAGTGATATTCAGTCTCAACAAAATGAAGAGGAGTTGGTGCCATGATAACAAGCTATGGGACACAGTCAAAATGGAAAGGACTTAAAGCAAGTGCTAAAAGGAACAGAAAACACAGGGTAAGTATTCAGAAGGCAGCTGATTGAAGCCATGGTGAAGAGTAGATCATATTTTCATTAATGCATTTAAGGTCAGAAAAAGAATGGTCAACTTTAGGGCTGGAAAAAAATATTAGACAATGCCTAAGCTAAGACTCTCTTTTTTAACCTATGAAGAAAATGAGACCCAGGTAAGTTGTTACTTGCTCAATGTCATATAAGATTTATTTATTTCCTATTTAGACTCTTCCTACCATACTATTTTGGCCTCCTCTATCTGAGTTTCTTGAGGACGGGGACTTTAGCTTTCTAGGTCATCCTTGCATTCCATAATCCTTGTTTAATGAGGAATTTGTGGGCATAAGTTCTCACACTTTAGGCTTCCTCCCAGCAAGTTGATCCTTTCCTCCAGTACCCATAAACCATGCAAAGCAAGCTAACACCAATACAACATGTTTCTCTTCATGACTTTGTAGAGGAAGTAAATAAGCAGCCAGGTCTACTAGCAAATCATTTTGTTGCTCCAAAGATGAAGGAAGAGTCATATAGGCATCACCCCTTGGGGAGACTAAAATTCACTCCTAGAGGGAGATGAAAGCTAACATGATGCACATGCTACAAAACAAATCTGTCAAATCAGGTCTGCTGGTGGGACAAAAAGCCCACACTATGTGCTTGGTAAGTATTTGCAGAATCTCAGGTGGATGATTCACAAATATCAAGTGAGGAATTAATCTGCAAAAGTCTCGTGGGTAATTTCATCTCATTTCTGATAATATAAATGCCCTTCTCTCTTTTAGCAAATATTTACCTACTCTGTGCCAAACCCTGATTTAGACATTAAAGATACAGTGGTGGAAAAGCCAAAGTCCCTGCCTTTAGTCACTCAAACACAAAGTCACAGTCCTTCTGATCATTTTTTCCAAGCCCCTCTATTATTCAGCATGCTACGTCCTTTCAGATGTCTCTTTCACCCCATTATCCCCTTTATGTTTGCTTTTAGAGCCAGCACATTGAGCCCAGGCCTTCATCATCTAAACCAGTTTTTGAACTGATCTCCCAATCTTTCAATCTAAAATGTACATCCTAACCAGATTATAGTTTTGAAAATACTGATTTATTTGGATTAGTTCAATTCTCAAAATCTTCAAATGGCTCCACATAGCCTACCTTGAACTCCCAACTGTCATGTCTCAGCCTCTAAGTTCTGGCTCCACCTCTTCTGGTCAAATTCAATCAATAGGAATAGTATTCAGAAGCAATTTTAAACTGTGTTATATTTTTGATCACATATCCTATAAGTTTGTACAAAGATAGATTACTGAGACAAGAAATTCCTTCATTTATGTGGATTAAGTTCATGGAAAAGTTATTTTAAATCAACATAAAGTAAATAGACTAATTTTCCCATAGAAAAAATGTCATTACAAATATTTTCACTCTTAACTAAGAAGCTCATGCCCAATATTTTTATTGTACGTAAAGATAGTGGGAAAAATGCTATAAGTCAAAACAATGTCAGTAGGATTTTCTTTTCTGTGGAAACAGCTATATTTCTAACCAAGCGTCTACTAAGCACCCCTTCCTTAGTGAAATCCACAATCACCATCTATTGTCAAGTATAAGTCACCTCCATGTGCACTGAAAAATATAAAGATTTCTAAGGTGTATGTAAGCAATCGAGGTAATACAACTGTAAGAATGTATTTAATATGATATGTTATCAAAGCTTATACAACTTTGTTTGCTTACTTGATAACTTCCACTTTATTTTCACTGAGTAAAGCAGAAGGTGAGAGACACTTTCACCAAGGGCACAGAATTTAGGAGGCCTATCTTGGGTTAACTCTGAAACATCTTCGAGAAAGAGAGACTTAGGGCTACTGGTGACTTTTTTCAGTGAGACTGACACAGAGACATGTGAAGTGTTGGTGCCCCTTTTTTTTCTCTCAAGAAAAATTTTCTTGTAGCAAACTTAAAGCTTAACTATTAGAAATTAAATTAAAGGTCTTTGTGTCTTCGAAAACTTTCTTGAGCTGCAACATCACTAGCACAATCATTTTATAATAATTAAAGTAAGCCTCTTAATTTAATTTTCATCTTTTAAATCTCTTGCTGCTGCTTATTTCATATAGTGTTACAAAGATTCAAGGTGTGGTAAGCAAAGCTAAAACCAAAGAACTCAGCACTAAGTTTTATTTGGACCAAATGAAGCAAGTCTCGCCACCTTGGTCACAGCTGAGCTGCTAGCTTATAGTCATGGAAGGCAGCCAACCTTCAACATCTAATCAGTCATTCAGGTACAAATAGATAATGTACTCAGGTTAGTGGCTAATTTTTTTGAGAAACATATGAAACTGTTAAATACAAATGTTTTTGCTCCATTGTGTATCAAAAACCCTTAAAATGTATGTGCCTGTTGATCAGTAATAGACTCAGCAATTTAACTTAGAATTTTTTCTAAGAAGATAAGCATCAAGTATGCAAAGATGTATTTATAAGAATGTCCATCACAAATTGTTTACAACAATGAAAAAAGGAAACAATTTAAGTATCCATTAATAAGGAAATAATTAGTAAATAAGGATACATCTAGGCAAAGCAAAACTGTCTCCGACCGGGTTCCAGCCTGAAAACAGAGGCCAAAAGGGCTTGTGTTCAAGTAGTTTATTATGGCAGGTGAACCTAGGGAATAGTAGTGAGGGGCCAGGAGGAATGGAACAAGGAGGAAGGAAAACCCAAGATAAAGGTGCACTATCCAACCA
The DNA here is from genome assembly GCF_048564905.1 of Vicugna pacos. NCBI lineage: Eukaryota > Metazoa > Chordata > Mammalia > Artiodactyla > Camelidae > Vicugna > Vicugna pacos. The sequence goes on from NC_132988.1 coordinate 30,505,587, forward strand.
TAAACGACAGGAAACCTGAGCTCGATCTGACTGGGGGACCTCCAAGGAGCCACAGAGACCGCGCTTCTCTATGAGATAGAATTGGGAAGCAATCTCCAGCAGCTCTCATCCACCACTGGTAAAGGTTTTCACATGAGGATTAACATCCTCACACTTCAAGTCTACCCACGCTCAAGTGCTAAACTGGTCCCCGCAGGTGTCCCACGGGGAGTATGAGAATTCCAGGGCAGAAGTAGTGCGGGTAAAGCAGGTACATGTAAGGTAACACTTGTGCAATGATTGCAGTAAAACTGGGGCTGAGAGAATGTGAGGTATGACAGCTAGAGGCATCTAACACAAATGCCATGTGCCACGAGAGCGATGACATTATTCTACTATCTAGTGACATGAAAGATGTCTATTGACAAGAGAAAAACAAAGTTATAGCAACTTACAAAATGCTGTATACAGTATAATCCCATTCATTTTAGTTAGCTAGCTTTAGTTTCTACTAACAGAGCCTCTCAAGGTAGATTTTAAAGGGAGGAGAGTGGTTTAGTGGAAGAATCAATGAAGCCATAAGGGAAACAGGGATCTCAGAAGAACCATGGTACAGATAGCCCTCAGGGGAAAGAAAGCCCCTGAACTTGAAGATAGCTCTGATACTGAGTACTCTCTTCACTTCGCTCTCTCACTCACAACCTAGTCCTGCTCTTCTCTCACTCTTGATTGGCTCCCTCATCCTATTCTTTGTACCTCTGAATCTCTGCTTCCTCATCTAAGACATGGATTCTGCGTCTTTACAGTCTTTATGTCTCAGTACAATTGTACTGGTTGTTTATAGGTGGCATCCACTCTGACTGGTAGATGATACACTATATCATTTGTTAAATATTTTCAGTATCAACTGTGTATACACATATGCACACACACATGCACATATACAAGCACATACACACACACACACACACACACACACACATATTATGCCTTTATGGAGGAGGAGAAGAGACATGGAAGAAAAAATCATCAGAGAGAAAAGAACCTGAACCAGAGCCAGTGAAGGAAACTATAACCATCACTGCACACAAAAATATACAGTTTATGTATACAGCAGCGATACACACAGAGAGGAATTTCCTTCAGCCCAATGCCAGAAATAACACTTTCTTCTTTTAGTGTATACATAGAATGTAGTTAGTAAAAGGAAGAGAAAATACGAAGAAATTTGTTCTCTTCATCTCCAGAGAATGTGTGTTTCCTGGAGAAAGTGAGGAGGAAACAGCCAATTAATATATCTTTCTACAATATATCAAAGCAGTCAGGTTCTCAGACTCTCATAATTAAAGCTATGAGAAATAGGAAACATAAAGCTCTCACAGAAGCCTCAACTTTAAGAATTAGATGGCGTCCCAGGTTTCCCCATAACAAATCTGATGGAAAAGACCTTTCTTACTCATCTTTGCATATCCTAGCACTCAGTAAACAGTCAATATTAGTAAATATTCTATTAAAATTTCAAGTACTTTAATTAAATATTACTTATAGCTGATATTTATTGCATTGGTCCCTATATTCATCATGAATCTCCTTAAAGGAACTACCTTCCCACCAATTTCAAGCCATGTGGTTTGAATGACTTGTAACCACTCTTAAATCTAGTGTAAGGGATGAATGAGCTAAATTAATCAGAAAATTCAATCCTCTGACACAAAGTGATTGATTCCAGGATGAGCACATGACCCACTTCAGGCATTGAGAACCAGTCCTACAGTTTCTGATCATCTGCTGAGAATGAGAGGTCTTCTCCCCAACAGACTTAGTCTTGGCAATGTGAAATCTTTTGGGGGGACAGCCTTCTTCCAACCATGAGGGGAGATTCCATCTAAGAATGAGGTCTATATGTGGAAGAGAGAGAAGTTAAGGTAAGACCCAGCCCTGGAGATATTTTCTGGAGCACATTTATCAAGCAATAGTTAAGCCAGTCACCCCACTGCACTTGCCAGTTATAAAAGACCATAAATTCCCTCTTTGATTAAATTCATTTAGGTTAAGGATCATTTTGGTTGAGCTTTCTTCACTTTCAACCAAAAGAAACTTAACTGACACACTGCTTATAACATATAGATGCTGATTCGTTTCTGTGATTTCTTCCAGGAATATACATAGCACAGACCCAGCCAGAAATAAGACTTGCCAACAGTATTCTGTAAGGGGACCTTTTTTACCTGGTTTCGAACATGCTGGACTTCTAAATCTTGAGTTTAATTCATTAAATCGGATCCTTACAGCGTAGATATTTATTTATAAAAAGGCCTTATTTATAAAAAAGACCTCTGAAATTGTAATTTCAGAACTTTATAAAGGCAGACTTGTTGAGAATGATAATTTAGCTTTTGACATGAGACTTATAAACAAAAACAAGAACTCTAAAAAATATTAACTAAATTTGGCTACCAAAACAGTCTCTATTTTTGTCTGGATTTCTCTTTTCCTTTCATTGTCCAAGCCAATTTTCTACCTACTTCATATTAGGTATGGGGTAGCACATTACTTCTCAATATCAGGGCCCTTATTCATATCCATTACAGTTATTTGCAATCCCCATCTACAGTGCCTCTAAATTCACTTTAAAATACCAAGTCCTTATTAATAGCACTCTTAAAGAGGTCTCACCAAGCCTTCCCAGTACTTCAAACAATTTTTAGCTCTATGGTTCTTCCCAATTTAAAAACAAAATGAATTTCACAAACAGAATTGAAATGTCGAATTTTACTACCATCTGGATTTAAAGACTGCAAAAAAAAAAAAAACTAGGTTTGAGTTGTTTTATTTTTGTAGCCCAAGTGAATGTATTACAGTACATTTGTTTTCAGACCATTTACCTCACTATCCTGCATTTCACTCCAGGGGAATAAGGTATTCAAGTGAAAAAGAGACCACCTAGAAAATTCTAAGAGGGAGCCTATAAAATTCAGTAGTTGCATTTGATATAATGGAAGAAAAATCTTCCAACTCCTCTTCATCATCGTCACGAGGATAAACCCGATCTGCTCATTGCACTGAATTTAGAACCGTGAATGTGAGTTAACAACTTGGCTCTGCTCCTCTAGGGGCTTACAATCTGATATAAGTACAGACATAAAGGATATACGGACAACTTAACAAAGGCTTTATGATCCATCCATTTAAAGTACAATGCAGCTCCACTGCCTCCAGAGAAGGAGAAAGAATGGCACCTGAGATACTCACAGTCTTTATGTCTTTGAAAACTTTCTTGAGCTGCAACATCACTAGCACAATCATTTTATAATAATTAAAGTAAGCCTCTTAATTTAATTTTCATCTTTTAAATCTCTTGCTGCTGCTTATTTCATAGTGTTACAAAGATTCAAGGTGTGGTAAGCAAAGCTAAAACCAAAGAACTCAGCACTAAGTTTTATTTGGACCAAGTGAAGCAAGTCTCGCCACCTTGGTCACAACTGAGCTGCTAGCTTATAGTCATGGAAGGCAGCCAACCTTCAACATCTAATCAGTCATTCAGGTACAAATAGATTATGTACCCAGGTTAGTGGCTAATTTTATTTTGAGAAACATATGAAACTGTTAAATACAAGTGTTTTTGCTCCAGTGTGTGGGGTAGATGTGACAATGGCGGAGAGGCAAGGTGAGACAGTTGAGTTTAAGTCTCCTGGTTTGGGTAGCAAAGATGTCACCTGAGGGAAGAGCCCAGGACTGTGACACATGCAAAAGGCAGCTGAGTAATCCCTTACACTAGAAGACCCCCTACAGAGCACATCATTTGATTCTCTCAAGAACCCCAGTGAGAAGCGGTCAAGGACTTGTGGACAAAGAATGTCACTTGCCATTTCAGTAAACAATGGATGTTGCAGCCACCAAGCCTTCAGCCACTGTAGTCACTCCCAACAGTACACCCTGAGGGGAACTCAGGACTGAGATAAATAGGCTACCTGTCATCAAGCCATTAGCCACTGCAGCACCCCCACCCCCACTCCCACCCCACAGTACACCCTGAGGGGATTCAGGATGGAGAAAAACAGGATATTGGCCTGAGTTAAAGTATATATCAAGGAATAATTTCCTTAACCCCAGACTCTTGCATCTTCCCATACACAGAAAAGTACTAAATTCATTAACTTGAGATGTCTGGTTTTTCTTTAATTAGCAGTAATCTTTTGATTTTCTATGACCTGGGTTGTTTTTGTTGTTGCTGTCATTGTTTCAGCGGGTTTTTTTGTTTGTTTTTTGCAAAAACTACTGTATATCCTGGCTCCTTCCTTACCTCTTTGGAACAGTCCCTGAGAGCTATATGAAAGTCTGTATCCTGGACTTAAGTCCTCATAAATCTATCAAATAAAACATAACTTGCAACTTTTAGGTTATGTTTTTTTTTTTTTTTCCAGTTGACAGACTACTACCAAATTTTAGAGACATGGAACTAAGACCCTGAGAGATTAGGCCATTTCGGCTTAGACAACTTGTGAAAGCAAAGCCAGGACCTACACCAAAAAAATGCTACATTGATTTTTGGCCAATATTCCCTAAATGGAAACCCAACTCAAAATGGTTCGGTTTCTCCCCTATTGCAGCACTTCTTATAGACTCATTTATTCAGTACCAAAAAATAATCCTGCTGTGTTCCAAACACTGTGCTAGATGCTGGCGATACACTAGTGAACAAGATGGGCAAGGTCCCTACCCACATTGAGATTACAGCTAGCAGGGAATATAGATTTGTTTAATCTGCATTTTTATTGTAGTAAAATACAAAATTTACCATTTTAAGCATTTTTAGGTGTATAGCTCAGTGAAGTACATTCAGGCTGTTGTGCAACCATCACCACTATTCATTTCCAGAAATTTTTCACTTTTCCAAACTGAAACTCTGTACCCATTAAAAAATGACTCCTCATTCCCCTTTCCCCCTAGGCCCTGGCAACCACCACTCTATCTCTATTAATTTGATTACTCAAGATACTTCATATAAATAGAATCATACAATATTTCTCCTTTTATATCTGGTTCATTTCATTTAGTCTTCAAGGTTCAGCATGTGTCAGAATTTCTTTCCTTTTTAAGGCTGAATAATATTCCATTGTGTCTATATACCACATTTGTTTATCTGTCATGTTCATCTGTCAATGGACATTTGGGTTGTTTCCACCTTTTGGCTCTTTTGAACCATGCCAGAAGGAAGACTGGTATATTAATATCTGTTCAAGTCCTTGCTTTCAATTCTTTCTAGAAGTAGAACTATTGGATCATATAGTAAATCCATTTTTAATTTTTTAGAAACAACCATATTGTTTTTCACAGAAGTTCTAACATTTTACATTCCTACCAGTAATGCACAAGGGTTCCAATTTCTCTACATCCTCACCAATGCTTGTTATTTTTTTTCCATAATAGCCATCCTAATAGGTATGAAATCGTATCTCATTGTAGTTTTGATTTGCATTTCCCTAATGGTTAATGACGTTGAGTATCTTTTCATATGCTTACTATCTGCATATCTTCTTTGAAGAAGTATCTATCCAAGTTCTTTGCTTATTTTCAAATTGAGTTGTTTCTTTTGTTCTTATTGAAGTGTAGAAATTCTTTCCATATTCTAGATATTAATCCTTATTAGATAAATGATTTGCAAATATTTCCTCCCCTTCCATGGGTTGTCTTTGCACTCTGCTGATAGTATCCTTTGATGGAACACAGATTTAAACAAATTACAAACTGTGAAAGTAAAGATATGGGGATAAATAACAAGAAACCTCACCCAAATTGGGTGGTTGAAGGCCATTCCCCACCCTCTGCCATTCATTCACTCAATATTCCCTTCTCTAAGCACTAGGGATACAACACTGAACAAAACAGACAAATTCCTGGGCCCCATTCATTTTAAGGACATTTAGGAAGTAACATCTTAGTTGAAAGATGAATAAAAAGAAGTTTGTTGGCAAAGAGGAGGAGGAGGATAAGAGAGAATGGAAGGAGCTCTCTGAGGGCAAGAAACAGTCTGTCTGAAGGCACAGATAAAAGTGAAAAGGAAAGGTGGTATGTTTAGAGAATGAAATAATGTCTACAAAGACTTGAACAGAAAAAACAGCAAAAAAGGTAAACTAAAGTGGGCAGGGCCCAGATTACAGAGAGGTGTACACTGTGCTAGGACTATAGTTGTTATCCTAAAGCACTGGAAAGCCAGTAAGTCTTCTGTTATGTCACAGAAGAGTGACATAAACAGACTTATGTTTATGAAAGACTATCTCACTCAAGAGAAGAAAATGAACAGAAGGGAGGGAGAAAAGGCCTGGAGGGAAAGATCAATTGAGAGTATATCGTAACAGTGGAGCTTGGATCAGAAGAGGAAGCTGTATTATAAGAACACTAAATAGAATTGACAAAAAACTCTATTTTAACTAAAGGAAGAAATTTATCTTCTCATAAAACAGGAAAGTCCAAGGAGTAGGCTTAGGTGCATCTGGACCCAGGGATTCACATGAAATCAACAGATCCTCCTCTCTACAACACAAATCTATGTTGGAAATATATCACTTATAGCTGCTCACAACCATTCTTATATTTTTATAGTTTTCCACATTGTGAATCCTGACTTCCAAAAGTAGAATATAAAAAATTACATTTATCTGACTCCTTTGCAGCTAGAATAAAAGCATATAATCTAGGCTTTGCCAAACAGATACAACCACACAAGACTTGAATGTAGATAGGAGCAACAAGCAGTGTTTGCCTTGCACCAGGAGACTGGTTTTCTGACAATAATAGTGGTCAAGTTGTCTTATTCTTCTGGGGCATCAGTGGCACAGATTTTGGCATCAGCTTCAGAACTGGGGGCATGTCAAGTAGCAATAGGTAGTAGGAATGGTGTTTCTCCTAGAACAATTTCTCAGTGAGGTTAGTCATTCATTCTTCCCAGCTCTACTGTTCCTGGTTGCAAAGTACATGACAATGAAATATCAAGCCTGTTTTCCAGTAATCCTGGAAATTCCTCAAGGTATCTAATATCTTCTAATAAACCCGTTTTTGTTTAATTTAGCTGGACTACCTGGAATTGATTCTGCCATTCGCAACCAAGAATGCTGACTATTATACCACTCACTTCTTCTTGGCTACTTTTGTGTGTTGGCCTCATTCTCCTTTCTTGTTGACTTTCTCCACATGGCAGAAGAACCACTAGCAGCCATTAATTGGCATTTTCCAGCTCTATTACCTAAAAAATCAAGTTCCCTTTCACTTCAGCGCCAAATAAAAAAGCGAGGAGAACAATAACAGCAGCCATTAATATAGCACTTACTAAGAACAGACACTATTCAAGATGTTCTACACATATTAATTCATTCATTCCTTACAATATCTCTAGGAAGCAAGTACTATGATTTTTCCTTCATTTTTCAAAGAGGGAGATGATGTAGTAAATTTCCCAAAGTCATACAGCTAGAAAGTGACAGAATCAGAATTTGAACCCAAGCAACCTGACTCCAGAATCTACACTCCCAGTGCTGGGGCATTCCACCACAGAGGTTGAGGAAAGAATAAAAAACAGCAAAAGTCCAAAAAGATCAATGAATGAGGTAGGAGGAAAATCAGAGAAAATCTGGAGGAAAATGTGATGGCTTATCAAAGAAAGAGTTTCCAGAAGGAAAGAGAAATATTTACCTGCTCAATCAGCAATCAGCAGTTACCCTTCAAAATATGTCAAATATTCAATTATCTTCAAGTGTGAATTATCAAGAGATCACTGAGAAATTTCAAAATGGAAAGCTACATCTATGAAGGAATCAAAATGAATGACCAATAGGATTTCATTACCTATTTACAGTCATCACTTCAGAATTATTCACTACCATGTTTCATTTGTGAAGCAAACAATAAGCATCATTAAATATGAAAAGAAGATGAAGAAAGAGGAGGAGGAAAGAAAAGAAGTCTACTGTGTCAGATGCTAGAGAGAGGCTAAATAGGACTGGGATAGAAAATTGACCATTAGTTTGATAGTTGGAGATTAGATGTTATTAATAAGACCAATTTCAGCAGAGTGGTGGGTACAATAAGTACACATGGAATGGGCTTACAAAAGAAAAATGGGAAGTGAGAAAGTAGAGAGAGGAAATATAAACAAATAGCTTAAGGATTATGTAAAGAGAGAGAAAGAAATGGAACATACAAGGAGGATATAGGACCAAGGGAGGCTTATTTTTAAAGATGATCCATAATAATACATCTTTGTATTGTGTTAGGAATAATTAAACGATGAAATGAAAAACAAGAATGTGGGAGAATATAACTCCAGTATCAAGATCCTTAAGTAAATGTAGGATGTGATCCAAGATACCAACGGAGCGGCTGGATGTTAAGAGGGGAAACACCATTTCCAATGTAACAGAAGGAGAAGTAAAATATGTAGAGGGTACAGATGTAGGTAGGTTGGTGGTTTTAGGGATAGGAAGATGGGATAGTTCTTAGTTAAGTGCACTTAATTGGTTAAGAATATAAATGGGATGAAAGTATGGAGGTTTGAGAAGAGAAGTTGTCCTAGAATGTAATAGAGCAAATGTGTCAGGAAAGTATAATAGCATTGTCCAGCATTGTCCAGCTGCATTGGATACCATTGGGGATTTAGGCTGGATAACTTTAGGCAAATCTAATCAGCATAGTTGTATAAACTTTCTCTACAAACATCATTGCTCAAATGTTTCACAAAGTTGGGTTTTTTCAAATGAGTTCTATGAAATGAGACAGGGACAATGTAGTTCAACTTTTCTACTAAAAATGTGACTAAAGTGCCAGAACACGGAAACTAGCTGAGTAGGAAGGTAAATGACAATGTGAAGGTAAAGGAAAGTTAAAAAAACAAACAAACAAAAAACAGTAGGGTCAATGGAGTGAATGTCCCAAGGGGTCAAAGAATAGTTCCAAGGAAATCAGTAGAAGTGAGACTGAGACTCAGAAGGTGGTGATCAGATAGTGGGACAATACTTGCCTTCCAGAGATTTTGAAGGAGAAGTTATTGGTAATGACTACCAGTAATGTCTATGGTGTGACCATGGGAGTGACAATAGCTGGCTAGAGTGGGGTGGAGGAGATTATAGGAGTTGAGAAGTTCAAGAAACAGAAAGATCAGGATGTTGAATGGATCAACTACACTGATAAGAAAACTGACGAGATTGTAGGAACAATGAAGGAAACAAAGACACCAGATGATAAATTCACTGAAGAGGGATGCAAGATAATGAAGAGATTCTGGAAGACGATTCAGGAGAGTTATTAGGTGGTAAAATCTGAAGACATGAGCTCAACAAATTTGGGATTTTCAAAGTCCAAAGAAGGACAGATGGTTTGGAAGGATCAATAGAAAACAAGACACATACTCTACCTACAAGTTCTGAGGCAAATAATGGGGAAAAGAAAAGGCATCTTCCACTTGAGAGGGACAGCCAGGTTTCAGTTAGAGGAAGAAGGAGAAGCAAATGTTCAGAGAAGAATCTGGGACATAGGAGAGTTCGCTGATGGCAAACCAGAAATCCCAGTGAGTACAATGGAGGAATGTGAAAATGATGGGGAAGCACAGGTGATGGAGTCAGACTAGGGAGGTAGAAACCAGTGTCAAGATAAGCAACATGTGATGATGATCTGGGAGGTTGTTGCCTGAGGTAACTGGGATATGGGGTGTGTTGGGAGTAGTCCTGACAATCTGGAGGAAGGTGAGTAACCAGTGTCATCCAGAGTATTCAACTGGGAGATATAGGGTCATTGTTTATTCCTGTGTCTCATCAGGGGTATTTGGGCCTACGGAATAGAAGATGGTCCCTTGGGGAACAGGTCACTTTGGGCAAGAGGCTGTTCAATTAGCAGCGCAGGCTAGGGGAAGAGCTGTTTCACTGGAAGTACTAATTGCTGTTGAGACCTCCAAACCCTGGTCTCTCCCTTCATTGCGTTGTTGTCACAACCTGAGCACCAGTGGGCTGCTGGTTGCTCCCCCAGATGGGAGGTGCAGATGGAAGGGCCACAGTCTATCTCAGGGCAGAAAGTTTTATGGCAACTGGAAAATGAGGCCAGGTGAGGAGTTGGAGCCACTAGTTTCTCTTCTCCTGGACAGGTAAAGGAGATTATAATGGTTTTTTTGTCACCAGGAATTCTAACCTTTAACCAACAAGTTTCCCTTGCTCCATTTTGTCCCATTACTTTGAATTATGCTTTTTGGATATCAGAAAAGTTCTGTTCTTCCTTGACCATTATTTCAACAAATGATACAAAATAGGTATAACTGAACTGCCTTCATCCAACATTTCAAACAAACTCCAATGATATTTGAAACTTCAGATAACTACTGCTCTCTTATCACTTTTGTTCCTATCCCCATCAAAACAAAACAAAATATAGGTAGACAAAGACACATGATAAATAGATAGATAGATAGATAGATAGATAGATAGATAGATAGATAGATAGATAGATATGTAGATTAGATAGAAAGGATAGGGAGACTTAAAGATGAAAGGATGATAGATAATAGATGAATGAGAAAAGGGATGGAAGGAGAAAGGAAAGGAAGAGAACAGAAAAGAGGAGAGAAAAGAAAAGGAGGGGAGAAGAAAGGTGGGGAGAAGAGATAAGTAAGATTTGGGTAACCCTTTGAGGGGGTTAAAAAAATGTCTAGACTTTTTGGACTAATTCAATGCTATAATCTTATGAAAAGGATAATCTTATTTAGAAATCTAATTAGCTAAATAAAAGCTAATTTCCTAATTCCTCAACTTCTACATCCAAAAAATCATTACAGCTTCCAGACTCATGTAGCTTTGAAGTAGGAAAGGCCTAAAGGAAGAGTTAGAAGGCCACTCTGGAATTGCCATCTTAACCTCTGAATCAGAACTGATCTTAAAATCCCTGGACTAAAAGAATCAGTTCAAAGGCAAAGCCAGAGAGCTGTAGTCCCAAGATCTGCTATAAATAGAACATGAACCTTGCTCTTGCCAGGAAGACAAGATTCTTAAATCAGGGTTAATCTCACTATTTATTTATATATATATATAAAATACATATATTATATAATTTTTATATATTATATATTATATAAAATATGTTATATTATATAAAATATATATTATATAATTTTATATATTATGTATTATATAAAATATATATATATTTTATTATTGAAGTATAGTCAGTTTACAACACTGTATCAATTTCTGGTGTAGAGCATAATGCTTCAATCATACATGAACATACATATGTTCATTTTCATATTCTTTTTCACCATAAGTTACTATAAGATATTGAATATAATTTCCTGTGCTATACAGTATGAACTTGTTTATCTGTTTTATATATATTAGTTAGTATCCACAAATCTTGAACTCCAAATTTATCCCTTCCCACCCTCTTAATCTCACTATTATGATGAGGAACTGATATTGTCTCTCAAGAAGGATCAGCCAGTGGATTCTGGCAGCTCAAGAAGGGAATTAGGAGCAGAGTTTCAAGGGTCCTTGCCTAAGGCAACTTAAAATCCTGTAGTGAACTGATTCCCTCAGTGCACCATAAGACTTCCCCTACTCCCCCTTTAAATACTGGTTATAGAACCTATATGACATTCCAGAGACTCAGATGAGAAAGCAGACATATCCTGGAGCATAAGTTCTCACACTTTGATGTACAACTGAATTCCCCAATGAGGAGAATCATAACAGTAAGCTCCTAGTATCCAACACTCAAAGGTGATAGTTTCAAATACCTTACCTCACTTTATCCTCCTGTGCAATCAATCTCTAAGGAAGATGTTGTTTCCATTCCCATTTTACAAATGAAGAAACTCAAGCTGAAGAAGGTTAAGTAGCTTCACCAAGTCACTCCAATAATATATGATACAGCTGGTCTTATGTGCAGGACATCCAATGCCAGATCCTGTATTGTATCAACTCTGTGAACACCACTCTGTCCACATATAACCATGGGGGGTGGTTCCTGAAATTCAGAAGAAAGGGGGTTATTTTAAAAGTTGGCTTATTTGGGTGAACTTCTTTCCACAAACCTACATTGCTTTCTTATTAAACACCACACCCACACTCACACCCACACCCACATCCAAACACAAACACACATGCATACAAAACTACTTTGCACTTCTTAAAACTGGCAAGGCAGTTATCCAGGAAAATGGGAACTTGTTAAATAATTCTAAAGTATTTCAAAGAAAGTAAAATTATCCCAAAATACTGTGAGAATTATTCCTCCAGGGCACAGAATTATTTACATAGCTACCACAACTTTTAAAACAATGTTGATGTGTGGTGACATTTGTTCCATTAAAAAGAGAGAGAGAACTCTCCTGACCTTTTCAGGTTGACGACTGTTCCTTGATTAATCAATCCAAAGTAAGCATCCCAAGCATTGTTGTACAACCTCTCCATTCTGTATGCCCGATTATTTATATGGTATGGCACATTTGAGCTATATTTACTTATGGTAGTTAGGTTTAAAACCACTTTCGGGCACACACAAAACTGTGACCTCACCAGCAATCCATTAGGCTTTTTCAGAACTCCTCACTCCCTTCAGCCTCCTCTCAAGTGTTTCTGTCACCCCTCTTCCTCTCCTTTCTACCAGCCCCCAGCATTTTCACCCCCATCCATATGTACTCCTGCTATCAACCATCTTATTTCACTTAATCTACTTCTTCAGTTTATCTTCTAGAGCTCCTTCCAATGTGAATAAGCATTCTTTATGCCCCTCTCTCATTGACTATCCTGTTTTGTAAGACCTTTATTTAATCACCTCTCCTAATCTCAGGTGAAGGCTACTTGATTTCCCCACTATGTGCCACCCCTCTTCATGGTTGTCTGTAGACCTAAAGGATCCTCGCCAATTGCTTCAGACCAGAATATATGTCTTTGTCCATACCCAGTCCTCCACCAACATCCCAGGATCTTCCTCTGCACTTGGGAAGATCCATGCCCATTGATGACCATGTCAAGTTCCTGGCCTCCCTCCTCTTTAATTCCCACAAATTCTATCTTCATTTCATCTTAGCCTCCTTTCAACATAGTCAAACCTTAGTTTTATCATCCATACCTGTTTCTATGTTCTTAAAGTGAAATTCAATTTACCCTTTAAGACCATAACCTGCCATCTCCCCAAATTTCTTATCTTTCCATCCCACTGCCCCCTGATCTTCATAACAGCCCCAAATCCCATAATCTTAGTTTATCTTGATTTGCCTTTCCAATGGTCAGATAATTCATTACCTCCCTAGAATCCCCTGCCCCTTGGTCTCCTACCCTTCCCACTTTGTCAATCACTGTCTTTCCCCTTGTTTACCAAACTATCTCTACCCATTGTCTCCATTTCTTCACCCACTTATTCCTTAATTCTATGAAATCTGGCTTCTATACACATTGCTATGCTGATGCTAGTGTCTTCTCATTTTTCTGGAATTCATCTCAATTCACTACCAAATTGAGAGACTTCTGCTCATTTTTTGTATCCTTGCTCATTCTGCAGCATTTGACACTGTTTGCTGGACAAATATTTCTTCCTTCCAGTTCTAGCTCTCTCCTCTTCTGAGACATCATGCTATCCTGCTTTCCTTCCTCCCTTTACCTGCGCCCTATCTGTCTTCCTCTGGGCCTTTCTCCTCCTCCCCTAACTCTCCAAAGCTTGGTGTTTCCCTAGATTGTATCTTCATGTTATTTTCACCCTACTTTTATTCACATATGGACCTAACCTATCCTTTATTTCCTCATGGAGTAAGAACAAGTTTAGAAACAGAACTGACCTAGGTTTTGCCTCTTAATCGAACAGGATCTGACAAATAGTAGGTCTTCAACAGTGATGAGATAAATGAACTGTGTGAACATAAGCAAACCAATCAACCTCTCTGGGTCTCAGTTTCATTGCTGTTATGTGAACTGAATGCTACAGTATATAAAGAATCTTATCTAGGGACCTAGAAAATAACAGGCATATAGTACAATAAACAGTTAACCTGTCCCCTACTTCCCATGCAAATGACTCTCAAATCTAAATCTGTGAACTATATTCATAGCAGAATCCCAGACCCAAATATACATATCTCCCTTGATAGCCAGTTGGCCCCTCAGTCTCAAATATTTGAAACTACCCCATCTTCCATCCCAAACCACTTCCTCTCCCTCTCTTCCCTATTTCTATAATGATGCTACCATTCTCCCAGTTATTGAGGCTTCAGATCATAGAAATCTTTCTTGTTTCTTTATACCCTTCCCATATTCCACTATCAAGAATAAGGACTACTTCCACAAAGTCCTTCAATGTCCTTTCTACTCCCACTGCCAAGCCCCTCACCAGACCCACACTGGCTCTTGTTAAGAGCCCCACAATAGCCTCTTTAGTACTCTATTCACCTCACTCTCTTCCCACTTCACTCTTGTGATGTCTACTTTCCTAAAATCATCCCTGATCATCTCATTTCCCTACTCAAAAGTATATAATAGATCCCTGGTACTTACTGAGTGGAGCAGACTCCTTAGCCTGGCAATCAGAGCCCTGCACCTATGACCAAATTCCTACTAATGTTTTCTTTATGCACCCTGTGTTTCTCACCTTTCTGTCTTTATTCATATGCTTCCTTTTGCCTGTAGCACTTTCATCCCCAACTACAGCTGCCGAATTCTGACCAGGCTTCAAAGTCCAGCTCAATTTTTTTTTTTTTTCAGTTCTAATCTTTTGAGAAGTCTTCCTTGATCTTCTGGGTTGAATTTGATCATTCTTTCTCTAGTATTTCCTCAGTGGTTATATTTTCATGACTTTTATTTTATTGTATTATAATTAAGGGCTTACATATCAGCCTTCTGTACTACATAATAAGCTCCTTGAAGATAGGAGTCATGTCTTATTAATTTTTATATCCCCAAAAAACCTAGCAAAATTCTTTGCTTAGGAAAGGCTGTCTTTAAGTATCTGTTAAATTCACATGTATGTATCTTTAACAAATCACACACTGGAATTTAGTATTTTTGAAACTGAACATTATGATCATTTCTATGTAGACAAAATGTAGCTTTCAAGGCTTCTTGGCGACATATCTCTTAAGAATTGACAGAAAAACCTTAAAAGACAGTTACAATAGCTGTGAAATGTCTTCCCCACCTGCACTTTGGCCTCACACTCAGATCATAGTGATGGCTGAGCTTATAGATGAAATTATAAACTTAGAGAAAAATAATTGTTATCATCTTCCTGGTTAAAAAGACAAGGAAATACTTCCTGCTCTGAAGAGCCTAGTGTATGAGAGATGGAGAATGTGTCAATTCAGGAACATTAATGGCAGGGGTAACCTGTCAAGGCATTAGAATGCTTTGTAAAACCCAACGTGGACTTAGTCCTTGCAGTTAGCAAGTCCCAGAAGCTACATGGTACATCAAAAGGGCTTTAAAGTTATCTCAGCTGAGCGACTGATAGGCTATGAGACCTTGTCAAAGTCACTCCTTGCTTTTGGCCTCCATTTCTACATCTATAAAATAAGGAGGTTAACATACCAGGCAATCTCTAAGCTTCTTTTCCACCCCAGACCTGCTCTGAGATATAAGATGCCTCTGCTCTGCAGCCATTTGAAGCAATACAGCAAAGGAGCAAAAAATCTGAGCATTATAGTCAGACCCAGCAGGCACCTGTCTTGGCGCCTCCAGCTGTGTATTGTCTAGGAAAATATATAATCTCTCTGCTCAATTTGGTCCCTAGATCCAGCTCCTTCTGAAACCCATTCATCCTTAGGGTTTCCAGTTAAATGAGTCATTAAATTACTTTTAACTGGGATAGCTTTATTTGGGTTTCTTCATCTGTAGGAAGGCCATGATGATGATAATAATAATAGTAACTACTTCACAGGGTTATTTTAAGGATTAAAAGATATGTGTGAATTGCTTAGTACAATGCCTGGCACATAGCAAGTGCTGGATGAATTTGGTCATTATAAAGTTAAACGGGATCCATTTTCAAAAACAGTAAACATATCCTGAGAATATTAAGTGAATCACCTTCCACAGGTAGGTGCCCAAGTATGTCCTCAGGCAGCCAGGAGGTGGCCCTGAGCTTCTGAAGATAAGGGTTATAAACTGGTAGCCCACAAATGTTTGCCCCATGTGTGTATTTTCTTGGTATAAATAGTGTTCTTGTTTAATTGATTAAATTACCAACATTTAAAAAGCAGGGTTTCACATTTCTGGCTTCTTTTGAAACATTGGGAGTATCTGGCAATAGTGAACTTGCATCCTGCACAGCATCAATAACTAGAGCTTCCCCTTAAACTTCCCATTGCTCCCTATTGTCCTCCACCCAGCCTGTTCCACTCATTTATGCTACATGCCTCATCCTTCTAGGCATTTCAGTTTTGATCTCTGTCCTAGGAGATGAGGACAGTTGTTCTTCTTCATTAGATAGCCCACACTTTTCCCATCACATGCAGAGAGTCTACAAAAGAACCAGCACAGAGAGAGAAGTGGAATTGAAACATAGGAGTCAGAGGGAGCCCTAATTATATCATTTGGTCCCTAGATCTAGCTCCTCCTGAAACCCATTCATCCTTAGATTTTCCAGTTAAATGAGTCATTAAATTCCCCTTTTTAACTGAGGTAGTTTTATTTAGGTTTTTGTCCCCTGCAACCAAGAGACAACCAATTCTATGACTAGGGTGCCAATTTATCCTTGTTTTATCACTGGAAGTCTCACATCCCTGGAAACCTTTCAGTCCCAGGCAAACTGGGATGGTTGATCAGCCTATTCATGGCAAAGTTATGATTAAAAGTCATTCAGATAGTTGTAATCAAAGCTTATGCTCTCTACCTCTTTGCATCTCTCACTTTCATTTCCAAAATTCATTATTAAATTATCAAAAATGGATGAGATTTTGGTTTCTAATACCATTTTCCTATAAAATAAACCATGGTATTTTGGAGAAATGGCTCATTCTAGGACTGGAGCAGAGAATATACAAGATATCCAGGAGCATCTTGTACTAGAAAGCCAGGGAGTGGTCAAAAAGCAAAAATGATGGGGGGACATCAGACATAGGAACCAACTGAAAGAGCTCCCAGTAGCCAAAGCTGGACTAGTCTGAGCAACAAAATAAATACCAAAGTATTGCATTATAACCCAAAGTATAAAATAAATATTAATGGATTCATACTGATGTACATAAATGACTGAATAAATAAATGAGAAGAGACAAATCTCCCTTATAGAAGCATTCCAAATAATTTATGATGATATTCCCCTCTCCAAGAGGTTAAACTTTAATTTTCCACCCCATTATCCCCTTTATAGTCGGCTGGCCACAATGACCAGCTTCCAAAAAGTAGAGAATGGAAAAGGAGAAAAAAGCAACTTTGCAGTAGAGAAACCTGACAAGGTTGGCAAGGTTAACGTCAACATGAAGAGTCACGCTGATGGCATGTAACTTTAATATGATGTATGAGAATGGCATTACACTTCTGTGGTCTTCTTCCCCAAAACCCTTGATCTCTATCTAACCATGAAAAACACTTTGAAGAAATCCAAATTGAGGGACATTCTAAAAAAACAAAAACAAACAAAAGACAAACAAACAAAAAACCTGACTAGCACTTCTAAAACTATGGTCATCATCAAAGACAAGGAAAGTCTGAGAAACTGTCACAGATCAGAGGAAGCTAGGGAGACACATTAACTAAATGTAATGTGATATCCTAGGTGGGATCCTAGAACAAAGAAAAGGACAGTAGGAAAAAAACCGGTGAAATCTGAATAAAGCCTTTAGCTTAGTTAATAATACTTACCAATGTTTATTTCTAACTTTTGAGAAATATACCTAGTGATATGGGATGTTAACAATAAAGGGAAACTGGGTGTGGCACATACAAGAGTTCTCTGTACTATCTGTGCAACTTTTCTGGAAATCTAAAACTATCATACAATTTTCACATTAGTTTTAAATAATAGACCAGTTCATATTGTAAAGGAAAGCCCCACTATGAAGAGTAACATGGCTTCATCCATTTCAAAAACTTAACATAAAATAATACACTTTAGAAAACATGGATTTTTATATATTTTATACATTTTCTGTATGAAGTAACGAGCAGTCCAGTGTCATCTGTCTGGACAACTTTTTACAGTATAATTGCAAGTTAGTTGTACCATAAGATTTGATTGGCCTACTTAGAATTTTGCTTCTTCTAAACATTCATTAAACTTACAAACTAAATTAATGCTTGTTCTTACATGTCTTGACAGAACAAATTAACACTATCTGAACAAATTAATAACCTTGGCTCCTAACTCCTATGATTTTGGCAGGTTATACTTTCAGTTTCTAAAGCCTACACACAGGGATATCCTTAGGTAGGGATCTGCCCTCCTATCAATACACATGAGGAGTTATCCATAATGAGTGTTAGAAGGATGCCCTGGAGGAAGAGCAGACCTCATCATACCTTCTTGTCAAAGCAATAAGAAGCTGGCCCAGTGCCCTAGTACGAGACTTAGAAGGAAACATGAAACACAAATCCTCATAGCAAGGAAGCAACTCATTCACTTGACAATACTTTTCATAACACCTGAGCTAAGTATACAGAAATGACAGACCCTGAAGGGTTTCCATTCTTACTAGAAATTTCCATTCTTACTTTCCATTGCCCCAAAGGAGCAAAATAGCAATATGTTGTTAAACAGGAGGTGTAAAGATGTTAAACAGATGAAATTAATTAATCTTGAAATATGCAGTTGGGTATTCATCCAGCACATCAGAGGCATTGAGTAAGAGGAATAAATATGCATTTCATGAAGAAACACTGATCACGTGTCTCCAGTTGTTTGCCTCTTCTAGGCCCAGAGAAGTTTGCAGAAATTATTAGGACACAGTCCATACCCTTAAGGTACCTTCTGTCTGGTAACTGGGATAAAGGAAGTACACCAGTGTTACAAGCACAAAGTAAAAATTAGTATGTTCCCCCAAGAAAGTACAAAGTTCTCCTGGAGGTCAAAGAGGAAGACATTAAATCTAGTCACAGATAGGTAGGGCAGTAGACGGTATTTTGAGATAGGCTAAATTGTGGTGCAAACTAGACAGGTCTGAATGGGGGTATTACAGGCAAAGGTACAACCTCAGCAAAATCACTCAAGTTTTCCTCTTTACCTAGGGTATATGTAAGTCTTAGAAAATATGATTTTAAAAAGGAACCAAGATAGATGCTAAGTCCAGAGGGAAGACTGGGATAAGGAGAATGATATTTTCATGTGCTCTTAACACATCTCCCCTCAGACTGCTTATCAGTCACAGGGGGGAAAATACTAACTGTACTGTGAAGAAATCAGGTAACACTTTAATCAAATGATCAATACTAACATGACCAATGAGGAGGACATCATGTGACTCCAGATGCCCTATGCCAAGAAGGACATGACATTTCTGTTATAGTTTTCTAGCCAAACATCTAACTTCCTCATGAAGAAATCTGAACCTAATCATGAAGAAACATCACACAAGACCAAACTGAGGAATCTAATATAAAATAACTGGCCCATGTTCTTCAAATATGTCAATATCATAAAAGAGAAAGAAAGGTGGGGATTTCTTCCAGACTAAAGAAAGCTAAAGAGATGACATGACTAAACACAATATATGATCTTAGACTGGATTCTGAACTGGAGGGAGAAAATGCTAGAAAAGGACAATGTTGGGACAGACAATGGACAACTGAAACAGAGACTGTAGATTGTTTAAAGTTTTGTATTCATGCTAAATTTCCTGAATTTAATAACTCTACTGTAGTTACATAAGAGAATATCCATGTTTTTAGGAAAAATGCACTGAAGAATCAGGGTGTAAATGGGCATGACATATGCCATCTACTCTCAAATGACTCAGAAAAAATAGGTATATTCACATGGAAAGAGAAAAAGCAAGTAATAAAACTATGGTAAAATGTTAAAAATCAGTGACTACAAGTAAAGGGTATAGGGTTGGGAGAGTGCTCGGCACCATTCTTGCAACTTTTCTGTAGTTTGAAATTATTTCAAAATAAAAACTCTTTTAAAGACCCTAAAAAGCATTAAAATCAAAATTATTTTCATGAGTAAAATTTCATAGCCAATTTCTTTTAAGGTATTCATTTTTTAACATAGATATAATTTAATAGTTACATAGAAATTGAAACTTTAGGATCTTCTTTTTCATTTAATATTGTCTTATTTAAACATTGCTATATGTCAACTTAGTCAAATATCAATCATTTTTATGAACTATACGTAGTTCATTCCTCTATTGAACATTCGTGTCATTTCCAATTTTCACAATTACAGTGTCACTGCTAAGAACATAGATAAAAAAATTACTTCATTTCCTTTGGGAATATTTCCTGTGGATTTTAGAATAATTCTGTAGAACAAGATCTAAAAAGAAGACTGTACCATTTTAGATGTCAAACTTATATGGGATCCACTGATACTAGAGGAGATTTCCCATACTTTTGAACATGGAATCAGTTTTGAAAATTGCTCATCAACACATTGGTACCACTGCCAGACAATAGCTGTCTCTCTCTCTCTCTCTCTCTCTCACGCATGCACGTGCACACACACACACACACACACACACACCATTCACCAAGACTGAAGAGCAAACAGAGAAAGAGAAGGATGCACAAGGAGCCAAAATAACAGATTATCACTGGTTGATTCACTACCAACTCATCTGGAAAGCTTTTCTAGCTAACACAAAGCACAGCAGACCAAACTTGCCCATGCTCAGATGCACTGGGTTTAGTCAGTATGTCTTATTCTTATAGAACTTCCAGTATTTTGAGATAGAAACTGTTGAGTAACAGGAAAAAAAAAATTAAGACATGTACTTTGACTATAAATGTCTGGGGAGCTTGAGCATGATACAACTGAAGAAAAACTTTGTATGGAATGATAATTATCTCAGGCTGAAGAACAAATTGAGCTAACGATTGTAAACAAGAATCACCCATTAGCAATTTCAGCCATTAGGGACTGGTTCGTAAAGGATAAGAAAAAGAGCATGGGACTTTGTGAAAACCCTTTCTTGTCTTTAAGGAAGTATGCACACACATACACATTAAAATATATGTTTGCGGAGAAGTGTAAAATGTGTGAATACACACGAAATGTAAGCACTTGAATTCTTACGAATACACACTAATGAACAAAGGTAGTTTTCAAAGCATTGCCTAGCATAAGGGAATGTTTAGGGTGATGGAAATGATCTATATCACAGGATCTAAATGATCTACATGACTTTGAAACTGGTTACATGTGTACATGCATTTGATGAAAGTCTCAAACTATTCACTTAAGATCTGTAAATTACTCCATGTAAGATATGTCTCAAAAATGCAAAAGAAAGCACACAAAATCAGCAGATCTTCTCTGTCACTAGTTCTGTGTGCTTCAGCAAGTCATAGCTTTCACCTTCCTCATCTGAAAGACAAGGGGCTTGTGTTAAACAGTCTCCTTAACACAATCCCTAAGTTCTTTACTAGTTTTAGGATCTAACTGATACTTTTTTTTAAATAGCAATGAATTTATGGAAATTAATAATCTGACTTAGAACTTTGAGATTTTAACTTAAAAGTTTCAATTACATTGATATATACATTATCATCGTAAGTAGAAGTTCAAATAATACAGATAAGATAACTGTTCTCTCTGGCCCTTTTCTCATAATCCTAGAGGGGACCTGTCCTGCCAGGTTGCAGTATATTCTTCTAGGCTTTTATTGTTGCTGCTTCACAGGCAGTATGGCTCTGTGGCTAAGCATAAAGACTACGGAGTAATGCTGCCCAGGTCCACAGCCCAGCAGCACCATTAGCCAGTGTAGACCTTCCTGACATCACCCAAAATACCTGTGCTTCAGTTTTCTCATCTAAAAATAGTGACAAAATGGCAACCATTCATGAGGTTGCTGAGAGAACAAGGTATGACACACATACAACACTTAGAGCCTGGCACCCAGAAGTATCACTTATTACTGAGAAACTGTTCACTCTTTCATAGTAAAATATCTACACTTGCTTCTTTTAATACAGTTGAAGAATAAGTTAAACACTTATTCTAATTCAAAGTCACTTAAAGCACTATATTAAATACAAAGGCACTTAGAGAAATAGGTCTCTTGGAGTATTTAATCACTGGTCTTGAGCCAAAAAATTTCTTCAGTTATCATTCAGTAAAACTTGTAGATGGAAATCAGGTCCATCCAATTCTGTTACCAACATTTCAGATTTTTATTTAATATGAAAAGTATTAATGTGTAAGAATGTGTGCTTGCTTCAGCAGCATGTATACTAAAACTGGAACAACACACAGAAGATCAGCATGGCCTCTGTGCAAGGATGACATGCAAATTCATGAAGCATTCCATATATTTCTTATGGTTACCAGGAGGAAAGGGAGTGGGAAGAGATAAACTGGAAGTTAAGAGATTTTCAAATATTAACTACTAAACATAAAATAGATAAATAACAAGTTTCTACTATATAGCACAGGGATGTATATTCAATATTTTGTAGTAACCTACAATGAAAACGAATAATGAAAATAAATATATGTATATGTATGACTAAAACATTATGCTGTACACCAGAAATGGACACATTGTAAACTGACTATATTTCAATTAAAAAAAAAAAGTTAAATGGGTAAGAGCGGGGTGAAAATGAAATTCAATAGAGCCATGTCCAGTCTTGTCTCTGTAGGCCTGTCCCATCACTGAAAATCACCAAGAAGTCACAATACCTAAGGATCCAAGGACAGCAGGAAGCATAAAATGTCACAACACATAGCTGATAAATGACTAAGTTTTGTATCCAGGCTTGTGGGAGGAGTACAGCATACTTTCTCTATTATTCACTCTGCGTTTACTCTGTCAAATGTTTTGACTTCCCAATGCAGAATCTTTTAATGAAGAAAAAAAGCCTGCCTCATTGGATTTGAATTTATTATTTCAGTGACACAGAAAGACATGGAGATTAAACTTTCAACTGGCATAAGGGAGAATAAATTACCACATTTTCTTCCGATCAATTTTTCACCTTTACACACAGTGATAAGAGCCTCTGCCAAAGGTCCTTCATTCTACCCGCGTGAAAGGGCTCTGACACCTGTTTAATCCACAAGTCAACAGTCTTAAGTATTGAAAATGTGAGGAGCCTAACTGTGGATTTGCATAGTTCCTGGCTCTGTGGATCTGTCTGCTCCCATGACAACCCCCCCCTGCAGAGAGTGCACCCATGTGGCACCCTGCTGGAGATGAGAGACCAAGAGGGTGGGAAGAAAGGCCTGGACTTGCCCTTTAACCAGATTCAAGCATGTTACCTTGGCCTTCTTGACTGAATACCATATCAACACATTTCCAAGAACATCAGCTGACCTCGGGGAGCAGAGTGAACTATGGCCCTGTGGTGTGATTTAAAGATCCCTCACTCTCCTTTGAAACTGCCTGACAACCTGTATTCAAGACTTAGTCCTTTAGTTTAACAAGTATTGTCTTAAAATATCAGTGTCCTTGGGACAGTCTGTTAATGCAATAAGTCATCACTCATTCCCACTATGTTATATGTTCACCTCATCCATTCCTTTGACTCAGGATAAGAACTTAAAAGGGAAGGAAAGACAGTTTTGGAGCATGCGGCACTGCCGTGGAAGGAAGGAGAAAGAGCAGAGAAAGTGGGCAGCTGGAGGACAGCAGGAGGGCCCTGATGCCCCAGGGCAAGGAGAGGCACCCAGGAAGTGAGTTTAAACTCAAAAAGCCCCAGTATTTCCCAATTTGGGGACCAGCCTTCTTCAGGGAATACTACTCTAGCTCTGGGCTATGGCCTAGAGTTGCATAAACTCTGCTTATCTTTCAAATTAATGGCAGTGAGATTAATGAGGGAGCAAGTTTTCAGTGTATAAACTAGATTTTAAATAACCCAGTAACCACATGAAGAAAGCATAAGGAAAATTTCTAAATGTACATAATTATAATTTCAGTGAGGAATGACATTCTGAAGTTGCATGTGACACACAGAAAATAACCCCATCTATACATTTCTCCCTCTTCACTGAGGCAAGGTGAAGGCTGTGGCAGTCTTCTGTATGATGACCCTGGGAGGGGAAGACAGTCATCCCACACTGGCCTGATCTCTTGTGCTACATTTCACAAGCCACAGTCACAGCCATATTTGGAGTATAGTAAGGACAGGACCTACCCAGCTGTTGTTCTCCTGAGGATGGATTTGCCGACCATCTCTCCCCAAATATGAGCTAAGCAAACCAGCAGCTATGAATTTGCTTCAAATAAACTACTGTTTCCCAAATCTGCCTGGATTGTAAAAATTATCCAGAGTACATATTTAAACTAAGCAGTCCCTCCAAATTCTGATTCAATAGATCTGGTAAGAGCCATGAAAACTGTGTTTTTCACCAGCACTTCAGATGATTTTTACAATCAGACAAGTTTTATACATACTAAGATAAGAAATCTGCAACTTCAGAAAGAAAACTAGAAAGAGGGAGAGGCCAGTGTTTCTCCACTGAGCTTGGAGTACATGTGGCTGTGCCTTTTGGAGGATGAAGCAGATTATTACTTCAGGCCCTATTCATTGCCTATCCTGAGCTGAGAACTTTTCATGGTGTCAATAGCACAAAGGGATCCAAGATAACGAAGGAATTCAACTCTTAGGTGTAAAGGCCTATTAGTACCCACAAACTCTCTACATCCAATGAAACATACAATGAAAACTGAGTCATACAGCTATTCTTCCATGTACTGGTGGTAAAGTCACAGTCCCATCATAACCACTCCAAAAAAAAGAGGATCTCAATAGCATAATGGTACAGCCAGAGTTCTGAGATAATAGACTAAAGCAGCGAGTTAAAATGTGGGTGGGTACTACCGAGAGCTAGTTTGAGGTACAACCCCCAGATGGAATACAACTTTTCACAAGAATTCCTCTACCACAGAAATGCAATAGGAACCCCAACTGGCAGCTTCAGAAACACATGGCCTAAGCCTAGAAGAGAACACAGGAAGATAAAAACAGTAATTATATGGAGTGGCCGAATTGTAAGTGAAGGTTTTCTATTTATTTTCTTTATTGTTATTTTAATGCAAATGTGATAAATAAGAAATTAACAATTGTTGATGTATTACTTGCTATTAAGTATTTCTTAATCACTATTAATAAACAATTATTTTGTCAAAAAATAAATTTAAATATTCCTTAATGACAAGTCAATTTACTAATTGCTTCTATTAATGAAGCTATTATATTCCATCAACATATTTCTTTGTCATTAACTTCATTTTCAGACATAGAAATAATATGAGGCATTGAGAGTCATATCCCAATTTCAAAGCATTTTATACAGTATGAAAACAGAATTAAATGTTTATTAAACTAGTACTAAACATTCTGAAAACCATAAAATATGCAACAGAAGTCTCTGAGACAGAGGGAGGGGAGAGAGTAAAGATGCAAGAGAGTTCATAGTAGCACTACTTACAACAGCCAAGACATGGAAACAACCTAAATGTCCACCTTCAGATGACTGGATAAAGAAGATGTGGGATATTTATACAATGGAATACCACTCAGCCGTAAAAAAGAATAAAATAATGCCATTTGTAGCAAAATGGATGGACCTGGAGATTGTCATTCTAAGTGAAGTAAGCCAAAAAAGAAAGAAAAATACCATATGATATCTCTTATATGTGGAATCTTAAAAAAAAAGACAAACTTATTTACAAAACAGAAACAGACTCACAGACATAGAAAACAAACTTATGGTTACCAGATGGGGAAGGGAGTGGGAAAGGATAAACTAGGAGTTCAAGATTTGCAGATACTAATATATATATATAAAATAGATAAACAAGTTCATACTACATAGCACAGGGAACTATGTTCAATATCTTGCAATAATTTATAGTGAAAAAGAATATGAAAATAAATATATGTATGTTCATGTATGACTGAAGCATTGTGCTGTACCCTAGAAATTGACACAACATTGTAAACTGACTATACTTCAATTAAAAAAATTTTTTAAAAGATGCGAGAGGAGTGAGCAGGACCTGCTGCATGGGAATTTACTGGTACTGGTGGCCAGGGTCTTTGCTGCCATCTTCACTGCCTCAGGCTGGGGGGCTGGTCTTGCAGAAAGTGTACTGTGGTTAGTTCCAGCCACCTTCTCCCAAGGACAGCAGGGCTCTCTGGCAGAAACGTACAGTTGGAACCATGCCATCTGGGCTCATGATCTTTTTATGTTTCGACAGAGAGGGAAGGAGAGAGTGTCTAAAGGTGGGGCAGGGAGAATGATCACAAAGAGGATCCTAGGCTCCCGAAAAGACAGTCTGACAACTGATATCAGAGGGAAGGGTAGAGACCAGCCCTGAGTCAGTGGAGAGAATCATGGCCAAGAGAGGGAAATGGCAGAGAAAGGAAAAGATACAGACCCCAAAGAGAAACTGTGAGGAGTTGCAGCCTTGCTGCTCTGCAGCTGTGTGAGACAGACAGACAGACAGACAGACAGATGGTGCTGCCTGAGGATCCTCAATGAGACTGTTTTCAGGCAGGCTTGGCTGAGCTCGTGCTACCCTGTCTGGCATGTCTCATGAGGATTTTCTTGTTTGACCACTGCTGACTACAAAGGGTCTTTTCTTCTAGAGCATTTGTTAATGGAGCTATAACTGTGCAAAGAAAGATAGGTCTCAAGTCCAGGCCAATGGGCAAAACTGAACTTACACATCTCCCTCAAAGTTTAAAAAAAAATTTTTGAGATTTGTACTAAAATCCAAGATAGCTTTTTTTAACTTAACTCTCCAAGGGATGTCAGGGATCCTACATGACAACTTTTCTGAATAATATTTTCAATAAAAAGAATTAAGTTGGAATCAATTAGAACTTTCTCTCTTTATACTTTGGTTTGAGGTTTGATGTTCTCCTTATTTTGAGGATAATTATAGGGTTTTAACTTTACATCTAATAAAAAGAAAAGAACAAAATCTATTTTAATTCTGAAATATACTGTTTCTCAAGAGTTAGTCAGATTTCATCAAGCCCTCATCCAGAATACATCATTCAGTCTTAAATGAGAGCCTCTTGACATCTAGGGGTAAGACTGTCCCTGATGTCACAACACCTTAGCCCAAATATCATCTCACCTGGCTGTAATTCCCTAACGTGGCCTTAGTACTGTAAGCAGCAATTTGAGAAACAGGAGCACTGCAGAAGAATTTTAGAAACTAGAAAATCTTGATAAGTGGTTAATATTTGAGGAGATAAACAGAATCTACACACTTTCACGTTGTTATAAAACATTATCAAACAACAGCTCTCATGTTCTGAACGCTTATGTTGTGCCAGGTCTATCTCTAAGTATTCTAAGTGCTCTCATCCGATTCTCAAAACCACCTGTTTGAAATCAAGTTCAGTACTGTCACCCTATCTTACACTTAAGGAAACAAAGGCCTAGCCTGGAGAGACCAAAATCAAGGCCTAAGGCCACAGAGCTAGTAAGTAGCAGAGTCAGGATTTGAATCCCCCTAACTCCAGAGCCTATCTGCTCAGCAATCAAGCCTCCCCCATCAGTGTGATACACTAGGCACCCTGGGATTATCTCCTCCAAGAGGCCTTCCTGGACAACACCTTCACGCCACCTCCTCTCTTCCGGAGTGCATCCTGTTCTTTGTGTTTTCAGAGCCCTTTACCAGTTGTCTCCCAAGAGGAACTGCACATTCCTTGAAGACAAGGTCCATGGCTTATTTATCTGTACAGCCTCAGCACCAACCAGGGAGACTAAGAGCTTACAAGATGTTGAAATAAGAGATACCTAGGGAAGATACCAGAATTAAACATTATTATTCTCATGTAAAATCTAGTATTATGTATTTATACTTTCACTTCACATAATTAGCATTACTATAATTATTCTTTTTTCTAATACAGTATTGATGGTTTATATACACGCATACCTCATTTTATTGTGCTTCACTTTATTATGCTTTGCACATATTGCACCTTTCACAAATTGAAGATTTGTGGCAACCCTGCATTGTCAGATGATGGTTAGCATTTCTTAGCAATAAAATATATTTAAATTAAGGTGTGTACATTGTATTTTTAGACATTATACTAATGCACACTTAATAGACTACAGTATAGTGTAAACAGAACTTTAATATGTACTGTGAAACCAAAAACTCATGTGACTAGCTTTATTGTGGTGGTCTGGAACCAAACCCACAACACCTCTGAGGTAGCTTGTTGATAAGTTGATTCTATTTTCAAGTAATTCTGTGAGAGCTTTATAGTTGTAGTAGGCAGCTGTAACATTTAAGGCATCAGCAGTGACCAAATGAATGAATAAAAGGAAAATATACATTGTACATTAGATAAAGTAGAACTAAATGCTAATTACTGATTAAGGATGAAGGCCAAGATGTAACCAACTACAACACTTTGAGAGCTCCCATTTTAACAGTCAATGCTCCCTTTCCCCAACAGAAACACACCATAATGTGCTCATATTCTACTGAAGGGAAGAGTCCCTGTCACCTTCTCTCTTCCAGGTTCCCTGTTAAGCTGGGCTTTCTCTTTCTGAAGGTACTCTTAAATCTTAATTTCAGGAAATTCCTAGCAAAACAGTCGTGACACACAGAAAATTTGTGCTGGCAGAGACTTTACTAGCAGCCCAAAGAAGTTAGGAGCCCCGCTCCTGAGCAGTAGAGTAGGACACCATTACAGTGAATCTTGGCCCTACTGGCTATTGATCTTGAACAGTGACTTAACTTCCCTAGGTCTCAGTTTCCTCATATGTAAAATGGAAGTGAAACAGCTCCTACTTTATAAGGCTGTTGGGATAAGTGGTGAGATACTATATGTAAAGCACTTCTCCCATTACCTGGCACACAGTAAGTACTCAGTAGATGTTAGCTATTGCAGCCTATGGGAACTGTTGAGGGACAGCAGCCATGTCCCACAAAAGAACTGGCCAGGGACCCAACTTCAGCACTGGTGTCAGCACTGGAGAATCTTGATCTTCAGCTGAACCATGCAAAAACACAGCAGGGGAGTCCATATAGTACAGACACAAGTGATCAGGTTCTAGCTGTGTGACCTCACTGTACCTCTGTTTCTTTATGTGTAAAATATTGATAATAATAGTACCTGACCCATACATTATTGTGAGGATTAAGTGAAAAAAATGTATATGCACTTACACACAAACATACATGAACAGGTCTGGAACATAACTGTATAAATTATCTGTTATTGTTATTCTAAGCCACCTTCAGCCTTCACTTGCTACCCAACACCTCTGTATTGAAGTAGACAGGTAAATGATATTCTATGTGGTCACCGGGAGAAATTTTAAAATATTTTCCTATATGTTTCAAATAATCTCAGAAATACTTTGCATTCTATATTTCTGTTAGAAGAAGTTGGAGACCAGCCTATCAGTAAGTCCCCTTCTGCTTTTAAAATATCTATCATTAAACTGAAAAGGTCTTGAGCAGTATGTGAAAATGCATGAGAATTCACATTCTTCCTATAAAAGTCTAGTTCTCCTCTACATATTTCAGAGAGAGAGAGAGAAAACTGTAGCTTAGGAAAATTATTTGTCAAGTAAAAATGGCTGCAAAAGTATTTATTTACAATTCTCATTTGATTATTCTCTCTGTTGAAAACCAGTAAAAATGCTCCTGAAGACTTTAAATAAAACTTTCATTATATGCAAAGGAAATGGTACAAGTTACACACTAAATTGTTGTCTAGTTTCTGAATTAAGTCAAGTAAAGAAAGGAAGAATCCAAGATACTGCTGAAACACACCATTCCTTCTGGTGATCTGCCACCTCCAATAAAAAACTGTAATCGAAGCCAACCCTGGGCAAAGCAAGGTCCTGACAAAAGACTCCATTTCCTCCTACAAATACCCACATCAGGGCTGTACCAAGCCATCTCTGCACGTTGGTGCTTTCTTGGTCATTAAGTATCTCTCTCTCTCTCTCTCCCTCTTTGTCTCTCCGTCTCTCTCCCTCTCAAACACACAGGGTCAGTCACAGTGATGGTTTAGAGGGAAGATGAGAAAGAGAAGACTGAACAGCTTTTTATAAACTTGACATGCAGAGCCCTGCTGTAAGTACCTAGAGACTCAGCAATAACCAGATCTCCACACTGTCCCTCCCTGGCAACTTTCCAGACATGAAAGAAATAACCCCTTCAAAAGACTATGTTGAAAACAGCCACAATGTCCACCTAACCCTGCACATTTCAGAATTCTTCAAAGTACAGCTGACCCTTGAACAACACAGGTTTGAACTACATGGGTCCACTTATATGCAGATTTTTTAAAATAATAAATACTATGATGTAACATGATCTACAGTTGGTTCAATCCATAGATGTAGAACAGCTGATATGGAGAAAGAAGACATACACAGGAAGGGCTGACTTTAAGTTATATGTGGATCTTCTACTGCACCAGTAGGCTCCCCTAATTCCACCCCACTTTGTTTTCAAGGGTCAACTGCAGTATTTAATGAACCCTAGAAATTTCAAACTACTAAAATTCTTCTGGTAGTACTACCCAGATGCATGACTGTTGCATTTTAAGCTACACTAGGGAAAATACTTGAAGAATCCTAAATTGTAGTTCCCCCAACAATGTCCATTGTCTATCATCCAAATTTGTCTTATGTCAGAAGGCCACTGCTTTGGCAGCTATTCAGCAGCCTATGTAAAATGAGTCAGGGTACTTAGTCCAGCTCCAGACAACTGATGTCTAAGTCACATATCACCTGTACTAGGGATAGCCCCAGACTCAGAGTGTACCCCTGAGGCTTATTGGGTGACAAGATAGGCCAGAACAAGGAGACACAGAACCCCTCAAATGGAGCCCAGGAGCACAGCAGGTGATGGAGAAGGGTTTCAAGAGGGATGACTGGTCTGGGAGATTCAATGTCTTGATGACAACAGCATAAGTGAAAGTACTTATGGACTAGAGGAATGACTATGTGTATGTTTGTGGGGTCGTGGGAGACAGGAAGGCATTAGAGTCCGACAGGAGGAGACTTAAAAGCTGCACAGATCCTGATAATTTCCCAGCCACAAAAGAAGATCTGGGGTTCCAGGCAGCACACCAAGCCAGGGAGGGGACCGGCTGAGGCTTGGTCATAGGAATGGCAAAAACTAGTCACCAGTCATAGTGAAGTGAGCCACATCAGATCCTTTCAAGAATTAGTGGTGGTAGGGATAAACAAATAGACACAAGTATGTGAAACTATACATGAGAGAAAAACTCTAAAAATTATAAGATTATGTATCTAGTCTCATGTTTACTGCTTACAAATTATGTGACTGTGGACAAATCACTTGACCTCTCTCAGTGTATTCTGGCAGCTTTAAATGGGGACAATGACCATCACACCTACTGCACAAGGTTGTAAAGATCTGATGAAAGGACAGACGTGAAAGCAGTTCATAAACATAGTGCTCTAAGACTTGTGACATGGCTTCTTTTCTCCTTTGTTGCATAGCCGAGGAATGCTCTGGACTTTCAAGAGGAACCATAGCTGACAATGTTAGGACTTTCCATGGAGGGAGTGGGGAAGCACCTGGGCCGGGAAAGATCAGGATCTATGCAGCTTTTAAGAACGCCCTCCTGCCAGACTTTAATGCCCTGCTGTCTCCTCCCATCCCCAAAAACACACACTGAGAGTCATTCTTCTAGTCAAACGGTTATCTTTGATTACTCTACTATCAACACGATATTTAATTACTGTACTGTAAGTTGAAACTGTAGGCCTAGAGACCCCAAAGCCCACGGATATGTTTTCCTTGGCCTGCAGGTTGGCCTGCTTCCTCACCTTCAAAAATTACATATATCCTCTAGTATTTAATATTTCAAAAACATGTGATTCTCATCAAAACTGTCATAAAAAGTCTTACACATAGCATTCAAATATGTTAGTTGAAAAAAATAAAAGGAAAAACAAATATGTTAGTTAATTTGAATACCTACATAAAGTCTGAACACTTCAAGGCTTGAGATTGAAGGACAGCAAGACTTTTAAGCTAGGAACTGGTTTAGGCCTCCTTCCCCTTGTCTATTGGATCCAGATCTAAGAGCAGGTCTATGGTGCCTTAAATGTGGAGGTGGGAGGCAAAGAATGAAGATCATTACATAGGGTCAGGCATACGTTCTCCTGAGACCCACTTCTCCTGTTTAGCTTCTCAGCCCCAGCACTTAGCCCCAAAGCCCCTAGAATTATTTATTATCCAGGATTACCATCAATTAAGCAATTCAACAAATTGTCTTTACTAATGGGTAATCACCAGCTTAAGGGCAGGGGACAGGCCTGGATGATAACTCTGGATCTTTTCAATGAGCCTATCAATGACAACCTGGAACAAATTATGCACACATTTTGAAATCCACAAAAATGCAGACCAGACTCTTCTCCCTAGTGTCCACCCCCGAACCCACACATGCTCTATCTTGGATCCTTGGTCCTCAGCCATGGTTTGTGTAAAATGGCTTCAAATTCATTTTCCACTAAGAGTTTAAATGTTTCTCTTTTCAATAATGAAATATGGGCAGTTCATTCCAGAGAGCTGCAAAGGATTCCAGTCTTTAAAGCCCAGAAATTTTAACCTTCTTTTACAGGCTGACAGCAAAAGAAGCTTGTTTCGCCAAAAGGGATACCAAGGTAATTTGTGAAGACCTGACCTCATTAAAATATTCCTGAAATGTGACCAAAAAGGAAGAGACGTCTAAATTAACTGTTAGAGGCCTATCCTGTGTCAAAAAGTGGCCTCAGAACAGTATTATTATCACTTCCTTTTTTACAGAAAAGGGCCCTGAGGCTTATAACGACCTCCCCAGGATGGTACAGCTGTAATCAAAGACAGAATCGAACTCGCTCTCAAGCCCACAACTTCCCCATTACCAATTTATCTTCACCAACCACAGGTCTTGTACCAAGGGCATGTCTTCCCTCTAAACTGCCTCTAAAAAGCTTAAGAAGTCAGAGGCTGAAAATGACCCAAAACTCAAAACATAAAAGAGAAGACCCCATGGTGATTGTTCCTTAAAACTAGGAGAGAGAAACAGAAAATTAGTACATAGTGAATCAGAGCAAAGATATGCAGACTTTCATAAGTGACAAATGATCCCCAGGCCAGAGAGGCTTTGCTTGAACGTAATAACAAATCTCAAGAAAGAACAGATCCCTCAGAAGGAGACTGGGAGGTAGCAGCAAAGGTAAAAAGTCTGAGACAACAGTCATCAGAGCCCATCAAGCACTCTTCAAGGAAAGTCTTCCCTGGCTGTTCCAATCCTTAATGGAGAGAGATGTCTCAAACTCATCAATTTCAGGAATACCAAAAGCCATGACAGGAAAGACCAACAGATTGAAGCACAAAACAATTAAACATCGCTATAAGGTAAAAGATGCCTTAAAAAAGTCAAAGGGTGAGCATAGAAGAGGAGAAAATATTTGAACACGTCAGAAAAAAAGGTTAGTATTACTACTATTATAAATATTCTCCTTCCCTGCCAAAAATGATCAAGGACAAACAACTCAACAGAAAAAGTGGACAGGACAGGAAATGAATAGACAAATCATGGAACAGGAAATGCAAACATCTCAAAAACACAGAAAAATTTTCAACTTAACCTATAGTCAAGAAACATGCAAATCAAAACAAAGGTGCATTGTTCCTACTGATCAGTGTTTAAAAAAAACCCCAAATCTAAAGATATCAGTATCACTAGGACTAGTGAGGGTACAGGGAAGCAGACACTGTTCCATGTTTCTTGAGGATGTAAGAATGCTACACAATCCTGGGAACATAATTTGTCTGTGTACTGTAATAAAAATAAGTATGTCCTCTGATCTCAGATCCCACTTTGGAGAATTACATATTGAGGCAATTTTAGTAGTGGCAAAAGGCAGCTTCAGCATAAATCAATAGAGGAATGACTGAATAAATTCTGGACATCTGTATAAATATTGTACAGTTATTAAAAAGAAAATAGCATTACTTGGAAGATAGTAAAAGGGAGTGGACTCAAAATTGCTGCTTCCACAAAGGCAAAGCTACAGAAACAATAAAAAAACTGTGATTTCCAGGGGTTTGGGGAGAGGGAGGAAGGGAGGAATGAATAGATGGATCACAACGGATTTTTAGGGCAATGAAATTATTCTGTACGATACCATAGTGGTGGCTACATGTCATTATGCATTTGTCAAAACTCGCAGAATATACATCAAGAATGAACCCTAATGCATACCATGGACTTTGGTTGATAATAATGTGTCCATGTTGACTCATCGATTGTACCAAATATGCCACACTGATGAGGAATGTTGAGGGCAGGAGTGTATATATGCATAGGTGGGGAGGGCTGTGTGTGATCTCTCTGTATTTGCAGCTCAGTTCTGCTATGAACCTGAAACTGCTCTAAGAAATAAAGTCTGTTAATTTAAAAAAAAATGATGCTTCCACAATCCATGCACCTTGGGCGAATTAATCACATCTCAGTTCCTCATCTACCCTCTGGAGATAACAGTACCTACCTCACATGGTAGCTGTGGGGTAAATGAGATAAAGCATAGGGACTGACATCCAGCAAGTACTGGAATGATGTCCATGATACCCTGTTGGAGGAGTAGGGGAGAACTGTACAAACTGTATAGCATACATCTATTTTAGTTAAAATAGTACATATATTTTAGAGCACACTGTGCATGTATGAGTGTGGTGGTGAGAGGAAAGGAGAGAGTTTTAAGTCTTTCTTTGTACATCTCAATGTTGTTTGGCTTGTAGCAAAGAATATATATTGCTTTTATAGTTTGGAAGACTAATCCAATAACATTTTTTGAAAGTGGCGTGAGTGAGAGTGTTAGCAGGAGTGGGGGATACAAAAGCATAACTAAATATTGGGAAGTGAATCGAAAAGCTGAGAAGTTTGACAGGTCTGGAACGCAGTGTGCAGAATGGAGGGCAGCAGGTATGCGGCTGGGAATGGACAGAGGAAAAGTTGTGGGTTCTCGGAAAAGGAGCATGGACTTTCCTCGATATTTAAGGAAAATTCTTTGGAAGAAAGGAATGCAAGGTATTGGCTATACTCTGGCAATGATGAACTCTGCCCCTCCATCAAAAAAAAAACTTTCAGTGGCTCCCTTTTACTCTTTACAGGGATAAAGTCCAGACCTACCTAGGTCCATGAGTCTAAGAGCCAGGCTTCTCAGCCCATCTTGCCCCAACCTCACTAAACTACTTGTAGTTCTTAGAAAGCTCTGCTCTCTCCAGCTTCCAAACGTTTGCTCAGGCTGTAGCTTCTGCCAGCAGTGCCCTTCCCCCATGCCTTTCCTTGTTCTGCTTGGGTAACTCCTCAGAGCTCAGCTCAAACATCCCATCTCCTAGGAGGTTCACCTTGATCCCCCAAGGCTTAGTTTCCCTTCTAGGTCCTCCTATATCATCCCGACATTAACCTAAAAAGAGCACTTTTGACACTGGTTTGTAATTGTCAATTTATGGTCTGCCTCTTCACTAAACTACACATCCCGTAAGGGCTGGTGCTTAATAGTATTTCTTGTTGAGTCTTCAGTACCTAGCACAGAATATAAGACAAAGTCAGAAATCCATAATGAATGTTAAATAAATGAATGTCTTGAAACACACAAGCCATCTAACTCTTTCACTTTTCTTGTATTCTATGTTTTCCCAAAATGTTTCTAATTTAATTCCCTGTCCTATGTATGATTTTCTGCCCATAACAGATCATATCACTGCAAGTCTGGGTCCATGTGACAGTTATATTGTTCACTGAAAACTAACAAACTGGCAAAGGGATTTTATATGTCAATCTTATACTTTAGTTAATACAAGTTCTGCACTGGAGGGGAAAAAAAAAACCCTCTATGTGCTGGCAAAAGCCAACATTTACATTTTAAACAAAGGGCTACAACTCTGAACTAAGGTAAATTTCTAAGGTAAAGGTCTCTTGGGAGGCCTTTCCTGACTATATCTGGACCTTGAGTCATTCTCTCATTCACCAAATATGTAATAACCCTCCACTAAATGGCAACTTTCATTCTAAATTCTGAGGATACAGCAGGGAACAAGACAGATGAACCCTACCCATCATGGAATCACATTCTACTGGGGGTTAGCAGAAGGACAGATAATAAATGTAAAATAAGGTAAGTTCTGGTAGTACTAAAAACTGTGAAGAAAATTAAGCAGGACAGAGAATAATTAAAGTTAGGGGGAAAAAGTGAAAGCTCTTTGGAGGTGTGGTCAGGATATGACTTCTCTGAGGGATGGACATTTGAGCTGTGACCTAAGTAATGAGAATCAGTCAGCCATGAGAAAACCTAGGGGCAGAGAATTCCAGGCACGAAAAAGAGCAAATGCAAAATCTCTAGGTACGAATGAGCTTGAAGCATTCAAACAAAGATAGAAAATCAGGTTGGCTGGAGCATAATGAAAAAAGGTGAGTGGAGAGCAATCAGAGGGTAGGTGTAGAACAGATGATAAGGAGCTTAGATTTTATTCTAATTGCAAGGGAAAGACATTATTGAGGTATAGGTAGGGAAGTGCCATCTTGTCTATAGCAACAGCTTCACCAATAAGAGTGATTGTTCTCAGCTGTCTATTCTTTTTCCTATTTTTCAGTTTGTTCACAACTTGGCAGGAAGAGGGATATGGTGTACTGAGGCCCCTGAACATTCTCAGCACTTGATAGTGCTGTGCATACTAACACAACAAATACTACTGTGAATTTTCCTATGTTCTTTAGCCATGAAATTATATTCAGTCCTTGTTTTTTCCCTAGTACTATTTTGTATATATTTCATAGATTTGTACATAGGGATGAGTGCAGTTTGTTTTCAAAATGTAATTTTCTAAAGGACGATTATTACTGGGCAATATATATAAAACATCAGAAGAGTTAAGATCAGTAGGAAAAGATTTGCTCCTTAACTTTAAACAGTTAGTTCTTCAAGACATACTATTACCAGAGTTTCACAGAAGGTGGATGAATATAATAATGGGTTGACTAAGGAAATCAGGCTTGCCATTCTGTTTCTTCCTGTGTATGTTATTTGGCTTGCTAAATTTTGATTTTAACATTCATAAAACAATGATAGAAAACATGGGCCTCATATGAGAAAAGATTATAAAGCAAAATAAAGATGTGATAACTGTAATAGAAGCTCTGGGCCGACAGATCTTTAATATTTCAAGTAAATGGCACTTTTTAAAGGGACACAAATCTTTAAGCATTTAGATCTATAGAAAATGAGCTGCTTTTTAGATTGAAAAAACAAAAACCAGGAGCTTAAAGCTTCAGTTTAATGC
The DNA here is from genome assembly GCF_048564905.1 of Vicugna pacos. Taxonomy (NCBI): domain Eukaryota; kingdom Metazoa; phylum Chordata; class Mammalia; order Artiodactyla; family Camelidae; genus Vicugna; species Vicugna pacos. Next base: position 30,542,995 of record NC_132988.1, read on the forward strand.
AGAATAAACTGCTCTTGAATCCTCTGTAATAAATTGGCATGCATAATTCAACTACTGTCATACACTAGAGGAAATTCTGACTGGCTTGGACTTTATCATGATTACTGAAAGGAAGTTCTCTAGCAGAACACAGATTTTTAGTAGCAAGTAGGTCCAGGAGTTTCTGATGAGAAGAACCAAAAGATCACAACTTGTCCCCGTAAATTTTGCAGCATAAAGTAACAGTCTAGAAGTCATGATTTCTGATAAGCGTGACTCCAAAAATAAGACTAGTCAAGAGGCTGAGCTTTCTTACCCAGTTTCTTACCATCTAGTATCTTACTTGCTGGGAAGAGGAAAAGCTGGCCCAAGAAGCTGGGAGTGTTAATAAAATCCCCTGCAACTACACCACATTCCTCACCTAATTTTATTCTCTTAATCTAGTAATCTCCAAACTAGAATAAGTCTACCCTGAGATTCTATAAGTACTTTCTAAGGGGAATACAAGCACAGATAATTGCTGAGACACCAATTCAACTTTCCGATTTCAAATCATTTTTTAAATCAATCTTTTCTCCTCTCACCCATCACAGGTCTCACTGTGGCAAACTGCTCCCATGTGCAAAAAGCCTCTAAGGCACCATACGAAGGAACAATTGTAAATATTGATGTCAATATTTAATTTAATCAAGGCGTGATAAGCAGCAGATTTCCTGACTTTCCTTATCTTAAATATGTTTCTTTTAGGAGAAAAGCATGGTGTTAGAAATTGGGTATTTTGGTCTGTGTTGTGGTGTTGTGAATTCAGATATATTGTAGAGTTGGGTAGCAGAAGTTATGATCATTTTTGCCTAATGCCATTTCCTCTTCCACTCCCTGATGCTGTCAAAGAAGACTGTTGAGACAGCAACAGGGTCCTACTTCATATGGGTAACAAACTCACAGTAAAGTTTCATGTTCCATATATCTATCTCAGAATTCAAAAATGGAAAATTTGTGAAAAACATTCTGGGAAATACCCATCAGCTGCAAGGTACACCTGCTCAGTAATGAGAAAGAACGTGATATCATCCTCGTGTGTTTCAACTGCATATTTCAAATTATTTCAAGGAAAGAGGTGTTAAAAAATTCCAAATTTCCTTCCAACAGATCAATGTTACATGTAAAAGGAACATATATCAGAGCTACGGTAAAGTTTTGTAGTGTTTTTTGAACAATTACTCAAACTCCTGGGAGAAAATATTTTCACTAATTTTTACCTAAGGATTACTGAATCCAGTAAGTCAATACTCATTTTTTTTTTACCCAAACACTTCTGCTCATTATCACCAGTTAACCATCTGTCACCTCATTAGCCATCTCTTTTACATAATAAACTTAGATTTAAATATATAATTTTCTATTGTAAAGAATGCATTTAACAACAATCATTTATTCATCTTTGTAAGCTCTGCACCTAATAATACCCCCACATGTTTTCTTATTCTGTCTTCTAGCAGAAAATTACATTCATAAACTAACTGGAGAGGGGGAACTTCATCCATTTCATTGAGACATATTTCCAATAAAATTTTAGTTCTCTATAGTAATTATTTGTAAAAATCTGTAATGCAGTTATGATCAATTATGTGTTTCTAATAATAATTATAATAATAACTCAATCCAAAAGAAATTTTTGGTACTTGAGAATCTTTTGGTCATAGAAATTTTTTTTAAATTATAAATAATTTTTTATTGCATAAAAGAAAGATTGGATAAGCAATAAAATACATTTGAGCATAAAATATATTTCTAAGACTTCTGTGGGGAAGTAGAATAAAAATACAAATTCAAAGAGAAAAAAGAATAATGTAAAATTTCTGTAAAAATGGATGATAGTGATTTTAAATTTCTATGGGATTTAATTTCATTAAGTGCATTTTTAAGTGACATGACCCTTTTTATTTTCAAATGTTCATATTTACATTATACTAGAAATTACACTTTTTTGCAATTAAGGACAAAAAATTTCACATGTAAACCTAAAAATTATTTTCTGTGGTATGTCATCAAAAATGTATAAAGATCATTGCCTCAACCCTTTCAGCTTACCCATGAGATCAACCTGGGACATGTGAATCTCCCTTGGGTAAGAAGTTAGCAGTCAGTTAGGGTAGTCCTGTTGCCATCTTCATAAGGCCACTTCAATACTGATTTCACTTCTTTTGTGGAATCTCGTGGGGCCACTGGTAAAGTGTAGGCTTTGTTTCCAGAATGTCCTGAATGAGTCAGAACAATACATCAATTAAATCAGCTCCCATACTATTCTGTACCCAAGGCTGTAATTCACAAACTGTTCTATTTGCCACCTCAAATTTCCCATGAACTTGTTCAGCATTATCAGAAGCTCTAAAAAGATCAAATAACATAAACATACCGTAAAAATTAAGAGCCAAAAAGATGTCCTCGATTTTATTACAACACCTTCCCAATATGAATTTTCCAGCAAGAAGTGAAACATTCAGAGATCACATTATCTTGTTCTTCCAAATTATAGCCCAAAGTAATTAGTACCAACTTCATGTTAAAGTCCAAAATTATTAACGTCCAACATTGAACTCTCTTGCTCTTATGAATTAAAGTTCAAACAACAGGTTGTGTCACTGCCTGGCAGTGAACTTAGCTCCCAAACCTGGAGCTCCCCTTCCCTCAGAGGGCCTATCCTGTTAGCTTACCCCAAGTTCCTTGGCATGGGCAGGCCTGCCTTGGCACCGACAGAACTCTGTGAAACTCGTGGTATGAAGCAGCAGAGCAGAAAGCACACTTTCTGTGGGTGGCCTGGCTCCCATGAGAAATGAAAGAAGAAGAAGGTGGGCTGCACGTGCCAAACTTACACATCAGGAAACTTGCTGGTAGTGCTGCAATAAAGTATTGAGTGTTATGTTAGTGGCACCCCCTCCATACTTCAAGAAACATCTGATGTGGGAAAGAAGTGTTTTCCCCTAAAATAGAGAAATAAAACAGAATTACAAGAAACAGTCTCTCTTATTTAAGAAATATTGAGCTCAATTCCTAAGCTAGGTTTGCTGGGAGATTCACAAGTGAATCAGAGCTGGATGCTAACAACCAACCACTAACATTTATAACACAGTCATATGTCAATGCCATATATTTTAGAGTTTTGTTACAGCAGTGCCCTACTTCCAGCACCAATTTTTGTATTAGTATAGATTAGGCTTTATTTGCTACCAAACAACCCCAAATAACTCAGTGACTTAGAAAACAGAAATGTATTTCTTGGGGGGAAGGTATAGTTTAAATGGTAGTGCACATGCTTAGCATGCACAAGGTCCCGGGTTCAATCCCTAGTACCTCCTCCCAAAAAATAAAAATAAACCTAATTGCCTCCCACCCTGCCAAAATTAAATAATAATAAATAAATGAAATTTTTTTTTAAAAAAAGAAAGAAATGTATTTCTCACGCATACAAACGTGTGTTAACTGAGGTCTCTTTTCCACTTTGTCCTGATTCAAGGACCCCGACTGATGGAAGCAGCCACCATGTGAACTACTGTTGGGCTGGTAGATTAAAGAAGGCCACAAATTCTTTGTCACTCTTCTCCCCAGTCCCCATCAAGAGGTGGAGTTTACTTCCCTTCCCCATGAAACTGAGATGGTCCTCTGTCAGCTTTTACCAACAGAATATGTTATTTCCAGGCTTAAGGCTTATAAAGACCTGGAAGCGTTTGCTTTTGTGGTTTTCAGAGTCCTGAACCATCATGTAAGGTATCAGGCTACTCTGCAGAAGAAGCCAGGTGAAGTGATGCCCTGGGATAGCACTGGAAAAAGAAAGGCTCAGCCATCCTAGCATCCCAGTTGAGCCTCCAAATTACTCCAGCCCCATATAATACCTGCCTGGAATCATATGAGAGAACTCAAGCAAGAATAGACATCTGCCCATGAGCCCTTTCAACCCGTAAACCATTAGAGATAATAAAATGGTTAATGTTTAAAGTCATTAAGATTTGGGATGGTTTGTTATGCAGCAATAGATAACTAAAACATTCTGTCACTGTACCAAAAAGAAAGAGCATGAGAAATTGTACATGAGTTCTTACAGCTTTTGCTTCGAAGTGACACAGATCACTTCAATCACACTTCAGTGGCCATGCTGAGTTCGGAGGAATAGGAAAATGCAAGTCTACTATGTGTGCATGGGAAAAGAAATGGAAACATTTGTTAGTTAGTACTAATACCTCCCAGAGAAAGATCAGGTCTAGAGAGGTACATCTTCCATAGCAATGACAAGTCAATCGGGGAATAGTGGCTTAGGTTTGCTGGGGAAGGGAAGGCAGGAAAGCCACTTGTAGATATAGGGAGGCCTCTGAGTGCCAACTGAGTTTCTGAGATAGCTGAGCATCCCTGGGCATAAGTAACTGAGTAAAGGAAATCAGCATACAGGACAAGTCCCTTCATGTAGGAATGGAAGGGAAGGGAGGAAAGACAGAGCAAGTCACCAGTCAGAAAGTTACTGCAGTATTCAAAGCAAGAGTATCCTACTGGGAGAATTGGGGTCGGGGGGGGGGGGACCTCCCTCCTAGACCAGTTCAGAGGGCTTAGAATAAACATAAATTACTCAGAGGACTCAAAAAAAAAAAAAAGAAGGAGAAGGAGGAGGAGGGGAGGGGGAGGAGGAAGAAAGGAGAAGGAGAAGAAGAAAGAAGAAGGAGAAGAAGAGCTTCAAGTGTGAAGCTGAGATACTTATTTTATCAAGAGTATAAAAGAAAAGGTTTAATTCCCATGGCAGATAATGTTAGTTACCTACCCAACATTCCCCACCCTACTTCCTTGACAACAGAACTTCAATACTGCTCAATTCCTCTCTTCCCTCCAAACTAATCAGGAAAAAGAAAGCTACACACACATAATTCAGTTACAAGGTAAATCCTGATTGGTCTAAGCCAGTGGTTCTCAACCAGTCTCATCTCTCTAGGGAGTATGTGTTGGGTGGCGTGGAAGAGGGTTGGGTGTTTTGGTGTCACAATGCCTGGGGTTGCTACTGACATTTAGTAGGAAGGTACCAGAGATGCTAAATGTCCAGCAATGTACACCACAGTCCTGCATAAGTTTCCAAAAGCCAGATAAACACTTACCAATCCCGGTAGTCCCATGCTTCTTGTCAGTTACTGCTTTAGGGTCTAGCTCGCAACCTAGTTCTGGTAAGTAAGATATAAGGAGTGGACTGCTGTGAAGCCTCTGGTATGGCTTCTTCCTGCCTGTTGATGTTGTCCCAACCATATGACACCCAGGACTGCTACAGCCACCTTCTCCCTAAAACCAGTTTCTTCCCAACTCCCTGTTTACATAATTGGCATTTCCATTTCCTTTTACCATATCCTAAAGCAGTTTTCGACTTCTATTAACCACTAACCTTAACCTTAGGATGACCACTCATGAGATTTGCGTGGGACAATCTGATTTTACTCCTATTCTTCCTGTGTAATTAATCGTGACTCCTTTCACTTACAAAATTATGCCAGATTGGAGAAGGACAGACCATACATGGTCACTTACACCCAATTAAATATTGCTCACTCTGCCTTAAGATGCCTCTAAAGCAAGGGTCAGCAAACTATGGCCCGTAGGCTGTTTTTGTACCTCTGGAAAGAAAAAAAAAAAAAGTCTTTACATTTTTAAACAATTGAAAAAGTCAAAAGAATGATATTCCATGATACCTAAAATTATATTAAAATTTCAGTGTCCACAGTTTTACTGGAACACAGCCATACTCATTCCTTTAAGAATTGTCTATGGCTGCTTTCTCACTAGAAAGCAGAGTGAGTAATTATGACAAACAATGCCTAAAATATTAATGCTCGGCCCTTTAAAGAAAAGCTTACAGATGCCTACTCTAAAACCACCATCAGTTCAGTGTTCCTCACTTCCTGCACAAATATGGTAGCCTACTAATTGGTTTCCCATTCTTTTTTCCCAGTCCAATGCTTCACACACCTGGTAGATACTCCATCTAGTGAAGAGTTTTGATTCTCATTTGCCCCTTCGTATCTTCAATGGTTCCTTCAAAACCAGCAATATGAAGTCCAAGCCTATCCCTTGATAATGAAGACTACAACCTTGGTTTTCCAGAGTTTGCTCCTCTTCAGTACTTAAATCCCAAATGGATCATCTGCTGTTTCTCCAATAAGCATACCATACGTCCCCATTGCCTGCCCACGTCTCTCCTTCATCCCATCAGCTCAAGATTAAATGAAAACTGTCACTCCCTCGGTACACCTTCATTCACCACAAGGGTAGTTCACAGCGGTGAGGCGGGATGGGGGGGGGGTGGTAATGGGGGAAACTCAGCGACACAAAGACAAGACTACGGCGGGAGAGAGCACGTCAAATGAGTTGAGTAAGTGAAGTGAGGGGCCCAGAATGAGGCTTCAGAACTGACATGTACCCTGGAATTTTCAGGACTCAAGAGGCTAGAAAATTCTAAAAGACCCAGGTAGACAAAAAGAAACTGTAAATAAAGCTAGATGAGCAAACAGAAGGACTACCATATCCTATGCACTTCTCTACCGCTCCAGAGATTACGATTTAAGAAATAATGACACCTTTAGTCAAAAACCTGAAAGAAAATTCTACAAGCCTTGGCCAAAACCACGGGGGAGTGGCTACTCGGTGTCAGCGCACACAGCACGTACATTCCCTTGGCCAAATAATCCTCGTGAGGGTTCCGAGCGCTCTCTCCTTGTCAGGCGACTCCAGCTAGTCGCCAAAACTTCTGGGCAGTTGCTTTGCCTGCCCGCCCACGCTCCAGGCTTCTGGGCAAGCGCGACGGCGCCCTGGGGGTTGAGAGAGAGACACCCCTTATCAGTTTGCGAAAGCAGTTAAAACCATGTCGCGGCCTCCCACTAAACTACCAGCCCGCGCCCTCCGAAAGGCGCTAGGGCAGACCCCGCCTCAGCAGCCGCCTCCGCGCACGCCAAGCTCTCGGGCGGAGAGAGAGCGAAGAGGCGGGAGTTCGCGGACGCAAACCCAAACCTGGGAAGGGAAGCGATTCCTGGGCGCACGCGCACAGCGAGGGGACTGGGCGGAGCGTGCCTCCCAGTAAGGTTGCAGAGGAAAGGCGAGCGCGTGGCGCCCGAAACCCGCGCACGCGCCGTAGTCTCGCCCCGCCCATGCGCGCGCGCGGCCGGCGCAGCTTTTTTTCTTCAGGCCCGCCCCTCTCTTTTGCTTCAACTAGAGGAGGTGACTGGAGAAAGCAGAGACATGTGGGTCGAGGTGGGCGGGGCGTCGCACGCGAGCGCGGCCTGCAAAAGGAGGGAGGGGAAGGGAGAGATCCAAGACTACGTTACCCCGTCAACACCCAATCGGGAGCCTGCCTGACCCCACCCCCTACCCTCACGTTATTGGCTGGGAGGGCCCATATGGGCGGGGCCAGTCGTGGGGTTGGGGAGGGCAGGGGGCGGGGAGGAGGAGGAAGGCGCTGGCGGGCAGTGATGGCGGCGGGTGATGGGGACGTGAAGCTAGGCACCCTAGGGAGTGGCAGCGAGAGCAGCAGCGACGGTAGCAGCGACAGCCCCGGCAGCGCGGGAGCAGCAGCAGAAGGGGGTGGCTGGGCGGCAGCGGCGTTGGCGCTTCTGACGGGGGGCGGGGAGATGCTGCTGAACGTGGCGCTTGTGGCGCTGGTGCTGCTGGGGGCCTACCGGCTGTGGGTGCGCTGGGGGCGGCGAGGTCTGGGCGCTGGGGCCGGGGCGGGCGAGGAGAGCCCTGCCGCCACTCTGCCTCGTATGAAGAAGCGGGACTTCAGCTTGGAGCAGCTGCGCCAGTACGACGGGTCTCGCAACCCGCGCATCCTGCTCGCGGTCAATGGGAAAGTCTTCGACGTGACCAAAGGCAGCAAGTTCTACGGCCCGGGTGAGGAGTTGGAAGGGGAGGGGGAGGACCCCCTGCAGCTCAAGAGCATCCCCCTTCTGATGGGGAGGCGCCTGGGCACCGGGTTAGTTTGCCAGCCTTCTCGACGTCTGGACCCCCGCGCCTAGTCTGCGGCATCTGAAACGGCCCGCCCCCCACACACACCCGAGCTCGGGCACCTACGGCGTTTCCCCCCAAAGTCGGATCCCAATGTTGCCCCAGGAACCAGCTCTCAGCTTTCATCTTTCCCCCATCCCATTTCTCCTCGCAGCCTTTTCCTGTGCTGAGTTTTTCAAAATCCTTTTAGTTGTCGCCTCAGCCTTTCCTGGGCTTTTTGATTCCTGGGATGGTTGGGGGCAGAAGGGAGGCAAGATTTCTAAAGTAGGGACCTAAAGTTTTAGGCCCTGTAATTCACAGCTTTCCTTTCTTTACTATTCTTTTGCCGTTGATCTCCCTTTTCCGTCTACTACTGCCCATAAGGCCACGTTTAAGTATACGTAGTTCCAGGTCCCAACCCTCTAATCTGTGAAGTCCGGGCATATAAGCAACACCTCTAGAGTCTTCTTTTTTTTTTTTTTTAAACCAGTTTTGGTATGGAGAGATGCTTTCCAAGACTAACAGTGTATGTGGGATGACACAGACCAGAATGCAGATTCCTAATAACTGCTGGCAAGGTTATTCGCCCTGAGTTTTGGTTTTGGGGGTGGAGCTCATATACCCAGGAGGCGTGCCAATCTGGTTTCTTTCTATATCCTTTTTGTGTGTGTGTGTGTGTGGTAGGGAGACACACATCCAAATCCACGTTGATTATGACTTAATTGTGTTTTCACTGAGGAGAAAAAAAACTTTCAAAAAGCTATGAATTCCTATTCCCATGCACCAGTTCTGCAAATTTAATGATTTTTAGAACTTTGCTTTCATAGAACTGTTTATGTAGGGCACTTGGTTTAGAAACTTCTTTTACGATGTAGTTGGAGCATACATTTCAGATTATGCTGATAAACTTCAGTTCAGACTCAAGGAACCTGTTGTACCATAAAATTGAGCAACATTGTACATGCTGGTTTTGTAGTTATTCTAAGCTTTAGAAAAAAGTGACTACAATAAAAAGTAAACAACAAAATTAGAAACCTAGAGTGACCTGTTAATTTGAAAGAGTACATCCAAGCCTTAATTCCGGGGGATTGGCAAGTCTAAAAACAAGTTGGTTTCCTCGTTGATTTAATCTGTTAGTGAGATGTATTGACACTTGAAAATATATACTTCTGATTTTTGTGGTTAGATATGTTAGAAGTGCTGGAAGATATTTTTTGGTTTGTTCTTTCTTAATAGGAATAGAGAGAAGAAATTGGAGATTCTACATGTTGAACTATATATGTCTTAGTTGCTTGTATTTTATGTGTATATCTGCATTCAGTCCAACCAAGTCATTTGCTTCTGGTTATATAAATATGAAAACCAGATGTCTCCCTACTCATATCAGCTGAAATGGTTAACATACTTTTTTGTTTGTTTGTTTACTTAAGAGCGTGTGGGATAACGTGGTAGGGCCAAAGTACAAAATTTAAACGGACAGACCAAGTAGTTAATTTTTTTTAGTCAAGGATTTATACAGTATGTGTATTCAATGATTAGGAATTGTGTACAGATTGAGATTTTTAACGTAGAGTTTAACCAACTAGAAGATGTGCTTTTGTAGCCCCTATCTGAACTGACAGTGAAGCAACCGAAGTATTAGTGCAAAGAAGCATATGAGTCTTCATAGATAATGCCTTGCCACTATCTGAAAATAGCTAGGAAGAAACAGTCATAGACAGTTTGGCAGCATCCAGTGGCAAATGTTCTGCAACAGAAATTTTAAAATTAAGATAAGAGTCATAGTTATAATTTAGATAGCCTTTGTGTGGCTTGAGCCAGTTAGCGCCCTCCCCCCAGATAACAACAGAGAAGCTAGTTTAGGTTAGCTTCCACTGACTCCGAGGTCCTCATGAGCAGGCTAAGAGTGATATTCAGTTATTTCATTCTAAGTACTTCTTGATTAACAACCTAATAGAGATATCTGGAGTGTTTTATTATTGAAAGGTACCTTAAAGTTAACCAGATCATCTTATGGGCTTGAATATGTTGATATTTCACATCAATAGACGATATAACACTTTTCCAAAAGTCCTGAAGCCAAATTTCTGGCTACAAAACGGACTTGAGTTTTGATCTTAATTTTCATTTCTGTCCTCAAATCAATCAAGCAGTTTTGTAGCAGAATAATTCAGAAGCAATAATCCTTATCTGAGACTCTTCGTAACTTAAGAATGAGCAAAGGAAACCAGAAAACCTAGTTTCAATGCCTAGCCAGTATCTACTCTCATTTCTCAATAATGGTTTTAGCATTAAAAGATTGTTTTGTGAGGCTTTTTTGACGTTGACGATATTGTTCTTGTTAAGCATACATTTTTAAAGTTCCAGTTCTTAAAAAATTAAATAATAACAGTTTAATTTAGTGGAGAGAATACATAATGGCAAACAGTTGGCATTAACTACATTTGTCGATATTAAATTTAGTAACAGTTCAGGCACTTGGCCAGGAGAATGGTCATGTAAGGAACAATGAAGATGGAAGGAGAAAAGAAACCAGATTTCTTAAGCACTTACCACATCAGATCCATTGATTTGTCATTTCCACAATGCTTCAGTGAAGTTAGTAAATAATCCTGTCCTTCAGATGGGGAGTCTGAGGTTTAGGAATTTGGAGTAAATTGGCTTGGGTCACATAGACATGGCATTCAAATCCAGATATATTTGAGAACAAGTCCTATCAACTCTATTTTAGGTAAATTGCATTCTGGGATAAACTCGTAGAGAATCTCACTAGTGTTATTTTGTATGACCTCTCCTGGTTCTCATAAAGATTTAAAGCCTCAAAGAAACACACTTTAATAACTTTATATTGTGCTGTTTGATATGGTAGCCACAAGCCAGGGGTAGCTGTTTAAACTTAAATTAATGAAAAGTAAATGTAATTGAATATTGAGTTCCCCACACTAGCCACATTTCAAGAGCTCAGTAGCCACATGGCTACCATATTAGACAGTGCACTTAATAGAGTAGCTCCATCTTCCCAGAGAGTTGTATTCAACAGCATTGATTTCTAGAGGTCAAGGTAGAAGAAGGACACTCCATTTTGAGTTTATTATCTTACTTAATCTTCAAACAGCCCTAGGAGATAAGTAATGTTTCCATTTTACACATGTGGAAACTAAAACTCAGATTTTTCCCAAAGTCACATATCTAAGTGGCAAAGCTAGAAATCAAACCCACTCTTAACTGGCTTCACAGGCTGTCCCCTCTCACTGTGTCACAATATAATACAATTTCACATTTCCAGAGTTGTAATAGATGAGGAAGACTCCAACAGATGGTTTAATTTTAAATGATTTGATGTAATATTATTGCAATGGAACTCTACCAAAACAGTGTTTTTTAATATATTATTAAAATACATATTTAATATATTTAAAATGGCAAGAAATGATACAATCCACCTTTGTAATAGTCTATCCACATTTACATATTTTGATATATAGCTTTCCCTTCATCCTGTGTATTCTTTGACACATACCAACTCTATATTTTCTCCAACATAACCTTGTAAATTGCACTGGAAAGAAAAAATATGTAAGAAGTACCCCCATGAGATGCTTAATGTTTAGGAGGTAGGGGAAAGGAGCACATATACCTTTCATGTGTTTTTCCTCCTTTTTTAACTTTATGTTCAATATGTTAACTTTTGTTTAAAGTTTGCAAAATGCAGCTGAGACAAGAGTTGCAACATATAGACAAACCTGTTCTTTCCTGAATGTCCTGTTAACACTAGCCTCTCATCCTAGTTTCTTGCTTTGAAGCCAGCTGGGTTTGTTGTTAGGGCAATTGCTCATACACATTCATTACCTACCAGTCAGATAAAGGGATGAGCTAAGTTTTCTAATGAATTTTGATACTCTGCCCAAATTTATACTAGTTATTTCTACAGTACCTACTTGGTTAGCTCCTCTGAATTTAATACCATTTCATTTTTTGTAATCTATGAGAGATTTTGTATTAAATACTAACACAGAGTATAAGAGGATAGTTTAAAGCATATATGGGACCAGAAGATGTTGTTCAAGTTGGGGGGAAGGAATAGATTTAGTAACATCTGGAGTTAGCCATTTAAGTTCTTTAAATAGTTCTTTTAACAATGTGACATAGACCACCCCTCCCTCATGTACCTGTGACAGACATCACTAAATAACTGCTGTACTCTGAGAGCCTGCATCCTGTCTCAGTATCTTTAATACAGAATTTCATCTCCACTTTTAAATTCTAAGAAGGAATTGCCTGAATTTCATTACATCATTGGCTAAATAAGATGTTTTGAGAAATGCAAGTTCTCTGAGTCTTCAAAACATGCCTCTCTACCCTATGGAGTTTCTGGTCTTTTGAGAAAGGCAGATGATAAACAAGCATTCAATGATTATAATTTGTAATTAAATATGCTGTGAAAGAAATGAACAGGATATATAATAGAGGATAACAAAGGACTTTAGATGGTTAAGAAAGGTACCTTATGTATATTAGTCTGTCAAGAAAGTAGGAGTGGATATTTAAGCAAAAACCTGAAGGAGCCAGCTATTCAGAGAGAGATTGGGTATATAAAGTGTTTTGAAGCTTTCTAGCACTAGATCTAGAACTGACAATACCGTATTAATGAGCAGAGGAATAAACATCCTTATTGCCGGTACTGATTTTCAGATTTGACTTCAGCCTTTGTTTGATTAGTATTACCTCAGTGTTACTTTTTCCATCCTTTTACTTTCAGCCAATCTGTATTTTACTTTTCCCTTATGAATAACATAGCTGGATTTTTTTCATTGAATTTAAAATCAATACTGTCTTAACAACTTAGTTTAATCAGTTTATATGTTTTGTCACTGCTAGTATATTTAGATTTATTTCTGGCATCTTATTTAGTAATTTCTCTTTGTCATACTTTTCTTTGCCTTTTTTCGCCACCTTTTTTCCTTCCCAGATTGATACTTTTCATCCACTTTTTCTGCCCTATTGATTTGGATGCATTCTATTTTTTCTGTTATTACTACCAGACTTGGTTTTACTGTGGTTTTTCAAACTCTATCCCCAAATTAGTTAAATTATTAACTTTTTAAAAACAGTCTTCATTTAAATTTACCAATATAATTATCATTTTCTTTATTCACTGTCATTTCTTGCATCTCATTCTTTTGTTCAGGGTTCAGTTTTCATTTTAGTGAGGTGTCTCCTCATTGGTAGAAAAAATTAGATAATCACTCTAATAGTTACAAAATTATCTGTTATACATATTAAATATTTACTTCCTCCTGCAAGTTTCTGCTCATTAAACTTGTGTCACCCTATTGTACTTGACTGTATTAAAGAAAGCAGTTTGAGGATGCACTAATTGGTAGATTTATTGATTTCTGAACTTTAAAAATATTAGAATCAGTAACATTTAGGTTTGTTATGTTAAGGGGGTAGGTAGTGAAAAGAAGTCTTACTGACTTCTCAGATATGCTTCTGATTGTGTTAGGAATGCAGAGAAATATGCTTTAACTAGACTTCAAATCCTTTCTCTGAGTAACCCATCCTTTTCCAACTATAGTTCTTAATATTATGTTCTTTATGGTCTCATGGGAAAAAGCAAAGAAAACTGTTTTCAAAAAATCCTTTTCAGAAGTTAAATGCTTCCTGAGGGAAATTCAAAACATGTGGAGAGGACAGCTTAATATAGTTTAGAGAGTGGGGAAATATGTTAATCATTGAATCATTCTTTTCTATTCAACAGTTAACAAAACATCATTTTCTCTAGAATTAGCCTTGGGTTATTAACTGTTGACTCAAGTTCACTCTTACCAAACCAAAAAAATAATATGTTTTATAAAGTTTTGTTTTTACATCATTCAATGTTGAGACTTCCCTAGGGGAGCTGATGGAGAATTTTGCTAGAGAATGTGCTGGTGTATTACTTACTGAAAGATGGAGGGTTTTCTGACTCCTATTTTTATAATGATCATCTTTTTTCTCTCTCCTTTTTACCATTTGGATGTGTTTCATGGTTGATACTCTCAAGTGTCCTGAAGTAGACTGACTTTTGTAGGCCAAGGAGGGAAATATTACAAGACAGCGCTAAGAAAAGCTGTCGATGTCTCCTACACCTTTTTTGTTCATGCTCTTCCATTTTGATTTAACAGGTATTCTAAACTAGCCATTCGCCTGAAATTTTGTGATTAGTGAAATGCTTCAGTTTTCAGGGTTGTCATTCCATCTTTGGGTTTGTGTTAAGTTTTCTCAAAATGTACTGTGTTTGGCGATGTTAGAAAAGTAGAAAATAGTACTTCCCAATTCTGTCAGTAATTTTAGGCAAGTCAGGAATGCCTCTGCTCCTGTTCATCTGCCAAATAGGGAAGGCAAAAACTGTCCCTTCCACTTTGCAATACTGTGAGAGGAGTCAGAATGCTAGGAAATGCTCACAAAGTTGAAATTCTCATTTTACATTTGTAGGTATTCATAACCCTGATCAGTTTTATTTTTCCTTTTGTGTGTTTGATTCACTGTTTTAAGTTTGTAAGCACTGGTTCAATCAGCATTAAGAGCCTATATAATGTTCAAAGATTTTTTTTGTTGTTTGTCAAGAAAAAAAAATCGCACTAGTTGTGTGTGTGTGTGTGTGTGTGTATATGTGTGTGTGTGTGTGTGTGTGTATATGTATATATATATATATGATGTCCTTGCTTAGTTTTAAAAGTTAATGTTTCTCCAAAATAATCAACTCCAACGAAAAATCTTCAGATTTTACTCTGTACATACAAACAGTATTGAGTTTCTTTCTCTTAAATGTTTAATCATACCCTTTTGAATACCAGTTGAGATAATGGGCAAAGTTTGAAAGCTGTAAATGTTGCCCAATTGTTAATTGAAAGTGTCCCATTTTCTTATATAGAAGACAAGTTTAAACATATAAAATGGTAGCCTAAGTTTATATTAATAGGAGAATGGTTAAATAAATTATAGGTATAGCCATTCAGTGGGAAAATATATAACTATTAAATGTTAATTGTGATAGTCACCTAATATTAAGTAGCAGTATGGAAAATAATTAAGATTGGAAAAGCAAAATAAAAAAGTATGTTACTAGAAGTATTACCTTTATTTTAGGTAACATCTAATGTTAGATATTAATATATTTAGATAAAAAGATATTTTAAAATATATTTTTAAATTTATTGCTAATGCCACTTTTGATTTCATGCAATAAACTTTTCAGAGAACTTTATGGCATAGTAATTTCTGAAGTTCAAATTAATGCTCATAAAAGTTAAGATTTTTTTCTAAGTAAATTCTTGAATTCTATTCTTAGAGAAACAGTTTTCTGACACATAACTTTCAATTTCCTAAATGCTTTCAAATATGAATATGGGTATAAATATTATTTTGCTCATTTAAAAATCAAGGAATTTCCTTTTTTTTTTTTAACTTGTATACTTATTAGAAAATACTTTATTCTGTTAACTGGACAATAAGCTCTCTTATTGACTACTCTGTTGCTCGTAATAGTTAAACCAGTAAATCTGGTTTTTAAATTACTTTCTCTAAATTACCTTTGTCATATATGGATAACTTTAAGACTCAGGAAAACAGTATTTTCTTTTGTAAAATTATGTTATTTTAGAAATCTTGTTTATTAGCATGTGATTTTTTTAAAGTTTTTTTTGTGTTTTTTTGGGGGGTAGTTAGGTTGGTTTGTTTGTTTTAAATGGAGGTACTGGGGTTTGAACCTAGGACCTCATGTGTGCTAAGCATGCACTCTACCACTGAGCTATACCCTCCCCCCACCATGTGTAATTCTTAAAACATTTTAAACAGGAAATTTAAGTGGTCTGCTCTCTGCGGCCTAAGATGAAGACAAAATTAACCCTTAAAAGATTTGTATTATAAAAATCATTTTTTAAATGGCAGACTTAACCAACTGTATGAAGTAGAATTCTCTCCTCCCCAGAAACATTGCTGCTGTTAAGTACTTGGTCTGTATTCTTCCTGATGTTTTTCCATGCATATACAAACATGGGTAAAATGTGTGTATGTGTATATTCTTTTTTAATTCAGAGCAAGTCATACTATATACTCTTCTGAATTCCTTTTTTTAGTTAATATGTCATGGACTTCTTTCTGTGCCTGTACATGTAGAGTTGCCTCATTCTTTTTGATAGCTATATACTATTCCATAGAAGTAATGTGCTATAATTTATGTAACCAAATTCTTGATATAGAAAAGTAGGCTGTTTGGATTTTGTCTATTATATGTGTTTTTAAAAAGTGAAGTGTCTTTATCATCATGAATTTGGGTGGAGATTTTATCATAAGTGAATCTTTTTAAAGGGTCAAAATCTAGAGTTTCTCCTTATTTGAAATTGCAGTTAATTCATATGAAGAAATTTATTATGTTCCTACTTCATGTCAGGCACTGTGTTGGGCACTGAGGAAACAGAGAAGTGCAAGACAGTTTCTGCCCTCAAGGACAAACTTTGGGAATGGCTCACTTCTGTTAGCTGTTCCTCCTTAGACAGGGTGATTCCTGATTCCTTGGACAAAATGCTAATCATTTTGTGTCAGTTGAAAGAACTGTTCCTTATGGCCATATACATATCTAGGCGATGTTCTGTTGATTATTTTTAGATGCCACAGTTAATTAGCAGTAATCAGTAAAGCATCATTTCCTCTCAAGAAAACTGGCTTCCAAACCAGACTGTTCAAGTTTCCTCTTCTCCCTAATACTTCACAGTCTCAATCTTTGAATATGTTTTTGAGTATCTGAAATAATTGAAATTTAAAGTTTAAATTTTTAGTGAAACACTTTACTTTGGTCAAAAGACAGATTTCCAAGAAATTTCTTCTCATTATTGCATCTAGTGTCTGTGCATGTTTTGAAATTAAGGGTTTGTACCAAATATGTCATGAGGTTTCTTTTATTTGACTTTTTTCTTTGAGACATTCTAAAGTATTGTTAGGTAATCTAAATAATTTCTTTTCTTCCCTAGAGGGCCCATATGGAATATTTGCTGGTAGGGATGCCTCCAGAGGACTAGCAACATTTTGCCTAGATAAAGATGCACTTAAAGATGAATACGATGATCTCTCAGATTTGAATGCCGTACAAATGGAAAGCGTTCGAGAATGGGAAATGCAATTTAAAGGTACTTTTTTTGTTGGGTTCTTTTTGCAAATATTAAATCTATGGCCAAAGAAAGTACTTGCTATTTCATCACTCTTTAAGAGCCTAATGATACCTTCTGTTTTAATCCCCATCATTACCAAGAGCCTAATGATACCACCTATTTTAATCCCCATCATTATTCGATGATTGTTACATGTGATTATTATTTATAAAATCCATATTTAAATATTGAATCTAAAATTTACAAAAATTATGACACCTTTAGTCTTACAAGGTTTGTTCACTAAGGTATACTTTTTAAAACATAGGCTTATAGTTAAAACTGAATTGATTACTGATATTGATACTATAATTTTAGTTTATTCCAAAATGATTTTATTGATCTTACCTTCAAACTATAAAGAAAAAAATGTCATTCCCCTTTATTATATATCTTTGTGACATCACATATTACTACCTCTGTGACACTCTGGACAACTATTTATATGACTGTGGATCCCTTTGAACAGTTCTGGCTTCTTGGCACTTTCTTAGACTGGTTCTTCTGTATGAAGCAGTCCTCCTATCTCATCCCCTTGGTTTTTCAATTGACTCATTTAACCTAGGTTCAAATTCTTGATAAGGAAATGACTCAGCCTTGGGCATGTCACCTTGGACATAACAATGTTCTAAATTAAACACCTAGTAACATAAAACAAGCAATGTAACAGAGATCTGAGGAGAGAGTTTGATGGGAGAAAGAACAAGAATGTACTAGGGGCCACTCACTGAGATCTCAAAGAACACAGGGTAATAAGTAAATTAATTTTCATCTCCTCATTTGGTTTGTTTTCTTGGTGACCACTCACATATGTCACATTTTCTCCCCAAGAATATTTCTTGGTTGGATCCACTTTCCATGTGATTTTTCACCCCATGTACTCTTCTCCCCACTTCCTCTGTCCCAAGAAAGTCACCATTTTCTGTTTTATGGTCCTCCCTAGTCCAAACTAGAGTCGTATACAAAATCCAGTATATTTATAGATTTCAAATAACTGTTGGAAATTCCATATATTGCCTGCTTGTTTCTTTAATTACAATACGTTGGGCTATTAAGATTTAAAGAACTATTCTGAGACTCACAGTGCACATTAAACCAGTTTCAGAGTACATGTCCCCAAACCTGTTCCAAGAGCCTGGAATGGGTGGCTCCACGATGGATCCTGGACATGCATATTTTTAAAAAAGATCTTCAAGGGATTCTGATGCAGTATCCTTGATTAAGAACTATCCTTGATATGGAACACTCTTCTGCAAAGCACAATTCCCAAGCTTTATAAGTTCCCTGATCCTGTTTTCTTCTGTTCAAGCCTTACTTGAGTACAAAGACCAGACAAGGTAAACAATAGGAAAAACTTGGCTTGTTCTGTATGATTCTAAAAGAGGCAAACACCTTCCTTGCTGTATAATGAAATAGTGAAATAAATTTGATCACTACTGATTTTGTATTGATGTATCTTTCAGAAAAATATGATTATGTTGGCAGACTCCTAAAACCAGGGGAAGAACCATCAGAATATACAGATGAAGAGGATACCAAGGATCACAATAAACAGGATTGAACTTTGTAAACAACCAAAGTCAGGGGCCTTCAGAACTGCAATTCTTACTCCCTCTCACAGAATGTCGAGCATCTTTGGGTTTGGTTCACCTGCTGCAAAAAAACATTCAACAGATTGTCTGTGCAAGCTAAATGAGTCTCACTATGAAGATTCAAATACGAGACATTATTTATGCTGCCAAACTCATTTGTTGCAGTTGTTTGTAATGTCTGGTGGGGCTTCTTCATCCTGAAAAGGAGGAGACAGGGAATTTTTAAAGAGCAAGAAAGTGACGAGATTACTCTTTCCTTTTTTCTCTTTTTTCTTTCTTTCCTTTTTTTTTTAATTGAAGACAAATTGATATGTATTTGCTACTTACGTGTACAAATCTCAAAAAACAGTAAGGGATTCCTATTTCATGTGCTGTGGTTTTGTTTTAGCAATGAAGGAGGGAGAATACCTGGCCCGCAGAGTTGGGGGTCCACATCAATTTGAGTACTTAGGGCTACTGAAATATTGTAATGTGAATTCCCAGACTTTTCTTTTTGGGTTTTATCAGGGAAAAGAAGGATTAAAAGAAAAAAAAAAAAAAAGAAACCCTATTTCTAAGAAATCTTTGGAAATTAGGAGAAGGGATTTCAAGTGGATTTAAGTGAAAGCTAATTCTCCAACCGTAAGATTGAAACTAGTTTTTAGCCCTTTCCTTCCCCTGGATCAAATCAATGTTAATTGTGCCTTATTTCACTTACATAGACTTGAATTATTTTTAGGGAAAGCCCCTGTGTGAATTGAGAAGTCACTACAAGCAGCAATGAGACTGAAGTTGGAATATTCTGTTGACCGCAAAACCTTGATGTCATTCTGTGTATATAGAATGTAAAAGGAATATTCAGTGTTACTGCCATATATGTTAATACACACAAACTTAATTAGCATTGTAATGGCCAAATGCATTCCCCCATGCTTTTCTCTTTTCAAAGAAAATTGAAAAACAAATCAACAACTCTGTCCCCCAACAGCTGCCTAATTTTGGGAGTCTGACTCTCACATCTCACTGGTGTGGGTACAGGGGGCTGGAGTATGGATGTTGTATGGGTGTGTCTGAGTGTGTGAAAGCGCCTTGGAAGGGACTCTGCAGATACTGTAAATACCCATACCATTTTAATAAAGCATGTACAATAAACCAAAATAAGCTTGAGTTGAACTTTATATACAAACTGTAAGCCAGTGGATTATGAAATGATCAAGATTGTGCATTTGATTCAAGATAAGGAAGAATCTTGGAAATGAAAGGCAGACACTGGTTAACCAAGTTGTACACATTGTACCACATTCACTGTAACTTTAGGAAGAAATTCCACTTTGTGGAATGTTCTCAAGAGATCTGAGATTATTCAGGTAAGAATTGATATATTAAAATGTACATATTTTTACTTTATATTTTGATGCCAACTGATTATACTAGCAGTAATAGCACTCCAGGTGTAGTTATTGAACACAAAACAATGAAGGTCTTATACTGTTAGGTATTAAATTCTTCTATTGTTTGGAAAAGCCCTTACTAAAAGCCCAATATATGTCCATTATTTGAGTTCATCATGACTATTTAGGTTCTCAGTTGGGGACAAGTTACACCAAAAAAGACAACTTATTTAATAAGTCACCAGTTAAAGAATTCTGCTTTATGAGTATAATATATGTAGAAGCCATCAAAGAAAGAGGAACTTTTAACTGCAATAATAAGCTAAAGTATGTAAAATACTACATTCTGTTATATTCAGTCTTGGAATGTTTGGTAGAAAATGATGACCTTCAGCCAAATCTTTGCTGAAGACTGGTTGGAACGACTGAAGAATGTTGGTAAATGCTTTGTGTGTTTTTATGTAAAATGTTTTCTAAACAGATTTGTTAAAGTACATGTCCTCTGTAGTAAGCTGGTATATATATGAATCATTTGAGCCTAAAGTTAAGAAAACCTACACTTGTGAATAGAGAAACCCTAAATATTCATGCGTAAAAATTATGGAATCTGTTTAAAAAAAATGAGTAATTTTGTGTTTTGGACTTGAAATAAACAGTGTTCTATGGACAATTCCTCAGTTTCAGTTGAGTGTTGTCATTCTCAGGTAAGTTGATGGGCAGTCACTGAGTAAGGGGATGGGAGCTGTGGTGGCATTTTTGCTGTTGTTTTCCCCTTTAATCACAATTTCCCTAACTTGCCTGATTGTTAGAACCACTTGAGGTGCTTTAAATACAAATTTTTTGGTTGCCAGTCCAAAGCTACCACCCACTGAGCCAGAATTGAAAGAGAATGGATCTCAGACTATTTGTAAGAAGTGCCTTGGGTAATTCTTATGATTGGGTCCTTTGAGAAACACCACAACAATCTTTTCATGTTACACAATTGACCCTTGAACAACAAGGGTTTGCACTGTGTGGGGCCACTTACATGCAGGTTTTCTTCAATAAACAAGTACTGCAGTACTTCACGATCCACACTTGGTTAAATCTGCAGATGTGGAACTGCAGATCCGGAGGGCCAAAAGGGGAATTTCATTCAGCAGAGATCAGCATCTCTAAGCCCCCAAATGATGTGCGGGGTGGGGAGGTCAACTGTATTGTCTTTGTCATCTACTTGAAATGGACCTTAACCTTAGATAACTTTGGTCTGATTCCCTGTATTTGGTTTTGTATCATTCCCAAAATTTCCATAGCATTTCTGAGTTAAAAATCAGGAGATTTCACATAAAATTAATATGCGATTTTTTTAAATAATGAAATTCTATTTTCAGTTTTTTTTCTTTTGATAACATCTCCAAGTTGGCATATGTTTCCCAAATAAAGTCTATACTGTGTGTACCAGCCAGTGTCTCCATTAGGAAGCGAACCCATTCAGGTTATAGATCAAGTTTTTAAAACCTTGACTGGTGCTAAGGCTGTTTATGTTTTCCTGATAGTCATTCTGCCTGCCTTTTTTTAAATATGCAGAATCTGACACCTTACCTACCTCTATCCACAACCCGGAAAGCTAAAGTTAATATATTGAACTAGTACTGGAGAAAACTGTTCTCTAGAAAACTTGACATAAATCAGACTCTCCTCACCCAAGTCCATTTACCTCTTGGTAACTGAGATGTGCAGCACATTGCTAGATAAAGATGCCACTTTCACGTTAACACAGTGTATATAGCCTTACAGTGCTTTTATGGATTCGAGTAAGCTGGTACTACTATAATACAGAATATATAAAATGTATAAATTGCTTTGGGCATAGCGGAAATAAACATAAATGTGATGATTCTTTTCCTCTAATGAATTAAAAGTAGCAAATGCTCAAAGATTGCTTCTGAGTATGTATGTTCCATTAAGGTCAGCTATCAATTTGGTAGATGGTACTAATCACAGATTATGATCTATTTGTTGTGGAAAGAAAGTTCAAGTAAGGCCCACCCAACTTCTCTTTACTGTTAGTAGGCAAGACTCATCACTCCCAGGCAATGTCAGAAAAGCCTGTACTTTCTCACACATGTAAGTCAGACTTTGCATTTGTTCTACCATCACTAGTAACAACATTTGGTCTGCCGGTGATCACTCCACTCAAGAGAGCACTTGAGGTGCTGTGAACACTGGTTTATTCTCAAGAGATTTTTCTGTCTTATTATATCTGTGTACTTACTATATCCCAGCTAAACCAAATTGTGAAGTTTGGTGTAACGAGACTGGTAAACATTTGCATATTTCTTTGCTACATAGCATTGTTAGTGATGACTCATGTTCTCGCTCAGAGAGCACTGCTGTAGACTCTCCTGACTTGTCTTCCTACCTCCATCGGTTCATGGTCCCTGTTGGCAATCTGAAACAAATTTGACTTCTTTGTTTCCCTACTTAAAGACCTTCAGAATTTCCCTGCTCCCTGTTTCAAGACAAGGTTTAGGCCCTCTTCATCAGTTCCCACGGCACTACCTGCTGCATAAAACCACTTGTAACTCCCAGAACCACCCTAGATATTTGCCCACTCCATTCTTCATTCTGTATTATACTCTTCCCCACACCTTCCCAAGTTAACTACCCTGCTAGCTAATTTGCTCAGTCTTAGAGACTCAGGTTCAGACTCAATGCCTCCAGACTGAATTAGGCAACCCCAATTCCATGCAACCATATTAACACAGGTGATTCTGTATTTACTATGTTGTGTTATAATCATCTGTCTCCCTTGATAAGCCAGGGACCAGAGCATACCCATATTTTAGGCCCAGTTTCCCAAATTTAGTTCAGTGCTAAACAGTATTTGCTCAAAACTTTGTTACGTAAGTTCATAAAATGAGAGGGAAGACTAATGGCAATACATTTTAAACAGGGCTCCAAAGTAATGTTAAGAACTGAGTAGAGAGCCTAGGAATTTATCAGGGCAGCACCTCTTCTTGGTTTTATTTGTGGGCTTGCAAGTAAGAGTTTCAAGAGGCTTTTGTGCTGTAAAGAAAAATGTGGGGAAACCACTGAACTAGATGATTTCTAGCACCCTTTCAGTTGATGGATACAATTCAAGGATAGAACCATGCAGTCTGATTTATATCTAGCAATGCTATATGACAGCAAAATACAGATTTGTCTTCACAACTGGATGAAAGCATAAACAACAGAGTGCAACCTTGACCTGAGTGCCTAACTAATCAAAGCTGTTCTGCAGCAACAACTGCTTACAGGCTTCATCAAAGAGGTAACCAAAGGGAAATGGAGGAAAGGAGAAGACGCCCAATTTTTTTCCTTACAACTGAAAACACTCATCAATGCCTTTGAAATCCTACCCAGGGAATCCTTTGCTCCCTTTCACTATGGCCCCCTGGCCTACCACTCCCATCAGAGGCACTAATTTCAGTTCCTAGCCTACTCCAGCGGTAATTTAGAAAAAGGCAAGTTAAGGTGAGAAGCAAGTTTAAATTCGATCTTACCAATGACAAACTGCAATGTAATAAAAGCATAACGAACAGCCCCTCTTGTGGCACTTGCCTGGAAAGAAATGCCTTATTTGTAGGCAGGAAGACCTTTGTCCTTACAACTGTGCTAAAGAAGACAAAGTAAGATAAGATAGGAATAAATAACCTTTTTCATGTAAGAAATGCAGGAGCAAGCATTTTAATTCCTTCTGTTTCAGCTATGTCTGTGGTGGAACAAGTTGAGGCCTTGAACGGGGTCTGAGGCTTTCTGGTGACCTTGAGCAAGTTTCTGAATTTCTATGATCCTAATTTTCCTCAGTTGCAGAGAGAGACTAATAATACCTACCTCAGAGGCAGGAAATAAGATAAAGGCCACCAACTCCATGACAGACTACACATTATTCCTTCCTTCCTCTACTTTGCAGTGGTAGAGAAATATTTTAAGTATCTTTCTAGGTGGTGAGACAGGATAGAAGGGGGCAGGGCACAGCCATTCAAGGAATGCCACAGCAATTGACATCAAAATGGTGAAAGATTCAAACCCCAGTAGGCCTTGAGGCTCAGGATGATGAGATTTAACTTCTGGTAGATCCTGAGCTTCATCATAGGCCCACTGTACTATATTAACATGGTGAATAACACGCCCACAGGCGCCATGGCAGCCCCAAGGCTAGCCACAAAAGGTCAAAGAGTGGGAAATGGCCAATTTCCTGGGAATCCCAGCCCCTTCCCCAGGCTACTTAGACTGGTGCTTCCACTTATTAGCACATGAAGCCACCAAGCCCATAAAAACCAGCAACACAGTACCTCTTAGCTGACCCTGTCTCTCCCTCTTCTGAGACGGCCCACATTCTGTGTATGGAGTGTGTACCTACTTTTAATCTGAGCACCCAACCCCCGTACCTCGTGGCCTTTCTCTTGCCTTTCAATGTATCTCTCCGAATAAATCCACCTTTACTCAACTATGGCTTGCTCTTGAATTCTTTCCTGTGCAAAGCCAAGGACCCACACTTGGCGGGGCACATCCCAGAGGCTCAACCGAGACCTGGGACACAGCCCCACATCTGTTTTCCTGCATCAGTGGTATGTAGTTTTCTTCTTATTTAAAGTTAACAATCTGAATAACCTTTTGTTAATTAAACTGATAGTTCTAAATCTGAACAATGATTACTAGCTTTACCTCAGTTTATCAGTAACAAAGTATTGATGTGTTTGATAACAGAGCATCAATGCAATACTAAAGTTCAGGATCCACATTTATTAATATCCTTACATGCCCAACTCATAATTTATTTAGAATCTAGATTTGGGTGGAGGTTACCCTGAAATCACTTGCACAACTTGGTTAATCATTTGTGTAAGTTGTAGATGAGATGTCACAGACAAAACTGATTATATTAAATTTAAAAAACACTTCATTACTGACCACCTTTACTATAGAACAGTATGCACATTTGTATAAGTTAACTGTCCTTAGGAGCAAAACTGAAAATGCAAGATTACGGCAATGCAATGAGTTCATCAGTGTGTTTGCTCTTTAGTGTCACAGATTTGTGTGCATTGTTTTAGTAAACCTTATTTCAACTGCCATGAAATAATTCAGAATCATCTCACAATCCAATTTGTGTTAAGCAAAACTGGTGATTAGAATGGCTAAATATATTGCAAATGCACTGCTCTAAGATTTTCCTCAAATGACTGAATCTCTTGGAGTAAATTAGAACTTCATTCATCATAAATGAAAAAAATCAGACTGACATATTTCTAACATGTATTCTTGAGCAGTCAGAATTTAGTTTAAATTAGACTTAACTCATGATAGTTAACTATGTGTCAACATGGCTCGTCTATGGTGCCCAATTGTTTGGCTAAACATTAGTCTAGATGTTGCTGTGAAGGTATTTGTGTATGTGAGTAACATTTACAACCAGTTGACTTTAAGTAAAACAGATAACCATAATGGAGGTGGGAGTGGGGGATGGAGGTCATCCTATTAGTTGAAGATCTTAAGAGTTAAAACTGTTTCCCAAAAAAGGAAGCAATTCTGCACCAAGTCTACAACATAGAAATGTTTGCCTGAGTTTTCAACCCACTGATTTGTCTCAAAGATTTTTGGATTTAAGATTGCACATCAACTCTTACCTGAATTTTCAGCGGGTCAGCCCTATACATTTCAGGTTTACCAGCCTCACAATTATGTAACCAAATTCCTTAAAATTAATCATTCTCTCATTATAGATAGAGAGATGGAGATATCTATATATAGATTTAGCTCTATGTTCAAAGATTTAGATATATCTCCATCTATCTATCTGTATCTCCTATTGATCTATTTTTCTGGAGAACTCTAATACACAACTATTTTCTAATAGTACATGTGAGACTTAAAAGTTCATTTTTGTAATTAAATAACAAATCCCTTCTTGATTTAGTTCAATACTTTATACTTGATCTTATATGGCTACCTGGGCTTCAGTTTCTTAACTCTGAAAGACATTTTAGCCATGAAATATAATACTTTTACCAATATGCCTCCCATTGTTTCCAGATAAAATCTGAAATAGCTTTTTATCTCATCTTTGAAGTAAGATGTCATCAGAGGTCATGAGACTGACAAAGAGGAAAGATGAACAAAATTAATCCTTCTCTTGAAGACCAAAGTCAATGTGAAATTTAAGAGAAGAGCATAATCTAGTAATTTTATTCAAAATCACTTCCCTTAACCCAAAGATTGATTTTTAAAAACATTTTTAACAAAAGTAACATGAAATCATTGTCTTTAGGGGAAAACAAAACCCTCAAACATTGCAGCTAATAGTGTTTGATCCTGCCCTAACTCCAACTCCTGATTCCTCTCCAAAGACAACCATGATTTTCAGTTTAGCGTGTATCCTTCTGATCTTTTTTGTAAGCATTTACATTAATATAGCTGTACTTGTGGAAATATTGCAAAGCTTAAGTTCCAGAAACTGTAGACAAGCTGCCTGGGTTTAAATTCTAGCTGTGCAACTTTAGGCAAGACATTCAACTTCTCTATGTCCAGTTTTCAAGTCTGTAATATGGGGATAATTATAGTACCCAATTCATGGGGATGTTTTGAGGTTCAAATGAGTTCATCTACGGAAAGCACTTAGAACAGTGTCTGACTGGACAGCAGCATGTAAATCAGTGAAGCTAGAACACTCCGTTACACCATACACAAAAATAAACTCAAAATGGATCAAAGACTTAAACATAAGACAAGATATAATAAACCTCCTAGAAGAAAATATAGGCAAAACATTATCTGACATACATCTCAAAAATGTTCTCCTAGGACAGTCTACCCAAGCAATAGAAATAAAAGCAAGAATAAACAAATGGGACCTAATTAAACTTACAAGATTCCGCACAGCAAAGGAAATCGGGACCTAATTAAACTTACAAGATTCCGCACAGCAAAGGAAACCATAAGTAAAACAAAACGACAACCTACGGAATGGGAGAAAATTTTTGCAAACAAAACTGACAAAGGCTTGATCTCCAGAATATATAAGCAGTTCACATGACTTAATTAGAAAAAACAAAGAACCCAATCCAAAAATGGGCCAAATACCTAAACAAGCAATTCTCCAAGGAAGAAATACAAATTATCAATAGACACATGAAAAAATGCTCAATATCACTAATTATCAGAGAAATGCAAATCAAAACTACAATGAGGTATCACCTCACATCAGTCAGAATGGCCATCATTCAAAAGTCCACAAATGACAAATGCTGGAGAGGCTGTGGAGAAAAGGGGACCCTCCTACACTGCTGGTAGGAATGCAGTTTGGTGCAGCCACTGTGGAAAACAGTATGGAGATTCCTCAAAAGACTAGGAATAGACTTACTGTATGACCCAGGAATCCCACTCTTGGGCATATATCCAGAAGGAACCCTACTTCAAAATGACACCTGCACCCCAATGTTCACAGCAGCACTATTTACAATAGCTAAGACATGGAAACAGCCTAAATGGCCATCAACAGATGACTAGATAAAGAAGAGGTGGTATATTTATACAACAGAATACTATTCAGCCATAAAAACGGACAATACAACGCCATTTGCAGCAACATGGATGTTACTGGAGACTGTCATTCTAAGTGAAGTAAGCCAGAAAGAGAAAGAAAAATACCATATGAGATTGCTCATATGCAGAACAAAAAAAAAAAAACCATAAATACAAAACAGAAACAGACTCATAGACATAGAATACAAACTTGTAGTTGCCAGGGGGACAGTGGGTGGGAAGGGACTGGGATTTCAAAATGTAGAATAGATAAACAAGATTGTACTATGTCGCACAGGGAAATATATATAGCATCTTGTGGTGGCTCACAGCGAAAGAGAATGCGACAATGAATGTATGTTCATATATAACTGAAAAATTGTGCTCTACACTGGAATTTGACACAACATTGTAAAATGATTATAACTCAATAAAAAAAAGTTTTTTAAAAAAAGAAAAAAGAAATTATAGAAAATTACAATTAAATAAATTATATTCAAACAAAAGTAAAAAAGAAAGAACAGTGTCTGGCACACAGGAAGCAGTATAAAGTGTTAGCTATTATCATTTTCATCTCCCCTCTTTTTTAAAAAATCATAAATGGCATCCTACTGTATGTACGTTATTTTGCAAATTTGCTTAACCCATTCATGTATTTTGGAAATATTTCCATAATATTCCAGATAAAATCTAACTTTTTTTTTTAACTACTTCAAGTCTCATTATCCATATAATGATTTCAAACAGTTCCTCAGTACCTAGAAGAAATATCTTCATTTACCCAAATAGTTTTTCTCTGTTTTCTATATGATTCAGTGAACTAATGTATTGTGGGTTGAGGGGAGGGAGAGTGCTTGATAAACTGAAAACAATTATGGAAAAATTTGTGCAGTGTCTGGATACCAAATGGGTATCAAATGGGGAAGGAGATAAGACCCTGCCTTATCTGGGTCATACCCATTACTACCCTTGGTAGCCTCCAATTTTTGAGGCTTGTCTTGCATTTACTAAAGACAGTGACTCACCAAAGATGCAAGCAGTCATTTGGCAAAGTTACCATATTCTGGCTGTCCTATTTCTGCCTTCTTCCGGTAACTTGAGTTGCTGCCTCACTGCCTTGAATGAAGCTGCATGTATGTTTAAAGAAAGGCAAGGCTGGGGGACAAATGATTGGTATGGTTGAAGGTGATGTTTACATTGTTCTTTTACTCCCTTTCGAGGGCATGTCCTCCTTTAGACCCAAAAAGGATTAGGAAGTACTGCCACCTCATCTCATGCTGTCAGTGTCCATCCCCAGAGTGCTGGGTGAAAGGGCAACAGAGAAGGGCAAAGGGAAACGAGGCAGGCTGCTTCTTTGATCTTCCTAACATTACCCTCAGGCTGCTCTTTAAGTAGACTCCCTTGTAGACTCCTGGGACAAAGCAGGCATTTGGCAAATGTTTGCTGATTAAATAAATGAATCATGACATCTTTTCTTGCCACAGCAGGACGAAGTATATTTCACATTAAAATTTAAAAAGTTGGGGGAAAGGGCTCTGTATTATCAGCATGTATTTGTATGTATCTCTTCCCTCCCTCTCCTAAATCCTCACCCTATTGCATGAATTCTTAGGAGCAGAAGTTGAATATAATCTATTATTGTATCCCTAGCTGTAGGACAGTGTCTGCTCATAAATGTTAATGAACAAATGAATGAACGAATGAATGATTTTTGCTAAATTAGGTTTGTCCTAAAGCATCACTTACTCCTTAGGTTAACTCCAGAGACGTAAACGCCCATGAGTGTGCTCCAAAAGGTATAAGACCTCAAGGGAGGATCACTCCATCTTCCTCTAGGGCAAACCCACCTTTATCAGACTGGGTCAGAACTA
The DNA here is from genome assembly GCF_048564905.1 of Vicugna pacos. Taxonomy (NCBI): domain Eukaryota; kingdom Metazoa; phylum Chordata; class Mammalia; order Artiodactyla; family Camelidae; genus Vicugna; species Vicugna pacos. Next base: position 30,572,541 of record NC_132988.1, read on the forward strand.
GTCAGCTTGTGAATCCTTTAGGAATTGGGGACCATGGCAAATGTTCCTGGGGCATTTTGTATTTTTGCCATCCACCAAGCTGGTAAGTACTCCTCACTCTTAACCAGATGGTCTTTGAGCTGATATTTCTTCCCAGCCACATGTCTGAACTGACGTAATTGTGTTTCAGAGGTTATTAGAGAAAAGTTGCTAGCAATACTATCTGAAAAGAGCCAATGCCTTATTTCTGTTTATGTGGCAAAGGTTTTCACAACAATCAGCCTTCTCAAGAAGTATATACACAGCCTCCCTAACCAGGTCCCATGGGAGACAGCATGAAGCCATGGCCAGGTGGAAAACACTGTTTGCAACTCTGAAAGAATAACATCAGTCAGCACACTTGCCAGGATGCTCAGAGAATGACAAACAAATACTGTGCCTTATAAATAAGAAAGAACAGAAATCTGAGTCCTGTTGAGAGTTTTCAAGTGGATTCCAAGGCTAAATAAATGGTCTCTCTTCAACCAAATGTAGCTAGTAAAGGAACAGGATAGAACATTCAAGCGGGCCCAGCAAAGACAATGAACTTTTCATTTTTACAAATGATGCTGGGAATGTGAGAGCTAAGTGCTGGGATAAAAGTTAAAATGGCATCCTAGCAAATGAGGGCTTCCTTTGCTTACCACACCTTGCAGTGCTCACATTTGTCTAACTCAGTTGGCAGAAAGGATGTCAGCAGCAGATTAGGGAATCCAAGTCCATTTCATACACCAGTTCTGAATCCCCAGAGAATCCTGGGGAAGATAGGGCTGACCTGATTTCTTGGGGCAGAAGAGGGGCAACTCCAAGAGAGGAAAGGGGCCAAAATAGCATTTTTCAAATGAAGAATTCCTCCCCTGCCTTCATTCCTAGGAGCTGAGACTTTTACTTTCCTGGTGAGATCACAGGTACTGAGTGTGTAAACTCCAAACCCTTTGGCATTGATTCTTCAGAGGATGTTATAAATGGCAACTCCACCCTGCCCCATCTCATTCTGGATGTGGTATTTAAAATAAAGGCATTCAACATTTTCCTCTAAATTGGCTTAATTTATGTACATTAACCCTGCAGTCACTAGGACTTCCCTTATAGCTACATTCGGCCAGGCCTTATCTTTTTTTTTTAATAATTGAAGTAGAGTTGATTTTCAACGTTGTGTTAGTATCTTGCTGAAACAAGTTCAGGTATTGTGAACTTCACATAAAGAAGAGATAATTTCACAAAAGATTTATACATTTAGACCTTAGATAAATTATGGCCCTAGGCTATTCAAAAGCTATACTCTTTATATATCTCCTCATATAAAGCAGGGCCTAAGTTTGGGGGGCTCTAAAAATGGATTTCTTACCTGGGCATCCACCAGGAGTTGAAGCAGCCAAGAAATAACTCGTTGGAAAGAGTCAGACAGACACCCTCTCTGCAAGCTCTTAGTCCTGTTGAAACATGCCTCACAAGGACATGAAAACTTTCTTCAACACAGCCCCATTGCAACAATTCGAGCAGGTACTATTCAAGCCAGGTACTCGAGAATACAATACACAAAAGTTCTTTTTTTCCTATAACCCAATTCAATCTATATTTTGAACTTGCATTTCCTTTTGTGTTGGATGTAAAGTGGCCCCAATTTCTTTGTAGCTCCTCACAATGAGGTGAAACCTATTTCTCCACTCCCTGAATCTGGACTAGCCCTGTGAATTGCTTTGACCAAAAGAACGTAGTGGAAGTGCCAGGTGATTTCTGAGCCCAGCCTCAAGAGGCCCTGTAGCTTCTGCTCTTATCCTCTTGGAAAGCTTACACCATTCTGTGAAGATGTAGAGAAAGAGGCCCAACCACACCAGCTGAGGCACCAGAACTGTGAGTGAGGACCTTAGATTGTCCAGCCCCAGGCAATCCCCAGAGAGCAGCAGCTGCATGAGTGACCTCAGGCAAGAATGGCAGAAGAGCCTCTCCAGCTAAACCCAGCTCATTGTCAGCCCATAGAAACTATGAGCAGATGAACAATAGCTTTTTGAGCCATTAAATTTTGGGATGATTTGCTGTGCAGCAATAGATAACTGATAAAACCCTGGTAATTGAAACCATAATTGCAGTCAATACCAAAAAAATAAGTTTGATTTAAATTTAATCAATTCAAAATTTCCTTATCAAAGTTCCGTACAACTCCTATATCTAAGACCTAAACAATGCATTTAATAAGCTCAAGCTATTATATAAAAACCTACATTCAACAGAGAATATACTTTCAAGAACACATGAAAGATTTACAAAAATATTTCATGCATTAGGAAAAACAGAAGTCTAAATAATTCTGAAGGATTGCTATGCAGACTAAATTATCCTACCATAATATAATAAACTTAGAAATTAACCAAAGGATACCTTTTAAAAATCTCTTTTGTTTAGAAACTGAAAAATATTACTAAATATGAGTCACTTTTATAGCTCTGGAATGGAAACACTATGTATATGCTAAAATCTATGAAATTCATCTTTGTGATACTTAAAAGGAAATTTATAACTTTACATGAAATTTTAGGAAATAAATATTAAAATAAATTATCTAAGTCTTTAGGCTATTTTGGTTGGGCTTCCTGGAAGTTGCAATCAAAATTATGCTTGTGAAACCAGGCCCTCAGTTTTTATAAAGGTTGCCATCCCTCCCATTTTTCAGTCTAATGTTCTCCCAATGGGGCTATTTCGGTGCCCTTCCGTCCCTCCCATTCTTGATTGATTCTGAAAGTCTATGCTATGGATCTTCTCTTAGACAACTATGGAAAATATCTGAATGTCAGTCCATGCAAAATTTTATGCACTGAATTCTCTCAACTTAAAAAAAAATTCAGCTCTATTGAGATGGAGTTGACATATAAAATTGTAAGATATTTAAAATCATAATGGTGAAAGGATTCCTCCCATCTAGTTAATTAACACAACTACCAGGCTCCAGATCAACCTTTATCAAAAGTCCAACTGAAAGAAAAGTGCAAAGAGGATATCCTAAAGAATGTACAGTTACTTCATCTCCTTAGATATCTCAGCTTTTACTCCCTGGATTATCACAGGAATGCATATGGAATCTACTGTCTTCCTTTGGATCACCTTTTTGAATTACATATACTGTTACATCTTTGGTGTACACAGAGGAATGGTGGAGGAAACTACTGACAGAACCTAGTACTTTGTTTATTGAGGAATGTTGTCAAAAATGTCCATGTGGCACTTGATGCCCACATATGAAAACCCACACTCGAAAACCCACACACACGTCTTATAGGCCTAAGTAACAAGAACAGTTTCCTTTCCCCTTTGAAACTGAACTGTTATCATTTTAATGGACCATGAAGTTTTGTTTGTTTGTTTGTTTTTGTTTTTCTTATTTAAGTATAATCAGTTTACAATGTTGTGTGGACTGTGAAGTTTCAACTTATCATGTTTCTCTTTTTACCTCGGCTATTAAGCAGCTCAAAAAGTTATTTGCAGCCCAGTTTTAGTAACCATAAACTACTTCGTGACTTATAAATCTGCTTGCAATCCTAGCTTTAAATCTTTTGTTTAAACCAATAGTTTTATTTTGATAAACCATTTATCATAAGGTTAAATTTCTTGTAAATAATCTCAATTCCTTTATAGAACGAAATAGGAAAATATACATTTTAAAAATACCAAAAAAGAATTGATATTTTGAGGAGTTCTTGAACTAGAATGACATCTTCCTATGATGCACCCATACGTCTTCCTAGCTGGTGAGTTATATCTGACAGATAATTTTCACTCCATTTAGTGCTTTTCAGTTTTCAGAAAAAGAATGTTATCCATAAAAGTGGCTTACCTGACCAGTCTCAGGTTTCCCAGAGGCTATCAATTGAGTAAATGATAGGCATCCTAACATCAGGTGTTTCTTGCAACCTCTGTTAACCATTCCTTCAGGGGTGACCTGAGAGGCTGCTGGGCAGGAAGACAACTGCTCCCCATGGGGCCAGTGCCCCTCCCTGCCTTCACTCGACAGCTCTTTTATACATAATAATCCTCAGGGAACCAGAATGTTATTAATCTTCTTAGGAATCAGATCATTTTGATGGCTGCTCCTCTCAAGGGAAATGGGATTCACCAAATCTCATCAAATAAGCCAAACTGCAATTAGTCCCTCTAGACAGACACTTAATGGTGTTAGAGTGTGATTGTAAAGAGTTTTTTTTTTAAAAAAAGGTATTGGACTTTCAGAGCTTTGCTTGTTTTTAAGCAAGTGTGAAAGAAAAGTCACTTCCACTGTTTAATAACAACAAAAACATTCTAGTGTCACCTCCTGACTTCCAGAGCCAAAATATAGAAGTTAGTTCCTTCCTCTCTCCCCCTTTTCTTTTTATTAGTCACTAAATCACAAAATGTATGCTTCTTGGATAAGTCCTTAATATTTTTTGACTTAATAGATTTTAAGTGGGAGAAGGAGGACATACTAGGTAGGAAGAAACAATAAAGGCGTATTTGGAGTCTTGAGATGATCCACTGGGAAAACTGCTAGTGGTGTGGAGAACATTAAAAAGGAATGTTTAGCAAAATGGTACAGCCACTTTGGGAGACAGTTTGGAACTTATAAAACCAAACCAACTCTTACTATACAATCTAGCAATCACCATCCTTGGTACTTACCCAAAGAAGCTGAAAATTTATGTCCACACAAAATGCTACACTTAGATATTTGTAGCAGCTTTATTTCTAATTGTCAAAACTTAGAAGCAACCAAGCTGTCCTTCAGTAGGTGAGCGAATAAACAAATTGTGGTACATCCAATGGAATATTATTCAGTGCTGAAAATAAATGAGCTATCAAGCCATGAAAAGACATGAAGGAATCTTAAATACATATTACTAAGTGAAAGAATACAATCTGAAAAGGCTACATACTGCATAATTCTAACAATATGACATTCTGGAAAAGATAGAACTATGGAAACAGTAAAAAGATCAGTGGTTGCCACAGTTGGGGGAGGGATAAATAGGTGGATTTGAGGATTTTTAGACAGTGAAATACTCTATGTGATATTATAATGATGGATACATGTCATACATTTGTTCAAACCCATAGACTGTACAACACTAAGAGTTAACTCTAAGTTAAACTACGGACTCTGGATGACTATATGTCAATATACATTCATCCTTGGTTAAAAAAAAAAAAGTACCATTCTAGTGAGTGATGCTGATAATGGGGGAGGCTGTGCATGTGTATGGGCAGGGGGCATATGGAAAATCTCTATACCTTCCCCTTCTCAATTTTGTTGTAAAGCTAAAACTGCTTTAGAAAAAAAAATGTATGTATGTACATATACATATTTTTTTTCTAATGGCATGTTTAGAAACCCTCTGAGAAACCTTCTGGAAGGGTAACCAGGAAATGAATGGGGAAACTGGGAGAAACAGGTGGGAAGAAAGACTTTTTTCCAAATACTAATGTGAATTTTAAGCTAAGTGAATGTAATGTCTATTCTAATATATATATATATATGTATGTGTATATATATATATATATATACACACACACACACACTTTTTTTAAATATATCAAGATACCAATTTGGAAGGTCTAAATGCTAAGGAGTTTCTTTTCGGCAACACTGAGTGACACAATTAAAGGAGCATTTATGAAAGGAATGTCTAGCATTAAAGGACAGGACAGTGAAGAGTGGAAGGGATGCTTTAAGCAGAGGTTTAAACTTTTATTTGTAGCTCTGGCTAGTAGCTTGCACCTGTTAGGCTCTGATAACACGTCCGTTGCTACTGGGGTTGTCACTGCTGTGGTTAATGATGATAATAACGTCCAAGATGGTGAGGGCAGTGAGGGCAATGATAACGCTTGGTATGGTAGGAATTAGGGAAGGTTTTGGAACAATCCACACAGAGATTCTGCCTATTTCTCTAAATTCCATCTTCTGTTCTGACAGTCATTGCTCTAGTTTAAATCCTGTCCAAAACAATGAATAAGAAAGAGTCTTTGGCATTGAGAAATTCAAAAATGGTGGAAGAGTATGAGAACCATCCACTAAGTGAAACACCCACTAGGGTACAGAGCACTTTAGAGGATAGAGCCATCAAAGAATACAAAATCTTTAGATATATTTAGAATTTTCAAGCTAAAAAAAAATCCTTATTTAACCCTTACGATAAGCTTGTGTGGTGGACATTGTTGTTTCTGTTTTTAACCGAAAAAATTGAGATCAACAAAATAAGAGTATGAGTTCTAGAGGTGATAGACTGGTTATAAATTCTGGCTCTGCCACTCAGTCTTGAGCAAGCTATTAACCTAAAATTCAGTTTCCTCACACAAAACATTAGGTTAATAACAGTACCTACCACACAATTGAGGCTGAAATGAAAAAAGTATTTGAAAGAGAGTACTCAGTATCTTTTGGCTCTCTTTCCTCTTCTTATTCCTCTGTCTTCTCCATGATGGTGTCTCCAACTCACTGCTCTTGGTTTCAGCCACTCAAGTTCTGTCTGCCTCTTTTCAACTAACTTTTTATTTGACTATTTTCTGAGCAATTATGAGTTTCTGCTTCTCCCTCGCTGTAAAGCACTTAGCCCATCATTTATTCTTAAATCTTTTTTTATAGTGGTAGAATATATATGGCATTAAAATGTACCATTTTAGCCATTTTAAAGTTTATTCAGTGGCATTATGTACATTCACAATATTGCATAACTGTCTTCAAAACTTTTTTATCAACCCAAACAGAGACCTTATACCCATTTACCAGTAAAACTCCTCATTCTTTCTCCCCCTAGCCCCTGGTAACCTCTGTTTTAGTTTCTATGAATTTGCCTATTATAGGAGCCTCATCTGACTGGAATCATACAATATCTGTCCTTTTGTGCCTGGCTTCTTTCACTTAGCATAATGTTTTCTAGGTTCAACTATTCTGTAGCATGTATCAGAATTCCTTTTTATGACTAAATAATATATTCCATTATATGGATAAACCACATTTTGTCCATTCAGCTGTCAGTGAACATTGGGCTATTGTGAATAATGCTGCTATGAACATTGGTGTACAGGTATATATTTGAGACCGTGTTTCTTTTAGGTATATACCCAGAAGTAGAAGAGTTGGGTCTCAATGGTAATCCAATGTTTAACATTTTGCAAAACTGCCAAGATGTTCTCCAAAGCAGTTGCACCATTTCTGCCAGCAATGCACAGGGTTCTAATTTCTTCACATCCTAACACTTGTTATTTTCCTTTTTTTTTTTTTTTTTGGATTTTTGTTTTTATAATAGCCATCCTAATGGGTATGAGTGGTGTCTTCATTGTGATTTTGATTTGCATTTCCCTAGTGACTAATGATGTTGGTCATGGTTTATCCACTATTTGCTTATCTTCTTTGGTGAAATGTCTATTCAAGTCTTTTGCTCATTTTTATATATATGTGTGTGTATATATATATATCCATTTTAAAGACAAGTATTTTATCTTTTTTGGGAGGGGGAGCAGATTAGGATTATTTGTTAATGGAGGTAATAGGGATTGAACCTAGGACCTCGTGCATGCTAAGCATGCACTCTGCCACTGAGCTATACTCTCCCCTCCAAGTCAGGTTGTTTTCGTTGTTGAGTTTTAGGAGTTCTTTATATATTCTGGATTATTAATCCTTTATCAGATTTATGATTTGTAAATAGTTTCACCACTCTGTAGGCTGTCTTTTCAGTCTTTTCATAGTATCATTTGATGCACTAAATTTCTTAATTTTGAAGAACTTCAATTTATCTATATATTTGGTTGACAATGCTTTTGGTGTCATGCTCAAATCATTGTCTAATCCAAAGTCATGAAGATTTTCCCCTATATATATATATTCTGAGTTAATTTTTGTATATGATATACAGGAGAGGTCCAGCTTCATTATCCTATATGTTGGCTATCCAGTTTTCTCAGCACCATTTCTTGAAAAGATGGTCCTTTCCCCATTGAATAGTGTTGGCACTTCTGTTGAAAATTGACTATATATGAGAGTTTGTTTCTAGGCTCTCTATCCAATTCCATTGGTCTATATGTCCATCTGTGTGCCAGTACCATGTTTTGATTATAGCTTTGTAGTACATTTTGAAATTGGTAAGCGTGAGTCTTCCAACTTTGTTTTCTTTTTCAAGGTTCTTTTGGTAGTATACACATGGACTTGAATACGTGGTGGTCACTTTCAAGAGAAAACTCAAACTCATGCTATCTCATAGTTCTTCAACTTTGGCGAGGTCCCAGTCAATATCTTTTTGGTCTAGCTGGTCTACTCTGCACTTTTAGAGATCTAATGCAGTTTTGTGGAGGAATAAAATTTCCTCTCCCCTTCTGGGTTCTTCAGGATGGTCTAAGAATTAAACTGACATGAGCTAGATTAACGGGAGAAAATCAAAGTTTAGTAACACGTGTACATGGGAGAGACCCAGGAAAACTGAGTAACTCGCCAAAATGGCCAAGGCCCTTAACTTAAATATCATCCCCAGTTAAAGACAAAAGAGAATGTTGATGGTGGGGAGAGACAGTTATGGGAGGTTACCAGGAAAAGCAGAGTAAACAAAGGTAAGGCTGTTATGCAGATTTAAGTCCTTGCCTTCTCCACTGATAAGAACTCCTAGAGATTCATTTGGTCCTTCTCCTCTTCCAGATATACAGAGGGTAACACCCTTACAAATGGAGATTTCCCTTAAAAATGTAAGTTTCTTACAAAAGGCAACTCCTACTTGGTTTTCAGAGCCCTTCTTATGTCTGCTGTTTATCAGAAAATAACCAGCCTAAAACAATTAATATGCCAAAGAGATATATTTTGGGGTGGTAAGTTCTGCTCCCCTACAATAGCTTGTGGTCACATTATGAAAAAATGGTAGTGACATTATGGTGCTGTAATTAAGGGGTATACAGAAACCCCATCAGGGTACTATATTGGTAAGAGTACTTCATAAGGAGACCAGATTAGGGTTCTAGTTCCAACTCTGCACTTACAAGAAGTGACCTCAACAAATATCTCACCTCTCTAAGGGTTAATTTATTTTCATTCATCTATAAAATGGAGATTATACACCTGTTCTGCATACCTCATGCGGCTATAATGAGGCTCAAGTGACATGAAACGTGTGGCAGACATGGTATATGTAGCGGAGCAGAATTTGCCATCCTAAAATATATCTCTTTAGCATATTGCTTTAGGCTGGTTATTTTCTGGTAAACAGCAGGCATGAGAGAAGCTCTGAAAACTGGGTAGAAAGACTTTTGTAAGAAACATTTATATTTATAAGAAAAATTTATATTCATAATGTTGTCTCCCTCTCTACACCAGGCAGAGGAGGACCAAATCTCTAGGAACACTTATCAGTGGAGAAGGCAAGGACTTAAATTTGCATAACAATCTTACTGTTGATTACTGTGCTTTTCCTGGTAACCTCCCATAACTGACTCCCCACCAACATCTTATTTTGTCTTTTGTTGAAGATGGTATTTAAGGTGAGGGTTTTGACCATTTCAGGGAGTTACTCAGTTTTCCTGGGCATCCTGCATATATACAGGAAGTATACACATTACCAAACTTTTTTTCCCCTCTTGTTAATCTGTTTTACATCTATTTATTAGAACAGGCAAAGAAACTAGAAGAGAAGTAGGAAAAGGTTTTTCCTCCCTTAAAACTGCTCTAGTCAATCTATTTCATGCAGGCAAGTGTAAGTACCCTGTAACAAATGTGGAAGCCTGTGGGAGCTAAAACTCAGGCATCAGGGAAAATCTCTCATTCTACCTCCTGAACCTGAAAGGAAATATAGGACTGCTTATTCATTTATGAGACTGCCTTTGGCTGGTGAAACAGCAAAGGCTAGTCACAACGGGAGGCCTTTTAAAAAACACAAAACAAGCAAAAACAACAAAATCCCTCCCCCATTTACTGTTGGTTTCACTTATAAGCAATTGCCAGGACTCTGGCAGCAAGTCATTTTGGTTCCCTCTTGACAAGATTCACACGCGATCCACAGAAGGTAGGGAGAAATCTCCTCATCTCTGCATGTTAATTAAGGAAGACAGATGGCCCTGTGATTATTCAACCATATGTAGGTCAAGACTAAATGAATTAATAAGCAACTTAATTCTCAGCTGCCTCTAAAAGCTTATGGGGCATCTATGAACAAACAATTGCCATAGTATCCTGGGAAACAGGAGATGGGAGCAGGGAGAGAGATTAAATTTCCCTCATTACACACTAAGTTCCACAGCCTGGGAAGGGATATCTAAGTCCCTGCACCACACATTGTCTTCTATATTGGATTTGGGATGTTAAAATGTATCAAAAGTTATAAATCTTGGTTTCCCACATACAAACTATATAATTGCAGTCCATAGGGGTCCCCTCCAACTCCGAAGTTAAGCTTCCTTAATTGATTTTAGGGCTGAAAAACACAAGCACTAGAGCCTAGAGCCATAAGGAGAAACATAAGACAGGCAACACATGTTGGGGGCCAAAGGTGGGGCAGAGAATAAGTTCTGAAATGGCTCAGAGGAGCAAGGGGCTGTGGGAGGCAGAGCTTGATCTGGACCTGAAAAGGCAAATGGGCACCAGTGGGGTGGGGGAAGGGAGACCAGGGAAACTGCAAGGCAGAGAGTTGTGCAATGTATACCAGGAACAGTAATCAAACCAGTGTGACGAGGTGATGTAGGGGAATTAGGAGAGATCAGTTGGAACAGGTGAGGAGCAGCAAATAGATGTCATCCTGGATGACAGCAATGCTGGGTGCTTACAGAAGAAACCAATCTTTCCTCTTGCCAGCATTCCTACCAGAGTCCACAGAACAGAAACTAAAAACCCTCCAGGATTTTATACTGGGAAAAGTCATTTCCTCCCTCCAGTCTGCTCTTCCAACATGAGCAACTGGTAACAGTAGCAAAGGAATTGAATCGCCCTACTCAGCTCCTCTCTAGAAGTACATAAGAGTCTTAAAAGCAAGAGCAGGTTAGTGCCAGATAGTAATTTACATGTATTTTCATTTAAATATTGCAGTAGAAAAAGGGAAGGTGGGTTAACCTAACTTATTCAGTGTCCCACAGAATCAGAATTTGGATGCAGAACCACTTAACTACAAAGTCTGCATTTTCCCCCCTCCCATCAGTCTTTAAACATTTTTCCTTGAAAACCCCCTAAAATAATTTCCATAAATGTATATATCTTCCACAAATTTTAAGTTGATGTTTGAAATTTTTTCATTTTAGTAGTTTCAAAGGTCATAACTTCCAGCATATTATAAATACTGACTTAGAAAATTACGTCACTTTTTAAGTGAATTCAATGATATAACAAATACAACAAATATAACATTTATATCCATTTTTAGAAGTGTAGGAGCAAGCTCTTTTTTAACATTTAGAAAACTTATACCTTTCTCTTTTCTCCTTGAACTTATATTTCCATTCCATTTTCTCCAGATTTTTATCCTAATACATTTCAATGTTCGAAAGTCTTAATGAACATCAAATATGTATCTACAACCAAAATAAATATATAATTAAAAATTTTATTTATTTTCCTCTGACCATAAATGGTTCTAACTGAAATTTTTTTCTTCTCAATTGAATTCTTACAAATATTATAAATAATGGTCGAGATAACATATATACACATTTTGGTAATTATTACACATAAATAGTAAATTTTTCATTATCAGTTAAGGTAATACTAACTACTGTAACAGATAAATGTCAAGTTCTTGATGGCTTAATACAGTAAAAGACTATTTCTTGATGATATAGAGTTCCAAAAGGGACTAGGTGGTGATTCAGGGACACAGATTCCTCTTATCTTGGGGCTCTGCTATCTTCCACATGTAGTTTCCACATAGTCAAGAAAGGAAAGAATGAGTGTGGAGATAGCACTGGGCAGGCCTTGAAGTAGTGCCCCTTACCTTCTCTGCCTTCCAATATCCAGAACCAGTTATACTAGCAAGTCTAAAATAGCAGAAGGATGAGCATGCGTTTTGCAGTGTGACCAGGGGAAGGAGAAACAGACTGGATAAACAGCTTGACAATCTCCACCACCAAGTTTTATTAGAAATGCTTATCTTGAGAAGAATCATGATTCAACTTTTTAAAGATATCTAATGAAAGAGAAGGTTTTCATCTGCTAAAAACAAATTTGTTTGGCAGCTATTTTAAAAATAATATATCCTATAAATAGGAAGTAGAAAAATTAAAAACATTTTATCAGATGCAGTAAGATGAGGACTGGCAGTAACTGTAGTACATATTTTATATAATCTGATAAAAACACGTTCTAACTCTCATTGAATAACACAATGAACCAACCAAAAATACACACAAAGCCTTATCCTTAATAAAAATATTTATTAAGTAGAGAAATTCAGCGAGTCTTATGAATTTATGAGAGCTCGATGAATCATTAAAGGTTTCATTTTTGTGTGGCCTGACATGACTTTTCACATCTAGAGTAATATTTGGGATGGGTAAGGGCAATCTATATTTCTTTTAAAATGTAGGAAAAAGACTTAGGAACTGGAGCATATCATCAGATAAATCAGTTTTAGGAAAGAGTTCTTATGGCAGTTGAGAATTTAGAAATCAATTCCTTTGAAATATCTATGCCTATGTAAACTCTGAAAGTATTTATGTACTCCTGGGCATACCCCCAACTTGAGGACCACCGCATTATACCATAGTGCCTTGACAACCCAAAGGGAGTTTCTAACAGTGTGTTTTTGACAAACTTGTGAGATATTTCAGTGCCTCCCTTGCTCCTTATACTATATACTAAGGTTCATGTGAAAGAAAGTGGCAGGGGAGATCACTGGACTGTCACTGAGCCTGGGAGAGGTCATGGAAAGGTAGATTCTCCTATCCTGCTCAGGAACTGGATATTTAAAATGAGGCAAAAGTAACAAGATTGTGGTGATGTTGGGAAAATACAATGAGCAAAACTGTTAACTGAATAAACAAGAGGGAAGAACTAAAAGTGAGACATGATAAATTAGATTCATAACCTGGTGACCACTTCACGGAATTCATACCCTTGTCGGTTGTTCACAGTCAGCAGAAATAGCAGCATCCAGGCACCCTACTACTTCTCACGTGGAGGTAAGTGAGCCACCACTAGGGCAGAAAAGTGTTCATAACTTTATTATCCTAGGACAACAAAACAATCACAAGGAATCTGACTTTTATTTACTAATTAATTGTTTTAGGTAGGTTTATTTCACATGAAGATTTAAAATGATATTCATAGCCTATTGGAGAAAATATCTTCACATACCTGAAGATAGCCTGGTCTAGTTCTTAGTCCCAATAATAGCTAGTGTTTACTGAGTGCTTACTCAACGCCAGATACTGTGTTAAGTACTTTATATTTAATCTTTATAACACTATGAGGTAAAGGCAATTTTGTAGCTGAAGGACTGTAACTTAGTGAGAAGAACCAGGATTCAATTCATGTTTCTAACAAATCAGCTACGTTGTTTCTAGAGCAGTGGTCATTAAACTTATTTAAGATCATAAATCTTGGTAGGAATCTGATAAAAGCTTTGGATTATCTCCTCCAAAGAATACATAAATACGTAAAATTCTACATATTAAATTTTGGGACCTCAAAGACCCTTCTTCTCAAAATCCTTCTCTTGATCCATTATAAGACAGTCTCACCTTAGATTATACTCAAGGGCATTCAACTGGAAACCAGAAATTTTTAATATTAAAAACATTACAGTACTTTGATTACGTTCATGCTGCAATGAAAGTCTAACATACCTTAAAACACCCTGAGAAAGGTATTCAATTTTGTAGACTTGATACACTCACTACCTGGAAAAAAAGAAATCAAAACAACAAACAGCAAATTCTCTTTTTAATCTGAAGCAAATATGTATAGTATATTGGTAGAAACCATTTTATTAACCAAATCATATCTTAACTGGCAAAGTTAAAAACAGGCTCATTATAAAGAATTCAATAAACTGGTACAAAGCTAGAGATGCTTCCTGTTAATTAACTATGTGGCATATTTCCTTCAAGCTTTTTAAAGAATAGAATACCATTATTTCTGATTGTATCTTCAGTTGACAATAATAACCTTAATGTAATCTAAAATTTCTAATTGTATTCTGAATAAAATATTTCATTTTTATTTTACCTTACCTAATTCTAGGAAAACATTTAAACACATAAATGATATTATCCCTAATCACAATTCCCCCCACCAAAGAGGATTTACCATATAGAACTTAATACATGTAAGTATTCCACTAGACCATTCATTACTGAAGATGCCTGTGATACAACTTCACAGTCTTAACCACAAGAATCTAATCTTGATTTTATAATAGTTAAGAATCACTGCAGTTGCATTTTAGAATCAGTGTTCATATGTTCCAATATTTCAAGCTATTAAAGATTTCAAGCTGTTAAAGTCTGGTTAAGATGAATAGCTTGAGGTCTGGAGCCAGACTACTCAAGTTTAAATCCTTGCTCTGCCATTCAGCTAGCTACGTGACAAAAATTTGTTCTAGTCATGAGTACCATCTAGTTTTAAGTTTTAAGTTTCTCATGTTTCAGGCAGGATTTAACTACACAGCTTAGGTTAGCTAGACATTTAAATAGATGCATCTTACAATTTTCTTGCCTTGTTTACATCTTTGAGAGTTAATCACAAATAATGCTAATGAAGTACTTCAAGCTTTTAAGTGAAATGACAAAAAAATTCAATGCAATAGTATTTTTATCTTTAACCACACACAAATCTTAACACTGTTACTGTATTTATTTACTAATAACTAAGCACAGTTAGGCATTGCCCTAACAAAGTAATCATGAGTTGTTTAGACACATGTGACTATTAGGAATGCAAGAGTAATTGATATAATTATATATCACCACAAGATGGAGTAAGAGTTCTCCAAAACACACACACACACACACACACACACACACACACACACACACACGAAAGACTTACGCATCTGAGTTATTCCATTCTGCCATCTAGTGGCAATATAGTTAGGTATTACTCTTGGATCAGTCTCCTATGTAATAAAATAAAAATAAGCAGTTTCCAAACAAGGATTTACTGTAAAGCACAGACAACTATATTCAATATCTTGTAATAACCTATAAAGGAAAAGAATGTGAAAAAAATATATATAACCTAAACATTTTGCTGTACACCTGAAACTAACACAATATTGTAAATCAACTATATTTTAATTTTTTTAAAAAAAAAGCAGTGTCATGGATCTAACAAATTAGGTAAAAGATACAATTAAGCACAGAAAGGAAAGAGGTAGCATTATTCAGGATAATGGCAAGGAGAAGTATGAGAGAATGTCAGAGTGAAGTCCCAAACTGGTAAAGCCAGTTTAAAAAGAAAATCTATTTAACAACTAAAGTGCTATCTATTTTAGAACACAATTTTCTTTCTTAATTACTTTTAGTATAAAGAATTCCAAAAGTGGCTTCAATTATTCCTTTAAAAGCACAAGTAGTATGGATTTAAACATTTTAATGTTGCCTTTTTTTATTTAATAAAATTGAAAGATGCAAAATCACAGAAAGGAAGCATCTAAAGTCTCTAGGAACTTACATAAATTTTGAGTAGAGCTATTTAGACTTACAGTTAATAATGTTTTTCTTTTCAATGAATAACAATGCTTTTATTTGCTTGAGATTCACATTTGGAATTTAAGGAGTATAATTTTTAAAATTTTATCAAAGAAATGTACATACCATGTCAAACATACATAAACAAAAGTAGAAAGCAAAGGGTTAATAATCTGGATAAGTAAAAGAGGTCTATAAATCAATTAGAAAAAGAATCACTCCAAAAGGAAAACATTAAGGATATGATCAAACCATCTACAAATAATGTAGTTAATAAACAATAAAAATTATCACTCATTAGTAACCTGATTAAAATAAAATTTAAAAATATTTTTCTCAATCTATCAAAGAAAAATAATTTTAGTAACCAGTGTTGCTGAGGACACAGAAAAGCAGATGCTGTTGGTGAAAGTACAAACTGCTCAACCATTCTAGAGTGCTTTAAATGGGAATACATTTTTACATAGAATTTCAACTTCTAGGAATTTATGCTAGGCAGTAACTCCAAGTTTATATATCAAGATTTATCTGTAGGGGTATTATTAATTAAATTGTTGTTTGTAACATCCCAAACCCGGCCACATGCTAAAGTCAACCACAGGGGATTTAGCTAAATAAACTATGGTACATCCACATGCTGTAATACTATGCAACTTGTAAAAGTCATGGTGTAGAAATATTAATGACATCAGAAAATGCTCACCTCCATGTGAAAACAGCAGGTTATAATGTTATATGTATATCATGATACCAATTTTGGTTTTTTCCTCTTAAAAGGGTATTTTATTTTCTTCTTTGTGCTTTTCTAAATTTCCCAATGTGCATGTGTTGCTTTTATAATCAAAATAATATAAAATTATTAATTTATTACATATTATAAAACTCTTGATTACTGTATTTTCATACAATTTCCCAATCAAATTCACATCTGCATATTTAGGTGAGTAGAAGTAACCTTAGGTTAAATACAGGTTTCAGATGTATGTGTTCAACAAAAAAAGGATACTGAGAAAAAGAATAAACGAGGTTTGGAAATTTCTCACTGGAAAGCCAGAACTATATACACAGTTAATAAAACATTAAAAAATTTATTATTCTAAGTCTATTAGCTGTTTTGCATTCTCTTTCCAAGATCTAAGTAGATTTTGAGTTTTTGAATCTGACAATTTCTTAAAATTAAAACATCAAAATGACCTCAAATACTAAATATTACAAAACTACAGATTATCATTTATTCATGGGAAATAACCTAATGAAAATCTCTTATTTAATGAATTGTCCGTTTATCCAGATATGTATTTCAATGCTGTCATTCTATAAGAACAATACATCAAAAAGAAAATAAATTAAGTGTATTAAACTAGCTGCATCTGCCAATACAAGAAAATATATGAGCTAAATAAAAATAGATACAAGTTTAAAACTGAAACTTCATTCACAAAATGCAATGGTCTTCTACTAGCAGAATTTGAAAATTACAGCTTTTCAACTATATTCTAAAACAAAAATAATTAAAAAATCAATTCAAATAATTTAGAATAAGTGCTTTATTTTAATTCCCACAAAAACTGAAACTATCATTTACATCAGTTCCAACAGCAATAAAAACTAGTTTGTTTCTTGAAAACACTTATAGGCATAAAATAAAACTAAAAGACACGAAAAGGAAAAACTAGGTACTCCTTTTAAATTGAAGATAATCTGACTGCTTGTGACATACACATCTGCAGAATGTACAACAGCAGATGTATTCAAAACAATGTAAGATTTAGTTAATTTAGAACAAATTTCCAACCAATCCCAACCCAGTTTTCAATTACTCGCACAGGTTTATATAGTAACAAAAGGTAAATCGCTCCTGATACGTAACCAGCTGAAGCCAATTCAGAACACTGCACCAACACAATAATAACTATGGAAATCATGAGTTGTGACTGGGGGGGAGAAAAAGCAAAACACAACATCCAAAGTGCACATACTTCAATCTAACCACAATATATTTCCACTTTTGTATATAAAAAAAGTTTCCTTTAAACTATACATCTAAAAAGAAAAGTAACTGTATCATTTCATATTCTTTTTTTGAATTTAAAAAATATATACGTAATCTTCCTTTGTTTTTGATAAGTTCAAATATGAATTGATAGTGGGGGTAATTGGATTCTTCAAGAAAGCTCTATAGAAGAGATGAATACAACATACTATATCTTCTTTAAGAAGTATGAGCCAAAATGTTAGGCATTCCTGCTGTTTTTGTATATATTTAAGGAATGCTGTTCTTGTAAACAAATGGCTTTGAAAAAGAAATACTGAAACCAAAATACATTACTAGAGGATCTCTATAAAAGGTCACCAAAACTATCCTTGTTCGTGAAATCAGGAAAAACGTTTCCAGAATTTATCTTGCTAGAAAAAATGCTACCACTTTTCTTCCTTTTTCTTTTTCTGATTATCACAATTAAACATCAGAAGATTTTCCCAAATAAATACTGATGTAAATGTTGATTTCAAGGGCAAACGACTTTTGTTAAGAGTCTATTTCTCAGGCAGTTCACCATTTGTTGAGACTGAGGCAGCACTGTTCTGCTGGGAAGTATTCCTTCTGGGAGAGTTTGTTGGGACCTGAAGCTGATTGGCAGGTGTATGCTTAGCAGCATTCGGTGGCTTTGCAGAGGAATAAGATGGAAGTCTGTGACGATTACTCTCCTCACCAGAAGTAGATGAATGTCTTTTTCTTCCAAATTCCTCACCAATAGGGGGCTGCAAATTATGAAATACAACATAGTGATGATTTTACTATTTTTTCTCCCTTCAAAATCTAAAGCCAGATTTTTTCTAACAGAGGGAAACTATGTTGGTGCTTCAGTAGACTTTATTAGTGTTATGAAAACTTAAGAGTAGTATAAGATATTAAACTTAAATTTCCTCCCTAACTATAACAGCCTACTAGTATTTTCACTCTTTCATTCACATTTATTAAGCTACTCCTGTTTTAGGCTTGAACTACATAGTAGAATATAACCATAAGGCTGGGTTCCTTGCCTCTGAGAAAATGTTACAGAGATGCTATTTCTCTTCTTTATTCAACTTCTGTCAACTGCAAAGCATTTATAACTCTAATCCCTTCCTTCTCCAAACTTCCATTGTATTTAAAAGCAGAGGCCTGAATTCTTAGCTGCTGTTCAGATAGGGCAAAGCCACTCTTACAGAGCAGGGATGTCTTTGTGACAGAACTGGCTGGACCACTCTAGAAACCTAACTCTTTAATTCCAGAGACATAGGCAGTTCTGTTAACTCCATTATGGAGCTATCAAATCCATTTATATAAAACTACAATCAAACAAATTGTAAGGTTAAGCAGAGATGCACCTAAACTTCCTTTTTCCTTATTTCTCTTTTCTTCCTCCTTCTCTTTTATCTGCTTATGTTCACTCCATTCTTTTTTTTTTAAATGTTTTCCTTTTCCTCTTGAAATCAAATTGTTTAAAGCCTATTCTCCTGTTTCTACAGATGCACATATGACATTCTTGCTCTCATTTTATTATGCATGGAAACCTAAATCCATGTTATACCAGCACATGTTATAAAAACTAGAACATAAGTACATAAAAAGTGAAAAATTTACAAACTGTAGTGAGAATTTAGTAACATAGCCACATAAAAGTTACTAAATCTATAAAATGTTTAATTATAGGTGCGTAACAAAATTAAAGTGACCTGACAAGTGTACTGTGGTTATGTAAGATGTGAACATTTAGGGACTTTGGGTAAACAGAGTATATGGGAATTTTCTATACTATTTTTGTACCTGTTGTAAAGTTTGATTTCAAAACTGGAAAGTTAAAATATCAAAATAAAAGTTAAAAAATAAAAATTTTTAAATTAAAGTTCAGAAAGTCACTGATTAAATATAAGAGTAATAAAAAGACACAGGGGAAGGGACTTAAAACTTACATCAACACGGAAGTCTTCCAACTTCTTAAAGCTACAGAGGTATTCTTGAAGTTTTGGGTCAACAGACTGCATCTTAGATTGAGAATATTTTAGATAAGCCCAAAACTTTTCTAATCCATACAGCTGACCTAATAACAAAGAAGAATATACATGACAAATTATACAGAATCTTTAAAAAATGATTCATATTGAATATGAGCCTACCAGTGTTAAACCATGTCTTCTAATACACATTTTATCTAGATCTTGAGAATAAGACACTAATGAATACTGGCAGCTAACATTTACTGAGCATTTGCCACATATTATTTAGTTTTATTCAAATGGCTTATTATATACTAAACTAATTTGAACTATATATAACCCTGTAATACAGGTGCTCTTGTGTATATTACTGATGGGTAAACTGAGGCTAACAAGGGTAAGTAACTTACTGCCACAGAGCTACTAGTGGAAATGGGATTCAGACTTAAGGATCTAGCCCAGTGCTTGTACTGCCAGCCACTGTGCTGTTCCACATTTCCAAGCATATCTGCTCATGTTAACACAGAAATTTCATGTAATAGGACATCAGTGAGTAGTCATGTTTGTCAAAGGAATAATGGCAAAAAACAAATCCATAAAGGAAACACTTGGGAGTGCTTATTTTTCCAACACCTCACAGGAAAGGCCTTCTTACTATATGGTGCTCCATCCTTCATCATGAACTGTAGTGTCCTGAAAGTCTTAAGTGGTTTTCCCTGAAAAATAAGTTATGAACTACTCCCCTATTTATTGACAGACTTAGGTTTACAATTTACAAATAGAATAAGGTTGTTGTTTTGTTTTGTTTTACCAGATTCGTAGTCTTTTTTGGTTTCTTCTTCGAAATCCTTAAAAATTTCTTGTCTGAATTTTTTTTCCAGTCCATAACTATAAAACCTGAACAGACACTCTAATCCATACCTGTGGAGCAGAGGGGGAAAGGTTTATAATAAAATTTTTGCTATAATAATGCAAACATCTCATATTAACTAATAGCATTGATACAAGCAAACATGGCACAAATAATCTCAAACAAAAATGTTTAAATGTACGTAATGTTTAGTATGCAGATTTTTAGCTGAAGTGGTAACTAGAAATCCATAGCTGGCTTTGCTATTTTTGTTAACTCAGCCATAGCATTTCATGGAGGTACACTGGGAATCTGCAGAATAAGAGGCAACCCTTGGACAACTAGAGTATGGCTTCTTTGGACAGAGAATCTCTCCCTGGTATTTCTGAAGAGCTGGTTAAAATGTTTAGTAACACACTACATTGTAAATCAACTATACTTCAATTTTAAAAAAACATTTAGTGACAAATTGGCAATGTTTTAGATTTTTTTTCCTAAACTAAGGTTTATAATGATGTTAGTGCATGGTATTAAATACTATTGAATATTTTTTTACGGTAGAAAGATAAACACCGCACTCTTGGGCCATAGACCCTAGGTGTGGTTGACTAAACTATAAAGGGACAAACCTAATTAAATGGCCTAAGAGAGCCTTCCTGCTTTAGTTATAAAGTACATTTAATAAAAGATATTTTGCCAAAAGAATTGTAATCACTACATAAATCAGAAAATAAATGTTTCCTCTTATAACTACCTAGAGAAACTGAGGCAAGTTTTGGACAGTGAATCAGGAAACTACATGGGCTCAATCTTCAACTAATGGTGATGAGCAGAACCCATGAGTGGACATGGACAAGATCAATGGACAGCAGTAAAAGGACTGCCTAGTTCACTCAACTAAAACATGTCACAATCAAAAAATTCCTCAGCTGGAATCCTTAAGTCATTCTGGGTGCCTCAGTGGAGTAGAAGCCACAATTTCTTTAGTCCTGGTAACGTAATACTGCCTGGTTGTTATTTATAGGAAGAAGGGTGTGTGTGTCTGTGTCTGCGTCTGTATGTACATGTCTTTTGTAACCAGCTTATTTACAAGATGGAGAGTAATGGTCTCTTCAGAAGAATAAATAGGTTTCTTGGCAAGGTGCCAAGAGAATTCTAGGACTACCAATGAATCACTACCATGAGCTTTTTTCTTTGGTAGCCATAAGTGATGCTATTCTTTGAGCCTGTATTATTAAAGGCTAAGGAAACTGAGGACTAAAGTAACACCAGCTCAAATGACAAAACTGCCTTGACACTCCCCTATGGGCTCAGATTATATTGATACCAGTGGTTCTCAAACTTGGTTACAGATACAGAGTATCTGGGGAGCTTTTAAAAGATGCCTAGATGCTAATGCCCAGTCTCTTCTCCAAACCAATGAAATCATAATCTTTGCAGGTGGATCCTAGGCTTCCTTCTTTCTTTCTTTCTGGAAAGCAGAATTGAGAAATCTGGGGTTTTAACGAGTAAATGACATTTTAGAGGAATGTTAGAATTCTTAGATTATTGGTAAAGGCCAATGAACCACTACAATATTTGAATTTCTAGTCTTATTTTTTAGCAAACTAATTCCAAAGGTCCAAAATATGACACTAATAACACAACCCAAATATGCAGCAAAAGTGCTGGAGTGAAGAGCAGGAGCAAATGACCAGCTTCTTTCATTTGCTCACTTACTCCTCAGCTCAGAGGAGGAGAAAACATAAAGGCTGAGAATCAGAAAGAACTATATTTGAATTCTAGGCTTATAATCATATCCCTAAAAATGAGCATAATAATAATATCCTACTTTTCAAGAACAGATAATATTTGTAAAGCACTTAGACCAGAGCTGGCACATTGCAGATATGTATGTAATAAATGTTATTTCTCTCCTTCCTTCTTGAAACCATCTTACTGCTGTCATTAGTCAATGGATATATTTAGTACTCATCTTCTTCCCAACAGAGCAACCATTTATTCAAGACTTATCATGTATATCAGATATGTTAAGTACTTTACATGTTCTGTTTTGTTTAATCTTCACAACAACCCTATGAGGGTATCTACCTACCATAATTTCCCCCCACTTTATTCTTTTTTTGTGTGTGTGGGGGTATTGGCTTTATTTATTTATTTGTTTTCTTAGAGGAGGTATTGGGGAATGAAGCTAGGACCTTGTGCATGCTAAACATGTGCTCTACTACTTGAACTATACACTCTTCACTTTAAAAAGAACCTAAAACTTACTGGGATTATAACTTGCCAAGGTCACAGTAAGTTACTGAGCTGGAACTCAAAACCAGGTTTGATTTCAAAGCCTTCAGGTGCTTAACCACTGTGCTATACTTTCTAAGGAGTAGCTAATCCAGTCTAGTTATGAATACTGCAGAAACAGACCAAAATTAGAAAATTGTTTTAAAAAGCAATTAGAAACATACACAGAATACCACAGGAACAAAGAATAGGAACTCTCTATCTAGACTTGGGTAGAAATGGGATCAGAATAGTTAATAGAATGTCCTGAGGAACAAACAAATTGTGTGCCTAAATAGCTAAATAAACTAAGATTAATTATAACAGAGGCTTTCATACTTCTCTAAATCCAATAGTAATAAAATATTTTACCTTGTGACCAAGTCAACACATTACTCACATATATGTGTGTGTGCATAAAAGCATATATAAGTGGGGGAGGGTGTAGCTCAAGTGGTAAAGGACTTTCTTAGCATGCACAAGGTCTCAAGTTCAATCCCTCCTAGCATCTCCTCTAAAAATAAGTAAATAAACCTAACTACCTCCCCTCACAAACAAAAAGTTAAAAAAAAGCATATATAAGTTTTGCAAGTAATTCTTAAATTTGCATGCATGTATGAATTATAATACATATCGATCTTACTATGATCAGTGTAGTCTTATATTTTCCACTGTATTTTTAAGTAAGTCACAATCACTAAACTGATTTCACAACCCACTAGTGGGTAGAAAACCATAGTCTGAATGAGAACATTGAGATCAGAAATGGCAAATTCTGCCTTTTGTGCCAAGTCTGGTAAACTGGCAGAAGCTATTAAAGCTGTGATAAAGACCATAAATCTGAATTCAAGAACAATATTAAACAATGCTGGAATGATTAAAGATGTCAGTAATGGACAGAGGAGAGGGAAACAGAGGTACACATGCCATGTAGCTGTCGTTCCTTTATCTGATAAAGATTCTAGATGAAAATTAAATGGGCTTTATTTTTACACAAGTCAGTGCAAATGTAAATTTTTTTCAGAAAAATTTATTTGTAACATCTTGTATTCCTCTTGAATACCACAATATCTGATTAATAATATATTCTTATTTGAGATTTACAAGAGGAATCTATTTTTAGAAACTGAAGAAGGGTAAATGCAGGTAAATATTCAGTGGGAAATTATCTTTTTTCTTCTTCCATCTCATCTTTCCTTCCTTCCTTTTCCCAGGAATAAAAAGCTTGCATGAGTCCATTTCATGTTGTTTCTCACCCTCTTAGTCTGGTCTCAACTCAGTCCTACGCATAAACTTAACCCTAAACATTTCTCAAGGAAGCAAGATCTAATCTGGGCAAAAAAGAAGAGTTAGCAAAGCAGAGGGAGGAAGAAGAGAAGAGCAAGCAGAGGTAAAAATATGTACAGATGTCTAGAGGCTAGAGAGCTCAGTTCATTTGCAGAGTATGTATTTCAGTACTACTGTGGCCTGGAAGACTACAGCTGACCCTTCAACGTATGAGGGTTAAGAGCTCCAACGCTCCCAGTCAGAAATCTGAGTGCAACTTAAGGTTGGCCCTTCACATATACATGGTTCCTCTGTATCTTCAGTTCCTCATCAGCAGATTCAATCAAGCACGGATTATGCAGTGCTGTAGTATTTAATACTGATTTTTCAGATCTGCATATAAGGACCTATGCAGTTCAAACCCATATTGCTCAAGGGTCAACTGTTGTAGGAAAAAATGAGATTGAACAGGTGAGTTAGGATGTACCATGAGAGGCCTTACTTTTTCTGAACTCAAGGAATCTTAACTGGTTTGGCTCTAAGCATGTATCAACTTGGGGATGTATATGCACATCCAAGATAAATCTGTAATGGTGGGAACAAGAATGAGAAAAATCTCTCTTTTAAATTTCATTTGGCCTTTGTATCAGACCCTAAGATGGTTCCAAATAATCCTACCTCTCGATACCAGCAACTTTGTGTAGTCTCCTTCCACACTGTACCAGGGCTGGTCTGTGTGAACACTATTAACATGACAGAAGTGATGTCACTTACAAGTACAGGTTATGTAAGACACTGAGGCTTCCATCTTGGAAGTTCTCCCCGTTTCTTAAATCATTCACTCTGGGTGAAGTCATGTTGTGAAATGCCCTATGGGGAGGCCTATTTGGTGAGGTGCTGAAGCTTCCTGTCAACACCCATGCAAATGAGCTTGAAGAGGATCCTCTAGCCTGTTAAGTCTTCAGAGACTGCAGCCCTGTCTAATACCTTGACTGCAGTCCTACAAGAGACCTGAGCCAGAGCCACCCAACTAAGCTGTTTCTGGAGCCTTGACCTTCAGAAACTGCGAACTAATAAACGTTCGCTGTTTTAAGCTACTGAGTTTTGGGGTAATATGCTATGCAGCAACAGACAACTTAAATATAGCCCTCTCTTCGGTTTCACAATTCAAAATCAGGCTACTTCAGTACTAGTTTTTAGTATTTTTAAAAAACTCCAAGTGTAAAAACATGACAAAATATTTGACCTGTAATTTTCTTTTGCATCTTCCCAAGCAAGTTGTCTAAATTCCTCATACATTTTTTTATTGAAATGATCTCTGAGGAAAAAGGACCAGAAACGAAAGAGGGTATTCATTTCTTGGGACTGGCCAATTCCCAAGCGTTTTCTCTCTGGAAAAAAATCAAAACAGCAGATGTTTTATATAACTTAAAAAAAAAGAAAGCCAAAACATTAATCCTCAAAACGTATTTGGGTTTCTTCTAAACAAAGAACTAATAATCCATTTTCTGACACATTGCTCAAATTTAAGTATTTGCCAATAGTAATAAGATATACTAAACTTTACTTCATAATATGTCTAAAGTACAAAATACACGAATAAAGAATATATATAAGCACATCTACTTAAGGAAATTATAACAAAAGAATATTTTAACCTGATATTAAATGTCACAATTTTAATTTTAAATATAGATATACAAAGGAAGGTATCTTACCACTTAGGCATCTTCGACGATACTTGTGGTATACTTGTTGGGTAAAACCGTTTTCCTTCAAAAGTTCATGAGAAGGGTGCTGGAACTTTGGGAATGAATGAGGAGTACATCCATAACTTCCTACTAGTGGTGCACCTTCTGAAGGCGAAGCATTTGAACTGCTGTTTGAGGAGGGGGAAAAAATGTTCAAACTGAAATATTAAGAACCAAGTGTTTAAACCAATTTGAACTATTTGTTTGTTACTGAGAGTCTGAGCAGTGGAAAAGACATTAGTCCCCAAAACTCACCTAAACTACTGAACATACAGATCTACATATGAATTGCTATTTATGTTCAATATATGGGTAAATTCCAAAGTTGATAAAGAACATAGTCATGAATTCTCAAACTAAAACTGTAAGTAGAAGCACATAATTAAATAATTAGCTTATTCCTCTTCTAGATCCATTATTAATTTAGTTTAGATTAGTTTATTTTTCTTATGTTAGCAGGGAAATTTTCAGTCTTCATAAGTAATTAGGTTAATGATATACACTGAATCAGCAGAAACAAGGGATAAAACCTGGTACAAAGGCAATAATTTCATTATCCCAAAGACATACTTGCAATTCTGTAAGTCTACTCCATTTCTGATATTTCGCCTATATCTTTTCCTTCTCATCTGCACTTCATTATTCAAATTGAGGCTTTCCTCCTCTTTCACTTGAACTAACTGGTCTCCTTGTTTTTCCAATCTCCCTCCTCTTTCTGCCACCAAAATGATCTTTCTAAGACTGATCTAAATAAATGGTTCTCAACATGTGGTCTGTAGATGCTTGGAGGGGTTCCCAAAAACCTTTCAGAAAGTCTGCAAAATCAAAACTATTTTCATAATAATACTAAGATATTATTTTCCCTTTTCACTGTGTTCACGTTTCTGCTGATAGTGCTAAAGCAATGATGTATAAAACTGTTAATGTAAACCCAGGCAGTGGTTACTAGTGGTTGTATTATTCACTGCTATGTACTTGAATTTTTTTTAAATGCCAGTTTCAACTTAGGATGTCCTTGCTGAAGAAAAAAAAAAGTAACTTTATGAAATCTCAGCCCTTGAGTACATGTCTTACTGTGTGTGACAAAATGGGGAAAGAAGCTGTAGTTTTGCAAAATGAAAAAGTTCTGCAGATGTTTCACAGCAACGTGAAGACACTTAACAGTACCAAACCATATTCTCAAAAATAGTTAAGATGGCAAATTTTATGTTATATGTTTTGTTTTTTATTGTAACAGTTACGGGGGAGAAAGTACTTTAACAGCACATCAAAGTACGATGGCTGTTGTTATCAACTAAATATTTGTTGTATTCCTAATTTTCAATGTGATGGTATTAGGAGGCAACAGTCTTGACAGTAGAGATCTCATGGCCTCAGAGAATAAGCATTCCCTTCTCTTCAATTTCTCAAAAAAACTTTGAGAAGGATTAGTGTTAAATCTTCAAATATTTGGTAGAATTCACTAATGAAGCCATTTAGTTTAGAATTTTGTTACGGATTTTTGATTACTGACTTAATCTCTTCACTTCTTATAGGTAGATTGAATTTTTTATTTCTTCTTAAATCAGCTTAGGTAATTAATGTGTTTAAATAAATTTATGCGTTTCTTCCAGGTTACCTAATTTGTTGATGTATTATTTTTAATAGTATTCTCTTAGAATCCTTTTTCTCTCTGTAAGGTCAGTAGTAAAATCTCCATTTTCATTTCTGATTTTAGTTACTTGCATCTTCTTTTGTCCTCTGGCAGTCTAGCTAAAGAAGGGTTTGTCAGTTATGTTGATCTTCTCAGAGAACCAACTTTTGGTTTCATTGATTTTCTCTATTGTTGTTTTCTTCTCTAGATTGTTTATCTTTGCTCTAACCTTTGATATTTCCTTCCTTCTGCTATCTTTGGATTTAGTTTGCTCTTCTTTTTTAAGTTCCTTAATGAATAATGTTATGTTATTGATTTGTGATCTTTCTTCTTTTTAAATGTAGGCATTTATAGCTACAAATTTCCCTCTAAGCACTGCTTTCCCTGCACCCCATAAGATGTGGTACGCTGTGTTTCTGTTTTCATTCATCGCTAAGTACAGTCAATCCTCAGTATTTGTGAGGGATTAGTTACAGAACCCTCCACAGATGCAGAATCCATGGATGTGGAGGGCCAACTGTATTTTCTAAGTTCTATCATGATTTCTTCTTTGACCTAGGAGTTACTTAAACATGTATTGTTTAATCTCCACATTTTCAGTTTTCCTTCTGTTAAGGATTTCTAACATCATCCCACTGAGGTAAAAGAAGATAGCTTGTGTGATACTTCTACTGAAACTTCTATTATGGCCTGACACATGGTCTATTGTGGAGAATTTCCCATGTGTACTTAAGAATTTGTATTCTGTTGTTGTTGGTTGAAATATTCTATAAATGTCTGTTAGTTCTAATTGCTTATAGTGTTATTCAAGTCCTCTATTTTGTTACTCATCTTATGTTGGGTTGATCTATGCATTATTGAAAGCAGGGTATTGAAATCTCCAACTATTCTTGTAGAATGTTTATTTCTCTTCTCAATTCCATCAATTTCTCTTTCATATATCTTGAGCAGCTGCTATTAGTTACATAAATGTTTATAACTGTTATATATTCTTTTATACTGAACTTCAATTAATATATAATGTCCTTATCCCTTATAATTCTTTTTGGATTTAAAGTGTATTTTGTCTGATATTAAAATATAAGCTCTCTTACATTTGCATCTTTTACCACCATTCCACTTTCAATCTATTTGTATTTTTGAATCTAAGTCTCCAGTAGACAGTATATATAGTTGGATCATGTGTTTATACCATTCTGCCAATCTCTGTCTTCTGACTGGAAAATATAATCTATTTACATTTGAAGTAATTACTGATAAGGAGGGACCTACCACTTTATTAGTTTTCTATGTGCCTTATAGATTTATTGTCCCTCATTTCCTCTGTTACTGCCTGCTTTTGTGTTGTTTCTTTCTCTTTTGAGTGAAATATTTGATTCCCTTCTCATTTCCTTTTATATATATTCTATTGATTTTTTTTGTGGTTATCATGAAGATTACACTTAAAAAAACTCTGCTCTTATACACTTCTGTTTTCCCCTATTATTGATGCCATAGATTACATATTTATATACTGTATACCCAACATAGATTAATTTTTTTAATGCATTTGTCTTTCAAATCACATAGAAAGTTGAAAGTGGAGTTGCAAATTAAATTGCATTTTTACCAAAGATCTTTCTTTCTTCATATGGCTTCATGTTACTGTCTAGTGTCCATTCGTTTCAAGCTAAGGACTACAATTTCTTGCTGAGAAGGTCTAGTGGTGATGAACTCCTTCAGCTTTTTTTTTTTAATAGACTTTATCTTTTAGGGCAACATTAGGGTTACTGAGTGGAAGGTACTGAGCTTTCCCTAAACCCTCTGTATTCTGGCTCCCCACACCACAGCTTCCCCCACTATCAACATTCACCACATCTAGCACCAGAGTGGTACATTTGTTACAAATGATGAGCCTACACTGATACATCATAATCACTGAAAGTCTGTAGTTACATTAGCGTTTACTCTTGGTGTTGTACATTTCATTGGTTTGTAAATGTATAGCCAGATGTAGCCATCATTATAGTAGCATACATGGTATTTCACAGCCCAGAAAATCCTCTTTGGTCCACCTATTCATCCCTCCCTACCCACAACCCCTTGAAACAACTGGTCTTTTTCATTATCCCCATAGTTTTCCTTTTCCAGAATGTCAAATAGTTGAAATCATACAGTATATAGCCTTTTCAAATTGGATTCCTTCACTTAGTAGTATGTGTTTACAGTTCATCCATGTCTTTTCATGGTTTGATCACTTGTTTATTTTTAACACTGGGTACTATTCCATTGTCTGGATATACTACAGTTTATTTACCCATTTGCCTAATGAAGGACATCTTGGTTGCTTCCAAGTTTTGGCAATTATGATTAAAGCTACTATAAACACTCATGTGCAGGTTTTTGTGTGAACATAAGTTTTCAGCTCCTTTGGGTAAGTACCAAGGAGGGCAGTTGCTAGATTGTATGGTAAGAGTATGTTTAGTTTTGCAAGAAACTTCCAAACTGTCTTCCAAGGTGGGTGTACCATTTTGCATTCTTACCATCAGTGAATGAGAGTTCCTGTTGCTCCACATTCTCACCAGCAGTTAGTGTTGTCAGTATTCTGGATTTTAGCTTTTCTAATATGTGTGTGTAGTAGAATCTCATTGTTGTCTTTCTTTCAATTCTCTGATGATATATGATGTGGAGTATCTGCATATGCTTATTTGCCATGTATATATCTTCTTTAGTGAGATGTGTTTTCCAGGTCTTTGGCCCATTTTCTAATCAGTTTTTTTTTTTTTAAAACTGTTGAGTTTTAAGAGTTCTTTGTATATTTTGGACAGTAGTCCTACCAAGTCTCTTGCAAATACTTTCTGCCATTCTGTGCCTTGTCTTCTCATTCTCTTGTCAGTGTTGTTCCCAGAGCAAAAGTTTTTCATTTGAATGAAGTCCAGCTTATCTATTTCTTCCTTCATGAATTTTGCTTTTGGTGTCATATTTAAAAAGTCATCACCAAACCCAAGATCAGGTAGATTTTCTCCTCTTATCTTCTAAGAGTTTTATGGTTTTGTGTTTTACATTTAGGTCTGTGATCCATTTTGAGTTAATTTTTATGATGGGTGTAAGATCTATGTTTATACTTATTTTTTGCATGTGGATGTCCAACTGTTCCAGCACCATTAGTTAGAAAGATTATCTGTGCTCCACTGTATTGCCTTTGGTCCTTTCGTCAAAGACCATTTGACTATATTTATGTGGGTCTATTTCTGGGCTCTCTATTCTGTTCCATTCATCTATTTGTCTATTTTTTCACCAATATCACACTGTCTTCATCACTGTAGCTTTATAATAGGTCTTGAAGCCAAGTAGTATCAATTTTGTAACTTTGTTCTTCTCTTTAAATATTGTGTTGGCTATTCTGGGTCTTTTGCTTCACCATATACTTCAGAATCAATTTTTGTTTTAAATGGAAGTATTGAGAATTGAACCCAGGGCCTCGTGCATGCTAAGCATGTGCTCTACCACTGAGCTATGCCCACACCTCCCTGAGAATCAGTTTGTTAATATGCACAAAATAACTTCCTGGGATTTTTTTTTATTGAAATTGTATTCAATATGTAGGTCAAGTTGGGAAAAACTGACATCTTGACAATATTGAGTCTTTCTATCTTTGAACATGGAACATATCTCCATTCATTTAGTTTCTTGATTCCTTTCATCAGAGTTTTATAGTTTTCCTCATATAGATCTTGTACATATTCTGTTAGGTTTATACCTAACTATTTCTTTTTGGTGGATGATAAATAGTATTTCACTTTTAATTTCAAATTCTACTAGTTTATTGCTAGTATACAGGAAGTGATTGACTTTTATATGTTAATCATGTATCCTGTAATCTTGCTATAATTATTTATTAGTTCCAGGAGTTTTTGTTCATTATTTATGACTTCCTACATATGCAATCATGTCATCTGTGAACAAAAGCAGTTTTATTTCTTCTTTCCAAATCAATATATCATTTCCTTTTCTTTTCACTCACGCTTTGTTTATCTTTGAATATCTCTCTCAATTCTGAAGGGCAGTTTTGCCAGATATGGAATTCTTAGTTCAGCTGATACATTTAGTAAGGATGCCGTGTATGTGATGAGTCCCTTCTCTCTTGCTGCTTTCAAGATTCCCTCTTAGTCTTTGATTTTTAACAGTTTGATTATATTATGTCTTGGTGTGAGTCTCTGTGGGTTTAATCCTACCTCAGGTTCATTAAGCTTATCAGATTTGTAGATTCATATATTTCATCAAATTGGGAGGTTTTCTGTCACTATTCTTTCAGCACCTTTTTTCTCCTTTCCTACTGAGATTCCCACAATGTATGTATTGGTTCAGTTTATGTGCCCTACAGGTCCCTTAGATACTATTTATTTTTTCTTCATTCTTTCTGTTCCTCAGATTTGATAATTTAAATTGTCCCATCTTTAAGTCTGCGGATTCTTCTTTCTTCTGTTTGATGAAATCTGATTTTGAACACTCTGATGCATTTTTCATTTCAGTTATTGTATTTTCTTCTCCAGAATTTCTTTCGGGGTCCTTTGTAAAATTTCTATTTCTTTATTGATGATCTTGTTTTCTTCATACATTGTTTTTCTATTTTTACCCATATCTTCCTTTAGCTTTCTGAATATCTTTAAAATAGCTGTTTTAGAGACTTTGCCTAGAAAAAATGGCATCCAAGCTTCATCAGGTACATTTTCTATTAATTTTGTTCCTTCAAATGGGCCATACTTTCTTATTTCTTTTTTTTTTTAAGGCTTGTGATTTTCTGTTGAATGCCGAACATTTGAATCTTATGGTGTGGTAACTCTGGAAATCAGATGCTCCCTCTTCCCCAGGGTTTCCTATTTTTTGTTTGTTTGTTTGTTTGTTTGTTTTTCAATTGTTGCAGGGTGCTTCTGTGCTGGGACAAGCCTGAGGTGAAAGCTTAAATTTTCCTAAGGTCTTTTCCGAGCCTACAGCTGTCCTTGGGCATGGGTGGTAGTTTTCTAAATTTACTGCTATTAGCAGTCGTTTCTGAACATCAAAAAACAAATAAAAAGGACATTCACACAGTGAGACGAAACAATGGCCACCAGACTATGTCTGCACTTTGTTGCTAAGCGGCAATTAGCAGTCAAAACCCAGAACTCCAATATTTGGAGGATATGGTCCTTCCTGCCTATTCTGGATCCAGCAAGCCATACCAGAAATGTGGGTTGCCATATTCCCAAATACCTGTCACAGGGCTGAGGCGGGGGTGGGAAACGCCACTAGAGGATCAAAGGCTGACATCAACCAGTATTAATAATTTACAAGACAAGCTTTCCCCTGGAAGCTATATGTGTTCAAGTAGACTATACAATTCCATAATAGTCAATGCCAACAGTTTCTGCCAGTAAAATTGTCTAAGTGGTGAGAAGGATTCCTGTTCCTTCCCCCTCTGCTATCTTCCTGACATTACTCTCTCTAGTGGTTATTTTTTTAATGTAATTTTTTTTGAAATTGCATTTTGAGATAAGTCAACATTTAGAAGTCTGCATAACTCAGTCAATCAATATTTCCAAATGACCAATGCATGATGTTACAAAAGCATGCACAGACAAAAAGATCCATTCAAAGTGTAGGATAGTCCAATGGCTTTTAATGTAAGAGTATAAAACCTTCCTGGGTATAAAAAGGTCATTGATATATGGTTTCAGATTCCATATTGCAATTAACTTTAAAAAAAAACTGCCACTTGTTCAGCTTTGATATAATAGCAAAGAATATCAACAATGATCCAAAAAGGCTATAAAATACTCCTCCTTTTCCTAGATTTTATTCCTATACTTCAACAATAACAAAAAACAAATTATAAGCATTTTATATATAGAAACATATGAGAATCTAGTTACCTCATATTAAGTGAAACACTGAACAAATATGCAAAACTTTTTTTGGGGGGGATTAAGTTATTAATTTGCTTGTTTATTTGTTTAAATGGAGGTACTGGGGATTGAATCCAGGACCTCATGCATGCTAAGCACACTGAGTTCTACCCTCCCCCAACAAATATGCAAAACTTTAAAACAATACCTCTCTATTCAGGAATTTTTTGTTTAGAGAAATATAATTATACTTTATAAAGATCTGTTATTTACATTAATATATAATAGCTTTATTATGTTATTTAAATAAGTATTTAAATTTTTTGTTTTACTTTATAACTCAATTTATTTTTTTATTTTTTAATTATATAACTCTCATAAACAAAAGTTCTTTGAGGTGCTCAGTAATTTTTAAAAGAATAGTTTCTTAGACTAAAAAGTCTGAAAAACCATTTAACTAAATCATATCACTTTTGGCATTTAGAATTCATTGCCTACAGAATAAGCTATGAATCTGTAGCCATACCTAGATCCATCATAGAATTCTATATTCAATGAGAATATCTTTCAAAATGAAAAGAAGAATCCTTTTCCTGATAAACAAAAGCTAACAGAATTAACTGCCAATAGACCTACACAAGAAATGGTTAACAAATGAAAAGCATTGAAAATGGTAAAAAGAATATTATAAGAATTTCCTTTTTCATGTTAATTGCTTTAAAAGATAACTGTCTAAATAAAAAATAGTAACAAAATACAGCACAAAAGAGGAGGCAACAGAACTTTACTGTTGTAAGATTCTTATACTATACATGTAATGGTATATTATTTGAAAGTAGTCTATACGTTAAAATGTATATTTCAAACCCAAGAAGACCAGTAAAAAATAAGAGATATAACAAGAAGTCAATAGTAGAGATAAAACAGATGCATTATAAAAAGTAAGGTGATTCAAAAGAAAGTAGGAAAAAAGAACAAAGAATATAAGATAATAGATTTAAACCTTATCACCAATAATTACATTCATATAGATGGTCCAAGGATATGAATGCTCACAGTGGGGAGGCTGTGATGTGGGAAGCAGAAAGGCATAAGGGAACTCTGTACTCTTCACTCAATTTTGCTGTGTACCTAAAACTGCTCTAAAAGATAAGTCAATTAAAAAAATTTCACCCCTCATTATTGTAATTGCAGACTTGTCTGTCATCTCTGAACTAAGATCCGGAAAAGTAGGGACTGTATCTATCTTGCTTCCTGCTATACATAAGTGCAACATTTTTCACCATTACCTATTGATCTCTTAACTATACTGCTCCAATTAAAAAACCTGGGAAACAAACTGTCAAAATGACTTAGAACACAAAATAACTCTTAGTATACAATAGGTGCCCAAGAAGAATACATACATATTTTAAGGACAATATATCCAATGAGAACAAAATGTAAAAGTACCAAATAAGTATCACTGAAGAGACTTGGAGATTTTCAGATAATGATAAATTTCCCAGCTTTTCCTTGAATGAAACTAATTCTTACCTTATAGTAACCAGTCAAAAAAAAAAAAACTTTCCTAAAGCTCATTTTTCAGTTAGAAAGCTGTTCAGATAATTATTCTGAAAATATCTTCACAAATACAGGATACGTTTTCAAGAGACAAAAAGCAATTAGTAAATCACCTCTGTATCCACTCTACAGCACAAAACAGCCATACTCTGTTGGATTTCACTGGCATTGTTAAAAGGTTTGCTCTATCATCTCTTTTCAGGTAAATAATAGTATTTTTTAAAAATTAAAGCTAAAAGAAAAATCACTTACTGTTAATAACCAGTTAATATAAATTATTTCCCCCAAAAGGAAAAATTCTGAACTATTAATGTGTTTTATTTCCATATCCTTTATATAGGTTGAGTAGATTGTTTAGCACAATAAGAACCTACTGTGCTACAAAAAATCTAGAATCTTTCCAAAGATACTTTCATAGACCTACATATTTTTAATAAGAGTATACATTTGTGGAAATTACTTTAAATGGGAAAAAAAAATGTCCTACTGAATTATTCCTTAATGTACTTATTGTAAAACTGTCACACTTATCTTCTTTGGCTTCTTTTTTTACTGTTTTCATTGTTCAATAATTTGCTAACATACTAATTCTTAAATATTCCCAAATATCTAATTAGTAACTGTTTTCAACAAACTTAAAATCAAAAACAAAACAATGTTTGACAAATACAGTACCTGACAGAGGATGTTCTTGGCCCATGATCTCTGGAATCCATTACCCAGCCAACATGACACTCTAGAGGAGGATTTGTACTATGTCTTGTTTTTCTCTTTCTTGGACTCTAAGGAAAAAGAAGTCAAACATTGCAATTACTTTCAGTAGTGTGAACCTCACAAATAAATTAAAACCCTCTGACTGTAAAACCAACTCAAACATTTTCATATTGTGGATGACACATTATGAAATCATATGAAGTCACAAAACTCAAACATCTCACATGCAAGTTACAAAACTTAACAAACAAGGCTCTTTGCTAGGTTTCAACACCCAGATTAAAGGAAATACAATAGAATGAGTCTTCATTATACCTTCTGATCGTCTTTAATTACACTACCCATGGTAAAGAAGTTATTCCTCAACCTGAGAAAACACTGCTATGGTAAAATATCATTTTTAAATGAATTCTTGCAATCTAAAATGTACTTCTTTTTCTTTTACTGTGATAGAAACTAAAAAGTCTCATTTTGTAATGTTAAAGTATATAAAATGCAGGCTTTATAGTCCTGGTGTTTTGTGTACCTTTACATCAACAGCTTTTGGTTCTTTAACAACAGGATAAAATCTTGGTGTTTTATTTGGATCTTGTAATCTGGGTGTTCGAGGTGTTTTGGCTGCCCTGGCAGGATAAATTGTAGGAGATCGCGGAACTGCTGTAGGCAATGAATGGGCAGTTGTTGCTGAAGACATATCTGAAACATCAAACAGTTTCTGAGCCAGTTCATCAGTCAAATCTGAAAAATAAAAACCTGTTAAAATATTTGGGTGCTAGGAGAATATTTTACTTTGAGAAGAAGGAAAATTCTAAAATTCTCTAATCTCAGAGGATTTTTTCATTAGAAACATTTCAAATGTATAAGAAAGAATTTTAAAAAACACTTCTCTACATATCACTTACTAAATTTTCATTTTGCCTTCTTTCTGGTTTATTTATTAAAGAAAAAGAAGTTAAAGCCCACTGTGTAACCTCTCCTAATCCCATTTTGCTTATCCTCCTCAGAGATAACCAGGCTCTTAAATTTGGTATTTTTATCTATTACTATATATATAATACATGTCATATTATTTTGCATAATTAACTTTATATATGTGGTATCACACTGTATTATCATTTTGAAGGCTTTTTTGGTCAATATTTTGTTTGAGAAGATTATTCAAGTTCTATTCATAAAGCTTTGGTTTACTCATTTTCACTGAAGAATATCAAGCTGTTATACAACTATCAAAAATTACTCATTATCCTGAAGACACAAGTTATTTCCAAATTTTTGGCATAATCAAAAATGCTTCAGTGAACATTGCTGAACATGTCTCTTTGTATATGTGTGAGCATTTCTCTAGGGTTTATATTTGAAATGGAAATGCTGAGTCAAATGGCTCATGTATCTTCTGACTCACTAAATACTGATTGCCAAGCTGAGTTCTATAGTGGTTTTATCAATTTATACTTCAACCAGCAGCATATAAAAGTCCCAGCAATTTAACATCCTGGCTAAGACTGGTTTTTGTTTAGACTTTTAAATATTTTTTCCATCTCATGGGATTTAAATGGCATTTGCATTTTCTAGTAAGTTGAGTGTATTTTCATAGATACAGTCATCATTCAAATTTCCCTTTTGTGAACTTGCCTTTTTGACTGTTCTTCTGTTAGACTGTTTTACTTACAAGTTTGTGAAAATCTTAAGGTAAGATACTAAATAAGCAAGCAGATGAGCAAATAGTAATATCAAAAATATAAGCTTTAGTTCTATATGGTTTTTCTTCAGACTTATCAACCTCTTTTGGTTCATACAATAACTTTTTGTTCACTCAACAAATATTACTGAATGCCTATTATATGTAAAGCACTATTCTAGCCACAAGTTTGTAAATTCAAAAGTGAACTTACCCACTCTATTACTAGTATTCCTGTCTTAACAATTTTCCTCCCAATTCATTTTCCTTACTATAACCAGAATGATTATTCTGAGGAGCAAATTAGGTAGTTTCATATTTCTACTAAAAATCTTTCAGTGTTTCTCTTTTGGCTTTAGGAGAAGTTGAGGCTCTTTACCATGGCACATAAAAATTTCCTGATTTTGCTTCATCAGTTGTCATTCTCCACTTCAATTTTGGTGCCCCAAATAGCAACCTACTTATTGTTCCCGTTTTCTTGCTTCATGTCTTTTGATATGCTTTTGCTCTAACTAAAGTCCCTTCCCCTCATCTTTTTACATCCAGTTGGCTTCATATCATCTCTTTAATATCCAGAACAAATGTTACTTTCCCTAGGAATGTGTAGCATTCTTGAAAATCTTCTGCCAACAGAATTAATCTATTCTTTCTGGTGAAACCTCTGCATTTTATCCACTTATTTTTTTAAATTATGAAGTTAAAATTAATTTTCTTACAAAACGTTCCATTAGATGCTAACAGTAAGTCCCAGTGCTTCCCTGAAAGCAAGGGCCACAACCTTATATTACTATACCAGTGTCTACAATTGTGCCTGGGGAAAAGTATATCCCGACCAAATGACTGATACACTTAACTCAATCATGTTAATGCCACTTATCTGTATAGCAAAAAGATACAAAATCTCAGAGATAAAAATACGATCACACACTGAAAAACATATTAAATCCAATGTCCTTGTAAAAGAAATATTCAAAGAGCTAGGAGCAATAACTCAGAAACAGTAAGCTTCCTAGTATCCAGATTATGGTCTCTAAATTCTATTTCCCACTGATCTGGTCTCCTGAAAAAATAGTCTGAAGCACAAAGTATTATATGAGTCTAGGAAATCTTGAGCCACAAAGCAATGAAGTTTAAAATGAAAATATTAGCATAGTTCATGAAGAATAGAAGAAACTTTAGGGGAATACAGTGGTCAAAAATGAACTGATATTATCACTAAAAATGATGACTGAATTGAATTAAAACACATAAATACATTCCATCAGTTCATAATGGTATTTTAAAACTTAATCATATTTCTAGGTTGCTCTGAAAATGATAAACTGAATACAAAGAAAGAAATAAGAATATATCCTTCCATTCTTAAGGTAAAAACTGAATTTCAGGTAAACAAAGTTGATAAAAATATTCTTATACATAGAATTCTAGGTAAGAAACACAGAAGAAATGATAGAATTAGAAGATGACTACTTTGCAACTCTAATGAAATAGAGGATCAAGGGAATGCTCATCATTAGTTGCTAAAATTATTTGGTAAAATGTTGACTAGAGATTTCACAACCCACGAAACAAATAACTGATAAGCTGGATTTAATTAAAACAAAAACCTTTTGCTCTGGGAACAACACTGACAAGAGAATGAGAAGACAAGGCACAGAATGGCAGAAGGTATTTGCAAGTGACTTGGTAGGACTACTGTCCAAAATATACAAAGAACTCTTAAAACTCAACAGTTTAAAAAAAAAAACTGATTAGAAAATGGGCCAAAGACCTGAAAAACACATCTCACTAAAGAAGATATATACATGGCAAATAAGCATATGCAGATACTCCACATCATATATCATCAGAGAATTGAAAGAAAGACAACAATGAGATTCTACTACACACACATATTAGAAAAGCTAAAATCCAGAATACTGACAACACTAACTGCTGGTGAGAATGTGGAGCAACAGGAACTCTCATTCACTGATGGTAAGAATGCAAAATGGTACACCCACCTTGGAAGACAGTTTGGAAGTTTCTTGCAAAACTAAACATACTCTTACCATACAATCTAGCAACTGCCCTCCTTGGTACTTACCCAAAGGAGCTGAAAACTTATGTTCACACAAAAACCTGCACATGAGTGTTTATAGAAGCTTTAATCATAATTGCCAAAACTTGGAAGCAACCAAGATGTCCTTCATTAGGCAAATGGGTAAATAAACTGTAGTATATCCAGACAATGGAATAGTACCCAGTGTTAAAAATAAACAAGTGATCAAACCATGAAAAGACATGGATGAACTGTAAACACATACTACTAAGTGAAGGAATCCAATTTGAAAAGGCTATATACTGTATGATTTCAACTATTTGACATTCTGGAAAAGGAAAACTATGGGGATAATGAAAAAGACCAGTTGTTTCAAGGGGTTGTGGGTAGGGAGGGATGAATAGGTGGACCAAAGAGGATTTTCTGGGCTGTGAAATACCATGTATGCTACTATAATGATGGCTACATCTGGTTATACATTTACAAACCAATGAAATGTACAACACCAAGAGTAAACGCTAATGTAACTACAGACTTTCAGTGATTATGATGTATCAGTGTAGGCTCATCATTTGTAACATATGTACCACTCTGGTGTGGGACATTGCTATGAGGAAGGCACATCTTTCACCACATGGGCTTTAGCTAAGCAAGTTGGGGTCAAGGAGTAAATGGGAAATCTCTGTATCTTTCTCTTAATTTTGCTATGAGCCTAAAATTGCTCTAGGAAAAAAAATCTTTAAAAAAGGTGAAGGGAAACTTTATGATGAATAGATCAGGCTGACAACATCTAAACCCAATGATCAATCATAGCATCAGTAAATGTGAGCCTGAAAGATATCGTATGATGCAATAGGAAATAAACAACTCCTATGAAATAGGCTTGCCACCACAAAAATAAAAATCCTAAATATACTAAATCTATATCTAAGTACCAGTTCACAAGAAATAGAGGAGATAAAAGAACACAGGTAAACATGAATCATAAGAAATCCTATGATAAAGTAACTAGTTTCTTCAATAAATCTTTGGCATGAAAAAAGAAGAGAAGAAGAATGATTAGAGATTATGAGTGACTTAATGGTCTTATCAATCAAATGCTACATGTGTACCTTGTCTGGTCCTGATTCAAACAACAAATTAGAAAAATATATATTTCAGACAATAAGAGGCAATAAATATATACTGAGTAGTAGATGATATTAAGGAATTATTACTAATTTAATGTGAAATAATGATATCATAAAAATATATATATATATACAGTGGGTATTTACAGAAGAAATAATACAGTGTTTGAGATTCGTGGGCCATCTCTTGTACATGAATGTTCAAAATAGCATTTTTCATAATAGTCCAAACTGAAAAAAATCCAAATATCCATCAACTGCCATACAGGTAAACAAAATGAAGTGTGTCCATGCTATAAAACACCACCTCATAAAAAGGAGCAAAGTACTGATCTAAGCAACAACATGGATTAACTTCAAAAAATATATGAACCGAAAGAAGTCAAGACACATTGATTACATATCGCATGATTCCATTTACATGAAATTTCTAGGAGGTGAAAAAAAACATACAGTCAGCAGATCACCAGTTACCTCAGACTGAAGCTGAGTGTTGAGACTTGACTGCAAATGATCATGAAGAAACTTTTAGCATGATGGAATTCTAAAACTAAATCATAGTGCTGGTGTACAAGTATACAAATTTACTGAAATTCATCAAAATATACACTTAAAGTGAGTTAATTTTATGTAAATTATACCTCAAAAAAGCTTTACAAAACAAAAAGATCAGGCCATCTGCTCTTCAGGGAATCTCAGTTGTGATTGTCTACCATACAGTTTCTGCTAAAAGTAGTATCAAATCAGAGAGGGCTGATATTTCAGAGGATCAAGCTAAAACACTGATTTTGAAAGTACAGTCCCACCAGTGGCATCAGCATAACCTGTGAACTTGTTAAAAATGCATATTCTCAGGTCCCACCTCATTTTACTAAGTCAAGAAACTCTGGGTGCAGAGTTCTTTGATTTGTTTTAACAAGCTTTCTAAGTGAACCTGATGCTTGCCAAAGTTTAATAACCACTGGACTGAAAGGTATGCTAACTATTCTACTACTTAAGATTTTCCATATCTTATTGGTACCAAATAATTGCACAGGTGCTTATGGACCTTCTCCATAGCCCCCAATGTCTTTATAGACAGGAACTGCCTTTATAAAAACAGAACTTAATATTGAGCTATTGGTGTTCACTGAAGGCTGATAATAAAAATGCTATATAAGGACGGACACTTTATTTTTTATGTAAATAAAATGCTACTGAAGCAGGACTCAGCAAACTTTTCCTATAAATGCCAGATAGGAAATTTTTTTTGGTTTTTCACATCATAAAGTCTCTGATGAAACTATTCAACCTTACCACTGTAGCATAGCCACAGACTATAAGTAAATGAAGGATACGGCCAGATTGGACCATGGCAGGCCAGTTCTGGCCTATGGGTAATAAATTTGCCAATCACTGAACCAGAGCAGTCAGATAGATGGGGGATCCAAATACTAGATTTAAATTTGCTTACAAAAAAGTCATTATAACTATATTTCATGTATTCAGTAAGATAGAGGAAAGTATGACCACAGCAAAGAGATACAGGCAATAAAAAAGAACCCAATACAACTTCGAGAGAGGAAAAACCCAACAGCTGAGATTAAAAAAAACAAAAAACAAAAACCAAAACAACCCATACTAGATGGGTTTAAAAATAGATTAGACACTGCAGAAGAAAAGTCTAATGAACTTAGAAACATAGGAGTAGAAATTGTCCAAAACAAAACACAAATTAAAATATGACTGGGGGGGCGGGAAGAGGGCATTAGTGAACTATGGGAGGTGAAGTAGCTTAATATATATGTAACTGGAGTCAAAGAAATAATTTTAAAGTACATAAAAATTATTAATTTTTAAATTTAAAATGCTAATTTAAAATATGGCTAATTTTTTTTCAAATTTGATCTAAAATATAAAAACACATAGGTACAAAAACTCAATAAGCCTAAAGTACAAGAACACTAAGAAATCACAACAAAGCAATCGCAAACTGCTTACAACAGGTGATAAAGAGAAAATATTAAAAGCAGCCAGAATCAATAGCAGTTATTGAATCTGATCAACAGAGTCAAAAAACAAATGGAAAAATTAATCAAGCCTCAGGAACCTTTAGAACATCAGTAAGCCTAGGTGAGAAGAATGCAGAAATAAAACAAACTCTGAAGAAATAATAGTTTAAAACCTCTGAAAGTTCAGCTAAAGGCATAAACCTACAGATTCAAGAAACTGAGAGAAGTCTATCCAGGATTTATCCAAAGAAATCAATGGCCAGACACATCATACTCTAATTGCTAACAACTTCAGACAAATTAAAAAATCTTGAAAGTAGCTAGAGAAAAAGAATTCACTACAAGTGAGAGAAAAATCTGAATGATGACAAATTTTTTCTTTTTATAAGCATGGAAGCCAGAAAGAAGTGGCCTGACAGTTTTAAGTGCTGAAAGAAAAGAACTGTCAATCCAGAATTCTATATCCAGTGAAAACATCCTTTGGGAATGAAAGTGAAATAAAGATACTGTCCGATGAAGGAACTACTACTATAAATCACAGTAGAACTGCTCTCAAAGAATTACTAAAGAAAGTACTTCGAGCAGAAAGAAGTGATACCAGAAAGAAACTTGGAACATCATAAATAAAGAGCAAGAGAAATAAAAAAAGTCTTAATATACATAAATATTCTCCTTTTAAGTTCTTTAAAACATATCTGATAATTAAAAATAAAAAAATAAACATTGTCTGGTGGGATTTTCAATGTATGACTATAGCACAAAGAAATTTGTATGGAAATAAAATTTCTGCATTTCTGTTGTAGAAATAAAATACTGATTCTAAATAAACTGAAAAATTAAGTGTCCCTAGAGCAACTTAATCCCTAGTGGGAGTGCTAAAAAATAAAAATAAAAAATGATACATACAGCCAAACTCACCCTAGATAAATTAAAATATAATTTAAAAAAATTACAAATATAGTTGACCCTTGAACAACATGGGGTTGTATTACACAGATCAACCTATACGTGGATTTTTTTTTCAATAAATATAGAACCTGTCTTCACTTTGAAGATCTTTAAATTAACTAGGTATGGGGAAAAGTTTGTGTTCAATTAGAGATCACAATACACAGAATCAAAAGAACTAGGGTTTGAGTCCTAGTTCTAGTCAATCTGTTTCAGCTTCCTATCCTTGGATGAGTCATTTATCAATTCTTTTGTTTTTGAGGCAGAGATGGCAGTACATGACTTTCTGACTGTATGGGGGTCAGCACCCCTGACTCTTGAATTGCTCAAGAGTCAACTGTTACCCAAAAGGGCAGAAAAAGGGAAACAGAGAAGTAAAATGCAGAGAACAGAAAATGAATAGTAAACAGTAAATCTAAATCCAAACATATGAATAATTATATTAAATGTAAACAGTCTAAACACAACATTAAAAGACTGTCAGAATGAATTAAAAAACATGACCAATGTATATGTTGTCTCTGACAAATTCACTTCAAATATAATGAAATAGGTGGCTTAAAAGTAAAGGGATAAAAAGATACACCACATACCATACAAAGCGTAATCAAGAGAAAGCTAGAATGGCTATATCAAAATCAGATAAATTAGATTTCAGAGCAACAAAAATGATTGGGAATAAAGAAAGCAGCATATACTAGTATAAAGGTCAAC
Source organism: Vicugna pacos (assembly GCF_048564905.1). Taxonomy (NCBI): domain Eukaryota; kingdom Metazoa; phylum Chordata; class Mammalia; order Artiodactyla; family Camelidae; genus Vicugna; species Vicugna pacos. Next base: position 30,616,569 of record NC_132988.1, read on the forward strand.
TCCTAAGAAGACACAGTAAACCTAAGTGTAGTACACCTAATAAAACAGCTTCAAAATAAATGAAGCAAGGAAAAATAGACAAACTTTCATTTATAGTTGGAGACTTCAACACTCCTCTCACTAATAGAGCTAGTAGATGAAAAATCTGCAAGGATATGTAACTTACCAACACCATTAACCAACTGAATCTGGTTAAGAATTTGTAAGTCACTCCAAAACAGCAGAAAAAATATTCTTGTCAAATGTACATGGAACATTCACTAAGACCATATTGTGCGTCATAAAAAAGACCTTGACAAATTTAGAAGAACTGAACCATGCAAAATATATTCTCCGATCATAATGGAATTAAATTATGTATCAGTAATATCAGGAACAAAAAGATAACAGGAAAATTTCCAATCACTTACAAATTAAACAACACGTTTCAAAATAACCTATGGATCAAAGAGGAAGTTTAAAGAGGAATTAGAGAATTTTTTGAAAGTAATGAAAATTACAACATGACATCAAAATCAGTGAAATGCAGTTAAAGCAGTGCTTAAGGAAAATATATAAGATTAAGTACTTATATTAGAAAAGTCTCAAATGAATAATTTAAACTTTCCTCTTAAAAAATAAGATATCAGGAAAATACCCAAATATTTAGAAATTAAACAAAATCACTTCTAAATAACTGATGGGTCAAAGAAAAAAATACAAAGAAATTAGAAAATATCTAGAATTGAATGAAAATGAGAAAACAACATATTGAAAATTCTGAGGTGCACCTAAAATAGTGCTTAAAAGGACATGTGTAGCACTAAATGCTTATAATAGAAAAGAAGAAAGTTCTCAAATAAATTGTCTAAGCTTCCACTTTGTGAAACTAGAAGAGGAAGAGCAAAGTAAACTCAAACCAGGAGAAAAATGGAAAAGAAAAGATAACAGCAGAAAATAATACTACTAGGAGAAATAATCACGTAGATCAATGAAAATAAAGGTTTCTAAAAATGTATTAAACTGATCACTGAACAAGAAAAAAAAGAAGCACAAATTAAAAATATCAGGGATGAAAGGAGATATGGGGATAACTGATTTATTATACTGTCCTTTATTGTAATTCAAAGTTTTGTTTGTTTGTTTGTTTTACAAATTGAAGGCTTATGGCAACTCTATGTCAAGCAAGTCCATTGGCACCATTTTCAAACAGCATTGCTCACTTCATGTCTCTGTGTAACATTTTTGTAATTTTCACAGTATTTCCAACTTCCCCATTATTATTTGTTATAGTGCCCTGTGATCAGTGATTTTTGATGCTACTATTTTTATTTTTATTCATTATTTATTTATTCATTTATTATTTTTAATTGTTTTGGGGTGCCATGAACCACACTCATATAAGCAAACAATCAATAAATGTGTATGCTCTGACTGCTCAACCAACTGACTGTTCCCCTGTGTCTCTACCCCTTCCTGGGGCTCTGTATTCCCTGAGAAACAACAATATTGAAATTAGGCAAATTAATAACCCTATCAAGACCTCTAAGTGTCCAAATAAAAGGAAGAGTCACACATTTCTCACTTTAAATCAAAGGCCAAAAATGATTAATCTTAGTGAGGAAGGCATCTCAAAAGCAGAGATAGGCCAAAAGATGGCCTCCTCTGCCAAACAGCCAAGTTGTGAATGCAAAGGAAAATTTCTTGAAGGAAATTCAAAGTGCTAGTCCAAGTGAACACAGGAATGATAGAAAGTGAAATTACCTCATTGCTGCTATGGAGAAAGTTTTGGTGGTCTGAACAGATGATCAAACCAGCTACAACATTCCCTTAAGCCAAAGCTTAATCCAGAACAAGGTACTAACTCTTCTCAATTCTATGAAGGCTAAGAGAGGTGAGGAAGTTGTAGAAGAAAAGTTTGAAGCTAACAGAGGTTGGTTCATGAGGTTTACAGAAAAAAGCCTTATCTCCATAACAGAAACATGCAAGATGAAGCAGCAAGTGCTGATGTAGAGCTTCAGCAAATTATCCAGGTGCTCTAGTAAAGATAGGTGGCTTCACTAAACAGCAGATTTTCAATGTAAATGAAACATTTTTGTATTGGAAAAAGATGCCGTCTGGTGAGGAGAAGTGAATGCCTGATTTCAAAACTTTAAAGAACAGGCTCACTCTCTTGTTAGGGGCTCATGCAACTGTGACTTTTAAGTTGAAGCCAATGTTCATTTACCATCCCCAAAATCCTAGGGCACATAAGAGTGATTTCTGTATATACTCTACTTGTGGTCTATAAATGGAATAACAGAGTCTGGATAACAGCACATCTGTTTACAAAATGGTTTATAGTGGGTTTAAGCCCAATGTTGAGATCTATTGCTCAGAAAAAGATATTCCTTTCAAAATATTATTCCACATTAACAATGCACCTGGCCACCCAAGAACTCTGATGGAGATGTGCAACATTTTCATGCCTACTAACACAAAGTCCATTCTGCAGCCCATGGATCAAGGAGTAATTTCAAATTTCCAGTCTTACTATTTAAGAAATACTTTTTATAAGGCTATAGCTACCATAAATAGTGATTTTTCTGATGGATCTGGGCGAAGTTAATTTAAAGCCTTCTGGAAAAGATTCACCGTTCTAGATGCCATTAAGAACATTTATGATTCGCGGGAAGAGGTCAAAACATTTGGAATTTGGAAGAAGTTGATTCCAATCCTCATGGATGACTTTAATAGGTTCAAGACTTCAGTGGAGGAAGGAACTGCAGATATGGTGGAAATAGCAAGAGAACTAGAATTAGAAGTGGAGCCTGAAGACGTGACTAAATTGCTGTAAACTCATGAAAAAAAAAAAACCTGAATGGATGAGGAGTTTCTTCTTATGGATGAGCAAGGAAACTGGTTTTTTGAGATGGAATCTACTTCTGGTGAAGACAACATAAGATTTAGAATATTACATAAACTTAGTTGATAAAGCAGTCACAGGGTCTGAGAGGACTAACTTCAATTTTAAAGGCTCTATTATGGGTAAAATACTATCAAACAGCATTGCAAGGTACAAAGAAATTGTGAAAGGAAGAGTCAATCAATTTGGTGAACCTCATCTTTCTACTATTTTAAGAAATTGCCACAGCCACTCCAACCTTCAGCAAAAACAATCCTTCCTGATCAGTCAGCAGCCATCAACATTGAGGGAAGACTGTCCACCAGCAAAAAAAAATTACAACTCGCTGAAGGCTCAGATGATAGTTAGCATCTTTTAGCAGGAAAGTATTTTTAAATTAAAGTATGTACATTTTTCTTTTAGACATAATGCTATTGCACACTTAATAGACCACAGTACAGTCTAAATGTAACTTTTATATGCACTGGGAAACCAAAAAACTCACGTGACTTGCTTTATTGTGAATGTTTACTTTATTGTGCTGGTCTGGAACCAAAACTACAACATCTTTTAAGGTATGCCTGTATGTCTATAGACCCTACAAATATTATAAGAATAAAAAGGGAATATCATCAAAAAACACTCACAAAATGCACAAATTCTTTACATACAAAGTACAAAAGCTAACTTAAGATAACCTAGATTATCTAAATAGTCTTATATCTATTAAAAAATTTAATTTGTATTCAAGATCATTCCAACAATTCCAAGCCCATACGTCTTCACTTCAAATCCTACCATTCCTTTAAGGAATCAAAAATAACAACTCTATACAAACTCTTCCAAAACATAGAAAAGGAAGGAACACTTACCAACTCAGTTATGAGGCAAGATTCCCCAATACCAAAACCAAACAAAGATAATCCAAGAAAATACAAACCGAAATTCCTCATGAATATAGTACAAAATCTTAAAAGAAAAAGGCAAACTAAATCTAATAATGTATAAAGAGGATAATATGTCACTATTAAATGAAGTTTATCCTGGGAATCACAGACTAATTCAACATTTGAAAACAAATCAAGTAATTTACAATATAAATAAACTAATTAAAACAAACCATATAATCATTTCAAAAGACCCAGAAAAAAGACTGAAAAAAATTAGCATCAATTCATGACTCAAAACTCTCAGCACACTAGAAATAAAAGGGGACTTCCTCAACCTAATAAAAAGAATCTATGGAAAACCTACAACTGATATCATACTTAATGGTGAAAGACTGAATGCTTTCCACCTAAAATTAGGAACAAAAAGTAACAAGGCAAGGGTGTTATATCTTATAACTTCTATTCACATCATGTTGGAGGTCCCAACCAACACAATAAAGAAAAGAAAATAGAAAAGTAAGAAAAAGAACTGCATCTAGTCATAGACAACATGATTGTGTAGAAATATATCAGTGTAGACTTTATCAAAGAATCTATTAAAAAGCTGTAAGAACTACTACTAGTAAATTTATCAATGTCACAGGATATAAGGCTGTGTTAGTCAGGATTCTCCAGAGTAAAAGAACCAATAGGATATATAAAAGTAGATTTAATATGAGGAATTGGCTTACAAGATTATGGAGGATGAGATGTCCCATGATCTGCCATCTGTAAGCTGGAAACTTAGGAAAGCCAGTGGTGTAATTCAGCCTGAGTCCAAAGGTCTGAGACCTAGAGGAGTCGATGATATAAATACCAGTCCGAGATGAGATGTGATGTCCCAGCTCAAACAATGAGACAGCAAAAAAGGAGTAAATTCCTCCTTCCTCTGTATTTTTGTTCTATTTAGGCACTCAGTGGATTGGATGATGCCTACCCACACTGGAGATGGCAATCTACTTTACCAAGCTCACCAATTCAGATATTAATCTCATGCAGCAACAGCCAGAAGTAATTTTTAAACAAGATATATGGGCATCCTTTGATCCAGTTAAGTTGACAGATAAAATTAACATCACAAAGAATAATATAAAAATCAATCTTATTTCTATATAATAGCAATAAACAATTGGAGAGTAAAAATTTTAAAGCACCATTTACAACAGCACCAAAACCATAATATACTTAGGGATATAGGTAACAAAATGTGTACAAAATAAACCAAAAACTGTAAAACACTGAAGAACAAAAAAGACTTAAATGGAGAAGTATACCATATTCATGGATTAGAAGATTCAATACTGTTAACATTTTAATTCTTCCCCAAATAATCTGTAGATTCAATGCAGTTTCAATCAAAATATCATCTGGAGTTTTTATAGACATCAGTAAGGTAATTCTATAACTTATATGAAAAAGCAAAAAAACTAGAATAGCTAAAACAATTTTGGAAAAAAAAGAAAAAAGGTGGAGGACATACTGATTTTAAGGTTACAGTTATCAAGTTGTGCTAGTAGCAAAGGGATAAACAGAGATAAGATGAGGAGAATATTGAGTCCAAAATTAGATATATACACATAGTTAATTGGTTTTGATCAAAGACTAAAAGGCAATTCAATGGAGAATGAATAGACTTCCCAACAAATGGTGCTGAAATCATGGAATATCCATATCCATACTTCTATCATATACCAATAAGAAAAAAATTAACTCAAAATTGAATAGAAACCTGAATTAGGTAAAAGATAAAAATATAAAGCCTCTAATAGAAATCTTTGAATTCTGGATTAGGCAAAGGTTTCTTACATGGACACCAAAAGCATAAACCATTAAAATTAAAAAAAATAAATAATTGCTGATCATTAAAAATAAGAAGCTCTGCTTTTTAAAAGGCACAAAAAAAAGAAAAGATAATCTCCATATAGGGAGAAGATATGTGCAAATTACATATGTAATAAAGACTTGTATCCAGAATAAAGAATTCTTAGAGCTCAGTAAGAAAACTCAATAAAAAAGTCAAAATACTTTAGCAGTCACTCCACCAAAGATACACTCATGTCAAATAAGCACATGAAAAGATGCTCCACATCATCAGTCGCAATGAAATACTACTACATACCTATTAGAATACAAAAAAACAAACAAACAAACTTACGATACCAAGTGCTGATGAGAATATGGAGCAACTAGAATCCTCATACATTGCTGATGGTAATGCAAAATGACACAGCCACTTTGGAAAACTGTTAAGAAGTTTCTTATAAAGTTAAACATACATTTGCCACGTGACTTAGCAATCCCACTCTAAGTATTTACCCAAGTGAAATGAAAACTTATATTCTCAACAAAACCTGTAAGCAAATATTTATAGCGTCTTTGTTCATAATCACGAAGAACTGAAAACAACCCCATGTCCTTCAACTAATGATAAACTGCTTACATTCATGCAATGGAATATTACTTACCAATAAAAAGGAACAAACAACACACAAAAGTATGGATGAATCTCAAATGCATTATGCTAAATGAAAGAAGCCAGAGAAATGGCTATATATGATTCCATTTGTATGATATTCTGGTAAAGGCAAAAATATAAGGGTAGAAAATAGAAAACAGGGGTTGACTACAAAGAGGCAAGGGAGAATCTGGGGGAAGTAATGGAACTGTGCTGTAATTTGAGTAGGTGGTAACTACATGATTATACATATCTGTTAAAATTCCCAAAACTATACATGCAAAAAGTGTGAAACTTAATGAATATAAATTATAGCTTAATTCTTTTAAAAAAATGAAATAAAAAAGATTACTCTGGATCCTTATAAGGTAGTCAGAATGAAAGGAAGGAGACAGATTAAGAGCTTTTATAATTAACCAATGGGAAAATGATGGTGGTTTTTGCAGGGTGATAGAGAAGGTGAGAAGTAGTTAGGGTCTGGATATATTTTAAAGGGTTATGGATATAATCTGCTAAGAAATAAGAAACAGAGGTTGAAAAAGAGATGGATCAAAGATGACATCAAGATTTTTTTCACCTGTAGAACTAGAAAGATGGAGCTAATATTTACAGAGATGTGGAAGTCTGGAAGAAGTCCTTGGAAAGGGGTGGGAATTCAGACTCTGGATTTTGGACTTAAGAAGTATGACATGTTTATAAAATATTAAGTGAAACTGTTGACTACACAGTTGGTTATTTATATGGAATACAGGATGGAGTCTGTACATATAAATTTGACACTCATTAGTATAAAGATACTATTTAAAACAATGAAACTAAATATTATTACTTAGAAGTCACTGAGGATCAGAAAGATAAGAAATTTGAAGACCAAAAAATCCTAAAGCATCCAAAGCTTGGAGAAATGGGGAAAAAGGAAGAACTAGCAAATAAGATTCATGAAGTAGAATAAGAACTAATAGGGTCAAAGAAGAAGAAATGTGTTTCAAGACAGAATGATTGATCTAATGCTGATGTTGGAAGAGGAGGATTGATGTGATCCTTCTTAAACACAGAGATCTCCAGAGTCACTATCAAAAGCTAATTTGCCAGGGTTGAGGAGGGGACCAGATTTGCAGTGTGAGGGGTAGAAGCTTGCTTGAACGAGGTATCAGGGATAAACAGGAAGACAGATATTAAAGGCAGTAAAAAAAAAAACACCTTATTTATGCCTTAAATTCTATTTTGTAATAGCAATATGAGTTCTTTGTATTAGTATTGTTTTATAGCATTTCCCAATCTTTCACCTTTAAATCTTTCTGCATATTTATGACATACAAACAGTATAGAGTTGAATTTTCTTTAAATCCAGTCCATAATTGTTTTTCTGAGAGTTAATCTATACAGCATTTCTTATCACAGCAATATATTATATTGATTTCTATCTTCTTAATTTTTGTTTATTTTTTTCTGTTACTATTTTTAAAAATTAGAGATTATAGAACACAAAGATTAACAAATGTACATATACATTTTAAAACAGAATTGATTTAGAAATGAAAATGAGAACAAGAAATTAAATATGGAAAAAATTCAAGCTTTCCAAAAACATTATTCAAAAAAAATCTTTTGGTAAATACCTGAGACTTCACTTAACAGAGCTTAATCATTTATAACCCAGGAAGGCAAAATTTTTAAGAAACACAGAGCTGATACCCACAAAACCACCAATTAGACCAATATATAAATTCCAGATGCAGGCAAACCCATGTGCAGATCTTTCAAATGGGATTCCTCCCTTCTCTCAGGAGTAAACCACTATATAAAATTTCTTTATTAATTTCCCTTGGCCTTCATGATTTCTATGTGCTATGCATGTACCCATGAGTTATATACGATGGAATTGACTGAACTCCTTATTTTACACATCCTCTACTTTTAAGATTAAATCATTTTGTCACATGTAGCTTTAGTTCTTTCATTTTCCACTGCTGCATATTTTTCCTTAACATGTGTTTCCTTTATACTACATCTTATATTCTACTATAAATAGGCATTTAAAAATTTTCATTTGTTTTTTATATTATAAACAATTTTGCTATAAATGTTCCCTTTGGTGAGCATTTGCAAGAGTATCTCAAAGTGAAACTGTTAGGTTATAAGATGGTATGTCATTGAGATTTTAATTGGCAAATCTCAGTAAGAAGTATAGTATCTTTTCATATTAACTGGCCATAGAGTGTTTTTCCCTCTATGTGAAGTTCCAGCTCATGTTTTACTACTTTTTCTACTGATCTTAATCTTTTTCTTACATTGATTTTTTTAAAAATCAAAGTAAAGTTGATTTACAATATTATATTAGTTTCAGGTGTACAACACAGTGATTCAATATTTTTATACGTTATACTCCATTTAAAGTTACTACAAAACAATGCCTTTATTTCCCTGTATTGTATACTACATGCTTGTTGCTTATCTATTCTATATATAGTAGTTTGTATCTCTTAATTGCTTATCTATTTCCCTGCCCCTTCCCTCTAATTATTTGTTAATTTTATGCATTGTAAATTCATTTCTTTGGGATTTACAACTTGAGAAAGTGCCCATGATATGATGACATTAAGTAAAATGAGCAAGATGGAAAATGGTAGATACGGCACAATCCAAAATGTGCATATGGGAGAATAATTACTTTTTGGCAATGGAAGATGCTGATGGTTGACCAGACCACTGTCTTTAAGAAGGCTCCATTTTTAAATAAATCATATTTATTTTTATAGCTGTGAAACTTATCCTCTGATTCTTTTCCTTTGAAATGAAGGGCTCTTTTTTTTTCCCTTTGCACAGAGCAATTTATTTGCCCAGTTAGCAGTAAAAATGATTGAGATTATCAGGGGAACAGAGTTTAATTTGTACTTTATTCAAAGACTTTGCATATTTCTTTAATAATTCTTACAAGATTTAAAACTAAATAAAGATGCTAATTTGAAATCTTCGTTTATTTAAAATGTGATCACTTTCTCCTTTTATCATGAAAAAATATACTAACTCTGATTTCAACAATAACTTTAAATCACTATGAGTCACTGGATTTTAAATATACTGTATTGTATGGCCTAATTTATTAAGTTAAAAGTGGATCCCTGGGAATTTAAATAAATAAATAAAATAAAATTCATCTCTTGGGTCTTTAATTCTATGATGTGAGGAGCATACATTACCAATTTTATGTACTTAAACAACACAAAAAAATCTTGTAAGCAGACTGAAAATCCTTAGCAGAATACACTTGAGAATTTTTAAAAGTTTAAAAGTATGAAGTTTTAAAAAGTTTAATCAACTCTAGTATTCATAGTAATATTATTTCATAGTATTGTTTTCCTGAGACTATTATATCATAGCATAAACAAATAATTCTGTGACTGTGGTTAGGAACAAAGTTTTTTTTCATGTGTAAAAGGTGATAAAAACATTAAATCTAACAAATTAAAGTAAAAACCTTTAATCCTAAATTTGAACAAAAAATATAAACATAAATTTATAATGTATTTTTCCTTAGAATAATTTCCAAGCTCTTTCAATTGAAAAGGCCTAGAAGCATTGACCAACTCAGTAGTAACTGGAGTACTGACAAAGCTTAACATGGAGCCAGCTGGCAAACGAGAAAGCTGAGTCCAACTCCACTACTACAGAACAAAGTAAAGAAAGGTGGATTTGGAGTTAAAAGTCAATAAACTAAGTATCAAAAACTACTGAGTAAAACCCATCTAACATATTTGTGAGATCATAGTGATAATTTTCTTTTTTAAAATTGAGTTATAGTTGATGTACAATATATAAATTACAGGTGTACAATATAGTGATTCAGAATTTTTAAAGGTCATACTCCATTTACAGCTTTTATAAAATATTGGTTATATTCCCCATGCTATACAGTATATCCTTATCCTTATAGCTTATTTTATACCTAATAATTTGTACCTCTTACTTTCCTACCCTGATACTGTCTCTCCCACCTTCCCTCTCTCCACTGGTAACTACCAGTTTATTCTCTATATCTGTGAGTCTCTATTCACTAGTTATCTGTACTTTTTAGATTCCACATATAAGTTAAATCATACAGTATTTGTCTTTCTCTAACTTACTTCACTTAGTATTCTATCCATCTATTTGTGTAGTCTTCAATTTCTTTTATCAGTATCTTACAGTTTTTCAAGTCTTTTGCCTCCATAAGTAGGTTTATTCCTAGGTATTTTACTTTTTTTGATGTGATGGTAAATAGCATTGTTTCTTTTTCTGTCTACTAAATTCAGAAGCAGTGATGAAAACAGAATTATAACCATTTTGCAGCCACTTGTGAAATAAAAGTTCCAAGCAGTGATTATCAGTGGCTACCAATACCACAAAAAGAGAGACAGTCAAGCATTATGTGCCTCCTAGTGTAAGTATTCAATACTACACATGACATATTCTTGCAAAAATTTGAGCCTGAATCAGATCAAGCCTTGGTATCAAAATCACAAAGAAAATTCAGGACCAGAAAAGTGGTTGAGTAAAACCATGGAGATGTAATTAGAAAAATCCAGAATGTGAGAAATTCTACAGGACAAACAATCTCATTTCTACAACAGTAATATGGAAGGAAAAAGGACACAGTGTGAATCTATAGACTAAAAGAGACATATCAACCTATTGCAGTGTTTGGAACTTATATGGATCCTGAATTTTTTTTTTAAGTGATGAATGAGGAAATTTGAAAACTATTTTATATTAAGGAATTAGTTAATTTTAGATGTGATAATGGTACTCTGTGTTATTTATGTGTTAAAGTAGATAGTTCTTATCTTTTAAAAACACACATTCATGAAAAAACATGAATAGTACGATTAGGAGTTTGCTTCAAAATAATCCAGTGGGAGGTAAAGAGAATGAGTGGAGTCGAGATGAGATAAAATTGGCTCTAAGATGATTAAGTAGCTAATGGGTAATGAATACACAGGGTTTCATTATACAATTTGCTCTCGTTTTGTATATGTCTGAAGTTACTCAAATTAAGTTTTTCTTTAATCTGCCTTCAGGAAAGCCTGTAACAAAATTAGTTACACTTGCCTGAAAATGTCAGATTCAATTTATGAATCTCCTAAATGTATTTACATTTTCACACAAAGCTAAGGCCTTAAAACAAAAGAATGATGCTAGTGGTATATTTTAAGGAATCAGGCCAGTGAAAAATTTTCCTTATTTAGAGAAGAGAAGCATTCCCAGCAATCTCAAAAATCAAATGAGACACATAAAGAACCAACCAATTCTGTATACTTTTAAGTAAGTGTTTGGGTTTTAGCATGATCTGATGTTAGAGCAGACAACTTTTAGATCACCTTTGTAACTACTTGCCTATTCACCAAGGGTAAGGTGGGATTCAAACTTTGTCCTTTTACAATTTGTACTTTTAAGTCTCTAAAATGTTCTGAAGTTCACCAAAGGATTAAAAAAATGCTGAGTTCTAAAATTTCAAGTCTTTTACCAGATACCTAAATGTTTTCCACAAATACAAAAGAGCAAACTTTAAAAACAATTTAGAACTGCTTAATACTATTCAGACACTTACACAAAAGCAGATTTACATACCTTGCCTGGACTGTGAAGGTGCTACAGGAACTTCTTGGTTTGGCTCAAAAGGAAGTTCAGGTGTTAAGTTTTCAAACTGCTCTTTACTAATGAGATTTAGCTTCTTAAAGTTCTCAACTTCTTGCTGAAGTAGAATGAAGGAATCTAATTACTAAACTGGCTAACAGAGTAACCAACAGACAACAATTGATACCAATCTCAAAAAATGAGTTTTAAAAACATGGATTAATTGCAACAGAATAAAAGAAGATGTTCTAATAAAGAATAAAGCATTATACTTAATAACAGTTAATATTCAGTTAAAACAAGCTTGAGAACCCTAAAATATAATGAATATTTTATAGTTACACATTATAAGAGTATACATTCTTGTCATTATTTGTTGAGCATTTACACATAAGATCACTAGAATACTACAGAATAGGCTACAAAGTAATCTAATACATGTTCCCTACCCTTAAGAAGTGTACAAGTTAGATGAAAAGAAATGTACACATAAAAATATTAGTATATGAATAGTGATGCTCTTTGGTATAAGAATTGAGATCATAAGGGAGGCATCACAGAAGGGATGGGACAAAAGTAGCTCCTACTGATGACAATTTAGAGAAAGGGAAAAGTATCCTAAATTTTCAGTAATGTGAGCAAAGATGAGAAGCTTGGAATAAGCAATTATTTATTGAAAGATAATTCACTGAGAGAAAGTTTCTGTAGAACCAGTGACAAAAAGTCCTGATAAGTTGGAGAAAGCTACTAGAAGATCTTTAATACTAAGCCAAGAAGTTTCTACCTTATTTTGTAGTAACGGGAAACATGTGACAAAAGATAAATCTAGATGACTCTGGAAGATTCATTTCTAAACCTTTTACAAGCTTGGCAGCAAGGATGCTCAGCAGGTCTAAGTTGTTAGCTCAAAGGAAAAATGGGCCCATCCATACCCCGGGAGTTTCTAAAGCATCCCCTTTCTAAACTATTGTTACATAGTCACTTTGACCATTTCCTGCCCTGACCTACACACATGTAAAGCATTACAGAAGTGGAGGCCATTCTCTACTGAAATGTTGTTTGGCCTTAGTGCATAAAGACCATCTATGCCTGGCGTAAGCTATGGTATAAAAAAAAAAGAGCTTGAGAGATTGCTTGCACTCTACTACATCTTAGAGGTTTTCTTTGGTAAACTGTGTATCATGGACATAACTCAGTGTTAATGGGTCCATGACCCTACACAGAGTAACATCCAAAAAGGGTATAAGCAGGTTAGAAAAACAAAAAAGTATTTGTTAGGTGAACCAAATTAAACACCATCATTACAAAATAGTTATGGTACCTTGCTCTTAATAGCTAACCAAAAAAATCTTTTCCTTCGGTCTTTAGTATAAATAATTACTTGTCAGCTCACACCATTTATTAGATCCCATTACCCTTTAAGTGAGGATTTATTATCTTCTCATGAAAATGCCTTAAATGATTACTTCAGCTCTTGCCCCATACCAAAATTGCTTTCCCCAAAGTCTTTAATAAGCTCTTCAAGCTAATTCAGAATCATTACTCGTCACTGTCCTTTATAGAGCTTGCTATTAGCACCTCCAACTTCAAAAAACATTTATTGTACATTTATCATATGCCAGAGAAGAAGAAACACAATTCTATCCTGATGGAAACACAAATAATATTTCCCTTTATTAAATTTAACTTTTTAATCTAATTAAGGTATAACACACAAACATACATATACATACACACACCTAGAGAAGTGCATAAATCATAAGCATCTATCTCAATGAGTAGTCAAAAGTGAACCGACCTACAGAACCACCATTCCGGTAAAGATAGCATTGCTAGCATCCTAGAAGTACTCACGCTTCTGTCACTACCCTCTCTTTCTTCCTAAAGATAAGCAATATGCTGATTTCAATTCTATAGATTCATTTTCCCTGTTTTTGAACTTTATAAAAAAAATCATAATGTATAGCTTCTTTCATGGAAACTTATCTTCCTGAAATTCATCTATAGTTTGTGGCTCTATAGCAGAGGTCAGCAAAGGCCAAAATTTGTTTCTGTAAATGGTTTTACTGGAACAAAACTGCATCCACTTGTTTACATATTGCATATGGTTGCTTCACTGCTACTGCAGAGTTGAGTAGTTGCCACAGTTAATGTATGATCCATAAAGCCTAAAATATTTATAATGTAGCTCTTTACAGAAAAAGTTTGTCCATCCTTGCTCTATGGTATTCTACTGTATGATCAAACCACAATTTAAAAAAATCCATTCTACTATTGATAAGCATTCAGGTCCTTTCCAGATTACAGCTATTATAAATAATGTTGCTGTAAATATGTCTTCCCAAAACAATAATTTTGGTTAACAGACATACATTTTCATTGAGTATTTACTAGGACTGGAGATGCTGAATCAGGGAGTACATTTCAACTTTAGTAGAAAATAGCAAATACTTTTTCAGAGTGGTTGTACCTAACTACATTCCCATTAGTAGTATATTGAAGTTCCTATTGCTCTACATTCTCATCAACACTTGGTATTGCCAGTTTTTAAAAACTGAGTCTTTTTGAAAAGGACAAAACTACGGATGTACACAACAACTCTGGTGGACCTCAAGGGCATCATGATTTAAAAATATCAGTCTTAAAGGGTAACATGCTGTATGATTCCACTGATAAAACATTCCCAAAATGACATTATAGAGTGGCTACCAGATGAGAAACAGAGGGCAGGCAGGTGGATGTGAGTTTAATAGCACAAGGGAGATATTGGTGGTGATAAAACAATTCAGTGTCTTGACTTTAATGGTAGTTATGTGAATCTACATATGAGAAAATGACATAGAACTATACACATACATATATAATAAATGTCAATTTCCTGGTTTTAATATTGTATTTTAATTTTAAGATATAACTTTGGAGGGCTCTTGGTGAAGAGTACACTGGACCTCTCGGTACTATTTTTCCAATTTCCCCTAAATCTGTAATTATCTCAAAAATTTGAAAAATTTAAATATGTAGGCACTGACTGATAGGTGTGTTACCTCATTGGGGTTTTAATTTACATATCTCAGATTACCAATAATGATGAAAACTTTTAGTATATTTTATTTGGATAGATTTTTAGGGAGGTGATTATTTCTGTTGCTCATTTTTCTATAGAGTTGTCTTTCCCCTTGATTTGTAAGAGCTCTCTATAAAATGTTGTAAATGCCTTTTTACACTCTGTAACTTGCCTTTTCACTCTTATGGTGTCTTTTGGTGAAAACCTTCTTTTTAATGTAGTATATTTTATCTATCATTTCCTTCATTGTGTTATTTCCTGTTTAATAAATCTTTCTGTTCTAAAAGATCATGGAGATAGTACCTTAATCTATAAGTTTTATTATTTTGAATTTACATTTAGAACTACAATATATCTAGAACTGACTTTTTGTGTATGATATGAGATAAGGGTCAATGTGCACTTGAAAAGAATGTGAATTCTGCAGATGTTGGATGTAGTATTTCATTTGTCAATTAAGCAAAGTTTGTTAACTATGTTGGTCACATTTTGCACATCCTTAGTGAGTTTTTCATCTGCTTGCTGTATCTTGGATTTTTCTTGATAACATTTATTAAAATCTTCCCTGTGATTATAAATTTGACTATTTGCACCTGTCAATTTTTGTCTTATATATTTTAAGGCTATGTTACTAAATGTATACAAAACTAATATATTTTCTGGGGCAACTAAATGTTTTATGGTTATGAAATGTCCCTTTTTATCTTGAATAATTCTTTTTGCCTTAAAAATCTACTTTATCAATAGAGTTACACCAACTTTGTTGTGGTTAGTGTCCCTATTTATTTAAATCTACACATATTTACCCTTTCCATTGCTCTTCATTCCTTTATGTACCTTCAACTTCTTTCTGGAATCATTTTACTTTGCCTAAAAAACTTCCCTTAGTATTTCTTTAAAGCATATCTGCTGAAAATAAATTTTCTCAGTTTTTGTATGTCTGATGGCTATTTCATTTTTAAATAGCTTCATTGAGATATAATTTACAAACCATAAAACTCACTTATTTTAAATGTATTATTCAATGATTTGTTTATCTTTATTTCCTAACACTAGTTCTCTTCCAGTACTGTGATTATACCATCCCATTGTCTCCTGGCTTCCATTATTTCTGCTGAGAAGTTAGCTGTAAGTCTTACTATTGATGCTTTTAAAGAAATCTGTCTTTTTTCTCTGGCTTTTGTTATTTGTTTCAGCAATTTTAAATTATGGCCTTGATGTGGTTTTCTTTGTATTTATATTCTTTGGAGTTTTTTGGACTTCCTGAATTTATCCCTCACTATATGTTTCATCAGTTTTGGTAAAATGTCAGCCATAATCTCTTCAAATAGTACTTCTGCCTTATCCTCTCACTCCTCTCTTCTGAGAATCCAATCAAATGTACGTTTGAGCTTTTGACTGTATCTCCTACCTCTAACACTCTTTTCTGTATTTTTCATCTTTTTTTGCTCCATGCTTCAATCTGGATTTTTTGGTTTTTTTTGACTCATCACAGTAATTCTGTATTCAGCTGTATTTTTCTACTGTTAAATTAATTCACTCCACAGAGTTACATTTTTCATTTCTGGAATTTCAATTAAATTCATTTTTAAAATTTTCATTTCTTTTATAAAATTCTCCATTTTATCTTTTTAAAAATGCATGTTAACAGCAACAAATTTAAAGTGAATTTTATAACTCTTATCTGGATTTCTATGCATCTGTCTCTATTTTTTGTTGTTTCTTTTTTTTTTTTTATCTTGTCTTCTTGTATGCCTAATTATTTTTTGAGGGCCACACACTATTACTGAAAATCTGAGGCTTAGCATGGTATTTTACTCCAGAAAGAAATTGTGTTTGCTTCAATTAAGCAGCTACAGGCATCAGCCTGTTAATCCAATAAGGAATTAAAATGATTAGAAGCTTACCACTACTTCAAGACAAAAATAAATAAATAAAATTTAAAAAGAAGCAGCTTACCCTACTGAGATCACATCTTTTTAAGTTCACCCTAATATTCTAGGATATAGGCCTTTAGAGTTCCCAAAGCCTGGAAGGCCTACTAGATGCCCCCCCCCCCCCCCAGTTTCTGAACTCTAAGCCCATGAGTTTTTCAGAAAATTTCTTTTAAGTTTCTCAGTTGCTTCTTCTGGAACTGGCAGATGCCTCTAAGGGAAGTGCAGACCTGAATGCCAGTCTTACTTCTTTAGATTTCCTTCTTCCAAATTTTGACCACATGATTCTTTACTGTCTTGTTAGTGCCAGTGTGCCTTCATGTAGATTTTTAAACCTACTTTTATAGTTCTTCTCAGCAGAAGGGCTGATATGAATTACCTAGTCTAGCACAACCGGATGTACAGCCAAAGTCTAATTTTTGTTTTTGTTTTTATAAATTTATACCTTGTCTTGCTCAAAAAGGGACCAAAGAGACAATAATCAGTGGATAAGAAAGACTTGTAAACAAGTTAATTACATTTCAGTATAAGTTAAAAATAGGCACATATGAGGTAAAAAGTTAGAATTTAAAAAGTGATTTTTTTCCTGAGGTGGATAAAAATAAAAGCTATTGAAGAGGTATTTCCTGGGAAAAGTAAAATTTGAACTGGGTTTTGCAATCTAAAGGATGAAACGAGTTTGGCAAGTAAACAATGTAAAACAATACTGCAGGCAGAGGAAATAACACATGCAACTTGGTATTTATGGAGTATAACTTTTAAAACTGAAAGCAGTGGCACAATGAAGATGCATATGTAAGAGCCAAATTATGAACTGTTGTTTGCCAAGAATTTGAACTTTATCTTGAAGAGAGTAAAGAAGCACTGAAGAACATTAAGAAAATTAGGGAAATGGTCAGATTAATATTTTAGAAATTTGAGGAATTTGCATTATTTTCCTTGGGATCACTTACTTTGAAAATAAAGTAAGCCTGAAACTATCTGCAGCCATCATTGCCACCTCATGGAGAAAGCCTGACTTAAATGAAGCTAACACAGAGGAAAGAAGACCAAAGATAGGAGTAGAGAAATGCCAAATCATTCCTTGCAGTCTTAGATAAAGACATGCCAGGAAGCAAGTACTGCTTCTTGGGCTTCTGGTAGTAAATTCCCTCACTTGCTTGGAAGAAGAGAGGAAAGGAGAAAGAAAGGAGGAAGACAACTTGGACAAGAGGAAAGCTAGAAAGAAATGAACCAGAGCCAAGAGCCTAGGGTACAAACCATATGGAGAGATGGTTCAGGCCAGAACTGTCACATGGCAGTAGGGATGGATAGGAAAGGATGGACAGGACCTAGTGACAAATGTTGGAAGTCAGAAATTGATGAAGATTCCTAAGGCACCCAACAAAAATTAAAAAATATAAAAGACAGAATTAGGGTATGTTTCCTTTAATTTTTTTAAATGGAGACAAAATATAAATGAGATACCTGTGGAACATGAAACAGTTGGAATATTGGTTATATAGTTCTACTGGTTATATAGTTCAAGAGTCCCACAAAGACGTGAGGAAATCATTAGCATATAGTTAATGATTAAAAACCTAGGAGTAAATTCTCTCACTTGTGGACAAGGTAACAAAGTAATAAAAGAAGCAGGTCAAGGATACAACCAGGGAAAACCACATTTAAAAAGCAATCAAAAACAGTACATTTAAAAATGGCTGAAGTGGTAAATTTTTGTATGTATATTTTAATACACACACACACAAAACCAAACACCCCCCAGTAAAGGCAAGCAGACCACCTCGTCATGCCATAAGCTATGAAAAGTACTAAAAAATGAGGATATAACAGTTGCATATATGACTCATCTTGAGAGAGCTCTAACCTGACCAAACATGAAACACTTTGAACATCAAAATGAATGACAGGAATGGAATGGTATACATTTTAGACACCATATAGTGTCAATGGTATACTGACACTGAAAAGATAAAAAGAAAAGAGAAAGTTAAAATTTAAAAAAAAGGAGTGGAAAGTTCTCTTTTACAGAAGAATGCCAACTAATTAACATAGAGGGAATAACAAAAAATTATCATCTTATAAACACCATAGTAATAACTGATTCAGGCAAAAATCATCAATGGAGGGTAAAACACTGAGTGAAGATTGCTGGGAAACAGTTTTAAAATATCACTCCAGAGATCGCTTATTAATTACAAAGAAAATCAGGTACCTTCACCTGTTGCAAGAAATATGAAGAGAAGAAATATGGTGGACCATGATAACTAAATGACTGATTCTGGAACTGACATCTTATGTCTCCTGAGGTGAAGTACTAAGGAGGGCACATCAACTATGTAATACTCTTGCCAAAAATATTTAACCTGAAACTAATCATGTAGCAACACCAGGCAAACCTAAACTGAGGGACTATTGACCTTTATTCTTGGATTCTTCAAAAATGTCATTGTCGTAAAAAAAAAAAAGCCAAGGAACCGTTCCAAATTAAAGAATATTAAAATTATACAATTCTAAACATAATGTGTGATTCTTGGAGTTGGTATCAAAAAAATAAAAGTAAGTTTTAAAGGGCAATATTAGGACAACTGGAGAAATCTAACTATAGACTATATATATTAGATACAGCAGTCTATCAACACTAAATTTTCTGTGTTTGATAGTTCTGGTTATGTAGGAGAATATACTTGTTTCTGAGAGACACAAGCTTTGCATTTGGGGATAAAGTAGCATAGTGTCTACAACTCTCAAGTGGTTCAGAAAAATGTACATATATATTATATACATCTACATATGTATTATGTAGAGAGAAAGCAAATATGGTAAGATGTTAACAAATGTTGAATCTAGGTGAAGGTTATACTGTTGTTCATTATATTATACTTAAAACTTTTCTGAAGGTTAAATAAAGACTTGGAGGGAATAAAATATAAATTTATATTTCTGATATATAAATATGTTTATACTATATATAGAAAACTAATACAGGTTAAAAATATCTTTCAAAAGTATGTATTTTGTACTTATTTATAACTCATATTGTCAAGAAGAGGACAAGGGGAAGTTGAACCAGCAAGGAAGGTTTCTCTCAGCCACATTTCTTTAAAGAACTCTCGGTGCTTCAACTTCCTGACCTCCTATTCATCCAATATATGAACTGCAGTCTAGATGGTAAGTACAATGGGGTAAACATCAGGAAAAGACAAATTTTAAGGACAAAGTTGATCTTAGAAAAAGTAAGAAACGAGTGGTGAAAAAAAATTCAAGATATAGATGAGCCAGAATATACCTCTTTATGGATCATGATCTCTGAAACCATTTATTTTCTTGCCTTCTTCAAGTAAAACTACAAATAACTACTTCTATTTTTTTCTCCTAATAACCGCCAGCAGACATTCCTATCTCTTTTGCTCCCTCTCTTCTATTTCTTCAGTGTCTGAAAAGTTTGATCATTCTTTCAGCTTTAATTCTTCCTTTTATACTAAACACTCTAAAATCTACATTTCTGGCTCTCTTATCATCTCTAGGATATAGAGAGATGATAAAAGACATTTTACGTAAATAGACACCATGACACTGACCCAACATTTCCAAATGTGATCTCAGTATCATTTCCTCCCAGTCTTTTCTTGTTAATGTTTCTATTTCTATCGCAATGGTACAATGAACTGTTTCTTTAAAATCCTTTCCCAATTCTGGCATTTCTTCAATTCTCTCAAAGCCTGGAATATAACTGGTTTTTAATAAATACTTGTTTAAAAAAATGCTATTCCTTTGGTTCAGCATTTCACTTTACCCTTGGACTATTATAAATAAGTTTAAACTCAACTTCTGCCCTCCCCTGCTTTGACCTACATTAATGCCTCTGTTAGATTAAATCTTATTAAACCATATTTGGTTATACTCCTTTTCTTTATAAGAACTGCAATCACTCCATATTCTAAATTCCTACACAGCTTAAGAAACTTCACAGTCTGGTCCCATTCCACCTACCCAAACAAACTTCAATTTCAGTAAAGTGCCATAGTACTTATACTTAACTTATAGAAATTTGATTATACTTGTTCAGCAATAACAATTACTTTTTTCAAGTGATTATTTTTTAATGCAACCACCATCCTACTCAGTGAACATATGCACTGATATAATTAAAACCAAAAGTGTTAACTCACATAAATAAAAATCCAACAAAAGGAAGTATATGTTTTAATAATGTCCTGACCACTAAAAGTGTCCAAACAGGTATACACTTTTACCATAACCTCAGGAACCTAATTTTACAACTAAAGGCTTTCATGTTTTAAAAAAGGGTTGAGAAACACAGAGACACACTGACTAAAAGTTAAATTATTTTAAAAATCAGCTTCTTAGGAAAAAGATGACCATGAACAAGGTCACCAAGTTAGAATCTTCACAAATTTGCTAAAATAGTAAATATTCGAATATTTTACAAATATGATCCTGCTACATTACTATAGATATGATAAATATAATATGCATAATATGATGCAGGGCTATACTTAAATTCACATATGTATTTTACAAGTGGCTTAAAGGAGTTTTAAAGAGTATTTTGGCCATACTCAATTTTCAACTTAAAAAGAACTCTAGAACTAATTCCCAAATAACATTTAACTCCATTGCATTAGAGAATTCACATACCTAGATCTTCTTAGACCAATCAATGTTGAGCAACTTTTCTTTACTAAAGAAATAATAAAGATTGTAAACTGTGTATTTTTCATAAATTTTATCTTTATCAGGATATTAATAAGTACATTTGTGTTACACATCACTGCAACTCCATTAACGAAGGAGTAGGCTAGAATTTTAGAAATTACAAAGACTGCATTGTAACACTATCTTTGAAGGAGATACTTTAGAAACTGATTTGTTTTTCATTTATTGACTTACATATTGCTTCAATATTGAATTATTGGTCACTCTTCAACACACTTTCTTTGAAACAAAAGATTTTCATCATCACTGTTCTTAGCAATAATTATAAGACTTTAACATTTATTCAAGAGATAGTCTACCCACTTCTAGCATCAGAGGTTACTTTCTGTCTTCACCTCTCTTTTCTCCATTTCCCCCCTTCAAATCAAGCCAACTGGCTGCCTTCACTACTATATATAAAATAAGCTTCAAGTATATATTATATAGTACAAGGAATATAGCCAATATTTTTAATAACTTTAAATGGAGGATAATCTATAAAAAAATTGTGACTCACCATGATATACAACTGAAACTAATACTATAAATCAACTATACTTCAATTTAAAAAAAAGATGGTTATAACAACTTAATCTAGCACCAAAAATGGTTTATGAGTTCCTGTTGTACCATTCTTTGCGAGGACTTAATATCGTTAGACATTAATTTTATGATGTAACAATTATGATCTTCTGCTTCTGCCTGTGATGGAATAACTGATACAAGCCTACAATTCTAAATAAAAATAACCATGAACTGACATAAAATACGTATTTTTAGCACTGGCTAACTACCAATGTAAGACCTTGACCTCTGAGAGAAGAGACATTCACAAGGTGGACTCCACAATCACCCCAGTTCTCTTTTTCAGTACAACTTCCCACTCATGGCACAACACGCTTCAGCCGAAGCAAAACATGGCTCTCCTGCTGAGCTGTGAAGGTAGTGCTTAGCATTCAGGGAAACTGAAGCTGTGGAATCTGTGGAGCAGAGCACTGAGGAAGAGGGAGCTATCAGAGTTGGAGGCAATACATTTGAGTAAGGGTCAGACCTCTGTGAATCCTTGGCTGAGGCTGAGCCACAAATATGGAGGATAAGACTCTCTGAAATATATCTTAAAAGGGTGCTATAGGGTTGAGCTAAACAGATATATTAAAGATCTAATGGTGTTGGGAGATGACAGCATACAGACCCAGCCGAGAATGGAGACCCCCTGTTAACCACTCATTAACACCCAGGGAATCCAGGTGAGACACTCTTTAAAAATTAGGCCATACTATAAAGTAAGGCTCACATCTTATAGTAAGACCTATTCTAGATTCCCTAGCAGAGCCTAACACAAAACCTGACAAGATGTTGAGTTTGGAGGTGAAGCTTTGTCAAGTTAGAAAGGCTTCCCAAAGATCCAACATGACAAACAGTAAAACAAAGCCCACAAAATTCCAAGCTGGCCAGCCAATAGAACAAAAAAATCAATATTCCTCATAGGAAGATGACATAATCTATAATCTCTACAGTATAATATTTACAATGTCTGGTAAAAAAGGTTTTAAATTAATAGATGTGAAAAGAAACAGGAAAATATAACACATAGTCAAGAAAACGACGACAACAACAATCAACAGAAACTGTCTTCCAGATGTTTCAAATGTTGGATTTTAAGATATGAACTTTAAAGTAACTATTATATAGTTAATGTTTGATGAACTGAAAGAAAAGATGGTCTTAATGAGTGAACAAATAGGGAGTCCCAGCAGAAAAAAACTATAAAAAAATATAAATTGTAGAACTGAAACTTTGTACTTGGATGAGATTAAAAACAGAATGGATAGGGGGTGCCAAGATGGCGGAGCAGGATGCTCTTACCTCATCCTCTCCCATGAATATACCAAGAAAGACATCTATGGACCTACCCATTACACTCAGAACACCTGCCAAAATTTGACAGAACATCGCCTACTTCAAAAGACAAAATTCCTCACAAAATCTGTAACCTTAAGAGGCAAAAGTCTAAACATTTACTTCAGAAGAAAGAAACCAACACAGGAAAAGCCAAGGATCTACAGACATCCTTACACATGAGGATGTCTACTAGAAATCTACAGATGTCTCAAATTTCCTATCTCTACAAAGTCAGAATCAATGTTGGGAAACCAACACTTCCACATTTTTTGAAAATAAATTAGAAAGGTCTCAAAAACATAAAATAATATTAAAATTAAATTCTGACTTAAAAGATTCCAACAGGTAACACAATAAGAGCAAGAGGTACTAATACAATCTTGAACTTTCATAACAGAAGGAAAGTAACTGAAATGAAGAGAAGACTGAGACTGATGAACTCAACCTGAGGGATGTGTTGAGAGCATGTTCAGAGTGAAGAGTCAGCAAACCTGATACTACTGGCTCCACCACTGATTGGCTGTGTTAGTTTTCAAATTGTGTAATGTCATCTATAAAATGGGGACAAAAACTTCCTCCAGAGTTACTATAAGATTGATATAGGAACATGGAAAGCATCTTAGTACATGGTTGGCTTTTTAATTGAAGTATAGTTGACTTGCAATGTTGTGTTAGTTTCTGGTGTGCAGTATGGTGATTCAGTTATACATTTTTTTTCATATTATTTTTCATTATAGGTTGTTGCAGGATGTTGAATATGGTTCCCTGTACTATACAGTGGGACCTTGTTATTTATCAATTTTATATACAATGGCTGGTATCTGTAATTTCTGAACTCCTAACTTGTCCCTCCACTCACCCATCCCACCTGGTGACCATGGTTTTGTTTTCTGTGTCTGTGAATCTGTTTCTGTTTTGTGGATGAATACATTTGTGTCCTTTTTTTAGATTCCACTTATGAGTGATGTCATGTGGTATTTTTCTTCTTCTGCCTGACTTGCTTCACTTAGTATGATAATCTCTAGGTCCATTTATGTTGCTGAAAATGGCATTGTTTGGTTATTTTTTGTGGCTGAGTAGTATGCCACTGTATATATGCACTACATTTTCTTTATCCACTCATCTGTCAATGGACATTTGGGTTGCTTCCATGCCTTGGCTATGGTGAACGGTACTGTGGTGAACATTAGCATGCATGCATCTTTTTGAGTTGGAGTTTTCTCCAGATACATGCCCAGAAGTGAGATTGCTGGATCATATGGTGGCTCTATTTTTGTTTTGGGGGGGAACCTCTATACTGTTTTCCATGGTGGCTGCACTGAATTGCATTCCCGCCAGCAGTGTGTGTGTGTTTAGGGTGGGGGTTCCCCTCTCTCCACACCCTCTCCAGCATTTGTTATTTGTGGACTTTTTAGGGATGGTTATTCAGATTGGTGTGAGGTGGTACCTAGTTGTAGTTTTGATTTGAAATGCTCACTACTCTTAACATTCAGTTCTGGGCACGATAATTTAAGGTGGGCACTGTGACCAAATGGGCCTTATGTATGTCCAGGAGTGCAATAGAGATGAAAAGAGATCGAAAAATCAAACCATCTGAAAAACACTTGCAACAATCAGGCAGGTTTAACTTGGACTAGGGACAGTAAAGGAGACAGGATGACTGAACATCTAAAAGACTCAAATGGAAGCAGATTTATTTAGCAGAGCTCAAGGAAACAAAGCTTTATAAATCACACAGTGGCAGATTCTCAGCTCTCTGTTAGAAAGAATAACATGTTCAAAAATGGAACAGATGGCTTTTGCAAGTTACTGCAAGTGCTCAAAGAGAAGAAACAAAAAAATAGGAAACACTTAAAAGGTCTTCCCCAGCTCAGTAAAGGCATCAGAAATGCCAATACATTTCCTTCTGATATTCTGTTCTCCATTATAAACTTACCAAGTAGTAGCCTGATAGAGGCAAAATTAAGATAGTCTGATAATCAGATTAGACTGAGATTATTTTGTTATTGCTAAATTTAGCATTACTAAAGAGTAGTTGAATTTCCTGTGTTCCATGGAGGCTCCTTGTAACCCTTATTGGTCAAAATCAAACATGTTTCTTTATCATATGAAAAAAAAATTGAAAGAAGATGGCAGACAAAAGTTAGTGAAAATGAAGACAGATTTATAGACATAATCCGACCTATGAAACAGAGAATATAGATAAAAGAAAACAGAAGGAACCTCAGGGGTCACTACTGAATGGTATAACATACATGTAATTAAAATCCCCAAATTAAAAAAAGAGTAAGATTAAGAGTACAAAGAAATAATAGCTGAAAGTTTCCCAAATTTGAAGAAAAACTCCAAATTCTAGTCCACGAATTTCAGTTATCCCTAAATTGGAAAAAGTTCAAAGAAAACCACACTGAACAGACATCATAGTAAAACTGCTGAAAATCAGCAGTTAAAGTGGAAATCTTGAAGGCAGCGGGGAAGGGTTGGGGGCGGGGGTGTGGGGTGACAGATTATATACGAAGGAATAATACAAATGACTGACTTCTCATTAGAAACAGTAAAGTCCAGAAGACAGTGTAATATCATCCTTAAAATGTCAAAAGGAAAAACTCAACTCAGATTCTATACCTAGTAAAGATATCACTCAAAAATCAGGGTCAAATAAAGATATTATCAGGTAAACAAACAAAAGCTGAGATGACTTGTCAGTGGACTTACACTACAAGAAATACTAAAACATGTTCTTTCGGCAAAGAGGGAAATAATATCACATAAAAACTGAAATTATAAAAAGGAATAAAACGGGTAAATATAGAAGACTACGGTATTTCTTTTCACAATTTCCTTAAAAGACAATTGTTTAGTTTAAAGCAAAATAATATTTTAAGATGGGGTTTAGAATATGTTTAAAAGGATATGACAACACTAGCCCAAAAGTAATACAATTATATTTTTGTAATTATATATTATATATTTGTAAGCCAAAAAGTATTAAATTTCAGATGAGAAGTGAAAAGTGTGAAATGATACTTATTGTCACTAAATAGATTTTTAAAAGTTAAGGAGGCATATTATAAGTCCTAGAGTAATCACTAAAAAATAAAAAAAAGTTTAAATAGGCATAACTAAGAAGCCAAAAGAGAAAATAAAATGTAGTATTATTATAGTGTTTGATAAACTCCAAGAGGTCACAAAAAAAAGATTTTAAAGGAAACAGAAACATTAAAACTAGTAAGACCTAATTATATGATGTCTACAAGAAACCCTCCTTTAAAATAAAGGCACTAATAGGCTGAAAATAAAAAGATAAAAGGAAGAAAGCTGGTAATGTCAGCTTCAAGACAGGCATTATAAGAAATGATGAGTTGATTCATCAAGAATACATAACTATGTGTGTACATATGTATACAGCATCTCATAACAAATGCATATATATGTGTCTAACATATATTTATATATGCATTTAATAACAGAGCTACAAAATTCATGAAACAAAACTGACAGCTCTAAAGGAAGAAATATAAAAGCTTGAATCATAGCTGAATATTTTAAATCCCTCTCTGTATTTCATATAAAAAAGAAAAAAAAAGAAAAAAAGTTTACATGATATATAAGAACAACCACCCGGTCTAATTGACATTTACAGAAAATTACACTTAAAAATTGCAGATAGTAAATTATTTCCAATGGTACATAAAATTCTCCATCAATATGGACCACATGTTGGGCCATAAAAGAGGCTCAATAAATTTCAAAAGACACATTTGCAAACATACCCTCTGACCTCAAAGGAATTAAATTAAAAATCAATAAATGAAAGGTATCTCAAAATATCCTCAACACTGAACTGTACCTTTAAAAATGGTTAAGATAGTTATGGCTATTTTACCACAATAAAACAATTTTTAATCCCCCAAATACTTAGAAATTTTAAAAATATACTTCTAAATAATCTATGAGTCAAAGAAGAAGTCACAAGGGAAATTATAAAATATTTTAAACTGAATAATAAAAACATAACAGATCAAAATCTGTCTGATGCAGCTAAAGTAGTGCTTAGAAAAAAATTTATAGCTTTAAATGCCTGTAAAAGAAAAGAAGAAAAGTTTACTAACAAATTGTATGTTTCTACTTTAGGAAGTTAGAAAAAAAAAAGCAAATTAAACCCCAAATAAATAGAAGGAAGAAATAATAAAGAGCAGAAATCAATGATACAGAAAGGAAAACACTGAGAACATAAGACAGTATTATGCACATGAAACATTACTCACTGTAACTTTATTTTACAATTTCCTAATTAATGAAGAGGATAAGCATTTTTCATTTGTCTATTAGCCACTTGGATTTCCTCTTTTGCAAAACCCTACCCAAGTCTTTAACCTATTTTTTAATATGGCTTTCTGTTCTTGTCTGTTGAGTCATAAGAATTTTCTATAAATTCTGGATAATCATTTTTGGCTGTATATATGCTCTCAATTTGTAAATTATTTTTAGCTTCCATATTGTATGCTTTTATAAATATGCTTGTTTTTAACAATATAAAATTCATCAGTAACTTTATGGCCACCTGTTGCTACATGAGTAAGATGTCCTTGGTTCTCTATTCTCTCAGATTATTTATAAATGTGTTACCAACATCTTATTATTTTAATTGTTTTAAGCACATTTTTTAGGGGGGTGGGTATAGCTCAATGGTAGAGTGTTGCTTAGCATGTATGGGGTCCTGGGTTCAATCCCCAGTATCTCAATTAAAAATAAATAAATAAGCCTAATTATCTCCCCCCAAAACAAAAAAATAAGTATTTTTATTATTAATTTTGTAAAAAGTCTTGATATCTGGTAGGGAAAGCCAACTCTGTGCTTTTTAAAAGAGTCTTTGCTACTGTTAGTTTTTTACACTTCCATATAGATTTTGCAGTCAGCTCTTCCAATAGAGAGAGAGGGAGGGAAAAAAAAAAACGTTAGGAACTGCAATAAATTTCTAGATCAAAATGTTGAGGATTGTCTTTCTAATATTAACTCTTGCAATCTATAAAATATCTATTTATTTAGATCTCTTAATATCTTTTTAATAAAGTTTATAATGTTCTCCCAAGGACCTGTACATTTTTTGTTATGACTGAGTCCTAGTTCCTTCATACTTCTTGTTGCTATTATAAATAGTAGCCTTTTTTAAAGTTTCATTTTGTTGGCTGCTAGAAGAAATTCAAAAAGATTTTTACACGCTGACTTTTGTATCAAGCAACCTTGCTACAGTCTGATAATAATTCTAATAATTTATTTTTTAATTCCCAGGATTTTCCAAATAATTTTTAATTTCATCTTATTCTTTCAATAATAAATGCTTTCAAATTTTTACTGTTATGCATGATGCTAAACGCTGGTTCCTTTGCAGATATTTTTTATTCACATTATAGAAATTCATATCTGTTTTGCAAATTCTTTTTTCTAAATCATGTATTAGTTTATCAAATGCTATTGCTACATCCATTAAGTTTATATTTTTCTCTTTTAACCCCAAAATATGGCAAGTTGGTTTCCTAATAGTTCCAAAATTCAAGCCTTACCTTCCTGAAATAAACTCAATTTATTAAACTGATTATTTCGTGAGTTTTAGAAAATTTCTAGCCCTATCTCTTCATATATTGCCTCTGCCCCATTCTTTACTTGCTCCTTCTGGAACTATAATTAGATCCGTACATTCTAACCCCATTCCCTGGACCTCTTTCATACCTTCCCTTTCACTCTGTGCTTTATTCTTGGTAATTTCTGCTGAACTCTTTCAATTCGCTAATCCTCAGTGTCTCATTATCTTTGTCTTTTCTGCTGTTAAATGAAACCATTGAATTCTTAATTTTAAATCAACTTTCACTATCATAGGAGTTCTGTTCTTTTCAAGTCTGCTTTGTTCTTTACTTTTCCTCTTCACATATTTTGAATCTCATCATTTATTAACTGAATCATGTGAACATTTATTTTATATTCTGTGACTGTTATTCTTTGTTTTGGTAATTCCAGCATCCAAAGTTATCTATGGGTCTCTTTCTGCTGTCATTTCTGCTACAATAATGCACTTGGTATCTTATTTCCTTGAGTGCTTAATCTTTTTTTTTTTTTTTTCTGAAAGCTTAACTTACTTACTTAGAAAATACCTATGGGAATATTTTTAGGCTTAGAATGAAGTCAGTCTACAATCAATGGACCAAATCTGGCCTGCAGCCTGTTCTTTGTAGAGCCCTCTAGCTAAAAACAGCTTTTACAACAAAGGGTTATATTAAAAAAAATTGTAAAACAAAGAACATGATACAGAGACCTTAAATAGACTGCAAAGTAGAAAATGTTTACTATCTAGCTGTGTACAGGAGAATTTGCCAACCTCTGAAATAACTTTCTCTAAAGAGGATATAGGTTTGCTTAAGCCAGGAACCTGTGATTTTTAACAATCCAGGACCACTTTATTTTCCTAAGTTCCAGCTCTTTTCAGACTGAAATGTATTATGAATTTGAACTGCAAATCCATAAATGTTTGACCATTGAGTGGTTGCTTCTCAGAGCACTTCCCACTCGCCTCCATTCAGAACCAAGACACAGATAAGCAATTTTTCTTGTAGCTTCTTCTCTTCACCCCTCAAATCAATTCTAAGTTTATTTTTAGTCCACACTTACATTGAAGATGTATTCCAGTCTTCTATTTTACTTCCTAGCTTGGGTGGATCCCAGGGTTTCTTATAACATGTTCATTAGGATGTGAATTTCAAAACTGATAATTTAGCTCATTGCCCTGAGTAAATGCCTATTTCTGAACTCAGTTTCTTTTCTCTGGATCTCACATTCAATCAATCTGTAGAATGAGCATAACCTTATTTTTAAGATAATTTTTCAATAATTCAATCTAAGATTTGTAGTTATTTTCCATAGGAGGGTTCTCTGGGAACCTAGTCATTCATATACTCACAAACAGAATCTTTGATCAAGCTCCTTAACTTGTATTCTGCTACTTTTATAAAGGTATACATAACTGTGGAAAGAGCAGGAAATGGGGAACGAAAAAGGATGCTCAAAGAAAGGTGATGCTTGACCAAGTCTGAAACACAAATAGGAGTTTGTGTGGCAAAGATGATGGAGCAAAGAGCACTTTAAGACTTTGGGGTAGTATGAGCAAAAGCTCAGAGATGATAAGAGTATCTTTGGGAAACTCCAAATACTTCAGCGTACAGAGAGAAGAGTAATGAGATGAGGCTGGGTAAGTAGAAATGGGGACATATAGAAGAATTCATGAAATATGAGAGCAATAACAAACAAGACTTAATGTGAGACAAGAGGGATACATCTGTGCCAATGTTTAGGGGCCAGAGAACTAATAACTAAGACAGGAATCATGGACTAACTAGGGAGTTGTGTTTTGTCTGAAAAGGGAAGGGAGCCAGAGAAGAAGGTTTTGAATGGAGAAATAATGAATTCAGTTCAGGGCATGCTAATTTTTAAAGAACTCTAGGACAAATATAATGAGATGTTCCAGGAGGCAGCTGACATTCAGGATCAAAATCTAGCCTAAACACCAGGGAGTTGGGATGAAAACAATATACAGTGGCGAATGAAGCTCTGAATTGAAAGAGTATTTAGGGAGAGCAGTGAGAGTAAGAATATACAGGTCTTAAGTCTAGGAATTGCTGACAGTTAAGGAACAAACAAGATATAACTGAAAAAGAATGGCAACAGAAGTAGGGGGGAAAAAAGCAAGAGAATGTGCTGTAATGGGAAAGCCAAAAAGCTTTAAGAAGTTAACAGCTTCAAACGCTCATGACCAAGTAAGATCTAGATAGGATCTTAACCATCATTTTAAGAAATAAATCAATAATAATCTTGGTATTACTGTCCTCCAATTTCCTATCTGGTCTCTTTGGACTAAAGCCTCTCAAGTAAAATTCTCCAAAAGAAACAGCCTGTTGTCTCCCACTGCTCATCAGGAATCTTTGCTTTTTCTAAGAAATTTTATCTCCAATTTTACAAAAATGACTTTTTATCTTCACTCTCAACTCCTCCACCAGCCCTATAACCTGACTCATTTCATTGACAAAGATAAAATCATGTGAAGAAAATTCTTATTTCCACCACCAAATCTACAAACCCATCCACATTCATCTTCTATCTCTATTACCTGCTCTGGGTAAAGAACAGGGTCACTTTGAAAGAACAAAATCTCTATATGAATTGTTCTCAACTAGCAGTGATTGTACCCACAAAACTCTCCTCAAGGTACATTAAAAAATAATTGTCATGGGTGGTCGGGAGCTGCTGGCATCTAGTGGGTAGAGGCCAGGGATGATGCTAACCATCCTTTGTTGCACAAAAGAATTATTTGGTTCAAAATGTCAAAAGGACTGAGGCTGACAAACCCTGATCCACATGCCCTGAATCCTAGCCAGTCCCATATTCTCAACAACTTAGCTCCATTTTCTGTTCCCTTCTATATCTTCAACTCCCCCTTTCCACTAGACCATTCTTATAACCATGTAAAATGTACCAGTACATCCTAATCTTTAAAAATATATTAATACACAAATACACACCCCCAAACTTTGATTCTTTATCTCCCTTCAGGTACTGCCATTTCTCTAATACCTTATACCAAGCTTCACTATTCATATTATATTATAAAATAAAATACTTTACTCATATATATTTGAATGTATTATATTCATATTTCAATATTCATATATTTTAATGTTCTACATTCATATTCCCATTTGTCATTTCAGACTTTTCCCCCAACTGTTCCACTGCGATAACTCAGCAAGTTTATTCTTTCCAATTTACGAAGAGGCTCTTAACTAAATTCAGTGGTCAATTATGGTAGTTATTTATTGTCTAGATTTTCTGGATTAATTATCCTCATCCACCCACCCTACTCCCACCAATATCACCATTATGAATTACTTGGAGACTGCATTTTCAATAGTCACGTCTACTACCATACTCCCAGCTCCCAGCATAGTCAGGCACTCAAATATATGTTGATGAATGAATCCCTGGCAGAGAGTTAATTTATTATAAAGCTACCATATTTGAAGTAAATGTATTAACATAAGGAACTGATTTGTGCAAGAGATTTTGGCTGGAATTAAAATAGTGAGGTAAAATCTGAAATTAGGTTTCCTGATTCACTAGTCTCTTCCTCAGGAAGAAATCAAGTCAAAACCACTTCTGAAGGGAGAATGACTTAAGTTGATGTGGGGCCTCATGTTGCCTGTGAGAGGAAAGCAATCTGAGGAAGTCTTTCAGAAAAAAGTGTTAAGAAGAAGAATTAAAGAGCTTTGCATTTTAAAATTCACAACACAAAAGGACTAATGATGCAAATGTCTGACACTGTCGTGCCTGGGGAAGAACTCCACAGATAGCACTTTGCTGTCACAATTTCTAGAGTAAAGCCTGAAGCTTCTGTATTTTCTTTAAAATCCTGGTCTCCTCTCCATTTGTATCATTCATCATTCCTGGTCCCACATAATCACATGGCCTTTGTTCTTTCTTATAAACACGCAGTCTTTTACAGTTTTCAAAAGTTTTCACAAACCACTGAGGTAGAGAAGGACAAGAATGATCCCCATTTGAGGTTCAGAGAAGCTACTTTTTGGTCCAGAATTGCACTCAAAGGAATTTGCATAGGTTGACTCCTTGTCAGGAATAGGCCTTAATCATCTAGCAACTGGGTATGTTCTGTCACACAATACGAAGTCAGTGAAGCCAAGGAGAACTCTTGGAACTGATGCTTAGACCACCAGTGACAGCTTCACATAATATTCCAAGTACCAGACAAAGCTGACATACCGCACAATAGCAAATGCTATGAGCCTAAAGATGACATTAACTGACTGGCCAATGTGATTCAGAAGCTTCTAATTTGAAGGTTCTTCCTGAAATGCTGGAAACAAAGGCATGAATATATTTAGCTTTCCACATAAACAACTTTCAGAGGGTACACTGACTGAGGAACTGATTGAAATGGTTTCTCTCCTTTGTTGTGCAGATTCAAACTAAAAATTTCTAGTTAGGGAGAGGTTCATTAGAGATAGTAAACTGGACAATTTTTGAGCCTCCCAAGTTCAGAGGCCAGCCAGCAATATGAGTGACAAGATACAGACAGCCAGCAGCACATCTCTTGGATAAAAGTCCTACCTGTATATCCTCTGTCAATAAAGCTGTCAATATTGTACAGGTTTACAACCCCTAGCAGACCATTGGATAGGAAGACAAATAGCTATATACAAAAAACAAAGACAGACTCAACCTAACCTCGATTTTAGCCCAAGAACAATAAACCTGCAGCTCCGAAAACTGAGCAAGTCAGCTTTGGCTTGCCTCGTCTTGTTCTACACATCCCTATTCATGCTAGCAGGTTCTTAACATTGTCATAAAATATAGTGGACAGGAAAATGTGTTAAATATGCATGTGTAATTTGTTTAGAAAACACTCATATAACAACGACTAGAAACACAACACTGTTACTATATTGGAACCCCTCTGTATTATACTCCCTTCCCACAAAAACAACCCAAATCCTGTCTTATGTGAGAATTATTTCTGGCTATTTCTTTATATTACCTTCTGTGTATGTATGTATGTGTAATTTCTGAAAAATGCATGTTTGATTTGACCTGTTCTTTAAGCTTTATGGTATATGTAACCTTACCTAGCGTCTTACACTCAGCATTGTTTTCTAGATCCATTAATAAAAATATGTGTATCTGTCACTCATTTTCACTATCATATAGTATCACATTATTTACTATACCCACAGCATATCCAGTCAATTGCTAATGAACATTTTGGTTATTTACAATTTGTGAATATAATGAATAATTCTGCTATACTGTTATATATTGCTCCTGATGAATACTTCTCAAATTCCTTAGGGCAGTGCTGTCCAATAAAAACATAATAAAAACCACAGTTTTAAATTTTCCAGTAGCTACATTAAAAAGGTTAAAAAAAATAAAATTTTAACATTTTACTTAACCAAACAAATTATTGTCTCAATATGCAATACTTATTAAAAATCACTGAAATATTTTACAGTATTTTTTCTTAAGTCTTTAAATTGTACATTTAAATCACATCTCATCTCGGACTAGCCACATTTTGAGGCTCAATAACCACATGTAGTTAATGGCTACTATATTTGAGCAATGCAACTCAAGAGCATATTCCTGAGTAGAGATGGTAAGCATAGGGTATGGCTTTACATTTTTTATTACCACAGATTAATGAAGTTCTTGCTCTAAATACTCCCAAATATTTCAGTCTGGTGTTTCAACTTTGCTAGTGTGAATTTTATGAAATATTTCATTGAAATTTTAATTTGTATTTCTTTATTAATAACTTTGAACACCTTTTCACGATTTTAATTCATTCAATTACTGAACCTTTTGGTGTTATTTTTTATTTTACTCCTTTATATATTTGTTTTATAATACCTATCAAATCATGAATGGAAACCATCTTTTCTTCACTTTGTGGGCAATGTGTGCACTTTTTGATTTTTAATGAAACATTCTTTGCGAATTTTTCAATCTTATCCTTTAAGATTGTGCTTTTTGTGTCCACTTAAGAAACCTCTCCCTATTCTGAAAGCATTAAGACCTTTTACTGTCATCCCTTAACAGCTTTATGCTTTTGCCCTTCACTGGAACAGATCTGAATGACACTATAAGTCAGAAGTCTGTAACTTCACTTTTTCTCCCACACAACTACTCCAGCACTATGTATTAAAAATCAGATCTTCTCTTTGATATGCAACCCCACCTGTCATTTACCAAGTGTACATCCAACTGTTTCTGGACTTTCCATTCCATTCCTATGGTCTATATTATTCCTTTAATCTGCTAAAACAAGTCTCCTTGCTTTTAGGAGTGTAATGAGTTTCTTGACCCTTACATTTCCATACAAATTTTAGAATCAGCTTATCACATTCCTAAAAAAAAAAAGCTGTAGAAATATTTATTGAAATTTAATTGACTTTTGGAATTAATTTGGAGAAAATCATCCTCTTTACCACATTGATTTTTCAAACATCAACTCAGTATTTTTCTCCCTATTTGTGTCTTCACTAATGTTTTTCAATTATTATACCCTTCTCCTTAAAAGTCTGGTGTATCTTTTTAAAGATCTACCTTTTGTAGGCAGAAGGGCCCCTCAAAGATGTCCAGATTCCAATCCCCGTAACATGTAATTATGTTCAATACATGGCAAAAAGAACCTTGCAGATATATCTGAGATTTTTACTAAGTGATCTTAAGATAGGGAGCTTACTGTGAATTATGCAGAAAACTTTCTCCAACCACAGGCAGAAGAGATGCAGCAGAAGGGAGATAAATGCAAAGTAGGGCCCCACAAGCTGCTGCTGATTTAAAGACTGGGCAGTGCAATTTGACCAAGAAGGTGGTCTGAAGGAGTCTGACATGCTCCAGCCAATCAAAATGTAAATGAAAGACTTCAACTCTACACGTAGCCACAAAGAACCAAATTCTGCAAACAATCCGAATGAACTTAGAAGTGATTTCTCACATAAAACCTATAGGTAACAGCCCCAGGAGGAACACCTGAAATTGTCTTGTAGATTCAGAGCAGAGAAACTGGTTGAGCTCACCCAGATTTCTGATCTACAAAATTAAATAATAAACTCATGTTGCTTTATAGCTGCCAAATTGTGGTAATTTGTTGTGGCAGCTATAGGAAATGTATAGATCTTTTCTGGTTGTTTTATACTATCAGAAAATGAAATCTTGTAAGTTACTATTTCCAACTAACTGCTGCTATGCAGACATTGTCTGAATTTTCAAAACCGCCTAAAAAACTTATTAAGCACTATGAATTCTAATCACTCATTCATAGGATACTTTTGGATTTTCTATTTACATAGCAAGTTTTTACTTCAACTATTTTGTTGAGCTGTTTGATTTTTTTATATATTTGAGAATATCAACTGTTTATTGGTTATGATAAGCAAATATTTTGCCCTATTTTGCAGGCTGCCTTTTCACCCTGTTTTGTGTCCATTAATACATGTAAGTTTTTGATTTTCATGAATTCCAACTTGTCCGTTTGTTTTTATACATGTGCCATTGGTGTCACAACTGAGAAATCACTGTCAAATCAAATGTCATGAAACTTCACACCTATATTTTCTTCCAGGAGTTTTAGGTTTTAGGCTGAAGTCTTTATAATCTATTAAATTTTTTTGGCATATGGTGTTAAAGGATCCATTGTCATTCTCTTGTATGTGGATATCTAGTTTCCCCAACACCACAGCCTCCCCACTATCAGCATCCTGCACCAAGTGTTACATTTGTTACAATCTATGAACCTACAATGACACATCATCATCACCAAAAGTCCATAGTTACATAGCTTTCACTCTTAGTATTGTACTTCCTATGGGTTTTGATATATGTTTAGTGACATATATCTATCATTATGTTATACAAAATACTTCTCACTGCTCTAAAATCCTCTCTGCTCTGCCTATTCACCAACTCCCACCCTCCGCCACCTCTAGAAACCACTAATTTTTTTTATTTATTATCTCCTTTCATTTTCCTTTTCCAGAATGTCAAATAGTTGGAATCATATAGTATGTAGCCTTTTCAGATGGATCTTTTCACTTAATGTATATGCATTTAAGGTTCCTCCACATCTTTTCATTGTTTGATCACTCGTTTCTTTTTAACACTATTATTCTATTGTCTTGATATACCAC
This sequence comes from Vicugna pacos, assembly GCF_048564905.1. NCBI lineage: Eukaryota > Metazoa > Chordata > Mammalia > Artiodactyla > Camelidae > Vicugna > Vicugna pacos. Next base: position 30,653,799 of record NC_132988.1, read on the forward strand.
AGTTTATTTATCCATTTGCCTACTGAAGGACATCCTGATTGCTTCCAAATTTTAGAAATTCTGAATAAAACTGCTATAAATATCCAAGTACAGGTTTTTGTGTGGACATAAGTTTCCAGCTTCTTTGGGTAAGTACAACAGAGGGTGATTGCTAGATTGTATGATAAGAGTATGTTTAGTTTTATAAGAAACTTCCAAACTGTCTTCCAAGGTGGCTGTATCATTTTGCATTCTTACCAACAATGAATGAGAATTCCCCATGCTCCACATTCTCACCAGTATTTAGTGTTCTGGATTTTGTCCGTTCTAATAGAGGTATAGTGATACGCTGTTCTTTTCACTTGCACTTCTCTGATGATATATGATGTGGAATATCTTGAGTTAATTTCTGTGTATGGTGAGTTAAGAGTTTTGCATGTGGACATCTACTTGTCCTAATACCACTTGTTGAAAAGACTATTCTTCCTCTATTAAATGGTTTAGGCTCCTTTACTGGAAGTCAGTTGATCACAGACACATGGGTTTATTTCCTGACTTTCAATTCTCTTCCACTGATCTGTATGTCTATCATTATAGTAGGCTCAACTCTGTCTTAATATATACTAGTCATTAATACTGTATATGAATCCTTTAATTTTGTTCTTTTTCAAGATTGTTTTGGCTAGTCTGTGTCCCTTGAATGTTCATATGAATTTCAGATTAGTATGTCAATTTAAGGAAAGAAGCTAGTGGGGATATTGACAGGGACTACACTGAACCTATATACTGATTTTGATTTGTTACTATTTTATGGTATGTATTTCTCCAATCTTTCACTTTCAATCTTTTGTCTTCCTTGTATTTTGATGTGTCACACATAAATAACTAGTTGTATCTACATATGAATTCTGACAATATTTATTCATTTTTGCTATTTTAATATTTGGGTTTCAATCTATCACCTTATTTTTATGCTGGAAGCCTCTTTTTCCTTTTTTCTTGTCTTATTTCACATCTTCTCTTTCTCCTAGTTTCAAGGTTATTCTTTCTAATTTTATTTTTAAATGGGTATCCTTCAAACTACAAAACAAAAACCTTAAAAACTAAAATTAATTATCTTCTTTCCAGACACAAAAGTACCTTTAAACACTATTCATTCATTGCTTTCTTCCAATTTGTATTAATGTTATATTAGATCTGTTAGACATAATTATTGTTTCATGCCATTAAGATTTATTTAGATCTATTATTCACCTATTTATTACCTGCTTTGCTCTTCAGTCCTTTCTGTATCTCTGGCACCTGGAACCACTTTTATTCCAGTTTTGGAAATTCGTTTGATGAGGTTCTGCTACTTGCAATTTCTCTCATTATATTTCACTCTTACTTGAAATATACTTTTGCAAGGCATACAAGTATAGGTTGATACTGTCTCTCCACAGTTCAGAAAAGATCCTAGCTATTAAAATACCGGCTCTGCCTAATTTCCTCTCCTTTCCTTCTAGAATGCCAAATAAATACCTTAGACTATGTTTGCCATCCTATATTCCAGTCGCTTTTCACTTTTCTCAAAAATAAAAAGATTTATAATAAAATCCACTAGAAGTTAAATTATACAACTTGATTCGAAATATACCAAACAATAGCAAAGACTGTCTAGAATACATTCTATACCCTCTTTTATATAGTCTAACTCTTTGTCTCTCTGCGTTGATTTCTTGTAAACTGTCATCCACTGATTCTTTAATGGTATCTAATCTGTTGTTAATCTCCTCAATTGACTGAGTTAATTTTAGCCTTCACTGTTTTTAATTTCAGGATTTCTAGAATTTCTTCTTCCCTGAAGATATTTTCCTTTAAACACAGTAAGCACTGTTACTCCATATTATGTTTAATAACCCCATTATCTAAATTTTTTGAAGGTAAGGTTTTCCTCTCTGTTACTTCTGCTTATTCTCACATGTGGTACTTTATTTCCTTGTTTGATTATTAACTTTTGAGAGCTGCTCACTTTCCTTATAAAACAATTTGAGTAAATTTTCTGAGGTCTAGAATGAAAGTCAATGTCTTCACACACACACACACACACACACACACACACACACAAAAGCTAGATTTGCTTCTGTTACTTTCTGGGAAATTAACAGGCCACAATCACTTAACATTTATGACTAGTGGTTACTCTAGTCACCCCAAATAGTGTGAAGCTGGGTTGCACAATTACAACTTCTAAGCCAGTTTTTTTTCTCCTTATTCTGCTCAGCACAACTAAGGAAATGTGCTTTGTAGCCTCTTAGAAGAGTAGGTGAGAAAGCAAGTTAAATTCTCTTTCACTAAGGGTATATTTCCTTAAGTACCAATTTAATGGGAAAGGACTCCTGTTGGAATCCCCAACTTTGGCTGGGCCATAGGTTTGTGCCTTGTGATTATTTGCTTTAATCACCTACAAACAGCATGTATTTCTTAAGGTGGCTTGAAAGTTTGTTACTGGGAACTCTGAAAACATTTTACCACAGAACTAGTATTATACACAGAGGTTAGGTTCCTTTGGTTAGTTCATAATGTTTAATCCATACTTCATTTGTCCATTTTAACAAATATAAACTGAGCACTACTTTGTTCCAGAAACTGTCCTAGCAATGGAGATACAGTAGTATACAAAATAAGACAAAAATCTGTATCCTCAAATATCTTACCTCCAAGTGACCAAAACAGAAAATAAATGAGTGCAATATACAGAACGGTAGATGGTAAAGAACAAAGTAAGGCAGATGGATACGGAATGGAGGGAGTACAATTTAAAACTATTGTTAGTTTATTTTCTATTTTTCCCGTTGCCCAAAGGATTTAAGTTCGATGTCACTTACAGAATCTAAGTATCATAAATAAAGTAAAAATGCTTACACAAAGAAAGACTTTCAACGAAGAAATTTTATAAAAACACACTTCCTTTCCCATACCAGTAGGACAGCATTGCTCAGGCTCCAAGTCACTGGCAAACTACCATATCTTGACAGTCTCTAAAAAGGCAGTGACCAAAGAGGAAAAAAGTGATGGAAATTTCAAGAAGAAAAGAAATGAAGAGTCAAGAAGGAAAACACACTTCTTGATGCTATGAAGCTTCATGGACAGACATGTTCAACCACAAGGTGGGTGGCTTTTCTTTCTAGAATAGTAACTTTTTCTGACCAAGATGTCTTTCCTATTTGGCATTATTATAGTTATACAATTCCCCCCACACACACCAATATTCTATCCCCAAAACAAATTATTTAACTTTCAAGGGTTTTCTGATCAACTTAACAGCAGATAAAGATTCTTTTTAATCCCTATCTGTAACCATTAAAATTTGTATAAAAGGAATACAGATAGCCAGTAGACTACTCTGGTACTCTCATGTTTTACCTTAACAGCCAGCATAGGTACCAGGATGTGAGGTGAAATACAAAAAGATAAAAATTGGAACAAGGCTTCTAACAGCACTCTTGGCAACACAGTAATGATTGGACAAGGAGAGGCAATCAGCAACTTTAATCTTCTATACTTATCAACAACCAGTTCCACTACCACAGAACATGCACCACAGACTAAGGTGAGAAGGACAGAAAGGGGAACAAAAGTAACTCCTCTCTGAAGCTCTGCTTATATTGCTGGGGTGATTATAGCCAGGTAAGGAATGAGCATATAAACTAAGCCTGTCCATAGCTTCAGTTTTTATTCCTTCTTATGAGGAAGAGCTTTCTTATTATTTTTCACCTTGAAAAAAGCAAAAGTTTTAATCAGTGAGTCCTAATATTTTTATTGGCATTATTTATTGACTGTCATCTTGATAAAATAATTTCTCAAGTTGTGACTATAAGATGTATTTCTAGGAATTTTTCAATTTACATATAATTTATTTATATTCAAAACTGCATAAAATAAAGCCTCAAGTTTAGGAAAACATAAGCAGTAACATGCAATCAGAACATAGTATCAACAGAAAGATGTTGGCCAGAAACAATTACCTTTATGGCTGTGTGTTTGTTTTCATCTTCTTCCATCCATAGATCCTGCTCATAATAATATAAGCCATCATTGATAACTCTAGCAAGTTCAGATGTAATTTTTGCCCAAGACATGTGGTTGCTTGTTCGATCTCCTCCAGGATGTTTTCTCATGTAAGGTGGTGTCTGAGTTACAATCAAAATCTTGTTTAAATCCTGGTCATCAATTTCATAATCTGAATCATTGTCAGACCAATCAGTAAATGTGTTTTTTCGCCCTTCTGTTTGTTCCATCTCTTCATCAAATAAAAAATCAAGTTCTTCTTGATCTTGTTCATCTGGAGAATATAGCTGATTTGATGACTCTTCAGGTAGAGACAGTGATTCCTGAAGGAAGAAATTGGTATTTTACATAAAAACATTTTTACCAATTTTATAATAATGTCACATGTCAATGTTAAAAGTAAATATTAAGATTGTATGCTCACCTACACAGCTGGTGGGAATGTAGTTTGGTGCAGCCATTACGGAAAACAGTATTGAGATTCCTCAAAAAACTAAAAATAGACTTACCATATGATCCAGCAATCCCACTTCTGGGTATATATCTGGAGGGAACTCTAAATTGAAAAGATACACGCACCCCAATGTTTACAGCAGCACTATATACAATAGGCAAAACATGAAAGCAACCTAAATGTCCACTGACAGATGACTGGATCAAGAAGTTGTGATATATTTATACAATGGAGTACTACTCAGCCATAAAAGAGAGTAAAATAATGCCATTTGCAGCAACATGGATCGACCTAGAGATCATCATTCTAAGTGAAGTAAGCCAGAAAGAGAAAGAAAAATATCACATGATATCACTCATATGTGGAATCTAAAAAAAAAAGCACACCATGAACTCATCTACACAATAGAAACAGACTCACAGACACAGTAAATAATCTTATGGTTATTGGGGAAAGAGGGTGGTAAGGGATAAATTTGGGAGTTTGAGAATTACAAATGTTAGCCACTATATTTAAAAATAGATTTTAAAAAGTTTCTTCTGTATGTAGCACAGGGAACTATATTCAATATCTTATAATAACCTTTAATGAAAAAGAATATGAAAACAAACAAAAAATATTGTATGTTCAATTACTAGTTTAACAATCGAATTGTAAAAGAAAACCAAGTTAGCCTAATAAATATGAAGTAATTGCTAAACACTAAGTTTAAGACTAAAGTAGAACACAAAGTTGAATAAAAGGACTACATTAAAAGACTCCTTTAGAACTAAAAATGGAGTTAGCTCATACATTACAGCACATCAACTCATTTTACAGATGAGGAAAGAAAGGCCTAGAGATGTGATATTATTTGTCCACAATTTCAGAATTTGAACTAAAACAACCAAGGTCGTCTGACTTTCAGATTCAATGATCTCCCCTAGACTCGATCCTTTTTACCTCACAATTATATTAATATCATAGTTTCCTAGCTAACCTTGCTGCCCAATCCTCATGTCCATTCAATGTGGCTCAGTTTCATGTTAAATACACTCCAACACTCATCAAATTATTGAATTTCCACCCTTTCTAGAGTAATTTCCTACTCGGTGATATAAAAAGTCTGAATTTTTAGATCCTAGATTCTCTAAAATCTAACCTAGAGTTCCCAAACCCTCAACACAAGGAAACAGATTTTTCAATGTTGTCATCTTCCCTTGCCAACCTCTGACCGTCAGTCATATCCTTAACCTTCAGCAAATACTAACTCTCCTAGGCTTAAAATAAGATAATCCCTCTCTCTCAGAATTCCTGTTCATGTGGATCCATATTCATTTAATAATTATCTGGGTCCTTACTATGTGAGAGCTGGGCACTGTTCTAGGCAGGGGTATACAGCAAAAAATAAAACAACAACTCTGTCCTGATGGAGCTAATAGTCTAGTAAACAAAAGGCTGTTCATGATGTTTTTACTTAAAAAAAAAAAAGAAAAAGGAAGTTTTAACACAGTGTGAATATATTTAAAAACAAAAATGATATATCTTGTTATTCACATTTGTAAGTATGTGAAAAAAGTCTGAGAATAAAGAAATACCAAACTGTTAATAATGGTAAACCATGAACAGAGTCTTTTACTTTTTACATATCAGTTATATATATATATATATATATATTTTTTTTTTAAACATGAAACTTTTTGTAATTTGTGAAGAAGAGACAAGAGATTTTGGGTTGAAGATGACTGAGCATACATATTTGCAGTAATGAAAAGAATAAATCCATGTCAATATGAAAACAAGTATAACTATCAAAAGATTAGAAAGTTTTATGCCTTTCTGGAAAGTAGAAAGCAAACGGAATTATATAAATAATAAACAAGACTAGAGGAAAATCTTTTGTAACATTAAAGTATGTCGTGTTTAACTTCTATTGCTAGTTAAAAAGTCATCTTTGATCAGGGTTTCTCAAACTCAGAAATGTTGACATGTTGGGCTTGATTCTTTAGTGTGTGGATGTATGTGGTAGACGTTTACGGGGTTGTCCTGTACACCGCAGGAAGTCTAACAGCATCCCTGGCATTCACTCAAGACACAGTAATACTCTCTCAGTTTTAAAAATCAAAAATGCCTCCAGCCAATGCCAAATATCCTCTGATGAGGCAAAATATTAACACCTTCCATTTCCCCAAAGGAGAACCACTCTTAAATCTAAATCCTTCACGCTTTCTTTCTCCACGCTTAAGCCTTAGGAATAAAGAGCTCTTTCATAATAATCTTCAATATGATAGCCTTCTTCATTCTTCCCACATCTAGACCCAATTATTTTTAGTGGTCTTCTCCTTTTACAGTTTACTTTGAGTATTTGAATTATTTGAGTGGCACTGTTACCAAGTTTCTTTTTAGTAAACTTTTTGAGATAATTGTACATTCACATAGGTATAAGAAATGGAGATCTTGTCTATTTTTTAACCCAGTTTCCCCTCAATGTAAACATATTGCAAAACTATAGTAGAATATCACAAACAGGAGAAATATTGGTGTAACCCATCAATCTTAACTAGGATTTCCCCAGTTTTACAGTACTCATTTGTGTTCGTGATTTAGATCAGAGCAATTTTTACCACATTTGGAAGTTCATGTATCCAACTACCAGCCAAAAACACAGCAGCTCTACCGAAAGGATCTCTCCTGTTACTTCCTAACCACCTGCGTCTCACTCCCTTACGTGCCCACAATAAATCAATTCTCTTCTTTTCCTATTGTAAAATCACCAAAACATATATAAACCAGATATGTATCTTCTACAAATATTTGTAAAACAACCTTACAAATAATTAACAAAGTTACAAATAATACGGCAAAGTTAAATTCAAAATTTAGAAAAATTTTGTCAGCTTTAAAAGCAGAAATAATATTCAAATTTAAACTAATCTCAAAAGATTAAGTCAAAACATTCTGAAATCACATTCAGAAATAAAGGATGAATTTAAAAACTGACACAATATAATTTTCAGTTATATAGTAACTCATAAGTTTTAATGAAGGGCAATGGTTCCAATCTTTACAATTTTTTAAACTTTTCAAACTTTATATATATACCTGACAAACAGGGGCCTTATATTCCACTCAGGATATATCACACTTCACTTGGGTTATAACAACTTACCTTCAGTTTCACTGGGGATGGACAATGTCTCTTTTTTACTTTTATCCAAGGTTCTGAGTCCAAGTCAGGCAAACTGGTAGACAAACCTCTAGACATTGCTTGAAGATTACTTGTTTCAGTATTTTTCTTTGGGTTCAGTGGACTTCCAATTCTTGGAGAATTTGGGGCAGACTCTAAAAAAATTTTAAGTTAGTTCTACAGTTAAAATAATGATTTTCTTACTTATAAAACACATTTTTTTCTTTACTTGAGCTTGATTTTTTCCACAAAAACATGATAAATCAACTCAATTATAACTTTTCCAAAGAGTTTCAAACCTTAAGAACTTGTAAGATATATTTGAATGAAGCCAATAAATAATAAGAATGTATCAACCCTTATGCAGACACTTTCAAATATCTCAATACTAATGTGAGTCACCTACTAATTATGACAATGCATCTATTTGAATCAATTTTGTGAAATTTTACATTAAAATCTATTAATTGTAATGAAATTAGCAAATCTCAAATGTTATTAAGCCAATCAAATGCATATTTTACTCAAGGCAAAATCAATTTTTCATTGTTCTACTAGGATCTATACTAAGACAGTCAAATCTCCTACTTTCCTCATCTCCTTTGCTTAACAAGGTTAACTTAAATGCACTGTGCCCCTTAGTTAGTATGTAAAGAGAGGAATGTCACATCATTAAAGTACACTGGCCTGGCAAACACATTTAAAATATTTTACAACTCTGCTGGAATTAAAAATGCTTTTCTCAAAATTTGTAGATATTGACAGGCTTATGTGGAATAGATAAATAAGATTATACTGTATAGCACAGGGAAATATATACAAGATTTTGTGATAGCTCACAGTGAAAAAAATGCAACAATGAATACCATGTTCATGTATAACTGAAAAACTGTGCTCTACACTGGAAATTGACACAACATTGTAAAATGACTATAACTCAATAAAAAATGTTCTTAAAAAAAGGCTTTCTCTATACTATCTTTTAATCAAAGTAATTATATGCTCTGTAAATAAAGCCCAAGTCAATCCCTTTATAAAATTTTTTCAAAAGTCAAAGAATATTCAAGCTATAATGCAATATGGATTTGCTTTGGACAAAAAGTGTTTTAAAAACAAATTTATACTGTAAAATTCTAAACACTATTTACTCCTCAAAGCCAATTCCTTGAAAATACTGCAAAGTTGAATATTACATAGAGAAAGCTGAAATAAATGAACTATCCTTTCAATTTACTAAATGAAAACACAGAGGCACATTCTAGTAGTTTGAGTAGACTATTCCAAGATTTTACTTTCATCAACTACATGTTAGAATCAGACGGATTATCTTCTCCATGGACACACAGACCCAGGATTCAAACACCAGACTACTTTATTACTTTAAAACAAATTATATTGTTTCCTAACAGAAAAGGCTCTAAAACTACACTGTTCAGTACAGTAGACAGTAGTCATGTGGAGCTACCCAGCACTCGAAATGTGGCTAGCCCTGAAATGTGCTCAGGATAAGTTAAAATACATGTCAGATTTCAAAGACTTGGTACAAAAAAACCCCCCAAAAACAATTATCATAATAATTTTATAAAAATTAGATACATTAAAACTAATTTCATTTGTTCTATAGCTTTTAAGGATTTAAAAATTATAAGGATTCTGTGTGTGGCAAACACATTTCTCTTGGACATTGCTGCTCTACAACTTAATGGTACATGCCATCAATTGACCCACAAAAGTAGTATGAGTGAAATACTAGGTTTGGGCTGTCAGTATTGATATTAAAGTTACAGGAATGGGAAAAACATTAACTCCAGAGAACCTTATTCCTAATATTATGAATGTCGTATATCATGCAGTGAATAAAGCTTTAAAAGTAGACTAAGAACCACCACCCTAGTAACCAGGTGAATTAGTATGCATATTTCATGTATATATGATTAGAACAGCACCTGGCACAAGTCAGGGAAATTAGTATTTATTGTTTTCAACATAGAAATTTAATCTTTAAGCACCTACTTAAGTTCATGATATAATCATCCCTAAATGCTATTTAAAGTTGAATGTTTCTACCATGGAGTCAAGTGTTTCACTACATTTTACAACACATGTACTTATAAATTAAATGACATCAAAATACCAAAGAATTTGGGTAAGACAAGAAAATTCAGAAGTCTTAAGAGTTTTTAAAGAGTGTTCACCTTATACACATATGCTTTATGTGATTTTCTGTACCTGCCTTTTCTCTTACAAAGATTTTGAAATATATGCATGTAAATTTCAACAGTAATGGTAAAGCCCTAATCTTCCAAGACCAAGTGAGTTTGAGTATGACTGATTACTTGACATTATAAACTTATAGACAAAAATTAGACACATACTATGACACTTACAGATTCTAATTTGGGAGAACCTAGAAAAAAGGATTTTTCTTTGCTGATTTCATTAATTGCAAATTGTCCACATGACTCTCCAGAGATAAATCACCATATATATTTCATGACACGCATCTAGTATGACTTTTTAAAATCCGTCTTGAATCACAGCTCTGGTTAATTATATAGAGTGTGTTAAAAGTGTATTTTATGTGAGGCACATTCAAGAATACTTCTGGATATCAATGTTCAAAAGAAATCCTAAAGCTTATTCAATAATCATTAGGGAATCCTCCTACATTTTAAGAAAGCCAAAAACAAAAACAAAAACAAGACTGTCAGGTAACTGACCTTTCAATTCTGGTTAAGTGAAATTCTTTTACCTAAGAGTTGATAGTGCAATATTGTATCACTAGAACTGCAAAACCTAAATTTCAGTTCTAACATTTTACCTTTCTCGTATCAACAATTTCTAGTGCATTAAGGTCCTCTGTTCAGTGCAAAGGCCAAGTCATGTTAGACAATTCAAACTCTTTAGAGGGAAAAACAGAAACTATAATTCTTTTGGAGAAAAGGTCCAATTAATTTTATTATACAAAGCCTTCAGGAAGTACACATTAAGGGCTATGTTTAAAAAATTTAAGGTCTTCTCATTTGAGATAAAAATATAGATAAAAGTTTCACTGCTTTTCTCTACCCATGGGTACAGATAAATGCAATCATACAATCCCTTATTTACATCTCAAAGTTTTGGTGACATATTACTTTCTATTGCATTTAGGAAACTAAGGCTTTCTTATCTGAGGAATTATTAAGGTCAGAAATGTGGAGATTCATGGGGAAAAGCTGAGTTTGCATATATTTATTCCTATGATGTAATGCGAATCAGTATTAGTTCTAAGAACACTCCATCTTTCTACATGTCTTCATTATCCATCTAGTTTCTTATGTATGATCTAAGGAACTTAAAAACTGACATTTAAATATACGTTGACTTGTTTCAGGCAGTATGCATGTGTATACAAATGAGTGTATATTAAAAAACACAAACATATACAAACATTGTGATTTTATTCTTGTAATTTTATTAACAATGCATAAATGGTTCATGGACAGGCATTACCAACCTGACTGACCTATCTTAGTTAAACTTTGGAGAAAGTATTTTCTATTTATCAAACTCACCTAATGCCTGTTCATAAGAAGGTTAAAAATATCATCTTGGACCCCATGTTTACACAATAAATTAATCTAATGTATACAATCAGATATTATATTCCTCTTTTAAAAACCTAAAAAAATGTCACTTGAAGTTCTTCAACTTTTAAAACACCTGCCCAAGTTGCTTGTTAGGTTTAGAGGCACAGAGGGCTGACAATCAAAGAAACACTAAATAAAAATATCTGAGACTGTCTATCAGTGCTTTATTGATGGCAGGCCTCTAGACTGGTGTATCAAAAATACTTTGAAGAGTTAAAAAAAATACTCTCTTTCATTTCTTAAGTTTCTTTGCCCTTAGTGTCCACGTTAATAAATCTTATAGTCCATGTGAAATATTATGACAACATATGAGTTATACAATGTACACTATACTGAAGGGCAAATCAAATATCAAAGGACCTAACAATCTAGGAAATTCCACTCAAGCCTCTTTCTGCTTTATTGATCTGGACACAAGTACATAAGTCTGGAAGGAAAAGACAGACTCTTGCAATATTTTCAGAATGATAATTAACTTTCCCACCATGAATAAAAGTAGCACATGCAGCCCATGCTAATTACACACAAATGGGCGGCTCCTATAAAAACAACAGTAGTCCTCTGGTCTCTCATCATCACAAAGGTGTTTATCTCCATTGTAGTGTTGGCCCAACCTCCTCCACAAGGAGTTGGGAGTAGACATTCTTGCACAGAAGTCTGGTCGCTTCCATTTCTGCAGCACGATTTGTTCCAATATTTATAATGATATTTCAGTGAGTCACCTAATTCCTCTGCATATTCCGATCAAATGACATCCAAGAGCATCAGCAGATCATCACCCTGACTGAAAAAAGTTTAAGCACACATATTTTTTCCCAAGAGGGAATGTCTTAAAAATGATCCAGGAAAAAAGTTCTTAACATTAAAACAATTTTTGGAAAGTCTAAATACCACCAATTATTACACATGTAATTACAATAACTTCATAAGAGATCCCCAATTCTGCATTAGTATATAGGTCATCTTGTCTTTTCAAGACAAGGTTGAAGCATTTTGGTAAAAAATTAAAGGAAAATTACCCCCATTCTTGAATATTAAACTTCTAAATTATTCCAATCTTATAAGGAGAAAACTGGCACAAGATATCTATGATCATTAAAATTAAGAGAAGATAGGTAGAAAATCTACACATGACAAAGTACACAAATAATTTAAGCATAAATAGAACAGAGCTCCACCCATAACTGTTAAATCCCTATTTAATTTATAGCTCTCTATGGAAGGCAATACAAATAGAATTTAAAGCATCAAAAGCCACTGAGTTATCTTTGATTTTCCTATTGAATCTGAATAAACTTTTAAAAGGCTGAGTAAACTGGACTAAATAGTCCACTGTTAGGCTGTTTGCTTTAGAAGAAAAGCTGTTACCTGTATGTGAACAAAAGGCTTGACCTGGTACAAACTCTGGGCAATCAATCAGTTGAGAGAAGTCTGTTTGTGGCACACTACGTGGAGGAGGGCCCGGAATTGGCCATTTTTCGGGTTCTACCTTTTTTCTCATTTTCTCATCCACAATTTCCACTTCTGTGCTATCTTTCAGTGCCTATAAATAGGAATTTTGAGCTATTAACTTTCATTCAAAAAATTTTAATTGTACATCCTACACTTCTAATAACCTAAAAAATTTTAAAGTCTAAAATCAGCATACAGTATTAGTTAATGTTTCTAAAAATATCCATGAACTACTTAGAATAGAACAAATTTTAAAATCATCTGCCCCTGTAAAGTAACAAATACCCCGATTTAACACGTAGCAGATAATCTGGTTTTCACAATTAGAATAGTCAAAGATTACTGCATCAATTAGAAGCAAATGATTTTTACTATAATTTTTATTGTCAATTTTTTCTTATATTTCTTTTTGTCTTCCCTTAATATAACTAAATAAAACATAGGCATTGTATTTATTTTAATAACTACCACCATTGTTGAATAATAAGAACATACATACACAGATTCCTCATAATACCCTGTAAGTATAAGGTACATTTCATAGATGAGGAAACTGAGGCTTAAAGAAACAAAGTAACTTGATAAAGATCATAGACTTAGTATGAGGCAATACCAGGACTCAAATCATTATCCACCACTACAATTCTTAGCCACTTAGGATATGTGCCTCTCAAAAATAAATGTCTTCTAACTTAAGGATAAAATAAAACTAGAACAAAATTTCTTCCAAATAAAAATTAAGAGTCTTATTATCTGAATTTTAACTGAAATCCAAGGTACTCACCTTTACAAATTAGGAAAAATACAAAGATTCAACCTACAAATTTGTTTACTTAAAAAAATTAAAACTGTATTTTAGTTCAAGAACCTATTCTACGTATTACTTTAAGAATCTTATATTACTATAAATATGTTAAGTGATAATGCTGTAATAGTAGTATTGTACTTACTTCTCAAGTTATATTTTCCATAAATAGACAATTACTTTAAAATTATTTAAATACAAGCTCTTTTGATAAGATTTGGTATATTCACTGAAAGAGAAGAGTATGAAATACAGAATGAAGGAAATAAGGAAGAATCCTATGGTAAGAGCTTTGAATTGGTGATATGTGTATTTTTTTCCTAATATATTTTCCTAGTTTTGTCCACTGAACATTCTAGAAGCAATGACACCCCAGTAGCAAACCAGTATACCCAGCATCCAGATCCTGTAAAAATATGGGTGAATTTCAAAAACTATAAATGAAAGAGCACGGAGACAGAATTCCATTTACATAAATGCGAAGAACAGACAAAATGAATCTATGCTAGAAGAATCAGAAAAGTGGTTTGGTTTGGTTTGGTGAGGCAACAGGTGAGAGGGTAAGGGACTGACTAGAAAGGGCCACTCAAGAAGTTTACTGAGTAATGGACTACATATATCTTGCTTGGAGCAGGTTTATACAATTTTCAGAATTCAAACTGAATACATAAGATCCCTGCATTTTACACCATGTTATTTATACCCGAATTTAAAAGGAAAAAAAGCTCCTTGAAATTTTTAGAAAAAGATTGCCAATAGTGATGGCTAGGATGTAAAGCAACTGAAATTCTCATTAATGTTAAGTTTTAACTGGTTCAATTCTTTTGAAAAAAATGTTTAGCGGTATTTACAAAAGCTAAGTGCATATATATATCCCATTATCCACCCATTTCACAGGAAAATAACTGTATATGTCCAACCAAAAATATGTACAATAATGTTCACAACAGTATCACGTATTCAAACTGTAGAGAACCCAAATTTCTATTAATAGAAACATGAAAAAATAAATTTGTCATATCATACAATGGAATACTACCCAAAAATGGAAAATAAACAAATGCCACACACCAAGGAGGATAAACCCTACAGAAGCAATAATGAGCAAATGTCAGATATAAAATAATTCAAATAACTTTATGTTATGCTTAAAAAAACAGGTGAGGAAGCTCTCTGAGAAGCAACTACCTTTGAGGAGAGCAGTTGTATCGACTAAGATGAAGTACAAGAGAGCCCCTTGGGATGTTGAAAATGTTCTCTATCTTAATCTGGGTGACAGTAACACAGGTATATGCAGAGGGGAAAAGTCATCTGTAATCTTACAGTTTCGAATATACAGTATAAGTTGTCTCAACTTAAAATTTGTTTCAGGAAAAAATTCAAAGTTCTTTATATATAACTATCAAATGATCTTCCATTATATGCTATTTTTAAAAAAGGAAGGGGCATGACAGTATATGTAGTATAACATGAATACTTTAGGAGGAATACACAAAAAAGAAGTAACACTAACTGCCACACCAAGGAAGGTTTAACTAGTTCACTGTTGCTGAAAGATGAGAAGGAAAATTTTCACTGTATGCCCTTTGAATCCTGAATCACAGAGAATTAAATCCCTATTAGAAAAAAATTCAAGAAGAAAATCAAGAGAATAGAAAGTGGAAAAGTTGTGATTTAGGCCTTAAAAGAATGATACAAAAACTATATCAGACGTATATTAGGGAAAAGATCAAGACAAACCAAAGTTAGACATATTTTTACTAAAACTTGATTATCATGAACTCCTAAACAATGAGATACGGTACACAGTCAATATTTCCACTTATCTGAGGTTTTTTCCTATTATTTTTGGCCCTTTTCTTAATGATACCTATTATTATGAATAACCACCAATGCTGGAATACATAGATGTTGTATGGTTGGTTTCTGGTCCTATGACTGGCACTAAGAGAATAAAGACTAGCATGTGTAAAGATCTAGAAGAATAAGAGAGCAGCACACATTCTGTGAAACCACAAGGTCAGCCAATTTGGGAAACAAGATTTCAAATGACATAGTACTAGGCACAGTTCTAAGGACTACAGTTATTATGTTAATTACTCCTCTAAGTCCACATACTCTACAATAGCTTATTTGTCCTATTTTAATGAGAAAATTGAGCATGAGGAGGTTAAATAACTTGAATACAGTTATACAACTGATCAGTTGCAGAGCAAGGATCAACTTGATCTAATAAAAAAGGAAGACACAAATAGCTTTCAGTTGTAGAGCAAGTACCAAAAATGCAGTAAGCTGAGTCAAACCAGCAATTCCACTCACTTCTGGGTATCCACTCAAAGGAAATAAAAAAGTTTTCAGAGATACATGCACTCCTATGTGTACTACAGCATTATTTACTGTAACCAAGATATGGAGACTATGCAAAGCCCTTTAATAAATGAATGGGTAAGAAATATGTGGTATATATACACAAGAGATAATTCAGCTGTGAGGAAAGAAGATAATTCTGCCATTTCTGACAACATGGATGGATCTTGAGCACATTATGCTAACTGAGATACATAAGACAGAAAGATAAATACTGTATAATATCAATTTTATGTGGAATCTAAAAAAGCCAAACTAGTAAGTAAAAAAAAAAAAAAACAACCAAAAACAGTAAAATGGTGGTTACCAGGGGATGGGGGAGAGGATAAGATCAATGTTGTTTAAAGTACAAACTCAAACCAGTAGTAAATAAGCCTTGGAAATCTAATGCACTGTATAATGGCTATAAACAACAATATTGTACTATAAATATGTTAAGTGATAATGCTATAATAGCAATCATATTACAATATACATGTATCAAAGGAAAAAAACAGAAAAAAATGCCGTAAGAAAAAACATAAATGGGAGAGGAAAAAACAGACTCACTAAATTTGGCTGTGTAGATCTACTCAACCAGGGTAGATATCGGTGTCAGCTAAAGTATACTTTGATTCTTTTGATAGTTTTTTTCAAGAAAGGAAAGACCTGAGCATATTCAAACACATTTAGGAAAGGGCTGGTAGAAATGAACTGAAGATAGAAGGCGTGATCAAGAGAAGCACATCCCTGAAGACAAATAGCAACAGTAAAGTCTTATTTAGAGCCAGATACTGCCATTACATATTTCATACTCATGGCAAGCCTATGAAGTTATGCATTGTTACAATTTCCACTTTACAGAAGTCTCAGGACACTGCCAGAAGTCCCTGATCTACGAGGATATATGTATGCAAGTTCAAGTGCATGCTCTAAATTAGCATGTTTATACTACAAAGCCTAATGAAGCCTTGCCACCTTAAGGGAAAAGACATCTTTCCCAGTGCAATAAATGGTAGGTACATATAAATGTTAAATGAATGCAGGCCTGTGTTGTTCTAAATCACTATGCTTGTGTTTTTCTGCATTTCAGAGTACTACTATTTCTTACTGTAAATCAGCCACTATGTATTAATAATGCTAACCCATGTCAGTAACGCAATAGTTTTATTAAATATCCCTTCCTTACTGATAAAAGCTTTAGAAACACATAATTAGCGCTCTGAAAATCGTGTTTGAAGACTTAATGGGAATACAGACAGACCAAAAAAGCATGCAATGAAGTTACTGGTTCCTACAGAAGTAGAGAGATTGGGGGAAATCAGTAACTTTTTCAAAAATGACAGTGAGCTGGATCTTTGCTATTGCACAAAGTCCATAGTTAATAATCTCATTCTACTATAAGCATAATTATAGTACTTTTTTCCAAGGATAAACTCTGCAAGAAAAAAATTTAACTTTCTTCAAATTAAAGTATACAGAAATTTTAAATAAACTTATTGTCTATAAATAAATACAATAGTGGTATTGCTCCAAGTAATTTTTTTCATAAAACAAATCATCATTAGTTTTATAACAAATCACTAGTTAATAGTGTTTTAAAAACCTAGACTTTCCTATAGCTGGTTTTTAAAATATAGAGCACATGTGTTCAAAATATTTGCCAAAATAGCCAGACTTTCAAAGAGTTTTTAAGAAAATTAAAAGATGAACCAAAGACTGGAAAAAAAATTGTAAAATACACTTAAAAGACTTATATCCAGAAAAAACTCTTACAGTGATTAAAAAAAACCCAAATACTCCAATAAAAATGAGCAGGTGATTTGCATAGACATTTCAACTAATAAGGTACACTGACAGCAAATAAACACATGGAACATAAAAAGATGCTCAACATCATTAGTCATTAGGGAAATACAAATTAAAACCACAATGACAAACCACTACATATCTATTATTCAAAAAACTGACAATACCAAGTGATGAGGCCATGGAGCAAATGGAACTTTCATACAAAATGGTGGCATGCAAAATGGTTAAATCCACTTTGGACAATAGATTGGCAATTTTTTACTGTTAAACATATACTTACCACACATTCCAGCAATCTCAATCCTCAATATTTACCCAACAGAAATGAAAACATAGGTACACGCAAAGACCCATGCTTTATTCATAATCTCCAAAAACTGGAAACAATTTCAATGTCTATCAAGTGACTGAGTAAATTATAGTACATCCTTACTAAGAAATACTAGTCAACAACAAGAAAAAACTACTACATGCAATAACACGAATGAATCTCAAAAGCACTATGCTGAGTCAAGGAAATCAGAAACAAAAGGCTACAAACTGTGTAATTTATTTATAGGATATTCTGGAAAAGGCAAAACTAGAGGGACAAAAAATCAGATCAGTGGTTCCCCGGGGGCTGTTAGTGGGGAAAGTGACTGGTTACACGGGGGGCACAAGTGTCTAAGTCCATCAAAATTCATAGAACTATACAGCAAAAAGGCAAATTTGATTGTATGTATGTAGCAAACAGAAAATCAAAAACTGTAAGCATTTCTAGAACAGGACAGACAAGAGATTTAATAAAATCATCAAGAACGCTGGAAATACTGGAAATACTATTTTAAGTCAGCCCTTCTGTAGCACATGAAAAATTCTCAAAATTTTAATGGGAATATATGCTATTTTACAGCAACCTGAAGACTCGAGGACCAAGAATATCCCAGTTAAGTTCAAGTCTGTGTTGGTGTTCAACCTATCCAAAGATCTAGTTAAAAACATGTGAAAACATCATTAGTAATTCTTTGAAGGGTTTCCAAGGTTAGACATTTATTTGGGTTTTACAAAATAGAAAAAAGCCATGATGCAGTCTAAGCCTTAGGCAACTACAGACTTGTTTTTGCTTTTTTCTTAAAAATTTTTAATAGACTTTACTTTTCAGAACAGTTTTAGGTTCACAGCATTAATAGAAAGTAGACTGTTTTGTAAATGAATAATTACCTCTAAAATGAGATTAAGGTTTGTAGTGAGAGCCTGAACACGGTGGAAACCAGCAATCAGGGAAATAGGCAAGAAACCTTGCTCATCCATCTTTCTCCTAAGAAAGAAGTCCCGTTCCAAATTTTCTATACTGAAATAATATTCACTGAAAAGAGAAATAAAGAAGTAAACAAGTTTCACCAATCTATTCAATAGGAAATAAAAATGTCTATTGCTTATAGTATCAATTGCTATAGAACTATTTTATTAATAACATTATATACACTTAATACAATAGATAGTAAGGTAAATATAGTAACAACAAAACCCTACTAAGTTAGTAATTTCCCTTACACATAAGTAGAAAGAAATTTAGAATACCGATTATCTTTCCGAAAACTAACATTAACTTCTACCTATGTATGAAGAATTAACCAGCATTATACTTTAAAATAGTTCAATAATTGATTTTTTCAATGAGTCAATTCATTGAAAAATTTCCTTTCAAAGCTAGTTTAATTTACTTCATTTAAACACTAAATAAAAAAGCTAAACACATGTCAAAAGACTGCCTTCCAACTTTTTCCAATCACTGAGAATAATGGTATACTGGAAGTATTCTTTGTCAAGTTTACAGAGTAGTTTGTTTTGCTTTCTATAGTGGCAGGGTACTGACATTGTTTAATACTTCTGAACTTTAGCAATCAGCACAATGCTTAGTAAAAACTAAGCGTTAGTGAATACATAGGCACAGGTGTACACACACAATTTTATATTCAAATCATTCAAGATCTCCCCCTTTGATGGGCAGAACTATAAAAGATAGTAAGAGTGAACAGAATACAGCTAAACAAAGAATATATACAACACCATGAGGTATTTACATGGCAGGGAAATACAGAAGCAACTTATACACAAAGTGTATGACCAATAACTATAAGCTTCAAAATAAAAGATAATATGAAGAATACATTTAATAATGGCACTTGAGAAACAAGTGTTCAAATTCAGCCTGTGAATAGAAAAATGAGAACAAGATTCTAGACAGAGAGAACAAGAGGATAAATGAGGGAAAATGCAGAAAATACAAAATATATGACATCAAATGATATGGCTTACAGTTTAATAATCCTATACTGTTTCTAAATCACAGAGAAAGATTTCAAAGATGGGTGGCAAATTATGAGAAAGCACATCAGCTCATATATTTGGGTATAAGGCTGGATAGCTAAAGATACCCTTGAAGTATTTAGATCAAATTCTAATTTTGAACAAAAAAATCAACTACGAGTGAAAACTGGCTTTGAGCTACTTTCCACTGGGTGGGAAAAAATCTTATTTTAGAAATTTAAATACCCAAGTTGTTTCTTTATACTCTGATATTTACCCAACTATCAAAGTGCAAAGCTCCCTTACATCAGTGAAGTACTGCTGACATCTCAGTAACACTAGTAAATCATTTATCTTCTTAAACACAGAAGAAAAAAATCTAAGTCTTGAAGAATTGAACAATCTGATTTTTGTTACACCTCAAAAGCCCTTTTCACAGTGCCTGGCATGTGGTGGGCACATAATATGTGTGTTCTAATTTTTGTTATACTTCAAAAACTCTTTCACAGTGCCTAAAATGAGGTAGGCATATAATACATATGCTTAAATTCTCAATTTTCAGACATTAATACATTTGATTTAATCATAAGTTAAAACTGTTCTTGGACAAAAACTTCTCTGACTGTAAGATGTCTTTTTAACCTAGTACTCTGTGTAAATAAATTCATAAATCACTCTATTACCTATAGTAAATACTTTTTGAAACTTCTAGTGGGCTGCAAACATACTTAGGTCTAAATCTGAATGCCAAGAGATTGTCCCAGCTAGAAATAATCAAGATCTTAAATTTTTAATATCTTGACATCAAAAAGTCAAATTATTAATACACATCTTCAGTTAACATGACTTAAAAAACTCAATCATCCATAATACAGGTAAGCCTCTTACATCAAAATATTTTTGAATAATATTCCACAAGTGCAAAGAAGATTTTTAGTAACTTCTCAAATATGAAAATTTAAACCTAATGAATAAGCCTATCTATGTATGAGAAACTTCAAAGACACAGAATCAAAAGCATGACTCCTCAAATCCAGATGTCCAGTAATCAGAGAATGTAACAGTAAAGAGCCATTCTAAACCAGCCTGTTTCTCTAACATCTGCCAAAACTCTATTGCTAAACAATAACAACAAAAAAAGGAGTTATGCCCAATGCTATGTCTGACATTTTGTTCAGTGTCCTAGGGGACATTATCATGTCCTACCTTAGAAGCTCTGGATACTACACTGCATGATCAGAAATTTTGTCAACACTGAAGTAGCTCTGCTCCTCCCTCACTTGTTATGAGCACACTGGAGGCCGATTATCCTGACATGGAGTTGTATGTCTACTGTCAGGTTTCAGAAGGGACCTGGCAGCAAGAGTTAAAAAAAAAAGGCAGGAATAGTGCTCTGAAGTTGATAGCCACATGCCAGGCACTTTCTGCCCATTAAAAGGCCCTTTTCTTCAGTGTTTGCGTCAACTGTAACAAAAGAAGCAAGAATAAAATAAACAGGTTGCTTCATCTTGTAAGCCAATCAAATCCACCATGAAGGCATCCGAGGAAGATACCTGGCTGATGCTGATGAATAAATGATTTTCTAGTAACAGAGTATGGTCCATTTTCATTTTTAAATAAAGGTAGATGTTTTTAAAATGCTTATGCCCTTTCAAAAATAGCCTTTTTCCTTTCCCTTGTAGACAAAAAAAAGGTCAAATTTCAGCAAATTACTTGTGCAAATCACTTGGGAATATTTTTCTCAACACTACATAAACACACTATACAAATATGCAAAACCTCCTACACAATACTAATATTCAGAGAGGTTATTTTTCCTTAAAGATAACAGAATAAACTAACATTCTCCTAACCTCAACTTCAGTATTCAGGTAGTAACTATTATAAGAACTAGAGCAAAAAAGCCTAAATAATATGTCACAGAGAAAGAGAACTTAAAAGTTAAAAAAAAAACTTAGAATGCTGAAACTAACTGTTAAGAAAGCCAGATAGCAACATTTTTTGCCATTTATATTCATTTTCAAGTTTTAATAGAAACATTTATTTGCAAATAAGCCAAGTTTCACTTGTTCAATTTCAAATATATGTAGCAGTTTTACATTCTTGTATTTAATCACTCACATTATACCATGACATTACAATATTCTTTAGGCAGAGAAATACCTCAGTAGAGAAAGCACTATTTTTATGTAAATAACATGAACCAAATATGAGTTTTTAAAATATTTTACATATTTTACTAACATTTCCTAGAAAAAAACTACTAAAATCCTTCAATTTTACTAATAAACAGCTTAGAAAATGTGTTATATATTCATTGTCAATGACATTCAAGTATGATATTGCAACAGATTCTCCTATCCCATCTGTTTGTCTGTTCGACTTACATTTGGCGCTTAATATACTCTTTAAGCAATGCTTCTTCCACTGGATACACCTGCACGCCTGTACCATCATCATAGTAATACATCATACTGGTATTAAGTTCTGTTTGAAATGGTTGGTCAGACCTTTCACCATGTTCTTGATAACCAAATGAATAATCAAAGTTCACTTAATGTGAAAAAAGAAAAAGAAAAATAATCAGATTTTTTAAAAAGGAGGTACTATAAAGAAAAATCCAAAGTGAAGTATTTCAAAAGGTAACAAATATAAAACCATCTTTATTATCAGACAAATAAAATCAGTTAAAACATTATATGGGATAGTGGGGAAAACTAACAGAAGTCTTGCATACTTTTCTCGAAGTTCATCTAATTTAACAAAACAAGAAATTATGTCCTACATCGAGAATTTCCTCTGCCTCGTCCTCTTCCCCGACCTCGGCCTCTTCCTCGGGCTCTAAAAGAACCTCGGACATTACCACCCTCACTTCTCACACTGGAAACTTCATCTTGATCATCTCTCTTTTCTCTTTCACGTCTCCAACCTTTTTAAAATAAAAATATTTTAATACATTTCAATCTGTGACTATTAATAACATATTTATCTTTACGAAAATGTGGTAACCACTTCTCCCCACTTGGTAACTAGTTGTTAGTAACCAGGCATTCTTCAGAAAGATACAAACTTAAGAGATCCCATAGGAATTTTGTCAAAATGTGTCCAGCATAAAAGACATTATGCACTGACATAAGAAGATAGTCTATTAAGTCAAGTAACATACTACAAAGATAGTGAGATTGCTTGCTAAAATTGTGTTGTTCAAGATTCAGGAAGTTCCAATAAAAATGAGTTTTGCACTATATAAAACTCCTAAGAAACACATTTCCACACACACTCCGGTTTCTCTTCAGATCGAATAAATCTTTTGCCTTTTACATTTCCACAATAATAATAATTATTTTCACAAAATTTTTAAGGAAAGGATGTTTCTATTAAGGTAAAAGATGTTTCTTTTAAAGAAAAAGGGAAATGAAAACAAAACAAACTGGGAGAAGATATCTGCAGCACAATTACATTCAGAATGCATATAAAATTCATACAAATGTCACATGTGTGCACATGCACGCATACACACACTCACAAACCCACACAGAGCAACTTATGGGGAAACTAGCTAAAAGATAGGCTAGGGCAAACAAACAAATGCAAAAGGCCAATAAAAAATGGTGCTCAGCCTTACTAGCCTTGAGAAACGCAAATGAAAGAGTATTTTATCTGTCTGAAAAATATTTTAAGGTCCTATAATACCAAATGTTGACCGAAAAGACAGAACACTTGCATAAAGTTACTGAGAGTAAAAACAGGTACACTCACTTTGTTTTGAAACAACCAGATAAATATAAAGGTATGTATATCCTAAAGACCAGCGTTTTGCAACTGTGGCACTGTTGACATTTTAAGCTAAGTAACTCTCTAGTGTGGTAGGCTGTCCTGGGTACTGCAACATGTTTAGCATCATCCATGATCTCAACTCACTAGATACCAGTAGCATCATTACCTCCCCCTATTGCCCCGCCACCAGTTGTAAAAATCAGTGTTACCTCTAGACAATGCCAAATGTCCCCTTGTGGAGAAAAAAAATCACCCCCATTTAGAACCACTGTCCTAGACCCTGCAATTCCTCCTCCATTTCTTTCCTTCTTTTTTATACAGTCTTTTTCAAACATTTCTGCCTCAACCCACAGTAAGCCGTAGTATATGTTACACTCTAACACAGTATAAAAAAAGTTTAATTTAAACACAACTGTCATAAAAAACATGAGGCACTCTAGTCTATCAATTTGAGATACCTGATCATGACTCAGTACATCAAATTCATGACACACTCACGAGTTGCAGTCTAAAGAAATTACCCTAGAGAACCTTTTTTATGTGTCTACTGGAAAACATGCATAAAACTGTTCAATGTAGCACTTTAATATCAAAAAACTGGAAACAATCCACATGTCTATCAACAGTACAGATTTTATCAAAAAGTGAAATATCCTTCAGCAGGATAAAAAGAAAAAATGAGTCACAGCATTATAAGCCAACATGAACAAATTTAAGAAAATTCAGACTAAGTGAAAAAAATTAGTGCCAAAGAATATGTAAATGGAATAATACTTCATGTCAATTTCAAAAGCATTCAAAAAACTACAATAGACTTTTTTTCCTAAGAAGGGAGGCAGTGGGGTCAAACTAGGCACACAGGAATATGTCAAAGATAATGGTAACATGCATTTCTAAAATGGGTGTTAAGTTCCCAGTGTTATTATATTGTTGTTCTTTATACCTGTATGTATTTTCTTATGTACTCTGTACTTAACGTAACTACGAATATATTACTTTTAGAACAGAACATTAAAATAATGTATTGAGAAATAATGGTACAAAAGTCAAAAAAAGTCTTGATTTTTCTATCGGCAAGTTTTATAATTTTAAAGTCATATTTTGTGGACAACTCAGTGAATATACCTTATGACTAGATTTCAGATGCTATTAGGGAATTAGTGTTGATTTTCGTAGTTGCTATATTTTCTTAGGACATCAGTGGTAAGGTGTCATGGTATCTACATGTTACTTACAAATTATTCAGCAGGTAAATGAAATAAATATAGCAAAATTACTAAATCTAGATGGTAGTTAGGTATTCATTGCACAATTCTTTCACAGGATAACATGTCTTAAAAATTATGAGATGTAAAGGATTTCAGCAAAAAACTGTAAAACCAAATGCTCAGCGAACTGCTTCCACATATCCTCCTGTCCTCTTCTTTCTGAAACCTGAACAAACCCTGCTCAAATAAGGTATCTGGGGAATGATTCTTAATGGAAGTAATACTATTAAATGAAAGACCAATGGGACACTTTATGACGAATGGATAAGGCTAACAACACCTGAACGAACTGAACATTAACACTGAGACATTTTATTTCTACTGCTGTGATACATTAAGACACAAATTCAAAATATGGGAAATTTCACAAGACATAACCTAACAAACAGCAAAGGAAAGAAGCAATAATGGTGAGGACGTAAAATGGTACAACCAATCTGGAACAACTCCACAATTTCTTATAAAGTTAAATATACACTTGTCATACCACTTAGCAATCGACTCCTAGATACTTACCCAAGAAACTAAGACATATGCCCACACAAAGGCTTTTACACAAATGTACATAGTAGCACTACTTGTAACAGCCAAAAACTAAAAACAAGCCAAATATCCACGAATAGATGAATGAAGGGGGATACTCATTCGATGAAAAACTATTCTGCAATAAAGAGGTAGAAACTACTGATGCATATACAACACTGACGAATGTAAAAATAATTATGCTGAGCAAAAGAACACAAGAGTATATAATGTATATTGTATACTTCAATTCATATGAAATTCTGAAAAGGTAAATCTAATCTGATCAAAAGTAGACTCACGGTTAGAGGACATGGCATTAATTTGAGTGTATTTTAATATATGTAATTATTTGCTCAGTAAAGTTGACTTTTTTAAAAAAGGACCCAGAAACCACCCAGAAGAGACTCCCACTAACCAAATCTGGGACAATTTGAGCATCAAATTAAACAATCATGGTAACAGATTATAACATTGAAAAAATAAGAAGCCTTAAGCCCACACTAATAATAATGGGAAGTCGTTCTTTACAGTGGAATGCCACTGTATAAATATAGAAGGAATGATGCAGTAAAAAAGAAAATCAGCATTTGCAAAGATCATGGTAATAATAACTGAACCAGGCAAGAGTAAGAACCGTCAATGGAAAGAAACTAAAGTTCATATGGAAAGTCTGGTAAGAAAACAGGTATTCCCAGTTTCAAAGTCTCTTCTTACAAATTACATATTAATTATAAAGGGGGAAATAATGTCTTTCAGTAAAGAAACCTAGAGTACTTCATCTTAACACCAAGTGCTCAAAATATCAGCAATAAGAAGATAAACCAAGATCATGTGTATTTCCAAGTAATACACTGTGAAGAAAACCATTTAACTTTTGCAGTATTCCCGCCAAAAATTCATGACTCAAATCTAATCTTGAGGAAACATCAGAAAACCCAAAGTAAGGTGTCTCTACCACATAAGTGTCCTACAGTCTTCAGAAAAAATTAACGTCACAGAAGGTTACAAAAGCAGAACTATTTCAGACTAAAGGAGACTAAAAAGACTTACTTCGTGTATCATTTCTCCTATTATGTGACAATTTACTTGCTTCTGGTTGACATCTTGAGCTGTTCCGGGATCCTGGTCTTTCTTGACTGTCTGGTTTTACATCATCTAAGTGGAGTGGTACCCACTTGTGCTTATTAGCTTGAAGAAAACAAAATAAAATCATTTAATGACAATGCACAATATTCATTAAAGCTTTGCAATTGTGAAAAGACTCTAAATTTTAATTAAATAAATGAAAGACTTAGTTTGTCCTCAAGGGATTCTTTGTAGAGTACCAAAATTATTTTCTTCTTTTTCCACAGCTCTTTAATAAACTTGTTTGGGCAAACTGTATTTGTAAAACCAAATGAACAGTTAGTGATGGACTATCATTGGAATTCTTTTGCTTTTAAGTGAAATGTACATTCAATTCTGACGGATAAGCTATTCAAAAATACTAAATGTACACAGTACTCCCATCTAATACTAGATACTTAAGTGTTAGAACAGGGCACACCTGGATAATGGTTTGGCTAGTGATTCTAAACACTTTGAGCTTCATATGACTGTCTCAAATATCAGTTTGTCTAGCATACTACTGCTACTACATACTACTAATGCTCAAGCTTTCTCAAAATAAAGTTTATGTATAAAATTTTGTCTAACTGCATTTGATAAATCATTTTATAGCTACACACATTTTCCTAACTTCAGTCAAGAGACAGAAGCAATTTAATGTTTCTTGTTACTAAATGATAGTATAATTAACAGTTATACTAGTGAAATTCTGAAGATTATCTAGTCACGGATTCCATAGTTAAGGTTTCAAAATGTTCAGGCTTCTGCCCAATATATATTTTCAATAAACAAAGACTCAGGGCAAAGGAAAAACTACCCAAGTAATTAAGGGAGTACTAGTGTGCAACTATAGCATTGATTCCCTATAAATCATGAAACTATGGACAGATGAGGAAAAGAGACAATGAAAGAATCTAAAAGTTCTTTTACAGTCTATACTATAAATTCTAATCAATGAGATTCTCTGTCATAAAAAAGCCTTTGTTTTGAAGATAAAAATCTATGCTCAAAGTCACACCTTCATGACCTGATTATATGAAATAACTCTAACTACAAAACACCTGGACTTCATAGTTTTACAGTGTTGGGTGATCAGTTTTAAAGTTTTAATTGAAGCAACTAACAAGGAAGACATACATTAGCACAGGATAAGTCTTGTCATCTGTATGAATTCTAGACAGTCAAAAAGACTACTTATGTATCTGAGAAGTATGAAAGAGGTAAGTGATTAAAGTGCTTAAGAAACGTGGAAACTTTTTTCTAACAACCACTTGGTTGTCCTGCTGCCACCACTTCTGAGCAATTACCCTTGGCTTACTGTATCAAGTAAGCCTAATGCTTACCCTGCAGCTAAGGGTTATAATACTCATTTGCAAAAAATTCAAGTAAGTGCTCAAGGTATGATGGATTGTTAGTTCCATTACTAAAGAAGTTGGCTGGCAACTACTTAATTATGAAATGTCCCCTCCCATGCCTCATCACCTCCATGGATTAAAATCCTTCAATGGCTTCCCATGGCACTTAAAATGCTAATTCCAAGTTACCAAGGCCCAGCATAAGGTGGACCTTGCCTACCTCTCCAATAGCATCCGCTGCCACTCTCCCCAACATTCACCTTGCCTCAGCCACTGATTTCCAACAGTTTAAAGAACTGTTCTGCCTAAAAGTCTCTAAAGACACTTTTACCTAGACTCAGAACACTGAATGAGCATATGCTTTCATCGAACAGTTAAATCATAATCTGTCACTAGACATATGGAAAGTTCCTAAAACAATAAGGAAAAGGGTGTAAAGATATTATTTTTTTCTCACTGGGGGAATGCTATGAGTAAAAAAAGTTGACCAAGACTGTTCTCAATTTTCTGTTCGAAAAATATTTTCTCAGAACTCCCTGAAAAACAGGGAGCAGTTCCAAAGCAGATGTAAGAACAATAGTCATCACATAACTTTCCAAGAATATATCTACACCTACATCTACAGGTGGAATTTCAATCCATTTTTACATAAAATACAGGTCAAAGCAAAGAGAAAAGCCTAACAGTTCAGAAATGTTATAAAAGCAAATCAGTTAACAATGCAGACAGTACCTTAAAGAAATCCAAAGTACTCATTGGTGACTACCAGGAATCAACTGACTAAATACAATTCTTCATTACTACAACTCTCTTCAAAAAATCAAAATGAAGATATAGATAAACTAACCTCTCTTTCTTTGATTACTTGACTGAGCCTCATCCTCACTGACATTTTCACCAGGACCATCTAATTTTGTTTCCCGGCTTTCTTTGCTTTCACTGTTATTTCTCTTTTCAACCTTGTCTTCTCGTTCTTTTCTATTTTGTGGCTTCTTATTTCCTTGGCTGATGGCACTCTGACACTGCAAAAAGTTTTTCTGAATGAAATAGTTTTCATGAACATTTTCACTAACATTCAAAAGTTTATGGTAACACCTTACCTAAATATTGCCAAATGATTGACAACTTTGAACAAAAATTAAAAATGACTTATCAAAAGACAATGTTAAAAGTCAAGCCAAAAATTGGGAGAAAATATTTGTTAAGTATTTGACAAAAGTACTTGTATCCAAAATATATAATGAATTCAAGATGCAGTAACAAGAAAACAATTTAAAAATGGGCTAGAGTTGAACTGATGCTTTAGCGAAAAGATATAATGATGGCATATGAAAAGGTGCTTGATATCACTAGTCAGAAAAATGCAAATTAAAACTACAATGCAATACCACCCTACACCTACTAGACTGACTAAAATTAATTTAAAAGGCTGACCACATCGAGTACCAGTAAGAATGCAGAATAACTAGAATTCTCATACATTGCTGGTAGGAATAAAAAGTTTGGTAGTTTAAAAAGTTAACAAATAGCTACCATAATATTCAACCCTCTACTCCCAAGATAAATGAAAGCATATATCCATAGAAAATTCTCTACACAAGTGTTTGTATAGCAGCCTTATTTGTAACAGCCAAAAAGTGGAATCAACACAAATGTCCATCAATAGATGAATGGATAAACACTTATATCCATACAATGGAATACTACTCAGTAATAAGAAGGAATGAACAACTAATACATATTACATAAATAAATCTCAAAATAATTAAGCTGAATGAAAGCCAGAAAAAAAAATACATACTGTATGACTCCACTTACATAAAATTACAGAAAACACAACTTAACTAAGTGTCAGAAAGCATATCAGTGGTTGCCTGGGATGACAGTGGGAATGTAACAGGGAGAATTACAAAGGAGTATGAAGAAACTTTTGAGGTACTGGTTAAGTTCATTATCTTGTTTGTGCCAATGGTTTCACAAGTCAAAATACACCAAACTGCAAACTTTATATATGTATAGTTTATTATGTCACTTATACAATACTTAAGCTGTTTTATATATATTATTTACAACTATGCACAAATTACAAACAGCAAAGTGTACAGTGTCAAATGAAAACATGCAACCAAATAACCATGTATGCTACTCCTCTAATATCTTTTGATAGAATATCTCAAAACCATCTTTTAGAGTTTCTTTCATAGCTAAATCAAAAATCCATTCAATGAATATTTCTTGATATGATATACATATATATATGTGTGTGTGTGTGTATATGTGTAATTAGGACTTGAACACATTGAAAGGAAGATAGATCAAAAAAATATATATATATAGAAAAAATTCTGAAACACAAAGTGGGCTTCAGTTACACACATTATATTAAAAATTAATCTATTTGTAGGTATTACGTGAAGATGACAGCATGGTACCCAATCCCTTCCAAAAGTAAGGTCCTGAGAATACAACCAGATGAAGGCAATGTGATGAATGAAATCAAGGTATCTGAAAAAATGGGTATTTTATTAATGCAATTCTCTAAATTTGAAGTAAAACAAATTCCACATGTTGAAATGACAATATTTTCTCTTTATTAAAAATAAGTCTTAAAACAATACTCACTCCAGTGCTTACTAATTCACTTGGTGTTGGCCAATTCGCCATATCGCTGAAATCACTAGCCTAAGAAGTAACAACAACAAAATTTATGTCTGTAAATCAGAAATTTTTTGAAGTGAAAGAAATGTTTTAAATCACCTACATTCAATTGTATGTATTCATTTGTCAAATTAATCTAAAACCTTCTCCAAACAATAGAACATTGTAAGAAGAATGCTTTGGTCTTACAGTCCAATTTCTAATACAATGACATTGACTAAATTGACAGACACAGGGTTAACAAAGGCATATGGGGATTTGGATGAAGATTACAATTCTCTAGTATAGTGACTTTAAACTAACAATGATAGGAAAGAAAAATACACAATAATCTAAGAAGAGTTCCTTTCGAAATCATTATAGTTAAAAACTATTTCCTTTACACTTGATCTTAGCCAAAAGGCCGAGAAGCGATAAAAAAAACTA
The DNA here is from genome assembly GCF_048564905.1 of Vicugna pacos. Classification (NCBI taxonomy): domain Eukaryota; kingdom Metazoa; phylum Chordata; class Mammalia; order Artiodactyla; family Camelidae; genus Vicugna; species Vicugna pacos. The sequence goes on from NC_132988.1 coordinate 30,684,897, forward strand.
TTTCCTTTGAAGACATACCTTGTTGGATTTCTTTGTCTTAGGTTTTCCTGCTTTTATAATTTTGGGGGAATTGAGATCTAAAAAAAAAAAAAGACTTGTTTTTACAACCATATCATTCCATATATTTAACAAAATAACTATGAAACCAACTTCAGTAAGTCAGTGTAGTCAATATTTTCAACAAAATCCAAAGTTGAGACAAATTCCTAACAAGAAATCAACTACATTTTAAACATAGATTAAAAGTGGTCTTCAGTGTTTAAATGAAGAAGTAGAAAATATTAACAGTTTACTTACACTGAACTGATAGACCAATCCTTTCACTATCAGAACACAACATGGAAAAATTAGAAATATATTTTAATACAGAAAAGTTAGTAAATAAATTCCTAATGGGATATATTTTTCTATACATATTATATACAAATAAATTCACACTCATCAAAGAGCCAACCAGAAAATAAGTCAGAAAACTTCAAACTATTTGTCCTTGAAAACAAAGTTTGGGAACCATAATAGGTTATATCTAGAGCCAAGCCATAAAAAATGGAAACATATCTCTGTAAAAGTCTGTACAAGACTATCATACCACCACTTGTCCCTATCTTGAATAAGAACACCGTGGTTGACACATAGTCTCCAAATAAAGTTTACCTGCCTTTTACCTTAATTCACTATCTAGAATGATGACCAGATGGCATATCATCTAGCTAAACATGGCCTGAAGTAAATATTAAAAAGTAGAATAAACATGGGATCTGCAACTATGGAAAACACAATAATTTAGCAAAACATGAATCCCATAAATCACGGCAGTGACTAATTCACAGGCTAAAATAAAGCAATCTTTGAGTTAAAGCCCAGAAATACTTAACTAAGATAGAGTACTTATGAAAGATGAATGAAGGCTCAAGATATCATCAGGGCTGGGCACACTGGTATCTTGAATATTGTATTAATTCTATTTCTAAAGCAGAATAGTGAGTACATGGGTATTTGCTTTATACTTCTTTATACTTTAGGTACACACATGTGTAAACATGAGTGTAAATGTGCATAAGGATAATTATTTAAGAAAAATCAGTTGCAAAAAAATTACAAATATGATTTAAAAATGAATGTGGTACCATACTCTACCCAGACACTGATGATAATCTCTAGCCAAAAGTGAGTAAAGGGGTTGGAGAGGAAGAATCGATCTTTATTTCTTCACATTTAAAAATAAAAGGATGAGAGATTTTGATTGCAGTCAATTCTTTTGGACTCAAAAACTTCGGACTTTTGTTTAAATTTTAATCTCTCATCTTTTAACTCCTCCTTAAAAAATATAATGGGAAAAAAACCACACTTAACTCTGTGGCCTGTATAATGCCGACATTTTAATAATGGAGTATCTTTATGTACACATTGCAATTTGGATATTTAGTTTATCAATATCGTAATTTATTCTCATCACAAGGTATCTGACAAACTATGTTGGCCAATGTGGCTGAATACTCTGGGATAGGAAAGAGTGATTTCTTAATATTGGTTACCTAATGGCCCTCACAGTAAATTTACTTTTCTGAAAGGAAGACTTTCCCCAGAAAATTCCTGTTCCCAAGTTCCAATTCCTCCCACGGAAATTAAGTTTCCTAATTAGTGAGTTTAGGAAAAGGAATTAAATTTGCAAAGCTAGCACCTTGCCCACTTTTCTTTGGGACCTAGCTGTCCACAGAGAGCAAGCATTCTAATCTGCTCCTTTGTGCTGCCAACTTCAAAGGGCACACTGCCCAACAAAAGTAGAAGGGGAACCTGCAGTTGTGCAACGCCAATTGTGGACATATTTGTCTAATTCCAAGTCCAACAGAAGGAAGTCCTGTGTGCTGCTCACTCAGACCACCTCATCAACCCAGTCTTTTCTGGTTAAAAGGATGACAATGAGCTTTAAAAAAAACAAATCTGAGTAAAAGATAAACAGATGATTCAAATAAGAAATACCAGTGGCCAAACATGAAATGGCACTCAATTGCTCTAAGAAATGTAAACTACAACATTTTTCACCTGTCATACTGATAAAATGGACATTTCTCTGATACTGTTGGAATGAGAGTGAAATAGTAGAACCTCTCAAGAGTAATCAATCATTTAAAATGTACAAACTTTCTAATGAAGCAATTCCATTTCTGGGAAATTATCTGGGAATCAAGACAAGGTACTAAGTTGTCTGTATAAGATACTCACTGCAGCTCTGCTGATAACTGTATTTAAATAAATAATCTCTACATTCAATAATATGGGATAGTTATATTATTGGTACATTTACAAAAAAATATAAAAATTTTTAGAAATAAGATAAATCTGTACATATTGACATGGAAAAAATCCACCAGGTTTAAAGTATTTTATATATACATATATATTTTATATATACATATAGAACAGATAAAAACAAGCCTAAGAAAAGAAATTTTTCATGTTCCCATGTTCCAACCAAAATGGAGGAAATTACACTGGCATGTCATTAGAGAAAACCTAACACTGAAAAACCAAGACAACCTGAAAAATCTTTAAATAAAGAAATTTTAATTAAGAAAATTTTTTCAGACAGATGAAGAAAACTAAGCTACTAGTGGTCCCAAGTACATATAAATAAACATGAACAAGTGTGTAATCTTCATACTTTAATTTTTCAAACATCACTGGTGAGACATCATACAAATACAACTTTTCTTGCATATTATTCTAACATCTGAATCTATAAGAAGCTAATTCCAAATAGGAAAACGGTTCATTTTAAGAGCCTGGATACTGAAAACAAAAACCTGCAACATAACAGAGGCAACTTTATTCACTTAAATTTTCATGACCATAATCTTTAGGAAAGTTTCAATTAAGAAAATTCATTGATAGTTATCAATATTTCATATATTTTATTATATTTAAGAGGAAAATGTCATAACATGCTATTTTGCCACAGTAAATAAGTTTTTTTAATGTAAAAAAAACCTACTTCTCATGCTGTAAAAGTGGGAATATCAATTTCACTTATTCTAGAGAAAATCAAACGTGTATAAGACGTGTGTATAAAAATGTCTGAAACAATCAAGATGTTGATCAATACGTAAATGGCTTAACTGACTATGTCAGTTACACTTATGGACCATTTCTCAGCAATTTTTTTGAAGCTGAAATTTAAAATGTTCAACTTCATTTTAAGAAAAAAATGTTCATAACTAAGTATGTAGATGGTAGTTAACTAATTTTATGGTGATCATTTCACAACACACAAATATTGAATCATTATGTTGTACACCTGAAACTAATGTTAATTATAATTATAAAAAAATAAACTAACTGTAAAGAAAAATAAAAGCAGCAACCAATACTTTAAATTAAAAATGTTCTAAATGCATGTACAAAATGCTCTATATAGAAGTAATTGTATAGAAAGGACTGAAAGGGTATTTAGCAAACTGGTAAGATGATTATCTCCTTTTCTGAAGGGATCAAAAGTTCCATTCTTATAAGAACATACTTATGTATCATTTATATAATAGCATCTTATTAGAGTAACAGTAAGCTTATTTGAGGTCTCTGGGAAACACATTTGGAGAAAACAGGATTGATAGGGTCAAAAAAACTAAGGAAAAAAGATTAAAAAAAATCAATATTTTTATACAACATTTCTGTGAATTAAAGAATGAAAATTGTATTAGAAAGCTGATTTGTACTATGCAAAATGTAATCATGACTACAGATTAGTAATTATTAAATACCATATTATGATTTTAATAAAGGTCTCCAAAATAAATACAACTTTAAACAAGGACTGGGGCAGAATTCTTTCTGGTCAGGAGACTGGAATTCAAGATTGCAGTGACACTATTCTAGGCCTCTCCTATGGGGAAGGCTTTGGCTGAATAAAGGGCTTTATCAGGATTACCAGAAAGAGCAATACCCAAGCCAGAACCATCCCAAAAGTGGAAGAAAGTGTGTCAGAAGAGATGAAGAAGTAAAAATGCCTCACTTGCAGTTCAGTTAGAACTGCAGGTTCTAACAGAAAATTCATGATTAGCAGTCCTGAAATATTCCCCTACATTTCCTATAATGTTTCTATGTCTCATAATAAACTTTCTGGCAAAATTTTGTGCACGGAATCCCTGTACCTCATTAAGTGAGTGACAGTAAATTCAGGTTTGGCTAGGACAGAGAGTTTAAGTCTGTTATTACTGCATAATTAATATCCTCTTCTTTCCCTGTCAAGAATGTCCTGATTTACAGGATAAAATGCACAAGTCTCCCACTAACACATTATATTAACACTCTCCTAGTTTGTACCTACTCTAGACCCTAAAGGTCCTCTGCTTCTATTTCATTACTTTTGAGGTTGCAAATTTGCTTAGGTAAACAGGAAGCCAAGGAACGCAGGTTATAGATGGCACTTTGGTATGGTTCTGGCTTGAGTATTGCTCTTTTTGGTACGAGAAAATACATCAGCTATCTGGAGGAGAATCCAAATTGTGCAGTTCTATCCAGCAATCCCACTCCCAGGCATATATCCAGAGGGAATCTTAATTCAAAAATATACATGCACCCCAATGTTCATAGCAGCACTATTTACAATAGTCAAGACATGGAAACATCTAAATGTCCATCGACAGATGACTGGATAAAGTTGTGGTATATTTATACAATGGAATACTACTCAGCCATAAAAAATAATAAAATAATGCCATTTGCAGCAACATGGATGGACCTGGAGATTGTCATTCTAAGTGAAGCCAGAAAGAGAAAGAAAAATACCATATGATATCACTTATATGCAGAATCTGAAAAAAAAATGAATTTTACAAAACAGAAACAGACTCACAGACACAGAAAACAATCTTATGGTTACCAGGCGGGGAAGGGATAAATTGGGAGTTTGAGATTAACAGATACTAACTAGCACATACTAACTAACATATATAAAATAAACAAGTTCATACTGTATAGCACAGGGAACTATATTCAATAGCATGCAGTAACTTACAGTGAAAAAGAATATGAAAACAATATATGTTCATATATGACTGAAGCATTATGCTGTACACCAGAAATTGACACAACATTGTACACTGACTATACTTTAAAATATATGTGTATATATACGCACACACATAAACACACACACAAAAATTGTGCAGTTCTATACTACCATCTTAGTTACCTAAAATATTCAATTGCAAATAGAAGCTGTGGTAGAACAGTGGAGAGTTAGTACTGGGGAGAGACTTTAAAGTTACTACAGTACTCTAAGTCTGAAAAACGTTATTCCTGTGGGCCCAGAATGGATTCCAAGAACAGAAACTGTTGCCTACAGAGTCATCAGCAAAATTAACATTCCCATGAACCACACCATATATCAAACATCACCATGTTCCTAATCTCCAACAAAGATTAAGATCCCTAATGAAGGCACCTATAGATTAATTACATTAAACTATATTTTCACAAGATCATTTCCAACTAAATTTTCTGAGTCTCATCCTGAAAGTTTTAAAATCTGTCAAAATGATTTTACAATCAAGTGGGGTTTTTTTTTTGTAGCTCGCTGAATAGAATGTATAATATAATCTGAGTTAAGTCTAGAAGTAGGGAGGTGAGACAGTCATTAAGATTCACTAGGGTTTTCTCTTCACTAAATTTAATGGAGATTTTGCTTTAAGATTTTTGTTCTCTTCAGTTATTAATAGCAATAAGTAGATCACAGCTAGAAGAGAATGATGGCATTAAATTTAGAGCAAATTTCTAAGTGGCTTTTTCTCCAAGTGTCAAAATTTATCAAGAATGGTGAGTACTTACATGCAAAAGTTAAAGAAATCGACACATCTCACTCTATTGCAGTTCCTCCGAAGAAATGTTAACATACCTGCAATGTGTGTCTCTAACAATCACCTTATATTTAACCATATCTTTTTATCTCATTTGATCCTCAAAACCCGACAAATGTGCTCAAAGCTTCCACTGTTAGCTTTTAATTCTAGGAAAAGTGAAGACTTGCAAGCAAATAGCTGTAACTTCTATATGAAAATTTCTATTAATTTACTACAATTTAATTAGAAAGCAAAACTAGGAGTTATTGCTTTTTGTCTTCGTTTTGTTTAGCATTTCCACTTAAAAAAAAAAACCCTGCAGTTGCTATAACCAAAAGCAGCAAGGGCCATACTGCAATGGTCAGCATTCAAATGCAGCAGCATAATTTTATCTCCTCTAAAGGGAAAGAGACCTAACAATGTTAGACTACAATTTACTAATGTGCAAAAAACTGTCCTATTTCAATTATTTTCCACCACAATCATAACTCAAAGCGTTTTAGTAGCAACCACAGTATAGCCTCTTTTTTAGACTCGTCTTTAATATGACCGTTTAGGACTATTTTGAAAACACTGAGATTTTCAGCTAATCAGTTATTTCAATTTTTAAAAATCACAACTGCGCTTCCACTTCGAAAAAATCATCTTGCTCCGACTTGTTAAGTCACCTTTAAAAAAAAAAAGTTCACAGAAGCTATTCTATAGGATGAACTGCAGCACCTACCTAAAGTCAGCTTTCTCGTGTCACTAACACGTGGAGGCAAGACGTAATTGAGCCCGTGCCAGCCCAGCGGCTCAGCTACACTACCCGCGCGGTGCCCCCACCAGTCAAGGAGAACCCGAGGTCCCACCTCTTCCTGCTGCTCCCTTCCCAGATGTCCATTTATGTAAATAGGCAGGCTGAATGACACCTTGGAACGAAATATCTCGGACTGACAGGGAAAGGAGGCCTCCCCCTCCCCCAGCCCCGCGCGAGCCCTCCGCCGCAACGCGCGTGGCCCCTGGACACACCCTCCCAGTGCCCACCGCAGAGCCGCCACAGACCTGCCTCCAGGGTTTCCAGCGGGGACGGTGGCAGTGGCCCCGTCCCGGCGGGGGACAGGTGCTGGGGAGGTTTTTTGGTCCAGGGATTCTCCTTAGGGGGCAGCGGCGGCGGCTGCAGCTTTTCCTCAGGGCTGGTGGCCACCTCCTTCTCCCGGGCGTCCTCGGCCGCCGGGTCCCGCAACAGCGGTGGCGTCGGCTCCCCGCCAAAGGGGCCCCCGGGCCCGCGCGCCTTGTGCGCCAGGTGCAGCGCCAGGGGCTTCACGGGCACGGCCGCCTGGGGCACGCTGTGTCCCAGCACCGGCGCCGGCGACGGCTCTCCCCGCGCCCCCGCGCTGGTGGCGGTAGCGGCCCTGTCCTCCCTCGCCGCCTCCTTGCCCTCCCGTTCGAACGAGGGCAGCTGCTCGGCCTGCCGGCTCGCCGAGGCCGACAGCGACTCCCTCTCAGCAGCTGCCGCGGGCGGCTCCTCCCGAGAGTGAGCGGCGGGCACTGGGGCCCGAGCAGACATTGTCCCCTTGCCCCAGCCGCCCCAGCCGGGGGGGGCCCGGGGCCAGGGAGCCCGGCTGCCCGTCTCTCCGCCGGGACACCGACTGGCTCCGGTCTGAGGTGGAGAACCCAAGAGCCCAGCCACCGCCGCCGCCGCCGCCGCCGCGGCCGCCCGCGTCGGCTGAGGCCGTGCAGCGCCCGGCGTGCCGCCTCTCCCCGCCTCGAACAGGGCGCTAACCGCCCGCCGGCCCAGTCCGCCTCAGCGGCGCAAGCCCGGAGTCAGCCAACACGCGCCGGGCGCCGCAGCCTGGAGCCGCGAGCCCTCACCTGGCGCGGGCAGCGGCGGAGACGCAGCAAGCCGGGGCCGAAGAACCTCTAGCCGACTCAGGGACGCGCGCGCTCCCTCAGCCGGTAACTGCTCGCGGGGGCGTAGAGGGGGCGGCCCGAGAGGCCGGAGCGGGGGCGGAGCCTCCCGGAGGAGCGTGACGTGGCTACTCACCGGCTCCCGCCCTCGCCAGGCCTCCGCCCGCGGTGGTCCACTGAAGAGCCCGCCTGGGTGCCACCAGGCTTGAGGGCCGGCCCCGCGCTAGCGGCCAGCCGAGGGGGAAGGAGGGCGAATAGGGCGATTCCCCCGCTCCCGGGCTACAGCTGCCCAGGCCGCGGGCACAGGGGCAGGGCGCGCACCCGCCTCTGTGACTCGCGGTGGGCTCGCGCCTGGCTCCGCCAGCTGCGGGCACAGGGCGGGGCGGGCTACGCACGTGGGGCCGGGGGCGGGGCGGCGGCTTTGCCCCAGGCCCTGAAGTGGAGTTGGCCTGAGGCGAGGAGGGTAATCTTGGCCACCTACCCTGGGCGGCTCCCGATTGGGCGGGGCTACCCCGCTGGGCCATTTTCCTCTTTGAGTCCGTCGCTTATCCCGGCGAGAAAGTTTCCCCCTGGCGCTTCTGGGCACTGCAGTCACCTGTAATCTTGAGTCACGTCCAAAATGAAAACTCTCGTTTGTAAGTAACTTTAAGAAACCTTTGCCCTGGCGCTCGGTTTAGTGCACTTCCCTGCCCCTATTCTCACCCACGATCCGAAGTAATTTTAAAGTGCTCCGGAGTAAAACAAATTGTTAATACTTTGCCGGCTCTTAATTTTTTTTAATTTGTAGAGATAACACTTGTTTACAAATTAACCATATTGCAAATACTTTTTCCTGAAATGGATATATGTAAAAAGGTACCAGAAAACAGGTACAAATACTTTTAGATTTTAAAATCTCAGAAAAGCTCTGTACTTGGCACTTAAATGAGTGTTACTGGTTTCCTATACTTGTGTTTGCGAGTTAATGTTTCTGTTCGCACGTAAGGTCGCTGAAAATGGGTTCAGCTGGGTGAAACCTTTTTTCTCTGAGGGACCTCCTTCCTACCCCCCCACAAAATATCTATACCTGACATTTGTGTGGACTTGCCAATGGGTCCCTCCTGGCTTCCTTTAAGGGCTGCAAAACTAGGCCGAAAATGTGTACTGGACTCCCCTCTCTTACATCTCGTTCCAATCACATTAAACTCAAGATAAATTTTCATTAATTTACTCGAAAGTACTAGGCATAAATCCTTTATTTTCCTAAGGCTAATGAACTATTCACACATTACAACAGGTAGTTAAAAAGTAAGGTCTTTCTTGTTTTCTGTTGTACTAATTTCCAATTTACCTGACCCTAAGGAACCTCCCAAACCCATTTCCAATTAAAAAAGGATTATACTCCCCCCTCTAAGCATATCCCCAGAGAAGCACCATGTCTACTAGCTCCGTTATTGGTGAAGCTTTGTGTTTTTAACTGCTATCTATCTAACTCCTCTTCCTGTTGTAGTCAACCTTTTGGAGTTTTGCCAGGTGATGCTTGACTCTCTTATAAAAGTCTGTCAAATTAACACTCGATGTGATTCAGAATACACGTTTTGCTTTACTGTCTATTTAAGCACACGTTAATTAAAGACATTCAGTTGAGAACGAGGTTATGGAGAGTGATTCCCTGAAGTTAGGTTCACATGGTTACCTAATCATGGTTAGTGGTTTTGTTTGTTGCTGCTTTTTTTTTTTTAAAGTGAAAAATTGTCAAGATGCTTTTTTGAGGAAACACAGGAAGACTCTCAGCAATAGGTTGTGCTTGCAAGGAGAGAAGAAGGGTAAATGTGTACTCAAAAGGTCTCCAAAGTACTCAACAGTAGATGTTTGGGTATCTTCATTGTAGCGCAGTGCCACTAATGTCAGTGAAGGGAGTTGGCTATTTGTTGTCCTTCTTTTAAATATATACTGATAATTACTGCTTCTGCATAACTGCCTCTGGGGAACAGTTTCACCTATCTTCTATTTGCTTCTCCATATCCCTTCTCCACCCTTTCCTGTTCCTGTGTCACAGAGGGCTGACCTGTCCAGATTACATCAATGATAATCCCTCTGCCTGCCGTCTCAGTGTATTCAGGTAGAAAGAAATATCTGCAGGAGATTCAAAGTCAGAAGATAGTGAGGTCATAGTCCTTATTCCCCAAGATGGGTTACCAAGGGTTGACTGCAGATCCCTCTCTGTACAGTTAATCTCTGATCCTTCCCTTTGCCCCTTAGGTGTAATAACCACTTGCCCTTGGGGGTACTACATTATCCCGTGTTGGTTTACTGACCCTTACCTGTACCTCTGTAAATAGTTTAATAATTCTTTCCAAATTATGCAGTTTGAGTTTTTCATCTGTTATCTGATGGGAACCTGACTGACCTAATTTGCTATTGCTGAACCTCTGTTAGATTAAGTCATTTGGCCTCTGCTCTAATTGCCAGATTTTTCCTCTACTTCTTAGTTCAAACCCAAGGAAGGAAGACTCTTATTTTTTGTAGCCCAATCACACAAATCATTATTCATCCTATGGATTATTGGCCCTTGGGTAGGCTCCCCATCTGGCCTGGAGATACAAGTTATTTAGTTCAAAATACTGCCATCAAGGCAATAGGAATGGGAATGCCAGTTATCAGGGGGCATGTGAGAGAAGTAAATCCTTTAACCAGTTTTTCTTCCCTTTCCCTGTTTTAGTGAATGGCACCACCATATAACCTAGGAGTCCAGATAACCCAGGAGTCATCCTTTTACCCCCATAATCCTCACCCTCTATAATCCATTCTTTTACAAATACTTCTCAACCATCTGCCAGGCAGTGTTTTAAGCACTCACCGAAACCAGTTGATAATGCCTTCCAAGTGTCTGTCAAGACCTGCTTTCTCCACTGCCACCACCATACTCCAAGCTGCTCTCATGCTTCTGTAATACTGTTACGGCCTATTAATTGGCCAGCCTCTCTGCCTCTGCTTAGACCTTTTGATACAATTACGTGAGATAATATGTGTAAAAATGCTTACCAAAGAGCTGAGCTCAATAATACTATTTTTCATTTTAAATAGGCTTAGCCAGGGTATGTAGCCTTAATTTTACTGAATTACTGAGGTTAGAAGCCTGTTTTGTGTGTGTGTGTGTGTGTTTGTTTGTTTTTGTTTTTTAATGGAAAACGAGAATCTAGAGCAGAGGTATAGGGCTCTCTTTTCAAAGAAGGGAGAATGGTTCTCTAGGCCCTCAGAAGTTAAAAGACACCTAAAGTAATTACCCTTATACAAATTTAATGATCTCATTGTTCAAATGAGCCTTTAAAAAGATAAATCTTGTTTTTCCTGTTTAGAGTATGCTAATGTATCTTCAGATGATTGAACTCACTCCTCCTCCTCCTCCTCCTCCTCCCCCCCCTCCTCCCCCTGGTGTCTCAGGAGATTAAAGTCCCAAGAGAACGTCAAGATCTTTGTTTTTATTACCAGTGCAATTTAGGTGCAGCCTGGCAAAAACCCAATGTGCAGATAGCTGTACTGCATACTAGAGAGGTTTCAAAGAATGCATTAAATATAATCTATTTCAAAGTCCTACAGTTCAAGAAGATAAAACTGAACCCAGAGATTTTTTAACTTCCTATAAAATAACGACTTTTAAAGAGATGGATTTTTAAACAAGGTATACTGAGCCATCATTGCCTCCAGCTGCAGGGCCTCGGGCCCTGTTTATCATAATAATAGCTATCATAATAATAATTTTAATTATGAACCAATGTTCAGATAAGTACTAAATACTTCCAATTATCTCTAACCTTCAAGGTAGGATCAATGCTAATGTGTTTGAAAGGCTTTGCTCCTTTCCTTCAATTAATACAACTGCCATATTCAATCTTAGATATAAATGAGAATAAAAGCATCTTTAGAAAATTTTACTCTTTTAATCCTTATCTGTATCATACAAATAGGTAAAAATATTCTGCTTGCCATGTAAGTATGGCTTCAAAACAATTTAGGCTACCTTTCAACCAGACTGTTGTTCCTAAGGAGGTAGGTTTTCATTCACCACTTAAACAGACTAGGAACTCAAAAGTTTGTCTTGCCTAAAAACTCTGAGCCAGTAATAGCTAGGATTGATACTCAAAACTGTCTTTTTTTTTTTTATAATCGCTTGAAATAACAGAAATAATAATAATATTTAATCTTTTAAAAACATAAAGTATAAGCTCAAGGAACTATAACTTTCCTCATCCAGTTTTCGAAGAACAGGGATTTTCAAACAATAGGGTGTACAAAGGACTAATAGCCTTTCTGAACTCTTCATACTACCCAGTTGTATTTACTATTAATATAGCTTTATGAATATTGGCACAACATAAATGAGATCTTTAAATTCAAGTTCAAATGAACTTCAGTGGTTGACATCAGAAAAAATAAACTTTGTACAGAAATTAGAGAAGAGTCTTTTTATCAGCTTCTTAATACTTACCATGGCTTATTTTAATCAGTAAATATTCACTGAGAGCTTATTGTGGTCCAGTGACTGGGCTAGACCCTAGGGATATGCTGGTAAATGGGTCAGTTCAGGAACTTACACAGAGGCAGAATGCACAGTGCAGTAGCTTTCACACATCATGACCTGATATGTATAATTGAACCAAAAGCTTCACAAACTAATACTTATCCTTACTAAGTGAGTACATTCTTATGTGATCTATTCTGTTCCATTTTACTTAAAAAATCATTAAATTAATTTTATTGATCCAGGCACATATAGATTGTAACCTACAGTTTAAAAAAAAAGGTCAGTGGTTCAGTGGTTAAACTGAAACTAGATTATCTGGGTTCAAATGTCAGCTCTGCCACTGCCTAACAGTAAAACTGAAGGTAAATTATTTAACCTCTCGTGATTTAGTTTTCCCATCTGTAAAATGTGAATAATAATTATACCTATTTTGTACGGTTGCTGTGAGGATTAAAAGGGTTAGTGTATCTAAAACTCATAGAGTGATACCTGGCAAATAGTAAGGGTCAATAACTAAAAGCTATCATCATTACTATTATTGTTGTTGTTACTAGAGGAAACTGACAAAAAGCAAACAAACTCAGTAATTACAGATTATTGATAAACGTTATGAAGAAAACAAATCCAGGAACTAAAATTTAAACTGAGTATTAAAGGATGAGAAGGAACAGGCTGTGGGACAAGTATTCCCTTAAAATGAAAGGGGCTTGGTGTTAAGGATTGAAAGACGATGAGTGAAGCTGGAGTGTAGCTGCCAAGGCCTTGTAAGAGGAGTGTAGCTAGCATGTAATAAAGCATGGCTAGAGATGAGATTGGAGAGATCACCTAAGGCAGACCTACAAGGGCTTCTAGGTGTGACAGGGTTTGAATTTTATTCTTGGAACAACAGGAAGCCACCTTAAGGTATTAATAATTAATTGCTACCCCTGTTGTTGCCATATGGACAATGAAGGGAGGTGGGCAGTGACAAAATTCAAAATGTGAAAAAGAAGTGGAATGAGATGATGATGGTCTGGACTCAAGTAGTGGCAGCACACATGGCAATAGAGTGATTTGAGATTCCTTTTGGAAACAGGACTTGCTGATCTAATAGTTGTGGGAAGATAAATCAAGTTCTAAATTTCTAGAATACTGATAGGGTATAGGATCTTTACCCCATCTTAGTATTCTTAGTCTAAATTAAGTAGGAAAAATTTTAAGGATTAACTATAGAAAGTGTACCCTGAGTGTAAAATCTGAGAGCATCAAAAATAAGGAATAAACATATGAAAATCACGTTTAACCTCATTAGAAATCAGGGAAATGCAAATTAAAATCACAATGAGAAAGTTTCACACTACCAAAATTGTCAGTGAGGATGGGGATTAATGAGAACCCTCACACGTTAGTAATATAAATTAGTGCAACCACTTTGGAAATCTGTTCCACAGTATTGAACATGAACATATTTCTGACTCAGGGATTTTACTCCTAGGTATATGCCCGACAGTGATTTGTGCACAAATGCACCAAAAGACATGAACTAAATGTTAATAGCAGCATTCTTTATAATAGCCCTTAACTGGAAATACCAAAATGTCCATCAGCAGTAGAATATTTCATGGCATATTTATACAATGAAATACCTCTGAAAAATGAAAAAACTGTAGCTATGAGCCACAATGTGACTATCATAGACATAATGTTAGACTGTTAAAAAAAAAAAAGATGTGGGACACAAATCAATACACTGGTTTGTATAAAATTAAGTTTACATAAAGTTCAAAAAGAGCAAAATTAATCTACGGTGTTAAAAGTCAGGATAATATATGCAGTATATTGTATATATGTATTTACATGCAATATAATGTATATGTGCAGTCGAACTGTAATAATTCTACCTAATAAAACTGAAAAAGGGGGAAAAAGAGTCAGGATAGTAGTTACCTTTGGGAAGGAATTAAGAAAAGATGTGAAGAGGGGGAGTGTATAGCTCGAGTGGTAGAACACATAGTTAACATGTATGAGGTCTTGGATTCAATCCCCAGTATCATCTCTAAAAAATAAAATAAATAAACCTAATTACCCCCAAACAAACAAAAGATGTGAGGAATATGATTGATTATTCATGGTAAATGATTCAAGTGATTGCCTGTGAATACTCAGGATCAGGATCATAACAGTTTGCTTATGTTTGAATGGTTGTTCTGTGTATGTCCTCAGTTTTCTCATATGTAAAATGAGGATAATAATGGTACCTACCTTATAAAGTTGTTATGAAAATTAGAAGAGTTGCAATATGTAAAGTGTTTGATACACTGCCTAGCCCATGTGTTAAAAACCATTGAAGTGTTAGCTATTATTACTACTAGTACATACTAATAGAAAGGAGACAGTGTTTTAAGAAATTTATAAACTAACTGACTAAGGATATAACATATATTAATATATTACTAGTATTTTCTTTGAAATGAGAGTCTGTTATCTCTTGAACTTGAACATCTCACAGTAGTGAAGGATGTATCTTTCCATCATGAACGATACAGGCATGAAGATGCCTGCTAACTCCACTTACTCTTCATTGCTCTTGACTCTATGATGGCCAAAGCTGGCTTCCCATCAAGATTTGCCTATAGAGAAAGGATATGTAGATCAGTGAAGACCAGAGTCTAATTTAATTTAATAGGAACATTATTATTGAAAAATAATAACCTATGTTTGGTATTTAATGTATCAGTTTCTCTAAGTTCATCTAAGCAGATCTTTTATTTTTTCTCATTTCCAGACATAAATGGAAATATAGTATAATGAACTCTCATTTATCCATCATCCACCTTTAACAATTAATCACATTTGGCCATTTTTGTTTCATTTATATACACCCCTGCATTAGCTTTCTATTGCTGCCATAACAAGTTACTAAAAATTTAGTGGCTTTAAACACCACAAATTTATTATCTTATGGTTCTGTAGGTTAGAAGTCCAACATGGGTCTCACTGGGCTAAAGTCAAGGTGTTTTCAGAGCTGTGTTCTTGTATGTAGATGCCAGTTTTTTCTAGCTTCTAGAGGTTGCCTCCACATTCCTTGACTCAGGGATCCCTTCCTCCATGTTCAAAGCCAGCAATTGTTGGTTGAGTCCTTCTCACATCGCATCTCTCTGACTGTCTCTGTAATGTAGTGAAATCTCCATTTGTGCCTTTCTTCTACCTCCCTCTTCCACTTTAAAGGACTCATATGATTAGATTGTGTATAATCTGGGATAATCTCCCCATCTCAAGATCCTTAACATAATCACATCTGCAAAATCCCTTTTGCCAAATAAGGTAACAAATTCACAGTTTCCAAGGATTAGAATATCTGAACATTTGTAGAGGATGGTTATTCTGCGTACTACCACTTCCAAACACAGAGTTGTTTTTTCCTGCAATATTGTAAAATAAATGTCAGATAAATTTGCCTATAAGTTCTTAAGTATGTCTCTCTTAAGTATATGTCTTCTCTTCATCTTCTGTCCAGTTTCTGGCTCATACTCAACCACATCATAAAAATCACTGGGGACCTACATCTTGATAAATCCACTGGATGATTTTCAGTCTTCACCTTTCATTTATCAGAATTAAATACTCAGTGATCGTTAATAATTAACACATATATACTAGTCACTATTCTAGGTGCCTCACATGTGTTAATCCTCAAAACAACCATATAAAATAGGAATGATTATTGCCTCCATTTTTAGGTGAGGAAGCTGAGACAAAGTGGATAAATGGCTTGCCTGGGATCATACTGTTAGAAAGTGCCAAGGCAAAGATTTGAACCTAAGCAATCTGGCTCCAAAGTTCTCCACAGTTCATACTCTTAACCAGTATATTACACTATATTGCCTTTCTTTTTCCTTAAATTTGTTCAGAAATACTTAAAAAAAAGCATGTGTTGATTTGTTTTGTTTCTTAAGTCCAATTACTCTATGCATATGGTAAAACCACATGCCACAATATTGTCTATAGGATTTATAATGGAAAAAATGTTCTACCTCACCAAGTCCTAGTCCCCAAAGTCACCAACTTCAACTTTTGACTTGCTGCTGTAAGGCAAGGGGATTCAGCACACTTACATTAAGCCCATCTGCCATTCCCCTCCCTATTTTTGATATTTGTAGGTTTTCTGTTTAAAGAACATATTTGAGTGTTTTCTTATTGTTCCATCAGTTTTGGACAGAATCTCTTATATTCTCACTCTGTAAAATGAGAATATATCACCCTATTCCTTGTTCTAACTTCCAATTTTTGTTTTTATTTTAATATTTAAAGTTTCTTTATTGTGAAATGTAGCATACACAGAAAAATGCTCACCAATAATTAAAACCACAGATATACAAATGACTGGATAAAGTAAACAACCGTGTAATGACTAACCAGGTCATGAGTTAGAACCCCCATGTATCTTTTCCCATCCACAACACTTTCTTCCCCTTAAGAGGTAATCATTTCCTTGCTTTGCTTTATGGTTTATATCCAAGTATGTATCCCGTAGGTTTGCCTAATTTTTTTAAACATATATAAATGAAATCATACTCTTAAGTATTCTTTTGAAAATTCTTTCATTCAATATTGATTTTAAGATTCATACAAGTTGTTGAAAGTAGCTTTAGGTCATTCATTTTATTATAGTATGTCTATTCCATTATATGACTGTACTACAATTTTTTATCCATTTATTATTGACAGTCACTTGGGTTGTTTTCAATTTGGGGCTATTATTATAAACATTGCTATTATGAAGTATTTCTTTTCTGGTGTGCATGTACCAATTTCTCTAGTGTATAATTTTAGAAATAGAATTTCTGAGTCAAAGGGTATACATATCTCATCTGTTGTAGATATTGCCAAACCGTTTTCCAAACTCTGGTACCAATTTACACTCCCACAGGCAGTGTTTGAGAGTTTGCCACATCCTGGACAATATTTCTTCCTTTCACTTACATTGTCAAAAGTGACCATTTATATTCTATTGTGTAACTATAATGCACTTCTTTATGCTTTGTTCATAGATTGGTTCTAAAATTTCGTAATTCATAAGCAGCTTTAAGTTATTTTATGAGCGTGTAGATATTCCTCACTGCAGAACAATGTAGTATGCCAGGACTGCATTTCCTTTTCTGTGGTTTCAATGTCATTATCCCCTAGAAACAAAATCAAATAGATTCATATCTTGTACTCCATCAATCTAAGATAATCAACAAATTCCCCCTACATTTTAAAGTCATATATATGTGGAGATAGATAGATAGATAGATAGATAGATAGATAGATAGATAGATAGATAGATCGATCGATCGAATGAACCTAAGGCTATGCCCTAGATTAGCAGATTTTCAAAGTGTGCTCCCTAGCATCTTGGACACCCTTTAGGGAGTCTTATGAGGTCAAAACCATTTTCATAATACTTTTAAGATGTTATATGCCTTTTTCCCTGTGTTGACATTTGCACTAATGGCACAGAGCAATGGTAGATACATCTACTTTGCATATGAATCAAGGCAGTGGCACCAAACCATACTAGCAATCATGGTACTCCTCACTGTCACACATTCACAGTTGAAACAGAATTACAAGCATCACCTGAGAATGTCCTTGATAGAGCAGTAAAAGTTGAACATGCATATTTTTTTTTACTATTCCCTGTGATGAAATAGGAATATATAAAAATCATTTCTGCTACATATCAAAGTATTGTGTTTGTCTTGAGGATAAGCTCTGAGATTGAGTTGTAATAGAACTAGCTACTTTTTTCATGGAATCCATTTGTACTTGAAAGAACACCTGAAAACAAACTAGATTTATTCATTGTTAGGTACTTTGGCAGATATTTTCCCAAAAATGGAGTGAGACTTTCATGTCAATGGAAACGACTGATGATATTTGTTGCCAGTGATAAAATGCAGGCTATCAAGAAAAAATTACAAGTTTGAAAAACTTGGAACTACCACCATGAGCTCAACATCTTCTCAGTGCCTAAAGACTATTTCTGATGTGATCAGTAGATTTTAGTGAATGTAATTTTTTGTGTGTGTTGTATAAGCAAATGTGTCAACACTTGGAATGTCCACATAACTCAGTGAGCCAAAATTTTTCAAATGATTGAAAATGTTACAAAATCATACATTGGTATGACAAAGGATAAGAAAGACCATTGACTTCATTTTTCTGACTTTAAATGTTTTTCCTATTATTACATGTTCCTGAAATAAGAACAACCATATTAATTACTATATAGCTTCTTGATTCCAAGACAATCATAAGTACTAGTGAAAATATGTTGTTTAGAAAGTGATTCAGGGTTATATGGGTTATCTGGATCAGGACTTGGCAAGCTATGGCCCATGGGCCAAATCCTGCCTGCCACGTATTTTATAAAACTGCAAGCTAAGAATGGTTTGTACATTTTTAAATGGTTATAAGTAAAAAAAGAGAATATTTTGTGGTACACAAAAACTATATAAAATTGTAATTTCAGTTCCACAAATACACTTTACTAGAACACAGCCTGCTCATTTATGTATTGTCTGGCTGCTTTCACACTACAATGGCAGAGTTGAGTAGTTGTGACAGAGACCATATGTGGTGCTGTCATCACTATTGCTAAAAGGCAGATAGCAAGAGAAGACTAATAGAATTCTATAAATGCCTTCCAAACAATGATTAATATGTTTAATTAAAAGCACTTGCTTTAAATTGCTATCAGTTATTTGGCAGTATCTATCTTCATGAAAAGGCATTTTCAGAGTTGAAATACGTAAAGTTTCATTACAGATCAGCATTAACAGATGAATATTTGGAAGAGATTTTGACGATAGATCTGGAGTGTTTTCTGACACCAGCCTCCAATTGTCCAGTTTTCTGATTTTCCTGTACCAACTGGGTGTCCAACAATTCAATTCAACTCTGACATTAACTACCCAAAGTTAGTTAATAGAGTCCTTTAACTTATGAGGTTAGAGTCTGACCTCATAAGTTAAAAGGCTCAGACCTATAAGC
Source organism: Vicugna pacos (assembly GCF_048564905.1). Lineage (NCBI taxonomy): Eukaryota > Metazoa > Chordata > Mammalia > Artiodactyla > Camelidae > Vicugna > Vicugna pacos. Next base: position 30,704,145 of record NC_132988.1, read on the forward strand.
TTGCCCTCATTTCAGACATCAGCCACAAAAGGGGTACCCAGGCCATCCACACTTTTGCCCAGCCCACTACAAGTCAGAGATTCCCTTCCTTAGGTTTGATAATTTGCTGGACTGGCTCACAGAACTCAGGGAAGCACTTTTATTTACATTTGCTGGTTTACTGTAAAGGATACAACTCAGGAACAGCCAGGTGAAAGAGATGCACAGGGCAAAGTTTGGGGGAGGAGGGACTCAGCGCTTCCACACCCTCTCCCAGCATGTCACCCTCCCTCCCAGCACCTTGATGTGTTTGCCAACCCAGATGCTCTCTGTATCCCACTGTTTAGGGTCTTTTTCTGGAGGTTTCATCACTTAGCTATGATTGATTAAATCGTTGGCCATTGGTAATTAATTCAGCCTCCAGCCCTTTCTCCTGTTGTGCTGACCATACAATAAAAGCCAAAACAGTGTACATGCCGCCAAAGTAACCTGTAGGACCACCATGTATATCAGCTACAATATGGGGGTCTATGATGACTCTGCAGAGCTGGCTCTCAACCTGCTCACAGGTTTCGAGAGAGAGAAAGGGGGATGTGAGGTGAGGGTATGTGCACATGAGTACATGTAAAAACAGAACCACTGATGTTAATGAACATGGGGTGACAGAGAGAGGCTCTTCTCCAGGTATTTGACCCTAGAGATCAGATAAGGACTCAAGCAGGGGAACAAGGGGCCAGACCTAACAGAAAAGGCAGCTGTACCAAAGCTTGCCCCCTTTTCCTGAAGGATCTCTTAGGGTAACAAGCAAAGGTATGACCAGGCCATCAATCTGGCCCCAGGTCATCTACAGGAAGGTAAAATGTGCACCTGCACTGGGGCAACACTGCCACTTGGAGCCTTGTTTGTCCCTCCTTGCTTTGCCACTGAACCCTCTCTGTCACAGGAGCTGGAAATGCCTGTGATTTCTAGCCAGGAAATTGGAGGCCCAACCCCAAACCAACAACACTCCTGCAGCCAGAACTCACCCTTCAGAGGAAACGTCTCAGTTGCTGCCTTAGAAGCCTGCCTCTAGAGGACTTCTTTCCTATCAGTCCCCCTTTGCAAGAAAAGTGTCAAAACTGAGTTGCGTGGGATATAAATCACAGGGGGACTGAGCTTTGGTGGCCCTGCTTATCGAGAGGAATTGGAGTTGGAGCAGCTCCTGGGGTGTGGCCAGGGAAGAGGGGTCTCTGGTTCACAGAGACTTGAGCCTTGGGGAGTGTGACCTGTGCCACCTGGGAGTCAGTGGCAGCATTCTCCCAGAAGGGCTAAATCGCCTGGGGGGTGGCGTAGGCACAGCGGTGGCTGTGATCCCCTGGCCATCAATTTATGCTGCATTCATATGCTTCAGGGTCTCCTCCACTTCAACTGGATTCTCAGACTCTATGTATGTGTGGACTTCAGATAGATCGGAATGCTTCCTTTCTACAAGCATGTTAATTATTTTAATTTTCCCACAGGTGGAGACTATCTTCTTGACAGAATCCTTGGTCGCTTTCCCAGTGAGCGTCCCAGTGTGCACTTTGGTGGGTTTAGGGAAAGGTCTCCGCCTTTTCCTTCCTTTTTCATCTCTGGGTGGTTTGGGTTGGGAGCAGGAATACTGCCTGTTGTCATGTCTGTGCTGAGGAGGACTTGAGCGGCAGAGGAGCTGCTGGAGCCAGAGGTGCGGGACATGCTGGAACTTTCCTAGCAGTTGACGTGGAGGAGGAGCTGGAGCTGGGGCTGTAGGTGGGCCTAGACCAAGAACTGGTACTGCTGCTACTCTTGGAAATGCTGTGCCTCTTTTGAGATTTATCCTTGTCATAATGCCTCTTACTTTACTCCTTGTTGGCTGCTTTATCTTTAGAGCAATCCTTGGACATCTCACTTCTAACTGGAGTTTGGAAAACTTTCCCTGAAAGATTGGAATTTACACCAATTCTGCAACTTGCTATTCTTTCTTAATCTTAAAATATAGAGTGCTTTGTCATGGTTTTCGGGAAGCTTTTGAAATGAGTACATTAATTTATTTCTGTTTCATGTATTTTCCAGTACATCTGAGTTTCACCTGCCATAAGAAGGCAGGTGGCTGAAATCAGGGCAGATAAGCTAAATTGTGGAAAAGGGCTTTGCCACTTTTTTATAGGAGTAATGTTTGTCGGAATTCCAGACTTTATGCTAAAACAATAAACACTTTAAGATATGCTGTATCTGTAACATTCAAAGCATCAGTTTGTCACAAGGTTTGCCACCATGGAAATATTTAGGTATTTTAGCCTAAATTATCCCACTCCTAGAAATTTATCACAAGCCATTAATCTCAAAGAAAAGGAAAAAATAACAGCATTTAAAATTATTTTTATAATTTTTAAAGGTTACTTTCCATTTATAGTTATTACAAAATATTGGCCATATTTCTGGTGTTGTACAATAAATTCTTGAGCCTGTCTTAAACCTAATAGTTTGTACCTCACACTCCCTCACCCCCTAAGTTGCCCCTCCACCCCGCAACTGGTAACCACGAGTTGTTTTCTATATCTGCAAGTCTGCTTCTTTTTTTGTTATATTCACTAGTTTGTTGTACTTTTTAGATTCCATGTATAAGTGGTATCATACAGTGTATGTCTTTGTCTGAATTTTTTCACTTAGCGTAATGGCCTTTAAGTCCATCCATGTTGCTGCAAATGGCAAAACATTGTTCTTTTTTATGGCTGAGTAGTATTTCATTGTGTGTGTGTGTGTGTGTGTGTGTGTGTGTGTGTGTATGTATACCACATCTTTTTTTATCCATTTGTCTGTTGATGGACATTTTGGTTGTTTCTATGTCCTGGCTGTTGTAAACAATGCTGCATTGGGGTGCATGTAACTTTTTGCATTATAATTTTCTCTGGATCTATGCCCAGGAGTGGGACCACTGGATCATATGGCAACTCTATTTTTAGTTTCTTAAGGAACCTTCATACCATTTTCCATAGTGGGTGCATGAATTTACATAGAATAATACCCCTTGAACATAACAAGTAATTTTTTAAAGAGACTTTTATTATGAAATATAAAATATTTGGAAATGATTTTAAAAATTCAGTTACAGAGTTAATAATTCAATCATCTTTACAAGAGAAAGCACCACATTGAAAAATTACATTCATAAGAAATAATGTAAAATGCATATGCTAAAATGATTTAATAGTAGTCACAACATTATCAAATCATGAAATTCAGAAACTTTTTAAAGCACAAATCTAAATTGGGGTTTCAAGCTCAGATGTCTTCAAGACTAGTGGGAAACACAAAATAGTTGTCTGATATAAGAGGGAGTCTGGTAGCCTATGTCATACTGAGGAATGCATGCCCAATCTAAAGACTGTTCAAATTCAAGATTTTTTTAAATATTATGCACATCAAATAAAACTGTGGGCCAAGCTGTTCTGAGTTTACTGCCTGTTTGCAATTCTGCCCCAAATGAATTTCTAGCAATATATGTACCCAATCTTTAAAATGGCAGACAGCACTTCTTTAGGTAGTTGTGTGGATATGTTCTTAAAACATCTGGTTAAAAGAAGAAATTGTAAAAATACCTTCTTTCACATTTACTTGGGAGAAATTAGTTATGCCCAAGAGTGAATTAAACTGAAATGAAATTTCATTCATTAACCAATAGAAAACCACATACCCTAGTACATTATTGCTTAATAGGAAATATTTATGTAAAAAATAAAGTACTGGTTTTACTAAAGCCATTGTTTAGAAACATTCAATCACTTCACTAAATACATCAGTTAACAAGTTTTACTTTAACTTTTTAAAGGGTATTTTGTTGAAGAACTTCAGTAGATTTCATACCTTAAGTGAAAAGTAGAAGTTCTAATCTGAACATGTAAAATTGCTAAAGCTCAAATGGCTGTAACCATGTTTGTTTATTATGCCAATGCAGTTTCACAGAATTTACAACTTTGTATGCCATCAATGACTTCACATTAATCATTTTAAAATAGTTTTTAAAAATTAAGGTAATGGAGGCATTAGAGGGACAAATAAAATCTCCTTTAAAAAGGCTACAAAGGCACCTTATAATTCAAATATTCTTACTGGACTAGGAATATATATTTTAAAATAACTCATAGACAACACATATTCAAACAAATAAAATTCAGATACATTTATTCCAAACCTAGAATAGTTTCTACTTTTTAAAAACATTTTAGCTCTTGGCTTGAGAAGTTTAACATGAAAAGAAAGCACCAAATGTAGCCAAATCTTCCATTTAAAAAAGTTACTAGTTGTATGTTTTCTGTAAAATAAAGTTTATATGGGACAAGTCAATTTCATGCGTGGCCATTAATTTCTAAAATTAAAAAGCCAAAGATGTTAAGTACTTGGCTTAAAGTTAGATGTTTAGCAAACTCAGAGTATGTATACAAGAAAATGTTAGAAGACAGTTATTTGGCAGTTAATGCAATAGGTCTTTCATTATTTCCATTTATCATGAATTTTCAAGTAGGAGATGTATGTTTGGCATCTTTTTCTAACCTAATGTTTGGCAAAGTTGTAAAGTTTAGCCAAGTCTTATGTACCTGCATTCTCATATTCAATTTTAATTAATTATTAAAAGCACTTAAGTACAAAGCATCAGGATTTTTTAGAATTCAAAGTTAGCACTGATTTTACACAGCATAAGTATCCATGGCAGAAAATTAAAATTGAATATAAGATTATAAATTTATGATGGATCTATAAAAGAAGTGAATATGTTTCTCAAATCAAGTCAATAATAGAAATATCATGTCATGGTGTATGTACAATACAGGCTGATGTATTACAAATTTAGCTTGATTTAGCAGTTCTTTAAAAACCAATAGGGTTTATATGAATACATTTATTTTAAATTAATAAATTATTCATAATTTAAAATGTACAGTTTTCATAAATAGTAACAACAGACTAGACATGGAGTATATGGGATTTCCACAACCAGTAACAAAATAGTTCAACATTATGTCATCCAAATATTGGTTTAAAATTATTCAAATGTATTTGAAAATTATAGCTGACTGATCTGTAACACTGAATTCCACACTACATTGATAGCAATTAGACAATATAGTGCTGTCTGTTTGTTCTTCACATCATCAAGGGATGAAACTCCTTTTGTAAGAAACATGATGGTTGTACTCATTACATACAGTGATCCAATTAGTTAGCGTATTTATGGAGGAAGCGTTCAAATGCATCATAGATGGCTCGCCTAAAATTAAATACGAAAGAAAAACTACAAGTAATTAGCAAAAAAGGGGGACAGACAGTGCTTTTACTATAAGTTATTTCCAAATGACCTGTGGCTTGCAGTGTGACCTCTCCAAATAGCTTTGAAAGAGGCAGGTACTTCAGGGTGGGTGTTTGGATCCACGCAACTTCACCACTAAGAAAAATTTCAAATCTACTTCCAACTGATGACTAGTTCATAAATACCATCTTTTTCTATGAAGCACTTTTTTGTGCCTTAAAATTTATATATGTATACATTTATGTATGAAATATGAAATGATAAAATGAAAAAGGAACCTGTTTCTTTAATTTTGTTATTTGTTGAAAACTAACTAGCTTTGTGACTTTTCAAGATACAATATTCAGTCTGCTTCATAGATTATGATATAGCAACTGAACTTAAAAGCCATAGTTTCCTACATTAACTTCACTAGATACTTTAATTCATCTGGCCTCGGTCCACAAGATATTATTTTTAAGGCTTATTTTGTTTCTGTTTCTCCTATTGTCAAATACATTTTCATTGTAGAATATTCAGAAAATCCAAAAATATAAAAGGGGAAAAAAGTCATAATCTCATCACTCTAAAGTATCTGTGGTTAGTCTTGTCTTCCAGGCTTTTTTCTTTTTTTTAATGCTTATGTCTGTATTTTCATCCAGTTTAAATAATAACCATGAGATCATATTAGTTCTGTATTTTATTTGTATTTGACTAGGCATTTCCCCACATCCTTAAAAAGATATTATCTTTAAAACTGGTGCCTACTAATAGACTGTGATTTCCAATTTGTTGGGAGGACAAAGCTTTCTATCACGCTTATGCTTATTTGGCTCAAAAATTTGTAAAATGAGGCCTAAGATTGCAATCTGGTACGTGTGTACATGGTACAGGGTTAGTAAAGGTATATATATGCCTTTTAATCTGTTTATTTATTTTAATTTAAAAAAAGTTTAATGAAGAAGGTACTGAGGATTGAACCCAGGACCTCGTGCATGCTAAGCACGTGCTCTACCCTCCCCCCCGCTTTATATGCCTTTTTAATTATTTGAATAGCCTCTTACTCAACTTGTATTATCAATCCGAAGTAACTTACCACAGAATATTACAGCACATAAAGGAGTGGCTTGATTTACTTTTACATCTGGTGAGTGAAAAGACTGAATTTATAAAATTTTACTATTCCACTGCCATCTAAACTCTGTTAGGTTTTGAACTGACTAGAGGGGAGTAGGAGAGGCCAGATAGCATATAGTGACTCCAACTGAGCAAATTATTCAATCTTTTTTGTTCCCTGTGTTTCTGTGACGATATTAAAAATAACATATGAAGCAATTGCCCTAGTACTTGGCACACATTAATAGCTAACATTTATCTCTTCCTCAAATGAAGCCTTCAAATGAGCACTTATGAGTTTTTATAGCTGCCTTTGATGACATCTATTCTTCCTAACGCCTCTCAGCCACATGCCCATGTAGATACATAAAAGAATAAAGGAAATTTGATAAAAATTTACTAAAGTAAGCATGTGGGCTCTCTGCATTCACATGTATAACAGAACTTTAGACTCTTGAGCAACCCGAGCAACCCTAAGTACTCACAATTTTTGTTTGTTTTTTGTTTTAGTTTTGCTGTGCCAGAGGGTCACTTGAGTATTGGGTAAGCAGTCTGCTCACTCACCAACTAATGGGAACTCATATGCTAAATGAGTATTTTTTAAAAGATCATACTGTAAAAAGACATTACAGACTTGAAGCATTAGCCTGTACCTCAAAAAGGTGACATCTATAAACTGAACTCGTAAGCAAAAACATACAAAGAATTATTTCTTAGATAAAAAGAGCTAAAACATGTCAAACATGCAGCACACAATTTTTCTATTTATGGCTATCCAGCTGGCAGTTCTGGAACACTTATGCACAGGGCTCTGATCTCTGTACTTTATGTGAACTAATTTATTTAACCATTAATGATAAATCCTCCAGTGATACTTGTTACCATCAAATTTGAATAGAAGTAGAAATAAAATAGGATATCAAAAAACTAGAATAAAAGCATAAAAGTTTTTATAAGTTCGAACATGTTGGAGTCATATAAGGTCATTAACAATAAAATAACAGTATTTCACTTTTCATTTAAGGTTCAGTATTCACTTAGCTACTGAAAAACTGCTAGATTATTCCACAGATGTTCAGGTCACTCTGAGAGAAAACCATCAGAGTGGAGTGAAAAAATCATGATGAACCAAAGCCAGTTTTATAAACCCTGGTGTTCCTCCCTACACTGTAAAATACCTGGCCACTAATATTTGAAGAGGGTAAAAGACACACAATAAAGCATGCCTGTCACATGCTATTTCTCAGTTCTCTAGAATAAAAAAGAAAATAAAAGGATGAGATAGGAAACATTATCACAATGTGAGAACTTGAGAGAGGCAGGGAGGAAATAAGAGAACTAAAACATATAATAAAAATATCCAATCTTTTATATTTGTTGAGCCAAAAAAAAATCCCCAAAACAAGCACAAATAAGTAGATACCTGTTAGAACAATCATCTTACCTGAAGAGTCCTTGTTTAAAAAGATAAGCACTAATATGACCCCCTTCTAGATATCGGATTTCACAACCAGGCCAAATTTCTTGTAGACTTCGAACTCCTGTTCGTGGAATGTAGGCATCTTCTTTGGCTTGAACCACTATGATGAGGCTTGGGTCAACTGGAACTAGGTACAGGATTTTTAAAGATGCAACATATATACTTTTCAGATGCTCTCAGAATTTTATATAAATACTAGTAATCATATTAAAAAAATATACCATACAATGCAGTAAGTAAAACATTTGCCAAACTAAAACTTTTGATTAAGCTGAAAATCAACTATATTATACCATAACATTATAATATTCATCTCTAATACAATGAGATAAATATTCTAAAGAAGATACAAACTCAATGTTTTTAGTGGATAAAATGGTCTTAAGAGTTTCATGGATAAAATTTAAATATGACACATTTAAATAACCAACTTATCTTAGAAAACACATTGTAGAACCAACAATAAATATACTCATGAAAATATGAAATTATCTTGTAAAGCATCCTTAAAATATTTCACATATTATGAGCATGATTTTCACATATCATCAGCAAATTTTATATAAAAATTAATACCTGAGAAATTTGCTACATGAGTACATTCATCCATGACTCCTTTCATAAATATTAAAGATTCTTTCTGAAGATTCTTTCTTCTTTGTTCTTTAGTGAGTAGGTGGTATGATTGAGGACTACAACTTGTATAACTACTTTTGTTGGTGGAAAGCGTTTGATTGAAGCACTCCATCTTAGAGGAACCTTGTAACAAGAGTCCTTCTGATGTGGCACTGACAGATGTTTTACTAGGTTTATGGCACTCAGCAGGTTTTGAGGACACAACTTGGTCTGTCATATCTAAATTTAAAGTTCTAGAAACCAGATTAAGGTTAGTTAGCTTGTCTGCACTGCTAGGGAAGCGTTTCACGACCTCTTGTCCCATTTTGAAAGAATCTGTCTGAATATATGAAATAAAAGAAAATGTCATTTAATATAAAATAGGATTTTATTTAACAACCTTGTTAAAACAAAGAGAAAACATAAATGTCCATCAATGAAAAATGGATAAACAACATGTGGCATATACATACAATAATTATTACTCAGTCTTAAAAGGGAATGAAATTTTGACACATTCTACAACGTGGATGAACTTTGAAGACATTATGCTAAATGAATAAGCCAGACACAAACAGACAATACTGTATGATTCTACAGATTTATAAGATATCTACAGTAGTCAAATTAATGGTGACAGAAAGTAGAATGGTGGTTGCCAGGGGCTGGGGAGAGGGGGAATAGAGAGTTTTGTTTAATGGGTACAGTTTCACTTTAGAATGATGAAAAAGTTCTGGAGATGGATGGTGGTAATGTATGGAGGTGATAGCTACACAACAATGTAAATGTACTTAATACTACTGAGTTGTACGCTTAAAAATAGTTAAGATGGTAAATTCTATTTTATATATATTTTACCACAATTAAAAAGAGATGTCAAAATTTAACTGAGGACTAAGATACATAATTTATACTTTATTGCTAAATGTTTCCTACAAAACAGTAAAGACTATCACTTAGCCTGCATCATGTTTTTACTAACAAAGTATTGAAATCCATAATTCCCCTTAACATTAGAACTTCCCAAAGTCTCATGAGTGCTTCCTGGAAGTAATATATGAGCCACCCTAAATCATTTTCTCAGGCTGAACTAAGAAGAATTAAAAATTATCACGGAAAAAATATTAACTGTTAAAAATCTTGAAAGTATGTACTAAGTTTAAGGACTTATAAATACAACATAATTTAAGTAAAAATAAACTTTGCCAGATACTACAAGCAAAATCAAAATAAAAGAATGACAGCCTGGGAGAATATATTTGCAACTTACAAGACAAAGAGCTAACTGCTTTAATTTATTAAGAGCTAGAAGTGAATAAAAGGCCCAAAACCACAATAGAAAAAATGACCAAAGGATATGCATAAAAGTTACAAGAAATGAAATACAAATTGCCCTTAGACTAATAAACATGTTCAATTTCAGTTAAATTAAAAAAATAAATTTAAAAAAGTAAATTAAATAAAACTTTCACTATTTGGTTGACTGAAAAACCATGGAAGTCTGATAACACTGAAACAGACACACAAGTTCCTGCTGTAAATTCACACAACTAGAATTAGACAAAATCTAACATTACAAATGCATATATCCTTCTGCTCAGCAACATTTCAGGAATTTACACTTGTGAAATGATGTATATACAAAGCTACTCATTGCAGCACTGATAATAGTGAAAGATGAAAAACAACATAAATGCCCATCAACATGATACTGGTTAATAAATCATGGTACATCCATCCATAAAATAGGCTGTTATGCAGCAGTGAAAAAGAAAAAGGAAACATCTGTGTATAGACTATTAAAAAAGGGAAGAGAAAAAAATTCATATTTCTATTCGTTTGAAAAATTCCTTGAAATGGTAAATGATATAGTGGGTTATTTGTTGAGGGCAAATTGGGAAGAGGTAGGAATTGTTTCACTATATATCTTTTTATACTTTTTGATGCTTGAGCTATATGACCAAACAACCTATTTACAAAATTAAGAATAAAAAATTGGTTGAAAGCAAGGGAAAAAAAAAAACCTTATTAACAGAACAAATCACTAAACCCATTCAGATTACAGGAACATAAAAAGGAAGGAAAGGAAGTTTAGTACTATCAGGAAATGTAAGCTCAAAGCATCCTAGAATTACTCAGAGTGGTTCCCCAACAAACTTAACTTTTTTGATTGGGAAAACACAATTTTTAAAACAAAAAAAAGAAAGAAGCCATCTTGACATTTCTTGAATATTCATTACTCTGAACTAGTTCTAATTGAGACAAATGGACTCTTGGATACAACCACCAAGAGTGAGGCACAGAGAAAAAGTGCTGGATAAGAATACATTGCCATTTCAGACAACCAAAATTTATGAACCTCTCTTAAGAAAATGCATGCTAAGTTTTCAAAGTCCTTACTGAAAGTAGAAAAATTCCTTTTCTTTTTGAGATTTCTTGAGATTCTTGGTAACTTTCAAACTGAATGTGCAAAGTTTTAAAATTCATAGAAAAAAATTTATGGAAACAATTGGTCACCTTAGGGAACTATTCATTATCCTGAAAACTGGTAAATTAAGGGAAGGAATTAAGCATTTATCCTACTTTTCTTATATGAACTGAACTATGATATAATCAATTAATAGGTAAGGAAAGTGCCTTTTAATAAAAGTATTCAAATTAATAAATGAAAAAGAAATGACATAGAGTATCAGCATTTTGCAACCCTCAATGAATTAAGACATAAGCATTAAGCATCAAATGCTGCTTACACCACAAAAAAAGAGAACCCACGTTATGTGCTTCCTACACTCTTACCAAAGAAATAAAAACTGAGTTTAATCAAGCCTCTAGAACTAGTTGCCAATTTACAGGCAATATAGAGCGTGGACGAACGCACTAAAACTGTACCATGAGAATGCAAACAGAAAAATCTAGACTGTGAGAAGCTCTACAGGTAAACAGCCCAAGTTCTTCAACACATAAATTATAAGGAAAAGAAAGAGATGAAAGGCAATTTATAGATTAAAAGATACTTAAAAGATACATCAAATATAAAAAGTAGTGTCTAGGGATGCACATTTGGACAATAAAATTATTTTCAAGACAAAGGAAGTAATTACTATAAAAATCAGATAATAAATATTAGGAGGAGGAGGACCTTTTGATTTGGACACATGAAAGTGGTTTCTGGGTTGGGTGGTTAAGTTCTGAGCTGGGTGGTCAAGTTCTACTCTACACAATTACAAATATGTTTGACATTTAATAAATGTAGTAAGCTATATATTTACTTTTCATGATTTTCTGTATCCATATTTTATTTTAAAATGAAGAATTTTAAAAGGAAAAATACTACTCCTTTTAAAAAATTTGCAATTCTTTTCAAAAATCTGAATCATTAAAAATAAGCTTTCTCCCAAATGACATGCAGAAATTAAAAATACTTACTCCACAATATTCGAGCATGTGAATAATTTCTTCTTCATAAACTGTCTGTGTATAATACTGTTTTTCCAGCTCCCTCCAGTTAATTGATTTACTTAGTACACCCTGAAATAACAAACTAAATTAAGATCAAATCATACCATAAAGCAATTTGTCCAATAATTTGATTATTATTACTGTGCAGAAAAGAATTAACAAAGTAGGTTTGAGATTTCATATCTTTAGAAAGGTCTGCTTGTACGGTTGGCCCTTAACTAGAGTCTGGGAACTTGACTAGTGAACAGTTCTGATACAAAATTCCAAAAATTATCAAGTGGGTTACTGTGCCTAAACTCCTCATACAAACAATGTAGTTTCTTCTGAACACCTGATTTCCTTCTAGAACTCTGGTACATGCTAGGCAGAGGGTGCCTAAGTGACTGACCCCTGATAAAAACCCTAGACTCCTAGGCTCAAGTGCACTTCACTGATGGACATTTTACATGTATCATTACAACTCATTGCTGGAGGAATTAAACATTTTGAGAGGCTCCATTGGAAGCTTATGCCTGGTGTCCTCTGGACTTGGCCTGTGTGCCTTTTCCCTTGGCTGATTTTGTAGTTTATCTTTTTGCTGCAAATCAAGTTTTAGTAGTGAGTATGACTATAAACTAAGTCCTGTGATTCCTTCCAGTGAATCACCAAACCTGGGGGTGGTTTGGGAAACCCTCCTCAAACGATTACCTTTAATTATATATAGCTATCTAAATATTAACTGCAATTAAATTACCGTAGTGAAGACCCCAGATGCTGTAGACCAAGACAGACACGGAATCAATGGCATGGGCTTAGGCCAGTTGGATACTGCTAAGGAAGCCATCTGTAACATAATAACAGAGATTCTGTTTAGAGTTTACATTCGTTCAAATGAAAAATATTTAGTATTAAGAAGTATTTTGTTTAGTAGTTGGTTAGGTAAGACATGAACTCAAAGTCTCTAAACACTTGTGAGAATGACTAGCAACCTCGCCAAATTCCCAAGTCACAAATTCAACCACAACATATAACTTCCCCCTGAAACAGCAATAAAATGTATTAGGAAATTTTAAGTAACCACCAGACCCTTCACAAAAAGCCATTTTCTATTGGGTAAATATAGAGCAAACATGCTGAGGTATAGATGCTGCACAGCAGGCTAAGCACACTCACTACCTAAGTGACGTGCTCAGGTAGAGCAAAATCATAACTATAAAATCTCAGACTTTTAAAGTTGACTGAAAGATGTGGAGAATTTGGTGAACTATAGAGCAGATTATATAACTGATATAAAATAATGTAATGTGTGTGTTTAGAGAAGGGAAAAGTTATTTTTGGCTAGAGGAATCAGAAGCTTCATGAAAAGGCTTGAGTCTTTTAGGGGAAAGGGAAGTTAGGGTCTTGTCTTCCGTATAAAGACAGTATGATCAAAGGCAAGATGGTGAGGAACACAGAGTCTGGTAGGGAAACAGCCAACATACTTCAGCTAGGCTGGTCAATAGAACACATGTGGTCAGGGGTAGGGGAGATAGGGAGGGCTAGAAAGATTGATCAGGATCAGATTTGAGGTCCCTCTGTTCTGTAGATAATGGGGAATTACTAAAGAGACCTGAGCAAAGAACTGTCATTGTCAAAGAAGTGATTCAATGAAGCTAAATTGATAGTACTTTCTTTATAAGATTGATTAGAAAGGGTGCTATTTGAGGTAGGGAAATTAGTTAATAAGTAGTAGTCCAGCTGAGAGTTATAAGGCCCTGACCTAGGTCATAACAATGGAAACATTATTAGGTAGAAAATAAATCTTTTCCCACCTTTAGGTTTCACTGTCTGTATTTTTTTTTTAAATTTGAGTCTTTGAAGCTAATTTTATCAGCTTCACTCTTTGGTATTTGCTTTAAATTTGAGTAAGCTTTTAAACTTAATTTTATAATTCAAATGACTTACAGAATACATATATATATGTGTATGTGTGTGTGTGTATATATATATATATATATATATATATATACACTGAATGACTAATGTGTCCAGGAAATGAACCAGAGCATATTTCTGGCCCTCAGTTAACCAACTGCTTTATGGAGAAAACAGACTGCTAAACAAGTAATCACAGTACAATGAAAAAGTACATGTTACTGAAAGATGAAGTATATTCTGGAGTAAGACTGGGAATCAGGAAGAGCTTCTCATAGGAAGTAAGCTCTAATCTGGAACCAGAAGGGCAAGCTGTTATTTGGGCTATGTAAAAGGGAATGAGGGGGCACTAGATGGATGCTGGCACCTGACAGAGCTAGAGCCCAGTTCAAGCCTTTGGCAGGTTTTAAGCAGGAGAAAGCAGAGGTCAGATTTAGGAAGATCACTCTAGTTATGGTGTGGAAAAAAACTGTTAAGAAAAAGAGTAAGGAGAGAAAATACTAGATGAGAAAGCAAGCAGGAGGCCATTTCAGTACACTCTAGAAAGCAAAGGTAAAAAAAGGTTCGTGGTACTGGGGATGGAAAGAAGAGAAAATGAAAAGTATTTTCCAAATTAGCTATCTTCACCAACCTAATAGCAGAATAAGGCATTTATAGTTGAGATTTAAGTTCTATAATCAACTTTTAATAAAATATTAAATCTAATACCTGAGATATAACTGTGGAGTAAGTAGTATAATCATGCCTATATAAATCATACAAAAAATAATATCATTACTTCATAATTGGAACAGAAGTTTATAGAGTCTGTTTCTGCTTTCATCAGAACTAAAATTAATTCCATACCTAAAGTGAATTTTTAAACAACCAGATTCCCTAGATCTTTTTATCCCCCCAACACTGTACAACCCCCTTCAGTGCTCACAGCCCACAGGTAAGGAGACTGGGCAATGGTTCAAGGCTCAGTTTGCTCTGGCATGGGTACACTATGAGAGGCCCACAGTGGAGGACCCACCATAAATCCATTACCATGCTCAATTTCCTAGATCTTGTAAACATAACATAAATATCAGTTGAAATAAAGATGCTTACGTGTCCGCCCATGGATATTCCGGTCATTCCTAGAGGTCCATAACCCTCCCTCTCTAGCCAGTGCAAGAGAGCTGCAGATTCTAAAACAAGAGCTCCTCCCATCACAAAAAGGTCAGACACATTTTTTAAGCTGGACCTTCTAGCCTCACAAAACAAAAAAGAAAATTATTTATTCTTATGTATTTATATTTTAACATATGCAAATTTACAACAGGCAGCCAGACTTCATGTTTTCTTTTAAAAGACTTAGTTAGCTAAGTAAAACAATGAAATAAATTGATGAAATTAGAATAGTGCTAACATTATTTACTCTACATACTAATTGCCTAAATCTTATTTTTATAAAGTTCTATCAGTTTTACAGCATATAGTCTTTATTGAATTTCAATATTTAACAATTTTGAAGTCCAGAAAAGAATATCTTATTTATCTGACAGAATTTAAAACTGTTAAAATATTTACAGGAGGATAATTTTTCTATACTGTCAATTTTTAGTTAAGTTACCACTAATGATATAAGGAAAAATAAATTTATACTTTCCCTTCTTAGAAAAAAAAATTACAATAGAACTTAAAGCATACATTTTTTAAAAAAGCAATGTAAAAGAATTTAGCCTAATACTAGGCTCTTGTATTACCAAAATCTTAAATGTTACTTATTTTCACAGGTTATCTAATTTATGAATATATTAGAAAAATATATTTTTAGAAAAATACATGTTTTGATTAATTTAAATAAATACCAATTCAACTGAAATTTTCTGTTTTAGAAACTGATTTTTACATATAAGTACATATCCTTATAAGAAGTACTTAAATACATATTTTTAGAATCCAGAACCATTCTTATATAGTGATAAAAATGTTATTTTATTACTAAAGTGACCAAGTTATAATCTGTTTTTTCAAAATTTAATTCATATAAAGACATACATAATTAGCTCCTAGATGAAACCTTGTCAAAGTATACAAAAATTCATTTTATCAATGGTTATGATCATGTACAAAGAACCAGATGCCATAGGAATGCCAAGCTGTGAAAAACGGAATTCTGGCCCCCAAAGAGCTTATGTCCACTGTCCTACCACATCCTCTTAGAGCTCTAAGTCCGTAAGGTAGCTTTTTTTTTATAGAAAATATGCTATCTTCTGTCAAAACAGATTATATTCATGCTTCATTATAAAAAAGCCCATTTATCCTTATATTTGTTTCCAACCCTCATTCCAGTCTATTTATGATCACATAATTCCCTGATTATTTATTTTGGCCTGGAATGGAAGTTTGAATTCTCAAGTCCACTTCAGTTGGTTCTTTTATTTAGAAGTTACTGATGTAGGTTCTGGGACAGCAGTTACTTTTAACAGTGGACTCAGTCAAATTGTTCACCCACTTTCAATGAAAATAGGCTTGAGAGAGAGAGAGAATGAGAATGTTTATTATTATTTAAGTTGCAAGCCATTTCTTACTTAGGATGAGTTGTTTGAGAAAAATAAAATACACTGGAGTATTATATTTCTTGGGTACATAATATCTGATGGGATATCTTATAAACATAATTCTCACAGCAATTCTGCATGGAAGAAATTAGATAAATTTCTCACTTTATAAATGAGATAACTGATATTTAGCGAGGCCAAGGCCATACAGTTAGTAAATGGCAAGTTACAATTCCAACCTATGTCTGTATGACTCCAAAGTCAGAGTTTTTCTATTAAGCCCATGCTGCCTCTCACTACAACTAAATAAACTCTTTGGTTTTTAACCACCTGTAGACAGGGTAAAAATGATGCACCTAGTTCTGAATTCATTGCTTGGTTCCAGAATAAGAATTCTTGAACTATCAAGTCTAGACTTTGATTTTTCGCAAGGTTTCACAAAGTATATTCTAACCTATCCTTCGCAGGATATAGGTTTGCCTCTACCCCACCTTGCTTTTCCTCCAAACCTTTTTTTCCCTCACAAACAATAAGTGAATTCTAACTACCTCTCCAGAACTTACCAACTCCCTACTTCTCCACTTACAGGTCTAATAGTCATCACAAATTTAACATGTCCAAGTTAGAACTTCTGATTTCTTATCCATGATATCCAATTTATTAACAAGTCTTCTTTCAACTTCTAAATTATGTCTCAAATCCATTAGAACTTCTTTCTATCTCCACTGCCAGCACATTAAAGTTGTCCTTTTCCCCTTGTGTTATTGCAGTAGCTTCTTACTTGATTTCTCTGCTGCTACTCTTGCCCCAGTAAGCCAGAGTAAGCCTTTCAAAACATAAATCAGATCACTTCTCTGCTTAAAATTCTCAAGAGGTTTCCCACTGCAATTACAGTGAAATTCAAAGCAAACTGGCTCTTTGTACTCTGACCCTTGCCTACCTTTCTGACCTCATCTTGTACTACTCTCCCACCAAGGGCTGACACCAGGCTTGTCATTTACTCTTCCTTCTCTGAGAATGATTACCTCCAAGTCTTCTCCTTGGTAGCTCCTTCTCATTTTATCATGTCTTTACATCTAACACTGCTCCACCCTGCACCTACCCCCATTTCATTTTCCTCATGGCATTGATAAGTATTTGAAATTATCTTATTGATTTTTATCTATCTCCCATACTAGACTATAAGCTCTATGAAAGCAAGAACCTCGTTTTTTGTTGCTGTCCTCCCAGTGTTTAGGGTCAAAAATCTATAGAATGAACCAAACCCACACACAATATAGATTACAGAAATGCAAAAAAACTGACTTCAAAGTTCATCATTTTAAAAGACAGGAAAGAAAGTGTACCTTCAAGTTACCTATACTACACATTGCAAAAATAAAAATAGCAGTGTTTAATTTCACAAAGTAAGTAAATGTACTTTAAAAAGGTAAACATTTTATCCTTTCTTTGGTTACAGTTTGACAAATATAATACCTGTTCAGTCAGCCTATTAAAATTTCTTATTTATCTTTTCATCAGATATTTAAAATGCATAAAGCTTAAAATAAAAATTCAAGATAACACGCCTACCACAGTTTTATAATAGAATTTTTCTTCCAGTAACACTTGAATATTTAACTTAAAAACTGAAGACTACCAAATCTTAAGACTGCTGAAAATTCAGTATAAAGACTGGAAAAATAAAGGTAACACATACTTACATTTGGTCCTTGGGTTTCCTGCAGCCATTTAAGGATGTGGGTCAAAGAGAAAGTTTTAAAGTAATTAAGTACATTCTATGTCTCAAAACACATTGACTTAGGCAAAACAGTTCAATACGAGACAATTTAATGCTGAAATAATTATTTTATAGTCATCTCAAATAGGCTGTTTAGAAGTTCTCAGGTTTTTCAACTTATTTTCCTTTTTCTTTTTTAAAAAAGTTTCATTAAGATATAATCATATACAATGAAATTTACCCATTTAAAGTGTACAATTCAATGTTTTTAGTATATTTAACAGGATTGTCTAATCTTCAACTTAATTTTAAAATGAAGTTTATGGCTTTTTCCATTTATGTTTATTATAGAAAGTCTAGAAAATACAGAAAAGCACATTATAAGAAAAACTACTTTATCTTCAGATAACCATATTAATATTTTGGTGTATTTCTTTCCAGCATTTTCCCTTTTGCACAGTTTTAAAATAGATTTTTTGTTTTTATTTTTTTGCATACCTATTCTATACTGTAGAGTTTTATATCCTATTTTTGCACTGTAAGTAGTTTTCATTCATTATTATAAACTTTTTAATAATAACTGTTAAAATTTACTGAATGCTTGTTATTTACCAAGCACTGTTCTAGACAATATTAACTATTTAATACTCTGAATAACCTAATAGATTATTCCCGTTTACCAATAAAAAGTTAAGGTACTAAAAGGTTAACTAACAGGTCCAAGGTCATACAAGTACTAAGTGGTAAAATAAGTAATAAAGAAATAAACATAAAACAACCAATTGTATAACATTCCAGTGTTATGAACCACAATTTACTTAACTATTTTTCTATTATTATACATTTAAGCTATTTCTAATGTCTTACTATTATGTTACAAAAATATCTTTTTTCTTTTCTATTATTTTCTTTTTTCTTCATATTTTATCCTTAGAATAAATTTCCCAGAATCAAAATCACTCTGTCAAGGAATATGAGATTTTTTAAAGCTCCTGATGCATATGGTAAAAATGCTCTCCCAGAGGACTGAACTGATTTTCAGTCATCAGTAACGAGAGTGCTCATTTCAAAATAGCCTCATGGCTGTTGTGAAATCTTTTGTAATTGTTGCTTTAACTTTACATTTCTCTTATTACCAGCAATGTTGAACATTTCTTTATATCTGTATATCAGTTTCATTTCTTCTTCTGGGAATAGTCTGACGTCATCTTGAAAATTAAGTTAAGAACTGTTCTAAACCTCAACTGATACTTGAATGTAAACACATTTAAAACATGAGGGTTTCCTTAATGGCAAAAGCTTGACTTATTAATTTTAAAATCCAGCATAAGTGTCAGAAGAAATAGAAGTACAACTTACTTTTATTATGCAATAGAAGCAAAATCCTTAAATTGATTTTAAAAATAGGCATGAAACAATTTTTCACTTCTTTCCATTCTTGCTTCTTAAGTATTTCCTGAACTGACTAAATTTAACTGGTTTGGAAAATCTGGTTCCTATCTACCATTCCTTCTGATTACTAAATCTGTAAGTAAGTAAGTAAGTAAGTAAGTAAGTAAATAAATAAATAAATAGGGTGGGTGAGTGAGTGAGTGAGTGAAAAGATTTCTAGGTATCCCAAAAGGATATAATAAGGGTTTTCTAACAGCAGAGAAGCCATCCGGGCTTCTTTAATCATTGGACGAGCCATTAGTGTTCGTCGTCTCCAGTAATGCTGAGGAAAGAAAAGATGACATGCTTAAAGAATATAATAACCGTATCTGTTAAGGAGAGTAGGTTAATAACTTAGGGATTAAGCTGTTAGGATAAAGTCTTACATGATCTCCTGTTCCAGCAAGATGAATGCATACAGGTCTATATTTGCTGTTCCATTCTTTAGGCACAATAAATTGGAACCTATTTAAAATAAAACACATCAGTGAATTCTCCTTTAAAAGCTTTTAATACAAACTTTCAATTCATAACAGTTTCATAATTAAATTACTTGAGAGAAAAGATTGTTCAGAATTTTGATATCAAATTCTAACTGTGCTTGCTTCAGCAGCACACATACCAAAATCTAATTGACTCATTAAAGTAATGTTTGCCCAAAGGCAACTAAGATATTGTAAATTTGCTCTGTGTTAGGGTATTAATATATTCAATTACAATATAAGCACATAATTTATTGTAATCATTTTTACCTTACTCAGTACCACAACTTTATAAATGCATAATGAAGTGTTCTTATTTTGTAAAGATCAATGTATATGATTAAGTCTTAGAAAAACAACTCTGTAGATAGTCTGCTTTATCTCCTTGCAGGAATAATGCTTGGCTGTACAAGCTGTGATTTAAAGTCGTTCATGTTACCTTTTTTGTCTTTCAGCTTGGGGTCTATGACAAGATCTGACTTACCTATTGGCCACTATATGTCTTCTTTGAAAAAAAATCTGTTCAGTTCTTCTGCCCATTTTTTAACCCATTATTTGTTTTTTCACTATTCAGTTGTATGAGTTCTTTGTATATTTTGGATATTAACCCTTTAGATTAATAATTTGTAAATATTTTCTCCCACTTCACAGGTTGCCTTTTCATTTTGTTGTTTTCCATTGCTATGTAGAAGCTTTTTAGTTTGATGTAGTCCCATTTTTTTTTTTAATGCTGGCCAGCACCACCTGCAGGTACACCATGTTCAACCCTGCACTTCCATAATGGGCTGTGCGTCTCCAGCCTGCACAGGTGCCAGAGGGTCGTTGGGCGCCCCTGGCAAGTGGGCACCGAGACATATGCACCCGCGCGCTGACACTGCAGCAGCAGCAGCAGCTGCAGCCGCCACCAGCGCAGCGCCCCTGTGAACCCGGCCTCCTCCCACCCTAGAGCCCACAACCTCTAACTGCTTGCCCCGCGCGTCTTCCCTCCGTCTGCATGGCTGCCTGGGGCCAATCCACTGTTTTATTTTTGCCTTTGTTGCATTTGCTTTCGAGTCATACCCAAAAAAATCACTGCCAAGACCTATGTCTAGGAGCTTACTGCCTATGTTTTCTTCCGGGACTTACTTGTGGTAATATGTTGAATGAAAGTCATCAAAATGGGCATCCTTATTTTGTTCCTGATCTCAGAGAAAAGACTTTTCAGCTTTTTATTTTTGAGTATGATATTAGCTGTGGGCTTGACATATATAGTCTTATTATGTTCAGCTATGTTCCTTCTGTACCCAGCCTGTTGAGAGTTTTTACCATGAATGGCTGTTGAATTCTGTCATGGTTTTTCGTCTAGTGAGACCATCATCTTATTTTTATCCTTCATTTTTAAAATGAGGTGTATGACACTGATTGATTTGCAGATATTGGACCATCTTTGCATCCCTGGGATAAATCCCATTTGATCATGGTGTATAATCCTTTTAGTGTATTGTTAAATTCAGTTTGCCAATATTTTGTTGAGGATTTTTGCATCTATATTCATCAGGAATACTGATGTGTAATTTTCTTTTGGGGGAGGGCATCCTGTTTTGGTATCAGGGTTATTCTGGCCTGGTAAAATAAGTTAGTAAGTGTTCCCTCCTCTTCAGTATTTTGGAAGAGTTCGAGAAAGACTGTATTAATTCTTCTTTAAATGTTTCTTTACATGTAGAATTCACCAGTGTAGCCATCTGTGGTGTTTTGGGGGGGGGTGGATTATTGGGTTTTTATTGATTTATTTACATGGAGGCACTGGGGATTGAACCCAGGACTTCATTCATGCTAGGCACACACTTTACCACTGAGCTATACCCACCCCCCCACCCAACCCCCCACCAGCCATCTGGTCCTAGACTTTTCTTTTTTGGGAAATTTTTTATTATTGATTCAATATCCTTATCAGTAGTTGGTCTGTTCAGATTTTTGGTTTATTCTTGATTCAGTTTTGGTAGGTTGTATGTCTCTAGGAATTTATCCATTTCTTCTAGGTTGTCCAAGTGGTTGGCAAATAATTGTTCATAGTAGTCTCATGATCATTTGTATTTGTGTAATATCAGTTGTAATGGCTCCTCTTTCATTTCTAATTTTATTTATTTGAGTCCTCTCTGAGTTTTTCATAGTGAGTCTAGCTGAAAGTTTGTCTATTTGTTTATCTTTGCAAAACCCAACTCCTAGTTTCATAGATCTTTTCTGTTATTTTTATAGTCTTTATTTCATTTATTTCCACTCTCTATGTTATTTCCTTCTTTCTACTAACCTGGGCTTAGTTTGTTTTTTTCTAGTTCCTTGAGGAGTAAAGTTAGGTTGTTTATTTGAGATCTTTTTTTTTTAAAATGTAGGTGTTTATTGTTATGGATTTCTCTCTTAAACCACTTTTGCTGTATCTCGTAAGTTTTAGTATGTTGTATTTCCATTTTCATTTGTCTCAAGGTATTTTTTAAATTTATTTTTTGATTTCTTCCGTGACTCATTAGTTGTTCAGTAACATGTTGTTTAATTTCCATATATTTTTGAATTTCCAGTCTTCTCCTTTTAATTGGTTTCTAGTTTCATACCAACGTGACCGGAAAAGATGCTTGATGTAATTTCAATCTTTGTAAATTTATTAAGGCTAGTTTTGTGACCTAACATATGATCTAGCTTGGAGAATGTTTCTTGTGCACTTGAAAAAAAAAATTCTGCTGCTGTTGGATACAATGTTCTGTAAATTTCTTTTAAGTCTGTCTGGTCTAACATGTGTCTTGATTCCAAAGTTTCCTTACTGATTTTCTGCCTGAATGATCTATTTATTGTTTAAAGTGGGGTACTGAAGTTCCCTACTATTATTATATCTGTCTGTTTCTCCTTTCAGATCTGTTAATATGCTTTATATATTTAGCTCCTATGTTGGGTGCATAAATACAAATGTTATATGGTCTTACTGGATTGACCCCTTTATCATTATATTATGACCTTCTTTGTCCTTTATTCCAATCTTTGTCTTAAAGTTTATTTTGAATGAAATAAGTATAGCTACCTCTGCTTTCTTTTGGTTCCTATTTGCATGGAATATCTTTTCTTATTCCTTCACTTTCAGTCTGTGTATGTCCTTATATCTGATGTGACTTTCTTGTAGGCAACATACATTTTGGGGCCTTGTTTTCTAGCCTTCCAGCCACTCTATATCTTTTGATTGGAGAATTTAGTCCTTTACATCAAAAGTGATTATTGATAGGTATGGACCTACTGTTGTGATTCTATTAACTGTTTGCTGGCTGTTTTATAATTCTTTTCTTACTTTCTTCTGTTTATCTCTTCCTTTGTGATTTGATGATTTTCTGCAATAGTATGCTTACTTTTCTTCATCTTTATCTTTTATCTATTTATTACAGGTTTTACCTTTGTGGTTACCGTGAGGCTTATATAAAACATATTTATAATAGTCTATTTTAAACTGATAACAACAGGTTCAAATGCATACTACAGCTCTAAATTTTTATTCTCCAAGATATCACATTTAATGGGAATTAATGCTAAATAATTATTGTAATTAATACTAAGTAATCTGAAGTACTATGGCATTGCTATTATAATTTTAAATGAACATAAATAACCTACTACTTTAACTGTCTGAATAAAAATTCTTACCTTGCAATAACAGATTCAATTGGCATGATACCAGGCACATAGTGGGCCATGGGGGAAACAAAGTGTCCATCTAGGATCCTACAGTCTGACTGCTCTTCTATCTAAAAGAAAAGCAAACCCAAGATGTATACACCAGGGCTAAGATATCTTAGTCTATAACAGATGTTTTCCTATATATAAAAAAAGTTCTATTCAATTAAAACTTTTTTTTCAGTGCCTACTATGTACCCTTTTGCCCCATTCTGCTTTCCAAAGACATGTCTCCTATGTACTCACATTTATTTTCCTTCTATATCCTTTACTACAGTCTAGTTGGGAAAATAAAGTATAAATAAACCTCACTTGTATAATGACATGCAATCACAAAGTAAAATACTAGTTACAAGAACTCAACAATATACAAAAAAATACAAAAACAATTTACCAACAAATTGTAAAAATAATTTACCACAATCAAATAAGGGTTGACATCATATATGTTAGAATGGCTCATTTTCAGGTAATCTACTGATGTAATGAGTCATGTCATTACATATGAGTAATGAGTAATGAGTCACATATTAAAAAGGAGAAATGTGATATTTACATATATAGCAAAGACATTTACTAATACTCAACACCTAAACTTTTTTCACCTCAAATAGTTTTTTTAAAATAAAAAATTCTTTACCAGACCAGTAGTCAAAATTAAATTAGCAGGAAAACACCACATATTTTCATTAAAACCTAAAACAAAAAAATTGTATCTTTGGAAGCTAAATATCTCCAGCTTTTAAAAAACACAAATTCTAACCAGTTGTGTCAACATCATTTATTAAATAATCCATATTTTTTGGCAAATGACTTAAAACCCAAATATACATTCTTCCCAAAATAATTTTAGGATTCTTTTATGGACCTTAATTCTAAGTTGAGTATTTAGTTGGAATTTCATTACATTGTTTTGAAAATGGTAAGGAGACTTAAGATGTATATGATATGAAATTTTTAATCCAAGAAGTCTTTACATTTTAGTCATCTTTGTGCCTCCTATAGTTTCAAAGTTTTCTTTTTATGTGTTTTAGAAGAATTAATTATTTGGCAAAGGAAGTAGCCCAAACTAATGTGAAAAGGAATATTAATTCAACAGTGTTGGGATAAATGGCAATTTTGTAAAAAAAAAGTTTTTAGAGCCATATATAATATAGATACAAAAATTAAGCTTCAACTCAACACTAAAAATGGGCAAGGATTTCATAGATATTTCTGAAAAGAAGACATACAAATGGCCAATAAGCACATGAAAAGATGCTCAACATCATAGTCATTAGGGAAAGGCATATCAAAGTCACAATAAAATACACTTCACACCCACTAGGATGGCAAGGACAAGTACAAATATTAATAAGAATGTGGATAAACTGAAAGCATTATGCACTGCTTGTGGGAAAGTAAAATGGTGTACTTCGGGAAAGTTGCCAAAAAGTTAAACAGAGCAACCCTGTGACTGAGTAATTCCACTCCTAGACACATAGCCAAGACAACTGAAAACATACATCCACAAAAACACTAGTATGTTAATATGCACAGCATTATTATTCATAATAGTTAAAAAGCAGAAACAACTCAAATGCCCATCAAATGATAAATGGGTAAACAAAATGTTGCATATCCATACAATGGAATATTATTTAGCCATAAAAAGGAATGAAGTACTGGTACATCCTAAAACATGGATGAATCTTGAAAATTTGCTAAGTGAAATAAGCCAAACACAAAAGGCCACATGCTGAATGATTCCATTTAGATGAAATGTCTAGAACGGGTAAATCAAATAGATAGCAGATTAGTGACTGCCAGCAGGTGGAAGGCTGAGGAAGTGGGGGTGAGCTAAAGGGTACAGGGTTTCTTTTGGGGTGCAGTAAAAATATCCTGGAATTAGGCAGTGATAGTTGCACATGTTGGGAATGTAATAATAAAAAACAACAACACTGAATTGTATACTTTAAAAAGGTGATTTTTTTAATGTATGTGAAATATATCTCAAATTCTAAAAACAGAGAGAAGAGACAGACAGATAAGGCTGGGAGAGGAAAGAAGAGAGGAAGAATATATATAAGAAAGCATTCTAAAATCCCAACAGTAATTCCTTCTTGGTAGGAAAATGAAATTAGGGGGTGGAAAGTGGCAGATTAGAGTTTTGATCTTTACTTGGTGTGCTTTACATTTGTTTATTTTAAGCCTATGATTTTTTAATAGAAAAAAAGAAACAGAGGAAATAGAAATATTTAGCAAAATTTGAGGGGGAAATGTCCTAAATCCAGAAGATACAGAAGGAGCAGCTATATAGTATAGAGAAGGTATTTCCAATTTATAAAATTTTGTTCTTAGCAGTGAAAAGTCTTGAAGAACACAGTCTTCTAAAGATATTCAATATATAAAAGTGGTGAAAGTAGAGTTATTTTGGCTGAAGGCAGTGGGATGTGAAGCCCAGCAATTTGCAACCCCCCTGAATAATACTTCAAGCATCCAATTACATAAACCTAGAAATATTTTACAGAAAATCATATGGTTGCTTAAAAACTATTTCAAATATATTTTCTCATATTCTCTAATTTTATAGCATTTTCTTTCTATCCTTCTCTCAGCAATTAACTATATCCCATAACATATCTCTGGTATTATTTAACAGTTGTTTTGATAATAGCTTCTCCTGTGCTGATTCTCCAACTAGAGTGCTTCCCTATATTAATTTTTTTTAAGGAGGAAAATAGTATAAGAGTTTATTAGGGGTAACCTGCTATCGACAACAGTGGGCCATACAGATGAGAGGTGCCTATGTGACCCCTTCCCTGTGTTACTTATAATTCTTCTGAAACACTTAATAATGTACTTTAACCCTCCTGAGCCTAAAAATAAAAGATGAGGCTCAAAAAGATCCAGCCCAAAATATTTTCTTACATCTAGGTAAGTATTAAATACATGCTCCCAAATATAAATGTATATATAGTTACTATAAGCATTCAGTTAGGATACATAGCATTTAAAAAATATTAAATGAAAAATCTATATTGTACTTATGTTTTAGAGTTCATTGTTATCTCACTACACCATTCAACCTACTCTTGTCACATAGTTATATTAAACTGAATTTCTATAATTGCATTTCTTTCATTTGAATACCTTATCGATGTATACTGGATAATCACTGGAAACCAGATTCTGACATCTTTCTCGATTTCCAATCATCTTTCTAAATTCAAAGAGTCTATTATAGTAAGGGGGGAGAAAGGAAAAAATTCAGTATTTATTCCCATTATATTAAGACTGATGAAAAGTAATTAAGAATTAGCAACTCTAGTACATAAACTATATTAAAATTTAATTTTAATCATTAAAGAAAAAGATTAGGCTGTTGGGTTTTTTTTTCAAGCTTGACATTTTGTCTCAGACAAAAAGTGAGAAATATCATTGTTCAGAAAATAATTACATACATAAGACTCAAAATTAAAGAAACAAATACTGAAAATTGATTTTCATAAGCCCAGATATTTCCATGAACTACATTATATCCCGGTTTTATAGTCATTATAAATTAAATTACCCAAGAAAGCTCAGTCCCTGGAAATTCTAATCAACTTAAAACTTACCAAAGTTAAAAATTTAGTTTGTATTTCTGAGACCTCTTTATTTTAAAATCTGAATTACTTTAAAAATAGTTCAATTTATGCTTATACAGGTTAAAACTTAAGAAAAATAATTAGATAATAGAGAAAAGGAAATAATTTCTTTTTTATATAGCAGTTTAACACTTAATTCACCACTTTATATTTGTGGTAAAGGACTTTATAACTGATATGAAATTTTAAATGTTTACTAAAACAACAAATTCAGAACAAGCCTTCAGAAAAAAAGTGCTTACCTTTTGAGATCCTCTGGCCTTCCCCATCCTCTGATAAAAAGTTTGGTGAGAAGAAGTCTCCGGTATAGAATATCTAACTTGCTCACACCCATCAGTAGCAAACAAACATCTATAAAAGATAATTTTAAATGACTTTAATAAATTTTATTTTAGCCAACAGGTCAGTTTTCTAACCACCCCTTTATATATCAGGAAAAAAATTAAAGATTGATCTACTCTCTTAGCAACTTTCAAATATACAAAACAGTACTGTTAACTATAGTTACCATGCTGTACATTATTAACTAAACTTATTGTGGTACTCATATCACAATAGATACATGTATCAAATCATTATGTTGTACACTTTAAAGTAATACAGTGTTGTATATCAATTATACAATTCCTCAATATAATTGGGAAAAAATTAAAGAATGAGATTCTACTAGAACCTTGAATTTATTCTCTTGGAAATAAGATACAGATAGAGAAAAAAAAAAAAACTGGGATGAAAGTAGAGAAGATGAAGTAGAGCCCTGAGCTTCAGTAAACTGAATCCTCTGCGACAAGATCTTCCCATCCTCAGCACAGTGACTGTAGTGAATACTCAAAATGTGCTGAACAAGAGGAGTAGCTAATATTTATGTAGTACTATTTCATCTGCCAGGCACCATTAAAAACCACGTGCGCGCACACACACGCTCGCTCGATCTCTCTCTCTCTCTCTCTCACATTCTTGTTTAAGCCTCCCAACAATTTTATGAAGGAAGATGTATTACCCCAAGACAAAGAAACTGTGACACAGAGCGGATAGGTGATTTACTTAAGGTCACACAGCAAGTGGGAAGCACAGCTAAGATGAATTCCAGGTACACAGCTCAAGGACAGGAACAGACAAATTATGCAGGGGAAAGGCAAGAGAAAATGATCATATATTCTCTTCTTTATTTTCTAATTCAAAAATTCTCACTGTAACATTTTAAAATTCAAACAATACAGAAGTATATACAGTAAAATAGGGAAAAATAATCTTCCCATTATCTCCAATTCTACTTTTCAGAGATATTTAGTGCTAACAGTTTGGATACTGTTCTTTCTGACCTTTCTCTTGTTGATGTTATTTCTTTACTTGTAAACACTTTATAAATTTTTACTTGAGTTATGTAACACCTTTTTGGCAAAATTGAAACAATACAAAAATATACAGAGTAAAACTGAGCAGTCTCTCTTCACTTCTGCTAAGCTTCCTCTCTTCCCAAAAGGTAACTGCTCTTAATGCTGTACACCTGTGAGCACTTGTTCTATCCATTTATACATATACACAGATTTTAGGTGTTTTGGTGTGTTTTTTTAAACACAGAAGAGACCAACTATATATTAGTATTTTTTGAGGGTTCTTCCTCATTCTGCCTAGTTAAAATACCCACAAAGCTCTTTCAATTTCAGGATGTATAGGCCTGCCTCATTTTTTTCTATTAATAAGTGAGCTTAGCCCATTTATATTTTTATTATTATGATAATGTTTTGGTTTTAGTTCTTTTTTGTTTTATTGAGTCTTAAGTTTTTTTTACCATTCACATTAAATCACTTTACATTTGAGTGTATGTAAATTTGAAAGAGATTTTATTTATTTTTATATATATATATATATATATTTAGTGGGGAGGTAATTAGGTTTATTTACTTATTTCTTAAGTGAAGGTACTGGGGATTGAACACAAGGATGCGTGCTAAGCACTCTACCACTGCGCTGTACCTTTCCTCTTGAGAGAGAGAGAAATATTTAAGATGTAATATACCATAGTGGTTAAAAGCACATCCTCTAGAGGCAAACTCCCGGAGTTCCTTTACTGTGTGATTTTGAGCAAGTCACTTACCCTTTCTGTAACTCATCCATAAAATGAGGATGATGACAGGACTTAACTCGGATTGGTATGAGAAATAAATGTTACTATACGTGAAGCACTTAAACAGCACTTAGCAAATTTAAGTGCTATACTTACTAATATTACTGATTATCTTTATAATTCTATTTAATACTCAAACCTGTATTTCCATATTTTATATAGTATTTATTAAGTCCTGCTGATAAATAATGAAAGATATATTTGCTCCCTTCACCCCACCACCCAATTTTAGTTCATATTTTTTCTTACTGCTTATCTTTATACCTTTAAATATACTAATATCTCTAGTCTTTAAATGATCTCTCTATCACAGACTGTGATGGCTGAGGAAATCACTACTTTCTACCTTCTCTTTCTTTTCTGCTTCTCTTATAAATTATATCAATTCTATATTTTCAGAGTTTATATTCATATTCTTAGTCTTAGAGATAGTTGTATTCAATGATCATTGCCAATCCTTTTGTAGTAATTAACAAAATAGAAAATAAAAAACAATGAGAACCCAAATAATTCTTTAAGAACACTAATAGATATTTCAGATGGGTTTATGGTTAGAATGTAAGAATAGTTTAGAATAACTTACTACATTAACTAAACAAGAAAGAAAGACATATCTTAGAGATATAAAGAAAACAAGCAAACAAAAACTCCTAGTATCTGATACAATTCAGCATCCAGACATAAGTATAAAGTAAAAAAATCTAGGAATGTAGGAAAGCATGATTAATTTGATATGATATAAAACAAAAATCTACTGTATAATATTTAATGATGAAATTTTAGAAGCATTCCCTTAAAAGTGAGGGTTAAGAATTCCCACTATTATCACTTTCATTCTAAAACAGAACAAGATATCTAAAGCTGAAAAATAAATAATGAAAAGGTTTAAAGATTAGAAAAGGGGGAGAAAGCCTGCCATTGCACACAAAGAGTATGACTATTACAGAGAAAACCCAAGTGAGTCAACAAAGTATTAAAACGTATCGTTATTACTAAGTTCAGTAATAGATGTCAGGGCAATTGGTTATCCATGTGGGAAAAAATTAAATTAAATCTCAATGCCTCATGCTAAGTACACACAAAAAATATCCACGTGGACTGGATCAGAGAGCTAAGAATAAAAAGTGAAACTGTAAACTTTCAGACGAATACACGAGAGACCATAGTCAGCGAAAATACAGCAAATATTCCAAGACCTTAAAGAAACTGGTTGATTCAACACACATTCATTAAAAATGAGCTCCATCAAGAAATGAAAAGACAAGCCAGACTATGAGAAAATATTTGCAAAACATCTATCTGATAAAGGACTTGTATCCAAAATACACAAAGAACTCTCAAAACTCAAAAGAAAAGAAACAAGCCAATTGAAAAATGGACAAAAGAGCAGAGAGGACTTTAAGGTAGGAAAACTATTCTGTATAATACTTTAATGGTAAATATATGATATTAAATATTCGTCAAATCCCACAGAACTGTATAACACAGAGTGTACGCTAAGGTAAACTATGGACTTTATTTAGTAAATATCAATATTGAGTTCATCAAGTGTAACAAATATACCACACTAATGCAAGAAGGTAACAGGGAAACTGTGAAGGGTAGAAGGGATATATGGGAACTCTGTGTACTATCTTGCTGAAATTTTCTATAAACCTAAAACTGTTATACATAATAAAGTCTATTAATTTAAATTAAAAAGTCCACAAGATGATTTCTCAAAGTTTTTAAGAGTAGTTCTACAGTACCTTTAAATATGAAGAAATTCTATTAGGATTACACACAGAGCTTCTGTCAGCATTATTGTATCAAGATATTACTGTAGAAGTGTTAATATATCAATGTGTTGAATGAATCAATCTATCAAATATCAATCAATCATATAAAATTTCTGTAGACTTTATTATAGTTTATAGGAGTAAAATAAATTCCAGTTTAAAAAAATAACAAAAGCAAAAATCATTTTGAAAAGTCCTTATGGACTTATTTATTTGCCACTTCCTCTGAAAAAGTATTTTTAAAACTTTCCTAAAACATTCTAAAATTTTTCAATATTCACTTGGAAAGTTAATCCAGAATTGAATGATGTAAGCTTCCAAGTAGCTTATACTTACAAATGATAAAATATATTTTTTGGCTTACTTTAACCACTTTACAAAAGTATAGTAAATTTTTTTATTATAAATATAGTCAAAATTTAAGGTTAACAAAGGAGAAATGTAGATAATTTTTAAAAATTTGATTTCCATGATCTTCCTACTCAATTCATTTGCACTGCTAATCAGAGAGGGGACTCATTAATTCTTATGCCAATGGTTTAAGCCTTTATGTGTTATTACTTAAACCTATCAACCTTTGTTTTCAGCTTAATCTTATGGGGGAAAAAAACTAAGAATCCCTTTACCTTAATGCACCAAGCTCTTAAATGACTCTCTCTGACTGAACAATTTTTAAAGACTTGCTATGAAATTATATACTATTCTCAAGCTCTCCTCAATTACACATTTCCATGTATTTTACAGCTATGTGGTATTCTAATGTTAACACACAGTTTGCTGAACAACCTTTTGCTGTTGCCTAGTAAAGTCAAAGTCCAAGCATGATAAGAATTTAATCATAGGTATGTCATAAATGTCACAATAATGTTAAAATTCAAAGACACAACTATAAAACACTATATTTATTACAATTATAAATTATCGAAATCCTGATGGCATAAATAAAATGCAGGTATTGATTTTAAAAGAATTCATTATGTCACTGGGTAGACTTAAAATTAGTGTTCTATCTAAAGTAAACACTAGTTATTTAATTAATCATGTTCTGTCTACCGTACACCTTTTTTTTTTTAGAAGATGAACTTACGGTTATTAAAGGGGAAAGAGAGGGGCTAGCAATAATTAGGAGTTTGGGATTAACAGATACACACTACTATACATAAAATAAGTAAAACAACAAGGAACTACTATATTGCACAGGGAACTATATTCAATATCTTATAATAGAAAAGAATCTGAAAAAAAAAAGATATATATGTATAACTAAATCACTTTGCCATACATCTGAAAGTAACACAACATTGTAGATCAACTGTACTCCGATTTTAAAAAAAATTGTCAATGTTTTGATTTCTCAGCATTATTTAATCTTTAATAACCCTAAAAAAGTCAATACACAGTGAAGCTTTCAGGATAAATGATAAAAAGCATTTCTTTTTAAATCATTGCTGAATCAATACCATATTATGGCCTCACTAAAGATTTTTTTATTAAGTTTTTATTTTTATGATTTTATTTCATTTACCTAACAGGATTGGCATAGACTATTCTCATGGGGAAAGATGTGTTCACTTCCAACAAGGGATGGATTTTTCCAGGAAGGTTGCACTTCTTAAATGTGGTTTGGTTTTCCAGTATGGTTTAGGTTCTGTGATATAAGAGAGGAAGACTCGAACTGCACCCATTGTAATCTCTTACTTTTTGTCCTCAGACTCCAAAAAGCTTACTCTCACTTAGAAACAGTGGGCTAAATCCTTATTTTGCACCTTCCGTTTGTAAATAATGTGAATTATCTTTTCACTCAAAACCTTTGTTCTTTATATTTTCATTAATGATTAAATCTGCAGAAAACTTTAAAAGCTACTTGAAACACCCATTAATTTTTCTAAGAAAAGCTATTCCTATACTCTGATGGTAAAACTGAAGAAATTAGTAGATAATCCATGCTAATTTTGACCATCTTTCTTAGAAGAATACTGTTTAACCAGACCATTGCCTGTGTCTAAATGCCACTGTGCATTTTAATGTATGTATCCTCGGACATCTGACTCCTTCTTTCAGGCCTTTTGGATTAACTGCCTTCTTAAAATTTAGAATTTGGTAGCTAGAAACTGGAAGCAACCCCAGTGTCTATCAATGGACTAATGAATAAGCAAAATATCATGTGTACACACACACACACACACACACACACACAAACACTACAATGGAATATTATTCAGCCTTAAAAAGGAATGAAATTATTTTTTCTTTCTTTTTATTTTGTTGGGGGGAGGTAATTAGGGTTATTTATTTATTTATTTATTTTTAGAGGCGGTACTGGGGATTGAACCCAGGACCTCATGAATGCTAAGCATGTGCTCTACCACTTGAATGGAATGAAATTCTAACAAATGCCACAAGGTGGATGAACCTTAAGGACATCAGGCTAAGTGAAACAAGCCAGTTACAAAAAGACAAATATTATATGATTCTACTTATATGAGGTACCTAGAGACAGAATTGTATGATTCAGTCTTATATGAGGCAGCCAGATTCATAAACAGAAAGCAGAATGGTGGCTACCAGAGGCTGAGGGGCAGGACAGGGGAAGAGGAAATGGAGGAGGGTGTAATTGTTTAATGAATATACAGTTTCAGTTTTTCAATTGAAAAGAGTTCTACAGATGGACGGTGGGGACAGTTGCACAACAGTATGATCTAATGCCACTGAACTGTACACTTAAAAATGGTTAAGATGGTACATTTTATGTGGCGTGTATTTTACCACAAAAAATATGAAAAAAATTTAGAAATTGGAGTTAATTTGGTAGTCTCTCTACACAATTTTCCAGAGGAAGTAAATTGTTACTTTCTTTCCCTCTTGACAGCTTTCTCAGTAAGCAGTAGTTCATTATTCTATAAATCCTAGAACAGAACTCAAGGCTATCTTCAAAAAAACACCACTGCATAATTTAAGTCATTTAAGTCATCATTATTTTGATGTTTGTCAGCCGGAGGCCAGCCTCAGCTCCTAGGGGCTGTTCACATTTCCCTACCACATGGCTCTCTTCACAGGACGTTCACAACATAACAGCTTACTTCTTCATGGCCAACAGGAGTGTGAGAATGAGTGTGCTAGCAAGATAAAGTCTAACATAACAATGTAACCATGGGAGTATTATCCTATCAACTTGGCCATATCATATAATACAATCATGGGAGTGATATCTGATCACCTTTGCCATACTCTGTTGGTTAGAAGGCAAATCACAGGTCCTGCCCACACTCAAAGGGAGGGGATTACACAAAGGAGTAAACATCAGAAGATGGGATCAAAAGGGCCACCTTAGAGACTCTCTGCCATCTTGGGAGAAACCAACTGTGAATTTCAATCAGCCTTTGAGCAGAATGTCTGGGCTGATACCTGCAGGGCTTTCAATGTCATAGGTGACAATACCTTCTTCCAATTTTCCTACCAATAGGAAAATAAACAACAAATTCCACAGACCTGAATAAACATTTGTTTATAAGCATGTGAGTTCGTGAAAATTTGTCTGAATTTTCTAAATCATGTTTATATATTTCCATTCACTCAAAAACACTTGCCCAGAAAAGCAAACCAAAAAACCCCCAAAACAAAATAGTTTTGTTAAAAACCCTTGCATTTTAGTATTTTGGTTTTTATTCATTAAACAAATGGTAAAAGGCAAACTGGCTTCTGAAATGCTGTCCTAATTATACACACTTTCTAATTTAGTGCAATTATTAAAATCAAGTAAGTATATGTAGTATATATTTAAACTGCTTGACCAGTTTTTTTGTTTTTGAAGGGTAAATGTCAGTGTGGTATAATAAAGAATGTATCTGGTCTTTGACCCCCTTTCCTGGTGTGGAGCTCCTAAAACTCTTGGAAATTTCCTGAGTGATAGGAGTATCTTTATGCCAAAGAGGTGACTCATGGTGGGGCTCTAGATAGTTTCAGGATAATTTCTGTCTGGTCACCAGAAAGACCAACCCTTTGATTAGAGGGGTGACTTTGGTCCAGCCTGACCTCCAGGAGGGGAAAGGAGCTGGAGATTGAGTCGAATCACATGGCAATGACTCAATCAATCATGGACACTAAGGCATGGTTGAGCCTCTTTGTTGATGAACATGATGTGTTGGAGGGTGATGCACACTGACTCCAGGGTAAAAGGGAATGGAAGCTTCACATTTCCTCTTATAACTTGCCTCATTCATCTCTTCATTTGGCTGTTGCTAAGTTGTATCCTTTATAATAAAGTTAGAAGAAGTATAGCACGTGGTTTCTTAAGTTCTTTGAGTTGTTTAGCAAATTATTAATCCAAGGGGTCACAGAAATGCCCACATCTGTAGCCAAGTCAGTCAGAAGTGTGGCATGCATTGGAAGCAATGGCATCTGGAGGATTGAGCCCTTAACTGGTGGGCATCTGCACTAACTCCTGTAGTGTTAATCTGCTGGTGATTAATGTCAGAGCTGAATTGAGTATACCCAGTTGGGGTGGAAATGGCACAGTTTATTCTTTACCAAATTACCAATATCCTCAATTAGTGTTCCATATTCCAAATAAGAGATGAACTCTGTATATTTAGATATGCAACTCTATTCAGGGGCATTCTATAGCATAAGGAAAAGACAATTCTGAGTGATGAATGATAATTTTAACTATTTTACTCCTTGGGTCTTTCTGGAATTGTTCAAAAGATAGCACTGATACATTGTTGTATACCTTTATTAAACTGCAGCAGAACAATGGCATGTCATTATAACACAGGACTTCATTATCTTTTGCAAGTATTACAGACCACTTATTTTCTCTACAGTGGTAGGAAAAGAAAGGGTCCAATATTTTCCTTTATAACATCCATGGCATCAACAGCAATATGCAGAATCCAGGCTAGTGTAAAAAAAAATTCCAACACTCACATTTACAAAAAGAAGAAAAGTACTAAAAACTGTTCATGAGAAAACTCATTTTTCTACACAATATTCTTCTAGGTTTATAATAAATAAAAACAAGGTAACACGAACATGGAAAAGTAGAAAGTTGCCAGAGAAGCAAGAAAGGACCTGAGAAAAATGAACTCTTCAAGTATTTTGTAAAGTAGTATGTTAGGTGCCTAAATTGTTTAGTCATTTTTAATTTTCAACCCTATACTAGAAAAGCTTCCAAACCACTTTAATTCCATGTAATATAGGCCATAAGAGTCAGCATTCCAGCATTTACTTGCTACATTTACCTGACAGTAAACAACTGACCAATGAGGAACAGAAAGCAAATCAAACACACACATAGCTTATGATAACTCTGGTTCTAGAATTTGGCATTACACAGATTTGCTTAAATCCCATTTTAGTCCCAAGAACAATATAAAAGACCAGTTTTCTGGGACGCTGCAAACATGTCAGTCTTTCTAGGCAGAGTTAACTGCTATCCAGAGTTACCATGAACAGATCATAATCCAAGTCCAGCATATAGATAACTCCAATTTACAGAGGGACCATCTGGAGCCACATCAGGTATTTTTTAAAGCCTCCACACTAAGCTGGACTGACACCAGTTAGCTTCTGCAGGAAAAGGACCCACTTTTAAAGTGTGTATCAAGCCAAACTGACAAAATTGTCATCTACTCTTTTATACTGCCAAAGCAAAAAATGAAAAGCAAAGTGAAACAAAAATAGAAATTCTAGTTCAGTGCCAAGGAATTAAGTCTTTTTAAGAAATGAACTCTATTGTTAAAAGTCATGCTCAGTATCTATTATGCCATCTAGTACTTTTATCTCCTAACACTCTGGTACTTAAGCATTTAAATAATGCAACCCTAATTTTTTCTAGACTGCTTTCCTCATATCTCAAAGGCATAAAAGAAATTTAAAAAATACCACCATGTACAAGAACTTTACTCTACAAAAATGCAGGTCTAATTTTTATCTTATAACTTCACTTTTAAGTCACTTATTTTCAAGGCAAGTTTAAGTATCAAGTTATACTAGGGCTTAGATACCCCAGATATTCACTATGAAAACCGACTACCCTACCTTGACAAATTTAATTCCTTTTAATCTTACACTGGAGAAGAGTAGGAAAACTGGAACTTTATTTGTTTAGAGGGGTATCTATTCTAGCAGTCTATCTGCTATCTATTCTAAGCAGTCATCTAAGGAAATCCAACAGGTGGACTGTCTTGTATGCTTATGTGAAACATTTAGCAAATAACTGAATCTCAAATTTAGTTCTTCTTTTCCATGTGCTTTAAAAAATAAGTGTTTAAAACTTTTTTTAGTGTTTACTTTGAGTATTCTGTGTGTCTATGTTCCTAAGAAATTTGTTCTTTTCTTGCTTTTTTTTTAATTGGTACAACACACAGAGCTTAGATTTCACCAGTTGTACATGTACTCAGTCCATGTACTTTTGCCATCTAAAGTCATCACTTGGAGGCAGCAATGGAAAATAGCAGTGTCAGAAGGCCTAGGTTCCTCTACTAGCAGTGTGACCTTGAGTAAGCCATCTTAACCTATAAAAGGGGAATAATAGCTGGCTGAATATATAATAGGAAATTACTTCATTTATGTAAAAATTGATTATCTGTTTTGAAATATTTTGAGAGATATGAGAAAAGATTCTTTTTGACATTCTTTTCATAGGAAGGCTGTAGGTGGAAAGCACAGGCTTTATAGTCAGGAGTCCTGTTTCTTGGATTCTAGCTCTGTTGCTTATTAGCTGTATGACCCTTGGCAAATTACTTAATCTCCATACTTCCAATTTCCTTTTATGCCGGAGACAATCCCGCCTCAGAGGATTATTGTAGGGATGAAATGAGTTAATTCAAAAAGTATTCATTCAACCATTCTGCTTGGTGCAATACTGGTTAAAAGCTCCTTTGTTGAATATATATATATGCCATACACTGTGCTAGACTCCAGAGATTAAAAAAGAAGCCAGAACTCCTGGGCATATATCCAGAATGAACCCTAATTCAAAAAGACACCTGCACCCCAATGTTCATAGCAGCACTATTTACAATAGCCAACACTTGGAAACAACCTAAATGTCTATTGACAGATGACTGGATAAAGAAGTTGTGGTATATTTATACAGTGGAATACTATTTGGCCATAAAAATGATAACATAATGCCATTTGCAGCAACATGGATATCCCTGGAGAATGTTATTCTAAGTGAAGTAAGCCAGAAAGAGAAAGAAAAATACCATATGATATCACTCATATGTGGAATCTAAAAAAAAAAAAAAGAAGACAAATGAATTTAAATATAAAACAGAAACAGACTCATGGACATTGAATACAAACTTGTGGTTACCAGGGGAGACGGGGTGGGGAGGGATAGACTGGGAATTTGAGATTTGTAGATACTGACAGGTATATAAAGAATAGATAAACAAGTTTATACTGCATAGCATGGGGAAATATATTCAAGCTCACAGTGAAAAAGAATATGAAAATGAATATATGTATATTCATGTATGATTGAAAAATTGTATTGTTCACCAGAAATTGACACACATTATAAACTGACTATAACTCAGTAAAAACTTTTCTAAACCAAAAAATAATTTAAAAATTAAAAAAATTAAAAAAATTAAAAAGAAGCCAGAGATACAGTATAGCAACATTATGGCAAAAAATGCTAATTTTACCCATGTACCTTCTTGGAACCAATCATAAGAATCTGATATGTTTTTGTGAGTTGTTATAAACAGATTTGCAAGACTAAATCCAGGTACATAACGTCAGGTCTAGATTCAGAAGATAATTCTGAACTCACAGAAAACACATTTCAAGTTTAGCTGTTTACCAGTGGTATGTGTCTGATAGGATATACACAAGGTCACAAACAAGACAAAGATCAAAAGTGACGGCATATACCATACAACATATAACTAGTACAGGGCCTGG
The DNA here is from genome assembly GCF_048564905.1 of Vicugna pacos. NCBI lineage: Eukaryota > Metazoa > Chordata > Mammalia > Artiodactyla > Camelidae > Vicugna > Vicugna pacos. Next base: position 30,743,268 of record NC_132988.1, read on the forward strand.
CATAGTATAAGTGCTCATAAATATTGGTGGGAAACAACTGAATTTGGGTCCCCACTCTACCACTTTCGCACTGAATGGCTCTGGGTAAGTTATTAACTTTTCTGAGCCTTAGTTCTTTGTAAAATAGAAATGGGTCTGTTTACCAATCTTATAGGACAGCTGTGATCAAATGAAATCACTTAAGAATGTATCTAGTGCTAATAAAACAGTGATTGTGACACACATGACTACTGCTACCAATTAGCTTACAAGCCTGCTTGTAGGGGTAAGATGTTTATATGTAAGTACCAGGAAAGTAACAGTACCAAGATCTACTGAAAACAAACAAAATAACCCATAACATATTTTCTAAAAATGTTATTTTCCTTGTGATGAAAGGAGTCATCGTCAATCTAGTGCTGCTGTGCCTTTTCTAACCCTCAGGTTACAGGAGTAGGCTCCACTGAGTGTCATCCTGCAAGGCTGAAGCCTCCAGCCCGCGCAGGCGGCAGTGGGGCTCAAGTCTGAAGATCAGCAGATTAGAAGGGGCTGGACCCCATCTTCAGTCCAGGTCCTAACAAGGCACTATGGGTAAGGTGCCTTTGTAACGACACTGCGTAGCAACCTCTACCTTCCACAGTGGGCAGGGACAGCCCACCAGCCCACCTCAACCGGGCCACCAGAGACCCCCGCCTCGCCCCGGGCTCCAGACCCCCGCGCCTCCCGCCAAGCCTTGCACTCTCAGTCCCTGCCTTCTGGCACGTAGGCAGCGCAGCAAGAGGCTTGGGAAGTGGGGCCTGGACCGGCTACTTACTGGCCGCCCGGCGGACGCCTGCTGTCCAGCTGCCCGAGACTTCCAGCGCCGCCGCAATCTAGGCACCCGGGACTTGCCTTCCTTCTGAGCCCCAAAAGCAGCGACAGCGGCCTCTCCAGGAACTGAAGAATGAGCGGTAGCTGACAGGAAAGCGTAGAGAGGCAGCCGAGCCCTGGGCCGGGAGGTTGTTTGGACACGCCCCCGAACTCTCTCTGACTCTTCCCAACGTTTCTGCAGGCCGAGAGGCGCGGATCCAGAGAGGAGGAAAAGGATTTAAGGCCCCGCCCTTAACTCCCTCATCTGCTCCTACGTGACCCCGCCTCTGACCTGGGGCGCTCCGCCCACTTCTGGTCGCCTGGCAAGCACGCGCACTTGCTGGCCTGTTTTGACAGCTTCGGGTCGCCGGGAATAAGAGGGAGCAGGAGGTGTCGCGAGAGTTGGCCTCAAGCCTTGTGGGAGCAGTGACTATGGCGAGCTTGGAGGCCAAGGCTGAGCAGGAGCCGCTCTTAAGCGACAGCCTACCCGGAAGCAGGTGAGCGGATGTTGGGGGAAGTCTCCCTCACCTTCCTGAGCTTTTGGGACTCGCCCCTTTCCCGCGTCAGCCTTATTGGGCCGAATGAGGGGTGCCAGGGAGGCGGGAGCCGGCGGTAGGTCCCGTCAAACCGGGAGACGCGCTCCCACTTCCGAGAAAGGGCGTCTGGCTGCCCGGAGCCTTCAACCGGTGGGTTCTGGTGAAGGTGTTAGAGAAACGCAAGCTGCCTACTGATTTTTTTTTACTCCAACAGTGATGCACAAACCAAGCCACTTCATTTTGCATTTGGCCCTTTACAGGAATGATCCCCTTACACCTTTCACAAAAGTTCGAAAAATACGGTTTTAATCGATACTTGAAGATACCGGTCTCAGTATTGACTTAACTAAGTGCATGATAACTTCCTGATACTTTTTTAGCAAGTAAACCTAAGCTGAGCTCACCTTTATCCTATGCCAAAAGCTGATTTTTTAAGTATTTAGGGGATGAAGTGTGTTTTGACCCTTTTTATTCTGATTATTTTTATCCTAGTTTATGGACTATAATTCAGAATTGTTACAGTATGTTTCTTATTAAAGTATTTAACCAAAAAATTCACAAGTAAACTTCAGCTGCCTACGACCATGTTGATTTTTACTCATTTGTCCCCCTTAAGCAAGAAACCTTTTGTAAAAAATCGCTTTGTTTGAAACCCTTTGGAAAATGTATTTCTTTGGTCCATAATTTACCAAACAGAATATATGGAATGCAATTTAATCTATATTTTATGTTGAGATCATTAAAATGAGTGTTAGTGCTGAAATATGTTGTATTAGAGTGACATCCTCCAGCCTAAGGCATTTGTGACTATTTGCTTCTATACTAATATGTTCTACACTGCTCTACTTTCCATGTCTGCTTTTTAGTTTTTCTGCCTACAGACTATTCCTCATCACGTTTTTGTTGTCTGTTGGGAACCTCTGTTTTTATGGCTGTCTGCAAACCTCTCTTCTCCCAACTTTATTTTGGGACTTATATTTTACTGTGGATTTGGAAATCATATATCTAAACTTAATAGAATTGTGGGTAGTTAGAACATGGAAGGTCTAACTGAAAGCTAAAGATCTCTAGTATTAATCAAGTGCATAAACTAGAGTACATGGACTTTGGGACTCTGGTTTCCTCAGTGTCCTTTTGGCTTCTTTGTAGTTTTTGTTTTTTTCCCAGGTGGATTTCAGGATCCTTGAGTTACGGTTAGATGTGGTCTTAATGGTACATTCTGTCGCTTTGTCCAAATAAACCTACTTAAAAAAGGAAATTTTTTTCTTACTCTCAGTTGCAATTATGTCCAAGTAATTGATACTCATTAGGGTCCCTCTAAGTTCACATGATCTGTCCATAAACAATACTTGATTTGTTTTCTAAATTTAGCACTTTTAAAATAAAAAGGGAGTATTTTGAGAATAATTCAATAAGTATACTGCTTTTAAAAACATAATTAGTTTCCCTAATAAAGGGAGCATATGTAAAACTAGTTGCCAAGCCCTGTTCACTTAGAATAAATTGTGGAAACATGAGTCTGGTTCACCTACTGACCTTTCCTCACCAAGAAGATTGGCTCTAATTTACTGGTGAGTCCTCAGTGATCCCCACTGACCCTGTCCATAGAGTTTAAGAGAACAGGGGTCCACAGACTTTTTTTTGTAAAGGTCCAGATGGTAAATATTTTTGGCTTTGCAGGCCAAGAGGCAAAATTAAAATTATTAAGTAAGTACTTAGATACCAAGAAAGAAAAATTTTCACAAAATTTTGCAGTAATTTAAAATGTACTAATTAATGAGTAGTTTTTTTTTAATACAAGTCTAATAATGAGAGAAGTAGAATTCTTTGAGGGGAGTGGCATTATGTTTGTTTTGGAATTCAGAGTTAATGTTTTCTTATCATCAAATTGATCACAAATATTCATCTGCAAAAACCATTCTTAGCTCATGGGCCATACAGTTGGTAGGCTGGGTTTGGCCTACAGACTATAGTCTGCTGATCCCTCTCTTAGAATATCCTAAAATATTACAGTTCTTAAAATTTTTCTTTGCAACCTTAGCCTAGTCTCCTTAAAATAATTATTACTAGAACTTATGGTCACATAGAAGATATCTTGGTAGAATGTTCTCAGTTTATTTCTGTTTTCTAATTTCTATAACTTTTACACAATTATATGCTATTCTATCAGTGACCACACACTCTTTTTCTTTCCTCTTTCAATATGGGTTCTTTTCTCCTCTTCATTAGTTTACATATGCTCTCTCTTATAAAAGTATAATTTTATTTTTCCCCTCAGTAAATCCAGAGTCTTTGTTTACAAATAAAGTACTGTTGTTTACCCGAGAATCCTTGTATTAGATCTTGATCTATTGAAACTAATTATGGCACTTTTTACTTATTCCTATTAATTATTATCTAACTTATTTTGGTTATCAATTTACTCTAGTTTATCATGTATTCCTCTTAGTTTTTTTAAGTCACAAGTTTGGTAAGCATGCTATCATTTGAGATATAGTTTGTAGTGAAAATGTTGGACAGGGCAAAATCCTTTAGCACTGCAGTTTTACTTGGAGAATCTCAAATGGAGAACTAATACCAGATACAGCAATGATAGTAAGAATCAAAAAGTTAAACAAATCACCCTGGAATACAGCATTCCTTCCTGTGCTCTGGTGATACAAGAAAGAAGCCTTTGGAAACTTACTGTCAGCCATGTGACACAGTTGGTTGAATCAACAAGGTTAAGAAAATGTAATGAAAATGATAACTTCATTTTTTACATTCTTTATGTTCCTACTGTCTCCAACAAGGAAGAAAGATACATTTCTTTATAAGAGTTAAACTTTTTGAATTAAAAAGAAGGAAAAGTAAAAATTTTTATTTTGAAACATTCTTAATCCATAGAAGAGTTGAAAAATAGTGCAGTGAACACGTGATTACCCTGTCATTGTTAGCCGTTTCACACTGCTCAAATCTCTCTTTCTACACACACACACCTCTTTTGCCAAACTACCCCAAAGTAGGTTGCAGACATTATGGCACTTTATCCTATGTATTTTAGTCTGTAGCCTGCATCTCCCTCAAACATAGACATTCTTTTATAAACTGTATCACTGTTACCACAGCTAAAAATACAGTACTATTCAAAATGTCATGCACTATACAGTCTGTGCTCAAATTTTTCCAGTTGTTCCAAAAATGTACTTTATAGCTACTAAAAAAAAAACAAACCCAGGATCCAATTAATGTTCATACATTAATCCTTATGTCTTTTTAGATTTCTGCAACCTTAAACTATCCCCTGACCTTTTCTTTCTGTTTTTCCCAACATTGAATCCTTTGGCAAGTCTAGGCCAATTTTCTGTTTTCTTCACAAGATCTCACATTCTGGATTTGTGGACTGTTTCAGAATAGATCCTGGTCAAATATTCCTGGCAAGAACATCCTTGCCATGGCTTATGTTGAGAACATCCTAATATATTCTGTCAGGAGGCATTGGATGCCAGGCCATCCCACTTTTGGGGAAGCCAAGCCTGACCACTTGGTTAAGAGGGTGACTGCTATATTTCTCAATTATAAAGGCTCACTTTCCGTTTTGTGATTAGTAAATAGACAGTGGAGTGATACTTAGAGGCCCTGTGACCTTTCAACCAGTTGTTTTAGGATCCATTAATGATCTTTGCTTTCATCCATTATTACATGGAGAATAAATGGTGATTTTCTATCATCCCTTCAATATTTAATAGCTATCATTAAAAGAGGTAAGATTTTTTTTGACTGAGATTCAAATCAGGTCTAAGTCACTCAAACAAATAATTTTGTTACATTTTTTTCAGAATTAAGTTATTTGCTATTTCTCTTTCCTGATGTAGATAAGTTCTGAGCAAGTTAGTTATTTGAAAAATTTCAGGCTGGTTTTAATGATAGTTCTTATTTGTGATTATTGGTTTAATTTTTGACCTCCAGAAAATAATAATGAGTTCATTAAAAATATAATAGAAACCCAGTACTTTAAAGTTATACCAGGATCCAGTGCTGTGGGACTGAAACAGGTGTATACCTTTTGCTGATATGTAATTGTCTGCATTATGTATTCCAAATTCCAATATATTGATTTCCAAATAAGGGCATCTGGAATTCTGCTATTTTTCAGGTATGTTACATTACAGTCTATTTTTATGGAACGGCATATCCATTGTTAAGCACTTCATATGTATTACATCAGGAACTAATATACTTGGCACAAAGTAAATCTAATAAATGCTGTTTCTCTTCTTTATTCCCTCTCTAACATTCCCAATCACATCATATTTGGGGAGAAAAAGTTTCTTTTTTGAAGACTAATTTAACAGGTCTAAGTCTATTTTAGAAACTAATCTTGGAACATAAGGCATTTTCTCTATTGTGCTTAATTATTTGAAAACATGCTCATTTTGAGGTAAATTTGTTAACTCTCTTTGTATGCATATGTGAAAATATAATGAGAACACACAATAATGTATCACCTCTCAGAGGGAGGCTATCTGGTTAATACACTTCCTGTTAGTACAGGTCACAGACTATAGGACAGATCAATCCAGTCTGAAGGGACCTTGGTCTCTCTTTGTTCCTCTGATAGAACTTGTCTGGTAACCTGTGTTGGAGCAAGTGTTCCAGGAGGTCCCAGGACTAAGAATGTCTTAGGTCACATCAAACCTTCCTGGTGTCAATTTTATATTAATTTTGTTGAAAGTACCCAACCAAAGTATCTTCCTACAGCAAAGTCATTTTGCTGTCATCAAGTAGGACATGTCATAATGATGACAATAATTATATTTTAATACTTACTAGTTATGTATCTGACCTGTAGGAGATTAATTGTTGTAGCTAGTTTAGTTATTTTGATATGCTTTATACATTTTGTCAGTTTAGCAAATTTCAGAACTCTTGATTCATAAATTTGTACCATGCCAACAGTAGCAAAATAATTGGTTCACAAAATGTGTTGCCTTTTACAAGTTACCACATGTCTCCCAAGTTTCTGTGTACGGTGGTGCATAAATACATTCCATGGAAATTAAAAGAAATGGTGCTTATTTATAGATAGATGAAGAAGTATAATAAAAATCAGTATTAGTAAATTATACCTCTATCACATACTTTTCATGCCTTCAGGAGAGAGAAAATAAAATTATGCCACAGAAAGATTTGCATGTAATGAGATAACTTTATACTACTTTTTTTCTTCTTTACACCTAGGGAATGGGATATTATAGAAACTGAGGAGCATTATAAGAGTCGATGGAGATCTATTAGGATTCTGTATCTTACTATGTTTCTCAGCAGTGTAGGTAAGTATTAGAAATTATACATAATTAAAAAAATTTAGATAAAATATCATATTTTAATCTCATTTATTTTTTAAAATTATTTTTACTGTGGTAAAAACCATGTCACATAAAATGTACCATTTAACCATTTCTAAGATCAGTAGTGTTAAATATATCTACATAGTTGTGTAACCAATCTCCAGAACTTTTTTATCTTGCAAAACTGAAACTCTGTTTCCTTTAAACAACAACTCCTTTGCCCCAGCCCCTGGCAACCACCATTTTGCTTTCTGTTTCTATGAATTTGACTACATTAGATACTTTATACAAATGGAATCATACAGTATTTTTAAATTTTTGAGTTTATTTCATTTAGCATAATGTCAAGGTTTATCTATGTTGTAGCATGTATCAGAATTTCCTTCCTTTTTAAGGCTAAATAATATTATGTTGTATAATTTGTAGGGAAAAAGAAAACGTTTCCTCTGCCTTCTTAGGTTCTGTACCTGTGGCATGCAAATTAAACTGACAACTGGCAGATCAACAGGAGAAAAGCATACAAATTTATTTAATGTTAATATTTTTACATGACACAGGAGGCTTCATACAAAAGAAGTGAAAACCCAAAGAAATGGTTAGACTCAGAGACATTTATACTATTTTAATGAAGGGCTGTAATTGTGGAGAAGTGCCTAGATAAAGGAAAGGATTTGGGCTTCTAGGGATGGTGAATTGTGGAAAAATGACTAGAAAATACATGGGGGAAACTAACGGAGGATGAGAGTTATTCTAGTAAGGTTTGTTTGTGCCAACTCATCTCAGCGTTGACTTTCCTTCTCCAGTGATAAGGATGTTCTCTCCTTCCTGGTACTGGAGAGCACCAAGGAAAATATATCCCCTGTTTTTCGGCAGAGATGGGGAGGGCCGAGAGCCCTTCCTTTGTCTGCTGTCTGTTAGTTGCCTTCAGCTCAAAATAATCAATATGCCAAAGCAGCATATTTTAGGGTGGCATGTTCTGATCCCCTTCGGTATATCCTACATTTTGTTTATCCATTCATCTGTTGATAAACATTTAGGCTCATTCCCCATCTTGTTTCTTATAAATAGCTGCTCTGAACATGGGTGTGCAACTGTCTCTTTAACATCCTGCTTTCAGTTCTTTTGGGTATACATCCAGAAGTGGAATTTCTGTATCATATGATAATTCTATTTTTAATTTTTTAAGGAACTTCTATACTGTTTTCCATAGCTGCTGCATTATTTTACATTCTCATTACAGTCAGTGTTCAAATTTTCCACATCCTCACCAACTCTTATTTTATATTTATTTAATAGTCATCATTCTAATAGCCATTAGGTGGTTGTGATTTTAATTTATATTTCCTTGATGATTAGTGATGTTGGGCATCTTTTCATGTGCATATTGGCCATCTGTATATCTTCTTTGGAGAAAGTCCTTTGTACATTTTTTAATCAGGTTTTTTTGTTGTTGTTGAGTTGTAGGAGTTTGTTATATATTCTGAATGTTGACCCCTTATCAGATATATGATTTGCAGATACCATTCCAGGACTCTTCTTTTCTCTCTGCTGATTGTGTCCTTTGGTTCACAGAAGTTTTAAATTTTGGTGTGGCTCAATTTATCTAGTTTTTCCTTTTGTTGCCTATGAACCTCATTTGACTTTTATACTGATGCATAGCATACAAATAGTAAAGAGCAAGAATCTTAATCTGTGTAGCTTGATATATTTTAACCAATTAACATTATTTCTGAAAATATAATTACTAAAAAGTAAAGCTTCATGAGGAAAAAATTTTTTTAATATTAAGAGCTGTAATTGGGTTAAAATGATAAGGAATGAAATTATATAGAAAATCTCAACACTGTGATGATTTGTAAAGGAATGTTTTAGGGAATCAATTTTTTTTCTAAGTTTAGACTGTCTGAGTCTGTATGCACTAATTTTACAAGTGATTTCTTTCTCTGAGATGGATTTAGTGAAAGTCATTTTACTAAATTGTTTTTCATATCCTTTCTATTTACCCCAGGTCATCATCTTGTTCCCTCTCACTGGCCAGTCTTGTTCATGACACAACATTGAGTAAAAATAGATTTTAATAAAGCTTAAACTAAGAAAAAGTACAAAATAAAGGATATTTTCAACATTTATTTGTAATATAATTTTATCTTGGATTGTATGTTTACTATTATACCTTCTACAAATATCAGCAAAAAAATGTTGATTCAAATTGGCTTAAATAGTAATTTACTTTTTTTTTAATGTCTCTAGTGGGACAACTCCAGGTAAAGCTCACTGTACTTCTGAGTGTAACATTTTTGGTTTTGCCCTCTTCTACAGATTGCCTTCATTCTTAGGCTATAGCAAGTTAATAGCAACAGTTCCAGGTATCTTATCTTTTCATGATAATTTTTATTGATTGAAAGGAACTTTTTTTTTTAAATCTCCAAAGAGATGAGGAGTCCTTTCCTGGTAGTCTCAAAGTAGACCTCCCCTCATTTCTCACTGATCAGAACTGGGTTACCTGTTAATTTCTAAACCCATCATCAGCTAGAATAGTGGGATTACATCCATTGAATTTTTTAGACTAATTAGGATCTACCTTCTGGAATTTGGGGTAGAAACAGTTTCCTTTGAAGCCTGAGGCTTTGTGGATTAGTGATGGATACCTGAATACAATCAGGCTTCTATCAGGAAGGAGGAAGGGGCAAATGAATGTTGTTTAGGTAGCAATCTTGGCAATAGATTGTTTTTCATTTAAAATACTTCAAATTTTTAGGACTCAGTTATCTCAATTATCTAAAATATAAGTAATAGTTTCAAATTTCACAGCAAAAAATTACTTTAACTTTAGATTTTATTTGTCATGTTAAACATTTTACCTGTTTACAAGTTTCTTGTGAAATGGAGCAGGATCCTGTGGGGCCCTCCCAGGTACAGATCCTTTCTGTGTCCCCGTTTGTTTGTAGCAAATAGGTTTCATTCAGCCTCCTTGACCTTCCCTGAGTTCCAAAGGGCAGATTCAAACAGCTTCTTATCAGGGAAGGGAAGGAATGCAGAAACTAAGAAGGAGGAGTCAAGAACTGCAGCAACTGGGCAAGGTTCTTGTTGCTACTTATGGAATATTACATAACAGTACCTTTGAGTTCTTCTGCAGAAACTGAGGCCTCCACTCAGGTGGAGGATGATAACTTCAGGCTAACCACAGGATTCCTAGAACACTGCCCCGTTACCTCACCACCAGCCAATCAGAAGAAAGTCACATACGCTGCAGCCTTCACCTCAAGTTTTGCCTGTAAAAACTTCTCCCCCCAAACCATTGGGGGGTTCAGAGTTTTTGAGCACAAGCCACCCATACTCCTTGCTTGGCCCAGCAATAAGCCTTTTTCTGCTCCAAACGCCCACATTTTGGTTTGTTTGGCCTTGCTGTGCATTGGGCACACAAACTTGCATTTGGAAATGCTCGATTGTGAGATAGTAGCCTTATTTTCAAATATTAGTTGACTCTTTGAACAGTTTTTTCATCAGAGTCAATGTGTTAATTCATAATACACTAAAATGAAATGAATAAATTATTTATAAAAATAGACTTTTTAAAAGGAATGAAGTACTGATACTGCTACAACATGGATGAACCTTGAAGTATGCAAAGAAAGAAGCTGGACAGACACAAAAAGATTCTATTTTTACGAAAGTCTAGAATAGGAAAATCTATAGAGACGGAAAATAGATTAATGGTTGCTTAAGGGCTTTTTGGGGAAGATTGGAGGGTAGCAGGGTATAGCTAAAGGGTCCAAGGTTTCTTTTTGAAGTGAACTAAAATGTTCTAAAAATGACTGTAGTGATGGTTGCACTCATCTGGGAAACTTGAAACCATTAAATCGTACTCTTTACAATAGGTGAATTCTATGTGAATTATGTCTTAATAGAGCTGTTTTTTTAATTGCCTTTATAGAATTTTGATTGGATGTGCCTACCATTTAAAATTTACAAGCAGCATTTGACTTTATCATTACAGTTCTCAAGCAATAAAAGCTAGCAGAGATAATGAATTTTCTAAGATATCCCCAACCTGGTTTTTTATAGCCACTGTCTCTTTTAAAGATAATTTTCCTTCTTCCTAGGCCTCCATGTAGTCATCATCTCTTCCAAACAACATTTTAGAAGTCTAGCACTTCCTCTGTAACAAAGTGACCTTTCCTCCATTCATTTCTGCTATAAAAACTTAACAAAGCCATTGTAATTTTCATTTACAAAAAAGGCATGTGAATAAGCAGAAATAGATCCTTTGCTTTTATTATGTTGATTATGGTCAGGGACTATAATTATATGTAATTTTTTAAGCCTTTAAAATTTATTTTCCTTCTGATAAAACCCCATTGCTTAATAAATTAGACATTTGTGATCATAAATTTGTAAATTCAGAATGATATTTTAAAATCCATGGTGTAGTTCAAAACATTATATCTAAAAGTAGTGATGAAATTATTATAAATAACAGAATTTGCATCTTCACAGGATTTTCTATCGTGATGATGTCAATATGGCCATATCTCCAAAAGGTTTGTGCACTTCAATCTATTCTTCTCTTAAGTAGCTGTCATAATAGTAACACTTATGTAGCTAAGACTTTTCTAGAGGCTCTCTTTGGTATCCTAACTTAATTGTTATTAGAATAATTTAAGGTAATAATTCCTCAAAGGGGCTTGTAAATAAGGAGATCATATGCTTTATTGTGCAAACCAGCACACTTTTGAAGTGAAAGGAGTGCTATAGCAGGAGAATAGGGTTGTATATACCCAGACAGTCCCAGGTAAATGCAGATGTATAGTCAGCTACTTATTAGCCACCTTCCCAGCCCATCAATACCCCTTCCCTAATTAAAAGGCAACTAAGCTAGACATAGTCTGAATTCCTAAAATGTATAAATAATATTTCTATGGAATAATTACATGCTTTCATATAGAATTAATTTGGGTTATCAGGTGACATTGTAAAAAGAATAGATAATATATGTATGTTGATGCTGTGGTTACTAGATAGGTAAGTTTGGTTATCAGGTGATCAAGTTCTGTCAATTCTATCTTTAAAAAATATATATTGGCTTATAACATTGTGTAAATATCTGTCAATTCTGTCTTAAAACTCCAGTAATGACCTTATTAAAAATCAGTAAGTTGGAGACATACTTAATTGATAACAATATTTCAGTTAAATTTCTTAAAGAAGTTCCTCTGTACTTCCTAACTCTTACTCACTCCTTAACCAGCTACATTCTGATTAACTCCTCTGCTCCCCTGACACTGCTCTTGATGAGGTCTCCAGGGACTTAATTGCTCACTAAATACTAGATACTTTTCAGTCCTTACTTCAGGTGACTTTTGGGTAGTGTTTGACATTGTTGTCCTCTCTCTACTTGAAACCCTCTCCTACTTCCATGACATTATTCTTAATGCTTTATTCTTAAATTCTTTTGTGGGGAGGGTATATATAGCTCAGTGGTAGTGTATGCTTAGCATGCATGAGGTCCTGGCTTCAATCCCCAGTACCTCCATTAAAAAAATTTTTTTAAAAAAATAGATAAACTTAATTACCCGCTGCAAACCCCCCACCCCCACCCCAGCAAAAAAATTCTGTTGTGTATTTTTCTTTATCAACTTGCTCCTTATGCTTTGTTTTTCTTCAGAGGGACGTGTGTGTGTGTTTTAGCCTTACTCCTAAGCCTTCACCATACTAGATCGAAAGCCAGTAATTTGTTAGACATATGTGCTTGGATGAACCTAAGGTCCTCAGTTATTTACACATTTTTCTCCTTTTTTTCTGGAATGCTTTCCTTCCTACCATCTCACCTTTCCTCTGTCATTCCCTTCCTCCTCACTATTTTTAATTAATTCTCCAAGGTGTTGCTCCAATGTTACCTCCTCTGAAAAGCCTTCTCTTGCTGCCCCTCACCCCCATTTGGGTTAGAAGGTTTTCCTATGTGCTTCCATATCCCTTTATCATTAACATTTAGCATTGAGTGTTGTAACTGTGTTACGGAGAGTTCACCTAACATCCCTACTAGATTGTTAAAATGATCAGGTGGCTTCAACAAAAATAGTAGACATATTTGGCAAATACTTAGGGTTTAAAAATGATAAGCTATTATATAAGAAATTTATTGATGTTTATTTCACTTTAGTTTTTTTGGTTTTTATGAATTTTTAACTTTTTGAAAATGCAACTTTCTTATGCTGTCTTTTAAAAGAAATGTAAGAAGAAAATTCCAGACTTTACTTTTTAGTGATTTAGTGCCACATTTTCATTGCCATTTTGAAAATTAACTTAAACTACCTACTACCTTAAAATTTTTCATTCTTAATTTAAGGCTACTGACTCTTTTATAATAGCATGTTGCCAAATATTACTTAGCTTAAAAGCCATCTGTGAGAAAGAGAAAAAGCTAGGCCAAAAAATCTTAAAAAACAAACAAACAAGCAACTATCTTTCTGAAAGGAATTTGGCATTACTATGAATCTCTGACTTGTGCTTCTGGCCCTGCCTGATAGACAGCTATCAGCCAATGATTCCTTAGGCTATATTGTCCAGAGTTGTGGTTGATTTCCAGGAAGACTCATATTCTTAAGCCCAGATTTTGAATTGGAATGGTAGGTTATTCTATAGACTCAGGTATATAGTGGAAATAGTCATGCGTGAGTTATAATAAAACTGACATATCAGTAAAAACAAAATGCTAAGAAATACTAACTTTTAAATTGCATAGATAACATTCATTTAGTGCATACCTTATACTGATGTTGACGTTATACATATATTGGCTTAAATAATTCTTATAACAGCTCTGTGAAGTTAGCCCTATTTGACAGATAAAGAATTAAAGCATGCTGGTTTTTTTCCTGACCTACTCAAATGCAAAATTTTTCAGAATCTGATAAGTAGAACCTGATTTGGAAACTCATTGATGCGGGCACTGTGTTTACTCATTTTTGTGTCTGTATTGCCTTACACAGGTTTTGTCACAGAGGTCTCAGTGACTGTTAATTGAATGAATAAATAATAATCTATAATTAAATAGTTGAAGAGGCTTGGAACACCCATAGTAATGTCTCAACTCCCATAGCAAAGCATTACGATTTCTAGAACTTTGACTTTGTCAACATTATTAACATATTTAGCGAAGAATGTTTTGAAATTCAATACTGTGTACTGGGTTTTGTTTTTTTTTTTTAAGAGAAGATGTAGATCTAACTTCCACTGAAGTGTGTAAAACCAACAAGTTTACAGATAATTATCATATAAGTGTAAAAGTACAAGTCTAAAAGTACGGGGCAGTGTACATGTGGGGAGCAAGTGTGAGCAAACAAGCGTGAGGGAGGAAGGGAGTCAGAGAGAGAGGGGCAGAAGACACAGGCACAAGAGACTTATGCACAGACAGACACAGACAGATGTTAGTGCTTGGGAGATGTTGCTAATCTAGACTAAAGAGATCCTGGAATCTTTCCAAAGTCAGTTATTCCTGAGCTGAGTTTGAAGACCTATAGAAATTGATCCTGAAGGAGTGGTCCGGGCTGGGGAGTGGGAGGTTGGAAAGGCATTCCTGATGGAAGAAGCAGTAGAGGAACCTCTGCAAAGGCCTGGAAGCAAAAAGCTTGACTCATTTTGGAAATACCAAACGGTTCTGTTTGACTAGAAGTTAGGACTGAGTTGAGGGAGCATACAGAGAGATGAGGTTAGAGTGGCCAGCTTGTGAGCTGGTTTTTCATAACAAGTGGTTTAGATTTTATCCTGAAAACAGTATGATAGAGATCATTAGTGGTGGCCAGAGGACCAGAAACAAGATTCTGTTATTACTGTAAGAGAGAAACACACAGGAGCACAGATAACAGTTCAGTTACTAAATTGATACCTTCTGTTGTAGTATAGACCTATATCTCCCAAACCATTTAACTTCCATGTTTCAATTCTAGCAAAACTCTAGCAGATTCCAGTTTTCCAGTCATTCACTGTAAAGAATAATATCAAATTACAGTAGCAAATACTGTTAAAATTATTAGAGTCATCTCCAGGAGTCAGGAGTCAGCTCACTTCTGTCTGTGAAAGGGTCACTTGACTGTTATTAACTGATATCCTGAAAAGATACTTTTATCCTTTTGCTTTCTAACTACTAGACATTTAACATTAAAATTGAATTTTCATTGCTTTTTGAAAATTAATTTTTAAATTTATGACATAAAGTTGTTATACTTGTTCACTCTTATTTCTCATTCCCCACAAACAAAATTATACCTAAATATCTTCCTTTTAAGCTATTTAGATATCTTTAGAGAAGAAAAGGCCATGGTTTTCCTTATTAAGTTGTTGTACCTCTTAACCTATATATCTTTAAACTTACTTCCTAAAATTTAATGGTTCTTATTTTTCCGAATGTATATATATAGCCTACCATATTTTAAAAAAAAACACAATCTATTGATTTATTCTATAGTCCCTTTTGTAAGCTAAAATTTTCTATTTTATGAAAGTATTTTATTTTCTGAGTTTTAATCATTTGGTCCTTCCTTCAACATTCATCATGATATATAGACCCTCTTTGATAGAATCCTGAATTGTCTATGCTAAAAGGAAGAATTATTAATAGGTATAATGGGAGAAATTTTATTATCCTCTTTAAGCATTTAATTATTGTACCCAGTTTAAAAAGATAGATTCATAGTGCTAATGGCTATTTAACTTAGAGTGTTAAGCCTAAATGTACTTACAAGAATTAAAGATTGGCATATTTTTATGATGTTATTATAAGGTATATAATGTGATTATCTTTTAAACAAGATTTTTATGATACAGAATTTCTGTAATTACTCTAAAAGATGAAGTTTCTTAAGCATTTTTCCAGGTGTATAGTGAATTGTTAGCACATTTAATTGTAATGTCAGAAGTTTGAATTCCTCACTATAAGTAAGGGTGTTACAAAACTTACATATACAAGAATTATTTTTTTAAATTCTTTTAATAAGAAATGTTACTGGTCAGAAAAATGTATTTAGATTTTAAACTTTACTCTTCTTGGATAAGAATTTTTAAAGCATTGTAATCTTTTTTCCTGCAGATTGATCAGACAGCCGATGCAAGTTTTTTGGGCTGGGTTATTGCTTCGTTTAGTCTTGGCCAAATGGTAGCTTCACCTATATTTGGTTTGTGGTCTAATTATAGACCAAGAAAAGAACCTCTTATTGTTTCAACTCTCATTTCGGTGGGAGCCAACTGCCTCTATGCGTATGTCCACGTTCCAGCTTCTCATAATAAATACTACATGTTGGTTGCTCGAGGATTGGTGGGATTTGGAGCAGGTAATCTGTATGTATATGTTTGGTTGTTCATCCTGACATTTATATGTATCTCTCACTTGGTGTCACCCCTTCTCAGTTTCATATACCACATTCAATAAATACAGGTGTCTCATTGCAAATAGACAAATATCTGTCCTGTCATTTTGCCTTTACTCATAATGTTTCTCCTGATGTTCCCATTACCTATAGTTTCTATCTTCTGTTCCCATCATTCTTCATCCTTTAGGATTCAGTTCAAGTTTCACATGTTCCATGAAGGTTTACCCTACCCCTTAACAGATCTTTCCTTTCTCTAACATGTCTCTGGCATTTGCTTATATATTGTTTTGCACTGTTTTCATCCTTTATCACCAACTAGATAGCAAATTTATTGTAAGTGAAGACAATTTATAATTTTTTTAAAAATTATTGATTGATTGATTGGAAGTACTGGGGATTGAACCCAGGACCTTGTGCAGGCTAAGCATGTGCCCTACCACTGAGCTATATGCCCCCCACCACCAATTTATGACTTTTAAAAATATTCTGTAGTCCCTAGTAGATTCTCTTCAACATAATAAGTGCTCAACAAAGTTTTTTTGAGTTAAATTATCTGTTTCTTATGTTACAGGTCTCAACATGAATAGTGTGTATCATCTTTCTTTTTAAAATAGTGTAGTAATTAGAAGTATACCATTCACTCAATACTTTCTTGGTATTTAATGATGAAAAAAAAGTTTACCATTCCTGAAATGCCATTTTTTTCATTCATTCAAATCTTTAACTGTGTTTTCATATTTCTACAAGTAATATTTCCCATTAATTGATGCATTTGTTCACTATATATGCCTTGTGTAATCATAAAAGGGAAGTGGTGACTATACTGTAGATTAATATTTCCTCTTCTGCATAGAGCCAAATTAAATTGAACTTTATAAATGGAAGAATATTTTCTTTTACTTTGAGTTATCATGTCTTTTCTTAGGAAATGTAGCAGTTATTAGATCATATATTGCTGGTGCTACCTCTCTTCAGGAAAGAACAAGTTCTATGGCAAACACAAGTGCATGTCAAGCATTAGGTTTTATTCTAGGTCCAGGTAAGTATTCTTCACTTGTCATTACTTGAATTTGAATTGGGAAACTTTTGAGTTTCAAATGTTAAATGAAATCCAAGTATTAAACCTCTTAGCTGAAGAAAAGGGAGGGAAACGGGTATTTTTTGATCCAGCAGCCAGGCTAGGCTCTTATATGTGTTAACTCTTACTCTTTAAATTAAGTGCTGTTAGTCCCATTGTACTGATTAAGAAACCAAGGCATAGAGAATATAAATAAATTATCCAGGGTCACCCTGATAGTAAATTAAAAATCTGAGGTTCAAACCTAACTGTCTGATTCCAAAGTATGTGTTCTGTCAGATAATCATTTAGCTTAACATCTCAGCAAGAGTTTGCTTTTCTTCCTGTTTATTAGAAACAAAATTCTTTTAACTGAAAGATTTGAGGAAAGTAATTTGAGGAAGTTCTTTACCCTTTTGCCTTTTGCATTTTGCCCATACTATTAAGATTTTTCTAAGGTTGAAGAAAATGATAGAAGAAAGTGAGAATTTAAAATAGATTTGCTATTCTTGTCCTCTTCCCAAGCTTTCATACTTTAGCTGAGTATAAAAATATATTAATGAGATTCAGTATTTTCCTAAGGCCAATTAATTTTCTGCTAAATGAGTAGAGAACTTAACTTTTTGTTCCTAGAATAACATTGAAAAGCCATAATTTGGCCCATGCTTTTAATATCGCAGTTATGAATATCATGAATTTGAATCCAACTCAGTTTACTTCATCGTTAACACCCCAATCCCACTGCGGTTTCTATTATTTCTGTTACTTCTTCTCTTTCACAGAAGAGAATAATTCATCAGTCACCAAAATCTAATATTTCAGTTTAGCATTCTGGAATAAAATATAAGCAGAAATCTAGAATAATTGAACCTACTGCCTTATTATAAAATACATGAGGGCATAGTCTGAGTCTTCTTTAATTTACCACTCTACAGTTGGTATCTAGCATAGTACCTGGTATAGGCTTGGGTTCTCAGTAAATATTTTGGCCATCTAAAAATCATTTTAAAGATTATTCACTTAAACATTTTGGAGTAAAGATGATTAAATGTAGGCCTGAAAAGATTAGATGACTTTTCCAACAATAAACACATCAATAAGTACTAACATTTCCTAACTGCTTACTGTGTGCTAGACTGTTCTGAGTACTTTAAGTGCAGTATTTTACTTAATCCTCACCCTAAGGTTACATGTAAAGTACTGGCAAAGCCAGATATGGAATCTCAATCAGGAGAGCAAACCAGTACTTTTGTAATGCGATTTTTGCCACAGATCCAAATTTAAAATGATATTAGATATATATAATTTAAATACCATATACATAGTAATATTTTAAAATATTGAGTTGAAATGTGACATTTTCTTATAATCAAATTGATTAAACTTTAATAATTTATTTATGGAAGGAGTTGTATACTTTAAATTTCCTATGGAGCTATTTAAAAAAAAGAAGGTACAGACAAGTTAGGTTAGATATAATCCCTTATGAATGCATTTACATCAGTGCTTCTCGATCAGTTTTTTCATTATTATCTCCCTAAGGAGGCTTTTTAGGCCTTTTTTTCCTAATCATTCCGTCCCATGACATTTTAATACCACAGATCTGTGTTAAATGTCTTTTCTGTACTGTATGCATATCTGTGCTTTATACAGAAAAAGAGTGAATTTTTTGCCTCTCCCCCTCAAGAACCAATTTTCTTATCCCTATTGAGATGCCTGATGCAGATGGATGATTCCATAGTGTTACTTCCAATTTTGTGGTAAATGTTTTTCGCATTTAGTTTAGCCTGTGCCTCCCATATAATATCTGTATACATTTTATTTTAATAAGTTTTTCAGACTTGTTTTGCACTCATTGGAGAAAAGGGCGTGACATGGGATACCATTAAGCTGCAGATAAACATGTACACAGCACCAGTTTTACTTGGCGCCTTCCTGGGAATTTTAAATATTATTCTGATCCTTACAATATTAAGGTAATTAGATTGAAATGATAAAACTACTTTTGTAGATTGTGAAATTAAATAAGGGTTATCATTATTAGAGGATTATTATTTCTATGATGTCTTTATTTGATTTTTGATGCCTATAGCTGTGTTCTTATTTTTTGATCAGTTAATGCATGTGTTACTCATAACTAAAATAATAGACAATGAAAGAAAACGTTATAAGGTTTTTGAAGATTCAAGGTTTGGTCTTGATTTACTAACTGTAAGTTTCTAAGTAGGGGAATGGCATGAAAGCTACATTTTAAGTAGATTAATGATTAGTATTAACCTTAAATACAGAAGTTGCTTGTAATGTTTATCTCTTTTATGTATTAGAAGAAATTTTATGAAACTACTTTATATTCCTTTAGAGAGTTTATCCAAGAGTCCAGAAACATTCATAACTCATGTTAAAAATCATTGAAAAACTTAAAATACTGATTAAAATAGATCATTTATGCTTTTGGATGAATTGAGTACTTTTTCATTTTCTCTGATAATATAATAATTGTAACATATCTTTTAAATTTTATTGGTTATATCTCATTGGTAATAATTTTATTACTCAGAAGGCAATAGAAGAAACTATCCGAATATGAAAAGATAGACAGATAGCTTATAATAAATTAAAACCATTTATCTATTATACTAAGCCTTTCATGGATACACTATTTATGTTTTTCTTTTAAGAGAACATCGTGTGGATGACTCAGGACGACAGTGTAAAAATGTTAATTTTGAAGAAGGTACTATTAACCTGTTTGACTAAATTACTATAATATTACAAAGTGTTTCTAATGATTCTGTCTGTTTGGTATTTACTTGAATTTTGCTTCTGAGGACAGTACAATGGATAATTGGGGAAGATCTTCAAAGCTAAAAGTTACCTAAATTGATTTCTAGATAGTCATTTGGTGTTCATAATCGACAAGCTTAAAACCATTGTTAAATCTTGTTTTCAAAGAGCCAATATCCTAAAATCCTTGAGATCTTTGAAATGATTTCAGTATTTTGCTACCAAAATTACTTTATATCTTTCTGTTTCAAGCATTTCTTTGTTCCCTTAATCATGGAAATAAGTATGGTTTCTCTTTTGTGTTTTTATTCTTTTGGTATACTCTATAAATGCACATTTTTATCCTTTAGATCTTTCTCTGACTCATAAATAGGTACCCAATCTGGTAAGCAGGTATATTTCACTAAATAAAGCATTATTTAAATACCAACTATGTTCTTCTTGGGGAGTGTCCCCCTTGTAAAAAAAAATGCATCTAGTCCTTGCCCTCAAGGAGTTTATGAAGTTGTGAAAAAAAAAGTGTTATTTTACCAAGTTTTTTGATAGCTATTTTATTTAATTTTCACAACAAAACTAGTGGAAGGTAAAGTTAAAAGTAGTAGGGTGGAGAGCAGAGTGGTGAGGAGCTCTAGCAAGTTTTGAACTAAGGAGAAGTGTGACAATAGTCAGATTCCATGTGAGGCTAATCCAGATATGTGAAGGTTTGAACTACGGCAGTAACTGAGAATGGAGAAGGAGTAGATATGAGGTTTTGAAGGTTTTTGACAGATTGGATAGGGAATATAAGGACTAAGGGAGTTGAAGATATCTGCCAGGTTTTGATTTTGGATAATTAAAAGTATGAAAGAGAACAAGAATTTAAGAAGGGATACTGGCTGAAAAGATAAAAGGTGATTTCAATTTGGATTAAGCCAAATGTAATGCTACATTAGAACAGCTGAAAAATTCCAGAGGTGTTTTTAATGTTAGCAGTAGAGATCAAAGCTAGAGATACAAATTTGGGGATCATCCAGGGGAAAGCAGTACAGCAACAAAGAGAGTGAGGGAAAAGAGGAAAGGAAGGGGTTAATAAATCAAGTGTGGCAAAATACAATTGAATCTAGGACATAGATAAATAACGATATATTTAAAACTTTTCAAAATAAAAAGACAGAAAGAATGAATGGTGAGGAAGTGCCAGCTGTGGGTATAAGCTGCTTTTTTGAAAAGGTGAAAAATAGGCTGCTAACTTAAAGGACCTATCAGGTAAAGGGAATGAGCTAGTTAAAGAGGATGAGGTTAAAGGGCAATAAGCAAAATCTTTCACAAGTTGAAGGGGATTACCATCTAGATCCTTGCTTCTTTGACTTTAATGTGCTTACATAGTGCCTGGGAACCTTGTTAAAATGCAGGCTCTGGTTGAGTAAGGAGGCCTGGGGTGAGGCCTGAGTGAAGAGAGTCTACATTTATAACAAGCTTCCATATGAGCTGATGCTACTCGTCTATGAACCACACTTTGAGTAGCAAAGACTTACAGTTATACCATTCAGTACTATAGCCACTAGTCACATTTGGCTATTTAAATTTATTGACACTAGCGACATTTCAAGTGCTCAGTGGGTATATGTGACTAGCAGCTGTATTAGACAGTACACAGAAAGAACATTTCCATCATGTCAGTTCTCTTGGACAGCCCTGATCTAAAGCACAAATGAGAATTTAGAAAAGAGAGATCTATTTTCTTTCATAAGATTTCTAGGTTCTTCAAAATAATTTTAATAAAACAAAAATTATTTTTAAATTTCAATGTCTAGATAAAATATATCAGGTTTATTCCTATTATTAAAGATGTTATCATGGGATAAGGCTAGAATTTCCAATTACATAGTATTTTAATCAATATGCTAATGCAATATTTTCTTAAAATTCTTATAATTAGGATACCTAGTCAATCCCCATGGTTTAGGATGCAACATTTCTGAGTTTCCCTACCAAAGCTAGCACTGGGTGGAGGCTGCAGAAAACTAACCACATAAGAAGTAAACTCCAGACTGACATGGGGCATTGTTGATATTTGATTCAAAGGAGTAAAGACTGGCTTCTAGGTGGTGACTGAGATTCAGGGAGGCCTATCCAAATAACACAGGGCTCACAAGGACCAGAATCTACCTCAGAAAAATACCTGGACAAAGATGACCAGTTTTCTTTGTGTGATTAGAAAGGGAGGTCATAACATTGTCGAGTGTCCAAGGTGCTTAACTGCCCCCAAGTATAGCAGACTATTTCCGGACCTCACTTATTATTGGAGGAGGAACTTCTCCTGAAATATAAAGGCAGGCACTCATATAAAAAAAATACAGAAACTTACTGTGTCTTAGGAAAGTCACCCTGTCCCCGTTGCTGCTACACATACACTTAAAGATTGTATAAATGAATACATTCTTGTATTACTTACCTGGTTTACTCTGAATAAGTGGGTAAATTATAAAATAGCATGATGGGTATATATAAATACATGTATATGGCTTCATACTACTCAATTATATCAGATATGGCTTATATTGAGTGTGTTACTTAACTACATAGTTAAGTGAATATACACATTTTGCCTTCCTAATTTATAAAACCACCATCAAATCTTGTTGGTTCTTAGCAAAAAATATAAATGATAATGTAAGGACTTAAAATTGTGGTAAAAACATAAGGATATTTACTAATACTAATTTCACATACCATTTCAAAATATGTATCCATTGAAGTGAATCACAGAATTAAGAAGTGATTTAATAAACTATTTGAAGTCTTCATGAAGTCCTCATAAATTCAAAATTTAGGTAAGGTAGACAAAAATGCAACTGAATTTTAAAGCACATGTATTTAGTTGAGATCATTTTATAGAATTCTATAAAAACACAGTTCTATTTTTCATTGAAAGACAACAAGTAGAAAATCTGAGTATTTCCTGTAGGCAGCAGAATTGAAGTGTATGTCCTGGGAAGAAAATTCACTTTACTTTTAAATGCCACTTAAAAATTATTTCTGTCATGTAAATTCCATTACTTTTAAACTGCTTCGAAGTGTAAAAAATGATTTTGAATGTTTAGTTGTTGAATTCACTACATGTAATTTTTACACCACTTAATGTTGTAAGAAAAATTGGATGTGTAAATAATGTAATTTTTTGTTTGTTTACTATAGCAAGTACAGATGAAATTCAAGTCCCTCAAGGAAGTATTGATCAAGTTGCTGTTGTGGCCAGCAATGTTCTGTTTTTCGTGATTCTGTTTATCTTTGCCCTTTTTGAAACGTAAGTTTTATTTTGTTTTTACCTAAATTGTATTGTGTAACCTGTTTTTCTTAATGCAGTATTAATCAAGCATATAGATGTTCTCAAAAACCTTATGTAAGGCATATTTTCCTTGTCATGATGTAAAAAGCATATATAAATTTTTTGCTTTTCAACTTGAATGTAGTTAATTTTAATTCTCTGCCTGTAATCTTAGTTCCTTATATTACTTCCATATAAAGGAATCTGTCTCACTAGTCTTTCTCCCCTTCCTCTGAGTTTTATGATAAATAACAGTTAGAAAACTTTAATTGTGTATTAATTTAATTAACTTTAAGCCAAATAGCTCCCTGTTTATGTATGCTGGGTTCAGTCTAGAAATTTTAAATCTGTTTAAGCCCTGATCCTGAAAAAAGCTAGCATATTACAAAATATCTGCCTTGTGTGGGCTTTGTTGACCATTAGTTATCATATGGCTTTTTCATTTTTAAAATACCTTTCCATTATATTATTAAAATAGTACAATCTTATAAATATTCCAAACACTACGACTGTATTTCCACATCCCCTCCTCTCCCTGGTGGTTACCACTGCTGATACTTCAGTGTGTATTTTTTTCCAACATTTTTTCTATGTAACTGTAAGTATTGGGGGGTGTGTATGTCCATTAAACCAACACAGAATATGTGATATTATCATTTGATAACTTGGTTTGTTCACTTGTCAAGATAATGTAACATTATTATGCCAGTACTTTTTTTCCCCAGCCCCACCCTGCCCCACCCCCTATTCAAGTACATTTTGTGCAGGATCTACTGGATTTTTTTTTAAATAATTGAGATAGGTGAAAGTTTTAGCTCATTTGGTTTTGGGGGGCATATATGTTATTATGGTAAATATACATAACATAAAACTTACATTTTAACTTTTTTTTCAATTTTATGGGTATGATTTATTCTCTTATGTATTTATTTCCCATTAATCCATGTTGAACTGTGTTGTTGGACATATGTTAAACTTTGAGTCTGCTGTGATTCTTAGAGTTTTTCTGCCATATTTAATTTTTTTTTAACTGAGATAGAATTGGTATATAATAATATATTCATTTCAGGGGTACCATTTTAATTATCTTTAACTGTGCAATTCAGTGGCTTTAAATACATTCACAATGCTGTACAACCACCACTGCCACCCATTTCCAGAACCTTTTCATCATCCCAAACAGAAGCGCTACACCCATTAATAAGTCCCCATTCCCCCCTCACCCAGCCCCTGATTGCCTCTATTCTACTTTCTCTCTCTATGTATTTGCCTGTTCTAGCTACTTCATAAGTGGAATCATGCAAACTTCTGTCATTTGGTGTCTTGCATATTTCACTTGGCATGATGTTTTCAAGGTTCATCCAAGTTGTAGCATGTGTTAGAATTTCATACCTTTTTATGGCTGAATAATATTCCATTGTATGTATAAACCAATTTTGTTTATCCATTCATCTGTCAGTGGAAATTTGGGTTATTTCCACCTTTTGCTATTGAAAATAGTGCTACTATGAACATTGGTATACAAGTCTCTGAGTCTTCACTTTCAGTTCTTTTGGGTATATACCCAGAAGTGGAATTGATGGATCATATGATAATTATATGTTAGCTTATTGAGGAATCACTGAACTATTTTCCAGAGCAGCTTATCTGATTTTAAAGTTAAAAATGGTGATGTTCCTTTTTTTTTTTTAAGAATGAATATTTTAATTCCTTTTTGTAGCAAGTTAACAGAAGGAGGTAACAAGTAGTAAAAGAAGTTGGCTAGGAAGGAGACAGTCATATAAAGGAAGTATATCATTCAGAGGTAGGGAGAAGAATATGTACATTCAAAGATAGGTATGAAAGAGACTGAGAAAGAGAAAAAAAATCAGAACCAGAAGGTTCTAATAACTAAATAATAGTAACATGATTTCATTGGAAAGAGACCAATTTAAACCAAAATGAAACCATGATTTTTTAATTATATTAGAATGGTAGGAATTATGGTTGGTTGGTTTCATTTTCCTGTTTTTCAGACTTTTTCCAATGTGCCTATGTTACTTATATAAATAAAATAAATATTTAAGAAACGTGAACAGCCAAACTAAGTGGCTTGTGTATGTAACAACAAAATGTTCTTAAACTGTGTTAAAATTTTTGTAGATGTGAATCTGGTGTCACTTTTAAAAGGGATGCAAATTCTTAAATGTGTTGCTATCATTAAAGCTTTTGTTTCACCTTTAGGTAACAATGACTATGATTTAAACAAAATAAAAATAATTTATTTGTTTTTCTTAGGATCGTTACTCCATTAACAATGGACATGTATGCCTGGACCAGAGAACAAGCTGTATTGTATGATGGAATAATCCTTGCTGCTCTTGGAGTCGAGGCAGTTATTATTTTCATGGGGGTAAAATTACTTTCCAAAAAGTAAGTCATTTGTCTTTGGCTTTATTTCAAGTCTTTTTTATAAAAGTGAAACACAAAACAGAGCTAACAATGCAAATGAATGTGTTAATAAAATATTGTAAAACTTTTCTCTTATTATGTACAGATTTAAAATTTATTAAGGGAGCCTATTTCTATACCATGGAGTAAGGTCTTTTGTAAAGCGAGTTATTTTACAAAGTGAGTAATTCTCTTTTAATGTGTCTTTTGTATACTATGCTTTATTTAAATAATTTCTATATTTTATGAAACATTTTCCTGCTGTGTGATAATACATGTTATGCACCAGGAAAGCATTAATGATTAAGTCTGGAAAATTCTTGTTAAAATTACCAGACTTCTTTACTCGAAAACTTCTAAATCATCAGTATATATTTACTGTATCACCAGCATGACAAATAGAGTATGTAGCATTTCTAAAAGTTAATTGTAACTTTGATCTTGAGATTCTTCTCAAGAATCATTTCGTAAAAGTACAACTGTAAAGAACACACTATGAGGGAAATGCTTGTATAAAATTTAGTTCATCCACATAGTCTGAGTGAGGGACATTAGTTGATGAATTTAGATAATTCTAACTATTTAATTATTTCTAAAATATTTCTATAATATTGCAGAACTTTTGTATAAAGTTCTAAAGTCAATTAACAAATATTGAATCAGTGCTAAGGGCCAGGTGCTGTGGGAGTACTACAAAGTTTCCTGTCCTTACAGTGCCAAGTAGACGGGCCAAGATACAGATAGAGACGTAGACATAGATTCATATTCAAAGTTCAATAATAGTAAATACATTACATCTTGTTACAGAAGTGGAGTGGTCCTGCTGATAGGAGTCCTTACAAGTTGTCCAATTCCATACATTCAGAGAGCTTGTATTCTACTAGGGGGAAAGCCAATAAATGCAAATGTGAAATCAGGTCATGACAAGCACTATGAAGACTAGACCAGAGGAAGAGAACAAAAAAGGGACAAGGGAAGGGATGGGAGAGAGGGGACGTATTATTTTGATTGATTGCTCCAGGAAGCCAGCTGAAACAGAAGCTACATTCAAGCAGAGACCTCAGTGAAGTCAGAGAATTAGCCATGCAGTGGCCTGGAACTCTCTTCCTCCAGAAGACTGAGTTTAAGGGACAAGCAGGAAAGCCACTTAGGCCAGGAGCAGAGTGAGAGAAATGGCAATGGGAGAAGATCAGGTTGAAAAGATAGGAAGCTTTGTAGGTATTCTGAGGCTGATGGAAGTGTTGGGTTTTAGGAAGTCTTTGGTCTTGTTTGTATATTTCACTTTTTGTTATGGAAAATTTCTAACATACACAAAGGTGTAGAGAGAATCATGTACTGAATCTCTAATGTCTGTTACCCAGCTTCAACATTATAAACCCTTGGACAGTCTTGATTCATTTCTATCTACGCCTACTCCACACTCCCCGTCCCGTACACCTGGATTATTCTGAAGCTGATTTTAGACATCATTTCATGTCATAAATATTTCAGTATGTATCTGTAAAAGTTTACAATTACATTACAACACATTATATTACAACATTATCATATCTAAAAAAATTAGTAGTGATTTCTAAATATCATCAAATATCCAGGGAGTATTCAAATTTTTCCATTGTCTCAAATTGTTTAAATTTTTTTTGTTTTATATTGTTTTATTTCACAGTACTCACTTGACTCAGGCTCTTATATTTCCTGAATCTCTTTTAATTTGTGGGTTTCTTTCCCATCTCTTCCATCTCTTTCTCTCTCTCTCCTTTACAAATTGAAGCGACCACGATGTTTACCTATAGTTTCCCACATTTTGGATCTTGCTGAATAAATCCCTGTGGTGTTTAATATTTCTTTGTTTAATATTTTCCTGTACTTACTGAATTTCTCGAAAATTGGCACTTAGATCTAGAAGCTTGATGAAGTTTGAGTTCAGTTTTTTGGCAAGAATGTTTTATAAGTGGTGTTATGTGCTTACATCAGGTGAAATGTTTATCTCTTTTTATGATGTAGGTGACCTTTGACCATTCCCCAAATCAGTTAATTTGTTAATAGAGCATTGCAAAATCCTGGTATTTTAATTCTGTCATTCCTTTATCTATTTGTTGAAATACTTTGAGTAAAAAGAGCCTTCCCATCACCAACTATTTGGTTATCCTGATGGTTCACTTTTTATAGGAGACACAGGGTGATTTTTTTCCTTTTATTCACTGATTTTTAAAATAATGAATTGTTTCCCTAACATCCTCTAAAAGGGACTGAGTATTTTATTTTAATATAGTATGGATTTATAGATTATAACATTTTTATGTGTTTCAAGTCATTGTCATTACTATTCTTTTTGGTGTTCACGTTGTCAAATTCTTGGCCAGCTTCATCAGGTTGGCTCTGAGTCTTTTTACCATGATCTAGTAGTCACTGATAGCTTCTGTGCTTTCTGGTATGATTAGACATTCAGGCTCATCTTGCACATTTTCTGTCCCAGATCTGAAATCAGCCAGTTTTTAAAGGAGTCCTGGTTCCTTTTAGTGGGAAATTATATTTTACATTCATATTAATTAGTATATCACTAAAAGCATCATGATATTATTTTATTTATAGTTTTAAAAATTCTAAAAGTAGTTAAACTGTGTTATAATGTTTCATTTTTAAATTACAGAGTTTCTGTTCTTTAACAGGATTGGCGAGCGTGCTATTCTGCTGGGAGGACTCATCGTTGTATGGGCTGGCTTCTTCATCCTGTTACCTTGGGGAAATCAGTTTCCCAAAATACAGTGGGAAGGTATAGCCATACATAATTCTATAATGTTAGCCCCTGTTATTCATCTAAAATTAAGAAGTAATACACTGTGCTGATTTTGTTTTTACAGATTTACATAATAATTCAATCCCTAATACCACATTTGGGGAAATAATTATTACTCTTTGGAAGTCTCCAAGAGAAGATCACAATGAAGGACCAACTGGTTGCCCAATTGAACAAGCCTGGTGCCTCTACACCCCCATGATCCATCTGGCCCAGTTCCTCACATCAGCTGTGCTAATTGGAATAGGCTATCCATCCTGCAATGTTATGTCCTATACATTATATTCAAAAATTCTGGGACCAAAACCTCAGGTGAGTCAGTTACCCAGACATTGCAATTGTGTAAGATAAAACTTGTAAGCACTCATGTTTATTAATACCATTCTCTATTTTCACACAAGCTGATTTAGGGGATTTTTTATCATACTCAGCATTTTAAATTTAAAAACCCCACAACTTTTATAAAGTACTTATAGGATTTGACGGGGTATGGTATAGCTCAGTGTTAGAGTACATACTTGTCACACACCAGGTCATGGGTTCAATCCCCAGTACCTCTATTAAAATAAACAAACAAACAAACAAACCTAATTACCTCTCCTTCCACCACCAAAAATGCTTACAGAATTTGTATGCTGAAATTTAACAAAAAGTACTTTACATTAGAACTCAAAGGTGTTTTGAACTCAGACTATGAGTTCAAGCACAAATTATAGAAACTCGTTCTTAAAGTAGGCAACAGTTAACAAACCAAAACTGATACGCAGATTTGGATCTAGACTTAATTTCATCTGGCCCTGAAGACAGTTATTAAGAGATGGAAACACAATGGTGTGAAAAATGCATTGCACTTATGTGTATTTTAAAGTTAGTTTTTATTATAAGAATTTTCATATTCATTAAGTAAAATTTAGAAAAAGTATAGAAGCAAAATGGAGAAAAATATCAATTACTACCAATGTTCTGGTGAAATATATTTCTACTTCCAGTCTTTTATGTATGTGTATGTATGTCTAACACAAAAATAGGATTATATCATTCATACTATTTTATAATCTGCTTTTTAAAAAAATAACAATATACTATAAGTATTCTCCCATGACATTTCATTTTCTTTTAGAGAATTATTTTTAATGGAGTCACATTTCATCTATGTATATACCATCATTTATTCAGTCATGTTCCTGTTATTGTACATTTACATTATTTCTAGGCTATACTTCTGACTTGTCTTTTTAGTACCAGTTATTTAAAAGGCAACAACATAAAAATAGATAAATTCCATTTATCTTCCTCTTTATAAAAATTAAACTGATAGTTTTATATTTTCAGGGTAGGAATTAGTGTTTCTGTGTTGAAATAAAGCAAAGAGAAAAAAATCTAATACCAGTGTTTTTAAGCTATAAGAATAGGCAAAACATTTTGGTAATTTCTGAGTTTCTTAATCTTTAAGGTTATGTTTTCAGATTTTCAAAATCAAGAATAAAAGCATATTAATTTCAAAAACAATATATGATGGTTGTAATTCAAGTAATTTGAAGTATATATAGCAGAAAAGGAAGGCTCCCCTTACCTTCATCCTAAAATCAACCACTGTCTACTTCATTTGTACCCTTCAAGACATTTTTTATGCCTTTTCAAACATATCCACACTCATGCCTTTTTTAAAAAAGGTAAAATGGATTACATCTCATATACATAAACTATTTTCTGCATCCTGGATTTGTTTGTTTGTTTGTTTGCTTAATATATACCATAGCCTTCTTTCCATGTCAACGCGTATAGATGTTATTCTTGTTATAAGATCTTATTCTGTATAAGACCTTATTCTTTTTAAGCAACTGCTTAGCATTCCATTTATTAAGTGTACCAGAATTTATTTAGTTAATCCACCATTGGCAGACAGTTAGGTTGTTTTCAGTTGGGGGATATTAAAAGTAATGCTGCACTGCACATTCCTGGGTAGATTGTATCAGCTATAGTTTTGGATACAGTAGTTGGAACAGTGACATTATGGTATAGTGGAAATTCAGCCAAATAAGGCTTCAAATCTCTTGGATAAGTTACTTGAATTTTCTGAGCTTTAGTTCCTCATTTGTTAAATGGGGATAACACCAATCATAGAAATTTGTGAACGTTGGAAATAATATATCGGAAAGCATCTAACACAGTATCTGGAAGATAACAAATAGAAAATAAATGTTAGCCCTAAAAGGTAAATTAATAAATTATACTGTTTCCAGGACTTCAGCAGACAATGTTTGTCCTTTTACGCTACTTTTATTATTCCTAACCTGAGAATTATCAAATAAGTTTATTGTTCATTATTTGCTATATTTATAGAGAGGCACTCTATATTTAATTTAAAAATAACAGATGGAGAAAGCGATTCTTGTGAATTTGTCATAGTTTGCTAATAGGAGCATCATCCTTGTTTTAAAAATAACTACACCTAAGTATCAATCTGCTTCTCCCCTCACAGGGTGTGTACATGGGCTGGTTAACAGCTTCTGGAAGTGCAGCACGGATTCTTGGACCCGTGTTCATCAGCCAAGTGTACACTTCCTGGGGCCCACGGTGGGCCTTCAGCCTTGTGTGTGGAATGGTGGTGCTTACCATCACACTCCTGGGTGTGGTTTACAAAAGACTCATCGCATATTCCATACGGCATGGAAGGAGTCAAGAGTAACCTAGCTGAGACTAGGATGGAATGTACTTGCTGTGTGAAACTTTCTCTTCTAAGGCTCAGCTAGACAATTGCTATGAGTCAGTTTCCTAAAGTCAGGTTGCAGATATTATATATTTTGAATAACCAGAAAATATGTTGAATAACACAGGGCATTCTGTGCTTAATTGTGAATAGCAAGATAATGTAAAAATTCTGGATCATAGTTTTCTTATCTCAAAAAAGAAATAGTCTTCATATAACATTTTCTTTGGGTGGCATGAACTCATGAGTGAATAGACAATGGTCTACGAATGTGAGGTTGTAGTCTTAATTCAAACTGCAGAGGTGTCATTAAAATAATGAGAGACCGTCTATGCAGTAAAACCATAAGGACAGTTCTGTATGAATTACCTGTAATAGAATGAAATTATAGAAATTGTTTACCTAAATAGAGGTACTTTTATTCAAATGTACCTCCTTTTTGTTAATTTAAAAATGCATTTTGTTATTATCAAGTTTTCCTTATGAAGCAAATTTATGACTCTTATATTTTCCACTTACCATTCCTGCCATCCTGCCTTGACTTCTATAAGTCATTAGTTTTAATACTACACTTACTGTCTTCTTTTAGTTCAGGATCTCATTGAGTAACCCCTAAATTAATGGATGAGTGTGAGTAATGTTCATAAATGAGCAATAAAGCGGATTAAGAGATCAGGACGGATTTCACTACCTTAGGTAGGGATAACTTACTTTTTTTCTTTCAAGTCCTAATAAATAATTCACTTTAGAAACATAAGCCAGGTATGTGCTATTGTATACATATGTTGAACAGAAAACTGTTAAAATTATTGGCATTTTTCAATTCCCTTAAATTCTAGAGAAAAACCGTTATTTATTTACTTTTTCTATCTCTCGGTACTGGGAAGACACAACAGTTTTCAATCTGTGTCAGCATAGCTACTCAGAACTGCAGGCCATGACAGTCCCTGTCTAATCAGTATTTGAGATAAAATGGCTTTAATCTAATAGTTTACTGAGTTTACTAGAAGTTGGCTAAATCACACTTTCTATGTATACATTTCTACCTCTGCGTAAGCTGAATGCTGCTAATAGAGACTAGTACAGAACTATTTATATGGATAATCAATATTACCCCAAAATGTAAAAATATTTCTAAATACTTTTCTAAATGTTTCCTACTGTAAGATATACATATTTTCAAATCTGAGAGTAAACACTATAATCTGCACTTTATACTAAGTTTGCTGTACTTTTTTTTGTTGGGGGGTAGCTTGAATATCAGAAATTTATTACAGTTCTGGAGGCTAGAAGTATGAGATCAAGGTGTCAGCAAGGTTGGTTTTGTTTGAGGCCTCTCTCCTTGGCTTGTAGATGGTTATTTATTCTCTGTGTCTTTTTGTTTATTTGTTTTTCCAGCTCTATGGAGATATAATTGACATATAACATTGGATAAATTTATGGTGTACAACATGTTGATTTCATACACTTATATATTGCAAAATGATTACCATATTAGAGAGCTCTTTCCATATTCCAGGTAATGTGCAATGTACTGTTTAATTCTCATAGCAGTCTTATAGAGTGAAGATGTTTTACAGATGAAGGAACAGAGGCATAGAGAAATTAAGGTACTTGTCTCAGTAACAGTCTATCTTCAAAGTCTACATTCTTTTTGGGGGGGGGTTGGGTGAGGTAATTAGATTTATTTATTTATTTATTTTTAGAGGAGGTACTGGGGATTGCACCCAGGACCTTGTGTGTGCTAAGCATGCACTCTACCACTTGAGCTATATCCTTCCCACAAAGTCTACATTCTTAACTACTGTTTTTTTTCATAGTGATGAATTAGCCCATCAAGTTGCAGGAGCAGTGAATTAATTGCTAACTGTAGGGTAAATTTAAAGTTACTTATACCAGTGACTCCAATTAGCAGAAATATTTGAGATACATAATTTGAAGCTTATTGACTGGGGCATTTATCTTAGCTTAATAGTTAGACTGTTTCCATGCAAGAATATGACAGAGAGAAGTTTCCCAACTTCTGAAGATTTATAAAATTTTATAAAATTTAGATAAACTGTAACCTTGCAAAAATGACTGCCACCTTCCTTTTTATTGAGAATACTTTCTTCTCCAGAGGATTACACCAACATACATCTTGGCACAAAGGAAGTGACATGGGGTGGAGGAGAGAGCAGTGAGGTAAAGTTTGAGGAGAAAAATCACCTGGTTGAGATCTTGAGTTGACAAGTTGAGTATAAGTTGAAAAAGATGATAGGAGACCTTAAGTATAAAAAAACTTCTAAAAATTACTATTAAGAAAAGACATGTTTTTAAAAATCTAAACTTATACTTGATAAGAAAAAATGATTTTCATAGTTGAAGGGATTTATAACTTCATAAAGTGTTTCTATGTGACCTTGTTAAGCCTGGCTACGTTGAAAAATAAACTCCAGTTCTCTTGCAGTGAATTGGAGGAGTGAAGTATATCTGTATGTTATTTTTTGTTTTGGAGGAGATATACTACTTATCTGCATCTGTTGAGATGCATCATTAAGAATACATTAACTTATTTGGGGTACCATTTTAACTATTCCAGACTTATTTGTAATTGAATGTATCTTACATTGTGATTGTATATTTTCTAATAAACAAGATTATTATATATTTGTTCCTAAAGCCTTAAAAGTTTACTTATTCATATTTATCCTTTAAATATATATTCAAGGGGCCCAAGTATGCACCAATAACCATGCCACTGCGGGGAGCGGAACAGTAAACACAATACACAAAGCCCCTGCCCTCATTAGACTTACATTTTGGCAGGAAAGTGAGACATTAGTCAAATGATAACACAGACGATAATGCTCAAGGGAAGGGCGATGAAAGAGAAGTGTAGGGAGTAATGAAGGCGATGTAGCTGAATGGGAAAGTCAGGGAATATTTTTCTAAGAAAGTAATGATTTAACTAAGGCCTGGTGGAAGAGAATGGTTCAGATTGGTGGAGTGGGACAAGTGCATTTCAGGTAGAAGGCATGATGTGTGCAAAGCCCTGGAGGTGGGAAGATGATGGGGCTTTCCCAGAACTAAAAATAGGTCCAGGGTGGCTGGAGTATAGTGATTGAGAAAAAGTTCTGTTAGTTGAGGCTATGGAGAGACAGTTCAAGACCTTTAGGCTTCAAGCATTAGGACTCCTCTGGTGGCAAGTAAGAGTTAGGTATTCTAACTCTATGCATGGTTGGAGCTAGGAATCCAGATAATGTCATCAGGACTGGTTTTTTCTTTTAGTTCAACATACCTCTGTTTGACTTTATTTTTAGGCACTCTTCATTTTGTGACAAGATGGCCGCTGACAGCCTCAAGCTCGCAATACCTTTATAGCTCACAGTTCTGGGGAAGAATGGCTCAAGCAGAAGTATCAGAAAAGGCTCCAAAAGGCTCCAAGTAGCCAAGTTTAGCGTACATACCCATCCCGGAGTCTACCAGGTGGGCAGGGGATGGATCCAGGCGTGGATCACATATCTATTCTGGGAATATAGTTGTGTGAGGGAAGAACTCTGTCAGAATCATCTCAGTTACATAGAGTAAATAGTTTTATAACTGGGTGGAGAAAAGCAGGTTCCACCAAAGGCAGGTTTCCTGAGTTGACATAGATACTTACCCGCTGTACCCTACACCTCTCAACTGTTTTCACATGATCATAATCATAGAAAATATTGTGGAAAATGGATAAAGCTACTTATACCCAGCTTTTTCAGTCAACCCACAGTCCCTACCAGTGATCTGGGAGCACTAAATGGATCAATTTTCCATTTACAAATGTAACCCATTTGTGATATACCAATGTTAGGAAGAATGTTACTATAAGCACTTAAGTATTTTGGACTTTATTTAAGAGAAATAGGAAAGCATTTAAGATAATTTGGACTCTAAAAAGAAACCTGGGCTCCTTGTAGAAGTGGCTGATTCCAGGTGTGGGGCAAAACGAGCCTACATCTAGTGCCAGAAAGCAAGGGAGTTTATTAAAGACTTCAAAAGTCTTGCCAAAGGGACACAGGAGTCAAATAAAGGGACTTCTAGTAGCCAAAGATGGGGCAATTAAAGCACTGAAAAGAATATCTGCAGTTGATTTAAACACATCAACTGTGTGGAAAATCTATGAGTTCAAAATGTACTAAAAATAAGATCACTGGCCACCTTTGGAGGTTGCTAGGGTTTTAGCTCTTTATTCTAAAAAACAGAAAATAAGGAGGAAGGGTATATAGCTCAGTAGCTATGGTAGTGTGCGTGCTTAGCATGCATGAGGTCCTGGGTTCAATCCCCATTACCCTCATTAAACAAACAAACCTAATTACCTCCCCCTACCCCACAAGAAAAACCCATTAAAAACCAGAAAATAAAGACTCAAGCATCTCTTCTGCCTATCTAAATTTCAGGGTAGTCAAATATTGATGAGGTAAAGTTATTTTCTATAGCATAATCCAAACTACTAAATACAAAAGGATTAATAGAATTAGAAAAATTCCCATTTAGCAACCGTTAGGGAAATAAAAGATAGGGACAAGAATCGTCAGTGAATGGCAAAAACACTAAGTGGAAGATTAATGAGGAACTTTCTAAAGAATGGATGAGGTTAACAACACTTGAACCCACTGTTCATTCTTAACATCATTAAAAATGGGTAAGTGGTATGTGCCTCCTGATTTGATGCAGCAGGAAGTACTCAGTATGGCCTATCAAAGTGTTCCTGCCAGAAAAAAAAAAAAAAAAAAAGAACCAGAATCTAATCAAGCCTATAGATGTGAACTATCAGTTTACAGGAAATACAAAAGATAAATGCCACCACTAGTAAGTAATCATCTAAGCCCAGAAGGTGATACATTCTATAGACAAATGGTTCAGTTTCTTAAAGTTAAACAAAAAATTGGCATAGAAAAAATAAAAGTTGAGAGATCAGAAGTCATAGGTGAAAAGAAACTTCAGAGATACGTAAATCAAATGCATTATAGAGATCTTATTTTTGATCTTGTTTTAAGTCAAATGTAAGAATACTTTTGAGGCAATTGGAGAAATTTGAAACTAGACAACATTAGATGATATTAAGGAATTGTTAATTCTGAGATGTGTTATAGTTATACTTTTTTAGGTCTTTATCTGTTAAAGATATTAAAGAATTTATGATAGAAATTATATGATATCTGGGATTTGCCTCAAAATACTCCAGTGGGGGAAGGATGTCAGTAGGATAGATGAAACAAGATTGGCAAAATATTTGCTGAAGTTGAGTGGGAGCTATGTGGAGGCTCCTTACATTGTTATATCTGTACTTTTTTGTGTTTTTAAATTTCCACAATTAATTTAAAGTAAGTTAATAATATAATTAGCTTTGTCTTTTAGAATAAGCTGGCCGCAGTGTGAAGTATAAATTGGAATGGATGTGGAGGACATTTATCATGTTTGTAGCCACTCTTCCCAAAGACCCTTCCACATTTGAGACCTTCTCATGTTGACCTTCTCCTCTTAGATAGAAGCCAAAATGCATTCACTCTCTCTCTCTCATCTACCCTTGTTGCCAGGGCATGAATTTGTGTTTCTGGCTCTGCCAGTACCTGCCTCCAGTGTGAGACTTGCTAAGGAGTGGAGCAAAAGTGAGCAACATGAGCAAAATTGATTTTGGCGAGGGAGCAAGGTCAGTGGCTTAAATTTTGGAGAAAGCAGTGGCACAGCTCCTGGAACCTAGTCCCATAGCTTCATCAGCATGGATGTGGGATCTGTGCTGAGCTAGGGTTGGTAGGGTGTCTTTTCTGGGGCAGCTTCTGCATTGTGATCCAGCCATTGTTCCTAGCTGCAAAGTCTGAATCTCTATCCCTCCTAGAGTCTATGAGCTAATATCCTTTAATAAATACATTCTCAGCATAAACTACCTAGGTTAGATTCTGATGTTTGCAACTACAAACCATGACTGATAAAGGAGGAAAGAGTAGATGCTTGGAGACAAGCAGGTTATTGCACTAGTTCAGATGAGGTATGCTAGTGACTTGGATTGGGGCAGTGAAATTGGGAATTAAAAGCATATAAAACACATTTTAGAGGTAGCCTGGAAGGATAAGTTGGTGATTAGATGAGGTAAATGAATATGTTAAGAATGATTTCCAGGATTCTGACAGCAGCAAGTAATGCAGATGCCATTTACTGGATTAAATACTGAGCAGAAAAAGGAAGAGTGCAGTTGAACTAAATAACGTTCTTATAGACAACAAAGGAATGCCAGATATGCCCACAAGACAGATAAAACTGGAATGTCATTATAAAATGAACTGAAAGAAATCATTTTAAGTCATGGAAAATTGAAAAAAATGACAAATTATAATTTGAAAAACTGAAAAGTGCAAAAAATTTTCTGAAATGGAGAAATAATAGGAAGATATGAAAATACTGCTGGCAGAGTTCAGGAAAGAATAAGAAACTTATAAGGTGCCACAGACTACTTCATAAGGGAGATTGAAGATGGAGGAAAATTAAAATAACAGAAACAGATAAAAATGATTTGGAAAAAGTGATGGATACAAAAATTAGGCACAGATGATTTAACATACATATTGTAGAAGCCCTTAAAGAAGACAACCAAAGCAATAAAACAGAACAAATTCTAAAAAGTATAATTCAAGAAACATCTTCTGAAAGAAAACTCACACATGTATATGAAGAGGAAACTCAATTTGAAAGAAGGGAGGAAAGGAAAAAAACAAATGTGGTAAGTATAAAGTACAGAATAAGCTGGGACATAAATGCAACAGAACTGTAATGACATAGTAAAATAAATCAGAAATGATAATAAATGTCAACAAAGTAAACTACAGAGGAAATTACATTGGATTAAAAAAATTCAGCTATATGTTATGTATGAGAAGCTCCTGAAGCATAAAGACACATTAAGACTGAAAAAGATGATGAAAAATACACCTAAATTGTGTCAAAGCAAAATGTATTTGTCTTAACCTTCAACATTTAGCTAGGAGTTCCGTTAATGATTTCCATTTTTAAGGGGAAATTCTTATTTCTAATCCTATTTGTATCCATAAGAGAAGGGTTTACATAATTTTCTTTGCCAAAGTTGGATTACCAGTGTATTAAAATGTGTTAATTCTAATAGATATTGCCAAATTGCTTTATCATTTACACTCTAATCAATAATAACTGAGAATGCCTTGCTCTTCTTAGCACTATTATTTTTTCCAATCTCTTTGATAAAGGGAAATGATTTTGTTTTTATTTTGCATTTCTCCAACTATAAATATGGTTGAGCATATTTTCTTTTGGTTGATCATATGGACTTTCTCCTTTGTGAATTATTTGTTCAAATCTTTTGTCCATTTTTCTAATGGGTTGTTTGTCTTTTTCTTATTAATGTTAACTGTAGAATTTGTTACAGATTATTATTTTTGTTCTCACTGCCTTAGGCAAAAACGTCCAAAACAATGTTGAATAATTATGACATTGGGTATTTCCTGACTATTTAATGGAATTGGCTCCAATATTTGTCTTATTATAAAAATCAGAGGAAGCATTAGACTTAACAGTTTATCATATTTAAGTAGTTTCATTCTCCATTTTATGTTGAGTATTTCATTAACAATGGCTGTCCCACTATCAAATATTCTTTTTCCTCATGTTAATTAATTGCATTGTTAAGTTCTTCAGTGTTAAAATGTTTATCATCATTAAAATATAAAAGTATTTTCAGATAAAGGTAGAGAACCAATGTATTTACCATTTGCAAAATTAATTTTTAAAATTTAATTGGATCCTTTTAAACAGGCAAGATTTAAACATGAGTTTACTGAGTAACTTATTTTAAATTAAGTATTTAATTAAATAAATCAAAAGATAAAGTAACTTATCACTGTATTTATTATTTTTTATAAAATGCATTTGCAGAAATGTTTCATCAGAAACTGGTGCTACAAAAATAAATATAAAACATATATACACGTTTACATATGTTACTTATAACATAAATATACATCATTTACACGTTCAAAATTCAAAAACTCCAGCATGTTTTGTCCATGATTCTTAACATGTCTAGGAAGTAGGGAAAACAAAAAAGCAAAAACATACCACAAACTATTTCTACTTTTGCTTTAAAAGGTTATTCAATACAGATATATGAACACAGTAATTTTGAGAGTATATGTTCTAAGAGCAAAGTTAGGTGTCCTATTTTAACTTATAACTACTACATTTTTTAAGTGACTCAAGTTTTTCCTGCTTTGTTCTCTCATTAGAATACATCTATATGGTATAGATTAAAATTATCTTTTATGGAAAGGCTTTCTAAAGAAATTTTTTAAAATAAAAAGAAGTCACTTTACTTGAAAGCCAACAAAAATGTTATTTATTAAACTTATATATCTAGAAGGAGCTTTAATCAATGAAAACTAGGAGCTGGATTAGAAAACATCAAAAGGATGGATGAGAGACACTGTAATTTCTGTTTGATGTATTCTGGTAATTTTTCATTTTCTCCATACCTAAATGAAGCAAACAAAAAAAAAGATAAAATCATAACTTTGTCACCTGGTTTGTATGAGTACCAAAAGGAAAGTTATATTTTTTAGTAATTCTTCAATGGCAAAAGGCACCTCAGAAAGATTATACAAAATTATTTATTAGATAGTGAAATCAAGTTAAGCATGCTCAATTTGTTTCCTTTTAAAATAGATCAATTTCTAAATGTATTAAATAATAAAAAGAAAATCAGATTAAAAAATTTGAACTGACTTTATAATTTCTAAAGCAGGCTGAAAATCTGTATTCCTCATTAAATTGAAGGCCCTAATTTAAAAAAAAAACTAAGCTAAACACATTATAAATACATTTCTACTAAATGTTAACAATTTCCAAAAAACCATATCAAGTGAAATCTGAACTTTTATCTCCTGAACCTGGGTTCTACCCATTTTATATATATATCTTTCTACTTTCTAGAGCGTCTGAAAGAGCTGATTTAACAAAACCTCACTTTATGAGTTCTTTAAATGATGGCACTACATATATACACACCAAAGCAGTTGGTAGATAACCACAAATTATATTTGGCCCAAGTATTTTCTCTACTAAAAGCACTTATCATAAAGTAGCATGTTTGTATTGGCATTATCAGCACCCTTCCTCTTTTTCAGGAAGTTATGGTTTGAAATGTGGAAACCAAACTACTGCTTATTCTTGCTATTGCCAGATTCCTCATTGCTAGCAAATTAATTAGCCTGGCATACATCCTCATTCAGAATGAATGTGTACATTCAGAAGTCTTTTAAACATTAATCACTTTATATTAGATCAGGGGATATAGCTTTTCATTTGGGAAAAATCATCTGGTTATCTATTAAAAGAAAGATTCCCTGTTTCTATGTTCTCTTTACTTTGAACTTGGAAGTTCATTACCTACTGAAAGGGCCAACCTAGTTAGACTAAAGGAATACTAATGCTAAAAGAATCTAACCATTTGGAGTGGATTATCCATACCAATTACCCTGCATTCATGTAGATACTTATAAAATATGTTAAAAAGATGATATGCACTACTAGGAATATTTAACAATTTAAATAATAGTATTAACTTTGTCAACATGAAAACAGTAACTTTATTAGGTCATTTATTTCAACAGACAGAAAACAAAATTATAGCAAAGAGCTGAACATCAACCAGTATTTTAAGAACTTACCTAGTTGTCTGACCATTTGGTGATGTATAACTAATAGAAGACACTCCTGCCTGCACGACCAACTGGGACCCATCATTAAACTGAACCCACACAGCTCCACTAGTTAACTAGAAAAATAATAAGCATCATAATTACTATACAGTTGAGGATATGAAGTTCTTAAAAGGTATTTATGTTTAAAAGGTTTTTCATATAGTAAAAAAAAAAACAAAACCCTTTCAGGTAACTACAAATTTGGGGCTGTGATGGTAGTAACACTGAGAATATTCATGTCTTTTCAGATTATTCCTTTAATAGGGCATCATAATATAAAAATTATTCTAAATAAATCCCATTTCCCATTCTGTCCCACTAGGATATTTAATCAGGTTTCCTCCCACCCTCCACCAAAGTATATCCAACCAAGAAGAGATTTAGGAAATAACCAAGCAATGTTTTATTAAATTAGAATTTCACTCTATTCTCTATTCTTTATTCTTAGGCCATAAGATTTTCTATTCTGCCTGAGTTGTCAGATCTTTGCTTTGGAAATTTGTTCCTCAAGTCTCTAATATATACAATGTGCCACTCCAAACACAGTACAGAGAAGACACAGATATCAGAATCAAATAGACCTGGGTTTACATCCAGACTCTGGCAACTAATGAATAGGAATATGTAAGTCAACCATCCATTATGAACCATAATTTTACTATCTATAAAAAAAGATAAATCAACATTTATTTTGGGAAATGAGACAATATATGTGGAAAACATAGTACCACATAGCAGGTACTCAACAAATGTTGAGTTCCCTTCCCTTTATTTCCTACCCTCATAAATGACTAGACTGTATTTTACTTCACTGTAAGTAAAAATTACATGTCCTATGCTCAAAAGTCTGTAAGAGTCAAGCTTTCAGATAATATACAAATAAGTTTACACCTACATAAAATTCTGAAACAATGTAAAAATGTAAAACAATGTAAAAGCTTAAAACAATGTAAACTTAATTTTTAAATGCAAAAATTCTTTTCTGCCTAATCAAAGTTACTCTAGTAATATAGATTACAAATAGTTTCTAAAACTTGTAAAATGCCCTGTACATTCTCAGCTCATTAACAATTAGCCATTACCATGACCTCTACTTTAAAAACAAAATGGCAAAAACAGGTCACCCAGGCCCTAGCAGGGAATCTATTACCAACAGTATCAAGAGTTTTCCAACTGTATACAAATAAAAATATGTTAAAATTATTAATGATGTAACCAACGCAAAAAACATATAAAAACTTTCTTGCAAAGAGAAATTTTAAAATAATTATATTTTTTGGTAATTGTCTAATCACTGTGGAAACTACTTTGTACTGAGAAAATTCACTTTCCTAAAAATTTCTCACCTGTGTAGCCCAACCAACGTTTTTCACAAAAACAGACTTCAAAAGTTGTGCTGATTTAGGGAGACAATCTTTTAGACTACTAGAAGAGATGTTTGTTCCAGAAGCTGCACCTGTAAGGCCAAGTCCTTCATTTGTAACCATCTACAAACAGTAAAAGATAGGAAGATATTATTCCACAGCATTCTAATAAGCCAACTCCAGCCAAAGTAGAAAATGAGTGGATTTTCATTAGCTTAAATTAATTTTTTAAAAACAATATTAAAAAATAATCATATTATAGAAAATTAGAAAAATACAGAACAGAAACAAAAATCAGAAAGTTAGTGTTTTTGTTTTGGTAGATTTCTTTTGTCTTTTTTCCCCAAGGTATACTTTTTTCATAGCTGCAATTAGTTTGTATGTTTGTGTGTGTGAGTACACATATACATATATACACATAGAGATATATTTTTTAATGTTGCATTTTACTACATTGCTATATAGTCTTCATGGACATGTTAGTTCATTGAGTAAAAATATAAGTTTATTTAACCATGATTCTATCATGGATTTTAAGGCAGATAATGGTACTTTACCACTAAAAAGAAAACATATATATGTTAATATATTTAGCTTTTTCTCAGATGGGTCAGGGTAGGCCATGCTGAGGTAACATTTAAACTGAGACCCGAAGGATGAGAATTAGCTGTTAAGGGGTTTGGGAATAGAATTCCAGGTCATAAGAATAGCATGTGAAAAGGCCCTGAGAGTTTGGCTTAATCAAGGAACTAAAAGAAGGCTTCCAAGGCTCAAGCAGAGAGTATGGGATAAAGTAGCCCAGGATGAGGCTGGGAAAGTAAGTAGGTGATAGGCCACAGTAAGGAGTTTTAATTTTCTATCAACATCAGGCAATCATTGAAGAGTTTAAAGTAGAGAAGTGACATATATTCACTTACAGAAGGATTGAGTATGGGTGCCTGTTTCAGAGTAGCAGCACTCTTAATGATTATATTTGAAGATGGTGTATCTCTCATCAGGTAGTTTGGATCCACAGAAGGAGGAGGCGATAAAGTCTTAGGTGAACTAGTACTACTAGGTTTTCTAAAGGGAAAAGACATGTCCAAATACATTCTCTTAAAGCTGTCAATTTACAGAAAACAAAAAAATGCTCATAATGTAAATATTAAATTTTAAAAACATTTCTGAACATTTAAGCCATATTTAATAAACTTTCAAAAATTTACCTTCCTATGATTATTGGGAAAAAGGGAGCATTTCCACTTTTCTTTTCCTCTTCTGAAATGATGCATTCCAACGCTAAACAAATACGGTGGCCCTATTTCAAAAGAGTGCTTTCTGTCATTACTTCACCTGTCATTTGTAATATTATTAATTGGTAAGAAAAATCTACTACAAGTAGGTACATACCTCATTAGCATGGTCCATATACATTTTCATTTCCTCTTTTAAGCTATTAACTTCACTTTCACCTTTTAAGGTATAAGATTTCCCAGTTTTTTCGATCACCTGAACTGAATCTTCTGTTTTATGTATCTTTGCTCCTTAAAAAATAAGAAAACTCTTTTATCATTTCTTTAAATATTCCTAGATTTATATATTCATTATCATACAACAGTATACATAATGGTTCCTAGATCGAGGTATTATTTATGTATTCATTTAATTTATTTAAAGAGCTCAGGTTTTTATTCAATCTGTTACTAAAGAGGTTTAGTTAAAAAGACCAAAGCCCATGTCATCATCAGACTCCTCAGATTCTTCCTTTGCTTCCACTTTCTTCTCCTCAGCTAGGGCAGCAGTGGTGGAGGGGCTGGACTTCTTCCTGGTACAGCACCAGCTGCTGGGGCAGGTCCACCAGCCCTTACATTGCAGATGAGGCTCCCGATATTGAAACTGGCCAAAGCCTTTGCAAACAAGCCTGGCCAAAAGGTTCAGCATTTACACTGGCTGCTTTAATGAGGGCATTGATCTTATCCTCTGTGAATGTCACCTCATTGTCATTAAGGAAAAGGGCCAAGTGGATGCAGGTGAGCTCGGAGACCGAGGCCATGGTGCAGGAGAGTTCTAGGCAGGTGCTGCCAGGCATGGTGCTAGTCGCCAGATAAAGTGAGTGTCTCACCCCAACACAGCTTTAGCTTACTGAAGGACCGAGCACCTTCCAAGGTATCATTTATATTCACTTAATGACCGTTAATAAAATGAACCTCTCAAAGTAGTATTCAATAAATATAGGCCATCCATTTTTCTTTTCTGCATATATGTGGAT
Organism: Vicugna pacos; assembly: GCF_048564905.1. Taxonomy (NCBI): domain Eukaryota; kingdom Metazoa; phylum Chordata; class Mammalia; order Artiodactyla; family Camelidae; genus Vicugna; species Vicugna pacos. The sequence continues at coordinate 30,787,767 of NC_132988.1, forward strand.
GAAGTTTAATATTTTTATATTTAAAAAAAAATCACTGCTCTCATACAAAATGTAAGTGGAGGACAGGTATAATTATGTCTACTATGTGAGTGTACATGCTATATGTCCCTTAAAGGAGGAAGCTTTATAGATTAAAAAGTAAACATCTCTATAGAACAGATTTAAAAAATAAGAGTCTCTGGTTCAACCTTATCCTTTTGTGACATTTATTATTCTCATAATTTGGTATATGTCCATTTAACTTTCTAATAAGAAACAGGATAGTTTATTTCATGTTGTTTTTATATCAATCTTGATATTGTTAAGTTGGAGCCAAATGGGGAAAGAGAATTAATATACATATTAGACAATAAATTGTTTATAAGGAAGTATATATAAATAAATTTTGATTAACATTTGACATATAATATACTCTGCTGTATTATTTACATATGGAAATACAAATATAATGGAGATATATATATATACATATATACACATATACACACACACATGCGCACACATATAAAACTCGCTGTGTTGAACTAAAAAAAAACCCCCACAACTACTAAGTTACAGAATAAAGGGAAAAACTTACCATTTCTAAATGGTACTTACCATCGTAAAACCAAACCTCAAAATCAGCACCAGGGGAATTCTCCATCAAAACACATTTAGCATATCTTGTGAAATAAGTGATTTTGGGAGATTTAGATCTTACAAGCTGTACAAATCTGGAAGCATATTGATATTTTCGCCAGTACTTTTCTAGGGAGAAAAAAGGAAACAGTTACCTCATGTTATGGAATAAAGTACTGGCTTGACATAAATTCTATAAAAGTTTAATATTTATTTTTACTCTTCCTCAAAAATTCAAGTTGATAGGTTAATAATCCTATTACCAAAATAAAAATATTTTAGAGATATAAGTCCGTTATTTTAAAGAAAAATAAAGACAGTATAATAAAATTTCCAAGAAGCATATAACAAAATCTAACGATTAGTATCACGATTATTTAAAAAAATCACTCTTTATTAAAAGTAAGATAATAATTCAAGGAAAAGTTTAATAAATCAAAAGAGTTCTACCTGAGATATCAGAACCAAATGACTTTCAGTAAAAGAACTGCAGCTCTTTTTATATTATTAATTTTTGCAGTTCCCTATAACTATGGGTATTTATAGTATTTAACAGTCTTATCTGTTTAAATTTCTAATATGGTTAGATTAGATAGATTCTCTTATTTGTCTCTTTTCACCTCAGTGAAGTCTTACTATTCAGTACTTAATTTCCCAATCCATAATATCCAGAAGCTGAACTGGGAGTCAAATTTGGTTAACCACAATTATAAATAATCATTACGTAGCACAGTAATATTTCCAAAAGTCAAAAACTAGTTCACGTTGAATTTTTAACATGATTCTAGACAAACTATAACTAGTGTACAGATTATATTTGTACATGTAACTAATATGTAACATAACTAATATTCCAGAGTTAGTTTCTAACTAAATAAATAGAATCAAATGCCATTATAACAACAGAATATGAACAAACATTGGATTAGTAAGGTACAGTACATCTCACTGGATATAAAGTATGAAAACAGGACCTGCAGTCTGACTGAAGCCAAGATATTTACAATCTATGCTATCCACATGTATAGAGTTTATGTATATATATATCCATTATCTAAATTTATTCCTTGGTAAATTTACATACCTGGTAAATTGTCAAAACTGTACCTACTGATGTTGTCAGTAGGTAAGGGCGGTCTATCAGCAAGAGGAAAACCTCTTCCATCATTTGGATAATAAATAGTGATCTGCCAGAAAATTTTTAAGAATTTTAATTATATGCCATTAAGTCTGAGCATTATATTTTGTTACTAAAATTATAAAAAGAGCTCTCATGTGATAGTAAATATTATTCTACTGAAAATGCTAAATATTCTCTAAAAGTAATTTTTTTGCTTTTTAAACTAAAGCCTAAAATTTAGATTTTATTACTAGTTATAATCATTCTTTAAACCACGCTAATTTATTTAAATATGTACAGTATGCTATTTTAGCTTTGAAATTCAGAGACACTATCATGTCAGGAAAACTGATTAAAAAGATTTTTTTTAAAGAATATTATTATAGAATGAATGGAATGCTAAGTACATAAGTGATGAAGCTGCAAGATAATAAAGTTAATTCACATTACCATATTTCCATCACTAGATATTTGAAGAACTTCTTTCACATATTCTTGAGATGCATACTCCTTTAGAAGCTCCACACATACCTCCTCTGAATCAAGGATGCTCACCTATAAAACAAAACAAACCCCCTAAAATCAATAATAACTCTCTTGTTTACCAGAACAGTTCTGAAATATATATTAGTTAAAAGTACTTAACCATGGCAGAAACAAAAATTAAAGTAAAAATCAAAAAGCTGCTCCACTGCAACAGTCTAGACCAGAGGTGTATCTGACCACAACTGTGAAGTGTTAAGGAGCAACGGTAAAAAGGTATAATGAAGTGTGAAATGTTAATCAATGAGCAGAAAGATAGCAGAAGGTAGGGTGGAGAATAAGGACTTTGAAAAGACAATAGCATGCCAAACAAAAGCAAGACTGGGTGAAATGGGAAACAAGGGACAGAGAGGATAAAGAGTCAATTAAAAAATTAAAATCACCATTCCCACTTCACACACGACATTAAAAAAAATCCTATACTTAATTTTGTGCATACTCCTTTTTTAAAGTTTCAGATGTTGAAGTTATATTTTCTAGTTTCATTTTGATTTGAAACTAGGTTAAATGTAGAAATAATAAAAACAAAAGCAAAAGCTAGTATTAAATATTAATTTAGTTATTAGGATTGTGAATAAAATATTTAACACAGTATTTAGCCAGTATTATTTTTAAATGTTTTTCATTATCAATAATTTAAAATTCAAAACTTAGTATCAATTCACCATATTCACCATTCTTTAAGTACCCAGAAGGAAATAAGAGCTATTTTTCCATAAACACCCACTCTCTTTTCTTTAAGGGAGTTTATCACATACATACCAAAAATACAGGGGCAACTGAAAAAACACCATGTTTAATAGCAGAAACCATATACTCAAGGAAAATATAATATAGTGATTTAGAAAAATAATCAACATACCACAGCCTTTTTGGTTTTCTGTCTGATTGGTTTTAACCTGTAAGCAGTCAAAGGAGATGTAATGCTTCGTAATGTATGTTTCTGATAATCCGATGGTGGCTCCACGCCCCTAGTCTTGTTTTGCTCAGAAAAAGGATCTAAGCCAAAAATAGATTCTTGTTGAATTATCTCAGGTTTACTGTGAAATGCAGTCATATATTTCATGGTATTTAGCTGTTTTGCAGAATGTGCATTATCAGAAATATCAGGGCTCTTTTTGGCTCTTGTATCAGTCCAGGCATTTCTCGATGTGTCCTGCAAATCTGGATGGCCCTGGAAATCTCTGTTTGGGCTAATGCTTTTATGCTCAGTAGTTTCTCTTAAATGAGCTGTAATGTACATAGAATAAAGCAATTTAGTGAATAATTAAAAAGTCAAGTCTACACAAAACAATGCCATGCTCATTACAACAGCATTTTTTTTTTGAGGAACAAAAGAAATCTAGTAAAAAAAAAAAGCTCATAATTTTTTTAACAGGCAGTTTCAGATATGGCATAATAAAACAGTGACTTTAAAAGGACATTTTAAGCCAGGCTGCAAAGGAATACCTTTAGTCTAAGACTAGAAAGAAAGGATATTAATATGAAATTAATTTTTCAATCAAAGCAAACTAGTGACTTAGGTCACCTACTAATACTAAACAAGCAACTGCCAATGCTGCAACAAATACAGATTTGAGAGGAGTTCCCAGGTAATCATCCTATATGATGTGTAAATTTTGCTCTCTTTAAGCTAAGAACTATTCCATCTTTACTTATAAAATATGCAATTAAAACCAAAAAACACCAAAATATATGAAATAGCTTTAATAGTGCTAATATTTAACATTATTAATGTATTTGCACCCACATTTTTAAAAAAGCTCTTGTTGAATTTTATCCATTTATATTTTATATAGTTTTAGAGTTCATGTGGGAATATTATTTTTTTAAAGCCTTTAAAATGATTAGACTATAAAACTTGGAAGGCAATTTTTCTAATGCTAAACTCTAAAAAAATCTGTATCACAGTTTTTCCCTTAAATGACTAAAGTGATTCCCCCAATTCCCATTATGACAAAAAATATCCTGTACCAAATAATATATTTTAAAATTGCAGCAGCACTACTAGATTGTTATAAATGAGGTTATTTCAGACATGTCCATGTTACTAAATAAAAGTATCTATAAACACAATATAAGGTTAAGTGCAAGATTAAACATGGCTGTTCGTAGTTTAAAAAACAGAAACTTGAATTTTCAACAAGTACATATGAGAAGATTAATTCTCTTTTGGGCTCTTGAAAATAATACGCATAAAAAACAGACTCTTGAGGTTGCATAACAAGTGTTCTTAAATTACAACCATAATATGTACTCTGAGGTAATGTGATACTTAGTAAAAAATTATCACCTCCTCTCCATATGTGTCTTCCATATGTTTCTTTTTTATTCTCTCTTTTTCCCATCATTATTTTCCAACTCACCTTCTGTGAATCATGTTCATTAATGAGAAATGTTTAACTTTCAAACTCTATATCTATAAATAAAATAATGACTTAGATGACAATTGTTTAAAAATGTTTGTTTTGTAGCTATGTACTTTAGTGTATGTGAGGTCCCACTGGTATATTATCAGGTTCATTCACATCACCTTCTACTTAAAAATAAAGTCAACCATCTCTTGATTATTTCTTAGGCACTGATAGCAGGTACTTATTATAGAGAGGCTGCAAGAGCAGAAGGGTTAAGAGTAAAGCCAGATTGCTTGGGTTACACTCCTGTCTCTTCTATTTATGGACAGTGTAGCTTGGGAGATTAAGCTTTATGCACCACAATTTCCTCATCTGTAAGACAGGATTAACAATAATATCTTCCTCATATGGTTTTTGTGAGAATTTAGTAAGTTAATAGTATATGTTAAGCATTAAGGACAGTGGCTGACATAGTAAGTACTCAAAATGTGTTAACAGTTATTATTACTATAACTGCAATATAGTTTATTAAAAATGCATTATTTTCTTAAGAAAAGCCAAAAAGAAAACTGCAGTGCTTGGTAAGTGTCCAAGTCGTTCATTTTTTTATTAAATAGTCCATTAAAAACTCACCATTTATTTGCAGATTCCCAAACCATTGTTGCACCATTTCAGTCTGAGCTGTCTGGTCTGGAAATGGAAAAGGAGTTTTTTCTGGACAAAGATGACTGGAGCTAAACAAAGAAAAAAAAAATCTCATGAACTAAAAAAAAAATTTATCAGGTAATAACTTTGTAAGATAAGAATACTTAAAAAGGGAGATCTCTTCTAATACCTAAAAAATTTTAGATTAACTTAAGAACCCAATATTTACATAACTGAATTGTCTCTGAGAAGCTAAATTCTCATGCCAAGATGCCCATGACACTGTGATAATGTTTCTATATGGCTACTGTCCTCTTGTAATTTAAGCATAAAAATCAAAGATCAAAAAAGAAAAAAAAATAAGTCACTAAAAAAACTAGCCTTCGTGTGAGAAGCAGTCAATATGATTACTCATCACTTAGGCTCAGTTTCTCTTTCTCTGTGTGCGTGTGAGCATAGTTACTATTAGAGTACTTTAGGGATCAAACATGTTTAATATATGATTACACTGGAGACCTACTTCATATGACGACATTAAAAATTCCCAAGTATTAAACATATATTTATAAATACTTTCATGAGCACACACACATTTTAAGAGATTCTTAACCATAATTCAAAATCATCATTCTGATTCTTTCCCTATTAAGAAACAAAAATCATAGTTAAGAATTGCCTCCAGAACATCTGACATTGTCAGAAAAAAGGTAACACCTCCCCCCTTAATTAAATAGATGCAGCTTCATGTTTGTGCTAATAACATGTTTATGGAAAAGTAAAATGCTTTTGATAGAATTATCCTTACAGTGCTTGATTGTTATCAGGTCTTTCAAAAGATCCAGAACTATTGGATGTCTTTTCTTTAAAGAAGTGAAAAATATTAGCATTGCTGTTTGTGGGTAAGTATCTTTCTTCATTTTCATCTACTTTTGATCTTTTGGATTTTGAAAGCATATCCGCTGAGTGACATCGTTCCACTGTATACGTTTTTGCTCGAGACTGACCAGATCTATCAGACGAATGGGCTCTACGAAGGTATCGAGAATGCGGCCTCTCTTCTGCCTCTTGGATTACTCTTCCCCTTCCACTATTACTGGTTTCTTGTTCTTGATTTCCCCACTGATTATAAAAGCTGCTTCCATCTCCTGAAGGAGAAAAATCACTTGAATTTTTATTCTTTGGAAATACAGTCATTTTATTTGGGAGTGGTTGATCAATCAAAAGTCGTCTTCTGTCAAATAAACTACCACTTATACTGGTACTGGAAGAAGCCGTGATCGCAGTAGAAATCGTGGCATGTCCACTATCAATTGAGTCTTCTACAGTTCCTGAATCTTTACTTTTTGTTGAAGCATTTCGGGACATAAAAGGATGGTCTAATACTGAAGACAGACTTAAACGATCTGCTGGATTTCTACGAAGTAACTGGTGAATAAGGTCCTTGGCCTCTCTTGACAAAAAAGTTGGCATTTCATAATCTGCCAATACTACTTTATTTAATGTGTTCTTGACTGTGTCGGTGTCAAAAGGTGGTCTCCCAATTAGCAGGGTATAAAACATACAGCCCAAGGACCAAATATCAGATTCAAGTCCATGTGCACTTCGAGTTGCAATTTCTGGAGAAATGTAATTAGGAGTTCCACATAAAGTATAGTGCTTCTCATGTGGCATTTTCAACTGAGTTGCCAGCCCGAAATCGGCAATCTTGATGTTCATATTGCGTGTAAGTAAGAGGTTAGAAAGTGTGAGGTCCCGGTGTAATATACCATGAGAATGGAGATACAACATTCCTGTGATGATCTGGTGCATGAAGTGTCGAGCTGTTAGAATACAAAAAAACTTGTAATTCAGAAAATCTGAAAATTCAGTATTTAGAATACATTTTGAAACCCAAGTACATACACCAGTATTATAATTAGTAAACTGGTTTATGGCTCAGTTTTACCAGCCAAAATACCACTCTGATAATTTCATAATATTCTTTAATAATTCCCTTTAATACAACTAAGCACTCCTTTTAATCTTTGTCCTTTCCAACTGATGAGACTTCTATATATAGTTAAGGGAAGCTTAATTTTATTAGGAATTGGGAGAGACTAGAGTTAGCTAGGGTAACAGAAGTCCACAGAAATTAAGAGAGAATATTTACAATTAAATAAGCAATTCATAAATAGATTCAAATTTTAAAAAGAGAAAAAAAGAAAAGCAAGTTAAAGTTCCTTTGATATCCTCCAAAACTTTCCTAAAAAGTAATCACTATTCAGTTTATATGTATTCTTTTAAACTTTTCTTCTATGTGATAACATACATTTAAATCTATAGAAATATATCATAATAAATACTTTTTAAATATAAAAATGGTATAAAAATATATTTATTGCTTTTTTTCCTCACTTCACACTATTTCTTGGAAATATTTGTGTCAGTACACACAGATCTCCATCGTATTTAATTCCTACTGATGAATATTTGGGTCATTTCTGACATTTCAACATTATAAAAAATATAGCAATAAACATTCTTGTACATGCTTGTTTTCTTGTGCATATATATGGGGTGCTTCTTTATGGTAAATTTAAGAAGTAGAGTCACTGGGTTGAAAGATAAAATTTAATAATTCAATACCTTGCCAAATTGCCCTCCAAAAGGCAATTATTTTCAAGCACATCCTTGTTAACATTTGGTAATCTCAATCCAATCGGTAAAACTGGTACTCATTATTTTAGTTGGCATTCTTATGATTATTGTTGACTTTGAGCATCTTTTCATATGTTCACTGGTCAGTTATACTTATTCTTCTGTGAATAGTCCACTTATATCCCCTGTCCATTCTCCTATTCAGTTATCTTTTTCGTTTTAGGCATTCCTTATATTTTAAATACTAATTTGCCAGCCATTTATTTTACAAATATTTTCTTCCTATCTTTGACTTTTAAATTTGTTAACAGTATCTTTTGTCTAACACATTCTTAATTTTAATTAAGTCAAACTGATAATTCATTTCCTATCTTTTGCAAGTTCTGCCTTATTTAAGGACTTCCTATTATACAGTATTATGAAAAATGCAGTACTCATCAATATGTGCATGGATTTACTTTCAATTTGTATTATGGTTTTATTTTCAGTCTAAGGATATGAACACTTCCATAACTTTTTTGTTTGTTTTTTGTGGGGGGAGGTAATTAGGTCTATTTATTTTATTTATTCTTAGAGGAGGTACCAGGGATGAACCCAGGACCTCATGCATGCCAAGCACAAGCTCTACTGATTTAGCTATACCCTCCCCGCTCCATAACTTTTAATACATATGACCAAATTGTTTTCCAAATGGGTTAAATACAGAATCAAATGGACAAAAAGCCTATCAGCAACTACCTTTCTTAGCCTTCAATCTTAGCCTGCAATCTCAAATAGCTGGGTAAGGTAATTTGAAAACAATCATTTGTATGATGCTATATGGACCTTATTGATTCTGATCTGAACTATAAAAAGTTACTTACAGACACTGAGGAAGCTGAAACTGAAAATATATTCGACAGTTAAGAATTATTAGGTGTGATAGTGACTTTGTGCTGTTTTTTTTAATGTCTGTATCTTTCAAAGTTAAAAAATGTATATGATTTGCTTCAAAATATTTGGGGAAAATGGGGAATAAGAAGAGTACAGATGAAACAATTTGACCATGAGTTGATAGTTTTAGAAGGTGGCTCATTATACTATTCCCTCAACTTACATGTTTGATATTTTCTGTAATAAATGATTTAAATAAGTTATTTGTGTTTGACTTAGAAACTACTACATTAATAGCATTCTAAAAAGTTTTATTCTAGATTTGAAAGGATAAGCACTTGGTAAATTGTGACCAATGATGTAATTTAAAATGTTGTTTTGGGAAAAGATGGATAGCAAATTTCTCCTTTTTCACTTCTGTAATGTCTGAATTATTTATATGAATTAACAGCTTTTTTAGTTTGGGGGGAAAAATCTTTTGTAACCCAAAGTAATAATTGAAACAGTTTTACTAAATATTACAAAATAGTATATTCTTCAATACTACAAGGAATAGAATTCGTATCTACCAAGAAAAAAATTTTTAAAGGAAAAAAGAAAGAAAAAAAGCACAGCCTACCTTCGTTTTCTGAGAATGGTTTTCTTCTGTTTTTCAGATACCTGTTCATTTCTCCATTATGACACATTTCTAATACTAGGTACACATAATTGTTATCTTCAAAATAGTTATACAGCTGAAATGTAAAAGGGCATAATAAAGTATAATACAGAAAAATTCAATGTCTTTGATCACTTTAATAAAATTTGTATCTTACCTCCAAGATAGAAGGGTGTTTCAATTGGCAATGTATTTTCACCTCATTTTGAACTCTCTGTACCATTCCAGCTTTGCACATGGCTTTCTTATCTATCTAAAAATAATATGAGAGGTTTAAATGTTGATGATAAACTTTCAAATGTGAAGTTGTCAAATCAACTTTGAAAAGAGAGTATACTTTAAAATACTCTGAAGTCCTTTTATCTACTTTTTGAGATCTGTGGTCTGTTTTCCCCATGCACCTAGCACAGTGCTTGGCAGAGTAGACAGTCAATAAGTTTACCCAATGCGTTCTAATACACTCTACCAACTTAAAGAATTTAATAGCTCAACTATCATAGCTATAACAACAACAAAAATTTAGCAAAATGTTAAAACTTCCCTTTTCCTACTGGTTTAGATAAGTGCTTCTTAATTTGCTTGTGTTACTCCTATTAGACTGACTCCTAACAATCAAGAATAGTATTTTTTTTTGGTAGGGGTAATTAGGTTTATTTATTTTTAATGGAGGTACTGGGGATTGAACCCAGTACCTTATGCATACTAAGCATGCACTCTACCACTGAGCTATACCCTCCCCCCAAGAATAGTATTTTAACTTGTTACAGTGTAACACAGAACTACGCACAAGTGTATTCTTTTGATTATAAACAAATTATTTGTTCTTTGATTTCTAACAATTATTCCATGCATAATTAGAACAGATACCAGGTCTAATGAACATTGTGAAGATCAAACATTTATTTTTTAAGAATCTGCTAAGCTATCCTTAAGTTCAACTGTTGAACCTGGATCTACTGTCTTCTGCCTAAGAAATGGGAATTTTACACAATACAGAAAAGGCTCGCAAGTAAGGAGTTTCTGACATCTCAAGTAGCAAACCTCTCTAGTTACTCGCAAATTAGAGGTGAGAAGTTGATTAATATATTCTTACCATTTTGATTGCAACTTCCAAACCAGTGTGAATGGACTCAGCTCTGTAGACACCAGCAAATGATCCTTTACCAAGCAGATTTCCAACTTTAAAATCCTTAAAAGTTAAAATTAAAGAATATGTGTGATGACTTTCAGAATTAGAAAGGAAGAAAAACAGAAAGGGGCTGGAAAAAGAGAAGGGAATTTTCACTCAAAATTCAAGCAGGTATTACACCTCGATACAGCAGGTGTCTGGAGTGGAAAGCATGTTGACGCCTTGCGGGTCTCCCTGAGCTTCTAGCTGGGTTCTAGATGGAGCACCCTAATGATCTGGTTCCTCAACCTCAGTGTAGCCTCAGCACCTTCTTCCCACCTCTAGCCAACCCCTGAGAGTTAAGGGCCTGAACAGAATCCCGCCGCAACTCCCGCCGGAGGTAACCGCCATCCCCTTGGAGAAAGAGGGCGACAGCCTTCCCCAGCTCTAGCGCGGCAGATCCGGCGGGATCGCTGACAAGAAGCCGTGGTGTCTAGGGACAGAAGGGCGGGGCTGCGAGCTACTCACCTGTCCCACCGCCACCGCAGCTCGGAGGGGCGGGTCGCTCCGCCCTCAAACAGCCGAGCCCCCGGCGGTTGGGACCCTCCCAAAGCACCTCGGCCCCCACCCAGCAGCTGTTAGCTTCGCCCGATCCCCTTCCTGCCCACGTCGAGTCCCGCCACTCCCACTCCCACCTGCCCTACTGAATCTTTTCACCTCGATCTTCTCCCCGATGCAGGTCGCCATATTTCCAGGCACCGGCCAGTGCTCCCCGGATTAGCTCCCTTCACACAGTCCTTTCGAGACAGCGCTCCAAGCAGCAAGCGGGTGTTGGCGCCCATCAGGCTTGGCTGTCTAGGCCGCCGCTCCCGGCGACAACAGCACAGCCACGGAAAGGTCTCCCGGGCACCTTCCGAGGCCTGGGCGGCGCCTCCGCGCTTCCATTTTGAAAAACTCCCGCCGGTTGCCGTCCTAGCGAGGCTACCGGTGACGTAATGAGACAGCTCGCTCCGGAGAGGCTGCGCCCGGGTGCGCATGCGTACAGGCACTATCTGCACCGCTTGCTCAAGTTTCCCCGCCTCCGAGCCGACGACCGGAAGTGCTTCGGCGGTCTACAGCTTGGCTGCAAGTGTTGTCGGTCCTGCCTTTGGCAGGCCTCCGCGGGATGATAAAAAAGGTAACCTGAGAGATGATATATTTTCACCTGGTCAGTTCCTCACTTCACAGTCTGAAAAGCTACTTCTTCCAATTCTGTAAAGGTTTTAAAGTGATTTTTAAACTCCAACTACTTAAACTTGACTGAACAGCACAGGGAAAACAAAAAATTACGGTGGCTTGAACACTCCTTTATACCTGTGTGCTTACTCCAGTTTTTCCTAAGTGTAATGAATGTGTGCGGTGCTTTAAGAAAATGAACTCCATGGTTTTGGTACATTTTCATTAAGTATAATGTTCTTTGTATAATAACTCACGTTTGAGAGATTTCACACACGTGATATATATGCTGAAAAAAGACTTAATGGGGGGAGGATATAGATCGAGGTTAGAGTACGTGCTTAGCATGCGTGAGGTCCTGGGTTCAATCCCCTGTACCTCCATTAAATAAATAATAATAATAATAATAATAATAATAATAATAATAATAATAATAATAATAATAATAATAATAATGAAACAAACCTAATTTAAAAAAAAGACTTATAAGGTTGGTATGATAGACTTTATACAGATAGAAGATTGTGATATTCAGTAAGAATATATAACAAACTGAGAGCCACTCCACAAGTTAGGTCTGTTTCTAAATGGAAAGCTCTTTTCATCTACATTATTGGTTATATCAAGTTCACCTAAGTTTGTCTACCTGCGAGCTGTATAAAAGCTCTGTTCATAGAAAAATCAACTTTTACCATTTCTGGAAATTCTTTAAAAGTTGTATGTTATAATGCTTGAGCAGCTGGTTCCAGAGTCCAGTCTTCCAATTAGACTTGCTTTTGCTGTTAAATTTCAGAAGTTCCTGTAATTCGCTGTCATTGTGGGTTTTTTTTTTTAAATTTCAGCGGAGTGTTTATTCTTTATTCTGTTAATACCAGGTATTGTATTGATTTAAAAAAATTATTCTAGAACAGTTTTGTAGATGTTCTTAATCCAGTTAAGGAACATCCCCTCTACCTGTAGCTTATTGAGAGTTTTTATCATGAATGGTTGGATTTTGTCAAATAACATTCTCTTCATCTATTGATATAATCATGTAATTTTTCCTTCTTTGCCTGTTGATGTGATGGATTACATTAATTGATTTTTGAATGTTGAACCAGCTTTGCACACCTGAGATAGATCTCACTTGGTCATAGTGTATAATTCTTTTAATAAATTTTTTGATTCAATTTGCTGATATTTTGTTGAGGATTTTTGCATGTGTGTTAATGAGATATTTGTCTGTAGTTTCTTTCCTTGTAATGTCTTCCCCTGGTTTTGGTGTTATAGTAATGCTGACCCAAGAGAGAGAGAGTTAGGAAGTATTCCCTCTGCTTCTGTCTTCTGAAGGAGATTGCAGAGAATTTGTGTAATTTCTTCCTTAAAGTTTGATAGGATTCACCAGTGAACCCATCTGGGCCTGATGCTTTCTCTTTTGGAAGGTTATTCATTATTGATTCAATTTCTTTAATAGATATAGGCCTATTCAGATTGTTTCCTTTTGTGTGGGTTTTGGCAGATTGTGTGTTACAAGGAATTGGTCCATTTCATCTAGGTTATCATATTTGTTGTTCATAGTATTCCTTTATTATCCTTTTCATGTCCATAGGATCTGTAGTGATGTTCCTTCTATCATTTCTAATGTTAGTAATCTGTAACTTCTCTCCTTTTTCTTAGTTAGCCCGGCTAGCATCTTATGAGTTTCACTGATCATTTCAAAGAACCAGCTTTTGGTTTTATTGATTTTTCTCTATTGATTTACTGTTTTCAACTTCATTGATTTCTCTAATTCTTATTAGTTCTTTTCTTCTGCTTGCTTTTAATTTAAATGTTCCTTTTTTCTAATTTCCTCAGGTGGAAGCTTAGATGATTGATTTTAAATCATTCTTTTTTTCTAATATATACATTCAATGCTATGTTTCACTGCATCCCACACATTTTGATAAGTTGTGTTTTCATTTTCATTTAGTTCAAAATATTTTTGAATTTCTCATGAAATTTAGTTGAACCATATGTTACTTATAAGTGCACTGATTAATCATGTGTTTTGGAGTTTTCCAGTTATTATTTTGTTGTTAATTTCAAGTTAATTCCACTTTAGTCTGAGAGCAGACATTGCATGATTTCTATTCTTTTACATTTGTTAAGGTTTGTCCAATGGCTCAGGGTCTATCTGGTTGAATGTTCTATGTGAGCTTGAGAAAAACGTGTCTTCTGTTGTTGGATGAAGTAGTCTAGAGACATCAATTCTATCCGTTGATTGATGGTATTGTTAAGTTCAGCTTTGTCCTTACTGATTTTCTGCCTGCTAGGTATGTTCATTTCTGAGAGTGGTGTTTGAAGTCTCCGACTATAATAGTAGATTCATCTATTTCTCCTTGCTGTTCTGTCAGTTTTTGTCTCACACTGTTTATGCTTTATTGGTAAGTGCATATACATTAAAATTTATCATGTCTTCTTGGAGTATTGACCCTTTTATCATTATGTAATGCCCTTCTTTATCCCTGATAACTTCCCTTGCCTTGAAGTCTGTTCTGTTGGAAATTGCTGTAACTTCTCCTTTCTTTTGACTAGGGTTGATATATTTCTCCCCATCCATTTACTTTTAATCTATCTGAATCTTTATACTTAAAGCAGGTTTCTTATATCTAAGTTTAGACAGTTGGGTTTCCACTCTGAGAATCACTTGTCTTTCAATTGATGCATTTGGACCATTGGGGTTCAAAGTAATTACTGATACATTTGGATTAATATTTAGCATATTTTTTGCCTTTGTTCTTTGTTTCTACTTTTGTCTTCCACTCTTTTTCTGGCTTTTTGGTTTTAATTGAGCATTTTATTTGATTCCCTTTTTCTCTCCTTTCTTAGCATATCAGTTATACTTCTATTTTTTTTCCTTTGTTTAAGTGATTTCCCTCGAGTTTGCAATATACATTGACAACCAATTTCAGTCCACTTTCATATAACTCTATACCATTTTGCTGTAGACTGAGTATTTATGTCCCTCCAAATTCATATGTTAAAACCTTATCTCTAGTGTGATGGTATTTGGAGGTAGCACATTTGTGTGATGATTATTATATTATGAAGATAGAGACCTCATGAATGAGACTAGTTCCTTTATAAAAGAGAACCCAAAGAGTTCCCTTACTTCTTCCACCACGTGAGGACACAGTGAAAAGACAACAAGTTGTATCAGAAAGCAGGATCTCACCAGGCACCAAATCTTCTGAAGAACTTCTTTTAACACTTTTCGCAAGGCATTTTTTTCAAACTTTATTTTGAATGATTTTAAACTTAGAGAAAAGTTACAAAATAATAGAAAACTTTCTCTACCTGTGATCTCACTGTGTAGCCCCTGGTGTGCTGTGTACCCTCCAAGACCTGTGGGTAATAAACCTCGTTGTTGTTGCTTTTTCCAAAGTTTCCTGATGGTTATTGCTTAAGGCAATGATCATGATCTTGCAATTTAAGAACCGCAAGAGCTGATCCAGTCACAACAGTGGTTCTGAAAGGAGAAAAGCCTGTGTGTGGAGCTTACTGCAGGCCCTGTGAGTGCCCCCAGGCATTTTTAGCACATAGCATCGTTATTGATAGGCTGATACTGGTACAAAGTACACATATGTTTTATATCACGTTACTAACAAACAACCAAGAAACATACAAAAACACTCATTGCTGCTCCTCAGATGCAGACATCTTCAATTCATTTAACACTTTATTTTTGTATATTCTGCCATATTACTAAATAACATGCTTATGTTCTTTGTTCATTTTTCAGTTTTAGATTTAAATCTATTAAGTTTCTGTTGTGGATGAGGAATTATGTATTTAGTTGTTTTAATTTCACCCCTCTCTGTCCTCATTTCATCTGATCTCATCCTCCAAATGTAGTTACCTCATAATTTTTATCTCAATATTCAGTTTACATTATAATTATGTAAATATTACTCACTTCTAGCTGAGACATAGAATTCTTTTTCCTTTTTATATATACATAACTTTGGGCTTTCCCTACAGTTTAAAAAAATACAAAGCAATGCTTGTACTTTGAACAATTTTTAAAGAATAATGATGTATAGTTCTGAGGAAGCTATGTTAAGAACATTTCTGCCTAAACTTATACAGTGTTGTAAGTCACTTAATTCTTAATAAAACTGAGAAAAAAAGAATATTTCATCTCATATCATTGCTTAGGACAGTTTATTTCCCTCTAAGGTAACTTGAGGCAAGAGGTAAGACTGCTTTATTAAGATATTAAAGTGAGGTTGTTTGAAATTTTTCTTGTTTCTTGAGGTATGCTTCTATTTGTATAAACTTCCTGGTTTTGCTGTATCCCATTGGTTTTGGATTATTGGTTTGCATTTTAATTTGTCTCCAGGTTTTTTTTTTTTTATTTCTTTCTTGATTTCTTCACTAATGTATTGTTTATTTAGTAGCATATTGTTTAGCCTCCACATGTTTGTGTTTTTTGCAGTTTTTTTCTTGGAGTTGATTTCTAGTTTTATGTATTACGGTCAAAAAAGTTGTTTCATATGATTTCCATTTTCTCAAATTTACTGAGTCTTGTTTTGTGGCCTAGCATATGATGTATCCTAGAGAATGTTCCATTTGCACTTGAGAAGAATGTGTATTCTGCTGCTTTTGGATGGAATGCTCTCTTTATATCCTGTCTTTTAAGTTTATCTTGTCTAATGTGTCAGTTGAGGCCATTAGTTTCTTTATTGATTTTCTGTCTGTATGATATGTCCATTGATGTAAAGTGTGTATTAAAAAGTCCGTTACTATTCTGTTACTGTCAGTTTCTCTCTTTATGTCTGTTAATATTTGCTTTATGTATTTAGATGGTCCCGTGTTGTGTTCATATATGTTTCAAATTGATACATCTTCTTGGATTGATCTGATCTATATACTTCTTTGTCTCTTGGTACAGTCTTTGTTTTAAATTCTATTTTGTCTAATATAAGTATTGCTACCTCAGCTCTTTTTGTTTCCATTTGCATGGAATACCTTTTTCCATCTCCTGGCTTTGATATGTGTATTACTTCAGATTTGAATTGACTCTCTTTTAGGGACCATATGTATAAGTCTCTTTTAGGGACCATATATATAAGTCAGCCACTGTATGCTTTTTGATTGGAGTATTTAGTCCATTTACATTTAAAGAAATTATTGATACACATGTACTTATTGCCATTTCATTCATTGTTTTGAGGTTGTTTTTATAGTTCTTTTTTGTTCTTCTTTCATTCTCTTTCCTTGTGATTTGAGGACTATAGTGTTATTTTTGGATTACTTTCTCTCTTTTAAAGTGTATATCTATTTTTTTGGAGGGGGGGTTGTGGCTACCATGAGGCATATAGCCATAGCAAAGTATATATATATTACCTATATGTATACACATGTGTACATTTATATATGTGTATATGTATATATATATATACACACAGTTGTTCTAAGTTGCTAGTCCCAAAAGTATGAATGCATCTTAACAGCTGCATTTTTGTTACCTTTCCTGTTTACTGTTTTTGAAATCACATTTTATGTCTTTTTGTTTTGTGTATTTCTTAACTGCTTATTGTGTGTATAGATGATCTTACTGTCTTTTAAACTTGCCGGTAGCTTTATAAGAGGTTGATCTGCTACCTTTCATTTATATTTACCTTTACCAATCAGATTTTTTTCCTTTCATAGTTTTCATATTTCTAGTTTTGGCTTTTTTTGTTTTGCTTAGAGAAATCCCTTGAACATTTCTTGTAAAGCTTGTTTGCTAGTACTGAACTCCTTTAGATTTTTCTTATCTGTAAAACTTTTTATCTCCTTTTCAAATCTGAATGATAGCCCTACCTAGAGTATTCTAGGTTCTAGGTTTTCCCTTTTCATTGTTTCAAATATACTGTGCCACTTCTTTTCTGGCCTTTAGAGTTTCTGCTGAAAAGTCATCTGATAGCCTTATGGGAGATCCCTTGTATATCCCTTGTGGTCCTCTTTTGGTTGATCCTGTTTCTGACTCTATACTTTCTGTATCTCGATGCCTTTTTTCTCTCCAGATTTCAGAAGTTTTCAATTCTTATGTTTTCAAATATATTCTTTGCTCCTTCTGTCTCTGTTCTTCTTCTGGGACTCCTATAATGTGAATATTATTATACTTGGTTGTCATAGAGGTCCCTTAAACTATCCCCTTTAAAAAAAATTCCTTTTTCTTCTTTCTGTTCAACTTGAGTGGTTTCCACTACTCTGTCTTCCAGTTTGCTGATCCATTCCCCTGTGTCATTTAATCTACTGTTGATTCATTCTGTGTATGTTTAATTCCAGTCATTTTATTCCTCATCTCTGTTTCCTTGTTTTTAATTTTCTAAGTCTATGTTAGAAACTTCTAACTTCTCACTGTGTTCATCCATTCATCTCCCAAGTTTTTTGAGAATCTTTTAATCATTACCTTGAATTCTTTATTGATTAGATTACTTATTTCTTCGTCTGAGGTTATTTCTTCTTCACTTATTTCTTCTCTGAGGTTTTACCTTATTTCTTTGTTGGGAACATAGTCCTCTGTTGCCTCATTTTGCCTAATTCTCTGTTTTTATTTCTAGGTGTTTGGTTGGTTATTTATGTTTCCTGATCTTGGAGGAGTAGCCTTATGAAGGAGACATTTTATGGGGCCAGGCAGTGCACTTACTTCTGCATGCCTTATAGGTGCCCTTTATGTGGGCTGTGTTCTCTGTGGGCACTGGTCGGCATGGCTGGCCCCAGGACAGGCTAATTGCCAGTCCCTACCTTGGGCAGAGGCTGCCGGCTACTGGTGGGCAGGGCTCAGTCCAGGCATGGCTGGCTCCAGTGTTCTGGAGCTAGTGTTGGCCTTGTGGTGTGTGGGGCTATGGCCCAGGGAAATCCTGGGCGTGGTGTTGGCTTGCTCATATGTGAGACCAGATCCCAGGGCTGCTGGCTAAGACACCCAAGGTTTCCCAGAGTTGGTGCAGGCCTTCTGGTGGGTGGGCTGGGTCTTAATGTGGCTGGCTCTGTGGGACCATGGTGGTGTCATGGCTACTGTCCACCCACTGATGGGCAGGGCCAGGGCCCAGTATCTTGGCTGCAGTGCCCTGGTAGTCCCGGAACTGGAGTTGGTCCATTGGTGAGCAGGGTTGGGGTCAGGCAGTATCAGGCCTTGTGCTGACCAGTGGCTATTTGGGCTGGGTCCTGGGCCCTCTGGTGGTCTGGGCTGTATTCCTGCCCACCTAGCTTCTTGGCCTGGGTTATCCCAGGACTAGTGCCAACAGGCTAGTGGGCAGGGCTGAGTTCGGTCACTAATAAACTAGGGAAGGATTCAAAAATTGTGCTTGACTTCACCAGTGTCCTTGTCATAGGATGAGCTCCCCAGAGTGGCTGCTTCCTCCTGTGTTCTCAGGGTGAGTCCCAATGCCTTCTGTCTCTCCAGGAGGCCAAGATCTTCAAGTGGATCTGACCCAGTCTCCTTTCAAATTACTGCTTCTTTTCTGCATCTTGGACCGTGTTAGATTTTGGGTATACCTTTTAAGAGTGGAGACTATTTCCCACAGCCCTCTGGCTCTACTAAAAGTGGGCCCCACTGGCCTTCTAAGCTAAGTGTTCTGAAAGATCATCTTCCAGTACAAGTCCCCCGGGCTACAGAGCCCACAGTGGGCGTGTTACCCTTTGCTTCTTGGTGAGGACCTCTGCAATTGTACTTATTCTCCCATTGTGGATCTTAAATATATCCATTTCTGCCCCTCCTATCTGTCTCATTGGGGTTCCTTCTTTATATCTTTACTTGTAGCATGTCTTTTATGCTAGGCTTTAGGTCATTCTCATCACTGGTTGCTCTATAAATGGTTGTAATTTTGGTGTGCCTGTGGGGGGAGGTGAGCTCAGTGTCTTCCTATTCCACCATCTTGGCCTCAGTCACCTGTGTCTCAAAATTTCCATTTCTTTTTTGGTCAGTGTTAGTAGTTCATGTTTTGCCAGAATTCCTTTTCTTTAGATTTTCAAATTTGCAATTACTGATTAGAACAATTTGTCTTTTAAAATTTCTCTTAAATCTGTATTTGTCCCCTTTTTCATTTCTTGTTTTGTCTACTAAGGAGTGTATTTATTTTATTAGTTTATGTAATAAAGCTTTAAATTTATCTTTGCTATTGTTATTAAGTTCAGTTTTACCTTTTTTAGTTTTTTATCTTCCTGATTCATTTTTTTCTATTTTTAATGATGAGTGCTTATGCCTTTTTTCATTTTTTTCCCTCTAAAAACAAAATTGTTTAAGGCTATTGTGAGATAATAGAAAAAGATATATGTATATATTAGTCTCTGCCCCTGGTTCCTGGCACAGAGTTCCCCAAACCCTTTTAATTTCCTATGTTACAAGAGCATCTCTTGTTCTAATATTTGTCTTTTACCCCTATCCTGCCACAAGGCTCCTAAAACCCTTGTAAGTTCCTATATGATAAAAGCACGAGGAGCATTATGTGTTTTACTGAGGTGACTCTGGTTGGGCTTCTGGATGGCTCCTGGCTGTGGGCTGGTCGACAGAAAGACCCAGCCATGATTAGAAGCTCAGAACTTTCAGTCCCACTCCCTCTTCCTCAAGAGAGAGGAGAAGCGCTGGAAATGGGGTTAATAGTTGATCATGACTACGTGAGGAAGCCTCTATAAAATCCCAGTTATAGGGGCTCTGGAGAACTTTTGTGTTGGTGAAAGCGTCCACATGAGGAGAGTATTACACCCAGCTCCGCTGGGACAAAAGTTCCTGTGCTCTGGACCCTCCCAGGCTTTGCCCCATTTATCTCATCTGGCTGTTCATCTACATCTTTTATCATATCATTTAATAGACTGACAAACACATGTAAGTGTTTCCATGAGTTCAGTGAACCATTCTAGCAAATTAATCATGGGAACCTCCCAATCGTAACTAGGTCAGACAGAAGTTGTTGGTAACCTGGGGACCTGTGACTTGCGATTGGCATCTGAAGTGGGGAGTAGCCCTGTGAGAGTAAGCCCTTAACCTGTGGAATCTGATTCTGTGTCCAAGTATGTAGTCTCAGAGTTGAATTAAATGGTAGGACATCCAGCTGTTGTGGAGAATTGCTTGTTTGTGGGGGAAATCCCTATACATTTGGTATCAGAACTGTTGTGAGTGTGAGAATAAAGGAGACACAAAGGAAAGAAAGACATAGGAGGAAAAACTGAGGTTTTAATAATACAGGTGTGAATTTTCCTCAGTACTGTTTTCATTTATCCTGTTGGTCTTTGTATGATGTATTCTCCTTTTCATGGGTTTCTGGACAGTAATTTCCTATATATTTTCTTCTCTGGTACATACATATTCTGCTTTCATTCTGAATTTCCAAATTTTGAGATTATTTATTGGCTTATGATTAGAGGATGTGGCCCAAAATTTTCTTCTCTTGGCCATATATATACATATATATATATATATATATATAATCATTTTTTGGTAAACATCCCATGAACATGTGGAAGTAGATCTAAATTCTGTTTGAGGGATGGAATAATTGAATCACGTTAACAGTGCTGTTCTTCTATGTCCTTACTACGTCTAATTTTGCCCATGCCATATACGTTCTCACTTCCTTATTAATGGATTTCCAATTTTGTTGGAGATAGCAAGGTACAATCTGCAAAACTAAATTTCCTAGGTTACCAAGGTGATGGAGTATCCTTAAAATTAAGTTCTGGTGAATGGCATTTTGGTGAAAATTGCTGAGTGCGGGTTCCAGAAAAGGTTCCATTTTTTTTTTTTCATTTAATTTGCCAAATGGGTAGACCTCATTTGCCCTTCCCCTTTTGTCCTTTTTTTCTGTCTGGAATGTGGATATAATACTTTAATTAAAAAAAAATCGAAATACCAGGTCAGTGAAAATCAAAAAAGAGGAAAGTGAAGAATTAACTGTTAAGCTGTCATGTGTCAATGTGGTCAATTAGGACAATGAGCCAAACTAAAAGTAATAATATTTTATTCATTTTTTGTGCTACTATACACGAGAGGTAAAGAAAAAAAAGTGCTAGCTTCTCAGTGTTCTGGTTTTTCTCCATGGAATGGCAGTGGGTGTGGGTCATCAGATGACAGGCAGTGCAGACAGGTGGAAATGTCTTACTGCTGAAGAGCACCAATCAAAAGGCTACTATCATTTATGGACTTGGGGTTTGGGAGGAGGAAAAGGCATGATGGCTAGAAGTGGAAAAGTTCTCTGTCAGAGGAGAAAGTGTCTTAGTCAAGGTTCCCTGATAAAGAAGTCTTGATGGAGGTTCCTCTATAAAGGGGCCTCTGAATGGAGGTGATTGGGCTAGAAATGATGATGGCCTAGGGTGGGAATGGGTATCAGAGGCCTTGATTTCCACTCCCCTAGAGAATGCAGTGATCTGGCTGTGCTCCAAGTCTGATGGGGGGAATGCAGTTTGGCCCCATGAGGCTGTCTAGGCAAAACCTATGTAATTGCCTGTTGAACCTGAGGGGTCACACGTAGGATTTTAACCTGGAACCAGACTCTTCATTATCAGATAAGAGGAATTTAATGTTAAAAGGAATAATGGGCATAAAGAAGGATCTATAGGATATGTCACAGGTGATTAAAAAGATGTTATAAACCCCTATGTATCAAAAAATAAATACACAAATGTATTAGACATCTAGGAAGCTGATTTTAGACATGTGCATCTGTATGTCTGTGTCTATATGTAAGTTCACTTAGCAGCTGTCTAATATAAACTTAGATGCATTTTATTTTTGTTACTGCCAAGGAAGAAGAGCTTCTG
The DNA here is from genome assembly GCF_048564905.1 of Vicugna pacos. Classification (NCBI taxonomy): domain Eukaryota; kingdom Metazoa; phylum Chordata; class Mammalia; order Artiodactyla; family Camelidae; genus Vicugna; species Vicugna pacos. The sequence goes on from NC_132988.1 coordinate 30,810,299, forward strand.
AGACAAAATAAGATTCTCAACTTAGAATCTGGTTTAGTTATGTATTTTTTAATAATACTAATTCCTGTTTTCACACATCATAACTCATATAATGATCAAGATAGTGTTGTTTAATACATTTAATATTTAGATTTACCCATATATTTATGTTTTTTTATTGAAGTATAGGTAAATTACAGTATTTTGTTATTTTCAGGTATACAGAATAGTGATTCAGTATTTTTGCAGATTATATTCCATTATAGGTTATTAGAATGTGTTGGGTATAATTCCATATACTACATAGTAAATTCTTGTTGCTTATCTATTTTAAGTGTAGTGATTTGTATCTGTTAATCCCATACCCCTAATTCACTCCTCCCCACTTTCCTTTCCTCTTTGGTTACCATAAGTTTGTTTCCTCTCTGAGTCTGTTCCTGTTTTGTATATACATTCATTTGTATTATTTTTTAGAGTCCACATATAAATGAAAACATATAGTATTTGTCTTTCTCTGTCTGACTTATTTCACTAAGCGTAATATATATTCTCTAGGTCCATTCACATTGCTACAAATGGCAATATTTCATTCTTTTTTATGACTGAGTAATATTCCATTGTGTGTATATATCAAAATACACCATGTCTTCTTAATCCACTCATCTGTTGATGGTCACATGGGTTACTACTATTATAAATATTGTAAATAGTACTGCTAGGAACATTGGGTTACATATATCATTTCAAATTGATGTTTTCATTTTTTTTCCCCACATATATACTCGGCAGTAGAATAGCTGGATTATATGGTAGTTTGATTTTCAGTTTTTAAAGGAACCTACATACTGTTTACCATGTAATGACTGCACCATTATACATTCCCACCAACAATATAAAGGTGTTCTCTTTTCTCCACATCCTCTCCAGCATTGGTTTTTTGATAATAGCCATTCTGACAGGTGTAAGGTGATTTTTCAAGTGGTTTTGATTTGCATTTCTCTAATAATTAGTGATGTTAGGCATCTTTTTATGTGCTTACTGGTCATTTGTATGTTTTCTTTGGAGAATTGTCCATTTAGGTCTTCTGCCCATTTTTAAAATTTGTTTTGATCTGTTTCTTTTTTTTATATTAATTTGTATGAGTTATTTGTATATTTTGGATATTAACTCCTTGTTAGTTGCCTCATTTGCAAATATTTTCTCACAGTCCACAGGTTGTCTTTTTGTTTTGTTGATGGTTTCCTTTTCTGTACAAAAGCTTTTACATTTAACTAGGTCCCATTTGTTTATTTTTGCTTTTATTTCTTTTGCCTTGGGAGACTAATCTAACAAAATACTATGATTTATGTCAAAGAGTGTTTCCCCTATGTTCTCTTCTAGGAATTTTATGGTATCATGTCTTACATTTAGATCTTTAAACCATTTTGAGTTTATTTTTGTGTATGGCATTACAGAATGTTCTAATTTCATTGTTTTACTTACGGCTTTCCAATGTTCCCAGCACCACTTGAAGAGACTGTATTTTCTCCCTTGTGTATTCTTGCCTCTTTTTTTCTATATTGATCACAGATACATGGGTTTATTCCTGGGATCTCTGTTCTGTTCCCTTGATCTCTATGTCTGTTTTTGTGCCAGTACCACGCTGTGTTGATTACTGTAGCTTTGTAGTATAGGGTGAAATTTGGAAGGGTTATACCTCCAGCTTTGTTCTTTGGTCTCCAGATTGCTTTAGCAGTTATGGGTCTTTTCTGGTTTCATATACATTTTAGCATTATTTCTTCTAGTTCTGTGAAAAATGTCCTGAGTAATTTGATTGGGATTGCACTAAAACTGTAGATTGCTTTGGATAGTATGGCCATGTTGGTATTGATTCTTGCATTTCAAGAGCATGGGATATTTTTCCATTTCTTTGACTCATCTTCAAATTCCTTTATCAGTGTTTTATAGTTTAAAGGGAATAGATCTTTCACTTCCTTGGTTAAGTGTATCCCTAGGTAGTTTATTTTTTTAAATGCTATTTTAAATAGGATTTTTTTTCTTCTCAGACATTTCATTATTGCTGTATAAAACACAGCAGATTTCTGTATATTAATCTTGTATTCTGCAACTTCATTTATTAGTTCTAATAGTTTTTGGGTGGAGACGTTAGGGTTCTCTACCTAGTGTTTCATGTCATCTGTAGAAAGTGACAGTTTTAGCTCTTCTCTTCCATTTTTGATGCCTTTTATTTCTTCTCCTTGTCTGATTGCTGTGGCTAGGAATTCCAATACTGTGTTAAATAGAAGCGGTGATAGTAGGCATCCTTGTCTTATTCCTAAATTTAGTAGGAAGGCTCTAGCTTTTAAAGTTGAGTTTATGTTGCCTGTGTCATTGTCATAAATGGCCTTTATTATGTAGAGATGCTTCCTGTATGCCCACTTTGATGAGCATTTTTATCATGAATGGATGTTGAATTTTGTCAAATGCTTTTTTTGCATTTTCTGAGCTGATCATGTGGTTTTTGTCTTTTCTTTTGATAGTGTGGTGTATCACAATGATTGATTTGCTTATGTTGAACACATCCTCATGATCCTGGAATAAATCCAACTTGATCATGGTGTATGATCCTTTTTATGTATTGTTGAATTCAGTTTGCTACTATTTTGTTGTGGAATTTTGCACATATAGCATATATATTCATTAAGGATATTGGCTTGGTTGGGTTTGTTTGTTTTTTGTTTTTGTTTTTGTAGTGCCTTTGTTTGGTTTTGCTATCAGGGTAATGGTGGTCCCATAAGCATGAATTTGGGAGTGTTTCTTCCCCTTTAGTTTTTTGGAATAGTTTGAGAAGTGGAAGTATAAGTTCTACTTTGTTTGGTGGAATCCCCCAGTGAAGCCATCCAGTCCTGGACTTTTGTTTTTAGGACATTTTTTGTTTTTGTTTTTTTTAAATTACAGATTCTATTTCACTTCTAGTGATCAGTCTGTTCAAATTTTTGGTTTCTTCTTGAACTCAGTATTGACAGGTTGTATATTTCTAGAAATTTGTCTGTTTCTTCTAGGTTGTCTGATTTATTGGCATATAACTGTTAATAGTATTCTCTTAGGAGTTCTTATATTTCTGTGTTATCAGTTATTATTTCTCCTCTTCCATTTCTTATTGTGTTTATTTGAGTCCTTTTTCTTCTTCTTGAGCCTAGTTAAAGGTATGTCAGTTTTGTTTATCTTTTCAAAAAATAAGCTCTTGGTTTCATTGATCTTTCCTTTTTGTTTTGATATCTGTAATTTCCTCTCTGATATTTATTATTTCCTTCTATTTGTTGACTTTGAGTTTTATGTGTTCTCCTTTTTCTGATTCTTTTAGGTGGTAGGTTAGGCAGTTTATTCGAGATTTTTCTTGTTTCTTGAGGCTGGCCTGTATTACTATGAACTATCTTCTTAGGACTGCTTTTGCTGCATCTCATAGATTTCATCTGTTTTCATTTTTGTTTGTGTTGAGGTATTTTCTGATTCCTTCTTTGATTTCATCTTTGACCCATTGTTTTTTTAGTAGCATGTTGTTTAGTATCTACAGGTTCATTCTTTCCTCATTTTTCTTTCTGTGGTTGATTTTTATTTTCTTACCATTGTGATCAAAAAAGATGCTTGAAATATTTTTTTGTTCTCTTACAAACTTCAGGCTTCTTTCATGACTCATTATGTGGTCTGTCCTAGAGAATGTTCTGTGAGTGCTTGAAAAGAATGTGTATTCTGATTTGTTTTTTGTTTTTTGTGTTTTTGTTTGTTTTTTTTGGTTATAGTGTTCTGAAGATATCAGTTAATTCCAGATAGTCTATTGTGTCATTTAGGACCTTTGTTGCCTTCTTGATTTTCTCTCTGGAAGATCTGTCCATTGATGTCTGTGGGGTGTTAAAGCCTCTTACTATTACTGTATTCCTGTCAGTTTCTCCCATTATGTCTGCTAGTATTTCTTTCATATGTTTAGGTGCTCCTATATTGGGTACATGTAAGTTAACAAGTATAATATCCTCTTCTTGCATTGGTCCCTTTATCATTATATAATGTCATTCTTTGCCTTTTTTATGGACTTTGTTTTAAAGTCTATTTCGTCTGATATTAGTATTGTTACCACCACTTTCTTGTCATTTCCATTTGAATGAAATAACTTTTCCCATCCCCTCACTTTCAGTCTGCATGTATCTTTCACCCTGAAGTGAGTCTCTTGTAGGCAGCATATCGTAGGTTCTCATTTTTTATCCAATCTGCCATTCTGTGTCTTTTGATTGATTAGTCCATTGATATTTAAAGTAATTATTGATAGGTATGTACTTATTACTGTTTAAAATTTTGTTTTCCAGTTGTTTTTTTAATTCATTTCTTTTTGTTTTTCCTTTTGTGTTTTTTTTTCTTTTTTTTTTAGTATGCTTGAGTTCCTTTCCTTTTGGTTTTTTGTGAATCTATTACAAGATTTTTATTAGTGATTACTCTGGATTTCAAGTATGTTGACCCATAACTATATCTACTTGTTTTAAACTGATAATTATTCAAGTTCAAACTTTTCTGAGATCGGTATTTTTGACTCTCGACCCCAGATTTTGTGATTTTTATGTCCTATTTTGACATCTTCATGATTTATTCTAAAAGATCTATGTTTTTACTCCCTTTCTCCACATTTCATATTTTTGCTGTCCTATTTTATGTCTTTGTGTTTATTCTTTTATTACTGTTTTTTTTGTATTTATAGTCACTTTCACTAATTTTTGTTTTTTTAATCTGTGTACTTGCTCATTTAAGTGATCTTCAATTCTTACTATATATTTGTCTTTTGGGATTTTCCCTTTGTTTTAGATGTTGCTTCTTTTCCATTTAGAGAAGACCCTTCATTTCTTTTAGGGTAGATTTAATATTGCTGAATACTTTTTGTTTTTGCTTGTCTGATTAATTTCTTATTTGTCCTTCTATTCTAAATGATAATCTTGCTAGTTAGAGTATCTTAGGTTGCAGGTTTTGCCCTTTCAGGGCTTTGAATATATTATGCCATTCCCTTCTTTCTGCAAAGTTTCTGCAGAGAAATCAGCTGATGGTCTTATAGGGATTCCCATTGTTTTTCTTTTACTGCCTTTTGAATTCTCTCCTTAACTTTTGCCATTTTAATTATGGCATGTGTTGGTGTGGGTCTTACAGGATTTATCTTAACTTTTTCTGTCTCTCTGAATTTAGGAGAAACAGTTATCTATTGTAGTCTTAAAAAGGTGTTTTTATGTGGAAGCATTCCTATGTTGACCGCTCGTGCCCAGTGTCTTCTGTGAGTGTGCTGAATTCGATGTAGATGCTAGCTATGTCTTTTCTCAGGGTGTCCTGCCCATTACCACTTTGACAGTGTGTGTGGTTGGTCTTGAAGAATCTTATGCCTGAACAGGGTCTGAGGCAGTAATTCCTCTCTGCTCTATAGTTGTTGCTGCACTGTTTTAAGGGGCAGGATTTGCTCCCCAGTTGCTGGAACATAAACCCTGAGGGTCGGGCTTCAGCAGACTCTGTTCCCCTTGAGTGCATGTTTTGTTTCAGAGGAGAGGAGTGCTGAATTAATTGAGCCTTGTGTGCTCACAGAGGTCTGATGTACTGCCTTTGTAGGCCTCTGTGACTCCACTCAGATGCAGCCCAAAGTTGGGTCGCTTTCCATTATGGTTGTCCTAGATTTAGTGCATGGAAGTGGGCAGTGCTGGAATGCTTGCTAGGCTCGGTGGGGACCCTGGCGTGCTGGCTGCTGTGTTTCTTGTTGCACCATTTAAGTGCCAACAATGGCCACCATCACGCCATCTGGACCACACGCATGCCCTTAGGCTGTCTCTGCCTAGCTAGATTGATTCTTTTTCCAGGAGCCAGCTGGCCCAGATCCTGAACCCAGCTGTGGTGTGGAATGAGTTGGGGCTGGAGTGTTTGTCCAGCTCAAGTTGGGGACTGTGGTGAGCAGCAGCCACCAGTGCAGAGCCCTCCTCATTCCTGTCTTTTGGCAAGCTAGCACCCAGGCGTTGCTTGCAAGTGTAGTCTAGGCTTCTCCAGTCCTTCTTTCTTTCCCACTGCTTTTCCCTGGAGTCAAAGGGGCTTGACTCCTCAGCATAGGACCCCAGGACTGGAATGCCTAGTTTGTAGCTTGATCAGCAAGGTTCTTCCTGTTGGACCTTCTCTTCCTTTCAGATCCCTCCCAGGGGCGCAGGTCCCTACCTGATGCCTTTTTTTCCTTCCCACTCATTTACTTGGAAATCTCTCTTGCAGTGTTGATTGTATAGCAGTTCTGCCAGTTTCTTAGTTTTCCATGAGAATTGTTCCACCTGTTATGTATTTTTGATGTGTCTGTGGGAGGAAGTGAGTTCCATGTCTGCTTCTTGATGTTACCACCCCCCCATACTTATATTTTCTGGTGCATTCTTTTCCATGCTTTTTTTTTTCATGAAGAATTCCCTGTTGGTATTACTTCTGGTGCAAATTTGCTAAGAGAAAGTTAGCTTTTGTATGAGTATTTTGCCTTCATTTTTGAACATTCTATGTGAGTGTGGTTTTTTTTTTTGATATATTTACTAGTTTATTTTTTAGGTACCACGTATAAGTTATATCATACAATATCTTTCTCAGTCTGACTTATTTCACTAAGTAATATACAAGTCCATCCATGTTGTGGCAAATGGCAAGTTTTCATTTTTTATGGCTTAGTAGTATTCCATTTTATGTATGTGCCACATCTTTTAATGATTGATTATTTTTTATTAAAGTGTAGTTGATTTACAATGTTAGCTTCAGGTATACAGAAAAGTGATTGTTATGCATATACTTTTTTATATATATATATATATATATATATATATATATATATATATATATATATATATTGTTTTCAGTTTCTGTTCTATTGTGTTATTACATAGAAACAGAATTTAAAAGAAATTGAATATAGTTCTCTCTGTTATACAATGTCCCTTTTCATGTATAGTAATGTGTATCTATTACTTCCAAACTCCTAATTTATCACTCCCCTGCCATTTCCCCTTCAATAACCATAGTTTGTTTTTAATGTCTGTGCATCTATGTTTGGTTTATAAGTAAGATTTTTTTAATATTCCACATATAAGTGATATTGTATTTATCTTACTTGACTTCACTTAATATGATAATCTCTAGGTCCATCCATGTTGCTACAAATGGCATTATTTCATTCTTTTTTATGGTTGAGTAATATTTCATTTTATACACACACCCCCCCCCAAACATACACACACCCCCCCACATCTTCTTTATCCATTCAGTGGACACTTAGGTTTCTTCTGTATCTTGGCTACTGTAAATCTGCTATGAACATTGAGGTGCATATCTTTTTGAGTTACTGTTTTCATTTTCTTCAGGTATATACTCAGGAGTGGAGTTGTTGGGTCATAATGGTAGTTCTACTTTTAGTTTTTGAGGAACCTCATACTGTTTTCCACAGTGGCTGCACCAATTTATGTTCCCACCAACAGTGCAGGGGGTTCCCTTTCTGCACATCATCTCTAACATTTGTCTTTTTGATCATAGACATTCTGATAGGTATTAAGTGGTAACTCATGATGGTTTTGATTTACATTTCTCTGATTAGCACTGTTGGGCATCTTTTCATGTGCCTGTTGGCCATCTATATGTCTTCTTTGGAAGGACACCCATTCAGATCTTCTGCCCATTTTTTGATCGGACGTGTTTTTTGAGTTGTGTGAGTTCATATAGTTTGGATGTTAACCCCTTATTGGTCATATCACTTGCAAGTATTTTTTCACATTCCATAGGTTGTCTTTTCATTTTGTTGATGGTTTCCTTTGCTGTGCAGAAGCTCTTACGTTTATTTAGGTCCCATTTGTTTATTTTTGTTTTTTTTCCTTTGCTTTAGGAGAAAGATCCAAAAATATATTGGTATGATTTGTCAAAGAGTCTTTTGCCTGTTTTCGTCTAGTTTTATTGTTTTGGATCTTTAATACATTTTGAATTTACTTTTGTACATGGTATTAGAGAATGTTCTAATTTCACTCTTTCCCATGTAGCTGTCCAGTTTTCCCACCACTATTTATTGAAGAGACTGTCTTTTTTCCATTGTATATTCTTGCCTTCTTTGTTGTAGACTGACCATACATGTCTGGGTTATATTTCTGAGCTGTCTGTCCTTTTCCACTGACCTGTGTCCTTTTTGTGTGCTAGTAACATACTGTTTTGATTGTAACTCTGTAGTATAGTCCAAAGTCAGGAATCATTTTTCCAGCTTTTTCTTTCTGAAAATTGTTTTCACTATTTGAAGTCTTTTGTATTTCCATGTAAATTTTAAAATTATTTGTTCTAGTTCTGTGAAAATTGCCATTGGTATTTATCTAGGGATTGCATAGTATGGTCTTTCCATCTGTTTGTGCTGTGTTCAGTTTGTATCATCAGGGTCTTAGTTTTGAGTTCAGGTATTTTTACCTCCTTAGTTTTATTCCTAGGTATTTTATTCTTTTTGATGGGCCATAAATGGAATTATGAACAGATTGTTAACTCAAAATCAGTTTCTTTTAATGCTTATGTTTGTTTTCCTTAATTAACTTTGCTAGAGGCTTGTCTGTTTTAAAATATATATATTTTTTCAGATAGAGGTTTCAATGTTGATTCTTTATGCCATTTGCTATTGATTTATGCTCTTGTTTCCTTCTTTCTTTACCTCTGATTTATTTAGGTTTTTTTTTTTTGCTATTGTCTTTCTGCCTTTTTTGTGATATTCTCAGGTCATTATATTTTCAACCTCATTTTAAATATATGCATTAAAGCATACAGGCATACCTCAGAGCGACTGCAGGTTCCAGACCACTGTAATAAAGTGAGTATCACAATAAAGTGAGTTGCACCAAGTTTTAGATTTTCCAGTGCATATAAAAGTTAAATTCATGTTACACTGTAGTCTATTAAGTGTGCAATAGCATTTGCACGTCTAAAAAACATGTACATGCCTTAAGTAAAAAATGCTTTATTGCTAAAAACACCCTCATCTGACAATGCATGGTTACGTAAACCCTCAATTTTAAAAAATGGAGTATCTATAAAGCAAATAAAGTGAGGTACGCTTGTATAAACTTTTGAATTAGTGCTTCAGTTGCATGTTACCAAGTTGCATGTTATATTCAGATTTATTTAAAGGCTGCTGAGTGCTTATTTTCATTTTTGTGTACTGCAATGAAAGAAAGAGGAGATGCAACTTAAAATAGGTTTAAATTGTCATTCAGTTAGAAGTATTTTCTAATTTTCAGCATGATTTGATTTTTCTAGAAGTTCATTTTTTCAGTTCTAGCATATGGAATTTCTTTTGGGTTACAGTATAACTTTTTATAAATACTCCATGTGTACAGGTTATGTAGTACAGATTGTGTAATTCTATTATACCTAGGTTTTAAAATTCTATTCAATTCTTTTTTATACTTATTGCATACTACCAGTTATCACTGTTTTTGTGGGCCTAAACTTGTATGTTATTGTCAATTGCTTTATATATTTAGAGGCTGTTGTTTCAGATTGTTAGGTTTCTGTTGAATTACTCTGTCGTCATTATTAAAACTCACTGTGCATCCCAACACTCCCTTTTCTTTCCACCTTGAAGTCAGTTTTACCTGATGAGTGACTTAACAGTTTTTCTTTTGATTGGCATTTTCTAATATTTTTCATTAACTTACTTTCAACTACTACATCATTGTTTATTAAGTGTCTTGTAAATATTAAGTATAGTTCTTAAACTGGGAAGTTTATGGTATTTGAATTATATTACTATAACTACTGATACCTATACTTGTTATTTTATGATTTCTCCTTGTTTTTTGCTTCTCTTTGCCTTCAAGGTTTTCTTTACTACGAATGGTTTCTTTCCTAGTTATTTGCTCTTAATTGAACCTGATCCTTATTATCTCTAAAACCAATACACAAATCCTTTTCAGTGAGGTTAAACAGGAGACCAAATGTAATTGTGCTCAACACAGCTGGTTCTAATGGCCTTCTGGTATTTGCAGACTACATGAACATCCTGAACCTATTTCTTTACGTTTAAAGAGGGGGAGGTAGTTTGAGGATAAACTATTAGGAGGAACTTACAGTTAACAGACAACCCTTGTTCACCTCTGAAGGTTATCAACTAACTCTTGTTTAATAACTAGGGATTGAGGAGTTTCTTTAAAAAAAAAAAAAGAAGAGAGCAAATATCATCTCTAGTTTTCTCAGACTCAGGATAAGATGAACAGGAAAGAACTGTCAACTGTTTCGTCTTCTAGACTTTGAAAGTATTTATTTGAATTTCACTGGAAAGTTTATAAAGTGTATGGGGTATAAACATTTTTCTGAATTGAGGATTATCTTTCTTATTCTCACAAGTTGTTCAACCACTAGAAGATGCAGCACCAAATGCTGTAATCTAGACTGGGGATCTCAGTTCTTTTCTGATCCCAACATGCTAAGCTGTTTGACACATTTTCATCTGGAATAGCAATTCTCAAAAAGAGGTTAGGAGAAACTCTGGGGCAGGAAGCTCATCTTTGCATATTGAAAATTTCTTAAGTCTTCGGGTTCATTTATTCCTAGGTTTTCTCTTCCAATGGAAAACTGTTATTCTTTGACACCACTTGCATTATTAGCAAACTACTACTTTAGTTTTCAGAATCAATAGCATTTGAAGGTTTAAAGTTTGCCAGTTTTCTCTAAGCCCTCACATTGCCAAGCAAATTTATGTAAATAACTTTAATGACCTGTCCACAAACCACTATCAAGTCAATGAAGTTCAATATGTGAAAATTAAGCCTCAGGTGTGCAAAACTCATGGTTCAAGTAGTAGATACATATTTATTATAATTACGTAACTTCTTGACAGTGTGCACTTGCTATCCAAAAGTGAAATGCATTTATCAGTTGCTAATTGTTAACTAGTATGAAGATGCCATTTTACATACATAGAAAATGTTTTATATACTTCGATTCTGCCATATGTAAACATTTTATGGATATGTTCATGAACCAGAACTGTAGATCCTAGAACATTATCAGCTTAACATCACAACCCATTCTCACATCTGCTCATTGAAACTAAGGGTCTGTTACATGCAAAATTCAGTTAATTATTTTTATAGGCACATCAGGCTTACTACTTTCTGCATTGCACTGGTCACCCTTTGTGCTGAAAACAAACTAGGAAATTAAGAAATCAAATGTAGTAGTTTCCTTAAAACAGTTTAACTGGTAGGAATTAATAAAACTGGCAGAAAGTAATTTGCACTAAGACTGGAGTTGAAGTCACTGTATATAAATTATTTTAATGATTGGAGAAAAAAATGACGGATGTCATATTAGTACTAAACAATTCGTAACTTCATTTTAAAAAACTGCTTCTATATACTGTGATATTAAACAGTGGCTTCATCCTACCAAATATAAAATTTTTTACTTTTAATGTGAGTCTCTTTCCAAGACACAAAGCCATAGAAATATTATTTCAGGGGATAAAAAACCTACAACACTTTAAAGCTTCCTTAACCTAGATCTCAATTTCTAATTACATTTTTACATCTACATTCTGGGTGGGCCCATATGATTTCAAAAGCATTTAATTTAACTCAATGTCTGGAAGCAAAAAATTCAAGAAATTCTAAAAAACACAAAAAAACCCCAACACACATGTAATAAGAAGGCAGCAAAAAACTGAAGGTGTCTGTCTAATCTTTAACACCTATTTTCAATTCTGACCCTTGTCACATTCATATTTGGATTAAAAATGAGGAACATGGTTACTGACTACACAATATTAACAAAATTGACCTCTTTTGATCCAAAACTTATTCAAAGGCCAGGATATGAAAAGTCTGTTAAGTCACTATTAAAGTTTAGACATATTACATATGGAAACTTATGACATGACTTTTCGGGTATGAATTTAAGAGTCAAAAAATTCTTAACAGTAAGATTTGGTTTAAAGTAAAAAGAAGACGGGTAATAAAGCAGTGGAACTATTTTTTTTAAATCCGTGAAATAAAAGACCTAAAGAATAATCCAAATAAAAAAGCAAAATATGAGAAAAATATAATGATTATTTAAGAGTCTAGTAGTAAATAAGAAAAATGAAACAAGATAACAGGAAAGACTAAGACCATTTCCATTTATAGTTCATGTATTATAATGCAATTAAACTAAAACATGTTGAAGTTGACTAATCTCTTTACAGAATGGGTAATTTTTAGGTATCGATACATTTCCCTAATATTCATCCTGTGACTTAGGACATGATAGTAAATTAGAGATTCCAAAGCAAAGATCATACTATTAAATATTTCTTGTTACGGACTTTTACCTGCTTGACAGACTGAATCATATGTTCATGATTCAATTATTAGTTTTGTTTCTTTGACTTGAAGGCTCCAAGTTATTTAATAATGTATTTTAAAAGATATGCTTTTAAAAAAAAACGATTACTCTAACAATATGCTAGAGGTACTCTTAGGGATCCAGAAGGTGAAAGAGCCATGACCACCTACAGGAACTGGCCACAGACATGTAAGTTTTTTTCTTTTCTTCTAAGCAGTTTGTTAACAGTCTAAAGATTCCAGATGCCATGTTATTGTATGAAACATTTACCCTTGGATTTAGCAAGAAAGATACCTGGCTATATTATAAACACAGAGCTGTTTGGTTAGGAAACATGAGTGTATGGAAGGATATTATTTTTGATTCATTGAAAATTGAGATGTGAAAGTAAAATAAAGTTTTCATTTTGTTTACTTGTTTTAGTTAAAGACTTGGTCTTGATCTGCATTCAATTTTAGTACTTTTTATCAAAAGAAAAAAATAACGTGCTTCCTGGGAATTACTTTGGACTAAATTAAACCTTGACAAAAAGAAAGATAATTACTGATGGTTATAAAACACTGTGTAAGAGGATAATACAACATTAGTATCAGACGTTACAAGCATCCCTACCCCTAGGTCATCTAAAAAGTCAACAGTGGCTAACTTTAGTCAATGCCATCAGATTTTAAATACTGATATATCAATGCAGTAAGATGTGTTTCTCATTAAGTTTTACGGAATTAAATATCACAGAACCAAATTCCACTTAAAACTCAAAGGTCCAAAGTCTAACCACAAAATAACATTTACTTTAGGATTGAAGGTGTTGGGTTTTTTTTGTTTTTGTTTTTTTTTTTGCTTACCCAAACATCCATTCTCCTAGAATTGAAGTTTTTTGTTGTAAAATTCTAAAAGGTAAGAAAGATGAAGTTATACTTTTCTGTTTCTTCTAAACCCATGATATGCAGAATTAATGCCAAGGCTTTAATTTTTGTGGACTACCAAATACCAGCTCTTAAGAACGAAACAAATTCCTAATGGGACTGTTTGTAGGCTTACTATTACAATTCAAATTTATGAAAATGGAGGGATGGTTATATTTATTTTGGGTCAATTGAGCACTGTATTCAAATGGTTGCTGTCTGTCAATATGGGTAATTTTTGCTAATTTGGATAAAATGTTTTAACATTATCATTTTATACTGATAATTAATCCCCCAAATTCACTTTAAACAGATTTCTAGCTAAGAAATATAATCATGGACATACTAAAAGTTGACCCCCAAAGAGTCTTGAGAAATCTATTTCTTCTTAATAAGTCTAATTTAATTACCTTTTTGAAATTGAGATGGTTATTCCAGTAGCCCAATTCTCTGGTGTACTGTTTCTAGTTGTTTTAAAACTTAAGAATTCTGTACATTGCTAAGGAATTAAAACATCAAAAACTTTCTTTTGTTATATTATTTAGCAATCTTTGTTTTTAAAGTCACAGTATAATTGGCTATCAGGCATTGATTCCTGAAACCAAGTAATTTATACTTTTCCATAGAGTCGAAGTGTATTACTCTATATTTATTAATCATCCTAGGTATTGCCTAGTTAGTTCTTATTTGTTTACTACAGGAAAACATCCTGTTTTTCTGTGTATTTCTTAACTTCTAAAATTACAGCTTTTTATTTTGAAAAAAACCTTTAATTTTTTTGTCTAGCACTGCGTATTTCATGCAGATTAAAAATAAACTGAACCCTACCTTCTACCTAAGACTGTATTAAGGAGAACATTTTCTTTTTTATTAATATATTCATTAAGTATGTTAAGAGCTTTTGAAAATTTAAGTTAAATAAATGGGCAGGAAAAGTATACACATTATCTTTGGATGTATCTAACTTATTAAATGAAGTGTTACATAACTGTAGGAACTGGAATGTTACATTTTTGACCAAAACACTGAACTGCATAAACTGGCTTAAGGAACTGAAAATGTCAGGATTTACTAGACAGTTCAGATGCAAAAAGAGTTGTTGCCACATTTATGCCCAATTAGTTTTGGAGGTATGGCTCCTAACAAAGTGGGTTGAGATTTTAACTCAAAAAAAGCTATAAACTCCTATGTGTACTGACTGTTAATATATTCCCTTTCGTAACTTTGATGCTCTTACTGAAGTGAACCTATATATTCAACATACAAATGAAAAGTAACCAATACATGCTTTAAAAATGGATATAATTATTTCACTTTAAGAGTATTACAAAAAGATAGTTAAAGGCTGGAAGACATTAAAAATATACTGGGTCTATGTATTTTTTTAATGCAGAAAAGGGACATCTCTTCCCTCAAAAAGGATGGATAAAAATCCTGCAAAATGCACTGCTCCATACTTTCCTTTCAGTGCAGACTACATTGTAGAAACAAAATCTCTCACAGACTTAGTGAGAAATAAAGACTATCCCTAAAGATACTAAACTCTCAATTTTTACTACTTAAGAAAAGTCAGTATTAATATAATCTTCTAAATATAAATATGTGGCTTTGGGAAAGAGTGAGCGTTTCAAAATTTTAACCTAGGTCAATCTGGTTGGTTGAGTGGCGTTTAAGAATGCAAGTGCCCATGCACTGTCTATGCTTCTTTTTCTTGTAGGTTGAAAAGTTATTTCTGCCTGCTCCCATACTTTTAGTTTCAAGCTTCTGGACAGAACTGAACAATGTCAACAAATCTGGTGATGAAGCACAGACTAAGTCTTTAAAATATCTTAATTTTACAGTCCTTTGTCCCATATAATTTGTATATGAAGCACCAAAACTGGAGCCAAGGTCTGAACAAGTAATGTAACAGCAGGAACTACAATTTAATCATATCATATCAGACTATGTAACATTCTATATTTTGTCTGTTGATATGTAACATAGTTAAGTTTATTACAAGCATTATTTCCTAAGACTTAACCGTATAAGTGCCTCTTTTCAAGTATTATCACTTATTTAATAGTGTTTATATTCTGACATTAAGCAAATCAGTGATAAATGTATATAATGCAATACACATTGTGCCATTTCTCCCTACCCTGCGTTAACATATTAATGAAATCAGTTAAGAAAACTAAAAGAACTATTAAAACTGAAACAAGGCTATCAACATCACAGATTCATGTCTGAGTAGGTCAACAGCATCTCCCCCTTAAGGTAAAGTATTTTCATCAAAAATGGTTCATCATCTTTAGGCTAGCAATACTTTAGCAGCAGGTGTTCTTCAGGACAAGTAGATGAGAAGTTTCAAGTGCAAAAGACACCAAATTTCTTTGAGAAACATCAATCCACATGACTAGTAAAAAAAAGCAAACTGCTGGTGCCACTCTAACATAAAATAGTGTATTTTCCCTTTCAATGTGTGATGTAGTTTATTTATATCACAAAGTTTTGGAGTTCTCATGGCACAACAATGAGATGGACTAATTTGTCGGGGAACCTCTTATTTTAATATTTAAATTATAACAGTACAGTAACTAGAAAAAGGTCAGTGCCTCAGTGGCTTTAAACCACATCAATTTCAGTATTTGTTTTTCAAAATAATGATGCAATTAAATCTATGCTTCTGCAACAACAGTGCAATACAATATCCTTTCCTGAATAAAGGAGCTGAGGTTTATCCAAGTAGAAGCTTTAAATAAGGTAGATTGTTGCCAACTACTTCTCAATCTTGCATGTTTGGTATAAAATACATTAGGATAGCTTAAACTGACTTGTAAGTCTATATTCAGCTAAAGCTTCACATAAGCAGCAATGGAAATGAACAGAGGTGCACTCAATATAAAACACTTTTCAAAACTACTCCAAAAAACAAATGACAAAAAGTGGTTAAGAAGAACTAAACATCTGTTGTGTGTACCAGATGTAAAAGAAGGATGGCCCCTGTGGTTACTTGCACTGTTTGAATTATGTGATGGTAAAATTAAGACTTAGTCTACTTCCATCTCTCCAGAAGATTTAGTATGCTGTGAGTTGTCTTTTGTTGTATCTGGTTTAGTTTCAGTCCCACTCTGTCCATCCATTGGTCCGTTGTGTTCACTATTAGCTTTTGCTTTGTCTTCAGCAACCTCTACTTTCGGTTTAGGCTTGTAAATGATTGGGTTACAGAAACTATCCAGTTCCTAAAGACATGAAGAAAATTGATTATATTAAAAATATTACATAACAAGTTCCCATTAATTTTCTAAAGTCCACATTAAACTTTTTAAATTTCCACATTAATTCCACATTCCTGAGTTCATATTAACTTAAGTTAGCAACATAAACTATTTCTTCAAAACCTTAATGAAGGATTTATCTTCTGGGCCAGCCCAATCTTTTAAGAATATGCTTTGTATCTACTGTTCCTAAGAATTTTGTCATAATTTAAATATTTATTTTGGCAGGAATAATTTTTAATTCATTCCTTTAAATTATGCCTAAATTATGTCTTTTATGACAATTATGTCAAATAATACCTATTTCATAAATTGAAATTTCTCAACATAAACATGAAAATTACTTTAAAAAGTATATATAAATATACACATGAAGTTTATTTACTTTCTGAAAATAGCTGAGTAACCTTTTCTGTTGAAGGAAAAATAACTCATGAAAGTAAATGCAACTTAATTTAGAAGAAATATATTTTCTATATCCTTTTTCAACACAGAAATAAAAGTCTGTTTCATAATGCTACTAAATTCTTTCAAGACCAGTGAGACAGAAACTGGGATAGATGGAAAAATAGGGAATAACATACTTGGGGAATGTTTTCACAGCAAACTGTTCTTACCACATGCTGTAGGTCATCTATTTAGAGTAAATTATTACAGCCTCTTTGCTAAACTCTCTCAAAAAGAAAATACTCTGTTTTCTTTGATTAAAAAAAGACCTGTTTTGATGCATGAAAAGATGCCCGACATCATTAATCATCAGAGAAATGCAAATCAAAATCACACTGTAATACCATTTCACACCTGTCAGAATGGCTATCATCAAAAAGACTGCAAATAACAAATATTAGTGAGTATATGGAGAAAAGGAAACCCTAGGTACACTTTTGGTGGGAATGCACATTGATGCAGCCACTATGAAAAACAGGATGAAGGCTCCTCAAAAGCTAAAAACAGAACTACCATATGATCTACCAATTCTATCCCTGGGTAAATATCTGGAAAAAAATGAAAATACTAATTCGATAAGATACATGCACCCCAGTGTTCTCAGCAGCATTATTTACAATTGCCAAGATATGGAAGCACACACACAATGGAATACTACTCAGCCATGAAAAGGGATGAAAATTTACCATTAGCAACAACATGGATGGACCTGGAAGTTACTATGCTTACAGAGAAAGACAAAACTGTATATTATACTTGTATGTGGAATCTAAAAAATAAATGAGTGAATATAACAAAAAAGAAACAGACTCACAGATATAGAGAACAAACTAGTGGTTACCAGTGGGAAGATGGAAGGAAGGGATTAGCACGATAGGGGTAGAGGACTAAGAGGTACAAACTACTATGTATCAAATAAATAAGCTGCAAGGATATATGGTACAGCACAGGGAACATAGCCAATATTTTACAATTACTTTAAATGGAGTATTAATATATAAAAAATATTGAATCATTCACTATATTGTACACCTGGAACTAATATAATCTTGTAAATCAACTATACTTCAACTTAAAAGAAACCCAAAACTTGTTCTTGTTTTAAAAATAGACCAAATACCTACAAACATATTGAACTAGATTAAAAAAAAAATCACGTGAAATTCCATCTCCATAAATTAACACTATTAACATTTTGGTGAACATCCTTCTAGATTTATGTCCATGCATACACATATATCCAAACATAAATGTATGAAACATGCTAATTTATATAGTGAGATAATTTTTTGATTCTGTAATCTTTCCTTGTTCACTCAGTATGTTGTATAAATCCTTATATCTAAATAGATATATCTCTGTATCTTAAATACTGTATTTAACTGTTGCAATGTGCTATATATGCATCAACTTATTTATCTGGTCTTTTACTGATAGGTATTTAGGTTGTCAGGTTTTTGCTATCATAAGCAAGGGTATTTATATACATATACTTGTGCAACAGTCAAATTAAGATGACTTCTCAGTATTGTGATTTCTGTGTTAAAGGTTATATTCACTCTAAATTTCTATACATATTCCCAGGAGAATTGCAACAAATTTAACCAAGTTGCTTAGGGAGAGCAGCCATCTTCACACCCTTGGCAGTTAAGGCAAAGATTATAAATGTAAACAATCAAATCAGATGGGTGAAAAAAGAGATCTGCATTTCTTAGATTAGTGAGGTTGAATACCTTTTAATGCATTTATTAGACATGTCAATTGTTTATCCAATGTCTTTACTCATTTTTCTACTTAGATACTGATCTTTATTAGAAAGTTTGTGCTCATGTTTTTCATGGTATTTTATCTAACCTTTGACATTTTCAGTAATAACGTTTTGCAAACTGGAAAATTTATCTCAGAAGTAAGATTTTACCATGGAATTTTACATATTTCAAACTATGTCAAAGACAAACATACACTGCAGTTTTACAGTAGAGACTGAGAAGTCTTATCTAGTCTTGTTAAGTCAGATATTTGACAGAGTTTTGCATTGCTTTATTCATTCAGTATTACACTTAAAATCTAAAAACAGCCTTGTGTCTGAGACTAATAAAAATCAATGAACAAAGATGTTCCATCTATAATCTTTTTTTCCAAACTAAGACTAGCCTCAAATTCCTGTTTTTCTAAGTTCTTCTGCAAATTGATTATTTCTCAGAGTATGGCTACCATTAAAAAATTTGTGATTGAATCCACAAAAAAGAGAATTTTATAGTTTTTTACCTTAGACTTTGCAACTATTTCTGAAACTTTCACCACAGGATCTTGAGTGAGACTTAGTTTGTTCTGTGCATTCATCTTACTATTCAGCCAACTCATGGCTTCACTGATATATTTTTCTACTTTTTCCATTTCACCAGGATCCAAATGATCGTATCTTTCATCCTATTAGGAAGGAAAAAAAAAAACCCATAACCGATTTTTCAGTAAGCACCAATTTATTGATAAGAATCTAAATCCTTTAAGTAGAAATTATTGAGTGTATACCTCAATACCCATGTGAAGAAGCCATTTACAGATTACACAGAACTAAAGAAACTGGGAAGAAAAAAGTCAGTGTGGGTTTTTATAAGGAAAGGCTTTCTGAAGAAGTCAGGTTTGGAAAACAATGACTGGTGGAAAATACTAAAGGGAAAAGTAGTACTTACACAAGAAGGCTGCTGCATGGAATTAAATTTATTAGGGAGTAGAGAGAAATAAAGTAAGCAGCCATATAGCAAGCTAGACAGAAAATCTGACCATTCAACAGATATGGTTAAGTTGATAAGGAGAATTACATAATAAAATTTGTCTGAAAAAGAGAACTGCAGCTGTCACATGTAGGAGACAATCTAAGAAGTCATGATTTAGACTGGTAGCCAAAAACCCAGAAAGAAATGACAATGCAACACAGAGAAAGAGTATCTGTTCCCCATTCATCCCTCTATCTACATGCTTTTAAATATTCTCCAGCCTGAACCTCTTATATGAATTCCCAACTCTATATCCAACATCCAACTTGAATTCCTATTTGTAAAATCTGAAATGACTACCTGTGTTTCAAACTCAAGATTACTTCCCCACCTACTCTTCCATGTTTTCCCCATTGCTGTACATGGCAACTTCATCCTTCCAGGCCAAGATTCTTGGAGTCATTTTGACTCCTCTTTTGTTATATTTACATAAAATCTATCAGTGAAGCTTATTAGCTCTGCCTTCAAAATATATGCAGCAAAAATCCAACCACTTCTTCCTCCACTATCCAGGCTCAGGGCTCCATCATTTCTTGCTTGTATTACTCCAATATATTAACTAGTCTCTCTACTTCCATATCCTTTAAAGAATAAGTTAAATCACATAACTTCCATGCTCAAATGCATCCAATGGATTCTTATTTCAGTGTTATAGCCAAACTTTTATAATGGACCACTAGGCCCTTTATGATGTGGCAACTGATAACGCCACCCTCACTGTTTTAAGCCATGCTGGCTTCCTACTGTTACTCCAACACATTCTCTTCTTGAGATTTTTGCAACTGCTATTCCCTTTTTCTCATTCTTTTTAAAGTTATCATACACCTTGAGCCGTCACCTCTCCTTTAGTTCTCCCCTCACATGTCAAAGATGACATCTGCCCTTAGTCTGCTCTTCTGACAAATCTCCACCTCTGGCAGTTCCTTAACTTTTCCCACAGCTTTTTATCACCATCTGACTACTTTACAGTAGCTCATTTACTGTCTACCTTTCCGAACTGAAGCATACTGGAAACAGATTCAAGGTTTTGTTTGATGCTGTAGTTTCAGTACCTTGAAGAGAGCCTGGAACAAAATAAAAACTCAAAATCCTCGTGCATAAGTGAAGTTTTGTCTTATTTTGAATAATATTTTAAACCTGCATCCTCAAGAAGATTGCTACAGCCTGGGATCACTGGGCCACAGTAGTTGTACCTAGATCCTCCAATACCAGATTTGAAATATTCTTGGTATTTTCATTCATCTACTTGCTCCTTCTTACTTTTTCAGTATCCTTACATTCTATTTGTATTTATATGGACAATTTGGACACTGACATTGCCAGGCAAATTCATGGTTAGTACCTCGATTACTCTTTTAGGTTGGCTGGACTACAATCTTTATTTTACGAAATTTGCAAGTATTTCTAAAATAAGTAACCACTTTTCACACTATGTAGTAAAAGCAGTATAGTTAAGTTTGTATGTTGCAAAGTTGTCCTGCAGGCCAAATTCAATCCGCTGTCTGAGATTTTTAATAAAGTTATGTTGGAACACAGCCATGTCCATCATTTACAAACTGTATGGTTGCTTTTGTGTTATAGTGGCAGAGATGAATAGTTGTATAGAGATGGAAAAGCCTGCAGATTCTAAAATATTTGTTCATTTAAAGAAAGTCTACTAACCTCTGGTTTAAAGGAAAAAAATGATCAGCTTAATTTTCTCAAATCTTACTGTTACATCCAAATGGAGATATCATTTATAGAACTAAATATGTCAGGCTTAAAAACAGTAGAAAGGTTAAGGGTAATAAAATAGACTTGGGCACATATATAAAAGAAAAAAGGGAATGGACATTACAGATGACTAGGAGATTGGAGTACAAAGAGCAATCAAAAGAAAAAGAGGCCAAGGGGCAAAACAAAGGCTAGCAGAGTCCAGTTTCAACAAGGGCTGTAGATTAAAAGAGGTCCAAGAAACCTCTCACTGTATCAATAAAGAAACCCTAAGAAGAAAACAATGAATTTGGTCACTGGATTAGTTTATAATATGGTTTTATGGAATTTTAAAAGATAAAAACCACTTATTTGCAATGTATTTTAAGTAGACAGTATCCTATCCTGATAGCTTTCCAATAAAGAAAAAAGTTTTAAGTTTGGTGCCCAATGTCTCTAGAATCTGATAGCAACAACTGCTATGTCTTTGCAGTTGAGAACTTTTAGACTTACCCTACCCTCTCTGTGTACTACATACATACTATCATCACCAGCTGACTTTATAAATTCAATACCTTGTTTCTGTAAGCTTCTATCACTTTCATGACAAGTTGGATTTTTTTCCCCAAGTCGTTTAAAGCTTTTGGTCTCTCTTCATGTTCCATGTACCTCATCTGAATAGGCTGCCCATATTTCTGTTAACATAAGAAATTTTTTAAAATAAAAAGTTATTAACAGAAAACAACTTTTAATGGACCCTTATAGGATGACGAATAGCAAAGAAAGCTGCCCAGATTAAAATGCCCCCTCTTATTTTCCTTCATGAAGATGAGTTCCAGTGGTTATTTGCTTACTCAGTCCTACATAGAGATGCCTAACCCCATGACTTACATCCTTCTCTCATTCATTAAGGTTACCTCTTGATTTCTCTCAAGTCCAAAGTAAAAACTTTAATTCCTTCAAAGTTGGGTGTTAAAAGTTTATAAAACTATTAAAATAAGAAAACCATAAGAACTACATTGCATGCAGAATTCATGTATTTGAAACTTGGTTTCAAATGCTTGAAATGCATGTAACTCTCTACAAGCAACGTGATTACTGGGATTTCCTGATCTTAATATCTACTGAATATTATTCGTTATATTTGTTCACTAGATTAGAAACTGTATTGTAAGTATAGTGTCTAAAAAACAAAAACGAAAGCGCTTTGACCCCTTGCCCCAGGTGCCTGGAATAGGGAGTTTCTAAATTTAAAAACAGCCTCTATAACTTTGAGGAGGGAGATACTTTAGAAAAATACATATTTTCTGTCAAATTCTTTACAGATTTAAAATCAGCTTGATTTAGAATAATATTTGATTTTCAGAAAAGTTACAAAGGAAACAACAGGGAGCGAGGCACCTTTTATCACTTTTCTCTAATGCTAACATACCATCATAGAATATTTGTCACAACCCCAAATCAACAGTAGTACATTACTATTAACTGAACTCCAGACTTTATTCAGATTTCGTCTCTTTCTGTTCCAGGATAGCATATTGCATTTAGTCTATTTAAATCAGTGAAGGGGGAGAGAAGCAGAGGAAGGGTGACTCTTCTACTGGGTAGGGGTCAGACTGACAAATCACTTCTTAATGACATCTAAGAAATACATGGTTTGTATAAAAGTAATATTAACATTCCAGTCATCTACTAAATATCTTATATCTGAGTATCAAGACAAATATGATTATACATTGTTTATATGTTTGTCAAAAACATTCACTGTGCTCTTACACCATAATTTTTGGGACACCTTAATGTTGTATTCAGTTTTTAGTCCAAATATGGACTTTTAGGAAATTTACCTTTAGTTCTTGAAGCTTATCCACATAAATTTGTTTAGGTTGGTCCTCTCCTTCTTCATAAAGCCAATTTTCTGTGTCTTCCAATATTGCAGACAGTTTATTCAAGTCCTAGTAAAAGATTTAAGAGACAGTCATTGAAAATGCTCTGGCCTTAAGAAATAAAAGTCATCACAGAAGGACAAAATGTTTTTGAAGTATAAAAAAATTAAATTTTAAGGTTTTCTGACTTTATTTATAAACATGTTTTCCCAGACTTCTGTAATTTGGAGAAATAACTGATAACCATTCCTGAATGTGCTCAAAAGATTAACAGTAGCACATCTGGTACATTTATTTACATATTTGTATTAGCATTCTCAAGCAAACATTTAAATAGTTCTAAAAACTATGAAATTTAGACTTACTTCTTTTTATTAATGAGTTATAGTCAGTTTGCAATGTAGACTTACTTCTTGAGTGATGAATTTTTCATAGACAGTGCCAAGCTTGTCTCTAAAATCATATACATATTCTTCAACAGCATTCTTTGCATCATTTCTTTCTTTCTCTAACTTATCCTGCATTATCATCTTCCCCTATTCAAAAAATTTCAGATTAGTAGCCATGAAAACATTCGGGAAATGTAAACCAAAACTACAAAGAAACAGCACTTCACACAGACGTGTTGGTGAGGACGTGGAGAATTTGAACACTGCTGTTGGGGATGTAAAATACTGCAGCTCTTAGGAAGAAGTTTGGTGTTTCCTAAAAAAGCTAGACAAAGAACTACAATATGACCCAGCAATATCACTCCTAGGTACATAACCAAAAAACTGAAAGCAGGGATTCAAACAGATATTTGTACGCCCATGTTCACTGCAGCGTTATGCATAACAGCTAAAAGGCAGAAAACAACTCACTTGTCCATTAACAGATGAATGGATAAATAAAATATGTGTGTGTGTATATATATATATATATATATATATATAAGTGGAATATTATTCTATAAAAATAAAGTTCTGATACATGTTATAGAATGGACGAACCTTGAAAACATGCTAAGTGAAATAAGCCAGACACAAAAGGACAAATAATACACAATTATATTTATATGGGTTATCTAGAACAGGTAAATTCACAGAGACAAAGTAGATTAGAGTTTATTGGGGGTTAAGGGAAAGGAGGAATGATGAGTTGTTAGTTAATGGTTATAGAGCTTCTATTTGGGGTGATGAAAAAGTTTTGGAAATACTGGTGATGGTTACACAACATTGTGAATATAATTAATGTCATGAAATTATTGTACACTTAGAATTTATCAAAATGGCAAATTTTGTTACATACATTTTATCACAATTCTAAAAATTAATAATGTAATATAGCAAAACCTTCTGAACTGAACAGTTTAAATTGGTGAATTGTATGGTGTGTGAATTATATCTCAAAAATTTTTATTTAAAAAAAGCATATAGTCATTGTACATACTAGGGTTAGAATCTTAGGTTCCCCATTTATTTACTAGCTTTGAGATTGCAGCAAAGTCACCTGACCTCCCTAAACCTCAGTTTTGTTATTCCTAAAGAGCATACTTCTTTCTATCTCGTATGGCTGTTAATAAGATTGACATAACTCATATTAAAATATTTATTATAGTGCTTGACACCTAACTGGTGCTGAATAAATGTTAGCTCTGGGAAGGGCTACAGTACAGTGTTGTGATCCTGAGCTCTGGAGACAGACTATCTGGCTTTAACACAAAAGGTTACTCTCTGACCTTGGGTAATTCAGCCTACCTTGTGCCTGTTTCCTTATCTATAAAATGTAGATCTCTAACAGTATTTACAATTCATAGTTTTTTGAAGATTAAGTAAAATATCAAAGTACTTAAAGATGTTGGCAAAAATTATTGTTAAATCAAGAACAAAGAAAGAATCTGATTATAATAGAGAACAAAATTTGTACTTGAACAAAAACACTGTATTTTACAACATAACACTACAGAGCACTGACATTTGTGAATTTAAAATAGACATTAAAAAACTTAAGAAAAAAATCTTATTTTACACACAAAATTTGTCATACCTGTGCTTCCCCACAATTCATTCCTTTGGGAAAATTAGTTTCAAATCATACAAATTCAGAATTACCCAGGATCTCTAGAAATGCTTTCTTCACATAAATGCATCATTTAATTAATGAAAAGGTGATATAAGTAGGTACTAGAGAGAGAAAGCACTGTTCACAATCTCTTGAAGGAATTCCTAGAATAATGTGCAGCAGTTGGGGAGGAATATGGGCCACTTCAAAAAAAACTGACCTTCTTTAATGCCAGTCAAGTCTATAGAAATTAGCAACTATTAGAAATGTAAATTTTAAAATAAAAATACTTTTTATGCAACTATTGGTAAAGAAACCAAACTTTTTCTTAAGCAACTGTAAAATTAAACATGTAGATATGTAAAGAAAATTTCAAGACTGACAACAATTCTTAAAAGTACTAAATGAAGTCAGAAAATATTCTGAATAGAACCTTAATCTTTAAGGACAACACATTAGAAGAGGGAGGCTGGTAATACTTCCCTATATGATGTCTGCTGGGTGCTACTGTTAACGATACAATAAAAGGGGGTAAGAATCATTAGTGTTGGAGTGGCCTTTCTCTACAGTGGAGATATTTCATGTTTTTCATATAACTAAAGTGAAATTACACTGTACATGACAATACAGCGCAGCATTTTGTTCAAAATAAAGTGGTTCAATGATCTATTTAATAATCCCTTATGAATTACAGACTAGTTTCCCCAAATTTGGGGGATAATCATTGACCTCTACAAAATTTTCAGAACATATTATCACCTAATTCAACATCAACTCAGATTTGTATACCTCATTTTCAATGTAGCTGTTGAGAAGATCTTGGCCCAGTTGTCTACACAGGCTACTCTGGATAGGTAGATCAATACTCTTGACTTTTCCTTTTTTACTGGTCTGGTTTAATCTCTCTTGTTTATCTGAGGGAGTAGGCTGCAAAAGAAATGCACAAGAAGTGTAAATTTCTAAAACTAGCTTAAAAATAGATTTAAGAGACTAATTTCTGATGAAACAAGGTAGAATCAAAAATATTATAATCTACTATACTTTATTTAAAAATACCACTTTAATACTGATAGTATTTTATACTCTGTAATACACTGAATCTTTCTACATAAAAAACATTGGGCTGAAAATACAAATTAAAACCAAGTAAGATGCCACTTCATACCCACTAGCATGGCTATAAATTTAAAAAAAGGAAAATAAGAATTGGTGAGAATATGGAGTAACTGGAATCCTCATACACAACTGACAAGACAGCATTTTGGAATTGTTATCAAAAATGCTGCAGCCGTTTTGGAAAACAGTTGGTCTGTTCCTCCAACTGTTAAACAGAGAGATACCATATGACCTGGTAATTCCATTCTTGGGTACATACACAAGGGAAATGAAAATACATATCCACACAAAAACTTGTATGTGATTGTTCATAACACTCAAAAAGTGGAGACAATTCCAGCATCCATCAGCTGATGAATAAATAAATAAAATGTGGCATGCATCCATACAATGCAATATTACTCAGCCACAAAAGGGAATAAAGTACTGATATATCCTACAATCTGGATGAACCTTGAAAACGTGCTTAGTGAAAGAAGCCAGTCATAAAGGACCACATATTGTATGACTAAATTTATATGAAATGCCCAGGGGGAGGTTTAGCTCAGTGGTAGAGTGTGTGCTTAGCATGCATGAGGTCCTGGGTTCAATCCCCGGTACCTCCATTAAGAATAAATAAATAAACATAATTACCTCCCCCTCAAAAAAGAGAAAAAGTTTTTAAAAAATGTCTGGAATAGGCAGATCTATAAAGATAAGTGATTGCCTAAGGCTGGCAGGGGGAGGATTGGGGGTAAATAGAGAGTTACTGCTAATGGGTACAGGGCTTCTTTCTGGAGAGATGAAAATGCTATAAATTGTGATAATGACTGCACAACTCTGTGAATATATTAAAAACTTTTGACTTGCACTCTTACATGGGAGAATTGCATGATATGTAAGCTATCTCAATAGAATTGTTGAACAATTACAAGCAAAAAATATTGAGCAAAATTAAAAAATTAGAAAAGCAGGTTTCAGGTTTTGTATTACTTGAGCACCTAGGATTTACAACTGAATCTTTATATAGCCTTTGAAAAAAATCTATACAGCTAACCATCACTATCCAATTAAATTCTGTTTAGGTTAGAAAAATCTGTCAAAGATGAGAGCTCAGAGCTGCAGCTACATTCAACTGGGTGACTGGGGCAGGGTGTCTCCCCTTCTCTTCTATCAGCAATGACTATCTCAGTATAATGATGACTCTCAGTACAAGTCATTTATCATTTAAAATTTTACTTTCAAAAATATTTCTGCACAGAGAAAAAATACTTTATGCATTGCAGCAAAATTCTTAATAGTGGTTAATTCTGAGATGCAACATTATTGCTAATTTAAGTTTTCTTCATTTGGGTTATTCTATTTCCTATTTTCTATGAAATTACATGATTTTAATGAGAAAAAAAGTTAATGAAAAACATCTTTTTTCCTGCCAAAATTAATTTTATTTATATTATTAGGGTTCATTCTTTTAAAAATCCTCTATAATGAATCATAAAATTTATTTATTCTGGTTACATAATTTCTGTATTTTCATAACACTATAATTAAAAATATCAAGTTTATTAAAAGTATGCATTGTAAAGCTAAACATTAATTGAAAATATCAACTTCAAAAAGATACAGCCACAGAAATAGTAGAACAAACCTTTGTTTTGGTTCCTGTATGATCAATTTCTTCTTCTGGAGTGTGTTCAGCATGACATTTTTGATGACCTCCTTCTTCTTGGTCAACCTGCATTTTATCCTGGAAAGAAAATGTATAATTGGCAATATTTATAGTGTCTTTTTCTTTCTTTTTTTTTACTTTTTGTAATGAACAGCCTCTTAAAAGTTCAAGCCTGTTTTGAAATGTATGAACATAGTGAAGGAGAAGCTCATTGTTTCTGACATGAGAATAACTAAAAATAATTAGATTAACAGGTAGTAAGTAAAATTAAAAAGACCTATTTGATGCTATGTGAATAAATCTTGTTTCATTCACCTGTGGCAAAATAAATGGAAAACTGTTCATAAGTCAAATTCACAAACCAAGATTCATGAAAGCAAGCTTACAAAAAGAACACTAAACTCAACATGAAAAATGTTTATAAAGAACTTAATGTGGGAAAATAAAGTGAAAAAGATTCAAAATTTATGTATTACACATAAATTCAATTCTATTTTTTTCAATGTAGTAAAATACTCAAAGGAAATGTATCAGTCAAGCTGATGTCTCTGAATTATTATAATGTAAACTTTACAAGACACACTTTCAACCAATAGACTGCCAAATGGACTCTCCACTTGGCAAGCAATCACAAGTATTAGAATTTTCTGGTTTTTCTTAATCTTATCCATGACCATCCTACTAAAAAGAAGAAAGCCTGGAATGTAGCAATCAGTGTAATTTATGTCTCTCATATATATATGGAGTTGAGCATTTATATAATGCCCAGAAGGCTATTTTGAATAAACACTTATTTGTGCCAAAGAGAAAAACAAGTTAGAAGATAATTTAAACCAGTGTTCTTTGTAGTTACAAAGTCAGTTATTTCTGAATTCCACCCCCCAGGTGCTACACCCTACCACTTTCCATCTCTACAATTTACCCAAGCCTATAATGAAGAGGTGAAAAAAGTGATACAGTGATTGAGTTGGGGTAATGTAGGATGACAAAAATACATTATTAACTCTATTTCATGTAATACTAACAAAACAGTGCTGCCAATTAAAGGCCAAAATGCTTGATCACTTAGCGTTTTTATTTTATACTTACTGAACTCTTCTATTCATAGCTGCAAAAGAAATAAACCAAGTAATATAGTTCAGATTTAGAACCCAGCTCTTCTAAATCACTTAATTCAGTGGTTGATGTTTGAATTTTTCTACATTAATATTGTCCTCTGTCCATCAAGACCATTAATAACCCAGCCATTTGTTTAAAAACTGCTTCAGTATGGTCTCTAATATTTTCTTATAAGCCACTGACACCTGTTCTACAAGTTTTATCATAATGTTTATCTTACCAGAAGGAGTCAGTGGATGGTTTTCAGACAACCAGGACTGGTATTCCTTTATTGAATGGGCCTTCAACAATGTGTTTAATGTCAAGAGGTTGCAATTGCCTACTTATGCCATTAGGAATAACAATCAAGTTCAAACACGTACAAATGATGATTACTGCCACAGGCAGCAGTAAATATATATTGTCATTTACATGACACATCCCAATTTCAGGTATATTAATAAGTGGAAAATTGTACATCTTACAGTTGGTATGATAGTAATTTATTAATCTTTTAAAATTACTTTAAGGAGATCCATAGGAATATTATCAATAGTGCGGAAGTTAATGGAAGTGCCTCTAGTGCATAGAACTTGGGTTCTCTAATTTATTTAAAACTCCACGAGGGTTGAGACTCTTTCTGTTCACTGCTATATCCAAACACACAACACATAATCTAGGTGCCTCTAGTTATTTGCTAAATAAATAAAAAGCACTTAAGAATACAATGCAGAATCCTTATTATGAACTATACGGATTTACCCGATTTGTCCCTACTGACCTTCTCAACTTTGTTTTTTTATTGTCATGCTCCCTTTTTCCACTCTTGTATCTTGTATATCAGCTACCCTTGTATTTGTTACAACACAAAAGGGCATCATGCCTTCAGGGCCATTGGACTGGTTATCCCTTCTGCCTGGACAACCACCTACCCACTCCTTACCCTCAAACTGCCTTTTCATCTTTCAGGCTAACCTTTCTCTTCCTTCCTCACAGGTGGCTTTCCTCATCACTTAATTTCCACTGTGCATACCCTGCTGTTAGTTTCCTTTATATTTATATGGTATCTTGTTGCTGCTTGCCTGTCCTTTTCCATTAGAATATAAGTTACAGAAGGGTAGGGACCTTTTTTATCTTACTATTGTATCCTCAGTGCCTAGAACAGTACCTGTTCTAGTAATAGAAGTAATCAGATATTTTGAATTTAAATAAGTCATCAGATATTTTGAATTTAAAAATAAATAGATAAATAACCGAAATGGTCAACACTTGCAGAGTAGTTAAATCATGGTACATTAGTACGATAAACAGAATAGTCTCTTTGATTCTTAGTTTTGTGATGAAGTCTGTTGTGTTAACTTTTTAATATGTCCAGATATTAATAAATAGTTAGAAAAAGTGTCCATTTTCTGAGACATCCTTACACTGTATTGAAGAAAAGTTGGCAATCTATGTTATGATTTTTCAGGAAAATCAAAGCTATCTTAATTTTTAGTGAAAAAAATAAGACCCATAAAATCATCTTTCATAAATTGACTTCCATGCAAAGAAAAAGTAACTCCTACTGTTGCTCACTGCCTGGGTGTCTTTATCTACCTCAGAGCCAGGAATGTCAGCAATAAGGGAGAGTAAAAAAACCTTACTATCCTCTTATTTTCTCCATTAAAACTTAGACAGTTAGCCTCCAGATTCTCCTTAGAACTGGCTCACAAATTGGGAGTGGGGAAGGGAGAGATTCCTTTATAATGATATTTAAAGCCTTCAGCTTTTAAACTTCCAGATACAGAATTTAAAAGTTCTAGAGAGAACCACTAAGCAATACAGTATACAGGATGTTTTCAACACAGTAGGGTATTCAACATCACCCCTTACGTTTTTAGCAAAGATAAGGAAACAAACTAATTTATTCAACACCTATTACACCAGCTACAGTAAGGGTTTAAAAGGAGATACTGTATGTCAGTGTGCTTACCAACAATGCCAAATACATGATCCATAACATCAGTTACCTTTCTTTGTCCTTTGATTATATAAATTATAGAAGAAATACTCAAGAACATCTCACTTATCTAGAAGAAATCCCTTATATTGAACACCAACTACTTGGAAATGTTTTCTAGTAAGCCAAAAACTCTTGTAAGCAAAGCAGTCTCTGAGTGGCTAAGGCGGATGTTATAAATTTATACATTTTATACAGGAGAGTCTTTTAAGTCCACATCCAGAAATCATCCTAAGGGACTGGCTAACTGGCTTTCAAGCCCACAGACAATCAGAAGCAGCAAGTAAGAAATGTTAGGAAAGGTAGAAAATGGGTGCCATGTTCTTCTTGGTTCTAGTGCCCAGGATTCACTAACAGTGCATAGAGGAAACTAAAGGTCTAGGCAGAGACCTAAGAAAAAGAGGTAAAGAGTGAAACTGTTTTAAAAGAACTCATTCTAAAAGGCAGAGTGCTTTCAACTTTAATAAAAATAAATCTTAATGGATTAACTTTACATGTCTGACAAAAGTTGTGAACTACAGTGAAGAAAATTAACTTTTCACCTATTACTCTTACGTTAATTTAAGAAAAACTGACTATTGTGATTCACTAACAGATTAGGACAGTGTTTCCTTCACTTCAAGGAGAGGATAATGTAATGCCAAAATAATACATGAGAAGAATGAAAGAAAATGCCATGGTCCTTAAATGAAGTACTTTAAGGAGGAGTAGTAGAATTCTGATCAATCTGGAAGAAAAGATTTTACAGTGATTTTTAATAAAAAACAGACAAAAAGACAACTTTCACAAAAGGGAGAAACTACTGAAATTTAACAAAAGAAAATCCATTCTTAGCATGCACAAATATATTAAAAAATATGAAAAATCAAGGGCAGGTATCCAATTATGATTTGAAAAAATCCAATAAAAGCCATTAAAATAACTTACAAATAGTATACATAAAAAAATGAAAACTTTATGTAATTCAATACAATCACTTTCTCCTAAGATTCCTTCATCTGTACACTGCCAAGAGTAAATGCAATGTTACATAACTCATAAAGAAATAAACTGTCAAAAATCTGTTTTTATGTTACTGAATATAACACATATTCTTTTGGTCAACTGCCACAGATACCCCTAAGTCCTGAAACATTCTTTATTAAGCATGGATTTCAATCTAAAAATACATATGTATACAGTTCAGAATTTACTATTCTGAATTGGTTTATCTGTAAGCAAAAAAGTTAGTAATAATAAATGTTTTTAATAGATAAAAAGAATTTAGGAAAGATGACTCCAGACACATACATATTTTCCATATAATGCTATGAAGATAAATGCAAGCCTCTGAGAAGTATGTTACAATGTGAAAGATGCAGAGCATTCAAAATAGAATTATTCTTTAATGCTTTTATTTTTATAAGTCTATACACTGATTCCTACGGCATAACTTCTGAATAAAACCTCAGTATTAATGTTTTCGACTACTAAAGTACCAGTTACAATTAAGGTGCTGTATATATTATTAATTAGAGGAATCTGGAAATACAATTTCTACATACCACATCATCTTTGCTTTCATTCTTAAGAGAAGTTTCTGTCTCCATAGGAACATCACTGGGATCCCCTTCAATATTCTGCTTCTCAATTACTGATGCACTAGCCACACTGAAGATTCCATGGATGTTAATACGAACTTTAACCTTCACTTTGGAACTGTCACCATCAGACTGTGGGAAAACATTCTGAATAGTGAAGCTCCCTGAAGGAAAAAAGAGCTTTGATCAGTACCTGGGCCTCAGATTAACTCATTCAATTCATTCATTGAATAATTTTACTATCACCTTTCAGATGCTGGCAAAAAAAAATCATAAAATTATTATCATATCCTGATTAATTACCATGGGACAGGAATTTTCCCAAGATCTCCTTTTTATACACTAATAAATAACCTGGTGTTAAAATTCAGAAAGGTTAAGCAATCTGTTCAAAATCACCAATGCTAGGAAAAAGGAGTTGGGATCTTAAGGACAAATCCTAACCCAAGGCAATGTAACTTTTAAGTGTTTTGTAATATTGCCACACTACAACCAAAATAACAAAATTCAGTTTCTGAGTTTGAAAACAAAATAGATACTCATAATCATTTGGTAATTCATAAATAAAGCAATTTAAAACTTTTTTCTGGATTTTTCCTATAGCAAAATTGCTAAGTTATCCAGTCACTACTACCTACTGAGGTCACATTAATTTTTCACTTTAAGAAATCTACTGATGTTTTATTTTTCAAAAAAAGTCTCAAATATATAATGTTATCCATAGTAGAGAGAGAATACTGGGCAGAAAAACTATAGTAAAAAAAATCCGGTTGACCTTTTTTATAAGTTCAGTTCTTAACGCCTTCCCCCGCACCCTATTCATATATTGAAACTCTACTCTTTAGTACCTCAGAAGGTGACCTTAGTTGGAGACAGAGTCTTTACAAGGTAATCCAGTTAAAATGCAGTCATCAGGGTAGGCTCTAATCCAAAAACATGGTATCCTTATTTCAATACCAAGGAGAATGTCATGTGAACATACAGATGGCCATCTATGAACCAAGGACTGAGACCTGTGATAGATCCTTCCTTCACAGCCCTCAGAAGGAACCAATCCTGCCAACACCTTGATTTTGAACCTCTAGCCTCCAGAACTGAGACAGTACATTTCTATTGTTGAAACCACCTAGTTCGTAGTACTTAGTTACAGAAGCCCTAGGAAACGAACACCATTTTCAGTAACTTACTTCTACTGCTTTAAATAACATAATTTAAATATTTATGTTGTCCCCTTTTTAGTCTGTCAATAAAAGCAGTACATTTAGAAAATTTCAGAACTTAATATTCTTCCTCTTTTAAATGATACAAAATCATACTTTGTTTTATATCTTCTAAAAACATCACACTCAGCTAAAATGGGTAGTACAGTCTCCTATTTCCACTTATTAATCCAGTGATACTTACTCTAGTTGTTGCCAGTGAATATAAGTTTAAAATCAGAAAATAATCAGCAGCACAATTTCAATTTACTGATTAGAGTTTTCCCATAAAAATAACCCTCACTCAAACGTTTCAGACCAATTACAGTCCGTTTTAAATACAGAAGTCAAAATGAACTGAAAAAGATCCAAAGCTGCTGTTACCTCAGAAACTCTAAGCACTAAAAAGTGCATATTTAGAAAAAAGTATGAGTATCCTTTAAAAACCCAGTGCTAGCTTAGCTGAAATGTTAATTTGTTTCCTTGATTCAAATCTTAACATATTTATCAGAGGCTAAAATTTGTAAAAAAAAAAATTGTGGAGTTCTCTCACCAATTCTTGGATCAGGATAAGGCACTTCATGTAAGTCAGTATAAAATGCATCTAGTTCAAATGGTTCCTTCTTATGGAAAGTAATGACTTTTGAGAATGGGGCAGGATGATTCTTACAGAATACTTCACATTCCCTAAAATAGAGTGGGAAAACAGTTAAAAACAAACAGAAAGTTGCCTATGAACCTAATTACAGAATCCATCTCATTTTGAATTCATAAGCAACAACTGTAAAGACCTCTGTGCACAAAGATTAAGCAAAATAATTACTGATTTTGCTGTAAATATGCGTTTTGACAGGTTTATGGCTGAAAGTTTTTAGAATGTCTGTCATGGTAACAGACAATGTAATCCTACTAAAAAGAAAAAAAATACCTGAAAACAGGTATTTTTTAAGGCAAATATATATAGATTTTTTTTTCCTCACATCTTGAGGATCAAATTCTATCCATTAGTTTCCAAAATACTTATTATATGTAACTCTTTGTATTCTTGCTCCCTTAAAAAATACTTTTATTTGGAAATAATTTCAAATTCATAAAATGGTACAAAAATCAAAACAGGATAAGGAACACCTGTGTACCTTTATGTAAATTTGCTACTATTTTATCCCATTTCTTTCATCATTTCAGTGCATACACTCTGTGAATGTGTATAATTTCTTTTGATCAACTTGAGGGTACATACATGATATCCCTTTACCTCTAAATCCTTCAATGTGTATTTCCTAATAGGGACATTCTAACATAACCACAGTACAGTTGTCAACTTTATAAACTTACACTGATACTTTACAATCCATATTCCAATTTTTTCGGTTGATGTAACAATGTCCTTTACAGAATTTTCTCTTCTCTAGTACTGGAGGCTTTTAAACAATACATAGCAATTCCTATTCCTTCAACAGTGTAACAGAAATTATTTATAACTGTTGCTTATAGTGGCCCATAAATGCATTCTTTAGTATTATGTATACCATCGTCATATTAATTATGCAAGGTTTGAAAATCTCACCTATATGGACCTTTTCCTTTATCCTAGTTTTGAAGAACCTCCCATTACCTTCTACTTTCTTATTATAGTCACTAGAATATTTTTACTTTATTTATATTTAACTTCCCATATGTTTTCTTGTAATTTTTTTTTCTGGATCACTTATACTTTTAATTCAAATTAATTCAAATTAACTTTAAAGAATATTTCTTGCCTCAAAATTGACATTAACACATGCCATTTAGGATGCCTTGCAAAACCTCCCAATCAGGCTGATAATCCATATTTTTGAAATTTGTGCAATAATTTCAGTTTCTTGGGGGTGTGGATGTATATAGAGCACAGAACAAAATTTTAAATGCAACTTCAAAACGTAAATACAAGTTTATTTTATTATACAAATTATACGTCTGAAAAGTAGTCAAATATAATACTTGAAATACAAATCTCATTTTCATAGGGAAGTAAGCTATTAAATCCCAGCAGTTCACAGAAAAGGAAATATAAATGTCAAAGCATGAAAAGACTGCAGCTCACAATAGTCAAAAATACAAATTTAGTAACAAAATGCTTTTTTTAACTATTAGAATGTTAAACTTATAGGAGAAAATGAACTAAAATAGGTTATGTCATGCAATGTTAATAGGAATATAAATACATATAGTCTTTTTACTGGATAATTTGGTAGTAATAGTTACAATAATGCTCCAATCCTTTGGCTTAATTTGACTCCTACACAGTTACCTTACACATATACCAAACATAACTAAAGGAGATGTGTAAAAAGATATTCCTAATAGCACTGCTTGAAACAGGAAAAACATGACTTCATAGTGTACTGGTTAAATTATGGCACATATAATTGTTGAAAAAATAGTTACTGTCTATTGACATGGAAAGGTGACATGTATTTAAAAAAGCAAGTTGTACTGGAGATATATAGATGACCATGTAAGTATTTAAAAAGTGCTTTTATTTGGATAGTCAAAGAAAATGACTGGACATACATCCACCTGTTAACAATAGTTACCTCTTACAAAGTGGGCTAAGGGAGTTGGGGCATGGTAAATGCAGGTTTTTAAGTATTTATATTTCTATACTGTGATTTTTCTTTGAAAATGAGACTGTTTTACTTTTATAATCAGATATTAATAAAAAGTATGCCATCATGGCTTACATATTACATATCATTTTTATATTTTTTTCTAAAATTTTATTTAAAAGTATTTGACAATTTTAAGAAGTGCAAATTCCTCTAATTTAGAAAAACAGGTATCAAATTGGTTATTTATGACAAGATCTAACCAAGACTTTAGAAGTAACTCACCCATTTCCATCTTCAAAAGAGGTCTTCCATCTTAGTGTGATTGAATAGGGAACAACGTCTGTTATGGAAAATTCACGCACTTTAAATGCTGGTGAGAGAATCGCACACTGAAAATAAGATGTATATCATATTTAAATCAACAAACACCAAACACATCCTAGGTTACCCTGATTGAACTGCTTAGTAAAGTTCTTACAATAAAATTGTTACTTTTTTTTTTGGTAATAACTAGTAAATTTAAAATGTCAGAGTACTCCTTCTGTGACCTTACAAAAATTAATGTAAAATATTAAATCTCAAAAAAAGAATTTTAAATAGGAAGTTACAAGAATTCATAGAATAAATGTTCTCTCAGTACAAATATGGATATGTTACCCTATGACAATTTAAAAACAAGTAAGACACCACACTTATTTTTCAGGAATAATTTCGATTTCATTTTAGCTTATTGATGAGTGGTTGGACCAGATACTATTAAGACATTCCTTTAGGTCTATCATATTTCTGGCAAAATATACATTCTAAAAAAAAAAAGATTAATAATCATACCTGTAATGCACATCCCCTTGCAACAGCTTCATCGGCATTTAATGTGGTACTTATGTCTTTAAGAAAGAATTTAGTGATTTGTTCCTTCACTGCAGGAATTCGTGTTGCTCCCCCTACAATTTCTATGCTACTTACATCTTCACGTTGTAAGTCTGAAAAACAAAATGTTTAATTGAGAAAAATAACATCATCTTTATAAAAATGTGAACAGTAAACCCTGGAAAGTAATTCTTTTAAAAGTGGCTTTTAAAAATTTGCTCAAAACAAGGTAAAATGGAAAGAAGATAGAAACAAATTTTGGAAAAAGGCAAAATTTGATAGGTATTAATTATCCGTGTGTTACTCAGTCCAGATGATGAAGTGACAGTAAGGACGGACAAGCACTTCATAGGCTTTAAAGGCACTCTTCAGAGTCCTTCAATTTTTTTTAAACTTTTACCTCACAAATCCCCACAGAAGGTATTTTTAACTGATTACCAAAAACCTTAAGAAAAATCAATTATGTCCACATTTCTACTTTTCATCTTAGAATCTTCAAAAACTTTCATATAAACACCTTCAAATAAAACCAGCATTAGTTTTATGATGTGAACAGTACTAAGTCAGGAGTTCTCATAAGCTCCAATTTTTAGTGCCCTTTTGTTATGGAATAAAGAATGAGTTATAATCTTCTCTAAAATAAATACAAATCTTCAAACACCATATGAAGTTTTCATTGTTTTTACCATTTCCCATCCCATTCAAATAACACCATGGTACAGTTTTGATGGTTAGTTCAGTAACTTCCACTTACTAGCTTGTTCCATTACTGCTTTTAATGGTGGTTCAACCCTGGCGAAGAGGGAAGCACATAATTGTTCAAATTGAGCCCTGTGGGAAAATGAAATAAAATTCATTACTTTAGGATATAAAATTGAGCATATCTTGTAGAATAACAATTCAAATTTACTATTTTGAAATATAAAAATTGAGCATATCTTCTAAAATAATAGAATGAAAACATTCAGACATGATTTAAATATAAAATAAGCAAACACTTTTCAAACTGAAAACATACATAGTACCTGTTCATTTTACTAGAAACATCAAGGTCATTCATGAAACATTCAATGTTCAGTGGAAGATCTGATGCATTTGCACTCATTAGCTTCTTTAGTTTTTCACATTCCTGATATAAACGCAACAAGGCCCGAGAGTTTTCTTTCACATTTATCTTATATTTGGTCCTGAACTCATCACAGAAGTAGTCTACCAAAGCCTCATCAAAGTTCCTGCCACCCAAATATGGATCAAATGTAGTAGCCAAGACCTGTTTAATTGAAAAATGAGAACTGAATTTTCAGAAATATAGATGCTTTCAGAAAAACAAACACAAAACAAAAATACCTTTTAAATTGAAAATAAAACCAAAACCGCAAATCTTGTCAAAAATCACAGGGGTGCCAAATTTGGAATCACCTGTAGTAACTATCACTAATTTTTAGCCAACGTATTTATCCACTCTGAATTACCTGCTTTAGGTTACAGAGCTATATACCATGAAGTAAAAGAATAATTCTAATTCTGAAATAATTCAGTTACAATGACTAAAACTTCATTATCTCACATCCTATGGTTGTACAACAGCACTGAACAGGTGGGCCAAAAACCATGTTTAAGAGAGCAAGGAAACATGTATTCAATGCTTGTAATAACCTATAGTGAAAAAAGAATATATATATTTGTATAACTGAATCAGTATGTTGTATGCTAGAAACTAATACAACATTGATTTTATACTTCAAAAAAAATGTTTAAAAAAAAAAGAGAGCAAGGAAACAGTTCTAAATATGTAACCCAAAACAAAACAGCCAAGAAGAACCAATTCAAAGATCAAATCTAAAGTATTTTGCAATCTGTTAATTTAAAAATCAGGAATTAGTGCCCCCAACCCTTGCCCCAAAAGTCAGGCTATTTTTTAAAACTTGTATCTTTTTTTAGGTTCCACATGTAAGTGATATCATATATTTGTCTTTCTCTGTCTGACTTGTTTCACTTAATATGATAATCTCTAGGTCCATCCAAGTTGCTGCAAATAGCATCATTTCATTTCTTATGGCTAAAAAAGCCAGGCTATTTTTTATAAATACATAGAAGGAAGAAAAAAGCACACGAGGGACCAAAAAAGAAAACAGAAAAAAATGAGGCGAGACAAGAATTCAATATAATAAACTTGTTGAGCAATAGACTGCAACTAACAGTCAAATGGAAGAGGAGTAGACAAGTCAGAGCACTAGACTACTACAGCTCTGGAAAACACAACCAAGACATCTAGTCTCAATTCCCAGGGTAGAGGGCAAAAATGACTACTTTTAGTAGTCACTGCGGAAAAAGAAGAATCCCCTTGTTGGTATGGTTCATCAGCTTTTTTTCCCAAGGACAAGTGGTGGAATAGTGGTAAACATCAGTGTAGGATGTGAGCACAATCTGATGGGGGTGTCATCCCACAGTCTAGCATGGAAAATTCATGGACAGACTTCTCATGATGTCCAGTATTACCTAAAATTAGATGCAAAACTGTGTAGGTATGTGACTAGTGGAAATGTGCATCCTTCTGGGGAGAAGGGTCATAGCTTTTATCAAACTTCCAAAGGGGTCTGTGATCTAAAAAATTATAGGTCTACTCCAAGGTAGTCACTAAAAAGGAAGAAAGAAAAATGTTTTAATTAAGTTAAAATTCAAAACTAACTTCCAAGGATTAAACCAATTTGCAAAAAATTACCCTGATTTCACTATGAGTCATTTCCCTTTAATTTTCTGTTTAGAAAAATGTTATTGTAATAATATAAACTGCAATACAAAAGGCTCTAAAAGGTATTGGATAATCCAAAGCATTTAATCTTCTGAGCAAATTCTACACATGTGAGAAATGGAGAGAGTGAGTGTGTAAGTCTGGATAAGATAATCAAGGTAAAAAAGAATATAAAACCAAAGGCTATAAGAAGATAAACAGAAGTAAATAATGCCACATTGTAGAGAATTTTGGTAAGGGGCTCCTGGATAGAAAGGGTTCTAAACACAACGGGAATCATTTTAGAAAATGTCGCCTATGCATATGTATAAATATGTAATTTATGCTCCCTGATAGTTATTTTTATTGAGTTATTAAGTCAGCTAATATATTATAATATCTTTACGGCATTCCAAGCATCTTATATACATTAACTTATTTTGTCCTCAAAGTTTTTAAGTGGCAGAGCCAAGGTTTAAACCCAGGCATTCAATTTCTCTATGTAGTCTTATATGCTGTTAACCATTAAAATTAAATACAGCAAATTATTTACTTACTTTAAGTTTTCCTTTGTTAAAAGCACAAACCGAGACCTGGTAGGCAGAATGGCCCATATCAATAAATACTACATTTCTTGGTTTCTCATCTAACGGGGGAAGATCCTGTTTGTAAATTCCATATGCTAGTGCAACTGCGTAAGAACAGAGTTAGGTTTATTCCAGGACAGCAATCACTTGGAAAACAATAGATAAGTCACGCTGATACATTTTAATTCATATAGAGTAATAAAAATTATTAGTTTCAAAGTAAACTAACTTTTCATAATTTCGTTAATGTTTTTCGTTTTCTCTACCCATCTATAACTCTATAATATTAATGATTATAATAGCCAATGTAAGACATGTTTAACCTCTGCCAAAATATTGTGCTCCAAAACAAGCTTATAAGAATTAGTACATATAAGAGTTTAAAAAACGCTTTGTATTAGCTTAAAAAAGCTATAAAAATACTTTTCTCACAGTGATTTTCAAATTGCAAACTGCTCACCTGCAGTGGTTTCATTCATCAACCTTAAACAATTTAAACCCGCAACCTGGGCTGCAGCCATCACAGATCTTCTCTCAGCATCAGTGAAAAAGCTAGGAATCTGGTATTTCAAAACAATAATTAAGGGTGTTATTCAGTGTAACAGATTTCACTTAAATATTTCACCAATTGAAAAATGAAAATAATTGCACTAAAACTTATGTACATTTGACACAACATTGTAAAATGATTATAAATCAATAAAAAATGTTAAAAAAAACTTATGTACAGCTTAAGGTAAATTATGATGGTTTAATTAAACTAATTAGGAAAAAATACTAGTTTTTTTTAAGGCTGGCAATTTCTATATCACAAAATTTTGACCTACATTGTGAACACAAATTTAAAGCAATTAATAAAATGGAATAATACTGTAGATTTCAAAAACATGTTAATTAAATCCTTGTGTTGGTCTGGTCTATAAAGATACACACTTGTTCATCTTTAATAATGAAAAACTAAAAACTCAAGAGTCTGCTAAAAATTAGATTGGTTAAATATATTGTTATATCCACATAATGGAATCCTATATAGACGTTAGAATCAGATAGATCTGAACTGTCATGGAACAGTATCTTTACTACATTTAAAAAAGGGCGGCACACACAGCACGATTCCATTTTTGCATATGTATGCATTACTAGAAAAATACAATCCCAAGTTTTTACAATGGTTGTATTTCAAAGGGAGGGGGAACTATATGCAGGGGACTTATGATGAGCATGTGTTTTTATAAATCACCAAAAAAAATATGTTTCTACTAAAAAAATGAAATAGTGGCTATAATGACAACACAGGTTTTGCTTCTATCACATAATTTTATTGCACTGGTGGTGAGACCTGTAACTTTTTTTTTTTGGAGGCTGATGAGTAAAAACTGGATGTAGGAAGGCTTTTCAATATTAGAAATGATGAAGGGATAATAATTTTAGATCATTTGCCAAAATAGCAGCGTACTTCCTACATTTAACTAGAGCCCTAAAATAAACTGCTTGAGTAAACTGGATCCCTAAGATTACAGGTGGGAAATTTTTGAAGTGTATCCATATTCCTTTGGAGATCAAAGAAGCCCACCTAAAAGAACTGTGGATTGACTGACATAATTGTGGACTGGGCAAAAATTATTTTTGAAAGAGCTATCTTCAAAGATTATGACTCAAACAACTGGAGGAACTAAAGTGATAGGCGGTGGAAGGAATCAGAACATGTAAAATTCCTTAAAAATGTACCGACTTAAATAATTTTGCTGATGTTACAAATAATAAAAAAACTTTACACTTTTTGTAAAAGAAAATAAACTCATAATTTAAAACTTATAATTAAGATTTACATAAATACTTAGTTCTATCAAACTATGAAGCACTTTCACTTGTTCTACAGACAGATTTCTAAAAAGCTAATTAAGTATAATCCTGTACAAAATGACTTGGGGCTCTTCCAATTTTAAGTAAGTAGTCTCCTCCAATCTTACTGCTTTTTGAATTTAGAATTTCATTTAACAGATAACAACAGGAAAAGAACCTAAATTTTGATAACGTTGTTTATCCTGATTTTGGTATTATCCTTCTGACAAAAATCTGAACTATCATGTACTATTTACTTAATATTCAGTGAGCATTTATGAACCAGGTACTTTTCTAGCCATTAGGGATATCACAGAGCATAAAACAGAGAAAGTCCTTCCCCTCGTACAGCTCAGATGGGTCTACTGTGCTAACTACAGTTAATAATCACCAAGAAGTTCATAAAGCTATATTTTGACACTAACATCTGACATGAAAGTAACATCAAGTATAGCTAAATAAATAGGAATGGATTTGAATTTAAGATCGTTATAAAATTTGCACCATTCTGACATACCCTTTCAAGTGGCAGTATGATGGAAGAGTAATGAGCCCAGGCTCAGGAATGAACTATCTAGGTTTGATTTCTAGCTCTACCACTTGTTAGGTATGCTGATTTGGGACAAGTTATTTAACTTCTCTATGCCTCAATCTTTTCATCTGTGAAACTGAGGTTAATATCCTACCTCACAGAGTGGTTCTGATGATTAAATGGGTTAATACACATTAAATGCCTAGAACAGTGTCTGGCCAATGGTAAACTCTATTATTTACTATTACAAAGTGGCTGGAAAACAGAAGGCTAAGCTCTAATATTTTTCTCTCACTTAAAAAATTTCAAATATACCCAACAAATTCTAATTACTAAATTCACCGATGAGTTTATAATATGATTCTATTTTTCTCATGACATGAGACTCTTGAACTTAAGGAGTCAAGTTTAACAGTATTAAGAATATATTCACTATGAAAAGGAATATATGTATGTATATGCATGACTGGGACGTGTTGTACACCAGAAATTGACACACTATAACTGATGATACTTTAGTAATTAAAAAAACATAAAAAAAGAATATATTCACATTTAGGTGACAACATATAACTTAAAAACTAGTTATCAATATGGAGTGGGATCTCAAGATACAAGATACCGTAAATAATTAAATGTTTTATTAAGAATTCTTAAAAGATATCTCTTTTTGAAAAATACTGCATAGTATTTGATCTCACCTATATATGTAATCTAAAAAAGTTGAGTTCATAGGATAGAGTAGAATGCTGGTTACCAGGAGGAGGAAGTGGGGGAAATGGGGAGACAGTGGCCAGAGGGTACTAAAGTTTCAGTTATGTAGAATGAATAAGTTCCAGAAATCTAATGTACAGCACAGCGACCACAGTTAATAATACTGTATTATATACTGGAAATTTGCTAAGAAAGGCGATCTCAGCTACTTTCACCACACATACACTAAAAAGGTTAACTATGTTAATTAGCTTGACTGTAGTGATTGTTTCACTATGTGTATCAAAGTACCATGCTGCTCACCTTTTATACAAACAATTTTTATCTTAAAGGTACAAGTGGATTTTGGGGAGTGATTAATATGTTTATTATGTTGACTGTGATGATGATAGCTTCATAGGTGTATGTATATGTCAAAATTTCCAGAAGTATACATATACATCTAATCTATCATTTTTAAAAAGTATCTTTTCTTTATGATACAGAATATACACAATCTCAAATTCCCAACTGGGC
The DNA here is from genome assembly GCF_048564905.1 of Vicugna pacos. Lineage (NCBI taxonomy): Eukaryota > Metazoa > Chordata > Mammalia > Artiodactyla > Camelidae > Vicugna > Vicugna pacos. The sequence continues at coordinate 30,854,662 of NC_132988.1, forward strand.
ATTTTCAAGCTCTGACATAAATGTCAAGGTCCCTAGAGGTCGGAAGTTAAGTGCTACCTAGACAGATTCCTTGGGATAAGTGGCAGGTACAGCAGTCACTAATCACATATATTAGTTTTTTTAAGATTCACTGATTATCACAATTGAGTTTATGGGAAACACAGCCCTGAACTTCACCAAATAAAATAATTTTCTTAATATAAAAGTAAAAATAGATTTAGGTTATTTACTGGATAAGAGCAGAAAGAGTAAAGAAAAGAGAAGAAAAATATTTCAACGTAACACTAATACACTGAAAAGTATGACTCAACAGTATTCATTATTATTATTCATTATTAAGGTAAAACTTACTGAAATCACACAGTCAGCCACTGGTTTCTTCAAAGCATTTTCTGAAGTTTCCTTAAGCTTGGCCAACAGCATTCCAGTAACTTGCTCAATTGCAAAAGGTCTCTCTTCTTCTAGGTATCGCACCTAAAGCCAAAAGTGGAGATACTTATTAGGAATCATTTATTCATCCAACAAGTATTCCATGAGCATCTACTCTATATATGATCAATATACAACAGTGAAAAAGGCAAAGTCCTTGCTCAATTAACTTATATACCGAAAAGACTGCTTTAGTATCATTACATCTCATCTCTAAAGTTCCAATGCCTTACACATAGTATTATAACCGAATTATTTTCAAGTGTTTTTTTACCTGCTCCAGATCCCCACCTCCCACAAAAGCAATTTTTATCATTCACTATCCAAGTAAACAAATAAGGGGAAAAACAATCTTTCTTTTGGAAGTTAGAACTCTTCCTGAATTTAAAATGAAACCATGAGTAATACAGTTTTGTGAAAAGGAAACGAGAAGATCAGCAGAAAAAGAGAAAATTTCCTTATTTAAAAAAATTTTTAATATGTACTACTCCAAGGTTTCTGGGGATAACTTTGACTTAAACATTAGAGGTGCATAATGAAATTTCAAAAAAATTTTTAGACCAGATAACCACTTCATCTTATACATAGGTTTAAGACTAGGCTGCATTTAAGCACATAAAATAAAACCTTACAAGCACCTCTTGACCAAGGAATACTGGAGGGCCTTGTTCAAGCAATAAAACTCTTTTATAATGACAACCACAATATTTATAAGCAATACAGAGTTTACTTAGAACTCATCCAATAACTACATTTAATTTACAGAAGAAAAAGCAATGTTTTCTACCTCTGTAGCCCCAATGGAGTGAATAGTTTTATTCTACAACACCAAACTTTAGAAGAGCTTTAAGGAACTTCTCTCTCAAGCATCACAATGTATGTATGTATATAAGTACATAAATACATATAAATAATCTTGTAAAATTTACTCTGAAACAGACCTAAAATTGGTATCTATTTGTTTCCAAATTAATTTGCAAGTTCAAAACCAAGTATTACATGAAATTAGTCTTTAAATGTGAGAAGAAAGGAAGCACACTGAAATGAGGGAAAATGAACAAATACCATGTGTCAATCTGATTATAGAAGACATAACAATACAGTATTTTTTAAGAATATAAAAGTTAGATGAAATAAAGTATATTCAAACAAATGTTGAAAAAACTAAATGTATAAAGTGCTTGAGGAGTTAAACACTAAAGATTTTCAATCTTCAAAAGATGAAGAAACTTAGGTCAACACAGGATTGACATCTTTTCAAAGCCTCTTTAACTAGCTTAACATGTGCTCACTACGCCGCATAAGAATTTTATTACTTAAAAATTAGATTTTGACTTTCTTTAAAAATAATTTGTTTTCCTCAAATACTTACAAAGCATGATTTTTAAATTTCTTTTAAAGAATAAAAGCAACATAATTTAAGTAGTTTAGAATAAAACTGCACCATGTAGTCATTAACCAGAACTTATCAGATCTAAAGGATATGTGAATATTATTCTTGATCTCATTTATTGCTATCATAACCTATCCAGCTATCGAGTCAGCAACCCTTGATCCAGAATTTCACCTAAAATATTACTTCACAATTTTTCAGCTTGTCTTTAACCTCTCATGGTGTCTTCTTTGACCTACTGTAACAGACTCATGTCTCCTTACTACAACTCATCATCCATCCTGTAGTCAGACCCTCTTCTAAACATGGAAATACGTGAACAGCCTTAAAACATATATCAAATTTAAAGTTAGCTATTAAATTTTTACCTTTGAAATATAATTCACATAGCATAAAGTTCATCCTTCTGAAGTGTACAAGTCAGTGGTGTTCAGTATAGTCAAGCTGTATACTGATTAACATTGACTGTAGTACATTTCCACATCACCCTAAAAAGCCATAGTAGTTGTAAAGGGACCTTTTCCCTCTTACCCTTAACTCCTAGCAACCATAAATTTGCTTTCTGTGTCTACTGATTTGCCCAATTCTGGACATCCATATAAATGGAATCATACAATATGTAGCCTTTTATATCCGGCTTGTTTTTTCTTTCCAGTTAGCATGTTTTCAAGGTTCATCCATGTTATAGCACATTATCAGTACTTCACTTCTTTTTATGGCCAAATAATACATTCCACTGGATAGCTACACCATATTTTGTTTATCTGCTCATCAGCTGATGAACACTTACATTGCTTCTACCTTCTAGCTGTCAATGAATAATGCTACTATGAACACTATTGAATAAATTTTTGTGTGCACATATGGTTCAGTTCTCTTGTGTATATACCTAAGAGTGGAACTGCTGGGTTATATGGTAACTCTTATGTGTTTTGGGGTATTATGTTAGTTTTTGTTAACCAATCTATAACTTTCTGCCTGAAGATGTAGAAATAAAAAACCAGAGTCCACCTCTTACTTGGAAAAAGAGTTTGCTTTAATACTTCTTAATATAAGATTCTAAATCAGAGAAAACTCATTAGAGCAATTAACATACTTTTTGGGTCTATTTCTCTAAATCACATGCCTTTATCTCTCAAAAATGGTTCACCTCTAAAAGTTCTCCAAATAATAATCCTTTTTTCTGGACAATAAAAGTATTTAGAGTTAAAAAAGGTGATAATCTTATTCTAAATTAGGTTTTTTTGGCATTCACTAAAGCATACTACAAAAACTGCCTGTATTTTGGCATATATGTACTGCATCCAGAGGAAAAGAGTTAAATTACAAATAGGCAATATTATCGTATTTGGTTTCTTTAGTTTGAATATATATGTCCTTTCTGGTACTATAAGCTTACCTTAACTCCTGCACTTCCATTAGGCATCTTCTGCAGCTCATAGGGAAGCCTGATCCTTTCAGTTTGCACAATAGGATCATCAAATGATCGCCCATGAAGCTTTTTGAAACCATGAATCGTATTTCTTACATTTGTGACTATCTGTTGGCAGTAAACACTTTAATTTATCAATTACTTAATGAATGCAAAATCAACACTGTGGTAATACTTGAGAACTACCAAGTCTACTTATCCTACACAATGAAGTTCAGAATCACACACAATCATTTTTCTGGTTTCAAACTGATGGTAAAATTATAGCCCCCCAAACTCTCCACCTACCCTAGGAATGTTAGATTCAAAATTGATGTCTTCAAAAAAGAACAAAACTGAAAACTTTTCAAATAATACAATGAAAACCTATCTACAACTCACCTCTTTGGTTTTCCTCAACACTTTTGTGCTAATAAATTAGTATCTTTGATTTCTTTCTTTGAATTTTCATTTGTGTTTTTATTTAAACTATATTTTTTATCACCACGTTTTTCTTTTACTCTTACTATCTTATTCTCTGTGAAATTTCTCATGTACTATTATGTTGCTTCCATTGCTGAGTATTGCTCCTAGGCAAGAAAATTAAAACTCTTTCCATATAGCATGGTGCTAAGTTGAAGTATTTTAATTTATAAATAGCCTGTATTCTGGCACAGTAATTCTTTCTTTACCTAGAACATGTAGTTCAAACTATAGAATATTACCGGGATCCAGTTGTTGTCCTCTTAGCAACCTTTAAAGCCAAACAGATTTTGATCTTCAATTATAAGATGAAAACTACAGGGATACTGAATTACCATGCTGATCTCTCTAGCTCTTTAGGAGAAATAACTTAGTTTGCTAACTTAGAAGGTCTACAATACACTTAGAAGATCAGCCAAAATATGCGTTGTAAACTTTAGTGAAGGAGTCTTTCTGGCACAAACAACATTTGTTTATGTGCAGTATGAAAATGGGAAGGGGGTGAACCATATTCATACACAGGCCAACTTTGAGGCAATCTTGATAAAAATCTTAAGCAAAAATTCCTGGATTAATGAGTAAATTACTCCTACAAAGTCATGAGGAAAAAGGCCCCATTAAAGTTATTTTCTAATAAAGAAAAGAAGACCCAGGTATGTATTAAAAAGAAAGAAAGAAGTCTTGAGGCTTTTGATTTATGACAATAAACAAAATCCAAGGAAAATGAATCTATACCATGGAACATTTTTAAAAATGAATGTTTTACTCAAAAGAATTTCAGAAGCCTAGAAATATGAATACTTTAACAGATTCCATGTAAAGTAGTAGCCACATGGGATTACTCTGGAAATCAGTTTCTCCATTTTCCCCACCTTCTTTTACAAAGACATTGCTCACTTGTGGTAGAGCATATATCCTACATAGGATATCTCTCATAGGAAGTGGCCATACAAGGAAAAACTGATGCCATTTGGTAGTACAACTTCACAACCAAAACCTTACAACTAAGCTTCACAACTAAAAGTTTTTTTAAAAATAAAATTCAAGAAATATTTTACAACCAAAAGCAAAATACATCTAATAAAATACAAAGATGTTAGATATGTCATCTTCCTCCTTCTCTTTTTTCACTCTTAAATATATAAAATGGGAGCTTAGTTACCAGTATTAATTCTTCCTATAAGTCAAAACATCCACAGTAACAGTTTACCTGGCTCTTAGCTGCATTTCCAATGGCTCGCGTTCTCGATCCCAAAGATATACAGGCCCTAAAAAGGAAAAAACAAGTTTGTTCCCAAGGTATTTTTATATTAATGTGTTATTATTCTGCTTCTCTTTATACAAAAATGAATTTAAAGGATTAATAGAGTATTATTTAAAAAAATAGGTTACTGAAATCAAGAGTTTTACATAATTTTCAAGCTCTTCTAAGTAATGGAATAATGATCAGAATACATGTTAGAATTTTAAAAAATGTGCTAATAGTTAGCAACACTACGTTGGTCCCAAAATTGTTTTCCAAATTCTACTGGTCTATGACTTTCTAAAACAGTTATCTGTATTCAGTAAGGCCAGACTGTCTGGATCTAAATCTCACATAACAGCTAAGTAACCTTATGGAAATTACCTATCTGTTATTTGCCTCAGTTTCCCATCTGGAAGAGAGCAATGATAATAATACCTACTCATAGGGCCATGTGGAGGATTAAATGAGTAAATATAGGTAAATGCTTTGAACAGTATGACTGCTGTTTTAATTACTGCATTTAAATCTTATTCTGCTTATAAAAGCAAGCAAAGAGTAACACTTTTATCAAAATATCATTTTATGCTGATTCAAGAAAATGTTTGTCCATGGCTTCAGTCATAATTACAGGTAATAATTCATTTAATCACCAAATATCTACAGGCATTATATATACCAGTTACAATCACTGTCCTTGAAGAATTTAGTCTATTAAAAAATCAACATACAAAATAAAATTATGAACAATACTAGCAGAAAACGAATAATCACTTCTAGACAGTAAGATTTAGAAAAATCAAGTACAATTAGATGTGACTTCTGAATTAAGACTTTAAAGAAGAGAATGCATCTTAATATGTATCTGTTTTGTGGAAAAGGACATTCCTGGCATATTCTCAATATGACAGCCCAGGTGATCCTCTTAAAGACTAAGATCCTGAAACTCTTCTGCTAAAAACCCTCCAATGGTGTCTGTCCTGTCTTACAAAATAAAAGCTTAAGTCTTCCCAACAGTCAATACAGCCCTTCATGGTTTGTTTCTTAGCTGCTCTAACCTACAACTTCAATCTAGGCACACAGGTCTCTGTCATGTCTAGAACAGGGCAAGCATACTTCTACCTCAGGGCCTTTGTACATGTTGTTCTCTCTGGAACACGTGGGTTGAGCTCTCTCGTGTTTCTGGCTCAAATGTCAGCTTATCAGACACCTTTTCTGACTGTTTTATATAAATAACATTCTTGCTTCTCCCCAACACATACATTTGTTTACACAATTGTATTTTTCTCCATAATGTATCACCATCTTATACAATTTATTGTTTTACTGATTATATCTCCACACTAGAGTGCAAACTCCATGTGGCTAATAAAATTTAAACTGACTAAAATTAAAAATTCAGTTCCTCAGCATTAGTTACATTTCAAGGGCTCAATAACCAACTCTCAAGTACTTTAACAGCTACATATAGCTAGTGGATATACAGAAAACAGAAAATACATAAAACATATATAGTAGAATAGAAAGTTCTACTGGATAGCACTGGTCTAGATCATTATCTGGTACACAGCCAAAGAATGAATTACTGAATGAATGGGAAGATGGCTCCTAAGGGTACACTAATTTGGAAACTAGGAAGAACACAACTTGGCTAGTTTTATAGGACATTTTTGTAGATAGTATTAGGGCCAGATTACACAAAAATGACGTATTATAAATTTGAAATATATTTAAGTAGGTTATGAGAGTCCATTAAAGGTTTTTGAACAATGGAAAGAACACTTCATGCTTATACATAATACAAACTGAAAAGGAAAGATCCCAGAACAGTGCTTTTCAAGGGCTTGACAAGACACTTACACTGGGGGCACTGGATTTTTCAGGGAAGGCAGGCAGCTAAGTTCATTTAGTCGATTGAACAGATGACTGCTGAGTAACTACTAGATGTCTGGCACTCTGTTGGGTTCTAGAATTATTAATAGCAAGGGAAAAATACACAGTTTTGGCTCTCCTGGAACTTACACTGCTGAAGACTCACAAAAGAAGGTAAACAATGTGGTACAACAAAGGGTACACATGGTGCAATGAAAGAAGGTAACAGCAGGAACTGACCCAAAAGAGGGGGATCAGGAATGGCTTACCTGAGAAAGTGATGACACTTGAAGGAAGAGTAAATGATAGATTCAAGAGGGGAGTGTCTGGTGGAGAATATTTTAACTAGAGTAATGGGAGGAGAGCTAGAAATCACCAATAATCTCTACCAGGGTACTGGCAGCTGAGAAAGAAGGAAAAGCAATTAAGAGATATTTAGAAGCTAAACTCAAAGGGCTTGGTGATGAACTGGATCTTCACTGTGCAATACGGCAGCCACTAGACACATGTGTTTCATGTGTATAAAGCACATGAAATGAGGCTAGTCTGAATTAAGGTGTACTTAAGTGTGAAATACACTCTGGATTTTGAAGATTCAAAATTTAAAAAGTAATGTTAAAATATCTTACTAATTTTAAAATACTGATTACATGTTGAAATAAGTTTTTGAATATACTGCACTGAATCAAGTATATTAAAATTAATTTTGCCTGTTTTTATCTTTTTATGTAACTACTAGAACATTTAATATTATGTATGTCACTCACATACATTATATCTTTTTTTATTGAATAGTACTGGAATAGATAATAGAAAGCAGCAAGAATAATGTCTAGGTTTCCAATTTCCATAAGAGAGTATATAGTGGTACCATGCAATGAGACAGAAACACTGCAAGAGAGACCCGTTTGGGGCTAGACCAGCAAAAGTTCTATTTTGGATATGTTGAGATGAAGCTACCTTTGAGACATCCAAGCAGAAACATATTTAGAATTAAAACGTCAAATGTGATGAACAGATGTAAGAGAAATGGAAGTTACTTTTCTTTAATTGTGATCTGGTGAAAACAGGAAAATAAGGATACAGTAAGAATCAGTGGTTCAGATGATATCTTAACATCTCTTGCAAATAACTCCTTGAATTCAACATGATCTCTGCCAGAGTGGATATTTGCATATCTGTTATGGCAATCTATGTGAGTACAATCCTAGAACTTACAGAAAATGTTGATTTGCCATCTCTTAGCCTAGTTTATAATCCGTCTTGGTCTCGACTCCATTATTCAGATTCCTCTCTGAATACTTTTAAGTTTTCAATATGAGGCTACCATCACTTCAAGGCACAGAAAATTTTACTCCAAGGTTGATTCTCAAGGGTAACTTGTTAGAACATTTAAATCCAAATAAGACCAATTCAACTATCATTTGAATCATATAATCATTGAAATATGCTTCCACCTTTATCACTTCACAAAGAAAGATAAACAGTTACCATTATCAGATATTCTCTGAAATTAAAAGCAGACAACTTTGAAAGTGTGAAAAACTTAATGTTATAGCTTGGAAATACCCAGTTTCAACACACAGAAAACTCTCCTCACATACTGAAGGTCTTCAAAATCCTTTCTTCAGCTTTTTTTCAAAAAGATTCTAGGACACAGCCATTAAATAAATATCTGCCAAGGATTCTCAGAAAAATCAAAATAAGTTAAACACCTATCCTATCTCAAAACTTCTACCTCACTTTCAGTAATACCAAGGGAAACAGATATATTATACCACACATTAAGTTGATATGAAAGTTTTTATAAAAAGGATATTCAACAGTTTATCCAAGTATCTATCACATTATCCAATTATATTACACTTTTTAATAGATTATTTCAACTATTATTTAGAAATTGCATTTTGTACCTAAAAGGAAAAAAATTTTTACAATGCAGCTTAAATCTATAACATCCAGTCTGATGTTGCCACCATAGTAGTAGTCCTAGATTTTCAGAGAATGACACAAAATTCTAAACAAACAAGCAAAACTTCTAAATGTTCTGTACCGCTTTTAGTAAAGGGCATAAAAATCAAATGACAGAATGTTACTTCAAGAAAGCTGTATTTGTTATTTTCCCCTAAAATTTTAGATTTATTTTCTCTCTTATAATGCCTGTTTTTATAAGGCCAAGCATGGTGAGGTTGGAGAAAATAACATACTGACAGCACTAGGAGACTTCTCACCTAAGAGGTCACCACTCTAAATCTGTTTGCTTCTTTATAAATCTCCACTAAGGATTCAAAACCTCTTGATCTTCCCACTTTAAAAACAGCCCTATTTAAAAAATTTCTGCTTTCCTTTGCCAGTTCCATAAGATCACAATGACTATTTATAGCCTCTTCTGCTATCATTCAGTAGATGCTAAGGAAGACAATAGCTGAATTGATATGAGAGACAATCAAATGGTTTACATCAAGAGGTCAGCTCCAGACAGGGCCAATTTGGCTCTGAATCGAAATGTCAACTGCTGAGCAACTACTTTCAACTATGGTTGCCAAGATGGCTATAGAGCAGGATTTATCAACCTTGGTACTACTGACATTTTAGGCCAAATTTTTGTTGGGAGATTTGGGCTATTCTGTGCACCACAGGATTTTAGAAGCATCCCTGGACTCTACCTTCTAGATGCCAGTAGCCCTCCTCCCTTCTCCCTCCCACTGTGTGATAACCAAAAATATCTTCGGATAGTCAGATGTGTCCTAGGGAACAAAATCTCGTGTTGAGAACCACTGGCCTAGGGTATCATATCCAAAATAGTGTTCTGTACAAAATAATCCCTTAGAGGTTCAAAAAAATTGGGGGTAACATTCTTTTCTTAGAAATGTTTCAATGCCTATAAAGAAAATTAAGGGATCTGAGACTTTCTACAGTAAAGAAAACGTCTGGTCATTATTTCTCAAACTTAACTATCTGGAAAAAAAAACTGCCCTAGAAGAGGTGGGGGAGGAATGTTCTCAAAAGGACTTATTGTTGCCATTTCCTTTCTAGCTTGCTACTTAGAAAGGTAAGACTTTCAGGCATATATGATTTACTAATACAAACTTTCCAATCTTTCAATATGGACAATAAAAAATTTTAGCATGTAAAAATAATAATTCCTTTGAGTTTCCAAATGCTTTTAGTAATAAATCACAAATTATATAAGTTCATAACTTGAAACCATTAACAGAAATCAGACATTAATATAGATACATTGGTTATCTTACTTAAAATTCACCAGTTCAAAGACAAATAGCAATGCACAATAATTTTGAGTATTTTGATTATGACTGCCTAGAATAGAGGTCTGCAAATTACCCCTTGCCATTTATTCTTGTAAATAAAGTTTTATCAGAATACAGCCATGCTCATTAATTTGTATTATAATGACCACATACTAAAAAGACTACCAATGGCATGTTAAACATCTTAAACTCATAACACTGATTATGTAATTTGTACCTATCATTCCTTGCCTGCTAGAAGCTTTCCAGACTTTTTCACCCACAAATTCATGGCAATGACTGGACAGTCACTTTATTTTGTGGATAATATTCATACTAGAAGATTTTATAGTCCTAGCTTTGGTCATGCTAAATTGTGAGACATCTGCCCTTCCACTCATTTAGGCACAATTTCATTTAAAAAGGGGGGGGGAGAGACTTACTGAATCTTTTGTCAACAGCAAAATACTTTGAAATGTACACCAATAGTAGTGTACCTATCAACAGAATACTGTGCAGCCATTAAAAAGAATAAAGTAAATTAGAGCCAAATGAGCAAGTGTGAGATGTCCACAATATATTTTGAAAAAAGCAATTGCAAAATATGTATAATGTAATTCTACTTTTGTTAAAAAAAAAAAAAGAAAAACATCCCAGTTATATACATATATATGTACTCACATACATATAGAAACATACACACTAAAGTTTAGGAAATGGTTGGGAAGAGACAAGGGGAGATTTACTTTATGTAGTTCTTCAGCATTTAAAATATTTTAAATCAAAGTTAACATAAACTCATAGTAAAACATACAAACAAAACCAATTCATATAGTACAAAGAATATTTAATTAGAAATGTAAAACTCTTCTCCTACCCCAAACTGCTATCACCTTAAGAATTCCTCCTACCCAACTAGCACTGTTAACGTCTGGGGTTTGGCATTTCCTTTGTGCAAAAATATTTATTTTCAATCCTCAATAAGTAAGTGATTTCTACTTTTGTGCATTAAAGAAGATGTCTCACATATCTGAGATGTAGTGTATAAATAATATTTTGCCATATTTTCAGATTATAAATACACTGGTAAAGAAACAGGGAAAAAGTAATGAAGACAAAAATTGGAGAACTGAATGTTATATATGATCCTACAGAATTCTGTTTTGCTATTTTTCCTTTGATTTATGAGGGAGAGGTAATTAGGTTTATTTGTTTATTTTTTATATTTGGAGGAGGTATTTGTGCATGTTAAGCATGTGTTCTACCACTTGAGCTATACCCTCCCCCCAATCCTACAGAATTTTTTTGATGTAACAAATGCATACACCTAACAAAAACGTCTTGAAATAGTTTCATTAAAAAGACCTATTTTCCTTACTGTAAAATAAGTTTGATCATTACATTCCTCACTAACCCAGTATGTATATACTGTCCATATGCCAGAAGATAATGTAAGGACATTAGGGTTCTGGGGTCAAAGAAACATGAAACTGAATCCATTTCATTGCTTACTAGTTCTTGGCCAAGATACTAACTTTGCTTAAGGCTTCCTATAGAAAAAGATAGCTAGTATTTCCAAACTCATAGAATTGGTGTGACATGTATGACAGTGCAAGCACAATGCATGGCACACAGAAATCACCATTATCAATTCAGGCAGCATGTTTTAGTTGACCACATGCTTTAATCTGATACTGAATGAGGATTCCTGGCTGCAGTTTTCTTTTCCCACGTGTGAAACTAATTGCTCTGATATAATTAAGTCTGGGATGGAAATTCCCATCCCTGTATCTATACTTAATTGAACAATACAAACATATTTAAGGCCTTAAAAATATGCACACTCAGTAGTTCTACTTCTAGGAACTTATTTGAAGGAATTAAGGGTCAAAACTTTAGTTACAAAGATAGTTATTGCAGCATTGCTTATAAAAAGAAAATATAAACAACCTGAGTAGCCAGTAAGGGATGAATTAAATGACAGAAATGATTATACAAACATAAAAACTAATGGTATAGAAATGTATTTTATATAGAAAGAGGATATCAAACAAAATATAACATATAATCTACTCTTGAAATACACACAGAGAAAACCACCTGGAAGTTTTATTTCTGGGTGGAAAAATTACAATTTTTATTTTCATCTTTTAACATGACTGTACTTCTACAATGAACATGTACTATTTGTGTAATAATTTTAGTTAAGAATATATTCAGAAAAATAACTTTCTTCAATTTATGCATGTTAATTTTTTCTCCCTCTTCATCTTACGCCTGAGATAAGAGAGGTTAATACAAGCATTATCAACTTTAAAGAAAGTGAATCTGAAAAATAGGTTTAATTATTTGCCCTTAGTCCCTTAACTGCAGACCAAAATTAAGCAATTATCTTTGTCATTAAACTGGCTTTCTTGGTTTATACATGGGATTCTTCCATGTATACATAATCAAGTATGTTAAAGAATGAAACAAATGTGAAATAGTTTGGATGCTGACACCAACTAAATCAAACATTTCCTCTCATTTTTAATAGGATCTTTTTACAATGTATTTACATTTTAGAAATACCTGTGTCTTATTACCTTGATGTCAGCAACTGGGATACAGAAAAAAGTTCTGAAAAACTAGTTTATATTTATTATTAAATACTGTAGCATATTAGAAAACTTACAAGGCCTATAATAGTCATAATGGCTTTTGCAAGATAGGCATTTAATGATTAAATATCCAGGGATCAGGAGGGGTTACATTTTCACACAATAATTTAAGTCCCACAGTGTAAGAACACTGGACTATAGTGAAGTATTAGCTTAGTAACAATAGAAGAGGCAAATGATAGTACACAGACACAGAAAGGAGGGCTGAGTTGCTGATGCAAGCTAGGAATCACATCCTTCCACCTTCAGAACTTTCTACTTTGGATTCGGCTCTTTAAATCTAGATGTTAGTAGTGACTCTCTTACACACAAATCAGAAAAATCATTAAATCTCAGCCACACAGAATTTGCCAATGTGCTTAAGAATATTAACAAAGAGATTTCTAGGAGACTCAAATGGGCAGCCTAATGTTTAAAGAACTCTGCTTTTAAGTCTGGACAGGCTCTTGAAAGAGTCATCGACCCACTACTAAGATTTCTGAGCCTGGAAATGCAGTATCTGTTTTAAATTCTGGTTTCTGACCTTCTAGGATAAAGCTTCAACGATTAGGGGAATGTCTTTCCTACCTCTCACTTTTTCTCCATAGGCTAAGTCCCTGAAGCCAAAGACTGGCCCCATTAACCTCTACTCTGCTGAAAGAGGAGAGTGGAATTTCCTATTCCTTTTCTGGCAGAAGCCCGTATCTGCTGTGGCTTAAAACAAAATTTTGTAGAGATGAAGTCGTAAACAGTTCACAATTACTGCTTCACCTTCACAGTGTGCATAAAAGCCAGAAAAAGATGTAAAAAGAAACAAGATTTCTAACAGTAGTATAAACAGCTCATATTTGAAATATAAACAGCCAAAATTTCAGTAGAATATAATACATACATCTAGAAAAAGGTGATATAAAACCTAGAATATTCTCTGAAAGAAACCAAAGCACAGACTGCTTCAAATAAGCTACTCTTCAATGCTCCTTAACAGTAATATTTCATTTAAAGGCTTAGCTTAACACTGATCTTGGACAAGACTAGTCCTACATTTAAAGTATTATCTTTTGGACCATTTAGAAGGATAAAATTAACATGTTTAGTAACATTTCCATATAAAGTAAGACACTAACAGTTGGTTTCCTCATAAAATTACCGGTAACAGGAGCCTACAATAAGCTAGTTTTTCATATCCCTGTCTTAATTATATTCTTTGCTAACAAACTTTCCGGACTAGAGAAACAATGGAACATGTGGGAACATGTTTCCATTGACATAATGCCACTCCTTCTAAGTCTTTCATCAAGTGTTCATAATAGATTCACTCCACAATCATGTTTATACAGGACAGTCTCCTCTGACTCTCCAACAATTCATTCTGTAGAAATACGCTTTTGGTAGGTTCTGGCTCCATTACTTTCCTTTAACGGATATACATGACCAATACGTGAGGTCAACGACTCCCTTTCCTGATGCTCTCCCTATTAATGCAACATTAACCTACACCCCTATAAATCGGTCAAACTACCTCGAATTCTCAAGGACAAGGGGGTAAAACCCTGCATACCTCAACCCCTTCTTAAAAAAAAAAAGCTTTCTGAGCCAGATTAACTTGCAACTCATCTTCTGATGTATGTAGTCTAAGCTCCCATTTCTTAATTCTCTAAGAGAAAGCCGTAACGCAGACAGATGGGGAAAGGAGGGATGAATAAAGAATTTTTTACTCAGCTAGCGGGGATGCCCGCCCGCGACCAATAATCCCACACAAGCCCCACTAGGGGTAAACAGGGATGTTTCTCCAATTTTCAGGAATTCGAGGCGGTCCCACACCAACCCCTTTCCCTAAAACTAAAGCAGGCCCGGGGGGACAGGGCCGTGGTGGTGGGCCGGAGGACGGGGTACGCGAGTACAGAAAGGAGAGACGCGCAAACTGTTAAGAGTTAAGACCTCTGACCTTGAAGGAAAAGCAGCTTTGCAGCGCGAATAAGTCCGCCTCCCACCTGGGCCCTCCAACCCCGCGGTCTCTAGAGACTGCAACTGATGGACTGCACCTGTCATCTCAAGAGTTCCGAGCATCACAAGAAACCAGCAGGCGGGACAAACGTTAAGGGTCGGGAGAAAACGCTTCTTAGGGTTATGACCAGACAAGGCACTTACGGGGTACACCTGTCGCTGTACTCATTGGCGATGGTTTCGATGCCGCCACTCCTCGCTACAGCGATGTAGCAGTTGAGAAAGCCGAGGTCAATGCCAACCACAGACATCCCGCTTGATGGTCTGGGTGACGGTACTGAAGCCTGCTGTGCGGGGACCGCGTCCTCTTCTGGACTGTTGCTCCTGGAACTGCGACTCCTACGAGACGCAAAGGAGAGATGACCCGAAGTCGCTACGCATTAAATATAGGACAGAGCGACAGGGAACCTCGGAGGTGGAGGCCGCCAGCGCCGCAGCCCTGCCGCCCAGGTCTCTCTCTACTGCGGTTCGGCCGCCTCCAACCGGCAGTTACAGGGGTCTGCGCCTGCGCGCTCGGCCGCCGGGGAGGCGCGCGAGATGCTGCTCCGAGCCCGACGCTGCTCCCGGCCTCGACTTCGGCTGCTTCCGTCAGCACTCGGGCAACGGCTGCCCGAGTAGCTGCGGGTTCGAGAAAGATCTGGAAAGTGGAGGCGGCTGAGCCAGCGGGAGTGGGAGGGAGAAGAGGGGGAGAGGGGAGGATCAGGGAGGAGAGGAGGAGGGGAAGCGGAGCTGGCTCGCTCGCCCCCGCGCGGCACCTGGGCGCAGCGCGACGGGGCTAGGGGAGAGCAGCCGCCCGGCCCGGCGGTTTGTCCACGTGTTTGGAAGGAGCCCTTAGGGTTGTTTTGGCAACCGAGGGGCAGGCCTTCTACAGCGGCAGGACACTGCCCAGGCCTGCCGGAGTTGGCCGCGCAGGCTGGCGGGCGTTGGCCCGGAGTGGCCGCCTCGCTCTTGCCCTTCGAGGTGCCCGCCCGCATCCTCGACACCCACCCGCTGGCCTCGCCGCCCCGAGGGGCCCATGTGCCACCGGCCGGCGCGCTCGCAGTTCGGCCGCGCGGCCCTGCCGCCCGCCCGCCGCGCCCAGCTGTGTGAGGTGGCGCCCATTGTGCGGCGGGCGCGGCCTCGCCTTGCCCCAGGGGGCGCCGCCGATTGCGGGTGGGGAGAGCCCTTTTCTCGTAACAAGCCACAGTATCTGGCGTGAAAGATCAGTGAACACATTTTAGGGTTTTCCCTTTTCCTTACCGGGACTTGAAATACCAAAACAACAATGTCATGAAACCACACACTGACAACTTTACCTTCATGTAACTTCGTTCACACCATATTCTAAAAGGTGCAGTCTCCTCCACCAACCCTTACCTCTGCAAACGTTTTATAGGAAAGTAGCCTTACGTCTGTGTGTCCCTGTGACATCAGGCAAGCCTGTGCATTGCCTCCAGCCTCTACCCTTTGGTCCGCAGACAAGGAGCCTCCGCTGGTCCAGCTGTCTGCTTTCTTCATTTGATCAGCATCTGTCGTCTGAAATTTAAACGAGTTTTAGTTTACACTTACGAAGTTTGGCTATCCTGTTCCTTCTCGTTCTCTTTTTCGTGGGTTTCCTGTTCCCTTTCGTTCACTTCTTCGTGGGTTTCCTGTTCCTTGTCGTTCACTTCTTTGTGGGTTTCCTGTTCCTTGTCGTTCACTTCTTTGTGGGTTTCCTGTTCCCTGCCGTTCACTTCTTCGTGGGTTTCCTGTTCCTTGTTCACTTCTTCGTGGGTTTCCTCTTCCCTGTCGTTCACTACTTTGTGAGTTTCTCGTTCCCTGTTGTTCACTTCGTGGGTTTTCTGTTTCTTCTCGCCCAGTTTCTTGTGCGTTTCCTGTTTCCTATTTGTTATCATGAAAGAGACTTTTTTACGAAGTTTTTCAGTACGCTCACTATCCTTATTTGTCCACTTCTTAAGAGAGCTTAGACTTTTTACCACTATCAATGCTGCAACAGCAGCAGCAGCAAGGGTGGCTATAGCTCCTGCTGCTGTTGCTACGAGGTACATGAAATCCATTTTCAAGGGCAGTACTTAGGAAATTGTACTGTACAGTAATGTTTTGGCCCTGGTCTTTCTACATTAAAGCTTCGCATCTCTCGTCCATCTCACAAGCACAAGGGAGAAGCGGTAACTCCACTCGACGCCATCCTCTGTCCTCTCCGCCTGGCAGGAGTGGTCGCAGTGCCTCCCAGCAGGCAGTGCACGAGCCCCCGCAGGGGTTGGGTAGCGCAGCTCCCAACAGAAGCCCGGGACTGGTGCTACAGGGAGGGTTACCGCTTCGACCCTGTCTCCTCAGTTCCCTCTTCAGCCATCATCCTTTTAGGTCCACCACCTTCTAGATTTATTCCAAAATATCCTGGAGTTCTCCTAGAATCATTTATTTCCCCATACTGTCTGTACAACTTGAGTGTGTGAGAGTAAGTTTCCTATTAAAAAACACTTAAAATATCAGTAAAAAGAAACAGTTGGGGTCAGAAGCAAGGGATT
Source organism: Vicugna pacos (assembly GCF_048564905.1). Lineage (NCBI taxonomy): Eukaryota > Metazoa > Chordata > Mammalia > Artiodactyla > Camelidae > Vicugna > Vicugna pacos. Next base: position 30,871,897 of record NC_132988.1, read on the forward strand.
ATCACCCCATTCTTTACAATTACTGGGAGGAAGTGAGAGTACCTACTGGCTAAAAGCGTGACAGGCTTGCGGTCACACAGATTTGGGTTGTAGTCCCAGGCTCCAGTAACTTACTAGCAATAGGACCTTTGGCAAGTCACTTAACTATCCAAGTGCCAGGTTCAAAATCTGTTGAAGAAAACAAACATAGCTACTGGGTTGTTTTTATTATTAAATAATGTAAGGAAAGCCACAGTGCCTAGCACTAAAAAGGCCAATACATGGTAGGTCTGCCACTTGCTAGAATATATGAACTATGTTGGGTTTTGTATATTGATCAATGTATCTAGCAACCCTGCTGTATTCTCATAAATTCTAGTATTTGTAGTTTCTTGGATCTTCTGTGTATAGAACCATATGGCCTGGGAAATAACTAATTTTTTTCTCCATTTTTAATCCTAATTCTTGTTTTGTCTTAATTATGCTGCCTAATCTCCAGTAAAAGGTTGAATATAAGCTGTAGTGGTGATCATCCTTGTCGCATGCTTAACAGTAAATACTTTTGTGTTTATGATGTAAAAAAAAGCTAAAACTATCCTTTTTTCTTGCTAAGTTTTTCTAAGTGGATACTGAAATGTAACAAATGCTATTCATCTATTGAAATGATCTTTTTTTCTCCCTAAATCTGTTAATGTGGTGAATAAATTGATAAGATTTTTCTAATATCCCTGTATTCCTGGGATAAACCTGATATGCCATCCATGATGGTTTTTAGATACACTGGATTTAGCTTGTGATTATTTAACTTTCTCATTCTTAATATTATTTGAATCTCTTCTTGGATCCTATCACTAGTGGTTTCTTAAACTGCTTTTGGCTTTCTTGCCTTATTATGTCTTTGTTTTCTATTTCATCTGCTCTATTATTTCCTTTTATACTTTTACGTTTACTTTGTTCTTTCTCTAATCTACTGAGTTTAACACCTAGCTCAATAATTTTCAGTCTTTCTTATTTTCTAATACATCTATTTGCAGCCATAAATTTCCTTCTAGTTACCATTTTAGCTGAATCTTCTACCTAAATTTTCAAACATTTGGGATAGAGGAGTAGGCAATGGAGATAAAAAAAAAAGCTTTACTGATTATACTGGTATTAGATAAATGTGTTCATGGGCTTGTAATTATTGCACACCAGAATTATCAGACTTACCTACCTAGTTACAGTAATACACTTTGTTCCACATTAGGGCCGGCCCCTGAAAAAATTCAAGGAGAAAGATCAGAGTGTGTGTAGGCTTCCAAAAAAAGTAAGAAAGAGGTTAAACTATTCCCAAATTCATCAAGTTACTTCTCCAAAATTTTAGAGACAGTTTTTACTTAGGTGTACCAAAATGTTTACCAACTTGTTTCATTGCTTCTTGCCTCCCTTCTTCCTTCTGGGTTGTTTTATTTCAGTAATTATTTCAGTAAAGGTCTCTGAATGGTGAACTGTTATTTTTTTGGTCTGAAAATCTTTCTTTATCTTAACTTTTGAATAATAATTTAGTTGAAAGAGAATTCTTGATTGACAGTAACTGTCCCTTATCTTTTGGCATCTATTATTATTGATGAGTCTAAATACTGTTCCTTTGTTAAGTCATGAGTTCTGTTTTTCTCCTTTTAAATTCTGTAGTTTCATGTCTAATGTGGATTTTTAAAAAATTATTCTGAACTTTTTATAACCTGGGGATGGATTTTTTAGATTCTGGCAGTCTCAGACATTGTCCTTTAATTATTGCCTCTCACCCCTTTTTTTCAGTTTCTTCTGGATCTCTACTAGAATGTGTAGGGTCTCTTTATTCTAACCTGTATAACTCAGCCTTTTTTTGTCATATTTTAATTTCAAGCACTCTTAAAAATTTTTAGATTTTGTTTCAGACTTGTCTGTTATTGTTTCATACTGTACTATTTGTATTATTTTGCTTCCTTTAAAAAATCTACTAATCACTTTAAACATTCTAATTTTATAGTCTGTTTTAGAGTATTTTATCACATTCTTTAATTCTGACTGTTTTATCTACCAACCCGGCCATACAGTGCTTGTTTCCTCATAACGATTCATCATGTTTTCATTGTAAATTCATCTTCAGTAAGGCTGCTTTTATTGTGGGATTTTTATGTGCCCTGGGTCACAGAAGTATCCAAGGGGTTTTGTATTTGTTTCTATCGGAGTCCTGAGGAAGTCACACTGGTCTTAGAACATTTTTAATAATTGTTTGTAGTTCCTGTATCGCAGATACTGCTTATGTTTATATCTTATACTTTGTGGCACAAGCCTAGGGATTTTGATTTCTCACAAATGACTTTCTTTTTCTATTCACTGCTTTGAAGTGGTTGGCAATCCTGCTTCTCTACTATGGCTTGGTGCCTAATTTCCTAGCTTCTGTTAAATAAAACTCCTTCCAAGCTTTCAGCTTTATTGGACAGTTTGTGTGGTTGGTAGGCATGGTGTGTTAAGTCTCAGTCCCCTAAGTAACATTTCATTTTCTTTTGTCCTAACTATATACATGTCCTAGGCTTCAAAGAATAGGCTTTTGGTCTAGCAATTTAGTATTAAATTTCTGTTTGCTCTCTATCCATTCCATTCAGGATTTTAAAGACTTCTTTCCTCTAAGCATGTCCCTGAACAAATTGAAAACTTTCATCTTTTCTTACTTTATATGGGAGACTATTCCTAATATTGCATTATTTTAATCACTTTTCTTTGGGCCTTCTTAAATCTTCCTTTTGTTATGGTAAACAGAACTGATAGTGTAGAAGGAAAGGAAAACATATTTTATTTTGTTTCTGTAACTTTATCTTATGTTGACTGCTGCAAGAAAACATGAGTTTTCAAAAGTTAATTTTTTTCTCAAGTGATAACACTAATATATTAAAACATATAGTTTGGATTATTTTCCTAAAAAGATACTTTGCCATATGCAACAGGAAGTTCATGTACCTCATTTTGGTTTTGCCCACTCACAGCCTCATAAAAATCTTCCCATATTTTATCCCCATTAGTTTAATATTCCTTTACGCACTAAAATGTTAATGTCTTGGGGGTTTCAAATGTACTATCTTCTACAACATTTCTGAGAAATAAGACAGACTCCTGTATGAAAACACTGGAAACCCTCTTTTCTGTCTTTAAGCCAGTTACCAATTCTGAAAAAATAATACTCTCTGCTTCTTAATAAAGTCAGAATCAAGGAAAATAAAACTCAGAACTAACAGTTTTAAACTTCCTTTATTGTCATTAATACAAAGTACACAAACTAATTTTCAAGGGGATATTTCTTGTTCCAAGATTTTATTTGCAAGATTTTATTTATTTTAAAGATAAAAGTTGGCAGATATGCCATTTTCATCTTTTCCTTTCCAACTACAGGTTTACAGTGTCATTAAAGTCATTATCAATTTTTTTATGATCAGATCTAGGATCTGTGCTTATTAAAAGCTATGTGATACCATAAACACTATACACAGTAATAACTGAGCTGCCTTAGTATAGATGTTACAGAAGAAAGCTTACTTATGCCCATAGCTATCATGATATCTCCAATAAGCTTTTAAGAAATATCTGTCATATATGATTTTAAAAGATGGGGAGAGATTATATTTAAAAGAGTATCATTTTAAAAGGAGATACTTTCATTTCTTGGATTTTAGCATTATACATTTTAGTTTTTATCACAAAAGTAAGAAAAGATTTTAAATGAATATAAGTAACATATACCACTTATAATAAGTAAGATTTCTCATTAAAGTGAATTTGACTCTAAGTAGGAAGTAAACCACATTTTTCTAATTTCTAGTATTTAAATCCTTGAAAAAAAAGCCTATGCTTTATTGCAGAATTAGTACTTTAAGAAAATACTGACAGTAATATAACACACTATCAAAATATATACAAATGGCAGCTATGTTATTTGTATGTTTAATAAGTTAACTATATGCATTTCTCAATTTAATCTCCTGATGAACTACCTCTAATATCAATATTAAGGAATGCTTTAATTTTATCATATAATACCAACACCAAAGCACCCCCTGTACCACGAAGGATATTGGAGAAGGCACCACGAAAAAATGCATTGACTCCTTCACGTTGGTATATCTTCACAAAGCAGTCTAAAGTTCCTTTATATTGCCGTTCAGCCTCACCACTCTATATAAAGAAAAATAGTTTGCCATTATCTTATTGTGTTTTATCTTAAGACAGACTTTATTCAGCACTAAGGACAGATTACAATTAACACTGTGTTGAGTAAGTATGTTGAGTTAATGGATCATATATTGAGTACTGTACCCAGTGATTGAAGAATACTCATACTTTTCAGGCACAACTTGAAAAATAACCATATGTTAGGCTTAAAAAAATTTTTTAAATGACATCACATACCATGATTTATCCTCTCAACACACTGCAATTAAGTGAGAAGTCAATAGCAAAAAAGATACCTAGAAAAATACATTTGGATATTAAGAAAAACACATCTTAGAAAAAATTTGAAACCCAATAATAACCACTCCTCAACTAAATTTGTGAGATGCAGCTTGAATGTAAGTTTAACCGTGAGAAATGAAAGAGCCAATAGATCCAACAGAAAGCATAAAAAGTCAAAAGTTAGTTATCTGAAATACTTTGACAAATTTCTGGACACATTATTTCAGGAAAAGCATGAAAAGGCCCCCAAATTGTTATAAGTGGCAAGGGGAACATCACTGCAGATGACCCAGAGATTAAGAAAGAGCAAGATGATGATATGAAAGACTTTATGACAGTTATTTTGAAAACTCAGAAGAAATGGATAAGTTCCTTAAAACACTGGAATAATACTAAATTTGCTGAAGATATTCAATCAGTTGTTGAAAATCTTCCTATAAATTAGAAAACCCCATGTCCAGATGACTTTATATGTGAGTTCTACTAAACATTCAATGAGCATTTAATTCTACTTTTACAGAAATTACTCCAGAGAAGAGAAAAAGTGAGGAGACTCCCCAACATATTTTTAGAGGTTTGCATAGGTCTGATACTAACATTAGACTAGGATAACGCAAGAAAGAAAAACAACACTCCAATGTCACAGAAACCATGTATGCAAAGATAATGAACAAAAACTAGCAAATCAAATACAGAAGGGGAAAAAAATACAATGTATCACGACTAAACTGGATTTATCCCAGGCATATAAGGTTGGTTTAGCTCTGGAAAACTAATTAATGTAATACAATATATATTAACATATGAAAAGAGAGAAATGATATGATCATCTAGGTGTAGAACATGACCACTATTTATGATTAAAAATTATTGTAATCCAAACAGAAAGGAACAGCCATGACATGATAAAGGCATAATTACAAAGAATCCATAGCTAACATTAAACTTTGTAACACTGAAGGCATTCCTAGTAAGATTAGGAACAAAACCAGGTTGCCAGTTATTACTTCTTTCATGTAGCATTGAATCAGAGGTCTCAACCAGTGCAGAAAGGCAAGAAAAGGAATAAAAGGTATAATAATTGATAAGGAAGGGAAAAAAACCAGTATGATTAGCAGATTATATTTAACACCTGTGGGTATTTAAAATAAAAACAGACTTCAAAGGGTGTACAGATAGATTAGGGTTTGTATTATCGAGTTTAACAAGTTGTGGGATATAAAATCAAAATACAAAATTGAAAGAATACTGTTATGAATTGTGTCCCCACAAAATTCATATATTGAAGTCCTAACCTCAGAACCTCAGAATATAACTATATTTAGAGACAGAGTCTTTATAAAAATAAAGGTTAAATGAGCTTATTAGGGTGGGCCCTAATCCAACATGACCATCCTTATAAGAAGAGAAACAGAAAAAGGACTTTGAGAAGACACCAACCCTGCTGGACACCTTGATTCAGACTTGTAACCTCCAGAACTGTTAGAAAATAAATTTATGTTGTTGAAGCCATCCAGCAGTGGTATTATGTTTTATACATACAGCAATGCACACATATATTTAGAAACCCACACAATTTTTTTCTGAATTATTTTGATAGTAAGTTACAGATATCATGCCCCTTATGTTTAAACACTTTAGTGTGCACTTTCTAAGAATAAGTATATTTTCCTTCATACCCAAAGTACAGTTATCGAAATCAGAAAATGTAAAATTTATGTAGTACCATTTACCTAATCCACAGTCTATATGCAAATTAATTTTCCATTTTAAAAAGTTTGTCAATGTATTAACCTACAGCTTGACATAGATCAAGAAGAAACAGATATAAAAGGAACAGCTTTAAGAATATTCCATGAATGACATAATAGGTTAGATATGTTTTACTCTTTCAGATGGCTTATTGGGTTCTTCCAGGACCATTTTGTAGAAGATAATAAGGATAATGATAGTAACTACACCTCACAACATTGTTTTGAGAATTAAATGAGTTAAAGTGTAAAATGCTTAGGACAGTTCTGGCACATAATAAACATAGCTTTCTGGCCTCATTATTTTCATGAAATTTATCATATGGGTATACTGAACTACTTAATACTTCTCAAGCCATACCTCTAGGTATGTTTTTTACCCTCTGCTGAGAATGCTGTCTCACTGTCTGGAGAAAAATTATTTCTGAGATTTAGCTCTCTAAGAGGTCATATCCAATCACTTTAAGCATTTGGGCACCCCTCCTCTATTGCATTCCTGGAACCTATGCACATTTCTATTTAAACCATTAACAGTATGCGTTCAATACCATGCTATGAATTTGGGTGCAGGTTCTGCCTTATTTTATTTGTGTCACCATAGCTTGGTTATTATTTGCTGAATGAATGAATGTAGCAAATAACAATAATGGAGACTGCATCAAAATTTTGGTTTGGGGATTTATATTTAGAACATACATCATTATAAACAAGTTTTCATCCTTGGAGTTAAAAATCATTTACTTTTATTAAAATATATTACAACAAATGATTATGTATGTCAGTGGCCTGTGATTGGGTTTATTCTACTTAATCTAATATTCAGTTAAAATAGACACATGCTCATCCATTCTCTGCCATACCCCTCTTCCCTCCAAACAATACACTCTATAGGAGTGAAAGGCATTTCAGTTCTGATAATAGACATGGAAGAAACTTTGCTGCATGATGGCTGTTTTGGGATAGGAAAGAACGCAAGACAGAGTATGTCATGCATGCATTTATTTTAATAAGTAAAACAAACAGCCTATAGCTTTCAGCCAAAATTTCTCTAAAATTTTAATAATTTATACCTGAATATCAGAGATACTGAAAAATTCAATTAAGCTTACAAATAAGATAGAAGTACCTGCATCATCATACGTCTTCTAACTGTATCAAAGGGATAAGAGAGTATTCCGGAGCATGTAGTCACAACTTGAGCAATGAAAAAGGAGACAAGAAATGGAGTTTCCTTTGGTTTTGGTAATAAGCCCTAGAAAGAAAAATTATCAAGTAACTATCTAAATTTCCAAAACATCTTAAATCTTCAGTCAGAGTATAATTCTACAAATATATGAAAGAGGGCTGGATTACATTTAAAATGCAATAAAAAAAACCAGCTGGATTTAATGCGGAAAGATTAAAATAATAGCAGGAGATCAACAAGAAAGGAGAGTCTCACACATGGCTAAAGCATATTTGAAAAAGGATAGCATATTTGCTATTAAAGGAGATCTGTTATTAATGGCACTGAAAACTAGGGCAGATAGCAGCCAGTGACCAAAAAAAATTATTCCATGGTTCCTACTCATAAAGTTGGAAAAGATGAAAGAATGCCTGTTACCATTAACAGATGATATTTGATAAGCAGCTTTAAAGCTCTAAGCTAGTGAAAAACATTCTAAATTTCACAACTACCACAGGTGATAACAGAAAAGCAGAGGGAGAGTAAATAGAAATTTTTCTGTGATTAAATAAACATACATAAGATCCTTTAATTTCCATTTATCTATTAATCTGTCTAAAAAGTACACTACAAACTAAAAGTAGTATGTCCAGACCACAGTAAAAACTACATTCAACTGCATTTACACTAATGATGGAGAGCAGAGATAAAATATAAAACTATTATAAAATTTCCCTCAAGTTTTAATCTTACTTAGTAAATAATACTGACATTAATTTCATTGTTTCCTTTCAGAAGCATTTCCCTATAGTGATTAAGAGCATGGGATTTATGCTTGCCACTTACTTAGCCATTCCTACGTTATTTATCTTTAAAATGGGGTATATTAAAAGCTCGTAGATAACTGCGAGGACACAGCATACTTAACAAGTTTCCAAAACTAAGTAATAGCTAAAAAAATGGTAGCCATTGTTACATCTTTCTCTTTCCTACCTTACTGAAGTGCTATTAAAATCTGAAATGAAAAGGCAAATTGCAGAGCAACCTACAGAATACAGTATAGAATCTAATAGTACCCAATAGATAACTGAGCTACAGTAGCATTTACTGTATTTAACTAATTAATTATGCCTTGCCTACTTTCCAATGATATAAAACTGATAATATGCATGTAAAAAGTGATAATAAAGTGAATGTAAAATCAGAAAAACTGTTAGAAGATGCCTTCCTATATACCAAAGATTTAATTATGATATAAGCCTAATTAGCATGTGTTCTATTTGAATCTTTCAGTACAAACTGTACAAAAACTCAATGTTTGTATGTATGCTTTACATCCAAACTAAGAGCCATAATACAGTTATAATTTAATTAAGTTACGGCAAAATAGAGATTAAACAGAAGGCTATAATGTCTCTTACATCATCATTTATTTTGATTTCTATAATTAAGAGTAAACACACAAGCTGAACATATTACTAATTAGAACAATAAAAAGAAACAAACCATTTATTTAATATATACTACTGAAAGCACCAAATTACCTTAACTGTGTCATAAGCTCCAAAATAAGAGGCTCGGTACACAATGATGCCCTGAACTGAAACACCAAACCCTTGGTATAGACCAACAATTCCATCTGATTTTGCTATTTTCATAATACAGTCACCTAAACCCTTGAATTGTCGCTCTTCAGGACCTAAAATAAAGTCATTTAAAATTTATTAGTAAAGTTATGTATCAGATAAACACATTAATCAGAGTAAATTAATGTAAACACTTTACAGATTCAAATTATCTGGAACTGACATTTAGGAATCTTCTAACAAAAAAAAGCACACATCAAAACCTTCCCATTCATTTAAAGATAAATAAGATTTCAAGTAGATCTTAAAAGATTTTAACTGAAAATATTAACTTCCTATGAAAGCAATCTAATTCAAGCAATCTGACTGGCTTAAAACATTTTAATAAAATTACCAGAAGTAACTAGTTGTCATTCAAAAAATATTTAGGCATGAAAAACTACAACTTCCTTCAGTTGAAGAGTGAAAAGACAGATAAAGCAAAAAGACAAAGCTAAAAACTAGCAACTTTGAGAATCATTAACATTTTAGATAAGGTGTCATATTTTTCTAGTGTTTGCCAGTTTTGTCTTTATTTTCCCTTGATCTAGAACTCCTTGAAAATATTTTACGAATATTATATACAGAATACAATCTCCCAATTTTGAGAAAACAAAGCTATCGAATTGAAATTAAACAAGATACATATGCTATTTTCACTTTCTTATAATATTAAGAAAATTTGGACTGCCAGTTAAACATGATAGATGAAACTCAAATTTTCATCTTTGTTCAAATGCCACCCCTTCTGAGGCATTGTCTCTCATCATTTAAAATGATGTCACTCTCTTCTCCTAAGTTTTTTTCATGGCATTTATTGCTAAGTGGCAGTAAACTTTAGTCTTTTTTTTATTACTTGTGATTTCCACTAGACTGTAAGGTACATGAACCATGAGCTCCATGTTTAATATGGTGTGTGTGCGCCACGCGCGTGTGTTACACACACATATCCTGTATCTCAGGCAATGCCTAGTTCCCAGCAAGCACTCAATAAATATGTTGAATGAACCTCAGCCCCCTTAATAAATTCTATTAAAATTATAATAAAGGAATAAAACAGTTTCAAAGCCATATAAGCAAAGAAGAGTACATGACAAGAGATTAAAAGCCACAAATTTTAGCAAGATGGAAAGGAGGTAGAGCAGTAACTCACTAAATGGAGAAAAGTTGAAACCTAGTTTCCTGCAGAGGGAGACATCTTCGAGAAGTGAGCCATTTGACCCCAATAACCAAAGAAAGAGATAAAATTAGAGGAATTAAGCACTATTGTGGTGGGAGCAAAGTAGCACCTGTATGCTCAAAATCTACAACCTCACCCTGAGTAGGAAGCTCTGTCAACCTCATAACTGAACATAAGGCTCCAGATTGAAAGGGGCCAACTGAGTTACCCGCACAAGTACTGAAAATGACTCACACAAAGATACATCATTGTGAATGTCAGATCATCAGGGATATAAGGTAATTAAAAAGAAAAACAAGCCACATACAAAAGGATCAGCAGTATTTCTTAAGAGCAGTATTAGAAACAAGAACCCAGAGAAATTCTTTCAAAATTGTGAAAGAAACAATTTTAAAACCAGAATTTTATATACAGCCAAACATTGAGAGTGAAACACAGACATCTTTAGATATGCAAGATCTCAATTTATCTCCTATCCACCCTTCTCAGAAAGCTTTTAGAAAGCTACCAAAGAACATAATCTACCAAAACAAAAACACAGTAAGATGTGATAAATAAAATAAGAAGGGCAGAGGGAAAGGGAATCTCTAGGATGGGAGTTACACAGGTAATCCAGACAGGAGCCACAGTCAAGGCAGCAATAAATGTAAGGGATCTAGCAGGCGGCTTTCAAACAAAACAAAACAAAACAAAACAAAAACCACCTAGAAGTAATTTATAAGCAGATTTTGTCCTTGCTCTTTTGTTACTACAGTGTTGACCTTCCTCTTCCCTCTTTTAAGGGGAAAGAAAAAAGTAGTAATCTTTAGGGTCTGTAACTTTACCATTTGGTTGAAAATAAAATTTTTAGACTGTATCCAACATTGCTGTTATAGTATAACTCTACAGCAAATAATACAGTGTTCAAAACACAAAGAAGGAAAAGTTAGTATTTCTAAAACTCCCATACCTTTTCCAATATCAACACCTAATCGGGTTCGGGCAAAATCTAGCGGATATACCACACATAAGGATGTTGCCCCAGCAGCTCCACCAGAAGCCAGGTTTGCCAAAAACCACCTCCAGAACTGAAACATATTATTTAAAAAGTGGTTATTAAACTACAGAATCTGATTTTTAAATTCTTATCTTTATAGAGGTTAAAGAGCCAGCTTTACCAACTGCTCTTATAAGTAAACAGCTATAACAACACATATAATATCCAAAATACTGCTCATGTCCATGTAGCCTTTGTTTCTTTCCAGGTGGTCTGGGAAATACAGCTTAGATGCTGGCATACTGAAATTCTAAGATATTTTAATGTCCTCCAGCAAAAGTGGCCCAAATTAGCAAAAGAGGCCACAAAAGATAATCAGCTGCTCAGACTGTATAAACTTTTTTGTTAACAATATGTTAGTTATGACTAAAATGTTAGGCATCTGTGGAGGCTTTAGTTGTTCCCTTGATTGGTGGCAGGGGAGGTGGACAGTGATACATCGTAATGCCACAATTTCACTTTGTAATTTAAGTAGAAATACATTTAATCAGCTCAAATATATATATTAAGTTCCAATGCCAAAATGAAAATTGGCAGAAATCATTTTATTGTGGTTTAGTGACAAATAAGTTAGGCCTTTCTGATCTACTAGTTCACATGGGCTGTTGAGGTTCTTTTTGATGAACATTTGAAATATGCCCTGCTTAGGTCCAGTAAACTGCTTTTCAACATCTAGAGCTTACTGGAGAAATAAGGAATATATGAATTGGCACTGTTATAGAAAATCTAGGGTACAAGGCTACTGTAACCATTAAATATATTAAAGTGAGTAAGAATCTAATCAAGCTGAGTTTCTTGCTTGCCTGTCTCTTATTTCTAACAACAGTTTTAAGTCTCAGATGCTTTTGAACTGTCAATTTTCTCTTAGCTTGGATGCCCTTCTTATCTTTTAATTTTCTTCCTGTCTTTTAAAAGTAAAAAGTTATTGATTTATGCTCTAATTCAAATTCTATTTCTTCCATGAAATCTCTTATCTCCAATCCACTCAAAACTGTATGTAATCATATTCTCTTCCCACTTCATCTCTCAGAGAATTAAAGATGAATCATGTGACCAATATGTAAAATGTGTCATCATGTTTCAGATTCTCATTTTTTTTTAACAGTATTTACAATTACTTTCTACTCTTCATTTATAGTTATTTGTGTACCTGTCTTGTCTTAACCTCTTACCTTCTACAGACAATAAATGTCTTCAGGCCAAAATTATTAATTTTTACTTATTGACATATTTTTTATACACCAAACAGTTCACTCATGCAAAGTATTCAATTCAATGGATTGTTAGCATATTCATGGAGTTGTGCAACCATTATCAGTTTCAGAACATTTTCATCACCCCAAAAAGAAACCTTGTACCCATCAGCACTCACTCCACGTCCTCCCCATCCCCCTAGATAACCATTAAGCTACTTTCTGTCTCTATAGATTTGCCTATTTTAGAACATTTCTATAGGATATTTCCTATACATGGAAAAACACAGAATACAATCTTTTGTGATTGGCTTCTGTCATATAACTTGTTTCCAAGGTTCATCCACATTGCAGCATGTGTTAGCACTTCATTACTTTTTATTGACAAATATTTCATTACATGGATTTACCACATTTTATTTATCCATTCTTCAGTTCATGGACATTTGGGTTAAATACCTTTTTTTGAGGCTAGGATTCTTTTTTTTTATTTTACAAAGCAAGTCACAGGGCCTTGCCCAGAGTAATAGTAATGCTTTCAATAAATATTTGTTAAATGAAGGGTACTCAGACTCCTATGGCTTCTTTTAAGTGAAACAAATAAGTTCTACTGTAAAGGTAGTCATGTGTCATAATCACAAAGAGATAATTAGACCAAAAGGTTGATTCTGACCCCAGAGTAGCTAATCCACAGTCTAATAGACAATACATAATCTGGTAGAAAAAGAGGAGCTGGGTCAGAGTTTATGTCTTGAAAGTCTATGCCAGTTAGCAGTAAGGAAGAAATGGAAATATTAAATAGCTTTTTTTAGGTTTTAGTCGGCTCTGAGACTGTTGAAAGCTATAGATACTCTTCCAGTACAAATCACACATATATAAACATATACTTTTGTTTTTTATTTATTTTTTATTAAGTATAGTTAATTATAATGTGTCAATTTCTGATGTATAGCATAATGCTCCAGTCATGCATATATATATATATATTCATTTTCATATTCTTTTTCATTAAAGGTTATTATAAGATACTGAATATAGTTCCCTCTGCTATACAGAAGAAATTTGTTTATCTATTTTTATATATAGTGGTTATCATTTACAAATCTCAAACTCCCAAATTTATCCCCTCCCATCCCCTTTAGCCTGAGAACCATAAGATTGTTTACTATGTCTGAGAGTCTGTTTCTGTTTTGTAGATGAGTTCATTAGTGTCCTCTTTTTTTCTTTTTTTTTTTTTTAAGAGTCCACATATGAGTGATATCATATGGTATTTGTCTTTCTGGCTTCACTTAGAATGATGATCTCTAGGTCCATCCATGTTGCTGCAAATGGCATTTTATTCTTTTTTATGGCTGAGTAGTATTCTGTTGTAACATACACACACACGTACATTTTATACACACACACACACACACACACACACACATATATCATATATACTCACTGCAACTTCTTATCCAGTCATCTGTTAATGGACATTTAGGTTGTTTCCATGTCTTGGCTATTGTAAGTAGTGCTGCTGTGAACACTGGGGTGCATGTATCTCCTGAATTACAGTTTATTGCAGATATATGCCCAGGAGTAGGACTGCTGGATCATATGGTAAGCCTTTTTTTAATTTTTTGAGGAATGTCCATAGTGTTTTCCATAATGGCTGCACCAAACTACATTCCCACCAACAGTGTAGGAGGGTTCCCTTTTCTCCACACTCTCTCCAGCATTTATTGTTCGTGGACTTTTGAATGATGGCCATTCTAATTGGTGTGATAGCTCATTGTAGTTTTGATTTGCATTTCTCTGATAATTAGTGACACTGAGTATTTTTTCATGTGCCTATTGGCCATTTGTATGTCTTCACTGGAGAACTGCTTGTTTAGGTTTTCTGCTCATTTTTGGTTTGGGGTGTTTGTTTTTGTTATTAAGTTGTATGAGCTGTTTAAGTTATTCCTCTAGAGCACATGGATCCCAGGTAAAGAACCTCTAACCTTCTGAAAGGTCAGAAGGGACCACTACGATATTAACGGCGAACTTAAAAGACATTAAAAAAATATATAGGTAAGTAAAAAAAGTGGGAAATAATGAGTAAACACAGAGCTTAGAGACAGAGATAGACTAAGTGACCTGGGAGACAAAGATAAAACAGTATAGTTTGATCCCTAGAGCTGCTTTTGGTTCAAATTCCAGGGCCAGTGTATCATTGCAATGAATACCTCTTTTTCTTGAAGTAAGTTTTTGCTTCTTACAAGCAAATAAGCCAAACCATATATGATATGTAGCATAAAGATTTATAAAGTGTATCTTAAATTCTATCTAACCTTTTTTTTCCCCCCAGGTAAAAGAGACTACCCTTGACCAGTTCCTTTGAGATAACCTTCTGAGCCCTTGGAATATCCTACCTAATAAGAGTATCTTTGTATGCCTGAGCCTTTGGGCAACACCAGATAGTTTACACTGACACTGATTTATGGTGAACACCCCTTTGTATACTTGGGACCTTGGGCTAAACTGTATCAGTTTGACCTCTTGCGGGGTGGGGCAGTGGCTAGAGACTGAGCAGCTAAGGTCAGTCATGTTGCACGTGCCTATGCAACTGAATCCCAAAATAACCTTGGAACCATGGCTAAAGTGAGCAACCCTACTTGGCAACACATCATTGTGTTGTCACACATTATTGCTGGGAGAATTAAGTGCTGTCCAGGTGGCTCTGCTAAGAGAGGAAAACTGGAAGCCTGCACCCAGTTTCTTCTGGATCTTGTCTTGTGCACTTTTTCCCTTTGTTGACTTTATATCATTTTGTAATAATAAACCATGAGTATAATAGTTTTTCTGAGTTATTTGAGTCCTAGTGAACCACTGAACATGAAGGTGGTCTTGGGGACCTTTGACACAGGTTCTCAGTCAAGAAAAGTTCCAACTATTAGAGCTGCTAGCTAAAGACGACAACCGTTTTTCTGAGTGCCTACTACAAAAGCACAACACAACTGTAAGCACTTTATGTGTCTTTACATGTTTAGTCTCATCCAAACCTTACTCATCTAAACCTCATGAGGTAGGTATTACTATATCCAATTTTCACATGAGGAAACTAAGGATCAGAAAGGTGATTTTCAAAAACTCTTACAGCTAAATCAACTGTAAGTCTAAAGAACTTTCTTTGTTACCTTTATACCTCGCACTACATAATAGACAGTTCAAAATATTAAATATATATTTGCTAATGATATATAAATTGTGGAAAAAAGGGAATTAAGGGTCTAAAAAGAAATGAAAGGAAGTAGCAACAAAGAAATGGTCCACAAATAGTTGCTTTTAAAGACCTGCTAAGACAGCTTGGTTGGTTGGTTGGTTGAGAGAAAGAGAAAAAAAGAAAGAATGATTGGGTAGAGAGGGTGGATGAGGGGAAGGCCTTGAGAGTAATGTAGGTGGTCTAGTGTATATCGAGGTAACAAAAGAAATGGAGATCATGACAAATGGTATACAGTTTATATGAGCAGGAAATTTTGAAAGTGAGATTTCTGTAACCAAGAGAATGATTATCGTGAAAAGGAAAAGCACTTTTGTAACAAAAAGAGAGAATTCTCTAACTTAAATTTATCATTTTCCTGTTTGTTTGATTTGATCTTCCTACACATTTTAGTCACAGCTAAACAGATCCTTAGTCATAAAGAAGAAACAATTTACTTCTTTAGGAAATAAATTACTTCAGTGGTAGGAAATACACAGCTGCTGACTGGTTTGTTGTTTTTTTTTTTTTGCTTACCAAAACCAGATTAAATGCTGAAATTTTTTAGTGCAGAATAGTGACAATTATATGTAAATCATATTAAAAATTAACACTTAAATCAGAGAAATATTGCCTTGAGATAAAAGACCCCGTAGTTATTAAACTGTTAAGAGGTTTAGAGAAATTTGTACAAGTTTATATAATTCTATGTTTTTCATATGTAACTTCTATAACTTAATGCATATTATAATAGGCTAATAGAATGTTTTAACTACTATTTTTTTCCACCACTTGAGCACCTCTTTCCCCAACAGAACTCCACAGGTAAGAAATCCAACTATTCCTTAGAAAATTTTAGAGATATTAAAATATAATTAGTGGTTTTTCCTAAAAATAGAACTACCATATGACCCAGCAATTCTACTCTCAGGTGTATATCCAGAAAAAAACCCCAAAATACCAATTCGAAAAGATATATGCACCACAGTATTCACAGCAGCATTATTTACAATTGCCAAGGTAGGGAAGCCACCTAAGTGTTCATCAGCAGATGAATGGATAAAGAAGATGTGAGACACACACACACACACACACACACACACTGGAAGACTACTCAGCCATAAAAAAGAATGAAAATTTTGCCATTTGCAGCAACATAGATGTACATGGAGGGCATTATGCTAAGTGAAATAAATCAGACAGATAAAGACAAATACTGTATGATATCACTTATATGTAGAATCTGAAAAACTACAACTAGTGAATAATACAAAAAAGCAGTGGACTCATAGATATAGAGAACAAACTAGTGGTTACCAGTGGGGAGAGAAGAGGGGAAAGGGCAACAAAGGGGGAAAAAAAGGGGTACCATGCATTCATTACATGAAATCACATGTGTGAAACTTGTGAAAATTGTAAATCACTATGGACTTAAAAAAAATCTTTCATCCAATAAAAAATAAAATTAAAAAATTACCTGTTTTTCTTTATTAACTCCAGACATGAAAAGTTGTTTGTATTTGTCTTTAAAAGCAAAGTTTAGAGCTTGTGTTGGAAAATACCGGATGACATTTGCCAAGTTGCCACGCCAATAACTGAGGAAACCTAGAGAAGAAAACATACTAAATATAAACTTATATTGTATTATTAGTAAATAATTGCCATAGTTTTAACAAACTTGGCTGGTTGAACTATCTAAAACTTACACCTTTTCTTATGAGAAAAAAAGAAAGTTTACATGTGTCTCCAACTGAAGAAAAAAGAAAGTTAACTCCATGTACCCCATTCCAGTTTTGTTAATTTCCAATAAGAAGCCCTGAATACCTGAAAACCTATGGAAAGCATTATCAGCTGAATATAAGGCTCTTTACTAGTAGAAAAATAGAGCTTACTAGTATTTGTCAGAGAAGCTAGTAACCCTTAGCCTCATTTCCAAATCAGAAAATACAATTCCTACGGTAACTAGGCTGTTGGAACAAAATTGTTTTGTATACATACTCCTGAGAATGAGGGATAACTCTTATCTTTATGTTCTGAAACCTAGCCAAAAAAGGAATCAATTTTCAATTCAAGGCAGTTTTCAGAGGCCTGAAAGATTAGAGGAAACTTTCAAGATCTTCCCACTTCAAATTTCCATAGATTGACTAAACTTTATAATTCAGTAATTGTGTTACCTTTATAACTCAGAGCTGCCTTTATAATCCATAGCTGCCCTAGAATACAACAGGCTAGCTCTTCAGTACCCCTGGTTATTGTTATAGCTTTACTTTGCAACTCTTAATAGGATACCTCTAGTCCCAGTTTGGAGAACAGAATATTCAGAACTAGTCTTCTAAAAATAAAAATTCAAATGAAAATAATCTCAGTTGACTGGGCCCGGCACTCAGAAACTGAAAGTTAGATGAGGTAAATACACAGAGGGAAAGATACATATTTGTTAAATAAGTAAGTACACCCTGTGGGAAAAAACAGTGAATCTTCGTGAATCTCAAGCTGAATATAAAGCAGTTTCACAAAGACAATTAAGAAGTATTTTTAATAGCCAAGAAATAATCTAGAAGTCAAGAAATAATCTAGAATCCTAGAAGTTGATTCAGTTTCTAGGCATAATCACTAGGGCATTTAACACATAATGGTAATAGCTACAACTTCTAGCATTTAGTATGTGCCAGCACTGGCAAAAGCTTTATATGTAAATTTCATTCGATTATCCTATGCTTATGATACAGGTTCTCCTATAGTACTCATTTTATACATGCACAAACTGAAACTTTTGTAAGTTTAAAAACTATAACCAGGATTTAGAATCAAGTCATGTGTCCCCAAAGCTCTTCTCCAGGTTTGGGTTTCTAGAGAAACAAATCTTAAGAGCAGTATGGTAAATAAAGTTCTCTATTTTTTTTTTAAAGGAAAATGATTACTGTAAAATTGTTGAGGCTATATTAACAAAAACAATAAAACTAATTTCAAGGAATTGCTTTTTATTCATTTCATCCTCATAATCACTCATGAGGTAGGAATTACTAATATCCCCATTTTAAATATGATGAAATGATTTTAAAACAACTTCTAAGGTAGAGAGAAGTTAGCTAAGTAACTTGCCCAGTTAGAAAACTGTAGACCTTGAATTCAAACTCAAGCAATCTGGCTCAATAATTTTGTCTCTTAATTGCAGTAGTTTTCCATAAATACTTTAAACATGAGAATATTTTCTGTACTAAGAAAAGTCAATAATTTTTCTTTAATGGAAGAAAAATAAAAATCTTAAAACATAAGAAATGTAAGGAAATTATAATAGAATATTTCTTGCTAGTTACGGCCACACTGAATTACTGAGGGAGTTGGTGAATCTAATTTTTGGAGATATTTTTAGTGATTTTTAAGTTCTTCATAGTAAATAAAAACATTTAAAAATATAATTAAGCAACTGTATTTTCTGAGGTCAGATCTGTGGAAGAGAAACAGAGTGTAACATATGATGGTGTAAATGATAATGAAGAATAAGATCTGGTTTTCTACACCATACTTTATAGTAATACAAAAACAGATTACTGGCAGAGGATAAAGTCAATCTTAAAAGGATAAAGAAGAACATATTGGCTGGAGAATTGCCAGTCTGATCAAGTGAGATTTAAGATGAAATCATCATTTGTTTAAAAAAAAACACTAATAAATGAAAAGAAAAAGTGTCATGTATCAAAATACATTAGAATTTCCATTTTATACATGACTCATATTAATAGTCATTTTGGAAATGGCTGATTCGGCTAGATGGTATTCAGGTACTATGGGTTTCATTGCACCCCCCCCAAAAAACCCCAGATATTATGGGTATCAGATTATAAGTTATTAGTTATAATTCTATCATTATGATTGCAGTACTGAATTAATATTTATTTCACAAAAGAGTGTCATATATAAGAGTAGGATGAACGTTTGTATTTTTGGCTAATGTACTGAATATAAATGGAAGATTCTGATGACAAAGACATCTGCATATTAACATGAGACCATGAAAGAGTGCCAGATTTATGCCTAAAGAGGTTTTCTAGCCTTGACAGAATAATGTATTCCTTTTAGCAAAATTGTATTTGCATGAAAAAACCTAAAGGATTCATCAAAACACTGTCAATGTCTCAATGAAAATCTAGAAACAAATAAATCTTTGGAAGTATAACTGGAAAACTGGCAGCTCTTGATGAGTTATATCTGAAAAAATACAATCTAACACACATAAAATACTTTTGCATACATTTCACAGAATTCATGGACTCCCTGAAGCTACAGCTACCAGGCTAAAAACTCGTTTCAGCCTCTTTTTCCACAGATCACACTTTAAAAACTCATTCTTATTTCCTTCTTTGCATCTCACTGCTGTACCATGCTTTTAGGAGCACCAATGTCCTTGCTAAGAGTGCAAACAGGAATGCATTTTCCATAGAAATATTTTTTGTTGGGGCCAGATTTCAGGGTTTTATTCAACTACACTTTAAGTACATTATGTACTATGCAGATTCTTTAGATAGATTACAAGAATCTACTCTATGTGTAATGCAAATTTATCCCGAATACATTCATTTACAAATGAATATGAGGAACAGATTTTATAAATGTATGAATGTATTCAAAATGATTACAGAGTTGAAATTTAGTGAGCATTAACTATGCAACAGACACATGGTTGAGTATTTTACAGACTTTGTATTGTTTAACCATCACAACTACTACCATATGAAGTGGGTAATAATATACCATGGATACAGCTGAGGAAATAGAGATTGAGAGAGGTTAAATAAAAACTGTTCAAGGTTACAAGGTAAGGGAAAGGTTTGGATTTGATTCCAGATCTTTCTAGATATTATCTGACTCCAAACCTAGAGCTATTAAATCTCTATTGCCTCTATGTAAAAATCAGTTTTGGATAAAAATAGTAGTACTATTTGGTCAGAATAAAACAAACGAAAAGCAAGAGTGATGCAAATGTAGGAGTATTTGATTCTCTAGTCACACAGAATAAAAGAGCAGTTTCCTAACATATAATCACAAAATTGATAGTGAAAAACAGTATTGCAATACATTTCTCTGCTAATAGCAGAACATTTAGCTTTCTGACTTAATAACTAAATAGAAATAATATCTTCTAAATTTACAGGAGAAAAAAACCTACTCTGAACTTTATTCTGAGAAAATAATTAAGAATTAATATAGAACTGATGGGAAAAAGTTACTGGGCCATTTGCTGGTCAACTTACCAGCCAAGAATGGAAATGCCAAGGCATGTCTGGGAATACAGTTGACCCTTGAACAATGTAAGGGTTAGAGGCGCTAATTCTCCGTGCAATCAAAAATCCAAGTATAACTTGCAGTCAGCTCTCCTATATCTGGTTCCTCCATATCCCTGGTTCTATAACCACAGATTCAACAAACCAGGGACCATGTAGTACTATAGTATTTACTACTGAAAAAAAATTCGTGTATAAGTGGACCCACACAGTTCAAACCCATGATGTTCAAGGATCAACTGCGTATTCTAGACTAGCAAGCGCAAACATGTTTTGACAGTAGGCCTATCAGGAAAAGAAAATGTAATTATGACTCTCAAATATGTACATATTTTAAAAAGGAAATTATATATCTTTGCTACTATACTGCACTGCTATGTATATCTGTAAAACATCCAAAAGAGAAATTAAATAACGAGATAAAGATTCTTTATTTCAAAACCTTTTATTCATACCAAGTGGACAGTGGACCTGCTGAGGATAGCACTAGGAACAAAGCTCTTAGTTTTATGGAGCTTACATTTTGAGAAGACAGAAACTGAACAAATAAATACATCAGGTGCCCATAATAACTATAAAAATATATCAAGTGGTCAGAAGAACAAAAACAGTATATATGAAGATGGAGAAAGAGGAAGGGCTATTTAGATAGGGTGGTCAGAGAAAACTTCTAGATATTAGGGCACAACTGGGCATTTGTGTTACTAGTTAAAAATCAGTATTTTTCAGATATCTTGCTAATCACAACGTTTTCATACTACCATTTGCTATTATCTCAAGGCAACCAGGCGAAGTCATTCTTAAAAACAGTATATGTGAATTTATATTTCAATAGTTTTCTTGACAGTTTCAAATATTCAAATAGTCTCTATAAATCTATTTAATTGAGCAAACATAAACTACAATATGTCTATTGTACAACAACTTAGGGTACCTGTCATCCCCTCTACCCTGTGTAACTCCTACTCTTTTTCCAGGATGCCTTAATGTCCTATGATATGTAACTGACATTTGGCCCAACCATAGGTGCCAGCGCCAATTCATTTACCAAATATCAGTAAAGTTTATTTTGCCATTTTATTTAGATAAAGTGTATACCTAATATTTTCTTTCCATATCCCAAAACATCATCTTCAAGATGTAAAAACCTCACTACTTTAGCCTCCAGAAAATTACGTTTGGAAAAGTTCAGATTAAAGACAGCTGATGAATTCATGGCCAGGAATACCTAAGAGAAATGAGTTCTGGTAGGCTCTTAAAAATGAGACTATAGATAATATCTTTAAAAGGCTATGTTACAATATATTAAATAAAGCATTTAAATTAATTAAAATATATAGAAATTGACACATATATTGACTATACTTCAGTAAATATATATATACAAAAAAGAATTTAACAAGCAAAAAAATATATTTACAGATGCAGTTTTGCTAAGCAAAAAATCATATAGTATAGACACCAAAATATTAAATGGGGTGATGTAACAGTGATTGTTTAAAAAACTTTTTGCTTCTCTATATTTTCCAACTTTTTTATATTAAACACGCATTATTTGTGTAATAAAGACTTAAATAGTACTAAATAAAAGTACAAATACAAAGTTGGAAGGTCATAAAATCAAGTAAAGAATAGAGTAAATCTTTAAGAATAGCATTAGTTAGGATAAATGAAGAAGCTTTCAAAAGCAAAGGAAGGCTTACAAAAAAGTATCAAAGACACCCAAAGAGATGTTTAAAGCTACATTCAGAGCAAGAACAAAGAGATCTTTCCTTGAGGTGTAAAGAAAGAGATAAGGTAAAAAGTAGAGAGCATGTAGTTGTGCTTTCCAAGTTCACTGTCTCTTATACTCAGTCCATTTGAAAGGAAAAGTTACGGTACAATTAAAGCAAACACAAACAACAAGAGAAACTTCAGAACATTGAGATGGCCATGTATCTTGACTTTCACAACAGAGAGAAAAGGTAAATTCCAGAAAATAACAGTCTCAGAATTTGATTGCCTAGTAAAGTTCCAGAATGATCTAGCAGTGATTTTCAACCCTCGCAGGTTCAAGTCTTCTATATATAATAAATGTTACCATGCTTCCTTTACTAACTAGAAACAGAATTCAAAGTCTATGACCTCTTCACTAATTAAAAAAAAAATCAATGTAATGCCATTTCTGTGATATACAAAGAGAAAATAAAGGAATTTATAATAAAATATATATTTTAACTAGTAAATTGGTGAGGCATGATCACACCATAGACATAATAGTCAGATGCTTGCTTCTACTTACAATGAATCAGTTGTGACATTCTGAAAAAAGGGCTTAATAAATATATTTGTATATTATATATATGCACAATCATCATGAATTCAATAGTTACAAATGATATAAGTGGCTAAATTCCACACACAGAGTTGCTGACATGAGTTTTCACAATGATGAACAACTCTCAGTAAAATTCTGAACAACACAAAGTACAATCTTCCCTTTACTTACATGGTAGCTGCATTCCTGGAATCAATGTATGCTAGAACTAAGCACAGACAGTTTGTGTTTATAGGTAAATCAGAGTTTCTAGGCTTAGATAATCATAAACTGATTTTACTGCTGTATGAATACCCACTGGGAGATCTGAGTCATTCGGTTGCAGGGTAAGTCTTTGTTGTGTAGGACCAGCCACGTATAGCAGCAGCAGGATGTGTAGCAGCCCTGGATTTTGCCTTTCATACCACTGCAGTTTAGGATTACACTCTTTCATCTTCATGCTAAACAAAAAATTCCTCACAAGTTTCCAAAAATGCCCCTAGATGGCAATATTAACCCTGTTGTGAATTACTAATCCTTTAGCATAGAATATACCATGGTGTATTCATAACAAGGCCTTATATATAATAGAAAATATTTTTTTTAAAATTCTGCTTATGATCATCTCATCTTGGAAAGTACAGAAAGTAGGGACCAGAATACTATTTTCAGAAGGGTCTCAATTTACAAGAGTTATATTGAAAATATAAATATATAATGATAAAATATAAAATGATTTAGCACTGCTCAGCACTATCTATCCAGACTATTTAACTTTACCTGAGTAAATATTTAAAGCAGATTAGCAAATAAGAAGAAAAGTGGGAACCTTGCTCTGATAAAATAAACAGAAGTGGGGAGATGTGAACCACTAACTATGAAAGATTTAAGCTTAGCTTCCAGATGGGGCATTCTAAATCAACAGGTTAAATGACACCTTAAGAGTCTACCCTTGATCCTAAAAACTCCACCCAACATGTCAAAAAGAGTTATAACTGCATCCCTAGAAAGGGAATTCTTTTTTCACGGGAGAAAAAGTAACCTGCCCTAGACATAGGAGTGAAAGAAAGGACTGCACTGGAGTTGAAGCCACTTCCCTTCTTGTTAAGAATACACAATAAATAGGTCTATTTCCTTTTTACAGTTCATAAAGAGGTTTCAACTGAATCCAACTATATGGGTGAATTATAGGAGATTTCTGACCAATTTATCCTCTTATCCATTTAGCTAACTTAGGAGCCATTCTGCAATCAGGAGGGCAATGAATGGTTAACAAAGCATTTTTGGAATCTTAATTCAAAAAAATACATGCACCCCAGTGTTCATAGCAGCACTATTTACAATAGCCAAGACATGGAAACAACCTAAATGTCCAACGACAGATGACTGGATAAATTAAGTTGTGGTGTACTTATACAATGGACTACTATTCAGCCATAAAAAATAAAATAATGCCATTTGTAGCAACATAGATGGACCTGGAGATTGTCATTCTAAGTGACATAAGCCAGAAAGAGAAAGAAAAACACCACATGATATCACTTATATGTTGAATTAAAAAAAAAAAGACAAACAAACTTATTTATAAAACAAAACACTCCTCACAGACATAGAAAACAAACATGGTTACCAGGGTGGGGAAGAGGGTGAGAAGGGATAAATTGGGAGTTCGAGATTTGCGGATACTAACTACTATACATAAAATAAATAACAAGTTCATACTGTATAGCACAGGGAACTGTATTCAATATCTTGTAGAAACTTATGGTGAAAAAGAATATAAAAATAAATATGTATATGTTCATGTATGACTGAAGCATTATGTTGTACATGAGAAATTGATACAACACTGTAAACTCACTATACTCCAATAAAAATATACACAAAAAACAAAGCATTTTTATTATTTATTCCTTGAAAACACTTCAATATTAATAGAAAAAACTCCTCAATGAACAAAAATATCAAAATTTTAGCTAAAGACCGCTTGACGCAAATAAGAAATTAATACTGATTATGTCTTTATTCAATGTTTTGTAATAACCTATAACGGGAAAGAATCTGAAAAAGAATATATATGTATAACTGAATCACTTTGCTGTACACCTGAAACTAACACATTGTAAATCAACTATACTCCAATAATTTTTTAAAAAACAGCAAAAAAACTATAAAAAAATCTTTACTTAAAATTTTAATATTTTGCTTATCATGGGGTTTTCACATTAATTTTGATTTTTTAAAAATACTGCATTAAAATATTACTCGTTTTATTATTGAGTTTTTTGCCCCCCGCCCCTCAAATTTATGCAGATGTGATTGCTTCTTTAGTCGCAGCGCTGGTCTTCAATAGTTCCTGAGAATAAACAGAACCTCTTTTTTCTCAACAGGTACTAGATACTGAGAGGCCTCAATGTTTCCATATTTGGAATGCTTCTCTTAAACGTATTATTTCAACAAATATTAAAGCAACGTAAAGCACCTATTAACGTACAGCCAAGTGCCTAATGGCACCCCCCTCAATTCTGGGAGGTCAACTACTTTCCTCCAGAGCGAGACGGTGCACCGAGGTGTAAATCCTGCTGCAAAGGAGAAATTTAGAAAGAGAAGATGGCGGTCTCCCCTGCCTAAGGACTGGTCACGTGTGGGCCTTCTCGGACGTGAGAAAGCAGAGCCTCTTACACTGGTTAGGAAATCGAACTATCGAAGCCGAAGAAACCAACTTAACCACCGACACACACGGCCGTGGCGCTCGCAGTCGTCCCCTCCCGGCCACTCCGTTTTCAGGGACAGGGACCCGGCTTGGAGAGAGGCTGGCGCGGCGGGCGGCCTCCCGTACTCACCTTGCTCATGAGGAATCCGCACCAGGCAGTCGATCATGCCTTTGTACTGCGCCTCGGGGCTGATCTGCTTGGACGACGCCTGCACCTGCAGCAGCAGCTTCACCCGCTCGATGGGCGCCACCGTCGTCTTGGACACAGCCGCCGCCACCCCGCCTGCCAGCAGGTCCTTCCCGAAGGACCCGGTGTCAAAGAGCCGCTTTTCCGCCTTCTTCTCCTGCTTCTTCTTCTGAAGATCACGCTGCATGGTGGGTCGACGGACGTAAAAACAGGCAGCAGCAGCCCACAACGAGTGCGGGAGAGACGACGAACGGAAGCTGAAAACGCTTCAGCGTCGTCCTGGCGGGAAAGCGGCGCACAGGACGCTGGGAGAACAGCGCGCCAAGGGGAGTGGAGCTGCGCAGGCGCCTCTAACCGCCTGCCGCCACCTGGCGCCAGATACGTGACTCCCGACACGCGACTCCTCCGCGCGGCGCTGTCTGGGGAAGTGTTAGTGCTGGGTAGTCTCTGCGCGGGCAGCGGTGTAAGGCAGTGGGTTCTGACCCTGGAAGGTGCGGTAAGGAACCCGGGAGAGCCAATTCTATGTAAGGATATTTAACAGCCAAAACTGGGACGGAGTAGTAAACCAACCGTGTGGAATTAACCCAGTTTAGTTTTAGTTCCCGGAGTAACCCTTCCACCTTCTATTAGAAATCACTTTAATTTCTGCCCCTATAATTTAGCAGGGGTCTTTTGTCTAGTCACTGTCTTACTGTCTGGTTTTACTCATTTCAGCCCTTTAACATTATACGACATATTCTTCTTTCTCCTGTATTTTATTTAAATTGGTAATTCTATCTGGAGCAGTGATTCTCAATCCAGACTGCACAGTCAAATGAGATGAGGGAGGGGTGTTTTGTTCTGTTTAATACTTGGCTTGTGCCCAGACTGTTAAATCAGAATCTCTAGAAGTGAGGCCTGGCGTCGGTGTTTAAATTCCCCAGGTAATTTTCATGTGCAGGGTTGAGAACCAGTGACATAGTCTAGAACAGAACAAACCTTTTCACTCTTACATACTATTGAAAGCCACAAAGAATCTTCTGTTTTTGTGTTATATATATTGATATTAACCATTTCAAACATTGAAACATTTTAAAAATGTTAATTCATGTAAAATAATAATGAACTCCTTCATAAGTAACGTTTTAAACTAAAAAATAATTATTTTTCCAACAAAAAAGTGAGAAGAATAGCTTTCTAATGTATTTTTGAAAATCTCTTTATCTGGCTTAGTAAAAGACAGTGGGATTTACACAACAGCTTTTGCACTCCATTTGCTGTAATATCACACATCATGTAACTGCTGGAAAACTGCACTATACACTCACTAAAGAGAGAATGAATGAAATAGCCAAAATGTGTTAGTATTATAAAAGTTTTGACCTTATGGAGTCCCTGAAAGGATCTTGGTGACCCCATGGTCCCCCAAACCACTTTGAGAACTCATCAGAAGCCTGTGAGAGTGAGGTTTTAGTTCTTTTGGCAAAAACACTTACTAGGTGCACATCTATGCTGTACATGTCTGCTCTGTTTTCTTCCAACTTGCTCTTTTCACTTTATATATCCTGGAGATCCCTCCATAGTAGCATCTGATACATTTCTGATTCCTCTGTATATCTTGTTTGATGGTTTCTCATAAAGGAAGATTCCATCTTATTATTTCTTACTCTGTAGGATCTGCAGTCTTGAAACACATCTACAAAACGTGAGATGAGTTACTGGCTTTTTTGAACTTATAGATTCAAATTTTTTATCAAGTGTGTTTCAACACTCTTAATACTACTTGTCACTCATAAAAAAAAAGCAAACAAACAAATATTTAAGCCAGAAGGATTCCAGAGCAGGAAGTTTGTTAAAATTTTGATTATCTCACATAAAACTGGTTGGCAAGTCCTTCTGGTACCATGTATGGTGCTACCTTCCTTTCTGTAGCAGCTTGTTCGACTCAACTGGTTTCTTAGGCCTTCTCACCATTTGACATGCTGCTGCCAGATTAATTTTTCTGAAGCAGTTGAATTAATCATTATTCCTAGAAAAATTTAAAGTCTTCTCATTGCACTGACTTTAAAATCCTTAGTAAAATCCACCACAAATTCAAAACATTGGCATTTTATGTGCAAAAATCTGAAATATGAAAAGTTTTTCTCTTTTAAGGTAATTTGAAGGTCTCAGGAAGAAAATTAAGGGAGAAATTACCTGAGTTACACTCCAGCTAAGACTGTCTTTTTAAGGTGCCAAGAAGGGTCAAAGGAACAATCTCTGGTCATAGGGAACATAAATATCTCAGAAGACAGAAAAACAAGTGTTTTGCTTCTCCCCAGGGCAATTTTCTCTCCATGATCTTTCTTGCCTTCCTTTCCCCCCTCCACCCACATTTGACTCCATAGTTAACAGTGTTTATAACATACTCCTTTATGAAATCTTCCAGCTTATTTCTGACATGTATTCATTGATGGAAGATGGCAAAAGTAAAAGTACTTAGAAGTGTAGCTTTTTTTTTTAACCTCTATTAAGTCCTCTGAATCAGCTCTTTTCAATATATTGAGCTGAAAATGTTTATTTTAATTTGCTGCACTGGATTTGATTTACTGATTTAGGGAACAAAAAAGTTCTGGCGATTTACAAGTCAGTATTAAAAGTAGAGTCTCAGGGCCTTTGCAGTGTTCACTCTTCTTTCCTGAGGAGTCCGCCTGGTTAGCTTCCTCACTTTCTTTAGATCTGAGGTCACCTCAGCAACACTTTCCTGGGCCACCTTGTCTTCCACACTTCATATCCCATTTTCTTGCTTCATCTTTTTTTCTCTTAGCTTTTATCAACATATTTTACTTACTTGTCTTATTTGTGGTCTGCCTCTCTTGCTAGAACATAAACTCTGCGAAGGCAGGAAGTTTTAGCTCTTTTGTGCTGTATCCTGGCCTTCAGAACAGTGTTTGGCAGAGAGTAGAAATTCAATAAATGTTTGTTGGACAAATGGACAAAAAGGCAACACAACTGCAAACAAACCTCTAAACCATCTTTATTAAAAACTATTAATAGAGTATAAAAATAGCTTTAATTATATAGAATATAGAAGTACAACTCTGCAAAATTAAATTATTTCCACGCAGTTTAGTGTAGAGGTTGAAGTTTTAGTAACATTTAATAATATATATTAAAATATCCAAAGTATAAATCCTTGTTTTAAAAGTGTTTAGTGCTGAATACTTTTTCTTAGCTTTCCAACATTTTGTACAGTAGCCAGTATGATTTAGCTGACTTCATGGTTTTCAACCAATGGATATTTAATAATAAAAAATGGTGGTAGTAGTAGCAGTAGCTAACCCTTTTACAGCACATAACATGTGCCAGGCACTATTTAGACAGAAGTCACACAGACAACAAATAATTATTCACAATATTATTTTCAAGAATGTTCAAAGTAGACAAACCTAGTAAATTGGTTTCATAGCTTTTCCCATTTGTATTAGAAATATAAAAAAGCAGGCACTGCAAATTTACTCTCTTGTGAGTATGCATCATCCTCAGGGGTCCCTTGGCACAAACAAGAAACACTCCCTTCTCTAATCTGACAAAAAGAAACGAAAGAAAGAGAAAGAGAAAATTGGGGTAGGAGTTAGAATCTAAAATGTAATTTGGGGGTGCTAAAAATATATGCTAGTGGTAAGACATACAGTCTTTTGCATTAGTCTGGTGAAAAAGAGCATTTGCTGGGATGCTAATAAAATCCAACTTAAGAAAGTTTCTGTATCTGCTAAAGCATTCTTTGCCCTCCTTTATTTAATAAAGTGACAGGCACTTACTATCCAACAGTCAGATTGATCGACTTTCAGATTCGAATCTGAACCTATATGGAAAAACAGGCAGCTAAGTTTACTTATGCTGCTTACTTTGATATCCATTTAGAGATATAAACCAAGATAATGTTTGTTTTTATTTCTTAAATATGCAGTATCTCTGCAAGATGGACATTACAGTGCATATCTACAATATAGCAAATGACTTTGCCTGTATTAAGATCAGTAGTCTGCTTTGTCTTTTTATTTGTTAATATATGGTGGTCTCATGTTTCTTTAACACCAGGAAAGCGGTTTAACACATCAAAATTTCATTAAATGAAAGAGAAAAAGATGATAGAACCCCAAGGCTTAGTTCAGTCTGCCTGAAAATCTGGAGGTGATCAATAAAGTCCATTGAAGAGTAATTCTCAGTATTAAAAAATAGCTCATTGTGTTTGGGGGATATATCAAGAAATTTAAGGCATTTCCTAATACTTTTAAACAAGAGTGTTCTTAATACCCATATATGTACACAGGTAGTTCTAAGACAGTAGTAAAGAGTCTACCATTTGACCAATATTTTAATCTTAAGGGGAAGATATTTCAATCCATTTTCTATATTTCAAGAATCAAAGTTTCTTGCCCTGTTTTGAATGCCAAAATTAAGGCCCATAAGACACTAATGACACAAGTATAATGCTCTGCATCTTAAACGCCTGGGTGAAAATCTCTTAAACTGATGGAAGACGGATAATAGTGTTTCTTATAAGACCAAATGTTTCAAATGGTACACCCACTACGTTTTGCTGTGAGTTCTGACTAAGCTGGAGGGCTCATGTCTGAGGTAGGGGAAATGCAGAAGCTGACTTTAGATGTGCTGGCATAATTTGCCTTCCAAAGCTTATGCCCTGAAGAAGAACCCAGTATTATAAAGCCTTGGGGGCATCTGAGACTTCGGGAGAATCCACTGTGTGTCAATTAAAAATTAAGTTCTTCCTTTCTGTCAGTCCACCAAATTCTGACAGCCGAAGAAAATTCTCATCCCATTAGTTTTCTTTCCTTACTCAAGGTCAAGTAAACTATTCTTCATTAAAGTGTCCCCCCTTTGAGAAAACTCAATATATAATGATCCATATTTGTAAGGCAAAAATTAGTATTTAACAAAAGAAGTAACCATAGGATTTCTTTAGTCAACGTTTTCAGTGTTTTTAACATGACTAGTTTAGGTTTTAAAAAAAGATTTACATATAACTTTCCTAAAATTAATGAACTTGTATAAAATGTATGTGTATATACCTGAATATATTTCAACAAAGAGAAAAACAATGAAAGTTTATGGACAAATAGTTTGAAAAATATATCCTAGTCAAAATAGAGCTGACCTGAAAGAGTAAAGAAAATCAAATAAATTAAAAAATAAGTTTAATTTTTCACTCCTCTATTCCTCCCAGTGAGGCATCCTGAAACACTTAAGCTAAAGAAAAGTATCTAAGAAAAAGTCTCAGAAGAAATCAGTACTTGGACATTACAAATTTAGGTACTGACCTACAGGCAAGAGAGAAAAAATTACATTTTACTTAAGAGGGACTCCAGACACCTCAAAGGAATCATCTCATTTGTACATGAAAACTCTCATCTCAGAGAGGTACAAAAACTTGTTCATAGTCACATCACTAATTAGTTACAAAACCTGGTTTCCTCTCAATTTCATGATTGTTCTGCCAGATATCAGTATTAGTCTTGAGAAAAATACACAGTGAACTGTATATTTTTTGAACTGTGTATTTTCTCCAAGATAAACATTCCTATATTAATTTTACATAAAACATGTCACATTATTTCAAACTAGGAAATAAATTAATGTTATATACCAAAATGGAAATAAGTTAATGATCCCTTCTTCATATTTTGATCAAGTATCTTCTTCAAAAGTCTCACGATAAGATTTAGTGCATCAAATCCAGCAGCATATCATCTTAGTCTTTAATAATATTATGTTCAGTATTGAATAGTGAAAAGAAGTTAAACCTTCTCTCTTTGTGAGTAGATTTCAGCAATTCTAATACTGCTTGATAGTCTGTGCACAGTTTTGTTGTGCATCAAGAAAACACAGCTACAAGGTTAATCCAAAGAATAATTTAAAAGCCATTTCAATGGCAATTTCTGTGACTGAGTCATGAAAACAGACGTAAAGTTCTTGAGGTTTGGGGTGAAGAAAGAGTCTCCTGTAGAGGAAAAGAACACACTCATTTCAGAAATCCCCAAAACAAAAAAACCCACAAGTCTTCAATTTATTTAATTTAATTTTGTTTTTGTTTCTAAAAGAATCAGTAGTAAATTAAAAAACCACTAATCTAAAGATTAATCTTAAGAGAGTTAAATTTTTAATCTATTCAATCAATTGCTAATGTATACAAATCAAACTATTTAAATCAGGAGTAGTTCTGCCTGACTTCCTTAAATTTCTCTATTCTACATCGATCAGCCTCATAATTCAACACTTATTGATTCTATCAATTCCAATTGTGAATGTAGTTAAGGCTCTACTGCACATGTTCATGTGTGCTTAACTCGTCTCTTATCTCTGTTCAATCTTGCGTCCACACCATTCCATTTGGGGCTCCCAGCTTAATCTTCCAATAGCACAGTTCTGATCACACTACACTGAGTTGAGAACATGCTGATGCTCCCAAGCTTGGTTGGTTACACATCAGAATCACAAGGAGGCTTACTAAAAACACGGAGTCCCACTCTCGTAAATTCTGGTTCAGGAGGTCTCAGGTGAGGTGCAGGCATCTCTGATTTTAATAAGTGACTTGGGTGATTCTAAATTCCATGGACCAGCACATGGGAATTACTACTTTGGATGTCATTTGTAAAGTGTTTGTCATGCAATTTAGCAGTACATGGTGGGTGTCCAATAACATTAGCCCCACCTAACTCTGCGCTCCTTCCACCAATTCTCTATCCCATCTCAACCTTCAGTGGCTCAATATTTCCCTCAGAATTCAATTCCTTAGTTAGGAGTTGAAGGCTGTCTGCAATGGTCTTAACTTAGCTTTTTAGCTTGATCTTTCACTTCATCATTGTATATGCCATTCCTCTATCGTCCTGCAAACCAGTGTATTCACTGCCATGCCTTATGATTTCCTTTGTTTGGATCTTTATTCATCCCATCCTTTTCCCAGAATGCTCTATCCAAATCTAATTCATTTTCTAAACCAGATCAAATGGAATCCCTAAGCCTTTCTTTGTAATACCAGCTTAGATTCCACCCCTCTCCTCAAAATTCCCAGAGCATTTGGTTGAATTGCCTAATTTATTATGTATAGCAAGCTTGCTTTCTGTGTATCTCTTTCTCTCTATCTCCCCACAGATTATATATCCATAAATAGATATTTTAGCATGTTTTGTATTTCTTCTGCTAGATGTAAGACCATTAGATGCAATGACTGTGTCTTTATCTTTGCATTTGCCAATTCACTACCCACCACCACGTTTTGCCAAGCACAGCTCCATTTAAATCCTAACATGTTTATCAAGTGACTGTGCCAGGTGCTGTTGCAGGTGCCAGTGGTGGACGAGACATTAAATTCCTGACTTCCCAAAGCTGAAATTATAGTGAAGGGGAGAAAGACCATAAACAAATGGATTATGGATTGTCTGTTTGACAAGAGATGACATGTTAGCACTGGTCTGAATATCAAGGAGCCAGATATGCAAAGGTTAAGAAGTAGAACATCTTACACAGAAGGAATGGCAGGAGCAGGATTTGACTGGTGCCAATGTGGCAAGGCACAGTGGATAAGGGGGAGAGTGACAGTGGGTAGAAACAGAGATGGGAAGGGGCCAGGTAGGGCAGGGTCTTGTAGTTGGTTGGGGGGTGGAAGAGGAGAGGGGAATGGAAGTGGGGAGGAAATGAGAGAGGGAAGAAAAGAAGTAGGGTCAGAGGGAAGGAAACAGCCATAAAAGTGTATAATCATTTCATTTCCTGTCAGTGTATTACAAATACAATTTTGTAAGATAACCAAATAAGTTTTGTGGGTTTTTTTTTTTAGATAGAAAAAGACTTGGGAAGAATTTAAAGGAGATAACTTAGTAAATAAAATAAAATTCTAAAATACATTAAAATATTATAGTCAGGCTAATAATTCCATGTCTACAACTTAAAATCCTTATCCTCTTTAACACTTTTCTAAAACTTTTAAATACTTTTTTCTACTTACCCTACTACCCAGTAAGCCATAACTGGTGGTGCTTTTCTCTGATCAGTCCAGTTTTCAGGTGAGCATTCAAACAACACACCATGTTCTTTCACAGGCTTAAGAGAAGACACTGAATTTGTAGAACCTGAATGATCTCCACCATTTAGTGCTTTCTTTTTCTGTAATTTAATAGATATTATTAGTATTAACTGGTATTAATAATGTTGACTTTAAAATGTTTTCATATATAGATTTGAATTGTTGATCCTAATACTTTTAAGTGCCTGCAATGATTCTTCTTCTTATCTGCAGGAAAATTTCTACTCTTCCTTGTACTTGCTTTAAGTATCATCTCCTAAAAGAGACTTCATGGATAAAGTGTCACTTGACTCTCCAAGGTAACATTTATTTCACAGCCCTACATTATTAATATTTATAATATATTAGTAATTTATAGGTTTATCTTCCCCAGGACATTATAATAATTTTTTTCCAAGTCAGAGACAATATGCTATTCATCTTTGTATTTTTTGAAAACAGCAGTGCTTTGTACTTAGTAGGTGCTTAATGAATGAATGAATAATCAGTTACTAAATGAATAGATGAAATGTAATAAACTTAAAAACACCTATACTTAAAGCTGTATTGTCTCTTCCTCTGAAGCATTCTCAGTTTCCCACTGATTAAATCATTAACAAACCAGTGACTCATTTGGAATATAAAGACTTTCTGTAAGACTCAGGCCAGTGGCGTGATCCTCCAGTCTTCTCTTTCTCTCAAGATCTTCATCTAAGTCATCAGCAAACCCTTTTGGCTCATCCTTCAAAATATATCCAGAATCCAGAATCCACTGTCATTTCTTGCTTTGAGAATTTCTATAGCTCCTAACTGGTCCCTGCCTCCACCCTTGTTACCCTGCGAACCTGTTCTCTTCCACAGTAGCCTAAGTGATCCTTTCAAAACTAAGGGTGATGTATGTCCCTGCTGTGCTCTGAGAACCTCCTATCCTCTTCAGAACAAGGGCCACAGTCCTTAAGCATGTCCTTACGCATGATCTGGCCCTGCTACTTTTACGGTCTCAACTCCTAGCACTCTCCTCCCCACCCAGTCTGCTCCGGTGCTCTTGCTGCCACTCCTCCCTCTGTGGCTTTGTACTTGCTATTTGTTATGTCTGGAAACTCTGCCTGTGGATTTGCCACATGGCTCGGTCCCTCACTTCATTCAATTCTCTGTTCAAATATTACTTGATACAATCAGAGGGATCTTTCAAAATAATAGCTTCCACCTCTCATCCTTCCCATTTTATCATTCCTCTTGAAACTTAACCTACCTGATATATTACACTCCTTGCTATTCAGTAGCCTCCCCTATTAGAATATCGGCTTCATGAGGAGAGAGATCTGTTCACTGCTGTATCCCAGCATCTAAAATCGTATTTAGTGCATAGTATGTACCTCAATATTTAAACAATATGGGGAAGGCTAATTTATATTACTAAATACTACTGAATAAGTTAGTGAAATGTACCTTATAGAATCTTTCAGTATGTTAAAATGGAACGGAGGAGCCTCAGAACACAAAGCACGTAAGGATATGTGGCCAAACCACATTTTGCTGAATACCAATTTCTGATAGCTCGAAGGAGGACACAGAATTTTACTGCTGAATGAGTCCTAAGAGATGATATAATTCAGCTCATTCACTTTATAGCTGGTGAAGGAGGAAGAGTTGAGGCTCAGTCCGGGATTCCTTATTCCCAACCCAGTGTTCTTCCACCTTTGAATCTAAGTTCTTCACAAATTTAGCATCCTTAGCACATGTATTGCTAGATACATTACAGTCATCTTCAGGGAGTATTTTTTGGGAGGGGGGCTATATGATGTTTCACCAGTCACAAATAGACTTCTGTATGTTTATCCTTTTCAAGAAATCAACATTCACTTTCCATGCTATTAAAACAATTGCTATTTTAATTGTATACAACATTACAGCTTATCTAGAAGGTACAATATTAAATGAAACTTTGTCCTGGATCGAGAAGCAAGCAAGCAACCAACATTATACTACAGTTCTGTGTCTACTGCTGTACGTGTCCAATTATGTTCCAAAATACCTTGTACTGCTGGTTGAATACTTAAAGAATTATCAGTCACCCACAGGTAGTGACAACTTTCCAAGTAATAGTTGAGTTACAGATATCAAATATGGGAGGCACATTTACATTACAAACAACTATATTCAAATTTGCTATGGAAAAACACAGGTCAACCATTTCCTGAAATAGTAATCTGGGACATCAAATTCAGAATTATGAAATAAAGCTTTGAAGTTAAGTACTGTGAGTATAATCTTATCATTCAAGTTAGACTGGGTGACTGGTAAAAAAAAATTAAATGAAAACAGTGATTGGGGGACATACTGATTAAAGAGTTTAGACAGAATATTTAGGGAGTGCCCTACCTCTTCAACCAACGTCTGTTGGAAAATTGCACGAATGGTGAGACAACACTGATGGAAATTCTTCATTAGCTGAGGGTGGATAGAGCCACCCAACTGTGCCACTTCTTCATGGGTAGGAGTAATAAAGATCCCTTGCACTGTTTCTAAGGCAACATAGTGGAAAAGTGTGTTCTCAGGACCAGATGTCAATCTTGGAAAGAAAAAACAAAAAAAGAAAAAGATATTTAAGTAAACTTAAAAAAGTTTCTTCATTTTGAATTTTGTGGACTTCTAAAAAGTTTTAAACTACAATATTAGGAGTATAATTAGGGAAGGGAAACTAGGCCAAACATTTAATTCCTTCTTCCTTCTTATCTGAAATACAGGCTAGGGTTATTATCAATTCCCTTAATTGAAGCAAATTCTACATGTTATGCAAGGATAAACAAACACCAATTCATTTGCAAGTAACTTAATCGTCCCTTTGCTAAACAACCCAAACTGGCTAAACCTCTATTTTTCCATGGTTGGTAATGAATAGCTTAGCCCATGTCTGACCCAGATATCTACAAGCCATAAACAAGGTATCAGTCTAGGGTGGACCACATATAAAAACACCTTCAAACAAACTAAACATTTTAGTTAGTAGCATTTAAGTCTTTTACCATAACTGTCAAAATGATCATCCTAAAGAAAAATAAAATTATTATTACCAACTGCAAAGCTGGGTTAGTAGTCTAGATTACCATGGCAATGACTAGTAGCATTCTACTATTTCTTATCATTGTATTCTGTGTTCTCTTACTATTCTCACTTCTCCATTCTTTTTCTCCATCCTTTCTTCCCTTATTGGGATCTCCGATGGGCCAGCAGAACCTACAAATACTGCTTATTTCCACCAGTAGTAAGAAAAGCTAGAGGACAGCAATGATAACAACAATGAAATAGTAGCTATCATATACCGAATGCCCTCTATGTGCCAACGTAGGTGCTTTAAATTACCTTAGTTTTAATTCTTATAATGATCCTGTAAGATATTAAATGTTACTGTCCTCATTTTAACCATGAGGGTATCAATTTTCAGAGGACTTAAATTACCTTGTCTGAGGTCACCTAGCTAAGTATCAGAGCTTAGGTTACTCTGAAGCCTATTCGGCTACCCCTTGCTCTTTCCTGATTGGCAGTCTTTAAATACCTGAAGAGCAATTCCCCATCCACATCTCAAGCACTCAAGCTGTCCCATTCTCATTCTAATGTCTATTAAAAAAATTCATTCAGTTGATTTTTTTTTCCAGCCACAGCACAGAGGCAAAGCAAAGGCCTATTTCAGCTCTTAGCCTAAATACCACTTCGATTATCCATGCTAGTCAAAATGCTTTTAAACTAATTAGGCAGCAAGATCAGAATAACTTCTTATCACTGACTTCTAAGTCTTAGTTCTCTTTAGAGACAAGGAATAGGCAGAGAAGGAGATCATCTACAAATTTTTCTCAGACTTTTCCATAGGATGGCTGGCTCATTAACAACTAGTGCCTGATGTTTTTTCAATCAAGTAAAAAATACTCAAGATGAAAAAATTATAATTATTCAAAAAAGAAAATAATTTAAAACATACATTTTAAACTCGAGGTTTTCAAATTCAAGAAAAGGTACAGAACAGAAATGATTTTTTAAAAAAGAACTATTAATAAGATTCCTGTTTAGGGAAGTTTAGAATAACATTTGTGTTAACCTCTTTAATTTTCTCTCAAAACAACCCCAAAACACAATGAGCAGGTCTGGTTCTTGTTTTTTTTTTTTTTAATCGAAATACAATCCGTTACAATATGTCGATTTCTGACGTACAGCACAATGTCCCAGTCATGCATATACATACATATATTCGTTTTCATATACTTTTTCATTAAAGATTATAACAAGGTATTGAATATAGTTCCCTGTGCTATATAGAAGAAATCTGTTTAAAATCTATTTTTATATATAGTGGCTAACATTTGCAAATCTCAAACTCCCAAATTTATCCCTTCCCACCTCCTCTCCCCTAGTAACCATAAGATAGTTTACTATGTCTGCAAATCTGTTTCTGTTTTGTAGATGAGTTCATTAGTGTCCTCTTTTTTTCTTTTTTTTAGATTCTGCATATGCATGATACCATATGGTATTTTTCTTTCTCTTTCTGGCTTAGGTCTGGTACTTGAAAACCATAAATTCACACCATGTATATTAACTTACTCAGTATATAAACTGAAAGTATAAAAATCATCAGACAAGCAATACCCAATGGGAAGACAAATACTTGTTTGGTTTTGTTTTTTAAGCAGATTAAGTCAGATTTGTTCTTCAGAAAGGTCACTCCTACAGCAGAGAATGGATTCAGGGTAGGCTGGAAGTTGGCAGCCAGTTGCAATACAACCAGGTGAGAGAACGGGAGCCTGAACTAGGGTAGGATCATTAGGGGCTGAATGGTTTCAAGAATTATCAGAATACAGAATGGATAGGACTTGGTTACTGAATGAAATGTTTTCTGTATATTATTGTTTTTAGTATATTACATACTTTTATTTTATAAAAATATGTACTTACAGATTAGGATAATACCTAATACCACACTGGTTTATATCACACTTTTACTATTAGTCATTAGGTATGCACTACTCCCAGGGAGAGGTTGTAACCTTGGTTGAGTCAATTAACTTTCAAGTAGGACAAGGCCAAGGGAGGGACTCAGCTATGAGCCATTAGCAGCCATCACTCTCAAGCACTGTGAATGAGTACCTGGGGCTAAGGAGTATTGCAGCAACCACAGCATCCACTGGAGTCTAAAATAGCAAACTAAGTTAAAAACTAGACTTACAAAAGGGAAGTCACCTATGGAAGAAAGATAAATGGGGACTTTCACATTTTGAAGTATTACTTTGTATGTTTCTTATTTCTTACGGAGTATGTTTCCTATATGTGTAATGAAAAACAGGAAAACAGCATAGCAATTACCTTTCATATATAAGAGATACCATAATTACACTTGTTGAATAAAATCTCAATTTGGTATGGAATCATACTTTTTCACTGTAAAATTTCCTTGAAGACACAAAGCTAAATGAAAAATTAAAATATAGGGAAGTTTCTTACTTCATTGTGTTATATATTTCCAGTTCTTTTTCTGAAAGGTCCTTTTTCAAGTTCCCCAAATGAAATGGATTTGGAAGGGTAGACTTCTTTTTAGTGATCTGAAAAGTATCATTAAGTAAATCAGTTTTTATCTAAGAATGGAATCAGCAGAAGTAATGTAAAAACTAAAAATCCTTCTGAGAGAACTACTTACTATTTGCAATGTTTCCTTTAAATATTTTCAATGCTAACTTGTACCTCTTGGCTTATCCTTTGCTAGAAGTGACCCCAGGGCCATGTCATGGGAGGACATGACAGTTCTCCCTGTAAACTCCTACCAGCACCATAATGAAGCCATTATCAAGTTTTGTTAGAATTTATATGTATGCATACTTGTCTCCTTCTCTAGACTGCACCTCTCAAAGGCAAGAGCTATATCTTATTCATCTTTTTATCTCCTTTGTGTAGCATGGCCCTTGGTACACAGTAGGTGTTCAATCAATATTTATTGAATGGCTGGATCTTAGAGACTAATACAGTTTCTTTTAAGAGCTCCTTAAGTCTATCCACATCCTCTTAGACTGTATTTCCTATCAATTTCATAGACTGGGATTATGAGTACCACCAATGTGAATACTTCCTAAATACACCCACTTAGGGCTCCAAGAGTGCTCTATTTTTTGGAATTAGGAGACCAAATCTATGGTCATCTATGACACAATACTTAGAATCTCCTATTTTATTTGTACCCCTTCTCAGAATCCTTCACACTTTGTCTGGCATCACCTTCATTCACCCAAATTAAGTTTCAAAAATGTTTTGAAAGAGCAGCATCACTAGAATAAGTACAAAGTCTACTAGGGTGATTACTCTAATAGTCATTTGGATATGTTATGGTATTTTCATGGGAAAAAAACATGGAAAAACAATAATCTAAAAAAAGAAAATTTTCTTTGTTTTATTTGTCACATGTTGGATTCTTGAGTATGGAGAGCAGACTTTCACAGTTGCAGATAAAAAAATACTCATCTATGGGAAAAATAGGACAAATATTCATATATGTATAGATATAACTTATTTTAAGTTCTTGATTTTATTTTTGTTTCTGCTGAACATTTTCTTTGCTATTTAGTCAGATCAGTCCCCAAATGCCCCAGAAATAGGATGTTCTTTGTTATCACTGTGAATAGAGAAAAAAGAGATGAACACAGAAAGCAAGATTAGAGTTTCCCTACTTGTAATTACTGTTAAGTATATGCGCTGTTAAGCGCATTCTAGCTAATGTTTTATCACTTGGTATTTCTTTCTCTTTTTGATCCTAAATCATCAGTTTGTCAATAGTGACTAAAACAACCACTAGTTTAAATGAAGAATGATCTGCTATTAAAAATTATTCTGTAATTACAAAATAAGGACTGGAGAGACAGCTTAGCTCCCAGAATGTACACACTTGAAGGAACACACACCTTAAGCAAGGCCCCACTTTCTTCTGAACCATCAGATCCCTGAGATTCTCTTTGCTTCTGGACTGTGTCCAGTGTAGTGTGGGGGCTCAAGCCAGCACCTTCTCCACCTTCACAACCATTGTCAGATCCTCCACTTCGGGAAGGACTGGGCTTACGTGTCTTTAAGGAAAAGTCACCAAAAAGAGTTCTTCTGCACGTTGGAGAGGTTGCTACTTTGGAGGTGCCTTGCAGCCTATTGAGGATGGGTGAAGTTGTCAAATTATCTAATTTTTCATGTGATCCAGCAAGGAACCAATCAGCACAAGACAAACAGGGGCCTGGAGAAAAGGCTAGCCGTTCATTTATGCGGGAATCTACCCCTTCCAACTGGTGAAGAGTTGTTTTGACCTGATCCACGTATATACAGTCTGGTCCAGGATTCCCAATAGCTTTGGACGCACAGCCTCCAGCTTCCAATAGTACACATAACATGTAATGTCTCTATACAAAAACAATTAATAATATAGATTTAGCCACATTAAAAAGTTTGTATGTAACATGCATGTATAAATTTATGAATTCTAAAGACATGAGCATATGGCATAACCACGTGATGCTTATTAAAAACTACCCCCCTTCTTAGTTATTGCAATGCTTTTGATCACCCTTGACATCTAATCTCACTTTGCCTTATCCCGATATACCATCAGCTGCTACTTTTGACACATGAATTCCCTAAGGTAGCTTTCAAAGAGCCTCAATCATTGATAGTCCCTTCATTCACAATCACATATTTGTTGTTTCTGATTCTATATTCTTTTCATGT
This sequence comes from Vicugna pacos, assembly GCF_048564905.1. NCBI lineage: Eukaryota > Metazoa > Chordata > Mammalia > Artiodactyla > Camelidae > Vicugna > Vicugna pacos. The sequence continues at coordinate 30,913,772 of NC_132988.1, forward strand.
CTCTATTTCCCAAAACAAACCAGAGTATAAAAGTTCTAATTTTATAGAAATGGGAACAAAAGATCATAATAACCTGCTAAAAATCTTATCTTGGGTTTCATTAATATTTCTCTATGAGTATTAAATGGATGCAAAAAAAAAAAAAGAAAGAAGGGCATGTAACACTTTCTGGAATACTAGTATTTGACATACTCATAATTTTAAATTATCATTTCTGTTTGTGTATTTATTTAGGCAGTAAATGATGAAAACAAGCAAACGAAAAACAAACCCAAGAAAGAAACTAAGGTAAACTTACCAAGCCAACAATTAGCAAAAAATATCTCCCTTCAGGTTCCTGGAAGACTTCAGTGTTTGAGGCTGAAGAAGGTTGGAGGTGATAGAGGGGAAACACTTCTCTCCATATTACCAACTGACCGATTCTCTGTTTTGCTGCTAAAGGCAGCAGGCAGTGGTGGCGACAGTATACAGCAATATCAATAAGATCATCCTTAGGCAAATGACTGCATATCAAGTAACCCTTGAATTTAACCACAGAGAATAAAAGTCAACTAGTGATATAAAGCAGTCATCCCATAATACATTTCTGAGAGTTTTATAGGTGCTTCTTCAGTTGGCTTAAAATATTCCAGTTTCAAATGGAATAAGTGAAGACATAGAAAAAATAAACATATTTTTAACTAGAGATCAAATATTCATGATAACTTAAGTCTATAACAGGTGGACTTTAGCATAAAGCAAGATCACCTGTGAGTAATATTAGCCTGAGAATATGGCAAAATTAGGAAAGAACTGACCTGAAGATGAAAGGTGGAGAAGCAGGAAAGGAGGTGGGAAGTATACTTTTCACTACATACAGTTCTGTATTGTCTGATTCTTTTTTAGATATGTTTTATACTGTGTTTAACAACCTTTTAAAAAATTAAAATACTTAAATTCACTTGACACTTAATTTGCTTTTACCCGGAAGTCAACTAATTGATGTTAGAATATTTTCTAAAAAGATATATGGTTACTTTCTGAAGATAAGAAAAGAGACAAATGACTGCAAAACTAAATCATCACAGTATTACTTTTCTCTCATAAACACTTTGTTCTTTGAGTATTGTTTCTCTTTTACACATTTGTAAATGTCTTAAGATATAATGAAACCAGAAATATTTATTGTATTTGTAAATATGTAGGTACAAGTCTTGTTTTCAAGTCTAAACCTTATGGTAACTACATTAAGAGAAAAAGATAAATTTATTTTTCATATTTGTAAGAGTTTGAGAAAATTTAATTTAGGTCTGTTCATATAGCAGTTGGACATTTATAAAAATTTCAAGCTTCAGGACCTACTATATAGCACAGGGAACTATATTCAATTTCTTATAATAGCATATAATGGAAAAGAATCTGGAAATAAAATATATATGTATGTACACGTATAACTGAATCACTTTGCTGTACACCTGAAGCTAGCATTGTAAATCAGCTACACTTCAATAAAAAATTTTAAAGAAAGAAAAAAATTTTCAAGCTTCAGCTTACCTTGTAAAATAGAGAAGACCCCACAATTGTATACAGCCGCCTCATGTCATAGTAATCCTCAGACTAGGGGAAAGAACACAGTGGAGATGTATATATATATAGATCTCTCTATATGTCTATATATTTTATATATCTATGTATTTTGTGTGTATATATATATATATAAATGTAAAAAATGATCTAAAAAATCTAGTTAAGGGGGGAGGGTATAGCTCATGGGAGAATGCATGCCTAGCATGCAGGAGGTCCTGGGTTCAATCCCCAATACCTCCATTAAGAGTAAATGAATGAATGAATGAATGAATGAATATATATATAAGCAAGCACAAAAGGTTTCAGAATATATTGTTCAGCAAAGAATGCTACTGTAGAACAAAATATTCACTATCATCTAAGTTTTGTTAAAAATAGCACCTCCAATGATAGACATGTACATGTATACATACGTGTTGTTTTGTATTGGAGTACGTAAGTGTATAGAAAAGGGTCTGGAAGAATAGGTTCTAAACTGTAAGAGCTGATATAACAGGATGGAATTGGAGGAGATGGATGAGGAAGGAGGACATTTGTTTTTAATAACCATGCTTGCATTCTTACCCAATATGCATGCATTAATCTTATAATAAAAAAATACAGTGAAACCTAAGGAAAATTGAAAACTGGAAATAATCTAAATATCCCTCAACTGGGGAATGGGTGAACACTGTGATACCGTCATACAATGGAATACTAGTCAACAACAAAAAGGATGGAACTGCTGATACACACGATTACATGAAGAAATCTCAAATGCTAAGTGAAAGAAGTCAGGCCCATCCTTTTTCACGTTCTGACTGCTTTTATGTCAAAGAAATTCCTTGTAATGCTCTACTGTGCCCATATTTAAGAATGAGGAATTAATAAATTCATTGGAAGCTTCTGGAGGGCATGGAAGCTCTCTGATTTGCTTCATTATAGGTAAGCTTTTAAAAATTACAATAATTAAAATTTTTAACTGTGGTCAAATACACATAATATAAAATTTACCATCTTAATCATGTTTAAGTGTACAGCTCAGTAGTGTTAAGTACATTCACATTGTTGTAAAACCAATCTCCAGAACTCTTTTCCTCTTGCAAAACCAAAACTCAGTATCCTTTAAAAAATTACGCTCCACTTCTCCCCTACCCCCAGCCCCTGGTGTCCACTCTTCTACTTTCTGTCTTTAAGAATTTGACTACTTTAGGCATCTCCTATAGGTGGAATTGTGTACTATTTTGTCTTTTTGTGACAGGCTTGGTTCACTTGCTATAGTGTCTCCAGGTTCATCCATATTGAGGCATATGTCAGAATTTACTTCCTTTTGGAGACTGAGTCATGTCCCATTTTATGTTTTAACCACGATTTTTTGTTGTTCATTCCTGTGTTGGTGGACGCTGGGGATGCTTTCTCCTTTTGGCTGTTGTGAATGATGCTGCTACGAATGTGAGTGTGCAAATATGTCTTCAAGATTCTGCTTTTAATGCTTTTGACTATATGGAGTTGTTGGATCATGTGGTCATTCTGGTTGTGATTTTTTGGGGCCGCCTTGTGCTATTTCGCATTCCTACCAAGAGTGCACAGGGAGTTCCCATTTTTGTACATCCTTGCCAACACCTGGTGTTTTCTGTCTTATTTTTTGTCTGTTTGTTTAATGGTAGCCATCCTTATAGGTGTGGGCAATCTGTTTCATGTGTATAGTTTTGTACTCTGCTTTTTCCACATAAAATGACCCTGAACATTTTTCCATGTCAATAGACAGTTTTCTAAACATAATTTTTAATGGCTGTATTATTTAACATCCATAATGTGGTATTTTAATTTGTTTCTAGTAATTTTTCAGAATATAAATAATGTTGTACAGAACATTCTTATCAAAAAAATTTTGTGTTCATCTCTGATATTTTCCTTAGTTGGTAAGTTTCTGGAGGTTGAATTCCTAGATCAGTGTATAACTTTTTAATGAATATTGCCAGATTGCTTTTCCGAAAGGTTGCATCAGTTTATACTTTTACTAGTATGAAAGTGTCATCTACATTGAACATTGTCAGACAAAATTACTTCAATGTATGATCATAAACACAAAGTTACCAAGAATATTCATCAACAGATAACAATGGGTTAACTCTGAGAACAGAGCTGGCTTTGATGTATGAGTTGTCAAGCAAAATGCCAGATTTATTTTTATTTTGTATTTTTCAATAGTATTTGTATAACAATAAATATTTTAATTTCCTAATTAAAAAGAGAAGGCAGATCCCCAAAATTATCTCCCATATGATTCAACTTATATGGCATTCCAGAAAAGGTAAAACCATGTGGACAGGTCTTTGTATTGACATAGCTTTTATTTCTCTTAGGAAATTAGATAGGAATACAAAGGTAGAATCATATGGTAGGTGTATATTTAGGTAATTAAGAAACTGCCAAACTGTTTTCCAAAGTAACTGCATCATTTTATAGTCTCTATTTGTCAACTTGTTTTCTTTTATGGATTGTGTTTTGATGTTGTATCCAAAGAATCCCAATAGATCTTTTTCTAACCATAGTTACTTTCTGTGCTCATTAAAGTGATGAAAGCAGGAATTAGAGTTTTAATTAAACCTACTGGATATAAGTTCCTAAAACCCAGATATTTAAATATTTTAGATCTAAACTGCCCCGAATGATTGATATCTATCTTAACGTTCTCCATCAATGAAAAAAATGTATGACCTAAGAAGAGTTCACCTTGCTTAAATTTCCAGTATTTTTAAAACAAAATACCCTTCCATTTGCTCAGGATCTTAGTTAAGACTAGGCCACCCCTTCAATCTAACGTTCTCTTTCCACTTTCACCAGCAGTCTTCTAAAGAATGACAATCTAGCCTCACTGCTTCTACTTCCTAACTTACCATTTGCTTTTTGGGGGGAATTATTTAGAGTAAAATTTATTAATAAATTATTGATTTTCCTCTCGGTAGCATAGAAAAATACACTAAGCCACGTTTTCAAAGCATGTTAACTAAGGGAGTATGATATATTCTACTCTGTGAAACACAGGTTGAGTATACTTTAAGTTAAAATTTCCTACACAGATAACAGGTAATAAGACTGGCAAGAAGGAAAAGAGCATGAGCAAAACATTCAAATACAGTTATAATGATATTTTAAAATATTTGGAAACGTGAATTTGCAGAATGTAAGCAGCATGTGTGTTTTAATTTGCTATACGCAGTTACCACCTGTTAAGAATATCCACTCCAGTCAGGAGAAATGCAGTAACTACATCTTTCAATGTTTGTTTCAACTTTGGACTTAAATACCAACATAATCTTCTGTTCAAAAATCAATCATTTACTTTGTAAAGACTTCATTACTGAAAATTTTAGCATATACAAAAATTGAGTAGTATAATTAGCTCCTATGTACCCATACTCCCAGCTTCCACAATGACCTGAAGCTAATCTTGTTTCATCTATATCCCCTTCTCCTTCTCCCCTCTCCCTACTGAATTATTTCAGAGTCAATCTCAGATGTTTTGGCATTTCATCTGTAAATAGTTCAGAATGTATCTCTAAAACAGGACTTTAACAAAATATATAACCATAATACCATGACCGTATCTATAGGATTATTCTCACCTAATAGCCAGTTATCAATTCCTTGATTGCCTCATAGATGTTTTTAAAATTTTGTTTGTTTGAATCTGGACCCAAGTAAGGTCCATATTGAAACTGGTTGATATGTTTATTAAGCCTCTTGTAACTGAGAGGTTCTCTCTCAACCTCTCCTCAGCCGCCTTCTAATTTATTTGTTGAAGAAACTGTCCTGTGTGTTTCCCAGTCTGGATTTTGCTGATTGCAATCTTCCTCCCTCAAATGGGATATTTTAACATGTCCCTTTCCTCCTGGCATTTCCAGTAAATTGGTAGTTAGATCTTGAGGCAGGATCAAGTATACTTCATAGGGGGTTTGTGTGTTCCCCTTTAGGAACCACATACTATCTTGCTGTCTTTTCTTTTGTGATGTTAACAGTTACTGATGATCACTGCTTAGATCCATTAACTCGGTGAGGGATTATAAAATGATATTCCAATTCTGACATTCTTTCTTAATATATTAGGTAGACCACTTCCACAAAGAGAAACTCCCCCTCCTCTCTATTTGGCAACCCTGAGGTATGGTTCAGATAGGAAAGGCAGATAAATATTTGATTCTTTCTCCTTAATCACCAGTTTCCACAGTAATGAACTGGTTCCTTAGCATTCCTCAAAGCTGACCAAAAAGTTTCTTTTTTTCTTTAGTAACATTATAAACTCGTGGTTTAAAAGAAAAAAACTCATGTTTTAAAAGATTAAAAACCATACTCCCAACTTAAATTCAGGTCTACAGTGCTTTTACTTAATATAATCAGTATTACATGTATGTCCTTTCTCTCAAAGCCCAGTTTTTAAGGATACTCATGTAATTAGTCATTACATATATATATTATGTAACAAATATTTTTAACTGAATAGAAAATCTTAAGGCAGCAAAATGGATTTTGTCCATTTCAATAGACACCTAATGTTACATATTTCAAGATTATTACATGCTGCCTTGGAAAATATTTAGAATAATGACTGATTTACAAAATAAGAAATTAATATTGAAACTTTCCTAAAATCCACTGCTTCTCTTACCAGTTCTGCAAAATCTGCTGCCTCCAAGTCACTCAGTGCTGTATCTAATTCCATCTATGTGGGGAAAAAAAAAAGAATAATACATTTAACTCATATTACTTACTTTTTAGTAACGGCCATATAAATGTGCTTAATAATTACTTGAAGAATTAAATAAATATCTCTTTCTCCTTTGTGTTATTTAAGAGATGTCCCCAAACGGAAGATCTTGTTTTCAAGCTTTGCAATTACAAAAAATTAATTTATTTCACATATGGGCATTTTTCAGTTTAATCTCAATTATTTCAAAATGGGCTTCCCTCTTTATTCAACGCAAACTAATTTATGAGGTTAAAAAACTGCTTTCCAGTTCTAAGTTAGAAACTTTTTTAACCAAGAATATGAAAACAAATATATGTATGTATATGCATGACTGGAACATTGTGCTGTACACCAGAAACTGACACATTGTAACTGACTGTACTTCAATTTAAAAATAAATAAATAAATAAATAAATAGAAAAAAATTTAATCTATTAAAAATCTTAAGAGAAAAAAAAATCCTAATGTAACCAATCTACTTTGACTTGTTTTTATTGTTCTGTTTCCTATATATTTCTCAACAGTGGGAGTCTTGGAAAATATCAACATTCTTCCCATCTCTCTCTTATGTTTTGTATAAAAAGACTGTTAATCTTTATTCATGGATTAAAACATGAAGGCAAGTGTTCCCCTGGAATCTGGCACGGTTTAACTACCCTACAGAGTTATTAGAAAAATCTCTTACTTTGGATTTAGCTTTTGTTTCTATGGAAATTGTCTGAACTCTTTCATGTATTTGTCCCTCCCTGAAGCATTCAAAATTTAAAAACAGAATAAATTTAATCTTCAGTTTAATCTGTAATGCATATTTAAAAATTGAAAATTATCGACAGTTGAAGCTTATAGCATATATGGTATTTGTGAAAAATGATCCTTTTTTTTTTTTAAAGGCCAAGGCACTCTCTGCAGGACTGTTTCACAAACTGCGTCTTACTGAGATGACAAAAGCTTTGGAAACATTAGTTATGCCTTTCAATGCTTTTCACCCAGTATGACTTATTACTCATTTGTGACCTACATTTTTCTGCATCTAGCAAATACTTCATGTTCTCCTCTTTGTGGCTACAGTTTCCCTTGTGAAAAACTACAGGACAAAAAGAAAATTACCCACTTGTGATTTCTGACCTCAGAAATGTTAATGTTTAACAGGTTCTTGCCACTAAAGTCTATAGGCTAATATACAAGGTTGCTTTGATTGTTTCTTCATATTAAAAGGTAAAATTTCTTTTCTCTTAATTATTCCAGCATACCTTAGGAAAAATCATTTTTTTAAAAAATTCTGACCAAAAAACAAAATAAGGAAATTCTCAAACACTTGGGAAAGAAAACTGAAGTGAGACTTCATTGTCTACTAAACTCAGAACAGTATGTTTTTTCCTAGTTAAAAATAACTATTTCCAACTAAAATTTATCAGGCACAAGTTACCACACACACACACACACACACACGTTTTTAACTAGATTTCTTAAGGCATAAAATTCCTTAATATTTTTTCATTAGAAGATATATATTCAATAAACCCTATTATTTTTAACACAGTAAGAAATCTCAAAGGGAAAAAGAAAGTAAGCTCTTTGAGTTTGCTGATAAAACAAAAACAAAAACTTCAAGGGTTATTATGTTTTTCAAACTTTACAGTCATCAGAAACTTTTAGATCACTTTATCAGACAGTATTGATCTCTTTCCAAAACATCCTTCTTGATTCTCTTACCCAGACTACAAAATATAGAAAATGCTTATGCTGTACCCTTATTGTTTCCTGTGTTTTAATTCCACCTACCCAACTAAACACTGAGCATCCAGAGGACTTTTCCAGATTCCCAAAGCAGAGCACAATTCTGAGTGCCTGGCACAATGAAGACTGATCTCCCTACAAGAGTGTCAGACTTAAGCAATAGCTATGATTTGAGGCAACAGATTAAAAAATATATACACCAGAATTCACACAGTGACGTCTCAGTTTGATATTATTTTAGGTTGAAATAAATAAAAGCATACAGTCCTTTTTATCAAATATATGGTAAATTTAGAAAAAAAAAAAAAGCCAATCAGAGAGATCTGAATACAAGAGGTAGTCTTCACATGGAATTTGAAAGACCAAAACAGGCTATATGTTAAGATGTCCTAAAGTTCTTAGAAGGGAGACATATTTGATCTTAACATATCCAAAGTCGAAAGACATTGCCCCTAAAAACATTAAATGCCTCTACTCTCGTAGAAGAGATTGCATATTTTGAGGGAAGAGGGTTCTTTGGTGAAGAGATTCGAAGACAGGAGAAAGAACTTGGGCAACTGCAAGACCAGACTGGGAGGCTCATGACATGGCACCTCTGACCCACAAAATCTGCCTTGTGTCTTTCAGCAGAAAAAAGGCCCTGGAATGGGCATAAGACAGAATTATTGGAACCAGGGTCTTTCCTTCTTAAAAGTAAGGTTATCTAATTACTTTCTATTTTGAACCCATATAATTTCTTATGAAAACGCTGATGGCAGTAGAATTACATATTTCACACTTTTTAGTTTTTCTATGACCTAAGAAAATGATCATTACTGGCCTGAGGTACAAAAGATGCAGCAGTGGGCAAGTGACAAAGGCAAGGACAAAATAAGAAGACCTGAAGGTGAAGTTTCCTTCACACATGCTCTAACAACCTCAACCCCTTCCTAATAATCATTGTACAATAATACTCTCACAACTACAGCTATAGCTACAACATGCCAGGCATGATTCTAAGCACTTTATTGTAATAACTCATCACTTCTCTATGAAGTAGGTACAATTATGGTCCCCATTTTACAGATGAGGAAATCGAACAACGTGGATAATATATCAGTTTAAATTATTACTAAGCTGTCAAAAGGTATTTATTTGATCAGACATGGTAGAATTTCATGAAGAGCAGAATCTTGCATTGGGATTTTACTATAATATAGCCTGGGTTTCTCCATGGTTGGGAACTGGCTGTGGCATAGTGCCTCATTTAATACTAATACAAACACTGTGGCTAAATAGATTACTGTTGATGAAAACGTCTGAAATGATCTTTCCAATCATTCAGCAGTAAAGATATTTTGGATCTACAGGAACGACTAAAATCACATTGATAATACTTAACTGTTATGAAGTCTTACCTTTGTTAAGCTATCTATGGGACAAGGCAAAGCTAATTATATATGTTCATGTAAAACAGATTTTTCTATTATTAATGGAGTTTGTATTTTACTTAAGAATATTGTTACCCAGGCATTCCATCTACCTTTTTTTTAAACTTTTTTTTAATTGCGTTATAGTCATTTTACAATGCTGTGTCAAATTCCAGTGTAGAGTACAATTTTTCAGTTATACATGAACATACATATATTCATTGTCACATTTTTTTTTGCTGTGAGCTACCATAAGATCTTGTATATGTTTCTCTGTGCTATACAATATAATCTTGTTTATCTAGTCTACATTTTGAAATCCCAGTCCATCTACCTTTAATTATATAGAAACATAAACCTAACTGGATGACCTTCCACTGTAAAAATGAAAATCACAAAATTTAGAAGTAGGACACGTCATATAATTATGATTTCTGAGAAGTATTTCAAGTTTGGACAAAGCTTAAATGTTAGAGTAAGATGAGAGAGATAATTTTTATTTAGAAAGAAAAAGTCCACTGCACTGGACCCTCCTACTTTTATCAGCCAATTGCCCCTTTAACTCTTTCCCACAATCCTCAAAATAACAAAAAACCTAAAGAAAAAAAAAGATAAAGAATTACAAGGCAACTGGTTCTGATTCTTATTTATGACACCTAAGATTACCTTGATTTCCTGTGGAAGTGTGAGCCACCGAACTCCAGGGAGATTGTCTACAAGCACGGCACTGAAAGCATCATACTGCTGTGCACTGGGACTGGCACTAGAATGTAGCTTAGCAGGCTGAAGTGCTCTTTGGAAGAACAAGTCGAAAAAATGATCCAAACGAGGAACATTCTCAACCTGGCAAAAGGCACTGAAGAAAGAAGAGCCGTAAAGTCAGAACAACATACTGAAATGGTGGTCATCTCTTTCTTGTGTGCTCCTAAGGGGACTGGATCTCTCCCCACAACACAGGCTCTCTTTCCACTCCTTCTCCCTAAACAGGAATTACCACTGTAATGTTACTGATGGAGCATGTTAAGAAATTCACCGCATTGATATTTTTTACCCTAAAACCTATTTTTTTTTTTACCCTAAAACCTTTGAGTAGATGGTACCATGGAAGAACCACAGGGATAACACAAGTGGTATAACAGAATGGCTGAAGCACCCTTTCTGCAAAAAATAAGTTGCTTTTACCTTTGACCATCTCTCAACCATTTACAACTCCCAATATCTTCCAGGTAACATAGTATAATAAAGAGATTTTGAGGTTTGTAATAGAACAGATCTGGCTTTGATGCTTATCGCTGCTTTTTTTACTAGGTAGATCTCTAGGGAAAATCATCTAACCTTTCTCTGAACTTTTGTTTCCAAATAGGGATAATACTGTCTAACTCACAAGCAAAGTAACTAGTACATAGTTAAGTTTAAGTACTTATGCTTATTACTTACTGGTATACAGTAAACACATAATTAGCCTAAGTTATTTCCTCCCCTCTTCACTAATGAAGGCATAACTGTTTAAGAACTTAAAAAAAAAAAAAACAACTACTTGTCTTTAGCCATGTGAAAGTAATACAGCATTGTCTACAACCGCTCATTGGAACAGCCCACTGGATAACACAATAAAGGGTATATATACCATTAATACATCAGGATAATATTCACTGATTCATTCAGCCAATTACTTGAGTGCTACTATGTTCCAGGCACTATTCTCATTGCTGGAGGTAATTTTTACTGCAGTAAAAATATCAAGACAAAAGACAAGGTCTCTGCTCCCATGAAGCTCACATTCTACTGGAGAATGACAACAAATGAACAAAAAGTAAAAACATGAACTTGTCCAAAGCACTATGCAGAGATCAGGACCATGTGCGTGGATGAGGTGACTGGTCAGCTATTTTAGATCAAATGGTTACAGGAGAGTCTCTGAGAATGGGGCATTTCAGCTGAGATCCTGATGTCAAAATGGTCCAGGAAGAGGTCAGAGTGCAAAAGCCCAGGGTGGAAACAAGTTTGGCCAGGGTGCCTGCAGAACAGTACACAGGGGCAGTGTGGTTTGAGATCTGAGATCAGAAAGGTATGCAGGAGCCAGGTAACAATGTAGAAAGATCACTCTAACTTTGGAAATTAGATAGGCAGGAATGGAGGCAAGGAAACCAGTTAGGAAGTTACTACAGTAGCGACAGAGGGCAGTGGCTGGACAAGGTAATAGTGCAGATGGAGAGAAGTGCATAGATTTGAGGTATGTTTTGAAGACAGGCTGCTTAGGATTTGCTGGTGGATTAGCCAGCAACAATGAAGGCAATCTGTATCTTTAATTTGATCACAACACTAAACTTTATTAATGTATAGTCAGTTTTTTTGTGTGTGGCTCACAGGGAACTAACCAGCTTAAAACTTGAAAAAGGCAATATAGGCTTTTGGGCTTTTTAGTCTTTTCATAATTTTTTATAATGGGCCTTTGATATCTTTCATAATCAGAAAAAAACTTGTGATAAAAAATTACTGCAAAATGACAATTGACAGTACCTTGGATCCATACTGCTTCTTGGTTTTAAGTACTCATTGGATCTTCACATTTATTATCTTAATTTGTCTTTCAAATTCTCACTTGAACAAGAAGAAACTACTTAAATTTGGTGTCAGTTTGGAGATACTTCCAAATCAATGGGAGCTAAATTTCAACATGAAATTCTGCCCACAGCCTACTCCATTGGAATTTGCAGAACAATTTCAATTGCTTGTCTTCATGCATGGAAATCACTGAAGGAATTTAATCTTTGATTATCTCTTTTCTTTTTAAATGAAAATAGAAAGCTTCAATAAGGCAAAATATAGCAAGGTTTGCTTATTTAGTATAAATTTAAGGAGGTAGTTTATAACCGTATCCTTATTCTTCATTGGTTAAAAATTTCCTTATTAGTAAAAGGTAAAAGCACTGAATGTTGCTGCCCAATATTTTGTAGTTCACACATTTGGAAAATTCTCTTAAGTAATTGCATTTCAGAGAGAGGTGTCTCCTAAGAGGCTCCTGGAGAAAAACACTGCAAACTAGACAATTTTCCCAGATGGCACAATCACAGAAAATTCCTTTAGGCAGCTTTGAGGACAGTGACAACAAAGATCCACTCTAGATAAACATATAGCTGATACCACTATGGCTTGGAAAAATGTATAAACTGAATTCGGATTTTTATATTGATATACTCTTAAGGCTTTGAAAGCAAAGGTATCATTTTAGCCCTCTGAAGTACTGGGACTTACAAAAATCCCACAAAGAGAAAAATCTATCTTACATAATTTTACATGTTCAAATGTTAAACGGTTACCTCAAATTTCCTCCTTCAGATCAAGAAAGATGCATCACATACTGCAAGGTTAGAAAAGAAAGAAGCAGAAAAATATGCATAATATGAGCCCACATGTGTAAAAAAAAAAAAGAGTATGTATATCCATAGTGTATAGAAAATACATGGAAGGATATACATAAAACTAAATAGTTGATTACCTTCTCCACTGTGTCTTTTATTTATTTTCATAGTGCATACATTGTTTTACTAAAAAAATCTTTAAGGAAAAAGTATCACATTGTAGGATAGTGAACTTGACAACAGTCAGTCTTATAATCACAAAAAAATGTATTTAAAGTCTTCTTACTCTTTTCTGTATCTGTTCTGAAGAAATTCTCTTATATTTGCCCCTACAGAAATATATCAAATCAGAATATAATGGTGGTCACATCACTATTTCACAAAAGTAACATATGAGACCAAAAAAGAAAAAGCAATGTATCAAATGAAAAACTGCCTAGAGCTGTAAAATAAAAGCCAGTTTGAAGGATGAGAAAATAATAAGAAAAAGAAGAAGAAAAAAACCCCAAACAACTAACTTGCCAACCAAAGAACACTATTAACTGCAAAAGGTGATTTAGAAGCATATACTTAAAACTTGAGATTCAACTCAAAGAAGTACTTACCTATCTAAAGAACCATACATAAATTTTAAGGTTTGGGCAATATTTTGTATCATATTCCTTAGCTGAGGAAGAGGAACTCTGAAAAAAGCAAAAATACACCTGTTCATTTATAACATAATCAAACAATACATGACATAAAAGAAGCTGTTCATCTTTACATTTTATGTGTAATGAATGTGAAAATGGTGTGTGTTAACTGCGAGTATAGCTGTGTAAAATGGTTGCTAGGAAGGCTGTATTACAAATTAAAGACTTTGATGTCTAGATCTGGGGTTCTAGCATGGGTCAAGTAGAGATTTTCACGGGATTCACAAGTAATCATCATATTGACTATTCACGTCTGTATGGAGATCACTTAACCCCCTTTAGGATTCAATTTCCTTTATGTGTAAAAGGGAACCAAAATCACTAAGCCCTTCTCAGGCTCATTTTGAGGATTAAATAAAATTAATGCAAATAAAGTAGTTGGTGCAGTACCTAGGCCCCATAGAAAGAAATGCTACATTCTTGACACTTTCCAGTATTACCCAGATCTCAACGGAATCTCCAACTCTTGTGACAAAAAGGTATCCCTAAGTGCAAGAGAAAGGAAAGAAAGCAGAAGAAAGGAAAGAAAGAAGAAATGGATTTAACACTTTCTCCTTGAAGCTTTGTAAAACTCTACAAAGCAGGTCTTATCATTCCCATTATACCAATGGGTAAACTGAGGTTCAAGAAGTGAAGTAATTTGTGCAAGGACACACAGGCAGTAGAACCTGCTAGGGCGCATCCATCTCCTTAGCTACCAAGTTCCCGTCTCCACTACCTCACGGTGTCTTCTGCTTAGATTCCCGCTGTTCACTGCAGCCATCACAGGAGGATGCTCTCCCTGCTGGAAACACATGTTCCTGGGGTATAAGCCCCACCCTATCTTCCAGGGGGACAGTACTTTTCTCACTTGTAAAAGGCAGTGGTGAAGAGGGAAACGCACAGGCTTTGGCACTGAGACAGATGTGGGGAAAATCCCAGGGCCACCAGTTCAATTATAAACCACACACACAATGTTGGAGATACATGGACACGTGAATGACATGGAGGGGGTACTTGTGCTTAATCTCGCAATACTCTATTTCCCAGTCTGAACAAGTGAGACTCATAATACCTACTGTTCATGGTTATGTAAAACAGATGGAATGAGGGAAAGAATCTGGTACAGAGTGGTTAACACGAGCAGTAAGAGAGCTGGGTAAAGAGGTGGCTAGGGCTGTTTCTGACTTGAAGCTCAGGAAGAGGAGGAGGTGGATCTTCAAATTCACTCTAACTTACCAAACGAAGTTCTCTAGGATAGGAATTACTCCCCTCCCCACCCCCACCCACGTAATAAAGAAATTGGCTAGAGCTTTCCCTATCCAGCACAACCTCAATCTGGAGCTTAGCAGTGACAGTTCTATTTTTGGCTTCAGGGTAAAACCTCTACAGGAAACTGTCTCTATCTGCCTAACTCATTTAGCTGGTGGCATCAGAGGCTGGCATCAGAATGTGATGGAGCAGCCTCTGCTCAGTTCCTTAGCTGGGCCCTCCTCTCTGCTCTCTAACCGCCGTCCTACCACTATCTTACCATTGTATTTTTTGTGCCTTTTCTTTTGCATTTTGAGCTACTACAAAAGTCTAAAGGCAGCTGTTTTACCCTGCCATGACACTCTAAAGTGTCTCATTCTGGACATTCTCGAATTCTTATAAACCCATACTTTCAAAATAACTCAGTTTTTCATATTCCAACCCATTGGTATAGGGCAGTCTCCTGGCAGGGTTTATTACATTGCCCTTTTAGACAGAAAAATGCACATTGGCTGGTTAAAGAGAGCTGTCATCCATATATGTCACAGCACCATTATTCCCCCACATTACAATTTCTGAATGCCACATTCATGATCTGTTCAAAATTAAAGACCCCTTCAAAACGTAAAACATTTTGAAATTTTCCACTACACCCTTTGAAGTTCCTGCTTGTGGTGTTAAAACATGTCCACAAATTGTTTGAAACTCCTCCCCTCAAAATGTGGAGCTTACTACCCTCTCCTTGAGTGTGGGCTGGATTTAGTAACTCAGTTCTAACAAATATATACAAATGTCATCCCTGCTTTTACCTCTAACTATTAGAGTAAGATGTATTTCTAAATAATTGCAAAAAAGTTAAGAAGGACCATGATAATATAAGATGTACCACTAGAGAAGTCATTTTAGAGTTAAGTATTCATTATTTGGTCAAAGGTGTTTCAGAGGTGGTTAGGGCAAAACACCTTTTTGCTAACTTAATTCTACAAAATTGCCAAAGTAAAAAACTGTAAACAGGCAAAATCCAAATCATACGATCAAAAGTTTGAGCAGAACTCTGTACTGGCCACATCTCAGACCAAAGTGTATTGATGGCTCCCACCTTTACTAACTGGTCTAGCTGGGCCTTTCTGGCACCTTTCTGCACTGTCCACACCAAAAGGACAGGGAGCTACTGTACTAGTGCAACAGATCTTTAAATTGCAAAACTGCTTGGTTTTGCCTTTTGACAGAAATGTCATAATTTTAATACATGAGATTTTGTTAGCAGTATTTTAGAAATGAGCTTAAAGTAAACAAAAATCCCAACTTACTCCTCAGCAGGCAGGCCAATTAACAACAACTTGTCAGATTCTTTCCAATAAGCCACATGAATTTGTTTCCCATTTAAAAGAAGGGATGAGCTAAGAAAAAATGGAATCAAAATGAAATTAGAATATCTTTAAATGTCATAAAATTATAAACAGTCATTCATAAAAGAGTACATATGGTATGAGTTAAGAACTGCATGTTAATAAGCAAATTTCTTGGCATACACCTAACTGCCACAAAGAAAAGGCAAGAAATTGTACAACAAAAACCTGAAATACATATTTTAAAAAACCCCACAAAACTCTGGTTCAAACAAAAGTAGACCCATTACAGCAAAAAAGTGGTGAAAATCTTTTGCTAACATTAACTGAATATATATAACATTTTTTCAAAAGAAAGCTTCCATCCCAGTGTGTTAATTTAACAAATCTTTTCTGATTGTCTACCTATAAACATGTTTACTAAAAGAGATTACAAAGAAACAAAGATGTGGTTCCAGCCTACAAGATGATCATTTAGTATGGGACACAGATACATAAAGAAGTAACTGAAATATGTCAGATTTAAACGTATTCTCAAGGAAACACTTTAAGTGATAGGTATATTCATGGTGGTGATGGTCTGAGTGTATTCCAATGTCAAAAATGATCAAATTATACACTTATATGTGTGCAGTTTCCTGTACTTCAATTATATTTCGATGAAGCTGGAAAACAAATTGAATGCATTCTAAAGAGATATACAATAGTCAACTATGGAAACATAGAGAATGATTCTTTCTTACAGTGTGGGGAGGTGGTGGGAAGAAGATAAAATAAAAACATTCTTTGTTGAAATTAAAATACATCCGTCAGTCTTTATTTGTTGAGTTCTTAGGATATAGTGTTAACTTTTATACTGCAGTAGATAAATGTGTGGGATTTTAAATATGAATTGCTAAACAGATTTTTTTCGAAAGGGTTATTACTTTTGCCTTTATAAAGTTTAAAAATGCATAGACAAATATTAGACTCATTTGTAGTCATAATTAATTTCACTGTAGTTTTAAAACATGCAACAAAGGACACACACTGCTAAGGAATCCCTGACATAATATTTATTTTTGCATTGATTCTTTCACAAAAAAGTCTTCCTACACACATTTACTGTTTTCCACATGTTTAACCCATATCTTATCTAATAAAATCTAAATATCAAGTAAAATATCTGTACTTTTGAGAAAAATAAAATAAAATCCACATGGAGAAACTTAAAACAAATTTTACTATTAATAAGATTAAAAATGAGGCCTGCACCTTGAAAACTTTATGCTAAGTGAAAGAAGCTAGTTACAAATAGTGACATAGTATGATTTCATTCTTCTGAAATGTCCAGAAGAGGGAAATCTACAGAGAGAAAGTAGACGAGTGGTTGCTTAGGCCTTGGGGTGGGGTAGGTGGATTGATAGCTAAAAGGTGCAGGGTTTCCCTCTGAGAGGATAAAAATTCTGTAAAATTGACTCTGGTGATGGTTGCACATATCTGTGAATATACAAAAACCACTGAATCATATACTTTAAATAGGTGAATTGTATGATACATAAACTATATCTCAATAAAGCTATTTAAAAAAATAAAAGGAGGCCTATGACATGTTTCTATGAATGCATTTATACACTAAATGGACCCTCAGTTTCTAGTATCCTGAAATAAAACAATCTTTTCTATATATACTGTATTAATAAAGTCCCAGTGTTAAACATCACTTTCATTTAGAAAAACAAAGAAATTCTTTTTCCTGTTGTCTTGCAGATCCTATTTTTTAAAATCCTAGAGGAGTCATTTTAACCAGAAGATGGGAAAAGAAAAGTTAAGCCTAGAAAATCCAACTTGATATTTTATCAGTATTAAGGGGTTCTAAAAAAGGTAAACTTTTTTTGGTAAAGTCTAAAACTGTTGCACTATTAAGGAAGAAAAATGGTTTATCATCTACAGATTTATTTTATGAAAAAAAGCAAAAACAAAACACAAGAGTTTGAGCCCTCTCCTTTCGTAAGTTAACTATGGACATTTCAAAGACAGGGCCTGATAAGTCAATGTGGAATGGGATACAAGGCTCTATAATTGACTCTATGATGTACTTAAGCTTTCAAAAAGTTATTTGATATCAGTTTACTTATCCATCACTGAGTGAACTTGCACAGATGATACTGACTAAAGTGTATGAGTATTGTGTGTTTTCCTATCATTGTTTTAAGAACAGAATATTCTGAAGTATATGAAAAATTCAGTGTTCAGTCATTTTTAGCAACCACAAAGGTATTGTCTAGCAAGTTAATAATCAAGATAAAAACGTGTAAAAGCCCAGACTCATTAAATGCTATGCTTCAGTGATATCACCTGCATGAAGAAATTCTAAAGTACAGGTCATTAGTCCAACTTTGCTGTTTAAAGTGTACTAAAACACTCAGCTTTGCAGATGTACTGAGAACCTACACTTTAAACAGAAGACTAGAAAGAAATAACTTACATGAGAAACAAAATATCTGCAGATATCATATCTGCCACATAGATATTTACATTACAGCTACAAATACATTTGTATAATAGATACCTGCCTTGGTATTTTCTTTGTCAGAACCAATGTAAAGAACTTGAAAGGCAGAGAATTAAAGCTAAATAAAAATCAATTATTACCTAGTAACTTGTGTCCCAGTTACATTTTCCAACATGTCACAGAGTGTGAGAAATATTCCTCTCACACTTTTAAGTTTCTGAGATGCATCAGATACTGGATAATGATAAAGGATTTCCTGCTGTTAAACGAAAA
The DNA here is from genome assembly GCF_048564905.1 of Vicugna pacos. Classification (NCBI taxonomy): domain Eukaryota; kingdom Metazoa; phylum Chordata; class Mammalia; order Artiodactyla; family Camelidae; genus Vicugna; species Vicugna pacos. The sequence goes on from NC_132988.1 coordinate 30,932,613, forward strand.
GAAACAGAAATGTCAATCCCTACCAAATTTTCCAATCACTATTGTTTTCATGGCAAGTTCAGACCTTCAATTAAGAAAAGAACAAGAAAATGCATCCTTTCGGTTTCCCTTGGAGTTTTATTCAAACATGAGATAAGTATGCCTGGAATTTTAACACATTACCTACTATTTAAAATACCACAAAACAAGTTAGAGACTGTCAGATTGGCCAGGCTATATATACAGAGTAGGACACTGATTAGTTGAAATAATTACAACTAATTTCAAACAATGTTTCAAACTTTAATCTCTTTTACAATAAATTCAAATGCTAGTATTTTATTATATTTCATTATACAGATATTCTTATCTCCTATGGTTACATATCTACACAGACACCACATGTAACTTTTAGGAGTCTTTAAATTTAATTACTTTCATTACTAACTTCTAAAAAATCTTCATCTTTGATGAAACCATTAAATCTTATTTAAGCACAAGGCAAGACTGCAGTTAAACTCACAAAGCGAGAGTACAAAATTAAACTACTGCAGATAGGAAGAAAGAATTATTATGATACTATAAAATCTTCAGTTTAAAGTTGAAAGTGTTTGCCCAACACAAAATAATCTGAATCCAAACTTTGAAAGAGAAGACATTTTAAATTACGGAAATTATTAAACCTATAAGGTAATTCACAAAATGCTTAATAGTTTTCTATTTTCAAGAAGAGCATGTTCCCAGGAAATAAATAGGTTTTACAAAATAAAATAAATTTCAAAATCAGGAAGTACACTGCTAGAACTTTTACACAAAGGGATGAATCATTCTGCACATCACTTTTTTGCTGTTACTTAAAGCCACATGCTATTTTTCTCACAAGGCAAATTAAAAGCAGGCAAAATAAAAATTCTAGATAGAAATCACAGAGAATTCAAAGTAACTTCCAGTTACACTGTTTAATGACAATATGCATTAATATTAATATAGTCATTATTGAAAGCCCAAACTCTTAAAATAGTGTATCTTTTCCCTGGTTCTCTCTCTAAAGAGTGTTCTACACTTTGCTTTGGTCTCTCTTTACAAGAAATAATTATGTGACTTGGAGTCCATGTCTTGGCAACTTTTACGTTAGGGCAAAAAGAAAAAATGATATTTATTATTATCTGGATACATCTGTTTTTTATTCTTATTAAGCACATTGAATATATGAAAATTGCTATGCAATATGCTGGCCAAATTCTCTGCCTCCAACAACTCAAACCTTCTGGCAATACTTCTAGTGTAAAAACAGTTACAAAACATTTTATCGTTAAAAATTAAGTCAAAGATCAGTTAAGATCTGTTATGTCTACTTAATAAATTTAAACCTTAACTGGCAGATAAACTTACTGTATTTAGCCAAATACCAAACACCACTTTAAACAAACACCACTTACTCTTTGATTCATTTTTTGAAATTTCCAAATCTTGTAACTTGAAGGAAACAAGCAGTTATTAAATATGTAAGTCACATGGAAACAAAATGACCCTATGACATTTAATTGTAGAACAAGTAATACCAGTACAGAGGTCATTTGAGAGAGTCTATTCCAAGCTCTGCAGTGACCAGCCTGGAAAGCCTCACTATTCAAGCCCTGGCAAGCTGCACAGTTCCTAACCCATTTAATTAGCTGTATTTTTAAGCCCTTGTTGGCAGCCTGCATTTGCAGCAGTTTCCACTCTGTACAATAAGAATAAAAAGGCTCTCCTAACTACAATGTTGATACAGGGCTGTCAACAGACAGAAACCTGTTCATCTGAGAAACATCTACACAGTTTCCCATGGAAAGAAAGGTAAGGGTGACAAAAGGCCTCAGTGCTATCCTACTCCAAGACGTCCTAGACAGACTCAGGGTGCTATCCCAGAAATGTGCTGTGTGTCTTATATAATAAATGGTTAAATTTCTCATTTGTTTTAAAGACATAAAGGACTAGTAATACGTGCAAGAAATTACAATTATCAACTCTAGGTCCCCACGTCTTTTTTCAGAACACAGAAAATTACAAAAATATATATAAGTAAATCCTTTCTTTTCCATGTCAGTTACTGACTAAATTTTGATCTATGAAGAAGCAATCCAAGGAAATACATCCTTTGGATTAAATGGCTTTGGCATTGAGAACATAGGCTGCAAGGATTTCAAAAGCAAAGAAATGTATGTTAAGTAAAACTTTTCAGATCTCACTTCTGCTCAAAGCATCATGATAAACTAGATGCTTTGAGAGAACTTTGTGCTGTAAAACTACAAGATTCATGGCCAAAATATACTTGTTGAATTGCAGGATATAGAAGTAGAGAGGTTTCCAGGGACATCATTTCCGTATCCTTCCAACTCCCTTCCGTAGCACTGCAAGGCAAGCTGGCCCTCAGCAGGGAGTGGTTAGTGGGCAGAAGGACAGGCAAGTGGTCTTGAGGGCTGATACCTACAATAGCTTCAGTCATGACACTGAGCACTGGGCTAGTGGTTAGGTAGGTGAGCTAAGCCTAGGACCCCTAAGTAAGGCTGTGTTAAACCCAGACCCTCAAGTAAGGCTGAAGTGCCCTAGCTCCGTGACAAGCAGAAGTGGCAAATTCTCTTTGGAAGAAGGCATTCCCCACTTAGAACCACGGGACTCACAAAGATAAAATCAAGCAGTAAGTTCACTCGATACCCAAGGATGTAAGAAGGCAAGCACCACAAGCCAGAGTCTCCACCAGGCCTTAGAGATACTGGAATGGGAAGATGTAGAATAGAGAAGAGCTATGTATGAAGTGCTTAGAGAAATAAAGTATAGAATCACTAAGACAAGCGAGCAACAAGAGACGATCAGGACTAGCACAGCAGATTTGCATGTAGATTAGTTAAAAACTTTTCAGGAACTTCTAAAAATAAAAATATGACTGTTTAAACCAAAAAACACCATGGAGAGGTTAAAAGACAGTTTGGACAGAGCAGAAGCAAGAACCTGAACAAAGAAAATAGAAGATTCCTTAAAAAGGAATGACTGACAGTAGACTCAGTAACAGCAATTATGGAAGTCAGAAGACAAAGAAATACTATCTGCAAACAGATTAGAGAAAACAACTTTCTACCTAGTTGGCATAAGCAATGCCATGTGTTGACTTCATTTTCTTTCTAGCCACACAGGAAGACGACATTTCTCACCTCCTTGCATTGGGAGAGACCATATAGCTAGTTCCAGGCACTGGAACATGAACAGAGTGATGTTCCTACTTTTAAGCCAAGTCTCTGAAATGTCCCTTGTGATAGTGCATGCTTTCTCTCTTCCCTCACCGGACAACTAGATGCAAAAGATCCCAGAGAGGACTCTGAAACCCTTGAGAATAATGGAACCACGGGATCAAGGACTCACATCACTGAGCCAATTGACCAGGAACACAGACATTGAAATGGGAAATAACCTTTTGTTATGTTAAGCCACTGAGACAGGATTGTTTGTCATAGCGACTGGCCTAGTCTCACAATGTAACATTATAAAGCTACATTTCAAAAAGGGTGAAAAAGACATCATCAGATAAGTAACAACAAAAGTAATTTTTTATCTTATTTTTACTAAAAAACGACTTACATATATGTTTTAAGAAGAAGAAAAATGATCGAATGAGGACAGTCTGAGATGTAAGAATAGTGAAAAAATTGTAAGCATACATGTAAATTTAAAGACGATTCAACTGTATGCAATGATATAAAATATACACTTTATGATATATACTTTGTATATTTTATAACATATAAAGTATTATAATAATAAGTAGTACTATTAGTAATAATTATGCCCAATTTACAGAATTTTAAAAAATGACAGCACTAAAATATTGATGACAAATGGCATGTAGGTGAAGAGGAGAGAAATGGAGTTAAGGTATACTAAGGGTCTTGAATTATTTTCAAAGGGGGTTAAGACAGTGTTTTACTTTAGAATCTGTTAAGACAAATATCATGATAAAATTTTAAGAGTAATCCCTAAAAAGATAGAAGCATCTACAGCAAGAATAATAATAATACATGGGTTAAAACTATCATGGAAAAAGCAGTTCAAAAAGAAATTTTTAAAGTAGAGGAAACAAATTCAGTTATTTCAGTCATCTCTATAAATGGACTCACTGAGCTTGTCAATTTGAAGATTGTTGTGTGTAAGAGACATACAAAAACAATAAAGACACAGAATGACTGAGGAAAGTGCTTATCATTCACTTGGAAAACTACGAAAAGTCCTTACTTCTTTCCTTTGCACGGTCAAGAAGACACTCACCTCTTCCTTTGATGCTTCTGAGTCAAGCTGTAGTGTGAGATACATGATGATGTGAGGAGAGTTTAAGATATTCTGCTGGATACCTTCAACGTCTTCTCCCCAGAGAAGTCTTACCAAATCACTAGTGTTTGACTGTGCCTTTTTCTGTCTTGGTTGAGTTGTGTCCTTTTTCACAGCATATGCATTTTCAAATGTCAGTTTCACCTTTAAAAAATTAAAAGGTTGATTTTTCAATGATGGAAAGTCAGCTGCAGTTTTCACAAAGAAGGATCTGTATGTGCACATGTGCACCCAGGTATGCATAGTATGCATAAAAGTCATCCTAGAGCATTGGGCTCCTTGATGGCAGGGACTGTGTACTCTGTTTATATTTGTATATCCAGCTCCTAGGACAATGTCTGGCACATATGATTACAAATGCTTATAGAGTAGGAATGTATAATTCTCTGTAATAAGTTCATTAATTTAAGCTTAATCACTGTATTCTAAGTATTGACAGGAAATACAAGAAATGCCATGGGGAAAAAATTAGTATGATCTGATAGTGTAATAAATAGCAACATTATATTATAAATGCCAACAGCACTAACTCATCTGGCGAAGGTAGAAGGAAGAGACTCAAGATTAAAATCAATCTCATACAACCAGAATTAGCTCTCCTTTCAAGTGAGGTGATACTCAAATATTCTTCTCTTAGACATTCTTTGTGATCATTTAGAATAAAGGCTAAGAAGAGTAAAAAAAAAACTGTCCACATGCTGGATCTTGGATCATTGTCCTATGAAGATTATCAGTTTTATCAAGATGGTTTTAATTTCATGGCCTGATGTCAAACAAGATTGTTAAGAGCCCAGAATGTGGCCATTTTCCAGTTGTTGAAAGGTAGCTTCTACTTCTCAATTACCTTTCTTGCAAATGGAGATATGTGTCTAGATGCCAGCTGGCCAAAGATAGCTTGCTCATTTCAAAGAAGCACTAGTGTATGGGGCGGGGGAGGGAAATAGGTGGAATGCATGGTTAGCATGCACAAGGTCCAGGGTTCAATCCCCAGTACCTCTGTTAAAAAAAAAAAAAAATTCAAAGGCGCACCAGTGTGTATCTTGACTAAAAGAAGTTTTCACTAAATACAGTTTTGTGTAGCAAGGACATCATCATAAGCTATACAGACACAAAATATTTCTAATGTTTAAGACCTTATCAGAATACAGATGAGTAAAATGGGACATTCTAATTGTAACAATACATAAAATTTTAAATTTAGACTTTAAAGTGCAATGATTTTTAAAATTAGATTAAATTTTAAATCAAAAAATAAATTCATGCTTGATCAAGAATAAAGAATAAATGTATATTAAATCATCACACTGTATAACTTAAACATGTACAGTTTTTACCAATCATACCTCAATAAAACTGAGCAAAAAAAGAAATCTTTTCAATATTTAAAAGCAGATAAAATTGTTTATATGCAGTAAGTTGCATTTTGAGAAAACATTTAAAAATTATTATCAAGACAGTGATGAACAATCCCTATTTTAATAATTTATTGAGAGGTACCATTTTTAAGGCCAACTTTAAATATATGATAAGCACCAAACATATCACTGTCACTCTTTTTAAGAATGAGTTTTACATATTTATATATTTTTAGCAAAAATGTTAAGTATATTATTTTTAAAAATTCATTCATAATCCCATCAGCTCACCCAGCTATTGTTAGTGTTGTACTATAAAATAAATCTATCCTGACTGAATAAAACCTTTCAAAAGGAAAAATATCTAGATATTCTTTTTTTTTTTTGATTGGCAGGGAGTGACTATTTATGGCTGTATTCAATTTCGCTTATCTGTAGCTGTCTGGCATTTCAGAGGCAGTAAGTTATCTTTGTCTACCTAAAGTAAATTAAGTTACATAAATATATTTTCTAAAACAAGTTTCAGATTTTATTTTATTAAAAAGTAGAAGAGACATGGGGTCTACATTCATTAATATGTATATATTTAGAGTTAAGATGAACCAGGTCACAACTAGAGAGTAAAGGGAGTTCCTCATGAAATTTTTCTAAGTCCAATGATCATGTTTTTTTCACAAAACATTTAATATTCCAAATGGAAAATCTCAACCTTTACTAAATTTCTAATGTTTTCTGCACACCTTATGCTGAAAAATGGGCCCTCAGTATTAGAATACAATACTTAAAAAGGCTGAGTAGAAAATTAGTATATTCAGAGGGAAAAAATTAAGAAAGCTGAACAAAAATATATAAAACAACTTAGAGACCCTATATGGGAACAATCAAGAGTTATCTGAGGAAAATTAATATAAGGATAAGGTGAGGAAGAGCTGAAGAGACACTGTCTCAGAAATGATCTTAGAGAGATGTGAAAAACAAAATTTCGTGTGAGATTTTGACCCAAATAGGCAACATGTAAGCATTATATGGCCTGAAAGACTACGTTCTAAGGGTGGCATCTGTTCTAGTGGGTAATGCTCAACCTATGTATACACAGATAAAAACAGAAACATAAGCATAAATATATTAAATTCTTGAAAAAAGATCTGATGCAATAAATGGCTTGGTGGTCAGGGGGTTCTTTTATCCGAGAATGAGGACTTGGAAGGGTCCAAATAAAATATATGGGAGTCTTTGGTGGTTTCCTTGGAAATGTGAGAAATCTTTAGAATCTGGGAAAATCCTGAGTGCAGACTTTGTACCAGTAGAGAAGGGAGCTTTGAAGACTGTTCCCCTGGCACCGGGCTCTGGGGAGGAGCTAGGTATGTGAATGGAGGGGAGGGTGAGAAATCTTATGGTAGGAAGCACGAGATGAGTGACATCCTAGGGAAGCAGGTGTCACAGAGGCAGGCTGGGTCGGCTATGCGTCCATGAGAGCCATGCACCCTAGATGTGGAACAAGGAGAAAGACGGGTCCTTGCAGAAAGAAACATGCCTCCGAACAGGGAGTGCATCTCTTTTCAGCTGAGATTTTTGTGGTTGGGGAGGTCAAAAGATAGGGTAGGACTCACCAAAAATGGCAAAAGGAAATGAGCTGGTAGACTGAAAAATTTACCAATTTTACCTTAGGTGGCAACAGAAACCTAAATTTTAAGATTGGTTTGCTCTGCCTAGTGAAGAAGGACACACTGGAAAACGAACTTTAATGTTACATTTGGCAAACAAACAGCATTTCTTGTCTGCGGTGCAACACAACCTTTTCCCCTCACCAGGACAAGAACTCAAACAAATACACCACAGAACCATCCATTAACATTCCTTAAGGAACTATCTTAGCCACCATTCTTCTGATTTAATGCAAAGATAATTACTCTTTAGCAAGACATTTTGAAAGGCTTACATGTTAAGCAGTTATAAATGTCAGGAAATCTGGTTGCTTTGATAAAATGATAAAAGGGTGAGATAGATAACTAAATTAAGAGTTGAGTGCTATTTTTTTAAAGGGGTTGGTATATGTAAATATTAAGGATGTTAATGGGTTCTATATGAAAAATCTTTAATTAAGAAACATCTAAGATAGTTTATATGAAGCTTCTTGTAAAAAGGGTTTTTCCGTTTGAGTTTACATGAAGCTTCTCATAAAAAGGGTCTTCTGTTGTTCCTCCATGGACATTAACCTGTGACAAGTTTCATCACCTCCTGTCTCCCTCAAAATGTTTTCTTGTTTGTGCGGTTTGCCCATCCTTTCTTTCCTCCTTCCCTCCCAGTTAAAGAGATGACGTGGCTTCCCTCAGGTCCAAGGAAATGCTCTGTATAAATTACCACTTCCAAAATCTTGTTGCTCCCTCTACTTCTATCTCCAACCCATCCCATGCAACAAGCAATGTCTCTCCAGCCCCTGCCAAACCAACCAACCCTCTCTCTCCTCATTAGCTACCATGTCTTCCTCTTCACACATGGGACCTAGGGAGACTGTCAAGGTTTGAAGCAGCTCCAGAGCCAGACCAGACTCTCACCTCTGCCTCATGGTCTGCACCATCTCTCTCACAATATCTCTGCTGCTCTCTGCAAGCCTGATCCTTTCTCTTTTGCCTGGCAGATGCTTTGAATATTCCTTAGCCAAAATTCTGAAGGAATTGAGTCTACTCTGCTCAGCAAATTCTCTCTCCTTGATCCTCCTCTCCTGGGCAATCTCACAGGACCGCTGAAGACAGAACCTGGAAAGCATCTTGGACTCCGCTCTCTCCTGTAGGAAGTGCTATCCTCTTCGCTTCCCACATACTTTAAATCAAATCTACTCCTTCTCCTCCATCTCCACAGCCAAGGCCTTTGCTGAGGTCTTCACCCCCTCTCTTCTGGACTAAAACCAACTACCTGGTTTCCCAACCTCCAGTCACGTCTAAATATATTACTAAAATGAAAATCTGATCACCTCGGTTCTCCACTTTAAAATACTGAAAGAGCTAGTTATTTCTGGGCTCTGAAAATTAAAAAAAAAAAGTTACAAATACTTTAAAAAAAATTTACCAGTCGACTTCCTAATTTTTCCACAGTATATATGAGTATCATTTTTGTGGAACAAGGAAATAATAAACATTAAAACATTCTACACAAGTATCATCTCCTTTAAGATGCCTTTTCTTCTTCTTTTAGGCCTAAGAAGTACTTAGAAGGTATGGGTCTAAGGTTAACATTCTGCAGATTGATCTCCCAGAAAAGGAGTTGGTTTCCTCCAAAGCTCGAGGAAAACTGGCTGTGGCACAGTGCTCAATGCAATCAGTCCTGGTCACCTGCAATGTTTGGACCCGACCCCCTGATCAGGCTCAGGGAGGGGATGGTGCTCTACCTGTATGATTACATGCTTTTTGAATAAATGAGTGCACAGAGCTGTGGCAGCAGACCAAGGTCACAAAAGTCAAAAATTAGAAGAGTACCTGTACCTTCATTCTTGTCATTTGAATTTCTAAAAACTTTCTTTTTAAACCCACAACTTTTTATTAAAAAATTTTAAACCTAAAGAAAATCACAAGAAGAAGACTGATAACCTGTATATTCCTCCCCCAGCTGTATTCTTCACCAATTCCTCACCCATAGTTACTGTTTTGTCACATTTGCTTCCCCACCTCTTCTCCCCTCTCCTACCATTCTCACCATCTCTGTGTATTTAAAAGATTGTTTTGCCTGACATTATGCTGTACACCAGAGATTGATACATTGCAACCAACTGTATTTGAATGAAAAAAAAAATTTTTGGCCCACACCACTTGATCATGATTTGCAGCTATTTGAAAACTTCATCACTACATATTTTAGCACATGTCTCCTAAGGATACACAAGCAAATATAATTGTGACACTTAGGAATTTTGATACTAAACACAATACTAATCTGTAATAAAGTCCATATTCAAATTTCCCCAACTGTCTCAATACAGCTGCTCCCCACTGCAGTGCAGGATCAGTTCAGGATTAGTCACTGCATTTGCTTGTACGTCAGTTCAGCCTGGCTTAGTCTAAAATAGTTTCCTAACCCTTTTTTCTTTCATGATATTAACATTTTTGAAGAATCTAAGACAACTGTTTTGCAGAACGTTAAAACCTGGCTTTAAAGGAAATGATTTGGGTTCCTTGTGCCTCACCTAGTACATAGGCTATGCCTTGGGATTTCACTCTGGTGTTCTCAACCTATTTATAACAGAACTTATTTAAAATTCAAACACAGAACTGTAATGTTGGAATGGGGCTCTGAGATTTATTCTCTCAAATCCCCTCTGAGAAAACTGAAACCCAGGAGAGTTTGGAAACTTGCTCAGTGAGAGGTTTGAAATAAAGATCTGCCCTCCTCCTCCTCAGTGACCTTTCCACCACATTACACACTGTCCCAGGGCATCTTCTGTTGGATGACAAAAAGCATTTCAGGCTATTTTTATACTCTGAGTATAAGTTAAAAATGTTACTGTTGGGTATTTCCAAATTATATCTCCTAAGGTATTCTTGATAAATCCGCATTCCTCTTATTGCTTGAATAACTGTTTGAAGTGCAACAGATACAAACGAGGTAAAACAACTTTTTCTGACACAAGTCTGCTGCAGTTAGTTCTGGCCCAGCAAGAGGAAGGGGATGCAGACACAAAGGTGCCCCCCCATGTGTGTGAAACGGAAGGATCATATCAGCTCCAGTTCTTTGAGTTATTAATTCTGCAACCATGGACAGATCATTAACTCTCTCTTAGATTCTTTTTCTTCTTGTGTAAAATAGGAACACAAATGATCAGACTCCTACAGATGGTTATGAGGAATAAACGAAACTATCAAAGGAAATGGTATCAGCAAAGCACCAAAACGCTTCCTGGCACAGCCACTAATTCCCTTCCTAATTCTCAACTTGTATATAGTAAAAATCCCCTTGAAATTATAGTAAGAAGACAAAGCCATGCTGGAGTGCAACATACTCTCTCAATATGATAATTCCAACTTGCAACAGTTTTTCTTCCATCTTTGAGACAAATTGCTGTTTCCTCATTTTGGCACAAGCTCTAAGAATAGGCACTTAACAGTCATGCTGTTATATATATATGTATATATATACACACACACACATACATATACATGAAAACATATATATATTTTATATATATATGTCTTGTATATACACATACACATTTGTTTGAACATAGAAGCACACTTAATGCAGCTGTAAGGCGACTAGGCAAACAGCAGATACACAACACCTATTTCATGCTCAATGAGGACATGGAAATGGTGGGTGAAATTGGGCCAAAATATTTAAATCATTATTTCTTTCTCCTCTTTTTTCCGCCAAGTGTGCATAGCTGAATTTGCAAATGTTAATTAAATATACATATAATGTAACTCCACTGGAAACGTAACTCTTTTTTTGCAGACAGAAAGGATGTGGCTGAACTCCGGCAGTACACCTGCAACTGACATGGGCGAGAAAGGAGGAGCCCTGACTCAGGGCTGAGGTGCAGCCAGTGTACATGGGGGAGGCTGTTTCAGTTGTTAAAACACTGTAATTCTTCATTACTGAATGGTAAGTAGCTGCCGTCTGAGCCCCCTGAGGTGCCCCAGTATCTTTGCCCCGCTTCTTGCTCCCTTTCCTCTAGCAGCTGAAGGGGTAACAGCACACCCTACTCCGGCACTAGGCCTGGTGTCACCAGACTGCTATTATTTCAAACACCACCCCGTCTCCATCTCCATCTCTCTATCCACGCCTAGGCATTGCTGGTTGCCAGTTGCCCCAATTATTCTAGCACTATCATTTGGCATTTCCAACGCTAGCTAAGGTTACTGAGCATCTGTGTGTGTGTGTGCGTGTGTGCGTGTGTGTGTCTGTGTGTGTGTCTGTGTCTGTGTGTCTGTGTATTGGGAGAAGGAAGTGAACATAAGAGAAACCTTGTTTCTCAGAAAACAAGAATTATCATCATGGGACCTATTATTTCAGAATCTCCTATCAGATACAGATAAGATTCTGATTTATCAAGCCTTCTGTTTTTCATCCTCATCAATCCAAAAACTGTTTCATCCTCTCACCGCCTGACGGAGTCTCTAGCCAGCAAAAGCGTATCATCCTCCACACCTCTTCAAAGAGAGAAAGCCAATTCCTGATGTTAACAGGAGCAGCACATTCACAAATAGGAAGTACAGCATTTTAAGACTACATCTAATGACCTAAAAAATGTCATCAGTAATACAAAATGTCAATGCTTAGAGTGTAACTGAAGAAAGAGATTTATTTTTACCTAGAAGGAATGAAAAATAATTCATTAAGTAGCTAAACAAAAGCTCAGCAGTGAGGCTAAACTAGGTAACGAAAAAACTCAACAAAATAGAATAGTTTTTAAAATGTAGTTTAAAACTACATTAAAAAACTTTATAGAAACTAGAGTTTAAGAGAATAGAAAATTCCATGACTGTCTTAAATGACTTTTCTAGGAATTGGACTCTCATCAGCACATATGGTACTTATAATGCAAAGTTGGTCATTATATATATTTTTAGTATTGTTCTTGTTCCTGCATGACTCGATATTTGTAGATATTTCTCTCTCTCTTTGGAACAATCTCCAAAAGCTAAAAACGTTAACAAGCATTTGAAAATTATCCAAGAGTGTAAGTATAACTTACCCATTATACATGACTACCTTCAGAATAAAAAAAAAAAATAGCACGATATACTTATTTCATATAATTCATCATAAAACACAGAAAAACAATGTCCACACCTGCATAGGTCCAGGAATGCAAGACAGAACTCTCTCTATGTTCTCAGAGGTCACATCTACATCGTTCACAGCAACAAGGACATCACCTGAAAACAGAATCATAATGAACGATAAATGCGTGAATATCCAAAACAGAAAAAGATCTAGAATGGGAACATTAAAAAAGCATCTATTCTGATCTCCTCAAAGTAGAACGGAAAATATGGTACAGACATTCGGGGACTTGTCCAAGGTTGTAAAGCTCAGTAGTGGCAGAGCGAACTTCCCACTCCACTCTTTCTTAAATTAAATGCAGCCCAACATTGCACCACAACTAAATATAACCTATGAATATTTAAAGGGACGAATATTTTCATTTTTGGTACAACTAGGAGAATTACATAAACCCAAGGGACAAATGGAAAATTTGTAGCGTAAACCAAGTCCTGCACTTAACAAAATTGAATCTAACCACTTAGACCCATAGTGAAAAAATGCAGCTGAAATTTTAATTAAATCCATGTGGTACATCATAACTCAATAAGCTGGGTATTCACTGCTATTGCTGATCTGTGTCTACACACAGCTCTTTGTTTCAAAAGTCCCCAACCACATCAAAACCCATAACATGTTTTAGTATATATCTCCTTTTCCATGGCTTCTCTTTAAATGTGTATATTATCAAATTTAGTGGCTTTAATATAATAAAGATCACTGTTAAAATGGAAATTTACTTTCACAACATAAAGGTAGTATCTAAACACCAGTGAGCTATATTAATAGAAATATGCACATACCAAGGTTATTTTTTCTCATCATTCCTAAATATATCATTAGGAAATTGATTAAATAATTCATACTCATCTATTCATTAATTCACCCAACAAATACTTATTGAGCACCTACTGTATGCTAGGCACTGCTCTAGGCACGGCAGATCCAGAATTGAACAAAACAGACAAAAATCTCTACCCACGTGGAGTTTAAGATAATAAACATATATATAGATAAAACAGTGTTGGTAGACAATACTCCATTGGTCTCTCACGTTTCTGTACACCACACAAGCCCAGGCCCTGAAAGTCTTTGTTCTGTATTATCTTTTCAAGGATGCTTGTATGGTGAACAGTTTTGGACAAGACAATGTCTCCCTCCAGGGCAAATGTAAACAGTACAATAAGGATAGTGTCTCCCTCAATATCTTACTGTTAATAATTGTTCTTTATAAAAGATTCATGCTCCCTAAGCTCAAAGTTCTTCTCCTTTAATGCAACCCACTATGTATAGAGGTGTCACCTGGCCCTCTTCCTCATGCCCTGTGGGAATGAAGGTTGGGGAACAGAAGAAATTGGCGTTACTCTGGCTACTGCTGTTCCTCCCTCTCCCTTCTTTCCTTGCTCACCTTTATACTTGATCACATGGGAAAGGGATTAAGTGAGGAATGAGCAGGAGGAGTTTCTTAGGCCATGCTCATGAAAGCTTGCATGGCCTACACTAGGTTTAGAGGCTCAAGAGATGGTATTCAGTTGAGAGTTCTGCAGGTGAGAGTTCCACCAAGCCACACACGATGGTCCGCTATTGCAGCAGGTTGACCAATCCAGTAGTTCTTCTTAAAAGTAAGAAATGTATATATAGTTATAGCTCTGTGGTGTGTAATAGGAACTAACACGGTGTTGTAAGCCAATTGTACTTCAAAAACAAACTCATAGAAAAAGATATCAGATTTGTGGTTGCCACAGGTGGTAGGGAGATGGAAGAATTGGATGAAGTTGGTCAAAAAGGTACAAACCCCCAGTTATAACATAAATAAGTACTGCATGTAGCTTAGTGGTAGAGTATGTGCTTAGCATGCACGAGGTCCTGGGTTCAATCCCCACGATCTCCATTTAAAAAAAAGTAATAAATAGATAAATAGCCAACATTTGTTTAAAAAAAGAAAGTACTAGGAATGTACCATACAATATAAATATAATTATCACTGCTGTACATTATGTATCAAAATTGTTAAGAGAATAAATCCTGAGTTCTCATCACACGGTAATTTTTTCTATTTATTTAATTTCATATCAATATGAAATGATAAATGTTCACGAAACATACTGTGGTAATCATTTCATGACGTATAAGGCAAATCATTATGCTGTACACATTAGACTTAATTTGAACCTCTCTCAAGGAGCATAGTAAGAAAGATGTAAAAAGTATTTTTAGACAGTCTCTTCATCTTTGCCTAGCTGTCTGCTCTCAGGTAAGAATGACAAACAAAATATAGGAGCACCGATGTAAAACAAAACCACTTAGATCAGTCTAACCATGGGGTCTGCCGTCAGTAGATTATGCTATCCTCACGACACCAACATAGTGAAACCATTTTAAAACTTGTTCCTTTAAACTAAAACTCCATTAGATAATGTCCCACATGACTTTTTTTTTCCCTCCAAACCCTAACAAATACAGTTCTGTAGTTTAGTGTTAACTGAACTATCATCTGAAAGCATCATGTCCAACAAACCACTAAAAATAGGAGACATGTATCATCACAAAAGATACGAAAATAAATTTTAGAACAAGTGCAGTATATACATAATAGTTTTAAATGTTTAGTAGAAAATTGTCTCTTTCTACGAAAGAAGTATTATATCCACTTCTCATTCCCCAGATATTTGCTTTCCTCAGGTTTTTCTGAGGATCTCTGTGAAGCGACTCAGAGATGGCAGGCTTCCTGGACATCACATCACTGCAGTGGGCAGCCTGCACTCCAGGAAAGTTCTTTTCAACAAGTGTATGGGAGTCATTAGTATGCATAGTCCCACTTCAAAGGCTGAAAGGAAATGAACTGCATGAATTGGTTTGAATCGTTGAATAAGAAATTACCTTGGGATTATGGATGGGTAGAAATAAGGGGGAAAATGTATAAAGAGATAAATTCAAGAATCAAATAAAACATAAAGAAAGGAATCAATTTATCACAATGTTTAAATCAACTCTTCAGCGTAAAGTGAATTTGAGAAAACTCATCAGTTTCTCAGCATCTACTTAATATCAAACAATAAATATGTACTGAAGGGCTCCTACATAAGGCACCAAATACTATGAAAATATATATGTAAAGTTTGCTTACTCTTCCATATATGAAATGAATATGCTATACACAAAGGATATACAGTTTAAGAAATTTTGAAATAAAATTATTACACATAAATGTAGGAAAAAGAAAGGATACATATCAAAATGCTGCCTTTGGGTAATTGGGCTTTTTATATTTTTTGTTTAATTACATTTTCGAAATGGTCTACAATAAGCATATATTAAAAAAAATTAAAACTCACATTTTACAAAACACACACACTGTAGTAGGCAGAAGAACTGTCCTCCAAAAATGCCCACAGCCTAACCTCTGAAGTCTGTGAATGTGTTACTTTACATGGGTAAAGGAACTTTGCAGATGTAGTCAAATTAAGGATCTTGAGACTGGGAGATTATCCAAGTGAGCCCAATGTGATCACAGGGTTATTATAGGAAGGAGGCAGGAGAAAGAGACTTGAAGATGCTATGCTGCTGGCTTTAAAGATGGAGGAAGCTACCACATGGCAAGGAATGTAGGTGGCCTCTAGAAGCTGGCCAAGGAAACGGGTTCTCCCCTGTAGCCTCTAGAAGGAATGCAGCTTTGTAGACACTTTGATTTTAGTGCAGAAAAACACATTTAAGACTTCTGACATCCAGAACTACAAGATAACAAACTTGTGCTGTTTTAAATCACTAAGTTTGTGGTAATTTGTCACAGCAGCAATAGAAAATTAATACACCTGCTTAACAATATAAAGCAACCTTGTCTAAGCACCAAATGAGAGTCAATGAATGCTAAAGAACAGATGTACAAGGTACATTGAGAGGTCATAAGGAAAATAAATCAGGCTTGTTAGAAGCGGGTATTTATGTACAGAAGGACTGGGAAATACGGATGAGGCAGTGGCATGGGATCAGATTGTGAATTTAATTTGATCATTTAAATTAAGCTGAATTTCACTTCAGAGGGGAAAGAATCTGGTTTTTGAAACACAGTTACATACTGCCATTTTATACATTCAAGTTAGTGTATTTACTGACTTCTTAAGTTTTCAAAGAATAAAAATTATTCTATTTTTTAAACTTCAATATCAACCTCTCATCTATAATATACAAACACTAAAGTAGACAAAATTAAGGTCCTTCCCAAACTACCATTCTTGAAGTCCTTGAATAATGGTAGCTCATATATTTTAACTATCATTTAGAATATTAAGTAAAATATCACATTCTCTAAAGATGTTGGATAAGAAACTAGTGTAAGGCTTTTATTTGTCATTAAATAGAAAATAATACTACAGAAATGTTGTAAAAATTATCAATGACCCCAGCACTATAGCCCTGATTGTTTTTGCAAATTATCTTTAGTCTTTACCTCTGTTGACACAAATGAGACATTGAGGATTTCTGTCCTTTTAAACTTCTCAAATAGGAAGAATTTTTATGCTGGTATATAGTTCTTAGAATTATAATTTTAATTGTCAAATAACATCAATTTATTTAATTACAACTTGAATAACTGTACATTTTCATACTTTTTCCTTTTTATTTTTACTAAAAAAATGCTTCAATACATGTTTTCATGCACATAGTGCTTCCTCTTTTTACATCTGGAGGCAAAAAGCTTTTTCTGTAAAGATCAGATTAGCAAATAGTTTAGGCTCTGCAGGCCACATGGTCTTTGTCGCAACTCAACTCTGGCACTGTAGCTTGAGAGCAGCAATAAATGCATGAATGTGGCTGTGCTCTAATAAAATTTTATTTATGGACACTGATATTTGAACTTCATATAATTTTCATATATCATAAAATATCACTCTATTTATTTTTATTTTTTTAACCACTATAACTGGTTAAAACCATTCTCAGTTTGCAGACTGTGTAAGAACAGGTGGTGGGCCTGACTTGACCTGCTGGCTGTGGTCTGCAGATGTGTTTTAGGTTATTTCTTTAGGATAAATGTCTCAAAATGGACTCACTGGGGTAAACAGTAACTACACTGCTGTAACTTAATAATGGTTTCCAAATTACATTTTGAAAGGATTAAGCCATTTATTTTCTTTCTCATTAAAGAGAAATCTTTTGGTACTTTCCCTGCCCATCCAAGTGAGCAACATGGCAAGTGAAAGCTCTCTGTGTGGAATTCACAACACATGGGTCCCAGCTTTATCACTGGCTGGCTGCTCTCGGGTAAGTCACGCAATTCTTCAGGTGCTCATCTGTAGAGGGAAATAACTGCACCAGAAGCCCTCAACAAAGGCCTAAAAACTCTAAGTCTGTCTTTCCAGTGAACTCACTGCTTCAGTCATTCCTTTACTGGTGGATCAAGTACCACAGATAAAAATGTGGGGAAAAAAGTGATGGTGAGAGAGGAAAGACAAACAAGCAGAGTTACTTTCATTAAGAATATTGAAATTTTACAACTATTACAGAAGACAATAAAAATGTGTACCAAATAACAGTCTGCAAATTATTAGAGAACAAAACCATACATTATGCGTTCATAAAAACCAAATCTGTCTTTTCAAAAGAGCATTTCAACTGTTTTCACTAGGAACAACCCAAATGTCTATCAACAGTGGGATGGAAAAATAAACAGCATATATTCATGCAACAGAATGCTACGTAGTGACAACATGGCTATTTCTCATAGATTATAAGCTAAAGAAAACAGAAACAAGAGAATACACACCACATACTTCCATACCATATACCCATTTACATGAAGTTCAACAACTTTTATTGATAGAAAACTTCTGACTTTTGGAAGATACCCTTTGGGAACGGGGACTGATGTGGAGTGTTCTGGGTACTGAAAACATTCTGTATCTTGACCTGGGTGGTAGTTACACAGTTATATACATATGTCAAAATTTACTGAGTATACACTTACGATGTGTGCATGTTATGAATGGAGTTATACCTCAATTAAAAAGATTTTTTAAAAAGTAAACTAAAAAATACTTCAAAAAATTTTAATTAAAAGAGAAACTTAGCACAGGTGTTATACAAAATAAATTTATTCAGTGATCACAGGTGAGAACATTAGAAGCTAACACAAAAAGACTTTGAAATAAAAACTTTATTGTTTCCCAGAAATAGTGTTCAGGGGTGTAAGTGTTTAGAACATTAATGTGTAATTTCTCTAACCCTATCCTTTCCAATCCTCAAAAAATACCTAGTGAAAATGACCAACATTTAAATGGGTACACTTGAAGAAAAAATAAATCACTGAGGTGATGTGCAGTTTTTAGGATGTGGAAAAAAGGGGTACTAACATTTGCTCTAGACCAAGACAGGGGCTGGCAACAGGTAGTCCATGAGCTATCAGCTATTAAACTTTAAGAAAAACACAAAAACAGAATATAAAAACAAACATGCAAGCCCCTGGCAGCAGGAACAGCAAAAATGGCACCAAAAAAGGTAGCAAAACTCCCAGGAACCCAGCAAAGAAGAATCAGAATAGAATCTGCTGTTGTGAAAAGAAAGAAGGAAGAGGAACCAGTCTCACTGTACCAAGGGACTTAAGTCAATGGTGGGTCATCCTCCAGCCAGACAATGGCAGAGGTCATCCTGAGCAAACTGCACTGACCAGGACAAAGTTTTCATGATACGCCTGCCTGTGGGGTGACTGTAGTGCAAAATGTCACTATGAAAGAGGCACGTCAGAAATTATATCACAGGAGCATCTTGTGGGATTAGCAAACCCAACATGACATGAAAATCATCCATTCTTTATCCCCAAAGTATATAATTTAAAAAATACAGAACATAATCATCAAATTAAAATCTTGAATGAGTAGAGAAAATAATCACCCATAATGCTTCAACACTTACCCAACACTATTAGCATTTTGCTGTATTTATATTAACTTCTAACTGTGGTCCCTGCATATTTTCTTTTTACATAGTTTATTCATTCACTCAGTAAATGCTTTTTGAGGATTTAGTATGAGCCAAGCATTTTGCTATGTACCAAAGATAAAATGGTCAATTTGTTCTGACAAATTTCCTTTTCTACTTATTAGTAAATTATAAACTTTTCCATTACAAACTTGGAATGAGCCTCATTTTCTAATTTTTTACTGCTATTTAACATATGCAGGGAAGTGCACAAATTGTAGGAGTACAATACAATGAATTATCGCAAAGCGAACATACCCATGTCACTATTGCACTCAGGTTAAAAAGTAGACTCTAGCACCTTGTGTATCTTTAAGTTATTTTAGTAGTGTTTTGGGAGTCTCTTCCTCTCTGGTTCGTTCTCCTTTCTCCCATTACAGATGGTGCAGAGATCATGCCTAGAGGTAACCGGCAGTCCTAAAAGGCTCAGCTGGATACTCAGACTGGAGTATCAGGGGAGAGGAAATATGGACTAAAGAGTTTCATAGGTCATAACCATCTCTCCACAAGGTTTCAAGAGAAAAGGGTAAAAAGAATTTTAGAGACTTGGCTATAACTCAGCCCAAATAGGCATTCCAGGCAGAGGCCCCAGGTAAGCATAAAGAGAATGCCTTAAGCTGGAGTATCCCAGCATGTGGGATCCTAAAATTATCGTGGTTGGCAACAACCAGGCAGGATTTCATAAGCAGGAATTCTGGCCTGCTTTGACAGAACTAAAAGAACAAACACTGGAGATATTTCAGTCCAGTTCCATCATTTTACAAAAAAGGAAGCTGAGGACTGAGAGGATGTAAGTACACGCTCGCTCCCGTTGCAGGTATCCACTGCTGCACAATCAATCTCCCAAAAAGCTCAGCAGCTTAAAACAACCATCGTTCGTAGCCATGTGTGGAGATGGATGTTAACTAGACCTACTGTGATGACGATGTCGCTATATACACAATGTAAAATCATTATGTTGTATACCTGAAACTAAGCAAATGTTATGTTAATTATATCTCAATTATAAAAAAAAAGAAAACAAACAAACAACAACCGTTTATTCTCTCCCCCAGTTCTGGGGTTGACAGGGCTCAGCTGAGGTTCTCACTCAGGGCTCGTCTTGCAGTCACAGCCAAACGGTGGTTGGGGCTGGATTTACCTGGAAGGCGTCTTCACTCATGTCTGGTGGCCTTTGCTGCAGGGAGGCTGGGGTCTCGGCCAGATCACTACTCATGGCCTCGTCACGTGGCCAGGCCTTCCTGCCGGCATGGTGACAGGCAGGAGCTGCACCACTTTTTATGAGCTCACTTCAGTCACACAGAACCACTTAAGCTGTAGTCACAAGCCCACCCAGACTCAAGGCAGCGGTTGGGGGAGGGACACAGAGACACATAGACCATAACTCTGCCTGGGAGGAGTATCAACATTACATTGTAAGGAGAGAATGTGGGATCTTGTTGCAACCGTTTGGAGCACACACTTTGCACGGATGCCCTTCCTGCAGGATTCCTCCTTGCAAACCCCTATCACAGCACTTATCACACTGTGGGAAACCGCTGATTTCTGACCCACCTTTTCCACCATTGTATGAGCTCCTTAAGAGAAGAAACTGGATCATCAGAGTCATCTTTGTATTCCTGGTACTTCGTGGATGCTCAAAAAATTATTTGTTGAATCAATAAACAAACAAAATTTGGACTTAAAGTAAGAAATATTTTTAAATGCTTCTAAAGTATCTATAAAAGTTTTTATCAAAATGTTTTAGGCTGGGTCAACTTGAGACTGCCAGCTTTGAGAACTGTTAATACCTTTAAGTTTCATTAGTAATATATTCTCATCTTTGACTAATCTATCTTTAAGTACTAAAGTTGCTACTAACTCAAACATATCCAACAGCTTAAAATGTATCAGCAACACAAAATGCTCATCTTAACATATATTCAAAGTAACTTGTGAATTTATTATTTTCCCCTCAAAATTGGTGAGATATTTTATGACAAACACCCTTAAGAGGAAATTTATGTACAACACCACTGTTGCTAAATATGCCAAAGGAAATAGTTTAAAACCACTCCAAAAACTTAGTGTACTCAAGTGCAAACATACAATTTTAAAGTATTTTTATTCATAAATTACATATTTTTATATCATGTTATTGAATATACGTCATTCAAACCTAAATTATCACTGTCAACTTATTTTCTTTTTCTTGTCACAATCAACTCATTTTCTTTTTCTTGTCAGCAAGTACAACCAAGATGAAACAAAATTATATAAAATCTCAAAAATTACTTAAGCTGTTCCCTGGCCTAAACGAGGCACACACGTATATTCAACACACTAAAGTGTTTGTCTTAAGAACACTGTACCTTGTAGTACACCATCCTTACAATTACACTGTTGTCCCAAATGTAAAGTAGTCCTTAATTTGTTGAGAGTCTGGGTATATTTCTGTTTTGATCACTTTCCTCACGAGGCATCATCAGTCATTAATCCCCCCAAACAAGGACTAATGCTCACCAGCAGCACTTACTTACCGATTAATATCTGACCACTCTTCATAGCAGAGCCTCCTGGCAGCAGGCCATGGACCACGAGCCTCTCTCCACCGCCATGCTTTCCAGTTCTTCTCCAGCTCCACTTGGTCTGATGGATAATCCCAACTAGGACTTCCAGAAGCTTGAGTTGCTCTTTGGCTTTGGTGATGGTTAGCTTTTTAGGGTTTACATAAACATTCACGTCTTTGTACCGCTGTTGGACGACAACTCCTGTTTTCTGATTGGACTGATGCTTTAGGATGGATACTGGTCCACTGTCATTGCTATTTTTTTTATTATTGCGCTTGGGTAAAAGTTTTTTACTTTTTAAAATCTTAGTGAACCGCTTGAGTTTGGGTTCATATTTTTTTCCTTCTTTGTAATCATCTTCTTCAATAATAATCTCATTTTCACTGAACCTGACATGGTTCACAGTAGGTGTCTCAGGAAGGAGGCCTTCTTCCTCACCCTCACTCAACTCCAGATAAAACAGCTCTCCATTTTTCTGAACACTGTCCAGCCATTCAGGCTCAAGGTCACTATAAAAAAAGAGAAAAGATAATCTAAATAGCAGTCAAACATAAGAAAAACAGTTATGTCTTTCCAGCAGGAGGTGTGGGAGTATGGGGAACATGGATATGGGAAGGGCGAAAATTCTTTGATTATTTCAAAGTCTCCTTACTGTTTCTAACGTATTGTAAGCATCAACATTATTTTCTATACAGCCTTGAAGAACGGAGGTTGGAGAAGGGATCAAGATGGCATACAGATAGAAAAGAAAACAAATAAAAAAAGAGAAATGGCCCCCTGCTAGAATCTAAGGTTCTGTTTTGTTTTTAAATCTAATTTAGCCCCTGTGTGATTATTGTTCACTTTAGACAATTTCACTGGACAATAATTTACATTAGTAGTTGATTATGCAATTATATCCAGAGACATAAGACATTCAGAAACTGTACAGAAAAACATCCTCTTTCCATAATTATTCAGCATGGCTGACATGTTAAAACAAAAACTAAAGTCTACCAGCATTAAGAGACTTTGTGTATACAATAAATTTTCAAAAAAAAAAAAAGCATTAACTCACCATGAACTAAAACCTTTGCTGAAAACAACTAGTTTATAATCACAGTTAATAGTAATCACTACTGTAGCCTATTATTTCCATAAAATTCCTTTTAATGAATAATTGTGGTAGGAAGAGTAAACTACATATTACATAATTCATCATATGATTGTAAAAAGTTTTAACTGGGAAGCAGGCCATTGAAAAAAACAAAAATATTGCTATTAAAATGATTGAAACATACATTGTAAACTGACTATACTTCAAGTAAAAAAATGATTGAAACAGTATTAAAAAACAAAAATACTCATCTTAAGGTAACAAACCTAACTACAAACTCTAGCCTGTTAAATGCTATGAACAGCTTACCTTTCAAGCTGCTATTCTTTAGAGCAAAATTGGTCACAGTGGAAAAACTAACATGTAGAGAGAGATTTTTCAGAAACATGAGCTGTAATATCCTGGCATGAAAGGGTATAATTTGTGTTCTAATCATTCAGTCAGAAGACATTTTCAGTTTTCTGCAGTGTTTGTGAGCAACTCTGGTTCTTTTAACTTAAAAGCCAAAATGTGAAAATTAACACCCCCAGAAACGCACTGTTCTATCAGTCAATCTGAAACTAACCACTGCCCTGGTCCGTGGGTGATAATATTTATATAAATAAAATAATATATAAGAATTTTCAACTCTCTATAAATGGTTAAAAAAATAACTATTCCCAGATATCAAAACTAGCATTTCTTAGGCACTTGCTGATTCCCAGTGTGTGGCATCATTTTAGGCACTTTTAGCATCGATTCCTGTGGATGATTCATCATGTATCAATTGTTTTGACCATACCTATCTGTACCTGCAGAAATCAGTATTTAATAAAGATACATATATATATATATATCTTTACCCAAAGACTATACCAACTCACATTTCCACCAGCAATGAAAGAGACCCATTTTCTTAACCTCTAGATTTAAAAATATTTCACTTTAAGTGGAAGAAATCTTTTTTAAAAAAAGAGGAAGAAATTAAAAGAAGGGAGATAAGAGATAGGAATAAAGACAAATAAATGAATGTGGGAGTCTGTAAAAGGCGGCAAACCATATAATAAAAAGGAAATGAACTTGAGAAGTCACAGACCTTGGTTCAAACTCTGTTCTATTGAGACTTCACTTTTTTAAGTTTTTGTTTTCCTCATCTAGAAAATGGATTATAGCTACCTCACAGGGCTGTTATCAACAGCAAATAAAACAATGTGCCTGGCAAGGTAAATGCCAAATAAATGACAGGTCCCTTCCTCTCACCCTGCAGAGTCAGAACTGTGGAGAAACTTACACCTTTATGAGACACAGCTCTTATACTTCTGAATTTTTCCAACCCGTGGCAATAAAGGAAGATTTCTCCAGTGACCTCTATTTGCTAGGTTCCAAGCTAAGTGCCGGTGACCTAAGAACCAAAAGGAGATGCTGCCTTCAAAGCCACAGTTCAGAATTCCCAGGAGGATTCCTTATCCCTACTACAGGTGATTAATTCCTATTTAGATAAACATCAAGAGCACAACTGATCAATGTGTCAGAAAGTTTAACAGAGTTGGAAAGACTGCATTCTGAAATAAGTTCTATTAGAATGAAGGGAGTTTATTAAAACAACAATAAAACAAAAATCCCAACTTCTCATGGCAAGTATTCATTAATAATGAAATTAATACTATATGTAGATTCTCCCCACTCCAGGAGATGGAGCGTAATCTTTCCTCCTGTTTAGTGTGGACTGGACTTAGCGACGTGCTTCCAAAGAACAGTATGTAAAGTGAAAAATAGCAGCTTCACAGTGAAGAAACCTGGCAGATACCATCTTAGCCAAGTGACTGAGGTTATGAAAAACAAGGAAGGACTGAGAAACTGTCACAGACCAGAGGAGACTAAATGCAATATGATATCCTGGACTAGATCCTAGAACAGAAACAGGACATAAGTAGAGGAATGGTGAAATCTGAGAAACGTCTGGAGTTTTGTTGATGGTACTGTACTAATATGAATTCCTTAGTTTTCATTAGTGCACTGTATTTGTGTAAGATGTTAACATCTGGGGAAAACTGGGTGAAGGATATACAGGAACTCTCTGCATTATCTTTGCAACTTTTCTGTAAATCTAAACTTATTCCAAAATAAAAGGTTTATATTTTTAAATGAATTAAATCTAGCAGTTTTAATTCAGATTTCTGTAATACATGAGTCACATTAATCAATATTAATATAAATATTCATTTCTTTTCTGAGGTCCTACAGTACAAGCTGCAAAGTTGTCATTGTGTAAATGTCTTTCAATGAGATTCTTACAAGTTGTTTATTGTACTTTGTTCTAAACAGGAATAACTATTTACTTATAGTCTACCCTCAAAGTCTAACGGCACTTTAATTGGTTTCAAGGCCCTAACTGATGCAGTAAAGATGAGTAGAGTCCTTCTTCCCAAAGAAAAACTTGCTAATTTGCAAATAAGCAAGTTCAAGTTCTCTTACATAAGCTGTGACATAAATATATTAAAGAAAATGAACTTCAAATAATACTGGTAAGTTTCTCAATTACTGATGTATTCAAGAATTCTATATTGATACTAAATCTTTGTTTTTTTTTTTCACTAAATCTTTTTTCTTCTTCTAAGTTATCAAATATCTCAGATCTTAGTTTTATTAATGTCAGCATTTTTCATCAAATGAAATAGTATCAAGATTTCCTTGGCCACCATAAGAAAAACATTACGAAATAGCCAGCCCTCATGGTACATTTCCTTAAGGAAAAGAGACTTTTGCTACTACTGCTACTACCTGTTACATTATACATTTTTCCCCCTTCTTAGTGGGGAAAGCACTATGTGGTTTACCAAAGTAGCCAACACATGTAGTTACCCAGTTGCATAGTGCTAATAAATACAGCAGGACAATTCTAGGCACAGAGAAAAAACATGCACAATAAAAACAGCATGACAGATTATCAAGGATTCTAACTAGGGCTCCTTTAGTAAGTACTGATCTGTCTAATGCTTTTTTTGTGTTTTCACTTCTGTGCTCTGTTCACCAGCAATATCTAATTTTCATTCCTGAAGTCTTTTGATTATTTTATAAAAGAAAACCATGATTTTAATAGTTCAAGCCTATGCCAGCTGTTACAGCAGCTTGAGGAGGTGGGGAACCTGGGATGGGCAGATGATGCTCCTTCTGGACGAGCTACAGTCCCCACTGGGACAAACGTGAACCATGTCAGAGAATAGGAAGGGATCAGCCAGTGAACTACTGACTGCGTACTCACCGCATGAAATAAATTTTCACATCTCCACTGGAATTATGCTAATGAGCCTGTCCCCTACCCCAGTCCTCCAGCTAAACGGGGCATGGCTACACTTCACAGTTAAGGATACAGTCTAACCTTGGTAGAACTGAAATCACAGACCAGCAAATCATTTTCAGATAGGGATTTATTGTGCTTTTAAAGATGTCAGGTGGACAGAGAGCTCATCACCTTGGTGAAATGCAAGTTCCAAAAGTGAGGAATAAAAACTGCTATAGAAGGGGGGAGTTTGGAGAGATTAAGTCTAAGAGGAATCAAATAAGGTTCTAGGAGAAGGTGGCACTTTAAATGGGACCTTGAATGACTGTGACAAGTAGAGCTAGGAAGAAAAGGTGTTTTAAACAAAGAGAACAAAGTACATATAAATGTAGGTGTGCAAGAACATGGTAGGAATGAGAATGGACATTTCAGTGTAGCAATGTTATACACTGAATGTTTATGTTCCCCCAGAATTTATATGTTGAAACACTAGCACCCAATGTGATGGTATTAGGAGGTGGGGCCCTTGGGAAGTAATTAGAATTAGATGACATCACAAGGGTGGAACCCTTACGAATGGGATTAGTGCCCTTATAAGTGTCACAAGGAACTTGCTTCTCCTCTCTGCTATGTGAGAATATAATGAGAACTTATAGCCTGTAACCTGGAAGAGAGACCTCACCAGAACCTGACTATGCTGGTACTCTGATCTTGGACTTCCAGCCTCCTGAAAAAAAAATAAATTTCTATTGTTTATAAGCCATTCAGTCTAGGCTGTTTTTAAAACAGCATCCAGAGGTGAGACAAGTAGGAATACTGGTGGCTTAAAAAAAGACCATCAAAGATGAGATCAGAAAGGCTAGGGATAGGTCTAAAGGAGCTATTAAAAAGCATCCTAAGGAATCTGGAGTTTATTTGGAAAGCCATCAAGCTTTTGACTAGAAAAATGATTTACTAGGCTTTTTTTAAAAAAGATCAGTTTTAGGTTCACAGCAAAATTGAAGGGAAGATAGATTTCCCATATACCACATATACAGCCTCCTCCATTATCAACATCTCCCACCAGGGTGGTATATTTGTTACAATCAATGGACCTATATTGGACACATCATTATCATCCCAAACCCAAAATTTACATTATGGTTTGCTCTGTATACAATCTATGGGTTTGGACAAATGCACCACAATAGTATCATACAGAGCAGTTCCACTGCCCTGACACAATTACCCTAATATTTTAAATTTTGAAATAAAACTCAAAACATATGAAGGCTCATAAAGCTTCCCAGTACCAGGAAGACAGTTTTCATGTTAAAGAAAAGTGTATCTTTCCTAGGTCATCTATACAAAGATTCCATTTCCAAAGAGGTAGAAACATTTACATACTCAGACTTTAGTTTTCTCTTTACCTCCACGGCCCCTCAGAATATAGCTGTCTCCATCCTGAAGATGGAGAAAGTAGTGAAGCCTCTGACAAAGATGTGAAAACGTGTTACTTAGAGACATCTTATACAATGGTACGTTATAACCAAGAGTTCCTCTAATTCTGAGTCCCTCAAAACAAGAGAAGTCTTGATGACATTAAAATGTTAACACTTTCAGGCAAGCAAAATAAACTTGTAAAAGGATATTTACATTCCTCTTGGAGAATCTACTACTGTACGCATATATCAAATTGCATGTACAACTTTTATTTGTCAATTATATTTCAATATAAGCTGGAAAAAATAGAGAAAATGAAATTCACTTTGGATTAACCCTCTTTCAAATCAAATAAATACACGTCACTTTTAACATCTTTGTCTTCCTGTCAATCCCGTGTCATCAACTACATGCTCATGATTTTCCTGTTCCTAAGATTTAAGCAAACATTCTCTCAATCAGCAAAACTCAGAACTGAATGAGTATTTTTATCCTCATTTTAATATATGAAATGCTCACAGAAATTATGCGACACATCTAAGGCCACATGGTTAGCGGGAGGGAAGAATAGAGCGCAGGTTGTCTGACCCTTCCTCTTAATCCAGTACTCATTACACTGCACCAGGATGCCTCTCATAATAATCTGTTGAAAAAATTATTTTGATTTGCAAATGTGCTAACAGAATCAGTCTCATTTTCAAAAGTTATTTCAGGCTATCTTATAAAGACATTCCATTGTAATTGAAGGGGATTGAATTCTTCGACCAATACAGTCACCAGAGATCAAAAATGAAATATCAGTTGCTAGTTTTTTAATCTCAGCCTTCTCCTGATCACAAGGATGACCTGGTTAAGCATGTGGCTATCTGCTTCATTGTAGTTAGCTTTGTTGGAAATAGGCAAGCCTGTGTTTAATTCTATTTCTGATCCGAATTGCCACATTATATCTTTTTCAAGTAGGTTCTTTTAGAAAAAAATGTTTTAGACCTGTGTTTTAGAAAACAAACTCTGGCAGTTGTATGGAAGAAAGACTGAGGATGGGAGAAATCAGAGGCACCCAGGCCAGTGTGGAGGCTACTCTACTGGTGTAAGGGGGAGGCAAGCCCTCTGAGTAAGGCAGTATCCCTGAGAAGGGGGAAACAGTCAGGGGAGTGGACATCAGAAGAGGAAGTCAAAAGGACTGGAGACTTACTATATTTGAAGACCTGAGTAAGAAGAGAGTGATGTCAGAAGAAGAGATGGGCAACACTAGGGGAGAAACAAGGCAGATAATGAATTCTCAAACACACTGAGCTGGGAGTACAGAGAGATGCTAGCAGAGAATTACCATTTCTCATCATAAACCTAGTTATATACTATTTGACTTTTTAATTTGTATAAGTTCATAAAAGAAAATTAAAAGAGAAAAGAAGTCAGGGTTCAGAGTAGCAGAGAAAAGGGAAATATACTAAATGGTATATTAATATACTGAATCATGACTTTGAATGAAATATTTTGATTCTTCACGTAGTACATTTCTACATTGAAACCCCCCAAAAAGACAAATTTTGATATATCAGCACAATGATATCCTATTCAGAAATAAAAAGGGATGAACTACATATAGGCAATAGCATGAATGAATCTCAAAATAATTATGCTGAGTAAAAGAGGTCAGACAAAAAAGAGTCCATACTGATTCGATTTTTTATAAAATTCTAGAAAATACAAACTCATCTATCATGACAGAAAGCAAATAAGTGGTTGTAAGGCATGAGTAATATTAGGGAGGCACATGGGGACACTTTGGGATTAAATGGATATGTTTATTATCTTGACAGATGAATACACGGCAGCTTAGTGAACTGTACACTTTAAATATGTACAGTTTAGTGTATTTCAATTATACTGCAATAAAGGTGTTAATAAATTCCTGAAAAAATTTAAAGGACATATTTCCATTTTCCTCCAGTCTTCTAAGAAGGAAGTTCCTTAGCTTCTTACAGCTAAATCCTCTTTTAAAAGTATCCCTTTTTCTCTTCAACAGTCAAGGTTTTAAAGCTAACAACAAAAAAAATCCAAAATCCTAATGGAAAATAATAGAATATATATATATAAAACTAAATCACCTTGCTGTACACTCGAAGTTAACACAATATTGTAAATCAACTATACTTCAATTTTAAAAATTATATCTAAGCCATAAGATTGATAATTCTGGCCAACATGAACTAATCGATGTTGCTTCAATGAGTTGAATATTGTAAAGCAAAGCAGAGATGTGGCATTATTGCAAGCAAACATATGGTTTATATTATTTCAATATTGAAACTAGTCACTGGTTCCCTCAATCCAACACATGCAGCTTCCTCAGGCATTGCCAATGTGCCAGGTCAAGATGCACTGTACTAATCTAAAAATTTCCTCTTACATCATGTCTTAAACAAACCTATTGAAAGTACTTCATCACAATGTAGCCTAAAGAAATTTTATCTCAAAAACAATCCACTTATTAATTCTATATTGACAATCACATGCAGCTCAAACTGGTTATCAGTTACAAAGCATGCAAGAAACAATGGTAATTTCCAGAGAAAATATGCAAAAAATTAACCAACTACAACACTGAAAATTCAGGATACTTTATGTGAACCAACAAGTAGCGTAACTTCCTTAATTACCTCCATGCGGGCAGTGAAAGACAATGGGCAATTCGTATCTCTTAGTTTTCATGAGAAAGATTAGGTTCACATCCCTATACCTTTGATCTACATGTTCCAGTGTCCTGTCCAAGCTGGGAAGGCTACCACTTGCATTGGTGACTTTGCAGCTCAGGGAAGTAAATATCATAAGGAAAGAACAGAACAGAAACCTACTCGGCCAGCTCGGCAAGTCAACGCTCCTGTCTTACAGACCAAGAAGCGACAGTCATAAAACCTGAATCTTGGGAAGACAGAAATATAGAGCAGCAAAACAGTTTACAATAAAGATTTACTGTATTTTTATTATTAGGAAGATAAAGATAATGGAATATGTAGTGATTAGTGAATGACTGACACAGTAAGTTTAATGACCATTTAAAAAAAACTATAATATAATATGTATATACATGTATTCTGAATCACAAGATGCTCTGAAAAAACAAGTTTTGTGTTTTTTTAAACGGTGGCACTGGGGATTGAACCCAAACCTTGTGCATGCCATGCACAAGTTCTGCCACTGAGCTGTACTCACCCCTGAGATAACAAGTTGTCTAACACAAAGTCCTCAGTTTGCCCCTTTCTTAGTAAACGGGGGTAGCTCATTTATCTTCACCAAAATCAGGGTGCCCCATTTGAAATCAAGTCTCTTAAATTCCTGCACTGACAACACTCAGCTGTGTGACCACAGGGAAATTATAGATTTTTCTGTGGGCTAAGTGTGGAATTCTAAGATAGAAAGAAACCAAGAGTCTGAGTCTCACACTGTCTATGCCTCTCAGAGCCTGACCAAAGAAGGTTCCACATAATCCATTCTCCCTTCTAGTAGTCTTGCTTGATAGCCATGAATTTTGTAATTACTTTTTAAATGACTACAGTAGAAGACTGTACAAACTATTCAATATCCTCAAATTTGTACAAGTCTTCCAGAATATAATCTGTCCTCATTAAGCCTCCAGAGTATATTTAAGCAGTCATTAGTGGTGGTTCTCCCCCCATGCTTTTAAAGACAATTTTACCTATGGCTGAAAATAATTGCCAAGTAACTGATACTCCCAAATATACATTAAATACTTATATCTTTTATTCCTAAATACTCATAAAATGTCATCCTAAAAATGACTATGGCAGTTGCTGATTGATGTTTGGCACCAGGACCATTTCACCACTAGTCATTTCAAACTACCACTAATTGACTTTTCTAAAAAGTTCTTCATCCATAGCAGTAAGGGATAAATTGCTCCAAAACTGAAGTATAATTGGGTATTGTGAATCAAATTAATTTTTTCATTATTTTTAAGGATAAGAACGTAGAAAATAACACTTAGATCTTATGTAGTTTAAAATTACATCATGACATAAAACAAGGAAATCATGTGGATGTATAGGAAAATACAACAGAAATACCCCACAAAATGCTGAGAGGTTGTTCTCCATGGTGAGACGAGGACGGATATTATTTTATATACCTATTCATTTTTACAACAGGATAAAAAATCACATAATTTAAACAGTTGACTTATAAAACGTGGTAGGTTTCCCTTCACTCTAAATACTAACGAGGTTGAAGTCACAAAGATCACGACACCAAAGAAGATGCTGCGATAGAACAGAATTTTATGAACACTGCAACAGATACTCTCTCATATATTACAGAATCCACCACAAAGAAGAGAGCCTCCTCATCTCAGAACCACAAAAAACCTACAGTATCAAAGAATGGCAGTTATTTCGGCTCCCAATATCACACAACTGAAACGTGGTGCAAACAAACCTCACTTATTAAAGAACCTCAAACACTCAATCCCTACCACGCCAACACTCTCGAAGTACCCCCCAGCCCACGTGTACACTCTTGGGACAGAAGGGATGGATTGAATTGTCCCTCTTCGGGAACCTTACTCATAATCGGTACTCGTAGAGGAGTATGAACCCGAGTCGCTGACCCGATCTTCAAGATCACAATCCTCATCTTCTTCTTGTGAAGAAGGGTCTCCAGGGAGCTTCTCTGGGTTCTGACGTGAACCACATAACGCGGGAGAAGCCATCATCAGGGATGCAGCAGCCACAAGTGGAGTGATTCAAACCTCGCAGCAGCGGCTTACCGGGGCCGCCATGTTGCCTCCGCTCGGGAAGTGGTAGCGGCCACGTGACGACCAATCCTTAGCTGCAATTGGTGGCGGCTCTGGTTGCCAGGGAGACAGGGAAGCGTCTCCGAGAGAACCAAGGTGACTGAAAAGAGCCAATGAACTTAAATTTCTAGGAGAGCGGAATGGAAGTAGCTAAAACTTAAACCAGTTACGCACTCCTAAACACACTCCTTTAGAACAGCGTAATTTATTAACAGGCGGAATCCCCCTGGGTTTTTTCTTTTTTTTTTCCCTCGCGCTGTGCACTTTTGTTTCTACGCGGAACGGCTGTCCAAAACCTTAGATGCGCTCCGCCTGTGTTTCCCTCGAGGTAAAGGAAACGACCCTCAACCTCTTCATTCGTGCATAGAATGCATGGTTTTAAGCAATGCCTTCTAGGAGTTAATATAAATACGCGCCATTGTTTCTTTGGTTTTCTTATTTTGTAATTGCAAACGTTTTCACAGTTCTCCCAAGCAGATGTCGTAGAGGGGTGCTTCAAACTGGTGGCAATATTGTGAAATCAACTGCGTGTTCATTTTTTTTTTTAACATTTTTTATTGATTTATAATCATTTTACAATGTTGTGTCAAATTCCAGTGTTCAGCACAATTTTTCAGTCATTCATGGACATATACACACTCATTGTCACATTTTTTTCTCTGTGATTTATCATAACATTTTGTGTATATTTCCCTGTGCTATACAGTGTAATCTTGTTTATCTATTCTACAATTTTGAAATCCCAGTCTATCCCTTCCCACCCTCTACCCCACTGGTAACCACAAGTCTGTATTCTCTGTCCATGAGTCTATTTCTGTCCTGTATTTATGCTTTGTTTTTGTTTGTTTGTTTGTTTTTGTTTTTTAGATTACACATATGAGCGATCTCATATGGTATTTTTCTTTCTCTTTCTGGCTTACTTCACTTAGAATGACATTCTCCAGGAGCATCCATGTTGCTGCAAATGGCATTATGTTGTTGGGTTTTATGGCTGAGTAGTATTCCATTGTATAAATATACCACCTCTTCTTTATCCAGTCACCTGTTGATGGACATTTAGGCTGTTTCCATGTTTTGGCTATTGTAAATAGTGCTGCTATGAACAGTGGAGTGCAGGTGTCATCCTGAAGTAGATTTCCTTCTGGATACAAGCCCAGGAGTGGGATTCCTGGGTCATATGGTAAGTCTATTCCTAGTCTTTTGAGGAATCTCCACACTGTTTTCCATAGTGGCTGCACCAAACTGCATTCCCACCAGCAGTGTAGGAGGGTTCCCCTTTCTCCACAGCCTCTCCAGCATTTGTCATTTTTGGATTTTTGAATGATGGCATTTCTGACTGCTGTGAGGTGATACCTCATTGTAGTTTTGAGATTTTCTAACTCAAAATTTTATACTTTGATGAAGTGTTCTCTTCACTTAAATTGGAAGTGTAAACAGGTAAATTTTACCTGTCAAATACAAATACCTACATTAAATATTTTTGTAAGTACAAAATAATAGCTAGCATTATTGAGATTTAGCCTTTGCTCCAATTACTTGTTCATATGTATATGAATATATATGAAATAAATATCCCTATACTGAAATAAGGAAACTGAAGCTTAGAGAAGTTATTCATCTTAATGGTCACGGGGCTAGCAGACAACAAAGCCAACCAAGAATCGAACTAAGTCATTAACCACTAGATTATATTTCTTTCTCAGGACCCAGTAATTCAACTATTAGAGATCTTTTCTAAAAAAATAAGGGATGCAAAAAAAATTGATAAAATTTGTAAATGTGAAAAGCTGAAAGCAATCCAAATGTTCAATAGGGGAAAAGTTTAATACATCTTTATATATAAAGTATGATGAGTATTATGATGTTAATAGAAATGCTTTCAAAGAATAATGCATGGGTAAATTGTTCTTATTATAGCAGGTAAAAAAGGTATAATTATTTTCTGATCTCAATGGATGGGTGCTGGGGATTCAACTTGAAACTGTATGGTTAGACAGCAGAGACTGAAAGACAAATGGTCAATTTATAACGTATAGTGATAGTATTATGATAAATTAGAGTTCCATTGGAATACCCAAAGGAAAACAAACTAGGGCATGTAGGGCCACAGCAAATTTCTTAGAGGCAGTCTTAATTTGTTATTGTGGGATATTATGTTCCAAACAGAGAGGAGTAGTGGGGGATGAGTGGCCCAGAGCGGTATATGTATGGAGAACTCAAAAGAACCTGGGCAGTAGCAGTCAAATATTTAAACTTTAAAGCTGCAATTTAGTTTCATTTGTCACATTAAACTATGTATATCTGAATATTCTAAGTTTTATGGTTTTATTTGTATAAATTTCTTTTTTAATTTCTAAATTTGCTTTTTTATAGTTGTAAACCAGCTATTGAATTTTATTTTACAGTTTATTTGCATTAGTTTATAAAATTGTTTTTATCTTATGTAAGAACTATAAAGCACAAAGTTTATACCTGTTTATTTAAAATTATAATTTAACAAGTCTGTCATCTCTAGAGATCTGTAAGAGTCTTTCCTGTAATGAGGACTGCATACCACTCGAATTGGAGAACAGGGGACTAATTCATAAAGGGATAATGGGCAAAGGAGGTTCTTGAGGTGGCAGGAGGGAATGGCACCCAGGGAACAGATGAAGGGAGATGACCTTGCTCAACACCGCTTCCCTAAAGCTAGTACCCACAGGAGGGTGCAGGTGTAGATGCTGACTTGCTAGTTTCAGTCAGGAAGCTGAGGCAGTAATCCTGTGGTGGTGTATATTTTCTCTGGTAGGTAGAAGGCAACCTTGCCAGCTAAACATGATGTAAGAAGTAATGGGGTCTGAAGCCCCAAAAGAGTGGAGCCAGGAAGGAAGAGAAACAAATATTTCTATCAGTACTGAGGTCCAAAAAAAAAAAAGTATTACAGGGAGGTGGATATAGCTCAGTGGCAGAGCAAGGTCCTGGGTTCAATCCTCAGTACCTCTATTAAAAAAAGTATTACTTTTAAAATCAGAGAAACAATATTATTTTAAAAGGCAGAATCAGTATAATAATTATAATATGTTTCATGTTTAAACATACATACTTAATTCTCATGACAATCTCGAATGTTAAAAATTACCTAAAAATGCACTCTAAAATTAAAAAATGCTTTAGGCACCTCTTTAATAAAGTTAGCCTTTCCTCATTTTAAAAGCACCTTATTGGAAGTAAAATAAAAAAGGACACATTAAATTTTAACAAAATACCACATTTTCTTACTATAAATAACATTTCATTTTTTCTGTAAACATCTAATAATTTTATAACCTGCTCATAAGTCTGAATGTCACCCCATTAAACATAGAATAAAATCCAAACTCTTTCAAAAAAATTTCCAATTCTACTAGCAATTGAACACCAATTAGGAGTTAGAGGCCTTATTTCTTGCTATACATTAATCAAGTTAATTAAATGTGTCCAACTTGCTGATCAAACTGTCTTACCTGATGTGCTTGTTAACCACACAGATTTAGGGCCCTGCCCCACTTCAAGAGGCTCAGAATCTCCAGGGGAAGAGCCTGAATCTCCATTTTGAACAAGTTACCCCAAGTGATCCTTAGGTTAAAGGCAGACTCGGGAAACACTGCCCATAGCCTTCCCTCGATTCTATGCTTTATATTTACTGGCCCACTGACCATTTCCCAAGGAGGATGGGACCCACTCCACCTCCTGGTTTTGAGCCTGGCAGACAGACTTCTCCCTGCTCCAGAACCCATGGTATATAATCTTGAGCAAACACCTCTCCAAGCTTCACTTCTCCTACCTGTAACTTTGGATATGGGTACCTATTTCACAAGACTATTTGGAATTCGATGAGTTAATGCATATAATATACTTAAGATGTAAAGTGTCAAAACAAAAATTAGCTATTCTATAGATCATTTACTCATACAGTTCTTTCACTGTGGAATGCTACTTATCCAAAATACATTTTCCTTTAAGATCCAGTTCAAGTAGTATGTTTTCCAAGAAGCCTTCCCAGACTCTTTTCCTACCTTAGTAAGAATTCCTCTTTCTACCTTTCCCTCATAACACATCCCATAAAGTTCTATTATAATTAATTATCAGGCTGCAGTATCTAAGTTATTTAGGAATGTGTCTATCTTTGCTACCAAATGACAAACTCCTAGAAGACATGACATTTTTCAGGGCCTTTATAAGAGCATCGTCTTTGTTTCATAATTATCAGTTGCAGGAAGACTTAAAAGATTTAGACTGGGGTATATTCTTATTTTCTATTTTCCACTACACAAATGGCCAGCCATCTTCTGAGGCCCAAATAAGTTTAGCTTAATATATACGAGTCATCAGGTCCTTATTTCCATTGATTACCATCTCAATTAGGCCAACAATACAATTCTGACATAAAATACAACAGATAAGGACATAATTAAATATTTAGTATCTTTAGCAGGTTCAAGAGCTCTTTCCTAAGTAGTAATATAAGCTAGCAATGAGAACTCAATGAAAACAGGGCCACGGGAGGTCACGTCCATTAAAAATTTTTAATTGCAAGGTAAAAAATTCATGTAATGGAGTTTTGTTAGGAACTAATTAATATCACCTTAATTGTGAATGTGGTAATAATTCATGTATTATGTGGTAATACTGACAACCACAATCATTTTTTAAATCAAAAATAATTTGGTAGATTGAGCAAAATAGCATTTTGAAAATTCAGCCTTCATAATGTGGAATTTTTCAAATTTGGGATAGACCTATAATATAAAATAACATTTGGGCAATCTTATGTTTGTGGAATTGCATTATGATTGAAAACTCTCTTAAATAAAAAGAAAACTCTCATTTTCCTACATAAAAATTGAATTACCTGTAAAAATGTATGGAATTTACTTGTTCTAAAATCATGCATTCTCCATTTGAACAATAATGGAATACAGATGAGACTCCAGAAGTAAACATAGAAGTAGCCAAAGTAGATGGCACAAAGCTTAAACCCCAAACCCAATTCATTCACTCCTACTTATTCTCATTTTATATTTTCATTTACAAATTCTAACGAATTTGGTGAACTGTTCTCAGATCGGTAGCTGCCAACCAGAAGGAGGGAGGCCTCCTTAAACAGAAATACACCGGCCGCAGAAACGGTTGATGCCTGACAATCCGCTGATGAAGAAAACAGCAGAAACAAAAAGCACACATGAAATTTACAAAAACTGTAGTTTATAAGTGAGTGTTAAGTGACTTCAGTAGCACCTAAAAAAAAAAAATCACTGTATTGTCAAACTCTACAGTAATTTGATAACGACTATGAAAATGGCTGATACCCCATGCATGCCTCAGTCAGAGGAGCCAGGTTCTCATCCTGATTCTGGCATTAATAACCAAGAGAATATGGGAAATTAATTTCTTCTGAAGACAGCAATTATAATCCCTGCCTACTATGCAGTGTTGCCAAGAAACAAATGAGCTAACCTTTGTAATCTAATACCTTACACTTTAAGAAATAGAGCTGTGTATGATATATGCTATATTCTTAAAAGCTTTGATTTTATTATTTATTTTGGTTTTTACTTTTTGAGTTTAAAAGGATATTTTATTTATTCATCAGGAATATTATCTAACGGGGCATATTCTTCCTTCTGAGAGTTTTCCATGTTTGAGTATTTTAAATATGCTAATTTTGCTGTGGACAAAAGTATGAAATTCAGGTCATCAAACATTTTCAGAGACTCAACTTTAGCTCACTTTCTCTGCTGGCTTAGGTAGTATCAAAACGCCAGCACTCTAGCCTGGACCAGAACCATACATTAGCCTTGAGGCTGTGGGCAAAAGTCACTTAGCTTAATTTTCTCAGAACATTTAGGAATAGCTATCTTTTTGTGCTTGCTTTTAATTTTTTTAAAACCCCTGTAAACATAATCCTTCCTATTTAACAGAACTTTAGTTTTATAGAGCACTTAAATATCATCTGAAATTCACATCACCACCCTGTGAAGTGGGTATTATCCCTTTATACTACAGAAAGAACAGGAAAATATAGACAAGCAAAATTTTGCCAAGTCCCACAACTATGTACTATGCAACAGAAATAGGACTCCAAGGGAATGAGTAGCCATGTGCATAAATTTTTTAAGAATCTTTGCAAAATTCTATTGAGTGCTAATATGATTATTTGGGTACTTCTTAAAATCAAGATGACACATATATTTGTTAATTTACTTAAGTAAAAGTAACTGAGAAATGCAATACTGAAGCTTTTCCCTGACTTGGACAACCTACATGTAACTTTTTATTAAAAAGCAGGCAGCTGAATTTTTTTGCTGTGCTATTTTTATTTTAGTATTGACGTATTTTGAAGCTAATACTTCATGCAGAGAATAGTTTGCAACTTTGCTTCAATTTTGGTTTGGCTGAAGTATCTTTTTCAAAAGCACAGCAATTTAATGCTTCACATTTTGAAAACCATATTTACAACAGAAGATACACAAGTAAATAAAAAAATACTCAGAAGAGTTATCTTTAAAATAAGATGTAAAAATAAAAACAGACTATTTTCTCTTGTTTATACATTTTCTATGGCTCAAGGCTACTGGTCTCTTTAGTGCAATTGTCAAAATTTTGTAGATATCTTATAAGGGACGTTTTAAAGGAAAAACATAAAAAATTTGTAAAACTGATTTAAAAAAATAAGCCATGCACTGGTCTACAGCCTGAGAACTATGATGAGTAGATGAGTGTAATTTAAGGCTATCTGATTTCTCTAATTTCTATTATATTATGTCAGAACAAATCTTTATATACATAAGTAAAAGACATTTGATTAAATATGAACTTGTGTGAAAAATCTATCTTCATTAAGTGCAAGAGAAACCTCTATAGATATCTCAAAATTTTAAACAAGTATTTGAAAACATTAAATAGTAAATAACCACTAATAAAAATAATGCATTGCAAAAGCAAAAAGATTTTCTTAAAAACAGAGAATTGTTAGCCATCATACTGACAAAGACACTTGAGTTTCAGATTCCATTGGTTCCTATAGCATGTGGGAGCAGTTATTTGTAATTCAGATAAAGTAGCTTTTCATATATTGAGCAGGTTTATTCCAGAAACACTCCACTACTTACTTCCGAAATAATCACCTTAGCCTTCTTGATGGCTATAGTTTAAATATATTCTTTTGCCCTGGTTCATTTAGACAGGTTTATGCTTTGGATCTGAAACCCTGTAGTGTTAATCAGTTTGGAATTTTTTGGCACTTGACATTTAAAACATGAAGAAATTCTGTTGCACCAGGGTTTTAAGCATTTAAAACAAAAACCCTTCCTGACTTTATCAAAGTCATGCTGTGAATGAGTTTCTAGTTAATACTTTGGGGGATTACTCCTGGACTGTAATTCTATCAAATGCAGGGAGAGCTGTCTGGGAATTTAGCAGAATCCCCTTTTAGCTGCTCATTTGTTAATATTTTATTGTATATGGCAGAGGCTCTCTTGAGGGGAGAGGGGAAGGAAACCAACTGTGGAAAATTGCAGGTTTCAGAAAACAGCTTTTAAATCGAAGAGACTCGATTTCTTCCTCTTACAGTGTCTTTCTTTTTTACTCACACTTCCAACAGGACAGGATTTCTACAGCTCATATGGTTTTGTACGAGGACTTAAAAGGGTCACTTGAAACGTTTACAGATGAGAGAACTCACATAAGCCTCCCCCTGACAGATATTTACTAAGAGCCACTTACTCTTTCTCACCACAAACGTATTGAAGAGATACTTTTGATATATTTCTAAAAGAGGTTTCCCCATAATATGTCTTAGGAAAGCCAGGCTGTCCTAGAGTTAAAGCAGCATTAGCTGCCTGGCACTTCAGCCATCCTCTCCTAACCTTAAAATGGAAAGAGAACTTGTTCTCCATGTGGGTTCTTAACTTCTTTCTCTTCCACAAACCTATCACCGTTACCATGCGAGTTAATATTTGTTAGTCTATTTTAGATAAAGTATAAGGTTGGACAAAGGAAATTAATACATTAGCAGTTTACAGAAAGTTGGGATTCTCATCCTTCCTAGAGGAACTCAAATTTCTTTTGTGTAGTTATGTGGACGCTCACGCGTGCGTGTGGGGAGGGTGTTTGCGGGGGAGAATTTAGATTTGTTAAAAAGTGGCTGCTTCTAATTCCAATCACAACCGAAGTCCAAACAAACTCTCAGCTCTTTTTCCTAGAGAGAGTCTAAACGTGTTTAGAGAACAGTTTTGCTTAATTGTTTTTCGCTTCTTTAGAAAGTGGTGTTTTCTTAAGTGGGGTGGGTAACCCGGTCCCACGCGGGGTCCGACTCCCAGCGGCGAGACCCGGCAAATCCCGAGCATCCGATTCTGAAAAGGGTGGAGTGCAGGTCCCAACTCCCCTTCCGCGGCAAGCATCGCACCAAGGCGAATCCCAAAAGAGACTCGTCCCTCAAAACCCCGGAAAGAAAGGTTGCCCCTCCCCTCGCCATCGTCCTCGGGAACGGAGGGCGGTCTTACCCTGAGCCCCCGGCCCAGCACTGACCTGTGTAAGAGGACGCGCTGCACAGAGTCCAGATCCTCCAGGTTCCGGGGGGCAGGTTTGGGGATGCTGGACCTGCCCACCTGAAACATGCCCACTTGAGACTCGCTGCAGAGGCGTACAATAGGTAACAGGCGCGGGAGACCGCGAGGTCTCACCCCCGGCGCTCGCGGCGCCGTCCGCTTCGAGCACGGCTCGAGTCGCCCCCGGGAAACCGAGAGCTGGAGGAAAAGGCTGCCCGTTTCCGTCGCGCAAAAACCTGGGACTGAAGGGCGGCGGTGTCAGCCACGGCTCTTTCTTTCCTTCACCCTCCGGCTAAGCCGCGCGGATCTTGGAGCCCTGCGGCTGGCGGCGCGGCCACCTTGGCGCCGGAGGACCCGGGCAGGTGGGCGGTCTGTCGGCCGCCACCCTGCCGGGGCGGGCCAAGTCCGGAGTGCCCCTTTTCCACGTCTGGGGCCCCTCGCCTCTCTAAGTTGTCCGAGCACCCAGGACAGGAGGATCCCTGGCGCCCGGGGCTTGCCGTCGAGCGCCTCCAGCCGGGCCGCCCGGGCTGCGCTCTTTCGCCACCTAGTGCTCTTCCCTCTTCCTTCCCGGACAGCAAGGCTGTCCCAGGCGAGGGACGCTGGTGTCCGGGCACCACCCCCCGCAGAGGAAGTCACCACCTGCATGCAGCTTGGCGGGCCACGAACATCTGTGGCCTGGGGGAGGCACTGAAGGGACTCCGAAGCCCCAGCTGCTCCCGGGCAGGCCGAAAACTGAGTAAGAGAGGTGAGCTGGGTGCCCATTATCGGTGGGAGTTTAAATTCTGACTAAAGAAGCCGTTTACATTCACCTATCCAGGTAAACATATACTTATTGATTATCTGCTGTGTGCCAAGCTGAATATCAGTC
Organism: Vicugna pacos; assembly: GCF_048564905.1. Taxonomy (NCBI): domain Eukaryota; kingdom Metazoa; phylum Chordata; class Mammalia; order Artiodactyla; family Camelidae; genus Vicugna; species Vicugna pacos. The sequence continues at coordinate 30,974,605 of NC_132988.1, forward strand.
TTTGGAGATAAAACGATAAATAAAAAGTGGTGGCTGACCTGCCAAGTGTGGACCCTTTATTCTCTTTGGGGGCTCTATTTGCTTTAAAAATATACTTGAAGCTAGACTATATTACACAGGAGAAAATCTAGATGACCTTGGGTATGGTGATGACTTTTATTTTTGTCTTAGTTTTTTATTGTGGTAAAATTCGTGTAACATAAAGTTCACCATTTTAACCATTTTAAAGGATGATGACCTTTTAAATAGGACACCAAAAAGCACAACGTATGAGAGAAATAATTGATAAACTGGACTTCACTAAAATAAAAAACTCCTCTGCAAAGATGGTGTCAAGATAATAAGAAAACAAGCCACAGCCTCGGGGGAAATATTTGCAAAAGGTAACCAAAAAAATATACAAAGAACTCCTGAAAGTCAACAGTAAGAAAAGGAACAGCTTGATTTTTCAAAATGGGCAAGAGACCTGAACACCTCACTGAAGAAGATATTCAGATAGCAAACAAGATATGAAAAGATGCCCATATCATATGTCATTAGGGAATTGCCAATTAACACAACAATGAGATTTCACTACACACCTGTTAGACGGAATCAGGCAGGTTTAGGATGGTATGGCCGTAGACTACACACCTATTGGAATGGCTGAAATCCAAAACACTGGCAACACCATGCTGCTGAGGATGTGGAGCAACAGGAGTGCTTACTCATCACTGGTGGGAATACAAAATGGTAAAGCCACTTTGGAAAACAGTTGTGCAGTTTTGTACAAAATTAAACAGACTTTTACCATAAAATCCAGCAATCATGTTCTGTGGTATTTACCAAATGAGTTGAAACTTATGTTCACACGAAAGCCTGCACAAGGATGTCTATAGAAGGTTTTTTCATAATTGCCAAATCCGGGAAGCAACCAAGATGTCCTTCAGTAGGTGAATGGATAAATAAATCCAGACAATGGAATATTATTTAGTGCTAAAAACAAATGAGCTGTCCATGAAAAGACATGGAGGAAACAAGTGAAAGAAGCCAATCTGAAAAGGCAACACATTTTGTAATTCCAACTACATGGCACTCTGGAAAAGGCAACACTATGGAGACAGTAAAAAGATTGGTGATTGCTTGAGGAGGGAATGAAGAGGCAGAGCATAGAGGATTTTTACGGCAGTGAAAAGTATTCTGTACGATACTATAATGGTGGATAAATAGAGAAGAGACTGGAAAGTGTAGTTTGAGTTATAGGGTACTACTGATTATATATTACAGGTATATTATAAACAGTAATGGATTAATTTTAAGATGTAGGGTTATTATATGGGACTTGACTATTCATTGTAGGATTTTCTAATGACATTATCTGTATAACTTTTCTCTTGACTCAGTTTCTTGAACCCTGGCTGCCAGTGGTCTGGGAGCCAAGTGGATGAAGCAGGTGAATAAGGAGGATCTCATCTCTGCCCTACACTCTGCCTGGTGTCCTTGAGTCCAAAAGTTTCAAGAATCTGAAAATGTTCAATTCTTTTGATTCAGAAATTAACCCCAAGGAAATGATAAAAAAGTTAAGATCATGATGTTCATCACAGTATGTTGTCATAGCAAGTATTTAAAAAGTATAAATATCCAAAGTTAATGTAATGCTTAAGTTGGTTCAAGTCCATTAATACAGTGAACTAACATGTATTTATTAAAAGGAAATTTAAATAGAATGCTTAACAGCTTTCAGTTAGGAAATTGATTGGATGAATATTCACCGAATCTTAAAAATGATTGCATCTGGAAGTAAAATTGAGTGATTTTAATTTTACTCCTTTATGCTTTTCTGTATTTTTTCAAAATGTAAAATAACAAGTACATATTACTTTTAGAATCAAGATATATTCAAATTTAAGTATGTAAAAAGAATAATTTGAAGTTGGCATTCTGCATACAAAATTTTTCAATTATCATCTATTTTAGATTTCCATTCTCAGATATACATAAATAGTTTTGCAGCCTTTTGTGTCATTTAAGGATACATGGGTATCCTGCTTTTTAAAGAAAGCCCATTATAAGTCTTTTATATACAGAAGTTATTTTGTAACTATTTCAGGTAATTACTACTTTAAGTTTTTACCATTTATCTTTTGTTTGAAAGGATTAGATAACGTTTCCTTCTGACTTTAAATTTTGTGAAAAGTCCATAGTATTATAGATCACTATTCAATTATGTTTTCATAATTCTGGATTTTACATGTGTCATATTTTCTTAAAGTGAGATATATCTATAGCTACTTGTTTGCCCTTGAAAGCAAAAACCTTTCTCTGGCTGATAGCAGAGGAGGAAGTTAGAGAGATGTGCATGAGAAGAACTGTTGAGGACATCACTGATTTGGAGATGGAGAGGGCTGTGGGAGAAGAGCCTCTAAAACCAGAAAGTGGTCCATAACTGACAGCCTGCAAGGAAATGGATAACTCAGTCCTACAACTGTAAAAAACTAAATTTTGCCAACAACCTGAACAAGCTCAGGAGAGGTTGTTCACAGACCCTTCAGGTAATATATCAGCCCAGCTGAAACACGGATTTTTACCTTGTGAGATCCTAAGCAGAGAATCTAGTCGAGCCCTCCTGGACTTGTGACCTATAGTATGGCCGAGCTAATAAGTGGGGGTTATTTAAGGCCACTAAGTTTGTGGGAATTTTCCATACAGGACTGTTTGCATAATAGAAAACTAACACAGAGTGTTTTCAAGGTTGGTTATGGGAAACTGTTTATGGAACCAGTTGGTCCTGTGGGTGGGAGTATCTCTTGGCAGCTCTAATGCAGGCATGGTTTCCAAGATACCACACTCTTCTGGCCGTAAAGCCATATTACATTGTCTGGTGCCTCTCCCTTCTCACAAACTCTATCAAGATTGGCACTTTCACCCCCAGGCACATAATAACTGCCTTCAAATGTCTAAAAGGCCATCATGTGGAACAGAGATTGTTTTATCCAGTACAGTTTCTGAGGTTAGAATTAGGACAAGTAGACTTTTTTATATGAAGGAAGATTTATACTTTATATTGCATGTTGGGTGCCTTGGGAAACTGAGTCTGAGATGGAAATTTCTATGTAGGAAGTCTATCAGGAAGTGCTGTTGGGATCAACAAGTGTGGGGAGAGTGAAGGAAGCAGGGTTGGGCAGAGTAAAAAGCTGAAATGTAATGCAGTCTCAGCAAAGGCCTCTTCCAATCCCATGGGCTTGACATGGGATGATCTGCAGAGTTGTCCTGAGTTGAGGCAAGAGGGACAGGCCTTTGTATCCTCTTATCAGTTCAACCTAGAAAAGAGGTGTGGCAAAGTGACTCTCTTTAGCCGAGGACAGTTTCTGGACTCAACTGAAAGCCTCCACTGTCAATATTCCTAGCAGGATTGGGAAGGGATGCCTCCCTCCTAAAAGGGACAGGGAGGGTGCAGAGAGAAGAGGGATTGGAGTGGTGGATCACAGCACTTAACACAATATAAAAGAAGACTTACTAGTGTGACAACACTGTCCGTCATAGGAGGAATTTATCAAAAGAGGTTTCAGGATTCCTGCCAAGGATATTGCACAGTGGAATCCAGTACTGAACAGAGAAATGAAGTGGAATGCGAGTGTTTGGAGAATTTCCAAAAACCTTTTCCTTCTCTAACATTTCCAGTTGCTTCAGTTGTTCATGCCAGCATTGCTCTGCCCTTGCAGATCTAAAGTGGTGACCATTTGTGGACTCTGCCTTAGGAAAAAGACAACATGGGTGAAAGCATGAGTGGAGTCTTAATAATTGTCTGCCCTTAACACATCAGACATAATTTTGTCCTTCTACCTCCCAGGACAATACATATATAGGCTGTCTAGATTTTAAAAATTATAGAAGTATCTTGATCTAGTCTTTACTCTCCACCTAGACAGATAAGCTTTCTTCAGTTTTCTTTCAGTTTCTCATCATTTAGGAGGGGATGTTTATCATAAAGATAGACCGAAGTTACTATCAACAATCTGGAGAGCTTTGTTTGTTGAGTAAGCTGCTCCTTTAGGAAGAATTTGAGGATCCATCATTGTCCTAGAAAATGGAGCCAAAAATAGACCTTAAACGGCCTTGTCCATAAGACACCAGAACGATGGAATCCCTAGCAGGGGCAGGTTGGAATAAATGCAAGGTGGGAGGGAAGGCTGAGAAGATTAAGGAAGAGAAATAGGACTTCTGAGTCTACACTAGCCTATGTAATGTAGATAGTAAATAAATGTTTCATACTGGCTGGATTCTAAGTATACTCATGATTGAATTCTGATAAGATTGTGTTCTTTTCTACTAATGATCTATACCTGTTTGTATGCTCTTCCAGACACTGAGGGGGTGCAATGGCAAGGTTATAACAATTTAGCATTCCTGACTTTTTATCATGCATATCATTTATCATAACAACAATTTAATGAGTACTCTTAAATGCGTACTATTGTGTTATCATTAAAAAATGCTTTTAAAGCCCTCTATCACTTGGTTCCTGTTCTGTTGTCCTAACCAGTGGGGACATCTTGTTTGATCTTCAACTTACCGTAAAACTAGGGATCCTGGTCACTTTATTAGGAATTGGCTGTCAGCTCTGACCCACCTGGCTCTGCCCTGTCTCAGAATGTTCCCACTTCTGTCCCACTGGCACTTAACAGGAGCATCTATACCCCAATGATCTGATGTCCTATTGATACACTCTTGTCATTTCCCAGGTCACTTAACCTACACTCAGGCTTTTTCATCCTACATTTAATAAATGTGTGAAGTGATGGATGGATGGATGGATAGATAGATAGGAAGAAAGAAAGGAAGGAAGGAAGGAAGGAAGGAAGGAAGGAAGGAAGGAAGGAAGGAAGGAAGGAAGAAAGAAAGAAAGAAAGAAAGAAAGAAAGAAAGAAAGAAAGAAAGAAAGAAAGAAAGAAAGAGAAAGAAAGAAAGAGAGAGAGAAAGAAAGAAAGAGAAAGAAAGAAAGAAAGAAAGAAAGAAAGAAAGAAAGAAAGAAAGAAAGAAAGAAAGAAAGAAAGAAAGAAAGAGAAAGAAAGAAAGAGACAAAGAAAGAGAGATAGGTAGATAGGTGGATGAAGTTTTATTTGCCTGGATCCAAGTCCTTTATGTATGTAAATCCTTAGACCAAATAGGTGGGAAGGGTTCTATTTTCCACCAACTTGTTTACTTGGCTCCCTTCTTCGGGAGCTTGGATTAATTAAGTGGCATAGAGACCACTGGTAACAACCCTAACTTTTTGAGGTGGAAGATACAACTCAGTCATAGAATACAGGAACATGTTATAAACACTCTTGGGTTCTGTGTGATTGTGTGAGCTGCTAGTAGTGCTGCTGTTTCATCATGGACTGCACCACCCTTCATTGAACCTTTCAGGACATCACACAGATGAAAGTGAGGTGAACCATAAGAATGTGCAGAATAGACAGAAGTGCTACAAAATCCCTATGCTTTTGTTCAGTATCTTTTAGTCTCTCATGGTTTAAATATAAATAATGACATAGAGAAGTGGTAAAAAAAACAAACATAAAAAATAATGATGATGTAGCCACATAAATGAGAATTAAGGAAATGAGATAAAACCTAAGAGGAAATAAGGCAATGGCTGCACAGAGTGCCAGTCTTCTGATCTCAGTGGACCACATGGAATTTAGAACGCTTAAGCAGATGTTTTCCATGAGGGGAAGACAGCACAACTTATTTAAGGTTATTACATCTGGCTCATATTTATTTGGGGGGATATATATGAATGAGGGCATACAGAAATGGTACATAATCTGTTTTATCATTCAAAAAGCCTTTCATGAAATTTCCCATTGTTACAATGGGACAAAGTGATGAGAGGGACAGACTATTTAAAAGGTGTAAAGAATAGTATAGAAAGAATAGAAACATAAAACAAAAAGTCTCTGGGAAGATAATTGTGAACAGTATGGGCCTCCAAGACCAAAGCTACGGCTAGACAAGTTTAGCAACTTACAAATAATGGAAAGCAGGCATGGACAATGACATCTTTATATTTGAAGCTATCACTTGTTGCTAAACTATTTGGGGGAATTCTAATTACTTTGGGATAAACTATAAGAAGATCTTGATAATTATATGAATAGATAAAAACAAAGCATATTTAATTTTAGTGGTGGAAAATACATGGGAAATTGATCCAAATTAGATTTATCTATGAGTATCAGTTACACATAGAGCCAGGAGAGGGACCTGAGTCAATTAAGATATAATCTCAATGTGTATAGTCTAGAAATTCAAGATTTTAAACAAAATGTTGATATTGGATACAAAATACAGCTACTATCAACATTAGGTCAAAGACATGGTGCTCTCATAGCAGCATTCCAAGCACAGTTTTTGATGATACTTTATATTCAGATTATAAGGAAACCAACAAATGTTTCCAAAGAAGCACTTTATATGATAGTAAACATGGTGGGTTGAAAGTCCATAAGGATTACAGTTTGTAAAGAATGGCCAGGGAATGTGATGTATTATTTCTTGATTTTTTTTAATTCTGAAAAATCTCAAACCTACAGAGAAGTTGGAAGACCAGTACAATGAACACTTATATGCCCTTCACTTAAAATTAATCAGTTAGCATTTTTCTACATTCATACTCTGTTTTTCCAAGTCATTTGAAAATAATTTGCAGATGCATGTTGCTTTAGTCTTAATATTTTAGGACATTTAAAAATACAACCACAATACCATTATCCTTAATCTTACTGATACATCAGTATTACCTAGTAAATGGCCCATATTTTCAAATTTTCAAATTGTTCAATAATATCTTAATAGCTTTCTAAGGAAAAAAACAAGAGCCAACCAACAATTATTTGTTGCATTTAGCTGTCATGTCTCTTTAATTTTTTATCTTGAACATACTACCAGTCTTTTTTGGGGGCAGCTGAAGGGCTTGACTTGACATTTATGGAGAGTTCAAGTCAGTTGTTTTGTAGAATGGTCTACATTTGGATTTATCTCAGTTTCCTCATGACTGAATTCAGATTGAACATTGTGACACAAATGCTACATATATGCCGTTGCTTTCAGTGCACGACATAATGTCAGTTTGCCTGATCATTGATGACGTATAGCTTAACCACTTGGTTAAGGTGGAGTTTGTCAGCTTTCTCCACTGTGAAAGTAACTCTTTCCACTTATAATCAATAAACAATTTTTGGATTGATGTAAAGGTTGCATTACTCAACAACTTTTTAACCAAGAGTTTTGGTATTCATAGATGATCCATATTTATTTTCTCATTCTTGCACTGCTTCTTCACTTATTAGCTGGCATTCTTTTGTAAAGACGAGGCCCCTCTACCACCTTTTTAAAGGATTACTGTGGTCTTGTGGATTCTTTTTATACTTAATGTGTTATAGTCCATTCCATAATTATTCTTTTTTTGATGCTAAAATTGTTCTGGCTCTTCTGAATGTCTTCATCAATTTTTAAGGATTCCCTTGTTTTCTGAGACAGTAAGATATTCCAGACTCATGTGTACTTTCCCTGCTCCAAATTTATAATCAGCCATTTATCAAAGGAGATTTTTTTTTAAGTGGGGAATGGTATTTAGACACTTAGATCTAGGTGCTGATTCTCTCATGCTTCTGTACATTGTGAGTGACCCAGTAACTGCCCTTTGTTCTGGACTGTCTTTTCAAGGATGTTTGTATAGTGAACAGCTTTAGAAGATAGAGATAATGTCTCCCTCTGGACCCAAGGACAGGTTTGTTTACCATCTGGTGTAATAATGTCTCCCTCTGGGCAAATGTCAGCTTTCCCACTCTGCAAGATTTAGACTCCCTAAGTTCAGGGTCCTTCTGTAACAGAACCCATGGCACATCCAGACATCACCTGGCCCTTTTAATGTTGCCCTTGATTACTGGGTTGAGGAGCTGGCATGAACAATGACACTCTGGTCACTGATATTTCTGTGAGTAATAAACTTCTTTGTTGCTGATTCGGGAGTTCCTTGTGTTCTGCTAGCATTCATGAAACTGGCAGGCTAGGTTGTTAGACTGCAAGCCAGATAAAATCTCAGACCCTGTACAGTTTTTGACACTGGGAAGTAGGTGTGTTCACCGATACTAGTGTGTCATTGCTTCTATGCCCTTCCAATAGAGAGAACTAGAAAATATATTTCTTAAAAAACATGGGTTGATATACTAATATCTCCTATTCCAAAACAATGCCCCAGAGTTCTTCCTCTTCTTCCCCTTCTCCATGTTACATCTCTCTTCTTCCGAAATAGCAATATATTCATTCTTTTGCTTGCGCCTATAATTCATATAAATTTTAACTAAATATAGAATTATTATGCTAAGTTCACTATCAAAGCCAAGTCTTGTAATTGAAGTTCAATATTTGTTTGCAGTTGTTTTTCCCTTAGAGTATGTCAGATTACAGTACTTTAAAGATACTTTAATTAATTCTCTTTTTCTGTGATTATAGAATCAGTTCTGTATACAGTTAGGTTCATTTGTTTTATTAAAATTGAACTTTGGAGCTACATAATACTCAGTTGTGTGGATGTTCAATAATTTATTTAACAAGGCTTCTATGGATGGTCATTTAGACTGTTCTTCATATTTTGCTACTACTAGTAACGTCACATTGTATAAACTTTTGTTTCTAGGTATATCTTCAGGGTAAATTCCTGGAAGTGAGAATGGTGGAACAAAGAGTAAATGCATGTACAGATATTGCCAGTCTCCACTGAGTGGATTATACCAGTTTGTCCTACCAACTGCCAGGAATGTTTGAGAATGCTTGTTTCTCTGTAGCTTCAAGTGTGTAATGAAAAGCTCCTGAGTTTTTGTCAATATAAGAGGTAAAATGTGGCATCAATATTTTGCATTTCTCTTATTATAAACGAAATTATTCATCTTTTCATGTGTTTAAAGACTATTTATCTTTTTTTAAAACTGTCTGCTCCTGTCTTCCCATTTTTTCTATTAATTTCTATTAGTCTCTTTTAACTCCCTATTAATTTTTTTTAAAATTTTATTTTGGGGGAGGTAATTAGTTTTATTTATTTACTTCTTTTAATGAAGCTACTGGAGATTGAACCCAGAACCTCGTACATGCTAGGCACTGAACTATGCCCTCCCCTCTCCCTCTTAATTTTTGAAAAAAGTTTTTTCCCTTACAGTTTTATATTGAGGTATAATCAACATATGATAAACTGCGCACATTTAAAATACACAGTCTTTGGGCTTTAACATATATAATGACATACTGCTACCCTCAAGGCTTCCTTGCATCTTCTGTAATCCATCTCTTTTTCCTCCCTCACTCCCACCCCTAGGCAAGCACCGATCTCCTTTCCGTCATTACAGATTCGTATTCTACCAGATTTTCCATTTATTTTGAAGTTTCTCCACTTTGGCTGGAAGGAAATAAACTATTCCCAGTGCTGTGTAAACTCCGAGGTTTGCTCCATCTACTCCTTTCCAGTGGTTCTTTCTCTGGCCTCAGAAGGCTTCTTCACATGAATGTTGTTACCACTGCTTAGTTGAAGACTCAAGAGGAATCTCTGGAGTTCTCTAGCTCACAGCCCTTTCCTCTCCAAGCATATTTCTCCTCTCTGGTACTCTGCCTCACCATAGCCTCCCCAAACTCTAACTTGGTCTCCTCAACCCAATGGAGACAGCCTGGCTTTATTTGTGTTCTTCCTCCCTTTGCTGTGGCCTGGAAACTCTCTCCGGGCAGTAAGCTGAGGCCATCAAAGGCATGAATTCACTTGTTTTGCTTCTCTCAGAGATCATGCCATGCTGCCTGTGATCCAGTGTCTGGAAACCATTCTTTTATGTGTTTTGTGTGGTTTTTCAGTTGTGTAAGATAAGAGATTAGTCTTTGCTACTCCATTATGGCCATGGTCCCCATGATGGGGACTTTTTTCCCCTTAGTTTTTATGACTTTTTTACATGTTAGAATAGCCCTTTTCATGTGATATCTGTTCAAATATTTTCTAGTTTATCATTTATCCTTTGTGCTAATGGTGTTTTTTATTCATACAAAAGATTTTTCTCTTTATGCAATTTTTTTTAACAATTTCATTCCTTGCAACTGGATTTCAAGTCATTTTGAGAAAGCTTTCCCCATGCTTAGATTATAAAGGAATTTACCTATATTTTCCTAATACTTGTATGGTTTCTATCTTTGTACATTTGATTGGTCCTTCATCCATTTGGACTTTTACTCTGGTGTATGGTGAGGAGTGTGGATCTAATTTTATCTTCTTCCAAAAATGATTATCCAGGACACCATTTATTAAAAATCTTATCCTTTCCATCTAGTGTTTGACGTGTCTAGTGTTTCTCATCTAGTGTTTTGAAATGCCACCTTTGTTAGAGTAACATAGTAATTACCATGTGTACTTGGGTCTATTTCTGGAATTTCTGTTCTGTTCCACTGGTCTTGCTGTCACTAGCACCATTTTCTTTTCATTCTAGAGTTTCTACCATATTTCAATTTCTGGTAGGGCCATTCTTTCCTTAGTTTTCAGGGTTTCCTAGCTATTCTTGCATGTTTATTTTCCATATGAGCTTTAGTATCAAATATCCTAGTGCTAAAAAGTGAAAGAAAACTTTGGGTATTTTTATTGGGCTCACACTACATTTATATATTGACTTGGGGAGAACCAGTATGTTTATTATGTTGAATCATCTTATTTATCTTATCCAGTAGAAGGATAGGTCTTTCTATTAGTTCAGGTCTATTTTTTATGTTCTTTAGGAGTGTTTAAAAGTTCTCCTTATATAAGTTTATTCCTAGATATTTTATATATATATATATATATTTTTAATTGCTTTTATAATTGGAGTTTCCCATTGCATTAAGGCTTGAAAAGGCTTCAGCAAAAATTTACCCTCATTCCTGGTCTTCCTACCTCTAAAATAAATAGATATGATTTTACACATTTCAGTCTTAAAGCCACCATCTTACTTAAAGAGAAATACCAGAGTGATTCCCACAAGACCTGGAACAAAGGAAGGATGCTATTTTAATTGGCTACTGTTTGATTATATAAAGGCTATTGACTTTTCTATGTTAACTTTATATCCTGCTATATTATTGAATACCTTTCTTGTTTAGATTAGCTTTATTAGTGATTCTCCTGAACTAGTAGGTATACTATCATATTATCTGCATATATAAATTGTCTTTCTTCTTTTTTTTTCTGAGTAGTATGTCTGCTTGTTTTCTATTGTCTAATTTTTATTGCAATACAATGTTAAATGGTAGTGGAGATTGTGGGCATCCTTGTTCTGTTGCTAGTCTGTGTGGGAATGCCTTTAAATGTTGCTTTGCTCAATAGGTGCTGGTTTTAAGACTGAGTTGTGCAAAACCATACTATATTTATCTGTGGGGGGTGGGGTGGGGTATATTAGTTTGTTAGGGCTCTCATAACAAAATACCACAGACTGGATGGCTTAAACAACAGAAATTAATTTTCTCACACTAGAAGTCTGAGAGCAAGATATTGGCAGGTGTGGCATCTTTTGAGGCCTTCCTCCTTGGCTTGTAGAAGGCCGCCTTCTCCCTGTGTCCTCACAAGGTCGTTATCCTTTCTATGTGTCTGTGTCCTCATCTCCTCTTTCATATAAGAACACTCTCCTCTCTTTACAGATACCAACTACTATATATAAAACAGATAAACAACAAGTTTATACTGTAGAGCACAGGCAACTATAGTCAATATCTTATAGTAACCTATAATGGAAAAGAATATGAAGAGGAGTATATATATGTGTGTGTGTGTGTGTTATGTATGACTGAAACATTATGCTGCACACCAGAAATTGACACAACACTGTAAACTGACTATACTTAAATTTAAAAAATGGTTAAAAAAACCAACCAACCAAACAAATAAATAAATAAACAAAATGAAAGAATATTCTCCTTTTATAAAGATATAGTAGATTAGGGCCCACCCTAATGATCCATTTTAATTTAATTATCTCTTTAAAAGCCCCACTTCCAAATACACTCCTGAGGGTTAGGGCTTCAACATATGAATTTTGAGGGGACACAACTCAGCCTATAATAGCCCATATCAGGAATGGGTGTAAATTTTTGTCAAAGATTTTTTCAGCATTAATAGAGATAATTACAAGTTTTGTCCTTAGTTACATTACTATAGTAAATTACAATAATGCATTTCCTAATATTGAATTATTCTTACAATACTAGAGGAAATCTAATTTTACCACAGTGTATTATTTTCTTACTGTGATTCTGGATTCTGTGCTCATATTTTATTTAGGATTTTTGCATTAAAATTCATAAGTAAGATTGGTCTGTAGTTTTTTTCCCCCATGTTTATCGTGTATAGATATCAATGTTATACTTGCTTTGTAAAAAGAATTTGGGATATTTGCTTCTTTTTCTTGTGCACTAGAACAATATATATGGTAAAATTTGCCTGTGAAACCATCTGCACTTGGTGCTGTCATGTGGAGTAGTTCCTTAACAACTTTTACTGTTTTTTTCTATACATTGTTTTAAGCTTACTATCTTTACTGGGATCAATTTGGTAAATTGCATTTTCCTGGGAAATTATGCAGTTCTTTATTTACAAAGTAATCTCTTATGACTTAAAAAAATCCTGTTTTAATGGTTATTTCCCTGTTACAATTTCTTATTTTGTGGAGGCCTATTTGTATTTGTTGACATGTCTCAAATGTTTGGTTTCAACTCTGTCATTTGACGAACACCTATTCCTTGATTGGTGACATTACTTTATTACTGAAAACCATACTATCAAATTAAAAACATGCCATAAATTCAAAAATATTTCTGTGAATTTTACTGGGTACATGACAATGTGTTCTGTTTCAACCCAAGATAACCAAACACTTTTCACAGATAGAAAAAGATAGATCTATTGAATGATATAAATGATAATAAACAACAATCTGAAAGTAAGTAAATTTAGATTGTACGTGAAATGTAACATAATGAGGGTTTCTTATATTCAAAGGAGAAAGAGATGATTTGGTAGCGGGTGGTGGAGGAGGTGCAAAGGGGTCACTCTTTGCAAGGTTCATTCCTCTTTCCCTATGATCTTTTTCCGTTTTTAACGTTAAGGAGGCTCATGATTATTTTGCACTTAAGAAGAAGGTTCTAGCACATAAATATATGTTTAGGGCAAAATAAAAGGTAAACATCACAGTGCTCTGAAATACATGGAGATAGCCCATGCGCACCATAAACAGCTGAGCGTAGATCTCTTGGCATAGATAGGTCTGCTCAGCCAAGCATCTTGAATCATCTAATCTTGGAGCTCAATTCAAATTTGCCCTATTTGAAATTTCCTGCCCAGAAATATATTGAGTAAATTGATGACTGTCTTTTTCTGAAACTGTAACATTGAAATGTCACTTTAACAGCGAATTTAATTAGGGTGTCTTGGGTATAAACATAATTATACCAAGAAGAAAAAGAGAGAATCTAAAAGGCAGTATAACTTTTCAAAGTCATTGAAGTCAACGGTAATTATATGAATTGAGCCTGTGTTATTGTTATTCTAATGGATGAGAAAAGCTGAAATTATCATGTCTAAGTGGTTTATTTTGGTGGGGATATTAATGACTCATCCAACATATTTCTGCTTTAAACGCCAAACATTTCTTAGACTGGTTATCACATCCTTTAAATTTTTAACTCAGAACGTTGATTTCTACTTCGCATTGTTCTTCGATAACACTCAAATTTCTTAATTCAGTCTAAAGATCTACTTTCTGGTTGTTAAAAATCTCTCCTGATCTCAGTTTTCTCCCTTCGTCTAGAACCCTATGTTTTAGCTATGTTGAAATATTTTTACTTTCTAGAATTTGACCTACTCTATCTCAACGCAGTTCTTTTTAAAAACTTTTTCTTCACCTTAAACACCATAATTTCTGTTTTATGCCTCATTGTCTCCTATTGCAGAGACTCAGCTTACAAATTAATTCTTTGGGAGGATCATCTCTATCTCCTAGATTAGGTGAGCCATTAGGTTTCCTTGCTGTATGCTCCCACGGTCCTCTGTATTTCCTAAATTATAATCTTCTGTTTCATTGTATGCTTTCTGAATTCTCAAGCTCCAGGAGTGGTAAGCAGTGTTTTCCTTAACTATTCCTATCTCTTCAGCAAAAAACAGAGCTCTCTGTAAGTATTTCTTGAATGAATGAAAGAACAGAAAGGTATACAAACCATTTCATTAAATATATTCCTCTAATGGTATGTCAACCCTATTTTTTAAGAGTGTTTTTTGATTACAACAATTCATTTATTTGTATCTGTATCTGTTTCTTTGCAATGAGAATGAAAGAACTCTGAAGCAGAGGCACAGAATATATAATGCCTCCTACTGCCACAGTTTGCTTGTGAAAAAGTATGTCTACATTATAAATATTGTTAATTTAATCCTTTAGCTTCTTTTGAAAATTGGCATAAAAAAGTTGTTAAAAGCATTATACTTTATCTTGATAACCAAGACCTGTTTCAAAACAATATCTTTCCTATAGAGAAGGTATTTTGGATTAAAAGAGAATGATTATAGAGCAAATTAGAGACTTGGGAGAGCATTTTGTGTAGTTGTTGATTTGTTTAATAACTGACTCTGGTTTAAAGATTTAAATATAAGACAAGACACAAGAAATCTCCTAGAAGAAAACATAGGCAAAACATTCTCTGACATAAATCTTAGCAATGTTCTAAAACAGTCTACCCAGGCAATAGAAATAAGAGATAAAAATAAACAAATGGGACCTAATTAAACTTATAAGCTTTTGCACAGCAAAGGAAACTATAAGCAAAACAAAACGACAACCTACGGAATAGGAGAAAATATTTGCAAATGATGCGACTGACAAAGCTTTAATTTCCAGAATATATAAACAGCTCATACAACTTAATAACAAAATAACAAACAACCCAATCCAAAAATGGGCAGAAGACTTAAACAAGCAATTCTCCAATGAAGACATACAAATGGCTAATAAGCACATGAAAAAATGCTCAATATCACTACTTACCAGAGAAATGCAAATCAAAACTACAATGAGATATCACCTTACACTAGTCAGAATGGCCATCATTTAAAAGTCCACAAACAATAACTGCTAGAGAGGGTGTGGAGAAAATGGGACCCTCCTACACTGCTGGTGGAAATGTAGTTTGGTGCAGTCATTACGGAAAATAGTATACAGATTCCTCAAAAAACTAAAAATAGATTTACCATCCAGCAATCTCACTCCTGGGCATATGTCCAGAGTGAACTCTAATTCAAAAAGATACATGCACCCCAAAGTTCATAGCAGCGCTATATACAATAGCCAAGATATGGAAGCAACCTAAATGTCCATCAACAGATGACTGGATAAAGAAGCTGTGGTATATGTACACAATGGAATACTACTCAGCCATAAAAAAGAATAAAATAATGCCATTTACAGCAACATGGTTGGACCTAGAGATTGTCATTCTAAGTGAAGTAAGCCAGAAAGAGAAAGAAAAGTACCATATGATATCACTCATATGTGGAATCTAAAAAAAAAAAAGAAAAAAGAAAAAAAGGATACTATGAACTCATCTACAAAACAGAAACAAGACTTGCAGACATAACAGCCTTATGGTTACCAGGGAAAGGGAGTGGGAAGGGATAAATTTGGAAGTTTGATATTTGCAAATGTTAGCCACTATATATAAAAATTGATTAAAAAAAAACAAGCACAGGGAACTATGTTCAATATCTTGAAATAGCCTTTAATGAAAAAGTATTTGAAAACAGATACATGTATGTATATGCATGATTAGGACATTGTGCTTTGCACCAGAAATTGACACATTGTAACTGACTGTACTTCAATTAAAAAAATTTTTTTAAAGAAGGAAAAAATGTCTATGAGATTTAAATTAGGGTCTTAGCTTTTTCCTTTGGAAGAATGTAGACATGTACAGTGGTACTATTTACCACTTTATTTTAGAGATGTAACAATATTTTTAGTCTTGGTGTTTTTATTTTGTTAACATCACAGTTTGATCTAGTTTGTTGTATTTGAAAAAAATATCAGGTTTACAATGGTGACAAATATGGTGTGAAAGCACTCAAATGATTTCAAAAAATGACTTAAAAGAGTTATGAAATAATCAGCCTAAACCTGTGTTAAATTAAGAAAAAAAAATTCTCTTTCCCTGTTTTAAAAAGCAAAAGAGCTCCACCTGGTGTTGAACAAAACTACTGAATAATTTTTATTTGATGACTTAGAATTATTCATTTTCTAAAAAGTGTAATTCAGAATGCTCTTCTCAGTATTCTCTTGTGTTTATAGTAATGCTATTGATACTGTGCCCAAATTACGTGGAATTGGTTCTTCAATGAAATAACTAATGCATTTCTGATAAAACAAACCTCTTTAATGTTTTAAAGGGTTTTAGAAAAGTTTCTCTACTACACCTTTCCTTCATACTATGCTGTGGAGCAGTAAGAATGCTCCACAGAGACTGGAGGCCACAGCTACTGTGCTTTGAAATTTGTCCACCCCTTCGTTTGTCCCCAGGCCACTCCTTCCATTGGCAGCTCCCACCAGTGACTGATGTACTGAGTACGACCCAGTCCTGGGAGACAGTGGGACTCCTTTGTTGGTCCAGTTTGACTCCAAGCCTTCACCACGGTTCTGCCAATCCTTCCGTAGATCACATAACAGTCTTAGATGGTTTCATTCATTTTGTCTCTCAGCCTCTCATTCTTGCAGATTAGACTTGGATCAGTCTGTCGGCTGCCCCAATCTTTCCCAACATCTCCCTATTTCTTTTTACACAGGCATTTCTTTCTAATAGAATCTTTGCATTTTTAATTCTGTCTTGGTAGAGATTCTACTTCTTAGAGATTCCAGACTAACACAGTATACGTTCAGGAAGTTTCATGGAAAATGCAAAAGAGGAGACATCAGTCTTCTTTTCTAATATCTGGTTCTTACTTATTAAATTAGATTTTGACATCCTAAACTCACGCCTGGGTCTCTCCTGGCTTGGCTAAATAGTGCATGTGTGAAAAAGGTCATGTGTCCTGTGAGGCCACTTGGCTCTTTGATGCTTCATGGCCAGAGGTTGGACTCCTAAGTTAGTTAACCATCTTATGTTTGTACCAGTCAAAGGGGCATTTGGGCAAGATGATGATGAATCAAGGCAAATCCAATGCCTCTTCTAGAAAAATATCTCCATAGATTTTTTTTTAATGTATGGAAGGAGGGGCTTTAGTGTCATCTTTGTACACACACAATAAATTTACTTTAGTATTACATTTCAATATTAAGTACTGGTGATGATTCAAATGTAGATTCAGATTTGTTTGGCTTTATCATTGAAATGGGACGTACATTATTGGACTATTCTAGAGAGTAATCAATGCAGTGGAGCAAAAGACACTTTGCAGTTCCTGATAGCAAGGTAGTAAGCAGCAGTAACTTACAAGTCCTGGAAACTGCCCAGGGGTCTTGTGCCACAGCCATGTTCTTGGTTTACTTCTATCTCAGTGATACTTACACTAAGAGGTAATACAACTCCAGGAAAATAAAACTTCACACTACTTTATAGTGTGGTATAGTGGAAAGAACCATAGCCTGGAAGACAGAATATCTGCATTTGAGTTGGCTTCGTTACCTTCAAGACCTTGGGTAAGCCACTTACCCTCTTTTAGCCTCAGCTTCCTTATCTGTTAGGATGTGAGTACAAATCTTTGACTCTTTCACACAATCATTAGGATTAAATGAAATAATCCACATAAAAACTTACTATTAACTAAAGTATATAGCATATTAAGGTTATATTGTCATTGTTTAATTGTATTTCAAATGAAATTACCTGTTAAAGAAGGCAAATGGGTGCTCTGACCTTTTACAGGAGCAATGGATTTCATAGTTCATGCTAAGACATTTCTTAAATAAAACTTTTACATAAACAAAGTTGGCCTTATCTTACTTTGTATCTTTCACATAACATATGTAAATTATTTAATAATAAAGAAAAAGATTTTATCATTTAACTACCCTTTGAAAGATTAAAAACGGAAACAAAAGTGAGTGTAAATTTAAACTGAATGAAAGATTTGGATGAATAGAGAAGTAAAATTCTGGGTGGTCTTGGTGGAAGGAAGACCTATTTATACCTACTTGACAATGAAAGTAAAGCATGTAAGAAAACATTTTTATTTATCTGTAAATGAGAGCAGTAAAAAATATTTTTGCTCTAGTACTTTTAAAAATTGTGCTCTTTTGGAGGTTTTTATGAAAGTACATTAATGATATAACTTATCTCTGCAAATTCTACTCTAAAGCTGACAGTGGTATTCTATTATAGAAATATTGTCCACAAATTATTCATTTATAATTAAAACACAACATAATTTAACTTTGTTCTTCATGTTTTATGCAACTGCAAATGTGGTAAGTGTAACATTGCTGTTATAAAGTAGTTCAGTTCGGCACCCTTTTCTGGTTACCTTAAGCAAAGAAAGAAAATACTAAAATAACTAGTATCCCACACAGATTCCAAGGAAAAGTTGAATACTATGCCTTGGGATGTGCAGGAACAGGCAGCTCTGGGGATCTAGGGAACAACTTTTCAACCTTTCTTCACTCTGCGCAAGATTCATATTCCTCAAAGTCTGCCCAAGGTTGCACTGTGTGCTCACCCCTCGGTCTTGAGTAGGTAAAATACCCTCCATGCAATACCAGTTCAATGCACTAGGAGAAGGGTGGTGCCCTAAAAGAAAGTGAAAGGATACTGGGCAAGGAAAAAAATAACAAATATCCACTACTTGATGTATTCAACTCAAATATTTTCCAATGCATTTTTTTCTGTTTAGGATAATTATAATCATTTCCCATAGTTCCTGAGATGATAACACAGTAATATGTTAAGTCATATACTCACCAACATGCTTTTAAATATCCTTGCTTCTCGCTAAGCAAGTGCTGCATTAGATAGACCAGGCACTGGTTCTTGACCATCGAGGCACTGGCATTTTTTATTCTCGGTATGATTGCCACTGTATAAAGTTAAGGGAAGCAAATGGAAAATCACAGTTTTGATACATCCAGCTAAATTGTGTTCCTTTACTGCTTTCTGTTTTCACCATGGCTACTACCAATGGGGGACTTGAACAGAGGCAGAAGATGCCCATGGAAATAATAGTTCATCTTCCAGAGAGAGAAGCTCTGCACATGCATATCAACAGACAGGGAACAAGTGTGGTTTTAGGGACAAATTACTTGTATA
Source organism: Vicugna pacos (assembly GCF_048564905.1). Lineage (NCBI taxonomy): Eukaryota > Metazoa > Chordata > Mammalia > Artiodactyla > Camelidae > Vicugna > Vicugna pacos. The sequence goes on from NC_132988.1 coordinate 30,993,901, forward strand.
TCGATGCTTGAAGAATGCTTCCTGTAACTGCTTTAGTTTGGAGTTTGCTAGAAAGGTACTACTAAGAAGACAGATGTGTGTTTCAGGGGTGTCAGCTACCCCATATTTGAAAAACTCTTAACAGCTCTGATTTCTATCACCTTTGTGTATACATAACAATAATATCTATTATTTAGGAAAACAATATTTAACCAAATGCCTTGTTACTCCATTTTTTGGTAACATTTAAAATAGACACATTCAGAGTCTACTGTTTATGAGCTTACTTTTTAAATAGTTATGAAAATATAATTTACATATTCAATTTTCCATCATTAAAACTGATATTCTAGCAAGAAACACTAGAGGGCATTCATTGCTCTATTCAAACACATTTGTGTACTTTGTTTTTAGACTTTCCAATGCAATTTGTTCATATGCTTGAGAAATAAAATATGAAAGTTTTCATTTCCTAAAATATGTTGGCATATCACTGAATACTAATACTATAAAAAATAAACAAAAAATGGATGAGTGGGCTGCAGGGCACAAGAATACCCAATATACACTGAGGCTATAATATAAACAAATCTTTAAATAATTTTTAATGCGATTTAATTTCTCTTAACATATAACATATACTTTTAAATATTGTATCAACAAATAATACAAAATATCAAGGTTTTAGAATTTCTAGTGTAGAAAAACAAAACTGACATAACTTTAAACTTACCTTTTAAATGCATGAGGAATTTTAAAATACAAAAATAAATTATCATGTAGCAGTAACATAAATGAGTTAAATGAAACTAAATATTACCCAGTTGCCATTTTATTATAAAATATCACTGAAATTACCCCACTTTTATTTCCACTTCAATCTTTTTTATTATACTTACCTATTCTCTTTCTCCCTATACAATTTAACATACTCATTTACAAATTCACCTCTTTTAATTGGGCACATCCTCCATACCACAGCAAAATGTGCTCAAATAATTTTTGACTAATTACAAATCCTCACAAAGTTTTATTATGGAGATGACTGAAATAAGCAACAATTTCTTTTAACCTCAGTTTCATCTGGAGAGGTTTATTTTAGACTGGACACATGGCTAAATATTTATTTGCTTGATTTAAGACCACAATATGTAAAATCATACCAACAATTTTATAAACAAGTAACTTTATAAAACTGCATGGCTTAATAAAATTCAAGAAAACAAACATTTTCTTAGTATTTTTACCCTTAATTTTTATATTTATATGTGAAAAAAGTTTAATCCAAGTATCATAAACAAGAATCTTAACATATCCCACCCCTGCCTTTAGAAACCCACTTTTTCAGATCAAGGAAGAATCTAATGAAAGTTAAGTAAATTGAAATAATACATATGAAATCCTTTAAAAAGTATAAAGTGCTGTTTAACTGCAGGAAGTTGTCTTTTGGGGGTTTGGATTCTGACTTTGATATTTTTCAGCTCAGTGTTTTCATCTGTAAAAATGGGGATGACTCATTTTGTGATTTTTCCCCTCCCTTTTTGTTTTAGTGCTTTCTTGAGAAATGACAGTCTAAGTTGATGAATAGTGGCTGGGTACATCAGAAGGTGGGAGAATATCTGAGCATCTGAGAAACAAGAAAGGGAAAAGTGAGAGAAAATTATGTCACATAAGGGAAAAATTACAGAACTGTAAGAATAGATTTTTCAACTTTACTCATACGGGTCCTTCTCAAACTCTTCCAAAAGATTGAAAAGGAGGGAATACTCCCAAACTCATTCTATGAAGCCATCACCCTGATACCAAAACCAGACAAAGACACTACCACAAAAGAAAATTACAGGCCAATATCACTCATGAACATAGATACAAAGATCCTCAACAAAATATTAGCAAACAGAATCCAACAGCACATAAAAAAGATCATACACCATGATCAAGTTGGATTCATCCCAGGGACACAAGGATGGTTCAACATACACAAATCAATCAATGTGATACACCACATCCACAAAAGAAAAGCCAAAAACCACATGAATCATTTCAATAGATGCAGAAAAAGCATTTGATAAAATTCAACACCCATTTATGATAAAAACTCTTACCAAAGTGGGTATAGAGGGAAGATATCTCAACATAATAAACACTATTTATGATAAACCCACAGCCAGCATAGTACTCAATGGTGGAAAACTTCCCTCTAAAAGGCTTCCCTCTAAAATCTGGAACAAGACAAGGATGCCCACTCTTACCACTTCTATTCAACATAGTCTTGGAAGTCTTAGCCACAGCAATCAGGCAAGAAAAAGAAGTAAAATGGATCCAAATTGGAAGATAAGAGGTAAAACTGTCACTATACATGGATGACATGATACTGTATACAGAATATCCTAAAAGCTCCACACAAAAACTACTAGAGCTGATAAAAGGATTCGACAAGGTAGCAAAATACAAGATTAACAGAAAAATCAGCTGCGTTTCTTTACACTAACAACAGATTATTGGCTTTTCTGAGTAAAGAAACTTTCTACCAACACTCACCCCTCACTTACTGGCTTTTGAGCAATGAGCAGCCAAACCTGAGTTTGGTGACATAAATATACTATTGGTTATATAGCTTTTTGAGGTTAAGAAGGGTCACACAGAATCATCTATTTCAAACTTTCTCAGTTTATTAGATGAAGAACTGAGATTCAGAGAGGGTAAATGACTTTTGAAGTTTTTAATAGCAGGTGAATGGCAAAGCAGAGATTAAGATGCGATTTTTCTGATTCTCAGTTAAATAACTTCTTCAGAAATTCATAATGCATTTTTAATAAACTATACAAAATGAGTTTAAAGGCACTTGACCTATCCATTATACCAGGGTCTATGTTAATATCACCTAACATGTAAACATAGCTCATAAGATATTCCAATAGTACATATTTTATTTATCTAAATGTTGTTTTAGTCTAATATATACAATGTTTAATTAACAAAAACACTGCTTGACTTACTAAAACTGAAAGGATCTTATAAAAGGTATTTAGCTCCACATTTCCTTCAAAAACAGTGTATTTCAAGACTTTGAAATAATTCCTACTTTTATTCTCCTAGATTTGTCTACAATAAACTATGCATTAAACTTATTCTACTGAACGTTCTTAAAACAAAAGCCAAGTATAGAGAACAGAAAAATCACTAGTGTGAGCCTCCCTGAATATACGCCTCCTGCCCTCCCCCTCTTTTTGAAGACTTTGTATAAAAACAGGGAGGGACGATAATATTTATGAGTTTGTTTTTGTTGTAATAAGATGTCTTTGAGCTCTCAGTGACAAAGCACAGTGTAGGTTTATTTTCACTCGTGTTGGGGACAACTCAGGCAGCCTTTTTGGACAACTCTCTTTCTCAGAGGTGCATCAATTATCTAAGCTATTTTTGTATGAATCTGCCATTTTGGAGTCCTTATGCCCAGGCTAGTACCTGGGGAAACAGAGAGAGACAGAGAGGGAGAGATTGAGGGAGAGAGAAAGATGTGTGAGAACTTTAAGGACCAGATTTAGAAGTGGCATACATCACTTTTACTCACATTCCTTAGGCAAGAACTAGTCATGTGGGCCCACCCTGATACCAGAGGGCTGGGACTTGTAACCTTCCTGTGTGTCCAGGAGGAAAATGCAAATAGTTTGATGTACACAAAGTATTGTCTTTGCCATAGTATATGTGTATAGAGATACAGGCTGAAAAAAATTGTTGCAGAGGGTTTTTTTGTTTATTTTTTCTTTTCCCTTCTGCTTCCTTGAGTGCCAACCTATAGATTCCTGGTACAGAAAATCATGAAATAGAGAGTAAAGACTTTGAGAAACGAAGAGCAGCCTGAAGCAGCAGAGCAGAATATTGAAAAGCAGGGTTTACCTTTAGTTTTCCCTTGTGGCAACCCACAAATTAAGCTTAAATCATGTACAATAAAGGATCTATTGAAATCTGTAGCCATTAGAACAATCTGAGGTTAGGGAAGTTTTTTAATAAATAAACTCCATAAAACAAGGCTGAGAGCTGGTGATGTGCAGGCAAACTTGCTGGGGAAGTACAGAGAGAGGCAGGAAACCCTGGTGTAGAATTTGCCAGTTTCCATGGTGTAGATGCTTCCACAACTGCCAACCTCAAAAAATTAATGAATATTTAACAATGGACACTCCAAGCCAGACCAAGCCGGCGCCAGCAAACCACCACTGAAAGCCTACTCCCACATTCAATTAGTGAAGCCCAGGAAAGACCTTCTATGCTTTCTTGCATGGGCAATCAACAGCCAACACCACCATCAACTCCACCCTCACCGCAGCTGCCACCATGTACTGGCTGCTTACAGTGGGCCAAGCCCTGTGCTAGGCATTTTATGAATACGCTTCTTCACATCCTCACAACCACCCTATGAGGTAGGAGTTGCTATTTCCATTTCATAAATGAGAAAACTGAGGCACTGAATAGCCTAAAGTCAGACAGTGAGTAAGTAGCAGAGCCAGGATGAAAAATGAAACTCTTAGTATAGCCTAAAACTAGGAAAGCTTTGGAGCTAAAATCTGTAGCAGACATCTTGACACCTGAGGAATAAAGAATCAGATTTAGAAAAGTTCTAAGGGATTTTTGAGAATTTTTCAATTAAAAAAACTATCATTCAAAAAACTGCATTATTCATAAATAACATGTCCTATTAGTTCAGACTTTAGTTGTCATTGAAATTTGAGTGCCCTTAATACAGCTTTTAATTTTTTTAGGTTTTTGAAATACTTTTATTCTTTTTCTTCTCCAATTATTTTAATTTTTAACAAGTGAATTTAGAGACTGTGTATAGAAAAATGTCCTATATAGAATAATGTATATAAAATAAATTCTATATTTGGACAATCAAAAGTGAATAAAATAAGTAAATAATAAGTTTTGAAAGAAATAGTTAACAAATTAAAAATAGATACTGACAAAGAAATGAGATTTCATTTATTTGGAAAATGGAATAAACAGAAGCCAGAGTATTTAACCATATGCTACTTGATTTGTTTTCCTGTTGATTCACTTATGATAATTTATTATGCAAAATCCATACACTTAGTGAATTATTCTTTAAGGTCAATGAGTATTTAATGTTCTGTGCAACTTTTAGCTAAAAGTCTGTATGTAAATCAGAACCATCAGGGGGATAATACTTCAATTAAATTAATCCTTGTAACACACATACTATATGTTAGTGGTGTGATCTGGAATCCATTTTTATCATCAAAATAGCATCTGGGATTTTAAAAATATTGGCCATTAAAATATATTACTTATTTTTAAAACTTGGGAAATTACATAAATCCCAGGTCCCCATACAGATTGTCCACTTATTTCCATGTACAAAGTTGCTTTATTAGAGAACGGTGTTTAGTTGTGTGTGGCTTTCAGTCATTTCCTTATTGCTCCATTTCAAATGTACAACCATTCTGAAGATGAGTTATATGTTTATCTCACACAAGATTAGTTTCTTATTGCTTGAAACTTAATTTTGACTATCTGTTCAACATAATAAAGTGGATATTTTTATAAATTATATGATGATTCAAGTGCAATATAACTGGTTTTGCTATTGATTCTCACTTTTTAAGTGTGCTTGCATAAAGAATTCTGACTCGAATACTGGAGTAGTAACTTTTATTTCTTGGTCCTGAAACAGTTTCTCCCTCTCTTTCTCCCACTGTCCGACTTAATATACAGCTATTTTGTATAATATTTAATGGTGATATATTTATCAACTGGTAAATGTGGCATTTTGCTGCTGCTGAGAAGGAGACAGAGAACTGTAAGCTATTGAAAGACATTGAAATGCTGCCAGAATTCAAAGGTCATCACAAGTCTCCCCTCCTTCCCGCCTTTCCTTCATTCCTTCATTCCTTCATTAGTTATTGAGCACCTATCATGGGGATATGTGCGTGAATAAGATGAAGTTCCCATCTTTCCACAGGTCCAGGGCCTAGCCCTCAAGTGCATATTGAGTTCCTTACTTCACCTGTGGGGAGCTTGTGAAACCTCTAGATTTCAATCAAAGTTATAAGTAGAAAGCTATTTATACTGAAGAATGTTAACTTCTGAGAGAGCAGAAATTCTGGTATTGACTGGTTACCTTATTCTCAACAGAAAAATGTTCTAGGTCAAGTTGAGATCAGACCTAGATGATTATAGCATGAATATGAGCAATCAGATGATCCTAAGGAATTTTGTCAAGCTCTGGAACTAGTGACATTCTTCACCAAATGGAACTAATTTTACAGGACATCCTCTTTCCAAAGTTTCCTCCTCTGATTCTTTTTTTTCCAGAATCCATGTAGATGACAAAGTGTGTCAGAATGGGGAGAACTTAGTGGAAAGCATCCTCAGTGGTAAGGGATTTCTATACCAACTATTATTTGCAACTCGAACTGCTTATCAGAGGGAAAAAAGATGAATTCATTCATTCAGCACATTTGCCGATGTTTGCAGATCATGACTTTGGGGACTCGAACACTAAAACATGTCCACTTTACTTTATGTGGACATGTTATAAATAATCACATTTCTTTTGACCTTACTTTTGCAGCCCAGGTCTAAATTTCTAACTGCCAGTTACACAATGTTATCTGTGTGCACCCCAGGCATCTCTAACTTGGTAAGACACTTAAGTTTCTTCAATTCTGTCCAGCCTTAGGCTATCTAAGCTCCAATTCTGAAAGAACCACATTTATAAACCATCTCCTGGCAGGTTATTTCTCATCTTGCTCATTATTTTATGTAGATGGAGAATCTTACTCATTTTGTAATGATTTCAAATGCGCAGAACCATTCACAGAAGACAGAAGGCGCCCTATGAATAGTTCCGTTATTTATCTGAGGTCAATCTTTAATAGTTAGACTTTTAAGAGCCTTAACCTCAAATCTATAATTGTCCTTAGGTACTATAGGCAATATGCAATAGCATACCTGATCTAAATATGAAGCCAATTATGTACTCTATGAAAAAACAATAAACTGATTAAGTTTTTGTTATATTATCCTGTTCAACTTTCCAGATTAAGAATAATACACATGACTTTATAAGTTATCAGTTTACATACTCTTCATCAGTGTGCCATTATTTTTAATTGTTATAGCATTTTCTTATTAATCTAAAGTCATTTAAACAATTCTTAATATATAAAATTAGATGATGTCTAAAGAGAGATAGTAAAGAATAATTGAAAAACCATAGGAACTATATTAGACAAGATGAATAAGGAATATTTAAAAGGTGAAATGTGTCTGGGGTGGTGTATGTGTATATGAGCACTTAGGTGTGTGTGAAATCTTTTTGCTAGGTACAGGTTTGATATTACACTATAAATAGAAACAATCCATTTAAAAAATCAGTCCAATGGAGAGAGTGGTATCATAGAAATCCTTATGTTGCCTGGATAATGAGGTGTTAGCTGAGACACTCTGAACAAATACCAACTCTTTTGGGGAAGGATCTGGACCAAGTCTTGATCACACTTTGTTTAGAACACAAGTTGAACAAACGCCACCAATCTGGCTGATTCTGAGTGTAGTTTTTCTTAGCTTAGCTATAAAACACGTCTTCAGTCAAACATGATTCCAGCTACTTGCTCAGTTTTAAGCTGTGTAAGGTTAGTTGGCAAGCAGGACATCATCTAAATATGTTAAAAATCATGGAGAAAGTTATAAGAAAAAAGCCACAGTAATGTACTGTGGACTTTTAAAACTTTTGACTTAGTATGTATACTTCTGTGAATGTAACTATTTCTGGCAGGTTTCATCCAGAGAAGCAGAATTAGTAAAAGATATATATTAAGAGATTTATTTCAAGGAACTGGCTTCTGGGTGGTGGGGGTTGACTGGGCAAGTATGAACACTGCAGGACAGGCTATCAGCAATGGCAGGTTGTCAGGAAGGGCAGGATAGGACTTTTGGGGATGCACGAGCTGAAGCTGTAGTTTACAGAAGAAATTTCTTCTCCAGGGAAGCCTCAGCTGTGCATTTAAGGCCTTTCAACTTATTGAGAGAGGTCAACCCAGATTATCTAGGATAATTTCCTTTACTTAAAATCAACTGATTACAATTTTAATCACATCTATAAAATGCCTTCACAACACCGCCTAGATTAGTATTTGATTGGATAACTGGGGATTGTAGGCTAGTCAGGTTGACATATTAAAAAAGATTAACCCAGAGAAGTAAACCTAAATATAGAAAAGCTTTTTGCACAAATTTGTTTACTTTCACTAAAAAGCCTGGAAATGTAAGACACTAATTAAATTATAATATTTATATGAGGGATAGCATGTTATCAAAGTGATATTTTTAAATTATAGGGAGGATTTTCTAAACTTTCACAATTAAAAAAAATCAGGAGACAAAATATGTGATTATAACTTTTGAGAAAATGGATATTTAGCAAAATGTCAGAAAATATATCTTGGGGTGGTAACACTATTGCTAATTGTTCTTTTTCTACATTTATATTTTTCAAATTATCTCTGAGAAATGTGCATTACTTTTTATAATAGGAAAGAGTAATGTTCCAAAAATGATTGTTCTGAATTTTCAAAATATGCTGGAGCAAGGATATTTTATTTCTATTAAGCCAGATGATCTTCTAAATTTTTTGCCAATAAATTTGTAAAGTTTTAATTAAAGATATCTAAATTTTTGTGCTACAGTCACTATCATAAATTAGAGCAGGAATATATACTTTACTTGGTGCCCTTTTAAGAAAGGCAGGAAAAAAAAAAAGAAAGGCAGAAAAAAAATACAGGTCTCAGATTTGTATGGATTCTTCATTGCAAATTAAAAAAAGAAGTCTTCAGGCTAACTTAATTGTACAAATGTATTCTGCTTTAATAAAACCTTCTGCAGAAAAATTCAGAGTTATAACAGATCACTTACTAAACGCATATTTTACTTTGTTAGAAGTGACAAAGGATTGACACAACACTGTAAACTGACTATAACTCAACGAAAAAAAAAAGAAGTGACAAAGAATTCCTTGAAGCAGATTAAATATGTAATTGCAGACATGATCACATGGAAAGGTTGTCTGCCCCTTTAGGATACTTTATATTTCATCTTTAAATGAGAAATGCATAGTACAAAACTATATACTCTGTATAATCCCAACTATGTTTAAAGTGTAGGTTTGTATAAGTGTGTATGTGTGTGCACATGTGTGTATGTGTGCGTGTAATACAACAAATTATTAACAGAGATTATACATGGGTGGTGAAATTATTGTTATATATTTTTTCTGTACTTTCTAGACATTTTATAGTGTATTACTGTTATAATCATACAAACAGTCATTAAAAATAGTCCTTAAAATTCATATAACTTTAAAAAATGTGCATGAAACTTTTTAGGTATGTATCTGGCATGTGAAAGGAATCTGTAAGGTATTGTGTAAAAAAAGGCAAATGAGCTTGTTTGTACGTGAGATGCAGAAAACAGTATGAGTGGAACTCAAGATTTTTGAAACAAAAACTGATAACATGTGGTATATAACAATATCTTGTAAGTAAGTGTTCAATAAATGTTGACTGAATGAAGGATCCCCACATGCCCTTGCATGCATGACATGCCATCTCTTTACAATCCTACTGACCACTCTCCACTACTCTTTACTTCCCTGGATTACCACACTCTTCTATTTCCCCTCCTAGGCTGAAAACTTCCCAAGAGCAGGGACTGATTCAGATGTATTTATTGCTTCTGGTATCTAGCCCCAAACTTAGGACATACTGATATTCAGTGAAGGGTTGATGAAATGAGCCATTGTATTTGTCATTGACAAAATGACAATGAGAAATATGAGAATGTGTGTAAACATAAGCCTTCCTCCTATGACTGCTTTTTTTGTTGTTTTGTCTTCAACATGAAGAACTCTTGTTCTTTGTTGGAATAATCAGCAGAAATGATATAGAAAGAGGCAAGAGCCCTGGGGCCAGACATAGTGCTAGGAATTCTTTGAAAAAAGGTCTTTCTGCCAGATTCTGATGCCTCCTCATGCCAGCAGGGACAGAATAAAGTCAGTTCTTCATTTGGGAGCATATTTGAAAAGAGTTCTCTTTACAAATTTTCCTTGGACTTTAAGGTAAATTTATATTTGCTTTGACTGTTAGAGCAAAATAAACTCAATTCCTGGTTGTCTACTTAAGACTGAAGAAAAAAACCCAGAAAATTTTATTGTGAATAAAGGCAAAAGTGATTGTATTTCTGTGATATTGGTTAGTCCCTACTTTCATTTATCTCAAGGTGAGTAAGACTAAGAAGATACATTACAATTTGCTTTTCCCCCCAAGATTTCTGTTCAAAGAGGAGCAAGCAGCCCCTTTAAGGGGAAGAAGGCAGCAGGACTCCAGGCGGGCAGTGTGGAGATGGGCTTCCACATCCCCAAAAGGTCACAGCACACGTTTTTCTCCGCTTAACTCCATAGCTGGGCACAGGACCTCTAGAGTCAGGAATCTTCACCAGTCAACTGAGTAAATTTTGGTCCAGCCTAAAACCCTCTCTCCTCCTACTCTTTCTACAACCAGTCAACATATACCTAAACTAAAAATATTCCTTCTCAATAAAGTTGGGGGGAAAAGGGGGGAAAAACGTTCCTGTCAGTTCAAGTAATTAAGGCTCCTAATAGATTGTACACATTTTTTAGAAGGGAATAACAAATTACCCTTTTATTCCTCTGCCCACTCTTCATGGGCCCTTCCTCCCTCCCTCCCTCCCCCTTTCTTTCCTTCTGTCAAATGTTTACTGAACTCCTACTGTGTGTTAGGCATACTTCCAGACTCTGGGAATCCAGTTAAGGACAGGAACAGAACCTTTCCCTTCACAGAGCATACTTCATAGTGAGAGGCATGCACAAGAACAAATGATATGTAATATATGAGGTAACAAATATCGAGGGTGTGGGGATGGAGACTAATAGTGAGAGGGGTTGTGGTTAGGGCAAGCCTTTCTCATAGGAGACTTACATGAAGTGAGGGAGCAAACCACGCAAATATTTAGGGGAAGGACATCCCAGGAAGAGGGAACAGCAAGTGTAAAGACCCTAACTTGGCATTGTGCAGTGTATGTTCACTGGAATATCAAGGAGACAACTGAGGCTGGGCAGGACTGGGAGAGACAGCATTGTAGGAAAGGAGTTCACAGAGGTAGAGACAGGGGACTAAATATTGTGTCTGAGTGTGCATGCACTGCTTGTCACTGAGTTAAATGGAATTTGAGGTCTTGGTTGTTAGTTACGGTGACATGCATTTAACTCTGCTGATGAACAACATATATTTTAAAATCTAAAGCACTGTGATTAAATCATAAATATAGGTGCAGATTTTAGCTTGCATAGTATTTTAAATGTAAGATATTTGAATTAGAATTGAGTTAGAAGAAACTGTAGGAATCATCAAGAAATATCATATTCCATAGATGAGTCAATCATGATTTAGAAAGAATATGTGTTCATAATAATATAGACAAAGCTTTAGCAGTCTGTGTCAAGCACTGTGATGAGTGCTGTATACATTTAATTCTCACAACAATCCTGTGGGGTAGGCATTATTATCCCCATTTTTAAGATGAGGACATCCAGGCTGAGAGAAGTAAGTAATTAGACAAGATTAGAGCCATGATTCAAAGGCAGAGGCAATCTTCCTCTTGACTGGCAGCAAGGTTGCTTTAAACAGAAGCTCTTTGAAGAGTAACATTTTACTTTTAGACACTAAAAAATTCCAGCATCCAGACTTCTTGAGTTTTGGAACAAAACCTTTTTTCCATTGCTTGACTCCAAAGTCTGGGCTTTTGACTGCTATACTCTATTGCTAAGTGCTAATGTGTTCCAAGCTGATAGTTGGAATAGTTGGGTATTAAACTACAAACCAAACTGTTATATTCCGAGTGTGGTGTCATTTTCAGGATGCCACCCTACTCTTTGAACACCACCCTCCTACTCTGACCAGCAAGTCCTGGACCACTCTGGCAGGTGAAGGGGTGTTGAAACCTTTTCCTCTTAGTTGCTCCTGCTGCCACAGCCCTGACTTCAGATCACCGGGTCCTCTAACCGAACCAACCATAAGTGATTCCTTGAATTTTGGTCAAGGTCAGCTTCACCCTTTTCACTTGCCCTAAATTATTTTGGATGTTGGTCTAGGAATTTTCCAAATTAAACTACACAGAGATTAAGGAAAATAATTCTAACATTTTTTTCAAAGAGTTATTAACTAGGGGAGAAACTGGAGGAAAGACAGAAGACAGAGCACATTTAATGGTGCAGACCATACTGTTCTGCCAGAAATTCTTCCTTGTTTTTAATTCTTTTCTTTTCTCCAGAGATAACATTTTAAAGAACATTCAGAAGGAAGACATAAAAGACTAACAATAATGGAGAAGAGAAATATGTGTTATCTGAACAGAATAACCTGGACCATCATTTGCAAATGACATAATAATCATCAGAAATGCTGAAACCAAAGAATAGCAAGTTATAGCCTTCCACAGTTTTCTTTGAGTTTTTGTTGTGTCTCTGTTTTGTTTTCCTTGTGGGAGAAGACCATTATGCACACATCCCAAAGGATTTGGGATAGTTGGCTTGTTCTTTCTCTGTCCACACCTGGCTAAATACTTTTGTCACTATGCAGCTTGGGTAATACTTGAATTTATTGACCAACAGGGTGGGGGTATGTCAAAAGAATACACTCAGTCACTTTTCAGAAAGTCAAATGAGTAATTAGATTCCAAAGAGTTAGGAATTTTGAAAATTAGCAAATCGACTTAGCAATACCACATCTAGACATCTATACTCAGAAAGTAATGGAAAAATTAAGCAAATTTGTAAATGTAAAATTGTTCATTGAAGAGTTGTTTATAATAGCAAAAAATAGTAAACAACTTAAATGTATAGGGGAATATATAAAGGAATTAAAATGTTTTAAATATAAATTATGAGAGTGATGTCAGCATTGTGGCAGAATAAGATGTCCTTCATTCTTGTCCTCCTGCCCGAACAATAATTTGGCATCCACCCATAAACAAAAGTGCCTTTGTGGGAGCTGAGGGATCCAGTACCAGCCAAAGAGGCTTGTTTCTCTCTAGTTCCATCAAGGTACTGAATTGTGAGATGCACAACTGGGAGGCAAAAAGAGGCTGGGAGAAACAGACAGGACTCTTGGAGGGTATTAAAGGGATGCAGAGCCTACTAATGGTCACAGATTCCATCAAGAAGCCCTCCCATGAGCCACTGGGAACACCTCTACTGGGAACACCTCATCCACAGATCCCACAGCTGGCCCGTGGGCACCTTCAGCACTCAGCATGCCTCACCCCGACACACCCCCAATCCTGTGGCTGGATCATTGTGTGCACATGCAACAGTGGTGATGACAGCAAGTTTTGGCAGATAGTTACTGAACATGTGCAGAAATCTGGCCCAAGTCTGTGGTCCAGGGAGATACAACAGATTTGAGCTTTAGTGCTAACTTTAGGGGGGAAAAGAAGGCTGTCAGTACCTGGCATGGTACATTTCAGGCTTGAGAACAGGCATATAAGCTTAAGTATTCTGCCACAGAGAGAGTAAGAAGCTTTGAGCAAGTGTATCCACAGAAGGCCTGAGAAAGCCTCAGATTCACTAACAGGGCTGAGAGAAGGTATTTTGCTCCCAAAGACAGTAAAGACTGGAGGGTGTGACTACAATTTTAAATGTGAAGATAGCAATGCAAAACTTCAAGGAACATGAATAAACTAAGGAAGTAAGACATCACCAAAGGATCACAATAGCCTTCCAGTACCAACCCTGAAGACATGGAGATCTGTGATTTACCCATTAGAGGATTCAAAATGGTTTTAACAAAACTCAATAAGCTATAAGAAAACACAGAAAGGAAATTCAATAAAACCAGGAAAACAATATGTGAACAAAATAAGAAGCTTAACAAAGAGACAGAAATTATAAAAAAAAAACAAACAGAAATTCCAGAGCTGAAGAATACAATGAAAGAATTGAAAAATGCAATAGGGAACATGTACATCAGAAAGGGTCAAGCAGAAGAAAGAATCTGAGATAGAAGGCAAGAATTTTGAAATCTTCCAGTCAGAGGAAAACAGCAACAAAAAAAGAATGAAGAAAGCCTATGTGATCTATGGGATATCATCAAAAGAACCACCATGTGAATTATTGTAGTTCCAGAAAAAGAAGAGAGGGAGAAGAGTGCAGAAAGATTATTTAAAGAAAGAGTAGCTGAGAACTTCCTGAATCTGGGGAGAGACTGGGGTATCCTAGTTCATGAAGCTCATAGATCACCAAACCAAATCAACTTAAAGAGATCCTTTCCAAGACACATTAAAATACAACTGTAAAAAAATAAAAAACAGAGAGATACTCTTAAAAGCAGCAAGAGAAAAGAAGCTTGTAACTTAAAGGCAACCCCTTATAAGCCCACTAGCAGATTTATCAGAAGAAACCTTACAAGTCAGAAGGGAGAGGCATGACATATTCAAAGAGCTAAAAGGAAAACAACTTCCAACTCCAACCAAGAATTCTTTACCCAGCAAGGTTATCATTAAGAACTGAAGGAGAGATTAAGAGTTTCTGACAGAAGCAAAAGCTAAAGGAGTTTATCACCACTAAAGCAGCACTACAAGAAATGTTAAAGGGATTTCCTTAAGCTAAAAAGAAATGGCACTAATTAATAATAAGATAATAAGAAAACACACAAAAGTAAAAATCTCACTGGAAAGGTAAATATATAATAAAAATAAGTGGATCAATCACTTATAAAGCAAGCATGAGGTTTAAAAGACAAAAGTAGTAATGCCAACTAAAATTATAATAATTAGTTAAGAGATACGTAAAATTAAAAAATGTAAAATTTGTCATCAATAGTATAAGAGGGAGGATAGTAAAATCATAAAGCTTTGGAATGTCTTCAAATTTAAGTTGCTCCCAACCTAAAAACAGACTGCTATTAACACAGGATGTTATATGTGAACCTCACAGTAACCACCAGGATAAAACTTATAGTAAATACACAAAAGAAAATGAGAAAGGAATCTAAACATAACACCACCAAAATGCAAGGGGAGAGAGAAAGAGAAGGAGAAAGGAACAGAGAGAAACTATAAAACAGTCAGAAAACAATAAATAAGATGCCATTAATAAATCCTTACCTATCAATAATTACTTTAATGTAAATTGATTAAGTTCTCCAATCAAACAGCTTAGAGTGACTGGATGGATGAAAACCAGAATCCAACTATATATTGCCTGCCGGAGATCACTTCAGCTTTAAGAACACACAGACTCAGTGAAGGGATGGATAAATCACACAATAGGCCGTAAAATAAATTTTAAGAAATTTAAGAATAAAATTATACTAAGTATCTTTTTCAATCACAATGGTATGAAATGAGAAATCAATAACAGAAGGAAAGCTGGAAAATTCATAAATCTATGAAAATTAAGCAACACACTGTCAAACAACCATTGGATCAGAGAAGAGATCAAAAGAGAAATTTAAAAATATCTTAAGAAACAAAAATAGAAACAAAACATATGAAAATTTATGGGATGCATCAAAAGCATTCTAAGAAGGAAGTTTTTGACAATAAATGCCTCATAAGAAACAAAAAAAGATCTCAAATAAACAACCTAACTTTACATCTCAAGGAACTAGAAAAACAAGAACTAAGCCCAAAATTAACAGAAAGAAGGTAACAACAAAGATCACAACAGATATAAATAAAATAAAGACAAAAAAAATTAGAAAGGCTAAATAAAATGACGAATTGTTTTCTAAAGATATACAAAATCAGCAATTTAGTTAGGTTGATTAAGAATTAAGGAAAAAAGAGAGAAGACTCAAAAAATCAGAAATGAAAGAGGAGATATTACAACTGATAACACAGAAATCCAAAGGATCTTGAGACTATGATGAACAAATTATAAGCCAACAAATTGCACAACCTAAAACAAATGGGTAAATTCCTAGAAAATTTATTCTGCCACATCTGAATCATGAAGAAATAGAAAATTTGAACAAACTAATAATGAGTAGGGAGATTGAATCTGTAATAAAAAACCTCTCAGCAAAGAAAAGCTCCCTCTCCCCTAAATCCAATGATTTCACTAGTGAATTCTACCAAACATTTAAAGAATTAACACCAATTCCTGTCAAACTCTTCCAAAGAACTGAAAAGGAGAGAAAACTTCCAAACTCATTTTAAGAGGCCAGCATTACCCTGATACCAAAGCCAGATGAGAACACTGTAAGAAAAGAAAATCACAAGCCAATATCCCTGATGAGTAAAGATGCAAAAATTCTCAATAAAATACTAGAAAACTGAATTCAACAGCACATAAAAGGATCGTACACCATTATCACGTGGGATTTATCCCTGGGATGCAAGGATGGTTCAACATATGCAAGTCAATTAATGTGATATACATTAATAGAATGAAAGGTAAAAATAATATGATCATCTCAATAGATGCAGAAGAAACATCTAATACAATACAGCACGCTTGCATGATAAAAACTCAACAAGTTTAGTATAGAAGAAACATCCCTCTACATAAAAAAGGCCACATATGACACAGTCATAACTAACAGTATACTCTATGGTGAAAGGTTGAAAGCTTTTTCTGTAAGATTGGGAACAAGACAAGGGTGCCCACTCTCACCATTTCTATTCAACACAACACTGGAAATCCTAGCCAGAGCCATCAGGCAAGAAAAATAAATAAAAACCACACAAATCAAAAAGGAAGAAATAAAATTGTATTTGTTTGCAGATGGTATGATTTTATATATATAGAAAATCTGAAAGACTATCAAAAACTGTTAGAACTAATCAACTAATACATTAAAGTTGCAGGTTAAAAAAATCAAAATATAAAATTAGTTGTGATTCTATAAACTAATAATAATCATCTGAAAATAAAGAAAACAGTCTCATTCACAATAGCATCAAAGCAAATAAAATACTTAGGAATAAATTTAACCAAGGAAGTGAAAGATCTGTAAACTGAAAACTGAAAGAAACTGAAGAAGACACACATAAATGGAAAGATATTCCATGCTCATGGATTGGAAGTATTAATACTGTTAAAATATCCACATGATACAAAGTTATCTGTAGATTCAATACAATCTCTATTAAAAGTCAAATAGAAAAACCATCCTAAAAATTTGTATGAAAACACAAAAGACCCTCAAGAGCCAAAGCAATCCTGAGAAAGAACAAAGAGGGAAGAATCACACTTCCTGATTTCAAACTATACTAAAAAACTATAGTAATCAAAACAGTGTGGTACTGACATAAAAACAGACACACAGACTAGTGGAACAGATTTGAAAGCCTAGAAATAAACCGTTTCATATACAGTCAACTAATATTTGACAAGAGAGCCAAGATTATTCAATAGGGAAAGGACAGTCTCTTCAATAAATGGTGCTGAGAAAACTGTCAAACCACATACAGAAGCATGAAACTGGACTCCTGCCATGCACCACTCACAAAAATTAACTTGAAATGGATTGAAGACTTAAATCTGAAACCATAAAACTAGAAGAAAACATAGGGGAAAATTTTCTTGACATTGATTTTGACAATAATTTTTTGGATATGACACCAAAAGTACAAGCAACAAAAGCAAAACTTAATAGGTGGTACTACATCAAACTATAAATCCTCTATACAGCAAAGGAAACCATCAACAAAACGAAAAGGAAACCTACAAAATTACTTTGTACTAATACACTTTCATATTACAAAGGTAATTTAGTGGAAGAATGTCTTTTGATATCTGAATCATCTGAAATAATACAAACAGAACTATACATTAAAACATACTCATTTGGATAACAAAAAAAGACAAGTTAAATAACAAAAAAAAATCTCCTTTCTTACAGGTGGACATTGAAGTAGACCTAATTCAGTTTTCTTTTTAAAAGCTTCCAAAGACAAAAGCAGCTTAAAATGTAATTAAAATGAATAAAAGTTTGGTTATTAAACTACTCGTCTCCAGCACCATTTTCTGTTTTCTGTTGTTTTGATGTTTATTCTTCTTTGTCTGTTTCTTCTCTTGCTCTTTTTTACTGGAATAGGAGAAAATAACTGCAAATCATATATCTGATAAAGGGTTAATTTACAAAATATATAAGAATTCATACAACTCGACAGCAAAAACTGAAAAAATCTGATTAAAAAATGGGCACAGGTATTTTAGAGACTTTTTGCCAAGAAGACAGAAATAGCCAACAGATTGAGGAAAAGATGCTCAACACCACTAGTCATCAGGAAAATGCAAATCAAAACCAAACTGAAAAATCACCTCCCATCTGATAAAATGGCTATCGTAAAAAAGACAAGAGATTACAAATACTGGCAGGGATGTAAAGAGAAAAGAAAAAGTGTATACTATGTAGGAATGTAAATTGGTGGAGCCACTATGGAAAATAGTATGGACGCTCCCCCCCGCCCCCCCCCCAAAAAAACCCTGAAAATAGAACAACCATATGATCCAGTAATACCAATTCTGGGTATATATCCAAAGGTGAAATCAGGTCATAAAGAGATATCTGCATTCCCATGTTCATTGCAGCATTAGTCACAATAACCAAGATATAGAAATAACCCATGTTTTCATCAATGAATGAATGGATAAAGAAGGTGTGATACACACACACTGAAATATTTACTCAGTCATAACAAAGAAGGAAATTCTGCCATTTGTAACAGCATGGATGGACCTTGAGAGCATTATGCTAAGTGAAATAATTCAGACAGAGAAAGTCGAATGCTGTACAATATCACTTATACATGGAATTCAAAAAAGCCAGACTTACAGAAACACAGTAGAATAATGGTTACTGGGTCTGGGAGATGAAGGAAATGGAGAGATTTTAATCAAACAGTATAAACTTTAAATTATAAGATGAGTAAGTTTTGGGAAGCTAATGTACAACATGGTGATTATAGTAAACACTATATTATATATTTGAAAGTTGCTAAGAGAATAAATATTAAATGTTCCCATCACAAAAAGGAAATGGTAATTATGTGAGGTAATAGAGGTGTTAACTAATGCTAGGTGGTAATCCTTTCACAATGTGTAAGTGTATCAATTTAACATGTTGTATACCTTAAATTTATATAATGTTACATGTTAATTAAATTTCAATAAAGCTGGAAAAAATTATAGTTCATTCATTAAATGGAATATCATCTAGTCATGAAAAAACTATTTAAGATATGTATTTGTTTGGATGAAAAGATTTCATGGTACATTGTTAAGGTACAAAGCAGATTTTATGTGTATTTTATATTTACATATAGAGCAGTATGGAGCTCTTTGGGTAATTAGGGCATAATTTTCTTCCTGATTATCTATACTTTTATTTTTCTACTGAAAACTCAAATTTAAAAGCTTTAATTATCATTAAACACAAACATTTAAAACCATCCCATGTGATTTCCTTATTTCCTTTTATTCAAGTAAGATACATTTGTATGTGCATGTATACATAGAAATAAAATACTGTTTTTGAGTAATATTCTCTAGTGTCTTGGTATTTAAATTAAGGGAGAGGCTTTTTAAACTAAAAGTCAACTTATGACACTTCTCTGCTCAAAACCCTCCAAAGACTTCACATATTACTCTGAGTAAAAGCCACATGGCATTAAAAAGGTTGCCCACACTGAGGCAACCCTCTCTGTCTGACTTTGTCTCTGGGTACTCTCCCCTAGCTCACTCCACTCCAGCCACACTTGACCTCCTTGCTGTGCCTAGAACTCTCCAACTTTGTTCCTTCCTTAGGGCTTTTACACTTGCTGAGCCTTTTGCTGAAATGTTGTTGCTCCAGACTCTGCATGCTAACACCATCTCTTTTACATCTTTGCTTAAATATCTTCTCAAAGAGGCCTAAACTGACCTCTATATTTAAAACTGCAGCCTACCCTATTCTTCCTAGCATTCCTGATCCTCTTTGCTCTGGTCTAGTTTTTTCTATTGAGCAATAAAGTATTACTTAAGTGGAGGATGCAATGGTGATCACTGTGTTTAAAGTACACCAAATTCTATGTATTGTTTGGTTGACAGTATATATTGTTTAACTTCAAATTCTGTCAGATTAAATATGTATTTTAAGTTTCTGGGGAGGCAGAGGGAAAGTAGAAATAGAGTATATAAATTCCCAGATATTAGAGGAGAATAAAGGAAAGAAGGCAATTAATCCAAAAAGGAAAGCATCAGTTAATCCAAAAGAACACAAGAGGGGGAAAAAGGAACATAGAAAAAGGATAAAATAAAAGCACAAAACAAGAAATAAATCCAAATATATATGTTTTCAATAATTACATGTGTGTTTGCAATAAAAATAAATTAGCTAAATGCTCCAGTTAAAAGCAAACACTGTCAGACTGGATAACACACACACACACATGCACAGACACTGAGAGCGAAAGGATACCAAAGACTGAAGGTAAAAGGGTAGGAAAAGATAAGGAAATATGTATGAAATGAAAGTTGGTGTAGCATATTAATACTGGACAAAACAGACTTTATGTTTAAACAGTAAAAAAAGATTAGGACACAAATAATTTATCATCCCAAGCTTAAATATACCTAATAATATAACTTTGAGTATATGAAGCAAAAATTAATAGAACTGAAAATATAAACTTATATATTATATTTACCATGTATCTACCACTTACCAAATTAGTAAATATCATTTATTACCATGGGAAATTTTAGTAGTGCTCTCAGTAATTTACAGATTAAGCCAACAAAAAATTCCAGTTAAGATATAGAATACTTAATAACAGAATTAAAAATCTAAATCTAATGGATATATTCAGAAAATGGAACTCTACAACTGGTGTATATACATTCTTCTCAAGCTCATGAATCTTCTCAGCTCATAAAAATTGACTATATTCTGGGTCACAGAGTAAGAACTCAAGAAATCAGTATCATATAGATCATGTTTTTTGACCTTAAGTCAATTACATTAGAAATCAATAAGGCAATGAAATAGTAAGATAACTAAATAAACCCCTTACACTTGGAAATTTAAAAAATACTCTAATGTTCATTGGTAAAAAAGAAATCATATTAGAAATGAGAAAAGTTTGGTCTAGAATAAGAGAGAACATGGGGAAACTTACAGCCTTAAATACTTACGCTATCGTATCAAAGAAGAGATTTATAAATTTTGACCTCTTCAGGTCACTTTGGAAATTAGAAAAAGTACAGGAGAATAAACATAAATAAAGTAATAGGAGGGAAACAATAAAGATAAGAGGGAAATTAATAAAATTAAAAATAAGGTACAATAAAGAAAATCAAGAAGTCAAAAATTGACTCTGAAATACTAGTAAAATTATAAAAAAGATTTATAGCAAGAAGAGAAAGGTCACAAGTAAAATAAGGAATGAAAAGAGGATCAAATACAGCAGAGATTAAAAAGGTAAGAAAAAGTTACAAACAACTTCATGCTGATAAATCTAAAAATGAACTGGATGAATTCCCAGAAAAATGTTTACCCTAAATGACTTAAATAGTATTAGAAACATGAATCTATAACCAGTAAAAAAAAAAAAAACTGAATCAGTAGTTATATATCTTTCCACAAAGAAAGTACCAGGCCAGAGAGGTTTTGTTTTTGTTTTTGTTTTTGTTTTTTTGGAGATCTAGCAAAAGGAAGGCATAATTTCAGTCTTAAAAAAGTTATTTTATATACTAACTCATTTTACAATGATAGTACAATTTTGATGTCAAAAACCAAAGAGTAGGGAAAAGGAAAACTGCAGACCAGTTTTACTCATTAAACAGGGATATAAAAATTCTAAACAGATTCTTACAAATCCAGTAGTGTATAAAAAGTATAATAATACATAGATTATTCAGTGTTATGTTTAATGATCTTTCACCATATTACAAATTACAATATTAACCCATAAAGAAAAAGATTGATTATAATTCTTGTATTAAAATTAAGATATGCTTAACAAAAGACATCTTAAAGAAGAGATTCAACTTGAAAGAAGAAATCTGCAACATACATAACTGACAAAGAAATGTTGCCTAAAATATACTAATTCCTTTTAAAAGATGGATAAAGGGCAAGTCATCCAATAGGAGAATGAGTCAGTGACATAACAAGGTGTCCAGAAGAAGAAACAGAAACAACCAAAACTATAAAAAGATGCTGAACTCCAAGTAATCACAGAAATGCAAACAGAACCACAATGAGGTACAATGGAGAACTGTTTTATATATTATAGTGGCAAAAATAAAATATATAATGCCAAGGGTTGCTGAGGATGTAGATAAAGCAGAGACTCTTATACATTGATTACTGAAATATAAACTGGTACAAAATCTTGGAAGATAATTTGAAATAATCTAGTAATGTTGAAGATGTGTGAATCTACAAGATGGCAATTAGACTCCTACCTAAACACCTTGGAGAAACTCTTGCACTTGTAGACCAAGAGACATGGTCAAGAATTGTCACAGCTGCATTATTTATGATAGCCCCAAGCTGGAAGCAATGCAAAGTTTCAATGGCAGACGACTAGAGAAACTGTGGCATTCATATTGTGGAACACTACAGAACAGTGGAAAATGAATGACATACAGCCACTCACATCGACACATACGAAACACAAAGTGAAAGAACAAGTTATAGAGGACTAGGTGCAGTATGAATCTGTGTAAAAATATAAAAATCAGGCAAAATTAAACAATATACTTTTAGAGTAATAAAGATATGTGGTGAAATATGAAGAAAAGTAAGATAATGATAAACATAGTTCAAGGTTGAGGAGAGAGACGAGATGGGGGCAGGGTTGCCAGGTGCACAACTCCAGAGGGCACCCTTTCCACTTTATTCTATGTGAATGATGATCTCTGGACTTGTGAAACTCAATGGCCCTTGGGGAGGAGAACACAGAAGCTTCAAGATTAATGATAAGGCTCAGGTTCTTAAGCTGGGTGGTTGATTATAATATATATCCTATTGTGTGTAAAAGAAAATTAATAACATAGAAAAAGAGGTGTAAGAAACCAGCAGATAGAAAATGTGTTCTTGTTCCAGCTTCACCTCTAACATAAAACGATGTCATCTTTGGCAAGCCACTTAGCCTCACTGAGCCCCAATTTTCTCATTTTAATAAACGGTTATAACAAGTCCAGACCTACCTATTTTATAGGATTGTGTGAGGATCAAGTGTACGTGAAAGCATTTAATATGTTATTAATAAAATGAAATATTCACATGCAACAAAATTTTTCTACATATGAACTCAAAAGGTTTATCTCTTCAAATTAATATTCAAAATCTACATGATGAAAGGTGAGAATGTTCAATTTAACCACACAACTCTTCTGCCAGTTGAAATGCTCTGTATAATTATTAGCCAAAGACTGTCTATAGCCATAGCAGCCATGGTATAGCTAGTCTTGGAAGGAATACTGGCTTTGGAAATGGAAAACTTGGTTTTGAATCCTGGCTTTGTCGTTTGCTAACTCTCAGATGCTGGCAATTCACTTTCCACTTCTGCCTGCAGGTTCCTTTATCTGTAAAATGGTGGTTTTGTTGGCATTGTGCTAAAGAGGGAATTGCACTATTTTCTTAAGAGACAGCAGGATTCTCCTTCATTCTTTGTTTATCCAAGTTGGCTGCATGGGCAGCAGGAGCAACAGTTTCCTGGCCCAGGTCATTCAAACCAGTGATGGCTTTTCATTGTGGTGAACAACACAACTGATTGCTTTCTTCTGGGTTGGTTTCTTTCTCTTTCTTTTGTGAATAGGCTGCAGACACCCACCTATTCTGTCTTTAATTTTTGACTTGCTTGTGGATCATTTGTGAGCTAGCAAACACAGGCTTCTCTTAGGAGAAGATGCTACTGTTTCTTTTGCCCTTCTGTTCCTCGTGCTCCCCACTTGGCAACATACAGTCCAACCAAGGTGATTCTAATTCTTTTGATTGTAATCATATAACATAATGCTGCATAATGCAGCAACCAGGGCTGGACAAAGTGAGACCTGGGATCCTTGCCCCAACTTCATGAGAGCTCTTTTGGGTTAAGAGTTAGTATCAGTGGATTGCATTATTTTGATGACTAAAATGTAGAGATAATTTTTTAAAATTAAGCTTCTTATTTTGAAATAATTGAAGATGCAGATGCAGTTGTAAGAAATAATACAGAGAGATGCTGTGTATCCTTTGCCCAGTTTTCCCTAATGGCAACATCTTGCAAAACTATAGTATAGTATTACAAGTAATCCACAGACCTATTCCAATTTACTTTCACTTGCATGTACCTGTTTATATTTGAATTTATGTATATAATTTACTATCACATATGTAGGTTTGTGTATCCATACTAAAGATAAACATTTTTAAAAATAGTTCTGTTAACTCAAGGATCCCTTGTGTTGCCCTGTTAGAACATCTGCCTCCCCCATTCCTAATCTTTGACAACCATTTCTAAAATGTTGTTGTTTTAAGAATGTTATATAAACTGGATCATACAGTATATAATCTTTGAGGATTAACTTTTTTTTCTCAGCATAATTCCTTGGAGATTCATCCATTGCTGTGTGTGCTAATAGTTCATTCCTTTTTATTGCTGAGTAGTATTTCACAGTATGAATGTTTAAACATTCATCTGTTGAAAGACATCTGGGTGGTTTTCAGTTTTGGGCTTTTACAAACAAAGCTGCTATAAATATCCATGTACAAATTTTTCTATGAACATAAGTTTTCATTTCTCCCTGATAAATGCCCAAGAGTACACACTACGTCACATAGTTGCATGTCTAGTTTTTAAAGAAACTGCTAAACTGTTTTCCAGAGTGTCTGTACCATTTTACATTCCTTCCAAAAATGTAGGAATGATCCAGTTTCTATGAGTCCTTGTCAGCATTTAGTTTTGTCACTATTTTTTTGTTTCTGCCATCCTGATAGTTGTGTAGACTATCTTATTGTTATAATTTGCATTTCCCTAATGCTTAATGATGTGGAACATCTTCTCATGTGCTTATCCATCTGCGTATCTCCTTCAATGAAATGTATTTTCATGTCTTTTGCCCATTTTCTAATTGTATTTTTTATATCATTGAGTTTTGAGAGTTTTTCATATAGTCTAGATACACGTCCTTCTTCAGATACGTGGTTTGCAGATACGTTCTCCCAGCCTGTTGCTTGTCCTTTCATCCTTTTCACATGGTCTGTAGCTATTTATCAATTTAATCTTTCATGGATTGTGCTTTTGGTGTCAAGTCTAAAAACTCCTTGACTCACCCTAGATCATAAAGATTTTCTCCTACATTTTTATTTTCTAGAGTTTTATAGTTTTAGGTTTTACATTTAAGTGTATGATCCATTTTGCTTTAATTTTTGTGGACGTTGTGCATTTGGGTCTAAGTTCACTTTTGTGCATACGGATGTCCAATTGCTTCAGCACTGTTTGCTTAAAACACCATCTTTCTTCCTTTGAATTAATTTTGCACCTTTGTCAAAATCAGCTCTGCATATTTGTGTGGGTTTATTTCTGGCTTCTCTCCTCTCTCCCATAGATTTATGATTCTATCTCTCTGCCAATACCACACTGTCTTGATTACCATAGTTATACAGTAAACTTTAACACTGGGTACAACGATTCCTCCCACTTTATTACTGTTTTTCAAGATGCTTTAGCTGGTCTAGGCTCTGTGCCTTTCCATATAAATTTTAGAACAAGCTTGTCTGTGTGTATAAAAAACCTTGGTGGGATTTCAGTAGGATTTGCATTACATCCATAAATCAATTTGGGGAGAACTAACATCTCTGCTATGTTGAGTCTTCTAATACATGGACACAGCCTACCCTCCACTTATTTATGTCTTTGATTTCTTAGAGATTTTATTAACCATGCTACATTAATTCTAATATTCAGAGAACCTCACACTGCTTATAGTTAAAATATAAAAGTACATCTTTTGGGCAACCTCATAATATTTTGGGATATGTATGTGACTGTAAACATATCCTTGGGACCATGGAGTTGATAAAAGCAGTTTGTAAGCCACTTTCCATGTTTATATCAGATGGATACATAGTAATGGCCATCCATAGCAGTTTAGGACAGTTTTACACTAGTAGAAATATAACGTAACACTTGTATTTTATTTCTATTTTCATGTACTCTTTTGATTATTGATTGGTTGGTTTTATGGATCAAGAGTCAAGAGTGAATGTCTGAAAGAATACACTGTAGGCTCTGTGGCAGTGGTCCTGTGCTTCCTGCCACAAGTGCCTTCCATAGACAGAGCTCTCATCCTGTATCTGCCAGGTTGCTTCTGTATATCCCCAAAGAGACCATAAACCACAAGAAGAGACCAATACATTTCTAGTCCCTAGCACAGAATTGGCACATAGTAGATGTTCATTATATATTTCTAAAATATCTAGCAAGTCACACTATTTTGGGATTTTCACTTGGTTCTTTTTCTCCCTTAGTGTTAGATTAGGCTTTGTTGAGTTCTCTTGTGCTAGTTGAAACCATCTCTATTCCTTACTTCCTAGAATATTACTTACTTTTTGGTTTATTCCTTACTTTTTGACCCTTTCTTTTACTAGCCTTTTATTGTGAGTATTTTTTTTTTTTAAATCTATTCTTGGGGCCACTGGATTTTTCTCCTTCATACTGTAGGGAATATCTCTCATCAGTTTGCTAGGTATATTTACCTTTTAAGAACTGCCTTTTTCCCATGCCAAAGGATTACAGTGATGACTTCTAATCTGTTTACATATGAATCAGATTAGGAAAACCCATCTTTTTGTGTATAGTGATTGGCCCAGGTATGGACACATTGTCAGAACAGGACTAATCAGAGTTTATCTGGTATTTTCATATGGATGCTGGGGGAGGGAGGGCCACTTTTTAAAATCTGGGATCGTAATTGAGATTCAATCATTTAACAAATCCTTATTGAGTGCCTACTCTGTGCCAAGTACTGTGTGGACTCTGAATGCCATAAACCAACAGCTGTCCTCAGCCATGGCTGCTGCCTACCTGGGAAAGAAGTTAACACTAGGAAAAGCAGCTGGAAGGGACAGAAAAGGAGAGTAACCTTCTGATTTTTTGAGCATCTGAATCCAGGTGTAGCTGATGCTTATGTTGGACTTTCAGTTAATAAGGAGCCATACAGTTAAAAATTTCACTTAAGTGTTATCACTGAGTAAAACATAGACCAAAATCTGCATCATTTCACAATCTGAACCTTCATTTTAGTCTGCTAGTAGTTAATTTTATTTCTGGATGTCTACTGTAAACTGCCACTTGAATATGCCAGTGATCTCTGAAATAAAATACATCCATAAGCAAACTCATTATCACAGTTTACCAGAATACAAGCTCCATGAGGACAGGGACTTGTCTTGCCCATTCTTATGTCTCAGTGCTGGCCACATGATAGGTGCAAGTAATTAAATCCAGATCCCTCAAAACTCTCAGATTATGATACATTTCAATTCATTAGTGAGTGCTTTCCTTTACCTCGGTAGTTCTCAAGGATGTTGGAATGTGGTGGTTTGGGGAGTGAGTTTATCAGAATCAGTCAGGGAACTTTGTCAGTTGAGAACTGCTGCTTATTAGCATTATATATGACATTTAAATAATTAAATAAACTCAAGCTTTGCATGAAAAAACCCACATCCATGTGAAACGCTTTATGTAATGTGAAGCCTCTTACAAACCTCCTACTTTTTCAGCTTTGTAAATATTTTAGTTATCTTTTGCCATTATCTTAAGCCACCCCAAAGCTCAGTGGGTGGGAACAATGACTCTTATTATATCTTATGACTTTGAGATTTACTTAGGGCTTGGCTAGTTGATTCTTCTTTTATACATGGTGTTCATGTTGGTCACTTGGTGATATTCAACTGCTTCCTGAGCTGGTCTGACATGTCTGTGCACATGATGCACAGAACAGGTCATCTTAGTATTCTCTTATTTTCAGTAATATCATGAAATCAAACTAATAATAAAGTCCACAAAAGAAAAGACAATGAAAACTTCTTTTCTTGAATTTTGTATAAGTAATCATACCACTTTTTCCAAAAAGAATATAAAACAGATACTACAGTAAAAAAAACAGGGAAAAAGCACAACTATTTATTCAATAGCTTTTCAGTCTAATTTACCTAGCTTGAACTTTTGGGTATAGTCTTATATAATAATATTTTAGGTAAATAATTGTCCAATAATTAATAAATGAATTTTACAAAAGCTTAGAAGTTTGAAAATGATACAATTTAGGCAATTACTAAATTGTACTATTGATAAAACACCTTATTTTCTTGATTTGTTCTTTAGGTTTAAAACAATTAACAATTAAAATAAAAGAACAGATTTTACATAGAGATACTATTTAAATTCAGCCAATGTTTCATGTATGGACTAAAATTTGCATTTACCAAACATTAACAATATTATACTTTGCAATTTGCACCTTGTTTCCCAGTTTCAGAATTTTTTGAATAAAAATAAAACTCCAAACAGTCAGATAGAATGATGGAATTGAAGGAATGTAAATTCTGTTTCTTTGTTTTTGCAACTACTGTGCTATCATTCAATGTTTATTCGAGTCTATCATCTAAATGCAGAAATATGTAGTCCCCAAGGGATTGGAGAACACACAACTCTACAAAACCCACAAAGAGAGAGTTAAAAAAATATATATGTTACTGCCCCCAGTTCCCTGCAGAGATCTCCTAAAACCCTTATAAATTCCTGAGTGATAACACAAGGAGCACCACTTGTCTTGAAGTTTGGTCTTCGATTCATCTCTGACCACAGGGTCCTAAAACCCCTGTAATATCCCAAGTAATAAGAGCACTAGGAGCAACTCCTGTTTTAATGAGGCAACTCTGGGCGGGCTCCTGGGTGGCTCCTAGATGGGGGTTAGTCAGCAGAAAGAGCAAGCCATGATTAAGAGGTTTAGAATTTTTCCCTCCATCCATATGAGAGGGCAGAAGGGCTAGAATGGAGTTAATAACTGATCATGCCTATGTTAGGAAGCCTTCATAAAGTCCCAGTAGTAGAAGGTTTGGGAGCTTCAACATTGGTGAACACATCTGCACCAGGAGAGTGACGCACCCAACTCCACAGGGACAGAAGCTCCTGTGCTTGGGACCCTCCTAGATCTGCCTTATCCAACTCTTCATCCTGGCTGTTCATCTGTATCCTTTATCAAATCCTTTAATAGAATGGTAAATGTAAGCAAGCATCTCCCTGAGTTCTGTGAGACACTCTAGCAAATTAGTTGAACCCAGTGAGGGGGTAACTGGGACCTCTGATCTATAGTTGGCTAGTTGGAAGCTTGGTGATAATGTGGGCTTGTGACTGGCATCTGAAGTGTGTGTGTATGTTTGTTGGGGGAGCAGTCTTGTAGGACTGAACCCCTAATACATGGGATCTGATGTTATTTCTGGGTGGATAGTGTCAGAATTAAGTTGTAAAACACCCAGCTGGTATGGAGAATTTCTTGTGGGGAAAAACCTGTACACATTTGCTGACCAGAAGTGTCAGAAGTGAAGTATTCTGGAAAGCAGTCGAGAGGATACACAAGGAAGAAACACACGCTAAGGAAGAACTGGGTTTTTCCCTACACAGGTGAAGAACTGATGTTTTTCCCTTTTTAGAGAGCTTGAAATAAACATGTTTTGCTGAGCCTAGATGTATTGGAGGTTGACTGTATAACTAGGAGTTCTCCACATTAATGTTCATGCAGAATACAATGTTTATTAAAGGATAAGTAGCATAAATAGGCTAATTTGAAGTTTACATGTATATTATTAAAACTAAACAGTAACTGTAGCAATTTAGAAATTAGGCCAGCAGAAAATTTTTTCAAGTATTAAAGTTTTGTAACTGTATCTTTTAGAAGTGGTAGCTCATGTTAATAATTAAAAGCAGATCAACTTTTTGTTTATTTTATTATTGTTTTAAAATTCTGTACATGTAATGTACCCCTTTTATTGTCTGCACCTGGGACAGATTTGTACACTATAGGTTTGGAGGGTCCAAAATGGCTGGGGACTTCTCAGTGATGGCTGGTAAGTTGTGCTCAGCTGACAGTGTCAATCGGAGTAACTCTCCAGCATGGCAGCCTCAGGCTAGTCAGACTTCTTACATGGTCTGCACAGGGTTTCCAGAGAAGAGCATCCTAAAAGACTCAGGCAGAACTGCAAGACTTCTTAGACTTAGCACTTCCCATGTATTCTATTGATTAAGCAAGTCACTAAGGCCAGTCCAGGTTCAAGGGAGAGGGAAATGAGCCTCCACATCTTAGGAGGAGTAGCAAAACATTTGCAGCCATCTTTAATCTTCCAGAGCCAGTGCTATTTTTATTTAGGGGACATACCTCCTCTGTCATTGCATTAGGTTTTGCTCCTCTCTTCTTCTTTACCTCTTATTCAATAAGTAGCCAGTCTGCTGGTTCTTCCTCTGTCAGTCTCTTAGAACTTATGAATTAATTGTTGTGACTTCTAGATTTCTGATTTTATTGCTTTCTCATTTTAATTTAACTTATTCCTCAAAGGCCCATTTGAGGCAGTGAGCAGCACAGTACAGTATAGGTGCACATGCTCTGATGCTGACTAGGTTCAAACGATAGGTATTTAACATCTTTGTGCTCCAGTTTCCCCATCTGTACACTGGGGATAATGGTAATAGTAACTACCTATCCAACTGAGTGACATTTAAATGGCTTCATACATAAAGCCCTTAGAACAGTGTCTCTCACATGGCATATGCTGAACAAATGATAACTATTATTATTGCCATATGTCTTGATTTGTGTTCACTCAGCAGCAGACCCTGAAACAAAGATCTGAGTGCAATTAGTTTATTTGAGAGGTAATCCAAGTAAACATCAGTAAGGAAATGAAGATGTGAAATATGGATGGGAAGGCAGCCAATAAAGGCAAGTTACCACTTTGGAAAACTAGAGCTTCATCCCACCGGAGAGCACTGAGAGCTAATGTAGAACATACATTTCACAGTGCTCTCATCCCAAAGGGCAAAAGAACTGGGTATTTATGCATCAATTGTCATTCATCATTGGAGAGAGACTTCTTCCAGGGGCTGTTAGTTCCCTGCACTCCCCTTCTGCTGTGTGAGAAAGACCTCAGGCAAAGATTTGCAGATAGTTGCAGCTGGAGGTCAGGTCATGGGCACACAGCGATAGAACCTGACTGAGGATTTGGGAAGAAAGGGCACTAATGGATTGCACTACTCCATAGTATTCATCTGCCCAGGATTTTAAATTGGGTTCCTGTATGTGTTGACCACTCTAAAAATTGGACAAATGTAGCTTAGATAGAGGGAAATAGTTTCTGTCAACTTGAAGAGAGAAGGTAGTAGAGGAAGTCAGAAGTAAGAGATGAGAGTGTGACAGTGCCAAGAATAATTAGCTCACATGTCCACATGGATATCTTTATTGGATATTCAACACCTCTCATCTAGTGGGCTTTCTATATTTAGCTACTTTATTTCTTAATGTTTTCCTTTATTATTCCTTCAGTTTGCAAGGCATACCTGAATCTTGATTATTCCCACTGTAAATGTAAAATGACAATATCATACATGTAGCAAAGTAGGAGGAGAATCACTCCTTAACAGCTCAGTACAGATTTACGGTTGTAAACATAGTATATAAGCTACTCATAGGACAAATTTCGCTCAAACTCATATTCAATATTCATAAGAACTGAGGAAGTTATTGTAACCTACAGACTAATACCTCATAATCTGGTGAGGGTTTGTAAAAAAGTCATTCAAGACTACTACTGATCAGTTACCCTACAATTAGACCTTCCATTCAGTTATTCAGGGGTCTTCTCTGAAAGCCACACAACAAAGATAATGTTAAATTAATTAAATAAGGAGGCCATTAGACTGAGGTGGCTTTAATGCTGTGGCAGCCTATATAAACAAACAAAAATCTAAGCCTGTAAATGCCTTAAGGTTATGAAATTGAAACCTAAAGAAAACCAATCACAAATAGCCAAATAGGCTTTAAGCTATAGCCAATCAATACTTTCCTTACTTTGCCTCTGCCTTTTCTTTGTAGAAGTCTCTCCCCAGAGCTCTTGTTGATGGAATGCTCCTAACCACTTCTGGTTTGGTGCTGCCTGATTTGATTCGATTTTTGCTCAAAGAAAAAAATTTTAATACACCTCAGTTTATCTTTTAACAGTAAAAAGCACAGTCAGGAAAAATTCTTGAGGGAAGGGCATTGTGTTTGGCTTGTATCTATGGCTTGTATCACTCTGGGTTGATCTTGGATCTAACTGGGACCTGGGGAAAAAAAGGATTTAGTGCTGGGCTGGTTTTCATAGAGGGAGGCTACCATCTCCTACTGGAGTTATTTGCACTGAGCCACACTAACAATGTTTTTGAAGTGGTATGCTGATTAAAAAAAATCAAAACCAGAATAAATCATAGGAGTAAAGCAATGCAAATCACTTCTGTTTATTTAGGCAGGGTGTTACCACTGTGCTGGCAGAAATTTTATTTTTTCAGTTTGGAAGCCATCCCTTGAAATCAGAGCTAGCCTCATCAGATGTTCAATCACCAAGTATTTAGTGAGTGCTCAAGGAATATACCACTTAACATAGTGAGTGTGTAGGAAAAAAACCCCAAATTCTGGCCTTGAGGAATTACAGTTTTGAAGGTCAAACTAATGTGTAATCAAAAAAAATGTAGACTTATAAATGCAATAATTACTGCTACGTATTTAGGGCGAGGGATAGATGAGAACAGAACTGCTTGGTTGTAGAAAGTGTAGAAGTTAAGTGGAGAGAGTTGCAAAGACATATGTCCCTGACCCAATCTCTTCTTCCCTGATTTTTCTCAATTAGGCTCTAAAAGACGCTATAATTATCAGCCACAATGGAATATTATTCAGCCAGAAAAAGAAGGAAATCTTGCCATTTGCAACAACATGGATGAAACTGGAGGGTATTATGCTAAGTGAAATAAATCCTACAAAGACAAAATACTATATGATTTCACTTACATGTGGAATCTAAAAAACAAAACAAATAAACATAACAAAACAGAAACAGACTCAGTTCTCTCAACTATAATTGGGTGTGTTTTCAAGTACTTTTATATTTTCAAGTGTTTGAAACAGTCCTGGCACACAAAGGCTGGATCAGCACACAAAGGCTGGATCAGCACATTACAGGTGAAGGAATGACTGCATAGTATTACAGAATATGGATGTACCATAATATATTTAATCAGTTTATAACATATTTAATCATAGCGAGGGATTTAATCATAGTGAAGGAGATAACATATTTAATTATTTCTATATTAACAAATGCTTAAGGAGGGGTGGGTAGGGTATAGCCCAAGTGGTAGAGCACATGCTTAGCATGCACGAGGTCCTGGGTTCAATCCCCAGTACCTCCACTGGAATATCAAAGAAATAGATAAACCTAATTACCTACCCCCTGCCAAAAAAAATTAACAAATGCTTCATATTAGACTTTAAAAGCCTGGTGAAGAATATGGCATTTTTCTTGCCATTGCATATTCATTGATCCACGTGTTCTGGAAACAATGAGAGCACAGACTGATTACTCCAGGATTTTCTTGAACTAGACAAGAAACAAGGTAGTCATTATAGATTAATAAAAGGCATACTATTTATTTATAAACCAACAGTGCCAAGTAGTACCAAATATAATGAATTAGAATCACCAAGAGAAGCAAATTTTAAAAAGTAACATCTTACTGTGAATGAATAAAGATGTATATGCTTATTTATTTTTTTTGATTCATAGTTTCAGTAGTCATTGTCATTAAGTTCTTGGCATGAACTTACTTGTTATCTTTTCGAGTGATAACACAGACAGAAGGGTATCAGTTAGGATTTTTCAATCTTGTTAGGATTATTTTGACTTAGCAAGGATAAAAAATATTCACAGGACAAGTTCCAAACTGTCAAAACTCATAAAAAAGAGTGTGGCAATAGCTATTAAACTAAATTATCTATATATTTAAAATTTTGATGCCTCTGCTTTGGGAATTCTGTCTTAGAAATAGGCACATCACTATGAAAGAACATATATACAAAGATATTAAAATAGCATTATTAGTAGTGGCCAGAATGTTGAGGAAGAAACCTGTATGTCCATCAGTAGGGAGAATGTTGGCTTATTTGTAGAACATTTATATTACGGGTTGATAATACATTTATTAAAAAGTGAATTGAAGGGAGATATATATCTCCAGAGGGATATCCATGATCTATTATGTTTAGGAAGAATTTTCCAAATCTTGTAAATAAGGCAAAAAAGATGATTACATGATCTTAATATCCTGCTATAGCATTTTCTAACAAGCCAGTGTGAGGGTCATCGAGCTCTCTCTCAAGGAAGAGAGACTTGGCCTGATAATGTTTAGAACTTTTTAGGGCCCAGGCATTTTACAGCTCAGTGAAAGTTAAAGGTTAACTTGTAGAAATCTAATAAGGTATGATGTTTTTTTTCTTCCTGTATAGTAAAGGAGATAACTCCAAAGGTTATGATTATATTTCCCTGTAGGGCAATGTCCAATTTTACATTTAATCTAGCAGTTTTACTTATGGCATTTCCTTTTTTGGTTTATATAAGCCTAAGTTTATCCTATCCAAATTGAATCAATATAGTCATTCTGCTTATTTTCTCATTAATGAGTCAAATGAAATCTTGACATGTGCCCATTACTATTTGTGAGGGACTTCGTTTTAACCAACTTAAGAATTCGGTTTTAGCGACTGTTAAATGAGAAAAGTAAGTTGAAGAGTAATGTGTATATTTATATAATGATACAAAAATCCCTATTTGTATCTTTGCGTGTCTTTATATATTTGTATAAGTGTGGATGCAGGTGTGGAAAAATACACACTAGGGTGCTTACATTACTTCTGCTACCTCAAGGGAGTGGAGTGTGAGGAAAATTATATATATATATGTAATTTATTTTGTGACTTGATTCTTCATTTAATAGTTAAACATTTTAATTAAAAATTGAAGGGGAAAACCTTTTTAAAAGATTATGCAACAAGTTATTATCCACTGTTTATTTCCATAGTACATATGATGATATACTCATGACAAAAAGTTTATATTTTCAAATGAAAGATAATTTCACAAAATTGAGTTTCTATTGTACTAGCCACATCCACCCATGCTTGTATGATTTGCAAAATTATTATTATTATTTTTAACCTTTTTTATTGAGTTATAGTCATTTTACAATGTTGTGTCAAATTCCAACATAGAGCATAATTTTTCAGTCATACATGAACATACATATATTCATTGTCACATTGTCTTTTGCTGTGAGCTACCACAAGATCTTGTCTATATTTCCCTGTGCTATACAGTATAATCTTGCTTATCTATTCTACATTTTGAAATCCCAGTCTGTCCCTTCTGACCCCCTGCCCCCTTGGCAACCACAAGTTTGTATTCTATGTCTGAGTCTGTTTCTGTTTTGTATTTATGTTCTTTTTTTTTTATTACACATATGAGTGATCTCATATGGTATTTTTCTCTTTTTGGCTTACTTCACTTAGAATGACATTCTCCAGGAACATCCATGTTGCTGCAAATGGCGTTATGTTGTCAGTTTTTATGGCTGAATAGTATTCCATTGAGTAAATATACCACCTCTTCTGTATCCAGTCATCTGTTGATTGACATTTAGGCTGTCTCCATGTCTTGGCTATTATAAATAGTGCTGCTATGAACATTGGGGTGCAGGTGTCTTTTTGAAGTAGGGTTCCTTCTGGATATATGCCCAGGAGCGGGATTCCTGGGTCATATGGTAAGTCTATTCCTAGTCTTTTGATTCTCAGAGGAATGTCCATGCTGTTTTCCACAGTGGCTGCACCAAACTGCATTCCCACCAGCAGTGTAGGAGGGTTCCCTTTTCTCCACAGCCTGTTCAGCATTTGTCATTTGTGGATTTTTGAATGATGGCCTTTCTGACTGGTGTGAGGTGATATCTCATTGTAGTTTTGACTTTCATTTCTTTGATAATTAGTGATATTGAGCATTTTTTTCATGTGCCTATTGATCATTTGTATTTCTTCATTGGAGAATTGCTTGTTTAGGTCTTCTGCCCATTTTTGGATTGGGTTGTTTGTTTTTCTCTTATTAAGTCATTAATTGGCAAAATCAGTTTGAAATTTATTAACATGCTTTCCTCTTCTGCCTTTCTGAATACGTAACCTTAGCTCTGGCTGGTCCAGGAATCCCATTTTGGGTGGGGACAGAAAGAAGGTGAAGAAATTTAGCTCCTGGATTCAAATTTTCTCCAAGACCATAGTTTTGCAAGCCAGGCTATTAGACAAGAAAGGGTTTTCTAAAATCCTGTATTCTTCCCCTTTAGCATATCAAGGAACAAATTCAAAGCACTCTATCTGTGGAGCAGAGCCAGTGCCACTTCTCTGGCCATCTAGAACATGAGCCTTGCTGCTCTATGGCAGAGAGAGTATGGTGAGGAGGATCCACTAGAGGCTACCTGCGGACACAGTTCAAGCTACTAGAGTGGACTAAGGTTTAAACCAGATTTTGTGTCCAGTGGTTTTTTCCCCCTATTACCCAGAGGTTGGGGGCTTATGAGAAAAATCATACTAACTTCAAAGTGAAGCTATGTTCTCTCTGTACAGTTGGGCTGACATATGAGTTAATTTAGAATGCCTTTACATTTTTGTGTTCTGTACCCCTAGTTAGGGTTGTGCACAGTGAGGTAAAGTGGGAAGGACTTGGGCTTTGGAGTCGGTCTGACCTTTTATAATTATGTGTCCTTTAGTAGGTAATTTATTATGACCTGTAAGAACCTCAGTTACTTGTCAGTAAAATCATAATGTATATAATGTGTCTCGTACTGTGCTTGGCACAAGGCAGGCTTTCAGAAACAGTGACCTTCCTGTCTTTTAGGGTGAGATGTCAAACCACTCAATTCTGGTGAGAGTTTATAAAAGAGCGACTTTGCCAGTACAGGATACATAATGGATATTGCCTATTTATGTTCCTTGGCTCAGAGAAATCCCCCACTATTTAATATTTAATAAGACATTTGTAATGGTTGCCACCTGCTTTATTAATAGAATGTTTTCTCATTAAAGTAGATGAGAAAAGCTGACTGTACTCTGGGGAATGGATGTGTCCTGCTGAAATCAATAGGAATTTTGTAAGGGTAAGTCCATTAGGGTTATAAATATGTGTGATTGAGGTTTTGGTGGTTTGAAAATGTGCAAGGGACTCTTTTTATGGGAATCTCTGATAGTTACATTGGTACAGACAAAGGGATTTGAGGTTTGAAGTAATGATTTAGAAAACTTGGGCAAAGCAATCTTTAATGAGTAGTTTCGCTTATACAGGCTGCCTAGATGATAAGAGTTCTAATCCTCTACCATGGTGTTTCCTTTTGCCTGCGTAGTTTGAAGTGTTCACATTTCCGTTGCCCTGATTTCTATGTTCACACTTCTATTGTTCAAATATTCACCAGTGTAAGAGGATTACAGCTTTCTAAGGAATAGTGTTCTGAAAAACTTAATTAGTGCTTTATGTAGCTACTGAGTCTTTTGATCGACTCTGAGACATGTTTGGACAAACTAGCAATGTTTAGCGAAACAATGGAAATGTTTGGTGAGCCAATCAGATTAACATATGAATAACAGCTCAGACCATAAAGGGTTTATTGATTTTTGTTAAATGACCTCCAGATGTGTTTGCATTTTTTCATAACTTATTACAACCCATATTATAATATTTATAAATAATATAGAGAATTCTTTGGAGATGATGCTATATATAATAAGCTGATCTACACCAGATGGCATTAGGTAAGAGGCAAACGCTCTTAAAGGCCTGTGTGGTATAAGATTTTAAGTAATTCTCAAGCAAGTCATAAAATACCAGATACCTAAATTTTAAAAATGTACATCACTTCTAAAAGGAAAACTTTTGTAAGTTTAATCAGATTCTCATCTCACACGTGTGAGACAGTTCTTCGCTATTGAAGTTAGGTAATGCTGCTGCAATCTCAACCTTACTATTGATTCTATAACTCAACAGCAAGTGATAAATTTGCAAAGATCATTTCCTAGCTGCTAGACAAACATTCATAGAAAAAAATGGTCTTTTTTTGTGATGTGCCCATATTATGTAATAACAGAAGGTGTACTGCAAAACATACTGTAAATTATATATGTACATATATATGCATATGTATACCTATATATGTACACACACAGAGTTATGAAGTAGGTTGGAAACAGTGCAAAAGAGAGGACTATCACCTAAAAAGAACTAAAGGTACTAATTTAAGCAGTCTATTAATATAAAGCAATTAATGTTTATTGTGATAAGCAATGTTGACAGATTACATTTAAGAAAAAGAAATAAGAAAGAAAAAAGAGAAAAATAACTTTGGAAAATTAAAACAGTTGACAGAAAACAAACATAAAAGAGCTCGATTTTTCTCTGTAATGCTCTGTGCTCTTCCAGCTCCTCTGCACCAAGTACTAAGTGTCATTTTTGGAGAAGTGGCTAATTTTATTTCATGAGGCTCATTCATAATGAGAAATCTGATCATTATTTTTATTTCTGCCACTTTCGTGAATGTGTTTTCATTGTTATAATCCTAAGAATGATATGATGTCTGTACAGTTATGGTGCCAGGTAAATTCTTCAATGAATATTGTCACTAATATGTCATTTTTCTTTGTATAAAAATACTAAACCAGTGCTCAAATGCTGAATTGAAATATAAAAATGAAAGCCATCCTATTCTATGTGTGATATTTTGATTATGTTTATTTACTGCTAGAGTAAGACATTTTCAGGCTTCAAACTTATAATGAAAAAGGGAATTTCTCTGTGTGGGGGAGAAAAACTGTGACTTCAGGTAACTCCGGCCCCTCCTTCCCACCCCCATCATGATTGCCCTAGTTAGACCCTCATCACTTCTCTGCTAGACCATTTCTGTAATCTACTACCTGGCTTCCATATTCAGCAATCACTGCTCTCTACAAGCTGTTATGTACATTACAGAGAGAATGATATATGTGCTTGAAATGCACACACCTGACCATTTATGTACCTTGAGTTGGACTCTGTGGTGAGGTGTTCTCCAGGAGTTTGGGAATCAGATTATACTCTGGGAAGGAAACTTTAATATCAATAAAGAACGATCAGATTGTAAAAACCCAAATGACCCCCAGGCAAGCCAGACTTCACTGTCCCCTGATTGAATATATCCGCTCACATTTAAAGAGACCAACTTGTACTGTCAAGGAAACACGGCCTGCTGGCCATCTGGTATGCTGGTCCCATGGGTAGGATTTTATCTGCTGTGGAATTAAGTGCTACCACTTTTCCTGAGACACCAGAACGGCCCTGTCTTGCTGATGTGATGAAGTGTAAGCTCTTTGCACTTGCTCTTCCCTTTCCTCCTCTCCTGGCTCACCTGTACTAGTTTAGGCATCACTTCCTTCAGGAAGTCCTTCCCTTCTAGTCTGTTAAGTGCCCTCTTTGTTCTTATGACATTCTGGCACTTAGCACAGTTCATTAAAATTATACTTTATGTGTCTAACTACTGCACTGTTTTCTTCTCAAAGACAGGGGACAGAGACTATGCATACAAGGACAGGGAGTGTGTCTTATTCATCTTTATCACTAGGGATCAACACTGGGCTTCTCCCCTCATCTATTATGTTCTTGTTTTAACTGCTATGTTTCCTTTCCTACCAGCGGTATATGAGAACGAACGTTTCTCTAAGCTTTGCCAAGAGAGTGTTTGTTTTAATTTGCGTTTCTCTTGTCATTAGTGAGGATGAACATCTTTATCCATTTTTCTGTTATGTTTATGATCCCTTAACCCTCAGTTTTTAGGAGTTCTTCATATATTACGGATACTAGCCTTTTATCTATGATCTATGTTGTGAATATTTTTTCTGTTTGTCATTTGTCTTTGACCTTTATTTTTCAAATGAAGTTGTTAATTATTGTGGAGTCAAATGTATCAATCTTTTAAAAATTGCTTCTGGATTTTTATTTATGGTTAGAACATTGTTTCCTACACTGAATCAGTGAGGAATTCAACCATGTCTTCTTTTAGTAATTGAGTCATTTTATTTTTTACATTTAGCTTTGTTCTCCTTTGGAAGATATATGTATATGAGTGTGTGTGTGTGTACTGCAAGGTATGGATCTAACTTTGTCTATTTTTCCAAATGGCCAAACAGCTGTTTCAATCCCGTTTACGAAACAAGTCTATTTTTTTCTGTAGCGACTTGGAATACCACTTTAATTACATACTCAAGTTTAATATGTACTTGAGTCCATTATGTAAATTTCTATTCCATTTTACTAGTCTACTGATACATCGATACCACATTGTTCTAATTATAGAGGTTTATGGTGTTTTAATATGTGGTAGGGTTAGTCACCACTCCCTCTATCATAGCTTTTCTTTTTCAGTGGTTCTCTGCCTATTCTTATATGTTTATTTTTCCACATGAAGTTTAAGTATCAATTGTCTAGTCTAGTTCCATTAAAAGTGTGTTGGTATTTATATTAAGAGATTGCATTAAATTCATGAATCAGCTTAGGGGCAACTGACATCTTTAAGATGCTGGGTCTTCCTATCCAAGAACAAGGGAAGACTTTTCCTTTATTCAGCTTTACTTTATGTCTTTCAGGAGTGTTTCAAAGTTTTTCTAAAAAAAATTTTGCATATTTCTTGCTAAATTTTCCCAAGTATTTTAATCTTTTTGTTGCTATTGTAAATGGACTTTTTTCTACCCTTACATCTCTAAGTGGTTATTGGCTGTGTGTATAAAAGCTATTAATTTCCATATGTTAATATGTAAGCTTTTTTTGAATAGGAAGACACAGTGATGTAAAAATAATATACAATTTCATTAAATATAAATAAAAAATTAAAAATGCACTATGGATGGGGGGCAGGATACATAGCTCAGTTGTAGAGCACGTGCTTAGCATGCATGAGGTCCTGAGTTCAATCCCCAGTATCTCCATTAAAAATAAATAAATAAACCTAATTAGCGCCCCCCCAAATGATTAAAAAATAAATGCATTTGGGGTAAAACTTGACAAAATTAGATTTTAGCTGAAAGAAGAAATACATGAGAATATACAGGATATTTAATGAGGGGATACTTGATCAATCGCATATTAAAATATATTATGACTGTAACTCAATAAAACAAAATTTAAA
This sequence comes from Vicugna pacos, assembly GCF_048564905.1. Lineage (NCBI taxonomy): Eukaryota > Metazoa > Chordata > Mammalia > Artiodactyla > Camelidae > Vicugna > Vicugna pacos. Next base: position 31,035,214 of record NC_132988.1, read on the forward strand.
AAATAATAAAATATATTATGAAAATTTTGCAGTTAAAATAGTCTGATGTAATAGTAGCTATATGAATTAATGAAGCAGAATTCATATATGGACTTGTATACAGAAATTTAAGATATGATAAAGCTGTCACTAAATCTATTAAAGAAAATATATTTAATGAATCATGTTGGGAAATCTGATAATCATCTGTGCTAGGTCGGTATGTTTCCTTGTGAAGATGAGGCTCCCTTGGTGTAGCTGTGATGGGCACGGAAGGCATAAAGAGAAAGCTGAACTCTTCTGCATAAGAAATTGAAAGAAATGTTGGGATTAGAAGCTAGCCAGAGAGTCAGGAGGGGAAATGCAAGGGGGCTTCACAGAGGCTAAATGGTAGTATGTGAAAATTTCTTTGGAGTAGTAATGGCTTAGGGACTTTTTCTTTAAAAGAACAGGATGTATAAGATGAAATTTCACACTGATTGCTTTTCTCTGCTGCCTCCACTGTTGTCTTAGGCATTGGTAATTTCTGCTATACATACACCCTTCACTCAATTGGAAGTATTTTGCATAGTGAAGGGGTAGAGCAGTGGCCAGCTTGGACACTATGCAGAAACACACAGAATGGAGGTGGAGAAGCAGTGCACTTAGGGTCAGTGCCAAAATATATGTAGTTCTCACCAGTCATGGGGACTGCAGCTAATGTTTAGGTTAGACATTCAGGGCAGCTGTTTGTCAAAATAAAAAATGATTTTTTTTTCCTGAGGGTAGAATTTGGGATAACTTTTTACTTTGATTTTTAACATCCCTCTGAACTATTTACAATTATCATAATTATTTTTTAAATTAGGAAAACTAAAGTTATTTTCTTTTCAGGTAGCTCAACAATGTGCCATTGAACTGTGCTTTTAAAAAGGTTAAGATGGTAAATTCTATGTGCATTTTATCACAAATAAAAAAGGCCTCATTAATGACAGAAAGATATTTGCCACAAATCCTTGTGATTTATAGGAGAAGGAAAAATAAAGATAAAAAAATAACTGCAATTCCTCTGGGGTAACTGAATGACTCCTGAAATTTCCTGGCATTGTTTGTTTTGGACTACTGAGAGTACAAGGAGAGAGAGTACTGAGGAAGCAAGAAAATTAACAATTAAAAAGCTAGTGTGCCTTACAAGGAAGGCATCTCATGGATTATGTTTCACAGTTCCCACGTTTTGTTTTTGCCCTTCCCACTGCCCACATACTTCCAAAACTGGCCAACGGGGGCAGAAGTGTGCCAATCTCACACCCACCAGGTTTGGGTTTTCCTTTCAGACAAAGCCTCCACAGAGAAAATACTGTTCCTATTATACAGATTAAGAAACTAAGGTTCATAGTGAGCTGAATAGTAGGCAACCTAGCATTATGTGAGTGGCAGAGGCAGGATTTAAATACTAGTTTCAGGAGACCATTGGTTACGCTGTCTTAGAGCTCGCCTAAGCTTATAGTATTATTTCCACATTTTCCCGACTTTTTATTACCCCCTTATTAAAGGAAGCACATTAAGCAAATTTTAAACAAACAAAAGGGAAACAGCAATGTGTTTACTTCATGGATGGCATAGTGGTAGAGTCACAATTAATGTGAGAAAGTCACAAACAGAAGATGAAATTTCAGGACAGAAGTAAGGTTTTGCTTGTCCAGTTGCTGGTTTTGAAATTCTTCTTTCAGGCTTTTCACTCGTGAAAAACTTAAAAAGGGCAACAATCGTTGATTAAGATGACATTTCCACAGATAAGAATTCCTTTTCAGAGCGAAGTTTCTCAAAGACCACTGTTATGGGTGGAATTGTGTCCCCAGCCCAATCCATATGTTGAAGTCCTAACCCCTAGTACCTCAGAATGTGATTCTATTTGGAGATTAGGTCTTCAAAGAGGTAACGGAGGTAAAATGAAGTCATTAGGGTTCCCCCTAACTCAAGATGGCTGGTGTCCTTATGAGAAGAGGAGGTTAGGATACAGACACACAACAGACTCTGTAAAGACACAGGGAGAAGATCGACAGCCATGGACAAGCCAAAGAGAAAGGTCCTCAGAAGAAACCAACCCTCCCTTGATCTTGGACTTCTGGCCTCCAGAATTGTGAGGAAATAAATGTCTGCTGTTTAAGCCACCCAGTCTGTAGTATTTTGTTACAGAGGCCCGAGGAAACCTACATCAAAAAACTACATCAAAATGACCTGGGAGGCTTGTGAGAAATGAGAAGCCTGTGAATGACTGGAAAAAGAAAGGAAAATATTAAAGAAAATGTCCATACTTTTAGCTCCTTCTGCTAATACTCAGGACAAAAGTGCTGTTGAAAGGATAATACTGATCTGGTGTAATTTTCATTCTTCAGGAACCATAATCACATTAGTATGTAAGTAGACCACACAGGCTTTTTTTTTGGCCTAAAAAAGTACAATTTTCTACTCTTTAGAATAATACTGTTACCTATGTATGGATATAAATCCAAACAGGCAGCTCTACATTGACTACAGACTCTGAAATTCCCTTTAATTGCATTTACTCTTAGATCCTCAGGTCAAAACCATGGGACTTAGACCAATGACCTTAATATGGCTTAATATGTGGATTTCTTAAAGCTTTGACAGATAGTTGTATAATTCTGTTTATTTGCAACTTGTCTCTAGATACATAGAAGATACTAAAACTGCCTGATCCAACAAGGCATAATGATTCTGATATCTTTGCTCTTTTCTATGGCATGTTAATGTTCTGTTTTTAACTCTTTTTCATGGCTCTTGTCTCCTCTTCCCTCTCCACCTCCTTTCACCTGATTTCTTTTTTGTTGTCCCTTGCATGTTCTGCCATTGCTTTAATCCATTTCATAAAGCCTTGTGCTAATTCCACATTCAGTGGCTATTAAGATGATAACTGAACATGAATCACAATGAATATTTACATGTGGAAAATGATTAGTGATATTATTCTCCAAATGTTTTCTTTTAAAAAATTTGGAAGTGAAAATCTACATGAACAAAAATAAGGCAAAAAACAAATGTTTACTTTTTGGGTGGCATTAATTTTACAACACCCCAGCAGAGGGAGGAGGAAAGGGAGTTGATTTTTAGCTACTTTAAAAGGTTCTGCAATGTTTTTATAAATTTCTCTAAACAAAATTAATATGACTTGTTTAATATTTAATAATGTTTTGACTAGAATTTGTAGAACTCCAAAGCCTTTAATCTTAAAATCATATATTATGCACTTAATACAGCTGTTCTGTAGCAATGCTCTATAGAGATGATCTCTAAATTTAGTACTGGTTGAGAAGAGTGAGATAAGAATGCTTGAATTTATCTTTATGAGGAGGAAGGAAAAAAGAGAAAAGACATTTTGAGAGAAGATGAAAGATGACTGGCATTGTGAACTATAGAGGTTAATCCTCTTCCTCATGGAAAACCGGGGACATGGAACCATGGAGCTTGGGGAGAGAAGCCAGGGCTGGCTGACTCTTTGAATCCAGAAGGTACAAGGAGATAACATCAGTTGTAGTCAAACAAAGAGGTTTGATCTGCCTGGCCCCATAAAGTACACTAGGGGGCTGGCCCTGGGACAAGACTGGGCTACTGACCCCAGATGGATGCAATTTCTCTTGGAACAGAGAGCCAAGTGAGGTTACCACATATATTTCAGCTCTGGGAAAGCTGGGAAATGGAAAAAGAAGCAAGTAGATGTCAAAGTTCTTACATGCAAGGGAGATTCCCCATTGGTGGCTTGAAGATGTAGAGCCAAGTGTTCAGGACCTGAGGGTAACTTCTAGGAGCTGAGATGACCCTTGACCAGCAGCCAGCAAGAAAATGGGAACCTCAGTCTTAAAACTGTGAGGAGCTGAATTTGGCCAATAGCTGGAATGTGCCCGGAACTGTATTCTTCCCAAAACCTCCAGATGAGAGATGAGAACTCAGCCAGGTTAACAGCTTGAATGTGATACCCAGAGCAGAGAATCCATTTGAATAGCTCTACAACTTCTGACTTACATAACTGAGAGAATAAATGGGTGTTGTTTTAAGCTGCTAACTTTGTAGGCATTTGCTATGCAGCAACAGAATATTTATAGTGACATAACACTGAAAACTCTTTCCTTAAGGTATTTTGGTGTCCATAAATCAGTTTCAAGCTAGCTGCCTCTTACCAGTTGTTTGACCTTGAGTAAGTCACACAATCTTTCTTAGTATGTTTTCTCACCAGCATAGGCAAAGGAAATAATGACTACCACCTTAAATGAATTTAGGCTGTAGGTGATGTGAATTAACGCTAATGACAATTCCTAGCAGGTTTCCTGGCATGTGGTAGACACTCATGAATGGTTTATTCTTTCCTTCCTCTCCTTCTTAAGATATTTTCTTTCTTTCTTTTTTTCTCTTTTCCCCCCTGCTTTGAAAGAGCAACAATTGTTTCTAGAAACATTTTTTCTAAGCCTCTCAGAAGACAAAGAGTGGCTGGGGGAACAGGGAAAGTTAGTTATTACTGATTCTCTGCTAATTCCTTCTGTCCAGTCGCATCCTTACTTTCTTGCCCCTTCAGCCTGCCCAAGCCTCAGATTCAGAGCTGTCATGACCCCAAGGGGAGGAGAACCAAGGAGACTGCTCACCCCAAGCACAGGGAGGGAAAACTGCAAGGGTATAATGAAAGGTGTTAAATTCTTTCCCTTGTTCTATTTCTGTAACAGCTCAATTCTGTGACATGAAAATCTCCCTCTCTGTCTTAAAATAGTCTGTAAAGAAAGCCGCAAAGCTGTAAATCATTATATGTTGTCCCCAACTGATTGCTGCAGAAACCTAAACATAACCAAGAAAGGTGTTGGGAACTTGGGGAAATTCTTTCAGAGAAGAAAACAGAACTAAAGCAGAAAAACTCAACCAGAGATTGGGGATTAGGGAACCAAAGGGGAGATGTTGCTTTTTAAATGGAGAAAGATTACTTTGAGAATGCCTTCAGACAAGTCATGGTATCAGCAAAAGTCTAGAGTAGAAAGCCCGTGAGCATTGGCCAGCTCTGGGCGAACGGTCTTTCCTCTTCTTCCTTTCTGATCTGGCTGAGTCTCACTCTTTTTCACAGTGATTCATCAGTGAGCTTCAGCTAAGATTTTGATAGTCAAGAGCAGTTTAAAATAGGGTTGGTCCCTCTGGGTACTTATAGTTCAAAGTTGGGGAGAAAGGATGAGAGGAACAGCCAGGTAGATTCAAACCCTGACACTGCTTCTGTAAAACCACTGGTGTCAGTAACTTGGGGTCAAGGGACTCCATTGGTAGCTGCTCAAATACCATCTCTACAGGAAGGATCACCCTGTAGGTAGAGAATAAATCCCCTAATCTGGGGTTTATTCCCATGGTTTGTTGCTTTTAGTTTTTATTGTTTGACATACTCCATATATGCTTCGTGGCAGCAGGGTTTTATGCCTGCTGTGGTCCTTGGCAGCATCTGAGGGAGAATCTCAGAATATCCCTTTTTCATACAGTGTCAACCGAGGTACTCAAAAGTTAACAGCATTTGTCAACATGGGTAAAATCAATATTTTCCATTTTCTGCTTAGCCCTCCAGAATTTTCATTATATATGCAAAGTGGTCAGGAAAAGGTATATACGAAAGACTCAAGGTGTAATATTTCAAGAGTGCAGCAGAAACTCAAGGAGGTTGGTTCCATGTCCTATACATTGAATAGCTCAATGAGGGTTATTAGTTTTTTAATGTAAGAATAATATGTTCTTCTTATAGTGATCTTTCTGATGGGAATTTTTGGATCAAAATTTGGTTGTCTACTGATTCCAAAAATTTGGTATTACATCTTCCACACATTTGAAAAAGATGTAATACCTCAGAATATGTACAAAATCCAATTGCTGTTATTTAGAAACTGATATTAGCATAAGAACTAGAATAAAACTCAACGTGATTTGGGACCAGCAAGATGGGATCATTGTACTGATAATAAAGTAAAATTTAAAATTTAGAATGTAAATGAAATGTGCTTAATGGTGTTTTTGTTTTTTTTAAAGAATGATCTATTTGCAAGTAGACTTGTTTGAAACAAGTCTCTTGGAAACGTGGACACTCAAATTTGTCATCTTTTGTTCTTTGATTAGTACATACTTTTCTTTAGGAAATAGGATCTGCAAGTCTATTTTTCTTCTTGCCCTAGAGACTTCTCTCATCTTTTTTATATTATCCTACAGGGTTAGGCGATTACGCACATTTATTTTATGTTTCTCCTCTGAATGGATTTAAATTCCTCTACTTGGAAGCCATCCCTTCAGGGAATGAAGAGGGCTTATCTTTGCAGGCCATGTGGATTCCTGTGAACGCTCTTTTCCAACATGAAAGCGATTTGCAAGCCAGTACTGCTGAGCTATCTCGTGTTCCCTCAACACTCGTCATTTTTCAGTTGCTTTCTCCTCTGTCTGGGATGTCCATTCCTAGCTGTTAAACATTCTGTTCATTCTTCAAAACCATGTTTATGAATCAATTCTTTGTGAAACTTTTTCTTTCCATCTTCATCACCTTCATCTCCTGCCCCATAATCCTAGGCCAGAGTTTACTGTGGTTTCTTCTCTAGTATATCCACACCACAGATATGGCTTTATGATTGTGTTAATCATGCTATATTGTGGCCATAATGTTAGCTCTCCTGATTTCACTTAGCTCTCTAGGACTAAAGTTGTTGATCTTTTCAATCTCTGTAAGTTTTACCTTGGTCTCAAGCAAGTCTCCTTAACAATAAATTATATATAACAACAATTAATATGTATTAAGTGCTTACTACCACATTTTATCAACAAGATGCACATATTTTTCTTCCATATTTGCATGTCTCTAAAATCAGGATGTATCTTAAGGTTGGTGAAGTCTTAGGTTTGATGAAATACAATATATGCCTGCCACTGGATCAACGTCTTAATATTATATTTTATCCTTAATAATCCAATAAAGTAAGTACTATTATTATTGGCTTTTAGATAAGGAAACAGGGACCTGGAGGGATTAAAAAAACTGGTTCATGGTACGTAGCTACTAAGAGGCAGAGCAAGGCCTTAAACTTAGGTATGTATCTCTTTATTATCCATGGTTTAATCACTATTCTGGGGAAGAGTGGTAAGAATGAAAAACAATTTATAATTTGAGGACCTCTATTATGTGGCAGCCATTGTGCTAGGTACTCTACATACTACTTCCTATTTTATTGTCACAAAAATTTTATGAGGTAGATATTATAGTCTTTATATTATAGACAGGGAGACTTAGGCTCATGTCAGATAGCTTATTTGAAGTCTCATAGCTGGGAAGTGCTGAAGTCAGGATTTGAACTCAGGTCTGGTGGGTTCCAAAGTCCTTTTCACCACAATTTTAGCAGTGCTCTTTCAAAGAGAAATGAACCATTGATATAGGCAATGTGAACTGAACAAATATAGAAATCCATTCCCCCGATGGCAAAATTAGGTAGTAACTCTTTGTATAATGGCCTTAGAGTATGCTAGACACTTGACTTTCCTTAAAGATAAGAAAAGTAAGCACCGGTGATGACTTTGTTGATAATTGAACAGTGAACTGTTGAACAGAAAACAGTCTTAGGCTGTTTTCTCGGCCTGTGTAGCCTCCATTGCCTCACCTTGTACCCCAGTCCCATGTATACAAGGTGATACAAGGGTTCCAATTAACTGGACCCTGACCTGTAGCTTTGTGTGTTAAAGGACATTGATCTGGTATCATAAACAATGTTCAATTAATATTCCATTTGTTAAACCACTTGATTTGTGGTCTTATGAACTTGGTCTTATACTTACTGATTCAGCCTGGGCTAGACTGTTAACCCTTTGGACACTCCATTACGTAGGATGTCTATCATATGCATTTATTTTGTCTTTCATAAAGAAATTCTTTTCCCCTCTTTTAAAGGAAAAACAAGATAGTTTCACAAACTAATCTTCACAAGGAGCTCACTGTAAGAATTCAAATATGCAGTATTTAGGTATATTCAGTTCTTTCAAAGAGTATAGCATGTGAATATGCCACTGTTTTCATTTTCCTCTTGGGCAAATTTTGCTATGTAGCCAGAGTTAATTGAATTTAAATGTAGTATTCCAGAGTAGTGCTTCCCAAAATGCATTCCACCTCATATTAGCTCTGAGTTGACCTTTGAAAAACAGGACCCATGGTCAAATCAGTCTAGGAATTGTAGTAAAGCTATTCCTTCCTCATAGAGTTTAACCATTAGTGTATTAAGTCCAGCTATAAAGAACTTGTTTTTTGGTAAGCCTGTTGACATTTCATGGAACTAGTTTTTCCTTAATGCACTTCAGGATACACTGTCTGTGGCAGAGGCTACAATTGCCCCCTAGTATCCATTCTCTTTTTCGTCTTAGGAAGAGAATCTCTGAATTTTAGCTAGGCACATAGCTTTCTAGCTAAGCACTACATCTTCTAGCTTCTTTGACTAGCAGTTGTAGCTGTGTGAATAATTTTTTGCCAGCAGAATGTGAGCAAAAGTGATGTAGGCAGCTTGTGTCTTGCTTCTTTAAAAGGAAGTTGCCTGCCCTCTACTTTCTATTTTTCCCCATTCCTCTTGGCTGGAACACTCAACTGCTGGTGACTCAGTTTTAATCATTTGGCTAGTATGATTATGTCAGGGGATGCAGAATGAAAACGTACAAAGATTTGGGTCCTGGGTAGTTTTGTGGACTACTCATCTATATCTGAATTGTTTCATAGAAGAGAAATAAAATTCCATTTGTTTGAACCACTCAGTTTCGGTTGTCTTTATTATAGCTGCTTAACCTAAACTATCACTAATTACTGTCCTGGAATTCTCTAAGAATTGTATGCTTGGGTTAGGATAAACTTCCTGAATTCTATTGGCTTTTTTTTTTTTTCAGTTTGGGTTTTTTTTTCTATTGGCTTTTCTTAATAAATGTCTTTAAAGAAAAATTCCTAAATGCTTCAGAGGAAGCTAAAACTTTAGGTGAAATAACATTCAGAATGAAGCTAAGCTGCAGATTTACCATTAAAATATAGAATGAACTCTTAAATAATGAAACATTTACTCAGACTGAGCCAGGTTAAAGACTGGACTTTCTCATGAAAGAAGATGAGGTTTTAAATGACTCATGTTATGTATAGTATCACTAATTTTTCTGAGTGTGTTTATACATAAATGTTTCAAGCTACTGAAATAAATGAATGATTCATATTAGCTTCAAAAATAAAACCTTTGGGATTTTCTCTGTCTGCTCTGCATTTTAACTTGCCATTATTTAAAGGCTTTTTCAAGACTTTTAATAGCAGACACACTGGCAACAATGTCAATTCTGACCTCAGTCAAACATAATAGGAGAGAGCAAACTGTGTTTTCCTCGGAAAAGAAAACCGCAGCATATTTTCCTCCTGGAATAATTTGATTTCCTTTTGCTGTAGAAAGTCCAGAGAAAATGACTGCAATTCTACCATAAGCTTCCACAAGTTGAAACTGAATGCCTGTGATTTTACTTCCCATGATGACTTTTCTACTCTAATGCTTGGGTTTCCATTTTAGGGCCCCTGATTACTCAATGTGCTGCAAGATCTTAATGTAACTAAGCACGCATGGCTTGGCTCTGCTTTGGGGCAATGGCATCCTGCCTGCTTCTGTGATGAATGTGTCTAGAGCTTTAGCCCTGAAAACTCCAATCTCTAAGGAATTGTCGATTTTGTCTCTGACATTTATGAAGGACACCTGTGTAATGTCTGAACATGGCCTAAATCTCTGTAGCGCCACATGTATCATGGTACCTGTGTTTAGCTTCAAGCCCAGCAATGGAAAGGAGTAGTTTACTAATTGGAAATCATAACAGGTTTTGCCTTTTTCATTGCAACATCTGTGAAGTAGTATGAAATTTGACTGGTGTCTAAAAATCTTTATTTAATTTACTACTAGAAGAAGATCAAATTTCAGATTCTTTTTGCTGGCACTGGAGTCAGATGAATTTTTTACAAGGGTGTACAGGAATTCTAAAGAAAAAGTGAAACCAATAGCTTTTTAGAATTTCTTTGTTTTATGTTGGGTTTCTTAGAAGTGAAAAATAATTGTTTCTTGGGAGAAAGTTAAAAACTACCTGTGCAGAAGGAAAAACAGAAAAGGAACCATGATATTTCATATTTTTGGACTTTTGAAGGCTAATTTTGATCCCTTTTTAAATTTTTTTTTTTAAGATTATAATATAGTTCTTTGCAGGTCACTCTGTCTCTGGAACATTCTCACTCAGTTATCAATGAATCCCAAAGGCATCTGTGGGAGTAAACCATTCTTTGAAAGATTAGCAAGGATTCACTATCAATAAAACAAAAATAGCCCTTATCCTCTACCACACAACAACTTTTAAGAGAAGATTTGTGAGCCTTTTGGGTGCATATGCTATAAAAATGCAAAATGGTGGTAACAGGCAATGTAAAGGGAGACAAAGGTTTCCACACAGTCCCTTTGTAAAAGAAAACAAATCCATGGGTTCTATATAACATTCATGATAGGACATATTGCTCTGTCCCAGACTGCTAATTTTTCCTTTTTCTCATTTGTTTTCCTTTTTCCTCATTCTTTATAAATAGAAACTTTTAATCTTATCATTCCCTTCCTGAAATGAATTCTTGACCTAGTTCAGACTGCAGAATTCCAAAGAACATGGGTCATGTTTGTGAGGCTTTCTCGGTGAAGGGCCTCAGTGCAACAGCACATGTGAACAAATGCTTAAAAAATAAGACTTTTGATCATGATGTCACTTAGATTTTAGAAAAAAAAATGTTTCAACTGAATAGCTTTAGTCTGCAACTCATTGTATAATAAACTAGACAGCTGCCTCAAATCTTTTCTGAAATGAAGTAGGATTTATTACTAAATAAAATAAGAGATCCATTTATCAATGCAACAAATATTCATTCTTTAACAGAGTGTGGTGCTAGGCTTGTGTCATCACATGGTTTGTGTTAGAAACTGGTGGGTACAGATGAGGTCACATTAACTCTAACAACTCAAATTTTATTGACTTGTGAGAACCTTGGCCTCCTGAAAACTCCCTGCCAAGTATATTTTTAGGGTATCTTTAAGGGGCATCTCCTATGCACTTGTAGATAGCCCTTCTGCTCAATGATGTCTTCTACCTAAGGAAATATCTGCGAGCAGTTGCTGCCTCCTGTCACTATACTTCTGAAGCTCCCAAAGCTGCAAGCTTCAGGGACCACGTAGAGTTGCATGTCCTGCAATTGACCCAGGTCCAGGAACAAGCTGTGTTCCACACACAATATATTTTGTCAGCAGGCACACAAAGAGGGTCTTAGATGGTGTCTCTTAAGGTCCTTTGGGAAAACATGTTTCCCCCCTGGTTTTTGCTGATAGCATCTCTCTCTCCTTAGAGCTCAAACATGAGTCTCTGAGTCCTGAGGATGATAGCCACCATGTTGTTCCCTTCAAATCTCAGATGTCTCCCACAGTGTGCCTTGAAAAGTCCTATTCCTTGCAGCCGCTCTGCACCCCTCGGCAGATCAATTTGTGTTAATAGACACTTGTGGGCTACCACTACCTCATCAGACATGCCCAGACATGTCTGAATCCTAGCAGAGGCAACAGCTTAGGTTGAAACCGAAGACTCTGTACGTGCTTAACAAAAATTCACACAAAGTACTATGAAACATAAGTCTTTCAGTGGAAAATATCTCATGTTAAATTGGTTCATGCATGAATGCTTCATTTATAATCCAAATAAATTCCTAAGCCCCATATGGCCTAGTTTTGGCACAGTACTACATTAAAGAAACAGTCTAGCAACCAAAAGTAATTACAAAGTAATTCCCACATTTATTTGGGCCTCCTTAAGAATATTAAGTCAATGACAAGTTCATAACCCTTAGTTATGAACCCTTAGAACTCCTTCTAGAAGCCTTCTATCTTCTTCCTTGTTCTCTCATGTCCCTTCGCATTCCTGCTGCCTCTGTTTATGCTAAGTCCCCAATATTTCTCTCCCAAACCTGCCTCTCTGTCTCTTACTTTTTCTTGGTCTTCTCTTTTTGCCTTTCCAGTTTGTCCTCTCTTTCTCAAAATCCGGGAACTTCTGGCAAAACTGAACTCATTTTAATGGGTCAAAGTGGTAGGGAAGCTAGTGGACCAAGACAAGACACTTTTTGGTAAGTAGAAAGGGTAGGGATGAATCAATCATTTTTGTACCTATAATACACTCATCTGACATCTGTTGAGTGCCTATTATACATGGCAGGCACTGTGGAGGCACCGAGGACATAAGTGAGTAAGACATTATCTCTAGCTTCAGGAAACTCAAGTCCAGTAGCAGGTACAGGCATTCAGACAAATGACTGTAATCAGTGGGGCAGGTATAAGACTGGAGTTAGATTTTAGGCCATTGTGTGACACCAAACTTGGGTAGGTCAATAAAGGCTTCACAGAGGAGAAGACCTTGGACTTTAAAAATAAGCTGTAGTTTTTCAGTGGGTGGTTTCCTAAGCCAGAAACCCAGGAGTGATCCTAGAGTCTCCCCATTCCTTTATCCTCCACAAATACTTTTAACTCTTATGGCCTCTTGATTCTACCTCCTTAACACCTCTTTTACTCCATCTCTTCCTGCCCATCTACATTGCTATTGTTTATGTTAGCACAGCTTTCACTTTGAAAGTATCCAACTGGCTTCTTACTTACCTTCTTGCTAATAATCTGGCACTTTTCGAAAACATCTACCATATTGCCTATAGTCTAGATAAGTAGTTTTTTTTTTTTTGATCTCAAGGCTCCTTTATGCTCTCAAAAATTATTGAGGACCCCAAAAAGCTTTTGCTTATGTGGGTGACAGAAATACTTAATATACTGAAAATTAACACTGAGGAACTTTAAAATTAAATTAAAAATTTAAAGATAAAAATAATTACATTACATGTTAACATAAATAACACATTTTTATGAAAAATATATTTTACAAGATAAAATTTAGTGAGAAGAGTGGCATTGCTTTTTATTTTTTTGCAGGACTATCATGTTTGATTTAGTAGAAGATGGATTTGCTTATCTATTTCTTTTTTTATGTTCATATATATATTTTTTTATTGAGTTATAGTCGGTTTACAATGTTGTGTCAATTTCTGGTGTACAGCACCATTTTTCAGTCATATATGAATATACATATATTCATTTTCATATTCTTTTTCACCATGAGCTACAACAAGATATTGAGTATATTTCCCCGTGCTATACAGTAATAACTTATTTACCTATTTTACAAATACCAGTCAGCATCTATAAATCTCGAACTCCTAGTTTATCCCTTCCCACCCCTCTGCCCCCTGGCAAACACAAGTCTGTATTCTATGTCTGTGAGTCTGTTTCATATATCTATTTCTACATTCAGTCTGTTGTGATGTCACATAGCCTCAGTAAGCCTCCAGTGTACAATCATAAAAAGTAAGAGTGAACAATAAATATTATTATGAAAATATTTTTGAACTTGAAAACCTTCTGAAATGGTCTTGAGGACCCAAGGGCTTCTTGGGCCACACTTTGAAAACTGCCAGTATAGATCTTTCTACAGTAAAAATCTGTTTGTTTCCTCCCCCACTTAAAATCTTTCAGCAGCTCTCTTTTTCCTACAGAATAAGATAAATGAAGAGTGGGAAGGCAGAAAGATGACTCCTAGATTTTACACTTAGATAACTGGATAAACAAAATAGAAAATAAGAAAGGGGAAGTATATTTTTCACAGCGATAAAGTTGATGAATTCAGGGTGTTTAGTCATGGATTTTGAGGTGAGTATGAGTTAACTACTGTGTACAACATACCACTCAAAAAATGCAGTGGCTTAAAACAGCATTTGTTATACAACAAAGATGTGATCTGTGAAAAAAAAGAGTTGATAAGCTGGACTTCATTAAAATTAAAAAATTTCTGCTCTGTGACAGACAATAAGAGAATTAGAAGACAAGCTATAAAGTGGAAGAAAATATTTGCAAAAGACACATCTGATAAAGGACTGCTATACAAAACATACAAGAACTCTTAAAACTCAACAATAAGAAAGCAAACAACCTGTTTTACAAACGGGCCAAAGACCCAAGCAGACACATGGCAAATAGATGGCAAACAGCATACGAAAAATGGTTTCACATCCTATGTCATGAGGGAAATGCAAATTAAAACAACGAGATACCACTAGACACCGTTTAGAACGGCCAAAATCCAGAACACTGGCAACACCAAATGCTGATTTGAATGTGGAACAACAGGAACTCTCACTCACCGCTGGTGGGAATGCAAAATGCTACAACCACTTTAGAAGGCAGTTTGGCAGTTTCTTATAAAACTAAACATACTCTTACCATGTGATCCAGCAATCATGCTCCTTGGTATTTATTTAATCAAAGGAGTTTAAATTTTATGTCCACACATAAACCTGCATAAGGATGTTTATAGCAGCTTTATTCATAACTGCCAACACTTGGAAGCAATCAATATGTCCTCCAGTAGGTAAATAGATAAACACATCTTGGGTACATCCAGACAACAGAATATTATTCAGCGCTAAAAAGAAATGAATTATCAAGCCATGAAAAGTCATGGAGGAAACAAATGCGTATTACTAAGTGAAAGAAGCCAATCTGAAAAGGCTACTTACTATGTGATTCCAACTGTATGACATTCTGGAAAAGGCAAAACTAGGGAGACAACAAAAAGATCAGCTGCTGCCAGGAGAGTGTGCGTGTGTGTGTGTGTGCGCGCGCTGATGGTGGCGGGGATGAACAGGCAGAGCACAGAGGATTTTTAGGGCTGTGAAAATACTCTGTATGATATTATATGAAGGATATATGTCATTATACATTGTCTAAACCCATAGAAGGCACAACAGCAAGAGAGAATCTTAATGTAAACTATGGATTTAGGGTGATTATAATGTGTCAAGGCAGGTTCATCAGTTATGACAAATGTACCACTCTGGTGAGAGATGCTGATAATCGGGGAGGCAATGCATGTGGGGGGCCAAAGGGTATATGGGAATCTCTGTGTCATCCTCTCAATTTTGCTGTAAATCTGAAATTTCTCTAAAAAAAAAAAAAGCCCTTTAACGAAACCCAGCATTTGTTTATTATTTCTCATAAGACTCCAGGTTGACTGGACCAAGCCTAGGTGGTGAATGGAGAATGGTGGACCCATGGGACAGAGAGCAATATTTTATCTGGCCTATCATTTGGTCAGTCCAGTGTGCTTCCTGCTCAATCTTTGCTTTTGCAGGAGGAAAGTACTTCCTGCCATTGGTAGAAGGTCAGGAGACATCACATCTAGGTCACTCTTTGCCACGGAGTGGAGGGCCAGAAGACACCAGAAGACACACTATGTTTATTCCACCTTTGTGCCTTTGGTCATTCTGTTGCTTCATCTGGAATGCTTTCTTTCTCTTTGCTTCCCCCTCCTCCAACCACTGGAATGCTTTCTTTCTTCCTTTTCATGTGTATCCTTGCTTAACCCAGCCTTTTACTCTCACTTTGACCCTCAGTAATCTTACACTAGATTCTTCCATTGTGGACTTGCTATGCTGTAAACTATGCTTCACTGGCAGGTTCTAATTGGCCATAAGGGAAGCTGCAGGAGGTCTAGGAGGCAGAAGTGAAAGCAGCATCCATTATACTTGGAAAGCTATTATTGGTCAGAGGCAGTGAAGACAGATGCCAAGATGCCAGCAGTTTTCAGCTTATCCTCCTGCTTCCTCATTTCTCTTCCAGCTCTCTTTTCCAACTGCCCGGCCTACGAACCAACAGCAGCCCCAGGCTGGCCCACCACAGCTTTGCTGTAAGCTTCTAGGGCAGGAGCTTCAAAGAGTCAACAGTCTTCCACAGAGTTCTACAGCAGCACAGTATACTGAGCAGGCTTAGCTTCTAGATTCAACTATGACTGGGGAGCAGAGTACTGGGGTCCTTTCTCATGTACCCGTTAGGATCTAACACCTGGCTACATACTCTCTGATCTTTTTCTTCCTCCCTTTTGCTGGATTTTTATCACTTTGGGGGCCAAAATTTGATTTTATATTATCAAACATGCTTCCTTACTCTATATTCATGGTATATATACTAGGTTCTGGATTTTGATATTTTAAGGGAAGGTGATATACATATATATATATATATATATGTATATATATATATATATAAAATATATATATATTTAATTCAAAACACCCTTTTATTTCATTCATATTGCTAGTGACATCGAGAGTCAGAACATGCCATAGATTTACAAGAGTCTACTTGTGAACTCAACAGCCAAGAATTTGACTCTATTTTCTTTCTGTATATGCTCTAGTCCAGGAGCAGCTCACATAGAAAGCTATTGCTGTTGCCTCAGTGTTGAAACAGAGTGCTGGAAAACTGGTTGTGGGATGATGGAAACTTTGGTTTAATATCTTCAAATATTATCTTGACACACAAGAATAAAATTAAAAACTTCTCATGGAATGAATGGATTGTATGTCCTTTCAGTAATGCTATATATATATATATATATATATATATATATATATATATATATATATATTTTTTTTTTTTTTTTTTTTTTTTTTTTTTTGCTGCTTAGCTTTTGATAAAAATTGGACAGTAGCCAATCTGAGGCTCCATTTTCTGGAAAGGAACTTAAGTTCATGTGTTCTGTGTTCTTAATTAAGAGCAGATCCGTATACTTAGAAATCAACCAAAAGAGAAAAAAAAGAGCAAAAGGTAAATTTGACATTTTCTTGAAAAAAAAAAAAGAGAGAAAATCTAACCAGTTTCCTTGCCTGAATAGAAGATCATCTTTATCTTCTAACAAAAAAATTAGTTTTTTGAGAAAAAGGAATATTTTACTTTCTGTATCTTTTATCATGATTTTCTTCCTATAGAGAAAGAAGGCTTGTTGGAGATAACTGTTATGACCTCTGATTCACACCAACTTTAGATTATCCAATACTTCACACTCTTGAAATCCCTTTTAATTGAAACTGGTAGTGAAGTTTGGTATGTTTGGAAAGCATGATGTTCCAAATTTGCAGATACCTAACATGTACTTAGGTAAGTCATTAACCCAGAAAGTGGAGCTTCGAGAGCCTTGGACAATGAAGGAATAACATTAACATTCAGCACTGATTCCTGCAGAATTGCTTTCTAAGAAAAATCTTGGCTCTTCTTATACTCCTCTGTGTAAATCAAACAGATAGTGATGTTGGTTGCACAACACTGTATATGCAGTTAATGCCACTAAATTTTATATGTAATAATGGTTAAAATAGCAAATTTTGTTATATATGTTATAACACAAAAAATTTCCATAAAAAGGTCTAACTTCTCATACAACGGTCATGGATAAGCTTATGAAGCCTAATGGATTGGTGACTTATATGATGATAGAACACAGAAGCAAGACTCTACTCACAAGAAAAAAAATGATTTATATAAAGTTCCTGGAAACGGATTCTGTGGTACTATTTTATGAGCAAAGATTGATTTTCAGGTTACTAACTTGGAGAGAGAGACTAAATTTCTTTTTCTTCATTTCCATTTTGAAGACCCTGATGTTTATAGATATTGTGGAATTCTTTCACTTACTCATTCATTCTTCTCTCCTTAGCAAGTGCTAGCTCTAAGAATATAGGAAATTATTTATTTTAGAAAAGAATATAATCATTTGAGGCTAACTTACCTGAGAAGATCATGACATGAAAAATATGGAATCAACACACAGTGGTCTTCATGAGTTTGAATATGCTGAATGGTTGTAATCTGAGATTTCCAAAGCAAAGATTCTCTCTCTCTCATTTTTAATATGAAGGTTTTGGAATATGTCCTTACTGATTTTCTAAACATTTGTAATATTTTATTCCTTTCATTTCTGTTTTTATTCAGTAATTATTTTCATAGCCTGGAGACAAACTGCCTTTATCCACATCACACAGGTATTTTTAGAATGAATAAAAAAAATCACACATATGACATAAAACTTTAGGATATATTATTATATTACTTATTCATACTTAAGCTTAACCTCAAAGTAATTTCTCAATTGCTCCATGACAGCTGGATATGAAGTGCATAATTTTTATATGATTAAAAATAAATTGCCATTTTGATTATCTAGAGATTCTACAACTACTGTATCTTTTAAAAAGGATTCTACCTTGGTTTATAAAAATTAAACTATACTTCAATAAAAAACTAAAAAATTAAGAAAGAAAAAAATGAGGAAGCCAACCAAATGTAAAAACTAAACAAAAAAAGAAATGAAATTATTCTACCTGTATTTTTAGCTGGATTTACGCGTGTAGGCTTCAGACTGGTAAATGGTGTCTTTGGAAGATTTTAATTCTGCCAATTCCATAATATTGAGCTGTATCAAACAAGATGAAAGAAGTGGAAAGTTAGGCAATTTCCTTTAAATATATTGATAAACTTATCTGTAAATATAAGTGAGAACTGGGTGTTCAAATTATTTGAGTTAATATAATTCAAATATTAGAACCATCAGCATTTTTCTCCATGAATTAATAGGAGGTTTTATTATTGTTCCTCTTGTCCAAATTATCAAGGCTATTTTTAATCTTCCACTTTAATCTTCTAGAGTAGACGTGGTCATACAGGAGGTACACATACACACTGCCAATTGAATATTCAAGCTTTATTCTACTGCCAAAATGTGATTTGTAACAAACCTGCTGATATGATTTTACATTCTCTGCAGAAATCACTCTGTGGTAAACCAGGTTTTTTGGCCACAGTAACATCCCCTGCTAAGAGCTAAATAAGCCATAGTATTGAGAAGCCAGGCTGGAATTTAGCTGTTTAATTGTTTTCATGTGTTTGCATTAGAATGGGTATGAACCCTAACTAGTCAGCTGTACAAAGGTTGGAGTTGGAATCCAGGCCTTGTTGTCAAAGAGCTAAAGCTAAAATTCTCCCTTAGTTAGCCTGCCTTAGCAGTCTCTGTTTCTCAGGAAATACATTCTATTGCTTTTGAAGGAAAGCAAAATTATTTTAAGAAAAGACCCTCTCTCTTGTCCAATTATACTTCCACTTCTTCCTCTTTTCTCTTGACATTTCTTAGAACCCTGTAATTACCCAAGTAAATAAAGCTAAACCTTTACTACTAAAAAACAGCTTCCAGACTACTCATGGATCATGCACTTTATAGCCTTGCATAGATTCCCCAATTTACTTTTTGAGGTAGGTATATTATACCATATATTAATTATTAAACAGCTTTATTGAAATATTATTAGTATACAAAGAGCTGCACATATTTAATGCATACAGTTTGATGGATTTGAACATACTCAAACACCTGTGAAACCATTACTACAACCAAGGTAACAAAGGCTCAGAGAGAAGGAATTCGCTGAAGATTCCAGAGATAATATGTGAGCCAGTAGGGATTTGAACACTGGTCTTTTTGACTCCAACGTCCATGCTGTTTTCAATTCAAGGCTGCCACGTTGTATTTTCACCTCGATTGATGTTTATGTGTTGGTATAGGACTTGTTAGAGATGTTAGCACAGAAGACCTGTACATATGGGACTACTTTTTCCATCAGCAATGAAGACATATATAAACATACTCATGAGACACAAAAATTAGAATTGGACTGTTCAAAAAAATCCAGAGTATATTCAGTTCCAGAAAAGGTCACTTTAGTCACAGAGACAAGAGATACTCACACTGTCTGATTATATTTGTCTCTCAGCTGTAAACGCAAATGGGGCGTTGTGTCGATAACAGGAGTGAGTTAAGAAGGCCTGCTTCCCCAAATAGCCAGACTCACAAACCACACCACGTGTGATGGACTGGTCCCTCTTTCTAGGGGCTACAGTATCATTTTATTAATAACTCTTCAAAGCAGGCGTGAGTTATGTACATGTATATATATGGTATCAAATGTATTAAATGGCTTATTAAATTTATTTTCATATATTTGTCTTTCTCCTAATTATGCGATGGCAATACATACTGACACATGGGGGTGTTGGAATCACTGAAAATATAATCAATCTTAAGTTTCCAGCAGGTAACATATCATTCAAGGGGATAAAGTTAAATTGAAAAGAGTTTTGATTTCTTTCCAATAGTGAAAAATAATAATTTTCACTAGACGATTTGATCAATGCAAAAAATGTTTAAAAAAATGACTTTTAAACCTGCCAATCAAATATGAGTATTGTTGTTATTTGGCGTATTGATAAAGCTATTTAAAAGAAAGATTTATATATATTGCTATATGTATGAAAAATGAGTGAAGAAACAGGTGTTTAATATTTTACACCATTCATTGTAGAGGAATTAAGGCTGCACAAAAGCAACATAGTCTAGCATTTTACAGAAGAATAACAAAATAATCATATTTATTAACAGACATTTTCAAGAAAAAAGAAGCATGGGTTCCTTCAAAGTATACACTGAAAAACTAATTTCGTATACTAGTGAGGATTATGATTATGAAGTTATGGTTAAAAAACAAAACACCATGGTTACCTAGTGTTAAATGATGGCCCCTTCCCTCCCACCTCAACTGGGTTCCTGTTCTAATGGCTGATGGTGTGTTTTGCTCCTCACTTAAAACTAGCTAGAAAAAGAAACCATGTGGAATGAAGTCTAAAAGTATTACTATGTAGCAGATTGTATTTTTGAAAAATGGGTGCAAAATAACACCCATACCAGGTATACTTTAAGAACCTTGCGATTCACCCATAAAAAGATGGAGTCTAATTAGCTCCCTCAATCTGAATTTGGGTAGGATTGTAATTGCTTCACAAACAGAATCCAGTTGAGGTGACTTTGCATGACTTACGATATTAGCAAAGAACAGGCCAGGCCATAAGCTTCTATTTGGTTCTCTTGGGATGACTGCTCTGGAAAAGTCAGACCATGGAAGCTAACCCCATCCCCCGATACTGCTGTGCTGTGAGGGAGCCGAAATTAGCCTACATGGAAAAAGCACATAGAGGAACTACATTTGTGTGACTACAAATGAGTGACTCAGCCAGAATCAAAAACTGATTCCTTTCTGAATTTCTGAGCCACAGAAATCACAAAAGATAATACAATGATTGTTGTTGTTTTAAGCAAGTACATTTTGGGGTGATTTACCATGTAGCAATAGATAATTGGAGCAGAATTTGATACACAAATGGAGTGCTGACATAACAAAAAACCTAAAGTGGACAGAATCCTTTAGGAAGAGATAGTAAAATCCAGAAGCACCTAGTGAGGATGTTAGTGAAAGCTGGAAGAAACTTGAGAAGAGTGTTAGCAGAAGGGCCTCAAGAATACTGTCTATGAAGGCTTAAAGCAAAATGAAAAGAACATAAGTGGAAGTTGGAGAAAGGGGACCCCCGTATGTATTGGCAGAAAATTTAGCACAATTCTTGTCTGCGTGAATGTGGAACAGAGACTGTGTGCCTAATGAACTCAATGATCTGACTTTTTCTTGCTGCTCATAATACAATAAAAGAGGAAGGTGATGAACTAGTGAACAAATTAATCCATTTTGAATGAAACTCATAGAAAATGCAAAGGATTCAGAGTAGTCTTTTCAGATAGCAAGCTGTTCTCAACTTTAAAAAGGAACACAGACCCATGGGATAGACAGGGCTAGAATATTCTCTGTAAGAAAGTTCGAAAGCATCATATAACACATGAAATTCATGAGAGGCCCCAAGCCAGAACCACCCTATGAGCCTTCCCTAAATTCTTGACCCACAGAAACCAGTGGAAATAATAAGATGACTGTTGTTAAGACAATCCAATTTGCAGTGATTTTTTAAAGAAATAGATAACTAGAACATATTCAAAAGACAAGAATAATGTATAAAGTCATAAGTAGTCACGTTTAATTAAAAAAAAAATTTACCACCAGGGAGTACGGTAAACATTATTCAGGTATGTAATGTCTTATTTTACTTCAGAAATAAAATAAACAAAAATAAAAACTGTCTGCTTAAAGATTAAACCTTATTTTACTTAAATGTTGAATCAGTATAGCACAGGGAACTATATTCAATACCTTGTAACAGCCTATAATGAAAAATATGAAAAGGAATATATATGTATAATGGAATCACTAGGCTGTACACCAGAAAATAACACAATTGTAAACCGATTATACTTCAATTTTAAAAAATGCAGATTCCTGGATGGCTAATGCCGAATCAGACTCCTGGGCACGGGGGAACGTTGAACTAAACAATCAATTACACGATGATTTCTTTATTAAAGCATCATTAACAAAGAATGGCAAGGGGCTTTGGCTTTCACACTACAAGTACTGAAATATATCACGCCCCTTTTAAGAAAGTTGAGTGTTAACAGGCTGGGGGGCCCATAACAATCACTTTAAGTAAGCACTTAATTTTCACCTAGAAGTGAAAATTTCCATACATTGGTAAAGTTTCTCACCATTCGAGCTTTCACAATAACTTGCTGAGAAAACAGATACAACTTTCTTTTACAAAAAATTAAAAATGAAGGTAGTGACACTGTGTCTTTAATCCATAATAGATACACATTGATTTAAACATAGCAATTTAAATAAACTCTACTGGAGAAATTCATATGGTGTGTATGGTTGAACTACTTTGAAAAGGGGTAATATAGTAGGATATTCTTATATTCCAAATCTTCTATAGGATTCTTCTTCATTACCTTTTGTCTCCAACCCCTCCTTTCCTTCCTTCCTCTTCCTTCTCCTCCCTCCTACTTCTGTGATTTTAAAAGATAGTTTTCTTTATGATAGGTCAAAATACTGTTTCTCTTCACTTTGTTCCCTTTATCATTTACATCTATATAACCTGTTTAGCCTAGTAGTTAGCTGTATTTACGAAGGAAACCCTTCACTGTGTTAAAAATGAGTGACAGAGATAATTATTCCTAGCTTCAGGGAGCTCACATTTTATTGTGGGAAATAGTCATCTTTTGAGCTCATCACAGTATTCTTACATGCATGTAAGTAAAATGAATAATGCACTTGAGACCACAGAAAAGAGAGTAATGAATGTTTTAGAGTGATGAATATTTTGGGGGTGAAATTGAGGTTAAGCAGCGGTGTACTAGAGTCAGCTAGCACTGATTTGGGGATGACTTTATGGAAATGTCTTTTGAATTTGGCTTTAAAAGATAAGTAGAAGGATTTTTGCTAGGTTGAAAGGGAGAATGGGCTGGGGAACGGTAATTTAATGGCTACCACTTACTGAGTGCTAACTATGGTCCAGCTACTGTGCTAATTAAGCACTTACACTATCATAATTCATTCTCAAAACAGCCTGTGAGGTAAATATTAGCAACTCCATTTTACATGGGAAATAGAGGCTCTGGGATTTGAAATCCTGTCCATCATATGAAAGGTTTACCGCTGCACTTTACTTCCTCAAAAACAAAGAAGTGAATGTGGAGAAGTTTGGGGAGGTGAAGTTGGACTAAGTTTAACAAGACACATTATTTCTCTTATCACCACTTTACACAGCCTGTTATTTTCTCAAGTTATGTTTAGATTTCTCTGGCTGGGGCAAACTTATTCCTCAAGCAAATTCACTGATTTTATAATACAGAGGATTCCTTTAAGTTATTTTGTAATTTGTCCAGAAAATTAAATTCCAGGATATCATGTAAAGTCACATAAAGACACGTAAAGTCAGCTGAAGTTGTTATCTGCCCACTGTTTTGGATAAAGAAAGTTAAGTGTCCTGCAAAGAAGAGGAAAGAGTTAGAGAAAGTTAACTGACAGGGCCAGCCTGAGAGAAGATGTTTGCAGCACATGTAACCCAAAAGGGATTAATATCTAGAACATATAAGGAACTCCTGCAAATCAGGAAGGATAACACAGGGAAACCAACCAAACTGTCAAAGAGCATGAATAAGCAATCCACAGAAGGAAAAATCCCCAATAACCAATCAGTATACGAAGAGGTACAAAACTGAAATAGAAATCAGAAAAATGCAAATTAAATATCCCAGCCTCCAGCCTCTTAAAAAACCATGTCTTACTCAGTGTTTACATTATTATGATTATGTAAATATTACTCATATCTATAATTACATTTTATTTTATTTTATTTTATTTTATTTTATTTATAACTTTTAATAACAGCTTCACAGAGGTATAATATACAATACAATAAGGTACACATTAAACTAGGAAATTTGATACGATTTGACATGTGTTTACTTCCATGAAACCATCACCGCACTCAAGATAATGATCATACCCATCAGCCTCAAAAGTATCCTTGTGTCCCTTTATAATCTCTCCATACTGCCAATCACCTGATAGGCAACCACTGACAAACATTTTGTCATGTAGATTGCCTTGCAATTTCAGGAACTTTACATAATTGAATCATACAGCATTAGTCTTTTTTTGTCTGACTTCTTCCACTTACCATATGAGAGTCATTCATGTGGTTACAGATAACAATAGTTTACTTCTATTGCTGAATTGTATTCCATTGTATGGAAGATTTTTCTTCTGATATCTGTAAGTTTTGCCTGTCCATAATTAAGAATGAGATATTAGAGTTGACTGAAAGCTCAGCGTATGTGTGTGTGTGTGTGTGTGTGTGTGTGTGTGTGTGGTGGGGTGATGTGTGTATGTGTTTAAGTGTGTGTCTGGAGGGTGTGTTGACTGACTGCTTTCTCTGTTGGGAGCTTGCTGATCACAGTCAACTCTGAATACATGGATTTTTTCTTTATTCATGGTTAGTTTCCCCAGGTAGAAATCCTTTATCCTCTTGCCTAGGATTATAAGGCTCACTGTCAGCATTCCAAGAGTCAAGTTTTGAGTTTGAAGAGGGGGTTGAGGATCTATTTAGTATCTAGAACTTCACTCACTATGGCAATGCTGCCCCCAGCCATGCCCAAAGACTCCTAGTCCAAAATTTCTAAGGTGCAACCTTCTTAGTCTTTTGTTGGGGTGATGAAGGATATCTAACGGTTTAACTGCTTCTTACAGAGATGAATAACCAATCTTTCTATTTTTCAGTCCCACCAGGACCTGAACTTCAGAGGTACCTGGTAGACCCAATTCCTGAGATTTTTTATGGTTCTTCAAGGTTTGAAACTCATTTTTCTGCAAGAATTTAGTTTTCTCTTATCTTCTAAGTCAATTATTACAAGTCCATGTACTTCCCACTTTCCAATATGTAGTTAATATCTTTCTACTTTATCCTCTCCTGTTCTTTTTGCTCTGTAGGTATGGAACTTAAAAAAGATCTTTTCTTTTTAAAGAAAAAGTGTTATTATTTTTTTAATTGAAGTACTGTCAGTTACAATGTGTCAATTTCTGGTGTACAGCACAATGTCCCAGTCATGCATATACATACGTATATTCATTTTCATATTCTAAAAAAGATCTCTTCAGTGTAATTTTAATGTGTTTTCAAGAGGGATCAGAGATTAATGAATGGTTGAGACATTATGTTCTCTTTTGTTTAACTTTTATTTAAACTGAAATGTAACAAATATACCTAAAAGTATAAAAAAAAAATACAGTTCACTGGGTTTCACAAAGTTACCAGTCAGGTTAAGAAACAGAGCACTGACAATCCACTATAATATTCTCTTATGCTTGACACACTCATGCTGTAACAATCTTCTTCTCATCTCAATAATTTTAAATTCAATGCACCCCAAATATTCTAAAACTTATTCTATGCTCTCCCTAGTGTGTCAATCGAAAAAAAGCCCCATTTTCTCTACATTTTCTTGCTGTCTACTTTATGCAGAAAATATTCCTTATAATAGGTAATATTTAGTGCTGACGTACAGCAAGATATAACAAATCTTGCTGAGTAGGCTTTGCCTTAGCTAATAATTAGTTTAATGTTTTAAGGAACATTTGCATGCAGGTACAATCTGACTTTTTTTAAAAAAGAAACTTCATCTAACGCAGTAAACTGTTTCTCCCTTGAGGATATTCATTCTGTAAGACTAATCTAATTTTCCAATATTATTTCTTTTTCTGGGATTTTAGAAGGTCCTGGAGAAACACTGAAGTTTGACTGTGATATAGAGCCAGCATAAAATACGTTGAAAAGTAATATTTCTTGGTAATATCATTTATTCTCTACTTCCTAGAAGCCCAACAACCCACATAGTTTTCTGTGAACCAGAAAAGCTATAAATTTTACCAGCTGGTTTTAACTGAAAAGAACTATCAAAAAATTCCTCCTGTGGGCTCTATAAATGCTGAGATAGTAGACTGACACACATGAAATATAATAACTGTAGTTAGTCATGTTTTTTTCCCCTCTCGAACATGTCCTAATGATTTGTTATTCTACTCCATTTATAAATAGCCATGGAGCAGTCTCACTAAGGGAGAGGCCTGCTGTTTTTTCTTATGTAAAGTGTCAAGTGAGTTGAGTATTTTGGGGCACATAAATCTTTGTTTGGTGCCTAAGCAGAGAACAAGTTAATGATTTAGCATATGGAGGGTAAACTGGTTATCAAATTTTGTCTACATATAGTTGTTTTTCTCTTCTTTAGGAATTCAGTTGAAATTGATACCCTTTTTTGAATTTTATTCTCTATCAGTAATCTAAAGAAAAAGAAGAAAACAACCAGTACACTTAATTTTCCTTTCCGTGAACGTGCAACATTGGGAAATTTCTGCAATGCATGAGGCATCCTTCCATATGAGAAACAGGATGTTGGATGAAATCTTCAAAACCTTCTAGTTCTAGTACTTGCATTGTCACATTCAATCTCCAGCAGTTTTGTGTTGCTTTTTTTTTTTTCTGTGTATGAGTTTTAGATTAGCTACTGAAATGGAACACTGAAAATGTAACCTCAGCAAAAACAATTTAAATACATGTTATACTGGAGATTCCTAAACTTGCTGAATATTAAGAGTCCTGTGGAATTTTCTGAACAGATTCCTGGGTCCTGCTCCCTGAGAGTCTAATTTTCCAACCGTTTTTGATAAAGCGTTTGGTTTCTGCTCCTGTACCAGTGTAGTTAACAGGCTCTTTCACTGTAGCTTCCCAGACTCTGAAGTTCAAAGACCATTTTCATTACATTGTTTCTCTATTCCACAGAGCAATAATTTTTAAGCACTAGCATTTTTTCAAGTAAGGAATTGGGGTAGCTAACTTGGGGGTATGAGGCTCAGTGAGAGAGGGCAGGCTGGAGGGTGGAGGACACAGAATCCTTTGATACCAGATCTCTCAGCAGCCACTGGGAGGATGGAGGGCATCTATGAAGAAACGATTTCCCCTTTCTAACCATTTCCTCACTAAGTACACATGTGTGTACTCACTCATCCCTCATCTCAGGCAGCTGTTTGAGTGGTTCTGCCCAAACAGCTGGAAGCAACCCTGATAATCCATCAGCATGGCAACTCAGTATTCTCCCGAGGTCTGCTCTGTGAGACATAGGTTAACTCCAAATCCACTGGTTTAACTCATGACTCAGAGAAACATTTGAAAATATGGGGCTGAGGAAAGCACACCTGAAATAGGAGTCAGGAGACAAAAGTTCTAGTTTGGTTGTTTATTACTAAAGTGACTTCCTTAATATCCCTGGACATTAGCTTGTTTGTTTATTCAAGGAAGGTTGCATTAGATGATGTCTTGGGTCTCACTTAGATCTCAGTCTATTCTGAGAGGGCTGAGTCTGAGACAGGAAGCTGGTTTCTGATAAAAGTTCTAGTGCCTGCTGTTGTCAGGTAACTGTTGCCTAAACTCTTGATGAGATTCTTTCTCTTTAGAAGAAATCAGTGTTTTTGATAAGTTTGGCAACATTGCTTATTTCTGCTTATTGCTGAGTACTGGCACACCTTCTGTTTTCATACACTGTGGATTGGTCTTTTTATGTTGCAAAGTCTGAAATTAAAGAGGCTGGGATTTGGAGATGTGATATGAGTTGCAAATGAGTCACTGAATTCATACCTATTTGAATAAGGATTGAAATTTCTCTTGGACAGTTGAACGATTTCCTCATGGGGTCTTAAGATTTTGTTTGAGTCTCTTTTATTTTAATATTGTAGTTATTAATTCAATTAGTATTCTAATGGATAGAATCATAAGCAAAATCTTTTATTTTCAGGGACAATTAATAGCTCAAACTCAATCTGCCCTAAACAAGCTGATCTTCCACTCAAAATGCACTTCATTTCCTGGGTTTCCTAACATTTTTGAAAGAGGTATCTTTGTAATCACCTCTAATTCCTCATTCTGCTGTACCCTCCACATTTTAATCAATGGCCAGTTTTACTTGGTTCTATCTCTTAAGTGTCATTAGTTACATGAGCCTTACTTCCACTGACTCATTTACTACTTCCTTATACCACTGCAACAACCTTC
This sequence comes from Vicugna pacos, assembly GCF_048564905.1. NCBI lineage: Eukaryota > Metazoa > Chordata > Mammalia > Artiodactyla > Camelidae > Vicugna > Vicugna pacos. The sequence continues at coordinate 31,063,557 of NC_132988.1, forward strand.
TCTCTATCTTTAATCTTAATCCACACCAATTCATCCCTTACTGTCACTAGGATAATCCTGCTAATGCACCATTCTGACGATCTCTCTCTTATTTAAAAAACATTAATGACTTGGCATTATATGTAGGATGAAATCTAAGTTTTCTAGTGGAATTTAAAATTTTTTCTTGTTTGTAAATACCTAATATGCATACATTTATGTGATCCCCTACTGTTGTTTATGTTACTCCTATAGACTTAAACGCTGTTTCCTTACCCCATCCCTGTCTGGCAAAGCCCTATTCATCCTTTAAGGACTAGCCCCAAAGTGTCCTCTATCATGAATCCTTACCTGAGCATTTTACACCCAAATAAATGCTCCTTGGTCTAAGCTCTTAGAGCAGATCTTATTGCTTTAATACTATATTATTTTGTATTATATTCATACCTATTTTTCTTTCAACATTAAGAGTTCTTAATAAGCATCAAGTAGTCTTCAACCTTTCACACTGATGCAAATTTTACAAGTATTGTGTATTTCTGGTAAAAGCAGCTCTATTTTTCACCAGGTTTCGAATGATTCAGTAACTCCAAATGATTGAGAAACATAATACTATACTGTAAGCTCTTAGAAGAAATGTATTTTGCCAATTTACCTTTACATAATCAATAAATAATTTCTCAATTGAATAAGAAGGTAAATGAATACTGTGTCTATAAACAGTTTAACTGAAGAATCCTCTAAATTCATATTCAGAAACATGTATTGGGTTGTTAAAACTTGCCCGTGTTTCTAAACATCTAGGATAAGGAGGTTTGATATGAGTCACTTCTGTTTTATGAGAAGAGTTTGTTGTTGTTATTTGTTTGCTTTTGGGTTAAGATCCCATGGGATATGAACTTAACTAGGATTTATCTGGTATATTGGGATATGATTATAAATCACTTCAGTTGACCTGAATATTCTTTTGGCCCCTGAATCAGGAGATAGTCTAGATTAATCTTTAAGTGGGGACCTAGGATCCAAGGCAGATTTAGATTCGAGTGTCTGCTGTGTGGTTTTAGGGTGAAAGTCGTCTTGGCCTTCTACCTTCCCCTCGCATTCATTCAATGCCATCCTGTTATTTTTTTACGTTTAGATACACTCTCTCTTATCATCAGCAAACCAATGAGGAGGCGCCCTCCCCAGATGTAAACACCCTGTCTCTCAGTAGCAGCTTCTCCTCTATCTCCCTCTAGCCCTCTTTACAGGGGGACTTGGAGGAGAATCAGGCCTGAGGAACTTAAGCGGAAGCAAGACATGGCTGGCGGTTTACCTGTTGCTTTTGTCGCTTCTTCTTGTCTTTGAAATTAGGGAGCAAGAATTATTTGCAGGTTTGGGGATGGTTTGCCAAGGACAGTGGGGAGTATTTACAGATGAGGGAGAAAGTGTTGGGAGCCTGAGAGGGCTTCCACATACTCTGACTTATACTTCCTTTAAGCAGAGAGGGCTGCCTCTGGTGCACAGCCTCAAGCATACATGATTACAGAGATAAGAACTGTTGAAAAATGCTTTTTCTTCTTTGTAGAATAATGCTTAATTTTCAATATTTACTTAAACTAGAGTTAATCTAAGGGTTTACAGTCTATCTAGAAATAAAGTATGCTGAAGAGGAGGGCATTTGGAATTTATAGTTATTCATACTTTTTCATACATATTATCTCATTTAATCCTGACAATAATTCTGTGAGGTATGTAGGGAAAATATGATTATGCTCACTAAAAAAATTAAAAGTGCAGCTCAGCAGAATAAAAACCAAGAATCAGAACTAAAATGCAAATCTCTAGTCCTGTGCTCTTTCAATCACATCATATAATAGCAATAACTATTTCTAACTCAGTTATAGCAGAGAACAATTTTTCCTACAAAGTAAATGGCACAGGAATTTTACACTGAGAGATCAGAAATACTTGTGTGTCCTTTGATAGCATGAATATAAATATCACTATAGAATACTCCCATTTAAAAATTATTTTAAAAATTCCACATGCACACTAAAAGCTCTCATTATTTTGAGTGAAGCAGGCAAACAATAAGAAGTTAGGGATATTTGTATGAAAGGTTTAGGGTGTTTCTCAAATTCTAAAGTGCATCTAGTGTTGAGAAGCAATGGTAGAAAGGCAAGGTGAGAGGCAATCAGAGCAGGATGCTAAAGGCCTGGACCATGGCAGCAGCAGACAGTCACTTCTAGGAAATACTTAAAAGGATGTTGATCAGTTGAGTATTCAGAGAGAAGGAAAGAGAGTGGTCGATGCTGACACTATAGTTTCCAATCAGCTAACAGAAGTGGCTGATCTTGGCAGTAAACTTATTTGATGGGATGGGAGTAGGATACAAAGACATTGGTAAGCCTGATTTTGGACATAACATGGTAGCAGAGATGTAGCTAACCATAGGATAATAGAGTAAGTCTGAGTGACTTGTTCTAAACCTTCTTCTGGTAGATTGACAATTATAATAACGACAATTAAAAAAATTAACATTTGACAGTAAGATGTTTTCTTGTAAATATTAACTTAGATCCATTAAATACTCTAAACGGAGTAAAATAGCAAGTGCTCTCCTCCTCCACCCTAGGTCGGATTTAAACTAAATATCGCTGAGAGGAGCAGAGGTAATCTTGAATGGTTTCTTTCCTAGAAAATATTATCACAGGGTACCTGTTCACATTTCCACTCTGAAGGAACTTAGCTTCCTGGACCATAATTATATTGGCTTTCATGTGTAGATAGTGCAGATACTATTTTTATAGTACAATGGCCTCATTATGGAAGTTCTGTTATTATTTTTGTTCTCTCTGGGGTGCACAGGGTTAAATTCAGGCTGGGTGGGACCCTATGTGTATATTTTGTGGCTACAGACAAAGCAGTATAAGGCGTCTCCTTCTGCTCAGTTTCCAGGGTAGTTCTGGGAAATCAGACCATGAAGTTTGCCCCAGGAAATTGTTTCTTTGTGGCCAAGACCAGTGTTTACACATTCTCATTGAGGGAATCTTTAACAAGCTGTTCCATTTGCACACAAATTGCCCAAAGAAGGTATTTTTACCCTCTTTTCTAAAACCTTGGCATTATAAGAATGTATCGAAACAGTGGCTCAATTGTGAGAGGTCATCCAGAGCTGAAAGTTTGAGGCTCCTTTTTAAGAATGTTGTACATGTAAGCATCTAAAATGACTTAATCCTGAAGATGTCGTGTCCTCCCCTCATTGGAGGGATGATCCCTTTTTATCTTTGGAGGAAAAAAAAGTAACACAATGTTTTAAAACTTCCCAGTGATTTTTGGATTTCAAAATAATTTATAAGGAAAGTGTAAAAAGATAATTTAGCTCCATTTCACCAATGAGAAAGTCACGGCCTTGACCTGGAAAGGTTATAATACATTCTCAAGGTTCTGCAGGAAGTTAGCTGTCCAACTGAAATTAGGACCCTGGAGAAGAATTTTTGGCTTCTTTTATCCCTCTACATAAGGAATTCTAAAATATTAGATCTTGTGGAAGTTTAATACCCATCTTGAAAAGGTCCAATAATATTTCAACAGATTTGGAATGGGTGTAAAAGATAAGGAAGAAAAAAATTCTTCTTAATAGGAAAACAAATATGTATATTCACGTATGACTGAAGCATTGGGCTGTACACCAGAAATTGTAAACTGACTACACTTCAAAACAAAAGTAAAAAAAAAATCTTCTTTGTGTTTAAAACAGGAATATGACATTATTTACTCAAGAGAGAAGCCCTAAATGGCCTGGCTACAATGACTTTCTTTTTGTTTCTCCGTTGCCTCCATTAATTTTTTTACTAATTGCTTTTCTCACATTTTTATTCTCCGTACTATTTTATGGTCCTTTGTAACATTTACTTAACTTGAGATCTTCCAAGTATATGGTTATATACCATAGGATGATAGGGATAAGATAAGGATGAGATGGACACAACTTTTCTCAGCAGAGGTTGTCATATGGCAGGAGAGTTCAGTACTGGGAGAAGAATGGAGAAGATATTATATTAGACAAACATTCATCTACAAAATGTTGGGAAAAGTTTCCTCTTCCAAGTCAGGTTTGGACTAGGACATTTCCTCTTTCTCCTGAGCTGATGAGAACTATGTGGTCCATAAAAATCTCCGTACTTTCTCCTCCTTGAAGTTACTTCAGACTCCAAATGTCCATGGCTATTGGGGAGGATGGGTCCACTTATGAATAACATACATGATTGTATGTTTTTCATCATAATTAATGATAATTATATTTGCAACATTTTTTTCCATCTTTTTGTTGAAAAAAAGATTTGTAAGAGTTCAGTGATAATTTAGACTCATTGTCTATATAATGATCTCTTTTTTTGCACTGGCATCTGCAGTGAGAAATTTAGGAGAATGCGAGCTGTATGTTAAATTATTTACCTGGGACCTTAGGATTGGGTATTTATTTAAATCCCGAACTAATATTTCTGGGTTTCCTGATAGAAATTAATTTTTCCCAATATGTCTCTTCTTCACCAAAGAGTAAAATGAAAGCTTAATAAGCTCTGTCTTCCTCCTGGATTGACATTAGACGTCATAGCAGGATATTAGAGAGAAATGGTGATTTTTGTCCTCCCTGTCATACGTTACTAACAGAATTTTCTTCCTGCACTGAGTTGTGAGAGGGGCATGTGGTCCATTGATAGTTTGGTGATTTTCATTCATTCTCAGATCTCCCTCCTTTCTTCATTCTTTCCTTCTTATTGTCCTTCATCAACTATTAATTGAGCACACACCATGATCTAGTCATCTAAAATGTTTTTGAGCACACAGTCCAAAATGCACACATTTCATTTGCATTATAAAACACAGAGATTCAAAGAGAAAAGATAAAACTAAATAGAAATAGAACTTCCTCTTCTTTTTTTTTTAAATGGAGGTACTGGGGATTGAATCTTGGACCTCATGCTTGCTAAGCATACAATCTACCACTTGAGCTATACCCTCTCCCCTTATTTTTATTATTATTTTTATTTTTATTATTATTATTATTGAAATAGAAGTTCTAATGACTTCTTATATACATAAAGCACAAGAACACAAGGGTAATGGGGTCCAAAAAAATAGTCCGTGGTAGCTTACTGAATTCCAAAAAGAGCCTGGGTTATGTGAATACTGTGGCTAATGAAAATATTACCCATGGTAGGCCCCCCAACTTGCTGATATAATTTCCATCAAGGCTCATGGCAGTTTTATGTACACATTTATAAGGGGAGACTCCTAAATACTACTACTGTTCTATATCTAAGGGGCTAAAGTACTTTCAGGAAAGACTATTTAATCTTCTTGTGTTTGAAAAACATAAAATGAGGTGATGACTGGCAAATGAGAGCAAGCCTGTTTAATATTAAGATTATGACGTAAATTGACAAAAGCCCAGGCATTCCAAGTCCAAGTTGCTAGGCACCTTCTTCTTGCTCCCATCTGAGCATAATGATATATTGTCAGCCTTAGCTGAAGTACAAAAGGGTTATTAGACCTTGAGTCCATCTGCTGCCCGTGCAAAGGAAACAATTGAACTAACACTGCCTGCTCTTTTTCTTGGTCTCTTGCCACCTTAATTATAGTTCATCTGGGCTGTGTGTGTACTTGCTGCCTTGAGTAGAACATTTTCCAGGACTGTGAGAAAGCAGAGTGAAAACTCAGGTAAGGGAATTGAAGCAGAGTCTGCAGTTAGAACTTGGGGTAGGTGTTATCTGACAAGTCACGGAAGCAATCAAGCCAGCAGCACACGCTACCCACAATTCATGTCACCACGATGCCTGCTTTTGCCAAACTATTTTCATAGAGTTTTTTTTAATTCAACCTTGGTCCTGGTTTTTATTTTTAAATGTTTTGTGAGTGTGCATATGTATGCTTTTTGTTTTCTTTTGTCAAGACTGCTACATCAGGAGATACTTTCTTTTGAATGTTAGGAATGAGAGATGAACCATCTTACCTTTCAGTTCTATTTACCTATCGATTTTTAGATCAGTACTCTGCCCCCTGTTTTCTGCTGAGGTACACCTTGTGGTAGATGTCTTCAGGCAAAATGACATGCGTATACCATGCAACTAAGTCTGTGACTTGGATAAGATAGACTCTGGTGACATGCCTCTCCTGAGAGTTAGTGTAACTTTATCTCTTTCTGTACAGTTAATTTGCGACTCACTTAGGTTACTATACCACAAATAAAAATTGCTGCTCTAAAAATATGCCAAGTAGCTTTAAAATGGTGACAAATACTTAAACTTTTCATGGGAGATTCTGTAAGTCTTTCCTTCTCTCTTCATAAATGCTCTCACTGTGTGCAGAATGTCTTTTCCTTACTCTGTGCAACTAAGACTATTGAGAACGTTTGGACAATGTTTTGATTAAAACAAAATTTCTTCTGCATTGTAGAAAACAGTATGGAGATTCCTCTAAAGACTAGGAATAGACTTACTATATGACCCAGGAATCCTGCTACTGGGCATATATCCAGAAGGAACCCACTTCAAAATGACACCTGCACCCCAATGTTCATAGAAGCACTATTTACAATAGCCAAGACATGGAAACAGCCTAAATGTCCATCAACAGATGACTGGATAAAGAAGATGTGGTATAGTTATACAATGGAATACTATTCAGCCATAAAAACTGACAACATAATGTCATTTGCAGCAATGTAGATGTTTATGGAGAATGTCATTCTAAGTGAAGTAAGCCAGAAAGAGAAAGAAAAATACCATATGAGATCGCTAATATGTGGAATCTAAAAACAAACAAACAAACAAAACATAAACACAAGACAGAAACAGACTCAGACATAGAATACAAACTTGTGGTTGCTAACGGTGTAGGGGGTGGGAAGGGATAGACTGGGATTTCAAAATGTAGAACAGATAAACAAGATTATATTATATAGCACAGGGAAATACATACAAGATCTTATGGTAGCTCACAGAGAAAAAAATGTGACAATGAATTATATATATGTTCATGTATAACTGAAAAATTGTGCTCTACACTGAAATTTGACACAACATTGTAAAATGATTATAAATCAATAAAAAATGTTAAAAAAATTTCTTCTACATTAACTGAACTGCCCCTTCCCTCCACAGTATCAAATATGTTTTTTCAGGGTGGGGGATGGTCTGATTTTGTGTCTTAGTTCCTTTAAATAAGCATGTAGTTGAGAAATGTGGACAAGCTATTTGCAATGAATATAGGTAAGAATACATTCTCTCTGCTCAGTGTTAGTGGGTGTAACTTTTATTATTTCTAAGTATAAAATTTTTTTAATTAGTAAATTTGTTGTTTATCTTATGATGCACTTTTCCTCAAGAAAATTAGGAAATTTAACCTGAAATTAAAATTTGTCAATATCAATATTAACTGGATTGCTTATAATAACCAATGGTATATGATGGCTCTAGTCTGCTTTTGGTTTATAAGAATGCTATTTTATGGCTAGTGAGAGGACTGAAAAGATACAATGGGAGTAAATTAGTAGTTCCCCACCCTGCTAAATCACAAGAATCATCCTCAGGTGATTTGGATCAGGGAAAGAAGATGGCAGGGAGTGTGTACTTTGATTTCCCCAGGTGATTCTGAGGATCAAACAGATTGGGAAACTGCTGGAGAGATGGTAATAGTTTTTTTTTTTCCTCCTCCTAGTTCTAAAATTCCTTGACTAATCTCTATTTATCACGTTCAAAATAATAGAAATTTAGAGCTAGAAAGTATCTTACAGCACATTTGGCTTGAACCCCTTATAAAAAATAAAGTATTTTTAGAGTTAATTTAAAACATTTAGAAAATGGGTATAGAAAAAGAAACTAAAAATCACTACGCCCTAAACTCACCAACTAGACATAATTATTATTTACACTTGTAAAATTTTCCTTCCTTTTTCTTGAATATGTATTTTTAAAAATTGGAGCACACTATACATATTTATGTATATACACATGTATGTTTCTAACCTGCTATTTTCACTTAATATATGAGGATACATTCTCCACGTCATTAGATGTTCTTCAAGGTTACACAGTCAATGGTTTGGCTTGAACATAATCATTTTAATGGTAATTTAGGTTATTTGCCTTTCTTCCCCCTTTATTGTAAATGATGCTGAGATTAACATCCTGATTGAAAAGTCATACATATTCTTGATTATTTTCTTAGGATAAATTCCCAGAAGAGGAAGCTCTGGAAGTATAGCATAATGGTTAGTTAGCAGTGTGGATGCTGAATCATATGCCTGGGTTTGTATCCAGGCTTTGCCAATTACTAGTTGTGTAAACTTGGGCAACTTTTAGTGTCTCCATTTCCTAATATTTAAATGGAGTTAATTATAGTACTAATGCATAGGATTTTTTGTGAGGAATAAATGAGCAAATATACTTAAAACACTTAGTGTGTGGAACAGAGTAAGAGTTAAATATTAGCCATTATTCTGGCACTAAGGCAATGTACATTCAGAAACTCCTGATTTTTGAGAGTTACTGGCAACAAATTTAGAAAATTCCTGTTAGTTTGAGAGTTACTGCCAGTTTTCCCTCCAGAAGGGCTGAAGCACTAATGCTCTCACTAGAAGTGTTTGGGGTTCATTTTCCTGCATCCTCTCCAACACTGTCAACCTTATTCACTTACAGATGAAGAAAAGTGAGGTGCAGCTAGATCAAGTTCCTTTGCACAGGTCTCATTGTCAGGAATTGATAGATAGATCTGGGACTGAAATACAGATCCACAACTCCACAAACTTGTCCTTATCACAATTCTAGATAAGAATTTTACATCTGTACATTTTAATGGCCCTTGTTTCACAGGATTGATTGGAGTTAAGCCTTTTTTGCCCTCCAGATACAATGTAACTGTGGGAGCAGTGGAAGAACAAAAAAGGAGTCATTCTTCAGTGTGCTCTGTGCTGATTGTTACCTTCCCTCCCTCAGAAATTGTCATTTATAAACATTTATGGGAAAAACTCTCGTTAAGTGTACAAGATTCACTTAAACTTTTGTTCTCTGAGATTGAAATAAAAACAGGTCTTAAAAATAGGTCACTAGAGGGCACTGTGACTCTTTAAGTTTTCAAGTTGTACTGTTGGGAAAAGAAATTCTACCCCGGGGTATTTTTGATTTCAGGGAAGATTTTTGCTGGCATCCAGAAAAGTGTAGCCAAACATGAAGAGTCTGAGAGGCGCATAAACATCGATATAAGAATGTGTACGAGCTGATCAGGAGATTACCTTTTTCAGTTACAGGAAAATCCAAGTTTTATGATCTTTCATGTGAAAATGGTATGTTTTGACCTAGCTTCCTTTTGGTTTAAGATACTGTTCTGATCTTGAGGCTTTTCAATCTTTTTTCCCTCTAGAATATTTTATGTTACAGTTGTAGCTGTGAGTGTTACTTGAGTACCACATGTCATAAACCAATATTTGTGAAATAAAAATTTACATTGTAGTGACTTTAAAGCCCTGTTAGCCATTATATAATATACCCCACCCAACCCAGTGACCTGGGCCTTTAGTAGATACTTTAGAATTGATCTGAAATAGCTTCAGTGACATCTTTATTTTTATTTCTTTAAATAGTGTGCTGAAGAGAAAGCTCTTTCCCACACACCATGGTGTTTCCTACTCCAAGCCTAAGATTATAACAATTAGTTAGCAGCATTGCTTTGACCTTCAAAATCTATAACCCTCCTAAAGGACTACATGCTGAGTAGTAGTACATCAATTACCAACTTTGTTAACAATTTAAACTATGATTTCCAGTCACATAACATAAAAACCGAAGAACACTTGAAATAGTAGTAGTTGCTGGTTTTAATCTGATAAACTTGCAAGTGATTTACCAAATTTTTCCATTATATGTTTGTCATCTTAAAGTACGCTGTTTATTAAAAAAATCTACAAATCATTAAGTTTGAGTTTGTTCTGACCTTATTAAGTGGACTTGGCTTAAACGAGGAATGGTCTTGTAGTCTTCAACAACCATATGCTAGGTTTTCCTTTAAAAAACAAAAAGAAAGGCTCTTAATATTATACTAAATATAAAATATTAATACCATATTTAAAATATACTTAAAAAATGAAAAGAAAGGCTCTACTATTTCTATCTGGAAGATAATCTATCAAAATCAGTTCCGACTTATTTCCTTATGTTTCCTAACCAAACTCACTTTCACAAGAGTTCATCTGCCCCATCCCCTCTATATCCCCCTCACCCCCTCAATTCAGAGTTTATGTTAGCAAAACTCTTTCTCTCCATGTCTCTGGCCCCTCCACTCCCTTTCCTCCTCTCAGTCCAACAAGCTGTAGGATTCTATTTCTACATATCTCCAATTGTGTATTTGCTTATTTTTTCATTTCTAGAGTGAGTTTCTAAAAATAGCCAAATCATGTAATACGGCATCTCACTATATGTAGCTTGGGTTCAAATCATGTATCAGTATATGGTTCACTCCTTTCATTATAAGGCAGAAACTTTTAAGTAATGGTGGCAAGTCTTTCCCCCAGGATCAATATTACAGTTTCCTTTATGGAAAGTGAGATTAAAAAAAAAAAAAGGAGTATGTGTTGCATGTCCTTTGTTTGCCGGTCTAGGGTGGCATTTGAAATTGGGCACGAATTAGTGGCCAGTTTAGCTTTTTACGGGTCCATGTGGATACGGGGCTTGCTACTTTAAACATGTACTTTTCCTACTGTGGCACTCTGCTCAAATCTGTTTCTGCCCCCTCTTTGCAGCATGGTAATCATAGCTAACACTGGATACCAATATACATGGCAGGCTAAGCACTTCACATACATTATAGGGCCCATCCAGGTTCCACCGTGCTTTCTTGGCCTGGGCAGGATCGGCAACATGTTCTTTGCGTACTCAAAATGTATTGAAAGTATTTCCAGGAAGGTTATCTTATGGGCAGTAATTGAGAATTACCTGGCAGTCTGACTTCCAGAATGACCCTAGGATTCCCTTCATTACACTTTAAAAACAATATTTTGGGGATGGGATTATAGAAGTAGAAAATACGTCACGGAGTATTTTGTATATAAAAACTCTTGTTTCCCCACCCCCCCTCCACCCACAAATGAAAGGTTCCCTGCAGCCATTCCACCATTATGGTTCCTAAAAAGGGGGAGCTGCTGCCTTGGAAAGAGGAAGATGGTTGTTAAGGGAAGTCTAAATCAGGTCACGTAGACACAAAGTCAGGCAGGGGCTGAGGAAGCCAACGGTCCGACACGCGTGTCGGGATTTACTCCGCGAGGGGAAGCGGTGCTAAGGAGTGGGGGAATCTCGGCCGCATGACCAGGAAACCTGACGGCGGGCATGGGACGCAGCAAGTACCTCATTGTGTCTCAAAGGGAGTGACAGGTATGTGTGAGACTCAAGGACCACGACAGCGCTGTGCAAGTCGCCTCTTTTAAGGGAGAGAGAAGGAGAGGCAAGGAGAACGGCAGCGACGCTACGCGGGGCTGTGCAAAGAGAGCCACTGGCGGAGGCGGTGCTTCTCGGCAGCTGTGCGTGCCTGTGCGTGGCAGTGCGTGTCTGTGCGTGCCTGTGCGTGGCAATGCGTGCCTGTGCGTGCCTGTGCGTGGCAGTGCGTGCCTGTGCGTGCCCGTGCGTGCCGGTGCATGTTGTGTGGCACGGGGCAGCCTGGGAGCCGCGGGTCAATTCTGGGCAATTCCTGGCTGATGGCAGACGCGGCAGAAGTTGCTCATTGCCCTCGGGGGACCCCTACGGGGTCCGAATGCTCGGTGAGCCCAGCTGCGTCCTCAGTGGGTTCCCTCAGACAGAGACCCAGGCCGCAGGTAGCAAGTGAGTTTGCCGGCCGGCTTGACGGAGTGTGTTTCTGCTGACCCTCGCATGACCACCTGGGAGAACGCAAGGGGAGGGAAGCCCTGTGACAGTCTGCCATTACCTAGAGAGGCCTTGCTTACCCGAAGGGTACAGTTCTACCCTGGAATTGTGTATTTAGCAACCAGAAGAAAAGCAGTAACCTTAATGGACTGGTTTACTTCCCAGCTCCACTGAGTGAACTTGAGGGCCGCATGATGTCAGCGATACGGAAAAGAAAGGAGCCACATTTTCCTGAAACACGTGAGTGTAGCGTGTACTTTTACAATCTCACAAAGCACAGTTTGTATTAAAAATATAGAAAAGTGGAATGAAAAAGGGGAACAACATTAATCTAGCAAAAAAAAAAATCCTCAGTATCTTTTTTGATAATGTTTTCTTCGAGAAAATACACAATTATATCAAAAAGGTCATGGTGTATATACAATTTCCTGTCTTAGTTTTTATACTTAATGCTGTATGTTGAACGTTTTCTCAAATTTTCAAATATTCAATGGCTTTAACTTGATTGTACTCTTCACCTTCCTCCTCCCTTTTCTCAAATGTTACTTCTGGCCCCTTTACTGCCACAACTGTCTGCTTTATACCTCTCCTGGGTGCATCAGGCTTCCTCTTTTTCAGTCATGCCTGTATTTTGGGAAGCCTTTTTGAATAATGTAGCTACCATTAAGTATTCAGAGAGACTGTTGCCTTGACATATTCTCCATTTATGACTCAGTGCCTCATTCATAAATCGAATTGGAATTAGGAAGGGGTAGACTGGCCTGTAATTCCATATATTGAGAATAATTTTGAGGACTAATTAATATGAGCAGTCTTACTATTTATTGCAGGAAAAGGGAATGTAAGAGGATGGTCATGTCCTAGGTCTCGGGCGAGTCCCTGGGATGTGCCCCGCAAAGTCAGGGCCCTTTGGCTTGTGCAGGAAGGAATTCAAGAGCAAGCCATAGTAAAGTGAAAGCAGGTTTCTTCAGGGAGATAAACGCTCCATAGAGTGCTGCGGTCTCAGAAGGCGAGCGGCTCTAGGAGATACACGTTCCATGGGCAATGCAGAGCATCTCAGAAGGAAGAGCTTTGCGAGTTGGGGCTTTGAGTTAGTTTTTATGGGTTGGATAATTTCATATGTGAACAAGTGGGAAGATCATTCCAATCATTTTGGGAAAGGTGTGGGGATTACTAGGAATTGGGGCACTGCTCACTTTTTGGCCTTTTATGGGCTGCCTTAGAACTGTTATGGTGCCTGTGGGTGTGCCATTTAGCACGCTAATGTATTATAATGAGTGTCTAAAGAGGCTCAAGGTCTATGGGAAGTTGAATCTTTCACCTTCTTGGACCTAATAGGTTCTACACAGTTTTTGTTGTATCCTCAATGGCTGTGTCGTTCTTTCAAAGGTTGTGCCCTGTCTCCTTCCTTTCTATCTCATTATTAGAAAAAAATGTCCAGAACCACCATGAACTGTACTCTCCAATCATCCAACCAGGTCATAAATAAATGTTCTTGATAGAAAGGAGAGTGAGGGTGACTTAGTTGTGATTAAAACATTATGACTATAGAAAATGCCCAAGACTGTAGGAACATGTTCCTCTGAGTACTCCTCTTTCTTCACCTATATGCAGGAGGAGGTTCCCTCTACAAGCTGAAAGTTTATTTTTACTATATTTTTGGAAAATTTGGGTTTTTTGACTTCTTTAACTTAAGGCAGTTGCAGCTCTACTCTCTTTAGCTGCAACTGGCATGTGTATCTGTAGTTGCTGTCTTCTAATCTTGGTGTGGTTTTTATAGATGTAACTTTATTTTCTACCATGACCTTAATCTATGTGAGAAAATCTGCCTAGAATAAATGACTAGTCAGTTTTAGTGGTAATTATTCAAGAAGAGCTCCAATTACTTTTATATGTTAAAACTTAAAGAGACCAGGCTTTAGGATTTGATTATTTAAATAAAGATGTTATAAGAAGATTTTGAAATTACTCTGAAGAATAAAGCAGGCACTGAAAAAGGAAACATCTTTCCCTTTCCCCCCGTCTTAAAGTACACCCTTCCCATAACAAACCCAGCAGAATCCAAATCTGGTCATTTCTCTAAAATTAAAGGGAAATAATTTTGGGTTTGAAATCTTGAACAGTGATTATTTGCTGGGGATGTATGAAGATGGAAAGATAACTTTAACAAGAAGGAAACAGTTCATTTTAGATATATTGTTTTAAGCTTAGGCATATTATTATTGTCTTTTTTACTGCCCTTGCAAGGGTGAAGGTGCTGTTGTGATTTCTATTAGGGTCATTTAAAATATGTAAAATTATTCTCAGACTGAGCTTTTACATTTTACCAATCATATTCTTGAGGTCATCTGTTCGAGGTATATTACCAGGCTTAGCTGAAGAGAAGAAAATTATTTTGTAGCAATTAGGAATTTAGAGCCATGGTACCCAGGCTGAGAGCACTGGATAAAAAGAACTGGAAGAGAATTAACTCAGCTTAGGCTGAGAAGACTCAGGATAGATAGCCTCTGGCTGTGCCAATTTAAGTTTTATATATTAGGGAAAAAGAATATGTATTTCACCTGAATTCAGTACTAAACATGATTGCAGAATAGATACATTGTTATGTCTGTCAAACATGGAATAAAAGTATGCTTTGTCTACAGGCTCTCCCGTACAAAGATATGACCTTCTATTTATGATGCTAGCTGGGTAATGAGAAGAAATTAGAAAAAAAAAGAGGCTGTTCTATGTATAATATTGATCATAGGATTCAATGGAAATAATTCTGCAATGTATTGTAAATACAAAGAACCATATGTAGAAAAAACTCTGCAAAAAATTATATCATAATAATGTGAAAAAGGGGAGTTGAATGAAAGGAGTCATTTTTGTAGAATATATCATTTGGAGACCATATAACTATTAGGGATTAACTGTGCAAATAGAAAATATCCTAAAGCCCTTGAAACTTCTGTTTGATACTCAGCATTTGCATTAGCTATTCTCTTTTCTAAACTGTCTTTACTAACAACTTTTCCCTTCACTGAACAACCAGTTGTCCAATTCTCTGACACCAACTGGGTGTCCTGCAATTTAGTTAAATTCTGACACTAACTACTGAGAGTTAGCACAGACCCTACAGATTAAGGGCTCAGTTTCGTAAGACTGCCCCCACTTCAGATGCCAGTAGCAAGTCTCAGGTTGCCATCCATACTTCTGACCTGCCATCTGTATATTGGATGTTCTCATGACTGCTTCCTCAGGTGGGATAATTTGTTAGAATGACTTACAGAACTCAGGAAATGCTTTAATTTGACAGGAGCATCTTTTGTTCTTATATCTGGTCTTTATCCTTGCCTCCTGACACAGACCTCCTATGTCCCTTGTAATTTCCTGGGTAATAGGAACATTTTATTTTACATCTGTAAGTAAATATTCATCTTCACATAACAAACATAGGAACCTTGGGACTAACTTTACATTCATTTCTTTGATGATGATGATGATGATGATAAAAATAACTGATTTAACACTATGATGGGCATTCAATATATTTCAATGATTTACTGAATTCTCACAACAACTCTGTGAATTAGGAATTATTTTTATTTTAGAGTCAAGGAGAAATCTGAGTTGAGAATCATGTTAATTAGTTAAGGTCATACAGCTGGTAGGTGGGAGAGCTGGGTCTGAACTAAGGCCAGGTTTAGTAACAGTCCAACTGATTCTCCTTTGTTAACATCTTATTGACATCACTTATATAAATCTACCTGTTTTCCATTCTTGCTACTCCAAAGAGAAGTTCAGCATATTGTCACTTGACCTGGACTACTTTAGTTGATTTCCCTTATCTTGGTTGATATGTCTCCATTTCATCCTCAATACTGCTACCAGCTAAATCTTTCTAAGATCTGATCGTGTTACTTGTCAATTAAAAATGCTACAGTGGCTTCATAACTGTATGACATGATACAAATGTGTCAATGTGGCTCTCCGTTAGCTGCACCCTGCCTCTCTGTTGTATCATCTTGTACCATAATCTTCCTTGCATTCTATGCTTTAGTCATAGGATTACTTGAAGATCCTGTAAAGCATCATGTTATATCATACTTCTTTGCTTTTTATTTCATCTCTTTACTTAGCTCGGAATGCCCATTTTTCCCTGCCCAATTGTGGAATCCATATTCTCCTTTTAAGACTCATTTAAGAAGTTGTTTCATGATCTCTGGGTATACTTGATTCTTTATATACTTCTATTATTTCCACTATAAAAGTTTATTCACTTAGTTGTTTACATATTAGTCTTCTCTAGAGTCTGAATTCCTTGAGGCAGGAAACCGTTTTCACTAAATTGTATCTAGGACAGTATCTGGCATACCACAAATGATACCTGAATGATCCCTTATATATAGTCTAGGTAAACTGCAGAATTTGCAATAGTTTCCTCAGAGTCACAAATTATTTAATAACTATGGATTAGTTTATTTTTTATAACTTCAAGATTAAGAATATGTAAGAAGTTAATGACTCGCCTAGAATTAATCTTGGTTGAATAGGTAGTGGTATTTGTATAGCGAATCCCCACCTCCTATTTCAGAAAATACTTTATTTTTATACTTGGTTCTCACTTATCTCTCACCATATATCTTCTTTACCTACATTCATATGTATTATTTCATCCATGATTTCCCCAAAGGAATAATTTTTCCCCTCCTGTTTTTTTCTTTTTATAGCTCAAATGTATGGATTGGAATATCAGGATTCTATGACATTGTGGGTCTAAAAATGCAAAAATGGGTATAATTGTTTTGGCAGCAATCTAATACATGCAACTACTGAAAAAACAAAGCAAAACAAAAACACTGAAAGATCGGGTTTGATGTTTTGTTGTGTCTCTGAACAAACATTCCATCAGTGCTAATGACACTTATTTAAGGGGCTAATTTCTACTCTTGATATTATTTTAGAAATGCACATTAGTTATAAATAAATAGGTTTTCTTTAACGAGCTATTTAACAATGTAAAGCCCCTTCTTTCTGCATGGCGGTAGGGAAACTTCACACTTGGAGAAATCTCAAAAATTTTAAACATGGATATTAATTCCTCCCTGTTGTGTGAATGGAACACTACTGTTCTGTAAGAAATAACTTTTCACAGATTATAAACTATATATGTTAACATGCTCCCATTTTTGGTAAACATTTAAAAATATATATTTGCATAAAAAAATCAATGAAATGCTTATATTGCTCATTACTGGAGGTAGTGTTTCAGTAGACTTTATTTCCTATATGTTGTTATTCTATATGCTAAGTATATATATTTTACTATATTACTTGTGTGACAATTAAGGGAAAAGTAAGATATACTTTTAAAATATCTCTAACACATATAAATATAATTTTAATGTACATATAAATATAATTTTAATGTGGTAGTATCCTTCTGGGAAGACTGTTTTAAAGCAAGACTCAACTCTTCAAGGCTTCCCCCATATATATCCAATTCTATAATGCATTAATGAAAAATAGAAATTTTTTGAAGATTTCATGGAGAGAGGAGAACAATATATACTACATATATATGCAAAACTTAGTACATATCCCCTTGTTAATTTTCCAGAGTTCTTTTTCTGGTGCAATCCATATTACATTTCCTCACTACCTCACAACTTCACCCCAACAGCTTCTAAGCTACATGTAGTGAGTCTTAGCTTCTTTTCCCGCTTAGATTTTTCTCTTCACATCAATCCTTTTTTTTTTAAGGATTGTAATTACAGTTCTTTTGGATTCTCTGATTTTTTTTTTACCTTCTCACTCAATGACCTAATCAGCCGACAGAGGAACTTCATTGTGACTCCCCTCTTCTTAGAAGTCAGGAGCATTGCGAATAATAAAGGCATTTTCCCCTTTCATGTACAATTGGATTCACCAGATACTTTCACTTAAATTTTATATGCCTCCAACTGAAGTTATTCTTTTAATTTAGTTTGCTTTGTTAGTAGTAGAACATGTAAAAACAATTAGATTTAAATTAGATATAAGTGACAGTATCTCTCCTGGTTATCCAATTAAGCTTTCTCTTATTTTTAACTTGCTTGGAAACCTTGATCAATAACTAAAATTAAAAAAACAAACAAACTGGGAAAGGTGAAACAAATGGAAGAATGTTGATAACTGTTGAAGCTGAATGATGGGTACATGGGAATTCACTGTTCTTTTTACTTTGTATATGTTGGAATTTTTCCATAATGAAAAATTAAAATAATTGTGAGCACCAGAAGTTGCTGCAGACACTGTCAATTGTGCCCAATATTCATCTCATCCTCCTCCCTGTCCCCACTCTCCACATTTTTTGCTAACGGAGCACAGCTTTTGTTTGTAGTAGCAATGTGCCCAATTCAGTGACTTGTCACAACTGATCTGAGTCAGTGTTTCTTAGTGGAAGCATTTTGGTGTTTTGGGCAGTGCATATGTCCATTGTAGGGGATTGTTCCTAACATTTCAGTGTTTTTGGCATCTCTTACCTCTAGGCACTAGATGCCAGTCATGGCATTGGTCTCCTTCTCATCATTGTGATAATCAAAATGTCCTGACACATGATAAAACATTCCCTAGGGCCTGGGGGAGAACCACTGGTTGGGAACTACCGGTCAGAGCTAATCATGGTATTTCTGCCCCTACTTCCCAGATTTCTGCATAGCTAATTGTAGCCTTGTGATCCCTTTTGGGGCACAGAGACCTGAGGGAAGTTAGCTGCAGAGGCTTCAGGGAAAGCTTTTTGTTTTCTTAGATGAAAGGACAAATATAGCTGTGTAGTGCTCCTCTCTTTCTTCTTCCTGCCTTGAATGAAGGATGAGCAAAGCTGTGGAAGCAATTTTGCAACAAGCCAATGTGCCAAGTGTAGTGAGGTAGGAGAGAAGGGGCCTGGATCTTCGAAAATTTGTACCAGCACTGGCTTCTTTATCTCTTTTTTGTTTGAGAAAAATAACCCCCTTTTTATTCTAGCTGCTGTTAGTCGGGTTTTCTATTACTTGCAGCAAAAAACAGTCCTAAATAAAAACATAAATTCTGGGTTCTTTGATCAATGTTAGTGTGAAGTGAGAATTATTTAAACAATTTTAGCCAAACTTCTTTTTGCAAGGTCGTTTATTGTGCTTGGTGAAAAATAACAGTTTTATAAAAATGAGAATGCTACTTGGAAATATTTAACAAAATGACAACTGGAAATAATATTTTCACATATATTCAGGACCCCCCACCACCTCCAGATACTTATATCCATTGGTGAAATAGCCAATATAGTCTGGATTTTTTCCCCCAAGATCTAGGGTTTTTTTTTTGTTTGTTTGTTTGTTTTTTAACCTAGTTCAAGAGACTTTAAATAGATTTTGAGAGGAGGAATTGTTTTACTTTGAATTACAAACTTAGGCTTGGTATCCAATACAGTATGTTTAAGTCTAGAACAAATTAAAACATTAGATATAATTCTTATTTGAGTGTGGCATTTGAGGCCCTTTAGACTCACTTTTCTGGCTCATTGTGTTCTTTTCTCTTTCAGTTGTGTCATCTTAGGGGACTACAGTGTTCCTGTCTACAGACAGTTCACCATCTCCTTCTTTTATTTACTTGGCTCCAGAAAACAGACAACTTCACTTTTCTTTTCACTTCTTCATTCTTTTCCATGGTCACATGCTGGACTTTATCATAACCTAACATTTCTTCCCAGAAGTAATAAACCTTCTTACCACTTCTTATCCTTCATTATTTCCTATATTTTTCCCCTTATGTGGACCTCTAGTGCTTGTCTTTTTATGGGTCACTTCCTGCCTTTCCTGTGTCTACCTCATCCTCTTTAATTTCTCTAGTTCATCATCTCATCCACTCTTAAATAGTTCCCTAAACTTCCTTACATTTTACATGGCTTGGCAATCTTTTTATTATACTTTTTTAGTTCTACACAATAGTTCTTTAAAAACTTTTCCATTCTCTTTGGACTTCAGGCACTTATGCCATCCTCCAACTACTTCTCTCTTAACAGATACACATGTGTCAAAGAAAATTTACACTATACCCATCTTTTACTCATGTCCTCCTGTTATATTTCAGAAAGTATCCTTTCTTGAGTATTATCCCTCTACCTGAGCTCTGGATCTCATCCCCTACCACGTTCTTAGGAACCATCTTCTCAGGGACCTTGCTCAATGAATTACTCCCTTTCTCCTCCTAATACATTCTGTCAGAATTTAAATATGGTAGAAGTTTCTCCCATTTTGTAAACACACCATACTTAGATCTCTCATTCACTTCTAGATTCTCTTGATCTCTTTTCACTCCATTGCAGCCAGACATCTTGAAAGAATTGCTTACCCTTGTTGCCTCACCTGTTCCTTCCCTAACTCACTGAGATCTGGCATCTACCATCACTCCTCCATTAGTTTGTTGGCCTGGCTGAAACTTTTCTCTCCAAAGTCACTAGTGACTTTGCTAAAGCCAAGAGACATGCCTCAATCCTTATGTTATTTGGCCTCTTTATGATATTTGACACTTCTGACCTTGACACACTTTCTTTTTTTTGTTTTTGGGTGTTTTTTTTCTTATGCCTCTTTGCAGGACTCTTTCCCAAAGGAGTCTCTCCTGCAGCCTTCTCCCATTTTATTCTGAAGTTCTTTTACTAGATCATCTGTTCTCGTGGCTTAAAATACCAGCTATATGCTGATGATTCCCAGGCAGTGGATTCTCAGCAGTCATCTTCGAACGCTAGACCAATATATCCAATTGTCTGTTAGATGTTTTCACTTGGCTATCTATAAGTATTTCAAGACAACACATCTTATCATCTCTTCCCACAAGACTGCTTATCCTCTGTTGTTTCCAGTCTTGTTAAATATCATCCAGTTATTCAAAGGAGAAACTGGAACATCGTTGTTGACTCGTCGTTCTCCTTTATGTTCCATATCTAAAGATAATTAGATCCTGTTTGTTCCACCTTTTAAAAGGCTTCTTTCTCTGATCTGCCAACTTTTATCTGTGTTGCTATTTTCCTAGGTTAAGTTGACATCTAGCTGTCATCTGGATTAATGCAAGAGCCTTGTATTCATCTCCATGCCTTACTCTTTCCCTCTTTGGATATATTCAAATGCACCTATTATTCACCTATTTAAAATCCCTCAGTGACTTGTTGTTCTTATAGCCTAAACCTAAACTTTTAAGCATGGGCTCTGTCTGCTTCTTGACACTCAGCATTTATCACTTAACCTTTTTTATTCTAAGCCCTAGACATACGGAAGTTTTTTCCATTCATTTTCCAGTGATATATTCTCTGGATTTCATGATTTTGCACATGGTCTTTTCTTCCCACTCCTACTTATCTAACTCTTGCTCATTTTCTGGATTTCATCTTAGATCTGTCTTCCTTTAGAAAGCCTCCTTTCTGTTCCCCACCCCTACCTCAAGTCCAGGTGTGTCTTAGGGCACCTTGTGTCTATGCCATCATGGCATTTATAACAGTGTATTATATTTACCTATTTATTTATCTGTGGATTAGACTATGAGCTCTGTAAGGACAGTGATTAGGTCAGCATGGCACCCTAGTGTCTGGCAAACTACATGGTTCCAAATAGACACTTAACACATGACTGGATGAATAAATAAATGAATGAAGTTACTTTTAATCAAATGTATTAAGTGAGTGAAATTTTGGGATAAAAAAAGCTAATACGTGGGTTTGAGGTCCTATTTGGGTGATACTGCCAATCACTGGCTAGGGAATTGAGAAAGTAGAGCCATTTTGGGAATGAAATATCTAAAACATCCACAATGGAGATATCTGGTAAGCAGGTAGATATATAGGACTGGTGTCAGATGAAGGAAACAGTGACTGGGGGTCATCAACTTATAAATATGAGAGAACCCAGGGAGAGGCTGTATTGCGGGAGAAGAGAGGAACTAGATAGATTACTGAGGAACACTGGCATTTAAGAGATGAGCAGAACAACAAGGAACCCACAAAGTATCTGAGGGGAAGCTGACAGTTAATGGGGGAAAGCACCCAGACTTATAAGCAAATGGAGGAGAGAGCTTCACTGAGGGATCATCGACGGTGTCAGGTTAATTTTCTCTTGTCATTCAACAAATTGAGTTTACAAAGGATATAATCACAGATGTTATTTGTCTACCTTGCTTCATTACAGGTTTCTTGAATGCAAGGATATTATCTTAGTTGTACTTTCAACCCCAGAATTTTATAACAATATATGGCACACAGTGAAATTCAAAAGACAGATGTTAAATAAACATAATACATTTGCTCTGGTTAAGTGGTGGACTCAAAATACATGGTAACGTGGGCATAAATAGCTGATTTCATTCTATAAGAACTTTCTGCTAAATTGTGGTTGGATTTCAAAGGCATCTGGAAAGTGGAGTATGTTTAGATACTTCTCATTGTATGATTTTTCAAATGGGCCAACACTAGTAAATATTTTCAGTTTTGGCATCCATGACTTTCTGTGTTTTATGCCACCAGTTTTTTTGCTTTATCTTGAAGACATTGCCAGTTCTGTCTCTCTTATTCTGAGGAATAAAAAAGATATCTGATGAAAATAAGTAATTCATATTAAGGAATATTACCTTAAAATGTTAAAAACTCTCATTAATGCTTTCATCCAAAAATAAGACTTAGTAGAGAACAGTGCTACTTATCAAGTAGGGTAAAGCAGTGGTAGTGGAGATGGTAGGAATTTTGAGGGAGATAGAGAGGAAGACCTTTTTTGTGTGTGTTCCTAATTATGCAGAAACAGTGCCTACTTTCCATTCTTTCAGCTAGAGCTTGCCCTAACAGGCATGTGTGAAGAGAGCACTGGTTCTCAAAAAAGAATACCTGGTTTAAATCCTTAGTCCTTATTTACTAGCTGGGTACCTTTGAATATATATCAACCTTTCTGAGCTTTAATTTCCTCGTCTATGAAAGGATCATAGTAATTTCTCTACTTACCTCTTGGGCTATCCAGAGGATCAAATGAGATTGCTTACATATAGCTAGATTGCACATTAAAGACTTATTTTTCTTTGCAGTAACTACATGAAAGTGTCTGATATTGTTGCATTGTGTTTCCAGTCTTACGTTTCTACTATTTGGTTTCCTGTTTGAATACTCTAGAGTTGCAAAAAAGGTTATGATACTATAATTGTAATATTATATAACGTAAACCATATAATTAGAGATAGAAATACTATGGATATGCAAATGTTTTAGGTCTCCTCCTCACTTTATGTCAGCCAATAGCCTAGGACACAAAAACAGTCTTCCCAGTTTGTTCTTCCCGGAGACACTCAAACTCTTTACAGAGCTGATTGGTGTCCATACTTCCCACACAGCTGTAGTTGAACCTGTGCAATTACCTCCAGAGAATTGTCTTGGCTCCAGTCTGTTGGATAACTGCCTATTTGGAAAACTTTACCTTGAATAATTTCCCTTTGTCCAACTGTGGGATTCATAAATCCACGCTTGGGGGATGGGTTTCAGAAAATGATATTTGGCCATAGATAGTTACAATTTCAGGACCTTTTCAAAGGGTGATAATGACAGATTTTTACTGGACAGTGTAAATTTTCAAACTTTGAAGATATATCCTGGGGTCTAGATCATTTATGCATCAATATAGAAAATACATTGCTTATCCATCAACTTGTTCTAAAATGTTAAGGTTATGAGTAAGACTGTTCCACAGCCCATAAAATGCTTGTGGAGTATAACTTAACTGGGAGGGAATATTATTAAATTACATAAATATTATGTATTTATATTTATAAATTATATAGATACTAAAATATGTAGGAGTTCTACTTTGGTATCAGCTGAGATATAAAATTAGAAAGAAAAAGACCCATTTGCTTCAAACTATGTTTTCCTTATAATATTAAATGTTTAGAAAGGAATATACCAACAAGGATATGTTGTTTTCTTCTATCTTTTCCTCATTTCTGAGTTTTATTTTATTGTATTTTTTGTTTGCTCATGGAAATCTGGCTGAATGGCCTCAGTAGTTATCTCATCTGTAAAATATGTGAGACATAGTTATGTTTTCCCAGACAATTACTATGTGCTAAATGTAGGTCAGGAACATTTACAAAGGAGGATGCAGCTGTATAGTATTCCAAGATAAAAAGAAACAATGTCAGGACTCATCAGAGAGACTTAGAGATGTTTTCTGCGGGATTTCCAGTTTTCAACAAAATTGTTTTACCCTGAATAATGGTAGGATTAATCTTAACCAAAATGCAACTGGGCAATATGTTACTTTACATATAGGAAGCAACTGTTCAAATAAATTATATAATTGTGCATTACAACTTCGCTGCTGTCATACATTATAAATTCAATTCTATCCCAAACTGAGACCATCACATGATTGAGCCAAGTTTAATGTTACTCAACCAACCTTTCTTATAGTTACATCCAGAAAAAAAATGAACTATCTTGTGTATTTTTCTTATCTGGCTTCTTGGAAATATGCATTTTGTTTAGACCTATTAGTGGATATCACTTTTATCATGATTTGGAAAATCAGTCAAGAAGACTTTCTAGAGTAGCCTATTGTGAACTCAAGAGCCTAATAGGAAAAGATAATTGGTTGTTTCTTTGAATTACTTTTTATTTTCTTCTAAATGAGATTCTTAGTATTAAAATTCATAGAGAATCTGTAAAATCTAAACATTATTACATGGACCTTTTTATTTTCTCACAATGGTATTGTACCACGAGAGAGCTGAGCTCCTGGTCTCACTGGACTGGTGCTTGTGAGGCAGTGCAGAGCGTTCTCTGCTTTGTCGTGTTGGCGAAGGAAATCAAACTAGTGCCTAGATTGTCAGAATGATGCAGCACCTCTGAGGAAAGGGATTACTGCCTTAGTAAAGATAGGTTGGGGTGAGTGATGCCAAGTGTTGAGTGGGATTATTGAATACCCTACAAACACAAAGCAAGAATTCTGTGCATTTTGGTTATGAGAAAACAAAAGCATTGATAAGAAAGTTAAAAAAATGCAAATGGAAGAATAATAATTATTTCCTGGGTTAGTTCATGAAGCAAATGGATGAAGTCTAAAAGGAATGGAAAACTCCTTAAAAAATCCATAGAATTTACTGTCAGAGAAATGTTGTTAATTTAAATGAGACAGGTAGGTAATACACTATTCATGCTTTATAGTAAATAGAATAGCTGAGACATGACACTTCTTATGATATGTCTGGCTCTTTATCAGTGATTTTGTTTCCTTTTACTTGGTTTGTGAGGATGTGTTATGAATGTACAATTTTATTCTTTCTAAAATTCCAATGTTTGAAACATTCTAGTACTTCTCAGATTAAAATGATACCTTTTAAATATGGACCATGATATTAAAATATAAACTATAACATTTTTTTTCATTTGTATGAATGATGTCTAAAATAGTTGCTTCTTTTTTGTGTGATTTATTTTTTCACAGTGTATAATGATCCTTGTTTGGAATTGTCAGATAGTCCTTTTTGTAGCAGATTCACAAAGTAAACACATTAATACAGTCTGCTGGCCTTTACATGAGCCACTGCTCATGTAAAAGAAGGAGAATCTTACAGTTTCTTTATTGAATAACATTTTCTACAAATGTCAGCATTGGGCTATGCAAACAGCTTAATAAGTACTTGAGGAACTCTGAAAATTATTACTTTTTGCTATAATTAATCAGTAATTGTTTTCCTATATATTGTATAATTTATATTTAGGACTATGAGTCTTGTATAGGGAATTAAAGGGAAGCAACAAAGGAACAATTTAAAAGCATAAATTTCAGCAGTAAATAAGGGTAACTTTGTAATGCTTAAAAATTTAATAATAATAAAATTTGAAACTTACAAATGCTACTGTAGAATTTTCAGTGAGGTAAGTTTATGTATCTTACTTTTGGTGCCACTACTGACCATCATTTGTTAAGATATTGTTATAAACAAATTTCCAGTGAATAATTGATGTATAATTTATCATTTGAGAAATAATGGTTTATAGGTTGGCAGTGTAATGCATTGATTTGGTGAACTGTTAAGGTACTACAATGTGATAGAGAATTGTCTGATGACTTTTGAAAGATTAATCCCTCAGGAAGTAATTAGATAGGTATGCATAAAAGTCATCTAAGCATACTTAAAGACATCTTGACATCATATTTTATTTTATTTTTAAAATTTTTTATTGATTTATAATCATTTTACAATGTTGTGTCAAATTCCACTGTAGAACACAATTTTTCACTTATACATGAACATATGTATATATATTCATTGTCACATTTTTTTCTCTGTGAGCTACCATAAGATCTTGTATATATTTCCCTGTGCTATACAGTATAATCTTATCTTTGACATCATATTTTAAATTGGGAAGCTAGAACTAGAATTGTTAAATGCTGATAATGTGGAACACTAGATTATTTTGAATGCTTTTTTTCTTATTTCACAAAAACCCAGCATTCTGAAAACTGGTAATATATTCCTTAACTAAGCTGCATCTGTAGTCTGGACTTGTGGACTTCGTTCTCCATCTGTTATTTCTTTGAACTGTCTCTTCCAGTTGTTTGTATGTTAAGACATAAACAAGAAAACAGTCTTGATATCTTTGAAAATCATTGCTTTCATTTCTCTGTAATCTTCACAATTTGTAGAAATATATTTCCAGATTGATTGTTTTAAAGGAGAAGGTAGGCAAATGTGAGTTATATATCTTTCTAACACAAAAAAGTCAGTAATAAAGAAGTTAATAATCTATTCTTATTAGAAAGGCCAAGAAACTTGTGCAGAAAGAAAGTTAAACTTTAGTATTTTTTCTAACCAGTGAGCAAAGAAGAAAAATTTTTCCAGGAGTTTTTTAAATCTCCATCAGTGCTGCATGGCAGTGTGGTACTTTGTTTTATATTTAGAAGTATGTGCTCTCTCCTAGTTTATGATGCAGCAACAAAAGTGTGTGAAAATTTACCACCAGTGGTAATGGTACTTTGGAGGAAATGAATTTTTTTCCTAGTGGATAGCAGGAGGCAAAATGACCTCAAATAATGGTGTTACTCAAGGGAGACAGATTCTTTTCTAATTGAAGGGATTTTTCTTAGTTTTGAAGGATGAAAAGAGTAAACATTAAAAAAAGTTAATACATTTCATTATTTTATTAATTAAACTTTAGTTGAAAGCATTTTCCCTTTTAAACAATGTAGAGAAAAAATCACATGTGATTAGCATAAACGTAACAATTAAGGCCATAAATTAGAATTTCCAGAAGCTCTGATTGATTACTGAATGCAGGATTTATTTTGAAGACCTTTTGGTAACCTCAGCTGTAATGTTTGCTTCCACAGAAGGCTCAGTGAGTTGGGGAAGGAGTTCACATGGTCCTCTTAGGTCATAGCCGGCATTTAAAACTGATTTCCAACTTGGGGCTCACACTTTTGTTCCAAACCTGAATCTTTTGGCATCAGAGCTCATATTCTTATGGCCAATTTGGATTTTTAAGCAAAGAAGCTAATTTAAAAAGCCTCTTGGACAACAAATGACTTTTAAAAAATAACATTTTAATGATTTAAATGAAAAAAACCAGAAGAAGCTGGATTAAATTTCTCTTAAAGTATACATGTTTAGCGATTAAGAGGAAAAAGTGGCTGAAAAAATGCTGTCTGTTATTTTCCTTCAAAACCCCAAATAGTTGAACAATTGAGTAGCTCAAAAGACTTGAATTGTGATATCTTTGTGGAAAATATTTCTGGCAATGAGTAGTATTAATAAAGGAATGAGAGATGATAAACTCTTTAACAATGAATTTTTTAATCTGTGTAGTTTTCCAAAGTCTTGGTGATAAAACTATTTTACTGAAGATTCTTGAGAAGAAGGTCAACCTGATTTAAGAATTTTAAGAAAGAATAAGTGTTTTTAGAAAAATTGTGAATTAAGAAAAATTGTGAATTAAGCACTTGCTGTTTGTGTTTCCCAAAGCTTTTTAATACCAAACAATTTCGAAATGTCTCTATTTTCTTAGCCACTGTAGACTTTCCATATTAGTGGGAGAGGTTGAGAAGACTAGGCTTTTAAAAAATGTGGGCTTGATTTAGATGGTGAAAAGTTTTGTTACAGAAGGGAAAAGAAATGTAGATTAGTAGAAGATTTAAATTAATAGGCAGAAGTGTGGGTTTGAGGAGGTTCAGTAAATAACACCCCTCTTTTCTTTTAATGTTTTGAGTGAACTGAGAAATGAAGTAGGGAAGATGGGAGATCAAAATGCCATCTTTATGTTTCATAAAGCTAATGTGGAAGACCAAAGTTTAGCTGTGGTAACAATGGGCTTCTTTTCAAAACGGAGCTAGGCAGCCTTCCCCAACCAGTTCCAAACAGCACAGGACTAGGCAGGCATTACCTGGCAGGGTCGGGGCTGCCCCATACAACCTTCAGTGTGGGGATGTAGCATTAAATGTTTGCTTTCTGCAGTCATTCTGTTTCCAAGAGA
This sequence comes from Vicugna pacos, assembly GCF_048564905.1. Taxonomy (NCBI): domain Eukaryota; kingdom Metazoa; phylum Chordata; class Mammalia; order Artiodactyla; family Camelidae; genus Vicugna; species Vicugna pacos. Next base: position 31,091,931 of record NC_132988.1, read on the forward strand.
AAGGGAAGGGGAAATGAGTTGAACATGCCATTTTATTCTTCTTAACATTTTAATTCAGTAAGTCTGTGTGCTTCTCTTGGGAAGTGGGGAGAAAAGTTTTGGCAAGAGCCCAAGAATGTTACTTTAATGGGGTTTCTTTCACATTGGAAGGAAACATGAAGAGCAGGGAAATGTTTTTTTTTTTTTTTTTGAGATTTTTGTCCTTTTAACCCAGGAGTTCTAAACCAGAATGGTTATCATCCCCTAGGGAAGTTTTGTTATAACAATGATCACAAAGTACTGATGGCATTTAGTGGTGGTGGGGGGTCAAGGATGCAAGATATCCTGTAATGCATAGAACATCCCATATAATGAAGAATTGTTCAAATAAAGCTCCCTAGAGATACCCTGAACTGGTCCTGTTGGGTTTTTTGCTCCATGGGGGTGAGGAAGAGAACAGCATTCCTGCTACATCTTCCTGAGACTACGCCCTCAGTGCAACTTGTTGCTTCTTGTGGCTTCTCTTTGAGCTACTGATGGCAATATAGATTTTGCTCCTAGCAGGCTCTGAAATGGGTCAGAACCACACATTATTTAAATGGACTTCAGAACTCCTCTGTACACAAAACAGAAACATTACACCCTAGTCTAGTTCCCATAAAAAATGACCTGGAATATTGTCTGACATAGTTTAGAAATTCTTCAAGGTCTTAGAGTTTGTATTTATTCTGAATCAAATAGATGATAAAACTTATTTTTAAAAAAGATTCTAAAGGGCTAACAGGCCATCTAACATTATCCCATCACTGGTTCCTCACTCAGGTTGATCCTAAGTCCTGAGAACAGCTATCTCAGGCAAAATTCTGTTCCCTAAAGCCTCGTATTTAGTGTTTCTAAAGGTCCATGCCGGAAATTCAGTGGTGTCTTTATCAGCTAGGGGCCCTGGAGGAAACAGGTAGCACACCTCTCCTGGGATGACTTGAGGGGAATTTAATACAGTTGTGGGTGGTGAGAAGCAACAGAAAATAGTGTATACCCCACGGTGGGTAACTGGGAGGCTGTTACCACTCCTAGACCTGGAGAGGGAAGGGAGAGATTAATTGGAACCCTGAAAGGAAAAGGGTTGTGGGAGAAGACATCTTGACCAAGGCAGGGAAAGAGCCTAGGGAGCATGTTTCCCAACATCATTCTCTTCCTTTCCTCCAGTCTCCTGCTGTCACTTCCAAATGACTGAGTCGGTCAGAAGCCAGAGGGCACAGGAGCCCATTGGTGGAGGCACAGAGTGAAGGTATCTGGGCATTGTAACTAAAGAATTGAACGAACAAAGAGAGAATCTTGTTTTACTTTCACCCAGATACCAGTGGAGCTGGACATCTAGTATCCTTGACCATTGAGTTTAAACTTGACTGGGAGAAACTCCTTCTCAAGAGGTTAATTTTGACAGCATGGATTCCCTGTATCTGGAGGAGAGAAGTACCCGTGCACATCTTCTCATCCTTAGGGAGTGCTGCAGAGGCCTTTTCGCTTTCTTGCTAAGTTTAAAAATTGCAATGCTGGCAGCCCTAAATACCAAGTCCCACCTGAGGTATTTTTTTTTCAACTCAGCCAAAACCTTTTAATGCACTATCAAAGCATCTTAATTTCCAAATCCCCTTTGAGTTCCATGTTCTGACATCTTTAGGCTCTGCCTAGTGACAGAGCTTCCGTGCCTGAAATGGGGCATTTTCAATCTTGTGCCAGTCTTATGCTGTGAAACCTACCTTTTAGGGAGAGTCTACTGGTCAGGGCCATGTTGGTGTTGGTTGGATATCTAGTTGAGACATTTGTTTTTATAGTAATTTTCTAACAGTGTAAAGCTAGACCCTCACTAGTGTTCTCAAACAGAACTCTTGTGGTTAAAAGAAGCAAATATTATTCTGCCTCCTGATTTCTAAGTTTTTATCCCACTCCAACATATTTAAGCCTTACCTGTGTAGTTCAGGATCAAGCTGCAACCCCTATTCTCTGTATCCCCACCATTGGTCTAAGGCCTCTTTGACCAAAGTCACTTAACCTTATGGTACTGGCTTGATGGATGGCCAGCCACTTAGTATAGACAAGGTACCATGGACTGCAGTGGGAATCCATGTAGCAGCTCCTGAGGCCTCAGCTGATCTGCTTCTGTCACAACAGTCACAATAGTTAAAAACCAAATGTATAATGATAAAAACAAAAAACCTCAAGTTGGTAGCCAAATACATGCTGCTATATGCCCCAAGTTTTAAATGCTCTGCCACTTACCAGAAAGCCCTATTCTTACCAAAAGCCTATCCGATTTTTAATTTTTTTAATTAATAGGCTTCATTTAGAGCAATTTTAGGTTTACAGAAAAATTGAGCACAAAGTATAGAATTCTTGCATACTCTCACACCTTCCCTACCCTAACCCAATTTCCCCTATTGTGAACATCTTGCATTAGTGTGGTACATTTGTAATAATTGATGAACCAATATTGATACATTATTATTAACTAAAGTTCCATAGTTTACATTAAGGCTCACTCTTTGTGTTGTACATGGTATGGATTTTCACAAATCTATAATGGCATGGATCTACCATTACAGTATTATACAGAGTAGTTTCACTGCCCTAAAAATCCCTTGTCTTTCACCTATTTATCCCTTCCTCTCTTACCCTGAAACCTTGGCAACCACTGGTCTTTTTATTATCTCCAGCAGTAAAAAAGCTTTGCCTTTTTCAGAGTGTCATGTAGTTGGAATCATACAGTATGTAGCCTTTTCATATTGGCTTTTTCTTTTTTCAACACCTTTCTTATGGTATGATTCCTATACAATAAACTACATAGGTTTCAGATGTACAATTTGATGAAATTTGATAGATGTATACACCAATGAAACCACCACCACAGTTGACTTTTTCAGCTATTATTTTAGTGTGTAAGTTTCACCTCCTAATTGTTTCTCAAGTATATTCAACTTAATACAACAAATGAGATATCCTAGTTTGGTGATATGATATTAATTTTATATTTTAAACATAATTTAGGAATGAATCTACCTCTTTATGGTTAGATGAAAATGAAATATTTAGTCTCCTTCCTCTTCCCAATGGGACAGGGCCTTTTTGTTCATATTAGTATTAGAAGATCACTGTATATAAATCTAGTGTTGTGGTAGCACTAGAAGTCTTCACTACCATTCTATGAAGGTAATGTGTTTATTACATAGGGACTCTTCAGTTTTGGACAGTAGTAATGGCACCCACCCCACCCTTCTTCAAGAACCTGAACACTAATAAAATGAACTAGATATCAGATCTTTCATAGATGAGTTGCTCATCTTGTTGGAGACTAGGTTAGGATTTCCAGAAAAACAAAACCAATACAATGTATATAGTTGACCTTTGAACCATCTGGGTTTGAGCTGGGAGGGTCCACTTATGCTTGGGTTTTTTTTTTTTTTCAGTAAATATGTGTTACAGTACAACATGCTCTGCAGTTGATCGAACCTTGGATGTGAAACCTTGGATATGGAGGGCCAGTGGAAAAGTTACATGTTGATTTTTGATTGGGGGAGGCAAGGATTGGTGCCCCTAACCCCTACACTATTCAAAGGTCAACTCGGTGTGTGTGTGTGTGTGTGTGGGTGGGTGGGTGGGTGTGTCTGTGAATGTGTAAAGGAATTGACTGATGTGACTGGAGGTTGACAAGTTCTAAGATCTGTAGTTGGCAAACTGGAGACCCAGAAGAGCCAATGTCTACTTCCAGTCCAATATTGAAGGTGTGAGAACCAGGAGAGTCAATGTGTTCTAGTCTGAGAGCCAGCAGGCTAAAACCCAGGAAGAGCTGGTTTCATTTTGAGTCTGAAGGCAGGAAAAACCCCTGATATTCCAGCTTAAGCAGTCATGCTGGAAGAACTTCTGTTTTACTCAATGCTTTTTGTTCTATTTAGGCCTTCAATGGATTGGATATGGCCCTCCTACACTAGGGAGGGCACTCTGCTTTACTCAGTGTACTGATTCAAATGTTAATTTCATTCAGAAAACCCCTCACAGACACACATAGAATAGTATTTGACTAAATATTGGTCACCTCCGTGGCTCAGTCAAATTGACATGTAAAATTAACCATCAGAGGCTAAAAGGAGCAAAGTACTGTCAGAGATAGTGAGAGAGAGACTAGTGGGCTCCTTTGTCCTTGCCCATAGACAACAGATACTATCTAACATATTCACTGAATTGTGAGCTGCGTGAGAATGGGGTCATTTTAATCATCTTTCCATTCTCTTGCCACCAAAAATGTGTTCTGTAGAGTATGTACCTTGATAAATCAACAAATAGATAAATAAATAAAAATAGCTCCTGCATTACAACATAAAAAGGTAATAGGGTCCTTTTTGAAAGAGTTTTCTTAATGGTCCTGAATTTGAATTTTTGATTTTTGTATTGGTAGCTTAGTTTTGGGAGTCTATAGGTTTTTTTTTTCTTTTCTTTTTGAGTCTATAGTTTTAAGAGACTTAACAAACCCATAAGTTCTTTATTTCCAGTGCAGTGAAAAATCTTAAAAATGAACCAGAGTGAACTCTGTGTATTTATTGTTGGTGCATATATATAATTAAGGAATTATGTGTTGGATGGACATGCTAGAGTGGCAGTTGATGGCACAATGATTAAAGTAATAATGATTGAAAGACCTGAAAGCATCCCAGATTCAAAGAGTATGTGATCTGAAGACAGTGTATACCCATTGAATTGTTTCCAAATTTAGGTATCAGAAAAGTCTTTACTTCTGTGAAACTCAGTTTCCTCATCTGTAAAATGGGATGATAATTCCTTTTGATTGGGATTGTTGTAAGGATTAAATTAGATAATTTATTTTTATTGCCTGAGTGTGTAATATATAGAAACCAGGGGAGAATAGGTCTTAACTAGAGTCTAACTGAGCTCTAGACATGCCTGGTGAGGTGATTCAAAAGTATTACCAGAAATTTATTTACAGAGACACTAAGAAGCCTCCTGGCAAACATCTCTGGTCATTTGAGTAAAATGGAGATCCTAATTTTTTGAATGGTATCTTCTACTTGGATTTTCCTTCTTGCCCAGTATTTCATATCTGCATATAGTGGAGAGTGTGGGTTGATGCAGACATAGAAAGAGAAAGAGCAGTTCATAGAAAACTTTGTGCAACATTATGGATATCGGCAGGACGATCCCTTTTTCTTGTAAGTTAAAGGAAATATTTTCTCCCACTTTATCACAGACTGTTATACAGCACTGACACCTTAAAGCTATGCTTCCCAGTGTTTTCCAATGTCATGACAAAACATGGAAACTAATTTTTATGGAACCTTGAAGGTACTGGAATAGTTCAGAGTCATTGCTTTATTGCTTGATGAAAAAGTTAAGATGAGGTCAAAGATAAGGTTAGTACACAAAGCTTTGACTGAGAGATACTGTACTTCTACTAGGGATGGAAACAACTTTTGGCTCCAGGCTATATAATAGCCAACCCAAAGCAGAACACAAGACCAGTTATATGATTCACAGTATTCATGACATAAAAATAGTTCAGGAGAGCTTTATTTTGATTATTTTGGTAGTGAGGTCAGAATGAAACCTCACTCAAGAGACTTCATAGGGAGGACACTGTGAGTTATGGTAAATACAAATGTCTTTAGCATCATATTTATGATAAATACACTGAGAAACTTCATAGGGATCTAAATAAAATCATCAGGATAGCTTGACATTAATTTAAATTATTATTCCAGAAAATAAATTCTATGATGTGTGTATGGTAGAATCTAATGTAATGCATTTGGATACTCAGTTTTATGGTGGTCTGGTATTTAATCCAAGAGTAACTTTTAGAATGGAATATGTCTAATAAGAATCCCTTTTCATGCTTTTGTAAAACACAGATACCTAGGCCCACCCTCCAAAATTCTGATTCCTTTGGTCTTGGGTAGTGTCTAGGCATGGGCAAGAATAACGGATGCATGACATTTTCTTCAGATAGTCCTCCATAGATATTATTTCTCTCTACTAAGTTGTGGGTATGACACAACAATAAATTTCAGAATATATTTCCTGAAAAATGCTTGATTCACATCTATTTTATAATTTAAATCAAGTACAGAGTTTTAACAATCAGCTGACCTGCAGATGGGAGTGGCAATATAATATCTTCAACAACAGTTGTTACTATCTCTTTGATTTCAGTCATCCTAGTGGCTGTGAAGTGGCCCTGATGGCTAATCATGACTAATAACGGCCATTTCTACAATTTTTTTGAACAATGTTTATAAAGATACTTTGCACATTTTTAGATTTTGTTATTTATCCTTTTATTTTTGAGTCCTAAGAGTTCTTTACAATTCTAGATACAAGTCCCTTACCACATACATGATTTGCAAATATTTTCTCCCAGTCTGGAATATTTTTTTACTGTATGGATGTGATCTTTTGTAGCAAACGAGTTTTTAATTTCGATGAAGTCTAACTTACATATTTTTCCTTTTGTTGCTTATGCTTTTGGTATCATATAAAAAAAGAAACCATTGCCAAATCCAATGTCTCGAAGATGTACTCATATTTTTTCCTAAGAGTTTTATAGTTTTAGCTCTTTCATTTAGGTCTGCGATCCATTTTGAGTTAATTTTTGTGTGCTATGTGAAAGCATTCAATTTAATTTCTTCTTGCATAATGTATGTTCTGTTGTCTCATTACCATTTGTTGAAAAGACTGTTCTTTCCTTATAGAATTGCCTTTGCACACTTAATAAAAAATCAGTTTGCTGTAAACAAAAGAGTTTATTTCTGGAGTTTCAATTCTATTCTTTTAATCTATATGTGTAGCCTCATGCCAGTATCATACTGTCTTGATTACTGTAGCTTTGTAGTAAGCGTTGAAACTGGGAGTCCTACTTTGTTATTCTTTTCCAGGATTGCTTTGGATATTCTGAGTCATTTAAAATTCCATATGAACTTTAGGATTAACTTGTCAATTGCTGCCAAAAAGTCAGTTGGGATTTTGTAAGGATTGTGTTGAATCTGTAGGTCTTGCCATCTTAACAATATTAAGTCTACTAAACGCTTACTTGGGTCTCTCTACTTACTTTCTTAAATTTCTTTCAATAATTTATACTTTTTAGAGTATAAACTTTGTGCCTTTTGTTGTTAAATTTTTTCCTAAGTATTCTATTCATTTTGATGCTACATAAATTGAATTTTCTTAACTTTATTTTTAGATTGTTCATTCCTAGTGTATAGAAATTCAAGTGATTATTGTATATTGGTCTTATATGCTATAACATTGTTGAACTTGTCTATTAGTTCTAATAGGTTTTTAGTAGGTTCTTTAGGGTTTTCTGTATACAAAAAATCATTATACACAAGTAGAAATAGGTATACATTCTTCTTTCCTTTCTAGATGCCTTTTAGTTTATCTTGCCTAATTGCTCTAGATAGACCCTCCAATACAATTTTTTTATTTTTCAGTTTTATTAGGTAGAATTGTTACAGTTTGATTGATTGCATGTAAATACATACATACTATATACTGCACATATTTTTTAAAATTTACGTACATGTACTGTTCATTGTTTCTAAGAACAATAAGAGCTTTCGCTTTTTAAACTTAAATAGTTATCAAAGGAATAAAGCTAACCACAAGATAAGAATTAATTCAAAAAGATACATAAACCTTGCTATTAACAGCAACATTATTTTTAATTGCCAAGATATGGACACATCCTAAGTGCATGTCAATAGATGAATGAATAAAAAAGATGCAGCATATATAAATAATGGAATACAACTCACCTGTAAGAAAGAAGGATATTTTCCCATTTGTGGCCTCTCCTTCACTTTTTTTTTTCACTACAAAAACCAGAATTTTATAACTGGCATAGACATTTCCATTGCATCAAAAACAACAAAATACATAGAAATAAACTTAACCAAGGAGGTTACCTATACTCTGAAAACTAAAACATTGAAGGAAATTGAAGATGATACAAAGAAATGGAATGATATTTTGTGCTCTTGGTCCAATACAATTTTTTAAACATTTTTATTGATTTATAATCATTTTACAATTTTGTGTCAAATTCCAGTGTTTAGCACAATTTTTCAGTCATACCTGGACATATACACACTCATTGTCACATTTTTTTCTCTGTGAGCTACCATAACGTTTTGTTTATGTTTCCCTGTGCTATACAGTATAATCTTGTTTATCTATTCTACAATTTTTTTAACATTTTTTATTGATTTATAATCACTTTACAATGTTGTGTCAAATTCCAGTGTTCAGCACAATTTTTCAGTCATTCATGGACATATACACACTCATTGTCACATTTTTTTCTCTGTGAGTTATCATAACATTTTGTGTATATTTCCCTGTGCTATACAGTGTAATCTTGTTTATCTATTCTACAATTTTGAAATCTCAGTCTATCCCTTCCCACCCTCTGCACCCTTGGCAACCACAAGTCTGTATTCTATGTCTATGAGTCTATTTATGTTCTGTATTTATGCTTGTGTTTTGTTTTGTTTTTGTTTTAGATTACACATATAAGCGATCTCATATGGTATTTTTCTTTCTGTTTCTGGCTTACTTCGCTTAGAATGACATTCTCCAGGAGCAACCATGTTGCTGCAAATGGCATTATGTTGTTGTTTTTATGGCTGAGTAGTATTCCATTGGGTCCAATACAATTTTTAATAGAAGTGTTGAGAGCAGATATCCTTGTCTTGTTCCTGATCTTAAGAGAAAAGCATTGAGTCTTTAACAATGATGTATGAAGCTAGCTGTGGAGTTTCCCAAGATGACCTTTATCAGGTTGAAGAAGTTCTCCTCTATTCCTTGTTTATTGAGTATTTTTATCATGAAGGAATGTTGAATTTTGTGGAATTCCTTTTCTGCATTAATTGAGACAATTATGTGGTTTTTGTCCATTATTCTGTTGATACAGTTTAATACATTAATTGGTCATGGTGTATAATCTTTTTTATATGCTAATGAATTAGGTTTCCTAGTATATTGTTGAGGATTTTTGCATCTATAAGAGATACTGATCTTCAGTTTTCTTGTGAGGTCTTTCTGCTTTTGGTATCACAGAAATAGTAGCCTCATAGATTGAACTGGGAACTGTTCCCTCCTCTTCTATTTTGTGAAAGTGTGTGAAGTATTAATTTTGCATTAAGTACTAATGTTAATACTACTGTATTATTTTTTATTGAAGTAGATTTGACATACAATATTATGTTAGGTTCAGGTATACAACACAGTGTCTCAGCATTTATGTACATCAAGAATATGATTACCGGTGGGGAGGGTATAGCTCAGTGACAGAGTGTGTGCTTAGCATACGCAAGGTCCTGGGTTCAATCCTGAGTACCGCCATTGAAGAAAAAATTAAAAGCCTCCATTAAAAAAAAAAAAAAAACTAAAAAGACATACGTACATTCATACATACACCTGATTACCTGTGCCCCCTACAAAAGAAAAAGAATACGATCACCATGGTAAGTCTAGTAACCATCTGTCACCATTCAAAGTTATTACACTATTGTTGACTATATTCCCTATAATGCACATTATGTCCCCATGACTTACTTATTATATGACTAGAAGTTTGTATCTCTTACTCCTCTTCACCTATTTCATTCACTCTCCTGCTCACTTCCCCCCTGGGAACTACCCATTTCTTTTCTGTATCTGTGAGTCTATTTCTGTTTTATTTTTTAGATACCACATATAAGTGAAATCATTCGGTGTTTATCTCTGTGTGACTTATTTCACTTAGCATAATACCCTCTAGATACATCCATTTTATTGCAAATAGCGAGATTTCACTTTTATGGCTAATATTCCATTATGTATCTATAAACACATACACACATGTATATATATGTATGTATGTATGTACACACACACACACACACACACACACATTTTCTTTATCTACTCGTCTATTGATAGCCACTTACGTTGCTTCCATATCTTGGCTATTGTAAATAATGTTGCAGTAAACATAGGGGCACGTATATCTTTTTGAGTTAGTTTTTTGTATTCTTCAGAAAAATACCCAGAATTGGAATTATGGAATCATATGGTAGTTTTATTTCTAATTGTTTTGAAGAACCTCCATGCTGTTTTCCATAGTGGCTGCACTAATTTACATTCCCATCAATAGTGTTATAAGGGTTTCTTTTTCTCCACAACCTCATCAACAAGACAACATTTTTTTTTTGATAAGAGCCATTCTGACAGGTGTGAAGTGATATGTCATTGTGGTTTTAAATTAATTTCTCTGATAATTAGTGGTAATTATAATTAGTGATAATTCATTTATCTGTTGGCCATCCATATGTCTTCCTTGAAAAAATATCTGTTCAGGTCCTCTGTCCATTTTTTAATTGGATTTCTTTTTTTTGATATTGAGTTGTATGAGTTTTTGTGTATTTTAGATATTTTAGATATTAACCTCTTATCAGATGTATCATTTAAAAATACCTTCTCCAAAATGAAAACTAGATGGCTTTTTCATTTTGTTGATGGTTTCCTTTGCTGTGCAAAAAGCTTTTTGATTTGATATTGTTTCATTTGTTCATTTTTCTTTTTATTTTCCTTGGATCTGAGGAGACAGATCCAAAAAGATATTGCGAAGACTGATGTCAGAGAGTTTACTGCCTATGTTTTCTCCTAGGAGTTATATAATTTCAAGTCTTAAATTTATGTCTTTAATCTGTTTTGTGTTTATTTTTAGATATGGTGGAAGAGTGTTGGTCCAGTTTGATTCTTTGTATGTATCTGTCCAGTTTTCCCATTACCTTTTAATGAAGAGACGGTCTTTCCCTTTTTTTATATTGTTGCCCATTTTGTTGTAGATTAATTGACTGTATAAACATGGGTTTATTTCTGCGTTCTCTATTCTGTTAACATTGATCTATGTGTTTGTTTTTTTCTATCAGTGCCATAATGTTTTGATTACTAAATGTAGTAATCAAATTTGTAGTATATTTTGAAATCATGGAGCATAATACCTTCAGCTTTGTTCTTTTTTATTTTTCCAGATTGCATTGGCCAATCAGGGTCTTTCAAGGTTCCATACAAATTATAGGATGGTTTGTTCTAGTTCTTTGAAAAATTCCATTGATATTTTGATAAGGATTGCATTGCACTAAACTTGTAGATTACTTTGGGTAGTATGGACATTTTAAACAATATTATTTTTTCTAATTCATGAGCATGATATATCTTTCTATTTATTTGTGTTGTTTTCAACATGTTTTATTAGTGTTTTATAGTTTTCAGAGTACAGGTCTTTCATCTCCATAGTTAAATTTTTTCCTAGGTATTTTATTCTTTTTGATACAGTTGTAAATGGGAGTATTTTCTTGACTTCCATTTCTGTTAGTTTGTTATTACCATGTAGAAAAGCAACAGATTTCTGTATATTAATTTTGTATCATGTAACTTTACTGAATTCATTTATTAGTTCTAGTGTTTTTTTGGTGGAGGCTTTAGGGTTTTCTAAAATTGGTATCATGTCATCTTCAAATAGTGGCAGTTTACCTCTTCTTTTCCAGTTTGAATGCCTTTGTCTTTTTCTTGCCTGATTGCTGTGGCTAGAACTTTCAGTACTATATTGAATAAAAGTGGAGTATGCATCCTTGTTTTGTTCCTCATGTTAAAGGAAAAGCTTTCTGTTTTTCAGAGTTCAGTATGATGTTAGCTGCGAGTTCATCATATTTGGTTTTTATTATGTTGATGTGTGTTCCCTCTATACCCACTTTGTTGAGAATATTCTTCATAAATTGATATCAGATTTGGTCAAATGCTTTTTTTTTTTTTTTACATCCGATGAGATGATCATATAGTTTTTATCTTTTATCTTATTATTGTGGTATATCACATTGATTGATTTTTGTATATTGAATCATCCTTGCATCCCTGGGATAAATTTTACTTGATCATGGTATATGCTCCTTTTAATGTATTATTGAATTCAATTTTCTAGTATTTTGTTGAGGATTTTTACATCTGTGTTCATCAGGGATACTGACCTGTTATTTTCTTTCTTTGTATTGTCTTTGTATGATTTTGGTATTAGAGTAATGTTGGTGGAAAGAATTGAAGGTGATACTTCCTCTGTGCTTTTTTGGAATAGTTTGAGGAAGATAGATATTAGCTCTTCTTCAAATGTTTTTTAGAATTCACCTGTGAAGTCATCTGGTCCTAGATTCTTTTTTCTTGGCAAATTTTTGATTACAGTTTCAATTTTACTATTAGTAACAGGTCTGTTCAGATTTTCTATTTCTTCCTGATTCAGTCTTGGAAGATTATATATTTGTAGGATTTTGTCTAGTTTTTTAGGTTGTCCAGTTTGTTGGTATGTATTCTCTGTAGTTACCTCTTCTGATTGTTGGATTTCTGTGGTGTTTGTTGTAACTTCTCCTTTTCTGTTTCTGATTTTATTTATTTGGGTCCTCTCTTTTTCTTGATGAATCAAGTTAAAGGTTATCAATTTTGTTTAACCCTTCAAAGAACCAGCTCTTAGTTTCATTGATTTTTTTTTGTTTTTTTGCATGTCTCTTTGATTTATTTATGCTCTGATTTTTATTATTTTCCTTCTTCTACCAGCTTTGGTCTTTGTTCTTCTTTCTCTGGTTCCTTTAGGTATAATGTTAGATTGTTTATTTGAGATATTTCTCCTTTCTTGAGGGAAAGTTATATCAGTATAAACTTTGTTCTTAGAACTGCTTTTGTTTTATCCCATAGATTTTGGTGTGGAGTGTTTCCATTTTTATTTCTCAGGTTTTTTTTATTTATTCTTTGATTTCATTGGTAACCTACTGGTTGTTTAGTAGCATGTTGTTTATCTTCCATATGTTTTTGTTTTTCTATTTTTCTGTTTATAAGTATCTAGTAAGTTTCATGCCATTGTGGTTGGAAAAATGCTTGATATAATTTCAGTCTTCTTTAATTTATTGAGACTTGTTTTATGGCCTAGCATGTGATTTATCTTGGAGTATATTTCATGTGCATTTGAAAAAGAGTGCATGTTCTATAGCTTTTGGATGAAATATTCCATATATATTAAGTTCATCTGGTATGATATGTTGTTTAAGACCAATGTTTCCTTACTGATTTTCTGTCTAGATGATATAACAATTGATGTAAATTGGGTGTTAAATTCCCCTTTCATAATTGTATTACCATCTGTTTCTCCCTTTATGTCTGTTGGTATTTACTTTATATATTTATATGCCCCTATGTTGGGTACATAGATATTTACAATTGTTATACTCTCTTGTTGGATTGATCTCTTTATTATCATGTAATGCCTTTCTTTGTATCTTGTTGAAGTCTCTAAAATCAGTTTTGTCTGATATAAGTATTGCTTCCCCAATTTTATTTTTGTTTCCATTTGCATGGATTATCTTTTCTATCCCTTAACTTTTAGTCTTGGATTGTCTTTAGACCTGAAGTGAGTCCCTTGTAGGCAGCGTATATATGGGTCTTATTTTTTTATTCATTCAACTATCCTATGTCTTTTGATGGGAGCATTTAGACCATTTACATTTAAAGTAATTGTAGATGGTCATGTACTTATTGCCATTTTGTTAATTGTTTTCTGGTTATTTTTGTAGTTCTTTTTTATTCTTTTCTTCTTCTCTTGCTCTCTTCTCTTGTGACTTGATGACTCTCTTTAGTATTATGTTTAGATTGCTTTTTATTTTTATGTTTTGGTATCTATTACAGGTTTTTGGTTGTTTTGTTACCATGAGGTTCATATATAACAATCTGTGTATATAGCTGTCTATTTTAAATTGATGATCTCTTAAATTTGGATGCCTTCTAAAAGCCCTGCATTTTTACTCCTCCCGTATTTATTGTTTTTGATGTCATATTTTACATCTTTTTATTTTGTGTGGCTCTGAGCTACTTACTGTGGGTATAGATGATCTTACTACTTTTATGTTTTAACTTTTAGCTTTATAGGTGGTTGATCCACTATCTTTACTATATGTCTTCCTTTACCTGTGAGTTTTTTTCTTTCGTGTTTTTCTTATCTGATTATGGCCTTTACTTTTTTGCTTAGAGAAGTCCTTTAAACATTTCCTGTAATTTTTAATGTTTAGTCAGTTTAGTGGTGGTGAATTCTTTTGGTTTTTGCTTGCCATACAATTTTTTATTTCTCTTTCACTTCTGAGTAATAACTTTGCCAGATAGAGTATTACTGGTTGTAGGATTTTCCCTTTTCAGCACACTGGCTATATCATGCTACTTTTTTCTGGTCTGCAAAGTTTCTGCGAAAAAGTCAGCTTATAGTCTTATGGTAATTCCCTTGAATATAACTACTTGCTTTTCTCTTGCTACTTTTAAAATTCTCTCTTTATCTTTATTTTTTGATGTTTTAAGTATAATGTGTCTCATTGTGGACCTTTTGGGTTCATCTTGTTTAGGATTCTCTGTGCTTCGTGGATCTGGATGTCTGTTTTCTTTCCCAGGTTAGGGAAGTATTCAGCTATTATTTCTTCAAATAAGTTCTCTGCTCCTTTCTCTCTCTTCTATCCTTCTGGGACGCCCATAATACAAGTATCAGTACACATGTGGTTGCCCCAGAGGTCTCTTACATTAACCTCATTTTTAAAAAATTTTCTTTTCTTTTTTCTATTCAGCTTCAGTGATTTCCAATACTCTGTCTTCCATATTGTAGATCCATTGTTCTGTATAATCTAATCTACTGTTTATTCCCTCTAGTGTATCTTTTATATTAGTTATTGTATTCTTCAGGTCTGATTAGTTCTTTTTTATATTTAATAACTCTTCATTGAAGTTATCACTGTGCTCATTCATTTTTCTCTCAAGTTTGGTGAGCATCTTTATGATCATTAGCTTGAGCTCTTTGTCAGGTAGATTGCTTATCCGTTTCATTTAGTTATTTTTCTGAGGTTTTCCCTTTTCCTTTTGTTTGGACAATTTTCCTTTGTCTCTTCATTTTGCCTAATTCTCTGTTTATTTCTATGTATTAGGTATGTTTGTTATATCTTCTGGTATTGGAGAAGTGGCTTTATGTTGGAGATGTGGGGTCTACTAGCATGCTCCCCTTTGGCAACCAGAGCCAAATTCTCTAGGAGTGTACCCTCTATGGGCTGTGTGCATCCTTCTTTTTTGGTGGGGCTAACTGCTGCAAGCACATTGGTAGGCAAGGCTGGCCCCTGACTGGGCTGTGAGGACTTGCTTTGTGTGACTGCTGTAGATGCACTCTTGAGTGGGGCAAGACCCTGGTTTGGGTGGTTGTGAGCCTCACCATCATGTGACTGTTCAGGCATGCTTGTTGGTGGGGCAGACCCCCAATGCTAGACCCCCAGGGAAGGCCCACCAGCATGCATGTCAGCATGGTAGAATGAGATCACAAAATGGATGCTACCAGCATCTCAGTCTCTAGGGGGGTGTTCCACCTGCCTCCAATTTCTCCATGAGGCTTTCCAAATTAGCAACTGCGTCTGACCTAGGTCTGACCCAGCTTTCAAATGCTATATCTGCTGGGACTCAAAGTGAGTGTGTTTTTGCACACGTCTGTTAAGGGTGAAGTCTCAGTTATTTACCGCTCTCTGACTCTCCTGAGTGCGAGCCCAGCTGGTTTTCAAAACCAGATATTTTGGAGGCTCGCCTTCCCAGGGCAGAACCCATGGTGTAGGGAGGGTGAATGGGGCTTGGACCCCTTGCTGCTTGAGAAGACTGGTGTGGTTGTGATATCCCTTCAGCTTGTGGATTACCATACCAAGAGTATGGGTCCTGACTGGGCTGCATCTCTGCCCCTCCTACTCACCTTGTTGTGGCTCCTTTTTTAGATCTTTTGTTGTGGAAAATCTTTTCTTCTGTTCTGTAGGTCACTGCAAAGGTAGTTACTCTCTAAGTAGTTATATTTTTTGTGTGCCTTTGGAATGAAATGAACTCAGAATCTTCCTGATTTGTCATCTTGATCTCAACTCTCTAGTAATTCTTCTTAAATTTTTGGTAGAACTCCCTAGTGAAGCCAACTGGCCATGGTCTTTTATTTTTGGGAATTTTTAAAATTAATAATTCAGTTTCTAATTTTTGTGGGCTTATTCTGGTTTTCTGTTTTTTCTTGATTCAGTTTTAGTAGTTTTTATCTTTCTAGGAATTCATCCATTTCATCTAAATTATTAATTTTTTGGTGTACAGTTGCTCATAGTACTCCATTATAATTCTTTTTTATTTCTGAAAGAGCAGTAGTAATTTCTTCTGAGAAGGCTTGATTTAGAAGAGGGAGACAGCCAATAAAAGTTTAAATAAGATAAGGTCAAGTAGTGATCAGTGTTACAATGATACTAAAACAGGGTGAAATGAAGAAAGAAGGCAGATGGCTATTTTTAGAGTGAGTCATAGGTAAAGACCTTGCTGAGAAGTAACATTTTAATTGGGACCTGCGTGACAATAATGAGCTAGCCACTCAAATATTCATAGCAGTTTAGGCACAGAGAAATGACTCATGTGAAAGCGTAAGAGGAAATGTAAAAAGCTGATATATTTGAGGAATATGCAGAAAGCCAGTATGGCTAAAGTGTACTGTGTGAGAGGGAGATTAGGAGATTAAGCCAGAAATACAGATACAGACAGGTCCAGATTTTATGGAACTTGGCAGGCAGCCATGGTAAAGAATTTGAATTTTGTTCCAGATGAAACCATTTGAAGGGTTTAAGCAAGGGACGGACATGATCTGTTTTATGTTTTAAAAGATTACTCTGGCTCCTGTGTGGAAAACAGATTGTAAAGAGTCAAGAGGGGAAGACCATTTATGGGAGACAAATTATGTTTCTTAGGAGCAATATAGGTGAAAGAAGCTAGTTCTGGACTAGAGTAACAGTGGAAAGAAAAGGATGCATTCAGGATATGTTTGTCTTGATAGAGTCACTTTGCCAATGGCCTAAATGTCAGTGGACAAAAGAAAAGAATCATAAAAGGAATCTGAGGTTTCTGGTGTGAACAGCTTCGTCGATGGCATGATAATAGATGATATTGTTGGATCTCAGGGCAGGCCACCCTAAGATATGCCACCGTGGCATATTGATTATTTTGAATTGCAGTTATTTGGCAGATGGATGGTGGGGGAAAAATCATATTAAAAATACTCTTTCTCCATGAAAGCAGGAAATAAATCTCCCACTTGAAGGTATCCTTTCTATACTAGCAGTATAGAAAGCATCCTTATCACCAGAGTTAGGGAATTCAAGGCTAAGCTGTACAAGCAAACTTTGTTACTTCATCAGTTTACTACCCCAAGTACAAGCCCCTTTGTTTTGTTAAATCTTCACAAATAATTGTTTCTTTGTCCAAAAATAATATATGAACAGCCTTCTTTGGTTACTCTGGGTGTCCTGTTTCTAGGAGACTCTTGACATACAGATCAAACTTTTTTCTCCTATTAATCTGTCTTGTGTCAATTTAATTATTAGACCAGTCAAAAGAATTCAGAATGGGTTAGGAGGAAATTTCTCCCTGCTCCCGGCAGTATACATAGTTATTTCTTTGCATGGGTGTCTCCAGTACCAGGCTAGGGACTTGTCGATGGCATAGCAAGTATCTTATTAATTCTTGTATCTCAAGCACCTAGCAAATGCTCAGTCAGTGTGGATTGGAAAAATTATATACTGTAATAATAATAAGATATTACTGTTATCTTTGTCTTAGCTCAGTTTAAGTCAATCAGAAAATGCTCCTAAGAAAGAATGTTTGGACTGACTCATGA
Organism: Vicugna pacos; assembly: GCF_048564905.1. Taxonomy (NCBI): domain Eukaryota; kingdom Metazoa; phylum Chordata; class Mammalia; order Artiodactyla; family Camelidae; genus Vicugna; species Vicugna pacos. Next base: position 31,109,698 of record NC_132988.1, read on the forward strand.
AGGAAAGCAGGGGTTGTTGGGAAGAGGGCAAATTTGTAATTTAACACAGAATACTCTGTTATAATGTTCTTAATGGTCACTCCCATTCTTGAATGAGAAAATGATACTTGTTAAATTTTCTATATCCTGTGAGGCCAGTTAAAGTCATAAAGGTTGGAATGAGCGTTGCCAGATTTGGGCAGCTTTTTTTGTGTGTGTGGTCAGAAAAGTAGTGATGATTAAGACATATACTTTCCTTATTGTTTACATTTACATAACTGTTCTTTCTTCAATTTAAGTGTTCTTTATGTTTATCAACAATGTTGGCCTTAGATTATGTGTTCCTAAAAGCCAGAGACTACGTTATTTTTTTGTTAGAACACCTGGTACAGTGTACCATGTGTATTTAGATGCTAAATAAATTTGTTTTTATGGTGATATTTTCCTATTTAGTTCTGCCTTGTGTTTCTGTACAGATTCTATTTTCTAACAGTGTTGGCTTGAGATATCTTGCCTTCCTCCCCAGCTATTCACTTATAAAAGTTAAAAACCTATAGGAAAATTGGAATAATACAAAAATAATAGTGCAGTGAATGCCCATATACACTATATTTAGATTTATCACTTTTAAAAATTATTGAGACACTTGCTTTATCTCTGTATGTACACACACACAAAACATACACACAACATACAGATGAAAGTAAGTTATAGACATCTTATCACCAAATACTTCAACATGAATCTTTAAAGAACAAGGATATCTTCCTTCTTAAATATAAAACATTGTTAAACCAAAGAAATTTAACTTCAAATTAAGATTAATTTAGTATATTCTTTATTCAAATTTCTTCAATTATTAAAAAAAGTTTTTTTATAACCTTTGACTTATTTATGTTTTTGAATCCAGGAGGCAGCCAGTAATCATACATTGTATCTGATTGAGAGAAATCTTTTAATATATGTATTTTGTGTTATATCTATTGTATATCTTATCTGCTCTTATAGAGTCATTTGAAGTCTTTAAGGGTAACATATTTTGACTTTTTCAAGAATAGTGCATGACATTTACGAACTATGTAATGAAATAAGCTGCTTTTCCAGCTGCTGCCTAGCCCCTGAAGGTTAACTTTGAAAATGACTTTTCCAGTAACTGAGTGAGCTGAACTGTTGCTTTTAAAATCCTTTTTAGTGCTGCTTTTCCAGCTTTTGAACTTTTCACTAAGCATTAGTCATTTTAATAAAAATACATTTTGTTTGTAGGCCTTAATAGCATTTTGTTCTCATAAAAATATGGAAAACTTCACCAGATTCAATTCATTGTAGCTCTTTTAAAAGAAGGGAAGTTTCAAAATGAAACACTAAACTTTCCTCTCCCACCCCCAAGTTAATAAATTACATAATTACTAAATTGTCTCTGATTGACTTTGGAATTTAGTAATTTAAAAACCTGATGTCAGAGAAGAAATGTTGAAATACTATTAAAAACATTAGATTTGCTGAAAAAGTATCCATTGCCCAGTTACGCTAATCTAAATACCATGGTAACATTAACCACATTTTCTCTATCATTGTAGAGAATTTGGAGTTCTTTATTCTTTTGAATGTCTCATTCTCATTCATTGCTGTATTTTTTTGTGGATGAAGCAGTATTATCCAATGTTACCTCCCAAAGGAGTCTTTTTAATTTAATTATTTCATGTTCTCCAAATGTGTAGTTTATTGTTTATAGTTGCAGTATAAATGAGAGAAAGGAGGATTAGGTCACTAGTGGCTATAAAGTATTTGTATCTTGATGGTATTTATTGTTTTAGTAATAATCCTTGACATCATTATTAGAGCCAAATTGGATATGGTTATTAGCTGTTTCTTTTCTTCCTCACCTCCATTTTTTTCCCTGAGTTTTCCAGTGCTCTTTGAAGCTGTACCTTTTTTGGTTTTTTTTTTTTTCACATTTTCCTTTTTTCCCCCTAAAATATGTTTTTTGTGAGTCATGTACTTAGCTTTTACAGTTTTTAAGTGTTTTTTTTTTTCAGCTCATCTCCAGGCCATTTTTTTGTTTGTTTTCATGGAAATTTTCTCCTCTCAGGTCTCTTAAGGCATGTCAACCTCTTTAAAGCTTTCCTCCTTCAGAGTGATTATATGTAGAGATATTATTAAAATTTATCCCAAAGCCTCTTTTGTTGATTTAAATTGCTCCTGTGTTGAAAAATCTTTGGCTAATGAAAATGATGTTTTTCCACTCTTCTAACTTAATAGTCCTGGCTCTCTCTGAGGCCTTCAACTCCTGTCTCCACTCTTCCAACATTGATCTAGTGTGACTATATTCTATTCTTAATCATTCATCAGAAGTAAACTTCTACCTCTGAGGTCTCTAAAATTTGTGGAATTGACATCTTATTGCCCATTCTACCAAGCCTGCATTGTATTTTCAGTGAAACACTCAATTACTCAGTCCCTTTAAATCCTCTGTGTTCAGTTTGTATCTGCTTAGAATCCAAAACTAACCCTGTGGAGAGTCTTGTCTGCACTTTTTGGAAAGCCATGTTTCTATCTGTCTACAAGTTGATCCATTAGGTTTTCCTAGCCATAACTCAGATTCATTGTGTCCAAATTAGACTCAGCATTAATTGCCCCAGATAAAATTGAGAACTGTGTTTATTTTGTTTGCTTCTGTGTGCTCCACATTTGGTGTATACTATGCAGGAAGTGCATTTTTCTTGGATGAATGAACAAATGAATTATATTTCCTTCAACTAAACTAGTTCCCCTTCCTAACTTCTCTGTCTCATTGCTAACATTATTCCTTATCAGCTGGCAGAGAGGATGTCAAAATCTTTTGTGTTTCAGAATTTTAGGTCCAATGAAGAGGATGAAGCTTGAGATTATGCTTCCGAAAGGGGAGGAGATGGAATCTTGAGTTGAGATAGGTAGAAGGGTTGTAATCCTGGAAGGTTCTGGGTTATTTGAGGGAATTTCCTCAAGGCTGAGGAAAGTGACAATATTTAGAAAGTATCTTTTTCATATGGCAGATACATGTGTACATTCCCATGCTGAGTCCCAAAGAGGTGGCAGTAGCTCAGGTGATGTGGCAGAGAGGATGAGTGTGTGTGTGTTTGTATGCTGTGTGTTCTGTATGTGTATGATTGAACATCAGGAGTCTTAGTCTTCAGCTTCTTCCTCTCTGTGCTCTTGGAGCTGCAGCAGTTGAGGACCACAAATACTGCACAGAAACATATTTTTGATAATGGAATATATGCAATTTATATTACGATTTCATTAGATAATAATAATTTCTATGCTGTTCCATAGTTTTTAAGATGAAAATTCATAATGCTAATTGAGGGGATGTTCTGTAACTCCACAGTTCTGTATTAATGTGCATTTAGGTTATTTCCATTTTTTCTCATCGTACTACAAAGCTAATGAATGTCTTAGTATATAAAGTTTTCTTATAATTTTTTCAGTACTATATAACCATATTCTCCTGAAGTTTTAGGTCTGAATCATTCTCTCTTTCCCTCAGGATTTTCTGTTTGTGTCATGATGTCAAGGCCCAGGAAGCTTAATGTTCCTGGGCCTTGAAATGCCTTTTTATTAGCCACTGACTGCGAATTCAATAATTTTAATTTCTTAGATGTTTATTTGAGTCCACATATTACTAAGGATTTACTGATATTGTATAAAGAGTCAGATGTTTAAATCAAGTATAACCCACCATCATGAGCTTTATGTTTGCTTTGGATAGCTATTTAATTGTTTTTTTCTCTGGAGGTCTTAATATTTCTTGTCAATTGTAAGATTTAAAGAAATAATTTTCATGCTCAGTCTTTTAACTAAATAGGAAATTCCCATGTATGAGGCAGATGGCAAACCCCACCATCTTATGTTTGCTATATGGATTCTTAACATCTTTACTGTTTACAAGAATTTTAATTTAATATATATTTCTATTTTTTTGAAAACTCAACAATATATATGATAAAAACTTCAAACACAACAAAAGAGTATACAGTAAAAAATCCTCTAGTTTTCTTCCCTAGAAGCAACCATTTATTATCAGTTTATTTGTATCCTTTCAGCATTATTTTATACATATTCTAGCTTTTCTCTGTCATATTTACTTTAGCTAAAACTGTAGTGTTCCTGAAAAGGGGGAACATCTTGTTTCAATTAATATATTTTTGTCATTTTAGTAATACATTTATTTATATTACTATTTATACAAGTTCAATGTAGTTTTGTTTAGTTATATTTGGATTTTCTTTTATCTGTAAATAAAAATCTGAGTAAGGTTGATTCAAATAGTCATGAACTTTTTTGGAGAATCAAAATTAGGAAAAATAGAAAAAGGTTTTCAAAACGGTACAGAAACTGAATAAGACTGGATGGGGAGGTAGGGGACAGTAAGAGTCAGGACTACTGAGTATGGTATTTGAGGAGCATTCTCTATCTGTAAATACCTTGCTTCCTTTCTTTAGCACATGTATATATTTCTGTTACCCATACTGTTGGATAATACATTATTACATTCCGTATAACTGATTTCTAAGCTATGCTCTGGGGATGTTAGTATTTTGTAAGATATTAATGAGTATGTGATGGAACAATTTTATGGTAAAAATTGTTTGGGAAAAGCTCTGTGGCATTGATAGTAAATGTTTTTTAGTGAAGTTCATAAATTGCTTTCAAAGTATAAGGTATTGAATGCATCCATCTGAGCTACTAAGATATTTTACAACATATAAATATGAATGAAAAGAAAATCTATTACAGAGCTCATCATTTTCTTAACTCTTTCACTTATAGATACCATCTTTGTATTTGGCAAAAGTTTTCTTCTTTTTAGTATTTGCAGAATGCAGTTTTGGCAGTTCCTGGGGGGAATAGAATTTGCTGAGGTAGTTTATATTCTTAAAATGCAGTTAACTATTATATCAGACACTACTTAGAAATGCCAGAATCAAATATTTAACCGTTTTCTGCCTTTTTTCTGTTATACTTGCCATAAACAATGCAAGTTGTATACATAAACCACACAATTATTTACTTTCAGTGTTTGATGGAATGGCTTTTAAAAAGTCACACATATTGCCAAGTAGTAAAATACATATTTATTTAGTTTTCTTTGAATCAGGGGAATGTGGGAGGGCAGCGCCAACCTCATGTGAAAGAGCCTGGTCTGGGGAAGGGCAGGGAAACCAGCAGCCACGTTAACATTCCTTCTGCTGGTGCTGCCACCTTTCCCTCGTGGAGTCTTTGATAGTTCAGAACAGAATTCTGCCTCAGATCCTTCTTTGACATTAGTTGAGTGTGCAGTAAACAAAAATAAATGAATCAGAACTTACATTTGTACCTCCTCCCTATTCATGAATTCTTTATGAGTTAGATATGCACGTGTATGGTTTTTTTTTTGAAACCGATGAACAACCCTATCCCAGTGATTGAGACTCTGTTATTTCATGATAGTTATCTCTGTATCTGGGAATAAATCTTATCATTGTCTTAGCTTTATTTAACTTTTTCTCTGTCCAGTTTTAGTCTTGACTTTGGATTATATTGACCTTTGAAATCCCAAAAAAGTTATTTTTCTTCATATTTAGGAGTGAAACTTTTGTTTATAACCCCTTTATCATCCTCTTGAAAATGACAGAGTTCCTTTTAACGATGAAAATACCTCAAGGTCATAGATCTCCTGATTTTTTATTTGACCTGATAGCAGAGCCAGACTTCATTAGATACGGTGATTCTGTTTTTGTCACCCCTTCCCCATTCATAACATAAACACAAAAAATAAAATAAGGAGTGGAAGAAATTTCACTGTGGACTTGAATGACTCTCACAAGGTTTTGTTTAGGGTGAAGGTGTATATATTTATATTTTAGGAAACGTTCATATTTATATATAAAGTAAATTCTCTATATAAATATGCTATTTGAAATATTTGTGTTACTATATATTTATATTAGTATATTTTATGCAAAATACATACATAAAAATACATATTTTATGTATGTATATGTTATGTAACATTAGTGTAATCAAATAAATGAATATACATACTATATAAAATTCAAAATATAAATAAACAGATATATAAATATATACATTTAAATACTGTGGTTATGTATCTATATACAACTATCTACATAATACAAATATACATATGTATTTATATTTGGGGGACGTTTCATATGATACTCTAGCAATTCCTTAAAAAAATTACCCAAAGTAAATACATTCTTGGCTGATACAGTGTTGTATGTAAGTGTGCATGGATGCTTAGGGAGGTAATAATGTTTTATTAATTTTTAAGCAGAGTTTAAACTAGTTCTTGAGAGAATGAGCAGTTAAGTGAACAAATTTTCACAGTAAGTTATCATACCCCTTTTCTTTGGTGGCTTAAGTTTTGATACATTAATATTCTCTACACATAAGGGTGTTGGGGGTGGGTGCATGGCAGTGGCCTTAATTGTGTTGGTAACAGAAGGTATTACAAAGCTGAGGGAGGTCCGTTGGCACACGAGAGGGTAAGAGAGTAGAAAGAATAAGCCAGTGATTTGAGCTGTTTATGTTAAAGGCTACTTGACTTTCTGTGGAAAAGATCCTTCACCCTGTCATTGGGCATGGAACTGGCAGCTGGAGTGTTGTCTCTGACTCCTAAAAACCAGGCGAATGAGCCTGTTGAAAGATGGGGTCAGCTATGCTCCAGCTGCCACATGCCCTGAATGAAAGTCACAAAGAGACTCATACACGCCACTGAGCAGGACTGCAGTGAGGAGCTAGGAGCTTTTAACTGCCAGTTTGTCCACAGTTTCTAAAGGACTAATTATTAAGAAGCTTTAAGAGCCATGGTGATGGAAATGGTTACTGTTTAAAGATTACCAAGAACGGTGCTTAAAAAGGTGTTGGATAGGAGTTTTCCTTTAGCATTAATGGCCATTAGCCACAGGCTAAGGTTGAAACCCACTGCTATCAAAGGTTTGTTTTCTCCTGATAGCTCTGTAGCTGTAAGCTTATTGGGCATTAGCTCTATCACCAGGGCACTATGGCAAGGCTTGAAGTTCTGTAAATACAGGTGTAGTGCCTGTTATGGGAGGGACACAAGACAGCAACTCAGTGTATTTGGCTGGATATTTCCTGGTAGTGCCAGAGTAAGAGCTGGGTGAGTGGTTACTGAGACATGTCCAGACATTGCTCCATCTCTTTTCCTTGGGATCCCAGCCTCAGGACAGAGGATAAAGAATTGTGTCAGAATTTACTTCATGGTAGTGAAATGGTCCAATTTAGTTGTCTTCTAAAACTGCTTCAGCTAACATGGACCTCTAGGGTCAAAGAAAAGGAAATGCTTTAGAACATGAAAGTGATCGAAGGAATCACTCTATTTAATCTTTCCAACTTCTTGTTAAGACATACTCTTTGGAAGTTTAAATGTTTGGATGCTTGAAGTTTTGAAGGACAACTCTGATCTTTGACACTTCTACTCCATTCTGTCAAAGGTTCAATTCCCTTAAGAGTTTCTCATCATCATCTGCAAACACCTACTGAGTGTTTCTCCATGATGATGCTTTCCTAAAGCTTCTCCTAGGTTGTCTGAAGCATCTGGTAGTTCACAGTCCTTCTAGGAAAGTTTGGAATTATTTAATATTTAAATAGCAACCTTTTTATGGGAACTTCATTATCACTTTTGAGGCCTTCCTTGTCTGCCAGTTCAAGTCAGTAGTATTAACTAAGCATTATGGTATGCCCTGCATGAGGACTGGACCTCAAGGGACTTGGAGGGAGGGTGTCACATGGATTTCATATATATTAAGCAGTTAGAGAACATTATAAGAAAATATAACTTTAAAGATTTATTTGTGTGGTACAAGCTCTTAAGTGTAGGACGGATCTGCATAACTGAGTGTGAATCCTGGCTCTACCACTCTAGATAAATCAGTCTCTCTAATCCTCATATATCTAATAGGGTACTGTTAACTATCTCCAGAATTATTGAAAGAATTAAATAACACAACAGAATACTACTCAGCCATAAAAAAGAATGAAAATTTGCCATTTGGGAACATGGATGGACTTGGAGGGTATTATACTAAGTGAAGTAAGTCAGACAGAGAAAGACAAATACTGTATGATATCACTTACATGTGGAGTCTAAAAAATACAACAAACTAATGAATATAACAAAAAAGAAGCAGACTCATAGATATGGGGAATAAACTACTCATTACCAGTGGGGGAGAGGGAAGGAGGGAGGGACAATATAGGGGTAGGGGATTAAGAGGTATAAACTGTTATGCATAAAATAAGGATATACTGTACTGTGTAGCCAGTATTTTATAATAATTCTAAATGAGATATAACCTTTAAAAATTGTAAATCACTATATTATACACCTGTAACTTATATAATATTGTACATCAACTATACTTCAATAAAAACAGAAGAAAAAGGAAAAAAAACCCCTCAAGAATTAAGTAATATACAAAAAGTGCCAAGCACATCATAGGTATTCTGCACATGCCAGTTAGTACCACATAGGAGGGGGAAGACTTACAAAGAGATAGGGAAATGTGATCTGGAAGATGAAGAATGGGGAAGGCATGGTTAGCAGAGAGAAGTGATGAGTGTATTTGTAAGGTGGTGGGAAGGGTATATGAGTTAAGACAGGCAGCTGGGAATGATTGAGGTGTAATGTGGCCCGACTGGGATGGAGGGTTGTACAGAGAAGTAGTGGATAAAAAAGAATGACTTGCAAGGCCAGCTAAGAAGTTTAATTAGATCCAATACGCAGTTGAAAGTTATTTGAATACAGGTGGTGTTTTGGAGAGATTTTTGCAGTATGTAAAACTAATGCAGAGCTTTATGAGGAAGGTATTATTATTATCATCCTCATTTTCCAGGTGGGAAATTGTGTTTGGAAGAGGTCTAAGAAAACTTACATGTTTGTATTTACTATGTGAATAACACTAATGGCAATCATAATGAAAGAAAATGTTAATTCATGATCCAGCCATCCATACAAATCAGTGTTTTCATTTTCTCATATTCCCAATTGATGTTAGTTTTTCTTTCAGAAAATGGAATAATTGCTATGAATATTACTTGAGTTAATTTTTCTTGTTACTTTAAATAGTCCCTGGCACATAGTAGGCACTCATTACATGTTAGCTATTATTTTTACCCTAATACAGACCAAGAATTTACAGAGTAGATGAGACACTCTATATTAACAGACTGCTTAAGTGCATTTTGGCAGGTAAGTTTTGTGACCTTCCTATTTTCACTCACGACTTTGTAATGGTTTCATGTGCAAGCTAAATACAAAGTCCTAATCTTTTCCAGAACAGAATGAGGTATGACTGATATGCAAGGTATCTGCAATTTAAAGCTTAATTTTTGGTGGCCTTTCAGAGTTTGCTCTCATTCACCTGCAAGTATTGGGGGGAAAGAACAAATAATAAATTTATTACAAAAATTTTTGTTCTGAATATCAGTGAGTAATCTATGGTAGGAATTTGTTGTTGGCTTAAAATAAATATATATTTTATACTTTTCCTAGAAAAGAGATGAATTTATTTTTTGATTGTTACATTCTTGGCAGTTTTACAGGATGAATACTCAAGATTTTAGTGTGTTCTAATAGTTGGTGAGGCAGTTTATGTCCAAACGTCCTCATTCTTAAACTTTCTTGTGGGTTATGGGGGAGTTAGCAAATGAGCATGTTGTATCAGTTACTCACTTTGCAATAATTTATTTCTGGATTAGTAAAACTGTGAATTCCTCTCTAAATGCTAACCCTGAGTTTTCTAAAGATTTTCTGTTCATGTTTTTAAATCTTAGCTGTTGAATACCACTTAGATAGACTCATTATTTTTCAAATGCTGAAGTCTAAGTTGTTGAATAAGCAAGACTAACCTTTGACATGAAAGAAAATTTAGAGGAAAGAGGGATTTCATTTGCTTTTCATTTTCAAGGCCATGTCTTGTAATATGAATTTATTAGGAACATGTGTCACATTTTCCACACCTCTGTGTCCTTTGGGACATAAACATTTAGGGAGATCCATGGGCACAAAGACTGTTCTGTGCTGGGGAAAATGATAAAAAAAATTAAGAAATTGGAATTGAAAATAACACTTCTTTTACATTCTTTGTATAAGTCAGTAAGCTTTGTGGGCTTTTGGGTCTTCTCAAATCTCCTTGAAGGCATTTGTGGAACAATTAAAGTGACTGGAGTTGCCATTACATCTTTTCCAGGGAGCCTGGGAGGAAAGAAGGCTCATTTACAGTGTAGTCTGGTAAATGGGTTACACCTCTGCTAAGAGGATTGTATCTTTTACAGCTATAACCAATAGCTCAGAACATCAGTTGGTAAGTGTATCTGGGTTTTAGTTAGTTAGTGCATGAAGATACAGAGACATTAATAAAAATCATTCATGTGTTGATGTGCAAGGGCTTTCATTTGCTTTATGCTCCTTTCCCCCCTCTCTCTCTTTCTTCCTTATTTATTTCATTCATTCACTTTTTAAAATCAGCATTTTATAAAATTTTATAAATAGGCAATTTTATACTTGCAGCATAGAGAATTTTCAGGTTCTTCTGGAGAAGAGACTCAAACCAGGAGGATAGGTAAAGATAAGAAAACTTAAGAAAAAAATGTTCTGATTGCTCTGAATTCACTGGGGATATACTGAAGTGAGATTTTTGAAGCATTATTTATTTGAACAGTCTGGCACTATCATCACCTTTGATTTCACTCATAACTTGTTGAGGATATGATTTTACCACAGAGTTATTATGTACAACACAAGTCATTTTTGTTGCTCTTTCCCCCTTCGTTTTCTTTCTTTCTCTCCATCCCTTCCTCCCTTCCTCTATACATTCTTCCCTTCTCTATTCCTTTTTCACGACCTCCCTCTCTTCCTTCATCCTTCCAGTGTTTTCCTCTTTTTTTTAATCACCTCAATATCCACAACTCAGCCAAAATAGTGAACAAAGTACAAACTCTTATGACAGTTGATTTGGGATACTGTGATTTGCTACCTTAGAGCAGTTATTACTGTCTTGCCTCATTCTGTTTTGCTATGTACTACTGTTGGAAAGATTGATTTTAGAGGATTGGCTAGCAGAGCAGCAGTCACTCTCATTGCACTTAGAAGTGCAAGGAAGGTATAGCATCTTTGCTTTTTTCCATTGCTGACAGTCTTACTGGGTAGTTAAGACAAAAATAACCTTTATGCTTTGCAATTTACAATTTTTTACTCTTGTCTGGTTTAGTCTCTTTTTGATGGCTTAGTGTCTTTTTTTTTTTTAATTAAACTCATGGCCCCTCAGATTTCTGTCCCCTTCCTGTGCTTTTTTTTTCAGTATGGAGTCTGAGAGTGATTTCATGGTGGCAGGGGAAATTGGAAACTTCTGTCCATATGATATCCTCTGGATCCTTGCTGTGTTTTGAGTTATAAAGTCCATGATAAAGTGATGTTCGTTATAAAAGTCTCTGATTGCTAAGCAAGAGGTGTGTTCTCTTTTCTTGCCAAGGTAACCATACATGCACTCAAGGACTCAGCTAGAGTAGACTACATAGGTCTTATAAGTTAGTTAATTACTAAGAAAAGTCATTTCTTAGGATAGCCCAAAGATTATTGTGAAATGTCTGTGAAGAAGTTTGTCAGGTGACTCTGAAAGCAAGTACTCAGTCTATTTAACTTGAGAAAGCTGTCTTTTCCCATCTGCAATCTACACATTTGCAGCCCAGGTCTTAGTACCTCAAATACAAAAATTCATTCAACTTGGTCCAAATTACGTCATGCAGAAAATTTTGACATTAACAACTGTGTTTTCATTTTTAGTAATTCTTTTTTTCAAAAATGGCCTTTATCTCCATTTCAGGCAGCCTGAGCTCCCTATTTCAGAGAAGGAAAGCCTGGCAGAACAATTGAAAACAAACCAGTTGATCCCACTTTCTAAGTTTAAAACTCTGGTGGAAACAGTATTTGAAAGAAAGGATTGGAAGATTAGCAAGAACTCATAATAATGTAAGAAGAATGTTGTTCCTTTCCTAGACTTGATAAGAATTCCTTGGTCTGTGGAGAAAGAATTGGAAAGGAATGGCATCAGACACTGGTGGAGGTCTCAGGCAAGAAGTCCTGTGCTTTTTCCTACACCTACTCCAGTGACAGTCTTTGCCCCGGGGTTAGGTGAACTCAGAGGAGAGGGGGTTATGTGCCCCTTTCCCTGCCTGGTTGCCCAGACATGCCATGGTCCTTATCCATGGAGCTACAGAGTAGCTGGAACGACACAGAGTTGCTAGGAGAAGGGTCTTATGGAGAATCTCTTGTGCTCATATGTGGTGTGAGAAGTATCTAAATCTTTCCCCATACAGCCAAAAGTGGTGTAGATGTGGCCCTGAAAGCAGGCAGTTGTGGAGGGGCCTTGTGTTTGTAACAGGGGACCGCCACTGGGGAGCAGCATAGATAGTGGCTATCGCTCAGTAGATGCCAGCACGGAGATGCGGTGCCTTCCATGAGTCAGATGGAATAAGGTGCATATCAACAGAAGTCAGCATGGACTGAGGGGCAGGTTCCTTTCCCTGATGCTATGATACTAAGCCAACTAGAACTTGAATGGGTTTGGGGAGAGAACCCTAAATTGAATTTACTCTGATTTGACTGAGAGAGTACCAAATTACCTGAATTTAACTTCAGTCAGTGAGTTTAAGTTTTCTGTTATCAAGTGGACTAGAGAGTAAGTTGAATTTCATAAAAAAGTACAGTTCTTATAGTGGGCCCATTGCGTAGAGTTCCTAGCAAGTATTAGCAGAAATGGTGAAAAAAGGGGCAAGGAACAGGTAAATATTAAGCAGTTGATGATGTCTGCTTAAGTAAGATGATGTCTTTTAACTTGGAGCAGAGCTGGTCCAGAAATGAATTAAGGTGTCGCCCTATTAGATATTCAGCAGGAGTGATTCTTAGTATCCTGCACAGTAATCCAGTAAGCTCTCTTCCACCAGTATGATCTAGAATCTTTTAAAGAGTTTCCACCACTTCTTGACAGCTAGATCATTTGTAAGAGTGGTGAGATTTGTTGGTGGAAGCTTAGGGAGTCATCTTTGATGTAAAGGAGAGCACACAGACTTGGAGTCAAACATATGTAATTCTGAATTCTGTATCTTCCCTATACAAGCTATGCACCCTCCTTTTTCTTTTATGTAAAGAGGAGTTAATAATAGCTCTGGTAGACTTCTGTTCTTTTGCTTCAGCCTCCTCACCTTATTCACATAATACCATTCCTCCCCACTCTAAGTACGTGAAATTCAAAAGGTGCTGACTCCACTTTTAGCTGCATGTGACCCAGGCCTGGCTAATCAGTGCTTTTTGATTCTCTGTCACGGTGAGTGGTCCAACGATAGATACAGGACCTAAATTACTCAAAACAGAGTAAATTTCAGGAATTTTGTTGAAATAATTGGGAAGAAGCAGCCTACTTTCCCCAGTTGCTAAGCTTGAGTTAGAACCCTGAAACTACCAGGTGCCATCACACTGAAGAAAGCCCACCTAAGAGTGAAAACAATGCAGAGAAAAACTGAATTGAGAGATGGAGAGTCTGAATTCTTATGGCATGATCTGAGATCCTGAAGTCAGTGACACCTGAGATCCAGAACTCCTGTATTTTTCTAGTGGGACTATAGGGGCTAATGAACAGCTCCCCATTTTTCCCCCTTCAAGTTTGGAACCAACTGAGTGCTAGCAACAGAGTTAGACATATAAATCAAAATAGCAGCTGTAATACTAATAAAAGCTAGATTAGTGAACATAGTTTACATGTGCAGGTATAGTGGACTTCCTCGTATTCTCTCCTGAGTTGGATTTATTGAGCCTAATGTTGCATGGTAATCTTAGCACATGGTAGAAAGCGGACCAGAATACTCTTCTTATAGTTAGGTAGGGTCGCAGATCTCTTAGCCAGGGAGAAGAGGCTGAGCTAAGAAGTACCCTCTCCTAAATACACCAACCTTCTAAGTCCTTCTCCTCTCACAGGATAACTAAGTAGGTATGGGGAGAGATCAGGACTGTTGAGACAGAAGAAAATCCACATGAAGCCAGAGCACCAGAAGTTTCCCTTAGTCTTTTCGGTTCCGTGAAATGATAAATTATTTTTTGTTTTATGTTTCTATCACTTGCAACTGAGAGAGTCTCGACTAAATCCCGTTCATTCACGTGACCAGTTATGGGCAGGTAATATGCTTTATGTTGGAGCTACAACAGCGAACAAGTTCTTATACTCCATGACTTGACAGTCTAGCTGGGGGTGTGGACAGTATGTAAGCTATTGCTTTACTGTGTGATAAGCACCAGAATAGGGTTAAGAATTCGATGCTATGGGAGCACATTGCTCTGGGGCGATAATGAATGATTTCCTAGAAGATTTCTGTGAGGATTAAATGAGGCAGTGTAGGTAAAGTTCTTGTTTTACAATAGGCCTCAGTAAATACTAGTTTTACTTTTCTCTTTGACAGGGTCACCCCTTGAAGGCTGGGAGCTTGACTAACCTTTGTGAGCCTTTGTTTTCCAGTATGTAGGACAGTACTCTGCACATGATGTGTACTTAAAAAAAGTGATTTGCAGAATGATTAAGGAATTATTTAATAATTTCTGAAATCTATCTGATGATAAATAGAACTACTTTCCGAAGATACAGGTCTGAAAATTTGTAATTTGCAAAAAACCGAACTCTTTAATATTTTACTAGAAATTTGAGAAATTTGAGAAAAAGGAAAATCCTTTGTGAATACTTCACTAATCCACTTTCCAGCTACTGCCAGACTGTCATCAGAGCATAGCTCCAATCATTACCAGCATCATCATGCTAATACTATACCATGGTTTACAAAAAATTTTCTATGCAGTACCTTATTTCATTTTTTAAAATAAACTTTATTTTGTAGAACAGTTTTAGATTTACAGAAAAATTGTGAAGCTAGTACAGAGAGTTCCCATATACTCTATACTGTCTTAACCTTATTATTACCATATTAGTACAGTATGTTTGTTGCAATTAATGAACCAATATTGAAATACTACTACTAACTATATTAAACTTATTCTCATTTTCTTATTTTTCACCTAATGTCTTTCTTCTGTTTCAAGATCCCATCAGGGATACTGCATTACATTTAGTCATCTCAATTCTTGGCCATGACAGTTTCTCAGACTTTCCTTGTTTTTGATGACCTTGACAATGTTGAGAAGTACTGGTCAGGGATTTTGTAGCATGTCCGTCCCTTGGGATTTGTCTGATTATTTTTTCTCATGTTTAGACTAGGTTTATGAGTTTTGGAGAGGAAAACTACAGAGATAAAGTACTATTTTCATAACTTTAAAAAGTATATAGTATTAACATTTCTTATCATACTTAATGTTAACTTTTTTAGCTCGACTGAAGTAGTGCTTGTCAGATTTCTCCACTGTGAAGTGACTCCTTTTCTCCCTTTCCACACTGTAGTCTTTGCATTACTTAGTTTTCAAATTGTCAGAGACCCACCTTACTAACTGCCATAAACCGTGGTGACATGAACAGAGATAAACAAGTTGCGTAAATCATAGTTTGTTATGAAGATCAAATAGGTGATGCTTCTAATGTGCTTTGAAATCTGTTAAACATATACATTTAAGCTAATATTTTTACTGAAAATCCAGAGAAATAAATATTCAAGAATTTGATGGCTTGGTTCAGGATAGTGGGAGACAAACTCTGTATAAGAGTTTTCTGATCTTTCTTAAAACTTACATCTTTTTAAGTGACCATCTACTTCTTTTAAGTACAAAGCCAAAATGATATGCCTTTCTGGTGCATGCTTGTCAATTGTGGTTTCTAATGCAGAAATTTTGAGCAAGAGCAGGAGAGTCATGCTCTTCTTAGATATTTAGGGCGACAACAGAGGCAAAAATGGTCTACTTTTACTCCCATTTTCTTCTCATTTCCTTAAATTGGGACTGGAAATATGAGAGATGAAAAATATGAGGGGGGGGAAGGGAGAGGTAGGGAGTGGACCGGAGGAATTAGCCTGGGAGTGGCAGCTTCTAAGTGATTTATTATGGACTAGGGAAGGCTTAGCATTTCTTCCATATTTTTCAGGAAGGATATGATGAGTTGCAATAACAATCTAGTGACTATTGCAGACTTGTTTGAATAAATCCTTCTTTATGCCTGCTTCCTTTTAAACTCGAGTTGAGTACCTACCTCAGGTTAAATGGCTAATCAGTTTTCTTCTGCCTCCGAGAAGAAACATCTCTGAGGAGCCTTACAATTTTACTTGTTCAGGAATGTCAACATTTCTCCAGGTTCAGCTTGAACCAAAGGCAAAGCAATACCAGTAGTTGCTCTTTGTGAAAATAACTTCTCTCTTCAGGCTTTAAATCATGTCTTTTTCCTTTCCGCCACTGGTTTTCTCCTTTGCGATGGAGTATTTTCTGATTATTTTCCCACAACCCCTCCAGGGACTCCTACATCTATGGGAATTAAAGGCAATCAGAATGATACCTAATTTTCTTTATTTGTATTGTAGCGGAGTGTATATGCCCAGACAATTACTCTGTGTGTTCATTAACAAGAAATATTTGGTGAAATCTGAGACATCAAATTTGATTTTACTTTGTTGATTTCATATCCAGAGATCCTACTCTGGGGGTGCTGTTGTGGAGAGGGGGTTTTTATAGGGTAGGCAGTGGAACATGATGTTTAAGGCTGTGAGCTCTGGAGCCACATCACCTAGGTTCCAAGCTGAGCTTTACCATGTACTAGCAATGTGACCTTGGACAAGTTACTTAACCTCCCTGTACCTCAATTTCTTTGTTTGTAAATGGGGATAATAATAGTCCTAATTCATAAGGTCACTGTGAGGATTAAACAATTTAATATATGTAGGATCCTTAGAACAGTGCCTGACATAGTGAATCTTTTGTGTTTACTGCTTATTAATATAATGATAATAATATAGATACATCAACATATATGCTAATATTTTGTATTTGTCTTCCCTCCCACTTTACTTTCTATCCTGACTGTAATCAGCATTATTTGGGCTCCCTTTACATCTGACTTCATTTGGGTTTAGCCAGAGGAGGCCCTGAGAGGACGTGGATACATAAAAGGAAAGAGGGGTGTGGGTGTCTTTCCTTTGCTTCCTCCCTGCTTCCTTGTAGCTGTTTCTCCTATATGTAGATGTACTCCTCCGTGGTTCAGCTCCTGTTGGACAGACCCTCCTGCCGCTTCAGCTCTTACTCGGCTCCTTTAACACCATTTCCTCCTCTTGTCCAGTCAGCTCTAGGAATGGTAATACTTTCCTGTGGTTGAATTTCCAGATGCCTCATCATCCTTTGTTAGTTAGCTTGGTTTTCCCCACATCTTTGTTGTTAGTTTCTTCATTAGCATCTCTTCATTTGAACCATTTGGGGAGAATTCTATTTTCTGAAGGGACCATAACCCATATAAAATTTTTAACTATATTTCTATTTGACAGTTTTGTAATGTCCCAACTACGAGCTTATTCCTTGTAATATGCTAGGAAAGTTTCCCTAGAAACTAGTGATTATTACTTGTAAACATTTAGCCTCTTCGTTGTTATCTTACATTTCTTGAGACAGGAATTAGATTTTGAGTGTGCATATGTATGTATATATGTTCCTGACACAGGGCCAGGTATATAGCAGGTGGTAAAATATAACCCCCTAGTATTAAAGGACATTTCTGTTCAGAACAGTGAACATGATGGTTTACTCCAGTGACACATTAAGGGCTTTGCAACTATAGCAGCTTTAGTTTCAACCTCTTTACAGTTACTTGTTAGGCTTTAAAGGATTTATTGCTTGTGAAAGGTGCCAAAATAATAGCACTAAGAAAGAAAATCCCATAGTCTCACAACAGACTGTGACTATCCAAGCTTCCTCTGCCTCCTGCCAGAGAGCTCAGTGGAGCTGATTGAAAGATTAGCTCATTTTCAGCTGAAGTTTTGATGTTCAGGGAGACTGGGAGGTTTACCTTCCCCTCAGGAAATTCTATGAAAGAACTAGATTAAGTGTTTTCTCTTTCGGAAGAGTCTCTCAAGCAGCCCTCCTGCTGCATCCTTGAATAGACTCAGGCTTTTTAAGAGAGAGCAGTTAATTAATTTTGTTTTTATATACTTTTTTTTTTCTGCAAAGGAAGATGCTTGTAAAGCAAGCATCCTGGTCAACTGCTGAAATAATTTGGTGAGCTGGCTAATTGTAAAGAAGATCCTAGCTATAACTTATTAACACCTAGCAAACAAAGTACTTAAATGCAGCTGTAGACGTACATATTTAATCTTCATGTGCACAGAAATGGAAGTGTCTCTAATTTGAGTTACTTATGCATATAGCTCTTGGAGGCTTATTTTCTTCTTTGGTAAAGCAAATGGTAACACCACCTATCTTGTAGGTTTGCTGTGAGAATTAGCGATGTTTACAAAGCACCTAGAATGCAGTTAAGTGTTCAACAAATGCTAGCAAGGAGTACTGATAAAAGCTAAGTTAGAAACTTTTTTAAACTGAAAATGAATAGAAATAATTACTATATTTACTTGATCTGTATTGTTTTTATGTTGTACCCTGCATATTTTTTTTGCAAGTAGACCAAAGTTGGTCATTGCCATGGGGAGGAGTATTTTTACAAAGGAAGTTCTTGGGAAAAGGCCACTTACCTAACCACAAATGGGAATTTTCTTGATCGGGTTAGATTACAACAGCTCAGTCAAGGATAGGCAAGCTCCACTAGGTGGTAGCATTGCCATCTGGCCCAATAAGGGAAGCTACAAGAAACTGGCTGAAGATTATGTGAATATTAAAGACAGAAGTTTGGACATGAATATCAAGCCTGCTGAGGGCCAAGCAATATGACTTTTGACATGTCCTAATTGAGAGCCAAGAGGGCTTGTATGGAAGACTGTCACGTCTATCACATGTATGCTCTTAAGATGTATTTATTCACACATGTGCGCGCGCGTGCACGCGCACACACACAAACACACACACACAAAGTAGACCTAGGGAATTATGCCATCTGGGATCCAAAACTAGAAGAGCAGATTTCCCTCAAGGAGGTAAAAAATGTAACATATAATATGATAATTACATAGTGCACACAAGATGTGTTTTGAACTTTACAGAAACAAACCTTTCAGGCTCAAGTTCTAGTGCCAAATAATAATAGCCAGAAGAGAACTACATCTTGTGTTTTTTTTTATAATCCCTTCCAGGTCCTCACATACACCAAATTGTGCTCAGGAAAGTAGGGACAGCACATACTTTTCAGGGGAAGTTCAGTAAATTGAACTCTTTGGATCAAAACACTAGCAAAACAGCATTGAAAAATCACAATATTTAACTCCCCTTTCAGAGTGCACACAAATATTAGGAAAATATGAAGGTACCTTAACTTAAGAATTATTTTAAAATTTTGGGCTTGATTTTCTGACTCTGGATTTTACTTTCAGACAAGGCTTTTTTAGAAGTCATTTAGTGCTTTAGTGTTTTCTTTATTCTTTACATATCAAAGTTTTCTTTTTCTTGTTCTTTCTCATCATTTCTTTCCCCATAATGATATTTATTTTCCCCTTTGTATTGAAAATAAGATAGGTGGAAAGAGATGAAACTTTTTATGATTCCATTTTACCATATTTCTCTATGTTAACAGTGGAATTCATTCAACATATAGCTCATGATGGAATTAAAACATGTAATATATATCCAACTGGCATTTCTTATACCTAAAAATTATGTAAGTAGGTGGAGTTTAATGTTAGAACTCATTCTAACGTAAGGAGTAAGAACCTTTAATTTTCCTCTACTAGCCCTTTTCCTTGGCTTCTCCTGATGGAATATGCTTCTGAGGTGGATACCCCTGGAATTTGCCCTAATATTCATGACTGCTCCTAAGCTATTCAAATTTGTGAGAAGTAGATTTTTGACTTCCATGAGACTTGACTGACTCCTCTGACCCTGGGACTTCTCAGGTCAAAGGATTCCCTAGAATTCAGGTGGTGGCAGTACTGACTTCAGAATTCTAGAACTGCTTTGCAGAAAAAACCAGGAAAAATGATCTGTCAAAAACTCAAAGATTACTATGGAAACAGCCATGAGTCTAAATACTGTCTTTTCTAGGCTAGAACAGGCATAAATTGGATGATAGGAATGGATTTTTCTGAGAGTGAGTGACAGTGGCCTGTGCTCTCAGCAAAGTGTGTGTATATATGTGAGTGAGCTTCTTCATAATCAGGAAGTTGGGATTGTTGTAATCTCCTTTGAGTCTTCATTTGAAATTGATTTTAAGTGCTATTAGCTTTTGAGGTAAAGGAAGGAGGAAAGGGAGTAAAAGGTTAATTGCTGGGGGTAGATGCATAAAAAGGTGGTTCCGTAACAGGACACTTGAGAGCCAAATTTTAAGCTAGATGAGATTTGAGATATCTTCTTGGCCATTTTCCTTTCTGCATTGAGAACCTTTGTAAATTACAATCTGGATCTTGCTTCTGTAGAAGTTTAAAAAAACTTCAAACACTGATTAGCCTTCCAAGGTGTTTGAAGCCTACAGGAGATATAAAATTTTCCATGCTTTCTACTCTAAACTTATCAACAAAACTGAGTATAAATAAATAAATAAACAAGATTATAAAATATTTCTAGTCATATTTATCTTATTTGATTTTTTGGCATAAGGAAATTTTTATTTTAAGATTGGCTAATTGTTTTACCCTGCCACAGTTTAAGAAGAGTAATTACAATATACCATCCACTCCTTTGTCTATGGATTTTTACATTTTTAAGAGAATAAAAGCCCCTTAATATTTTGTGCAATCATGGTGGTCTTCTTTTCTTTACATTCTGAAGGATACCATAGCTGCCAGTGGATAAAATTTCCTTTGGGAGTAGAGATAAACTTCCACATAGGATTATTTTGTAGTAAAGTCAGAAATGTGAAGCACATGAATTAAATGGTTAAGAAGTGCTTGCAAGCCGTGATATCAGAGGAAATAACATTTATTAAATGAAAGCTGAATACTTTCTTGAGGGGAAAAAAATTTCCTCATTTTCATCAGCTAATAATCGAAACAGTTTGACACTAACCAGAGAGAGCCAAAAAATATGGAAACAATTACTGAATTAAATGAAATATCACAAAATTATATGTTATTTTGCATTTTGGTAAATGCAAGGTAAAAGCATTTCATGAAGATTCTATTATATATTGACCAAATAAAAGAAAAAGTTTAGGAGTGGGTTTAAAGGCAAAAGTAAGAAATGTGATTATCTTAAGATACCAGTAGAAAAATGTATGTGTTATTCTTACTTCCACATGCACAATTCTACTTTAAATCACACTGCTGACTGCATTTATTATTAGGTTGGAATAATCAATTCTATGACGGAGTAAACTGGTTTCACTGACAAGAAAAAGATGCCTTACAAGTCTGGTTGGAGGTTTGATCAAATGCATATAGTTACTTTGTCTCAAACAAAAAAGTGATGGTGATTGTCATTAAATCTCAAACTCTGTTTTTACTTTTATGAGACTGTTACACACCCTAACTGCATTACCACTACAATAACAAAATCACGTTTCCTGCTATTTCATGAAATCTGAAATGGTGATGAAAGACATTTCCTACCAACGATGTTAGTGGTTATTTAATTGCCATTAGATGGTAATGAAACTCTTTCTTGTGACTTACCCATGATGAAGTGTTCTTGTTCAGATTGTGTTAAACAAAATGGCTGCCGCCATATTAGATGTTTTTTCTGAAAACTAGGTTTTCATTACTCAAATAATATTAGCAGAGCAAGCTGAATTATGTTTGGCATTAGCTTTTGAATTATTGCTTCTGAATAGTGTTTTTTAAAAAATTGGATTACCTTACTCTTCCATATTAGGGATAACATATATTTTTTTGCAATGTTAAGAAAACACCCACTTTTCATTATTTGACGTAAAAGTAATTTGCCCACCCTAGATCTCAAATTTGTTCTGTTTTGTCAATTTCAGCTACTAGTATCATTATTAGTATTGTTTTTTCTGAACACCAGACCTGTACTAGGGTCACATCCATGGGATATAAAGCAAATTAGAAATTTTAAGATGGTTTTTCTTTTGGCTTGAAATATAAAATAAAGGATTTCATAATAGTCCTGTCTTTTCTCTCATTAATCTCGGTATTTTCCATTACCTTGTTAGCTTCTCTCTTTATTTGATATTCTGGGGAAGGTTGGGAGAGAAAGAAAAGAAATGAAGACCGTAAAACAGGAAGAAAGATTACAGCATCAATTCAGAAGTGGAGAAGCAACGTTAACATTGGAATTAAGAAAAATTTCCCTATGTCTTAAATCCTAAACAAGGCTTTTGATATAAAGTTGAAGATACTGTGGTTAGTTGAAAAAAGAAGACACAAATATATAAAAAATGGAGTCTATTTTCTCTGCCCTTTACTCTAGGTTTAATAACATAACTTACCTTGGTTAACTGAATGCTAGGAAATTTGATTCAAGCAGGTGTTTGAAGAGTGCTTGCATGCTGGAGCTTACTCTATCTTGCTGTTCTCTACCATCCTGAGACACACAAAATAGAGACAAGCTCTCCTAGCTATGGTTTCCCTAGGTCAACAAGCCTGCCAACCCTCAGACATGTGAGTGAGCTATTGTAGATTGCTCAGTGCCAGCCAAGCTGGTATAGACCAGAAGGTCTGCTCAGCCAACCCTTAGAATCATAAGAAATAAAAATGTTATTTCAAGCCATTGAGTTTTGGGGTAATTTTGTATGCAAGCAAAAGCTAATTGATACAGATACAAAAAATGGAAACTTTGTTTTTGGATGAAAAATATGCTAAAGTTTTTGTTTTTGTTGTTGCTTTTAAATTTCTTTTTGAAAAAAGTGCTCCGGTGGAAAACTTGGTTTTAGGTTTCATGAACTCACTGTAGCTTGGGGAGACCACACTATAAAGAGTGAATGACTTGAATCATTCTAGTTGAAAACTATACATTTCTCTTGAATTCCCGGATGCTTTTCAAAGCTGGTTAGCTTTGTAAGAATTGGTTGTAGTGTTCTGTCAGGGTATCATCACATTTTCTATTCATCTTTTTATTTCAATTTTGCTATTGTGTTTTTATACTGTTTTTTAAATGTACACTTGAGAACATTTGGGAACCAAACACATTATCTACTGCTAATTTAATGTTACACATCATAGATGTAAGTAACATTAGCACTAACATTTTTATATTCCCATTAGAATATGTATCAAATCCTCAAAATTATCCAAGAAAGACTTACTGTATTTACTGTCAATAATAATTATATCTCAGGTGTATGTATAGAGTACATCTTTCATCTACTGGGGAATATCCAGATGATTAAAATTCATTTATACTTGAATATATACTCCCTATTTTTTTATAATTGAAAAATTAATTAATATAGATTGTTGATTGAATGTGAGACTGTAGGAAAATTCAAGAAGTTGCAGTACTTAGAAATTGTATTTATCTTATTCTAGGGCTTTCTTGCCTATTGTTACCAAATTAATCTGGGCATTTTGATCAAGCACATTGACTAGGTTCTTTTTGAATAGGTTGATTTGAAGGCTTAAATTTCAGGGACGACCAGAATGACTTTTTATTTTGAGCTTAGATGTTCAGAGTTGCAATCTGTTCTTTTGGACACAAGTCTTACCAGATGATCCAAATCTTTGTAATCAGCTGGCTCTATAATTCTCTTTGTTAGAGAATAACTTTTGAAATTATAATCTAAAATCTGGAAGAGTTACCGCTTCAGATTGGTAACAACTTTGTGTTTTCAAAGACTAAGTATAACTCATGCTTAAAGTCATTATTTTGGGGAAAATTATATGGAATGAGTAAAATAGAGAATTCTTTCTTAGATATGAGAAATAATACATAAAGTTTCATGTGTCTAAAATATGGCTCCAGGTTTTATTGATAGTGATTTCAAATTACATCTGTCAGTTGTGTTTCAAGGCAACTGAGAGGACCAAACAGCCATATTTATGAGTATAATGGACTCACATACTCAGGATGGAAGGAAGGAGGTCCATTTAGATCCAATTTCATGTTGAAGACTTAACTTTTCTCTTGTAACATATTCTTGTCAATTTTATATGAAGCAAGATTATATTTGCTCAGTAGTAGGTTTAGACTAATTCTGTTGCCTTTTTGCTGAAAAGGAACTTTTGAATTTGTTTTTGGGGGAGGGGTAATATCGTGTGGTCATTCTTTTAATAAGAGTGGATAAGAACGAATTATTGATCTGTGAGTACATCATGCAATTCTAGTGCCACTACAACAAATCCCAGATAACTGTACTTTGGAAAAAAAGTGGAATTTAGAGCTAAGTTATTTGGATGTAATCTGCTGATTTGTTGAGTAGCCTTCAACAAATCATTTAACCTCATTTATAGCATGCTTTGAAATCCTTAGGTAAAAGTCTTCATGTCTGAAACAGAGTATCAGACTAGATTCTCATTTTATTCCATACTCAGGGGGAATTTTGAGAGCAGTGCATAGAATGAGAATTTGGCACAATAGTATTATTACGGATTTGGGAACTAAGTGCACATATTCAGTATTTATGGTTCTCAACATTGCAACAGCTCTGGATGATGGAAAAACATTATTTTGTGCAGATTTTTTCGATTGCTGGTGAGACTAGACTAGTTACCATAGAGAGAAATGAACAGGACTCCTTAGCAGTCTGGAAATTAAAAAGAATCACTTATGTTGTGATTTATCAGTCACCAACGAGGGATTCAGAGGTAGTTGAATGAAACTGTCATTTGAAATGTTTCCTTTCACATCTTGCTTTGGGTGTGTCTGATTCTTGGAGAAGTGCCAGGGGATGGCACTGAGGTGGCACTGGGCTTCCCTATGTCAGATACATCTTGTCTGGATGGCTGGAGTCAGACTCAGAGGTGCCTGAGGGTTTCACATGGCCCCTTGGAAAGAGGATCAATTTTGAGAAATGTAAAACCTGCTTTTGCCTATTGCAAATCATATATCTCCTAGATTCTCAAACCAAGGTGTGATAATAGACAGGATGATATTTGGTTGATGCTAGATTGGACATTCAGATAGAGCTGTGATCAGGAATGTATAAATGAAAATCCTCAGGCCCAGACCTGATGCTATACTGCTCATGGAATTAGCCTGGTGGTTGTTCTGGAAGCCTGGTTATAGTTGCATTTCAGTCATGTGGAAGAAGCTTAGTGAGGGAAACTGAAAATATTTCCAGGTTTTTTGAGTCTTTCCACAAATCTTTACTCTGCCCCTATTCTGCATCAGGAATCCATGCGTGATTTTGGGGACATGATAGTGCAGTAGACAGATGCTTAATGATACTACTGCTATGGTGGGTAGCTGCCCTTCTGAATAATGGTTGTTTTTAATAAACGTGTATTTTGGTGAAATGTAAACATTCTGTATATTATGCTTCATTTTAGAATGATGCCCTTCTACAAATATTGCTGTCTGAAGTGAATGTAAAAAACCTTCTGAGATCAACTTATTTCATTTGTCCAATAAGTGTTCAGTTAACCTTATTTTGAGCCCATTTTTAAGTGCTAGGTACTTTTCCACTGAGTTCAAATTGAATTTGTTTTTGGATTAGCATCTGTGACTCTTATCTGAAAAGGTTATTGCTGAGTGAGACTGCTCCTGAAACTGTGACCAGCCTGAAGTATCCGGTTTTACTTGTCTCTGCTGGTTCATCAACATTTGTCTTCCCTGGCATTCAGTTGCTGACTTGGTACAATGTATCAAAGAGGAAGCAGATAAGCAAACATTTTCAATAGCAGATGATAAATGACACAGTAGATATGAACATGGGACATTGGGGAAACACAGAGATGAATCACTTAACTCAGACTAGGGTGGTAAGGGTGGAAAGGATAAAACTCACTTGTATTAGTTATTATTACTGTGTAACAAGTTGCCATAAAATAAAATGGCTTAAGACAATAATAAAGATTTTTTTTTTCACTCTCACAGTTTCTCTGGGTCAGGAATTTGGGAGCACTTAATGGAGCAGTTCTAGCTCAGATGTCTCCAATGAGGAGGTATTGAGATATTAGCCCAGGCTACTGTCATTTAAAAACTTGACTAGAGGTGGAGGATCTGCTTTCAAGGTGATTCATTCACATGGCTTTTAAGTCTGAGTTGTTTGTTGGTGGGAGACCTCAATTCCTTTCTATGGAGACCTTACCATAGGACTGCTTGAGTGTTTTCAAGACATTGATACCTATTTCCTTTAGAGTGAGTGATCCAAGAAAGACCAGGGCAGACACCCTGCTGTCTTTTATGATCTAGCCTTGGAAGTATCCCACTTGCACTTCTGTAGTATTCCACTGGTGTCACAGGCCAGCCTGGTGAAGTGTGGGAGGGGACTACACACAGTGTGAATACAGGGAGGTTGGATCGTTGGGGCCATTTTGAACTGGCTCCACACCAATTTTCAGGGATGCTTAATAGCTGAGATTTGATTCTGGTCCCTGGAGCATTAACTCACTTGGGCCTTGGCAACCACCATTGATATTGTGAGTCTCTGATATTTCGTATGTTATACAGGTTTCTATTACTACTACTCTTTGAATCACGTGGAATAACAACAAGATGTTAGCAAAACAATGGATACAAATGCTTCTTAATTCAATGCTACTGATGAATTAATCCTAGTGGGGACACTGACAAGTTAATAGGTTTTAGACAACATCACAGGGAAAAATCATACTTGTTCTTAAACATGGGAATTATGAAATAATTGTTCTTTCTAATAGGGTTGCTGAAATATCACCATGGGGTTCAAAGTGGGAATCTCTTTCCCTGGAGGCTTGACAATTAGCCATTTGCATATATTGGCCCATATTGTGTGTAGCTCTAATGTGAGTTTCAAGCATATCATGTAGTAGACCACTTAATACTCAATAATGTAAGTATCTCCTAGATTCTGTCTCAGAAAAGTGATGAAGTCAGTATTTGGGTCTTGAGGCCTGAAACCTTTCTTTTGTTGAGTAGGGGAAGTGTATGTTGATGATTAAAAGTTGATGCCCATTATTTTTACTAGATAGTAGTATTTTGCTAATATCATTTCCAGTTTTATGGTGGTATTCAAAGGTGGTTTGGAAAGGGGCTTCACTCTTCTTAATTCCAGTGACCAAAAAGCCACCCTACGTAAACATATCATCTAACTACAGTGTGTTTCTAATATAAATTCCATTTCAGGATTCCAGATTCAGTCTTTTAAGTCCCTTGCATATCAAAATTAGGGCTGCCACTGTTCCAGACAATCACTTGCCTGTCTGTATTAACATAGTTCCACATTAACATAGCTCAAACTTTGCAGCTTGTTAGATTTTGGCATCTGCATTTATCCACATAGAATCTGGCCTCTTTCTCCCAATTTGTCATTATAGAAGAGCTCTGAATTGATTGTGATCATAGAGCATTTTCTGCCTATGTCTTACTTGTAGCACAAAGTGGATATTAGCTTTCCCAATTAAAGCAGATTTCCTGCTTTACCAATCACTCTGACGTGCTGAGAGAGCCGACAATTTTAGTACTAAGCTGTTAGAGTCGAATGCACTTATTATAGTATTTTCCATAGTTTGTTATTTGTTGAAAGCAGAGCTATTTTCGCACACAAATGTCCAAGATGCAGAGATTGCTGAGTATATATATTTTATCTTCTCCTTATCTTTTCTTCCCCTAATCTCTGTAGGCACCCCATCACTTACTAGCCTAGCAATATAAGTAGGGAAGCTAAACTTTAATAGATCAGTTACTCAACTCCCCTGGTCACATCCAAGTTCCTTCCTCTGCTAGTAAGAGAGAGGGCAACCACTGGGAGTATCTCACACAAATTTAACTCTACTTCTCACTGGGCTGTTCACTCTCAGGTAGCTCTGGAGCTCTTTAAGATGCACCTAAATTACCTAACCAAGTCCCTAATTTACCTATTGAATGTTGCTTAAATAGTATTTCGTGATGGGATCACTAGCCCTTTCTTCTCCCACGGCAGTCTTCCTTCAAGCATCATTTCTCTATGACAGCCGTCCTATTTTCAAATATTATTGAGGTATCTAGTACAGGGTAGTCTCCCTTTTTCATCTTAGTTTCTTAATGCAAGGGGGAGATATCTTGAAATGATAAGGTTTGGAATCTCTACAAATTCTTCTGTTTCTCTCCTTAGCTCCGTTTTAAATGAGCCCTGCCTCTGGTCTGAACTCAGAAAATTAGAAGCACTGTTCCAGATTTCATGAGTCCCCTGAAGATCCCTTTCCATCAACAGTCCAAACACTGTCAGTAATTTCATCAGAGAAAATTGTGGTGATCAGAGGTTCACACTCCCATATTCACCACTTTCACATTTGTCTATCTGGATGTTTTTCTCCCGTTTTGGAGGAAGGGACAGTGCAGTGTAAACCATGTGTTTTGGCACTGTACAGACAAAGTTTGAAACATGGTCCTGCAACTTCCTAGCTGAGGAACAATGGTTGAATTATTTATAGTCTAAAAAGTGTCCTCATGTGCAAGTTGAGGATAGTAACCATTTGATGGGGTTGATTAAATAAGATAATGCATTTATATGAATGAGCAAGTGCGTGGAATCCAGCATACTATCAACAATTGTCAGCTTCATTCCTTGCTCCTTACCTCTTCCCAGCTGAGATTGCTACCCTTTCTGGGGTCTTGCTCCATCAATCCTAGATTATAGGGTCCCACCCTTCAACTATATATACTCACCTATGTTAGAAATTTCTCTTTCTACTTTGGTTTTCCATTTAGCTATTGTGTCAGTTTCCCTTCTTTATTTCCTTGCAAAAGATTGTCTAAACTATTATGTCCCATTTACTACTGCATGGATCAATGATTGTTTGTCTTTCACCTTCACCTGACTATTGAAATTGCTCACACCAAAGTTTCTCGTACCTGTGGAATCGCTAACTACAGTGGGTACTTTTCAGTCCTTACTTTCCTTGCTCTGTTTATAGCATATTACAACACTTACCCATTCTCTAAAATTGTTTCCTATTTCAGATTCTTCTCTACCTCTCCGAGTGCTGCCATATTCTCCTTATAAACTTTATTTTTCTGTCTGCCACTTTAGCATTAGTATGACAGGCTCCTCACCTCTTCTTTCCTCTCTTTTCCCTCTCACTCTTGCTCTCTCCTCTTTCTCTTTAATTCGCTTCTCCGTGGGCATTTTCTTCCTACCCAACAACTGCAGAATACCAAATACATGTGGGAAATCCACTGAGAGACAAAAAGATAGAGCAAACTATGATTACATAAAACTGTATGCATGAATCTCAGAACAATTGTTTTGAAGAGAAAAAGCCAAACATACAGAGAACTAAATTCTGTATGCATTCACATGCAGTTCATGAATGGTCAGATTAATATATGGTGTTAGAAATCAGAACAGTGGTTGCCTGTGGGGGCACGGGAGAGACTAGAATGGTTCCATGCAAACTTTCTGGGCTTGATGTGCATGTTCTAAATTTTGATTGGGGTGTTGGTTACATGGGCCTATACTTTTTTCAAAATTTATTGAATTATGTACTTAAGATCTGGGTGTATCAGTGTATGTAATACTCACTTCAAAAAAGAAAATGTCATTATGAGAGAGATAGCGGTTGTGGTAGAAAGCTGATGTTACCCTCTCTCCTGCATATTCTCCCCTACCTCCCATAGGAGTTTCAAAGTGTTCTGTATTAAGCAAGATGGATCTGCTCCATTTGAGGGTGCTTTTGACTAAGGCATAGATTTTGTAGTTTAGAAGGCTGATCATCAGTATGTCCTAGAACTGAAGATGGATGAAGGAAAGGCAACTCCATATGTTAGTCCTAAGTTGAGACTGACACTACAATGTCACATACTTAGTTGCATGAAGGGAAAAATATTTGCCAGCTTTATGTACAGTACAGACACTGAATTAATGGAACTGTGTGCTTGAAGTTCTTGGAACTTGGTTTTTGTATATCAGATCTGCTCAGCATGCTGGGGGTAGAAAGAGGGTTGGAAAGGAGAATATGCCAACCTGCCAAATTCCATAAACACAATTATTTGAGGAAATTCTGGTAAAAATGCACTAAAATATAATTACATTTACTGATATTTAATTATGATGCCAGTAGCTTTAATCTAAACTAGGCAAAATGGGAAAAATTCATTTGCCTCTTTAAGTACTCAAAACATAATTTCCACAACTCAAAATATCTTCAAATGTATGCGTTGATTTCATAGATTAGTTTAAGACTGAAGTAATGAGGCAAAGAATCTTGACTGGTTCTGATTCTCTCCCCTGTAAAGATGCACAGGCTCACGGACCTCCAAAAGGCCTACATACTGTCCAGATTTACTGAATTTTTTCTGGAGAGAGGAGTCTTTGGTTCATAACATCTTCCTGTACACTCAGAAGTGACAAGTGGTTAAGTATAATGACTTGACCTTTCTAAAGAGATGAAACTATATATTTTTATTGTGAAAAGTTCAGCTTATTTGTGTTTTTTGATAAAAGATGTTTAATTTTCTTTGCATTTCATAGAGTAGCTTGGCTCTCATTCTTAGTTATTTCATTAGCAGAAATTTTCTTCTGTCAAGATACCATTAAGATAGTTT
This sequence comes from Vicugna pacos, assembly GCF_048564905.1. Taxonomy (NCBI): domain Eukaryota; kingdom Metazoa; phylum Chordata; class Mammalia; order Artiodactyla; family Camelidae; genus Vicugna; species Vicugna pacos. The sequence goes on from NC_132988.1 coordinate 31,140,365, forward strand.
CAATCCTGTATTTATGCTTTGTTTTTGTTTGTTTGTTTTTTGTTTTTTGTTTGTTTAGATTCCACATATGAGCGATCTCATCTGGTATTTTTCTTTCTCTTTCTGTCTTACTTCACTTAGAATGACATTCTCATAGACAGAGAACACAGACTTGTGGTTGCCAGAGGGGCGGAGGGTGGGAAGGGATAGACTGGGATTTCAAAATTGTAGAATAGATAAACAAGATTATACTGTATAGCACAGGGAAATATACACAAAATGTTATGGTAGCTCACAGAGAAAAAAATGTGACAATGAGTGTGTATATGTCCATGTATGACTGAAAAATTGTGCTGAACTCTGGAATTTGACACAACATTGTAAAATGATTATAAATCAATAAAAATGTTAAAAAAAGATAGTTTCAGGAAAACGAGAAGAATGGTAAACAGTTTTCTGGTTCATTCCCTTTTTTTTTTCATTTATTCTAGTTGTCTTATTGAAAGATTTGTATCTAAATTGAACCTTCTTCCTTGTTACGCTGTTTTTGTCTCATCATAATGTTTCCTCACTTTAATTAAGGCAGCATGTTCTCTTAACATGAAAATGAATTCAAAGTCACAGATTTGTCATACTGATTCCATTTCTTTATCAGGAAAGCTGTATGTGCTGACAAGCTAAACCTCTGTTTAAGCATGAATCCACATGGTAATCTCTAAAACTAGGAGGGCTAATTAATGTTACATATAGAGTCCTGAAGTAGATGTTTTAAATATATAGTTTACTCCATGGTAAACCGTTGTACCATACACGATTTCTCTTACTAACATCAAATAAATCAATTAAGCAATATTAGGACTTTTACTTGTTATGAATTAGATTTATAAAGTCATTTTTATTCCATGTAACACGTCGACTAGAAGAATACTTAGTGGTGACCTCCAAATATAGGCCATATGACTCTTATTGTCCATAATTTGTCATGATCTTAGACATGTATATATGAAAATTAATGTTTCATATACAGTTAGATCTCTTTTGTGCATTTTCTCTTGGTCACTCTGTCTCCGCACACACAAACATATATATTTTTTGCGTATGTATGTATGTATGTTTAAATGTACCTGAAAAATACACTGATTGCATAACATCCTCAGTATTTTATTGCCTCCTCTCTTCCTTCCTTCCTCCCTTCTCCCTTCTCCTCTTCTCTCTCCTTTGTTCTCCTCCTCCTCCTTCTCCCTCTCTCTCTCTCTCCCCCTCTCTCTTCCCCTCCCCCACATCCATGAATCCTTCTGGAAGAAATTTAGTAGGTAAATATGATGAGTTGGTGTGATCATCACCACCTTTAGGCTTAATGAGCTTTTCGCTTTGTCCTTCCATACTGCTGTTCTGCATTTTTACAGAACTGGTGCTGTGCATACAGACGGGCACTTGGCTAGCAGAAATGTACTTGGTGTGCTTTACTTCACATATCCGTGTATACACATTGCACACATGGTTCACAATTCCCATGGTTCACAATTCCCTGTCACAGGAAATGTCATGCAACATATTAATCATAAACATCCTAAAAATTGGATCTGATCTTTTTAATATCCCATTTGCTGTTGCAATGGAAATATTTCCTAATAAAAATATTCAAGTCTGCCAAACCAATGTAGTGATCTCCAGTGTAACATACTGCTTTCCAAGTACTCTACAGTTTTATGATACTGATGCTGTGTCGCCAAACTTGGCCACCAAGCTTGCTCCAAAATGTTGAACCCTTAGCAAAAATGCTTTTATAATAACTCACATTCTCTTGCCCAGACTGACTCTTAAATCTATGAAAGCATCCAAATTCATTATTAATTTTATTGCTTCCTCATTGAATACTATAGAACTATCCATTTGAAAGCTCCTCATCTTTTTAGTCTATTTTGTTTTGACTCATCGTCTTTTGTTTATTTTCTATGCAAATTATTTTGAGGCAAGGAAAAGGACACAAATAAGGATTTCTATTTAAAGTCTTCTTTCTTACCACTGTTTGTATTTTCTTAGGGTCATGAGTCAGTGTTTATGGAGATGGCATATTTCTGTTTTCTTCAGTGGATTTTTGGTCATGCATGTGTAATACATTGATTTGCGATACTGATGCCCATTAGTCCTTCTTTGTTTTTAATGTTCTGAATCCTAATTTAAATATAATTTTCTCCAGCTTATTATGAACATAGTTGTAAGTTAAAGTAGCCAAAACTCACAGAACCTGTGGAAGCAGAATGGTGGTTATAAGGAAGAGATGTGTGAATTTTTGTGACTTGGGGACTGAGGTGAGAAAAAATTAAAGAATGGAGGGACTGTGAAAGAAAGTTAAACTTTTTTTTTTTGTTAGAATTAAAGTTTTGACATTTTGTTTCACTACTGGGGTTTATTATGAATGTGGACATAGGTATATATAAAAATGTGTTATTTGTCCACTCAAAACAAGAAATGCTGGTCTGCTTCCACTGCAGAACTATTAGCATGACTCTGTCTAATCTTAGAAAGACTATACTCTTGGGAAAGCCTAGAAACAATGATTTTGGCCTCCAACCACTTTGAAATAGATAATTCTTTATGAGAATGGATATTTGCTACCTTTAATTTGAATTATCCACAGTATCCAGGAGAATGGATTTTGCTGCATTTACTTGGAATTATTCATTGGAATGATTCAAGGACGAAAAGTTTGATGAAAAAAGGAGGATTGACCCAGAGGGTTGGCTCATGCAAGTGATACGTCTGTAGCTGGGGATTGGCCAAGGCACTGGCAACTACTGGAGTCCCTAAAGATGAGGGAGATAGGAAGGGAACAATGACAAACTCATGATTTTGTCTCAAGCCATTTATTCATTAATTTTTACTCTTTTATGTATCTCAAATACAGTTAGTCAATAAGTCTGTCAGACAATGTAGCAGTGAGTTTTTCTGACAGTTTTTAAAGAATGGAGATATATTGCAAACATCTATAAATTTTTCATTTTTAAGTTATCATTCACTTAATTGACTTAAACCTTTCTTGAAATTAACTATATTTTTGATCTTTACCAATTCCTGTAATGTTTACTACTTACCAAGTGAATTTTTCTCTCACTTATCCCCAAATTACTTGTTTCTGTGCCAGAGGAACACTTATTAGTTGTAGTGTTGAACATAATGAATCTACATTCAATCTTGCTGTTTGTTTGTAATATTAACAAGTTGGTAAAGTATTATACTTACTGACATGTGGAAAACAAAGAAAACGTGGAATCCCCCGATTTAAGAGTCTACTGTTACAATTAGGGAGACAACATCTAGGAAAAAAATGCTAGCATGGCATTGCATAATGAGAACAAATGAGTGGTCCTGAGAATTACTGTAATAAATTCAGGAAGGGAGATCATGGTGGATTAGGTATAAAATTAAGGAGTCATGGGAAAATCAGCCCTGAATTTGCCTAAAATATGCTCCTGACTGTGTCAGGAATAAATTCTTTCATCTCACCACAGTATGGCAACTCTTCTCTCAAGATGCAGTTAAGTTATACCCATTCCTCTTGCCCATGTAACTTCCTTTATCCTGAAAACACATTTAACACAAGTGTCTCTTCATACTTCACCTTTTTGGATTGGAATTCAGTTTCTCAGTGTTTTATCAGCCTCTTAATCTTTTTAGTCATTTCAGTTACCTTTAGTTGGACTTTCTCCCCTCTGCCATTTCTTGAAGTATGGTGTCAACAGAGGGGCACAGTAAGAATTACCTGGGTTTTTGTACAGGAGAGCATGATGTGTTCTATTTTATTTCAAATGCTCCTACTTGATTATATCTTGAATTTTGATGTCCTTTTTTATAAAGAGAAATATTGGGTTTGTTCTTGGATTCTCTCCTGAGACTAAAACTTTTATCTTAGAATGTGCCATCTTTTAGATATAATTTAGATAACAGCTTGGATAAAGCCAAGTAAATCAATAGTCTATCCTGATAATCTATAAAAGTTGACTGATCGAGGCAGCTATATTCCAAACTTGAAACTGGGATAGAAAATAGGAGAAAGGAGTGCTGAAAAGGAAAATTAAAAGTTAAGAAAAGTGGAAATCTCTTAGAAACAGATGGAGAAAGGAATGAGTATTACATACTTATACTTAAGTATAGGACTGAAAATACACTAAAAAGAGAAGCAGAATTTATAAATATGTAGTATTTAATAGTTAAGAATTATGTATATTTATCTTTACTCCTGTTAATTATTTAGCATAAGAATTTTGAGGCCTATAACTGTGGGTAAGTTTTTTAAAGGGATTAGAATGATAGTTGGAAATTTCAGTCATACTCTGAACTTAATCTGAATAAATCCATTTGCAATCTCCTATGCAGAAAGGCAAGTAAGAAAACGAAGATTAAATAGAAGGACTGAACAGTGGAGAGTGGGGTACTGCCAAACTTGTTGAGAAAACCTGTTTGTAATTGTTGTTTCTACTTGCGTACCCTGTATTCATTTTACAGAACAAGGTGGCTCTGTTTTCACCAGTCCTTTAAAAGTGCTTTTGCTATGGTTAATAATGAACTCTTAATTTCTCAACCTAAAGAGTTTCTTCTCATCTCATCCGACTTGTCTTCTCTATAACCGGTGTTGATCCAGTCCAGTTTGGCCTGAGAGCTTTTAGATGCAGGGGTTAGAACACTGTTAAAGTGACAGTCACAAATTAGTATTTCTGCCCAATCTTATGAAACCCAGGTACATCTAAAATTCCATCAAAATCATTCTGGGAGAAGTGCTTCCTGTGTGTACTGTTGAACAATTCTTGGCTGCCTTGTGGTATCTGCAATTTTTCTCCTTTTATGCTACAGCTAAGAACCAAGCAGTTATGTTACAGGTGCTGGAGGAGGATATAACCACCCTTGCTGCCTGCCAAAGAGGCCTGTACTTCAGCCTGCTATTTCCCAGTGTCCAATGTCATTGTCACTGTGGTAATTCGATGCTGTAACTTGCCAAAGCAGCTTGTTGTTTTTTATGGTCCCTATGTAAGTGCTGATATCAGTGTTATTTAATTGTTTAGACCTTCAATATTTATGTAAATTTTTATGAAACTGCACATGAATACTTAGAGACTGAACCTGGGAACAATCCTGAATCATTATTCATTAAAAAAAAAACAACAGCTTCATTGAGATGTAAGTCACATACCACACGTCAGCTATTTAAAATGTATCTTTCAGTAGTGTTTTGTATACTCACGGAGTTTTACAACTATTACAGTAATTGATTTTAGATCATTTCAGCATCCCAAAATGAAATCTTAAACCTATTAGTCATCATTGTCCATTTCTCCCTAACTCCCAACCTTAAGCAAGATTTGCCTGTTTTGGACATTTCATATAAATGGAATTATACAAAATATGTTCTTTAGTGACTTTTTTTTTCACTTAGGATGATATTCTCAAGGTTCATCTGTGTTGTTGTATGTGTCAATATTTCATTCTTTTTTATTGCTGAATAACATTCCATTGTTACTTATCCATTCATAAATTGATAACATTTTGGTTGTTTTCATTTTTCAGTTATTATGAATAATGTTGCTATAAACATTTGTACATAAGTTATAAGTTTTTGTGTGGACATACGTTTGAAATTCCCTTGATAATATACCTAGGAATGAAATTGCTGAGTCACATGGCAACTTTGTGTTTAACATTCTGAGAAACTGCCAGACAGTTTTACAAAGTGGTTGCTTGATTTTACATTCCCACTAGCATCACATAAAGGTTTCATTTTCTTCACATTTTCATCAGTACTTGTTATTGTGTGCCTTTTTTTTATAGGCATCTGAGTGGATATGAAGTGATGTCTCATTGTGGTTTTAATTTGCCTTTCACTGATGGCTAATGATGTTGGGAATCTTTTCATGTATTTGCTGGACACTTCTATACGTTTTTTAGAGAAATACCTATTCAGGACCTTTGTCCAATTCTTAGTTGGGTTATTTGTTTTTTAATTATTGAGTTGTACAAATTCTTTATAAATGCTAAATACAAGTCTCTTATCAGATATATGGCTTGCAAATATTTTCTCCTGTCTGTGAATTGCATTTCCACTTTCTTTACGGTATCCTTTGAAGTAAAAAGGCTTTTAATTTTTTATGAAGTCCAGTATGTATGTATGTATATATATATGTATATGTATGTATGTATGTATGTGTGTGTGTATGTGTATTGTTGTTGCTTTTGCTTTTGATGTCATATCCCAGAAGACTTTGCCTAACCCAAGGTCACAAAGATTTTCATCTATGTTTTCTTCTAACAGATTTGTAGTTTTAGTTCTTACATTTAGGTCTATAATACCTTCTGAGTTAATTTTTATGTATGGTGTGAGGAAGGAGTTCACCCTCATTCTCTGACATGTAAAAATCCAGTTTGTTCTAGAATCATTTATTGAAAGACTGTTCTTTCCCCATTGGAATGTCTTGGCATTCTTGTTGAAAATTATCAATCCATTATTCTTAAACCAAACTTCATGCCTCTAGTCTCTTTCTTAAGGATAATGATATTATACCCTCTCCCTGTCCCCCAAGGAGACTTCTCAGCTCCTCCTCTAAACAGAGTTCTGATCAATCTACCCTGTAAGTTCTCCGGATACTCAGGTTTCCATATTACCTTGCACTAGACACTTCCTGATTAAAAACGTTGTTGTTCCTTGCCCCCAAAACACTTATCATTTTTTTTCTCCTGGTTGTCTAGTCTTCTTAGTTTACCTTGGCTTCTTTCTCACTATGCACATAATTTCATTTAGCTTTCTGATTTCTGTATTGGCTCCCAAATCTGTAATTTCATTCCAGACATTTATTCTGAGCTCCAGACCTATATTTCCTGAATGCCCAAGATTGAAATCAAAACCAGTACAAATAAAATTGAATTTTTTAAATCTCTTCTCCTTCAGACAGGATTCATTTCTTGATTTCTCTATTTTAATTAATGTCATCACTATTCATTTAGTCCTTAAGGTGGAAATCCTAGAGTTACTGTAGACTCCTCTCTGCCTCACCCTCCTAGTCATCGAGTTCTACTGATTCTACCTTGGGACTCTAATATCTGTTCCTTACTGTCCATCTTCTGCCTTGATTATATCTTGATCATTTTCATCTTCATTTTTCATTGGCCTACTTAATTTTCCTGCCGCTAGTTTTACTCTTTCCAGCCTGTTTTTCATGCTGAGTCTAGAATTATTTTTCTTAATGTAAATTTTATGATGTTATTCCTCCCCACAAGCACTCCAAACCTTCATGGGTTTTTACTGACTGGAAGGTAAAGTTCTTTGCAAAGTGTGCAAAGCCTTAGGCAGTCAGGCCTCTTACCTTAGTAGCCCACTTCCTGCCACTTCCCTCCCTAATCTATAGTCATTAGCCATGTTAAGCTGTAACTATTTATTGAACACACTTTTCTCTTTTGTGCTTCCTGTTTTTTGTTTTTATTTTGCACATGCTATTCCTGCTATCTAAACTGCTCTGAATCCTTTAAGATGAACATTTCCTTTAATGCTTTTCCCAACTTTCCCAGGTAGTTAACTTTTTTTGTGCATTTGCCCTGAGTACACACTGATGTTATAGCACTTACCCTACTGAATAATAATTGTTTGATCGTTCCTAGAGGAGAGCATAAATCAGTTTTGACTCAGTATCTGTTGCTTAAAGTATGTGATCAGCAATGATTCATTTAATTATTGAATGAATAATAAATTCTTTGTCAGATTTTCCTATTTACTTTATGAAAGAACTATTATTTGTATCTTATGTATTTTATGGAAACTTACTGAAAATACAAATTTTAAAGAATGATAATAGATTTCTACCCAAAGAAACAGTGTTCTTCCCCTTAACAATGTGGGGTTTGGACTTTTTCTTTCTTTTTTTCATTGTGATAAATTCTACAGAGTTTAAAATAGAATACAAGCTGAACAAAAAAAATTATTTTAAATCTGTATATAAATTTATTTAAGTTTTCTGAAGCCTACCAGGAGCTGAAATTCTACCTCAAATATTATAAATGGGTAGTTTCATGACTCTCCCTTTTACAATGTTTCAAAGTGTCATATAAAGTGATTCTTTACTTTTATTTCTTGATTTAGCACTGACTGTGATTTCTGAATGAGTCCCCCATGGTCTAGTTTGTCTGAAGCTGAATGGAGCTTGTGTTTTCAGGGAAATCTTAAGTCATCTTCCTCACATTTGGCATTGAAATGGAAGTAGATTATAAAGATGGAGCATGGTACTGACAGTGATAACTGTAACTTACCTCTTTATGGTAAGATATGATGAAAAGTAGTTATATTTACATTAAATGTACTTAGAAATTATTCTAAGATGTTAATTTCCAAACTTTGTCTACCTGTAGTTAAACTTTATCTATTGTTTGGGTTCAGGGCGATTTATGCCTGTGAAATTTTTGGCGAATGCCAGACTCATAATGAGTAATGAAGTTCCCTTAAGGGAGGGCATAATTATTTAGCATTTTGAGTGTTTTGAGGGTAGTTTTATTGGATTGATTTTATTTTGCATGTTGTATTAAATTTGGCTGTCATCTCTGAGCATAGAAGAACATAAGACAAACTTGATCCTTAATTTGACATCATTAATCTTAAATTTTACTATGTCTCTGTCATGTCTGACATTGTTATAGGAATAAGAAAGAGAACATGAACTTCATACAGCAGAGAGTAAGAAGACAGTATTAAGCAAATTAATAGCGTAAAGTGGGAAATGCTGTAAAAGTATTGTAAAAAAAAAGAGCTTCTAGATAGGTGGATATGACCTGGGATTAAGGAAGATTTACAGGCCTTTAAGCTGGATCTTGCAGGATGAATAGGAGTCATCAGGGCAAAAAAAGGAAGATTATTTCATGGAGAGGAAACAAAAGAGACTGTGGTGGAAGAGGCTGCAGAATTTTAAATTGCTATGGTGATGCCTTGTTGTTTGGAGCAAATCTAAATAATTCAACAGACATTTAAGAATATTCTGTTTTCTAGCTCCAGTAAATGGATATCCATTATAGGTTCTGCCTTCTTTCTACTGTAGTCCTTTTGCTTTAGTGACTTGGTCTCATTAATGTATTACACATGTGCCATGAAGACCCTCTTGACAAATCTAGTACTATTCTAACTCTTCCCTTACTTTGGACAACCCCTCCCTGCCACCAGCTGCCACTGTAGTTCTCGAGTTGTTTAAGATATGTGACTTTATAATATGAACATTTGTGGAGCAGAAATGATGTACCTTCTATTCTGTAATGTATAGTACTCAGCAAAGAGCAGCTACCCATAGGAAATGTATAAATTATGAGGATTGCTGCTGTAGCTCTAAGAAATTTTTATATGTTTTACCTCTATATCCTCTATATTAATTTGTATTTAGTTTTATTTTCAAGGGCATCTGTGTTTTGTGAAAACACACGAAGGGAAGTGTGTTTGAGACCTGTTTCTGTTGCTCATTTATTTTATGAATATAGAATTAAATGTCATGGCATGGACTGAGTGATATATAGAATCCCTTCTAGTTCAAAATACTCTTCTGGATGATTCTGATATGAGTAAGTATTTATGTTCTCTGTCCCCGAACTCCCATGTCCCCCAGGTGTGATGATTATTGTATTTACTTTTGTAATTGATTTTACAATATCTGTAATGACCTCAAAGAGTGCTGTTAAGTTCTCAGATAAAAATTATAATTAATTCATTTAGATCTTTTGAAAAGTATACCCCATATTACACTCTGTATATGTAATATTCAGTAAAAGAGATCCAGTAGATAGAGTTACAAGAAGATTTGGGAAATCAGCATTCTACGTATTAGAGAGCAGTAGAAGCTTAAAAAAGAAAATTTCAAAGTAAGTTGCACGTGGCCAGTGCTAGTTTTGGTTTTGATGCTGGTTATCTATTGTTGTATAACAACTCACCCTCAAACTCAGGTGCTTAAAAAAGAACAGTGATATTTATTTAGCCTTCAAATTTGCAGGGGTCAGTGGGGAAGGTTCATGTTTGCTCCACAAAGTATTAGCTGGGGTGGCTTGATTGGGGGGCTGAAGGATTGTTTCCAAGATGACTCATTTACATGGCTTGGACTCAAGCTGGCAGAGAGCTCAGTTGGAGCTGAGGACCAGGCACCTTGGTTCCTTTCCATGTGGGCCTCTCTGTTGGGTACTTGAACTTCTTCACAGAATGGTGGCCAAGTTCCAAGAGACAGTGTCCCAAGAGTTGGGAAGTGGAAGCTGCCAATTTTTTTAAAGCCTGGTGTGGAAACTGGCACTGCATTACTTCTGATGTATTCTGTTGGTCTGTCAATCACAGAGCCTAGAATCAAGGAAAGGAGACATTGACCCCACCTCTATATGGAAGAGTATCAAGTAATTTGAAGGAATATTTTAAAACCCCCACATATTTCTTCAGTGAATATAGTAATGTTTTTATTATGATATTTATTTGTAAAAATGTCAAACAATACAGAACATTTCCAGGGTTCATTTGATATGAAATTTGGAAAAACTCAAGTAGTTCTGCTTTAGTAACATTATCCTGTTTCTAGTCATTTGTCTAGTCATGTTTACCTTAATGCTGCCTCGAGTTAGCTAACCACACATTTGTAGTTTATAAACAAAATATTTACATTTGAGATTTAGTATGCTAATTCTCTATGCTTCTGTTCAAGACTTTTCTTAATTCTAATTTAGGCTTGGAAGTGAATTTGTGTGTGTGTGTGTGTGTGTGTTTGTGCATGCACACATGCATGCTGATCTTTATGGAACACTTTCACTCTGTCATTTTTCAAATTTCTGTGATCTTTCACCAGGTTTAAGTCAAGTCTTCTTTTCTACCAGGCATACAGTAGTAGGTACTCCAAACGAACAGTGGGGATTTCTTGGAGATTTCTTTTAAAGGAAGATGGTGAAAGCACTGAGACTGTGGTATTTCTATTTTAGAATTTAGAATTTTAATACTGGAAAAGTGCTTTGAAACTCATATAGTTCAGGTATTAACCAACCAGTTGCTTGAATTCCCTCTCTTACATTTCTGCCAAATAATTATCCAGCCTACACCAGAATAGTTCCTGCAGTAGAAGGTCTACTAGCTTTGTGTGGTAGCCAGTTTTGTCTTCAAACATTTCTGCTTTTTAAAATTTTTTCCTCTTACTTAGCTTAACTTGTATTTCTGTAACTTCTTAACATACATAAAATTCTAAACCCTCTTACCCATGAAAAGCCTTCAGAATTGAAAATATTTATCATGGCTATTTATTCGTACTTCAAACTAAACAGTCTTATTTCCTTCAGCTGTTCCTCTTGACATAGTTTCAAATGACTTTCCACCTAATCACTTACCTCTGAATATATTCTGGTTTGTTGATATTCTTAAATATTGCTTACTATTTAAGAAGAACATAATACTACTGTTAAATACTAAACAGTATTGAGAACTAAACATAGTACTCCAGAAGCAGTCTGACAGGGACCCTCCCATGATGTTCTTAGCTGTTTATTTTCAATTTAGAGCAGATTATAAGGTGCCTGCTTGGAGTTCCAAGGTCTGCTGAATTGCTTCCTCGCATTCTGTCTCCTTCGAGACTGTGTTGTGACTAGGCTGTGGATTTTAAATCTATAAGAGGAAAAGAAGTCTATGCCATTTATTTTTAGTGCAGTAGACACCTAGTTCCTTTTTTCTTCTAGTCTGTCCAGAATTTAGCGATCTTGAAATGTAGTGAAGCATTTAGTAGGCTAAGTGATTTTCCAACTTTGTCATTCTTTTCTTTGTCAAGTTCTTTGAAAATAGTTTTATGGTATATAGGCAACATAACAACAGACATTTCAAAAAGCTTAAAGATTAATTTTGAAGAATTTCCTAGTGAGCATATGTTTTATATATTTTCAAGTTACCAGGTAACAGTTGAAACTCTGCATAAAGACAAAGGAGTGATATCTGTATGTTGGTTTCTGTTTAAGTATATAAATAATCTTTAAATGACTGGTCTCATGCTGGAATATTGAATATTAAATCTGAATTTCATTGATGAAAGAAAGGATTCATAACATTCGTGCATTCAGGCTACCTTCAACTCCCCAGGGCAATTAATTTCTAATTGTTAAAGCTAATGAGTTAAATTCCCTAAGTCAGTTGTGAATATGACCCTTTTTGAGGTAACATGGAGGCAAAAGTTTCTTTCATATTTGTGATGAGTTTATTTCAGTCTGCTTCTTTGCAAAGTTTCATAATCTGTTTATGTGATACAGGGATATATTTGATATATATATGTAGGTACAATGCTAAAGTTTTCTTAATGGTTACTCGGTTTTGAGGGATATTTTTAGTTATTAAAATGTTAAAAATTGGTAGGAAGAGGCAAGGGAACAGAACGATTAGTTTAGGACTGACATGTTAAGTGTGGCTGCCTGGACTTGCCAATATTTGTCTCCTTTGCTATTGTAATGAGTTCTATAGAGTTAGCATTGATTCTATAGGCAAATTACAGCAGGAGGCCTTTTGTGATATGAATAGAGAAATATTGTGACATTGTAACAAGTTAAACTGTTGTTATAAAACAATTTTTTACTGTGCCTGTACTGTCCATGGAATGCAGAGACTTACATATATTATTTCATCAGCCACTGATCTGGAAGCCCCTTCTTAGAAAACTTGCATGTGCCTGCCAGCCTTCTTAAATACTATAGGTGCATAAGCTAAGATCTTCCACAGTTGGAAAGATGGGTGAGAAATTTGCTTCAGGTTAATATGAAAACTTTAGCCAATAAACTGCTCTTGTTTCTCTGAGATGAGGCTGTCTTAGATTAACCAACTCAAAATATAAGTACATCTGCTACTGGTTTGTCTTAAGTGGCTTTTTTCTCTTTGAAAATGGTGACTTGTTTTATAAAACATATAGAAAAAATTATTTATGTCTAACATATAAGGTATGAATACAAGGAGGACAATTCTAAAAAGGAAATTAAAAAAAGGCAAACTGTACAATATTTTAGGGGTAACTTTCAGGAGTTCCTTTGCTTCCTTTTATACATAAAATTGCCCTCTGCATGAAAAATATTTCAGTTGTAATAGATAATAGATAGTAGTATTCTGTGAGTATGAAGTGGAGTAACTGAAATTTCAGTTTGAAGTGCATAGAACTATAGGATCTGAGAGTTGAATCATCTAGCTTTCCATACAGATGTTGTTTATGCCTCTTCCTAAACATTTCCAGAGGTGGAAAACTTTCTGTTTAACCCTATGGCTAGTTCCTTTTTTGAGAAATTGTAGTTGAAAGGCAATTCTCACACTGAACTAAATATGCACCCCATAGCATTCACCTTTAACTCTGAGTTTTGACCTTTCTACATGGTAGCTCTACACATATTTAAAGATAACCATCATGCATTCTTAAATTTTCTTTTGCTTAAAACAAACAAATTTCCTTTAGCCTTTTTCTTGACACTTCTGATTTCTGTTTTACCTCCTTGGGTCACTGTTACTCTTAAATTATTTTATTAATATTGCTGTTGGACATTTGGGATATTATCATAAAGAGTCAGTGATTTTCCTAACAAACTAATTCTCATTTCAATTAAAATGAAAAAAAAAATCTAATTAATGTCATATAGCTCAGTATCTATCCTGCTAAGGTCAGAGGCAGAAAATAACACCAAGGAGAATTCAGGCCATGTGTAAGGGAGAACTTTAACTGGAAATGAAACACAAGTTCATGCTTATTGTTTTTCCAAAATCTAAATTAGAGGCAGCCTGCTGCGAAGATGGCACAGGTCATTGCCCACATAGAGTGATTTTAGGCAACTAGTAAGGACTATTTTGCGTCCATATTTTCTGCTTCTGTAAGTTTAACTTTTTAGTTGCAATAGGAAGAATCTCTGGCAAACAGTAAAAAATAAAAGAAATTTATTAGACAACTATGGATTTAGAATTGAAGGATGTTAAAGTACAGGAAACAGAGTAACCCTGGAGATCTAGGGCAAGGAAGAAAGCACACCCACGTTAGGGTGCTCCTCTCAGTGTTGGGATGGAAACCAAAAATTGTCCATCTTTGAGACACTTTATTCAAGGCTTCAGATCTAGGGGAGCCAGAGTGATTGTCGTTGACAATCACTGTACCTTTGTTCAAGGGTAAAGGTAACATCCCATGGCAAAATCTAAGTGTTGTGTGGGAAAAGTAACTTACGACCACCGTTCTCCCTTACTTTACTTCTGCATACTTTTGGTACATCTAATAGGAGCAAAGCTTTTAACTTTACACGTCGTATTGTATTTGAAAAGAAAGCTCACATAAGAAAGGTAATAATGACACATCTAGTCTTAAGTTTTAAATGAGAGTCAAGAGATCCTCTCTTAGGAATTTTATTTGTAAGATGGAAAGGGAAACATAAGGTGCTTTGTATGAGTTGCTGTGGCCTTTCTGGTACGGTTCCACAGAGGAGGGTTCAGTGCTCTGGAAAAAAAAAACCCAATTATTCTTAACTTTTGCCTTCATCAGCCCCTCCCAAAGCAAGTTTTCACTATGATATTTGTATAAATTTAAAGGGTAGACATTTAAAGCTACCTCTGAGGGATTTATTAGTGCTGCTGTCTTGATGGCAGCCCTAAATTCTACTTTTGCCTGGAAAATCTGTCTTCCTGAAGAGTCTGGGTTCACTTTACCCTGCAGTCAGGATTGTGATTGATTTGGAGCAGAGAGGAGATTATGGGCCACATGATGGGCCTTGGACTTCTTGCTGGGGAATAGCCATAGGAAGTAGATCAAAGAGACTGAATAGATCATAAGAATGATCTGGGAGAATATTGCCTGATTAAAATAATTATCAGATATTGAGGATCATAGTTACAGAAGCTGGCAGGCAGAAAGATTTGAATTTATTCTAGTTTGAAAAGGTCTACGCTCTCCTTTATTCTTTTTTTAATTGAAGTATAGTTGGTATGCAATGTTGTATTAGTTTCAGGTGTACTGCGAAGTGATTCATTTATATATACTTATTCAGATTATATTCCATTATAGGTTATTACAATATAATAGGTTATTGGGTAACCTATTACAATATAATAGGTTATAGAATTATAATTCCCTGTGCTATACAGTAAATCCTTGTTGCTTATCTATTTTTGTGTAGTAGTTTGTATCTGTTAGTCCCATACTCCTAATTTGTCCTTCTTTCCCTCCCTCTCCTCTTTGTTAATATGTTTGTTTTCCATGTCTCTGAGTTTGTTTGTGTTTTGTATATAGATTTGATTGTATTATTTTTTGATTCCACATATGTCCTATATAGTATTTTTTATCTGACTTAATTCATTAAGTATAATATTCTCTAGGTCTATCTGTGTTGCTGCAAATGACAGTATTTCATTCTTTTTTATGGCTGAATATGTATATGTATATGCATATGTATATATATGTGTGTGTGCATTTGTATGTGTGTATATATATGTACATTTGTCTATCTATTCTATCTGTCTCCAATATCTTCTCAGTCCAGTCACCTGTTGATGGGCATTTGGGTTGTTTCCGTGTCTCGGCTATTGTAAATGGTGCTGCTGTGAACATTGGGGTGCATGTATCTTTTCCAATTAGAATTTTCATTTTTTCCAGTTGTATAACCAGGAGTGGGAATGCTGGATCATATGGTAGTTCTGTTTTTAGTTTTTTAAGGAACTTCCATGCTGTTTTCCATAGTGACTGCACCAGTTTACATTCCCATCAGCAGTGTAGGAGGGTTCCCTTTTCTCCACACTCTCTCCAGCATTTATTACTTGTAGACTTTTTGGTGATAGATATTCCGTCTGGTGTAAATTGATACCTCATTATGGTTTTGATTTGCATTTCTCTAATAACTAGTGATGTTGAGCATGTTTTCACGTGACTATTGGCCATCTGTATTTCTCCTTTGGAAAAATGCCTATTCAAGTCTTCTGCCCATTTTTTGATTGGGTTTTTTCAATATTGAGTTGTATGAGCTGTTTGTATATTTTGGATATTAACGTTACCCTTGTAGGTCGCATCATTTGAAAGTATTTTCTCCCATTCTGTAGTTTGTCTTTTTGTTTTGGTTATGGTTTCCTTTGCTATGCAGAAGTTTTAAGTTTGATTAGGTCCCATTTATTTATTTTTGCTCTTATTTCTTTTGCCTTGGGAAACTGATCTAAGAAAATACTGCTGCAACTTATGTCAAAGAATGGTTTGCCTGTGTTCTCTTTAGGATGGGAACAAAGGGCATCAGGTAGAGACAGATTCCCTTAAGAATGGGACAACCATGTCTTAAATTTAGATTTTTAAACCATTTTGAGTTTATTTTTGTGTATGCTGTGAGGGAGTGTTATAATTTCATTGATTTACATGCAGTTGTCCAGCTTTCCCAGCACCACTTGTTGAAGAGACTGTCTTTTCTCCATTGTATATTCTTGCCTCCTTTGCTATAGATTAATTGATTGTAGGTGTGTGATTTTATTTTTGAGCTCTCTATTCTGTTCCATTGATCTATTTGTCTTTGTGCCAGTGCCATGCTGTTTTGATTATTGTAGCTATGTAGTATACTGTGAAGTCTGGAAGAGTTATACATCAGCTTTTTTAAAAATGTTTTTATATATTTTTATTAAAGTATACTCAGTTTACAATGTTGTGTCGATTTCTGCTGTACGGTGTAATACTTCAGTCATACATGAGCATACATATATTCATTTTCATATTCTTTTCCACCATAAGTTACTATAAGACAATGAATATAGTTCCCTGTGCAGCTTTGTTCTTTTCTTTCAGGATTGCTTTGACAATTTTAGATTTTTTGTGGTTCCATGTAAATTTCAGGGTTATTTGTTCTAGTTCGGTGAAAAATAATGTGGGTATTTTGATAGGGATTGCATTATATCTGTAGATTGCTTTGGGTAGTATGGCCATTTTAACAGTATTAATTCTTCCAATTCAAGAACATGGGATATCTTTCCATTTCTTTGAACGACGTTTGATTTCCTTTATCAGTGATTTATAGTTTTCAGCATATAAGACTTTCACTTCCTTGGTTAAGTTTATTCTTAGTTTTATTTTTTTTTCTTTTATGGTGATTTAAATTTTTTTTTTAACTTTCTCATTCTGGTATTTCATTAGTAGTGTAAAGAAATGCAACAGATTTCAGTATATTAATCTTGTTTCCTGCTGCCTTGCTGAATTCTATTACTAGTTCTAATAGTTTTTATGTGGAGACTTTAGGGTTCTCTATAAAGAGAATCATGCCATCTGCAAATGGTGACAGTTATACCTCTTTCCTTCCAATATGGATACCTTTTATTTCTTTTTCTTATCTGATTGCTTTGACTAGGACTTCCAATACTCTGTTGAATAGAAGCAGTGAAACGGGCATCCTTGTCTTGTTCCTGAATTTAGTGGGAAGGCTTTCAGCTTTTCATCATTGAGTATTATGTTGGCTATGGGTTTGTTATAAATGGCTAGACCAGATCTTTGCCCTGATCGTGTGCCAGGCTGTGGAGTGGAGTGCAGAGATGGGGCATTTGCCTCTTTGGGTTGGGAAGTGTAGCAGGGCGATAGTCACCAAGGCAAGGTTCTGCTTCCTAATTGTTAGCAAACCAGGACATGTGCACTCCTTGTGAATAAAGGCTAGACTTACCCAGCCCTTCTATTTGTCTCAGTGGATTTCCTGGCAGGTAAGGGGGCTTGTCTCCTGCATGCAGGTCCCCAGGACTGGGATGCTCAGATTGTGGGTATACTTGCGCACTTCCCAGGACAAGAATCCATTCATTTTGACCTTTTCTTCCTTACAGATCCCTCTTAAGGGAATCTGTCTCTACCTGATGCCCTTTGTTCCCATCCTGTTTAGTTTTGTAGAGATCTTTCTTGCAGCTTTGGTTGTGTAGGAGTTCTGTTGATTTCCAGTTAGTTTTCCATGAGAGTTGTTCTACGTGTAAATGTTTTTTTGATGTGTTCATGGGGAGAGGTGAACTCCATATCTTCCTGCTCTGCCATCTTGATTCCCCTCTCAAAAAGTGCTGCTCTCTTTAAGATAAAAGTAAAAACTATGCATAGAGGATAGCACAGTGCTTCAAATAGATTGAAGGTAAAAATAACTTTAGTTTTATGCAACTAGTTTTGAAAATTAGATTTAGTGTAATAATGAAAATTTTACCCTGATGAATAAATCACCGAAAGTAATCATTATACATTTTCTGATTCCACAGTAACATTTTACAGGTAAACATACAGTTCTACTACTTGAGTTTAAGAAACTGTAGAGTAGCCACATAGGAAGCTTATAGCTAGACCTGGTAAAGACAGAAAAGATAAATGTTCTTTTAGTAGTGATGGGAAACTGTAAAAGTGTACTGAATTTGTAACTGCCTAGTAGCAAATAGCTGGAATGGGAACAAATATGTTATGTTCTGTGTCTATCAGTGCATTTCTTCTACTGCATTGGACCCCAGTGGGCCATTATGCTTGAGATATTTTTTGTTCCTGGGAAAGAAATCAGCTTCATTTTGAGGGAATGTATGTGTACAATCTCTCACTGTGTTCTCTTGAAGTAAAAAAGAAAAAGCTTATTCATGAAAATTTCTGACATCCAGTATTCAATCCCTGTAAGTCACTGTTAGTTTAATTGTCACTCATATGCTTTGCTAAGACCTTGATAGGTGATGTTTATTATTTGTAGATGTTCATAGATGATGATCAGAGTCAGTATAATATCCCAAAATTTCTCATAATAATGAAGAATGATTTAATGTGTGCATGATAATATTAGAGTTAAGTCTAATTAACTGGTTATTTTGTTCTGATTCCTTTATTACTGTTATGTCATGTGAAAGATAGATGCTAAATGTTAAATGGGGCAACTTTAAAAAATTTCATATTCCTTACTAATTTTTTTAATAACAGAGCTTGTTGGAAGTATAAGAAAACCTAATTGAGCAAGCATCTCAAATCCTGGGAGCTTGGCTTACCTGAGATTGTCTATAAATTTTATCTGATATAGATCTACATGTATTCTCCCATGATAGTTAGCTCCCACAGTGTAATATAGGGCCTCCATTTTTGGGAGAACATGGTGTTTTTATTTATCCTTTATAAGGAAAGGTACAGTTTCAGTCACTTTAGTGTCTTCGTCAAAGCAAAGGCCACTTGTTATCATCTAAAAGTCTTGAGTCAATATGATTAGTGAAACAAGCTCTGTAGTTCTTGCTACTGAGGCTGGTCTCAAGGACATAATTGATACTCAGAATGTCTCTCCTCCACTATCCAGTTTAAATTTCCCTTTCTTTTGTCCAAAACATTAGCTAGTCTGTGTTTTTTTCCTGGTAGGGTGACCTAGATATTGATCTCTAATGCCTTGGTTACTTTGCCTTTCTTGAGTTAGTGTTATTTTAACAGTCATTGGATACAGATACGGTAAGAGATGCAGCATATACAGAATAAATACACCTGAAAAAAGTGTATAGGACTCATCAGCTAATCAAAGTAGGCAGTAGAAAAGTAATTTGGCTACACAATTAAATATAGCAGCAATTTAAACATTTATTTGAATTACTCTTATGTATATCTTAATTTCAGATTTATTTTGTGTAATTTTTTAGAACAGTGGTCATACCAAAATTCAAATTATCTTAAGGAGGAAGTATGCTACTGCTTCAGGAACATACAGTGGAGGAAAGAATAAATAAAGGAACATGTGGTGGTCTCGTTATTCATGCCACCATGCCCTAGCCATGTAGGTTAGTGGACTTGACCCCAGCTTTGAGGTTGTTCCTGACTGGCCTAAGCAAATCAGTGTAATCCTCCCTGCTTTGCTCCTCTGATAAACTCGGACTCAATCCAATCGTCCCCAAGGCATTTCCTGGTAATTGTTTCAGTGATAGTTTAGCCAGAGTTTAGGATTTTTATGATGCTTTAAAAGTGACTCACTTTAACTCCCAGGATGTGAATGAGGAAGCCCTCTGCTGGCAGCTGTCTTTCATTTAGAGGAAGGCAGTTTGACATGAAGTTTAAATATGGAAAAGGGCAGAATAGAGATCACAAGAACTGAATCTTTTACCGTGTGCCCAAAGCCTGGTTACTTCTAGAATTTTCAGTTACATAAATCAATGAATTCCTTTTATTGTATAAACCAGCTTGAGTTGGATTTATTTTAACTTGCAACTAACAGCATTTTCCCTGATATAGCAGTGAAGGTACCGAGATATTTTGAGCTGTAGAGGAGCCAAGAGTATAAATGATGTCTAGCCTGTATCTTATCTATACAATTGGAGAAAAGGTAATCTACAGAGATTTAAGGGAGTGTATACCTAGGATTGCAGATATGAGAAAAGTGAAAAGGAATTGGAAGATCCGCTAAAGGAAATGTGTTGGGGAACCAAATTTAGATGGATCTCTGCTTCTTTATGACATTTACCATTAGTTGATATTATACTTTTGTCTTTCTTAGAAATTGTAAACCTCATGATGTTGGGGGTTGCATCTGATTGATTTATTCATCATAGTTCCAGTGCCTAGAATTGGGCTTGGCATGTGGAGAGGCTGAACAGATATTTATACATACTGATGAGAGGATGAATTTCTGAACAAACTTAAGAGTCCAGCTCAGATTGAGTAGTATGACTATATGGTAGAAAAAATTGACCTAGTTTCTGAACTCTTTCAGAAAATACTCTTTAGCCTGGATACATCAGAGGAGAAAATTATGGAGTTTGTCCATGATTGTGGAATGGCCTTGCCTGGTGCCTGGCACCTAGTGAATGGTACATACAACTTTAATGCTGCGCAATGTGACAGTGGTTGTGGCAGAGGATGAGTGGTGAGGAAATCCAGTATGGCACCAGGGTAGTGTTGTTGACATGACTAACCGCTTGTTACGAGCTGGAGAGGGAAACGGTTGATTAAAGTAATTTGAAGGTAAAAAGTAAAACTGCATCAAACTAATGTGATGCCGAAGCCTTGGTTTTGGAGTTAAAGCATAGTTGTTTAATTTCACTGGAAAAAACATGAGTACCACTAGATGAACTACTTAAATCCAGCTTTCTTCAGGTAAAAGTAGTAATGACAGGGCAAAATAAAACCGTAAAGAGATCACCAGAAAAATAGTCCAAAGATCCTTAGAAACATAGTTGGACATGTGTATGCATTGCGAGTCTTGGTGATGCAGGGATCTGAGAAAATCTGTTATTAGAACTTATTTGAAAGATGGAGAAAAGGAACAGAGAAAGTTCCAACTTCAACCTGCATTAAAAAAAAAACAAATAAAACAGTGGAAAGAATTTTTGAAACTGGATGTCGTGTTTAAATTTAGTAAGTAGGCTAAAGAAGATTTAAACAATGGGCTGCACTGTTGTAACTGCTTATTTTTATTGGGTCTATTGGCAGAAGTCTCTCATTTCTTCACACTTACTTCTCAAAGACCCTGGAGTCCCAGGTTTCATTTAGCATTGTAACAGCTTTCAAATAATAATCTGGTGTCTGTCTCAGCCTCTGTTTTTCCCTTTCCCTTTGTACCCTTGCCTTTTTGTTATTTTTCTTAATTCCTCTCCCTACCTACTCCTCCTTTTCCTCACACTTTTTTTTCTTTTCTCCTATTCAGTTTCTCTCCAGATTACAAAGATGTCAATTAGCTATAAAGGACATCTCATGCATAGTGAAATGTGTTTGTTAAAAAAGTCTGGAAGTGTCACAGGGAATTCTGTTCCAGGGTGGTCATCGTGACTCTGCTATACCAAACTGGTTTTGAGGGTTAGGATAAACTTGAAGGGATTGAATGTAATTAGACTCTTGGAACCTCCAAAAACTAGGAGCTACTCTATCATTCCAGAAGGTGTTGTGATAGAAATATCTTTGTGATTAGACAGACCTTTTTCAAATCCTAGATTCATTTTTTTTATTAGCTATGTGACATTGGATAAGCAGCTTTAACTCTGTGGCTTTTAGTTTCCTCATCTGTAAAATGAGAATAATGATACACATCTCAAAGTATTTTGTGAGGAGTAAGTAAAGCCTGGAAAGTGGTTAGTATGGTACCTGTCACATGGTAAACATTTAGTAAGTGGTAGCTACTCTTACTGTTGTCATGTTCTCTTGAGTGGATTCTAGCTTCACCCATTCTCTTGCCAGTGTCCAGCTTAGGCCGCATAAGAGCCATTGCTCTTCTGGAATCTAAACCAGGACCGAAGTACTCAAGGTGTGTGCTGCTGGGGCTTCTGGGCAGAGGGATGTACTTTTCTGTTAGAGAGGGTTTTGATGTCTAAACAAGTACCCTTCAATTACGTTGCAGGATAGGCTTCCTATTCATATTGTTCCCTTTTACATTTTACTCAATATCTGCTCAGAGCCTGACCTGTTCATTTTTGCATTAATTAATTTCCTCAGTACATTTATTGAACACTTACTTGGTGTCAGGATTGGGTTTACAGTGATGAGTAATACCGAGTTCCTTCTCTCTTCAGCTGTACAACTCCCCCTTTGGGTAATATGGAGCTTATCTATGACTTCACAAAGTGAATTACATCGTAGATGCATCTGTATAGCAACATGGTGACCTTTTTGGCCAGTGCCAGTGTTAAGCACTTTCTTAAGCATTATTCTAGAGTCTTCACTGTCATCTTAATTTCTCTTTCATGCCTCTTGATCACTGTCAATTTTTCATTGTCAGGCTAAGATCTCGATGAATTTAGGGTTTAACTCCTAATCTTGCAGTTTACACTTGCAAGTAGTATGTCTTATAGACGCTGTTGCAGAATATAGAGCATGTATTTTATTACACTATCACATGCAAAGGGCCATACTGTCATTTAAATATGGGAAAATTTAAGACTTATGAGCTTCTTTATTCTCTTTTAATGCTCAGGCATAATGACATCCAACTGAAATGTCATTGTAGTAGGTTTACATGCATTTTCTCAGTTGTAGATTACCCAGGAAATCAAGGCTCAAACTGGAAGTTGCAGAATGTGGGACATAAGTGTCTTTTGAATTAATGTCAACAAGACACTGAGTATTTTTCTTTTTTCCATGTTTTCTTTGGTGAACTCTTTAGATAAAACAAGGATAAGATTATTGGTGAAGTGTTATCTTTAATAGCAAAACCAATCTTTACTTTTTCTCTTTTTCTGTAGGAAAGTTCTTGTAATGTCTGCAGTCATATCTCGAGTCTTTATGAAGCTCAGGTTACCTCCCCAAGTCCTTTATTTCAGATGTCTGTATTGATGGGGGTGGGGCACAAAGTAAAGTCTTATTACTTTTACAGATAGAAATGCTCTTCTGGTTAGTATTAAAATGCAGGAGCACTTCAGAATGTTGAAATAATTGGCAGTTTACTTATTTTTAATACCAAAGTTTATTTTTGAAAGGACTTTGACCTTTGAACAAAGTTTTTTGGCTTTAGAAATTCATGGTAAATGAGAAGTGTAATTGTTTGCCTGGCTTCCAAAATTCATGTTTTTCTACATCTGCTACTACAACACCCTCCTTCAATTTTAGGCTTAGTGCTAATTTACATTCTAGATATAGTCTTTGTATTACTCAGAGGAGTTTAATGAGAGCTGTTCAAATAACTAATTGGCTAATGTTCTTATAAAATGTTGTTCTCTGTTTTAGGTACTTCTGTGCCCAAATGATTTGGTTTTCTTTGTAAAAGCCCATCCTAAAATATTTGGCCTGTTGTGTTTTCTGTACACCCCAGAGAGTGGGCTCCTGATTAGTACTGCAGTTCTGTAGTGTGGAAGTTCTGTCCTTATGCCGAACTGAGTTGAATTTCTTACCTTGAACCTGACTCTCCTAGTGATTTAGTTCCTGGTATCTGTTGTTGGGCATCACCAATACCACTGGACTTTCCTGTTTAGCGTTTTGTCACATCTCTAAAAACCTCGATCAAAACAAGTCAATAAATCCAATAAACAAAATTTTCCTCAAACCCTACCACAAAGCCCACTCTAGAAGTATTGTCAAGTGCTGCAGCATTTACTGAAATTCTCATGATATGACAGAAGAGCAATTTAGTCACAGACCACAATGCGGAACTTCTTAAAATACTCTATCATCTTTGTTCTCTTTCCCTTGTTTCTCTTGCTATCTGCCCTATCTCTCTTTCTTCCTTCACAAGCTACAGCCCAAACCGTTCCAGTGGGATGTCCTCTGTTGCCCTAAGCATTGCGACTCTTCCTTTCAGCTAGACTAGTTCACTCAGCAAACACAAACCAGTGACATAGAACTTTTTTATTTAGCATGTTCCTTAGGAACCTTGCTGTGTTCTACTCTGAAGAAAAGGCCAAATGAAATTGCCAAGATGCCTGTGATCCAGAGGTAGGTGACTTTTGCAAAAGGGTGTATTATTCAGTTATTATGGATGTGTGCTCACATGTTTGGGTATGAACATGTATGTGTGTACATTTTACAAAATTGGGATTATACTATATATGCTATTTTATAACCTGCCGTTCTTAATAAAAATATCATGGATATATTTTCATTCTTCAATAGTCTTCTATTATGTATTTTCAGTCATTTCAGAAATTGTACTGTATGGATGTTTCATGATTTAATATGTCATCTTGTTGGCTGGTTAAGGCTGTATATAATTTTTTTCTTTGTAAATTATTTTGTAATCTGTGCTGTTATTTCCAAAAATAAACTCATGTAAGTAGAATTTTAAGGTGAGAATGTATAAGATTTTAAATTTGGTCCATAACCCAAAAGTGATTATACCAATGAATGCTCTTATTTATAGTATATGGGAGTGTCCATCTTCTGCACCCTCATCCACAATATGTATATTTCTTTTTTCATCATTATGTTAGACAGAGAGGAATGAACTAATTGTTGCTTACATGTTCAGTGATTTGATTACTACCAAGTGCAAATGTATTATAGGATTTGTCAAGCAGTGCAGTCATACAGAACTGTCCCATGTGTTTCTTTGCTCCTTTGCCAGGGCTCATCCACTGCTGGGACCTTTTCTCCCTGTGCTTGCCTCTTTGCTTCTCTGTACTCTTTCAGGTGACTTGTGATCTGATTCTATCCCAGTCTTTGCTCTTGATTTACTTACTTTGTGTCATAGGGCTTTTTCATACTTAGTTCATTTCTCTTTTCAGTTTCACTAGTCGACTACATCACCTAAAACTTAAAAGATCATCTCAAAGATAATGTGAGAAAAATGGATTTATTTTTGTCCTTAGACTAAATTTACATCAAAGCCACTCATTTAAGGTTCTGAGTTAGTAGATAGAATGTGGATAAATGGGTGTTATTGGAAAGCAAGAGGCAGAGATGTTGTTCAAGAACCTCCTGGGAACTGATTCTGCTTTCTTCCCTAGATGTGGAAGTGGTCTTGCTGATGGTGTTTAATACAAGAATCAAAAGAGCTAGCTAGCTTGCTTGATTGCTTATTTATTTATTTACTTACTTACTTACTTACTTACTTACTTACTCATTTATTTGTAGGGGAGGACAAATAGGAGTAAAGGAATGGTTAGTGTAGGTTTTCTTGGGGTGGTGAAAGTGATGTCTTAGCAAGCACTCAGTTTCTCAGAATCAGTGCACATACTGTATCTGTTGCTGCTATTACTCAGCCCATCCCCAAGGGAAGATGAACTTCGGATTCTTCTGCGCTGCACTGGGTCCTGCTTACTGTGTCCATCTTGCTTCCAATAAGATCTTATATTTCTGACTTATTAGTCATGAGTATTTCTAACCTCATTTGGTGATTGCATGTTGCCTTTTATCAGGGTTAAACATTTAATAGCAGAAATTTCATTGTAGTGAAGATTAGAGTATCGTAAAAATGGGAATATTTGGGTAAAGTTTAATGTATGATGTGCTTACCTGTGTACTTTGTTTTCCATTTTATAGGTGCATTCATATTTGTTTCATACAGAAGTTGGGCTGTACTTTCTTTTCCATTTTAATTTCAGTTCATAATTTACTTACCTGTATTGTTTATCTTTCTCTCTATGTAAGTCAAATGAACTAGTTATGCTGAATTAACAAAGAACTCCTAAATCACATGGCTTAACACAAATCTACTTCTTACTTCTGATACATGTTCAAAGTAGTTATCTTTTTAGAGAAATGAAATAGTATGGGTACAGGTAAACACACATTTTTCTACCCTTTCCGCCTTTATCCATCTCTAGATATGACCAGATATAATTAAAGTTGGTAAAACTTACGATAAGCTTTGCATTTCTATAAAAAATTGAGATCTTGATTGGAATTCCATCAAGGAATTGATTCATAGGTTAACTAGGGGATAATTGCTACTTTTACAGTGTTGATTCTTTCCGCTCCTGAATATATCTTTCCATGTATTTAAGTCTCTGTTTATGTCTTTGAATAAATTGTCATCATTTTCTCTTTTAGGTTCTTGCATATCTTTTATTAAATTTTATTCCTAGGTACCATATATATTTTGATGAGTTTTTAAGAAGAGTCTGTGCATACATTGTGTATTGGCTAATATAGTAGCAATTTTTAACCTCCTCTGCAGCTTGAGGTGACCATAGTTCTGGCTAGTGACACTTAGGAAGTCTTATGAAGGGTACTTTCTTTTTTTCTGGCAAAAGACGGGTGTGTTACTGATGATATCTTTTCCCTGTTCTTTCTGCTTGTGATGCAGGTATGAAGTCTCGGTGCTTAGAGCTATTTCAAGTATTTTGTGAAAAAGAAATGGTAGAACATAAATATAAAGAACATAGCAGTTAGATGGATGGAAAAAGCCCTTAGGTACTCACTGACATTGTAGAGCAGCTGAATCAAGTGACTGCTTATCTCCAGGTTTCTTGCCATATGGGAAAAATAAACCTTCATTTTGTTTAAGTAACTATAATTTTATTTTCTGTACTTTCAGACAAAGCTACTTCTGATATAGTAGCTATTTTGGTAATAAATATTTTAATTATTTGTTGCTGTTTGGAATAAAATTGGTTATTTTTTTCTGGCCTTGTATCTTCTTAAACTTTATTATTTCTAATAGGCTTCTACTTTGAATAGAATTTGAATTTTTAATGTACCCAACCATACATTATGAAGCATGGTGTTGTTTATAGGAATAGGCAGGATAGGAAACCATGAAGTAGGAACTGAAAATGTTGTTTTTTTTTTTCCCCTTTGGATTGGTTATATTAAGGCTGTCCAACTTTTGTCTAACTATAATCAATTTCATGCCAGATGATAAGTTTTTTTAGTTTTTTATTATTTCCATATAAACTTGCAACAGACTCCAGTGGTGGAGAAAACAATTGTGTAATTTCAAAAGTTTGTGACATCACTTAATAGTTTACCACTAAAAGTATCTGACTTTAAATAAAAAATCAGGACACTAGTTAACTTAGTTATTGTGCATGAGTTTTATTTTATTTTTTGAAAAATTTAAAAATTAAAGTATAATCGAATTACAATGTGTTAATTTCTGGTGTACAACAGTGGTTCAGTTCTCTCTCTATATATATACAGATAATATATTCCTTTTTATTTTCTTTTGTACAGTTTATATTTATTTATTTATTTTGGGGGAGGTAACAAGGTTAATTAACTTATTTTTTTTTTTTTAGAGGAGGTACTGGGATTTGAACCCAGGACATTTTGCACACTAAGCATTAGCTTTACCACTTGAGCTATACCCCCCCCCCTTCCTTTTTATTTTCTTTTTCATTATACACTTTTACAAGGTATTGAATATAGTTTCCTGTGCTATTCAGTAGGACCTTGTTGTTTATCTATTTTATGTATAGTAGTATCTGCAAATCCCAGACTCCCATTTTATCCCTCCACCCTTCCCTTTCCCCACTGGAAACCATATAAGTTTGTTGTGTATGTCTGTGAGTCTGTTTCTGGTTTGTAAATAAGTTCATTTGTGTCCTTTTTTGAGATTCCTCATATAAGTGATACCATATTTTATTTTTCCTTCTCTTTCTGGCTTACTTCACTTAGTATGACAATCCCCAGGTCCATCCAAGTTGCTGCAAATGGCATTATTTTATTATTTTTTATGGCTAAATAGTATTCTATTGTATAAATATACTACAGCTGTTTTATCCAGTCATCCATCATGAATATTTAGATTGTTTCCATGTCTTGGCTATTGTAAATAGTGCTTGCGCATGAGTTTTAAAAGGAACTTTCTCCAAACTCTTGAACAATTGATTTGGGACATATTTTTTCAGATTCTTCAAATCCAGATATGCTGGGAGTATTGGTTTGCCATAAAAGTAAAAGAAGGATGGTTGAAGAAAACTATATGAGGTGTGGAGTTGTGGATACTAGTTACCAAGGAATTCATCTTACTTCCTGTTGCTTAACATGCTGCATTTAATAGACCACAGAGAGGACTGAACAGAGTTATACAGTTAGATTTGAAATACATTTACAAATGGTTAAAGGAAAAATGTGAATTTTATTTTTTGGATACCCTGTTACTTTGATCTTAAATTTTGGAGACTACCTGTAGTCCTGTTCTAATTGTAACTTTACTTTAATGTTTGTAAACTTTGTGTAAACTCAAGCTAAGTTAAGAGTCAGAAGTTTTGTTTATTATACTTAGTGATGATGTTTTAAAGGTAGACTTTTTTGTGAAAATGTGAATGTTAAAGCACTCTGATTTAAAGCATATCTTTTATGGCACTTCAGTGTAACCCCTTTTTGTAATCTAAATATTTTACAGGTAGTTACAGGTCTGCATACTTGTGTCTGGTTAGAAATTGTTGCTTCTCAATTGCTTGTCATAGAATGGTGGAGCACTTCAGAGACCTGTAAGTAAATTTCTCCCAGCCTGACACTATTGCTACTGCTTCCTTTCTTAATAACTGATTAAAGAATTTTTACTATTACTTTGACTTTGTCCACCTTGAGTATCATGAAGATGTCATTTTCTCAGTTCTTATTTTTTCTTTAAATTTCTGCAGAAGTTTGTGATATTGAAACTCCCGGTCCTGTCCTTTAATCACTTTTCTGCTGGCTTTTATGACTTTAAGCTATGCTATCTTCCCTTTATCTCTTGAACTGTTCCTTTATTTCTGTTGCTTTTTACATTTTATTCTCTCATTTTCTAACTATGATTAGAGTCCCTTGGCCTGCTTTGCTTTTCTCATTACTATAATTTCTTGCATAGATAATTGATCCTTTTTTTTTGTTTAACTATGCTAATTATGACTAAATGTAAGTATCTTTAGGGTTGACTTTTCACATGAGATTTATTTACTTATTTATTTATTTTGACCTTTTAAACATTTTATTTATTTATTTAACATTTTTTATTGATTTATAATCATTTTATGACGTTGTGTCAAATTCCAGTGTAGAGCACAATTTTTCAGTTATACATGAACATATATATATTCATTATCACATTTTTTTCTCTGTGAGCTACCATAAGATCTTGTATATATTTCCCTGTGCTATACAGTATAATCTTGATTATCTATTATACAATTTTGAAATCCCAGACTATCTCTTTCCACCCCCCGCCCCCTTGGCAGCCACAAGTTTATATTCTACGTCTGTGAGTCTATTTCTGTTTTGTATTTATGCTTTGTTTGTTTGTTTGTTTGTTTTAGATTCCACATGTGAGCGATCTCATATGGTATTTTTCTTTTTTTAATCATTTTTTATTGATTTATAATCATTTTACAATGTTGTGTCAAATTCCAGTGTAGAGCACAAGTTTTTAGTTATCCATGAACATATATATATTCACTGTCACATTTTTTTCTCTATGAGCTACCATAAGATCTTGTGTATATTTCCCTGTGCTATACAGTATAATCTTGTTTATCTATTCTAAAATTTTGAAATCCCAGTCTATCCCTTCCCACCCTCTGCCCTCCTGGCAACCACAAGTCTGTATTCTATGTCTGTGAGTCTGTTTCTGTTTTGTATTTATGTTCTTTTTTTTTTTTTTTGATTCCACATATGGGCGATCTCATATGGTATTTTTCTTTCTCTTTCTGGCTTACTTCACTTAGAATGACATTCTCCAGGAGCATCCATGTTGCTGCAAATGGCGTTATGTTGTGAGTTTTTATGGCTGAATAGTATTTCATTGTATAAATATACCACCTCTTCTTTATCCAGTCATCTGTTGATGGACATTTAGGCTGTCTGCATGTCTTGACTATTGTAAATAGTGCTGCTGTGAACATTGGGATGCAGGTGTCATTTTGAAGTAGGGTTCCTTCTGGATATATGCCCAGGACTGAGATGAGTGGGTCATATGGTAAGTCTATTCCTAGTCTTTTGAGGAATCTCCATACTGTTTTTCACAGTGGCTGCACCAAACTGCATCCCCACCAGCAGTGTAGGAGGGTTCCCTTTTCTCCACAGCCTCTCCAGCATGTGTCATTTGTGGATTTTTGAATGATGGCCATTCTAATTGGTGTGAGGTGATACCTCATTATAGTTTTGATTTTCGTTTCTCTGATAATTAGGGATATTGAACTTTTTTTCATGTGCCTGTTGATCATTTGTATTTCTTCGTTGGAGAATTGCTTGTTTAGGTCTTCTGCCCATTTTTGGATTGGGTTGTTTATTTTTTTCTTATTAAGTCATATGAGCTGCTTATATATTCTGGAGATCAAGCCTTTGTCGGTTTCATTTGCAAAAATTTTCTCCCATTCCGTAGGTTGTCTTTTTGTTTTACTCATGGTTTCCTTTGCTGTGCAGAAGCTTGTAAGTTTCATTAGGTCCTATTTGTTTATTCTTGCTTTTATTTATTCTAGGAGAACATTTTTGAGATGTATGTCAGATAATGTTCTGCCTATATTTTCCTCTAGGAGGTTTATTGTATCTTGTCTTATGTTTAAGTATTTGATCCATCTTGAGTTTATTTTTGTGTATGGTGTAAGGGAGTGTTCTAGCTTCACTGTTTTACTTGCTGCTGTCCAATTTTCCCAACACCATTTGCTGAAGAGACTGTCTTTATTCCATTGTATATTCTTGCCTCCTTTGTCGAAGATTAGTTGACCAAAAGTTTGTGGGTTCATTTCTGGGCTCTCTATTCTGTCCCATTGGTCTATATGTCTTTTTGTACCAATACCATGCTGTCTTGATGACTGTAGCTCTATAGCATTGCCTTAAGTCTGGGAGAGTTATTCCTCCAGCCTCTTTGTTTCTCTTCAGTAATGCTTTGGCAATTCTAGGTCTTTGATGGTTCCATATAAATTTTATTATACTTTGTTCTAGTTCTGTGAAATATGTCCTGAGTAATTTGATAGGGATTGCATGAAATCTGTAGATTGCCTTGGGCAGTGTGACCATTTTAACAATATTGATTCTTCCAATGCAAGAGCATGGGATATCTTTCCATTTTTTAAAGTCTTCTTCAATTTCCTTCACCAGTGGTTTATAGTTTTCTGTGTATAATTCTTTCACCTCCTTGGTTAGATGTATTCTAGGTATTTTATTACTTTGGGTGCTATTTTAAAGGGGATTGTTTATTTTCTTTTTCTATTGATTCATCAGTAGTGTAAAGAAATGCCACTTATTTTTGAACATTAATCTTGCAACCTGCTACCTTGCTGAATTATTCAATCAGCTCTAGTATTTTTTGTGTGGACTGTTTAGCGTTTTCTATAGTAACATGTTGTCAGCATATAGTGACACTTTTACCTCTTCTTTTCCAATTTGGATCCCTTTTATTTCTCTCTCTTGTCTGATTGCTGTGGCTAGGACTTCCAAGACTATGTTGAATAGGAGTGGTGATAGCATCCTTGTCTTTCCCAGATTTTAGTGGGAAGCTTTTGAGTTTTTCACCGTTGAGTACTATGCTGGCTGTAGGCTTGTCATATATAGCTTTTATTGTGTTGAGATATGTTCCCTCTATACCCACTTTGGTGAGAGTTTTTATTATAAATGGGTGTTGAATTTTATGAAATGCTTTTTCTGCATCTATTGAGATGATCATGTGGTTTTTGTCCTTTCTCTAGTTGATGTGATGTAGTACATTGATTGATTCGTCTATGTTGAACCACCCTTGTGTCCCTAGGATGAACCCCAGTTGGTCATGATGTATAATCTTTTTTATGTGTTGTTGGATTCTATTTGCTAATATTTTGGTGAGGATTTTGGTGTCTATGTTCATCAATGACATTGGCCTATAATTCTCTTTTTTGGTAGTGTCTTTGCCTGGTTTTGGTATCAGGGTGATGGTGGCTTCATAGAATGAGTTTGGGGGTATTCCCTCCTTTTCAATCTTCTGGAAGAGTTTGAGAAGGACTGGTATGAGTTCTTCTTTGTGTGTTTGGTAGAATTCCCCAGTGAAGCTGTCCGGTCCCGGACTTTTATTTGTAGGGAGGTTTTTTATTGCTATTTTGATTTCACTTCTAGTGATCGGTTTGTTCAAGTGGTCAGTTTCTTCTTGATTCAATCTTGGTGGACAGTATGTTTCCAGAAACTTGTCCATCTCCTCTAGGTTATCCAGTTTGGTTCCGTATAGTTTTTCATAATATTCTCGTATGATATTCTGTATTTTTGTTTTATTTGTTGTAATTTCTCCATTATCCTTTCTTATTTTGCTAATTTGTGCTGTCTCTTTTTTCTTCTTTATGAGTTTGGCCAGAGGTTTGTTGATTTTATTTACTTTTTCAAAAAACCAGATTGATTATTTTCTATGGTCTTTTTACCCTGTATTTTATTTATTTCCTCCCTAATCTTTATAATTTCCTTCCTTCTGCTGCCTTCTGGGGATTTTTGTTCTTCTTTTTCTAGTTCATTCAGCTGGTGGGTTAAATTGTTTACTTGAGATTGTTCTTCTTTTTTGAGGAAGGCATGTATCGCTATAAACTTCCCTCTTAGCACTGCCTTTGCTGTGTCCCATAAATTTTGTGTGGTTGTGCTTTCATTTTCATTTGTCTCAAGGCATTTTTTAAATTTCAGCTTTGATTTCCTCATTGACCCAGTGGTTTTTTAATAAGATATTGTTTTATCTCCATGCCTGCCTTTTGTTCTCCTTTGTTTCTTTGTTGTTGATTTCTAGTTTCATGGCATTGTGGTCAGTAAAGATGCTTGAGATAATTTCTGTCTTCTTAAAAATGCTGAGGTTTCTTTTGTGCCCAAGTACATGATCAATCCTGGAAAATGTTCCATATGCACTTGAAAAGAATGTATATCCTATTTTTGGGAGGTGTAATGCCCTGAAAATACCACCAAATCAATTTTTCTATTGTATTATTTAATTTTTCTGTTGCCTTATTTATTTTCTGTCTGGAAGATCTGTCTAGTGATGTTAATGCGGTGTTAAAATCTCCAACTGTGATTGTATTCCCATCAATATCCCTCTTCATCTCTGTTAGTAATTGTTTTATGTACTTAGGTACTCCTATATTGGGTGCATATATATTAATGAGTATAATATCCTCATCTTGTATCACTCCTTTAATCATTATAAAATGTCCTTCGAGCTTTGCTTATTTAAACTCAGTTTCTTCCAGGATGCTTATACTTGTATCGTCTCCTATAATTAGTCTAAAATCAATTTCATTGCTCTCTTCACCTAAGCTGTGTGTATGTCTCCCAAGTGATACCATCATTTTTCTGGTCACTAAGCCTTGAAACAATTAATTTTTATTTATTACTCTTTTTGGTACTTTTATATACTCTACTAAATTTTATAAATTCCCCTTTGAAATATTTACTTTACACTTCTTTTTTA
Source organism: Vicugna pacos (assembly GCF_048564905.1). NCBI lineage: Eukaryota > Metazoa > Chordata > Mammalia > Artiodactyla > Camelidae > Vicugna > Vicugna pacos. The sequence continues at coordinate 31,173,998 of NC_132988.1, forward strand.
TTTCAATTCTCTGTTCCACAATCCAAGTCTATCCTTTGATCTCTTTGTATCCAGATTCCTGTATTGATCTCTTGGATCTTTCTGGAGTTATTCCTTCCTAAAAATTCTGTATATTCTGGTTATGTTATAGTCATTTGCAGAAATGCTTTTGCTGTGTTACTTTCCTACTCAGTAATTTCTTTACAAAACGCATTCAATATCTGATCTTGGGAATAAAGATCAATGAGTTTGCACATAGAGCAATAAAAATGTCCCAAAAGGGAGACTAGAGAAATATAATATACAGAGATTCAGTGAGCTGTGGGTAATACCAGACGGTTTCACATATGTGTCATTGGAATCCCAGAAAGAGAGGAGAGATGGGAACAAACAACATTTTAAGAAAAATGGCCTAAAATTTCATGACCATATTATTATTAATATTGACTCAGAGCAAGGAATATTACCAAGTATAATGTAGATTTTCATTTCATAATGACAAAGGATCATCAAATTACAATTCAAAGTAAATGTCTTTATACCTAGTAATAGAGCTTCAGAACACATGAAGAAAAAATGATAAATGATTAAAAAAGAAAATAGACAAATTCACAATTACAGTCAGATATATTGATGACTGTCGCATAGTAATGTGAAGAACAAGTAGACAAAATCAGTAAGATTAAAGAAAACTTTAGAAATGTTAAAAACCAACTTGACTTAATTGACATTATAAAACATCCTACCAATGACAACAGAATATGTATTTTTTCAATATACACAGAACATTTATGAAGATAGATCATGTTCTGGGCTATAAAGAAAGTCTCAATAAATTTTAAATATGTTCTCTAACCATAGCAGAATTAAACTAGAAATGAATGCCAGAAAGATATCTAGAATATCTTCAAATATTTATCAGTCGAATAATACAGAGCTACATAACTCATGAGCCCAGAAAGAATGGACATGTTGTATTAGAAAATATTTTGAAATGAATTAAAATTACAGTCTTCCAACGTTTGTGGGAAGAAGTCATAATATTCCTTAGAGAGAAATTTTTATTTTTAAATACTTGTATTAAAAAATAGAGTCATTTTTTAAAGTCAGTTATTTAAACTGCTCTCTTTAAAAAAAGCTGGAAAAACAAGAACAAATTAAACATAAAATAAAAAGCAAAATAATTGTGAAAATAGCAAAACTCAAATATAAAACAAACACTAGAGAACATTAAGAAAACCAAATGTTGTTATTAAAATGTGAATGTTAATAAAATTGGTAATTCTTTAGTCAGGCTGATCAGTTTAAAAAAAGACACAGATTAAAAAAAAAAAGAATATCAGGAGTGTAAGATGAGGCATCCTTACCAACATTATAGGTATTAAATGGATAAGAAGGTGACGTGATGAACCAGAAACTTTATGCCATGCATTCTGCAATATAGAGATGAAATAGGCATATTTCTTGAAAGATTAAACTCCCAAATTTTCTCAAAAATAAAAAAATAACTTGAATTTATATTTAAAAGACTTTCTTTAAGGAAAATACCATACCCAGGTAACTTCTTTGGTGAATTTTACCAAGCCCTTAAGATACAAATAATATTTAACGTATACAAACTCCTCTAGAAAGTAGAAGTGAAAGGATTTCTCAATTTATTTTATGAGGCTTACATTACTCTGATAATAGTACCAGATGAAGATATCACTAGAAAAGGAAATGATAGACCAATATGCTATATGAAGATAGATGTAAAAATCCATTAAAAATTTTTAGCAAATTGGATCCAACAAAATATAAAAAAATCAGTACATCATGACTAAGAGGTCTTTATCCCAAGGAAGTAATTGTGGTTTATCATGGTGAGTAAATAAATATTTATATTTTGTATATATGATCTTAATAGCTGCTGAAAAAATATTTGCAAAATTCAACACCCATTCATTTTACAAACTCTAAACAAAATAAAAATAGAAGGAAACTTCATCAACTTGATAAAGGGCATATACTAAAAATTATAACTAGTTTTATATGTGATTTTGAGAGATCAAATGCTTTTGTCTTAAATGAGAAATAAGGCAAGTATGTCGTCTCCTACTGTTACTATTCCCCGTTGTTACTGGAGATCCACATTGTTATTAGAAATAAATAGCATATGGACTGGAAAGAAAGAAATACAGCTGTCTTTCTTTGGAGACAGTTTAGCTGTCTTTCTTTGGAGACAGTTTAGCTGTCTATGGAGAAAACATACAGAATTTATTTAAAAAAAACTTGCAGGACTAATATTTGTGTCCAAAAAGATCACAAGTCAAGATGCCAATTTATGAAAATCTTTTGTGTTTCTAGATTAGCAGTGAATAATTAGAAATAGGGAATAAACATCAAAGTGCCATTTACAATAGCATAAAAACCTAAAGTAATTAAAAATAAATGTATAAAAATATGTACAATGTCTGTGTACCAAAAATTGCAAAATACTACTGAGACCAATTGAAGACCATCTAAATAAAGAAAGAGATACTCTCCTCATGTAATCAGAAGACTATAATAAAAAGTGTTATTTCTTCTCAAGTTGATTTATTATTCCGTGTAATCCCAATAAAAATTATAAAAGGTTATTTTTTATATAGAATCTGACAATCTGATTCTGATATAAATATGGAAATACGAGGATCTTACGTGACCAAAATATAATGGAAAAGAAAATCAAAGTTAGAGGACTTATACTACCTAATTTAAAGACTTAACTATGAAACTGTAATAATTAAAACAGTACAGTATTTGTTTAAGGACAGATCTGTGGATGAGTCAAACAGAATAAATAGTCCAGAAATAGACCCATATATATATATATATGCCAAGGTAACTTAATGAATGAATATTCTATCTAAAAAAAAGGTGTTAAAATAATTTGGTATAGATAAAGAAGATTACACTGTATAGCACAGGGAAATATACACAAAATGTTATGATAACTCACAGAGAAAAAAATGTGACAATGAGTGTGTATATGTCCATGAATGACTGAAAAATTGTGCTGAACACTGGAATTTGACACAACATTGTAAAATGATTATAAATCAATAAAAAATGTTAAAGAAAATAATTTGGTATGTGTTTACAAAAACCAAACCTTTATATGATTTTTACTTTAACCCATTAAAATTTTTTTTATTCAGAGTGGATCAGAAATTTCAATATAAGAACTTAAACTGTAAATGTTCTAGAAAAAATATTGGAGAAAGTCTTTGTGAAATAATGTTAGGCAAAGATTTTTTTGAGAGGTCACAAAATGGAGGAACCATAAAATAAAACTTTGGTAAATTGGACTTCATCAAAATAAGAAAAAATTTGCTTATTGAAAAGAGACTTAAGAAAGTGAAGATGCAAGGCATAGACTTGAGAAAATAGTCAATATATATATATATATATATCTAAGAGAGGATGTGAAACATAATATGTTCAAATTTTTTCCATTCAAGAAGACAAAAAACTCTTACTAATAAATGGGCAAATATTTAGACAGACACTTTACCAAAAAGCTGTATCGGGGCAGTTATGCAATGGAAATATTGTGAACATTATTAGTTATGAGAAATGTGAGACTGCAGTTAAATGCCATTACCCACCCACTAGAGTGACTAAATTTAGAAAAGCTAAATAGTTATCATATGATCTGCTAATTCCTTTCCTAGATACTTACCCAAGAGAAATAAAAAGAAGTATGAGTGACAAAGCTCTTTTGTGAACATCTCTAGCTACTTTATTTATAACATCCCCAAACGGGAAATAATCCAAATATCAATCAACTGGTGAATGGATATATAAATTCTGATATATCTATACAATTGAATACTACTCAACAATAAAATTTAAAAAATCAGTGATACACACAACAACATAAATTTCAGAAATATTCTGCTGTATGATAGGAAACAGGTACAAAAGACTAGGCAATGTGTGATTTTATTTATATGACATTTTACAAAGGAAAAACTATAGTGACATAGAGAAGATTAGGGATTGTGCGGTGATGAGCCAGTGGGAAGGGGATCTGACTGCAAAGAGGCATGAGGAAATGTTTTTGAGGTCATGGAAACGTTCTGTATCTTGATTTTGGTGGCTATTATATGACTGTATACATTTGTAAAAACATTGATTTATACCCTTAAAGTTAGCGAATTTTATTGTATGGAAATTATTCTTCAATAAAATTCATTAAAAATACTGAGTAGACGCTATTTCCATAGTGTGTTTCTTTGAGACACTGGTTTTGAAAACATGTCAAAGAGTGTTAAAATGCTCATTTGTATAAAGGTTGGAATCTTACTCTCCTGATCCAGTAATTATATTTGATTATCTTATTGCAGTGATACAGTTTCTATAAAGACTATATGAGTATATAACACTCTAATTAACTAGATTCTTCTATTTAGGCAGCACAAGGTCCCAGGCCAGAGAAAGCTTGAAGAAGATAGTGACAAAAATGGAGACATTTTATGAATCAGCTCAAATGAGGCAGTGGGTCACTATTTAGATATGACTAGAAAAGAAATTCTTGTATCAAAAATCAGAAACACATTATTGAAATATCTGCACTAAACTTTAAAGAAATATTAGGAGAGACAAGCATGATGAAGGTCACTGAGCCTCTACAAGATATGAAGCTCCCATATGGGTTGGTCATCTAGTCTTGAGAGGGAATTCTAGAGATGGATTGATAAGGAAATCTGACATGAAGTTTTAGTTTAAAAATCTTGGTGAGGAAGCTGGAGAGAAGGCTGTCACAAGAAAGAGAACTGTCATCTTTCTTTATTTCACACCACTGCTATATCCAAGTTTCCAGCCACACTGTCTTGGGCTAAAACAATTGCTGGCAACTCCTTTTTTCTTTGCTGATGTATAATCACTTACAGTTTATTTGTGTGGATATATTTTTCCCTTTCCATTGGCATTTTTGAGTTTGTATTATTAGATTCTATCCCTCAATGTGAACTACTTAGTGGTTTATTAGGGACAAGTGTGACCACTGCCTCTGGAAGATGCCAGAGTGGTGTGGTGTATGTACACCATGATGAGGTTTTAGCTGAGGTGAATGGTATGTTAGCTTTGGCCTTGAGTTCTTCAGGGATCATGATTAAAAGTTGTTCAGGGAGACATACTGCTGTTTTTAGGTTTCCAATTTTGTGGCTTTCCTGTGGAGTTGGACTAGTTTTCATCAACAGCTGTGATTAATTTTCAGGAGCTAGGAGTAGCCATTTTTGAGGCAAATCTTCCCCTGTCTTTGAATGGTGAATGAAGTTTTTGACTCTTTGGTTGCTGTCGTGTGTGCTTTTTTTAATTTCCTTAATTGAGGACTGATTAGAAGTGATTGCCTTGGATTTTTTGTAAACTAAGCAGAGGCCTAGAGGATGTTCGATGATGCTTCATGTAACCAATGAGGATTCCCACATAAGTAGTTGGGAAGAGGCCGTTTGGGTGAGATGTAGAGATAAGAAAGAATAATAATTGGTTGATGTTTAGTATTTGTCCATAGTTGTTACTTACTATAGCTCTGGATGGGAGTTTTAAAGTGTACATGACACAGTTCCTTATATATGAGTAGTAAAGTGGCTGATTCAACTTCCTCATATATTTTAGGTACAATTTACATTCAGTAAATTATGAATGTAAATTTTAGTTAGTACATAGCTCTGTGAGTTTTGACAAACACATATAATCATGTAACACCACTGTCATCAAGATACAGAACTGTTCCAGTACCTCCTAAAATTTTTCTATTCCCCTTTGTAGTTAACTCTTCCCCTGATTTTAATGTTTGTTTTTTCCAGAAAGTCATATAAATTCAATCACATAGTATACAGATTTTTGAGTTAGCTTCGTTCACTTAGCATAATGTGTTTGAGACTCATTCATGTTGTTGTGTGTATCAGTAATTCATTCATATTGGTGAATGGTATCCCATTGTATAGATATATCACAGTTTATTTATTCACCAGTTGAAGGATATTTGGATTGTTTCTAGATTTTGGAGATTATAAATAAAGCTGCTGTAAATACCCACATGGTGATTAATTTTAGGTGTCAACTTGACTGGGCAACAGAGTACCCACATATTTGGTCAACCATTATTCTGAGTATTTCTGTGAGGGTTATTTTGGATGAAATTAACATTTATAATCGGTGGACTTTGAGTAAAGCAGATTACTCTCCTTAATATGCATGGGCCTCATCCAAACACTTGAAGATTTGATTAGAACAAAAAGACTGGCCTTCATTCTTGTTCCCCACAAGAAAGAATTCTCCAGCAGATTGCCTTTGGAGTTCATCTGCAGCATTGGCTTTTTCCTGGTTCTAAATCGAATGACCTTTGGACTCCAACTAGACTGTCAACTCTCCTGGGTCTCTAACCTGCTGGCCCACACTGCAGGTTTTGGACCTTGCTAGCTTCTATAATCTTGTGCACCAATTCTTTGTAATAAATCTCTTCCTATATATGTATACACATTCTGTTGGTTCTGTTTCTCTGGAGAACCCTGACTAATATAACCTACATACAAGTTTTCATGTGGACATAAATTTTCATTTCACTATCTAGAAGTAGCATTGCTGGGTCATATGGTAAAGGCATGTTTAACTTTATAAGAAACTGCCAGACTATTTTCATTAGTGGCTATGCTATTTTGCATTCATACCAGCAATACATGGGAATTACCATTGCTCTGCATCCTTTCAAACACTTGGTATTTTCAATATTTCATTAAAAAATTTAGCCATTCTAAATTGGGGTGTAGTAATATCTTAATTATGTTTTTGAGTAAGGATATGTTGAACTTGGAGATGGTCTGGGAGAGCCCTGTCTTTATTTTCTGGTTATCTTGATATCTGATACTGACTTCTTGGTCAAGAAAGGGATGAAACCACTAAAGAATGATTAGTAAGTTGCTGTTCTAAGCCTAATACACCCCTGGAGTGGTTTTAAAGTATGTTCACAAGGTACTTGATATGCCTGCCTTCAAGAGATAAAGCTTAATTCCTCACCACCCCTCAAAGAAAGAATAGGCTGTCCTTAGTGATTCACTTTTAATGAGTAGCTAAAATAGAATTGATGGTGTGTAACTTTCAAGACTAAAAGACTCCCTCCTTGGTTCTCTTTTTCTGGATTACTCCCTCGGGGGAAAGCCAGTGGGCTGCCACATTGTGAAGACACTCAAGAAACTGTATGGGGCAGCCCTTGTAGGGAGGAACTGGGACCTCTTTCTGAGAACTAGTGAAGAACTGAAGTCTCTTGCTAAGACTCATGTGAATGAGCTATTTTGGAAGTGGATCCCCCAGCCCAGTCTGAGCTTCAGATTACTACATCCTCAGCCAACATCTGAAGTACAACCTCATGAGAGGCACTGGGGCAGATCCCCCCAGCTAAGCTGCTCCTGAATAACTGATTCATAAAGATGATGAGATCATAAATGTTGGTTGTTTAAGCTACTAAGTAAGGGGTAGTTTGTTACACAGCCATAGATGACGAATATAGGTTTTGGTACTGGATTTGGGGTACTATTATAACAAACATCTAAGAATCTGGATATGACTTTAGAATCATACAGTGACCAGAAGTTGGAGGGACTTTGTTATTAATTATTCTGACAGAGTCTCAGATACTCCCCCAAATTATTGTTCTTGCTTTGATATAAATATAGGTTCTACCTGATTTTAGTTTCTTTTAAATAGATTTTACAATGATGGACTCAAATTATGTACAGAGGACCATTTGTTTTAGGACTTTAAAAATGTCATACAGTTAACAAGTGAAATCATAAATCGTGAAACACCCTTATCCAGTTTCTTGAATATCTCCTTTTTTGGTGATTACTGTAACGGTAGGAAGTCCTTGTCTCAATTTTTGTTTTAAATTTTAATCTCAGTATGAGGTTTTGAGGTAAAGAAGTTTGGTTGGAAATAACTGATTATCTAGTTCCAAAAGATATCTCTTGGGTATAATGCATGCACCCAAGCCTCACAGACTAGGAGATTTACCACTTAAGGAGTTTAGTATCATTGATGGATATTTTACATGTACATTCTTTAAGCCTCAAATTTAATTTCTTTGGCAATCCAAGCTATTCTTTGTATAGGAGAAGCCAGATTCTCCTTCAATCTGGAGGCCCTATGCTATACTAATATATCATGCCTGCCTTCAGTCAATTCCATAGTGCTACATAAATTGCTGAGTTCTGCTTTTTGGCTTTTTCCTGGCCAAGGTGTGAAGAGGCCCAGGAGAAAGAGGAAAGTAAATCAGAATGTGTATACTGTCTTTTCCTCTCAATAACCACGTCTGAGTTAATCCTTGGCAAAGCTGAAGCACCCTCTTTCCCATGGTTGAGTCTCATTTCTTTCTGTTCTGGGGTCGTGATGCACAGATTTAAACTTATATTGAATCATTAATATCCAGAATTGACAGGGAAAAGAGAAAAGTACTATTGAGCAGCTACCAGACACCATTTATATCACACAGGAGCTTAAAGGTATATCAGATTGGCTGGCACAGTTTGGCCAAACTTATGTTGTTAAGTATTGATCAGGATCTCAGTCAGTCCTGCTATAACTGTCCTACCTCAACTTGGGAGAAATTGTTGAAGGTCACTCTCATGGAATATGTGAAACTGATACTTTGCACTTGGGTAGAAAATCTGGCTTGTTTCCTATAAATCTTCTGGTGGGTCATGGTACACAGTATTCAATACAATTTGAATATTAGCTCTGGATGCCTGGCAGTCCATTGAAGTAGGCATCCAAGGCATATTTGCTAGACCTTAACTCTGCTTTTGTGGGAAGTCATTCCTTCTCACATTGTTTCTTTATTGTCATGAACTCATTGTCACTTAAGTGACTTTTTCCAGTGATGGGTTCATAAATGTTGAAAACACCTGGCACAGATTAAGCCACTGTGTGTATGTGTGAAATATTCTGTGTTAGTTGTGTCATTGTATAGTGTGCTGGTTTGGTTTTCCAGGAAGCATACTTCATGATATATTTAGGAGTGCAAAAGGCTTATTTGGATTTAACATCTGTGAAAGGAAAAGGAAGGAAGCAGGATTGGGCAGGATGAGTCATTGGAATGTATTATGGACCTGTTAAGTTTCTGCCAGCCCATTGGGGAGTTCTATTACAAAAGTCATCATTTGGAGTAATTCTGCATTAGACCAAAATGCTTAGGCTCTTGTACCACACTCTTTATCAGTCATTAGTTGAGGGTCACCTTGAGAAGTATTGACCTTGGTTCTAAAGCTGAGACAGACCCTGAAGAGCTATCTGCTGAAGGCTGTCAGCTAACAACTTTTCTTTTCCCCCTGAACTTAGAGCACTTTTTTGAAGAGGGATCTGAGCAACACATCTTCATGTCTGCTACACGTGGTTAAAGGCAAATCTTGTTATGGATGTTTACTGTGCTATCCTTACGTCAGTTAGGTCTCAGAGATATAGCTATAATATGTATATAGATGCATAGATTTAGAGATACAGTAAAACCTTATCTATGAAATAATTTGTTAATAAAAATGAAATTCCAAGTAGAAAATGATAAAATCTTAAAAATAATGCACATCTATTTAAACTTAATGTTATTTTATCTGCCAGTCTTTTATGTAGGGACAAAGCCTTTTCTTTGAGTATGAATCTTCTGGTTAGAATTCCATTTTATCTTTCATGCATAGGGAATACCAATAAAACGTGACCTAGAATTTGCAGTTTTGTTTTCTTAATGCAGAGCACCAGTTTATATACTGTGAAGCAATCTGAGTACAGGATTTCCAAGATTTTTATGATTTTTCCATCAATATTTCACGGTTGTTTTTGTACCAGTTTAATTCAATAGTGTTTTAAAATGATTTAGTTTAGACTTTTCAAGTCATCTGACCTAATTTTTACTGAAACAACTTCCTCTCTTTTTGCACTAATTTTTACTCAGCTTAGACTATATTTAATGAAATTCATTGTATAAGGTATAAATGGGTTAGAGAATAAACAGAGTAGGCTTTGGTATGTATATGACTTAATAGGTGAGAACAGAAGTTTTCCGACTTTCTGGAGAGGGTATAGTAGTGGTGAACACTAATCAGAATGTTTTGTAGAGGTGAAAGAGAGTGTCTCTAAATCAAACAAACAAACAAAAAGGGAGCTTTTAAAGATATAGCTATATCTCCAACTGCATCTGTAATTACAGCTGTATCTGTTAAAGGACATTCTAGAACAATAATTATTTTGTTACAAAAGAGGGATATGGGCCCAAATCACTGCCAAATGTCTTTTGTGAACTGGGCTGGGCTGTGAGAGAGTCTCAGGATGTCTTCTGACTTACTAGTGTAAAGCCTGGACTAGGGTAGCAGTGATTAGGCTGTTAGATTCTTTTTGCCCCAGGCCCTGTTCTGTTCTGGTTAGCCATGCAAGGGCCTCTCTCTAAGTGGGAGTCTTCCTTGGCTCCTTTCACAATACCAGCTGCCTGTGATAAAGTGAGCCAAGAGAGAACTTTAGAAAAGAGGTAAGAGTTCAAAGAGGAGACACATTTTCTCCCAGATCAGTTCTATTTATTATCACTTTACTCCTCTGCCTAAAAGCTCCATCCTTAACTTCATGTCCTTGAAAGAGTCCATTTTCCCCTGACTTTTGGAATTGAAGAGAGGAAGCCTTAAGAGCCCCTAAAACTTAGCATGTGCCATGAACATTTTTATGCATATTTTTAAGGTTAATAGAAATGGACCTTTCTTCCATTAATTTTTGTGGATGGTTTGATTCTGGGCTGTTTGAATAATGTTTGCAAACATCTGCCTGGCATATCCTACCAACCTGGAATGACTAATTATACCTACCATCCTAGTTTTCATATTTAAGGGAAGGAACTGTGGAGAGCAGGTAGCTAGTCATATGATTCAAGGTCTCTGGATGATGATGAGTTAAACTGAAAACCTTGATAAGAGGCTGTAAAGCCCTGCTTCAGTTAGAGATACAACAGACATACGAGCTACGATAGCCTGATGCCCCTTATGCATCCCAGAATTGATTTCTGGGAAGAGATTCATTCTCAGTGCTAAGATATTTCAACAGCTTTCACTGTTTCTCCTCATTTTATGGGCACTGTAATTTACATTTTCTTTTAATTTACAGATATGTGAGGACACTGTTTGGGGACTTTTGATATCAAATAGAATACCATAACAGGATGTTTTTAAAAAGAAAGGAAATTTTCCTCACTGACTTCTTTCCTAACCTTTGAACTGGCTTAAATAAAACATGATAATTGTTATGGTTAGGTGTAAAGATTTTAGGTTTATGTTATTACATTGGTCAAAATGATCACCTGTTGTGCAAAGCTCCTATACTTATGTTTAGCCATGACAATTTGAAGACATTTAAGTAGGAATGCAGTTACATAGTCAGAGCAATTCCTAGGGTCTATGTGTTTGCCAGATGGACCTGTACCAGGTGTTCTTTGGGTAAGGAAGAGAAGAGTGGAGAGTGTATTAAGGTTGCTGTTGCGTTACTGTCATGGTCCTTGCTGTAGTTTGTTTTGAAAGAGGTTTTCCAAAACTGACCTGCTGTAAAACCCATCCATGGCTTGGGGCTTTTTGAGAAGATTCACTCTTCAGAATGGGGCAATTCTTTTTTTATGCATTAAGAGATAAGTTTTCCATAAGCCACACTAATTAGTACATAGTTTTTGTTTTGTCAGGGATAAAGGACTGTTAACAAAGAAAGCAAAAGCTTATGTTTGGAGAAAAGGGCCAGGAGCCATGCATGGCCTGTTACCAGGGGCTTCTGTATTTAAGTGGCAGCAGGACCCTGCTCCTCACAGGAGCCACAGTCTTTTTGGATGCTCAACTCCCATCAAATGCCTTTGGAAGGTCTTTTAGTCTTACTTTGGTCTCAAGATAAGACAGTGGACCTCTTTGCTTTTCCTGTATAATATTTTCATTTTCTACCTCGTTTTATTATTACCATCATGTTTTTACTTTGGGTTGCTGCATTAATTACTTACATGTACCTACTTAAGGGCAGGTACATAACAAAAGTTTAGAGCCCAAATGTAGTTGAAGTGAAATAATCTTTATGCCTTCTGAAAATACACAAGTGAGTCATTCTTTATTGGAACTAAAGGCTCAAGTTAAAAAATTTTTTCCCATAATCTTTTAAACATATGTTCAACAGAGATTAAAAAAAATCTGTTTAGGCTGGAATCTTCTACTAAGTTAATAAAATGTTAATGCTTTCCCATGTTATGAGTTTAGACATTTCTAGGATCCTAAAGTTGCAGTGGCTAAAACTCAAGCTGAGACAATGCTAACACTGGAGTAAGGAGTGTGGGAAAAGGAGAGGCACTTGGAAATTCCGTTTTATCTCTGCTGTTTTCACTTTCTTATGTTGGGTTGTAACCAGGCAGTTCCAATTGCATAGAGTCTCCTCTCCAGCATGTCTGCTTTACTCATTACATAGAAGTAGATTAAAGGAACTGGTGTGTGGTGTGCAGAGAAGGGATGTCTGTGTGTGTGTGTGTGTGTGTGTGTGTGTGTGTGTGTGTGAATATTGCAGACTTTTGAGTAAGAGCAGGTTGATTTTATGTTTATTTTCTAGGAGTACATAAGAATACATACAGTAATGCCCCCAGAGCTAAAACTCTGTAAGTTTTAGAGAAAGTAAAAATTTGGAATTTAAAGAAACATGGTAACATGCCATTTCTTATGTTTTCTTTCTTTGGGGGACTGTTTTTTGTTTGTTTGTTTGTGTTTTCTTTATGCTTGTGGTTCAACTTTTTTCTGTCTTTAAATGAGAGAACTTTTGGTATTTATTGATAGCTGAGAACATTCATTTTTCATCTCAAATAGACAAGATTGACACTTTTGAGGTCCCCGGCACACATATACACCCAAATCTGCACAAATAGCTTTTGGGGCTACTCTGTCATTGGGGAACCTATTTTCAGGAGAAATGGATGAGGTAATGTCTGTAGGAACTTTGAAAAAGCTAAGCACCAAAAATAAAATATTTTTAGAAGAACTTATTACTTTGGACAGGCGAGACCTAAATGTGTAATGTAGAGCCAAGTGAGGAGAACACAGAATTATGATGCCAGTCAAAAGCAGCACTGTGATCTTGGATGGGTGCTGAGACCTGAGGAATCAAAGGGTTGCATGGAAGGCACAGAAAGAGAGCAGAGGAGAATCAAGGACTGAATTAAATGACCAATAGACACCAAAAAGCCTGGGAAGGTCGAAGATCACAGGTGGTAGCAAAGGAAGCAGGAGTTGGGACTCTCATTACCTTACTTTCTTTAATCAGGCTGTTCTTTATTTTATAAAGTGTTTTCTCTCTTTTCCTTTGCCATTTGTTTTCTTGTGTTCTCCATTTCAATTTATTGCTTATATTTACTTTCTTATCTACACCCTGAGTAACACTGAGGAATAATCCTCAAACATTGCTTTCCTTATCAGTGGTGTACAGTTAAAATCTTTGTCTATTATAGTAAATTTGAAAGCCTTAAAAAAGATATCTTTCAAATGAAAGATTATTTAGAAGAGCAATTGTAAAATAGTTGAAATTTTAGTAATTGAAGTTGGAGTTGGAGGAAAGGGGCCTAGAATGTTCCCCGCTCAGATTTTCCCCTCCTGGGGATCTAGGAGGCTCCCCTAACTCCCTGATTGTTGGATAAAATCTAGACTCTGCAGTTGACATTCAGAGGTTTGGGTACGATGCACTAATTTCTATAAAAATTCTTGGTCACTCATTCTTATAATACTCACTTCCTCTTTCCTGTAATACTTGACTAACCTCATTCCTCATTAGTTTTAAGTGTACCTCTGCTTTTCCACTTGGGCTCTTGCCACATTATTCTTATATCTCTGTTTATATTTTACATGCTCTTTCCCCCATAATGGTCTTCAGTTGAACTGTGGGCAGCTCCTTTGGACGTGATTAAATCCAGAGAGGTTCAGCTGCTCTTGACCTATGTCACCATATTCTGCTTTTCCTTCTACCCCATGCTCTTTGACTGCCATTCACGCCCTTATTATTTCTAATCATCCACAGCATCTGAAGACTTTCAGCTTAAAAGCCCAACACTACTCAATGTCTAAAGCAATCTGGGACTAGAGTATAGAAACTTTACTATAAGAGGTATCATCTCTGATAGGTAGAGTCTGGAATTATTCCTGCTGCCCAAATCCTAGAATTTTACCTGAATAGAGTGAGCTGTTGTATACTACTTGGTCCGTATGATTGCTCATTTGTCTCAGTGGCATATTTGCCCTTCAGTTGAGGACAGACTTCAGTGTTTGAATCCACCTAACTTTGATGTTTCCCTCTCCTGGGAATTAGATCTTATTTCTGTCAATGCAGATTCTAGTTGAAAGCATGCTAGTGTCATGCTAGGGTCAATAGTGTCGTCATTCCCTGGACAGTGAGTTTCTTTGAATCAGTTCCAGGAGTATTTTCTATGTAGTTTCTTTGCATAAGCTGGTTTGGGCTTCCTTACAGCATGGTAGCCTCAGGGCAGTTGGATTGTTTTTATGATGTCTCAGTGCTTTGATGTAACTGTCTAGCAAGCAAGATGGAAGTTGCACTTATTGACCTCACTTTAGAAGTTATGTAGCATCACTTCTACCACATTTTGGTGGTTGCAGGGAAGACATTAGCCCTCCCAGATTCAAGGGTGAGGGAATTAGACCCCACGTTGTGATGGGGCATGGCAAGGTTCTAAAAATATTCTAAGACAGGAGATATTTTGCAGCCATCTTTGGAAAATACCGACTGCCACAACCTATATGTGTATGTAACAGTCAGCATTTATGAATGTAGCATAGATAAAACTAAACTTGGCTTCTTGCTTAGACAGTAGTATAACATGTTCACATATTGCCTGTTCTAATAATTTAGATATTTAAATATGGTTGATGATAATGTTTATTACTCCCTTTAAATAAGAAGTAGTATGTATTTGAAGTTCGTTGATACATATTAATTACATACTGAGTGTTGGAGGTTGTGTTAAGGACTAGTATTTATTCTAGTGCTGTAAAGATGATCCAGGAATAAATGATCAGGATCTGTCTTGTTTCTCAGTAGAGCTGCCCAGGAGAGCAGTTCAGACGCATAATAGCAGAGGGGCTCTGTATAATGGTGAGCTCGGGGTAAGATGCTAGTCAAAGTCAGGGAGATAAAGGAGGAATGAACAGAATGCTGACTGAGCAATTTATCAGCAAAGTCCTGGAGACTAACAAAAGAAGTGAAGACATCAGAGATATGTCCAAATAGGTAAGTATTGTGCTAATAATCACATGAGGAACTAGTCCCACAAACATGGATCATGTGTTTATTTGAAGGTGAGTTCTTAAAGTAGCAACACAAGCCTCATTCAAGTAGGCATAAAGATTAATCTCAATAAATTAGTCTTTATAAGAGAATTACAAAAACTCATTTTGACTAATAAATTTGTTAAGAGTTGCCTTATTTACAGACAATGTATATGAGGTTTTTAATAATATTTGATGTTGATAACTAGCAAATTACAGGCATATCTTGTTTTCTTGTGTTTTGCTTTGTTGCATTTCACAATACAGATAATTGCACTTTTTACAACTTAAAGGTATGAGGCAATCCTGTGTTGAGCAAGTCTATCAACACATCATTTTTCCAACAGCGTTTTTTTTTTAATTAAGGTATGTACATTTTTTTTAAAGACATAATGCTGTTGCATAATTAATAGACTATAGTATAAAGATAACTTTTTATGTGCTGGGAAACCAAAAAGTTTTGTGTAATTCACTTTGTTGCAATATTTGCTTTATTGTGGTGATCTGGAACTGAACCTGAAATACCTCTGAAGTATGCCTGTGTTTGGAGATCTCTATCTCTGTATTTATGTATCTCTATATAATTCTGTTTCTGTATTTCTATCTGTGTCTATGTCCAGGTCCATGTCCATGTTCCATGTCCTTACCCATACCCATACCCATATTTATAACTATATCTATATCTGTATCTCTGCAAGATGTCAACTGGAGATTGGCCGTGTCTTAAGAACTAGATAAGATTTGCTTAAACCTTTATTTCCCTCTGTTTCCTTCTTCTCAAGATTTCTGCAGTTCTTGAAGGAACAGAGAAAGCTTTATGATCTCATGATAACCTCTGACTTTGAGCTGCTGCTTCCACCAAAGTAATTTATGTCGCTGAACCTGCAGGTTTTCCGTTTATTTTCCTAAATAAAGCCAGTTCCCTTCTTTAATGGTTAGTTTTTGTCACACAACAAATTGCCTTTAAAATGAGTGGCTTAAAACAACCATTTAATTCAGTTCACTATTCTGTGGATCAGCGGGGTTGTTCTAAGTCTGGGCTGGCTTGGCTGACCTCTACTGGGGGCTCTCTCATATATCTGTGGTCAGATGGAGGTTGTGTGGTGGCTGAATTATCTGGAATGGCCTCATTCACATGTCAGGAATGGACAGACAGCTTGGTTTTGTGTGACTGACATGCCACTGGAATAGCTTGAATATGCTCTTTTCAGGCTCTCATCCTGGAGCGAGCCGGAGCTTCTTTGCTTGGATGGCTCAGAGCTCCGAAGAATCATAATGTGTAAGTGACTTTTCAAGCCGCTACTTTTGTCACATTTGCTAATGTCTCATTGGTGAAAATTATTCACATGGCCAAGGTCAAAGTCATTCTGGGAAGAGCTAACCCAAATGCATGGAGCAGTGAGGGAAATTATTGTGGTCATTTTTGCAAACACTTTACCACACCTTCCTAACAGAAATTTAATGTCAGCTATTAAATGCATATATTTTACACTCGGATCTTTACTTTCCCATAATGACTTAATTTTCCATTAGATCAGGCAGGGAAATCTTTTCTGCTTCTTTTGTTTCTCTTTTGAAACAGCAACAAATAAAAACATGGTAGCACTGGGCTTTGGGAAGTGTAATGGGAATTTTTTTGTTAGTACAATGACTAGGAGGCTCTAATGGCATTTAGTGGGCAGGGACCAGGAATGCTGAACATTCTTTAATGTGGAGATAGTTTGGCACAGCACAGTTAAGGCTTATCTTGCCCTTCTTGAGAAACACTGACCTACATGTATCAAGGGGATATTTTTCCTTTTGAATTAATTTCCTTCCTCCTTTACTGCTTAGGGAAGTAATATTATGGAGGCAAAGGAACACTAGACTAAGTGAGAGGAAACTGAATTTCTAATCTTATCTGTGCCACACTTTGATTGCATGTCCTGGGACTAAATTACTAAAATATTCTTGATCTCGGTTTCCTATCTTAAAGTAACAGCCTTGGATGAGATGATATATATTTATTTATGTGCTTATTTCCCTCATCATTCCACAAAGAATTTGAGATGGCATGAAGAATGCATAAAGCAAAATAAATATTTGAGGAAATCTATATGAAAGGAAAATAAAAAGGGGAGAATAAAACATAAGGAAAACTGGTTCACAGAAAACATGCTTTGAGAATCTGTATGATTGCTGGACTTAAAGTTTGACTCTTAAGTACAGAGGGAAACATGATCATTATAGGAGTCACAGCCACTGTAAAAGTAAAATAGAAGTCGTTCAGGTGAAACAAACTATTTTATTAGACTTGAGAGAACATTACCCCTTAGGATATCATGATGATGTGTAGAAGACCATATTCTTGAAAGTATATCTGTTAAACAATTTCCACACAGTGATTTCTTATCATATCCTACAGTGCAAACTGGTGTAACAAAAAGGGACCAAAGCATTGATATCTAAGTGTGCACCTCTGCTGATTTGACTTGTCTCAATGGTAATACATAGACTATTTCCTAGAGGAGTGTTCTTAATGGAGATCCTTCAGGATGCCCTAAATGAATATTATTTTTCACTACTGGGTCTCAGTGATCTCAGAATCCTTCCTACCTCCATGATTATTACTTGGGTTTTTGGAAGAAAAAAGACTTCTGGTTTGTGTTAGTCTGCTAGGGCTACCATAACAATATACCACAGACTGAGTGGTTTAAAGGGCAGAAATTCATTTTCTCACAGTTCTGGAAGCTAGAAGTCCAAGATCAAGGTGCCATCAGGGTTGGTTTCCGGTGATGCCTCTCTTTCTGGCTTGACAGTTGATTTCACACTATTTCCACACGGTCTTTCCTCTCTGAGTGCGGAAAGAGACAAAGATCTCTGGTCTCCCTCCCTTTTCTAATAAGAGTACCTATCCTGTCAGATTAGGTCCACCCTCATGACCTCATTTAACCTTAATTACCTCCTTAAAGGCTCTATCTCCAAATACTGCAGGTTAGGGCTTAAACAGTTCAGCCCATAATGTGGTTCTTTAAGTAATAGTTCTTTAATAATCAACTGACTTACTGAGGGTAAGAATACACTGAATGTAGATTTCATTTCATTTTATTATCTTTTTTTTTAGAATTTTAAATTTGAAGTTAACAGAACTATTTAACTTTTTTCTCCAACATGCTTTGTGTACACATGATAGAATTCCAGAAATTTGACATTTGTATTTACAATAATAAATGGAATTTATTGTAATCTGATGCATCTCATCTCTCAGGAAGTCAGTTGAGGTAATTTCACCAATTATAGATGAAAGTGGCTCTTTGGCCTGTCTTCAGAGGGCTTCTTGGCATTATATGACTTATGGGATTCATGGGAAGGATTCATTCTTGAGAAGCATGTGTGTGTGTATGCACGTGTGTTTGCATACATATGTTTAGACACTAATGCTAAAGTACAATTAAAGTGAAATAAGTGGACATAAATAATTTATTGTTTATTGAAGTATGATACACACTTTTAGCAATACTGTTTGGCAAAGGGTAGAACGAGGTCCATGGTGCCATCTTTATTTAATAACAGAAAATACGCTATAGGGCAGCTAACATGCTTTCTAGTTTATCCCAGTGGCAATCTCATTCTTTAGTTCACCAGCAACAGCTGTGTCAAATAAACCTAAGTAAAGAAGAAGAGAAGGAGGGGGAGAGTTGGAGTGGGTGGAACTTGAGGTGGGAGTAGCTGCGATAAAAAGAGAGAAAGCAGTTGCAAAGAGAATTGACTTAGGGTGGTATTTTTCTGAATCTTTATTATATTTATGTTAGGATATGTTTTATTGGCTCATAAAATTCAGTCACATGAGCAGATTCAAAAGTAAAGCAGCAAGCCTCAGCCTATTTGTTATCATTGTAATAGTGTGAAAACCATTTCCATCGCAGGTGTTTCAAAGACTCATAGAGGTTACATGACTTAAACATTAACATATTATTATAATAACATGAAGCTGCTACCCTTTGACCCATAAGCTTTTGACTTTAATAATTTCCAGGTTATTCCTTAGCCAAAATATGTTTTCGCTTCAATTTTCACACTGGTGCACTTTCTTTAATATAAAGTACTAATATAATAAATAAATTATATCCAGATGAAAGCCTGTCATCTAATACCTCATCCCAGCACAGTGCCTGCAAGTGCTGTAGCAAGTATTTCCCAACAACATGCTGCCTGTATCGGGATAGAGACCTGGGAATCTGGCTGAGGTGGTATTTGATAAGGGGAGAATGAAATAAATGGATAAGGTCAAGGAAAGATCAGCTTGGACAAAAGTCTTAGAGGTCAATACTTGCTCTTTTATTCCTTCATAAAGTAAAGGAGGGGGTTGGGGTGAAGATAGAAAAACAGAAATCTGGTGTCAGATGTGAAATGCACCATATGGAAAAGAATGAATGTATGGGTTCAAGAGTCATCTGGGAGTGATTGGCAGTCATATCATTTAGCTTGCTGCACACTAGATGACTGTAGTCTGATTTTCTATTTTGTTAACCAGGGAGCCATTGATTTCTTAAAGCTGTTACTCTTCCTGAGGGAGTTTATCTGTTTCGTTTTCCACATAGTATGTCCCAAAAGCACAGTGCATATCTAACAAGCTCCTAATTACTCAGATTTAGTAATCTTGCAGTCAGTAATTTATAAGAAAGAATGATGACATGTATTTGAACATTGTATACACTAAATGGATACTCTAGTCATATCCAAGAGTTATTATTTACTTTTCTCCTTTCTAGTAAGACAGTCAAATTCTTCTCTTTTCTCTACTTTCCTCCCTCCTTCCCTGCCTCTCTTCCTTTCTCTTCTTTCCTTCCTTTTTTCCTCCTTTTCTCTCCCATGCCTCTACTTTTTTCTCTCTCTTCTTTTTTTTTTTTTTTTTGGTCAGATAGCCAATATGGGAGCTAAGAGAAGAAGAGAAGGATTATCATGGTAAGTGAAGAGAGTTATAGAAGGAAATAATAGATAGTCCTTGGTGGTAATGTCTTCTGAGTAGGTTAGGCTTTCTTCACACACACACACACACACACACACATTTGTGATACTGCTATAGAAGTTTACACTATCAGGGAGGAAGAGGAAAAATAAGATTAACATTTGTTGAACTTCTATTTACCAGGCACTGTTAGAATGCTTCTTATAATTCTCATAAACAACACTAGGAAGTTCTAATCAGAAAAGCAAACCTCAGAAAATAAAATATCTCTGATGTCTGGTATTGGTATTTGTTTGTTATCAGCATTTGGATAGTACTGAAGATGCTTAAAAAAACTCATGTCATTCACTATACCAAACTTCTCAGCATGTGTATTCAAAAATATATACCAACATAAATATAGTGATATGAGGAATTCATTGTTCAGTAACTCATTTATTAAAAATATTTACAAATTGCTTACACTGTCTAGGCAATGTTTTAGGCATTCAAAATACTGTGATGAAGAGGGTAGTCAAGGTTATTGTATTAAGTGAGTATTTGTGTGTGTATGTATGTGTGTACATTTATTTGTCTTTTGAACTTACACTGACATTACTTGGACATTACAGTGTGCAGTTATGTAATGATAATGATAACAGCTGACAACTGGGCACTTACTGTTTGTCAGGGACTTGACTCTGCTGAATGGTGACTACATAGTAAATACCTTAGAAGTGGGAATTTCTAAGTATCTTTTTTTCATTTAAATTAATTAGATAATGAATCATATCCTACCTTATTCCAAAGGCAACTTCAAAAGATTCAAATAATATTGCAAAAGAAAATAATTAAAAATAAATAAGAAATATGAGGTAGTAGAAAAACAAAGTGAAGAAAGTGTATGGAGTTGGTAGTGAGGCTGTGAAACATTACAGGCCACACATCTTCATATACTTTTCACCAGGGATAGGGGGAAACATGGTGAGATTGAGGGCCCACAAAAGAAAAACGAACTGGTTGTTGAGGAAAAATGTAATTTCTGATACTGAGACTGAGAGAATTTTCTTTTGTAGGCCCTCATTCATGATGCTACAGAAAGAATATACCTACTGGAAACAGACCATTTTTCATTATAGGCTGATGGCTTCAGTACCTTTAGTTCTAGAACAATTCAGTGAACACAGTTCTGATGGGGCAGATGGAGGGGTTGACTGTTGGGGTAGATGGAGTTGAAAGGGTGGCCCACATAGTGCTGTTCATTTATGAAGTTTTCTGAATTTTCTTGCTTAATCCAAGGAAGGATTATGTCAGAGGACTGTATAGACTGTATATTCTAATGTGATCCTTCATAAAAATAATTTCTTTCAGCCAAGAGTTTGAAAGGCATTGATCCATAGTAAATTCAAAATTAATTTCAAATATTTGGAATACAGATATTCTGGATCTGCTCAGTATTATGCTTTCACAATCAGTGAGACTGGGGATAGAATTGACATCCTACAAAAGGGCATTATTTATGAATTCTAGAAAGTCCTATTATAATGTGATAATTCTTGTAACAATAATCTTACCAAGTACTTAAGTACTTCACAACTGCATTTATGTTTGCATTGTAGGTGAGCCCCATTCCCCTTTCTTATGCTTTATTTTAATAATTCTAGTCATGAATCTGGAATGAGACAATATTCTTTTTTTTATCAAACTTATCAATATATATATTTTTTATCAATGGGTCAGTGCATGTACATTTAGAAGACAAGGGATAATTCACTCATTGTCATACAGAGTTAGCATTTAGATGACCATCTTTCGGTATTTTTCTAGGAGTAAGTTTTAAAGTGAGTTTTACGTATTATTTTGTATCTTACATTTTTTACGTAGTTTATGCAGTCTTTTCCCCTGGTGTATACAACATGGTGTTTGCAACAGTCTCTTTAGGTTGTACATAGTATGTTGTATTCTATATAGTCGATGTACTATAGTATTATAGTTTACTTAATATAGTTTAGTTAACCACTCTTAGGTCTTGTGGTATTAGAGGCAGAAGAGGCATAAAGGAAAGGGAGCAGGAGAAGAGCTAAGGTGGGTTATTGCAGAGTTAAGTCAATAAATGCCCAGATGCTTCTCTGCCTTTTAAGAGATCAGAAACTCAGAGTGTCACAAAGAGCTCTGTATGGTAATAGAGTTAAGTACAAAATGTGAAGAAGTGTCTTCCCTAGTCCCCTCCCTCTGTCATGTCATCTGCTTTACTAGTAGACATGGTAGAAATATTTTAAATAAAAAAATGGAAAATGTGTACGAGAGAAGTGACAAAAAGTTGAATGATCTGTTGTAATACAAATTAGTAAGGTCTGGATTTTTGTTTTTGTTTTTTTTTTGGTGTAGCTAGAAATTTCCACAGAATGTCTAAATGTAGCTTTTAAAAAAGACAGTTAAATTTATTAGTATTGCAAATTTCCACTGTGTTGGAGGATATGCATTGGATATTATTATTATCAATAAATTTGTATTGATGTGTGAATCCATAGGCTTGGAGGGGGGCTGCTGGGCCAACCACATTTCTTTTATGACCTTTCCAGTGTAATTGATTTATGGCACAACACAGTAACCATTAAATCTGAAATATTATGTAATTTCAGAACCTAGTTGCCTCTAAGCCACAGTGGATCCTTGAAGGTCTAGGATGGAACAGCACATTCTAGACTCTGGATGAAAAACTCAGTGTGGAGACTATAAAGGGCATCTCTTGGAAAGCAAAGCCTGGGTCTGCACCCCTAACTCACCCACTAAGTGCTTCCTGTGAAGTGTCACCCTGTGAGCTTAGTTCTTTTATTGTTAGTAGCACATTTTATACATCTAGGCATTGTCTTCAAAAAATAGATTTATTTGTATCATTAAAGAATGACATTGCTTTACATTTGGTTTCTTGGAGCATGGTATGGTGGGAGTGGAATATTCTTTAATGTTTTTGAATATATTGCTACAGTCAGATCCTCATCCGGGTTCTGTCTGTGAGGCTTATTTAAGAATAGCTTTTGTTTTTCTTCATGTTGTTTAACACTATTTTTTTTTAAGTGTTGCAGTTTAAGGACCAAGATTTGTTTGGTGATCTGGTTTATGTCTCTCTAAACAAGTAAAATCTTTCTTGAGAATATTATTTCTTTTTCCTTAGGCACCATGCTGGATATTTTTTGAAAGAGAATTAATGTTATTATTTTTCTTCTTTAAAGTGTGGAATTTACATAGACTTCTGTTCTACTACATAACAAGAATTTTAGAAGTATGAATGAATGGCTGCTGCAGTATGATGTAGTGGAAAGAGCACTAGACTAGGAGTTAAAACCTATACTAATCTTGACTCTCTTGTTAAATAATTGTGTTTCCACATCTCTGATTTAGTCTGTCAAATTGCATCTGATTATGCCTATTATTTTTCATTACATTTTATAAAAACTTAATTATAGACATTTAAAAAGCATATAGGAAAGAAGAAGGAATAATAAAAAAAAAGTGAACTGATGTGTACATCTCTCAGTTTCCACAGTCAGCAACACACTGTCAGTTCTGTATCATCTGTGCCCACAACCACCAGCATCCCTGTCCTTCTAACCTAGAACTATTTTGAAGCAACTCCCAGATATTATATAATTTATCTGTAAATATTTAATTATATAATCATAAAGATGCAGATTTTCAGTGAAAAACACAATCACAATTATTATACCTGAAAATTAACAAAAACCTCAATACCATCAAATGTCCAGTCTGTATTAACATTTTCTCAATTATCATTATGTTTTTTAAAGATTTGTTGGAATGAGGATCCGTATAATAAGGGCATACACTGTGATTACTTAAAATCGTATTTCTCAAGTCTTTTAGTCTATAAGGTCCCCTCCGCTTTTCTTCTTCTTTTGCATCCCCATGGGGGGTTGTTTAACATATTTCTCTCTTTTGTATTTCCAGTAAATGGATCATTAGATCTAGAGAACTGATCAAGTTCAGGTTTGAGGGTTTTTTTTTTTTTAAATAAGATTACTTCTTACATGGTGTTCTGTACTTCCAGAAGGTACATAATGTCTTGGCATTTCTTTCTGTGAGTTATCTGCCATTGATGTTCATTGTCTAGGTTTGTTACTTCATTTGGAGTTGCAAAATGGTAATTCTGTTATTTCCTGTTTTTGTTGTTAAGTGCAAAATTTCTATAAGTAACTTTTACTCGTTGACCATCATTCACTTAAGGTAGAGGCTGTAGAAGAAAGGCCCCAGAAACAGTTTAATTCTTTCCATTTAAATACAGTTTTAAAAATAACAGTGGTTCCTTAAAATCTTGCAAAAATGCCTTTTATTTTTTGCAGAGGGGAGGAAGGAAGATTCATGGCAGTATTATTTTGAACACGTAAGTTAAAATACATTTCATCCATTTCAGAATGTTGTCTGAAGTTTATGTAATTGGAACTTACGCAGGTTGGTTCCTGAGTCTTTTGACATGACCACTGCCTCCCCATCCCCCACCAACCCTAACACTCCAACACTTCTTAATTGCTTCTTTCCTTCTGGAATGACAAGATATTCCAGGCTCATCTTACACATTTCCTGTGCCAGACTTGGAATCAGTCATTTTTTTTTGAAAAAGCCCTGATTCCTTTTAGTGGGATATGGTGTTTAGAGGCCATAGGGCCATACTATGCATTTATAAGATAAGCTAGACCATGAATTCTTACTATTACTTAAATGAGGACTAAAGAGTTTTTACTTATCTATTTTACATCTTTATCTCCTTTCAACCTTGTGGAAAATCTTGGTTCTTAACAACAACAAAATAAGTACTCATTTGCATTATCTCACAAAATATATACAACTGTCTCAGAATAATGATGCCAGTATGATTTAAGACGAAAGTGAAAGGATTTAAGATGAATCATTGACTATTGAAAATGATGTAAGATGTATCATTACTATATATAAATTTCTATAAATTACTCCAATTTACTATATTTTAGAATCACTTATAGTAGGTACTCTCTGAATGGTTATGCCATTAAATGTATATATACTTATGTTCATTTTATTTGCAGTTTTTAGGAATTGCTTTGGTAAATTATATTTATTTTATAAATAATTACATGATTCCAAAGGCAGATCTATAAAATAAGCTATTTACAAAGAAGTCTGGCTTCTGTCACTGGTTCTTCTACCCTGTTCACTCCCATCCCCTATAGGTAACCATTAAAATTTTTCATATTATATCGTTCCATTTTTCAAAAGATATAAAGAAATATAAATACTAAATATACAACTTGTATATATATGTACATATACATGTATATATACAGTTGACTCTTGAGCAGCATGGTTTTGAACTGTGTGGATCCACTTATACATGGATTGTTTTCAATAAATATATACAATTGTTTCTCCATATCTGCAGGTTTTGCATCCACGGAGTCAACCAACCTTGGATCCTGTACTATGTTTATAATCTGAAGTTGGTTGAAACCATGGACATGGAATCTGAGGATCCTGAGGGCGAACTATGGGACTTGAGCATCTGCAGATTTTGGTATCCACAGTGGGTCCTAGAACCAATGTACCGTGGATACCAAGGGATGACTATATAAACATTGTGTGTGTATGTGTGTGTATATATATAAACTAGTACTACATATATATACTTACGGATATATGTATATATGTGATGGTATAGTTAATTAATATAATTAATTTTCATTTCCCTTATAAAGACTTGAGATCAAGTATCTTTTCAAATGGTTAAAAAGTCATTTGTATTTCTCTTACTATAAACTGTTTCTTCATATTTCTAGCTTGTTTTGGTTGTTGGCCTTTTTCTTCTTTATTTAAACAACTCTTTATGTATCAGGAATATTGATTCTTGGCTTTTGGTATATAAATTGCAAATACTTGTCTCTGTTTGTCATTTATTCTTATTTTTACTTTTTTTTTGGTATGAAATGTAAAATTTTTTATGGAATTAAGTTTATAAGTCCTTTCTCTAACTACTTCTGGATTTAGATTCATAGTTAGGAAAATTTCCCTACTCCCAAGTTATAGGCATTTACCCTTGTGTCTAGTTCTTGTATGGTTTCATTTTTTTACATTTAAATCCTTGATTGATTTTGGTATTTACATGGCATATGGTTTAATAAAAGAATCCAGTCTTATATAACACCATTTATAGTCTGTGTTCCTACACTATGACAATTTATTGCTGCTCAGCTCCCAACTCAGACCTCATTGGCTACTCTGAATAATTGAGATGAGCACTGTAAATTTTCCTCCTAAGCCAGCTGGCACCATGTTAAATTTTGTCAGCAGAGAGTGCTGGAAGGACACTGGAATAGAAAGAGGTTTCTCTTGGGCCTGGCTCCTATAGCACAGGCAGCTCTCCAGCACCCAGCTCTTGCAGTGACTATTGGTCCGCATATCCAGTTGTTAGAAACTTTCTGAAAATTCCTTGTATGCTTTTGTGGCAGGTTATATAGCGTGAAGCTGTCCTGAGGATGACTCCCTCGGCACCCCAGAGAGTGGATTTCAGTGAGTTCTGCTGGTGTGTCAGCAGAGCAATTTCTCAGTCATCCAGTGTTTCATGGTACTCCCCTCTTCAACAAGATCTGGATCTCAGTCCTGGTGTGTTTGTGTGTTTGCTCTTACTTGGGTACTCTTTATCTCAGCACTAGAAGAGTGGCTGTTCCTTATGTCTGCTACTCCTATATTCTATACAGTTTTCTTTACCTCTTACTAGCCAATCTCTTGTACTTCAATTCCTTGTTACAGTTAATAATTATTTATATTAAAATTTCCTTGTTCAAATTACTGGAGGGTTAATTTTTTGAGTGGACATTGACTGATAAACTCAGTGATAGGAGATGCAGCCTTTATTATAAACTAAATGTCCATATGTAATTTGATCTATTTCTGGATTTTTCTGTTTTGTTTGCTAGTCTGTTTGTCTAATTTTGGGCTAATATCAAACTGTTGTAATCATAGAAGCTTAATACTGTTTTCAAAAGGACTGTCTGTGCTTGCTTCTCCTCACTGATCTTTTTTCCAATATATTACTGGCTTTTCTTGATCATTTTTAAAATGAATTTTTGATGAGCTTATCCAGCTTCAAGAAAACACCTGATGTCATTTAAATAAAAAGTTGGATAGTATTTAGTTTATAAATTAGCTTAGGGAGTACATCTTTATGAGTTAGGTATATAATACTGTAAGTTTTTCTCTGATAACTGCTTGAGCTCTATCTCACAGATTCTGACATGTCATCAAAGTTACCAGTAGGGTTAGAATTAGATTTAGAAGGATCATATAATCCAACTTTATTAGAATGAAATTCTGGCTTCAGTGGAAAGTCAGAGTCTTGGCCTACAAACTGTTTGTGGTAGTTCAAATAAATGATGATGAAGACTGAGAGTATTGGTGGAGGTTGATAGAGAAGAAGAACTGGTGTTAATATTTTAGAGGTAGGCCTGATAGGATGCAGTTACTAATTAGATGAGAGAAGGATAGGGAGGAATAAACAATAATTCTTATATAATTCCGATTCTAATTCCAGGGTGTGCGTGTTTCCCTGTACCATCAAGCAGTTCTTTTGTACCAGCTGGGTTTCCTACAATTCAACTCAATTCCAGCACCATCTACTTGAAGATAGCATCAGATTCCATGAGTTAAGGGTTCAGTTCTACAAGACTGCTCCATCATTCCTCCTCACCAACTTCAGACACCAATCACAAGTCCAGGTTGTCACCTCTGCTTCTAAACGGCTATAGCTTGGAGGTTCCCATGACCCACTCCTTGGGTTTTATTAATTTGATAGAGTAGCTCACAGAACTCAGAGATACATTTTCCTTACTAGGTTACCTGTTTATTATAAAAGGATATTATTCAGGAACAGCCAGGTAGAGGAGATGTATAGGGCATGATATGTGGGCTTAGAGCTTCCATGCCCTGTTTAAGTGTACCACTCTCCACAGGTCTCTCCATGTGTTCAGCAACCCAGAAGCTCTCTGAAACACATCCTTCAGGGTTTTAATGGAGGCTTCATTTCATAGGCATGGTTGATTAAATCACTGACCACTGGTGATTGGCTAAACCTTCAGTTCTCTCTCCCCTTCCTAGAAGTAAGAGGGGTGGGACTGAAACTTCCAACCCTCTAGTGACCTAATTGGTTATTCTGGTAGTCAGCCTCCATCCTTTGATGGAGTTTAAAAGTCACTCATTAGCATAACAAAAGATACATTTGTTGTTCTTATCACTTAGGGAGTTCCAAGGGTTTTAGGAGCTCTGTGCCAGGAAGAGCGGTTAAAGACCAAATGTGCATTTCTTACTATACATGACAATGTAATGTCTTATAATTCTGGATTTGAGAGTTTTTAAATTCAAATTTAGGGAATTCAGGAGAAGCAGCAAGTTTTAGTGTCAAGAAATGATGGGTGGGAAAACAGTAAGTTGGTTTTGAGCATGTTGAATTGAAATACCTGTGGAATATCTATGTGGGAACATCTAATTGGAAACCTTGTTCTTAGTCCAGGAGATAGGTGTGAACTAGATGTGTAGTTTTGGATGTAATAGCTGAAGCTGTGCATGCTCTTGAGTACTGTCAATTCTGTATATGGTGAAAAGCAGGCCGTGGTTGGAAATAAGGTTCCCATTCTAACTGGTAATTTTTCTGAAAAAAGTGACCCCTGTCAGGATCATAGACCCTGAGAACACAAAAACAAATGCCGTCATCCTCTCTGCATCTTTTGTGAGAGAGTGATCTGTTCATTGTCGGAGGCAGAGGAGCTTACTTTGAATGCACTAATTAAATTATGAAATGTAAATAGGACTTAATTGGAGGAACCTCAGAGGAAGCCCTATCCTAAATAAATCTTGATTTCTTGATGAATTGGCTTAGTGGGAGAGAAAGGGAAGAATAAATAGGATTTAGGTTCAGATACCTCTGAGTTGGTTCTGCTGGGATGTAATACTCATTCAAAGGTATAAATTGAGGGAGTGTATCACTAAATGGAGAATGGGATTTGGGGACTGAGAACATTTGGGAGGGATGAACAATGGTGGCAGATGAACTTTAATGTATGCTTTGTTATTTAAAGCTTTAGTTGGACTCATTTTGATTTGGGATTAAATTCAAAAGAGGTCTGTGGCCAATCAGTGACTGGATAGTTGGTCTGAACTGCCTCCTGTGATGCCGTGAAACCTAAGGGATGGCAACACTGTGTGACAGTCTTGTAGCTGCAGCATAGCTCTTGTTCCTTGCAGTGAGGTCTGGAAGGCTTATTTATTATTATTATTATTTTTTACTATGCAAAGTAGCGATATCTCTAAATATAAATGATTGCTGTTGTTGTGGTTAGTGTTCTCAAATTTTCTCCTCCTCCAGCATTTTTTATCCTGTTGCTCTTTTCTTTGTTCATCTGGTAGCCACAAGAAACTAAGTTTCTCAAACTTTGATCTTTTTGAATCTTTGGTCCATGATTTAACATTTCTGTGGTTATTATTCCATCTAATTTCATCTTCTGATTCACCCTGTAAGGAGGAATTATGATTCCATTTAATATTTGAGGAACCCCAGTCATAAATGATTTTAATGAGTTGAATAAGCTATCATGGCTAGGGAGTTATAGAGCTGGAATCAGTATTCAGATCTTCTAATATGAAGATAACGCTCTTTATTTACTGCATCTACGTTTATACCTAATGGTAGTAAAGATGAAGAAGAATAAGATGGTGGAAGGAAAACACACTACTGGAAAGGAGTTCCTAAGAATTAGAAAATTATTCTTGAGCTTCAGGAAACTACCTTTAGTTTTTTTCCAAAGAACAAAAATTCTCATGTGATTTCTAGAGCCTTGTTTTTTAGGGAAATCAAGTCACAATGTTCTGTTACAACATACAAGTCCTTAATAGCTGAACATAAAGGGATACTCTTTGGAGTAGGATCAGTGAATTCCTTTTAACTTTTTATGTCCCCTTCAAGAGTCTATAGCTAAACCTATAGAGGTGAGAGAACCATAAATCATGAATGTTGAAATACTTAATGCTGTGAACATGAATGTTTCGATAAATACCAAGTGGTATCAAATTCTGCTGTGAAATTCTGAAGTGTAATATAATCCTTCATTGTGAAGAAAGAAGTCTCCAAGTGAACAACAGTTAAAGGTGGTCAGCTTGGCTTCTATATTTTGAAAAGGGAGCAAAGCTTAACACTGCTGTGTGTCAGTCAGTCCAGAAATAGCAAGGGAATGGCTTTTCATGCTGATGGGTTGTTTGTCCTTTTTTCTACTTTATGCCTTTCTTCTTGTTCATATATACAGGTATACATTATGTACCTATCACATATACAGAGGCCTTTTTGACATCAAAGATTCTGGCTCTGTAGCTTGGATAATCTATAAGATTATACCGACCATAACATAGCAGGCACATGCCAGACATTTGACCCCTAAAATGGAGTCACAGGCCATGGCATATTTAAACACAGTGAGAAGTGAAGTTAACAGCTAGCATGCTCTTGAACAAATGTGCGTTGTTGTTAAAATTGAAACCACATGCTGAGTAATGTAACATAGGTGCAACCTAGTTGAGAATGTGTGGACAGTTGGAACCATGAGTGTATTATTATTTTTTAAATTTATATTTTGTCTTTGAGTCTTGAGGCCCCTTAGTCTGTTTTCTTAGTGGAAGTCAGCAACATGAGCTCAGCTGCATGGATGGAGCTGGACACTGAAGGACCAGGTCTTCTCTAGCTGCTAGGACTGTGGAATGATTTCATCTGCTGTAACAAGGGTCTACGTACTTGACATTTGTAAACCATGTCAAACCTGAACTTACCTGAGGGGCTGAATCACAACCTACTGAGCCAGACATCTCTGAATACAGCAGAGGATACTATTTCAGTGGCTATTTGTTACTCTGGAAAATTTAGCCATGGACAGTTGTGTGAAGAGATATTCAACAAATTGAACATTTCAAGCTTCATCTCATTTGAAGTAACACATGCTGCTTCTTCAGAGCTTCAATTTTTTTTTTAGCTCTAACATTCATTTGTTGTTTATTGGCAATCTAAATTAAGACAGGTTAGAGCTGTTGAATTTTCTCTGCAGGCAGTTGGGAATGATGAAATAATGATTTATTTGTGTATCCTTTATGCAGTAACAGCTAGAGTTCTCTGGAGGCCCCACTGGTAATTTCTTTTTTGCTTCTGTTCTACATCTTTACATGGAGCCAGCAATAGATAGCTTGAGGGGAGAGAGGAGAGAGAACATAAGGGATGTCTTTTATTCATTGGCGGCATTTCTGTTTTTTTGGAAGGAGCATGAGGTCTGTGGGAAGACTGTACACTCCTGCATGGGCAAGGAACCGCTTGCCCCCATTTAGTATACTTTCTTCTTACGTATTTATAGGATTATTAGTTTGTCCAGGTAAAAGCAAAGGCTGAAGTTAACCAGTCTTCCAGGTAATAAAGTGCCCTGACTTAATTTCACATGAACAACCTATTTCACTACAGATAATACTTACAGTTCTTTTTTTTAATTGTAATACTCTACAAAGACCTTCTCATGCTTTCTAAGTGTTCATTTACTTACTTATTTAGCTCAAAGGACCTACTTTGTATAGAAGTGCTAGATTTTTAGGGAAGAGAAAAGGAATTACAGCACACAATACTTCATATATCTTTTAACTTAGAGGTGGAAGAAACACATGCACACTCATAAAAACAAATTACACACCAAAAAATGACTTCACAAAGTAGAATTAGATGAAGGGAATAGAAAAGAAGTTACGTGAATTTAGAAACAAAGGAGAGTCAGCATTTCACTGTGAACAAGAGAGGCCTTTTGCTATTTCCTTGTGGCTCAGTAGGAGTTGTGTGGGAAAAGAAGACTGAGGTTCTTTCCAAGAATGTGGCGTTATGGGACCCAGACCGCAAAGGCAAATGAGCATGGCACAGTCCGGGAAGTGTAAATTGACTAGTATGCTAGAGCAGATATTTTACTGAGGAGAACATCTACTTACTCTTTAATTTCAATGAGTATTTATTGAGTTCCTGCTACTCTGTACCAGGTGTTTTAGATACAAAAATGAAGAAGGCAGACGTGGTCTCAGCTATCAAAGAGGTTACTATCTAGTAGATGATGTGGACAATAAACAAGGGTCTGTTCAAATTATGTTTCTTCTTGATTCAGTTTTGATGGACTGTATGTTTCTAGAAACTTGTCCATTTCTTCTAGGTTGTCCAATTTGTTGCCATATAATTGTTCATAGTATTTCTCTCTCTTTTTATATTTCTCTAGTATTGATTGTAATTTCTCCTCTTTCATTTCTTATTTTGTTTATAGAAGTCCTTTCTATTTTCTTCTTGGTAAGCCTGGTCAGAGGTTTGTCGATTTTGTTTACTCTTTCACAAAAACCAGCTCATGATTTGATTGATTTTTTCTAGTATTTTTTTTAATCTCTATTTTATTTATTTCCTTCCTGATCTTTATTATTTATTTCCTTCTGCTAACTTTACGTTTTATGGACAACAAACATGGGAATCAACAAATTTATGAAAATTATTAGGTAAAAATTATTAGGAAACATACAAGGATCTCTGAGTGAAAACAGAGGAAAACAACTGGAAAATAAAAAGATTTTGTGTGTATTGTAGCCCAGAGGAAGCAATGTGATGTTGTATAGTTAGTTGACCTTGGTTCAGATCCCAGCCCTACCATTTGTTGGCTGTGATACTTGTTATCAAACCCGTCTGAGCATAAGTTTCCACCTTTGTAAAATGGGAATAATACAGAAGACTTCACAGAATTGCCATCAGAATTGAATGAAATAACATATGCAAAGCAACATGCATAGTTTCTGACACAGTAGAGTCTGAGTAAGTATTAAAACACATCTTTCAGTCATGCCAAAACACCAGAGAAATAAAGATATGCTATTTTTTTCTGTTAAAACGACTCTGGAATCTTTATGATGAATGTAAGTTAACATGGTTAGTTAGAGAGTCACAGATCCTCATCACTAACTATACCTGTTGGGATGGTGATGGTTTGGCTAACAGACAATTATTAGTCAGTAGCTATAGAATACGAACACTCCTCTCTTTTAGAGGCCACACACATGCAGTGAGTTTGTCTTCTGTCCTGTTATTTTGGTTGTAAAATGTATCTGCTATTTTTCATGCATGAATTTAAGACATTTTGGTTTAATGACTGGAGAGTGGCAGTTTTCCCTTTGATCAACATAATAATACCATACAAAACCCCTATCCTACCTACAGAAATCTTTTCTCTGCTTCAGGAGTCACTGAATCAAGTCCAAGTTATATTAGAACTCTGAAGGTTTCTTTCCTTTATCATTAAACTGAGGGCTTTGATAATTAGGTGGAAAAACATCATCTCCTTCTCCAGCTGACCTATTGTGTTCCACTAGTACATTGTTGGAGGTCTTGTGATGCCAGCAGAATATTCAGGGTGGTGTACAGTAAGCATTAGGAACAGGATGTGGTTTCTGATGCTCTTGGAGCAATAACTTTATCTGTGAAGGCAAAATTTGTATTTTCCTATGTGAATATTCTTCATGCCATTATTTTCCTTTGGTGGTATCTGACTGGAAGTTACTACATCTTGGCAAATACTATTTTGTTGTTGTTGGAGATACCAAGAAATTGGAGAGGCAGTTTTATGAAATAGTGAGGAATTAAACTAAAGAGCAGTTGACCTTCAAGAATCCCTGAATTAATGGATCTGGGAGAAGGCCTTATGATTTCCAACTGGTCTGAGCTAGAGTTCCCAAATTGGATGTCAAAAGTCAAAACACTAAATCAATAAAATATCAAGTCAGAGCCATTTTATTGTCAAAAGAAACCTTCATTTGTCCTTCACACAGTAAGATTTTAGTCTTTGCTGATGACTGCTGTTCTGTTTTGATTTGGTTTATATGTGGACATGACACCTCCTCATTCCAGAAGAGATTTAAAGTAGACAGTGGACATAGATTTTTAAGGCTGTTACCCAGGAAAAGACAACTCAAAACTTCCAAAATATTTTGTGACATTCAATATCAAACATTAGTCATATTCTTACTTTTATTCCTGTTTTTATTTCTATAGCTTTCTTCAATGGTTTCCAGCTGTTTCTTGTCCCTTTAGCTGCCTCTCTTATCCTTTCCATTCCATGTGGTCACTAACCACGATCCCTCGGCTTAAGAAAGGCTTTGTTCTGAGGAAATGAGAAGTGCTCTGAAGTGGACATTGACACTAGACCAAAATGGAAATGATCAGGCTGCTGTTCTTGCTTAAACCAAAAGAGGTAAAACTAGCAAAATAAATGGCAGAAAATAAATGTGGATGAAATATTCCACTTCTAAAATTTCCTATTTAATCTGACCAATAATACCCACAATGATTATACTACTGAAATAAAAATCTGAGAACAAAATACACATGAAAAGTATTTTAAACTAACTGTACCTGCCAAGAAATAGACATGATTTTCCATCAGTAAATGAATGTGCTTCACCAGGGTTTAGTCCTGAATTAGGCACATGTTGATTTTCACTAAGTGGTATGTATAATGTGTATCAGGTCAGGATGGCAGATGAAGTCCATCCATTTGAACACATCTCCCGCCCATGTAAATGTTAACATGAGAATTAGATGATGATAATGAAATAAGCATATAGTGAGAAGAATGAGAAGGCATTTCTTGAACAAATAAAATATTTTAACAAGTGTCTGGAAGGCAGGAAGCAGGTGGAGGAATGATGATTAGGAGAAAGGAATGGCAGCCTAGAAGACAAGCAGAAGGGCTGAAATTTATCTCTGTATTTTTAAGTAATACATGCATGGCATCTAAAAGTCTCCCTTCATTATCTCCCCACAATCAACAAATAACCCATGCTTATTGATTTTTAGATCCTAAATTCAACCAATATCTGTCCTCAAACATCTTCTGAACTTCTCCTTTATCTGCCATTCCCCTGCCATGGTTCAAACCTTCATTGTCTCAAGTTTTGACCATTGCAGCTGCTTCTGTCTGGTCTTCCTATCTGCAGGCTTGGCTTGTACTAATCTTTCAAAATGCAGGTATTAATAATGAAGCGACCCTTCCAATTAAAACCTTGCAATAGTTTCCTCTGGCTTTTAAAATAAGCAGGTTAGCAGAGAATGCAAAGTCATCATAGTCTTCATCTTTACTCTAGTATAACTAACTCCGATCCATTTCCCCTCTTCCCATCATTATCCGTACTGTTTATGTTCCAGCAGTGCTGACCTTGCCCTCCTCTAAGATACTATGCTGCTTCACATCTCAGTGCTTTCACTGATGCCACTTACTTTTTTTTAACTTTTTTTTTATTGAATTATAGTCATTTTACAATGTTGTGTCAAATTCCAGTGTAGAGCACAATTTTTCAGTTATACATGAACATATATATATTCATTGTTACATTTTTTTTCACTGTGAGCTACCACAAGATCTTGTATATATTTCCCTGTGCTATACAGTATAATCTTATTTATCTATTCTGCATATGCCTGTCAGTATCTACAAATTTTGAAATCCCAGTCTGTCCCTTCCCACCTTCCGCCCCCTTGGCAACCACAAGTTTCTATTCTATATCTGTGAGTCTATTTCTGTTTTGTATTTATGTCCTTTCTATCATATGGTATCTCATATGGTACTTTTTCTTCTCTTTCTGGCTTACTTCACTTAGAATGACATTCTCCAGGAGCACCCATGTTGCTGCAAATGGCGTTATGTTGTTGGTTTTTATGGCTGAATAGTATTCCATTGTATAAATATACCACAGCTTCTTTATCCAGTCATCTGTTGATGGACATTTAGGCTGTTTCCACGTCTTGGCTGTTGTAAATAGTGCTGCTATGAACATTGGGGTGCAGGTGTCTTTTTGAAGTAAGGTTCCTTCTGGATATATGCCCAGGAGCGGCATGACTGAGTCATATGGTAAGTCTATTCCTAGTCTTTTGAGGAATCTCCATACTGTTTTCCACAGTGGCTGCACCAAACTGCATCCCCACCAGCAGTGTAGGAGGGTTCTCTTTTCTCCACAGCCTCTCCAGCATGTGTCATTTGTGGATTTTTGAATGATGGCCATTCTAATTGGTGTGAGGTGATACCTCATTGTAGTTTTGATTTTCGTTTCTCTGATAATTAGTGATATTGAGCTTTTTCTCATGTGCCTGTTGATCATTTGTATTTCTTCGTTGGAGAATTGCTTGTTTAGGTCTTCTGCCCATTTTTGGATTGGGTTGTTTATTTTTTTCTTATTAAGTCATATGAGCTGCTTATATATTCTGGAGATCAAGCCTTTGTCGGTTTCATTTCAAAAATTTTCTCCCATTCCGTAGGTTGTCTTTTTGTTTTACTCATGGTTTCCTTTGCTGTGCAGAAGCTTGTAAGTTTCATTAGATCCCATTTGTTTATTCTTGCTTTTATTTCTATTGTTTGAGTAGACTGTTCTAGGAGAACATTTTTGAGATGTATGTCAGATAATGTTTTGCCTGTATTTTCCTCTAGGAGGTTTATTGTATTTTGTCTTATGTTTAATTCATTTTGAGTTTATTTTTGTGTATAGTGTAAGGGAGTGTTCTAGCTTCATAGTTTTACATGCTGCTGTCCAGTTTTCCCAACACCATTTGCTGAAGAGACTGTCTTTATTCCATTGTATATTCTTGCCTCCTTTGTCGAAGATTAGTTGACCAAAAGTTTGTGAGTTCATTTCTGGGCTCTCTATTCTGTTCCACTGGTCTGTATGTCTGTTTTTGTACCAATACCATGTTGTCTTGATGACTGTAGCCCTATAGTATTGTCTAAAGTCTGGGAGAGTTATTCCTCCAGCCTCTTTCTTTTTCTTCAGTAATGCTTTGGCAGTTCTAGGTCTTTGATGGTTCCATATAAATTTTATTATGATTTGTTCTAGTTCTGTGAAATATGTCCTGGGTAATTTGATAGGAATTGCATTAAATCTGTTAAAGTGTTAATATCGTAACTTCTGTTACATCTACATTTTTACTTTTCTTCTCACCCACAGTTTATGTTATTGATGACGCAATTTACATCTCTTATATTGTGTGTTCATTAATCCATTTTTGTCTATAGGTATTCTAAGTTTCTTTTTTAACTTTTACACTAAAATTAAGAGTGATTTATACATCGCCTTTATAATACAGTAATACAGTAGTCTATATTTGGCCCTTGGTGAGTGCTGGTACTGTTTCCTCTAATCCTTTTGGTTACATCTTTCCTTGGCCTTAAGTAGATTGCTCACATTCATATGCTGATCAGTATTCACATGATTATTCAATGAAAACCCTCTATGGAAATCTGGAATTCTCTCTCTGTGCAGCTCTCTCTTCTCTGGTACTCTGATTTGTGAACTTCACCTATCTTGACCTCTTCAGTGTCCCAGTTTCATGATCTCAACTTGGGGAATCTTTTCGACTTTACCTGTTAGTCTGTTCAGACAGCTGTAACAAAATACATGGACTATGTAGCTTACAGACAACCAAAATTTATTTCTCACAGTCTGGAGGCTGGAAGTCTGAAATCAGAGTAACATCTTAGTCGGGGATGGCCTTGTTCTGGGTTGTAGACTTCACATTGCATCCTTACGTGGTAGAAGGGGTGAGCTACTTCTCTGGAGACTCTTGTATTAGAGAACTAATTCCATTCATGAGGGCTCTGCTTTCATGACTTAATCACCTCCCAAAGATCTTGCCTCCAATACCATCACCTTTGGTATTAGGTTTTGAGGAAATGAATTTTTGGGGGACAGAAACATTCAGACTGTAGCACTCTGGGTTCTCCCTTCTTTTGCTGCTGACTGGAAACTCCTAAGGTGTTAAGTTCCAGCAATTGCAGAGCTTACTTCATTTTGTTTTCTAAGTCTTAGGAATCACTGTCTTTTGTTGACTGGTTCCAGTGTCTTGAAAACCATTGTTTCATATATTTTGTCTAATTGTTTTATTGTTTCAGGTTGTAGAGTAAATCTGGTCCCTGTTATTCCATGTCGGCTGGAAGCAAAATCCTCCAAAGTTTTGCTTAAAAGTTACAAAAGATACATATTCAGAAGAATTGTCCAGGAGAAAGGGTTCAGAATATAGAAACAGGAAATACTTCCTAACTCATTCTAATACCAAAGCTTAATAATGCCTAATATCAAAACCAGACAAAGACATTACTGAAGAACTACAGACCAAAATCTTTCATGAACATATATATGAACAAATCCAATAAAAATGGTCAAGAGTTCTTCTGAACAGAAACCTCAGCAAAGAAGATATAAAGATGGCAGATAAGCATATGAAGAGTTGCTCCACATCATATGACATCAGGGAAATACAAGTTAAAACAATATATTCTTATTTGAATGGCCAAAATCTGGGACACTGACAATATCAAAGGCTGGTGAAGATGTGGAGGAATAGGAATTCTCATTCATTGCTGGTGGCAATGCAAAATAGTACAGCCAGTTTGGGAAACAGTTATATAGTTCTTACAAAATGAAACATACTTTTACTATACAATACAGCCATTATACTCCGTGGTGTAATCAAAATGAGTTGAAAGCTTGTATGCACACAAAAACAAGGACACAAATGTTTATAGCAGCTTTAATCATTATTGCCCAAAACCTGGAAGCAATTAAAATGTCCTTCAGCAGATTAACTGATAAATAAACTGTGGTACATCCAGGGAATGGAATCTTAATTAGTGCTAAAAGGAAATGAGCTATCAATCCAAAAAGACATGAAGGAACCTCAAATGTATGTTACTAAGTGAGGGAGGCTTGAACAACATGGGGGTTGGGGTGTTGACCCTCCACACAGTCGAAAGCACACATATAATGTATAGTCCATCCTCCAAGTATGTGATTCCTACAGTTCTATGGTTCTGTACTTGCAGATTCAATCAGTTGTGGATTATGTATTACTGTAGTATTTAGTATTGTAAAAAATTCCACATGTAAGTGGCCCCACACAGTTCAAACCCATATTATTCAAGAGTCAACTGTACATGATTCCAACTCTATAACAATCTGGGAAAGGCAAAACTGTGGAGATAGTAAAAGGATGAGTGGTTGCCAGGAGTTGGAGAATAGGGAGAGATGAGCATGGAGAGCACAGAGGATTTTTAGGGCAGTTTAACTATTCTGTATGATACTATGATGGCAAATATATGTCATGCATTTGTGAAAACCCATAGATCATACACACAATGTTAACTCTAATGTAAACTATGGATTTGGGTGATAATGACTGTTCAGTGTTGGTTCATAGATTAAAACAAATGTACCATTCTGGTGTGGGATGTTGGTAGTGGAACAGGATGTTTATGTATGTGGAGGCAGGGATTATACGGGAACTCCGTATTTTCCACTCAGTTTTGCTGTGAGCATGAAGCTGCTCTAAAAAAATAAAATTCATTAAAAAATAATTCAAGATTATCCACCAAAGAAATTTTGCACCATTTTAAGGACCCATTATTCCTGTTTGCTTTTATGATTAAAAAAAATCAATTCTCCATTCCATCCCTTTCATAAGCATCCACCTACTTCCCTCTTCCATACCTACTTCTGGAAGAAGTATTTTCTTACTGTCTCCTGTGTTGACACACAAAAAGTGCACAATATTATGTTTCATTCATGCTGAACTCTGATGAAAGGAATCAGTCATTGACTTTACCTGTTACTCATCTGATCCTTTGGTATAGGTTTCACTGAGGGTATGGCAGTTTTTAATAAATAATGTTTGATAGACACCCTGTAGGTGGAGGTGTATATAACATTCTGCAAAGAGCATTGATGAGTAGAGTGTGAATACTAATTCGCTAATTTTGAAGTGCTGAGATAGTTTAGTTACAAACCAACCATTCTTGTGTGTTGAATATTGTGCAGAGGGGTTGAGGAAGAGTTTTGCTCAATAGCTTAGCTTCCTTAGTCATGAATATGACAGCTCAGTCTCTAACTAGATACAAGACTAGACTTCCGTCTTGCTTCCATTTTGTTTTTTATTAACAACTGAGAAGACAGAGAAGTGACTGTGAGTGAAAGAAGAAAACAAAGAGATAGAAATGTTTTAGCCCATAGGTCAATTTAAAAGTGTTTTTGTACTGGCATCTAGCTCCCACATGGACTACTAAAAAGGTGATGTCTCATTTTCCCTGTTCAGAATGAACTGTCTTCCTCCAAATCTGTAATTCTTGTGACCTATGAGAAAATTTAGGCTATGTTAAAATTAGCTCTTAGTTTCATTTTGATTTTGTGATTTTTTTCTTAAAGGAATATTTAGGATTAGGTTGAGATCTTTCCTGATCTTGTTAGGTTGTGGTAGAACTAGTTAAGCGTGTGCAAGATTAGGTTAGTTTGTAAATTTGCAAAGTTCTGAAATAGTCTAAAATGACTACAGTTTATGACATTACATGATGTTATTTACTGTGTTGCTGAACTCTCTAATCAAAAAATTCCTAAAATTCATGAAAATAGTTATCAGAGTCTGTAACCAGAATAACACAGCAAGTAGTTTATGTATTTCTTCTTAGAATTGTTAAATTTTTGTGTTGCTGATCACCAACTACTCTACTAGATACTGAATGACAGGGAGATAAACTAAATTTTTTATTGGCTGACGTAACTGTCGTGCCAGATAATGGAGTTTAATTTGTTTTATGCTTAAATTTATGTTACTAAAAATAATTTCACAGTCTATAACTTTCTAATGTAAATGAACCATGCATGTATAAAGAAATAACGTTTTTAGATGAAAAAAATCTTTTATTAATGTATAATATATCCACCCTGAATACCAGAATATTTCTACAATTCGAACTATGGACTGTAATATCTAGAGGATATTAATTCAGTGCTTTAGAAATGTGTCTGACTCTGAGAGGATTAATTTGAGAGTGAAGGAAGTCACATTGGGGAATAATGATACAAATTAAAATTAATTTGAGCAGAGGAGTTGTGGACTTAATTTCCAATTCATTCTCATCAGGAATTAAAAAAAATCTTAGCAGGGTATGTTCAGGTTCTGTTGATCCTATTCTGTTTTAGTCATATTCAGTCTCTACTAAGATAGTCCATTCCTTGTATGAGCTGTTGATTATTAATATTTTCTTTGGAAAACTTAAGGATACTTTAAAAATAATGCCTTAATCTTATTTTACCTCTTTTATACATTGTATTTGGAATAGGAAGTTTTGCAATTTCTCAAAGTTAGTATGGGAGAGATTGCCAAGATACCGGAGCAGAAGGATCCATAGCTCACCTTCTCCCACAAATACATGAAAAAGTATATCTACATACGGAGCAACTCTCACAGAATACCTACTGAACTTTGGCAGAATATCTCTTACTATTGGAACTGCAAGGAATTCCTCACAAAACCAGATAAGAGAAAAAAAAAATAGAGGAAATCTGTGTGTGATCTGTCCCCAGGGAGGGAGTGGCAAAGGAGGAAAAGCATCGTCACTCTGGGAAGCCCTCTCTCTAGCAGGGAGGTCAGCAGGGACAGAAAGGGAGCTTCTGAAGCTTGGAGGAGAAAGCAGCAGCCGCTTGACAGACAGAACAGAGGGTCCGGGAGACCGCTAGCCCGAGACACACGCTGGCAGGGGCAGGCCAAGACTGGCTGCTGGAGCTCAGGCTTCTGTAGATGAACCCGAGGAGGAGACTGAGGCTGACTGTGCTGAGGCAGCCTCAGGGGGCTGGGATGTGGTGTGGGCTGTGGTTGGGAGTGTCTGTAGAACGAAACAGCCTAGAATTCCTCCATAGAAAACACCATTGCTGGTGTGCGTTGTTGGGGAGGGGCACAACCCAGACAGGCCATAGCAGCCTCTTTAGCCCAGAGGCCTCTGCTTGGCACCATTGTTGGCATGCATTCTCCCAAGCAGAGCGGTGCAGCCCAGACCCAGCAGTCTTCTCGGCTTGTCCTGGAGGCGCACAAATGCTGGTGCACAGCGCCCAGGCAGAGGCTGAAATCTGAATCAATTCCTAAGGGTCCCATGTCTTCCTGGGTGGGACTGAAATTTGATTTGAGCCCCACGTGGTGGTGGCAGATTTGTACACTGGTGCCTTTTGCGAACCTGCGCCTCTGAGACAACTGAATGGAGTTGTGGCATGCACTGGGGGCAGAACTGGTGCTAACAGTGGGCCTGCGTAATCAGACGTGGTGCTGGCGTCTGGGCTGACCCTATGGCACACCTTGGATACAGGTGTGTGACTGCACCCTCACTATGGCAGGTCCTATTGGTGGTTATTTCTGGATAATTGAATTATAAATGATACTTGACTTCATCCTTATGCTTTACTATATTTCTCCAACTGTATACAATGAACATGGAATATTATAAATAGAAAAACTATGTTTTAATTATAAGGAAATCTGAAAGTACCATTTTATTTCCATTCCTCCATCAACAGTACCATATGCCTTAGGCTCCAAGAGCCCTACCAGTGGTGACCGATCATTACTTATCCCAGTCACCACTTCCTTTTTCCCTTTTCATCCTGGTTATTGATTACTAATATAGGCTCAACCTTAGAATGTTTAGAAAAGAGGAGACATTTAAAAGTTTCTTAATATGCTTAAGTACATTTCAAAATAAACATTAAACTTTTTTTATTCTGAGTGTAATAAACAAGTATTCTGCATGTCCTATACACCCAAGAATTTGTTGAATCAATGGCTATACTTGATTCTGGAAAAAGAAATAACAAGGTATTCTCATTATTCCACTAACCTACAGAAAAATATTTAATAGTTCCCAATTACACAAGGTGCAAATGGTTATCCTGTCATTTGAAGTCTTTCCGAATTTCAGCCATTTGGGAAATGATGTAGTCCAAAATAAATGTATAACTTATTTACAATTAGCAAACATCAGTTGATATTACCTCCATATATATGGAAAGTGAATATTGATTTCAGAAGTTATTAGTTATATTTATGAAACAGTATGGAATTATAATAATCATTATTTCTAATTGAATAATTATAAAATTTAGAGGCTATCATGGGATAATCTATTTTTTCAACATTTATTTCTGTGAT
Organism: Vicugna pacos; assembly: GCF_048564905.1. Taxonomy (NCBI): domain Eukaryota; kingdom Metazoa; phylum Chordata; class Mammalia; order Artiodactyla; family Camelidae; genus Vicugna; species Vicugna pacos. The sequence goes on from NC_132988.1 coordinate 31,217,331, forward strand.
GATTAGCTCTATAAGCATCTTTTTATGTGCCTGTTGGCCATGTGTATGTCTTCCTGAGAAAAATGTCTATTCAAGCTTCTGCCTATTTTTAAATTTTTTTTATATTAATCTTTGTGAGCTGCTTATATATTTTGGTTATTAACTCCTTACTGGTCATATGATTTTCAAATATTTTTCCCCCTCTCAGTAAGTTATCTTTTCATTTTGTTGAATAAAATTTTGTTGTGTAAAAGCTTTTACATTTAATTAGATCCTATTTGTTCATTTTGCTTTTGTTTCCTTTGCCTTAGGAGACAGATCCTTCAAAAAGATTGCTATGATTTTTGTCAGAGTGTTCTGCCTATGTTTTGTGGTTCCCAGTCTTACATTTAAGTCTTTAGTCCATTTTGAGTTTATGTTTTATACGGTGTGAGAAAATGTTCTAATTTTATTCTTTTATATATGGCTGTCCAGTTTTCCCAGCACCATTTACTGAAGAGACTGTTATTTACCCATTGCGTACTCTTGCCTACTTTGTCTTAGATTAATTGACCATAAATGTGTGGGTTAATTTCTGGCTCTCTGTTCTGTTCTATTGGTTTCTATGTCTGTGTTTATGCCAGTACCATACTTTTGCTATTACTGTAGCTTTGTAGTTTAGTTTCAAATCAAGGAGCATGATATTGCCAGCTTTGTTATTCTTTCTCAGAGTGTTTTGGCTAACTGGGGTCTTTTATGTTTCCATACAAATTTTAAAATTATTTGTTCTACCTCTGTAAAAAATGCCATTGGTATTTTGATAGGGGTTGCTTTCAATTTGTAGATTGCTTTGGGTAGTATGGTCATTTTAACAATGTTAATTCTTTCAGTTCATGAACATGGTACATCTTTCCATCTGTTTGTGTCATTTTCAATTTCTTCATCCATTTCTTAAAGTTTTTCAATACAGGTATTTTACCTCCTGAGTTAGATTTATTGCTAGGTATTTTTTTTTTGATGTGATGGTAAATGGGATTGTTTTCCTAATTTTTCTTTCTCATAGTTTATTGTTAGTATATAGAAATATAACAAATTTATGTGTATTAATTTTGTATCCTGAAACTTTACCAATTCATTGATGAGTCATGGTAATTTTTTAGTGCCATCTTTAGAATCATGTTACCTGCAGACAGGGACAGTTTTACTTCTTCATTTCCAATTTGGATTCCCTTTATTTATTTTTCTGGTTTGATTTTTGTGGCTAGGACTTCAAATACTGTTTTGACTAAATGTGGTGAGAGTGAGCTTCCTTGTCTTGTTTTTGATGTTAGAGAAAAGTACTTTCAGCTTTTCACCGTTCAGTATAATATTGACTGTGGGCTTATCATAAATGACCTTTATTATGTTGAGGTATGTTTCGTCTGTGCTCACTTTATGGAGAATTTTTAATCATAAATGGATATTGAATTTTGTTGAAAACTTTTTATCTGTTGAGATGATTATATGTTTTTTATTCTTCAGTTTTTTAATGTGGCTTACCACTTTTATTTGTAGATATTGAACCATCTTTGCATCCCTGGGATAAATCCCACCTGATCATGGTGTATGATCATTTTAAAATATTGTTGAATTTGGTTTGCTAGTATTTTGTGGAGAATTTTGCATCTATGTTCATTGGTGGTATTAGCCTGTAAATTTTTTTTAAACCATTATCTTTGTCTGGTTTTGGTGTCAGATTGATGCTGGCCTCAATAAAATGTGTTTGGAAGCATTCTTTCTTCTGCAATTTTTTTTGGAAAAGTTTGAGAAGGACAAGTGTTTATCCTTCTTTGAATGTTAAGTAGAATTCACCTGTGAAGCCACCTGGTCTTGGACTTTAGCTTTTTGAGAGATGTACTTTTGTTTTTATTATTATTACTGATTTGATTTCATTCCATTAACTGGTCTTCGTATTTTCTATTTCATCCTGGATCAGTCTTGAGAGATTGTATATATTTAGGAATTTGTCCCATTTCTTCATTGTCCATTTTATTGCTGTACAATTGTTTGTAGTAATCTCTTGTGATCCTTTGTATTTCTGTGGTATGAGTTGCAACTTTTCCTTTTTCATTTCTGATATTATTGGTTTGCCCTCCCTCTTTTTCTCTTGATGAATCTGGCTACAGGTTTATCCATTTTGTTTATCTTTTCAAAGAACCAGTTCTTAATTTCTTTGATCTTTTCTAATTTTTTTTAGTCTCTATTTCATTTACTTCTGGTCAGATACTTATGATTTCTTCTCTTCTACTAACTTTGGGTCTTGTCTGTTCTTTTTTTTTTTCCCTAATACTTTTATGTATAAGGTAAGGTTGTTTGTTTGAGATTTTTCTTAGTTCCTGAGGTAGGTTTGTATTATTATAACTTAGAACTGCTTTTGCTACATCCCATGGATTTTGAATCTTTGTGTTTTGTTTTCCTTTGTTCCCAAGTATTTTTTAAAAAATTTTATTGTCTCCAAGTGTTTTAAAAATTTCTTCTTGGATTTCTTAATTGTTCCAGTGATTTTTTAGTAGCATGTTGTTTAGTCTATATGTGTTTGCATATTTTGCAGATTTTTTTCTTGTAGTTGATTTCTAGTCTTATACTGTTGTGGTCAGGAAAGTTGGTTGATATGATTTTAATTTTTAAAAATTTGTTGAGGTTTGTTTTCTGGCCTAGCATGTAATCTGTCCTGGAGAACGTTACATGTGCACTTGAAAAGAATGTGTATTCTGCTGCTTTTGGACAGAATATTTTACATATATATATATCCCTTAAATCTAGTTGGTCTAATATGTCATTTAAGTCCACTGTTTTCTTTTTGATTTTCTATTTAGATGACCTATCCATTGATGTAAGTAGGGTGTTAAAGTCTCTACTATTATTTCTCTCTTTAGGTCTGTAATATTTGCTACATAAGTTAATATTTGATAAGTTGGTGCTCCTATGTTGGGTGCATACATATTTATAATTGTTATATCTTCTTTGTGGATGGATCTCTTGATCATTTTATACTGTATACGTTTGTCTCTTGCTATAGTTTTTATTTTAAAATCTGTTTTGTCTAAGTATTGTTAACCCAACTTTTTTAAAATTTACATTTGCATAGAATACATTTTTCCGTTGCTTAGTTTTGTCTTGTATGTATTCTTTAGATCTGAAGTGTATCTGTTTTAGGCACCACATATAAGGGTCTTGTTTTTGCATCCTTCAGCCACTATATGTATTTGATTGGAGCATCTTGCCCATTTACACTTAAATATTGATTGGTATGTACTTATTGCCATTTTGTTAATTGTTTTGGCATTGTTTTGTAGTTATTTTTTCTTCTTTTGACCTCTTGTGATTTGATGACTCTCTTGAGTGAAATGTTTGGTTTACCTTTTTCTTTTTTTTTTTTTTTTTGTGTCTGTCATAGTTTTTTGGTTTATGGTTACTATGAAGGTTTTATATAGCAGTCCATCTGTCTGTCTGTCTATCTATCTATCTATATCTACCTATAATCATTTTAAGTTGCTGAACTCTTAATTTCAAATGCATTTTGAAAACTCTGCATTTGTACTCTTCTTATTTCAGGGAGACTGGTATCAAATCTCCTTTGCTATTTTGTTGTTTCTGTTAAGTATATGCTAATATACTACTGCTGTAGGATAATTCTAAGGGGTTGGATATTTTTTCCAGTCAGTTCTTCTATGAAGAGAGTAATTTTCATAGAATACATTGTCGTATAGGGTAGTATTTCTACCCTATAGGCGTATATCACAACTTTGAATCAGGATCTCTGAAGGTAAGGCTCAAGTTTTGCATTTTAAATTATCTCTCTGGGTAATTCTAATTATCAGTCATGTTTGGAAGCCCTAGGTGTGGTATATGGCAAAAGAAAGTTATTGAAAGATTCCTATGGCCACAAATGCTAAACCTGGGCCATTTCTGGAGCCTATTATGAGTTTTAATCCTGACCCTGTTATACCTGTAGTTCATTTCTGTCTAGATTAATTTTGAAAAGTCTGTTCTGACCTTAGGGTGGTCAATTCTCCTATTGCTTATTTTGGCAACAGTCTTTAAGAGTGTCATGTCCGTGTGTGTGTCCACGCACATGTCTGCATGTGTGTTTGTAAAGGTGCAGATCCATGCTTCACAGGCGTCCAGGTTTCCTGACATTGCCTTAGCTGCCATCACAACAAATCATAGTTAAGCTACAATGTTGTTGGATGGCGTGGTTGCCACATATGTCAAAGCTACTTCTTCCCTGGATGGCTTGATCCCTAAAATAAAGTAGTTTAACTGTATACCAGGATGTGGCAGAATAGACAAAACTGGGTCTCTGTGTTAAATTTATGTAAAATGCATAAACAACTTTGTATCTCATGGATATGGTGTATAATAAAGAATGACTAAAAATGAAGAAAACACAGTGGTACTGTAAAGTGCTTTAAGATAGGACTAAAAAAATCTAAATATGGAAATAAAAGCTTTAAGAAAAGCAATAAGTAAAACTGGTATCATTAGGTTTAAAATTGTAAATTGATGAAAATAATCATAAAATTTTTAAATTGGATTTTTGTGCATTATGTAGTAATGAACTACACTATTGAAATTAAATAAGCTTATCTCTTTAAAAACAGCAATGATGATTGGCACAAACCTTAAATTTAAGATTTAAATTGGTCATTGTTTCATGGAATGTTAGACTGAGAGCCACATTTTGGGGATATGATTAATAAGAGTTTAGGAAATTTGCTAGTAGCTGTCATGAAGCCAGAAATATGTCCCTTAATTTTTTTTCTAAAGTCCTGAGTAGTGCTAGATGTGGTTTATTCACCCCTTTTAGGCTGAATCTTATAAGAAAGTTTATTTTAGGAAAATAATGAAACATTTTTATTTATGAAGTGTAAGTGATTGTAGCTCAACTAATTGGCCAAAGCTTTGAAAAAGCTGTATATGTGTATATAGAGAGCTTGTTATTAACTTATTAAAATTTCATTTTTTTTTTGCTGCTTGCTAAAAAGAAGCTGCTTCTTTAAAAGAACAAAATAACTGTTACTCATCAGAATTATCTAAAATCATATAAAATAACAAGATCTCTTCAAATTGGAGATGGAGTAACAAAATGAGATGAGCCAAGAAGAGGGGTAGAAGGAGAATTTAGAGTCACTCAGAAGTGAGAAGGTAGACAAAAAGATATCTTTGCATCTTTTTGTAGTGACAAGAACTACACTGTAGGAGAAAAGACAGGAGTCACAGTGTAATTGGGAAAAAAGTAAGGAGGAGTGGAGCTTATGAGCAAGAAACAATTAGGCAAGTGGAGAATGGGATGACTAAGGCTGGTTCTCAAGCTGATAACTGCTGACCTGATTATGTGTAGCAGAAGTGGAGAAGTCTGTGTAAAAACGCATTGATTGCAGTAGAGGGTACTAATTTGTATTAAGTAAAAAATGCCATGTGAAACTCATAAAAAATCTGATCATAGCCAATAATAATAAGAAAAAGCATAAATCTGTGGATTAATATAAAAGTTAAAATGACAACAAAATGTTAATACAGAAAAAGATTTATTTAAATGCAAATTTATTTAAATGCAAAATGCCCATATGACTAATAGAAAAAAAAATAGATTGCTTTTATGAGTACTTTGACTCTACAGTATATGGCCGGAAGAGAAGAGACTTAAGAGCTCCATTTTAGATCAGAGCTCAGTGGAATAGTTAACAGGACTTTCAAAACTGGAAAAACTCTAAGTTTTTTAACGCAATCATTGTTTCTGGTTCACTGACCGGAGAGAAATTTTTTTCAGACAACTGAAAATTTATTTATTTAGATGCATCTGTGAAATGACTTTTATCTTGAAAGATAGAAAGACTTTCCAGGATAGTGTGTAGAAGACAGTTCTTTTAAATGGAGTATGGAACTTCTTTTTCTATATGTGCGTTCATGTCAATTTAAAAAAATAAGAAATAAAGGGAATGTATGTTTGCTGTTCATTAAGTGTTAAAAGGGAAGGCTGATTTTTCTAAGATGAGTAGCAGAGCTGTAGATAAGGTGGTAGACTCTAGGGCTTGGGTCTCGTTAACTTTAACATGGTAAAGAGCAAGTATCCTCAGCTTTGTTAATAATTCCACCTGGAAGGTATGTTACAGCACTCCTAGAATTTGCCTGGTATTGTAATTTTGTAATGCCTTCATAACATCAACATTTTTAGGGGTATGGGTTGAATATCAAGTTTAACTCATTCTAACTCTTGCAGATGTAAATTACATTCAATTTTGGTTGAGGTCTTAGAAATTTATGAATGAGATGGAAGACACAAATCGAACACAATTTAGATTTTGCTGGTGTCCTGGGAGCTTTTTGGGAGCATAAAAGCAGGTGCCTATAATCCTTGTTTTCAGAATGGCAAGAAGCACATAAAAGCTATTTAAACCCCTGCTGTTACAAAGTCCAAACACCTTAAATCAAGTAGATTAAAAAAAAAAAACTTCCTATTTTTGAAACCAATAATTTTGACAAAGTGAATGAGCCTTATTTTCCAGGGAAATGATGCATTTATCTTTGATCCAAAAGGAAATCTGTTCCTTTCATTTTTCAGTGTATGGTACAAATGTGTTTAGAGTATCCATTATGTATTTATTCTTTGAAATACTTACTGCTGTGCCAATGGGCATGCCTTATATCAGTGATGGGTGTTTCAGCAGCAGATGTTTAAATTCTACTTCCACTCTATAGCAAGTAAAGTCAGTTTTGAGTATCAAAATAGATAAATATAGCAGTTTGATATTTTCCAACTAGAATCTTACCTGAAGAACTTGACCATAAGACAAAAAGAAACTTAACATCTTTTTTGGGAAGTATTATAGGAAGGAATTGCCTAATACACGTAAAAGATGGCCTTACTCATCCAGTCTAAGTAGAATGAACACATATGATATGAAGGGCATTTGGTGAGCAATAATATGAAGTTGGGGGGAAATATGTTAAACAGGATGAGTGCAGGATACTGAAGATAGATTTTTTAAAAATGTTAGAATCATTTTAATGGAGTAATTACTGTTCTTGTTGTACCCAACAGGTATGTTTCCCTTACACACAAGGATTATTAAATTGGAGCAATGAGTTGTCTCTATATTGTCATTAGTACAGTTAGCTCTCTGTTGTTCATCTGTGGGTTATTCACTTGCGAGCAGTTTTCACTTTTGGATGTAATTGGTCCCAATGCTTAGTATGGCCCACAGTTTCACTCACCTGTTCAGAATGTTGTCAATTATATTGAATCAACTATTTTCTACCAGTGCTTTGTCCCTGTGCTTCCTTCCAGACTGTGCAAATTGAAGACTATGCAATATGAAGCCTTTTTATTGGAATCGGCAATACCTGTATTTAGAACTGTGAAAAATTGACTTCTTCAGCAATTTCTTTCTATTTAATTCATTTATGGTTGGCAGATTTAGGTAGATTTGTATTCAGTTATTAAACAGAAAAACTATAGAAACCTAACTCAGCTCTTCTTCCATCCTGGCATTCCCAGGAGGGAATTAGAGCATTGCAAGTGGTAAGATTCAAGGCTTAATTCTACTTCTCCAGAAAAATAAAGTCCCATTTTCCTTTGATCACTGGTCATTGCTAATGCTTTGATAAGAAAACCACATGATGAACAGAAATTTACAGTAGGAAAAAATTACTGCTCTCTAAAATCAATGTAGAAGTGATATGGGGATTCTTGTTTTTCTTTTGACTGAGGGTAGACATGAGAAGCATGCAAAGGAATTGTAAAAGGATTTTAAAATGATAACCCATAATGGTGATAGTTAAAGTACAATTCAGGGTATGTGCTGATATCATAATTCCAGCAATTATGGTGAACTGTAATTGTGTAAATATATATGTTTGTGTGTATTTCTTATTCATTTAATGGACTGGAAATTAAGAGAATGCATCTAGAAGATGTTGGAGAGAGGATCATATTTTTTACATTGTCATACCTAACTCATGTGATTTTATAGTCTTGAATAAGTTAAGTCCTGAAAATTCTGGATAAATGATCTTCTACTTACAGTATTTGAGCCTAGAATTTCAAATGGACAGCATCCAGTCAGTGTTAGGTAATCTGAGTTCTATCCTGAGTTCCAAATCCCCATATAAGTAGCATTAAATTTCCTTTGGTGAAAGCATGTGAACATTTCCTTGATATTTCTCAGTTTCTGCATGGTTTTTCTTTCAGGGTGTTTGCCCTTTGCCCTCAGTCACGCATCCTAAGTCTCCCTTTCTTACTTTGAATTGTGGAGTTGATCAAATTTCATAATATTTCCTCTTGTGATTCACTGTGAAATTATTCCAAAAAGGAAGAAATTTTACTTTAGAAATTTGGAAAAATATTTTGAGGTTAGGTAAATATAGAGGCAGTGAAATATATTCCATTCTTTGCTTATGATCGTCTGTAATTTTATATTGGAAAGTTTTTGCCTTGTGAATGTAATTCATTCAGTATCAATAATTAGTAGCTATGTGTGGCTGGCTGATTGCTGCTGATAGGGTTAAACTTCATTTCATGAGAGCTGAATACACTCCTGCATTCAACTAGCCATCTTCCAATATTCATATGTTTGTAATGAGAGGCCATAAGAAAAAGTGCAGAGACCTCAAGTTGAACTATAACTTCAGCTATAAAAATAACAGTGTAATGCAGTGGAAAGAAGATGAGTAAATGCAATCTGGAGACTTGTGTTTGATTCCATTTTTGTTTTTAACTACCTTTGGCCAAGGCATGTGAATCATTTAAACTTTATAATTTTTTTTCTCATGTGTGCAATGAAGTGGATGAATTCAGATAACCTATACTTTTTTTTGTTCTAATATTCTATCATTTGATATTAAATACTAAATTATTATTGATTTGGCCTTCTGCCACTTTGTCAATTAATTAAAAACCAAAATTCTTATGCAAATAAATTAATAGCCCAGGGTATTAGCTGATTGATACTCAAGAAGCCAGCTATGGACTTTTTCAAGATTTTGTTTTGAGACTTATGTGGTCAGGATTCTCAAGAGAAATAGGACATTATCTCTAATCTCTATATCTCTCTATATAACTATTTATATCTTTCTGTCTATCTACCTAGCCAGCCAATTCATATATGTATGTGTATACTAAGTATACAAACTTCTTTATAAATAAATAAAGTAAGATGTTGGCTCACATAATTATGGAGGCTGAGTAGTCCAGACCCAGGAGAGCCTGTTCCAGTCAAGCCTGAAGGCCTGGGAACCAAGAGGGCTGAAGGTGAAAGTTGTAGTCAGAATCTGAGTTGGAAGGCAGGAAAAGACCAATGTTCCAGCTCAGAGACAGAGAGAATTTTTCTTCCTCAGACTTTCATTTTATTCAGGCCTTCAGTGGATTGAATGAGGCCACCCACACTGGGAAGGGCAGTCTGCTTTCCTTACTCTTCACTCTACAGATTCAAATGTTAATCTCATCCAGAAACATCCTCATAGACACACCCAGAAATATTGTTTAACCAAATATCTGGGCATGATGTAGTCCACTCAAGTTGACATGTAAAATTAACCATCACAGAACTGGAAAGTTCAACTGTAAGGAAAAATTGGAAAACCTTTTTTTTTTTTTAAATTATCTACTTCATAACTGGTGTTTTTTTCCTACTGTTAGAAATCATAATACTGCAAAATATACTGAAATAAACATTGGGATACTCCCAGAAAACAGAAACAGTATAGCTCAGGAGGAAAGCAGCAGATAATAACATGAATATTTATGGAAGTAAGATGATTAAATAAAAATTAGAGACTGATATGGATGAGTTATAAATTTTTTGCTAAAAATATATGTCAAATAGAAAAAAACTGAAGATTAAAATAACTCTTCTTAAGCAGAGGCTTTTAGAAAATTATACACTTGAGAGGTGGAGCCAGAAAGACTTGAGGGATGAAACTCTGGTCTCTTTAGTCGGGCTTGTTCAGACAGCTGCCATCTTTTACTGTTATCTTCTTGGATTTAGAGCAAGATATGCATATTCATCTATTGTCACAGCTTGGTATTGTGGAGAGAGTCCTGAGAAAGAAGTTAAAATATATTCTGATCCAAGGCTTTGTGTTGTTACTCAAAAATTACTTTAATTTCTTTGTACCTCAAGTCCTCATCTATAAAATGTTAATAAATTAGTAACTGCCCACCTAACATGCTATACAAGCATAAGGTATTGGTGGTCTTTATTTTCTTTATTATAGACATTTTTCTCATTGGTTTACCTTAAATTTTTTAAAGCAAGAACAAGAATTAGTGATGTTTATTTGCTCTTAACTGTGTTTATACTATTGTGGCATGGTAATTTAATTAGAAACATAATGGAATTTACCATAAATAAATTTAATTCTGCTCATTTAAAGTTGAATCAGAAGAAGGAAAATATGGCTATTTTAATATATTTTCCTTTGGAAATATCTAATTATGAGAAAAGTGGCTATTTTTGACCTACATTCAGGATTAACTATCACCTGAAGAATCACTTTATAACTTTTACAAACCTAAACCTTAAGGCCCAAAGTTCTTTCAGTTCTCTTTTAGCTAGGTATGATATGTTAGTGAGAAGTTTAAGACTGAAAAGAGAGCGAGAGAAGAAGGAATGAGTGAACATAGTAAAAGTACAGTGAAAGAATTAATATAGAAATTAGGCTGCTGTTTCATCTTTCCCCCTGTTTGAAGTTGGGTTTGGTCATGTGAATTCCTTTGTCAGATAAAATTTGGTGGAATGACCACCTGCCAGTTAAAAGCAAGCCTAGGCTTCAGAATGCCTCATGTGTTTCTCTCTCTCTCTCTCTCTTTTTTTTAGCACCTCTGCCATCCCACAAACAGGACATGCCTATGTTAGCCCTGTGTTCACTATGGAGTAGGGTAGATTCTCCCCAAGAAGTGCAGGTTTAATCTGCAGATCTTCAGCGGAGCTCAGATATGGGAGAATAAATAATCTTTAAAGCCACTGAGTTTTAAGGTACTTCTTATTGCAATAATAGCTCACTGATAGAAGGGTGCAGTTTCCTTTAGAGCAAGAAGTATGTCTTACTCATATTTAGGCTCTCAGGTGCCCAGGTGTTCAAGTAGCATATCTTGTGAAAATTTCAATAAATATAGAAAAATATAAGAACAGTATAATACCATCTAGAATTAACAAATATTGTTTTTTCTTTAACATTTATTGTTTTTATTTTTTCTTAAGTTTTTATTATTAAAATAATGCTCTTTTGCTTTTTCCCCCCCGAGTCAGCTACTATCATGAATTTAGAATATATCCTTATGGCTGGCTCTTGCATCATAAATAATATAACTGTACTTTGTGCATATTAGAAATATTTGTCTGGATGTGAATATGCTTCACATATTACTCCACAATTTGCTTTCTTGTTCAGTATTGTTTTGTGGTCTATTTATGTGGACATACTTAGATTTAATTTATTCATCTTATTGGTTATATAGTATTCATTGGTGTATCTAATTTGTCCATTCCCCTACTGATGAGTGTATAGGATGTTTCTAGAATTTTGTAAAAACAAACCAGGATGTGGTGAACATAACTACTTGTCTGGAAAAGACTGTTGTCTGGGACATATGTGTTAGAGTTTTTCTAGATTATGTATCTGATTAGAATTACTGAGCCATTGTAAATGCTAAAAGAAATTCCAAGACTGCTCTCCAATGTCATTTTACACTCCTAATCTGAATAAATGGGACACTTTATGGCCCTACATCCTTGCCAAGTATTGATAGACTTTTAAATTTTTGCTATTATAATGGGCATGAAATAATATGGTTTGTTCTGTTTTACTTCACATCATTTCTCATTATTAGTAAGGTCAAGCAACTTTGCAGAAAAATATTTGCCAGATATATTTGGGCTTGTCTCTTAATTTTCTAATTTTCCCTTTGGGATGATTTGCGTTCTTTTTGCTTTCTTAGAATTCTTTATGTGTATTATTCCACATTTATAAATTATTTTTATCATATAAATAAATTCTAGCCTTAAATTTATGAAGTTATTTGTATATGTTTTCTTTGAAAGATTTTTTCTCATGGATTTCTTTGTTATGTTGCACTTTCAAGTTGATTATAGTATATCAAGGTTTTATATTTTGTCAGATAATCTTATTGAATTGTCAACAATAATGTTGATGTTATTTACTTATTTTAATACCATCTTGATAAATTCCCTTGGGGTTTCTGTGTAAATAAACATGTGATCAGTACGTAATGACTGTTTCAAATCTTCCATCCTGATATATTTTAAAAATCAACTTTATTAAGGTATCATTTAAATTATAAAGTAATCAAATTTATTAAAGTTTTGATGAGTTTTAGCATACATATACTGTATGTAATCACCATTATAATCATGATATAAGACATTTACATAACCCCCCAAAATCTTTTATCTCCCTTTGTGGTTAATTGCCTCCTACTATGCTTGGCTCCTGGCAACTGCTGGCCTATTTTTAACACTGTAGTTTTAAATTTTGTGAAATTTTGTATAAATGAACGTATCATATGTGATCTTTTTTGTGTCTGACGTTATTTCACTTAGCATAGTGTTTTGAGATTCCCATGTTATTAAGTGTATCGGGTAGATGGTTCTTTTATTGCTGATTAATGTTTCATCATATGAGCATACTACAATTTATTTATTCAAAGAAGATTGACTTTGAATTGTTCCACTTGGTGATTGTTATGAATAAGTCACCAAGGTTATTCAAATTCAAGTCTTTATGTGGACATGTATTTTCCTTTCTCTTGGGTAAATACTCTAGAGTAGAATTGTTGGGTCAAATGGTAAGTGTGTGTTTAGCTTCATAAGATACTGCCAAACCATTTTCCAAAATAGTTTTATATTTTGCATCTCTACCAGCAGTTTGAGTTCCAGGTGGTTCCAATCCTTGCCAAAATTTGGTTTTGTTAGTTTGAATTTTATCCATTCTAGTGGATGTGCTGTGGTTTATCTTGTTGTGGTTTTATTTGCATTTCCCTAATGACTAATGATGTTGAGGGTCTTTTCGTGCTTTATTTGCCATGTGTATATTTCTTTTGGTACATTGCCTGTTTAAATCTATAGCCCATTTGATATTGTGTTGTTTATATTCATATTATTGAGTTATAAGATGTTTTTATAGTTTATATTTTGTAATCTTTTGTCAAATATATGCTTTGCTGATATTTTCTCCCAGCCTGTGGCTTGCTTCTTCATTTCCTTAACAGTGTCTTAATAGTGTCTATGAAAGAGCAACACATTTAATTTTGGTATAGTCCAGCTTTTCATTCTTACATAATTTGTGCTTTGTGTATTCTATGTAAGAAATCGATCCCAAAGTCACCAAGATTTTCTCTATGTTGTCTTCTGGTAATTTTATGCTTTTGGTTACACTTAGGCTGTATCCTATTTCAAGTTAATTTTTGTAAATGGTGTGTGCTATTGATTGAAGTACATTTTTCTGAATATAGATACTTGTGCCAGTACCATTGAAAAGGCTCATTTCTCCTTTGAATTGCCTTGGTGCTTGTCAAAAATAAATTGACCATAGAAATGTAGGTCTGTTTTGGGACTCCCTATTCTGTTTCATTGATATGAGATAAGTGTGTATTTTTAAACTGTCAAAGTATAAGGAAAAAATTAGAGACCTTTGTCTTCACTTTTATAGTTTAAAAAATGTTTCTCTTTAATCTTTCTGGAAATCTTAATTGTCTCTAATGTGATGTGAGACTGTAAACTTTATTTCTTCTAAATGCACATGCAATTGCCACTTGTTACTAACTTCTTTTACCTCTGATTTCAAATATCACCTTAACCAAACATTTATGTCTCTATCTAGCACATATAAACACACATTAAGTATGTGTATTTTTGTTTCTAGGCTGTAATTTTGTTCTGTTGCTCTAGTTTTCTATTTCAGTAGCAATATTATGTTTCCATGTATATTATATTTCTGTTTTATGGTAGAGCAAATTTTAAAATGCTTCTCTTTTTCAAAAATTTCTTCATGATCACTTCACATTCACTCTTCCAACTTATCTTGATACATCTGGAAAAATATATGACTCCATGATTTTGTTCCTCAGCGGAGAACTACTAATACTTCCCTTATTCAGAAAAGGTATGATTGAATTTTTTCAGCTTAGCATATTGAGGGAGGGCAACTCCACAGGCTATAAAGTAATTAGGCAGAACAGGTTGAGGGCATGCTTTCACAGTATAAACAAATCTGCCTACAGATGTGGTTCTGAAATAATGCATTTAATAACAGTACACTGTAATTAATATGGTGTCCTATGGCCCGTAGGCTCCAAGGAACTGTAATTCAAAGTAAGTTTTCTAAAGCAAAGGACAGAAGGGTTTAATAAAGACCAGAATTGGCCTTGCAAAGCAAGTCAGCTGTGCCATGTTGGGAGGTAGGTCAGGGGAAGCTAGATCAATGGAAAACTAAGCTAGCTATTTATATTAGTTCCAGCTTTTAAAACAAAAGGCTCCCAAACTTTCCTAGGACAGACTTTACAAGCTACCCTTTGGCCGATGTCTGGTACCTGTATCTTTAATGATTGTTCTTTTTGTTCTATTCTGGATTTTTAAAAAAATAAACAAATATGAAAAGCTAAAAATAAAAATAAATACTAGAGCTGTAGAACAGCTTGATTTTCTACATCTTCTACCACGTGATTCAGAAATATTGTGTAAAGGGTGTGAACCTAGAATATGTTTGGTATCTAATCAGAATTTCCTGATCATCTTTTGAATATAGGAGCTTCAGTGTCAGTAGCTGCTAGTTAGTTTCCATTAATCCTTTTTCATCATTCTCCAGTGACAGGTCTTAAAACTAATAGGAATTCTGACTGGTGCCCTGGGTCTAGAATTTTATGCCTTCTAATCAGACCTTCAGTATCATCTACAGTAATCTTTTGGTACATGTTTTCCTTTAAATACTGTGCTACCCCGAATAACAGTGGTTTTTCTGGCTTGAGATTCCAGGGTGTTAAATATGGATGTACATCTTTCATCAGGATGGACATCCACTGTCATAAACTAATGAATACCGTGGTACATCTGCTGATGTTGTCCAGTTTTAGAGAAGGAGATAGCTGTGCTGCACTAGCTCTGATAGGCTGTAATGCTGTTGGGGCCTGTGGCGATACCAATAGGACATTGTGTAGGAATGAGAATGGGTGGAGCTCACAATGTCATGGATTCAGAGCTAGTGACAGCATAATTCACAAACTCCAAATAAATGTGTCTAGGAGGATTTTTTTTTTCCTGATTAATGTATCATTAACATTTTTTTTTCACTTTACAACATTATGTGTATAAACATAGCTTAAATAGACATACCATAATATACTTAATAAATGCATACCATTTTCCTTTTTAACTTTTTCTAATATTCTGCTCTTTTTAACAATCTGATGAGTGTATTCAAACATATTATTAAATTGCTTATGAAAAGTATGTTACAATTTTTAATTTCACTAGCAAACAATATATGAGACTATCAGCTTTAGTATATAACTCATCAGGATCAGGTTTTAACTGAGTATTTTAACTTAATGAATGAAAATTATTTGTTATTTTATTTTACATTTTTATTACTAGGAATTTGAAGCATATTTATATGTTCTTGTCACTTGTATTTATTTTGTTCCGGATATTATGAAAAAGTACTATTTAATCTATGCTTATAAGTGTGGTTGAGAGTTTACAAGACAAAGAAGGGAAAAAGGATATTCATGGCAGAGAATTCAGCACTTGAAAAGTCAATAGAAGTGTAAAATAAGTGTCAGTGAATACAGTATCTTAGATACTGTTCCGGTCTTTGTGTTTTCTTATTGATTTGTAGGAATTCTTTATATGATAAACATATTAATCCTTTATACCTTGGCTCCTGCACAATTTCCCCAGTCTATTTTTTCTTCTTTTTATGTTTCTCAAAAGATTTATGTGCGAAACACAAAATTTTGTGAAGTAGAAGCTATTTTATTTATTCATTTATTTTACAATTCTTTTGGTCATGTGCTATTTCTGGACAACATTATTGTCTGTGAGGATATAGTCTTACACAAAACAAACAACTCTTGACTGTTTAGAGTTTACATTTCAGGTGAAAAGTAGAACAGAAACCAAAAGTAAGTGTATGATATGTCCCACGTGATGATAGCTGTTATAAAGGAAAATTAATCAGGATATTTGGCTGGAATACATTGAGTAAGAGCAGAATAGAAGATGTTGAGGTCAAAGAGGAGCAGGAGGCCAAACTAAATGAATTAGAGACCTCCAGACAAGAGTTGCTTATGAACTGAGTGGAAGTCATTGGAGGGTTCTGAGCAGAGGAGTCCTGTGGCCCATCCTGCATGATAAAAGGATTCCTCTGGCCACTATATGAAGAAAAGTCTTCAGGGGAGTCAAGGGTGGAAGTAGCTAAATTAATAGGAGTCTGTTTTAACAGTCTAGGAGAAGAGATTCTGCCTTGGTCTACGGTAGTAACTGTGGAGATAGTAAGAAATGGTCAAGTGTTGCATATATTTCAAAGGCAGAGCTGAAAGGATTTGTTTGGATGTGGTGTGTAGGAGAAAGAGGAATGTCAGGAATAATTCCACCATTTGTGGGGAGGTGCTAATTAATTCAGAATTTAGACTTGTCATTTATTGGGATGAGGAAAACATCCATACAAGCATATTTGTGGTATTGGGAAGGGAAAGTAAAAGTTTGGTTTTGGGCATGCACATTATATTTTGGATATAAATATCTAAATTTTAGATTATTCCTGGATATGTATTATGTCTTTATCTCTATTTAGATCTAGGAGATACTAAGTAAGAAATGGAATGAGCCTGGAGTTCAGGGAAGTCTGGACAGGAGATTGTACACAAATAGACAGCATTTAAAGGCATGGAACTAGACGGGATCACCAAAAGAATCAGAATTCCAAGGACTCTGTGTGTGTTTAGCTTCATTAACTAAACAATTGGACAAAACCATGTACTATGTAATGAAATGAAACAGAATGGTCCACATTGGCTCCTTATCAAAAACTGATTAACATTCCTGCTATTATATGTATTCAAGATAAACTAAACACTATCTTGTAAAATTTAGCTATGTGAAACAGTTTTAGAATTACAGAATTTTAGATTGAGAATGACTTTGGAGATATTGCTTTATAGTTAAGGAAGTTAAAATTCAGGCAGTTCTTTTTTCTCAATTTTACAATGTGGGACACTTTGCACAGTAGTATGATTTCACCTTTCTGCTTTTAATCCCTCTTGGGGATTTTAACATTTGCGGTTATATGTGATTTGGATGTAACAGAGATAAGAATAGTTTGAAAGCAAAATATGATGCTCAAATATTTGAGCTCCATGTTGCATGGGAGCCAATCTCTAAGAGTTAGTCATCGGGAAATAAGGTCCAGAAGTAATTTCCATTACCCAGTCCTTCAGCCAGGTTCCTAACCAGTCTTCTCATTTTGTTGTCCTTTATTACCTCCCACATATGTCACAACCAAGTTAGTTTTCCATTTTGAAAAATAACTGCCTACTTATGATAGAAAAGTGTGTTTTGTTCACTGTATTAGAAACTAAGGTATATAATGGATATCAGTGTTTAGTTATAGTTCACATTGGGTAAAAGCTGCAGCATTACTTCATAAAAATCCATACACAGGATGGAATGGATCTTTAGACAACAAAATATGCTGGAGAATACTGTCTGAAATTGATGTTGGTTTCAAACTCTTCAACCAGGTTACTGGAGAAAATTAAAATACTTTGTTAGTTTAGTCTGCTCTTCTGTATGAGGGAGAAAACATATTTGTCTACTCATGTTTCCCTATAAGGACTTGCATTCTCTTCCAAGGGAGAGAGTAGTATTGGTGTAAACCTTGCAGCTTTCAGTCTGTTCATTCATTTCTCTGGAGAGAGCCCAGTGTCCATGGTTCCTCCAGTGGCTGCTGTTATGGTATTTATAAGATGCAGGCATTATGTGTCTTTCCAGGAGGCAAACAAATGGTTCCAAGCCATGATTTGGAGATCATGATTGGAGAATTAAGCATATTTAGGTGAGTGATCTTTTATCCTTTTCATACTCCATGTCTGTCTCACAAATTGGGTGGATTCCCTAGGGCAGGAGTTGTGATTAATTATACCCACAAACTTCTGACATCTCACATTATTCATTACTGTGCTAAATATTATACTTTTCTTGGAGATTTTTATAAATGTGAGATTATTATTTAGTGGCTGGGCCAGAAGACCACCAGGCATGTCATCCCTCTTGCGAGTCGTAGAGGCATGGACAAAACCATATGCACCAGCCAGAGTTTGCAGACTCTTAAGGTTGGTTTTTATTTGACAGACATTGAGCAGAAGAGTATTAAGGTGGATTGCAGAGAAAATCATGGCCAAAAGAAGCATCTTAATGAAAGTAGTAGATTTACTGAGTATATTCTTTATACTAATGTTGATTTCTTATAACTTCTGATGAAATATCAAAAATCCTAATGTTAGAAAGTTAGAAAGAGAAAGAAAAATACCATATGATACCACTTATATGTGGAATCAAAAAAAAAAAAAAAGACAAACTTATTTACAAAACAGAAACAGACTCACAGACACAGAAAACAAACGTATGGTTACCAGGGGAGGAATGGAATGGAAAGGGATAAATTGAGAGTTCAAGATTTGCAGATACTAACTAATATATATATATATGTATATATGTATGATAAACAAATTTATACTCTATAGCACAGGGAACTATATTTAATATCTTGTGGTAACTTATGGTGAAAAATAATATGAAAATGAATCTATGTATATCCCTATATGACTGAAGTGTTGTACACTAGAAATTGACACAAAATTGTAAACTGACTATACTTCAATAATAATAAAAAAAGAATAAATTTTTGAGAGAAAGTCATAGGGGCAGGAGAGCAGAGAGGACAAAATGTTTAGTAACATTCATGGCTACATCTGCAAGACAATTTAAAATAAATAAATTAAAACAAATAAATAGAATAATTCCCTACTATTCTTACATGGATGCATAATTTCAAACCACATCTACTTGAAAAAAACATTACTCAAGTTGGGGTTGATAGAGATTGATACTGCCAAAAATGTGCTTTATAGCTCTAGTGGTTTTTGAGTTATGAGTACACAAAACAAGGGTTTTAAATGTTTCCTTGAGTTAGAGAATAATCTTTACCCTTTTTACATTCTTAATACTTGGAAATGTCAATTACAGGGCTTAAACTATACTATTTTGTGGTACCATGTGGACATGAGCAGTCTGCATAGAAAAGAGTAAGTCGTTATTTTACTTTATGGTTCCCTAACTCACAGTATCAAGGACACTCCTATCTAACATGTATGCTTTGAGTTTGGAAACTTGAAAGAGGTTTTTGAGTTTATTATCTCCATGTCTTTGATTGTTGAATTCAATGGGCTGTCCCGTGGAGGTGCTGAGTGGGCAGTCCTGCCCAAGGGGCAGATTCCCCTCCATCTGGCAAATCTCTTAGAATTTAATATATTGTTATGTCTGTAATAGAGCTCTGTTCTCGTTTTGTGGGAACAACCACTTTGGAGCTCTTGCTCCAAAATGGCTGCTCTGTAATACTCTGTAATACATGATGATACATTGTGCATGGTGTAGCATAGCAAACGATTATTTAAAGTCTTAGTATGCTGAGAAGAGCTTAAGCATATGCAGGCAACATTTCGTCTGAAAACACAGAAATCTTTAATTTGTGTGAGCTAGTATTTTTTTTTCCCCTAAAAGAAATCAGTGTGCAGGAAAGGATTTGCCTTATATGAGGAATCAAAACCATGCAAAACTATCTAAATTTAACATTAAATATTACTATCTTAGAAGAATTTTCTTATGATTGGTGTTATTGGCTAGTAGATAATGTAATGGATAGTTTAAATGACATATTAAGAGGTGTGTGGCATTCAAAAGGGGAAAAAAAAAAAGATCAGGGTAAAGAAAGCTTATGGCCCACAAATGAATAAGAAATGAAAAGCTAAACAGGGTTCATTAATGGTTTGGATAATAGTAGGAAAAATGAGACATGAATCCAGATTTTAAAAATAATATAATAATGATCAGATATGCTTTAAGGGTGTTTTTTATTTCTTTGACATCAATCAGCTATTTCTTTGAGTTTGACAAATGGAAACTGAGTTTTGGGCATTTATTTTAAAATAAATGTTTGCTTTTGTTATTTTTAAGTTTCATATGAGCTTTGATATGATTTAGTGCAGATAAGTTGTGTGAGCGAGTGATGTGAAATCTCTGCATTCCTTGAAAGAAAACTACATTAAAAAGATAGGGTTATAGAAGCTGTGATCTGAATATTTACTTAGTTATAATTGAAAGATTATTGGACTCATATTGATGCATAGTCTTACTTTAGTGCTTTTTTTTGAGGAAAGTTTGAAAAACCAATTTGAGTTATGTGAGTGTGGAAAGATTACACATTTCTCATTCTTAAAGCAGTCAAACATATATGTATTTCTTTTTCTCTTTTGTATACCATACCAAAACAAAGAACTCAGTTTTAGGATTTAGAGCTTTCTGGGAGCTTGGCCCTCATCAAGGGAGGATTTGAGGGGTAACTTACAAGGGTAGTAATATTATAAGAGAATAAATATTTGTCTTTTAAAAAATAAAACATATAACAATTTCGTATGCCTAGACTTACATAACTTTTAGCAACTATGTAGTTTCAAAACTACACAACTTTGATATTTATTTCTGGTTTTGTGCTGTATTTTCTCACAGAAGAGGATCATACTATACTCTTTTTGGGGATTGTTTTTGTCCTCATTTTATTTTTTGTCAAGAAACTATTAACTTTACAAATTAGCTGGAGCAAATGCTATCACTGATCTGGCAGAGTGACATATATTATCACTGCAAAGTGATGGAACAATGAAGTTAAGGGTTTTCTTAAGTAGAACATGCTCTGACAAAATCTGTATAACTTAAACAATAATTAAAATACAGTTATCAAACTTAACCTAAAATGTCAGGCATTCTTTGGAACCACCTTTAAAATATACTCACTAGCAGAGTAGATTTTATCATAATAATGATTAATTATCACCTCATCAATTAATTATTTAACTTATTTTTGTTCCACAACTACATGCTAAGTATTGACCAACTTAGTAGTGCGTTAGGGGCTAAGTATATAGTGGTAAACAAAACATTTTCCCTGTCCTCACCAGAGTTAGAAGAGTTTCAGATAAAAACATTCTTTCCATCTTTATTCTCCCAAATTTTCATATCTGCTGTTCAGAGTTCATTGTGTGACATAGTGGTTTGGATGGCAACAGGAAATAGTTACAAAGAGAAATAATGTTGAAATCAGCAGATCTGGGTTTGAGGACTAGCTAGCTATATCATTTACTGTCTTTCTGATATGAGCAAATTACATGATCTCTCTGAGTTTCCATCTTGTTATCTCAGTGTCCAATAGCAGCCCCAGAATTTATAAATAAGAAGAGACCAGGGATCAAAATTTGTTTGGAAGAAGGAACTGCAGAGCTTATCTTGAGACTGCACTGACAGAGCAAACACACTTGTTTTTACTTAGGTTATATGTTTGTTTGGAACAAAGTCTTGGAGATTATGGGAGTGCCTAATCTCCAAAATCAGTTCTAAGCACAGCCACGTTAGGACCTAGCCTGGGATGCAGAACTCTGGTTAATTCACAGATAGTGGTGTGTTCAGGATCACATGAGATTTGCATGGAAAAGGGCTTGCATATATGCATTCTGTTATTAATTTTCTTTGGAAATCATAGTCTAGAAGGGCAACTCAGTTGAGAGCTTGAGGGCAGGTTCTCTTCCTAAACCTAAACACTAATTTTTTTAAGAATTAGATGTGTGGACCCCACAGCCTCAGTTTCTTCTCAAATGGGTGGTTGTTCTGTGACTCCCAGAGACAAGCTCTGAGCAGAGCTTTTCTGATTCCTGCTAACTTCTCTTAGAGGGGGAGATTTGTGAGGAATTTTGCAAAAGGCAATTCATTAATTAATCAAGTCACTCAGGAAGTCATATTTACAGATATGCTCTCTCATTTTTTGTTAAATCCTCATTCTGTATCACTCTACTATGTCTCCTTTGCATCTGTAGGAGAGGTTTAATTAGTCATTACATGGTATAGCAGATTGCAAATGTATAAACTATGACTCAGATGTGCAGAACTACAACTATTTTTCTGTAGCTGAGCCCAGAGCACTCGTTATGATGAAGGCAGAAGGTGTTTAATCTTGGCCCCTTCCTCTTAGGTGTCATAGAATGTGGAGCAATTTAGAACAAACATCACATGTCGGGTTGGATCACTAAGCTCTTCAAGGGCAGCCTTAGGTCTGTATCTTCAGCACCTAGGAGATTATCTGATAAAAGGAAGATTTTTCAATAAATGTTTATTAATAACATAGAAGTATTCTTCAAATTTAAGTTTTGAGATAGTCAGTGTGGCACACTAATTCACTACTGGAAAAATTAGCTGGAGACATGGGGCAGGTTCTTCTGCCTGAACTTTAAATGTTACTGTCCCTCAGGGCTGGGTTTCTAGGTGCTCTTCCATTCTCTTTCTAATACTTTTTTTCTAAGTGATCTTTTCCGTACTTCTGCTTCCCATTACCTTTCATATGTCACCAATGCCAGAATGAGTGTCTCCAGGCCAAATCTTCCTTTTGACTTGTAAAATCTAAGTTAATCAGCAACCTCAGTTAAGTAGATTCAGGAGTCAGAAGGGGGAGCTCTCATAGCCTGTAACTTTAGAGGAAACCAATAGGAAGAGGAAATACTCCTTTTCTGACAAAGATTCAGCCAATGAAAAGCCATGAACTCTTTGTTTCCTACAGCCCTCCCAACTTTTCCCCCTCTGTAAAAGCATTCTCCTCCCCTCGCTGGATGGGAACTTTCACATGGCTTGCCATGGTTGCAGACCCTGAATTGTGCTATTCTCTGAGGCTCCTGAATCCATCCATGTTTGCTGGAGAAATACATGGTAGTCTATTTGTTTCAGGCCAACATTTTGGTGGTGTATTCTGGGACTAGAGAATATGCCCCAAAGGCTCAGGGTCTGTAAGCATACAGGTGCAGTACCCACAACGGAAGCTATTGCTGCTTACTGCTTTTCTTTCTGATGTTGGAGTTTGAAGGTATGTCTTTCTCCTGGATCTGAGCTCATGCTCTCTTTGTATTTGAAAATTTCCAGGTTGAGCCTGTGATCTATTTTAAGGTTTTGTCTTTCTTGTTAAGGCCTTATTCTCTATGCAAGTACTTGTTTGGCATTTAGGTATGATTTTTAATTGGACTGTTTCAACTGAATGAAGCTAATTAAACATCCCTTTGATCCATTCCTTTGGAAGCAGGGGCTGCTTCACTCAAACTGCTGGTTTTTCAGCCTTTGGCCTATATCTTTCGAGTAAGCTATTCTCTGGAAACTGGCTGAAAAAGGCTTTGGCCTGACTTTTCCGGAACTAACCTATTTCCTTGGAGTTGACTAGTATTTAGACTTGCAAACTGTTTTAATTGAGTTCTTTGAGCTGTAAAGTGTTTAAGCTTTTTGAAAATTGTCATTTTACATGGAGAAAAACCTGTGAGAAGTAGGATCTCAGTTATCTAAATATTTTGAGGGCCATCCCTGTAGGGACTCCAGCCAATTTTATGCTTCAATCCTTTAAACTGCAATCCTTCCTCAAGCACATTTATAACTAAATGACTAACTAAGGCCAATGTGGGGAACTTTCAAAATACCCAAAATTAATTTTCTAAAAATTGAATTGAATCACAATAGCTCATCAGTTTTTGGAACTGAGTGGTATGCCTATTTCAGTTGGTATCTTGAGGCTTCCAAATGTTATCAGAAGCCTAAAATTACTTTTCAGCAAAAAAAGATCTGAAGACTAATGGAGGTAAACACACAAAGAAAGATAAAGTTGATCCTGAAGCCTCAAACTTTTTTCTTAGCATCTTTGTTTCAGACTCCACCTTTCGCTTCATCCTTCTCCTTTACTTTCTGCCACCTATGCCTTTTACATACAGGCATACCTCAGAGATGTGATAGGTTCAGTTCCAGACTGCCACAATAATCAAATATTGCAGTAAAACAAGTCACACAAATTTTTTGGTTTCCCAGTGCATATAAATGTAATGCTTACACTATACTGTTGTCTGTTAAATGTACAGTGGCATTATGTAAAAAAAATAAATAAATAAAAACCAAAAAAAAATACCTTATAACATATCATACATACCTTAATTTAATTATACCTTATTACTAAAAACTGCTAACCATTATCTGAGTCTTAATTGAGTCATAATCTTTACAATAATGATATCAAAGTTCACTGATCACAGACACTATAACAAATACAATAATAATGAAAACATTTAAATTATTGTGAGATTTACCAGAATGTGATGCAGAGACATGAAGTGAGCAAATTCTGTTGGAAAAGTGCTGATAGACTTGCTTGATGCAGGGTTGCCACAGACCTTCAATTTGTAAAAAAACACATTATCTATAAAATGCAATAAAGCGAAGTGCAAAAAAATGAGAGTATACCTGTACCCTCAATTCCTCCTTGGTAATCTTCTTGCCTAACTAATGTTTTCTCTGAAACTCTACCCACTCCCTTTTCCTCTGAATTTATCACAACCTATTCCTTTAAAATTAAGCCTTCTGAGATCCAGAGTCTAAATCCTTAATTTCCTTTACTCCCTGGACTAAGGCTGAACTACAAGCCATTGTCAAGTTTTTCCCAAAGTATCTGGAGATTCTCACAGATTTGTGAAGAATTTAATATAATCATTCAGACTTCTCAGCTTGGTTTCTCTGACTTTTATCAACTGGTTCATATGCTTGTTGGTAAAGGCCAGGCCCAGCATTGGATGACAACTGAGGAATGGGAAAATCCTGAAAGATCTTTAGAATTACAACCAAGAGAACAGCCTGCTAACTTATTACATGATCAAGCTTGGGTAATTGCTAGGTGACTTCATCTAGCAACTCCTAAGGCCTTTCCAAAGTCTGTTGATAGAAACAAAAAATTCTGATTAATCTGTTTATGACTCTTACAATTGACTTCAGATTATTTTTAAAGAAAATTCTGGTCTTCTTTAATGTGTTGATTTTACCTGGGTAGTTTATAACTCTGGGGTTGTTAATGGGCTGAACTGGGATCTGTCCCTTCTAGGAAGAAGGATTATGATGAAATGGGAAACTGTGCCTAGTCCAGATTTAGTTAATCTTGCAAACCAGCTCAGTTGCACTCTAGATGAGTCCCCTGAAAGAAAGACTGCCAAAATTCTTAATCTTCAATCCTAGCAAATGAAGACTCCTCTATGAAATAAAAATGTGCCTAGTTTCTGTTATTAGTGAAAAGAGCCAGAACATTGGAAAAGAGATGGAACATGTTTAAGCTCTTTAGGTGCCTACAGCCTCTTAACCAGCCTTTCTGACATCCTCTCATTTGTTCATCACACAGTTATGAGGAGCTACAGGGGCTATTCCTGATCCTCCCTCTGAATCAGCTTGGAGAAGCATTGCTCCACATTGGGGATGCCAGTCTTACCTGACACCAGAGCCACACTCTCTGTGCTCAATCCCACTAGTTATGCAAGTAACCTACCATGTGAATTAAGTGATCCTTTGACATTTCTTATTTGTTCCACCTCTGATGGTACTAGATGACTTTGCAAACTCTGGTCACTTGTGTCTGTTGTATCAGCGGCCACCTTCCTTATGCTAAAAATCTCCAACTGATACCGGCAAAATTCACAGTATACCTTACATCATGATTCAAAGAGATACCTCCAAACCACGTCTCAGAATTAATCAATACCCTATAAACACAGAACACCTCCTGACTCCTCATGATGGTCTACAAGAAGTTCCTGTGGGTAACACTGATTTCTCATGGTTCTTATTTAAAATATGACACTGGCAAGTACTATGCTGGGTATGCTATTACTGTTCCTTTTCATCTTTTTGAGGCAGCATCTTTACCTGTGGGTACTTAAGCCCAACAGGCTTGTACTTTAGCCAGTGTTTATATGGATAGTAGATATGCTTTTGGAATGGCTCATGATTTTGTCATGTTATGGGAGCAAAATGGTTTCCTTTATTTCCAGAATAAATAAAAATAGAAGTGGAATTATTCGATGCAGTACTTTTAATGGCCTCATTAGCTATTATAAATGTGATTCTGGAAGCTAAGAGAAATGATCTGGCTGATATTCCAACAAGGAATCCTGCCCTTCAAGGGACTACCAGCAGCCAAACCTTTGTCATGGTCCAAAGAGAGATTCTCCAAATTATAAAATAAGAAACTGGCTAGAGGAGCCCAAGAGTTATCCGTAGAAATGGGAAGCACAAGATTGGAAATTCAACAATTGTTGTTTTGAAAAAAGAGAAAGCTTTGGTTTAGCCCAAATAACCCAGTCCTCCTAGAGAGTCTAAAATTGATACTCCTTATTACTGTATATGCATTAAACCATTGATCTACTGACAGAATGACAGCATCTATGAATCAGTAGTGGTAGGGAAACATTAAAAAGGCTGAAGAAGTGTCAGCTTCACTTGCCCTTCTTGTCCAAGGTACATCCCAGGGAGGCCTATTCATACTGTTTCTGGATGTTTAAAACTACCTAATAGACCACTGCAGCTCAGGCAAATGGATTTCACACAACTTCCTCCATTTAATGAATGCAAATGTTTTAGTCACTGTATGTATATTTTCACACTGGACTGAAGCCTTCTCTTGCAGACAGGATACTGCCTCTTCTGTGGCTGAAGTCTTTTTTTGGAAAAGATTATTCCTACCTGGGATAATTTCAGAATTCATACTGATCAAGAAACCCATTTTACTGGCCAGGTACTTTAACAAGTGCATCACATTTGGACAGTTGTACAATACTTTCAGTGCTCTTACCACCCTCAATTCTCTGGGTTAGTCTAACACACTAACAGCTTTATTGAGACTCATTTGACAAAATTTGCAAAGGCCCTCCAAATACCATGGCCAAAAGCATTGCCATTAGTCTTTCTAAATCTCAGATCCACCCCTTCTGGAGCTCATAAACTCTTCTCCTTTGAGTTGGTCATAGGACACCTAATGTACTTGGGTCCTTCTCCTTTTAACTGACAACTGATATTAGGAGAAACACTACAATATTGCAAAGGCCTAATTACTCCTATTAAAAATAACCATGTTTTGGTAGAGCAGTCTTTTCACAGTACAGTCTCTGGGGATGAAGTACTTAAGCTTCACACCTTGAAACTTGGAGATTTCGTACATTGGGAAAGACACCTCTAGAAGAACTCTCTTCAGCATTGCTGGAGAGGCCTCTATCAGGTACTGCTAACAAACTCTTGTGTGGCCAGACCTTAAGGAATAGACTTTCATATTCCTGTGACACATGTAAAGAAAGCAGTGAACCCTGACTGGACCTGTATTATCATCTGAGGACCTGAAAGGGAGGATTTCCTGGAGTTGAAGCAGATGACATCTGATGAGATAGCTTTCCCAAGATATCTGGACCAAGTCTATTGGAAGTTTGTCACCAAACCTTTGATGATGTCATAAAGCTTTAAATGATTTTAAGTATTTATGATCTTGATAGCATATGGACTTAGATTTAAAAAAAAAAAAGGGCCTGAGAGTTCTCCCTCCTACTTGTTACTCAAATGTGAACTCAGTAGGTTTCCAATCTGTGTACTTACCTTCCAAAATGAGATACTACACCCAGCAAAGTTTCTTCCTGGCATTGAGGGACAAAAAGCCATTGAAGCCAGAAAACCTGACCTCTTGATGAGTGATGCTTTTAGAGAAAGAGCTTGATCAAAAGGAGAAGAGCACAAACCGTCCCCCCCCCCAAACAAACAAAAACCAAAAAGTGGAAACCACAATTGAAATGAGACCAGAAAGAGAGGAGTTCTCATACCCTATGACCAAGCAGGGCTTAACAGAAAGAAAGACTCCTTTTCTGACAAGGACTCAACCAATGAAAAACCATGAGCTCTTTGTTTACTATAACCCTCCTGGCTTCCTTTTATTCTCTACAAGCATGTGCTTCTCTTGCTGTGTGGGAACTTTCATGTGACTCATGATTGTAGACCCTGAATTGCATTTCTTTGCTGATCCCAAATATACTTATGTTTGCTGGAGAAATATCTAGTAGTCTATTAGTTTTATGTCGACAAATCATACATTTACTGCCTACAGTTCTTTTCCCTAAATGAGACAGTAATCTCAAACTCCCTATGTTTAAAATTGAGTTCATGATACTAACATCTGAATCTGCTTCTTCATTATTTCCCAGGTTAGTAAAAGCACAGCACCTCAGTTCATTTGCACATCTGTTCATTCATCAAATATCTATTGTGTGCCTTCATTGTGTCAGACACTGATGGACATTGGAAATGCAAGGATGAATAGGAAGATCATAGTTGCTACCCTCACTGATTTTTCAGATCTTTTCCTTATCGTTTGACCCTCACATCTAATCTGTTACCAAGTCCTTCCGTTCTACTAAAAACATATTTTGACTCAACCCATCTTTCTCCATCTTTATCACCCAACTCCAAGTTACCATTATCTGTCAACTGAACTTCCATAGCATCACCATAAAGGGATTTTTGTTACACCATTCTTAACCCCTCTTCTGTTTATTTTCCCCACTGCAATTGTGGTAAAGCTGTATTCTTAATTTTGTTTTTAAAATTCAAGTATAGTTGATTCACCACATTATATTAGTTTCAGGTATACTGCATAATGATTCAGTATTTTTATAGATTATACTCCATTTACAGTTACAAAATATTGGCTATATTCCATGTGCTGTACATTATATCCTTGTATCTTATTTATTTTATACCTAACAGTTTGTATCTCAATTATTTTCCTGTATCTTGCCCCTCCATGCCCTCCTCACTGGTAATCTCTAGTTTGTTCTGAGAGTCTGTTTATGTTTTGTTATATTCATTCATTTTATTTTTTAGATTCTACATATAAATAAAAACATACAGTATTTTCATTCTGTCTGACTTACTTTACTACGCATAATTCCATCCAGATCCATCCATGTTGTGGCAAATCTTTTTATGGCTGAGTAATACTACATTGCATACATATACCACATTTTCTTTATCCACTTATCTATTGATGGACACTTAGGTTGCTTCCATTTCTTGAGCATGTGCTCAGGGAGTCCTAACAAGGTGATCAGAACCCCAGGCAAAAAATGTGGTCAAAAATGGCAAATAAGACATCCAGAAGTTTACACATGCCCCAGTGGAAGTCAAAAAAGGAGGCATTCTGATGGACTGAAAGAGTCCTGGGCACAGAGTCAAGTTTGAAGGGCACAGAAGGTGATAGACATCACAATGGGAGGTCATAGCAGAGATTACAGAATTATCAGATTCTAGCACTAGTCCTAAGGAAATAGGTAATTTTGTTATATCAGGAGGAAACAAGGGATCAGAAGCCAATACCCAAAGACCAGGCAGAATGAGGCTGTATAGCTGAGGCCAACACAGGTATAGAATATGAGAATCCTTTTCTTTACTGCTGGAATGCTGTGTAGTATATTATTTGTACCCAGATACCATCTCAGGGAAGAGAAGAGGGGAGAGAAATTGCAACAGGGAAGCATAGCCTTGAACTTTGAGCTGACTGAGTTTACATCCTGAATTAACTAGCACATCAAACCAAAAGTTTAGAGGCTGCTTTTTATAATATGATGATTAAGATATTGGTTCTAAGCCAGCTTGACTGGGCTCAAGTCCCAGATCTGCCCCTTACTAGTGATGTAACTTTGCATAAGACTATTTATTTCTCTGTTTCTCAGTTTTCTCACTTGTTGTGAGGATTATATATATTCATGTTACAAAATGCCAGAATGCCACATAGTAAGTGTCTTAGTAAGCACTTAGTGTCAGATTGCCTTAAAGGCATACAGGAAGATTGTTTGTAGGGAAAAGTCAATATAGATTTTCTGAACCACGATTTGATTATTTCTGTAAACTTTGGCTAGGCTAGTTCCCGTTCTGCCACAGGCTAAGCACTCTTTCCAGAGGCCACTGCTCTTCCTGTGAAAAATGAATGTGACACAGGTAACTGAATGCAACTGGCTAAATTTCTAGTTAATCTTCGCTTACTGATTTATGCCTCTGTGACACAACAAACTCTAGACACTGAATTAGAAATCCAAGAAGCATAGAATTTCCTCTTTAATTTTTCCATTAACTCCCCTTAGAAGGTAAATATTAATCATGTGTTTGATGATACACTTTTATTCCTCTCATGACCATAATATTCAGTGCTATTGTTTCTTGTCCTAAACTTATTGTCTTCAGGCTTGATGAAAAGACATAGAGGGAGATTGTCCTGTTTCAAACTAACATTGTGGAGAGGCCACTAGTTTGTCAGGCATTGTGCTAAACTCTAATGTGTGCTCTGGGTATCTTACAATGAAAAGGAAATGGTCCTTGCCTAAGAAGCTCACCTGCTAAAATACAGTTCAGTGCAGCATTGTTAAGTTTTATAATATGTTGCCCTGATAACTACCATTGGGTGAAATATGTGTGTGTGACTTGGTGAAGGTGGATCGCTCTCTCTCTCTATCTTAATATATGTAGTCATCTATTAATGTTTTCTCCATTTACCCCTATTTTTTTTGTTTTAGAATCACATTTTCCAAAGATTCCCGAAAGCTTGTAAAATTGTCTAATGTTCCTAAATTTTTCTAAGATTTGATTGATAGAAATGCCCATAAAGAAGCTCCATTCTTATCTACTAAGTTAGAGATCCTACTCTCATCTCTTTTCTGTTTCATTTCCCACCATTTATCCCAAATCCTGAGACCCTACAAAGTGCTGAGGGCCAAGATTTTGAAGAAATCTTGGAATAGTCTTTAACATAACAGAAACTTAAGGCTATATGATATCCGTTAATAAAATGCCCTGCATATTTTCTTTTTCCTTAATTGACTCCTGCTTCATTTAAGGAGGTGGATTAGGAACATAACTTCCAAAACCTTCTCTATGTGGAGTTGAACATGTGGCTAGTCCTGATGTTGTCTCTGGGAGACGTGGGGCCAATTCTTTGAGATCTGAGGTCTCAAAGATTTCATTTCATTTGCACCCGTGCTTGAGCACCCCTCTGCTGTTGCTGAGGGTTTGTGATGATCTGTGAAGTAGATTCATATTGACTGGTGTCCAGGAGGACCTTCTCCTGTCGCTGCCATTAGGCTTTATCCAAGTTCTTGCAGGGCCATAGCTACATTGGATCATACTGTTCTGTTTTTTTTTTTTTTTTCAAACTTATAAAACTTCTGCTGATTACAAAGAAGGCAACCTAGAACCTCTGTCTGCTATCTCAGGTTGGTCGTTCTGAATCACCAAAGGGTGATTCTCACCTACCTACCTTCCAAATAGCTGGTCAGATATTCATTGAGACCTTTTTTTTTCTGGTAGAAGCATCTACTTCCATGACTGAACAAAAATAAGCTACTTCATTCAGTTTTTCAGCATTCTGAATCAGTCTTTTTTTTTTTAAATAATGGTTAAACAAGCAAAAAGTGTTTTTTTCCTCTCAATTTTTTTTTTTCTCATGGCACTTACATAGAGGTTTTTAGGGTAATTACCACAAGGAAAAATGATTCGAAAATTAATTTTGGTGACTGTGAGGGCCAAATGAGAAAAGAAAAAAAAACTACTGCATTTTTCTTTTGGCAGGGAGCAGAGAGTTCTATGAAGTAGTGTTTTTTCGTTTGTTTTAGAGGGAGGTAATTAGGTTTATTTATTATTTTTTTAATGGAGGTCCTTGGGATTGAACCCAGGACCTTGTGCATGCTAAGCATGTATTCTACCACTTGAGCTATACTCAACCCCCACTTATGGGGACAGGGTCAAACTAAATTTAAATGTAAGATGGCTAGAGTTTTGCCCATCAATTTAACTGGGAATGTAGGAGCTGTGGAGTAAATTTAGATTTCTCTGTTCACAGCTTTGTATTTCAGTTACGTATTGTATAATGTAACACTGTACATCTGTAAAATGAAAGAGACTAGAAGATCTCTGAAGATTCAGGTTTAAGATGCTATCATTCCATGATTCTTTAACCTTTGAAGGAGTTAGAGAAATAAAACAACTGTGATGCAGATTGCATTTTTATCACTAGACGTGTTGACTGTCATACCCTAAAGCAATTTTTATATCTGATACCTTCCTTTTGGCCCTGAGTGTATTGCTATCTAATTGGCCTTGGACTCATGGGTTATACCCTATTGATAAAATTGTATATCATTGGCGACTTTACAGCTCTTCCTGACAGCACACTGCAGTGCCTCATAGATCTTAAAGTAAAGAAGTTTCTCTTATGGCCAAGGTTAAGTGCCTTTGAATGTATTGCCATTACCTATACTTTTCAGAAGTTCCAAAGCCCTTTTGAAAAAGCATAAAAAATCCTTTTTTCTTTCGTTATTCTTGTACGTGCTGTATTAAGATACACAATTCACTTCAAAGCATTAAAATATATTGTTGAGCTTCTGAATCTTAACATTTTATACTAATTTACTAAGTGACTAGAAGTTATGTTTACCTTTTGTTTTGCTTTTCAAAAATCTACCTTTATTCTTTGAACTCCTGTGTACCTGACTAAATGTGGAGTCAACTGTCAGTTCTGAAACAAGGCAGCTTTTAGGAATGGATAGACTAATAAAGATGACGATAAGAACTCAGTGGCACTTATGATTGAAGGCCTGTGGGGTTCTTCTCTTGGCTCATATGAGTCTGTTTTACTCTGGTAAGAATTGTAAATAATGATTTTACCTGTAAATTTAAGGAAAATGTACTTTGGATGGGCTTGTTAGGTGACACCTTGAAAAGCTGTAAACATGCACTGAGCTATGACAGCCAGCTTTCACTATGAAATAACTAGTTCCATAGCATTGCCCATTACTTCTTTCCCTTTTCTTGCTGGACAATAGGGTTGCTCCTCATAACATTTTCTCCTTATTTTTCTGGTATAATGAATAACATATGGCACATATCAGCTTCCCTCAGGTTTCAGTATTTCAGTGCAGCTGAAGTGACTTGCCAGATTTTCTTATTTTTCTATCGTTCTTATAGTGATTTTTGCATTCTCCTTCCTGTTTCACAAGTAGAAAAAAAAAGATGCACCAATGGTTACCAACATTAGTGCTCATTGATCAGGTTGTGGGTTTGTAACCCCTTAGGTGAGCAGTTTTTACTTCCCTCTTTCCTGATTCAGTGCAGGCAAGGGAATTTGAGCAAGAGCCAGGACATTTGGCAGCCCTTAAGTTTCTTCCAAATTTTATGAGCTCAGAATCTAATGTGGAGTCCACCCTTCTATCGCTGGTCTGACATCATAGAATTTACACTACCACTCTGCCCTTGAAACTTGGAAATTGCCTATTATCCAGGTCATTGGAGGAGTTTGCTGATCGGTTCTGAAGCTGCTATTTGGTAACAGTTCAACGTGTAACACAGAGACCTCATCTCCCAAATTCTGTCTTGTGTACTCTCTTCTATACAACAGGGTGTAATTTTGCTTGTGATGTATGTAAGCACCTTTTCCCAGCATGCCCTCATCTAAACATGCCTTTCCTGTGCCAGATACTATTATGCTTTATCAGTGTAATATTTTCAAGCCTTTAGTTATGTAGCTGTGCCAGGTATGCCTAATTTTTCTGTTCATCTGAAAAATAGCGTATGTTATTATAAATAGAATGTGCATTTGGAGATGGAAGTACACTGTTCATTAGGTATACCAGTACAAACCATTGGCCTCTGGCCATTCTTCTCTAATGGTGTAATTTCCATACCCCAAGGGATATGGTTATGTATCCTCTCTTTATTTTGAAGGCTGTAATTGTAAACACATGTCTTTGACTGAATACCTTATATCAATAGCTTTCATCCGCTCTGCCAGAAGACGTGAACAGTGCAATGCAACATCAAAGGAAACTCAATGAAACATTGTTCTATTATTTGAGATATATTTGGGCTGGGCTTATACTAGCTTATGGCTAGATTTGAAAATCAAACCTTGGGCTAAGGCTGAGAAGTTTAAGGGGAGTAACCTTAGTACCAAACAGATGAGATAAAAATGATGGAGTAAAAAGAGTTCATTGTAGTCATCTGCACGGCAAAACCACCAAATCTAACATACATAAACCACAGTCTATTATCAGTCACATGCATTTACTTTATTTCCTTTATAATTTTCCAGATCTGTCTGAACTAATTTGTGAATTTTCAGTGGAAAAGTTCCTCTAATTTCTCTCTTTACTTTCATTTAGAAGGCATCCTTTGTGAATCTATGGCCTGGTTATATTCAGTAAAAGCTAGTTCCAAGTAAACAAACACCAAATTCTCTAGTGATCACTTGGCTTGGAGCACAAGTTTTAAAAGTTGATTGATGATTGGTCACTCTTAGATATTGTTAGTCTTTCTTCATGTACAAGTGTTCTGCTAAATAAAACCCTATTTTTTTCTAAAGAGAAAAAAAACCTATTAACAGTGAGTAGTAAAAACTGAAGTAAAAGTTTTATGTTTATGTAGAAGTCATTGATTCTGTATTCTTTTTTCGGTATTAAATATCTTCTATTAATGAGGCTGTGCCAAAACAGTTCAAAATTTTGAGAATTTTTTCTCCGAATTTTGTAGGTCTCTTCATAAAAAAAGCCCCAAAGAATGTCTATTTGTGGAGTTGTACTTATTTTTCTGGAACGTTTTTGTTGAATTCCAGCAGATCTGCTGTACCCTTCGGGAGTTCTATCTCTACTATTAGTGCTCCATGTTCTAGGGAGGTGCTGTGGGAACCTTTCTGAAAGTAATATAGAAGTTAGAGTTTAAGGGCATAAGGACAATCATGTGGAGAAAGGTGGATGTGATGCCTTCATGATTGGTACCAGAACAGCAGATGTCATGAGCCTTTGTTCAGAGGACACATTTGTGCCTCCTGGTCATACTACGTTATGCAAAAGAGGCTGAGTCCTTATTCCCTACTTTCCATCCTATTACTAGTATATTTTATTTAAGAAAGATCTCTTTTAATCAAGAGAAAGTCTTTTTTTTTTAATATGGAAAATGACTTTAGAATGATGGTCATTCACCAACTTAAATACTATGTTTTCCCAAATGTTTTATGTTGTGTTTTTGACTAATATAAAGTTAGGCTGAGTGACAAAAAGCTTCTGTAAGGATTTAATCACATTGTGGCTAAAAAAGAGGATCACCCATAATTTAGTTATAATAGGGAATCAATATTTTAAAAATCTAGTTGTTTCTTAAAGAAATTTATGAGGATTCACAATATGATGACATCTGTGGTTTTAATACATCCAGTGAAACTTCAAATCCTTGCAGCAATGTTTCCTTACATTTTGCATGTTATGGCACCCACATAAAATGACAGATCTCTATGCCACATTACAGCAAAGTGCTGTGATCAAAGACTGGGGTGGATTGCTGCCTACTTGCCCTAACAATTGAAAGACTGATGTGTGTGTCCTTTGATTGTACATTTCTTTCTATCCTTTCTTATTTTCTTTCCTTACTGTAATTTATTTCAGATCAGTAGGAAAAAGAAGATACTGTTTTTAATTTGTAGGTTTCCCATTGATTTAAAGGGATATCACTTTAGGCAAATTATTCTCAATTTCAAACCTCATGTTCCAATTAATAGGTGTTCTGTTGGTTTATAAGGTAGGGCTTATTTCTTTAAAATCAAATCTAACCATGCTCTGGTTAGCCCACAATTTCTAGCAGAATACCATCAGCCTGATTAGTAGTCACACCATAGAAACTGATGTTGAAAATAGCACATATAAACCAAAAATTGGAAAAGAAAATAATGTGCTGAAAGTTTGCAATGAATTTCTGCTTCATTTGCTCCAGTTTTAATAGATTCTGTATATTTTGCTATTTTGAAAAATAAAGTTTATTCTCAGCTAAGTTTCAAAGCTTGGTGACCTTGAACCTTGAATTTTATTATATTAATTACAGTGTGTTGGTTCTTACAGATATTTGAACTATCCCCTTTTCATTTCTCATTTTTCTTTTTTGAAATTTCTTTACTTTCTTTACTCCTTCACTCCCTCCTGACCTCTAGTTATTTCTCCCTTTCATTTTTCTGTCTTTTCCACAAAAAATAGTTTCTGAATTTTTAAGTCAGTCCCTAAAGACAAGAGCAAAAGCCTAGCATTTGAGATGTGTGTGCAGGAGAATTTTGAGAAATATGGCAGTTTTTATGTTTCTTTCCATTTTTTTCTTTTTATTTCAGAAAGTTAAAAGCATTGAATTCATTAAGGATGACTTTCATTTGGTTAACTTCTGTTGTAATAAAAAATTCATAAAGATGGAAAACCATTCAGAAAGGGAGTTTTATTTAGATTATGAATCAGGTTAACGTTTTCAGTGTATGTTTTAATTGGAAAGGGTAACCCTCGAACACAGTTTGTATTCATTTGGTTTCTGTTCTTCCAACATTTTACATTTAGCAGCCTCTAGAAGTTATTATTCATTTATTTGATTTATAAAATGCACTCATCATCACCCTGACCCCTGTGTGTATTTGCAACAGTGATGCAAATTTAATTAATACAATGTTGCTTGATTCTCCCCCAGCAAGTAGATTCCTCACCTCCCTCCTGTAGCCACCATGAAACAGGAGAGTAGCCAATTGGAACAGATGGACCATGCAAATGGGTTTTAAAGGAGAAATTTAAATTGTTGTTGTACCTAGAGAGGAAAGGAGTCTATACGAAGTATCTTTCTCTTGCTAGTCAGGTGGATGGAACCTCCAACAAGCATGTGCTACTTTACCTACACAGGTAAGGTTATCCCTCCGCATCCTGAAAAAGAGACAGGACAGCAAAAATAAATTTTAGAATATTTCATTTACATATTAGGCAGCCAAGAAACACTGCAGTGCAAGTGGCATGAGCCAACATAGCCAATATCTTTCAAATGTTGCTTTAAAAACATTTTTTTTTCGGACTTCAAGTTATAGGAAATGAGGGCTAATAGAATAATTAAATGCACATAACTGGATTCATCTTGCTTTGGTTTAAATCCCGATCTTTCTGAAGTTTTTTTCATCTGTAAAAGGATAAAATAGTACCTAATTTACTGGATTGTTGTGTAGATTTAATGATATGGTACATACAAAGTGTCTCTAACAGGAATGGCATATAGGAGGAGCTCAATAAATGTTAGTTGTAGTTTTTCATGGACATTATAATTAGAGAGTTACCTGCCTTGGAGGAGGCCTAAGTAACGAGTTTTCCTATTCTATAACATGCATTAAAATATAAGTAATATGCTTCCATCATTGAAATATTTTCCCTGACTGATGAATATTGATGAAAAGTTTCTGGACAAACTCATTGTGGTATTACCAACATAAGATGAACTGATTGCCATGAAAATTTTAACAGTGTTGACAGTGGTGTTGATAAAACCTGAAAATAAGATCTCTGGACCACACAGTATGGGGGAGTAATGCTGATTATCCTCATAAGCTATTTGCATCTCTCCATCTACCCAATAAGAGATAAAATACATTTTATATATAAGCAAAATTATTCCATTAATCATTCACAGTAGGGATGAGTTTCATAAATTGACAGTTTGGGGGCCACAGAGAATAGAGTAGCACGTGAGAAACCTTAGAGGATATTTATTCTATCCTGTGAAACATTTATTTATTCTGAGACAGAAGCTACTGGGTGAGCACGTAGGATATATAGTCTCTTTTATTCCCAATATTTTCCCTTTTATTCCTTTTTGTGTTTGTAGGAATACACATGTGATTGAGAAAGGCCCTCTCCACTCTAGAAAAATTCATTGAAACTGAGCAAGTCCTCAAACCCAGTCTGTAGTTTGTGGTTTAAATGGTAGTGTCTGTGGGAAGATTGGCTTGAGGGGTGGAAGGAGGGGAGGAGAACAGGGTTCACCACAGCATTTATGCCCTTGTTACCTATCATTTGATTTGATTAGAACCCAGGTGTAAGATTCTATTTCAGCATTACATGTGAAGAAAGGAAAAATTAATTGAATAATTGTGACTTTATTTAACTCCAAAATATTTATTTAAAAAGAAAAATTGTTTGGTTATTCACTGTATAAACATTTATAAATAATTATATGAGTACAAAATAAATTCCCCCTTTTTCTCACATATTTTTATTTATTTAGCATTTACTTCCTTTTTTTTTCCTTGTTTGCATTTCAAATGTGAAGTATACTCATAACAGCAACATCTCTCATTCAAATTCTATGTTTTTTTTAAATTGGTATATAAAGACAACTTGTCCCTACTTTCCCCATACAAAGTTGAGATTAATTATTAGACAGATTTTGTCAGCCATTTTCTTTATGAAGGCAGACCCTTGCTTTCCTTAGATGGACAGCTTTGGGATTTGGGTCTGGCTTCGTGTGAAGGTTGGTTCCTTAGATCCACCTGGGAAATTGGATTCTTCTATGAGGTGTAGGTCATCTCATGGCAATTCTATAATGGGATTTGGGAACCAAAGTGTCTTCTAGTAATAAAAGGCTCTTTGGCCCAGTTCATAGTCTTTGAAGATTTTTTTTTATTAAGGCGTGGCTCATGAGCAGCCAGAATTGATATATTCCTTAGGCGACTACTACTTCCTAATGAAAACCACGTGTCCTTATCTGTTGCTGTATTATATAGTGAACCTCAATTCCTGAGTGTGGTGGGTAGGTTTTTGTTTTCAGTGTCATCATTTGGGAAGATAAGACTAAAATTCATTGGTGATTATTATTTTCTTCTGCTCGATAATCTTCAGAATATGGTTGGTCCGATCTTTTGATTTCTACTATCCCCATCTGTATGGACTGTAGGGCTCACTACTTATGTAAAAGAACACTGTGTAATTCAGCCTACAGAAAACACACCAGTGGGGAGGATTTTCATTAAGATGGAAATGTCTGTAATATGTAGCCATAGGAATATGCATAACTTCTCTTTAAGGGGTGTCTCTGGTGCCTGCCTGGTGCTAATTTTCAGAAGGAAAAGCTTTGAATTGCATATGAAAGAAACTGTGGAATATTTCCCTTCTGAAATTTAAAGTTTTGTGACACTCCCAAATCCAATAGAAGACAAGAGAAAAGATTGTATGAATTCATGAAACCAAGTATGTTTGACTTTATTCCATGTTTAACAACGTGAATATGAAGTAAAAGAAAACATCTTCCTGCCACCAAAAATACACTTATTTAACAAGCACTAGTTGGGAGAGGATGTGACTCTTCTAAAGGATTCTAGTCCAGACACTTATTGTAAAATGGGGTAATAACATGTCTTCTAGATTCTAATTCTTTGGGGTGCAGTTGAGTTGTGGTT
This sequence comes from Vicugna pacos, assembly GCF_048564905.1. Lineage (NCBI taxonomy): Eukaryota > Metazoa > Chordata > Mammalia > Artiodactyla > Camelidae > Vicugna > Vicugna pacos. The sequence goes on from NC_132988.1 coordinate 31,256,766, forward strand.
TTTACTTTAAATGTTCAGTGGAATGCTGAGATGAATCCTATCCTGTATGTTTCTGTCAGCAAGAGGTTTCCCACCATGTGTACTGGAACTAGGCCTATTATTTCTGTTAATTCTTTTGCCATTACAGCAGCACAATACTAATTCCGACAGGCTGGTCAGTGTCATATTTGTTCCCAGCTAATTTCATTTTTAGATTCTGAGGCAGTAGAGGAATAAGGAATGGTGTGATGATATAGCTGCCTTTCATTTAATTTTTACTGTTGTTCAGATATTTACACCTATTAGCATGAGTGTAACCAGATATTTTATTCTCTTCTGTTCTTTGTGATTTGTAGGAGAAGACATACTTATGGAAATTATGATATAATCTTTATTTTTTTAGTTGTGGAAATAATTTTTGAAGTGAAGTTTACATGGGAGCTTAACCTATAACAGAAGATGAAAGTGAAGATAGATGGGGGCCCAGTGTCTCTACTTGATCTCCTTCTTGCATGAGTCCTAAGAAAAAAATTTTCCCTTAGTATTTGGCAATATTTTAAAGTGTTAGAGGGAAGTGAAATTGCTGAAATCAATGTTAATCTTTTCTACAGCCATTGATGTAGTCAGTCATTCAACAATTATGTGTAGAAAGTCCACTGTCTGCGAGATTGTGTTATCATGCTGCCACTGCTACTAACCGTAATAACTAGCATTCAGTGATAGTTTATTGCATGTATCAGGGGTGGATAATCTCAGTTCTTTTAATTCTATTAAGTAGACACTATGAGCATGTCAGTTTTACAGTTGAAATAACTGAGGTCAGAGGAGTTAAGAACTATGTTCAAGGTCAGACAACTGGTAAATAGGAGAGCAAAAGATTTTTAGACTGGTAGTTTGATTCTCATCCCAGACTCTTAGACATCATGCTCCCTCCCTATAATAATACCAAATACTAAATTAAGGCCTACTGTGTCCAGGTTAAACACTTGTACATGTATTCTCTTTTAATATTTTCAAAATATCTATGTGTGGACATTATTATTATTATTATCCCTTATTTTATGCTAAGGGAAATGAAAACAAAAACAAAACAAAAAAGCCCCAAAAAACTCCCTAAGATCCCAAACCAGGTGGTGGCAGAGTTGATAGGAACCCAGAAAACATATGTATGCTCTTAAATACCATTCTCAAATAAACCAGTTCATGTTCTCAGGAAGCTTATGGTATGTATAATTTAGACAGAGATATGCAGATTTAAAAATTCAGTATAAAAAGAGGATTGCCTCAGTGGAGATGTAGGCAAAAAGTTTGGAAAATATTAATTTTAGCCTAGTGCCCTAATGGCTCCCTTCCTATCTCTAACCTGCAGAAAGCTTTTACAAATACCTTTTCATTAGCTCTGGGATTTTTCCATTCTCTGCTTCCCATCCTTCACTTAAAACCTTCGTTAACTTTTGCCTTGGTTCCTCTGATTTCCCTCCTCTTGGCAAATTTTCCTTTCCCTTTCTCAGAAATACACACATTTTAACAATCGGCCTGCTCTTAGGTGCCTGCTGTATTTCCTCCTGTTCCACTCTGGCCTCTCTCCCAATTGCATGGTCTGCAACCTGCCCCTGTACCACAGTCCTTTCCTTGGATGGAGCACTCCACTCTGGACCAGCAATTAGAGTAGGCTCTTGGAGTGGCCTTTTGCTATTCAAACTGATTGATACAGCAACTTATACATCCATGGGAACTTGTAAGAAATGCAGAACCTTTGATTCCACCTTAGACCTACTGAATCAGTCTGAATCTTAATATGATCCCAAGTGATCTATATCCTTGAGAAGCCCTGGTCTAGGAGTTGAGATCTTACTGGAGCGTGAAAGGAGTTCAAGTTCACTTGGCAAGACAGGGAAGCTCTCACAGTGGAAGTAGTATTTTGATGATATTAGAGGAGTGAGTAGGGGTTTTCCAGGGAGGGGAAGGAGAATATCTGTATTAGGGTTCTGCAGGGAGACAGAATCAAGGAGATCTATATAAACAGATTTATTATAAGGTATTGGCTCACATGAATTTAGAGCCTGAGAAATCCCACGATATGCGACCTGCAAAATGGAGACCCTGGAAAGCCATTGGTGTAGTTTGAAGGCCTAAGGGTCAGAGAGCTGACAGTATAGGTTCCTGTCTGACCCTGAAAGCCTGAGAACCAGGTGTGCCAAGGGCAAGAGAAGATCAGTGTCCCAGCTCAAGTAGATGCGCAGACTTAATTCAGCCTTCTGCCTTTTTGTTCTCTTCTGGCCCTCAGTGGACTGAGTGATGCTCACACATACTGGGGAGGGCCGTCTGCTTTACTCAGTCTACAACCTCAGATGCTAACCTCTTCTGGAAACACCCTCACAGACACATCCAGAAATAATGTTTAACCAGCTATCTGGTCATATTGTGGCCCAGGCAAGGTGACACATAAAATTAACTATCACAGTATTCCACACTGGGAAAACATCATGTGCAGTGGCATAATTGAGGAAGTACTAGTTCAGTTTTTCTAGAGCATAATATGAGAGAGCTGGATATGGTCGTTTTAAAACATGATTGTAACTTCTTTGACATTACTCCCATCAAATGTACCATCAAGTGTACCTTGAATCTGGGTGGACTTGTGTCTGCTTTGTCCAGTAGAGTGTTGTAGAGACGATGCTGACTTCCAGGACTAGGTTATAAACGACCACGCAACTTTTACATGCTTATGAAACTCTGAGCCACCATGTAAGTTATTTGAATAACCTGAGGCTGTCATGCTAGTATGTGTTAGGATTCATTCAGGGGTTTAGTAGGGAAACATGATATTCTCAAGACCATTGGCAAGGCAACCTAGTTAAAAAGCTACTGCAGTTTGAAGAAAAATAAGGTTTCAGATTAGGAAAGTGTTATTCAGAATGTAGAGAATACATCTGAAAACCACTTAGTTAAGTTTGCATAACTTGATTGATTAGATATAAGAATCAGGTAAAACATCTCATTTGGAGTTTGGATTATTGGAATTGTCATTTATGAAAATAGGAATGTAGAAAGAGAAGGAGATGCTTTGTGGAAAGAAAACGAGTGTATGCCTCTGGGCGTATCCAATTAGAGACATATAAATCACAGTTGAGTTTGGGTTGATACCAATTAATGTATATGCCATAATTTCACATGTGTTCTTTCACTCTTACCAATTCTGAATAATTGGTGGTAGCTGTCTGGAAGGATGACTTGAGGATTCTGAGAGTGGTCTTGGCTTGATGGGAGGAAAAGGCATCATCAATGATGTTTACCTAGAGCAAAGCCAAGGAGAATGATTATTTGCCTGGGTATATTTGCCCACTTTGTTAGCAGTCGTGAAAGTGTCAAGATTTTATGATATTGAAAGGTAATGAGAATCAAATTGAGGTGCCATGGGGAACAACAACATTTATCTATTTTGAAGCCTTCCTATTCTTTGTTTAGTATGATGAAGTCTGAAAAAATATTCATCTAACTCATCACTATTTATGGCATAATGCTCTTTGGGGACTGACTCACTATGGTCCTGGATAACTATAAGAGCTGGCAATGGTGAGGGAGTGTTGTAGGCTTCCGGCTAAGTAAAAGCAATGGGAAGAAGTAGAATAATGGAATTAAAGAATTGGAAAGAAGTTTGGAGTTTGGTCATTCCAGTCCTCTCATTTTACTGAGAAGGAGATTGAAGCTTGAGAAGATGTGCCTTGCCTAAGATCACTTAGATTTATAAGCTCTGTAGTTCCTTTGAAATGTCTGTAATAAATTTTCTTCTTATGACAGAGCCAGTACTGGAAGGTAGCCTAACTGCACTGTGATGACATTGGCTTATGATGAACTGAATCAGTTGCACAGCAGAAAGAAATTACTATGTAACTACCCAGGGTGAATCAAGGATTCCTTCCACTTGAGGATATCTATTCCCACCCATGACTGTGAGAAGCTGGTCTCCTGCTAGCTGAAGAGCCCAGAAGATACCTTCACATTTTCAGTGAAGAATAATAGATGGTTGGGAGAGATTCCAGAATGGCAGTGTCTGTAACATCTGTAGCCTCAGAACTTAGGAAGAGCAAGTTCAAAATGCATTTTTGCAAATGTTTTTCATGAATTTAAGACCTAACCTGTTTAACAGATTGTCTTGCTTAAGAAACATGACTGGTTTTAGCTGACAAGTTGGATTTTATGTCTGATTGATCCCAGCTGCCAGTTGTCAAAGCCAGAGGATGTTCCAAATTGGCAGTCCCCAAAGACCTTGAGTTGATTGGTTTAAAGTGGGGAAAGGCAGATTTAAGGGTGGAGAGAATAGTTTAATAAGGCTAATATGATTTTGAAAATATTTGAAATACAAATATCCATTAGGACTTACAAAACATTAAAATAGTCTTAAGCTATATTCTGCTTTGCGGGTTGTTCTAATGCTTCCTAAGGTTGTAGGTGCCCTCTTTCATCATTTATTTATTTCTTATTGGATTTTCTAATAGTAAAACCCTATTCATATTTAAGTAGTGAAAAGGGTATAAATATATCTTGACTGTGTCAAAGTTTGAATTATGTACTTTCTTAAGAAAGAAGTTATGTTTAAGTTAATGAAAGTATTCTTACTTTGACAAAACCACCATGCATCTGTATCTTAAGAAAGGCACGATGAGACCTGTTACTTGGATAGATTCTTGAGTGGTGAATGAAACAGTCGTTTAAAATTTAATTTTTAAATTTTGTTGTGAGATCTAAGTCCCTATTTGAGCATGTTACTGTTTTTAAGGATGCTAGTAAGGCTAATGATACCACCATTTACTTTAACTCTTTATGCCTTATCTCCCATGATTTGTTCCTGTCTCATTGAATTATAAAGGTAAAGTGAGCTAACCCATGCAAAATGCTTAGAATAGTGCTTGTCACATGACTGAGGCTTGCTAAATGCTATTATAATTACAAATCACAGCATTATAGAGGAAATGTTATAAATATTATTGGTCAAGTACATAATAGAACTCTGAGTTAATAGCTAAAGTGCAATTTAGTCAAAAAAATCAGTAATTACTCTTCAGAAGTTCACATGCTTAGTTCTTTTAACAGTATTTAGAAAAGATCATCCATGATTGGTCTAACTATATGATGAAATAACAAATATTTAGTTTATGCATGTTGGCATTTCCACTTGTGACTGTGTTTTGTAGTCAAAGTGGCCTTGGTACTGGGTTTTATCCAGACACTGAGTTTCTAGAGGTGAAACCCTGCTTAAAGAAAAAACACTAATTAGGTATCTAGTTATTTGGATTGGTGATATCTTCTTATCTTCCTCCCTGTTGCTTAAAGGGAGATGGCTATCTCTCTTAATTGTCTATATGGCCCCATTGGAAGAGAAGTCAAATAAACAGTTTTAATACTGAATTAAATAAACAGCGAAGGTCACTGTCAGTGCTTAACTAAACTAGTTATTTAAGGGAAAGCATGAAATGGAAGCTGACCCTTAGAGTTCCGTCACTTACCCAAAAGAAAAATTCCCATTGAAAGGAAAATATTACCAAATCTACTGAACAATAAATACTTTAAGAAACTAATGTCAAATTCTGAGAGTATGACTATGTACATTTCATTATTTAAATACAATGTCTGGACTCAGTTTAAGCTTACTCTAGCAGAAAGCCATAATATTATATTGAAGTAGTCAAGGTTAGTATTTTAAATCCCAGACTTCCTAGTCTCTCCTCTCCTCCCCTCTCCTCTCTCTGCCTGCTCTCTCTCTCTCCTCCACCTTCTCTCTCTCATGTATATATAAACACACATAACGCACCCATATTGGAAAAGAGTATTGACAGGAAAAGGAAAGTTCAACCAAGTAATTATTGTCTGTTGTACCAAGGACTTTGGCACAATTATTTCTGGTAGGCATCATCAGGAAGACCAGATGACTCTACCACCCCTATACATTAGCATGCATTTTGTAGAACTTTACAGAAATTTTTATAATTTGTATCTATAATTTATTATTTTTATATCTAAGCAGTATTTCATTGGGTGGATCATCATCATTTATCTGTTCACCTTCTGATGGGCATTTGGATTGCTTCCACTTTTGTCCATTACAAAAAAAGCTATTGTGAATGTTAACTTAAAATTTCACTTCTTTTGGATAGATGATTAGAAATGGAATTCCTGGATCATATGGTGTGAGAATGTTCACATTTTTAAGCACTTTTTTCCTAAGTGGTTGCACAGTTTTATATTTCTACCAGTAGTGCGTGACAGTTTCTGTTCCCCCAACATTTCCCATCGCTCATCAAGACTTGGTATGGTGATAAAATGAAAGGATAAGTGGAAGGCAGATAGAGACTCAGATATCCAGTTAAAGAATTTAACTGTCATCAAAGACCTCTTTAAAGTTTTAGAATATGGTGTGGGGGCAAGATGTATAGGTGATTTAGGAAGGTAAGTCTCTTATGGTGTGTGCAAGAGAGTTATGGTAGGGAAAGGCTGATGGTTGGGCATCCAGCTTAGGTGCTTGAAATAGTTCAGGCGTGAGAAGATAAATCAACCAGTGAGATGGGGGTGAAAATGGAAAGGAAGAAGGAAAAGAAGTTTGAAGGAAGAATTAATGAGAGAAGTTTTATTTTATTTTTATTTCTTATAGGAATGGAAAGAGAAGTTCACTTGCACTTTTCTAGATTGAGAGACGAGAAGAGTGATGTCATTGATAGTAATAGAAAAGTCGGAGCTGTATTTTGGGGAAAGAGAATGAAAAAGAGAATGAGTGAGATTTAGACATGTTGAATTTGAAGTCCGTGCAACTCTATCCCAGGCATATTTTATTTATATGTAAATGTTTATACTTCCAGATGAATTTCAGGTGGCCATATAAACATGTAGAAGAGGAACTTCGGAAATAAGTTAGAGACAAAAGCTTCCAGTTAGGTGGAGACAAGGAAGAAAAGAAGGATGTAGAACCGGGGCTGGGGGAATTTAAGGAGGGCTGCAAAGAGCCACATGGAAGCATATATTTGGGAAGCTTTCCCCACAGAAGTGTTAGTTCAGGTTGGGAGGTATGGATGACCACTCCAGAGGTCATTCATGGTTTTTCAAAAGGCCATTTCAGGCATGTCTTTATTGAGAATCCTGTTAAATTTGCAATTTTTATCATTTTCCAAGGTGGTAGGCATGAACTATGTCAATCTCTGTCCAATTTTTTTTTTCTTGCTTGGTTTTCCTCAAATCCCACCATTGCTGGAAATGATCTTGCCTATATTTCTCTGTTGGTGTTGCCTAGGGTTATACAGCCAGGAATTTGATCCTACTGCTGTATCTTTAAAAGATGATTCCAGGATTAAAATCCATAGTGTTGCATGCAATGTTAATGAGCCTTAGGGAAAGGTAAGTTAAAATTTAGCTTTAGGAAAATTATGCTTTGGGCATTTCTTACTGCATTTAGAACTCATATTTAAAATGAATCATGCCAAACAAAAGAAAAAAGTCTCTTAGAATTTGTGAACTAGAATAATGCTTTATGGACTCCTGGCAAATTGTGTATGACAGTGAGGGAGTTAAAATATTGCACCTACCTTGTTGCCGTAGAGCAAGTTCCTGTGAGAAAGCCTTGAACGATCATGATGATGTATGTCTTGATGAGGACTTCCCACTCCAGTCCCACCCACAACTAGCCACACATGCTGAGACTGCCTACTTCATCATGAAATAGTAATATAGTGATACTTCTTAACAGTTTATAAGAGAGAAAGTGTTTAAGTGTTATTTTTTAAAAAGAAAACACACTGTAGTGATGTCTCAGGGGACGTAATGAGCTATGCTGAATTCCTGCCAGCACTTTCAGTCTAAAGTGGTTGATTTAAATATAGTGCCTGCTGTGAATTGAGACAAAAATAAATTTTTTTTTGTTGATTCTTCCTCCATTTTCTTTTAGATAGAATAACATTGTTTATGTCAATATTAGCATTTCTTGAACACCAGTATATGTTACCTTGTGTTAGAATAAGGTTTAGCACAACTGTCATATGTTTCCTGATCCCAGTTTGTACATACGCCTTTTAATGGCCTTAATAACCTTTTGCTATGAGTCAAGGTATTGTTATGATTGGTATATTAATCTATTTAGATCCATTACATATTAACATTTTACACTCACTAACTAGATTTTTGGTCTGTAGGATTAGAACATTGCAGGTGGCCTTGCTTGGGTACATATAGCACAAAGCAACATTATTAGGGTAACAGTTTTCAGCAGGTTTATTTAGCTGAGTTTGTAGTAGTATAGTTCCACTTAAATTTTGTAATCATCCCAAAAGTTTATAATTGAACTCAATCATGAAGAGTGCCAAAAGCAGTGGATCATGATGGTTAGAAGCGTGGCTCTGGAATCAGACCCTCCCACTGGATGGTGCTTCCTCAGTGGATGCTTTTCTTAACTTTGGCAGTTTCTTAACCGTGCTTTAGTTTCCTCAAATGTAAAATCACAATAAAATAGTAAACGTTTGAATGGGTTGTTGGGAGTAACAGTGCCTGGTACAGAGGAAGTAACAAGTGAATGTTAGCAGATAACAACAACAAAAACAAGTAAACGAGAATCTTAATCATCCAGCTCTGAGGCTTAATCACAGATTTTCTCTCTGCATGTAGGTAGGGTACTCATTCATTCAGGGCCACGTCCTGGTTAAGTTCTTAAACTTCCGTGAAAGACTGCTGTATCAGTGCCCTATTGCTGCATTACAAATCACCCCAAACTTTTGTGGTTTAAAACAACATAAATGATTTTTTTAAATCTCAGATGGCTTCTGTGCTCAGGAATTCAGAAGTCACTGAGCTTGGCAGTTTTGGCCTGGGTCTCTCATGCTGTTATGGTAAGATTGTGCCTAAGGCCAAGGATCTCTTGAATCCTTCACTCATATGTCAGGTTGTGAGGACTGAGGACTCCAACAGCTTGGGACGGGACTAGTGAGGTCTCCTCAAACATCTCTCTGTCTGTGTATTCTCTTCATGTGACTTCCAGTATGCTAGCATCAGGTTGGCCAGACTTCTTAAATGTTGCCTCTGAACTCCCAAGTTACATATCCTAGAACAGAGAGAGAGAGAGAGAGAGAGAGGGGTAGAGACCGTCTCATCTTTTATGACCAAGCCTAGGAAGTCAGTGTTCCTTTCAACATAGCCCATTGCTCAAAGCAGTTTGAAGGTCCACCATGTTCAAAGTGAGGGAGCATAGAACCTGCTTCTTCATGGAGAAGTGTAAACATCACACTCTAAGAGAGAATGTGGAGTAGTAGGCATATGTATATATTCTTTGAAAATAAAACATGCCACAGCTGGTACTTAGATGGTTGTCTAATGTGGGTAACTGGCTTTTAAGAACCTGGTTAAATAATATGGCATCAAACTCTCTGATGCTCTGTGCTCATCAAAACCTCAGTTGTGAGAAATAATATTCAGGGAGGATTTAAAAAAATATCATGCCTTTTGTCCCTGGATTAAACTACGTTGTCAGAGAACTCTTTGAGTCCTTATAGAAACGCTTTATCTGACTTTCCCTTTGACGTTAAACCACAGGCATGCTTTAGAGGAGGCTATAAAAACTGGCCGTATTCAAACTACTGATGCACTGAATATAGAGATCTAATATTCTATACCCCCTTTTCCACTGATGTTTCTCTTCTCAATTTTTATGCACCTATTTCCTTAAATTAGAAATCTGTCTGCCTTCCTTGACTTCACCTTTTACTTCATAGCCAACTCATCACCAAGTTTTCTTGTTTATACTACAAATCTGTATCCTTCTTTCCACATATATCTGAAAATGATCTTGCACTAAAGAAGATCAAAGCCTAGATTTGGTTTTAGTCTCTCATTTGGCATTAAAACTTATGAGAAAAACAAAGCACAAAGTAGCATATTTTAAGAAGCATTTTCTCATTGGGTTTCTCCCAACAAATTTCTTAGAGTATTGAACCACAAGCGTAGTACTCATTGGCCTGATGATTACATTTCTTGTTGAACTAACTGACCGTTACCTATCTTATCCCTGGAGGTTTTATTTTTGTGTCACTTTTACATATAAAACTTTGTTGATTATGACTATAATTTTTGGACTGTGCTACCATAAGGTTGATATAATCATATTTCTTAGTTGATTGTACAGGGTCATATTGAACCATGCAGGATTTATTTTCTAACAATTTATATCTTTAGCTTCATTCTCCACTCTTGCCTCCCGCAGTACCATAGACAGCTCTTTGAATGCATTCACTGTGTATCCTTTTATTTTGATATATACACTTACTAAATCTTATTAACGCTTTGTGCACATGTATTTTTATTTTACATTTACATAAGTGATATTCTATATATCTTATTCTGTTTCTTATATTAAAAATTTCACTTAGGAGTATTTGTTTAAGATATATCTAGGTTATTGTGAGTAAATCTAGTCCATTACTTCAAACTATCTTCAAAGTAGTTAAAAGTTTCTTTTCACTTAACTTTAACTATTCTGCTTTTTTCTTCCCCACAGTTAGGACAAAAGTGTTGGTCTGCTGTTCCTGAGATGTAATTTAAACTTACAGTTTAATTATAAACGTAAAGTTTATAATAGCTTAAAAAAGTATCGATTTCCTTCTTTTTTTCAGTTATGCTGCTTTTGTGCTCATCTTTATATGTCAAACCTGTCATTGAAGGATAGCTAGCTTTATTCCTAAGAAACCTTGTCCTGTTTAAGACCCTTCATTTAACCCTTTCTTGCCAAGCAAATATTTAAAAAGAATCCAAAACAGTGGCACACTGAACTCAGGGCTCTGACTATTGATATCTGAAACTGATTTTAGGACAGTATTTAACAAATACTTTACAAATTTGTATCTGGCAATTTAACTGAATATTAATAAAGCATCAACAACTAAATGTTTATTCATTCTGACTATTTACAACCCACTTGACAACCGACTTGGGTAAAGGGAGGTCATTTCCCTCTTTGGCTTGTCTTGGCATATGTTTGCTGGCTTTCACTAGCAGCACTATGGAGCAATCTGAAATAAATTAGTATCAGTGGAATGGAAATCTTAGTGATTTAAGTATCACTATATACTTAAACATGCTATGTTTGGGGTTAAAACTTTTCAGAAAAACAAAGCACAAAGTAGCATATTTTAAGAAGCATTTTCTCCTTGGGTTTAAGTATGTTTAAGTATACACATGTCTAGTATATACAGCATGTCTGAAGCTCTGCACTCTTCTCCTGGCTGCATCTCCTTGTTCCCTGTCTTTCCAAGTTTCTGCCAATAAAGTCCTAAGTAGTTGACTATTTAGATGAGATCTTGAAATCAAAAAAGACTTTAAACTTTTGGGCAGAAGGATTGTTTTGTTAACCTAATGAAAGTTTAGGTCTTGGTGTGTCCACATTGAAACAGATTAGAGCCTTGGGTAGAAAATGGAATTTACTTACTGTTCATCTTAGTCTTAAGTGGAAGAATGTTACTTGCATAAGTTTGTATCTACAAACAAATAAGGCAGGTATTACTTAAAGATTTTGTGGATAGCATATGGGCAAAATCTAATGGAAACAGTTTCTTTTTGGTCTTGTACTTGGCAAGTACACTAAAAATAGGAAAGGCAGAGAAATGAACACAGGTTTAGTCTTGTTGACAAGAATCAATTGTTTGATTGTGCATGACAGGTTCTCTTTGCCTAGTGCTGTTTTTTCCTTCTTCTCCTTCTCTTGCCATTTTCTGTGCCCTCCCTTTTCCCCCTAGCCCTTCTGCTTGGCACAGAACTCTGGATAACCATCAGGGAGGGATAGGTCGAGTTAGAATTGCTGATGGTGAACATATTTGTTAGGCAAACATAAGAAGTCATAAACACTGCCTTGCTGGCAAATAGAGAGCTGACGGAAAGGAGACAGATCCTGTGTTTTCACTAGTGCTCTTCTTGCTCAGAGAGCATAACGCCATTGACAAGTTTTAGGAAATGCACCTCCCCTCATCCTCTCTTGCCAGGAAAAACACAACCTTTGGAGAATAGGGGCATAAGAAACTGCTGGCGTAAGGCCTTTCTGCGCCTGCTGGCACTTGAAGTCTCCATTGCTGTGGTTAGTTTTGCTGCTCATTCTTGGTCTTCGTGCGCGTGACTGGCCTGATTTATCTTTCATTACTCCAGGGCTGCACAGCTCATGAGGATTTGAGTACAAAAAACTTTCTCCTGACATTACTGAAAGGTCTTTCCCTCTTGAACTGAAGCAGAAATAACTTGTGATGGTTTTTGAATTTCAGTGATACTTCTACTGCATAGCAGAAGCCTTGTTTTACCAAAACAACAGCAAAAACAACCGCCCTAACAGTGATAAAAGCAACTTATTACCGGAGGTGTAATTTAGGTTGCTTTCAATTTAATTTATATTGTGTCACTTTCATTTTTAATAGATTTTATGATATCTGTATGAACCATGCAGCCAGTTAGAAATGGGATCTTTCTTAGATCAAGATGAAAAGTTTCCCCCCCAGGAAAAGCTATGCAAAGCTAGTAAAAACATTCAAATTCTTAAATAATCGAATCATCCATTAATCAGAATTTTTTAACTCTGTAATTTTATAAGAAATAGGCAGAAGGACAATAAGTACCTGTCAATGATGACTTTATACTAAACTCTTATAACAATAACCTAATGTCAGTACAGCTCTGTCTCAGTTTCTTAACCTCTGACTTCATAGTTATAGCACCAGAGTAACTGATTCCCAAAAATATGACCTTAGGGACCATAAGTATCTGAATCATCAAATAGAGATTGAATTATATTCTCCATGCTGTATTTAATAAATCAGGAAAATAGACTAATGCCTTTATAAACATTTTTGACCTTAAGGGTTAAAATAGGAAGGATTTTTCTGTTCAATTCTGACTTGACCAGAAAATTCAATGACTTAGAACATCTCCTTTCCTGAGAATTCCAATCAGTTGCGGTTTTGGAGTATTTACATGGAGTTCATGTTGCATGAGCCTCGTGGGATCATGTTGAACAGGCTCATATTCTCATACATCAGGGAACCTCAGTCTGAAGATGCTAGCTTCGTTTTCCAAAGGTGAGTGAGATTTAACTTCTGCCTTTGGAATCAGATCCATATGTGTATTAACATCATCAGGATCCAGTTCTCTCTTCCCCCACCACCCAGAAAGAGGGAAATACCAAATCTACCCCAAATTTAGGCTCTTTGGCCTCCTTTTTCTAGGACTCTAGATTTTCTCCCACTAGATTAACTACTTTCTATAGAGATACTAAACCCCTAAAGAAGGCTGTACTTGAAGCCCATTACAGGATAATGTTCCAAGAAAATCGTTCTTTTGAAGTTTGGTTTGAGGCTTATGCTCCTTGTTAATACTGGCAGTGGGAAGGTGGAAGACCTGTCTCTGAAAAGGGCTTGTTATAAGCTGGGGAAGCAGCTTGAATCCTCAGCATGGACATACAGAGTTAAAAACAGAGCCAGGCGAGATGTGAGATCAAGCCTGGAATTATGTATCTGCTAGTAATTTCAGACCCACATGGCTAGAGAGCAACCGCGTAATTGTGCTCTTGCAGTTTTTTGAAAGACTGATCAGTGTGAGTTGAAGCAGGATTTTAACTTTTGATTTTTATACTAATTCTAAGATTTTTCTTTTTTCTAAATTTAGCCTTGCAAATATTCCTGTGAAATGCTTGAGTCAGGACACAGCTAGCTATTCTCACATATCATCATAGTCTCTCCTCAACATGAAGAAATAGCAGAGTAGGAATGAATTCCTTTGGGGATGGAGCATACTTTGTAGTTTTTTTTTTTTTTAAGTGAAAATTATCCAGGCAGAACTTGGTTGTCAGTAAAGGTGTTTGTTTTGGCTGGCAGTCGGCATGTTTAGTCTGAGAGGCAGGGACTTTGGGCTCAGAGGTAAGGCCTGAAGGTGCATTGTCTCTAAACGGAGAGGGAGCAGAGAAACTGCTGGAACAAGGCAGTGATGGCTTCCGGTCTGTTTCCTAGTCAGTCTGATTTTTACTTCCTCAGATGGAATTTGTTACGAGTGTGAAATGTGTACACATTGTCTGTATATGCACTTGTATCTAGGCCTAGGGTTACAAGCAGTACTTAGGGTTGAGGTGACAGGAGGGAATTACGTAGTGGTTCTTCTTTAGGAAACTATGAGAGAGTTTTCTGAAGGGGAAAGCAGTGTGGATTTGAACCACTCTAGAGAACCCCTCCAGCTTTTTCCTCCTCATTTTCTCTATCTTGTTTCTTCCGTTCTTCACTATTTAATTTATGAAATTCAGCATAGCTGTTAAGAGTATGTATTCCCATTAGACAGATCCAGATTCCAATCTCTTAAAGCCTCAGTTTCTTCATCACTAAAATAGGATAAAAGTAGTATCGACAGCAATGGTTTTGGTCAGGATTAAATGACAGAATCCCTGTTAAGCACTTAATGTATAGTGCCTAGTAGATAGGAAGTACTTAGAAATCATGTCACTTACTTATTTCTTAGATTTTTCTATGATCAAATATACCTATTTAGCAATAGATTTCATAATTAACTAAAATTATTATTATTAGTATTAAGTGTAGTTTCCCCTAGAAGTGATTTCTACATTGGGAGCAAGGGTAAGATGGGTAAAATTTTACGTGACAATTCTTTTGACTGAAGTTTTCTTTGGGAGATATGTGTATTTTGTCTCGCTCTCTCTTTTTGGTAATGAATCTCCCTTACTAAAAGGAAGAAGGGAGACAGGAATGAATTTACTGTTTTGGGAGATGAGAGAGGTCAGGGAAGGGGAGAGGGTCCCTGGAAGGAGGGCATGCATATGGGACCAGAGCCTGGGTGGGTTTGGGCACTCAGGAACATGCTGGGAGGAACCAGTCATGATGTTCAGAGTGAGCTTATTTGAAGTTTGACTGAAGAATTGGTGTTAAATTGTTAAGAAGGAGAAGATTGTTCAGAAGCCCAGCAGGGCGGGATCTGACCTGCTATCTTCAATGAGTAGACAGAGTGTGTCATCAGAGGGTGGCTCAGATTAAGATGATTTTAGATCTTAGCACTGAAAATCACCAAAAAGATTTATGCTTCCTATACTCATTATTTAAAAATTAAAGCAATAGTAAATTATAGAACACAAAATGTACATTATTGCTGAAAGTGAAATTATTTTTTTCTTAATTTTTTTTTCCTGGACAAGTTTAATGAAGATGAACATTATTTTTGTGTGCCCCTTCTTTGCTGGCATCCTGAGCCTGCATGCAGTCTGTCTTTTGGATAGTAGTACAATGCTACTCTCAGTTCTGAAGCCAGAGTTGGGTTAGTAGAGACAGTCAGGCCCACACCACCTAGATGCATGGATATTGATCACTCAGAGATTGCTCTCTTAGTTTGCACTCCCCAAATTGTCATTTCTAGGATCACCTCCCACAGAAATTACTTGCATTCAAACTCTTTCAGAGTCAGCTTCTGGAAGAATCCAACCTTAGACAATTTATACCATAAGTGGGGTACTAGGAAGCAGACCCTGGGGTTAGCTCACTCACTTGCCAGTTGAGGGAAAGGCTTCATTGCTGAGGGTGAGGGTGCTGTCATGAACTCTTGATGATCTGTAGTATCACAGTTATTAACACTGTTACCTGTGGTAGATGGAGATGAGGTGTAGGTGTAGAAAGGATGCACCGTCCATGCAATTACTCTGTACTTGGAATATATAGAGCATTATTTTTCAGAGCTGTGTAGTTGGATGGCTGTTGTTAATGGTCATAGAAGTCCTGAAGGAAGAATGCAGCAGGCTCAATTCAGCTGAATATTGTCTTCAGAAATGTGAAAGCTCGTTCTCTGTGATAGCTTTTAAAGAGCCCCACATCTCCAACAGCCAGAGAACAGACTGTGGTAAGAAGCAGGCCCAAGATTTGATTATAAGAATAGGGAAGTAACGGAAGAAGCTGAATTCATAGCCGTGGCAAAGGCTTGAGAAAGGGACCCTGACAGAGAAGAGACAGAACCCTGAGATCTGGAATTAGCACATTTAGATGACTAGGCTTGAGAAACCAACACCTTAGATTTTCCTCATGCCTCTGGGGTAGATGAACGTTCTCTCTCTCAATCTTTCTCACATTATAAGAGAATAATAGGCTCTCACTGGCTAGAAATGACTAACAGAGGATGAAAGGTAGATATTTTTCAAGATGGTGATTGTCCTTCACAAGCAGTGCCCACTCCTCTTCCCATGGCCACTCACTGAGTAAATCAATAATAGGAGTCAAGTCTCAGCATGACTTGAGGAGGGAAGAGTTACTCTGCTGTGGGATGAAAGGGATCATTCACCCGAAACTGCTGAATCTCACCAGTAGGCACCTGCAGGAACTAGGAGAACATACACAGGGTGTGAATCTTGAAGGTGCTAGAGCGAGAACAACAGAATGTAGTGCTGAGTAGAGGAGAGCTTACTAATACCGGGGAACTCTTCCATAACTCAGGATTTTATGTCCTGGCATAGACACCTGGAACTGGTTTTCATTCTCTTGTGGAATGGCTCCGTGAAGCTTGTAAACAATGATGACTTATAGTAAGCAAGTTAGGGATGTCAGATGTCTTGACAGAGTATTAAGGATAGGACAAGAGGCCCAGAGAGATGGGCATGTTGCAATAGATGTAGCTTGCAAGGCTAGAGATCCATCAGCTAACTGTTCTCTGTGAGGGTTCGTGATTGTTTTATTCACTGAAGTGAAAAGGAATGTGTTAGTAGGGTCAGGATGCAATACCAACATCATCAGACCCTCAGTGGAGCTGTCTTCTGTAGACCAGCATTGATGATAAGAGATACTGCTATGGAACTCAGCTAAGTTAGTGAGGATGGCAGAGGCCAGGTGTTGGCACTTAACTGTTAGAAACAAGGTGGACATAAATGCCATGATGAGTCAGCCTCAAGACTAGGATGGCAACTAGGGGACCTTAACCCTCAGGTATCTGTGGAAATGGCTAACATGCCATACTGTTCCTGGGAGTGTGATACATGGACAGCCATCAAGGGCATTGCTTGACTTGTATAATAAAACAAACAGACAGACAAACTGTAAGGTTAGCATAGGAATACTGTTAACTACTATAATGGGGAAAATAGTCCCTCAGTTTTGACCCAGTTTTCAGACCCAGAGCCTTTTGGTTGAAGGGGATGCTATGTCCCTTCAAAGAAATATCCTGCAATGTCACAGTAAGAATATAAAGTAGGTGTGCCCATATTTTTCCTCAAAGGAATATGGCCATTTGCCAAAATAATTGTATACCAGGGAAATGGGAGGTCAGAGTTAGAGAGAACATAGTTTACAAGATCACCCTTACTTTTGGCACCGATTGCCAATTCTAGGATTCCCCAAGCCACCTTGGGTTTCAGTAATTTTCTAGATAAGCTCGTAGAGCTCAGTGAAAGCTGTTATATTCACTGATATGGTTTTATTATAGGGAAATAATTGCAGAGTTTTAATATATAGTTAGGTTTATTATAGGGAAAGGACATATTGGAATCAACTAAGGGAAGAAATGAATAGAGTCCAGGAGGGTTCTAAACATAGAGGTTCCAGGTGTCCTGTCTCCAGATGTTCTGTCTCCATGTCTACAGTCATGGACAGTGTTAACTCCTCCTGGCAAAGTTGTGGAACAGTGTGTTTGGAATATTGTTAACCAGAGAAGCTCACTTGAGCCTTGATATGCAGAGTCTGTTTGGGGAATTCCATGGTTAACTGCCCACAAGGCTGACTTCAGTTGTTAGTGCTTCTGGAGGCTGAGCTGATACCACATGACTCAAAGCCCCCACTGTAGACCACATTTGTCAGGCTGGTATGTCTAAGGCCCTCAGCAAATAAAGACATGACATTCCAAAGGCTTAGAGATTAGTTCTCAGAAGGCAAAGACAAATGCCAGAAATCTCTTTGGACAAGATGTAGTACTTTACTGCACAGGAATTGTCCACATCTTTTAAGGACTCTTGGATATAGGGCTGGGTTGATACTAATTCCTGAGGACCAAAAATACTCTTGTGGCCCTTGTTAGAATGAGGACATAAGAAGGACAGGTGACTAATAGCTTCCTGGCCTAAGTTCATCTGACAGTGGATCAAATAGGTCCAAAGACCAATCTGTGATTATTACCAAGATAGATCTACTTATCAGCTGGTAAATCCTTCACATTGGTTCTCTGACCTGGGTTTGGAGACCCCAAAGTGACAAATATTCTGAGTGGTATGGTAAGACACATGTGTGTTAAGTAGTGGAAGATTAACACTGCAAATATTCAGGGGCTTTCAACATCAGTAAAATTCTTATGCATTTTGGTCTTGGGCATACTAGGATATATCTTTGAGCAGTACACCAGGTCATCAACTTTTTGAGGAGAGAGAAATGATGTAAGGTAAGGATATACATTGACTCCTGGGCAGTGGCCAGTGGCTTGGCTCATTGCTAAGAGGCCTAGATGGAGCTTGATGGAAGACTAAATACAAGAAAGTATGAGGTATGGACATTCAAACGGAGCTATGGGAGTGGGTACAAAATGTGTGGATCTTTGTGTTTTTCATCAGTCTTATCCTTAAGCATCTATCTTAGCATAGGTCAGCCAGACTCTCCTCAGTCAAATTAGTACTTCTTGCACAATGGACTTGTTACTGAAGTAGTCATAGGACCAATAATGAGAGATATGCGTGAGGTCCAATAGCATTATGCTCCCTCTCACCAAGATTATTCTAGCTACTGTAGCTGTTGAATGCCTGACCTCTCAGCAGTGAATGTTGAACTTTCAATCTTTGCAATATGTACTTCTGTCTCTGTAACTTTAGCCTCTGCTGAATTAGAATTCTGGTACCTGGCTAGGTATGTTTCAACTAAGGGACACAGTAATGATTCCATAAACCTAAAGCTACAGCTGTTCACTGGGACTTTTGGGCTTGTCATGCTGGTGGATCATCCGTCAAAGGAAAGAGATACTATACTGGCAGGGGTAATGACTGATTATCACAAGGAGATAGAATTGCTGCTGCATAATCGGAGAAGAGAGAAGTTTGCCTGGAACTTAGCAGGTTCACTGTGGTACCTCCTGGTGCTTCCGTAACTAGTGATGCTACTGCACAGTCATGGCCTGACTAGGACATGGTAACTGGAAACTCATGTCCCTTAGGAATGAAGATCTGGGTAACCTCATTGAGAGGAGAAAATACATGAACAAAATTTCTAACCAATCTAAGAAAATATAGAAGAGTTGTATATTATTTTTATTTTTAGAAATTGTGGCTTGGCGCACTTGAAGAGTTGGGGACAGGAGAGTGGGAAATAAACAAGTGACATGAATAGATCTCAGTGGTGCAAGGAGTGGACTATGGCAGATACTTTGTGTCCTGCCTGTATTTTCTCACTGTTTTCATATATTCTGATGGTTTCCTGATGCAGGCACTTCCAGCTATCTGCCTGAATCTTTCTTTGGTTAGGAGTGTGATTGGGTCATGCCAGTGGAGTTGGGACTAGAAGTGCTGGGGACCTAACACCCATAAGACAAGCACTTAACTTATGTCACAGAAGAGTTGGTGTATAAATATCCCACTTCTTTGCCTCTCAGATGGAACAGCTCTGAAGTGGAAAACTGCAGAGGTCCCCAGCACAACTGAGCTCTAGCTGTCCGTTGTTATTAACCTGCTCATCAACACATTCTGTAATAGTGTCCTTGTCTTACTTCAACACAGTACTGTTGTTTGCTGGGATCATCTACCGAATAAATTACTTACACTCAAATCCTTATTTACAATATGCTTCTATTAATAGTCACTAAGAAAACGTGCCTTCATTTTGTGAGTGATTATTATTTATTATTAAAGGATTGGTGACAGCCATGTATCCCTGTGTCCTGGGTAATGCTGGGTGTCCTATAATAAATGACATAACCATATTTTATGCACTTACCAAAATTTTACCTAACTCAGGGGTTGTAAACTCAAATGCACCCAGGGAATATAGTCAAGTAAAGAAGAGGAAGTGTGAGTCAAGGGGAAGTAGTGGGAACTCTGATGAGCTGGAGAGCACATGTCACTTGTTGGCAATCCTTCTCATTTTGTTTTCCTAGGGAAATGATTTTTATGTAATAGTTTTTATGTAAAATGTTGTGAATTTCAAGTGTTGGTAACTAATTCCAAATTATAAAAATCTCTATACTGGTCTTCTGTGGAACTTAGCACAGGAAATTAGCCATTTGCAATCTCTGATTTGACCTAGTCTTCAGAGTTTGGGCAGATTCTCTGACACTATTTTGGTTAGATCCAGCTTTTCCTGTAGTTTTATTTTGAAATTATAAATTAATTCATAAATTATAACTTAATTTAACATAGAAAAGACAATTCATCTTCTTATTTTGTTTAATTCAGGTTGTCAAAGCAAGGGAGCCAAACTGGAAGAAACGATCTGTTAGGAAGTCAGCTAAGGGCTCACCATGCATTTTTAGTTTATGTGTTGTATATCCAAGAGAACAGATTGAATCACTGCTACTGATAACCTTGGAATATGGTTTAATAAGGAGTTGATTTAAACCCCGGCTACCAATATGGACTATTGTAGTACTATATAAAATGCAATAATTAGGTATTAGAAACATAGAGTTATTAATGACTGACTGCCTAAGTCCAAGAGGTCAAATCAGAGCAGGTTCTTCCTTATGTTTTTCCAAGTTTAATTGTCAGGTAGGGGTACTGGGGCTTAACAGATTCTTCTCCCCTTCCATGAATGAAGGCATATTGCAAAAAATGCTGATTTATATTCTTATAACATTTTTCATAAATGGAAGAATTTTGGATCATGTTTGTGGGAATGTCAAGTGTATCTAAGTTTCAAAATCAAAATTGTTGCAGTCACTGGGTAATGTTGCATGTCTCTTGCAGCACGAACTTACACTCTTTTGCCTATTCCTTTCTGTATAAAGTGCTGTTCAATGGAAAAATAATGTGAGCCACTTACATAAACATTTTCTAATAGTCACATTAAAAATACTAAAAATAAATAGATGAAATTAATTTTAATAATGTTTTATTTAACCCAGTATGTCAAAAATACTACTTCAACACAGTAAACAGAAACATTGATTACATCCTTTATATTCTTTTTTCATACTAAGCCTTTGAAATGTGGTATTTTACATTTAAAACATACCTCAATTTGGACTAGCCTCATTTCAAGTGTTTGATAATCACAGGTTTCCAGGAACTACCATATTGATTATCCCACATTTAGTTCTCTATAGAGTCAATCACATTTACCCCAGAGATGATGAAAATTTATTATTTCATTTTCATACCCAGGACATGGCCACTTGGTGTTTTATGTCAAATGATAATAACATGCTCCATTCAGTAAAAGTATATCTTAAAATATTGTGAAATCCTCAAATTAACAAATACTTTAATTTTAAGACTGTAAGCGAGTGGATGGATAGGGGATGATGGTGCTCTAAATTTTGCCAAGAGTGGAAGAATTGTGACATCTTTAGAAGAAGGCAAAATAATATCTTCATAGGTTTTATAATGAGTAGGTCTCCTTGACTTAGTTTTCCATAAAGCCTTAGGTACCTATCATATGAATTCTCCAACTGTAGTTTTTAGGAGCATAACCACAATGGTTTGAGAGGGAGCATTCAACTGGTATATAATAGGTGCTCAATAAAATGTTACTGAAAGGAACAGAATGAACTTAAAGTTAATCATCCTGGGTGTTAGTGCTCAATCATTGTTATAGTTAAGCCTTGGGGATTAAAATAAACTCTGTTTTCTAATGATACTGATCTCTTTGGTGATTAAGTTAAAGTGGGTATAAAACAAATACAATGTAGATTTTATTGCATAAAGACTTGCCACCATTAATCTTGGAAGGAATAGTTAAAATCTCTTGGGAAAGTTAAGTAGTTTTGATAACCTCTAGTTGTTACCTTCTAACTCAAGGATTGGTATACAGTTTGCATTTCAGTATTACCTCTATTTTATTTTGTTATTATTTCTCTGGAGCTCTTCGCAAGCAAAGGAAAGCTTTTTTCTTTAGTCCTAGTGTTTAGATTTTAAATTGATGATTGTTGAATGAATGAACAAATAATCATTTTTCTCTTTATTTCTTTTAATCTTTAGGTCTTTTTTTTTTCTTCTAGTATTGTCTGGGATGACAACAGAGATTGCATCTGAATCTGATTCATGCTAATCTCAGTAATGTCAGTTCATTACTATTGACTTTTAGCAATACAGTAAGTTTCTAGATCCAAGCCTTTCATGTTCATATAAACATACTTTCTTTCAGTTTTTTTTTCCCTCAGTTGAACTCTTGCTCTCTTTATTTAGTACTCTAGATTCCTCTCAAATCTCTTTTATTTTCCTTAATTAAAACATCATGATGAAGCATAATTGTCTAATGTATGTGTATATGAAACTTCAGACTTGTCCACAGATAAGATTTCAGTTTCATCTCACTTACTTTGAATTCCTCATGTTTAAAATTAAAATTAAAACCCAATATAGCTCATATATAACAAAGAAGAAAAATAATCCAAGTTAACAGTCTCAAAATATCCACATCAAATTCAGAGTGGCTAAAGCCTATTAAGTTCAAAGATCTGACTGGCTTAAATTTTTTTTCTCCTCTTTCTCAGACTGTATTACTTAGTGTATTTTGTGTGAAGAAAGTAAATGACACATGGAGTCTACCTCAAATGCAGAACTGAAGGATTTATTTTTGTTATCCACAGGGCAAGTGTAGTGTGCCTGGGCAGATGTCTAGTACTTTGTTGCTACTTCAGTTGCTGTGGGAGATGACCACCACCTTTGAAATAATTTTCAGGAAATTTTCAGACTTGATAATCACAAAACCTGACATTTAGGAAATAGTGTTATAGTCTGAGGGAGTGGAAAGAGCAGAGATAAAGTTAAACAAGACGTAGATTGTTGCAGCCTCAGTGTCTGGTAGTGTGACCAACTCTCAGTTATCCGCAATATTGAGAGCTGGAGCTACATAGATCATTGACATCACTCATAACTCTAAAGCCTCAGTTTAATGAACAGTTTCTTTATTCTCTTCCACAAGAACTACTAACAAGGAGTGGGATAGACTAGTTTGTGTTTCAGCAGATTTTCTTTCTCCTGCCCAGCTTTGGGTGGAGTTGCTAATGAATAGCATGTTGTCCAGAAGGCCAGGAGCCAAAGGGGAAATGAGACATCAGTGGCGAGCAGAATCCACAATTGGATAATTAACCTCAGAATAATATAGAGAAAACTGTGTGTACATTAGGAAGAGAGAAGCAAATAAACTCCTTTGTGACCCTCGATTTTTAAAAGAATATCTACTCTCTTGTCAGAATTCTTTCATTTAGAAACATGTTTTCTGTGAATTTCAATGGGTTGAAAACTAGAAATAGATCTTACATAGTATCATAGTTCATTTGAATAGCAGCCTACTTGTTAGAGTTAGCTGCACTTGGGTTTCGCCCCTTCCTATAGTAACAGCCCACATCATGGCTGGTTTGATTTGGTTTTACTACCCCACCATCACCCCAGTGGGATTAAGTGATGCTGTTTACTGTGAAGGGATTCCCTATTGAAAAACAACTGGCACCAGAAAGCCTTTCCTGTGCTTGTGTAAAGGCAGTTAAACATTGTTTTTGCCTCAGCACAGGGTGAAATTCCAAAATACCACAGGGAGAGAAAGCCATGTTTTGTATTTAAGGATAAGGGCAGTACTGCATAATCTACGTACACTCAAATAAACATTCTCCCCATTTGAACAGCTGCTCTATAATAAATGTAAATGTGCCATTCCTGCAGAATATATCCATGCCCAAGCATACCAGTAACATCCCCTTGGAACCTTCTGACATCCACTTCCTTTCTCTTTCTCTTAAACTGGATGAAGAACTCTAGAAACATTCCTGAAGCAGTATGCAGTTATCCCAGGTCTTTGGCTTACAGCCTGATAGAAGCTAGACCATGTCTAAATGAGCTCAGAATTCAACAAGTAAGAGACACAGACATTTATGACATGGAAGAGAAAAATCTGAACATTGAAACTAATTCATAGTCATTAAGTACAAAATCAGTATGTTGGAGACTTGAGTGGAAGAATTATAAAAAGTTTAAATAAAGAGTTGATATTTTAGGCTTGTAAGTAAAAACACACACACATTAAAAAAAAGCCCATATACCCCATTGCTGATTTTCTTATTAAAAAATAAACCATGGTGAAGATCCTCTGATTATGAAAGATGTTTTACTTCTGTGAAATTTTAATAGAATGTAAACTACCTTCAGTAAAAATGCCTGAATATTCCCTATGTTTCTATTCCATTGACTGTTCTTTGAAAACGTAATAACTTCATGTATAATTGGAATAATGGAGAAGATATTTATAAATGACCAAATTGAATATGGAAGTAATACTTTTCCAAGGCCTCCCCCCCAAAAAGGATCATATATAATAACAAAACTTTGAAAAATGGCTTGTTTCACATTATAGATGGTTCTTTTTTTTTTAACATTTTTTATTGATTCATAATCATTTTACAGTGTTGTGTCAAATTCCAGTGTTCAGCACAATTTTTCAGTCATTCATGGACATATACACACTCATTGTCACATTTTTTTCTCTGTGATTTATCATAACATTTTGTGTATATTTCCCTGTGCTATACAGTGTAATCTTGTTTATTTATTCTACAATTTTGAAACCCCAGTCTATCCCTTCCCACCCTCTACCCCCCCCCCCCCGGTAACCACAAGTCTGTATTCTCTGTCCATGAGTCTATTTCTGTCCTGTATTTATGCTTTGTTTTTGTTTGTTTGTTTGTTTTTGTTTTTTAGATTCCACATATGAGCGATCTCATATGGTATTTTTTTTTCTCTTTCTGGCTTACTTCACTTAGAATGACATTCTCTAGGAGCATCCATGTTGCTGCAAATGGCATTATGTTGTCGGTTTTTATGGCTGAGTAGTATTCCATTGTATAAATATACCACCTCTTCTTTATCCAGTCACCTGTTGATGGACATTTAGGTTGTTTCCATGTTTTGGCTATTGTAAATAGTGCTGCTATGAACATTGGGGTGCAGGTGTCATCCTGAAGTAGATTTCCTTCTGGGTACAAGCCCAGGAATGGGATTCCTGGGTCATATGGTAAGTCTATTCCTAGTCTTTTGAGGAATCTCCACACTGTTTTCCATAGTGGCTGCACCAAACTACATTCCCACCAGCAGTGTAGGAGGGTTCCCCTTTCTCCACAGCCTCTCCAGCATTTGTCATTTGTGGATTTTTGAATGACGGCCGTTCTGACTGGTGTGAGGTGATACCTCATTGTAGTTTTGATTTGTATTTCTCTGATAATTAGTGATATTGAACATTTTTTCATGTGCCTATTGATCATTTGTATGTCTTCCTTGGCGAATTGCTTGTTTAGGTCTTCTGCCCATTTTTGGATTGGGTTGTTTATTTTTTTCTTACTGAGTCGTATGAGCTGCTTATATATTTTGGAGATCAAGCCTTTGTCGGTTTCACTTGCAAAAATTTTCTCCCATTCCGTAGGTTTTCTTCTTGTTTTATTTCTGGTTTCCTTTGCTCTGCAGAAGCTTGTTAGTTTCATTAGGTCCCATTTGTTTATTCTTGCTTTTATTTCTTCTAGGAGAAAATTTTTGAAATGTATGTCAGATAATGTTTTGCCTATGTTTTCCTCTAGGAGGTTTATTGTATCTTGTCTTATGTTTAAGTCTTTAATCCATTTTGAGTTGATTTTTGTATATGGTGTAAGGGTGTGTTCTAGCTTCATTGTTTTACATGCTGCTGTCCAGTTTTCCCAACACCATTTGCTGAAGAGACTGTCTTTATTCCATTGTATATTCTTGCCTCCTTTGTCGAAGATGAGTTGACCAAAAGTTTGTGGGTTCATTTCTGGGCTCTCTATTCTGTTCCATTTGTCTATATGTCTGTTTTGGTACCAATACCATGCTGTCTTGATGACTGTAGCTCTATAGTATTGTCTGAAGTCTGGGAGAGTTATTCCTCCAGCCTCTTTCTTTCTCTTCAGTAATGCTTTAGCAATTCTAGGTCTTTGATGGTTCCATATAAATTTTATTATGATTTGTTCTAGTTCTGTGAAATATGTCCTGGGTAATTGGATAGGGATTGCATGAAATCTGTAGATTGCCTTGGGCAGTGTGACCATTTTAACAATATTGATTCTTCCAATCCAAGAGCATGGAATATCTTTCCATTTTTTAAAGTCTTCTTTAATTTCCTTCATCAATGGTTTATAGTTTTCTGTGTATAATTCTTTCGCCTCCTTGGTTAGATTTATTCCCAGATATTTTATTACTTTGGGTGCTATTTTAAAGGGGATTATTTCTTTACTTTCTTTTTCTGTTGATTTATCGTTAGTGTAAAGAAATGCAACTGATTTTTGAACATTAATTTTGTAACCTGCTACCTTGCTGAATTCTTCGATCAGCTCTAGTAGCTTTTTTGTGGACCTTTTAGGGTTTTCTATATATAGTAACATGTCATCAGCATATAATGACACTTTTACCTCTTCTTTTCCAATTTGGATCCCTTTTATTTCTTTCTCTTGCCTGATTGCTGTGGCTAGGACTTCCAGGACTATATTGAATAGGAGTGGTGATAGTGGGCATCCTTGTCTTGTCCCAAATTTTAGTGGGAAGCTTTTGAGTTTTTCACCGTTGAGAACTATGCTGGCTATAGGTTTGTCATATATAGCTTTTATTATGTTGAGATATGTTCCCTCTATACCCACTTTGGCGAGAGTTTTTATCATAAATGGGTGTTGAATTTTATCAAATGCTTTTTCTGCATCGATTGAGATGATCATGTGGTTTTTGTCCTTTCTCTTGTTGATGTGATGTATTACATTGATTGATTTGCGTATGTTGAACCAGCCTTGTGTCCCTGGGATGAACCCCACTTGGTCATGATGTATAATCTTTTTTATGTGTTGTTGGATTCTATTTGCTAAAATTTTGGTGAGGATTTTGGTGTCTATGTTCATCAGTGATATTGGCCTATAATTCTCTTTTTTTGTAGTGTCTTTGCCTGATTTTGGTATCAGGGTGATGGTGGCTTCATAGAATGAGTTTGGGAGTATTCCCTCCTTTTCAATCTTCTGGAAGAGTTTGAGAAGGACTGGTATGAGTTCTTCTTTGTATGTTTGGTAGAATTCCCCAGTGAAGCCGTCCGGTCCTGGACTTTTATTTGTAGGGAGGTTTTTAATTGCTATTTCTATTTCCTTTCTAGTGATCGGATTGTTCAAGTGTTCAGTTTTTCTTGATTCAGTTTTGGTGGACAGTATGTTTCCAGAAACTTGTCCATCTCCTCTAGGTTATCCAGTTTGGTTCCATATAGTTTTTCATAATATTCTCGTATGATACTCTGTATTTCTATTTTGTTTGTTGTAATTTCTCCATTTTCCTTTCTTATTTTGCTAATTTGTGCTCTCTCTTTTTTCTTCTTTGTGAGTTTGGCCAGAGGTTTGTCGATTTTATTTACTTTTTCAAAAAACCAGCTTTTGGTTTGGTTGATTTTTTCTATGGTCTTGTTAATCTCTATTGTATTTAATTCCTCTCTGATCTTTATTATTTCCTTCCTTCTGCTGCTTTTTGGGGCTTTTTGTTCTTCTTTTTCTAATTGATTTAGGTGGTGGGTTAACTTGTTTATTTGAGATTGTTCTTCTTTTTTGAGGAAGGCCTGTATCGCTATAAACTTCCCTCTTAGCACTGCCTTTGCTGTGTCCCATAGTTTTGAGTGGTTGTGCTTTCATTATCATTTGTCTTAAGGTATTTTTTAATTTCAGCTTTGATTTCCTCATTGATCCATTGTTTTTTCAATAACATATTGTTTAATCTCCATGCTTTTCTTTTTTTCTCCTTTGTTTCTCTGTTGTTGATTTCCAGTTTCATGGCATTGTGGTCAGTAAAGATGCTTGAGATAATTTCTATCTTCTTAAAATTGTTGAGGTTTCTTTTGTGTCCAAGTACATGATCAATCCTGGAAAATGTTCCATGTGCACTTGAAAAGAATGTATATTCTATTTTTTGGGGGTGTAAAGCTCTGAAAATATCCACCAAATCTAGTTTTTCTATTGTAGTATTTAATTTCTCTGTTGCCTTGTTTATTTTCTGTCTGGAAGATCTGTCTAGTGATGTTAATGCAGTGTTAAAATCTCCAACTATGATTGTATTCCCATCAATATCCCCCTTTATCTCTGTTAGTAATTCTTGTTTGTACTTAGGTGCTCCTATATTGGGTGCATATATATTAACGAGTGTAATATCTTCATCTTGTATCACTCCTTTAATCATTATAAAATGTCATTCTTTATCTTTCTTTATGGCCTTTATAGATGGTTCTTGACAAAGAAAAGCAGAAGTAGATGATTTTTGAATGGTCACATTGTACTTCTTTGACTAATCTATTATCTATTGCATTATAGACAGTGTAGAAATTTATTTGAAGTGGATGAATTATATAGGATGGAAAATATGAAGTAGGGGTGAAAACTATAGAGTGTTCCTTCAATAATTTTTTTGTGAAGTTTTTTGAGGATGAAATAACCAGAGATCTTTTTAAGTTGGGAAGAACTTGCCTTTTTTTTTTTTTAATTTAGGAAAGTAGCTGGCACTAAAGGATAGATTGAGGATAGTGGAAGTGGAAGAGATGGTGTTAAGGAGGACTAAGAGAATGTGGTCGGGAATGAAATTCAAGGTGAAGGAAGGAGAGAAGTAAGGATGAACAAATGACACAGTAAAGACAGGTAAAGCTTAGAAGAAGGGAATTTGCATTGGAGGAACTTGATGAGATAGAAAACATCACCTGAGAAAGTGAGCAAGGCAGACGTGGGGTAAGGGAATTAGGATGGTAGTGAAAGTTTAGAACTTCCACTTATTATAGAAATGGGAAAGTGACCTAGCCAGAGGAAAATACAAAAATTTAATAATGTCAGCTCAGGGCTTCTACAGCTTGGCCTACAGGTAGAAAATGAGACTGATCTATGACAGAGGCCTTGTCAGGTAGATGTGGCAAGAAGACAAAGAGATGAGGACAAGAGAGGATGCTAATAATAAAGGCTCTACGATTTGGAGGGAGCTAAATGGGGAAGGCAGAAGGTGAGATTCGACCGAGAGCTCAATGAAGTTCAGTGGGGTTAGTGGGAAAGAAGCAACAATTGATGGGAGATTTTCTTCCGAGTAGAATACTGATGTTTAAGGTTTTAGAGGAGGAACTGGGTGATGACAAGGACCCACCAAGATGGTGGGTTGCTTCCATCCACATTCTCTCACGTGTATATGGAAAACATCAGGAAGGTGGAGGTTTACATTATCTGCTTCCTTAAGGCATCATGGTCCAGCAGACTGGAAAAGCACTAGAGAGAGTCACGTGGGTCCTGGCCCCACTACTATACAATTCCTGGTCTCTTTTTTGATAAAGTGGGTATGAAAATGTCTATTACATTCCTGTTTCAGGTATGCTGCGAAGAATAAATTATGTGTGTGCAAGTTCTTTGAAAGCTGCAAAGCACTATATATGCATTGGGTATTGTTAAGGAACAAGTTTTAAATGTAAAAGTGACCTCACTGTGAGCTGGGCCAGTTAGGCAATCTTTTAACAGACAAGATAAGGATCTTAATTATTGGAACCTAATTATTTTCTGAATCTGAAGGCCTACCTTGAGAGTCCTTTGCTTGAACCCTGATTCCTAGCTCTCAATGATCCCCAAGTGATGGTTGAAGGCTTGTTAGAAACTAAAGGAATGAACCTGTAATTAAAACCCCACCGCCCATTCACTTGACTCGGAGTATTGCTGCTGCCTAGAAATTCTTGTTTTCATAGCCCGGTTGCTGGACCCTGATGTATAAAGACATTGGCTTGGATTGAGCCCAGTTTGCCATGATACAGTGGTCACTTTTATTTAGACTTCTTATCTTACTTGAGGTCAGTCACACAGTCTAGTTTCCAGAACTCTGGTCCTGACTGTCTCTAGGTTTCTTCTTCTTTCTAGCTGATTTGATATGAAGATTTTAGTGTGCCTTATCATAATCCTGTTACATTGCTGTGGCAGTATAAAATGATTGAAATGGTTAAAAAAGACCAAGGAAGAATAACATGGATCACTTTCCTTTTGAGGGAGAGTAAGAATTTAGGTCGTAACTTTTTTCAGTCTTCTTCAAAGTGGGTATTTCAAAACTCTCATATATAATCAGTTTTACCTGATGTGTAGGTTGACACAGATATTGCTTGATATATAATAATAATTTTCAAATGGATAGAATATTGCAACATTAATTGTCTTAATGTATATTTTCCAAAGAAATGGAAAAAAACCTTGTTATGAGAACAAATTTGGAATGAAATCCTAAGAAATTTTAATCTTTTATAGATGCCAATGAAAATAAGAACAATGAGACTTTCTCTGATCTGTTCTGTCTTATGGGCAATTTTACATTCATTTGCAAATGTTTACTTCAGAATAAAACAATTATATTTGGAGAAACATATATGGAGGTTGAAGCCCCGATACTCCATCTCCCTCTTTCAAGCCCCCCTTCTTTTCCTCCCTAACTTACATACACAGAAACCATCAGTAGATTCCAGCTGGCTATCTATACTGAAATGGCTCAGAAGAAGAAAATCCCAATTCAGAAAACTTTCTGTCTGACAAAGCCATGGAGTGATAAGTCTCTCATAAAAAAAAAAAAAAGGCCCAGCCAAGTTTCATGCTGATGAAGAGAAGTTTAGATATCTCTTGGACTTGCATCTAACATCAACAATACCAAAATTACTAATAGCAAGACCTGTGAAGCTAAACTTTACCTCACTGTCAGCAAAGAATGTGCTTGCTGCAATGTATTAGAGTTTTCTTTGACAAGTTTAAGACACCGTAATGAAGCAGTTGCATGGGACAGACAGATAAAGTAATCCATCAGATAAATCAGTTTTTTATTCTACTCATGCTTGTATTCAAAACCTAAGTCCATGAGGGGAGTAGGGTGGGGAGAGATTTCTTTGTTACAGTTTTCTAGACAATTTTCTCTTTCTCATAGTTCAAGTCTTTGTTTACATTGTACAATGTGTGATAAGGCCCAGTAGAAAGATTCATAAACTACATAAAGTGCTTTGAAAATAAAACTTTAGGAGTAAAAAGCAATAATTAAAGCAGATTCCTGGGTTTGATATTCAGCTCAACTATGGCCTGCATTGTCTCCCCTCAAAATTCATATGTTGAAGCCTTAACCCCCAGTGTAACTGCTTTTGAAATTACCTGTGAGATGATGAAAGTTTAATGAGGTCATAACTCGGTAATCCAACAGGGATGGTACCTATTTATATGCAGCACTCTCTCTGTGCACACCAATGAAAGGTTGTGTGAGCACACCTAGAGAAGGCAACCATCTGCAAGCTAGGAAGAGAGCTCTCGCCGGAAACGGACTTGCCTGGAACCTTGATCCTGGACTTGCAGTTTCCAGAACTATGAGGAAGTGAATTTCTCTTGTTAAAGCCACCCAGTGTATGGTATA
This sequence comes from Vicugna pacos, assembly GCF_048564905.1. Classification (NCBI taxonomy): domain Eukaryota; kingdom Metazoa; phylum Chordata; class Mammalia; order Artiodactyla; family Camelidae; genus Vicugna; species Vicugna pacos. The sequence goes on from NC_132988.1 coordinate 31,288,321, forward strand.
TTTTTATGCCATCTTGAGCTGACTAGTACAGATTTTCGTACTGTGAAATGACATGCCGCTGTAACAAATACCTAAAAATGTGGAAGTGGCTTTGGAACTGAGTAATGAGTAGAGGCTAGAGGAGTTTTGAGGTGCGTATTAGAAAAAACCCAGATTGCTGTGAACTGAATATTGGTAGAGAGATGGCCATTAAAGGCCGGTCTGGTGAAGTGTCAGGCAGAAATGAGGAACAGATTATTTAATATTGGAGAAAAGAGAGTCCTTGCTATAAAGTGGTGAACAACTTGGCTGAACTGTGTTCTAGTATTTTGTGGAAGGTAGAGCTTGTGATCCATGAAACTGGATATATAGCTGAGGTTATTTCAAAGCAAAATTTTGAAGGTGTGGTCTGGGTCCTTCTGTCTCCTTACAGCAAAATGTGAAGGGAGATAAATAAATTGAAGAAGGAGTTAAGTAAAAAGGAACCAGAATTTAAAGATCTGAAAAATTCTCAGCTTGTCCCTATTGCAAAAAACCAAGAAAGTATGTTTCAAAGAGAACACTAAGGATGTAGCTGGACTATCATTTGAGAAAGAGATTATGGTATTATGCAAGCAGGAGCCCTGCCAGTTTGAACTGAAAGGGGACAGAGATGAGACAAAATGAAAGATGGAGGACTCTTAGATTCTAAGTAACGAGGTGTCAGAGCTTTTCAACTGCAGACATGCTTTATCATTCAAGAAAAGGGAAGACCCTGAAGATGATACAGAGATCATCAGGGCTGCCACTCCTACCACATGTCTAATAGACAGGGCTGGCTTCTCCTTCCTCTTTAGTTTTAGAGATCAGAATGTCCTGCCCTCTGCCCCAGGGACAGAGCCCTTGCAGAGAGCTGAAGGGCCAGAGCTGCCCTCCAGATCTCTGGGTTTGATTCTGCCACTCTAGGGGGTCTACAGGGCAGAGCATTGAACTGAGAGGGTTATTCTCAAGCCTTTAAATCTAATGGAATTTGCCTTGCTGGGTTTTGGACTTACTTGGTCCATCACTTCTTCCTTCTTTCTGATTTCTCTCCCTGTGTATAATTTATCTGGTATCCCAGGTTCACATTTGGAGAGGAATTTTGTCTAGGGATGAATTATACCTTGAGTCTTCCTCCATGTCTGATTTAGATAATAATCGTTTTATTATATTTTATTTTTTCTGCTTTACATATTTTTTGTTTAACTGAAGTATAGTTGACTTACAATAAAATAGTTTCATGTGTATAACATAGTGATTTGAATTTTTTATAGATTACACACCCTACAGAGTTATCATAAAATATTGACTACATTCACTGTGCTATGTATTACATCTCTGTGACTTATTTATTTTGTAATTGATAGTTTGTACCTCTTAATACCTTTCACCTACTTCGTCCCCCACTGCACCAATAACCACTAGTTTGTTCTCTGTATCTGTGAGTCTGTTTCCGTTTTGTTTATTTGTTTTGGTTTTTAGATTCCACATGAGTAAAAACATACAGTTACTTGTCTTTCTCTATCTGACCTATTTCACTGAGCAGAATACCCTCCAGGTTCATCAGTGTTGTTGCAAATGACAAGATTTTATTCTTTCTTATGGCTGAATAGTATACCATTGTGTAAATATACTACATTTTCTTTATCCATTTATCTGTTGACACCTGGAGTATATGCTCATGCACAAGTTGAGTTGTTTCTTAGTTTTTTAGAGCTTTGTGGGTCTTATGGGCACAAGCCATATTGGCTTTCAGGGATGGGAGTTTGGGGTACCCTTCCCTCCAGTGGGTATCTTAAAATTTGAAGATGTGGTGTCTAAACCCTTTGCTCCTCAGGGAGAAGCTAAGAGATAGGGATTCTGTCCTGATTCTGTGGCACTATGTCAGGAGCAGGATTTCTGGCCAGAACATATCTAAGCCTTCCTTACCATTTTGCTGTGGATATTTCACATTCTTTCAGTGTAGAAGAATTGCTCAGCTAATTTTTGGATCTTTTTCAGAGGGAGTTGCTCTGTGTGTAGCTGTCCATTTGTGGGAGGAGGGGAGCTCAAGAGCCTCCTATGTCATCATCTTGGTTGACTTTCTTGAGTGCCTGTTTTATGTTTTACACTGTCCAGACACTGGAAATACAGAAGTGAATGCCACTAAGTTGTTACCTTATGGAACTTATATCCTATTGGAGAAGGCATAATATAATGTCAGGAAATGGTTAGTTCTGAGAAGAAAAGTAGAGCAGGGTAAAGAAGATAGTGAATGACAGGCTGGGAGGACTGTTTATATAGGATGTTCAGGACGGTCCTCTCTGAAAAAAGTTGATGTTAAAATAGAGACCTCAAAGAAGTGACAAGGAAGTCATATGGCTACCTGCAAAGTACAGCAGCAAAGACCGTGAGAGTAGAGCATGACTGATGTGTTAAAAAAAACTGAAAGAGACCAGTGCTGGAGGATGGTAAGAGAGGGAGAAGGTGGCGAGAGGTCACTGAGGCCAGATCATATAAGGCCTATAGGCTATGGTCAGGAGATATATTTTACTCTGTAATGGAAGCCATTGGACTACCATGTACATTAAAAAAAATCACTCTGCTGCTTTATGGAGAGTAGGCTTTAGTGTTAGGGAGAGAGAAAAACAGAAGCTGTGAAACTAGACAGAGACTGTTATAATAATACATTTTAGAAAGATGGTGGTTTGACTGAGGGTCACTACTTTTCAACCTTGTCTCCTTTCAAGGAACTTAAAAAAATACCAACTCTAAGGCCAAACCCAGAACAACTAATAAGAATATTTGTGGGTGTGGCCAAGCATTGGTAATTTAAAATCTTCCCAGTGATTTCAGTGTGCAGCCGAAGTTGAGAACCACTGTCCAAAGTAGTAACCGTGAAAGTGATAAAAGCGATTGGACTCTAGCTATATTTAATCATTAGGAGCAATGAGATTTTCTAACTGGTTACATGTAGGGCATGAGAACAAAAAAAGCAAAGGGTGATTCCAAACTTTTTGGCCTCAGCAACTGGCAAATAGTTATATGAGAAAACTTTTACTTAAATTTAACCCAAATCTTTTATTTTCAGGTAGTTATCAAATTTACTCAAGTGGTGATAGATGGTATCATTTTCTGTAAAATATGCTTTCATATACATTTTGGACAGAAAAATATATTTGATCTTTTATTTAATATTCCAGTGTATCAAGATTAGAAAACAGAAACCACACTAGTTTTTTTAACAGAGACATTGTGATATGGAAAGTGGTTCATCAGGAGTTAGGCTGACTGGCAAGGCAAAAAGGAGGCACTTAGAGAAAATGAAGTGATAACTACAGAAAGTAGCCACCATCCTTGGGAACGGGGAGATCAAGTGAAGAAGTTAGAATTAGCAGAACCTAAAATCTTACAACCCAAGAACTCCAGAACCCTAGAAGCCCAAGATCTGAGAAGAGAGGAGTACACAGCTGCTTTGGAAGGACCCGTGGAACTGGGACTCAGACCACTTAAGGAAAGGCGCTGCCCACCTGATACTTTTACATTTAAGGTGGTATGGTAAGACTGATTCTGGGACTGTGGTTAGAATCAACTCTTGCTGGAACAAACCTCTTCTGTCGGGGGTGGAGTACAGTTTCTGGAGTACAGTTTCAGGAAGAGCAAAAGCAAGAGGAACAAGTTAATTCCCTCCCCTTCTTGCCTTCCAGTTTAGTGTCTCTACTGTAGAACTTTGTTAGTAGAGAAGCAGCTGGCAAAGGAGAAGTACAGTGTGCTGAGCCCCAGTCGCAGCATTATAAAGCAGAGTATATGAATGTGGAGCTTAATATCTAGCTACAGCCTACCCCTTTGGCTACTTAACATCCATACACATCCTCCTACCCATATTTGAACTTCTATAAACAGCAGTAATAATTTTAATGCCATAGCCTAACAAGATACAAATAACTGTCATATAAAGGAAGATGGTCTCCCTCTCTCTCCAAAAAGAGATCTATATTCCCAAAGTTTCAGCATCTGTCCCAGGACAAAGGCTTGATATCCATCACTGGAGGATGTTAATTACTCCTCAATCTATTTGGATAATCTATAGTCAAAGACTAATTTGAAAGTTAACCAGAAAAAACAGTCCTTGTATAAAATAATACTGGGAAAGGAGGAAAAAGTACTACTACAACTCTAATTTCTATAAGTGATCAAAAGGCCATATGTCTTCCTTTGCCTTTAACCAGTACCTCTACTAGTCAATGTTCTTTATCTTGTAGAGTGACCACAATTTTTATTTTCCAAGTGTTTGAATTCTCAGTGGCCCGGGTTTTTTTCAATTACTGTAATTTTCCATCAACTTTTACTATTGGACATGGAACTTTTAATGGATGTCCCAGAGAATTCTCTATGTTCTAAATATAGTCTTTCCTGTTCCAATTGTATAACAGCAACCTAATTTTCTCTTAATGATCAGAATCTATCATTCCAGCCAATAAAGTAATTCTTATCTTTGTCTGTTGTTCCAGTGTCATAAGGAGCTCAAAATAACTGGTCTCAACTTTCATTCCATAGAACCAATGTTGGTTCTCTAGTAGAATCATTTATATCTTGGAAACTAAGACTTGCAAGCTAGCATAACTCAAAATTGCTGAGTTCAGAAGTAAAAATTCGCCTAGTGAAGTATTCACTGTAATAGTGAAAGGAGTCAGTCTCACTTCCCCTTGATTCTCAAATCCATATATTCTAACAATGGGAGAAATAGTTGACTCAAAGTATATATGGCATTCTGTAAGACATAATTCATTTCTTTGAAAGGGTTGTCTGCCAACTGATGCCACAAGCTGGGCTTCAGTTGGCTGTTCTAGCATTCTGCCAAGCTGGGTGCTTCTGGATAATGAGTTAGATATTAGGATCAGTGAATTCATCAGCATAAGCCCATTGTCATGCTTCCTTTGTGGTTAAATGAGTCCATGCCAGTAGCAATGTTATACAGAGTACCGTGATGATGAATGAGGCATTCAATATGTCTAATGATGTTGGTGCTGGCAGAATTGTAGACTAGGGAGGCAAATTAATACCTAGAATGTATCTATGGTAGAGAGGACAAACCACGTAATGTTACTTATGCAAAAGGTCTAGTGTTTACACTTGCCATCAGGTAGCTGATTGAGTCCCTCAGGGAATAGTGATATCTTGGGGACTCAATCTTCATCTCAACTTTTGGCAAGTTACATACTCAAAACTGGTAGACAGATAAACCTCCTTGGTGAAATTTCATGCTGTTGAGCCCATTTTTAGCCTCTATTCTTGCCACTAAGTCTTTTTCTATGTGTTTTGTTTTGTTTTAGCAAGCACTTAGATGGTGAGTTGAGAGACTGAATGATTAGCAAGTGCTTAGATGGTTAAAGAGACTGAATGCCATCCATAAAACATACCGTCTGTCTACGGGATTATTAGATTCTCCTCTGCATGTGATGCTCTTTTGTGAACGTTAACATGAAACAAATATCCCCACTCTTTGGCCCATTCTGAGAGGTCCTTCCAGCTACTCTTTAGTCCTTGTCATTAATCTTCTAGTGCTGCTCTTTCAAATTACTTGGCTGTTGAGCTAAATATCTAGCTACTGATCACTTTAGATCTGCATTTCTCAGTCTATACAAAATTGAAAACCAGGTGAATTGCTTGAAATGCTACTCATAAAGAGGATTACCTCACCAGTTTCTTTCTGAGCATTGCTAGATGGGTATGTAAGTGTAGCAGTCCATTTGCAGGTTGTGATGAAATACTATGCAGAACCATCTAAAAACTGGTTTTTTTCTGCCTCACTCAGATGATCAAAAGTAATTCCCTATGAAGCATGGATTGTGGTTTAGGGGAGAAGAGACAATGAAGCAGGAGTAGGTGACATAGGAATATGGGTAAAGTCCAAGTGACCACTTGTACTGAAGCTTGGTTCTGCTGCAGAGCTTTTTATTACTCCAGGCTCCACTTACAGCTGACAGCCTTTGAGGCTGCTTGATAAATGGGTCTCAGAGTGTGCTCAAATATGGTATATATTGCCTCCAAAATCCAAACAGACCCATCAAGCATTGTACCTCTTTTTAAATAGTAGGTGGGTTCAAGGTTCAATATCTTGTCTTGCACTTTGGAGGAAATCTACCAATATATTCTGGTACCTCCTGAAATGGCTAAAAGGTAATAGGCTCCTGCATTTTCATTTACAAATGAAAAATTTTCTGTGCCAGCCAAGAGATTTTAAGCTGCGTAGCTCCTCTTTAAAGTTGCAGTGTTTCAGGGATAACTTAAAGCACTGGATTACTCAGCAAATAGATTCTACAGGATTTAACTTTTGTTTTAATGAAATAGTTAAGTGGCTAGTGATGGGAGTTGTACAATAGGGAAGCACCCAGTGAGTATAGAAACTACACAGTATGCCTCCAGACTCTACCCATGCCCATTCTTTGCTTATTGCAGATGGCACCCGTTCACCAGATCATGGCCCTCTTTCTGAGCCTGAATGTTTTCTCTAACATCAACACAGGGATTAAACAACCCAACCAACTGATAAGAATTGAAACCAGTTGGCCATTCCGTAAAACTCCTGCATGAGAATCACTAGAATGTTTGTTAAAAATTTCCTGGGCCCACATTAGTGCTTGTTGAATAAGAATGACTAGGATAAGGATTTTATAGTTTAACTGATAGTGATGAACAACATATTAATGACCCTCAGGTTGACTAAACTGTTTGTGACCCTCAGGTTGACTAAAGGTTTGTGTCTTTCTGATATAGGCTCCTATCTCCCTTTTCTTGAAGCATTCACTATAGAACATTTGTAATTGTAAATTTATTCTCTGCCCCTTTGATATATAATCTTCTACCAGCCTCTTGCCAAATTGAAAGTCCAAGGATGTCTTTCTCAAGGACCTAGGACTATCCCCTTTAAATGTAATCATCAAAAAAGAGAGCACCCATATCTCTCAGACTGTGCGGGAGGGTGGGAATCTAATGTCCATAAGAACTAATTAGCAATACAGATGATTTAATCATATTGCCAACCTCCTCAATAATGTCCTCCAGTGATTTTCCATTAGCTCACCATAGGGCTTAAGTAGTCTCCTGCCTTGTGTTTCAGCAGAGTTGAGTTCAGTCTCTCTCCCCTATTGTAATAGTCTTGAATAAAATCTTTGGTTGTTTAACTTGTGCAATTTTTCTTTGATGGTTCCACAGGTAATTTTATTAATATTCAAATACTACAAGAAAAACATCACTAGATTGTGATAAGTAATCTTAAGAGAATTAAGCAATTATTAACAAACACACAGAAAATCCTCCACAAGAACCATTTACTGTTTCTGACCCATTATTAGCAGAGATTGGTCTTTGAAATGGCTTTTTCAATGGGAAGATTTTGGCAAAGTGAAAACTCTTGTTTAGTAAACCTGTCAGTAGGTGCCCATATTTGTGAGAAGGCTGGTTAGGACAAGTAGTGAAGTCTGTGGTAATGATTCAGAATGATGCTAATAAACATATAAATGAGATATTACCGTAAGAGTAGAACAGGCTTAGAAAAATATTAGAATAAATTATCAGCACCCAAACTTTGCCATATTATCTTATAAGCTCAGTTACTTTCCATATCTTCTGAGGAAAGTTACTCCTGGTAGAACATGTCAGCATTCTATTATGTGGGAGCTGCTGTATCCAGTATAAAGGATCTCAGCCCTTCTTATATGAATGTATAAATGGTAGCCATCAAGCTGCATGCCCAGAGGTTTTGGTGGGAGATGGCAGAATAAAATTGTCATATGGACCTTTCAAGCTATCTCGGCACCCTTTCATTAATGTGACCAGAGTCAGCAAGGAGGGTGATCTTCTATAGGTCATTCAGTGTCTCTGGGCATTAGTTTATTTTTTTATTTGTAAAATAAAGGAGGCTTAATTCACATTGTAAATATTTGTGTGCATTTTGACTTCTCACTTCCCAATCTGTTTTCTCAATGCAAGTCAATGGTTCAGTGATTCCATGAGTCTGTGAAACAGGATTCTGTTTTTGATGTGGTTTCAGTATTTGCATAACCTAAGAATCCAGAAGCTTGAGTTCAGTAAGAATTATTCTGTGAGATGACCATTCCCCTGGAATATTTTACCCACTTTTTCTTCCTCACATGCTGGACATACTGTTTTTAGGTGATTAAGTCAGATGCACCATTTGGATTATAATCAGGACTATTAAAGTGATGATGGATATTGAACAACTTGAGGATGGAAGAAAAATGTCTTTCATATGTGCTCAGTTTTGTCCTATTATATGTAGGAATTTAATACTGCTATTTGGGTTTTTTTTATAGCACAAATTACTTGAAATTCTATTTGCTTCTTTCTTAGTGTAAAAGAATTTTTGTAATCCATATTAATGTTCATGGCTATCAGTGTTTTCTGGATATAATTATACATAAAACTAACCATAATCTCAGGGGCATTTTTTCTTTCTTTCACCTATTTAAATACTAGTATCATAAAGATTGGCTGAATGCCTATTCTGTGGCTCTGCTAACTGCTGAGGATACAAATATCAAAAAAATGTAGCAAATAACTACAATATAGGGATGTAAGTGCTAATAGAACTAGGCACTAATTATTAAAGGAGTAGTAAGGATGGTATGATGACTTCATGGGAGAAGCCAGAGTTTTGTCTGGGAGAGCTTCAGAGAGAATGTGATATTTGACCTGACTCTTGTGCAAAGAGCAGGGGTTTGCTATTTGTAAAAAGAAAAAAAATTGGGAAAGAGAAGAGCAGAGGATGAAAGATTGTAAGGAAAGAGTTTGTGAGAAATGATTTTCTAATCAAAGATATGAAAGCCTTTTGCACCAATTTCTTTATCTGCATTTCCAATAGGAAGTTGCTAGCCTTGGCCTTACAATGCAATTCAGTGGGATACTGATGAAATGATAACTGGGCCGTTACTAAAATTCATGAACATTTTCCCATGGAAAATCGTCATAAAGTCTGTTGTTCTCACAGATTCATGAGTCTGTAAAGGAAAAGGCCTATAAAGAGAAACACTTGTGCTCATGGATGTAAAATGTTATACCTTCTGCTTGACTGGAACCTCTGTGTAGTAACAGAGTGTAAATGCTACTGATGCAGACCTCCCTTTTTCAGTCGAGGAGTGTTCCCTGTTTGGTTCTTTTGTATTTGCTCCAGATGATACTGAAGACACAATAATCACTTTGGCATCAGTTTTTTCCTCTTTTTTGCAGGCTAAGAGAAAAAAAAATCAATTTGACCAACAACAACTTGAAAGAGAACAAGCAGCCTTTAAGTAAGTGTGGGTTAGTTGTTTTCAGATGCTTATTGGGGCTCTTTCAGATTATCATACAATTTTGATGTCTCCTCCTTAAGCACTGTTCTGTGGCTTATTAGTCAGTATTATCAATCACTGCCTCATGAAGAAAATCAAAGTCATGTTACTTAAAAAGGAGGATATAATACATTTGTTTACTCAATATCAAAACTTACATAAGAATGTATGTAACATGTTCTCTGATGACAAGAGAAACTTAAATGAGATAATACTGCTTGGATGACTGCACATCTCTAGTAAGTTGTATATATTTTAGGCCTTAAATTAGTGTTATTTTAGACTAATAATAATTAGAGATACTTTGCCTTTATTATTATTTTGAAATACTGGGAAAAGAGATTTGTTTTGAAGTTTTTTCCTTTAATTGAAGTCACGTTGAGGACATTTTAGGAAGCTCACTGATGTCTTCCTAGGAATTTAAATCTCTCATAGTTTCTTCATTTTAGGTATCTTTCCAGTAGAAAAGCTTATATTTCTGGCATATTCTAAAGCCTAAAAGGATATTCAGTGGTCACTGTAACAAGAAACTCTATTTACAAAGATGTTTAGAGCACATAGGTTCTTAAGGGATTAAAGATCTTATTTCATTTCTTCTTATTGGAAAAAGAGGAATCAAGTGATGCACGTGCAGCGCAGGTCCTGGAGTTCTGAGCTCAAGTAATATGTAAAACTTTATGAACTGACTTACGCACTTTCCAAGTTGGATTTGTTATACATATGGGTATCAGTTTCTTAGTTTTCTCAGCATTTTTAGGGGCTTAACTGCTGGGTATTCTTTTACTGCTTTGGTTGACTTGTGCTGCCCAAAATTTTCTGAAAAAAAAAAAACTGACTTAATGCTTTGCCAGAGGAAATGACACATAGCCTTGTTGGCTTTATTTAGTTGTAACAGAGATAAAAGAACCATTGTACACATAATATTTGGCACTATATTGTAGCTTGGGTTTATTCTATCATAGCAAAGAAATTAGACTACTGTTGAGAGAGAAAACACTGTATATTACATTCGAGTGCTTCTTTTCCGTATTGGTGGAGTCAAAATCCTAGTAATACTCACAAAATTTTTTTTAAAATAAATCAAATATTCCTTATGAAATTAAAGTGGGGTTCTTTTCAGCATAAGAACTAATCAGTTGATCATTTAAAGAAATACTACATTCATCTGAATGTGAGAAGTTAGCCTAATGCAAAGTTAGAGAGTATAGTTCACAAGACTACCCTCACTTCTGATACTAATCACAAATTTGGGGGTTCCCAAGAAGGTTCTCCTTTCAGGTTCAAAAATTTACTAAGATCACAGAACTCACTGAAAGCTCTTACAGTCAACGGTTGTAGTTTATCGCAGTGAAAGGATACAGATTAAAATCATCCAAAGGAAGAAGTGTATGGGGCAGAGTCCAGGAGCATTCCAAACATGGTGCTTCCAGCTGTCCTCTGCCCCTGTAGTCATGGACAGCCAGCAATGATGTGTGATAATTCAGAGTATCGCTAACTGAGGAAGCTTGTCTGAGCCTTAATGTCCAGAATTTTATTGGGGCTCCATGGTTTACTGCCCACATAGTTGACCTTCTGTCGTCATCCCTCCTGGAGGTAGTATTGTTACTACAGGGCCCAAAACTCCCATGATGATTCACATGGTTAGACTGTTAGGTGGTCAGGGCCCCAAGTAAGTAAAGACGTTCTTCCTAGAGAACACCTCCTAATCAAAGAGGGCAAAAGCAGACATTTCTTTGAGTAAGGTTAATTCTTTAATACCCCGAAATCAGTATGAATAACTCTGAGAAAGAGCTGAACATTTTGGAGGTAAAGTCTGTCTTTTAGATTGTGGTGGTGATGATGATGATGATGATGAGGATGATGATGATGATGATGATATTTTTGTTGAAGAAGCTTCATGAATTGTCCAAAGCAATCAGCTAGGAACCAGAAAGTCTCAGTTGGTTTCTCCCTGGTTTGTGTGTGTATTAGTCATGTAATCCTAAAAGCTGTTTTATTTTGCTGAACTCCAGTTTCATGGATGATGAAACCAGAAACATCAATCCTAGCTATTTCACTAGATTGTAGTGAAATCTAAATCATAAAAAGTGTAAAAGTGCTTCACAAAGTTCTGTACAAGTGTAATTTATGATATTTAATATCTCCAAAAAAGAGCTGGCATTTATGAGTAATCGAATCATTTGGTTAGTAATTTTTGACTTCAAATTGTAAAAAATACTGTTAGCAAGGGCCATGACTATTTTTAAATAGAATTTACTGCTATAATACAAAGAATAAATGTTTAAATATTTTATTTCAGATATATGATCTCTAGTATAGACTGCAGGGCAGTTTTATAGACAAAACTCTTTTGTTTACAAAAGTAAAAAGTACAAGCTTTAAAGAGAGATAGTTTAAGAAACATGGAATCACTGGGAAACAAATTATGCATATAATGCATTGATCCACACACCTTACATGGATTATTTTATCATTAACAGTGAAAGGTCTAACCATGGCAGAAATAGAGTCTGCTGAAGCATTTCATAATTTAAGAAATAATGTCAAATACAATCGGAACTAGTAGGAATCTGCCTTTGGACAGTACTCTGTGCTTTCTGTATAAATAGACATTATTTAATTTGTTTAGCAAAATGCAGCTGCTGACAAATAATGCTTGTACTTTTTTGAGACTGTTATCTTTTGAGAAGCTGAATAACCGACAGTTAACATTCCAGCTACATGCAGAACATTTCATTTAAAGAACACTTGTAGGCAGAAAATATATCCGTGCACACCCGTTGACTTTTGTTAGCAGTTATAAACTTGATATATTGTCCTAGTTTGTTCCTTTTGTTGGAAAAAGAAAAGGGAGGAATTATGCATCTGGCTCCTGTCCTGAAGTTGAGCCCAAGAGGGAGGTGATGCAGGGTGAAGACTTAGAATCCTTGCACCAAATCAGTGTCTTGCTGACACCATGAAGCTGTGTATACTTATGAAGTGCCAAGGTTCTCTGCACAGGCCCTGTTACCCACCTCTAATTCTTTCATACACAAGATCTTCCAGATGTTCCTGAGGAGAATGTGTCTCTTTATAATAAAAGTTATATTAGCTATCATTTTCCACATACTCCTATGGTACCCATTTACAAGAATTTGTAGTACATTCCCAAACATCTGCAGGTAGTATCTCCATAATTAGTTTTGAAATTACTAGCCACCTGTCAGCACAGGGATTACTACTATGAAGAATGTCAAATGGGAATTAAAGTTTTTCATTAGGTCACCAGCATTCTACCATAGACATATGGTGGGCAGATAGGACTGTTCCAGCACACAATTTTATTAGGTACAGTAAATTTGGAGGCTACATACTCCACTGTTACTGCATATGCATATTTACTGTGTGCATATGTATTCAGCACTAACTGAAAACTGTTTAGGATGGTAGTAGTACCTTGGGGTTTGAGTTATAGATGAAAAAGAGATGCTTGGCTTCTTCACTTCTTGTACTGAAATATATTTGCTTAAAAAGCAACTGGAGCTATGTAGAAAACATGTTGCTTTTCCTCATGAAAATGCCATGAAGTTTAATTTTGTAAATGAGTAACTATATTAGAGAGAATAACTTTTAGGAATTAGGGAGGGGAAGAGAACAGAAGAGTTGGGAAGCTGAAGAACAAGTTTGATGGATGTGGTGAAACAACTATTAAATATCTCATAGTGCCTGTGTGAGAAAGAACTGATTTGCCTTTGACCTCTCCTTACTCTTCCAGGACTAAAAGGTTATATTTGAAAACTTATGATGTGACATTTACAGGTGCTGTATTGATCATTTAATATATGTTATTTAATTTGCATAATAACACTTCGAGTTAGGATTTATCATCGTCACCATCATCATCATCATCGTGTTGTGAGAGATGAGAAATCAAAGACTGCTCACAGTCACATAGCTAGTCAGTAGTGAAACTAGGACTTCGACCATCTGCCCTGGGTATTTGAAGTCATCAGTGATCTCCATGCTGCTGAACCCAATGGGCTTTTTCTCCGTCTTCTTATTTGACCCAGTAGTAGAATTTGAATAATGTCATAAATACTCCTTCAAATATTTTTTATGCCCTCTTGGCTTCAAGGATAAGATATACTCCCTATTTTCCTCTTTCTAGACACTCTTCAAGTCTTACGTGGTGCTTCTGAATCTTCCCAGGGCTCAGTCCTGCTCTTTTCTTTCCTATTTAATTCACTAACTGGGTGATTTCATCTAGTTTCAAAACTTCAATACCATCTCTAGGCAAATGGCTCCCCATGCATGTCTCCAGACTACTCTTCACCAGGCTCAGGGCCCCCTTCAGACTTAGCATTTTTCTGTCTTTTCCTCTGTGTGGCTGGTCAGAGAAAGATAAGACCTGAGGTTCCAACTTTGACTCAGAGGCCCTTTAGGTCTGCAGCGTAACACATAGCAGATTCTAGCTTACTGATACAGTCTTCGTTTGAGTTTAGGACCCAATGCCTGCCTAATAAAATGAATTTTTTTCCCCTTTCTTTCTTTTTCCTTTGCCAATATTCCCTGTGGTCTGCTTCCTTAGGAGCCTTATGGGAAGGGACATTCTCTATGGTCTGGGGCAAGATTCAGGTATTTCTAGATCATCTGGCTAAAAACACCTTATTAAATCTAAATCCCACTTCAACTTTTAACAGTTGGACTTGTACAGTAACATACTTTTTGAGGGAAATTATAAGCATATTGAACTAGAGAATGTATAGTAAGTATGTTTAGGTGTTAGCTTTTCAAAGGAATTTCAATCACTCCTATATGATTTGACATACTAAGATATGATATGATATGTATGCTTTATAAAACTTGGTGGGCTTTTCAGTAGGGCTCACCTGGGCCAAGATTGGATTTGTTTCTTGGAAATATCAAGGATGGTTTTTAAGAGGTAATAAAATTCAAATTGTCTTCAGGCTTTTAAATAAAGGACAGGAATTTGGAAGGATTACACAAGCTGGGGAAATGGCGGATTAACAGTTCTGCTGGTGAAAACAAGAAGGCACATCTGGGAAGTTACAGGTAGCATGGCAAGCGTATAGAATGGATGCAGAAAGTGGCAGGGTGATGCCAAAAGGTGGGCAGAATAAGAAACATGAATTGTCTTGAACTTGAGAAGGCCTGTAAATGGCATCTTTGTTTTTCCAGCTTTAGTTATAAATCAGTTGAGTGATAAAATGGTGTCAACAGAACTAAACATCAACTTTATTAATGATCAGATCCATATGGGAGAAAGTGACATGAATGCGTGACAACAGTGGTCTCCTTATTACTGAAGTTCAGAATTAGGCAGACTTACCCAGTTACAGTGGTGGCCACACACAATGTAGGTCACCACACATGGAGCCCTGCTTTTGTGAAAACTACTACAAAGAAGAGTAGAGAAAAATGTTAGCTCTCTGACTCCCACTGAGAAAGAAGGGGAAGCAACCAAGCTTTCTCAGACTTTCCAATCAGAAAATAAATACTACTTCAATGAGGAGGATTCAGGAGTGGGTTAAAGACCTGGAGTGTTTAGCAGACTAGAGAAATGGAGAAAGCAGTGTTACCCATACCCCTAACCCACGATGGAATTTTTTGTGCAGTGAGAAGTGACTGAAGAACTTTAAGCAGTAAATCAAGGCATATTTGTTTCGTGGTTGGATGTGGGGTTTGGTGGGTAGACACAGGGCACTTGGGGCCTTTAGTGTTAAGCTACAGGTTTTAAATGAGTTTAGGAGGCAACAGAGAGCCATTGACATTACTGAGCAGGAAATGGTTCATCTGTCAGTGATGTGCAGGACTGAAGGGATTTGAGATGAATTGGAAAAGGGGAACCCAAGTAGAAAACATTGACAATTGTGTGGTAGGCAATAACTGCAAATACTGAGGTGTTTTAGAGATGAAAAGAAGTAACAAGTATGAGTAGCATTAGTAAGAATGGATAAATAGAACTTGATTAAGTGGTTGAAGAGAGAGGGAGGGATAAATCAAACCTCAACCTTGGGTTACTCTGCCCATGTGATCAGGAGACTAATGGACCAAATTAACAGATAGAGAAGAAGAAGATGCTGGTTGGAGGAGAAGAACGTGGTAGACTCATGATAATTGGATGTGAATATCTGAAATTTGGGATAAGACTTAGTTTATTTAGATTTGAGAGGTTTTCCAACCAAAATACAAGTTCAGTATATGACATTAATATAAGATAATGCATGAAGAGACAAGAGAGTAAGACTGAGATCTGAGGCATAATATATAGGGAATATAAAGAGAAAAAATAAGCTAGGATAGTGGAAGGAGAACTGGAGAAATAAATTCAGGCTAACTATACACTAGAAATCATTAGATAACTGTTGAAAATAGTGGTTACTTATTGATGAAGACTACAAATTCTGTAAAACTTTTCCTTCTTGACAGTTGTATTGAACACAGTGTGAAGATTAATGTTTATTGAGGTTTTTGGTATGTGGTATTGTCAGATTAAGGAGGATAGAGAAAGTATACCAATGAAAATGGAGGCTATAGGTGATTTAGTCAGAATTGAACAAAGATACTCTTTTTTAAAAATTTTAGTTTATTTACTTATTTATTTATTTTAACATTTTTTATTGATTTATAATCATTTTACAATGTTGTTTCAAATTCCAGTGTAGAGCACAATTTCTCAGTTATATATGAACATGTATATATTCATTGTCACATTTTTTTCTCTGTGAGCTACCATAAGATCTCGTACATATTTCCCTGTGCTATACAGTATAATCTTGTTTATCTATTCTACATTTTGAAATCCCAGTCTATCCCTTCCCACCCCCCACCCCCTTGGCAACCACAAGTTTGTATTCTAAGTCTATGAGTCTGTTTCTGTTTTGTATTTATGTTTTGTTTGTTTGTTTGTTTGTTTTTGATTCCACATATGAGCAATCTCATATGGTATTTTTCTTTCTCTTTCTGGCTTACTTCACTTAGAATGACATTCTCCAGGAGCATCCATGTTGCTGCAAATGGCATTATGTTATCGGTTTTTATGGCTGAGTAGTATTCCATTGTATAAGTATACCACCTCTTCTTTATCCAGTCATCTGCTGATGGACATTTAGGCTGTCTCCATGTCTTGGCTATTGTAAATAGTGCTGCTATGAACATTGGGATGCAGGTGTCATTTTGAAGTAGGGTTCCTTCTGGATATATGCCCAGCACTGGGATGACTGGGTCATATGGTAAGTCTATTCCTAGTTTTTTGAGGAATCTCCATACTGTTTTTCACAGTGGCTGCACCAAACTGCATTCCCATCAGCAGTGTAGGAGGGTTCCCTTTTCTCCACAGCCTCTCCAGCATGTGTCATTTGTGGACTTTTGAATGATGGCCATTCTAACTGGTGTGAGGTGATACCTCATGGTAGTTTTGATTTTCATTTCTTTGATAATTAGTGATATTGAGCTTTTTTTCATGTGCCTATTGATCATTTGTATTTCTTCATTGGAGAATTGCTTGTTTAGGTCTTCTGCCCATTTTTGGATTGGGTTGTTTGTTTCTTTCTTACTAAGTCGTATGACCTGCTTATATATTCTGGAGATCAAGCGTTTGTCAGTTTCATTTGCAAAAATTTTCTCCCATTCCGTAGGTTGTCTTTTTGTTTTATTTATGGTTTCCTTTGCTGTGCAGAAGCTTGTAAGTTTCATTAGGTCCCATTTGTTTATTCTTGCTTTTATTTCTATTGCTTGAGTAGACTGTTCTAGGAGAACATTTTTGAGATATATGTCAGATAATGCTTTGCCTGTATTTTCTTCTAGGAGGTTTATTGTATCTTGTCTTATGTTTAGGTCTGATCCATTTTGAGTTTATTTTTGTGTGTGGTGTAAGGGAGTGTTCTAGCTTCCTTACTTTACATGCTGCTGTCCAGTTTTCCCAACACCATTTGCTGAAGAGACTGTCTTTATTCCATTGTATATTCTTGCCTCCTTTGTTGAAGATTAGTTGACTGAAAGTTTGTGGGTTCATTTCTGGGCTCTCTATCTATTCCATTGGTCTATATGTCTGTTTTTGTACCAATACCATGCTGTCTTGATGACTGTAGCTCTATAGTATTGTCTGAAGTCTGGGAGAGTTATTCCTCCAGCCTCTTTCTTTTTCTTCAGTAATGCTTTGACAATTCTAGGTCTTTGATTTTTCCATATAAATTTTATTATGATTTTACTAGAACAAAGATACTCTTGAAGGCAGTAAAGGAACTAATAAAGGAGAAGTGAGGTAGGGGTGGAGTTGGGTGTCAGTTAGAAAGGAATTGGAGCTTGGGAAAAGATAGCCAATGAAAGGTTTGTGCCAAGGTTTCTAAGTGTGAATGATAGATATTTAGAAAGTTAGAGGTTAGGAATGGTTTTTTTCTTCACTTACTGTCAAGTAAAGTTATTAAGTGCTTGATAACAAGCTGTATAATTCAAGAGAAGGTATATTTTGGGAAGCTGTGTGTAAGAAATCCACCCTAATTTACTTACACAGTAGACTTCTCTCTTCCTATTAGTAGAGATTGGCTGTGAGAGAATTCTGAATCCCTTATTGTTTTCTTTCCTTTGCTTTGCTTGCATTCAGGTATAAAACCTAACAGAATAAAACAATATGTGTGGAATTAATTATCAGACATCATAATTCTTTCAGGTGTGCTTAATGAGACCCCTGGGTCTTGAACTCTCTGAAGAAAAACTGATATATGCTATTTCTAATTATTCCAGTGTCTAAGCATTCAATATCCAGAAAGTGAGTCCTTCAAAATATTTCTTTTACCAAGTTTTAAGAGAAATATTTAATCTGTAATATGGTTAAACCTTGTGATTCTTCCCATAGTGTGGAGTTTCTCTGCCAAGTGAGACTGGCTTCTACTGTATAAATCAGAGCTTTGTTATGTATTAGTTGGCTCAGGGGATATTACAGAAAAATTTCTCTATACATCATTTAGCTTAGAGGAATTTCTGGGAATGCTTTTTTGCCTATTAATTAGCAAAAAAAGAACCCTTCTAATATTTATTTGACATTTTTTGTTCATAAAATCCTTTCTTTCAATAACTATCATTTAGAAGATAGTGTTACAGGTTGGAAAAGAAATTTTCTGTTTCAGAGGAGCTATCTTTTCTCCTGAAATTAAAACATTGACAAGATTTAAGGTTATTACATAGAATGGATCAAACTTCTCAGTGCAGGGATCCCTTCTATAAAACCCCTGATGATTGATTATCTAGCCTCTGCTTGATTAATTATTTTGCGCAAGTCTTTTTTTTTTGTATTGAATCAAAATCTACATTTCAATGTCATCAAATTTATTAATCAATACACAGGTACACCTTTTGATACTTTGCTCTGCCTCTTATGACTATTTTTTAAAATATTTGAAAGCAGCCATTTTATCATGGTGTCTCACCCTTATGTCTTCTTTTCGTTGGGTATAAAGTTCCTTTTACCACTACCACTATTCAAGCACATGGCCTCCAGTTTTTTCTATTTCTAAGATGTACACTTCTGGATAATGCATTTAATCAAAGCTCTTGGTGTTGAAGAACTAGCCTTGACTTTTGGGCTAAATTGCAATTTAGCTAGATTTGCTTTTTCCAAATTTAATCAAAATAATTTTGAATGTGCATAGATTCATGAAAGGAATCGATTTTATTCTAGACTGTAGAAAAGGTTTTGATTAAGTAGAGAGTGGATGAGACCAGAAATAAAATGGGAGGTTCAGATACTAGAAAGGTAGATTTGTACTTCTTCCATTACTTGCCCATTCTTCAAAGATTTACACTTTCATCAGTTAGAAAACCAATAGCAAATGCTCTATTGTATGAGAAGTTTGATAAGATGAACAACTTACTACTTCCTCATCTATCCCTACAATTTTTCTTTCTATATCTGTTATATTCATCCTTATCTATATCAATTCTGTAACTTTACAGTTAATGAAACATGGCCAATGGTGACAATGACAGGCAGAGGGGTACAGTAATCTGGAAGGTATAAGCCATCACAGGAAAGAAGAGAACAAGGAACATCCTTTGGTGTTCTCTATTTTTGATGTTAAAGAAAGCCCCTCAGCATCTAGCAAAACTATTGGCCTCCACTCATGAAACAGTAGAGGTCACTCTGGCAGTCTCCCCTTCTAGGCAAGGTGAATAATCATATCTAATTGAATTCATGCTCACTGTGAAGATATAACTTCATAATTTTCCTTCTTGGCTCCTCCAGAGTGGGACTGTAAGATGTCGCTGTCTACTTTGTATATTGCCAGCATATCATGTAGAGCCATCTCTAAATATGGCCCATTGTTTTTCTCTGCAGTCAGATAGTCATGAAGAACTCCCCATGAGAGCATAGGTGCAGGTTGAGAGAGAGGAGAAAGAAGATAATGTAGCAGTAATAGGGTCCACGGACTCTAGGCTACTTGCTCATGCAATTTATGTGTGGATTTAAGAATCTGCTCAAGCCTAATGTTATATATTCCACTTTTATTGGATGATGAATGTTGCAGTGTAGGCCCAAATTTAAGATATGATGATTTAGACAACACCCAATTCAAGATGGGACGCTCAAGTCTTATGGTAACTTTGTGGGCTGTTGCCAAACCTTCAGTCTCTATTAAGTTCCGGTAGCATACCGAAAGCTTTATTTATTTATTTATTTTTTCAAAAGGAGAATAGTTATCTTCAGGGGAGAGCAGAGCTTTGTTTAAAATCCAATAGGTCTGTACTGTGATTTACCTATAGAGGCCTGACAAGAGCTCCATACAGCATTCCTATCTGCCTGAGACACTCTAAGGACTACTGGGTTAGTGGGACCATGTCACCAAGTCTCACAGCTGTTTGCACATCATCTTTGGAAAGTTACAGTACCTTATCTTGTTCTGGGTGCCATTCAAAACTAGCAGCTCTTTGGCTTACTTGGAAAAAGGATCAGAGAAGCATGCCTAAATGAGATACATGTTCTCTCCATAAACTAAAGATGCCCATGAAGCACTCAGCTTCTTTCTGAATGGTAAGGGGAGTCAGATGCAGCAGTTTGACCTTAATTTTGGAAGGGATAGAAGCGAAGAATGATATTTACAGTTTTAAATTGTTGAATTAATGAAAAGAATAACATTTTGTGATGTGAAAATTATACAAAACTCAAACTTCATGAATTTGAAAATTCATCTATGAAAAATATGAGCCTCTAAATAAAGTTTTATTGGAATACAGCCCCACCCATCTGTTTATGCCATCTCTATGGCTTCTTCCATACTAAAACAGCAGAGTTGACTAGTTATGACAGAGATAGTATAATTCACAAAACCTGCAATATTTATTATTTGGTCTTTTACAGAAAATGTTTACCACTTCCTGCAGTTCTAGTCTAATAAATCTAGAAAATCTAAGTGAAATGGAAAAAAAAATCTGGGAAAATATCAAACACCAAAATTTAAATTAGAAATATGAGACTTCAAATGTAAGACTAACAAGTGTAGAATAAATTTAGAAATATAGGTGACTCCATTTAACATTTGATGAATCAGATAATCATCCTTCCATAAAACATAAAAGTAACATATACAAAATATAAATATAAAATATGAATTGTACTGATGAATAGAAAATATTAAAATTATCCCAGTTAATTTTTAAAGCCAGTATAATACTGTATCTAAAGTGAAAAACTGAAAACAGTCTTTAAAATGAGAGAATTGGGTAGGTAAATTATGTTGTATTAAGTGGTTGGAAAATTATTACATAACCAATAAAACCTATTAATGTTAATATAATCATACAATATGTAAATTGCTAATGATACAATGTTAAGTGAAAAAAACAGTATATGAAATTGTATATATCTTGTATTACTTGCATGTATAAAAGACAAAAAGGAGACAAAAGTATTATAAGTGAACATACCAATGCTTACACTGTTCTTGTTAAGGTAGTGAGATTATATAAGGTTTTCAAAAAAAATCTATATAAATAAATCTTTCATAATATGGTTGTATTAACTTTATTATAAAAGGAAAATTCAAATTAAAAAAATATCACCCACATCATTTTTATATGAGTTACTGATAATCCAGCTTCTCACAGTTTTGTAGCAAATCTATTTTTTAGACTATATACAATATTTTACTTGCCCCTACTAAATTTCATCATGCTAATTTTGGCTTCTCTTTATAGAAAATTAAATTTTTCATTGTTGCATCTGATTTTTTATCCTTACGACATCTGTGCATTTGATCAACGCATTTTATTTTTTGCTTTTATCCAAATTTTTTATAACAATATTTACTACTAAAATTAGAAACCACTGTCTTGAAGTTTTTGACGTACCTTCTAAATATCAAGTACAGTAGACTAATCTCTGTTCCCATTTCTCTATATTCATGCAGTGTTGACCTCTGTCTCCTGAAATGTTCTTTCCTCTTGAACACAGCCTGTACTCGTTTTCTACTATTATTCTTACCACCTAGATGGAAGCATTCTTAAGGTTGTATATATTCTGACCACTATTCTTTTTCTGTTATTTTCCTTGGAGTATCTTATCTGCTTCCAATTTTCTAAACATCTCCTCTGTGAAGATGGCTCCCACTTATCTATCTGAGGTCTCTTCCTCTGAGTTCTAGACCTGTATTTCTAAATGCTTCCTTGACATCTCCACCTGATAGTTCTGCTGGAACTTGAACTCAACACTCCCCAAACTCTGTTTCCTTTGATGACAACGCTATTCTTGTTATCTAATTTTGGATTTGTATTTGACATTTGTCCAGTTTCCTTTACCTAGTTAGTTGCCATTGGGTGAGTTCTGTATAAGCAGCGTTTCTTGGTCTTTTCACCCAGATTGAGAGGCAATGTGCAGAGCTGTTAGGTCCTGGTCTCTACTTACAGACCGCTTGAGTTCAAGTTAGGGCTTTACTGCAAACTGCTGTGTGACTTTGGGTAATTTTCATAAGCTTTCTGTGTCTCAGCTTCCTCATTTGTAAATTGGAGATGGCAATATTTTTAGCCATATAACTCATAGATTAAAAGATAAAATGTTATGTCCTAGAATAATGGTGCTCAATAAATTCTATCTATTATTATTATTATTTCCATTCCAAATGCTATACCACCTTATTTTAGGCTCTTTATTTTTAGGTTCAGCTGCTATTGTTTTATGTCAAGAGTGTATAATTTGCTTCTGCAGAATAGATCTATATTATTTTATTTGAAATAAGCAATTCTTAAATTTATATGGAATCCACTGAATTCTACTAAGATTTATGCCTTTATGTGACTTCTGATTCAGTAAGTGGAAAAAGTGCACAGTGGAACATTTTATTTCCATGATACAGTGGGGCATTTAGTGTGAAACCAGCAGGTTAAGAAGAAGCCTTAAAAAATCCAAAGACAGATGTACAGTTTGGAATGCAAAAATGAAGCAAAACAGAAGTGCTCACGCAATATCAACTCAGGCAAAATTAGTTTGGGGAGAATTTACGGGTCAGAAAATCTCAGAACAGGGAACAGGAAGCTGTGGTATAGCCTCTGGACGTCTCTGCAAGGATTATTTGGTTAAGCAGCAACATCAAGTAATTCCTCTCTGTAGAGTCATATGCACTCTGGATCACGATGTACAAGAGACACAGAGTTCTCTTTTCTGTTTTTCTTTCATCTGCAAACAACCACTTTTTACCTCAGTCAAGCCATTTGCTCAGAATGAAAACCTCATTTATATAATCATTTTACATGCTTCTACTGCTAATTTGCAAATTATTTCTCTGAAAAACATGGTATTTTCTCAATTCTCATTGTGTATTTAATACTGCTAATTTTAAATGGTTCTATTTTGAACTTTTTACCAAATGCACATCTTGGTAGCATAGAAAGAGTTCACACAGTTTTCAGTTTCTTTGCATCATGGTGTCTTTTAAAATGGCACCTGGGAAATATTGACCAAGTTTTATTGTAGTCTGTGTGCTTTGTCCTGTAGCTTATTCCTGTCTGTTTCTGACTAACTTATGTAATATTTATCCATACACCAAAGAATTGTGAAGTAGTTTATGGACTATTCAGAAAGAATGATTGAATATTATATAAAGAACTTAACTTTATAAATTTATAATAGGCTTGTGACGATAGAATGAAGTTTATGTTGCTCCTGGTTCTAAATGTCATGGAAAGACACCAACCTTGACTTGCTAACACAATCCTATTTCCTACATCCAGAACTATTGGACTGGCATTTTTAAACTTGTGCTATCAACTGAGAGGAGCAAAGTTGCCTTTATGTTATTTCTAGGATGAAGGATTTGAGCATTGTGATTATCTGTTTGTCTATGTATCTGTCATCCATCCCTGCTATTCTCTTTCCATTCATGCTGGTAATCAGTGTCCCATCCCTGCTCCATCCCCTATAACTACTTTCATCCCCTTTCAACATGAGACAACATAGAGTAGTGTTAAGATTAGAAACTGTGGAGTTAGACCTGAGTTTTAACTAAGGGCTGCCATTTATTTGCTGTGTGATCATGGGTAAATTAGTTAATCTGTCTTCTCATCTGGAAAAGAAGGTGGTCATTAAGTGCTCCTGCCAGTTGTTATGAGGAATAACTAGGGTATAAATGATAAAAACTTGACTCTCTCTGATTGTGTTAAAGGGAAGAACAAGTTGGACTCCATATTAGGTCTGTTTCTTTCACTTTAACCTTTGTATTCTGTTGCTTTTACTACAGGTTAATCACCAAAGAGATATCACCTATAGCTTAAAGTATACATAATGGGCCATCTCTGGGAATCCTGCCTCCCATGCCTGAGCATTAAGCTAAAGTACCTTTATTTAAGCTCACAGGAAACATCCTGACCAGGGCCACCTAGGAATGGCTGCAGGAAGGAAGAAATTAACACATCCCCTCCCGAGTCTGGCCTGAATCAGGAAATATTTGCAACAACTTAATCACCTTTTAAATTTTACCTCCTCATCCCCTCCCCCTTTTTGCTCTGTAAAAGAACCTAACATCCAAACCTGGTTTGGATGATGGAAACAAAAGATGGTTCTGTGGAAAACTAATCCACCATCTTTTCAGTCTGCTGGCTTTCCAAATAAAGTCCAACAACTCGTCTCTTGATTTACTGGCCTGTTGTGTGGATAGTAGTATAAGCTTGGACTTGGTGAAGTGGGAAGGAAAGACATTGTGGGAAGGAAAGACATTGTTAAAATCTCAAATTTTTTGAACCTGTCCTTTGACTTGCACTTTCCAGCTGTCTCTGTGAATCTTACTGACTGACTACTTCTTGGGTTTTATTTTTGTTCTGCGTTTACCATGTCGCTTCTTCCTTTTTTCCAAGACTAAGGCTTCTATTCTTAATCTTTGGAATTTTTGTGCTAATTATCCTTTTGTTCTTGGCTAGGGGCTTCTGGAAGCTTTGCTTAATTATTACATTTTTTTCAGGAACTTCTGGTCCAAGAGATGTGTCTGTGAGAACAGGAGGAGGAGGCAAGGGGGAAGTAAGGGAAAGTTTCTCTTTAAATTTTGGGTCCTGGATCCCACAGGAGGGTTGTGCTGACAACTCTCAAATCCTGAAGATATAAATAGAATTGTAGCATCATCCTGGATGATAACTTGCTTCATCACTAGATCAAGAAGATATTATATTTCATCAACCAATAATAATCAAACACTGCAAATTTAGACACCACCTCATCACTTTTCCCCCCACATATTACATTTCTTTACTCATCTGTAGTGATTGTAATACTTTCTCTTACTTTTTTTTTTATCTGATTGAGAATTCCTAGTTTTGATTGAAGCCACACTACACCTTCCAGTATCTTCTTTTATTTGTAGTACATCTTCTTTGGAGGTCACTGTCTTTTATAATGGCTGTGATTTAGATACACTAATAGTCAGAGTGATTACCTATGTACCAGTTGGTTTAAGCTTCACTCCAGGGGCAGCTTGTTTCCCTAATCAGAAAGGCACCATTCAGGGATTGCTTTCTGTATTTTAAGCACCAGTTATACAGAGGTAGCTGTTTAACTACTAGCTGTGAGAACTTCTGTTATTTGTATCAGTATCTGATTTTGCTAATAAGCATATTGAACATTAAAAATGAGTTTCCCCTTGTAAATAGTGGCATGCTAAGCAGCATGAGGAATCTTAAAAATGGACTCCCAATAGTAAAATTAAAACTATCTGGTATATGTGGATTGGCTAAACATTTTAGAGATGCTTCTTAATCTCTACTTGATCTTAATAGGAAGATTCGAAGGTTTTACTGTTACGGATGGCACTTGATCTTAATAGGAAGATTCGAAGGTTTTACTGTTACGGATGGCACCTCAGGCTTGATTTCAAATCAGTTTTTTGTCTAGCCATTGATTCAGGAAAATCTCTTGTTGCTTGATACTGACTGTAAGGTCATAGAATCTTGTTTCCAGGATCTTGTGTCTCTGCTGAGTGCATGACTAGACTTCATACTCATGTGACCTGTGCTTGGAAGGGACTCACACTTGTTTTAACACTTGGCTGTTGCCATCCTGAAATTTTACAATTTTTGAAGAAGGAACTCCCCACTTTTATTTTACATTGGGCTCAACAGACCATTTAGCCAGTCCTGGCTGAATTAACTTTTCATGCAAAGGTGCCCAAAAAGATAGAGCTGGGACTTCATCAAGTTTATACATGTTGAAGGAATTCTTCTGTCTGCTTATTTAATGATTGTCTACATGTGGGGAATAATCTGGCTTGAAACTTGCTTCAGTTAGAACCGATGAAGTTCTGGGGAGAAGCTAACCCTCTTCTCCATCATTGGTTGTTGTTTTCAACCAAAAAGAACCTAAGACTGACAAAACCAAGGAAGTTCACAACAGTGTCATCTAGGTTTCAAGGGCTACTTAGCTCATCATGGCAAAGAGAAATACAACTCCTGATAGAGAATACTGTAATTTTGGCGCAGTTCAACTTGCATCAGTGTTTTTATGCTATTAGAAAGCTAAATAATTTCAGATTATAAAAAATAATTAGTTTTATTTATTTTGCTGAAAGCTATAATGTTTCATCTTATCCCTCTATACCCGAATATAATATCTCTATATAGAGTTCAACTAGAAGCAGTAGTTTGGATTGTGTCTTTATACAGAGCACATGGTTTTTGAAAGGATCAGTTCATGAATTAGGCAGTTCTCCTAAACCTCTCAGTCTTTAGAGCAAGATTTGATTTAAAACCTCATGCATAGAAGCCAGTTATTGCCCAGTAACCTTGACTGAATGATGGTCTGACAGGGATCCTGGGAGATGGGGCATTATTTTTAATTTAAAAAAAAATTATGTAAGCCACATTTTAGTTCTCCTCTGTTATGACTGTGACTTTTTTTTTTAAATTTGCAGTTAGAATGTAGACATATTTTCCAAATGAATGAAAACTCAGTTTGCAATGAGATGGCAAAGCCTCCTTTATGGAGAAGGATAGCCTGGGGACTCATAGAGGCCTGTTTCAGGCCGGACTGGAAATAAAAAACATTATATTTCTAGTCTTTAAGAACATTCTCTTGGATCACAGCTTTTTTCTTATTGTGAAAATGCGTACTTCCTTTTTCTACAAAACCACTAGGGGTTGTTCTGCCTGCTGGTCGTCGATGCTTTCTCCAGTACAGATTGCTTTTTTTGCCTTTAAAAATTTTGTACCCTCCTGGAATGAAGAGGAGAGGAGAGGTGAGAACCAGAACCCTGCTCTTTCACAGGCTGACTTAGGCAACTAAAACAAAATTAGGGTATTTAAACAAGTAACCCCCCCCAAAAAAAAACTACCCCACAGTCTTTTTCCTTAATAGGCATATCGAGGCCTTCTTAGCAGTGGCAACATGGTATTGTGGTGGAGAAGGCCTGTTGCAGATCTGACTGGTATTAGGAAAGGCTCAGTACGACCTGCAACTCTTTACTCGTCCCTAAGAATCTCCCCAGCGTTTGTCCAGGAACCTGTGCCTCCGTTTAAAAGAGGACAACCAGCAAGCACAATTCATTTCTTTCTGGCCTTGTGAACATATGAAACCATTAGTTTTATAGACATTTTGTATTTAGTGCCTATTTTGTGATATATTTCATACTTGAATGGATTACATAAACTAAACAACAGCAACAGGAAAACAAAACAAAAAACTCCTCAAAATTAACAAGTTTCTCAATTTCTTCTATTTTGGGTTGGAGTTACTGTGTTGGGTTGTGGGTATATCTAATTATTTAGAATAAAGCAACACTCTGGATTTTATAGCTAGAGCTTTTCTTTTCCCCTCTTTAATCAACTTCTGTGGATTTTGAATAACAACATTTCAACCTTGTGTTCCTATGTTAATTTTAGAAGTAATCGCTTCCAGGATTTTCTTTCCAACATGCTTCCACCACTAAAAAGTCTATGAAGTTGATTAGACCTCATTCACAAGGGTCATGCAAAGAGAAAATAGAGTGCTTTATTTTAGATAAGAGCCACATATCATCGTAAGAAGAACATGTCTGTCACATGTTGCAGTCAGCAGTTTTAATAGCAATAATAAATATGGCAGTAAGTCAATGTTGAGCACAAAATTTTATACTGGTAATTAAATACCCACAAACCTCATACAAACTAGGCTCATAATTTTATTTCAAGCATGCACATAAGTATCACTAAATGACTGCGGGTTTTCAGATATTTCACCAGAAAAGTATTTTTTATTCCAATTGCTGTGTGGTGTCAGGTCAGAAGACTCTCTTCAGGGGTGTGTTTTATTTAAGGGAAACCTTAATACTAAATAGATTTTGTGAGAAAGTCACAAAGTCAGATTTATTTACAACTCTGAAGTGTGACCAAGTTAAAGGAAGGAGCCTGTAATGGTCACATAAATGAGAAAACGTTATTGCAAAATCCTCATGGATTTTATAGAAATGTTTTTTCTCTAATATTGTAGCATTTGTCTATTTTAAAAATTTGAAACACTGTAGGAGAATGTAAGTGAAAAATGGAGGAATGAGTTTTCCTAACTGGTTATTTATAAAATCTTTGTGGAATTCAAGATGCCCCCAGCCCCGAGAAAACAGAGAGGTAGGGAAGAGATACAATACTGCTTTTGTTTTTAAACCTTTTATTTTGAAATACTTAAAAATTCTCAGAAAAGTTGCAAGGACAGTACAAAGAGCTCTTATTTAGCCTTCATCCTAATTCTCCAGTTGTTAACATTTTAGCATGTTTACCTCTTCCATGTTCCCATCTATGTACATATGTGTGTATACATGTATTGTTAATCTCTTGATCATCTATTTCTATTATTTATCTTTTCTTTCCATTCAAGAATCTGTTGCATTTGTGATGTTCTGTTTTTCCTAAATACCTCAGTGTCTATTTCCTGCTCTTCTATAATACAGAGTATATATCAAAATCAGAAAATTAACATTGGTACAGGAATATTATATAATCCACAAGCCCCATTCAAATTTCAGTGATTGTCCCAATAATGTCATTTATGGCAATAGTCAAGAGAAGAGGAGCGAGAGGAGGAGGGAGAGGGAGTCGGGGAGGAGAACAAAGAGGGCCACAGGAAAGAAGGAGAGGGCAGGGGGAAGGAAAAGGGTAAAGGGGAGGAGAGTAGGAGGAGAACACATACAATGGTAAAAACAAAACTTCCTGTGGAGGAACGAGTTCAGGATCAAAAGTTTCATTTCATTGCCATCTCTCTTCCGTATGGAGCAGTTCTTTGACCTTTGTGTCTTGACCTAGACATTTTAGAGATGTACAAGCCAATTATTTCGTAGAATATCTCTCATTTTGGATTTGTCTAATGTTTCCTCATACTTAGATATTGTATTGAATCTGTAGATTGCCTTGTCTAGTTTTGTCATATTAACGATATTTTTGCAATCTGTGAACACAGTTTATCTTTCTGTCTGTTTGTATTGCCTTCAGTTTTCTTCATCAGTGTCTTGTTTGTGGAGTACAGATTTTTTATCTCCTTAAGCAGTTTTATTCCTAGGTATTTTATTCTTTTTGATGTGATTGTAAATGGGATTGTTTCCTTAATTCCTCTTTCTGATAGCTCATTGTTAGTGTATAGATCTGCAATAGATTGCTGTATGTTAATTTTGTATCATGAAACTTTACTTAATTTGTTGATGAACTCTAGCAGTTTTTGGTGGTATCTTTAGGATTTTCTATGTATAGTATCATGTGATATGCAAACAGTGATAGTTTTACTTCTTCCTTTACAATTTGGATTTAATTAATTAATTAATTAATTGTCTGATTGCTGTGGCTAGGACTTCCAATACTATGTTGAATGAAAGTGGTGAGAGTGGGCATTCTTATCTTGTTTCTGATCTTAGAGGAAAAACTTTCAGCTTTTCATCATTGAGTGTGATGTTGGCTATACATTTGCCATTTATGGCCTTATTTATGTTGAAGTATGTTTTCTTTATACCCACTTTATTAAGAGTGTTTTGTTGTAAATGAATGTTGAATTTTGTCAAAAGCTTTGTTGTGTCTTTGAGATTAACAAACTATTTTTATTCAGTTTATTAATGTGATGTATCACATTGATTGATTTGTAGGTATTGAAACATCCTTACATACCTCAGATAAGTTCCACTTCATGGTGTATGATCCTTTTAACGTATTGTTGAAATTCAGTTTGCTAATACTTTGTTGGGTATTTTTACATCTGTGTCCATCATTGATACTGGCTTATAATTTTCTTCTTAGTGTCTTTGGTTTTGGTATCAGGGTAATACTGGCCTCATAGAATGAGTTTGAAATCAGTTTTTCCTCTCCAATATTTTTGGAATAGTTTGAGAAAGATAGATGTTAACTCTTTTTTAAATGTTTTCTGGAATTCAGCTGTGAAGCCATCTGTTCCTCAATTTTTGTTGGGAGTTTTAAAACTTCCATATTTATTTTTTGGTAGTCTTTAGGCTGTTCTCATAGATAGTTGCTTTGTAAATAGTTGTAATTTTTGTGTGTAAGTGGAAAGAGGTGAGCTCAGGGTCTTCCTATTCTACCATCTTGATCATACCTGCCCAAAACTGCATTTTCTGAACTAGAATTATGCCTGCATTGTTAAGTGAGCCTAGCTGTATGTGTATTACATCTTTTAAGCAATTTTCCAAAGAAACTGAACTCATAAAAGATAATTGGAGAACTGTGTTCACTTGCATCAAGTTGAGGCATTTAATCTTCAAATTACTAGAAAGGACCTTTAAAATGAATCCATATCTTCTTCTGGACACTCATGATTCAATGGCAAGAATTATAACTGTACATTGTGCAATAAGGACTTGGTGGTGCTAAATGGATAAAGATAACTTACTTTCCTGTTCTGTTACAATTAGCTAAAA
This sequence comes from Vicugna pacos, assembly GCF_048564905.1. Classification (NCBI taxonomy): domain Eukaryota; kingdom Metazoa; phylum Chordata; class Mammalia; order Artiodactyla; family Camelidae; genus Vicugna; species Vicugna pacos. Next base: position 31,318,994 of record NC_132988.1, read on the forward strand.
AGGTTAATATATTCAGTCTCCATCTGAGGTATGGCTTTGAAATAATTTCCCATTTAGTTTTGGAAAGCATGGCATGCTTTTTACACTCATGATTTTTTTCACTCTTGTGATTTTTCTTCAGTGTTAGAGAATAATGATCCTATCTTTATTTTATGTCTTCCTTTCAAATGGTATTATTTTTTGTATTCTTGGAACTAGGAGTGAGGTAATTGGTGTTTGTCAACATATATAACAGTGACTTAATAAGTGTATCAAGTAAAAAATGCTAGGCGCTGATTCTTTTTTTTTTTATTTGAATGAAAATTCTATTTTTCATATTTTACCTTAGGGAAATTTCCACTCATTTTTACTACTTTGCTCACTAACAGTTTGTATCTGAAGAGTTAAACATAGTTTGATGAGATCCTGTGCACTAACATTTCAGCCACTTTTCCCCCAGCCATGCCCCTTGCTCCTAGAACAGAAGGGGAATGACTGGCTGTGTATGGATTACTTCCTTTCCATTGGCTGGAAGTATGTTTTACTAATACCATATGTTACACACTTATCTCTCTATATGTCATATTCATATTTAAATTTATACATTTGATTTGCTTTTTAAAATTGAGATATAATTGACATGTAACATTGTATTAGTTTCAGGTATATCATAATAATTTGATATATATATATAAACTGATTATAATAAGTCTACACATAGTCACAAAAATTTTTTTTCTTGTGATGAGAACTTCTAGGATCTTGCAGTTTCTTTTACTTTTTTTTTAACATTTTTTATTGATTTATAATCATTTTACTATGTTGTGTCAAATTCCAGTGTTCAGCACAACTTTTCAGTCATTATGGACATATACACACTCATTGTCACATTTTTTTCTGTGATTTGTCATAACATTTTGTGTATATTTCCCTGTGCTATACAGTGTAATCTTGTTTATCTATTCTACAATTTTGAAATCCCAGTCTATCCCTTCCCACCCAGGCACTGATTCTTCATTCAGAAACGCAACAAAGTCCTTTGTTTGAAATTGGTGAACAAATTTGTTTCATCAGCAAGAATTTTTATGTAATCCTTGACAGCATAGGTTGGTTTGCCGTAAATAAGCCTGAATAAATGGGAGAATCGAGATAATTGGTTTGAATGAAATGAGCTATTAGCATGTGAATTTGGGGTCCATGCCTTTAACTTCATTCACTAACCATCAAGGTAACACCATGAACTATGTTTTGATCAAGTTACTAACTGCAAGTTAAAGGAGAATGACTGTTATTCTTTAATAAATGTATTTGGCAAATTGTTTTAACAAATATAAAGTATTATTAAAACAACCAAGTCTTATTATAAATATATCTATGACCATGTGAATAAAGGAGGAAAATAGTATTATGGTTTATTTTTTATTTTTGTTGAAGTATAGTAAGTTACAGTGTGTCAATTTCCGGTGTACAGCACAATGTCCCAGTCATGCATATACATACATATATTCGTTTTCATTAAAGTTTATTATAAGATATTGAATATAGTTCCTTGTGCTATACAGAAGAACCTTTTTTAAAATTTATTTTTATATATAGTGGCCAACATTTGCAAATCACAAACTCCCAAATTTATCCCTTCCCACCCACTTTCCCCAGTAACCATAAGATCCTTTACTACGTCTGCGAGTCTGTTTCTGCTTTGTAGATGAGTTCATAGTGTCTTTTTTTCTTTTTCTTTTAGATCCCACATATGAGTGATATCAAATGGTATTTTTCTTTCTCTTCCTGGCTTACTTCACTTAGAATGATGATCTCTATGTCCATTCATGTTGCTGCAGATGGCATTATTTTATTTTTTTATGGCTGAATAGTATTCCATTGTATAAATATACCGCATCTTCTTTATCCAGTCATCTGTTGATGGACATTTAGTTTGCCTCTATGTTTTGGCTATTGTATATAAATCCTGCTATGAACATTGGGGTTCATGTATCTTTTTGAATTAGAATTCCCTCTGGATATATACCCAGGACTGATATTGCTGGATCATATGGTAAGTCATTTTTTAAATTTTTTTTTGAGGAATCTCCATATTGTTTTCCATAATGGCTGCATCAAACTATATTTCCACCAGCAGTGTAGGAGGGTTCCTTTTTCTATACACTCTCTCCAGCATTTATCATTTATAGACTTTTGAATGATGGCCTTTCTGAATGGTGTGAGGTGATAGCCTCATTTTGTTTTTATTTGCATTTCTCTGATAATTAGTGATATTGAGTATTTTTTCATGTGCCTATTGGCCATTTGTATGTCTTCACTAGAGAATTGCTTATTTAGGTCTTCTGCCCATTTTTGGATTAGGTTGTTTGTTTTTTTTGTTATTAAGTTATATGAGCTGTTTATATATTCTTGAAATTAAGCCTTTGTCAATTGCATTATTTGTAGATATTTTCTCTAAGTAGTTTTTAGTGGAACTGTCACTCCTTGTGTCAGTTCATGTAGTGAAAGAATTAGAATTATAAGAAATTGTGGATTTCAGTGCTATTCCTGAGTGATGGGGAGGGATGGGAAGGAATTTACATATCTCATTCATCAGTCTGGATCCCCAGTCCAGCCTAAAAGAAAGACAAGAAGACCCACTTTCATTATCATTGCCTTAGAATCCTAGCCAGATAGGATGGGGCCAAGTGGGTGAAATATTTGTGTCTTCCCCCAAAGTTCCTTAAGCCTCCTTAATCTTTGGGTTCATAATGGTTTGTATTATGTTGGATGTAGCAGATTTGTCTTATGAATGTACTTGATTTAACTATTCCCTTAGAAAAAACCAAGTGATAGTAAGAGGAATGTACTCTAGCATGTGAAATTAAAAAATAAATAACTCTGCTGTGACAGTGACAATTTTTTTTAAAAAATATAATATTTTTCCTGCACATCAAAAAATAAAATAAATAAAGTGGTGCTGGTGTAGGTGTTTCCACCTGTATGACCTTGGGTGAGTCTCTTAAACATTCTGTTTCAGTTTCCTAATGTGTATTCTTAATCTTTTGAACTTACTGATCTTTGTACTATCTGATCTGAGCCTGCTGTAGTTCTATGCCTTAACAGCACAGAGAACTTTAAGAGACCTTGGGGATTTGAGGCAAGAGATACGGGGGTGTAACTTAGTGCAAGGAATATGACTAAATACCAAAAGGAAAATATATTGTGCATGAAAGACCTGGATGTGTGGCTATTTTTCCTAGTCAGTAAGGGAGGAAAATCTTACAAGGTTGGAATTTTCTTTATTCAAACCACAATATGAATGTCTTAAAGATACAATCATGTTTGGAAGATTTATATTCTGCTGAATAGAGAAGATCAGATAAGTACATGTATATGACTCCAAATGAAATGTGAAAGGAAAAAATTATTAAAGGTCGAGCTACCTTCCCCATATATTACAAGAAGGGTAGTATTGGGAGGGGAATCCAACTGTATTTTAGGAGAAAAAACCCAGAAGCCACATTCCTAGGCTCAGTGTGTATAAATAATAGAAGGGCTTTTTTAGGGGGGGTCTACTTGACAGTGCAGTAGGGAACCTGTTTATCCTTGATTATAGCTAATTTAGACATATCTGAACCTCTCTGGGAATCTGGTGGAATTTGACTGCCAGGTGCTTCTTTGTAAGAGGAACTTAGGGTTCTTTTTGGAAAGAACCATCCTAAAGGGAGAAGTCAGCCAGATGAGCTGACCCAACCACAGCCTAGTCACTGGAGAAATGGGGTTCTTTTATGTTTGCCTTGGTACCTATTTCACAGAGATACATTCCCAGATGCAGAATAAAAATGAAAAGAGCTGTTTTTGCTAAAACCTGTTTATGATATGGATGTTTAATGCAACATTGAGTGGATTGTATCAGATGAGATGTTATGCTAAAGAAGAGGAGACACATTCTAACTAAATTGGCTTCAAATAGAGTGACATGTCCATCCTTGGCTTTGGTGGGTGAGGTAGCAGGTGATGAAGATGCTGCAGCATCGTAGAGGTGACAAGCAAGTGCAGAGGTTGCTTGTGGGTGTGGGATGTCCAGAAAGGACAGTGATGGAGATGATTGGCAAGCCAGGCTACAGTGCCCAGAGAGGGCTGACTGATCTAAGGACACTGGATGCATGGAATGCTGCAAACATAAGAATCAACAAAGATACTCAGCTGCAAAAAAAAAAAAAAAAAAAGAACAGAAATTATGAATAGAAATAACAAAAGTAAAAGAAAAATGGAAAATTTGTAAAGAAATGATAAAAGCAGATATAATTAGAACTTAAGACTATTATAGAAGAAGAAGCAATAATAAAATCATTATATATTGAGATTTTATAGAGTGCCAATAGAAGAGAAGTGAGAGGGATGGTAGGATTAAGAATGAAGATGGGAAGTTAATCATAGCGCCAAGGACAAAGATGAGAATTTCTGTAAAACGTGTTTTAAGAAAGAGAATTATACTGAGATAGAAGAATGAAAAGGCAGCATTGACAAGAAATTCCTAAGCACCAGACACTATTTTAGATGTTTGAAATACGTTATTACATATAGTCTTCTCATCAAACAATTTGCCTTAAGCACAGCTACTGATTGTCAAACCTGGATATGAACCCAATTATTCTGACTCCAAAGCCAATCTTTTTTTCTCCTTCTCTTGGAAAGAAGGTGGACTTATGCTGAAATTACAGTCAAAGGCTAAAGATAAAAGTGGTCTTAACAGCAGGCATCTTAGTTCAAGAAATGAGGCACACAATCACGTTGTTGAAGAGAGGAAATGATTCTCCCTCTGATATTTTCTGAAAGACTGAGTTTTGTCTAAACAGCTTTTTGGCTGCTGTTTTCATTGACGTATAGGAGAAAGGCAAAATAACCAACAAAACGTAGTCAGGAGTTTTAACTAAATATATCTTTAAGAAGGAAAAGAGAGGGGATTAGAAACTAGAGGACAGTAGAATCATCAAATACCAATACTGATTTCTCTAGAGATCTGGTTTTAGAGACAACCAGGGAGAGCAGAGCACAGGAACCCTCAGGGAGGGATGTTCAAATCAGTGCTCTCTGATCTCAGAAGGTACAAATGGGTGCTCTATAAGCTGTGACCAGCAGAAAGGGGCTGGATGGACATTTGGTTGTATATGAAAAAAAAGCTTTTGTTGAGACATGCCATGAAGAAATTATGTGCCTGATTACCTGTTGAAAAACATAAAAACCTTACAAATCAATTTAATGAGTTTAGCCACAATTGGGTAAATATTGACCATTAGATTCTAAAATTCATATAAAAATGCAAAGAGCTAATTTCTTCATTAAGAAATATCAAAGAAAAGGAAAAAAATGTTTCAGTCTTACTCCACAAGATAGTTGAGACATTGTGATATTGGTGCTAAGATAGATTAGTAAAGCAATGGAGTAGAATAGAGAGACCAGAAACATAACCATACTTGATTTGTGACAAAGCTAGCATTTTAAGTGGGGAAGTGATAGTTCTTCATTAAGAAGAAGTGATGTTTGGGTCAATACTTATATGGAACAAAAAGCAAACATGACCCCTGCATAAAATCATGTAAAAAAATTCCAGGTTGATTCTTGATCTAAAAGTAACAGGCTAAATAAACAATAAAGCTTTGAGAAGATAACGTAAGACATATATTTATGTCCTTAGATCAGGCAACGTTTCTTAAAGGACACAAAAACACAAACTATAAAAGAAAAGAATGGTAAATTGGGCTACACTAAATTAAGAATGTTTATTCATTGAAAGATATCAATAAGTGAAAAGGCAAGCTCAGAGTGGGAGAAGATATTTACTATACATTTGACAAACATTGTTATACATATAATTGATGAAGGATATAAAGAAACTATCATGAATCAATAAAGAAAATCTGTCCGTTGAGCAGAAAAATGGGCAAGATATTGAACAGGGATTTCACAAAGAAGATATCCAGTTGGTCAAAAAACATAAGAAAACATGGTCAACCCCTTTAGTAAACAGGGAAATGCAAGTTAAAACCATAATGAAACACTTCTAACACCTACCAGGATGGCAAACAAACAGACATAAAACTGATAATACCTAGTGTTGGTGAGGATATAGAGTAATTGGAACTCTCATGGCTGTTGTTGCAATGTTTTGGGAAATTGAAAGTATCTATTAAAATTAAAGACATATTCCTAGCAGTTCTTCTGCTAGGTATATATCCAGTGGAATTATGGATACATGTATACCAAAAGACAATTTAAGATTTTCCATAGCAATATCATACATAATAGCAAAAACTGGGAAACAACCCCAATGTCCAGAATGGATAAATAAATGGCAGTATATTCATGCAATGGATTGGGGTACCACATTAAAAATGAATAACTACTGCTGCAGGTATCAAGATAGATAAATACAAAGAACAATAAAAATGAAAGAAGCAGCTCTCAATATATAAAAGAATCCACAAGCAGTTAAAAAGTAGGCACTACTAACTTATGATATTAGAAGCTAGGACAGGGTTCCTTGAGAAGGACATATGTAATTGGGTAGAGGAGGGCTTCCAGAGTTCTGGGAAATTCCTTTCCTTGACCTGGTGGGAGTGACTTGGGAGAAATAACATTCTCATAATTCATTTACCTTTATACTTACGATTTTTGCACCCTTATAGTTCTATGTTAATTATATTTTAATAGAAAGTTTATTTAATTTTAAAAAGACCCTAACACATCACTGTAATAGTATTCTCATGCTCATGGGGAGGGGAGTGGAAAAATCAGAATGACAGAGCTGATGCTATCCTGTCATTGTGTGATTTCTCTGAAGTTCTGTATCAGAAAAAGAAAAATTTAAATGAAAGGAAGTATAAAGCAGAAAAAATGATCATAATACAGGTTGAATGTAGTTGCTTAGATATTTTCCATCTGATAATAAAGGGAGAAAAGGAGTGAATGCTTAAAATTCATAAAAAAGACCAGATACAACTATAGTGTCTGCCAACAATAGGTCATAAATATGTCAGAAAGGGAAGAACATAAAAATATTATAAACATTAAGTTGAGGTTAGGGCAGTAAGAATATTTGGTGCACTCTTCTTTGAGGGGAAGGTTAAGAAGATCGACTGAGTGCCAGTTCTTTGTTCTTTTAGTTTGGTTATGTGTGAGCAGAGTAGGTGGTTCTATTTGGGGGCATCTTTTTGGCTTCTGCTAACAGTGGTTATAATTTATAAGACTATTAGCCAAGTTTGTGCCCCTGAACATCCCATTTCCCTTAGAACCCTGACTCTTGTAAACCATTTGTGCCTGCATTGTCTGATATTTCTTTTCCCAGGAGTAGGCCCTTGGTTTGGCAGCCCTAATCTGCGATTTTGAGAACCTACAAATTGTATAAAAGTCATCTCGACAGGAATAGCACCTTTAGGGACTCTCTCTAGAGTAGCAATTTTCAGTTCTACTGGTCTGCTTCTAAAAACTGGTGGGAAGGGAGTGATGTGAAATGAGTTTCAAAAACAAACAAACAAAATCACTCAGTGGGAAGAACGGAATGAGAAAGATGAAGCAGTGAAGGTTGCAGTCCGAAGACCTATAGCTAGAAAGCAGGAGTTGTATAGCCAGAGCAACGTCAAAGGAGTTTGACAGCTCAAACAATAAGAATAATGATTAACATAAGGCTTAAGACATAAAAAATAAGCTTTAGGAACCTGGACAAATTAAAAGAAGAGAAGAAAGCATGGATGTTTTATGTATGTTCTATTATAACAAATTACTATTTCAAACGACTATGAAGTTATGAGTCAGGAAGGAATATTTTGTTAGCAAAAGGCATAGGGAGAATCAGACATAGTCATACTTTAATATGCCAAAACAAATGACTTGGGAGGAAAATAGGTAAATTTTAATTGCAAAGGCTCTTTCTTTAAAGATAGAAAAAAGAAGGCTAAAGAACTATGATTTCTGGATAGCAGCCCCTTCCCCCTCCCTGGCCCACCCTACCCCCAAAAAAATCCTAAAAAAGTGAAAACTGATAGAGCACAATAATAATGAGAATTGATTTATATTTGTATAACACAGAATCCATATCACTTTTTCACTTTTAATACTTTATGGTATTTTTAGGCTCATAATCCCTCATATCATGGAGGTTGGCTCTGTAAGTGTTTCTATCTCTGAAGGAAGTTGCGTGACAGTGAAGCAATGTAGCATATTGGTTAGGAGTCTGAACTGTCCGAGATTAATAATCCTGCTCATGTTCTAGCCTTCTTACCTTGAGCAGCATATTTAACCTCTCTGTGCCTCGGTTTCCTTAATTGTACAATGAAGATAATAATGTAATTTACTTCAAGGGTTTGTGATGATTAAATGTTACTTAGTTAGAAAGAGCTCAATCACAGTTAGCTGTTATTATCCAAAGCTGTACTGCTCTTTCAGGGCACAGCTTGGACTCAAGTCTGATTTTTCTGCCTGCAAATTCAATGACCTTTCCTGAATGCCTTTTTCCCTCTCCTCCCATATGAGTTAGCATCTGGGCCTCTAGCCAAGTTAAGGTCTGGAGAGTCAGGGCCAAAAAGTAAGAGGGCAGTCTCTGAGGGATCAGTGCAAAGATGAAGCATGATCCAACTTCCAAATCAGTTGATCTAGTTAGCAAGAAACTGTCCAAAAACTTAAGGCCCAGAGGGGCAGACAGAGAGCAAGAATCAGGTCTAAGATGTATGCTCTACAATGGAGATCAGGTAGGACAGTGATAGTATTTTGATATGGGAGACTAGTAGAAATCCCCAAGGCAATGGTATAGATATTTTGTTACTGTTACTTTTTGGCAATGAGAATCCAACTGTAAATGTTTATGAAATAATAATCTACTTGGCTTCTACCTCTGGCATCTGGAATACTTACCACCTACCTGCAGGTCCAACCTCATCTCTAATTTCTGTGCCAATTTTGGCCCTTGCCAAGGAGATTCTTATGAGTCCACTGACTAGTCAACTGGCATATCAAGTCATTCTTCTAGGTAGACACAATCTAATGCTGTGCTTTATTCTCCTAAACAAAATCTTCTAATACATTAGTTATTTGAGATTTCATAAATTTCCTCAAAAGTGGTCAGAATGGATGCCAAATCTGATTTCAAATCTGATGCCAAATGAAGCTAGGTCCACTGCCTGAAGCTGCCCCTCTCTGAAGTCGAACTCTGCACCTTTTCTGTCCTGGAGCTCTGTTGACTGCTGTCCAGCCCACTCCACTGCAAGGATTACCACCTGTTGCTTATTCATTTGAACTGCACGGTTATGCTGGCCTATTCCTTTTGGTCTGTTTGGTCTCGTGGGCCTGACTTTCTTGATGTGATCTGTCCTGCTGCAGATGAATCATTTCTTTAGTTATGACACACATGAAATATTTATCTTAAAAAACAATGCTTAGCTATCACTAAACATTTCTGTGTACCAGGCCTTGTATTCTATAGCCATTTTCTTACTTAATCTCCCCAAGAACCTGTAATATAGGTACTATATTGTTAGACTTAGTTTTAAGTTGAAAAAACTAAGGCTCAGAGAGGTTAAGAAAATTTTCCAAGGTGGAAAATTTGGGATTCAAAACTGGTAACTCTAAACCCTGAGATCTTAAACATTATGTTATATGTTGACAATAAAAGAAATAGTAAAAGACAGAGCATGTGGAACAATTTGGAAGAAAGTTGCTCTGTTAAGACAAACTATTTATAAGTAGTAATAAAACTAGATTTTTCTTCTTATGCTCATCAATTCTACCAGAAATATCAAATGGGGTGCTTTTTTGAGTTTTTTGAGCTTATTCTGTATCTGAAAGGAAGATAAGACAGTAAGAGAGGAAAGAACGTACCTTTTTTAGAAAAATATTTTGGTTCAGTATTTTAGATGGTAAATCAATGAGAATTCTGAAGAGTGTGGAATGACCCACCCCAATCATATTCTCCTGAGATCTCTGCAGTGGGTTCAGATAGTCACAACCAACATTGACCAAGTACAGAGATTGGGTATTATGAATTGAACTCTATTGTGGATAATTTATAAGTTAAAGAGAAAGTCATTGGTCATTAATGACTGATAAAGTGATAAAGTGATAATGTTCAAATGTCTTATGTAACTCAGGTGGCGTTGTTAGGCTTATTAAAGAGAGACCGTTAAAACCAAAAACTAGAACATGGGTTCATTTGTTCAGGACCCAAAATAGTTGTTCTTAATTTTTTTTTTAAATTTATGAGCCCCTTTGCAAATCTAATGAAATCTGCATACTCTCTCCATTGGAAAATACATAAAATCCATATCCTCACACAATTTATCATACAGTTTTATGTTCTGCTGTGAAGCCTGTTCACAGACCCCAGGCTAACAAGCCATGATTTGGAAGAACTCTTTTTGACTAGGGGAGAATTCCAGTGTTAGGATTAAATCTCAGTGAATATCTCTCGCCAAATGCTCTCAAATAGCTCTGGTGGTGGTGACTTCAATGTGCACGCTTCACTTACTTATGAGTGGAATGACTGCTGCTGTTTCAGAATCTGGTGTTTTTCATAATGAGAAACAAGTGTAGGTTTCATACCCTTATTTATTCTATTCTTGTTCACATTTTTGTAGATAGATAATCCTTTTCTCAAATTCTGCCGAGAGATTCTAAGATGGGCAAGAGATCTTTTAAAATCTGTTGTGGTGGCTTTTTTTTTTTTTTGATTGGAATATATTTTTTCTTTAAGCCACAAAATTACTGTATGTTGTGCCATAGAGACATTTTCATGGTTCAGGCAGCTTTGGGGCCCTAATTCTAGTGTAGTTATCAAGCCCACTGACAGGTGTGACAGTACCTAGAAATATGATACAGACTTAGGTTGTCTCTGCCTTTTTACTTTGGGTTAATGCTCTAGGTACCTCTTCAAAGTTATGCTGTGGAATATTCCTTAAGCATTTATTCTCATAATATTCTTATGTAACGAAATTCTTTCAATCCATTTACCTCTTCCATTTAAGTAAGAAAATGAAGGCACAAGCCCTATGGCACCCAAGTATATAGATTGGAGCTTTTTTTGGTCCTTTTTCAGCATTAGGTCAGTTGATTCTTTATAATCATCTTTGGCTTTATCCTTTGTAGAAGCATGAAATTGACATATAAAAAAGTTTTATTCACACATACCTGAAATGGTGGCTTTGAACCATGTCTCTGTTGTTTTAGAAGGAGGAGGAAGCATATTTCTTCTTTCTTTTGTCAGAATGATACGAAATATTCCCTCCTATATATGGATTAATCTTGATGCAGTGATAAAGCTGAGATTCATTTGTTAGATGAAAGGAATATATGGACTCCTAAAAGGAAAAACCTAACTTATTTAAAGTAACTGTTTAAGCCAGATTAGAATTAAGCTGCTGTGTGGCAAGGAGGTGTAGGTATGTCCAATGGCACTTTCCTCAGTGCAAGCAATAGCTATTATGATAAGATGGATAGGGCTGGGTTTGAGAATGAGAAATACAAAGTGCAGTTGTTTATACTGATGTGGATTTGTCTCTGCCATTCATATATAAAATAAGCAATACCGCCCACTAAATTACAAGTGGAAAACAGAATATGTTTACTATTTGGAAAGTGAGGGAATAAGAACTGGTTTGAATCACATCTATGTAGGTACTGTGTACTTTTCTATCTGTACCTGCCAGTGAATGTGGAATCTGACATCAATGCCCTATTCTTCTACTCTAGACCTCTCTTCAGAAGATATTGCCAAAAAGCTGAATCTGGTCATTAGGAAAGGATATATGGGTACATATATATTGCAGGTAACTTACCAATAATACCTTAGGAATAGAATGTAAAAAAAATGTAATGAAGAGATTATATTGACACTCTGACATTCTGAATCAGATAAATCCATTCTTGGCTGGGGACATCATTCATACTTTCCAGTATGGCCCAACCCAAGATGTATTACCAAATCTTAGACATGAAAGGTCACTGTGGTCACCCACTGGGACAAATACAGATTCTCTGCACATGTTCTAATTAGTCAGGATTTCAGGGCAGTGCAACAGCCATTTTACTTGATGGGAATAGCTTTATTATTTCCTTTACAATTCAATGACTCTACAGATGCTGTAGTTGCTAGATACACAAACGCTGCATGGAATTACAGGAAGAGGCCCAATCTCTGAATGAAATTTCCGAAATTCTTCACTACTGGAGTTTGCAGAGTTTAGAGTGCGTTAACTGTCTCATTCTGGAAAATTACATAAGTGCTATATTGAAGGTGATTTACTTCATATGGGGTCCAAAATTGGCACTTATCCAGTTTGGTACCATCTTCTCCCAACCTACGTCTGACTGTATTTTAGTGAATGGACAGGTGCCTTCCAATGAGAAGCCTCTGATCCAGCAGATGGGTATTTTCAGGGTGTCTGAACAGGCTGTGCTCATTCTCATCTACAGCAGACATTTTCGAGTTGATTTGTTGCCTTTCCAAACAATTTGAACACTGCTTTAAGTGAGAGTTCTGGGATTTGAATCTAGGCCTGTCTGACTTTGGTAGACTAAATAAATAAAATGAGGTCAGACAGACTTGAGTTAGAGACCCCGTCCTGTCATTAGCTAATTGTATCAGTTTGATCAAGATATTTAAAGCTTCTGAAGCTGTTCTTTTTATCTTTGGCTTAATTTGTGATAATAGCTCAAAAGCTTGCAGCTGAAATAAAACAAGATCAGATATATAAAGCACTTGATACAGTGGTTGGCATTTTAATAGGTACTCAATAATTAGAAGCTAATACTGCTGCTTATAGAGAATCATGTAAATATACTGAGTAATTCTGAAGGTCTTTATTTCTTTGCTTCCTTACCCTTACCATGAAATCTTTAAACTCAGAGACTAATGTTTTCTATTATGTAAAATCCTAGAAGTTTTTAGTAATATTGAATGGTTAGTACATATAGAGCAATGAAAAACAGGCATTATAAAGATAGGAAAAAAGGAGGAAACAACAAAGGGTAGGATGTTAAGAAAAGTGTGTGATCTTATTTCCAAATTTTAGATTGAATGAAACTTAAGATTTTGGAAATAATTGTTCAATAATGAAAATAAAGTTTTGAGAGATATTAAATATCACACTTAATGGGTAAAAGTTTTCAAGGATCTGCTGTATGACACAGATTTCTTTGGAAGGCAAGATTGCTGTTGATGGCTTATATTGTTTGCTTTGATTTGTTTTCAGTGTGAAACTTTATAGGGGGCATTTAATACCATATCCTATGAGACAAGTTCTAGCACCAGGCAATCTGTCTGAATGGATGAGTTCTGGTGAAGTAGAATTAGCTTAATATTTTTTAGGTACTGGGGATTCTCGGGTGATCTACTATTTTTTTTTAATGTAATCTCCTCTGTGTTAGAGTCATATTGGCCTGTGTTTGGTTACTAATTCTGTCACATAGCAGTAGTGAGACTTAGAGTAAGTTACTTACTCCCTCTTGCCTCAGTTGCTTATTTTTCCAGTTATAAACTGAAAATAACAATACTTACTTCGCCTTATTGATGTGAAGAGTAAATGCAATTAAAGTGGTTGTGAGGAGGAGAAAGTAGAAAAAGTATACAGATCATGAAATATTGACAAGGTAAATATCAGTTCTTACTCCTCTAGAATATAATAAAAAATAGAGTACCACATGTACCTGTCTATTGACTGCATTATTAATATAAATGTGAATTCTTATCATACACACAGTTTATAAGGTACTGTTAGAAATTACAGTACTTAAAACAACTTTTCACATGTAACAGTTGAGTAGAAATACTAACTTTTTGAAAATTGTTAAGGTAATTGTATGGAGTTAAATATCTGTGTGTCCTAATAATTGTTGGGTTGGGAGACTATTGCTGCTTTCTGCTTTTCTGAGCTATTTCATTTTTATGCTTAAATTGGGTTAAACTGAAAAAAAATCTGATTCACCACAGATGACAGACTGAGCCAAAAATGATGCATTTTTGCTCTCTAGCTGATACATTATTTTAATTCTCAGCCTTTAATTCCTGTGGAATTCAAATATTACAAATTGAGGATAAATATATTTTAAATGTTTGGAAGCAATTTTGTACACATGTTTTTTCTTTTGTACGTGCAGTTGGGATTTTACTATTCTTATTTCCAACACTTGTTTTCGACATTTCTGTGGTTTTGTGTTGCACTCTAGCAGATCTGTGGACCGAAAAGAATTAGAAATAGTGACTATGGTAGAGGAGCCAAAAAGAGAACATTAAACTCAGGGAATTTGTGAAATGTCCTTTATCTGAGTACGGGCCTCGGACCTATAATAAGTGTTGTCAGGAATTGACATTGATACCTGATATTTTATGCCATGCTCTGGGGAATATTATAAACTATGTAAAAATCGAATGAAATTTTCTATTTGTTTAGGAACAAGGCAGAAGGACTCTGTGTATATGTATGTGTTTGTATGTGTGTATTTCAACTGCCTGTGGGCAGGCCTTTAATACTGGTGGAAAGGGCTGGCTTTTAAGTTTGATAGTGATGATGGAGTATTTCCTCAAACACTGGAAGATTGGGAGCTGGCAGAACTAATTTCTTTTTAAGTATGGTAATTGTTCTCCATGATGAAGTAAAAATTATTCTGAAGAAAGAATTACTTTGGTGTTTTAATCTCCTATTTTTCTCCACTGTTTTTATGCAGTCTGATGAATTTTTTGATTTGATTTGATTTAGCACTCAATTCCAAATAATCCAAACCAGTTTTGGATTAAGTTGAACTAAGGTGAAATCAAGATAAATTTATTGAAGCGCTCTCAAAGAACTGGGTGATTTTTGAGATCAGGTAGAGAGCAGTTGTCTTATTTTACAGATGAGAAAATAAAAAAATTAAGAGAATTGCTCAAGAATACTAAGCTGATGACAAAAATCCATGTTTTAATAAATAAAAAATACACAATGGTTACAATTCAATACATGAAATATTGTGGTGAAGAACAAAGATATAGACTTGAAAATCAAATATACTTTTTATTACTTTCCATCTTTTTTACCTCTTTTACTTCTTTTGTCACTGATGTTGTTATTAGAGTCCTGCTTCAGGCCAAGCACCCAAATTGCCTCGAAGACAGAGGAGAAACGTGTATCCAAGGGGTAAGAGACTTAGGACAAGAAGGAGTTGGGGTGAGAGGTATAAAACGTGGGTGTCATTGACAGAGGTGATTTAGTTTCTGGTGACATTTTGTTGTTAACCAAGCTTGTGTGCTGATAATCCTTATTCTTAAAGAAGTTAGGGCACATCCTTACGTATTTAAAGGCAAACAAATTTTATTCAATAATTTATGTAAGTATTTTTAATCCCTTTAATGCCATTTTCAACAGCACATTTAGAAATTTAAAACTGAATCAGTGTCTTTTTTTTTCTTTCAACTGATTTATAGATGAGAGTATTCTATCATACGTAGGAGGTATCTTTTCTTCTTTATGACCTGTAATTGTTGAGAAAAACTTTGAGGAGACAGTTTAAACCAAAAGAAATGTTTTGCTTAAGTAATTATCTCCTCTCTATAATGGTGCTGTGCTGAAATAGAGGAAAAAGCTGATGGAGAATGATGATATGTCCAGTAAGATCGTTATTGACGGTTACTGCTGAATTACAGGCTGAGAATGTTATTTTTCCCTTTTCCCCCCCTTCATCCTACCTCCCAAATCCCTGCTCTAGGAAACCCGAAGACCACAAATAGCACTACTGAATTGCTGCCTCACTCTCATGCATTGCCTGCTGGCTCACTTCAGAACCTAACATACACCTCAGCTAATAGATTTTTAACCCAGGCATGAAGCTGTTACTTTGTTCTGAGAGTGGGTGTAGAATTATCAGGTGACTTCACCCAGGGAAGAGTGGTGGCTGGAGAAGAATGACTACTTCCTTTACTTTGTGGCCCTGATGAGAGCTCAGGACATGAACCGAAACACGAGAGTCAGATGCCTGTAGAAAAGATGTACCTGGGGTACACTGCTGCACAGAAACTCTGGAAAGAATGCACTTGAAGTGGATTATCTGTAAGCTAGGCCTTGTGTAGCTCAGGTCTCCACCCCATGGTGGCAGGAAGACCTGTACTTCCAGCATTGTCACCAAACCAATCTTTGTATTGAAATAAGCTGACTCAGTGAAGGCAGAATGGAACCCCAGAAAAATGCTTGTTGTCATTATACTTGCTAAGTTATGTGTGAGTACAAGTCTTCACCAATCAGTGAAGTGAGGAATTCTGGAAAACAACCAAGACATGCTGAGACTAAGGGTCTAGTCTCCATCTGTGCACCCTGGGGGAAATCTGACAGGGCCCTACATATGAAGTCCAACACTGGCCCTGAGGGCCAGGGCACTCTCTTGGGGCTGAAAATAGCATAAACTTCAGCTAGAAGCAAATTGGTTGAAATGAAATAGTTTGATATGAAAATTTGATTGAACAAATGTATGTGTGGTGTGTTTTTTATGCTCTTGTAACTGTGTTCTGTGGTTTTAGTAATTTAGGGGGAGACAAAGTAATTAAGAGCACAGGCTCTGATATCAGACAGCCTGGCTCTAAGCTCCTTCTCCGCCGTGAATAAACTGGCAGCATGGCCTTGGGTCTGTGGGATTGAATCCCAGCTCTGCAATGTGCTAGACATATAACTTGTGTAAGTTATTGAGCTTCTCTGAACCTCAGTTTTCTTGTCTGAGTGTGCAAAACACATTATGGAAAGCACTTAGAATTGTGCCTGTACATAATCACTAGTAATTCCCGTAATATACTTATTTTGGTACACTTTTGGACCAGGTATTACTCTAAGTACACTAAATATATTGTCCATTAATATAAAGTAGTACCATCATTATTATTTTGGGGGTTCCCAGTGATTATATTTTGAAACTTTTTTATTTTCTTTAAGTACTTCTACATTTTCCTACTTTTTTTTTTATTTTTAATGCATTTTCAGCCTATGATTTCTGCTGTTTATATTAGTAAAAGAGTTGGAATAACTTGTGTCCAAACATTACATATTAGTGTTGAGGTTCCATATTTCAGAGATGGTATAGCTTGGGTGATAATAAGAACAAGAACCAACAGTAACAGAATATTACTATATACCAAGCACTGTGAAGTAAGTACCTCTATAATCCCAGTTAGCAACTGAGGTAACTGTAGTCTTTAGAGGGCTTAAAAAAAATGTGTATGTGGAACTCGCAATTGTATCTAAGTAGACTGGTTTCAGAGAGAAAGTTTGTATATGGTCAAGCAACATATATAGCTGAAAGAAAAAAGTGCAAGTTATTGGAGATGAAAAGATCCGTGAAGTGTGAAAATAGGGCTTGATGAGTTGTTCATGTGGACATTTGACGCAGGAAAAACAGATGTGGGGTGTGAGGAAGGCTGTGTCCCAGGCTTTGGTTGAACCCCTGGGACGTGCCTGGCCAAGTATTGGTCCTTGGCTTCACGCAGAAAAGAATTCAAGAGCGAGCCACAGTTGAGTGAAGGTAGATTTATTCAGAGAGATACATTGAAAGGCAATAGAAAGGCCATGAGGTATGGGGGTTTGGTGCTCAGATTAAAAGTAGGTACACATTCCATAGACAGAGTGCGGCCCTCTCCAAAGAGGGAGAGGGAGAGGGCAGCAGCTGTGAGGCACTGGCACCATGTTGCCAGTTTTTATGGGCTCAGTGGCTTCATATGCTAATAAGTGGAATGACCAGTCCAATGACCAGTGGAATGACTAGGGGGAGGGGCTGGGATTCCCAGGAAGTTGACCATTTCCCACTCTTTGACTTTTTGTGGCTAGCCTTGGGAGTGTCATGGCACCTGTGGGCATGTTATTTACCATGTTAATATATTACAGTGGGTGTATAACAAAGCTCAAGGTTCACCAGAAGTCAAATCTCCCACCCATCCGGACCCTCAAGGCCCCCTGAGGGTTGAATCCTCCACCATTTTGATGTTAATTGCTGTTATATTCCTTGAATGGCTGTGCCCTGCCCCCTTCCTGTCTCATATTGATGTCACCCCAGACTTATGGTAGATTTAGGGAAAGAGAGAAAGACCAAAAGTCAGGGGGTAAAGCTCCTGACACTTCAGTGAGAGGAACCAAGAGGTTAATGAGTGACAGTAACAAGGAGAAATGGAGGGTAATATACTACTACTGCTATCAAAATAAAAACCAACTAATGTTTATGGAATTCTTATTATGTGCCTGGTTTTCTATGGAACTTTGGAAAAACATTATCTCAGAGGAATATGTTCAACAATCCTTTAAGGAAGATACTACAATTATTCCCATTTTATGGGTAAATTAACTGAGTTTTAGACAAATTGAGTTAATTGCCCACATCTGCTGTTCAAGTTACCCAAGATAGCTCTGTGAAATGGTTTCTATGAAGTCATCTATCTATCCATCCATTTATTTGTTTAACAAATTAGAGTAACTGCTAGGTATTAAAGTGCAGCTATAGAAAAGTGTTTTAAATCCCAGTCCCTGCCCCTGAGTCTGATGGGAAAGAATGATATAGGAACAACTGGTAAAAGCTATCGTGGAGGTATGATTTAATTGTTTGTGAAATGAGAGTGTTGTGTTGCATAATTGTTAGTATTTCTTCCAATTCCACCTCTGTGATTCTAGAAGTAGTAATCAATAAAAACAAGAAGTAATCAATAAAAACAAAACTATACACAGCTTGGTGGTGTAAATCTTGAATCTACTAAACTGCTGTTTGTGTAAGACCATCCATTTTTTCAATGCTGTACAGAGTAGCAAATTTGGCAGTGGAGAAACTCAGTGCGAGGCAGCTGGGCATGATTTTGGGTGGGAGATTCACATTCAAAGTTAGTGAAGTGCTTACAGTTTGCATGTGCGTTGCACGTGTGTGACATCACTTCCCATGACTGATGCAAATGCTGGAAACAGTGGCAGGAGAGTGATAGCCTGCCTTTAACCCTTTCCAATCAAGCCATCTTGTAGGCAGATGTTGACCACACCTTCTTGTGCATCTATTTAAATGAGCCTGGAGATGCGCCAATTTCGGCTAAGCCAGGCCTTGGCATTAGAATGCACAGCCACTGAACCTCTTCAGGAAATGGGGATAAGAACTGTGTGCTTTCCTTTAATGCCCCAGGTGATGGAAATGATTGAAAAAATCAGCATTATTCTCTTGTTTAGGCTAAAGTCAAAATTCATTGTTGTGATTGTATGGTAATTTGAAATTTTGGAGGGAGTGGGGGTGTAAATAGGCTTCCTGCATAGGAGGAAGTCCTATTAAAGAAACAGTTTCCCAAATTACTAGTGTAAACAAAATTGCAGAGAGAAACATTAGAACTGCTTAAAGGAACAAAATGTTTTCATGTTTTTCCTTGCAAATAGTTCTCTAGTTTACCCAACGCAGGCTTTCCACTGACATAAATGAAACAAACAGAATAAAAAGTTATGGTAATATAAAATCACCTCTATACAGTTACTGAAACAAATTGTGCTTTTAGTTTATGCATATTCTGTTGTGTTAAATCAGGCATTTGATACAATGTTTAATGATTTAGAATGACCACAAAAAAGGTGCTGGGAATTCATATTGCCTGTATTATATACTTTCCTGTAACATAAGTGTATGTACACATGTAAGTGTAAACTAAAATGTAAATGTAAGCTTTATATGAATTAAAGTAACAATATTTAAAGTAGCCTGTATTTTAGATTTTCCAGTAATTTGTGTAACTTCCCCTCTAACTATAGTTTCCATTATAGGAGAGCTACTAGGCTGACACTTTTCATTCTCGACATTTACAGTGTTTGAAGTACTACTGTGGCTTTTGCTCTTACATACAACTTCAGGGTGGGTGGATAAGAGGGTCGTTACTTGTAGATTATCACTGAAGAAGGTAGAGCCCAGGACTCAATGTATTATTAATTGTTATTTCTGGAACCATAGGGGCTACTTTGAACAATTGGAGGAAAATGATATTTGAAAATAGACCCCACTGAAGAAAACAGATAGCACTATTCTGGCCTCATTCTTTTTCTTCTCGTATCAGAATTGATACGCTATTTGGATCACTTTATCTTTGAACTGCATTTGAAAAATTTGCTAGCTCTCTTGCAGCTGCAAGTGCTAGTTGTTTTGCTTGAATTTGTAGTTCTGTGATATTTTCTGACATACATGCATGATTCTATAAAAAATTGAGACATAGCTGTATTTTTTTTTTCTTTAAGTCCTAGACAATTCTGATTGAGCTAGTGTGACTAACATGTTTAGAAGTTTGAAGTCAAACCTTCACAACCTTGCCTTTGAAAGGTGTCAAGGTTTGTGGGAGGGGAGATTACTTTTAAGGAAACTAAGCTTCCTTATGTTTCACGTTTGAGGATGAAATGAGATTGTGTCTCTTATTTTGCACAGCTTTGGAGAATGTAGAGACAGGACAGCAGAAACTAGGATATACATTTTTTAAAAGCCATTTCATTTCATAGTAGGAAACTGAGATCTAGCTGCCGTGCTAGAAAATTTAACTGACAACTTCATTGTTTTAGTTGAACTTCTCCATTTCTCCTATTTATATGATACATATCACAAGAATTAGTTTTGGAAAAACACAAGAGAAAACCTTAAAGGACATCTCCCTTTTAATATCTTAAGAAGGCATCTACTTCTAAGATGTTTTTGTGTAACTATATGTGTTTGTGAGAAGTAGAGTCTGTAACATTACTGTAAGATCTCCTTCCATTATGGCTCTGATCTGGCATGTCTGAACACTCAGCCTAAATTAGAATGATTGATCAGTCTACCTTGGAAAACTCAGAAGCCAACTGGAGATCCTGTTGCAGCCAAACTCAGACATGTAATTAAAACCAGCTTACCTTTTTTAAAATCGGAAAATTAAAAATGACATATACTGGCTCAGCTAAAGGTCTTGGGGCCCCTCTTACTGGTAGTGGCAATTCATAATCGTGCTTCAGGAAAGGACAGAGCAAAGGTGATTGTTCCTAGTTGTATTGCACATTTTCATTTTCTTTTTTTTTCATTTTCTTTTAAATATTTCTGAAATAACTTTTTTCAGGCGATAAAATTAAAAACATCCTGAAATGTATAATTTATTAATGACTTAAAAAAAACTTTGTATTTTGAGATAATTTTATATTCATATGCAGTTATAAGAAATATAAAGAGATCCATATACCCGTCACTCAGTGTTCTCTAGTGGTAACATCTTGCATAAATATAACACAAAGGAAAATGACATCAGTATAATCCATCAGCTTTTTTTTAGATTCATGAGTTTTACATGGACTCATTCATATATATGTATGTATGTGTGTATTTAGCTCTATTCAGTTTTATTACATGTGCAGATTTATGTGATCACTATGACAGTCGAGATACAGAACAGTTCCATCACTAGGATCCCTCCTGCTAGCTATTAATTTTTGATAGGGGAATAAATTGAAAGATTTATTCACCAATTTGAATAGCTTCTCTGATGCTATGTTGTATCTGAAATAGTTTTGAAAGATGCTAAACGACTCTAAATGACTAAGGAGACAGAAGAAGTTAGCCTTCACAATAATTCCAGGGAGTGGGCAGAAATTGTGGGAGCTGGTCTCCCTGTGGAGTTTTTTGGGAATATAAACAATGAACTTCCATGCTGCTTTAGAAAAAAGTTGCTGGGCAGAGAGTGGAGAAAGATTTTAATGATATCTGGAGCAAAATAAGGCAGGGCTTTAAGGACACAGGTTAGTTGGTCTTTTGCAGTTTTAACAAAAGGAAGTTAAAAATTGCAGTCTTAGATTCTTTCGTGTGAAAAAAAAAGCAATGTCAGTAAGAATTTTTAAAAAAAATTGTTGCTGTTCTGTGCTCTTTGAAAAGAGCTTTCTCCCCCTGGGAAAAGAAAAAAAATTATTTGCCCCCGTATCAAATTTAGGACCACTCACCAAAATGGCTAGCTTGGCAGAGGCTGCTGCTTAGCTTGAGAGCTCAATTGTATGATTCACTTGTAGCTCAGCATGAAATTTCCTCATGGACAATAGACATTTGTGTTCACACATTTGGAAAATGAACTTACACAAGTAACTGCAGTTCATACAGTTTCTTAAAACTATAAAACACTGACACTTTTAAACTAGTGGACTTTGGGCTACACTCAAAACAAAGCTTTGTGTTCTTTTCTGTGCCCTTCATTTCTTGGGTAATGAGGACCATCCATAAAGTGAAATTGTTAATAGCAGAAAATTGTGAGAAGTCAATCATAAAAGCTTCATTCTGGTTACTTTTTCCTTCTTTTGTCCCTTTGGAATTAAACATATTCCTTCTGTTTTAAAGAGAATGTTGGTTTAGTTATAATTAAAATTCTGTTCTTTTCCACTAGTAGGTGGAAAAGACTATCTGACATACTACTAATTAAACTCCTTTTAGAATGACCATTTCTTTGATCAACTGTACTGAGGTTTATCTTTGAAGACCTGGAATTTACTGCTAGATCTAATGGGAAAGATTTAGGAAAGTAGATGAACTTGAAATACATCAAGTAGGGTGTTATTTCCTTAGAAAATGCTAAGAGGACTAAAGCACAGGAACCCAAGGCTCAAGGCCTTTGTTTCACTGCTATTGTGTTAGCTCTACTTCATTTCCTAAGTGTGCCTCACCTCTCCAACCACAGGTCTTTACAGGCTCACTCATTCCCATTGCCGTAGGCAGAAAGTTTATCAGTGATAATAGTTGCTGTTAAGAATTTGGAGGTAGTTAGAACTTATATGCCTTCATCGATGTAAGATCTGGAGCAGCTCTGTGCATGTTGAGCTTCTGAGAATCTCCTTAGGTCCATAATTTGGTACCTGGGGATGAACCCTGGGTTTGTCCTACTCCTTAGCTATGATTCTTCCTTCTTTGTTCCCACATTGGCCCTGTTATAGGGACTGGTCTTCTACCCTAGTCTCCACTTTTGAGACGTTGTTTAGACCCTCAGTTTAGAGGCTTCAGGAGCTTCATCTTTTTACTTTGGCCTTTTGGTTCCTCTTACCTGGGTTTGGAGCCTTCTACATCCCATTGGGGGCATGCTTTCTTATTGACAGAGTCCCCCGTAAATCAAGTATCCATAATCACGTCACTTTCTAGTTCTCTATCTTTCTTCTTAAATATTTGGTGTAAAGAACACTTTCTGAGAAGCTAATAAAAACTCCAGATTCTTTTCCAAGAATAATGAGTATGCATCTGTGAGTGTGTGTAATTTGTGTGCAACAGGTAAGTATATCGTTTTTATTAAAATTTCAGAAGACACATAGCACTCTGAATTCCATGTATGGATCTCACAGAAATCGGTTAAACTCAAGTCAATAAATCCTCAATTTATTTTCTTAATTTTCAGGTAAAAAATTGGGGCCGTCAGGTTAGGAGTGGGTCTTTACTGATGGCTTGCCTAGGTTTATGATGTTACTCAGATGCTAGATGATAGGTCAGTTGACTGTTAAAGGAAGCAAAAATCTGTAAACTTCTCTTTCAGTACTATAATCAATAAGCTGTAGTATATCAGTACTCACGTAACTTACTTGACCATTCTCTCTGGCATCACTGGTTTTAGATTGTGACTTTTCCTTCCTATTATGTTTACATGAGATTTATGTGTCCTCTTTGCTCTAGTTTCTCCAGTCACTCCTCTTTGCAGCAAAATTTTCCTCCTTACCAAAATTATTGTGGAATAAAAGTTGACCCTAGATGAGAGGAGTGTTTTATCTGATAATGTATAAAACCAGATCTTAATTATTTTACAGTGTGCATTGGTGGATAATATGACTCCCAGAACTAGATGAGGTATATTCAGTAATTTGGATTGTGCATCTGTATTAGTCTGCTGGGGCTGCCATAACAAAATACTGTAGTAAATAAGTAAAGGTGGCTTGTACAACAGAAATGTATTTTCTCACAGTTCTGAAAGTTGGAAGTTCAAGGTCAGAGTGCCAGCCTGGGAGTTCTGATGTGGATTCTGTTCCTGGTTTGCACACAGCCTTCTCTGTGTGTCCTCGCATGGCAAGCTCTCTGGTGTTCTTCTTATAAGGGCACAAATCCCAGCATGATGTCTCCAACCTCATGACCTCATCTAAAGCAGATTATCTCCCAAAGGTCTCATCTCCAGATACCATCACATTGGTTAGGGCTTCAACATGTGAATTTTATGGGACACACAATTCAACTCATAGCAGCATCTCTGAAAGAGGAATGTGGTAAAGGCATATAGTGTCCAGTTCTTCAAGGAAGAATGATCTTCCAGCTGGGGTGTGCATGCTAAGAAATGCAGGGGAAAAGAGGGGCAGGTAAGAATCACAAAAGGGAAGAGAACAACAAAGAAAGAAAACAGAATGTCTAAGGGTAGAATTTTATTGGACATTCACATCTGTTTGAAGAATAATCTTCATCAGAATCCAGTGTGGACAGATTAGGGATCCAGCCAGATAAAGACCCTGTTCCTCCAGAGATGAAAAAATGTGTTTTAATTGAGTACATCGCTCAGGGTTTAGAGTGAAAGGTAGAAGAACAATTCCAAGCATTGGCCTTGAGTGCTGTTGAACTAACACAATGGTGAAGACAAGTGAAACGTGAAAAAATACTTTAAACCTGGATCAATCTATCAAGATGGGATTTGCTTATAATTTATCCTAGCAGGATGTATTTAGTGCCTTGGACTGAGTTCCTGGGTAGCCTCAATTAATGAGTCTGCTTATACTGCCTTTGGACTTCACTGGATAGCAGGGAGGGTTTGTGCTGCTGAGAAGGAGAACTGAGTTTGAGTTGGAATGCTAACAGTTTTGCTTGTTATCACATAGGTATTGACAAAAAGTGATCTCAAGCAATGGCAGACTAGAAAGCACACTGGACTGATCCAAAGGGAGATGTTCCATTGCATCTCAGAAGAATGGTCTTAGATTCTGACACAATTCTAGAATTTTTCTTTTATGGACATAGTTTTGGTAAGATTGGGGAGTCACCAGCCTAAGGAATGCAAACCAGGGGTTCTGACTTTCTGACAGACTCTCAGTCTCCATCACTGCGGAGGGAGTGGTATATGGCATGAATCTTTGTGTCAGATGATTGAGTAATGAATCCGGCTCTGCCATTCATGAACTGTTGTAACCTTGGGCAACTTATATGAATTATCAAATGAAGCCTCAGTTTCCTAACTTGGTGATTGTGAGGATTGGTTGAGACAATGTAAAGAAAGAGCTGAATGTAGAACTTGACATATTTTAAAGCTCTACAAATGATAGCTGTTATAAGACTGATAATCCATCAGTGCAGTGATTGACCATCTATGCTTGGCAAGAGTTTAAAAATCACCATCAAGCCCAGTTTATTCCACAGACTGCAGGGCTGGTTTGTGATACCTAACTTTCTTCCCCCTAATGGTTTTCAGTGACTCTTAACTCTTGACTGTCTCAGAATGCCAGGGAACAAAATTAGACATGTGCAGCTTTCCCACACTTTTCCTACAATAAAGATTCTTATAAAATTCAAAAAGCACTTGAAGTGAAATTCACATGAGAAACGGCATGTAGTCACCTTTTGGGGGAACAGTTAATTGATTTTGGTTAAATATGTTTTAATTAGACCAGGACATACAGACCAGGGCTTATTTTTGGGTATAATCCTAAACTTATTCAAGATGGGATCAATTAATTAGGTTTTATTTATATAGCCTTTTTAATTCCCATGTAAATAGTGAGTTATTATCTGAGTTGGATGCAGTTATTTGAGTTATTTCTCAAATCAGGAATTTCAGGCACAAATTGCAAAATAGTCCTCTATATATTGATCCATTAAGCAATTTATGCCTGATGGAACAGTATCCCATAGAGAATTAAAATCCAAGATCTTGTAAGAAAAGATCTCTACCTAGCACCATGCAGCGAGCCTGTGCTTTCAGTGGAATGTTTGGACAAAAGTAGTAAAGTAAAACTTTGCTTTGAAAGGATGAAGTAGCTGTAGCAGCCACTTCTAATAGTAGGTGTTGTAACTGAACCTGGTACAGTAGCCAGACCACAAGAGAGGCAGAAATGTTTGTGAATAAGGAAAGATGGTTCTGTTTCACTCTACCCTTTTCCTATGGTTTCTCCCATCCAGATGTGCAGCCTCAGATCAAAATTCTACTTCTATTATACTGTGTATGGAATCTAATGAGATTCAATAGCTCCATTATGCATTATTTTCTCAATGTCTGTTAGCCATAGTTCCTGAACTTAACTTTAAAGCTTTCTCCCTTGCTATTAACATCCTGTTCATTTGCAATTTTTTCATAACCCAATAAAACCACCCTTTTGCAGCCCAAGTTTGAGTTAGTTGTTTGCTTGCCTGAGGCTGACCATTCAGCTTGTCTAAAGTGGTAGATTATTCTAGACTCTTGATTCATAGTAATCACCTAAAAACACTAGATGGCACAGGAGAGGTATAAATGGACCATGGAGAACCCAGCTCTCAAACTGTGTGTTTTTAAAGAATTCTTAGTGTTAAAAGAGCAACATTTTAGGATATTATTATTTGTTCTTTTCTATTAACTTTCCTATTGTTGGTTTAAGTTTTTTCCTTTGGATTTTTCAGCACTGGGTGATAGAAGGTAAATTTCTCCTTTCTAGTTTGAAAGCAGACACAAAAGTTCTTGGTTGATTTGTGTCTTCTTTTTCTTTCTTCAATTTTTCAAAACACCCATATACATTCTCTATGAACAGCAACAATGCATACTATATATGTTTATATATGTGTATGATAATCTTTATGGGTGAATTAAACATGTGCTGTTTCAGGTAACTTAGAGATGATGCACACCATGGTATGTGTAAATGTGCAAGTGATTCTATTTACTGTTTTAAGTGTGTGACTAAATAGAGCTGAATTGTGAGTTTTTTCTAAGAGCAAAAAAATCTAAACACAGAAACACAGTGTTTTTAATCTCTTATTTTTTCTCAGCTTATAGTGAGTACATGTATTCCAGGAAGTTCCATGTATATTGTGTTTATTAAACAAGAGGTTAATTTATCATTTCTTTTAATGGAAAAATGATTAGGAATGAACAGGAAAGTATGTTAAAAAAATTCTCTATACTGGGACTTAAACCACTACTGATTGCAGCAACAGTACTATTAGCCATAATTATAAAAATTCTTCTCGTTCCTAGGGAGCATTGTAAAAACCATGGGCTGGTCCCATGGTTTTCTGTTGAACAATTTCTCAGATTTAGTGGAGGAAAAGTATAAAAAGGAAGCTTATAACTGGTCATGCTAAAAAAAATATTTGTATGGAGAAAGTTGGCATGACTATCAAAGAGTGAATAGATTCTCATTTTAAAAAAACAGATCTGGCTTATTTGAGTTTTTTAGAAAGTTCTTTGGGCAATTAGTGATAACTTAAAACCAATGCAAGCAGTTTCAGTATGTTGTTCCCCAGTCTTTTCCATAGACTAATTGAGCTCACTGGCACAAAATATGTTTTTTCATCTGCAATATGGGGAAAATAACACCTACCTTAAAGGGTTGTTTTGAGAATTAGATACAATGCTTGTGCGTGTATATAGATTTAAATAATCTCAGGTTTTTAAGATTAACAACTTTATTGCAGAATTAAGTCATTGAGGAAGAAGCAAAATAACCAGAAACATAGAACAATATCATTTCTAATCTAAATTTTTAAAAATATATAGCAAGTCCACATATCTCTGATCGTTACCTGTAAAGAATTGATCTGCAATTACTTTAAACTTTTGTGTATTTTATTTTGGAAGAAATGATTGTACAATACATCATATAATCACATGCAACACAGTTATCTTTATATCTAAAAATGATAGTTATTAGATATTTTGGGTGGAGGCTATATACTATATTGGAGAGAGCATAAGTTCAGCATTCCACAGATACGGGCTTAAATTCTGTTCCCACCACTTATTAACTAAGTACCTTGAATACTTAGTTTTCAAGGTCTTATTTTCTTATTTGTAACATGGGATTAATACTGTCTTATTGTACAAGGCTGCTGTGGGTTAAATAGTATTGCTAACCTCAACACCTCGGTACTGTGGACATTTGGGGCCAAATAATTCTTTGTTGTGGGAGCTGCCCTATGCATTGTAGGATGTTCAGCAACATTCATGGCTTCTACACACTAGATACCAGTAGCACTTCTCCCACAGTTGTGACAGCCAAAATTGTCTCTAGGCATTGCTAGATTGCCCTCTGGTTCAAAACAACTGGTGTGTAATACACCTTGCATAAAACTGAGTAAGCATTCAAAGAATGATAGCTGTTACTACAATTTAGCTCAGCAGTAACTAATAAGTTTTGACATTAATGACTTTATCAGAAATTAGCAGATTTGTCCCCAGTCATCTAATGTAGAGATCTTTATTTGAGATAGGAATTCAATAAGAATATTTTCATAAAGTTACTTGTTTATTTTATTTGTAGGTTAGCTGAGTGAGTCAGTTCATCAATCATACTTTAAAGCAATCAATTACAGAATGTAGATGATGTTAAATAATCACTAGGGGCAAAGTTATTGTACATGTAACTTTTATGTAGTCAAATCCTTAAAGGACATGTATTAAATAAAAGGACTAATCAGACCTCATTGTGGGTCTATCTGCAGGATGCTGAGCAGCAAAGAACCCACGAATATTCTTTATCGCCCTGATTATTTGTCAGTCACTTATCATGCAACTATTTAATGTACTCTTCATTTTAAGCACTGTGTGAAGTCCCTGGGGAATCAGTGCCATTCCTTAAGGAGTCTAACGGGGAAGGTAGACAAATAAACCGTAATTCAGTGAGATCTGAAATGTGTGTTCATTTTTGGTAGGTTCTATAAATTCACTTGGAATGTAAGATAAAACTTCCCCAAGGTGAAATCTGAGCTAAATGGTGAAATCAGAACAGAATTAACAGGATGAGAGTCAGGAGTGGATATTCTATATTATAATAGCATATGAGTAGGGTGTAGAGAATACAGTATATTTTACTTTCCTGAAGGATATCAGTGTACTGGTTGAGAGATGTGATTGAAGGGTTAGGTGGTCAGTTTATGAAATACTTCATACACACCTTAAAAAATTTGGAGTTTTCAGCTACAGTATCAATTAAATCATTATAATCTGGGGTATGATTTCATTTAATTTGCATTTTAGGTAACTCTGATGTTGTAATAAAAAGGACTAGAGAGGGAAGACAATTGTAGAAGCAGGAATACTTATAGTATATTGCAGTAATCCCGCTAAGAAGTGAGGAAAGCTTAAAACTAAGCTAATGACATTAAGAATAAAAGAAGGCAGAACCAAAAAAGCATTTAGCAGGTAAAATTAAGAGGAATTGTTTACTAATTCTGTGGGAGGAATAGGGAAAATATATTGTACTTAGAATAACTACTACAGTTTCTCTTTGGGTGATTAGAGAATGGTGATTCCAATTTCAGAAACTGGGAATAGAAGGGAAGACACTGGATTTAGAGTGGTAGAGGAGCACAGGGGAAGAGAGATGTTGGGTTCAGTCTTGGCCACATTGAATATGAGTTGCCAGTGGGACATTTGAATGGAGAATCCAGTCAGTAGGTCTCAATGAGTTAAATAGTGAATACACTGGCATTAGGAGCAGAGAAGTAAGAGAAGACTGTACCTTTTGGTAATATCTGATACTGATATCTGATAGAATCTTTTTTTTTTTTTGAATGTTGACTGAAACTAGTATCAGTCACAGGGATGTTGCCTAAATAGGAGTCAAGAATTAGAAGCTCTGTCTAATAGTGGATATATCAAATGAAACAGGCTGGTAAACCCTTCAGATGTCAGTTTAGAAGAATAAATTTCTAGAGAATTAAAGAATAATACTTTGCATTGTCTGTAACTTAAAACACTTCAGCATAACCAGTGTTGTGTGTATGTGTGTGCTCAGTTTTAATCTGTATAGTGGGGGCTGGATATGGTTAGTTAAAATTAAAAATAACCAAATAAGGAATACATATGCTGGGTAGGGGGAAGGTTTGGCTAGTTTTGTGAAAGGCTCTAATCACATTCCCACACTTTGGGGGTGTCTAATCCAAGCTTTCAGCTCTCTTCATCTCAGAACAACACCAGATGGCATGCTAATTAGTGTGTTAGATATAGAAATGTTTTGTCATTGGTAAAATTAGTTATGTTCAAGATAATCTGTAATTGGCTAGGTATTTTGAGCTGGGGCTCCTGCATGGACAGGAGTTTGGAATATGGCAAACGTGATAGCCTGCATCCCTGAGAATGGTCCCTCAGTGTAGGGTCCCAAACCCATCTGGTGTGAGTACACTTGTCTGAGTTTTTTGTTTATTTGTTTTTGTTTTGTTTTTTGCCTGACTCCTGCTGGGATGGCTGGATCCTGCCTCCAGGACATGGCTTTTTCTGCCTTGCATTAACCTTCTCTGCAGGATGCTGTTGAATACCTGAAGCAATAGGGAGCTGGTACTTCATCCAGCCTACAGAACTAGTTGCATTAGTGTTTTTGTTACTACTGTCCTACTGTTAAACGTTTGTAGGTTTGGCAGGGTTTAGTCTGCAGTGTTCATTTATTGCATTATTATACACACATCAAGGCTGCAGGTGAGATCTATAAAAGCTACGAATAAAAGCTATGAATATCTTCTCCCAAGTAACCCAGTAATTGTGCATTACCAAATTAGATCAGTTTGCAACCATCTTCTGAATGACACAATGTAAAATTGCTTATTCCTTCATAGGTACCTGAGAGAATTTTGACAAGTCAAGTGACTGAGCTTTGATTTCCTTATTTAATAGGCCAAAAATAATATTCTACAACTAAAAAGAGCTAATATTTTCTGAACACTGTTCTGATAATTTACATGTATACATTTCATTTAATATCTGCACCACCGTATAACATTGTTAAAATTATTATCCCCATTTTTTCGATGAGAAAATTAAGGCACAGTGAAGTGTTAAGTAGCTTGTGTGTTCAAGGTCACACTTGTAAGTAATAGGCCTGAGATTATAAGATTAGTCAGCCTGGTTCTAGAGACCATGCTCTTAAACACAAACCCTCTGTGAACTCACTAGGTTAAATGAGATAATTCATGTGAAAATTCTTAATAATGTATCTGTCATTAGATAGACACTGAAATATTACTCAAATATGAGTTGGTCCTAGAATGATCCAAACTTCATGCATATTTATGCACTTATTTTGTTATAGTGGACCTGCATTTATGAAGTAATCACAGTGTTCAAGTACAAAGTACAAGTCTGGTACTAGGAGATCCCTCAAAAAAACTTAAAGGATACTTATGGAGTACTGAAGTGAATAGTTCCTTGTTATGCTACAGGGTGCAACTTTATCCTGTATGTATTACATCCATGTTTTACTTTGGTTTTATTATTTTTAATAGATCCATTAAAACTTTATTCTTGAACACAGTATTTCTATAGTTGAAAAATTCTTCAAAGGTTTTAATAAAACTTCCTCAGTCAGCAATGTTTTTTATTTCCAAAAAATTTCCAGATCTATTTAGGAAAAAATCAACTTACTTTTTAGTTAGAAGGTCCTATAAAGCAGTTCTGACTTTTCCACTAATTGTTGGTCAGACCTTGAAAAGTATAATTGGAAACAAGGTTATTTTTCTGTATACTACCTTCACATACTAATTTTTACTGACTGAAGTATTTTCTTGGCTAGGTTTCATTAGAACTAGGCAAGAGATTAAAGAGCTTTCTTTTCTTTTTCTCTTTTCTTTCCTTTCTTTCTAAAATATGATAACTTTTTTCTAGCTATGTATCAGCTTTAGATAAGACTTCTGAGATCAAGAACTCTACAAAGGAAGTTGAAACATTGCTTCTCAGTTTTAGACTTTCCACAAATGTGTTCAGTTCACCTAACAGCATCTCTGTCGAATGGCCAGGGGAATATGGAGGAGAAATGAGATTTCATTCTGAGTTTTAGAGGCAGGAGGAGAGAATGTTTGTTCCATGTGTTCACTCTTTGGAAAGCAGAGGATGGTCTGTTTGTCATTAATATTAACATGAATTAGTGTTGCTTACTTCCCATCAGGAACCTATGATATAAAGACAGGGTGGGCCAAACTCAGTCCCAAGAAAGTTGGGTAAATATTCCAGAGGAGCTATAGACCTAGCATTTGAAAAATGTAAACAGGGATGAAACAGCAAAGCCTGTAAGAATGAGAGAGACTTTTTTTCACCCCTGCCAATGTGCAGTTCAGTTGTGGTACTTTCTGTGCTGAGAAACACAGGGAGAAAAAAAACTTTAATAAGCAGAGTGGATGGGTTTTTTGTGTAAATTGAAGTGACTTACTGTTTTGTTTTTAAATAAGACATTAAATATGTTGTATCCATTTATAAAGTAGGATTTTAAAATCAAGTTTTCTTCCTTATGTTAAATTCTGTAACATAGTAAGGAGAACAGATCTTTAACAAATCAGTCATTTAAAGACCCAAAATCCAGGTAGTTTAAAACTGTAGAAATGACAATAAGCAGTAACTTTAATAGTATATACTGTCATAATTATAGCTACATGTATGATTATAGTTACTATAGATAAGCTATTTGTAGGTTTACAGGAATTATTTCACTAAATCAAAGCAACCCTACTAGTGCTCTCATTTTACATTTGAGGAAACTGAATATGGTAATGGTTAGTTTTCCCAAGATCTCATGCCTAACTGGTGGAGTTGGGACTTAACCAAACACACATAGTTCCACTTTCCATTTAAACAGCATTCTTTTTCAAACAAGTATTGGACAAATTTTAGTGATTTTTCCCCCCTATATTCTTACAGAGGATTTAGAACAGATGACTCCACTTTAGCAGTTTTAGTAGCTGAGGAAGACAGTGCTCTGCACTTGTATGGAAGCCGGTCGCTTAATTTCTATGGTCTGTGTAGCAAGTAGAAACTTGGCTTGTCAAAGGTATTTAGTAAATAAATGTTGGAGGATTATTGTAAATTCTTTAATCCAGTCATTTCAGGATTGAAGCAGATTGTCTAACTGCTTACTGAGCAATGAAACTCTCAATAGACTCTGAATATGAAGTATGTGAATAAAGATTAGTGCTGTTGAAAAGTGTTTCTTCAAAAGATCTAAGAGTTAAGGTGACTGGTGGATGGAAAGAATGGATTATGAATGGTCACATATGTTCTCGGTATTTTTTGACTGTTAAGAGTCATATCTCCCTTTGTTCAGAGCTCTTTATTTTGATTAGTTTAAATAGAGTAATAAAAAAAATAGAGTAAACAAAGAGCAGGAACACCTCTCTTTAGGCTGAGATCACCTCTTTAATTTTTCTGCAAATAAAGAAGCAAGATGTTTATGAGTAGAAGGCAATGAAGAACATTGACAGTATCTGATCTTAGCTAATTTTCAAACTTAATATTGAATGCTCTGTATCAGAAGTGATATCAGATATCAGATATTTTGTATGTGTTAACTTTTTTAATCCTTATAGCAACTTGGGAAATAAGTACATGTTTACTCTTTACTTTATAAAACACAAAGTGAAGCACAAAAACTTTCCCGGGATCATAAACCTTTGAGAAGGAAAATCAGAGCCTGCTGCATTCACAGACAACAGCATACTTTTCTAATCTTTTCCCATGAAGAGAGTTAACAGTGGTCTTACCACTCCTGCCCTTTGTCATCATATAGTCCAGAGGAGCTGGACTGCTTGGACATTCCATAGATTATCTTATTATTTCTTATTTGTACTATACTGATTGTATCATGGTAATTATACAAAATGAGCTACTGGGAAAAGGCTAGTACATTTGAAGGCTTGGTAGGCAGAAGGAAGGAGATGAACCCTATGATGATTCAATTACCCACAGTATTAGTTAAGGCTTTTTGGATTTTAATAGGCTAGAGCATGCTGTGTGACATCACCTCCAAAGTAAAAGATGGATTGTTTTCATCATCTCTATTCCTAAGAAAGAAGCACAATGCTTGGTAAACCCCTTGATCACTTTAGGCTTCTTGTGGCAAGGAAGCAATAAGGAAGAATGGAGTCATCACACTGGCAGAGGTAAATGACCCTGATCATCCAGAAGAGGTAGGGCTGCTGCTAGACAACGTGGACAGAGAATAGTATGTTTGCTATTTAGGCGATTCATTTGGACATCTCTCAGTGTTTCTATACCTTCAGCCATAGCCTGAGAAGAGCACAGTAACTAGGGATCTGGACTCACAGAGATGAAGGTCTGGGTCATTCTATCAGGCAGTCTGCCTAGTCCATCTCTTAGTATCTCAGTGGAATGGCCAGGGGAAAAAGGTGATTTCTTTCTGAATTTTAAAGACAAGGGGAGAGAATTTTGTTCCATGTGTTCACTCTTTGGAAAGCAGAGGATTGTCTGCTTGTCATTAGAATTAGCATGAATTAGAGTTACTAGCCAAGGATGAGGGGAATCTATAAGGGCTGTGGAAAGGGGAATGCTGATTAACAGTTAATAGCCTCAAGAGCTGCAACAGTGGGGGCTGTAGTTCATTCCGTTAACACTTCGCTTGTAAGTTTTCCCAGAAAATAAGACCAATCAAAACAGGGTGGAAACTCTTTCCAGATGGGATGAACTTACTTTGAGAAGGAGGCAATCTGAACGGTGCAACGAGTAGACTGCAGTGGATTGTGAAGTTCTCCTCGCAGATTCCCAAGCTGATGGTTTGCAGCTCTGCCCCTTATCGAGAATTTCACTTAGCTCTGGGGAACTGCCTAGTCCAAGGCAGTTGTACCAAAGATTTAGTTTGTTTCTATTTCACTGTGTTTGAGGTCTCAGCTGGGAAGATTTGAAGACTAGGAATTATTCTGTGGCTGAGCTTTGGGACATCTGGAGGCATCAACTCTCGTGTCTGGATGTTGTTGCTGGTTATAGGCTGAGACCTTATTTGGACTGTCAGCTGTAACACCTACACTGTGGCTCTTCTTATGATCTCTCATATTGCTCTGGTTTGGGTTTCACAGCACAGAAAGTGGATTTCAAGAGATACCAGCCCAAGAGAATGAGGCAGAAGTACTTGGCATTTTATGGTCTAGTTTTAGAAGTCATATACTATCAATTCTGCTATACTGTAGTGATCAAGAAAGTCACTAACGTCCACTGTGCTCCAAAGGAAAGGGGTGTAATGTCAATTTCCCATTGTAAGAAGATCATGGGGGATATGAGATACTGATATAACCATCTTTGGAAAGTATAATCTGCCACATCAAGGAATAGAGACTAACTGCTTCTCTTTCCTGTGTATCCTGCTTTTCCATCACATCACTGATGCATTAATTTTCTTGAAAAAAATACCTTGAACAAAGCAGCTCCTTGACAAAAATAAAAAACAAAACAGAACATACAAGAATGAAGTGTAAATTTCTTTAATTAGCATTCTAGAACCTCATAAATGTAGATATAATGTCTTTTTACCCCTTACTTCGTGTTATTTTCAGACATATACTGTAGCTTTTAGCCTATTTACATAATTTACCATTGCCAGGATGTGTCCTGAGCTTTTCACTTTTGTACCTTTTACATGTCTTTTTCTGATCTTAGCATTCCACCATAGAAGTACCTTCAGTATTTGCCTAATAAAACCCTACTCATCTTTTAAGGCTTTTCTTCCTGCCCGAACCAGAAGTGATTACTCCTTTCTTCTTTCAAGACTAGTGCAGCACTGGTCAAGTATCAGCCATGTCTCATTTATCATACTGTGTTAGAGTATATGTTATTT
The DNA here is from genome assembly GCF_048564905.1 of Vicugna pacos. Lineage (NCBI taxonomy): Eukaryota > Metazoa > Chordata > Mammalia > Artiodactyla > Camelidae > Vicugna > Vicugna pacos. The sequence goes on from NC_132988.1 coordinate 31,354,705, forward strand.
TGGAAAGAGGCAATGTTTTATTGTGATCTGGTTTGTTGGTTAGTGCTATTCCCAATGGAAAGAGGATGTCCTCTCTCAGCAAACTTTAGAGAAAGACCATACCTAACTCTAACCTTATTGCTTCTGTGAACTAGTTATTTATCACAATATGACCCCACCTAAAAATCCTGAGTACTTTATTTTGTCCAGATTTCAAAACATTTAAAAAGCTAACTCATCTCTCATTGGGTTTCCAGGGCACCCAGAGTGTTAATGTGAAGACACACAGCTATTTGAAAATATTGATGAGCCACAGAATGACTGTGATGGAGTAGAATCAGTTGGAATAAGTGACACATTGATTTCCAGGGAAGAATGTTCAAGTGGGATATATATATATATATATACACACACACACACACATACATATATATATATATTTTTTCAAATATACATATATTTGAATATATATTCAAATGTTTTATGCATACTTTGTATATAAATCTTTTAAAAATTTTATAAAATTTGGTGAGAACATGAAATTCAACAGCTTATTTTAGGATTTTTGCAGCTTTAAGTTTCTTGATATGCTCTGTGACTCTCTAAGAAGGGTCTGTGCTAAAGCAGCATTTTTCTGTGTACCTATCCCTGTGAGATTATGGGCTCAGAACTCGAACTCTTCCAAGAATTATATGTAAAAAGGCAGCCATGTTATAGTGCGACTCTGCCTTCTACTGCTTTGCCTGAGGGAGGACTTGATGCTGCAGGGCCGATGGGTCTTTGTTGCAGGATTTTTGAATTTAGAACTGAAAGAGATTTGGGCTAGTCTTGCTTGGGTGCTTGGATTGTGGGTAAATTATAATGCTCAGGAACTGTTGGTAGCCTTCCTTCCCACCATGTATAGGTGAAAAGAGCCTGGTTTTCACCAAGAAACAGAAGAATGAAGCAGGGAGGAGAAAAAGAGAAGTCCTAAGAGCATTTGAGTCCTTGGATCTAGCTGCTTCTGCGTCTAGTCACATTCTTGACCTTAAGTTCCATGTGACATTCCATATTCCTTATAAACATTCTCCCCCTTTCTTAATCTAGTTTTTTTTTTCCTACTTATAACCAAAAGTATTCCAATTAAAATGCCATAGGGCACTTTTTTCTCAGAACACTTTATGTGATTAAAGTTACATAAAACTTATTTTGGATAATGCTGGCTATAAAATGATAAAAATCAAACAAAAGGGGCAGCTTCTCCAAAGCTCAGGCTAGGACAGATTGGTTCAAATCTGATTCCTCTAAATTCCTAATCTGTAGCACATTATCAGTTTTATATTTACATGTGCATATTTATAAACATAACCATAGAATTTCAGAGCTGCAGAGGTCCTTGGAAATAATAACTTTAAAGTTTTACATGTAAAGAAATGATGGTCCAGAGAGGGCCAATGTTTTGCCCATGATCACACAGATAAATGGCAGTGATCTCTACCATACATTTTCCATACTTTGCAACCATGCAAAGACACCTCAGTGAATCTCTCCTGATCTTGCTTATTTGCGGGAAGTGATGTGGCAACCTCCCGGGTGCTGCTCAAAGGCCCACCATTTCCCTTGAACTTCCTGCTTTTTGTTTTATACCTGCTGGATCGTGGTGACAACTGTAGCAATCACTTTACACACAGATATGGAAACCACAAGTGAAGGCAGGTAGAGCAGCCCCAGCAGCAGAGTCCCCAGACACCCCTGTGGAGCAGAGCCCATTACCTGTCCTGGAATTTTCCATAAGAGAGGAATCATCTTTTGCTTTGTCTAAGCCCTTGTACTTTGGCTCTGTTTGTTACAGCTACAGCTGCTCATCTTATACCCCAACTAATATCACCCCAAAGTAAACCCTCATGAGGTCATTGTAAGATTGAAACTGGTAACCACAGTCAGCAGTGGGTACATAGTATCTGTTATTATTTTACTTTTCACTGAGCATCTGGCCTCTTTTGTAATTGACACTTCAGACACCTTTATTGGTGCCAGAGCTCGTCTGTGTGTATTTTTCTCAGTAAATCATTTGATCCATGCCAATAACTGTGGACGAGGGGCACTTCACTTTAAGCACATCCAAGATGTGGGAACCTAGTCTGAGTCAGCATTCTGGGGTCCTAATTGTCTAGGAAGTAAATTTATAGAGCAGATACCAGATTCCAAGTTTCATTATATTTTGTTCTCAGAGAGAAGTTAGTTCACTTGGAAGATTAAAGCACTGTGCTACTTATTTTGTGTTCACCTTTAAGTTATTGTGGCATATATTACAAGAAGGAGTGTATGTTCTCATTTACTACTTTACCACAGATCTTGAATATGGAGACATCTTAAATACGGAGATGAGAGAGTGATCTGCCTGTTTAATTTTCTAGCAGCCACCAATATGGGTACCAATTAGTTCTCAAATGAACAGTGATGTTATGTCTGGGATGATGCCCAGAAGGTGATGGTCCAAGATGAGCAACTCATTCAGGCTCCTGAGGTATCACTAGGAGTTTCCTTTTCACTAATGCCACTTTCAGAATATGCGGATAGTATATTCTGGCCAAAAAATCAGATTTCAAAAAGGAGAAGAGTGAAGATTAAAAAAAAAAAAAAAGAAAGGAAAATCAAGAGGGGACTGTATATATCTTGTACTGAAGTTAGGTCACATTTTATTTTTTTTAATTTTAAATAGCATCCAAAGTGCTTTTGTACTGACATGTGAAATAATCAGCCCTTTTGTGATTGACTAATTATCACACAGTGATAACGACCAAGAGAACAAAGACACCTTCAGAAATAGGGCCTATTAACTTTAATAGACAGAACGCTGGCTTTGCTTGAAAACTCAGTGGTTAGAGGACAATTACTGGGGAAATGCCTCCCAGTCTTGAGCCAGGGCAGATCTGGACAGGGATATATAAAGACATTATTAATTTGGATGAAAGTTTTGTTTTTGCCAGTATATCTTTTATTTGGCTCCAGATAAGAGGGTTGTTCAGAGCTTTTTGAAAGACCTTTAGTATGCTATTTATTAGAGAAACATTCATTTAATCAAATAACACTCACTTTATAGAGGAAGAAATATTTGTCTGCTTTGAGGGCCATAGGTCATACACTGGAGTATGGCTTTGGTCACTGACAGTGCTGACATGATGGGGATTTTTTTTCTCCTTCCCTTCTGAGGATTCTTTTCTGTAACCTCTGGCTGCATTAGAAACTTCACTGCTTAACAGAAACAATTGTTCTTTGTTCTTGTGGCCAAATGAAAGCTCTTGTTTTCCAGTCCAGTTCTACTGGCAGGTTAGATGCAATCAGGGGTGTCATCAAGGGGGGCAGAGAATATGAAGAATACAACCACTTGTTGTTTTTGGAGGCAGAATGCCCACTTTTTTGGCACAGTCAAAGCTAAGCACATGTGAGAGCAACGAAGGCTAAACTGTGGATCTTTCAATGTGATGGTTAATGCTTTGCACAAATTCGAAGTGATGGTTGAGAGCATCAACATTTCTGATCAACATTTTCCTAAGACGGACACTTACAGACACATTTTTACACATCTCACAAACTCTGGGCTTAAATGTGCTGCATTAAATACATCCATAATGCCAACACCTTAGCTCTTGTTCTAGAATCTTTTACTTGATGTCTTCAGTAGAAATCCTATAATAAAATGACTTGGGGAAAGAATAATGTCTGAATGTGCATAGAGAACTCTCATTTATTTGTCGCAAATTTTAGGGTTTTCAGCTAGGTTTCTGTCACCTGGGGCTAGGTCTTCCCCTCTCCACAAACACTTCATTTTTCATTACATTTATTTTCCTCCTGCTGCACTGGTTCTCTCAGTCTTTGGTCACTATATATGAGTTAGCTTTATAAAGTGCAGTGGTGCCTACTTGCCTGTGGTAAGTAAAGGTTAGGGTATTGGAAAAGAGTCACCTTTGTGTTTGTAATTCCTGATAGTCTCTAAGAGTAGAAAAATGAATAGTGGAGCTAAAATCTAACTCAGGAAGGTATCATCATGACCAAGAGGTATTTTTAGAAACTGTATCACTAGTGCTTTCAGAGATATGTGAATGATACAAATGCAGAGAGAGAGAGGCAGGGGCTGAGTCGGTTGGATTTCCAGAATGCAACCTGTCCAGGGAGTCATTAGAGAGAAGGGAGAGTCATTGAGGAAACAATGGAAGAGGAACTTTGAAGGCAAGGAAACGGCCATTATTGTTAAAAGTAACAGTGATTGAAGACTGAGAAGAGACTATTATGAGAACTGAGAGAGAGAAGAGTCTCAGGGGAATTATTAGACTAAAGAATACTCTCAAGCAGAAAAATTTCAAAAGCATTCATTTAACCATCTGGGGTTTTAAAAAAGGAACATTTTTTTCTGTATTTTGAAAGGGAAGATTTGACTTTTAATGAGAAGTCTATATTTCATCTTTAAGGAAGAACACATCTAAAGCTTAATTATTCAGCACAGGAAAAGCCTCTGTGTGTGTGTGTGTTTGTGTGGGTGTATGTGTGTGTGATATGCTTGGCATACACTGAATACACATTTTAGCAAAGTTCAGTCTGGTGCGACAGGCATATACATATGAGTGGATGATATATATATGCTCCCAGAATTTTTTTTTAAATCTTAGCTCATGGTTGTAATAAACAATATTGAGTTGGATGGAATCAGAAATTCTGGTGGTCCTCAAAATGCTTCTCTGAAAGCACCAATTCACGACATATATTGTGGAGACAATATTGCCAAATCTGCTAGTGATGCTAAAGAAAGTAAATCTTTTGTTAGAAAAATAATAGAATTGGTGCCTATCGTGACGTTTTTATCTGTTAACTTTGTCCAGTGATACTTGTTTTGTAGGCTTGTTATAAGGATTAATTGAAATAATGCATATGAAAGTGCTTTCAAAAGTATTAGATTTCTATGCAAATGAATAGCACACATAAAAGTTGTATGTAAAGATACTATGATATGTCAAAGTCTCTTGGAAAGCATGTATATGATATTTATACTGCAAGTTGCAGACTGGAAAAATATGTTCCAGGTTCTGGGAGATGTCCTCAGATCAAATGATGTTTTTGCGAAAATTTATGTAAAATGTTCAGCTGATGGGGGATTAAACGTGAAAAGACAATATAATGGATTTGCATTTGGTTAAAAAGGACCATTTATTCAAGTTTGTGTGTTACATTAGTAATGTGTTTTAGATCTGATAATGGAGGTAATGGGAGTTTCAGATGAGGCTACTAAACTGTTTACATTTTGCAGTTTTATATCGGATTCCATTAGCATTTAAGACATTTTACAATAAAAGCACAAACAGTAAATGGTAAACTACAAATAAGAAATTAAAAAAACTATACCTAAGGAAAAATGAAATAAAAAGTAGAAACCAAGGGAGGTAAATAGAATGGATATAGTTAAGGCTTAAAAGTTGTTATGGTTATGCCACAAATTATGAGTTTTTTCCAACTTAAAAACTAGATGTAATAAATGATTTTTTTAATAGAAACTGTTGAAACACAGAAAGCTATAAAACAAGAAATGAAAAATCTAGAATTTCTCTAGCCAGAAATAACTGTTGTTACAAACATGTTGATATGTATCATTCGAGCAATTTTGCCCTCTATTAATACCAACCTAATTTTCACATACAAATTTGGACTTATATTTCACATATTGCTTTTTTCACACTGCAGTATATCTGACCATTTTCCATGCCCTGGAAAATTCTTTGAGAAATGATTTTAAATTGCTGCATGACTATGTATGAGTAACCATAAATTACTCAACCAATATCCTAGGATTAGGAATGAATACTGTCTCCGAGATTTTGTTGTTATAAATGACGCTGCCCTAAGCATGTTTGTGCGTTAATCTTTGTGTGAATCCTTAATAATTTATTGGAAAACATTTCTAGAAGACAGTGTAAATTTTGACTGGATCAAAGGTCAAACCAATTTTTAGGCTCTGAGGTCCAACCACATGAATTTGAATATTGGTTTATCTACTTCATGTCTCCTTGACTTTAAATAGGTTGTTTAACATTTTTGTGGTTCAGTTTCTTGATTTGAAAATTAGGGATTATAGTATTATCTTCCTTATAGGTTTGCTATGAGATTGCATTTGATATTAAATAAAAGTACTAAGCATGTTCATGGCATCCAATTAATGTTAGTAATTATTCTGATTATTATAGTTCCAAACTGACTTTAAGAAATGTTGTCACTTTAAACTCATTTTTTTTTTGCAGAACACATCTAAAAAATTCTTGGTGCAGTATTTTAAAATTCTTAATACAGTCAAGCTGTTAATCCTTTGTCATACATAAGTATTATTTCAGTTTTTCATTTGCATTTTAATTTTTCATACTTTATATTTTTGAGTCAAGTCTGCCTAATTTTACACTGTCAAAGAAAGATGGATGCTTGGCTACAAATAATTCAGAATCCAACAAATGCATGATGAAGTTGACATTCCTTTGTGAAAACTAAGTCTCCTAGACAAGACTCTGCATATATTTGTCGTTGAGATGGAGAAACAGACTGCATCAAGAACTGTGAGCATAGTGAAGATTTTTCTCAAGAAATATTTCTGCATGTATTTTAGAATTTTATTTAAGCTTGTCTCAAATCTCCTAAACTAAGGCTAAGGTGATAGTGATCTGGAAATGTTTCAAACATTGTGGGCAGTTTCCCAATTTCACTAAAAATAAGAATCTGCATTTCATCATATTAAATTTATTTATGTCACATGCTTTCTTAGTACACGTGCTTATTAGAAGAATACATTGCAAGATATATCCTCAGTGATAAGTATATTGAGCTATCTATCGCATATGAACAAATTAAAACTTGTTAATTATGCCAAAATATTGATACTAATTATAGAATGCTTGGCAGTATGTATTTTTTTCTGACAGTATTTCCAGGGCAAGATCAATTTTCTTTTGATGTCATTCCTAATTTCTGACAGTTATATCATACTGTCAGAATCTTGGAGAATATTTATCCTATTTTCTATGGTGTAATCCAAGTATCTAAATCATACAAAAGTTATTAAGAAATTTGTGCCTTCTGAAGTTGTTTCTGATCCCTCAGGAGAATATGTGAACTGCTCTGATTCTGGGAGTGGTGTTAAAGTAGCAGGTTTTATTTGAACATCAGTATCGAAAAATCTTTATTGATTTCGAACAGGTATACCACAAATAATCCAGTCCACCAACTCGAAGGCTGAAGGAAATCTGTAAAACTTTCAAATTCTCTTATATAATTTAAAACCATTAGTGACACCAGATGACAGTAAGTATAATACAGTGAAGAGAGGAGCATCTGTGCTTGACGTCTTCTTCCTCTGCTTGTAAATAGTGGTCTCTAAACCCAGATATACTGTGAAAATGTTGAGGAAGAAACTGATGTAAAGTTTACATGCAATAGGCTACTGGATTCATAGTTTTGGAACAGTGAGGGTTGTACAGATATGTTCTTCTCTGAACTCAGACTGAATTTGTGGTTAGTCCCAATCTGTTTAGTACTTAGTTATTCTGAACTTCTTGATATGCTATTCCAGGAGCATGGGATATCTTTCCATTTTTTAAAGTCTTCTTTAATTTCCTTTATCAGAGTTTTGTAGTTCTCCATGTATAAGTCTTTCACCTCCTTGGTTAGATTTATTCCTAGGTATTTTATTACTTTGGGTGCTATTTTAAAGGGGATTGTTTCTGTACTTTCTTTTCCTGTTGATTCATCATTAGTATAAAGAAATGCAACTGATTTTTGTGTGTTAATCTTGTAACCTGCTACATTGCTGAATTCTTCAATCAGCTCTAGTAGTCTTTGTGTGGACCTTTTAGGGTTTTCTACATATAGTATCATGTCATCTGCATATAGTGACACTTCTACCTCTTCTTTTCCAATTTGGATCCCTTTTATTTCTCTCTCTTGCCTGATTGCTGTGGCTAGGACTTCCAAGACTATGTTGAATATGAGTGGTGATAGTGGGCATCCTTGTCTTGTCCCAGATTTTAGTGGGAAGCTTTTGAGTTTTTCAACGTTGAGTACTATGCTGGCTGTATGAAAACATCTCTTAATGCCCTTAAGTTTACTGATTTATAATACTGAGAACCTAACAAGTACAAGTTTAATCAACTTTATTTAGATTTGTCATATGAATATCTTTTATTATGTTGAGATACGTTCCCTTTATACACACTTTGGTGAGAGTTTTTATCATAAATGGGTGTTGAATTTTATCCAAAGCTTTTTCTCCATCTATTGAGATGATTATGTGGTTTTTGTCCTTTCTCTTGTTGATGTGATGTATTACATTGATTGATTTGCGTGTGTTGAACCACCCTTGTGTCCTTGGGATGAACCCCACTTGATCATGATGTATAATCTTTTTTATGTGCTGTTGGATTCTATTTGCTAATATTTTGGTAAGGATTTTGGCATCTATGTTCATCAGTGATATTGGTCTATAATTCTCTTTTTTGTTGGTGTCTTTGCCTGGTTTTGGTGTCAGGGTAATGGTGGCTTCATAGAATGAGTTTGGGAGTATTCCCTCCTTTTCAATCTTCTGGAAGAGTTTGAGAAGGACTGGAATGAGTTCTTTGTATGTTTGGTAGAATTCCCTGGTAAAGCCATCCAGTCCTGGACATTTATTTGTAGGGAGGTTTTTTATTGCTAATTCGATTTCATTTCTAGTGATCAGTTAGCTCAAGCGGTCAGTTTCTTCTTGATTCAGTCTTGGTGGACTGTATCTTTCCAGTTTTCTTCCAATTAGAGTGCAGGCTTCCTGAGAACAGTTACCACAGCTTGTACTTCTTTTGTGTCCTGATATCTACTGACAGTCTAGGACACCTGTTACATGGTTACAAAACTATTGACTAGTCAAAATTCTTTTGCAGATGTTTGCTATCACTTTAGGTGGAAGAGTAATCAGGTAACACTGGATTCAGATTACACAGGGACCTCTTTATCAGTGCAAGAAGCATGCCCTAAACTGGATTAGTTTCCTCATTAGCCTGTGTTGTCTTTGTGCCCACCTTGAAGGAGAAGTTGGATACTTTTCTGTTAATGTTTGATTTTGTCAGCCCTTAGGCTCTTTGCTGTAAAGAATGGGAGGAGCAATTCCTTGGAAATATTGAAAACCTAGAATTATAGCCTTAACCAGCATTATAGTCTTTTCTTGAAATTTATTCATTCCCTTTTATAAACAAATTTTATAAACAAAAACAAAAATCTGAAATTAATATTTTAAGAAAATGTATCTCTTTCCACTTTGAAGCTTGAAAAGCACACAATGTATTTTAAAAGAAAAGTTTATGATGTTAGATTTATCTCTCTTCAGGTTTTTTGAAGGAAGGAAATTATAGTGCTGGTATAGAGGAAAGATTAGAAATCTGAATTCTAACTTGGGGTTTTCCAGAAATTACAGTAAAGAGCTGCAGAGCTTGAATAAGTGTGTGCACACCTGTGTGTGCATCTGTGTGTATTGGAGGGGACTGTGGGTGTGGAATATGTTGGATAATGCTTCTAAGTTCCATTCCAGTGTTAAAATTTGAATCCTAAGACATCCATTTTGTGTTTTAGTGAATGTATTCAAGGCATTATATGGAATTAAATTTCAAAATTTATTATGTTTAAGCCCTGTAGCTGGCTCAGATCACTTAACCACTTGGAGATGTTTTCTCATTTTAAAATAAAGGGATTGTGTGGCCAGTCTGTCTCACAGGATTTTTGGAACAGGGAAGATCATATATGTTAAACATTAAACAATTATAAAGATCTAAATAACAGTGTTTTTGTTACCATCACTATCTTTGCATTTACAACACACACATACATACATGTTTACATATATTTAAAGCAGGCATCCCAATCCTAGAGGTCAGATAATAGAAAACCCTCATATTCTGCTTATGGTGACCTGACTTGCGGTAGACTGTGCCCAAAACTATACAAGCTGACAGAATTTCAGTATGTGCTCTCTTGTAAGGACTAACCCTGGTAAACCTGTTCCCCACTACCAAATAAATGCTTTTGAACAAATTGTTGAGCTACTATCATCCAGAGTTGCTGACAATCACTGAAAGCTTCCAACCCCATTAATTATATGTTAAAAATGACAGCATTTGGCACCTTAAGAACTGTTAATTATGCTTAGAACCTAAACTTAATTTCTCAGTTTATTATAATTTCTTCATGATGTCCTAACTGTCTGAGTAAGCAGCTTATCTCCCAATATTTCCTCTTGCCTAACAGATGTTCTCTCCAAACAGGTGTTGGCCCTTCCTAGGAAGGAGTCATTCCTGTTTGAAGAGAGGAAAATGATAATTGACTTAATCACGTGAAAAACTTTAAAGGGACGTATCATGTCCTTCTGTTCAAATCTTCCTCTTCACCCACTGAAGAAAATCAGTGAAATCAAATGAAAATCAAAACAAGCAAACAAATTAAAAAAAAAAATAGAGGTAGCTCTGAGTTTCTCCTTTCACCTGTTTATCCCATTTTCTCTTCATCCTTCCCTCCATCTACTCTTTTCTTCTTTTTGAGATATCTTTTCTAGTTTAAGCCAGTAGGAGAAGTCAACCCATAACTAAAAGTCGGATTTAAAAATTGGAAAATTTTACTGAAATAGCCTTCTCTTTAAGTGTGTATAGTCAATGGTAAGAATAAAATAACAATAAATAATTTAAAATTAGTTAAGTTTATAGCTTCCTTTATACCTCTATAATTTTGGGGGGTGATGAGAAATCCATGCCAGGTCCTGAAAATTAAGAAACTTTTAATGAATTATGAGAATTTCTCAATCTGTATAGGCTGTATTTAATGTTATCAGATGAAATAAATGCTATTCCAAAGGTCTGTCTTAAAGAAACCTCATTTCATGGATAGAAAAAACTAAAGTTCTGATAAATGACTTAAGGAAACAAACTAGTTTTTGGCAGATCTATAGAGAAAACACACTTACATTTCCCAGCTGTTTAAAATTTTTATTTAAAAATTGATGAATTAAAAGAATTGTTAATTTAATGTGATACTATCATTCCCCAGTCCCCAGAAAGGCATTTAACACCTGATATGTGTCCATTAAGTATTTGTTTTTAAACAGACATGTTTTGTTTTATTAACAGCTTTCTCATTGAGAGGCACTGTTGAAACGAAGTTATGAGTGAGAGTTCAGGTGCCATAATTGTCTTTGTTCAGATTCTGGCTCCTCCACTCAAAAGCTATGTGATCTTGGGCAAATGGCCTAAATACTCTATGCTTCCATGTCCTATATTTCCCTAAAATGAGGATAACAGTAATATCTGCCTCAGATTTTTATGAAGAATAAATTAAAGTATTTGGAACAATATTTGGCTAACACAGTAAACATTCAAGAACATGAGCTATTATTTTTGCTTTATGAACTAGTAAAACACATTTTGTAGAAATGAAGGTGTAATTTTCCTTTAATGAATGTGTTATATAAAAGTCCAAACATAACATATAATGGATATTATGAAGATGGTGGGGATAAATTGCTTATTTATTTTACAGATAAATCTTTATTGGCAAAACCACTGAGTTTAAGTTTCACTGAGTTGGAAAGCATTTTTGGTGAGTCTCTTTGAGTATGTTCTTTATTTTCTCAGTAACATAACAGAAAATCAGAAAGTGACTTTAGAGTTCCCATTGTTGCTTTCATTTCCCAGAAATATTAGATATGTCTCACTCTACAGAAAAGTTAGTATAACAAACTATTGAATCAGTGAGTAATCATGTATTTTGGATATCAATCCCTTATCAGTCTTATCATTTGGAAATATTTTCTAACACTTCAAGAGGTTTTCTTTTCATTCTGTTGATGGTTTCCTTTGCTGTGTAAAAGCTTTAAAGTTTAATTAGGTTCCATTTTTAATATTTTGTTCTTACTTCCTTTGCTTTAGGAGACAGATCTATAAATAGTATTGCTACAATTTATGTCAAAGAGTATTCCTTCTATGTTTTCTTCTAGGTATTTCCTGGTTTCCAGTTTTACATTTAGGTCTTTAATCCATTTGGTGTTTATTTTTGTACATAGTGTTAGAGAATGCTCTAATTTTGTTCTTTTACATATAACTGTCCAGTTTCACCAGCACCACTCATTAAAGAGACTGTCGTTTCTCCATTGTATATTCTTGCCTCCTTTGTTGTAGATTAATTGACCATAAGTGGATAGATTTATTTCTGTGTTCTGTATTTTGTTCCATCAATCTATGTATCTGTTTTTGTACCAGTACCATACTGTTTTGATTATTGTAGCTTTCTTGTATCATCTCAAGTCAGGGAGCATGATACCTACAGCCCAGTTCTTTTTTCTAAACATTGTTTTGACTATTTGAGGTCTTTTGTGTTTCAGTACAAATTTTTAAATTATTGGTTCTAGTTCTGTGGTATTTTGATAGAGATTGTGTTGAATCTTTAGGGTCCCTTGGGTAGTACAGTGATTTTAACATTATTAGTTCTTCTGATTCATGGACAGGGCGTATCTTTCCATCTGTGTGTCATCTTCAATTTCTTTTGTCAGTGAAAGAGAAATTATAAATAAGCAAAAAGCAGATGAGATAAATTTATTGTAATTTTGGATTGGATACACCCTATTGCTGAAAAATTAAGAGGAAGAGAAGTTTCCCTACCTTTTTTGGAGATTTTGTAGGAATTTAGTAGGACATGTAGAATTTTAAAGAAAAATAATGATTTTTGAATATTTTGAATATTGAATGTTTGAATATTGAAAACTATTGTTTCTGTAAAATTGATCAGTGTTTTATCAAGGTAGGAGCTAAAATATCAATTCTTATCCTTGTGAAGAAACTTATTATAAGGATTTTCTCCAATAGATAGGCAACAAGTTCAGATATTTTACTTTAAAGCCAACACTCCAAAATGTGGAAGTAAAGGGTAAGATTAAGATTCCTAATAGCAATGGATTAATAAGTGAAACAATTATGCCTTGCTGTCTGTATTTTTGAAATCTTTATATACATTTAAGGCCAGATTTATGGGGGCATAAGTTTCATATTATAAAACTTAACTTCTTTTAAGTGTACAGTTCGATTAGTTTTGGCAAATATAAGCCATCATGTCATCACCATTTCAGGCAAGATACAGATCTCAAATCTCCCTTGTGACCATTTGCAGAAAATCTGTCTCTCAGTCTCAGTCCCCAGCAACAAATGATCTGCTGTCTACCCCTAAGGTTTTATCTTTTCCAGAATATTATATAAATGAAATCATACAGTATGTAGCTCTTGATGTCTGGTTACTTTTACTTAGAATAATGTATTTGAGATTCAATCATGTTATTTCATGGTGATTATGTACAATCACATAAGAGTATTTATGTGGACATATATGTATGTTTTTATTTTTCCTGGGTAAATATCTAAGAGTAGGATCATTAGGTCATAAGGTAAGTAAATGCTTTAATTAATAAAAAAAAATGCCAAATTGTTTTCCAGAGTGGCTGTACCATTTTGCACTCCTACCGGCAGTATAGGCTTCTGAGTTCCAGTCACTCCATATCCACACCAGCGTTTAGTCTTGTCAGCTTTTCTTAAAAGCTATTCTGGTAGGAAGATAGTAGTGTGTCATTGTGGCTTGAATTTGCATTTCCCTAATCATTAATGATGTTGTGTACCATTTTATACACTTCTTTTCCCTCTGTTTCTTCTTTGGTAATTGTTAAACTCTTTTTCCTATTTAGATATATTTTTCTTAGTAATAAGTTGTAAGAGGTTTTTATATATTCTAGTTTCAATTATTTTAGCAGTTATGGACATGGCAAATATTTTATCCCTGTTGGTTATGTTTTAATTTTTAATTGTCTTTTGAAGAGCCTAAGTTCATAATTTTTGCAAGATCTCATTTATCAGCTTTTTATGTTTCAGATTTTTAAAAAAATGTTTTAGTCTGTACTTTTAGATACATAATTCATTTAGAGTCAATTTTATATAAGGTGCAAGATAAATGTCAAGATTTGTTTTCTCCCTTTGCCATATAAATGTGCAATTGTTATTGCATTGTTTGTAGAAAGATTATCCTTTTTTCATCAAATATCTTGGCACCATTTGTCAAGAATAAAGTGACCGTATCGGTGTGGGTCCATATCTAGTCTCTCCATTTCATTTTCTTGATCTGTGTGTCTAATATTTATGAGAGTATCAACACTGCTTTGATTTCTGTAGCTTTATATAAATATTAAATTCAGGTAATATGGGTTCTCCAACTTTGATTTTCTTCTTAAAAATTATTTTAACTATGCTGTGTCCTTTGCTGTTCTATAAAAATTTGGAATCAGCTTGTAAATTTCTACAAAAAATCTGTTTGGAAATATGATAAATCTATAAGTCAGTTTGAAGAAAACTGATGTCTTAGCAACACTGAAACTTTCAGTGAGTGAACACAGTGTGTCTATTTAGGTCTTTAAAATTTTCTCTTGGGATTTTTTTTTGTAGTATTCAGTATGTAAATCTTGGACTTATTTTGTTAGATTCATCTCTAAAGATTTCACATAAACTGTTTCCATTATATTTAGTACCTGTTGATTTTGGAGTATGGTGGTCATTCATTAGTTATTCTCACCAATGTTCCATTTCTCATGTTATTGGGCTATGTCAAGTTTGTCCTTCGTTGCTTCCTTGAAGATATGGCTTGCTTTGGCCAATAGAACGTTTTTAAGCAGAAGTCTTTAAAAGCTGGTGAGCAGTTCACCCCTTCCTGTTTCCCCTCACCGTGGAAAAAATTGTAGGAAAAATGATGCATGTTTATGATATATGTGCATATTAGGGTGATCGGAATGTAGGGTATGAGAAATGTGAGGAAGCCTAGAAAAGCAGTGGTTGAGATTATGGAGACATTCAGTGCCATTTCAAAAGCAATGGGGGAACTTCTGAAGCTTTGTAAGCAAGGGAATGGAGCCTGACCATACGTGAGGTGTACAAGGACAAATCTAGATATGAAGGATTAGATTGAAAGGGAAGAGGTACTAATGATACCTATTTAGGAGATGGTTTCACTAGTCTGTTGATGAGGAAGGTTATCTGTGTTTGTAACACAGCAAATGGAAAGGAAAAAAGAAAAATGAGACACTGGTAGTGAGAAGAAACAAACTGATATCTTATTGAATGTAGTAAACAGCAAAGAGGGACAGTCTTTCAGGGAAGAATTTCTTTGGTCATATCCTTGGTGACTCTTCTTTTTAGGACAGTATTTGGAAAATATGCATGTTTCTGTATCTATACAGAGGGAGCTACTGCAGGACAATTACCTTGTCAGTATTTTTATTTTTGCCGAGATATGAGTTGGGTTTATACTTTCTCCGTGTCATGGTATGAAGGGAAAGAGGGAGAGTGCTAGAGAGATATTCTTTTAAATTCCAAGACTTAGGAAGAAATAGCTTCTGATTTGCTAGGTACAAATAGTGACGATGTTTTCTGTGGTCTGCTCTTTCTCCTGACACTTGAAGGACTCTGAGCAGTCGTGAACTGGCTGTCCTTGGCATATTTCTAACTTTGAATCTAGGACTTCGTATGAGACTGAATTTTTTTCTTCTTACTTCTCTTCTTTGAGCTACAGGGTATGTTTTTCAGCGTCTTCATCAGCTTGCAAACACATGAGACAAAGTGTGGACATAACTGTTTATTCTCACTGGAGAATGAAAATTTGGCACTTTCCCAAACTTACTTTCTCATGTGGGAGACAAACATATTTTCAACAATTTTAAGTGTCTTCTCTCTCCTCTGTTCTGTCCAGACTCTGTAGAACTTAAAACTGGACTGCCTGTGAGAATGGCTGTGACTGCTGCCAGTTTTCTGAGCATTGGTTTTGCTCTCTGCTGCCTGGAATTTTCTCTTTAGATTTTGGAATTACAGAGCTCTAGTAATGCTGCAGAGCGTAGCCTTCCTGAAGTTTATCCATTTTGCTACTTAGGTCTTTGTGTTTTGAGATACACTCATGCACACTGAAGGAGTTTACCCATATCATCTTCCAAGCCTGGAAAGCACACACATCAGAGAAAAGCATCCTCACTGGAAGCTTTACAATTGCCAGCTCTGTCTGCATTGTATGCCCTGAGGTCTGATCTGACCACAACCAATATGCTGCTTAGTTTTGGCTTGGGGAAGCCATATCTGTGTTTTACCTTTTTAAAGTAAAGTCTTACAGAATATAATGGGCAGTAAAAAAAAAAAATGTTGTTAGTCAATAATCTAAATACACCTATTAGATAAGAATATATATACCAGAGTCTAAGGCAGTCATAGAGCTAAGTCTAGTTTAGTTGCTTCTTTTTACTGTTGAATAATGTATACAAATGACTTTGGAATCACTCTCTCTAAGAACCAGTAACTTCAAATAATCAGTAGAACAATTCTCATCAAAACAAAAGTAGGCTTTCTCCTTTGTATTTTCTCATAGAATTTGGTGAATAATAATAATGAAAAAATACACAGTGAAAACAGTGCCCCCAGCTGAATGTTAAAATCTGTTGTTAATCTAGTGTTTTGAAAATTGAGAAGAGAGCTGCAGCTGTCTGCTGTGTCTGCCACGTGGTGTCCAGACACCATAGTGGACTTATCCAATTTACAGAAAAACTCACCTGTAGGCCAGGTTTTTCATCAACTCTCTCTTCCTACTCCTTCTGTTTCTCTTAGTCCTCTTGGTCTCTAGTCTGTCAGTGTAGACCATTGTTTTATCATGTAGACCAATTCTTAAATCTCATTCTCTTTTTCCTAAGTGGTAAAATGGTGGTGATTTTACCTCTCATCGTATAAAACCCTTTTGAGAAATGATCCATAGGTATTATTTATATGTATTTACTTGATATGATTATTTGCCCATTTTGGTATTCATTTCAATTTGATTTTTATGACTTTGGATAAAGTTAGGACACTAAGGTACCATTTGGGGGCCTTTTCTTGAAACTCCTAAGCACCAGATTTTCTCTCATATAGGAGTGATTGTTGTAGTAGTGAGAATCTTTAGTAATAAATAACTTAATTCTCCCAGATAGCTTGTTTACTAGATTAAGCATTGAGGAAAATGGAGTGGAAACTGACATAAATTTGGATCAAAATATAAATCTAACATATGTATATACTTGTCAGGGGAGACTGACAAAAAATGTTGTTTCCTAGAGATTGTTGTGATTATTTGACTGTAGCTGAGAACATTATCAGACTCTGTAAAGTACAAGTGTTATCAACTGTAAGTACCTGTAGACCCTGATGCCATAGTATCAGATTTCAATTGTCTGTGCGCAGGAAGAAATACAAAGTTCAAATGAAACTTTCATGTGAAGGAACAACTTGAATAAACAGAGAAGTAATGGACCGAAGAAGGCTGGCTTTAAGAAGGAGCAGTATTATACCACCATTTTATCTTCCATGAGGGGTCATTAAGAGATGTTAAAAAAAAAATTTGAAGTTAGAATTTCTGGACACCTGAATGTTGAATACAATTTACTGATACAGATTACTCAGTTGCTATCATAGTCTAAGAGTAAGTTTGATAGCTGTAGATAAAGCTTTAACACTTAAGAAGATATAAATATTTTTAAAGCTTGGCATTTTTCTAGAATGTCTGGTAGAGAATGGAAAATATCTCTTGGAAGACTGAACTTACAAGGTTGCTTAACTTATATGAGGGAGTAACTTAGGTGCTGGGAGAATCTGGTTCACATTTTCCTCTTATTCCTGTATCGTGTATCAATATTATAAAGGGTGTAGTTCTCTACTCAATTAGATACGGTCCCTCCCCAGTGGGTTTAACACTAAAAATAAGTGGGTTTCCAATCAGAGTGGTGGTGTTCATTCACAAAAGGAAAATCATTTCAAATGGGAGCATGTGTCTGTGCAAACTCATACTGCTGATATGTACCAAAAAAGAGGTTTAGTTCACACATGTTTTTTATTCTCACACAGGGATCCAAATGAGAAAATAAGGCTATAAGACTTGATTAAAGTTACAGTGTATGAGCATTTTTTAAAAAGTGTCCATGAAACAGCATTCTTACATTTTCCCTGGCTTTACTATCCTGTTGGGTAGCAACATGCTCTCTCTATAGCAAACAAGCTTGATGCTGTTAGTGCCACAAGGCTCTTCCCATGTGGAACAGATCTGTCTCATTTCTCTGAAATGTGTTCTCTTGCATTCCAAAATCCTTCCTATAGTTCCTCTGAAGAAATCATTTCTAATTTGAAAAACTTTGTGGATGGAATCCATATATTGTTCTATTATTTGGTGGGGAAAGAGCTCTCTTCTTTGGATGCTGGATAATAATAGATTTTGTGGGTATGACAGCAATATGGCCAGATTCTCTGTGAAAATAATTGCTTTCATGCTGTTAAATTTGAAAGAAGAATAATAGCCTTTGTTATTGAAGGAATTGCTTCTTTTCATGAGAAATTCTGATGTATCTAATTTACTCTGAGAATATTCCCTTTCTGTCCATGCTGAGATTCTGCCTCTAGATCAGATGTTGAAACTGCAGATGTCCACTACACCAGACCAGAAGCATTATTTTTCAAATACATTTTTACTTTTTAGCTTTCAAAACTGAAGACATGATCACAAATAATGAAAACTCATCTTTGTGTAATAGTTTTAAAGTGGAGAAACATTTCTGGCTAAGATGGTATTCTACAGTTTGAGCATTTTTCAAGGGGGATGAGAAGCAGATTGTCATTGATTATTCATAACATGTTCTTAGAGAAGAGTTTAATAAGCACAGTGTTCTAGAAAACACAGCTTTGGAAGGGTCACATTGCCTGGCCACATGTTACATATTAAGGAGAATTAATGTGATTGGAGATAATTTCTGCTATGGTGTTACTGCTGCTTGTTAGTGCAAGAGCTAGAGGGTACGTGAACTAAATGTTCCTTAGTTCACAGGGTGGTGTATGATGCATATTCTTGGCTCTCCCCACAAAGTCATAAATTGATTGAAAGAGCTGAAAAAGAAACCCAGAAGAATTTTCAGAGGGCAAGTACTCATTGGGGGCTATTCTTGACCACATGGCTACTTGGCTGTGTTATCTGAACAACATCACATAATCTCTAATTGCTTCAGTTACGTCATAGGTCAAGTACAACTCAGTCTGTGTCTACATGGCACTATTGCAACTATTTAAAATAAAAGCAGTGTCTCAAAATCAGCTCAACTGATTTTGTTTTTCCCTTGAGTTGACAGTTTTGTTTGGGTGTTGTATAGACAAAGCCTCAATAATTAGCAGTAGAACCTCATCCACTTAAACTCTACTGATTCATAGTTTGTGTTATTTTGACCAGGGTGGATCTAAAGTTTATCTTAGTACAATCTGTTAAAGACAATTAATAAAATTAGTATGCTGTTAATATAAACTAAGTGAGACTGTAGAGGAGACTGAATCAAGATGGAAAAATGAGCACATGCTCCTGTTTTCTCCTCCACCTCAAAGCCTTAAGTTAAAGAGAATATTTTAGTATTTAAAAATAATAAATCCATAATAACTTCATAAAGTAAAGAGAATGACTATAGTTTAACATATGAAATCAGTTGACTGAGGAAACCATAGCCCTCAAAGTGCACAATAGGATGGTGCAAAATATATGGGGAAATCTCTAAGGGACCTATACACTTAAGGACTTTCTATTCAAGGGACACAGGGGTCCCTGAGAAAAGTCACAGCAGTTAATTGGAGTGTCAAACTGACATAATCAGGTGAATTGCTCCACAATTGATTCCAGAGTTCTAAGCCACTGATACTTTTTTCCAGAATAGTGAGTGTGAGGATTTGAATCAGAGAGGAGGGCTGAACCTTGGTAACTTATGATACCCAGGTAGGGTATAAAGCCTCTATTCCTGTAAAATGACTTGCTGGTACTTCCTGGTTGGGTAGTTTGTCCTATACTTTCCCATGTTGGAAGAACTGTGGTAAATATGTAATCATAAGCATAAAACTGAGAATCACCATGAATTAAAGGCAATGAATTAAATAAACATAATGCCTGATAAAATAGAGCCAATGAAACATGCAAGAAAAGGCTTTGAGATAAGTATAAATAATATTCCCAGTGGGATGAGAGACTGTATCTTACCTGTGAAACAAGACTTCTTGGAGATAAAAAATAATATAATTGATAAGTAATTGAAAAAATTTAATAGTAGGTTTGTATAACTCAAGCATGAATTAATGAGCTGCAAGTTTAAGCAAAATAATTCTAGAATATAGCATAAATGGGCAAATAAATGGAATATATGAAAGAAAAGAGATAAGCAGTTTAAATATCTATGTTATGGAAATTTCTGAGAATTAGAAATAATTAAAGAAATGATAGAAAAAAAATTTCCAGGGATGAAGATAGACAATGAGCCTTCAGATGGCCTGTGAGTGCTGAGCTAGGTGAATGATAAAATACCCATATACAAATAAATATATTGTAGTGAAATTTCAAAACTAAGGAAAAAGATACAACTCTAAAGACTCAGAAAGTAAAAAAAATATATTTCTTATGAGGAATGGAAACTAGATTAACATTAGACTACTTCATTGGCAACATTGGGGACTACAAGGACATGAAGAAATACTTTCAGACTTTACAGGGGAAATAACTTTAGATCCACAATTCTATATATTCCTAAGCTAATTCACAATTTACAGGGATAGGAATTTGAAATTTATACATTTTTAAGATTTGGAAAGGCCGTAATGTTTACTAACTGCAAGAACATTCTAAAAGAAGTACTAAAAAGTTATTAAAGCAAAGTGAAAGAAAAAAAAAAGGGAAAGATGTGGAGTACCAGAAATAATGATAGTAAATAATAGTAAGTTTCTTATATAATGTTAAAACTATAGTCATACTTACTTAAAAAAGGATTTATTTGGCACATACTATTTTTCAGGTACTGTTTTTGGAGCTATACATTGCTAGAATGTTTGAACATTCATGTTACAAACGTGAGGAGAAATATTGGAAGACTGAGCAGAATATGCATATCACTCAAATCACCAAAGGAAAAGAATGAAATGAGAAAATTTAATCAACCCAACAACAGCAAGAAAGATACATTAAAGGCAACCAGAGGCATGGTTTACTTTAAAAAAAAGAAAGATAAGATAGAAGGAACAAGACCAAATATATTAAAATATATAGTCATAATCACATTATAGTTATAATCACATTAAAAGATTACATTCTCCCACTAAAAGGTGAGTATTCAGATTACATTTAAAAAAAGAGAGATCATGTTATTTGATTCATCTGACTTAAACCTTGTATGCTTCCTTCAAGTCCTTCAGCTGTTTTCTTCCCTCTCATTACACCACTCTCCTCAAGCAAAATCATAACCACTGTCTTTGTGAAGTCTAGAGAAAGAGTCATATCTCAAAAAGAATTGTAGTGTGGCTTTTGCCAGATGGAGTTAAGTGCATTCTGATAGGTAAAGATCGAGAGACCAAAACAGTTTTTAAGAGAGCTACCAAGTATCACCAACATATATTAGAAGAGAGAGGGGACAGTTCAAGACTTAAAAGACTTTTGGATCCTCTAGCTTTATACATCCAGGAAGAAAGCAGAGAAAAGAGACTTATCAGCCATAGGTGGCATATTCTCCAGTGCCCTCTTTAGATATGGCCAAGGAAGAGGAAGGACATCAGGGAATGGAGCCAGTAGCCATGGAAAACAGTGGACTGGGAAGTTTCTCCTAAGAAACAAGACTTGGGCTTGGTCAAGAGACATTTTCTATCCCAGGATAGGGTGACCAGTCCACAGTGGTTAGAATAGCAATAGACCAATAACTGCTATTTGCCTTCTGTTCTTCCCCTTTTGAAACGGTGGTGCTTGCTACAGTTATCCTATCTCTATCCCATCATTTACATTGGGTGCATGAAAGGTGGGGCAGATAACTTATGTTTATAGTGTTATAGTTCTTTAGATCAAGAGCAACTTATGTGTGGATCCAATATGGATCACAAGGTCTGGGATTTCATGCCTAATATTGTTACCAATCCTTTTTGGGATGTCTTGGAGGGGTGAGTTTTTCCCGTATGAGAGAGTGAATATTTTTGACCAAGTGGATGGCTGCAGTATATTGGATAATTGTTCTCAATTTTCACTTTTTCTCTGTACTATGCTACCTTGCAGTACCTCCCTGTGAAGAAGTCATTGACTTTGGGCTTAGCCACAGAATATGCTTTTTAGTAGTGTAGTACAAGCAGAGGATTTAAATTTACTTGTATTGTTTTGATAGCTTCTTATATTTCTACCATTTGCTATGAGAAGAAAGTGTCTCAGGTAGGTACTGATCTAAGAATGAGACATGTAAGAATGATCTTGGAACCCAACCCACAATATTGTGGGTCGAGAATATCCCAGCTAAGAACAGAGAGCTACAGCCAACCTTCAGACACATGAGTGAGAAATGAGAGCTTGTTATAAGGCACTGGGTTGTGGGGATGATTACTATGCAACCTTATTGTAACAGAGATCACATAGAATCGGAATTGGTAGAAAGAGTAATTAACAAATGTATCTGTTAAAATGGGCTAGGTTATACTCTGACAACAAACAGTCACAATAGCTCAGTGACTTACCACTACAAAGATTTATATGTTACTCATGCTGCATGTCCATTGAAGGTTGGCCATGGCTCTAATCCAAGACCCAGGCTGATGGAGGAGCTTCAGTCTAGAACATTGGTGGTTTCAATGGCTAAGGGGGAAAATAAGAATGCCAAAGCATATGTTGATTCTCAAGCTTTCCAGCCAAAAGTGACCAGTTACAAGTCTCTTCATTTCATTGCTGTAGGAAGTGACATGGCTACTCTCAATAGGGTGGACATGTATGTTCTTCCCACCAGGAAGACCAGCTATAACAGATTAATAACAAGTAAAAGTTAAAAAAGAAAAAAGCAGATTGCTATGCTAAATATATTCTAAGTCACCTCTGCGTAGATTATTTCAGTTGGTATAAAAATATGTCAATTATTATTGTGATTAAATGATAAAAAGACTTCTTACAGTAAAGCAACTTCAACTTTCAGGAGCCTTCGTGTAGTTGCAGCATATATTGTGCCATGTTCTGCATCATGTTGAAGTTTGATAATTGAAAGTAAAACGCTCAGTATATCGTTTGGCCTTTAAAAGCTCTCTGAACTTTCAGGAGCTATCAATTGCATGCTTTCTGTCGTAGAATGAATACCAGTTTTTGAGTATTCAAGTTCTGACAGCTTTTTCCCCTGTTTGAACTCTTTAAATCTATTTTCATAACAACAAAATGGGAAGAATAATATCTATATGTTTTTGCATATCTGTGAGGATTAAAAAGACATTACTTAAAACATCAGAACATTGAGATGCTCAATAAATGATGAATGCTGCTGTTGTTGCTTTTCATGATGGTATTGTTCTTATCCAGGAAATTTCTTGGATAATCAATCCTTTGCGGATTAATACTTGGTTATTTTATATGTATATATATGCCACTCAAATAGATGACAGTAACATGAATCTTCTTTAGTATAATGATCCTCAAAGCCCAAATAATGGCAGCCAGACACCTGAAGTTTTGAACTGTCAATCCATTTATTATTGGGAAAAATGTAAAATACTTCTCAATAAGAATAATTCTCATGGAGATAATCATTTGGAAACTACATTATCATTGTTGATGAGAACTAGGGGAACTTGAATTTATATTTTTAGAAATCTGTAGAACACATACTTCAGATATATTTGAACCAATTGTGAAATTATATTATCAAATGATCCAGCATCATTCCAAGTAATGTACGCAGATATATGTCCTTTAGAAGGTGGCATGTACTGTTTTCACAGCTGGCATATGTAAAATTTTGTCAGATTCCTTAACAATGTTGTTTCTTCTCTTTTTTTTCTAATATTTGAGCTCTAGGCAAGATATACCGTGGAGCTCAAAATCCTGAATGTTTTTGCTCAAAGGAAATCCCTGAAAGCCCAGCATGCTGAGTTGTGTCTTAGCTTTTGAACTCAGGGGGGAGTCACATGGACAGTGTAGTATGGAAAGACAAATCTATTTTGGGGGAAGGAAGATTTGCCTGAGATTTAGGAAGCTTTGCTCCTTAGGCTGTGACGGGATAAGAGCTGGGTCACCTTTGGAAAGATTTCTTATGAAATCAGCCAGTCATGTACTACTCAGCTCTGTGTTGGGAGCTGTGGGGTGTACAGAAGCACGAGACTTCTTGGACTCTGTCTCTAAATAGCTTCCAATAGAGATGAGATGTTAAAATAATAAGTATTTATGCAAACTATGGTGAAATTCTGTGTCAAATTAAGCAAATATGCTATAAAAATTCAGAGAAGAGTACAGTGAAGGCTTGGAAGCGAAGTGAGGTGTCCAGGTAACCTTGAATAATCCATAATGTTCTAAGATATGGGAAGATCCTGGGCACTGATAGGGAGGTGAGGAAGAGCCCGCTTTGTGAAAAAGTGAGCAGACCAGGGTAACTAGAACAGATGGCTGGGAACCTAGGAAATTCATCTGGATAGGATGTCTTGAGAGTCACGTAAGGTTTCAGAATTGAAATAGAGGACCTTGAGGAGATGGGGTGGAGTGAAAAGTGCAGTAGTGTTGACCATACACAAAAATAAGCTCAAAATGGCTTAAAGACTTAAATATAAAACAAGGCACTATATTTAATTTCTTGTAATAACATATAATGGAAAAGAAGCTGAAAAAGTGTATATGTATGTGTATGTATAACTGAATCACTTTGCTGTACACTTGAAACTAACATTATAAATCAACTGCACTTCAATAAAAAACAAAATTAAAAAAAAAGGCAAGACACTATAAACCTCCTAGAAGAAAACATAGGCAAAACATTCTCTGATGTAAGTCTTAGCAATGTTCTCCTGGGGCAGTCTATCAAAGCAATAAAATAAAAGCAAAAATAAACAAATGGGAGCTAATTAAACTGATAAGCTTTTGCACAACAAAAGAAACTATAAACAAAATGAAAGACAACCTACAGAATGGGAGAAAATATTTGCAAATGATGAGAATGACAACGGCTTAATTTCCAGAACATAAAACAGCTCGTACAACTTAATAACAAATAAACAAACAACCCAATCCAAAAATGGGCAGAAGACCTAAGCAGGTATTTCTCCAGTGATGACATACAAATGGCCAATAGGCACATGAAAAAATGCTCAATATCGTTAATTATCCAAGAAGTGAAAATCAAAACTACAGTGAAGTATCACCTCACACCAGTCAGAACAGCCATCATTAAAAAGTCCACAAACAATAAATGCTAGAGAGGGTGTAAAGAAAAGAGAACCCTCCTGCACTGTTGGTAGGAATGTAAATTGATGCAGCTAATATGGAAAACAGTATGGAGATTCCTTAAAAAACTAAAAATAGACTTATATGATACACACACACACACACAATGAATTATTGTGCTGCACACCAGAAAATTAACACAAAGTTGTAAACTGACTGTAACTCAATTAAAAAAAGTACAATGGTGTTGAAGGCAAGAAGCCTAGGATCAAATTTTTGTTGTGCTTCCAAGTAGCTTAATATATAGGAATATGAAATCTTTATTGTCATGGATATCAAGACTAGTGATAAACACATATTTTAAAATAATACATTCTTGGACAAGTACGTATTTATGATGAAATCTAAGGGACAAAAAGGTGAGTTTGAGTCACAATGGGCAGAAAAGGGCAGTGTGAGGCTGAGGAGGTAAGGCTTAGGCATGAATCATGTTTTGTATAATGGATTTCATACTAAGAGCCATGGAAAGGGCATTTTCTTAAGTTAGCAGTGGGTTTCTGATTAGGCTTTCATTTTGTTGCTGTGGTTGTTGTTAAAGCGTTATTCTTTTAGAGAAGTTTTAGCAAAATTCAGCAGAAGATACAGGGATTTCCCATGTATGCACTGACCCACACGTGCATAGCCTCCCCTACTCTCAACATCCCCTACCAGAGTAGTACATTTGTTATAATTGGTGAACCTACATTGACACATTATAATCACCCTAAGTCCGTAGTTTACATTAAGATTCACTCTTGATGTTGTATGCTGTATGGGTTTGGGCAAATGTATAATGATATGTATCCATCATTATAGTATCATACAGAGTATTTCCACTACCCTAAAATTCTCTATGTTCTTTGTGTTCTTTTCCCCCCATCCCCACCCCCTGACGACCACTGATATTTTTTACTGTCTCTGTAGTTTTGCCTTTTCCAGAATGTCATATAGTTGTAATCATACAATATGCAGCCTTTTCAGATTGGCCTCTTCCACTCAGTAGTGTACATTTAAAGTATCTCTGTGTTTTTTCATGGCTTGATAGCTTATTTCTTTTTAACGCTGAATAATATTCCCTCGTCTGGATGTACCACAGTTTATTTATCCATTCACCTACTGAAGGACATCTTGACTGCCTCCAAATTTTGACAGTTATGAATAAAGCTGCTACGAACATCCATGTGTAGGTTTTTGTGTGAATATATTTTCAGCTACTTTGGATAAATACCAGGGAGCTGGATTGTGTAGTTACAGTGTGTTTAGTTTCATAAGACACTGCCAAACTAATTTCCAGAGTATTTGTACTGTTTCTCATTCCCACCAGCAGTGAGTGAGAGTTCCTGTTGCCTCCTGTCTTCTCCAGCATTTGGTGTTAGTGTTTTGGATTTTGATCGTTCTCTTAGTTGTGTGGTGGTATCTCATTGTTGTTTTAATTTGCGTTTCCCTGATGACAGGTGATGCGGAGCACCTTTTTATATGCTTATCTGTCATCTGTATATCTTCTTTGGTGAAGTGTCTGTTCAGGTTTTTGGCCCATATTTAAGTCAGGTTCTTTGTTTCATTACTGTTGAATTTTAAGAGTTCCTTTTGAATTTTTATGAGTTATTTGGGATAAGAGTCTTTTATAAGATGTGTCTTTTGCAAAATATTTTCTCCCAGTCTGTGTCTTGTTTTCTTTTCTTTTTCTTTTTTTTTTTTTGGCAGTGTCTTTTGCAGAACAGAAGTTTTAAATTTTAATTAAGTCCATCTTATCAATTTTTTCTTTCATGATTATGTTTTTAGTGTTTATTAGGTTTGCATTTTTGAAAGAGCACTCTGGTTGCAATGTGAAGAAAAGTTTGGAGAGAGATAAAACTGGATACGGGAGGAGTGGTTGGAGTGCTGCTCTAGGTATAAAGGGGGTTACACAGAAAGGCAGGGAACAGCACCTAGTTGGTCCTACTTTCCTGTGACCAAGGAGAGTATGACTTAATCTGCAGGCCACTAAGGAAATGTCGTATTTTCTTATGGACGCATTGAGTACAAAAGGCATCTTGATAATATTTTGGGGAAAACTCCTCTTTTATGTTAATCAGATAAGATTTGCCTACGTGAATCACTGTGTCCCTGTTCTCCTCTCCAGATGCTTCAGCAAACAAACAGAAACTCTTGTGACTCAGTCTTTTCTGTCTCTCTCTTTATTTGCTTGGAATAATGTCATTTTTTTAAAAATATACCAAAACTTAAACATGCTGGTAAGAATAAAGAAATAAAGAAGTAGACTTCCAAAGGAGGATTAAGAGTCACAGTAAATCTCACATTTTAAAAATAGAAGTTCATTATCTTCAAACATGCTCTGCCTTCCTCACACGTGGCACCAGGCAGTGCCATGCCAGGTTGTCCCATCACACGTGCTCCAGCCTCAGTGGACACACGCCAGACACACATGACTTTTGCATCATGGAGAAATCTGAGAGGCCCGTGAGGTCATTTTGAGCATTCTGCTGCATTGTTCTTTACCACAGAACTCTAAGCTCATGCCCTAGTTGGGATTTAAAAAGTTCTTGCTAAATAGCTCTTCCCTACATCTTTCAGGCTCACTCTTCAACCTAATAGAGGTTTGTAAAATCTCTTTTGAAATTTTTTTTCCCATTCTTCATTCTTGTGAGTTTCTTCTTTTTCAGTTTTCTTTTTTCTCTTCTCGTGTGGACTTTGATCTCATCATTTTGTATCTGGCATGTCTGAAGCTTAGGCAAAAACAAGCCATTCATATTTTCAGCAAAGCACGTCCAGGGAGTTTGCCTTTGAAACGTTCCATTCACTAGGTGGTCGTAGAATCTGGTCATTGGATTGGTATATCACACCAGGTCATCCATCGGGGCCAGCTGGAAGCCTTCTGTGTCCCTGCTGACCACTTGCACATCTAGAACAAGACTACCCAGTCCTATTCAGTCACATTCTTCCCTTTGCAAATGCATTCCCTGGAACTGCTCTTTGGAAGACTATTCTATGGTGGGAAGCCAAACTAAAGCTCCTCATCAAGTGGGGTCCACTTCTCTATTTTCATGTAAGTGTAAAACACCTCACACTTCAAAAATCTGCAGCTTCATCCTGCCCAACTTGATTTGCTTGGGCAATTTTTATATTAGAACCAAAAGAGAATTCTCTTAGAATAAAAATTCGCCAGTGTGTGTGTGCTAAAAAGAGCTTTGATGTGATGTTTATTGGTTTGTAAATCTGCCAGAATGTGAAGAGTGATATGCTCCTTTCATATTGACTACTATTTCCATCCTTAATAGAAAAAAAGATGCCAGTTCTGCATTTAATGTCGGTGGATTATGTCACACTGTATTTTGATATATTTATCTTTTACATGTTGATATCATCACCTTATGAAACCAACATGGACATCCTATTTTTGTGTACTCCTGAAAATTACCTTTTGGTCAGCCACTGACTCTTCAAAAATATTCTCTGCAGTGAAGTGTTTTGAGGTCAAACATTTTAAAAAGACATGGAAATGAGAGCTTTGATTTTAGAACAATCGTGGCTCATTTTTCTCTCTTTTAAAGCTAGAGATTCCTAGTTGAGCTTACACTTAGATATCTGGTTCTATGGTATTTTGAGATATCAAAACACCTGAGTTTTTTTCCTCTCTGCATTGTTCCCCTTCATCCCATGACCTCCTCCTGCCTGTGGATAGTGGTTGTGTAATGCCTAACCTCAGGGAAGCTTGTGGTAGAACAAACAATGTAAATAATCTGCAAGTCTTAAGGGCTTAATGCATGGTAATTACTGGCTATGAAATAATTATCTTAAAGAATTAGGAGATGGGAAGGAACTTCCTCTTCTATACCATTTGTATTTCTTTAGAGAAGGAGAAAGGGGGAGGTTTATGGCCCCGAGAACACAGTAGACCTGCCCAGATTTTTGGCAGCATATTGGCTAGATCTTAGGGAGCAGAGGCTTTGAGGGGCATCTAGGTTGGCAGGACTGTAGGCAACCTTGCGAAAATTTTCCAAACCTGATAGAAATCATCAGAGGGTTGTTGGATATGAAGAGGCCAGCTGAGAGGGTCACTAGATATTTCTGTGATAATTTGTGTGCAGCAGACCCACTAATTTGCTTAACGGTTAACTATAGTTAACCATGGCTTCCCAACCCCTTGGTGCTGTCTGTAGCACCTCTTAATTTTGGCATGGGCCATAAATTTCCCACAGACTCATGGAGATGACAGCTTGAATGAAAATTAAGTTGCTTGTAAAAGTGTTGATTATTTGTCAGATGCTTCAGTTTGAGGCCTGATATTTATTATCTCTGCATATATTCTCTTAAGTCACTACTCACATAAGAATTAGATTAAATCTTATAAAATGCACATCTCAGAGCCTTAAAGAACATCACTCTCTGGGACATATTGCAGATGTGTCCTCTACACACTGGGTGCTTAGGTATTTTTGTCCTCTTTAGGAGAAAATAGGAAAGAGTCACTTTTCCTTCTTTCCCTGAATAACTTCCCTACAGTCTGGCCATAGGCAACCTAGAATGGAAGCAGCTCCCATCGCAGGAGTCATCAACCTTGGAGTGTCTTGGGTCTTTAGAAGAAAGGAAAAGCAGGCATTATTTCTAGGCCACTTTGGCTTCTGGCATTCTGGGTGTGTCTTCAGGATAAATGAGAAATAGAATTGGTTTTTAAGGAAATCATTCTCGTCCATACATTCGCCAAGAGAATCCATGATTTCCTGATTATTTTGGATGAACTGGCATTTCAATGTGTACTTTCCTATACATATATATATATGGTTTTTTTTTTCTTAAAAGTTGAAAAGTGTGTATGTATGTACATGACATAGCATTTTCTTTCTGGCTCTTCTCTGTTCTTTAGCTTCAATGCAAATAGAAAGTATAAGGGAAAATAAAGATGATTGAGAGAGACAGAAATTATTGGCTTCTCTTCTTTCCTGCACTTAGAGTACTGACAAAATGTGTACAGTTTTAGACAGGTGAGATGTTTACAGCAGAGTATTTAGTTTGGGACTTTACTATGCCAAGTCTAAATCTGGGCAATTTTTATTTACTGGTTGACAACTTATGTTTGAAACTGACTACCAATTCACATTGCACGGTAAGCCTTACCAACAAAGGTCTTCTCCCCAGAACCATCTTCTTAAGAGCTGTGTTCACATAAATTAGAGAATAAAGGACTGTTTTGGGCAAATTTCTGTTGGATGACATGAAAAATTATCAGCAAGTCCTTGAGGGAGGCTTGGCAGTATCCTTGTACTTTAGCCCTATGTTATTGTGGTTATCAGCGTCAACCTTTTCCTGACTACATATACATGCACATTGTACTCACGCATACACATTTGTATCTGGCATAGGAAATCCCTCAAAAGAAATATAAAATAATTATGTAGCCTAGGGATGAACTGTTACTCAAGGGTGAAAAAAAACCTAGAAGAGAAAATGAAATAGGATCCTTCAAAAGGAGAGAGGGCTACGATTACGATTGTTATGATGATGAGAGTTACCAAATAAACATACAGGTTTCCCAGTTAAATGTGAATTACAGGTAAGTTCCAAATATTGCATGGAACATACCTATATTAAAAAGTATTCACTGCTTATCTGCAATTCAGATAAATGGATACCTGTATTTTATCTGGAAGCCCTAGTACCAGTAGGCATGCTTTGTGGATCATTTCCTCTTGGAAGGCAGAGGGTAAGTGGTTCCCTCTGGAAAGTCAGATGCATGGTTCGGAAGGTGTGTGACAGTCTTAGGATAAATTCAAGAAAATACCGTCTTCAGCCTGGGGAGGAGTGTGGATGAGGTCTAGTGTCCTAGTGTTTCCTGGTGTGAAGGAGTTCCTCTGGATTCTCATGAGACCTAAATAAGTCAGTAGGTTGGAAAGCAGAAAAACAGGAGCTGGTTCTTAGAAATGACTTTTCTAGAAAAGAAAGAAGATAACAGCCAACCAAAAGGCAAAGAGTTTTGAGAGTGATAACCTGATGTGAAAGAATGAAGCAGAAATAGTCAGAATGCCCCGGTTGTTTACTGAGTCCTCTGCTCTCTGCTGCAGGTACTGTCCTGGAGAAACACAGGAGATTTGGATGGAACTGGATTTCCCAAAAAGTGGTAAGAAAGAGTGAATGAAAGAGAAGCTGGGTTTACCTTCTTTCTTTTCTTTTTCTTGATTTAATGATTTTCTTTGCATTAATGTATATTTATATTTCACATGTACTCATCTAGTAAAAAAGTAGTATAAATTTGGCTTTTAGCTTGGTGATTTAAGAAAGTAGTAACTGTAAGATAAGTGAGTGAAAAAATGCAGTATACATTTTTATTGGAGTGTAGGCCAATGTTTTGATCATTTTTATTTCTTAGTTTCATTTTCTTGTTCTCTTACTCTGGATTCTGCTAACATATAATCCATAGTAATTAAGTTAAATTTTCTTTTGTTGTTGATCTTCTTCAGCTCTTAGTTTAAATTCCAAACACTTCACATGCCACAGGTTCTTGTTTTGATCCATGAGTGCAATCAACATTTCATATTCCCCTTCATGTGCTTGCTATTAGTAAGCCACTAGGTTCTGCTCTCAATTACCACAGGTATGATAAGTGTATGTATAGCAGAAATTTGCTGATTTGTAACTTAAAAGCCTGGAAAACAATGGACTTAAATTAATTGGGTATCTGGTATTTTTTAAATTGTAAAGCAATCAAACATAACTAAGTTGAGAAAGAATAATTATTGTACTTTATATCATGCACAATTTTATGTGAACAGAGAATTTAATGGCTTACATGTATGTTTAGGCACTGGTTGTAGGTCAGTATGCCAAAAGTCAATTTATTGAATGATCAACTCACTGAATTACAGAAGAATTTCTTAGAATTGTAGTTCTTCCTGGGTCCCTGCTCTTAGCCTTGCCTCTACATTATTTGCAAATGGGTGTTTTCCCTTAAATACAATTTGCTGAGTTCTCTATTATGTAGATAGGTTTGTCTTGCCTCTGGTGGCAAATGGTTAAAGCAAACATTTAGATGAAAGTATTAGGTTAAAACTTATTTTGGGCCTTTGGGACTGAGTTATGCTAAACAGAGAACCAGAAAAGAACATCGGACTGATGAGGAAGCCTGGAATCTGGCTTTGCCATTAAGGAGCTGTGTGACCTTGAACAACCAACGTATCTTCTAAAGCCTCAGGTTTCCTAATCTCAACATATTATCAAGTGTCTCAACTGAGAAATGAATCTGTGGGAAACAAAGAAGTGGACTTGAATTTTGCATAACACTGAACATGGCTTGTGGTCCCCTTTACCTTTGGAGCAGTGTGCTACTCACGTAAATAGTACCAGGTTGTGTGTCCTGATGGATGGAGGATCAAGACCATGGTTCTCAGAGCACTTCCAGTCTGGATGTTCTATACTTCCATGGTCTTCTAGGCACACCAGAACTGCTGTTTCTGGTGTGAGTTCTTTGTGTGCTTTGAGGTTGTTTTCACTCAGTGGTTTTCCAGGAGACTTACAATGCAGATTTGGATAATGTGCTTCAGCTAAATGGGGTGTAAAAATAAGATACTTAGAACAATTTTCATAATAATGAACTTTTGCATGTGCATCCTTAATTGATTCATTTATTAGCAAATATTTATTGTGTACCTGCTATATTCCTAAAGTGGAAACTTACAGACGATCTGGAGCTCAGGGTATAAAGGTTTTCACAAGGAGTTCACAGTTTTTTGGAAGATAATTGTACAACCAGGCAAGCAAGTGCAGAGAAGTTTATTTTATGTTATATACAAGTACTGGACATTCCAAGTTTCAGAATGCTGCCACCCATAGCCCCTTTCTGCGATTCCTTCATCATGGATTACCATGCTTCTGCCCAATGGGCTTGCTACTCTGGCCACAGATGACTCAACCCAGCCCCACACAGCACAGTCAGTGCCCTGTGGGGAAAAGGGTAGGAAAGAATGCTTCAGTAGAGATCATGGTCCCTTATTGCATTGGTACAATCTTCTCTTCCAAATGGTTTGAACTCAGTATATAGAAAAAGTCATGCAGTCGATAATGGGAACAGAAGTTGGAAGACTCTGGTATAATAATGACAGGGCATGAGTCAAGGGCTTAACATATTCTTGCTTCTGATGCAAGTCATGAGAACTGCCCTGGGTCCTCCATGCTGTTCTCTCTCTGAACTCTTGGTTCACTGAACATTCTTCCTGAGGCCTGGGTGGGTGGGGGTTCTGGCATTCCTCTGGGACCTCTCTTCCTTGTTTATACTCCTGTCTTACAACAGATGCCCATTGATTTGCAGCCCAAGTGAGTTTCTGTTTTTAGCAATGTGAAGTGCTGAACAGAAGGGTATGATGAAATGATGGAAGAGAGGGTCCTGGCTCTGCATCAGGAAGGACGTCGTAGAGGAGAACGTGCTTCACCTGAGACCTGAAGGGCACATTGGGTGGGCCAATGGGAGGACAGAGGACCACTTGTGAAGTACAGGGAGGCAGGAGAAAAGAAGCCAAGTTCAGGGAACAAACAGTAGTTTAACATAGCTGGCACAGAGGAGCCAGGTGAGAGGGTAGGATGTGAGCATGGACTGTCATAGGAGGACCAAATCAGGATGATTTTGCATTTTATACTATAGGTAGGGAGGGGTGACTATGGGTATTTTCTAATGAATACCTTGATAGCAGTGTGGAGGATTTATTGGATAGGAATAAGTCTAGGGGTTAAAAGAAATGTTACTGGGTTACCTCAGTGGTATAGATGAGAAATAAAGTTCTTAACTAGGGCAGAAGCAGCCGGGGGTGATTATAAAAGAGATTCTAAAGCAATAGAATGAACAAAAATTGATAGCTGCATGTGAGGGAACACTCAGGGATACCCTCAGGGTTCCTGGTCTGGGTGACTGGGCAGATGAAGGTGACAATTCTTGAGCAAGAGAACATGAGAAAGAGACCGATTTGGTGGAAGAAGATAATAAATTTAGTTTCAGTTCTTTCGGATTTGAGAGACAAGAATGTGTGATTATTTTTTGATTATGAGATCTAAGCCAATGATGGAAGACCCTATATAAAGCAAGATGATTCAGGAACAAATTATTCTAGCTTCCAGATGAATCTGGCATTGCTCTACTTTTTTAAAATTACATTCTCTAGTCATGGGGCTCTCTCAGCATAAATTTACATTAGCCGAGAGAGTCCCTTAAGGGGTCTCCAAGGATTTTGCGATCCTTTGACTTTAAGATGACTCTAGGAGGTAGCTGGTTGGTGCACACCTGTTTCAAGCTACGTCTCCCTAATGTGTACATCTGACACTGGGCAAGGCAAGCAATGGTGAGCGGTGACGGGGATGGAGGGTAGGGACCAAAACAACAGCAAAGAAAACTTCTCTTGGCCTGTAATTTCCTCTTGTTGCTCTCTCAGTGACTCTAAAGGTAAGATAATGGCCTTTGTTTTCCATCTTGTCTGGATTCTTTGACTCAGGGAAAAGTTGAGCTAGTTTTTGAAGGAAAGGGTGATATAACTTCCAAGCGTCCAACCTTGTTCTCTCAGCTTCCCTTGTCCCCTCAATAGCTTTTAGTTTCCTTTAGTGGTTCTTTTAAACAATAGTGAAGTTGTTTACCATTAGAAGGAGTTCATTGGGTGAAATTTACCCAACGCTCACTTAAAACTGCTGTGGCATGCATGCATGCATGCACGGCTTCCAGGGTTACTCATTCCCTTAGCCTTTGCTAAGGAATCTGTCCGTCAGATGAGTAGCTGCTGACAGCAACTTTTAAAGACTCTTTTCTCTTAACTGTACACATTAAACACCTTTAAAGCAGATAAGTAAACATTTTCTTACAGTCTGTTGTACATGTTTCCTTGCTGCACATTTCAGTATAATGAAATTCATGTTGTGCAAAGAGAATTTTTGTGAAATGTGTCAAATTTCATTCTTTACCATTTTATCCACACGTGGATGGTCTCCCATAAATCCATGACACATAGGGTTAGTGCGATAATAAATTTCCATTTTAAATTCTGAAGGTCCTTATTATGATCCACAGCTCAACTTAAGTTTTCCTTGTGAAAAATGTGCTATTTCTATCCTCTTGTGTTTTGCTCATCTTCTCCATTAGCGTGAATCTAGCATTGTGAAACCAAAAGAGCCATTAGCAGTGGCCTTTTTTAGGGGAGTACCCTCACTGGATACAATGCCCAAGAAGCTATGTGGAAATAGGCTTTATGATGATGAATTACTGTTGCAGAAAGAACCCAGTGACACTGATAAATATTAAAGAGCCACTGTTGCCCCCATGGAAACCATTTTATTTAGTTGCTTCTAAAACCTATTCTCTGAACTTCTCTTCCCTTTTATTTCTGAGCTGATTTACATGACAACAGAGCCTCTGGTCCTTGGGAGCATGTCTGCTCAGGCTGCTAGTCTGTACTTTGAGTCGTCACCCTCTCTTTGCTGAGAAGATGAGTGACAATGAAGTGAGGAGTAAATGGTTACTGGAGCAGATGAACTCTCAGGAACAAAGATCCCCTTTTCATGCAAATGTCTATAGTAATTTAACACGAAGGAAGAAAAGAAACCAGGGTACAAGATATCAAGAGAACTGGATGGTATTCAGGGTTGTTTCATGAAGCCTTGACATCTCTGTGAGAGTGTCATCAATCAAAGCATCTCTCTCCCTTTCACATAAAGTGAAAACACATTTCCATTTTGAAGAGAAACAAGGAGGAACATAAAACTAACCTCAGTCATAGGGCCACCGGTCTCCTCAGTGTCACTTTTGACCTTGTCACTCTTTCCCAGCCAGTAAGAACATATCTGTGCGTGCTTGCTGACTGCCCACGTTTTCCTCTCTACCTGGGAGGCCTGCTTACTTCAGCTTTTTCTACCTTCCAAAGCTTAGCTCAAGGCCTGTTTTGTTATTCTTAGTCTTTCCTTCTAGATTGGTTATTCTTTTTACAGAATTCCCATTTTGAGTTCATGTCTATCACTTAATTATCAGTTCCTTCTAGGGATAGATTTTTCTTTCACCAAAATGTATTGAGGAAAGTGGCCATGTTATTATACCTCATTGCTCTCTGTATAATAACGGGTATATAATATGTGATTGTTAGATGGACTAGCTGCAATTTAGGAATCATGAACTAGGAAGAGTAAATTTGAGATTTATCTATCAATGATTGTTTTTCTTCTAACTTTAAAACTCATGGCACCCTCCCTTAAAGATTATGCATGACCTGCTTTTGATTATTTGACTTTTCAGTAGTGGTACCATTGATCATAGCATGGTCAATCAATGCCTTTCAGTTAAAATAATTTTTTCTCCATTAAAATAATTTTTAACTCAGAGGCTTGATATCTACTCACATTTCTTTTTTTTGCTGGGATATATTATTGATAATAATAATGCTTACAATAGCAAATAGAGCTTGCCTTGTGTCCAGCACCAGTCTAAGATTTTCTATATATGCTCTTACTTAATCCTCGTAATAACCCTATAAACTAAGTAGTATTGTTATCATCATCATTTTATAGAAAAGGAAACTGAGTGTTAAATAACTTGCCTGCAGTTATAGAATTTGGACCTCAGCAGGCTGGCTCTGGAGTCTGTGTTCTTACCCACTGTTCTCTTCTGTCTCTTCGACTGCCATTGAGTTTCCCACACTCTCACCCTTTCCTGTGTACAGTGTCCCTCACGATCCAAATACAAGGACCAGAGATTCTGAGACTATTTCTGACAGCCCTTTTATCTGGGATCTTAATACTCACCGTGCAAAACTCAGGGATGGATTCAAGTTGGATATCAAGTTGGATTCACTCTAAGTAAAATATAGTAGGATATTATTATATTATAAAGTAAGATTATTGGAAACTTTTCAAAATTAGTGTGAATGTAGTGCTAGTGAAAACATAAATGAAGGGCAGCAAGTCAAGTTAGATAGTTTGATTAGAATCCTTTTAATCATCATTTCTTTCAATGAGCTATTTGTTAAATTATGGAATGGATGAATGAAGATGAGATTACATAGGTTTTATGAAGCTAAAAAAGGAACATATAAGACTGCTGGGAAATATATGTAAAGGAAACAATCCCTGAACTTATTTCTCTTTATGCTGCAGGAAAAAATTTCCTAGTTGAGAAGAAAAAGACTCCTTTACTTTGATCCTTATTTATTGAGCCAAACTTGTATTCTGGGGCGAATTATTATTGAAGTATTTTGTTCTTTCAGTGAGTTGAAGGTCAAAGAGTTTTTTTTTTTTTTTAATGTGTATGTGGGTTTGTATGACCCTTTGATAAGGTTATAGGAACCATTTAGATTTAGTTTTAGATTCTACTTAGATTTATAAAACCATTTAGATTATAGATGTATATAAGTAATATATGGTGAAATTAAAGTTTCATATCCCTCCTGTCACCCAGAGGGTGGTAAGAATTAGAGGTGAGAGCAAAATCTGACTTCACATCTGTGGTGTGAAAACATGATTCCAGGGCCACTCCTTGTGGGGGAATTTCAGAGGCTTCTGCCAGCTGAGCATTAGAGAATTAAGCCCAATTACTTATAAACTGACGCATTTTGGAGCAGGGGGTGAGATGCTACATCTCAGCAAGTATCATCATCCTCACCAAGTGAGACACCTGTTCTTCTGAACTGAAAGGAAAGAAACCAAGGACAACCAGCACAAGCCTAGAAATTATTTTTTCATTTGTCATACATCTCCTGGGAACCTACTGTCTGTCAATTACTGTACTAAGTGCCAGGGACAGAGAAAGGATAAATTGCACTCTCTGCCCTTTATGATATCATAATCTGTGGTAGGGGAGGCAAAAGGGGCTGGATAAGAGGGAATTTGAAAACCAGTCTCACAAATTACAACAAGCATAAAACGGCTATGTCTGTTATTCACGTATTAAAGAGCAGGAGTGGAGAAAGCTTTTACAGGGCAGGGAGCCTTTCAGGCTCGGCCCACGAAGAAGATCTGGCCTGTCTGAGTAGGAGCTTGGGGAGGAACACTTTCCCAGAGGGAACAAGCTGCAGGGAGGTGTGACATAGTGGGGTTTGTCGGGGAGCTGCAAATTGAAAAACACAAAATACAGAAATGCTGTTTCATTTTGGCCTATAGTTCTTATTAATTTAGAGTACTTGATATTTGATGCTCAATTCATCTTTAAAACTTCCCTCTGAGGATGTGTCTGTGGAGCACAGCATCAAGTTTGGGCTGCTGTGCGTGACGGGTCTTGGTAAAGGTTGGCCTGGGCATTTGTGCCAAGTTCAGGGACCCTATGTGGTGGACCACAAACAGTGCAGGAGGATGCATGTGACTGCCGGCTCAGAGCCATAGCCTTTTGGGGAGCTGATGTACTGTTCCCTAAATGTCCATGGCTCACTTGCGTTTCTGTGTATTTCATTCCCTGTTTCATCTGCTTCAAATGTCCTTCTTTCCTTTTTCTACATGAGAGTCGTTTTTATTTTGAAATAAAGTGAAAATTAAAGGCTACTATGTGGAAAAGATTCTTATCTGTGCAATATATTCTCTCTCTCTCTCTCTATATATATATATATATATACACATATATACATACATATATATATGTATATACATATATATATATGCTTTGCTTGTGCATAGTGGAGAAATATATATAAAGGCTTTTCTGTTTCCTTTTGTAATGTGTCTGAGTTTATTTTAGTTATCTCAATTAGTCCCCAGTCAAGACAACATCTGCCTTTCAGATATCACAATCATCATGGCTTGGTAATGACTGTATCAATATGAAGCGTGTGTGTATGTACATGTGTGTGTTTGTGTGTGTATGGAAGGAGGGCATACGAGAATGGGCTCTCCATTCACAAGTACAAAATAACCCAAAGGAAAAACATTCTGAAATTTTAATGTGCAGTTTTGTCTCCTGACAGTTGTATTCCCTCAAACCATCACCCTCTACAGGCTACTCATCAGGGTGCTCAGGGCCCTGCTGCGAGCACGGTCACCACAGGCACATTGTCTGTGGTGGTTAAAAGGCAAATAATATAGCCCGAGCCACTGGTTTAATCTTTCAGTTGGCATCTAAATATAGGCAGTTGTTTTTAAGTAGTAATTAGCTGAACCCTCTGGAAATTTCTTTCTGAAATGCATGCTAGTCCTCCTGCCTCTCATTATTTTGCTTATGTAGGCTGTCTTGTTCAACAGAATAAAGCTCTGTGGTGATTATCTGGCTTCTTTAGGAGTCCTGCTTTAATTTGATGGACATGTAGAATGAAGGTTATGCCTGCAGTCTGCACCAATGTCAAACACTCTGGAGATACTGATTTGGTTTCTGGAGTTTATTTTGAACTTACAAAAGTATAGAAATTCAGATATTTTTTCGATTATGATGTGCTTGGACCTGAAGAGATAGACTCCAGAGATGTATCTACATGCTGGCAAATATGGTCAAGACTGATTTAAGAACTTGGTTGGCAGTGACTTCCAGCTTTGATCCTGTAGTAAAATATATATTGAACTGATCTGTTCATTCCACAGGGTCTGTCATAGGATGAGATTTCAGCTTTAAGATCCCCTTCTCTCCTCCCTTAAGTAGAGAGCCACAGTACTCTGTTGGAATTGTTACGCTATCTCTTCAAAGACCATAATGGAAATAGGCCTAGAACTATGTGGAAATAGCAAACTGTGCCATAAGCCTAGTTTCTCCTTACTAAGAGGAGTTAGTACATACATAATTAAATGGACTACTCATAAAAATTACATGCATTTCTTCTTGAATGTGTATGTTTTGAACTCCTTTACTTTTTTGACTTATAATGCTTTTCTACTATAATATGTGCCTTGTACTTTACTTATAAAGAGATGTACTGTGGAAAATAAAAGTCAAGGATATGATAAATTTCTAACAGTCTTTGCTCTGAAAGTTTATGGTGAGATTCACATCACAGTGAGATGGTCTGTCCTTGGCCACTTGAGAGTGTCCTGCTCACGTAATGGGCATGCCTCAGTGGTGAACTAAATTACTGTGTGTATGATCTGACTCACCTGTTGAGGGGGTCAAATTCATTGATTCCATTGTTTGGCCTTTGTATTTATACAAAACTGCCAATCCTTGTCTTTTCTACCAAGAGTGAATTGTAAGTAGAAGACATCTGCCATCCAGGCTTTCTTTCCCCCAGTTCTGGAGACAATCCTGACTGAGCCCGGCCAAGTTCAGTAGATCTCTTCACTGATCTCTTAACTGAAAACTACCAGTTCATTAATACTCCCTGTAAAATGTACTGATGACAGCCAAGAGCACATGCATACTTCCTGTAAGCTGGCTTCTCTGAGATGTTCTTGTGCACCTTTGCTCCTATAAATTTTTAAGTTATTTACTTATAATAAAGAGTCATTCGTTCTGTTTTCAGTTAAGTTCCCTGGGGAGCAGATTCTGAGATGGAGATAAGGATACTGGTTGTTTATGAGCGAGTGGTCTTGAATCAACACCTGGAGAAGGTAGAGGAAGGAAACAGGCTTCAGCAAAGGGAGAAGTTGGGCTGCAACACAGCTTCAAAAAAAACCCTTCGTTTAACACCACAAACAGCTCCTGAAATCTGGAATGATCCTTAGAGATGTCTCACACTGGTGGGGGGGTGGAGGCCAAGAGGCTGGACCTTGCTCCTCTCATGTTGACTTGTCATTAGCTGTGGGCTGCCCCCAAGAAGTGGCTTTCTCTTCCCAGATGCAATTCCCAAGGAGGGCTGGCAGTGGAGGGCTATGTGTGCTGTACTCCCAGTGACTGGGAGAGCAAGTCCGTCAGTCCTGAACAGGGATGTGAGTGACACATTATAGATTCCACTAAACCTGTTTATAGAGATTGTACTTATTGCCAGTACGCCTATTTAAACATTACTTAGATCCACATAAGATACATTCGGAAAGAGATAATTTTTTTCCTATGGAAAGTAAATTGATTGTGTTTTAAAGACTCAGAAATTAACATAGGAATTAAGTAGATGCAAGGTATATTATTGCTGTTAACCTTATGAAATTACCATTTTTATAGGTCATAAATGGTTAAATTGACAATTTCATATGGAAAACACAAATATAAATGGTTGGAAAATGTCATAGAAATGTAGAAGGAGTCTGTAAGCAAGTTACTCTGTGAGAATTTTTCAATTTTAACAGAAAATGAAACTGAAAATTACTGACTCAGTGGTATGGATATGGTTTAAAAAATGTGTTATACTAATCAGCGACCTATACTCAGAGGACGTTCTTTGATCTGACATCAAACAACTGGTCAAGGAATCTGCCCTTAGACATTTCAAATTAGAATGAAATGTTGGGAAGATGCCTCATTTTCTTGGATCACCGCCGTATTTTATTTTTTCTTATAAACCAACCACTGTTCATGATCCTGTTGACGAGAGGAGGGCTTCTTCGATACTGAGTCTCATCTCAAGCCATCTGGTGAGGTTTGGAAATAGTCTCCTCTCCTAAAAATGGGCTTTCTTTTGCCTAGAGTGACCATGGCACCTTTACACAATAGAATTCTGCATTCTCTTTCCAAGTTAAGGGCCAGACTGAGAACCAGGAAGGCGCCCTACTTCCTGAGCCCCACTGCTGCTTTCTAGAATTCTAAGCATCCATCCTTGGCTGAACCTGGTAACTCCGGCCTTCTCTGCTGGCTGCTGCCTTTTGGTGTCTGCCATTTTATGTTCCTTCTAAGTTTCTGATTGATTTTCAGTTTCAAAATAGGGATGATTCTAGGATCTGTGGACCCTGAAGTATATATAGTTGCAGGATCCTCTCTAAGAAAAAGAATACCAAATTACATATAAAGAATTAAGTGTACAATGATTATTTAAAATTAAAAATTACACACAAAAAAACTAACTTAAGAAAACTTACAAATAACACAGTCACCACAAAAGTCATAACTATAATGCTATGTTTTTATTAATTAGCTACCTGTTATATCGCTATAATACTGGGTTTTTTTTGCATTTTTTGCTTGCATACACTTTGATCACTTTTTCAAAGGAAAGTAATTTTGCAGTATTTTTCATAAAGGAAAGTAGAGGAGTAGTTCAGTCTTTCCTCTAGCCTGGCTTCAATATATTAAAAAAGAATAATTTAGAAAAACCTCTTTTATCTTTACAACTCTTTATTGGTAATCTTTTGTCAGTTTTTTAAAGATTGCTGTCAAACAGAAGGAAACCTTTATCAAGTTTCAGATATAAAC
The DNA here is from genome assembly GCF_048564905.1 of Vicugna pacos. Lineage (NCBI taxonomy): Eukaryota > Metazoa > Chordata > Mammalia > Artiodactyla > Camelidae > Vicugna > Vicugna pacos. Next base: position 31,397,216 of record NC_132988.1, read on the forward strand.
TTTCTCAGAGTATACAGAGTATAACAACTTTTTTTGGTGCAGTGGCTCATGCTAAATCCTCTCTACCATAATCTTCAGTAACCAGTTTGTCACTGATGACCTCATTGCAAAGTTTTAGATTATATGAACATCCACATTTTGTATAAAATCAGCAAAATTTACATATTTTTCTTGTATTTCATTTGATTCATATCTCCTCATTAATTGAAATTATCACTCCCACACTTGACCCAGTCCCTAGTTTCTCTTCCTCACTTTTTGCTTTTGGGATTTTAGCATACCACTCAGCTGAGGACATATGTAATTATAATTGAAATTTTGAAAACAAAGAACACTAGGGTAGATTCTAGGAAAAAAATATTTGATGAAAGTGTATCTGTACTGAAATGAAAAGAAGTTTTAAGAACAACATATAATATGTATTAGGAAATTATTGAAACTAGAAGAATGTATCCCTCTGTTCCCTTAGGTCAAATGGTACTACATGGCATCACTGACATACTTATCTGTCAACAGATTAATGAGAATGAAAGTCTTCTGCCACCTAAACCTGGCTGGTCATCATACATCTGGTTTGTGAACAAAGGAAATTTCTCAGAACACTGTCAGAAACTATTTCACTAAAATTCAAGACACAAGATGATAAATGGATACTTTGTTTATTTCAATTACTGGATGAGATGTTGGATGGCTAAGTTTTTATGTTATGTGAAGGTTTGTTTTATATTTCTTTGGGTTTTGATCTTCTCCATTGGTCTACTTTCCCATTACAGAAGAACTCAGAAGAGTCTAATATAATTCCTGTTGTAATTGTGTACTTTTTAGTGCTGTTAGACAATTGAGTTATTTGACACTGATGGTTGAAACAATATTCCTGTAAGATAAATTACATGTAATTTCAACTGTGGGCTAATATAATTTGGGATATGTTACATTTCACACGTTTTCCCTGGTGTTTCCAGCATTCCAGAAGCTCTGCTGAGTCTTATTCTCTAGTTCGTCATGCCCATTGATAGGTTCAGAAATCAGAGGCCATTCTCTGAAATCTCACTGTAGAATCAGGGAAAATATGGGAACCTAACAGGTGGGTGAATAATTATAACATCAGTATGAATAAAAAACTTCTTATGGAATTGCAACTTGTAACCGTAGTGTAATAGCCTCTTTTCTTCTAATGAAACGTAAGAAAATATTCTTTCAGTTTTTAAAATTATTGCTCTTCAAAGACTGAGTTCTTACCTTTGAAAGATAGGTTTTAAATTTCTGTGCTCTACAATTTGAATAATTGTATCAGGCTTCCAAAGAGCCTTCTTTAAAGATCCATGCCTGTTCTTAAGAAGCTTTTGAGTCTATGATTTTAAAAAATTGGAATCTTGAACTAGTCTTTTTATTTGCAAGATTGGATTTTTTTGTCCTTTCTCCATATTCTAAAAGCAATAATACTAAATACCAAGTATATGTGTTTATGATGTGCAGGTTTTTCCGATGAGCCCATAAAAACTGAAGCCCCATATTTCCTTGTGAATTGATGACTTATTTCTGTAGCTGAGTAATTCTTTTCATTGGCATAAGATTTTTTTCCAAGGTGTACTTGATCATGATTAATGAGCCTCACAAAATCCTAGAGCCTCCAAAACCTGAATTATGTGACTTATCCTTAACAAGTGTTAATTAAGCTTTAAAAAACATAATGGATCTTAATTTTAAAAACTTTTGTGCAGTTATGTTCTAGAAAACATTTCTGTTAAATGCAGATGAAATTAAGGACAAATTTCTTTTCTGTCAATAACTTTAAGTGATTTTAAAGTAATGAATATATAGGAATCATTCATCTATGATATATATGTATAGAAAAATATTTATATACAGTTATTCATTTAATGAAATAATATTGAAGAATAAGATTTCAAAGCAGCTTTAGTCAGTTATGCAGATTAGTGTCTTCCGAATCACAATAACTTTTGGTACATGACTTCATTTTAATTTTTGTGGTTACAAATGGCAGCGACTCTCAGTGGAGCTTTTTTTGCCTTATTTTATCCAAAAACACTGTTCTGATAGGTGTAAAACCAAGAAGAGATTGGAAAAATCTCAAGCAAATTTGCATATTTATAGCAAAGTTTACTTTCTGTATTTCTTTTAGTATGTTAGTATGGAGTTTTCTTTACTGGAATATTTCTGTCTTGGAAATGAGGTAAAGAGTAATTTTTAAAAAATGAATGCAGTATCCTAAGAAATGTTCCTGTGATGCTAATGGACAAAACACTTGGCTGTCTTTCACTTACTGGACAGCAATATTACATAGTATATCACAACTGATTAGTTTTCCTTATACCTATAATAATTGGACTCGAATTAATAACTGATAGTCACTACCATACTATCCTACGTATTCTATCTAATACTGTCATTGCTTGAATGTTCTATTAAAGTGTACATTTTGTCCAATTGAAAAGAAATGTTCCTTATAAAAATGAAAAACGAATAGAAAATTATACTTGGGAATTTTTTAAAGCTTATTTTGTTTAATTTGGATTGTAGTCTATCTGGAACATTCTACAAGATTTCTAGGCTTGGTCCTTGGTGGTTCTGCTGTCTAATGATAGAAGGCAAATTATCTAATCATGTGATATATTAGACAAAAAAACATTAAGCCATTAAAATTAGAAGGAAAAAGAATTGCAAAAAATTTGAAAGGATCATGAGAACATGAAAAAAATATTTGATGAAAATCCTTAGTGAGGCTATTTAGCTTCTGCCAGTAATTATTTATAATACAGTAAGTTGTAGTCAAAGGAAAATAATTCATATAAATTTTTTGAGTTCCTGCTTTGAGTCCATTGTTGAACTGGATATTATAGGAAAAACAAGAGTGGTATATGTTATTATATCTGGCTTGTAGGAATTTAACTTCCATTTAGTGAGGCAAAAGTAATCCATATAAAACAGCATAACCTAACTTTCATGAGATATATGGTAGGGATGCATTTTATTGGTCAACTGTTCTCATGGAAACCAATGGGTCATATCAGTGCAAGAACAAGTGATTACTTGAATAGATGCATGATGATACAATAGAAAGAATCTGGAATTTGAGATCAAAGACTAGCTGTGTCAGATTCCTCTTATGTCCAATATTACATTCTTTCAGCCTACATTTTTTTTCCTTCGGTCATTGCCATAGCAACCAGCTGGGGCAGGCTTAACCTGGAAGAACCTCACCTCTGCTGCATTGAGTACCTGTCACCACACAGCTTCTCAGCTGCCTCCACATGGGAGATATGGAAACCCACTCAGCTATCCTGGTGGATGTGCAGGCCTGAAAGTGTGAGAAACACTTAGATCGATAAGGAACGTGAGCGGGTTGGATAAATATTTCCTTCTGCTGTTACCCTGAGTAGCCAGTTCTGAGATACATTCTCCACCCTCCTACGAGGGTTTCAGTGGGATGAAACCCCAGTTGTTATGAGTGAGACCAGCTTGATAAGGTGTCCTTGAACTACTTTTTCTTTCTCTCTTTCTCTATTACAAGTGCCCTATTCCTAATTCTTAGGATCTATATGTAAAGTAAATTATCTGCACACAAATGTTTTTCTCAGCCTCTGCTTCTTTTGGGGAAACACAGATTAAGACACTTTTTGATATTTACTAAGGTGTGTGGACATGGGGAAAAAAAAACCCAAAAAACAAAAACCCTTTGAATCAAGAGGCAGCCTAGATTCAGGCTCAAGCTTTGTCAGTGACTAGCTGTATGACCTTAAGCAAATTGTTTTAACTCTTTAGGCCCTGATTTTCACACTTGTGAAATATAGATAAAGCTAGTACCTACATTAAAAGGATTATTGTGACGATTAAATATAAGTCCCTTAGCAGTACCTGACTCATGGTAAGTGAGGCTGAAATGATTTCATTGATGTAAAGTATTATAATAATGCCAGGCACATTAGTGGCTTTAAACAGTGCACATTTATTATCTTACAGTCTGGAAATCAAGGTGTCCACAGGGCCGTGTTCCTTCCTGAGGTTCTAGGGGAGAACATATTTTCTTGCTTCTCCGGCTTCTAGAGGCTCCTCATCTCGGGACCTCTTCCTCCCAACTCTTCTTCTGTCACCACATCTCCTCTAAATCTGGCTTTCCTGCCTTCCTGTTATTGAGCTTGCTGGGATAATCCAGGATAATCTCCCCGTCTCAAGATCTTTGATCACATTTGCAAATGCTGTTTTGCCTTGTAAAGTGACATATTCACAGGTTCCAGGAATCAGGATGTGGTTCTCTTTGGGGACAGTTATGCTGTCTACCAAAGTACTTAGCAAAAGTGGCTGGATAAATTCGTCCCAGCCTCAGTTACATCATTTATTGCAATCAAAATGATTATAATCAGAATGACATGGTATGTAAGATTAAACAAGAATAGTCTGTGTTTCAAGAAATGAGCATCTCTCACATACCGGGAGCTTTTCTCATGGATCACAGAATTTATGACACATTACCCCGTGTGACTTTTGGAGAAATTCCTTAGTACTTACATGGCACTGTGTTATAGACAGACTGAAACTTACCCTTGATTCCCTTTTCTGAGGAAACGGGTTATTGGATATCCTGGTTCTTGATAAAGATTGCTGGACATCTTAAAAAGAACTCATTTAATTCACAGTTTAAGTCTTTAAAACTTTTAATAAAAATCTTCCTATGTTTTTGGTGGAAATATAAAAAAATAGTCTATATTTATTAAATAGATTTGTATCATTATAAAATCATATTTTAAAATTGTGCTTTCTGTACAGTATTTTAATCCTTATTCTAATTCATAGATAGCTTTATTCTACCTCATGTTAAATCTGAGCCCTGGTCATTCTAAGAGATTTGGATTTTCCCAAACTCCCACGATATTCAATACTAACCCATACTGTACTATATTTTAATTTGTTACTTCTCTTCTCCCTTAGAAGACTGTAAGCTTACTGAGGCACCATTGTTTTCCCATGAATGTCCTGAGTGCCCATACCTAGAACAACATAATGCTCACTAATTTCTGTTGAAAGATGGCATAGCTGATTGAATGAATGCCCATATGAGAAAAGGCCAAGCACACAGAATACTTAATGGATAGCTATTCAATCTGACATTGTTTAATCTATAACTACTGAAAGGGTTGATCATAAATCTTTTGCATATAAGCCACTAAACAGCAGAGATGCAGCAACCAATATTATATTACAATTAAAAAATATTTTGGTGGTAATATTTTGGATTAATATACAATAGAAAGTCTTTTAAGAAAAGTGTATATATTGCAAATCAGCCTTAATTGCTGTGTCAGAGCACTTAACTTAAACACAACCCAGTCTCAACTTCTCTCTCAGAAAGCAAGTACAGAAATGATGACCTTGGAATTCTATTGGTTGAGGGTTGGAAAAACAAGACCTTTGAAGCCACTTATCTGGTAACATGCAAACACAAGCAAATATCACTGCTACACACTTTATCTTTGCAGCAAAAATATGCAACTATATAGGCAAATTAGGTAGTGCTGTTGGCAGTCTGAAATTTTGCCTTGAGTGCCTCAGGTGACATGGAGTTTTGACTGTGCCCTGAAAGTACAAGCCAGAATGCTAGGAGTTTTAGTTTTGTAATGAAATTAGCTGTGAGTGTGATGACTGACGTAACATATGCAGTACTGTCAGATTTATATCTGACATTAATATGTTGCTTCTGGGTACAGCAGTGACTTTCCCAGTTTTCCCTGTCCCTTGGCCTGTTGCAAGGAAGCCATCACAGCACCATGATGTCAGACCAAGGCTCTTTTTCCAGTTGCTGAAATGGCATTTGATGTAGGACACGGCAGCATTTTGTGTGGTCTGCAAATTCAAATTCGAGTTCTAAAAATTTTTCCTTTCCGTTAGTAGTATTGTTCCTCAGAAGAATTGTGTTCATTCTGTGGGAAGTGTTTTTGTACAGTTATTCAAGATTGGGTATGCTCATATTTGCAGTCTTTGAGGCTTAAAATAAGCTGCTTAGGATTTAGGAAAGCAAAACTAGTTTCACTAATACTTGTCTTCTGTGATCTTCAAAGTTTCCAAATTTAAAATTTACATGTAAGCAGTTGTAATGGTTAATGTTATGTATCAAATTGACTAGGCTACAATATCCAGTTGTTTGGTCAAATACTAGTCTAGGTGTTGCTGTGAAGGTATTTATTAGATGTGATTGGCATTTACATTAGTAGACTATATACGGATGAGTATACCAACATGGGAAAAATCTTGAAGAAGTTTGGAAAACATTGGACTTTGGAATACCTGAAACTTTTTATTTATTTTAAAATTTCTACCTTTCAGTTTAATATTTTGATTAACACATACAGGTTTTAAAAATTTAGATGTATTTAAAGAGAAACAATATGAATTTGATATCAGAGTTAAATGTAATATCTGGCAATAAGGTGACTCTGTAAGATACTACATTAAAATATAAATTGGCAGTATAGCTGTGGTGGAAGAATTAAGTATTGGATTATTTTGTCTCAAAGCAATTCTTGTTGACTTCAGTTGGAGGGTTAAATACCACACATACATACACACACCTGTACACACAGGCCTGTGTATTCACTGATTCATTCATTCATTCAGTTGTGTATACATCTAAAGGGAGTAGTTTTGTGAATAATTAGGGTCTGTTTTACTCATTTAGGTCCAGTAATAGAAATGTTTTCTAGAGAGATATTCTTTATTTTTAGAAAATGGAGAATAACAGGTTAATTAACTAATTCAAGAGAAAGAATATTTCAGCAGGAAACTACAGACATAGATCACTTACTGCCAGTCAGCAATCCCAAATTATGTTAGGCATTAAAGTAGAATGTTTATGGATATGTTTGGTATAGAAAAATAATATAGTGTAACAGTTCTGTGAGGGAATTTTGGAGCTAGGTTTGGATTCTAGCTTTGTTACTTGACTCTATGAATGTGACAAGCTTACTTAACCTCCTCATCTATAAAATAGTGGTAACAGTAAGCAAGTCTAGAGGGTTCTGAGGATTAAAGGAGCTCCTAGAATAGTGGCTAGCACATTGTAGATGCTCAATAAAATGATTCTCCAATCCTTTCATCTTCATATGGTTTTTAATACAAAATCAAAATGTAACAAAAGGCTGGGAAGGAGAACATTTTGTCTTAATATTTTTAAAATGTGTGGCTGAAGCTGACAGTCGCCATGTACTTTGTGAAAGTCATCATTGTACTACACTGATGAAAATGAGAAACGGAAGTGTCACTAGTGTGTTGCATAAATCTATCTCTGTTAGCCCTTAAATCTGCTTTTTGTGAACTGTTCAGATTTCTTTATTTCAATTTTGATATCCTAATGCATGTTATTGTTTTAAGTGCTTATGAAATGTATTTCACAAAGCGTACACAGCTGTCACAAAGGAAGACTGAAGTAAAAAATAAGATTGACAGCAATTTTCAGAATGCATTAGACCTCAGAGACACTAGAAATAAATCATTTCAGACTTAGAAAAATAATCTGGGTGTTAATAAGTACATCCTCCTGTACACTCAGCACACATACACACTCTGAACCTTCATCCTTTCATACTGTTGTTGTGAATGATTGAACGTTATGGCTCTACCATGAAGCTTTTTCTTGGTACACATCGGAGTCCACATAGCCTTTGTATGCATGTCCCACTTGGTTCATTTTTATGGGAATTACTGCATGCAAATGAGGATGAATAATGCATGTTCTGTTTTCATTTCTTGCTAGGGACCAGAATACCTTTATGTGAATTACATCACAAAAATATACTGTAAAATTTTTTTTTTTGCACCATGATGGTCAGACTGTTTCACTTCATCCTTCTTCTTGAACATCTCTTGAATGGACCCAGTGTTTCTACCAGAATAGCTTTCTCTGGCTGGATCATCTATACATGTATAATTCCTCACATTGGGCTTCTGCCATCTGTTTCACATTTTATTTCCCATGTATACTTTTTTGGTTCATCATCTGTATTAGTTTGGAACTAATTCCTGAGTAAGAACTAATGTTTTTTTCTGAATCTGTTCTGAATTGCAAAGGGTTGGATATTTGGAAAAACCTCTTATACATAAATTGTGAGCATTATGGGTATTAGTGAAAGTTACTCTACTTTGAGTATGTTGAATTATCTTTCAGGTTTTGGTACAACATAGATAATGCTTTCTAACGTGATCTAATGTGGCAATCAATGTCTCCTTAAGAATATACAGGAGAATTGTATGACAGTATAATATTTGATGGCCATAACAAGTTCATGGAGAGAAATTTGGAACTTATACATAAAGGTTTCATAAAGAACCACTTGCTGTAAATACGCTGATAGCCAGGGTTTTCCTTAAGTACTTGCTCTAAAAGAGAAGTATAGTGCCTTAGTGGTATCTTCCTCGAAGCAAAGAGGTACAGTAGATAACTGGTAGCTTCTTCACCTTTGCCTGTGACATTTTACGTCAAGAAATAGGAGCCTCCAGGGTAAACTGGGCCACAGCAAGTCTATACTTCTTATTAAGTTCTGAGTTAGCTGAAGTATGTATTGTACATATTTCATTGAGGATGTTTCCCGTTCAGTTTTCAGTCTGTTCAGCCTCAGGAGACTTTTGGAAAAGTTGTAAAGAATGCCAGTAAGTTTAAGACTTGAAGGCTTGATTGATGTCTCGGACTGCCTGAGCAAACTGAGACATAATGGGAGCCACGGACAGCATGTCTTTGCACTGACCAGAAGCACGGATGGCTGCCTGTCCTGGGGTTTTCAGGGTGAGAGCAGGGGGAGAAGAACATGGGCATATCCTTAGTCTTCTCTTTCTGAAAGGATGCCTTGGGCTTTTGAAAAAAGGACAACTCTTCCAAGGAATAATTTATTAAAAGTTTTACATCCTACTTTCAAAATGAGAATTAAACGTAACTTGCTGTATGGGAGATTTTTAAATTTACCTCAGTTTAATTGTAAGAGAAATGTTCTTATTAGACTCTGTCAGGTTTTCTGGGACTCCCACAATCAAAATGTTCCACAGTGTTGGAGAAGAAAGACAGCTCAGCAGTTAGTTTGGGCTATTTGTAAGCCTCCAGAACAGCAAACAGTGCTGGTGGAAGGGGCACTGTGGACAACAGTCTGATTGCCCTATGCAGGGGTGGCTTCTGAAATACGCAATCATTGCATTTTAGAGGTAGAAGTAGATTAGAAATAAAAGGATCCAGCCACCTTGGTTTCCATGAACCATACTGTGATGTCTTAAGTGCCGTTTTTACCTAGTTAATTATGGGGATTTTAAAGAAAACACAGAATCATAAAGAACATGTATTACACCAGATGGCATGGTCGTATTCATGTAGTTTACTCACGAAAAATAAAAATCTTTGTTCTGGTACTACGTAAGACTGTCTTCAGTAGTCGTAAAGTCATCAACTCCAAGAAATGTTTAATCATTTCTCCATTAAGTGGAGTGGTTAGCCACATTACCCTATTTCTGTACACTTGACTGCTCCACCATTGGGAAACATTTTTTTTTTAAGTTTTGTTTCTCTCTGATGCTTATTTCACAAAGGTGTTATATTAAACATTTTCTTTGTCATATCTCTACTGTCAGGTGATGCTAAAATAATAAAAAAGCTTTGTGTAATTCAGCAAAAAAATGTAATCCATTTATGTTTGACTGAAGAGTCTACTTTAGAATAAATAAAAAAGACATGCTACGTGTGTAATTATTCCAGGAAACAAAGCAGCCTTAAATACTGTTTTTTCCATTTATCTTCTTTTCTTTTCCATTTCAATTGTTTCCTAGTTTCACAGACTGGCAGGAGTAAACAGTTAAGTGCCTCTCTGCAGGGTTATGGTCTTGTTGGAACTCTCATAACTCATGTGTATAGGAAGGCTCATAACCTCTTATCTGCGGCTAATGGCTGTGACCCAGAGGAGTGCTGTAACAGGATTTACATGTATATGTATATGCACACATATTCCATATACACACACACACTTTTCAGTTTTGTGGAGGATATTGATGACACTTGAGATGTGATGAAGGGAGGACATACCATGTGCTGCTTTCCATAATGGCTAAGATAAATGACTATTAGTCGTCAAATGCAAACCATCCCAATCTGAAAGCAGCTCTGCAGAAGAGGAATGTGCACCTAATTTGGGGGCAAAGAATTATGCAGAATGTGTCCAAGACACCTGCAGAAAATTAAAGACTTACTTCTCTGTATGTGAAATTCTCATGAGGTAATTACCCTCAGTGTCAGACATAATACCGCTCCTATTAGACAGAACACATTGAGGGAAAATTGAATGGACTTTTTGTCGGGAGTGCTCCTAAGGATTAATAGGGCTGTCTAAAGCAGTAATTGGAAGGTTTTCCCCCACTTTGCATGCAGCCATCCTCACTTGTGTCTTTCAGGTTTATTATTAGGCCATTGCCATTCTATTTACCACGGAGGCACAAGCATCTTCGTTGTTAACATCTCCTGCCAGCACTGTTGTTTCTTTGGAATGGGCTGCTGCCTTTAACCACTTCCCCTGTTGTGCTGGCCTTGCCTTGCCTCCCTTTATGTCTCTCCGTAGTCACAGTGCCAAGAGCTGGCAGGAAAGGCGCTCCTTTCCATGCATCGCAAAGATGAAAGTGACCAAATAGGGCTTGATCAGCTAAAGCATCTCACTTTGTTCCAGGGTTCTTTCATCCTTCAGGGAACTTCCTCAGCGGGGACGGAGCTGAGAGCTAATCTTTCTGTGTTTTGGCATCTGTAGCAGCAATATCCAGTTTATAGATCTATACAGCAAATGGTCTCTTTATTTGGATTTTTACTGTGTCGCTAATTATTGCATGATAAGGTTTCTGAGCTAAAAGGAGATTCAGAAATCTGTATCATGTTATTTTCTCTGCTTCTTTAGCATATGGGGCTGTATTAAAGGATTCATACTACATTGCCACGAGGTGTATTTTATCAGTAACAGTGCTCTGGTTTAGGTTAAACTGAAAATGAACTTAAAAGTACTGGATGTGCAACCAGGTTTTTGTGTATCAGAATTACTGATTCACATGTGAAGGATGTATGTGTGTGTGTGTTTGTGTGTTGTCAGGAGAGATGGAGTTGGGTGGGATGGGGAATGAGGAAGAAGAATATTTATGTGGACCAATGATTTTGAGAGTCTCCTTCTTAAAAATATTGTACATGACGCTAGGGACTTTAGTTTATTAACTCTGCCTTTCAGTGCATATTTGAATGCTTATGTATTCAATGAAAAATACCAGAATGAAAAATTTCTGCCAGTGACAAGGACCTATACAATTAATTGTGCTAAAATAAGTCAATGAGAATGAAGAGACACCTCCTGGCCATTCCTCTTAATTCCTATGGATCAGCTTTGTGACTAAATAATGCCATTTCGAGACACTCCAATTTGGTTTGGGGTTGACTCTTTAAAGACAACTAGACAATTTAGAGGATTACTATTGCGGAAATGGTAATTTTAATATATTTTATGTTAATGTGAAATATACTCCATTTTCTATTTAGAAGAACTCAAAGAAATCAAAAATTTGATTTTGGTCAATTCTCATCTTCTACTTGTGTGTTTCTTATTCTTCTTACTAGGGTATAAAGTCCTTAAAGATAGATACTGTCTGATCTGACTTTTACATATCTCCTTCTTTCTGAACACAGCGACTTGCAATAAATACCTTTTAAGTAGAACCCTTTAGGGTAACTGTGATGATTTTCACTAAATGACGTAACAGCAGGTGTGCAGATAGCACTTTTAGTTTAGATAGGACGCTGGCTACTTTCACTTAAACCAAACTATTTTTTTCTGATGCTAAGGGTAAAGAATAAAATAAAAATACTGACCAAGAATAATTTTAGTTTTAAATATTTATCTTGCAAGAATTTCTTTTAAGTTACAATGATCAATCTATAATCTGTAATATTGTCCTTGTAGCTAATTTCATGTATATAATTATATATAAAATAGATGAATGTATATGAAATATTATAAACTGTTATATATATAAAACATATTGACTTGCTTTTTCATATATATAAAAGTTTATGTATGTGTATATATACATATATGTATATGATACAGCTATGTTCCAGCTAAAGTAAGCAAAACATGGATATTTACACTTATAAGACTGATAATCTTTGTTGTAATCAAAGGATTCAACATAGACAGCTCTTGCTATGCATTTAAATATGACTAAATATTTTAAATTTAGATGCGGAAGTACAAAGAACATAGCACAAAGTTTCACACTTCGTAGGTGCTCACTAAAAATGGCAGCTGCTGTCATTGTTCTTGTTCTTCCTTTTAGGCATTTGTGTGCTAGTAGATCTAACACTGTACTTTAACTTATGTTCAGAGTATGTCCTAACTCAGTCCTATAGTCCTGTGTGAACCTAGGCAAATTTTTTGCTTCTAAAATTAAAACTTCCCACATCTTGTGATATATGAAACCATTTGATAAACTCTACACTTCTGTATAATTGGAGACTATTATTATTTTGACAGTGTTATTTTCTGGCCTATTTCAAGGACTACATCAGTTATATAATCCAGCAATATATGGAGCACATTTACCTGCTTTTCTATCCATTCTAAGATTCTTCTGCTCTGTGGCTAATAGTTTTTTTTTTTACTGAAGTATAGTCAGTTTATAAGGATGTGTCAATTTCTGGTGTACAGCATAATGTTTCAGTCATATATGTACACACATATATTCATTTCCATATTCTTTTTCATTATAGGTTGCTATAAGACATTGAATGTAGTTACCTGTGCTATACAGAAGAAACTTGTTTATTTTACATATAGTACTTAGTATCTGCAATCTCAAATGCATCACAATATATCATGTGAGATGTCAGTTATAAAGTTTATAGAACTGAGATTTTCAAAACGGCTGTTTCAGATAAAGACCTATTCATCAAAGCACCTACATTTTTGAAATTTAGTCCTGCCAACCGAGTGCTGGGAGAGGAGCCAGACTGACAGCTCTACAAGGTGAAATTCCTTCTTTATTTTACCAGACATACTACATTTACCAGCTGGCCTTGGCCAGGAGCCTTTGTGCCACCCTGGGCAGGACCACCACAGGCCATGAACAGGCTGTTCAGTCTCCAGACCTCCTTGCTTTCTGCCTACCCCCTGACCCCAAGCCGATTTTAAGCAAAAGCCTAATTAGTGGTGGTGACACCTGCCCACCAAAGAATGATGGAAGACCATCAGCTCAAGTCTCAAAGATCACTGAATGTCTAGTAGGTTGTGAAAATATTTGATCATGACTCATTCACCACTTGGACTAGGTTCAAAGTAGGGAACTCATTTCTAATTCCTTCAAGTGTTCAGCTACCTCCTCTGAATAAAATATATAATACCACCTAAGTATAACACTATACCCTCTGTGATTTTGGCTCTTCTGCGGGTTGATTATTGTACACAGCCTCAGAGTAAGTTCTCTTTTTTTCTGGCACATCTCTTTGTGTTTGTTACATGATATTAGTAAGGAGATGAGCAAATTTTAAAGTATATTCATGTTGAGAAATTCTTTTGTTTGCTTATTTTTTTACACTAATAACAACTTATGAAAACAGGGTAAACTTTTTCCTTCATGAATACTTACAAAGTGAAGCTAGTAATTTTCCTCTGCTTTTTTTTTCTTATACTAATAGCCATTTTATCTTTATCTGTGGTTTTTGAATCTTTAATTTGTTACATTCTTGTAGGTGACTTAGAAACACAGAAACGTGCTGAAAACAGTGTGCTAATTTTCTTTAACACTCTGTTCAGTATTTTCAAATCCTACTCTGTTCCCCTTACTTTAACCTGTTTAGACGGTTTTTTTAGTAATTTATTTCCCTCATGACTATTTTTGTTAGACTATTTTATTGTTTTCCTAGCTCAGTACTACTTACGCTGTCTAAAGTTGAGGGATTAAAAAAATCAATCTCTAAATTGTCAAAGGGGCAGATAAAATTCATTGGTTAATTTTTTTTTCTCATCAAAGATTCCGTATCTTTTAAGGCATATGATATTTTTTGAATATATTCAGGCAATACATCATACAAAAGACTATATAAATTCAAATGTACTGGAAATTATAAAAGTAAAAGTAGCACCTATGTACCAATCCTCCAGCTTAAGAAATACAACATAAGCCAGTGTTACCCTTCCCAGATCACATTACTTTCCCTTTCTGTATTTTGTGTCTGACCACATGTGTACACCCTAACAGTATGTTTAGTTTACTGGTGTTGAACTTTATGAAAATGAAATTGTAATGTATGGTGCATGTATTCCATACCTTATGTCTTTTGCTCAACATTGTTTGAGATTCACTTTTGTTGCCATGCATAGTACTGTATCATTCATTTTCATTGCTGAAGAGAATTTCAGTATATGAATGTAATAATTTATTTCTCCATTCCACATAGCTCATATAACCACATAACAACAATAGCTTAACAGACGTGTCGAGCATTTGTTTTGGTAAACATTTGTGATCATTGTCAGGAACAACGCTGCTATGCGTGTTCTTATATAAGTCTCTTCGTACATAGATGTAAGATTTTCTCTTAGGAGTAGAATTTTCTCATAGGGGTTTCTGCATAATCATAGGCTCAACTTTAAATGCCAGATATGTTCCAAAGTGTTTGTACACCAGTTACACACACACCAGCAGTGGCCAGGTAGATGAGTCCTCCTGTTCCACAGTTTTGTTAAAATTGACATTGACTCACTTTAAAATTTTTACATGAAATTCTACCTTGTTGTGGTTTTAAATTATATTTCCTGATTACTAACAAGGACAAGCACATTTTCATGTTTATGATCCATTTGTTTCCTCTTTTGAAAATTGCTATTCATGTCTGTTACAATTTTTATTTGGGTTATTTGTCTTTTTCTTTATGATTAATAAGAATTTTTACATATCCTGAATACTAATTCTTACTTACAGATGCTGCAAATGTTTTTTTTTCCCCCAGGCAACTGCTTGTCTATTTATTCTTTTCATGGTGTATTTTGAGAAACAGAAGTTATTCATTTTAATGTAGCTGAATTTATTGTTTTCTTTAAGATTGTATCTTTTGTATTTTATTAATGAATCTTTTCCTACCCAGGCTTATTAGTATACTACCCTAATTGTCAAAGTAAAGATTTATAGATCTTTATTTTATAAAAATATAGTACTTAATATATCTGGAATTTAAAATTTGTTTAGAGTGTGAGGTAGGGATCTTGTCTTTTTCTTCTTTTTTTCCAAATGATTAACAACTCTCCTAGTATCTTTATTGAATAATCCTTTATTGAATAATCCTTTCCCCACCAATCTGTAATGTCAACTCGGAAGTCATTTATATTTGCGTGGATTTATTTCTGGTCTCTCTCTATATACTACTCATATTGTTTATCTTTATACCTTACATTTGTTGTATTTATGATATATTATAGTAAGTCTCGGTATTTATCCAGGCAGGCAAGTCACTCTCACCTTTTTATTTTTCAGGCATGTTTTTGTTGTTTCTTAGCCTTTATAATGCTATATGGATTTTAGAATTAGCTTGTCATACTTCATTAAAAAGCCCTATTTGGATTTTGACTAGAATTGCATTTAATCTATAGCTCAATTTGGGAGAATTTGCATCTTAACGACTGTTGGTATGCCTATCGAAAAACATAATATACCATTCCAAATAGAGCGGATTTAAAAAAATATCTTTCAGTGAGGATTTATAGTTTTCTTCACACATGGTTTGCAGACTTTTTGTTAGATTTACTCTTTTATTTTTCTTTTGTGGCTTAAGAATATCTTCATGGATATTTTATAAAATATACATGTTATAAACAAACAAAAAGTGCACAAAACATAAAGTTCAGCCTAATTATTTGAAATACAGCCAACCATGTGAGCAATCACCAGGCTAAGAAATAAAATATCGGTAGCTCTCAGAGGCCTGGTTTATGCCCTGTCCTTGTCATCCCTTCCTCCTGATGTTTCTCTCTAGTTACTTACTCTCTTATCTCTTTCTTCTCCTTCATAGCTAAACATATGAAAAGCAATATCTAAACTTGTTGCTCCACTTCATTTCTTCATTGGCTTCCCAACCTTCTGTAAAATGGCTTCTGCCCCTTTCCTACCTGCTGTCATCGTAATTGGCAATGATAGTACGTCTAATGAACCTATTTTAGATTATCATAACTTATCATAACTTTTTTCCCAGAAATATATGACATATGATACAATCAATCATTCTTTGCTTCATAAAACACTTTATTTTGACTCCTGTGATTCATAACTCACCATATGTTTCTCCCAACTACCTCGCCACACCTTCTTACTTTTTGTGCAGAATCCTTGTGCTCTGTCTGGTGGATACTGTTCAGGGTCCTTCCTCCTTCACTCTAAATATGCAGCCTGGGTAATCTCATCCATTCCAGTTCTCTCAGCTACTATTGGTAGACTGATGACTCATCCTCATTTCCAGTCTCCTGGGCCTCAGGTGTAACCTGCCCAACTACATGTTCTGTAAGTCATTTGGATGTTCCTCAGGGACTGGATACTCAATGTCCCAGATGTCCCAGACTGAACTCACCATCTTGTGGTCTCAATCGTAGCAAATGCTACCACAGCCCAGGCACTTGCCCAAGGCAAAATACTTGAAGTTATTCTTGATTGCTTCTTTTCTTTTCCTCAACTCCCAAGTCTGATAAATTACCATTTTCTGTTGGTTTTAATGCTGTTTGAATCTCTCTGTATCATTTCATCTCCACTAACGTCACCACAGATCAGCTTTCATTATCCCTTCCTTGAATTTCTATACCATCTTCCCAGGAGATTTTAGTGGTATCAGTCTTTGTTCTTCTAAAGTCATTTTCTACAGTGCAGCCGGAGTAGTCTTTATAAAGAAAAATATGATCATGTTCCTCCTTATGTAAGACTTCTAACTGCTTCCCACTTATCTCAATTAAAACACAAAGAAACAAAAAGCAACCATTTTCTTTACATGGCCAGCATGACCATGTAAGATTGTTATCCTCTTGTCTCTTCATTCCTGCTTTATATCCTCTTGTAAAAAATTTCCTCCCACCTCCATCAGGCAGCACCTCTCCCCCACCTCCCTACCATGTTGCTTCCCTAATGTTCTACATTTCCTGTCTCCTAGAACTCATTATACTCTATTGTACTTAGAGGTTTACTTATCTGAGTCTCCCCTTCATTAGGCTCTGTGAGTAGATTTACCAAAGTTTTTAACAAAAATGCTAACAATATGATTTAGACTATAATTTTAAAAAATCATGATACGTAAAATTTAGTGGCAGTAATTTATATTATTATATTATAAGCTGATATTTTCCACTAAGTTACATTGACTCATTGTGTATCATAACATAATAATATACTTGATCTGGGGAAAAAAGACATTTATAGGTTTGATTTTTTTCTCTTTTATTTGTAAGTTCAAAATTAAGGCCATCTAGTTCAAAATTTATACCTGACAAACTTTTCTGGAAAGCTCACCCATGTCCATTTGATGATCATTGTATACCAAGTGCCTAGCACAGGGCTTGACACATAACGAGTACTCATTAAATAATTGTCGGGTGAGCGAATGAATGAGATAATGTAGAGGGGGAAAGAAGAAATAATCAAGTGTTTGTATTTATCTGGAAAAATTAGGAGGGCAATTGCACGTTTAACAAGCTCCAGCATATAGCAAAAGGAGCAGGTGCAACAAAGGGAGAAAGGTTTGGGGATTTAGTGCTTCCACAATCATGATTTTCCTCTTGGTCATTCCGGACCTCCTTTCAAAATAACAGTTCAGCTAAATCCTCACCTTTAAAATAAATTATTTTGTTAAGAATAGACATTGTTTGTTTTTGATGATAAGCCATCTATTTTTCCTGCATCAGTAGTTTTGCAAAGTTTCCACCTCTGTCATGCCGGGTACCTGCCACCTCTGCTTCCACCTACCTCTGTTTGATGATAAACACTACTGAGGCAACTGTCAGTATTCTCTAGATCAGTGGTCGGCAAACTTTATCTGTAAAAGGCCAGATACTAAATGTGTTTAGCTTTGTGGGCCTGGGGTCCCTTTGCAACTACGTGCCTCTGACTTTGTAGTGGGAAAACAGTCAGAGATTCTGTGTAGACAGGTGAGCATGGCTCTGTTTCAATAAAAGTTTGTTTACAAAATCTGGTTGAAGGATATGTTAACCCATGGGCCATAGCTTTTCAACCCTAGCTCTAGAGGAAATATTGGAGGGAGGCGGAAAACCTACGAGAGTAAGCCTGCATTAGAACTCCATTCTACTTAGTCATTTTTCTCCTTTTATAAAGAACAGGTGAGGATGAGCAGCAAAGCCTATGGCGGTGAGAAGATGAGGGAGGCAGCTGTGTCCTCAATCCCTATTCTGCACTGGTGATTTTGCCAGACACGGGCCTTTGCGTTTCCACCCTCCATGGTGATGCCTTTGACTTTCAGTTTGAAAAGCAACTGGTTTAGAAAAATAGTTTCTCTGGAATAATGGTTTCAATATTTATTTTACATGAGCAAAATATGTTTGAGATAAATTTGGGCAACTTTCAAAATAGCTCTAGGGACTTCTGTGGTATATCTGTAAGTGTTTACAAGGCAGAGATTGCAAATTATTTTTAAGCCAGGAATAGCTCAGTAACTGAATGCTTCCTTATTGAAAGGTCAATGGATTCCCCCAGGAAAAAGCAAGCACACTAAGAACAGTCTGACCACTTCAACAGAATTTTAATAAGTTCCAGGGTATGTGGCAAGTGTGGATGAGGCAAAGAAGGCAGCCGTTTTCCTGCTGTATGCCTGTACCCTGGTGCTAGATGTGTACGTCCCAACACTGTGCCAGCAGCACTGTAATCTACTTTGAGGTAGAATATCAATAAGAAAACTGAAGCTAAATTCATATTGTATGTTGTAACATATTTTTTAAAAACCCTACCTCATGATTTCTCCTGATGCAACAAGAATTAACCTATTTCATTCAAGTTTTATGTTTAGCAACTTACTGGGGCACTTTTCCGTCATTGTTATTCCCTACCTATCTGAGTTACATGACAGTAAAGGACTGGTCCAGTCTGAAAAGTGCTTCATGAGCCTTCTCCAGGGAAGTGTCATTGGAGACTGAGAGGTCTCAGGACTTTAAAACAGTGAGAAAAAATTAGAATAATTTTTTTTTAATTAAGACTTTTTTTAGGGCATTTTGACATTCAAGAACAATGGCTTTTAAAATTTTAGGATCACCAGGTGAGCTTGTGCAGATGCTTGGGATTTGCCTCTAGAAATTATGATTGTGTAAACTAAAGAGGTGCCCAAGAATCTTCTCTTATTCATTATTGTAGATAATTCTGAGGTAGTTGGTCCACAGACTTCACTTTGAGAAACACTGCTCTTAAAGCTTACTTCTTCTATGTCTCATGGGGGTCTGTAGCAAATAGCTTACCGGGATAGAAACTGTGTATCACCTTTGGGTTGCCTCCAAAGTGTTCTCTGGTGTATGAAAAATTTTATGATTTGAGTTGTGCACTTCATTCAGCAAGACCGTACTGGCTCACACATTCAACAGTAATTCTGTGGAAGCTACAATAAAGAGGCAGATGCTTGGATCCTGCTGTTTCTGTGATAGAAATGATAGTATTCAGCAGCAAAATCCAGAGAGACTGGATGAAACCTAATCAGTCAAGTCAGTTTCCAGAAATAAAATCCATTCCTGAGAACGAAGAACAATACTATGCAAGTCATTAAAATCATTACATCAGTCTAGCATTTGAAGAAAAGATTATGTTTCTCCCTTGTTCTATATATATCCAGACCACTTAATCCCATAATTCTTTCCACTGACTGCCAAGATGGCAATCGAAGAATGAATTGAAATGACATTTCAGGAGTTTCACTCTTGAAATGATTAAGCATATTTGGTGATAAAAGCTGCATTATTAATAAAGAAACAGTCTACAGATGTATACTATTGTTTTGTTGTTGAAGAGCTGTAGTTATTTCCCCTAAAAGCTCACTTTTATTCTTTGAATAATTGTTCAGTAAATATTAAAAAGAATGTTGCTCATCAAGTTATAGTTTCAGATACCTTTCTTCCTTCTTCCTTCCCTTCCTCCCTTCTCTCTCCTTCTTTCTTCTTTCTCACCTTGTCTTCTTTAAAATGTGCACATTTAAGGAACAGCTTTGCTACATTGTATAGTAGCATAGACTGGTAAAGCTTTTTCTTTGATTTTGATACTGCTATTGATTAACATAATTTTGAGCTACTTTCTTAATGACTAATTTCTCTGTTTTTATCAAGAGCAAGTTGACATTGGCTGTGCAGATCCAGATACATAAACAGTTGAAATAAGATAGGAAATTTAGCTTATTCTAAAGTACTGGTAGGTAATCACGAACACTCCTGTCTTCTATAAGAGATTATGTTAATTCAAACGCATTTGTTTTGAAATTGAGTTTTAAGGGTTTGTTTAAATCACCACTCTATTCCTGAGGAGCAATATAGCATGTGGCAGAGAAGAAGCCCCTTTCTGGAGTTTTATACTGACTTTAATGGCGCCTGACCCTCTCGTGAATAACTGCTCGTAAAAATAAGTTGTTGACATTAGTGAAGAGAATACACTCTCTCATGCTCTGGCAAGCTCCATAACTTACATCTGATCTATCTTAAAACTGAGTCTCTGCTTCACTGTCACAGCATTGGTCACTTATGATTATTTTTAGCTCCTTAACAATATTTAGAAAGTGTTTCATTGTACATCATGCTACAAAGGATATAGTAATTTCATTTTGGCATCACAGGCATAGTTTGTGCTAATTTAGATCCAAACCGTAAGAACATCTGTCAATTTCTGTTCGTTAATAAGAGCTCCAGCACTTCTTTCTGATGCTATCAGGAGACTAGCACACACCATCCTCAGAACCTACTTTGTGACTCCCACACCCCGCCTGTAGGTTTTGATGTACAGCCTGACTATGACTTCGAGTTCTTCTAATAATTTATTGTCAAAGAGAGATCAGGAGGAATATAATATTTAGATGAAGAAAACCTGGCTTGCACAGAAACAACTGAATATTATCAGTCACCTTGTTGAAACTGTTATTGACTTAATGAAATTAATGTTAACCTCCAGGAGATAGAACAAAGGGTAATAGACTAGGAACCAGAGACCTGGCAGGGCCACTGAATGACCAGGGCAAGTCATTTAGTCTCACTGAACTTTATTTTTCCCATCTGTGACTTGAGATAATAAAATGGATTTTATGGGATCAAATGAGATAATCTGCCTTACAGTGTATTGTGAACTATAAAGTTCTACGTAATATGTGGAGTTACTGCTCTTAATGTTGAATTTACATCTATTAGATTAAGAATATGTGAATTGGAAACGTTAGTCTAAGAATTGACTGGATTCCAATGAATGAGCAATTTGCTAGTATATTTTCCCCTCTTACTGTCCTCTAGAACATAATTTTGGCACAGTTTTGTTTCCTACCATAGAATACCAAGTAGTATGGTAATGTGAAATACTTTATGATCAGATGGGTTATGCTTAGGATATTCTTTTCTCTGTATCAACCAAGCCATAACAGTGGAAAACCCCAAGTCAGTTTTATTTGATCTCTATGGTATTGTTTCTCTGTCCCTCACAGTACATTCCTGGAAAATTACTTTATCTGGTTGGTGGAAATAGTAGCCTGTTCTTTCAGATTACAGCTTCTGAATTATCAAAGATAAAGCACACTCAATGGCCTTGTAAACAGTGGTTTAACACACTAATTAGTCCTTCATAGAACCTTAACAAGAGATGATAAAACTAGGAACTTTTTTCCTTTTCTTAGCCTATTCCATGTAAAAAAAGAGTAATTTAGAATTTGGAGTGCAGGGGAAAGAAGAAACGTCTGTGTATTTTGAAAAAGCTCCCCTGATATCAAGGTGATCCTCTTGTTAAGTCATTTTCCCCTTCTTTTTATCGTTCCTCTGTTCTCTGGCTGTATTTCTGTAAACTTTTTGTTTCAAAAGGTTTATGAAAAATAAGTTTGTATCAGAATGACATTCTCTCCAGTGGGAAACAAATGAGAGAAATTTGGTAGGTATATAGGAAGCTGGAAAGTTGAAACGTTGGTTTAGTACACAGATGCATAGCAGGTAAATATGCTCCTTCTGTTAAACTATATTTGTAGTTTCTGTTTTGCTGGGATGAGGTGAAAGATGAGAAGTGCTAATGCCTGGTCTATTAAAAAAGATTATTAAGGAAGAGATGAAAGGAATATAGATTTTGGCAGGATATTGTATATGACTGTTTCAGAATTTAGAATCCATGAAATCCCACTGTGCCTTTTTTATTTCCTCCTATCCTAAACACATGCAATTAAAAATCAAGTAGTATATAAGCAGTGAATTCACTGGGTACCACAAGAGCTATGTGGGCTTGGTTTTGTGATTGTGAGTTTTAGGAAAGAGCTTCTGGGACAAGAAGTATAAAAATGAAAGAAGAAAAAATGGTAGCACTATGAGGAAGCAACTAGAGGTTTTCCCTTCCTCTTCATCCCATAGCAAGTGGTGTACCGTCTGTCTATGCCAATTTCAGTGAATAAGTATTGTCAAGTGTGAATCCTGACAAAGGCTGGGGGTTTGCACCATGATGCTGAAAGCAAGATTTATTGCTGAGACATTGGGCTGGGAGCTACAGGGGCACGGACTTCTTCTGAATCCCCATGAAGCATGGATGTATGGATGAGTGTTTAATAAAATGGGATTTTCAGAGAATTCTCAGTTTCTGTATTCATTCTGTAGATTTGATGTTTGCTTTGTTGTTTTATATTTATTGAATCTCTTTGTTCTCATTTGAAACAAGAGGACAATATTGGCTAGCCATTAAATTATGTTTTCTGGATGTCTTGTATTAAGACCAATATGAACTGAATTGAGATAAAATAAAGGAGTGATCAGGGCTCTCATGTTTTATTGTGCAGTTCTATGGGAAGGATCCAAGTAATTAATTAATTGTATTTCCTTTTGTCTGAAATCATTTTAAAGTGACATAAAAAAGTTATGTAAAATAGAGCAAATTAGATAATGCTAAAAAATATTTGCAAAAGAAGAAAGTAAAGCCATTGTAGGGAAATGACATTAAATAGAGAGGGAGTAGGCACAAGACAGCAATGCCTATGTCACAAGTTACTCAAGTGCTTTGACTGAGTGCTAAATACAGTTCTAAAATTTCTTGTAGCCAATTAGAAAAGTTCAGTTAACTCAATTTCAAGTGTCTGTTAAATGAAACAGAAAAATTCCTCAGGAGAATTGCTGTGTTAGACTTAGGTTACAGCAGCAACGAAGGAACTTTTCTCCTTGCTTACTTAAAAAAATACAACATGTTCTAGAACTCTAGTCTTCACAGTAATTTAAGTTTTTATAACATGGAAATCTCTAAATTCATTATGTATGGCTATGATGCCAAGACAGTAGAGTGACAGACTCCAAATGAGAAACCCAGAATCTCATCCACATGTCAATTTTGGGTTTTATTATCATCATTTGTTAATAAGGAACACCTTTGTTGTGTTGTTCTGAAGTAATAAACCTAAAAGTTAATTAACATTCAAATTTGAGTAAGTTGGTTATAGTCATCCAGTGATGCCTCCCCATACTTTATAATATGGATGATATGCAGTTTTTTAAAACAGATTCAGTATTCTTCACCTGGACAGTTTTTTTCTGCCTGATATTCTATTCATTCATTTATGACTCTTTGCAGTGAAGGGCTGCATGACATCTGTTTCAAATCAGATTTTCCCTAATTTTTATGTATGCCCTCTTGTTCCATCATCTGCATTAAAATTCACAAGCAGACATGCTCTATCCCACACCAGATTTCATCTTCTGTACTGCAGATCTATAAAACCTATCTTTACTGACTTTTTTCACAGATCTCTTCTGTAAGTATTTGTCTTCTTGGCATTTCTTTCTTTCACCTTTGACCAGAAATCAGGCATAGTTTTGGGTCCTTCTTTTGGCATGTCGATGGCTGAAGCATCTTTCTGTAAAAGAGAAGAGCTAATCAAGTTGGCAATCCAAGAGAGGTCTGTGTATTCTCACGTCTCAGATGTGTAACACCTTCTCATAGTTCTCTCAGTGCCTTTTTTCATTTCTGTGGAGTTTAAAAAATTATTCCCCTGCACGGTAAAGACATCTGGACACTCTGAATACGTGTCTGGTTGTATGTTGTATGTGTGTTTTCCTTTAAGAAGAGGCAAATTCCGACCCTTTTGCTCGTGTTCATTCTTACAGGATTGGTAAAATTCTTACTGTGAATGGAGTCATTCTTTCCCAGCAAGGTAAACTTTTGGAAGCTTTGTTGGAAACATCTGTGTGACATCTCTTCTGTCTTGGAAAGCAGCCTGCTGGTGCAGTGCTGAGGGATTCGTTTAATTAAGAGGGGCAGGAGCCTGCGTTGAATCGCCGAGTGGTGCAGCTCTGAAGTCTCCATTCTTCTCATGGGAACTTCGGTCTTTGCAGCACATCACTGAGGGACAGAAGATAGAGTTTTATACTTTCAGGGAATATCCTGCTATTTGGATGAGTGGATTTTAAGATGATAACATAATGAGCAACTTTGTGATTTCTATGCTCTATTAAGGCTAGTAGATTTTTAAATGTAATTGAATAACAATTTGCTTAGTACATACTATTTTTAGCTAGTGTACCTATATTATTCATGTCATGTACTTACAGAAATGATGAATAATATATTGTTCATGCCTCTGAGTTCACAGTTTAACAAGAGAGCTTATTGACCAATTGGAAAAAAAAAAGTTGATTATTTTAATGTTGATCTTTAGAAAGACCTTTAGTGCAATGGAGGAAAACCATTCTACTGTCTTCACATAATTATCTTTTACGTCTGTTAGCTTTGTTTTCAGATTCTGTGGTTTGAAACATACTTTGTGGGGGAGGCTTACCAAATGTTCGGCAGTATCCTTGTTATTTCCATTTGTTCAAACATCTAAAAATTCTTTTGCATTTGTAGAACCAGTGATTTATAATTCTTGGGCTTAATCCTATTGCAAATGAGTGGACAGATTAAAAATATTTTGTTTCAGTTTTTCATGTTATTTCCAGCTACTATAGTTACCTAGTGACAATTTTCTGTGTTCTTGACTGGTTATTGGTGTAACTTGTAGCTGGCATACCAGTTAATGAAAAATTATTATTTAAAATTCCCTCTTGATTGACTGGAGCCTTAAACTGTGGCCTTTGGGGTTGGAAGATGTTTATATTGGGTTTTTATGCTAGTTGGGGATCATACCACTAAGTTATAAATTTAGCCATCTTTCTTGATACACTCTTCTATATTTTACTACTAAACATTTTTAAGAAGAATGTGTTTAGATTCATTTAATATGTAATTGTTCCTTTAATATGTTTTCTATATGTCTACATATAGTTGTGGTCCTCTTTCTGACTGATAGGAAATATCAAGAATATAAGAAATGATGTAAGTGATAATTTGTGGAGTATTGAGATGTCATCAGTATTGACAGAAGTTGGAAAACTACAGCCTGTGAGTCAAATCTGGTCCATCACCAATTTCTGTAAATTAAGTTTTCATAACACAGCCATACCTGTTTGTTTACCTGCTGTCTATGGCTGATTTTATACTATGAAGGCAGAGTCTCGTAGTTGCAACAAAGACCATATGGCATGCAAAGCCTAAAATAATTAGCATCTGGTCTTTGCAGAAAGTTTGTAGATCCTTGGACTGAAGGATGGGTTGATTTATTACTATGTAACTGCCCAGTGCAGTGGTGAAGCCACAGTTCATTTAGTTTCTCTTACAGAACCTGAACATTTAATTTTCTTGGACAAATTAGGACATATGAAAATCTCCTAATGTGACTTACAGAGTCAGTGATTTCATGTAAATTAATATATTTCAAGCTCATTATAGTGACACATTGCCCAACTCTTGATTGATTTAATATTTTGGTAGTAGGTAATGATATAATTAAGTTATTAATTTTAATGACTTATCAGGAAAGGGAAGTAAAATCAGCTGATCACCTCACCTCCTATTATCCAGGCTCTCCGCTAGGTTCCTGTCACCAGGTGGCAGTTAAAAAATCTAGAAAGTAGCATGTTGCCAACACAGAGAAGAAAGGCCTGCTGGCTTCCAAGGGAGACATTTCGCTCCTCATATTCTCTCCCACCAGTTTTCATTTTACCAGTGAGAAAATTGAATTCAGTAGAGTTAAATAACTTGACTGAAATTAGAAACTAGAAGGTGGCACAGCTGACATTTGAATGAAGATCTGCGGCTTTCCAAGGCCCAAGCTTCTTATGCTAAACCGTATTGCCTTGGACATTATGGAAGACGTGTCAGGTCTTCAAAATAATCTGCTTGGGGATTGTGGCCTTTTAAAAAAAATAGCACTGGGATCTTTCTCAAAAGTTAACTACTTACTGTGCATTATTAACCGAACAAATAAGAAGATATTGAGCGGGTCTAATATAATCCCATATGTATAAGGGGAAAGTAATATACAAAAATCATACCCACTTCAAGAAACTGACAAAGTGTGACAAGAAAAAGGCTACTTGGTGTTAAAATTACTCTCAGTTGTGACCGCATGCGTTGTATCACAACCTTTAGTACATGTGGAAAAATGTTCATTTCTCTCCTAATTTCTTCTGCCTGGGCCACTCTTTTTCAAAGGCTATTACTTTTATATGACGGAATCAGTGGAGAA
This sequence comes from Vicugna pacos, assembly GCF_048564905.1. Lineage (NCBI taxonomy): Eukaryota > Metazoa > Chordata > Mammalia > Artiodactyla > Camelidae > Vicugna > Vicugna pacos. The sequence continues at coordinate 31,424,022 of NC_132988.1, forward strand.
TAACCTGAAAGCAAGGCATGATAGTGAGCCAGCAGGACAGTCAAGTTTCTGAGCTTATTACAAGCCCCAATATAATGACTGATATATTAATCAAAATGACCCCCACTTCTGCTGTATCCTTCGATGCTGTTTCCTTTGGGTTCTTTGTGATGACAGACTCCTGTTACGTACAGTCTGTTTTCTGTTCCTTGACACTAACTTCATTTGGAGAAAAATTAGCAGCTTAGCAAGAACTCCAGATTGGTGGGGGTATCTGTAATACTTTACTTCTTTTGTGACAAATCACCGGTTCTGTTTAACAAACTGAAAATGAAATAGACTTTTCTAAGAATTGCGAAATATTCATGGATTGTTGCTTTTGTCATCAATTTTTCCCCCTAAGTAATGGGGCTTTAACTTGGCTGACTGATTGAAACCCTGAAACAATTATAAACTGTTTATAACTATTTGAAATAATATTCAATTTGCATGTATGTACAGCTTAGGCTTCAAAATGGATACATCTATTGAATTACACTCCTGAACTATTTTAATTTTGTTTCTTCTTTTGTATATAGATGTCAAATAATTCTGACCACAGGAAATATATTTATTAATTTCTCACTTATGGCAATATAGAGAACACTAGGTGAAAAGAAATCAGGGAGCAGATACTTTATTTACTGCTCTATATAGGTATAAAAAATTCTAACCTGTTTATGGGTTCTGCTGTCAAGTGAAACCTGTGGTTTTGATGGGACAAAAGTAAAGGAATTGATAGTTTTGGCTCAATTCTTTAGGTAGTGCTAAGCATAAGATTGCATCGGGGGTAAAATTTTTAGAGGATGTGGATAAAAAGAGTTGAAAAAATACATATATTCCACATTTTCTACATGTAAAATTGTAACCATATCATAACAGAAAACACATGTGGTGCCATTAGCTTGACCTGAATTACTGAACATGCACACAGGCCCTTTTGCCAGCATTTTAAATAAGACCATACAATTCTAAAGGTTGTTTTAAGAGTGTATGTCAAACCAACTTGATGATTGAATAGTATCAGAAAATAAGAAACAATTAGAATTATGGGAGAAAATACTGTCATATAAAATTTGGAACTTAAATTAATAAATAAGGAGATGAATTTCAATAGTAATTAAGTTGGCATTTAAGTCCTTTTTTTTCTGAATGTACAAATCATGTTAATCTTGTTGTCTGGAGGTGATTAGCTTATTATGACTGACTGTGAGGTCATTAAGAAAATTAACATATTCCAGGTGCATTATTCTACTGGCACAGTGCCATGGGGGAAATGTGTTTATTCATCTGAAACCAAGAAAAATATAATTTAATTCACATGTGCAAGATAAAATTCAGTTCAAAACCACTAGTAACATTTTCCCCCAATTGGCACCAAAAAACAAAACCTGAGCTTTTAACAACGTTTTAGCAAATCAGAAATCTATTTTGCAGGAGAGTTTTCAACTTCAAATTCCATCAACATAGTAAATGAGGGATATGATATAATACATTTTTAGGGTGCTGATTTAACATTTTTTCAAGGGAGTAATCATATATCAAGTTTTATGAAAGTTAGGTTAATGAACTTATATACATACTTATAAACATTTGTGTGATTGATTTATTATTTTAATAAAAAATTTTGAGTGCCTGCTGCATGTCGTGTTTTGATCTTAGGTATGTATTGGTGAATAAAACATCTCCCAAGTTAAAATAACTTTTATGTTCAGTTTGCTCTGAAAAATAATAACTCTTAATTATGAATAAAATATAAAGATTTCAAAAAAAAGACTTGACTAATTCTATTTAATTCATAAATTAGTTATAGTATTTTGGAGCAGATCCAAATATTTAAATTTTGAAGTAGCATTTTTTTTAATATAGAAAATATAGGCAATAGTGGCATTCTTCTTAGAAAAGAACATAAAATTCAGACTGTGTATATCTTGATTTAAGATGAAATCATTTATGAGCTCCACAAAATAGTTTTGGCCTTTTAAGTATTTTCAATTTTATAACAGAATTTATATTTCTCACTCAAAGTGCTTTTATAAAGATTCTCTTTTGACTTATTTTCTCCGTTTCTCACAATAAGAGGGGAGATATTGACATTTACAGAGTAATGCAGTGATTCTAATTATATAGAGATAAACCATACTTTTCTATAGCACAGATTTTTCCCTAATAAAGTATTCATGGGAGTGCCAGATTTGTATATACCAGAATTATTATTATATGTATTTTTTCTAAACTAAGTATTTTTAATTATTTTAAGTCACTTTTATCTGTTTAGTCTAATACTAGTGAATCACAGTTGGAAAGAACAGAAAAATATCCAGCTGGAATTCAACTTTCACTAGTTTACATTGGAGGGGAAATTTCTCTTTTAAAAACACAAGTGCCTTATAAATTAGTATTTTTCCTTCAGAAGGTGTTCATACATCACACAGAAGCCTGAAATGTGATTCAGAACTATAGCCTTGAAACTTTCTTACCTCTCTCATCTTAAAATTCCTGATTAAATGTATCAAATTCTGTTTCTGTTTCTACTTGAATTTTCAGGGTAAAACAATTATTCTTTGGAATATCAGTCAAACCAGAATGTTCATAATTTTTCTTCATAAAATATAGTGAATGTGAGTTAGTTCTTTTTTTTCACTCAAATCTTTTAATTAATTTTATCCAGTTTTATTGAGATAAAATTACCATACAACACTGTATAAGTTTAAGGTATACAGTATAATCATTTGACTTACATACATTATGAAATGATTACCACAATAAGTTTAGTGAATATTCATCATCTCATATAGATACAAAATGAAAGAAAAAGAAAAAATGTTTTTCCTTGTGATAAGAACTCTTAAGATTTACTCTTTAAAGAATTTCCATATAGAACATACAGCAGTGTTAAATATATTAATCATGTTGTACATTACATCTCTAATACTTAGATATCTTGTAACTGGAAGTTTGTGACTTTTGACCAACTTCATCCAATTATCTCCCCACCCCAATCTCTGGTAATCACAAATTAGACCTATTTTTTTAATAAATTTGCTTGTTTATTTTTTTTATTATGAAGTATAACTGATGTACAACACTATGTTAATTCCTGGTGTATAACATAGCAATTCAATATTTCTACACATTACAAAGTGATCATTATGATAAGTCTAATTACAGTCTGTCACCACAGAACAGTATCTTATGTTATCAATGACTATGTTCCCCACTCTGTACATGTCAACCCCAAGACTCATTTATTGTGTAACTAGAAGTTTGTATCTACTAATCTGCCTCTATTGTTTCACTCATCTCACCATCCTCTCCTCTCTGAAAACCACCTGTTTATTCTCTGTATCTGTGACTCTGATTTCTGTTTTGTTATGTTTGTTTGGTTGTTTTGTTCTTAGGTTTCACATATAAGTGAAATACTGTATTTGTCTTTCCCTGCCTGACTTATTTAATTTAGCACAGTACCCTACAGGTCCATCCATGTTGTCTCAAATGGAAACAATTTTTATTATTTTTTATGGCTGAGTAATAATCCATTGGGCACTTAGGATGCTATCATATCTTGGCTATTGTGATTCGTGCTGCAATGAAGATAGGGATACATATATAATTAGTGCTTTTATCTGCTTTGGAAAAGCCAAGAAGTAGAACTGCTGGATCTTATGGTAGTTCTATTAATAGTTTTTTGAAGAACATCTGTGCTGTTTTCTGTAGTCGCTGAACCAATATACATTTCAGCCGACAGTGCACAAGGTTCCATTCTCTCCAAGTCCTGGCCAACACTTATTACTAATTCTATTTTTGATAATAGCCATTTGGACAGAGGTGAGATTATATCTTAAAGTAGTTTGATTTGAATTTCCCTGGTGATTACATTTAAGTTTAATAATTTAAGGTGATTAAATCTAAATGTTTAATCTGTTTTGAGTTTATTTTTGAATATGGTGTGAGAATATATTTTAGTTTTATTCTTTTACATATCCACATGTAACAGCACTTATTGAAGAGGCTTTCTTTTCTCTATTGTATATTCTTGTCTCCTTAGCCAGTGCAAGTGTGGGTTTACTTCCGAGCTCTCTATCCTGTTCCATTGATCTATGTGTCTGCTGTTGTCCTGAACTGAAGGAAATTTAAAAAGTTATAAGTTATTCATTAAATGATGTGACATGTTTTAAGCTTGTTCCCCCCTAATGGGGAAATATCACATCCTGGTTTTTTTTTTAATGCTATTTCAACTGAATTGACCCTTAAAAAATAAAACCCTTCCTTATCAGAGTTATATAGAAGGTATACAAAGGTTAAATAGGAAATATTTAATATAAAGGCACGACTAGGATAGAGATAGAGATCTAAACTGTTTTCTTTTTCCTGCCAAGATACAGGAACTTATACATTTTTTCCAATTTTGTAGTACTAGTTAGGTTATATTTTGTCCAAAACAGACTAGTTGTGGGATGGAAGGGAAGAGGGCAGGGCACAGTCATTACAGGAATGACACAGCAATTGAGGACAGGACAAACTGGTGAGAACCAAGATGGCCGAAGATTTCACTTCCAGTAGGACTTGAGCCTCACGGCACACCCACAGGCACCATGACAGTTCCTAGGCTGACCATAAAAGGCCAGAAAGTGGGTATGTCTCAATTCCTGGAAATCCCTACCCCTTCCCCCAAATAGTTGGAATTGTTCTCCTACTCATTAGCATATGAAATCACCAAGCCCATAAAAGCTAACAACTGACACCTCGTGATCCCTCTCTCTCTTTTGCCTTCTGAGAAGGCCTGTACTCTTGTCTATGGAGTGTTTATCTACTTTTACTTTAAACTAAATACCCCTGCACCTCTTGGCCTCTCTCCCTTTGCCTGCTTTTTGAGATGGTCCACATTCTGCCTATGGAGTGTGTATCTCTTAAGCCGCTCCCTTCTGAGTGAGAGGGACCACGCTCTGTCTATGGAGTGTGTATCTCTCTGAAGAAATCTATTTCACTTTACTATGCATCACTCTTAAATTCTTTCCTGCATAAGAAAAAAAAATCTTGTTTGGTAGCAGTTGAATATTGTCCTTTGGACAAACTCAATTCACACTTGCTTTCTGGAAAGCCTAGTATATTGGTAAGACTGAGGCACCACTGTCTCCTCACTCATTGATAGTGCTCACTGTCTTACTAGAAGCTCTCCAAAGAGTCTTATTTTTTTCTCCAAAAATATTGAGAAGTAGAATAGAACAATATTTCAATTTTAACTGTGGTTAAGACCAAGGGACCCAGTTTTACTCTGTTAGAATGCTTTAAGTGTTTGAGTCCCAGATCATTCTCCTTGTCATTTGAAATTGAAATTCTAAATTTATATACCTATAATTAACACAACATGATTACTTCAAGTGAACTATGTTTCAATATGTATCATAGTGAAATGTATATATGTATCTCAGCTATAGCATTATTTGTGGTGTTTGAGTTATTCTGTTTCTTTCTCTGCATGTTTTGGTCAGTGTAGATAAAATTTTAACGCCTAGACTGAGAAATTGAACTTTTGAAGTTCAGACAATTTAATGATAGTAGTAATATATTAAAAAATAGGAAGCTGTTTCCTGTGCTAAATGAGATGAATTTTAGAAATATCATGTACTGAACAGTCACTTCTAGGTAGGTTTACAAAGATCATAATTACTATAGATCATGACTTCACAATCAAAATGTTTTCAGTGCTGGTAAAATTTAAGAAAATAGGAAGAGAGCTTCAGGATGGCATAAATATGAAACTCTGAACATAAGCCCTTTGTTGAAAATCTGTCTTACGTTTTCTGTGATAAATTTAAAATTTATTATTTAACAGTGCAAATAAGTCAGATGAATTCAATTTAATTAAGTGTTTCAGGATAAATGAGTGTTTAAAAATTTACTAGCTGAGGCCCAGAGAGACTGCATGATTTATTTGATGAAGATCGTAGATAGCATGCACTTGTTGTAGGGTCAGAACCAAAATTGAAGTTTTGGTAATTCCTACTGTTGTGTTCTCACACCAAACTCACCAAACTAGCCTATAATATTTTCATGTGTATAAACTTTGATTCCTGCTCCCCACCCCCACCCTGCACCCCCAAAGATGCATATATTTTCACCCTCAGTACCTTTTATTATGTTAGGTTACGTGGCAAAGAGGAATTAAGGTTTCCAGTGGAATTAAGGTTGGTGATCAGTTGACTTTAAAACTGGGAGCGTGGCCTGGATTATGCAGTAATTACAAGCGTCCTTCATGCGGAAGAGAGAGGTGGAAGAACAGAGTCCGAGTAATACCATGTGAGAAAGACTTACCTGGCCATTGCTGGCTCTGAATATGGAGCAAGAGGGCCATGTCTCAAGGAAAACAAGTGGCCTTTAGAAAAGTGAAAAGCCCAGAATGAGATTCTCCCCAGAGCCTCAGAAACAATGCCACCCTGCTGACACCTTGATTTTAGCTCAGTGAGGCCTGCTTCAGAACTGACCTTCAGAAGCATAAGATGCTGTATCTGTGCTGTTTTAGGCACTTTGATACAGTAGTACTGGTAACTAACACAAGTTAGAAACAGAGATATAATGTAAATTGTTAAGTTAAATTGAGTGATTTCTAAGTCTGAGGGATGAAGGATCTTGTTAAAGGAAAATTAAGAATAAAAGGATGTATATGGACTCTCTTTTTGAGGGTTCACAAAGGACTGGTTTCCCCAGTGTTTTCACATCAGTGTGCATGATTCAGCTGGCAGATTTTTATCCACAATTGGAGAACACCACACGTTTGTGATTTTGTCTCCTTAGAGTTTCCTTTAGAACCCTTTGGCCTGACTTGTTTTAAAAAAAAAATTATAAATGTTTCCGTTCTATTTCTATCAATTCATGCTTGCGCCTTAGGAACTTAGGAATTTTTTTTTCTTTCAAAAAAATCTGTGAAATGGGAGTAATGCTACTTGTAGCCTAGATAAAATTAGGTTGTTTTTTTTTCTTTGAAGACAGTGTGTTAGAAAAGTCATTTGCATGTTTAATTTTTACAATAGAGAGGGCTAGTCTATAAGAAAATCCTGATGCTTCGATTTTATTCATTGACAAACTGGTTTTCTACAACTGCCTTGTTTCCTTCTCTTTTGTTTTTGTTCACAAACTTAAATTTGCTTTATTTGGGATTATTTGAGTTCATGCTATTTTCATAACAGCTAAAGGACTGTAGTAGTGACCTCGTGATTTGTCTGTGGTTGTGAGAGCTTCCATGCATTTTTCCTGGGTCCCTCTCAGCAGTCATACTGCGAACAGTTTTATTAAGACCAGGCAGATTTGATTTCTTGGAAAGATTCCTGGGAAAATTGACACATGGACTTTACCAGAGTCTGTATCTGATACACAAGGATCTTACTTAGATTCAAGCAAGAGGGTGAGTAAGCTGGCACAGCTGGAAACCAGGCCAGCCTTACACAGCAGCATGTCCTCTAATTATTAGCCCTTCACAGTGGCCGATTAGTTTGCAGCAGTTACACCAAGTAGTGTCACTAGACTAAGGATGAACCATCCAGAGGTACTTTGTAATTGTGACTTTTTGTCTTTAATGTAACATGGTGTGCAATTTTTAAAATTGAACCTTAATTTTAGTCAAACTACGCACTTCCTTTCCTTTAACATCTTGCATGAGGAATAGAAACCTTACAAACTATAGACACTCATTACCTTTATGTTAATGGATAGATTTACAGTGGATGGGTTAAATTCCAGTGAGTTGGTACATGGATTTATGACATTGTTTATAAGAAGCAATCTAAATTTGTTCATAGCTGGAAAATTCCACTATGTAACATGTCAATAACTTACTTTATTTGGGTGCCTTTCAAATGTTATCCAAAGATATGTTGAACAATTTTATTTAATGCCAGTGTTGTATAATAAACTGTTTGGCTGACATTTGTCCCTGGTTCCTGGAATTCCCCAAAGCTCTTTGTTGTGGATACCTGGGACCACATCTGAGTTTATGTTAACAAGGTGACTCATGGTAGGCCCCACAGAGTCACAGCATGGGGTATGGCCCTGCTGAAAAGACCAGCCATGTGACAAGAGGAGTGGTGCTTTGAACTACGTGACAGCAGCCTGAGCTCCAGACCTTGGTAGGAGAGGGGAGCTGGAGATTGAGTTGAAGTACATGGCCAAGGATTCAATTAATCATGCTTGCACAATGAGATTCCAATTAAATGCTGGTCATCTGAAGCTTGGATGAGCTTTCTTGTTGGTGATACACATCAGTGTGCCAGGAGGATACTGTATCCTGAGGACACAGAAGCTTTGCATTTGGGAACCTCCCAGGTCTCCCTCTACGTATTTCTTCATTTGTCTGGTTCTTATTTGTATTTTGTAATAATAAAACTGTAATCAAATTATAATGTTTTTTTGAGTTCTGTGAGTTATCTCAGCCAATTGCTGATCCTGAGGAGGTAATGGGAACCCCTGAATTTGTAGACAGTTGGTCAGAAGTGTAGGTATCCTGTGGATCCCAGGGATTATAGCTGATATCTGAAGTGAGGAGAGTTTTGTGAAGGACTGTGCCCTTAACCTGTGAAATTTACCTTAAATTTCCAGGTAATTAATGTCATAATTGCATTATAACCAGTTAGAACTTTCATACATAGAAATATGTATCTATTTATGTATATGTGCATGAATTTTGCTGTTTCCGTGTAAAACTTTGATACTTATTTTTTATCCTGATACATAGCATACTGAACTAACCTGCTTTAAAATCATTCTCATTTCAGTACATTTTAAATAGTTCTTTAGTGAAAAGGCATGTGGAAAGGAATTCTCCTAGTTTTTGATGAAACTAAAATTGTTTGTTCTTTGATTATTCAAATACCTGCTTCCATTCACTATGAAATTTGATGGTTGCTTGATAATCCTAATAAGGCATTGATATACATAGTGTTACTAGGTTAAGTTAAGCCGCTTACCTGATATATCTTAAATCATATCTATATCTTAGGCTCAGGGACTAGTATGACAAAATTGTCTTTTGATTCTGACACAATTAAATGCCTGCTGTCATTCTTTGTAATTGTTAGATTTAAGCATTAAAAACTTCCCTGATATTTTTTTAAATTGAAACAAAATGGTCATGATACAGATACTAATACTACCTTTAATACTGATGAGGAAATTGAGGCATAGAAAGTTTATGTAAATTGTGGGAGTTAGATGAGTAGTGGGTGGCGGAGCCAATATGTCCCAGTCGGTCTTGCTGTTGTCCTTGACCACTGAACATTTCATTGGCCACTTGTGTTTACACCTCGCATTTACAAGGTGATGCTGATTTTTTGACACTGTTGTAATTGAAATATAATTAGAACATTAGATTCAGTGTCAATGATTTATTTTTAGTTTACAGAGCACCTGTTGTGGGTCAGATCTGGGCACCTACTGGGGATACAGCTTTAAATAAATAGAATGGTTTCACTTTACTTCAGGGCAGGGCCATCTGGGACTGGTTGCACCAGGTGTACCTGTCAGGCCTTATCCAACACCATCACCCTTTGAGAAAATCCTGGAATTGGCTTTTGTGCCTTTTGTGTCTGTGAGAAAAGGCATGAAGAGTTGAAAGGAGAAGCTGAAAGAAGCAACAACAATTCAAACAGACTAGAAAAATGCAATAAAAGAACTACATAAAATTGATGGCATTGTTTGTTCACGTTTTCATGTCCTATTATTTTAGTCCTTTACATTAGAACATTAGAAAATCAATCAATCTGCCTACTTAAATTTAAATGGGATTTTGCAGTTCTGAGATTGTTACCAGCACATTCTCATATTGAAGATTCCTAAGTGTTAGCTGACCTTATATATTTCTTTATTTCTATTTAATTTTTCCTTTAATTGACATTTTGAGGTTATTGAGGCCCCAAATTCTGGCTCTGCCACTACCCCAAATTCCCTTTCTAATTATAATTCTCTATTTGTTTTGACTGTATCTCTCTCTCACATACACACACACAATTGAGGAGAAACTGATTTTTTAGACAGAGACCAAAATAACAAAATTGTTTCAAATATAAATTGCCTTTCATTTTCTGTAGGGAGACTCAACGTTAAATTTAAATCACAAAAAGACTTGAAAATAAAAACTATACAATATTTATCTAAATTATATTATAAATTATATGTGAGTATTTGGTACAATGTTATATATGTTCTTCAATTTTGTACCTTCATGAGATTGGAGGTTCTTTTTAATTTAAATGTAGTACTTACCTGTGTGATAATGATTATTGTACATATTTGACTAGTGGGGTCATTATATTTTAAATGATTTATTTAGAATTTGTAAAGTTGCTCTATGTTGGCATAGAGAAATTGGTCCATTCATGTGCCAATTCAAAAAAATCAATTTTATGTCATTTGTTTCAAGAAACTCTTAAGGTATTTTGAAATTATTTAGCTGGGATCAGCACATGTTAACTGAAGTGAATAATTGAGATATTTACCAGAATTACTCCAGAAAAATATATTTTAATCAGCTGTCTATATTTTTAACTGATTTTTTTTACCTGTTTGACCCAATTATTTGGATAGTATTTTAAGTTTTTAGTATCAATTCCTATGTATAAGAATGCTGACATATTTTTTTAGGATACATTTTTTTGAGCTGTTTTATTGATTTTTTCATATTTTTATTCTTTTTTTGTTTGTTTTTTGGGGGAGGAGGTAATTAGGTTTTTATTTATTTATAATGGCCATACTGGGGATTGAACCAAGAATCTTGTGTCTGCTGAGTGTGAGCTCAACTAGTGACCTATACCCTCTCTGCCAACATATTTTTAAAAAACATATTTTTACAATATATTTTTTACATCGTGTGGGACTCTATTAAAGGATCATTATTAAAATAAATAAAATGAATAATTATCTGAAAGCTAAAAGGCAAGTATAAAGTGCTTTAGGAATATTTAATTTAATAAAATTAATACTGTCTCACAGCCGAAAGATAAACTTGTATTGCTTTACCAATAGTTCATTTAAGCTTTCTTTTCTAAATGTTCATTAAAAGAAAAAGTTTAGTAGGGGGTTAAAGGAAGCTGTATCACTTGTTTCTATTCCCTTCAACCTTCCTCTCAGGTCAATAAAATATTGGCAGCCATGTGTGCTGGTGAGGAAATGGGGCATGTTGATAAAACCTAGGAGACTTGCTTACTACAATGTATCTGGGAAAGAAACACATTGGTTGAGGGACTTTTGGGTGATAGTAATGTACTATTTCTTGACCTAAGTGGTAGTTACAAAATGTTCACTATTTATTAATTATGTTATATGTTTATACATTATTTAGGACATTAAACAAAAAACAAACAAGTTGAGAGATGCTGATGGTATTTGGTGGGAAAATAATATAAAAATAGCAATTGCTTTATATTAGTTTATTATGTTTAATGCATTTTTGGGCAGAATAGCTATGGTTTCAACAATTAGATGAAACTATTTACAAAGTTACATGAAAGAATGTCCTAGAATATTCAGGAAGTGTATGAAAAAGAAGAATATTAAGTGGAAACTTGCCTTGCTAATACTGAAACTTACTACTAAATCATTGTAATCAAAACAGCATGGCATTGGCACAGGAATATAAAAGCAGATTAGTTTAATGCAATAGGAATTTAGGCATAAAATCAAAGGCATTAGTAGATTTAAAATAATGGGAAAATTATAATACATTTTATGGAAAAAAATATGTTATTTAATGAGAGATGCTGACATAGTTGGTTATGTATCTGGCAAACACTAACAAAGCTGGGGTTTCAGAAGATCAAAGACAAAAACATAATAATAAACAATAAATTGTATAACTGTTAGCCCAGTATAGACAGAATTTTTCTAAACAAGATAGGAAACTAAAAAAAGATAAATATTTGTGGGAATGAAGAACAAAAAATTGAATGTCAAAGTCAAAATGCAAATTATTGTCTGGGAAAAATACATTTTCTTTAATAATTTGATGGTCAGTATTTTTAATATGCCAATGACTCTTGCAAATTGAAAAGATAAAAATCATATTTGAAAAAATGGGTATAAAATACATATGTATAGTATCTGTCCATATGGAATTATCCCAAACTTAAATTCACTATACTAGAGGTCACATCACCATTTATGGTATTGAATTTAAGATACCATATCTATGTATGTGTTTGTTCATAGTTCACCCATTATTTTTATTTAAGTATAATCAACGTATAACATTATATTAGTTTCAGGTATACAACATAATGATTCCATATTTGTATACATTGTGAAATGGTCACCGTGATAAGTCTGTTACCATATATCACCAAACATAGTTACAGATTTTTTACTTCTTTTTCTTCTTGTGATGAAGACTTTTAATCTCTCAGCAACTTTCACATATGTAATACAGTATTACTAACTATAGTTATTGTACTGTATAGTACATCCCCATAGTTTACTTATTTAGAACTGAAAGTTTTTACCTTTTGATCCTTTATACCCATTTTTCCTATTCACCAACCCCCTCACCTCTGGCAACTGCAAATATGTTTTCTATGTCTATGACCTTGGTTTTTTTCTTTGCTTGTTTAGTTTTTTAGATCCCTCATGTAAGTCAGTTCATAAGGGATTTCTTTTTCTCTGTGTGATTTATTTCACTTAGCATAATGCCCTCAAGATCCATTCATATTGTTGCAAATGTCAGGATCACATTCCTTTTTATGGTCATGTAATATTCCATTGTATATACTTTCAAATTTCCCCAATATCTGAAAGTAGAATGCTCCTATTAAACATCTCATAAGTGGAAATGGTATAAAGTGAAGAAGCAATTACATTTTTTCATAAAATTAAAAATCTTTTTTGTATCTCTTTTCATTAATGAAAACAAATACTAACATAGGTCTTTAGTAAAAGTGAAGTGGTGAAAGCAAACTTTAGAAAAGTGGGCATACTTGTACCACATTTTCTTTATTCATTCATCTGTAAGTGGGCAGGTAGGCTGTTTACCTGTTTACGTATCTTGGCTATTGTGCCTTTCTTTCTTCTTTTGCTCGGAGCCCTATAATGCAAGTGTAAGTCAGCTTGATGTTGTCTTGTAAATCCCTTAAGCTATTTTGACTTTTTAAAACTCTTTTTTTCTTTTTTGATACTCTGATTGAGTGAATTCAGTGCCCTGTCTCTGAGATCACTGATCCCTTTTTCTTCTTCATCTGGTATGCTGGTGAACACATGAACTGTATTTCTCAGTTCGGTTATTGCGTTCTTCAGCAACAAGATATCTGTTTGGTACTTTCTAATATTTTCTTCTTTTTAAAATTAAATTTCCCATATTGTACATTTCATACCTGTGACTTACTTATTTTGCAACTGGATGTTTGTACTTCTCAACTTCTCTTACCTATTTCTTTCCTCTTTCCAACACCCTCCCCTTTGACAACTACCTGTGTGTTCTTTGTGTCTGTAACTCTGATTCTGCTTTGTTATTTTTACTTCCTTTGTTTTAAGATTCCATGTATAAGTGAAATCATATGGTATTTGTCTTTCTCTGACTTATTTTATTTAGCAAACTGTTCATCTATTGATGGGCACTTAGGATGCTTCCATATCTTAGCTGTTGTAAATAATGCTGCAGTGAACATAGGGGTGCGTATATCTTTTCTAATTAGTATCTTCATTTTCTTCAGATGAATACCCAGGAATGGAATTCCTGCTGGATCACAGGGTGGTTCTATTTTTAATTTTTTATTAAAAATGAAATTTTTTTTTCTAGGAGATACTGGGGAGCTATTGTGAGGCAGAAAGAGTTGAAAAATAAGTCATCTCAGATGTATGTTTCCTGAGAGCACTTCTGTAGGCCTCTAAATGTATGGAAAGCCTGATGCCTACCCCTTAGGCCAAAGCTCCAACAGGTAAATAGTCCTCTTTCACAGAAATATTGGGGGTTTGTTGCAGTCTGCTGTCTGTGCAGTACCCAGGGAGTGATAGCCTGCCAAGAACTTGCTCTAATTGTCATAGTCCTGTGGGGCCCAGGAACGTAGGCCTCCCTGGTTACCAGAGTTAGGTAATCAAGGGTTTTCCCCTGTGCGGCAGCTGCAAAAACTGGGTCACCAGACATAAAAGCCAGGGTACCAGTTATGTGTGAGAGCTCCCCTACGAGAGATAGGGCTCTCGGGAGTGCTGCAGAGTGAAAAAGTGAAGATAATATCTACTTTCTGAGGTCACTTGAAAAGTTTACACTCAACTCATAAAGATATATTTCATTAAAAGCCTAGCCCTTAAGCTTCAATTGTGATGATAAGCCTAAAGGCCTCTGTCACAGGAAGACTGAACCCTGGGGCTGCTGCATCTTGTTGTGCCCTGAGGGTGGTGGCTGTTTAAGTACTATTTCTCCATTGGTTATATTCCTGTGGGGCCTGCAAGCATGAGCCCCACTGACCTCCAGAGCCAGGTGAGGTAGAGGTGTCCCCTGCCAGCAACTGCAGAAATCGGGGTGCCAGACAAGCCTATAAGCCTCTTTTGGGGATTTACTGGCAAGCTGGAGTGAGGCTGAGACAGAGTGCAAAGATTGTGTCTACCAGCCTCTGTTTCTGGAGAGCACCTCTGCGGGCCTCTAGGGTTGTGCTGTATCAGAAGCCTGCCCCTCAGGCTAAAGGTTCTGGACATACAAATTGGCCTCTTTCTCAGAAAGACTGGGGGTATGCTTCAGTCTGCTATCTGTGCAGTGCCATAGACATGGTAGTCTGACGAAAAACTCTTCCAAATGTTACAGTCCGTGGGACCCAGGAACAGAAGCATCCCTTGGACTTCAGAACCAGGCACCCAAAAAGGGGATCCTCTGCACTGCAGTTGCGAAAACTGAGGCAGCAGACATGTATAAAAGATCCCCTGCAGAAGATGCTCTTTCTGTGGGGTATGGCAGAAGGAGAGTTAGGAGATGGCACACCTCATGGAAAAAAGAAAAAAAGGAGAAAAGAAAAAAGAGATGATTGTCGTCTGGCTTCAGCAAGGCTAAGGAGTACACCAAGATGGTGCTGCTGGTTGGGGTTAAAGATGCCAAGGGAAAAAATGTTGTGCCTACCGACTTTAGTCAGATAGAGGGACAGTGTGAAAATGGTACTGCCAGTGCCTCACTCCCTGGAGAGGATCCCAATAAGCCTGTGCCCCACTGGTGGACACTTTAAGGTTAGCAAATAAAACTCTTCCGTACATAGTCTAAGTGCTTTTCAAACTGCTGCTTCTGCACGGAGCCCTGGGGTGAGTGGTTCTCCATGCAGGCTCTTTAAGAGCAGATTCGCAGCCTGTTAGAGACCTTTGGGTCTTGTCGATGTGAGCCCCATTGGTTTTCAAAACCAGATGTTTTGGGGGCTCATCTCTTCATGTGTAGGTCTTAGGAGTTAGGTTGACTGATGTGGAGAATGAACCCTTTGTTCCTCAGGGAGAAGCTCCGGTTTGTGATTCTCCTCCTTATTGTAGGCTGCTGCACCCGAGGTGGGGTTGATCGCAAGACTGCATCTCAGACTCTCCTGCCCACCTCGTTGTGGCCTTCTCTCATTTGATTTGAAGGAGGAGTTCATCTAGTTTTCAGGCCTTTTTCAGAGAGAATTGCTCCGTATGTAGCTGTAGATTTGGTGGGTCCATGGGAGCAGATGAGTTCAGGATCTTCCTGTGTTGCCATCTTGGACCATATGTTTCCATTTAGTCATTATTTTAAAACGTCAGATATAGAGAAGTATTGATAGTATTTCAGTTGAATATTGATAATGGATTTTTTAACTTTTCCCACAACTGAACAATTATCAACATGCTTACCATGCCAATACATGGTTTTCCCAATAAAGCAGTGAAATAGCCAAAATTAAGTCAATGTTTTAGAAGGAATCATGCTAATAATCTTGGAATATGTGTAAGATATTTGATTCATCAGAAGGCTAAGGTTATTCCTTGGAGTGTTTAAAAATCTTCTAAATAGAAGGATAAACACGATGTCTTATATGGGATAGCCTGAAGAATTGCAAAATGCTGTAATTGATATAATATAAATGGAAAATCACTTTTCTATTGAATGACAGAGATCCAAATACAATAATCTTGTCTATTTCATTTATGCGTGGTGTTTGACTAATATTGTCAAGATGGTGAAAAATATTGAAATATATCTATGGAATGAACTGTAGTCAAGTAAATTTTCACCCTGATAATGAAGTTTTGTTTTTGGCATATAAGATGTTCATAAGCAATGAAATAGTAATAGAGTAAATGTGTTTTCAAAATTATTGATGATGACATTAAAGTCTTATTAATATATAAAATATTTAAAAGTTATTTCACAGAAAAAAATTTTTCCAATGCCATTGCTTACACCAGAAGCATAGCACAAAGTGTGATTGCTTACTATATATGTTTTCAGTACATTTAGAACACTAGCACCAGATGTTTTAGGAATTCATCGCCTTATGCTGTGAAACCTCTTGACCTAAGGAATGTAAGTGAAAGACTCAACAAATTAATGACTGTTATTTTTAATTTTATTGAAATATGATTGACCATTTGATAGATTATTTAATCTATTGTGTAACAATCTCATTCTGCACATAGTAGGTGGCTCTCCAAAGTAAATTGTTTAAAATTCTAAAAATCTGGGAGGAGGAGATCAAGATGTCAGAGTAGGAAGGTACTGAGCTCACCTACCCCCACAAACATATCGGAAATAAATCTACATGTGGAGCAATTTTCACGGAAAACAAATTGGAGAGAAGCAGAGTCTTCTACAATCAAGGCTATAAATAAAGATCCACATGGAGTCATGTAGGAAGGGAAGAGAAGTGATCGGGTCAGGACCCACACCTCTAGGACAGGACACAGAAGACGAAGGGAGTATCACAGGCTTGGATATCTTCCCTGGGTAATGAAGTGTTCAGACTGCATATTGAGCACCCTAATCCTGGAGTCTGATACTGGGTAGATGAGTCCACTTAACTGGACTGAAAACAGTGGGACTTACAAGAGGACTGTAAGACACTGAGCCCCACTCATGGAGAGTGTGCACATGCTTGCTTATTCCTTGGAGTAAGGTAGAGGAAGCAGATTGAAATCCTGTTTAAAGTCACATCAAAAAGAATAAAATACCTAAGACTAAATCTAACCCAAGAGGCAAAAGCTATTGAAAACTGTTAAGGCATTGATGAAGGGAACAGAAGATGGATGATACAAACAAATTGAAACTATCCTATATTCATGGATTGGAAGAATTAATATTGCTAAAATGTCCATACTGCCCAAAGCAATCTACAGATTTAATGCAATTCCTAAAAAAATACCCATAACATTTGTGATAGAACTAGATAATCCTAAAATACATGAAAGCACAAGAGTACTTGAATAGCCACAACAATGTTGAGAAAAAAGAACAAAGCTGCAGATATCATGCTCCCTGACTTCAGACTAAACTACACAGCTAACGTCATCAGTACAGTATGATACTAGCACATAGATCAGTGGAATAGAATAGAGAGCCCAGAAGGAAACCCACACACTCAATTGTTGGTCATTGAATCTACAACAAAGGAGGCAAGAATATGCAATAGAGAAAAGACAGTCTCTTCAATAAGTTGTGCTTGGAAAACAAGACAAGTACGTGTAAAAGAATAAGGTTAGAACATTTAATAAACTCAAAATGGATTAAAGACCCAAATGTTACTTCTGTCTTGCTCCGTGTTTTTTCCTCTGATCATGTACAAATGAAAGTGATTATGTAATTTATCTTTACATGAGTTTTATTCTACTGTTTATATCAGTACTCTAATTTCCCAAACTTTTTGTACAGAATGGCTTTTCTTCTTTTCTTACTTTTAAAATTAGTCATTTTAAGTAGGTGTAAGCATTTAACTACTTCATGGTTTGGTTTAGGATAGTTATTCACAACATTTTATGTTGATATACTTATTTATTAGAAATACTTTTATTTCTGTCTGTATATTACAACTTAAAATTATATGTGTAAATAGTTGATATTATCTATTACTTTACTTTGAAAATGGCAAAGAAATTACATTGAACTTCAGGATGGTGAAGGATGTATTGCTAAATATTTCTAATAACAATTCAGCACATGGATAAGTTTTAAGATTATTTAGGAAAAATGAAGTGGGAAAAATTTTTTAGATAGAAATTTAAATGAGACAATGAACAAAGTAGATCCAAAGACTCTATACTAAAACATACTAATATATAAATTTGTAATCTGAAAGAGGGTTGAAGAAACTCTTTGTAACTGAGTAAAAACAAAAAAAGAGTAACTTATTTTAAACCAGGACCAAAGTTATGTATTTGGGCAGAAATAAGACTGGGGTGCCAGTTTGAACTCCTGATTAAAATCTTCATTACATTTGTATGCCTGACATGCATAGTCTGTTGCTGTTTCAGTGATCATTCTCGTTAACAGTATCAGTCTAATTAAAAAAGACATAAAACACTTGTGAGGTTAAAATGTAGGTACAAGTCAGATATTGAGTAGAATATTGGTTATGTCTCCACTTTGGCAGCCATGAAAATGCACCTAACAGAACTCCAACTGCAGGTGTGTAATTGACAGAAAGCCCCAGGTGCCCTGCTCTGAAATCAATGAAAGTATTTTCACAGAGGCCCTGCTCTCCATGGGCTCCTGCTAGTCTGTATCGGCATGGAGGGACACTAAGACAGGCCTGTTCCTTGCAGACACAGGACTTCTCTTATGGGTGACTGTGGCTCAGACTCCCTGATAGTCTTGTTGAAGGTTCCTTGATCTGCAGGGCAGTCTAGGATGCTTCCACCAAACCTTCCTTTTGTCTCCCCTTCACTTGGAATCAGGCTTGTATCAGGTCTTGGTGCCTCTTCCAGCTTCCCCTTGCTCCCTCCCCTTCTCTGCACACAGACATTTTCCTTAATAAAATCCTTACATGTTTAATCCCATCTTGGATCTGCTCTCTAGGAGGACTTGGACTAATACTTCCCCTTATTTCAATGAAATTGCACATTAAACTGGTCTCATAAAGGTCTAACCCAAATAGGATTTTTGAGTGTTTTTAATTTCTTTGACCTTTAGAGTAATTATTTCAGGTGGTAGTTTTAAGCCTTTGTTCAGTCTCTAAAGGAGTCTAATTACATCCCTGAGATGGCAAACATCACTCATGATTACATGTTTTGGCTTAGCATAGTAGATTCTATCTTTATGTCTTTTTAAAAGTAGGGGGCAATGCCTTTTTGGGTTAACTACTAAAGCCATTAGTAGTATTAGCCATTCATTACATACACTGACGTTTATATAGTTTTAAATTACATTGATGGTATTAGGAGCTTTTTATGATGGTTGCTCTGAAATGGAAGATTGGACTGTAAGACGTCATTATTTTTCTCAAAGCAGTGCAGATTCGCACTGTATTTGATGGGACAGGAACCATCAAGTTGAATTTAGGTGGAAACAAAAGCCTGAATGAGGTAGAGGTATTTACAAATAAAAATATTCTCTTCAATTGGAAAATTAAAGCAATTATTTTATTAGTCTGTCTGGAGTTCTCAGGAGAATTTTGAACACATTTTAGGAAACCAAATCATTTGTTTTAATAGTTTCTTTTCTTATGATTGGTAACTTACATTTTTTTCAGTGTCATTGAAATATCCTCATTGTTCCTTTCTTCCCAGATTAATATATATGTCAGGAATACAGTGATGAATTTAAGTGATATGGTAAATGTGTATTTGAGGGAATGTAAAGTTAGGAAAGTTCTTAGAGGTTCATGAGGTTCAAGAAAGAGAATTGATCAGAAAGCATTCATGAAATCAGTTTTAGTTCTGTAGTTATCTAAAGTCACCTCTTAAATCTACTGTCTGGGAGTAGGAAACAGCAAAAGCAAAAGTCTGCTATATGGTGTAAAAGAGAAAATGGCTTAGCTCATAACATTTAGCTTTTAACGACTCAAATGTCCTTAAGCAATAAGCGATAGTTCAAGTGAGTGAGGTTGTTTCAAATCCAGGTGTGAACAGTGTAGTTATGTTATGCTAGACTAACTCTGATTTATTGAGTATTCTTCATATTAATAGCATATTGATTTTTAAGAGCATACTACTGATTTTATTAAATTATGTTCATTATGGAATGTAAAATGTAATGAAAAACTACTTGATTCCATTATTTCTTTCAATGAATGGTACTCATTTTCTGTTGTTCTTCATGCTTCCTAATATCTAGGTGAATATTATTTATGTAATACAAGTGTCTCCTTAAAATTTGCACCCTGGAAGGCTTGTGTCCATAACACTAGTCCCAGACCTAGTGTTACCCTCTCTGTTATGACACTGTTTGGCAGGATTAACTTACTGAGTGATTATCCTATTTCAGTGTACCTCCATTACTTGACTGGTCACATAACCTCTTCCAGCAAATTTTCTTTTCATTCACTTGTTTTTATGGTCATACTATAGACCTTGTTACTACCAAAGACTATACCGCTTCCAAAACATAGGTGTCAAATGTCCCATTTTTTATTAACTCTTCTAATTTTACAGCTCATTTTCTCTAATATTCTCACTGGATGAATTCTGCCTAATTGAGAAATTTTATGTTATTGTCTCCATCATACTCTATCATGTGCTCATTTTTCCCTTTTCTATGCTTAGAGCCTGTTACTAAAATCGTTACCTTGCATGCATCCACATTTCTCCATCATCTAAATTTACCAACCCCCTATCATGATTAAACCTAAGTCTTCTGCTCCACACCTGTAGCCAACAGATGGACATATTGAAAAAAGTTGACCAATCACCAAGCAGAAAACTCACTTGAGTGGTCTCATTTTTCACAAATTTCAAGCTTTGCCTCCATTCTGTCCAGCTGTTCTATTACATTTCCCTAGTCAATGTTTCCCTTATGCTTCAACATTTTTTTAGAGTTTCTCCTTGTCCTACCTTCAACATCCATTTCTTATTCTTTACTCTCAGGTAATAAAGCAACAGAACACAAACATCATCTTAATTTTTTATCTTTTAGTTTATCAGTTTCCCTGTATTTGTGCTCATATCCTCAGCCTTCCATTATGATGCTTCAGAATCTATTTAAGATCATTCCCTTGTTATATCCCCATATGTTACTTGAGGATTTTACTTTTGAATTGCCTCCTCTATATCTTGCATCATCCATTTCTCCGTTTTACTGACTCAACCCATTAGTATACCAATATGCCATAATAATTCTGATTTTAAAAATTAAATAAACCTGTCCTTGACCTTACATCTACATCCAGCTGTTTTATGATTCTTTCCTTCCCTTTGAAACAAAACTTCTTGAAAAGTTTTGTACTTGTACTGATTTTATACCCATACTCAGGGATAGAATGAGTATTATAGAGTGGGAATTAATTACAGGAATTATAGGGGGAGAAGCTGGGAAACAAGACTACAAAAAGAGGAGTTGGAAAATCCTAGAAAAGTCACTGATCACTCTCCTGTAACACTGGTGTGGGTGAACAGGTAAGTCAGAGACTTGTGGAAAACCAGACGTGTCCAGCTGCCAGAGTGGGGCCATGAAGCAGAGCTAGAGGAGAAGTCCATGGAAGGGTATTGTCTCTGGACCCAGTGCTGGGTCTGGGATTTCTGTTCATCTGCAGGGCTTGCCAGTAAGGAAGAAGAGCTACATGTGGAATAAGAGAGTGAGGACAAGCTGGTACAGGTTGACAAATTTTGTCTGTGTCTTAAGACATATAACTTCAGAGAGTAATGGTTACTGCTTCATTCTGCATGCAGATTTCTCTTTTGTTCTACTCTAATCCAGAACCATACTGAGAATGGGTCTTGCAAAACATAGTTCCAGATTACTGAAATTACCCCAGTACAAGAGCATCACAACATTCGTCATGTCAAGTTTTCCTGCATTTCATTGTTGCTTTCATTCATTTATATCAACATTTTATTCCCATTGTGTCATTAAGTAAGTTCTTGTAAAGTTTATGTGTGAATTCATGTCATAAAATTCAGTAATTTCTTGAACACTGTATTAATTAATCTTTCAGCCACATGTGACATAGCTCTTGAAAGAATTATTTCCCGTGATTCAGGGACATACAGGCACCTGTATTTCTTCCTTCCTGTTTGGCTGGATCCTTCCATTCTCTTTTGCAGGCTTTTTCCCCTCTTCCTGACCTCTGTATGTGTGCCCTAGAGCTGCTTGCTTTGTCCACTACTTTTCTACCTACTATCATGCTATAGATGAGTTCACTGATTCCCATTGTTTAAATATCATGGATAACCTGATACACATTCACTTTTATATTGTTAGCCCTAACATCTACTCTAATTTCCGGACTTGTGGATATAGTTTCCCACTTGACTCATCTACCTCAGGTCTAACAGACATCTCAAACATAACATTTCCAACCAAGAACTCTTTATCACCCTCCTTAAATCTGATATTTTCCAAATTATTCCCATAGTTAAAGTACACTCTTTTTCCAGTTGTTAAGACCAAAAATTACCAGGTCATCCTTAGTTTCTCTCTTCCCTTCACTCTCTATATCCAACCCTTCTGCCTTTACTTTAAAAATATTTCCCTTGATTTGGTAATTTCTCCCTGTCTCCTCTTCTCCCGCTTTAGGACAAACTAGTACTACCTTTCAGCTCGACCCATTGTAGTCGCCTCCTAACATGTTTTACTGCTTTCACTCTCACCCTTTACAGTCTTTTCTCCACAGAGAAGTCAGACTGCATTTTCAAAAATGTAGATGGATTTGCATTTATGATGGATTTCCACCATACTTAGTCTGACTCGCAGGGGTGCATAATCCTGCCTCATCATCCCTTTTCCTACTGCTTAGAGGTAAGGCTCCTACTTTTGTGTCCTTAGCTCCTACCATCCTGAACCAGTTGCTCTTCCAACATATCAAGGTCATAATTATATTTTGGTTTTTATCCTTTTTGAACCTTGATGCTCTTGCTCAACCTATCCTTCTTGAAACTTTTTCTTTCTTTTGATTCTGAGATTCCATTTCTTCTAGACGGCACATATTTTTTGGTAATATTTCTTCTGATCCCTTGGTTATGCCTATAGAGGGCCAAGTACAGACGACGCTGAAATTGGGTCCGTCTGAGACAAGGTAGACCCCTTCTTAATACTGGAGGTATTACTTTGATAGGGTAGGGTTGAATTGGTGAGGAAAGGCACAAAAGTACCTGAAGTTTTGAGGAGCTATTTTAATATTGTGAATACCCTCCCTTTTATGTTGATTTAGCTGAGATTAGTTAAGGTAGAAATAGTACAGTATCAACTGAGCACCAGAAATCATGAGTAGTCTTGGGTGATCTAGTAAATTTCTATGATATAACTGTCCATGTTGGATAGAATATGATCCAGGAGATGTATCTTAGGCTTTTATGATATTTTTATCCAGATCAGTGCCCCATGTGCCAGGCAAATTCTCTTGTCCTCCTTACTCAATAAAAGCTACTCAATAAAAACCATCATCACTACTGCAAGCTTTCATGAGCTGTTAAATTTGATAAAATAGTTCAGCCTAAGATATTACAGGCTTGGTTATGATTAAATGCATCAACATTAACCCAACTAGGGAATAGTCTTAAATTTTATCATATACTTTCAGGGTTTAGCAGCAAAAAGTGAATGATGTAAGGATTTCATTCATTGTGGCAAAATT
Organism: Vicugna pacos; assembly: GCF_048564905.1. NCBI lineage: Eukaryota > Metazoa > Chordata > Mammalia > Artiodactyla > Camelidae > Vicugna > Vicugna pacos. The sequence goes on from NC_132988.1 coordinate 31,447,721, forward strand.
AATAGAGGGGGTAATTAAAAACATTTTTTATTTTGGAACCCTGTGGGTCTAAGGTTGATCTTTAAAAATTTTTTTTCTTTTTTAGATTCCCAGAACTAAGGAGATTATGGCATTTGGCTAGTTTATGGAAATAAACTTGACTTTGGGATTAGAGAAGGAGAGCCTCCATATTAGCAATAACAGTTTTGGGGTAATTAGATACTAGATACTTAGGTATAAATGAGATTAATTTTGTTTTCCTATAGCACTGATAAATACTGTTTCTCTAAACAAAGATAGTAACATGTTTAAAATGATGGAATATCATGCTCTGAAAAGAGATTGCACCTTGCAAATCCATTCAATAGGCTATCATAATGGAAGCCGCCTGCAATTATATTCTAAACATAGCAGAGTTCTGGTCTCTGAAAATGCATCTCCTACAGCATTTGCCTAGTCTCTGTGAGAGCAGAGCAGCAGTCTTTTACAAACTCTCCACTCATTCTAGAAAGAACGGTGTATGCTTTCGCTTCTTAAACTCAAGTTGTTTCTGTGTCAGATTACTGCATTGTAAATGAGCAGCATTTTTTTCAGCTATGGTCTTGTGGTCTAATATTAATACATTTTCACAATGGAAACCTGATGGATTAGGTCATTTTCCTAGGTTTGTGTCCTGAGGGATATCTAACCTATGTTGCTTGTTTTAATTAAATTACCACTTTTTCCATATGATTAAATGCCTGAATAACGAAGACTTGTGGGACTAAATTTTAATGCACCATGCATAAATATGAGCAATGGGGGGGGGGAAACATATGATTTTTCTTTAAGTAAAATCTTTCAGTAGCAAATGTTTCACCTCCTCTCTTTTTTTTCCAGAAAAATGAGAGTTTCAGCACTGCAGAGCACCAACCAGTGGAGCCCCTTGCAGTGGTATACAATGAGTGGGAAAGAGCATCTTTCATATGTTTTTTTAGACCTTGGAATATGAAAGGAGGTTCTGAGTGTGGGCCATTATTTTTGGAGTAACGATATTGGCTGACTTCTTTTCCTACTGGAATAGGACAATTTGCCATTTTTTTTTCCCTCCCCACATGTCAGGTCTAATGTACATCAGCTAGGTAGACCTATCAACCCATCAATATGAATAGTCATGGGGTATGTAATACGAAAATTGTGTACAACCACTGTAAATTTCAGCACAGTAGAGCTTGTACAATCTTTTTACTTCTCTAGTATCATCATGATAGCCTCAAAGTCAAAAATAATTAGGCAAAAAGGGAAAAAATATATCTTGATTTGTACTTCAGAAGTGTTCCCTAAACTGTGGTTATTAAACTATAAATAAACCCTCTGAAACTGTGGTAAATTCTATGCATACTTTTGCCAGAAGTTATTACATTTAGTTACATCTGCGATCAGGATGGTGTTTTGTTTTCTATTTCTCTGTTAAATGTTATTTCTAATGTAAAATTATATACATTTGTTACCTTAGCTTGAGTTTGAAGAGAATATGAGAAGAAATGTAATATATTGGCAAAGTATTATTTTTTTAGGACACACTTAAAAAAATGAAATTCTAGCATCTTTGAATTCTAAGACAGTGGTAGTTTTTTTGTTTTGTTTTATTTTGTTTCCTACTTTGAACTTCTCTGAAAAAAAATCAGAAAACAAAAATTTGTTGGCACTTTTTTCTAATAACTTAGAATAAAGATATAGCATAGACTTTTTGGGTTCAAATTCTGGTACTTGCTAGCTGTATAGGTTGGGCATCAGTTTCTTAATCTGTGTAATGTGGTTATTAGTACTTACCTCACAGGATTATCCTGATTCAATGAAATGGTACTTTTGAAAGATTCAGTAAGTGTCATGCAGTAAATGTTCAGTAAATGTGAGGTCCCCTGTCTTCTCTGTCTCTCTCTGGAAACTTTGACCTTGTGTGAGTGAAAAGGAAAAAAGAGAAAATTCTCTTTTGGGGGGGTTTCCTCCCCTTTTACACAAAGTATTTAAGGAAAATATTATACTAGATTCTGAGATGGATAAAACACATGCATTTGGTTTATTAACTTTCTAGTTAAAAGATTTATTCCCTAGCTCGTTTAAATATTTTGAGAAACATACTGTTACATTTAAACATGAAATCTGTCTCCACTACACTTCATGAAGCTTTTCCAGTTTCCTGTCTTCAAGTTAGGAAATGATGAGGTTGAAAGCATTCTGGCCTCAAGACACCGACATTTCTGTGCCGACCACGAAAGTTCATTCAACTTCTCATAAATGCCTGAAGACCTTCAAATGCAAAACATTTGGGCAATAGACTTAGTCAGGGGACATAATACCAGCCTCCTTTGTTGTGCCGTTTGTCAGACCTTGATTTGTAGAGTACAAAGTTTCAAAGCTTGACTTTTCTTCCCCTACGCGGCATACCATTCAGAGTGTCTCATTCCCTGATGTTTGTATTCCTTTCTGCCCATGATTCACTTCCTATTCTGCCCAGCTTCGTATTGTCATAGTTATTGTGCCTGTGGTTTTTCTCCTCCTTTCAGACATTTTTAAGATTTTAGACCTGTAGGAAGGAAATACAAGGTCTGATTCATTTAAAGGAGCTTCAATTTATATTTTTGACAAATATTTGCCCCAAATAATATCAGTAGAGTACCATTATCTTAGAGTGTCTCTGGTCGGTAATAGCCTCAGTCTTGACCTCTCAGTATAAATAAATAGGCTCTCATAGTTTGTAACCATGGAGAAAGCAAAAGTTTACAAACATTTATACACAGTTTTAAAGCTTCTCTGGAGGAAAATGGATGCAACTGAAGGGAAGATAAATTATCTTTAAAGATGTTTCTCAGATTGGATTGTTCTTAATAAATAACTCCATTCCACACATTTTCTTTCTTGGGGCCAAATTCTGCCTTTGGTTTTTTGGCTTGTTCTGTTTGCTCACAGAGGGAGGTCCACATGGGAAAGCATGTGGTTGCCTCAACTTTAAAGAATTTAGGGAAAGGAAAAACATGTATTGCTTTGAAGCTTTGTTCATTTCAATCAATGAGTATTTATTGAGTGCCTACTATGTGATCATCACTGGTAGCTAGAGAGACAGACACGTGGAAAAATTAGTGACATAGGACAACAGACATCAAAGTACCCAATGACTACACGTTACTGTAGAACAGTGATTCTTAACTAGGGTGATTTTGCCCTCCAGAGGCATTTGGCGATGTCTGGAGACATTTTTGATTGTCACAACTAGGTGCTGCTGGCATCTTAGTGGGGGCTGCCTTTGTAGAATGTTTAGTGGTATCCTACAGTGCATTGCCCAGCCCCCACAACAAAGAATTACCTGGTCCAAACAGAGGCCGAGAAAGCTTCCCAGTAGAAATGTCACAGGAAAGAAAGTCCATTAGGTGGCAAAATTCTCTCAGACTATGATAATATAAATAACCCGTTAAAAATGCTCTTTCTTCTTTTTTGAAGAAGTTGTAAGATACGTGTCTGTTAAGATCCTTGTTCCTGAGGAGTTGAAGTGCCTTCTGTTTGTCAGCTGGGCACCAGAGTGGTACTTCTTGTGTGCTTCTGAGTGTCAGGGTTTTCTGGAAAATGCTCCTTGAATTTTGGCTTACAAGTTTTCCCTCCCTTGGGCTCAGATAGGTGTCCACGAGACTTGGTGAGGTAACCAATGTCCGTGACGCACAAAATTTTGTCTTTTCCCAAGTTTTCCTGTACTCATTCCAAAACTATCACATAAACAATCTCCAGGAAGATGTCCCCACCAATCCGTCGTACTTGCCAAGATATGCTTGAGTACCACCAGAGGACAGAGTTAAGGCCAATGCTGGGATCCTTGCCACTTACTTTGGTGCTTGGTAATCCTGAAGAGAATCAAATGAGCTGACAGAGGGAAAGGGAGAGTGGGGTATGGAGGTTGAGGGGAGAGAGAGAGAGGGAAGTAGGGGAGAGGAGAAGAGAGGAGAGAGAAGGCAGGCAAAAGGGATGGCACTTTGGACATCAATTCATAACTGTTCTTATGCCCCAGATCTTTTGGAACGTCTTTGGTTTGGCCATGCTGTCCCTCCATGTTCTTTCTCTTCCTCTTCAGAGAATAACTCCCTAAACTTCATGGAGGTTTAGGGGACCTTCTTACATTCTCCCACACAGTCTCTGCATATATCTAACTGAGCATTTAGGTTATATTCGTCTCTTCAGGTGTTCATCTCCCCTAACAGTCTGAAAACAATTTGAGGATAGGTGCTGTGTAAGCTCCCTCTTCCTAGGACAGTGCCTGCTGCATGGTAGGCACCTGTGGAATTAATGAATAAGCCCGTACCCACCTCAGTGCTTAACTGAGCTTCAAACAAGGAGAATATTTATGTAGTTTCTCATTTTCTGGGTTTGCTGGGGCTCCAGTTCTGCCTGATATCTTCTTCTTGGTGGAAGATGCTGGGAGATTTGGTATATTTTCTTATTATTTCTTATACTTATCAGTACATTGACAGTGCAGGATTTATTTTCTCTCCATTCTGTAGTCTCTTATTCTAAGTCTTTTTTCACAATTATTGTCTGTATTTGTATTGTGTATTTTCTCTCCTCATTGAATTGTTGGCTTCTAGATGAGAAAGATTACCTCATATCCTCAGTGTTTATATCCAAAATACTTCATTTCCACTAAGGCACATGAAAATGCCTGGAGTTGCAATATGCAAAACATCTTTGCTTCCATTGCCTCATGTGCTGAATGGTGGGCTTTGCTAAGAAGGGTGTCTTTTCTCATTACTACATGAAATTTTTCTTGCTTTCGAATTTTGGTCTTCATGGCTGAAAGACATGAGGTTAATTACATTTGAATTTTATTTCATAAAGAATCTATTTTTGCAAATGACTTATACTACAGAGTTAAGAAGTAACTCTCTGATATAAATGCTCGTATAACACTTAAGTAAGTGTATTAAGAATGACAACAAAGCTAGGTCTCCTAAGGCAGAACACCATGATCTAATAGTTTTTTCGTTATTATGAGTAGAAATGCAGAGAAAAATGAAAATGGGGGAGGAAAATGCAATGAAATAGAAGTTTTAGTGGGAGGGGAAAGAACTGTTTAAATGGGAGGTGAAAGAACAATGGGTTAAAACTCATGATAAAAGTTAGAGATAAAGGGCAGAGATGCAGAAGGTGAGAATGGAGATTAAATGGCAGGAAGGGAGGCCCTCAGTGTGTTTATGCAAGGAATCTTAGGTTTCTGTCAACTTTTAATTTGGATAACAGAAAGATGAGTAGTAGACTCAAAACAGAGATCAGATTAAACGTTAGGGCAATTATCTCAAGCCTTTCGTCTCATTGCTACTCTGATGGAGAAATGGTTTCATGGAGGGAAAGGAATGCCATTCTTCACACTTCGCGCTGTAGTACTGGGTTATATTTACTCAGGCAAGATTGATTTTTCTCAGATACAGCGGGGAATCCTAAGTGTGGGGTTTGTGAGTCTCTTGTTCTCATTTTGTTAAACTTAGTTATCATTAAGTAAACTTAAAAATGACTGACCTTTTTTCTTCTCTCTCACCCTTTCCTTCTTTCTCTCTCTTTTTCTCCCTCTTTATTTCTCTCTCATTTTCTTCCTCTCTCTCCATATATCTATATATACATTTGTATGTGTATGCATATGTAATTGATCAGTTATTAGATTTTGGCAATTAGAGTGAACATACATCATCTGATTTCAAATAAACTTTTGAAGGCATGCAGACTGCTTTCCTATGGCTCCAGCTCTGCTCTTGCATTATACATTAGTAGACACATTCTCTTTCCCATGGCAGAACTGAGAATTGTAAAGTATACGCAACATACTTGTGCAGTTTATGATGAGCAGCTGACAAGAGGGATTAAATCAGGAGGCAAGATGCTCTGCTGGAATTGACTGGAGTCACTGCTGTTGAAATGCCAGAGCACAGCTTGTGCGTTTTCCTCTCTCCTCTCACCACCTAATTGAGACAGGCGTTAATGCAGTGAAGAGAGCCAGAAGCAAAATGCCAGCTTTGTGAAACAGGAAACAGATATATTCCATTATTATTATTATTATTATTTTTGGTTAGACTACTGTCTACGATAAAACAGAACAAATGTGGTTGCTGCTTTGCCTGTATTGCAGTCATGAACAAGAGGGAAACTTGGCATGAATTCAGTAGTTGATAGCACCCAAAAATGTAAGGAAATGCAAGGCCCTGGTTATTCAGATAATAAGGGCCTCATTTGATAAGTATAAGAGTTGAATAAAAATGTGCAGTGTACATGTGGTCTTCCGCATTGACTGATACTTATTGAAGGATGAGACATATTGATCCTCACATTTTAGTAGTGCCTTTAGGATTAGGAGAGTGAGTTTTTCTCATTGTGTCAAACTGCTCTGGATGAAGTTCTCTCTAAAAGAATAGATTCCAATTATGGAATACGGTTCAGTGTTAACCTGAAAGAAGACTGGATAGGCCAAAGTATCATCATTAAATACGATGCACGTAACATACTGGCTCATGTTAATTAGTCTGTCAGTGAAAAGCAAGGAGCTCCAAGTGACTGTGGGAAAGTGACTTGGTGATTTGCTATTGCTGGTCAGTCTCACAAAAGGAGAATTGTCTTTTGTGAAGAAGTAGGGAATGAGAAATCAAAGAATCTGTTTGAATTTGGATATGGTTGTAGTAAGAACAATGAGTAGGAGGAAATCTAAAACCTATTGGATTGATTTCCTGAAAATAAAATTTGAATTTATCTCTGGGGTTCTAAAGAAGTCTAATAGTTGGAAGGTTGGTATTTTATCAATGTAAACTGTTCTTTCATACTTATTCAATTATTCAGGTGAGCGAATAATAAGATTTGGTGAGAAAGGAAAGAACCTACATTTTAAATACCAGAATCTGTTTTTAGTTCAGCACACAAAGAAGGCAGAACAGAATTATAATAAACTGTGAACTTACTATGCAACTTCTTGCAACTTCTAGGTGCTGCTGCATGCACAGTACTTCCTTGGTTTGGACACGTGTAGAAGTCATAATTACAGAATAAAAAATTCAGTTATCCTAACGAATAGAAACTACACTCAAATAATATAGCCTGACTTTTGTGATACTATAAAAAGAACTCACATGAGAAAATGGTAGACTGAAATTCCCACACTAAGGATCTGCCACAGACAAAATTTAATTACACAAGTTTTATTTTTTAGAACAATTAATGTCCATTCAGTGGCTAATGACCAAGATGTAAAGAAGAAAGTAGAGTGCAGTTTTATATGAGCAGATATGAAAACAAAGAGCAAAGTACTTTATTCTGTCAATTACTTTTAGTCTCTAGTGTGTTCATGTTCTAAACAGCTTGAAATAAATGAGTTGCTGAATTCTTCATTGGGTCAAATCATTCCATTTTTTACCCTCCTGTCCATTTCTTCCTCTCTCCTTCTCCTTTCTTTATTTTCTTTCTCCCACATTTGTTGAGCAGCTAACCAATTCCAGGCATTTGGGTAGGTTCCAATGACATAATGATTAAAATGATTTCCCACCTTCATATTTTTGGATGAGTATAATGTAGCTGGTGTTTAGCTAGAAATCTCTTGGTCTGATGGGATTCTCTCCTTGTATTCCCCATTCTCTGGTACCACTGGCATAGAATCATGAGGAGGCCAAAAAATCTTCCCTGTAGTGTGAATGGACAAGTTAAATGTCTTTCCATCCCGTTGAATTCTTTCTTCTTATATATTGTTCAAATAATAGAAAAAAAAAGTTATTTTAAAATCAAATGATATGACACTCTTGGGTGTTATCTTGTAAAAGAGTTTCTTGTTTTTAAGGAGAATTAATTTGCTGGGCTCATGTTGTAAGCTAGAGGAGCAATCAAACTTAATATAAGTTGTTGAATTTGCTTTTGAAGTGTGTAGAATTTCTTCCGTCAAGATATAATGTCTCTATTCTATGACTGGTCTTTTTTGGCTACCAAAAAGGGCTGTGGGTTATTAGGGTGTTAGGTGATGATTTGAAAATATGTTGTATTGAGAGTAGAATTCCATCTGCCTCATTCAGTGATCTAATAGACTGTATTTCAGACCTTGCTATATTTTGGTTATAATGATCAATAATTTTTAACTACATGGAATACTTGAATGGATGAGAATGGGAGAAATGCCTTTTTTTTTAAACTATTTTATCACTTTTGTGTGAGGTCTGTTAACATTTCTTTCCAAAATAGCTCCAGTTCTGTCTTCCGTTTCATTTTATCCTCTTATTTTTTCTTCTTTTCTTATAATCCTCAGACCCTGACCATTTCTCATCTTCCTTAAAAATGAAAAGAAAGAAAGCTTTAATGTCTCTTTAGCTTAGAATATCTCCACTTTTTTATATCTGTCTGGCTGTATCTAGTGGATAAAGAATCAAGATTTTTGTCTGCAAGCATATAGTTCAGACTCTTCATCTAAAAACAACAACAAACATCTCAACTTGATAAAAAGTAATTAAGAGAAGCACCACCACCACCACACCCCAGAAATGAGGTTGGTCTCTGTCCTTATTGGGAGTTACCATGGCTACTCTTTAGGGGGCAATAAAAATTTTATGGATGGATCATATAGCTTTTAAAGAAATTGGCTTTTAGTTGTAAAGGTTTCCTAATGCCATGCTTAAGAAATCAAGCCTGTAAACTGCAGAAAGAGTAAAAGGGAAGTTGTGAATGTGCTTGAGGAATGATTAACGGCATGAATGTTCTACTCTAGGCCCCCATGTATTCTCAGAAACAGACTTACAGTAAAGTGGATGAGTATAGTTTAATTCTTTTTTCTATTTCTTACTGTAAGTTTTTTGTTTTGTGGATTGGGTGGGAGGGCATTTTAGATACGGAAGTGATCTAAGGACTGAAGTGAATCTTTTAAGTATCGCCGTGTGAAGTCTGTGCTAGTTTGGGTGGGTGTGAGGGGAGTGGGAGGGGCTCCCTACCAAGTGGAGATTCTCTCCAAGAACAGGCGGGGTGAGCAGTTGGGGCTGTATGAATGGCAGGTTGGACTGTCTTGGAGTTCAGTTTGGCACATGTGTAGTCAGCTGGATTAAAGTTTTTCTTGCATTTCTGTGTTTCTCTAGCCTATGGTTATGGGAACAATGGGGCTACAAACACATGTATCTGCTCGGGGAAGTAGGATGATTCCCATACATAGAGTAGGGCTGGAAATCTTTGTGTTAAACTGTAATCAGAGAGAAGAATTATTTATGGGTCACACCTTCAGGAGCAAAAGCATGGAATGAGCTCCAGAAATCAGGTTTAGTCTCAGAACTACAAGGAGAAAGGAGAATGCAGTAGTTAGGTTAACTGGAGTATCTAACAGTTGTATTTTTATTAATAAATTGGCATTCTAATATTTTAAAAAAGGAAACAGAAATTAGGCTTAGTCTGGACTTTCCAGCCAGGATATCATGGCTGATTTAAAGATGTGACCTTATGAAAGACTTACATTGATTTTGAAAGTTAGAAAGATTGACTTGAACAGGAAGAAGCTATCCAACTCATGACATATTTTTCTGTGTGATCTAAAATTAGATGAGTACATTCACGATAATATTAAAAGAATCAGTAGAATTATGATAGCAACACCAAAATTAATACTCTTTATTGAGTCTTTATTTTAAACAGCTAAAAATACTTTGACATCTATTTCCTCCTTCATCTTTATAAAAGAGACAGGGCAAGATTGGAAAAAATAATTTAAAGAGTAATGGAAGAGGTAGGAAATAACCTAAAACTAGACTGATCTGGAATAAGATGGGCATAGCCCAAAGTAGGAGTGAGGGAGCTTTTGGGGGGGCCACCTTTGTCCTTCCCATAGTTTCCTTTGTGCTTTCAATATTTCCTCATATCACACAATCAGAGTTCTCTTGCAGTCTCTTAGGTGGCCAAGGGATTTTTGTGTGGTTCCTTATGACTGACCCACTGTGTTTGAGAATTTTATGACTTTTCCTGTCCTTGGTCTCATTTATCCCATTTTTCTGAAACTCAGTGTTTGAGTGGATGAATAAGGTGTAACTTTCTTCTAAGCAGTGCCTTCTCAAGAAGGAGGCATGAGGTATTCTACTATCATTATGTTCTGTGTATAGTGGGCTTGGGCTAAATTATGGCAAGAAATCTGCGGATAGATCAGCTTACTCAGGTTTAGTTGTCTGAAAGGTGAAAATTGGCTTCCACGAAAGTGTTTTTTGAATTCTAAGTCTCATAGTATATATTGGCCTGGTACCTTTCTTCAGTAGACCTGATGAGATCCTTTGGGTAATGAGAATGCAGAAATATAAATGTTACTGTTGTAAGAACATCTTAACCACCTGGGTCACATTGCGCTGATCAAATAATTTTTTTCCATTCTCTGCTGAGGGATGGCTTTATAAACAATGAATTAATTAGTTTTGAAATAGTTTGTTAATTCCTATTTTTTTTGGTCATTTTATTGATTTAAAGCCATTTCCAATGACAATATCAAAGAAGATGTACTGTGCTAATAAGCATTCAGTTCTGCTTGTTTGTTTCGGTGGTACAGGATGCTATTGGTGATAGGGTTCTGATATTATATGAGGGTTTCTAGTACCCACCTTACTCTTATCAAGTCCATTCAAAAGAAGAAATGATATGTAATATATCATACCTGTTAATACTTGTTTGAACATATTTTTCAGGTACACATAATCTGTGCTTTGTAGAGTAGTGATTTATGTAGTTGGATTAAGAAAAGGAGATTGTTCAGGGCTTAAATACTCCTGGGGTTTATTATGCATAAAATCCTGAGATTTAAACATTTCACTGAAGCGATTCCATGATCATGCAAAGCAAGTTATTCTTGGCTGCCTAAAAAGAAAGTAAAACACATTCTTGGTCTTATTTCTGTCTTTTATTCCCACCTGATGTCATCCTCAAATCGTGCAATATCCTCAAACAGGGAGGTTACAGCTAATTCCAAATAAACTTTATTGGGGACTTTCCTTCCTGCAGACATTTCCTAACACAGAATTTACTATAAACATTCTCAGAGCTCCCAGACAAGAGACGGTCCTAATGTTTGGTTCTCCCTGCAAACTCCCAGCCTTGGTCTACTACACATGACTGTCAGTCGCAAACCTTCCTTCTCCCAGCAAAACGTTGCATGGCATACTGAAAGACTTCCATTAAAGCAGACTCAAACAGATGAATGCTGATACACTGGAGAAATAAACAGAAGGAAAAATGGCACGTTTTTTGGGAGGCAGTCAAAAGCAGTTGGGTTGTTAGGCAGGAGGAAGGCATATAAACAATTTTAGATCCCAAATTCTATTTTGGTATCTGAATGAATACAGTTGAATTGATAGCAGAAGTGTAAAATAAAAGGAGAAAAATTTTTAAAGGAAATAAATAATTGAGGCATGTCAGCCCCTCTCCATCCAAGTTTTGCTTTCTTTTGGCTTACAAGTTTCCATTCTCCTAAATCAAACTATATAATCGCTTCAGATAGTTTGCATTTGAGATTTGTCTTTGGTCTTTGTGAATAGTTATAATTTACATAAAAAGAAGCTGCAGTTGCATTTTAAACTGTCTTTCCAATAAGGATTTAATTTAGGTTTAATAGGACAGTTATCATATGTTAATTAAATACTGATGGATCATGAGAAACATATTTACTCTGATTTACCAACAAGGTACAAAAATATGTTTTAAATCTACATTTGGCATTTAGCTAGTTTGCAGATTCTATTGTAGAGATTGTTTTTCCGAGTTAATAATATGTTTATTTTATTGAGATTAAATTGTACGTGACGGATGAGTATTTGCATTTGCTATCAAGGTTTATAGTTAGGTTGCAGAGAATTATTGGGATATGTTTTAGATGAGCCAACACTGAATCTTCCAAAATCAATTATAGATTTAAAAATCAATTGATCTTTTTTATAGCTACCATAAATTTTTGAGATTTGTCTCTAACAGGTAGTTATAAAACTTTGCCTGATGGAATTCTCTTCTTTTTATCATTTTTTCAATATACTGTTTATTAAGAATGATGTATGTTGAGTGTTTTCTTCAAATCAACACTTTTCTGTAGGACCAATTGTATTCTCTCTAACTGAGCTCATTTTCGCTCATCATGATTATGAACATGTTTGATTGAATCTACCTTTGTTTGTCAGAGCCACTGTTCCTGCTCATCTCTCTCTCTCTTTTCTGTATGAGTGATAATAACCGTCTTTTTTTCTGTCTCCTCTTCTATCATTTTATCCCTAAAGCCTCCCCTAAGGACTTAAAACCTGGCTTTCCACCAAAGTACATTGTCTGGAGTCAGAGATCTTAAGAGTGCTGAGTTAACTTATCTCCAGAGTTTCTAGGCACTTTATAAAGACTACACAGTAAAACAATGGGAGCCAGTAAAAGTAGAGAGTAGAAGAATTATCAAAAAAAGTGCCCAATATATGCAGCAAATCTGGATCATTTCATCTCTAATTTTTTCCCCTTCAATAAGAGGATTATGTGGGTCTTGACACTTGCATTAAATTTCCACTTCTTTGTACATACAGAGATGCAGCCAAAGGCAAGAGGTGCTTTTGAGTTTTATTTTTATTAAAGCAAAATATCTGAAATCCTTGACACATGAGCTCTCATAACATGTCTCGTACTGAAAAAAAAAAAAAAGCAAAATTATGTGTGTGCTTAGGAAGAGAACACAAGGTGGCAGGACCACAGCAAAAATAGCATTGCCATTGTCAGAATACACATACAGGGGAAGTCAGATATATAAACAGCTTCAAATTCTTTGAGAAGTGCATTTTTTTCATTAACATTTCACATAATGTATTACTTTTTTTTTTTTTTTTACCACTACCAAATCTCTAATCCCTTTTGAGGCACAATCGATCTTGTTTTGTTAAGCTGAAATGTGTAAGGACAGCAAACAGACATATTTAATATTATAAATTATCTCAAATGTGTTGCTCTATTTTTCTTAGCTTTTTATGGTATAAGCTTTTTATTTGAAAATGCTTTAGAAGTTATTCTGTGGAATAAAATAATATATTTTTCAATAATGTAGATGATTTGAAAATTTCTGGTCTCTTTTGCATTTCAGAATTTTTTGGTTCCTTGGCAATTATTGACATTTTTGTTAAGTAATGAAATACGATGAAAGTCATTGAATTTATCTCTATGCTGTTCAGCCAAGAAAAGTATGCAATAGTGATACATATATCAAGCTTTTGTTAGTAATAAACTGGAATATTTATATGATGGGGAAAAATGGAAGTGCTTGTGCTAGTTAAGGTACCAGAATTTATGTAAAACACTAATGCACCAATTTCAGTAATTTAACATAATTCAGGTTTAATTTTTGCTAATGAAAAGTCTCAAATAGGCAATTCTGAGTGGCAGGCAGCTTTCCTGAAAACATTATTTAGTATTCCATTTTCCCTCTATCAGCTCAGTAATCTTCAACATCTGACTTCTAAAATTACCACAGAAGGAGAAAAAGCATGGGGTTTGCAAATGTTAGGTTGTATGGACAAAGCCTAGAAATAGTGTTTATCACTTCCATTCACATTCCATTGGCCAAAACTCAGTCACATGGTTCCACCTAACTGTAGAGGATGCTGGGAAATGTTGTCTGTATGTGTGTCCAGGAGGAAGAGGAAATGGGTTTGGTGACCAGCTAGCTAGTCTCTGCCATAGTGCTGTTGGTGATTTGCAGTAAATTACCACAAAGGCAAGATTAAGAATTAAGATATTTGGGAAGATTATCTGTCTGTCTGTCTGTCTGTCTGTCTGTCTGTCTGTCTATCTATCTATCTATCTATCTATCTATCTATCTATCTATCTATCTAATTAGTCAGGATTGAACCAGGAAAACAGAACCAGTAGGAGAAATGTATTAAGAGAAGTGACTTATATGATGTGAAGTCTGACTAGGCCAGTCTGAAATCCTTAATGCAGGCCATCAGCAAAGGCAGGCTGGAACTCTGGTTCAATCGAAGCTGCAGTCCATAAGTGGAATACCTTCCTCTTCGTGGAATCCTCAGCTGCTTGAGTCAGGCCTACCCAGAGGATGTAGGATAATCTCCTTACTTAAAGTCAATTTATTATGGACTTTAATCACATCTGCCAAATACCTTTGTAACAGGACCTGCATTAGTGTTTACTGAGCAACTGAGGACTGTAGTCTAGTTAGGTTGACACAAAGTAGTGACAATCACAGTATTTATACGTGTTTGTATATGTGTATGTATAGTTATAATACATAACTTCTAATATAACTCAAAATTGTTTTTCATTTCTTTATCTTTTGACAGTATGACTATACAGACATATTTCCACATGTACTGTATTTTAGATGCCAAAATATTTTTCTCTCTTTATATTTATATACTTAATTAGGAAATAAATAAAATGCAGCATGGTATAAGTAGAGTAAACCTTAGCTTTGAAATGAAACAGAGGTGAGTTTGAAATCTTTTCCCACTATTACAAATAATTCTATGACCTTGGACAGTGTTACTCAATCACTTTGAAGCCAGCTTCTTCTGTTGGATAAGGTAATGGTGACCATATCTGTCTATAACATACTATAACAGTCCTTGGTTTGGGTAGCTGCTTAATGAATGATAGAGAATATTAAATGAGAGAGGAGGCAGCCCAGAGGCATGGCTTCTCTCCTAGAAGGCTAACAAGAGTCAGAGGCCAGGAAAAATTTCCGTAACATTGTCTACCTACTTCAGGGTAGAAGTGGCAGGATGTTCCATTCCTGAGATAGTGACTGTTTACTAGAAACATGATGGTAGGAGAGGCTGTGTTCAGGGGCAATGTCAATGTCATGGAGAGTGGTTTCTAGGGCCATAAAATTCTTGCCTCATATCTAGGTTTTGCAATTAAAATATTAGCTATTCTCAAACATGGATGTCAGAATTTTATTCATTTTATTTATTCTGTTTTTTTTTCACTCAACAAATATTTATTGAGCTTCTACTAACTCCTTGACACTGTTCTAGATCATAGCAACAGAAATATTGAGACTTGTGGAGAGGTGGTCTTTACGATAATTGTTTACATATTGGAACTATGGGCTGGTAATTTAGTATTTCCATTAACAATGTCCCTGGTCAGTGTGAGATTGCCTTCTGCTGTCACAGTAAAGGCTGATGTAACAGCCTGGGTTTTCTTAGTGTTAATAACTCATCTAACCTTAGCATACTATATTTTATTCCTTAAAAATTTCTGGAACTCTAAACTTTTCCACTTGATGTTTATGTACTCTTATTTATCTTCTTATAGGAAAAATAGCTTAAAAATAATCAATCTAGTTGCTATTTGACCTGCATATGACCTTTGATAAAATATCAGTATGTTGGAGTCAAATTCCGGAAATCTAGGTCCTAAGAAACATCTGAATATGAGCAGTATATGAAAGTATCCATTACTTGGCTAGAGAATCATCTGAGTACTGATAGTTGTCTTAGATGCAACAAATTGAAGAAAACTCTTTACTTTCCATTTGTGGGAGATAGTTAATATAATTTATGAGTTCAGTAGTCAAATTCTCCAAGTTTGTGAAGTACCTCATGAAAAACAGTGACTGTCTAAGTCAACATCTACTCATGGTTGTGAAGACAGGCTGGGTGTATGTCCGGCAAATGCTGCTCTAGACTGTTAATAATAATAACGTGTAATTGTGTGTGATATAGTAAAAACTATTTTAGATCATATATTATTAAATGTTTCATTACAAAGTTCATTATATATAGGAAAAATTCTCATTTTCCCACTGAAGTGTCACATGCTGTTTAATTAACTCAGTTTTCAAAAAGGCATAACTTGTCAACAAACACATTTTCAACTAACACATTTCATCTTTGGTTTAGGGACTGAATGTATATTCAGTGTCAACTAGAGAATAAAAGTACATTTTTTAGTATTAAAAATAGACCAAAAGAGGAATATTCCTGTAGAGTATTCAGCTGGTTTACTTATATAATTTTGTTACTTGTTTCTAAATGAAGATTATACATACATTGCAGAAGTAGACACATCTTTTTCCCCAATAAAGGAAAAAAACAATTTTTTTCATTTTTTCACATTCTAGAGGCTTCTTGATATGCTGTATAAACATATTAATCAGACCTATGCACTTTAAAATAAGCTGAAGATAGTGTTTTTGGCTAATTTGTCTTTTTTAGCAAAGAAGGCTGATGTTTAGAGGTGTTTGGCACTGCAGAAGATCACGTGTGAAGCTGACCTTTGTGAATAAAACTCAAAATGTGTCTGTGTTATGTATGTTTTATAGAAAGATTTGATAGTTAGTTGTTTCCTTCTTTCCTTTGTTTCTTCCTTCCTTCCTTCCTTCTTTTCTTTGTTTTTTGAACAGTTGATTTTTTAAAAGGTGGTAAAAATGTGTATGACTTTTAATATAGTTGCATCAGTTTTCCTTCTTTTGCAAAATTATAAGTAGTATCCACTTTGGATTTTCAGTGATTATTTCACTGAGTTGGCTTTTGACCAATAGTAACACTGGTTTTATTTAAAGAAAGCGGTAACAGAAAATAGATATGAGTAGTGGCATTTGGCTTGGTCTGGTAAAGTTTATCATGGCTCTGTGATCTAAGAACATTTTTACTAGGATTACCACTGCTGCTTATTACTTACCAGTTTTAGTTGTGCTCCTGTCTACTAGACAGTACCTCATCCTCACCACTGGGTCTTGAAAAACACTTTTTCATTTATTTTATAGTTTTAAAGTGCCCAAATGAATTTGGCTTCTCTTAGTTATAATGATGTGAAAGTTAGCTTAGCGGTATCAAAGTTCACTGGATAATCCTTTTTAAGATGTTTAAGTATATTTAATAAAGAAATCAAAAGGAATAACACCTGCAGACTGCAGCACCGCATGGAAGAGATAACTCAGAGACTGGTAAGGTTTTCACAGTATGAGTAATTTGTAAGATTCTAGAGTTCCAGTGATTAGTAGTGGTTTGTGATAATGAATGCTATTTTAAAGTGATTGTTTGCACAGTGACACTTTTATTATCAAGAACAGTTGGGGCATTTTTATACATCATATAGCCATGACTGATTTTATGACATTCAGCATGTCCTGAGAACTCCCTTGATGTTAATTTTTATAGTGTGTATACCAAAAATATGCTAAATGCTTTCAGTGTTCCAATACTAACATCACATTTTGCAACCAGATGATCCTTATAAATTTGTTTCCCAGAAGATCATAATTCAGTATTAAAGAATATGTATTTTAATATCAGATGTTTTCTTAGCATCTGTTTGGTAAGGTTCGTAATTCAGTAAAATGTCATGTTTCAAAGTACAGAGTATTTTTAAATAATTAGGAGGGATAAGCCAATTTGGAAATATGACAAATCCTAGCTCTGTGATAATTAGGAATGTACTGGTAGAAAGAGTAGAAAGAGGATCTGGGATAGGGTCTCCTCTGATTCTGGAGGTAAGAGAAAATAATTTCACCAGAAGGAGCCAAATGAGATATATAGTTATGCATAAATCAATAGACAGCTGCGTAGCAGGCAGCTCATATTGGACTCATCAGACTGTTGGTGGAAGAAAAGCTTTGGGAATGGGGGAGGGACCATGGTCTAATCAAGAGCAGGTAAAATTCCCATTATAATGGATTCCATGAGACAACTAAATGGTTTTGTAGTGAGTGGATATGTTGTAAATATTTCCATTCTGCAGGAGGGAGAAAAAGCTTCAGAATAGCTTATCCAAAGCAAATTAAGAAGGAAAAAAAAATAAGTGCTTTGAACACAGAATTAAAAATGTAAGGGTGAATGATGTGCTTATACCATATCCTCCCAGCTCAGTAGTTTGTTTTGTTGTTATGCTTGGAAAGTTTATAGATTTTTAGGGGGTAAGGTGTTGGTATATATGAAGAAGGAGGGTATAAGAGACAGCTGACCTAGAATTGTTGATACAGTGAGTTCACAAAACATTGAATGAATGAATAATCTTAAAAGATAATTGCTGCTAGAGGCAGGGCTGCAGTGGCCATCAGCTTCATCTTCAGCTTCAGCGTGTCCTCCCTTGTCCTCGCTTGTAGAGAAAGTGAGCTGTGGGCTGGAATCCTCTTCTTCTTCCCCAATCCCCTTTGATACTCTTCCCAGAAACTTGAAAATAAAAGGAGCTGGGCTCTTGAATTTACTCAGTAGGTTTCCAAGTAGTGAACTAGTTTTCGGTGTGTATCCAGCAAACTCTTCAAGAAAATTATTTCTCTTGTAGAAGGTACAAACTCTTGATGTAGAAATGGTTTTTGCAATGATAGTGGATCATTTGGAATATTATGGTAGTAAAAACAACTACAATACTCTTGCATTGGTAATCTTGTGAACTGTATACATCAATGATTTGGAGAATGCATCTTAGCAGGTATGGCCTCTCAACTACATTCTTCCTATAGTCCCGAAGACTAGCCTTTTATGTCCTGACTGTATCGATAAAATAAGAGGTCATTGCTGTCCTAATTACCCATTGCAAACACCACGTGACATCTTGAAAAAACAGAATTTTAGAGTCAGAAGCGTCATTATGGGTTATTTAATAAATGAAAAGTGAAAATCAGCCCAGTTAGTGTTTGAGCAGGTACTAGGTCTCAGGTATCCTGACTGCTTATATTTGCTTTCCTCTTCTCTCTGCAGTTTTCCCAGCTCTTGAAGTGCAAGGTTCTAACCCTGTTCTGCCCTGGGATTACAGTGTCCTCCTTTTAATTAATAGTAATTAAGCACTTGCTAAGTATGAGAAGTACGGCTGGGCCAAAGATCTTAGCTGTGACCCTCAATCCAGTTTGGTCATCAGAAGTACTTGAGAAGTTGTGTAGGAATATAAATTCTCTGGCCCTTGTTTCAACCTGCTGAAACAAAATATATATGTGTATGCCTCCAGACTTTATATTTCAAAAAATATCCCAAGGTAAATAAAATGATGAGACTGATTTGGTACTTTA
Source organism: Vicugna pacos (assembly GCF_048564905.1). Taxonomy (NCBI): domain Eukaryota; kingdom Metazoa; phylum Chordata; class Mammalia; order Artiodactyla; family Camelidae; genus Vicugna; species Vicugna pacos. The sequence goes on from NC_132988.1 coordinate 31,466,679, forward strand.
CTTAAGTAATACGTATACACAGAGTGTAGTCTTATTACTTGGAGACTGTGCTTTGATCTTGCTCCATAACCCTTTCCTTCTGAAGTCCTTCCCCTCTCAGTCAGTGTCAACTGTCACCTCCTGAGGTGCTCAGCCCAGAGAGCCCACAGCTAGCTTTGATTCCTCCTTCTACCTCATCTCCTTTGTTAATATATTCTACCTCTGCTGCTTCCAGTCTTTCCTCCCTCCTGTCTGTACTCTATAAATATAAATGAAGTGATGAACTTCCAAAATGAACATATTTATTCCCTTCTCTTATGCAAAACCTTTTGAGCCTGTATCAGTGTTATCAAAGTGTGCTGTCTATAACTATATAATAGGTATAATGTAAAAAAAAAAAAAAGATTAAAAAAAAAAAGGCCCTGTGTTAGTCTGCCCCAGCTGGTACAATAAACCACTACAGAGTGGGTAGCTCAAATACAGACATTTATTTTTCCCAGTTCTAGAGGCTGGGAAGTCTGAGATCAGGGTGCCAGTATGGTTGGTTCCTTCCTGTGAAGGCCCGCTTCCTGGCCTGCAGACAGCTGCTTCTTGCTCTGTCCTCAAGGCTAGGTGTCCTTCCTCTTCTCATGATGATACTAATCCTGTTATGGGAGCTTAACCCACATGACCTCATCTAAACCTCATTACTTCCCAAAGACCCTGCCTCCTAATGCCATCACATTGAAGGTTAGAAGTTCAACATATGAATTTTGCTGGGGGTGGGGGACACACTCAGCTCATAGCAATCCCCACAGTCAAATCTCTTCTGAAAATACTGAGTTAACTGGATAAGGGTTTTAAATGTTGCTATTTTTATAGCAAGACCTGGGCTCTTATATGCATTGAATAACTTCAGTATATTTCAATCGAATATATTGCAGGCACTATTTTCCAGAGATGTCCAGAGGAACTAATGTCTAGGAAATACACTATGATGGGTTGCCTTTTCGCAATGGGCATCTCTAGATGGCTTTTTTAATAAAAGAAACTTTTTCTATTTGAAAATTGTTGCACTATTGCTTCCTACCTTTTCTTCTAGTTGTTCTCATTTCTGAATGCAGATAGAAAGGGTTTCCAGAATAATTTTTGTTGGTCTCTTATTCTAAAGAGTTATCGATACAAGTGAGAGATGGTTTTGCAAAACTGTGGAAAAGGACGTTGCAAGTTCCTAGGTATAGACATAGAAGAGTTATAAGTAGATTGCCCTTAGGGAGAATATAAAGGAAGCAAACTGCAATTGATGAAATCACTGCAGTGGCTCCTCTCTTTAGCCTATTACTAGCTTGGTATATGTACAAGGACCACTGTTTAAAGGGGTCATTTCATATGTTACTGTGTCTCTTGGGGCTAGGAGATAAGAACTGTTTTCTACATGTTTTCTCTTGCCTTGTTTCCTTCTCTTGGGAAACTCTGTTTTCTTTTTAAATTGAAGTATAGTTGATTTACAGTGCTGTGTTAGTTTCAGGTATGCAGCAAAGTGATTCAATTATACATATACAAATATATATATATTATTTTTCAGATTCCTTTCCATTATAGGTTATTACAAGATATTGAATATATTTCCCTCTGCTCTACAGTAAGTCTTTGCCTTTTATCTACTTTATATACAGTAGTGTATCTGTAAATCTCAATCTCCTAATTTATCCCTCTCCCCTACCCCTTTCCTATTTGGTTACTGTAGTTTGTTTTCTATGTTTTTGAGTCTGTTTCTAGTTTATAAATAAATTCACTTATGTTGGGTTTTTTTTAGATTCCACATAGAAGTGATGTGCACTATTTGTCTTTCTCTGACTTATTTCACTTGATATGATAATCTCTAGGTCCATCCATGTTTCTGCAAATGGCATTATTTCATTTTTATGGCTAAGTAATATTCCATCACACACACACACACACACACACACACACACACACACACACACATGCATCTTTCTTATCTATTTATCTGTTGATGGGCATTTAGCTTGCTTCCATGTCTTGGCTATTGTAAATAGTGCTACTGTGAACATTGGGGTGTGTGTCTCTTCAACTTATAGTTTTATCCAGTTATATGCCCAGAAATGGGATCGCTGGATCATATAGTAACTCTATTTTTAATTTTTTAAGAAACTTTCATACTGTTCTCCATAGTGGCTGCACAAATTTACATTCTCACCCACAGCATAGGAAGGTTCCTTTTTGAATAACTGTACTTTTTAAAATGTAGTGACTCCAAAATTTTAAGAATATTTTGAAAAATGTCTTATATGTGAATGGGTTCAGTGCCCTACAGTATCCAGTATAGCCAAGTAGATTCTAAATTTATAAGATTTATAACCTCCATGGAAAAAAAAGATAATAAATTTATTTGATTCTCTGTGGACGAAAGAATCAGAAAGATAAACAAAGTCTCTAATTTTCTCACCAGCTTGTTGATTTGATGTTGTGAAGATACACTACTTACAGTTTCTAGTTATTAAATGAGTCAAGCAAATGGAGTCAGTTGTACACTTTGAAATTTTATTTAAACTTCCATTGACTCCACTTAAATAAGCCCACATCAACTTTTAAGTAAAATATATCTTTAGTAACTTTTATTGTCTCCCAGTTAAAGATACGTAGTTTTAATAAAATGAAAAGAATTATTTTTGGTTTTCTCTGTTTGCTTAGTGCATAATAATTGAAAAATAGTTTTTAAAAATAATAATTTATAGAAATATAATATTAGTATTTTAAAAATTATAAAAAATTTTAATAGTAAAAATGGAAACTAGAAAAGTTGATTTTTCCATTTACTTACTACACAATAACATTTTCAAACTGTCAGTGCTAAATATTTGAATATTTAAAAAATCTACAGGTCTTTGTTTTACCAGGTATTATTTGAAATTGTTGCTTATTTTGTAGCCAGGAAGGAAGAAAGACGCAGGCCAGTATGTTAGATGTTTGCATGTCATGTCAAAATAGGTCATCTCTCTTTCAAAGGAGTGTAGAATATGTAACCACAAGCTTAATTTGTTGCTACTTATGGTGACACTGTTCTCTGGAGCAGATTAATGAGATGTGGAGAATAATCTATCTAACTCAAGAATTTAAAAACAATCTCCACTTATTTATGGATATTTTTTCTTGCTTAAATCTTGTCTATACTTAAAGACTGTTCAGTTAATTAGAAAACACTGTATATATTCCCCTTTGTAAAGTATATTTGTTACATTCCCAGAAATATGCTCAATATATTTTTTGTTGAATCTCGAGACATTTTTTCAGGTGAAGTATCTCTCAGTTTAAAGCAATGCGTCCAATTGTTAAACTAAGAGACATATACATATGAATTAGGTTCCCTATTTTTCCATGTTTGTTGATGCTCTGTAGTATATTTGTTATTTTTTTACATATTTTCTTGCTTGCTTTTTGTTACATGTGAAAAGTTATGAACACTATATTAAGCAAATGATTAATGGCTACCACTGAGGCAGATTTAGGTATATTAAATTACTCTGTGCTTTATTAATAATATAGGAGTTCTGAGTTCAACCTAGAAAATTTTAAATGGAAAAATGGAAACTATTACGTTGCAAAGAAACATTGATTAAACACGATGGCAAAAATCAAGGTGATTTCAGATACTTGATTTATTATAAAATGTGTGAAAAATTACGTGGCGTCATAAAGATTGTTTTACCTGCTGCAAAGTGAAGTTTTACTGAATTTATCCTGACTCCATTCTCTATACAAAGCACCATTTGGGTCAGCTTGATTTTATATTTTTTTTTTCTTTTTTGGTGTATTTTGAATAATGAACTATTTTCTCTTGTTTTGTAAAATGAAGGCCAATGTAATAATAATGTACATGTTTTATAGTCACCTTATAAGCTAATTTTAAAATAGTTCTTTCAAAGTAGACAGAAATTGTTGCTAGAGGGAAATTGCTGACTGTCATAAATCCTTTTGAAAATTCAAAATACTGTATATCTGTACATTTTAAATAAGCACATGTGCCTCCCCCAAATCCCAAATCCCAATCTAAAGCATATTAGCTTTACAGATGATGTTTTAGTTAGATTTGGCAAAATTTTTTAGCACTTCACCTGCAGCATCTCTCATTGTGCCTATTGCAAAGTTGGCACTCAATTGACACTCACTGTTTGGGTATGAGTGAACAGATGGAAGCATTTTGTTAGTTGAACAAGTTTTGTATAAAGGTATGTAAATAATTGTTTTCAGGGTCCTTTCAATTAGCTGGGGATTCAAACAAGTAGAGACATAAAAGAAGGTTTTTAGGGAGAAAGAACTGACTGTGGAAGAGCAAGGAAATGAGAACGTTCAGGAAATGCTTGGGCGCAGTACCTACTTCCCTGTACTTGGAGCTTAATGCTCTGCGGGGGAATGAGAACTAAACCTGAAGGAGGGTGTTGACCCCTCATTCAGGAAATATTTTCACCTAGACTACCTTTGTACTTGAATCGTTGGGAAATGGGTGTATCTTGGAAATATTTTGATTGCAGAGATGACATGACAGTGTTTACTACCTGACCTGTAGGCCTGTGAAAGGCAGGCTACTGGGAGTGGTACAGCCAAGAGGCAGAACAGACCATTAGACTATGGTTAGTGCTGTTTCTCAAATTATTTTTATTATTATTGTCTGAATTCTTATAGGCTAGCCTTCCAGTGTTTACTGGCAATTCTAGAATACTTTTTCTCTTAGATTACTTTACCTAATGTTCTCTTAAATCCTTATCATCGTACTTTTGCTTTCTTTCTTAGGCAGGATGTTTAGTTATAATGAGCTTCTCAAAATACTACCTTAGTTAAGATCATATACGTGTGTGTCTATGTATAGCACTGACTGCCATTGCTGTTCATCCTGGTTACCATTAAAAATCCCAAATATATGTAGGTCACAATTGGCAAAGATAAAAGCGTATGTAACTGCCCTTGAGATAAATTCATGTTCCGATTCCCCTAAGACTTTTAGAAAATTCTCCAGATACTTTCTTTTACTAGTGATAATTAACTTTTATAGTGTATAATAAGCAGTCATTGTTCTAATATATTATATATATCCTCATACTTAATAGTTATATTCCTGTGATTTATATGTTACCTTACCCATTTCTTAGAAGAATAAATTGAAGTTTAGAGACAAGTAATTTTCATGTTAGACAAATAAAAAGTAATAGAGTAAGTACTCAAATTGTTCTGGTTTCAAATAATGCTACTTTTTCATCAATTAATGTAATTGAATCCTCGCAGATAGAGCTTTATGCAGTCTAGATTATGCCTATTTGTCTTTAGACTAGGGAACAGACTCTTCATCCAGACAGAAAATGGCTAAGCTAAGATTTAAACACAGGGTTTCCTGCACCAGATTCCGTGATCTACATGTTTTATTAACTTCTTTATCAAGTTTAAGATTAAGAAACAAAGTAAAATACAAATAATTTGGGGCCCTAAGCTCCCTTTAATCAGTGACTTCTCTAAAATATTACTAGGCTTTTGTTTTTTTGCTTTAATCATTTATACCCCCCGTTTTGTTTCTACTAATCATAGTTTTGGATTCAATGGTCTCTGGTATCAATTTTATCTGCAAATCAGTATTTTTAGTAAGTTTTATTGCTATTATTGTCTAGCATTGGAATCTTAAAGCTCCATATTCTCTCCCAGAGCTTTATTTTATGTTGCCTCTAGTCATCTGCAGGAAATGGGATATATGACCCTAGGCATCTTCATGGTAGTTTTTCCTGCCACTTTCTTCTGTCTATTCTATACAGCTGCCTAATGAGTCATTTCAGTGTCCACTTCATATTTCCCAGCTGCATTTCATTTAGTTACCCAATGTACTGCACATGCGTGAAGAAACACTTCTTACAAAGTTTGTGTTCAAGAATGCTTATATTAGTGGGTGGCTTGAAGGGAAGGGGGAGGAGGATGACAGAAAGAAATTAATGGGTTCCCTACAGAAAAGTAATATTTTAAAATGCACAATAAAGAATTTCTTATAACCCAAATCACCCGACAACATCCATTATATAGTTTGAACATACACTTATCTAACTTTTGAAACAACTCTTAATTTATTAAAGTGAAAGTTCTTGTTAGCATTTGCTTCAGCTTGCATAAGACAGGTAAATGATTGGTTTTAAAATGTTTGATAATACAGGGTTAATTAATGGGTCTTAGGGGCTTAGGATTCTTATGGATGATATTTTGAAATCTATAATACAAGCTTTAAAGCACCACCTGCAGAATGAAAAAGTGTTCTGGTGCTTGAAATATATTGATATGAGCTAAAGTGACACTCATAAATTTTGTTCTGTTTCTCTTCTGAACAAACATAGCTTAGGGTTATATAATGTGTTTCTGGGGTGGTCTTGATCATTGTGCTGTCAGAGAGCAGTATGCTATGTTGTTCCAGAAACAGAGATGTGATACATTATATGCTGGGAAGAGATTTTTGTGATATTCCAGCAACATTCTCCCTGCCTTTGGGTACAAATTTTACTTTAATATAGAATAAACAAAATATTATTAATAAATTAAACAATGGAAGAAGCTTACCTAAAAATTTTTCTTAAAGGATTATACAGGCTCTCTGAACTAAACATACCATGGTAGAGCAAATGAAATTACTGTAAGTTAGAGAACATTCCCTTTAGAAGTTGTAAATGATGGCCCAACGGCTGGTTTTGGCTTGTAGATGTTTGGCCCACACCCTGTTTTTTAACAATGGAATTAGTTTCCAACATTCAAAAATTGGATGATTTGACCTAAAAACCAGATTTTTGGCTTCTCTTGAAAAATCAGAAGGTCTGGCAACATTGAGCAGACCTTCCCACAGGCCACATTTGAAGAGAGCTACAGATTGCCACTGAAACACATTTGCTAGAATATAAATTCCATGAAGACTCTTGAAGAAGTGACTGTTCAGTGAAGAACTGAAGTTCTGTGAAGAACTGATTTGTGGATTGATGAAAATTGAGTGCAGCCTGAACACCTGGAAGAGTGTCTGGCTGTAGATGCTCAATAAATATTTATCACATGAATCAACCTGTAATCTCTAGTAAACGTCTGTTGAATTTACAGGGCATGGGTTCTCCAGTATTATAATTCTTTGAATTTGTTTTCAACCAGTTAATGGCACATATAAGATAGCTGTTTTGTAATAGAGGGTCATAATCCTATTATGGGTCATAAATCCTATTAAAAAGCAAACAGTTAAGAACATCAGGAACAATATAGATATTTATTGTTAAGGACACCACACTTGCAAAGCCAAAGTTTTCTAAAACAGTGAGGCATTTTGCTCTGACAACAAAACAGTGGAATTTAATGAAGTTTCCCATACCAGATATTTTGCAGTTGAGATCCAGTGAGGTAATCTAATATTCTCTTCTCTTTTCTTTTCTTCTCCCTCATTTTGTCTGTCACTCTCTTTTTACTTTTGTTTGGAAAATGTACTTGCTTGTGTAGTGTTTCTTGCTCAGGCCTGGTAAATTCTCAGTAAAGGTTTGTTGAATTAATTAAACTATATGTTATTATCATCTCTAAAGCCATATAAAATGTTTAAATACTAAAGAATGTGATGATATGAAAAGAATTTGTTATTCATTATTATGTGTCATTTCAGACAAATTAGTAATCCTGTTCTTCTTAGATATAATACTTAATGAGTCCAGTGATTCATCTCTTAGAGACTAACATAGAATAGATGATAAAGTGTTAAGATTTTGACAGGTCTACCCTCTGACTTTCTAATGATGTTTGAAGAGGCTAAGTTTATAGGAAAACCAGCTTCTTTTGAGGAAAGGCACGTTTATATCAGATGTAATTAGTGATGAGGCCAGTATTCAAGCTCATCATGTTATAATACTCATTTCCTAAACCATGCCCTTTTACCATGATAGCAGCTTGCTTATTATTTACATCTTATTATTCCTGTTAAATTTCTGATTATTTTCTCTCAGTAGTTATTTTATCTCATTAGTCCTCTGATATTTCAATCTTATTTTATCTGAACTTTCTTAATATATTACCAGCACTTTGTTGATTTCTCAGCTTAATTTTATCTTAAGCTAATTTTTTTATGTCTTAAGATGTTTAATTCTTTTACCAAGTAAATAAATGCTTAAAATGCATATACTTGCTGAATAAACCCATGGAACAGTGCTCATGTAATGTAAATGACCCCCATAGAAGATCATTGTATAATACTCCTTATATAACAAAATTATTTTTAGAAATAATCATGAAATGAAATAGATACTAAGACTAACAATAACAGGAAAAATACAGATACATTTTCTTGTATTAAATTTTGTATATATATTTATACCAGTAAAAAAATTAGAAAACCAAAAAAAAGGATTAATACTGCATAATTTTATTATAGTACTTTTTTGAAAAATAAGAAAGAAATACATGAAGGATGCCTTCAAGAGAATAAATTATGCAAGATTCAGAGAATGATTTTTATATAGAATTATGCTATTAAAGTAGTACCATTTCTTCTTCATCTTAAAATCACTGTGCTTTCATTGTTTATTTTGAATTTGCAGACACAATAATATATTGAGTCCTAGTGTTTGGAGTTGTGAACTGTGCCCAAACTGGGCTCAATTATTTCAAATTATTTTGAATTTACTCTTAAAATTCATAAGGAAAGCTGGGGTAGCTGAGTCTGTGTGTGTCAGGGCTGGCTGGGTAACTTGGAGTTTTCCAAATTAACTTGTCCGTAGAATTCTGTTTTTGTTAAAGGTAAATAATAAACACGTGCTAATTCGGAACACACATATATTTTATTAAAACTCAACAGTAACATAAGCAATGTTTAGAACCTTGAGCAGAACTTTGCAAACTACAGCCTGTGGGCCAAATCCCACACGATCCCAAGTGCACTGTTTTGGGGGAGAGCGAGAGGGAGAGCAGGAAAAGGCTTAAATGCCATTTCTGAACGTGCACCCACACTGTGAGGCTAAATTCTGTTGTGTACGTGAGTGTTGCTCTGGGTAGGCTATATTAAAAGCAAACACAGACTATGGCATTTCATTTCCCAGTTGCTGTGTATCTTAGGCGTTGACTTTCGCAGTGGTAAATGTGGTTAACGTTGAGTGTGGTTGAGAACGCGTGTCTCATGTATCTGAACCTCTGTTACTTTGGAGAGATAGTCCAACCTGCAGGTTTAAATCAAAACCTTTGAGGGATTGTATTTCTTTAAGCAGCTTGACCTTGATACAGGTTTATCTCTTATATTTTTGTTAAAAATAGTTTAATGACTGGAAAACTGTCTTTACATAAATATCAACAAGCTATGTCTTTGAAATAATTTCTCTTCCTTTGATGTAGTTTTCCTCAAATAAACTTCTGTTAATTATATAATTAAAATTTCTTGACTTTTCTGTACTGTGCATTACTTTGTTTATAGCACCTCATAAAAAGTTTCTGTACTTAAAAAAATATTTAACACTGTCATATTTTAGTAGATCAGCATTGTAACTTGTAAGCAAAATCCCTTTTGTACCACTATTTGCTTTAGCTATGTAGACCACCATGTGTGTAGTCCCTCGGGATCTGCATTCGAATGGAATCATCTTTGCTTCTTCCTGTGGTGGTTATCCATAGGTATTCCTGAATTTCTGCTGCAGCAGCCACACATTTTACAGCTTAGTCTAGAAACTATGATATTGCAATCACACTGGTTCTTTTAGTGGAGTGATTTTTTTCCCTCCATTTTGTGTGTATCATACAAAGTAAAACACAAATAGAAAATGCCAATTTTATGCTACAAAACTATATAATAATATGTAACTAATCAAGAGATATGGCCTTTTATTTAGTACACTTTCAGTTTCCAAAGCTTTGAGAAATTAAAAAAAAAACTTATGATGTCATCTAGCTGCATAATTTGGAAAAGTAAAGGCCTAAGAACTGGCTCATGTGTACTCTCAGACATAGGACCAAGAAGGCCCTAAGGCTAGCAAATTTCAGTGCATTGTGCCTACCTGGAATACGAGTGTAACTAATCAGTACAACGTGTCAACCACTTTATCTCTAAGAGAACTGGACTATAGTGTAGTCTCTGTGGAAAATGTAACTCAGGGAAGAATTGAATTCTGATGAAACGCAATGGGAGTCTCACAACGGCCAGCTAAGTTACTATGTTAGAGCGATTAGTATTGGCCCAAAATGTTGCCTAATAACCACCAGATTCTAAAAATAAAAATTTAAATAAAAATATATTAATTCATTCTGAGTTTTTACGTCAGTAAGTACTCAACTATTCAAACTTTAAGAAAGTCCTTGCTTTGAAAGAATCAGGCCACATAATCAACTGGTTGATTTATAAATTAGAAGTAATGAAAGATTTCCTTCTGTTAAGATGGTAGAGATCAATTTTGATGCTCATTCTAAAGGCAATTTGCCAAACAAATTAGTTTAAAGAGACCAATGAGACTCAGGGATCCATTATTTAGGAGAGTCTATTACCAAACTAAACTTGTTTCTGCTTGCCACGTACAATAAAGCCAGTCTACTGACACAAGGTCATGGGGAAGAATAGTACAGAGTTTCTTGCAAGGTATCCAACTTAGGGCCAGGTAAGGATAATAGTCAGCTTATGCTCAAAATACTTGAACTCCCCAACAGCTTCTGGGGAAGTGTTTTTAAAGACAGTGTGTGGGAGATGGTTGCAGGGTCTGTGATCAGTGTGTGCTCAATTCTGTGGTTGACAGTGAGGTACCAGGGTACTGTTTTGGGAATCTTAATCATCAGCCTTTTGGTTCCAACTGTCTGGGGTCTATATACTGATGGTCAGCATGCAGGTAACATTTTAGTATCTATAAAACAACCCAAAGATACGGCTCAAGATATTATCTGTAGACCTTGAGGAGCAACTAAAGGTCCTTGATTTTTTTTTTAATGGCTAGACTATTATTATTTTATTTTCCTTACCTGTTTTCCTTTGTTTCTGCATTTTCTCACTTCTCTGACTAAATTTGCTCTTTGAAACTCAGGATAGGCCTAGGAGGCTAAAGGTTTTCTACAAACAAGAGCCAGGGGCACAGGAAGGTCTGTTACCTGGAAGGCTTCGCATGGCCCTACTTGGTTTCAAGTCAATGGAAAGAAATCAGTCCCTATGAGAAGTGACTACTTCCCTCCTTTCTTCTCCTCCTACTTCTTCTTCCTCTTTTCTTCCTGCTTCTTTCTCTTTGTCTTCTTCCTTTCATTTTAATGAATTATTATAGCAGACGTATATCATTTATAATGCATATTCTTTTTTTTTTTAGCTATACAAATAACAGCTCAATAAGAAAAAGGCTAATAACATTTTGGAAAATTTTGTAAAACATACCAGCAGGTCAGTGAAGTTCCTTCCTGGCTTCATTCAGGGAGAGAGAACTATTGCTGCCTTATTACACTCAGGGAAGCATGTGCTGTAAATCTACAAGGAATCCTTTGCCAATGTGATGGGTCCTTTATCTGCATTTTACAATAAGTCCTCCTTTTTCTTAAAGGTACATGGGCTCTTTTCAACTCAATATTTTAAAGCCAACAAACACAAAATAATAAGTCTTAAGACAATTATATAGTGCAGTTTTGACATGATTGAGTCAGTTTGACAAATGCTTAAACTGCAACAGAACTCTAAACCATGCTACTCACAAGGACATAGCACAACTTTGGTAGACTTTAAAGTTGTGACAAGAACATGATGCAAGAATCCTTCCAAAAAGGGACAAATCTGAGGAATGGCAAAGTAACTGTGACCATCAAATGTATATGTATATAGCTTTTAATGTGATTCTTAATATTAGATAACCAACCCATCTAAAAGAAATGCAAATGGACTACCCACACGTTAAACTGCATAGCCTTGCTCATAATTAAAGAAAAGAAAATTAAGATAAGAACTTGGTTTCCACCTACTTTCTTAAAGACTAAAATATATGTTAATATATATAGTATACATGTGTATAGAATGGAGAAATAATAATTCTCATTCAAAGGTGGTGAAGTTGAATTATTTTATTCTCTTTTAATAGGAATTTGGCAATATTTATAAAAATATAAATATACATTACTCTGACCTGGCAATTTGACTTCTAAGAATTTATCATGTGGTATGCTAACACATGCATGCAAGGACGTTGGTTTCTCCACCCTGTTTATGACAGCAAAAACTGGCAACTACATTAATGTATTTCATTTAATTTGCTAAATACATAGCATGGAATATTATGCAACTATTAAAAAGAATGGAGATTGGTTTCTGTGCTTACATTAAAAAAAATCTCCTAAATATATTTTTAAGTAAGAAAAATCAGTTCCCAGAATAGTATTAGAATCTATTTGAATTTATGTTAAAATGATTAATACATAGGTCAAATGGACGTTTTCTGGAATGATGCAGAGTAATTGTTAGGAGTGGTTCTCCTGGGCAGGAAAATGAGGGCTAGAGAACTTCTCAGTATACTAACTATACTGTTTGAATATTTAACACGTTCTAATGTATTTTCTCAATACAGTAAAAAATCTGGTAAAAGGAAAGAAGAGCAAATGGCATTTTACAAATACTAATGTTGAACATCTCATTGAGAGAAAATCTAATTTGGTTGTGTTTGAGAAAATATGTGAAATATTTAAAAATACACCAGAGCTAGCAGAAGTTCCTTTAAAGATGGTGAAGCAGAAGGAGCTGGAGCTCACCTCCTCTCACAGACATACCAAGATCATGACTAACTGCGGAACAACTAGTGATAAAAGTCATCTGTCAGTGGACATTTAGGTTGTTTCCATGTCTTGGCTATTGTAAATAGTGCTACTATGAATATTGAGGTGCATGTATCTTTTTGAATTAAGGTTCCCTCTAGATATATGCCCAAGAGTAGGATTGCTGGATCCTATGGTAAGTTAATTTTAGTTTTTTGAGGAATCTCCGTACTATTTTCAATAATGGCTGCAGCAAACTACATTCCCACCAACAATGTAGGAGGGTTCCCTTTTCTCCACACCCTCCCCAGCATTTATCATTTGTGGACTTTTTCATGATGGCCATTCTGACTGGTGTGAGATAATACTTCATTGAAGTTTTGATTTGCATATCTCTGATAATTAGCAATATTGAACATTTTTTCATGTGCCTATTGGCCATTTGTATGTCTTCATTGGAGAATTGCTTATTTAGGTCTTCTGCCCATTTTTGGATTGGGTTATTTGTTTGTGTTTTTTTATTAAGTTGTATAAGCTGTTTATATATTCTGGAAATTAAGCCCTATCGGTCTCATCTTTTGCAAATATTTTCTCCTGTTCTGTAGGTTGTCTTTTTGTTTTACTTATGGTTTCCTTTGCTGTGCAAAAGTTTAATTAGGTCTCATTTGTTTATTTTTGCTTTTATATCTATTCCTTGGATAGACTGCCCTAGGAGAACATTGCTGAGATTTGTCAGAGAATGTTTTGCCTATGTCTTTTTCTAAGAGGTTTATAGAGTCTTGTCTTATGTTTAAGTCTTTAAGCCATTTCAAGTTTATTTTTGTGTGTGGTGTGAAGGAGTATTCTAACTTCATTGATTTACATGCAGCTGTCCAGTTTTCCCAACACCAGTTGCTGAAGAGACTGCCTTTACTACACTGTATGTTCGTGCCTCCTTTGTCAAAGATTAATTGACCAAAAGTTTGTGGGTTTTTTCTTTGCTGTCTGTCCTGTTCCATTGATGTCTATTAGCAGCATTCTTGATCATCTCAATAGATGCAGAAAAGACATTCAATAACATTCAGTATGTTACCCACATATGTCTATGGGTATTTGTGTATGTGTGTATTAAGAGTAGAAGAAACTTTACTTAGCCTGCTTGTGGTGTGTCTACCAAAACTTAATGCACGTAATGGTACTTAATTTTTAACTTCAGAAGCATTTTAAACAGTGATGCCCACTATCACCACTACTGCTCAAATCATAAATTACTGGTGGTCCTGGTCTATGTAATATGATTTTCTTTTCTTAGCTCGTGGATTACTGGATTACTTGGATGTGACCTTAATGGCTTTCAAATATTTAGTACTTTTATCCTTTTTTGATTTGTTTTACTTTTGTTAATTTCTGTCTTTTAGCTTTATAGGACTGTGAGGAGAGAAGATAGTCTTAGAATATCAATTGTGTGGAATTTGTGGAAGCTTTATTTCTGTGGTACATTACATAGTTAATTCCCCTTGCTGACATATACCCTTTGTATGTATATATTTTTTTCAGTGAGGGACTGTAAAATTTCTGTGTCCATGAGTTATAAAAATGTAATTAATTCTGACTCTTTAGTGATAGTCTGACCAGGCATATAATGAAGTACAAGGTAGTTTTCCCACACTGTCTAAATATAATTATTGTCTGATTTCTGTCACATATTTCTATGAATAAGTCTGCCATCAATCTATTTGGTGAAGTTTCCTTACAGAAAATTAGTCTTTTTCTGGAAAATTAAAAATTTTTTCTTTGCTGCTGAAAGTAGCAAAGTTCACATGTAGAGATGTAGATTAGGCATTCAGTGGATTTTTTTTAACCTGAAGATTCACATCGTTAGTTCTAGGAAAATTTCAGTTTTTATAGCTTCAAATATTACCTCTTTATGCTCTTTCTATTTTTTGTTTTGTTTTGTTTTGTTTTTTTCTTTCTGGAATTAGGCAGATAGATGAGCTCCTCAAATTGTTCTTCATTATCTCTTAATCTCAATCTCTCTCTTCTCTCTCTATCTCTCTGTTAGCTTCTGGGAGATTTCCTCAATTCTGTCTTCCAACTCATTAATTTTGTGTTTAAATTTCTTTAAACAATATTGACCCTATAGTTTAAGGGATTTTTAAATTTCTCTAATTTTATTTTTTTCATTCTCAAATTTCTATTTTGTTCTTTTTCCTGTCTGCTGTTTTATAACTACATATTATTTTTTTCCTAAAAGCTTTTCTCTTTTTATACTTTGAGATACATACATACATACTCTTAACATTTTCTTAAATTACTTTGTTAACTTAATTTTCTGGGTTCAAATTCTCTCCCATTGGAGGCAGTGAACCGTCTTACATATTTATCAGTTTATTGTGTGTTTTCTCTTACTCCTGCTATTTCATAATGTATGCTTCAGGAGGACATTGATTTTTAACTACTTTTTTAAAAACTTTTTCCTCAGTGCTTGGCAGAGTTCCCAGCATATAGTAGGTATTCAATAAATATTTGTTGCATCAATAATACATGTACTTTTGTTCTTTCTAAGTATTGTTTGTAGACTTATCCTGTATGGGTTTGTCTATATAATTGCTTTATGTTTATTGCTGCCCTGGGCCTATAAGGTGCATGGCTTGAACACGGTAAGTGTTTGGCTTAAAACCCTTGGCCTGTGTGTTGGCACATGCTCATGCCATACCCCACTGACTTTTCACCTGTGCTAGGCTATAGTCTGGTAGTTTGTTTCTGCCCCTTTTCCTGGAATAAGGTACAGATCTGGCTCCAGGGTTTATATAGGTCTAGCTTGTGACCTTATAGCCCATATTTGGTTCTGTGTTCATGGGTTACATGACTAGATTTTCAATTGCTTTCTTTTACTTCCTTTTACTTTTTCTAAGTTACCCTGTTCTGCTTCATGGATATATACCTATTAGTTTATGGATTTGTCTCCATATTTGAAACAAAAAAATAACCATTATCTATCATTTCTATGTTTTGGGAATAGAGGTAATTTTTATGTGCTTTACCCTCTATCTTCAACTAGAAAAGAAAGTTTGTTTTTGTCCATAAAATCCGAAACTATGTATAAATTTCCTTATTTCAGCCCAAAAGAAAACTAAGTACTTTTCTAGGTGCTTTTTGGAGCTATAATAGATAAATTTGTACTCTGAATGAAGGCATGTACCCTGCTTAAACTCCAGAATTCACATATATGTGTGTAGTAAACAGGAACAGTAATTCTTATGTTAAATATAGTTCATGAAAATTAAGTACTGTAAGTCTGAACCATGAACGCCTTCAGGTAGGAGGGCTTAGAAGTCTTTAGTCATAGATAATGGTCCTCAACGCTTGGAAGTGACCTGCGTGTGGATCTGCTTAAGACATGGCTCAGTGTGGTGGTAAACAACACAACATGAATGCATTTACTTAAATAATGAAACTAGCCAACTTAAAAAACAAAAAATGTTGTTCTATTTCTTATAGTGGAATAAGAGTAGCTCCTCTTACAGACTGGTGATTTAACAAGATTGATACCACAGATTATTGCATCAAATCCTTACACTTTAGAAGGTAAGTTAGCCATTTATGATGGTCTTCTTTCACCTTAAACTTCTTAAGTCCATCTTCTTTCAGGCCTACTTTTCTGTTTAGGGATAGAGTAAAAATAGGTTAAAACAAGGGGTACTTAATCACTTTCAACATAATTTAGACAACAGTAGGTGTTTATAAAAATGCCAAATATGATTCTGGAAGAGAGTGAGCTTTCCTATGGGGTGAACAACCTACACTTTAATTATAGAGTTTTTGGTCCTCATATCAAAATTTCTTTTTTCTGTTGATCAATATCTGCTTCCTGGTTTCTTTTCAAGCTTCTAATTGGAATCTGTCATCCTCTTAAATTTAATAAAATTTATGTAGCTTCCAAGTAAAGCATTTCTGAAATCTCAATTTTTTTCTGAAAAATTTTTAGATAAATTAGGAAAAAATAACACTTTCTACTCTGGACTCTTCCCATTAACACGTAGTATTCATAAAGTGCTCTTAATACCCTCAACTATTTTCTCACATAATTTCTCATATGGTACTATATTAATACATATGAATTTAAGTCATGTGATATGTATCTGTTTTGTCCTTTCATACTTGTTGATAGTGTCTTTGTGGTTATGCCTTACACTATTAATGCATCTGGGTAAATACTAAACATTCCATTAATTTATCTGTACATCCAGCTCTATAATACCAAGAATATACTTGATTGATTTAAACTGTTGCATTTAATCTGGAGATTTGATGTCATATAACTGCAGCTTAGCATAAGTTACCAAAGAGACCTATTATTTTCATATATTTTATGTTACTATAAAGTACAAGGCGCATAGTAAATATTTTTGGAAGAATATGGTGATTCTGGAAATTTATGTCAAATTGAGAAAAGCCAACTTTAATAACTATCTATTTTTAAAGTAATATAAGTTCACTTATTGAACAAATAATTCAAACAATGTAGGATATAACAGAAATAGTAATAGTATCTAGTCCTACTTGTCTGAGGTAAACAATACTAAAATTTGGTAATACATTCTAGAAATATCTAAATTGTTCTTTTTCTCTTCCTGCTTGATTCTTAAAATGTACCCCTATTTGATTTCATTTCATGTTAATTTTCCTGTGTGATTTGCTATTTGTTCATGGTCCTCTTTGGCAACACAATCTACTTTCAAATTTTATATCTTTCCAGTTATATAAGAGTTCCTGGTATGTTTTGCCAGATGTGGCATCTATCATTAGCTAGTCAAAAATGATAGTACTGTTGCTTTTTCTTTTGATGTGTAGCAACGGGTAAACTACTAGAAGATGAATCATAGGGACTTAAATAATGAACGTTGTAATATATTACATTACACGTAGAGTACCTGCCACAAACAGGTAAATTATACTTTGATACTTTCCCACTGAATAATACTTTAGCCTAAAAGATTTTATCACAATTCCAGTTGTACAGTCTGTACTACTGTAAAGTACTGCATTTTTTTCTTAAAGAAATCAGTACTTGTTACCTTCAGGTTACAGTTAAAAATATGGACTTATTTGAATTAGTTTGAGTATGTCATGGTATCTCGTGAATGTATTTTTAAAAAATTATTATTATAAAAAATTCAATGTAAGTCCAACTTAACTATATAAGAAACTTACAGCTGAGAACCTGAGTAAACAACAGGATAGTCAATATTTCAACTTCTATGTGTTTAACAAAGGATTATGGAATTGTCCCGCAAGCATAAGCTAAATCATGAAAATTTACATTTTCCTTCTGCAGGACAGTTCCTTCTAACATTATTCTCTGAACAACAGCTCGTTTTCTTGTGCCAGTATTCTATTCCCTGAACTGCAGCTTGGCAGCAGCCAGGTCTCAAATTTCAACCACATGTATTTCAGAAAATCAAAAGATCCTTATTTGGCACTTTAGTCACATATCTTTAAAAGCAGTGTTTGTGCGTCAGATTTAAAAATAATTGAAACCAGGGGGTTCAAAAAACCAAACTTTTCTTCCAAGATGTTTCAATTGCAACTGATTCCAAAAACATTGAAAGCAAGAGAATGGAAACGAGAATAGAAACTGCATGCAGCCTGCAGCTTCATAAACTGACAGCACCAGCAGAAATGGGTTCAAAATGTGCACTTGATCCCCAAGCCAGGATGGGGAGCCTTGTAGTGCCTTGACCCTGTTTGCACATTGCCTGCCGGAAATCAGTCCTACGGTGTTGCAAGTCTGCGGGTGGATATGTTGGCCCACGAGATCATTTTCTCTAAGACTCATACCCTAAAATGGGAACATATGTAGCCATTTTGGGTTGGTTATCCAGTATTTAAAAATCACATTAAAAATCATATGCATATATATTTCATGGTCACAATTGATTATCCATTCCTCAGATTTGCCTCTTTTTTTTTTTTTTTTGGAGGGATTCTTGAGGCATGTTTTTGTTACAACCTTGAAAAATCCACTGAGGCTGTGCTTATGTCCTTGTGAGCAGCATAGTTTGGAGTTTTGTTTCAGTGCTCAGTATTTGTCAAGTTGACCTAATCATGTGAAAACATACTATATACTTGCATTAAGACCTGTTCTATATTTGTTGGCTTTAAAATAAGTTGAAAAGAACCAAGTGCTTTTAAGAAAAAAAAAAAAAACCCTTACTGTAAAATGCAGATAAAGGACATAGAGTGATTAGCAAGAGTCCTTGTAGATTTACAGCTCATGCACCCCCCATTGTGTGCAGTAGGGTAGCAATAATCTTTCTAACCCAAAGGAGCAATTAGTATTCTCTTCCTAAAGAGACGCCAAGAAGGAACTTTACTTTACCTATAGATGAAATAGGATAATAGAGCTATATAAAAATGTTGAATAAAGAGAAAGTGATTCAATTTTTATGCAAATGTGTTTGTTGTTAACTCTAATGTTTCATATGTAAACCTTCTTTCATGTAATTAAGGGGCATAAAATCCTGGTTATTTTGATGAGACCTTTTATTTTAGACCACAATTCTAATTAAATAATTTTGTGGTTCTGCCAGCTTCCATCCATTTTTTATTCCAAACATTATTCATATTATGTAGATTTACCTTTACAGAAAACTACTTCAATTGTTCACTGATCAGAAAACAAAACAAAACAAAACAAGCAAACAAACAAAACTCTCTCATTAAATCACCATTTGCTTCTACTCAGGCATATCCAAACACCTTCGCCTGGAAGAAAGACTCCTCACAATTTTACAGTTGGCCTTCAAATCCAGTTCCAGTCTTAAACCCACCCCATCATGCCCTCCCCTCCCCCTTGCCCATTTTCATTACACAGCAGAAAGTTCTATTTTTCCTAGCAAAGCATATTGCAAAGAGAACAGACTTCAGAATTCAGTAAACCAAGATTGAAATTTCAGTGTCATCACTTACGAGTTCTGAAATCTTGGAAAAATCACTTAATATTTTAAAAATATCTCTGTGACACATATCTCTAGGATGATTGTACTTCCAAATGAGAAAATCCAAAGGACACATTTTTGAAAACTATAATATGAAGTACCATTAATTCTCAAAGTGTATCAGAGAACTATCTTTTTTATTTTCATTGTTTTATATTTAAAAATGGCTCCATGCTTATGCATGTTTACTTGAAGTCCAGCTCCACAATTTACTCGCTAACTTAAGTAACTTAGTATCTATGTGACACTTTTTCTCATTTGTAAAATGAGAATAATAATAATGACTCCCTCAAAAAGTTCTTATGAAAATTCTGAGTTAACTCTCATAACAAATTAAATTAGGAATTAATATTTGAATAAATGCCTGGAAGAGTACCTCCTACAAAGGAAATGCTTTGTAAGTGCTAAATGAATAAGCACTGAATTAAACAAAAGAAATAACTTTCTTTACTTAAGGTCTTATTAGCAAATATGCATTGTTGCTTTCTAAGAGAGAGTATAATAGAATTTCTCAATATTATTTCCTCAAGAAAAATTTCTTTTGAAGAGAACCTTGGAAAATCCTATGTTTTACCAATGGTGTTTAATTTTTCCTTAACAAATAGTTCATTTTCTCACTGCCTGACTTTATTAGAGAATAATATGCACATTGACAAGACCTGCTAATTTGCATAGCATTGGAAATAATCTTTTAAAAATTTTAATAAACTTTATTTTTAGAACAGTTTTAGATTCATAGCAAAGCTGAGCAGAAAATACAGAATTTCTACATACTGCCACTGCCACACCTATACAAGCTTCCAACTTTGGACATCCCATGGTACATTTGTTACAATTGATGAACCTATATGGACACATCATTATCATCCCAAATCCATAGTTTTTATGAGGATTCACTCTTGGTTTTGTACATTCTGTAGGTTTTTAAGAAATGTATAGTAACCCATATCCATCATTGTAATATTGTACAGAAGAGCTTCACTGCCCTAAAAATCCTCTGTGATCTGCCTGTTAATCCCTCCCTCGCCCCTAACTCTTGCAACTCCTAAACATTTTACTGTTTCCATACTTGTGCCTTTTTCAGAATGTCATATGGTTGGAATTATACAGCATGTAGCCTTCTCAGATTGGCTTCTTTCACATAGTGTATGTATTTCAGTTTCCTCCATTTCTTTTCATGATTTGATAGCTTATTTCTTTCTAGCATTGAGTAATATTTTATTATTTGGATGTCCCACAGTGCATTTATCCATTTGCCTTCTAAAGACATCTTGATTGCTTCCAAGATTTGTCAATTATGAATAAGGCTGCTTTCAGTTTATTTGGGCAAATACCAAGAAGCATGATTGCTAGATTATATGCTAAGAGTATGTTTAGATTTGTAAGAAACTGCTAAATTGTTTTCCAAATTGGCTGTTCCATTTTGCATTCCTACCAGCAGTGAATGAGAGCTCTTGTTATTTCACATACTTAATGGAATTTTGTGGTATTGGTGTTTTGGATTTTGATTATTCTAATAGGTGTATAGTGGCATATACTTTTTATTGTATCTTTTTGTAATATCGATCCCTTTATCATCTTGTAATTTCCCTCTTTATCCCTGATAACTTTCCTTGCTCTGAAGACTGCTTTGTCTGAAGTTAATATAGCTGCTTCTTCATTCTGTTAATTAGTGTTAACATGGTATATATTTCTCCATCCTTTTAATTTATAATAGTCTTTATATAAAAGTGGGTTTCTTCCAGACAATGTATAGTTAGGTCTTTGTTTTTCTTTTTGGGGGACTCCTCTCTGACAGTGTCTCTATTTTTCTAATTGGTGTATTTAGACCATTTATGTTTAAAGTAGTTACTGATATAATTCAATTAATATCTGTACTGTTTGTTACTGTTTTCTATTTGTTGCCCTTGTTCTTTGTTCCTATTTTTGTCTTTCACACTTTTTCTGACTTTCATGGTTTTAACTGAGCATTTTTTATGATTATATTTTCCCTCCTTTCTTATATAAATTAGACTTTTTTATTACATTTTTAGTGTTTGCTCAAGAGTTTGCATATATATATTTATAACTAATCCAAGTCTACTTTTAGATAACACTGTACTGCTTCATTTGTAGTGCAAATACCTTATCATTAACAACAATTCCTAATTTCCCTCTTGTTTCTTGTATCATTGCTATCATTTATTTCACTTATACATAAATATACAGAATTGTTTCTAATATTATTTTGAATGAAGTATTACTTGTCAGCTCAATTAAGAATAAGAAAAAGAAAAGTTTTTATTTTGTTTATTTATTTTTCCTGTTCTTTCTTTATGTAGATCTGCATTACTGACATACATAATTTTCATTCTTGCTGAAGAACTTCTTTTAACATTTCTTGTAAGACAGATCTACTGACAACAGGTTCCCTCAATTTTTGTTTGTCTGAAAAATTCTCCTTCATTTTTGAAGGACAGTTTCAAAGGGTACAGATTTCCAGGTGGGTGGTGTTTTTTTTTTTTTCTTTTTTTTTTTCTTTCAACACTTTAAATATTTCAGTTTACTTTGCTTGCTTGCTTTGCTTCTGAGAAGTCAAATGTAATTCTTATCTTTACTCCTCTGTAGTTAAAAATATTTTCTCCCTCTGGCTTCTTTCAGGACCTTTTCTTTACCTTTGGTTTTCTGTAGTATGGATCATATTCCTAGGAGTAGTTTTTCCTTTGTTTTTCTTTTTGCTTTTTTGTATTTATCCTGCTTGGTGCTCCCTGAATTTCCTGGGTAATTGGTATATATGACATTAATTTAGGGAAATTCTCAATCATTATTTCTTTGACTATTTATTCTTTTCCTTTCTCTCTTCTTCTGAGATTCACATTAGGTATATGTTGCACCTTTTGTAGTTGTCCCACAGTTCTTATATGTTCTGTACTTTTTTACTTTTTTTTCTGTTGTTTTTTTTTTTTTTTATAGTTTTGGAAGTTTCTGTTATCGTATCCTCAAGCCCTGAGATCCTTTCCTGAGCCATATCTAGTCTACTTGTGTGCCCATCAAAGTCATTCTTCATTTCTGATACACTGGTTTTGATGTCTAGCATTTCTTTTTGATTCTTTCTTAGGGTTTTCATCTCTCTATTTATATTATCCATTTTATCTACTCTTTCAATTTTGTCTCCTTTTCCAGTTTGTCTACTCTTTCTTTCAGCATATTAACCACAGTTTAAGAGCAGTACTCCTGCTATTTCTGACTTTAGTTCTGGTGTTTGCTCAGTCTCTTTAAACTTTTTTTTTTCTGCCTTTTAGTATGCTTAGTAATTTTTTGTTGACCCGTGGACATGATACACTGGGTTAAAGGAACTATAGTTAATAGGCCTTTATTAATGTGGTGTTTAGGGAGAGGGAAAGGTGAACCATCTATATCACTATGATTAAGTCTCAGATTTCTGGTGAGCTAGTTTCTCTGGACTGTGAATTTCGCCAGTGCCTCTCAGTTGTCTTATACCCTCTCAGGTGGGCTAGACTGGCTAAAGTAGGCTGGAGTTGGAGCTGCCTTTCTGCAGATAGGTTAAGTTCTGATAAAACCCTATTCGATTAGTTTTTGGTAAAATAGTTTCTCTTGAGATCAGGCCTTCTTAAGAAGAACAGAATGCTCTAGTGTATTTCAAAATGGTTACTTTCCCCCTCCCCCTGCTAGAAGAATAAGGAGATTTTTCTGATATTCACTGTGAAAACCTGTGAGCTCCTAGAGGTACAACTCACAAAAGTATGTGAATTCCCCTATGACTGTGTCCCCCTTGGAGTCTTTAGTTTGCAGGCTAGTTCACTGTGAGCCTCCAGCAATTTGTCCATCACGGTTTAGATTTTCCTACCCTGGACTGGTTCCCATGGGAGTATTTGCTAGTAGGTTTCTGCTTTGGTAAGTGCTGGTTCTCTGTATCTATCTGCCTGTCTCTAATTTTGGGGATAGTATTTTGCCTTGTGATCTCACTTCTCTGATGGATCAAATTTTATAATTTGT
Organism: Vicugna pacos; assembly: GCF_048564905.1. Taxonomy (NCBI): domain Eukaryota; kingdom Metazoa; phylum Chordata; class Mammalia; order Artiodactyla; family Camelidae; genus Vicugna; species Vicugna pacos. Next base: position 31,490,366 of record NC_132988.1, read on the forward strand.
TCAACTTTTTACTTGTTAGCATGAAGTGGTGATTTCTAAGCTCCCTACGTGCTGACCAGAACTTAAGTAGCAATATCCTTTCTTCATTAAAAAAAAAATTATTAGAGTCAATGGTCTACAAAAATTAACAGTGTATAATTACTGAAAATAGGACTTGTACTTAATACTATTAGTTGTATTTCTAGATAAAAGAGTTTTTAATTTTTAGACGGTATATAGTACTTGAGGTTGGACTAATTTTCCAATATATTTTATTATTTCTAAAATTACTTTTTGATATATTTTATGCCTTTCATTTCTCCTTTGTTGCAGGTATTTTATCTTCACTATTTCTCTATATTTCAATGTCTTCTTGAAAGACACTGGGATTGTTTTTCTAATCTTGACAAAATTAAATTTAACATACATTTTAATTTAAATAATATAAAAATCAGCTTAATAATCAACTTTTGTTTCTGTTTTTGAAAGCTTTCATTGAAAGATTTTATTGTGGAGAAGTTCAACCAACTGTGAAATAATATAATTTATGCTATTTTGTAATATATAATACATTAATCTCATTTCTGCTTTTTTGGTACACTTTAACTACAATTGGTACTACTCTTTCAAGTACATATTCTAACAGCTGTTACTTATAATATATTGGATGATTTTGTATTTTTTGGTTATCTCTTATAATATTCATAAGTATCCTTTGCTTAAACTATTAAATAATCTGGCTACTGTAAACATTAGAACCATCTGTAGTCTATGCACATAGTTTTTCTTCCCAGTGTGTTTATAGGTTTTTGGAAAAACAATGAACTTATGGAATTTACTCAGTTTTGTTAGCAAAATATTGTAGCCAATAAATAGGGTCTCAAAATTTTTTTATGTCATATATGTTTATATTATGGTCTTTTATCTTTTGATTTATCAAGTTAGAAAGTATAAGTCTAATAAGCTCATGGAACCTAAAAGAAGGTCATTTATCTTTTAGAATAAGCTGAACTTTGAAATTGTATCTTCAATGAAAAATACATGAATAGACTCATTCTAAATCTGAACTAGGGGTGACACATACTTCATCAGTCTGAAGGTTGTACAGCATCAAATACTCAGTGTAAGCCTGACTCCAAAAAAGATAGTATTGTTAGTTCATTTTTCTCATTTTCTTGAATATCTCATAAATCTTGGACAGACATGTCTATGTAATTATTTTGCCAGTGGTGGCTAGATTTTTTTTTTTACCATCACAGAAAGAATTCAGAGATGGGATGCAGAGGTTAAGAAAGTAAAGTGAGGATTTATTAAGGGATAGATAGTATACTCTAAAGGGGAGAGCGGGCAGGCTCAGGTGAGCAGCTGCCCTGAGTTTCTTTGGCAAGTTGGCTACATAGAGTGTAAAAATGAATGAACGGACTATTCATTGGGGTAGGAAGGGTTTGGGATCATATTCCCTGATTCTCATCCCAACTCCATTTTCCCAAAGAGAGGAGAGATTTTTGTCCTTATTCAGTCTGGATCAGAAGTGTCATGGCGTTGGTGCATGATGGGTACTTCTAATCTGCAAGGCTAAATTTATTGAAATGAGGGCATAATGAGCCAAAGGTTACATTCGGACACTGGAGATCTCTGCTTTTTCCCACCTTTCTTTGTTGGCCTCCAGACCACTTGTCACCCCAAAATATGTGACTTGTTATCAGCCCAGAGGTTCCTGCTTTTCTTTCTCTGCCCAGGGCCCCCTGCTGTTTACAGGATGTATGGTTTCCTGTATTTGACCTGTGGCCCTCGTTTCTGCCCAATTCCTGCCGGTTGGCCTGCGTCCCCCTTTCTTTGCTCATATCTAGCTCTCTGCCTGCTCTAACGATAATACCTAAAGACAAAATAAGTTGTTGACAAATGCCCTTAAACTATATTGTTGTATTCATTTGTGACTTCTCTTCAATAAGCACTGGTAAACACACATAATTTTTAAGAGAGAATACATATTTAAAAACTGTACAGCAACCAAAAATATTAAGTAGTGTTTTCCAAGGTGAGGTAAACATACCAGTTGTAGAATGTGAAAATATTAGGAACAGTCATATGAACACACTTGTTTTTAGTTTTAATTGCTACTTATCTGTTTTATGCCTATTAGAAAAAAATAAGCACATCCAAATCTTGATTTTATGTGATATAGAAGGATATCTTGGGAAGAGTGAACCCTTAAAAAGAAAATTCTAACTAAATGATAGTACACTTTCTGTAAAGGTATGACAAAATGATAAAGATCAGTTAAGCGTGCAAGTTTGGGGAACAGTGCATTGGGAGTCAATAGCAGTATTAAAATAACATTTCATTTTGTAATACAATTAATTTCACTAGCCTGTCTTCCTGGTGTATTTAGTTCTAATGTAATTCACATAAATCAGGTTGATATGTATTAGTCAAGTTCAGGTTCAGGTAAGAGTCTCAAAGCTCGTTACTGCCATACAAAGAGTGAAGGAAAACAAAAATCCCTAACTTGAATTTATTCAGTGAAACAATTTTGGTGGAAGTGCTTTGCAACCTCATACTATCGTACACCAAAAAAAGGAATGCAGATACATACTGCACCTGATCCTGGAAGTTGTGTATCGACTGAACCCTCTAGCTCTCTAGTGATTGATCTCTCCCCTCTAACTTCCTCTGAAATAAAACCACTTAACTTTAGTGCTGCTCAGTCTCACCGATACCTTCCCTCCCTCAGTACATACGTAACCCATATCCTCAAAACTGTCAAGTTTTTTAACATGGAGACAATCTTAATAAGTTTGTGGTATACATTTAGCAAAAGCAGTACTGAAGGAGGTCTGGAAAAAAGAGCACATTGGCTTTATTCATACACATTATTCATATAACCGTCTTTTACAGCTATACAAAGTCTTCTGTGTTCTCTACTTCTTATAATAATTTGTGCTTAATTGTCTGACTATCAAGATTTTTTTTAAGTTTATTGCCACTCAATAACATTTATTTGTACATTAACTTGTGACACAAAGGAATATTGTACTGTATTGCAATGGAAACAACTTTGAAGTTTGAGTCCTAAAACTTTTTAATCTTCATGGAGGAATATGATCATCTTGGGAAAGGAGTGGATTATTTAGGACGGGGATATGCCCAGATTTCTGTGCTTGAAGAGGAAGTAACAGAAAAGATAACTTGATGTAAGCCTAGAAGTATTACTTTGTAAATCGCTGCACCGTTGGTATGTAATCTGTACCTTTCTCCTACCACAGGAGATGTCTTAGGCATCTCTTTGACTTCCCAGATGGCACTGGAATCTGTTTTCTTAGATTCTTTTGGTTCTGTTTGTTCTTTCATCAAATGTTATTTTAGTGAATATGCTTTATAAAGGAATTAAAAGTTTACAAGATTTTCTTTTTAATAGCAAACATATGAAGTGATTTGCTTCTTAACCTCAGAGCAGTTTTCATTTCATAATAATAGCCATTTAAATATGAAACTGATCTTAAGGATAATCTTTGACCAGTTTTCTGGATGATCAATTTGTGAAACATTAAGTTTTTTTTTTTTTTTTGCCACTTGATAAAATTTAACAACACACCTGTGTCTCGCATGTGACTGTACATATGTAATCTGCAGGTAAAGAGAGAGAAGAAGGGGTAAAGGAGGAGTGGGAGGATTTCTTTTCAAGGAAAAGAAAATGTCTTAGTATAAAAATGCATGTATATGAAACTAAGTCATCAGAAAAATGTGGATATCTGTACATGATTGGAAATAGAGAAGCTAAATTGATTTACAATAGAATGAATAGGGTTATTTGTGGATATGGTAAGACAGGAAAAAAGGTGGTCCAAGTTGAAGAGAGGCATGCAATTCATCAACAGCTGAGGTTTATAATATTACATTTTAGGTTGTTAATGCTCTTATCTTATGATGTGTACTTTGGGAGGACAGGTAAAGAACTGTTGAGAGAATCCAGTTGTTTTGAAAAAGCTTGGCATAGTAACAAGAGGGCTGTAGAGTATGAAAGTACAGCAGAGACCGTGAATTTGAATAGGAGCTCCAGTGTAAGGCCCTTAATGACTGACCAATCAAACTCTGCCTGAACAGACACCAACACGGGAAGGCTCATGGCCTGAGGGAAGGAACATCTCAGTAGAGACGAGAGGATCCAGGGGACAGCATATAGAATCAGGGGTTTTTCCCCTCTTCCACATGACAATCCTGCAGCAGCACAGGTGCTAATTAGAGAGCACTCAACACAAATTACTTAAAATGATAAGGAAATGTACTGACACATGCTACTTAAAGTCTTCAGGCAGAGAGGGCTTCAGGGTGGTTTGTGGTCTTCTTCACTGAACATGATGCTCTTGATTCTATTCTCTGCATACTGACATCATCCTGGACTAGTAGCTAGATGGCTGCAGACACTCTGGGTCTCCTCTCCATGTAGGCTAATGACCAGAGAAAGGGAGTGGCCACTTTTTTATGTCTCTCTCCTGAGAGCAAGACTACTTTTCACAAGGAGTCTTTGGAGATATTTTTTCCCTGAATTTTATGTGTCTTAATTTTTACATGCTCATCTCTCAATCTATCCTTGAACCAATGGATTTCCATAATTCCATCAGGGAAAGGTATAGAGCGTCCCGTTTCCCTGAGCGAGTACCCCCAGGGCTGCTCCATAGTGGGAAAGCGTTATCAGTGTGAGACCCACAGTGAGTCCAGTCATCCTCAGTTAACATATTTGGAAGAAGATGGGTGAGAAGAAAGAATGCTTGGAAACTGACCAAGAGCCTAACAGGGTATTTGTAACTAAAATTACTTAATATTCCCCACAAAATGACTCATTTAAAGCAGTATGACCTTTAAGTGCACGTATAAGTCTTCATTTTCCAAGTCCACCATCCAGCCTACATCAGTGGGAATCCAAAACTCCTCTTTGTTTTTTCTACACTTTATTTATACTATGCAAATTTTGACCTGGTTACTGTAGGTTTATTTCTGTTCCTTTATGGCATATTTTTTTTTCTGGAAACTTTTTAGGATCTTTTCTTTTTCCTTAACATTCTAAAATTTCACAAGGCTTTATCTGGGTCTAGATACTTTATTAATTGGCACATGTCACACTTAGTAGGCTCTTCTAATATACATTTATGTTTTTATATGAATTTAAAGATTTTTCTCTCTAATTTTTTATGGATTTATTGTTAGGTATTAACCTTTTAGACCGAGCCTCTACATCATATTTTTTCTCTCATGTTTCTCATCTTGTCTTTTGTAATATATTTTGAGACATTTTCTGCATTTTATATCATAGACTCTCTATTGAGTTATTAATCTTTATATATTTTAATTTCTTAAGAGATTTTTCTTGTTTTGTTTTTGTTCCTCTTTCATAACTTCCTAGTCTTGCTTTACAAATGCAATGTACCTCTGTAAGAAATCCATTAAGAAATTTAAAAATATTTTCTTTTGTTCCCTGAATTATTCTGATTCTCCTGAGACCAGTTATCTGTTTATTTTGTACCTTCTTTTTTAAAGTGTTCCCATGCTTTTAGATCCTAGTTGTCCATTTATATTGCAAGTTGGAGAACCAGACTGATTTTTCTAGGTGGCTCTGGAATTCCTCTGCTCTCTGTTTCCTGATAGGACACTCAAGTAGGAGGATGATTAATGAGGAACCCCATATTCCTGGATGAATTGAGTTCACTGCCAGGTTCTGTTTAGGGCTAGGGGATGAGATGACATCTTTCAGATTGTGTTTCCCATGTGTGAATCTGGAGTAACAGTGCCAATTCTAAAAGGCAGAGCTTCCCTCATTTAAAAAAAAATTTATAGAAAAGATACATGGTTTTTTTACTTGGGGATAAACATTGCTGTACTTGCCATTCTGAGAATGAAATGGAAGTGAACCACTGCTTCCTTACATGTTCAGCTAATCCCACCCTCTGTATCACGTCAGCTGACTCTGAGGGAGGATCTTCCCCTGGGTTCCTGTGGACATGTACTCTCATCTCAAATGCAGCCCCTCACAGCATATTCTGGGATGCAATTTCCCCCTCTTCATTTTATCATAGAGTACACACTTTTATTTTACTTTATTTATTTCATTTTATTCTTTCCAGACATACTGAGATTTTGTATTTGCTTGATGAATCTCTTTCACACTTCCCTTGCTGCCTTTTTGCAGTTGTACACTGTCATTCTATGGAGATGTGAGAGGCTGACTATGCTCAGTGCAACATAAATTTATTGTTTCTTCATTGTGCCAGACACTATTCCATACGTAAGCACTGAAGTAAACTATGTGTTTACTTCTAAAATATGTCTTAGACTCACAAGCTTACAGTGGGTGGAGGCATGGATGGTGATGAGATCGGGGAGCAGTTTTTTTTTTTTATTTTAATAAAAATTATCTGAAGGGGTAATAAGTGATCTGAAAGAAGAAATAGAAAGTGCTTCAAAGACACCCAACATGAGCCAAGGAATCTGCTTAGAGCACAAGCTATTTAAATTAAGAGAGGAGAGGTGGCTAAGAGACAGGTAGGTTAAAATAACATTCTGTGGCAAAGAGGGTGAACTACAGGGCTGCCAGCAGAAGCAGATAGAGAGTCTTCCGTATATTGGGAAAAGCAGAAAGAAGTTGGTTAGCAGGACCTTGAGTGTGTGAGACTAGAAAGACAGTGAGCCCTGTGGATTCAGTCAGTTTTGTTGAAGGTTTTGACTGTTACTCCAAGAGTAATTAATATAAAGCATTTGAAAGCTTGTAATCAGTGGAGTAACAAGCACTTTAGAAAGCTCACTGTGCTGACATCATGAAGAATGAATTTGAGGGAAAAAAGCCTGGATATATGGCCATCAGTGAGGGAAGCTTCCGGAAGCTCATGTAGTCTAGACAGACTGATCGTGGTCTAGAATCTTGGCAGTAGTGATGAAACCAAGTGGAAGGATTTGATAGATATTTGTGTGGTGGTGGGTCGTTATATAGAGTTTAATGACTTTCTGGAAATGAGAAATGAGGAAGAGGAAGGATTTTTAAAGCTGATCTTCAGTCAGGCTGTTTTCATCTCAGAGTGTAGAGTGAAACCTGAAATAGAGGCAGGTATGCAGGGAAAGTACAGATGCTAATGATGTGTTCAGTGTAGGGCATGTTGAGCTCAGCTAAACTGAGTCAGCAAGAGAAAGAAAAACTGACAAAAATTCCTGAGGGGTTGAGGGTCAGGCCTAGTGCCACTGGCACACTGGTGTTAATATTCTTAACTGGGTTGCTCTTCATATGGAAAGCTGAAACTTTTTTCTTTTCATCAAAGATCAAAATCTATCTGGGCAACTCTAACTAAACTCATAACATCAATTACATACCTTATAAAAAGTAGAAAAACTGACTGTTTAATACAAGGTTTATGTATTTACTACAAGTAAAAAAAATAAATGAATTAAATAAGAAATGTAGCTATTTATATCTTTATATCTCTTGGTATAAAGATAAAGAGGCAGATGTATAGTAGGGGAAAGTTTCTAAAAAGGCATATTAGAGGGTTTTTTAAGGATGATGGCTTAGGGTCTTTGAGATTTTCTGGAAAACTATTTCCAGGGAAGTGTGGATATGGACTGTGTATTTTGTCTGAGAAATATAGATAGATAGATAGAGAGATAGAGATATCTATATAGATATAAAATGAGTTTTTCTTGATGTGATTAGGAGAACTGGAAAACCTAGGGGAAGAAGTTAAGGAGTTAAAGAGGACAGTAATAGCCAAACATTTATTGAGTGCAAACCACGTGCCAGCTCCTGTTCTGGGTGTTTTTCATGTATGAAACCATCTAATCCTCATACAGTAACGTGGGCACTATTATTATCATCCAATTTCACTAAAGAGGCCACTGAGGCACAAAGCAATTAAGTAATTTTCTCAATTTCACACGTTTAAGAATAGGTGGAATTAGGATTTAAATCTCGGCAGTTTGGCTGTGGAGCTCACATTACTGATCGCATTATATGGCCTTTATGTAAATGTATAAATATCTATATACAATATAGTCATAAATAGAACATATGCAACCAGGTAACTTATCCCAGGCCTATACATGATGGAACCACTGGGTAGAATAGACAGATGCTTGACTGAGCTTGCAGGAGCTTTCAGTGACACAGCTCAAAAATCTTATTAACTAAGGTATATGAGTTTGTCCATGCTTTAAGTATATATATTTAAAATAGCATGTACCAAGTTGTCAAAGGTGATAGACAGAATGGGAAACCCACCAAATTTCTGTATACACCATGTATTTCTTTGATGAAGAGTGAAAGGAAAAAATAATCAAATTACTGGTCCAAGAGTTTGCAGGCCAGGCCAACAAAGTGACATTACTGTTCTCCAAGAGGTTCCATATGTAGCAGGAATGGAAGCAGTGACCTAAAGGTGACAGAAGAAGTAAGAAGAATTTTGAAAATTGTTGTTTGTATATTTGGGGTTTTCATATGTGTGTTGCTCATAATACGGACATTGCTAAGCACAGGTATCTCTGTTTTTATTTTAATCCTTTTAATATGATTTGATGTGAATATAATCAAAACTTGTGTAAAAATATACAGTGTCTAATTTTCAATTTTTCAACAACTTCAGAAAATTTCAGATGAAAATATCCATGTGCGTATTTTCAAGAAAAATGTGAAGTCATTCAGTGCTGCCCATGGGCAGTTTTGAAAGTATGAAGATAAATAAGGATTTAATTTTCTCACTGGAATATTTTCCTAATTTGATGAACAAGCTGAAAAGTAAAAATGACAGCCATTTAAATGATCTTCCAGAGAAGCTTAAAGGGGCCTCACAGTCTTATTTTTTCGTAAAGGCAACTCTGTGTGTGTACCCAGGCATAAATACATTTTGTAATTAAAGTTAAGAGTCTTAGAATGTTGCCTTAGACTCAGCCATCCTATTAGCTGAAAAGAAAAGGGAGAACCAAATCAAGGGCCCTTGGGAAAATTTAAGCCGGGGGCATCATTCACAGCCTCTGGGAGACAAAATCTATTTGTGTTAAAGTATAAGAATAGATGAGTTACAAGCATAAAAATATCACAAGTGGAAAAAAAAAATCCTAGACTCTAGTAGGGGAAGATGATTGACCTGAAAACAAAAATGAGTATACTCAAGTATCACTCATGTTTCTAATAAACTTTTGTTTTTTAAGTTTTTAAGTTGTTTTCAACTTAAAATTGGTGACATTAAAAAAAAAAGGTTGGAAATGAAATACCAAATCACCCACATGTGACTCACAACGAATAACACACAGGACAGACGTTTGTCAGCATTAAACAGCTCCCTGGTATTTGTCATTTAGGTAGTGTGCAATTACCAGTGGAGGGTTTTTGCAAAGTTGAAATATTAAAAGTAATTATAATAATTATAACCACTTCATGGTTACCATAGATATGCAAAAACATTTATAAGTTTGAGTGTTACTGTTAAATATTCTCCTCTCCAGAAGATTCATGTATGAATGGATGGATATGCTCACTTGTTTTGGGAGACAGCATATTTACAAGACTGATTCTTATACCCTTTGGCTAGTGGCTAGTATTTGTGTGCAGTTGGATGATTTATTCCTGGTCTGTATATAAATAGTGAAACCCTGGGATAGAATAGTCAAATGCCTGACTGAATCATGTAGGTATTTTCTTTAATGCACCACAGTCACCAAATTGACTAAAACATTTCATATAGTTACTTATTGTGGTAAATAGGCAGTATTAGCTTCAAATTATACTTAAATTTGTTTTCCAGAATTATCTTTTGATTTTGAGCTGCATCAAATAACACAGAAACATGGTCAGTTTATTTATACCTGAAGGTTTCCTCTGACAATCTGATTTACAAGTCTCACTTAGGAGATTTTTATTTTATTTTTTATTGAAACTTCTACTTCCAAAATATATCCATTCAACAATTTTTGAGACCTTGAGGGTAAATGTTATTAGGCACAGTTTTGCTACTTTTGGTATTCTTATAGTTAATTGAAATAGCAAAATAAATAGTGAACCATACTCTTCAAGGTATTTTACACACTATTTCTTGAGATATGTTTTTCTTTTAAACTAGGAAAGTTTATTTTCTTACTTCACATTATAGTTCTTTTCTTGCCGTTAAATTAATCATGAGATCTTGCAATTATTGAATTAAGTGTGCATCAGTGTCTTTTGGGCATTCATGTGTGGAAAAACTCAACTCAACTTAAACAAATGAGCAATAAACAAATAAGCAAATGAAAGAATTAGTTGAAAGGCTGCTTAGGTGCTCCCATAATCAACGGGCTTGCTGGGATTGCTGGAAATCAGAGCCCTTGGAGGAGGGGCAGGTAACCCGGAGGACTCAGCAGCAGGACCTAGTGGAGCTTCTCTCTGGATCTGCAGTCTGAAAACTACAGTCCACGTGCCAAATACCAAACACCAAACACCAAACACCAATGCCTGTTTTGTGCAGCCTGCAAACTAAGAAGAGTTTTGTTTTTTTTTTCAAGTTTTGAATGGTTGGAGAAATTAAATGAATACTATTTTGTGGCACATAAGAATTATGTGAAATTCAGATTTCAGTGATCATAAATAAAGTTTTACTGAAACACACTCCCACTCATTCATTTATGCATTGTCTGTGGTGGCTTTCGTGCTACAGTGACAGAATTGTAGTGACAGAATTGTTTGCAGACAGCTTTTCCTGCAAAGCTGAAAATGTTTACTTCTGGGCCTTAACAGAACAATTTTGCTGCCCTGTGAACTAGAGAACTGATTTAAGATAACTAGTCTGTAATAATCCTCAATAGTGGTATTTCCACTCATTTCAAATAGCCAGGAGAAAGAGTCTGATAAACTCAACTAAACTTGGATCAAGTTTCCATACCCTGACCTGTGATCACAGGTGGGAACATTAGTTTATAATTGGACTAGCCTAGTTTTGTGTGTCTAAAGCAATGGAATCTACAAATAGAAGGGGGACCCACAAGGTAAGCCTCTGGGCAAACAGAAACAGCACTACAACCAAATAATCACTGCTGTCTTTTCTCTCATCTCCTTATTAATGCAGCTCATATTTCAATAAATCAGTAAGCCCTTACTGTGTATTTTATATGTTCCTTTCACTAGCTCCGGCATCAGACAGACATATGAAATAGTTCCTGTATTTGAGGGTCTCATAGTTGTATGAGAAAGACAGTTATTCAGAAACAGAAATGAAATACTATGCAATAAATACTACAGAAGAGATATAAACCAAATGAAAGAGGAACAAAAAGAAAGGAAGAAAATGGAATTTACTTTAGAACTCCAAGAATGTTATAAAGAACAGGTGGAATGTGAGTTGCATTTTTAAGAATGATGTTCTATTTATTACTGTAAAACAACCTCAAAACTTAGTGGCTTAAAACAACAGTCATTTATTTTAACTCATGCATCTGTGTTTTGGGCAGCTCAGACAGTGATTAGAGGACATACTTTCATGTTTACTTAACTTGCTGTCTGGCTAATTAGTGCGGGCTGTTGATTGAGAGGTCCTTGGGTCTTCTTCAAATGAACCTCTTCACAGGCTGCTTGGGTTTCCTTATAGCACGGTAGCTGGGTTTTAAGAACTAAGGTCCAAAGTAAACAAGGGGGAGTTACATAGTATTTTTTTGACCTAGCCTTGGATTTCACACTGTGTCCCCTTTGCCCTACTCTGTTGGTTGGAGCAGTCACAAAGTGCTGCTCAGTTTGAAGACAGGACATAGACTTTAAATCTTGATGGGGAAGCTGCAGACTTCTAGAGCATTTGGGGTCTGACATATCTTTACATCAGTCTTTGAAAAATATAATTTGCCACAGCTTAGAAGAAATGTGAAAAACTGACAATATCAATAGAAGATGTAGAAATGTACAAAAGCAACGATTTGTGAAGGGCTTAGCTTATTCAAGGAACATCAAATTGTTTATATATAGATATATAAAAGAAGTAGTGTAGAAGGAAAGAGTAACTCACTAGAAAGAGACTGTGAAAATAGATTAGAAACAATTGTGATGATCTTGTATCTCATACCATGCCAAAGAATTTGGATTCTATCTTGGTCGGTTGTTTGGTGGCAGTTAATCCTTGGAACATAATCCTTAAAGATGCAGCTCAAAATTCACCTGTTCTTTATAATGTTCCTGGAGTTCTGCAGGTAAATTCAGTTGTTACTTCCTTTGTTTTTGTTCCTTTAATACCTGAATTATATCTCTCTTGCAATATTTTATTTATCCTTTTAAATAACTGTCTTCCTCATGTAACTATAAGAGCAAACTTTCAGAGATATTTAAATAGTAGGAATATATTTTTAGGTCTGTTTTATAAGAGATTACCTCCTTTTATGTCTTAGCTATATCTTTCTAGTTAAAAAGATAAACATCAATATAAATATAACCATATTTTATAACATGAACTTTTACTAATGTATTGTACTTATATTGCTATACTATAACTTCATTTTATTATTTTTTTCAACTTACCACAGGTTGAATGTATGACCAACTTGGAGTTTTCTGTGATAAAATGGAAATATTTCTTGCTAGACACACAAACCACAAATCCCAAATCTGAAATGTCAGATTTTGCAAGTAAAGCATTGTGGCTGTTTGTCACCAGCTTGGTCTAAGAGTTTGCAGTTTTCAGAAAGACCTGTTATTCTTGCATATCCCTATATTTTGCCAAAATCACTAATATAGCCTTCATGACTTGATTGATTATAATTTTGAAATATGTGCCTTTTTTAAACTTAAAATTCTGCTACTTTTTCCCATACCATACAGCTTGAAGGTAAAATTTGAATATTCAAGTATTTTTAGGGTAACCGTATTTGTGTTCAATTGCTGTGTAACAAATTACTACAAACCTAGCTACTTTATTAGTTTATAATTTTGTAGGTCAGAAGTCCGAGCATAGTGTACTCCAGGTCTTATGAGCCTGGAATAAAGGGGACTAGTACTGTAGTCTCACCTGGTGCTCAGGGATCTCTTCCAAGGTCACATGGTTATGGCAGAATTCAGTTCCTTGTGGTTATAGGACTGAGGTATCAATGTCCTTATTGGCTGTCAGCCAAGAGCTTAGCTCAGCTCCTAGAGTCTCACTACATTCCTTGTGATGTAACTCCCTCTGTCTTACAAGGAAGGAACAATCTTCCCTTGTATCATACCTCTGTCACACTTCAAATCTCTTGTCTTCGAGAAGAGCCCTGTCCCTTTTAAGGGCTCACTTGATTAAGCTCGGTGCATCCCAGACAGTCTGTCTTCTATAAAGCCAACTATGTCATGTAACATAATCTAGTCATGAGAGTGAAATCCGTCATGGGGGACAAGTGTTCAAAATGAAGCACTTTTGAGAATAAAAGGGAACACTGTTACTTTAGTAATAATTACACTGAGACAGTAGGTGGAAACAGAGGCTGTCTTGGAAAGACAGGATCATGTTTATACTTAATTATTTCCTTTGCTTTTGTCTTTATTAACTTTAAGTCCACATGTTCATTTTTTAACTTTTCTATTTTATTTTCAAATGTGTTTATTATTTATTATTGAAATATTCAAAAATGTACATGCAACATGTAAGGTATGAAGCATAAGAACTTGAAAACCATGAATCCAACATTCAATTGAAGATTTTGAACATACCAATCCATTGCATCTGCTTTTGACCTCCTCCCTTGTTCCGTTACCCCACCCTTCCCATTTGTCCCACCATTATCTTCTCATATGTCTTTGGTTTATAGTCTTACTGTGTTAGCAAGTCAATTTTAACCCAGACTTTCCTTGGCCTTCACTGGCTGCTCTCCTAACCTATAAAACAACTAAAATCCTAAAGCACTTTGCATTAATAGTACTATATTTTTATACTGTAAAAGATGAGCTAAATTCCCCATACTTCCAGAGTCATTTATAAAGATTCAAAGTGTTAATATCCAGTTCCTCAAGACCTGTCTAGTTTCTAGGATTTTAAACCCACTCTTTTCATAGCCAGTACTGGTTGATTGCAGCCTGTAAGCTCAGTTCCACTTATGTCATAAGAGGCAATTCTAGCTTTAAAATGAAAGGTCAAAATAGTTTTAGTTCAATTCTGTTAGACTGAGTCTAAAGCTCTTCTGCTTAGCCATCTCTGACATTTACACAGTTCTCATTTTTGCAACTCTGCCTCATCCTCGCTCACCAAACATTTTCTTATACTCAAATCTTTTCCTAGGTGTATGCCTTTATGGGACTGGGATCTTGCCTAGCTCATATCATGTCCTTTTCTTATTCTTGAGTACATAGTGTAGAGACCTACTACTTCTGGATACAATATCCAGATACCGGCACCTGTCTTTTCACATTCATGATGTTCTTTGATCCTGGCCTCTCTATGTTCACTGCACTATGAATACTGTACTCTTTTCTTTATTTTTCACAATGTGCAGCTTAATCTCTGCCTTCCAGTTCATGTCCACTGACACTGTACATCTATTTTAGACCCCCTGACTTCTGTAGAGAACAGGACCATGTATGCTGTGACTTCAGAAATGAGAATAGAATGGGAGCCATATCAAATTATGTGCAATAAAATATTAAATTTTGTATGTTGATAAGATGAGTCAATACCTGTTATATTTTAAGCACTAGGCTAGACAGTTTTCATCATTGAATTCAATCCATCAGCCCCCTGCTATGATATGTCTTCCTTTCAATAAAAATTTCAATCGTTTACATGATTTTCATAGTAATTTCTTTAATCAAGTTGTAATTTCTTTATCTTCATTGTTTATTCCTAAAGAAAAATAAATTATCTGAGATCTGATTAATAAACTCATCATAATGTTCACAATATGACTCAAACACTCTCTCAATTCTATAATTAAACTAACTTCTTTTTCAGTTTGAAATTCTGATCTAATATCTCCCTATCTCATATTTGACTTATATCAAATGATCAGAACTTGGCAAAATGTTAAGAGCTCATATATATATATCAGCTGCTATTAATCTTGTATTTTCTTTGAATTCACATGATATTAATGGCTCCCTTCACAAAGCCCTTGCTAAACAACTGCTCTGGTTCCCTTTGAAGTGCAGCTTCCTAAAATGCTCTTTGTGGTCTTCCTTTCCTTCCAGAAGTCCCGTAGACTTTCTTACTTTCACTCTTCTTTCCTTTGTTCCATCCTGTAGTCTTGCAAGTGACTAAATAGAGCTACAAAGATGATTTCTTTACTTTTTCACCTTATTTTGCTCCCTCCCTTTGGCCTCTCTTCCATCATCATGCTCCACTTCTTTATCTTTAGCCTGTGATTCCTTCCCTCGATGGTCCTGATTATAGATGATAGTTGAGACTCGCCAGACCCTTGGCAGAAGCCAGGGGGACACAGTTCAGGCTGTGTTTTCCCTAACTCCCACAGGCCTGTTCCTCCAGATGTTTTCATGCTCTGCCTGTCCCGCCGGTCCGCCTGCCGTGTGCCTCCCTCCACGACACGCTTCACATGCCCTGCTCCCTCAGGGGAGCTGCCTGCGGGAGTCACTGCATCAGGTTCTGTAGCCTCTTGGAGTCCTCCTCCTCCCGTGTGAAACCACCCCACCAACCCCTCAGCAGTCATTGATTGTGCAGGTGAAAACCCAGTTGATGATGCAGTTATCTGATGTACAGATACTATTCTTCAAAGACCTTTGCTTACAAAGATGAGGAAATCGGGGGCATGGATAGAGTGAAAGACTTTGAAACAGTCACAGTTAGTTAAGTGTTAGAAGTTGAACTTGTCTTTAGGTCTGTTGACTTCTAAGCAAAAAAAAAAAATGTAGAACAAATTGAGGTGTTAGGAATATCTGCTTTTATCCATGTGTTTCTAGTTTATTCTCAGCCCAAAACATTAATTTGTAAACACTTCACTTTCCCATTACTATTTTGGGCATAAAAATCTTCTTCAGGAAGGTCGTTGCAATTTTCAATGAAAACATTTCAGTTTTCTTTGAATACCAGACACAGAAGTTTAATACAGAGGTCACAGGATTTGCCTTTATACATTCTCCTGCTTGGATGTGGATTTTGAGGGAACGTGAAGTTTAATTTTATTCTCTTTGTCAGGTGAATTGCTTAAGAAGGGAGGGTCTGCTTCCTCTTCATTGTTTCTTTTCACCTAAGAATACTGAATCTCTACCATTAATGGCAAATATCATTTCAGCCACTCTAAACTAATTATATTGTAAAATAACTTTAGTATTGTAAAATAACTGTTTACAAGCATATCCCCAAACAGTTTTTACAACTTTGTTTAACCTGATTTGCAATTCAGGTTAAAATATAGCTGCATAACTTCTCTGAAATATGGGGCATAAGACAATAGCCCTGCTGGTTTTGAAGTGAAGATACTAGTTTCCAGGAGTAGTTTTTATTCAGAATGAACCTTCTTGGCTGTATCTACTCAAAGCCAAAGCAACAGTCTGCATAGCTAAAGATTAAATCAAACTAAAAATAGATGTTATGGCCCCCCAAACAACTAAATAACTCAAATGCAATTTATTTACTTAAGCTATTTCTGAATGATATGATTCATAATATATGAAAATACATGTAACATAAGTTTTAAATGAAGGTAAATTTATTTTAAATGTTTTATACAGTATCACACTATGGCGGCTAACGTATAAGCTACATTCCAAATAAATAACACGGAGAACCCCCTACGTTCCTGATATTTCTCTAGTGCCGTGTACGATGGAGATCACAGCGGTCCCTGAGGGCAGTACTTACAACCTGTGAGGCATTTAAAGCTTAGTTTGAGAAATAAGATGAAAATAATAGAGAGGATGTATATATATGAAATATTGCAATTAAATCCAACTTCTTATATCTTAATATGTTCTTCAAGTGATCTTAAGATTTTTTTAAGTTCATACATTCGTGTTATGACACAGTTATGATTCATATATTTATATATAATTTCTGAATGTTCCCCTTGTTTTATATAGGGATACATTTTGTACCCTTTAGAAGGGCTTGAATTTTTTTCAGTAAAATTCTATTTAGTAACTGAGAAATGGTCCTTGAATTTAGAAAAGCCTTGTAAAATGCACTGAGGACTCATATGACTGGCAAGATTAATGAATCTTCAAAGAATGACTTCACCAGAATGAGTAAGTTCTATGACATTTATAATGTAAAATTTACTCTTTAAAACTGCAAAATATGTCATGTTTTCTTTACCAGAAGTACAAATCCCTCAAGATTAAGGTCCTCTAGTTCAGTACATTTTTTTAAGTAGGTATGAATACTCTTCTGTTTTTTTTTTCCTTAGTCTATTTGCATGTGAGAGATTCTCTAAAATGTTTTAGTGTGAAAAACATTTTCTCTGAAATTTCTCACACAGCTTCACACCTCCTAGTGTATGAAGCTGTATTTACCCTGAAATTCATATAGCTGTTAAGTTACAAAAGAATCCTGAGAGATGTATTTTGTAATACCCTTTAGAATAAATAGACACATATGTAGGATAAATTGCTAAGGTATGAGGAGAAAGGAATAATAAAAGAGATGCTTAAAGGGATAGGATGATACATTGAGAGGGACATTGAGTGGGGAATTGCGCTATTTTGTATGTGTATGTTTTCAGAATTGAGAGGGAGACTTTTCTGTAAGCTAGCTTTGTCCAGCTGCTCATGTGATTCCAATTTAAGATGATTTTACTTTAATTGTACCGATTTAAATTTGTTGCTATATTTTTCTATCAGGCCTATCTCTAAAAATCATGTTAATAAATGGAAGAATTGATTGTTCATTTTATGTATGTTTGTAGATGTGATATTAAAAACCAACAAAGCAGCAGTTTTGTGCTGTGAATCTACCAATAACTATTAACCAATCAAACCAGTGTGAATGAAAAGTTTTTAGAATGAAAACTTTTTGTGAATGAAAAGCTATTAGAGTTTGAAAGTTGAACTTTCTGTGATTTGAGATTGGAAGGATAACAAGGGAGTACATAAAAGTCATAGCTTACCGTTTTGATGAGTAACATTCAATGAATGATATTTAATTTTATGTATAAAGTGTATTTTAAATGAAATGAACATCAGTTTAGAAGAAGAGAAGTCATACACCTCTTTCTGTCCCTCCAGTACTCACTGCTAACCATTGAAAATTGAATATTGCTTCAAAGTCTCTTGTGCTATAAGCATTCAGGATACAGGCTTAACATCATGTCAAATTTTAAGTGATTACTTGCCACACAGTCTGACTGATCCTCATGGATATTAATTCTGTAAATTAAGTTTTCCCTCATCCAAGTAGCCCAGCGAGCTTCGCTGACCTTACATCCCTTGGTTCTCTTCTAGGCTTTATGGTTTAGGTCAAACGATACCTCCTGGAAGACTCCTAATTCCTGAAGTGTAAATACCCCACTCATGTTTTTATTATAAAAATTGCCGTATTTTACTGAATGTACCTGCTTGCATATCAAAGTCTCTCCCCTGCAAGATTATAAATTCTAGAGTGGCTACAGGGTGAGGGAGTGAATAGAAGCAGAGACCAAATAATTAGTATCTTAATCGTCTTGTTTTCTCTAGGACCTAAGAGAGAGGTTTCTAAAGATAAACAAATCGGGCTGGAGATATTTCATGATCATCAACTACTTTTACTCCATTTTAAGCCCTGTGTTTTAATAGTCTGTATTGTGATAACTAGTATTTTATCTAATGCAGAAATAATCCTACTTTCCTCTTCTATCTGTTAAATTTCTTCTAGTTTTGTTGGTGAGATTATGGTGGTAATCTTCACATGTCATTTATAAACCAGTGTGAACACCATTGAATTTAAAACTTACTCTCATAATTTACAGATCTTTTCTAATGTTGTCAAACTTTTAACAAATGAGAGGCTCTACTAAATGTGTATAGATTTTTCTACAATCTCATAGTTCCTCCCCATCCCCCTTAAAAAAAATCAATGTCCGTTCCTTAGAATTCTTGGACTGTGGAAGACAGCCCTTCACTTTAAGTGTTTATATACTATTAAGGACTCTGATAACTTTGCCGTAGTTTTAGAGTTAAACTGGAGCAATATTTGCATACCTTTTTTACACCCTCCAGCCTAGGAGGTTTCTAAAAATGGTTTGGAAACTTGATAGTAATGAGAAAATTGACAGTCTATTTTTTTTTTTCCATTATCCCCCAGCATAGGAGTGTGAGGGTGGAGGACAGCACACTGAACTTTGTCAGGGAGAAGTCTGTGCCAAACAGGCCCTATGTCTTAGCTAAGGTTCCGCTTGGAGAGAGTGTATTTAAACTCCATCCCCGTAATGTCTGGAAATGTTGAGCATCACTGCAGTCTGACACTGGGTGAAGTAAATGTTTTCTCTAATGCCTAAAGAAACCTTCTTTTATTTAAGGGGACCAGGTGCCTGCTGATGAAGAAGTCTAGGTCCTCGTGTCAGGGAGTGATCAGAATTCTCCTGGGTTTTTTTTTTTTTTTTTTTTTTTTTTTTTTGCCATCTTTGTCAGCAGGATCCTATGATTCCCAAGATGAGAAGGCAGTCAGTCCCTAGAATTTTCTCCTTCTAAAACCCACTTGATCATAGGTAAATTGATTACTGTAGCTCAGTTGCTCTGTGAATAAAGTACTCCGTCTGTTTTGATTCTCAGCCTTCACTCTTCATCTGTCATGCATCATATATTGTTTTTTTCTGCCCCATTACCCACAGCGACAGACTAGACAAGACTGTGTCATTGACTGCAGACCTCATTGCAGCCCCTCCAGAATTGAAAACATATTGCTGATTATTTTGTTTGAAGTTCCTAACCTGTATGCAATCTGTTTAGGGTAAGAAGATTTTGAAGTTAGCTTTCTGGTTTCGTGAACCATGACGAAACTTAATTCCTCAGGCTACTTGAAAGGAAAACCAAATCTTGTCCATGTAAAGCTTAGGAAAGTTAGAAGAAAAAGGAATATAAAGTAAAAGAGTGAAAGGCACACTATTTATCTTAGGAATTAACTCACAGATTTGTGAAAAATAAAGGATACAGTTTTAAAATTAAACTTAGGTAATATCCTAACTCTTTTCAAAAGAAATTGTCCGAGAGTGAAAACTTGTCTGCTTTTTTCTGCCTTAAAAATAAAAGGTAGAAACACTAAGTCAGATGAGTAATTTTTTAAAGCTATCATGATGAAATTTATTTATTAAAATATATTTTTACCTTCAAAGTAGGTGCTTTAGGGTATTATAAGCTTAGTTAATTACACTGTCTTTGCTTCTTTACATTGCTTTTTAGATTCTGCTGCATTTTTTCAGGATAATTCCAGTGACAGTAATTATTAGTCTTTTGTGGATTTTATATATTTTTGAAATGGCTTGAAGTCCTTTGGATACATGTTTCATCAACGGGAAACATACATGAGCTGGATAATATACATTTTTGTCCCAGAATGTCACACAGAAATGATGAAACTGATTTGTCTGTGTTAGTTGCTGATAAAAATTGATTCTAAGATAATGCCAGAAAAAAGCTTAGATACTTACCTTTACATATACTTCCTTCTATTTTATATTTTACTTACAAACACTGATTTAAAGACCTTTGTAATATATTTCAAATCTATTGAAAGATAACCCACTAACCATCCCATAACCTCATGGCCTTTCCTGTCTTCTCTTTCTGTACCTAAGCACTCTTTTAGAGAATTTATAGCACTTAAATGTGAGGAATGTATCCAGATTTGTTTTTAATTCTGTGACTTTGTGTGTGTGTGTAGAAGATAATACTCACAGACATAAAGAACAAACTTATGATTACCAGGGGCTGAAGAGAGTGGGAAGGGATAAACTGGGAATTTAAAATTTGTACCTCATAGAGACTGATGGAAATGTTAGCTGTCTTGATTGTGGTGGTGGTTTCATTGGTGCGTACATCTATCAAAATTCATCAAATTGTACATCTGAAATATATGTAGTTTACTGTATAGGAACCATACCACAGTAGAGGTTCTTAAAAAAGAAGGTGATACTGCATTTTTAGAGTAGAACAACTAGCTTTACTTTAAATTTGTCATATTCAGAGGGTAATTAGTTCTGCTTCTGTTGATTGTCAGTTTCAAACTATCATATTGTCCTTATTTTCAGTGATATTTTCTACTTCTCAATCTTGCATTTTTCTTCTTTGCAATTGCAAATGGCAATCCTTTTATTTTCTCTTTGCTTTTCACATTATCAAATTCTTCCTGCTTCATATTCGGTAAACCTACATGACTGTTCCATTACTTGCTCTATACTTATTCTCATTTACATAAACTCATGCTACCTTACTTTGGTAATTCATTTTCTTAGCAGGTACATGTTTAGCTAGATTTTACGTTGATTGTGGTCAGAAACTGGATCTCAACTACTCTTAGTAACTCTAGCCTGTGATTAATAAAGTATCCAACAGTGGTACCATGGAAATGAATATTACTCTATGTATAAAACAATTCTTAGGGACTATGATATTTATTTATATGTTAAGAAAGGCAATCACAATAGGACACATGTTAGCCTGAATAATGTTTTACTAGCCATGTCAGTGAATAATATGACAAATATTTTAGATGCAACCTCACCTTGAGAGACTTGGTTTTAACTCTGCTGACCTTTCCAGCAATATGCTGTGTTCACTCACATCTATGCTTTGTAGGCCGGAAGCAGAAGGAAAGATGATAGGATGATTCAGTCCTAAACTCACTCCAAAATCTTCCAGAATCTTATGACTATACATGGCAGTATTCCTTTGTGAAATACACAGGGAACTTGTTGAGTGTATCCTCAAAGATTGTTGGAAATGGATTTTAGACATGAAGTCAGACATGACTTAATTTTTTTAATTTATTTTTTTATTGAGTTATGGTCAGTTTACAATGTTGTGTCAATTTCCAGTGTAGAGCACTATTTTTCAGTTATACATGAACATACATATATTCATTGTTGCACTCTTTTTTGCGATGAGCTACCACCAGATCTTGTATATATTTCCCTGTGCTATACAGTGTAATCTTGTTTATCTATTCTACATATGCCTGTCAGTATCTACGAATTTAGAACTCCCAGTCTGTCCCATTCCACCCTCATCTGACCTGGCAACCACAAGTTTGTATTCTATGTCTGTGAGTCTGTTTCTGTTTTGTATTTATGTTTTGTTTTGTTTTGTTTTTTTAGATTCCACATATGAGTGATCTCATGGTATTTTTCTTTCTCTTTCTGGCTTACTTCCCTTAGAATGACATTCTCCAGGGACATCCATGTTGCTGCAAATGGCGTTATGTTGTCATTTTTATAGCTAAATAGTATTCCACTGTATAAATATACCACATCTTCTTTATCCAGTCATTTGTTGATGGACATTTAGGCTGTTTCCATGTTTTGGCTATTGTAAATAGTGCTGCTATGAACATTGGGGTGCAGGTGTCTTTTTGAAGTAGGGTTCCTTCTGGTTATATGCTCAGGAGTGGGATTTCTGGGTCATATGGTAAATCTATTCCTAGTCTTTTGAGGAATCTCCATACTGTTTTCCACAGTGGCTGCACCAAACTGCATTTCCCAGACATGACTTTAAAATCATAGCAAAATATGTCATTCTACTGGTTTGTGATTATTTATCCTTATGACTCCTCTGTGTACTCAATGAAAAGCATTCAAATTGTGTAAAAGAGTGTGACTTTCTGTTGCAGTAAAATATAGATCAACAGAGACAAAAAGAGTAGTTTCAAGCTGAAAGGATCTTCATAATAAGAAAAAATATAACACACTTTGTTATCTTAATGACAAATACTATAATGAATTAAACTTATATACCTGGGTCTACAACCCTTTTTTTTATATTCAGTATCTCTCATTTCCCATGATAAATACTGGCTATACCTATTTAAAACCAGTCCCAGGTCAGTTTTTTTCATAAAACAGTAAATTCCCTAAGGGTGCCATCTTATCACAGTGCCTTCCTCTTCACATTGCTTGGGTTTCATATTGCTAGTGTCAGTGAAGGAAGGGCTATAGATTCATTTAGATTTCATGATGTGAAAACATGTAGGCTCTTCCTAGCTTCAGGGTTATTCTCTTTCTTCTGACCCAAGGATACAATCTATGTAATCCATTTATGAAATCATACAATAAGTTTTGTATTGAATATAATTAATTTCAATTTAAAAGTAATATAATTCAAATATCAACTGATTTCTTACTCTCTTCCTTAATTTCCTCCCCCACCAACCAACATACACGCATACATTACTTTCAAAATCCCTATAAAGTAGAAAAGCTGGACCCAGGAGAAATTAATTAATTCCCCCTAAATAAGATGTAGAACATGAAAATCAAGAATTTGGTTTTCTACTAGAACTATTTCTATAATATGATAGCACTTGTGAGATAATATTTTATCAGCTGGTGGTGTTTAACTGAGTCTCCCAAAGAGGGTATTAGACTCTGGAGAAATTATTATGGTCTTTACTGCCCAAACTTACCCATTTAAAAATATATATATAGCAGTGGTTAAGTTAGCCTTGTGAGGTAGAAGTTACAGTACCCACTAAACAAAGCTTGAAACTAATTCCTGCAGTACTTTGTTCTAAATTATATAAAGTAACACTAGTTCAGTAAGTTATTAATAGATGTTAAACAGAGGAAAATTGCATAGCCAAACGTTGTATTCTTTTTATTTTACACAGCTCCTTAGAGTTTATAACACATGATCTATTAAAGCAACAAAAACTTTTTTTTTCTGGGGGAGGCATTAAAAAGCAACACTGCCACAGAGAATGGACCTATCAGTTTGAAGATACTGCCCAATTGTAGATGGGTTATGCATTGTAAGTTTAGGAAATTCTGCAGTGTATAATTATTTCTTGAAAATTCATATTGGCCATTTGTAGATTAAAAGGGCTATCTATAGAATAGTTTGGGAATTGCAGTGCTAGAAAATAAAGCACAGACTTTTTTGAAAGGAATACTTTCTAATATGTTCTTATACTTCTCTTGTAATCTTTTACATTTCTACCACACAGTCTCTCATCTTTAGTCACAACAAAATACACAGGTTTGCTGAACAAGCCATGTTTGTCCCCTACCTTGGTACCTGTATATATTGCTTCCTCTATTTGTAATGAAATTTTATCCAGTTCTTTTTGGTGAATTCCTAGTCTTTCCTTAGTATCATATTCATTTATATAACTATCCAAATCCACATAACTTTTCTCTTAACTCTTTCTATACAGATAATAGCATAGATTCTAAACCTTACAGTTTTTTATCTTCACTTTTCTGTATTCAAGTCTGGTTGGCTTTTCCTCTTTAACATTTTTATAAAAGCAAAGGTAACCATCTTACTCTCTTAAGGAAGACCAGAATTATTACTTTTAATAAAAACAACTCATAGAAAAGAAATATTCTTAGTGTTTAACGTAGGCAAGGTCTATGGTGCTGCTTGGTGATGCTGAGTCAGGCATCAGCTGTTAGAATATAGCCAAGAAAAGAAAATTGATTCCTTTTGGTAGTTAGTAAATATATTTAGCTCCTCATCTCAGTTTTCATGTATAGGACAGTGTTATGCTCCCTCCTCTCCAAATTGTTGGCTGCCACTGAAAATGAATATTGTTTATTTTGAGCATGTTCTAAAATTTATCCTATCAATTTGCTATTAAGGGAAGAAAGAGTGGTGTAAGTCGGCCATTTGCTCAATGATATGATAATACAAAGATTCATGAATAAGTCACTTCCCTTTAACTTTATAATTGACCAGTAATTTTATTACTGGCCTCACATTTATTCCTTCAAATTCAGTTTCATTCCTCTGTGTATCTTTGTTAGCTTTAATAGAATTAACTTAAAAAAATTCTGATCACTGCTGCCAAGTTGGACAACAACAGGGGACACAATTAATGTGGCATACACTCTATGTCATAGAACCTACTAGAATGGCAGCTTCTATAGCATAATTCCCTTTACATAGATTACAACTTGACATCTCTTGGACCTGGGCAAGTGGACACTGATATCAAGTGTCACTGTGAAAAAAATAATAGCATACTGATCTATTACTAATTTCCCTCTCTCTCCATTTGACAATGGAATATAAAGAAAATATCTCTTATTTCTAGCTTGGTTTAGTAATTAAAATGTATTTCCTGTATTTAGGGCATTATCCAGTAATTGCATGTCATAATAAATAATATTAATTGTAAAGGATAAACATGAATTGAAAATGTTAGGGATTCACTTATTTCTTAAAAATCATGGCTAAAAATCATGGGTATGCAAAATAAATCATGGTCTACCTTTATCCTTCATTAAAAACTAGATATGCTCAAAGATTATACAGATTTTAGTAACTACAGTAAGTTAAAATCATTGTGGAGAAATTATTAAGTTTTTTAAGTGAATTTTATTTTGGAAGAATGCCAAAGAGCTTTATGTCAAAACTTTTGTCATATTTTAGATTTTTAAATAATGTAGGATATTAATTAAAAGATAAAAGTTACACACAGTTTACTCAGAATGGTAAATGTTGGTTAGATTCCACATACTTAGTTTTGCAGAAGAATATGTTTGTAATCTGAATCTCCACTCCTGACTAAAGAATATCAGAGACATTCCTTGAAATTCATATTGGCAGAATTGTTAAGGTTACTATTATTTTTCCCATGAACCTATAAAACAATTGTGATATCATGTCAGGAGATACTCTTTTGTGTGTATAAATTGCAACTCTGGCTGAGGATAAAAGATTCTAAATGTCCCTTATTCTCAAGAAACTCCCAAGTATTTAAGGCCAGGTATTTCCCTAGAAAATACTAGTGTAGACTCAGTTCTATCACCATTCCTCTACCAATGTCAACTCCAGAATTTGCTTGGTTCCTTTCTGCAATTTCTGTCTCGCTGTTGATATTCTTGATATGGACATACATTACTCTTATGCATTCCTTTATCTCTTTGTGTATGGTTTTCTTTAGCTCCTTGAACATACATAGAACAGTTTATTTAAAGTGTTTGTTTAGTAAGTCTAATATCTGAGCTTCCTCAGGGATAATTTTATATTTGATCTGTGAATGAGCCACACTAAGTTGTATGCTTCATAATTCTTTGTTGAAAACTGGACATTTAAAAAATTGCAATGTGGTAACTCTGGAAATCAAATACTTCCCTCTCTTCAGAGTGTGTTTTGAATTTTCTAGACTATTTTTGTGAAGTCTTTTATTCTTTGTCCTGTGTGGTCTTTGAGAAAGAGAGCAAGAAAGCAAGAGGGAGAGAGAGAGAAAGAAAGAGTGAGTAGACAGAGACAGAGAGAGAGTGAAACAGAGAGAAAAGAAAAGAGAAAGAGAAGTAACAGATGAATTTGTCCAAATCTTTGCAGATTTTCTTTGTGCAGGATATTCCTTCAAT
Organism: Vicugna pacos; assembly: GCF_048564905.1. Lineage (NCBI taxonomy): Eukaryota > Metazoa > Chordata > Mammalia > Artiodactyla > Camelidae > Vicugna > Vicugna pacos. The sequence continues at coordinate 31,516,745 of NC_132988.1, forward strand.
GAATTACCAGTTTGTTTGTTTAATGCTCATGTATAGCCTTCACTTCCTACTTCAACTGAGTCTAAAAATCAGTCAGAGCTGAGAGCTTAGGATCTTCTCAGGTCATTTCTGACATGTGTCATAGTTCACATGGGCTGCTCTAACACAAACACTACACACTGGGGGGCTTAAACAACAGACATTCTCACAGTTCTATAGCTAGGAAGTCTAAGATTAAAGCACCAGCAATTTCAGCGTTTAGTTAGGGTCCAAGTGCTGATCTTATAGAGTCTCCTGAAGAGGCTGGGGGTGACTGGAATGGAGATGCTGATGGAAGCCATTCTGGGAGCATATTCTACTGTGATAACACTGGTAAAGCACATTAACATTTGCATTATAGGGGTCTCAGAAGGAGAAGAGAGAGAGAAGTGGGTAGAGAATTTATTTGAAGACATAATGGCTGAAAACTCCCCTAGCCTGGGAAAGGAAACAGCATCTAGGTCCAGAAAGAACAGAGAATCCCAAACAAGATGAACCCAAAGAGATCTATGTCAAGAAATATTGTAATTAAAATAGCAGCATTTGAAGATAGAATTTTAAAAGAAGCAAGAGAGAAGTAGCTACTTACATACATAGAACTCCCATTAGACTAGCAGCTCATGTTTCAGCAGTAACTTTGCAGGCTGGAAGGGAGTGGCATGATAAATTCAAGATGATGAAAGGAAAAAACTTACAACTAAGAATACTCTGCCCAGAAAGAGTATTGTTCAGATTTCAAGGACAGATAAAGAGTTGTACAGACAAAAGTTAAAAGAGTTCAGCACCAGAAACTGGGTTTACCAGAAATTTCGAAGGGATTCACTAAGTGGAAAAGTAAAGATCACAGTAGAAATATGAAAATTATGAAAGGAAAAATCTCAGTGGTACAGGCAAACTAATGATAAAGGTGGTAGATCAACCACTTATAAAGCTAGTAGGAAGGTTAAAAGACAAAAGTAGTAAAAGATCTATATCTAACTAGATGTATATCTAGTTAAGATATACAGAAAGTAAAATATGATGTCAAAACATTCAATATGGGGTGGGAAGTAAATATGCAAGGTTGTTAAAATGCATTCAAAATTAAGACATTTCATATATATATTTACACACACACACACACACACACACACACGCAACCCTCTGATAACTTAAGACCAGAAATCTATAATAGGTTTTGAAAAAAGGAAGAAATGCAAACATAACACAAAAGATACTCATCAAATCACAAGGAGAGAAAGAAGAAGAAATAAACAAAAAATAACTACAAAAACAACCAGAAAACAATGAACAAAATGGGAAAAAGTACATACCTATTAGTAATTACTTTATACGTAAATGAACTAAATATAACAATCAAATGACATAGAGTGGGTTAAAGGGTTAAAAAACAATACCCATATATATGCTGCCTCAGACTAGACACACACATAAGATCTAAAGACACAAGCAGACTGAAAGTAGGGGGATAAAAAAAGATATTTCATGCAAATGGAAACAAAAAGAAAGCTAGTGGGCTAGTGGTAGCAATACTAAATATCATGAAAAAATAGACTTTAAAACAAAGACTAGAACAAGAGACAAAGAACGATAGTTCAGAATGATAAAGGGACCAGTCCAACAAGAAGATGGAATAATTGTAAATATATATGCACCCAACAGAACTGCATCCAAACACATTAAGAAAATATTAATGAACATAAAGGGAAAAATTGGAAGTAACAAAATTATCAGGGACATTAACCACGTACTTCAATGGAGGGGTCATCCAGACAGAAAATAAATTAAGACAACTTGCCTTCTACAACATATTAAACCAATTGGAATATGAATATATATATATATATTTTTCATCCAAAAGCAGCAATGTGCATATTCTTGTAAAGTGAACATGGAACATTTTCCAGGACAGATCAAATACAAAGTTAAGTCTCAGTAAATTTAAGATTGAAATAATTCAAGCATCTTTTTCAACCACAATATTATGAGACTACACAACCTAGAAGAAATGGATAAATTCTTAGAAACATATAGTCTCCCAAGACTGAATCAGGAAGATGAAGAAAATATGAACATACCCATTACTAGTAATAAAATTGAATTAATAAAAAAAATAAAAATCCAGGACCAGACAGCTTCACAAGTGAATTCTATGAGACATTTACAGAAGAGTTCACATCTGTCCTTCTCAAACTATTGGAAAAAATTGAGGAGGGTGGGACACTTCCAAATGTATTCTAGGAGGCTAGCATTACCCTGATACCAAAACCAAAGACATCACAAAAAAGAAAATCACAGGTCTCTATCACTGACGAACATAGATGCAAAAATCCTCAATAACATATTAGCATACCTAATTCAAAAATACATTAAAATGATCATACACAATAAGTGGGATTTATCCTAGGTATACATGGATGGTTCAGTATTCACAAATCAATCAACATGATATACCACGTTAACAAATTGAAGAATAAAAATCATATGATCATCACAGTAGATGCATAAAAGCTTTTTACAGAATTCAATATCCATTTATGATGAAAATTCTCAACCAAGTGGATATTGAGGGAACATAGCTCAATATAGTAAAAGTCATATATGACATACTCACAGCCAACATCTTACTCAACAATGAAAAGCTGAAAGCGTTTCCTTTAATATCAGGAACAAGACAAGGACGTCCAGTCTCACCAATTGTATCAGTGCAGTATTGGAAGTCCTATCCACAGCAATCAAACAAGAAAAAGAAATTTTAAAAAATCCAGATTGGAAAGAAAGCAGTAGAACTGTCATTTTTTACAGATGGCATGATACTATATGTAGAAAATCCTAAAGATGCCACCCAAAAACTATTAGAACTAGTAAATGAATCCAGTAAAAAGTTGCAGGATACAAAGTTAATGTACAGAAATGTGTTATTTTCTATACACTAACAATAAACTAACAAAGAGAAATTAAGAAAATAGTCCCATTTAAATAACATTAAAAGAATAAAATACCTAGTAATAAAATCTAACTGAGGGGGTGGAAGACTTGCATTCTGACAACTGTAAGACTGATGAGAGAAATTGAAGATGACACAAACAAATAAAAAGATACACTGTGCTCATGAATTAGAAGAATTAACATTTTTTAAATGATCATACTACCCAAGGCAATCTATAGATTCAGTGCAATCACTATCAAAATACCAAAGACATCTTTTACAGAACTGGAACAAAAATTCTACAATTTGTATAGAAACACAAAAGATCCCCAATAGCCAAAGCAGTCTTGAGAAATAGCAAAGCTGGAGGTAGTACTGTCCCTGACTTCAGACTACTGTACAAAGCTGCAGTGATCAAAAGAGTATGGTTCTGGCACAAAAACAGATACATAGATCACTGAATCAAGAGAGCCCAGAAATAAACCCATCCTTATATGGCTGATTAATCTACAATAAAGGAAACAAGAATATATAATGGGGGGGAGGAAAAGCCTCTTCAATAAATGGTTGTTGGCAAAATTGGACAGCCACATGCAAGAGAATCATACTGGCATACTTTCTCACACCATATCTAAAATAATTTCAAAATGGATTAAAGACTTAAATGTAACACCTGAAATAATAAAACTAGAATAAACCATAAATAGTAAACTCATTACACTAGTCTTAGGTTTTTTTTTTTCAACCTATCTCAGGTAAGGGAAACAAAAACAAATGAATGGGACTACATCAAATTAAAAAGCTCTTGCACATTAAAGGAAACTATGAACATAATGAAAAGGCATTGTATTGGATACAGGAAGATTTTGTAAACAGCATATCCAGCAAGTCATTAATCTCTAAAATATACAAAGAATCATTCAAGTCAACATCAAAATCACAAACAAGCCAATTGAAAATGGGCAGAGGAGCTGAATAGACATTTTTCTGAAGAACACATACCTGTCACAGGAAAAGATATTTACCATCACTAATCAACAGGGAAATGCAAATCAAAACCACAATGAAATACTACCTCACACTGGTCAGAATGGCTGTCATCAAAAAGACAAGATGCAGCAAGTGTCAGGAAGGATGAGGGGAAAAGGGAACGCTTGTGTACTGTTGGTGGGATTGTACATTGTTACAGTCACTGTGGAAAACAGTATGATTTCTTAAAAAAATTAAAAATAGAACTTAGGTATGTTCTAGCAATTTCACTTCTGTGTATTTACCCAACAAAAACAAAGACGCTATTTAAAAAGAAGTATGTACAGCAGTGTTCACTGAAGCATTATTTACAGTATCCAAGATATGGAAACAACTTAGTTCTCCACTGATAGATGAATAGATAAAGAATATATATGTGTGTGTGTATACACATATGAAATGGGATATTATTTAGCCATAAAAAATAAATAATGGAATCTTGCCATTTGTAACAACATGGATAGATCTAAAGGGAATTATGCTATATGGGATATGTCATAAAGGGAAAAACAAATACCATATGATATCATTTACATGTGGAATTTGAAAAAGAAAAGAAAGAAAGAAACAAAACAAAATGAAAACAGGCTCATGGATACAGAGAATAAATGGGTGGTTGCCAGAGGGGAGGGGATTGGAGATGAAATAAATGAAGGGGTTTAAGAGGTACAAACCCCCAGTAATAAAATAAATAAGCCATTGGGATATGTTATACCCATACAGATCATGGCGAATAATATTGTAATAACTTTATATAGGGACAGATGGTTACTAAACTTATCCTAGTAATCATTTCATAATATATGCAAATATCTAATCACTATGTAGCACACCTGAATGAAACAAACATAACATTGTATGTCACTTATGTTTCAATTTAAAAAATGATTTAAAAAACTTGCATGATAGACTAGTGGATTTTCAGAGTGTGAAAAAGTTCATCGATCTTGTCTTAGAGTCAAATTTTGTTTTTGTTTTTGTTTTTGGCTTAAACAACAAACTTATTTTCTAACAATTCTGGAGGCTAGAAGTTGAAAATCAAAGTGTGGACAGGTTTGGTAAAGTCCAGTTATTTTAAGCAGCTATTTTTTTATGTAGTGAAAAAGTATATAACATAAAATTTACCATCTTAACCATTTTAAATTGTAAAGTTCAGCAGTGTTAAGTATATTTATGTTGTTGTAAAACAGATCTCTGAAACGTTTTTGTTTTTCAAAACTGAAACCCTATACGCATTGGACAACAATTCTCCTTTCCTCCCTTCTTGCAGTGCCTGGTAACCATCATTCTACTTTCTGTTCTTTCTAATTTAGTTGTTTTAGATACTTGATAAAAGTGGAATCAGACAGTATATTTCTTTTTGTTACTGACTTATTTCACTTAGCATAATTCCCTCAAGATTTAATCATGTTGTAGCATGTGACAAGATTTCCTTCCTCTTTTAGGCTGAGTAATATTCACTTTTATGTATATACAGTACCGTATTTTATTTATCCACTGAACCATCGATGACATTTGGGTTTGTTCCATCCCATGGCTCTTGTGAATAGTGCTTCTGTGAACACAAGTGTGCAAATACCTCTTCCAGACGCTGCTTTTAATTCCTTTGGGTTGCAGAAGTTTTTTGAATTGCTTTCAGTTCTTCTGTATATGCTAACAAGTGGGGTGATAGGATTGTATGGTAGTTCTCTTCTTAACTTTTTGAGGAAATTTAATACAGTTTTTACTGGGTTGCACTATTTTACATTCCCATCAAAAGTACACACTGATTTAGTGATTCCAATGTCTTAATATAAGCACCAATACTTGTTCTGTTCTCTTTTGTGTATGTATTTGTGTGTATGTGTGTGTGTATGTTTGTTTGTGGCAGTAAAATCCTAATGGGTATGAGATTATATCTCATAGTGGTTTTGATTTGCATTTCTCTGATGATTGTGATGTTGAGCATCTTTTTATATGCTTGTTGGTAATTTCATCTTAGAGAAATGTCTAGTGAAGTCCTTGGTCATTTTTCAGTTGTGTGAATTTTTTTCGTGGTGTTGAGTTGTAGTAGTTCTTTATACATTCTGGACACTAACTCCTCATGAGATATGATTGGCAAAGATTTTCTCACAGTCCTGGCTTGTCTTGTAATTCTCTTGACATTGTCTTTCACAGATAGAAGTTTTTCATTTTACTGAAGACCAAGTTATCAGTTATTTCTTTTATGGATTATGTCTGTGGTGTGCATCACATACCAAAGGTCATGTAGTTTTTCTTCTATTATTCTCTTAAAGTTTATAATTTTGCATTTTACATGAGTCATCTTGAGTTCATTTTTGTGACAAGTGTAAGGTCTGTGTCGAGATTAATTTTCTTTTTTTGCATGTGCAAGTCTAATTGTTCCAGCACCATTAGTGAAGAGACTGTCTTTGGTCAATTGTATTAGCTTTGCATTGTGTCAAAGATCAGTTGGCTATATTTATGTGGGTCTCTATCTAGGCTCTCTGTTTTGTTCCATTTATCTATTTGTTTATTTCACTAGTACCACACTTGCTGATTATTGTAGTTCTATAGTAAGTCTTAAAATTGGGGTCACTGTCAGTCCTCCAATTTTGTTTTTCTTCCTCAATGTTTTGGCTATCCTGGGTTCTTTGCCTCTACATGTAAACTTAAAAATAATTATGTTGATATCCATGAAATAACTTGCTTGAATTTTTATTGGGATTACATTGAATTTATAGATTAATTTTGGAAGAAGTGACATTTTGACGGTATTGAATCTTATCCATGAACTGAAATATCTCTTCATTTATTTAGGTTTTCTTTGGTTTTGTTAATTAGAGTTTTATAGTTTCCCTTACATAGATCTTGTATATATTTTGTTAGATTTATACCTAAGTATTTAATACTTTATGGTGACTAATGTAAATGGTATTATGTTTCTAACTTTAACTTCCACTTGTTCCTTGGTGGTATATTGGAAAGCAATTGAATTTTGTATATTAATTTTATATCCTGCAGCCTTACTGTAATTGATTATTAGTTCCAGAGTATTTTTTTTGTTATTGTTTTTTATTCTTTTGGATTTTCTATGTAGATGGTAATGTCATCTACGAACAAGGACTGTTTCATGTCTTCCTTTCCCATATGTATACACTGTATTTGCCTTTTTTGCATTTTCCCATTAGTTAGGACTTCCAGTACAGTGTTGAAAAACAGTAATGAGAAGGGACATCCTTGCCTTGTACCTAATCTTACTGGGAAAACTTCACTAAGTTTTGACCATTAAGTATGATGTCAGCTGTAGGTTTTTTGTAGATAGTCTTTATTGAATTGAGAAATTTCCTTTCTATACTTAGTTTACTGAGAATTTTTATCTTGAGTAGTTATTGTAGTTTGTCAAATGATTTTCTGTATCTATTGTTATGATGATGTGTTTTCCTTTTTTAGTTCATTGAGTCATTAAAAAATCTTTTCATTTTGGAAAATTTTTAAATTTACAGAAGGGCTGTAAAGTGAGTACAGAGAATTTCTATTCTTTCCTGTACTATTAACATCTTAATACTGTGGTACATTTATTAAGCCAAGAGATTAATTTTGATGCATCACTGCTAACTGTAGTTCAGACTTTATTCATATTTTACCAGTTTTCTCTCATGTCCTTTTATGTTCCAGGAGCCATTCCAGGATTCAACATTGCATTTAATTGTATTTCTAAAGACAATTTCCTAGCCGTTATTTTACGTGTGGCCATGACAACTTTGAAGAGACTGCTCAGGTTTCTTATAGAATCTTGTTTAATTTGAGTTTCCTCATGGTTAGACTGGGGTTATGGGTCTTGTGGAGCTATAGCACTGAGATAATGTACCCTTCTTACTACATCATATTAGAAAATCAGCATAACTAATTGTTATGTTAACCTAGATCACTTGTTTAAGGTATTGCATGTCACCTTTAATTCTAAAGTTACTGTTTTTCCATTTCTCTATATTCTGTTCTTTAGCAGTGAGTCACTAAGAGTTCTCATCAGCCCATACTTGGGGGCCAGGGATAGGGATTAAGCTATACCTCCTGGGGAGGAGCATTTTAAATGAATGAATGAATAAATACATAGATATTTTAAAAATCTATCAGTTTTAATTTTTAATATGACATATTTACACATTTAAACAACTCTAGCATCTTCAGTCAGCTTTAAGAGTACAGTGGAATCCTAAAACCAAAATGTTTTAGAGCAACTTGTCTAATTGTTGAGCAGTTACTATGTCCTGTTATCCAAAGTGCTCTGCAGTTACATACTTGGTGATAATGATACTTCACTGTTGTATAATTCCTTCTTTTAAAAGCATCTCTATGTCCAAAGCCTCATTTCACTCTTACACAGCTCATTTGCTGTAATTCCATACTCTCCCCATTTACAGATGCATAAGTAGTCTCAGAACTGCTAATGGGCTCACTTAATCTTACCGAAAGCTTTAGTCTTTCTGTTTCTCTACCAGTGTTTACTATATTGCCTGCAATTATTTTTATAGCTGTACTCATTTCAAGGGACTAAAGATGCATGCTGTAAAGTTTTTGTGAGAAGCATACTAAAGATGGCAACATAATGTTAAACAGAATTCATTAAAGAACTAAGACAAAAAACTAAGTATGATTTTAAGAAAAGTGGTTGTGGCCAAGCCACACAAAACAACCATGACACCAGTTTTGGTATCACTACAGCTACAGGAACCCTACAGTTTATAAAAAAGTAATTGTTCTCTCTAAGAAATTAAAGTCATCTTAAAATTCACGTATCATTATAATAGTTATAATAATTAAAATAATTATGTCCAGCTTGTTAAGTGTTAGAGACACCATTATGTCTTAAGTTAAAAATATTTGCTAAAGAAACATTTGAAAAAAATGACCCTTTCTTTTCAAATATTCTTGAATTTCATCAGAAGTTTTTAAGCCAATATAGTACATTGTTATAGAGGTTAATGAACTAAGATAGAAACACCCTACTAGAAACATTAATACCAGTGTTTCTTTAAGTGGTGAAGTGGTAAAGACACGAGCTTTCATGTTCTAAACACATACTGTGCTTCCCACGTGTGGTTCAAAGGGTTGACCTGTCCATATTGTACATGCATCAGAATCATCTAGGGGGCTCCTGATAATGATGATCTCACAAGCCCCTCCTACAACTATTGAATCAGAATCTCTTTGAATGTGACTCCATAAGTGAAATCTGGCTTGAATATTTATGATGGTTGATTTCTGTTTATCCTAATATGTAAAGTTACCAAAGTAGAACAAAGCACAGGTAACCTTTTGCTTCAAAGACTCATATTGATTTTATACAAGGGCTCACTTATTGTATGCTCTCACCAAGAATAGTTTAGGGTTCTGGTGCTAATCAAGCCTGGGCAAAATAATAAAACCTGATCTAGGGTGAAATACAAGGATAATTCAAGGTAAAAGCTTGAAAGTACAAAGCCTTGGAGCCTTTCAAGAATAAAAAAGAATTCGCCAAGACAGTTGAGTAAGGGTAGGTTCATCTTTGGCTCAGTATTACTGAGGACATCTGTGCTCTTGAAGGCCTGGAGTCCGAGCTCCATCAATGTGCTTCCATTAATCTTAAATGTGCAGCCCTCTGAAACTTTCATCGGATTGGCAACTCCATAAATATAGAGAAAAAAAGTATCTTTTAGAATTTGAGGCACGTGTTTTAAGGAATCATAGGAAAGCTAAGGGGGAACTTAGTAATATACTGAGGAATTTCAGAAATGGTTACACAAAAGGTATTTCCTACCACTGTTCAATCCCAATTCCCAAACTCATTGATATTCAGTATTCAATATTCTTGCCTGAAATATAAGACAAAATCTATATTTTTACATTATGGAGCTGAAACAGTTTAGATTAAATCCAGCTCGTGTAAGTTTCCATTGCAAATTACCAAAGGATTTTAAATTAAATTGTTAATGTGGTCCTCTCTTTTTGGTGCTGAATGCCCTAATGGATCTTCTGGGAACCTGGGATGGAGGGCATGTGTGGAAATGTTCTTTGTAATAACTTTTATCTGGGTTTAATTTGCACTGCATACAATGAGTACACTCTTATTATGTTTTTCCTGGGAGAGCTGAAACTAAATTGTACCAGAGTGTTTAGAGGGAAACACATTTAAACTATTTGTGTGAAGATAAATAATGGTTTTGTGGCCAGTCTTAAAAGTGTACTGTGTCAAAATAGCATAGGTGTTCTTATTTATTTATGGATAACTGAAGAAACTTAAAGTTTTGAAATATTTTGTCTTGCGTTGTTGGTTTCTAGTGAAAGTTTGAACTGTCACTGAAAATGATTTTTTAAAATTCCCCTTCAAAATGTATAGGATTATTAATTGCATTCACACTAAGTCCCAGATTGTGATGAATTTCTTGGTTCTTTCATTAGAGTTTTTGATTACCAGAAGGCATTAGGCACTTTTGCTTATAAGAAGGAACGATACCAGTGTGATTTTAAAATAATATATCACCTTTATTGATCACTTTCAATATAATATGATAAAAAATGCTGTGTAGAATAGAAGATGAATAAAATTTCCCTAACTTCAAGGAGCTTGTAATTCACTGGCTGGATAATACATGTACTTGAATAAAAGTGAGGCTGTTAGGTCTATGAAAGAATGTCCTACGAAGAGTAGAGAAGTGACACCGTGGCTGTTTAAAGAAGGGCACATCAGGAATGGCTGTCAGGAAGTAGGTGATACAGCTTCCTTTGATTAAATCCCAATGGCATGAAAGTTCTCAAGGGTCCTTTTCTTCTTGATTTTGCAAGGTTCACAGCTTAAATAAATGCTTGGGTGAAGATTCTCATATACTAGGAGGAAGAGGGAAGTGGCATTTAGCATAGCACATAGGTGCTCTGCACACACGTGATAGAAATGGTTTGGTTCCAAAACCCCTACTCCCCCCCACCAAGGTCATATAAAACCAATCCTCTAATTAATCTTTAAAAAACAGAACTCAGAATTTCCTGGGCACAGGCAGTAAATCTTGTAAACCAAGTCAAAACTTGGTTTAGAGTTTTTAACCCAGAACTTTCTGAATTTGCATCTTCACTGCTCTTGTACTAAACCCTTGGTGAAACTAGGGAATTCAAAAGAATGTTTAGGAAACCCTAGCATTTTAGCCATCATGCCTAAAAATTATCTTTATATTCTTCCTAAACCTAGTTATAATTCATTTGCATCAAAGATAAGACTCATTTATATATTTCAGTTCCAACGGCATAAGGGAGGCATCATTTGAACACAGACTGCAGTTAATGCAGAAGAATTTACTTGAACGTAAGGACAATTAACCAAAATACTATGTCAGTTTTCCATCATTTGTAAAGAAAAGAGAGCTTAGGAAGAAAGTTGTATACAATGCATAAATCTGTTATTGATGCAGATGACCCCTAATCCCTACTCTGAAGAGAATATGAACAGCAAGAATGTATCCAAGGATTCTTTCATGTATCAGTGACAAGAATTCTCATGAAACAGGAGGAGGGAGTGAAGTTATGGTACTGTTTAGCCAAGACTCCTATCAATGCCAAAAAAAAAACCAAAAAAACAAAACCCAAAACCAGGACTCTTGGTTAAGAGGGTAAGAATCAACTCCAGAAAGTTTGAAAATCTATATAAAAATAGTTTGTGACACAATTTCATGATGCTTGCTTGTGTTAAAAGTCCTTCTTATAGTGTAATAGTCAATCTCATTAACTGATATTCTTACTTTTCATTACAAAGCAATGATTACTTTTCTTCATCGAGCTACACTTCCAAATACAATTGTAGAAACCATTACAAGTTAAGAAAAAATTTGCATTTAATGACTAGAAATATCATCATAAATATTAATAAATTCCATTAATAAATTCCAGAATAATGTACGGAGTAAAAAAGATGAGTAGTAGATATTCATTTAAAAATAAAACACCTGATTTTAATGTGGTTTGGCATCCTAATAATGATTTCTGGCACATGTACCAACCCAGTTATTCAAAGTAATAGATCATTTACACTTGAAAATTATGTTTCCTATCAATATAATTTATGTAAATAGGGTAAAGTTATTTATTAATAGACTTTAAAGTATCCAAAAAAGTTTGTTATATTTTTGAGGAAGAGAAACTAGGCTACATGATCTCTTTTTCAAGTGAGATTTGAATATTTCAGATATTCAAAGACTGTATAAACATCTTTTGTAACTGTTTTTCCTTTGTTCTTACATTGGCCTATGAAGCACTGTAAGGGTTTTGAAGGGTAATATAGTCCCTGACTCCTCACGAAATTCTTACTTCTAAGAACATTCAGTTCAATTCTGGACTTCTGTTTCAATTCAGGTGCAAATTCTGTTGTTCTTTTTATTGCTTACTGAATATGTATCTGTTTATTTCAGTCAGCTGCTGGAAGGTAATGACTCTTGACTACAGACTTTAGCTAGAGTCTAAACAATGGCCTTTGGCAAATCTCCCCAAGTGTTCAATTGAGGGGATGTTATGTTTTTAATTTGGGGATCTTTATGGTTGATTACGTCACCATAGTAGAGATACAAAAAGGGAGGAATGCCTTTACCCAAACGCTTTCCTTTTTACCAAACTCATCAAGAACAAGAGATGAAAGGGAGGAATGGGAATGGGAGAAGAGCAATTTGCATGTGCTCAGAAGTGAAAATGTGAAATTAATGTTGCCAAAACAACTTTTGAAGTGACATTCTCCTTTGCGTTTTCTCAAACTTAAGCACTCTTTGGGAATTATAGATTTTGTGGGCAGGGTTATGAGTTAAAGGCTTTTGTAAATATTATTAAATATCCTTCAAAGGAATGTATTTGTGCAGTCTGAGAGAAGAATGATTAAATTTAATCATTCAGTCTTTTTGAGGTCAAAGATATTTGTGTTTATACACATGGCATGGCGTTTAACTTTGATGCATGTGTATATTCACCCTGTTCAAATTAAAACATTATAGGTGTGCTTAACTTAGTCAGGGCACAACATAAACAGTTTAAAACTCTTTGGAATGAATGACTGTTTTGCTGTAATTAAGGAATATGGTGAAAAAAAAAATAAGTGGATGGTCAGAGCTCTGGCTGATCCGTGGCCAGCTAGGTTCTGACTTCATTGACACGTTTTGTGGAAAGGGTGTTTTAATGAAGGATGGAATTGTAGATAATTCATTCCATGCTGTGAGGTTAACCACAAGACTCTAAGAAATCACAAAACTTATTACTCCTGCAGATGTGCTGGAACTAAAAGCAGGGATTGAAATTCTGAAAGCACTATTTTTTTTATCTGACTTGATTTTATTGTGAAGCATTCCCTGGTTAAGTGTCCAGATTTTTTTTTAATTTAAAAAATATACATATATTACTTAAATATAGTATGTATTTATAAACCTATATTTATCTATCTACTTCTATCTATCTATTTGTCGATCTAACAGTGAAAAGGAGTATTTTTTTTCTTGGTGTTCCAGCAATACAATTGAGATAATTTCAAAGTGGTGAATGCTGAAAGTATAAATGTGCCCTGCATTTGTACTGCTTCCTTGCACAGTGTTTTCACTGGGAAGTAATCCCCTGGGGTATTACTTCTGTTTGTACTCCAGCATTCTGACTCTCGCCTCCTAAATCAGCAATGTGCTGCCATCATTATCGAATTAATGAGACAAGACACTAATTTTGATACTTTGAATGATCTCCCCTGGTCCTTAATAATAATGGTGGTGAGGCTAGCAGCTTAACAGTTCTGGGTCTGGACCTGAGAAAAGGGATATGCTGGAATTAATCCCATAGAAAACAGAGTAAAAAAGGTTCTTTTCTCTCTGACTTTTTAGTATCAAAATTTTAGCTCCTGAGGGCAACTGAGGAGAACAGAATGGATTCAGGTATAGTAAGGAAAACTGTTATGTCAAAGCAGGGAATTTCTTTCCAGTATCGAATTCAGATAGATTCCCTAGGATTGGGGAAGGAGAATGGGAGTGAAAGGGAAAACAAGATGCAGAGCAGTTACTTCCACCTGTCCCCCACCCCACCGCCTGTTTCCCCACCACTCATCTTCCCCCGACCCAACCCTGCTACTCTGGGCCTTTGAAAGTCTCATTCTAGTTGGGCAAGAGGTGACTAAGTGTCCTGTTGTTAAGAATTCTGTGGTTAGAAAATGAAAGTGACTAAACATCAGCCTCAGGCACTCATGGCCAAGATGGAGGGCCTGGTGGTACACCTCATGTCAGTGCGGCTAGATGATAAATGATGCCCTGACACTGTGTCAGCTGTCAAGAACTTAGATGCAAACCTGGGGGATTAAGAGGGTGTTTCCTAACTGAGTAATGTTTAATTTTTGATGATCCTGTAGAATATGAGCTCAAGAAACTGGGTTGAATAATGGAGGTTTATTCAATAATTTTTTTTTCTTCTTCTTCTTTTCTGTCTCATGTGTCACATGCATTTGTGGCCTGAAATTGCGGTAACTGAGTAACTACTAGATTAGAACAAAGGGTCTGGATAAGACATGAATCTGAAAAATCTAATATATTATGAAGGTTGGGTAGCTAAGGGAAAGAGAAAGAGAATGGCGTATTTCTAGGTAAATGGGCTATAGGAGTCTGGGCATGAAGTGAAATGTCCCCTCTCAGAGAATAAATCTATTCTTCTGTGAATCATCACTTTATAAAAGAAGTTTAAGAAAATGGATTTGAAAAATGGTATTCTAATTCCTTCCTAACAAGAAAACACATTAATACCCATATACTTACTATGGATCATTCTGACATATTCTTAACCTCATTGGCTGTACCTGTACCTTTTCATACTTTTTCATTTCAAGTGTCATGTATTCAACTGTCATGAGTGCTAAACTCAAACTTTCCTTATTGCTCTCTAGCAGTCATACCATATTTCTCTAGACTTTTCCTTTCCTGGATGCCTTTTTCATAACTTTTCCCCTTTGACCAAACCTCCTGATTTATTCACAGTTTCACAGAGAGAGAAAAGGAAATCAGGTGAACTCTGACAATTTCTTACCGTCAGTGTCCCATTATCCATGACCATGTCCTCTACCTTTTTTCTTGTTATCTTGGATGCATTATTCATATCCAAGCCACTATTCATATTTTTGTACTGAATCTTTTCACTTTTATTTACTCAAAGACCACATTCCAGAAATTCTGCCCTCTCCTTTTGCTTCATCATTTCTCTCTCCTTGTTGAATTACAGCAACCAGCCTAAAACAAACAAACAAGCAAGCAAAAACTGTAATGAATTTCAGTTAAAAACAAAACAACACAAAACATTTTTTAATCCTCTTCCCCCATTTCCCTCTAGCTATTGTCCCATTTCCCTGTTCCCTTTTAAAGCAAATCTGAGGATATGGCAATCTGTATTTGCAGTTAGTAATTACTCACATTCTCTCATGGAGCTTATGGGCTTTCTGCTCACTCACCCACTCCACAGAAATTGGTCTTATCAAAGTCACCATTGTTCATCATTTGCTGACTCATGGTTAGTTCTTGATCCTCATATCCTTTGACTTCTCTGCAGCATTGAACATTGGTGAGTTCTTCCTTCTTCTTGAAAGGCTTTTTTCACTTTCCTTCCACTTTCCTTCCTACCCCTTCCCTTCTTAATCAAATTTTTGGATAAAAAATAAGAATTTCTGAGCTTTTTATATAGTGCATCTTTTAAAAAAATTAAAGTATAGTTGATTTACAATATTGTGTTAGCTTCAGATGCCATGTAGTGCATCTTTAATCTTTTGAATAGGTAAAGAAATGTCATTATTTGTGGATTTTAATTGCAAATATTTGCAATAAAATAATAATTTGACTATCTGAAATTTAATGGACAATTCAGATATTAAATTTTAGCTTCTATTTGAACTTTAAAAGAAGGAGTGGTATTATTTTGCATTCTGTTTATTTTCCAATGACTTTTTGAAGATACTGTGTTTTAAAAGCTTGCAGAATATTCCTTTCCTCTAATATTGTAAAGGTGGTAGTAAATCATTTGTAGCTTTAGTATGAAGGTTAAAAACCAAAAGTTTTAAAAATAACTATACAAAAACTTGGGAATAGATCCACAAGGAAAACAAGGTGTAAATTGTGACATTAAAAACATAAAATGTGAGGTAGGAGAGAACAAAAATATAGAACTTTATTATGCTTTTGAACCTAATGTTATCAGCTTAAAAGAGACTGTTATAAGATGTTTTATATGTCTCATGGTAACCACAAAGCAAAAGCCTATCATAGACAAAGAGAAAGAGAAAAGGAGTCTAAGCATACCGCTTCAGGAAATTATCCAATCACCAAGGAAGACATAAAGAGACGAGAGGAACAAAGGAATTACAAAAAAGCCAGAAAACAGTGGGCAAAATGGTAATAATAAGCCCATACCTATCAATAATTACTTTAATTGCAAATGGACTAAATTCTCCCATTAAAAGACATTAAATGGCTGAATGGATTAATAAACAAAGGCCACTACAGAAAACAGTATGAATAGTCTTAAAAATACTAAAAATAGAGCTACCATATGACCCAGCAATCCCACTTCTGGGTATATATTCCAAAGGAGTTATAAATATGGAAAGGGATAATACTAGACTGAACTCTGTGGTGTTCGATTGGAATCAGATATATACAGACTATGTGTATGTGTCTAGACATATTGTTTCCTAGCTTTGCTCTCCGAGAAGCGATAAAGCCCCAGTAACAATGAGCGCAGTTAGTTTCGGTATCTTGGTTTCTAAATACCATTCTCAAATTAAAGGAATGAGGCTAACTTGGAGAAGTGACTGATCCATGTCTGGGTAAGGAAATTTCAACGTAAACCTACGTGTTGAAAGGACACAGGAGCCAGCTTGAAGGAGCTCCCAATGACCACATATGGGGTGATTAGAGCAATGAAATAAATAATTGTAACAATGAATGTAATTAATAAAATAAAATAAAAATTGATGAGTTCATTGAGTTATAGGTAATTGAATAAATAAATTCATTAGAGGTTCTCGCTCTTGTAGTAAAATTCCATGTAATTAATGAAGCAGAAAGGATGGAAATTGAAACCACTGTATGGCAATCAACACAGTAATAACTGTTGCATCAGTGAATGCTAGAACTAGTTGGAAAAACTATGAGACACAAGATTAATGCAGAGTCTCAAAATAGATGCCTGAAAGATACTTATTAATTACACAGGAAAAATAATTTTTTATTATTTTTTTTTTGGCATAACCTGGTAGATACCATCTCAGTCAACCAGTAACAGACGTATTGCTATCACTTGTCTCTTGATTTGATGCACTGAGAGGAGCACATTGTCACTTATGTGGAATTCTTATCAAAACACAAAACCTGAATTTAATCATGCAGAACAAACTTACAGAGAGGGCTTGTCTATAAAATAATTCTTCAGAAGTTTCAAGGCCTTGAAACGTAAGCAAAGAAAGAAGCTCTGTTACAGATTGTAGAAAACTAAGGAGACATGACATCTAAATGCCATGTGAGATCCTTGGTTGGATACCAGATCCTAAAAGGATATTAGTGGGCGAAGTGGTTTCTGTAGATTATTTAATAGTGTAGTATCACTGTTACTTTTCTGATTCTGGTGCTTTCCTATGGTTGTGTAATAAGTTACCTTTTAGAGAAGCTTAGTGAAAGGTAAATGGGAATTCTTTGTAATATATTTTCAACCTTTTATAAGTCTGAAATTACTTTGAAATGAAAATTAAAGAATTATGGTATGTGTAATGATAGCAGAATGTATGTTCCAAATTAGCATATATGCTTGTGAGAATAATTTAGTCAAGAGGTTGTCAGAGTCATTAAGGAGGGTGAAAGCTAATTGGTTTTGGAAAAATTTTTTTTATTTCTGTAGATGAGCAAAGATTTTAATATGCTAATTTGAACATTCCAGTAGGGAGATAGAGAAAATAGCCCTTTTATCTGACTTTTTCTCATGGAACCCTTCTCTGCTATTAAGTTCCACGAATGTACTTTATTAAATGCTAATGCAAACAGTGGTTAGCCAAGAGAGTGTTTTTAGTATAGAATTGACATAAAAAGATTAACCTTAGTAGAAGTTGAGTTCAATCACAATCACTTGCTCCAAAACATAAATATGCATAATCAGGATCTCAGCTTGTGTCCAGACCTTCAGCCCATTGCTGGGGCTCACACATATCTGGGTATATTTGGTGAACTGACAGGATGGGCCCCAAAAGAAGGTCTTTGCACTGGGTTGAGGAGCCTCTTGGAAAAAATTTCATGCTTTTGCCACATCTGGCAAACTGACAATGTGGCAGGAAGGTAGTTTTGAAGACTCTCAGCAGAACAACAGTTAACAGTGACAATGATGACAATGATGACAAACTAACTATACCAGAATCATGTGCCAGCACAATGGATTTAAGCGGAACAGGCCGAGTAGGAAGAATGGCAATGAACAGGCAATCCTTGGCTGGGGTCTGTGTTTAGATCCCAGTGATAGGGATAGTTGAAATGAAACCTGAAAGATGCATTTCACTACACTGAGTAAAACTAGGGGTACACTCACCCACATCTCCCACCACTGTTCTCACAGAACCCTGCAGCTTCGGTCCCAAGTCCTTCAGCACTCCCAGGTGATGCCAGCAGCCAGAGCTTTACCCTTTCTCGCTCTTCCTGGTGGAACATTGGCAAAGATGTCCAACCAATCAGCTACAAAGAATTTGATCGTGAGCACATTTGTCGTATACCCCAGAGTGATCCCCAAATACACAAAGGTGGTTACCATTGAGGCATTTTGAGTTCTAGCCATTTTCTGAAACTAGTTTGATGATTGTTGTTTGGTGCTGGGAAGCCGGGCAGCAAGGGCCTCTTCTTCCCATTGCATCTGTAGTTCTATAGGAATTGGGTATGGCTCTTCTTTGGTCTCAAGGGTGACTTGGCCTGCCCAGTTGAGGTTCAGTGAACAATAACTGATATTACACTTTTAAGTTAAATCCGAGCAAATTTGTAAAGTCAACT
The DNA here is from genome assembly GCF_048564905.1 of Vicugna pacos. NCBI lineage: Eukaryota > Metazoa > Chordata > Mammalia > Artiodactyla > Camelidae > Vicugna > Vicugna pacos. The sequence goes on from NC_132988.1 coordinate 31,535,741, forward strand.
GAATGCATTGTGATGGCAAACAAGTATACAACATAACCTCCGTAGCTAAAACTTGTTTTTGAATGTGCTTTGCAGTATGTCACCATCACATTTCATTTTACTAATGCAAAGTGAAGTTAATGACAGGTGTAACTCCAGCTGCTTGTGTGGGCTTGTGGGAAAAGTGCTGGGAACATTGAGTAGAAAGGTGTGGGATGACAGCATTTAAGCATTTGGCTTACTTTTTTAAAATTTGTTTAGTTACATTTTGTTAGTGACCCATCATTTGACCTTTCTGTGCTACTTAGTGGTAGATTTCGTCTAGATTTTCTTCATCAAAAACTATATGTCTGTTACTCTGCCACAATTAGAGAGAGGCATGAGTCGTAAAATTTCTTTTTTAGGCCCTTTGGATAGTTGCCTTTTATAACATCCTCATTCCTCTAAATATATTCCAGGCTAGCCTGGATTTTCTTCTGTGGCTTTGCTATGATTCTGTGTGCAACTACTTAGGATATACATATATTTTCAGTCACATGTCCTGTCTCAATTTACCTTTTCCTGGACAAATGAAACTTTTTGGTTGCTTAGCTACAGTACTATATACATTCTCAGACCTAGAGTTTTAATGAATTTTCCTTATATATATGTTTCATTTAAGTCCAATCCAAACAAAACACGCTGTTCACTTTGCCACTGAATAGGAAATGACCCCAGCTAAAGAATACTTAGCCTCTTCTCTGTGTTAATAGGCTTTTATTAACATCGTTTTGGACCTTTAAGCTCCCTAGCTGAGAATTCTTCTTCCCAATGTCTTAAGTTTTCCTTGCCTTCAAGAAGAATAAGACAGCTGCCATTGAAACATGACATTGGGCCTACTCAGTTGTCCACGCAGTCTTCTCACTGCTGGGGATGTTCCCATCCAACTCAAGAGTTCACTGTGGTCGCATGAAAATCTACCCAGGGTCTTGGGGAAGATGGGTGTGACTAAAACTCCTGAGATGGTTGATCCCATCTGTTACTCCTGGGACTAATGAGGATTTGGGGAGAATAATGGGAGGAGGAACTGAAAGCTACGATACAATCTCACTCAAACCTGGGTTGCATGAAAAGACTAGTATGAATAAAGATAGTCTTAAGGTAAAAAAAATACTGTCTTCTATCTTGACAGTTTTTCTAAGCTCTCGGTACATACTTCTGCTTCCACCTTATATATCTGTACTTGTTTTTAAATTTCCACTAAGACAGTTATAGCAAAAGGAAAAATAATGACATATTCATGAAAAAGCTTCGTAATTAAAAAAATAGTCTTTTAAATAGATCATTTTGTTTGGTCTTGAAAGTAACTATGTGAAGTAAATAGGGATTTTATTATTACTGCTGCTTATTTTCAGGTCTGGATACTACAGAATTTAAATGATTTGGTCATGGTCATATAAACACATATTAATAGGTTGTAGAGAAAATGAAATTGAGGTCCAGGTCTTGCAACTACACAAATTAGGACTATTCCAACCATACTCTGCTCATATGCCTCTCTACTGGTTCCTTCTCTTAGCTTATTTTGTTCTGATATTGTCCATATTTTCCCAGGGTGTTCAGTACACCTCCATACTTGCTCTTTGTATGGTAAATTCTTAATCCCTGTCTTTTAAATTCTTCATTCAAAACTTCTTTCATCATACCTTCAAAGAATTATAAAATTATAGGTCATTAATCTTGGAAGACACATACTTTAATCCAAATCCCAAAGAATGTTTAATTTTTTCTCCACAAAATCCTGGACATATGTTCTTCTATCTTTTCTTGAGTGTCGCATTCAAATTTTGATCCTAGTCCTGCTACCAGAAGCTAACAAATGCTTGTTCTTTGTAGTACTCAGAGACAGATTTTATTTTCTAAAACCTCTTTTTTTAATAGACTAAATAATCTTAATTTTTATTAGTAATTTGTCTATATGTTTCAGATCAGCTAGGGATCTTTTAAATTCAAGTGACAACAAACTTGATCCAAACTTAAACTTTAAAAAGGAATTAATTTTCTTGCACAACTGAAATATCTAGAATTAGGGCCAGTGACAGGACTGAATTGGTATAGAGGTTCAAAAACACTCCCATATCGATTATAAAAGAACAGCATGAAGGAATTTTGGAGGAATGGAAAGGTTCTATATCACGACTGTGGTAGTAGATACTTAACTCTACGCATTTGTCAAAGGCCATATAATTATATCAAAATAAACCATACAGAGTATATTTCATTGATGTAAATCTAAAAAATCAACTAGAATGTGGGGATAACCCAAATTGGAATGACTTTTTTATGCCTACTGTAAAAACCAGCTATCTCCATATTATCCTCACAGTGGAATAAAATATAACACAGAACAAAAATTAGAATTTTTTCAGATGTAGCAGATGAATTTTCTAGTGTTGGATATGAAAGAAGCAAAGAGAAATATAAATGCTGTCTTTGAATATTAGTATAGAATATAATAGTCAAAGAACAAGGTATTCAATGGAGGGAAAGTAATGGAAACTTCTTGCTTTGGGTTTACTAGTTTGAATACAGCGCTTATATTTATGCGTGATATGATAATTGCATTTATCTCGACATATTTCAGCAAAAGAAGAAATGATCATTATTTAAACACCTAATGCAATTCCTGATTAGAACTCAATTCCTTGTGTTGAAATCTTCAACCATGTAAATTCCAGTATAATATTTTATGCGAACTGCAATTTTTGCAACTGTTAACTATTCATTTTTTTTTTATTTAGAAGAGCGTGAGTTAAGTGTTTTCTCCAGGTTCTTACATCTTGATTGTTTGATGATACTCATTGACTCACTTTATTCAGTTCCCCTCGAAGTATTTATGTTTGCTTTTCTTCCTGTAACGAAAACAAAATGTAGGCATGGAGTAGTATTTACTGGCAAAAGAGTACAGATTTCTATTCATGAGAAGCATAAACAGTCCGTCTTAAAAATACTACTACATTGTACTCACGTCAAAATAAAAGCTTTTCGTGAAGTGTATTAACTCGTCTTTTGCAAAGTCTTTATATCTAGGTGTTTGCAGCAGAATGCTATTATCAAAAGCATAGCTCACTTGGATACTTAGAGCATTTTCTTAAAAACCAGCATTTATTGGCTAAAATACTTACCAACTCTTAAGCTGATTTAAGGATCAAAGCTGTATTTATTTCTAATTCATCTAGTAAGCCATGCAAATCTTGAAGACACTATGTTTCTAATCACACTTCAAACGATGTCAGTCACTGCACTGGATTTTATGATGGCTAGGATGCTTTAAAATCGTTGAAGATATAATTTCTTTTTTTTCATTAAGTCAAAGAAATTCTTCTTTTACATAAATATTAGAGTTAGACAAGCATCCAAAAAGCCCATTTGACTTGATTTTTTTTCATCTTCATTTTGTGCTTAATTTATTCTCCTTTCTCATGCTTTTGACTGTAAAAATAAATTGCTTATTGAACATTCTGGTATAGTTTAGCATTTATGTTTTAAGTAACTTTTTCCATATGCTTGTTTTTGCCTCCATGAGGTCTCTTTGTCTCAACTTTCTTCACTCCTTACTCCAAAATTAAAGAAAAAAAGTCTTTAGCTTTCCTTGTTATGTTTGGCTATCATGTGTAAAATCAGTCATTCTCAGCTCTCTCCTGTAAGTTCATAATTTTAATTAGCTTCCTTACAAAATTTCCCTCCTGACTCCATTGCCCAGTTGAAATAAGTTTGAACTTCCCCGACTCCCAAGAAATGGGATGTGCAGGAAGACAGTGATTAAAGGATTAAAAAGAAACCTCTACAAATCCTATTTCTTCTTTGAAGAAAATGAGGTCAAGTTTTGCCATGTTTTCTGCCTAGCTTCAGAGTTCATGGCTGGCTGTGAATATTTGATGATGTAAAATGGCTTTTGGCTCTCTCTTTTTAAAAACAAGGTTAGTTATGTGTGTCATATGAACTCCTGCATTTGTGGTAGCACACACTAGAATTAAGGTTGTTACTCTTTTTTTCCATTACTGTATGCTGTCTTTGCTCAGAACTTTCTCAAGAATATTCTTTCTTGAATTGGAAGTTTTAATGCTTGGCCTCAGTGGCTGACCAATTACTGTTCATCTAAACTCATTCAGATCTTCAAAGACAGAATCAAAACAAATAATGGAGCATGGTAGAGACAAGGATGTTAATTCCCCTAAAATAAAAATAAATTAGGCAGTATCTGTGTAATCAAGGTGGAATGGGTTATTACTGAAATTTACATTACAGTTTTCCAAAGCCTTTCACCAATGTCCTGTTAGAAGCAGAAATTAGGAAAAAGATGTGATCAAACTGTTGGATAATATACTGAGAGTGAAACTTACTTTTTTTCATTTTTCTTCTGTTTTGGAAATGAAATTAATATAAACTGCATGATTTAGGTGTGCATTTTATTTGACTCTAGAATTATTAATTAAATCTCTTCTCATTCATTTTTCTGACATTACATCTGTTCCCTATGCCCTCTAGAAGATCACAGATGGTGGCTTAGAGATTTTATATCCACTATCTTCAATGTCCTTGGCAATGAGTGGTACTCTGGAGCCAGTTCATTCTGGATCATGAGAGCTGACTGTTACATTTTCAGGAATTTGTGAGCAAATGTTAAACATAGCTGCTATTAAAAATAAATATATAAATATACAATAAAATAAACCATATTAAAAGCAAAAATTATTGTTTCTTAATTATTTTACTATATGTTTCTGTGGTTATTTATGTCTAATGTATCTGGCACAAGGGAATGCTACCTTCTGCTGTGCTACTGTTCATTTATCCCTAACTCTGTTTTCAATGATGTCATGTTGGCAGCTTGAAATTGGCCATGATGGGAGTATTTACACTGTGTAAATGGAAATGCTGCTAATCAGAGCTTTCCCCCACATCTTTCACTTGAGAGGGTTTAAATTTTACCAGCCTATCTCTGGATATAGTGTACCTTAAAAAAGAACCTAGAACTTATTCAGATTCTTAACATTGCTTTATGCAAGTTTCATTTATCTTGACCTTTGATTGTCATATTTATGTGATTATTGTAGCCTTTCCAGGAGAAAAATATGGAAGTTAAACAGATATTAAGTAAACTTGTGTTTCTCTAGTCTCTATCACCATTCTAAAAACTGCTTCCAAATTCACCTAGAAGATTCAAGAGAATCAACTAATTTACTACTAAAAAGAATAAAATAGTTCAAGAAATTTAACACAGGATCAAGATGACATTCAACTCATGAGGAAAAGGCTAGAATACTTTTAGAGTAATTAATATTGATTTGGAAAAACATAAAATTAATTTCTATATCCTCAAAAATTGTGAAGGGTCTGCAATTTCCCTCTGCATATAAGCTAACACGTTAGCCTGCTATAGTTTCATGGATGCTTGTAGAAGAAATGAGACTTAGATCAGTGATTAATTATATTTTATTACCCACTGCTTTCACAGTGGCTAGAGTGTGATAATTTTTCTGTCCATTCCCCAGTGCTCAAATCCCACAGATTTTCACAAAGAGGGCCAGAAGCTACTTGCTATAAAGTGGGTTGCATTGCAGAGAGGGATCTTTTTCCTAGGGAACTTATTCTTAAAGAATCGGTAATAAACCTGCTTGTCCTTTGCCCAGGGAGGAAAAATTACCCTCCTATGCCAAGACTGTTCACTGTACCAGCATCCTTGGAGATAGTCTGGAACAAAGGGCAGTAACTGCCTTTCCAGTTATTATGACATGCAGATATGAGCGACTTACGGAGAATTGTCTCCTAACACTTACTCCAAGTCATTTATACCTGCAAGAAATAAACACTAGGTGAATTAAAGACAAAAATATAAAAATAAATAAGGTAATGAGTAAGTGATACTGAAAATATTTTTGAAAAAAATAAAGCAGAAATGTTTTAGACTTTGTGCTAAGGAAATTCTTAAGCAAGTGACAAATTTTCTTCTCAAAGTAAGAAAATACTGATAAATGTTATTACATAATCATTTTTGAATTTTAGAACAAGGTAAATTACAGATGACAGACTTGGAGAAATTATGTGCATTGTTAATACTGACAGTATTATGGCATTACTGGAAATACGGTATAGCGATGCATTAAAAACTGGCAAAGATTGAGACAGAGAAAGAAAAATAACATACGAGATTGCTCATATGTGGAATCTTAAAAGAAAAAAAAAACAAACAAAGCATAAATACAAAACAGAAATAGACTCACAGACATAGAATACAAACTTGTGGTTGCCAAGGGGGCAAGGGGGTGGGAAGAGAGACTGGGATTTCAAAATTGTAGAATAGATAAACAAGATTATGCTGTATAGCACAGGGAAATATATACAAGATCTTATGGTAGCTCACAGAGAAGAAAATGTGGCAATGAATATATATATGTTCATGTATAACTGAAAAAATGTGCTCTACACTGGAATTTGACACAAAATTGTAAAATGATAATAAATCAAAAAAAATGTGGAAAAAAGTTGCACTATATAATATATACAATGGAATACTACTCAGCCATAAAAACAATAAAATAATACCATTTGCAGCAAAAAAAAAAAACTGGCAAAGATTAGAGCCACAATATATACAAATTTCCTTTCAAGCAGTTAAAAGAACAAAGCAAAAAATAAGAAAAAAAAACCCAAGGTAATATAATATAAGCAAAAGATATGATCAGTTTATTTACATAAGAAGTACAAAATGCCAATAACAAATTTAAGAGGTCTCACTGGAAATTAAATTCATGTTTTATCTTTTTAATCTTTCAGTTTGGTAAATAAATAAACAAAGAGACAAATAAGTAGCAAGAATTTCTGATAACATACGGAAATGGGTGATGCTATATACACTTTTGGTAGGGGTCTAATTTATTATAGTCACTTTAGAGGGTAATTTGGCAGTATCTGTTCAAATTTAATATTCACATATCTCAAGACCCAGTAATGTTTTTCATGTTTACTCTGGAGAAACACTTTCTATATCCCTAAGGATCTATGTACAAAAAAAAAATTAAAATATTATTTATCATACTGTAACATAAGAATAACCAAGATAGTCCAAAAAATGACCCAAATATGGAATACTATTAACAGCTAAACATCTTCAAGACATATTATGTAGTGAAAATTGTAAACTGCAGGCTGATATCCACACCATGATATCACTTATGGGTGTGGAGATAGGAAGGGGGAGAGAGGGCAGAGAGAGGGAGAAAATTGGAAGCAAACGATGTACCCACACATTGGTATGTAAAAATGAAGTAAAAGAATACATAGCAAATTGGTAATTATAGCTGGCAGTTTATAGTCAAGGAGAACTTTTTCTTTGCCTGTGTTGTTACTTTTTAATTTATTTTATATTTTTATTTATTAACTGAGTAATGGACATTAGTGAAATATTTACTCAAAAATACTTCCTAGCAAAATTATATTTTATCATATAAAGAGATAAAATGTCCATATATTCACACATTTTGTTTTATGAATTCAACTGATCCATCCTGGTAATTTTTTGCCTGTGTATTCATCCTTAGACCCACCACCATCTTCAAGTTATAGGTCATGAAATAACTAATTTATAATACAGGCACTTATGATCCTGTTCTGTTTTTTAGTTAATTAGAAAGGAAGAGAGAATGATAATGGAGTTGAGGAAAGGCATAAATATCACATCTATCTTAGTGACTGCTTACAGATCAGGACATCAGCATTTATTTACCTCTAGATTATAAGATAGCAGAAGGAGAATAAAATACGTGTTGTATTAAAAAAGTAGAATGATTTAGTGATATTATAGTCAAGCCTTCCTCGATTTGTCAGCACCTTTGATTTTCATCTAATCCAATTATGGTTGATTCTGAGATTTCTTCTTTCCTGTAATGTGACTATTTTATTACCATCAGGATAACAGTTAATAGTATGAAGTGACCAACAAGCTATTTTCGCTTTGCAAACATCTAAATGACATTGTTTAATTTATTTGCTAGAGAAGTCATTCTTGTATTTTCCTGTAGGTGGTAATTACTTTAAAGATAATAATGGCAGGCATTAGATACAGTAGTGGTTTTAATGGTAAGAGAAAGTGGAACCAGAAACAGATGTCTTATATTATTAGATGATCAAAACCTTTATCCTAGAGCAATGATGGACCTTGGAAGAGTAGTTTTTATATTTTACTCTCACTGTTAATTATGCTTTGTTTGATTATGACGCTAGTAAAACAAATGCAAAGTCTCCTAAAAGCTAGGAAATGATGGTTCATTTAGCTTATATTATTCCTGATGAAGACCTGACAGAGCTGAAATATAAGACTTAGTTTTCACTCTTCTTTCTAATATAAATACACACACACAAACACACACACACACACAATATCCAAACAAATGAAAAAATATAGAGAATAATATGAATATTCATGTGTCTTTATCTAGGCTGTTAACATCTGAATTATGTACACTATTTGCTTTTTAAAGATTATTTTAAAGCAAAAATCCAATTAATTTTATGGTTGAAATTACACATGTGTCATTCCCTACTCTAAAATTTATCCTGTCTAGAGGGAAACATTGTTTGGGATTTGGCATTATCTTTCTACATGTTTCATACTTTTGTTCATATGTGTATTTCATAAAGAGTACATATATACTATTTTGTAAGTTTTATAATTTCACATGAATTATATCATATTCCATGTATTCTTTTAAATTTTGCTTATTTCTTTCGATTCAATATTGCTTTTGAGATTTAGCAATGGTGTAAATAAAAATGGAGTTCTGTTAGCCTCAGATCTTCTTTGGTTCATCAAATAATCATTACAAATAAAGTGGAAGCCTTTGATATGCCCATCCTTCAAGAACCATTCTTTCTGTTCCTCCTGAAGATGAACACTATCATAAATGCTATGACCAGTCAAAATTACTTGCACTTCCACACATACATGTATCTAGAAATAAAAAGTTACTTTCTTTTGTGTGTTTGCATATTGTAATTATGTGCATTTTGCATTTCTGTCATTATGAAATATTATTTTTAATTCTAATGGTACTTTTTGGAATAAAGTCTGTTTTTATTTGTGTTTGTATTGCCACTCCAGACTTCTTCTGTTTACTGTTTGTATAGTTTATCTTTTTCTAGCCTTTCAGTGTCAACTTCTTTGTGCCTTTATATTGAAAGACACATAGTATATAGTTGGATCTTGCTTTTTTAATTCAGTCTGGTAATCTGCTTTTTATTTGGAGAACTTAATCTATTTATATTTAATGTAATTTTTGACATGCTTGGATATAGCTTTCTCATTTTATCATTTTTCTCTATTTTGTCTAATTTTTAGTTCCTTTGATCCCTTTCTATCTTCATTTATATTAATTAAATGTTTTAAATGTTCCACTTTATTTTAGCTTTAACTCTTTGTTTTATATTTAAGTATATTCTCTAGAAATTATAAAATGCATCCAAAAGTTATCACAGTTCAATTAGGATTTATAATTTTTGGGGAAGGTCGTTGAAAGGACATGACTGCTGGTTGCCCTGTAAGCTGGACCTGGGCAATAGGAAGCCTTTCATCTCCTTCTCTGTCCTTGGAATGTGTGCTCTGTTTGCCTTTCCCATGTGGGATGTTGCCCATGGACACAGGCTTGAGATAGTAATGTGGTGTTGAGACCATGTGGATGGTATATGTGATTGAACCCAGTTAAGGCATCTGTATCAACTTTTAAAGATTCTGGCAGGCAAGTGTGGAGATCTACTCATTTTGTGGCTGCCCACGACAAACCTCAGTATTTAAGTTCCCTTGCTTATTAAACCTGCCACCTGCTATCTAGAGTGGTCTGCCTCTCTTTTCAGTCTCTCTCAGCCTTTTGCATATGGGGGTCATTTTCAAATTACACCCAGGAAGCTCTAAGGAGGTTGCAGAGGAGTAATAATGGACTACTTTATGTAGAGTATGGGAAGATTGTAACAATTTAATTTTATCTAAAATGCCCTCCTATCCTTTTTGATATGTTACCATATATATTAGGTTTATCTGTGTTAAAAATTATATAGTAAAGCATTATAATTTTGAATCAGTCATTTTTCTTTTTAACAAGATAAAAATTGAAAAATGTATATCTCATATTAGTACATAAAATTGTCATTTTTTATTGTTTTATTCTTTCTTGTAGATTTGATTTTCTATCTGATATGAAGTTTTATCCCTCCAGTCCTTCAGCAAGCAACAATGTTGACTAGAAATGGTGAGTGTAGATACCCTTTTTATTTCTAAATTAATCAGATAGCTTCTAATGTTCCATAATTTGAATAATATTATTATAGGTTAATCAAGTTTATTAACTTAAAGTATTTCTGTATTAGTTTACTAAGAGTTATTATCATAAATGAGTATTTAATTTGTAAAATCTTGACTATGTTTAGTGGGATAATCATGTTTCCCTTCTTCAATCTGTCAATATAGTGAAGGCCATATCTAGAATTCTTAACTAAAGCCAATCTTTGTATTCCTAGGATAGAGACAACTTAATCACTTTTTAATTATCGCTTTTCAATATAGTATGAAATTTGAATCATTTTGGATTTTTATATTTATAATAATGAGTAATATGAATTTTTAATTTTCCTTGTTTAATACTATCTTTATTCTGGTTCCTTATTCATAAATAAATTCTTTAGTAGTTCTATGAGTAACAAGATGTTAATGGCAAATTGTCTCAATTTTTGTTTGCCTGGAAGTACCTTAATTTCATTCTCATCTTGACTGATATTTTTCTTGGCTTATATTAATTATTGGAAATTATTTTTCATCGCTTACTCCATTTTATTCTGGCTTCTACTGTTCTTTTGCAAAACCTATCAAAGTAATTTTATTTTTCATAATTCTTTCCTAGTAATTTATCTTTTCTCTCTACTTCCTTTAAAGTTATTCTTTCTCTTGGGATTCTGTAGTTTTTACTACTGCAAATTTAGGTTTAGATTCTTACTCACTTATTATATTCAGTAATTGTCACCTCATGAAATAAGAATTTAAGCAATCCCTTAAATGTTTTAATGTCTCAACCATTATTTTTTAAAATTTTTACTCTCTAAATTCTGTCTAGTTTTTCATTTTAGAAATCCTATTACTCAAAAGCTGGATTTCTTCATTCTCTCTCTGATGATATTTAAGCTTTCTTTCCTGTTTTTTATTTATTTGTCTCCCTATGTTCTAAAACATGCTTCTATTTTACCCTAAAATCTCTCTAATAGTTTTATGAGATGTTTTGTTATATTTTAAACTGATAATTGTATTTCATTAATTACTTAAAATATACTTATTTTATAGTTTTGTCTCAGACGATTACTAGTGGACGTACTTGGTGGTCTAATTCTACTGGTGCTTTGCCTGCTGACTTTTGCTTATGGTGTTTTATAATTTTGGAATTGTGAGCTTGTTTTCAATATACCTCCAGCTGTGGAAATTCTGTGAAGTTTGAAGGGAGGATTTGATTTACTTCTACAAGGGGCCTGTTTTATTGTTAGTTTTTTAGCTGAGTGTAATCCCTAAATGAGCAAATAATGTAAATTAAAAAACGTATTTTATGTCATTATAGATCCACAAAAAAGGATTTGATTTACACTATGAGAGGCCTGTTCTGTTGTTAATTCCTTAATGTGCAGTGGTCTCCATTCAAACAAAAAATGTAAATTAAAAAATCTATCATATGTCATGGTAGAGCCATGACTAAACATTTCTCTATCTTTTATGGTTTACATCACATTTGAGATTGACCTAGCAGAGAAAAATGACACTGATAAACTGCACATTATAATAAAATTTCATGTTATTTCTTTTTTAATAAAAAATGACCTGAAAATTCTGAGTGATAACATGGAAAAATAGTAGTTATAAATGATTAAAGTATTGTAAATGTTATTTTACTATGCTGAATTAAAACATTTACTTAAAACTAGTACACTATAATTTTAAGGGGCAGTTTTACTAATATAATTATAATATTAGGAAAATAATTTCATTAATCTGTGCCTCCAGGAACTAAGAATTTCAGAAATAAGTGAACCTTTGAAATGTTTAAGTACCAGAATTTACAATAACATAAACCATTTGTTATATTCTTAATGAATATGATAATAAAATAATAACATATTTATTATTTGGTAGTTCATGTAGGTCTTCATAATACCAGTTTATTTGATTTTTAGAAAAGTCCTAAAAGAGACATGGCATATATCATTAAAGTCATTTTACATATAGTAAAATTAACCTGAGCCTAACTAAGTAACTTTCTTTCTAATACTTGGAAGTGGGATCTGGTCCCAGATTATGTGACACTAAAGTTATTACTCTTGTAATCACACTTCTATGCTAAAAGTACTCAGAATATACATTAAAAAACAAAACAACAACAACGAAAAAAACCTCAGAGTTTTTTCTCACTATGAATTTTACAACTGTTTTGATTAAATTTAAAAGTTTCTGGAAATTATAAAAAAAATCTCAGGGAACAGAAATGTTGTAATCCAGATTTTCATTGAATTCTTTTTCTGTGGTATGGGAGTTAAACAATTGTAATTGAAGCTTTAAAAGGATGCTAGTGTGTTAAATGTTGAGTCTCTGGGCACCAGATTTGTCATGTAATAAATAATAAAATGATATATTCCTTTAATTACTTAATTCAACAAAAACAAATTATGTAAGATGATCTCAAACATTGTCACATTGCAGATTTTCCTTGTTAAATCTAACAATAACCAACTATTGGATGGAGCTAAGAGAATTTCTATATTTGGCATATTTCCATCCAGTTGAATACAGCATACTTTTAGCATCTAAGGTTTTATTAAGAAAGCATGTTTGAGTTAAGCCTTTGTTAAGTGCTGTAAATAATAGCATGCATATACACACACACACACACACATACATACATATATACATTTTATATATATGTATAAGAAGCTATAATACATATATCTTTTGCTTTATTTCCTATCTTATGAAAAATATCTTCTAAAGAAGAGATTGTAGATGACAGTATACTGTTCTGTCAAAAACTATTTTGATTTGAACTTTGATTTTGTATATTTTACTGTAAGTCTATGAATTCCTGTCACATTGGGGCTGTGAGCTCACATTATTTTACTTTGGATATAATTTAGAAATTGTAGTTGAAGTATAAATGTTTATCAGTAAATGTAAATTATTTTGTAGTATTTATTTAGCATATTGTTTAAGTATACATAGTCTCCATAATGATATCCATATGTTTCTGTCATCTTTGCAAAAACTTTATTTCTATATCAGGCTAAAAGTATGTGCTTGCCTATTCACTTATTTGAAGTTGTTCATTACAAGTTGAACTCCATGAATTCTACAATTTACATTATTATTATATGATAAAAAATTAAAATTTTCAATTGATTCCATGGGTCCAGTATCATCTTGTATAGTAGTTTGAAATTCAAAATAATTAGAAACACAGGAGTTTAAAAAAACTCAGTGTATGCTTTAAGTATGTGTATATATATTATCAACAGTAACTTTCTGTGAAATGTCTAGGGGCTACTTGGGAACTATTCACCATCTTGGGTCCAGAGTTGTTTGTTCTCTTATTTAGTTTTGTTTGATTTGGATGACAAAGTTTTCCTCCTATATTCTGATTTTTATTTTGTTCATTTGTGAGACTACTTTCTTTCACTGAAGTTATTTATTTCATCTTTCAAACTATTTTAATTGCAAAGAGTTTATTATAATTTATAAAATGTATGGGAAAAAAGATAACTAGAAGGTGTATGAAATACCTCCACATACTTTGGGAGAATATTAAATTTGAATACAATTCAGTGTCACCAACTTTTGGCTACAAAAATAAAAATTAATTGTAAATTAAGCGCAATGTTTTAGTAGAAACTGGTATATATAATAATTCAGTTTTATATTTATATGATTTCATTTAATGCAATAATTATATATTGTTGTAAGAAGAAAATCATGTATTAAATCTTGAGCAACTTTAAGAGATCCCACTTATTAATATAAACATGCACTTATTAAAGAATCACTCATATTTGTACTGTTATAGTTATAAAGAATTAGAAGCCTCAATAAAATTTAAATCAACTCCCCTTTATCCCTAAAATAATGCATAATTCAAAATTTCCCCTAAAGATAACTGTGTGTCTCACATATGCTGAAAGTAATTCCACCAAGAAAAAACTCTGTCATTACCCATTTCTCACAACAGAAATATCTAGCAGTTTTTTGTTTGTTTGTTAGCTTGTTTTGAAAACCCTTGCTCATTGGAAAAATCTGGAATTTATAGAGATCAAATTTATCAAGGTAAAGCAGAAAACAGTGTCAGGAGCTCAGCAGAACAATAATAAACAGTCATCTCCTGTTGCCACATGTCCCAGCTGAAGGAGTCCTGCTGATCCATTTCTTTTACCAGTCACGTAACACTCTCTTTCATAGCAGTGCCTCAGGGCACAATGAAGAGCTTGGATATTGAATAATTTTTCTCATTGAGCATCTGTCCTTGAGACTCTCTTGCATGTGTTACTGACTTTGTTCTGTGGCATATCCTCAGGTATGCAAGAAGGCACAGAGGCATGGAATCTGAGTCAGTAAATTTCTGCAATTTCATGTGTCTGTATCCAGCCATACTATCTATCTACCTAGTGAAAATGGGTAGCTGAAATTTCCAAAAGAAATACAAATGGAAAGCTTTAAGCAAAAGATACTCACTATACAGCAACACAGTCTTATGATAAACAAAACCAAAGAAGAGGAAGTCAAATAATATTCAAGAAATTTAGTAAATTCCTTAAAAAATATTAAAATCCTACATCTGCGTATACTCAGCTATCCCTGTTCCCTTCCTCATCCTGTCAATGTCTGTCTCATCCTAGTTTCTTTCATGTTATCTATTTCTCTATTTTCTGTGCTTCTTTCTTGACAGTTTAAAGGAATACTGGAATTACTATGTTTTCATTAAAGAGATCAAAATTACCTGAAGATATTCACAGAGGCGGGTTAGTGCATTAAATATTCAAATTGGCTGTTTCCTTACCGACTTTCTGTCTCAGGGTTCTGTTATTGAAAGTGGGTTTTTTTTTAAAGTCTCCTACTATTTTTGTATTGTTCTGAATTTCTTCTGACCTAATATTTGTTTATATATTTAAGTGCTCTAATGTTGGGTGCATATATTTTTTAAATTATTGTGCCTTCCTATTGAATTAACCCCTTTATCTTTATATAATGGCTTATTTCATGATAGTTTTGACTTAAAGTCTGTCTTATATAAATATAACTAACTCTGGGTTACCATTTAATATGGATTATCTTTTCCATCCCATTACTTTCAGTCTATGTGAACCCTTGTATCTAAAATGGGTCTCTTATGGACAGGATTTTACTGGATTTTGTTTTTTAATATTCACTCAGCTATTCTATGCCTTTTGATTGGAAAGTTTAATTCTCTTACATTTAAAATGATTATTGATAAGTGAGGAATTATTATTACAGTTTTGTTAAATTTTTTTCCCTGTTTCGTAATTCTTCTATTTCTTTCTTCTTCTTTTTCTGTCTTACTTTGTTTTTTCGGGATTTTTTAGTTGTTTGGTTTCATTCTTTTCTCTTTATGTTTTGTGTAACAGCTATGGTTTTAACTTTTTTTTTAACATTTTTTTCTTGATTCATAATCATTTTACAGTGTTGTGTCAAATTCCAGTGTTCAGCACAATTTTTCAGTCATTCATGGACATAAACACACTCATTGTCACATTTTTTTCTCTGTGATTTATCATAACATTTTGTGTATATTTCCCTGTGCTATACAGTGTAATCTTGTTTATCTATTCTACAATTTTGAAACCCCAGTCTATCCCTTCCCACCCTCTACCCCGCCCCCCACCCCGGTAACCACAAGTCTGTATTCTCTGTCCATGAGTCTATTTCTGTCCTGTATTTATGCTTTGTTTTTGTTTGTTTGTTTGTTTTTGTTTTTTAGATTTCACATATGAGCGATCTCATATGGTATTTTTTTTTTCTTTCTGGCTTACTTCACTTAGAATGACATTCTCTAGGAGCATCCATGTTGCTGCAAATGGCATTATGTTGTCGGTTTTTATGGCTGAGTAGTATTCCATTGTATAAATATACCACCTCTTCTTTATCCAGTCACCTGTTGATGGACATTTAGGTTATTTCCATGTTTTGGCTATTGTAAATAGTGCTGCTATGAACATTGGGGTGCAGGTGTCGTCCTGAAGTAGATTTCCTTCTGGGTACAAGCCCAGGAGTGGGATTCCTGGGTCATATGGTAAGTCTATTCCTAGTCTTTTGAGGAATCTCCACACTGTTTTCCATAGTGGCTGCACCAAACTGCATTCCCACCAGCAGTGTAGGAGGGTTCCCCTTTCTCCACAGCCTCTCCAGCATTTGTCATTTTTGGATTTTTGAATGACGGCCATTCTGACTGGTGTGAGGTGATACCTCATTGTAGTTTTGATTTGCATTTCTCTGATAATTAGTGATATTGAACATTTTTTCATGTGTTTTTTGATCATTTGTATGTCTTCCTTGGCGAATTGCTTGTTTAGGTCTTCTGCCCATTTTTGGATTGGGTTGTTTATTTTTTTCTTATTGAGTCGTATGAGCTGCTTATATATTTTGGAGATCAAGCCTTTGTCAGTTTCACTTGCAAAAATTTTCTCCCATTCCGTAGGTTTTCTTCTTGTTTTATCTCTGGTTTCCTTTGCTCTGCAGAAGCTTGTAAGTTTCATTAGGTCCCATTTGTTTATTCTTGCTTTTATTTCTTCTAGGAGAAAATTTTTGAAATGTATGTCAGATAATGTTTTGCCTATGTTTTCCTCTAGGAGGTTTATTGTATCTTATGTTGAAGTCTTTAATCCATTTTGAGTTGATTTTTGTATATGGTGTAAGGGTGTGTTCTAGCTTCATTGTTTTACATGCTGCTGTCCAGTTTTCCCAACACCATTTGCTGAAGAGACTGTCTTTATTCCATTGTATATTCTTGCCTCCTTTGTCGAAGATGAGTTGACCAAAAGTTTGTGGGTTCATTTCTGGGCTCTCTATTCTGTTCCATTGGTCTATATGTCTGTTTTGGTACCAATACCATGCTGTCTTGATGACTGTAGCTCTATAGTATTGTCTGAAGTCTGGGAGAGTTATTCCTCCAGCCTCTTTCTTTCTCTTCAGTAATGCTTTAGCAATTCTAGGTCTTTGATGGTTCCATATAAATTTTATTATGATTTGTTCTAGTTCTGTGAAATATGTACTGGGTAATTGGATAGGGATTGCATGAAATCTGTAGATTGCCTTGGGCAGTGTGACCATTTTAGCAATATTGATTCTTCCAATCCAAGAGCATGGAATATCTTTCCATTTTTTAAAGTCTTCTTTAATTTCCTTCATCAATGGTTTATAGTTTTCTGTGTATAATTCTTTCGCCTCCTTGGTTAGATTTATTCCCAGATATTTTATTACTTTGGGTGCTATTTTAAAGGGGATTGTTTCTTTACTTTCTTTTTCTGTTGATTTATCGTTAGTGTAAAGAAAGGCAACTGATTTTTGAACATTAATTTTGTAACCTGCTACCTTGCTGAATTGTTCGATCAGCTCTAGTAGCTTTTTTGTGGACCTTTTAGGGTTTTCTATATATAGTAACATGTCGTCAGCATATAATGACACTTTTACCTCTTCTTTTCCAATTTGGGTCCCTTTTATTTCTTTCTCTTGCCTGATTGCTGTGGCTAGGACTTCCAGGACTATATTGAATAGGAGTGGTGATAGTGGGCATCCTTGTCTTGTCCCAGATTTTAGTGGGAAGCTTTTGAGTTTTTCACCGTTGAGAACTATGCTGGCTATAGGTTTGTCATATATAGCTTTTATTATGTTGAGATATGTTCCCTCTATACCCACTTTGGTGAGAGTTTTTATCATAAATGGGTGTTGAATTTTATCAAATGCTTTTTCTGCATCGATTGAGATGATCATGTGGTTTTTGTCCTTTCTCTTGTTGATGTGATGTATTACATTGATTGATTTGCGTATGTTGAACCAGCCTTGTGTCCCTGGGATGAACCCCACTTGGTCATGATGTATAATCTTTTTTATGTGTTGTTGGATTCTATTTGCTAAAATTTTGGTGAGGATTTTGGCGTCTATGTTCATCAGAGATATTGGCCTATAATTCTCTTTTTTTGTAGTGTCTTTGCCTGGTTTTGGTATCAGGGTGATGGTGGCTTCATAGAATGAGTTTGGGAGTATTCCCTCCTTTTCAATCGTCTGGAAGAGTTTGAGAAGGACTGGTATGAGTTCTTCTTTGTATGTTTGGTAGAATTCCCTGGTGAAGCCGTCCGGTCCTGGACTTTTATTTGTAGGGAGGTTTTTAATTGCTATTTCTATTTCCTTTCTAGTGATCGGATTGTTCAAGTGTTCCGTTTCTTCTTGATTCAGTTTTGGTGGACAGTATGTTTCCAGAAACTTGTCCATCTCCTCTAGGTTATCCAGTTTGGTTCCATATAGTTTTTCATAATATTCTCGTATGATATTCTGTATTTCTATTTTGTTTGTTGTAATTTCTCCATTTTCCTTTCTTATTTTGCTAATTTGTGCTCTCTCTTTTTTCTTCTTTGTGAGTTTGGCCAGAAGTTTGTCGATTTTATTTACTTTTTCAAAAAACCAACTTTTGGTTTGGTTGATTTTTTCTATGGTCTTGTTAATCTCTATTGTATTTAATTCCTCTCTGATCTTTATTATTTCCTTCCTTCTGCTGCTTTTTGGGGCTTTTTGTTCTTCTTTTTCTAATTGATTTAGGTGGTGGGTTAACTTGTTTATTTGAGATTGTTCTTCTTTTTTGAGGAAGGCCTGTATCGCTATAAACTTCCCTCTTAGCACTGCCTTTGCTGTGTCCCGTAGGTTTTGAGTGGTTGTGCTTTCATTATCATTTGTCTCAAGGTATTTTTTAATTTCAGCTTTGATTTCCTCATTGATCCATTGTTTTTTCAATAACATATTGTTTAATCTCCATGCTTTTCTTTTTTTGTCCTTTGTTTCTCTGTTGTTGATTTCCAGTTTCATGGCATTGTGGTCAGTAAAGATGCTTGAGATAATTTCTATCTTCTTAAAATTGTTGAGGTTTCTTTTGTGTCCAAGTACATGATCGATCCTGGAAAATGTTCCATGTGCACTTGAAAAGAATGTGTATTCTATTTTTTGGGGGTGTAAAGCTCTGAAAATATCCACCAAATCTAGTTTTTCTATTGTAGTATTTAATTTCTCTGTTGCCTTGTTTATTTTCTGTCTGGAAGATCTGTCTAGTGATGTTAATGCAGTGTTAAAATCTCCAACTATGATTGTATTCCCATCAATATCCTCCTTTATCTCTGTTAGTAATTCTTGTATGTACTTAGGTGCTCCTATATTGGGTGCATATATATTAACGAATGTAATATCTTCATCTTGTATCACTCCTTTAATCATTATAAAATGTCCTTCTTTATCTTTCTTTATGGCCTTTGTTTTAAAGTCTATTTTGTCTGAGATCAGTACTGCAACACCTGCTTTTTTGGCTTTTCCATTTGCATGGAATATCCTTTTCCATCCTTTCACTCTCAATCTATATGTGTCCTTCTCCCTAAAGTGGGTCTCTTGTATGCAGCATATTGAAGGTTCTTGCTTTATTATCCACTCTGCCACTCTATGTCTTTTGACTGGAGCATTTAGTCCATTAACATTTACAGTAATTAATGATAGATGTGTGTTTATTGCCATTTTGAACTTATCTTTGCAGTTGAATTGGTATATCCTCTTTGTTCCTTTCTTCTTCCTTTTGTGGTTTGGTAATTTTCCTTTGTATTATCATGGATTTTATTTAATTTTTGTGACTCCCTTGTAAATTTTTGACTTGTGGTTACCCTTTTTTGTAAATCTATTAACCTATAGATGATAGCTATGTTAATTATCTGGATTGTGGTAATAATTTCATAATCTATACACATATCAAGACATCAAGTTGTGCACCTTAAATATATACAATTTTATATGTCAATAATATCTCAATAAAACTGTTAAAAACTCGTATCCTATAGAAATGAACCCTCTGTATCTAAAATATTTTAGAATTAGTATATAATTTGAATATTTATGCAAAAACATTTTATTCTCATCTAAAGTTCTTTATCTGTGTCCATAAAAGGCTCTTTGGGTCAATTAATAGGCAAATAATAATTTGTGGGATATTGTTTGAGCTTCAATACATCGTGTATCAAGTTGCATAAAGCATATAAGAAATTTTTTAAAAAGACTTGTTTGAGAAATAGAGTTAAATAAACTTCCAAAATGTTAGCTAAATAACTGTCAAAATGGATAGTACAAATGCATCTTGTAAGAGGGTGGAATTGCACACCAAGTGGGCTGAAATAGTCAGGAAGGATTGTTGCTGCATGTAGGTACTGAATTAACATAGTGCAATTGAAAGATAAATGAATATACATCTTCAGAGGACAGAGAGCAGGCCAATGGACAGGGGTAAAGAATAGGTTAGTGTTCGAAATCAGGTTGGTTACATTAAATGGCATTAGGCTGTGGAGACTTTTTTTCTTTTTCTTTTTTTATTGAAAATTACAAACATTTACAAAAGTAGGGAGAAGATACTCATTATCAGCATAAGGCCAATCTTGTTCCCCCACCTATAACCCCTGGATTATTTTGAAGCAAATCTGAGCCATCATGTAATTTCAAATATGAATAATTCACTAAGTTTCTCTAAGAGATAACTATTCTTCATCCTTTAAAAAAAATCATACCATAGTACTATTATCACATCTGAAATAACAATAAGTCCTTAGTAGTATCAAATATCCAGTCGATGTTGTACAGAATATTAGTGTAGAACTGAGATTCAAAATTTCAGAAGAAGCAGGTATATGGAGAAGAAAGATAGGTGTTTGAGTTCAGAGATTGTTAAATTTCATATGCCTATTATGTACCTAAGGAGATGCTAAGAAAGCAGTTGCATGTAAGGGTCTTATGTTTAATGGGAGGCTTATATTGTAGATCAGACTTTAGAAGTCATTAGCATTTAGACAAGATTTAAATGTGAGCACCAAGGAAGTCCAGTGCTCTATTAATTCTATTAATTCCTCAAGGGATGAAGAAGAACCAGGCAAAGGCAGTAAGATAGGAGAAAAATGGGGAAAAGAGAATGTTGTAGTGGCCATGTGAAGAAAATCTTGTTATTGGGGTGGGGTGATCAATCACAGAAAATGCTGATGGCAGATCAAGTAAAATGATAACAGGATAACAGCCATTGGGTTTTAGCACAGTGAAAGTCTTTGATGATCTTGACAAGTGTAGTTTCTGTGGAATAGTGACTTAAAACCTGACTGAAGTGACTTTTGAGAAAACAAGAGGAAATGAATTGGAGAGGATTATTTAGAAAAGAGTAGAGACAATTTAACCATAATAACAGAGAAGAAAGCAGAATATTTGGCCATTGTGCTTATAAATGAGCAGATATGCTGATGAGAACTTGTTGAAATTCCCTTCTGTATGTTTCTGAGAAAAGTCAACAGCTGAGTCAGTTGTGGGATGTGTTGATAGTTTGGAAAGAGAGAAGTCATGAAATAGATTTTTGGCAGATTGAAAAGACTAGGTGATATGCTAAGACTACAAGCCTATAATTAAGGGTTGATATGATGTTTGTAGTTATGAATTTCATGTGAGACTAATGTTCATGTTTATATATAATATGCATGTAGAATTAGAAGAGAACACAGAAATGGGCGTTGTTTGAATATGTTCATCTACACAAAAAACCCCAATAGATTTATTATAAAATTATTTTTACTAATAAAAGACATCAACATTGTTTCAGGATATAAATTTAATTTAGAAGCTATATATACATTTCACTATATTTTTCACAGTAAGAAACTAAAATATGAAATCTAAGGATTACTTATAAATATTACACAGGAATTTAGAAAAAATGTAAGTGTAAAAAAGCTATGAAAATAATATAATAAAGAATCCATATTTCAAACATTATAATTGGAGAAAATGACATCTCAACCTTGTAATAAAACTGTTGAAATCAGGTGACAATACAATTTATAAAAGTTTAAAAGAGAGATTATTTTCAAAGGAGTTCATAAGACTGACAGAAATAACAGAAACCAGAAAAATCACAGAATCGTATTTTTAAAGAAATGAAAGCAAGTATGTAACTGTCACCTTGGTCATTGAAAATATCCTTCTAAAATGAACAAGAAATAAAGACATTTTTCTTTTACTTTCCCCCCAGAAATGAGTGTTTACTTGTGCAGTGGAAGTGACAGAGATTCCTGCTCCTCCCCCAGCAGTTTGGGACGTTTGCTCCCTATAAGCAGTGAATTAAAGCAGGAGTTAGTGATACTTTGTGACTCACACAGCAGTGATCACACCCCTCCTGCGTGCTTCCACCATAAGTAAGGATTTCTCTAATACCCTACCTCCCTTCTTCATGTGCATACCTGGTAGACATCCATGGTGTGACGTCACCTTGTGTTTGGGGTTCTGTACGCTGTCCTACACCTAGCCTCTAGAAGTAAATTAAGATTTCAGCTTAGGTTTCCTTACCCTTTTGTATGGGTCACAGATGCAGGGAAGCCTGTCTGTGTTTTCTGTCTCTTCTCAAAGGGGTTTGCCCTCTGTGGAATTCGTACTTTCTGACTTCTCTGTCTCATTTCTTTTATGAGATCAAGAAAAATTATTATTTTATGGTTGATCTAGATATTCAGAGTGGGATTGATGCTCTTTCATCTTTCTCTAAAGGCATTTGAAAACAAACATGTGAGGATTCATCATTATTGTACCTGCAGTAAAGAAAAGAATAGAATGTGTTCCTTCAATCAGAAGGCAAATAATCTTAGATGGAACCTCAGATATTAAGAAGAAATGATACACCACAATAAAGGCAAATATATGGATACATTTAAATAAATTGTGACTAAAATAAATAATGATTTCTGGGTTTAAAATATTTATACAATTAAAGTATATGACAACACTAGTATATAAGTCAGTATGAGAAGGACAGTAATAAAGAAAAGGCATTCTAAGATCCTTGCATTTTCCTGCAGGAAATAAGGTTCTGATTTTAGTAGTCATGGATATTTAACTATGAATGCAATGAATGCATGCATGGGTGCATATTGTAATTTCTAAAGTAACTATAAAAGAAATATGACATTAATAATAGAATAATTCAATCCAAAATGAACATTCAATCCAAAATAAACTATGGAAAGAGAGAAAAGTAAACACAGGACAAGAGGAACAAACAGAAAGCAAATGATAAGATGGTCGATCAAAGCTAAAAATGAGCAGGACAACGAATATTTCATAATGATTAATGGTTTTATGGTGATAAAAAGTCAGCTTACCAGGAAGATGTATAAATTCAAACTATATATATATATATAGTAGCATATTTTCAATGTACAAAAGAGGTGGACTTGAAATGAAAAGACAATGCTACACATTTAGTGGGAAATTTTAATACACCTCTGAAAATTGACAGAAGAAGCAGAACAATCATTAAGCATATAGAAGATTGAGCAAGCAGAGATACAACTAGCAAAATGCATTATCTTACAGTATACATGGAACATTTATAAAAATTGACCTTAGGCTGGGGAGTAAAGTATGTATCAACAAATTTTTTTTTTAACAAATATCTAAAGAGTGAAATCATACAGAATGTGTTCTCTACCATGGTAGACTTACTCTATAAAGAAGCAAACAAACAAACAATTTCTAAAACTTACCATATGTCTGATAATTAACTTCTACGTGAAATACACTTCTAAATAATCATAATGTTAAAACTCAGGGGACATCTCTGGGCAAGAGGAATGATATTTGATTTGGAAAGGTGCTAGTAAAATTGTATTTCTTAATCAGTTTTACTCATTTATCTGTACTCTCATGTTTTATGTACCTTTTGTATTATTTTTACTTTAATAAAAATTAAAATGTGGGTATAAAAATAGAAAGATGTAAGTAGACTAAAGGAAAATATAACAGAACTGACATGCTGAGTCATATATATAGGAAAAATTGATCTCTGACAAAATAGCATCACAAATCAATGAGCAAAGATGAATTGTTTGATAGTTTTGGGAAAAATAGCCTAATAAATAAAAATAAGTAATAAAAATGTCAATTCTATACCTCAGAGCATATACAAAGGTGGAAACTAAGTGACTAAACTTTAAATTTGAAAAGTAATACACACACATACACAGACAGGAGAATGTGTGTGACTATGAAGTGGGAAAGACTTCTGAAGACAAACTATTCTAGCCATAAATCAAAAGAAAACTTATAGATGTGCCACGTTAAATGTATGTTCAAGGACACAGATGATGGATTTAGAGAATATTTCAAACGAGTATAGGTTAAATATCTAGAAAGCACAGAGAACTGCAAATCAACAAAAAAGATAAGAGCCCCCTATGAAA
Source organism: Vicugna pacos (assembly GCF_048564905.1). Taxonomy (NCBI): domain Eukaryota; kingdom Metazoa; phylum Chordata; class Mammalia; order Artiodactyla; family Camelidae; genus Vicugna; species Vicugna pacos. Next base: position 31,560,284 of record NC_132988.1, read on the forward strand.
AACAATATACCAAGTGTAATGGACAATTCACAGAAGAGAATTTAGTGAGAAATGAATGATTATCAATCTCACCAATAACCAGAGGAGGGGAAAAAAAGGTTTTTTTGTTTTTGTCAGTTTAAATCCATCAGATTGACAGGTATGAACATGTCAGGTAGTTCCAAGTGAATGTATAGAGGTGTGGAAATAAGAAGCCTCATGATTCGCTCATAGGAGACTAAAACAATCCAGTCATTATGGACAGCAGTTAAAAGAACTTAATGAAATTATGCATTTATATGGAAACCCTAAGCATATATTCCAGAGAATTTCTTGCACAGGTCCATAGAGTCAAAAGCCTGAAGGATGTCAATGCAGCATTTTTGTGGTGGTTGAGGAGTTAGTGAAGACCCAGATTAAATACAGTGGACATATAAACAAAATGTTATCAGCCAATCAAATCAATTGGAGTATAAACATCTACAGAAACTTAAGTTGATGTTCAAAATTGATTTTTAATAAAAATTTAAAAATCAGTATAATTGTAGCAAAGTACCATCTGTATACATTAAAATACACACCACACACACACAGGAAACATGTTTTTGCTAGGGTACATGAATATGCAAGAAAACACATAAAGCACATTTAAAGATATGGTATATATATGTGTGTGTGTGTGTATATATACATGCACACACATGCATATATATATATGTACACACACACATATATATATATACACACACAGAAAATGAGGGGGTTGAACACTGTGATGAAAAATGACGGAGAAAACATGAAAGAGAAAAAAAGGGGACTCTTACAAGAATGATCATTATATGTTCCTTGAACAGAGAAGTTATGATCAAATCACTAGGGTCAAAAAAGGTCATACATATGCAGAAGAAAAAATTGCATTTAGATAAGTCATATGCCACCATTTTTATTTTATGGGATGTCAGGCTTTTATTTTTGGATCGCTTGCCCTACTCCACTTTATTCTTTTTACATAGATGTAAAAGTGAAATTGAGCTGAGTGAAATAGTAGAAATCCTTGGTTGGAATTCCTTGCCAGAATGAATCATTAAAGTCATGTAAAAATCTGTTGAAAAATGATCTTGAAAATGAGAAACATACTGACACTGAATATTAGTTTATTAGTAACTTATCATACATTTTGTTCCAATTGCAGAGTTCTTAGGCCAGTTTCTTTTACATGATAGGAGCTTAACAGGGTATATTAAAGAGGGATTGACTTCTCAAAATTTTATTTTGCAAATTGTTCATTGCTAACCACACTTAATATGTAAGACTAATCATAGCATCCAACTTAATATTGAATTTTTCTTCAATAATATAAATTAAGAAAGTTATGAGAATGTTCTTCTAGAACATTTAGTTTTAGCATCAACATGATAAGGGCTCTTTGTACCCGATTAAATTCTTATATACAGATTAATATTTTCACTCTGTCTTAGGATGCCAGCTCTGTGAGTGGAGGGTGTAGCATTGTGTAAGCAAAGGGAAAGGTAAAAATGCTCTCAGATACAAAGGCTGCACAAAAATAATTTCATAAGCACAATTACCATCTGTTTCTGGATTCAGCTAATGAGAGAACTCGCTTAGTTGCACATCGGCTCATTCTGAAAATAATGAAACAATGATTTCTGCGAGTTTAAAAACATGCCCCTCTAACCTCCCCTTCTCAACCTCTAGTTTCACTTGTTGAAAAACAAGGAAAACAAATAGACATGTGGCCACCCACGTAGTTGTGTAAAGTGAAAAAAAAAAAGTGAAAATAACGTGTGACAGAATGCCTGAAGGTTTCACTTAGTCCTTCACACATGGACTTAATCACTTTGGCAAATTCTCTCTTCCTCCCATATGAACTTTACAGACCACTTTTCAAATTAAAAGTGCCCTCTCTTTCATGTTTTAAGAACTAGTGGCTCAGGGAAAAGCTGGGAAGTGATTTGGGAAACTGTGTCATCAACTAGGAATTTTACTGCTTTTTAAAATTCCCTGGAAATGTGCCAATAATGTAGAATGTTAAAATTTCTGAGAGCTTCTTGTTATGTGTAATGGTATGTATGTGTATGTGTGTGCACGTGAACACTCATTATCTAAGTTTAAGTCCTCTCTCACACTGGAAATGTTTCAGTTCCATTGGAGACATACACTGTATTAAGGCAAATCAATGTTCCTTTGGGATTTCACTCTTAGAGTTACTTCTTGGGGCTAACTGCCATGCAAATCAGTGATTGGAGCTAATGAGCACAATCATATGACTGCATTAACAATGGAGAGTGACATAATTCTAAACCTACTGAAAAATTTTTCAGACAAGACCACTTTATGGTCTTTACCAGTTCTTTAGAATTAGAAAATAATTAGCTCTCTAGTGGAATGGGAACCTTTCCTTTCCTGATACCCTCTACAGTTCAAGTTTACATGGAAAGTATGAATAACTTTGCAGAGTAACAACTACTGTAAGGCCTCAGTCACAGAAGGATTTCATAGATCTGTGTACACAGAGCTGTTCAGCAAAATCACATCACAGTCTCCATTTAATTCAGTAGTTTTAAGATCAACAGGCAACTTGGCCTGTTCAAGGTGCTCTTGCGAGTGCTCTGTGGATGCATTGTTTACCTTAGCCTTGCTGTTCGTCCTTTTTAATTCCCTTGCTTCATATCTGTTCCGTAAGTTCCATTCTTCTTGACATGCTTCCTATGTAAAGTTGATATTTGGCAAAAGACCCTCCACCAATCAAAACTCTTTTACGTCATCACTTCCAAATATTTGTCAGTCATGTAACTGAAAGGTTGGCAAGTATTTTCTATAAAGAGCCAGATAGTATTTTAGGCTTTGTGGGCCAGAGGGTGTCAGTTCTAACTACTTAAATCTGCTGTTGCAATGTGAAGGTAGCCATACATAATGTGAAAGAATGAGTGTAGCTGTGTTCCAAAAAAATTCTTTATTTGCAAAAGTAAGTGACTGACTGGATTTGGCCTTTGGACTATAGTTTGCTGACCTCTGGACCATGAGTGCTCAGATGGGGAGAGAAACTTCCACTGATTTAAGACTTAAGTTACACAGTCTTTGCATTGATATAAACACAAACACCATTTCTTTTTTTGGCAGCATGGCCTAGTGGTAAAGAATGTAGGCTTGGTGACAGTCAAACTGCAGGCTCTGTGGTTTTCAAAAAGTGACAAACTTTCAGATCTTTATTTTTCTCATCTGTACAATGGGATGTAATAATACATATTCCAAAGATTTTGTTCTGAGATAAAATGGGAAAATGTGTATTAAGGGGGCAGTATAGTCGTGTCATTTTCGAGGTTTTGTTTTCAGAAAGTGAGTTCTAGATATAGTAAATAAATTATATTGATACAGTTTCCTCTATAAAATATTCCGTAATCAATGATGTGTTGGGTGTTGTTATGACTAACAATGTTAGTTCAAGATTAAAATCGGAGCAAAAGCAGGGAAGCAAAATGGAAGCTGTAAGAAACAAAAGAGGATCCCTAAATTTCAAAGATTCCATGGACTTCATCTGTCCTATTTGTACAGTTTGTTACCTTATTACCTTGAATATTGTTTCAGTTCCTAATGAAAGCTGTGAACATTTCATAATGACTTTTCATACATAAACACTATGAACAAGAAATGAGAGGTCTATTAGGAAGAGGGAATTTGAAGTGGTTCTCAACTATCTAGAAGTGAGTCACTTAGCTCAACAGCATTTACTTGTAGTCACAGTACTCTGAATCTGAGCTTCTGAGAAATTGTTCATGTTTCCTCTTCATTGCCTTTTCCCAGCAAAACTGGAGCACGGAAACTCTAGCCTCCATACTCAAAGCTAGTATTTTTATCTCATCAACTCAGTTGAATATTTTCATGATCCCTGACAGAAATATGTTAAGAACAAATATTGTTATTGTAGTATGAACCCAAATGGAAATGGTACAAAATATGAATCTATTTAATACGTATTTATGTTCAAGGTTGGTTGACTTAGAGATATGCATCGAGTTAAAACTGTGTCTTTACTACTGCTTTAAGAAAAGTGTAATGTGTGAAATTCAGCGTGTATTTTTAAAGTTCTCTCCCTGTGATACAGTTGTTTCACTAATAAACCTAGATGTAAAGATTTGACTGTTGCCAGACTGAATGCCTGCGATGATTCCACTGGATCATTAGACCATGGCTAGTGCCAGCAGATCCCACAGAAACTGAGGACTTGTACTCTCCTTTGTACATATAGGAGTGAATCTCCATTAATATTTGTCAATTTGAATTTATTTCTAGAGTAGATTGGTTAGTGTGAATGCATGAATACTCCATTATTTTTAAAGTTAGAATTCCATGCTGTGTGTTTAGAGAGCTTCCAAATTTTTCAGAGCAAGGGAGTTTCTCCTCCATGTGTACAAAGGAGAGTATAGGTCCTCAGTTTCTGTGGGACCTGCTGGCACTAGCCATGGTCTAATCGTCCAGTGGAATCATCCCAGGCATTCAGTCTGGCAATAGTCAAATCTATATCAAGGCTTATCTTTTGATGAGATTTACAGTGACGTGCAAAGAAAAGTTTGGTGGTGATGCTGTCTAAGAACACTGGTTGCGTGTACAGCAAATGACCAAGTAATCAAGCTCTTATCTGTATCTTCTTGAGGTTTTCAAGAATGTCCTGCTTTCCTTTGCAGTATAATTTCTTGACTAGTGAGTTTCCATATTTGTCTTTTAATGTAGTTCAAATACCCTACTTATGTAAGTTCCTGTGTTTTATTATAAATGTGTTTTTAAAACATTTTTTCTTTCTGAGTTTACTGTAGTATGCTAGGCCCCATGAATAAAGTCATCCAGTTTCTTTTCAAGAATATTGTAGCATAGGCCAAAGTTTTATTTAAAATACAGATTGCAACATAGAAAAGATGTATTGTTAGTTCATGAATAGCGTGTGATGTACGCTTGAAGGAACGTCAGTATTCTTTATATTAGTATTCAGAGTTTATTGCCAGTTTAAAACAATTTGTGCTGGCTAATGTGTACATAAGTGACATGTACTCTGGTACAGTGTAGACAGTGAAGGTAGTTTTTCAGCTGTTGCTAAGTTAATTTTTTTAAAAAAAGATTCAAGTGGGATTTACATTCTGTAATAGTTTTGTTATTCAGGAGTGGAGAAAGATAAAGCTGAAAAGGCAATAGGACTCTTAGATAATTTTCTCCTAGACCCACAGTATATATTTTAAACTATATTTAGCTTTCAAATTTCTTTCAGTGCAGTTAAACACCACCAAAAGTTTTAATAATAAATGGCAGATTTTTTTTTCTAATCTGGGGAAAACAACATAATTGCTTTTTCTTTCGTTGCTGCTCACACTAATGGTATTTTTTTTCTGTCATATTTTTATTATCCTTCAAGCCTTTCTGTTACTGAGCACTAAAACTGCCATCATTGGCTGGTGGTGGAAGTCCTGTAACTTTCCTGTGTGTACAGGCCCCATGAAGACAATGTTTGCCTTATTCCTCATCAGTGTCAATTTTTACCAAACTCTCAGTTGAGGGGGAAAAGGGAAGTGTTGAAAAGTATGTACCCTCCCCAGCCTTTTAGGGAGGGAGATGTGGGGCTGGGATTTTCTCCACGCAGATTTCATCACGTGCATTATTTTCCCTGAGCACTGATTGGCTGGCACGATGTGGAGAACTCCAGATTACTGAACTCCTACTGGGGTACCAGAAATAGATAAATATGACCAAGGATTTCCAAATCTGCAGCCAGCCAATCAGAGGATGAGACCACAACACAATGGCTACAGTGTGTCTTGCACGATTTTAAAACCCTAGACAACTGGACTTGAATTCTTGATAGGCAGTGATTTTACATTGAAAAGATCAGATGAGTTTTGGCTGGCTTGTGCCTCTGAATGCTGGGATCAATTATTATTTAGGAATCAGCTGTTTCTTTTTTTCTGATAGGAAACATTGTGATGGAAGGAATTATTACATTGTCACATTGTTTTAAAAGCTGAGCTCCAGGCAGCCTTTGCTCATCCCTGGCTGGTTCAGCCTGATCGGGACTGATGGGAGATCAGCTTCTGGTTCTTGCCATAAACCTGCTTTATCATCTGGGAAGGTGCAACTGCAAACCATTATTTCGTATTTTCAGGAGTTTATGATAAATTTTGCTGGCACACTGAATTTAACAATAAATTAAAGGCTTTCATATTTTATTATTTTACAAGGAAGAGCTCTCAGCACCGCCACACACTTAGTATTCCAAAGGAAAGGTTTGGCACAAGAATAGTAAAGTTTCAGTACTAGATATTTAAGCATGAACTCCACAAGCAAAGGTCTTTAGTTTTTTAAATTTGCTTTACTAGCCAACATGATGGGCTCAATATTAAAGCGCTTGTTTCTTCATTGAATCCTTCATAAGCAAAATGAAGTTTCAAGGTGTGTCAGTTTTCTGATAATTCAAAGAAAAACATGTTTACATTAATTTCCTGTGCTTTTATTTTGTATAGTGGCTAAATGTTCTCAGCTATTCTCTTCACTCTAGGAAATCTCTGTGATCATCAGGTGAGGAATTTTTAAATTTACTTTAGTATCTTCACCTCAGTGAATGTAAATCTCACGTATTCAGCGGGAATATTTGGAAGACAAAGAATGCCTTTTCCCAGTTCTCCCTGTCAAAACACAGGCCCCCAATTTGAACACATCCCACAAAATATTTACTCATAATATAGAGTACTTGTTTATAATATTTTGTAAGACTGTATAGTTTATATATGTTGTTCTAAATTACTGTATCTGTATAACCACTAAGAGGTACGTACCTGAAAGGATTTTACAATTGCATGGAATTAGGTTTCTGAACTCATCTCAGACAGGAATTGGGTCTTTTAATTTTTCCCAGTTGAATTTACTCGTCTGTCTTCAATGGTAAGATGATAAATATGGTCTTACTAACTGTATACCGAATACGGTAAGTTTAATTAAAATTAATTAAAGGATAATACTAAGTGAAAGTAGTGAAGCTCTTCAGAGCGTTGTTAGATATTTTAGATTAATTATTTCTTTTATTATACAGTAACTCCGTTAGGTAGAAACTCTTGTTATGTAAGCTGTGTAGGCCCTAACACTGAGACAGGGAGACAATAAAGTCTTACTCGAGGCTCCACAGCTACCTTGAACAGAGTGGTGCCTGATCTTAACAGCTCATGTTCCTCACTACTGGACTACTCTTAACAGAGATTTTGGAAACCCATTCTATGTCTTGACTTTTAAATGCTCAGAGAATAGAAGCAGGAATACCATCCCATCCCATTCTTTTGGACTAAAATAGTGCATGGGGGTAGCTAAATAGGCAAATAAACAAAACTGTGTGATGCGCATTACAATAAATATACACACAAATGTCCACTGGAGGTCAGAATCAGAGCTGTGTCATTTGCCAGATGAAGCTAGAGAAAGTATCCTAGGAGAAGTAATATTTGTGCTGGATCTTAAAGGAACAGTAGAAAATTTCTGGGTGAAGTTTCAGGGAGAATCTCACAGATGAGTAAACAGAATATGGGAAGGCTTGTAGATATAACTAGTAAAGCATTTTACCCAAGGAGGAAATTGAGTTGCTTTATGTTCTCCTGTTTGTTTTGTAGTCTGAAGTTTAATACCAGCCTTCTTAGAGAGTTCTAATTTCTTTTTCTTTTTAAACACAGTGGCACTGCCCAAAAATAGTGAATAAAATATTTAGCTTCAAAGAAAAGTTATTCATTATTCAAGTACCATTGATTTATAATTTCTTATGCATCAGATTAAGATTACTGATCTGTGGAGGTCAATATCTGATTTTCTTATCAAGATTATGTGAAGAAAAAACCGGGCTGATCTAAAGATAACTCACAAGTCTAGGAATGTGAAGGAGAGGCTGGGCTGGGCTAACAAGATAACTCACAAATCTAAGTATTGGAATACTGATCTGAGTTCTGCTAGACTAACTTGTAAATCTAGGTTAATTAGTGTTGGTTTGCTGTTCATGTTTTTTTGCTAGCCAGCTGGGTTTTCAGAGATACATATCTGGCTTTGGAATGTTGGTTTGCTGCCTCCCCGCCTCCACTTTTGTGATGATAATGCTGCTAAAGCTGTTCAGTGCCTATTGGCCGAATACCCAAGCTTGTACTTTACCCTATAAAACCTCATGCTCAAGTCTTGGAGGTGCTCAGAGCTTCGGAGCAGAAGCCCCTCTGAGCCCGCCTGCGTAATACATCTGAGTACTCCAAGCCTCCGAGTGGTGCTTGTTTCTTGACTGGCCTGTCGTTTCCGTAACAATTAAAAAAAATCTAATGAATTTTCAATGGATTGCAGATTCTGCATTTGGAGAGGATGCAAATCAGTAGAAATAGAAACCTTGACAAGGCTATGAAATGACTGAATCTAAGCTTCAGGAAGACAGGAATTTTGTCTTTGTTCATTGCTTTATCTCCAGTAGTACTAGAATATTCCTGGCAAATTGTGGACACATCACAAATGTTTGTTGAATTTTTTTGAGTGAAATAACAGCTAGGTATGAAGAAAACATACAGAAACTAATTAACTAATATAAAAATATTAGGAGTTACTTAGAACAATTGGTAAAAATACACATCTGTAGGTAGGTGTACAAAACAGTATATAACAGGTGATGTTCTGAACAGAGATCTTGAATAGACAGGAAATAATTAAATCATGCTGAATATTTTCTTTAATAAAATGTGGAGACTTTTTACCTTTTAGAAAAAATTCAGAAATGATTAGAATAAAAATAGTCAGTGATCAAAGAAATAAATTTCTCTTTTGGAAAATTCACTTTTCTTGAATGTATTTCAACAATGTTAATAAATCAAGTGTTAGTATAATCTAATAATTTAATTTAAATATGTGTTCATTTCAATACATAGCAACTGCTGCAATGTTTCTTTGTGTTAAATAGGCAAATTTGAAGTTGGGTGTTCTATTGAAAACCACTTATATAACAATGAAAATTAAAGTCACAGTATAGTTGAGGATTTTTTCCAGAGTTTTTCCCTAATAGTATTCATTATTATAGGGTTCAGTTATTTAAAGAGAGTGAAAGTATTGACTTCTTTGATTCATTTTGAGCAATTAAATAAGAAAATTTCTTTCTTTCCCCTGCAGTTGAAACATAGGTAATTCAGCTGATTATGTGCTAGCTTATGTTACTCTAAATCAAAATGATCCTTTTTAACAACTGTTCATGATCTAAACCATTAAGTAAGCCTTCCAAAATTGAGCCTATATTGGTAACAATCCTTTTTGTAAAGAGAATAAGAATGACTTTTTTCTTTCTTTGTGATTCATATATATTTTGTTTATTGATCTCATTGTAACATACTAACTAGGCCTTCCACGACAATCTTGAAGCAGGAATGGGGCTTTGTTTGGTTTCATTCCTAATGTTAAATGCAGTGAATTTGGCATTTCACTGTTATATCCTATGGAGGTTTTTTATTACTAGCTTTCATAAGCTTAATGAAGTTCCTTTCTATTCCTCATTCACTTTTTAAAAATTAATAAACATTAAATTTTTGAATAGTTCTAGATTTACAGAAAAATGTGAAAATATTACTATACCCATTTTCCCTTATTATTAACTTTACATTAGTATGGTGCATTTTTCATAATTAACAAACCAATATTGATACATTATTAAAAATTAAAATTATTACTTTGTTCAGATTTCTTTAATTTTGTCTCAGGTACTTCTTCTGTTCCAGGATTCCATCCCTGATACCATGTGACATTTAATCATCATGTTGCCTTCAGCTACTCTTGGCTGTGACATCTTCCACAGAGATAAAGTGTTTGCATCACACCGCATCAGGTCCATACTATCAACATGACTTCACTGTCGATGTTAACCTTGATAACCTGGCAGAGGTAGTGTTGTAAGGTTTCTCCACTGCAGTGTTACTCTTTTCCCTTTGATTATACTCTTTGGAATGGAGACACTTTGTGAAGGCCACACTTCAGCAGTGAGGAGTTATGTTCTACCTCCCTGAGGGTCAAGTGTCTACAGAAATTACTTGGAATTCTTCTGCATGGGATACTTGCCTGTTCTCTCCCATGTGTTTATTTATTCAATCATTTATTTGTATCAGTATAGAATCATAGATATTCATTTCATACTTGTGTTATAATCCAATACTACTTTATTTATTTTGCTGCTCAAACTGTTCCAGATTTGGCCATTGAGATCTCTTTCAGTTGACTCTTGGGTTCTTTTAACATACCCCATTATTGTGTTTTTTGTTTGAATGCTTCCTTATTTTTTGGCACTGGACAATGCTCCCGGTTCATTTTATGTATTTTCTTTCCTATTTCTGGAATCAGTCATTTCTCAGAGGATCCTTGGTTCTTTTTAGTAGAAAATTGTACTGAAAAACAAGACTGAAACACTAGATGTGCTTGTTGCTACTGAGGCATGATTGCTTGTAGGCCCTTTTTAAATAGGTAAATATATGTGTGTATACTAATCCATATAAATACCCAAATAATATAACCCTCTATGTTTATATTAAGCTAAACATCAGTTCATACTGATGTCTCCAACTCTAATGCGTTACCACATGGATCTCCTCCTCTTGATTCTGTGTAACCTTCCACTCTAACAGTGAGAAACCTGGCTCCCACCATCCACTGTCCACTTCTGTAATTATTCAGTTCCAGTGTACATATAGAGTGGTTTCTGAATTTATTAACCCATACTTCCCTGGGAAACAACTTTATAGTGCTATGTGAGGTTCCGTCTGCTTTTAGTCTATAGACTCCACATATTTCTAGTTCCTTAGGTCAGCAACTTTCCTCCCCACCCTGTTCAGGAAGGTTGATTAATCCATTTGTAATAAAGATAGATTCTTTTGTCACTTTCTGCATTCCAGCCAGGGATCTCCTGACCTCTTAAATGATTTTCTAAGTTTTACTCGGTGCTGCTGGCGTCATGTATCCACCATTACAGCATCATACAGGATAGTTTCACCAACTTAAAAGTTATTGTGCTTCACCTAATCAGCCTCTCTCCTTCCGTCATCGCTGACAGTCTTTTTTAACAATATGAGTTTACATATCAGTGACTGAATATGCTAGCTGAGGGAGTACTATGGGCTGTTTCCTTTATTATCTTTGACTTATTATTTAACCAAACACAGGTCTCCTTATACCGTTTTTTAAAAAATTCTGAGATTTGACAGTTCTGGGCCCATAAAAATAGTTTCTCTAATTTTATTGGATGAGTCAGTAGCCACATATTTTGTATTCCTGGACAGGCCCTGTTTTCTATTGTGTAAGCTCTGTTCAGAAACACCTTGAGACATTAGCACTGAGAACTTTACTCTTTAATGATGCAAACAATCCTTTTCATATTACCTATTTATATTGAATCAACTCTGCCCTCACAGTAAGAGAGACTTCCCTTATATGTGCCTAATTTTAATGACAATAATCAACTATGAATCTGGCACACTCAATAAAACTTGAACTGTATGTACCATGTGATAAGCGATCTCTTAGTTGTGTCATGAAATTTCGGTTTTCATAAAGAATTTTAGCTGTGGCATATACATGTAGTGGACATTCTGGTTGTCTCTCCAACAAGCTTTTTGCTATTCCTGTTATGTGTAGCAGCCATGTAATTTGGTAGCAGTCAATCCCATCTGAAACTCTAGCAATGAATCTTGAGTTATCTGACCCTAAGGAGTTAGTTCCAGTAACACAGACTTCAACCAACCAGCACATGGCATTCCCTTGGCCGCAAGAATTAGCACAGTGGTAGCAAAATCAATGTAATACTCAGAACGTTTTTAGGTTGTTACTGGATGGTATCCCTTTTCTACATCTCCTAGATGTAAGTGCGAAACTATGACCCCAGTCACTGGTGGCATCAATATGGTGACCCTGAGAGGAGCCAGCCTGAGGACAATAGCTCATAGAAGAAGGTAGAGGTGAGAAACATCAGATACGTAGACCTAGGGCCTTTATCTTGTCCCACCTGAAACCTACCTCAGGACACTTCAGTGATGTGCTATAGTAAATCCCCTAATGTGATTAAGTTGCTTTAAGTTTTCTATTATTAGCAATTCAAAATGTTCAAGACTTCCCAGATAAGCATCACTGGGAAGAATTTAGTAAATTAGCATTCCTGTGTGTCTCCTCTGACCCTGCTTTGTTAGTTCTTCCCTTTTTCTCAACTTTTTCTGGTCACCTATTTTTATAGATTACTTTTATCTATCACATCTAGACAATCTGTTTAAAATGTGAAAGAAATTATTTTCACGAATTAAACATTTCCGAGGGCTCTGTCAGCATAAAGCTCAGGTGTGAAATGAAGGAAATACCAATAAAATAAAGATTTTAAATAACATACTTTACGATTCTTATAATTTTTCTTATTATACTTCTTTTGTATCTCCTGGACATGAAAATATTACACAGATATAAGAATAGCTATTTTCTACCCTGCATCTAATATAATAATTAAGGATGTCCAATATTTTATATGCACTTTGACTAACATAGATGGTTATAGTCTCATTATGTACCATTATGTCTAATACTACAGCTTAGCTTCTCTTAAATATTTGGTTTTGGTCTGTTTTATAAGTAGATAAATATTTATCTTCCTGTTTTTACAACCTGTTCCCCAAAATGCTTCATAGTAGACTAATATTAATTGAAAACTTACTGTGTTAGAGATCAGTTTAAACCCTAACTACCCTAAGATGTAGGTATACCAATTCATTTTGTAGATACATGATTGGGTTTCAGATAGATTGGGTCTCCTACCCAATATCACACAGCTACTAAGTGATCCAGGGTGTTTGAAACTTAGGCCTGTCTGACTCTAGAGTTGCTTAATTTACTCATTGGATTTTCAGGTTCCCCAATTCTTCCATCCTTCATCTTTTCCTCTCAGTGCTTGACCATATGTGTATAAAAATAATAGTGTTTTGATCTAGCCTGAGACACTCTCCATGAGGGGAGGAGAGAGAAAAGTGGGATAAAAGGAAGGAGGAAGAGAACTCTCCCCTGGCTGGAGTCACTGCTGGAGCAGATCAGACCAATCCAGTCAATTCTAAAGATGAAGCACATGTGGATAGCAGAGTGGACATGTTGAAAGTGGCTTCCCCAATGCTGTGTGGTGAAAACATGGGCTATAGATGAATCCCCATGCTTCTCAGGGACTCTGATAGTGTGGAGCCTACTTGTAGGGGTAAGCATCTAAAAGAAATCCACATGTTCTTTTGAGACTCAAGTTTATTTACTTATTCTTTTTCCTCTGAAGTTGGGTGAGGGGGAGGTGAGTGGCACATCATTTTTATTCTTCCATAATATGGCCCATGGGGGACTCCTTTTGTTTGACAGTTCTTATGATTCTAAACTGATAATGATTATCCCTTTTTAATTAGGTATAATATTGCATCTTGCTTGCAAAGCCTTTTATTTTAACTGTTTAAAACACCATTTTTTACTTAGAAATTCTCAGTAACTAAAAACTTACAAGAAAGATTTATGAGACACTGAAATTTCACTTTTTTAGAATGAAAGTTCAGTAAGTAAAACTACTCTTCCAGTTCTTCTGACACCAGAGAACAACTCAATAAATAAATATCATACATTTTGATTATTAGACCAGGCTTAGTGATTCCTTTGGAGATGTCACAATAAAATTTCACTCAGGGCAAAAACACACTGAGTTATGTGATAAGACATGAGGACAATTCACCTTTACCTGAAAAATGGAATATATTGTAGGATAGGTTCAATTATGAGAGATTGTTGAATGCAAATGCTGTAATTCTTTATATCTTTAGAGAGTATTGAGTAGTAATGACTAATAAGTAGACTTTTCTATAGCTAGATAAGAGGAAAAATATATTTGGAACATTTCTGTTCATGAAAATCAAAGAAATATTTAACTTATTTTTTAAGTTGATCACTCTGAACGTCTAAATCAGAATAATCATAGCAAATAGATATGTACCGTCATACCCCAGTATCTGCAGGAAATTGGTTCAAGGACACTTTGTGAACACCAAAATCCACAGATGTTCAAATCCCTTATATAAACAACCTAGTACAGTTGGTTGTCCATATCTGCAGATGTGGAGTGCTAATGGTATTAGGTATTTAAATAAAATAATTTCCTCTTTCATGTGGGCTAATTTTCCTCAATGATTCAATTAGCTAGAAAAAGGGGGGGATCTCTCTCTCAATCTAATTAGGTAGGTCTGAAATTTTATATGGAAAAGTCTTCTGAGCAGCCATATGATTGAACATAAGTATGTTGGAGTTGGAATCATTGGACAGGAGATTTTTTTGAAGATGTTTATTCTTTGCAATCCAAGTCTTTTTTCCTCGGAGTTCATTTTTACAATGGGTCATTAAAGTTCCACAGATCAACCCTATCTTGCTTGTTTTGGTGCTGTACAGGAAGGAAGAAGGAACTTACTATTCTATCCTTAAAAAATTAATGATGATTAAAAGATTCTGATAAGTATTGGAAAGTATGACAATAACATACATATTATATAGTCAAGGTGAAGTTGTTACCTAAAATATGCATGACTTTTACGGCCTTAGTATGTCCTTGGTGGCTTTCTATTGTTGAAGAAACCTGAATAACAAAAAGGTGGAATGTAATATTACCTTAATTAACTGAGAGTAGAAGTTTATTTTTCATACAGTGATTTTTTTTTTTGGCACGTATACTAGTAGAAATATTAGGTATTTTAGTTTGAAGGAGATAGAAAAAACTTTTACGAATTGCTAAAATTCACAAGAATGAAATGCAGGGCTGTTTTTTCTACCCAGATTCTTGAGGCAATTCTTTTCCAAGTGGACTGGCCCTTAGTCTTTCTAATAAACTTTGTGTCAGTTTTAAACTAGTTTCAACCCAGAGCCTCTGCATATTTGGCACCATTGAAATGTGTATAAAAAGACTTAAGTGAAAAGTTTGTTCTATAAATTTGCCTTAGGGATGTTTGGAGTTTTCAATTACATATTTTTATTTATGTATATATAATGTGTGTATTTGCAATTATATGCTTATACCATTCATATGATCACAGTAACCAACAGAAATATCAAAGTGTGATTCATCATATCCATTTTAAATTATTAAACAATTACATCTTATGGCACTGTACATGTGGCAAAATGCCATTTTTAATGATGAGACACTTGTCTTATTGTGTATTTTGTGCGTAATGTAAACAAGAACGAAACAAGATAATTTGTGAATTTTCAAATTAAATAAAAACAAAAGAATTAATGTCCTTGAAATCATTTTTGGTTCTATTTTTTAAAAGTTGAAGAATTCATAGGTTTTATATTCTCATGATATTTTAAACTAATGTGGATACAAAATATAATATAATATTTTAGAATAAAATGTAAATCATATTTCCATTATTTCATAGTTCTTAGATTGTTCATTTTTAAAACATTGAGCATATATAGAAAGAAAAGTGGAGTGCATAAATATCCATCTGAATAATCCCAGTAGGAATAATTTGCTTTGATTATTTGGATTTTTTAAGCTTTGATTCTTCATTTTAATTTTTGGAATTGCAGTTAAATTTTCTTCATACACAATGTACCATGACATTTACATAGCTTTGTATTGTATTATATAATGGTATGCTATTAATCATGTTGTCTTACTTATACTTCATAATAAACCTGGAACATGGGCAAGAAGTATTTAAGAGTTTTCTCCACTTCATGGGGCCACTAAAGTGAGAGCAAGAACAGAAACAAGCAGTACTGAGAAGCTGTGTTCTTTCCATTTCCGCTTGTCTGTTGCAAAGAGTGCAGCAGATTGTAACAATATATATGATATAGATGGATAAATTTAACAAGAATTGTGCATGCCTATTTGAAGATATTGGCTGGATTTTACTGATGGGCATAGAAAAATTTTTGAGTAACTGGTGAGAGAGATGAGAAGAAGTCAACTCTCTCCAAGTTAACCTATAAACTTCACACATTTCTAATCAAACTCCCAGTGGGACTTTTTTTGGAACTCATCAAATGATTCCCAAGTTTATCTAGAAAAAAATGTAATAAATAGCCAGAACTTTTATTTTTAAAGAAGAGCACTGCCCCCACCAGACTGTAAAATACACTACTAAATCGTAAAAATAATATGCAGTAGACTTTTGCCAGAATAGACAGAAAGATCTGTGAAACAGAAGAGAAACACACAAACAGAACAACTCTATATGGAATTTCAGTATATGATAGAAATGATATTTCAAACTCATGAGGAAAGAATGGATAATTGAATAAATTGTGTTGGAGCCAATAGGAAAGAATCTCACACCTTATACCAAACTAAATTCCAGATGAGTTAAACATTTATATGGAAAAACTGAACTTACAAATCTACTGGAACAAAATACAAGTGAATATTTATATACTCAGACATAGAAGGGATTTTCTAAGACCTAATACCTAAGTAAGAAAGATTTATAAATTTGAGTGCATAAAAATGTTAAAATTTAGTGTGGCCAATGATCATAATTAAAATTTAAAACGTAATTGATGAACATAGGCTAATACCGTTAACAATTAGGAATCTCCTCAATTAATATGAAAGGTATGAACACACTAATATAAAAATGAGCAAACAGCAAATGTAAGTAATTTACTAAAGGAGAATTACAAATGAACAGAAATTAAACACAAATGTTTACCAGATTAACAAAATATGTGCATCAAGTCAAGGCAGCAATTAAAGGAAAAAATAACAGTGATTTTCATCAAATGTTGAGAATACAAAAAGTTTTTTAAGACTTTCATGCAGCCAGCTTTGTAAGTGCTTATAATACACTGATTGTAAATCAGAATTTGTGCATGTTTCCCTGTAAAAGTATCTAAATTTCAGTTGAACAATGTGATAGGAATAGGTAATATGTAGACTTTGATTTACTCCAGTGTTGACTTTGACAAGTGTCAAATTGCACAGGGGCCATGGGCATAGTGAGATGACATTGTATTACTAGCATCATTTAAAAATTCTTGTCTGCTGCTCATTAATAATCTAGTGGAGGCCTAATGGAATACAGTGCTTTGAGGTGTCATCTTTATACCTTTAAGAGAGGTCTGGGAGCAGATTTAGCAAGCTAGACACCGACTTAGGGTATACAATTTAAGGGGACTCCAAAACAAACAAACTACAAACAAGGAACCCTCAGTAACTAAGATAAATGGTACTTTAATGCAATATTTAAAAAAATTAAATTAGTGCAAAAATTCCTGATGAACAATATTTTAAAATTTTAAATAAAGACAGAATCAATATTCCTGATTACTTTTTCCTACATCCTATGATATGACTCTGCATGGCACTACTTTTAAAGAATAAGATCAAAAGGACATTTCCAAATGTCCCTGAGAATTCAAACTGCTGGTTCATAGTAACAGCGGTAAATATTAGAAAGGAAAACTATTTTGAACCTCCACTAATTCTCTCCCTTGAGGCAAACTATTCTAGATGGCCAAAGACCTAATTTATTAAACTAATTTGGGATAAAAAAGAAAATATGAGGGAGTATTAAGTTATGCTTTACAGATAGGATAATGGACCATCTCCTCTTACTCCTTTCCACTCTGACCCCAGAGAGAGGAAGGTCTAATACGCTGTAATTGGGCCCTGGTGCTAGGGATAGGACGTTCAGACAAAGGAACTATGTGAATCCATTTCTCTATAAAATTCATTCTTGACACTTCTTCCTTTGGGTTGCTTTGTGTTCCCCCTCTCCTACTCAGACTTTCTAATGACCTTGAAAGAAACAGTAGGGTATAAAAGTTAAGAATGTGGCCTCTGGAATTAAACTGCCTGGATCTAAATCCTGGCTCTATCACACCTGTTATCTCAGGCAAGTTACTATATTCCTCTGCAAAATATTACTATTATCTGCAAAGTGGGTCTCTCAAAGTTTTTGTGAAAATTAGATTAATACATGGAAAGTGCTTAAAGCAGGGTCAGGCTCATAGGATATACTTATAACACTTGGTCATTACTATCTTACTATTACATACGAAGAACATGGAGACTTCTCTCCAAGCCCCTGTTCAGCAGGAGAGAAGAGAGCAAAGATGTTTGGGACCAAAGACCCAGTTTGTGTGTTCTTTATCACTTAGGAAACTATGGAGAAATAAATGGGTTAGAAATTTTGACAGCTGAACCCTGAATTTCCTTGTCTTTGAAGAAATGACATTGATTATTGATAATTACCTAAACATGTGGACATTAATTTTCTGTAGTTGTAATTTTACGTGAATTAATATAATTTCAAATAATGTAATGTGAATTATAAATAGGAGTTTTATTTACTTTTTTACATTAACTTAATATTTTAAAACTACAACCGTTTTCCTAAAAATTCAGAATTTGAAGGGATTCAGTGGAGCGAAATCTTCAAAACCACATTGCTCATTTTTCATATTTGTACTTTCTAGATATTTTTCCTCCCTATTTTGTGTTGTTCATGCCAAAGTAGAATCTTCTTAAATTCTGAACTGGGATGCTAGGTTTTGTGTAGATGGGTTCCATAGATGGGTTTATTTATCTTAAAAAGTAACTCGATAACCTGAAATCATACTGAAAAATATGTGGTTTCAAATGCTAATGATTTTTATCGATGAGTCACATGACAGCTGAAAAAATACCATGAAAACGTCATAGAGTAGAAGTTGGGGTGCAGATTCCATGTTACCACATGAGAAAGTATATATATATGGGCCCATATTTTAGGTTTTCCAAAATGCAAATATATAAAAAGGGGTATTATAGAAGCTAAAAGGGAAATAAAGATGTGATAAAAGCATTTTAAATTCTTTGGTGTACTTAAATCCATACACATTATGTTTGTAATTATAAATATGTTTCCCAACATTAAAAAAGTATTGAAATATATTTGATAAAAAATATTTTATAAATTTAAGGCATATAGCATGTTGATTTGACATATTTATATATTGCAGTATGATTGCCTTGTAGTGATAATTAGCACTTCTATCACACCACATAATTAACATTTCTTTTTAGTAGTTGTTTTAATTAAGAAATTGACACAACATTGTAAACTGACTTTACTTCAATTAAAAAAAATAAAAAAAACTAGTCTCTTAGCAAGTTCGATGTTTATAACACGATACTGTTTTCTGTATTTACTGTACCGTGCACTACAACTCTAGGACTTACTATTCCTTGCAAGTCTGTGCCCTTAAACAACATCTGACCTATCCCCTCTCCTCCCAGCCCCTGCTCACCACCACTTAATCTGTTTTTACAGGTTGGGTTTTTAAAGATTCTGCTTATAAGTGATCCTATACTGTACTTGTCTTGATCTGACTTATCTCACTTAGCATAAGGCAATTGCTGTGACTATAGCGCATACTTGACCATAAGGTATAACTCTGTTGTGAATTTGGGCCAGAGCCCAAGGTAAAGAAAAAGAAAATTGAGAGTGAAGACTCTCCGAGACTGGAGCTCTGTCTACTATTTGCTGAAGAACTTTGAGCCTGCCTTGTAGCAGGGATTGTTATAGTGTATCAAATTTTCCTTTTAGACCTTGGTCATAATTGAGAATTTATAACCACAGGAAATGTTTTCCGTTTTATAATTCTAGCCACCTTAGACATTCGAGATATGTTGGAAGGAAGTTTGGAGCTCTTTTACAGAATCCTGTTGGGGTAGAATATGTTTCTCATAATTGTCTGATGAAAGATGCATCTGGTACTTCTCAAGCCCTTTGACCCGAAGCTTCTGGTTCAGTAGGTCCGGGATAGGGGGATGGAGGCATATTCCTGTGATATGTCAATGAGGGAGTATGTTAGAAACAATTTGCCTTTAAAAAGCTAAAAGCTTTCTTACAATTAATGTGTCTACGTTGACATATCATTATCACCCCAAAGTCTGTAGTTTCCATTAAATTTACCTCTTGCTGTACATTCTATGTGTTTGAACAAATTTATAATGACATGTATCTACCGAAGTACCAATACGCTATAGTGGAGGAGGCGATGCATATGTGAGGAAAGGGAGTATATGGGAAATCTTTGTACCTTCTGCTCAACGTGCTGTGAGTCTAAAACTGCTCTAAAAAGAGTCTTTTTAAAAAGCTAGATCTAAAAACTAAACATCAAAACTGAAATCAACATTTGAAATAAGCAAATGCTGAAAAACACTGTGTTTAGGAGATTTTGAAGAGAAGATTTGAGAATATTAAAAAGAATAGATAAACAAGGTTGTACTGTGTGGCACAGGGAAATATATACAGGATCTTGTGGTGGCTCACAGCGAAAGAGAGGGTGACAATGAATGTCTATATGTTCCTATATAACTGAAAAATTGTGCTCTACACTGGAATTTGACACAACATTGTAAAATGACTATAACTCAATAAAAAGAATGTTTAAAAAATAGGAAAAAAAAAGAAGTGATCAGATTGCTCTGACCTATTATTTTTTAATTTATTTTTTACTGAAGTATAATTGATTTACAATGTTAGTTTCAGGTGTACAGCAAAATGATTCAGTTATACACACACACACATACATATATATGTACACAGGCATATATTTTCAGATTCTTTTCCATTATAGCTTATTACAAGATATTGAATATAGTTCCCTGTGTTAAAAAGTAGGTCCTGTTCTTTGCCTATTTTTATATATAGTAGTGTATGTCTATTAATCCAGAACTCCTAATTCATCCCTCCCCTCCTTTCCCCTTTGGGTCTGACTGATGTTAATACAGATTTTGAGCCCCAGTTTTTCCCCAATGATACTTGATGGCTCATTTATTCACCCTTCTTCGAATTTCTCATACTGTGTTAAAAATCCCACCCATTCCCAATTTAAGCCACAGTCATAGGTCAAATATTCTCATTCTGAAGCCAGTAAGAAAACAGTTTTTACTGGGTGTGAAATCACTCTAAAACCTCCCGTTTACCTCTCTTCTTTCCTTTCTAATGCAGAGGAAGACATTTTCCTTCGCTTTCACAAGGAAGTTCTTCACTGCTTCGAGTGTGTCCTCAGTACCTTTCTCCAATAACTCTCCTCCCTCTCCTATTCCCTGTATTTTTGAACTCCCGTCCTGTTTTCCTTGCTAGCGCCTTCCTCATCAAATCTTCCTCACCCTAAGGAGATTATTTCTCACAGTACTGCTTTCTTAACTGACATCTCATGTCTTATTTTCTCTCCATCATTACTCAAATTCTTGGAGGAATCACTGATCCTACTGTCTCTTTTTCCTTATCTCCCACTGATTTCTCAATTCATTTAGTTCTTTTAAACCTTGTCAACTAATATTTCCCTCTTCCTACTGGTCATGTCCCAATCAGTCATCTAAGTCTTCCACCTGCTGGTCGTATTTGCACATTTGTACTATCAACACTTCTTAAAATTCCTATCCTCTGGCTTCCAGAATGCCATTCTCTCCTGAGTCTCTTATTAATATATTTGTTTTTCCTAAGACTCCTTTGATAGCTTTTCTTCTGTTAAGTTATACTTTCAAAAACGTAAAATCATAACTCTAATATGAATATACAATGAATACTTGTCAAGTATTCAACTCATTAATGAGGGAAGAAATAACAATACTAAAAATGGTTCAATATGCTTTTTGTAAAGATAGAAATGTATTTGTGTATGTCTGTATGGGTGTAGTCAATTTCATAACATTAGGATAAAATTACTGGGTTAGATGGTTAGATACAGCACTGATTCATATCTTATAGACAGTAAACTGCATATTTGGTAATTATTGTTTATCTTCCTCACAGCTCTAATTGTTCTCTCTACACCTCACTCTGCTTGTAGGATAAAGTGAAGGAGTAACGTCTTGTTGAGTTTGTTGTAACTGATGATTGTGTTAGCTTCTTATTGCTGTTGTAACAAATTACTACAAACTTAGTGTCTTGAAACAACACAAATGTATTTTCTTACAGACCTAGAGGTCAGAAATCCACAGTCGGTTTCCCTGGGCTAAACTCAAGCTGATAGTAGGTTTGTTCCTTCTGGATGTAGATGAGGCTCCTTCTAGGTGGTTACAGCCACTGTCATGACTCACAACGTGCACAATTTACAACAGGTCGAACTTCTCTTTTGATTCCCAGACCCCTTCTCCTGCTACTCACCCCCTAGTTTCTCTAACTGATTGTCTCACAAGCATCTCTGTCTCAGTCCGTTAGGACTGCTATAACAAAGTACCATAGACTGGGTGGCTTATAAATGACAGAAGTGTATTGCTCATAGATCTGAAGCCTGGAAGTCCGAGATCATCGTGCAGCAAAGTTTCTGGTGAGGGCCCTTTCTGAGTTGCAAACTGTGTCTTCTCATTCTCACATGGCGAGAGGGTTGAGAGAGCTCTCTGGGGTCCCCTTTATAAGGGCATCAATCTCATTCAAAATGGCTCTACCTTCACGACCTAAGTACCTTCCAAAGGCCCCACTTCCTAATAGCACCACGATGAGGGGTTAAGATTTCAACATGTGAATTTTGAGGAGACACAAAGCTTCAATCCATTGCAGTCACAATCTAAGCATGTCAAAAATTCATGCTAATTTTCTATCTCAGATATGCTTCTCCTTTAATATCTTAATATTAATATCCTATCTTAATAAACAACTTCATTTATATTGGGATGGGTTCACTCTTGGTCCCATTTTCTCTTCTTCCTCATGTCTGATAAGTTAAGCAAGTCGTGACAAGTTTACATCTATAATGTGTCTCAAATCCCTTCTCTCTGCTGACCTAATTAGCCTTGGCCTTTATGACTTAGTGCCCAAGTACTGCAGAAGCTTACTAATTAATCTCCCTTCTTCTTCACAACCACTGCCTAGAATCCATTCTCTGTAGAACAAAGAGAATGACTTATTTCGAATGCAAATATCTTCATCCCCCATGAAAATCTGGCAATAGTTTACAATCCTGTAGGACTTGTTAGAGATTTTATGTAATTTGATGCTCTCTCCCTATTTTTTTCTCTTCTGCTCTCTCCACATTTATTTTCTGATTTACTGCCAACCTCTGATACCCTGTGCTCTACATGTTTGTATCCCACTCATCTTTTTGAGTTTGCTTTAGGATTTCAAGCTCCTTATGCTGTAGGGCTTTGTCTTAAGTTAGTTCTTTACCTGAAATCCCTCATTTAATATTATCTGACTGCCTTCAACTTTTGTGTCATGCACTAGTTGATTGCTGCTTCCTTCAGGTGGCCCTTCTTGATCCATTAGATGAAGAATAAGCAAATTGTCTAGGTTCCCTGTCTATATTCTTTCATAGCAGCTAATATTTTCCCCTACAATCTTCCTTTCAGTTCTAATTGTACACTTAATCTGTAGAACTTTAAAAAAATCTGTCTACCTTATTAGACTGTCTGCTCCTGGATGGCAGAGATAGTATCTGTTTTCCACTGCTGTATACTTATTACTGAGGATAAAACCAGGCACTTGGTAGCACTGAATAATTTACCTGTTGAATAAAGGAATGAATGAATAAATGAATGAATTATGCTTAGTATGCAGTGACTGATTCTGTTCTCAGGTTTCTTGAATGACAACTGCATAGAACCATGTTCACAGTTGTTTTCTAAGTAGATGTAAGCTAGGACAGAAAATACATCTTCCTGAGGACCTATCTTGTTGTTTTTTTTCCCATCAAGACATAAATTTTGATTTTGTGTATTTCAACGTACCCCAGGTTATGATTAATAAGTAGCTGAGGCCAAAAAACAAAACAAAGCAAAACTCTTATTATGTTATGTGATTCTCAAGTCTGAATTGTGGCATTACTAGTCTCTCGGTTTATTTAATGCAAAATCCAAAAAATTTAAGAAGAAACACACATCTTGGGAGGAAAAAGTATAAAGATGACAAAGGAAATATACAAATAAGGGGAAAGAAATGCCATTTTAATTAGAAAGAAAACAGATAAAATTACAGGCACTATTACAGAGCTTCACATAGAAATAAATTTGGTGATGATATTGCCATCATATTTATAATCTCTACACTATTGATATTCTTCTTTTCTTTTCCCTAATGGGCAATATAAACCCATACAAAAAACATCTGGCTTTATATTTTTACAAACACATCTTGGTGCTTAGGTGTCTGAAATCAAGCAGCTGTGGATAGATGTTAACTTACACATCAACATTAAATATGCTTATGCCAATTTTGAATTAATTCATGTGTTAAAACATGAACATTTAATACAACTCTGAACTATACAAAGATTATAAGTTTTTAGCTTAGGTGGAGTAAACTGATATTTTTAAAACCAAAAAAAAAAAAAATGACTTGAAAATATAATTTAAAAGTAACACTTAATTTTTGTACTGGTTAGTATTTGCAAAGCATTTTTATGACTATAGAATACTCTTTTAATTCTCATTTCACATATGAATAATAAGAAATAGAAATTCTGGTGGATTACCAAAGATCACATGTCTCTACTATGGGTCGTATTATAGAAATTCACCAAAAGATTTCTTTTAGACTATTGGGATAACTTTAGTTTTAACAAAGAGAGAAATATTAACTCTCTACTTCAATATATTTAATTTTGATATTTCCACTTTAAACAGGTTCTAAAAATTCTGGTATTTTGATTGATTGTGGAAAGAATTGGTAAGAAAAATTTCAGTTTATCACATTAACATTAATAGGAGTCTCCATGTTGCATTTTTGATGGAATGTGTTAATAAGAGAAAGAATAGGTAATATTGTACACTGCTAATAATTGAAAATACATTCCCTAAAAGACACAAAAATAATCAATTGATTTTGAAACCCTACCACTTAAGAGTCCACAGCCATTAAATTTAAATTCTAGTGACTGACTTTGATTTTAAAAACAAAAGTTTCATATATATATATTTTTAAAAAGCTGTCTCACCCTACAAAAATTTATTACAAAGCCTAGGGCTATTAAAATATTAAAACACATTCTTGGCTACTTGATTTACATTTTTGGAATGCCACCTACTCTCCTGCAACACTTGTAATTCTCTTCACATTCAGATACACTCTGATGCACCTGACCCCCCCTTATGAAGTTAAAACAAAAAAAATCTTTTATGGGCCATGGTAATACTCTTAGTGTCTAAATTTATATTGATTGCTAGACTGCTAAGTGTCTATTTTGTTCTTTTATTTTTCTGCTGATTAAAAATAAACCTCTCATTCTTATGAGATGCTCATTTTCTATAAAGTGCTTCAGGTATGGGCTCAGACATCCAGGGAGGCTTTTTTTTTTCCAGCCATTAAGAAAATATTACCTATAATACTAAATTTATCCCTAATGTTGCAAAGCTGTAAATATACATATGTCATATATATCTTGAGTTTCAGTCAGCTTTTTGCCCATTACCTGGTGATAACCTGCCTGACAGACAGATAGAGAAAGTGAGCTGTGAATGATATCTTACAAATTCCCAGATTCAGCTACACCACAGAATTTCCAGTTAAATAATGAAATACATTTCTTTTTAAAAATTGCTTATCCTATGTATTCTATTTTGCCAAGGACTAGATTAAACTGAACTTTCAACCGGAAAGAGTACTCATACTGTTGTGCTTTCCTGCCTTGCCTTGGTATCATTTCATATTTTTTGATCATGGACATTCCAGCTTCTCCAACTACTGAGCACTTTTGATAAAATAAGCAATGTAAGAAAAAAAGTCATTTGACTTACCAAGTCTTTCACCATTTAAAAAAATATATGACACATTGTCTCAGGCTTTTTATTCTCTTCAAAGAATGGTAACAAAACAATACAAATCAAGTGTGGAATGAAGAATGACTAAAGAGTGTCCAAAATATATTTCCCTTTCATAGTATTCCTAGGAATAGCTAAAATGTTGAACAACATTAAGTTATGTTAAGAAATCAAAATACTATAGAACAGATGTATTAAACATCATATGATTAACTTTGAGCTCAGTTTGAAAAATCCATTTAGTGATTACTGACAACCACTGACATTTTGTTTCTTTTTCTGGAATTAATTCCTTGCTTCTGTGAACATCTTGCCTTTACCACTGTGTTCATTCTTTCATCTTTGCTGACACCATTTGCAGACTGATTTGAATACAGCCAGGAACCTCCCAAAATCTTTCAAATAAACATCTCCTTCCTGTTCCCATCCAGACCTTTCTGTAGACATTTTACTCATTACTATCTCTAGAAAGTATTAGGGAAATTTTAGAATGATGACCCAGTATGGGCCTCAGATAATTTTACCCATGTCTTTTCACAGTTTTGATTGATTTAAAGTGTTCTATATTACAGCTTTCTTGAACAGGATAGAAAGAGGATCTCCCACCCCTCCCACAAGTTATTCCCTTTAGCTGGCCATGTGCTGCTCAGTTTTAAATTAGCTATCCAAAATATTCAGTATCCTTTTTGAGAATGATTAAGGGAATATATATCAAATAGTATTGGCTGATAACTTTAGAACACTGTGCTAACTTAAGAATGACATTTCTTTGTTTTGCAACAATTAAGACATCACTGGAAATGGTTTTTATGGAATGTTGTATTTTTCAACTTCTTGGACTGTACAAAAGTATTATTTTATTTCTCCTGGCTCAGTTCCTTATGTTAATAGTTTTTACAACTGGTTATTGAAATCGGCTGTATGTGTATGGTACAGTCATATAAGCAATAGTAAAATCTGCAGTTTTAATTTTCTGAATTTGCTATTTTGGTTAATCTATTTTCTGTGATTTGGTTTAGATGTCTACTCAGACTTATTGAATGATTCTTTAATTCATAAATGCCTTTATCCAGTGTTTACCAATAATACCAAAGGGCACGTTTTCTACAAAACTGGAAGAAATAAGCCATTCTTCATCCTGAGGGCATTCAGTATTTAGAATATCCTTAACAGTGATGGATACAGATTTTTTTTTCTGTTTCATGACCTAAATTGAAATATTTGGTAGCCTTCTCTGTTCTGACAAAGTCAAAGTCAAATCTTTGGTACAAAATGGAATTGGATGGGGAAACTGGATGAATCCAGTCAGATTCACTATTGGGAGGAATGCATATGCATACATAACATACACATAGACTCAAATTTTATGGCTTCTGAACATAAATCAGTAAAAAAGGAAAACTTTTTGCAGAAGCAGAAAGGTTGTCACTTAGATAGTGACTGAGTAAGTGCTAAATTACATTATCTCTTCAAATATTTCTAATTATTTTAACTCTTCTTTTGTTGTAGAAAGTTCCTCGTCTCAAAGTGGAGCATGAACTTAGCTGGTAGCACAGTGTATGGGAGGTTAGGGGAAACACTAAGTGACCATGACACAGCTTCTAGAATGCTAATTTTACAGAAGAGTGAGTAATTTTCATTTTAATGTGCTGCAGATATAATACAGAATTTATTACAACCTGAACATACAAACTTGTAACTTCAAAGAAGTTTCCTGACTTTCACAGTCCACTTCAGAAGACTTCTCTTTCTCATCATTAGAGGTACTTCCGTGAACCACTTTGCCCAACAAGTGTCTAGATTGTACTGGAAGTAGTTGGCATGGCTGACATATTTTGGTTTAAGGAACTCCCTGTCTGAAAGAACTTTTTTTGCTATTCATTTGAACCCAAATGCTTGTAATGATTAGAATCCTTATAATGATTGCAATCTCTTTTGAGTTTTTCAATGAACTTTTAAAAATATCTATGCCATTAGGAAAGGATGATTAATTACACTGTCATTTATTATCACAATAACTTGTACTTCCAATAGATAAGCAATAATGTAAGTGTAAGAAAAAGAAAATATGACATATCTGTTTAGGCAAGGTAATAAAGCAGTAATTATATGGAATACCCTGATTCTCACTCCATCACAAACACATACATATATACTATTAATGAAGGCAGTCACATGACATTGAATAGCTAAAGGATTATATAAAAATATTGAGAATTTCATGAAATGCATGAAGTAGAAGGTATAACTAATTGATCATTCAGCTTGGAAGGTAAATGTGCCCAGGGTTTACTGAGATTGGTACCAATACGTTGGTCCAATATGTACTGCGTCATAAATAGATTTTTTCAAGGGAGATCAGTTTGCTAATAAGTTGTGTGTCTGTGTGCAGTCTGACACAACCCAAGCACAATTTGGGCTCTTACCTTATGGCCTTTAGTTCCCTCACTATATACAGATGTAAGGCTAAGATTATTTCAAAAGCCAAGCATAATGCCTAGACCTACAAACTACTTATTACATTTTAAATCTTTTCTTACCTCTCTATTCTACTTTTACTACATTTTGTTAATTTACTACTAGATTTAAAGCAATAATGTCATTGGCCAAAAAAGAGGTATATGTGAAATTATGCCACTATTCTTTTACTTCATAGTAATTGGAAAATGGTCAACTAGTTGAAATAATCAACGAGATTTACTGCTACACACTTTAGCATCCAGTAATGCTATTTTACTTTGAATTTTTCTTGTTTTTATCTGAGGTCTCTGCCTGTATTGAGTCAATTTTATTATCATTACCGGTACTCTCAATCTTTTGGCAACATCTCGGTAGCCTTAGGGAGGGCAGCCAACCAGCTAAACGAGCAAAGGCAGAAACAGGAGTTGGTGGCGGGGGGGTTGAGGGAAGAGAGACCAGGAGTTCAGCCAACCAGTCAGCCAGGGGACTCAGCTAGTTCCAAGAGGTCAGGCATCAGTCAGCCAATATTTGATAAACAAATGAACTCAGCTACTGAGCTTCAGTCAGCCTCATTTTACTGAGTTCTATCTTGGGAGAGAGATGACCTGACTCTTCCTTTAAATTCCAGAGGGTCTTCCAACTAATCACTATGCTCTGGAGCCAAACTCTGAAGAGCGTTACATATGTGGCAAAAAATTACATCCTTTTCATCTGCATGGGGAAGATAAAAATATGAAACAAAATTCAAAGACAATCTATTTGCCAAATATCCAGATCAATAATGGTGTAATAATATTCTAAGTCTCACAGGATGGAACAAACGGTTTAATTTTTTCATTATTTTCATTCATCATTTTAAATTTGCTTCTTTATTTTTATCTATGATAAAATAGATAAAATAGTTTGAAATAGTTTGAATTAGTTTAAAATTTGCATTCAGCTTGCCAGACAGTACAAAGAATGTCTAAGTTCTAAGTACAAAGAACTCTCTAAGTACAAGAAGGTATATTCCCTCCCAAAGTATATTCTAGACTCAGATTAACACAATAATGCGTATGTTCTCTCTCTCTCTCCCCCACAAAACAAAATTCTCCTACATTGCCATCACACAGTTCTCCCAGTCAAGAAATCATTGATTTAATATTATCATGCAAATTTTACCAATTGTCCCAGCAATGTCTCTTTTTCCTTCTTGTCCCAGATCCTGTCCAGAAATACATGCTGCACTTAGCTTATCATTTTTCTGTGATCTGTTCCTAATTCTTTCCTTGTCTCTCATGTCCTTGATAGTCTTACAGAATACAATCATTTCATTCTATCAAGTGCCCTCAATCTGGGTCTGTCTAGCATTCCTTCATGAACAGACTCAGCCCAGGCTTTTTTGCCTAAGTCAAGTCACTATTTTCCCTTTTGCATTTGACTGATATTTTGTGGGTTGATATTCCAATATTTTCTAATATTCTATACCTCATAAACTTTCACCCGCTGGCTTTAGCATCCATTGATGATTCTTAATGTATATCAACAACTACTACTATGTTGGTTACTAAATGATGAATGTCTATTTTGTTTATTCTTTCTACATTGATTAGTTAGCATTCTACTATTTCTTACATTCTATGATTGATATGCTGCTCCCTTTTAATGTAGGGCTTGATAATATGATTTCAAAATTTTTGAAGTCAAATGATTAAAATGATTATATTTTAAACTTTAAATAATCAGTACACATTTTATTTTCTGTAAAAGGATCCTTGAGAAGGAAGCAAAACCAAACAATGACAATTGTCTAAATTTAAGTGGATTAAAATTGCTGCATGATGATAACTTCTCAAAACAACCAAACGGGGGAAAAAAAAACACACAAAACTCAAGACTGCCAACAAATTAATTATAGACATTGGCAATGTTTATGTTATAACAAAATATTGTAATTGTAGATCATGCTACATACATGTCAATACAGTAAGCATTTTGGTTGTAATTCAAAGGAAGTGTATGAATTTTGATATGACATATGTAGTAATATATATGATTATGACTTTTTGAAATTACGTGTTCATCACTGACATAAATTTAATAGAAACAACTGTAAAAAAAGTACAATCTATATAATTTTCCTTCTTTTTACAGATCTTTCAATAATAGCATTGCTTATTTTTTATTGAGGTATAACTGACATATGACATATAATATTATGACTTGTTTCTTGATAAGACATACCACTTGATATTCAGTTATCACATACTCACACACAAAGAAGAGTCAAGATGCTAAAATATAAAACCCTACCTAGATCTGGTACTCTAATAGATGAAGTTTCCATTATTCCTTATTTTCTATGTAACCAAGATAATTCCTGTTTGACTTTCCACCCTTTCTTAATATATGTATCCCTCCCGACACTCCTGCTTTTTCTTTTGGACAAAGGCCTCATGTTTAAAACAGAAACTTACCCTGACTAAAAATCATTTATTAGCATGGCATCTACTTATAGCCTAACTTAGATATAATCTAGAATGATATGTCCTACAGATACAATGCTTAGGCACAGTTAACTCTGAGTATCTGTAATTGTATAGTTCTTTGCTATCTGGAAGATTACATAGCTTATATGAGTCTAATCATAATAGAAGAAAAAAGTGCCCACCAGTGAGAAGTTTGGTAATGCCTAGGGCCATGAGATGGAGAAACCAAATAGAGAATAATCCAGTAAGATTTGGAAGGGTAACTTGTTACCTGAGCCTTTTGGTAAGAGATTATCAGCAATGCTAGGATACCCTGATTATGCCTAAAATCACTGAAAGAAACTAGCTGCTATTTTTATTGTTATCCCCATCATTATTTTTATCCATTCACTTGCAGTTTTCTGTAAATGAATCATGTCCTTTTCTATGGTATCACTATATCTCAACCACCACTATATGATATAATCCACTAACTGGCTCTTTCAAAATTGAACTTCGTTCCTGGTGACAGTCTTTCTTAACACTAAGAATCTGTGCAACAGAGACCAAGTACATCAGTATTCTCAGTAATATTTTCTTGGCCTAACTTCATTGGCCCACATGGAAGGAATTGGGGGTAATTTTGAGATAATTAGAAATAGTACTAATTTCTTGAATTATTTTTGAAATTAACATGGAACTGAAACATTATATTAGTGAGACTTGAAGATTCTCAGTTAATTGGAGTTGAAAGGATTATCCATATACCTAAGTGTCATATATCTATACCTATTTATGTTATCATCGTGTTAGAGAATGAAATAGGTTATGTGAAAGACTGTGTTTTAATGAAGATATGTATTTCTAACTTGGTTTCAATATTTTTTTTTCAGACTGAGTTGTCCGACAGTAGTTTAAGTTCATAATCTGTTTTTATATTTAACATACTATGTAAGAAATGCTAACCATTGCACCTTTAGTTCAAATGTGTTTTTTAAAGTGTATTTTCAGAAGTCCTGTATTTCTAAACTTTAAAGCCTTGTTGGCCATATTATTCATATGAATTAAGAGATGCAAATGGAATTTAAAATAATATTAATTGAAGAATCAATTTAAAAAATACTGCTGATAAATGCAAAAGCATGGGTGAATCTCACTCTAATGTACTATCTATTATGAAGATAACTATAGAATTTGGACAAAAAATTTTTAAAGCTTAAAAGCTCTGGAGAGTGAACAAAAACAAGGGAGGCAAACTGAAACTTGGCAGGAGACACTGGCATAGCATTTTTGGAGCTTTAAGCTGCAGGTGGCCTATGTCATGCAGTATCATGGGTTGTCAAAATCACTAATAGAAACATACTAACTTTTTGGCCAGAGGAGAATCTGTGTGAAGCAGTCATCACTAGAAAATGAGGGTGGAATCCTGGAAAGATAGGATCACAAAAGGAGTTCCCCAATTTTTGGTCTGTAAACTTTGCCCAACTCTCTTGGACAACCATGGATACAAAGAACTGATTCAGTATAGCTTTCAGCTAAGGCTAAAACACCTGAACTGAAATTTGAATTACCACTCATATGGAGAAAATGCTTTGCAATTTAAGACTAACTTAGTTAAGTACCTGCTGAAATATAAACATCAATATCCTTCAAAAAATATAATAGAATTCAGTCTACACACAGAATATTGGTAAATCCAGGATACAATCCAAAACTAATAGACATTCAAAGAACCAGGAAAATATAATCCAAAGAGGCCAACTCCAAGGTATACCCAGAGTTGGAATTGTTGGAGGAAGGCTTTAAATCTGGTATTATAAGTATGCTTAAGATGGTCGAGGAAAAAAATGATGAAAAGATAGGAAATAGCAGGGAAACTGATAATATAAAAAGAAACCAAATGAAAATTTAGAACAAAAGATACAATATTTAAAATAAATATTTTAAGGTATGGTCTTAAAATTAACGTGGGGATGACAAAGATAAGTGCACTTGAAGATAGCTCATTAAAAATGATCCCATCTAAAGAAAAGAAAAAAAATGAAAACCTTCTTTTGTTTAGAATTTATGTGTAGTATTCTTTTCTCAAATGATAATTTAATTTTTGTATTTGGAAACCCTAAGCTCAAGCTTGTTCTCTTATTTAAGGTAAGTACTTTACTAACAATTTCCTCTTTGAAACACAATACTACAGGACTTGAGAGTACAAGCACACAGGTAATAGAGCAAAAATTGAAACCAAATAATCCTGGAAAGTAGTTAAATCTTAGAGCGTTTTTTTTTTTTTTTTGGCTATTTCTATATCAGGTATAATACCATTTCCCCATAATATAATCATTATGGAAATGTAACTATATGTAAATGTTTCCTGTCTACATTTTTACAACATGTGAATTTTTAGTCTACCATAAGTAAATAATATGAATCATAAGTGCAATTATAAGTGTAATTCTTTCTTTGGTATTTTTCATGAATTTGTCACTGTCCACCCCCTTCTTGGTACATTTGGGAATAGGAGGAATATGGCAGGTGAATATTCCCATAGAATTGTAGATAAAATTTCATGTAGCATAAAATACTTACAATTTATATATAAACAATCAAACCGATAGGGTATATGAAAATACAGAATTCTTGTGCGATACCCATTAACTTCATTTGCAACTATTAGAACTAGGCTTCAGTGTGAGAAAGTTTGATTGCAGTAATTGATTGCAGCTTCATGACTTTTCTGGTGCACCTTGAACGTGTGGAGTTTGAAGACCTTGGTGAAACTACCATCTCTTCTTTCAGCCTAGAACTGGCCTAGTTTGGTCACTTTCTCTGTAGTCTCCTTATCTATACACTTTCTTCTTTCTTCACAGCAATTGGCCATGTAGTGATTTTTGTCTCTCCCTGAGTTGGACACATAGGCAAATCAGTTTATGATACCACTAAAAGTAAGACAGTTACATTTTAGTAGTGCTTAGTATGCTATCCTGTATTACTCCTACTCCGTCGTTTTCCTTTCCTAAGCCCAGTAATCATTTGCTGCTCCTACTAAGCTCTGCTATAGTCCCTCAGCTCCTTTTAGTTTGGTTTCACCACTTCCATATTCCATTGATAGGTTATAATCACATTATCAGAGTCTTTTACATTGGAAATAATTAGCAAGCGGAAACTGGGGCTTAAAAATACAAAGGAAGTGGTAGAAGAGTAAAGCGTTATTGGGAAGAAAGCCTTATGAAATATAATGAAAAACAAAGGAGCCTAGGTTCCAGTGTGTGATATAGGAAGGAACTGAAGCATTTCTAAATGTGATTCATAAAGGCAAAGACTAAGGGATTGAAAGAAGGATGCCAGGAATTAAGAAAGTGAGATGTGGGAATCAGCAACCTCTGAATCAAAAAGTATAAGAAAGGCGTTGAATATTTAAATGCAAGTTCATATACTCCAAAAAATACTTCCTAAGGTATATATTAGCTGGAACAGAGCAAAATGAATTTTTAGGCATAACCCTGAAATTTCTAAGGGAAAGGTCCAGAGAACTTTGCAGGAGCAATGGAAAGTAAAGGAAATTATGAGTCTATCATCACACTTAAGTCGTTACTTTTGATATTATGTAGCATGCTACCTAACTCTGTTTTGTATTTGATGTAAAATTTTATGACAGCTTTTTATATTTTCATATCTACCTCAAAGACCCAACTTTATAGTCCACTAAAAATGTTGAAATCCTTGGTTATGCATTCCCATTAACAGTAATTGATTATCTACAAAATATTTTTATTGGTAAAGAATTCTCTCAGTTTTTTCAAATTCAGTTTTTTCATAATTTAGCAAAATAGACCCACTAGCAAAAACATAAATGACCTTTCTTCTAATTTTGTTGGATTTCCTTTTTTAAAAAATTTTTTCCAGGAGACCTAGCTATTCTTGGATGCAATAATTTTATTTCTTCTCATCTGAAATTCTGTCTTTAACTAATCCTTACTTTTATCATCCCTGTCTAATTTCTTTTCCCCTCCTTTCTCTTCCATGTATGGTTGTGTGCACATGCATACCACACTACATCATTATCATAACCATCACCATCAATAATAGCATAAACAAAACACCGGGGCTCTAAGAAATATTTCTAAACAATGTATACAGGGAGCCTGGACATTGGAGGTACATAATATATGTTGGATAATAAATAAACAATTTGTCATTCTTCTAGGTAATCTATCAATAACCATCCAACTTGGATTTACTTAAACTTCTTGGAGCTTTATTCCTTTATCTATAAAATGGTACAAATTGTCTTTTTATTGCTAAATCACAAGGGTGTTGTGATGGCCAAATAAAATAGTGAGAAACATTTTGAAAATTGTCTAGTGTTACATAAAACTTGGTGTTATCATTATTATAAAAAAACATTTTTAATTCTGCTCATTGTAGCCCCATATTGTCTCAGTGGGTCATAGTTTGCCTAATTTGAAAACAATACCAATAAATTATATTTTTGATTCCCAATGACTTCTTATCTACAGTGATTTAAATGGAAAGTTTTAAAATTTAAAGAGAAAAATTGTTTGAAATAAAAGATATTCTTTATAACAAGAATTTTAGAGTAACACAGAAAGCTTTGTGGTAAACAAAATAATTTTTCGTTATACAGCTCAACTGATTAGAAAATCAATTTCTAACAATAGTTTTAAAACTTTATTTTACATATATCTGTAACAGCA
This sequence comes from Vicugna pacos, assembly GCF_048564905.1. NCBI lineage: Eukaryota > Metazoa > Chordata > Mammalia > Artiodactyla > Camelidae > Vicugna > Vicugna pacos. The sequence goes on from NC_132988.1 coordinate 31,595,671, forward strand.
AAAAACAAGAATTGTGATCAATAGCAATTTCATTCCACATTGTATTATCTCTTTTCTATTTAAGAGCAGTTTTCCAGATGAGTGGTGCTTGTAAAACAGACTAAATTGCAAAAAGGAAATCAAGGGAAATAGGAGGAAAATGGAAAATTTGGTCAAAGATACTACTGACTAAACTTCAAGTTTGTTGAGGTTCTTAGTCTTGGATTAACAAAGCAGACTTTTCTATCCTTGGATGGTAAAGTGAAAAATACTAATATTTTCTATAAATAGCAGGATTGGAATTTAAAGCAGTCCATCTGGATTATTATTTCATTTTCAATAGCGTAAAGTTTGTTATTGCTGAGAATATTTGATTTTTTTTCTGGTGACAAATATCAAGTATAGATGATTGACTGTGACTTAACTAATAGTCTTAAAACTCTCCATTTCAAAACAATTCATGTGTACAATTCTCCTTTGTAAATTATCTATGATATTTATTTTAAAAGAACGGAGTATATTTTTAAGGAGTATTCTTTTAAACTTTACCATTTTTGTACTATTTTACATACAGCTAGAATGTTCTCAATCTAAAAGCATGAAAATTATTGAGCATTTTAAATGAAATCTGTTGCTTATTTCATATTAAAAAAAAAGAACTCCCTAGATCCCTATCTGAAGACCTCAAGGGTTTCTACAAAGGAATGTGTGCCGTTTCCAAATTCACAAAAAAAGAGATTAAAATAAACTGTCTTTCTGTTTTTCATTACAACTTATGCCATGTAAGCAGACATATTCATTATTTTGAAAGTAATACAACTGTAAGAATGTCATTGCAAAATCTATTACAGGAAATATTAAATGCCACATGATCACACTCTCCTCTGACCATCCTATCTCTTTGGTGTTCTCGGTACTATGGGAAGTCTGTATTTTAAGCTTTGGTTTTCCATATAGGATTTCCTAAACCTTACGTTATCCGGACTGACAATCTTGACCTTTTATTTGGACTACTTCTTCTGTTTACATTTGAAATATTTGTGTTTAAACCTACCATACAATTATTGTTTTCTATTTGTCCCACCTGATCTATATAGTCTTTTCTGTCTTTTTTCCCCCTTCTTTTTGGATTAAGTATTATCATTTCATTCCTTCCCCTTTATCTAGATTAGCATTACATTCTCTAGATATTTTTTCTGTGGTTACCAATCAATATACAAGAAATATCCTTAGCATATATAAATTAAGGATGTTACCATTTTCTGGGACAATGAAAGGACTTTGAAATACTTGAAATCCATTTTCACCTGCCTTTTGTGTCATTCTTTTCAGATATTTTAATTCTCTCTAATATTTCAAGCACCCCACCTTATCTTGTCTAATGTGATCAGTATTCATTTATAATTACCAAATAGTTACCCATTTGTTGTTTTACACTTTCTTCATCTCTGTGATTCCTAATGTGATTTATTTTTCTTCTAATCAAAGAACTTCTTTTAATATTTATCTGCTGATACTGAGTCCTCTCACGTTGTTGTTATTCTAAAATATTTTTTCCTTCCTAATATCTTTTCCATCTTTTATTTCGAAAATATTCAAAAGTACAGAAAATTTGAAAGAACAGTAATCTAAAATATATCTTTCAACTAGGCTGATCTATTTCTAACATTTTGCCACGTTTGCTCTCCTTTAGTGATCCATGTCTGTCTGTCTATCTGTCTCTGTCTCTGTCTCTGTCTCTCTCTCTCTCTCATCTCTGCTTTTGTACTTGCTGCTAAACCATTTGAAAGTAATTTTCAGATACTATGATATTTTGCTTCAAACATTTCAGCCTCCATATTCTAAGAACAAGGACATTCTATGTAACTACAGCATTAGTAAATATAAAATATTAATTCAATGTTTATCATTGATTCAGTAATATGATTTCAAATATAATCTATACTGTAACTTCTGCAATTTTTCCAAGAATAGTCTATTTGAAATGTAATCACAGTTGACACATTGCATTTGTTTTTCATGTCCCTAGTTTCCTTTAGTTTGGAACAGTGATCCACCTTTTTTTATGTCTTTTGTGAACTTGCCATTAAAAAAAGTTAAAGAGTTTTTATAAAAAGTCTTATGTTTTAGACTTGATGAATTGTATCCTAATAATCAGATTCAGGTTAAAGAGTTTTGTGAAGAATTTTCATATATGATGCTCTGTACTTTCTGTTTTATCACATAAACATTAGTTTATTCCATTTTTTGTGCTGCTGTTTTATTACTTGATTAAAGTAGTACCTGTCAGCTCTTTTAATTGGTAAAGTAACTCATTAAGTTATCTGTAAGATGATACATTGCAATTGCATTCTGTTCCCCACGATGACTCTTGATTCAAGTCATTCTTAACATTTCTGTCTTTTAATAGATTCATGAATTTTTAAAATATGTTATCATGTATTATTGTTAGTATTCTTTTCTAATGCTCAAAAATGCTCCATATTTGGCCAGGGAAATAATGGATTACAGAATATATATGTATATATAGATATCTGTATCCTCATTTTGAAGATATACTTGCTATTTTAATAAAGGCTTGGTAACTTTTACATTTTTCTAATATTAAGGATTCTGATTGGTGTGTGAAAGTATCTTGCTGTGCATTTAATGTGCATATCTCTGATGGGTAATGAAATAGAGCATATTTTAATATGTAAAAGATCAATTTGGATATTCCATTTTGTAAAAGGACTATTCAGGTCTTTTCTACACTTTTCTATTGTCTTTTTTTCTTACTGATTTGTAGGAATCCTTATATATTCTGGATGTGAGTCTTTTGTCACACATTTTGTCACACATTGCAACTATCTTCTATTCTTTGGTTTGGCTTTTTTTATTCTCTGAATTGTGTTTTGATAAATAAAAATTTCTAAATGCCAGGGTTAGCTGAATATAGAGCAAACAGGGCTCTCTACATTGCTGGTGACCGTGTAAATTTATTCAACCATTTTTGAAAACTTTGGCACTATTTACCAAAAGGAAGATATAAATACTCTGTGACACATCATTCTAATTCTAGGTATAAACTCTAGAGAAATGCATATGTATTTTTACCAAGGGGCATATGAAAACTGTTTAGACTGGCCCATAATGTCAGCCTCACTTCTCTGAGCTTTCCTTTTTTTTCTTACAATCCTGGCCCCTCAAATTTCTTCTACATTAGTAGTGATCCAATACTTCCAACCCGATTTAACATATTTTTCAGCCTTTCTAGTTACTCTTGGCAGAGGATTAGTCTGCAACACACCACTCGGCCATTATCAGAAGTAGAAATCTTAAAGTAATATTATGTATGTTTTTTCACGTATCTAGTCCTAAATGATTAAATGAGATCATTAACTTAGGATGAAAAATTAAGCGGCTTTCATTGTTGCTGGTCTACAGATTAAATGTAGGGTCTCTGAGTTCTGACAATTTATATGCGCCTTTTGTATAATATCAGCATTAGTGAAAAACTGGGTGGTCAGGATTTGTAGCTTTCTCAGAGATTCCAAGTCAGTTCCTATCCAGTCTGCTTCTTTTACAGCAGACTCTTAATGGTAGGTTTGTGATCCCCAAGAGTGTTACTGCTGTTGCGTCCCCACTATTTGGGCAGCTCAGGGCTCTGCCTTAAATGCAGTAACTGTGGTCTCATTGTTCCATGTCTAGATAGCTGTGTTGACCATTTCTCCATGTGACATCACACAGGCCATTTCAAATAGGTTTTTTAGCATAGTTATTCTCAGAATACTGATATTAATTAATAAATGTAACAAGGAACTAGTATTATAATTATTACCAAAAATATTCACTGGTTGAACACATCAGATTGAAGTTTCTAGGAGAAATAGATATAAGCATTCTTCTTTCCTTAGAACATTGTCATCTCTGGAGATTTAAAAAAATAGAGTTCTTACATTTTTCTAGTTTTTATAATCTGCTGATTTGCTTTGAGAAGAAAATTAGGGGATTTCCCCAGTGTACCTTTTAAATTGTAAAAAGTTGAAGTCAGTGAATAGGACTGGACCAAGTAGAGAAAAGCAAACATCAAATACTGCAGAAATGAACCTTGCCAAGAGATGGTCTGGATGACCTAATGCAGGGCTTTGCCATCACTAACACCTAAGACTTGAGGGACTTTAAGATTAACTGCATTGGAGCCGAGATATAAACTGTTCTCACTGGAATTTCTTGTATCTGGTGAGGTATAAGGTCACACAGTTACTTCATCAAGTAGTGCTTTACAAAGGGAAGGAGGAGAGTTGCAGTGTAGGCCAACAATGATCTAAAATAAAGGCTACTCAGTATGTACCTCTAGGAAGACCTGCTACATTAAAACTTAGGTACAAATAAATTCAGCAAATTCTCTGTTCATCTCTTTGGTACAATAGAGTGTGCTAAAATGTAGTTGCAACTCAGTTAGCAAAACTAGGGTAATACATACTCTCAGATATGGCTGATTGTACAACCCAACAAATGTCAGTTTGACAATCAAATAATCTACCTCCTGTAACAACTGGACATTATGTGGCATGAGACATAATGCTATTGACCATTGGCTCTGTTTTCAGGTGGGAGTGGATTAAATGCTCTTATCATCTGCACGAGGAATAGGGTGAGGTTAAGAATGGAAAGTCTGTTGGTCATGTGGGTCTGTTACATTGCAATATACGTGCATGATTTTTGTAGTAATTATTTTGTTTCCCACATGTATAAAACAATTACACGGAAACACTTTTTTCTTGCTTTCGTTTATATTTGCTAACCGAACAAGTGAATTAAAAATACTGGTTTTCATTAACTTCTAAAAACACAACACTGTATTTTATATAGCTGAATTTTTGAACCCAATTATGCTGTTACAGGAGTTCCCTGTGTTTTAAAACAAAATGATACATGTATTTATATAGTCAGAAATTTTATCTTTTGAAATTTTGTCTACAGATATTCTTATCTACTCTGAAAAATTACAATTATAAAAAGTTATTCATTGAAACTTTACTGATAATAGAAAAATATTAGAAAATGTACAACTGTCCAGCAGAAATTCATTGATTAAATATGTTATGGTAAATGTGAGATACAACTAGAAAAAGGAAGATTATTATGTACTGAGAACTATCTATCTTACAATGTTTATACCATGCTCCCTATGTATACTAAGCATTCTATATGTGGATCTATTCATTTATGTGTAGAAAAGCTATGGAAGTAGAACCCGAAACTCAGCCTAGTGACTTCCCATGGACGTGGGGACAAAGGTCCTGTGGTACAAGGACAGGAGAGAGGCTTTGCATACCGTCTTATACTTTCTTTTCGAATCATGAAAATACAACACTGATTCAAAAACTAATATTTTAATTGTAGTCACAAGGGGAGGACCAACTATTATTTGTGAATAAGAAATCTACCAGCAACATTTAGACTGATTTTGAGTTGTGCCAAACTGTTATGGTTCTTTTTCACTCTTTCCTATTTGATGGATTTCATGGATTATCTGTCTTTCTTGAGGATATATTCAAAGCTCAGGAATCACAGTGCTGACAGAATCCCATACATTAGGAAGATCAAATTCTCTGCTTTTTCTTTACCAGTACAGGCATAGTTAGAACACTGCATTTTCGACAGTCTGTCTTTAGTGTAGTACCAATGATATATTGGAGGACAGCATTGTACATGTTTTTGCATCATGAAATAAAGAACAAAGTTAGCTATGACCCTTCACATTACATTTTTGCAATCATGGAGCACCTCTTAGTTCGGCTTCTGTCCCTTCTCTTCTCCAGTTCCCTAGTGTGATTAGCTAATTTTAAAATGTTGGTTTATTTCTTGTCCCTGTATTTCATGAATGTTGATATAGTCATTTATATTATACATATATATGTGTAAACCTTGTCTACATGAATATATTCTTCATACAAATTTACAGTGATATAGTAGGATGTTAAAAATACATTTGGTATAATGGCATTTAAATGAGTGTTATTTCTGCTAAACTAGTCCATCTCGGGAGATTTACATATAATTATGATCATTTCTTATTACATACCTATAGAATTATCCTTAGAGAAACTTTATGAGACTCTTTTAAGAATGAAGGTTAGCATGTTACAGTCACACACATTTTCATAATCAAAATAGTATTATTCAGCTGATGACTGTTCATTTGCGAGGGTCATCATCACAAAGTACCATTCACTTCGGGGCTTAAACAACAGAAGTTGTTCTCTCACAGTTCTGGAGACTAGAAGTCCAGATCTAGATGTTGTCAGGGTAGGTGTCTTCTGAGGTTTCTCTCCTTGTTTGTAGGTGGCTGCCTCCTTCACCTTTGACGTGGTCTTCCCTTTCTGTGTGTCAGTGGCCAAACCTCAACTTCTTATAAGTCCACCTGAATGACCTCAATTAATTACTTCTTTGGAGACTTCATCTTCCAATACAGTCATATTTTGAGATACTGAACAGCCCCAGATGTGCTGAATGCCAGCTCTACTGCAGGCAGAAAATGAGGAAGGAATAGCTTTGGCTTTCATTCCACTTTCAAAATCTTACTTTCTCCTCACAAGCTGAACATAAGTCAGTGCTCTTCCAGCAAGGGCTGCCTAATAAATGTGTATCCAGGGGGTACAGACCTGTGATTCAGGGGAGACCAAATCAGGCAGCAAGTAATTCTGAACAACAGACAACTTGGCGAGCTTCAGTATGTTAATTAATAATTAAATCATTACACTATCACAACAATTTATAGTCACATTTTGAGAGAAAAAATATCACACTGGACCTAATTTTGCCATTTCAATTTATCCAGTATGCATAATTCATTTGACGTCTACAGGATACTTGACTGCATTCATCAGATGTTTTAAAACAAATGATGTTTTAAAAGAAATTAGTGAAGACTGAAAGATTTATTTCAAAAATTGATGCTATGTGTGTTTGAATTTTCCTCAATTATTGTTGCTTTTATCACTGACTATTGGAATTAAAGCTTTAAGAAAGTAACTCTGAGCACTTGTTCAGATTTTTACCCAGTCACTAAGAATACAGTAGAGAATATAATTTTTTAAACTACTTGTTTACTAGGAATCAGAATAACTTCTGAATATTGTAGAGTATGTTCTTCATTTTGCTTTCTTTTAGGTTGTAATACATCTTTACTCCATCTGTTCTCTTCATTTACTGTTGAAAGTAATTCTGGATATTTTTATTCAAATATTTATCCTTTATTTACTTTCCATGATTTCAACAAAGTATATTATCAAAAAAAGATAAACCAAGAAACCAGTCTTCTCTTCCAGAAGAAGAAACTTCTGCTTGTGTAACTTTAAAGTCTAGTGGGCCTGGAGGGTTAGTGGGAAGAGCAGAAAAAAAGGATTTGACAATGAAATATGATTGATTTCTCTTAAGATTTTTTCCAACTTTCATTGTCCAATTTTCCATACTTCTGTTTCATCTTACCTGCCAGGATGTCTGCTGCTGGGAGGATGGAAAAAAGCAGAACACAGGTAGAAGTATACAAGCTGATAATTTGAAAGCTTTTAAATGATGTTACTAATAATGGAAATTTTGTTAGCCTGAAATCTTTGCCTGATTCTGTAATTCTGTGCTGTATTTAGCTGGGTAGGCGTGAAAAATATTATATATGCCCAGTGAAATGTCCCAGCTCCCAGAGCACATGCTACTTTAGATGAATATAGTGTACAAGGATATTGCCAAATGTACTCGAAAATGGCAAAAGAATGGTTCCAAGACAGATGCATCTATCTCAATTGAATTAATTAACTAATTAATTAATTAATGTGACCAAGTGGGGATGTAGAGACCTGAAGCCCACTGGCCCTGACCAAGGGGAAAATAAATATATCCAGGCACCTTTCTTTTCTTTTCTCTCTCTTTTTTTTTTAAGTGTCCCCTGAATTGCTTTGGTTTGTGTTCTGGAAAAGTTGATCCTGACAATTTTTGCCCATTAAAAAAAAATTACCTTATGGAGAGGCAGAATTTTCAATTCCTATTCTGCAGTTTTTGCTGAAACGCTGACATCATTGTATACTAATTTTTATTAAGGAAAGTCTTTACCTTTTTTATTGCTCAACAAATTGACAGTCTTCTTTTCTTCCTTTTTTGTTAGTTGATGAAGTTTCTTTTTGGCACTCTGTTGTATTATTAGCTATTCTGATGATAAGCTTTATAAATGTGTTCGTCAAACCTCTATTTATTCACCAAATGTTAGCTGAATGCATGCTATATGTGAGACAAATACCTTACTAGACACAGGATATACAGTTAAGTAACTCAAAGTCTAGTGGGGCAAACAAATATATAAATAGTATGATCATTTATATATTTTTGCCATTAATTATTGACATCATCTTTTTCTAATCTGATAAATTTACCTGTTAACTTAGTCATTCAGAATAAAATAACAAGGTTAATTTAGCACCTGGGTATTTCTAATGTTGAAAGCACAGTCCTATTAAGGTAGAGAACAAGGACGCTTATAACCAGACATTCTCCTTGAGTTTGTTTAACTTGGACCAGGGACCTCCTAGCCTGAATGACATGCTTCATTCCAACTTTTAAACTGTCGACTGAATTAAGATGTGTTGATGAATATTAATTTCTTTTACTAAAAGCTCTGACACTGAGACATTCCTGTTGTCTGCTTGTTCCATCAAATAATGAAAGGTCTTGGTGATTTCCTCTGAAGTGTGGATGTTGGCACTTGGAGCTGACAGGCATATTTCAGACAACCTGTGCTATAAACTTCTCTGTTTTGCCATTTCTGGATGGCCTCGAAGGTGCCTTTATTCTGTTGGTGCTGCACGTGTGTGATACTGTAGACCCCTTTTGAGACTGTCTCAGGGATTATTTATAATGTACTGATGTTACCTAATTAGTAGCTGCTCTTTCTGCACAGAAGCAGGAGGTTTGTTGACACTTGTTTTACTGCTGAAACTTAATTTTTGGTGTCTGGTAGACCACTATGGAGTTTCACTACTGAAATGTTATTGCAGCCTGAATGAAAAGTCATCCCATGTTCATTTTCCTATAGGTCCTAAGGGTTTAAATGAGCACCTGAATAAGCTTTAGAACTTGACAGATAATGCAATGTTATTGCATTCCTGTTTCAATTGGCACTTCTAATAACTCTCACAAACAGTTCCTGGGGTTGGTAACTTTCCTTTGCAGAAGTATTTCAAAAAATAGGTCCAAACCTACGGGATGGATGTAAATTTACGGGAGGGAGAAATATTAAAGCAATTTTTTATTAATTTTGGAACAGTGCTCTTTTGGCATTGATGAGTAATTTCCAAAGCTGGCTCTCTTCTGATCTAGTGATCTACACACAGAAGCAACGTAATATGATGGAAACCTTCACTCGGCCTGCTTTGCAGGCAGTGCCTTGTTCTTCAGCTTCTTCCTGAAGAGCTCCAAACTAAGGCACTTTGGGCAGCCTCGGTTCATTTTCTTCTCTGCCCTTTAGACATTTCTGTGCCATCTCTTTCCTAGTTTAGGATGACCTAACCATTTTTAAATGGATGCATGCAAACTAATTTTTAATTTAAAATACATCACAGGGGACAAATGTTAACAAAATTGTATTTCCATTCTTTGAGGCAAGTTGTGTTTTTTAATTAAGACTTTTCCCCTATAAAAATATATCCAAGACTGTTTTATAGTTTCATTTTGCTGTGGTTATAATGTGTTATAGAACAAAAAGTCTAGAGCTACACGCAAAATAAATTGAAACTTTTGCAAAACCTAGAGTAAGAAGGTGACTTTTCTTATATATATATATACACACACACACACACACACACACGCACACACACGTGTGTGCGTGTGTGTGTGTGTGTGTGTGGTGGGTGTATGCATACATACAAATACATGTACCAATTACTCATCAGTGCCTACATACACACATTGATTGTATATGCATGTGTATGTGTATATATACCCACATATATATGGATAAATGCATATACCATTATGTATATCTCTTTGTACATATTTATGTGTATATATGTCTATGCATATGTTTGTATATGTATATGTGGGCATATACATATATATATATACATACTTGAAAATGGCTGAAATTCAGATAAGTACATAGATAAAAGATAAACAGATAAGTAGAATGTAGTTTGTCCCACTGATTCCACATTTGTTTTTGATTCCCCGATACATGCCAAGTCATGACACTCAGTGCTGAGATCCAGAGTGTCCTTTTAAAATGTGGTCTTGCTTTCAAGTTACTTATACCATAGGGGAGATTACAGACAGATAAATAAGCAATCGTGATAGTCTATGAAAACTGCTGACAGGGCAAGCAGAAGGTACTGGAAGAGGCATCTAAACCACTTGAGGCACAGAAGACTTTCTTGAGCAAGGGCTATCTACTGAGACCTGTGAGGTTGAATCGTCCTTAACAGACAAAGTCAGTGGGTGATGAGGAGAGGGTGAGGAGGCAAAGCAGAGCAGAAGGGGCAGCATGTTTGAGGGCCAAGAAACGAGAGAGGGAATGGCTAGAGGAAGCAGAAGGCAGGCATAGAAAGTGAAATAGCTGGAGAAATAGGAAGGGCTAGATCATGAAGATTCTCAGAACAAGTGTCAATGAGTTTTAAGTAGGAGAATGAGATGGCCACATTTGAGCATATGGCAAAGAGTTGCATGAAAATGAGATTGGAAATCCTAGTGTAATGCAGCCATCAAGGAACTTAAAACGTGTGATTAATATTTAATAGCTCTGAATCATTCTTGGGAAGTCTACAGGTTTGCAATAGTTAGACATCAGTATGCCTGATTTTGTTTTATCCTGTAAATTGTATGGTATATGATAGTCAAGATCACTCAAAATTCCTGGTTGACTTCACCAGAAATGTTTTATCACTGGTTAGAGATGGAATTAGTATCTTCTTCTTTTCTTAATTGATTCCTCTCTTACTAAATATAAGTAGCAATTAGGCAAACCCAGTTAATGGTAAGTTGTCATGAAGAAGTTAATAGAGAATTAAAGACATATAAAAGTCCACTTAAGGAGAACAATTCAGATTCTATGTATTTTGAAGTATCAAGAAAATAGGAAAACCTGTTATGGGGGTCAAATTCCCTTACAAAATTACCAAGAAAAAAATTATTATTATTATAAACATTGTCAAGCCCCAAGGATGGGAAAAATCTTAGAGAGAAACAGTGATTAAATACGTGATAAAATGTGAAGGAGTTCCCAAAGTTGTTGATGGCCCAAAGTACGTGTGCCCTTGGATTTTCAAGGTTTTTTCGAATTTTCATTTCTTAGTCACCTCTTTGAGATGGATCTGACTCTTGAAGATCATTTTAAAATGCTCTCATAGTCTACTGGAAGAGTTATGTATGAATTCATTAAACTGGATAAGTCTGTCCGCCTGGTTGACTGTTGTCCAAGAGATGATAGTGTTGAGAGGAAACAGGAATCAGAACACATATATTCTATATGCTAGAAGCAGGGTTAGGAAACTTGAAGACTTCCAAAAAGGCAGGCTTAGCTGGGGAACAGTAACAGCAGTCTCACTATCTGGGGATGAAAATACGGAACTGGGTTCTCAAAATTTGGAAAATGTTACAGAGGAACTGAAAAACTTGCATCTTAAAAATGCCAATTGCATACTGGTTCTAAGTGCCAATTTAATCAATGGAATTTTAATACAGTCACAATTATATGGGCAATACTGTAGAATTAGCTGAGATAAGATAAGCTTTATAATTAAAGTTCATAGAACCCATGCTTACTTGTCTATAGAGCAATTTTACCACATTGAAGAAGAAAGAAGAATGCACCAAGGCTTAGAGCCTGTCACGCACACCAGCCTCTGACCGTTTTGCTACCTGAGTAGTGTTGAGAAGCCAGCAGCCAGTTAGAACTTAGAGAGCATATAACCCAGTGCTGTTTAAGGTCAATGTGAATATTCTCACTATCAGTGTATTCCCTGTGATTAATAAATGGTTTGCTCATAAGGATTTCTTGAATCAATGAGCCAATGTAAGAATCGCTTTCTGAGGAAGCCTTGCATTCTGCAGAGGAGCTTTCGGAGAAGAAGAGGGAGAGGAAGGCTAGTCCTTGGGCTTCCTCCTCTCAAGCTGAACAGTGCAGAGTCTCTGTTTTAGTAATTAGGGCTCCATATAAGATTTCCTTTAAAAAAAATGCTGTCTTTTTTAAAGGAGAAAAATGAATGAGTGTATTCTTCTCACTTTACCGTTAAAAACACTGTGTACACAGAGGATTTAGCTCAGGGTTACCCACAGAGTTAGAGCCAAAGCAGGCTGCAGACCTGGATGGCTTGAGTTCTAGTCCCATGTCATTTACACTCCACCACGCAGTCCTAACAGTACAGTCAAAATACATGGGTATCAAGTTTTTAATTAACAAAATATGTTGGACTGCAGCTCAGAAGGCATGCTTACTCAATCGTTTGTGCTTACTCAATCATATCTCTCTTTTCATTTCCTAAATTCATGGCTGATGCTAACTGATACAGTGGATGACTTGTGATGTATGTGGTGAAGAATGAGAAGTAAGCCTGGCCCTTTGCTTTTACGGCATACCTAATTCTTATTTGTGGATTAATCACTGACACTAATCAGGCTTCTTTTGGTAGATTTACTTCTCATAAGTAGAAATGGCTCTTCTTGGGATAAAAATGCATATGGGATGCATACCCATGCTTAGTCATATTTTTGAGTCTTGTGAGCTTATCTGCTTGCCTGTCTTCCTGTGTATCTTATCAGTAGCACGGATTGACATGAAGCATTTCTGAGACAAAGGATTGCTTGGTAAGCTTGTCGAGAGCTGCAACCACAGTCATCTGGATAGGCCTGGTGGAAGTAAACATTCTTTTATTAGTTGGAAGTGTGCCCATTCTCAAATTTGTTTAAAAGGAAAAGGAAATTTTCTCCTCACTGCTTATTCTATTTCCAAACATCTTGTAAAGACCTCTTTTTTCATCTTTTATTACAGGACATTATGAGGATGGCAGAAATTAGACTTTCCTGGGCATTTACAAATCTGGTGTTTTGAAAGGTATATTACTTTTTCCACTGGAAATTAATGTAATGAGAAATGTTTTACAGACACTCTAAACTGTAAAAACACAAACACGTTTTGTGTGTGGCATTTCTTGTTCAATGGAGCACTAGTCTCTGGCTAGGTCTCCTCCCCCACAGCTCTGACACCGTGGCCTCTGCCTTGCCAGCTCTCCAGCTTTTCTCCTGGGCTGCCCTGGCTCACTTTTCTCTTCAGTGGTCTCTGCACTCTGTTCCTTTTCTATCTGCCTTCCTTTCTCTTGCCCTTTCTCTAACTATTCCACTTCTTTATTAGCTTGTGTTCATATAGAAATAACTCATGTTTTTCTTTTAGATTGGCCTTGATATCATTCTATTTTTTCTGGATTCACGTGATTCTTTTATGCTGAGAACTCTTAAATCTATCTACCTATCATTGGCTTCTTCATCTACATCCAACTCTTTGTTGGACCTGCCAGTTTGAACGGGCCATGGGCTATTCAAGCAATGTCATATCTGACTTGTGTTCCTGACCTCAGTGACATCATCAGTAACCCTGGCCAGATCACATGAAAGTCTTACTCCCCTCCTTACCCCATGCATTACTGAATTCTGCACAACTACCAGCCTGTCCCTTTATTTGAGGGTCACTCTCAGCCTGGGCTCGTTCCTCTAGCTGTCTCTCCCGTTCTCATCTTTGTGTGATGGAATGTTGTACAAGGTACTTGAGATAGATTTAACAATAAATAAGGCATCCTACTTACCTTCAGGACACTTGCTAACTAGCAGGGTCACTAGCTCATATGCACTGATAATATTAACAGAAATTGGGACATTGAATGAGATAAATGATAATTTTGACAGAACTTAGAAGTCAGAAACAAAGTTGTAGGGTGCCTTCCTCCATCCTCATGTCTTGCTGCCTTCACAGTTTCATTCTCTGTTTATAATGGCATACATATTTAACAAATTTATAGAGTTTTGTGCCAGAGTTACTTAAAAAGGGGCATGTGATTCATTGCATGTTATTATAAAAACCTGGGGATTAATGCCAGAAGAGTATAAATAAACTGTCAGAATTCAGATGCAGAAGGATGGTGGGCGGAACGAGCCCTGAAACACTAGATTTTGGAGATTTTCTCCAGTGAAACTTTGTGACATGGAATTTGAGAGTAGAGAGGAGCTTTGGAACCTGATAATCAGGTGAAGGAGCTCATGGACAACCCCAAATAACTGCTAACTGCAAGCACAGTAGAAACTGTATTTAGTCTTACAATTTACATTGTACTTAGCAACACTTACATAATACTCTGCTGTCGGCACCACTTGAAGTGGGTATTATTGTCCTAATTTCATATATGAGTAAACTGATCAAGGCACAGAGAATTGTCATTTGTACAAGGTCATACAGTCAGTATTTGGTGGAGCCAGGCTTCATATGGTGCTTAAAACAGACTAACTACTATATGGGTATTCTTAAATAAAATTTAAATTGCAAAAATAAATGTAACTTGGTACTATGATTATGTAAAATAATATCCTTATTCTTAGGGAATACGCATTGAAATGTTCAAGGATAAAGGATAATGGTATATGGAAATTACTCTTAAATGGTTCAAAAATTATTTATGTATGCATATATGCACACATCCATAACATAAGATACAGATATGTGTATAGATGGGTAAACAGGTAAAGAATGAAAAAGCAAATGAGATAGAATATTACCCAGAGGTGAATATAGGAAAAGTGTATATGAGTATTCATCTGATCACTTTATCTTTTTTGTAACTTATGTCATTCCCATATGTGAGGTCTGTGATTTATTATGCAGGCCCTCTCAAGTGCAGACCTTTAAATGTGTAGGTATTTTTCACAAAGTTATAGAAATTTTTATTTACCAGTATCATTTATTATTTTTCTTTTTCCCTTGACTCCTAAATAGTCTGCCCAAGATAATAAAAAGTTGAATATATAAGCATTAATTAAGAATGGATGATACTCAAAATATCTAAATACTTAACAGCCAGTAGGGCTCAGGCACTGACCAGTCATAACAGACACTTACTGCGTTGTATTCATCAGGCAGACCTGTGAGATCAGAAGCCGGGTGTGCAATGGTAGGTTGAGCTGAAGTGGTCTGTGCTGGTAGAAGATGAGCTATGATATTCCTACTTTGAAGAAAAGAATAAGAAATATTTTATCTCTAGAGATAAAGATAAAAGATAGGATTACAGATAAAAGAATGGATTTAGCTGGTTAGATAGCTTTACCTCTTTGTTGATAACTTTGTGGTTCTAAACCTACATTCCTTCCATGAAACTAGTTTTTCTTCCCCACCAGTTGCTGTCTCTTTTTATAGAGAGCCAAGTGTGCTCAGAACTTCTCTTGTTTTATCTTTTATATCAGCCATAAGAATATATATTTTACAGATGAGAAAATTACGTCATAGAGTGGTTGATAATTATGAAAATGCTTTTAAATTTAGGGAAGGTTTTCTTATTGTTACCATAGTAAATTCTATTCCAGATGATCTAGTTTTAATGAAAAATTTGGTCTATTTAGTCTAAAACTGTCTTAATTAGACAATGCATTTGTGCACGTATAATACATTTAATAATTCTATATACAAATGAAATGCACAATATAAAATATATACAATATACGTACAATATTTGTATATTAGATATAAAGAAATTCCTCTCCAGTACTGTCTTAAAAATTTGCATTTTTGTAAGTAGTGTGTTAGAGATATTTCCTAAAATCTTCTCCAGACACTTGGCAGGAGTTTTGTTATCTGCAATCTGATAGGTGTGGTGTAGAATTTTCTTTAATAAGCAAACATTTTCAGTGCTAGAAAGGGCCTTCAAAATTTTCAAGAGGAAAACACGTCTTAGGGCAAATAAGTGGTTTACCCAAACCACTGGAACCCATTCCTGACTCCCACCCAGTTTTGTTTGCATTCTAATAGGCTACAATCAGTGATCAGTGATCTTTTCTATCTAAATTGCCTTATGCACTGTTTCTAAATTAAACTTTTTTCAAATCGTTTAGTGCTAACTTTAATTTGAATCATTTATTTGAGAAAATATTATTTAGAAAAGTGAAAGTTGGTATTTATTATTTAGATCAGTGAAGTCTTTCAAGCTATTAAAATTGCTCTGTAACATGACTGTTATGCCATTGTGCAATTAAATTATTTATTCATTGAATTGAAATTTTAGTATTTATAGTATGCATTACACTCTCCAAGACTTTTCTCTAGTTTTGCATTATTAATGTAGCTAAAATTAAGTATTAATTTAGAACATTCTATAAAAAATTTATAACATTTTATAATTTAGAAATGTGCAGTGTAACTCTAATGTTATCACTGTGGTGGATAATAACTCTGGAAGTAAAACTGAATTTGATAGATTACTTTAGTCATTGAAATGTGGTTTTACTAAAACCATTAAATGTGCATGAAAACAACCTTTAAATATGGATAATCTGAATACTTTCTTCACATGTAAAAATGTTAGTTCTATTTTTCCTACTACCCTCCAATCATTAAGTCTAGGGGGAAAAAAAAGAGCGATTAACTTTAGAATACATACTTGAAATTACCCTAGGGACATAATTCTGAAGAAGATTAAGCAAGGATTATAGAAGAGAGGCCGGGTAGTTTTGCATTTCCCATGAGCTGATGCTTGATTTTCCTCAGGTCTTCATTAGATTTACCTTATGCTCCTTGGCATCTGGGCTGGTGCTTATTTCCAAGATTTTATTAAGATAGTCAATTATGTTATTGTTTGCGGACTTTTAATCTGAACCTCATTATTTTTTCAATAATTGTTTACTCTGAATTTATAATGCACAGCGGGAAAGCCAAATTAAAGGGATCATTATAGATCAAGAGATGCAGAGTGCTTCAGAAGCTTTAAAAAAATGAATTTTGGACTAAAACAATTTTTAAAATCTTAAAAAATTTTCTCTCTCTCTCTCTTTCTGTCTTTTACTTATTTTTGACCTGAGATTTATTTGTGGCTTTATCCACCCAGGAGATGATGTCTAGATGACAATAGAGTGTTATAATGTCTATATGAATTATCATAATGGATTACAGACTTGAGTCAGTCCATCATGAACTCACCAAGGAAGTGAGGTTAATGTAGATTTATATGTTGGAATCATACAGTCTGGAAATATACTGGCAAGTGAGAGAGTAGATATCTTAATTTGAATTCTTACAACTTCCTATCTCTAAAATACTAATTCATCAGTATCCCATGAACTACATTAGTTTCAGAAATTTACTGGCAAAGAATTTTATTTTTAGGTAGGTGAATTGGGAAATTATTCCACACTATATTTTAAAAATCTATTATTTTGCATTTTTGACTAAGAAGTACTTTGAAGAGTTAAGGTTTCATTACTCTTATGTTTGTAGTTTTGAACTTGTATGCATGTCTGGTTAGCTGGATATGTCACTGTACCAACAATGATTCACTCTGGGTCTTAATGGTGCAAAAGTGAGTCCTGGCTCAGTGGAAGAAAAGAGATTATACACAATTGGTGGACAGATGGCATGATACTGTGGAGAATGTTTCTGCTTCTTTATCAACACTTATTCTACTTTGGACTGGCAAGTTTAAATTTTAAGAAATGTTACCTGTGTAGAAATTACACTTGAAAGGTATCCTCCTCAATAATTTTGTGTAATAGAGTAAAAGTAGCATTGCCAAAGTGGTAGTCAACCCAAAATTACTTCAGTTAGAGAAAAAAAGGCGAGGAGAATTTATGTTGCCCAAATAAAAAGAAAGTTGATTTTACTTTCTCTAAGTGCTAGTTAGTCTGGACTGAATTAACTGCTGTATGCATACCCAGTAGAAACTCAATTATATGATACTATTAGCTGACCATCTTTTAATCTGTACATCTTCAGTCATTTATACTTAAAATAATTGCAAGTTGAATAGTCCCATCTGTAAACATTTTACTTTAAAATTGATACGATAGTATAAAATGTATTTGTTCTGTGGTTAAATGTGTATGTTTGGAGTTTATATATTATTTTTGATATTGACTAAATAATAATCGTTTATTAATTTTGTGACTTATCATTAGTAGTCAAAACAATGCTTTATCGTCAGTTCTACGTGACTGTCTTAACCTTTGAAATTCAAGATGTTTTCAGTTTTTATACATCAACACAGACAACAGCTAGATGATGGAAAATGTTTTCTTGTTCCCTAAGACTTCTTTTCGCGTGAACCGTAAATAGAAAGTCTTCGAAAACTGAGGATTAAGATTAAGATTTTAAGATTAAGCCAGCTTAAAGATAAAGATAACACATCAACATGAATTTCCAAAAATCACTGAGCAAAATAACACATGAAAAAGGAAGGGTTCTTTTCACTTTCAAAGTCTTTTGCTTATCAGCCTGAACTGTAACATATTCTATCCCTTTTTATCACATGGAAACTAAAGCAGAGAATTGAGCAGAGGGCTTGAATCTTTCATTTCCTTTCTAAATTCTCTCTCTTCTCAACTTGTTCATCTTATTTTAAAAAAAAAAAAATCCATGTCTGAGAAATGGATAACTGCATTCCAGTTTCTCATTCATTATGGGTTTCTAATTTATATGGTTTTACATGTGTAATATCCAACTTTGTTAAACCATGAAAAAGGGAAAAGTCTTTTGGGAAAGGATCTTAGTGTAACTTACACAGAAAATTTTTAAAAGGGCATAGTCCAGGTTCTGAAAGAAACATACAGTTTTCTTATCCATTTATCTCAGAAACCTGGTACCTTATTATTTTATCTGGTACCTTATTATAATGTCTCCCAAACTGATGTCTCAGGTGCCCTAATTACCCAACTCTGATACCTTTGGGTTTTTGTGGATGGTTTTTTGTTGTTGTTGTTGTTGTTGTTGTTGTTTTTGGTAATTAATAAGGTTTTGTGACATCCTCTGGGTTAGTGTCACACAGACTTCTCTGGCACACAATGAAAAGATGCTTCTGGCCTGTCTAGCCCAGTACTGCTGTGTTCTAGTCAAATTTCAATCATTTAAATCTCCTCTAACTATTTCTCTTTAGTTTTTGAGCTTTCATCTTGCCAGGTTTTGGATCTTTTGTCAAATGCCCAGGGATTTTGATTGAGAATTCGATGTATGAGTGGGTTTGGCATTTGTTAAATACCAGCTCTGAGATGAAGTCTGGAACGCCCAATGCAATAGGAGACTTTGCCTTCAGGTCTGGGAAAGAGCCTTTTGCCAATATTTAGGAAGGTGGTAGAAAATGAAGAGTAAAATATCCACACTTTCCTTTTCCTCATCCTCATACTAAGTTTGGCAAATTAGGGGAGGCTCAAAACACCAAAATGACAGCAAAAGAAGATTAAATCACTATGAAAAATTAGTAAACAAAAACATATAATCTAGTCTGTGATAATGTATATGACCAAGGGGGAATGCCTCACAGATTTATTATATTATGAATTAAAAAGGTTTTAGAAAAGGGTTGCTTCTCTATATGTATACCAGTAAGAATGGTCTGAATTAAGAAGAAAACACATGACTAATAAGGGAGAGCAATGCCATGAAAAATGAGTGCACAGAATTAAGGCTTTACTAGAGTGGTGAAAAGCAGATTTGACACTACAGAAAGCTGAATCAGTTAGGTGGAATTGATGTGGAGAAGTGCTCTGAGAATTCAGTTTTGTAGTAGAAGGAAACTTACAAACTTGAAAAATAAGACATGAGATGGAAGATTTAGAGGAGTCAGTATTTACAACCAAATAAAGTGAATGAAGATGATGTTAACAGAGATCCTGGAAAATTATATTTACTACAAGATATTAATTATACTAGAATTCAAGGTAAAATGTACATTATTAATAAAAGTTACAAAATGATCTCCTACTTACAGATCGCTAAAGATAGTAGGGGAACATCTGTCAATATAATTCTTTGAAGTAGAAAAGGAAACTCAATGACTATACATCTTCCCATGAAGATACATACTTACAAAAAATTACAAATATTTTTGGATAGCATTTCAGAAAATATGCTGTTTAGGTAACATTTCTGCACTCATTGCTTAAAAATAACTTTAAATAAGTTAAAGTACAAACTAGCAAGTTATATTAGAAAAAGTTTGCAATCACTGGTGAATAAAAAATATTATCCCTTATGAGGACAGAGAATGCTGTTGATGACTGTAAATAATTGTAATTAAGAAAATAAAACAATGTAAAATATAGACATTTTAAAAAGTCCTTCAAAAGGTTAAAGAAGCAAAAACCAATAAAGGAGAGACCAAAAATGGGGGAAAAGTGGGGCTAAATATTTATCTTGCACTGTACACTCAAGGAGAGTGGAAGCCGGGTTATTTATTCTTCAGTTCCCATTCATCAATGAGAAAGACTGCCAGGGTTGGGAGGGAGTTAAACTCCCCTGCCCTACTGGGCTGCCCCTTGCTAAGACAAAGCCCTGGATGAAGAGTCACAGATACAAGTACTAGACCCCAGGTCTGGGGACACAAGCAGATCATCTACATTAGGATAGCTTACATCTCTTCCCCACACTGGGGAATCTTTTTACACAAATTCATTCTGAGGAGACAAACAAATTGACATCAGTAATACAATTTCTGAGTCATAATTAAGTAAGATGGATGACAAGTGAAATATTATTCTTAGAAGAACTGCTGAACTTTTAAAAAACATGAAAGAGATCAATACAATTAATACAGAAAGAGTTTTCTTGAACATGGGTTAAAAATTTCAGAAATGAGCAGACATGTTAAAGTTGAAAGGTATGATTAAATGAGAAATTTTTATAGTCTATTAATATGGAAAGTAATAAATAGATGTTGTTTCAAGTAAAATGTTGTAAATTATTTCAGAGTACTCCTAAGTTCAATTTTGGAATAGTGATTTATAATGGAAATTTAAGAGATTTTGCATATTTCAAGACAGGTATTTTAGAGTATTAAAATTCTCATTTTTTAATATATATTTCTCCCCACTTGTTGAAAAAATAAAGCATCTTTATCTACATTAGAATATAAAATACACATTTAAGCAAATATCAATAGTAAATATTTCGTAGTTCACTATTCAGTTTATGATTAAAAGATTTTTAAATTTTATGATATTTAATAATTCTAACATTAAAAAGTTCATGAATAGTTTTAGTATTTTCTATGGAAAAGCAACTTATATATTTGACTGAAACTCCTCATTTTAATTAAGAAATGTTATATATTAGAAAACTACAAAATTGTGCATGATTTCTACTTTTACTTAGCGTTAGTAAAATTTATGTATTGTGGGTCAAGTGGAGCAACATTTTAAAGATGGAATACAGAACTCTTGACTATCACACTTTTATCATGGTATTATTTTTAGATATGACTGGAAATCCTATGTTCTGCACTTGATAGAATAGTGCACCCATATATTTTCTTTTCAGCGTCTTTCCCTCACTCCCTTCCTCCTTCCCTCCCTCCCTCCCGCCTTTCCTTCCCCCTTCTTTCCTTTTTATGTTGGATTTTCTGAAATATTTAGCTCCATTTAAATTTCTTATTTCAAGTCCAGTGTAAGTGGCTGCATATATTTTATCTAACACTGAGATTTTTGCAGCATACATAGAGCAGTGTGCAGTTCGTATAATTCCCAAATTCTGAATGATTCCTTCTTTTAACTCCATTGTGTTTTTTCTACTACTCAGGAACATGTATGGAAATTCAATTAAATGAGTGACTTAATTAAAGAGATAACATTTTTCAAAATCCAATTTCTTTTTGCTTAGACTGCTAGACCACGATAGCCTTCAGCAGCCCTAAATATTGTGAACCCTGATCTATGATCTACTGACCTAGAGACAACATTCTTGCTGCCATATGGAGTGTTGTTGTTCTGAATCCGGAAGGAATAAATATCTAATGTTAATCACCCTTAAGGTTTTGTTTGTTTTTAATCCATCTTTGTTTGTATGGTTAATCTCAATGGACATTACTTTGATCTTTCCCAAGTTCGCTTTTTCTTGATTAATTTTTTTACTACAATGTTAAAGCCGGGTGAATCAGGTGTCAAATAAACATTATTCAATTTTACTGTTATTGAAACAGTATTGAAATATATCCACATAACAACTGTCACATTTCTGGATTCCTGAGTATGATTAACAATAAGTGAATTTATGACTTTTTCTGTTTTACATGCTTGCTCTGACAACTCGATTTTTTTTTAGAAGAAAAATTCACCATGAAAGTTACAAGCCTTGCTTAATTTGATCTTTAGTTTCTAATTGGACTACATTTGTCTTCCAATGACATCTGTTTTGTCATTTAATTTTTTTGCAGTTTCTATAGGGTTTAGACTCAGACTCAGGATTCTAGGTTGTGCAGAAATTAATATGTGCTTTCTTGAAGGAAACTACTCAAAAGTTATGTGAAAGGAAGTACATACATATATACACACACACACTTTTTTTTTTCATTTGTAGCACAGAAAATCTTGATCTGAAAAGAAAAAAAAAATCCTGCATCCTTCCTCTGGGTAACCCTTGGTGGTCAGCATTGGGGAAAAATATGTAAAAGTGTAAACAAAGAAACATCAAGTCGTTCTAAACATTCTAACGTTCTAAACGTTTGCTTTATGGACTTGGACAATACACAGGCCTACTTCTACTCTAGGATTCACAACAGGTGTCTCGTGAATACTCATTTACAAATTAATGGAGTAAGTAGATAAACACGCAAGTGATCTTTACATTTCTGCTGTAAACCTCTCACTAGCATTAATGCATACTTTGTCTTTTCTAACTTATGACACTGATTTTTGTATTTAAATGAGTCTCAATAGAGATGGGTCAACTATTTGTTAAAAGAAAAATGTTTTTCTGTCTGGTTATAGCCTCCGAATTTAATTAGCCTCAAAGAGGCACAAGCCTCAAAAGGAAGAGTCTTATTTTTAAGTCTTATTTTAATAACTTAATGATTGCTTCCAGTGTCCAACCACTGTGAACCACTCAATTGCTACAACAACTCTCTTTTAATATATATTCCATTATAGAGAGTAAGCTGAATCTTTCATGAAGATTTCTTTTGTTGTTGTGTGTTTTGCTCTCCTTGAACTTTTGCAGAGTGTCTGCAGGATTGATTTGTAAGTTGACTTACAATTTCTGGAATCTAGACAAAAAATGAGACAATGATGGGATATGAGGAATGAGGTTTAAAGTTTAAGAGATTTAATTAATAGCTAAGGATTTGTATTATGAATTTTGACTTTGAAGAGAGAATTTATTGAAACCATATCCTAATTTTGGATAAAGGGTCAAAAGGTCATTCTGAATTCTATATAGAAATCCTACAATCACATATTCTCTTAGCTCCACACCACTTCTGGTAAATATTACAAATGGGGTACAATTTCCAGCAGGGAAAATACTGGTGAGGAGAAACCGCAGAGTATCCATGTGGTACTGAAAGTGGATGCGTAAGAAGGATTTATTAGGATATCCAGGTCCCTCCCTCGTATGAAATCCTTATATTGCTTTTTTAATCAGCTTTTTAGTATTGACTGAGATAAAATCACACAACGTGAGAGTTGTGGATTAAGTTTTATTTGGGGCAGAATGAGGACTATAGCCCTGGAGACAGCATCTTAGAAAGCTCTGAGGAACTGCTCCGAAGAGGCAGGGGGAACTCAGTATTATATATAATTTTAGTGAAGGAGAGTTTCATACAGTCAAGCACACATTTAGGCAGAGGCTTGCTGCTAGTCACGAAGAGCAGACGTCACTGTTAATGATTTTAGTGCCTTTCTAGGTATGAGGAGACTCAAGAATTTGGGCACATAAAATCTTCTCCTGAAAATATCAAACATCTGAGGGCCTGTTCTGCCAGTTTTCCCAGAGCACAGAATGCCTCTTTCCTGATCTCCACTCTGAACTCCTTACAGGGAGTGTTGGAGGTCAATGTCTACAGCAGCTCATGATTTAATCCAAGCAGAGGTAGATGGCAGGTGCCAATGTGATTCAATCCTTGTAGAGGCAGGTGGCAAGTCCCAGTTTTTAGTTGGTGTTGGCTATATCATTTCTTCCCTTATTGTGTCTCAAGTATTGAACTCCCTGCTTTTCTTCCCATGGAAAATCCTGATTATTTCCCTTTGAATCTCCCCACCTCATTTCATTGTGGGATAGAATCTAGTTTCATCCTCATACTTCTGATCATAAAATTAGCACAGGGCCTCTTGTAGATATTTTAACAATTTATCCTGAGGGCAACATGAGGAAATAAATAATAAAATTTTAAAGAATTATAATAAAACTTTTCCCTACTATCTGTTAGAATTTATTAATAAATAGAACTGAGCTCTGATAGTTTTCACATAATTATCACATCTTTGTTGTTAAGGATCTTAATCCGTAAGTCTTCAGAATTCCTTTTGATTAGTTAGGGGCCTTCCTTTATTGTCCCATCCTCCCTGTCAACCCTAGCAACACTTTTTTTGTAAGGACTAAAATTTTCCACAGGGCTCTTTGTTGAGCAATATGTCTGAGGAGTGATAGTGGGTAGTATATGAAAGAAGGATTCTTTGGGGGCTCTAGATTGGGTAAATGGTCTAGCATAAGTACTGAAAGAATTTTCCAAGATTTTAGTATGCTGACATACAAGGAAACTCTCTAAGAAAGAGTTCTAAGCATTTTCCCCAACTGGTTTAACTACAGAAGAGTCTTGCTTTTTGGTTTTTTTTTTTTTTTTTAATTTTTTACCTAAAAATACTGTTACAGCACAAATCCTTTTTTTTTCAGTCACTTGAAAAGATACATTTCATATACACAAAAATAATAAACATAACTTTTGGTTTCCAAGACACTCAGATTATACTAATCCTCAATTCTGGGGGTTGAACTTGAAGCCGTTCTTCAAGGGTATATTTACAAAGGAATTTAGTCACTGGGATGAGTCTGATCTTTCTTTTGTGGAGAGGGAAAATGGTGAAATGTCACTGCTTTCTATTCTCTGCTGTTGTGAAAGGGGATAATAAAGCCTTGACAGGGACTCACTCTCTTACCATTTCACCTTCCCCCTAGATATAGTACCTTCTACTGTTTCACTTTGGTTGTGCTCAATAAAGCAGCAGCCACCTAGATATTCCAGTAGGAATAAGTTTAAAATGAAATTAGCAGCAACATACCCAACCTGAGGAGTCCTGGGGGAGCAAAAGTTAGGAAGACCACCATCCATGTCTTTGGAAGCACAAGGGTCACAGAAGGCCGCCACTAATAGAGTGGGCTACTCCCAGCACCAACGTGCATGTGGGAAGACTCCTCAAACCGAGTGCAAAACCCCGCAACTGCTATCTTCCGTGCCCACATGACTTTTCGCAGTAGCCATGGAAAATATTGGTGTTTCTTTATCTTTTGCTTTTAAAATCACATCGCATTGGCTAAGTCTAAACAAACCTGCTGGCAAGTGAGTCTGTAAAATGTCTGTGTTTTTTAAGGCTCTACCATCTAGGAGAGAACTTAGAAGGATGGATGTAAAAGCTGAATGTCAACAAAAAAATCTGATATACCTGAATTGTATCAGTGACAAGTAGAAACTTGTAAGGAGGCAGTTGTATTGAACAGTGAATGGTCATTCAGTGTTGGAGGAAAGGAAACAAATTACAAAGCAAAAATGGCTTTCCTTACTTCACTAATTGGTGTAATCAATTATCAGGAAGGAACGTATAAATCAATGATTCTTAAATTATGCCTGGCTCAGCTGCAACAACATCACCCAGGAATTTCCAGAAATGCAAAATCTTGGGCCACCCCAGACAAACTAAATCAGAAACTCTCAGATGGGGCCTGTGTTTTAATAAGCTCACTGGATATTTCTGACACACACTCAATTTTGAGAACCACTGGTATAAAGTTTCTAAAGGGAGTATTCCATGAGTATTACTTTGATTCTAGGAAGGGTGAAGAATGCTTGAAGCTTTATGAACTCTTCGTAGAGGCTAAAATGATTGAGATTCTGTCCAAGAATATCTGAGTAGAGCTGAGAAATTAAAAGGAAACAAGCCAGCTGAACTTCGCATTTTGTGGAGTATGAGAGTAGGAAGACCAGTGCCTGAGTTACTGCAAAATGAGTTGGCGCTCACAACAAGAAGGTATTAGAAGGAATCAGCGTAAATGATTCTGGTTTTTATATACACACTCTGTGTAAAAATGGATAGGGTGTAGGACATGGATATGGATCAAACCACCCGAATGGCCAGTCCCGTTTCATGGTCCTTTTCAAAATCTGTGCATCCCGAGCAATGGCGCAGAGCTTCATGAAGCTTCTGTTCTGTGTTTGCTCCGCTGTAAATTTCCCTGCATTAGCTCTTCATCAACTCGCGAGAAGCACCTTGCACTAGGGATGATGCGGATGTGAAGACTAGCTTTGCGGTCACCCTACGGCTAATTATGGTAAAGGTAATACCAAAAAGGGGTCTCTAACTTTCTTTCCCCATCCTTAATTTTAACAAAAGACAGTTATTGACTAACAAACCTGAAGTTTGAACTCTGACCATGCAGAAAGTAAAAACAGGTTTTCAAACTATCTTTTTAAACTTAGACGGTGCTTCTGTATAAGAAGATTTTCCAAAGCCATCTAGCAGGTAGCTCAAGGGCAGAGTTAGGCTAGAAGCCCTACTTCTCTGGGGATTGAAAAGAATGACTTCTGAAACCAGGCATTTCTTAGCAAATCATATAAAAACCTCACTGGAGACTTTTGCTGCCAGGAGAAAGATTTTAAGAATCCACTGATGAAACCTCTAAGACAATAAAGAGTGCCAGATGCATCAGATTTGGGTTTTAAAAATGCTGATGTCCACATTTAGCCTAAACATGCTTTATTCAGTCTTGAAAAACCAATGTAGTGCTACATTCTTTCATGTGAGGTAATGTCGTTTTGGAGAGAGTTTCTTTCTTGCTAATACAAATCAGAAGGGTGGCTGTATAAAGCAAAGAACAACAAAAATAAAAATATAACATCCCTGATTTATTTGGACAGAAGTAGAGAAGGGTATATATTTTGGTTGGGGGAGTGTTTAAAATAGAGGGAGTGATGGAGTGAGAGAGTGTGAGAGGGAGAGAGATATGCATAATACATGTCCCCTACTCTGAAGGAAAAGTTGAGTCATCCAATATATTTGATTTTATGTCTAATAATCCTATAATTGAATGTCCTCTATTAATCAGAGCCAAAGCAAACAAAGGAAGATATTGGATTTTTTCATCGTGGATCAGGCCCTTAAAAAGTAGCAATTATTAAATTGCTGTACATACAGGGAAGTTTGCAGAGTGATAGAACCGTCTTATATCTCGATCGTGGTCCTGGTTGCATGACTACATGCATTTGTCAAAATTTACAGAACCGTACTCTGAAATGGGTCAATTTCACTCTAGTAAATTTAACCTCAGTAAGAAAATTGCTCTATATACTTCAGACTGCAGAGAGGTGTAGTATGTTCCCAACATCTTTAAAGTTGTCACTAAGGCATATTAATTTTATAATTTATGGATTAAATAGTGCAAAAATACATTGAAAATTAATGCTCAGATCAAGAACATCTATAAGAAAAAATATATTGAAGAAAACTAATACAAGCAGTTTAACTTGGTTTAACTTAGCATGAAATATACATGGAACTTTTTGATTTAACTTCCTTGAGTTTTATTTTTCATGTTCCTCCAAAACTATACATTTACCTCCACTTTTAAAAAGAGGCAGATGAGATGGCACTGGCAATCTTCATCATGGAAATTTTTACACATTATTTAAATGCTCTATCCCTGTGGCATGAACAGCCAGTTATTTCCTATGAATATACACACAGATTTCCACACAGACACCTGAATCCTGGGGACTATGCACTCACCAGGTGATGTAAAATAATCTTCTATCAGTTTCACTTTTACAATATGCAATTAAGGATTTTGGATTTTTTATTTTTGCTTCTGCAGTATGCTTTATTAAGCATTTTAATGAAGTCTATTTTTAAACATGATTGTTAAAATGAGTTTTAACATGACTATTTTCAGTCTCTTTAAACTCTGGATTCCATCTCCACCCTCTCCCTTCCCAGCCAAGCCATTTTAACCTTCTAATGGGTCCCTTACTTTTCCTTGTTAAATCTTAACAACCTATTACTGGCTGTAGGCTGATCTGGCTCGCTGCAGAAATGCATGCTGTTTTTGAGTCTTAAGTGCTTAAGGGCTTTTTGGGTCAGATAAGGGCCATGGGGGAGAGCCAAATGAACTGGTAATGTTGGTACCTAAAAGAAATCTGAAATGAAGGCTTATTATGCTGAGAATGATGAGGTGAGAAATCAGGAGGTTTGTGTGTAGCTTACTGTATTTGCTGTTTGACATAGTCATCCTTTAAAAATAAAAAGTCACTTTTCACTTAAAAGGATTAAATGACATCATAACCACCATTCCTTCTTTCCCCTCTATTTTACGCACTTGTCCCAATACATCGAATGTCCCAAATTAGATAAATTTTATTTATCTAATATTGTGGACTTTGACTCAATTTTTTTTTCAAAATCACTGAAAGAAGAAAATCAGCAACAAAATTTGTTTCTGCATTTCCTTTCATTTAAAAAATTACTATTTTCTATAAAAGTGGTTGAATCTTCAGATAATTTTGAAATAAATTATAGTTACACTGAAAAAAATTTCAGTGAGTAGAATTATCTTGTATAAATCACTATAGTAAGTCATCTTTTTATTTGAGTAAATGTAATATTCTTAATTTTCATTTTTAACATCACGCTTAACGTATCCAAACTGGTACTAACAGATGAATTACGTAAAATCACTGGGTACAGTAAAGTCTGAAGCAATTTCCAGTTAAATCAAAACAGACATCTTGAAAGAAGTGACAAGTTAGAATGGGTGGAACTGGAGCAGAGAATGCTGGGAAGATACTTGTATGTGTAAATTCCCTGAGTAGAACTTCACATCCCACTATTGCTGCAACTACACATTGAAGCAAATCCACTGACTTTGGACACATTGACTTCATTTTCCTCACTTCATTTTTTTAAAAAATTAAAATTTTTTTTTTTAGATTTGGCAGTGACCACTCTTCACACAGGAAGACTGTGGTTGCAACTGGTAATAACTGACTAGAGTTTAAGGTGTTTGAGGAACTGGCAAGAAATGGAAAGTAGGCTGCATTAGGAATTTGAATGGGATGAAAATTGTTACACTTATTAGGAAAATGAGATGACTGAGGATTGTCGGGAATGGGTATGACTTTTTCACTAGTTGGAAGTAGACAAGAGGGGCAGATTTCCGTGATGTTATGGTCACCCTACAAAAGCAGGGGAGACTCCCGCCCCAAATCATGTTGAGACTGATGATGACACATCACACATATGAAGAGCATCTAAAAAAGTTTATTTCTTACAAAGTTGAGGCTTGTAGGGGAGAGGAGGAGGAGAGGAGCCAGGCCTCGGTTTTAACTGTGGTGCTGTGTGGTGGGGGGGCTGGAGTGACAGTTCCCGTGATTGGTATGGGCTTGCATGGTTTATATCTCCCTCGGGCACTAAAGGAGGGAGAAGCCAGGCTTTCCTACCAACTTGCTGGATGTAGGGCACAGGGGGAGTAGGGATTGGTAAGGCTTAAAAGCTGTCAGCACTCAAACATTAAAAAATGGAATCAGACCCCTCATTTTAAGTTAGACTGCAAATTTCTGCACTTCTAAAGTCTTGTCTATTTCCATGAGAAGGAAGTCCAGGGTTTTTCCCCCTTTCCTCCCCATAACAAATTTCCTTAGAATTTGGAGGTTGCATTCAAAACTGAAGTCCATGATCTAGTTTACCTGCTACAGGAGAGGAGCTCTCATCTTCTCTTTGATGCTTGTAGAGACAACTGCTAGCTTCCAGAACAGCCATGCCTTATGAGCTCCATTTCAGGCATTGCTTTGTTGCCACTGCTTAGGCCTGGAAACAGTGCCTAAACCCAGACAGTCTCTGTCTGCAAGAACATTCATCTAGAACCCTCTGTGGTTATGGCTGAATCCACAGTCTTCACTGCAGGTGTCAGCTAACTTATGCGGGCCTGAGTGGCAATTCTCAGGACAGAAAATTAGAGGAGTCCTGCTGGGGAAAGAAGGGCATTCACCCCCATCTCACTCAGATTTCTGTGGACTGAGGAGACTAGCAACAATTCCATTAAGCACAGAGAATGGCATGGCCATCTAGAGCAGCCCATGGCAGTGATTTCTGCATATTCTTACCATGTGGCCGACACTGAGAACAGCTGTTTTGTTCAGGGCAAATGCTCACTTTGACCCTCATCATGTTAGGGGCACTAAAGCTCTAACAGGTAACTTATATAAAAACCCATTGTTACATTTCTCAATGTCAAAGTGTTTTAGTCTTATCAGTGCGAAAACTCTGCTGTCTGTTGTAGTGATTATAATGTTTAAATGCTTCTTCAGGACTGTCTAGAAATAAAAGTTAAAACAAAAAGCCAGATGCTTCTGGTAATATGTAGAGTACATCAAAAACCCTGCTGGCTTGCGATCGGTTCTAATGGTTGGCATGATAAACTGTGAGTGTTATTAATTTCGTTAGCGGCTCAAGATAGTGCATTTGAGGAGGTGAGAATAAGAGACGTTGAGAGGGACCCTGAACGTGCTGAATATTCCGCTTGCCTTCCTCTCCCCTGTCTACTCTCCATTTTCTCCATCCTGCCCTGGTCTCTTGGAGTAGTGACCTCACCAGCCAGGCTCCCTCTCTCTCAGGTTTCCAGCTGGGTTTGCCTCATGGGTTGGCAGATGCTCTGCTCCTCTACTTAAGGCCGTGGCTTTCTCAGACCCACAGCTAAGCTAAGCTTCCCTAGGTTCAGTAGCTGCTACTCTCCCTTTGCCCCTTCAGACTTTGGGGTGGTGGCTTTCACACTTTTGCTAGCCCCAATTTTTGTCTTCTTTGCCCTGTCTACAGCTTTGTAATTAAACCCCTCATTACAGTCTCACCAGTTACTCTGAATTTGCCTCTTTCTTCTCCTGGAACATTGGATCATTTCTTAAAAGACAAGGAGTCAGCTGTACCCAGTTAGGGGAGGGGCACACCAAGCTCTGACATCAGCAAGTGCGTTTATGTGAAACATGCGAATGTTTGATGCGGGAAGTTATATTTCACTATAAAGAGAGTAAAATGACTAAAAAACGTCAGGGTTATTCTTGATAGGTAAGTTTTCTCACATTGTTGTTCTACAAATTTTTTTGACTAGGTCTTTAAGGTGGTGAACAAGGTTCTGCCTTCTGAACAACATTCCAATGCTGCCACGTTCATTCTAGAATTTGAGTTTGTTAATAGATAATATTCTTTTGGTGCTCACCTATTGATAGCAAAAGTAGGAGCAAATTTTTATAGTGGGGTCACTTAGTTCCTTCCTTAGTAACAGAGCATGAACTGAGACGACTGTGTTCAGAACTTTCTATTCCTTCATGCTCTCTACACACGCAGACACACCCACCCACACATCCACAAAACAAAGTTTAATTTATTCACAGTGCAGCTTTGTACTTGAAAGTGTCTCCAGCAAGGTCGTGTAGGTTCTTTGCTGCAGGTTTTATACTTCAAAGCATACTATAATTCGTTTGGCTTCTATTCTAATATTGCCTTTATAAGAACTTTCTTTTCTGTTTTGGAGTAAAATATTGCTTTGATATAATTAATGATACTCCAATATTTCCTTTACCATTTCAGTAGAAGAATATGGTTTTTCACAAAATGTCCTCATGCCAATAGATGCCAAAATTTTGTTCTGTGCAAGTTTTCATGAGATATTAAATCAGAAAAGAAAATAAAAGAGAGTCCTGTTTAGCTTTGGCTTTTCTGGATTAGTGTTGTTTTTACAGTAACTTTTATCAGCCCCATTCCCTATCATGAAGGTTGGGGAAATTTGGGCTATTTCCATCACTTTTCCTGTTTTCATTTGGCAGATATGTGTTGTAGAAAAAGTCTTCTTTTGAAAGCCAAAGGAAAGAGAAAGAGAGACACTTTTCTGAAATTTTAATCAAATATTTTCTAGTCTAAATTTTAAAGATTTTATAACATTTATCTTTGTTTAGACTACACATCTCATTAAAAATAATTCTTTGTCAGTCAGCTATTTTTTGTTGATCACATATTAATTTTTCTTAACTTTCCCTGGGTGGCCTAGTTTTTTTCTATATTTATGACATATTTGTTTAGAATATAAGTCTAAGAAAGGTTCTTCTGGTGAATTTTGATTCTTGTTTTTCTCCCATGATGAAGTCGTTCAATTTACAGTTTCTTTTTAGTTTTGAGAATTTTATTCCTCCCTAATTAAATGTTTTTACAAAGAAGGGATGTGATATTGAAGACAGAATTGGATAAACTACACAGATGTATATTACCTTGCATATGGAACTCTCTTATTAGTACAGAGACTAAAGGAATATTCTGAAATCTTAGTAGGATAATTTTTGGTTTGTCTAATAATGTTTCATTTATACTGATTTTTAGAAGGCACAAAAGGTAGAATGGTCTCCCAAAGATGTCCATACCCTAAGTAATGGAACCTGTGAATATGTGACATTATATAGCAAAAGTCAGGAAGAGTCAAAGCTTGAGATAGACTGTATTAGATTACATCTGTCCACCATCAGTTAATCCCATTATATTTTGGAAAGAGCTCGATGGTAGTCACTTAAATATAGAACTCTTTGGAAAATTCCTTAAATTCCAATAATTTCTGAGTAATTGGTATAGATACTGATACTAGATGGATATTCTAGATGAACAAATATAAAATCAGTAGTTTTGCATGGGGACAGGTGTGAAACTGCTGTCAAGACTGGGTAATGTGTTAGAGTGTCCCTAGAGCTACGTAGAACCAAGAGGGGGTTTTATACAAAATAATTCATGGGCATGCCGGGGTGGGTGGATCTAACTCAGAAAACTGGCGGAATGGAGATTTGTCTTATTTCAGTAAATGTACTACAATCCACATACTTGTCAAACCATAATTCAGAGGTCAACTGTGATCCTCTTCCCTTCCTCTCATGTCAGCTAATCAGCAATTCCTATCAATTCTCTTTCCAATATTTTTCATTCCACTCACTATGTCTTTCCATACTTACTAATACCACTCTAAAAATTGATAGCTAAACTTATAATGTGCTTATTATAAGCACCAAGCCCAGTACTCCCAGTACTAAGAATATTTATGAATTAATTATTACAATCCTTGTATAATTCTTAGTAGCCACTGTTATTTCTTTTGAAATGATAATCTAGAGAATATTACACACAGAGTGAGTGTCAGGGAAGGGGTTTGACAGTCACCTTCCATAGCCTGCACTCAACCATTTCATTATATTGTCTTCCAAGTCCAGGTCCAAGACCCCTTCATGTTGCACTAAAACACTAATACTAGCTTCCTTCCATGGACATTTATCTAGAGAAATGCTGCCTCTTAAAATCCCTGCTTAGTCCCAGGGAATTTTCTACTGTGTGAGAATTGGTTGAGGTCACTATAGAAACCAAAGTGGGTAGCTTCTTTCTGTCCTACATTTTAGAAGCTTGAGTTGGACGTATGACAAAGTTCATACCTAGGGTAGATAGCACTCAGGAGTTTGAGTTTGAAGAGAATGCTGCACAGAGGCAGGAAGAATTGGGGAAATGTTTACATGGAGGCATCTGGAATCCAACAGAAATTCTGAGAGTTTAGCACATGCATTGTTGAGTAACCAGTGGCAATGGCATTTGGGAGAGCATCCCACAGAATTATACTTTTATCTTCAGTTAGCTATTTCCTACTGTCTACCCTTTCTTGATTCCTGTTTGGCTTCTATATCTGATGCTCTAGGCTTCTAGATGATTTTGTGGGTTACTTGATATTTTTCCAAATAGTTCCTTTCCTGTGTAAGTTAGTCAAAGTATATTTCTGATGCTTGTGGCCAAGAACCTTAAGAGGCTTTCGACTTCCGCTTTTGATCCACTTGTATTCTATTCTCTCCTTGGCAGTCATAATGGTTTTTAAAAACTTTAATTGATATTATTACTCTCATTAAAAAATCACGATAGCACTGAGAATAAAATGCAAGCTCTTTACCAAGGCTTACAGGCTTACAAAGTCCAACAAATATTTACCCTCCTACTTTTCTTCCCTACTCTATTCCAATATCTCTTAATGTTTCTCAGAACTGTTCTCTGTAATTAGAACACTGTCATCAAATGGTTCAATAAATATCTGTTGAATAAACTAACATATAAACTAATATCTGAATTTGTTAAATTTTGGTTGTACACCATCCCATCTCTCCTTTATTTCTATTAGTATTTTGTTCTCTCTTCAGGTGAACTATATTGGATATAGCCTTGGTGAGTGGTAATGAACACTCCTTGCATAGAAGCAAAGGTGCCCTGATGTTCTCTCTGTTCCCATGAGTGCAAGTAGCATAGGCTCAGCCATGTGGACTTCATGCTCAGACAAGGACATGGCAATGAGTAGAGGTCATATTGTATCCGGTGGCAGCAAACGTGTTAGACCAGCCTCTTCCAGTTGTGTGGCCTTTACTATGGTTTTTACTTCTGATACTCCAAGTTCCTGTTATTTTATTTCTGTATTTTCCCCATAAGTTCTTTTTTTTCTTTCTTTCTTTTTTTTTTTTCTGCTTCATTTATAAACACAGTTACTTTCTGTTGCTAATTGCCAGGAACTCTCACTGATAACTGTGATAACTATAGCTTAGTAACCTAGGTCTTAGTGGTGAGAAGCAGAAAACTCTGTCAAATTTAAAAGATAAGACCAAAGATATAACCACAGGATAATGATTGTATTTATGATTGGAGATATGAGGATGTAAAATGCAATAGTTTAGAATACTTGGTTCATTAATCAGGGACATGTGCCCAGAGTGTCACTTTATGTTTTTTTGGAAGGAGATCTAGTCTACCTCCACTTGCGGTAGTACCATGTCTATGGATGGAGCAAATGTTTTTCTCAAAAGAAAAAAAAAAAAAGAATTAAGTGGACTTTGTGCTTGCTAAAATGAGAGACAAGTACTTGTGTGGGGCCCTAGAGTTCTATGTCATAAAACACTATAGAAATGAATTATTCTGTTGATATTTAAAGACCAATAAATGTCTAGTTATGTGTAGCTCTGCAGTCATGATCTCAGTAGGTGGAGTTCATTGTAAATAAAACCCCATGACATTGTCACAGCCCTGGAGTTCATTGTAATAGGAAATCCTACTGATGTAGGGCAATGTCACTCAAAGCTGACAAGTCAAAATTGAACAGATTCTTTATTGGGTCTCAAGCAAAACTCCTAGATGATTATTTTCTCAAAAATTAATCATATTTATTAGAGATGGGCTGGAAGTTCTGCTGCTAAAGTGTTTGTGTTCATGACTTTGAGTGCTGCTTATGTATTTTATCTTTTTACTTTTTCTGTGACCCATTCTCTATGATCCATTCTCCAGATGGTCACCAAAGAGACCTTTTAAAAACATAAGTTAGATCATATCATTTCCTTGCCTGACCCTGAGATGACTCCTATTGCACTTCCTAAAATCAACCTCCTTACCATGCTCTGAAAGGGCTGACTATATCTGTTACTCTACATTTACTTTCTGATACTCAGTCACACTGGTATTCATGGAACATATCAAGTGTATTCCCATCTTTGGTCCTTTGTCATTCACTCTTACCTCTGTTGAGAATGCTGTTTTCTCAAGTAGGCCTTCCCTGGCCGGGTTGTACTTCATATGTCATCTCTTCTGAGTACCTTGTCCACCCTCTCAAAAATACTTCTTCCCCCATCACTTTCTGTGTTTTGTTGTGTTTTGCTTTGTTCACAGCACTTCACACTTTCTGATGTTGTATTTGCGTACTTGTTTTATCTCTCCCATTGAAATTTAAGCTATTGGCCAGGAAATCTGTTTTATCTGACTCACTGAGGCATTTCCTGCCTATAAACTGTGCCTAGATGAGTGAATGAGGAGTGTTTTATAGGAGATCAAGATGAAGATTAGTAAATAATATTCGACCTGTTGATGGGGCTGTGGATTTGCTACCAAGTGAGACTAAAGTAAAGTAGGAAGCCAGAAAGCAGTGATATAGAATAATGACCACCTGACTTAGTCTCCCAAATGGATCTCTGATGATGTGTTCTCAGTTTGAGTGATTGGGACTCCCCTTAGTAAAAACAATCTTTGCTGTACCGTTAGTCATGTAACTGTCTTTAGCTCCATGTA
The DNA here is from genome assembly GCF_048564905.1 of Vicugna pacos. NCBI lineage: Eukaryota > Metazoa > Chordata > Mammalia > Artiodactyla > Camelidae > Vicugna > Vicugna pacos. The sequence goes on from NC_132988.1 coordinate 31,631,986, forward strand.
CACCTACTCTACTTCAGGAGCATCCCATCCCAACCCACAAGCCTTGTTATAAAGGAAGTATAGCCTGGAATCTAGCCAGAGGTAGCCCAAACTAGACACAGAGCCGTATTAGTTTGGCTCCTCTTCAAGATTTCAAAGCCAAGTCAGTTCATCCTTTGGGCCTACTGTGAATACTTTCTGGAATTACACCTTCAGTGAAGTATGGCAGTTCTTAAGTAAACAACTAAAATGCTGAGGCATAATTATTGATGAGATGTAGGAACAAAAGGTACAAGTGATCAGCTGAGTAATTAGGTGAAGTCTTCACTAAGAGGTGATATTTGAGTTTGAGTTTCAGATTAAAAGATAAATAAAATTTAACCAGGCAAAAGAGAAAAATCAAACCCTAAGTATATGTTAAATAAGAATGGAGGTGGAAAATTCATAGTATGGGTAATTAGGGATACTTTGGCCTCACTAAGGTATGGAAGAGGGATAGAAGTCAGGAGATGATGGGGGTTAAGACCAGAAACATCATGAGAGTCCAGATTATGACTGAGCTAGAGGGTTAAGGAATTTCAAATTCGTTTTATGTTAAGCATGAAACTAATGGCGTCATTTATTTTGAAGAATTTCAAAATCATTCTTGTGTCTCCAGTGGGTACTTTTAATAGCATTCATTCAATAAATACATTTTTATTTTAAATGCTTATTCTTCCCTGGGCACTATGACAATAAAGAAAAAATGAAATCATCTCTAACACTGAAGATCATATAATGAAATAAATGACATAATTTTTTATGCTGTAATTGATAGATACACTGGGTGACTATTTTGGATGGAATGCTCAATAAAAGACACCAGTTTATAATTCTGGTAGATTAAAGAGAGTTGCAAATTCTTTGCTACTACTCCGAGTTATAAAGTGGTTTCTAATTTCTCTCCCCTTGCACTTGGAATGGCAGTAGTGACATATAATCAATAAGCTAAAGCAGAAATGACCTTCTGGAAATTCATAGGTGAGGTCACTGGAAACTTTGCAGGCCTCTTAGGATACTAGTTTTTGGAACTCTGGATGAAATAAAAGGCGTTTGGCTACCCATAGGGCACCATGATGGAGAGACCATATTGAGGAAACACATAAAGTGGCCCTAACACTTGGCCAGTCCCTGCCTGTCCTATCCACTGCTATGAGAGTAAACCCAATGGAGGTGTGAGACAGTGGAGGAAATGAGTAATTACTTCCTAACCCATTTCAAATTGAAAACACATAAGGTGTTTTTAGCCACATGAAATACTAGAAGAGTCAATCCAAAGTGAGAAAGAGAGACAAGTTCAAAGTTAAATTGTCTGAACACAAATAGACCCAGGGTACACAGTGATTTCAAGAACTGGAGGGAAAAGAAAGACTTCAGGGCAATTTCTACCATGGTCACGAGCTGTGCAGTATATGGCAGGTTAGTCCAGGCTAATGACACAGTGTCAGGGACAACAACCATAGAAATCTGGAAGAATTGCCATCAAAAACTGTCTAATTTACTGCAATGGACGAAAAACCAGAATTTGACCAAACGTGTGTAATCCCAGAGTAAAATAATAGAGTAGTAAAATTTTAAATAGAATTGAATGATGAACATATATATATGATTAAATATATATATATATGATTAAAAGTCTTAATTTTTAAATTAATCCATGAAGATGTAAAATTTCCTCAATTTTTCTTTATAAAACATATTTTTGGGAATTAATATTTATATGAGAAATGAAAAGAGAATAGACATGGGATGGAGTTGAACGATAATTGAACAATGATAGTTGAACATCCAGTCTTAATACATTGTAGTTGTATTAAGATGATTAGATTGTGTGTCATGTTTTTCTTTTCCAGTAATTTTTCTTTACTGTATTTTTCCATTGTTGGCTTAATTTAAAAGTTAAAGTACAGAAAATAAGAAATTCAAATAAAGTCAATTTTATCTTCTCAGCGTGTAGTATATTTTCATTTTTCTCCAGACAAAACTGTGTTTTCTTCATTGTTAATATTGGTATTGCCAAGCCTTGCTAGTTTTATTTTCTCTAGAAGATCTGCATAGTTCTGTAAATGTCCTGGTGTTAGAAAATTGTTTTCACTTTGCTGATTTTTATTTATGGAAAGTTCTTGTGAAATTTCACCAACAGCAGTAAAGTGACTATTTGCTGTCAAAATGAACAGTACAAATATTCTGTATGTCAAAGATTACACGTTATTTGTATGTATATTTTTAAAATTCTTGAGTATGTTTGCAATTTTTGAGATAATCATTAATATCTATTATATTCATGACTATTTTTAGATTCATAAGATATAGTTTAAAACAGACACACAGTGAAAAGCAAAACATTTTCATACTCTTGTGGTGCTTGCACGAAATACATGTTTGTGTGAAGGAGTAAAAGAGAGAAAATGAGAAAAGGAAACAAATAAGAAAAATTTTGATAGTGGTAAGTACTCTAGAGAAATCATTTTTTATGGCATCCTATTGGCTATCTAGTAAAATACAAATCTGTTTTTACCATAACTGCTTACTTTTCTATTTACTATATTTTCTTTAAAGCAACTAATTCTTTCATTGATACCACGAAATCTGTCCCTTTTTATAATCAATACACCCATCATAAGACAGCATGATTAATATCCCAATTCTACAAGTTATTATTGTAGACCACTGCAAATGTTATGTGTAGTACTAGGTAATGGAATAAGAACATTGACTTATAAATAGTACATAATTTATATTGTATCAAAAAGTCTGGATGTTTTAAATTGGCTTCTAAACTACAAAAATTGATCTCAGGAGTTTTTAACCCTCAACTTGACTATAAATATGCAAATAAGCACATAGCCACAGTTAATGATTTAGAAGAAAATTAGGCAGGACTTACGTTAATTAATCCTGGCTCCTTGATTTATATTTTTGGTAGTTAGGGCATTCAAAATGTTCATTGGTGTTTGGAACTTTAGACATTTGCTCCAGCAGAATCAATATTATCTTATTTGGAAATACAACATCTGTTATATTATGCAGTTTATCCTTCCCAAGAACAAAACTCCATGACTGTTTTCAGCCTTGAAATATATTTCATTTTTCCTTTTATTTCATTTTTTTTTTTGGCCCTGTAAAGTTAATCTTTGAAGTTTCAAGGTCTTGTTAAGTTTACTGGTTTATGAGATCAAACATGCTTCAGACTACTAAAGTTTTATGCAATCAAAAAAAGAGCATCAGTCATTCATTTCTAGGATGATGCCCTTTAAAGATATTTTTAGTTACATAGATTTACTAGAACTTGAAATTTACAGTGACTATGTTTTATATATTTTATAGTGAGTTTTCATATGGAATAAACCTCCTTCTATGTTAAAGTCAAAGATGTCATTTTTAATTTACTTTACATATAGGAAGGCACTCTCAACTTTCTGAATAGTAATATTACCCTTCTATACCTTTAATGTAATTATAAAATTTCAACTTTGAATCTCTAAACATTGGCTATTTGTGTTTAAATATCAGACCAAAGTTTCCCTAGTAATTTAATAAATGTGAGCCCTCAAATGAATATGATTTGTATTTTTGCTAAAGAAAAAAAAATCAACTTAAAAGTGGGATGCCCTGCACATATGGAGAAGATTTTATTGACCCAGCATCAGTTGGCCATGTGTCTTTAGTTGTTTTTCCAATAATTGTAATGGATTTATACTGACTCACCCATACCCTTTCATCCAATTCTCATTGTGAAGAAGAGCAAACATGTGCAAGATGGCTGGAATAGAGAGTACATATGACAGCTGCAGAACAAAGAGAAGTTAAGATACAACACATATCTGTTCAGGGCTTGCATATACCTTTATCTGTTTTTAAGTGCATTTTTAATTAATTAATTAAATTTTGCATGGAGGAAAATTAATCGGCTTGTTAGGATGTATAATGAAATTTAAGATGTTCATTAAAAGAAAGACATTCAGCTTCTTTAAAAATAAATTATATGTGTGTAAATATATATATATATTTAATCTCCTTCATGAAGTAAAGAAAAAACCATGCAAGTGTAAATGTCCTTTTGGAAAGATGTAAGTCAGAGGCTGAAGGAGCCCTCAGTCTGGGGAAGAGGCCAACTGGATGGGTGTTGTATGTAGTAGAGACATTCTACTACTGGGAACCACCAAGAAGTATAGAAAAATCAGGGCACCATCAAAGGTGTGGAAGACAGAGAACAGCCCTATACATTCCAGACAGTATTGAAACTTTCTGAAAGTCTGACATATGAGGTCTTGGCTGAATGAGAATTTATTTAATTTTTTAGGGCTTGTTTTCTATCCTTTTATAATGTAAACACATGATTATCTGAGGGAAGTTATCTCTGTAATTATATCTCCTTGGAAAGAGAGCAGAAATCAAGATGGATTTATGCAAGTATTGTGACCCTAGAGGATAAATAGAAACTTTGCCCTCCTCTATTCATGCTGAGTGTAGAAGTGATTCAGTTCCAAGTGTCACTGTAATTTTTCACTCTGAGCAAGATACAGCAGATGTGCTAAAAATAATTTGCTTCTACATACTACATATCAGCCTGAGGGGCTGATAACCCAGTGGAGCTCACCTCTTCACCTTCAGATGGACCCTCTGTGGGCGAGACAGACCAATGACAAGGTACCCTTCTCATCCCCCTGCTTCCGATGACAGGAACATTCGTCTTATTAGACTAATTAGACTAAACTAATAAAACATTAGTTTTATTAGACTAAACACTAGTCTCATTAGACTAGACATACTTATTAGTATTATTGGTCTAACAGTGCTGATTTCTGGTCACATTTGTCACTATTTATATATCTTTGTAAAAACAGGAAAACATAAATAATTTAAACATCAAACATACTGCCATGGCCTGGACGTACCTTTTATAATATTCTGAAGTAAATTTTCTTCAGCATATTTTCCTATATATGTTTATAAGTAGTTGAAATTATTCTTTATTTTATCTTTAAAATATACACTTTTTTCCCTGGCTTTTATAAATTTTCATTTTCTGTGGCTGTATGATATGCCATTACGTGAATATTCTTTATTAATTCAAACTTCTTTATTTTGAGATATTTAAGTTAACCTTTCACTTTTTTATAAGTGTGAATATGGTTTTAACTGGCATTGTTGTGAGCAAATCTTTACATGTAATATGTAATATATATACTATATATTATACGTATATAATCTCCATATATCTCCCCACCATAGACTCCTACAAGTTAATTTACTTGGATCAAAGTGCAAGAAAATTCATAAAGTTGTTAATAAAAATTGCCAAATTACTTTCCAAAACGTTGATCTGACTTCCATTCCCTCAAGCAGTGTATGAGTGCCTATGGACCACCACTCGGGGAAACACTTTGTTAAAAGTTGGATGCCTGAGACAGGAGGGACAGTCTGAGGTACTAATGCTCAAACATTCTGCTAAAAATAGACAGAAGGCTGAGACTTTTTGGCATGGAAGGCTGGCCACTTCCAAATACCTAAAGCCAAGGCAGCCTGAGGCCTTCTGAAGCCAAAGCCTCTCACTGGTTATGTGACCAGCTGTGCACAGTCCAAGCCAGACGCTGAGTCACACAGTCTGGGAACATCAGGGTGAGTGTGAAATAATGTGCTCCCTCAAAAACAATCAAGTCATATATGGATTGTTTCCATAATCCCTAAGCATTGTTAAGTACTACACCTAAAAGTTTTTTTCTGTATCAGGCTCACACTTTTGTACATCAGCTAATGATGGATTGTTTTGCAATATTGCCTTTTGTGAGGTCTTCCAGCCAATTATTTGGAAGTAATGGTTTCATTATCTTTGTCTACAGAGCCTACTTATTTATGTTTCTTTGAAATTACTCCTTAGTATTTTTTTTTTTTGATGCTGGTGCTTCACTTATTGTGGGTTACAAGTTATTTGTACTATCTTATTTTAATAAAGAATTAATATAAAATTTAAGCTTTTTATTATGGTGCTAATCTACGACACTGAAAATGTGCACAATGAAGAGGCTTCTTGTTGTTTGGCTTTCCTTCCAAATTAAGCCTCCATCAATATTTAAGAGTACAAAAATCCTGGTAAAAGTTCAATTGGAGAAGATGCCTGTCAAATTCTGTTCACTCATGTTAGTGAATTTACCTTCATGAGTAATTTTTCAAGGTTACAACAATATGATATGATTTTCTTTCTACTAAATGTTAACAAAAGTACAAAATAATTATCTCCATTTCCGCTGTATTGTTTATAGTTATTCCTTTTTTCTTATAGTTTTTGGTTCTCTTCTTTCCTTCTTTTCCTCTTCTAAGAATAGAGTAAATAAATAATAAAATAAATAAATGATGAAATTATCCTTAATTGTTACTATATTGGTTTCAAATAAAAAGTGTATATTCATAATACTGTATTTTTTTTTACTCTTATAACCAAAGCATGTATGGGTATTAAGAGTCATCAGTAAGGTAATTAAAAAGTAATTTTAAAAGTAATTAAAATTTCATTTTCTCTATACTTCATTGTATATTTGTTCTCTGTTGCTCTATGCAAAAAGGAAGAAAGCCATAAGGAGAAACAATTCACTTTGCATTGGGTGGAATGCTGTTACCTCTGAGTTTCTTTCTAACTCTAACATTCTACGGTATGAAAAGGAGGAATGTCAATGTCCCCAATATCAATGTTGGGTAACTTTATTTTGTTGTTGATCGTGTTCCAGGCCCCACAGTAAATATTTTAAACCCTTTCTTATTTAATCCTCACAATGATCCAATGAAGTGGACAGTATTATTAAAAAATAATAGTAATTGATAGCAAAATTAATATTCTTACTTTACATTTATTTAAATTATTTTCTTAAACTTCGGCAGTGATTTGGACTTTTATATACTTGTCAAATTTATTTAATTCAAGTGCAAAAAACTCTTTTAAGAACATTGAAAAAATGTGCTGAGTATCTTCCATACATCAGATACTGTGCTAGGCACTGCTGATTAAAATGCAATCAAATTTTACACAATTACTAATGGTGGCTACAAATATATAGCTCAATTTCTTATAGTGGCCAAAACAAAGAGAATAAGATAGTTAATATAGGTATTATGTTCATAAGATAAACAAGACAAGCAACTTCTCATGGTGCTAAATTTTGGTAGATTACATCATTAACCCCAGTTCTTCACCTCATTCTTCATGGTTCCTGTGAGCATGCTCTTGACCAAGTAACTTTGTGGAGTCTTTCCACTCTGACCTGACATTCTTTGCTAATCCTGGACCCTGGGTTCAGCCATGTTACTTGCTTTGGCCAATGGCATGTTAACCTATATGATACAAGCAGAATCTCAAAACTCGTTTTTCTTTGAGTGGGCTTGCTCCGTCTTGCACATCTGCTGTTGCCATAAGACATGCCTGTGTGAACCCCATAGTCCCCATAGAAGGATGTCAGACACCGCAGATGCAGGAATGAGACCCCCAACCGAAACCACTCTATTTCCAGTGTTACGATTTGTGAGCTATAAATTAATGTTGCTTTAAATCACTGAATTTTGTAGTGGTTTTTTTAATTCAGCAATAGCTAGCTGATACAAAAGTCCTGAGGTAAGTTTCTCATGGAACCTCCCAAGAAAGAAAAATGAGAGTTACAGTTATCTGAACTTTACACAGTACTTTTCTGTATACTAACACATTATTTTTCATCTAAATCAGTGAAGTACACAAACCAGATTAATGTAATGCAGTTTTCCAAATTTAATTTCCCAGGGGAGTGACTGGTACCACATATATTCAGTAATAAAAGTGTTACTAAAGTATTGTGATTCTCAGTGATCATTATCTCCAGTTTTTTTCCCTCTCCAATCCTCTTGCCATACATTAGCTATGGGGGTCATTCAAAACCGCAGATCATATCTTGTCAATTTCCTGCTAAAATCTTTCTTTTGCTCTTTGGATAAAGTCCAAAATTCTTAACTGAGTGTACAGAGTCGTATATATCTTCTCCAGGCTGCTTCCTTTTCTAGCTTTATTTCACACTTCTTCCTCTTTTTCATGGTATGATTCTTCCATATCATGGCTTCTTTTAATTTTTTTCTTACTAGGCATTCTCTTGCAGATCCACTGTTCCCTCCACCTAGCACACACACTGCTTTACTTCTTGCCTATTTTTTTTAGATTAAAGTGTAGTTGATTTACAGTGTTGTGGTGTTTTTGGTGTATAGCATAGCTATTCAGTTATACATACACACATATATATATTTTTTATATATATATATATTCTTTATTGTATCTTTTTTCATTATAGGTTATTACAAGTTATTGAATATAGTTCCCTGTGCTATAGAATAGGAGCTTGTTGTTTATCTGGTGTGTATATTGTAGTTTGTATTGGCTAATCCCAAACTCCCAATTTATCTCTTTCTCCTCCTTGCTTAAGCAAAAAAAAAAAAAAAAAGTTTCTGTTTTCATCTTAGCAATCAGTTCATTCAGGAAGCCTCCCCTACTCTCCTAGTTTGAGTTAGGTAGTCCTTCATTTAGGACAGGGTACTTCCTTTTACTCTCAGTTGTCACACTACAGGGAATTGCTATTTCGCTTGACTCTATCAAACTAAGTGCCCTGCAGATTCACTTACTGCATTCTTAGGTGCTTGCATGGGGTCTGGCATATTGAGGGCACTGCAAGGTCTTAATAAATACATAACTTCACTTAACTTAGATCAGTCTCTCTAAAGTAGGACTAGTAGAGACTAGAAGGTATGAGCCACTTTGACCATTCAGTCATGCTTATAAACTTAAAAGTTAGACCGAAAGGTATGATTTGAATGTTCTGTAGTCTGTCTGTTTCCTGAGGATACATACATCATTATGCAAACTTGGGACAATCTGATTCATTGAACTACTTAACAATGTTTTACATACATTATTCTTGGATGAATTAGTTATATTATTCATATTATTAATGAACCATATAAACCAAATGTTGTGTTGGAGTCCTTGAGGATTGTCTTCATACTCACTGAGTGTTTTCTTGGCACAAACACATTAGTCACCAGTGCAGCCATTTTCAGCACATTCTTTGACTCGGTTTTATTTTCGTGTATGTGTATATCACTTTGCTGTTGCATTTGTAGTAAACATTATAGTAAATCTGCCAATACACATTTCGATTTTATGTCTATTTTATATTAAGTGAGTTTGAAAACCTTATGGAGAAGTTGCTTCTTAGTGTTTGCTGGTAATGAATACATAACTGTTTTAAAAATGTCTCTCTATAAAGAACGCTTTGAGAAACTATATATATGTGTATATGTGTTGTTTTCTTTGTTTTTCCTGAGGAGCCGGGGACAGGGAGGGGGAATAGTGTGGCCCTTGTTTTGCCTTTCCTGAGGGAGAGGGCTTACATTAATACTGTCTCATGATATTGCCAGTAATAAGTTATTGCTAAACAAAGGATAGGTGTAAAACGTGCATGGACCTGAGTGCTTGGCCTTTACTAATATAACAGTAAACTCTTTTATTTTGTAGAGCTATGTGGGCATGTAATTCAGACAGAAAGGATCACAAAGGCTAATTTTTGAGGGGCAAAGTAGAATTGCATATCCCATTTGCTTTGGTGCATCGATTAAAAAGCCAGATGTTAAGAACAGATGTCAATGAGCTATTTTTCATATGCCATGGTTTACAGTTATGAACTCTCCATTTATCACCTCAGATGGAAACAGTTAATTTGACAGTGAGTGTTTTGGTTATTAGCCAATTTCAACATGAGTCCTTGGTTTTTGAAATCTGATGTGCAGATACGTGATAAAAGACTTACAATGGAAGCACTGTTAACTTGATTTTTGTGCCTTAGAGTTTACCAACATACATAATGCAGTGGAAATGAATGTTCCCTCTTATGGTGAATGAGCATAAATTCAGTGTCGGCAAAGAAATTATGTAAATGTTATGACTGAAATACAGAATCGTTAATCCAATTACAAATTCCAGATAACCAAATTTCAGAACCTTGAATTGGGTGCATGATATAGTGGGTTTTGCTTATTTCTTGTATTTGATTGTAATAACAGTATTTGTTAAAAATATTTCTGGCCATGTTTATACTAAATATATTTTCAGAGTTGGCTTAAAAATTTTGTGCTACTATGGGATTATTTATATATGTATAGAATATCATATTTCAAATTGTTTATTAGCTATATTGATATAATAAATATTTTGAAACCAACCATTTACTATAATCTGCTAGGAAACTTAAGCAACAGACAAAATAGCATAATACTATTTTTTAAAATGTATATGGACAATATTTGGAAGATTAAAAAACACTTTAGCATGTGTTATATCTTTATATTTTCACATCAAATTTGTGCAATAGATCATTATTTTTCTTTTATATTCCCAAGGCTGGGAAGAGATGGAGATGTGGTTTCAATTTTTTTCTATTTTCTATTCTAGTTTTCTTTCTACTACACTTATTCCCTCTCCTTCAATTCAGATCTCAATAAAATAATAGTTACTTCAATCCAGTGGTTGAAAAATGTATCAAGTTCTGCCCTAGGAGATCTAATCATATAGGAAAGAAATTTAATCTATTTTCCAATCTGTACCTAAACTGATGACTTTGATAAGTGCAATAGCAATTGGCTTAAATGGTTTACCCTTAACCAACTACTGGATTAACTAAAGTTCTCCATTTTCTCTGTAACGTACTGATTAGAGCCTTTAGCATATTGAAAACTCTGCATTTCTGCTCCTGCCACTTTATTTGTATGCCTGGTATGAGTCAGTAGTGTTTTTTCCAAACTCCTATCAGTGGCATCTGCTATATTGAATATTGCATAAGTCAATGAACTATGAAAGTGGCCAAAAATAATTACTACTATAAAAGCTAAGTAGCATGGTTTGAAAGATTACATAAAGGTTAGTTGCAATAAAATTGTATACCTGAAAAGTTATGATTGTTAGGAAGAGGTGATTGTTAGATTGTTAGGAATTGTTATAAGTGCTAGAAGGCTTTTGCATTTAAATTGTCTTGCGTTTCTTTTGATGCATTCTAGTTTCTCTTTAAAGTGGCAGTAGTAGATGGGGCATTTTGCATATAATGATAAAAAAATTAAGAAACTGCAGATCGCAGACCCATTCTTTAAGAAATGGCCTTACTCCTGCATTGCAGAATGACATGCATTTCTGTGTTTTAAGTTAAAGTTAAATGTTTAAGTTGCAGTTATATCACTTATTTTATGATTTCCAGATTTAACTTCCTTTTCAATGATCTTACCAATGACTGATCTCAAATATGCTGGATATGAGGGATTCAGTTGTTTCTACATACCTAATATTGACTTATTAAATACTTAGTGCCTAACCTAATGTCCAAGTCCCAGTGATGGTTGTTCATAGAACCACAGAGTAAATTTCAAGGGTTTCACAAATAGATTTTTCAAAGGTTATGTGAAACCTGCAAAATGTAGAACATGGACTGTGCATGATAGGTGGGCAAGGAAGGGAGGAACTTCTGTGTCATGGGAGGAAACACAGTACTACCTCACAGCAAATAGAAGTGGTGAATTTTCAGGGATCTGACCCCACATCTTTCTTCAGAGTTCTTGCTGTGCTTTAGGGTTGAACCTTCTATTTTCACCTCATGGGTGGAAGGGACAGACCATGAAGGAAGGTTACAAGTGTGTGAATCTATTCTCAGACCTTAAAAAAAAGTGGATGCTTTTGGTATGGTGAGGGGGTGAGTGGGCTCAAAGTAATTACGTCAGTGGGGATTCTAGCTTAACTCTTTAAAAAAATCATTCTCATATAAACAATTTGTTTTAAACTTTTTTTCAGGCTAAAGGGCTGAAAAAATTTGGTTAGGATAAACAAAACAATTTTTACACACCTTCAGTATGAAACTTAAGTGCACACACATATTTTATTTCAACTTTGGCTAACTCCCTCAGAACACATAAGGCTAAATTACACAACTAAAACTTCTCTTTTGGACTGTCTAGCACCTAGATGTATTTCAGAGAAGTGTTTGTTTTTGCACACAGATACTAATAACAATTACTGGAGGGCTTAAAAATTCAGATTATTTTGTTAATTTAAATTTGGCTCTCTTACATTCTATAATTCTATTTTATGATCCAGATAAATATGACCTTGGGAGGGGAAACATATAACTTAAAATAAAATATAATACCTATCAGTTCTTAGGTTTTGTTTTTTCATCTGCACTCTTGCAAAACACATTCCATTTCCATCCACAAGTTAATTTCTCAAAGTTGTCTTAAGAATTTTATCTGCATGAAAATTTTCAGTAAATACAAAGTAACTGGAAATTTCTCCAAAGATATTATGATTAAATTACCAGGAAAAATCTCACATGCTTGGAATTTCAGAATGATTTAGACAAGCAGGCAAAATCTTCTTTGTCATTAAGTCTGTGCTTACAAAGTACAGCTTGACAGCTTACTGCCTTTTTATTTTGTGCTTTATGTTGCTCAATTTGGACAGAAAAATCAAAATTGCACACATACCTATGTGCATAGCTAATGAGGCCAAATTGACTGAATTGACCCACGATGAGAAGAGAGACTGTTCATCAGGAAAAATGCTGGATTATTTTTCCCAGAATTTTCTTACTATTTATTTGTCTACTAATTTAATCAAAAGTTCAAAAATTGTACAGTTGGCCCTATGTGTCCACAGGTTACCTATCAGGGATTCAACCAACCTTGGATCAAAAATATTAGAAAAAAAAAAAGCCAGAAAGTTCCAAAAAGCAAATTTGTCACTTGCTGGCAACTGTATACATAGCATTTACATTGTACTTACAACTATTTATTTACATAACATTTAAATTGTATTAGATATTATAAGAAATGTAGAGATGATTCAAATTATATGGGAGGATGCGCCTAAGTTACATGCAAATACTACACCATTTTATATGAGGACTTGAGCACTCACAGATTTTGGTATCTCCAGGGAGTCCTGGAAAAAAAATCTCCCTTAGACACAGAGATATGCCTGCATATGTAAATGGAATCAGAATTCATAGAGTAGTGAGTAGTTCATTTTTCCCTTCTTTTTAAGGCTTTTATTATTTATCTTTTAAAGCAGTTTTAAGTTCACTGCAAAATTGAGCAAATGTACAGAGCTGTCCCATCTACTCCCTGCCCCAACACAAGCACAGCCTATTATTAACGTGCCTCAACAGAGGATACATTTGTTACAATTGCTGAATCTACAATGATACCATAACAAGTGGTTTAATTTTTCAAGCAATAATTTCTGATTACCTACTATGTACCTCATGTATAAGTAGACTCTTAAAATTTTATGGAAAATGTATGTAATAATTGAAAAAAATATTTGATGAATAATTAACTGGGTGAATAAAGTACGGAACATGCTTTCTTTGGCTTTAGCATTAAATCATCATAAGAAACCACCTAGGTTTATTCAATTTAAATTTAATAGAAAAAAATGATCTTTTTGGACAAATAGGCCTCTTCTATTGAATTATTTCTGTTATTTAATTTAGGAGGTTGTAGACTCATAGTTTCAAGTACCATCTTAAATGGAGATCTCATCTCCATCATGTGTTGTAACACTTACAGTATTTTAATGGGATATGAGAAAGTTTGAAAATGTATGCAAAGTCACCAAGAGTTTAAGTATTTAGAGACTAGATATTTAATGATCAAAAGGACTGAACACGTTTCCTGTTGATAAAACTGCTTGTGAAGTCATGTCTTCAAATATCTGGAGGGCTGACATTTAAAGTGAAGGTTAGACTTAATGTTTATAGGTCCAAAAGCCTGAGGGAACCAAAAATAGAGGAAATGTATAGGGAAATGAATTTTAGTTTGAAAAATAGCATTTGTAACATTAAAATAAAGAAAAAATTGAAAGAAATACTTTGTGAGATTGTGATGTATTTCCCTTTGTGGTATAGAACATACTTTGTACAGTTTCTCTTCTTTTAAATTTCTTAAAATATATTTTATGGCCCAGGATGTGGTCTGTCTTGGTGACAATTCCGTATAAGCTTATGAAGAATTCATATTTTGCTGTTAATGGATGGGCTATTGCAGTTAGACCAAGTTGACTGATAGTGATGTTTCATACCATCCTTACTTATTTTCTGCCTGCTAAATCTATCACTACTAACAGAGGGGTGTTGAAGTCTCCAACTATAGTACTGAATTTGTCTTTTTCTTATTTTAATATTATAAATGTTTGACTTCTATATTTTGATGCTCACCTGTTAGATGGATTCAGGTACAGGATTGTTAACGTCTTTTTGATAAGTTGACCTCTTTGTCATTATGTCATCCCTGTCTCTATTCTTGATAATATTCCTAGTGTTAAAGTCAACTTTGTCTGAAATTAATAGTTATTCCAACTTTCTCTTTTTTTTCTAATTTTTTATTTTATTGAAGTATAGTTGATTTACAATGTTAGTTTCTGGTATAGAGCAAAGTAATTCGGTTATACATATACATGCATATATATACTTTTTCTTTTCAGATTCTTTTCCTTTATATGTTATTACAAGAAACTAGTTCCGTGCTCTATACAGTAGGTCCTTGTTGTTTGTCTATTTTACATTAAGTAATGTGTATCTGTTAATCCCAAACTCCTAATTTATCCCTCTCCTGCCCTTTCCCCTTTGGTAACCATAGTTTGTTTTCTATGTCTGTGAGTCTGTTTTGGTTTGTGAAAAGAATTTGTATCTTTTTTTTTTTTTAAGATTGCACATATAAGTGATATTTGTCTTTCTCTTTTTGGCTTACTTCACTTAGTATGATAATCTCCAGGTCCATCCATTTTGCTGCAAATGGCATTATTTCATTCCTTTTTGTGGATGAGTAATATTCCATTGTGTATATATGCCATATCTTTATCCAGTCATCTGTCGATGGACATTTAGTTTGTTTTCATGTCTTGGTTATTGTAAATAGTGCTCCTATGAACACTGAGGTGCATGTGCCTTTTCAAATTATAGTTTTCTCCAGATATATGCCCAGGAGTGGGATTGCTGGATCATATGGTAGGTCTGTTTTTAGTTTTTTAGGAACCTCCATACTGTTCTCCATAGTGGCAACACCAATTTACATTCCCACCAACAATGTAGAAGGGTTCCTTTACTCCAACTTTCTTTTTAGTTTATCGTGATATATCTTTCTCCACCTAGTTACTCTTAACCTATTTAAAGTCAGTTTCTTAGGTAACATGTAGCTGGATCTTGCCTTTTAATCCACTCTGATAATCTGTCTTTTAATTGGGTTATTCACATTTAAAGTGATTATTGATACATTTCAATGAATATCTGTCATGGTTGTAACTGTTTTCTGTTTGTTACCTTTGCACTTCCCCCCCCACTCTCTTTTTCTGCTGTTTTAATTAAGCATTTAATAAAATTCCATTTCATTTTTTGATTTTTGGTAGCATATAAATTATACTTCTTTTAATAAAATTCTTAGTGATTGCCCCAGAATTTGCAATATACTTTTTAAACTAATCTAAATCAACTTTAAATAATCCCATACCACTCCCATATACTGTAAGTATCCTATGAAAAAGTGTTCCCATTTTCTTCCTCCTTATGACATTGCTGTTATTCATTTCAATTATCCATATGTTATAATCACCCAGTGCATTATTATTATTTTTACTTTAAACAGTTATCTTTTTGATAATTTAAGAATAAAAAATGAAGGATTTTATGTTACCTTAATTTATTCCTTCTCTAATGTTCTTTATTTCTTTATGTAGATCTTAGTTTCTGTATTATTTTCATTTTTCCTGAAGAGTTTTATAAGTATTTCTTGCAAGGCAATTCTGTTGGTGATGAATTCCCTCAACTTGTATTTGTAGAGGAAAGTTTTACTACTTCTCTAGTTTTGGAGGATGATTTTACTGGATATAGAATGCTAGGTTGATGGGTTATTTTCTTGTAATGCTTTAAATATTTTATTCTACACTCCTACGTCCATGGTTATGAGAATTACATTCTAATTCTTATCTTTTTTCCTCTGTGGGTAAGATTTTCTCCCCTCTGGCTTTTTTTCAAGATTTCCTTGTTTTCTTTGTCTTCCTGATGTTTGAGTATGATATCCTTAAGTGGTTTTCTTTTCTTTTTTCTTTTTTTTTCGGAGATGTGTATGAATATTTATACTATTAGGGACTCTCTGAGCTTTCCAGATCTCTGATTTGGTGTCTGTCATTGATTTTAGAAAGTTCTCAGTCATTATTACTTTTGTGACCCATCCTCAATGACAGGATGGAGCCAGGTCAAAATCTGATAGGAAAGTTGATCCTGATGATAACAAACACACAGACACACACACACAGACACACACAGAGGAGGATCTGAAAATTTTTATTTCTCACATAATGAGGCTTTCTAGAAAGAGCAAGAGAACTCCCAAGCAAATGCTACAGTTCTTGTGAGAGCTGGGAAAAGAAATTGTGTTGCGGTTTTATGGTGGTTAGGGAATAGAGCCAGCACGAAAGTTTCTATGCCATGGTGTGAACCTCCTGCTAGCCCTAAAGGAAGGAGCATGTAGGCTTATCCAGATGTGGGACACAAAGGGAAAGAGGAAAGAGTGAGGATTAAAGATGTCAGAAATCAAACAGTGAAGTTAGATTTGTGATTATATTACTTCCAGTATTCTTCCTGCTCCATTCTTTCTTTTTCTGGTATTCAACCATGTGTATACTGCAACTTTTGAAATTGTCTGTTTTGGATGTTCTGTTCTGATCTTGTTTTTCATTCTTTTGTTTCTATGTGTACTTTAGTTAAGAGATTTCTACAGACCTGTCTTGAAGCTACTGACGCCTTCCTCAGCCATGTGAAATCTGCTGAGCCTATCAAAAGCATTCTTCATTTTTGTTCCAGTATTTTGGAATTCTAGCAATTCAAAATATCTTTCTTAAAAGGATATATTGTATAACATGGGGAATATGGGCAATATTTTACAATAACTATAAGTGGAGTGTAACCTTTAAAAATTGTGAATCATTATATTGTACACCTGTAACTTATACAATATTTTACAGCAACTATACTTCAATAAAAAAAGAATAGTATGGTCCAAGGAAATACATTAAAAAATTCTTTCTTAGAGTTATCTCTCTGCTTACATTACTCATCTGTTCTTTCTTGTTGTCTTATTTTCCATTAGCCCTTAACATGTTAATCATAGTTATTTTAAATTCTCTGTGTGGCAATTTCAACATGTATATCACTCTCTGAATCTGTTTCTGATAGTTGCTTTACCTCTTTAGACTGCATTTTTACTTGCTTTTTGGCATTACTTGCAACTTTTGTTGTTGTTGTTGAAAGCCAAGCCTGTTTTATTGGATAATAGGAAAGGAGGTAAATTGACCTTTAGTGTAGGAATTTATTTTCCTCTCGCTAGAAGTTTGATTATGGTTACTGTTTGATGTAGTTATACCTGCTAGAGATGTTGAGTGTCTCTAGTGTGTTTGTTTTTGTCTCCCCTCTTAAATTTGGGCTTCCTTAAGCATTCCTCATCAGTGTAACTGAAGCTTCTTCATCTTTAATCCACTATTTTATATTGTATTCTTGTTAGCGTGGTACTAAGGTTTGGAGGAACAGGAGCAGTCTATAATCTTCCGACTATATATCAGTGTTTTAGTATGTCTGTGTCTCAAGTCTGTGATCTTGACAAGTGTTTCTTCAGTGATAACTGCTCTTCTCCTCTGACCCCCATACTCCCTACTCTGATGTCATTATTTTAATCCATTTTGTTGAAGCTGCAGCCCCTGTTAACTGTTTTCTTTTTCTTTTTCCCCTTAATGGGACAAGAAGACTAGAGGGGACTAGAGTGGAAGAATGCCCTTTTTTTCACCTGAGAGAAGACTCCAGCCAAATCATTCTCCCTTGTGAGTAGGCCTTTGTTATGAAGAAGGGTCTGTGCATTTCACAGTGATTATTCTTCTTTTATCCCTGCCAGAGCCACAAGGGGTCTTTCTCAGATATTCACTTGGTGGGGTTCCTGGAGGTAAAGCCAATGAGATTGTGGGAGCCTCCCTAAGCCTACCATACCTAGGAGATTTTCACTCTCAAGCTAGTCCACACTTGACCTCTAGAAACTTGTCAAAGTGACCAGTTAAGTGTTACTGCTAGTTCGTGGCTCCAGGAGTTTTCACACCAGGTATATTGATCTTGACTGTGTCTCTCTGCATATGCCTGTTTCTCCAATTTCCAGAGTGGCAGTTTACCCTACAGTCTCATTTCTTGATGACTCCAAGAAAAGTCACTGATTTTCAGGTTTTCTAGCTTTTTTGTTGTTGTTGCATGAACAGGATCTGAACAGGATAGACGACTACCAAATTGGAGCTAAAACCTTTATTATTAATGATCAGAAAAAGTTTAAGATTAAGGAAAGTTTACAAAGTTCATACAGTTCGTAAGTAGTATAGGAATATCTTCCCCATCTCAAGATATTTCTATTTGGTTTCTCTTCTGCCTCCAATTCTCTTAATTCTCTTCTCATTTTCAGGTTTCCTCTTAAGAGTTACTTCCTCAGAGATGCTGGGAAGATATGAGATGCTTTGGGCATAGACTCTATAGTTAACTTGCATGTATTTGAAACCTAGCTCCTTTGCTTACTAATCAGCAAATAATACCTTGATTTTGTAAAGTCTGACAGTGTATAGGGCCATTATATTGATGTCCATCACTATGCTTTTATTCTGATCATCACAATATTCTGAGATAAGCTGGGCAGACATTACCTTTCTCATTTTGTAAGGACTTCATTGTCTTGCTAGAATCCCACCAGTAAGTAGCTGAACTAGAACTTCAGTCGATGGCTTCTGACTTTAAGTTTAGTTATTATTCTATATCCTGTACTGCCTCAGAGGATTTTAATGAGCTCTTAACCATACTCATGTTGTAGTCTAATTGGTATCCCATTTTATTTGAGAGAAAATAGCAAAAATAAGAATTAAAAAATTCTTTTCCTTTTAACCTTCAGTTTTCCTTCAGTACTCTCTGTGCAGAGGTGTGGTTTAACTTTTGTTTGTTTGTTTGTTTCTGCTGAAATTCACCTTAAGAATCTCA
The DNA here is from genome assembly GCF_048564905.1 of Vicugna pacos. NCBI lineage: Eukaryota > Metazoa > Chordata > Mammalia > Artiodactyla > Camelidae > Vicugna > Vicugna pacos. The sequence goes on from NC_132988.1 coordinate 31,651,101, forward strand.
ACATTTGTAAAATGATGGCAATGATATGGAAAATGCAGGTCTCACCAGCATTTCTGTTCACAATACGTAAGAAAATCAGGGCGAATATTTTGAAGGAAATTGAGTTACTGTATAATTGTCCTAATTTTCACTTTATTTTAAATTTGTTCATGCTACATAGAATCCCTAAAGATTTCACAAATATTACAGTAGAGTTTAAAAAACAGCTGTGGTTAACTGTAACTGTAGCCTTTTTTCTGGGCCTGTTATTGTCAACAATATTCTACATATTCTTTGTTCTACAAATATTCTACATTTTATGTATGCTTTTGTTACCAAATACTTTGCTATGTGTATTGCCATCAGTCTACAAATTAGCACCCAGTGATTGTGGATTTCCAACTTGACAAAGGAAGTAATTATTACATGGAATAAGGAATAGGTCATTAGATTACAGAAGATCCCATCATCCTTTTTTTAAAAAAATTTTTTGTAAACTTGTTCATAAGTCTATAACTCAAACTGCTTTATATGTTTTAAGAGCAGGGCACAGTGCTACTGTTCAGATTATTAACTGACTCTGGGTGGATCATATAATCTCATGTGACCAGAGAGCTTGTTCCTGATCCGGGGGAACTGCAACACTGAACCAAATCCACAAGCCAAGAGGGAAGTCGGGGCCATATCTTTGTCTTAATTCTGTCAAATTGGTCACACTTCTATTACACTTTAAAAGAGTTGACAAATTTGTAGTGCATTTTCCAAATGTCACACTTAGCTAAGAACAATTTATATCCTTTGGGTTTTCCAGTAAGCCATTTTAATCCCCTTTAATATTTTTGGCATCACCATCTCACCTAAATACAAGGCTGGGAAAAGATGAATTCAGAGTATTAACAATTAAAATGCTCAGTTGTTTTGCCAACTCTTCTGGAGAACACACTCTGTTTCCCAGCTGTGTGAAATATATACATTTTATTTTACAGCACACAAATAGAGAATTATTTTCATAGCTCTGTAAACAGACAAATTAAACTGCTGTTCAGGCTTGCTGAATCAAGGACCACAGTTCCTTATTACTGGCCGAGTCTTTTCTTTTTTTTTGGCACTGACAAAACACTTTCTTATATTTCTATTTACAATGAAAAAATTTTAGAGAAAATTTTTTACAAACCTCCTTATAGGATCTGTTAATTTCTTTTTTCAAATAATTGTTGAGAACTGCTTTTAATTCTCTGAAGGATGGGTGCATTCTCAATACTTTATGAAATAGTGGATATCAGAATGAGTTCCCAGGATTCCTAGGTTCATCAGGAGGGGCCCCTCAGAGCTGCTGCCAGGGATTGGGAGAGAACTGTGGGTGGGAAATGAGTGGCATAGTTATGGGTTTTTCATTCCTGAGGAGGGAGTCCTTTATAATATTTATTTTGTCATTAGAAAAAAATAAGCATTCCACTGCTAAAATAACAACACAAGTTTGAAGGCCCCTAGTTTTTTGCAGATGCTGTTTATACAACAGTGTTTATACATGAACTGATACTGGGGTGTGTACTGTGTCAGGAAACATTAAAAATAAGTGTGATGACTTAATCATGGACTTTTAAAGCATTTAATAGGGAATAAAAATTTTAGGAAAATGATAAGGCTGAAAATTCACAAAAGTAACAGATTATTTTATGTATTTTATATATGTGAGGATGTAAGGACATTGACATTTCTATTCTGCAAGGAAGTCTGTGAACTGGGAAGTCCAGTTGGTCATTACTCTTGAGAATTGTTAGCCAGTCACAACTCTTCCCTTGATAGTTCAAAGACTATTCAACTCTCAATACTCAGAAAAAAATACCAGATTTTTACTTCAAATTACTTAAAATTGGAGTAACCATTAAATTACCATAAGGTGAAGCAAGCAATTCCCCCAAAATACTTTTAATTCAATGTTTGAGAAGTCATATAAGAAGTGTTACTTGCTAGCAGATGAGTTTTATTACAGAACTAGAGATAGGAAGTCCATAGAAATCCAATGTGGATACTTTTCCTTTGCTTTCCTTTTTACTCAAAAATTTCTCTTGTCATATTTCAGCCTTTAGCCTTAAACTTCATTATACTGTGAGGCCTGCCAAATTCTCATCAAGGCAACAGCATATAGATACAGAAGAAGTATAAATTATTATCATTAATAATCTGTCCTGTTCTTCCCCCACCTCATTTAAACTAATGGACCATATGTTGCCATTCTCTTTCAACTGTATCCAAGAATATTTCAGAACAAAAGAAGAAAAAAGATTGTAAAATATTGTATGACCACGACCTCACATTTATTTTCCAATTAAGACATGAAAAGTAATGATAACTATGATACTTTTCATCTGTCTCTATGGAAGTATTTCTGGATTAAAAATAGAGTAATCAAATTTTTGTTTTTTTATGTTGCAAAAGAGAAAAATTTTTTGAAACTGTTTCAAAGATTTCCAAAATTTAAAGGAAAAACATCAACAAAAAGTAAGTCTGTTCTTTATTTTGTACTTGAGGCTGATTTTTTTCCTTTTACTACTCAAATTAATTGGCCAAGTTTTTATTTGTCTGTGAAAATCTTCAAAATTGTATATATGTTGTGAAGGCATATATAGTGTTGAATGAGTAGAACATGCTTTCTAGGCAGTAGGGAAAACAAAAGTAACAGAGTCTTAACAGTTGGATGTAGATCACTTTCAGGATGCAACAAGTAGTGGAGAGAAACTGAGATGTAGCTTATGGTAAAGAAGAATGGAGACTGATACAAGGATTTTAAATGTTTCAAATCATGTATATTTGAAAGTTTGAGGGAAAACCAAATAGACTCTTGAGGACAAATTTAGCAAATATAAAGGAAAAGATGGTTGAGGCACAAATATTAGATTCAGAAAACTACATAAGGGTAAGCAGAAACAGGTGGATCTCAGTATGCTATGGTAGTGACCCAGTCTATCCATGAATTCAAGTCTGGTTGGTTCTAAGCTAGGAGCTCAATACAACAGCACTTTCTTAAAAGATGTCAGGAGCATCACTGGTGTTACTTTAATTGGAGAGGGGGATCCCCAGACTTTGGCAATGCTATAAGATGGTGCTGAGACAGAGTCATCAGTTCTCTCAAACTTGGGCTTTGGAAGGTTGTTATGTGAGCTAGAATATCTTCAGAATGATTAGGGATGAAGCTAAGGAAATGCTGTTTTCAATTTTTATTGTGAAGTAACATAGAGGTATGGCCAAGGTGGCAGAGTGGGAAGACCCTGAGCTCATCTCCTCCCATGGGTGCACCAAAATTACAGCTAATTACAGCGTACTTATCTATGAGAACGACCAGAAGACTAGAAGGAAATATCTTCCCCAAATAAAGATATAAAGAAGGAACCACAATGAGCTGGGTAGGAGGGACAGAGATGTGGTACAGTCAAGACCTACACCCCCGGATAGGCTACCCACAAACAGGAGGATAACCACAATTGCAGAGGTCTTCCCCAAGGAGCAAAGTGTCCACGTCCCAAATCAGGCCTCCTAGCTTGGAATGCTGCACTGGGAAGATGAGTCCCTAGAACATCTGGCCTTGAGGCCAGGAGGGCTTACTTTCAGGAGAGCAAGAAGGCTGCAAGAAATAGACCTGGCTTTAATGGATGTGTGCAAAATCTCGCACACTCCGAGTCTGAATGCCAAGGCAGTAATTTGAAAAGAGCCTGGGTCAGACCCACTTGCTAATCTTGGAGAGCCTCCCAGAGAGGCAGAAGGCAAGTAGGACGCCCCCTGGGGACACAGATGCCAGTGGCAGTCATTTTGGAGGAGCTTGTCCTACCATTAGGACAATGATGATGGCAAGCACCAATTTGGAGTCTTTATTCCAGCCTATTGGTGCTGGGAGGCTTACCTATCCAACAGTAGACAAGCACCATGCCTAGGCACACCTGGGCCCCACAACCAGCCACCCTGGGACTTGGCCTTGCTCACCAGGGGGCTAGAACCAGCTCTTGCCCCCTCGACACCCACAGCCAGCTGTGCTAGGACCTGGTTCCACCCCTCAGTGGGCCAGCACTAGCCCCAATTTCCCCAGGCTGTGCAGCCAGCTGACTTGGGACCCAGTCCCACCTACCACTGGACCTGTATTGGCCCGGGGGTCCCTCGCCCCCTGCAACCAGCAGCCCTGGGAATTGGCCCCACCCATCAGCTCTCTCAAGAAATGTATTCTTTGCAAATGGTACAAAAAGATATCTGCAGTAGCTATACTTAGACAAAGAATACTTTAAAACAAAGACTGTAACAAGAGACAAAGAAAGACATCCCATAATGATAAAGGGATCAATCCAACAATAAGAGGTAACAATTGTAAATATATATACACCTAACATAGGGGCACATAAATATGTACAGCAGATGTTAACACGCATAAAGGAAGAAATTGACAACAAAACAATACTAGTAAGGGACTTTAACACCCCACTTACATCAGTGGACAGATCATCCAGACAGAAAATCTATTAGAAAATATTGGTCTTAAAAATGACACTTTAGGACCTTAATAGATATATATAGAAACTTCCATCCAAAAGCAACAGAATACACATTGTTTTCAAGTACATGTTGAACATTATTCAGGATAGATTGCGTGCCAGACCACAAAAAAGTCTCGATAAACTTAAGAATAAGGCTGAAATTACATTAAGCATCTTCTCTGAGCACAAAGGTCTGACTAGAAGTAAACTGCAAGGAAGAAAATTGCAAAAACCACAAACATGGAGGTGAAACAATATGCTAAAAAAAACCACTAATGAAATCAAAGAAGAAATTTCAAAAAAAACACCTGGAGACAAATGAAAATGTAAACACACAATGCAAATCTTTGAGATGCAGCAAAAGCACCTGCAAAAGCAATACAGGATACAAGAAAAATCTCAAATAAACAACCTAAAATTACACCTAATGGCACTAGAAAAAGAAGAAACAAAACTCAAAGTTAATAGAAGGAAATAAGTAATAAAGATCAAAGAAGAAATAAATGAAATAGAGACTAAAGCTACAATAGAAATGATGATAGATTCTGAAATTGTAGCAGATTTTTTTTAACTAAACTCGTACGTTATGACTCATGTTTCAACTTGACTTCACCATTTAAAATTAGCTATTAAACATCAATTATGTACCAGGTAACTTGCTAGGCCTTAAGTATAAGAAATTAAACATTGAGATTTCTGTTTTCAGAAACTTATTTATCGTTTGAGAGGATTTTCTTTTTTTGAGAGTTTTCTTTCACTTTTTTTTTCTGAAAAGATGGAAATAAAAAAAGACAGGACAGGAGCACTAAATGAAAGAAGGAAGAAGTATGGAACTCATAGCCTACTGTCTAGTCTCCCTGTTTCTCCTCTTGCTCCCCTTCTAATATTCTCCACGTAGAAGGATCTTTGTAAAATTTAGGTCATGCCATTCTGCTACGTAAAGCACTCAGGTGACTCCTCGTATAACTTAGAGAATGAAAGCCCAGCTCCTCGCTTTGTGTAGCTTGTCTCGTAAACTTACTCTCTAAGCTTCAGAGGTGTTGGTCTCCTTGTCGCATCAACATGTCTTGTCTGGCACCATTGCACCAGCTATTCCTTTGACCTGAGAAACTCCTTGCTTGGATATTTCCATGGCCGTCTCCTTCTTCAGGTCTGTCACCTTTCCACAGAGTGTTCTCGTGACCTTCAGATATGAAGTCTGTTTCCAGAATATTGTCATATCCTGTTTTCTTCATGTGAATTCTTACTACCAGAGGTTAATCATGTATATTTATTTGTTATCTGTTTTATTGATCAGGACATAAGTTTCTTGTTTGTTTTATTTACTACTGAATTGTCACAGCCTTAGAAATAAGCTCTTATCTAAGATTTTCATCAAAAACCCTCATGAGTATCTCCAAAGAGAACAGGCTCTAGTAAAAAATGTCAAAAAAAAAATCATCCAATAGACTTCCCCCAAAAGTTGTACAAATATACATTTCATTTCTTTGGAAAACAAATAAAAATAAACAATTAAAAAATAAATATAGTGTGACCACAAAGAACCAACGTTAAATACTAAATTCATTAAGGGCAAGAAACAATTTTAAGTAAATTTATTGGTTTCTACAAGTGAAAATTCCAGCAATAAGACAAACCAAAAGCATGGCTAATTCCATGTACTCTAAGAACATTCTGAAAATTTAGTCTCCCTATATTTATATCCCTAGTCTACTTTTGTTATGTTGGCTTGATTTTCAGACAGAATTTCTCCCCATGTTGGCTACAGTTACCTCAAGGTTTATTGTCCTATAAAGTAGTAACCTCAGCAGAAGGAGAACATTTCTTTTCTCTAAAATTTCCAGGAAAAAAAAAATCTAGGATTAGGTATCATTGAACTGGCTTGAACCCTGTGCTCATTCCTGACTTAAATACTATAGAATAATCTGACCAAAGCCTTAAAACCATATGAATGGGTGAGATTATCTAGAACAATATGGAATGAGAATGGGATAAATTGTTTTTCAAAGAAAGCAGGAGTGTTGTCATTTGTGCAAAGAGATGAATTATTAAGTAGTCAAAAAACAAAATATTCACAGCAAAAACAAAGCATGTGTTTTAATGTACTCATTACACAAGAACAATAGAAATTATAATATTGGACTAGACTAATATGCAGCAGGAAGTAGAGTAGGAGAGACAAAACCACCACACTTTATTTCAGACAAAGCAAAATACATATTTTATCATTAATGTTCATTAGATTGATGTGAATTTAGGAACTATTTGAAAATTTTTTAAATCGTTGACAACAAAATTTACAAAATTAATGGCTATCTTCCAAACTAATGGCACATGATGTACATAAAATGTTAGATTCTATTAAATCTTAGCTAGACAATGTTGGTTTTGATGTTATAGTACTTTTACTTTATATTATTGTAATATTGGCATGAAAACCATATATTACCAAGCAATAGAAGCAAAGAGAAATTTTTAATCCTGTGATAGGAGTATACAAATTCCATGGCTTCTTTTTGGTACTGGTGTCTGATGCAGGTTATACTTGACATGAAAATTTGAGTCTATAAATACTGCCTACTTGCCCAGTGCACATCTCAGAAAAAAATGTAGAGCGTACCTAGAGGGGGAAGATCTGCTAGAACTCCATTCCTGGAAAGCAGATGAGGCCAAGGTTTCAGAGACAGTTCAAAATGGCAGGGCGGGGGAGCAGAACGCCTTATAAAAAATGTTGCCAGCAATCTTTGTACTTACAATAAACTCAAAATAATTGCAAGCAGAGAGTTTTACTTTTTTTGCATTAGCATTTAAAACTTTCTTATACAAAAGTTTCCTTTCAATTGTTAGATGATTAGCTAGTGTCAGGGGTCAAAAGGTGTTCCCTCAGAATTCACATGTCAAAGTTCTAACCTCCAGTAACTCAACATGTGACCTTTTAAAATCTTTTTTTAATATATTTTTATTAAAATATAAAATGTAACATTATTTGGAGAAAGTGTCTTTAAAGAGGTAATGAAGCTAAAGTGAGGTCATTAGGATGAGCCTTATTCCAATATGACTGGTGCCCTCATAAAGGGGCGAGTTTGGACACACAGATCTCACAGAGGGAATATGTGAAGAGGCACAGAAAGAAGATAGTCTATAAGCCAGGGAGAGAGTCCTGGAATAGATCCTTCCCTCAGAGCCTTCAGAAGAAACCAACCTTGATAACACCTTGAGAGGGTATGGAGAAATGTCTATTTAGGTCTTCTGCCCATTTTGGGGGAATATCATCATATTTTGGGGCAAATCATATTTTTTAAGAAGAAATTTCTTCCACATATTATTGTCATTGTTGTTTTTCTCTTTAAATTATTTCTCATGGAATCATTAGATAAGTTTGGTTTTTTAAATATCTTTGTTATTTTCTCCCTACAAAATTAAAAGCTGGGAACTGTGTACTTTTAATTATTGATATTAAATAAAGTATTTTGTTGTGTTTTACACAGTTTATACAAGACAGCTGTTGAATTCTATATATCCAGATTCCTTTATGATTAAATATTTATTTGACCAAAAACATAAAATCAGACAAAATTGTTCTAGAGCATTTCTATTGCTAAGTGTGTAAATACAGTCAGATAGTTTAAAGAATACTTGATCTTGTCATAGCAAAGTCTGAATACATCTTGAAATAGAGTTCAAAGCAAAAGCTGTAAAGTTAGACTGCCTGGGTTCAAGGCCAGACACTAAAAATTTCTGCCTTTGTAAACATGAGTGAAATACCTAATCTTTCTAACCCTCAGTTTTCTCATGTAGAATATGGGAAAAATAACAGTGCTAAACTCATGGTTCATTGTGAGGACAAATTGTGATGCCTGCAGCATGACCAGCATGGTCCTGACAAGTTGTGAGCATTCAATACATGATTTTACTTTTAAGTTTATTTGGTGTTTTATTTACATTATGATTCAATTCATACCATCCTGATAGATTGATTTAAAACACATCATCTACTGAGTTTTACTCACTCAGTAGTTGTAAATATTTATTACTTCCTGCCCCCATTGTTGCATGCATTTTTACCTAACAATCAAAATGTAGAGATAGTTTTTCTATTTTGGACAATACTGGGCTTCTTTCTTTTGGGTAGCCTAGAATTTTTCTCAGTAAATATTGGAGATTTTAATGGATGCATAGGCTTACTGTCATGAAAGCATCAAGTTAACCTTCAACATGAATGAAAATTTTAGAAGAAATATTCTACTGTAGAGCATTTATTTAGTACAACAGCACTCTTTGTTAAAAGTTGGGTTAATATAGTTTGCCTTTTTTTCCAAGTTAAATATATAAAATTTTAGAGCCGTAATTTCACTTTTCATTCACACTTCCTTCCATGATGGTTTCATTATATTTCATTCTCATGTTAAATGAATCAGTGTATTAAATTAACTAGTACATTTATAGCATTTTTTGTCACAATGATTCTGGATATTCCACATTCAGCAATATAAATTAAGTAATAAAGCAAGCATTTTTCATTTTAAATTCAAGCATTTGTTTCATTTAGCAAACCATGTTTTACAAATTTCTTTTTATCATATATCAGAAAAGAATGAATTACAAGATCTGAACAATTTTATGCCATCTTTTAAAGAAACTTTACATGTTATAGAAATTTAGTAGAGTATAGGGATACACAGCATTCACAATTATAATTATATCACAATTATAGCTGCTTCTTATTATATAGGAGTTAAACATTCTTTGCAAGTCATTACATTTCTATAAGTATCATTTTTCTGGGAGGAAAGTTGTATGTTTTGGCATATTTCCTTGACATTTATAGAAAGTTCGTTTTAAGAGCCTTCTGTACATCAACTGTCTCTCATCACTGTCCCAGTTCAGTGATGACTTCAGTGTTATGTCTGATCCTGCTCTGTTTAATACCTCCATTTCTAACTAAGCCCAAATGACTGAGTGGAAGTTAAGCAAAACTGAAGGTTGTTAGCTTTAATTGAGACAGATAGGTAACTTTATTTTGAGAAGTTATAGTCCCTAACATAGATATGATACATTTATGAGATGTACTATGCTACATCAAAAATATACATGCAAAACCAGTTACAGGGACTTGTCTATACCTGGAGTAATGTGTGTATATGTGTGTTTAGGTGTATGTATGTGTGTTTGAGAAACGGTATATATGTTAACATTGCATACATATGTTTATATGTATGTTATATATAAACATGTTATATATATTTAAAATAAATAACATTTTACTATATGAACATATTGTATATGTTATATATAAACAGCTTGGTTTATTTGTAGTATCCTATTAGTATTCATTTCTCATTTTTAAAAACAAGAACAAAGAGTAATTCTTCAATTACTCTATGTTAATCCAAAAGCCTACATCCTGCTTAAAGGCAAACTATTGGAAGGACTTTAATGAGGAAATAGGTGTGTCTTCTGTCACCATCAGAATTTGACAGTGGACTACAGATGGCATAACATACAGAGTTTTACTTTTCATTCTCTAGCACATTGTATAACATGTTTTGACATAAATCAAAATGATTTATTGATTTTTAAGTAAAGTTTTTACTAAGGTAAAACAAACGCAAAATGTGCACAAATCCAAGTGTCCAAAATGATACATTCTATTAGAATACACCCCTGATGTCAGCACTGTGTTCGAGTCCTCAGAGGTCTCTGAAATCTCCCCGATATTCTCTTTCAGGTACTACTCACCCCAAAGTTTATATGCTACTCTCATTTTTAACAGTATATATTAGTTTTGCCAAAAGTAGCTATTTATTTAACTACATTTACTTATTATGATAAGTTATGCTTTAATAATAAAGCAAATTCTTCATCCAAACCACTAAGATTGTGCAAGTAGTGAACAAATAAGCAAAGACTGGGTTATAAAAGTAGGAAACAGTACTAAATAAGCTAAATATTCTTATCATATATAACTGGCAAAACTCTTAACTGGCCTCACTTATGATAATAGAACCTCAGACCTGGGAATCTGGCTCCTTTGCCCTGTTTGAAGCATTGTCCTCGATCCACTTTGACGCTGGTCATTGGGACTTTGAAATAAGGAACTCAAGTGCGCTTAATTTCAGATAGAGAGGATAGTCTTGGGGGAATTGTGAAATCTAAATTGTAGCAGCAATTGTTAAAATCCTTTTTGTCTGCTTTTTGCCTTTCTAAATACAATATTCACCTTCATTTTCTCCCAAGGAACATAAATAGCCCTGTATAGGGATTGGTAAATGAGCCATGGAGAATGAGGATGGAATCAAATTGAGTGAAATAATTTCAGCTGCTGGGAACTCCTAATAGGCATGTAAACAAGAAGGGGTTTGTTGTGTGTGAAGGCTCTCTCAGAGGTGCGTGAACTCTTATCTCCTCATGCTGGCTGCATTTGGAGCGGCTCATGTTTAATTTGAAGCAGTCTCCTGATGGTTCCGTTCAATTTGAAACTGTGCTTAGCCCATTATTTTATTATTTTTAGCTTAGAATAAAAGCAAACATTTTGAAAGGCCAGTCCTTTCAAGTTGGTGGGTAGCATAGGACACTCCATATCAGTTTTCAAAGTATCACTACAGCTTTTGGATATGTGGCTAAAGGGCCAGAGGGATTGCATGTGATGCATTTTATTTGTGTCAGAGGTTAAAAAACAGGAGTAGAGGAATCATGCCTAAAACTTTTATAAAGCAAGTAGCTTAGCTTGTTAACTGGTCTAGGTCTTCCCTTTCTTTCCCCTACCCCGATCCCTGGTCTCTTACAGTGCCATTGTCCATGTACCCTTTCTTCTGTTTTTTAGAAAAATTAATAAAAATAGACCTTTGATTTTTACCTACTAAGGCTCACTTCTTAGGGGTGACTTTTCATTCCTCACTATCATTTTTGTAGTATTTTCTCCAAAGCCCATTTTGAGGCCTGAGATGCTTAGGGCACTGCTGTTTTATGTATGATTAACAGAAGAACATTTTAATTAAATAAGCTATTGTGAGAGTAACTGTTTTAAAATAAGTAAAGAATGTAAATAAAAATCTGTTGTGTCCATGATTAAAATGTTTATAATTATATTTCAACAGTTCATGTACCAATCAACATAACTATTGTAAAAAAAAAAAATCCAGAACTTGTCAATAAAGTCCCTTTTTTCTACAATTAAATGAACACATAAGGATTCCTAGGAGAGTGTACTACTTTTAATGCCCTTCCAATTAAAATTACACATTCCTTCAGAACAAACTAATATACTGTTTTTAGTAATTTTAAACATGATGGAATTTAGCCCCAGTTTTCCTGTACTCCAAACACAGACTCAACTATTGCAAACATCTGACAAAACTAAGTTTAATGTTCACTTAATTTTTTATTATCCCCACTCTGCCTTGGACTTTGCTAAATGCTAAGAAAGAAGCAGGGGGAAAAACCCTAATCAGATAGTTTCAATTAGTCAAATCAAATGTATAAAAGAAGTAAATACATACATCAATGTCAATATAAACTGCATAAGACAAATTGAAGTGATTCTATCTCTGGTTGACTAATTTGTTTTGTTTTGCTTTTTATACAAGCGTATGGCTTTTTATTGTGTTTTGAAGATATTGTGTTTTTTACAAATTGAACGTTTGTGGCCACCATGTATTGTCAGATGATAGCATTCTTTAGCAATAAATTTTTTGTTTTTTATCAAAGTATACTCAGTGTACAATATGTCAACTTCTGGTGTACATCATAAAATGTTTCAGTCATACATATACATACATATATTTGTTTTCATATTCTTTTTCATTATAGATTACTACAAGATATTGAATATAGTTCTCTATGCTATACAGAAGAAATGCGTTTATCTATTTTGTGTATAGTAGCTAATATTTGCAAATCTTGAGCTCCCAATTTGTCCCTTTCCCCCCAGTAACCATAAGTTTACTATGTCTCTGAGTCTGTTTCTGTTTTGTGGATAAGGTCATTAGTGTCTACTTTTTTCTTTTTTTTTAGATTCTACATATGAGTGATATCATATGGTATTTTTCTTTCTCTGTCTGGCTTACTTCACTTGACAGTCTCTAGGTCCATGCAAATGTTGTTGCAAATGCATTATTTTATTCCTTTTTATGGCTGAGTAGTATTCAGTAGGATTTATTGCATAAATATACCACAGCTTCTTTGTCCAGTCTTCTGTTGATGGACATTTAGGTTGCTTCCGTATCTTGGCTATTGTATATAGTGCTGGTATGAACATTGGGGCGCATGTATCTTTTAAAATTAGAGTTTCCTCTGGATATATGCCCAGGAGTGGAATTGCTGGATCCTATGGCTTTAACTCTGTTTTTAGTTTTTTGAGGAATCTCTGTACTGTTTTCCATAGTGGCTGCACCAAACTACATTCCCACCAGCAGTGTTGGAGGGTTCCATTTTCTCCACACCCTCACCAGCATTTATCATTTGTGGACTTTTGAATGATGGCCGTTCTGACCAGTGTGAGGTGATACATCATTGTAATTTTGATTTGCATTTCTCTGATAATTAGTTACATTGAGCATTTTTTCATGTGCCTATTGGCCACTTGTATGTCTTCACTGGAGAATTACTTGTTTAGATCTTCTGCCTATTTTTGGATTGGGTTGTTTGTTTTTTGTTGTTGTTGTCATTAAGTTGTGTGAGCTGTTTATAAATTCTAGAAATTGAGCCTTTTTCAGTTGCATCATTTGCAAATATTTTCTCCCATTCCATAGGTAGTTTTGTTTTGATTTTGAACAACATCATCAAATCAGATTTTATAGCCAACAAGAGAACTCAAAGAAAAATGCCTGGAAACCACAGAACATTGTGTGTGTGTGTGTGTGAAGAGGATTCTAACATAGAATGAGAGCATGACTTTGGTTCTGTATTTGGTGTAATTTTGTTCTTCTTAACCTGTCAAACAGTCCCAGTGACTCATTGTCACAACACCTTAGGAAGAAACATATAAGACAACTTTTAATCTATAGCTTCTAGGTAAGGAAAAATGCCTCAGTGGAATTTTAGTAATTTATTTCTGGCCAGCAAAAAGGAGCAAAAACTAACATCTTTAAGCTTCTCCTGTTCTTTTTTTTTTCTCCTCAAAAACTATTTCCCCCAAACTAATTATGATAGAACCATGAATTACAAAGCCCATGCTTCAGATAATTGGTTATTTGGTGAAGATGTATCGACATAATAGCTTTTCCATAGAAGATTAATTAGTACAGATAAAATCAGAAACTAGTGAAGACATTCCTCTATTATCCCTTCTTTCAGAAGAAGGATGGTCAAAGTACAGCCCTAGGGCCAAATCTGGTCTGCTGCCTGTTTTTGTAAATAAAGTTTTGTTGGAACATAGCCACCCCTTTTCATTTATGTATTTACTAAGGCTGCTTTCATGCTTCAACTGTAGAAAAGTTAAGGAGTTAAGATAAAGACCATATGGCCTACAAAGGCTAAAATATTTACTATACTATCTGGCCCTTTGGAGGAAAAGTTTCCAAACCCCTGTTTTAGAAAATAAATCTCACACCACATCATTGATTACATGAATCACGCTTAAGCACTGTGACTGCTTAATTCTATGTTTACTTCTTTTTCAGTCCCTAAATCCAAATAAACCTTCAATAATAATAGAAATAATAACGATCTCTATTTACTATGTAATAGGTGCCAGGTAATGTACTAAAATGGGTATTGTCTTAAGCCTGTAAGTCTGTGGCAGTTTTTTATGCAATATAAAACTAATAGAGCGGGTACTCCTACTTTGTTGATAAAGAACCTGAAGCACCGAGAGAGTGAGTAATTTCCCCCATGTGTGACACGGGTGGGGATGCTATCAATACCGCCTACCAGACCTGCCTTACTCTCAATGTTTGGGAGTGTTCTGACGTTTGCTGGGGAAATCTCTTCCAGAATGACTTCCTGTCCCATGACATGGATCTGTATTTCTAAGAGGCTGTTCTTATTTTCAACCAATTAGACAGGATTACTGAAACAAGTTAAAATGTAAAATGTAAAGTATTTTATATTTAACATGGAGAAGGAAATGTTGGACTGTATTTCAGCTTTTTTTCATCTGGAAGATTGATCAAAAAAATCATATTAATTGTTAGAAGAAAGAAACATCATTTTTAAAAATGTTGCATGCAGTCTGCCTTATTATAAGATCATTTCCTTGGAACAGATGGTTGGCCACATCATCAGTTTAAAGTGAGACATGCTATGTACAAGCAAGCTGATCTGTTTATCATTTAAGACATCAGAAAGCAGAGAAGTGTCGACCTGTGTTGCTGTGTATTTTCAAATATAGGAGCAAAATAGATGAACCAGAAATCCAGAATATGACTATGTAACAATCAGTGACAGTTTACAATGTTGACACTTTGTTTCTTTATAGAATTCATTAAAATTAACAGTAAAGTCAAGGTAAGGTACTTATAAAGTTGGAATTGATTTTGGGGGTTGGGATATTTTTACTGCATTAAGAACAATGTAATGTTTATATTTACTCTAGCGTTAATGAAGCTACTGAAGAGCTGGCGGGACTAGCAAAAATTATGTATTTAGGATGTGACATCACATGGCTTTCTAGTTCAGAACTGCTTTGTTATTAACCAGAGGAGTGTGCAAAGGAAGTTGGAGATTCTATCCTGGCAACATCTGGTTAGTTGCAGGCTAATCAAAAGTTGGATAGAATTTTCTGGAGGGTCTTCTTCCTCAGTGCACTACACCTGTGTTTACAGAGAACTTCAAGAAAACTTCTCTTTCCATGGTGTATCAGAAGCATCTCTTGGATGGTGTTCATCTATTTTGTAAAGGGAGTTTTATTTAAATTTTCCTAAGCCTGGGAAGTTGTAAACCAACTAATCATAGCGTGAGTTCAATATTTAATGTTAATTCAAAATCTAAAGCACATTAAAAGAGTTTGTAATTAAAGCCAAATGTTGACAACACATCAGAAACTTAAAACAAAGCTTTCTACCAATAGCTAGTTCTTTAAAGAATGATTATGCTTCCTCTCTTTATATTTTTTGGAAGAAATGACAGTGTGACTGACTTTAGAGTTTTTATTCAGCAACCTTTTATTGAAATGGACATGAGAGTGCAAATTAAAAAGGGAAACTCACACCAGATGACTTGGTTTGTTTTTCTATTCTAATTAATAATAAATTCTAATTTTATTATAATAAATGTAGGCCCAGTGTATGGGAAAGTAGTAAGATAATAGAGCCTAAAAACTTTTGAAAGAACAATATTATTATGAAATCTTCCTAAGTTTTAATTTTTTTCATGATACCACTAATATCTATATTTTGACAGCTTTTTAAAAAATAATTTTCAAAATTTAGGAAAACTAACCCATGAATGAATGACATGAAATAATATTTTTCTTTACTATGAAAGTATATAAAATAATTGGTAAAGAGATATTTTAAAGGTAATTTTACTTCCTATTAATTGTAATTATTGATCAGTAGCTGCGTAAATTATTATGGAGTCAAGATTAAAGACTGTAAGGCTATAAGGATAAACTTTAAGAGTTAGTTAAACAAAGACTTTTTAAAGGAATTTTCATTTAATTACTGAGAGTAAATAAAGATTATGTGAATGAGCTAAGAAGGATTAATCATCGTTTCTGAAATCAGGATGCTCCTAAATCAAAATATATGAGATTTTACTACAAGAAACTGGATATCTAGTTTTCCTTCCTAGAAAAACACAGAACACTATCCTAAACTGAATCAAAAGGAATGCATCAGAACTTAAGATGAAATTGTAAGCTTCCCTTAATTTATTTTTTATCATTTCTTTTATTGTTGTAGATTTTGCAAAAACTTTTAAGTGCCTCTTCTGCTCCTCTAACATCCTTAATTCTGTTGGCAGGATAAAGAGTGAAAGGATATGGGCTTTGGGATTAAACATGTCCAAATTTAATTCATGTACCACTCCATATTTGAGTGAGTTACATAATCTTTACTTGGGTTACTGGGCTTCAAAATGGGATTAATTGTACCCAGTCCTCATGTTGGGAGGATTAGGGATGTTACTAGGATTTAGCCCTGTGCCCAGAACCTGGGAGTGCTTCCATATATGGATGCTGTGACTTACGTTCTTGTTGGCATCATCACTCTTGATGATGAAGACTGTAATTTTCCACAGACCAAGACCAGTTTTCTATGTGTAACCTTTTTGTTTCTCTGAGATAATGAAACAGTCTACCCTAGCTTTAATTTTTTTAAGAAAATATCACCAGTTGGATATAGTTTGGAACATCATCAGTAGTCACATATTACACTTGCCTAAAATGCTGCTAGTCATTGTTTTAGTCATTCAGGTACTTTGAACTGTGTAGGCATTATTAAAATTATTAAATCCTCCATTAAAATATTAGGTGCCTTGTAACTATACATAAGTTTAGGAGTATTTCAAGACTAAAGGGTATTAAAACATTAAAATATAAATTTCTTCTTTTATATTTGATTGTTTTGCTTTACAACAAAGTCTGTAAAGAGGTGTTAAGCACGAGCTAAGAAAAACAGAGAGTAACACAGTAATCTAGCAGAAAAGTAATGTTATTAAATAATGTATAAAACAGAATATCAAATTCTACTAGGCATATAGCAGCAAGCAAAAGCCCAAAATTCTGTCCTCATGGAGGCAATATTCTGGTAAATAGAGTAAATCCTGCTTAGAATTCCTAATTTTTTTTTCCAGTGGCGGAATCATATTAGGAACTTAGAATTAATGACCATGAACTTTGGCATTTTCTCAGTGGAACAATCTCATTACCCAAGACACGTTATATGATTGATGCCTTGTAAAAATATGAGAAAAACTTCTCAAATCAAATAGTCCCCTCTTTAAGTAGCAAAGAAAAGCTTAATACAAGGTATTTATAAACAAAGAACAAATTGTAATAAGATATTGTATATTAGGATGGTTAAGTTTTCAAGCTTCCACAGCTGCTAAGTGGCATTTTCATCTAGGATTTAGTCTTCCTTAAAACTTTGTTTCCTTTAAACTTGTGTCTCCCTTATATCTCAGCATACCTCCTTGGACATACATGTGTATGAATAGATGTAAATATATATTTATATGTTATAAACACATTTTTAAATACTTGTATATTCTATATATTCTCAGAGACTTTCAGTTACACCATATTTTTATTGGTTTCATATAATTACTGAAGATGCTAAATATAACCAGATCCACTCCTAATCCTTCTGGCTCTGTCTACTGTCTCCACCCCAGCTTGTTACACTGCTATTTATCATACCTTTTGTTTATATTTGTTTTTCCAGTTCCCCAATCCTTTTGACAACTTCTATAAATAGGCGATGCAAATTCATTTCGCTAAAAAAACCAAACAAATCCTTATTCTGGCTTTTACACTTACATTATACTGAGCTAAGTTTATCCAATCACTGGAATAGTTTTTCAGAAAAGTAGGAATGTGATCTGACTTCCTATGCTCATTTGTCTCATTTTAAAACTCAGTATTGGCTTATTCATAAAGTTTTCTTGTTAGATAAAGGCAATTTCTAGCAATTCAAGCTTAGTGACTTGTTACGATTGTAGGATTTAGAAAATAGCAACTCCAAAACTGGTTCTGTAATCTTTAGGAATAGTTTTGTTAGGCTCAAAACACTGAAATAGACTGAGTTCTCCTTAGAATACCTGAAAATTGGTTTCAAGTTACTCAGTTCCTTTTCCTCAATTAAGGTAGCTCTCTAAAAAGATGCTCTAAACCAATTTAAAGTTGATGGAGCAAGTTAATTGTATTATGATTAAGAAGAGGAGATGTTAGAATCATGAGTTTGTTTTTCTGAAGACTCTTACTCTTAGTATAGTATTCATAATTTAAACCTCTTTTTGTATCTTCTTTTCTTCTGTCAAAAGTTAGACATCTGTTACAATAGAAAAGGAATACTATAAGCATTTTTAAAATGTACATACCCAAAAGGGAAAGTCATTCTAAAACTATGATCTAGAGATAAATACTTTTGACTTTGTGATGTATAGATTTCTAGTATTCTTCAAAATTATAGAACACATATTTAAAACTGGGATTATATTTTTAAAATTTGATGTAATAATTTAAAATGTTAAAATGTACAAAGAATGTAATTCCTTTAACATAATCAGTAATGGTTGCATGAAGTTTCATTATATAGATGTTTAATCATTAATTTCTCTTCATTGTGGAACATTTGGGTTGTTTACAATTTTTTTGATAATATAAACGATGCTGGGGAAAACATCATTACAACTATGTCTTTATACAAACCATGATTATTTAGTTAGGATAAATTCTAAGAAATAGAATTACTTAGGCAAAATTATATACACATTTTTGAGGTCCCCACATGAACTGCCTGGAAATTTGTACCAATTTAGAGTCCTGCCTAATATTTAACATACTGTTAACAAGAACCATCATTAACAGTGACTAGCTTTTAATCTTTATTATTTTGTTTTAATATTTGTTAAGTTGAAAATGACACATTATAACTCATTTTAATTGTATTCCTTTGATTTTAGTCAGTTTAAGCTTTCCCCCTACTTATTTTAGTCATTTTTTACTTATTTTATGTAAAGTTTTTTTTATCTCCTTTGCTATTTTCCTTCTGTGACATTAATAGAATTTTCTTGACTTGCAAAATTTTTCTGAAGTATAAGAAAATAAATATATTATGTCATGATTTTTATATATTTTTAAAAATTATATTTGTAATATATTTATATATAAGTACAGTATATCATTTAATGTATAATTTATGCATTTCATGTTACCAACTTTCTCACAAGAAGCTAATAAGACAGAAATGATCTTACAACAGTGCATGGCAAATAGTAAAAGGTTATTTAAGTGTTAACTGTTACAATGATTTTCATTTTTATAACAGAGGAAATCGTGGCAGATATATGTTATATAACCTGCTCAAGGTCACACAGCTTAAAATGTGTACCTAAGGTACAAACTCCAGCTGGTAAATTCTACTTAATTACTACGCTGAAACTGGCCATTTCTTCAAGGAGTCTTAGTTCCTTTAAGTGGAAAATAATACTTTAAAAAATCAACATCTGAGCTCAAGATGTCCGTATTGCTAATGGTGTATCATTGCTTCTAGGCTCTTCCAGGCTATTCTGCTTCTTTCAAAGGAGCTGGGAAACACACACACACCCACACACACACACACACACACATACACATCCTCTTCCACAGAGTTTTTCCTCACCTTTCACGTTAGATATTTGTATATTCTTTTTTCCACACTGAGTCCCCTGGTTCCTGAGAATATCAGTATATTTACCTGTGTGCTCTATCCTGCATCACACACAGAGGAGTTTTAGATTTAACTACATTTATTCCACAACAATAAACAAACCAACTAAGCAACTCCTTTGTGGTTATTTTTGTCCTTAGAATATCTACTACTACGTATTCTCTGTCAGAGAACTGTGTCCAAAAGTTACTTGAATTCATGCTATTTCTTGTGTATATTATTAATTTGAAGTAAAATTTGGTTTATTGTTTTGTTAAATGCAATTTGGAGTTGACCTACTTGATTATTTGTGATTCATTTTTGAATATGCAAAGTATTAATGGTTGAAAAATCAAACCATATAAAAAGTTGAACTCAGCCAATTCTCATTCCCAGAGCTATCACATTAATACCATTACCTCTTACTCTCTCTGGGTAATAATGATTTTTATTATCCTGATTTACTCTTCCTAGGTCTCTTTCCACAGAAATAGCAAGTGCATACATTGCCTTCTGATTTCTTTTTCTTTCTTACAAAATAGGGGAGAATGAAACATTATTTCCACCTTATATTTTAACTTAATAAATCATAGAAACCATCCCATAGTGATTTATAGAGATTCCACACCCTTGTTTGTTTATTCTTCTGTAGAAATCCGATGTGTTAGGTTGTTTCCAGCACTTTTTAAATTACAGGTAATGCCTCAGTGAGTAAGTTTGCTCATATAAAATTTTATATTTGTGGAATCGTATCTTCAGTTAAACCTTAGAAGTAGGATTGTGCCTTTTGGCCTTAACGGTGTGTGAAAGGTTCTGTTTCCCCACATATTTGAACTTTTACACATTTCATAGGTGAAGAGTGGTGTCTTTTGGTAGTTTTAATTTGCATTTCTCTTAGTAGGAGTGAAAATGAGCATATTTTAACATAATTAAGGATGTTTTATGTATCTTCTTTTTCCGTAAACTGTTCATTACTTTGCTCTTTTAACTAATTGAGGATTTGGTCTTTTTCTTCAGTTTTTAAGAGCCTTTTATATATTATATATAATATTATATATTGTATATTATATATTACATTTTAAGAGCCTATATATTATATATTATTTATATATATTATATATAATATTTATGTAATATTATATATATATTATATTGTATATATTAGTCCTTTAACTGTGACATATGTTGCAAATATTTTTTTTTCCAGTTCATCATTTTTCTTTTGAGTTTTCTCATGGTATTTTACCACATGATCGTTTTTTTAAAATGTATTTGAATTTATTAATATTTTGTTTTACTGAATCTGAATTTTGAGTCATTGTTGGACAAATTTTCCCAAAACCAGCTTATAAAAGAAAAAGAATATTTCTTCTAATAATTGCATTAATAATTTTATTTTAAAAGTGAAACAGGCCCTATTAATAACAACATTGGTATTATGAATGTAATTCAGGACTGTCCCAGGAAAACAGGGGCGTATAGTTATTTGTTTATAAATATTATCTCGTTTAAACTATATAGCTAATATCTGCATCATTTATTTTCTTATATAATTTTAGATTAAAGCTATAGCTGTTCTATTTTCTCAATCTAAATATTTTATCATTCTATTATCAAATGGCAGTGCTATGCTCGTAATCAAAGGAATGCTGTATTTTGGGGTATTGTCATATTGTAGGACAAATGTATTTTAAGTATATTTTGCCCCTTAAAGCTTCACTGATTAAAGAAAGGATCAAGTTTATTTATATTGCCTAAGAATTGAGCTCTAGATCTTTATTTTTACTTAATCATTAATAATTAGTGCTCTTTAAAAAGAAGTGATTAATCATCTTTAATTATTCTAAATGGCAGAAATTGCATATACTTCTTGAAACTCATATAATTATCGTCATCAGCTTAAAAAATATAAATACAACCTCCACATGAGAGCCAAATTAATTTCAGTGGGGGGAAGGAAATTAATCCCTACTGTTAGTTTAATTTGTACTGATGTTTTACCTACATTATTTCAATTAATCCTCCAGGGAGTTCAATATATTCCATGTTACTATCCTCATTTATTAAAGGCAAACGCTGAGACCCAAAGCTAACTAATCTGCTGAAGGTAGAAAGTTAGAAATGAAACGAATGAGGATATAAACTTGAGACTGCGTCACTCCAAAGACTTTGCTTTTTCCACAATACTTTGTGGCCTCAAATGGGAAACAAATTGCTAAGTTTTCTGGGAACTTCCCGGAGTGTGGTATTTTTACTTGTTTGACTGTCATATGTTAGTAATGTTGCTAGCTGTAAGCTCCCGTGACACCCAGATTATCACTCAACTTGACACACAATTTAAAGATGAACCCCATTTCCAGTGAAACGAAGCACAACAAATCACAGAAAATAAGTAAGTTGCAGTGCAGTCGTGATGATAATCTTCCCAGATCAGCCCTCAAGTAGGAGTTGGATACCCCGTGTTCAGGGATATATGCCTCCTTAATTTAGATTCCCCCTCCCCCATCTTGCTGTCATCCTTACAAGGGATGTGTGTTCTTAGAACACGGAGCTTTTTTAAAGGCTTCTTTCAGTGGGCCATTGAGGGATGGACTCGCTTCTTCTTAGGGTCTGAGAAATTAAAGGACGTGCATAGCCCAGGGCCCTCATTTTGAAAGCACTATCCATTCCTTATAAAATGACAAAAGAAGCAGCAAAGCCAACCTTTTATTTTCCCACCTTAGACTTCGATCTGTTTAGTGATGCCATGACATTTCTATCAGGTTTTCTCCGTAAGGCCCTTTCAGAACACAAATAAAGGAATGAATACAGGAGCTGAGCTTTCTCCCATTCAACTTTCAGCTCTGTTAGCTTTCAATACCAGAAATGTATTTAAAACTGGATAAGGTTTGTTAACTCTTATATACCACTGTCATTCATCCAGATAGAAAAGAATAAAACTATATATGTGATAAGATTTGCAATTCAAATCAAACTGTTTCACTTTGAAAATATAGAGTGTTGTGAGTTGAGGAAGACAGACGGGGAAGGCCAGAATAAGGTTTCTCATTTACCTTTAGTAATAATATTGTGGTCGGTGTTCATGAAACTTCAGCTACATACTTTTGTGTATTCTTTAGAGAGTATTATAAAGAAGGTTTCCTGATGAGGTTATGATCTCTGTTTGATTCCAAGAAGCTTACTGTGCTATAACACATCAGCTTTTAGAAAATATAAGTATATTTTTGGACAAATTTAGATTTTTAAAAGCATGAAAGCCAAAGGAATAAAGCTGCTTCAAAAAGTTTTCAAATGTTTCTGTATTTGAAGTCACATTTTGTAGGTCTCAATCCATACTTCACACAACTTGTGAGATTCCTGCAAAGAGGCAGACAAAGAGAATCAAAGGGTTGTAATTAGAATCTTTTAAAATGGAACACAAATCAAACAAACAAAGGACAAACTCTTTTCATAACAGTTAAGCTAAATTTCACTGCCTGTCACTCAGAATAGTATTATTTTAATAATTTCATAAGGAGCTTACTCTAATGACTTCAACTTACTTTAACTTGAAAAATAAACTTAACAGTTTTTTGAGTAACAGTGGGATCAAAGTGCATTGGGTTGATTGAAGTTTTATTGATTTTAAAATTTTTCTAAAATGAACCAGCACAATAAATGTTTCCAAGTTCTATGCTTGAGTAGTGACTCTGTGGTATATTAAAGGTCTCTAGGGAAAAATGGAAGCATGGGATACGAAATGAATTCAGCATGACTAGTGTTTAAAACGGTACTAAGCTAGCTTCAGTAGAGATTTATGGATGAAGCATGCAATAATAGAGAACAGCTTTAACACTGCTATGCGAAGTCTCCTGAATCTAAGAACTAGCCACCTGATCCACATGGCTGATCTATATGCTGCCATGTTTATGCTGCATGGCCCTTCCCAGTCCAAGTTCAAGTGCCCACCTGACTCATGTGAAGCCAGTCAGATTCTTTCTCCCATGAGTTTGGAGTTTTGATCTACAGAGATGTATAAGGGTATGATTTCTGGCTAAAGTAGAACTATGACCCATCTACCAAGAGAAAGTACAGGACTTTCAACAGTTAAGATCTCTAAAAGGACTCTTATTCCTGCGCTTTCTGAAGCTTTGTAGATCAGCAACTCCTTGGATTCTGTGAGGTTATCCAATATTCTTTTAATAATTTTTCTAATTATACTACCACATGTTAGTTTCTGTTACCCTCAACTGAAAGAACCTTAGCAGAAAGTCTCCCTGTGTAACGTTTCCCTAGTGAACGTCTTAATTTTTAATATTAAAACATCATAAAACATACATACCTTTGAATACAATGTTTTGGGCAATGTTTAAATAGAAAAAATATATATTCACCCTCAAATGAGATACATATTTTTAACAAAATTATGTCTAAGAAAATTCTAGAGATACATTCTAAGTTCAGTTGATAGACCATCAGAATCATGTATAGACATTTTGAAAAGCATGTCTAATGTCAAAAATGGGAATGTGTATCTTTGATGGAGCTGATGCTGAAGGAAGTCATGGCTACACAAAGCCACCTTAGTTTTTTCTGGAAGAAATGTTTAAGTATTTAACATTCTATTACAGTGCTACCTCATAGTGTTTTAGTCAGATTTTTTGGAAACCAGTTGAGAGCTTTGGCTGATATTTGAATTACACATTTTTACACTAAAAAATGGAAAATAGGGTGATGATGAGGGTGCGGTCCAGGGAAAGTGGGTGCAGCGGTGGGCTGGGTGCTGATCTGCTAAGATCAGAGTTGCAGGAGAATGGACACTGAGGTACAGAGAGATAGGAGGGTCTTGATTTAATTGATGATGCTTGGTGAGAAGACATGCTGCCTTATGACGATGTTGCAGTACCACTGAAGGAGCTTTCTGACCCTGAACAGGACAATGGTGGCAGCAGAGAATCTGTTAAAGAACAAGAAAGGAAGTGGACCGATTAAGCCTTACAGTACCTCTATGAGAACATCTTCCCCACTTGGAAACTGACACATGGCTCCTTTTTCATGAACACAATTTTTTTTTAAATACATAGATAGAAACTGTTTTCTTTCAGTCTCCTGATTCTAATCTTTTAGTGATAGACCAACAGCCAAAAATGTATTCCCATTTATTTTGTGGAATCAAAGCGCAATGTGAAAATACTTACCAGAATGAGAAACTGATTGAGATTTCCCAGGAATGCAGAATATTTGGCTCTTCGAATCTAAAGTTCTTCATTTACTAGCTTGTGTTTGAAAGCATTTCCCTGAACATTTGCCTTTAATTTTGATTTTGCTTTACTATCAGAGTTAAATACTTCCCAACTACTGATATGTGTCCTGTGACACAGGTGATTGAAGATATGAAAGGGAAAGGTGAAGAAAGAGGAAGCTGGACAGAAGGAGAATTACTAACTTCTCATATACCTGCATTCTGAGAAGCATTCTGAGCAGACATGTATGAAGTCTGAAGATATAACAAATACGTAGATAGCCTATTCACTGATTACTGGAATTCCTAAGATTCCCATGGTATTTCCAAACTTGAGACACATTTACAGATAAAGTTATCTTACAGTGATTTCTGCTGGAAAGGACATTTAGCTAGATGGACCACTGGTTTCATCCAGTAACAGGGTTTCTTGTTTTCTCAAAGCCCTTTCAGATATAACTGAAACACCATGGATTCAGTATTTATTTATACATTTCTGTAAGAACTTATATTTTGGAAAGCACGTTCATGGACATTCATCTCTTGGAATTCATCTCTTGGAAGCTGTCTCTCTTGTTCTCTACCCAGATTGTAAACTCTGAGGAAGAGGCCCTGGCTTATATTTCTGTACCTTTCACTGAAAAATTGGAAACACTGAAAAACAACACCAACAGAATTAGTGGAGAGGTCTCTCCCTGCATTTTTTGTTTGTTTGTTTCCTGTCAGAAATTGCTTAGTAAATTTGAATAGGAAATTCCCGTCCATAAATTTGCTGCAAATATTAGAAGTTTCAGTCTGGATAAGCTTACACTAATACATATTTGAAAGTGGTGTGCACCTCAAGAAGGGTAAAGAATAATGCTACGAGGATTCCGAGGAATCAGAGGATATGATATCCGATATCATGTAGGAGATGGTTGTAAGCAAGTCAAAGAGGCAAAGATTTGAGACTAAGATTTTGGATATCTGCATAGAAATGATAGATAAACAAGACTGCCAAAAAAGAGATTTTAGTTAGAGGAAAAAAAATGTTCTTTGAGAAACATTTTGGATATGCTTAGTATTGAGATAGGAACAGGTCTTTGAAGTCATATGCTAATACATGTATGTGTGGTTTTCTTAGGAAATGATCAAGGCCTTTAATCAAATTCCCCACAATTCTCAGCTGGAAAACCAAACAAACAAAAAACAAAAAACACAGTTCTATAGGAATGCATGGCTTAAACTACAATTTTTTTCAAGAAACTATTATTTTTTCTTTAATTGTGCTTTCTTTAAGAAATAGCCAAAAGGAATTTTAAGGTTATATAAGAAAGGAATTTGTCAAATAAGTCTTCAGTGATGTTTGAGTATTTTAATGCAACTTGTATATTCCCTGGGCAACTTTCTTAAGGAATCACATCAGTGGAATGTTCACATAAGCAAAATGATTGTCCTCACTGAGTTAAAACATGAGATCGACTCATTTTGAAAAACAGTGAAGATAAATAAATCTCTAAAGCACTTAATAAAAAGTGGTTTCCATACCAGGAAGACTAGACCATAATCTGAGTGAAGAATTTTAGCACAGCTAAGGGAAGAATAGAACAAATAAAAAATTAAAAAGAGGAGGTTTGTTTAGGAATAGAACTTTAAAAAATGATTACAGTTTTAAATATTGATATGCCTCATCCTTTCTTAACCCTGTCTGGGAAGAAGCTAGTCTGATTAAGTCCAAGAACCAAATCTGTTTGTCCTGATAATCTCTGTCTCCCACAAAGAGACCTAGGTGTTAGATTGTTTTAACTTGATGGTGCTTAGCATTTTAAATCATGTACCAGTCTTCCCTAGTCACACTATACAATCATCAAACAGCATTTTGATTTTGATTTAACTTTCTGTGAAATAGGCTATATATGTGTGTACAAACACACACACACACACACACACACACACACACACACACACACACACACACACAGTTGTCCTACCACTTGGACTGTCTACCAGCTCAGATCTTTATGTAGCATAGCCCCTTCCTCATCTTCCTTCTTGGGAGTGGGGTTGGCCACAGAGAAAATATTGTTAGTCCTAATCATTTAGCCTGGGAAGACAGTGGTTTCCCAGCCTCACTTTTGTAAGCACATGTAATTCTGGAGTTCAGTATTTAGAAATACTTGCCCTCAGCAGTAAGCCCCTTCCTCAAAAACCAGGCTGTTAATAGTTAATAAGTTTGGATGTGGGCTGCCCCTTTCTAAAACTTCAGTTGCAACATTTGTTAAGTATGGACATCATTATCTGTCTATGAGAAATATTCCATCTACACCGTTTTCCTCCTTGGGAAAAGTAAATGGTGCCTTTGAAAAAATAATCAAATGTGAATACATACAACAAAATGGTCAGTGAACGTACCTATACTTTTTGCTAAATGTGGAACCTGTAAAATTCAGTGTCTAGAAAATGACACCTCATTTGTTAAATTCGAGGCTGATGCTTAGCAAAACCTGAGGACAAAGACGACTGTGGCTGGTTCTGATGGAAATCTTTTTGCAGTCTCTAGTGTCTGAAGTTACTTTTTTATGACCCCATTCATGTTGCTTTATAGTAAAAGTTGAAAGAAGGCTTATTCAATTGATGTCTGCCCACACATTAGAATTTGATTTGCTAAAAGATTATAACAGTGCTCTCCTCCTCCAATGTAAAACCATTGTTCTGTATTAGGAGAGACTCTTCAACTCCAAATTACAGCTAAAAGCACACATTTTACATATACATCTCTTTCTATTTTCTTATTTCACATTTCCCTTATTTCCACAAGATAAGAATAATATTTCTCTAAGACTGATATACTGTAGCTACAGCTCTTTTATTTAATCCTAAGAATTTCATTGGATGAATACACTGTTTGGAGTTTTTCAGTCATTATAATTTTTAAAGTAACAAAAGCATATAGTTACTTGTCTTTCTCAAGTGGCACATTTGAAGATTGGTTTGTCTTCAGAGCAATAGTAGAAATTATACTTATGGAAATGAGAGATGATGGGGAATAATAAATACTTACTGTATTATAAATGTGACATTTCTGAATATCCCACTTTTTAATGCCAGAGACACATTTTTAAGTAGTGTGAAAGAAAATGCTATTTTTAGTCCTTATAGAATATGCATGTTAACTAATTTCCTTTCTATTGTAACATGAATGGATAACATAAACATAGCTCTTTTACAGTAATACCGTATTATATTGTGTGAAGATGTGCAATATAAAATACTTTATAAGAATGTGAGTTACCTCTCTAAATTAAAAATAAGAGATAAAGCAAAACACCATTAAATTATTAATAGCTCTGGGGAATGGAAGATGAATACGTTATGTTTTATAGTTTGGCTGCCTACATTCTTTTCTTAAATTAACTTAGTGCTCAAAAGCATTTAATGAGCAGGGCTATTCCATAGACACTGATCTATACACTGAAGGCATACCTATAAACAACAAAGTAAAGTTCATATTTCTCATAGAACTTATATTCTAAGGAAGTATGGGCAGCTAACTAACAAATATACTTCAGATAGGGAAAAGTGGTATGGAAGAGAGTTTATACATAATGAATTAGATTTCAGGTTTTATCTTGAGTCTGTTAAAATAAAGCAGTGATGTCCTAAAGTTAGTCTTCAAAATTTCATCTGGATACTGTGGGGGAAATTACTGCAGAGAAATTTATAAAAATATGCTGGTAATAAAAACAAATAATACATATATGAGAATAGACTTCCACTTTGCCCAAGATGGAGTAACAGAAAGTGGGTTGGACAGGAGGTACTGAAGGGCAGAACCCCCTGCGAGATAGGGGGTGAGTCCTATAATTGCCCATCTTGGGCTTCCAGTCATGAAAGTTTGTAGGCTGCAGTGCAGAGAACCCAGTGGGGCGCAGTGGATTCATTAGTGGAGGAGACAGAGCTGAGAGTTAGGGAGAAATCAAGCTTGCTATAGATAGCAGGACAGAATATGTGAGGGCAAAAAAGGGCTGCATGGAGATCTGGAGGTCACAGAGGGTACATTCAAGGATTCAGCAGAATACTGGTCAGCAGATGCACAAGACTATAGAAACTACCCAAGGCTATAGAAAGAACCACGTCAAAGGATTAGAAGTAAATACAAGAATATTGAAACAGGCATGATAATTATATTTATTACACAAGCACAAAAACCTAGAAGATTGAACATGTTAAGTAGAGATGTGGAAGGTATATATATATATATATATATATATATTCTTATATCTGTACATATACATATACGTGGAAAAACTATTTTTATCGTTTTATTCCCTGGGTATTTGCTTTATTTATGGCATTATGTTATTTTATTTTGGGGCAGGAAGTGCATATAGTTTAGCAGTAAGTTCTTGGTGCTGTCTTTAGTATGATCACAATGGGTGTTCTTAGCACAGCGTTGTTTGAATAAATATATACAGTATTATTATTATTATTATATCTTATGTGTTGTTGTCATGAAGACTGAGCAAAATGGATACTGGATAAAACAACATGGAGAAAGTTAAGATGCCATTTTCTGTCTATCAAGTTCTAGATAGGAGATAAAAGTTTATGACATATGAATATAAGTGATGATATACTACAGCTTTAGTGATTCCATAGTAGCTTTAAAATCGTTCATTTTATATTTACATATGTTTTTCACATAACAAAATTATATTTATTTTTAACTATATGGAAAAGAAAGGTATTTAAACAGAATAAAATTATCTAAGTTGTATGTTTAGATTCTTTTAATTTGATCCTGTCCCATGAGAATTATTCATGCCATTTAATTTTCTTTGAAAACGTATTTTCAAAAGGTTACATAATATTTCATTGTATAAGCTATTTGAGAAATGTAAATATTTCTTTACTCTTGAGTATCCTAGAATTTTGGAGAATGATTTCTCTTAAATAAGTACTTAGCTCTTAACAGAGCTATTGGGAGATTGTGCAAAGTACCAAACTCATAAATCTATCAATGTAAAACAGTGTGTTAAGAACTATACATACTATTACTGTTACATATTTTGTGTTGAGAAATACCTTGGCAATAATTTTCTAGTGTATTTTGCCAATACATACCACAAGGAAGTCCTATATATTAGAGATAATTTTTCTTTGAATATAATTCTAGAATATTGGGGAAATGAGATTAAAAGTTAGAGATTTAAAAAAAAACAAATCATGAACAAAATCATGTTCAAAAATTGTAAGGAAATCCTTACTTCAAACCTTTGATGCTGAAATATTTCTAATGTACTTTTGGACAATATCAATAACTTATAAGATATTAAAAATGTATTAATTAATATAATTATATTTAACATCTTCTCCTAAATGGGCTGATTGTTATCAATAAAGAAAAATCTTACACTATTTGTTGCATGTAGAAGAAAATAAAAACTGAAGCTTTTAACCTGTAAGAAAATATGCTGTTAAATATGAATTGGTCTTAATCTCGGATGAACCGTTTCCATTTCAGATGAATTGCTGTGTCCATTCGACAATATGACCTGGCAGGGCAGGCTTCCCACAGTCAAGCGTTCCAGCTCCACCAAGGATCACCAGTACGCCTGGAGCTGTTTCTCACGAGGTATACAGCTCTCTCCTATGGCCTTGCTCCAATTTCTCAGGGACCTGCATCATGACCCTCTTGCTGTAAGTTTGCCATGAATTCCCACCACTTTCTCACCACTGATACCTCCACACAACAGAGTCTGCTCAGTTGTTTGGCCCCAATGGCAGGGCTGCTTGCACTGCATTACGGACCAACTCCAGCACCTTTTACTGCTCTGCGACAGACTCAAAACTATAAAGATTCAAGAGCAATTACAGTAACGACAAAGCAAGGTCATTGGGGCAGCCAAGGGGTTTTTATCCTCAGGGAGTTATGGAGATGGTTCATAGAGCAGAGCATCGCTAGGGGCAAAACAGATGAGCTGTCAAGAAGAGAGCTGTAATTTGCTGCTTATTTTGGAGCAGATATCTGTGTAGACCCTTACCTATTGATTCCTAAGTTTTCTCTGAATTGGCATGCCTCTTGAATCTTTATAGGTCTTAACCCTCAATTCATGGTTTATCAAGGTCTCCAGTGTTCTAGCCATTTCTTGCTTGTCCTGACCAATTGGCATGATGTCATTAATGTAACTGATTAATGCAATGTTCTGAGGATATTTACGTGGTTCAAATTTCTTTGTACTATTTTATCATACAGGGCAGGAGGTTAATACAGCTCTGAAGAAAACTGTAAATGAATATTTCTGTTCATTCCATTTAAACACAAGTTTTTCCTGAGTCTCTTTTTTTAATTGAAATGGAAAAAAACACATTCACCAGATAAATGGTCATATACCACGTCACGGAGGTACATAGTATATGACCATTAATCTGCTCCAGAAAGGAACCTATATATGGCACAACAGCAGTGGTCAGGGATGTTACCTGATTCAGCTGGCAGTGGTCTCAAATCATTCTCAAGGATATATCCAGTTTTTCCTGGGGCGAAACTGGCAAATAAAATGCAGAGAAGATTGGGACCATCATCATTGAATTCTTTAGGTCATTAATAGTGGCGCTAATTGCTGCCATCCCCTAGGGTGTAATACTGTTTTTCATTTACTGCCTTGGCTGGGGGAGGTTAGTTTCATAGGTTTCCACTTGGCTTTACCTACCATGAGTGCTCTTCCGTATTGGCTATGGATGTGAGGGATCATTCTGACTGCAAAGTATAACAATTCAAATTATACACCTGAGCACTGGAGAAATGAACACTCAATCAGTCCCAGTTGTCCACTGTCAGCTGGACTCGAGCCAGGGCTCCATTTATCACAGCGAGCCAGTAAGCTCTGACTTTACTCTAGGGCTATGATGATGCCTTAGTGTCAACTCAGACCTCAGTTCTCTGGCTGTGTTGCTGTTCCTCCTGCCTCAGTGTACGGCGACCTGAGTCAATGGCCATAGCTGCCTCTGAAGGAAGGACTGGGAGAATCATTACAGTCTTGTAATTGCTGCAAGGTTCTCTCTCCCAGGGACCCGGCCACTTTGTTAGTCAATGTGTTCCAGATTTGAAAACTGGCTCAGAGAAACGAATAAGAGCTCATTACATTTTATTGGAGCAATTGCCCTCATGCCTCTGCTCCTGCATTTTTGCCTTTTTTGGTTATAGATGTTAAGCAGCACCCTTCTTGACAGCTCATCTGTTTTGCCCCTAGGGATGCTCTGCCCTATTAACCATCTCCACAACTCCCTGAGGATAATGCCCCCTTGGCTGCTCCGCCAACCTTGCCTTGCGGTTATTGTAATTGTAGCCTCCTGGTTTCTGGTGATTAAACAGTGCCACCTGGCTTCTGTTGGTTGGGGGCATCATCCCCATGGAAGTTAATGAGCTCAGCTCCATGGCAGCTGCAACTGTCTTCAGCCCCAGCCTACAGAGGCAAGCTGCCAGTGAACTTCTTAATGATTCTGAGCATTGTCAACAGAAGGAGGTGAATCTCCCCTCTCACCCAGAGCAGGCCTTTTGTCCTTGGCGAAGTCCTTGGTGTGTCCTCGCATTCCTTCTGTGGAACCCAGCCTTCAGGTGGGTCTCCTTGTCTTCCAGATGTGTCCATTCCCAGTATATCTGCTGACCTCAGCCTCTTTATTCCCTCCTCTGCCGGCTGTTAGGGTAACTCAGGTGTTTCTACTTTGTTTTTTCCAGGACTGAGAACCACCCTAGTAGGGATTTTATTCCCTGGGGTCTTCCCATGCCCAGGGTGTTAAACCTTGTGTCCTAAAAACAATCAGCCTAAGTGAATGAATTCTTGTTTGTCCAGCCTTACATTGTAGCCGCCTTAAATTTCAATCCTAGGAGTGTTTTCCTGACTCCCACTTGTATAAGCTAGCCAATTCTTAAAATTCTGATTTTATAGTCTGTTTCATCACTTAGGAGGCCCAGGACTTCACGCATGCTAGGGAGGGGTGTTGCACTGGTAGCAGGCAAAAAAGGTAATGAGAATAGCTGCTGGAAGGTTCATCCATTACATGGCAGGTGGGAGGAGTGCCCTGCAACATCATAGTCCAGCCTGGAAGAAACGCTGGCTTTTAAGAGGGAAGGATTGGGCGACCTCTATATAAACCTAGAAGGGTTTTTGGGGTCTGCAGAGCCAACATCCTCAGGTGCACACATCCATCTCCCCATCTCATGCTGCAGGATGCCACATTTTCTTTACCAAGTCCTTCACCTCTGCATAACACACCCACCTTGGCTGAGTGTACTAGGGTTCTCTAGGGAAACAGAATCCAGTGAGAGAGAGAGATGGCAAGAGGGATTGAGATTTTATTATGACAAACTGACTCGCATTTATGGAGAAAGACAAGTCCCACCATCTGCTCTCTACAGGCTGGAGACCCAGGAAAGTCTGTTGTTTCAGAGTCTGAAGGTCTGAGAACCAGGAAAGCCAAGGACAAGAGATCCATGTCCCAGCTGAAGCAATCAGGCAGGAAGGGGAGAATTCCTTCATCCTCCACCTTATGTTCTATTCAGGCTCCCAACAGATTGGTTAATGTTCACCCACATCCACATCAGGGGAGGGTAATCTTCTTTACTGAGACCACCAACTCAAATGCTGATCTCACCCAGAAACACCCTCACAGAGTCACCCAAAAGTAGTATTTAATCTGGGCACCCCTTAGCCAAATTGACACAAAATTAACCATCACGCTGAGCATTCACAAGTCTTTGGACTTCAAGTGTTACAACTGTTTATTCAGCCTGCCTCACAGCTATTTCTGCTTCTCCACGTGGACTCTTTAGCTAGTGAGCTGACACTTTTTGCTAGGGACTATCCTTGCCCCAGCCTACCAGCCAGGATGGAATCCTCTTGTCTGCTCAGATGTGAGTTGGCCAGTTTCAAATCTCCATCTTAACTGCCTGCTTTCTGTTCTACTGAGACTTTCCCAAACTCCTACTGTAACCTTTATGTATCTACAATCCATATCTGCACACAGATATGCTCTCTCTGCCTTTTATGATACAGGAATTCTCGGTGCTTCTACTTAAAGCCAATCCCTCCACTTTTGCAATAGGTTCTATCCCTTCTTACTTAGATAGATTACTCCAACAACTTTCCCTTGTCTGTATTGCGTCATGCATTTATCAATATATCTGCACTCATCACTTTTCACTGCTGTCAGCTGTGGGAGGCTGGAGAGGTATCCGAGGAGGTGAGCTGCCCAACTGGAAGGAGGCGTGAGGAGCCGAGATAGAGCAAAACAGCACTTTACTGCAGTACAAGTGGGTGGTGTGTGTGCTCAGGTGTATGCACTTGTCTTTTTATTATGCCCGGTCATGCGTATTGTTCATAATACTGACTCATGCTGCTGGCGCATGCGTGTTGTTCATAATGCTGACTCATGCTACCAGCGCATGCGTACATTTACTTCTAACCTCATACACATGCAAGTTATTGTGAACTTTGACCTGGGTCCTACTGCCTACTCACTTAAGGCTGCCAACAAATGCTTATACGCTGCACTAAGCCACCCTGATCACTCACACAGACCACTGTGAAGTCTCCTAAATGTTCTCCCTACTTCGTCCTTTTCCTATCCCCAGTCTATTCTCAACACAGTAGCCAGAGGGAATCTTACAAAATTTAAGTCAGATCATGTCTCTCTTCTGCTCGATTACCCACCTGTCTTCCCTTCTCAGTAGCCAGTCTTGTAAGCGCTCTCTGAGGCCTGATGTGACCTGGTTGTCCATTCCACCTCTGAGCTCATCTCTGGGTACACTTTTCCTCACTCCATTCCTGCTGCATTTTCTTTGCGTATTCTTGAATATGCCAGGCAGGTTCCACCTTAAGAAATTAGCACTGTTTCCTCTGTAGGGAATACCCTCGCCTCAGAGTCACCCTTCTAATGCCCCACGCCCTTCAAATATTTGTTCAAATGATACCTTTTCAAAAAGATATACTCTGACCTTCCATTTAGAACTCCAATCATTTGCTTGTTTCATCTTTTTCCCATAAGACTTTTCATCTTCTAGCATTCTAATGTGCTTTACTAATTTATTACAACTATTCTCTCTTTACTGCCTCCTCTCAAGATGATGTTTTAAGATGAAATGTGAACAACAAGAAGAAAATACATTCCTGATAGAAGTGCTAATATCAAATCCCTTTTGGGAAATGGACTAGATGTTTCTGAGGAACGAAAAGAGGCCAGCATGATGGGAGTCTGCCCAGGACTGAGGAGGCTCCTGGAATGTGAGATTTTTCTGGGCTAAAATGAGGACAGTCTCAGGCAAGCTTTGGTCTTGGTTCTGGGAGAGGAAACATTCTGAGACATCCCCCACGATTCTACTCGACGGCGTACACACATCTTCTCCCAATTATTCAATCAAGCATTAAGTAGGTGCTGCTGTGAGCTCCCTAGTCAATAAGCTCTGAGAAAGGGCGAGAATCCTAGATGGGTCTGAGCTAATTAACTGGGCCCTTAAAAGAGTCAAAAGGGCTTTTTAAGCAGCACAGGTTTTTCCACTGATCTCCAAGCAAGGGCGCAGCCGCGCTGTGAGCTTCCGGGGCAGGGCTACCTGGGTGGGAACTGAGAGCGGCTTCCAGCAGCTGGGAGAGCAAGCGGCCGCAAACGCCAGCCACCGAGAAATGGGCCTCGAAGCCTACAACCACAGAGGCTGCATTCTGGCAACTTTGAATCTGCAAGAGGGCCCAGGCTCCTGATGGGAACACTGCCACAGCTAACGCCGTGATGTCAGCTTTGTGAGGCCCCGCGGTGAACCAGTTACGCCACGCCAAGACTCCTGACCTACAGAAACGGTGAGTTAATAAATGGGCGCCGTTTTATGGAGCTAAGTTTGTGGTAATGTGTTACACAGTAGTAGAAAAGTAACACGGTGTTCTGAAGCAAGGACGGGTTTTTAAGAGAAATTCAAACGAAAAACCGGGCTCTAGATTACACGGGGCTTTTTAAAGTCATAGGAAGGAGTTTTGATTTGATTCTTAATGCTATGGGAAGATAACAGATTATTTTAAATGAAGAGGTACACGATGCCAGCATTTCTGGCCCTGATGTGAGTGTAGAGAAATCTGTAGGGACCCTGTGTGGAACTCTGGGTGCTCTGTTACGCTTCCAGCAGCGTCTTGGTGTCAGGCCCAAGGCCCAGAGCCTAGGCAGCGCGCTGCTTGCGGTCCCTGAGGGTCAGGAGGCTAGCAAGGAGCTTTTGCATAGAGAGCCCCACGCTGCTCTCCCGTTGGGCAGATTCTGCACGTGGCACAGGAGGCTGGGCGAGCAGCCGTGTGCTACCCCGCCTTCCTGGTGTGCTGCTTGGGCCCGACAGAACTTGAGCCTGAAGCTGAGGCCGCGCTTTGTGCAGTGGAAGGGCCTCTTCTGGTGTGGAGCTGAAGGGGTTCGTGAGGTACACCCCTCACGCTCAGGACACCGGAGGGGCACTCATTTGCACGCGGGGTGCAGTGCTCTGGGAGCCAGCGCACACACGTGCTCTTTTGCAGCCTGGGATGCTAGTGGGGCCTGGCCAGATGTCCCCACTTCCGAGCAAAGCTCTCCCCAGGCTCCAGACCCAGGTGCAGCAGTGAGGGCGGCAGGGGCTCCAAGTCCAGCTGTAGGCAGCTAGGCTTTCTGCTGCCCGGGGCACCGGGGGAGGGCCTCTTTGGGTTTGGGATTCCCTCTGATAGCGCTCAGCTGCGGAGCATGTCCTGGGGTGGGGGCATTTGGCAAGGTACGTGGCTCTGGGCCGAGTACCTACACTCCCTGTTGTCACCGGAGGCTCTTCTCTAGCACAAAGCCTCAGGGGTTCCCTTTTGTTTTTAAAGCGTGCATCTGGGGGCTCTGAACTACTGCACACACCACCACCAATGACTCTTTGTATATTAATCTTGGTACTGAATCTTAAGTGCCCTGGAACCTTCTCTCCGTCAAGAAGGGAGACAGCTTTCCCTTTCAGAGCCCAGGTCTTTCTAAGCGAGGTACAGAGAAAGGGTGATTGGCTTTCCTCAGGCACGGGTCTTTACACACTCAACACACTGGCTCCCAGAGTACACGGGCCCCATGTTAGCACAGGCCTGTGTCCTCAAGTATGTGTTCCTGCGTGTGCCTGTGTGGGAGGGTTAAGTTGGTGTCACACTTCATACAACCATAGCTCATAGCTCATTTTGACAATCCTGACCTCACCCCTCTCTCAGCTGAGCCAGATCTGTACGGCTTCTCACCTGGCCCCTCTGTGGACTTGACTCCATATGTGGTCTGTTTTTGTAAAATGTCCTGCTGTCTCCGCAGTATGTACATGTACCACTGTGTTCGGTCACGTTTGTTGTATATCTAAACCCCCATCTGTGGGTTCAGTGTTTATTATTTTTTTAATTTTGTTGACACTTTGGCAGCTAAAGATTGTGACCAGATACCTGAGTTACGTGTTCCCCAATATTTCATGACAGTTAAGAGTCCTAAAAGTTTTTTGGTGTATAATACTTATTTGTTGAGTACAAAGACAGGGTCACAAAGGGGGACTATTGCATAATTTTGCAGATACAAATATTACAATTGTATGCGTGTTACAGTTTTATGCATGTGCTATCATAAATTTCATACAATGCAATCTATCATTAATATAAAATAAATTTTTGGAGAACTACTGTCTTCATTATGAAATTGGTAAAACTTTTAATCAAATGAGATGAATGGAAGCGTCTGTTTTGTCTGTTGTGATCCACTCCCTTCATGCTACGTATTATTTCCTGTGTCTCATGGTGCTATAGTAACTCACACTGGTTTGTACCACAATAGGATATTCGTTGAATCGAATGTTTATACTAACCGCAAACACTTGTTTTCTCTGACAGTGCCTACTTTGAGATTAAACTCCAAGAACAAAATCTTTCTTACTTGAGTTCCTATTCTAATAACATCTGTTCCTAATTTGCTAATGCAAAGACCCCTGATGGACTTTGGAAGGATCTGTGGCCTATTCTTTGAAATTTCTCTTCTAGTGTGAAGTGGAAAAGAGTGCCTGGCATGGAGAAAAGAACTGAAGTTCTTTCTTTTTTGAAGTTGTAGTTATAAACCTCTATACAAACGAGAGCTATTGTTTTTCTTGTTATCGATTCAATTTGTAAAATAAACATAATACTGATAGTGGAGTGCTACGTAATTATCAAAACAACCCATTACATATTAGTGGTCATCAAATTATAAAGAAGAATCATCTGGAGTGTTTATATAAACTGTAGATACCTTGAACTCAGTTCTCAAGACTCCAGTTTAGTAGGTTTGAGTGAGGTTCAAGAATTGGTATTTTTAGCAACCTGGCCAGATAATTCAGGTGCGAGTGGTGAGTAGTTATTACTCAGTTATGACCAAAAGCTTTTATGTCCATAAATTGGTTGAAATTGTTACAAGGAATTTTGGCAAACCGCTGTATATAGCATCATAATCTTGAAGAGGATAAACTAGAATTTGAGTTTAAAGGTTGTCTCAGTGCTGTCTACCTTGAAGTAACCGGCGGAACCCAAGCCAGTGCTGTTTCCATCATCACCTCCTAACTAGCATGTTATCCTATAAATGCAGGGTTGGTTTGACATGATTCAGATTCAAAACCCTTACTGAATTTAGTTAAGTTTTACTATGCTGATCATGAAAAGCCAAAGATTTTACACGTTAAATGAGTACTGTATGACTATGTTGACATAAATATATTAACGTAGATTCTTAGTATTCTGAATGATGCTTTGATAGGCAGAACTATCAGTACATGTCTCTGTAAAAACTTTGCATGTGAAAGAAACTTGCCTTATACATTCTTTCATAACTTCTAGGAGATTTGAATAGAAGTGCCTTACTTGAAACAAGAAAGCTGGAGAAAATAAATAGATGTAAGGGTCCAACTAAATCAATCCAAATCTATCTGGACTGTGTACGTCCTCTCTGGAGAGTCTAAAGAATTTTTAAAAGACGCGAAGACAACTTATCCCTCTTTTCAGCTTATATCCTGGTAGATACTGTGGTTTCTCTGGATAGACGTTGAAATATAGGTTTAACATATGGTCCATATGCATTTCTAATTAAAATGTTCAATGTCAGATACAGGAGATTCTTCTTTACATAAGTTACTTTGCATCTTTCTTGGTTTTTTCCAAGCTGAGAATTTTTGGAAAATATTTGAGTGTGTACTTTCATTAGGGAATATTTTTGGCCTGGAGTTCTTATTGATGTCAATTCTTGGCTTATACTAAAAATGAGAAAGTCAAAATTGTTCAGCAGCAGTATATCTGAAGCTGGGAGAAAAAAAATGTAGGCAGTAAACCATGCTGGCATCGTGATAGAGAATATGGTAAGCAGAGTGCAGTGAAAGACTGTTTAAAAAAAAAAAAGACACTGGGCTGTTGTAGGACTTAAAAACTGTGAAATCGTAAATTTAATCTTAAATCTTATTGATTTATATTTTTTACAATTTGACTTAGAATAAAGTCACATGATGTCCTTCTGGGTCTTCCCATGCTCTTATACCTTATATCTTACTATCACTTTTCAACCTAGCTACACTTAGGCAAAACTTACCAACAGAAGGCTGATAACTATAATTCTTTTGGAAAAGTAGGCCTTTCTCTCTGTTTTAGGTCCATATAAATTGTTGATACCAACTAAAAATTGCCGTTGTGAGTTTGAGTGTAAACTGTAATGCAAATTCTTAGTTTCTATAGAAACCTCTTGTTTTACTTAAACAACTGTATCCTACCACAGTAAGAAATGAATGGGAGTTGAGAAAGGAGGGGCAAGATTTAGGAATGTGGTGAAGGCTCTTGAGAAGCAGAGATGTGGGGAGAGATGGCATGGCCGTCGGGAGTGGGTAATGGCCCAAGGATGGAGCGAAGAGTCTGCTTCATTCATTGCTTAAAACTGAATTTGAAATTTTAACCTTTTACAGCGTGTTAACATCTCCCAAGTCAAAAAAGTAATACTCAATTATTTTCTCCTGCAGTTGACTCAGAGTAGAGGTGCTTTCCTAGCTTGGAATCTTGGCAAACAGGAGTCACGTAAATGTCAGTTCCTCATTTCCTAGAGTAAGTGACACTCCCAGATAATGCAATGAATTTTTGCTCACATAGAGTTCACCATACTGCCTTCTAATTAATTGCCTAATGACTGTCTTTCTACCTACCTTGTAAGCTACAAGGAGGCAGGGAGCACCTCAGCTGTATTCAGAATGTAGTGCTTGACTAAACAGAGAAGGTGGTCAATAAATATTTGTTGTGTTGTCTCCAGTGGGTGCTTTCCCCTCACACGTCTTTCCTCACTGAGGACTTCTCTTTCCTACCTGGCCCCAAATTTCAGATGTCACAGTCCTACAGTTTTCTGTTTAGGTTAGACCAACTTGTCCCCAAAATGTGGTGCTACAAAAAATAGTCTTAAAAGATATTCTGGGAAGAAAAAAAAATCTAGGGTTAAATAGGCTTTGGAAATGATGTGTGCTGTCTTGTGTTCTTTTTTTTTTTTTAAATAAAAAGTGTACTTTTAACATGTCAAAGGTTCTACATCCTGAGACAAAGAAAACCACTTACCTTTAACCTGTCATTTTATAGGCTTATCAGAACCTACAGCCTCTTCATGACTTTTCTATAGCATCTTACAGAAGAATTATGTCACAAAACGCCACTTTGGAGAAAGGTTGAGGTAACCAACAGCATCTCTATTGACTTACATCAAGACCCTTTCTCAGCACACATGGATAGCAGTCATTGTAACCTGAATTCTACCTCCATTTTCACCATTTACTAACTGTGTTACCTTAAACTATAAAAATTCATGACATTTCTGTGGGGATCAGTTTTCCTCTTCTGCAGTGTTACCTGGCCTGCTGTTGTGGGTTGAATGGTGCCCCCCTGCCACCCGCCTGTCAACATACCTGTCCTGACTTGCGGAATCTCTGAATATGACCTTATTTGGAAATAGGATCTTTACAGATACAGTTGGGTTGAGCATCTTGATGTGGGATCATCCTGGTTATCCAGGTGGGTCCAAAATCCAATGACAAATTCCCTGATAAGAGACAGAAGAGGAGAAAATGTAGACTTGGAGGAGAAGTTAATGTGAAAAGAGGGGCAGAAATTAGGATACATAGTCACAAGCCAGGAAAATATTCTCTTATTTCATAGATGAGAAAGGAAATTGCTGTTAATGGTAATGTTTGTGTCAGTAGTGTTAATCATGATATTAGTAGCAATTACTGCTTATTGGAAAACTGTGCTATGCTGTATACTATACAGTAGACACTGTCCTAGGCCTTTATGTGTATTTCCATGTAGAATCCTTAAATTTCAGATGAGAAAGATGAAGCCCAGACGTTAAATAGCAATCCCACAGTCACACAGGTGGTCAGTTCTGGAACTGGAATTTGAACAGAAGTCTCGCTGACTTTCCATTACACCACGACAAGTTTGTTTTAGCCCATGTTTACTTCTAAAGGGAAATCGTGGTAGCTTATTATAGCTGTTATTTAAAAACATATGTAGTCTAAAGCCAGGAAGATCTGATGCCTTGCTTGCTGGAGGAGGGCGCTCATCTGTGCAGGGCAGAACAGTGGGGAGCAGAGGGCCTAGAAGGACAAGGACGGCCACAGTCGGAGCCTTGCGGAGAACCAGTGACAGAGGAGATCCCCAGTTCACTGGTGAAGATGGGCTAGGGAGTCGTCTCGTCTCTTCACAAGAAAGACACTTTGTGTGATAACTGGTAACGAATTATTTGCATGACGGTATCAACAAGCCAGAGATCTAGGTATAGGAGAAGGGAAGCTTTCTGCCCCCATCAAGTATTAGAAGAGGAAAATCTCAACAGCTATCTTTTCTTCCAAGTTTATTATTCCTTGTAATCTAGGCTGTTTAGAAAATGGGTCGTATCTATGTATTTGCCACCACAGGTTTAGCCAGGTTTTTTCCCTTTCTTAATTTTGACTCTAAGTCTTAAATTTCCTCAAGAATCTCTTTTTTTTTCCCCTCATCCCTACGACGTTCCTCCTTTTTGCTTAATTATTCTTCCTTTTCCTTTAAAAAATTTTTTAAAGACAACACAGATAATTTAATGTTTAATGTCTTGACATATTTGTTTTGAGCTGAATCCAAGTTTTTGGCTTTTTCATTTTTGCTTAAAATGAGTGAATGAGATCTATGACCAAACTAAGGTTTGAAATTCTGTGTAATCTTTCAAGGAGTGTTGTTTATACACATAAGAATACATACATTAAAAAAGCTTTGTTATTGCATTAAGGGAGAAATGAAGAATCAAAATACAGGTCATCAGTCTTGTGTCCTGAAATCTGAGTGACAAAATGCCCTATTTTTGAGATGAAAAGCTCTTCACCTTTATAACTCTACCTGTAAATCTAGGGATGTATTTTAAATGCAATCATCAGATTTAAAAATTTCTTCATGAAATAGATTGGTGAAACCATTTCTTTATGTTAAGAATCTTTGTAAAAAGTGTATTATTGGTTGATTATTTTTTGCTTATTTATTTCCGAGGGGTTGGCAGTTTTTTCTCTGCATACCACCATGAACAAAAACAAGCACTTTGTATGGTTTTGCTTCATTGAAAACAATCTTTTTTTTTTAAAAAAATGGATACTATGCCCCATGTCCATAAATCAGCACATCGATGTGGCTAGAAAAGGGATAGCTGGGTGTGTTCAATGGGGGAAAATGTTACCAAGGTTTTTTTTTTTTTTCTTTCTTTAACTAAAAATACCTTTTTGAAGTGTGAAATTGCCTGCTGGCCACTGACAAATTTTGTCAATATTTCTAATTACTGTATGTGGAAGAAAACTTGCCCCAAAGACATTATAAAACAAAACCCCAGATACTGGCTTCACACTATTGTCTGCAGTGAATGGAGAAAGAAGTATCGTGTTACCTTAATCTGAAAAAAAGCTGTATTTTTCTCATTTGAACTCCAATGATCTCTGCACTGTCTGTGTGACAGTTGACATTTAAATGGGTTATGTGTGTTCACTCTTTGCTCTGATAGTGAAGACATAAAAATCCACTTGTGGCTTTGAAAGTTATCTAAAAAATTAGACTCACCCCGAATCTCTTCACCCTGATAAATGTCTCTTTCCCTTTCCCATCCCCTAAACAAATACTTTTGGATAATCAATTAGATCCTTTGGCTTCAGTTGTGTCATATTTTCATAAAAAGACTGTCTTAAAATGAATTATTATTCAGACACCTTCCAGCTCTAAAGCTCTAGAAGACACAGCTGCATATCATTCAAAACACATTGTCAAGCAGACATCAAAGAAATGTGAAGAGATGGGAGAAGTTATTTGCAGATATTTTCTTCCTTTCTTTTTTCCCTCCTTCCTCCCCCTTATGAAACAGACCAACTGTAAGGCAAAATCCCCACATACAGTAACTTGAATTTAAAACATCCTCACTATCCAATATATGTGCTACTATGTGATTTTCTGTTGCTTCCTACAATTTTTAGCCTTTAACCCTGCCTTTTGCCAGAGG
Organism: Vicugna pacos; assembly: GCF_048564905.1. Lineage (NCBI taxonomy): Eukaryota > Metazoa > Chordata > Mammalia > Artiodactyla > Camelidae > Vicugna > Vicugna pacos. Next base: position 31,694,642 of record NC_132988.1, read on the forward strand.
ATATATAATTTTAAAACGTAGAAGCAATTATGTCTCAATTATAGCTGCTATAATTTTTTTTTAAAAAAACCCTTAATTTCTGTCTTTTTAAAGGCAGTTTTAAGTTAATTATTGCATGTATTTGACCTGCTTTGAAATTTTCACAGCTGAAAGAAGGTTATCATTGAAATCAAAATAATAGTTTTCTCATTATTAGTAGTAATGATAATATTAGTAAACAAAGATAGGAGCTAACATTTACTGAGTATGTGTTATGTTTGAGGTACTGTTATGTTAGATACTGTATATGGGCAGGCAAAATTTTTTCCTCCATTTAAAAAGGAGGAGCTTTGAGTTAGCCCAGTTAAATAATTTGTTCAAGATTATACAGCAACTAAATTGCTTTACAGCCCAGATCAAAATCACCATGCTAAACAAAGCAGAAAATAAGTTATCTGCCATATCATTAACTCAAAACAGCCTCCCTTAACCGGTCCAAAGTGAGCCTCAGTGCCTAAGGCCATTGACAGCGCGGTGTCCGAATGAAGGCCTTCGTGGTGAGGTGTCTGTTGGGCTCTAGAAGGAAGCATCTCTATTTCCAAAACTATGGATGTACTCTACTCAATAGCCAAGTTTTCAGAGAGACCATCATTAAGGTATCATTTAGGGTGAATAAAGCTCTTTCTAGGCCACTTATTTTGAGTTCAGATAACCTTTAGGATGGATAAGTGTTAAGCAATCAACAGTTACTAACACTTAACAAATATTATAAAAAGGAAACTAGCTACCATGTATTGGTCACTTATTATGCTCCAGACTCTATGCTAAGCAATATGAGGAGATGCATGTGTGAGCCTGTGGTTTCTACATTTGTGCCTGCATGTGTCTGTATGTTTGCATTTTCTTTCAGTCTATAAAATTACCAGTTTATGGGGGAAAAAAATTGAGGCTCAGAGTTTGTAAGTAATAATGCCTGAAGTTACTTGCCTGGCTCAGTAGAAAGAAAACATAACCTGGAGTTAACATATAATGAACTTCAATATTTCTCTGCCAACTTCAGGATTTGAACTTGTAGACGATGCTCTTATCGATTTCCACGTGAGTAAAATTCAGATAGTGTCATATAACTTAGGTTGTACGAAATTTAAATGAGGAAATGTGCATAAAGCCACAATGTGCATTACCTACAGAGAGTAAACCATGTTCCCACGTTGCCCGAGTCCAACGACTCTGCCTCCAAAAGGGTGAGCCAGTAGGTTGATCTTCCTAGTATGGTGAGGAGCTTTGTGGAAAAAAAAGCTCTCACCTGTTAGGAGAGAACATGGTGGCAGTAGATTATTTATTTCCTCAACAGTTAGTGCAAGTGAAAAATTATCACTGTACTCATTTATCGTGGGACGAGATGCAGAATTCCACGAGTGATATCGCACGTTTAGTGTCGAGTTGCTGCCTGTGACCAGTGCATGCGTCTGGGACCCTGCTTGCTTCCTTTATGCAGCAGGATGTGGAGACTGAAGACACCACAGTCTGACTGCTCACGCTTCACACTCACTATGTATTTAGAAACATAGAAGTCATCTTCTGATCTGCTTCTCCAAGAGCAGCTACGTCAAGTAAAATAGGCTTGATAAATTCAGTGATAATTTGAAAGCTGTGTCAAAAGCACATTTTGCTGAAGTGGAAACACTAGTAAAACTGGGGACTTAGAAGGAGTCCATTATCCTCCTCACCAAGTTTGCAGAGAAATGGCCTCTCATTAGTTCCCATTCCCTGGTGGATTCAGGCTATTTTTACAACTGGGTTTAAACAAAGTGTCTAGGACTACCTGCCAAAGAGGAGCAGGCGCTTTGTTCAGGCGGCTTGCTCATCACATGAGGTAATGGCACATCTGTTTGGACCGTCTGAGCTGAGATAGCAGATGCTGCTGCAAATCGAGTATTTGGAGAAACAACAACAAATACAAAGAGAAATCTACTTTTAAAACCACCCCTCTTCGGCACAGATTCACAGGCTGTTGCCAAAGACTTGCAGAGAGCTGTCCGCACGTTGCAAACATGATGGGGCAGCTCTGATGCATCACAGATCTCCTTGGCCGGTTGGAAGGATTAGTTGAAAATAACTTTAAAAAAATATAACAGATTCCTTGTAACATTAGAACATTCAAAATGATATTCTCAACTGGTGTAACTTCTGGCAAATGGCAAACTTTGTGGCTCTGTTCAACAGAAAAGAGTTATGCAAGCCAGGCTAATGCTGAAAATTGCCAGAGATCATTCCACCTCTTGTCTTCATGGACCTCACCTTTCTGGACAGTTCATATTCTGTATCTGGGTCATTTTAAAACAGAGCAATAACCTATTTATCATTAGTTTTTAATCTGTCTCTCAAACAGTTCATCCATGCATCTATCCCTGCATCCCATTACAGAGGTTTGAACTGGCTGTTTAGGCTTGTTTTCATTTCTTAGTTATATTAATTCAAGATAAATATTTTATACCAAGTTACTGAACACACTAAGTAAATGTACTAGTAAGTACATTTTTCTTTGGGGCATTAGGGAAGGTAGTCAAAATAGGTTTTCATTAATGAGGACCATTTTATGTACCTATAGAAACCAAAGAGCACTGCTAGCTTTTTACCAGGCAGATGCCAGATGCCCCTTGTACAGGGTAACTTTACAACTACTTTTGCCCTAGTCACCCCTATTTTTTTCCAGGAATCCTGGTTTTCTATTTAGTTTATGATTTGTCCTAGATTTTTCAGTTTTAATATAGTACTAATTTTTATTAAAAATAAGCTTTGAGTTTGACAACTCCCACGTTGTACTCTGAGCTTTGTTACAGTTTCAGTTGTTAATGTGTGAGATGCATGAGTGGAAACAGTTCTTATTTTACCATGTAGTTAAGCATGTAAGTTTCATCCCCTCTCCCCACCATAGCCTGTTTAGATACAAAGGACTAAACCTTTCTTTGTAAAAGGAATACAGAATGCTTGCTGATAAAATGAAGTGCTCTTAGCTGTGTATGTCTGGAGACAGCTAACTCCTGATTTCATTGCTGGTAGGAGGTGTCTTTTGTCTGTTGGGTGACCTGTTTTTATTTTATTAGAAAGGAAACAACTGAGGCCCCCAGCCATCTGCCAGGCATTCCTGGTGGGAAAATGCCAGAAACCTGGTTATCGTATCCAACCTTGCCATGTGGAACCTTTCCTGCTTAGACCACAAAATTAAATCCCATTGTGCTGCTTGTTTTTAGCACAGCACCAAATAATGATAGCCAAGCAGGACCTGGCCTTCAGAAGTACTTCCACAGCCCCAGGTACAGGGAAGCTCGAGCTCTTTGCTGCAGCAGGGAGCCCCGTAAGGTATGGGGAGGGAGCATTTGCTACAGAAAAAATACTCATAATGAGCAAGGTATGGTGTTGGAGAGATGGAAGTAAATAAGGAGCAAAGAGTCTCTAGAACCATGGGTTCTCTTCACAATGATTAAGCCGAAGAAATCTGTCCAACAGCCGCGAACTGGATATACCTGTCAGTAGGGTGGAGGAAAGGACGCAGCCTGAGGGAAGCCCCTCATCAGTGAGTTGAAGAGGGAGCTAAATAGGTTGAGGTAGCTTGGAATTTGTACTATTGTAGGAGACTGGAAACCAGACTGGAAGCTAGCCTGGTGGCCCTTTAGTCCACTGACCCAGGGGGAGAAGGGGACAACCAGGACGTCATCACACACCTCGATCCCCCAGAGTGCAAGGTTACAGTATCTGGGTCAAAGGAATGGTGAGGCCTTTGTAGTCATGAAAGTGGTCCCTAGTCTTGAGTCTGAGGATCCCATGGAGGGGGTAGGAGAAGGTGAAAAGCGTGAGCGAGGTCCCAGGCAGATGCCTGGGGAGAAGCAGCCAGTCCGCTCCACGGTTCCCAAGGATCCAAGATAAAGGACCTGGGCTGCCAAGACACTTGGTTTCAAATTTCTGAAGAATATGGTGTAAAGGCATTTCCTGAGAGTATGAGTATGTGCCATTGCCTAAGAGATCATGAAGCTGTCAGTTGGCCAGAAATCAGAGTGATTGGGAAACATGAGAAATTATAGGCTACGTGTATATGAAATATGTGTTGTAAACAGGGACTGAGCAGTTCTGCTGCTGCGCTTACAAAGAATGCTTTGAGCATGCTTGCTAGAGCCATGTAGTTACATATCGAGTAAGGTGGAACCTAGAATTGTAATGTGATACATATACAAACTTAGCAATGTTTTTAGTGTTGTAATACATCCTTTTCATAATATACACAATCAAAAGTGCACGTTTAGTGAAAAGCTTGGTAAATTGAAATTCAGTTTTTCAGGGGAGTTGATGATTTGTGTAACTTGACAAGATATTTCCTGACATTAACAGGTATAGGGGCTGCATAGACAACATGAAAAGCAGAATAGTGTCAAAGAATCAGCCAGTACTTTAAATGTAAGTAATTACTTTTAGATGATCATAGCAATAATTTGACATGGCCTGAGGCAGAAGGAATATTTAAATCGCATTCTGTCTGCATGATTTTTGGTGTATATCACGTAACTATTTCTCTAAATTAGTTTTACTCATTTTCTATTCAAAGTTTTGTGTGTATGTGCAGAAATTGATGCAATAATTGTTATATATAATAATTGAACTTGTTAACAGAACTTAGTTTTACATCTGCATAATCTGATGCTTCCATAGAAAATCAGATAATTAATCCCAATAATCATTACATTTTTCCATCTAAATCAAATTTTCACTTTTATAATACCCTTCTGCTAGAGGTTACACATCTGACATTGTGTGTGCCATTGTAAATTCAATTAAAGTTTTCACATTAGTATAAATTATATGTGTTTGGAGTGATAGGACAAATGCATATATGGCAAAGCATGGAATTATAATAAAACTTCTGTTCTTACTAAATTGGAAAACTTGGAGTTGGTTTTGGTAAGCGCATAATCCATAACTTTGCCAAACAAGTTGTAATATTCTTCCAGTCAAAAAAAACTCTGGTCATCAAAATGTAAAAATATTGTTATATAAATAGTCAGACTAAATATGATTTTGGTAAGCATAGTTGTTTGAAAAATGTAGAGCAGCCGGCAGTCATATATTGTTTGTGGAGTAGAAAATGATCCAACCACTTTGCAAAAATTTGTAGTTTCTAATAATGTTAAACACCTGCTCTATGACCCAGCAGTTCCATTCTGAGTGTATATCTAAAAGAAATGAGTGAATGTAATTAATGTTACCCAAAAGATTTCAAAATAATATTTATAACAAAATAATATATAAGAATATATATTATATTCTTAAGAGCTGAAACTACAACCTTAATGTCCATCAGTAAGAGAATGAGCAAAAATAAAAATGTGATACATCATACATAGAAATTCATTTCTGCAAAAAAATGAGTGATAGAAATAACAATATGGGTCAGTAGACATAATCCTGAGTGAAGGGAGCCAAACAGAGAGAGAGTATATAAAAACTGATGAGAAAGAGTATGATTCCATTGTTATGAAGCTCAAGAACAGAAAGCACTAATCTATAGTGATATCAATAAGCCAGAATAGTGTCTGCCTCTAGTTTTAAAGGTAGATTGACTAGAAAGAGGCAAAACAAGTGATGAGAATATTCTGTATCTTGACATGGAGGGCATGTGATGTACACATATGTCAATGTTGAGCTGTACAGTTAATATTGGCAGATTTCTCTGTATGCAAGTTACCCCTTACAACAAGAAAATACTAAATGCTCAATAAATATTAGTTATATTAAAAATGCATACATACTGTTTAATAAAAATGATGTTCTGCTAGGAAGTAATACATTCTTCAAAATAATACTGGTGGCAGTATTAAAGCCAGTGGCTAAGAAACCTATTAAAATGCATAAATATATTAGAAGGGATAACTATTCTTACTTTATTTTGTGATAGTCAGAATAAAAATAGGTTTTTAAAAATTTACCTTAATGTGTGTAGATACAAGCAATTTTTCTTTTGAAAATAGTTTTCAAATATAACTGTTTTATAAAACCACTATATTAATTAGTTTAATAATATTTCAAAATATTATAACTGTTTTTAATGTCCCCTTTTACCATTAAAAGTGTCCTGATACGGATGAGAAATAATCACCCTATTTTTGTATATTATTACTTGAAAATGCTAGATTCTGTGAGGCAACTGTTAATACATATATTTTACTTCTGAGAAAATTTAGCCTCAGAGAAGATAAATAACTTAACCAAAAGCTGCATGGAATTTGGTGTCATTTGTGGTAAGGGTGGCTGGAAGGATTGATTCTAAAATCTTTCCACTAACCCATGATCATTCTGTGTCCTTTAAACTGAATGATTGCTTGCTTGATTAATGTACTTCACAGGGAGCAATTTTTTAGGGGCTGCAAGCTAACATTCTGTACCCTTGGCGGCAGATTTAGGAAGGTGCCTAAATAGAATGATTTCCTAGGAGAAGTTCACAGTCTAATGAATAGAGAATGAATTACACTGTAAGGTGAGTATTTTATGGTGGGGGTATGGACAAAGCGTCTGCGTGCACATAGAAACACTGGGTAATCTTTCTAGCAAGTAGGGTTTTAGGAAAGAAGTAAGTAATGTATTTTCTCCACATTATTACTTCTTTAACAGTGAGATATAACATGAATTGAAGATTTCATGGAACATACATGCACACTTAAAAGAATAATTACAGAGAAAATACCTCCCTAACTACCACCCAAGTTAAAAAACTTAAGAGAAACTCGGAAGTCTCTAAGGATCCTAGCCCCTGTACTGGCTCTTGTAAAAAATCATTTTATTTTTTAAATAGTTTAACGCCTATGTGTTTGTCACTAAAAATATGGATTTCCTTTGCCTGTTTTTGAACATTTCATAGATGGACTCATACAGTAATAAAAAGGTGTCCTTTTGCTAGATGATGCCTTGCGCGTTGGGATAGGCCTGTGGAAACAGCCACCAATTTTGCCTTGCATGTCTGTAATCACCTAGAGAGCAACAAAGGGGTTTGTCCTCACCACCTCATGGTGAAGGTTGAGAGAAACGTGGTAGCACCATTGATTATCACTATTAACGTCCAAGAAGATTGGTTGAGACTGTACCAGCCCTGATGAAGAGACAGCTTGTAGTACAGATAATATGCAGCCATGGCTCAAAATAGATCATTATGTTTTGGGGAGAAATTGACCAGTTTAATCTCCAGAGAATTTACTTCTTTCAACTAGGTCCCGTGACCTTAATGATAGTAGACACAATGTTTACCGGTGATGTGCCAAGCATTTTCTGAGTGCTTTACATGCTACAGCTATGGACACCAGTATGCAACTTCAAATGGAAAGAGTACATTTGCAGTCCTTGGTCTGTGCATAGTTTCGCAGTAGGGAGGAGCAAACTAGACATCTTTTTTTTTTTTTTTTTTTTTGTAGGGAGCAGCAGAGGATTTGTTAACACTCAGCGTTTAAAAGTCTAAATGTACAGGATGTAAACCTATGGGAATTCATTGAAGAAATACAGACAGGGAGGTAGTTACCCAGGCCAAACCGAATCAGAACTGAACTAATGCCTTCAGTGCCTGAATTCAAGGTTCTCCATTAGTTTTTCATAAGTTAAGAACACACACACACATACACACACACACACACACACGACCAATCAGCTCCAAAACTATATTTGTATTTAAGTTTTGATTGGCTTTGTTAGAATTCACATAATTGTCTCACTGAGACTATAGAAGAGTACCCATCAACTCAGTAGATCTCATGTCTTTCTAAAAATGTTGCAGAAACTTATGATATAAATTTTAATTGTAAAATTAATTTTAATTGTAAAATACCATTATTAAAATTTCTCTGGAGGCCTGGAAAGACCCTAACTACAGGAATAGATTGCCATATGTGTTAAAACATCCTTGCTAGAAATTAAGCATGTGTGAATCTAAAAGACAAGAGAAGTATAATCGGCCCATGAAGAAATGTTTTGCATAATAGCAAAGACAATAATGAATACTGTATATGTTGTTATTTAAATAATTACTGGCATTTGAGTTTCTCATATGTGCCTGGTTCACAAGGGAAAGATGCTGTAAAAGCCATAAGATTAATATAAAGTAAAATTTTATTATTCAGATAATTGATTCTTTTAAAGACTCATTTTAGTCAGTGATAAAGCATGATATGGAACCACTCCAAACCACTCCAAAGAAGGGATTCTTGACATCTTCAACAAAAAATAAGATCGCCTGAACATTTACCCTTAATGTGGTTTCTTTTCAGTTTCTTCTTTCAGTTAACTGTTATGTGTAATACTACGTCCCCTAAATGATGTAGAAATTCCATTCTCTTGAGACCATAATGTTCCTGTTACACAGCTGACTCCTTTTTGACCTTGAATTTGCCTGTGAAATCCCAACAGCCATTTTAGTTTGTTTCTGTCTGATCTAGCTGAACAGAATTATATCCAATAGTGAATGAACTGAAGATCCCTTTGTAATTTTCAGAGCATGCCTGAGCACAAAACTGGACAAAAACTAAAATGCTAACTTATAGTTTCGAAATAGTTTTCTGGCATGCTTAGCTTTCTGTTATGTCTGAGAACCTGGTCAGAGTTTGGGAGCTTGCTTTTCTCCAGTGCTTGTCTTCATGTGCTCACCATTTAATCAGCTGATTGGTAAACATCAGTCCTTATGTGCATTTGTAAGTTCTGGCAGATGTGTTCTTTTTAAACTTCAAAGTCTTGCCATTACTGTCAGCATAATGCATTGGTTCCTTGATGGCTTATTTCTAACTCCTCAGCCTCACCCCAAGCCAACACACACTTTTTGTAATTGTCATTATGTACGTTCAATCCTGTCATGCATGTTCGTTTATCCTTTGAGTGATAAGTACAATCCTTGCAATCATCCTGTTAACATAGAGCAGTAATAAAGTTATAAAACATATAAAGCATCTGCAGAGAGGAATTTTCTATTTAAGTATTAAGCTATGGATAACTTTGGTGATTTACATTGTGCTTTTCTCTACCACATTCTTGCTTCCCTTCCTACTGTTATATGATAGAAATGCTTTGCTAAAAAATAATTATATGATGATATTACCCCAGTAATTGTACAGCTGACAAATTACATACTGCCTTGAGAAGTACCTAAATGGGTGAGGGAAAGTGCTGTGAATTTGAGAAGCAGGAGTCATAACATTGGTTTGAATCCTGGTTCCAACATTTACCAGTGCCCACATCATGTGTCTTAAGGCTAAAAAGAGATAATCAACTCATACCAATCATAGCAAATACTCCAAATTTTTGTGTATCACCCCCACTCCTTTATTCACCTAAGTATGGAGTAAAGCCAGATCTCAATAGACAGCTGCAATTTAAAATTTGCATTTGAATACCTTTAGTAAAGATTAATGAAATGGAGTCCAAGTAAACAATAGTACAAAAGCAAAACAACAAAGCAAAACCAAAGACTGCCTGTCTCTTTCCCTCAGATAATGTATTCATTATTGACACAAATGCAAACCCTTGTATATATTGCTTTTAGAAACATACATCTAAACATTTTGTTTCTGTATTGAGCAAGGTAAAGAAATGAAAAGTTGCTGGTTAATAGATCTCAATATGTATGACAAGAGAACGTAAAATTATGTGAACAAGCCCTACCGCGATGATAGAACTGTTGTACCAGCATTGGTGCTTGACACCTTCTTACTGAGAAGGTCAATTCCTAGGAGAAAAAAATAAACTTTTATATTTCCTGCTCAAGATTGGACTTGGAAAAAATACTGAAATGTACAGAGAAGGAAAACAAGTAGATGTACATTATGTTTACTGGGAAAGCTGGATGAATATCTTAATATGTTGGATGCCTCTTTTTTTTTTTTTTTTTTGCCAAGACTCATTTTGGAAGGAATTAAACCTCAATTGGAAAATGACTAAAAATAATACATTAAATATTTTAAAATTATTAACGATAAAAAATAGGTGAATGATTTAATAGCGGCAAAGAGGGATTAAACAAAAGAAAAATCATGAAGTCAGGAGTGAGACGTGATGGTGACTAGCACCATCCAAAAATAGTGTTGGTTTTTCACAGGGCACATGATAGGATTGTACTTTCATACCTTCTTGAAATTAGGTATGGGCACATGAATTAATTTGGTCAGTGAAATATGAATACAGCTGACGTTTGTTGTTTCTCAGAGAAAGCTTTAAGAGCTACCAAGTATTTTTCCACTTAGTCTTTTTCTCTGTCATGGTGATCAGCAACACTGAGATGCTGAAACTCCTATCACTCTATTTCCAAAACGATGTCCGGTTATAGATGCAGCATGAGTAGAAAATACACTTTTGCTGTTGTAAGCCACAGTGATTTGGGATTGTCTGTTACCATAGCAAAGTCTAGCCTAACTTGACTAATACATAGGGTTGTATACAAAACCCATGGTGGGAAATCCTCGATGACTAAATAGAGATGGGTTAAAACAGATTGTGTTTTCTGTCCCACTTATCGCCAGCAATTGGCTCCTTGTGGCTGTGTGAGTGATAAGTGATCCAATTCCACAATCCCATCCTTAGGATCTGATTCTTAGAACCACTTGTGGTAGTAATTGTGGTAGGCTTCGTTCCCCTAGAAGCTGGCCGTGAGATAAGAGTTTGAATGAAAATAGTTCATTTGGTAATTTGTACCAAAAGGCCCTGGAAGGGTTGGGGATATGCGACCGATTAGGGTTGAAATCCAATACAGGGTACGTTGAACAGGTTACTACTGTGAGTATTAAAGCATCCGCTGATCTGGGTCTTTCTGTTGAAAGTGTACTGAGTGCAACTTAAAATTGTTCCTCCTGAGGGTTGTGGAAGCTGGGATCTTCATCTACCAATTTCTTTCTATAATTGATTATTTACTCCTTGACACTCTGGCCTATGTAACAGCCAGAAAAGATAGATTGTCAGTCAGTTTCTTATAATAGGCAGGTGAAGACTTAGAGTATATAGACTGATTGTAGATTGGACATGGGCAGTGTACCGTTAGTATATACTTCCAATAATGCTTGTTTATCCCTAATATTCAGTTATCTCTAACTGAAACTCTTTGAAAAATTGTGTTGTAACTATGGCTCCGTGATTCTGGGGGATGTGTTTATGAGTGATTGGAAGGTGTAATAATTCTTCAGCCCTACATTCAAGGTATCTCACAATCTGGAATCAATCTATCAACCCCAAATTTTCTTTCATTATTTTGTATAATTTTTTGTTGTAAATAACCATTTTTTTAACAAAACCAGTTTCTTTATGGCTATTATTATCATAATACCTTGCAGTGAATAAAATCGCCTGCCCATATTTATCAGCCTACCTAAAGTCCATTGATCTTTTTAAAGATCTTTCTCAAGTCCAACTTTCTCCACCAGGAGTATTCAGACCCATAGTTGATGTCTTTTATTTTCTAAAATTTGAATCATTTTTCTCAAATAGTCTCTCTCTATATGTATAAATACAGGCATTTCTTATCATATAAAATTTAAGAATCTTTGTGCCAGGCCTTTGCACATGTTATTTAATACTGGTATAAGAATTGTTATTCTTGATCTGTCTTTCAAGGAAGGTTTGTCACCTCTTCAGACTTTCTTAATCCTAACTATCAATCTAATTTCATTTCCCTAGAAGAAAGTTATGTCTTCCTCTGTACCCATATCTCACTTTTGTATGTGCCTTTACCATAGTGATTCTCAGTGTATTTTGCTGCATGTCTGTCTCATCATTGGACCGTGAGTCCCTGAAGAGCAGTGAGAAGTTTTTCTTTATCTTCCATGTCCGGGTATAATCCTTAGAATATAGGCACTTGCAGGTTGTTTGAGTGCAGTTTTTAAATTGATAACGCCAGTATTTATTTTCCTCACTCTTAGAAGCTAGAAGTATCCAACATGAATTCTCCTCTACTACCTCCCCTCTGCCTTAAAGTATGCATGCCTTAGTCTTTTTATCCTCACTGTTCATGCATTAAGGAAGAAGAATTCACATGATTCAAGGGAAAATCTTTTATGTTACTGTAGATTCTGTTCCTCCCTGTCAACTCTAGATTTTTGCCACACCAGAAATATGGTGTCTTTTATACATAAACTATTTTTTTTCTTTTCAGTAGTTTCCTTTATAGTCTTCCTTCCTCTAAACATTAAAAATGTGATTATCTTTCATACAAACACATTTTATAGACAATGGGCCTTGCCTTCCTTTCAAAGTTCTTTCCAATCTTTTTGTCATTGAATGATCTAATATCATTGAATGATCATATTTTCTATGTTCTTTCCATGTTCTCAATTCTCATTAGATTGTCGCTATTCAATGTTATATTTAAATGATTCAAAATTATGTGAAATTAAAAATTTAGTTTATCAGTCACACTAGATGTATATTAAGTGCCCAATAAATACATCTAGCTAGCAGCTACTGTATTGGACAGTGCAAATATAGAGAATTTCCATCATGGAAAAGTCTGTTAGAACTTTATAAGACCAATTTTGAAGTGAGATCCCATGAATAAAATATTTGCTTTTTTATGTGAAGTATGTGCTTATTATTGAATATAGAACTCACTGCTCCAGAATCAACAGTTCTTCAGAAACATTTTTCATGAATATGAAAACAGAATATACATATTACATGGAATTTATTTCAATGAAAAAAATTTATCTGTAGATTTTTGTATGTAGAAAATACATACAAAAGGTATGTTTCAGTAAAACCCTATTGTAAAAATACTGAAAACCCCATTGTAAAAATTCTAAAGTTTATTTTTAATTATGTATTTTTGAACTCTCCACATTCAGATTTTAACACTAAAAAGGGACAATTACTTAAGCCAAGATTGAAATAAATAAAGACAATGATAAAAAATACATGCATATGGAAGGCAAGCTTAAGCAATAGAATTTTTTCCCAGAGTGTTTCTGGAATTCTTGATTATTTGGGGAAGAAAATCCGATGTCCTACATAAAGAATGGGACAGAATTTCTCTTGCCAGATGACATAGCTGTAGTAATGTTTTTAAATAAAAGAGGGCTTTATATTTCCTACAGAGTGAATTATAATATTGGCAATATTTGTCATTTGAAAAATCTGCAGGTTATTATAATAAATTATGCACATTCTTCAGTTAAGTTTGACACTGCACCAGACACATGTATAATTGATGTTCATTCAGATTAAAACAAAATGTAAATATCAAACCTTAGTATACTGGGTATCCAGTTTCCTTGGGCATAAAGTTCAAGTAAATTCCATTACTTTTAGATGTTCTTTCACAAAAGATTGCATTGTGTGGTATGGTCCAATCCTATTCCTGGGTTTGCAGAAGCCAGTACTTCTAGTACTATCAAGAGACTACACAGGCCACATAGACACCAACATATTTGCTAATTTAGCAGTTGAGTAAGTGCATAGTTTGTTCCATTTAACCCAAATCTAATTAATATATTATATTAATAATTAATATTGGTCATCAACTTAATCATTTAAAATGTGCTACTTATGAAATAGAAGTGTTAGGTGGAATTTTGGTGGAATATCAATGAGAAGAAAGCAGAGGCTCTGCAAAGGGTAAAAACATTGTGACTTTAGTTGGAAGAAAGATCTCAAATATTTATTTCCTGAGAAAATCTTGTGGTTTTTAAAATACTCATGTTAGATGACTTGCTTTTGCAAAGGGACTTTAAGTTCTAGAATAAGCTATTTCATTCCCCATCCCTTCAGAATTCCCTCCCATGATCTGGTGTGTAAAGGTTTTTTGGTTGAAAATACAATATCGACTCAAGATAGCTTAAACACACTGACAAAGAAATATACTTTAAGGATGCACAGGTTCTGTTTGTAGTTTTTAAATGGAACTCAAAGTGCAGAAGTGCAACTGGGTATAACTGACAGGAAGTGAAACCAGCAACAGGAACAAAAAACCCTTGTGGAACATAAAATGTACACCGTCTGACTCTCGTCTGTGCTTCTCTCTCTCACTGCTGTTTGATTTTCCCTCTGCAGGTGAGATTTCTCTATTACTTGGATCACAGGGCAGAAAATGGCTGCCCCCCAATCCCACGTTTTCATGTCTCCACCGTTCAAGCGACAAGTCCATTAGATATTCTGCTTGAACTTGCTGACTGTCTGATCCCCTGTGAGTGAGTCCCCAGTCCATGTTTTAGGACAGGAGGTAGTCTTGCAGGGGGTTGGCACTAATTATCCAGAGTGTGATAGTTTCATACTCATAGGGCTTTTCTTCATAGACTAGACCACCCTAAATGGTTATTACGCAGTTACAGCCTCCCTCTTATTTTACCACTAGAGATATGGGACAGGGACATTTTAAGTGCCTAACATTTTGGTCTGTAAGTACCTAATACACGTAAATGGGGGCCAGGGCACATAAACAGTCTGGTCCTACAGCCATTCTGAGATACACTTCAAATTTGTTTGTGCGTTCATCTGTAAAACTTGCCCAAAGACGGTTGAGTAGAGAAGAAGGCTAATATGTTAAAGGAGAAGCTGGACCAATTCAATGTACAACTTCTACTAAAGATTTCTTGGAATTTGTTCTTCCAATGTTCAGTCTTACTTGATTCTTCCAAGCATAGTGGCTTGAGTTATATTTTGATTCCCCTGTTTTTTCTTTAGGCAAATGAAAAACTGCTAATCAGTGATTAAGTGACCTTAGCTGAATTCCAAGCAGCCATTTTTTAGGTCAGTATGCAACAGCACATGGCAAACCATACCAGGCACCATTGAAGAACAGATCAGACCTCTTATTTGCTCATTAGCATTGGTACAACCTATTTTGAAGCTGGGCAAAGACTGCTAGTCCAAGGTGTTTTTAATTAAAATATATTTCTACAGTCCCCCTATCTATTGAATCTTCGCTTCTACCCTTTTACTACCTGAAAGTGGAGAACAGGCCATATAATATTAAATATGAGAAAGCTGGGAAATATAACACAATAAATGCATGAAGGTAGAACCTCAAAATGTGTGGACATAAAGATTTTATTTCTTTACACGAGGTTTAAATGAAGAGTCTGTTGTATAAATCTTTAGTTTCAAAGTAGACTATCATTTTAAAGCAAGAATAATGGAATGCATGACTATTAAGAAAAAAAAAATACCTCAAGAGTAATTCAGTAAAACCAAGATAAGGCTACATACACACAAGCTTGAAACTCCCCATTTCTTCCCCAAATCACGATGCAAGTGTTGTCAATATTTTCCAGAATTATGCAGTTTCTTGGTTTTGTGTAAAAAGTTAGCTTGAAGGGTATGAGCTGGTTAAATTAACGTGTGTGCATGCGCAAGTAATAAAATTATTTGAAAGATGATAAATCTTATATAAACTTACTATGTTAGAGTAAATTTTGTATGTTTATGCTTTATTATGTGCATTAAAACATAATTTCAGTTTTATCTCATATAAGTCCAGTGTTTTATCTTCTATTTGTAAATGAGGAACCTGTGACTAGAAGAGAGAGAAATGACTTACAAGAAACTACACCGACAGTGAGAACAACGTCTCCAGACACCAGACTTATTTAACTTGATTAAACAATGCCATGATGTTTTAAATGACAAAGAAAACACTGCATTATTATCACTATATTCATATCTGAAGGGACTACTATAGCAACTAAAGTCTTTTATGATCTTTCCATAAAACCTGTAGTGCTTCTAGTGATAGTGGTGGTGATGAGGAATCACACTGGTAGGATGGGTACCAGAGAAGCACTGCATGATCACGTGCCACGTAAAATTCATGCTGGAACATGCAGAGAGCGAAAAAGAATCCAAGAAACCCCAAACACCAAAACTGATGAACAAACGAAACAAATGTAGGCATATGTTAGAAAACTGACGCTGGATTTAACTGCATGCACTTGAATGGTAAACAGTCTTTCAAAGGGAAGAATTAGTAAGGTTTGGATTACAAAAGTATTTCACAAAATTCAGGTGAAATGTATTTATAGAAATATATTAGCACCTACACAAGTAATAATGATAGATGAATGAGGAATTTGCAATAAGAAATAAATCCTCCCAAAGCTAGCTTTCCTCTTCTGCACAGTGTATATACAGTTAGGGCAGTAAAGCATGGTTTTCTACCAAATATATAGTAGAAAAGTGCACTTAAAATTAGATTTGGATTTTCCCTCTGATTCTTAAGTCTACTGACTACACTAAAAAATAGAGGGTTAATTACATCTTCTAGTAACAGAAATCTCAACCGTTTTCCAGATAAAACTGTGTGACTGAAGAGACAGAAGTACTGTCAACTTTGTGAAACCTAAATATCTCATGTGTCAAATTGGAAACAAATATCTACTCACAGATGTGTGAATAAAGTAAGTTTTGTAGAATCATTTGAACTGCAAAGCACTATACAAATTGCAACTTATTTTTAGCTAACTGTGAAAAATATTAGAGACTAAGTTTTTCTAATGACCTCAGAAATATATCATTATAATCTCATGAATAACTATAATCCTTTATTCTGAGTCCACTAAGTGTTCTTGTTTTTGGTCTTAAAGAGGTCTGTGTGTGTGTGTTTTGCAATTGCCAGTCTAAAAATTCTGCAACAAATACAATTAAAATGAACAAATATATGTCATGCTGTTTTCATAATTAGGTTAATTTTAAAATAATTTTCTATGCCTCTTTAAATTTTTATTTTTTCATTTTAGTAAACTATTATAAAAACTACTGATGGAATTGCTGTTTCTAAAATATTAAACAGAAGCCTTTTAATGGTTCTTAAGCATTATTATTGTCTATACTGAATTCATTTATACATCTATTTTACCTTTTAGCTTTTACTAAATTTATAAGATTCATACATTTTCATCCAGAGTGGTCTTGAGTTTTCTTTAAAACGTCATTTACACTCCATAGATAAAATGTAATCTTGAGCCTGTCACATATCGTTTTGTTGCTTACGGAAAACTATAACTTTTGTTGAGGAAATTTGCTAGTTGTTAACAAAAGATACTAGTAGAAATCAGTATTAATTGCATTTACACCATACATTGATGCTCCAAAGCTCTGGTTTGATTCAAAACAACTCTTCATGTATTCTTTCATACTTTCTTTTAAATTCATAAGAGACTAGGTGATAGGTTTTTGCATATCATGATACCTTTAAAATAAAGTCAAGTCATTGAGATTAAAAGATACTGTATAGCAGATTGTGGTTTCAAAATTCTAGGTAAAACAGTGAATGAATATTTGAACTCAGGGTCTGAATTTTACATTTGAGTCATTAAAAACAAATCTCCCACAGTCATGGCAGGTGCTCAGTAAATGCTTGTGGACCAAAGTGGCTTGACTGACCATTACCAAGCTAAGTGTTAATTATAAACCATTATTAGATAGCCCCACTGGACTGCCCACTAGATGGCAGTCCTGTACAGAGATGTCTCCTTTGCAGTTTGCTTGGTGGAAAAATTGCATTTATGCCAAAATCTGGTTTTTTTTTCCGCAACAACAAAAACCTTAAAGTTCTAAAAATTAAAACCACTTTTATTCATTTTCTGTCTTAATTTGTTTTGCAGTTTTTTGTTTTGATTTTAAATCAGTTTTGACAATTATAAAGTTACAGTCCTGGGAAATAGTACATTTCTTGGGTTCGGCTCACTTGTATGAAATTATTGCATGTGGGAACACTTCTAGGGATAGAGAAGGTGTGATATAAGCAAGCACTGAAAGAACTTTCCTTGTTTGTCATGAAATAGCTCTGTAGTGGGATTGTTCCACTTCAAAGGCGAGCACACCCGAGGTAGTACACGGAGCGTTGAGTGTGATGCTTGCAGTGAATGATAACCAGTATCCATGACTGAGGGGAGCACAGACAAGTGAGGCTGAGCAGAACACTATAATTCACTTCTATTAGCCCGTAAATCTTGATAAAAAAAATTTTAATCCCAGTATGTGGCATTGTAGTTAAAGTCTACTATAGCTCTAGTTGAGGAGCCATTTATGGAGATAAGTAGGTTATTTGTGCCCCATTTTTATTTTTCAAATTTAGTATTCTTAAAACAGTGAAATAAATATGAGAAAACAATTACGGGTTTTGAATAAGGTAGACATGTGGTACTCAAAAATTTAATATTAATGGTTAATATTTTATACCTTGTGAAGGTTGATAATAGAGGTAATTTATAAATTTACTCAAACTTAATTTTTTTTTTAAATTCAAGCCTACCTTTGGGTGGGAGAAAGCAGGGGCTTGACATGAGAAGTTCATCGTGGGCAAGTGATCCAGCCTGGCTGGTTTGCCTCATGGCAGACAATGCAATTCTCTTGTTCTTTGTATTAGTTACGTATAGCTTTATAACAAATTACCCTAAAAATTAGCTGATTAACACATTAAACTTTGTTATCTGAAAATTTCTGTGGGCTAGGGAAAGCATGGCCTCGCTGGCTACCTCTGTCTCAAGGTCTCTCATGAGGCTGCAGTCATCCCTGGGGCTGACGGCAGTCCTTGGTCCTTGTTGACTACTGGCTAGAGACGTTTATGTGAACTTATTCAGAATTATCCATTGCTAATACTATAGCAGTCTTGAGCATAATAACTGATACTGTTAAAAAGAAAATAAGTTAGTTATGGAAACACTGGTAACTTTGATAAAACTAAATTTTATTTAATATCTATTAGTGTTCTCAACACACTGGATATTTATTTCACTTTACTCAGGGTCATTTGTGAAGATTAAATGAGATCATTGATGATAGTCCCAACTCAAATAGCGAAAATGTTGCTTAGCGCCATGAAATGGCTTTATCTGAGGTCACTAGTCAATGAGGATTAAAAATTTTCTGACTTAAACTTGAACTCTTCCATGGTTTTGCGGAAGTGCCAATAAATCCTTAACAAACTTACAATTCATACTTTACAAATGTAAATATGATACTAGTATTAAGTTTCTGTGAAAGTTATATGCAAAATAAAATGATCTAAATGGAGTTAGAATGCATAAAAATTTAACTTGTGTCTCAAAACTTGACAAATGTGATCTGTAACTTCAAGGCTGTCTTCAGTCTTGCCTTTGTACATATATACCAAAAAATAGAATAAAGCATTGCTTTTGCCTATGGAAATTTTAAATATATACATTTAAATTAGAATAGTGTAAGGCACCCCTATGTATCACCTAATACCCAACTTTAACAACTATCAGTATTATACCATTCTAGTTTTATCTGCACCATCCCCCAGCCCACCCCAGCCACTTAATTATTATTTGTAGTTTTTTAGGTGACATGTATGTACATCGAAATGTAACACACAAATCTGTCAAGATACAGATTTTTTTTTTTACCCTAGAAATTTTCTTCATCTCCTTCCCCAGTCAGTACCGTCTCCCCTGCTATTCTAATCATTTCTCCCCCTTGATTATCTTTACTCATTCTAGCCCTTCATATAAAGGGAATCATACAGAATGTGCTCTCTTATATCTGGTTTCTTTCTCCCAGTATGTATTTCATCTGTGTCTTTTTTCCTCTTTAATGCAATTTACCCAAGTTTATTTATATATAATTGACACATAACATTGTGTAACTTTAAGATGCACAATGTGATGATTTGATACACATATATATTGCAAAATGTTTACCAGAAAAAGGCTAGTTAACACATTCATCACCTCATGTAGTTACCGTTTTTTGTGTTTTTTCTGATGAGGATATTTACTATCTACTCCCTTAGCAGTTTTCAAGTTTACAATATAGTATTGTTACCTGAAGTTTGTTAACATCTGTATCATTTTTTTACATCATTGTAAAATGATATTTATTCCTTTCTATTGCCAAGTAGTATTCCACTATGTGAATACAGAACAATTTGTTCATCTATTTGTTTGTATATTTTCTTACTGATAGGTTGTTTCCAGGTTTTGACTGTTTTGAGCAAATCTGATATGAACATTATATAATCTATTTCTGTAGATTTATATATTCATATCCCTTAGGTAACTAGCTAGGAGTTGAATTTCTAGACAAAGGGTAGTTATATATATAATTTTATACAAAATTGTCAAAACTTGTGTCAGAATAGTTGTGCTATTTTATATTTCGACCAGTATTTTCACTTGATCTACATCCTCACCAACACTTGGATTTTCCATTTTTCTTTGTATTCCATTATATTTTAGCCATTCTAGTGACTACATAGTGCTGTCTCATTGATACTTAGTTTTCATTTGTCTGATTGCTAGCCTGATGTTGAGTATTGTTTAATATGCATATATCTTCCTTTGTGAAATGTAGTTCAGGTGTTTTGTCCATTATATTAAGGTGTTTACTTTTTGAATTATGAAATTCCTTTGTATCTTATATATAATTCTTTTATCAGATACGTGTTTTTCAAATATTTTTTCTCACTGTGGCTTGCCTGTCAATTTTCTTACAGGACAGTTTTTGCTGAGCAGATGTTTTAATTTTGATGAAGTCTAATTTATTATTTTTCTCTTCTATAACTATTGTTTTCTGTATCTAGGAAATTGTTGCCTAGCCCAGGTAAAGAGATAGTTACCTGTGTTTTCTTCTAGAAATTTTATAGTTTCAGCTTTTACATTTAGGTCTTTTTTTTTTTTTTTTTGTATGGTACAAGGTAAGGGTCAAAGTTAATTTTTTTCACACGTAGACAAATTTAGTGCTATTTGTTGTAAAGACTTTTCTTTCCTCATTTTGAATTGCTTTGGTGCTTTGTTTAAAATTAGTCATATTAGTGCGTCATTGTTTGACCTCTACATTCTGTTCCATATATGTCTTGTCTTTTTGCCAGTAATGTATTTTTCTTTTTTACATAGCCTTATAACAAGCATTAAAATCAGGTAGTATAAGTTCTCTAGTACTGTTCTTCTCCAAAAATTTTTTTGACTGTACTAGATTCTCTATTTTTGTATAAATCAGAACCAGCTTGTTAATGTCTTTAAAATGCTTCCTGGAATTTACTGCAGTTAATGTGTGGGAAATAGATAATCAATATTGAATCTTCCATTTTCATAACTTTTTAAAACATTGTTTCTGACATAAGTGAATGTATTCATGTGTGGTCAAAGTCATAATTTCTTAGGTACTGTCAAATCTAAACATAAAAACAATGATATTAACAAGACAATCGTGTAAATTTATTATTATTTGAATATATCAAATTTCATAAGTTTTAGAGGTAATTGGAATGAACATATCCTTCAATCAGATACAATTTTCTTTCATGAAGGTTATGTCTAATTTGCAGTGAGGATGGAAGAGCAGTCACTATACGTATATATAAAAGTCTGCTTGAGCACACTGAAGTCTTGAGTGTTTTCTTTGCAACATATATGGATTTTCAGTCAATAGCTGTTTATAAAGAACTGAGTTTCTTTATCTGTTGTAGCATTATTCAAACTGATATTGAAAATAATATATTTTGAAAGTACAGTTACTTCTTACATGATACCTGCAGAAATCATGCTCCTATTATTTTACACGAGAGATGATGTTGAAATTGGTGTGCTGATAAGTCTGTCCATACTTAGATTGTCCTATCTTTAAACACTTAATTCTAAGTTTTAAGAGTGTTTTTCGCTTAAGTGAGTGTATGGAACATCAAAGACATAAAATATTAGAACTACATATATTTAATAAGGACATCAGAAGACATCTAAGAACATCAGAAAAAAATTCCTTTAAGAAGAGTGCAGGCCTTCATTTGAGAGAAACTTTCTATGAAATTGTTGTCACAGAAGCAAATGCTCAAGTCCAGGAGTTGAAAGAGAAATCTTTCCCTAGTCTGTCTTTGCTTTTTTCCTTACTTTTTCCATTACCTGCTTCTCACCTTCCTAAATCCTTACTGTTGAAGTGTCCCATAGCTCAGTCCCTGGATTCTCTCCTTTGTATGTTCACCCAGTCCCATGGCTTTACATACCTTCTTCACGCTGGCAGCTCCCAGTTTTAACTTACTTCATTCTATTTGATGATATTTTATTTTACTTTTTGCTGAATGTTTACAATATACATTGTAACTTAGTCTACCTCCAAATAATTATATACCACCTTACATGTGATCTAAGAAACACCTGTATCCTTTTCTCCTTTCCTGTCCTTTGTACTGTTGTCAGACATTTTGCATC
Source organism: Vicugna pacos (assembly GCF_048564905.1). Taxonomy (NCBI): domain Eukaryota; kingdom Metazoa; phylum Chordata; class Mammalia; order Artiodactyla; family Camelidae; genus Vicugna; species Vicugna pacos. Next base: position 31,716,784 of record NC_132988.1, read on the forward strand.
TCATATGTTAAAAGCTACCCAATTAACTTTTAATTTTACACTAAACTACATTATCTTTACATAGATTTAAACATATGGGAATTCTTCTCTTCTATACGTACCTATATATTTACCCTTTCTGGTGGTCTTCATTCCTTTGAGAAAGTCCAAGTTTTCGCCTGACATTATATTCCTTCTACGTAAGTAACTTCTTTAACATCTCTTTTTTTATAAAGCCTACTGTACATAAGTTCTCTCAACTATTGTTTTTCTGGGAGTATTTATCTAACCTTGGTTTTTGAATGATTTGCTTTTCTGCTGAGCACAGATTTATAATTTGATAGTTTTTTCCTTTCAGTTATTTAAAGATGTGGCTTTTTTTTTCCAGCAAAAGTCTCCTGTTTTTTTTTTAACCTGTTTTCCTATATACACAGTATGTCTTTATTCTGTTGCTCTACAGGTATATCTGTATCTTTGGTTTTGGGTGATTTCACTGTGATAGGACTCAAGAGTTGTTTCATTTAAGAGTATTCCACTTGGATTTTGTTATGCTATTTGAAAGTACAGGTTTAAATTTTTCCTCAAATTATTAAACTTTTGGCCTTCATTTCTTCAAATGTTTTTCAATTGCACTCTTATTCTAGAAATTCAGTTACAAGTATTAATTTTATTACAGTTGATAATAGCCCATTGGTCCCTGATAAACTGTTCATATTCTAGTCAACCTCTTTATCCTCTCTGGGCATTATTTTGATTAGTTGCAATGGCAATGTCTCTAAGTTCACCAGTCTTTCTTTCTGCAATGTCTAATTTGCTCTTAATCACATCCAGTATATTCTTCACATGCTGTATTTTTCATCTCCATAAGTTTTATTTGGGCTCTTTTTATATATTTCATTTCTTTTATTAGTATGTTCAGAATTTCTTTGTCCTTTTTGATCATATGAAACAAATTTATAATAGCTGTTTTAATGCCTTTTCCTCCTGTTTCCATCATCTTTGTCATTTCTGGTTTTGTTTTAATTGGTTGAGTCTTCTTCCTCTGGATTACGTTTCTGTACATGAATGGTAATTTTTAATTGCATGGCAAACACTGTAAATTTAAGATATTGGGTACTGGATTTTATTTATTTCTTTACATAATTTTAGATTTTTTTCTGGAATGCAGTTAAGTTACTTGAAATCAGTTTGACCCTTTCATGACTTGTCTGTTATCTTTAAGATGAGCTTAGAACCACCTTTAGTCTGAGGCAGACTTGGCTGGGCTGTTAAGGTGATGCCCTTTTGAGAACTCTGCCTCATGCCTCATGTATTGGAAAATCTTTCTGTTCTGACTGTCAGGGAAACAAGTTATTCTCTACCCTACTGAACTCCTTATTCAGCTTTTTTCCCCCAGTGGTACTTTGGATATTTTTCTCTCAGGTGTATGTAAGTGAGTACTCCACCAAATGCTCAAGGGGAAAGGGGACCCCTCTGCAGATTCCTGGAACTCTCGCTGTCTCTGTTGTCCCCCACTCTCTTGCAACACAAATCCTAGTCACGATCGTCACGCCTCTGATCTCGTTTTCCTCTGACTGGAGAGACCACTGGGCAGCACTTGGATACTCCCTTTCTCTTCTGTAATCTGGAAACTTCCCCCAAACAATAAATTGAGGCTTCATATTTCTTTGAATAACTTTCTGTGTGAGAAACAATTGAATGTTGATAATTCTCAACTTGGTTAGGCACAATATTCTAAAGCTGACAAAAAAGGATCATAAATTATTTTAAGGGTTATTAGTAATAGGCCCTATAAGACAGAAAAGAATATGAGTTAAAATTATTTTTAAAATACTGAATGTAGAGTGATGGTAATGACTCTACCTTGTAGAATTTTGGAATGTACGTACTGTCAAAACTTAAGCAAATGTACAATTCAGATTTCTGCATTTATTGGATGTAAGTTTTATGTAAAATGAAAATTTTATGCATAGTATGGAATTATAGTTGACAATATGCATGCTGAAATATTTAGAGACAAGCTGCATATACCTGCAGTTTACATACCTGGAAAAGACCTTCAGTTTACATAGCATCAAAAACTAAGATTGATGGGTGAATGGACAGATGAAGAAATATGTGATGAAACAAATTAGTAAAATGTTAATGGCAGATAGCATAGATGAAGAATTTAAGGATGTTCTCTCTAAAATTCTTTTGACTTGAATAAGTTGATCGAATGTATACATATTTCTTGCACAGAAAAATACGGCAAAATGGGGTAAGAAATAAAATACCAGGAGCCAAGAAAGCAGGAGCCAGACAACTGAAGATTTCCTGACATGCTTCTTTTATTTTAAAATATTTCACAGATCTATGAAGTGAAAATTAGCCAAGACTCAGGGGAAAATTTGTGGGTGTTTGCGGGTGTTTGCAGGAACTTATGAATACCACTGAACATCTGCAAAAATATTTTCTATTCACAATGCACTATTCACAGATACTTTTTCAATGGACAAGACAGCTTGCAAAAGCTAGTAAGAACCAAGCTGTATGAAGGGAAATTCTTGGCCCATACATGCTTTAGTCTTTTCTGAATACAATGTGGCTAAATAATTCTACTTACTGTATTTCTGAATATGTTGGTACAGTGTAACGCATACTTTCCCATCTGGAACTGTGCGCTATAAAAAAAAAAGACTAAAAGAAATGAGTCATGTTATGTTGGAAATAAATAATAAAACTTTTATTTTCATTTTTTATTTGAACATCCCAGAAAATTTTAGATATAATAGTTTTATTTGTACAGAAACTTACATAATTACAGATGGTAGTGGTTAACAGTCTTGGACAAGACACCTGATTGTGAGTCCTGGCCGTACACTTACTGGTCAAGAACCTTTCTACACCTTCAATTTTCTTACTTATAAAATGTATATAATAATAGCAGTAATCTCCTAGAATTGTTTTGAGGGTTAAATAAGCATTTTATAACAGAGCCTGACACATAGTGAGTGCTCAGCAAATGTTAGCCAGCGTTACTAAACCTAGGTTACAGCTAGAAAAATTAATAGGATAAATTCTTAACATATTTGGAGATCAATAGGACATAATAAGCAACAGACCCAGAATTCTGGTTCTGCTTCCTCTTCTAACCATGGAAAGTATATTAAGATGAGATCCACAAGATCTTGGAAAATGAATAAATAAAAGCTAGTGCAATGTCAGGTTGCTTAAAGGGTTCCCAAAGGCGTCCTCACACACAGCTTTTAAAGGTAACCCCAAGACCCTCTCCAGGGCGTGGTTGGCTGACTGCTTGGGGATGGAGCTTAAATTTCACCAGCTCCTTTACTGCCTCTAGTGTCTCTTGTTCTAAGGTGATCTGCAGAACAATTATGTGGAGAAACATGAATGGTTGAAAAATTATTAGTTTGTTTTAGCATGAATATGCAGTGATTATTTTTCTCCAGAACAAATAATGTACTTTGTGTTCTTAAAAAATGCCAACCTTGTAAGACATCAATCCATAGAGAAAAATGAAATGTTATTTAACCACAAGTGTATGCCACCTCCTAAGAGTCATTCATTACGAGTACAGTTGCTGAGGCAAAATTCTTGCCCTAGTGAAAAGTTCTAAAATTATTCTCTTCTCTGATGAGTACCCTGTGCATAGAATACTGTTGCGTACTGCATGAATTAGCAAAAGTGAATCCATACCCATGTCATAAACGTAAGTAGCCAGGTGTCTTTCAGATTTCTTTGAAAAAAATAATCAAAAGAAGATTGGAAATAATAAAATCTTGACTCATGGAATCATTGAAATTAGGTCCAGTGTTGGCTCAACACCGTCTTTTACTTATCTGGGTCCCATATGCCCTGGCTGGAATCTTCTTGCACTACCTCTTTTGAACTGGAAATTCAGATTCAATTTGTGTGGACACACATCCTGAAGAATTTTGACAAAGAAAGCTAACAGACCCTGTGTTGCTGAACGTTTTATTCATTTGTTAGTTACAATTTACACTGTAGCTCTCTGTACTCTTTCCCCTCATATTGGGTCTGGCTTATTTTTTGATATTGAAGAAATGTCTGTTTCAGTTACATAGAACACTTTTTTTTTTTTTACTCAACAAGAATGTGTTTTAGAAGTGCAATAGGAAAGAAAATGTTGTCATGAGTTCTTGGGTACATTACTAATGATCTAATTGAATTTTAATAGAAGCAGCCTAGGGGTTATATTGAAAACATATTTTTCACTCATTTATATTTATTATTCAAATGAAATCTCGTGATAAAATGCAGCAAAAAGATTCAGTCATACTGAGCTTCTATGCAGATAAGAACAGCCACAATTCCTCTCCCTCTATCCGTTTATGTCCATAACAGTCCCAGGCAACCCCAGCCTCCAAATGTGTCGGTCAAATAAATCATTATCTAAATAATGTGAAAGCTTAGGCATACCACATCTTGCAAGCACTAAGTTTGTGTTTATTTCTACAATAAAAGAATCTTTGATCTCTTTTACTTACCATGGAAAAATGCTGAACTAAAACTACTTAAGAACAAAACAGTTTATATGCCCTCTTCCTTACAACAAGAAACAAAATGACAGTTTAATTCATAACTGAATATGCCGAGTTTACAGAAAAATAATTAGGTAATCCTTTGCTCTTATTATAAGCAATTATGAAATTGATATCAGGGTCTTTGTCCACATGCTAATCAAAGGCATCATCACAAGGTACAATGCATTAACTGGACAAGAAGTCAGACTTTGCTAGTTGTCCAGGGACTCCTACCCAAGCATGTAGAACTTGTGAGAAGGAGGAAAAATTTGAACGGTAAACTGAATACAGAAATGACATTTTCAAAGGCAGTTGTCAAGATCAGAAAGGTGGTTGGTGTTGCAAGAGGGTGTTGGTTCTAAGAGATCCTGTCCAGAGTAGTTAGGCTAATTGAAAGCAGTTTTCTTTATCTTTATGCTTCCCATGGGGTCAACCAGAGACTGCCCTCAGTAAATAGGGCCATAAAGGGGAGGATACAGCACACTAAGGAAAGATAAGTTAAAAGAGAAGCTACAAGGAAGGAGAAAAGTTTTTCCTCCTAAGGAGTGTGGGGTGTGGATTTTCAGAATGAGAAGCAGAATGAGTTGCAGGTCCCATGAACCTTTAGGCATAATTCTGCAGAGACCATTCTGAGAAACAATGATGTTAAGAACTCTTAATGAGGGATACTTTATCTTAGTCTCAGGATCCATAAACATTTCTTATGTTGGTGTATATGAAATTTGAAAAAATTAAATGTAGGCTTACAGGAGACAGGAGTTATGTTTAGCCTTATTTAAAGAGGTTTGGGTAGGGCTAAGGGACCCAATAAAGAATGTTGAGACACCAAGGAAACAGAAACAATGGAAAGCCGTTACTACACCAAGACTAAAATGATGTGACAAGAAAACAGGTTACTAGAGCACATGAAAGTGCAGGCCATTAAAGGGAACCCTCATAACTTCATCTCCTATTATCCTCTATTACCCTCTGACAAAACTTGCATTGGCTGAACCCACCTAGAAGTCCAAAAGTAGTGAAACGAGAGAAGTAGTCTTTAAGTTTATATCGCCTTCTCATCTCATGTCACAGGACAGGCCAGGAGCAAAAGGGGGAGAATGAATCAGGGGGAAAATGAAGAATTAAATATTATAGTAATAGAGAATAAAAGAGATCAGGAGTAATAGAAACATTTTACTCCAAATTCTAGTATCCTCAAATGTCTTAAGAGTCACAGTGGGGTATGTGGAGAGAGTATTATCAGATAAGACTGACTAAAAATAGTGTTTTCCTCTCTAGGTTGTTGACCTAAAAAAAAAAAAAAGAGACTGCCAGTTATTTCTCCAGCAAAAATGGATTTATTGGGGATAAACAGAGTATCAGTTCAGGGTCTGCAACCATGGAAAGCCCCATGCAAGTCCTCAGCAAAAATGAAGAGAACTCTTTCATACAGAGGAAAAGGGAGTTGGGAGAACTCGTGTAAACAGGGTCCATGGCTCTTCCTGGATGAGTTATGACTGCTCTCACTGGCTGAACTCTTGTCAGGCATGAAGAGGGAGTCTTTCTTCTTCCTGTTGGGTTCTGCTGTCATGAAAGGGCATAAGAGCACCCCCTTTCTGGTCTCCCAATTCTTATTTAATTAAGATTTCTCTTACTAAAATTTTTTTTTATAAGGTTAGACCTGTTCGAGAGAAAGAATGCCTTAGGGATTATTATTGAAGCCCCAGTTTCTTCTGAAGACGAATGGAGAGTGGTTGGAGAATCTTACAAATTTAGAAATCTTGGCAAATTTAAAAAATATTCTAGAAAACTTTGAAAAACTATATAAAATGTCTAAGTTAACAATTTGCCATGAGGAGATAAGGTTGAAATCTTTGGCTGACAGGTGTTCTTTTGCACTGCTCTGATGCTTATGTGGAATGTATTTTTTCCTAACCACAGGTAAACTCAGATTCAGAAATCTCTCACTATTCTTTTGACCTGCCCCATATAGATAACTAAAGATCTTTTGGGGATTGAGTGTATATTATAGGATGTTCCATAAATCAAACATCTTACAAATTAGTCTTTGAATTGTCACTAGAATCTCAGACTGACTTTGTCAGGGAAGCCTTGATACAGGTCCACTGGGATTGATGTTGGAGCTGCGAGAGAAGCAGGCTTGAAAGAGTTATCAAGACACCAGGAAAGCAAATCCCCTGAATATTTCACATTTTAATCTGAGTTTTTCTTCAAGAGCATATGTATGTTTTGGTATAATAATGAAAAAAAATTGGTCTTTTCCCCTTTCAGGCACAGAGCTCCTAAAAGCCGTGGAATTCTTTGGTGAGCTTCTTTTGTGTGCTAATGATATGACTGGTGCCTGGGGCCCCTAGACAGCCTCCGGCTGGAGGCTGCTCATCAGCAAGACTAAGCCTCGCTGAGCTGGTCAGAACTGTCAGTCCTATCCCCTCACCTCCAGGGAGGGGACGGGGACTAAAATTGAGGTTAATAACTGATAGGTAATGATTTTTAGTTAATCATGCCTGTATAATGAAACCTCCGCAAAAGCTCAGGGAGTTTGTGAGTTGGGGAACCCATTTAGGATGACATACTCAGAGAGGGCATATCCGTTCTGCATTACCCCACCAGCTCATTCCTTGCCCTATGCATCTTTTCCATTTGACTGCTTCTGAGTTGTATCCTTCATAATAAACGAGTACATGTAAGTGAAGTGCTTTTCGGAGTTCTATGAGTCATTCCAGGGAATCATGGAAACAGAGTAGGGGTTTGTGGGAACTCCTGACTTACAGCCAGTTGGTCAGAATTACCGGTGCCTCCGGCCTTCTCCTCCCACTGTGACAGGTGCCTGGAGCGGGGGCACTCATGGGATTGATCTCTTGACCTGTGGGGTGTGAATGATGTCAGAACTGAATTGTTGAACACCCAGTTGGTGTCAGTTCCACACAACTCGATGCCAGAATAACAGATGTGCATATGTATAAGTAATTATCAAAATATACACTTAAGATTAAGTGATTAATATATGTATTACATGATTAATGATTAATATATGTATATTTTACTTTAATTACATTTTCCTTAAAAAGCTTACGACCAGCTGGTAATTAACCCTGTGATAATTTTTATAGATCTGTACCAACCTTTATATTCCAACAACTGGGGAGTCTTAGGATCCATGTAATTTCGTGAGAATTCTGGGAAATACAGACTCGTGACCTGTATCATCAAAATTTATCTTAGAAATAAGCCAGAGACTCTATTCTAAAAACTAAGTTTTATCTTGAAAGTAGGCTTTGGTGGATAAGTTCCTTGATTGAAACTTCTTGATCTTTGTTGATCCTTTCCCTTCTTCACAGCTAAATGTTAAAGTGTTTCAGGGTTTTGACCCTGGCTTTCTTTCATTCTCTATTTACACACATGATTTTAATGTGGATAAAACCTTACATCATATCTGTATATTGATGATTCTCAAATTTACCTTCTAGTCCTGACCACTCCACTAAACTACAGACTGATATCTCATTTCCTATTCTGTATCTCTATTTATTGGTCATTTGAGTCCAATAAATACTAAAAACATCCAAAACAGAACTCTGTATGCTCCATTGATAAACCTATTACTCCTCTAGTCTTCTGTTTTTAGCAAATGGTGGCAACACTTGTTATGGAAAAAATTCCTAGAAACCATCCTCGTTTCCTCTCATTTTATTATAATAATACGAAATGTATCAAAGTGTCACCATCACTATCTTCAATGTATATTACATCTTCAAAGGATAGCCACATTAATCATTTTCAATTATGTAACATTAGTCTCTATCATTTCTCTCCTAGATTTCTAAGAAAACCTTTTATGATTTGTCTGCCTCCAGCCTTGATCTCCATGGACAGTTTTTCTCAGAGCAATAAAGGAATTTTTTTTTAAACATGAACTAAACACGACACTCCCTTGGTCTGCACACTTCTAGTTAGCTTAATATCTTAGAGTATGATGCAAACTGACCTATGAGGTCCTCATGCCTCTCTTACTATAATCACACCATGATTTTTCAATTCCCTTGCTATATTATAATCACTTTTCTACTCAAACTACAATTTTTTTAACCTCAGGATTTTGTTCTTGCTGCTTTCTGTTCGGCATGTGTGATCCCTATATCTTAACACTGTTCACATTCCATTTCATCCCAGATTTTGCTTAAGTGTTCCCTTTACTAACCAACTGTTGTGATAACTTCTCGCATAACTTTCTATCCTACTCTGTACTTTTACTTTTTTATACCATAGAACACAACTAGATTTTTTGTGTGTTGTTTCCAACTTTCTATCTGTATCTCAAGACTCTAAGCCTCAAAGGCAGGGGTTTTGTTGATTTTCCACTGGATCTCTGGAAATTAGAAAAATGCTTTTGTGTTAGAAACTCAGATCATGTTTATGGAAGTAATCAGTGAAGCTCAGGGGTGATGTGCAGGCTGATTAACACTCCTCACTGTATTCCTAGGGAGGCCAAAAGGAAGACTTGAAAGTTTCTTTAGTCACTAAGGTTTCAGTATTTATTAATTAGGGTTAAGAATCTGAAATGGTCTCCCAGAAATCCCACCTTCCCAGATGTTGACACTGCTTGTGAAGGGTTGTGAGATGTGGTGAATAAAACATAAAAACTTACACAAATTCTCCCTAAGAAAGGAAATAATATGATTGAGAGGTTGGAGCATTTTCTCTGGAGGCTGTACCCACAGCAGCCAAAAAATTCAGTAACCCTAAATTTATCCTTGTTTACTAAGGTGAGAGGGTGTAAAAGTATTCTGTAAGCCTAGTCAGACTACTTGAACCTGATACAACTATTAGAGAAAAGAGTGATCTTGGATGACGGTGAAGGTGAAGTTTCTTCCAAAGCTCAAGAGTTGACTATGAGAATGACAGAAACTGTCTCTAGTTAATGTGTTATAATAAAATATTAAATAACTAATGGCTAAACATGGGCTCTAAAAGCTGTTGATGCTGGGGCAACATTACGATTTGGACATCTTAGGCGGGGAAAAGATACTTGAGCAGAATAGGCTAAATTTTATTTACTGGATAGTGATAATCAGAGATGTCAATGTAGAACCAGAGATATCAGCATAGAATGTAGGAATAGCAACTGCTGCATTAAGTAAATCTGCATGGCCTAACCCAGTGATCCACTGGGAAATGGAACAGAGTAATTAATATACCCTTATAATACACATGCACTCATTTTTTTCAAAGTTATGTGTGGTGGCAATGGGAAGTGGTGGTCTCTTTTACCAAATAGTCTGAAACCAGGCAATATGCTCGTAGTAAGAGATAATTTCTCTTGGTACATCCAGGACCATTCGATCTGGATTCCGAGAGCTGCAGTTATACTATATGTGCTGTACAATGATATTTCAGTTCATCAAGTCACTTCTCAGACACATTCTAATCATGTGGAAGGGGGTTAAAAGTCTTGGGCTTTGAGAAAGTTTTTTGTTTGGCAGTTATGAGAATATCGAGGGTTGCAAAACTCACAACAACGAAAATATCAGAGATACCAGTTAATATGGGATGAGAAGAAGCTGGATGAAGAGTGTTAGCTCGTGAAACAGGAGAGAGAAATCTGTAATTGAGTGGATGGCTCAGTCATGGTAAAGTGGTCAAGGAGGAAGGTAACCTGGCCTAAAGAACCCAGGAGACTTTTAAGTGTCAGAACTCTGAGATATGGAGACTGGAAGTGATACATGAGACCAAAGAGGAAAGCAATCAGTCTTTGGAAAATTTGTATGGAGATTAGTTGACCCGCACTTCTGCTTGCAGACTGTCCCTCAGACAAAAAAATGTGGAACAAATCTGAACTAAATCCAACAAGAGATGCATCTCCATTTAAATTTAATGAACTATTTGGTAAAGTCTAGTGTGACTGTTTAATGACCAAAGTAAAAATTCAGTGTTCTCTTATTTAGGAGTCTAGCAAAATTGAGGGCAGATTCCTATACACTTCCAGGTGTAAGTAGTGTGCATCAGCAAACTAGCCACACCTGTATATACACATTTATTTTTTTATTGCTTTATTGTTACGTATGAATCGACAACTTAGGATAGCCACTCATTTGAAGAAAGGAAATGTAAAAGAGAATGATCAAGATAAAGAACTAGGGAAACTATAATCCAAAGGAAGGAAGAATTTTAGAAAGAGAAGAGACTTTTAAGGTAACAACAAAAACAATATAAATTCTTACAAATGTTAAATGTTCTCTAATTAGTCTCATTAGTATTTTAAGAGATTCTCCCTTAAACAGAATGCTATAAAAAGAATATCAGAATTAGAGAAGTTTCATGGAAATTAAATGAATGTTGCAATTAAAACAGACAAGTAAAAATAAGCCACAACAATTTAAAAAATGGGAATTTGATACATCAAGTCAACAACTTTACAAAACGTAGAACAAAGGACAAGTTTTGTAAATATGAGAGAAAATAAAAAACATGGATATTATTAATTCAAGAGGTCCAATATTAAAATAGCAAGAGTTTCAAGAAAAATAAATAAAATTGAAAAAGACACAGCATTTTACATTCCCACCAATTGTGGAAGGGTCTCCTGTTCTCTACAACCTCCAAACCTCCTCCCAATTTCATTTCTCTTTTCATAATCATTCTGACAGGTGTGAGGTCATGTCTCACTGTGGTTTTGATTTGTGCTTTCCTAATGATTAGTAATGTTGAGTACCTTTTCAGATACCTTCTGGTCATTTATATGTCTTCTTTGAAGAAAATGTCTATTCAAGTCCTTTATACAATTTTAAATTGTGTTAGTTCCTTGCTGTTAAATTGTACAAATTCCATATGTTTTACATATTAACCCCTTATCAGATACATGGTTCACAAATATTTTTCTCCCATTCTATAAGTTCCTTTTTCACTCTGTTAATTGTTTACTTACCTGTGCAGAAGCTTTTTAGTTTGATGGAGTCCCACTTGTTTATTTTTACTTTTGTTTCCTGTACTTTTGGCAGCATATCCATGAAATCATTGCCAACACCAGTGTCCTGAAGCTTTTCCTCAATGTTTTCATCTTGGAGTTTTACAGTTTAAGTTCTTATATTTGCATTTTTAATCCATTTTGAGTTGATTTTTGTGTATAGAGTGAGAAAGAGCTAATTTCATTCTTTTACATGTAGATGTCTGGTTTTCCCAGCACCATTTCTTTCAGAGACTATCCTTTCCCCATTAGGTATTTTTGGCACCCTTGTTGAAGCTCGGTTGACTCATATATACATAGGTTTATTTCTGGGCTCTGAATTCTGTCCCATTGGTCTATATACCCATCTTTATGCCAATACTATACTGTTTTAGTTACTGTAGCTTTTTAATATACATTGAAATCAGGAAGTATGATGCCTCCACCTTTGTTTTGTTTTGTTTTTTTTTTCAGAGTTTTTTTAAAAAAAATTTGTTAAAAAGAAATGCCACTGAGATTTTGATGGGAATAACGTTAAATTGGTGGATTGCTTTGGGCAGTGTAGAAATTTTTAACAATGTTAAGTCTTCCAATCCATGAACATGGTATATCTTTCCATTTATTTGTCTCTTTAACTTCTTTCATCAGTGTATTTAGTTTTCAGCATATAAGTGTTACTTGGTTATGTTTATTCTGAAGTATCATATTCTTTTTGATGCTATTATAAGTGGTATTGTTTTCTTAATTTCCTTTTTGAATAGTTTGTTGTTTGTGTATCAAAACACAAGTGATTTTTATGTGCTTTGTTCCCTGCAACTATACTGAATTTATTAGTTCTAAGTGTTTTTGGTGGAGTCTTTAGGGTTTTTTATGTGTAAGATTATGTCACCTGCAAACAGATAATTTTACCTCATCCTTTTTTAATTTGGATGCCTTTTCTTTCTTTTTCTTGCCTAATTGCTCTGGCTCAGACTTATATTTGCTCTTTTGAAATACTAGAAACATTTTTATGTGTTATATAAAAATTAACCCTAGCAGATTTTAAGAAAGAGGCTATACTAAATGACAATGCACTTTGAGTCAAGGGGAGAAAAATTAGAAATCCAAAACTTCTTTCAGTTTATTCAAAGTGAAAATACACATAAAGTTGTAAAAATATAGATTTACTATTTCCACCTTATAAGTTGATGCATTAAGTGTTATATAAAACTTTTGACTAGAGAACATAGTTTGAACAGAAGAGTATCTTGAGATTAAGTTTGCAAAATATTTGTTATTTTTTCATTAATAATTATCTATTACTGTTTATTTTTATCCTTGCAAATTTAAGCAACAGATGACTGCAATATGATATATGACTGAGAATTATGTAAATGAATGATGACTAGAGGTGTTCATATTGAGAAAATGAAACATGGACAGACTTACCTGATCACAGAACTAAAATTCAAGGTCTGCTTGGAATCTTCTTATATCCCCCTCAGATGATTCTAACATGGATGGAAATAATATTAAAAACGTTTGTTTTTAATTGCTAGAAAAATATATTTAAAGTGGAGAGCTAATCTGTGTTTATAGAGAGACTGAATCCCAAATACTACAGAAGAAATGTAAAACATCCAATCACCATAAGGACTACAGTACACCATCTTCCTCTATCTGTCTGTGATGGCAGATAGTCTTCACATATACAGTACTGTGATTAACTTAATAACATGGATGGTATTAGCATGCCATCTTTAACTTATTGGTTAAAGAATCTTAGGTATTATTTGAAACTGAATCCTGATCCATGTAAACCTTTGGCACTTACTCAAATTCCCCACATATCATGAGTTGAGGCTGCTTCTGGGATGAGTGGTGGCAGCAGCAGTGCCCAAGGTGATGCCACCGTTTTCTGAGCCAGCCCTGATAAGAACATCCCAGCTCACCCTGTCTCTGTTCCTCCATCAGGACCCAGACTCAGTCCCTTCCCATACCGAAAGTCACATGTAGCATCCCTGCAGGCTCCAGCTGCAGCCTGTTTGACTTCATGGGTAGCCTCACACTCCACCCACTTGGACCAGGCCCTGCCCCAATTCCAGGTGTCCTCTATGTTGTTCAAAAAAAAGAAAAAAAACAAAAAAAAACAAAAAACCTCCAACACTAAGTTGGATATATTAACTTACCTTATTGTGGTAATGATTTCTCAATGTATACATACTTTCTTTATAATTATATATAATATGTCCAGAGTTACAACATAAGGGCCAGAGCTTTCTCCTAGACTCGAGTTTATAAATTCTCAATCGGCTTGTGAAGCCAATAGGAATATTTCTTCTTGTCTGATTTGGTTTCCAGGAAGACTTCATTCAAGTCCTCAGTGGTCATCTGATCAAATGAAATTCTGTTCTTTGTATTCTTCAGCTCTTGTACTCCTCAGTTCTGGCCTTTCAGAGAGACAAAAACTCAGCATAACTTTTCACATCTTTTTCTTCAGTGTCCAACTGGCAGTGTGTTTATCCTCTGGGACAGAAACCTTTAGGACATTAAGCTAAAAGAGATGCTTGTTTATACATTTTAAAGCAAAGATAGGCTTCTGCATCTCAATTTTCTTTGGCTTTTCTTCAAACTAAAAGAAGACAAAAGCAAAGAAGCAGCTATGTAGGATATGTTTTTACTAAAACTATAAAATCATTAATGATGTTTTCATCAAGTCAAAAGAGATAATTTTTACCTTAACTCTTGAAAATGCTGGACACAGCTTTTCTCTCTTCAGATTCCTTTCTGCAGCATGTTTAATCATTTGTTTTTTGTTTAGTGGTTTTTTTTGTTGTTGTTGTTGTTCACATGCAATGCATAACTAATGAGTAGGTTTTCAGTTAAGTTCTAGTGAAAGTTAGCCACGTGAAACGCTTAGAAACTGCCAAAGTGACGGAGTTCTTCAGGGCATGCTTTTCCACAAAGACTGTTACCATAAATGTATTGTTATCATGAATGTGTAAATGTTAGCACAGAGCTTAAGCTTGGCTTTATAATATTGAAAAGTAAATGACTAGTGCATGTTTATGCTGGTAGGAAGTGTGGTATAACAGTTATGTCAAATGTAAGTTATAAATATTATAATGGGATCTGGCTAGCGACTTGTTGGTGATTTTGGAACAGCAATGTGCTGTATTTGTCGAAGTATTTTGCAGGAAAGATTTCACTCATCTTTATAACATCCCTTTCATTAAAGGATATTTCAGTGGAGACATGAGGGAAGATTGCAAATTGCTTAAAAAATCAGAAGGGTGAGGAGGGGAATCAGGTCTTTCCAAACCTTGGTTCAGAGTTATGTATGTTCCTGGTGACCCATCATTAAAGTACAGCTTCGTCCCTAGCTGTAACATGTGTGTGGGGACAGTTTGTCACATGCTTTTGAAATCTTTGAAGGTTTGTATCAGGCATTAATATTGCCAGAGACCCCCAGGCATTGGCAAAAGCTCTTTCCATTTGTTCCCCCATATGTGATATTGTTTGTGTCGTGGTATGTGTAAAGTGAAAATTTTTGTTTATGGGATTTTTAGTATGTGTGCATGATTTTAAGCAAAGTATTTTGCATTCTGGTATTTAGAACAGGCTGAAAATATCCAAATAGATAGAAAAATTTGAAGTTTATATAGAAGTGTTCCAAATATCATAGCTACCATTAAAAGAGAATCAAATGTACAACTTTAGAATGAAGAGCAGCACCCTCTTCCCCAGTGGCTGTTCTTAAAGGACCTAGAAGTACTCAGATGTGACATGAGAAGAGAAACATAAGTTGACAACCTCAGATATGGACTCCTCATGTACCATTAAGCAATAGCTTATTCATTCATCCATTCAATTATTTTGAACTCATATAATGTCCAAGGTACTGTGGGAATAATAAATTCAACTTTCGGAAAGATGAGTGCTTTAGGAAACAGAGCTGGTAAAACATTGTTTCTTGGTAATCAGATCAGGAAAGATTAAAAGTATTTGGCAGTTTGAGGATTACTGGTCAGGCATTTCATAGGATGCCCCTCAAGTGGGATCTGTCTAATTTTTTCCTCATGATTATAGGTTTGAGGGGGGACACAAAGATAAAGTGACATTCTCATTACACCATATCAAGGGAACATAACAACAACAAGACTTATCACTATTCGTGTTAACTTTGATCACCTAATTTGACATTGTATTTGTGTCCCAGTATTGGAGCATCCAGGGGAAGCCAGATCTTGGCGTTAATAGCCCAAGTAAGATATTAGCCTTCAGGAGAGTTTGTGCAGGTGAATACTCTCCAATATGTCTTTTGTACCCAGGGTGAGCCACAGCCACCCCACACCTCCCTGGGAGGCCCTCAGAGACCAACAGCCAGGTCTGGCCCAGGCTCTTATGAAGTTACTGCTTCTGCCCTCGGTGCTGGTGCACATGAGATTTTGTGTGTGCCCTTTAGTAGGAGAGTCTCCATTTCCGCCAGTCCTGTGGTGCTCCTTCAGTTAAGCCCCTCTGGACTTCAAAGACAAATGCTCTGGGGGCGCCTCAGGACTGATGCTCCAATACTGGGACACCTCAGGCCAAACAACTAACGGCAGGAACACGGCCCCACCCATCAGCAGACAGGCTGCCTAAAGCCTTCCTGAGCCCACAGCCTCCTCTAGACACACCCCTAGACAGGCCTGCCCACAAGAGGGCTAAGACCCAACTCCAGCCACCAGCTGGCAGACACTGGCCCTCTTGCCAGAAAGCCTGCACAAGCCTCAGGACCAGCCTCACACACCAGGGTGGAGACACCAGAAACAAGAAAATGATGGTCCCCAGCCTGCAAAACTGAGTACACAAACACAGGCCAGAGCCTATCCTGGGACCAGCTGGCCCCTGGTCCTTGGATGACGAGAGAGGAGTGCACTGCTGGGGCACAGAGGACATCTCATACAGAGGGCTGCTTCTCCAAGTTTGAGAAATGTAGCTAAACTACTACATACATAAAAATACAAATAGAAATTTAGACAAAACAAGGCGGCAGAGGAATATGTTCCAGATGAAGGAACAAGATAAAACCCCAGAACAGCTAAGTAAGGAGGAGAAGGGCAGTCTACTAGAGAAAGAGTTCAGAGTAAGGATTGTAAAGTTGATCCAAGAACTTGGGAGAAGAATGGATGCACAGAGTGAGAAGTTAGAAGTTTTTAACAAAGAGTTAGAAAATATAAAGAACAACCAAATGGAGTTGAAGAACACAGTAACTGAAAGGAAAAGTACACTGTCAGACATCAGTAGTAGAATAAATGAGGCAGAAGAATGGATCAGTGAGCTGGAAGGCAACTGACTGCTCCAGAACAGAATAAATAAAAAAGGAAGGAAAGAAATGAGGACAGTTTGAGACCTCTGGGATAACATCAGGTGCACTAACATTCGCATTATATGGATCTTAGAAGAAGAGAGAGAGAAAGGACCACAGGAAATAATTGAAGAGATAAATAGCTGAAAGCTGAAAACTTCCCTAACCTGGGGAAGGAAACAGTCACCCAAGTCAAGGAAGCATAGAGAGTCCCATACAGGATTAACCCAAAGAGGAACACACCCAGACACACAAAGCCATCAAATTGGCAGAAATTAAAGATAAAGAGAAAATATTAAAAATAACAAGGGAAAAACAACTAGTATGCTAGGAAACTCCCTTAAGGCTATCAGCTGATTTTTTCAGCAGAAACTGCAGGATACAAGGATGCTATGCAGTATACTTAAGGCGATGAAAGGGAAAAACCCACAACCAAGAATATTCTACCCAGCGAGGCTCTCATTTTGATTTGATGGAGAAATCAAAAGCTTTACAGACATGCAAGCTAAAAGAATTCAGCATCACCATACCAGCTATACAGCAAATGCTAAAGGAACTTTTGTAGGTGGAAAAGAAAAGACACAATTAGAAACAAAAAAATCACTAAATGGAAAGCTCACTGGTAAATGTAAATATACAGTAAAGGCAGGGAATCATCCACACAGAATTTAGTAGGAAGATTAAATGATAAAGGACTAAAATCATCTGTATCCACATAAGCAGTTAAGGGATACACCTACTGAAATAGGATACAAAACCAGTAATAGTGAGGGGAGGAGAGTACAGATGCAGGGTATTTGAAATTAAGAGATCAGTCAGTGCAGAAAACTTCACTGTTGTCTTATTTTAAGAAATTGCCACAGACACCCCAACCTTCAGCAACCACCACCCTGATCCATCAGCAGTCATCAACATGGAGGCAAGACCCTCCATTAGCAAAAAGATTAGGACCCACTGAAGTCTCAGATGATGGTTAGTATTCTTTAGCAATGAAGTATTTTTAATTACTTATACATTGCTTTTTTAGATACAATGCCATTGCGCACTTAATTAACTATATATTATAAATATAGCTTTTATATGCACTAGGAAACTAAAAAAATTATGTGACTTAACTTTATTGCAGTATCACTTTATTGTCGTGGCCTGGAACTGAACCCATGACATCTCCAAGGTATACCTGTACATAATTAGGAAAAAAACAGATGGTATTTCTATATAGTATGTAAGAGATTATGATATACAACATACAATTAAAAGATGTACAAGTGTAAATCATTTATTATCTAGAAACCACCTAACCAGGATATGAATTACCTCTAAATGTGGATAAAGATGATTATGCATACATTAGTAAGTATGTGTCCAGCCACAGACATTCTCTTTATGAGAGAGATGCAGTTTTGGGAAGATAAACCTGTATGGCAGAGATTTATTGGTCAACATGAATTGAAACTCGTACTATTTTAAATAACACTGTAAAATGAGACAAAAGATAACCCTGAGGCATTGCAAGTCCACAGAACTCCAAAGGCCTTACTGGACTGTCCTTACTCAAATGGGAGAGAAGGTAACTGTGGTCTTAAATATTTTTAAAAAATTCGTTTCAGTTTATAAATGATTAATCAAAAACTCTAATTCCTTTAATAATTTACATAATCCAAGTACTTTTTCATTTTTATTTCTTCTCAGTTGTAAAAAATAAATGGATTAACATAATGCTATTAGAAATAAAAATTTTTGTATTTATAGTAATTAGCCAACTGCCCAACTGTTCTAATATTTAATAATAAAATAAAAATAGGACTAATTTATATTATATTCTCTAAAAGCAGCATGAAAGTATGTATAAAATTTGAATAAAAAAGGAAATACCAGTGATTCCTGAGTTTTGATTCAAAGGTTTAATATTTGTAGATGAACAGTGCAAACATTTATATTAATGTATTTCCATAGTGTGCTTGGTTACATTATATACATCACATTAAAACATCTTATATACAATTGTTTTATATACACTAAAAACTATAATGAGAATGACATAAAATTATTACACATTTGAGTACCATTTGATTTTCTAGAGACACTATCAAATCTTCATGAATATAATTGGGAGAAGATTAAAAACTATTTTGTATTCTCACATCATCATGTCTCTTAACTGTTACATGAGCTATGATATGAATAATGTAACAAAATAAAATAATCATGTAGTTTTGTGTTCTTGAGATAAATTTACTGATCTCACAAAATCCTTTGAATTAGCATTTTATAGATAGATGACAAAGAAATCAATGGATTGGTAGGTAGATAGGTAATCTTGGGTACATACTTGTTTTATTCCCAGATTTTATACAAAATATTCCTTTATCTTTGAGTGTTAACAAAACTTTTGTACATTCTGGTTTCTCTAGTTACAATATTGGAGATCAATATTAATTTTCCTTTTAAGAGAAAACCCTCTAGAGTCCTTTCCAAACGCATTCTCTTATCAGCCCTCTCCCTTCATTCTCAGAGGCTTGAGGCCACAGTCATTCAGAATTGTTTTTCATCAGGAGGAAGACGAGTCCAACAATAACTGAGACTGAGAGACCTCACTGACGAAACTCGTCATTCCCTTGTAGCTGCTTTTGTACTTTGGTTTCCTAACATGGGTGGTTTGCCCGGGCATTGTTTTGTTGATGCGTGTGTGCTTCACCTTATGCCACATCTTGCCTTGCATTCTGGTATTTACCTTCTTGTATTTTAGTGTATTTAATCACTGATATTGTACCCAGATTTCTGTGCTCCCTTGTTGCCTTGGCATTGGCACCCTACATAGCTCAGTGCTACTCTCATGAGTGTGTCAACAATGAGAACATATACGTAGGCAACCTGATGTGACCTTAAGGCATTCATGGACATATTAGCTAAGCTGTTAGTGTTTTGTTTTGTTTGCTTGTTTTAATTTTAGGGTGTATTGAGCAATCAGTGCTGCTTTGGGCTTATACCCAATTTATGGCTTATGACAAGTCTGCTGTTAAATTATTCAAAGCAGTCGCTGAATATCTTTGGATTTCCCATTTAAAAATAATAAATTCTTTGAGAAAGAATAGTGTCTTAAGGTACATAACGTGTACTTTTCTATATTTTTTATACTGAAAATGCACACTGTTGGAAGAAGAGTAGGTAAAATATTTTGAAAAGTGGAAGAAATCTATAAAAATGAGTCTTTTGTTTCCCCTCTAAATTGGCAAGACACGAAAGCAGAATTGTCAGGAAAATGAAGTAAAATTAGAACTTAGGACAACAATGCAACACTAATGAATGCGTTTTATATGCATAGATAGAAAAAGGAATGAGAAAGACGACAGGACAGCCACATTGTGCTTTGCTTAACTTAGCCAGCTAGCTGAGGCTTTTTACAACTAGCTCTTTTATAGCTATGACATCTTTATGCAGCTGTCCTTTCTTTTTCTGACTTGGCTGCTTTTGTACACATTTCAAATGTTTTTGATCAAATGCACATATAGTGCAATGTATTTTCCCTGAAAGCACTGTCCCTTGACTAAGGAGAGCGTGAAAGTAGCTTTCATCAAGAATAAAGGTATGAGACGGGGGGTGGGAGGATGATAGGAGACAGGATGCTGGCTGTATCTTTAACAGTTTGTAAGAGATTTGAAGGGAGATGACATGACCATTGAAAGCCTGTTGGCTGGTCAGGGAGAGTGCATGTGCACAGTGGAAAGATTAGTAAAATACCAAAGATTTCATGTGAGCATTGGTCCTAAAGGTTACCCCTTTTTTCCTTACTTGGATGAAGTAAAAAGTGGAAGTTCCTATGCAAGCTCCATGCCTCGGTCTCCTTCAGTGCTGGCAGTGACCTGCACAGATAGGATTTCACATTCACACGTACAGACGGGCTAGTCTCCTCTATTATCCTGGCGCTTCGTGGTTATGACCTAAGACCTTCTGCCTCTCCCACAACATAAACCCTTCTTCTTTAGAAAAAAATAAAAATAAAAAGCGCTGAGCTAGTGGGGATAGAATATATTACCTCATTCTGTTTGAGGCCTTGCAATGACTCAAGATTAACTAGACCACTGAATAATCTCATTTAGCTAAACAGGCATGCAGCTCAAATTGGATCATTCTGTTTTGTTTGACACAGGAAAAGATAGAAACAAAATGCATTGAAAGAAAATACAAGTAGAATTAATTGGAACAGCCATTGTTAAAGCAATTTTACCAGGATACTCCAACAACATTTTTGGTTAAACTTGGGTCTCTGGTATTAGGAAGAGAGGAATTTTGTTTGTAAATTTGAATTCTCTACATCATCCATATGATCAATATTACATTCACATATGATGAAATTTTATAACTTCGTAAGGTCTTGATAATGCTTTTATTTGATAATTATTTATCTGCATAACACGGCAAAGGGAAAGAATGGTAAAGGCAGTATAGTACAGTAGCTATTTCTTATAAATACCACAATAATCTTATCTTTATATGTAAATTGATTATAAACAGTATATTCATAATAAAAAAATTCAGCTTTTCTATTTCAGTGGGCTATTGGAAGGGTCAAATGAGACAACACAAATGGATATACGTTACTGAGTACACTGTCAGGCTTTTCAAAACTACTGGTGTTTGTCCCAGGAGGAGTTTATACTTGCAATCTGTAGGTAAAAACTGTTCAGCAGTTTGTAAAATATAGGGTAGAATATGGGAATGCTCTAAAGGAGAGAATTCACCTTCCTACTGCAATTACACATTCTTAGGCCTTTGAAGAAGAAATTAGCCCATAGTGTTCTAAATGAATATATATTTCAAATTTTACATTTTAGAAATCTCATAATTCATCAAGTTTTACTATTCTGCCTTTAATTAGAGCACTTAATTTCAAGGAATGTTTTATCTCCTTTTTACCTACCTGTGTTTCTGTATCTATCATGTCTGCTCTCTAACCAGCCACCTCTCCCTCCTCTCTCTAATCCACCTACCTACCTACCAGTACATGTATTGATCTAACTCTTACGTATCTGTATACCTACTTAAATGAATAGCATTGAATGCATCTGTTAATTTATTTTAGATTTGTTATAGAGTGTTTGATTAATTATAATTCCAAGTTCTTAAGACACTGATATTAGAGATCATGCAAGGCCCTCCCTCGTTTCCCTCTTCCTTCAGCCCATCCTTTCTTTGTTTTATCCTTCCTGCCTTCTCTTTAACCCCTAAACTTATATTCCTTTCCCATGGTAAGTAATAGGTCTAGTACACTTGATATGCATTATTTATTTGCTTGTGTGTTGTTTTATGTGCATATACATTTAATTTACATAATGGCTGTTGTTGTAAACTCATTCTATTTCTTTTCCACCCAGCACGTTTTTTTTTAAGATCTGTTCATAGGTCGTGTTTTGATCTAGTTTTTTAACTGCTGCACAGTATTACATCATGTACCACATTTTATTGTCCACTCTTCCCAGTGATAAACACCTGGATTGCATTCAACTTCTACTAAAAGTGACAGGGAGGAACATTCATGTGTATATTTTTTCTCATATTTGTGCAAGAATTGCTCTGGGACATATATTCAGGCTATAACTTTATCTAGATCATAGCATATACCTATATTGAATTTAACTTAAAACTGTCGCATGCCTCTTTGAAATGGGGTACATTATTGTGGGACATGAACTCTCACAAGAATTTCATGAGATTTGTATTATCTCCACTTTCCAGCAACACTTACATTATCTAGTTTTCTAGTATTTTTCAGCTTAGTAGTGCAAATTAATCTTTGTCTTAGTGGCCATCTTTTGAGTCTTCTTTCTGGTGAAATGACTCTTCACATCCTTTGCCCATATTTTTCTTATATTGGCTTGTATTTTTACTGTGGGTTAGCAAGAGTTCTTTGTATATTCTAGATGTTGGTCCTGTGTTGGTTTAAACACTGTAGATGGTTTCTGTGGATAATTAACAACTGGTCTACTAACTTTGTCCATCGTGTAGTTTTGCTGACACAAAGCTTCTATTAGATACTAGAACCCATGAGCTTTTTTTCACCTCTGAAACTTTTTGTTAACCTCTATTAATTTTATAGATTTAATTTTTACAATTAGATCTGTGATTCTTTGGGGTGTACCTTTTTTATATGCAATGGGATAGAAATTCAGTTTTATTTTCTCCATATAAGTGAGCCAGTTTTCATACATCATCAACTGAATACTCAGTTGTTGGCCCATTGATCCATGTCTTATTTAAAATCCATGACTTTATTTTTCCCAGAGAACCTATAAGCTAGAAGGCAATGAAGTGACATTTATAAAGTGCTGAAACAAACAAAAAAAATGTATCTATGTATACCATTAACTCAGAATTCTGTGCCCAGGGAGAATAGCTTTCAGAAATGGGGATGGGGGAGACATTTTCAGAAAGATACTGATGAAATTTCCTGCTAGAGGCGTACTCTATAAGAAATGTTTAAAATTTATTTAGGTCCTTGCACTACTTGTGAAGCTGTATAAATGTTATTTAAAAGCAGACTCTGATTAATTAAATATGTATATTGTAAGGCCTAAGTTTGTAAATAAATTTTCTTAAACAGAGTAAGTCGATAGAGGTGAGAAACTGTAATCATAACTATTGTTCAATTAATCCAAAAGGAAAACAGAAAAAAAGAGAGGAAAAAAAGAACAGATGGAACAAATAGAAAATTATCAAGATTTTAACCAATTATGTCAATAATGATATTAAATGTTAATGGCCTAAATATACCTTTTAAAAAACAGAGATTGTGAGACTGTCTTTAAAATTAGAAGAGCTTAGACATATATCTGTAAGAAATCATCTTCAAATGTAAAGATATAGTTAGGATAAAAGTTAAAAGGGTAGCAAAAGATTATACCATGTAAACCCTAGCCAAAACAAAACTGGACTACCTATTATTAATATTAGATAAAATAGACTTCAGAGCAAAGAATATTGTCAGGGATAGTGTCACTGTACAATGGTAAAGGGGTCAATTTTCTAAGAAGACATGACAGCCTTATGTAATTTGCACTTAAAAACAGAGCTTTGGAATATATTAAAAAGAAAAGAGAAATCTGAAAAAAAATGACAAATTTACAGTTATACTTAGAGACTTCAGCATTCCACTGTCATTAATTGTTTAAACAAGTATATAGAAAATTGGTAAGCATATAGAGGACTTGAAAAACACTATCAATCAATTGATGGAATTAATATTTATATAACACTACAAACCCAACAAAACAGAAAACATGCTATTCTCAAATGCATATAGAATTTTCATCAATATAGATAATATTCTTGGCTGTAAACAAATCAAATATAAAAGAATGAAAAGATTCAAATATACATTTACAGCTGATAATTAAATATAATTAGAAATCAGTAACAGAAATACATCTGAAAAATTCCTGGAGATTAAAAAAGCACATTTCTAAATAACATATAGACCAAAGGGGAAGCCTCAAGGGAAATAAACAAAAATATATATATTGAGCTAAATGAAAATTTAACATATCAAAATGTGTAGGATGCTGTTAAAATAGAGCAAGACCTCAGATCAATAATCTAAGCTTCCACTTTAAAACATTTGTTGCTTAATTTCCAAATGTGTGGGATTTTCTGATTTTTCTTTGTTGCTTTGTAGTTGAACTTAATGGTGTTTGGAGAGCATATCCTGTGTGATTTAAGTATGATTTTTTTGAGATTTGCATTGTAACAGCATGTACTGAAATATATGTTATATCTATATGCATTTGAAAAGAGCATTTACTTTTCATTTATTGAGTCGTCTGTCAACTAGGTCAAATATATTAATCATGTTATTTAAATATTCTTTATACTTACTGACTCATTGCCTGCTTATTCTACCATTTGATGAGTGGTTTATTAAATGCATATGATTGTATATTTATTTCTTCTTTCACATTATTTTTGGATAATGCTGCTGAATGACTGCATTTATCCCTCTTAAATTCAAAATTCAACTTTTGTTTTTGGATGGATTCTCATAGTTTTTTATATTTATTCCTTAAATACATGACACCTTCATGCTTTTGAGTTACTTACATTTCTCTATGATTAATTTTTAAGGAGGGAGGCAGCAGCCCAAGCAACTTCTTCATTTGTCAGGGACTAAAAGTCAGGTCCATAGGTTCATTTTAATACATCTCCCAAGAACTCATTATCAATTAGTTATGGTTATTTATATACATATAAATAAATATATAAACACATATGTAGTAAAAAGTACTGACATTAAGTCATTGAGTTTTAGGTGTATAACATGCTGTCCTGGCTTATGGTTTTTTTTTGCACACAACAGTGCAACTTTTTAACCCATATATACTGTCCTGCTGAATGTTTTTATGGGAAAACTTACAAAATATAGAACTGAATTTTCAAAGCTATTGCTTGAACTTGTGATTGGCCTAGTGCCTTTCCATAAGTAGATGTTTCCTTGAATTGTGAAGCAATAATTGGACACTGGAGGGCTATGATTTGTGGGGCCTCTAAGTAAATTTTGTTTTAATGCAAAGCCAAAGTGGAGGGCTGTTAAAGGGTATCTGGAAATGTGGCTCACTGTATCTGAATGTAGTGGTTTTGTATGGAAAATGCATTTCCTTTGCACTAGGGCATAGCATCTAAAAAGTTGGCAATCTGTATAATCCTTGATGCTTCTGGATAATGTCATAATCAGAGATAAAGGCACATAAGTGTATTAACATCTCCAAACAGTGCACTGTGTTTCTTGCTTTTTTCAGTTTATTTTTCTGATACTTTATTGTGTAAGATTCTGTTGCAATTTAAAACCCATATTTAAGAGGAGTAATTTAGGTAATATATGACCAGTTGTGGATTTTCTGAGAAGCCTTTTGAGACAAAGTTACTGACTGACTAGTTTAGGATTGAAAGTTTTATGTGTTGCGACTGCTTCTCCTCCCCTAGTAGAATAGTTGGGAAATATATCAGGATGATATCTAAAGAATGATGGTGAGGTCAGTTCACTGTAGTGTGTCCATTTCTGGATGCTTGATGGTAAGTTTTAGGAATTTGAGAAACTATGTCTGAGAAGAGTTGGAGATTAGAGGTAGTAAGAGAGAAGGTTAGTACCTTGGAAATGTTTCAACAAGAACTTGTCTGGATGAAGTCTAAGGACAAAAATGCACCTTGTGTATTTTTTTAAATGTAGAAACTACTGATGCCCAGGTATATAAATGTATATTCAGTTCATTTTTAGTGTGGATACATGATTAATTTTAATTTGTGAAGGCATTTAAAAATATTAGGTCATCTAACCATTTAACAACCATAATTTATACATGTGTATTTAGCAATATCAACCTATCTCTTTAAAAAAGCCTTTATTTGAAAATGAATTAAGATAAAAAACACAGTGTGTGTGTATGTGTATATGTATATATAACAGTTGGTTTAGGCACATACACAAATAAGTAAGGTATAGAATGGTTAATCCTTAATCCCTCGAAATTAATAGGCAACTGAGCACTTGGTAGCCCATTGGTTATATGTTTGGTTTTGTGTTCCTTTTCCTAGGATATTGTTTCATCCTGACTTTGCAAATAGCTCTTTTGAGGACCTTAATTTATTCCATCCCTGATGGCAGAATGTGGACTTTCAAAACAACTCTGAATTTTCTTAGGTGTTCCATGATTTAGTATAAATTTATTTACTCATACCAAAAAGTAGTTTGCTTTTGTATATGTTGCTCCTTACTCTACTGGATTTCCATGGACTCTGGATTTGGGGATTAAATTACCTGCATTTGTGCTTTGTACATGTTCTCAATGCAATACTTTCCTTTGATCAGGTTCCTCTAAGGTAAATCTCCTATTTCAAGCCTCTGTATTGAACCTTGTCTTTAGATCAATGATTGCGCTGAAAAAATCTGATTGAATCAGGTAAGACTAACTATAGCTCTCATAGGTAACAAGTTGGCTACTCTAGCCTTATACATAATAACATGCTAATCCTGTTAATTATGATTATTCCTTTCTAGTTGATTGATTTCCAAAGTCTATTTTGATCTGAAAGTTGATTCTAAAATATTGTAAGGATTATAACTTGTTTTGTATTTCTGGAAGTATATCCTTAAAAGATTCATTACAAAAAATAATTAGTACCTTTTCATGTGCCTTATATGTTTTACTTGAAAAACTACACTATTGTATTTTGGGCTGATAGGTATTAAAGTCCTGGTTCTATATGCCTTAAAGCTTGTTTGTGGTTGTGGAAAAGCATCTGGGCAGTAATAATTCTTTATTTTCTTTTTTCTTCTCTCCTACTTGTCTGATCTCCAGAATGTTCAGATTAAATGCATGTTGCTGAGGTTTCTTTCATTTTTACAAAGCATTGATTTGTTTTTCTACTTTAGACTTGTGCATCACCAGCAAATGACAACAGTAGATCTGTTTGTAATATTGTTATTTCAATATGAATCTTTTGAAAGAGTGAATACAATCATTGGTCTGACCTGTCTTGTGAGATTACTGGGAACTGTTATTCATTGACGTTGACCAGAGAGATATGTTTTTCATTGTTCACTTGAAGCCTTTTTGTTAAAACCTAGACTCTCTCCAAAAAGGGGTAAGGGTCTATACGCTTAATAAATAAGTCAATATACTTATTTGAGATCACGAAGCAAAATATTTTTGTATAAACTTGCTCACCAAAGATATCTGACAGATCTATGTAATTTCTGCTGAACTAGCAATAAAAAAGGGGGCCCAGTGAAATTATCAGCTGCCTGGTAAACAGGACTGTGCTATGTGTAGCGTGATTCTCTAGAGATTAGTGTAACGCTCCCCCCCCCCCAACTTTCATACATCTTGGTGGCAAGAGAAAAAATTTGTACTTTTCCCTTTGTAACTTTTCTTAACATGGTGTCAATAAGCAGGTTTAGAGAGGGAGGATGAAAATTTTATGTTATTTTTAGATTATAAACATGCAGTGCTGTCCTCCTTCCTGGACCTTATATCTAGGCCGGTTAACACAGTCATTCTAATTTAGTAGTTCGTGGGTGTGTGGGGGGGTGTGTGTGTGTGTGTGTGATTGAAATGGATATACATCAATGTATGTATAGGAGTTGTTTCTAGGCACTGGATGTGTGGATGATAGCTGTTCTTGTTTTATCTATGTTTTCATTTTTCAATGTATTTATAATGAAAATTTCAATATATTAAAATACTTATAGGTGTATTTGTATATGTATTACTTTTATAATCAGAAAAATAATGACTGTAACTTGAAAACTAGGAAGAGAACTTCATACTTGAAGGGGTGAAAAACATAAAGCAAGTCCAAGTGATGTCTTGTTTCTGTTTTCTTCTTCTCTATGTAGGGAGCTATATGAAGGAGTACCTTAGCTTCCCATAAAGCTAACTTGAAATTCAGATAAGAACATTTAAAGAGCATAGAACTGTGAAATAGGGATGTACCTTGGAATTAGAAGAGATCTTGTAGGACCAATCCTTCCCTGAATAATTACTCCTTAAAAAAAAGCCTCTTACTGCCATTCTGCGTTTGTTGTTTTACCTGCTAGCTTTCCTGTGAAGCAGCATGTTCTTGAGGAGAGGGTCACATATTCCAGTTTTATTTTCCAAGGACCTGGTATATGGAAGGTCCTCAAGAAATACTTGCTGAACAAATAATTTCAATTCATGGATGCATGGAAGTCTACCCTTTCTAGCTCTGTATAGATTTTTCTGTTAGAAATATTATAAATTACTCAAGTGAATGATAGTAGGTCTTGTGAAAGTTTCAATCTTCAGGCCAGTGCTTTGTTTATTTTAAATACTCAATAAATGTCTGTCAACTACACTTCCCAGATAGTTAAACGAAATAGTGTGTGGAGTAAGACAGGGCCACCCAGAACACTTGAGTCACGATTACATTGCCTCCCAAGGAGCAGAAAACTGAACTCCACCTGTTGTGCTGGACTTCAGCTGTGCACTTACATTCAGTTCATAGCCTGAACATTTTTTGTGACTAACAGATTGAGCTTTAGGTAAATTTCTGGCTTATGATGATTCACTAAGAAGAATTTTAAAAATAATATAGCTGTTGTCTCAGAAAATAGTACGAAGCTTAAGTAATCAAAACAGCATGACATGTGAC
This sequence comes from Vicugna pacos, assembly GCF_048564905.1. Taxonomy (NCBI): domain Eukaryota; kingdom Metazoa; phylum Chordata; class Mammalia; order Artiodactyla; family Camelidae; genus Vicugna; species Vicugna pacos. The sequence goes on from NC_132988.1 coordinate 31,745,735, forward strand.
TAGGGTAGTATTTCCAATATACTCTCCCATAAATGCTTTATTTCTCAAATAGTAAATGAGGATGAGGAGGGTAAGCGTTTTCCTCAGGGTTACATAACTTGTCAGTGGTAAAAGCGGTTCTCCAACATAGGCTTATTGGCTGTAAACCGGGTCTCTTCACTAGTTTACAGAAAAAACGTTGATGCTGTTACAATTCTGAGAATGCAGGGAAGGCAGCAGCTGATTTGATTTTCTTCCTTAGTCCTCTCCTGTTTTTAGTTCGTGTGCCAGATATTATCAGCCTACAGTGATAAGAGAGAAACACACTTTGTAAAACAAAAAGCAGAGTCTCAGAAAAACAAACGTAGGAGTCTACAGGTATTTTAATCTGTTTGATATCTGTACATAGTGGCTGTCACATATGTATTGAATATGCTGTATATGTATATACGATGTGTATGTTTATCTGTATGGATGTATAACATCCATGTACATAAGAATATATATGAATAGAGAGCTCATTGCTGTTGAGGCCTCACTTCATCTTTGGTTGATGGGGCAACAATTACTGTAGCATGACAGCATGATAATTAGCTATCAAAAGTGAGTAGTTGTATGGATACATTTTAATATTTGAAGCTTTCTTAGATTACCCCGAGTTGTCTTCACATGAATAGAAAGGGAATAGCAATCTGAGAAGCAACCAGAAATTCTATGTTTTACAAGTGTGGCTTACAGTTTTTTGTATTTTAAAATATCTCATGAGTCATCCATCATGTAGAATGACTAAATGCAAATATATAAAAACCTCTGAGTTTTATTTGCTTTGAATTTTACAGTTTTTCTTGAAAATACTCAGTTTAAAATTCTATAAGCAAATCCCATTGTGTAATTGCACATATTTGCAAAGAATGAACACAGCATTTGAGCTTCAAGAAGACTTAGGCCTGGTGCCATTAAGCTGAAGAGATACTGCCGCTTAAGGAACTGGGACTAGCTCAGTATTCTTGTTAATGTCATGCCAGATTTCAGAATTCAGTCTCCCTTCCCAGCCTTAAAGGAAAATAACTTAACATAAAACAGTGAAAGAGTAATGCAATCCATGTAAAGATATTTTACAAGTCTCTAGCCATATCTAGCCCCAAAAGATTTGGTAAACTTTAAAATAGCAGGGATGAATTGATAGGAACGTAGCAATGGTTAAAATATAAAAATCCAACACTCATTGCAGCTAAGTAAGAAAATTTCGGAGAATTAAAGACGTATGTAGGTTTTCCAAGAGCCTGAAATGATATTGATAAAATAATAAAGGCTAACTTTTCCGTTCCTAAAACTCAAGAGTTGACTTCTAAAATCTAAATGAAGAAGGTATTATCTGTTTTTACCCCCACAACCTATTAACTATTAACATTGAAGTATTAAACTTCAGTGACAATTTCTATGTTTCTTTTTTTAAAAAAATCCTGATTTTTGAATGTTTCAGGGAAGGCAAATGTTCAATATACTATTCAGTGATATTAAGACATTTCTAATGACTGAAAGCACAGGAAGGATGTGATACCTATTCCAGCCCTTCTGTGGTACAGTCTGGACAGTGCCAGGATGGAAAGACAATGGAAGAGGTATTTGGGAAAGCCGCACTAACATAAATCTGAACTTCCCAGATCTATGTAACATTAGAGAAATAATATTGTTTAAAAAGAGCTGTTGGCTGATAAAAAATGAAGTGTCCTTAGCTTCTCCATATAGATCTCCTTAGCCTGGCATATATGGTTCTTTCTTATCTGACCCCAGCCTGTGTTTGCAGCCTCATCTCCTGATATTTCATCTACTGTGGCCGCGCACAACCACGTTCTGTACCCTGGATTCACCGTAGATCTTATGTTTCTATCTTTCCTGGATTGATATTCTGTCTACATTGCATTCCTTTCAAATATCTCTTCAAAGCTCCTATTCACTTGGATCCTCACCCTTCAACCCCCACTTCAAACATCATTGTCCATGTAGCTTCTCTACCTTCCTAGTCTAGGTTAATAGCTTCCATCTCTGTGTACCCACACCATGTTTTATATGATTCTGTTATATTTCACTTTATATAGGGTAGTTATTCATCAGTTTTTTAACTTGCCAATTAGAGAATTATGACAAAGTCTGTAATTTTCATCTTTGTGTCTTTCCATGTCTAGTGCCCTAGAAATTAGTAGGTCCTGAGTAAGCAATCCTATTTAGGCATAGTGTGTTTTAGACAAATATGTAATTTAAAGATATATGTTTTAAAAGAAGCTATGATGTTACAGTTTCAACATTGCTTTCTTCTAATCCTCTACTGCTTTTGTCATAGAAAGTTTGGAGGCTTGCAGTTTACTGGGGATAAATATATCTATTATCATAGTTCTAGTCACTGCATAGTTTTTCTTTTTAGATGTTTAATGATCTGTATATGTACATAATGTTGGAAAATTTAACTCTTTATGATTTCTTTGTAATTCTCATGAATTTAGAGTTATGTAAAATGGCAAAATTAACTGAGAAATTGTTTTACTTGGATCTGAATCTCTACAACTAGTTAAGATTTAAATTAAATCCATGCTTACCATTCTCCTTGAAATATAATACTTTATCATGTATCACTTCAAATGTTATTTAGTGATTTCTGTTTAACTGATTTACCATTACCCAAGTAATAACCCAATATTCAAATCAAATATTAATAAATGTATAGTTTCACTTATTTCATCTAATCTTTTTGTCTAAATATTTAAGTTGAGGTGTTTTGTTTCATATTGCGTATGGGTTAGGAATTCTACCTATCAGACATTTGGCTAACTATAGTTAACCAACTTATCTGTGTCTTACTACAGGATTTAGGGAAAAGTTAAAGAGCCTTAAGAAATATTCTTTACAAAATTGTCACAATTTTTGACAGTCATTTTTGACAATTGTAATTTCAACCATATTACATTTTCATTGAGTAGCACTGCCCCTATAATCTATCAGTTAGAATCTCCTCAGCACAGTTAGTCTCCTGCTAGGTTTAAGGAAGGTGTAAGAAGAACGTTCAGTGGTAAAGTAAATTTGAGGAAACTGTTAGTTAATTTTTTTTTTAACAGGATTTTTACTCACATTATTGTCTATGCCGGACTTCCCATATATTCTCATTATCTGTGGATTTCCAAAACATTTGGTATAATGTGAAGTATATTATTAGCTCATGTAATTTTTTGCGGAACATCTTAAGTATTGCTGTCATGAACAGATCTTGTTTCTCTCAATACATTTTGGGAAAGTTATTAAAAATCAACCGTCCTACTCCAGAGTTATTTCTTGGCTTCTTTTTCCCCCCCTTTCTCCTCCTCCTCTTCCTCCTCCACCCTCTCCTCCTCCTTCTTTTTCAGGGAGATTAATTTACCCATCAAATTAGGAGAGAATCAGATTCCATTCTTGAAATTGCTTTGTGTGTGTTCTTAATTTCAGTCCCTTAGATTTGTGTGTATCTGTGTGTGATTGTATTTTTGTCATTCCTAAAAAGTCACGTATCATGGGAACTGTAGAAATGCTGCTGATTGTCAGAAAAAAACATGCTGAGTCTAGGAAATATAGCAAAACATACAGAGAAGTCATGGTATAATAAGCTTCAAGGGTCAAATGTCTGAAACTATTTAATTTTCTTCAGTTAAAAATTAGATTTGATTAAATTCCACTTGCATAGTTATATTCATTTTCATTCTCATGTTTTCTCCATGGGAGTGGGAGGATGGGAAACAATTTATCACTCCATGGGGGAATAATCATTGGATTAAAGTCCAAGAGATCTGTGTTGCATGAAGACTTTATAAGGATTATTTGTCAAGCATAATTTAGCTAATAAGTCTATGATCATGTGCTAGTCACTTATATTTCCATGACCTCAGTTTTTTTCATTGGACTTAGCTCCATTTAATCTAACATTTTTTCTAATCCTGTGCTTTGACACTAGAATTTAAAATTTGGAGTGCTTTTGTGTCACCAGAAGAAACAAAAGTCAGTCTTTATTCAGCCGTTTTAGGGTTTATTTCTTATAATCATGCAGGTAAAGCTATCTGAGGGTATAATTATTTTTTCAACTGTGCAAAATATCCTGCATTGGGAACTGTCTATTTGTAGGCAAGAATATGCCTTAAAGATGGTTTCTGTGAACTCAGTAGATGCTTTTATGTATGGAAAACAGTTCAAGTTGGTTAGGGTGTAGATATTTGTGTGTGTGTGTTAATTTGTATTTTCTTCTGAATATTTAGTGACATAGTGCACCACAGGCAATAATAAAGAGCATAGCACTAGGAGGAGCCTGTATAGGAGCCTGAATTCTATGACTGTCTCTGCTTGTTGGCTCTGTGACTTGGAGCAAGCCTTTCAACTCTCACAGCCAGTTTTCCTGTGTGTAGAAAAGTGAAGGTGAACCTCATACATTTCATATCCCTTCTAGTACTATAACTCTATAGATATTTAAGAAGTACATTTTGCTCCCTCCCCACACTGATAGAACAGTGCCTATTTCACAAGTCATCTTTGGTAGAAGTCCTTAAAATTCTCAAAGGGCTGATACCCTACATAATGAGATAAAAGAAAGAAATAATATTTATAGACTATTACATCTTCTGTTCCAGATTTACCTTCTGAAAGTTTACCGAGCAAATAACTCCTCTTATCAGCGTACACTGTGGCTTCTGCAGCTGTACTGCTTACCATGCTTGTTCCAGGAACTGTCACAGCAACTGAGCATCATGATTTTTGACTTGGTTTGGAGGAAGCTGCCGAGTGACTGGAAATGAACTCAGCTTGGGAAGATTTATTAAGTCCGCATGTGAAAGGACACTTTAGTACTTTTCCCAGAGACCATGCTTATGCAGGACCATAATTAGTTTTTATTTCATTCTTTCTTGTTATAAAATAAACCCATTAATATAAGCCTCTAGAAATAGTAGTAAAATTAATTCAAGAGTATCGTTTTCACCCCAGGCTGCTTTATTTTACAAAGACTACAGTTAATAAATTGAGGATGTGAGAGGAGGTTCCAGTGGCCATATTTCTTTGTGTGCCTTGGACTCCAGGTAAGGACTTGGCAAGCAGGCATCAGTGGCTCTCTAAGGAAGAGAAGTCATGTGTGAAGATAAACCATAAATGTTACCCATTCATGAGGAATTAAAAACAGTGTACACAAATGATCTCTTTACGCTATCATCATCCCAGAGAAATGAAAAGAGAAATACAAAAAATTTTTAAAGGTACTTGTTTGCTTATATCACTGTCTTCAGGAATGGATGCTATTTCATTGACATCTTGTCCAATATTTCTTCCCTGGATCATTCTATCCAATAGAATTGTTGTTTCTGTCTCGTCTCTGCCTTTTTTTTTAAAGTAGATTCTTTCCAGAGAAATATGTCATGTTTATGTTTGTTTTGTTTGGTTTCCTATAAAAACAGGATGAATATTAGCCATTCAAGAATCTTTTTTTATCTAAATTTGAGTGCTTGTTGTGTCATTTAAGACCCCCCTTCCTATCTTCCATTACATTCACAGTACTCACTGTTTACTCTAACTCAGCCATCCTGATTTCAAGATTGAGTGTCCTGATTATTGTGGCCATGCTTGTGTACATGCTGTTCTGTCTCTCCATATAATGTCTTTCTGTTCTCTAATTTGAATCTCAAGAACTCCAGAATCACTGTTATCTGATCTCCTGTTTCCTCTTTCCAGAAGAGAAAACATATGTATGTGCATGTATTTTTATAGCTCTCATCAAACAATATTATTTGTCATTGATTATAAGTCAGTAGTAGTAATAGTCACTGACTTCCTTGTCTGTATTTTCCTAATTCACTCAGCTCCATGAAGGTCAGAATTCTGTCCTTCACATTTGTATTTTTTGTACCTAACATAGAGCCCCAAAATGAGGGACGTTCATAAGAATGGAGTAGATTAAATGAATAATGCTTGGATTTTTCTACAGTACGTAAGATATATATTTGATACAAAGACAAAGGACACTCAGTTCTGGTCCTGTGGTCTGTTTTTTTCTATTTTTGTTGTTAACCTATGTTTTAGAATTGAAGAAAACATATTGAGGTAATGAGATGTCATTAAAATTGCTTAACCCAGAGATTTTGAGGTAGAATTACCCAGGATTGTTTTTCCTGTGTGCTTAGAGTACTTCCAACATGTTCAGCTGGGAGAAAAAGACCAAAAGGGAATGGAAATACATATAACACTAGGAGGGATCCCTTTTAATAAGGAAGTTGGTGATTACCTGAACATCACTGTAAGATCCTGTTACTGGTTTGGATGCTTCCATGTACAAGAACAAAAACATATGAGGACTAGAAGCTTTTTTTATGCACTCCCACTTTGGGAAAGGATATGGAAACAGGGATATCTGAAAATCAAGGTCATGTACAGCTGGGGGCGATTTCCTTTATGGCTTCTGTGTGTCTCGTGTTAACATACACCATGTAGTTGGTGAGCGATCAAGAGAGGTACACAGTTGTTGGCTCTGGTTAAAAAATGCCTGTAACAGGGTTCAGTGAATGTGCTAAACCTATAGGCAGTTTCTGCAGAAAAATACTCTAGGTTTGGTTTTCTAAAGGAAATAAAGTTCAATGCAGTCTGCTTCACATACCCCTCTGCAATGAATAATAAAATGACTGTAATATAGATAATTTCTTCCCATATGGAAAAAATATAAGTATTTGTGTAGCCCTAGTCTAGTTGAAAGCTGCTGCTCAAGCTGTTTGTTTTAAATTTATATGCTGCTCTGGAAGATGCTGGATGATACCAAGTGGGGTAATTATTTTTATTTTTAAATATCTGGCCTTCTACCATATTATGTAGTCTTTAAATATGATACAAAAGCACATTTTCAGTGTTTTGATATATATTCATATATATCTAACTTATACGTGCATGCAGTACAATTTTCAGTGCTTATGAAATATATGGAAATCATATTCCTTCTACCTGGAGAAAGAGAAAGGAAGTGACTGAACTGGAAATAATGTCTAGTAGGAATGTGGAGCATGCAGTGCTATTGAATTGAGGATGACCCATAGAATAGGTGATACAGAACACAGCACAGAACAGAATGGTTAGAGGCAACAATATTATCTAACAACACTAGCTTGTAAGCATCTCTAAATGTGATTGGAACCTTGATTGAATAACCATAATCTGCTACTTATACGACAGGTTAACACAGAACGTATTTTCCATGTTTGGTTTTAAGGTCAAATTTTGTTTTCAGAATTAAGAAACCTTACTTTGGATATTTGGAGTATCGTATCCACAGTCAATTTATTTTCTGATCTTTGTCTATCTGGAAATCCAGCGTTATTTTAACTGCTAGCAGTTTATTGAACACTGACTACGTGCTAGCTGCCTACTGCTCTAAGTGCTGCAGAATGACTTTGGGAAATTATCGTTAGTGCTGTAAAAGGCGATTGCCAAATCTCAGTGGCCTAAGACGAAGATGTATTTCTCATTCATATCAGAGTTTTACTGGGTTTCAGGAGATGGTCATTCACATGGTAATCAAAGATGCTGGCTCTTTCCAAATGTGCTGGAAATGGCTAAGACAAAGAGAACAAAGCCCATACCAAATGTATTATAGCAAAACCTGGAAGGGGCATACATCATTCTGAATCACACTCTTCTGGCAGGAATGCAGTGGTGTTGCCCCAACCTAAATGAAAGGGAAGCTAAGAGAGGTAATATTCTTCATAGCTTATGAATAAAAGAATAGGATTGGTGAACATCGAGCTGTTCTTTGCCACATTAATATTTATTTGTGTAATTCTTACAGCATAGGTGCTATTACTATCCCCATTTCACAGATCAGAACACTGAGCCACACAGTTTCATACATATCCCAAGTTTTACAAAGAGAAAATGGCAGAGCTGAGAGTTAAAGCCATGAAAATTGTTGCCAGAGCTCAGATTTCTAATTATTATGGACATGAAGTTCAAATAAATGTTACTCAAATCATAAAAGACGCTTTTTTTTTTTACTAGACATTATTTTCTACTCTTTTCAAACTCAAGAGGGAAATTCTTCAGCAGATTACTTCAGGGCTATTTATCACTTCATTACAACTCCTAATCTTGGGCGTGAACATGTGTGTGTACAAGTGTATGTGTGTGTGCATTTTGAAATATATTCATTTTAGTTGCTGAATTTTACTCAGAGCCATCATTATCAATCACCTTCAACGTGATTGAAATATCTATTAAACACTATAATCATGCACTTAAATAATTTTAGATTGAAAAAGCCTTGAGAGGTGGGTAAATGCTAGTAGTATTACAGTTTTAGAAATAAATTGCGACTTAGGTTAAGTAATTTGCCCAAGTGACATCCCTGAGGGGTAATGCTATTAATCTCTTACTCTGGAGTCTGTGATTTTTAGCATGATGATGATCTTCTATAAGCATTTGTTTTTATATGTTTGTTACAAATCTCGGCAGTTTTGCTATTTGCATTGTACACTGCATTCAAGGTTTCCTATGTTTTTGCTATTATGGTTTTTAACCCAATTTTATGGGCTCCTTTTGGATAGTTGGCTGATATGTTGGCACCTGTAGTTTGTTAATGTAATGTAAATAGATATGTAGTGTTTCAACAAGTGTTGTATAATTATCGCAAGTTAGAATGCAGTTGGCTAGCATCCCCACTATTATGGGAATGTCCATTATTTACTGTTTCTCCTGCATCTTTAACTCTTAATGCTCTAGGGATTGATTCAGTCAGCTTTTGAACACAATGAGATAATCTCATCTTTTAAAATAACTTTAAATGCACCAAAAAATACAAATTACTTACGATTTCAGACCTATAAGTAAGCAGGGTATGGTATACTATCTTGAGCCCATTGTCCACCCTTCACCGGTTCAGTCCTGGACTCTTGTGGACAGTAGATGGTTTCTCACGTACCGTCTTCCAATTTCATGGCTTCAAATGCCATTTCTGCATCAATTACTTCCAAATTTACATTGCTAAGCCACACCCCCAGAACAATGACCTCCAGAGCAATATATTCAAGTGACGTCATCAACATGTTAAATATTCGATTCTTAATCCTCTCCCCAAGTTTTCCCCACCTCCAATTTTTTGTATCTTCATAGTCAGCACTACCAGTCTTCAGGCCAGAAACCTGTGTGTCGGCCTTTGTATTCTACTCTTACTAACTCATACCTCACATCCAATTACAGCTGGAAAATATCAGGAGATTGTTTTCTCTTTATCTACCTCTATTCTCTAGAAATGTTTTTTTCTGTATTGTAGCCAAAATGATCTTCTACAAACAAAATCTGGCCATGCCATTATACTGCTTAAAACCCTCTGAAGTCTTTGGAAGTGCTTAGAATTAAGTGAGAATAAGTAAACATGATATACAAGACCCCACATCATTTGCCCCTGCTTACATTAGAACTCATCTCCTGTCACCCTCTCCCTTCCTTCTGTTATGCATCAGACACACTGGTATTTGTTGTGTTTCAAAATGTGGCAAGATTTCCTAGTATTGGACATTTGCATATGTTTTTTGTTTCTCTCTCTGAAAGAAACATTCTTATTTTACTCTTCTCCTGGCTCCTACAACTTCCTTGTGTATCAGCATAAATGCTACTTCTTCAGAGACATTTTTGTAGTGAATACAAATCCCAGGCCAAAACAGTGTTGATTTCTTGCTTTAGCAGGCAGTTAACTGGGCTGATCTTAAATTCCACACTGTCCTCCTTGGCAGTGGGCAGCGGCCAAGATCCCTGTTCCCTCCTTTAACCTTAGCCTGCCTGACACCAGTGTGCCTGTGTATGCAGGGTTCAGGGACCAGCCAGGAACATGGGCTTAGCCTCTCCTGCTCTCTCCTGAGATAGCCCCCCTCCACTTTGCAGCTGCTGTAGGAGCCAAGAAGTCTTTCCTCTGACTCCTCAAGCCAGTAAGAGATCAGGCTTCTGTCAAAGAGTTGGTCTTCACGGAGGTGACTCCATGCTTCCCTCAGGAGGAAAGTTGTAAACGTGGGGAACTCGACAAGTGCTGTTCATTTCCTTCTGCCAATGTGTTTACTGCTTACCAGTTTCTACCTGCTTCTCCTTTGCCTCTAGGCATGCATGTATCTGTGTGTGTAAATACATATTTTAATCAGTGTTTCCCATTGTTTTCTGTGGGAGGGTTTGTCTGATATGAGCTATTCCACCATTACCAGAAGCATAACTTCTGTGTTCAAACAAATAGGCAAAATTATTAAATACCAGTTGTTTGTCAGATATTCTGCTAAGTGGTAGCAGTCAATATGGTCTGTCAGCTGAAGGATTTATGTTCTATTTTTGGAGAGACATTAAATAATTACCCACATAATTAATTGAAATTGTCAAAAGGGATATGAAAGTGAATTTCAGGGGACATGAGACTACATACCAGAGAAAACTTACTTCCCTAGTTGAATTAGAAAAGGCTTCTAGAGAAATGAAGTATTAACTAATATTAGAGAGTTCTTAAAAGTTAACTACTTAGGAGGTCAGGGTCAGCTAGAGTGGAGAAAGCATTTCATGTAGAAAGAATATTGGAATGGAATTCTCAAAGCAGGAAAGAAGAACCTTTGGAAGAATGTCAATGTGACCAGAGTTTAGAGAATGAGGAAAGAATAGTGATGTAGAGTTTGTTTTAGGAAAAATAGTGTTATTGAAGCATTTTAAGTAGGAAAGTCATTTGTTCAGGCTTGTGGCTTTACTACAAAAAAATAATATTTGAATGTGTAACTTCTAAAAATTTAATATGAAGATTTATGATACTAAAGAGTGAAATTGTAAACTGTATTTTAAATTGTCCTTATAGGGTAAGCATTTTTCCTGCCTAATTAATTTGTACAAACATTTTATCAAGTACTTAGTATTCCAATGAAAGTATGCCCTGTAGCTTTTTTCAACTTTTTAAGTTTTATTTGATTATTTTCAAATTAGCCGGTTCACATCATGCGCCTATGAATATCATTGTACAAAATTCTTTCTGACATTTAGAAAGTTAAAGGTATCTTACCATATACCTTGATAATTTGAAGATAAAGTTGCTTGTAATATAACATTATTGAAGAAAACTTTTAAACATCAAGTAACTGAACTAAATGTTTTTAAATGAGTTGCTTTAAATAAAGCACCACTTCTATAGATTTCTGTCAAGTATCCTTGTAAATGACTTCCGTGAATAAAACTATCATCAAAATATGAAAGTTCCATCACAGATCACCCTGTTTCTGGGGAAGAATCTTGCAGGATGCCACAAGATGCTTTTGAGCATTAAGTGTTCCTTAACATGATGACATTTGTGATTATATTCACACAAATTGCTTGAAAAACTCCAAATACCTTAATTACTTCACAGCTGCAATATTTTCAAACTCGTTTGAAGGTTTTCCAGGAAAAGTGCACTTTATGTCTGATTAAGAGAGCTATCCCAAGTGGAAACCATGGTTTGGCTTGCTTTCTGTTAAATCTGTGCGTGAATGAAAACTACAGCTGAGGGTGATTATAAAGAGACTGTTTGAAACGTAAAGAGACAGTAAGTGTTCAAGTGATCAAGCAATTACCGAAAGTGCTGGCATGATTGTTCCTAGATCTTTTGTTGCATTAAATGAAGAATTTTTTTTCCCCGTACTGTACCTCAGTATAGTACTTTGTCTGTGTTCTCAGCCGACTGTCACCTTCATCGACACAAGCATAAAACTGGTTTAACAGAGCTTCTGGGCAAATATATGATGGATCCAGTTCTTAGAGCTTCCTGTCTGTAGGTCTGTAGGTAATGCTGCAGTCATTTTGGATTAGTGATAAACGGTCATGAAATTGGAAACAGGTTCCTCTGGCTTTTCACAAGAATCTGAAAAAAACACAAATACGTGCACCCAGAAAGTGTGAGTCCAACTCAAACATCATAAAATAATACACAGTGCATGCGTAACGGCATGTCGGCCCATGTGAACCTATTAAATGACGTTGCCTGATGCCAGAGTCAAGTATGGTTTCAACATCCAAGTGTGTAGAAATTTGGAGCAGTCTTAGCTTGCTTCAACTAATGGCATAGCGTTGTGTTGACCCTTGTGATAACAGAAAAACATGCTTTACTCTCTTTCCATCAGGACGGTTAATAAGGGATGCTTTGCATTTACTGCCCTTGGAGATACAGACTATAAAATGACAACACCAGCAACAGTAATGGTGTTAAACCTTTAAAGTGTGTCAGGAGATTTCCAAATATTACCTCATTTAATTCTCACTATTAATTATTTTGCTGTTATCCCCATTTTGAGGTGGAGAAAGCTGTCTCTGGACTATTACATAGCTAACCCATGGCCATAGAACCAGTGAATGGCGATGACTGATTTAACATAGCTTATTTGAGATCAGACTGCTGTTGAGTCAGAAGTCCCTGCCCTGGAGAACATCCCTGTGCTGAGAATACCAGGCATCTCCTGATGAGACAGCTCAGCTTCCTTCTGTAGACATCACACCCCACTTCTGCCTGTAGAATGAGGTCTGCAGGCAAGAATGGCCTTGTAGTAGGTCCCTGAGGGCACTTCGATGATGTGAGGCCCCATTTCGTTGCTTTTTGCCGCAGAAAATACTGTTGCTTCTTATAGCTCTAAACTGTCCAGCCCACAGAAGCACCATCTCAGAAAATGTATAAATAGGGTCACAGCAGTCTTCAACTTGTGGTGATGCCCCCGTCATCTCTTTATTCAGGTGTCTCCAAGACCAAAATGTTGGAAAGACAACAAATTAATACTTAGACTCTGTAACTCTCCACAACATCCAATTTAAAGGGATCCCCTTCTGTGTTATTCTACTTCATCAACCAAGCAGAAAACAGATCCAGCAGGGAGCCTCCCTGGGAATGGATACCAAGATATTCACCTCTAGTTTTAAGACTTTCTATTTCTTATTAGGGAAATTGGACAATAAGGAGCATCGACATCTAGGACTTTGGGAGGTGAAGCGTGTGAAATGTAAGACTCGGAGGCTTTCGGCACATATTCAAATTTGGGAGGTAGCCCTTCCGTTCACTCTGACTTGACCATTATAGAAAAATTATTCATCCCCATCATCACCTCTTATGAGATCCTATAAAAGATTTCTGTTTCCATGAGGAGGTAGAAGTGTGAAGGATTTGATGCCTAAGTGGTCATTATTCCAAAGGTGGAGTAAGCATCTATTAATACATAGTTTCAAGGGTGAAAAGAAACCCACCCCCTAACTCCTAGATTCATCTCTCACCTGCTCACAGAGATCATAAATTATTAAAGTTAATTACAGGGTCAGTCCTCTGATTTAAGGCTCCTTGTCAGGGGTTAAAATTCAAATGCACCTGGGAAAGACAATGCACTAAGCTTTGTAAATCACAGTGTGATGAGTTAACCAGATCTTTTCATGAAGACATGTTTTGATAGAGCAGGGCACTAAACAGAGATGAAGTGTGTGAGCACAGGACTGAAAAAGGTCAGGGATACATCAGGAAGGCTTGGAAAGGCTTCACAAATCCATGAGAATCTCTTCATCTGCTGACTCTGAGTGACAAGGTCACTGCTCATAGTGACAGAGACATTGCGGTGAGCCTAACCAGAACACTAGCCCTTCACAGCTGCCAGTCTGGAAAACATGATGTACCACAGGGCAGGTGAGCATTGTCTCCAACGAGCAGCCCTGAAAATAAGAAGTGTTAAGATAGGCTCCATGCAGGATGCAATCCCCCTAAATAATCAACTGATTTGAGGAGGAAGGAAGGAATCTGAGAAATCATTTATTCTGTGTATCTCATCAAAAATTGTTCTCTCGCAGACACTTGTGAGGCTATAAATCCATGACCGGAACACAAGTGAGTAACAGTTCCTCATAAGCAAGGCCCGTGTGTAGGCTCTCTGTTTTTGAGATTTGTTCAGCAATGACAGCTCTGGGTTAGCACACTAATCACCACCCCAGATGAAATGACCTAATACCAGTAAGGGGCTCCTTTCATCATAATAGCCCTCCACCTTGACCTTGCATCGACAATGAATCACATTCCAAATGTTTTAGAGAGATAATATTTTGTTGATGATGATGCTTAAAACAAACAAAACTCATGGCTACTATCTGAGCACAGAGGTTTGTTCTGGCATTTTCCGAAGTATGTGAGTCTCTGAAGCCTCTTTATACAGAAACTGTTCTGGTACATGTGGGTTGTCTGAACGCAGCCAGCTTGTGCTTACTGAAAGAGTCGTAAATTTGACTTTCCTCACTTACAGTCTCATAATATCTCAAAACAACACTACACTCGTGTAACAGTTTTACCATTTAATGTTTTGTTATGCCACGGAAACAGGGAGAGACATGATTGATTGGGCATTGTGCGCATGACACTGAGTCATTGACTTGGGAGAAAACTTGAGGAAAGGTAAACAAATTAATCAGTTTGATTCTACCGTTTATGCTGAGGCATAATACAACAGCGCTCACTGCAAGAGGAAATGGTGAAAACATGGAGTGGCCTGGGGAATACTGGAGAAAAATGTAAGGAGCTCTGCCTCCTTGTTTACCGCTACCAGTAGCAGAGGAATTTTCTTTGTATTAGTTGTGTAATATATCCAAAGTCTGGCTTGATTCTGTACCCCACACTCCTGTACTAGTATGAATTCTGTAAGCAATTCCACCTTCCAGACTGCCCAGGCCTGCCTTCTACTCTGTGACTTTTGGGGAAACTTAGAGACCAATAGTCAGAAGAATGGATTTACCTAAGAAACACACTGCCTGTTTCATGGTAAAGCTCATGAGGCCTCTAAAACAGTCCCTTCTGCAGAGTTCCGTAAAAATTACTGAGTCAGTGGATCAGTAAGCTGCTTCTATCGTTTCTGTTTCATTTTCCTTCAAGATCTTAAAAAAAACATACATTTATGTATTAGTCTTAGCAATTGAATTTTATCCCTTTGTATATCATATGGTGAAGCTAACATTTTGACTATAGAAACATGCGTAAAAGGGTTGCTTCACAAGTGTTTCAATGCTTCAGAAATTGCTGTCACAGAAAAATGTAAGTAAATACGATTTAAAAATACAATATGAAATAGATTTGCTAAACTTTGTATATGAGTAATTAAATTACTTTAGGTCATTTTGAGCTTGAGAGCTTACTAATTCCTTTCCAAATTATTACCTAATTTGGGGCCTTCAACAAACATGTGGGGCAGATGCCTTTTTAATCTAAAGAGATAACTGACATTTCAAAATGTGTCACTAGTACATGAGACTCAGGACTGCCAAGGGAAATGGATAAATAGCAGTATGAAGACCTGAACCTAGGCTGTCTGACTTTAACTATTAAAAATACTTTAATTTTGAACACAGTCTTGTGTGTGTCAAAATACATAATTGGAAAATAGTTTGTACTAAGGTAATTAGCATAAATTCATCTCATGGTGTACATATATTTTTTAAAGCATAAACTAAAATTATATAGATGTGTGCCTTTCTAATATGTATATACATGCATGTAGATATATTTATATACATACATTACAGAAATATATTCTATATCTTTGTATGTGTATCTTTATCTGTCTATAGATAGTAGATACAATCTTCTAGTCTAAAAGTTGACATTGAAGTGAAGTCTGCACTGTGGTAAGCTGCATTCTTCATGATTTAAAGTTACTAAGTACTATTCAGAGTATTACCATTTCAGAGAATTAATGAATAGAGATATGAAACTATCAATTCATTTATTCAGAAAACTTAATTTCAAGATACAATAATCTTATGGCAATATTTAAAAATATAACATACCTAGTTTTTAGTAAAGAAAACTCCATTTTGTTAAGTGTAATAATCTACCTATTGTCAACTGAAAAGAACTGGGTCTAGTTGCCCCAAATACAGGTTAGAGGTCAGACAAGCCCATGTTCGTGGAATGAAGTATCATAAACTTTCTGATGAAATTGAAGATGGACAGAAAGATTTCCGTAATCTTCTGTTTTCATGAACAGTTACAATCTGTATGTGTGTGTCATAAGAAAAAAAAAATGAGAGGTAGAGCTTCCAGTTTTTACATTAGTAGTTTCTAGGGGTACAACAAATCTAGGATTATGGTCTCATCAATTACAGTTTTCGGAATGCATCTTTAAGCTATATTCACCTTGGCACGTGGACAAATACATCTAAAAGGAAAATTGGCTTGTTAGAAGTGCGGAGTAACTTTTCTCTAAAGAACTCATGACACTGTCTTAGGATTTTGTATGTAAAAGAAATCAAAGAAGGAAGCACATGGGACATACTGCTAGATGCACTAATATTTGCTTAACCTTAAAATTGACTTTGGAAAGAACAACTTCCCAGGGAATATGGAACCCTTGAAATAAATGAGCCAACATGTTCAGGAAGAAGCTGTGTGACAGGCTTTCCATAGCTTTGACCTCAGATGTAAACATGAGGCCAAAGAGCCGCCTGGTGTTCCTGGAACCCAGACTTACCCAAGTGAACAAATTTGCTATGTTCCCATTTAGAGGGCAGTGGATATTAAATAGAGAGCCCAAAAGCAAATAAGGCGAGATGGAACTTGAACTTTGTTACATGAGTATGTTTCTAAGAAAGAATGTTCTTCCCCAATAGTAAAAATTTAATCCATCTGTGGGGACAAGAACCATAAAGGAAAGTGCTTAAGCATGAAGGAGCTTCGATTTATATTTCTACTCATCTCCTAGGTCTGCTTGGGATTCTGAGACTTGGCAGACGGGGTGGTGTCATCTTGGTGGGCTATAGTGGAGATTTACACTGTCTGTCTCAGCCAGCTTTCAAGTTTTATTTGTGCCGTCTGGGTTCTCAGCAAGGCTGTTCCTCAGCCTCAGCAGGTTAAAGGCTACAGCAAGGCGCTCGGTGCACCAGACAACAGCGAGAAAGCGGATTATGATCATGGGGTTGGGTTCTTTCTGGACAGATGCCTTTTCTGTCTTTCTGCACGCTTTGGTAAACTGAACATTTAACTTCCTTTGTTTTGAGTTATGTAATCCCTCAGGAGATTTAGCCAGCGGAATGTTAACCCTTTCTACCAAAGCAAACTCTTAGCTAACCTCCAATTTTCCCTAAGGAAAAAACAGAGTTCTCTAAGCTCCTTTAGGAAAGGTTAGCTTTGGGTCACTGAAACTGGCAGAGGAACACTGTGCCATGAATGACACATCATGAGTGATTATGGAAGAGCTAAAAAAGGAAACTAATTGATGGTATAATCAGTGCGTATCAAAAAAAATCACCTGTTTCTAATACTTGCTTTACATATATATTTTTTTTCTACTCAAATTATATTTCAAAGAGAAAGATAGACACTGAAGCATGTTTGCACCAGAAAAGCACCATTTTAGGGCCTAACTGTAAAAATATATTCGTTAGTGAAAACTGAGGATTTACATTGGAAAATTACATGAACATTTATACTTTAATATGAATGATGCTGATAAAGTAAATACTTGTAAAGTGTTAGTAATACCACAATATTATAACTGAAGTTGTGAAACACCAATATAGGAATGCCTACTTAATGTTCTCCAAACCATGCTTCTTAAGCTGCAGGAGCAGAAACCCCGTATTCTTAGTCCCAGTAATTGCTATTCGTGATTGAATTATGTACATGTAGGAAACTCCTTACCTAAAGATGGTTTTGGGGAGCCAAGTAAACCAGGGATTGCAATGAACTAGTTTTACTGTTACTGTTTACAACAGTTTAATGGAGTGAAAGATTAAGAACTCAGCAACTCTGTTAAGAGTCTTAGCCTTGCAAGAAGAATGTTGCTCAGCATTGACCGAGGTCAGCAAACAGCCTAGTGTGTTCATCGGCTGTCTGTGTCCTGGGTTGCCTTTAATTTATCCTTTCTTAACTTGAACCCCAGTTGCTTCTTTCTCAGATCCTGACGTCTGTTACAATTAGAAAACGTTAGTCAGCTGTGCAGGCTAAGCTCTTGTGAGGTTTGTGTGTTGTTTTCTCCACTGATACAAGGTCATTACACTCTAATTGTGTGGTTTAAGTGTGACTGTGTATGTAATTCACTCTATATTAGTTTGTTTCACCGTGCCTTACCATATTATAGTTATTATAACATTCTTTATTTGCTTTGCACAGATCTCAATTTAATAGCTATGTCTAGAAGTAGACTAGACTTTGGGTTCTGTGCAATGAGGAGTCTTGCATCTTTTCCCATGATTGTATTTGTAGCACCTTACGGGTGTTTAGCACATGTAAGCCCTCAAAACATTTGGTTGAATGAAGAAATAGACCAAGATCCACAAGTTCGGTGATTTTTTATTTCTATTCCAATCCTAATCTGATAAATGTCTTAGATACAATTAGGCTCATCTAGTAAATATCATGTCAGATTATAAATATAATACTTTCCTTTTGCTGTGACTTTGCGGTTTCTTTCCAGATAAATACATCTTACGGTCAGATTCCTATGTTGAAATCATGAGCTCAACCAGCTGAATGACCTGAGAATTTTACTCACCCTTCCTCTCAAATTATGATAATAAAACATATTAAGGCTATTGTGAGGATTAAGTGATTTCATACATGGCACAAAGTAAATGACAAATAGGAGTTCTTACAAGTGTTACTATTATATTTGTATCAGAATTAATGTTAGGATTCATATTATTCTCATGGAATAAATGTTTGCTCCTTGTATCAGTCTTTTTTGAAGTGGAGTCTGAGAACTCCAAATAATTAAAAGTCTGTCAAAATGGATTTTCCTTTAATAAATATTTACAAATTAGTCTAGATTAAGGCGTTAGTAAAGGATGCAGCAGTTTTTTTTACAATAAGTTAGTTTTCAGTATATTTATCTCACCCTCCTTGCTTGAGTGAAGCTACCTGCTATAGCAAGATGAAAGTAGTTTTAGTTAGCAGGGCCATGTTTAAATTGTTATGGAAGAAACTGATCTTTTATTGTGGAAATTGGAAGTAATATCTGAGCACATGTATTGGCAAAGCCTTTGATTCCTCTGTTATTTTATTTTTTATAACCAGTTCACTCTTCCATTTGAGTATAAACATTATCACTAAAAGTCCATTTAAGAAGGGGTACAAGGGGTACTTCATAACTTTCAAAATATACTTTGACGGCAATTCCCCCAGCTGTGCAAATAAGAATAGACTTATTTCCTCGGGTGATAGAAATAATTTAGGGGTGAGGAATTAGTGAATAGGCTATTAGAGTTGGGAACAACCTTACACGTTATCATGGGCAGAGATGGCAGCTACATGGCACCATTGCCGCACGTACCGCAAGCCCGTGTCCATGACACTCATCCACAGTGAGTGTGGAGAATCTGTTCCTGAGCCCAGATGCATCTGTTCTCAGAATTTCTCTCACACCAGTGCCCCAGACATCCACAACCAACTGATCAAAGTTGCTACTGGAAATGAAACCTGTTTTGCATCCCTGAGTCCTTGTTGATCTCTTTCTGTTTACAAACATAACATTGAAAACCTGAGACTCCTATTTGACTCTTTCCATGTCACAAAATTATTTATAGTAACTTATTTGTAAATAGTTTATTATAGTCAACAGGTTTTCTGACTGAGCTTTTTTTTATCTTCTATTGCAATACCTGGAGAAAATAATCATGTGTGAATAAAAATGGGATGTTAGTTAGCAACAGGCAAAAAATGTCCTTGATCTACTTTGATTCTTACAAATTAATTTCCAGGAAACTCCAGGTATGTTGCAATAGGCAGATAGGTATATCGGGGTGAGAATTCATTTAGCTGTAGGAAATGATGGCGTAACCACAGCGTGTGAGGAAGCCATTGGTAAGTATGGGAAGGGACTATGTACAGTTAATAATTCAAATGGAACACTGACAGGTCGTCTTATTTTTGAAATTTATTTGAAAAGCTGCCTTTGGTATTGGGTTTTACTACCAATCCCACACGTAAGGAAGATTGTAGAAAGTTTCGCAAATGTTTGGAAAGCTTTCATCAAACTTGGTCCAAACTTAGTTAAGTGTTTCATCAATGTAGGTTTATTTTCATAGTTTAATATGAAACTAGCAGTTTTCAGTTTTTTTTATGACTTGAAATGTGCATAGATTAAGTCCAGTTCAACTAAATTTTGTCTTTAGAGTGTATTAGAAGTGTTCAAACTCAAAATATTTGTGAAATTCTGAAACATTTCCTTCATTTCTTTGAAATTATATTTCTTTGTCTATGTGCAAACTAAACATTGCACAAAATAACTTTTTTCCCACACACACACATACCATTTGAGACATGCTTAAAGATTTTCCTGGTAAAAAGAGTATTGGCTACCAGAAATGCTTTGCTCCATCCCCTTGTCAGTCCTAACTTCCTGAATTTAATTCTTCTTCCTGAGAGGGGGAGTCACTCTATCAGTTAACATGTGGAGATCAGTCAGCCTCTGGATAGCAAGCAAACCAAGTGCTGAGGTGTAGGAGACATTAAAAAAAAAAATCAGATTTCTAGTAGCTAGTGATGTGCATGGCAAAATACCAGAAATTACATTTGAGACCACAAAACAAGAGGGAGTTGGGATGGTTAAATATCCGATAATACTCAAATATATAAATATTCCAGACTTTTGCCACATTTCAACAAATAATCTTTAAGGCCCAGGACATTTGCTAACTTCAAAGGTAAATTCAGGCATCTCTTTTAGTGAATCCAGACATAGAACGTAACTGCAGAATGATGTAATAGTCAAAAATGTGCAGGTTGCCATTAGAGATAAGGTTGTGAGGATGTGTGTTTAAAATGACTGGATAGTGGTTACAGTCAATGTAAATTCTATCTTTCATTGGATTTCAAAACCTATTAGAAGCTTTGCCTGTTTTTATTTCTGGATTTTTTTTGTTGTCATACCAATTGGAATCCTTTTCTAAGACTGGGCTTTTCATGCACATCTGAACATAGTTACCTAGAGATGTACTAGGTATCTTCTCAATCAAGAGACTTGTCACTTTGTATCTTGGAAACAACAACAAATAAAAATCCATGTAATTGCTTCATAGATTATCAACACTATTGTAGGATTTTCTGAGGCTTCTTTTGAGAAAGACCAGAAATAGGATATATGTAACACATATTATATATCACATATATATATATATGCCTTTCAGCTAATGATAGTTATTGAAATTATTCAATAATTCTAAAGTAGACAAATTAAAAATTTTCTTCAATTTAAAAGTTTTAATCCATGCCAGAAACTTTGAATCTACTGGTATTCTGCTTAACCTCCTATATGATATAATTTCATACTTAATTCTACATAAGGGCCTGAATGTCATTTCACTTCTGGAATTACGCTAAAGCAATTTTAGACCATTCTCATTTGTTTGCTTTTTTTTGTTTGTGCAAACAAAAGATTTTCTTACCCTTTAAGGATGTTGCTTTAATTTTTATAGTTTCAGAAGGTAGCAGAGCTTCTTAGAACACTATTTTAGCAGTACGGAATCAGGCATTCTATTTAGTATGGACTGATTATTGGACTACATTTCTGTTTTAATAAAACTAGCTATGAGGAATTCTGAAATCATACTGACTGAACATCTGTAAGTTCTTTAGGGTAACCATTTCTTTTTTCTTTTTTTTTCTTTGAGGAAACTACCTTGACCTAAACTCTAAATACTTTGAAGGCAAAAATTCAACTTTATTGACATACACTGACATAAAACATAAGTCCTAAATTTAAGGTGTGCAGTAGGTTGATTTGATGCATTAATATATTGCAGACTGGTTACCAGCATAGCATTAGCAGACATTCCATCATGACATATAATTACCATTAATTCTAGGTGGTCATGGTAGTTAAGATCTACTCTCAAGTGTATAATACAGTATTATTAGCTGTAATCCCTGAAATTTGTTAATCTTACATTGGGAGTTTTATACCCTTTGACCAATAGCTCCCCATTTCCCCCATTCCCCAACCCCTGGTAACCACCTATCTACTCTTGTTTCTCTGAGTTCATATTTTTAGTGTCCATAGAAGTAATATCATACAGCATTTGTGTTTCTCTGACTGACTTCACTTAGCAAATGTTTTCAAGCTTCATCCAAGTTGTTGGTAAATGGGCAGTATGTCCTTCTTTCTCACAGCTGAATAATATTCCATTGTATACATAGATACATAATAAAAATAATATTTATTATTTACATATATTTATATCACATCTTTATGCATTTAGCCATGGACAGACCCTTGTGTTGTTTTCGTATCTTGGCTATTGTGAATAATGCTGCAGTGAATGTGGGAGTGTGGATATGTCTGTAAAGATCCTGATTTCAGTTTCTTTGGATATTTAGCCAGAATTGGGATTCCTGCATCGTTTGATATTTCTATTTTTTATTTTGGGGGGAAACTTCATACTGTTTCCTACAGTATCTATACCAACTTA
Source organism: Vicugna pacos (assembly GCF_048564905.1). Classification (NCBI taxonomy): domain Eukaryota; kingdom Metazoa; phylum Chordata; class Mammalia; order Artiodactyla; family Camelidae; genus Vicugna; species Vicugna pacos. Next base: position 31,768,160 of record NC_132988.1, read on the forward strand.
AATTCCTATCAGTAAGTGCACAAGGGCTGCCTTTTCTTCACACCGCCACCAACCTTTGTTATCTCTTGTATTTTGATGATAGCCATTCTAACAGGTGTGAGATGATATCTCATTGTGGTTTTGATGTGCATTTCTCTGATGATTAGTGATGTTGAGCACATTTTCACGTACCTGTTGGCCATTTGTGTGTGTCTTCTTTGGAAAATTGTGTATTTATTTCCTTTGCCCCTTTTAAAATCAGATTGATTGTTTATTTATTTTGCTGTTGAGTTGTATGAACTTTTTACATGTTTTGGACACTAAGCTCTTACTGGATGTATGGTTTGCAAATATTTTCTCTCATTCCATCCCTTAAAAAGGGGATATTTTAGTTTGTTTGTTTCTTTTGCTGTGCAGAAGCTTTTTAGTTTGTTGTGGTCCCACTTTTTTTGTTTTTATTATTTGTGCGTTTGGTGTCTTATCCAGGAAATCACTGCCAAGACTAACGTCAAGGAGCTTTCTCCTTATATTTTCTTCTAGGAGTTTTATGGCTTCAGGTCTTTAAGTCTTTTATACATTTCAAGTTCATTTTTGTGAGTGATGTAAGAGGTTTCCAATTTCATTCTTCATGTGGCTATCTAGTTTTTCCAGCACCATTCACTGAAAGGACTTTCCTTTCTCAACTGAGTATTTTTGGCTCCCTAGTCAAATATTAGGTGAACATATAAGTAGGGTTTATTTCTATGCTCTTCTTTCTGTTACATTAGTCTGTGTGTCTATTTTTACACCATTACTATACTGTTATGGATATTATAGCTTTGTAATGGAGCTTGAAATCAGAAAGTGTGATGACTTTGGCTTTGTTATTCTTTCTCAGGATTGCTGTGGCTATTCAGGGTCTTTCGTAGCTCCCATTATAAACTTTAGGATTATTGTCTCCATCCCTGGAAAACACCTTTGGAATTTTGGTCAAGATTGCATCTATAGATGGCATTGGGTAACATGGACATTTTAACAATATTAACTTTTCCTAACCATGAACATGGGATGTCTTTCCATTCATTTGTGTCTTCTTCAGTGTCTTTTATGAAAGTATTGTAGTATATAGATTTTTCACCTTGGTTAAATTTATTATTAAGTATTTTATTATTTTTGGTACCACTATGAATGGGATAGTTTTCTTAACGTCTTTTTCAGATATTTTGTCATTAGTGTGTAGAAACTCAACTGTTTTCTATATGTTGATTTGTATCCTGAAACTTTACTGAATTTGATTTGCTCTAGCAATTTTTAGTAGAGTCTTTAGTTTGCTCTATATAAGATCATATCACCTTCAAACAAAGACAGTTTTACTTCTTTCTTTCTTATTTGGATGTCTTTATTTCTTTTTCCTGCCTGATTGTTCTGACTAGGATATCCAGTACAGTGTTTTATAGGGGTGGCAAGAGTCAATATTCTTGTCTTGTTTCTGATCTCAGAGAAAAAACGTTCAATCTTTCACCATTGAGTATGATTTTTGACTGAGTTTGTCATATATGACCTTTACTGTGTTAAGATATGTGCCTTCTATATTCAGTTTGTTGAACTTTTTTATCATAAAAGGACATTGCATTTTGTCAGATGTTTTCTTCTGCTTCTATTGAGATGCACATATGATTTTTTAAATCTTTAATTCCATTAATGTGTTATATCACAGTTATTGATCTGCTTATATCAAAACATCCTTGCCTCCCAGGGACAAATCCCATTTGATGGTGGTGAATGATCCCTGTAATGTGCTGTTTAATTTGGTTTGCTAATATTTTGTTGAGAATTTTTATGTCTATATTTATTAGGGACACTGTTCTGTAATTTTCTTTTTTTGTAGTACCTTTATCTGGCTTTGATATCAGGGCAAGATTAGCCTTGTAAAATGAGTTTGGGAATATCCCCTCTTCTTCAGTTTTTTGGAAGAGTTTGAGAAGGATTGGCATTAATTCTTAAAATGTTTGATAGAATTCACAGGTGAACTCATCTGGTCTTGAGTTTTTCTGTGTTGGGAGCTTTTTTGATTACTGACCCAATCTCCTTACTTGTTACTGATCTGATTATGCTTTCTATTTCTTCATGATTCAGTGTTGGTAGGTTGTATATCTCTAGGAATGTATCCATTTCTCCTCAGATATCCAACTTATTGGTATATAATTGTGTGTAGTAGTCTCTCATGATCCTTTGTGGGCATCAGTTGTAATGTCTCCTCTTTTGTTTCTGATTTTATGATATGAGTATTCTCTATTTTAGTCTAGTAATATATTTGTCAACTTTATCTTTTCAAAAAACCAGGTCTTAGTTTCATTTACCCTTTTTATTGTTTTTCTGATCTCTCTTTCTTTTGTTTCTGCTCTGATCTTTGTTATTTCCTTACTTCTGCTAACTTTGGGCTAAGTTTGTTCTTTTCTAGTTCCTTGAGATATAAAATGAGGCCATTTATTTGAGTTCTCACTTGTTTCTTAATGTAGATGTTTATCGCTAAAAACTTTCCTCTTAGAACTGCTTTGTGGTGTCCTATATGTTGATATATGTTGTGCTTCCATTTTCATTTGTTTCAAGGTATTTCTTGACTCCCCTTTGATTTCTTCTTTGGCTCATTGGTTGTCCAGGATGTTGTTTAATCTCCACTATTTGTAAATATTTGAGCCTTTGTTGTATTAGTGATTTCTACTTTCATACCATTGTGGTCAGAAAAGATACTTGGTATGATTTCAGTTCTCTTAGATCTGCTAAGACTTACTCTGTAAACTGTCATGTGATCTATCCTGGAGAATGTTTTGTATGCAGTTGAGAAGAATGTGTATTCTGCTGCTGTTGGATGGAATGCTCTGTATATGTGTGGTATTTACATTTGATCTAAAGTATGGTTCAAATCCAATGTTTCCTTTTTTATTTTGTCTGGATGATCTATCCATCGTTGAAAGTGGAATAGTGAAATCCCCTACAATTATTGTATTGTTGCCCAGATCTCCTTTCAGATCTGTTAAATGTAAGGTGCATATATATTTATCATTGTTATATCTTGATAAGTTGACCCCCTTATCATTTTATAATGACCCTTTTATTTATCTTGTCATTGCAGCTTAAAGTCTATATTATCTGATACAAGTATAATTACCTTTGCTCTCTTCTGGTTTCTACTTGCATGGAATGTATTTTGTCATCCTTTCACTGTGAGCCTATGTATGAAACTTAAAGCTGTAGTATATCTTGTAGGCAGCGTACATTTGGGTCTTCTTTTTTTAAATCCATCCAGCCACTCTATACCTTTTGATGGGAGAATTCAGTCCATTAACATTTACAGTAATTTTTGATAGGTAAGGACTTACTAATATCATATTACTGCTTTCTGGCTGTTACGTAGTTCCATTTTCTTTCTTTCTTTCCTTGCTGCCCTCTTTTGTTAACTGATCTTTTTGTTAACGAGTATGCTTTGATTCCTTTCTCTGTTTTTTTGTATATTTTTGGTAAATTTTTGCATTGTGGTTTCCATGAGGTTTATATTACATATATATTTATATATAAATAAATAAAACAGTCTGCTTATGCTGTTAGCAATTTAACATCTATCACTTACCAAAAAAGTCTATCCTTTTACCCCTCCAATTTTATATTTCTTATGTCACCATTTACATCTTTTTATATTGTGTATCATTTAACAAATTGTTGGAGCTATTTTTGATACTTTTGTCCTTTAACCTTTATACTAGAGTTAAGTAGTAAACATACCATGACTTTATGCTTTTTTTTACCAGTGTGTTGTATATTTTCGTATTACTAAATTGCATCTTGTTACTTCAGCTCAAAGAACTCCTTTCAGCATTTCAGAAAAGGTAGGGTTAGTGGTGATGGGTTCTCTTAGCTTTTGTTTTTTAGGGAACATCTTTATTTCACTTTCAATTCTGAAGGACAGCTTTGCTGTGTAAAGTATTCTTGGTTGGCACTTTCTTTTAACACTTTAACTGTCTTATCCCATTCTCTCCTGGGCTACATAGCCTCTGCTGAGAAATCGACTGATAGCCTTATGGGTACTCCCTTGTGTGAGAGATTTGTTTTCTTGCTGCTTTTAAAATTCTCTCTTTGTCTCTGTTTTTAGTCATTTCATTATTATGTACTTTGGAGAAGATCGTTATTGATTGAAATTTCGAGGTGAACTATAAGCTTCATGAATTTAGGTATCTAAATCTCTTCCCAGATTTGGGAAGTTCTTAGCCATTATTTCTTTCTGTTCCTTTCTCCCTTTCTTTTCCTTCTGGAACTCCAGTGATGGTTACATTATATTTTTTTCATGGTGTCCCGTAAGTTCCCTAGGCTCTCTTCATTCCTTTTCATTCTTTTTTCTTTCTGCTCCTTTGACTACATCAGGAGCCATCTGCAGACATACCCGTAGTGATGAGAGCCAGGGCAGGGGTCAAGGGCAGTGGCCAGCCATGGGTTCATAAGCAGCTGCAGAGGCCCTGGCTGACAGTGAGCTCTCCTGTGACTATATACACCTACCCAGTGTGCACACTGCAGCAGGTTGGGCACCACTAGAGGGGCTAGTCTCAGATTGTTGTGATGGTGCTGGCCAGTAACAGAAGGTGGGGTCTGATCTGGCCTGCAAGCAGCCGTGGGGGCCCCAGCTAGTGATGTGCTCACCCACGGCTGCACTCTCTCCCTGTGTGCGTGTGTGCTGCAGTAGCTGCCCATGGAGGGCATCAGGCCAGTAGCCTGCAGCTGCGTAGCTGGAGAGGTTAGCTGCAAGCATGGGCACAGTGGTGGGAGTCAGCCCAGGTGGCCCAGGCTGGTGTCTTGCACTTGCACAACTGCAGAAGCCTGAGCTGGCTGCAAGTGGGGCTTCCTGGCTTTGGTGGGGGTTGGGGGAGACGCAAGCAGCTGGTGTCAGTGATGGCAAATACCTGCATGGGGAAAGCTGGCCAGATTTATAGGAGGTCCATGGCAGCGGTCCTGGCTGTGGCTTCATCACTGCCAGAATCTGCTGAGTTTGTTACAGAGCTGGTCTCCATGAACTGTGATCACTCCTGCTTCACGTTTGCTAATAATAAAAATAGGCTCTGCCTTTTTTCCTGTTCCAAGCTGGCTCAGTGTGTCTCAGCTGTGCCAGTCTGTGTGAGGTGAAACCAAAATGGGTCCTTGTGCAGTGCCCCCACGGGGGTGGAGAAGCCAGTCATTCACTCCATTCTTCCCTCCCTGGTGAGAGGAGCTCTGAGCTAGGAAGTTCCTTTTTGGTGCCAAACAAGCCCTCTTGGGGGATGGGATGATGCAGGCAAAATGAAGTTGTCTTCCTTCTCTTCTTACCTCTTCTGTCCTTATTCCCAGGTTTTGTTTGTTGTTGTTTTGCTCTAAAGTGTTGCTAAACTTTCCTAAGTGGACTCTAGAGGTCTTTTGGAGCTGTTTTTGTTTATGGGATCAATCCAGTTGTTGACTTTTGTGGCGGTACACAAAAGCTGGGTTTCCAGTCTGCCTTTTTTCTTACCCTCCACACTAATCCAAGAGATTAAGTTTTGACATTTTTTTATAACTCCTTTGAAATTTGTCCCTTAAATTTCTTTTAACCACTCAAGGTTAAATAAAAGCTTTAATAAAATGATAATTAAAGCAGAAGGAAAATAGTGTCATAAGTATGACTTCCCTCAGCTTTTGTTTAGGGAAGAAGGTTGATTTATGATCACCATTAGGGAAATGTGTCCTGGAGACTATGGAAGTAAAGAAACTTAGCTACGCCTACTTGATTCAAACACTCTAACTTGAACTGTCTGCCTCATGGAACTTATGATGTGTTTCTTCAAATACTTACTAATATTTATCCTTAAGATTTCTACTTTATAAACTACTTTAAGTAAAAATGTTTTATTAATCTCCAAATAGAATGTAAATTTCCAATAGATTAAAGAACAAGAAAAAAATGGATAAATTATCTATTTTGTGTCATGGTGATGAAAATAGTGCCTTGTAGTTGCTCTCAATATCATCTTTTTTGGACAATAATTAATTTATTTGAATCATTTGACTAAAGATTTGAAAATTAGGTTATAATTAAGAACATTCTGTGTTTGAAAAAGACCTAGTTTTTTTTTAGTATCCTTCATTGATAACAAGATGATTTAGATTAATTTATTCCATGGTTTTTTGTTGATTACCTGCTATGTGTCAGGTGATCTTCTAGGTAGTGGGGAATCACACAACAATAAACAAACAAGTAATAAAATATAAAATAAAACCCCATATTGTCCTGCCCTCGTAGGTTTTATGGTAAGTCACACAGGGAGTTAGTGGGATACTCTGAAGGTCATTGAACTCTCCTGTGTTTCTGTCTTTAAATTTGCCTTTTGAATTTTTCTCACATTCATCTCACACTTTTCTTTTCTAACATTAGTAACTTAGTTCAGATGTTCAGTTTAGCTGTTACCAAAATTGTTATAAAATATTTTAATAGCAATTATTTTGTTTATATATTCAAGTTAATTAGCACTGTTTTCCAGAATAATCTTACTAAATTATGAATTTAATCATGTCTACCCCTTGCCCCCAAACTCTTGCCTATCTTTGCCGATAGAAGATGCCTACATTCTTCACAGTAGTATTCAGGGCCTTTCATGATTTTAAACCAGAGTACTCTAATGGGCACACTTTGACTACTTACCCTCAACCACCTTTCTAGACCAACCTAACTGATATTCCCCATGTATATCTTGAATCTTTCTGCCTCCGTATTTTTAATTTTGCTTTCTCTGCTTTTAGCACATCTTTTATTATCTCTGGTTTGCTGGTACTTCCTTGTCCTTCAGTTTTTAGCAGTGTCTTTCATCTCATTTTCTAATTTGTTATAGTTATTTGCATACATATATATTTCCTCTTCCACCGAACTTAAAATTCTAGGAATGATGATTGATTTTTTTTCAAATTTCCCAATATGTATCAGTAATTGAAATAAAGGGTAGAATATATGATTAATATTTAATTATATGAGTATGATGAGAGGAGAAGGGAGCAGTGCAGAGTCCAAAAGCATGTGCCGCTGTGCTGCAGAAGCAAACAGGGAAGGCTCGGCCTCTGATTGAAAGAGGAAATCACTAGGCAATTGGGCATCTGTCATATCTGAAGGGAGAGGTGACTTTCCAGAACAGCAGCGAGGGGACATGACAAGCACTCATCGCCTCCTTCACTGTTGTGTTTAGACAGAGTAAACAGACATTCAGTTACCGATGTATGTTAACGCCTGCTGTAGCTTTTGCCTAGATTATTTTAAGTCAATAGCAGCAAAGGATGTCAGTCTGTATTTCTATTTTGTGAGCCCAGTGGCTCTTCAATAAATACTTATATGGCAGTCATGACTAAAATATTTTTTAATCAAGTCACTTCTCTTTTGGTTATTAGGGCAGGTTTGGTGATAAAACTCAGCAGTTATCTATTCCACTTGAACAAAACAGATTCTAAAGTTACTTGTTAGAACTTATGGTCAAGCGTTTTTCAGCATTTAAAACCTCATTTTAATTCACTGTAATACAGCACACGCACACAAACACTTCTTTATTTTTCATTAACAATTCAATTCAACTCTCTGTATATTAAAGTCAGGAAACAGGCTGGATGAGAAGTAAAAATAAAAAGTATTTAAAACTTTATGAATACTTTTTAGGAATGAACATTTTCTTATCACACCACAAACTTTGGTATCTTGAATCCTGACACATTTTCCTTGCTTTGAGATACCTATTCAACTTTTCTCCATCGGTGAATGATGATTGGGAAAGAGAGAGGAATTATGTATACGTATTAAGTGTACAGGACTGGACGGAAGGAGAAATGGTGCCCATTAAGAGGAGGAGTTGGCCCAGTAAGCATCAGGGAGCCCGCACTGGTATCATCAAACACTATAAATGGTGTCTGTCATGTACAATTGTCCTAGGATCCCTCCAAAGGCCTGATCAGGGTGAAGGAAAACTCTTATGAGCCCCAGTCGTTAAAAATATAATGTTTCCAGCTAGCCACCATAGTCTCCAAACATGAGGGTCTGTTATAAATATGATGAACCATAATGATACCTTTCTACCACTTTCCTGGTTTAAATGATTAAGCAGAAAACCAGCTGTATGTGTACACAGGAAAGCACCTTCACATGTTGTTGCTTATGCCAGATCCTTTGTGAGGCAGGGACACTGACATTCCAAAATCTCTCCTGGGTACTATCAGCATCAGACCTCATTCTGGCACTTACCTTAGGTGCATATAAATGATCTCTAAAGGTGCTTTTTGCTTTGTTTTGTTTAAGTCAGTGAAAGCTTATTAAAATAATGTTCTCTGTTTTTATCTCAGATATTGATCATTAAGTTGGATCATTTGGACATTTCCTTCACAGTCTGAGTTTTTTTTCCACACATTTTACATGTATAATCATTAATTTTCTGTCATATCTCCACCTTCTGTCACTACTGGAGTCATTTATTCCTTTCCACCTCCTCATCCAACTATTAATAAGGAGATTTGCTGCAAATCAGCAGAACTTAACTCTCTTTGTTTCTGCTTTTCCAGATCTGCACTCTCAAATATTTTTTTAAAGGTTAAATGTTGCATCATAGAAACATCTTGAGCAGACAGAAATATCCATGGTGCGCAGTCATTCAGATCTGGTATTGGAACATTAACAGAGAGAAATTAAGCATGCAAGAGTCAGGAAATTCCAAAGTTAAAATTCCCATAGTAACATTAATTCATCTACTTCAGAAAGATAGAATTTAAAGTCCTCCATAGTTATCTTAGCAGAGAACTGTTTATAAACCAAATCTACATTTTTGTAATTAAAGATACATTGTGATACTCAACATTTTACACACTTCACAATTTCACAATAATTATGCTTCATAAAGTAAAGCATGGAAATACTGAGACATTGCACTCACTAGCATACAGCAGCTTGATTCTTATATATCATGGACCTATTTAGATTTAGAAATGCTTTGCCACTTGCATTTCAATATTGGCCTCTCATAATTCATCTAATCATTTTGTAAAAATTCATCCACACATAGCATTTAACTTAGACTAAGGTTTGGCTAGCTTTATTGAGCCATCTGCTCATTATTATCTCAGTAGTATATCTCATAGAGGAATTTGAAAACTTTTAAATGGAAAAATAGACATTCAAAAATAGTCTAATAGTTACAAATAAGAATATTCTTTCAAAAAGCCTTTATTTTAATATTTAATATTTTGTCTTTGAAAAGTTGTGCAGTAAGATGTTTACTGTTACTTTCTTCCTGAATGGTTTATATTAATAAACTATTAACAAATTAATAAACGTATTTACATACTAATGTATGCATGTATACCTCATGTCAATTATGTAATGCATATATATCCTCCCAAGGCTGTGGCATAGATAACATGTTCTTTTTTTGTTTTTTAAGGAAGTCAAAAATATACATTGAATGTTCTTCAATCAATTATTTTTGTTTTATTCTGCTTCATAAACCAAGAAATTTTGTTTCTTCAGCAAGGTAAGAAATATTAGAATTTCTTTTCTTCGGTCATTTGAGTTTTTAACTTTTTATAATTCATCTCTTCCTTACAAGTCTTTATAGTTTAACATATATGTTTCCCCCCTTACATCGCTATCAGGAGTTTTTAATGGGATTTATTAATTTTGACTCTTGCAGTTTATTCTTTTCTTTCAAAATTTACTCATGATTTGGTAAAGTATTATGAAAAAATTGTATATGTATTTAAACTCACAAATTTATTCGTCTTTATTTCCCTATTGACATGGTATGATTTGGTTTTAAATATTTAAAGTAGGTCATGATACGAGGTAGGTCACCTCTCATCATTCTTACCTCCTTTTTATCTAACGTAACACAGTTTATTCATGTACAGAATGAAATTTAATATTCTCGACTTCTTACATCTCCTGCGTTTAAGTATTATGTAAGTCCTTTAAGATTCTATTGGGATTTTAATTTAACATATGTTAAATTGATAAATTAACTGGATGAGAACAGATATTTCTATAGCACTTAATATTTCCAGCTAAGGGCAGAGTATGTCTCTTCCTTTACAAACAATTTATTTACATTTTTTCCATTAGAATGTGTAACTTTCTTTGTTCTAACCCAATTCTCATGAAGTTTATATCTAAATAGAAGATAAATGCTTGCTATTGCTAACACTTGATTTTTTCAATATTTTTACTGTGGCAATTGCTAGTAAATAAGGATGATATTTAGTTTTATTTATTAATCAACTATCCATGTTCCTTTTAAACCTGTTTTATTAGTGCACTTAGTGTTTTGTTTATATTTATCTTGACAATCTTCTTGTTATGGATGATATTTCTGAAGGAGTAATTGTCAGAATGCCATGGTATTATTATGTTGTTTTTAAAATGAAGCGTAAAATGGTGGGAATCATTCCATGGGGTTGCTAAAACTCCGTACTTAGAGCGAATCAACGTGAGCACATGGCAGATTGGTCTCAGTACCAGGTGTTGTTATTAATATGTTTTACATTATTAATTGTGTGGAGTATCTTGTTTTGTAGAATGAAAATTGGAAAATACCAGATTTCATGGGGTTTTTTTTGCATTCCCTTGAACATACTTTGCACATTTCTGGAAGTTACAGCAGACCATCCTTTGCGCTGTAGCTGGTTTTGGAGTCTGTCTAATATGATATTGTAACATAAATAGTACTTAAGATTGAACCTTTGTGAAAAGCAAGCAGAGCAGGAAGTCTAGAACTCTCATGAAAGAGCCTGGGCTGCTTTCCCTAGAGGCTGGATAGAGCATACTTGAGTTTATCTTAAAATTGTGGTGGCGTTTTCTCCAAAAGTTAAACTGGCAAGTTTTTGTGTGTGGTTTAGTTTGGTTTTGTTCTGTTTTTGTTGTTGTTGTTGTTGTTGTTGTTGTTTGTTTTGTCAGGGAAGGTAATTGTTTATACCTACTTTAACATTACCTCTTATTTAACCCATTATAATGACCTTTGTGTGTGTGTGTGTTTGTGTGTGTGTGTGTGTAATACTTTGTCTCATGTTTACAAAGTTATTTTTAATTGCTGAGTGACAGATTGATCTGTGGATCCACTTAAGTTGTCTGGTTTTTCTCTTGATTATGATTCATATGTTTTGCTATTTGATGTGTGTATTAAATTTTATTTTATAAACCAGGCATTGTAGCGTATACATTATAGAAACTCTTGAATTTATCTTCCCTCTACATAGTATTTAGTTTTGCCCAAACAAGGAATGGAAATGAGTGGATTACCAGGATCTTCTGGAAGTTTGGTTTTCAGCATTTTTGAGGTAGTTGTGACCTTAATCCTAGATCATATATCTTGGCCATTAAGTATGAGTTTTGTTCCTGAGGCATAGCCGTTCTAGAGTTTCAGTGGAAAATGTGATGTGCTTCGTAAGCCACTCTAACTCAGCAGGCCTCCAAGTGATGTCTTCCTTGTGGTTTTTACATTTTCTACTCAAGATAGTTAACCTTCCAAATACTGCTTTCTGTGAATTTTCTTGGATTCTTGTCTTATGCACAAGCATTTTGGAGATCACCAGAGGATTTGAGTGAAATTTACATGGGGAATTTAGGGCTCTCCTCAACTGTGATTCCCTCTAGCCTCCTGGCAGTTTAGAACTCTGACTTCTGAAGGCTTAGCTCTTTAAGGTTGCCATTTGTCAGCTTGGGACTTGAACCGGGTAACTGATAATGCCCTCTGGGAAAAATCTGGTTAGATGTTGACCTCACCTACTATTCCTTTGAGTTGCTGTATTCTGTTTAATGCCAGTGTGCCTTTGGTGACTTTCTAGGGACTTAGTTTTTTTTTGTCTTATTTATTTATTCCCCCCACACTACCCTGCCACTACACTGAGTTTATAATGATTATTGGTAAGTAATCTTTTTTCAGTTAGTTAAACAAAAGCAGAATGCTATTTTAAAGAAAAACCTCAGATCTTTTGAAGATGCATAATTAGTAGACGTATCCAAGTTCTTTTTTCCTCAGTTATTTCTCATCCAGTCAGCAGTAAATCTAAAATTTTTGTCTTGATATATTTCTTTCATGTTACTGTCTGTAGTAAATGTGATTTGTACCCTATCAGGTCATTCTCTACTAGACTAAATTTTTTACTATTCTCTAGTTGATGATTATGTTGGCTGCTAACAGTTCACAGCTTATGTTTGCCTTCTCTTTGGGAGAATTGCCCTCAGCTATCTTGCCTGGGAAATCACATTTCTTCCCTGAGCAAACTGCAGAAAATTAACGACTGATACAAGGGTTATAAGATGCAGGGACAGTTCTGCAGTGCAATTTACTCTCCAAGGCCCCCATGTTATACTCCTAAAGCTAATCTTTCCTGAGAAAGCATGTGTACCTAGCTCTTTACCCTTTCCTATCCTGTTTTCCTTATTCCTTTATGGACTTTCTTATCACTTCCTAAAAATCACTTGTGCATAATCTCGGTTTTCAGATTTTGTTTCTAGGGAAGCCAAGGCTCAAGACATTGACTTTCCTTAAATATTTACAAATAAATATTTATAATCCTTTTACAAATATTTAAGGAAAGTCAATGTCTTATATATAAGAAGTCAGTGTCTTATATATAGGAAGTACATTCATTCTTCTTTATGAGAAAGGCAGTGAACAATGGACCGGAAATTCTGTGCACTTGAAAGGGCTTGTCAGCTAGCAAGACTTCATTTCTGATACCTCAGACCCCAGTATGTCGGAAGCCAGAGGGATTGCTAGAAGGCAAGGGGCTTTAGTCATTTGAACTGTCGCTTGTAAGTATGTAAAGATGTAAATTTTTTTTTTTTAGGTATCTACAATGTCCCTTAGCATGTTTTTTTCCTCTTATTTTAAAAAAAATTTATTCTATTTGGTAGTCACTGAACATCTTGAATCTGTAAATTTATGTCTTTCTCCAAATTCTGAAAGTTTTAGTCCTTATTTATTCAAAAAAATTTTGTTTCTGTTCCATTCTCTCTCTCCTCTCTTTCTGGGATCTTTAATCAATGAGACTCTGTTCATGTACTTTTTTAACAGATACACTTGTGCTTAAGGTATCAGTGACTGATGGAGATGCTGTGTGGAGCCCTTGGCTGACACCTCTATGTCAAATATAGCAAAGACAATGCCGTCCTCTGTAGGTGCTATTCACCTTTTAAGAGAAAAAATACAAAAACAAATAAACAACCCCCTACCAAGATCTCTTACTACTGGGCCTTAGTAGAAGCTGAACGCTTAAACATGGACCACCGAGTTCCTGTGAGATCAAAAGACTCTTGAAATGCATGTGGTTTGACCCACAGAGCCAGGCAGTTGGCTGTGCCTGTGGGTGGCATATATGAGACTGGGCTTGAGCAGAACCTGAAGCCTTGATGTCGTGTGAGCAAGTGTGTTCCCTCCCTTGTTCCCCACCATCTCTCCCCCTGCTTCACTGTCTCCTGCCTTTCAGTGCATAGCTATAGGTTCATCGCAAGTTCTCTATGACTAATTGGCTGTGAAAGAAAAAAATTATTGTTGTGGTTTAGTGGTGGTTCTGCATGGTTATGCTTGCTCTACTCTAAATTGGATAACTTTTGTGTATTTAGCACTATGGCCTCAAGGGTGGTCCTGAAAGAAGTGGTGAAAGAAAATTCTCAAAGTGGTAGGACTTTGAGGAATGCATTTTATCTGTAATGAGAGAATGCCAGAGATAGAGATTTTCAGTGATTTATTATCAGTAGATAATGATTTGACTGGATGCTTAGAGACATAGAAGAACACAGTTTTGAAAATTGGTGACGAAGTAGGGTGAAGAGGATGACTGTGGATGGTCTTCTTTGGACAGAGTGTTAAAGTACTTTTATTCCATTAAACAAAATACTCACCAGACAGCAAGCTCAGCTGCAGAGACTCTTAGTAATCAAGTGGTTAGGATGACCTGTTCCATGGAAGTCAGTCTGCCTCTTGCTTCAGCCAATCTTGTTCTTGCTAAATAGTGTTATGAAGCAAGCTTATTACTTGATCTTATCACAGGGCTTAGGAACCTGGATTTTCACCCAACAAGGCCAGAAAAATAAACTGGACACTGTGAGTGCTCATTTGCCAGCGAGAGAGTCCATCACTGTCTCTGTGATACAGCAGGTTGATGACACTGGAACACCTTTATGGTGAAAGGGACAAAGTGCTTTGTTCTCACTAAAATAGACAATTGCTGTGGATATGAACATACCATTCCTTCTGGTGGTACTTCTAACAAAATGCCCAGTCATGGACTTACAGAATGTCTTGTTTATCATCATGGTAATCCACAGAGCAGTGCTCTGACCAGGAGACTTAAAAGCAAATGAATTTTAGAAATGGGCTCATGCTCCTGCAGTTCACCGGTTTATGGTCCTTATAACTTAAAGCAGCTGGCCTGATGGAATTGTTTAATGGCGTTTTGAAGACTCGTGTATAGTGACTTCAGGTGAAGAGCAATACTTTGGCTGGTTGGAATAATATTCTTTAAAATATGGCATATCCTTTGAATGAGCAACCAAAATACGGCGGTCTTTTTTTTAAAGCCAGGGTTCATGGGTTCAGGGAGCATGGTGTGGCAAGTAGAGTACTTCTCTCACAGTTACCCCTAAAGTTTCTATAATAAAAGGTTTACTTCCTGGGTCTGTACCTTTTGGCTCTGCTAGTTTGTAGGTCTTAGTTTTCGAGGGAGGACTACATTCACAAAGAGACAAAGCAATGGTTCCACTAAATTAGAAGCTGAAACTCTCACCCAGCTACTTTGGGTTCATCGTGCCCCTGAACTGTTAGACAAAAGAGGAAGTTACTTTCTGGAAGAGGTGATCCTATCAAGGTTAAGATGAGTTGTTAATATATCCCATTTAATTCCTGGTGATGGGGAGAGTGTGTCTGGAATGTTAAGGGACCTTCTGGGGGACCTCCTAGTGTATCCATATCCTGTGATAAATTTTAGTGGGGAAAAAAAATACAAGACTGTCGCTGGCACAGACTTCTCAGGAGTGATGGTTTGGATGGATGCACTGAGCAGTGAGCCACGAGTAGATGAAGTGCTTGGTGAGGGTGAAGGGAAGAAGAGTGCTTTAAATAGCTGCTCTGACTCCCTGAATAGTAGGTAAAAATACTGCCGTAGTTTATATTTTTCTTTACTTTGATATGAATGCATATGTGTGAGTATTATCCAGTTCTTTTTTTTTATTTCTTATTCCTCCACTGTGTACAGAAAATATGTTAAGAGCAGTTAACCTTGTATCTCAGTATTTGAGTTACACAATGTCAGAGGAGTGTGACTCAGCTAGAATGGCCTTACTCACAGATGCATAAAGTGAGACTCTGTGTCTCCTTTGCCTAAGTGTTAGCATATCTTGTTTGAAAGACAGAGAATTGCATAAATGTGGGTGAAAGCATAATTTTGATATCTCTTTGGAAGGTCATATATGGTTAAAAGATGATCATAAGAACACCACGTTGTGGTAGCTAGACTGTGGTATGGATTAGAGTGGCCAAAAGAGAAGCATGTGCGGGCATTGGAAGGTGGAAGTAAAGCTGTGGCCCTTATCCTCAGAAAGTTGCATGGTCAGGTGAGTCTCAGACAGACTTCAGTGGGTCCCAGTTTGTCTTCTGTTCATTTTTCAGTTTGTTTTCTTAAATGGTGGCCCTTCTAACACTGGCCAAGGCCAACATCAGAAGACTGTGGACTCAGGGAGACAGGAGTTTGCCGTAAGCTGCTCGATGACCTCCCATTTGCATCTCCAGTCTAGTGCCAGGATGCGCTTTGTGTGTTGGGTTTGCCTACAGACTCCTGCTTTACCACCCGTGTTGGTACGTCAGGCAGCTTGATAAGTAATTCTTTCTTTCATTACACATCCACTCCCAGACTTTCACTTCCCTAGGACCCCCAATATTTGTACCAGATACACTTCCTATCATAAATTTCTATTTACCGTTAGACATAGTTGCTCAGCTCCCCTAATTCAACCTTAACTTATGTATTCAGTGAATCGCTTTTAATCTCTAGTTAATTTTGCTTCATTCGTAGAAATCAGTCTGGTCTCTTTGAAGTTTGACCTTATTCCTTCATAATTCATTTTTTAATTTATCATTTTAAATTCATATGTTTTATTCTGTATCTGAAAATCCTATTATGTCAAGTCATCAGTATGCATGCAGTTGCCTTCTAGTAGGTCACATCAAAGAATGGCATTGTACTCTACAATAATTAAGAAAGTCTGTCTTTAAATGCTAAGAAACACTCCCCATTTCCAGGTCTTTCTGCAGGTAACAGCTCATTGTGCTTGCAGAAATTACGCATGGCTTCTTGGAGAGGATGTTTTGAATTTTCTTAAAGTTTTGAGCTGGAATTTACCGGAAAATTATTGTAGTAGATTGAGTTGTCATTGATTGGTAAGCTTAATTATCCTTGCTACTCAGCAAGATAAGATGTTTAACAAGAATTTCATAGCAGCATAGCAGTTATTGAAAAAAAATTAAAATTATTTCATACATATGCCTTACTGTATTAAATGCCTCAAATTTGCAAAGCTAAATTTAACAAGCCAAGCTTAAGTCTCATCCTTTTCAATTCGATGGCCTCTCCTTTAGTTCTCTATTCTCATAGTTTCACAAATCACCAGAAGTGGTGGTCCTTTCATTCCAGTGTTAGTCATTCTACAGAGGCAAATCTGATTTTTCCTGTCCTCTTTAAATGTCTTCCTATTATTATAGAATAAAATACGTGTCTATTGGTATGATTTGTACCCCCCCCACCTTAAAATTTAATCTGTCATACGGTACTCCCCCAAACACACTGAATTAAAAAGTCACAAGAAATTACCTCACTTACTGTGTCTTGCTTTTTCCGTCTGCTTGTTTGTGGACCTGCTTTTCTGCTTTTGTCTTCCTACCAAATCCTACTCAATTTTTGGCTACCACTTCATTGCTTCCAACAAGCTTTTCCTAATCTCCCTTATTATAATTTATAAATATCTTGTTGTGACAAGGATTATAATAAATAATTTAGACATATTTATAATAAATAATTATAATAAATAATAAAATATTGGAATTATTTGTGTATAACCTTGTCTCCCCCACTAGGCTTTAAACTCCTTGAGGAGAGGAAGTAAGTCATAGAAACATTTATATCTCCAGTGGCTAGCATGGCGTTCCTGCTCAGTGCTCTATGAATATTCAGTCAGCAGCATGTATGCTACAATTCTGTAATGCCTTATTAAAAGACTCTGTTGTTTCATAAAATGTTTACAAATACATGTCTGTTCACTTACGTTGCAGAGTTTAGCAGCGGTACCTGAAAAAGCATTAAAAGTGGCCTAGATACTTTATGATGGAGGTAAGGAGCACAGAATTATCATGGGACTGAAATTAATCTAGAAAAATTACTTGTGTGATAGTTAGATACTCTCTTGAGCTTTTTCATAATTTTTATTCTTTCTTTTTCCAATAATAAAACTGAATATGTATGTCATGATATAAGGGAGATACAACTGTAGACGCACACTTGCTAGGCTATCATTTCAATAGTTACTAAAGTTAATGGCAATGTGAAAGCAGGGCTACTTTTTCCAGAGAAGAATATTTTACCAACAATACAAACATAATAGCTTCTAAAGTTAAAAATGAGCTTGAAACTTTTGAACTCATTATCTTCACAACACCTTCAGCTCTGGCATAATATAACTTCTAAAAGCCTTTCTAGGATAAACTTAGAAGCAGAGCAAGAGATTCGAATAAATATTTTTGTCCGTTTGCACAGATCAGGCTTCCACGTCCATGGAAGAGACATTCTAAAACGACCTCTTCAGCTTTCATTTATCAGTCCCTAGAGCAACCCAGTGGTTTGCATTTTTAAAATTCCAAATTCCAGTAATTTGATAAATTTAAAATCCACATGTTTCTGTCAACACTGCAACTTTGTTTGAGAACACTCTTCTCACAAACTAAAGTAGGAATTTCCATAATAGTTGTTTGGATACGTATTAGTAGTACTGCAGATTCTGCCTAAAGTTTGTCCAAACGTGGAGTCATAGCTATTATAACTGAAAAGACCTCCCCAAATCATCCTTAGGCAAAACTACAAAAAAAATATCTTGGCTTCATCTTTAATTAGAGTCAAGCCTTTTCCCCATAGGACAAGCACCTCATTAAAACACATTTCCAAACCACTTACATGATTCTTTGACAATCTGGATCCCCCAGGTGCTTTTCAGTTGGCTGGGGAATCTGCTGATTGGTGATCACTTTGAAGACAGTTCAGATGTAGGTTGATGTAGAGGGCTGAAAACAGCTCCCAAATGAACAGAATTCCTATAGGACTTTTGAGAGTTTTGAAGTACTTTAAGGAACTGCCCAGACAGGCAGGAGAAATGAATTCCAGTACAGATGTGCAGCTAATCATTTGTATGATCTTAGACAATTCTCCCAAACTCCATTTGCTGTATTTATTTTATTAGAAAACTAAGTATGTGTGGGACCAGGGATGTGAAAGAGATGACAAGATCATCTCTTAAATAACTTTTTAAGAAACTCTTAATACGTAATTCTGGGATTGTGTGTCTGAATTTATTGGTTTCCAGGATTACATCAGATAAACTACTTCAATTATCATGGATTTCCATGCCTGTTCTATATTTAGATATTTTCTTTCGAAATACCTAGTTCTGTAACTCCCCCCTTCCCTACACATACACTCCTTACAAAATAATAATACCTAGAGAGGATTTCTTAATTCTGTCGCACCATGAATGTAGACGCAACCTCAGGCCATCTGTCTAGAGGAGCGTGATCGGGAGATGAGAAACAATATTACAGACTCGTATCCATGCATATTCCTGTTTCCTCAGTTTCCTTCTTTCTTAGATCGTTCTGTTTCTTTGTTTGGCTTTTTGTTTTAGAGGGAAGGTAAAGCATTGCTACTACCATTTACTTTGCAACTTTTAGAATTGCTAACATGGCCTGGTTTTATCTCAGTCTACGCCTTAATTTCTTGCTTGAAGAATGCTTTCACTCACCTGGTTCCAAGTTTATACACCTTTTCGAAGAAGTATTTAATACATTTTTTCTGAGTGGTGCTTTTACTTCCCGGTTGCTTTCACCTTTCTGTAATACCTATCATACACAAGTAAGGGTATAGAAAATATTTGTAAATCTCTGACAGAGGAAAACACGTACTACAATGAGGGATGCTTAGACGAAGCCTAAACAAGAGAGAGTTGGCAAATGTATCGTTCCTTCCTTTCTTTACATCCCTCAACTCTTTCAGGGATCAGTGATTTTAGTTTTTATTCTGCGCTGTCATTTATTGTGTCAGATCATTCCAGGTCTCTCTTTCCAGGAAATACCTAGGGCTGCATGCATATGTTTTTGATCATCCCTGCCTCAAATACATGTTCTTATATATTATTGATTTAGGATCTCTGATTTTTCTACAGAAATCACCCTTACAAAAAGCTTATAAACAATTTATGCTGTCTGATTTTTAAAAATGTAGTTCTGTAGTATTGTTTGAAATACATTTTATACAGTAGCAACAATACTGTTCTAAATCTACATTTGATGAAGATTACTCAGGTAAATAAAAACATCCCCCCAATTTTTCTTTATTGTTCCTCATTATAGGATGATGTTTGAACATTAGCATTAATAAAATAAAGCATCACATGAGCCAGAAACTCCTATAATCAAGAAAACTATATGAAGAACTGAAAAAGAGAATAAGGTTTCAGCCAGATTTCAAGGATCTAATCTTTCACTAGCTGTGTGTCCTTGAGATAATTGTATATGTTTTCTGAGTAATGTAGTTTATTCATCTTTAAAATGGGATAATAAAATTACCTGTCTTAGATTTGTTTTGAAAGTAACATAAGAAACATATGTGATTTACTTAGTCTTAAAACATTGCACATATTCAATAAGTCATAACTGTTTTAAAATTGTATGTTAAAAATTCAGTGTGATAAAAATAGTTGGAAATATTTGGAAATAATTTGAAAATAATAAATCAGAAAATCTCTAGTAGCTCTTTACTCTAGTTGATCATATGTTTGAATAATTTAAAAAGTTAAGTATCTTCAAACAGCAATATATACGCCAAGTGATATACGGGGGTTTATTTCTTTGCCTTGGTTCTAAGTATCTCTATTTTAACATCTGCACTGTTTCATTTAATTTATAAGTACTCAAACCATTTAAAAACTGTTTTTCTCTGATAGAGATACATAGATGGATAATTCTGTCCTTCTGTTTTTCAGTGTAAATTGTAAAAGAAATAACCCTAAAACAATTACAGTAGACATATATGGCTTCTTTATTGTAGGAAAGTTGAATTATATTACAATCAGATTCTTATAAACACTTTATATAAAATTTATATATCAACTATTCGGTCTTCAAAGTACGTGCAAACCAGGACCTTAAATTACAAGGTAACTTTGCACCCATTTATTCCCAGAGATCATGTCCAGTCATTCTAAATTGGAATTCTTTTGGGTTTCTTCCTCTTCTCCTCCCCTCCATTCCTGAAAACTGACAAAGAACGAGTTTTAATATACTAGATTAGTCAAGCAACAAACTCCTTAGAATTTTGAGCTATATTTGAACTCAGGGAAATCACTGCTAAGTCCCAATTAATCCAATTGTGATCAAATACATCATAGACTTTATGAAGTATTCTGCTTCAAAGCACATTATTCATTTTGTCATTTTCTTCCTTCAAATTTCTTGACTCAAGTGAATATTATTATGAAGAGATATTCTGCTTTTAATTAACCTTTTCACAGAAGGTTAATAGAGATTTTGTGAATTAAAAAAAAGTACCCAAAAAAATTACTAGTACAAATGAAGAAATACTGATTACAAAGCATACAGTAAAACTCTAAGAAAATATGATGACTAGTTTGTCTAAAAATACATTTACTCAAGATTTTCTGTGCAAAATAATTTTAATTTCTGGTAAAAAGATGTGTGGCTTTTTTTTATTCCTGAGGGAAAAAAGAAACCTTTATATGCAAACTAGCTTTAGGGGCATATAACTTCTTTAGATGCAGGGGGAATGTTTCACAGCGTTTAAACATTATTTTATGTTTGGTTGTAAAATGTCAAGTGACATACAAAAATAGCATTTTATAAATAAAATCTAAATGTTGTTAGATATAGCATTTGCAGGGTCATTTTAAGCATATGTTGTGGTTAATAAACTAAGTTTAATTTTGGAGTTGTTTTATAAATTACAATTGACCTTAGAGTGATTATTTTGTTTTCATTTAAAAGAGAATAGAATAAATTACTTTCCAACTGTGATTCCAAAATTGTCAATGAAGAATTTAGTAAAAACCACACATTAGAGAAGACTAAATGCTGGCCCAGGTAGGCCTTGTACCTGTTCTGCCATTTCTTGGTGATGAACCGAGCGCTTAATTTTCTGTTCTGTCTCTTGATTTATAAACTAAGATAGTGATACTACCTCATCGCTACTTTTAGCTTCAGTATTTACTAAAAAGTGTTACTAAAGCAAAAACTCAAAATTTTTATGAAGGAAAAAAATCAGTAACCTGATTACTTTATTGGTAACATAGTCAATCAAGTGGTGTCATTCTCACACAGCCTCCATATGAAAAAAAATACACAGTGTGTGCTCCTCATGTATTATTTGCTTTGTACTTGTTTTCAGTCACACTGCCAAATGGGTCTGTGAAAACTTCCTCAGAATAAACCATAACCATGACCAACATATCACATAAAGCACATGATCAAAATGTGAATGAATATGGAAAAAGAAAAAAAAAAGGCAGTATGTTGACAGTAATTGTCAGTACGCTTGCTGTGAATAAGCTTTTAAATATCTGACAGTGAAGGCAAAGTGGGATCTGTGAATGTTACATTGCTTTCATTATAAAAGAAGGAAGAAGCTGATTTTCCTAGGGAAGCAAAAACTTTTCTTGGTATTAAGTCCAATAGAAGCTTCCAACTAGTATATTAGGGAAGGAGCACTGAGACATTTTAGATAGATTCCCCAGTTTCATAACCATATAGAAAAAGGTATCAGACGGCTTGGAATTACAGCATTTTTCACTGATATTTTAAGACAATGTTATAGAATAAGTAAGTGAAAATTATGCTGCATGAAATCCAGGTAATATGGACTTAAAAATGTGGCAAAATTCTTGCTGCCAAAATAATCCTTCAAATAAAACTAGAGTAGTTAAATGAATAAAAGCAAATAATATCCCTTTTGTCATCTCCCTAAATAATTCTCTCAGCCAGATTTTGGATAACTATGTAGCACTGTTTACTGAGGACCTAAAAAACTGGTATTCTGGGCTGATGATTTAAGACTATTTCCTAAGCAATCTTCCTTTAGAGTGATCTTCCTCTTTCTTCCATCTCTTCTTCCTTCCAGTATGGGGGCTAATTTTAGACTTTACTTGAGAAACAAATTCCCATGTTGTGAACCATCAGTACCTTCATCAATTGTCTGAGCCCCTTGCTTTCTTGGGAGCCAGAGCTGCTCTGGGAAGGATGTAGACCCTAGCTCTGTTTAACCCCAGGGGCAGAGATGGATTTAATTTTACTGGTACCATATAGGATACCAAGAGTCAGAGAGGGAAAGTAAAATCTTTTTGAAAAATAAAAATTTTAAAATGTCATATTAGTCCACATTCAAAGTTAGTGGTCATAAGAAAAATCTGAATTGGAGTCACAGAACCTGAAATGTGTAGCCAGGAGTAGATAGGATTGGAATGGAAGCAATTTGACTTTAAAAATGTGGGAGGACTCCACAATGATTGGGATGAGTGCTGTGAGTACTGAGTTTTATTTCAGTTCCAAATAGGAACTAGATAGGAAAGAATATCTCTCAAATAAGTTAATTGAATGATTACTGTATCTTTTTTCCATAATGAATTCAGAAATCTCAGTGAAATTTGATGTTGACATAGAGCCACATTCTTGGTTTTCTGTGGCAATCTAGAGCAGTTCAGTCTATGAATTCATTTATGTCTTTCATATATTTCAAGTCATGTAACTAATTACCATGCATTCAAGGTAATCATTGTACAATACTTTAATGTTATGACAACTGTATAAAGATTAGTGAATTGGAATGAAAATTTTAAAAGTAATATACACTGGTGAGGAAATGTACAAATGCTGTGTTTATATTTTTATGGTGTAGAATCAAGAGTAAAAATATTATAGCTTCTCTGTTAAGAAAATTTGAATATATACCTTGAAACAGGATAAGGGAAATAGCTTTCATCTGTAATCAAGGGAAAGGATCTAGGTTTGCAGATTAACTTCAATGTAAGGAATTGAAATAAAGTGACAACAGTATTTTTCATGATAAACTGGTGATCTGGTGAATGAATTGTGTAAGATCAGTAAAAAGAATGAAGTGAACTAGAAAAACTATCCTTGTCTGAGTTTCTTTATATTATGGAATTAAGAAAAAATTTATGTATTTGTGTGTGTGTGTATATATATATATATATATGTGTATGTGTGTATAAAATTATATATATACACACACTCAACAACTTGTTTTAAAGTTCAGTCTATGATATGAAGACTCAGAGTAGAAAGCAATCAAAACAACTTGGGAAATCTTCTTACTTTTATATTTCTTTATTTTTCTCTTTTTAAATTTGAAATATGGTTGTAATACAATATTATGATAGTTTCAGGTGTGCTGCATAGTGATTTGACATTTGCATACATTTTGAAATGATCACCATAAGTTTAGTATCCACCTATCTCCATATTAAGTTATTACAGTATTATTGACCATATTCCTCATGCTCTGTATTACATCTCTATAACTTAATTATTTCATAACTGTTGGTTTGTACATACTTGTACTTCCTGTATGTATTTCCCCATCATCCCCCCTTCCATTCTAGCACCCACGTGATTGTTCTCTGTATCTATGAAATTGTTTTGTTATTGCACCAATAGTGCACAATGTTTTCTGTTTTTCTACATCCTCACAAAACTTGGTACTTGAACTTTTTTTTATTTATTTATTTTTTACATTTTTATTGATTCATAATCATTTTACAGTGTTGTGTCAAATTCCAGTGTTCAGTACAATTTTTCAGTCATACATGGACATATACACACTCATTGTCACATTTTTTTCTCTGATTTATCATAACATTTTGTGTATATTTCCCTGTGCTATACAGTGTAATCTTGTTTATCTGTTCTACAATTTTGAAATCCCAGTCTATCCCTTCCCACCCTCTACCCCGCCCCCCCCCCCCCCCCCGGTAACCACAAGTCTGTATTCTCTGTCCATGAGTCCATTTCTGTCCTGTATTTATGCTTTGTTTTTGTTTGTTTGTTTCTGTTTTTTAGATTCCACATATGAGCGATCTCATATGGTATTTTTCTTTCTCTTTCTGGCTTACTTCACTTAGAATGACATTCTCTAGGAGCATCCATGTTGCTGCAAATGGCATTATGTTGTCGGTTTTTATGGCTGAGTAGTATTCCATTGTATAAATATACCACCTCTTCTTTATCCAGTCACCTGTTGATGGACATTTAGGTTGTTTCCAT
This sequence comes from Vicugna pacos, assembly GCF_048564905.1. Taxonomy (NCBI): domain Eukaryota; kingdom Metazoa; phylum Chordata; class Mammalia; order Artiodactyla; family Camelidae; genus Vicugna; species Vicugna pacos. The sequence goes on from NC_132988.1 coordinate 31,792,735, forward strand.
GTTTTGGCTATTGTAAATAGTGCTGCTATGAACATTGGGGTGCAGGTGTCATCCTGAAGTAGATTTCCTTCTGGGTACAAGCCCAGGAGTGGGATTCCTGGGTCATATGGTAAGTCTATTCCTAGTCTTTTGAGGAATCTCCACACTGTTTTCCATAGTGGCTGCACCAAACTGCATTCCCACCAGCAGTGTAGGAGGGTTCCCCTTTCTCCACAGCCTCTCCAGCATTTGTCATTTTTGGATTTTTGAATGACGGCCATTCTGACTGGTGTGAGGTGATACCTCATTGTAGTTTTGATTTGCATTTCTCTGATAATTAGTGATATTGAACATTTTTTCATGTGTTTTTTGATCATTTGTATGTCTTCCTTGGAGAATTGCTTGTTTAGGTCTTCTGCCCATTTTTGGATTGGGTTGTTTATTTTTTTCTTATTGAGTCGTATGAGCTGCTTATATATTTTGGAGATCAAGCCTTTGTCAGTTTCACTTGCAAAAATTTTCTCCCATTCCGTAGGTTTTCTTCTTGTTTTATCTCTGGTTTCCTTTGCTCTGCAGAAGCTTGTAAGTTTCATTAGGTCCCATTTGTTTATTCTTGCTTTTATTTCTTCTAGGAGAAAATTTTTGAAATGTATGTCAGATAATGTTTTGCCTATGTTTTCCTCTAGGAGGTTTATTGTATCTTGTCTTATGTTTAAGTCTTTAATCCATTTTGAGTTGATTTTTGTATATGGTGTAAGGGTGTGTTCTAGCTTCATTGTTTTACATGCTGCTGTCCAGTTTTCCCAACACCATTTACTGAAGAGACTGTCTTTATTCCATTGTGTATTCTTGCCTCCTTTGTCGAAGATGAGTTGACCAAAAGTTTGTGGGTTCATTTCTGGGCTCTCTATTCTGTTCCATTGGTCTATATGTCTGTTTTGGTACCAATACCATGCTGTCTTGATGACTGTAGCTCTATAGTATTGTCTGAAGTCTGGGAGAGTTATTCCTCCAGCCTCATTCTTTCTCTTCAGTAATGTTTTAGGAATTCTAGGTCTTTGATAGTTCCATATAAATTTTATTATGATTTGTTCTAGTTCTGTGAAATATGTCCTGGGTAATTGGATAGGGATTGCATTAAATCTGTAGATTGCCTTGGGCAGTGTGACCATTTTAAGGTACTTGAACTTTTGATGATAGTCATCCTGACAACCATGAGGTGGTATTATTGTGATTTTGTTTTGCATTTCTCTGGTGACTAGTGATGCTGAGCATCTTTTCATCTGTCCGTTGGCCATCTATACATCTTTGGAAAAAATGTCCATTCAGGTCCTCTGTCCATTTTTTTTAATCAGATTTTTAAAATTTTGAGTTGTATTGATTCTTTATATATTTTGTATATGAACCCCTTATCAGATATATCATTTCCAAACACTTTATCCCATTCAGCATGCTGACTTTTTGTTCTGTTTATAGTTTCCTTCTCTGTGCAGAAACTTTTTAGTTTGACGTAGTCCCATTTATTTATTTTTGCTTTTATTTTTCATGCCTGAAGAAACATATACAAAAAAAATTATTAGACCAATGTCAGAGTGTACTGCCCATGTTTTCTTCTAGGTGTTTTATTTCAGGTCTTAAATTGAAATATTTAACCCATTTTGTGTTTATTTTTGTATATGGTGTGAGAAACTAGTTCAATTTGGTTCTTTTGCATGTGGCTGTCCAGTTTTCCTAATACCATTTATTGAAGAGGCTGTCTTTTTCCCATTGTGTATTGTTGCCTCCTTTATAATAGATTAATTGACCATACAAGTATGGGTTAGTTTCTGGGCTCTCTATTCTATTTTATTGGTCTATGTGTCTGTTCTTGTGCCAGACCATACTGTTTTGATTACTGTAGCTTTGTACTATAGTTTGAAATCATAGAACATAATACCTCCAGCTCTGTCAATTTCTCTAGATTGCTTTTTTGATTTCTAGCATAGGCTGTGGGTCTCTACTATACTCTTCCCGTGCTGGGTCCTGTGGTACTGGAGAGCATACTGAGAATCATATTTCCTCCCGTCAGAGTTTGAAAAATAATAAGAATGAATAAAGATGTGAGATCTCCTATTTGAATATAAGTTCACATCACATTTTTTGGGTCGAATGGGTAAAGCTAGGTCATAGTGGATCCTTTCTATTTCAATGAATCTGGACTCATTCCAGAGGTAAAAAAAAAAAAAAAGTGGGGGGACATGTTACTGTTCTTGAAGAGAATAATGCTATACGATAACATGGCTTTCAGATTCACCTATAATATACTTTACTGAGGTTGAGAAATTCAAAGTCTGAAGTTCATTCTGTAGTTCACAGATCCATTTGATGAGGCTCCGCAGGTGAGTGGGAGTGGAAAAGAAGACAGATACTTGAAATAATGAGATAAGTAAAGGGAAAATAATGAATCCACTGCTGACAAGTGTGACAAGGCTGGGAGCATAGGAGTCAGAGAGTAATTCTCTTTTTTAAGTTTACATCTGTGATGCTGGGATGAACAGAGGAATCAGCCAGATGATTTATTTAGAGACAAAGATGAGATTGAATTTAGCTGTATACATGCTAAGTTGATGTTAATAGTTGAAAATTCAAGTATGAATATCTCAAATCAGGAGAGAGTAAATATTTGGGAGTCATCAACTTGATAAGTAGTTTTGTGATAAATGCCTCTTTTACAATCACACTTACAATCAGTGCAGTTAAACTAGTGATTGGGATTAGGTTGGAAGTGATAATAAATACAATCAGCAGTTATCTAAATCTTTATGTAATTCTTTTATATCTTGCATTTTATACGTTGTGAAAGTCTAAAAGTAGGCTATATGAAGAATTAGTCTGGTAAATATTTGCTTTGCAAGATGATTTGCTTTTCTTTCTCTGTATCTTTCTCCTTCACTTGTACTTTCTAAGCAAAGAACATTAGCATTATAATCACTACTTTAAGCTGTAAGTTGAAAACATTTTATTGGTTGACTGAACTTATCATCCATTAGGAATGTCCACATCTGGTGAGATGGGGAGTTCAGTGTTTGCATTCCCAAGTCCACACTGCTGACTGAGTTCAGATACTTTACTGGCTAGTTTACAAAGTTTTGCTTTTTTATAGCTAGTCAATGTACAGGCTTATATAGCATATACCTCCCTGAAGCAGTTTCTTTCTCATACCATCTGGTAATGAGAGGATCATTTACACTACATAAAACCATGGCATCTGGAAAGGAAAAATAATGTGGTAAAATCAGTCAACTACCAGGAATGGCTACATTTCTATTTCATTTGGAGGAAATTATTTAATACTAAAATGAGATTTAAAGAACCAATATTAAGTAAAAAATGTGAAGAAGTAACACCAACATATTTTTCAGTGGTTTCAACCATATATACTTTTCTAGGAAAAAAAAATCTAGATAATTAGAAGTTGTGTATTTTATTTAGATACAAGACAAACATTTGGCCGGTTTAAAGAACTGGGTTTGGAATGAATGTCAACATTATTCTTTAACATTAATTTGGAAGCTGTGACAGGACCCCCACCCACACACATGTAGCTTTTTGTCAGATCTGTACAAAAGCCGAGCAGCAGTTGTAGACATTAGAGACAAGCGGAGATAAGTTGTAAAGATATTGGTGATTGTTTTCCAGGAAAGAAGAGATGCACTCATTCACTTAGGTCCCTGTCACTGAAATTACTATGCACCAGGCAGTATTCTAGGCACTGAGGTTATCATTTTTGGTGGGATAGTATTGGTTGTTGTCCTTCTTATATTCTGGTGAGGGAGGAACAAAATAGTGTAGATGCTGCAGCAGAAATAAAATGGAGTGATGAGGTAGAGAATGGCTGTTGAAGGATGGGGAAGTGACGTGGAAGAGGTGAGATGGCTCCTAAAGACAAATAGGTCCAGGACAGACCTCTGTTAGGAAGTGAGTGGAAGGTGATGTCTGACTGAGTACTAGTAGGTAGTCATGCAGATAGTGTAGTCTTTGGGAGGGAAAATATTGAACCATAATTAAGAAAAAGACTGGAAAGTACCAAGGAAAATAAATTGAACAAAGGAAGGCTGGTATGAGATCAGACCCTTGGACAAAGAAAAGGAAGAGTTTAGTACCAGGACACAGTGGTGATGTTTGGAGAATTTTTATGTCACTCTAATAAACCCTATTTCTGTGATGGGTAATTTTTGTAATATATATGTACATGTACTTAATACATTTTTTTCAATACAAAATCTCCTGTTACTCCAATGAGTCATTCCAAGCCACATATTGCCCTGTATTTAACAGCTTCCTCAGTTTCCAGTGTCGAATGGAGTAGGCATTCGACGGTGGGCAGCACACCCCTGGGGAACAGGGAGCACAGAAAAGACTGGTGAGATTTTTGGTAATAATGATTGGGGACAGGCTTTGGCAAAGGCCAGGGATGCAATGCATAGAACAGTCCTGCATAACAAAGAATTTTCTCACAGACCACACAACTTATGAGTATTCTGTGGCCAAAATTTATCTCAAATGTAAATTGTGTCTGTACATCTGGACAGGATAATGCTGAAAGCCAAAATTACAGGAACTTCCACAAAGAATCTAGTGATTTAGGAGAAAATCAGTGTGTAGGTAGAAGGTTAATTAGAATAAAAGTATTTTATTGATGATGTTAGACATTTGAATTCATTCAGGATCTCATGTCTAGTCAATCAGTAAGTGTGTCTTTTTAATGCTATAACATTATTGGTAAATAAACTAGAAAGGGAGGTAAGCATTTGGTAAGCATTTGCTAAATATTTTGTATATATTTACTTTAATTAACATGTTAATACTTTTATTGCCAACATGAGATAGGTATTCCCCATCTTAGTTTTTTCACTCTGCAGTCAGTAACATGGAATTCTGACTTGGGGCATTTTCTCTTATCCTCTTTCTCTTATATATAAGTAAGATTAGCTTATCATTTTCTTTCTTTCTTCTTTCCTTTCTTCTTTTTTTTCTTTGTGAAGGGGAGGAAATTAGGTTTGTTTATTTGTTTATTTTTAAGGGCTGCACTAGGGATTGGACCCAGGACCTTCTGCATGCTAAGTACACGCTCTACCCCTGAGCAATATCCTCCCCTCTTAGATGATCATTTCTTATCTTAATACAAGTGTACATTTAATGCCCACCTAATTTTGCTTTTTATTTTCCCTTACTTCCTATTCAGAATAACTTCTGGGTTTTGTCACTTAAATACAAACATATAAAATTGTTGAAATGATGTAACTATTTTGTTACTTATCCTATGAGTCACACCATAAGATTTATAAAGGCTTGTTTTATCTCTGAACTTCATTTAGTTCATAGTAAAAGGGAAAGTGTAAAATTATTTATTGGTCAAAAGGAACTTGCGTCTGATGGAAGTGGAAAATTAGAAAGGAAACAGAACCATGCATTTTGGAAAATATACATTTGAAACATGCATTTAGAAGATACATTTTGGACTTGTCCTTAGGCAGCTGCAGTCAAATTACAAATTAGTTGGAAACTTAGCCTATTATAATAAAAAATTCTTTAAAAGAGTGCTTGATTCTGGCTAGAAAAAAGTTCACATTAAATAAAAGACTTTTCCCAAGATTTCATAAATGATACTGGAGACCTTAATACCCATATGATTAGTTTTATTTTACTCATCTAAATAGTAACAGCAGAAAAAAATGAAGTATTTCTCTTCCTTTTTACTCCCTTTTAAACCTTAACTGAACATGGAGTTTTAAAAATAAATGTTTTAATTTTGAATTATCCAGACACCAAGTTCTGGGTGCAGATTAGAGATGGAAATTTCAGGTTTATTTGTGCATAATCCTAAATAACAATTTTCAAAAGCAAGTAATTACTAACATTGACTCCCCTCGTGCTTGTGTCTAATTTATGTTTCTGGTGTATGGAAAAATCTGTTTGGGCAGGTATAAAGGTACCCCACACAGTGGGACTGAAAATTTGGAATACTGCAGCTCATTTAATACGGAATTTTCCATAAGACAAGTCACGTCTCAACAGTGGGGAAAATTTGCCAAATAGTATCAAGCTTAGAAATTTTATTTCCTCCCTCTGAAAATCTTGGTGAATTTGTAAACTCTCTTACTGTGGCAGCATGACACAGAGTGAACAGCTTGTATAGATACAGTTTTCACAGACATCAGGCATTTTGGAGAACACACTATTTTCTTTCTTACTGTGTTAATCTGGAGAGTTGCCATTAAAAATAGCAGCAGCTAAATGTACATATAGATAAATTTGATGAACACTCTATTTAACTTAACATCTATTGTACAGAGTAATATGGGGGCGGTGTACAGCATGGCTGCAGGGAGGGTAAAGAAAGATTGCACATTCCAAAAATGAATGATGAGAAACTGACTACTGTTTGAACACAGAGCAGGTGTAAATAAATCTGACAGTTGCACACTGAGGTTGGATCAACATTGTAATAAGATGTATGGGAGATACTGACACTTTATCTGACTTTAATCACACTTTACATAATCACAACTTAATACATGCCAACCCCTCATATTTACTAATTATTGTTTTTAATCTTTTCATTGACGATTGTAACTACAAAAAAGAATTTGCACATAACTATTTTATCACTGGGTCAAAGCGTAGATAGAATAGTTAAGAACAAAGAGCCAGGCTAAAAATTTAATGAAAGATTACATAACCATCTTATTGAATGCTTACTTTATATATGTCACTTTCAAAGGACCTGGTGGTATAGATTCTTATTTCTCTAATTTACATTTAATGAACCTGGTACCTTATTCAATAATACTAATGCAATATTAATGCTAGGATTTGAAATTACCTAACCTGATTCCAAAACCCGTAAGCTTAACTTCTACAGTATCCTGTTTCCAGAAACCTGAGTCAAGTTTCCATTTCATCGATTCTCGTTGGGGGGTTTTGACTTACTAATTTCATATCTTTATGTCCAAGTGTCTTTTTCACGAGGATTAAATGTTAACTGCAGTGATCATGCTTCTCACACGGTGCTCACGTGTGTCAGCTGTTGGTATTTCTGTTCGTCCACAAGGAATTTTTTTAAAGTTCTGTTGAATATTTTCAAGTGATTTGGTAATACATTCTTAGATAGGCACGACCCCTGATACAGGCCAGCTGACTCCTACGTATTCACTTAAGTAAATAGCAACAGTGTATCCTCAACAGTGATCGTAGACAGTTCTACTGTGGTTCTAACTACATTCTTCATCAGATTAGGATCAGTTTAATAATCTGGTTTCTCTGAAACCTTAAACTACTCAGTAAGACAAAGACAAGGACAGATAAATGAAAGGTTATGCTGAAAATGCTGTTGGATATTGAAATGAATTTATTCGGGTTGTCTAGTCTACCCTCCCCATACAGAGTATTCTTATAACATGACTGGTATCTTCATTACCTAAACTTCGCAATGTATTTAGTGAAATTTTTCAATACTTTGCTTCACAAATTCATTAGTATTTGCAATGAGTTAACATAGGTTAAAGAGACAGATATCAAGTTTAACCTTATTTTAATATGATATTTTGTAAAATTTGCCATAAAATAACTTGAGGTCTGTCAGACCCATCCCTATGTTTTTTTGGCCTTTACTGGATCACTAAGACCCATATGTTGAACTAATCTAATAGTGGAAACCTCATTCCCATTAGAGATTTAAAAATATTTAAACAGAGAGAAAATGATGTATATTGGCTGAGAGGCTTTGAATCTTAACTCCCAGATCTTATTTGGGAATGTGTGTTAAGTCAAAACCCGTGTTACTTTAGGGCAATGGAATACTGGATCTCCAAAAGTTGTGAAAAGGAATAAAACTAGGAATAGGGAAAACTTAAAATTTAAGAACCCTTTTTTATGGTGGGGTTAGCCCTAAGTTCCCAAGTGCAGTCTGAACTGGTATGTATTCCCAAGGATATCTGAGCAGGTTAGAGGGCATCAAAGTAGAAGTCTAAGCAAAAGTGGGAATAATTAATGTGGTGGTCGGCAGCACAGTTCTTAGTGATCTCATTGGAGAAAGATCCAAGTAGATTATGCAAGGAAGGATCCAAGTTGGGAGGCAAGGGAATGTGCAGCATCTGGGAAACTTTCAGGCTCACAGAGAGGCTGGATGTTACTCAGAAGAGGGATCCAGCCCCAGTGGGTGAATGGAGGTCAGACCTGGGGCGGGGCGGGGGGAACGGGGCTGGAATGTATTTCTAGGAAACCAGGTGGAGGAGCAATCACAAAACTTGGGAAGGAGGCGGGAACCCTAAAGAAAGCTTTGTAGAGCTGTGGTCTTATTAATGATTCTGGCTCTAGTCTGACCTCCAGAAACAGTTAGGTTCAAGTCTCAGCCACTGAAGAGGACAGATTTCTTGATTTATTTCCTTGCTGGGTCAGTGACTGAGTGGAGCACAAATTCTTGCCCTTGAGTAGGGATGAAACTGGGTCTGGCAAGAATCAATATTATTAGTGTAAACATTATTAGCCAAGTATTTTATTGTGTATGTGTGTGTATATATATATGTGTGTATATATATATATGTGTGTATATATATATATATATATATATATGTGTGTGTGTGTGTGTATATATATATGGAATTTAAGTCGGTTTTATTATTTAAATTAATGCAGTGTATATCCAGATGAACTTAAAAATATGTTGTGTATAAGCTGAGGTTTGTGGAAATCTTGAAGGATAAACTTCTCTTTGTCAACTTTCATTTCAATCCCAGAGTGAGAGGAAAAATGTCAGACTAAGCATAGATCCCTAACCTCTTACTTGAAACCCTTGGAGTCAGATACATTGATTTTCAGAATTTCAGGAGTTTATAGAGATAAGAAGGCACAATTATCCTATTTGTTGTAACATCTACAGTGGGCTCTGGGACAGGATTACTTACTTAATCAAAAAGAAAGCATGGATAATTACAGTAAGGAAGGTAAAAAAGAAGTGAAGATTTGTGCACCTCTACCTGAATTCCAGGAAACCTCAAGCAAATATTCAGTTAAAGTTGTCTGATACAGCTCTTAAGAGGCAACAGAGAAACTGTATTAAAGATTGCACTAGAAATAGGTCTCAAAGAAACATCAGTTATCCACCTTAACCTTATCCTTGCACTACTAGTTGCTTTTCTTTTTCTTTTTCGTTTGGCTGGAAACAATAGAAATGTATTTCCTTCCAGTTCTGGAGGCTTAGAAGTTTGAAATCCAGGTGTCAGCAGGGCCATGCTCCCTCTGAAGGATCTAGGAAAGAATCCTTTGCCTCTTGTAGTTTCTGGTGGCCCCAGTCCTTCCTTGGCTTATGAGAACAGAACTCCATCTCTGCCTCCAGCTTCACATGACTGTCTTCTCTGTCTCTTCTTCTTAGAAGGACACCAGTCATTGGATTTAGGACCTACTCCTAAACCCAGGATGATTTAATCCTGAGATCCTTAATTAATCAAATTTGCAAAGACCCTATTTAGAAATAAGGTCACATTTTGAGTGTCCAGGTGGACGTGAATTTTGAGGGAACATTACTCAACATAAAAGGAAACTCACCACCATACAGTTAACCTCCTTACCTATTTCACCTTCCCTGCACGCCCTTCCCCACTGGTAACCACTGCTTTATTCTCTGTATCTATGTGTTTCCTTTGGTTTGGTGTATTCATTTGATTTTAATTTTAATTTTTTAAAACTTTCCACATGTAAGTACAATCATAATATATGTATCTTTCTCTGCCTGACTTATTTCACTTAGCATAATGTCCTCAAGGTCCATCTATGTTTCACTAATGGCAAGATTTCATCTTTTTATGGCTGAGTAGTATTCCTGTGTGTGTTTGTGTGTGTGTGTGTGTGTGTTTAGATAACATGTCTTCTTTATCTATCCATCTGTCTTGGGGCACTTAGGTTATTCCCACATCTTGGCTATTGTAAATAATACTGAGATGAACATAAGGATGTGTGCATCTTTTGAAGTACTGTTTTTGTTTTAATTAGATAAATACTCAGAAGTGGAATTTCTTGATCGTGTTACTTCTATTCTTGATTTTTTGAGGAATCTTAATACTGTTTTCTATAGTGGCTGTACCAGTTTACATTCCCACCAACAGTGCACGAGGGTTTCCTTTTATTCACATTTTCTTCAGCACATTTCTTGCTCTTGCTTTTTGATCATAACCGTTCTAATGGGCGTGGGTGATACATCATTGTGGTTTTGATTTGCATTTCCCAGATAATCAGTGATATTGAACATCTTTTCATATTCCTGTTGGCCATCTGTATGTCTACTTTGGAAAAATATTTATTAAGGTCCTCTGCCCTTTTTAAAAATATTTTTATCCTCCCCATTTTTAAATTGGGTTTTTTTTTCTGTTATTGTTGAGTTGTATGAGTTCTTTATATTTTTTGGATATTAACCCCTTATGAGAATATATAATTTAATAGCTTCTCCTATTCAGTAGGTTGTCTTCTCATTTGTTGGTGGCTTCCTTTGCTGTATAGAAGCTTTTTAGTTTGATATAGTCCCATTTGTTTCTTTTTTATTTCACTTCCCTTACCTGAGGAGATATGTCCAGAAAGGTATCGCTAAGGTCTATGTTTTCTTCTAGGAGTTTTATGGTTTCAGGGCTTACATTTGAGTCTTTAATCCTTTTTAAGTTGGTTTTTGAGTATGGTTTGAGAGAGTGGTCTAGTTTCATTATTTTGCATGTGACTGTCTAGTTTTCCTAACACTGTTTGTAGAAGAGACTATCCTTTCTCCATTGTATGTTCTTGTTTGTCATGAATTAATTGTCCATACGTGTGTGGGTTTACTTCTGGGTTCTCAGTTCTGTTCCACTGATCTATGTGCCAGTTCCTTTTCTGAGCTCACCTCCTGCTATGCTTACCCTCTAGCTCACTCTTCCCAACTATTCTGTCTTCTGGCAAGTTTTCATAGACTCTAAACATATCTTACCTTAGTACCTATTACTAGCTGTTCCTTCTAGTGAAATCCTCTTTCTCTAGATAACATTATAGCTGATTCTTTAACCAGCCTGAAGTTGTTGTCTCATTGTCACCTGCTTAATGAAATCTGTTCTATCCACTCTACTTAAAATTGCAACCCTGAAGTTTGCTAGACCACATGGTGATTCTATTTTTAATTATTTGAGGAACCACCGTACTGTTTTCCATATAGGTTGCAACATTTTACAGTCCCACAAATAGGGATTCCATATTTCTCCCTATTCTTGCAAGCATGTTATTTTCTGGGGGTTTTTTGTTTATATTTTTTTATAATGGTTATCTTAATTCTCATGAGGTGGTATCTTCTTGTAGTTTTGATTTATATTTCTCTAATGATTAGTGATGTTGAGCATCTTTTCATATGCTTATTGTCCATTTGCATATTTTCTTTCAAGATATGTCTATTCAAGGATTTTGCCCATTTTTAAACTGGGTTGTTTGGGAGTTTTTTTGCTGTTGAGTTGTAGGAGTTCTTTATATATTGTGTATATTAACTCATTAGACATTTGCAAAGATGTTCTCCCATTATGTAAGTTGCCTCTCACTCTGATTGCTTCCTTGATACACAAAAGTTTTTAAGTTTAATGTAGTCCCAAAAGCATAGAAAGCAGGATCTCAGAGAGATATTTATACAGCCATGTTCACTGCATCGTTATTCACAATAGCCATGAAGTAGAAGCAACCCAAATGTAAACTGATGGAAGAATGGATAAACAAAATGTGGCATACGTACAGCAAAATGTTATTCAACCTTAAAAAAAAAATAAAGAAATCCTATCACATGCTACAATAGTGATGAAACTTTAGGACATTATGCTAAATGAAATAAAACAATCACAAAAGACAAATATTGTATAATTTCACTTACGTGATATTAAAAGTAGTCAAACTCAAAAACAAAATAGAATGATGGTTGCCAGGGGCTGGGGTGAAGGGCAAAATGGGGAGTGGTTCAATGGGTATAAAGTTTCAATTCTGTAAAATGACAAAGTTCTAGAGATCCATTACACAACAGTGTGAACATAGTTAACACTACTAAACTGCGCACTTAGAATAGTTAAGATGGCAAATTGTATGTTATGTGCTTTTTACCATAATTTTAAAAATTGTAATTCACTTCTTCCTCTTCCTTTGCAATTCTGACTATCCTTACCCTGTTCTTTGTTTTTCCTGCAGAATGTATTGCACTTAACATACTACAGTATTTTATTATATTTTATTATTTGTCTCTCCACCACCCCTACCCATTATAATAAAAGTTCCAGACATGGATTTTTGTTTTGTTTTGTCTGTTTACTGATGTGTTCTGGAACAATGCTTGTCTCAAAATGGGTATTTAATGAACAGTTGTTCAAGGCAAGGATGAAACCCAAAATTGCAATTAAAAAGTAATAAACACAGTAGACACAGGAAGAAACAAGCCAAATTAAGTGAGAATAACTACATATTGCAGAATTTGATTTTCGCAAAGGCTTCAAATACTATAATGATCAGTGTCTTTTGTGACTCAAATGCCAGATCAGAATTAGACATACAAGATATATATGGGAGGAAATGCTAATGATGGGTAAAGGAAGGGGAGATGGAGAGGCATGTCTGATTCCTATGAAAGAGAAAGGGAAGGAAGAATTGAATAGGAAAAGTCTTACATTACAGCAAATTTGTAAGGAACTCTCTGACAGTCCTTTGGGGTTCCACCCATTGGAAGAGTCCTACATAGAACAATGATGGGCTGTCTCTATAGCAACCCCACTGTGCTTTGTCATTTGTGAGAGTGAATAAGGAAATGTGTCTTTAATGTGAATGCTCTAGAGAATCCACAGGGGCAGTGGCAGAACTGCTTCCTGCAATGGGTTTTCTTCGACTAGTTCTGGGTGGTGCGCATGAACAGCCACTTCAAAACTTATTACAAAAAGTAAAAACAATAGAGAGGATAAAAACATTAAAAATCTGCCAGGCATATGTGAAAAGAAACCAGTTAAAATTCTTGGAGTGAAATATACATAGTAATTGATAAGAATACATGAGTTAAATAGCAGATATAACTGCTATTTATAGTTTATTAGACAGATATAAAACAAAGTTCAAGAACTAGAAGAATCAACTGAATGAAATACTGAGAATACAGCACAGAGAAAGAAGAATGGAAAAAATAAAGAATTCAAGAGGACATAGGTAGCAGATGAGAAGTTCCTGTGTATACTATTCTAAATTTCAGAAGAAGAGAATAAAGAAAATGGGGTAGAGGCACTTGGAAGAAATAATGATTAAGCAATTTCTGGAATCCAGTGAAATGACCCCAATCCGTTTTAACCAGCAACTGCAACATATCCCAAACTGTGTTAAAGTAAACCATCAATAATATACAAACTATTAATGATGTTTGTATCTATAAAGGCTAAAGATAAAAAAAAAAACACTCAGAGAGATCAGGCAGATTATCTGCATATTCTTTACTTCTTAACAGCAACAAAAGAACATGTAATGAAATGATGTCTTCAAAGAGCAAAGTGTCAATCTAGATACTTTGTATATTTAAATATATATGTATCTAAGAAGATGGAAAAAACTCACATTAACAAACTCATTAAAGGGATTTCTAAGTGAAAATTTTAAAAATTAAAAGCACTTGTAGACAAATCTAACAAATATTAAATGTGTATATAAATACATTTCATAGAGGTAAAAATCAAAGTAAACCAAAAATCCTGTACAACAGATATAAAACCAAGGTAAACTTAAAAGCTCGTACAGCGATTACTCCTGTCATTGCACAAGAGGATAACAGAATTAAAGGTTGTAATGTCTTCTCTTGCTTAAGAGAAGGAAACCTCTAGATGAGCTTTCGTCTGTAAGTTAAATGTGCATATCCAGATGAATGTGGCTACCATTAAAAAATACATTAATTCTTAAATTATATTCACATAGTACTATACCTTCAACACCTATTAGGCAAAACATAGACAGAAATAAAAAAAAAGAATGTGAGAAACCCACTTGATACAAGACTTTAGCAAAACTGTTTCAGTAATATATTCAAGATGACAATCAGTAAGGTTAAATGGAATGTTTTTCTTTTGCTTTGGCTTCATAGTTTCATTTAGCTTAGGAAAGAAGGCCTAAAAAAAAAAATTCCTATCAGGCTTTGAATATCAGCTTGCAATTTGGCCAACTTCTGACCATGGAGCTTAAAATAGAAAGAAAGAAAAAGGTTTCAGCTGGGACAAACAGCAAGTATTCCTGGCAGTATGGAATGACCTTCTGGACCCAAGAGGTACCCCAAAGAGGATGAAAAAGATACTACTCTCCCAGGATCCAGAGCCACTCCCAAACATAACGAAAAGAAAAAAAGGTTCAGACCATTCATCTGAGAGCTGGCCCAGTCTGCGGGATCCTAGGTACAGATGAAGTGCCCTCTGCATTTCTGTCCAGCCATATCTAGATGGAAATGGGTGCAACCCATACTTCTTTATGGCCATATATTTGGGCCCCCAACCTGATAGTTGAGTTGCCTGCAAATGTGAGAACCAACAACCTGCTTGTCCCAGGCTGGCAGAAAGCCAAGCCAAGTTCTCACAAATTGAGACCAACAAGAAGGCAATGACTGTCCCTGGGAGAGTAAAGGATCAATAACCAATGTGAGACAACATGAAATTTTACCTCCTTCCCTTTCAACTGGGCACCCCAGGGATCCGGAAGAGCTGACTCTGCGAAGAACTCCCAGCCTTCACTGGCTTCTGCTGTTCATCCCATGATCCTGTCATCAAGCTCCAGAGCAAGTGAGTTGAAAGTAGAGAGGACAGCCCTGGTATCTACTAGAATTCGTCAAGGTTTTCCATTAATTTTAATTTCAGTTTCTCCTTAGCTGTTTGAGGGAATAACGGAGCAGTTTACCACAGGATCCGTCAGAGTCCCGTCACCCCTGGGAAGGGCTCAAATGGAGGCCCTCCTTTGAGGGAAGCTAGGGGGCATTTGTGGTGGTGTGGGAAGCTTTGGCTTTTGTTGAAGGGCTTGCAGACTTTCAGAGTGGAAAAGCACTTCAGATAGAGGATTATTCTGTAATAGTACTGTCTGTAGACTGAGTACTCAGGTGAAGTAGGATGGAGAGGAGTCCTAAGAGTCGTGACTTCAGCCTTTCAGTCTTTTCTTTTAGATACCTCTTATGTCTTTAATTTTTCATAAGACTTTTGCAATGAATCTTTCAATAAAGCTATTTTGGAATTTTGGAGAATTCTGGAGTCTTCTGCATGTCACATAAAATAGGTATCACGTTCTGTTTGATTGATTTTGGAACCCTTGCTTTCAAGTACATGACTTCAAATGAATGATCTTCTCTAACTGGAACGTTCCCCATAATGTCCACTTGAATTCTGGATTGTCTTAGTAAGATTTTGCCATTTTTGTGGATTGAGATCTCAAGCTTCCTGGACCACAGTTCTCAGACATAAAATAAGCAGATGTGCTGGAAGGTGGTGGACTCAATTCTTTGAAACACGAGGATCCCATTTATTTACCTAAGCCTTGGTTCTTTGGGAGCCAAATTAATACCTAAGAGTGGTGTCCACTGGCTTGGGGATTTTATGGTGTTGTACAGTGTACCTTGTTACATGGAAATTTTCTTGAGGTGGCAGGTGACCTAGTGTCAGCCTAACTCCTTCCATAACCAAGTTATCGTACCTCAGAAGCCTTGGAGTGAGGCATCCCGCACTCTAAATGCTTTTAACTGTTTGACCTATGCCTACCAATTTTGCAGCTTTGGCTTCTGTGATTACCATTAACGTCGGATCTATTATTCTTCTCACAAGATTTCTTTTTAGTGGTGGACACACTGATGGTTTTTAATAGTCTGATTTATGCCTACATAGATTTTGATTCTTATGGTCAAAACAGTCCAGATTTCTTGTAAGTAAGTAAGTTTTTGTAAGTTCATGTGCTGTGAACTTACTCGAGGTTTTGTGAGTTCCCTGAAGGCTGCTGCCTGTTGTGGACTCTCAGTATAACCATCTTGGAATTTTTCTGTGACCCCAGAATCTCTTGGGAACTTTAACAAGCCCTGGAAGCTTTCTGGGAACCATATATATAAAGTTTCTTTTTGGTAGGAGAACTGCACATGAGGGAATAAAGCTCAAATCCATGAGTGCCTTAGCTGCAGCCTCTTGGTAATGACCAGAGGAGTAGCGAGCTCCAAGGATTCAGCTGGCACTCCCCTGCGCTCCTTGTCTTGTAGGCCTTTAGCAGGCAGCTTCAGATCGCATTCCTCATCTCCCAAAAAATGTTGATAAATGACTAAAGAAGACAGTTAGGATAATACAAACAAGCTTCATTTAACATTTCACGAAATGGACAGTCTCCCTTCTAGAAAGCTTTTATAGGGTAAAGAATAAAGAACAAGGAAGAGAAAACTAAAAAAAAAAAAAATCTGTATCTATATATCAGATTGGCTGAGGCCACATAGTCATCCTTGTTTGGGGTGAGAAGGCCCAGAGTTGGCATAGCGTATGGGGATTGATTGCCTGGCTGTATCTACTGGGTTTTTAGTCAAGCAGAGCATTTACAGGGACACAAAAGTTGTCTATGTTTGGATTTGCTGATGTGGCACCAGGCTGGGAGCAGCTCCACTTTGGGCCTAGAAAGTTATTTCAACAACACGTGTTAATTTCATTATTAATACAATGATTTAAGTATAACTTCCTTCCTTCCTTACACTCACATGTTCACTAAACATTTAGTATATAAAAGGTGGCAGCATGCTTTGTGGAATTTAATACCTTTCTAATTATTAATACAGAAATACATTTTCAAATATACTTCAGTAAAAATGTAAGGACTCTTCCACACAATTAGATCATTGGATTCTTTGGTGTGATTGTACCTAAAAGAAGTGAAGTTAGTAGCAGTGGTCGGAATGTGACTGCAACTTTTATGGCTGATTTGTTGCTATTTAGACATGGCTATGAAACAACCATCTTAATATTTCCTCATATATTCATTTATCCATTTTGTAATTTCAAACCAGATCATTTTTTCCCAGCCTACTGAGACTTATAATGACTTCCTTCTTGACATTTTATCCAGAAATAGTTAGAGAAAAATTAAAGATAAATCTCTAGAAAAAATTATGAATGAATTAGCATATACCTACAGATATGTTTTCATTTACAAATATGGTATTTTCATTTACAAATAGATTGCCATTTACTATTTTGTCATAGATACTGTCCTCACTTGCACTTGTACATATTTAGTCATAGTATTTGTAGTTGCATAATTATTATTTGTGAGACCATCCTGTTTTAATCTTCCTTAGCTGCTGTTCTCCCTTATAACACTACCAGCATTTATAATAAATATTTCTTATATTTCTCTCTTAGATGATTTTGCTAATACTTCTACTAAGAGCTAACATTCTCAGCCCAGCCTTTATCTAAAATGCTTCATGTATATTACTATTTAACTGTCTCAACTACAGAACAAAATGGTGTTCTATATACCATTATGATTCACATATTTTGGATAAGGAAAGTGAGGCAGAAAGTTTAAGTAACACAGAGTAATACAAAGATTGGTTCATACATGGTGGTGCCAGGAATGTAAACTCCAAGAGAGTAGGAAACAAGGCCCACGTGTCCCCAGGATCTTGTCCAGTGTCTGGTGCTTATGATGCTCTATTAATATTTAGTAAATGAACAAAATGAGCGAGTGTAAGTTGAAGAAATACAACTTAGAGTTTTGTACAACACCTTTCTTTGTTTAGTCTGATCTCAATAATGCTGCAAGACCTGAAAAAAAAGATAAGTTGACAAGTTTTCTGATTAGTCTGATTTTTCAGTCAAGTCTTGGGTCAGGATCATGTGGACACAATAAAGGCACCACCCCATATGGAGTCTTCCCTTTGTGCTGTCTTCAGAGAAATGCATACTGTCATGTAATTGGCTTGAGCTCAGAGATAAGAGTAAAATTAGATTCACTGGCTATCAGATTTACTCAGAACTTAATTCTGAGGATGCCTGTACCCAATTAATAGATAAAATCATTGGGTATGCTGACACAAATACAGTTCACTTACATTTGAAGAAAGGGTGAACATCAGGTTTTGTATAAAGAGTCAAAGAAGTAAAGTAGATTATATGAGGTTATTTAGAAACATTTTCACTTGAGAGAAACCAAATAAGGAGAAAAAAATTAAACATTTTATAATAATAAAGTAGAGAAAAATCAATGAAACTATTGAACTATTATAGAGGTTATAAAAGGTGATACAGGGGTCTTTCAATATTCTTCTAACATTTAAAATGCACACTGATTTTTAAACTTTTATGTGAAGCTTACAAAACAAATTGAAATCAACTAATTCTATATCTCATTTTTCTTGCACTGAGACAAAACAGCATTCTATTATAGGAATATATACTTTGATTTCTTAGGTAAACATGTGGCACTGAATGAGATGAAAAGTATATACGAATCATATTTCTATGTTATCAGGAAAGTGTGAATTTCATTGTAACATCAGAGCCACCAAAGGAGTGACATAGGACAATTTACTTTTATTACTAATCCTGTGGCAAAGCAACTCATTAGTTCTAAAAAACTTAACCAAAAAAACTAATTGATAATATACAGCTGAATATTTATACACTTTCCTCATAACAAAAATGTGCTCAGTATTATTAGCCAAAAGAAGTGGGAAAAAATGAAAATACGGAAGATGTTCAAATGCAATTTGTTTTAAAGTAAACATTCAGAAATTGCACTCTTTTTTTTTAATGTGAAGCAGTTTTATGGGTAACACTATTTTAATTTAAGATATTTACTCTGGGTATTGGGTACTGCATATAAAATGTATCACTATGAGTGAATTACTGATGTGAATAATCAGATGTCAGATTAGTCAGGTAGCCTTTGACACATTTTCCTCATTAACGTGTATCAGTGCTGAAGATTGCATTCAACCTGTCCTGAAAAGATCTTCACAATGGAACATTTTGAAAAGGGGTCTCTTAAATCTACTGATAGAACTTACTCAAATTCTGTGATCGCAAATTTGTGAAGATGGAAGACCCATCTCACAGGAAAGATCCCCTTAGGTGAATTAAGTGCAGTTTGTTAGTCTGCTCAAACACACAGACATTAGGCTACTAAGTGGCCACATGTGTATACACATGTTTAGCATTAAGGCCATAAAGCAAACATTAGCAATCAAGAACATCAAATTGATTTTGGAGCGTATGTCTTCCAAGACCCCACAAAATCTTAACAACAGCTTCAGAAAGATTTAGGCAAGTTCTTAAACCATATACTTCATTCCCAGTTGCAAGAGATTGTGCTCACATGCTAAATGCACTCAGAGACTACCTAAAAATTCATCCCTACCTTTGCTAGAACCAAGAAGTGAAAATTACAAAATCTGTGTGTCATTGCTGATCTCCATCATACTCTCCCAGAAGACAGCACCCAGTAAGTTCCATCAGACCCTACTGGCTCTGCTGACACACTTAGAAATGTTACTGCATAATTTGCTATTGTGCGCTACTTTATGTGCAGACTCTCACTATCGTGGCCGTACAGTGTGAGGCATTCACAATATGCCTGCAGCATGTTCCTACCAGGCAGAGTCGGTCATCTTGGCAACTCGGAGACAACAACCATGGTGTTTTGTTTTGTTGTTATAGTTTCAGACAAATCTTTCCAAACTTATCATTATGCAAGAAATAAGGTCTCCACAATTGTGACTATCCAAATAATTTATAACAAAATTATTTTAGTTGATTAAATAGAACAGTGATTTTCCACTTCCTTTTTTTTTGTAGTCAATGAAATCTTTTATTCAAACAAATATTGTGCAGATAAACTAGACAGAAGAAAAAAGATCTTGTGACTGAAGTGTGTAGGGGGCAAAGGAGCGAACTTCACCTTTTCTGGTGGCTGTTTTATTTTCATAGCAACCCCTGAAACATCTTTTAATTACTTTAGGACTGTGTACAACATTCTGAATACTACTGATGCCCAGGATGAAAGAAAAATACTTTCTTTTTGTGTTAGACTAATTTTTTCTCTTTAATTTTATTTTTTTGAAATGCAGTTAATTTACAATGTTAGTTTTAGGTACAGGCAAAGTGTTTCAGTTATACATATATATACTTTTTTTTTCAGATTCTTTTCCATTATAGCTTATTATAAGAAATTGAATATAGTTTCCTGTGCTATACAGTAGGTCCTTGTTGTTTATCTAATTTATGTTTTGTAATGTGTATCTGTTAATCCCAAACTCCTAATTTATCCCGCCCCTGCCCTTTCCCCTTTGGTGACCATCATTTGTTTTCTACGTCCGTGCAGACTAACTTTCAGACAGTAACTTAGGTCATTACTGTAACAACAGCAAGCTTGGCAAAAGGTTACTTGATGACATTCAGGAACAGGAAGTCTCTCCCCAGGGTTTAACTAACACTCACCTTCTGCGTAAGACCCATGTCAGAGTGGCTGCTGGAATCTTTTAACAAGTAGACACTGAGCTAGTCCTTACAAGTCCCGACCACAAGATAATACTTACCCCCCATAGTGAGAATAGGCCAAATTCCAGCATGGGGACAACTGGCCCACAAACTGAAAGTAGGAAGTGACATCACTCAGGAAGTGACACAGGCTAGTGTTGCTAACAGAAAGTAACATCTTGCTTTCAGTCTTTACTCACTAACTAGGGCCACCCAGGCTCACTGTGGACACTGAGATTTTTAAATCCTAACTCTGGTCCTTGGATGATCATATGAGCATGCCATCCTTAGAAGCAAACACGTACCTGATCCTGGAGTTTTAAGAGAACAGTTCTATCTGCCGCAGACCCATCCTATCCCTGGTGTCTGAGTTACTTTTTTTTTTTTTCCTAGTCATATGGACCAAGATTCACAAAATAGAGAAAATCCTTTCAACTTCATTTTGCAAATGAAAATGAGTTTAGTAAATGCATTCCTAATGAAACAATACCCTTGCCATATGTATGACCTAGAGCAAGGCTGTTTTTCTCCTAAAGTTTCAAGAGCTGCTCTCCTCTTATTCAGCTCTGAGCTCCACTACTGGGAGAATCAAGGATATTCTGAACTGTTACATGAAGTTTTGCCCACCAATGTTCTAATTTGGGAGCACAGTTGGGTAATGAATACTGGAATCTCTCGCTGAGGAGAATCATACCGCAGTGTAGTTCAGTTAGTCCGACGAGACATGTCTGGTGAATCCAACTTATGTTACCTAAGCTGTCATTTTAAAAGGTTATTGAAGCTACTTTCACTGCTTCCAAGGATGCTGGATGAGGAACTTGTTTTTCAGGGTAAAGTACAATGCCCATGATGGGCTATGGTTTGCTCTTGGTTAATGCTTTGGATCTCGGTTAGCTCCAGATCTGGGGAAGAGAGAGAGAAAAAAAAAAAAGCTACCAGAGTTCAGCATGAGGTACTCATTTAATTGGTCCAGGGGAGTCATATTAAAGAAGTGATACCAGGAATGCAAGGTGGGGCTGGAAATGAATACTGTAGCCCCTTAAATTATTCTAAAAAACTGAACTTCTACCCTCTTTAGTTATGGTGAGAGATGTAAGCAGAATGGGCCCAGTTACTTTTCTGTCTAGAGTCTGTCTCCTTCCCTAGAGGTCCCAGGAGAGCAGTGGGCTAACTTTACGTGAGTAGCCTTGGAAGAGATCTGTTTATGATTTTTCAAATTTAAATCATTCCATATTTTGTTATTTAAAGCGTTCAGTTCACTTTGATCTTACTGTGTATGTTTTCTTTCCCAATTATGCGATAGCTTCCTGAGGATTGTCTCCTCAACAAAGTGTCTATAAATCAGTATCTCTGTATGCTCAGGACCAAGTACAGTTAGTGTGTGGTGTGTGGCCAAAAAATTTTGCAGCTGCTAAAAAGTAACCCATGTTTAAGGATCCAAAGAAGCTATTGTTGGGATCAGCTATGAGGATGGTCTTATTATGTGAGAAGAACGAAATGAGTCATTATTTTTAATTAATGTTTTAAAAACTTGGTTTTGTTTCTGTTGGTTGTCTAATGGGCACACTCATTTCCTCGTGCGTTATGCACTTTATATTTTTGGGGTTGGGTCTGTGGGGCTTCTTTGAAGGTAATAGTGACTGTACTTTTCTTGATAGAGTCTGGGAGTACAAACAGACCATTTGGAACTAAATCACCAGCTTGAAATGTCTAGGGAAATACAAAATTCATCTGTAAACAAGTGTATACCATCTTGTGGGGGTAAATTCTCAAGGGAGAGTTTTTTTTTTTTTCTTTCTTTCTTTTCCATATAATTATATTATTCTGTGGTGAGGTCTAAGACAACAACTTCCCTTGCAATCTTTTTGGTAAGGGTCAGGTTTTATTTCTAGTCTACCCTGCACACTGAGGAAGTTAATGTGAGGGTTTCCTTTTGTGTTCCCAACTTTGGGCAAGCCCTGAACGTTTTTTCTGCCTGCTCCCTGTGTTCTGCAAAGACAACTCTCCAGGGTTCAGCAGACCATTCCCCCCACAAAGGAAAAGCCACCTCTGGTGCTCTTCCATTTCTCAATCACATTTTTCTTGCTTCTTAGATTTCCTTGCCAGATTGTCAATTTGCTTTAAAAGACTTTCTACTGTATTGTAATTCTTTACAGAAGTGGTATATTTACTAAGCCAAAACTAAAAACGTGGCTATCACTACTGCTAATACTACTAACTTCCTGAGATACTGCTGCCATTGTAATATTTAGTCATTTTGTATCAAGTGTCCATTACACTACAATACCAGATCATATTTCAAGAAGGAAGTGCTTCTTCTTGATGAATAAAAGGATTGAAAGCATCTTCTGTCTTTACAATATGAATATCAGCAGAGGGAAATGAGCTAAGGAGAGGAGCTGATAATGTCAGTAAGAAGAGAGCCGTAAATTCAAGAAAAGATGCAAAATCCCCTAATGTGAAACTATTGCTAAAACTTCAAATCTCACTATCCCACCTTCTGACCACAGCAGTCCATTTCTCTTGCTCTAATTCCATCTCTCCTCTGATGTCATCATCAATCTGTGTCTTCTTTCTCTTTCCTTTGGTTGTTTCTCTGTCCGGGCTATGCCACACGTTCCTCCGTTATCTCCTGCCAATACCTGCAAGTTCCTCACTCCTTACTGCTCCCATGAGCAGTACTTCTTCACCACACTTAATGGTGAAACTCCAACCCAGAATCCTATACTCATAACGCAGAGAATCCCAAGGCCTAAGGTTCTGTCCCAGGATTAAACTCATCATGCCATCTGTCGCATATGATAAACTCGTTCAGTTTTCAGTTGGATTTTCAAAAAAATGCATAAACTACTTTCTGTTGCCTCTCTCAAATCCTTCTCTCGTTTCTCAGATATACTTAAATGTTTATCAATTTTCTTAAGCCCTTTTCTCCCAAGAATATTGAAGATGACCAACTAGTGAGTCAAAATACTAAGGAGCCTGAGGCAAGGCGTTGAGAGCTTAAAAGCAAGACCAGCCCTCCCTGCAAGATAAGAGATGTCCAAGTCTTTATTTATTTGAATATTGGCCTTTCAGCTGTCAATGGGCCCAACAGTGAAATGCGGTAAAGGGGAGAAATAGTGATAATCACTTTAAAATAGGAAGTGTTACCTTTATTCTGTCCTCTACCGGTTCCTCTTCTGTCAGATACCCACACCTGAGAAGATACAATTTTACAGTGTTTTTGGAGGCTAGGTAGGGAGCATCGAATGTTAACAAGCCAAAGCACATAGATTTTTCTTCTCTTTCTGTCTACTTCATTTACGGCAGAATTTGTAAAAAGGCCAAACTTTCCTTCCATATCTTGTACTTCCCTTTCTTTCTTTCTTTCTTTTGGGGGGGTGGGTTGGCCAGTATGTGGTAAAATTGTAAACTACATTTTTTTTTTTTTTACAAAGGTCAATGAGGTTTAGCTGAAAAAGACAGAGCAGTTTTCAGGCTGCAGACTTTCGCTCTGGTTAGATTTTATTTTGTTTTGTTTCACAAATAGAGTTGCTCCATAAAACGAATCTGTTTTCGCAGAGTTCTCTTCATCAAAATTTTTGATATTTTGGTTTCCATCTGCCATTGATTCTCATATCGATGTCATATATTGGGAAATGTGAGTAAAGATAAGGGTTTGGGGCTAAATTTAGACATTTCTGGGCTTCCTAAAACAAACAAACAAACAAAAAAACCAAAGTTATCTGAATATCACTTGATACCATCCCAGGAACATTTAAAAAATCTACTTTTGTGTGTTCACTAACTAGGTGGAGAAGTTTCAAACAATGATGCTAATAATAGTAAGCAACAACAGGCACTGGCCAGGGTGACCTTGCAGTTTCCCTCAGCTGGACTGCGCCTTAAGCAGAATTCTCCCCAACTCCAGGCTTAGAAAACTTGTAATTTTAAATTATTTCTCTATCCCTTCGAGATGTAAATCTTTTTAAAAGCCTCTTGCCAGTTTTACAACCCAGGAATATCTTACTCAGGGACCAAGAAGCCATCCCATTCAAATGTGATCACAGAGGAGGACAGAATTCCTGTATCTCAGTCTGTGAGAAGAGAAGCCTCCTATCTCAGTTTCTGTATGAGCATAGGAGCCTAACTTCAGTGGATGCCAGTTAGCAAACAAAGATGATTGAGTCACAGTAGGAAAAAAGTTGCAAACTCAGAAAGAAGTCTGCAACACACCATGCTCAACACACGGACCAATCTCTCACCTCAAGTCCTCCAGTACTATTTGACTAGCTCATCTGGGCTCTTAAAAACCTTGTCACCTTGTATTTCAGCAGAGTTGGGTTCAGACTAAGTTCTGGACCTTCTTCCTATTGCAATAGCCTTGAATAAATTATCTCTTACCTGTTTAACTCTGTCCAGTACAGTTTTTGCTTTGGCAATGCTTTCATAAAACTCACAACTTGCCAAGGCTGTGAAAACCAGAATTTCATACAATAGGCACTCTTTTTGCCTTTACTTTTTTAAAGAAGAGAAACTGAAGCCCAGAGTTATTAAGCCAGTTTGCTCAAAGTCGTTCCTGCCAGGACGGGGCAGAGCTGAGGTCAAATCCAGATTGTAACTCCACCGTCTATACTCTTCACCCAGTGCAATACTGTCAGTTAAGTTCTGGGTTCATAAGGATTGATGTGAAATAAAGAAAAGAAAAACAGCAAAGGCAGATATCAAGAAACTTGTGTGGAGTGTTGGAAAACAAAATCCTTGAAGGTATTTCTGAATGAAAGGTCTAGTTCTACTGGGAAAGAATAGCTATCCACGTGGCTTGAAAACAAGATTTTATTTAAATTTGAACAGTGGACACAGCCTGTTAGGACAGTCTCAGGGAGCTTTGACACAGATCAGGAGTGTCTCCCGTCTTGTCTGTGCTCTCATCGACTGAATTTTCCAAGCAATGAGGTAAATATTCAGAACTTAAAGATGAGATTCTCTTAAACCAAATTAATTTAATAATATAAACATTCTACCTTTTGACTGCCTAGTTGTTCTGTGATATCTTGAAATTCCTCTGAACTAATGAAATATTTTAATGTTAAATTGTGTTTGCTATTCTGTGATGGATGGCGTGCGTCTATTTTGGAGAAAGAGTTCTTCAAAGAAGGGAAGAGAGATTGGTAAACCCCAGGTGGCTGGCCTTCCACAAAGAGGATCTTTGTCTTTCTTACATTAGCAATAGAACGTTACTAAGGAGACTTTTGTTTGAGGGTATTTTGAGCAGTATTCCTTTTCTTCTGATGTCCAGTTTTGTTTTGCTAGCCAGTCTGGCCTGACTCACACATGAGCTGCATGGGTCAGTGCTTCTCTGAAGAGAAGGCCAAAGACTTCCTTGGTGGTCTCTGGCAGATCTTTGCTGTGTGGTATGCTGGCCTGTAGCGTGGTCTATAAACTTAGCCGTATCTGCTAAATAGAGTTTAAGTAAACCTTCTTTTCAGGTAATGAACTCTGTTCCTTACTATGAACTCTGAATCCTGCTGAGCTGATTAATACCAGTAAACACTCTTACTTGATTGTGACAAAAATCATTTTTTATTACCAGTTGCCTTCTTTTCCCATTTTTCTACTTGTAGTCATTTTTGCAATACCTTAGAACTGTGATCAGGGTTCTGGAGGTCACAGACCTCTGTTTGGAGTGCTGCCTTTGACATTCTGAGCTGGAGCAGAATGACATTAGAATGAGAGTCTTTGGTAGTAAGTATCCTAACCAATGAACATAACAGGAACAGGAGATTCCTAGATCTCTGCTTCTTAATTAATACCTACTGGTGACTCAGACTTTAATCAGCTTATCTTTACTAGCAATGCATAAATATATGTCAAAGTAAAATATAACACCAAAAATGAAAAAGAAATTCTCTGATTTTAGTAGCACTGGTATACATCGGTCCCTTTTCTGCTCTTAGCTTCCCTCTTGAACCAGCTTAGTTCACACTGAACACCGTTTCAGTAGTAATATACACCCTTGCCTGCCTGTCATGTTTTGTGTCATATCTCCCCACACAATCCTAACCCTACATGGTCCCAAGCATGCATTTTCTCTGTACCTTCATCAGGAGAGGAACGCATCAGCAGAGACAAGTTCTGTCATAAATGGACGACCACACTCACTTGATACACTGTTCACTAGTTTTACTGTCTTTCTCAAGTACAGTCAACTCATTCTCTGAAAGATCACGTGTTGACATTCTAATCACTTTGGCAGTAACTGCCTTTGCTCGCCTCCCTCCAGTTGTTTGATGACCATTTCTAATGAACAGAATAAAAGAGCCAGGTGCTGGGAGCTCCTCATTTCTTAGCACCAACATCGCCTCATTGCTCCAGATGTGCGTTGCCTACCAGCAGCACGGGCATCACCTGGAAATGTGTTAGAAATGTAGACCTACCAAATCTAAATCTGCAGTTAACCAGTTCTCTGGTGGTTTGGGGCATATTAACAGTAGAGTAGCGCTGAAATGAAGAAGACACAAGTTGACGCTTTCTCTCCTTTGAAAAGCAGGAGAAAGTATAGAAAGTGTATTTCTTTTGCCTATAGAAAGTGTATTTCTTTTCTTTCTCCTAATTCCTCAGAAATTTACACTGATATTATCCCTTCTCTTGCCAGTATATTTAGTTTCTCTCTCTCAACTATAATTCCCTGCATTCACTTTTTAAGTCTCAAATTTCTCCGTTAAACACTTGCATTTATCCAATTAAAATAGAATTAACAGACCAGTTATGGCTGTAGTTTCTTCTTGTCTTTGGAGCCAACTTCTCAAATGAGATGTTCATAATTAGTGTGTCTGTTTCTTCATCTAACAGTTTCTTTTAAACCCACTGCAAAATGGCCTCTGGGCCGTCACTCCACTAAATACTGTCCTTGGTAAATTTCCCCTGGTTCATTCCTCTCCTTACTTTCTCAGCAACATTTGACACTGGGGGAATCACAAGTGAATGAAGGAAGGAAGGAAGGACAGTATAAATACTGACCTCTCAGGACTCTTACCTTTTATTTTTTTCCCCCAAGTTTAATCTCTCTGGTCATTTCACCTTACACTTCTGATTTCTAAGGAAAATAAGCAGATACTAAAGCACATGCAAAGACTGCTTCAGTTTTCATAACTGCTCCACGTCTGGCATCTAGCCTAACACTAGGCCCTCAGATTTTATCCAGAGAATGAATATGTACTTGAGGTTGCAAGTTCTTCCCCCAGTCTTCTACTAAGAGTTCTGTTTTCTTCTTTACTTTAGTTCAAGTAGTAGTTGCCCTTTACTGAAATGAACATCCAGCCTTTCCTTTCTCCCCTCCCACTGCTCTAGGATGAACATGTGCCTATATCCAGGGATAGTCTTATATGATGAATAAACAGGATGGAGATGAAGAGCTTTTCTACTGTTTTATCCTTGGGATTTTATGCACTGTTGAACCCTGAAATCTATTCAAGCTTATGAGGGAGAAATTGGGTTTTTTTTAAACCACTTTTTTAATTTGAATATCGATTAGAAGTGCCTATACGAATTAATGGAAAGGAAAAGAGAATTTCCTAAGCCTCTGCTTTATTGTAGAATTCAGAAGTTTGAAAGATTAACCCAGCTTTATTCTTAGAGACTGCCGGGAGGTCTTCTAGATCAATTGAAGTCTTTCAAGTGCCTGTGTCTGTGCCCTGTTTTCTGCCAGTGGGTACATTTATTCAGTTTATGATTGTTTACCGGTTATTGCAAAAAAAAACACATAGGAAAAAGTAATAAACACTCATTACAATTGTATTTTCTCAGGGTTCAATCAATACCGTACAGGAAAAATAAAAAGATACCACACTTAAAGTAATTTGGGGAATGTTTATATATTATATTAGTCTACTCCCATTTTAGTAAATTTGCAATTTACATTATTTTATAATCTTTACTTTAAAAGGTCCCCACATTTTTATCTCAAATCTAATATTTTAAGAAATAATTTTGAGGAAGCACTGCTAAAATGGAGACCCAAAGCAACTACTAAAAATAGTTGTAAGGCTAAAGCTTCAGTTGCCTTAATGATGATAATAGTTGCTAGTTTTGGAACACTTACCCTCTCAGGCATTATTTATAACCATTTTTGGTATTGTATATATATCTTTCATAGATAAGGACACTGAAGTTCAGACAGATTAAATGCTATCCTGCCTGAGATCTTATACTTGGTCATTACTGAGAGAACTACAAACCAGGATGAGCTAAA
This sequence comes from Vicugna pacos, assembly GCF_048564905.1. Taxonomy (NCBI): domain Eukaryota; kingdom Metazoa; phylum Chordata; class Mammalia; order Artiodactyla; family Camelidae; genus Vicugna; species Vicugna pacos. The sequence continues at coordinate 31,821,472 of NC_132988.1, forward strand.
GTTTGCTTTCTTCATTTCTTCCCTTCTGTTGTCAAGTTAACCGTTAGAGTAGAAACACCATCTGCCTTTCGGGAAGTTTCACCCTGTTTTCATCCAGTCTTGAGCTTTGGATAGGAACTTCTGCTTAAATTGATGTAATCCCCGTATACTTATTTACTTGGCTTTTCTAAAGAAATAGCAATAACATGACGGCTTATTTGAGTGTCCTTACAGATGTACCTTCCAAGACTGTAAGATAAACCCTGTAATTTTCTCAAGATTCAAAATTATTTTCCATTGACCCTGGTCAAAATTTGACCCTGTAAAGAGAGAAATTTCCCATATAAGGCATGAACCAGCATCATAATAAACCTTTCCAAATTCTATCGTTTCCTTCCTCCTCCGTAACGTCTACCACTGAGGGGGGAAAAAAACCAAAAAGAAAAAAAAAAACAATCCCCCGATCACTCCTACAGTCTGTCTGATGTGAATGGACTTTAGAGTTCCCGAGCAAAAATGAACCACTTCTTAGTTAAAAAACTGTTGAAGGTGCCTCTTTACAGTTTTAGCGGTGTGATGAGAGATTTGTCTCAACATGGTATTTATACATAATTAGAGGAAATTAAATTCTACTGGTAGTCTTTCTTTTTTTTGGTAAAATTTTTTTTAAATAATATAAAACGGCCTTTCAGAAATGCTCTGAAATTTATTCTTAATGAAGTATAAATTATTGACAATATTTGGATATGTTTTTAAATGTCACCCTTAGATAATAACTTTTGAGCCCTTCGCATCCTGTTTCAATCACTTAATTGGTTGAACTTGGGGAAGTTACTTATTCTTCTAAGATTGCATTTCTTCTTTAGTAAAAAGGGACCATTCATAGTTCTTATAGTTGAGGGTTTTTCTGGAAATAAATGAATTTATGTTCATAATTTTCTTAGCACAAAGCCTGGTACACAGTATATGCACCTTAAATATTAGGAATTTGGTATATCATCTTTTGTTCCCAACGTAAGGGCTAAAAATAGATAATTAGCTTGTTTTCAGCCTTAGAATTTAATTTACTAATTTAAGATATTATTTTTGTCTTTTCTGATGTTGTTGCACATTAGAGAATAGCCTTGTATTTTATTATTGTTTTAACATTTTATAGAAGAGTAGAATCCACCATCACTCTTGCCATATTCTTTGGAGGAACTTTTTCTTGCTCTAATAGTATTCCAACTACCCTCTGCACCATAGAATACATGACACAGCCTTAGTTCAAGCAGAAGATGGAAACTTCATCTGAAGTGTTTTTTCAGTCATATATCTGACATTCTTTGTGCTATATTTCACTCTTCTTTTTATCTAATATGAAAATCCCCATAATCCGGAATTTTAGTTCCCTTTTGACATTCTTCAGGATGTCCTAATACCAGTGACCTGAAGCTTCAGAACTCCAGCCGAATAAGAGAGATGTTTTGAAGGCTGAAATCCTACTTTGAACCGAAGCACCACGGTATTAGTGTTACGGTGTTTATGCTTTGAATTAGAGGTACGAATGCTGGTGTCATTAGGGTTTTGTTTGCGTAGTAACTATAAGCTGCTAGTACTCTGAGGTTCTCTTTGGAAGTTTGATTTGATACAAAAATCATAAAATTTGGGTACAAGAAGTGAGAAACATTTAAGATGAGGCAAGAATTGTAGTTTTAAAATGAGAATATCAGTTTTCTTCTATTCATTGTATTCCTCTATTGTCCCTGAATAGCCACAGTATTTGTAAACAACAACAATCATATAGAGACTAGCACTATGCTGTGGGAGAGTTAGAAAGCTGTACTAACTGTGCTGAATTCCTCTTTAGCTCAAGCAAATCCTAAAACTCAATATCTGTATACTAAATGGCTCTGCATTCCTAATACCACTTGTTACTCATTGATAAAACTTAGATATAAATTCTATATTTAATTATATATATATATAAAGTTGACAGTGCACATACTTAGCTATTTTTTGACACGTAGCCCAGCAGATAGCATGCCTTTAACTAGCTTTTGGCTACTTCTGCTACATTCCCCCAACTAGTGCAATCAAGGAGAATTACCATACCATTTGCTGGTGTTTATGCCACATGAGAAAGCCTTGGACATAAGCTGTGCAGTTCATTCTGATTGCTACCAAGTAATTCTTTGCAGACCTGTATATCAAAACTGTGGCTGATTTTCAGCAGTTTGATTGCCATGTTTTAGAAATTTGGCTAATTAAAACTTTATGAGTGGACAATTATGGGTAAGTTCTTGTATTTGAGAATTAAATTAAAACACTGGCTAGAGAAGAACACAGATTTTTACCATAGTGCTTATATATTTTTAAGTACAATTTTTTTAATTTGGAGGAGGGGGTAAGGTTATGAATATGTTTAAATGATAATTTTATTTGACATCTAACTGTAAAGTCTCATTTGGCCTTGCATTCTATAAACAAACCTCCTTTTTTCTCTCAATTATGCTATGATACGGCATGCCACACTTTCCTTCACGGATTCTCTAAATTTAACTGAAATGAACATGGGAACAGAGGGCAGAAAATTTTCAGTAGGATTTCTGCAGCTATAAACTCTTAAAAGTTTAGAGTAAAGGATTTTTTTCCCCCAGTGTTCTCTAACAAAAAGGAAAAAATAAACATTTTAAGAGAAGAAAAGTGTCAGAAACCTGGAAAAACTTTTTGGTTCTCTTAAGTTTTGTGTTTGACTAATATCATGGACAAAACTTAAGGTATTTGCTTGGAGGTTAACTAATGATTAGCCTAGTATTATTGCCAGCATGTTTATTTGAGAATGCTGGTTTGCATTTGGTTTCTATTTTCATTGACAAAACTGTTCCAAATACCAACAAGACGAGTCATGAAATAAACAAAGCAGCAGGGCAGTATCTATAGCGGCTTTACCCTGTGCCCCCTACTCCCGCAGTTATTTTTGGAAAGAGAGTAAGATGGTCTCACGCCCAGGTGGTGAGGAGCCTCTGGAAAAAGCTCCTCTGTGACTGACATGCATTTAACATACATCCGTGATGCAGCCTGCCTCTGCATACTCTCTTCTGGGGATGGTAACGTTTTTACATGTCAGTCATTTAAACAATTAAAGGCATTTGAGGTTAGATGTTGAAGTATAGAAAGCAAGGAGGGCATATAAAGCATGTCTTGTTATTATCTTTTGATATCTGGGCTTTATGGATCCTGGAGAGATTGCTCCTTTCTGGGCTAGCACAGGACTGGACATGAGTACACGTTTATAGGCGAACGAACCAGTCAGAGCCCACCAAGTTCTCACTCTTCTACAGGATTTCAGCTCTCTGGGCCAATATTCCTTTGCCGCAGGGGCAGGCACCGGGCAGCTAAGGACAGCTCCTCTGCCCTGGAGCCTGTTGAGATTATTTAAACTACTCAGTCCTAAAACTGCTTACCTTGCCTCACTCATTCCTTCCCTCCAAACTTAGAACACGTTTCCCCCTGGATCCCACTGCCTCCTGACAAACATGGCACTTCTCCAAGGAAGGAGAGAGGTGAGGATAAGGTGATTAATATATTCAAGTGATACTTTTTCCTTGTCTTTTAAATCTTCTTAAAGTCTCACTTGGCCTTACCTTCTATAAGCAAATCTAAATGGCTTGCATGGCATGGTATGCCCACTCCTCTTGGGAACTGTGAGTAACAAACTATGTATCTTTTCAGTTGCCATCCTTTCCTGATACAATGACAGAAGGAAGAAAATCCCAATACAGGAGCCCCCCCCTTATCCGTGGGGGATATGTTGCAAGACCCCCAGCAGATGCCTAAAGACATGGATAGTACTGAACCTTATATATGCTGTGTTTCTTCCTATACAGATACATACCTATGCTCAAGTTTAATTTATAAATTAGGCATAATAAGAGATTAACAGCAATAACTTTGAACAGTTATATCATACTTTAATAAAATGCTTTAATAGGAGTCATGTGAATGTGGTCTCTCTCCTTCAAATCATCTCACTGTACAAAGTTAATGCCATTTCCATCTTAACTAAGCACCTACCACACGCTGTGGCCGTAACTCTTGCAGTTTGAGGCAAGACAGCAAAACTAGCACAAGTTTCTTTTTCCTTCTTTACAATTTCATGAGTAGAAGATTTGGTTTACTGTAGACTGTGGCAACTTCAATGTACACTTTGTTTTCTTTCCTTATTAAGTCAAGAACATTGATCTAATCTCTTAAAGGAAGCACTTCATGGCTTCTCTTTGGCATATCCAAGTTGCCAGCATCACTACTTTTTGCTTATTGGGGCCATTATTAAGTAAAATGGGGTTCCTTGGACATTAGCACTGTGATATCATGACAGTCGACGTGATGACTGAGGTGACTACCATGTGATGTACAGGCTGGACACTCAGGGTAAAAGGGTGATTCATATCTCAGGACGGCAGTGCATGAGATTTCATCACACTAAGAATGGTGCACAAGGAACAACCTATGAATTGTTTATTTCTGGAATTTTCCATGTAATATTTTCAGACTGTGTTTGTCAGTTGACCATCAGGTAACTGAAACCTCAGAAAGTGAGACCATGGATGAGGGGGAGTACTGAACCTGAAAGTAATTCAGAGATTTTTAATCTATGAAATTCTCCATTTTAGGATATAGGATAAAGAAAAAGTATGTTACAGTGTCTGCTTTGCAACAGGTAGACTCAGTTGAAGTTTTGAATCCATGAGAAAAAATCTTTTCTGTTATTTCCATACGTTTAATGAAAATAACACTTGATTTGTAGACCATAGTCCCAGGCTTAGCCCCGGAACAAATGCATAACCATGGATAAATCACCCTTGCTAAGCCTCCAGTCAGAGACCAGAGAGGGCAGAGTGGGTGACAAGAGGGAGCACTCTAACGCTGATAAATGTGTTTGAAGAGTATAAAGTACTAAACCAACTAGAGATAGTTCTATATTTGCTAGTATTCTAACTCTTTAAATTAGACATCAATGTTATCTTCCACATGAAATCCCTTATTGTGTGTTTATGTGTGTATGTACAGTTGACTCTTGAACAACATGCAGTTGACTCTTGAACAACACAGGGGTTAGGGGTGCCAACCACTGTACAGTAGAAAATCTTCATAAAACTTTATAGTTGGTCCTTCTTATCTAAATGTCCACATCCATGGATTCAACCGACCTCTGATCATGTAATACTGTTGAGTGTATTCAGTTAAAAAAAAAATCCATGTGTAAGTGGACTTGTGCAGTTCAAACCTGTGTTGTTCAAGGACCAACTGTATATCTCTGTATATCCACATGTGTATCTCTGTCTCTGTCATGATTCTAACTATGAAAACATACAGCAAGTTGTGGGCAGAGGGTTTGTAAAATGAGACAATAGCCTTTACCAGGTTGTAAGAGTGGCCAGCGGCACGCTTGTGATGAATGACCACTAACTGTAATAGTCTCTCAATTTAAAGCTATTTGACATAATTCTGTCACTTTCTATTGTTTCTTTTTTCTTCATTCTCTAGTTTCAAAATGGGGAGGAAACATTTCAGGTAAAAGGGGAGACTGGAGCAAGCAACAGAAGCACATGCCATAGGGCTTACTGCTCTCCTTGGCCGCGACTAGGGTGCATGACGAGGAATTCTGAGGTGGCATTGGAGGTGGGCAGGAGAGGAGAAAAGTTCTAGAATAGAATATCACATCAAAGCCCAGGTGTGCAAATAAGAGCGTATCATGACCGTGCCTTCAAGTGATTATTCTGGAAAACAGAGAATAGCAAACTTGACTAAATCATCTTTGTTATATATCTAAAATAATTTGCAAAGACATTCAGTAAATCTCAAATTGGAGGTTGTGGAAGAGAAATTAGTCAAAGGCAGAACATGCTTTTTACGCTAACTTTCACACGGACGGAAACTACTCACCCAGTAAGCGGCCATTCCTCTTCTTCTCTCTCCACCTCACGCCCTGGTAAGCACTGCTCTCCGTGGATTTGTCTATCCTGGACGTATCACATAAAAAAGGAAATCATGCAATATGCAGCCCTCTGTGTCTAGATTATTTAACATAGCATGATATTTTCAGTGTTCATCAATGTTGTAGCATGTCTCAGTGTTTCATCCCTTTTTTATTGCTGAATCACGTTCTATTATATGGATAGAGCGCGTATTTTCTCATTCCTGAGGGATGGGCATTTAGGTTACTTATCTTTTGGGGCTGTTACAAATAATGGTTCTATTAACATCAGTGTGCAAATTTTTGTGCAGTCATATGTTGTCGTTTCTCTTAGGTACACACCTAAGAGTAGAATTGTTTGGTCATATAGTAACTCTGTTTAACTGTCAAACTATTTTCCAAAGCACATGCATCATTTTATACTACCACCAGTAATGTATGAAGGTTCAAACTTCTGCACATTCTCACCAACATTAGTAATTTGTAGTTTGTAATCAAAAAGATGGACAACATTATGTGCCTTTTAAATTATATGAAGTATGTGTAATGGTATCTCATTGTGACTTTGATGTGAATTTTCCTAGTGACCAGTGATGCTGGACATTGTTTTCATGTGCTTATTGTCTGGTTGTACATCTTCTCTGGAGAACTATCTATTCAGTTCCTTTGCCAATTTTTAAATTGAGCTAATTGTCTTTTTACTGTTGAGTTTAGTTCTTTTATATATTATGTATAATAGTTACTTTTATATATATTATAGTTACTAGTCTCTTACTAGATACATGCTTTGCAAATACTTTCACTCACTCAGTGGTTATCTTTTCACTTTCTTGACATTGTCTGTGAAGCAAAGTTTTTTAAAAAGTCAACAAAGTCCAATTTATTTAATTCTCTTTTGTTGCTTGTGCCTTAGGATCATATATAAGAAACCATTACCTAGCCCCTGAATGTGAACATTTACATATAAATATTTTTTCAAGAATTTCAGAGTTGTCGCTTTTAAATGAGACATTTGATCCATTTTTTAGGTAACTGTTTTATGTCGTATGAGGTAGGGTCCAAGTTCTTTGTTCACAGGAGGCTTTCCCATTGTCCCAGTACTATTTGTTGAAAAGACTTCTTTCCTCATTGAATTTTTGGCACTCTTACTGAGAATTGGTTGACTGTAAATACAGGAGTTTATTTCTGGATTCTCAATTCTATTCTGTTGATCTGTGTATCTCTTCTTATAACAGTAGGGCAATGTCTTTAAGAAAAATTAATGCCCTGCCCTTTAGCTTTATTGAGATATAATTGACAAATACAATTGTATGATGTTTAAAATGTAACATGATGATTTGATTTACATATGCTTTGTGAAACAATTCCTCCCATTGAGTTAATTAACAAATCTTTCATCTAACATATTAATCTTTTTTTTAATAAGAACATAGTGTCTTGATTATTGTAGATTTGTTTGTCATAAGTTTTAAAATATGAAAGTGTGAATCTTCCAGCTTTGTTCTTTTTTTCAAGATTGTCATTTTGGACTCCTTGAATTTCCATATGAATTTCAGATTCAATTGATGAATTCTAAAATAAACCAGCTAGAATTTTGATAAAGGATAGCTTTGAATATGTGAATCACTTTGGGAAGTATTGGCACCTAAACAATATTACATTTTCCAGCTCATGAACTTGAAATATCATTGCATTAATTTGGTCTTTACTTTCTTCCAACAGTATTTTGTAGTTTTCAGTGTGTAAGTTTTGCATGTCTTTTGTTAAGTTTATTCCCAAGTATTTTATTATTTGAAATGCTAGTAGAAGTGAAATTTTTCCTTACTTTGATTTTCAAGTTGATCATTGCCAGTGTGTAGAATGCAATTGACTTTTGTATGTTGAGCTTATCCTCTGCATACTCACTGAACTCAGAGAGTTACTCTAATATATGTGTGTGGATTCCTTATAATTTTTTCTGTACACACTTTGTATTTCCTAAGATAATTTTATGTATATCTTCTGATAAATTTAAAATCTAATAACTGCATCAGTTAGGCTTTTTCAGAGAAACAAAACAAATAGAATTCAAACAAACAAAACAAATAAATAAGGAGATTTATTTTAGGAAATAGACTCATGCAGTTGTGGGGGTGACAAATCTGAAACATACAGGGCAGCCCAAAAGGCTCGACGCTCAGCTGGATTTTATGCTGAAGTCTTGAGGTAGCATTTCTTTTCTGCGACATCTAGTTTTTATTCTGACGGCTTTCATCTTATTGAATGAGGCCTATCAAAATAATCAGGAGTTATCTCCTTTACTTAAAGTCAGTTTACTATCGGCTTTGTACATCTCTACAAAATACCTTCCCAGCAACATCTAGATTAATGTCTGGTTAAATAACTGGGTACTGCAGCATAGTCAAGTTGACCCGTGAGACTAACCATCACAGCAACCAAAATATTACTTATTGTTGTACATTTTTATCCACAGTGTTTCTGTATTGAAATTTAAAATACATCAGAGCTAGACTGGACAGAAACTAAAAATTCTGTGGTATTTTAAGAGAAACATAAGTTTAAATATTATTTTTCCTTCTGTAGCATAGATTGCTTAGACACATAATCTCAAAAGTGGGCACTGAATTTTTCCTTAACTGTTATGTGAGAACTATGCAAAGAATTTTACTTAAATCAACTATACCTCAGTTAAACAATTTTAATTTTATTTATCTCTCAGAATGGCAAAGTAGGAAACCTTACCAAGTCTTTTGTACCTTCCCATGGTACTTCCCATATCAGATTCAGTTGCATTTTTTTCTGAATTAAATACACCCCTGCCAGTATTCAAGGAAGCACAGTAGCATGGGCCATTTATTCACAAAGTGGCAGAAGTAAGATTTTCAGGTCTAAAGTTCCTCTAGTTCGTCCTTTCAGACCACCTCCTGCTGATATCTCTTTGTTGTGCTGGGAACCGTTGGGTGTCATTAAGCAGTAGGTGAAAGGTGAGTGGGTGAAGAAAGCAGTCCATTCTGATCTTCATAACTAGCCATTACTTAACTCCTGCTGGGTCAGCATCTCCAGAAGGGACAAGATGGGCAGTTATAAAAAAGGAACAGCCAGAGAATAGCTATAAAATGTTTATAGAATACCTATAAAATGACCCCTGAGGCTCGGTGAAATGGCTGCTTTAGAGTTAAAGCATAGATTCCAGACTACTGTCTGACCCCCTGCTCTGCAAGAGGCCACCTTCACACTCACTAAACCAACTGAACCCAACCATTGGCTTCTAACTTTCTTTTTGTCCTTAAGGAGGCTATAAATTGGGAGAGTGGGGAATGTTCATCCCATATGACTTTGGATTACTTAACTGACTTAAGTTTGGGGGCCAGGTCTGCTAATAGACAGACTTTCGTTTATATGGCTGGTCCAGACAGAATATCAGGATCTGGCTGGGCTGAAATGCTGTGGGTGATTATGAGGCTATGATGGGTGGGCCATTATGCTTGATCTTGACAACTTGGTGTTGGTAGTTTGTGTGGTTAGCAGTTACAGAACCCCTCCCCATCAACTTACAAAAGATTAAAAAAAGCTTGTCCTTTGAGAGGTAATAAGTCAACTAGAAGATTACTCGAAATGTGAATAAAAAGATTATGACTTTTCAACTGTAGTCCAGGTCATTGCTGTATAAATTATTTCTATCACTCACTACATTTTATTGAGATGTTAGTGTGTCACAAAAAGAATAATTTTGAGTGATATTTCAAATATCATGTGATGAGATCAGAGGATTTATTTCTATTTCACAGTAAACTGACTTATTCGGTAACTAGAATATTCATGCCTATTTGATTCCTCACCCTTGAATATACTGGACATTTTCTTGCTTTTGTGATTTGGATTTGCATTTTTATTCTCCCAGTTAGCATGTGATAAAGTTAAATTTTGCCTTCAAATATTCCAGGTTGACTCAATTGTAACATTGTGTTTTGATGAATGTAAATTGATAGATTATGAGAGATAAGAATACCAATCCCACTGATAGACTGGATCTTAATATCACAACCCGGCCTTCAAATAATTTGCATCTTTTGTCTAAAAGGTGGAGCAAATAATAGTCAGCACTGGGCTTCTTGTAAAATGAATTACTAAACACAAAGCCAAAATGATACCCCTCTTAGGTTATATGTGTTTGCTTTCTAGAATATTATCTCATTAACTTTTAAAACTTTGGCCTTTGTTTTGTCAGTATTGAAACATTTTCTACTGGTTCTGTATCATTGCCCTTCATCGCTATAAATTTTGGAGGAAAGCATTTTGGGAGGTTTTTTCCATTACCTTTAGAATTCTTTATTAACATTGTAATCACAGTAAGACTAAACATCTGAAACATGAAGTAAGGTTATAGTTTCCTGCAGCTCCTCCTTAATGCTTTGCTGTTTAGTGGAATCTCACATAAAGACTAGATTTAAAAAAACCATATAGTCAGTAATAATGTGGTATCTGTGTGGTAACAAATGGTCTCTAGACTTACCGTGGTGATTATTTTGTAAAGAATAGAAATATCAAATCACTATGTTGTGTACCAGGAGCTAACATGGTGTTGTAGGTCTGTTATACTTCAAAAAAAAAAAAAGAAACAGACTCACAAAAAGAGATCAGATTTGTAGTTAGCAGAGGCAGGGGTGGGGAGAGACGGAACTGGATGAAGGTGGTCAGAAAAAACACACATATATTATAGAACACAATTTCCATATAATATCCAAATCATCAGTTAATCCTTTTTAAAGTAATGTTTATAAGATTTCTTGAAATAAAATAGTTTTGATCATAAAAAGCACAAATGTGCATTACAGAAAATGCAAGCAATATAAAATTATATAGAAGAAAGGTAGCTGACAATTGTTGATATCTCTGAACTCTATACACACTTTTAGGCATTATTTTTCTAAAGATACTACTTTCTCAACCTTTTTTTCAAATTTATATTTGTGGTTATTTCCATAAACAGATATAGGTATCCATCATAATTATAGTGCCTGCATTATGTACTAATCTGTGAATGTATTATAATTTATTTAACCAATTAAAAACTGCTGTTTATAAGTTTTCACTGTTTTATATAGCACCGTAAAAAAACAGCTCTATGTACACAATTCTTTGCAAATTTATGTAGTTACCTACCATGGTGTACCTTTCTAATATTGGAAGTGCTGAGGCTAAAAGTACCTACATTTTAAACTTAGAGAACAAATATGTATTGCAAACAAAGGGATTTCAAACAGGCTGTGTCTGCTTATACTCCTATTAACAATTCAGAGACATCTCCTGTTACCTCACAGCCTGGCTAACACTGAAGTTGGCAAAATTTACATAGTTTTTAATTTTATAGGCAGAAGAAATGTGTGACTATTTTCTTGGAATTTTTTGAGTTTCAAAGAGGTTATTTTATACGTAGTTCATTTGTATTCTTGTGAAAGAAGTTACATATTTTAACTATTTTCTAATGAAAATGTTTGCCACTTTTTTCACTTAATTTTTTTTTTACTAACTCATTTTTTTAGACTTTCTTGGACTTTTTAATTTTTAAATTAACATTTACCTTAAATTATAAAATCAATCCTTATTCCCATATTTTCTGGGATTCATCTATAATCTAGGGCTCCTCAGAGGTACCTTCTGGAGGAAAGAAGTTTTTGTGTTTTTGGTTTTTTTTTTTCTTTTTTAGATACTTTACCCAAAAACACAAGAATTGACTCAGACATTGAAGTATATATTTTTTTGCTGATTTCATGGTTTAGGAAAGGTATATGTGTATTATCCTTTCTTTTTTTTTTTTTTTCCTTATATGATAGTATATTTCTATTTTCTTCAGTGGAAAAAAAAAACTTGAATGATTTACAAATCCATGTTTTACATCATTTTCTCCATTAAAACTCTATACACATTGGCTCATTTTCTCTGTCATCTCATGTTGTTAAGAGGGCTGTGGTCATCCTTATTTTCTGTTCTTTGTAGAAGATCCAATTAGTCGGCCAGGATTCTTAAAACATTCTATCTTTAAACTATTGATGATAACTAACTGCATGATGATATGATTAAATTGTCTCTCATTAATTTTTCCTGACCCAAAGTAAGATATATAAGTTTGAAAATACATATATTCCTTTAATTTAGGAAAAACTGAGTTTATGGCATCTCTGAATGTATTTTTTCAGACTTACCAGGAAATATTTTAGGTCTTTGTTTAGTGTCTATCTTTTATACCTACTGTATCAGTCAGAGTTCTCCAGAAAAACAGAACCAGCAAGATGTCTGTCTCTCCATCTGGGTATCTATCTAGGTACTATCCATCTATCTATTAAGGATAGAGGTTTATTTCAAGGAATTAACTTACAGGATCGTGGGGGCTGGCAAGGAACAAATCCATATGGCAGATTCATATGTTGAAAAATCTCTATTAGGAATGATGCTATAACCTTGAGGCAGAATTTTTCTTCAGGGAAACCATAGTTTGTTCTTAAGGGCTTCAACTGATTGGGTGAGGCCCACCACATCAAGGAGGAGGATAATATACTTAAAGTCAATTAATAGTAGATGTTAATTAACCACATCTACAGAACACTTTCATAGCAACACCTAGATTGGTGTTTCATTTAATCAAACTACTGGGCATTATAGCCTAGGTTGACACCATCACATCTGTTATTCTCTGATTCTTCACCTTTATTCTTCTGCTACTGTAACAATTTGTGATCTTTCTTAAGCCTGGATTCTATAGTTGATCTGATGTTCTTATTAGGTTTTGATTATGTGATCGTGTTTTTTTCACTTTAATTCGTTGACTTTGCTCTGACAGTTCCATTTCATCTTATTTTGGTGTCTCATAACTTACTTGGCACTAAAAAGAACACATGAAACAATTTATTGTCCGGAACGAATATTTTTTTTTTTTTTTACCAAAGGAAGCGCTAAAATGTATCCTTTACTTTTGTTTCTTTCTAATTTTCTTGCTGAAGAATTTTGTCTTGGTTTGTATTAGTTTTTCTTTTTGTCATTTATATTTCATTTGGGAAAATTCTGTTCAAACTTGCCATTATCAAATCCAAAATAATGGAGCTAGAATCTCTTTAATTACTAAGCATTTTAATGTAAGTTTTGATTGAATGAAATTCTCTAACTAGAATTTGAAATTGTTCTCTAGTTTTTCAGCTGATCAGCTGCATGAGGGATTTAAGGTGGGGGCTTGGAATCAGGTGTGGAGGCATTTTGAGAAAGTTTCTGCCATATGTGTTGCCTCCAAAACAGTGAAAAATCTCTGCACTAGGGATCAGCTCAGATAAAACTTTTTAGGGTTTCTAGAGAGAACCTTTCAGGTTTTGACCTGTTCTGCTACTTTGGAATGAGCCAGCTATGATGGCTGGATTCATGTTGATAAAATTTATGCTGGTTATGGCTAAATGTGTTTGGTGAAAATCATAAAATTATCTCTGAATAGGTTAATTTTATCATCAAAATTTAAGATATTTCTAAATTATGAATCTGTTTCTTGTCCCCAAATCTTCATCCTGGACATTATTCTTCTAGAAGCTGAGAACAGGTCAGTAATAATGCCCTTACAATCCTATGACCTCTGCTTCACATTTAACACCATGTTTATAACACACTGATAGCATAGATCTTTAGAAAGTTAATCCTCACTTCTCCAAACACCTGCCATATCTCTAACCACACACCTTCCATAGGATTCTTAAAAGAATCTACAGAAAGAACTCTAATTGAATTCAACATAATGTACACAGATCTCCAATAGTGAAAATGTTTGTTAACTCTAGGTATACTCCTCCAATTTGGTACATGTTATATTGTCATGGTAACTACTTCTCAGAAGTGGTGCTAGATGGATGTGACCACCCCCATCCTCTCCACTCTCTCACCTAACATTACTTTCTTTAATGTTCTTGTCTTATTTGCCCTAGTGTATTTCAAGGGATTTTCTTCAAATGTGCACTATGCTGACTGAATATTTCTTGATTTAAAAAAATCATTTTTGAATAAATTCAAGTTGAATAAGAGGTATGAAATTAATTTGGAAGTGTATAAGGCAGAGAGAGAATACCTAAATATTAATCTTCACTTTCCTTAGGTGATGTATGAAGTTCTATAAAATAAAATAATTACCTTTAGAAAACCTTATTCTTAAATAATATTTCATTGAAGGTACAAAGATTCTTGGAGGTGAACATTTTAACTGATTTTCTAGAAAGAGCAATTTAGAAATGAGAGAAGCTAACAATCGTTTATTAGTAACATTTCTTTTTTTTTCATTCAACAAGTATTTATCGAACATTTATTGTATGCCAATCACTATGCTAAACATTGGAATTTTAGTGGAGGATGAGGCAGACATGGTGACATTTCTGTGTGAGCTGCTCGCTGTACATGTGTCTAATCATGATGACAAAATTGTGTGTAATTATTTTAAATTTCAATTTGAAAGTAAGGATGGCCATATTCCTAGTAAATTGAGAAGTATGGATTATCCAAAGATGAATAACTATACTGTTTGGCCCAAATCTGTCCAGATGAAGTAGAAAAAGTGATGAAGGGGGAATGAAAACATAACATCAAAGTTTACTAGAGATTCTACCTTAGGACTTAGAGTCAGAAGCACAATTTTAAGCCTAAAGCAAGCCCAAGAAAGAAAATAATAAAAAAAATTAGAGCCCAAATATTGAAGCTGAAAATATAAAGGAAATCAAGAAAATCAGCAAAAATCAAAAGCTGATTCTTTTATATTTCCAGTCCCAAGTATATATCTAAAAAAACAAAAACAAAAACACTAATTTAAAAAGATACTTGCACACCAGTGTTAATAGCAGCATTATTTTTCAATAGCCAAGACAAGGAAGAAGCAACCTAAGTGCCCATCAACAGATAAAGGATAAATAAAATGTGACTGTTTAGTTCACAGAAGAAGAAAAAAAGAAAAAAAAGTAAATGTAAGTCAATCCTAATTAAAGGTACACACACACACGTAACAATGGAATACTACTCAGCCATAAAAAACTAATGAAATTTTCCACTTGCAGTAATATGGAAGGACTTGCAGGGCATTATGCTAAGTAAAATAAGTCAGACAGAGAAAGACAAATATTGTATGATATCACTTATATGTGGAATCTAAAAATATAACAAACTAGTGAATATAACAAAATAAAAACAAAAGCTGATTCTTTGACAAAAATCAGTGAAACTGATAAATCTTAGCCAAATACAGAAACAGTATTTGAGACTAGTGTGGCAACAAGTAGACTAGTTTCTTTAATTTACAAGGATTTTCTGTGAATCAGTAGAAAGATACAGAATCATAGTAAAAATTGGGCACGAAATGTGACTGTTTAGTTCACAGAAGAAGAAAAAAAAGAAAAAAAAAAGTAAATGTAAGTCAATCCTAATTAAAGGTAAGGAAATCAAAATGATGGAGAATTTCTCTACCACACCAGTGAGACTGAGACAGGGGAATCACATCAGGACCGAGAAGCTTTAGGGAAGACAGCTGCCCACCTGTGCTCTTGTCTAGAGTGCAGACTCTTTTGAGCACTTTTAGAGGGCATTTTGGCTAAAGTGTATGTGTAAGGATAAGGAGACACAAGAAAGTATTTTGCTCTTTCTATAAATATTCCAAAAAGATGAATAAAAAATACTTATAAAACCCATTTTCAATCTGTCTAAATGTGAATGCATTTACATTTAGATACAGATACTCCATTTACAGAAATGTGTTCAATTAGGACAAAACTGTATACATATACAAATATAAATACACAAAATTCTTATTTCAGTGTTAACATTACAATAATTATAAAGTTCATCAAAGGTAAAATGCTAAATAAGCTGATATATAATCATTTAAGAAATACTGTGCAACATTTAAAAAGTGATGTAGCTGACTGATATATATGAAATGGATAAACAACAAGTTCTTACTGTATAGCACAGGAAACTATAGTAACTTATGGTAAAAAAAGAGTATGAAAATGAATATATGTATGTTCATGCATGACTGAAGCATTGTCCTGTACACCAGAACACGACATTGTAAACTGACTATACTTCAACAAATAAATAAAAAAAAATATATATATATATAAATTTTTTTAAGTGAAGGAGAACCATATAGTCATCAGTATGGCTGCTGTCAAGGAAAAAAAAAAGAAAATAACAAATGTTTGTGAGGATGTGGACAAATTGGAATGCCTGTATAATGTTGGTAGAATGTAAAATGGTACAGTCACTATGAAAAAAAGTATGGTAGTTCCTCAAAAAATTAAAATACAATTTCCATATATGGTCCAGCCATTCCACTTCTAGGTATACAATCAAAAGAACTGAAAGCACGATGTTGAAGAAATATTTCTACATATGTGTCCGTGGCAGCATTATTCACAATAGCCAAAAGGTCTTAATAACCCAAGTGTCGACTGAAGGAAAAATGGGTAAACGAAATGTGGTGTATACCTACACTGAAACGCTATTCAGCCTTAAAAAGGAAGGGAATTGTGACACATGATACATGATGGATAAACTTAAAGAGCATTATGCTAAGTGGAACAGGCAGCCTCAAAAAAGACAAATACTGTTTTACTCCAGTTATATGAGATGTCTAAAGTAGTCAAATTCATAGAAATACAAAATAGAATTGTGGCTGCAAGAGGCTCCCAGGGGAGGGGACTTGTTTAAAGGGTATAGAGTTTCAATTTTGCAGGATGAACAAGTTCTGGAGCTTGATTATACAGTGATGTGAGTATACTTAATAAGTAGCTACACAGTAAAATGCTTAAAATGGTAATTTTCTATGTTTTGCCGTAATTTTGAAAAAAAAATTTACTTATATGGAGAAGTTTAAAATGTGGCTAATACTAAATGAAAAAAATAATAGTGTTACACTGTGATCTAATTTGTGAATGAAGACTGTGTGTATATGTGTGTACCAACTCAAGTGATTATGAACATGAGAAGACTAGCTTTTGGTTGAGAGAGTTTACATCATTTACATTATTTTATTTTAGAAATAGAAGCATGTGTTACATTTCAAGTAAAATAAAGGAATGAAGGAATATATAGTTGACAGTAGTATTGAATGAATTTTGGCAATCATATAAATATTATCTATGACAGTGATAAATTAATTAAAATGTCATTTAAGTATATTGTTTTAAAATTAATCCATGCCATTATAAATACTTTTTGTATAGATTAATTTTAATTCAGTAAGTAATAAGGCTAAAAAATGTACTAAGGTGTTTCTTAGACCTCTGATACCGTATGGCAAAGGAATATTTTTTGGATGCTTTTGCTTTCATTCTGCTCAAGCTACCCCCAGGATCTGTTGGATGATTTCCAGTCATACTACTTAAAATAAATATCTATAATTTTTATTAACAGCAGCTATCTTCAAAATGTCAAATCTACTAATTTGTGTGCAAGATACTCTAGCAGGTGCAATAATGAAAGCTTAAGGCCAGAAAGAGATACAAAAAAAATTAATGAGACCTTGTGCTTTGAGGATATTTATAAAATTCTTATTTTATGAGTTCAAATGAAGGTCAAGAGAAAGTATTTGTGTAGGGGTGAGGGGGACAGGAGAAAATGACATGCTATTTTTGTAAGTAATCTGAAGAGAGAAATAAAGAATCATTACAAATAATTGAATCATGTCTAAGAAGACAGATATGTTTTACTTTTTAGAGAAAAAGTTTCGCAGCACAGGCCAAGCAGAGGGTCTAGGCAGAAAAATGATTCTCTTGCTGCAGGGAGTTTCATGCAAGTAGTATTCACCTGGGCACAGTCACCCTGTGCCCTCAGCTACGATTGGTTTTCTGCTTTATAGATAAAAAGGAGCAATGTTGACTTCTGATTAGGGGTAAACTTGTTGCACTAAAGCAGTTAGTTTCATTAACAAAGTGAATTTATCAAGATTCAATCATAGGCAAGTAACAGAAAATCTATATGCTTAGTGTATCATGTCTGAGACAGTCTTAATTCCACATCAGGGGCCTCGGCTAAATGAGCAAAGGACGGCAACAAAATCCATCTTAGTGTGAATCTTTTTTTCATTTTTCACTGGAGTGTCCACTAGAGTAAAATCCACACAGCATAGATGTAAAACTGGCAGGTACAACGTATACTAAAGCAGTTGTTTGAATTTTAGTACCACTGAAATGTGAATGTTTTGACAAGTTTTAGATATGTGTTTATAGAAGATCAGTGAGTCACATTTTGCCTGGAGATTCCCAAATCTTTTCACCTGACATCTTTGGAGAGGAGACCTAAATTTTTGGTTAATGTCCTTAGGACCAGATTTCACATCCCCAAATTCATTTTCCTTCTGAAAAAAGCCAGAGGAGTTTCCAGCATCTTTCCAGAGCAGCAGTAGATATATCCTGATTTAGGCCATTACTGATCCAGTTACTGGGGCTTGCTGGCAGATAGCTGTTTCTCTCCTGACAATAACTGTTAAGGGTTAATTCCAAGATATTTGGGGACCCATCGGCTGTTGTAATTTAATTTATTTGCATTTTCTTTTTTCTCCACTATTGTCAGGATTCAAATAGAACATAAACTCCCTTCTTTGGCTGGGGTTCAACCATTGTCTTCCCCACTCAATCCTATAAAGTTATGAGTGAGTCTTAAAGCTGGCATGTGTTTTTATCAGAATCTTTGACTCTGACTGTGAAGTACCAACCCATATTTTAAGAAAATAATTTGCTGTAGTTCCAACCTTAGAATTAGACTGATAAACTTATTAAAACTGACAACCTAGCAAAGGATAAAACACAACAAAAATAAGTAAATATATCTACATACATTTATCTCATATATGCTCCTATAACTGAGAGATAAGATAATAAACATGAAAAGTATATATGTAACTGAACCACTTTGCTGTAAATCTGAAACTAATATTGTAAATCAGCTACGCTTAAATAAAAAATAAAATTAAAAAAATAAACATGAACTTACCTGATGTCATAAAAATGACATCATTATTATCCCAAATTAATATCCCTCTTAAAAATTGAATGAAAAATCCTTAATCAAAGTTTAGAATTTCTATTATAATCAATTTATGTTTATCTCAGGAATGCACAGCTGATTTTCCATTCAAAAATAGATCAGCGTAAATATCTAAATGAGGGAAAAAATGCTCTCAGTAGATGTGGACAAAAGCATTCAACACATATACTTTCGATAAGCACTCTCAGTAAATTAGATATAGAGGTAATGTTCTCAATGTGTAAGTTACATCCATGAAAAACCAATAGCAACATTATCATAAGGGTGAAATATTGAGTGCTTCCTCTGAGGAATGTCTGTTCTTGCCATTCTATTAAATATACTCAAAGTTGTTTACAGGTCAATAAAGCAAGGAATAAATTAAAGACATAAAAATTAGAAAGAGAAGTGAGCACATTTCTTCTACCCAATGCACATACTTCGCTACCTAAGAAAATTCTACCTCTTACCCTCTCAAAATATTAGACTATATAAATAAATTTGGCAAGTTCATAGGATAAAAGATAGTAAGTAAAAACCAATCTTATTCCTATATTACAGAAGAAACCAAATGGAAATTTAAATTTTTAAAATACTATTTTAAAGTACAGCAAAACTTGTGAAAAATTTAGGTAAGATTTAGAAAATGTGTGTGAAAACTGTACATTGAAAAAAATATGCAGGAGAAATTAAAGATGACTTAAGTTAATGCCAAGTCCATGGACTGGAAGATTCTGTGTTGATACTAACTTAAGGCTCTGCAAATTGATGTAGAGACTCAGTTTTCTCAGTCAAAATCCCAACAGCCTTTTCAGTAGAAATTTTCAGGCCTATTCTAAGATGGTGTGTCAATGCCCAGGACCTGCAGTCGTCCAAATAACCATAAAAAAAAAAAAAACAGCATTGGAGGAATTACACTACATGATTTCAAGAGTTACTCTAAAGCTACAAGTAATGAAGAGAGTAGACAAACAGATCAATAAAATAAAAACAGTCCATATATGTGCATTTATATGATCAGTGTTTAGTCTAGGCACCAGGTCAGTTCCACGGGAAAATGTATGTTCTTGAAAAACTGAAAAAATAAATAGGAAAAAGTATATTCTATCTACTGTTACTTCATACCATACACAAACACTAATTTGAGAAGTATCAAATGTATGAAATTCAAGAACAGTATATGGCGTTAGAAATATATAGTGATAGAAATCAGAATTGTATTTGCCAATGGGTGATGAAAATTGACAATGGGGAAAATAAATTTTCTGGTGTGATTGAAACATTCTGTATCTTAAACAGTGGATTGATAACTCGAGTATATATATTTGTCAGAATTCATCAAAATACATATTTAATATCTCTGCTTTACACTAAAGATAAATTTCATCTCAGTAAAAACTCAACTGCAAATGAATGTGCTAACAACTCTGCACACTTTTGCTTGCATGACACCCACAAGGAAATCTTGACATCCAAAATAAATGAAAAACCCCTTTGCAATTAAAATCCGCCTTGGTTTAGTAGAAGTTTAAGTTTAGCTCTTTTTAAAAATTTAGCTAGAGAAAAAAATAGGCTTAACAGAGGACCCCTTAAAAGTTGAAGAATTGGCCAAAAAAATCAAATATCTAAAATTAAAATATTGTCATATCTCTGGAAAACAGCTATGTCTTTATGGCACTAAATGTCCAAGTGAAAAATGAAAAATTCTAGCATGCAGATGCTTTCTTTCAGACCAACAAATATTCTGATGTTTTCAATTCTAAAGATAGAAGTCTTTGTAGCAAGTTGATTTTTGTTGGAATGAATCTAACTATGTTAGATGAAGATGAAAGAGTAAAAGAGGCTAGAGATAAAATTACAGTGAAATATTGATGAAAGTTGACTTTTGGAAACTATTGTGTATTTCTGAAGTAGAAGAATCCAAGCAGATTTTTTAAGGATTCAAACTGGAATAGACCAAGACTGTGGCTGCAGCTCTGCTACTTATTTTTCCCTGTTTGTGTTTTATATTTTCATAAAGTTCACAGGTTTGTATTTTCAATAACTATTTCTATTTAAATATAGCTAATGAAAAAATAAAATATATGACCAAGTAGCTATCAGACCTTAATCTTCATGTTTATTTTGTTACCTTTGTAAGAAGGCTTATCTAGATCTTCCCACCCTATGGACTATGAGGCTCCACTGGCAGTGTGTGTGTGCCTAAAGTTAAACTATAGAAAGAAAAAAAAAAGCATGATCACTGTATGTGTTATTCTAAATATTATCACTACGCAGCTTTGAGAGCTGAAAAATATTAGTAGTGTCATGTAAATCTGTTTTGAGGGAATATTTACATTTTTACCTATTTTTCCTTTTTGCACATGTTTTTTTTGTTTGTTTCACTTAGTGTTTGGTTCAAGTACTCTAGACTCAGATATTTAGATACTTAGCATTTTTCTTCCAACTTCTGGTTATTCTAATCTTTTATATTGATTCTGACATAAGCCAGAACGTTTCATTTCTATATAAAACTTTATGCACGTTCAGAATCCTTTTGATGTTCAGGATAAATATGGATGGATCAAACAGCTTTTCTTTGTAAACCGCAGTTGGTGTTATCTTTTGTTACAGTTTTAAAATGAAGAGTGGACACTAAGCAGAGAGGCAGATTAACACTGTGTTTATGAGTATAGGCTTAAAGGCCAGTCTGCTTGGGTTCAAATTCTTGCTTTGCCACTTTACTAGTTAAATGACTTTTAGAAAAAAACCTGAGCTCTCTTTGAATCAGGTTTTTCTTCTTTAAATTATTTTTTGTTGAAGTATTGTTCATTTACAATGTTGTGTTAGTTTCAGATGTACTGATTCATACATATATGTGTTAAATCAGATATATATCTATATATATATCTATATATATATCTATATATTCTTGTTCAGATTGTTTTCCATTATAGGTTATTACAAGATATTGAATATAGTTCCCTGTGCTCTACAATAGGTCTTTATTGTTTATCTGTTTTATATATAGTAGTGTGTATTTGTTAATCCAAAACTCTTAATTTATCCCCCCTTTCCCCTTTGGTAACCATAGTTTGTTGTCTATGTCTGTGAGTCTATTTCTGATTTGTAAATAAGTTCACTTATCATTTTTGAGATTCCACATATAAGTGATATATTTGTCTTTGACTTATTTCGCTTAATATGATAATCTCTAGGTCCATCTCTGTTGCTGCAAATGGCATTATTTCTTTTTTATGACTGCATAATATTTCATTGTGTATGTGTATATATATTTTATATATATATACATATATATTATATATGTATACCACATCTTCTTTATCCAGTCAAATGTTGTTGGACATTTAGTTTGCTTCCATGTCTTGACTATTGTAAATAGTGACTGTGAACATTGGGGGGGTGCATGGATCTTTTGACTTGAAGTTTTCTCTAGAAATATGGCCAAGAATGGAATTGCTGGATTGTATAGTAACTCCATTTTTAGTTTTTTTAAAGAAACTTCATATTTTTCTTCATAGTGACTGCACCAATTTATATTCCCACCAACAGTGTCAGAGAGTTTCCTTTTCTCCATACCCTCTAACATTTATTATTTGTAGACTTTTTAGTGATGGCCTTTCTGACCAGTACAGGCTGATAACCTAATTGTAGTTTTGGTTTGCATTTCTCTAATAATTAGCAATATTGAACATCTTTTCATGTGCTTATTGGCCATCTGTATCTCTTCTTTGGAGAAAGGCCTATTTAGATCTTCTGCCCATTTTTTGATTGGGTTGTTAATTTTTTTGATGTTGATACTATATTACAATACAGAAGTCTGTTGCATTTCTTTACACTAACAACGAAGTATCAGAAAAAGAAATTAAGGAAACAATTCCATTTACTATCACATCAAAAAAGAACGAAATACCTAGGAATAAACCTGCCAAAGCAGACAGAAGATCTGTACTCTTTAATTATTTTTAATTTTACATATTTCATAGTGTAATCTTGCAAATTAAATTTGTTAGTACGTTTAAAAGGCTTTAAAGAAGGGTAAAAATGCAACAAATAACAGTTACTTTTATTAAAAATAAGTATCATCAGGCATCTTAAACTTTGTAGATTAAAAATTATAGGTGCAGAGAGATATCCATACAAGGAAGCTGATTTTAGAAAAAACTTTGTTGTAGTTGGCTGGGATCTAGGAGCTTTGATATGCCACTTAATAAAAAAGCAACTGAGTCTGGCTATACATTTCCTTTGGGATTATTGGAAGCTATTGAAGCTATCTGGCATTAATACTGAAACTAAATTTTTTAATGGTTTGGCCTCATGTCTCTGTGGAATTAAATAAACTTGTAAACCAGTCTGAAGACTCAGTAACATAGTGAAATAGAAATGAAAGTGTTACTTTTTATGTTTATGACTCAATAGCCACTAAATAATTGATTCTTCTTTTTTCAAAAGCAGTCCTTTTTTTTTTTTTAATTGAAGTATAGTCAGTTACAATGTGTCAATTTCTGGTATACAGCACAATGTCCCAGTCATGCGTATATACATACATTTGTTTCCATATTGAAAAGCCATCTTGAAGATAGCCTTCAAGAAGGCAAACAACATGTTGATATATGAAATGCACATCTTCATGTTCTTAACTTAAAATGTTAAAAGAAGGGTAGAACATGGCACATTACATTTTTAAGTGCCTGAGAGTTTTTCTGTCCTTTCCTTGAAGATAGGATATTGGTTCGAAGGCTGCAGACAAGTTGGGGATTCATTTGATCACAGGGATGTTTGTTAACTTTACAAGTGTCACTTTTTAGATGTATTCGTGTATTAGATTCAGTATTTATGTTGTTGTTTTCTTTCTATTTCACTTTTCTCTATTGATGGATGATGGAGTTCGGTTATGGGGGGGTGTGTGTGTATTTATCTAATGGATGTGACAGTCTGAGCTGAATAATAAACAAAGAGATGCTGTAATTCATTTGAATATACTGAGAAATAACTGGCAAGCAGAATTTAGTCTCTGTGATGACACTATGGCTTCTACTTGTACTTATTTCTGTCTTACCCTTAAGCGTGTGTTTGAGATGTCATGTGCATGTTCTTAGGCACAGTTGACATGATCATTCACATTTACTTTCTATTTCATGGGACTTGAATCATCTTATAATGTTACTATGCACTCTTCCTCTTTTCCGTATTATTCTGAAACACAATTCTCCAAGATAAATCTCCTTACTGATACGTTCTTATACTGATGAGTATATGCACACAGAGATTGTCATTGAGCAGGGAAGTTAAATAACTTTGACTAAATCATCTTCAGTATTGCTTTAACAGTTGAACAATTGTACTCCCCCTGTGTGGTCTACAGTGCATAGGTATGACTTTGCACGAGCAGCTGTGAAAACAGTCTGCCTTCCTTATGTTTAGATACCTATCTGGAATCATGGAATAATGGAGGAAATAAAAACTGCAAAGTGTAATAAAGGTTGAAAACATACATTATTTCTCCTTAATCCTAATAAGAAAACCCAGATTGTACACTCCTTTATTTTTTCCCAAAATATATTTAATACATCACCTTTTAAAGAAACCATATACGTTATGCATCATGTTTCAATACCCACGTGTACTCTTTTTGTGGCTTAATACACAAGTGATATAATGCTGTAACTTCAGAAAGTGAGAAGATAATTCCACCACATAGGAATACTCAATTATGGGGTACATTTCTAGATTTAGACTGTAATAGAAAGCATTATGGAGGTGGTCTAGCATTTTATTTTAATCAAATATTCTCTTTTATTGAATCCCCTCACTCTTTAGGCTGAATGAATACATTTGATTTATATCCAAAATATAATGAGTTGAGTTCATTCAGCAAGCAGTGTGTTCAGGTGGACTTAGGGGGCCTAGGAAAGAAATTCAAATTAATACCTATACATGTGATAGAAGTTTCATTTCATTAGAATTAAAGAACTGAGAAAATGACAATGTCTACTTTATCATTTTGTACTTAGGATAAAAACTAGTTGGCAAAACTTTACTTTTTGGACAGAAATTGTCTATTTGTGAAACACAAATTGATGTTTTTCAGAAATATTTTGCGAAGAACGTATTTGAGGAAATGCTACTCTAGATCCTTTTCAGAATATTTTGTTTGTGGAAACATTTAAACTTAAATATGAATTTACTAAGGAAAAAGTAAAAAAAAAAAGTAACTTTGAAGCAAACATTTGTTGTATGAATCCAAATTTAAATTAATTCAGACACTTTTTCTTAATAGAAAAATATCAGAAGTACATGGCCTAGGACTTTGAGTTTCTTTGAACATGCGTAGTATCTTGATAATTCACATATCTCCTGATAATTCACGTATCTTAAATGGCAAATTAGACACATTTTTGGAAATTATGAGAACACTAATATATATTGAAAATTACATTTTAA
Source organism: Vicugna pacos (assembly GCF_048564905.1). NCBI lineage: Eukaryota > Metazoa > Chordata > Mammalia > Artiodactyla > Camelidae > Vicugna > Vicugna pacos. Next base: position 31,846,892 of record NC_132988.1, read on the forward strand.
AATAGTCGTGTTCTTGGGAATAAATGCATTAAAAAAATAGACAAATTATTTAAGTAGATCCTGGGTGCAGGCATAAACTGCTCATTTGGTGATGGGAATCAAACCTTGGTTAGTGCAGAAAACAGAAGGAAGTCCAGTGCATCATTACTGGAAGGTAGTTTTGTCAGGAAGATGCACTAAAAACAAATGACAACAACAATAACCTTTTGAAGATTGGGGGAGTGGAATTTAGAAGAAAAACTAAGTGTCCATGTTTAATAGAAGCATAAAATGATCCAAAATGGTTGATCTATAGATTGGACAGTGTCCTCCACACCATGGTGATTAATGTAGAATTAACTCCTAGTGTTTTGGAAATCTTCTGCCTCATTTAGATTTGGTTTGCACCTTACATATAACAAAATTGTACTGGTAGCTGAAAATAATTGGGTTTGCTTCCTGCTTCCATCATAGGAATGTAAACGTAGATCAATCATATTAAATTCTCCAGTGAATAAGCCATACTTGGTTCTAATAGAATCTGCATGTATATTTATTAACTGTCTGTTTATATACTCTTTAACCAGGTTTTCTACAGTTTTCAAAGAGACTCTACCCACCTCCATTAAACTATTTAGGATCATGTTATTATGCAAATCCTAGGTTAAAATTTTAAAAATTATAAATAAGTGGATTAACTCTGTTTTGCCAATTTGAATGGATAAGACTATTTTCACCTTTTGTTTGTCTTTCTGGGAAACATTTCCCTCTTTCTACGAGATGATACCATTCTTCATGTAAAATGGGGGGTAAACATTTCTTCCTATGTTTCTCAGGCAGAGATAAAACCCCACACGACTGTCTTCCTCAGGCAGGCAAGTGAAATGAGTGGTGTGGACCAGGTGGGCTCATAGGAACGGATGTGCTCAGTCAACTGTTGCTAGGGAGAAATGAGGGTTTGGTTTTGCCACATGCTGTGATTTTTAAAAGAAGTCAGAAATGCTGCTTTTTAAGTGAAATATTCTGATTTTTTAACATTAGATTAATCTAAATATTTTAAAACACCATATGAGCTAAACAAAACTTGGCTAGCATCAACTAGTTTGTTGTTTCTTTAAAAAAAAAATCATCAACAACAAAAAATCATGAGAGAGTAGCTGGAGGTTTAAATTCTCTAATGTAAACCTAAAAACCATCACTATTTAAATCAGCCAACTTTTGAACAGTGAACTTCATTTCCTCCAAAGAGCTTTCACAGGTCCCAGCTGCCCCCCAGCAAGATTTAATATGCCCCTTCTCAAATCAGCACCATTGTCATATTTCCAGTAGAGATATGGAATAATACTCTTCTAAAATAAAAAAAAGGAAGCTACACATAAAATGATGGAAGTAGTACAGAAAATATAGTGCATGTATTATCTTAGAAAAAGCTTGGAGAATATATATCACAATTTTATCACATTAGAAAAATACACAGTTGTACACACAGGATATTATAACATTTTAGAGAAAAAAAAACTTTGGTTCCCCTTTTGAATTTCATCACTCTGGCCAGATATGAATGTTCAATATGAGTAGAATCAAATTAAATGTATCACTAAAGGTGTATTTTGATTTTCCACATCTTACCTACTCAGGAGTGGTGATTCTTGGCACTCATATACCAAAGAAACTATCAATGCTCATTTATTCTTTGGCCCTTAAATATATGTAAGGGTAGTATTATTAAAGTAGAGTTGATACATAACATGTACAAAAGTAACCTGGAAAGAATGAGGTATAGCAAACGGTATTGCATTAAGATTTAGGAAGCGGTTGCCTAGTGAGTGAAAATCAGTGAAGGATTACTTTTATTTTATGTTTCTTCATCTGTGGGGAATCTCTTCCAACCCAAACCTGAACCACCAAGACCTCTGAATCCAAATCTGATTGAGTAAAGTCCTCCTGTGAGCTTTTCTAAGGATCGCTGTTACCAAATAGCTTCAAGTTTACCATCACTATTAAAAGAAACTGTACTTTTGTTTCAGTGTTAAGTTCTAAGAGTGAACATTTTCACTTGAATGATTTTGCTATGCCCATGACTTTTAAAATTTGCTGTAGTTATATTTACATTTCTACACACACACACACACACACACAGCTAATGCTTTGAACAGGAACTTTTAAAAAGTATCATGTATTGAATTCGTTGAAGATTACAAAATAAGAATAATGATCGAAAGGATCAAGGTACACAAGTGTGTTTCCTTGTGTTTACCAAATTCTTAAACCCTGCTTCCTCTCTATAGATATTAAATGAAAAATAATTATAAATGTATGCTTGCTGTATCATGACATCAACTTATTGTCTACTTGACAACTTTCTTCTGACTTTAAAATAGTCACCAATACATTTCTTGACACAACAGTTAAAGGCAGACATACAGACATAGATATGTGCACAGGAGTTTACATGGAAGGATTAAAAATTAGGAATTAAAACCTACTTAGACAATTCTTTACTATACGTTATTTCACATAGATCTTGGGGACATTATGACAGTGATAAACTATGAAAACCTGGCATGCTGTCACTGATAATGGCAGAAGGCTGTGTGATATATATTCCCTCTCAATAAAAAAGGTAATTAGATTTTATGGAAGCCATAATCCGAAAGGTGTCCAATTGACATTTTTAGGGTCCTTAGGATAATTTTACTCCTGAAATAAAGGTTTGTCTTAGATTTAAATAGTAGAACTTCTATATACTTTTAATATTGTGATGTTTCCAAAATACTTTATATCTTTAAATCAAAGTTTCTGAAAAAAGTCCTATTTTAAACATACAAAAATATTTAAAAAATAAAGACACATTTCAGGTGAATAATAATTCCATGAGTCATTCAAGTAGTTTTTAACTCAATTAATTATTCCTATATCCCTATGACAAGACTTGAATTTGCAACAGCAGTATTCTAATGAAACAAATATTTGTCTGTATCTACCTCTGTAAAGTAAAATGCAGAATTATTTGAACATGTCTTGTGATAATCTAAAAATTTTTGTTACATAAGTTAGTATTTCTTCCAACTCAGAACATCAGAAATCAAAGAGATGATTTTTCCTAACTGGCTGGAAAAACTACCATGTTTTAAGAAATATTTAGATACTGCTCTTTCTTACTAATATTGTTTCTAGGAACCTACTAGATATATAAGATAAGGAAACAAATACAAGAAACCCTGAGTCTGAGCATGCTCAGTGATTCCTAACATTAGGGTTGGAGAGGATTTTTTTTATACCCGATGTGACGAGGCCTAAATTGTACTGGACAGAAGCTGAGGGCAGGTGTAAGTGCAAAGTGTCAGCAAGGTCTCCTTGCTTGCTTTAAGTTCCAGTGGACTTCTTCCTTAGAGGAGACTAAATGCTGCTTCTGTTCAGTGGTTACCCAAACAACAGCTAATGGCAGTCACACTCTTGAACAACTTACTGAGGTAGAAGCAGCCCTAAGGTGATCAACACGCATATCTGAATTAACCTAATTGACTGTCATGCTAACTGAAGTTGAGACTCTAATCTAGACAGAACTCATGAAACAGAGTTTTAATTTTAATAGATGATTCTGTATTCGTTGAGCAAGTAAATGGAAGAAAATTAGGAAACTTCTCATTTTAGAAGTCTTAATTAAAATGTATGAGTCCATATTCTTATTTTTGCCATCAATATATGGATTATTTTTCAGGAAAGTATACATAAATTTGTTTCAGAAGACAGTCCTGACATTACAAACTTACAGATGCATCAAGGTGTAATTATATCTCAAAGTCAAATCTGCAGAACTAGTTAGCAGAAACCAGTCCTCTTAGCAAATGTAGCTCAAGTCAGTGCACCAATGTTGGTATCTGAAAAACTGCAGAGTATTACTAAAGGCTTACAAGGGCATTTCCACCAGCCAGTGTGCAAATATATGTTAAAACAGAGCAGTTAAGCAAGCTGAGATTAATGAAAACTTCTTAAGTGTTGTTATACCTATGTTCGTGCACTGATAACATAAAAACAGATGAAATCCAAATGTCTTCATTTTTGGTAATACACTGAATTGAGTCCAAGCATGGACAATTTCAGCATGAAAGAATTATCTTTGTCAACATTATGACAAGTCTGAATACATAGTTTTAAATAGACATGTCTTAAATACTAGTACTATAATAAATTTATTTTAAAATTAAGCATGGAAAGTTAGCTCTGTCTTACGAATTAATCTGTAGTAATCAAAAACAATGCCAAAAAAAACATTAATTTTTTTCACACACAGATGTTATTTGGCTTGGACTAAATGCAATCATAGGCTTTCAGTCATAGATGGTAAAAATCATTTATGTATGAAGCATGTAAGTGGTAGATAGGAAGATAGATCAGTGGATATGTAGCTAGATAGAAGAAGGGAAAAAAAGAAACAAAAAAGAAAGCAAGTGGGAGGGAGGAAAGAAATTGATAGGAGAAAATAAAAGTACATAGAACTTTATGAAAACTTACTCAAAATATATATAAATTGTTCTTTATAATGGTATCAGATATAATTAAGCTGTTAAATTTGTACATAAAATTTTTGTTTCATCTTACATATTAAAATGACAATGACTTTTCAGACAAAATTCTAACACAGCAGTCATTGAAATGTAGTAAAAACATGTCAATATATGGAAATACATGCATTATTCAGTACAGAGTATCTTTGCTCAAAATTTATGGTAAGGTTGCAAGGGCTGGGTATGGAGGGTGGACTAATAAATGATTATGTGAATATGATGAATGTTGCATAAAACATCAATCTCTACCACTGTCTTTTTTTTCTCTCAGTTTTATTGATACACAGTTGACACACAGCACTGTGTAAGTTTAAAGTGTGCAGTATAATGACTTGACTTTCATATAACATGAAATGATTACCACAGTAACTTTAGTGAATACTCATTATCTGATACAGATACAAAATTAAAGAAATAGAAAAAAGTTTTTCCTTGTGATGAGAAACCCTAAAATGTACTCTCTAAACCACTTTCATATACAGCATGCATCCATGTTAATGATAGTAATCATGCTGTATATTGTGTACATATTACTTATCTTATAACTGGAATTTCATACCTTTTGACTGTCTTCATCCAGTTTCTCCTCCCCTCACCCACACCACTGGTAGCCACAAATCTGATCTCTTTTTCTATGAGTTTGCTTGTTTTTGAAATATAATTGACCTATAACACTGTTAGTTTCTATTATACGACATAGCAATTTGATATTTCTGTACATTTCAAAATGATCACCATGGTAAGACATACTTTCTTGTTCATCCTCTACTGTCTCATCCACTTGTGCACGTCGAGCAGTTCTTTCCGATATAACCATTAGAACGAATATATTCAGAGAATTTACAGGTTAGCATACTGGGTGTATTCCTATGTATGCTTCTATAATACTTTAATTATAAAGCAATTACTATCTAAAAAAGTAGTAACTGATAAAGTCATTAATATAATAATAATAATAGTAGTACAATCGCAAAATCAAATGGCCTAACTTTTATGTGTATATATGAACTTGTGTGTGTATTTTAACATTTTCAAGCTTCTGTGTCTATTGGTAAAGCTAGGAGTAATGTCTGCGATAACTACTTCACAGGATTGTAGTAAAAATTCGATGAGTTAATATAAGAAATAAAGTGCTCTGTAGAATTCAGAGCACCATATAAATTTCAGGCATTGTAGTTCATGGTGTTCAGAAGCACCTGGGGAGTGGTCTTTCTTCAGGGGTGGATGGCTACAAACTGGGGCAGAGGGGATTTGGAGGCAGCAGGAAGAGAATGAGTAGAAGGAATAGAAGGAAAGCCTTCTGTGTTGCCCTGCCTGTCTGCTGGGCTGCTCTGGGACAGTTATCACCTGTCTCTTACACGTAGAAATCAGTGATCCTTCCCAGGTCTGTAGGCCAGTGTTCATACCTACTGGGCCAGCGTCACCATGAGAGCAGAAAAGCAGACCCTGCAAGGGAGAGTTGATGAAAACAGACAACATGATGAGCCATATGTGTTTCCTCCTCTACTTCTGTTTTAAATATCCTATTGTTTCTCCCTGAAGATTTGAATTAGACCCCTGAGCAATAGGGTTGTCTGGTGGACAGTGGCAGCAAAGGTGGGTAGTCCAGGGTTTAAGGGATTCAGAGGCTTTCTGCCCATGACTCAGCACCTGTGAGCTGTTTAATCTCATTCTGCCTGACGCAAATTAGGGCCTTTCTCCTTGACTCCGTGACTCTTACTAGAGCTAGTACCCAACACCCTGAGGGAAAGATGAGTTCATAGTGAAAATATTTTTCACCATTGAACTACTATAAAAGACAAGAAAAAGATTATCCTCTGAAGTGGTATTATTGAACTAGTTTCATCATGTATTTAAACTAAGTATGGTAAATTATGTCAAATTAAAAATAATGAAAATATTTCTTTTTTAATATATCACCATACGTGTGGAGGACTCCAAGTGGATTACAGACTTAATTATGAAAGGTAATACAAGAAAGTTTATAGAGAAAAATGTCAGGGCTTTTACCCTTGTGATCTAGGAGAATAAAGGAGTTTTTAAACATTTCAAAAACATGAACTGTATTAAATACAATTAACTTTATGATACCGTGCTTAATTATTTATGATCAGTGAAGAAGAACATGCCAAAGGTTACATAGATAAAATAATGGAGGAACAGCTGTAATATCTAAAACTCACAATGAACTAACATCTGGAATATTCAGGAAACTTACAAAGAGCAGCATCCCTCCAAAAGAGGTACAAAAGGTATTAACTGATTGGTCACAGGAAACACCAAGGCTAACATGCATATGAAGCGATGTTCAAACCCACTGAAAGTGAAGAATGGAAATTTAAATAAAAACTTTCAGTTTATACTGTGAGGTTGTCAAATATTAGGAAGCTGGTGAATACCGATGTTGGTGTAGATGTGGAATATAGAAAACCATGTACAGTTAGTCAGCATATACCCTGGTTTTTAGCCTTTGCTCAATCCTACGTGGTCTCTTGATCACACATCAGTCTTCCTCTTCCTTTGAACTTTCTGTAAAAAAAAGTCTCTTGTTTTGAGTCACGTATCTTGCCTTTAAAATTTTAATGTCTTTTGCTTGCAAACAGTTTTGCCAAATGAGAATAGTATCTTCATATACAACTAATGAAAGTGAAAGTGATTAGAAGGTTTGTTTATATAACTACTTGTATTTTTGCTTTATATGTCTTCTTAGAATGTATTCCTATCTGGGCTTTTATTAAGCAGTTCATTTTGGGAAGTCTAGGCAAAATTTTGGAAGGAAAGACTTGCTGACAAGATTGCAGTTTTGTATGTGTGTTTATTTGCACAAATGGATTAGCTAAAATGCCATGTTTTCTCAATAAAAACTAAGGAATTTAAAGTTACATAAAATAATAATTTAAAATGAAAATCATTTTAATGAGATGTTAACAATAAAATACAATGTAACATATAATATCATAAAATATTATTATGGCATATCTACTGGAAAATGTCTACCAGATTGTAGTGATCTAAAATAATAACAACATTTAAACTGCAGAGGAATTAACTTTCAGAAGTGCAACTTTTTCCAATGTAGAATATGATTCAAACCATTTTAGAGCACTTCTCTGTTAAAAGGTGAAAGTTCGGGAAAGAATTTAATATGAAACTGATTGTGGTTAGAAAAACAGGAGCTGGCCTTATTTTTCTTGAAAAAGCAGAAGTAAGGGAGACCTCAAATTATACCCTTATCCAAAACCCAACACCTAAAGCAACATTATGACCTCTTCTGAAGTTGCCTGGGGACATAAACTCAGAACTTGCTTGCAAAATGGCTGTGTAATTGAAATTTTAATATCACTTTCTAAGCAGACTTACTCTCCTTGGGTGTCCAGAGAGTGCCACAGACACTTTCAGGCCGCAAGTTCCCTGTGTACGGGGTCCCAGAAAAAAGTGGGAGGCCTTCAGACCACGGAAAGTAAACTTGATTTTCTTTTCACTTTGAATAAGCAGAGTTTGCAAGTTGTACCGAGTAGGAAGACTTTCCAGAATTCCCTGATGCTGAGAAGTATTGTGTCCCTAGTCTCTCTCAGTACCCTAAATTAGAATCCATAAGAAAACCTGTTAACTCTTCCATATAACCTATATCTACACAATAAGATACGAATAGCAATCTGGAGAGGTCCAAAATGCTTCATAGCTTAATCTAATGAAAAGTTCCAGAGTTTTGGCAACCAAAGATTAATGGGTTTATGAATCTGTCATTGGACAAATAGTATTTTATTTTTTTAATTTAAGAATTCAGTATCATAGACCCATTTTGAACACAGAGACCCAGTGAACCTTTGTAAACTCTCTTCTGAGACACAGCAGTCTTCATTTTTTTGATGCAAGCTTTTCAGTGGGGAAACAAAACAAAACCAACAAAACAAAACAAAACAACCAACCCAAAACACGCTACATTTCTTCATTTCCAGTCTATTTCCTGGCATTGGCTGTATCCAAAAAAGACAGAATCAAGCCACCACAAGAAAGACTTTTGTACTGGAATTCCAAGCCAGGCACAAACCAAAGCCCAAAGCCTACTGAAAACCTCATGAGAAAAAGCATTTTGTAAGGTTTCCACTTTCAAAAACCTCATTCTGTCATTTGAGTCAGCAGGTGATTCAAGACCATCCATCACTAATCATAGTTGTATTATTATTTTTAAAGGAGGTCCATCTTAACATATTGTTATGAGGGATTTGTTTCTCCAAAGATATTGTTCCAAATCTAACCATTTCTGAAAACACAGAGTTCTCTTTAATTTCCTTAAGTATTCTACAACCACAAAGTCTCTAAAAACATCACAGCCCATCTTTACTACATCTCAAAGTTTGGTGAAGCTTTTGTAATAAAGAGTGGAAATTCAGAATTCACACTTTAGTTTTATATACTTTTTAAATATATGGGAAGAGAAAATTCTAGACATTGTAGAAACTCAAGATAAAAATGAAAGACCATGAGGTTATGTGGTGAAAGGGGGCAGGCCGTGAATGCTCTCACGATGTGGGGATTCTGCCTTCCCTAGGTAGATTCACTGCCCCTCCCCTTTTCTTTCTGCAGTCTTTGATCTGATCTGCATTCTCTCCCATTGCCATACACATCTTTCCCCTCCTGATTTCTCTCCCTTTAAGACTTCTAAAGAGTCAGGATGTATTTCCCAGTTATTATTCATATATGGTGTCTCTGCTCAAAACACACAATCACCTTTTCATGTTTTAAAGGGTTTTAAATTTTCTAGTAAACTGATTGGATTAAGCAAAATAGTGAATGTTGAAGCAATTTCATTATATGACATCTAGTAAAATCATGGGCTAATGTTGTTCATACTTCCATCATGCACATCATGCCAATCTCTGTATCCTTCTCTCTTCATTTCTTGACCCAACCTGGAGATTCATTCTGAACAGAGCATTTCTGGTGTAGCCTGGTCCAATTAATGCCAGACCAACTTCCTCTAATCAAAATACATTACCTAATGCTTTGTTTTTCTTCTGGATTTTCATTTGCTTATTCTCTATTGGATCATTTCCATTCACATTTTTAAATGACACACTACCTCTCATCCTTCAAAAATCTTTTCTAATCATAAGCCCCTGTTATGACCACATTTTACTCTCAAAGTTCTCTCCTTAAGCTATTTGCCTTTTCTTTCTCACTTCCCATTCCCTTTAGCCTCTGATCCCTCCAGTCTACTGAAAACGCTCTTGTTAAAACACGAGTGAACTCTATGTTGCTAAATCCAATGTAGAATTTTTAATACTCGATGCCTACTTTAACCTTTTAGGTGTATTTGAAAAGTTCTGTGTTCCTCTCTTTGTGAAAATTCTCTCTTCTATTGCCTCTTATGACGTATATTCTCTTGATTTTCTTCTACATCTTTAGGTTCTTTTTTTTTTCTTTTTTTGCTTCTATTTTTTCTCCCCTTTCCTTTAATATCTTTGTATATCTTTAGGTCTTTACTCACTACACAGCTTCATCCAAAGCAAGTATATCAATTCCTGTATCTTAAAAATATCATCTGTTTCTGGAAACCTTCCAATTTATCTCTATCTCTGATTTCTCTTCTGATCTCCACACTCCTATATCCAAATGGTAACTTGACATGAGGGTTTTGATGATCAATAGATATCTCAGATTAAGATGCCTCAAATGGTACTCTTAATCTTCATCTTCAAACCTATTATTCCTCCAGACCACCCTCATTTTTGTAATTGGCATCAATGATGTGAACCATGAACTTGGGTATTTCACTTTCCACTGCCTGTCTCCCAACCCCACAATACATTTCCAGGAATTGTTGATTTCCCTTCCAAAACATATATACCGTCCTTCCATTGGTTACCTTTTTCACTGCTTTCTGCATAGTCCTCGTCATTGCTCTCTCTTCTCTGACCTATTATATTTGCCTCCATATGGCCTTGTAATGTCCATCTTTGCTTCTGTGTAATGAACTCCTCACCCAGTAACTAGTGATCTTGTTTAAAAATAAAGAAAGTCATGCCAGCCCTAGCTTAAAATTATACAACTTCTTCTCATTGACTTTGAAATAAAATCTTGAATCCTTATCATTAGCTAATCATGTGTGCAACATCCAGCCTTTATTTAACTCTCAATGCTCATTTCTAGCCACTCTCTATCTATACTTTCCGTGTGTCAGCCTCATTGGTCTTTTCAGTTCCCACTTGGTTCAAATGCTTTTATTCTTCAGGACCTTTGAACAGGCTGTATCTTCTGATTTGAATAATCACCCTGACTCTTCACCTATTAAACCCTATCATTATTAGGGTTGGTGGTACACAACTCAGTATTTTCCTGTTTCCACAGTTGAATATAGATGGCTTTTGTTATTCCTTTTCATATTACCCAGTTATTACCTTTAGAGGAAATAACAAAGGTAGCATTAATATGGTTTCTTTTCTTGGATTGTTTATTGTCTGCCTTACATATTATAAGCTTTATCAGGCAGGGACCATAACCATATTTTTCAGTGGTACACACTCAATATAACACCTGTGTGTTTCAGAATTTTCCTCCAATTTTTTTGGTCTATGATATGCTTTACTGCCAGCTTTGTCCACTTCAATCCTGTCCCCATATTACTAATTAAAAAATGAAGTATTTACTGCACATCCTCTTTCTTTGTTTCTGCCATTCTCATCCTTCCTCTCCTTGAAATATTATGCTCAATCTGGATAATGGTAATTCCAGAGTTTCTGTTGCATTGGCAGTGGCTTGGTCTGTATGGCTAATTCCAACCAGATCCTTCTGTTGTGGATAGTAATGTCCCAAGCGAGCAGCAGAGTTTCAGGCAGCATTTCCAGGCATTGATTCCCATCTGGAAGGATGAGAAGGGAAGGGAAAACAGGAACCAGAGAGTTTGCATATGCTGAATGTTGCCTCCTGACACCGAAGGCGTATGTCAGGCTGTCCACAGGTCGAGTGACCACATAGTCCTCATGTCACGGGAATGTTCTTTCTTCTTTATGAGCATTCCTCTATTTAAAACAAACACACAAACAAAACAATCAATCAACCGAACAGAAAAACCTAAAAATCTCAGCTAGCGAGTCAAAGAGGGATGATTCAAATTCAGAAATTAAATGCCAAATTGCCAGTACTGCAGATAACCCTTATTGGGTGGGGATAATGAGGTTGAATCTGTTCTGGGCCCAGCATTCACTCTTCTCTGTAAGAACCACGTTGCTTCTGTTGTGTTGGAATGTCTAGTGTCTCTTGCTCACTGTATGTGGATATGTTTTGCTTATGTACGTAAGTACGATTTTAAGTCTGAGCTTTGATCATAGAATAATATACCTTCCTTAGTTGGTCTTGCAATTGTAATTACCTGATTTATTTTTAACAAACATCAAAAAAGCTAGTGAGGTGCCCTTATGTTATCTAACAGAACCTCTGTGTCTACATTCTTCCTGTGTTATCTGAGATGCCTTTCATCGTGACAGTGTGGTACATGATAGCTGGAGCATTTCTAGCTGTTTTGGTGAGAAGAGATCGCTTTCCAATAGTATAATAAATGAACTCCCATCAAACAGAATATAAACTATCATATTTCCATGCCACAAAATTAAAAAGCAACACCCACACACAGGAGCACTAACTTGGGAAAATTCAGTCACTTCATTAACCATGTAATACAGGTTACATAAATATTATAATAATTTATTCTGTATTATTTTTTGAAGTGATTCTAAAAAGAACTCCAAAAAAGCCCCAAACTCATGCACACCATTAATATTTCTATCAATGACTCGAGCTCTCCTTTAAATAACAGTATACTTGGTAGGGGATGGAAAGTGTCATTGCTCCTCTGAATTAAATAATTGTTTATCATATTACCTGTCTTAATGCAAATGTGCTACCAAATCTATCCACCATAAATACAAATGGGTCCCTTCCTCACTTTCTTTATGTTCTTAATCATTGAGAATTTCCTTGTAAATGTTACTTAAACTATCACATTCACCCCTAATCTGGTACGCCCTGTGTCTGTTATATTGAGTTGCATTTCACATATCACATAACACTGTTTGACATAGTTACACACGTTCATTGTCCCTCTCCCTATTAGTATTTGAGCTTCATGAGAGTGGGGCATTTATTATGTCCTATACAGTATCCCCTGATATAAAACGGTGCCTGAGATTTGAATAGACATTTCACTAAGGAAGATAAATGAAAGGCCATAAGCACATGAACAGATGCTCAATATCATGAGTCCTTAGGGAAATGCATTTCAGAATCATGAGACACCACTTCACACTATGTAGGTTGGATGTAATCACGATGATATACAAAAACAAGTGCTGGTGGGGATGTGGTAAAATTGGAAACCTCATACATTTCTGGTGAGAACATAAAATGGTACAATGATTTTGGAAAACAGATTGATAGTTTATAAAAAAGTTAAACATAAATGATCCAGCAATTCCATTCCTAGATATGTACACAAGTGAAATAAAAACATATGTCCACATAAGGGCACGTATATTAATGTTCACAGCATCAGTATTCATGAAAGCCCTAGCCTGGAACCAACCCAAATGTCAATCAACTGATAAGCATATAGACAAAATGCACTATATTCAAACAGTGGAATACTATTAAGCAATAGAAAGTAGTGCATTACTGATGCGTACGACCACATGGTGAACCTCAAAAAACTATGCTGTTAGGGAAAGCAGGTGAAAAAGACCCCAGATGTACAATTCCATTTATATAAAATGTTCAAAAAAGAGACAAAGTTTACTAGATATTTGCCTAGGGCTAGAGGTGGAAAAGAGAAATGATAGCAAATGGACAGATGAGCTGTTGTAGGGGATGAAAATGACTGTGATGATTTTTGCACACCTCTGTAAATTCACTAGAAATAATTTAGTCCCTAACTTAAAACAGATGAATTTTAAGGAATGTGAATGAGACTTTAATAAAGCTGATGAAAAAGGGACTGATACAAAGTAGAACTTCAATATTTGTTGAATAGAAGAATAATTAAATATGTTCCTTGCTCACTAATGATCACAACCTCAGAAGAAAGAATCCGTGAAATTATTTGACGTATGAGGTGCGTGTGACTATACACATAGTGTTATATAAAACAAAAATGTACTCACTTTATGCAGATAAAGTGTGTATATGGGGGGGTGGGTTGTGTATGTACGCCTTTCCACAATCTCAAGAAATAGCTTACAGTGTAAGAGGCATTAGAACCTAAAATGTACAACTGATTTTTTTAGATGTGGTTGTGAATTAGGAGGAAATGAGTCAAGATGCCATTACCATGGTGTTTTCTAGAGAGAAGAGTTGCAAGTACTGTCATGATGGCTTGAAGTATAAAAGTGCAATGAAGGAGGGCTTCTGTAGTCTTAGTGAAGTAGTTAGATGAGCAGAAGGCTGCTCAGACTTGATGGTCTGCTGAAGACACCAGCACAGGAGGTTTCTGCAAAGTCTCGCTACTCTGTCCCAGTGTCCGACGCACTCTTCCTCTTAAATGTAGCCAGGAACACTCAAAATAATTAATTCTGATAATAATGGAAAGCAACATCTGTATATAGCATTCAAGACCTATTCCTGCCACAGAGAGGCAAAAAAAAGGGCAAACTTTGGAATTATGATAACTGCTATTTATAAAGTAGCCATCTATCAAAGAAGTTCTATATGGGTTTTAAAATAGAGGCTGGAGTTTTAAAAGTTATTTTCAATAATGGAAGCTTGCTTTGTAAATGAAGCTTTGGCATTAAATCCTTTCATTGAAAAGGTGAAGTCTTAGTTTTTCCATTTTAGAAATTGTTCCAGGTCTCATCAGTTCTTCCATGAGGGGAAACAGTTGGACTGGGTTACCATGTTCCAGCTTCTGAATATTAAACGTTGCTTTTTTCCTGAGTACGTCAAAGTCAGCTAACACTCATTGCTTTAAACAGATTTATGAAGCCAAAGAGCAGGTTCATGAGGAGAAAAAAGTGCTCTGAAAACAAATGATCAGGCCCCTGTCCTCGGCTGCCTCTCTGGTGTGAGATCATAGCAATTAAAACAAATTTCTATCTTCTATAGAAATATGTGATTGAAAATAAAAACAGTACTCAGAGAAAACAAATGAGCAAAAGTTAATTTCATTTATTTTTAGAAAGAAGCAGAATGTTTGAAATAAAGAAAACCACTTTGACGTTATCTGAATATTTAGGCTTTGTTAACTGTCTGATTTCCCTGGTCACACTCCCCTCAAATGAAACCTGCAGAATGATGTTGCTAGCAATAAACGAGTCAGGGATATTAGAATGTTCTCTTCTCATGTGGATCCAAAAGGCTATCTGCCAAAATGTATTAATTGGATATTTGCTTTCCAAATTATTTACATATCTGCCAAAAGTGCTTTTGAAATTTTTGGCATTAGTTACCCTGGATAAAAAGAAATATGAGCTGTAAAATAATAAAATAAACTTGAAAATAGCAGCTCTAAGTGTGTTTGAGTTCTTTATGAACAGCCAATACCTCTATTATTCAAAGTAATTTGAATCCTTTAAAAACGATATGTATGGAGTACAGAGGATAAAACAACCATGGGAAACCTCATCTTAACAGTGTTCCTTATGTTCTAAATTTGCTGCAAGAAGGGACCATTAGTTATTCATAGAAGAGAGTGTAGTTATAGATGTATGAAATGGAGCTCATTATTAGATGATTTAATTCTTTTAGAAATCACATGGCATGAAACTAAAGGAAAGCATCAGAGAAAAGTGCTAATATACATGGAGAAATGGGCTCTTTAGAGATGAGTATAAACAGAACATTTACTCAAGTACTTCTTAAAATTACAGAGTGCTTAGAGAAGATTCTTACAGAAGCATCTGTAAGGAAAATAGTTTTGGCCAGTATTCAAAATGGCAGTAGTTCTTGGTGTGTATCTACCTGTACTTCTCCCACCTCATTTTTATTCATTCCTGTATAAGAAAAACTTAAAATGCAATATAATGCGTCCCTTATTTCAGACTCATCTAAGTTATTTTTCATCTGCTGACTTTAAGACTTTGGAGCAGTTTGACTTAAATTTTCTGACTTTAAGACTTTGGAGAAGTTCTACTTAGATTTTCAAACTGTCAATACTGTGTGAGTTCAGTCACCATTCTCTTTCAGTGAGGAGGGCCTGTCTTGAGTTCAAGCTGTTGTAAACCCTGGAATAGTCTCAAATTGCCTAGCAGCCAGTTTATGAAGTCCCAGTTTAGAAGGGCAACAGACATGGCTTGGAGGTGAAATGCCAGAGGGGATGATTTGCATTCCTAATTTAAGATAGAACTTCAGCTCATTCGATAGGTCTTAAATTTCAGTTTGAGGACTGATGACGTTGTGTGATGACTTTTTTTTAACCATTAGATGACAGAAGTGGGGAATAATAACGTAGTGATATTTTGAGGTAAATTTTAAAGACTAGGTTTTAGTGACTGTTGTTTCTCCATATGAACAAACACACACATACAAATAAATGTGTGTACACGTGTGTATATATACGTATGTGGGTGTATAGACTTCACTTGACTAAAAGGTTGGATAATTTGTTGATTGATTTTCACATCCTGATCTGAAAAAATTAAAGGTTAGCAACCCTAAGATGGAAACTCCTTATTAATGATCCATGAAATTTCAAATTCTAAGAATCAAAATGTTCAAGGGGCCTGTAAACAAACTTCCGTGTGGTGCCCCAAATTTATAACTCTTCAGGTGCCTGCTGTTCTCAGGCTGTCACCACAGACCTTGACTCCAACCTTGGATTTCAAATCTGATGGGTTTCAAAGGGAGCACCTTTTTATTAATCGTGCTGTAGTATGAATTTGAGTCACTGTTCATTTTCTCTCAGGTTTCTTTCAAGTTAAGAATTAAAAGTGAAGTTAGATATTTTTCATCTGTTAGAAGTCCTCTAGTCATAGACGAATGTGTCACTTGTAGGCAGGACATCAGTATTTTCCGTCGCCTAAACCCCCGGCCACATCCCTGTGCAGGATGGTGCTTTCTCCCCGGGGGACCACAGGCAGAAAGAATGTGGCACAGGCTGTTCTTCCCTCTGTCCAACCCGGTGAGTCTTTATAGACTCTTCTTCTCCTCTCTAATATTCAGTCTCTTTATTCATCATCATAATTTGCATTTGACTCTATAGCTGCATGAGACATCAATCAAGAGTCTCATGCAATTAAAGGGAATAATTATATAGGAAGATAATTTCTTTTTAATGTGCTTCATATGAAAATCTAGGTTCTTAGCCTTGTTTCTTCAACCTCAGGTCTTGCCTCCTTCAAAAGTAATTTTCTACCATGTTAATGTTCCCCACCCTTTGGAACACCTTCCATCCTACTCACATGGATGGGGAATCTATGGAGGATTCCTACTCTCTTCAGTATCTCATGTCCCCAGTGTTGGTTAGCTCAGTCTAGAAGAAGAGTCCCTGCCCCCTGCCCTGGATGAGGAGATAGTAGGAACTGTAGTCTAATTCTACATGGAAGAGAATGATAGACGTTTTCTTTAACTGTGTCTTAATTTCTGAAATTTCAATTATGATGATCCGTCAAATGGTTTGTGGCTATAAAAGAGTCATGTTTTAGAATTACTGAGAAAATAGTGTTTGTCTTTACCTAGGACTAAGTGAAATTCTTAGAAAAATGTTTCCTTCTCAGTACAACATGGCAGCAGGAGAAAGATAACGTGAGGGTTCGTGGTTCTTGGCTACAAGCAGTCGTCAGAGTTCAGGAAGGGCAGGTCCATTGTTAGTAAAGGCTGAAGTGAAATTTCTTTATAGAATAATACCTTGACAGGTCAGAAAGCTCCTTGTTCTGGAGTCTATTCTTTTTCTTAACCTTCCAAGGAGTTGTGGAAAAAAGAAAGTTTTGACTCAGAGGTTTTGAGATCTTGGGAGGTACAACATTTGTCAGCAACTCTGTTTTCTATGCATTGACAGACATTGAAATCCCTGGGAAATGGTTTATTGGCCTCTCTTTGAAATAATTATAAGGCACTTACTTTGTCAAGAGGTGACAAGTATGGTGGGTAGAGGGAAATAAAAAAAGATGGTCCTTGTGGCCTTTCCCACAGAAAACAACATGCTGTCACCCTTTTACCTGAATTTGCCAAATTGTGGTTCTGGACATTTTTCTCAGGGATTTCCCAACCAGCATGAAATGAAGCAGACAAGAACAAACAACTCAAGTTTTATTTTAAAATCTCCAAAATGATTGACGCAGAATTTTTCAAACTGAATTTTATGGAATTAGACTACCTATGTCTGAGGTTTCCTGATAAATGGGCTCATCACATTTCTCTCTGTAGGAGGTCCATGCCTTCTGTTAGATTCTCAAAGGCAATTCAAGACCCTAAAAGTGTTAACATGCATTAATGATATGTATTAAAATTCATTGATATGACATTAAGAGGGTAATTATAAGATGTGCATTTCACTTTGTTCTGTGTAATAATAATTCCACTGATAACTGTCCTAGTTTCGATTCACAAATGCAGAGCCTGAAAAAGGACTTAGAATATTGTTTGAAATGTGATCAGAGGAAGTAGGTGAGCGAATAGGGGGAGTGAGACAGAAAATGAGGAAAAGTGAATCAATGGTCTGTTTTCATGGTTACTCTCCATGCAACACGCAAGTGCTGGACTTGCAGAAACTTCCGAGAAACGTACCAAATGTTTTTCTGTATTGTCCATCCGAAGTATGGAAACTGGAGCATTTGTCTGCTGCCTTCCATCATTTCTCATAAATTGAAAATTGTCCTCTGAGCACTGACTGTAACTCCCACATTGCCTGTTATGGGTTGTGGCCATTGGAGGGTTGAGTGAGCTTTAATCTTCAGAGAAAGCCCTGAGGTAGAAAACACAGAGCATGCCGGAGATGAGGTGCCCTTGGCATGTTCAGCATCACCCGCCTGCAGCTGAAGTCAGAGGTGGCCCGGAGAGCACGTGACATGGGGCACAAAAAGCATCTGTCTGAATGACCAAGTGGATTTATCTGATGATTCAAATTACAGCTAAAATGTCAAAATATTAGAGATTATTTGTTAGAAACATCTATGATGTAGATATGTGCATGTCAAACAAGGCCTCTCCACTTACAAAATTTACATTCAAAATTAGAACCACTTTTCACATGAAATGACTATGTGCTTTTACAGCTAGATACCGAGAAGCTTTGTTTAGTGACTGTGGGCAATTCTGCTGTGAGGTATAGGTAAAGATCTTTAAGTTAACAATGAAATGGAAAAATTTAAATAAAGTATTTTGTTTGCCATATGTCAAGATTTTTTCCTTTCAAATATTCTACAGAGGCTTAGGCAGAATTTGATTCTGTCCAAATTCAATTTGCTTATTCTTTCATACCAAACGGAGTGATGTCAGGGAAACATAAAGGCTGTGTTGATTCTAGGCAGGCTCTTGGTTTGATATTGGTGAATTAAAGCAATAGAACGGTGACTGCGTCTGTGATGAGTGGGTGAGGGTGAGAACAGAGTGCTGTAGAGATGACTGGCAACTGTCCACATATCACACGGCCATGAGCGCATTGTTCCTCAGACTTTTCCTCTGGCAGATGAAATGAGGTACATCCAGTGTTGGAAACATGTTTTTCAGTATCTGTGCCTACTCTAACAGGAAGAAAGTCAAATTTTGTTTACCCATCTTGTCTGTATGTCACGCCAGTGCAGCTGCAAGTCTTGAATTTGTTTATCCTGAAGTTTGAGAGGAAGAGAGTGTCTAGACAAAAGAATGGTTTGTAGCGTCTTGCCATTGTCCATTAAAGGCAGCATGTTCTTTGTGCCACGGACCTGCTGTTAGGTCTGTGCTCTCCGGATTACACTGAGGCTGTTTAAGTCGTAGATGCGGCGGTTCCCCCAGTGAGAAAGATACTAGGCATTCTGTCCTGCAACAAGAAAGCAAAGAACGAGAACAGTTACAGCTTTAAACATTTGAGAATGAGGATCAAATTCTATTTTCTCCTTTTTCTTGCTGGCACAGGCACAAATGTGTAGATAAGTCCAAGAAAAATACAAAACATCCAAATATTATGAACATAAATCATGCTAGTCTCAAAATCCCTACAAGATACATCATACATAAAAGTTGGCTCACATGTCCTTGAGATGAAAAATAAAATGTTAAACAGCTTTGCATATTCTATGACAAAGTTTGTTCAAAGATGTTGACTATTATTTAAACAAAAATAATTTGGCTATTTTGTTATGTTAGAGTAGAATTGGGAGGTTTCCTGAAGCTTACTTTCCTGTTTTGTTTTGTTTTGTTTTTTTAAGATGGCTATTTTTTTGTAGATTTGAATTATAGTGTTATATTCAGTTGGTGTCTTTAAGAATAATGTAGAGTTGTAATCTAAAGAAAACAACTGCTATTAGAAGTCTAACTAGTAATATTAAGACTGTTCCAACACCAATATAGAGATAGGGCATAAAATTGCATAAAAATAAACAGATATGTATTATTTTATATAAAATAGATAAACAACAAGGACCTACTGTACAGCACAGGGAACTATATTCAGTTTCTTGTAATAACATATAATGGAAAAGGATCTAAAAAAATGCATATATATGTGTAACTGAATCACTTTGCTGTATACCTGAAACTAACATTGTAAATCAACTACACTTCAATAAAAAATAATTTTTTTTAAAAAATGCAATATTTCAAAATCCACAGACAGGGAGTTGATTGGTATCAGAGAAGTGTGTCAGCAGGTAGCAGGAACTGTCAGATAGGAATACCAGATGCTTAGCACCATGACATTAATCAGGGAATGTAGACATTAACTCAACTGCAATGAATTAAATAAGGAAACTTACCATTACTAAGGCAAAAGTTAAGAATTAAGATTGCAAGAACAAGTTAAGCATTCATTTATCAGACTGGATTATCAGATTAATAGTGGAAAAGTAGCAAGGGACTAATTACAGAGAACTCAACATCAGTCTAGAACACCTAACAGATCACCTGGGATTAAAATAGAACCTCCTGACCTAGAAAATGGATTAGGAGGTTAGAGCTGAAGGGGGAAAAAAAAAAGCTATATATTTTAAAAAATGGCAAAGGCTGACATAATTAAAGATATATTTATTAAAGTCTGTGATTGCATGTTGTTTGGATCATGAAATAATATAAATATAAATTTTATAAGTATATAATGAAACAAATTAGTGTACCATCTACATAATCTTAAAACATTGTCCTATGTCCTTATTGTTTTTTTCTGTGTCTGAGTAGTATTACTTTAAACTGAGTACATTTAAATAGTTTTAACTAACAATTAATTATGTCATGACAGCAAGTGGATAATCTTTAGAGATATGATTAATTAAAAATAGCTACAGAAATAAAATAAAAATAACATAAAATACAATAATATCATGAAATTTTTGCTAGATTCATTTGCTTGTCAACACTGTAACTTCTGTGCCCTATTATTGGTCTGTTAAAAGGAGATTAGCACATTCTTAGAGGATACTAATGAGTTTCCTAATTATATAGTCAGAAAGATTAAAAGTAAATAATTTCAAGGCTTTGTGATTTAAAGTTATTTACATACAATGACTCTGCCTCCTCTAAGATCTTCTCCAGAATTACCAGAACCCACTTTTGGCAAGATGTTAATGGAGCAAAGATGCTTCAATGCATGCAAATTTTAATCACTCTGGGTTCAAGAGAAAATGAATAACAGACAAAGAAAGAAATCCTTACCACAAATTTTTTACTCAACATTTTTTTCAAACATTAGCCAAATTCTTTCCCATAATTGATATTTAGGGTTATTGTCTTTAACTATAGCATAAAAGCTCATCTGCTGTAAAGTATATTTAAATATTTGGGTTTTTCAAGTTTAGGTAAGAAGATTATGCTTATAAAGTTTTTTTTCTTGCAAATCTCTCTCCCTCTTTCTCTTTTACACTTACTCTCACGAGCATGCATTTTTTCTTCTCTTAATCATGTAGTTAGAAAATCATGTAGTCAAAATCATATAGTTAATCTCAGTAACTTTGATACAGATATATTTAGAAACAAAATTTTTAATTTAAAATAATATATTTCATGCCATGCATATTATTGATACTTAATGTTTTCTAAATATAAGTCTAGTGCCTATACACAATTATTTTGCAAAATTTTCTACAAAGAAGCTGAAAGGTGATAATAACTTCTCATTCTGAAGATACGTTGACTCAATGTCATGATAACACATGGGGAAATAGATATCCTCCTTTGAAATAGAAAGTTTAGAAATCACTTTTATTGGTGTCTCACTTTCTATTAAATTTAACCTGGAGATATTTTCAGCTTTAGTCAGGAAATTTAGCTTTCACCATTTATCAAGTCTTTGTTTGGAGATGTACATAAATTATTTCCAGTTGGAATGAAATTCCTCTTTTCTATGGTAGGCACCTGTCTACGGTAACAAGACTAAGCCCACCACTTCATTATTCACATGCCGCATGGCAGATGGCAGATGACGATGACCTTCAGTCATTTTGTCCAGTGAGAGATTAAAGTTAGCTCATAAATTGCCAATCTGCTGAGCCATCTGGTCTTTGACGGTGGACTTTTTTTTAAAGTCATTTACAAGGCTGAGGAAAATAATTTATTGACCACCTATATACTGTATATTAAAGACTGTCATACAATGATAACCTGTAAACATTGTGGGATTTACAGTGGGAAGTTACTCTACAAATGCTCCCTGTGAAATTTATGAAGTATATTTTGTACATATTTTTAGAATATTTTAAATCCTTTACTTTAGATGTATTGACATATGTTTTCTGCCATGGGAGTGAGTTGTGGTAGAGTATAAATATGCTCCATGTGCACTCAAATAGTGAAGAACTTTTACTTAGAACTATCCATAAATTTCCCTGAACTAATTTTTGCCCTCTATGTAGGTAGTACATATACTTCTAACCCTTAGGTATTTTGTAATTGTTATTTTAAAAGTGGAATTGTAATAATTTACATCAGATTTAATACCCAGTGTTTATGTAACAGGACAAAAAATTTCAGTAAGCCCCCCATCTGACCTTGCTTTCAATCAGGTAATACTTTCTGTATTCTAAATGTGAGGGTTTTTGAGAATAGTGGATCACTTATACAATAGTGGTGATTATGGAAACTTAGGGCATTTTATGGCTGTGAACACACAAAATTGGTGTTCACTATTATGAAATTTAGAGATTTCAGTTAACCACTTTACAATGAAAACTAATGTGTATGTCAATTCTTAAATATGATGATTTAGACATATAATACTATAATCTTTGACACTTCCTAAAATTAATATAATAAACAATTGTTTTGTGAAAGTAATTAATACATGAAGGGAAAGCCAACTCTTTTTTTTTTTAATTGAAGTATAGTCAGTTGCAGTGTGTCAGTTTCTGGTATACAGCCTAATGTCCCAGTCATGCATATATAAACATGTATTTGTTTTCATATTCTTTTTCATTAAAGGTTATTACAAGATACTAAATATAGTTCCCTGTGCTATACAGGAGAAATTTGTTAATCTATTTTTATATATAGTGGTTAACATTTGCAAATCTCAAACTCCCAAATTTATCCCTTCCCTAAAACCAACTGCCTCCTTGGCAAGAAGGTGATAGAAATTACTTGTTTATTTGTCTTTTTTAATGTATCATTAATATTATTATTAATGTTGTTTTATAGAATAGGAATCAATTCTAGGAACAGTCTACATTTTTCTTTTATTTTCATTTTTCTCCCGTCCCCCCCACCCCCTGTTTTTTAATCTCAATTCCATGACTGCCAAATTGGTGATGGTCTCTGACTTTCAGGAGCCTGCCAAATGAGAGAAGTGTAAGCATGGTACTTGACTTTCTCTGTTTCCTGGCATTCCTGCTGGACACCGCCATTCACTGTGATTACACAGGTCTAAAAAGATTTCACTCATGTCCATCTGTCTCCTGGCTGCAGGCAGATGTTGCATTTGCCATTGCTAAGGAGGGAAGACAATGGCCAACACTTACCAGAAGTTTACAGAATCTAGGACTGAGGTTTAAGTAAAACTGTAAAATGTTATTTAACAAAAAACTGTGCATGTTTGGAAATGCTTTATTATAAGACTCCTTTCTAATAGTCGTCTCCCCCTTCACCCTGTGTGTCAGGCAGCAGGGTGTCCTGAACTTCAGCCAGGCAGCTGCTCCACCTCCACGTTTCATGCACGTACCTACCACGTTAGCTGTCATTTACTTATTATCTTCCTTAACTTCCTTTAAGTTGAGTTGTTTGATGCCTGAAGATTTTAATGTACGTTTTATTAGCAAACAAGATTAATATCATCACCCAATAATACAGCTAAAAATAAATACAGTGAAAAGGAAAGAAATATAAAAGTTTATAGAGATATTGTTGTCTACCACAAGCTCTAGCCTGAGGCATTCTGTATCTTTACTGGAAAGGGAAATTGCCAGACCCTTTTTCTTATTTCATAAACACTGAAAGTGTTACTTATCTTAGAAGGAAGTAGAGATGACTGAATGAATGTGTGTGCAAAAAGTTGTCCTGCAGCTGTAAAGTACAGTTTCTTCAACAACCAACAGTCAGATAACTGTTGAAGGAAGAACATCAAATGAAAACATGAAGCTCTGGTCAGAGTACGCTGACCTAGTGTGCTGCCTAGAGAGTTTCTTTGTATTCTTGATTTTTAAAAATATGAAGTCCATTATGACAAGTTGATGGTTCTATGACATTTTTTCTTCTGCTTAAATTAGTTTTTCTTTTCTTCTTGGATTATTTTTAGAGCTGAATAAAATATATTATAAATTGGCATCAGTTTAATAAAACATAAAATTAATACATTCTTCGCAGAGTTGTATTTTCCCAAGATAACCTGAGTGAAATCCGCCATCTTACCTGCTCTTCTTACACTGTGAGGGTGACATTCAGAACTACGCAGGGTTTTGTGACTAATTCCCCTACGGGAGTACAGTGGGAGTAATGCTAAGTGATTTCTTGGGCAGATCATAAAAGGCACCCAGCTGCCACATTGTTCACCAGCACTCTTGCACTGAAGCCTTAAGTTGCCATGCGACCCTGATGACCCAGTAGGCTACAATGTGAAAAAGTCCAAATAAGCCCCCACAGAGAGACCACATGAAGAAGCTCTCAGAGGACAGAGGGGAGAGAGGGCCGCACAGGCTCCAGTTCCTCCGCATCCCACTCCGCATCCCCCTCCACTATCTGACAGCTACCATGTGAGAGACCCTGAGCCAGAGACCCCAGCCAAGCCCTTCATGCAGAAACCATCAGTGAAAATCAGATAATTTTCATTGTTTCAAGTCTCTAAATTTTGGAGTCATTTGTTTGTTATATAACCATAGCTAACAAGAACAGCTAACATGACACAATTCTTGATATTTTTGTGCATACAGCCAGATGCTACAAATACTTTTTCTTTCCTTTCTCTTTCTCAAATGGCTATAGGCTACTCTTCTGTCTGGAAATCATTATTTCCTCAAATGTTACCTTCTAGTAATCCCAGGACCTGTTCTGTTGTTCTACATTTTTTTTCAGGCTTTTTTTTTTTTTTGTATATGTGTTCTGTTTTTCTTTCAGTGATAAAATACATGGGAAGTTCAAATACTTTTAATAGCTAATTTACAATAATTCTAAATTGCATATTATCGATTTTTTTAAGTTGGGATGGATTTTTTAATTAGTGTCACATTAAGAAAAATAAATCGGAAAATTCTGACATTGAAAAAAGCCCATCAAGAAAAAGCTTGCAATCTTGAAGAAAGACTTTTCTAATCTCTAGTTAGAGGATATTTGAATTATTCTAATTTCCTTCTTCTTTGCAGAAGCCCAGAGAAGGAAAAAAACAAAAAAAACTAGCAACAATAAATCACATTTTTAAACAAAAAAATATTTTAGGGAAAAATAATTAATTAGGAAAATAGTTTTTGGTATTTATAAATAGCTGAACAACTACACCTAGAATACTACAGAATGATCAATATTAAAAGAAATGAAAAGAATGGCTCAGGGAATATTATATTCTGTCATCATCTTGGGCAAAAATGGTTAAATTACACTTGGAAAAGTATCTGGAGTTATTAACAAAAGTTTAAGATTTTTTGATCTAGTTTCTCTCCAGTCAGCCTCTTTCTCTAAACCACTGCTGAATGGGTCTTTCCCTCTCTCTCACTTGTGTGTGTGTGTGTGTGTGTGTGTGTGTGTGTGTGTGTGTGTGTGTTCATAATAAGTAGAAACATTATCATATAAGCACCTGGTCCTTTTTGCTCTGAAAAATTTTCAACCAAAGCATCAATTTAAGAAGCAGTTTTGTTGGAAATAAGTTTTATATGCTTCTATTTTTAACAGCTAACAACAATAACTGACATAGCATTTTGTTTACTGGTTTATTTTTAGTTTGCTTTTTAAAGATAGACTCAAAATTTATTACAAAGGCTCTCTAGAAGATTCATTGTATGAGAGTCAGAGCCAAATGAAATATGAATTCATTTTGATACCTTCTGACCAGCAAGGGAGTAATGCATTCTACTTTCATTGTTTCTGCTTGTTGTTAGTTCTTTTTTGTTGTTAGTTCTACAAATGTTGTTTACAGAAGTTTATCACCTGGATTGACTTCAGAATAAAGTCCGTCTGATTTTGTGAGCTGTATTTTGCTTCACCATTTCAGCAGCAGGTGCAACTTACTCTTTCCTCACAGATCTTTGAGAGTTTTGCCCTTTAATAAACTCCTTTAAAGTGGAGACCTTCCTTCTTTTGTTAAAACTCCCCCTTTACATGGTATTTATTAGATTGCATGTTTCTACAGAACACACACACACACACGCATGAGAGAGGAAGAGAGTCAGAGGGAGCAGATTGGTTTCCCTGTTTCTAAACAGTCATAAGCATGTCCATCCATCCATCAGGACATCAGGATCAGGACATACCTATTCTCTAAATATCATTTGTTTCAGGTAATTATAGTTAAATTCAGTAAAGACTGCACTGATAGATCTTATCACATAGAAGCAAATACATGATAAAAAAAAGATTATTTTCCTAATAGGGTGATATATATGCTAAAGCCTTGCTTTTCTGAGCTGTGGGATTGAGCATCCATACATAATCATGCCCTTTGTGGCACTAACCTTTGTCATCCTTGTATTATGTTTCTCCATGATTTGCTTATTCTTGATTCAGAAAAGAAAACCCGTTTCCAGTTCTAACAAGAAGATGATTGAAATTCTCACTGTATATTTCTTTCCCCAACCCTTGAAACACCAGAGCATATATAGTGGCTCATCAATGTCTCCAAAAATATCTTCCAAGAAAAGTTACTAGAATGAAAGTACTACGTGCATGTCTGGGCAAACTCTGAGGGTCCACTTAAGAAACTAAATCTCCTTCTTAGATGTACTACAGGGGCCTTCATAGCTGCTTCCACTATTTGTTTTTATTTCCCCCTCCTCCCAAATTCATCTTACATTCTCAAGAAATGCTATTTCTAAGGGCACTATATAATTATATTGCCATGAAACTTCAAAAATTAGTATTTGTAAATTTCTCCCAATTACTCCCTCTTGAGTTTAAAGTTTTGAAAATTCATAATGAATCTACCTCATGGTATGGAAATTTGTTCTAATCTTCCAGAACTTTCATTGTTTAAGTGTTCAAAATTCCATAAAAAAGTAACTTTTTGTTGAAGACAGGTTTAAAATAGTCATTATAGTTTTTATAGTGCCCACAAATGTAGAGAATTTAATTGCTGAGCATAGTATTAGTAAGGGCTAATAAAATGCTTTGTGCAGAATACAAAGGTTCATTTCAGTAGAAAATATTTTGAAATAATTTGCCTTCTACATTATGCCATGATGAGCCAGGGCATTGCCTGCTCTCAGAATTCAAATAAAACACATAATTTCAAGTTAACCTAAATTTGAGCCATATAAACATTTAATTAAGAATGAATGAAATATTGTACTTTAACAAAATATAAATAAAAAGCATCTGTTGGGCAATTCTGTAATACAGACGAACTGTATTACATTCTGTTACAGGCATTTTTAAAAGAAATGTGTAGCATAATTCAAAATGACAGACATTTTTCTTATAAATACTGCCAACTATTTTTATAGATAGTGTTATTTTAGAATGCTGCCTACATCTTGCCAAAGTACATACCAAATAATCTTTTTTTTTTCCTCTAGACTGACTCCGCCCATACTGCAAAATTTGACTTTTGTTAGGAAGTTGGAGTAAGAGCTAACATTACCTGCTGAGTGAGCACCAGACTGAATCAGTTTCACTTCATACAATGATCATCTCTCACTCAAATTTTTAAAGTCACTTTTGGTAATTTACTCAAAAAAGACATCTGTTTTCACTTTCAAATACAATCCTTAAAAATGATGAAAATGCAGCTACAGATAAATGCAAAAGAGTTTTTGGTGAGTTACTATTACTGAAATCTATAGAGGATATTGTTAAAAATCCCTAACAATTTAATTTTTTAAAAAATCTTTTTAACGGCTGGTTTACACTGGAGTCTTTGCTTGTTCTTTTCTATGTGAAATTTTCAGACTAAAGTTCAATTTCTTTTTGTTTTCTAACTCACCTTAATTAAGATAAAATTTACATGTAATATAATTTACCATTTTAAGTGTATGATTCAGAGTTTTGGCGAAGGTGTACAGCTTTGTAACCACCTCCACAGTCAGGATATAGAACATTTTTATCACTCCAGAACAGTTCTGCTGTACCCACCCCCTGCCATAGTAAATCCACTCCCATCATCACAGCCCATGGCAGCCACTGATCTGATTTCTCCCTCTAGTCTTGCATTTTCCAAAATATCATATAAATGGTTTTATATACTATGTAACCTTTTGTGTCTGGCTTCTTTCTCTGAACAAAATGCTTTTGAGATTCATCAGGATTGTTGCATGTAGTCACAATTCACTTCTTTTAATTGCTAAGTAGTATTTCACCATATTGATATACCACTATTAGTTTATTAATTCACTGGTTGATTGCTTCTGATTTCTGGCTAATTTGAATAATGTTACTTTGAATATTGGAATATTGATCTTACTGTGGACACGTGTATTGGTCAGGGTTTTCCAGAGAAGTAAAACCAAATGGTACTGATATAATTTAGCCTGTTGTTAACTTTTCAGTCTCTATTAAGGCCCAGTAGGAGGGCAAGAGCTGTTTCTCAAAAGGGGAATAGTTATCAGCAGAGTATGACAGGGTTTTGCTCCAAAATCCTAAGGGCCTAAACTATGATTAATAAAACCTTCAAACATTTCTACTTTAGATAACTGTGATGACATTACTCCACACTGTGGGTGCAGCTGTGAGAAAGAGGAGCAGAGGTTTTTTCCTTTGTGGTTTCATTGTTAATTGACTTTAGTGGTGGTGAAGTGGATGAAGTTTGTGTTGGTCATCCTATAGGAGCCTTCCCTGTTCTGGGTCCCACTCAAAACTAATAGCTTTTAGGTTTACTCAGTAAATGGACCAAAGTACCACACCCAAATGAGAAATATGTTGCCTCAAAATCCAAAAAAGCCCACCCAGTAGGTGGTTTTTTGTTTGTTGGTTGGTTGGTTGGTTTTTTGGTTGTGGGAGGGGCCAGATGCAAAAACTTGTCCTTCCCCCTAGAGAGTCTATCTCAACATGCCCCACACTTGTGGACCCCTGCAAGTTTCACCGAGGTTAGACGACCCCTGAGCTTTTGTCAGGTTGACTTCCCACTCCCTGATGTGCACATGTCTTACTGGCAGGTCTAGAACTATTGCTACTTCTTGACCTCCAGGCTCAGTCAACATGATGCTATCAATGTAATGCCCATTGTGACATCTTGTGAAACTGAAAGGCAGTCAAGATCTCTGCAAGCTAAATTATAATTTGCTAGAGAGTTGATGCATCCCTGAGGTAGGAGAGTCAAAGAATATTGCTGGCCTGAGTAATAACTGTGTATCAGCAACCAGAGCATCTGTTAATTTGCTCAAGCAATGATATCACATCGTGTACAGCTGCTACAATAGGAGTCCCCAGTGGGTTAAGCTTATGATAATCTGTGATTACGCTCCAAGATCTGTCTCTTTTGTACAATACAAATAGATGAGATGACTGCAGATGCAGTGGGACTCATCACTCTTGTATCTTTCAAATCCTAGATGGTGTCATTAATCTCTGCAGTCCAACCTGTAATGAGGTGTATCTTTTGGTTTACTACTTCCCTAGATAGAGACAGTTCTAGTCGTGTCTACTTGGACTTTCCCAACATTATAACTCTTACCTGCCAGGCCAGGGAACCTATGCAGGGATTCTGCCAACTGAGTCTATCTATTCCAATTATGCATTCCAGAAGTGGGGAGAAAACTACACAATGAGGGTTGGGCCCACCATGGGGTGGACCGGAGCTAAAGTGTCACTTATCACCTGGCCTCCATAAGCCCCTACTCTGACTGGTGGAACACAGTGACATTTTGGGTCTCTTGGAATTAGTGTCAGTTCAGAGCCAGTGTCCAGTAGTCCCACAAATTCTGATTACTGCCTTTTTCCCAATGTACAGTTACGCTGGTAAGAGTGTAGGTTCCTTTAAGGAAGGCAGGAGGAAGGATTAACCATATACATTTTTAGCAGTGTACAAGGATCCTTTATCAAAGGAATCTAGCCTCTTCATTCAAGATATTCTGGGTCGGTCAACTGGCTCAAATCTGGGAATGGATAAAAGGGCCATGACTCTTGCTTGTTATGATTCAGGTTATATTTTTATTCTCCTGACCTAGAACTTACAGTTTCTGCTTATACAGATCAGGTAAGAATTTAGTAGGCTTCCTATCTGTTTCACTTCTAGGAACACCGCGAACAATCAACCAATGCCGTAGGTCTGCATGGGTTAGCCTATTCTCTATGATGCTTTGACCCTGCTGTCTGTTACAGAAACCATGCCTGCCTTGTCTTCAGTGGTTGAGAGCTGCCACTTGGCCTCTGCCACTTGGTTCCTCTTGGACCTCTAGATCCAGTTACTCCTATTGCATTTAGGTTTCCAGATTCACTGACTGGAGCGCTCACTATAAGGTCTGGCTTAAGAGAAGAGTAATCAGAGAGCTCTTTAAGGATTCTGGGGCTCCCTTCACAAATTTTTTTCTCACAGCATTGATGGCAGGCAAATCTTCTAAACCCTCCCAGTGTGGGTGGTAGGTCTTAAATGTGAAACCCACTGTGATATTCCTGCCTCCTTGAGCCTTTGAATCCCCTCCTCTACATTAAACCAAGGCAAGTCTGGCATTTCCAACTTGCTCACTTTTGGTAGGCCACTTTTTGGTCAGTATTCTAACCAACAGCCTAACAAACTATTGGAGTCCTTTCTGCCTCCCTGAGGTGCAACATTAAATGCAAAATGTCTTCTTATTGTGCCCATATCGATAAAAATTCAGCCTTATTCCACTTCATCTTTCTTCCACCGTTACCCCACACTCTTAAAGTCTATTCTCACTCATGTTCCCCAGATTTTTGTCTGTATCAATTAGAAAACTCAAGTAGGTCTTTTGGAATGTAGTACATCTCTGATGAGTCACGTTTTACCTCCTCTTTAGGGGCCTCTTGGGACTTGAGATTAATTATAGAGCTGGAGGGGTAGTGCAGGTGCTTCCTGTGGAGACTCACTCTTGTCTTGCTCAGCAACTGCCTCAGGAGAGGCCATTAGAGCTTCCTCAGGTGACGGCTGGTTAATCTCCTCAGATGGGGGCAGCAAGGCCATTCCCACTAGGGCTGGGGGGCCTCTTTCACTGACAAAAGTGACTCATCAGAATTTAAGGCCTCAGTCCCGAGTTTCATCAAGGTCTTTCCCACGTGTCCCTATTCCAACTTTCAGGATCTCATTTCTTCCCACTCACTGCCCTCACATTAACAGTAGACACCCAGTGAGATTGGGAGTTCAACTTGGATTGTAACTCAGCCAATCACAGAAAGAGAGTCTGAGTTTTATTTCCAGCAATCTTAGTCCTGTGGCTACAGGAGATGGTCTCCTTCAGGGCACAAATAGAAGCTAGCAGATCATTTATGTGGCACTTGAACTGGGAATTTGAAGCCGTGAGTTCTTTTCTTTCCCCACTTTGTGGTGACAGTAGGACCAACCAGCCAATCTCATTATATTCATTAGTTCTTCAAAAATATTTGAAGGTATCATATGTAGTCATCCAGCTCCTGCCTTTTATAAGTGGTCAATTAGGAGCATTGATGGTGATATTTTGTGTGTCTCTGTTGCTGGCCTGTTACTATGTTACTATGGATTTTCAGTATTCTCTTTACTACTATAAAAAGTCATTAGTGTCTTAAAATCTAGTCAGATTACAGAGGCAATTCCAGAAACCCCAGGACTAGTTGAAGAAAACTCATCCTTGGAATTCTATTCCTCTGAACCACTCTTGGTGTCAAAATCTATATTGGTCAGGGTTCTCTAGAGAAACAAATCCAATAGAATATATATGAAGATATACATATATATGGTATATATGTGTGTGTATATATAAAGATTTATTATGAAAAATTAGATCATGTGCCTCGGGAGGCTGAGAAATCCCAAGATGTGAAGTCATTCAGCTGGACACCCAGGAGAGCCAATGGTGTAACTTCCAGACTTTGTTCAAAGACCTGAGAACCAGGAGAGCCAGTGGTGCTAGTTCCAGTCTGAGTCTGAAAGTTTTAGAACCAGGAAAGCCAGTAGTGTAATTTCCAGTCCCAGACTGAGGGCTTGAGAACGAGGAGAGCTGGTGATGAAAGTTCCAGTCAGGAGCAATAACCCTATGTTCTAGCTCAACCATTCAAGCCATAGAATTTTCCTTTTACTCTTTTTATTCTATTCACAACTTCCACTAATTGAATTAGCATCACCCACTATAAGGAGGGAAATCTGCCCTACTCAGTCTGCTGATTCCAATGTTAATCTCATCCCCAACACCCTCACAGGCACACGTGGGGTGATGTTTGACCAAGTAGCCCACCTGGTCTAGTTGACACATGAAATTAACTGTCAGATCATGTTTTCATTTCTCTTGTGTAAAACCTTGAGAGTGAAATTGCTTGATTCTATAATGAGAGTATGTAGATATTTCTTAAAAACTACCAGTTTCCCAGTGTGTCTGTACATGTAGCATTTCAACTAGCAATGTATGACTGTTCCATTTGCTTAGATCCTCAGCGGCACTTGGGATTTTCAAAATATGTCATTTCGACCTTTCTTCTTGAGTGTGTAGTGGCATCTCTTTGATGGGATTTTATTGGGGTATAATTAACATATAATAAACTGCACATATTTAAAGAGTACAGTTGGATAAGCTTTGACATTTCAAAATTATGAAAATTTTTCCCTCAAATTACTAGTACACTATTACAAAACTATGCGTCATCCCCTAAAGTTCTCCCACGCCCCTTGGAAATCCTTCCTTCTCTCCTTGACCCACACCCACCTGATATATTATTTTTTGTCAGACTTGTTTTACTCAGCATAATTATTTTGGGATTTATGTTATTGCATGTATCCATAGTCTATTCTCTTTAATTACCAGACAGTATTCTATTGTGTGATAAACCCTAATGTTTGTATTTATTCAGTTTATTGGATATTTGGGTTGTTTCCACATGTGAAGTATTGCAAATAAATTTGCTAAAAACTTTCATGTACAAATCTGTATAAATACTACTTTTGTTTCTCTTCAGTAAATGCCTGGGGGTTGAGTGTATGTAACACATGGTACCTGCACATTTAACATTTTAAGGAATTGTTTAATCATTTCTCAAAATGATGGAGACATTTAACATTACCATCAGCAGTGTATGTGTGTTCCAGTTCCTCAACATATTTGTTCTTAAGAATCGTGGGTCTACTTTTTCTTGTTGCTTTAAAGATTTTCTCTTTGTCATAGATTTTCAGCAGTTTGATTGTGATGTAACTTTGTGTAGTTTTTCTTTCTTCCTTTCTTGCTTTCTTTCTTTCCTTCCTTCCTCTTTCTCTCTTTTCATCTGCAGCAGCTATTTTTTTTTTCCTCTTATCTGGCTCAGAGAGAACCTAACTGATCCTAAACTCCCAAGTCCGCTAGATAAGTTCTAGATAGTCTTCCTCTTGTCCTGGCCTTGCCTCTACTTCAGAATAGATTCCCAGCTATCCTCTAAGAACCAAGAGGCCAGACTTTGTCATTCCTGATAGGAGAAGGAGGCCTAGCATGTGGATATGAACATTCCCTCTGACAGTCCATGGGCTGCTGCTGCTTCTCCTTCATTTTTAACTTTTTGACCCTCTATACCTGTTTTTCCCATTTCTTACCCCCACCTCAGGCAGCCAACAATCTGTTCTTTATATCTATTAGCTTTTTTGTTTGTTCTTGGTTTTTCCCCCTAGATTACACATACAAGAGAAACCATGTAGTATTTATCCTTCTCCCTCTGACTTATTGCACTTCGTGTAATACACTTGAGTTTGATCCATGTTGTTGCAAATGGCAAGATTCACTTTTAATGACTGAATAATATTCCATTGTGTGTGTATGTATGTGTGTGTGTATGTGTATATATATATATATCTCACAAATTCTTTATCCATTCATATATCAATGGACACTTGGATTGTTTTCATATCTTGGCTATTGTAAATAATGCTAAAATGAACTTAGTGGTGCATATATCTTCCTGCTTAGTGTTTTTGTTTTTTCAGATAAATACTTAGATGTAGAACTGCTAAATCATATGGTAGTTCTATTTTTAATCTATTTGAGAAGCCTCCATTCTGTTTTCCTTATTGGCTGCACCACTTTACTTTCCCACCAACTGTGCACAGGGTTCCCTTTTCTCCACATCCTCACCAGCACTTGTTATTTCTTGTCTTTTTTATTATAGCCATTCTAACAGATATGAGATGATATAGCTCATTGTTTTGATTTGTGTTTCTATGATGATTAATGACATTGAGCATCTTTTCATACGTCTGTTGCCCATCTGTATATCTTCTTCAGAAAACAGTCTATTTAGGTCTTCTGGCCATTTTTTAATTGGATTGTTTGAGTTTTTCCCCCCTATTTTGTATAAGATACATATATATATATTTTGGATGTTAGCCCCTTATCAGATATATGATTTGCAAAGGTTTTTTTTTCCCATTCAGCAAGCATCCTTAAATTAGTTGATTGTTTGCTGTGCAGAAGATTCTTTTAGTATGATTTTTTTTGTGTTTTGTTTTTGTTTTTGTCTTTGTTGTTTTGCTTTTGGTATCAGAGTCAAAAAATCATTGCCAAGACTTATGTCATGAAGCTGAGCACCCATGTTTTCTTCATGGTTTCAGGTCTTACATTCAAATTTTTAATTTTGAGTTAATTGTTTTCTTATTGGAGTTTATTGAAATACTTGAATCTGTAAAGTCAAATTTTTCATTTAATTTGAAGTTTTTTTTGGTCATGAATTTAAATTTTCTGCTTTCTCTCTTCTTAAGGATTCAAATACACAAGTGTTAGAATAATCAGTATTGCCCACAGGTGTCTGGGGATTGCAACTGTTTTTGGTCTTTTCACTATGTTTTTATTTTAATTTTCTCTCTTCTGTTTTACTGAAATGTATTCTGTAGTTTCAAACATGCTATTCATTATATTCATTCTTTCTATTCCAGAAATTGTTTTATATTTTGAAATTTCAACTAGGGTCTTCTTCACATTTTTTTCTCATCATATTCAAATTTTCCTCTCCCTCATTGAACATGTGTAGTGTATGTATAGCAGCTGGTTTAACATCCCTGTCTGCTAATGTCATCACTTGTGCTCTTTATGTTTCTTTAGGTCATATTTCCCTGCTTCCTTCTTGCCTGATAATTTTGTACTGATTGCCAGATATTGCGATTTTTCAGTGTGTTGACTGCTGAATTTTGTGGTATCTTTTTAAGTGTGGTTGAGGTTGTTGTGATATATACATAAATTAGTTGGAATCAATTGGGTTGTTTTCAGATTTGTCTTAAAGCTTCCTTAAGGCCAATTCAGGTTAGTTGTTAATCTAGGACTAATTTGGCTTAACTAATAAAGTAATGTCCTTTTCATGACTCTACAATGCATCATGTGTTAAGATGTCATTCAGCTTTGGTTAGTGGGTACACAAACTATTCCCACCCTTAAGAGAGCTTCAAGATTGTCTCACCTACTGTTTTCTCACAGAAATTCTGAATTATATATTTTTGAATAAACTAATGACGTTTTTGGAAACAGTGAACAATGTTATTTTAGTGTATTAATCAATTTTACTATAAATTAGATATAATCAATATACATTGTGTGGAGATATGGTAGTTTTCAGA
Organism: Vicugna pacos; assembly: GCF_048564905.1. Taxonomy (NCBI): domain Eukaryota; kingdom Metazoa; phylum Chordata; class Mammalia; order Artiodactyla; family Camelidae; genus Vicugna; species Vicugna pacos. The sequence continues at coordinate 31,882,826 of NC_132988.1, forward strand.
GTATAATTTTAAATTTACATGACAAAATATTGTTCACAATAACACATAGTACTGTTCCCATTATGTAAACGTGTTAATGCATGTGTGCACATTTGTGAAGGGTGTGTGGCTTTATGTGTAAAGAGTAAGCCAGGAAGATATAAAACCGAAGTAAAAAATGATTTTATTCTTTTCTGGAAAAGAGGGATAGAAGTTAAAGAAAGAAGATTAAATGAGATTTCCAATTCTAGGTAAAAAAGTTTACATAATCCTTTATGTAAAAAATATATAAATGTTGGTTAATTCTTTGAGCCAAGAATGGAGCCAATTATTACTTTAAAAATAAAAAAGCATTTAAGATATGATTGAATACTACATGTATTTACCTTCACATCTTAAAGCAAAATGAAAATGAAATAAAACAATAAGCCCACTTATTTTTTCCAAGGCTTATTGCTGGAAATCCTTATTGGGGACCTGTTTTTACCCTGGGACCTAAATATAATCACTATAAAATGACAATAACAACAGCAGCACAGGAAGCCTTCCTCCCAGAGAAAGTTTCATTGTCATTTATAATGCTGATACGTTTATTGAAAACATCTGTGCATGCCCATGTCCAAGATTTATACTTTCTTTTCATTTTCTAACCAAACATTCCAATTTTAAAATTGGATATGGACAACTCATGTTTGCTCACAGTTGAGAAAATAATTGAAAAAGAAAACATGGCACATTTGTTTTCAGAATTAATTAAATTTGTAGTAGGTGGTGTTATGATTGAACACTGAAGATACATAGTTTTGCATTTGTAACAGTTCTTATAATCTAATTAAAAATGGTTTTCTTGTGAGATATTGCATATGATCATTTCCTAGGAAATTACAGTGTAAATTTTTAAGATTTAAATCTATGTTTGGATAAATATACTTAACAGTGTATTTTTTCTTTATTGCTTTATCCATGATTCATTATTTATATTTTATTTCTAGTATACAATATAATCTTATGGAGAAAAAAAGCAAGGGAAATCTTAGAGATAAAATAAGTAATTTAAATCAAATCATATAATTTCTTTTCCTTAGCCTTCTTCAGTGGTTAATATCTCAATTAAGCTGCACATGTCAATTCTGTTAACCATATTTTTGTATATTAAAAACAGTAGTTTTATTTTCCCTCATAGAACTGAATCTAACATTATGAATCAGATAAATCTTTTCCTCAATAACAGCATTAAAACTTTCTAGACTTAGAAAATATTTGTTTGAATTATTAATCTTCTAAATCTCATTAAAAATTGGAAGTTATACTTTGCAGAAATCATTTTAAGGATGAAGTCTTTTATACATCTCTATTTATTTTAAATTCTGCACTTGTATTCAGCTAAGCATCATAAGAGTAAATAATATGCCTGAGTTACCTAAACCTAGTGATTCTCAAGCTCACCAGAACAAAAACCTCCTTTTCACGTTTTAATATGAAGTACTTTTTAATAGACACTCTACTGAAAAGATATTAGTGGTTAACAATTTTATTCTTATATGAAACTTCAAATAAAAACCCTACATAAGTTCCTAATGCTAATGTAAAAAATAAGTAAGAAATAAGTAATTCATAATATATTAATATATTTTGATATAAAAATGTGTGAGTATGAGTACACTGGAAGGTATAATGAAGACACACACATACTTCCTCAGTGAACCAGCAGCAGGGAAAATGGGCAGGTACAGAAACAGACTAATGGAAATTTGAGGTTGGCGATTCAGATACTTTTGACATGGTGGTTTGATTTTCCCAAAATTGAAAGATAATTCTTGATGCATTTCCAAACCAGACAAATGAAATTTTCTATTGATTTATCAGTATTTATCTTCTATGCAAAATAGTTTTTGAAAGAAATACTTTATATTTGTATTTAAAATAGTGTTAAGTTTCTAAGTTCAATTACTTGTAAATACCATGCAGGTAATTTGTAACTCAGGCAGATTTCTAGATCATTCCTAGCCTCTTTGTACAAAACACCAGTAATTCTCCTCTCACCTCCACAAATTTTAAAATGCTCCAAGGAGACCTATGGGAATAACTTGATCTCTTGCTGACCTCCTGAATAATCTTTTTTAGTGTTGTTGTTGTTACTCTATCTTTTAAATTGAAGATCTCAAGTGTAAATTGTAGGGATGTTCAGTTCATTCTTACAGTTGCTACACTGTTACTGTGTTCAATCAGTTCTCTCCCATAAGAACCCTACATAGTAAAGTACATTTTGTATCCATTGCCAAGAAACTCAGAATTTAATTTAAAGCTGAACTATAGTAATTATATGGAGCCCTTCATCTACATTTTTTGAAATGGATCTTACTTTATTTCAGGACCAGTATTTTGTTTTTAGTCTGAAATTTGTTTCTTTCTCACGTGCCATCATTTTGTGTGTGTGTGTGTGTGTGTTCTGTAGGCTGCCTGGATTCCTCCATAAAATAAGGTTAGAGTGAAGTACTGAGATAGAAAATATGATGCATGCACCATGCATCAAATTCTTAATGGCATGGGTTTTACATAATATTCAAGTATACCACAGCAGTTTTGGAATCTGGGGGAAAAGTATTGAGTAACAATACTTGAAATTTAAGATTACACCACTGATTAATAATTTATATAATTTATAACAATTAAATTCTTTGAAAAGGGACCAATATAATGAATAGGAATTACATTTCATGTTTGTTACATAAAACTTTAATTATGTTTGTTTTGTTCTTCATTTATTTGTATGACAATAAAGAAATGTGACATTGACATATAGATATTTAAAATCAAGCTTTTTTGGAATGATAGAAGACTGAAATGAAGAGAATGTATATAGGAACATATTAAGAGTAAACAGCATTCATTGGCTTCCTTTGTTAATTTTTGGTAGAAAAATTTTCTTTTAAGTGGAGAAAATCAGGTTGGCTAATTGAATAACTGACTAGGAGCTTTCAAACCAAGAGCTTAAAAAAAACAGCATAGTTTTATATGTGATAGATTATGAAAAGATACTGATTTGATTTGATAGGATGTAAACAATGTGCACAGAGATATAAAATGCATTTCTATGACTAAATTTTGCTATGGAAATATTAACGATGACCACTGTGAAAATTATAAGCAATATTATGTCAGAGCTAGCTGGTTGTCTTAGAAACTTCAAGAAGCTCATGGTGTCAGCACAGTATGACTTACATAGTAGGCACAGGATACTAATATATAAGAATGGTTAGAATATCATATTACATGTAGTTTATTATATGAATATACTGAATGCTTGCTTTTATCATAGAAACAGGATTGTTTGGATGTGTGGTAAAATATCTGATATATGACAACAGTGAATAAGATCTAACAGGAGTCATAGACGACACATAGAAATCTTATCATTGTATTTGCCTAAATATAGCATATCTTGGAAAATCTCCAAAGAACTCCTATCATATTAAATTAAATCCTTTATACTATTTTTTTCCTGGTCTTCCTCACATTTTATTGCAGTGCAGAGTTTTGGTTCATCTTATTAAAAGCAGTTATGCACATGCATGCACGCACACACACACACACACACACACACAGGGGGCCAGATTGAAATTTCCAAAGATGAATTAGAAAGGAGACTCTTTAGCTTATTGTTATCAAGTTAGCTTAAATAAATTACTTTATTCTTAATTGTACTGTCAGTGAAAATAGAATGGCATTTGTTACTTCTATTTGATATCTTTCTAGGATATAAAAAGATAGTGTAGTATAGTAGGCAAGAATGTGGTTTCTGGTGTCATGTGTGGATTTGACCCAAATCTCTCAGTTTGACCACTCTGTGACCTTGATACCACCAATGGGAATAAGATACCTACCTTACATGGTGTTACAGGGATTTAAACAAAATTAAACTATTTAGAAAAAATGTCTGTTTCAAAGTGAGGCGTACAATTCAACATTAGTAGTTTATTGTCTGTTTGGCTTAATTTTTGACATAACAAAAGGCAAGAGACTCTCTTACCTCTCTTAAAGCAACAGTATCCCGTTGACTATTAATGTAACAGGTAATAGTCATGCAAAATAACCCTTATGTTCTTTTGATGATGCTAATTGAATTAAAATCTTAGATTCCTGTTTATATCCTGCATGAACTACACTGCTGATTTAGTACTAGTGGTTTCCCTTTACCTTCTCTCTCTCTCTCTGATAATGGTAGATCATAATTTAAACATAATTATATTTGAGGAATTGCCACTGATAGACCTACACTGAAAAAAATGGATAAAAGAATTTCTCTAAACAGAAAGGAAAAAATATAAAGGGATCTAGGAATATCAGAAAAGAAGTAAAAACATAGTATGCAAATATAGGGAGGGTGAATAAAATACTATTTCCTTCTTTCCTTCAGTTTTCAAAATCATAGTTCATGGTTGAAGCATAAAAAACATAACAATGTTTCAGTGATTCTAGTTTATATACAGAAACTATTTAAGAACATTATGTTATAATGGGGAAAATAGCATAAAGGAAGATGATATTTTTATATTTCACTGGAACTGAAAATACTAGTAGAGTGTTACATATATGTGCAAAGCAATTGCTAGAGCAACTGTGAAGACAGCTGTACAAAAAACACTCAAAAAACACTACAAATAAATCAAAATTAAATTCTAAAAAGTGTTCAAGTACCAACATGAAGGCAGAGAAATGAAAATCAGAACAAAAAACAGCAACCTAAAGTCCTAACATATTAATAATTATATTATATATAAATAGTCTAAATACAATAATAAAGAGACAGATTGATAGAGTGGATTAAAAATCATGACTCAGCTATATCAGTCTATAAGTTTATCTCAAATCTAACTGTATAGTCTGGTAGAAAGTAAAAGGCTGGAAAACCCATATCATACAGACAATAGTTTTTAAAAAGCAAGAGTGAATATATTAATATTAGATGAAGTAGACAGAGCAAAATGCTTAGCAGAGACATAACAAAAAAATTTTAAAAAAATACAATCCAAGAAGACATAGCAACCATAAATGTGAATGCACTTAGCAACATAACAGCAAAATATGTGGGAAAAATACTTGGTAGAACAGAAAGGAGGCATAGAGAAATTCACAATTATAACTGAACTTCAAACCCCTCTTTTAACAATTGATACAACTGTATAAAATCAGCAAGGATATAGAAGAACTCAGCCATACTATCACCCAACAGTATTTAATTAGCACTCCCCCAGATAGCAGAATACACATTCTAACTGTCCATGGGACTTCTACCATAAAACAATCCCTCAACATGTTTAAAATAAATGAAATCATATAGGATGTATTTTCTAATACAAAATGTAATCAAACTAGAAATCGGTAACATTAACAGAAATATCTCTAAATATTTGGCCAGTAAGCATATGCTTCTAAATAATCTATTCATCAAAGACAAACTCTCAAGGGAAATAAAAATACATTAAAGTGAACAAAAATTAAAACACAGCATATCAACATTTGTGGAACACAGATAAAGCAGCATTGAGAGGGAAATTTATAACACTAAATACATACATTAGAAAATTGAAAAAGTCTCAACTAAAAAATGCAAGCTCCTCCTTCCAGAGGCTAGGAAAACAATAGCAAAATAAATCAAAAGGAAACAGAGGAAAAAACTAATGAAGACAACAGCAAAAATCAATCAAATTGAAAACAGGAGGAAAAAAAGTTGGTTAAAATCAGTGAAATTAAGGAATGTTTCTACAAACAGATCAATAAATTTGACAAACTGCTAGCAATGCTATCAAAAAGGAAAAAGAGAAGACACAAACTGTTAATATCCAGGGGCATCACTGCAAACTTTGACGACATCAAATAATAATAAGGGATGATTGTCACAACGCTATACACATAAATTTTTAAAACCTGGATAAAATGGACCAGTTCCTCAAAAAGTACAAACTACCACAAATCACCCAGTATATAATAGAGAATTTGAAAAATCCTGAACTATTAAGGAAATTGAATCAATATTTTTAACAGAAGGATATCTCCAATCCCAGATGGTTTGAGTGGATAATTCTACAAAACTTCTAGTGAATTAATACCAATTCTACATAATCTCTGAGAAAAGAATGATATGGTTTCCAATTTATCTTATACATTTTATATTACCCTGATAAAGAACACAGAAAAAGTCAGCATACACACAAAAATTGAAACTAGAGACAAATAAGACTTACCAATATACATGCAAAACTAATTAACAAAATCTTAGCAAATAGATTTCATCAGTATGTATTAAAATAAAAAAAACAGTGATCAAGTGGGGCTTATTTCAGGTTTGCAGGTATTGGTTCCACAAACAAAAATCAATGTAATTTATCAACAGGCTAATAAAAAATGTATCAGTCAGTACAGAAAACAACACCCTTTCAAGATAGAAACTCTCTTAGAAAATGAAAGAATAAAAAGAAAATCTCAACTTAGTAGAAAGTATAGAAAAACTAACAGCTTACATTATACTTAATGGTGGAAAAAGGATGCTTTTTCTTTGAGATGGAACAGGGCAAGTTCATCCACTTTCACCACTCAAAAGTAACACAGAGCTCGAAATTCTAGCTGGTGCAATAAAGAAGAAAGGGAAATAAAAGGCACAGTTTGTAAAGGGAAAAGCGAACCTGCCTCTGTTTGCAGGAGACATGATCATTTTCATAGACAATCCCAACATATCTTCCCAAAAAAACTTATAATAAGTGAATCTAACAATGCTTCAAGAAATAATATAGACCTACAAAAATAAATTATATTTCTATATATCAGCAATGAACACATGGACGTGAAAAATTGGAAAAAATACCATTAACAATCAGTCAAAAAATACCCAGCTGCAAATCAAACAATTTATATGAAATATGTATGGTGAAAACTACCAATTGTTAAGGAAAGAAGTTAAAGATCAAAATAAATGCAGAGATATACTGGAAGAAAATACTTGCAAATCACATATCTGACAAAAGACTACTGTCCAGATTATGTAAACAATTATCAAAACTCAAATCCATTGAAACAGACAAGCAATCCAGTTAGAAAATGGACAAAAACATGAAGCTTTCACTGAAGAGGATGTACATATGGGAAATAAGCATGTTTAAAGATGTTCAGCATCATTAGGTATTAGAGAAACGCAAATTAAAACCACAATGAGATATCACTACACAAGTAACAGAATAGCTAAGTTTAAAAATAATTCCAACTCCAAATTCTGGTGAGGATGCAGAGAAAATGTATTGGCTATATATTGTTGATGGGAATGTAAAAATACTACGATCACTCTGGAAAAGCATTTGACAGTTTATTTCAAAAACTTTTATGTAAAACCATCATGACCCAGTATTTCACTCTTAGGTATTTATCCTCAAGAAATTATAATTTATATTCCCATAAAACCTGTATATGCATGTCTATAGCAGCTTTATTTATAATAGCCAAACACTGGAAATAGCCCCACTGTACTTAAACAGTTGACGCTTTTTGTTAAAAAGTAAAATTTATTTTTAAAGAAATCTTGAAAAATTATTGGGTAAAACTTAGCCAAGATAATTTGGTAGGAAAAGAATATTGAGGGGATACTTATATCACCAAATATTAAAATATATAACTACAAAATGCAAAGGATGTATTATCATCACAAATATTTAAAGGTACACCAATAATAGAAAAAAATTATCCAGAAAATACTGTCTTGTGACATGTAAGTAGAAAGATAAGAAAATCATAATGATACCTACATTTATATATAAGGACTTAATACAAAAAAATTAAAGGAGCCAAGATTATCCAACCATACTGATATTCATAGTAATGAAATTTAAATGTCAATGAATGTCCTTATAATTTGGCAGAAGTTTAAAATATAGCTAGTCTTGGTGACAATGAGATATAAATTAGTAATACTGCATCCATGTCTTTTGGAAGTTTAATTGTATTAATTTTATTAAAAAATTGGTACCAATTTATTCATAATTATGTTTCTACTAACCTAAAGAAATAATTGATAAAATGGTCAAGTTATTTTATATATTATGACTATTATGCAATAGTCTATCTGATAAAATGTTATTTATAATATTGAATAGCTGGAAAAGAAAGAAATAGTTAAATAAAATCTAGCATATAGTTTGCATGCACTAAAATATATTTTAAATAATACAATGCTGGTAAAATATGCACCATGTAATATTAAGTCATCTTATATGAAAAGTTACAAATATTTGTTCTACATATATTTTTTGCCTTTTTATTTAAGTATGATATACCTACAGAAAAGCATATTATATAAACTTAAATTATGTCATATTATATGTATACTTAGATAAAAACTAGAAGACATTAGACAAACGTATTGGTAAGATTTATCTTTGAAAATAGCATATGACTTTGTCCCCAAATATAATGCTAAGGAATTCTAATCTAATTAAAGAGACCAGAATGAAGAAGCAGTCTTGATCACCTTCAGATGTAGGGGTTGAATTAGGTAAAGGAACTTACTGATCAAAAGGAATAGACCTCTTCAGATGCTATTGACCTGGACAATTCCTTCAATAATCTGGTCTAGCAGGCTCAATTTCTTCACATTCCCACTAGTCCAGTCCCATTAAATCATTCTAAAGAGGTTAAATAACAGACATCCCAAACTAGATGCCAAAAAGCATTTGATGATGGGTTAGATCTGCCAAGCAATCATTGCTGTTCATTGGTAAAATTAGATGTCCATATGAATGTGCACATAGAAGGAAATTTCAGCATGATTTTTAACTGTGTGTGGCAATCTGTTGCCATGTAACGCTCACTTGTCTGATATTTACTGTCAGACTTCATTCACAGATATTTCACAGGCAGATGGTTTCTTTCACTGGCTCAGGAGCCACTTCAAAGTGTTTTGATTCCTGACCAAGTCATATATCGTACTTCCTTTAGGAAGATTTTCTTCCCAGCTGCCGACTTTAAAATACAATCAGGAATAATCAGAAGGCTACACAACCCTTTCAGTTTAACTATCTTCAAAGAGCAGACAGCAAAGGCTTCTTTACTGTAGCAACATATTAGAATTAAATAATATTTAACACTTCTTTAAAGGCAAAAGTAACATCATGGGAGAAGCTCTTATTAAGACAACTGACAGAAAATGTAACAAGAAAATCCACAGAGATTTGTGTCTGTCATTTCCATTACTTCAAACTAAAACTGAAGGCGTTGAATATACCGTTTTTCTTCTTAATTTGCATTCAGCCAACCCATTCAGCCCTACATTCTTTCAGCATTAGGATATTTTCCCCTGCTTGATCAGAATCTGGAAGTTATAAGATACATTAACTTTTTATAATATGAGTTTAAAATTGGGAAGAATTTTTCCAGACAGAATTATTTTCACTATTACTTAAATAGTTTAACTTTACAGTAAATTAAGATTTTGAAACAAGATAAATATAAATCTTAATGGAAATTATGACAGTAAACATAAAGCAATGATTTTGAATTTCCAATTCTTGTAGCACTTTTTATCGCTGCATCTTTGGTGGTCCTGTTCATTCAGATTTGATCGTAACTATTTGCATATAGTTTATGGACAAACTCTCCCATCTGGATTTGAGGAGGCTGACTTTAAAAGTACCTCTTTTGTGCAGGTGGTGGGCAATTTTGATAAATTTTGGATATCAGAGACCTCAGAGGCAGTTTTCATCATTGGTGAATATAATAGAAATTCAAATAATATTATCAATAATTAAAAAGGCAGACCTAAAGGGAACAAAGAAAAAAATCAAATTGTGGTTCCTTAGAACTATATTATGTTCTAGTTAAACTTCATCATACTAACAAATAAAATACTGGCCTGTCTTTAGTCACTAAACAAATAAAAATTTTAGAGAATTTTGTTTATTTTTCCAAATGGTAAATAAGGTGAGACCAATGGAAGGAGCAGCTTTCTTTAACGGTGTAGCCTTCCCTCATTCTATTTTGTGTTTGATGTACCCTTTCCTCATACACCACCCAGACTTGAATTAAGCACCCTTTTGCCCATTGTTAATTCTTATGAACATCTTTGATCATGTCAGTAACTTTAATTTTGCCAACTCTTAAAATTATACTCTAATTTTTTTTTTTTGGCCATTTTCTCCTCTCTCTTTATTAACCCATTCTTATATCCCTAAATGCCTATAATCAATTGCCTGGAGACTCAAATATTTTCACTTTCCCAGGATCTATTAGTTACATTCAAACTTCCCCTTTGCTATCTAACCCACATTTAATAAGCTCTTACACCACAGTTTCTAAGAACTATGGGGGAAAAAAAAGTCATGCAAACAAAGGAAAGATCTAATTCTTCACTCCTGACTAGTAATGTGTCCGAGTCGTCACACACTTTTCTTCTTTTTGTCATACCAGTATGGTGCCACACCACTAGTTCTTCTTTTATATCTTCCCCCTATTTTTAATGAACAAGAATAGCTGTCTGTTTCTTTCAAAATATTAGACCACCAAGTAAGAACTTCCTCAGACTCCTCCCTGTCACCCATGAAGTGATTCCCCTCTTTCTTTTCAGTGACGGTTGTCCAAGATGCATTTATGAAATGACAGTGTGGATCCCTTTCCCCCTCCTCCATTACTTGTCTTCTTAGGTATAATCACAGTTATTTGGAATTAAAAAAATAAAGGCTATCAAATGCTATAAACATCATAATATCCATAAAATAATAAAATAATTATATTAGCTGTCAGGAGTTTATGATCCTTTTAAAAAAACTGTTTCAGCCTCTCTGATTGCCTCTTTATGACAATAATCTTATAATACAAATTTCTGTAATAAGCATTAGAAAAATAAGTAAGCGTTTCTTTTAAAATTATTATCATTGACATTTTGAAAAGTTCCCTACTTCACATTTTGTTATTGGTAATGCCAAGAAGGTTTTTATGATTCATACCAAGTTTGGTAAAACTTGTAGCAAGTTTCTTTTGAATTTAAGTTGCTAAATGTTATGACATACGTGATACAGCCTGTAGTCCTGCCTTTTATGTGTGGATAATGGGTGAATTGGCATAGTGTAGGGGAAATACATTCTTTGCAGTGATTACTGCTGTGCGATGGCTTGCAAGAATATAAGTATATGCTGAAATAACTGTGAACCACAAAAATATATCCCACTAAACCAAAACTAAATGTATTTCCAACTCAACTCCCTTTTACCAGATCCCTCAAAATGTCTGTAGCCACTGCAACGCTACCTTAGATGAAAGGATGTGTGTCTGAGGGAGGTTGGAGTGGAAAAAGACAGTGGTCTTTACAATTGTAGTTAAAATATCTTAATTTTGTATATTTCACAAAAACATATGACCATGAAAACACACTTCTGGACTCCCCTCCTGGGGCTTTGAAATGAACTCATGGAAGTGAGAGCTCCTTTGGCTTAAGCTTCATTAGCTTCATAGCAAGTGTCCTTATGAATATTCTTACTGTATTTTCATATATATTCCCACACTTTCCTGTGATTTCCCTTGTCTTCTCCCTCTCCTCACACTCCTCATTCATAGTTTCCCCACTGTCCTGTGGGCAGGGAGGATGAAAGCCTCATTGTGTGTATACAGTGCCTATCAAAGTACCTAGCAGAGATGTTAATTAAAACATATAAGAAAAAAGATTTATAATTCATGTAATTAAAATAATTACATAAATATATTTTAATTAAAAATTTATATATAAAATAACCAAAGTAAATTGGAAGCATAATTGAGAACTTATCATGGAAGACCAGGTAAGAGATAATAATGTCTTGGACAAAGCTGGTGGCAGTGAAGATGGGGGCAGAGAATGCTTCAAGGTCTGTCTTGTTGAGCTCAAGTTGGCAGAACTTGTTGATGGGTTGCAACCAGTGAAGAGAGGGAGAACACTGAGTGTGTAGCTTAACCAATTGTATAGAGTGGAACTAAAAAGAGAAAGACTGTAAACATTATGTTCCCGGTGGAAAGTCAAGATTTTATATTTTGGTATACTGAGTTCTATGTGCTTGTGAGATATTTAAGACTGGATGTAAAGTAGGCATTTCAGAATAGTTTACAGCAGAAAAGACCAAAGAGCCTCATGGTATCAGAGAGTGGAAGCAATGGCTTTGCCAAACAGCCCTTCAGTAATCTAAGGTAGTCGTGGAAGTCAGAGGTTGGGGAAGCGAGTGATCAGTACTGGAGAGTGAAAAGTGGCTGAAGCAGTGATGGAATGGAGAAGAGTCCTTTGTGGGAGGGAATTTCATGACTTAGCAGTGGTTGTTTGAGTTAGTGGGAAACACGATGTGCTTTATGACAAATCATGATCTGAGTGAACTGCTAATGCTGAAAGCCATTACTGTAGCACAATACTGTGGTCTAACAGAATCATTTGTATGGACTCTATGCAATGAAGGAGGGCACCCCATGGGAACCATGGAATGCCACTGAACAAGAGGAAGGAGGGGAGCATCTTTTTAAAGATTTGGGTTCCCTCCGAGGAATTCTGAGGAGGAGAGTACAGGTAGCATATGCCAGTTGTGCTTCTGTGGTCAGACTAGGAAAAGAGCTATTAAGTAGGGATTGGTTGCTGCCAAGAGTTGAGAATAGTTTAGCACTTGGAGATCCCCAGTGATAGGTGGGTTTAGTAAAGTGGGTCTGGAAACCTCATTGTTAAGAAAGCAGTAGTTACTTAGTGACAGTTGTTCTGCCATTTTATAGCTGCTGCATGACCTTCAAGAAACAATGTTGCCTATTAACTTTGCAGCTTGCATTGTAAGTGTCTGTTCTCACAGTGTTAATAGTGAGGTTACTTGTTTCATTTTCAGTTTTTTTCAGTCCCATCTAGGTTTTTAACTCTTAGAAAAAGGTGGAGTGGCCATGTTAACAGACATGGCTATCTTAGGGATGAAAACAGCAAAGCCTGTCCATTGGCAAATGTTGGAAGGTACAGTCGCGAGGGGAACCTGCTGTCAGGTGTCTGACAGGTGTCTTTATTTCTTTAACAGGGGGATTTTATGATCACGGTGCTCTTTGATGCTTTGAACTAGAAATTCTACTTTTTGGAATATATCCCAGGAAATCATACACTGATGTACACAGGGTTTTATACAAAGATGTTCATCACCATATTGTTTATATTACCCAGATGTTGGTTACATTCACTCTGTATTTTGAGAATCAAAAAAGATTAAGTCAAATTCTCTCTTTTGGGGGGCCCATATAATATAATTGATTTGTTTCAAACAGTTTTTTGTTTTCCAAAATTTTTCACTAAATTTCCATGTGGATCTGAGTTTCTTTCTCCAATGGAGTTTCAATTTAAAGTGGATGTAATATCCTTTCCTCTCCTCTCTACAATAAACCAAATCTCATTTTTGTTTGATTTGTTTCTCCTAAAATACATTCAAGTGTGAATAGCAGGCTTTCTTAGGGTTTTGAGAGGCTGAGTTCATTTACCTCATTCAAGTTGGTTAAAACATACTATTCTGTTCTTAGAAGCTTTTTGTCTTAATATCAACAATTATCATCAGGCCCATTTTATGAAGGCCCTTACATCTTCTTGCTGGCCTCTACACTAGAGTTGACAACCTAGATTGAAAGCACTTACAAAGGGTTTGCAGATGAAATACTAGGGGGAAGTTGAACAGTTTATGGGTGAAATAATTTTATCTCTATTTTCAGTAATGTCACGACTATTAGTACCTGTGAGTTTGTCACCAATAGAAATTTCTTTGACACTTTGTTGCAAATTTGTTAAGTTAAATTTTCTTTACTTTTTTTTTTTTTTTTTGCAAAGAGCCTGAAATATTGTTTGCCTTATAAGTCTATTGAAATTACGGTTTTAATGGGACCCAGTACTATATCTGTTTATTTAAAGCATAATTTAAAAGCTCATTCATTTCAGCACAGTTGTTTTTCTTATATCTTATGTATTTTATTTTATTCGTGTAAAATCAATGTTGTGAGCAGAAGTCTGTGTGGTGACTGTGTGATTCTTAGGTACATGGTCAGCCTAATGCCTTAACCAATCAGTAGAATTTGGGGTTTCCTCAACAGAAAGTTGTCTTTTTTAGTGTCAGTCATTATGGGGAGAAATTGATTATGGGAAAGGGAATACAAATTTTAGAGATAGCATAGCATTTTTCTCTCATTGGGTTCTATGAACAACTGAGTCTATATTCTGAGAAATGTGAACATCAGAAAACTCCTGCTAATGAGAAGTAATGGGGCCCCTCCTTGTGGGGACATGTAGTGGCCCAGCTTGAGACACAGCTGCTTCAGGAATCTTAAATCCAACCTCAGTCAGCAGTTTCTTGAAGGAGTCCTGTCTGTCAGTCTTCATAATTTACCTGCTATGTTGTATTTCTCTCCAGCAGTCTGCATTTCCTGAATGACTTAGTGGCTGTTGGAAGCCACCATGTCTCTCTCTTAAAGTTAGATAATTAAGACAAGGTTTAAAAAAATTGTAGTTTTTTTTTTTTATGATATATCATGCAAGTCAACTATAATATTAAGTATTAGTATTAAGTCATTTCTAAATACTAATTCTACTAGTGGGAAAATTATCTAGAGGTATCAGATATTAACATTAAAATGTAATGTGAACTATAAAATAAATATGAATAAATACGTAATTCTTTCAGCAGGAGCGGAGCTTTTCTCCTGAGAGAAACTACACAAATTATTTACTCATATCCATCAAGATATATTCAAATTTATAAAATTCTTTTAAATTTATTTATTTACTAAGTGTTAATTTGGGGGAAATTATTTACCCTCTCTAATCCCCAGTTTACCCGTATGTAAAATTTAGATAATGGGATGGTTAATATTTGTCAACATGACCGGGCTAAAAGAGGCCCAGATAACTGGTAAGCATTGTTTCTGACTGTGTCTGGGAGGTGTCTTCGGGAGAGATTAGCCTTTGAAGCAGCAGACTAAGGAAAGACGTCCCACGCCAGTGCAAGTGCGCATCAGCCCGTCTGCTGAAAGCCTGACTAGAACAAGAGGCAGAAGAAGTGCTGGTTCATTCTGTGCTTGAGCTGAGACACCTGTTGTCTCCCGCCCTTGACCTTTGGCACTCCTGGTTCTTGGAGTTGCTGACTCAGACAAGAACTTACAGCATCTCCCCCCAGACTCCCACCCCATGGTCCTGCCTTTGAGCAGTGTAGCGCAGTTGAGCTTTCCTGGCTCTCCAGCTTGCAGAAGGCAGATGGTAATAACCACGTAAGCTCATTCCTGTAATAAATCTCCTCAGAGAGATAGATTGAGGGAGCGAGAGAGAGAGGTTCTGCTTCCCTGGAGAACCCTGACTTACACAGTAAATGACAAGAGTAAACTCAGAGCTGCAGTGTTGATAGATGAGGTAACACAGGTAAAGAACACAGAACGGAGCCTGGCATATATATGATACACACTCAGCATTTTAGTTGCTCTTAGAATTGTTGCTGGTTTTGGTATCATTGTTATTGTTGAGCCTTTTGCAAGCCTGTAGTGCACATGTAAGACTCCCACATTTTGGCTTCCTTTTCCTGGTGCATTTGTAGATCTTATGAGGCACGAAGAACATGGGATTCCTGGCACTCAAACTTAAATGCAATTATACATTCCACACTAGATTTAGCTACATAATGAAATCCAAATTAGAACAAAAATACCCTGTGTTTCTTATTAAACACTGTTGAATTCCTCATATATAATACAACACATAGGATAGACATAGTTATGAAGTATTTCAGCTTATTTCTGGTCTATTGCCTGCAGTCACAAGGTCTTGAATATATGCTCAAATTCTAATTTTCCTTACTGGTATTCTGAATAACTTAATTGAAGTGCCTCATTCTGGATGAAAGCTAGTTATTGCTGTGAACTGAAAGTGTGTCTAAGACTCTCACTCAGTTGAGACTCTGTAAGGAACTGTTTAGCACCTTAGCCGATCAATGCAGAAAATTCCTATCGAGAATTCTGCTGACTTGTTGCAGTGTGTTTCTAGCCAGAGACTCTGGACTTGGGAAGCAAAAGCAAACCTGAAGGCCCAGCATACACAGAACATTTAAAACCCTTTTTATTTGCATGTGACTCAGAAGGAAACTGGAATTTCATGTTTTCTTCACTGTAAGGTCAGATTCTGTAATGCCCTTAGGTTTGTTTGTTATTAATAATAATCAT
Source organism: Vicugna pacos (assembly GCF_048564905.1). Taxonomy (NCBI): domain Eukaryota; kingdom Metazoa; phylum Chordata; class Mammalia; order Artiodactyla; family Camelidae; genus Vicugna; species Vicugna pacos. The sequence goes on from NC_132988.1 coordinate 31,899,014, forward strand.
TTATCGAATGTCTAATATACGCCAGCTATAAAGTGCTTTACACAGATTTAAGTTTAATCTTCTAAAAACTCAAAACCCAAAAAGCTTAAACTTTATGCCACTTTTACTGCATCATACAACTAGCTAATACATGTCAGTGTTGGACTCAGAATGAGATGTTTTTGGCCACAAAATTATTGCTTGACCCATTTAACAATTACATTTTGTACATAAAAATGTCAAAAGTAGTTTTGAGTAGTAGGCACTAAGCAATATGATGTGAAAACAGAAATGAGTAAGAAGCCATATGAGAGCTAAATTCCATAGCCCTGTTTAGAAAAAGCCTATCGATTCAGCAAGTATCGCCTCCCAGGCCATCACACCAGAAAAACATGGTGTCTCTTGGATTCTTCGAGGAAGGGATTTAGATATTCATAGGAGGCTAGTTAAATGATAGTAAACATCTGACAAATTTGTTGAGTAGAAATTGATTTAACATAAAAGATCCCTCAGGTACATGTCAAAGGGCTATTTATGGGCTTATAATACTAGCTTTTTAGTATTGTCATTGCTTATTTCATGATGTAGTTTCTGATTGACATCATTGTTTTTAATGCCAGTACTCTTCCTTTATATGTCCCTCTTTTATTCTTTCTTTCTTTTGTTTTGTTTTGTTTTTGTTTCCTATTTCCTCTGAAGGATTGGAACTCAATTCTTTGCATCTACTGCCATGCTCTGAAATTATAATCCTTAGTTCTTTCAACCTGCCATTTCCAATAACCACAGGGGAGGGGGGGAAATAAAGCACTGTGTAAGCCCATTGGCTTCATTTAGTATTGCAAGGAAAAAGTACATCTGCTTTTTGGATTAAACCATGCTTATAAAACCATGCCTGTTTAGTTGACAGGGAGAGGAGGAAAGTATAATTTACATGTTTTAGTTATTCTCGTTTTAGTAGACTTCAGAGCTTTAATTCACCCTAGGTTTACCCTTGAAAAAATACTGAGAATTTTTATTTGTTGGTTCCCTGCCAACTGTTTTCTCTTCGACTGGCAGCATGATGTTTGCCAGAGTTCCAATCACTTATGCTGCCAAGCCCTAGTAGAGACTAAATACTGTTTGCCCCACACAACTTGTTCCTCTGACGTAAAATTAGTTTTAATAAGCACACCTCAAAATCCTAAGTTAATTCAGAAAGTATTTTCTTTGTTATAACCAAATGAGGTTTGTTGCAGGAATGGAGTAATTATACAACACGGAAAGTATTTTTAAATCATTTGTTCTGTGCGTTGCTCAGTACTGGTGCTGTGACAATATATGAAGGAATTTACCACATAGCCTATGGCCTTGAGGAGCTTGCAGTTTCATAGTGGAAGGGAAAGGGGGTGGCAAAGCACATAAGGTTTTTGCACAGTAGCCATGAAATAAGATCAGGAGGTGTATGATTTAAAAGATAGAGAGATTATATATGTGAAATGAGTTGAGAAGAGGGGAAAATATTGTGTGTCATTGAGATATTCAGATAAATCTTCATGGAGGACACACAAAGTGGGTAGAAGCTTAATAGGTTCAAAGGACATCCCTCCTCTTATAAAAGTGGTAGAATAAGAAGTATTTTTAATTAGAAAATAACCCACTGCTATGAAGACATAGACTGTATGACAGTGAGAAGAGAATTTTATCGCTTCTAATTTCTTGAATAACAATCATTTAATTATTTAGCAAGTGCTTAAAATTTTACATCCCAGTATTTCTCAGAAAAGATGAATAAGTAACTATCTCAGTAGAGAACCCCCGTACAAGCTTGTGTTTACCTGATTAATACCTAAAGTCACATCTTAAAAAAGCTCATGGAGATTTCATGGAGTACAATACGTCTCAAGGTTCAGAAGGTATAAATCCTCATAATCTCTGCATTTTCATTTTCTTTAAATTGTGATTGAAAATAAATTGGGGGAAAAGGAATAGGCATATGTACTAAAAGTACTTCTAAGCCAGAGTTGCTATTGCATAGATTAAAGAAGATATTTCAAGGGTCCAGCACCTTCAGTGCCAAAATTCAGCACTTAGGAAAGTATTTGGATGTGTCTTCTAATGACTTTTTAAATGTCAATTTCACTTAACTTTTTCATTTTATCAAAAAAGATACAAATCCAAGTGGATAAACATGAAGGGAAACATTGTAAATACTAAAAAAAAAAAAAGTAGAAAATCAATTGTTTCATTTTGAGCTAATCGTAAGGTCATTAAAGGACGTGTAATCCTATAAAGTAAAACTCAAGTACTCTGGTAGACTAGAAGGTAGGTAGAAGAAATTTCAAACTTCAGTTTAAGAAAGCTTAGTTGTTTTGCTTTGTTTCACGTTGTTTGTTTTAAGATAAAATTAAATATTGATTTTTTTTAAAAAAGTCAAATGTCCTGAGTTAAAGTAATTTTAGGAGATATTTTGTCATTATACTGAAAAAAATGAAAAGTTTTAATTTCCTTACTAAGCCAAAAATAAATTAAGATGGGACTCTGTCATTAGAATATTTTTCCAGTTCTAAGATTACTGAAGATAATATTCTCACTTATTTTCCATTAACACTTGATAGCAGCATCTTAAATGGGACAAATTTTATGAAATGACTTTGCTAAAAATAGATAGTAACTTGTCTTGAAACAAGTGCCAACAAATAGCAAGTTAAAGGCTTTCATCAACAGATGGCTCTTAGAAATCTAAATTTTTTCCATCTGTAAATGCTATGATGCAGTTTTTTAAAAACTCATATTTCTAGGTTATTAATAAAATAATTATTTGTTTTCAGACATTTACAAAGGGAAATTTCTCTGCATCAGTAATTTTTAATTTTGATCTGGAAATTAAGACAACTATATTTGTTAAAAAGAAAAACCTAATTTGTTAAACTTCTTTAAAATTTGAGCTAAGAAAAAAATGTTCTTAATAAAATCTTATTTTTTAACATAGCACCATCTAGGACATATTGAAATCTGTGTTTTTTAATATGTGTAGAATATTATTTCTACTAGTACTTATAGTAATATAACATTATCTAAATGATCCTTTAAAATAATTTTGTGTTTCACTTTAAAAAAATAAAATGCTCATATTTTGCATATTGAATATATATTACAGAAGTAAATGGTTGAAGCTTTATAGTTCTTGGTTCATCATTTTAAATAAATTATTGGAAAGTGTTTTATGACTAGATATTTACAAAGCATCTGAACTTGAAAGTGAAATACTAGATTTTGGACTGCAAATTCTCAATCTAGTATTTTGCTGATATGTTTATCTATAAATACTGGAAATGTCAAAATGAATGTGGTTTTCCCTGTACACCAAGACAATGTACCATAAGAGAGACAGCTGAACAAACAGATAATTTAAAATATTATAGACAGGAAGAGGAATGTGCACTTAAAAAAAAAAAGGTAATTATGAGGTGAAAGCATGAGGACTAGGTGATTAATTTCATTAAGGGAGCCAGGAGGGGGAAGTCATCAGAATACCAGTCACTTTAATGGAAACAAGATACCACAAACCTAAATAAAGTTGAAAAAAGTTTCCCAATTAACACGTAAGAGTTTCTTACTTCCTTTGATGTTCTAACTGTATGGGTAACACTTTATACAATTCAGAGCACCACATTTACAAAGGACACTGAGGGACCAAACCATATTTGGATGAGAGAGAACAAGACAGTAATGGTAATAGGAACCACTTCAGATGAGAAAACTGAGTAAACCAACCTGAGATACAACATTCTTTTCCAATATCTGAATAAGGGTTATTGAGAAAAATTGTTCCCATAAAGAGAAAAAAAAATTTAAGTAGATACAATTTGTTGAGAGGCAGGTTTTAGTTTAATAACAGCTTGAAAAACACTACAAACCCCATGATCCATCTAACACCCCAGACCTTGTTACAGATAGTCCTGAACCCACCATCCTTGCAGGTATCCCAGCAGGTACGTAGAGGTAGCACTACTGTCGCAGAAATAGAATTAGTATTAGTAGTAGTAATAGTAATACTGTTGCTAATAAAAATGGTAATGAAGGCAATTCTTTGTTTGAAAGCTTGTTATGTGTCTCCTTATTTACATGCATTTTTCTAGTTATATATTAATTACTTCTCTCTCAGAAAGGGAAAATGTTCATGTACAGTTGTATAAATAGGCATGGTTAACAGGAAAGACCTTTAGGGTCAGATACCATGGCAGTGTTCTTGCACTTCTGTGATCCATATGATAAGGGCTGAACCCTCATCCAAGAGTGGGCAACCTCTTCTTTCTGCCTCCTGGTCCACAGGTATAGCCAGGTTTCTCAATCTCTCTCTCTCTTTCTTCACATCTCAACATTTCAAGTCCCAGGAGATGCAAAGAAACAGATCTTATTTTAGAACATATTAATAAGGCTGATTCTCTTTCTGTCATGACTGTTTTTCATTTTGTATGGTGCCTGCTTATTTAAGAACACTTAGGAGAGGAGCTTCCCTAACCCCTGGCTCACTGCTGTTGTAATACCAAAGGACGATTCCTGACTTCTGTTGGTACTTGGTAATATACTTTTCACGAAGTTGCTTCCATATGCTTATATTTAGGAGTTGCAAAAACTTCAGAAGTTTATTTTCTTAAAATATTGAATGATATTAATTCTCTAGGAAGGCACTCAGTTTCATCTTACTGTTTTTGATTTCTCCCCTTTCTTATGCAAGGTAATAGGTTGCAGTGAATATGGTAGAGGACGTTTCTGGTTTATAAAGGTGAATATTTGTAAGATGACACCTAAAAAAAACCCCAAACCTTTAAATTCTAAGATTTTATACTTTTGGTTATGAATGTTTTGCACATAATAATTACCTTTGGATTCTACTTTACAGTTAAGTATATACTGCTACAGATGATACGCTTTTAAGATTTACTATGCAACCTGAGTGAGTTTTCCCCTCTAAGTAATCATTTGCTCCATGGCACACAAACTGTTTTTTGTATATAAGGTAGTTATCTTGTTGAGGTATACTGAATTAGAATTCACTTCATGTTTTCTTTAACTCGACATAAATAACGCACAAGACAACATGCCATGTGTAAGATGAGAAATCTTGTTGAATATCAGGCTTTTGAGCTTTGATCTCGGCTACCATTTTGTATTGTGGTATGGCATGTCTGACTTAGAAGTTATAAAATGTTTTAAAGACCTACACTAGTGAGGATAAAAATGAAAAGGGCTATCAGTTCTCAAACTTCAGGGCATTAGCTGCTTTCCAGATGGCTTCAGGAAAAATATACCCTCTGGTGTAGTATTTGGGGCATTAGCTAGGTTTTATGTTTTTTTCCTTCAAAACTTGGCAATGACAACTTTTAAGACAAAATGGTTAAGTAAATACTTCTTTATTGTGCTTTGCCAATTCTAACAGACATTTTTCAGTGTGTATAACCACAAAATTCAATTACAATTCACATTTCCATAGCTTTCACAAAGCACATGGAATTACTGCTGTCTTATGAAGTACTGAAAAACATTGCCTTTTTCAATATCATTTTAACAGGTAATTAAGATTATTTGTAAAATTATAGGTAAAAATAATAATCTACCTCTGATTTTAAGCACTGATATATTTTTGAAAGATACTAAGAAAGGGAAGTATTTGATGTGTTCCGGTAAGTGCAGAAATGCAAAAATTTAAAGTTGTGGCTTTTGCAGTGTTGATTGGATTTCAATGACTGTATTTTATTGAGAATTTAATTATTAAACCAAATATTTAAACTCTTAGAAAATTAACAACCGAGTACAGAGATAAGATTCTTCTCAAAATCTGGTGTGCATCACAATCACCTGAAAATTTCTTAAAACTAGAAAATCCTTCCCAGATTTTTTGGAGTCATTAATATTTACTATAAGATCAAGCTTTTAATGCTCCATGTTATGCTAAAAATAACTGATGTGTATTTGGACAGTACTCCAACATTTTAAATAATACTTGTAATTAAAATACTGAGTTTTTGAGTTAAAAAGTTCAACATGATTGAGATTGTACTGCACCTTTAGGTAAGTTTAAAGAGAATCAGTATTTTAATAAAACTGAGTTTTCTAATAGATGAATATATTTTCTATATATTTCTTTATTTTCTCTCAGCAGTATTCTGTAGTTTTCAATGTAGATATTTTATTATTCTTAAACATTTTATATTTTAAATTATTTAAATGCATTATGTTTATATTTCTTGAATTGATTCCTAATATGAAATAGAAATATAATGGATTTAGTTTTCTCCAGAGTATTCTTGGAAATGTGTACCAGGGAATGTTTGCAAGAATATTCTTAGCAGTACTCTTCACAATACCAAAAACTATAAATACATGAAATGTTTACTTTAAAGTGGCTAAGCAAAGCCTGATATTCACATATTAAAAATAAATGACAACTACATACAACACCTTAAATTTTAAAACACATTTGAGAATGAAAAAAGCTAGTTCTTAAAGACTACACAGGTATATCACTTTTATACAATTTAAAAATCAAACAATAAAAAAAAAATCAAACAGTATCATTTTACAATGAAACTACTTTTTAAATTTGTAGAATTAGCAAACACCAATTTAATTTGTTACCACAGAGGGGAAGCAAAGGAATGGAATGGGTGAGAAAAACACTGGGTTGGTAATACTTTAAAATGGGGGAATTTAATAGGTGCTTATTGGTATTATGCCTTATGATTATATATTACATATATTCTTCATCCAAATCAAATATTACATTAAAAAAAAGAATAGCATATGTTACACGGGTAGGTTAAAAATCTAAAAATCTATTTCAAAACTATTTATATCATTTAATTAATTGAATAAAATGTATTAATATTTGTTATTAATATGCCAAGAACTATTTTAGATTTTTTTTTTTTTTACAACAAAGGGGAGAAAAGCTGAAAAAAAAAATCCTTCCTTTTATGAAGGTTTTGTTTTCATAGCTGGAAGTAGACTTTACATAATGGGACAGATAACTATGAAATATGGAGATGGATTATAAAAAGTGAGGTGTGGTATATATGATGAGAGATAGGCAGAGATCCAGGTGCAAAGAAGATAAAGCCAGATCTATATTCACAGACACACTGTGGTCAGGGAAATGTGGATGAGTGCAAGCATAAGGGATTTGAAGGCAGTTGTGTGCTAGAAAATGTTTACAGACTATGTGGTATAAATATTTAAGCTCAGTTTTCTTTAAATTGAAGTATAGTCAGTTACAGTGTGTCAATTTCTGGTGTAAACTATCAGTTCGATACTACTATAAACGTGGCAGGAAGGGATGGTTCTCGGGAGGCAATAGGCGCTGTCTCTATCACACCATGATCAAAGGTGGATGCCAGAAAAAACTTCTAAAATTTAATTAAAAAAAAAAAGTAAGTTCAATATAGAAGATGACAAATTAAAATATTTAATAAATTAAAACATTAAATAAATTATAGGTCTTATATTTGAATATTTATTATAATTGGAATATTAGAGGGAGAATATGGCTGTGGTACAGAGAGTGGAGGTTAAATAGAGATGATGGTGGAGGTGCACTCATTAGAAGTAACAGGTTTTCCTATTTCATCATGTAAATGAGTAGCTGAGATGGCATAAGGAAAAGAAGTCAAGATAATAGAAGACTAGGGTTCTAAAAGGATCTGATATGTTGATACTGAAATCATAAATCTATAAGAAGAGGTGGTGAATTCAGATGTTAAAATCTTCAATAAATGTAAAGGAAGTGATCTATCCAGACATTTGGAGACTTTACATATGCAAGTAGCAGTGTGGAGCCTGGAGGATACATGATCAATCTCCAGGTTTGTGGTAATAGAGTACGGGAAGCACTATTGGGGGGAACACACCATACACACTCCCGTACACACTTGAGAGAGTTGTGACTTATGCATCCTAATCTCTGAACAGTGGCATCATTTTCATCAGGCTGCTTTGGGAAAGAAGTTAGAACAATCAGGTATTACCTATTTTTTTCTGAAATATATTGTATAAAATTGGTGTTAATTATTCTTTGATTATTTTGTAATATTCTTCAGTAAAACCATAGGGACTTGAAGATTTATTTTTGGAATCCTCTTAATAATGTAGATAATTTCTTCAACTTCACGGGATTTCGATTTCTGCTTTCATCTTGATTAAATTTTAGTAGTCTTCTCTCTTTTTATTATTGTTAGTCTTACTAGAGGTTTATCAGGTTTATTTTCTCAAAGAGTCAGCTTTTTTCAATGACTTTTTTCTACTGTTTTCAAATTCATTGATTTCTCTTTTCATATTGTTTTCCTCCTTCTGCTGGGTTTGGGTGTATTTTACTTTTTTTCCTCGGTTCTTGAGGTAATAACTTAAATTTTCAATTTGATTCTTTCTTCTCTTTTAATGTAAGCCTTTAGTGCAGTAAGTTTCCTTTTTAGCACTGCTTTATCTATGTCCCACATATTTGATATTTTGTATTTAATTTTTAGTCAGTCCTGTGATTCTAAATATTTAAAATTTTCTTTTAGACTTACTCTTTGTCTCATGGATATTTTTAGAAGTATATTGCTTAATTGTCACTTATACAGAGATTTTTCTGTTGTCTTTCAATTACTGATTTTAGTTGATTCTGGTATGTTAGATAACACACTCTGTATGATTTCACTTATTTTAAATTTTCTGAGTTTTCTTTGGCCCAGGATGTGGACTATCATGGTGAATATATAATCAGTGCTAAAAAAGAATGTGCTTTTTTTCTGACTTCGTTAGGAATTTTTCTGATGTATTACTATTCCATACAATTTTTTTTCTAACTCTAGTGCTAAGAGATTTTTATCAGGGACAAGCATTGGCTTTCATCAAATGCTTTTTCAGGATTTGTCTGTTCCCATCTCTTAATAAATAGGTTTCTGAATGCGGAAGCATCCTTGTATTCCTGGGAAAAACTCTTTGTTGTGATATTTAATTTTTTCTACATTGCTAGATTTAGCATGCTGATGTTTTATTTATAATTTTTCATTCATTTATAAATGGGATGGGCATAAATTTTGCTTTATATGTGTGCTTTTTGTGCTCTCTCAGCTCCCCACCACTCAGAGATAGCAGCACAGGTAAGGCCATAGCCTCTCTTCAGATTTAGTTCATAGGGACCTTCCTCCATACTTCTGTGTTTTAATACTTTCAGCTTACTTCCTTTATTCTTTCATATCCTAAGGTGTAAACTGCTCTCTGCAGCTGCTCAATTCTGACTTCCCATCCTATCCTTTCAGTTACTCGGGTAACCACTTTACATCTAGTTTCAGTTCTTTGCATTATTTTATTATTTTTTTAATAAGTGGAAGGGTTTCTTCCTCCTGATTAGACCTTCACTGGTCTGATATGCTTGTCTGGCTTTACTAACAGGGTCTGGTAGCCTCTTGGAATGAATTAGGAAATTTTTCATATTTTTTTGTCTGTTCCTTGAAGTTCAGTAAAACTCTGCTATCAGGACTTCTGAGCCTGGTGCCTTTTAATAGGTATATATTGAAATTAATTTTCAATTTCTTCTATGAATATAGGTCTATTTGATTTTTCTGTATCTTCTTGAGTCAATTTTTATAATCTGTATTTTCCAAGAAAATCATCCATTTCATCTTTATTTTCAGATTTGTTCCAGTTGTTAATAGTATTCTCTTAAAATTTTATTATCACTTATTCTAATTTCCCCAATTATAGAATTTTAGATTCAAATCAAATTCTTTCAGGCCTCTGAAAATTTGGTCTATTGTCTTTTATCATTCTGTCAATGAGAAGTCTCTTACTACTCAGCTTCTCTTTCTTTTGTAGAGAAAGATTTCCTTTCTCTTTTCTTTATTCTTCCTTTATAAAAGTTTTCCATTTAAAAAAAAAAACATTTTTAGAGTTAAGAATTTTCACAAGGTGGATTTAGTTGCATTCGTTCTGTTTATTATTCTTGGAGCCTTTTGAATGTAAAAGAGAGCATCTATTCAATTCTAGAATTTTTTTCTATTGCTTTGATAATCTTTGATAATTTTCTCTCTTTATCTAGAAATCTTATCAGATGAATCGTGGACCAACTTCCACTACCACCGTTGATGGAATAATGGGACTGAATTTATGCTCTTGCTTTAAACAACTAGAAATATAGACAAATAAAGTTTTTTAGGCATTGGGTAATAGAAGTCAGGACTGTCATCCCTGAGAAAAGTGAAAGAAATGAGGTGAGCCTTATGATAGGGTCAGCTTCTGAAGGGAGGTAGTTTCCAGGCCACAGTGCAGGAAGGATGTAGCCAAACAGAACTCACTTGGCAATCTTGCTGGGTTGAGGAGATGGAAGTCAGAGTTCGGGGAGGTATCATTGCTCAGCTGTCAGACTGACAAAAACTAAAAATTATGACCACGCTTTCTGTTGCAAGACTGTGGGGTAAAGGCAGACTCACACATGCTCGGGGGGGATGCAAATTAGTAAAACTCTTTTTCTTAGTATATGTTTTATTGTAGTATAGTCAGTTGTATTAGTTTCTGGTGTACAGCATAATGTTTCAGTCATACCTGAACATACATGTATTTGTTTTCATATTCTTTTTCACAAGTAACTATAAGATATTGAATCTAGTTCCCTGTGCTGTGCAATATGAACTTGTTTATCTTATATATTTATTAGTTAGTATCTGCAAATCTTGAGCCCCCAGTTTATCCCTTCCCAGCCACTTTACCGACTGGTAACCATAAGTTTGTTTTCTGTCTGTGAGTATTTCTGTTTTGTAAATAAGTTTGTTTGTCTTTTTATTTTTTTAGATTCCACATATAAGTGATATCATATGGTATTTTTCTTTCTCTTTCTGGTTTACTTCACTTAGAATGACAATCTACAGGTCCATCCATGTTGCTGCAAATGTTATTATTTTATTATTTTTATGGCTGAGTAGTATTCCATTGTATAAATATACCACAGCTTCTTTATCTAGTCGTCTGTCATTGGACATTTAGGTTGGTTCCATGTCTTGGCTATTGTAAATAATGCTGCTATGAACATTGGAGTGCATGTATCTTTTTGAATTAAGGTTCTCTCTGGTTATAGGTCCAGGAGTGGGATTACTGGGTCATATAGTAAGTCTATTTTTAGTCTTTTGAGGAATCTCCATACTGTTTTCCATAATGGCTACACCAAATTACATTCCCACCAACAGTGTAGGAGGGTTCCCCTTTCTCCACAGCCTCTCCAGCATTTGTCATTTGTGGACTTCTGAATGATGGCCATTCTGACTGGTAAGAGGTGATACCTCATTGTAGTTAGTAAAACTCTTCATGAAGAAAATTTGGCAATGCCTTACAGTAACTACATATGTACTTATCTTCTGAACCAGCAATCCCACTTCTAGAAATGTACCTTGAAGATAACACCTTCAACAATAATATCTATACCTACATCTTTATCTATATCTATACATACATACTCATGCAGTTATTCATTGCATTGTTCACAACTGCAAAATACTGGACAACCTAGATGCCCCAATATGGGAGACTAGCTGGATAAACTATGTCACATCCACACAACTAAATATTATGCTGCTATACAAAACAAGGGGAAGATTTCTATAAGTAGTCTCCAGGATGTATTGCCAACCAAAAAAGAAGCCAAGTACAAAAGAATGCATATAGTATGCTATCCTTCCTGTAATGAAGAAGTATATAAGAAAATATACATGCTTCTGTGCAGAAGAAATACAGGAAAGATAACCCAGGAACTAATGAAATTGTTACCTGTGAGGAGTAGATGGGAATAAGTTGGAAAGAATGGGAGAAGGGAAATGGCATAGTATGGATGAGATAGGTGGTAATACTTCTCTGAACATACTTTTGGATAGCCTTGATTCTTAGAATTGTAGTAATGCTCATATGCCAAAAAATTATCAATTAATATCAACTATGATGTATGTATGAATGGGAGTAGGGGGCATGGGGAGACCCAAAATGGGATACAAATAGTGAAAAAAACATTGCATTCTGTTGCTAGATACTTATCTATGTCAATTAGTTTGTGTTGGTTGACTGTGCTGTTGAGTTTTCTACATCTTTGTTGATTTTCTGCCTAGTAGTTGTATCAGTTGCTGACTGAGTGTTAAAATCACCAAATACAATCATGTATTTGTTTATTTCTCCCTCCTGCCTTGTAAGTTTTTGCTCCATAATATTTTTAAGTTTTGTTGTTTTGGGCATTAACATTCATTATCATTAACGTTCATTATGTCTTTTTGGTAGAAGGATTCTAATATCATTATATAATATTCCTCTTTATCTAAGAATTATCTTTGAGGTCTGTTTTATTGGATATATCATATCCATTCCTGCTTTTAAAAATAATGTTTGCATGATATATCTTTCCTTATATTTTAACTTACATTTTACCTTTGTCGTTGAATCTGTGGTGAATTTCTTGCAAGCTGCATACAATTGGGTCTAGTTGTTTAAATTCATTCTGCCAACCTCTATTTCATCTGATGTATTTTGACCATTTACATTTAAGACAATTATTGATATTTTATGGCTTTAATCTTTTCATTTTATTATTTGTTTTCTATTTATTTTATTCATGTCTCATATTTTCTTATTTGGGGGGATGCTCGACATTTTTTTGTAGAATGCTATGTTGATTTATTTATAAATCTCTGTTGGCACCTGTAGATGCTGGAGTCAGTAGAAGGAATTGGAGTACCAGCTGACCCTGCTTCCCACCACCTCATTTAGTCTCATTACTGGTGGGGGCATGTCAAAGTTCTGGTCTCCAGCTGGGTCCTGCTAACAACAAGTTAGTGAGAAAGTAGAGTGTTCCTCAATTCACAGTGTCTCACTTATTTTTATTAGTGCAGGGTGGGGTGGAGGCTCTACTTGTGCCTAGGCCCTGTTAACACTTGGGGTGGGAGTAGGGTGGTGAAACGTGGTGATGACTAGCCCCACTCCATACTGTATTATTACACACTTTGCTGCATCGTAGGTAGAGGCTTACCTCGCCACTAGACTCGGATGTTATCACTCTGTTTCTGCAAGGAGGGAGATGGAAGATCAGTCCTCCCTGTTCCCGCATCACTGAAGTCATGGAGGAGGTAGTTTCCATTGGTATTTCTTGGGTGGAGTGTTACCAGACAGCCCTTTTCTAGGCTTTCTATGGAGACTTCAGACAAAGGAATTAAATCTATTAAAAATATTTGTCAACAAATACATGAAACAAAATTAATAACATTCATCAAATCAGTATATTATCTATTGATGAAATTAATATAATAATGTGAAAAATTAGAAATACTATTGTGAATAGAACAAGTTGTTTCTGATAAATGTGTTGGAATTCTGGTAGTCGTTTTTGAGTTCACTTGAGAAAATTAACAAGGTAAATAGGTGGTACTATTAAAAAAAAAATGTTCCCCATAAGAATAATGACTGTGAACCAGTATAAGATAAAGCTGCAATGATTTTTAAATAGTACTGTTTAAAGGATGTGAAAATTAATTGAACAGACAGTTGTTTATAAAGATTGATATAAACAATCAATTGATATAAACAATTTTCCAAATCAACATGAAGTAGGAAGATGACTTGATTAAGGGCAGTGGTATAATTGTTCACTCTGAGCAGAAGTAGTCCTTTAAAAAATTCCAAAAAAGAAGATAAGAAAATGTGAAGCAAGTCAAGTATAAGTAAATATATGGAACCCTTGGTTAATTTTGTATCTCTTACCTGTGTTGGAGTTTTAGCCACAAGGAAAATTTGACGTTTTTTATCTAACCTGAGCAAAACAACAGAAACATTATGCAAATAAACAACTGACAGCCACATGGCGTTCATTTAATAATTATTATTTAGACTCCTCTGTACACCAGGCTGTATTCTAGGTCCTGGGGAACATGCTAAGTTACACAGCCAATATCCCTGCACTTGGATATTTATGTTCCATAACAGTTTGACTAATCATTAACAAGTAAACAAAGAAGACTATTTCCCACAGTGATAATTGCCTTGAATATAGTGCAGAGAAGCAGAATAGGGAATAAACTGCATAGGTGGGTAGTCAGGGAAGGCTTTAAGGCAGTTCCTTGTGAAATTTAGCCTTCATGACTCAGAACGAGAGGCGCAATTCACAATAAAAGGTAAATGCACTCTGTCTAAGATGCAGCTGCTCCACAGATTTAATAACTTATCACTGTGATAATGAGGTACCATGCTACCAGATTCTTTCAATTTTCACATAAATCATAAAATGAATTTTTATAGGAAAACAAGATTTTCAGTGTTGCCAACAAAGGTAAAATTGGAATCAACACTGCCTGTCTACTCAATTCAGTGCAAATGCAACACATTTTTAAATCCCTCAGGCCAGGAGTGTGCAACCTCTTTGATAGATTATCCTTATATATATTTCAACCATATAAAGAATTTATTTGCTTCATTAAATAAATTAGAATTTTTTAAACCCCGTAAGTCCAGTGAATATTTAGTCCCTTAATCCACCAGTTTGTCATCTCTCTTCTAGATCATTAAATTTTTCTTCTACCATTCTTATAGAGTTCATATTGCTTCACTGAAGAAGTGGGAATTCTAAAAGTCCAGAGGTCCAGTGACTATTTATTGCCTGGTGATTTATATCATCTTACTCTACAGATTTCATAGGTTCACTTGTTATGGTACATGATAAATATGCTTTGTCTGAGCTATAGTTCTAGGATAAGCATCGGGTTGGGAGCCCCCAAAACAATTAAATCACCTCTCATGTTTTTAATGACTACAGGGAGCTCATTATTCTGATTTTTACTGAAGGAGTGCAAATAGATGGAAGCTTTGGATATCATTGTCCTCTCTCCTCATTATATTTTGGAGATTTAAAAAGGTACATCCTTAGTCATTGTAATTTGAGGCCTTGTTTTTACAACACTGCTATGTCTCAAAGTCAGAATTCATTTTTAAGTTGTTTGATTGATTTAGCAATGGCAGTGAAAGCCAAGGACTAAATAGCAAATAGAATAAACACTAAAGCTTGTCCAAGGTAAAACTGACAAGCATACACAAAACAGTTTTAGTAATCTGAAAATCTAAAAGCAAACAGAAATTGTATTTTCTAATTAAGCAAGGCATAAATAATTAATAATTACTTTCAAAATATTTTACAGACTTTAAACAACATTTGTGATTCTTACTTACATTATTGTATACATATAGGTGTATTATAAATTTTGTCTAAAGGACAACTTTACTATTTACTCCCTAAATCTGTTTTGTCACACTGACTGTGTTTCTGGGAAGAATACAACCATTATGATTCCACATAGTACAGACTTTCTATAGCTAAGAAATTCTTTTGATAGTAACAGATGCATTTAGGAAAGCCCGGGATTTGATAAAGGTCATACATGTCCTTACAGATTAGTAGTTCTATCAATAATTTTCTGGAAATCACCCATTCACATTTTTCTTTTCTTCCTGGCTTAACGATCTCCCCCAATATAACAGTCCACAAACAATACGAGGACAAATAAATCATAGTGCAGTGGAGAAGGCTCTGGAATTTTATGTCAATTTTTTGTTTCTGAGTCAAATCTATGTCCCATTCAAGATTTTAGCAACAAATGTTTTCCTTATGTTAAGATGAAAGACACTGGAAAACTCATTAAGTTAAGTAACTATCTATAGAAAAAACCATTGAATTTTCTAATATCTTTATAAGCTTGATAACATATTAACATTAATATTAACATTTAACATCTGTGCCCTTTTTTTAAACATTTGCCCACTCTTGTTGACACTTGTAGAAAACAAACAACTACTCTTGTATTGATTTTAGTAATTTTAAAAACTAATTTAGTGAAAATAATATTTGTTTTGACTGTATTTGAATGAATTTTTGGATATTAATGATAGTCTAGAAAAAACTTATGTGTAATTTATAAGCTCAGAATATGTTGATTGGCAATATATCATCAAAAACTTCAATTAATTAAAAAAGTATCAAAATTCAAAATTTATTGATTTTTGTTTTGACAAAAATAGATTTTTAAATTACTTATAAAATAGATTTTCATTTTCTCTAGTAGTATTGAAGCAGTAGTCTGATCTTTTTGTTGAAGTGGGCAGGGCATGAATAATTAACTGTTCAAGATTTTGTCAAAAAAATTCTGTCCATATTATGATTCATTTGAGCTTTTCAGTTAATCATAGTTACGGATCCTTTTAGAGATTTCTTACAAAAATAAAACAAGCAAAGCTATATTTACAAGAAAAAACAATCAGTTGGGTTTTATGCAGGATATTAGCATGTCAATAAACTTAAATGACTGTGTGTCATAATTTCATAGTGATAAAAATATCAGACACTTGATTATAGTTTATACCACGGAGTTCATTCTAACATGGAACCTCTGGAGGTAAATAATTCACATGTGACGTTTGATGCAACCTAACAAATACAGATTTTTGGTTAATCTCAGATTTTTATCCTAAAGAAATTAGAAGATTAGAAAATCAATGGCCCTATTTCTGATGCTGCCTCAGTCTAGGTTTAAGTTTTTCCATCATTCTACATGCGTCCCTTCTGGGCAACAGAGTTAGAAGTTACTATTTTCCGTTCTTATAAAGCGACAGCTTTCTTCAGAATACTAATATTGGAAATGAAGCACTAATAAATATAACTTTTACTCAAACTAGTAAAAGTAGTTTATAGAGATTCTTTCTCAAACTCCTCCTGGAACAGTGTGAAAATAAGACATGTACACATGCCAGGAAGCATGGTAAACCTGTGAAAAAATTACCAATAAGCTAATCTTTACGTTAAGGAGATCCTGAAGAGAACACAGTATTTTCCCCAAAGCTGTCAGCCACCAAATTAGAAAGGACAATACACAATTAGATGATAACAAGACTCACAAATGAGAATTCAATTCATAAAATATTCTCCAGGCTGGTCCCACTTAGAATAAAATAATAATGAAAATACAGGAGGAAAACAATTAAAAACCATTATTTTCATATATAACTCCTAGGGCAGTGTTTACATAAATCATATCAGAAAGTCTGATAGTGTTTATGTGTTTGAGTGTGTGTTCTGTGTGTATGTTTGTGTCTGTGGATATGTTTATTTGAAGACTAAAACTTCTTTCAAAACACTTTAATATTTTATTATCAACGAAAGAGCCCATTTGAAGTATAAACTTGTGTAATTTGAGTTAATAACTTCTTCTATTGACAAAGGAACTCTACAATAGCTGGTTATTTTCCTCACGTAGCAACTCAGAAAGAGCCATTGTTCAATGGGTTTATGGCCTTTGAGCATAGATAATTGATCATAAATCTTTAGGCGGCCCAGCTGGGTTTCCATATGACTACAAAAAAGCACCATATGGCCCATCGCACTCACAGGGATGCCCTGCACTCACAGGTTACAGATTGAAAATCTGTCACAGTATTAGGAAGCAAGCTGCTCTAGAACTAGTACAAAAATAAATGATATTCCGAGATAAAACGAAGAGGAACGTCTTCTTATTAATAAGCTGATGGATATTTCTATAGTTCTCATACTTTTTTGGGGATAATGTCCATTTAATTTAGGGTCCTGAACAACATAGAGTGGTCGTTTAATAAGGTCCCTAAACCTTGGAGGAAAGCACCATGGTGAGGTTTGGCTCAGTCCTAAAAGGACCAGGGGCATTGTTTGGAACTTATTGTCTCCCTTCCCTCCTTTCTTCTGCATGACATCATTTTCTTAGATTTTTGTTGCGATGGTTGAAAATAATGGCTTCCCAGATAGCTCCTGCCCATCTCATATCTTAAAGTTTCTCTACTACAAGGAGATCTATTCTCCTTACTAGCTTTAGCACACATAATCCTATGGCAGGATGATTATGTGTGCATCCTTAGGCCTGTGGCAAAAAACAAAACAAAACAAAAACAAAAACAGCCCCCACTATACAGTGATGGTTAAAATGGAGGATACTGAGTTCTCCAAGATAAATGAATTGAGATTACCAAGGAGACTTAGTTGTTAGAAAGATGATGATGATTATGATCCATGTATCCAGTCACTTATTTATGTTAGCTAGGATTAATGGACAGTGTCAGCAAATAGTGTAAAAAATTATGATTATATTTAATACACAGTATAAACCAGGGCGACAGAGGCCCTGCTCCAGGAGGAGTCTTTAAATAAGTCATGACCAACCAGAACCCACAGATTCCCTTCTGGACCATGTTCTAGGTACCCAGGACCTTAGAAGGCCTTGCTTAAATGGCCCAGACCCATGCTCCCAGTTCCTATGTGGGCCTTTTCTTTGAGTCTCTCCTCCTGAGGACATACTGGCATGTACACACTTCTGGGCCCAAAGAATGGCCAAGGAGAGGCTTCTTATACAGACTGTTTAGAGCGTAAAAGTAACAGCAGGAATGCTCACACTGGTGAGCATGAAGTCCCTCCAGGAATAAGAAAAGGACAGTGATAGAAGACAGTGGGGGCAAGTTGTGGGCTGAAGACATGGAGCTGGGGTCCGGGTCTCTCCTGGCCAACACATTCAAGCACAGATACCTGAAGAGTCTGAGAACTTCAGATTTATCCTGGCCTTCCTGGTGGTTTGGAAGGCCTCCTTTTTATGGTAAAATATAGAACTAGTTTTGCTTGACAGTTCATTAGGTTGGTTTAAAATCTTTAGTAGTTCATTTATGAACATCCAGTTTTACTCAAAGTTTAGAGTCTGAATGGAACCTACCCTTAACATGGGTGAACTGCTAATCTATATTCTAGTCTCCTCCTACATTTTATCAAAGTGATTACTTACCTAAGAAACTGATTAACACATTTAAATTTATTTATGTTGGAGAAAAGTTTTGATATTTAATTTAAAAAAAAATTTGGATCAGTATTGGGAGGAATTTATTGAGAATCAGCAGTGCTGAAAATAGAACAGAGATATACTAACCAAATGCAATACTTGAACCTTGATAAAAATCCTAGACTTAGAAGAAAGAAACAAGAAATTATTTTCAGGACAATTGCAGAAATTTAAATAGTGGCTATATATTAGATGGTATTTAATGGATGTTAATTTCTTAGATACGTGTGATAGTGCTATAATTATATAGCAGAATGTCTTTTAAGTTTTTAAATTTTATCAGAGTTAAATTAGTATTAATCTTAAGTAGATTGTGAAAAGGTAAATAATGTAATCCCTGGAGCAATCAATAATAACTGAAAATATATAACAAAAATCATTAGAGGTACATGAAAACATTTATTCAACTCAAAAGACAATAGTAACTGAGAAACAGGATGAAGACAAGAGACATATAGAAAGCAAATTACAGAGTAGTAAATGTAAATGCAGCTAATAATCAATAATTTGTTTAAATGTGAATGGTCTAAAGGAAAGTCAGAGATTGTCAGATTGAATAAGAAGGTAAAAACTTATTATATGCAGTCTATAGGAGACCCAACTCAAGTTCAAAAACATAAGTGGGTTGAAAGTACAAAGATGGGAAAATACATGCCGTGCAAACATTATTAATAAGAGAGCTGGGATTGCCCAGTCAGTTGTACTAGCGATTGCTCTCATAACAGGAACAGACAGGTAAGAAAAACATTGATATTTGTGGATATAAAGGAGAGAAGCAAAGTTCTTACTTTCTTGTGACTGTTTCTAAGCAAACATTTTTATTACAATGTTCTAAGCATTGCTTAATCAACTTTTTTAAATTGTGGTAAAAAACATATAACATAAAATTGATCATCTTAACCATTCCTAAGTGTATACATTTTAGTATTGTTGAGTATATTCACATTGCTGTGCAAACAAACTCTAGAAATTTTTCATCTTGCAAAACAGCAGCTCTATACCTATTAAATAATAACTCCCTATTAAAACTAAGTTGTTTAGACTAGTTTTTATTCCTTAGAGTACTGATATCTTACACATCATGTGAGAAACTTTAGTCATAATAGTTTTTCAAGTTAAAAATTATGGGATAATAAAGTAGTAATTCTCTTAAAATTGACATAAATTCAAGGTAATTTTTCTCTCTGGTATTTTTACCTAACCAAACTTGGGCCAGCTCACCCATATGCAGTAAAGCCAATCTGTTGACCCCAGGTCATGGTAAAGCAAAGTGCAGTGTTTGCTGCGAGCGGCAGTACACGGAGTCCAGGACAGCCAGTGCTCAAAAAGCCCGAACTCCCCAGTGGGTCTGGGAAAGCCTTTTAAAGGGCGAGGTGAGGGAGGGGAGCCCCAGCGTGTGTGATTAGCTCATGCACAATTCTCGGGTTGGTTGATGGCAAGGTGGTGTGACGGGGTTAACATTCTCGATCCTCATGCAGCAGTAGGTCTGGGGGCTGTGTGCTCACGGTCATCAAGTAGTTACTTTTTTCCATTTGGTGGTGGTTTTAGCATATGTAAAACAACCAGGAAGTGTGCGTCAGATACGGTTACCTCGGTTACCTTGGAACTTCAGAGAGGAGCTCAAGCAGAGGACATGGGGGAGGGTCTGTCCCAGGAATGCCCCGTAGGGTCCTGCTGAGTTACAGTATCTCTGGTTTAAAATCCATAGGAATCTATCTTTAAAAAGAAAAAGTAAAAGAATAAAAGAGTTAATATGGAGTAATTTATGAGCATACATAACACCCAACTTATGATAAACAGAAGTTGTTCATGACCTGTATTATTTAAGCAGCATGTTTTGATGACAGTCTGGATGGCAGGGCCCCTCGCAGAGTGTCCCTACATCCTTCTGACTCGACAGCTAGGCGTCGGGGCGCTGCACCAGGACACAACGGAAAACACGGCAAGTAGCTCATCTTGGAATGCAGCCATGAGTTTTTTGGTCACACTTTTATTGCCTTCCAGTTATTCCAGGCTTGCGTAACAACCTGTGCAGGATCCCATCAGCATTTCCAGTCAATTCTGGGAATATCTTGTTCTTTGTTTTCCTTTGTTTTCAAGTATATAGAACTACTGCTCTGAGATTAACTTTTTTAGAGTAATTTAAAGCATGATTTTTTGCTTTCAAAATGAATGTATTTTCATCATATCAATTTACATTGAAAGAACTTTGTTTCATCAGGTAGATTCTTTCTTTTATCTGTCCAAATATGAAATTCAATTCTCACATATTATAGGAATTATTAAACATGTTACATATATAGTGTACTGACATTAAAAATGACTGAAGCACATATGAATTCAAAACTGATCCATTTTTATAACATTGGAGATATAATACACTGATTTCCCCATGATAAATGCTTCACAATTTAATGGGAGTTACTATTACATTAAGATTGCTTTATGTTTAAATTTATATTTTTATAAATATTTAGCATTTATCACAACACTTATAATGCTTATTATATGCAATCTACACTCCTAAGTGATTTATATATTTTAAATCATTCAACACAATTTGAAGGAAGAAATACTTCATGAAGTTTAGAAAAATTTATTATTGAAAACATCTCTTACTATGAGTATTTGAAGATCATGAGACTAAACATTCTGAATAATTCAGATACAGCTGAACAATTTTGATTTTCTATGATAAAATGTTTTTATATCACAAATGTATTCATTCAGAATTTTAGAAACTGTTCATCACTTCGAAATGCCAACATACGTATTCAGTCATTCTCGGGAAAATATGAAACAAAGCACAAAACAACAGTGGCAGTACTTTTCTTAAACTGAAATTAGCATGGACTCTATATGTTTCATCCCTTTCTTGGTGTAGGATCTGATACAGAAGGATTGACTTCACAAATCTGGTTTAATTGAAACAACTCTCATTTTCCACCAAGGACATATAACATTTATGAATATCATGGCTACAAAAATATGTGATTTTTTTTAATGCCTGCACGAAAAAAGGAAGCTAGTACCTTGATAATGGCATGTTTCATCATCTTTCACTGACGGAAGACTATTGAAAGAAAGTGCCGTGTTTAATGATTTACAAAAGGGTATTTTTGTAACCTTCAAATTTCCTTTAGTGTAAGTGAAAAGAATAGGCTGGTAATCCATGAATATTAGAACAGGGGCATAATTTGAATGATGTTCCCAGTGTCTAAAGGCAATCCCTACAGACTGTGGCGGGGTCCTTTGAAAAGAAGTTATAAACCCTGTTTAAACGGAACTCACAGACTTCTAGGGTACAAGAGAAGAGGTGATTAACTTGGGAAAGTTGATTCCTCCAGTTAACTCAGGGTAAAATTAGGCACAGGAGAAAAGGAGTATGTTGTGTTTTAGTGGTTGCGGTTGACATCGTCACAAGAGTGCAACAGACTTGAGAAGAGTTATCCCCCAAATCCTGCTTTTCCGGAAAGAACCATAAACTCCTCTGGTAGTGCTCCCACTGTTTGTTTTGGATAAAGTGTAATTTTACCAGACTTCACTTGTGCAATACTCAGATTTTCCATAGAGCGTGCCAGACTGAGAAGGCAAGGGGAATTGGGCACATGATTCTTAGCCACACCAAAGAGAAGACATTTAGGAAATTAGTTAAAAGTGACTCAAGTCAGCAGCTAATCATTTGTCACACAAGATACACTGACCTGGAAATGTATGTGACTGGAGGAATCTCAGTGTCTTTCTGGTAGACTCAGACCACTTGACTGAGGAAAGAAAGCACCACAGTGTTGGGACACTGGTGATGAAGATGATGGACGCTTCCTCTTACTTGCCAGACACTTGGAGTTACCAAATTCTATACTGTCTTTTATCCATGAAATCAAGAGAGCTTTGTGATAACAGGAAAAATGTGAGGTGAGAAGATGGCTGTGTCCCAGGTCTCAGCTGAGTCCCTGGGACATGGACTGCCAACTCTGGGTCCTTAGCTTTGCACAGGAAAGGATTCAAGGGTGAGCCACAGTTGGGTAAATGTAGATTTATTCAGAGCGATACATACTCCGTAGACACTGTAGGCTGTTTCAGAAGGCAAGAGAAAGGCCAAGAGGTGTGGGGGTTGGGTGCTCAGTTTAAAGTAAAAGTAGATACACACTCCATGGACTGAGTGCGGGCTGTCTCGCTCAGAAGGGAGAGCTGTCACGAGGTGTGGTGTTGCTGGTTTTTATGGGCTTTGTAGCTTCATGTGCTAAGGAGTAGGGGAATTATTCCAGCTACTTGGGGGAAGAGGCTGGAATTCTCAGGATCTGGGCTATCGCCCACCCTTTGACCTTTTGTGGTCAGCCTTAAAACTGTCCTGGCGCCTGTGGGAGGGCCATTTAGCAGCTATTGTATTTCAGTGAGTGCATATTGAAGCTCAGGTCTAACTGGGAGTTGAATTATCTACTATCCTGGTGCTAATAGCTGTGTCATTCTTCTAGTGCTTGTGCCCTGCCCCCTTCCCTCTTGTCTCATTTGGAAATGGAAATACATATATTGCTCTAACTGAGGTACCAAAGAATTGCCTTAAACTATTGAAAGGTCTGTGGGTGAATAAGTGATGGAACTGATTTTCTTTATTTTCTGAAACCAGTTAGGAGCAGAGGATGATAAGCAGGTGTTACCTAGAGGGAGACAGACTTGGTTGCAATAAACCCCTCTGCAATGTCTGGAACTATAAGAATGTTTCACTTCTGAACTCTTCATTTTCAAAGAATCTCATTGCTTCTTAACGAAGCCAGTTGTACTGCTGAATTTTTGAAGGTTTTTCTTTACTTCAAGTCTGTTAGAACTCTAAATAGTTTTGTGATCTTAACCCTAGAAGCCTTTAACAACTGCATTGTGGGAGAAAGAGAAGAGCCACTGGATGGTAGTGCAGCTCTTAGGACAAAGGACTGAGTTCCTTCTTTAGCTTTCATGTTATTAGAGTGATTAGCTTTCATCAGACAACCAAAGTCCTCTTGACTGTCTCTTAGATGGGCCTTACCCTCTTGACTTTAATCATTTTTGACCTGTCTTCAGCCAGATTCAAATACACCTATATGGAGTGTCTCTCTGAACTGCACCTAGAATGACCCTGACTGTAGTGCACTAGCAAAATATTTCTTACACTGGACTGTCATTATGCCATTGACAATATCTTGTGCTATGTGTATGAAGAGCACAAGATAGCTGAGGAATATATTCTAAATTTTCTACATGAGGACTTATATCATGAAAAGTATATTTAAGCCCCCAAACAATTTTAGGTCATCTTTTGACTATATAGTGCTAGTCAAATTTTGTAGGCTAATTTTTAATTAAATTATATTTTTGGTCCAAATAATTAGGACATTTTAAATATTCTAGTAACAATGTAGTTTCCAAATAATTTACTACTGTTATTAAATAAAAAAAAATCATTTGTTTTCCTTTTCTCTAGTTGTTAATGAAACATGGTTATTTAAGATGAAATAATTTAATATCAACAACACATTATAAGAATGAAATAAAGGTGAGTAGCAGTGTATTCATGGTATTAATTCAGAGAGGCAGTTATTGCTACCATAATCTAATGTGACTTACTTATTAATTTGTTTTTGTCATCTATAAAATTACAAGAAAAGTGTCTATACACACTGAAATAATAAACCGTCTCCTTATTAAAAAATCTAAGATTCAAAATATTAAATAAGTTTTTCTTACATTAAGGGAAAATTATAAAATATAAACATTGATAAAAACTGCCCCAAATAACTCAGTCAGCATATTAGCATAGTACAGAATTCTCTTACTGTATTATGTGTGTGTATGTGTGTGTGTGTGTATTTACAGTTGTCTCTGTTTAAGGAAATGCCTGAAACAAATGACCTTTATAATGTAATAATGATGTTGTAAGCAGCATGCTTCAAATTGTTGAGGTAACAGATCATAGGATATTTTCCCTCAGAAATGCTGGTTAATGTTGAGGTTGTCAGATTATTTATTTAGGGCTTACAGGCACAGTATCAACCTTGTAAGCATTTGCATTCTGAGCCAAAGGCCATCAAATTAATTGCTCCATATTTTTGATACTCAGGAAATATTTTTATAGTTAGTAAGTGACAAAGTCAGGATTCAAATCCAGGCAGGCTGGCTCCAGAGGCCACACTGTTAACCGTGATGCAGCCTGGCTTCTTTAACTGCACTAAGGTAAACAGACCTGGAGCAACATTCTGAAAGAGTTCTGTGGTCCTGGGAAATTAAAAAATAGCAAGAAAAATGGGCATCAGAGAGGGCTTTGTGGATTACAAAAAAAAAAAAAATGGGGAATAAGTAATGGGTGAATAAAAACATTTTTAAATTCAGTTTTGGTGTTTTGTTAGTGAATTAAATCAGGGTCTATATTGTAGTTTAAAGATTCAAAATATTTACCAACACCTTAAGAATTTGTTCCATTTAAAAAATATCTCCTAAATACTCCAAAATAAATATTTTGACCTGAGGTTCAAAAGATATGTGGAAACAATGGCTTGATAATGAAAACTAGTCTAGTCATAGTATTGGTATTTCCTTTGGAATATTAAAAAGCCCATTTGTTCCATTTGGATTTATCTGTAGTTTATAAAAATAAAAAGTAACTTAGATTTGCTTTATTTGATACATGCAACAAATAGTAATGAGACAAAAACATTTTAAATCAACTCTAATTCATCTCATAAATCATCTTTAACATAATGAGATTAGCCAAGAAGGAACACATAAGCACTAAGTATAGCTCAGATCATGTTTTACTTTCAGTCCTAGGTAACTTCGTGAGTTCTATGTAGAGAGGTCATTTAGGAATCTCATACTGTAAAATGAATTGAATGATTTACATATGGATATTTTTATTTCATTTTATTATCAAATATGTGTTAGCTCTCTAATATATGCCAAACACTATAAATACTAGGGATATGTGGGTTTCACACGCCAGAATGGAAGGACACATATGACACAAATACACATTTAATCAGTTGTCAGAAAGAAGTGTTGAGTTTTTTTAAACTACAAGCTTGAGGACCTAATGGAACCTGGGCAGGAAGTTTGTCATAGGAAGAGAAGGACCTGATGGGCACATGGAATGTAGCATTCTGGAAGGTTGAGGCCAAGAGCACTCCGTGCAGATGGAGAGGCTTGTGAAAATGCCCTACAGTGCAACTGAGCTTGGGAGACTTGAGGGAATGAATCATTCTAGATGCCATGCCAGAGAATGATGCTGAGTACATTTAGAAGGGCAGATAGCAGTGAATCATTCGGGAATTTGACACATACTTGGAAATACGTAGGTTTTGTGTAAGAGCGGCTGAAGGATTTTAAGGTGTTGAAAGGGCATGACAAATATGCATCTTTAATAGCATTTTAATAAAGTACAGCAGATAGAATGAGATGAGTCTAAATAGAGTAATTAGAAATTTATTGGTGAAAAATGATAGCAACCCAGACTTGACAGGATGGATGGAAGTGGTTTGATAACTGAGATGTTTACAAGACATATGAAAGGTATTTAGAGTCTAGTGATAGATTAAACGTGGTGAGTGGTGAAGAAGAATGTGTGATACCCTGAGGTATTCAGCCATGCTGTGGATACTGAGAAGGATGCTAGTAAAGAGCCTATCAGAGTTAATGGCCCATGAGAGACACTCAGAGAAAGTCAACTTTTTCTTTTTCTGCCTCTTTTTTCCCCTACATTTTACCTGACACCTGCTTTATTTGTCCAAGGTCTGGGTGAATGAATTATTAGCAAATACAATGAGTACATAACACAGTTTTGTAAACTGCAGGCATTGTGTTCTACAGTAGATCTAGAACATAGTCATTTGGTATAACTGAAAGTTTTCTACCCTTTGACGAACACCTCCCTGATTTGCTACATGGGTAAACCTTCTGTTGAGTGCTTTTATCATACAGGCACACACACACAGACATTAATAATAGTAAAGGATGCAGGGAAAACTTTTGGAGGGAATGGATATGTTTATGGCATAGGTGTGGTGATGGTTTCAGAGGTCCACACTTATCTTCAGACTCAGTATGTTGTGTACATTAAACATGTACAGCTTTTTGTATGTCAGTTATACCTCAATGAAACGGTTAAAAAATGTAATAAGCAAGAAACAAAAAGAAATATGAAATAAGTAGGAGTCAAGGAAGGATCAGGCAGATGCAGAGAGAGGCTAAAGCTAAATGCACTGTGTGGAGGCCACATAATAGACCTTGAGGAAACAAAAAAACAGAATAATTACATGTGTGGCCTTTTCCACTGTTCCCTGGACTTTTGATTTATTCTTTAAAACTTGCCATTTGGAGTTTCTGTATCTCCACCTTTTTTTCATTTACAGGAGGCCAAAAAATCCATAAAGCATAGTAAATACTAATTTTGCTGTCATATAAATATGCATTTTATGTGCCTAAATGTGAGGGAAAAGGCTACTTGGCTGATAGGTGAACATAGATGATGACTCAGCTATGTTGATGTCTAATTCAAGTGCATAGACAGTAAAGTTTGCACAGAATTATGGGCTTAACTTGGACACATAGTTCATGAGAGACTTGTTTCAAATATTCAGATTTATTTCAATGACTCAAATATTATCTTGCAAAAATTAAAAATATGAAGCATTTACATTTGTCATTTCATCATACTTTAACAAATTTTATAAGGAAATTTATAGACTTAGAAGATATTTGTAAATTTTGGAATTAATTATGAAAAAATAAGTGAAAATTGAGGGTCTAATACATTAATACTGTTCTTGAGAAAGTATTATCCTTCACAAATTGAATTCAGCTTTGACATTCTCCTGAAAATACATAGGACATTGGATTTCCCAAGTTTCTTATTGAAAACTGTAGAGCAAAATATAACTGGAAGAAATTGCTCAGACTCTTGCAATGTATGTTAAAGCAAATATATATTTCATAGGATATATCTTAAGATAAGTGCAATCATTTTAAAATGAAATGCTTTAAAAGTTCTAGTTGTCTATTGGACTTAGATCACAGTAGTCGTGATTGGAAAAATACCTCTTAGGTTATCATGTTCATCCTTTTGCTTGGGCAGGATATGCCTCAACCCCAAGAGAGAGGAGTTAGCACTTCTTATTTGCCAAGAAAGTATAATACCTTATAGGGTGCATAAGAGAAACCTTGTTAGAGCCAAGTCAATATAGTGTTTGACTTCTATCCAATAAATCCCTCAAAAAAAAAATGTGCTTCTGTCATTCCAGCTACATGCATCCTGGCAGTCACATTCTGTTCTAGTTGGAGCAGATGCAAAATCTTATCAAGAAAACTATCCAATATGGATATATTGCCATGCTATTTAAGGAAAGAAAAGTAGAAAAAAAATCTTAAAGAGAATTAGACTGAACACATTGCTAAAACAGTATGTTCGAGGTACAAAAAATGTTAAACCACAAGTGATAAATATTTCTGGAAAAGATGAACTATATACTCCATTTACTAGTTGAACAACTATCACTGCAACTCACGCACATGGAAGCATAATAAATCGTACACGATGAAGATGAACAGTAGGAGACGGAAGGCGGTGTTGTGAGTAATATCAGTACAGGCTGTTTAATACTTGGAGCCATTTCCAAGCCCAAGGACCTGTTATTCTACAGGTTCTCACCACTTAGTAGTGGATGAGGAAGTCTGTTAGCTCTTTAGGGTCACTGCATTTGTACATCTCTGTTCATATGTCCCAAGTCTCCTCTGTTGCTACTCTCTTTTTTCATTCTGTTCCTTAAAATGGGACGGCCCTGTGTAGAATCTGGTCCACCATTGTGTGTTGTTTGCTACTCACAACTTTTTTTAATAATTAGTTGTCAATATTCAAAAAAATTATATGAACATCCAGAGTTTGAGCTTTCCATGATACATTGTTTAATACTAAAAAACTGGTTAGAGTTGACTGGCAGCACCTCCTGAAAGGCATTCGTTCTAAGGCCACTACAGCCTCCGTCACCTCCTTTGGACCCTGACCTTGAGTCACAATGTTTGTGGCCACTTATCTCTTTATGCCATTATTATTATTATTTGTATATTTGTATATCTGGACTCTTTTTAATTTATACCATCTGATTGGCCACAGAAGAAACTTGAGTTTGAAAATTTCATTTCCTAGTTTGTATTCCTTCAAGATTCTATTCAAGAACCTTTTCCCTTTTTATTCTATGTCATCTCTCTGGGTGAGATTAACGACGTGTGTCCAAGTTACCAGTTGTATGTTGAAATTCCACAGTATCCTCTGCGTGGAGCTCACTCTTAAGTTCTAGATGGTGTATCTATTTTCCAGTTGGGCACTTTTATTTTATAGCATATAGGAAGGTTATATTCAATATGCATAAGCTTAATCTCACTTTTCTTCTCTCAATGAGCTGGTCCTTTTTTATGATCTCCTAGTGCAGCATAGCCAAACGCCTGGAGTCCCACTCAGAGCCTTCAGAGACATCCATGGTTTTCTTCCTTTCATAATGCTCCACAGAGGCCTTAAAATTTTACATCATATAAGTCTCTTTCAGTCTGTTTACGTCTTTCTGTCTTCACTCCCGCCCCTCTAAACCGCGCTGAGAGCGTATCTTTAGTCAATGCTAATATTTGGTATCCTCTGAATAACAAAACAGGCTTCAAACTGGTATCCTCACCTCAAGCTGTGTTTTTCTTCAACTAGTGCCCAACATTAGCCAGAGTGTTCTTTCAAATAAACAACTCTGTCCTGTAAGTGCCCTATGTAAAATACTATAAAGTTTTCCTCATTCTCTTCGAATAAAATCAAAACTCCTATCCATGTCTTACCCAGGTCCAGACGACCTGGACTGGCTGAATTCTCCTATGTTCATCTTCTTCCCTTAATACCCCTTACTCAGGGTAGTAATCCGCGTTTATGTTCCTGCAGTGCACTAAAAATTTCACCTTGGGCATTCATTTCTAATATTTCCAGTTTGGAATCCTGTCCCCTTGTCACATAAATAATTCCTAATTCTCATCACTAAGGTCATAAATAATATTTTCTTAGTGAAGTCTTCACTGATTCTTCTAGCCTATGACATAAGCTCTTGTCATCTCCAGACCTGATACATCTAGCATAGTTCATAGCACTCTCCTGTTTGTATTCAACTGTCTATAATTCCAGTTAGAGTGCAGGAGCAGGCTGTTTTATTAATCACTTATCTCTAGCATCCACCACAGAAGTTGACATGTATTGGTCATTCAGGAAATACTTGTTGTATAAATGAGGTTGTGAATAAGGAAATGCCCATACATTGCAGCAATAAGGTCTCTAGTTGAAACCATAAGCACACATTTTTCTTGAGGTTTGATGTTTGCAAAAATAAGGTCTAAATATTTTCATCCTATGACCCCAATTTTCATTAAAAGCAGGAATAAAAAGCAATTCCTTTTTTGAGGGATCTCAGACGAAATTATTGTATTGTTGTATTTACAGCAAGATGTAGGGATTTTTTTTCTTAGTAAGAATAATGAGAATAATATAACATTGATATAGGAAGGTCATGACACTGAAAATTAGTTTATTCTTTGCTTCCAACTTTTATTTAACTTCAGCAATTTACTGTTCATCTTCTGTTTACTTCTTTTCCACAAGTTAGCTTGATTGGTAAATTTGCCTGCTACTGAGTCCTAAAAGTAATCTTCTGCCGAAACATATGTGAATGCTGTACACCAGAAATTGACACAACTCTGTAAACTGACTGTACTTCAATAAATACATACATATATGTTTTTAAAAAAGCCCTCTGGCTGAATGAGAAGATTTAAGCTGTAAGGTGGAATGGCTATGACCAGCAGCTGCTATGAGGACACGACCCTCCTCCAAGATTATCTACCATCAAATCACAGAACACAAAAGAGATACAGATTGTAACCATGGCTAAAACTGTATTGCCATCACAGCCACAACAGTTGCTAAGAATACTAAAGAAGTATGAAATAATCCACAGTAGTCATCAGCAGCTGGGATCCAAAGTCCACAAGCGTTAAGAAACATTCAGAGTCTTACTTGGAGTCCTTGCTACTAGCCAGCAGAGTTACAGAGAAGCTAAGGGTTTATCATACGAACTATACTCTCTGTGGTACAGAAGATGGGAAAATAGAGTCAGTTGTCTGAAAAACTACGGAGTTGAAGCATTATATTGTGCAAATGTTCTCATAAAAATTAAGGTATCTTTGAAGTTGGTAAGAATGAGAAGCCCTGCCAATACTCATTGTTAAGAAAATGACACTTGTATACTCTGTTTTTGAGTCATGAAATACTTACCCTTCTCAAAACTATAAAAATATGCATACAGCAGTCTCCTCAATTTAAAATCTAGGAATTATTCCCATGGATGTATGCAAAGCTTTTCCTATAGAAAACTTGCTGCACTTCTACAACAGCAAATTAAGCAAAGTAAGTCAAAAGGAACAAACAGTATTTATAGCCTAGTGACCAAATGGTAGGGTATATTGAGTTTACTAATGTTGGACACAGGGAGAGACAAATGAACAAATGCATGGGTAGATAAAAAAATAGGTATCAAAATGTGTGCAGGATTATGCTCTCAATATTATGTGGTTATTTCTGCGTGGTGGGTGTTTAGATTTTTACTTTATAAATTAATTTTTCACCTTTGTGCTCCACCTCATA
Organism: Vicugna pacos; assembly: GCF_048564905.1. Taxonomy (NCBI): domain Eukaryota; kingdom Metazoa; phylum Chordata; class Mammalia; order Artiodactyla; family Camelidae; genus Vicugna; species Vicugna pacos. The sequence goes on from NC_132988.1 coordinate 31,930,556, forward strand.
TTGACAGCACCCAAAATCACATAACATAATCTTGAATTTTCATGAGATAATCTTCGAAGCTGAAAAATAACTGTAATGATTTCCAATCCAGTGTATATTTAACCAGACATAAATTTTTTATTTCACTGAAAAAGTTATGAGATAATTTTTATTATTTTCTCACTTTCATTATAAAAGTTATATTTCCGTAATCTCATACATTTATTCACAGGAATCATTGTTGAAGACCCAACAAGGCACTGTTCTAGAATAAGAGGATTTTCATTGATGAACAAAAAATAAAATTCTTGCCTTGATGAAGTTTATATTCTAGTAAGTCTCTAACACTTGGAACAACAACAAGATTTAGGTACAGTTATCACCAACAATGGAAACAAAGTATATGAAATTAAAGGCCCCAACCGTATCTATTTAAAATAGCCCTGAAAACACGAGGTGATGTGGTAAATTCAAAATATGACAATATGCAGAATATAATTCAAAAAACATTATCTCATTATAGCTTTTACAGTGTAAGTTGAAAATATTTTATTCTATCATGTGTTGAGTAAGTATTTGTTGAATGCTTAACTGAATAGGTGGAAGATACATTGATACATTTTTCTACTGGTGTAGATACAGTGCTTCACCTCAGTCTGTTTCATCATCTGGAAATTAGTTAGAATGCCTATCTCGTATATTTTTTTCTTAAAAGTTATCTAAGATAATGTGAGTAGAGGTTCTAGTACAGTTGCCGTCCATAAATATTAATTCCTTTACTTCATTGTATACTTCTCTTTCCCTTTAAAGAACAACAAAAATTTAGTAATAGAATAGTGAAGTATGGAAATCAAGGATGAAATGGGAATGAGATTTTTATATACTCACTATAAAGCTTCTGACTGATAACTTTCAAGAGCATTAAATCATTTCACCTCATCCTGAGAGTTGCTGTTAATCTTCAGGGCATGTTAGAATCTCATTGTGAAACTTGGCTCCAAGTGCACTGGTTGCCCTAAAAATAAACTTGATATTACATTTCTATATATAATTGGCTCTAAAGTTTGGCTGGAGTTTCAAATAGTACAGGAAAAGAGGAGTCTAAGCTGCCAGTGAGATCATATCTATAGGCTGAGGAATCCTGTTACCATTTCCATCTGTGACCTTGGTTTCCATTTCATACTGAAGGTCCTGTGTGGCAAGCAGTAGAAAGGAAGAGACAATATAATGTTTAGATGTATTGAATATTGCAGCTATACCTGAAAAGTGTCTGAACACACAAGAACGTTATAGACCTTGGTGGACCTGTTTAGCTCTTCATATATATAAACAAATATCTGCCACATACCAACATTAAAGAGAGCATGGAATGGAGTATCACAAGATTTTAGAACACTTTATGTGTATGTGCGTGGAGACATAATTTATCAAGTTAACTACTAGCGTGATGCATTGCGCTTCACCTGACACACAGGCATGTAATAAATATTGTAGAAGGACAGACAGAAGGGAGGGAAGGAGGGAGGAATGAAGGAAGGAATGGGAAGAAGAAAGTTTAGGTTTTTTCAAGAAGAGTCTGATTTTTTAGAAATTTTTATCTTTTGCATTTTCATTTTACTTTTTAATTGAAGTATAATCAGTTTACAATGTTGTGTCAATTTCTGGTGTACAACATAATAGTCCAGTTATACATATGTGTAAGTCTTCTGTATAGTGAGCAATAAAAATATTTAGGTTTTTGCCTACCTGTATAATTCTGTGCACTCCTGATTAGAATTGAAAACATTTAAAGTTGATTATACTTCTCTAATATATTATTTAAGAATTCAGAGGAATGCAAACTTAAGACCCAAATTCTGTTTTGTGAGTCTACAGAAATAACCAGAAGCTCTTATCCCAAGGTCATAAATACTAACTCACCTGAAAATGTTAATGTCTTAATATTATTTGTGTCTAAGTTCTTGCCATTTTCCAATGGTCTTTTAGTTAATTATATTATAATTATAGTTAAAAGTTTACATTGGTACCTTTGTATAAATCCACATGGTCATCATGAATCCTTTAGGGTGCAGAATTCAGTAGGTGATCTTGTCTTTAAAACCTCTGTGACATCTCAGTAACTAAAATAATATTTTTCAGCAAATTCTATTTTAATTAAATTCTGTTAGTAAATTGACAATATGACTTCATAAATGATTATTATCAATCTACTCCAGGATGGTATAGAGTATTTTATCAATCAGGTTGTCAGCTGAAAGCAAGAATATTTGCTTGGTCTCTTTAAACAGAAAAGGAATTTACCAGAGAATATCTGAGCAGTTTACAGAATTGTTGAATTTTCTAGAGAGCTGGTTTAAGGGCAAACTTATAGGAAACATGCCATAAAACATTCACTGCTGATCCAGTTTGAGGAAAACACTGTCCTGCTGCTACACAGCAGGCAAGCTCCAGGGGAGACGCAGCCGTGGCCTCCCCGTGGATACCGTCTCTGCAAGGCAGGAGACTTTGCAAACTCTGAGACCCATCAATGCCTGTACTTCTGCTGCCACTGTAACCAGTCAAATGGATTAGGTCCTGTGTTTAATTCCCTCAATTACTTAAGAATTTAAAGATCCTAACAAGTAAGTCTGCTTGTTGTGTGTGAACTCGCCTACCCAGGAACTGGCTGGAAAGGAGGGGGATAAGTTTCTGATTTACCTTGAGCAAATGGGATCGTGAACCTAAGAATTCTTCAAATAAGGTTAGGATCTGTCAGCATGTTGGGCAACCAGGAAATATGATAAGTGATTTTTCTATAAATATTTGTATTTCCAGCTAGTATGTATTTTGATAATATGGATTTTGAGCAGGAATTTGATTAAGATGTGCCTTATATTTATAGTAGAAATTTACATTTTTGTCATATTTGGCAAAATCTAGGGCAAAAGGATTCTAAATTTTTTTTAAATTCAGAGTGCTCTGATGATTGATTTATCAAGGAAGATGATAACCTCATAGTCTACCACTTAAAATTCAGCACAAAATTGACCTATGTAATCATTATGATACTAAATCAAGAAGTAAAATAGTATATAAAGGAAAAGATAGTAAATTAATCAAGAAATCAAATGTTATATACTAGAGTCATTTGACAAATATTAACAGTACATTTAATTAAGATTAGAAAAATAAGGTCCAGTTGAAGAGTTACTACTTGAGATTATAAACAAAGTAAAGGATAGTCAATTGACTTTCAAGTATGCCAAAAAAATTCAATGAGGGAAGAATAATAGGTCTTTTCAACGAATGATTCTAGGACAACTGGACATCCACATGCAAAAGAAGTGAGACTCTTTCTTATGCTATACATAAAAATTTAACTCCAAATTGATTTTAGACCAACATGTAAGAACTGAAAATATGAAACAGTTAAAAGAAAGCATAGGAGTAAATCTTTGTGAACTTGCATTAGACAAAGCCTTGTTAGATACAGCACCTAAAGCATAAGCAAGGAAATAAAAATAGATGAATTGGAATTCAACAAAATTAAAAACATGTATGCTTTAAAAGACAACAGGAAAGTGAAGACAATTCACAGAATGTGAGAGAATGCTGAAAAAATTTTTGATAAGGGACTTGTATCCATATTATTTAAATAACTGTTACAATACAATAATAAAAACACAAATAATCCAGTTTTTTAAAGTACATAAAGTAGAAACGGACATTTCTCCAAAGAATATATACAAATGTCCAAAAAGCACATGAAAGGAAGCACAAGTTCATGACTCACTTGAATGCAACTCAAACCCACCATGAAACACTATTTCACACTCACTAGGTTGGCTACAACAAAAAGACAGATAATACCAAGTGTTTGTAAGAACTGGAGGAATTGGAGCTGTTATACATTGCAGATGAGAATATAACATGGTGCAGCCACTTTGGAGGAGAGTTTGGCAGTTCCTCAAAATGTTTAACATAGAATCACCATGTGATCCAGCAAGTCCACTTCGAGGTGTTTACCCAAGAAAACTGAAAAGACATGTCCACAGAGAAACTTGTGCACAGATGTTCATATCAGCATTATTTCTGAAAATAGCCAAGTTAGCTATTGACATTCAAATGTCAATCAGCTCAGGCGTATATAAATGAAATGTTGTATATGCATACAATGAAATATTGACCAATTAAAATGAAGTACTTTTATGCTCTCCAAAACAAATGAAGTTTGAAAACATGTTAAGTCAAAGAATTCAGTCACAAAGGACTATATAGTGTACAATTACATTTATATGAAATGTCTAGATTAGGAGACAGAAAGTAGAGTTTGCATAACTTTTGAAAATCCTAAAAACCATTGAATTGTACATTTTAATGAGTGAATTTTATGGCATGTGAATTACATCTCAATAAGGCTTTAAAAGTAAGTGTTAAACTTATTTTTGTTCTTTCAAAATACAAAACTTGGATATGACTCTGGGCATTTTTCTTAAATATTCTGTTAGGCAGAATATTTGTGGAGAAATGCCAGAGAAAATCATGTTATTTATTCAGACATTCCTTATTTCAAGTGTATAAAATGTCATCAAGTACAAATAAATAGCAGTAATAGTATACCTGAAGCCATGTTTTAATTTCCAAGGAGTGGAAAACACTAAGGAGATTACTGTAACTCAGCTTCTGCCAACAGTTTAAAGTACTTATAGCAGAAACTGTACCAGAAAAGTGACGAAATATAGTAAAAGCTAAAAAAAAAAGTTATACAAATATTGCTTTTCCCATCAAAAACCTATTGCATCTAAACAAATGTGGAAAGTTTTAAAACCTTTAAATGTGGTATCTATATATGCAGTGGAATATTATTTTGCCATTAAAAAGAATAAAATCTTGCCATTTGTGACAATGTGGATGGACCTACATGTTATTTATGCTGAGTAAAGTCTGACAGAGAAAGACAAATACTATACGATTTCACTTATACATAGAATCTAAAAAACAAAAATGAACAAACATAGTAAAAGAGAAACAGTTTTACATACTGAGAACAAACAGGTGGTCACCTGAAGGGAGGGGCAGTTGGGGAGGAAAGAAGTAGGTGAGGGAGATTAAGAGGTACAAACTTCCAGTTGCAAAATAAATGTCATGAGTATTAAATGTACACTGTGGGGAATATAGTCAATATCTGTAACAACAACAAAAAAAAAGCTTTACTGGTAATTTATGCTAGAACCTTGCTTTTACACATTACAAAAGCAGTAACACTCAAAATGTTCCCTCAATATTTTAATTATTATTTATTTTACAACAGAAATAAAATTGTTGACCCCATTAAAGTGTTTCCGTAACTGGAATCAATATTTCCCAAGAACTTTTAAAACACCTTATCATATTATTAACAAAATCCGCATTCATATTAAGCACTAGTATATCTGTGAAAATGTCTTTCTAAGAATCATTAGCTCCCAGAAATGTTAACTAAGGATTTAAATAGCTGATATGGATACATTTGTGAGAATTTTTGCAACAACAATGGCACCCCTGATAAGCAATCACCCATTCTAATTTGGTCCATGAACTGTTAAAGCTACTTCATTACCTTTACCATTCTGCTTCATGAACCTAAATAACATAAACCTACTTGCTGAATTGCCACCAATAAATCAAGGGCATATGTCATGAATGAATATACCACATGCACAATAGTGTGTGCATATTCCCACAAGGTCTCTAAAGAAAGTGTATATTGCATATGCTGCCTAGAGTGTCTCACTGTGTTAGAAAATGTAATGTATAGCTTATTTTGCTTTAATATCATGAAACTGTTACATAAGACAATTGCAGTTAAATTAAGACAAGGCATTTTATACACCTACTGTTTTCATTGTACAGTGGTAAGGGCAGAATTAATACTTTCAAAATATAAGGATATTACACCATTAGTTAAGAACAAATAATCAAGTAATTCATGTTATTTATAGTGGCTTACATATACTATAATGTTTTACATTCTTTTATATAGTAAGGAGGATTCTATTATAATACAGATTCATACAACTAACACCCATAGAAATTTTAACCTATTAGTTGAACATAATCTATTAGTAACAACTAAATATACCATACACGAGACATTCTTCAGAATAGACTACATACTAGGCATTTCAGTATCTTTGAAATAATCAAATTAATTATACAAGCACACAAAATATGTCCTCTTACCCATATATGAACATTAGAAAGAAATCTAGGAAATCCCCAGATATTTGAAAATATAGAGCATAATACTAAACAACTCATGATTCACAGAGTATGTCTCCAAATGAAACTGAACAATACTTTGGAATGAATAAAAATGTAAGTGCCACATTTTGAAATTTATGGAACTAAAGCAATATTTAGAGGAAAATTAATACTTCTAAATGCCTATATTAGAAGTATCTCATCCATATTAAGAAATTAGAGAAAAAGAAGAGTAAACTAAATCCAAAATAAGCAGAAGAAAGAAAATTATAACAATTAGAACAGTAATTGCTGAAATAGAAAAGACAGAAACAATAGAAAAAAATAAATAAAACCAACATGAGCTTTTTGTAAAGATGAACAAAACTGACAAACCTTTAGTCTGACCAAGAAAGAAAGATGTGTGATACAAATTACAAAAATCAAGAATGAGAGAGGGTACATCACTGCTGACCCTACAGAAGTTAAAGGATTGTATGGACAACTAATTAGCAAATTTAATAAAGTGGGAACATTTCTAGAAAGATTAAAAACTACCAAACCTGATTCAAGAAGAATATAAAAATTTGAATAGGTAATTAACCAGTAAGAAAACTGAATTAGTAACAAAAACTATATCCAGAATGAACTATGTAAAACGCACACCTAAAACCACACTTAATGGTGAAAAAGAAAAGCTCTCTCTCTCTTAAGAAAGGGAATGAAACAAGGATGTCCATTGTGCCCATTCTATTTAATATAATGCTAGAAGTTCTAAGCAATACAATAAGTTGCATGCACGTGTAAGAGGTAGGGCAGGAGAGAAAGAGAGAGAGATTAAAGGCATCTGGATTAGAAAGAAAAAAGTAAATCTGTCTTTTTTTGGGGGGGGGGTTGGAGTGCAAATTACATGATCTAATAGGCAGATAATTCAAGGAATACACCACACACGCACACACACACACACATCTTAGACATACACAAAAATACCTGAAAAATAATAAATTGGTCTACCTTATTAGCAGCATATAAGATCAATATTTTAAAATCATTCATATTTCTAAATCCTAGCAAGGAATAATCTGAAAATGAAATTAAAAATATCCCACTCACAGTAGTATCAAAAAGGATATAAATACTTAGAAATACATTTAACAAAGGAAATGCAAGATTTTTACACTGCATTCTATGAAATATTTCAGAAAGAAATTAAGATCTAATGGAGATATGATCTAATTTCATATATTGGAATAATATATTTTAGATGACAAGTCTCTGTAGGTCAATCTATTAATTCACTGAAATTCTTACCAAAATTCTAGCAGGCTTATTTTATAGAAATTTACCAGCTGGTCTTAAAATTTGTATGGAAATTAAAAGGGCCTAAAATAGCCAAAACAACATTTTTAAAACAAGAACAAAGTTGGAGAACTGACTTACTCCTCAATTTCAAAACTTAGTATGAAGCCACGGCAATAAACACAATGTGGTACTGGCATAGAATAGAAACAGAAACAAATCAAGCAGAATTGAGAATCCAGTAACAAATTTTACATTTATGGTTAATTGATTTCAAAAAAACTCTTCAAGACAAGGCAGTGGGAAATATTATTTTCAACAAATGATTCAGGGAAAATTGGATATCCAAATTAAAAAATAATCTAGACTTTTATCCCATAGCATATAGAAAAAATAGTTAATAGCATGAGCTAAATTAAGAGCTAAAAATACAAATTTAGATTAAAACATAGGAGAGTCTGCGTTTCTCCACACCCTCGCCAGCATTCATCATTGATGGACTTTTTCTTAAATTAATTTCTTATTGCAGGACAGTCTATTATAATGTGTCTATCTCTGGTGTAGAGCACAGTATCCCAGTCATGCATATACATACATATATTGATTTTCATATTTTTTGTATTAAAGGTTATTACAAGATATTGAACATAGTTCCTGGTGCTAGACAAAAGAAACTTTTCTTAAATCTATTTTTATATATAGTAGATAAGATTTATAACTCTCAAACTCCCAAATTTATCCCCTCCCACCCCCTTTCCCCGGTAAACATAAGACTGTTTACCAAGTCTGTGAGTCTGTTTCTGTTTTGAAGATGAGCTCACAGTGTTCCTTTGTTTTGTTTTTTTTTTTAGATACCACATGAGTGGTATCACATGGTATTCTTCTTTCTCTTTCTGGCTTACTTCACTTAGAATGACAATCTCTAGGTCCATCCCTGTTCCTGTAAATAGCATTATTTTTTATGGCTGAGTAGTATTCCATTGTATAAGTACACCACAGCTTCTTTATCCAGTCATCTGTCGATGGACATTTAGGTTGGTTCCATGTCTTGGCTATTGTAAATAGTACTGCTGTGAACACTGGGGATTTTGAATTAAGGTTCCCTCTGGATATATGCCCAGGAGTAGGATTGCTGGATCATACGGTAAGTCTGTTTTTAGTCTTTTGAGGAATCCCCATACTGTTTGTCATAATGGCTGCACCAAACTACATTCCCACCAACAGTGTAGTAGGGTTCCCTTTTGTCCACAGCCTCTCCAGTGTTTATCTTTTGTGGACTTCTGAATGATGGCTATTCTGACTGGTGTGAGGTGATACCTCATTGTAGTTTTGATTTGCATTTCTCTGGTAATTAGCAATATGGAGCATTTTTTCATGTGCCTGTTGACCATTTGTATGTCTTCATTGGAGAATTGCCTGTTTATGTCTTCTGTCCATTTTTGGATTAGGTTATTTGTTTTTTGTTATTAAGTTGTATGAGCTGTTTATATATCCTGGAAATTAAACCTTTGTCAGTCACCTCATTTGCTAATATTTTCTCCCATTCCATAGGTTGTCATTTTGTTTTACTTATGTTTTCCTTTGCTGTGCAAAAGCTTGTAAGTTTAATTAGGTCAGATTTGTTTATTTTTGCTTTTATTTCTATTGCTGAGTAAACATAGGAGAAAATCTTCATGAAATTTGGCCAGTCAAGGGCTCTTAGATACGGTACCAAAAACAAGATTCCTAAGGGAAAAAATAAAATAAATTGACTTTGTCATAATTGGAAACTTCTGCATTTCAAAAGACACCATCAAGAAAATTAAGACAAGCATACACTGGGGGAAATACTTGCAAATTACACATCTGATAAAGAATTTGAATTTAGAAAATATGAACAAGACTTGGCATGATAATGTGACAAACTGTTAGAAAATGTTCAAGTTATTTAAAGGTAGATTTTATTAAAGAAGAAATAAAAATGGCTAATAAGCATAGGAAAAGTTATTCGAAATTCTTAGCCATTGGAGAAATGCCAGTACCACAATGAGATACTACTTCAGCTACTCACTAGAAAACCTGTACTAAACATGAACAGTACCAGGTGTTGGCAAGGCTGTGGAACAACTGGAACCTTGTACATTGCTGAGGATAATGTTAAATGACACAGCCACTTTAGAAAAATAGTTCAGCAGTTTCTGAAAATGTTAAAATATGCTTTCTATACAACCCGGTAATTCCACTCCTAGGAATCTAACCAAGTAAACTAAAAAAAAAAAATATATATATATATATATAATTATATATATTATATACATATAATATATATAATAAATAATATATATATATATATAGTCCACATGAGATTTGTAGGTAAATGTTCATAGCAGCATTACTCATAGGAGCCAAACCAGGAAATTCTCCAAATGTCTATCAGATTGTGCACAGAGAAACAAATGTGGTATATCAATATAATAGAACTACTTATCAATAAAAGGTAAACTATTGATAAATGCCACAATGTGAATGAATCTCAAAAATCAAATAATAAATATTTTATCAGTAAAAGAAGCCAGATGCAAAAGACCACATGTTGCTTTGATTCCAATAATATGAAATATACAGAAAAAGCAAATTTAGTCAGAAAGCAGATTAGTGGTTATCTAGGGCTGCAGTTAGGAAAGGATTAACTGCATACAGGTACAAGGTAACTATTTGGGGTGGTGGAAATGTTCTAACAGATGTCAGTGATGGTTGCTGCATTCAGTTGTTTTGTTGAAACCACTGGATTGTGCATTTACAATGCAAAATATATTTTATAGTACATTAATTATCCCTCAATAAAACTTGGGGTTGGGTGAAGCAACTGCAGTATGAAAAACTCTTTGTCATTTAATTCCTACAAATTTGAGGATTGCCTTGCATCAGATCAATTCTTATTATATGTCAGTTCCTGAAATAATTCCTATTGCTACAGGGAAGAAAGAAGCTGGTCAGCTAGATTTGGGTCATGTGACAAACGCTGCATCTGGAGCCTTTGGTCATTCTGTTCTATCAATAGGAAAATTGTGCGGAAGTTAAGTCACCAAAGGGAATTACTAGAAGGAGAATAGATAGATGCCAGGCGGGCAGAACAATAGTAAAAAGAGGAGAGAAAGGGCAAGTATACCACCATTTCCAAGGGATTGTAAAGTTCAGCTTTAATTGAAGCTGAGTACTTCCTTTTGTCAGGCTAAGATAGAAGCCAAAATATTAGAAGCCAGTATTGGGTACCAGAAGCAAAGAGAAGTAGGGATGTCATCAGTGGGTCTGAAATCTTCGCATTCAGTATACAGAGAAGACTGGGATTCCTGGACTTCTCTTCATTGCATGCAGGTCTTGGGGTGCACAGACAGGTCAGTTCCTAGGCTGGGCATCTGTAGCTTTAGCATGATCCACAGTCCTGGAACAAAAACCATCTGGGGAAAAGTTTTTTCCTTTTTAAGTTAAGATAAAATTAGCCTCTAACAATGAAAGAAGGCAGAGAGAAAATGCGGTTATATTTTATTCTTAATTGTAGTTGAACATCATTTAACCTTGTTCTCTTTTTTCTTTAAATATTTTTTATTGAGTTATAGTCATTTTACAATGTTGTGTTAAATTCCAGTGTAGAGCACAATTTTTCAGTTATACATGAACATATATATATTCATTGTCACATTTTTTTTTTGCTGTAAGCTACCACAAGATCTTGTATATATTTCCCTGTGCTATACCGTATAATCTTGTTTATCTAATCTATATATGCCTGTCAGTATCTACAAATTTTGAACTTCCAGTCTGTCCCTTCCCACGTCCCCCACTTGGCAACCACAAGTTTGTATTCTATGTCTATGAGTCTGTTTCTGTTTTGTATTTATGGTTTTTTTTTTTTTTTAGATTCCACATATGAGTGATCTCATATGGTATTTTTCTTTCTCTTTCTAGCTTACTTCACTTATCTCCAGGAACATGCATGTTGCTGCAAATGGCGTCATGTTGTCCGTTTATATGGCTGAATAGCATTCCATTGTATAAATATACTACCTCTTCTTTATTCAGTCATCTGTTGATGGACATTTAGGCTGTTTCTATGTCTTGGCTTTTGTAAATAGTGCTGCTATGAACATTGGAGTGCAGTTGTCATTTTGAAGCAGGGTTCCTTCTGGATATATGCCCAGGAGCAGGATTCCTGGGTCAAATGGTAAGTCTATTTCCTAGTCTTTTGAGGAATCTCCATACTGTTTTCCATAGTGGTTGCACCAAACTGCATCCCCACCAGCAGTGCAGGAGGGTTCCCCTTTCTCCACAGCCTCTCCAGCATTTGTCATTTGTGGACTTTTGAATAATGGCCATTCTGACTGGTGTGAGTTGATACCTCATTGTAGTTTTGATTTGCGTTTCTCTGATAATTAGTGATTTTGAGCATTTTTTCATGTGCCTATTGATCATTTGTATGTCTTCCTTGGGGAATTGTTTGTTTAGGTCTTCTGCCCATTTTTGGATTGGGTTGTTTGTTTTTTTCTTATTAAGTCATATGAGCTGCTTATATATTCTGGAGATCAAGCCTTTGTCAGTTTCATTTGCATAACCTTTTTCTCTTTAAAGGCAGCTGGAGTAAATTCCAATGCTCTTAACATGTCTTTGACAAAGGACTAGATGTTTTTTCAGGGCAAAGTTGAAAAATAAATCAGTGAACTGGAGATCATTTCCGTGATCTGTCTCTGCCATGTGCTAACTCTGTTATGGCACTAACATGCCATTTAATGTATCTGAGCTTTAGTTTGCTCATTATACATTTATTAATGCAGTATTTTTTCGACCTTCTTTACAAGAAGTGAGAGACTATATGAAATCCCACAGTGAACTGCAAAGCTCTTTAGAAATTAAAGGTTTATTTTATTTAACTTGAACATAAATCCATACATTTATTCTCCCTAGAAAGCATGCTAACTTTTTAACATATATTGTAATACCTCTGAAACAACCTCTAAATATATACTGTAGAAATCCTGCTCAAAAATGCCACGTGTTTTTTCAAGAGTGAAAAAAACTTGAATATCCTATTGAGTGTGTAGTTTTTTTTTTTAAATAATTTGCCTGTCAGAATATATTTCTTACCGGTTTTACTTTAAATTACTAAAATTTTTATTTTAGAAATATAGCAAAAATAGTACAGAGTTTCCATTTACACCATATATAGTTTCCCCTATTTTTAACATCTGATATCAGTACGGTGTATTTGCCACAATCAAATAAGTAGTACTGGTTCAGTATTATTAACTAACGTCCACACTTTATTCAGATTTCCTTAGTTTTTGCCTGGTATTCCTTTTTTGTTCTAAGATTTCGTCTAGGATTCACACTACATTTAGTTCTTGTTTTTTGATGACCTTACCAGTTTGAAGGCCTACTGGTCAGTTATTTTATAGAATGTCTCTCAACTAAGATTTGTCTTATTTTTCCTCATGATTATGCTAGGTTATGAGTTTGGGGAAGGAAGACCACAAACTAACATGCCATTTTAATCATATCATATCAAGTGTATATACTATCAATATGGCTTGTAATATTGATACCAATCTTGACAAGCTGGTTGAGGTGTTGTTAGCTTTCACTATTATATAGTTACTCTTGTATCCTCCCTTTCCATACTGTGATCTTTGGGCATCAGTCACTATGTGTAGCTCAAGCTTAAAGAAGGGGCAATTATACTTCACCTCCATGAGCATAAAATTTCATAAATTATTTATAATTCTTTGGCATGGGAGATTTGTCTGTTGCCTATGTATTTATTTATTCAATCATTTGTATCAGTTGAAATCTAAGTATGTATTTTAAACTTTGAGCTATAATCCAGTAATGTTTTACTTATTTTGTTGCACAAATTATTCCATCTTTGGCCATCTGGAAGCTCTTTTAATGAATCTTGCTTTCCTTTGACATACCTCTATGATTGTACAGTTTGCTTACTTTGAACACTTCCTTACTTTCTGGCCGTACACAATTTTGAGGCTCATCCTGTGTATTTCCTGCCCTAGTCCTAGAATCAACCATTTCTCCAAGAAGTCATGGTTCTTTTTATTGGAGAATGGTATTAAAAGGTAGGTGTGGTCTCTGCTGTTATGAGTTCTTGCTTTTGGGTCTCTCAGCTGGCAAAGCAGGGAAATGGATGTGTGTGTACTCACCCGTGTATATACATATCTCTATAAATATTTCTGTATGTAACCAGCTATATTTATATTAAGCTGAACATGAGTTCATACTGATGTCTATACCTCTAATCCATTACCACATGGATCATCCCAGCCTCTTCCCTTTGCTTAAATATTGCCTCCCATGCCAACAGTGAGAAATCTGAATCCCTTCATTTGCCATAGATTTACTAAATTGTTCAATCCCAGTGTAAATATGTCTGTCTTACGATCCTCTGACCTCCTAAGTGATTGTTTTTTAAAATTTGCATTGTTAAGTTTTACTCTTTATGTCACTGAGTTCTATGGGTTTTGATAGATTTTTGACAGTATCATTAATCTTGTTTTCTTTCAATCTTTTAATTATTTCACTTCTGTTTTCATTCTGGCCATTGACTTTGAAATTTATCCTTCTAAATATATTTTTTAAATTTTTTTATTGAATGAAAGAATCTTTAAACTCTAGTGTTTTACAAATTTCAAAAGTTTCACACATATGATTTCATATAATCCAATAATAAACCCTTTTTCCTCCCTACCCCTTTACTGTCCCTCCCCTTCCCTCTCCCCACTTGTATCTCCTAGTTTGTTCTCTGTATCTGGAGTCTGTCTCTTGTTAAATTCACTAGTTATATTTTTTAGATTGCACTTGTAAGTGATATCATACATAATTAGTCTTTCTGTCTCACTTATTTCACTTAGCATAATGTCCTCCAAGTTCATCCATGTTGCTGCAAAAGGCAAAATGTCATTCTTTTTTATGGCTGAGTAGTAGCCCATTGTATATATGTATGTGTATATATATAATATATATATGTGTATGTGTGTGTACATATATATACTCACATCTTCTTTGCCATTCATCTGTTGATGGATATGATGGACACTTAGGTTGCTTCCATACCTTGGCAACTATAAATAGTGCTGTGATGAATATTGAGGTGCATGTATCTTTTTGAATTAGTGTCTTTGTTTTTTTCAGGTATATAACCAGAAGTAGGATTGCTGGATCATATGGTAGTTCTATTTTTAGTTTTTTGAGACCATACTGTTTTCCATACTGTTTTCCACAGTGGCTGCACCAAATTATATTCCCACCAGCAGCATATGAGGGATCCCTTTTCTCCAGATCTTAGCCTTGTTATTTCTGGTCTTTTTAATGACAGTCATCCTGACAGGAGTGAGGTGATATCTCATTGTGGTTTTGATTTGCATTTACCTGATGATAAGTGATGTTGAGTGTCTTTCCATGTACCTGTTAGCCATCTGCTTTTCCTTTTTTGAAAAGTGTCTATTCAGTTCTGTCCATTTTTCAATCAGATATCTTTTTTTTTTGATGTTGAGTTGTGTGAGCTATTTATATATGTTGGATATTAACCCTTTATCAGTCATAACATTTGCAAATGTCTTCTCCCATTCAGTAGGTTGTTTTATAGTTTTGTCAGTGGTTTCCTTTGCTATGCAAAAGCTTTTAAGTTCAGTTAGGTCCCATTTGTTTATTTTTGGTTTTGTTTCCTTTGCTTTAGGAGACAGATACAAAGAAATATTGCTATGATTTGTGCCAAAAACTTAACTGCCTTTGTTTTCCTCTAGAATTTTTATGGTATCTATGTTTTTATCTTTATGGAGTCTTACATTTAAGTTTTTTATCCATTTTGAGTTTATTTTTGTGTATAGTATTAGGGAATGTTCTAACTTAATTCTTTGAAATGTAGCTGTCTTGTTTTTACCACAGCACTTATTGAAGAGATTGTGTTTTCTCTATTAGATATTCTTGCCTTCTTTGTCATAGATTAATTGAGCATTAAGTATGTGGGTTAATTTCTGGGCTCTCTACTCTGTTTCATTGATCAATGTGTCTGTTTTTGTGCCAGTACCATTCTGTTTGGATTACTGTAGCTCTATAGAATAGTCTGAAGTCAGGGAGTATGACTCCTCCCGGTCTGTTCTTTTCACATAGCAAGTATTATGGCCAAGAAATATAATGACCAGAAGATTCCAACTTTCTTCTCTGGCTAGAGGGTGTACCTAAAATAAGTAAAATAAAGAAATTTACTAGAAGAATTGGGCAGCAGAGAGTAACAGAGAGTTAAGGGGGCATCTGGAGAAGGAGAAGGGTATTGAGAATCAGTACACTGAAAGAGAAAATGGGAAAACAAGTTTGGCTGTCAATTTAATAGACTTTATGTAGGATATACTTGAAGATTTTACTAGGTAAGACAGGATGGAACAAGCCCAGAGCAAACTCAGTTTACCAAGTGAGGTTCAAATTTGTTTTGGTTCCATGCCCCTCTTACCAGAATTAAACATTCTGCTGCTCCCAGACAACATTAGACAGAAAACTAATGATATATAAATTCTAAATGCAATTTTGCTTATACTGTGCTAGGTGACTTCTTGTTGCATTATCTATGTGGGAAAACTATGGAATGTATATACTTCATGTAGTGCTGTATAAAGAAGATAGATTCATCCTTATATAGCAATATTTGAATTAATCTGAAAAAAACCATGAGAATCTTGAATTAGAGGCTCATGAATATCATCAAATGATTAATTTAAATTTTTGTCATAGATCCTTGTTATATATCTAATCATCAAGTGGCATTACAGAAGGTGAAGTTTCATGGATGGATAAACATTATGAAACGTGCAGTCAGTTCAGCCAAAGCAAGCAAACCTTACTTAGAGTTGAGTAATATGTTTTTATATGGAAAAGCACTGAGTAAACTCTAAGAGGAGGTAGTTGGCTTAATTACTAAAATAATTAATTTGTTGGAAAAACTAAATGAATTATAAACAAAGCGAAAGACAAATCTTAAGGGTGAGTAGCAGTGGAATGATAGAGAAGGAAAAGGAGTGAATAAAAGAATGAGTCACTTTGAAAATATGCTTTTTACTGATGCAGCATTTTAAAAAACCCAATCTCTGCTCCAAAGTTATTCTCCTTACGTGTTTTAGTAAAGCTATTTTGAAGGCAACATTTGTTTTCTTTATTCATAATTTACAATACTAGTACTAATAATTTATTGAGCAGTTACTATGAGCCAGGCATTGTGTTAATCTCTCTAGACATTACTTCACTGAAGTCCTCCCAAGGATCTTGTGAGGCTGGTATAATTGTCTCCAGACATGTCCAGACGCAGACACCAAGGCTTAACAAGTTTCCATGTTTGAGGTTCATGTTCACATAAGGAGAAAAATCAAATTCAGTAATTATTTAAACCAAAGTTTTACTACAAAATTCAATTCTAAATACTGTATTCATAGCTTATTTTGAATTTGAGAAAAATAATGTTATAGTCTGCTTCTGGGAGAGGGGGCGCCTGCATTATAACAGCACCCACAGTGACTCTTACTGCTCCTGTGTGGCTTATTTAGGAATCATTTAAATATTTAACCTATCTGTTAGGTATACTTAATATAGATACCTTTTACTCATATGAGTTAGTCATTTTAATGGTGGTAAGTACTGAGGTCTAGAGAAATAAAACTCAAAGAATCCACTGTGTTTACTTATGCATATAAAATATGAAAGCATACATCTGAGGTGTACAAATGCATAAAATATTATTTCAAAATGTATTTAAAATAAGATCTTGCACTTGATGTAAGAACAACATTCCAATCTCTCTCTTTGAATTGTGTCATCTATATTGCAACAAGAAATTTTTGGAATCTCAATTTTATTTAATGTAGGTCACATTTTTCTTCCAGTTCTAGAAAATCAGTGTGGCAGACTGTTGGAGCCATTGACAACTTTTCAAGCTAGCACACTGAATTCAAAAATTACCATCTGATAGGTGTAGCCATAGTGATAAATTTGTCACAATCTTACGTTCTTTCCAACGTGGTTTAACAGTTTGGAATTCATTCTAGAACATATTCTGCAGTATTTATATTTCTGCCAATGTAAATTAAAAAAAAAACTGTCATCCTTTTGACATGTAATTTTCCTCATAGTAGCTCAGACTTTGTATTTGTTTCTGGAACTTGCTGCAACCTCAATATTGGCCTGGAGGATATGAGGGTTGGTAGGAATCTATCCTGAGTAAAATTTTCATCTCCTTGAAAGAAGAATGATCAAAGCCTGCATTCAGTGATCTTCATATAAAGCAGGATTAAACTCATTAGATGGGGAAAATTATTCCTTCTGTTAGTAAGCAAACAACAGCTTCAGTAAGGGATTCCAGAGACTTAGACTCACCCAAATCCACCATAATTTGTCTACTCTTGTATTCAGATTCCCACTCTTCCAGCCAGGTTCCCAGCTTCAACACTGAAAACCTGCTGAACCTGTGATGTTAACTTAATTTTTTTTTTAAACTGAAGTACAGACAATTACAGTGTGTCTTTCTCTGGTGTACAGCACAATATTCCAGTCATGCATACACATACATATATTTGTTTTCATTTTTTTTCCATTACAGATTATTACAAGATACTGAACATAGTAACTTACTTTTTAATGCTGTAAACCATTGAATCAAACTCAGTATCTGGTTTTCAGATTCATTGATTCAGGGTGACAGTTCCACCAAGGTCACAGAAGCTTTATATAAAGGTGCTCTAATTGTGCCTTGAATGAATAATTTAAAATCCTGAACTTGTCATTTTGAAGCTCCCCAGTGCAGTCAGAATTCTAGCCTGGAGCGTCTGTGGGTAAAATATATCAACCAAAACAAAATGTACATTTTATAATATATAAAGTATATAAGCACACTAATCCCATTAGATTAGGGCCTCACACTTATGACCTCATTAACATTTACCCCTCAAATTATCTCCAAATACCGTCCTATTGGAGGTTAAGGTTTCAACAGATGGATTTGGAAGAAGTGAAGGCCACAATTGAGTCCGTATCATAGGATTTCTTTGAAGATTAAATGAGATCATTCATGCTAAGTATTAAATCTAGTAAGAGCTCAGTGTCTATTTTCATTGTTATGCTGCTGTTGTGAGTACAGAGCACCATCTGAAACAGGCCAGCCAGGTCTACTGCTTGATACCCACTGTGGATGGAGTTTACTGACTTAGGGACAAGGGAAGGAAGACATGGTGCTGCCATGCAATAGCAGACCCAACTTTCAACAGATTTGCCAGAAAAATTTACATATAACATTTCCTCATTTCTCCAACTGAGATAATAAAAAACAAACCCTCCTACCTTCCCACTTTCTTTTTAAGGAAAGGAAAAAGTATGCAAAATTGTAGGATGCCAGAATACTAGGCGAGCCTGACTAAAAAGAGAGATCCCTCCAGTCTTAAGTTTCAACCACCTACAAACGTAGCATTTGGCAAATGGCTGTGAAAAATGTGTCCTTCTGCATTTGGGTCTCTGAGTCCCCATTTGATGTTTTATCTACACCTCTATAATCTACAAACACACAGACACCACCGTGCTAGTAAAACAAAAATGGAATGACCCTAGGAAATAATAATAAATAGATATTTCAAATCACTGAGGGAAGAATAACAATTTAATAAATTAAATAAATGGTTTTAGGATAACTAATCTGCATTCCAAACAAAAAATTGATTAAGTTAAATGTGTGTTATATACCATACAAAAATGAAGTCCACACAGTATTAAAGAGCTAAGTACAAAAAATAAAAGTAGGAAATACAGAATCTTTATGATTTTGGGATGAAGGAAGCCTTTCAAAAAAAGTCAAGAGGAAACCCAAACCAACTAATTGGTACTGTAATCTAAAGTATGAATAAACAACGAAATATTGACCAGCATATTAGGAAAGCCATCCGCTACAGAGAGAAGGACCCAAAAAGGCAAAAAAAAAAAAAATCCCTGCAAGAAGCAATAATTGGTGAAAATAATCTACAAATTAAAAAATAAATCTAAAACTCTTTGAGTATACTCAGAGATTAGAGAAGCTGTTGTATTTGCCAAATGATACCTCTTAAGATGCTATTAAAAAAAAGTTTGAGAACTTTAAGGCCAAAGAGAAGCCAACCAACAGATAAGACTTCTCTGTGCAGTCAAGACTTTCATGTTATCTTTTCATTGTCTGTCTATCCAGTATGAGCTGATAGCCGAGGATCATTGGGCATTTGAAGGAGGGCCGTATATGACCATCAAGGGTCATAGGGCCGACTGGGCTGTAATGAATGCCAGGTCTTAGATTCCATACATAGGCTGACTTGCTTACTCTGCACACGTCACTTCCACAGGGACTCAAGTCGATCCAAGTCAGTTTTGTCAGGCTAACTGCTTGTCAGTTGGATGCCTTAACTTGGGCATGCAGATTGTGAAACATCTCACATCCAGTCTACCTTTTGCACAGTTCACTAACACATTCAAATAACTAGACAATGACTAAAATCTCCTTAATGCTTTTCTTCTGTTCTACATGCAAATTTTATATTTAGTCCTTTGTTTCACTCTCCTCAAGCCTCACTTTAATGCCCATGTTAGAAGTATCATACTAAGGTGTGGAGTAGTATCTGGCAATGATTGAATTGTTGGCTTCCTCATTCAACCCACGTTAGATTGTTGAGGGTAAACGTGATACTGTTGGTGGCAAAGTGTAGTCAGGAGAAAAAGAACAGGTTTCAAAGGAAAGGCAGTAATTCTTAAAATGTTGGCTTGGGGCCCTTGATTTTAAACTTATAACACTGTCAATATCTTTATTCCCCTATTAGTACTAACCAAGATGTTTTGAACAACATTAATATGTATTATTTTGATCTAAAATAGTGTCATATTTTGAGTTACATATATTTAAAATCTATTTAATGTCATTCCAAAAATAGATACTTTGCACATGTACTTTAAGTGATTCAGAAATGCTGACTTTTGCCATGCCATTTTGTGCTTTTAATTCTATTTTATGAATGTTTACTTTTAATATTCTCCCCTTTTCCCCCCCGTAGACCCATGTTGCTGAGTTTATTGCTGAATGATTTCCTCCATTTATATAAATTCCCAATCCACCTAGCTACATTTCTGTTACTCCTTTCTTCCTCTCCTGTGCTCTGAATGCTTCCACCTCTTTTCCCAGACCACTGCTTTCACTACCTCACTAGAATTTCAAGCCAACATATGACTCAGCAGTGAAATTGTACCCATTTACTATTTCCATTATTAATACACTTGAGAACAAAAATATATTTGGATGGAACAACACACTTTATGTAGAGAACACACAAATACTATGGACAATGTCAAATTGCACATAATTGCAAACATCACTTGAGAAATTACCTTGAAAATATGTTGGTTTTCTGTACAGCTTTCTCTTCTTGAGTAAATATGGTAAATAAAATACCCAATGAGGAAATACAAGGCTATTAATTTTAGTTAAAAAAAATAAAAGGTTTATGTAATGGTATGAATTGTTTAAAGAACAGGAAAGGTCATTTCTTTTGTTAATTATGTAGATTTTGACGGGAAATACTGTGAGTACACAGTATGTATAAAATATTTAGAATGTTGCCAGGCTTAACTACAGGGGGCACCACTCACATGGACTATGATAAGAGTGGACCACTTAATGTTTGTACAATGCATAGCCAGGATAACTATATATATAGCATTCCTATATCCGCCAGGCTTAAGTACAGAATGTATCAACAATCCATTTTTTAACATTGATGTATGTTTGTCTAATTAATGCACTACAATCTGATACACTATCAGATGTTTTCTTTCTGCATATATGAACAGCTTGCTCAAATCAAATCAAATAATGTGAAACATTTGGGAGCAAAATGTTATTTATCTAAAAAAATTATAAACAAATGCTTACAGAAGTGATAATATTAAATCATTTTTAGATTTTTAAAAACTAGTTTTGAATAGGTAGAAACCTCTTTTTATCTCTTACTGGGAAAATGTTTATATGTATTCCCATTCCACTGAAGTTAAAATGAACTAATCTAATACAGATAATATTTAGAATGGGGTAAGTACTTTTGAAAGATTTTCCATTGAGGAAAACAGAATAAAGTGCATTAGTCGTAGAGATACAGTGTGACCAGATACAAACATATCTAGCACCCAAAAAGAATCCCTGTCCCAGTTAATATCTACCCAGGCCCAGAATCCTCTCAGAACCCTCTGCAGAGATAACTATTCTGACTTTATCACTATCAAGTTATTTTTTTCTGTTCTTATAAAATTATCAAATATGTACAGTAAATAGGCTTTTGTGCCTCATTTTCTTTTCACAAAACATGATTTCTGTGAGATCCATTCCTGTGGTCACTTGCATAATTCATTCTTTGTTATTACCATGTATATATATAGTCCAATATTACACCATAACTGATTCTAACTTTCATTTCTTTTTTAGCTGAAGTATAGTCAGTTACAGTGTGACAATTTCTGGTGCAGAGCCATAATGTCCCAGTCATGCATATACATACATATATTTGTTTTCATATTCTTTTTCATTAAAGTTATTACAAAATACTGAATATAGTTCCCTGTGCTATAGAGAAGAAATTGAATATATATAGTGGCTAACATTTGCAAATCTCAAACTCCCAAATTTATCCCTTCCTACCTCCTTTCCCTGGTAACCATAAGATTGTCTGTGAGTCTGTTTGTTTTGTAGATGAGTTCATTAATGTCCTTTTTTTCCTTTTTTTTTAGATCCCAAATATGAGTGATATCATATGGCATTTTTCATTCTCTTTCTAGCTTACTTCACTTAGAATGATGATCTCTAGGTCCATCCATGTTGCTGCTAACGGCATTATTTTATTTTTTATGGCTGAGTAGTATTCCATTGTATAAATGATCAGCATTTAGGTTGTTTTCATGTCTTGGCTATCGTAAATAGTGCTGCTATGAACATTGGAGTACATGTATCTTTTCAAATTCGAGTTCCCTCTGGATATATGCCCAGGAGTGGGATTTCTGGATCATATGGCAAATCTATTTTTATTCTTTTGAGGAATCTCCATACTGTTTTCCATAATGGCTGCACCAAACTACATTCCCACCAGCAGTGTAGGAGGGTTCCCTTTTCTTCACATCCTCTCCAGCATTTATTGCTGGTGGACTTTGGAATGATGGCCATACTGACTATTGTAAAGTGATACCTCATTGTAGTTTTGATTTGTGTTTCTCTGCTAATTGGCAATATTGAGTATTTTTTTCATGTGCTTTTTGGCCATGCGTATGTTTTCATTGGAGAATTGCTTGTTTATTTAGGTCTTCTGCCTAATTTTGGATTGAGCTTTTTTTTGTTGTTGTTGTTGTTACTAAGTTGTATGAATTGTTTATATATTCTGGAAATTAAACCTTTATCAGTCACATTTGCAAATATTTTCTCTCATTCCGTAGGTTCTCTTTTTGTTTTGCTTATGGTTTCCTTTGCTGTGCAAAAGCTTATAAGTTTAGTTAGGTCCCATTTGCTAATTAATTTTTTTCTTTTATTTCTATTGCCTGGTAGACTGTTCTAGGAAAACATTGCTGAGGTTTATTGTGTCTTATCTTATATTTAAATCTTTAAGCTGTTTTGAGTTTATTTTGTGTATGGTCTCAGGGAGTGTTTTCTTTGAAAATGAATATGAAATTAGAACCACTAGAAAAAGTATAAGCATCAAAGTGATATACCCTTTAATTGCACTAAGAATAAGTATGGTTTACTTTTCACCATGTAATGCAATCTTCATTCTTATGATGAGTAAAATTTTACATTTCTTAAAACTCTTGACCTGAGAAGTTATTCTATTCTACATAGCCTAATGATAACAAAACTAGTATACACCATGTATGTGAATTGTAGAAAATGTGTGCAGACATGTGTGGTGATGACCTAGGAAGTAAAAAGCTAATTAAAATTAAATCAGCTATATATTTCATAGCCTGTAGGTATTAAGCATATGGAACGTATTACGCATAGGTTTAGATCTGCACTGGCTCTGCTCTAGTCACGGGTGAAATTCTTGCTGTGACTTTTCATCTAAACTCTACAGCGTATCTATACTAACACTTCACTAACACACCATTTTTCTTACATTATTCTAGTTATTTTATTTGACCACATTGTTCATGTTGAAATTAACACAGGAAGATCGCCAGTCCTCTAAGAAGAAACTGTGGATTCAGCACACAAACCAATATTCCAGCGACATTTTTAGGTTTTATCAAAAAAAAAAAACTTGGAAAACACTTTATTTCCTTAATAATTATGATCAAACAGATGGTCCCTATTGTGTGGGAAGAAGGCTTTTTTTTTTTCACTGCAGCACTTCATTTATTGTGAATACATCCTGTCTTGTTTGCATTCACTACCCATAGTTATCATTTCATTTCATTAAGCTGCCAAAAACCCAATGGACTTTCTTAATGTCAGAAACATATTTTGAATAAACTTTAAAAACTGGAATACTTCCATTTTCAACAACTAATACTTAATAAACAGTCACTTAATTAAATAAGGCTTACTAGGCAACTGGGTGGAAAGTTGGTGATACAAACGTGAATGCATGACAATCCCTATCTTCAAACGGCTTGTTACATCACTCATTGGTATGATTTCAGCATACAGGTTGTTGTTGACAAGTTTATATATACAAATTTTAAGTGATGGACTGTCTTTTTGTTGACGTAAAAGATAGAATAACGTGTAAGCTTACCTTGTCAGTGCATGCCCCTTGTCCAAGTATCGGGATACTAAGAAAAAAAAAAACAGTAACAATATGACATCATGTTTTCTCCTTTTTTGGTCTTACCCACTTTTTATAGTTTTAATAGATTCATTACCTTGGTATTAAAATCATAGGAACACAGATAATTCATACTAACCAAATGTATATAATTAATATCATTCTGTTACTCTCTGCTCATTTTTCTATATTGGTATGAAGGGTGTGGAACGTAGGAGGAGTAAAGAGTGTTGGTCAGAGGTGCACACCCAGGGTGAAGGGGAAGACAAACTTTCCATCATTAAACAGATGAATCCTTTATTTTCTCTTTTCTGTAGCCATCTATCATTACGCCAAATATAACTGTCTATTAAAACCTATAAGCACACTAAGTTATAAATAGTGACCAGGTGTGTACAGTAATTAATTTCATAGTCATTCCACTGTACCTAGGTGTACGTGTACTTTCTAAGAGAATGAATTCATATAAATCCTTGTAAACTGAGTGAATATCATCATGAATTAAATGCTTATAAAATATTCCCTAAGTGAATCAAAGCAAATAAAATACAATATTTACCATTCTTATTTATATATACAATTGATTCTCATTTTTCATGGATTCTGTATTTACAGATTTGCCTACTCACCAAAATTTACCTTGAACCCCAGTCAGTACTTCTGGAGCCTTTATGATCATTTACAGACACGTACAGAGCAGTGAACACTTTGAGCCAGCTGACGTGCACATCCTCAGCCAAGGTCAAGTGAGGTGACACACTGCCATGTTATTTCAGCTCTTCTACTTAAACAAATGTTCTTCTTGTGGTCTACTTGGCACATTTTTTCCTTTTGCATTTGTATGCTTTTGTTGGTGATTTCACTGTTTAAATGGCCCCCAACCATAGTGATGAAGTGCTGTCTCGTGTTTCTAAGCACAAGAAGTCAGTGACGTGTCTTATGGAGAAGATTCATGTTAGATAAACTTCATCCAGGCTTGATTTAGACTGCTGTTGACCATGAGTTCAGTGTTAATGAATCAATAATAGGGTACATCCAGAAAAAGAAAAAGCAAATTTGTTTATCTGTATGTGAGGCCATGCCAGAAGTGCTAAGTAACATCTGTAGTGTGGGATGAAGCTATGGAAATGATGAAAAAGAAGCTAAGATTGTGGATTCATGAGATGATGATTGATAATAAAGTGCAGCAGACGGCACTGTTGTGAGGCTGAAACCCAAGGAAGTTTATAGTCACTTTCTCCAGGGTCATGAAAATGGTAAAACTCTGGGTACCAGTGCTGAGTGACTTGCACACTTTAAATGATGATATGGCTTGAAAAAGTTAAACTTGTAGACAAGGCTGGTTCTCAGATCAGTAGGCTATGGAAGGATTTTTCAAAAATAACTAAGTGTTACACATGTAATGAGTTACATGTTAGAGCAGATTTTTAATGCTGATGAGTTTGACTTGTTTACAAAAATGTTGGCAAACAAACCCATAAAACACACACATGGCCCCAAAACCTCTGACTTCAAATAATTTCAGTATCATGCAATTAATTACTTATAAGAAATATATATTAATAAGATGCCACAGAAAACAAGGTTATCTGTTGATCAGTTGACAGAAATCTTACGGCCAAAAGGAACCTAACCCTGTAACTCCTTTAGGAGCAATGGCTCTGCATTTGCTAGTTCAGAACCAAATTTAGAGAACAGAACTCTTGTGAATAATGAGAATTGAGTATATCATTTTTAATGGCCATCTACTAGTCCACTTTGTGAATGTAGCATAAACAGTTATAAACTGAATATTTGTGTACCTTTAAAGTTATGTTAAAACATAATCCCCAATGTGACCATATTTGAAAGTATAGTTTTGGGGATACAATTAGGTCATGAGCCTATAGCCCTCACAAATGAAATTAATGCCCTTATATAAGAAACTCCCAATATCATGTGATATCACTTATATGTAGAATCTTAAAGAAGTGATTCAAATCTTATTTACAGACCAAAAATAGACTCACAGATATAGTAAAGAAACTACAGTTACTAAAGGAGAAAGGGCAGGGAAGAAATAAATTAGAAGTTTGGGATTAATAGATACAGATTCACATTACTGTATATAAAATAAACAAGGACCTACTATTATAGCACAGGGATCTGTAGTATTCAGTTGCTTATAATAACATACAATGGAAAAGAATCTGAAAAAAAAAAGATGTATGTAACTGAATCACTTTGCTGTACACCTGAAACTAACATTGTAAATCAACTACACCTCAATAAGAAACAAAATTAAAATATAATAGATTAATAGATTAAAAAATAATAGATTAAAAACATAAGAGAACCCCCCCCCCCACCTCTTCATCCATGTGAATCAGAGAAGATGGCTGTCTATGAACAAGGAAGCTGGTTCTATTAAACACTGAATCTCCTGGCACCTTGATCCTGGACTTCACAGTCTCCAGAACTGTGAGAAATATTTTCTAAGTTTCAGATATAGTTTATGATACTTTGTTATAGCAGCTTGACTAAGACAAAAGACAAAACTGGTACTGAGAAGTGGGGGACTGCTGTAACATATACCTACAGATGTAGCAAGTGGCTTTGGAACTGAGTAACAGAGGCTGGAAGAGTTCTGAGGTGATTGCTAAAATATGGACATTAAGGATGACTCTCGGGAGAGATGAGAAAGAAAGCCTCAGTCGTCTTAAAGAATACCTAAGTACTCATGAACATAAATCATGTTAGCAGAAATGCAGATGGTAATGGTCACTCTGATGAGGTCTCAGATGTAACTGAGAAACATGTTATTGGAAACTGGAGAAAAGGTGCTCCTTGTTATAAAATAGTGAAGAACTTGGCTGACTTGTGTTCATGTTGTAGTGTTTTCTGGAAGGTAGACCTTGTAAGCAGTGAAATTGGATATTTAGCTGAGGAGAACCCTAAGCACAGGGTTGAAGGAGTGGCTGGGTTCCTCCTAACAGCTTATTATAAAATGCTAGAAGAGAGAAATGATTTGAAGATTGAATTGCTAAGTGAAGAGGAACCATAACTTACAAATTTGGCAAATTCTCAGCTTAGCCATATTGCAGTAAATTGAGAAAGCTTTTTCAGAAGAAAACACTAAGTGTGTGGCCAAGTGACTTTTTGATAAGGAGATTAATGTGAATATAAATCATGGACCTAAACAGCCATAGCAGAAGACAGGAATGAGTCTTCAGGGCAGGGGATGACCTCTGGGGTCAACGTCCCTGCCATTACCAACACCTGCCCAGGGAAAAGAACTCTGTCTATGGGTGTGGCCACCTCTCTGCTGCAGATGGGTCAGGATGTGTCTGCCTAGGTGTCCCATTGGTGGGGCCCTGTCAGAGAGCTGCAGCGTGGGTTACAGCCAGTGGAGCCAAGGCATGGGTGGGGCCCTGGCAAAGAGTCACAGAGTGGGCAGCTCCCCTCCAGGCTGTGGGGAGACACTGCTACCCGAATAGGTCTGGAAGGCAGAGCGTCAAGCCAAAGAGGATTAGTAAAGGAACTTAAAGTCTAATTGAATGTGCCCAGTTAGGTTTTGGACTTACTTCCTACTGATCACTCTTTTCTTCTTTCCTATTTCTCCCTTTTGGAATAAGAGTATCTTTCCTATCCCTGTCCTACCTTTGCATTTTGGAAGCACGTAACTTGTTCGGTTTCACTGGTTCACAGCTGGAAAGAAACTCTGCCTCAGGATAAATCAGACATAAACCTCATGTCTCACCCACTTATGATTTAGCTGATATCTAGATGAGACTATGCACTTTAGATGTTTAAAGTTGATGCCAGAATAAGTTAGGAATTTTGGGACTATTGAGATGGAATGAACATATTTTACATGTGATTTGGTCAGGGGAAAGGGCTGGAATGCTATAGGCTGAATATATGAGCCATCCCCAAACTCCTGTGTTGAAACTTAACCCCCAGTGTGTTGGTATTAGAAGACGGGGAGGTAACTAGGTCATGAGCGTGGAGCCTTTAAGAATGGAATTAGTGCCCTTACAGAAGAGGCCCAAGAGAACCCCTTTGCTCCTTCTTCTGAGAAAAATGGCATCTGTGAAGCAGGATGAACATTCTCAGCAGACAGAACCTGCTGATACCTTGGTCTTGGTCTTCCCAGCCTCCAGAGGTGTAAAAAAAACATTTCTCTTGTTTAAAAATCACCCTGCCTACAGTATGCCATTCTAGTAGCCCAAATGGACTAAGACAATAGCTAACATTCTTCCCACTACCTTTCTATCACTCTGCGCACACCTGCAGTTTCATGATAACCTTCCACGGAGAGTCTTCAGCCCTATCCTCCTTTGTTGTCATTTTTCCTGTAAAAAGCTTTCAGTTTTGGTCTTGTTTATTCGTGATCAGGGAGTATAGCTAAGTCCTTTCTGTTCATTTTGGTACTATCTGTATAGCCTCCATTTCTGAATAGCATTGTCTAAGACAGGACAAAAATGTAAGCTAAAATACATCAGAGATGCTTATTTCTTTTATATCAAGTACTTTATATTTGATAAGGGGTCAGCCAAGTATAACTCAGTCTAAATGCAGCCAACCACTTGTTTTTATAAAGTTTTATTAGAATGAAACCATATGATTTATTTATATATTACTTATGATTGATTTTTTACTACAGTTGCTGAGTAGTATAGTTATAACTGAATTCTCATTGTCCTCAAAAGCTAAAATATTTACTGTCTAGCCCTTTACAGAAGAAATGTGTTTATCTATAACAAGACTATATCAAAAAAAAGATAACATGTTATCTTTATTCTTATCTAGTACATATCTACTCAATTTCTTATTTTAACCTGTTTAAGTATTATTAATATTAGCAATAGTAATAGTACCATCTTCAATCCAATGATATTTATAAAAATTGTTATAAAATGATTTCAAGTATCACCTTATTTTTCTGATTTCCTGTAGATAGTTAATATAAAATTGTACCAAAGTCTCAGTATCTAATCTCTGTTTTTCTTTACCTAATTTAATCAGTGTTATAGCCCTAAGTGAGTGCTTAATGTCCTTCCATCTTTTTCTACCTGGGTAACGCAGTGGCTTTCAACAAGGAACATAACCCATTTGAGCCAGAGTAAATAAAATGTTATCTTTTGATGGGTGCTCTTGGAAGTGTGAGGGAGAACTTTTAGTACAAGGCAGAAAGTCAAAGGAGTGCCATTACTACCACCACTTTATATAAGAGCTTCAGCTTTGAAGCCACATTTCCTGAATTTAATTTTCAAATATTCAATTTATACAAGTCAACTAACTCTACACGTATATCGCTGTGTTAACAAACTAACCCCCAAATTAATGACTTAGAACAGTAAATACTTATTATCTCACATTTTCTATGAGTCTGCGTCAGGGTTTCTCGATAATTGGAGTGAAGGTGTTAGTCAAGGTAGCACTTACCTGAGGGCTTGCCTGGGCCAGAGGATTCACTTCCAAGTTCATACTCATGGATGTTGGCAGAGGCCTAAGTTCCTGACTGTCTGTTGGCTAGAGGCCTTAGTTACTCACTGCTTGAGCCTGTCCTCAGGGCTGCTTGGGAGTTCTCACACCATGGTAGATGGCTTCCCTCAGAGCAAGTGATCTGACAGAGTGAGCAAAGAGGAAACAACAATGTCTTATATGAATGAGTCTTATAAGTCACATGGTGTACTTTAACCATATTGTATTAATAATAAGCAAGGCATTAAGTCCAGCCCACACTGCAGAGAGGGGATTTACGCTTCACCTCTTGAAGGAAGGAATACCAAAGAACATGTGGATGAGTAGTTAACCCTTGAACAACTCCAGGGGTTAGGGGCGCCAAACCTCAGTGCAGTTGAAAGTCAGACTGTAATTTATAGCTGGCCCTCCTATGCACAGTTCCTCTGTATCCGTGGTTCTGCATCTGAGGATCCAACCAACCACAGGTTATGCAGCACTGTACTAATTACTACTGAAAAAATCCCACATATAAGTAGATCCATGCAATTCAAACCCATATTGTTCAAGAGTCAGCTATATATGAAAATTGCCACGCTCAACTTGTCTCAATTTCCTTATCTATAAGGTGAAGATAAATAATAGTAAATGATTAATTATTGTTTTGATGTTAAAAACATGCAAATCACTTGGACATAAGCCTCCCATATGACAAGTAATCAGCAACCAAGAGCTAATACTTGAGATTTGTGTAACTGTACTATTTTCTATTTTATTCTTTACAGAATGATGAGAATCACTATTATCCTCACTTTATGCTTATTTCATTACATCATTATCTGAAGTTTAGATTTTATTTTCTTTCTTTGGCAGAAAGTTTGTCTCTTCGGTTCAGTTTGCTGGCATTGTGATGGAAAAGCTGGCTTGCTTTTGTTCACACCATGTAAGAATTGATACACCTTTTCAATTACCAAAATGCTGCTCAATTTGCTTCTCTGTCAGTGACAACATGTTTTCCTATGTTGCCCATGGTATAAATAGGTCACTTGACAAGAAACCATAGATAGCATTGATGGCTAAGATGAACAGAAACACTTATACAGGGATACACAGATGTCTGTATATTCCTTTTTTTTTTTTCTGTGAAACCAAAAGATGACTTTTTTAAAGTAAAATTTAAATTGAGGTATAATTGACATGGAGAATTAATATTAGTTTCAGATATACAACATGATTATACAATTTTTGTATACTGTGTGAAATAGTCACCACAATACATCTAATTAACATGTCTTTTATGTAATTCTTAATTCTGTTCATTATTTTTGACTCAAATTTTACTATAATCCCTTATATTTAGAGTATCACATATTACAATGTTTGTAGTGCAGTCTCATTTTATGAAATAGTAAACAAGAAATAATTGATTATGCCATCAGATATAATGCTTCTTTGGGATAATTAAAACATTATGCACACACACACACTCATATGCATGGCAGGCAAATCAATTTGTCTAGTTCTGTCCTCCTTAAAGGCTTAGAGCAGTTGAATATGTATCCATTTAAAATACATTTTTGGGAGACACCACTTTCGCTCTTTTTATAACTTACTTAATTGTTTAACAATACTTCTTTCATTTGGTTTGGGCCCAGAAGTCCAAAAGTAAGAATATAATCAATGCCTATAAAATTTTTATCAAGTATGGTTTGGTGGGTAGATAAGATTTTCATTAGGATTGAAAAAAACCGAAACCAGGGATCACAGTTTATAATTTGTAGCAGTTCTCAGCCTTAACCTCTCTCTCTCTCTGGGGAAATTCCTTTGACTCTTAATCTGGGCAGGGCTTCCTTGCATTTGACCTCAGGGCACTCTATTCTTTCCTTATCAAAGCACTTATCACACCTTTATTGTATTCAGAGCTTGTATTGTCTGAATTTCAGTAAAGGCTTTAAATGCTACAGCAGCAAGGCACAGTGGGTTCTCTGCACACTACTGCATCTTCAATGTTCGGCACAGCATTTGTGACAAAATTAGAGCAGCATATTTGTTTTGGAAGAAATGTTAAACAAAAGAGAGAGTTTGAAAGTTAGGTTGATATTTACAATATGGCTAGGAAGGATTTGATCGCCTAAGAACTCCCTTCCTTCCAACCTCACCCTTAACATCCAAAGATATGTGGTAGGCTTTGACAAAGACTATGGAAGAACTTAAATGCAAAAATGTTGTGACAGCATTATTAATAAATAATGGAATTTGGGGTTATTGTCACAAGTGAATTTCTGTTGAGGATGGCATTAGGAAACGGAATACCAAGCACTACTGCAACTGTTGTCACTTTGAGAAACAGGGTATTGGAATAACATACAGCACAGGTTCAGCTTATTACACTTTCTCATTTTATTTTATATTCATAAGTGTCTTTCCATAGGATTATAATCAGTCTATATGGAATTGAAGATTAAGATGGATGCAAAATTATTTTCTATTTAATTGCCCAGCATCTCCAAAAGGGTAGGAGCTAATTGTTAATAAAGCTCTATAATTGTAGCTAGCCTTTAATAGTTACTGTACTTCAGGCACTATATTTGGCATTTTACAAATATTGCCTTATGTGACCCACATAACCAAGCCATGAGTCATCTTGAAATTCAGATTTAGATTCAAATCAAGAGTTTTATCTCTTATACATACCTGTGCAATCAGGAGCAAGTTAGATACTGTCTGCATCAGTTTTCTCATCTGGATAATACAGCCAATATTGTTTCCCTGTACCTGTTATACAGTAGTAATTCATGGGTTTTTTTATTATATTTGTGCACAGTTAGCAGACAGCAGATACCAGTCTGTATTTCTCCATAACCTATATACATACCAGTTTTTTTCTCTTTGAAATCTGCCTATCTACTGAGGTGCAGCTAGTTTCAGGTATGCAACATGATTGAATACTTATTGTGGTGATCATTTTGCAATATATGTAAGTCTAGCTGACATCTGTCACCATACATAATTACACTGTGTGCCAGTTTTAAACATCTTTTATATTTTCCATTTCATCTAAGATCACCCATGGTAGTTTACTCATCACAACATAGACCAGAGGTTTTTGTTTCATTTCAGTTTCAATAGTATAACTGTGCTACTTCTCAGTCTTGGGAAATCTTCCCCCATGTGTATATGTGTGTGTGTGACTGTATGTTTGTGTTCACATGAAGTATCTGCACAGTTGGAAGCACTTTCTGTTGTGTTTTAAAGAAAGATACATAGAAGATTATAAATGGTTTGTTAACACTTTCCTCTCCTTAGATGATCCAATAAAAAATAACACTATAAACACTTTAATATAGATGTTTGTTCTCCCCTGGAGTAGTTCAAACTCTGCTTCTCAGGTCAGAGCTTTTTTGAAGAATCGCGTATACAACTTGCCATAAATAAAATTCAGGTCATTATGGTTCTCACAAAAATCAATTTTAGTTTTCCCACTGAAGCCAATTTAGTTACCACATTTTTCTTTTTATTTCTGACATACACTTATCCATGGTATTGAATATGTCTTCTGAGAGAATTACATGCCATCCATAGTGCTCAAAATTTAAATCATTTAAAAATGCAGAATATGAACTTGTTAGTATTCAAGAAGAAACTTGGTTGCCAAAATGATTTCCAAGCATTTATTTTTTTTCTAAAAAAATTGCCAATTATGTCACATAATTTAGAATTTTGAAACTCTGCAAGAATTTTAAGGATTACAATTTACATTTTCAAAGAACTGGCCTATAATGTATTACCCTCTACATACAATAGGAAATCTATTAGCCATAATATTTCTCATAGTGGATGAAGCATCTCCTTTGGGTTGAAACCACATGCCATGTGTCTTTAATGTACTCAGTACAGTTCTAAATACCTTCTATAAATTATATTCTAAAATTAAACCTAACATCAGAATAGTCCAAACAATCTGCTTAAACTGATCACAAAGTAATAGGAAATTCAAAACTGATTTACGATTAAATAGTTGAACACACTAACTTCATAATAAATAACTTATCTGTATTAAACTATTTAGTAATTTACTTTAAGATTCTATCATTATCACTAATTTACCTACCAAATTTCATCATAAAAAAACTATAAACTAACTTAAATTGATTCAAGGAACAATGTGAGTTAGGTTTCTAATAAAGTTAAGTTATACAACTCAGTATATTTTCTGTGAATAGAATGAGCTCCAACATCGTATTAAACTTGTAAATGTAAATTTTAAATGGAAACATTCTTTTGAATATGAGAGTCATTTATAGCCTTATCCTGGCACAAAGTAACATAATGAACTGCTAGAATTTTAATTTAAAGTAAAGTTTAAAGGCTGTTGTGGTTTGCCAAGATTATCCTTTATAAAAATTTCTTGAATGTTTATTTGTCAACAACTTATGTGATTATCCTAAATTAATGTGAAACCAAAAGTGAACCCAATTTTCTAAAATACTTTTGGAAAGCAAGAAACTTTTTCTTTTTCTTTTTGGTTATGCTTCAATGGCCAAGCCAATAAACTAAAGGCATCTGAATTAAATAAGGAGATTGGGGGTGGGTAATGAGAAAACAAGTCAGTTTTAGCTGGAAAACTACTATTCACCAATTCAAATAGATATTTTATTTATAGGTTTTCAAAAACACTTTTGAGAGTCAACTAGTACGCTTCATTGCTTTCAAGAGTTTATCATTGATGATAATTTTTACATTGGGGAAAATGTTACAGATTTGATATTTCTTTACCCTCTAGAAAGATGACTTGTTGGAAACCATATTTTTCAGGTGCACTTTTATTATACATCAGCCAGGGACTGAGTCAAGTGAGGGTGAATAACCCAAACACCTCCTTATCTTAGTGCAAACTGAAGTCAGCACCATGTGTCTCCTTTCTAAAACTCGGATCTCTCAAAAGTCAACATCTCTCATGCATGCGCATGCACACACACGTGTGTAACAGACACACAGACATAGATAAGGCCTGCAGTGGCCTAGAAACTGTGCTGGGTTCTGTGAGGCTTTCAAAGACATACCAAATACAGTGCTGTGTGTGCCGTAAAATCGAGAATGGCAGGACAACAGGTGTAATAAGCTATAACCTCAGCCTGACTGGGAAAGATACCCTGTTGATAGCTAAGACAGGGAGAAGAATGAGCACCTTCAAGCCTTCAGGGACACAAAGAACCCAGTGAAAAAAAATGTGAGTATCACTCTTTCTGTGTATAGGATAGCGGGAATCAGACAGTCATCCCATTTTACATACTAATACAGTCAAACCTGTCTGCAAAGGCAGTTTGGATTTATTGGGAAGAAAAGGGTAGAGAAAGATTTGAGCTTTTACTACTCAGAATTCAGTCATCAAGCTGAATCAATCAGTCTCTTTTTGTCTATGGAAGTTGGGGGTGGGGGGAATCGTATCCAACTTAGTATTGATACTTATATGGCTAAATTGCTTCAAGATCAAAAGAATCCACCAGAGAGATATTCTTAACAGCAACCATCAGCTATTAATTATCTGATTTTAAGATAGATTTTTATGAGGCCATTGGTTTAATAATAGCTCTTCAGGGAAAAGCATGCATTCACATTTCAGAGCATTTTGGTTTGCAAAACTCACCTGCACCTATTGTCACAATTGTGTAATACCTCGTGAACACTGTGGGGTCAATACAGATTGAACTAGAAAAACAAACTAAAACAAAACTCACAACACTGAAAGCTAACGAATGTCCTTCTGATAATTAAGGAATTACTGCTATGCTTTTATGAGTTTTGTGTTGAGTGATAACGACACACTGAAACTAACAACTGGAGGGGAAAAGCCTTTGTTAATTGTAATTGTTTACCTGGCAATCTCTGTTAAGCAGGGACACAAAGACCACAACAGCACATTCCTTATATGTGCTCTAACAGCTTAGCAGTAAAAACAATTAGGACACACACAATTTGTTCTTCTTTTTACATATGTGCATTTGAGATCTGGATCGTTCATCTGGTACTAGAACAGCGTTTATAGTGTACTGACAGTTTAAGTGGGAGAAGTTTTCCAGACTGTAAAGCAGATAAAAGCAAACCTACTCTGATTAAAGTATTTGCGGAACTCAAAAGTATTTGCTTACTGGCCCTCCAGTCACCCTCCCTCACCACTGATAATGGGGTTGTGTATCTCTAGAACTCTTATGGTTTGTAGAATACTGCTTCAGAAACACCATCTGGAAAAATAACATGCAATTCCTTCTCTTCTCTCTTCCCCTATGCAGTGATTTGGCATGGCAGAAGACTCCACTGGCACATGAGCCAAATCTGTCAGTAGTTTCAGTGGCATTTAATAGATACACAGGGCACCTGCAATTGTTGGACCTTCGTGCTTATCAGACATAGCCTTTAAAATTCTGGAATTCTTTAAATTTTATGAAGTATGGGGAAAAATAGAAATAACTATGGGATAGTGTCTAGGTCTTTTTGCAGCTTACCATTCTCACAGGTGTTTGCATAGATTTCTTAAAACCATTTTGTGAATTCTGCCCTCAAGAAGGATCAAGTATTGTATATTTTTTCCATTTGAAAAAAACTGAAGTATAGTTGATTTACAATGTTGTGTTAGTTTCAGATGTACAGCAAAGCGATTCAGATTATATATGTACTTTTTCAGATTCTTTTCTGTTATGGGTTATTACAAGATACTGAATGTAGTTCCCTGTGCTACACAGTAGGTCCTTGCTTATCTATTTGATATAGAGTAGTGTGCACATGCTAATCCCACATTGCTAATTCATCCCTCCCTCCTTTTCCCCTTGGTAACTGGAAGTTTGCTTTCCACGTCTGTGAGCCTGCTTCCATTTTGTATGTTTATTTGTATCATTTTTTAGATTCCACATGTAAGTGTTATTTATCTTCTCTCTCTGACTTAACTTCACTGAATAAGATAATCTCTAGGTCCATCCATGTTGCTACAAATGGCATTATTTTATTCTCTTTCACGGCTAATACCCCATTGTGTGTATGTGTGTGTGTGTATATACATACACACCGTATTTTCTTTATCCAGTCATCTGTCGATGGACATTTTGATTACTTCCATGTCTTGGCTACTGTAAATATTGCTGCTATATGAACATTGGAGTGAGTGTATCTTTTTGAATTAGAGTTTCTCCAGCTATATGCCCAGGAGTGGGACTGCTGGATCATATGGGAACTCCATTTTTGATTTTTTAAAGAACCTCCATACTGTTCTCCATTGTTGCTGCACCAATTTAATTTCTACCAAGAGTGTAGGAGGGTTCCTTTGTATATTTTTCATCTAAACTGCTTTTATTAACTCTTCAAATCTATGAGAAAATGTTTTAGTCAAGGTATGTTTTGAGGATATGATTTAAAATATATAGATAGTCGCTGTAAAAATATATTCTCCTTGTTCTACACGTGGCATAATCATGATAGGCAGAACGCTGCCCACCTGAATGCTTCTTGGGAAGAACTTGAAGTCTATATTCTACAACTGCTGTGTATCTGATGCTATGATCTGCTCTGGCCCCCCGGTGGATTGTTTACTGTATTTCCTCTTCATGTATCTATCAAACACATTGCAGGCAGTTTCAAACAGTCAACTCTTGGCCAAATCCTGGAAAATTACAAGCTTTCCTCGTTAATGGTGTGCAGGCCTTTGTCTTCTACTCACTCCACTCCACCTTCGTCTTAAAACCGCCAGGATTCATGAGATCACACATACTTCCTTGAGTTACTGATGAACTACAGATTACCCCTTGAAATCAATGACTGAAATGGAGAAGGCAAAGCAGAATTACAAATCCTAAAGAATCCTCTATTCTTTAAAAGTCAGAAAATAAAGTAAGCAAAAAGCCAGGGACACTCTTACATCTGACATTAAATGTGGCTGAGCTAGGAAAGCATGACAGGGAAAAAGAAAGTCAGTGATTTGGCTAAACGTGAAATGAGTAAGGAACTTGAGACACCGTTTGTTGTATCACTTAGAGCTTTTTCTCCTGTTGTGGATGATGTGTTGCCAGAAGCATTTCTATGATATAATTTGTACTTTCACAGTCCCATCCCGTCCTCCCCACCCCCAACACATCCTAGTCCACTCTAAGTGTCCCTAACAGGTTAATGCTGAAACCTCACAGGATCTGCTGTGAATTCCTTTTATATTTTGCCCTGAGAATATGGAATGTGCTTTTCCTTCACTTCTCTGCCATGGGAATTAATTACCTGCAGTTTTCAGCACAGTGTGAAAGTCTTATCTGCTTTCTTTGGCAGTAAAATATTACTGCAAAGCTTTAAACCAGTTTTGAAGTTTTATTGTCTTTCTTCCCCCTAGGTTTTAATTATGGATGTTTAAAATATTTTACATCAGTAGGTAATGTCATAGCTATTATGGTAAAAAACAAAATAATCAGATTGAATTAAACTATGAAAATAAAACTTTATACACAAGGCTGGGCAAGCTTTTAAAGACCATTATTTTACTGGGTGTTACAGAATTTTAGTGATTTGTGTAAAGAAGAATCAATATTATTTACTAATAGGCAAAAAAGTGGGTTATTTTCCAAAACTGCGTATCCATTACATTTAATCAGATCCAGATGATAATACTAATATTTATGATGGATCCCAACCTCAAATCATAACATGAGAAGGGGAAGAAATAATGATTCAATCCTTACAGTTCCATGGATCAGTATGTGTTCCTGGTTTCAGGGGGAAATTAAAGTTGGAAAGAGTGAGAAAGACAAACTACCATTTTATGTTCGGAGAGTATTCTTTACTTCTTTTGGGCATGGCTGAAGTAGTGTAATGATAAT
Source organism: Vicugna pacos (assembly GCF_048564905.1). Classification (NCBI taxonomy): domain Eukaryota; kingdom Metazoa; phylum Chordata; class Mammalia; order Artiodactyla; family Camelidae; genus Vicugna; species Vicugna pacos. The sequence continues at coordinate 31,969,158 of NC_132988.1, forward strand.
TCCTTTTTCTGATTTAAAGCAGGTAAATTTAAATGAATAAATTAAAAGTTATATAGTATGCCTCCAGATAATATTCAGATACATTAATCTTTATGAGAACTCATTTTTAGTTTATAAAAAAGCACTGATAAAACCCCAAAATGTACAAGTCTAATTACTGACCTTCAAGCTTTTAAATATTTCCACTTAACTTTTAAAAAAATTTTTAAATTTCTTTTTATTGAAATATAGTCAATTTGTGTTAATTTCTGGTGTACAGCATAGTGATTCAGTTTTATATCTATATCTATATCTATCTATATATATATATGTTCCTTTTCAGATTCTTTTTTCATTATAGGCTATTACAAAGTATTCAGTGTAGTTTCCTGTGTTATCCAGTAGGGCCTTGCTTTATCTACTTTATATATAGTAGTTAGTATCTGCAAATCTCAAACTCCTAATTGATCCCTTCCCACCCTCTTCCCCCCGGTAATCACAATTTTGTTTTTTACATCTGTGAGTCTGTTTGTTTTGTAAATAAGTTCACTTGTCTCATTTTTTTTTTTTAGATTCTGTATGTAAGTGATACGGTATTTTTTTTCTTTCTGGCTTACTTCACTTAGCATGACATTCTCCACATACTCTATACATTTCACCTCTACTTCTTTATGGTCTATTGACCTCATACTCAACTGCATAAATGTTCTGGATATTTTAATTAAAATTTATTCTATTTTTTTCTGTAGGCAACCTATAGAATACATACATTCAGTTCAACCTAAAGAGTGAGATATGTTGTCATATTTGGTGGCAGTAAAATATAGTCAAATGTATTTGTTTCATGAATTAGATAACAAATAATATTCTTTCCAAATTGGATTTTCAAGATTGCCGTACCTTTTCAGTGTTTGAGACCCTATGTAATTATTATTTTCTTTGAGGGTAACTTCAGTCTTCTTAGATATGCATAGTTAATGTTTGCCGTATTCACTCCCAGTGAAAGATTCCTATTCATAAAGACTGTTAATACATGAATATAAATTTCATCCAGTTCCCATATTTTAAAATAATACACCCTTGAAAAATTACTTATTTCCCTCAACATATATAATTTTAAAATCAATAAAGGGTGTATATCATACAATTACATAATAGAAAATATTTGCCTGAAATTAGTTTTCCCATTTTCTGTTCTTTCAAAAAATTCAGAACTTTTCTTAATTCTATTATTAGCAAAACATACAGGATAAACTTCTGTTTCCTCCACTTTACATATTTAATGTAGTCTTGATTTCAGTCCTTAGAAAATATGTATTATTGAATATTTCATTTATCATATTATAGAAAACAATTTTTCTTTTAAAAAAAAGGAAAACATTAACTATGCCTTGAGTCTTCAAAGGTAGGATTGAAATATAATTATTTAATGGTAATTCATCATGAGTTTTTTGGATAATTTCAAAGTGTATTTGTTTTTTTCTTTTACATGAATATTTCTTACTCTCTCTTAGTGTGGAACATGTTTCTAGATTTTTAAAACTCAGTCTCATTGCAAGTATAAATATAGTCAACAGTAGAGTACAATCTTTAGTTGTTCCATTATCTATGTAATATAGCAAAAAAACACTGATCTGATCTGTCCCCAGCAGTTACCTCAGTAGCACCAGAGAGGGCGCCAGAATGAATATGCTAAACCTAACCAGGGCAACTGCCTGCTAAAATGAAAGATTTAAATAGGACCAGATGTCTCCCAACATAATATACAAATTATATATTATGCAATTAAAACTACTTTGTCATGCCAAGTACAATGAAAATCACAAATTAAATGAACAACGTCAATCAACTGGCACCAATAACTAATGAATCAATTATTTGACAGTTTTTAAAGCAGCAATCTTAAGACACTTGAAAAAATAAGTCAGAAGGAAATAGAACTGAAAAATACAATAACTAAATTAAAACCCTATATTGGAAGAGATCAATAGTTGAGTGGCAGTGATGTACAATAAGTGAAGGTGAGAACAGATCAATAAAATTTATTCAATTTGAAAACAGAAAAAGAATAGCCTGGAGAAAATAAAAACTGGTTCTGTGGGACGAATGGAGATGACAGTGTAACATCTGTATCTTTGGAGTCCCAGAAAGTAAAGAGAAAGACTATAAGGCTGAAAGGTGTTTACAGAAATGATTAAAAATTTCTCAAATTTGGTGAAAGAGGTAAACTTATACATTCCAGAAGTTAAGTGAACCACAAGTAGACTAAATACCAAAATATTCACACCAAAACTCAATTATATTTTTGAAAACTAAAGACAAAGATAATATCTTGAAAGCAGTCAGGGAAAACAGTGTATTACTAATAGCAGAACTCAGTGGAGGAACATGAATCTCTCAGTAGAAATCCTGGGGGCTGGAAGAGTGTAGGGAACACACAGGGGGAGGTGCCAAGATGGCAGAGTAGAGAGACTCACAGCTCACCCTCTCCCATAAATACACCAAGAACTATATCTACAAGCCCACTGAACCGCACAGAACACCTACTAAAATCTGGCAGAGTGTCTCTTGCTTTGAAATGCAAAACGATTCTCACAAAATCCAGTAAGAGAAAAAAAGAAAACCGGTGTGGGACCAGTCCTTCAGGGAGGGAGTGGCAAAAGAAGAAAAGCACCCTCACGATGGTATGACCCCTCTTCAGCTGGGAGGGAAGTGGGGACAGAAGCCAAGCTTCCTGAAGCTCAGAGGAGAAAGTGGCAGCCATGTGGAAGACAGAACTAAAAGAAAGTGGAAGGGCGGGTCCCTGAGCCCTAGATGCAAGCCGGCAGGGACAGGCCAGGACTGGCTGCTGGAGATTGGGGGAGGGGCTGGGGTCTGCTACTCAGAGGTGGCCTCAGGGGACTGGAGGGCAGTGTGGGCTCTGGCTGAGGGTGTGTGGGAACAGGATAGCCTGGGACCCCCATAGACAAGCACTGGTGTGCGTGGTGGTTGGGGCGCAAGAGCCTCACTGTAGCCACTGTCTCTGCTTGGCTCTATGGTTGGTGTGTTCTTGCTAGAACAGAGATGTGCTTGGTCATAGCCATCATTGCTGTGCAGAGGCAGAGCTGAAAGCTGAATCCATACCCAGGGCCCCTGCAACTTCACAGGTAGGACTGAGATTTATTTATAGCCCCAGGCAGAGAGAGTGATTTGCTCCATTGGTGACACTGTGAACCTGCACCTCTGGGATGAACAGGCAGGGAGTGGAGTTCTGGCCCATGGTGGAGGCAAGTACAGGTATGTACAACAAGCCAGCACACTGTACTGTACGTTGAGGTGGGCCTCGGGTCAGTACTGACCCTGTGATGCACAACAGATACAGGTGTGTGACTGCATGCCTGACATTGGTGGATCTGTACTGGTGGTTCCTGGGGTCCAGAACCTGGGGGACACCAGAGCAGGTGGCTGACATTCCCACAGCTAAGGTGGGGACAAAGGCAGCATCAACAAAGATTACTTTGTAGGCCTGTGACAACTGACAGACAACACCACAGAGGGCACTTCCCAGTGGATCTCTCTTGGGGAGGTATACTCGGCAACTCCTTTTCCCAAATGAAGCACTCCAACCCTGCCTACCACACACCACAGCTCAAAACAGGCCTAGAAGCCTCTATTCCAGCAACAGGGGAGCAGTCCTTGCCCCGGCCCCAGTCAAGGCTGTTAAAACCACACCCCATGCAAAGGGATAACAGCCAGCATGCATGAAAGAAAGACATGGCAGTCATCCATACTAACAGCCCTTGCAACAAAACTATTAGATGCACACAGTCTATGCACATAAGCTCTGCTTTAAATAAAAACAAAAACAAAAAAACAGTCCTTCAGGACCACAGTAGATAAGTGATACTCCTAAATCCATAATGCCAGAGAAATATAAGTAAAATGAAGAAGCAGAGGAACCACTCCCAATTAAAAGAACAAGAGAAGTCCCTTGAAAGAAAGAACAATGAGATAGACCGTGACAGTCTACTAGATCATGACTTCAAAAAGGGGGGGGGGGTGATAAAAGCACTGAAGGAAATAAGAGAGACTATGAATAGAGACAGAGTACTATAAAAAAGGAAACAAACAATAGAGGAGACAATTCAAAACAGAAAATTCAATGGCTGAGAAAAAAGCCTAAAGCAGTCGAAAGCAGACCTAGATAACGCGTAGACGAGTAAGTGACTTAGAAGACAAGTCAACAGAAGTCACCCAATCGGAACAGCAGCCAGAAAAGCAGGTAAAAACCAATGAAAGCAATAGAAGGGACCTATGGGATAATATCAGCATGAAAACCTACACATAAGGGTCCCAAACAAAAAGAACCCAAACAGACCTATAGCAAGACATACTATAATTAAGATGACCAAAGTTAAAGAAATGATTCTAAAGGCAGCAGGAGAAAAACAGTTAGTGACAAGGGGATGCCCATAAGGCTTTCAGCTGATTTCTCTACACAAACACCACTGGCCAGAAGGGACTGGCAAGATATTTTCAAAGTCCTGAATGTGATAAAGGTGTAAACCTAGGATACTGTATCTGGCAAGACCATCCTTTAGAAGGAGAGAAAAAGAACTTCACAGACAAGCAAAAACTCAAAGAATTCAACAAGACTAAACCTATGCTAAAAGAATTGTTGAAATGTCTATTCTAAATAGAAAATAAGCAGGAAGCTATAAATATAAGAAAACCATAATTGGAAATGTGATAACTACAATGAGTTGCAAAAGAATAAACATAAAGACGCAAAGAAAAAAAACAAAAAAGGACATCAAAATCATAAAAGGTAGGAGAGGGGAGCAAGAAAATACACATTTCTTTTTTCCCTTTTTTTTTCCCTTCATTCTTTTTAGGATGTGTTTGAGCCCACATGAACACCAGTCTAAAGCAAATAGATACAGTAATTTCACATATGTTAATATCAGAAATGGAAAGAAACAATCCTTTTTAAAATTGCACCCAAAAAGATAAAATAGGAATAAATCTGACTAAGGAAGTGAAAGACTTACAGAGAACTACAAACATTAACTAAGGAAATTAAAGGTTACTTAAAGATATGGAAACATAGCCCATGTTCTTGGATTGGAGGAATTAATATTATTACAATGGCTATACTACCTAAAGCAATCTACAGATTTAATACATTCCCTATCAAGTTGCCTAGGACATCTTTTTTCACAGAACTAGAACAAATAATCCTAAATTTATATGGAATCAAAAAAGACCCAGAATTGCCAAAGCAATACTGAAGGAAAAGGAAGAATAACCTTCCCAGACTTCAGATATTCTGCAGAGCTACAGTAATTAAAATAGCATGGTATTGGCACAAAAACAGACATACGGATCAATGGAACAGAATAGAAACCCCAGAAATATACCCACAAACTTTTGGTTAATTAATCTTTGACAAAAGAGGCAAAACATACAATTGAGTAAAGAAAATCTCTTCAGCAAATGTGTTGGGAAAACTGGACAGCTGCATGTAAATCATGAAGTTAGAATATTCCTTCACACCATACACAAAAATACACTCAAAATGGCTTAAAGACTTAAACATAAGACAAGACACTATAAACCTCTTAAAGAAAACATAGGCAAAATTATCTGACTTAAATCTCAGCAATTCTCCTAGGGCAGTCTACTCAGGTGATTGAAAAAAACAAAAATAAACAAATAGGACCTAATTAAACTTACAAGATTTTGCACAGCAAAGGAAACTATAAGCAAAACAAAAGAACAACCTACAGAATGGGAGAAAATATTTGCAAATGACGTGACTGTCAAGTGCTTAAATTCCAAAATATATAAACAGCTCATACAACTTAATAACAACAACAACAACAACAACAACAACAACAACAAAACAATCCAATAATGAGCATAAGACCTAAACAAACAATTCTCCAAATGAAGACATACAAATGGCCAACAGGCACATGAAAAAATGTTCCATATTGCTAATTTTCAGAGAACTGCAAATCAAAACTACAATGAGGTTATCACCTCACACCTGTCAGAATGGCCATCATTCAAAAGTCCACAAATGATAAATGCTGCAGAGGCTGTGGAGAAACGGGAACCCCCTTACACTGCTAGTAGGAATGTAGTTTCATGCAGCCATTATGGAAAAGAGTATGGAGATTTCTCAAAAAACTAAAAATAGACTTACTATATGATCCAGCAAGCCCACTCCTTGCCATATATCCAGAGGGAACCTTAATTCAAAAAGATACATGCAACCCAATGTTTACAGCAGCACTATTTACAATAGTGAAGACATGAAAACAACCTAAATGTCCATCAACAGATGACTGGAGAAAGAAGATATGGTCTACTTACACAATGGAATACTACTCAGCCATAAAGAAGAATAAAATAATGCTATTTGCAGGAACATGGACGGACCTGGAGAATGCCATTCTAAGTGAAGTAAACCAGAAAGAGAAAGAAAAATACCATATGGTAACACATATATGGAATTAAATAAAAAAGAAAATTATTTACAAAACAGAAACAGACTCAGAGACATAGAAAACTTACCGTTACCAGAAGGGAAAGAGGATGGGATAAATTGGGAGTTCAAGATTTGCAGATACTGACTGCTATATATAAAATAGATAAACAAATTCAAACTGTATAGCACAGGGAACTATATTCAGTATCTTGGAGTATCTTATGGTGAAAAAGCATATGAAAACAAATATATGTATGTTATATGACTGAAGCATTGTGCTGTACATCAGAAATTGACACAACATTGTAAACTGAATATACTTCAATAAAAATATATTATAAAAAAAACAGAACTATGAGGTATCACCTCATACCAGTCAGAATGGGCATCATTCAAAAGTCCACAACTGATAAATGCTGCAGAGGCTGTGGAGAAAAGGGAACTCTCCTACACTGTTGGTGGGAATGTAGTTTGGTGCAGCCATTATGGAAAACAGTATGGAGATTTCTCAAAAGACTAAAATAATACCATATGATCCAGCAATCCCACTCCTGGGCAAATATCCAGAGGGAACATTAATTCAAAAAGATACACACACTCCAATATTCATAGCAGCACTATTTACAATAGTCAAGGCATGGAAACAACCTAAATGTCCATCAACAGATGACTGGATAAAGATGATGTGGTATATGTATACAATGGAATACTACTCAGCCATGAAAAAGAATAAAATAATGCCTTTTGCAGCAACATGGATGGACCTGGAGATTGTCAGTCTAAGTGTTGAAGGCCAGAAAGAGAAATAAAAATACCATATGATACTACTTATATGTGGAATCTAAAGAAAAAGATAATTGAACTTATTTACAAACAGACTCACAGATGTAGAAAAGAAACTTGTGGTTACCAGGGGAGGATATGAGTGTGAAGAGATAAATTGTGAGTTCTGGATTTGCAGATACTACCTAATATATAGAAAACAAACAAGTTCATACTGTACAGCACAGGGAACTATATTCAGTATCTTGTAGTAACTTATGGTGAATAACTATGAAAACAAATATAGGTATGTTCATGTGTGCCTAAAGCATTATGCTGTAGACCAGAAACCGATACACTGTAAACTGACTATACTTCAATAAAAATATATGTATTAAACAAAAATAATTGTAGAAAGAGAAATAATTGTACACTTTGAATTCAATATTCGGTGAAACTACCCTTTAGGATTGAAGGGAAAATAAGGTTATTCCAAGTAAAGGAGAATTAAAAAATTCACCATTCATAGACCTACTCAAACAATAGCTGACTGAAGCTCTCCAAATAAGACAGTCACAGAAAAAGTACTGGAAGTTTAGAAAATAATGAAGAGAAAAGGAAATGGATAAAATATAGGTAAAATAACAAGCTATACTTTAAGAGTTTCTTAAGTTGTATTAGATAATTAAAGCAATAATTACATGTATTCTGTTGCTAAGTATATATAGAGAGAATTGAGACTGGTATATCTAAAGTGGGTAGAGTAAATGGATCTTGTAATAAAGAGTAACTCTATAGGGCATCTTAACATTCTTCACAAACTGCCTTTCTTAACCACATCCAACCTTATCCACAACACAGGTAGGATATTTCATTGATGGTATTCTCCTCCAAGGAGATTTATTTGATATACTCATTCAGGTCATACAAATAATAACAAAGCAGTTCACAAAACATAGGAGACTCGCCACCTTAATTTTTTGGTTTGCCAAGGGCTGCTCTATCCCTTACACTGTCAACAAACAGCTATTTATCCTCTCAGCATCCACAACGTTAAATCCAATATCTTTTAAGTCTTTTTGGATCTTGGTGGAAACATACTACTCATTTAAAATTTTTACTTAAACGTATATAGGCTGTTATAAGTCAGACCATCCTGAATGGAATTTCTTAGAACAGAGTCTCTAGAATCTGTTGAAATTGGAATAAAACTGGCACTCCCACTAGTATCCCTCTGAGACTCCTTCATTAGAGAGGTTTTTTGCAGCCTCCTCGTGTGCCTCCTGGAGTCTCTGTACCCATGATAGGCATAAGCTGCTAATGGAATTCTGGTGCAAGTCACTGCTTCCTTTAGCCCTGCATAGCACCCCATTAGTGACGCAAATACTGATGATACTGAAATCTCTCCATATTTATGGACCTGCTTGGGAGCCTGTCCTACTCACTATGTGACTAAAAAACATTTCATACTTTTTGGAGGCACTTGTGATATTACTAGTGTAGACACCTGAGCCCATTTTAGATTGGGAGGGGGGTCCATTACTCCTCTATGTGGTGACCCTAACAGACCAATTAGGAAGTAGGCTTGCAATACTTGAAGTGGTAAAATGTCAGTATCAGTAGGCTGTGACAAGTCACATATGTATTGTAACACCTAAAGTAATCACTAAAAAAACTATACAAAGAGATACCCTCCAAAATAGTCTATAAATAAAGCAAGACAGAATCCTAAAAATAAGAATACTGAAATAATCCACATGAAGGTGAGAAATAGGGGAGTGAGAAACAGGAAACACACAAAATAATAAAATGCCAGATACGAGTATTTTCAATATAAATTATCTAAATACAGAGATTGATAGAGTGGATTTTTTCAAAAGACACAACTATATGCTGCATAAATCTCTGTATTTAGATAATTTATCTAAATTGGAGAAACACATTAAACACAATGAAATGTAAAAAAACCCAGAATATGTGTATCATGCTACTATCAATCATAAAATAAGCAGGAATAGTTTCATTACTATCAGTTAAAAGAAACCACATAGCAAGGATAATTACCAGGAACAAAAAGGGCCATTACATAGTGATAATAGGCTTAATTCAGCAAAAAGACATAGTGATCCTAAATGTATATACAAACAAAATATTAGAGGCTTAATGTATATGAAAAAAAAAACTTGATAGAATGAAAAGGGAAATAGACAAATTAGCAATAATTGGAGACTTCAGTGCCCCACATTTAATTGCACTACTAGAAAAAAATTAGCAAAGACAGAAAAACTGAATAAAATCACCAACCCAAAGAATATAATTGATATTTATAGAACTCTTTACCCCAAAATACAGGATAGACATTCTTTTGTGTTTGGAACCTGTTAAACCACATCCAGGTTCATAATTTTAACATCAGCACATTTATAGGAATTGAAATAGGAACTATGTTCTATGATCATAATGGAGCCATACTACAAATCAATAATAGAAATAAAAGAGGGAAATATAAGGAAACAGGATAAATAAATAACAGCAAAAATTCTAAACACTTGGAATTTAAACAACATGCTCCTAAACAACACATATATGAAAGAGAAAGTCTCAAAGGAAATAAATATGTACATAGGTCTGAATGGAAATAAAATTATATATCCAAATTTGTAGATGCAACTAAGGCAGTAATGAGAGGGAAATATTTAGCACTAAATGCTCAAATTTGAAAAGAAAAAAAAATCCAATCAATAATCTTAACTCCTATGACATGAAATTAGATAAATAAGAACAAAACAAACCCAAAGTAAGCAGAAGGAAGGACAATAATAATACAAATAAGAGTAGATATCAATGCAATTAAAAACAGGAAAACAGTAAAGAAAAATCAGTAGAATCAGAAGTTGGTTCTTAAAAGGAAATCAATACAAATGACCCACCTCTAACAAGACTAAAGACTTAAGATAAAAAGACCAATGACACAAATAAGGAATAAAACAGGGAATGTCACCACAGATTTTACAATCACTTAAAAATTACAAGGGAATACTATGAACAATTATATATTCATAAATTTGATAACTTCCTAAAATAACAGAAACTACCAAAACTCAAACCAAGATGGATATAAGTAACCAGAGTCATCCTGTAATCATTTAAGTAATTGAATTTGTAATTTAAAAAGTTAAAAACAGTAATACCAGACCCAGTTGGCTTCCCTGTGGAATTTACATTTTTAAAAAATGTCAATTTTATACAGTCTCTTCCAGAAAACTGAAATGAAAACTTAACTAATTTTGATTGGTAGTATTATAATGCTAGTAAAACTAGAGAAAGACAGTAAAAAAGAAAACTATAGACCAATGTCTTACATAAACTTAGACACAAAAATCCTGAAAAAAAATAGGAAATCAAAACCAATAATGTCTAAAAATAATTATATACAATGACCAAATAGCATTTGCTTCTGTTACTGAAGGCTGGTTTGATATTAGAAAATCAAATGTATATTAATAGGGTAAAGAAGAAAAAACATGTATTATCATATCAATGCACACAGAAAAGGCATTTAACAAAATATAACATCTATTCATGAAAAAAGAAAAACAAAACTCTGTTTTGACTGGGATTTCAAAATTGTAGAATAGATAAACAAGATTACACTGTATAGCACAGGGAAATATACACTAAATGTTATGATAAATCACAGAGAAAAAAATGTGACAATGAGTGTGTATATGTCCATGAATGACTGAAAAATTGTGCTGAACACTGGAATTTGACACAACATTGTAAAATGATTATAAATCAATAAAAAATGTAAAAAAAAAACTCAGCAAGTTAAAGAAAAAAGAATTACTACCTCAATTTGACATAAACCAACTACAAAAACATTACAGCTAACATCAGATTGATGGTGAAAGACTAAATTATTTCCCAAAGATCAGGTATAAGGCAATGAAATCTGTTCTCACTACCCTTTCAAGATGGTACTAGAAGTTCTAACCACTGCAATAAGTCAAGAAAAAAAAATCCTACTGATTAAAAAGGAAGAAAGAAAATTTTCACTATTTGAAGATGACTCATTGTCTACATAGAAAATCCCAAGGATTTACAATAAAACTACTAAAATAAAGGAATTCAACAAGATCATAAATGTAAGATCATTGCAAAAAATTTAAGTCACATTTTTATATACCAACAGTAAACATGTCAATCCAAAAAAAAAAAAACCACAAAAAAAAACCATTTAAAATTGCTACAGGACATAGCTATAAAGTTAACAAAACATGTACAGAATCTGTATGCTGAAAAATATGAAATGCTGATGCAGGAAATCAAAGATCTAAATAAATATACTATATTCATAGACTGAAAGACTAAATACATTAAAGATATCAATTCTTCTCAAATTGATATGAAAGGTGACTATAATTCCTATCAACATCCCATCAAGGATTCTTATAGATATAGAAGAGCTTCTTCTAGCATGTATGTGGAAAGGCACAAGTCCTACAACAGCTAGAACAATTTTTTTTAGAGAAGAAAGAATAGGAGGAATCATTCTTCCTAATATTAAGTCATAACTGTATAGCTTAACTATTAACTATATAGCTTAACTATATAGCTACATTAATCAAGTTAGTTCATTATTGGTGGAAGGACCGACACAAAGATTAATAGTAAAAATATACACAACCCAGAATCAAGCCCACACATGTATTTCCAACAGATGTTTGAAAAAGATGTAAAAGGAATTCAATGGAAGAAAGTGAGCCTTTATAACAAATGGTGTTGTTGAATTAGACATCCATAGACCAAAACCACAAAAATACACAAAAAAACGACCTTGAACTAAACCTCATATATTACATAGAAATTAACACAAAATGGTTCATAGACTTAAAAATAAAACAAAACTATACATATTTTAGGAAAAACATAAGTAAAAATCTTCAACACATGAGACCAATGAAGAGGAAGAGTTTTTAGATTTGATGCAAAAAGCACAATTCATAAAAGGGAATGTTGATAAATTGGGTTTAGTCAGAATTAAAACATTTGCCTTGCAAATGACCATGGTAAGAGCATGATAAGACAAGTTACCAACTAGGAGAAAATATTTTCAAACCTCATACTAGACCAAGGACTAGTTTCTAGAATATATAAAGAACTCTTAAAACTCAACAGTAAAAATCAACCTATTTAAAAACAGGTAAAAGACAAACTTTTCATTTCACCAAAGAGGATATACAGATGGCAAATAAACACAGGAAATGATGTTCAACTTTAATATCCATTTGGCAAATTCAAGTTAAAGCCACAGTGAGATACCTCTACTTGCCTATCAGAAAGACTAAAATAAAAAATAACAACACGACATGTTGGCGACATTGCAGAGAAACTTGATCACTCCGACATTGGTGGTGGAATGTAAAATGATAACAGCCAACCTAGAAAATACTTTAATAAAACAAAACATCGAATTACCATATGATCCAGCAATTTAGCTCACTGCATTTGTACCAAAGAATTAAAAGTTTATGCTCACCCAAAAACCTGGACATGAATATTCACTGTACCTTTATCTGAAGCCAAGAAGTGGAAACAATCTGAGTATCATACAGTGGACGGAGGAATGACCACACCTCTCAACTGGGAGATTACGAAATTTAAAATTTCACTGAGAGTAAAACATACTTTTAGTTACAGAAAGCATGAAATAAATGAACGATGAAAAATAAATCACCCTTTTCAACCAGTTTTTAGTTTGGAATCATTGAGCAATGTGATTTTCTTGTTATGAAATAACTAATGAAAAGAGAGTAAGCCACACTGCCTTTAATTGTCAATAACTCCATTAAAATCTGTACTTAAAAAAATAAGTGTTCACTTTGCTTTTAAGATTATGTCAGTAAGGTAAACTTAACTTTGATTTCCTTGCTAGCAGATTCACAATGAGATCAGAGTGCAAATTCCCTTCTAAGTATTTTGGGAATGCCATGGTGGGCCAGTCTTGGTGGGTAAACTTTGAAACTGTATGAAATGGAAATTGCTGATTGCAGTGTTCTTACCCCCAATTTGACCCACCAAAGGTTCACTCATATTCACTCATTTATCCATTTACGTATGTGTTTATTGAGTGTCTACTATGAAGTAGGCAGTCTTCCAGATTGAGGGATGTATCAGTGAGGAAAACAAAATCCTGCACTCATGAAGCTTATGTCCCAGTAGAAGGGGGCAGATAATACCTCCAATAAATAAGTATATTATATAGTATATACTGTGGAGAAAAATACAGCAAGGAAAGGGAATAGGGAATGTGATGAGAGAAAAAGGTTGCATTTTAAATAGATTGGAGGTGAAGGCTTCACCTAGAAAGTGATAGGACTGAACTGCATAGAAGACAAGCCTTGTGAGTTTGCAGGAAGTGTTATATCTGACTTACCAAAAGCTGTGACAGGAAAGGAAGGGCTTCTTTCATCTCTGCTAAGTATTGGAAAATGGCACAGAGCCAGCTAGGGCAGACCCGGGAAAGCCAAGTTCAGGAGTCCAACTGGAATGACCTTGAAGACAGTGAATGTCTGGCAGGCACAGACTCAAACCCAGGAGGTTAGAAAACACAGATATTGTAATTCCAGGGAGAGATGATGTGCTCCAAGTCTAATGACTCCGTGGCAACAGGAAAGGAGCAAACAGGGCATAAAGTCCAAGTGCACAGACTGAGGTCATCAGCAAGATTTCCAAACAGAGTGGAAAGAAATAGAAAACAAAGACCAAATAGACAGAGTAATGTAAGTGCCAGGGATTCAAACTAAGCTGAGACTGAGTGGCAGGAGGTCGAGTCAAAAGAAGTAGACATATGTCAGCACACATTTACGGAGAGGAAGCAAGTTTCAATGAAGCCGGGCAGGTCCACCAGAGAAGCACAATCAGGTCTGACAAAGATCTGAGATAGTCATCAGCTCTCTGCCCCTCACACTCAACATGGTAACTATAGTGTGTGTGTTTTATGTGCATGCATGCGTGTATGTGATGGGGTGGGTAAGAGAAAAGCAAAAACTCTCAGCTCCACAGAACTATAGACGCTTGTTCAGCAGTAAGACTGACTTGACACTGTGAGTCAAAATAGGAGTACATTCTACCTTTGATTATTGCTGTTACTTTATGTCAATTTCTTATTGTTCTGCGTGTCTAAAAAGGATTTTATGACTCTTTAATCACAAAAATGTGAACTTTAAGACACAGAGTAAACTATGCAGAAGATTTCCATAGAATGTCTTTAATACTGTTACATCTAAACTCACTATTTCACAGAAAATATTACATAGAATCCAAAGCCCAAGAGATATAAAGAGACATTATATAAAAATGAATCTAGTAGCAAAATACATTTGGGAAATTTTGAGTTAAACAGTTAATCTGGCTGTTGAGTTTCAATGTAAGAACTATAAGATAAGCATGTATGTTATATATGTGTATTTTTATAAAAACTTCATTAAAAATAGACTTCATGTTTGGAACAGTTTTAGGTTCACAGCAAAATTAAGTAGAAAGAACAGAGTCCCATATATTCCCTACTCCTACATACAGTCTCCTGTATTATCAACATCACACCCTGGAGTGCTATAGTTGTTACAGTGCATGAACCTACACTGACACATTATCAACCAAGTCCACAGTTTACATTGGGGTTCATTCTAGGAGATGTACTTTCTGTGGGTTTTGACAAATGTAAAATGACATGCATCCACCATTGTGGTATCATAGATACTAGTTTCACTGCCCCCCAAATTTTCTATGCTCCACTTATGCATACAGCCCCGTGTACCCCGCCTGCCTCTCTACACTTCTAACAATCACTGAATCTTTTACTGTCTTCATAGTTTTGGCTTTTCCAGAAGGCCATGTAATTGGAATCATAGAGTAACTAGCTTTTTGAGACGGACTTCTTTCTTTCAGCAATAGACATTTAAGATTCCTCCATGCCTTTCATGACATACTAACTGACTTGTATTTAGCACTGAATAATATTCCATTGTCTGGATGTACCACAGTTTATTCATCTATTCATCTATAGAAGGACATTTTGGTTGCTTCCAAGTTTTGCCTATTATGATAAAACTGCTATATAAATATCCATATGCAGGTTTTTGTGTTAAAAAATATTTATCTTGAGAGGCAACTTTGTTAGGAAGAATAAGATACTTTGATATATTTCCAAATGGTTACTGTGCCCTTCCCCTGCTAGAATCATGCCGGTAATTTTTTCTCCTCATCAGTATGAAAACTTGGTATCAGGGTAATGCTGGACTCAGAGTGAGTTAGGAAGCAGTCCCTCTGATTCTGTCATCTAGAAGAGACTGTAGAGAATTGGTATAATTTAGTTCTTAAATTTTTGGTAAAATTCACCAGTGAACCCATCTGGGTCTGAGACTTTCTGTTTGGAAGGTTTTAATCATTGATTCAACTTCCTTAATGGATATAGGCCTATTCAGATTGTCTTTCTTCCTCAATGAGTTTTGGCAAGTCGGGTCTTTTCAAGGAATTTCTCCATTACATCTTTGTTATCAAACACATGGGCATAGAGCTATTGACTATTATTCCATCACTGTTTTTTCAACATCCATGGGATATGTAGTGATACCCTCTTTCACTTCTGATATTATCAATTTGTGTTTTCTCTCTTTTTTCTAAGTCTGGCTATAGTCTTAATAATTTTATTAATCTTTTCAAAGAACCACCTTTTGGTTTAACTGGTTTTTCTCTAGTGATTTCCTGTTTTCAATTTCATTGACTTCTGCTCTAATTTTTATTATTTCCTTTCTTTTGCTTTAATTTGCTCTTCTCTTTTTAGTTTCCAAAGGGAGAATCTTAGATTACTGATTTATATCTTTCTTCTTTTCCAAATATGCATTCAGTCCTATAAAATTCCCCTTATGCACCACTTTAAAATTGTATTAATTCACTTCCCGTAGTATGTGCTCATTTGGAAATAATCTCCTCTGCAATTACAAAAATTAACATCCCTAACAACTAAGGGTCAGCATATTTCAAAGAATTCCCATAAAACTGAAACTGGCAATCTATACTACATTTCCCATGTTGTAGGTTACCATGGCAAAACAAACGGATTGAATTATTTGATACTTTCATGCTTAAGTATTAAGTACTAAGGCTTCAGCTCATATGCATTACCAATCTTATGCCACATTATCATAAGCTATAATAATCTACAACTTATAAGCTGAAAATATTATGAAACATTACAGCATATCAAGGAGACCCTTAAATTGTTTAGATTTAGATAGCTTCCAAATTCTGGAATGAGTAAATACTATTTTTCCTTCCTTTATGATTAGGCATTTTCAATAACACATGAGGATGCCTTTTTGTCCAAACACAAAGGTTTTTGAAAGGAGTAGTGAGGCTGAGGGACACCTTACATAAGTAGTAGGTAAGGAAGATGCTGCCATAAAAACAAACAAAACACAAAACAAAACAAAACCCATTAAATCCAAACAGTTCCCAGGGCTCTTATGTTTTTCCAAATTTCTTATGATTGCAATGTATCTTTGTCCTCAGAGAGAAATTTTATAGAAGAGAGAGCTGGTAGCCAGATTTTACTCTCACTCCTTCTCTTTCCTTAAATCTCAGCAGAGTAACCTTCCTCCTAAGACTTGCCTCAGAATCAAATCCACTCAGCTCTGCTGATTATCCTGACATAAATATTGAAGTTTCAGATCTTTTGTATTCAAAGTATCTCCAAACAGAGAAAATGTAGCTTATATTATTTTGGGGCTGTATATTTACAAAGAGATAGAAAAGAAGTAACACATGAAGAGAGCACCAAAATGATTTTCTGAAGTTCATGTTCAACAGCCAGAAGTCTAAAGCTAAAACTACTGCCTCATATGGTCACACCAATATCCACCTCTAATAACAGCACTGTGGTTTATATAATTACCTTTTATGATTTCATTTTCTACGTTACGACATCTTTATTAGATGTAACTTAAAGAAGACTTCCCTTCAGACTCTACATTTACTTTTTCAACAATAATCAAGTTTAAGGTTGGTATATTAGAAAAATCACTGATGATTCCATATTTCTAAATCCAATGGCACTTCTGGTTTTCAAACACCATACTTAATTTTTAGCAACCTTCCACAATATGCAGTTCTTGTTACTTTTTTCTATCTTCCAGGTCATAATGTTCTGGTTTTATCAGTACATTTATGGACCTCCTTCTATGCCACTTTTTGCTGGCTGAAACTTATCTGGCCCTTAAGGTTGGACATTCTACAACAAGGCTCTTTCTATTACATATCTTTACCTAGCTGATTTTACTCACGTTTATAGATTTATAGTTTGTTATACAAAGTTATTACTGACAAATGCATATATCCTCTGATCAGAATTTAATGGAAACCGCAAATAAACACACACACACACATTATTTCTTTGTTATTTCTACTTGCATGTTTCTAAAAGTTCCCTAACATAACTTTCTTAAAGGGAGGATACAAATTGGTTATATGCAAATACTACACCAGTTTATATAAAGGACTTGACTGCTTGGATTTTGGTATCCACAGGGGGTCCTGGAACCAATCCCCCCACAGATGCAGAGAGATGACTGTATATACAGAAAAGAACACAAAGAAAAGTGAATAGACATTAAAATGGCTTTGGGAGTGGACATATTGAGAATTTAAACCAACCTAGTATATTAAGCAATAATAGGACTATAGGTTTTGTCCACAGATTAAAAAATGCTGGAACTAAATGAAAATAATGTAGCCATTTGCTTCAAAAAAATGCCTGTTCCTGAAAGGCGAGATGGCCCAAGTATATAGCTTATTTTCAAGACTGCAAGCTTGCTCAGCAAGACTCACTTCAAAATCCTTACCTCATGCTGACTCCCAATTTGGAGCTATTATGTTATCAACTCTGCATAATTCCAATTAGTTCCTCACCTAACATGATCTAAATTAAAAATCTTCCAGACAAGAACCTAAAACCCCAATGCCTGTAAGCGTTCTGCCCCAATCCCCATTTTGACACACAAGTATCTGTCAAGGTAATATTCTTCCTTACTTTAGCAAGTCTAATAAATTTAGTTTTTCTTTAGCAATAGCAATTTTGGGTTTGGGTTTTTTTTTTTTTTTTTTGGTATTTTAGGGTGAGTCAACAGTTAGCAATAGTATTGGAAAATATACTTACAGAAAGTGAAGTGGATAACACAACAAGAGGGCTGTTACTGCACACCTGCTTTGGAATTGATAAAAAGGTTAATAACATAGATTTTGTGTTCTAATTTGGGAGGAGGATGCCAAGATGCAGGCTGGGCCTGGCAACTGAGCTAATTTGGGATATTAAGTATATTACCTACTAAGGTTTTGGTGTGCACAGATACTCAGGGAAAAACACAAGCTAAAAAGCTGTATACTGGGGAGGGAGGTTGCCGATGAACCCAGTCAACATAGATCTGTTTCACTTAATAGCTCATAATTGCCTAGGTAGGGAATTGGCGTGAGGTGACTAACAAGTAAATCATACATAAATGAGTATTTGCCATAAAAATCAAGCAAATCTCTAAATATTCCCATTAGTTTTTGTATAAGGTATAGAATAGAGAAGAATTAAGTCATATATGAGTGTGTTCCCTGGTAAAAAGATTTATATTCTATGAAGTAGTCTATGGATGTTTCTTTGGCAAAAATCAACTTCCTTGAAAGAGCAGTTATATCAGAGACAAATGAATGTAAAATTTACAAGTTTATAGATAGAAAAATAAAAAAGACTGTGGTTTAAAGTATTGGGGAATTCCTAGCAAGGAGAAAACCAGCTGAGAGGAGAAAAGTTAATCATTTTTCAAGGAAAAAAATAGAAAATAACTCACTGTTCTTTGCAAATACAATCACAGAAGCTCACATGTTATTCTCCATTCCCTTCCTATCAATCATGTGTGAAAAGAAGTATGTAGGGAAAAAAAAAATTTAAGAGCAGGAAAACAGAGTACAGTTGTTTCATTTCATCTGGGAATGTTTTTCTACAAGTGAGTTCAGTGAAAAAGAAGGTAAAAGAGTAAAGGAAAATTCTATATTAGGAAATCAAATACTTTTGTGTCCAGCTGATTTATAGTTTTATTTTTTTTTAAATTATAGTTTTTCTACTAAAAGATGAATAATAATCTTCATCTGAATTTAAATAAGAAGGAATGAAGGCAAGTATTTACATACAAGTACAAAATAGAGTAAAAAGAAATTTACATGTATCAATGTTTTATGTAATATGTATGTTATTTTATTGTGCTGTAAAACTATTGTGTCATTATTATACTTAGCTTCCAAAAATATGCTTTACTTAAAGGGGACAATTTTAACACAGTGACTTTGCAAGAACAATTTTTCAGTTATTAGAAATTTCTAGAAAACCCTGAAGAGACTTTAAAGTGAAAGGGAGAGGAATGGCCAAGCAGACATTCACATTTATTAAGGGATAGTGCATCTACAGGATGCTAATCTCAATGTTTACTCCATGAATAGTGAACTATTAAAGACTCATTTTGCTAAATCCTGCAAGAAGTAGTAAAAATCAGCCCTCAATATGGTAGACTTTAAAAAAGTTATAGTATATCAAATGCAGAGCTTATAATATATCTGGGTTTCTTTAAAGCATTTATTAAGGTATTTAATAATAACATTGTAGATGGACTTAATGGAGAAATAGTATGCTTCTTAAGATGTTTGATAGCCTGGGGTAATGGAACAAATGTTACAAGATAAAACTGAATTTTGGTTTAAAAAACCCCAAATCTTTTTAAGAGAGGAGAGAATGACAGACACATGAGCAGATGTTGATTTAATAACAACATATTGAGGTTTTAGTTTACAATAAACTTAATATGAATAAGCTGTATGATACAGTGGTAGAATTCTAGCTTAGAGAATAGGAAAGATGATATTCTTGTCCTACCTTTCATTTGTCAGAACACATTCAAAAGCTGGATTCTGTTCTGGGCACTATACTTTAAGAGGGAGAGAAACACACTGGAGAGTATTCCAGTGTTAGAAATCTAGATGTAATGAGAGTAGTTTGGACAAAACTGTAACAGAGGAAACCATAGTCAGAAACTATAAGATGGTAACTTTGGGCTACATATATAGAATACTTTAAAATGATAGAATCAAAACAGGATGGTATTGGCTCAAAACAGATACATAGATCAATGGAACAGAATAGACAGTCCATAAATAAACTCATATGTTTTGGTTAAGTAATCTGTACAAAGTAGGCAAGAACATATGATGAAGAAAGGGATGAAGAAAGGACAGTCTATTCATTAAATGATGTGGAGAAAACTGGACAGCTGCATGCAAAAGAATGAAACTAGACGTCTCTTACACCATATACAAAAATAAACTCAAAATGGATTAAAGACTTAAATGTAAGCCCTGAAACCATAAAACTCTTGGAAGAAAACTGAGGCAGTCAGTTCTTTGACATCTTAGCAATATTCTTTGGATCACAGGCAAGAGCAACAGAAGCAAAAATAAAGAAATATGACTACATCAAACTAAAAACAAAACAAAACAAAAACCTTTTGCATAGTGAAGGAAAACATCAACAAAATGAAAAGATAGCCTATTGGATGGGAGAAGATATTTGGAAATGAAAAGATCTGTAAGGGTTACTATTCAAAATACGTAAAGAACTTATACAATTCAATTTCAAAAAACAAATTCCAATAGAAAAATGGGCAGAGGATCCGAATAGACAGTTTTCCAAAGAAGATGTATAAATGGCCAACAGGTTGATATGTCTGTTGAAGAGGAAAACACTCCAACTGACTGAAACAGAGACCCTTTTCTTTTTAATTTAGCAAAGTTAAAGAGACCAATTACATAGCCTCCAGAGTTGTGTGTTTAGTTTTGTTAGACACAGACAGGAAAAGCTCCTGATGGTGGAAAAAGTCTGAATTAAGTTTAAAACACAACAATAACTTATAACTAGCTGAATAAAAGCTAGACTTTTGGAAAGAGATGACATCTATACATCATTTTAATTATATCTTGATTTGATATTAATTGTATGTGACAGAGAATCCTTTGATATCACTTGTGTTTTTTACATGGGGTGGGCTCCATATGTGAACAAAGGTAGTGCTAAGTCCCCCATGAATTGCAAATCTCTAACTTGAGCTAATTAATACTAAGCTTTGAGAATGTTCATCCCTAAGTTGCTTCCCTTCCTTCTGTCTGCAGATATAGGAACCATAGTCTTAGTGGCTAAGGAGAAAATGATGATGGAAAAGCAAGTGTGTTTTAAAAGAAGTAAATATTACAGAAACAGAGAACATCAGTAGATGTTCGTGGAGAAGAAGAACCTGTTAAGAATAATAGCTGGAAAACTATATCCATATAGATGCAGTGTTAATTTTCATTCAACACATTGAAAGTGTAATTCTGAAGTTGTATCCCCATCTTTACGTTCTGTAAATCATCAATGTTTTACACAGGCTCATTTTCTTAACTGTTATCCCATTCCACAAGGAATACCAGAGGCTGCACAGTTTCTTCTTGGTGCATTTTAGATTTAGAACTTTAAAAAATTAATTTAAGACTACCACTCTTTAGAACAAGATTGTATTTCTATTTGTTTTCAGACATAAGAATAGTAACAATAACTAACAAATGCATCAACAATGGTAACAGAAAGAATAATATATTGTTCGTGTTATTTTTTTCTTTGTAATACATCCCTTTGTAAAATTTACTGTTTTGTATCTTTAGCATCTTTTTGTCTTTTATATATATATATATAAATATTAATGATAGTATTTTGAGTATCCTAAGATGTTATAAAATGAAAATGCATATTATGAAAGACAACTTTTCTTACAGTCATATTCATATAGAAGATACTAAACCCAGATACAGTGTTTCCCCACAATTGGTTAGTCATCTGAAGGTTATCAAGAGCCACGAAGTTCAAGTAACTCAGTTTGCCAGACCTCTGCTGGAAGTGACTGAAGACATTTTTCTAATTGCTGAAAAGTGGTACTTTCAATTGACTATATATGTACTGATGGACACATTTCATATTATCCAGAGAACTTGTTTTCAATTTTGAATTAGCATAACCACCATGAAACTCCCTTCCCATTTCTGGCACTTAAAAACCTTTGATTATTTTGCCTTAAAGAATTTCTTCTTTGTCAGTGTTCCCTCGACTGCCAGGTTAACAGACTCAAGATGGACAGATTTATCGTTTGTCTGTTTGTATTCTGGTGATCTTCATTTTTTAAAATAATATATTGCAAAAATTTTTTTATGTTGAAATAGAAATGATATGTAGAATACTATTAAAAATGTATGTATTAAATCATAATGATTTCTATATATTTCTACCTTTTTACACTTAACTGTACATCATATTTCATATGTGCCAATGTAATCATCTGTTTTGGATTATGAAGAAAATGATTGAAGTTCACCTGGATTTGGAACATTTCCAAATGTTTGAGTCATTGTGCAATCTTACACATTGTTTTTTTTTCCCTGCAGTTTTAAGAGAGGGCAACCAAAAACATTAGATTCTTTAAATAATAAACATTTAGTTGGAAATAGACATTATTTCACTCTCTCCAGAAATTACCACTCAGAGTAAATTGGAAGAAGCAAGTAGTTTAGCTGTGGGACACAGAGGTATAACGTGAAACATACAGATAATGAGTTACTATTTTGTTAAATGCATGTCCGAGCACACTTAACTGTGATTGTTTTCATAGAGAAATGACACTAAGGATGAATTATAAGTTTTTCTGTCATAGAGATATGACAAATACACATGATAAAGCAACAGAAGTCAAAATAATACTCAACAAGCATGTCTATACATAAATGACATTTGGTAAATAAAATCTTTCTAAACTGGCTCAAGGTGAGTTAACTCTATGTAATAGAAAAGTGAATAAAATATCTCTGACACTTAGCCTATAGGAAATTTATGTTTGGTAAAATCTACTTACAGCAGTACACACAGTAGCCAGCACACTGGAAGTCTTCAGCTATACTTGTGTTTCCCTGGGGGGGGGGGGTGTGTGTGTCTTCTCTCCAAACACTGAGAGTGGTATTTTGGGCAAAGAGTATTGCCCACTCTTTAATATTTCTGTGCTTCTCCCTGTGTCTATACATATCATACATTCTATCTTAACAAAGGCGCAAAAGAGAAGGTACAGTTGATCTGAAAAAAAAGAGAGAAGGCTGTGGGAAGAACAGAAGAGAAAAAGTGCTAAGTGATTTTCATCTGAGATGGAAGCATGCCCCCATCTGCTGACCAGATTCTGTGCCCCTGGATAGGTTCTCTTCACTGGGACCAATCCCAGAAACATCAGCCAAAGTAGCTGACGATGAGAGCAAGGGAAGGTGGTGAGGGCTCAGGGGGCTTGCTTTTCTTGGGGGGGGGGGGGCTGATGTCTGTTCTTTGAATTCCAGATCAGTGAGAATGTCTGGAGAACAGATTCCATCTGGTTACATGACTACATGAAGAAGGGGAGGCTGTCATTGTGAACAGAATGGTGAATCAGATCTAAACAAAACCCAGAATTAAGGGAAGTAAACTTTGGAGAGAAATTTCAGCTCCAGAGTAAATGCCAACAAGTGGGGTTAAGCTTCCAGCAGGAAGTAAGGGACACCAAAAGGGGAGCCTGCCAGCAATGAATCCCAGCTGGAATACCGGGGAGTTTCAGATGCGCGAGGCCCTGTGCCACAGGTGCTTTACTTCTGTAGTTACCATTAGTTAGCTGGACGCTCTGGGTGAAACCATTTGTTGCATGGACTTCTTGAAGGTTCAGTTAAGGACTTGGCCAAACCTTGGTAATTCATTCAGTTCCATGCACAGTCTTCTCCTTGAGTGTTTTCAAATTAGTTAACTTTATTCTTTTGTTGAGATAGTCACTAAATTACTGGTTCATACTGTGTCAATCTGGTAAGCAGTTTTTTTTAAAAAACAAAATTTCAGAAGATTATTGGGTTATAATTGCAATTTCTTTAAAATTAAAGCTCACATTATTTTGTAGGTGTTTATTTATACATAATTTGCATAATCTAAACACTTAAAAACAAAACAGGACCAGCCTGGACACAGATCAGCTCTAACAAACAAACAAAAAAACAAGCCTTTAAATTTAGACTTTGTGTTCCCTATAAAAATATGCTACTTACCATCCATCACCAAAATCACAGAAAACAAGATACATTACTTATCTGTTCCGTTTGAGTGAACACATGAGAGATTAAGACTTCCAGACTAGGATTGAGAAGGACTGAATATGAGGCAGTGATTTAATACTTATTATGTGATTGATCCGGACAAAATCAGCTAACCTCCTATGGAATGAATCTTTATCTGCCGATTATTATCTCCAGCCTACTTCCTACCTAAGGGTTTGTGGTTTAACACTGATCTCTATTTTAGAGTTCTATCTTCAGACTGAACTGTGGCTGAATATGACATCTGATATACTATATATAGTCTGAATGACGGTTAATTTCCTTGGTGGAGACATCAAAACAAATAGCAGATTATCCCATTTCCTAAATAGTAACAGTTTATCAATGTGCTAGACTGGTTATTGTATAGCCCTTAAAATATTAAAGGTGTTTTCTCCATCTATAACTCTGATGAAGATAGACATCCTTACTTTTAAAATCAGTATTAGGACCAGGAAGGCATAGCGGAGTAAATTGTCACAGTGTGCCATCTGGCAAAATTCCATTTTAACCTGTGGTGACGTAGACACACACACGCATGTGGAATGTGTGCATAGACTGGCGTAAACTCGTGTTAAGTCACGGGCTGCAGCGAGATGAACTATCAGGGTCCAAATCTGGAAACCAGATTTACCGGGTGGAATGTAACAGATGGCGCTAACGGTAGGACGACAAATACCAGTTTGCCTTTTTGTGTAGACCAAGGGGCTGTGGTCACACTTAGGGAGAAATCTAAGCCAGGGTCCAGGGTCTCAGATCAAATCAAACAGGAAATAAAAACTGTGTAGACAAAGTCAAACTGAAATGAACACAAAGAGAAAGGCAGTTTGAGTTCTGAGGCAGGAAGCAAGATCAAAAGCAGCAAACAGAATGATGACTGTTATGAGAAGGAATTAGTATCTCTGTGAGCATTGCTGAAGATCACATTCTAAAATATTTAGTTTTTACTTCCATGAAAACTTTATATTGGCAGGCATGCTCTACTTCTCTACTTCTCTACCAGAGTAAAACAGGGCTCTTGGTGTTCATAGCCAATGAGTCCAGCTTAAACTGAAAGTATTCAAGGAGAAATTCTTGAATATCTTAAAAATGTGTGCCTGAGTCCATCTGTGCATTATGCACCTTCAACTCATTGTATAACACAGTGCAAAATAATAGATAATGCAAATTGTAAAAGTTATGAGTCATTCATTTGGTCACATACTAAGGACTTTCTTCATATATGACACCTGTTGAGATCCCCACATTGATGGCACAGTTCAGCAAATGTTGCTGTCCTTGTCCAAGAGAAGAAATGGAGGTTTGGGGAAAATAAGCAGACTTCCCAAGTTTTTAATGCAAGAAGCTGTCAAGTCAGGATTCAGATTCAAGTCTGAGTGATTCCACAGGCCTTTGTCATTTTTATTTCTTACTTTTTTTGACTCGTCACCACACAGGATTTGATTTAGTTGTTTGTTTGAAGTATAGTTGATGTACAATATTAAATAAGTTCCAGGTGTATAATGTACTAAATAACAATTTTTAAAGTTTCTACTTCACTTATAGTTATGATAAAATATTAGCCATATTCTCTGAGTTATATAATATATCCTTGTAGCTTATTTCATAGTTAATATTTTGTACCTCTTAATCCCCTACCCCTATGTTTTCCCCACCCTCTGCTCTCACCACTGGAAAGCACAAGGTTTCTTCTATATATCTGTGACTGCTTCTTTTTAATTATATTCACTAGTTTGTCATATATTTTAGATTCCACATATAAGTGAGAATCATACAGTATTTACTTTTTTCTGACTTATTTCACTTAGTATAATGGCCAAATCTGTCCATATTGCTGCAAATGACAAATTTTCATTACTCTTTATGGCTGAGTAGTATTCCATTTTATATATATATCACATCTTCTTTTTCCATTCATCTATTGAAGGACACTTAGGTTGCTTCTGTACCTTGGGCAACTGTAAATAGTGCTGCAATGGATATTGAGGTGCATGTATCTTTTCAAATCGGTGTTTTTGTTTTTTTCAGGTATATACCCAGGAGTGGAATTGTTGGGTCATATAATAATTTGGTTTTCAGTGGAAACTCCATACTAGTTTCCACAGTGGATGCACCAATTTACATTCCTCCCAACCGTGTAAAAGGGTTCCCTTTTCTCCACATCCTAGCCATTCTAACAGGTGTGAGATGATATCTCACTGTGGTTTCTGTTTGCATTTCCCTGATTATTAGTCATGTTCAGCATCTTTTCATATGCCTGTTGACAATTTTCATTTCCTCTTTAAAAAATGTCAATTCTGTTCTGCCTATTTTTTTTAATTGGGCTGTTTTTTATGTTGAGTTTATGATCTGTTTACATATGTTGGATATCAATCCCAAATTGTCGTATCATTTGCAAATAGTTTCTAGCATTCAGTAGGTTGTCTTTTTGTTTGTTGATGGGTTCCTTTGCCGTGCAGAAGTTTTTAAGATTAATTAGGTCCCATTTATTTATTTTTGCTTTTGTTTCCTTTGCTTTAGGAGATAGCTCCAAACAAGCTTTGCTGTGATTTATGTCAAAGAGCGTTCTACCTATGTTTTCTCCTAGGAGTTTTATGGTATCTAGTCTTACATTTAGGTATTTAATCCATTTTGAGCTTATTTTTGTATATGGATTTAGAGAATGTTCTTATTTCATTCTTTTATATGTAGCTGTCCAGTTTTCCCAGCACCACTTATTGAAGAGACTGTCTTTTTCCATCATATATTCTTGCCTCCTTTGTTGTAGATTAACTTACCCCAAGTGTGTGGGTTTATTTCTGGGCTCTCTGTTCTGTTCCATTGATCTGTGCCTGGTTTTGTGCCAGTGCCACCCTGTCTTGATTTCTGTAGCTCTATAGTCTGAAGTCAGGGAGCCCAATTCCTCTAGCTCTATCCTTCTTTCTCAAGATTGTTTTGGCTTTTGTGTTCCCTTACAAATTTTGAAATTATTTGTCCTAGTTCTGGGAATTCCTTTCTTCTTAGTCTCAACACTAGTCTCTAGGTTAGACTTGGCTAAACGTTACTTTACTCAAATGTTCTCAAATATTGTGTTAAATCATTTAATACAGCGTCTAACAAATCATGAATTTAGGTGATGTGAATTTTACTTTATTTTGCTTATATTCTAATAAAGGTGCAACAGGCAGAAAAAAAGGGGAGAAAAACCAGGAACTCAAAGAAAGAGCACAAAAGAGGATTTTGTACAATCAGTGCTTAGAGAGTAAGATAAAATATGCTGAAGCAAGAGAGATGCAGTGAAGAGGAAACATCCCCTCTTTTTCTACATCTCCTTTTTCCTCATTCTTTTTCTCCATTCAGAATCTCCAATTTATTCCTTATGATGATATAAAATTCAGCATTTATATAGTTAAATTTTGAAAGGGAACAAAATTCTACACGATAGATGAGGCCTTTTGAATTAGATTCAGTTCTACCCTGCTTTGGTAAAATTGAGTTGTAAAAAGAATAGCACCCCCACCCAGTTTCCCCTAATTTTAGGGAAATGTATGATATGTGTAGGTCTAGAAGCCAAGGAAAACTATCTTTATGACATATTTCTTAAATTTATATAACTTACATGCAATTTTTCCCTCTATCACTCTTACAACCTGACAGTCAGTTTACTGACAGTAAATGTTTTTAATTCATAAAATAGAACATCATGTTTCAGAGGAAGATTATAATGAAATTAGGAGAAACAGAAAACTATAAATTGCTTTCCCTCATTTACACTCAGTCCTGGTTAAACACTATAGATATAAAGGCCACCAGTAAGAAATTTATGTTTACCTGTAAACTGAACACGTGTGACAATTTCACACTTTGAACTGCTTCATCTGTGTATTTTGGAGACCACAGAAAGCCTCCATCTACACTGTGGACTAGGCTAGAAAGAGTTAACTCAAATACTGCCTGATTTGACCTCCCTTGTCCTTCCTTTGATTCATTTGGTTAATGGTGCCAGGTATGAATACTCAAGGTCACCATCATGACTAAGAATCATTGTTTGGATAAGGACACCATTGTTGTTTTAAAAGGAATGTTCCTGAGTAAACAGGGAAACATATTATTAAACTGTGTACTTAAAGTTTGTTCTCATACAAATTCCAAAGGTGCATAATAAACCACCAATTCTGTATTTTCTCCTGCACTAGATTACAGGTTTACAGAGCACAAGAATCATAGCAGCCACTTCCTCAGTGCTTTACAGACAAGTGCTCAATAGATACTTTGACAATAAATGTTATAGTATTTGTTTCTATTTATTTCTCTCTTCTCCAGTGAGAACTAGAAGCAAGATTTTATGCATCTGAAATCAAGTCAACTGATAATAAAATAACCAGATAATTTGTTGCAGTAACACAGTATTATTCACGTGAAAATTACAGGTTTGTTTTACAAGGCGTATAAAATATAAGAACATCACTTTGGTAGGTTATGGTTCTGTGAGAGGTTTTTCTTTTGTTGGTGTACCATCTATTCTTTCCCATATATTTGTGGAGAGCCTTCTGTCTGTAAAACACTGTGCTAATCCTGAGAACAAAATATAAATAATGTGCATATAGGTAAGAGCAAATCTAAAACAAGAGAGTTTGGATTGACAGCGAGACTTAGGGGGTACAGAGGAACCCCAAATGAACCAACTTTAGTTCTTCTGAATTAAATTTAAGGGAGATTATAACAACTACCCAATTTTAATCTGTTAAAAAATTATGCCTCTTTACCTAATTGTAAATAAGACTAAGAATTTATATTCAAGGTTAGAGTAGAATTAACTATATTCAAGATAATCTTTTTCCTCACCAGATAATATGTTACAAAAATTTTTGTATGAGGATATTGAGAAAGAACAGTTCAAGATGTTTTAAACTTGCTTATTCCTCTTAACTGTCTGTTAGCTTAGCTTTAAAATGTATTTCAGAAGAGTTGGAAATGAAGATTAATACTCAAGAAAACCAGATGCAAAACAAATTGAACTGTGAGACCCTAGTACTATGAAGAACCCTGAGTTGACTCCATGAGTATAACTTTTTGTTTTAAAATTACAATAGCGATAATGGTCTGAGCATAAGCACACCAACACCAGTTCTCCTTTCTACTCAAAAGCATAGTAAATGATAGATAAGACCTTTTTAGAATAAGTAACTCCATTGATAGCAAGAATTATTACTGAGAAAGAAAAAGAAAGAGACAAAGAGAAAGGGAGAGGCAGACAGAAAATCAGATCTGTAAGTTAAAGAACCAGATAAAACCACAGCCAAGCAGAAACAGAGGAGCTGGAGCACCGATCGGGTGGGTGGTGATTTGGGGCTGGCACTTGGATCAACTAGGGTTCTCTGCCATCCTCCTGCCTCTGTCCCTAGAAAGTAGGCTCAACAAGCTCACAGGCTGAAGCTGAAAGTTCAAGTTCTACTTTGGATGCTGAAGAAGCAAAACAGTGTCCAAGATAGGTATTTAGACTCAAGTGTAGTGGGACACTTTGGAACCACCATTGCCAAGTCTCTACTTTCCTCAGTCAATACCTCAGGGGCCAATAATAAACACAATAGAAAGATGAATGGGATTTGTAGACAAAAATGCATCACAGAACATTTGAGAAAACTATTTCCTTTAAAGAGGCAGAAAGCCACAAAATAATGCAGGTAACACATTGGGGAAAAAAAAAAATTACAGTCAGTAGCTTACTAGGAGTTAGTCATTTTTGCCTGTTCCCTCTTTAGTTGTAATGATTAAATATCTAACTCCAAGAACAATTCTTAGTTTTTTTTCTTTCATGTCTATTATGTAACTAACATTTACTTTCTTCAAGTGACTCTCTGCTAATGCTTAAAACATACACATATACTTAACTGTTAATACGTATATTTACCACATCAAAAAATGTGTCTCAACATAAGGAAAACATATTTCCTTCAAGAACAGTTACTTGTAATCACAATTTGTACACACAGCTGTCAGTTCTCCTATACTTTTAGGGCATCAACTTTGTTAAAATCAAAAAGTAAAATAAAATAAATCTATGAATACCTACTAGGATGTATTCTTTTACGAAAAGAAGGCAAAGAATCTCTAGTAACAATTTTAAGACAAATGTTGCCATTAATATTATTTCAAAGACTCTTTACCTGTTACTTCTCTTTTATTCTATTCTACATAAATTCTAAATGCTCTTTCTCTTATTCAAACTACTCATTACCAGAGCATTCAGTACTCAGCTTTTGCAAAAGGGAGTCTTGTAACATAGTCCATTACATTTGAATATAAATATCTTAACATTCAAGGATGGTTTTTATAGATAAAAGTTAAATCATAGTAAAGAGTAAGAGTCAGTCTTAACACTGACATTTCAGTAAGCAGGAGATAGATAATCGCCTCTGAAAGGTATGAAACCCTCAAAATTCATGTTGTCAATGAATGTCTTAAATAATTTAATACTCCACTAGGAAACCTGATTCTAACGTCCCTTTCACTTAAAAACAAGTTTAAATTATAGCTACCAATTTTCAAAACGTTCTGCCCCTTTAAAGCTCAATTAAATGTTATTTTAAGGTTTCTTAAATGTATTTTAAGGTTTCTATAACTATACACTATAGTGACAAACTGGGTGATTTTCATGACCTTTACAAATAAAGCTGGTTGACCAATAGGCACAATTGATAGTGTGATCAAATCAGTCTAGACTGATGAGTATGACAGCTGCCGTGATGTGAACAAAAGCTATGGAAACATCTATGCTTAGCATCTCAAAGATCCCACTTTATAACTTGTCATTCTCAAGAGGTAAATAACACAGGCTGTTTCTTCCATATTTTTATTACAGACAGAAGTCCAAGTAGGAAATTAAATTTAGATTCTTTAAGTGATGAATTGTGTAAACATTTATTACATTTTCATCTGAGTAAGACAGCTAAGCTGACCTATTTTTACAGGGATCATATAAAAGAACATAAGGCAATAATCGTGCATGGATCCAAAGGCTCCATCTGTCTTCATGATCTCTTTTTCCATTAGCTTCATGTGGAACTTACTGGTTGCTAGGGTTGGTAATGCACATTGAAACTTGATTCAAGTTGTAGATGAAATAGCAAGGACTTTTTAGTCCTCACAAACTCGATTCATATAAGACTTCACAAGCTTTTCCACAGATGATTAATGCCACTCGCTTTGCCTGGATGGCAGTGTGCTTTCAGAGCTGCTCTTTATACTATAACAGACAGGCTTGGATTTAAATATATCCTAGCTCTGCGACCTTGGGCAGCAAACTCCCTTCACTGAGCCAGGGCTTTATGGTCTGTAAAATGATGGTCCTGTTTACCCTCACAGTGCTTTTGTGAGAATAAAAAAGATAATGACTGCAAGGCACAACCATAGACCTGGACACGGCAGGAACTCAAGACATGTCAGTGTTGACCTCCCCACTCACATCATCATTGCTAAAGCAAACACTGAGCCTCAACATTAATTCTGTGATAAGTGGATTGATTCATATTTTGACTGATTCATGGAGCACAAATATGATCATCATTAACTTAATGGCAAAATAAAGTCCTGACTTACAAACATGGACTTCTCCCTCTGTTTTACTGTGGACTACATTAGAAAGCAACTATAATCACTCAGTATGTGGTTATATTTACAGTATGTTTCCAGGAAAAGAGGTATAGCAATCGATACATAAATATATTTATTTCCCTCAACTTAAATTCCTTTAAAGATATATTCTGTTACTTTAAATTGTTTTTCAGTTTCATTTCCATTGCAGTGTTATGAGCCAAGCCTATCATCTTTTATCTGGGTTTTAATTTCATGCCTAATTGGTTTAACTCATTCCCATTTCTCCTTTAACGTATTTTTAATATTTGAGATACATTCCTAGGTGTGGTTTGCTCATGCCTCTTCTTTCTTTAAGAGATTAAGGGAGCACACTACTACAGCACCCTCCCCCCTCATTCACTGTGTTGCTCTTTGCTTTAATGAAAGATAATAAAATAATATCCAAAATATTTAGCTAATTATTTTAAATTCCATTCTCAGCCAGATATTTGACTGTTTCAAAACCTTCCAGTTTCTAGATACCCCTTCATATTCTGAAGTCAGTAATGTATCTGTATTGAGTTTACAGGAAAAAAAAATACCTAAGTCAGAACAAGTACACTTCTGTAAATATTACTAGAGATTGTTCTGGTTGATGAACATCATATCTGCACATCATTTAGTTTTTCATTTTACTTAGTTTGAAATGTTTTCTTTTTCTGTAGTATCACATTGACCCTACAGTTTCCCATATCCCCTTACTTGTTAGCAATTATATTCATGGCATGTTCTCTTATCACTAAACTAACAACCCTTTCATTCTGCTTTGTGGGTATCACTAGATGTTCTTCTGCTTGTTTCTCACTAGAATGTCTTCTTTTAGCACCAAGACAGTGCCTTAGATGTCACTTTATTTTCACAGTGATTTTCCCTGGTTATACTCAAATAATACTAATAGAAAATATATGTCTCTGATGAAAAAAGCCAATACTGACTTATTTTAATTCAAGGATCTATATCCAAATAAATCATTTTTCTTAGGGTCATTTAGATTTTGTAAATCAAGAAATAAATGAATGTACAGCAGAACATGCACGGATTCAAGACAGTTAATCAGTTAGTCACATAAATTTCACTATGAATCTGGTCACTCATCTCTGTGACCAGTTTTCTTCTAAATAAGATCTTTTTGTGTCTTAACTATAGGCTAGTGTCTGTAATACAAAGTGCATGATGGTGAGATCTGGTACTTTAAAATCTCCTTTTCTTCATTCAGTGCTTGTATGAGTTACTACAGAATAACTGAACGTCCCCTACATGGTTGGTTAAACTTGATAGAAGTTTATTTCTCAGTCTGGGAAATCTGCCTGTGAACAGCCCATGGCTGGTTTATAATTGTTGGCAGTCATATGGAACCCAGCCTGCTTCCAGCTTTCCTTTCTGCCACTGCTAGTGTTTGGCCTTCAATCTCCTGGACCGAGAATGATTTCTAGCCATCACCTCCATGCAGGGCTGGCTATGCAGTTTCTCAGGGCATGGAAAATAATAAAAATGTGGGACTCTTTTTACAAAAAACAGGAAAAAGATACTGCTAAAGGGACTAAAAGATAAAGCCACTTATTTCTTCTGCAGTTTCTCTCTCAGCTTGTTAGGATATTTTTAAAAATTTGCTATTAATGTTCTTCTAAGTATACAGAAGTTGAAAATTTTTATTATTAGCAGAGATTTTACCGCTCACCTTTATATTGTATGATGCTAGTGTTAGATGCAAATATAAAACTGCTGAACTCATATATGTGATAATCAAATACACAGTTCATACTTTATACATCATATATCCACAGTGGTTAAAGCACTGCGCAAAACTAATTCAAATATTTCTGTTTCACTTTTTTTATATGTGCACCATCTACCACCACTGAGTACCTTCACCTTACTGCTGAGTAAGGAGAGACTAAAAGGAGAAATGACAATGGGTGGCCTTATTTTACCCTTTCTTTCTGGGTCATTATTTTCAGCATATGTGCTTGGCTAATACAAGGACTTAAGGACACAAGTAAGGATATGACAGGGTTCCCTCTCTCTTGTGCTTCTTAGAGTACCGACTGCCTTCTCCCTAAATTAGAAGCAAGTTATTCCTCAAATACAAAGTGTGGTCTCTCAGAACGAACAACATCTCTCCTTCTTATTCAAATGTGCAGCATGTTTACTTTGTACTCACTTTGCTTCTCACTGAAATCCCACATAGTGTTCACCAGAATTCTCACCTCATGGGGCATTGAGAATGCTATAAATGAGGAAATAATGAACATCTGAGATAAATACTACATGAAGCTCCTGTGCTTAACAGTATCTTCCACTGTCCCCATAGGACTTCCCTTACAAAACATAAGCTCAAAGATAAAATTAAGGATTTCTGGAGGGCTGTAGTAGGGCAATTAATTAAGTGTGGGGCCACTCTGCATCAGGTTCTATATGATCACACTGTTTGAATGGCCATGAAGCTGATCAGGTGTCCATATCCTGCTTTCAAGGGGGTTCATAAGAAGGAGAGGAGAAGGGGCAAAGACTCTGTTGCAACTGTCTTTTAAGATTTCCCAGAAGCAATCACATTATACTTCTATTCAAACCCAGTGGCCAGAACATTGGTCTGAGGCTACCAATAGCTGCAGGTGAGGCTGGGAAACAATCTTTACAGCAGGCAGCCAGGCACCCAGCTAAAGATTGTAGGCGTGGACATATGCAAGCAACAGTCTGTGCTGTAAGATTTATGTCAAGCACCACAATAGAGAGGAATTGGTCAAAAGTGATTTTAGGTTTTCATTAGAAGAATGCTTTCTTAATAGCTTCTAAATGTTAGAAAAAGTTAGTGAATATTCACTTTGCAGTGGAAGGCAGCTTGTTACAAACAAAACAAAATAACCATACATTAAATTTGAGTGCTTTGATCCATGACACATGTAATAACTATACATTATATTTTAATGTTGATCCATAATACCTGTTTCTTTGAGAAAACCTTGTCATGCCTGATAATGCAAGGTAAGTTGCAAGATTTTAAAGTTGCTGTTTGAAACCCAAAATTGTTCTGCTTGTTAATGTTTTTAATCAGTGTCATATACAGCAGATTAACTTATCCAAGACTCTCCCCATTACCAACTAGAGATTTCAATTAAATTGTAAAATTATCCCTTCATTTGTAAATACTGTTATGTCCATGTTGTACGAGAACAGGCCAAATTTTGAGATAAGGAACCAGCGGTCCCTCCATTACAGACAGCTTTACCTCAAATACGGTGCTGATATTTTAATATTCTTTCCCTTTTTATTCAGTTATTATTTTGGTTGTCACTTTCTTGAAGAGAGACAGAGTGTGCGTAATTTTGTGAAAAGTTTAGTACTCAAAGAAATTTGAGTTCTAGATATATTTACCTCAATGAATAGCTGTGTTACTTCAGAAAATTGTTTTAGTCTTTCTGAGGATAAACTGGGCAACTCAATTTTCTTGTCTCTCTGCTTGCTCTTGCCTGTCTGGAAATGACAGGAAAGTGCAGTCAATATGGATTTGGGGGTAACGAGTAGTAAGTTTGGGCAAGCAGATGAACTTGCAAATACGGAATCTGAGAATAATGAGATCAACTATACTGACTTTAAACACAAATATGAAACAAGATGCATAATCATTGTATTACTTCCCATGCTAATGCAGTGATAAACACCACCTGCACTTCAGTGCAAACATGAGTATATATTTTAAGTTCTTGAAAATGTGTCATCGATTAGGAAGGTGTCAGCTCTGCATGTCTCTTTCTTTCCATCTCTCTTTTTCCCTCTTAATGTATGCTTGTGCATGTGCACTCATGTAAAAATGTGCCAAGAATACATTACTCCAGCACATGCATACCTTTCTCTATTAAATGTCAGACAAGACTCAAATGCATCTGTTTGGTGCATGTTCTTATTACTGCGTGATAGTCCTTAGTGCTAAGTTCTATGGAGGAAAAGGTATGGGAGCTGACACTGCCTCATAGGAGATCTGACCTAATGCTGAGGGAGAGAGAGTAGACTAAGAACCTGTCCTTTGAGGGATGAGGAGTGAACGGAAGGACTAAGAGGGGAGAAAAGAGGGCTCCAAATAGGAACAACATGAAAAAGGCCCACTGGGGGTGTGGTCTAGTGTACAGGAAGAGAGGAAAGAAGCTGAGTGCTACTGAGCTCAGAAAGCTGAAGATATGGGCAGGGGCTAGGACACGCAGAGCCCTGCAGGTCTTTATCGAAAGAGTGATGGAGGGCAGTGTGTGGTCTAAGAAGAGGACTTTAAGGTCAGATCTGTTCTTTGCAAAGGTCGTTCAATGTGCTATGTTGGTAAGTGATCAAAAAGGGGCAAAAGTGGATTTGGAGAGATTAGTTAGTAGTTATTCCAGTAGATTAGAGAAGGGATGATGGTAGCTTGATCTAAGGACAAGTGAAACAGATGGAGATAAAATGAATTGAGTACATATAATTGATTTGTATATGATTTTATCATATTACCACCAGAATAAAATTTAGGTATCTTTCGGAGGAGAAATATTTTCAAATGAGTACTTGCATGTATTAGACAAGAAGTAATGTCTGTGTTTTAAAGCTATCAGAAAATAACCAAGGAATTAAACGTGTAAGTGATGGTTATTGCCATCAACAGAATGTCTATAATGCCAGTATGCATTTGGCAATTTGTGGTACTAATATATGACGAGGGGGAATAATCTATTGAAGTAAGGTAATGGTAGCTATTCGCACCTAGTTCTGATACAGGTCTATTTTAAAATCTGTAAAATCGGAATTCTATATGTATCATATACATGTATTTAAATGTATCCACCCCTTATATACTATTTGGCAGAATTGAAAGTTAGTGATAGAGTTAGTCAATTATCAGCAATATGCTATAACCAAAAAGACTGGGAATTATTATCTTAGCTGCTAACAGGTGTACTAATTTTCCATGTTAGGAGAATGGCCTTAAATTTTATGCTCAGATTTTTCTCCAGCTTGTTTAGGATTATTTTCCGTCAAGTATCACTAAGCCTGCTTGGCATGAGACTGCCATGTGAACCTTGACAGTTGCTGTCAGATTATTAATATTTCCTCTGTTTTCTCAGCAGGAGATTTAACAACCTAAAGGAGGCCATGACAGGCATGGTCTTAGCTCATTTTCTCCACACTCTTTGTGCAGTAAAGATGCATTCCATCCAAGACCTTAAAATAGAACATAACTCTACCGTGGTGTCTTAGCAAATTGTTACTTACAGGTTGGATTTTTTTTTTAATGCACCATAGCAACATTTTCTCTTTAGAATGAAAATACAGGAAGATGCCTGATTCCTTCTGAAGACAAAAGCAGCCTCCACCCCAGCATATCTAGCAGATGTTCTCTTCATAGGCAGAGAGAAAACATGGCAAGTTACTTGATCCAGCTGGTTCCTAAATCATTCTGAAATTCTCCCTGTCTACTCCCCAAAGATGTAAATTGGCCCATAAAGAGAACAGCAGGCAACATGACTATAAATAAAGGCTACAGAAGAAGTCATATTGCAGGAAGAAGCTAATGAAAGCTAGGAAACAATGACCATTGTCTGAGTAAAGTAGGCAAATGAAGACCTCACTATGAATTTGCTACTCTATACAGAGGGTTTAACCATCAGTCAGCCCGGAAGTATTTATCTTTTGCTTCTTTCATCCTCAGTCATACATTGCTTTCTTTTCCAATTTGCCAGAACCTTATTTTGACTTTGTCAAAGGAACTGAAACAATGAAGTACGGTGAATAGTTGCTGTGGGCGGGGATTTTTAAGTTAAGATGTGACACCTGAAGTTTTGGTTTCCGGCCCAACATGTTAAAAGCTTGGCCGCCATCACTCCATCCTCAAACAAGAAAAAAAGTGAACAAACTAAAAATCAACAACTCTCCTTAGATCAGAGAATTGAGCTCACAGAGTAAACTTCTGCCCTGGAAACTGGAGAGACAGATAATCAGATGCAGAGAGTCACAGCTTATTGTGAGAAGAAGCTTAGGAGCAGAAGCCCAAAACTGAAGCCAGTATCAGTAGGAACACATTACACTGTAATTGACAAATTGCTGGAGGCTAACTGTGGACTGGATCCAAGAGAGCCCAATCTAGGGGCCCCCACTCTTTCCTGAATTTTACTTCCAGGAATCCTATCAGTTTCTCACTGTGAAGATCTGAGGAAAATCCCTTTGTGCTTACAGCAGGGAGAGGGGAAAAGCAACCATTCTGAAATAAGACAAGAGTTCTCTATTTTCCTTAGTAAGGCTTCTCCTCAAGGGAAACTCTTACCAGAGCCTGGCCAACTAAGGTTTAACCAAAGCCTAACCAATCTGGGGAAGGGTAGTAAGTCCAGCCTACTCTACCTTTTGATGCGAAGGAAGGGAACTGTCTAACTCAGGCTCACCAAAAGACTAAGGCCTAATTAATTACAAGACGATAGAATGCGTCCCCTAGTAGGGCTCCTATATGATAACAGGAGGT
Source organism: Vicugna pacos (assembly GCF_048564905.1). Taxonomy (NCBI): domain Eukaryota; kingdom Metazoa; phylum Chordata; class Mammalia; order Artiodactyla; family Camelidae; genus Vicugna; species Vicugna pacos. The sequence continues at coordinate 32,007,731 of NC_132988.1, forward strand.
GACAGCTAAAATTGCTGTAACCCTCAGGCCCTATTTTAGGAGTCTACAGGAAAACCAAAAGACAACCAAGTAGGCCGAAACAGTGGAGGAAATTTTTAGCCTCTGACTCTACAGCTATAGCAAACAGTAAACATAGCCTAGCTCCTAGCCAGATAAACACAAAACCTCACACTAAAGACCTATCTTAGTTCTTTTTACCCAATACATTATGTCTGGCTTTAAACAACAACAACAGTACAAGGCATTCTAAAAAGCAAAAAAGCAAAAAAAAAAAAAACAAAAAAACAACACACACTATCTGAAAAGACATGGTAACCATCAGAACCATGTTGGAATGATCAGAATAGGAATTTGAAACAACTATGGTTAATATGCTAAAAATTCTAATGGAAAAAGTGGACAACATGCAAGAAAGGATGGGTAATATAAGCAAAAGGATGGAAATTCGAAGAAAGGATAAACAGGAGATGCTAGAAATCAAAAAGACTGTAAAAGAAATGAAAACCATATTTGATGGGGTCACCTGTAGCTGCACATGGTGAAGATAGAGTCCACGAGCTTACAGATATGTCAACAAAAACTTCAAAAGTGGAAATATGAAGAGATTTTAAAAAATGAAAAACACAGACCAGGATATCCAAGAATTATGGGCAATTATAAAAGGGGTAACATATGCAATGGGAAGACTAGAAGGAAAGAGAATTAGAAAGAGAGAAGGGTTAGAAGAAATACTTTAATAATGGCTGAAAATTCGTATATATCCAAGAAAAAAGGAAAGACTAGTTCAAGAAGATATATGCACCCCAATGTTCGGTGCAGCATTATTTACAACTGTCGGGGTATGGAAGCAATCTAAGTGTCCAACAACAGATGAATAGATAAAGATGTGGAATATACACGTACTTAACAGAATACTACTTAGCCAAAAGAAAAAAAAAAAGAAAGGAAAAGAAAGAAATTTTACCATTAGCAACAACATGGTTGGACTTGGAGGGTATTTTGCTGAGTGAAATAAGTCAGACAGAAATACAAATATTGTATGATATCACTTACATATGGAATCTAAAAAATGAAATAAAATAGTGCATATAAAGAAAAAGAAACAGACTCATGTATAAAGAAGAAACTAGTTGTTCCCAGTCAGGAGAGGGGAGGGACAGGGGAAGGGTAAATAAAAGCAAATTAATTAATTTTAAAAAGTAATCCTCTATAGATCCAGGAAGCTCAGAGAACACCAGGGTAAATTCCAAAGATTCTATACCTAGGTATATCATGTTCAAATTGCAGAAAATCGAAGTCTTAAAAGAAGCTATGAGAAAGGGGCTGAAGGGAATCCTTACCTGCAGAAGAGCAAGGAAAAGAACTATGTTGGACTTCAGAAATCATGCAAACTAAACGAGAAGTGGACAAAATATTTCAAGTGTTAAATATAAATTGTTAATTAAAAAAAATCACTCAGTGTTCTGAACCTAGCAAATTATCCTTCAAAAGGGAAGGAGAAATAAAGACATTCTCAAACCAAACTGAGTGCAATTGTCACTAGTAGAACTACCTGACAAAAAATAAGAGAAGTTCTTCAGAGAGAAAGGAAAAAAATATAGGCCAAAACCAGGATATACATAGATGAAGCAAGAGTGTTAGAGGAGGAATAAATGGGCTAAAACAGAATCTTTTATTTTCCTTATTCTTAATCAGTATAATAACTGTTCAAGACAGCAGCAATAATCAAAGTATTTGGTGATTGAAGCTTAGGGGTATGTGCAATGAGTGACAGCAACATTATAAGAGCTGGGATAGAGGAACTGGAAATACTCAGTTATGAAACACTTGCACTATCCGTGAAGTGGTGTGTTATTTGAAAATGGACTTGGTTTCGTTATACAGATACGTTGCAAACACTAGGAAAACCACCAAAATTTTTAAAAATAAGTGTATGCTAAGACGGGGGAAAACTGAATAATATAAAATGCCCAATTATAATTAGAGAAGGCAGAAAAAGATGGAAGAGAAAAAGAGAAAGAACAGGAAATAATTATAAATGATAGAAATATTAATCCAATATTATATCAATAGTCACTTTAAATCTAAATGTTCTAAATACATCAAGTAAGAGACAGAGACTGTCAGAGTGCATAAAAACTAAGACCTAATAATAAATGTCTATAAGAAACCCATTTTAAATATAAAGGCACAGACAGGATAAAGGGATGGAGAAAGACATGATGCTAATCCTAATTTTAAAAGGCTAAGGTAGCGTGTTAATTAATTTTAGACAAAGATGCAATACCAGATCTCTTTTGTATGGACAGAACCAACACTAGTAGAGTGCAACACACCTATCAGACACTGTTCTAAGCATTTTACAAATATTAAGTACTCATAGAAAGTCTGTGGGCCAGTTACTGTATTACCCCCATTTTACAGAGGGGTAAACTGAGGAATACATGTATCAAATAACAAGCAATCCTAGGGGTAGTCAGTATTGAACCCAGGCAGGTTTGGTCCTGAGTATCTGTCCTTAAGCACTATACCATGTTCCTTCCTACTGCCATACATTTCTTTACACCATTGCCCCTAATTGTAAAGCTATTCACATTCAACAATGAGGAAGATGAGATCAGTGCATAAGCACTGCAATAAAGGATGCTGTATTATGAATACCTAAGTTGCACCTTTGATATCTGAACTGTGCTAACTCAAATGTTAGATGAATGTTTGATTACAGTATTTTTAAGCTGTTATTCAAGATACTGGAAGGTGCACTGATATCTCTGAAGGTTTAACACAATATTGTCCTTACTGTTTTTCTGTCTTAGGTAATGGAAACTTGCCAGCACAGTGCCAGCCATATTCTCTGGTGGTTCTTTTATAACGAATCCTTTTCCTTAGGTTTGGGAGGATTTTTCCTCCTGTTTCTAGAATTATGTTTCTCCTGGTGTTAATTTTTTTCATTGTGTATCTCATGGGCAGTCTTCTTCAAATGTCTGGTAATCTCTGGGTTCCTATTCATACTTAAGAAGAACATACAAAAATTACCAGAAGATCATGTGTGAGAACAGGACTGGTTAGTAGCTACTACCCAGGTGAGGAGCCTTTGGGATCTCTAAACAAGGAAGCTTTGTCCTGAGACACTAGCACCCTCAACACACTTCCTTGGTCATCTCGAGATGATTTATTCAATCTCTTTATAGAAAATATGCCAGTATTTTGCCTGGGTTAATATTAATAGCTAGAAGTTAGATATTATGCTGAGAAAGACAGATACTAAGTCTAGACTTTCCCATTTGCAGTCTTTGCTTTCAGGTCTACTTTCTCTTTCAACCTGGAGATGATATCAGCCATCCCTGAGTTATCAGACTTTTGGCACATACTATCCAATTTGATTATCTTCTCCTTCGTTCATATTTAAGGCTATTTTTTCCACTGCTGTATTTCACGGATTAACCACCCCTTTGCCTGATTTATGCTTTCCAGAAATGTGTACAAACCTCACATTCATCATTGTCCTTTCCCCTGTTCTCTGTATAATGAGGGATTATGGCTTTGCATTTCTGTACCATCTTTTCAAGGGTTTGTAAGAAGGGAGGAGACAAATGGAGTATTTAGTCTGTCATGCCTATCATATTAAAATGAAGATACTCTAGTTTATGCGAGAAAAAACATTTATAACTAAACAGAGTAACTAAAAGCAGTATAATTTAGTTTACAAAAATCTCTACTTGCACAATCTGATTTCTTCCTTCATGTAATTGTGTCAAGTAGATGATTCTTTCTTTAGCATTTTATATAAGAGAATGAATGGATAAGTAAATGAAATAGTAAATGTATAAATAAATAAATAATAAAAGGAGCACTCAAACCCATGGCTTCTTATTCTAAATCCTGTGCTATTTCTTCTAGTTAGTGATGTTTAATGTTCCATTCAAAACAAATGGGCAAACAAAATAACTTTCCACTCTACCATCTCACTAAGCCCCTAGAAGGGAAAGTAAATAACGGCTGAATTAAATTAAATTAGATGCAAAGATTCATTACTGACTCTCGGAGGCTAAGTAATCAGAGAAAAAAATCACAAAGATCTCCTTGCTAGAAGCTGTTAAGCATTGCAAAAGATCTGCCTGCTCAGGAGTAGACAATTAGAGTAATAGACATCAATACGATAATTGGAAACACATAGACACACACACACTCACGGCAACTATTTTTAACAGGATCTTTAAATCTGGCTCATCTCTGTTCCCTCAATACGGTATGCATTTAATCCACTCTCCACGACGGTAAATAATGACATAAGGCAACTCCACATATTTCCTCCAGTCCCTCAAAGCTGCTCTTTAATGGAATAACAAAACCATGGGAGATAATAAGGCTTGGGGAGATATGAAGATCATGACATAATGGATGGTCTGAAATTTATTATTCACATGTGATAAAAGGGGGAAGGGTACAAGGGATATATAGAATTTTGAGAATTTACAGGATAAATTGTCTCAAGGTACTGGGGATAGATAAAAGAAAGAGAATGCAAATGTGTAACAGTTAACTGTTTTACTTCATCAACCACTTTAAAGGTATTTAGGAGAGATGTGAAGAAAGCAGATTGCTTGGGACTGTCTTTGTGAAACAGGGGGGAAAAAAAAGAAAAAAACCCCTGGAGTTAATATCTAAAGATATGTGTTTAATTCCCAGTGCTACTGTTTGCTATTTATTTGATTCTGAGTGAGTCACCTAATCTTTCTGAGTTTGATGTCTACTTCTATATCATACAAGAAAGTGTAGTACACTCCTCTTATCAGTGTGAAATTTAAATGTGGTAATGTGTGAAAGAATGTTATAAAATATTATGCATGTTCTAAGTTCCATTCTTACTTGTAAAGTACGGGTGTCCAGTGACATGGACTGATCGCATTCTTTGTTCTTGGCCAAACCATAAAACTGAGAAACAAGTGATTTCTAATCTGTCAACACTGTTTAGCTGTAATAGTAAAGTTTATGATTAGTATCTGGTTTACATGGAGCCCTGGAATGGGTGGAGTTCAACAGTTAGGGCTGATGACATAGATGGAATATACCTACATGACCAGCTTAACACAGAGGTCTCTAGCACAAGCAGAATTTGGGCTCCTGGTACCGAGGTGTTTTGCTGATGATTCAAGGCCAGATGGCAATATGCACTTTTTTTTGACCTGGCCCAGCTGAAGGAGATCACCTGTACCCGAGATCTCTGGAGCCTTTTCAATGCATCTCTTCCCTCTGTTGTTACTGTTCTGTCCCTTTTGTAACAAAGGAGATCTGGGTGTGAAAACTGAGTTTTTTGTGTCCCTCTCATCAATTCAACACTTAAAGTGATTAGTTCATAATTAATACAAACCTGACAAATATCACACTTTAAAAAAATGTTTTACTGGGTCACACTCACAGTATACTTGGCAATGTCCTTGGTGCAGATAAAGATTAAATACTAGGCAAGAAAAAAGTTATTTCTACCAACCAGGAATATATAAAGGGAAATACAATTAATTGAACAAAAATATACTTTGCAACAATTTTCAAACATTGTTCTGTGATTATTTATAATCTTAGATATGGTGCCATATGAAGTTATTAGGCAAACTGATAACCGTTGTACATATAAAAGGGTTATAAAAATAGCTCATTATTCCACAAGTGATTATTGGTTTCTCACAATGTCCAAAGCACTGTGCAGAGTTCTGAGATACAAGGGACACCCCTGCTGTTTTAGAGTCTACAGCTTGGCAGAAGAGATGGGTATTAAACGAATAGCAAATAGACTATTACAATGATTTTATATAAGGTAAAATAGTATTTTGAGAGGAAATGATGTTGGAGGGTGACATCCACATAAATTTTCCATGATCATGATCTAGAATCTTTTTGGACGTAGCATTTTAATCGTAACTTGAAGAATAAACTGAAGTTAGTGAAGACAATTTTGAGGGGAGAACATTCCAGGCAAGAAAAAATAGTACGTGGAAAGATACGGAAGAATTTAAGGTGTGTTTTGGAGGTAAAGTAGTAAAATTTTGGAAATGGTTTAGATGAAGAAGGTGAACAGTTGTGATTGTGAATGGATATTGAGGGGAGAGGTAAAAGATGGAGTTATAGATAAATCTGAGGTTGAGATTTTTGGGAAGTTTTGAAGTAGACAGGTGAGGTATTTCGTTTCCCTACTCATCTAGATTGCGAAGGAAAGTATAAGATGGAAATGGGTAAGATTCCTGAGCCAAACACTAAGAATGAGAAGAGGGTCCAGAATATTGCTAATAGGAATTTCACACATGTTGAGAGATTGAATCTTTTAAGAAAAAGAGAGGGCTCAGTTACCTTGAGTGCTGTTACCTTCAGTACCTTAAATAGGGAAACCTCTGAATCACAGGACTTGAAATTATCCACAGAAGCTTAAGTCAAGACCAGATAATACAACAAAGCCACGTCAACCCACTTCTCAGTAAAAACAGAGAACAGGAACGTCGTTCTCAGATGAGAAGGGAAGTGAGAGTAGGGAGATGAAGTCATAGAACACTCAATACACATTTCTCTCTCTCTTAATTTTTAAAGAATAGTCAGTTGCAGTGTGGTGTCCATTTCTGGTGTACAGCATGTTTCAGTCATACATATACATACATATATTCCTTTTCATATTTTTTCATTATAGGTTACTACAAGATACTGAATATGATTCCCTGTGCTATACAGTAGAAACTTGTTATCTCTTTTATATATAGTAGTTAATGTTTGCAAATCTTGAACTCCCAACTTATTCCTTCCCCCCTCCCCCCACAAACCCTTCCCCAGTAACCATAAATTTGTTTCCTATGTCTGTGAGTCTGTTTCTGTTTTGTAGATAAGTTCATTAGTGTCTTCAGGAATACTCAATATATATTTTTTCATAGTACATTTGCTGTCTCAAGATACCTCCACCACCCCTACTGTCTGTAAAAGAGGCGGGTTGGAGAAAAAAACCTTAGGCAATTGGTCATTCTCCAACTCCAAAACCACTTAAGGCTTATTTTCTTGTTTAGTACTCCTGCCTTCCATTTTTTTTCACATCCTCAACCTGATATTTCTTGGACACAGCTGTGTTTATGAATCAATTCTATCAACCTGATCAATGCAAACTTACACTTCAGGTCATAGTAAGAGCTTCACCATCCCTGTTTCTGCTGGCTTATTAACACATTGCCTGCCTTCCCTTCTTCCCATCAGTCCCACCTAGACAACAATATTGAACACCCACAGAGCAATGATACAGGTCAACCAAATGAAGGAGGATAAGGGGTTACCACACAGTGAAACACACAGTGCTCTCACTTATGTTTCCCACATGTGAATTTTTTTTATTTTCTCAGTTTTTGAAACTAGCATAAGGATGTTATAATGCACCATATGCACATTATTACCCTCACTGTAGGTGTCTATTGATGGTATGCATTCTTCTATGATTCTAGAATGGAGCAGAAATATTGTGGTTAGTATATAATCTCCTTGTAACTGAGAAAAATATTGTAAAAGGATTTTATACTATTCATCTGCAGATTAATGTTTCCTGTGTTTTAAAAGACAAGTTACCAGCAGCAGATGAATGGTATAAAATGTTTAATTAAACTCAATCATAGCCTGCTGGCAAGAGATGGCCTGACCTTCAACTCGACAGTGGGACCAAAAGCATCTATTGTTTTCATTTTAAAGGAATTCAATGAAGAATATTATTTTTTGGCTCTATTTAAAAAACATTTATTGTGTGCTTATTATATGCAAGTATTTGGGGGAGGGTAGGCACTGGGGAGTCTCACACATGGGTATGAAAGTGTTACATCTCTAAGAAGGTCACAGATTGGATGCCCAGATAAGTGTATGCCACAGGCTGTGATGTATGTCATACCTGGGCAACTGAGATGACAGGGACAAGACAGTCATGTTGAGGATGTGATAGGAAGATTTCAGCAATGCTTTCACTCATGAGGTACATTTCAGATGGGATATAAAGAATTGTATTTTCAAACAGTAGAAGAAAGGAAACATCAATCAAGCAAGTAAATCTGCCTGCTACACTGCAGTGCTGAGTGCAGAACTGATTTCTAATTACTTACCAAACCTTTTCCTCTCAGACATCCTGATCTCATGAATGACAGAACTACTGAGAAACTTTCCCAAGTCAGAAAGTTGACAAGCTTCCATGAGTCCTTATTTTAATTATTTCCCCACAATATTTTGTCACCTAATTCTGTCGATTACATCTGTAAATATTTCTCAAATCTGTCCATTCCTTTTAAATGTCACTGTCTGCCACTAACTGGCTTTCAGACAGTTCCGTTTCTTCATTTGTGTTATTGAAAACAGCCTCTTAATCAATCTCGCTGTCTTTAATCTCTTCCCAGCTACAATTTATCTTCTACATTTGAGCTGAATGAAGCTTAAACTGCAAATATAACTGTGTCATTATCCTATTCTAAATCCTTTAATGACTTCCTAATGCCTTCATGGCTCTATTTTAAACTCTTTGATCTGGAAAAGGCCCTTCATAATTTGGCCCCAACTTCCCAACTTCAAGTCTTTCACTCATGACTCTTCCTATCAGTCTCTCTCTCTCTCTCTCCCTCCTTTTCTTTCTCTGATGACACACGCACACACGCTGTTCTATCTGTGATTCATTTACGTATAACATTTCTCTTGCCATTTCATGTAACTGACTCTTTTATGCTTACAACTTACTTCTTCACAGACAGTAACTTTACTGGCAGGTGGAAGCTCTCACTGACCTCTGAAACCTCTGTCTAAGTTACATGCTCCCCTTCTGTGTCTCCATAGTACACACACTCTGCCTGCCGCGGCTACAGCATTTACTACAATGTATGATAACTGCTTGTTTGTTTGCTCTTTACTTGGTTGTCATGATTAACTTGAGAGCGCAGTCATAATCAGACTTTTTTCAGCTTTTGTCTCTAACGCATCATCCATTATCCGCATGGGGTGAACAGGAAGCTTCTTAAATATTAATGAAAGAATAAGTGGACAAATAAAGGGATATCAGTTTGTTTGCCCTGAATCCCTCCTTCGGGAAGCAAACACTGCCCAGTTGTTGGAGGTGTAAATCACATTCCCTCATTTCCTACATCTAAAGCTACACACGCAGTCCAGGCTATTCGACGCAGGGGACTTCCATTGGATCCTTGATGACCACTTCTTAGAATATTTTAGATAACAGTCAAGCATCAGAGATTTTAGATAAAATTTTAGATTATATGACTCAATGAAGGAGAGTATAAGAGAAATTCATCTTACTTCTTACAGTAGGGACTACCCTACTATATGTGTATATATGTGTGTATATATATATAGCCTACCCAGGGGCCATTCACCATGTCATGCATATTGACTCGCCTCAGTTTTATTTAAGTGCCCAATCTCAACCACATGACTTAGATTTAAATTCCTGTCAGTCTAAGCCAATCGTGCAGTTTCATTTTCCATGTCCGTGATTTATTTAGAGGTCTAGGTGATATGAGGTGATGTCTCCTGGGGAATATCTGGGAAACAGTTTTTTGTCTTATTAGGAAGGATTCCTTTTACATGAGACAGAGGGTTTTGCCTCTCCCGTGTCACTTCTGGAATGATGACTGTCACCTTGAGATGAGATACACCAACTCGAGGCCAAGTTCACACACTCAGAATGTCAGAGTGGAGAGATTCAATGAAACTGCCTTCTTGATAATGATATCAAGTTCCTGAATTAACCACCCTGGGTCAGCCAATGCTGAGAACTCTTGTTATGTGAGATGATAAACTGTCCTTATTGCTCACTTTAGGTGGTATGTTACTTGCAGCAACAGTTATCTTAATCAATAATGATGGTATTAAATTACTCAAAGTAATGAAATTCATAATCATATTTAATTGAGGGTTGAATTTTTTTCTTTAACTGTTTGATTTCCAATTTGAACTGTCCAAATATTTTGGTAACTTTACTTTTCCTCAAAATTCAGTCAAATTACTTGAAAGTTAAATAAAACAAACAAAAATTAATACTACATATGAAATGCCAGGGTATGAGGTATGGAGCACTGAACTTAAGTTACTCAACTGATAAATGTGTAACACATTAAGATTTAATAGAATTTTCAAATAAGTATTTAGGGAAACATGATCTTAAACCAAGCTACTCACAGAATATTCACTTTGAGCTACACTGCGTAATCTCGCCTCACTAAAATGTGAGTTTATTTTCAGCTGAGGTATGCCAAAGCAATAAAAGGTATGACTGAAAAAAGTATAATTTTCCAAAGACTAGGCAATTATTACATCATTTCATTTTAATTTTAATTAAATATGTATTAAATACTGCATACAAATTTTCATGTTAATTAATCAAGGCAAAATGAAATATTTCAAGCACAATGATCATTGTTTAAACTAAGTTATGTAGACTGTTGAGCATAAACATTAACTGCGTTATATGGAACACATTATTTAGATAATTATTAATTGGGGCATATTATTTTATAGAAAATAAGAAAGTTAATCTAATAATCATTGGAACCAAAATACTCAACCTTTGCAATACTAATTATTTTCCATTTATACACTGAGTGAGAACATAGGGAAAGAGTAGGCTACAGAGATGGAAAGTAGCCAAAACATGAGTAGTATCCAGGTTTGTCTACTTCCAAAACCTGTGTACTTTCTATTTATACCCCACCACATAGTATCAGGTGGGATACCATTGCTAGTAAGATCATTAAAAACTGATTTTATCCCTTTTTCATAGACATGGTCTTTGCTCATACTTTAGTAAAAATATGAATCATGGCTTATTGCAAAGTTGCAGTCACAGGGAGGCAGAGTTCATTTTGGAATACTCATTTGGCCTGAAGACAAGCAAAAAATTAAACAAATTGGACCTAATTAAACTCATAAGCATTTGCAGAAAAAGAAACCTTAAGCAAAACAAAATGACAACCTACAGAATGGGATTAAATATTTGATATTTGTGAAGGATGTGACTGATAAAGCCTTAATTTCCAGAATATATAAACAGCTCATACAACTTAATAACAAAAAGGCAAACAACCCAATCCAAAAATGGGCAGAAGACCTAAACAAGAAATTCTCCAATGAAGACACACAAATGGCCAATAGGCACATGAAAAAATGCTCAATAATGCTAATTATCTGAGAAATGCAAATCAAAACTACAATGAGGTATCACATCATACAAATTAGAATGGCTATCATTCAAAAGTCCATGAATGATAAATGCTGGAGAGGGTGTGGAGAAAAAGGAACCCCCTTACACTGCTGGCAGAAATGTAGTTTGGTGAAGCCATTACAGAAAACTGTATGGAGATTCCTCAAAAAACTGAAAACACACTTACCATATGATCCAGAAATCCCACTCTTGGGCATATGTCAGGAGAGAATTCTAATTCGAAAAGATACATGCACCTCAATGTTCATAGCATCACTATATACTATAATCAAGACATGGAAGCAACCTATATGTCCATCAACAGATGACTGGATAAAGAAGCTGTGGTATATTTATACAATGGAATACTACTGGGCCATAAAGAAGAATAAAATAATGCCATTTGCAGCAACATGGATGGACCCAGAGACCATCATTCTAAGTGAAGTAAGCCAGAAAGAGAAAGAAAAATACCATATAATATCACTCATATATGGAATCTAAAAAACAAAAAAAAAAGGACACTATGAACTCATCTACAAAACAGAAACAGACTCCAGACATAGCAATTTTATGGTTACTGGGGAAGGGCAGGGGGAAGGGATAAATTTGAGAGTTTGAGATTTACAAATGTTAGCCACTATATATAAAAATAGATTTTTTAAAATTTCTGCTGTATAGCACAGGGAATTATGTTCAATATATTGTAATAACCTTTAATGAAAAAGAATATGAAAATGAAAATATGTATATATATGCATGACTGGGACATTGTGGTGTACATCACAGAAATTGACACATTGTAACTGTACTTCAATAAAAAAGAAAAAGAAAATTAAAAAAAGAAAAAATTAAATGTTTATTTAAAAAGATGGTTAAGACATGAAAAAATATGAAATAGTACACAGCACTATAATTTTCATATTCATAATTATTCCACATATAGAAAAGATAGCCAGTATATTTATCCTATACCAAATATTTCACTTTAAGTCTCCTAAGATATTCTACCATGCTAACATAGTATATTTTATATCAAAATTTCAATAAGAAATAACCATTATTTGCTATAAAGCAAACTTGTCTGCAACATAGATTTCCCATAAAACCATAAAACAAGAGAGACTGAACATGCTGAATTTGTGGCTAAATTATATTTTTATGGAGGGTGGCCAAGATGGCAGAGAAGAAAGACCTCAAGCTCACCTCCTCTCACACCAAAATCACAATTATCTGTAGAACAACTCTTGATGAAAAGGACTGGAACCTACCAGAAAAGATGATCTACAGCTAAAGACATAAAGAAGGGACCAAAAGGAGATGGGTAGGAGACGTGGACCCATGATATAATCAAAGTCCATACTCCCTGGGTGGGGAGCCCACAAACTGGAGAATAATTATATTGCAGAGGTTCTCCCATAGGAGTGAGAGTTCTGAGCCCCATGTCAGGCTCACCAGCCTGGGGTTCTAGCACTGGGAAGATAAGCCCCCAGAGTATTTGTCTTTGAAGGCCAGTGGGGCTGAACTGCAGGAGCCCCATAGGACTTGGGAGAAATAGAAACTTCACTCTTACAGGACACACACAAAATGTCACATGCACTGAGACCGGAGCAAAAGCGGTAATTTGATAGGAGGCTGGGCCTTACCTATCTGGTCTTATTCAGGTCTCCAGTGAATACTGGAGAGGCAAGGGGTGGCTGCAGCTCACCCTGGGGACATATACAATGGTGTCAGAAATACTGGGGACCATTCGGCCGTGTGAACACTCATGGCAGCTGATATCTTGGATTATTAGCACCAAGACCTAGCCCCACCCAAAAGCCTGTAGTCTTCAGTGCTGGGACACAGGCCAAACAACAAACTGGGTGGGAACACAGCCCCACCCATCAGCAAACAGGGTGCCTCGAGACTAAAGAGCCCACAGTGGCCTCTGGTATGCCCCTAGAAAGGACCCAGCCCAGCAGAGGACCAAGACCCACCTCCAGCCACCAGTGGACAGGCACCAGCCCTTCCTGCCCCGAAGCCTGCACAAGCCCAGCATCACCCACCAGGGGGCAGACACCAGAAGCAAGAAAACTATGATCCAACAACTTAGGCCAGATCCTACCCTGGGACAAGCTGGGCCCTGCTGACTAGCAGACCAACAAAACCCTCCTTCCAGACACCCCAGAATCCATTCCCAACTGCATCAGGAACCAGCCCAGCCCCACCAACGACCTGAAACAGGCTCTGGGAATCCCTGGACCCAGACTCCAAGAATCAATTTTGCCTGCCAGTAGTTTGGCACTAACCCCAGGATCCAGTTTCACCTACCAGTGGGTGGGCAACAGCCACAGAATCATGGGACTCTGACTGTGTACACCAGTGAACCTGCACTAGCCCCTAGGATTCCACAACCAACCACCTCGTGCCCCACCCAACAGCAGCCAGCAGCATCCATACGAGGCAAACCTGGCACCAAACCACACAAGGGGCCAGCCAAGCCTGTGAGACCGCCCACATAGTCAGCCCACCACAACAGAAGGACACACACAGCCCTCTAATGGGGAACCCCTAGAGCATATGGCTTGGGCGATGACAGGAAAGCACACTCCTACAGAGGCTAGCTCTCCATGGTCAAGAAACCTAACCAACCCCTACATAAAGATACAAAAGCAACTCAGACAAAACGAGGTGGCAAAGAAATATATTCCCGATGAGAAAACAAGATAACACTCCAGCAGAAGAACTAAGTGAAGTGGAGATAGGCAATTTACCTGAGAAGGAGTTCAGAGTAATGATCATAAAGATGACCAAAGAACTCAGGAGAAGAATGGATGCACAGAGTAAGAAGCTGGAAGTTTTTAACAAAGAGTTAGACAATATTTAAGAACCAAATAGAGATGAAGAATACAGTATCTGAAATGAAAAATACACTAGAAGGAATCAATAGTGGATAAAATGATTCAGAAGAATGGATCAGTGAGCTGGAAGGCAAAGAGTAGTGGAAATCACTGCCACCAAACAGAAAAAAGCATGAAAAGAAATGGGGCCAGTTTAAGAGACCTTTGGGACAACATCAAGCACAATAATATTCACATTATAGGTGTCCCAGAGGGAGGAGAGATAGAGACAAGGAGCCTGAAATAGAGAAGAACTGAAAACCTCCCTAACCTGCGAAAAGAAATAGTTATCCAACTTCAGGAAGTACAGAATCCCATATAGGATTAACCCCAAGAGGAACACACCAAGACCCACTGTAATTAAAGTGGAAAAATTAAACATAGAGAATAGTAAAAGCAGCAAGGGAAATGCAACAAATAACATACGGGGAACTCCCATAAAGCTATTAGCTGACTTCTCAGCAGAAATTCTGTAAGCCAGAAGGGAGTGGCATAATATATTTAAAGTCATGAAAGGCAAAACCTACAGCCAAGAATCTTCTACTCAATGAGGCTCTCATTCAGATTTGGTGGAGAAATCAAAAGGTGAAAGAATTCAGCACCACCAAACCAGCTTTACAGTAAATGCTACAGAAACATCCCTAGGCAGAAAAGAAAAGGCCACAACTAGAAACAACGGTATAGAAGGAAAAAGCTCACTAGTAAAGGCAAATATACAGTAAAGGTAGGAAATTATCCACACACAAAGTTAGTAGGGAGGTTAAAAGATAAATGTAGTAAAAGCGTATGTATCCCCAATAAGCTGTTACAGTTACACAAAACAATTGGATGCAATATATTATATCAAAAATAGTCATCAGGAGGAGAGGAGAGTACAAATGCAGGGTTATCTAAAATGCATTTGAAATTAAGATATCAGCAACCTAAAGCAATCACATATATACAGACTGCTATACAAAAACCTCATGGTAACTGCAAGTCAAAAATCTATAATAGATATACAAACCAAAAAAGAAAAAAAGAAATTCAAACATAGCACTATAGACAGTGATATCACAAGAGAAGAGAACAAAAGAAAGGGGGAAAAAAGACCTACAAAAACAAATCAGAATTAACAACATGATAATAAGAACATACATATTGATAATTTCCTTAAATGCAAAAGGATTAAATGTTCCAACCGAAAGTCACAGACTGGCTGAATGGATACAAAATAAGATATATAGATATAGATATAGACATAGATATAGATATAGAGATAAATATAGATATAGATATAGCCTAGAAGAGACCCACTTCAGATCCAGACACGTACAGACTGAAAATAAGGATATGGAAAAAGTATTCCATGCAAATGAAGTCAAATGAAAGTCAGAGCAGCAATACTTATGTCAGACAAAATTGGCTTTAAAATAAAGACAATTACAAGAGACAAATTAGGATACTACACAATAATCAAGGGATAAATCCAAGAGGAAGACATAACAAAATATATGGACCCTACACAGGAGCACCTCAATATATAAGGTAAATGTTAACAGATATAAAAGGAGAAATCCACAGTAACACAATAATAGTAGAGGACTTTGACATCCCCCCCTTATATCAATGGACAGAGCATCCAGACAGAAAATAAGGAAACACACGCCTTACATATTACCAAATGGACTTAATTGATATTTACAGAGTGTACCATCTGAAAGCAGCAGAATACACATTCTTTGCAGGTGCACATGGAACATTCTCCAGGACAGATCACACGCTAGGCCATAAAATGAGCCTCAGTAAATTTAAGAAAAATGAAATCATATCAAGCATCTTTTCTGACCACAATGCTCTGAAAATAGAAATCAACTCCAAGGAAAAAAAAAAAACCCTGCAAAAACCACAAATATGTGGAGGCTAAACAATATGCTACCAAATAATGGATCACTGAAGAAATCAAAGAGGAAATAAAAAAATATAGAGAAAAATGAAAATGAAAACATGACAACCCAAAACCTGTGGAATGCAACAAAAGCAGTCTAAGAGGAAATTCTATAGTGATACAAGATTACCTCAGGAAACAAGAAAAATTGTAAATGAACAATGTAATTTTACCCTTAAAGCAATCAGAGAGAGAACAAATGAAACCCAAAGTTGGTAGAAGGAAAGAAATCATAAAGATCAGAGTAGAAAGAAGTGAAATAAAGACTGAAAAACAATAGAAAAGATCAATTAAACTAAAAGCTGGTTCCTTAAAAAGATAAACAAAATTGTAAATCTTTAGCCAGACTCATCAAGAAAATAGGTAGAGGGCCCAAATCAATACAATCAGAAAGAAAAAGAAGTGAAAACTGACATCATAGATGTACAAAGGGTCATAAGAGACTACTGTGAGCAACTATACACCAATAAAATGGACAACCTAGAATAAACAGACAAATTCTTAGAAAGGTACAATCTCCCAAGACTAAACCAGGAAGAAACAGAAAATATGAACAGACCAATTACCAGTACTGAAACTGAATAAGTAATTTAAAAAATTAACAACCACTAAAAGTTCAGGGCCAGATGCCTTTACATGTGAATTCTATCAAATATTTAGAGAAAAGTTAACATCTAACTTTCTGAAAGTATTGCAAAATATTGCAGAGGAAGAAACACTTCTAAACTCATTCTATGAGGCCACAATCACCTTGATACCAAAACTAGACAAAGAGACAAAGATATTACAAAATAAACAGAAAATTACAGGCCAGTATCACTGATGAACATACATACCAAACTCTTCAACAAAATACTATCAAACCAAATCCAACAGTACATTAAAATGATCATACACCGTGATCAAGTGGGATTTATCCCAGAACACAAGGATTTTTCAATATCAGTAAATCAATCACTGTGATACAGCACATTAACAAACTGAAGAACAAAAACCATATGCATCTCAATAGATGCAGAAAAAGCTTTTGATAAAATTTAACATCCATTTATGATAAAAAGTATTCTGAAGGTAGGCATAGAGGGAACATACCTCAACATAATAAAGGCCATATATGACAAACCCAAAGCTAACATTATAGTCAGTGGTGAAAAGCTGAAACATTTCCTCTAAGACCAGGAACAAGACAAGAATGCCCTCTCTGGCCACTTTCATTCAACACTGTTTTGGAAGTCCTAGCCACAGCAAAAAGAGATGAAACAGAAATGAAAGGACTCCATATTGGAAAAGAAGAAGTAAAACTGTCATTGTTTCCAGATGACATGATACTATACATAGAAAATCCTAAAGATGCCACTAGGAAACTATTAGAGCTCATCAATGAATTCAGTAAAATTTCAGGAAACAAAATCAATACACAGAAGTCTATTGCATTCTATACGCTAAGAACAATATCAAAGAGAAATTAAAGAAATAATCCCCTTTACTATAGCATCAAAAAAGAATAAAATATCTAGGAATAAACCTACCTAAGGAAGCAAAAGATCTATACTCTGAAAACTTTTAAGGTGCTATGAAAGAAATTGAAGACAATTCAAATAGATGGAAAGCTATACTGTGTTCTAGGATTAGAACAACCAATATTATTAAAATGACCACACCATACAAGGCAATCTACAGATTTAATGCAATCACTATCAAATTACCAATGGCATTTTTCACAGAATTGGAACAGAAAATTTTTTAGTTTGTATGGAAACACAGAAGGGATTTTTTTCAACATATATAAAATTTTGGTGAATTTATAGGAAAAAATAGTGAATGGGATTGGAGATAGGGTACAGTAAAGCTGCAAAAATTCAAGCTTAAGTTCTTCAGGTTCTGGAGTGACTACAGGGTTCCTGTGGAACCTCTCTATTTTTACATGTGAAAATCAGTCACCTAATAGTCAGTGATTCACCAATCATAATCATGATTTACTATGATATTAAATATAGAAGGAGGAGTAAGTTTCAGCCAAAAAAAGAATTAATTTATGAATATATGGACATTGATATGGATGTGAAATATCTATGGGAAATATCTAGACAGATTTTTCGGGTCTCACTGTCAATTTCAGATCCCGTAAATTCCTAGTGCTATTTTCCTTCAGTCCCATAATAAAATGAATTATATTTACTTTGCCCTGATAAAACTTTGGGCTAAGTTTTTAAGCTCATAAATTTAAAATATCTGTCCATGCATCACAATCAACTGGACTTTAATTCTAGAATTTAATTCTGGAACTCTCTTCAGAAATTTTGATTTGGTAGGTCTGATACATAGGAATCACTCAATAAATATTAATAAATAGGTAGAATAAAATATACTGGATGAATGGAAAAATACATGAATGAATGAAATGACATAATGATATCTACAGATGTATTTATATTCTTAGGGACAATAGTTTCTTTGTGTGTATACATGCACACACATACACACACACACATATACACACACTAAGAGCTACTTTCCCCACACATTTTAAAATTAGCTTTTTATTCCAAAAGAACAAGTGTTCTTATTGCCTTCATTGATGTCTGTGTTATGAGTTGTACCACAGAATCTTCCAACATAACCAAGTTTTGAAATTACCAATATTTACATCGAGATAACATCATTACAGCTTATAACCTGAAGATACTGGCAATCCAATTGGCAAAGTTTTGTGAGGCAAGTTCTAACTCAGTTAATCTCTTCTCAATAACCATTATTGATGAGTTCTCACATAAATTCTCGTTTCTCTTTTCTTCCAAAATTATCTTGTCAACAGTAAAGGCAAGGGAAATATGAAAGAACAAAGCACTTCGATAAGTCCCAAAGATTCTGAAATGGTTTTTATCCCCTCTTGGTAGACACTTTCCATGCTCAGTACTTCTTTTTAGTAGCACATCTGACACTGGACGTCTGACCTCTGCTACCCTAATAGCTGTTAATGGAAACCTCACCTCATGCAAAGATAAAATGGATTTTTGGCAGCTGTGAGAGATTATGAAGAGTAAGACCAATCTTAGTTGGAAGAAGAAGAAAAGAAGGCATCTGTACCTCGAACTACTCAGCTGGTTTTCATTATACATCAAGCCTACATTTATTACAAAGGAGGGTAGCCAAGAGACAGACATTGATAGGTCTCTGCACTTAGAACAAGAAGGCCAGAACTTGATAAATTCTATTTTTCAACTTGACTAGAGTTCAAATGACTCTCAAATCTGTTTGAATTAGATGGCATATATTTGGTAGATAAACTCAAGAAGACCTTTATTTTTGTCCTTATTTGACTGGTTTGCCTCTTATTTTTATCTTGAGTATAGTGAAATATTAGTTACTACAACTCATTAAAAGAAACAAATAGTTCTATAAATCTCTAATATTTTATAAATAAAACACATTTAAAATCAGTTTTAGAATATGCTTTATATATTTTTATTTAATATAGTTTTATTTGATGTCTTGGGAATTTACAATATGCCCAAAGAAAAAGTCTATATATATAGTCTTGACATAGGAACAGCTTGATATGAACCTAATTTCCTCAAGTACAGAACATTTGCATTAGAATTTTTAGGATCACTTGCTATTTTGTTTTGTAATGTTTAATCTATATACTTAAGTGTTTGTAAGAGAAGTAAAATGCTAGGTTTTGTGATAAACATTTTCTAAAAGCACTAATGTAACTGTAGATTTAGAATAAGTAGTATTTCATAAGACTGGAGAAGGACAGGGGCGTACAACCATATACGTAAATAAAGGTAATTAAAATAACACAGATCTATTTATATGAGAAATTTGGGTTTAAAAGAATAACAGTTTCAGAAATTACATATTTGGAGAAATTTTTGTTTACTTCAAAAGAGCTGTAAGGGACAATGAGAACACAGAGTATCTTCTTATGTATGAAGAAAATTAATTTCAATTCAATAAAATTCAAATATACATATTTGAATATATATGCAACTTATTATATGCCAGGAATTGTACTGCATAAATATTGAGACAGATACTAGGACATGACCTTTACCTTCAGTGATATAAACTAATGAGAAAAATAGAAATGATTTGCCCCACTGAGAGTCAGGAAAATGAAACTACAGCTAAGTTTCAAAAATCGGCAGTTTTAAAAATTGTCTTATTGGTCCATAATGCATTCATATTACTCAAATAAAGAAGATGTACGTATTTAGTGAAAAGTCTTCTTACCACCTTTGTTCCTCATAATTGGTAACATCTACTACTCATTTCTTATTTATCTTTTAGAGAATTTTGTTTACAAATGAAAACCAATGCAGATGGAGAGACATATCCTGTTTTTCTCCATTTTAGAAAAGTTGTAGCACGCTATATGTATTTTCTGCATTATTGTTTTATTTTACAAAAGATATTGAAGATATTGATATACTAAAGGATAAAGAGCTTCTATTTTTGTTTTGTTTTCCAGATATATATCATTCAACTATATGGATATGTCATAGTGTGCTTAATGTACACTATTGAGGTACTTTTTTTTTTAATGCTGCAATGCACAAATTTTTAAACATATCCTATCCTTACATACCTGCCGGTATATTTGTATGATGGATTTTTTTTATGTGGAATCGCTGAAGCAAAGGGTGTGTGTACATAACAATGTCAATAGTATTACAGTTACTAGGGTTGCTCATCAATCAATATTCCTGTTCTTTCTCCAAGTACAAGGTGAGACTGCACTTCTCCACCCTTTGAGGTCTCTAGCTACCTTGCCATTTCCTGAGAATAATCGTGTAGCATAAAAGCTTAACGCTCTTCATTACTGTAGGCCCTCAGCCTGTTCTGTTTCACATAGATAAATAATTCCAGTCTGCCTTTCATAGGGGGTGTTTTGATGTACACTCTTACTAGAACCAGTTTCTAAAATAATGTCCATTAAGTTTTTGCTTTTTTCTTTTGCCAGATTTTTAAAGTTGTATTATAGTGGAGTTCTAATTTGCAAATGAATTATTACAAGTGAAATTAAATATATTTCTGTGTATTTCAGAGCCACTTATCTTTTTATATAAATTATGTGTTCATTCTTTCACTCATGCAACAGATAATTTTGAACACTTATATGGCAGCCATTGTTCTAGGAGCTACAGAAACTGGAAGTGAACAAAGAGAATATACTTTTGCTTAAATTAATCATTCAAATGGGTATAGAAAAATAAGAAACAGATTAATAAAGAGAAGTATTTGAGATAGGGATTACTGCCATGAGAAAAAATAAAGCAGGGCAGAGAGAGATGTAGCTAATAGGATGAAGTTGATTTGCAGTGATAAGATGTAATCAGGAAACAGAACAAAAGGATGTGAGGTGGTGAGCAAGTGGATATTGGGGAAGGATATTCTAGAAAAGAGACAGCAAATACAAACCCCCCGACTAGAGTGCACTTGGTGCTAAAGGAGCGGCAAGGAATAGTGAGTCTAGACAAAATGGGTGAAGCAAGAGTATCAGGAGATGAGAGTGGAGGGAACAGCTCTGACCATACAAAGCCCTGGAATGTCATCTTATGGGCTTTGGCTTCTGTGCCACTGGAGACAAGTGAATAGAAAGGAAATATAACGTGATTTGTGTTTTAAAAGGATGATCCTGATGGTTGTGTTCATGTTCTCTGGATCATTGTTACTGTGGCTTTAACATTCCTTAAATAAATTTATAGGGAGTGTGTATATATTAGAGAGAGAAGCCTTTGTAACATGCGTGGCATGCATTTTTTCTTACCTTATCACTTTGAACTTTCTAAAAAAAGTTTTTTACTGTTGTTTGTTACTTTATGACGCAAGAGTTATTTTTCAAGGTAACCAATATTATCAAAATTGTGTTTTCTGATTATTGGATTTAGTTAGAAATAGCTTCTTCAATCCAAAGTTACATATAGTCTCCTTGGTTCATTCTTATTAATCTATGGTTTCTTTCACTTTATTAAACATAAAAATATTTGTTTCATCAAAAAAAACGAAACCCTATTAAAAATGGGTAGAAGACCTAAACAGACATTTTCCCAAAGAAGACATACAGATGGCCAACAGGCACATGAAAAAATGCTCAACATCACTAATCAGAGAAATGCAAATCAAAACCACATTGAGATTATCTCACATCTGTCAACATGGCTATCATCAAAAAGTCTACAAATAACACATTTGCAAGGATGAGGAGAAAAGAGGACCCTCCTATGCTATGTTGGGATTGTAAACTGGTGCAGCCACTATGGAAAACATTATGGAAGTACTTCAAAAAACTAAAAACAGAATTATTATATGATACAACAATTCCACTGCTGGGTATATAACTGAAGAAAATGAAAACAGTAGTTCAAAAAGATGCATGCACCCTAGTATTCATAGCACACAGCAGCATTATTTACAATATTCAAGAAATGGAAGCTACCTTAGTGTCCATAAAAAGATATATATGAGATATATATATCATATATATATACACACACATACACACACAATGAAACATTACTCAACCATAAAAAGTGAAATTCTGCCATTTGAAACAATGCAGATGCACCCAGAGGGTGTGATGTTTAGCAAAATAAATCAAAGAAAGATGAATATATGTTACCAGTTACAAGTAGAATCTAAAAAATGAAACAAAGGAATAGAATAGGATAATAGAAGAAAAACTAGCGGTTACCACTGGGGAGAGGAAAGAGAGTAGGGGCAAGATAGGGGTATGACATTAAGCGATCCGAACTACTATAAGAACAAGGGTACATAAGTAAGAACAAGGGTATACTGACAGTGCAAAGAATTACAGCCATTATTTTGTAATAGCTTTAAATGGAATATAATCTATAAAAATATTAAATCACTATGTTGCATACTTGAAATTAATATAATATTATAAATCAACTATACTTCACTTAAAAAATCTTTGGTTCAACTACAATTCATCCTTGTATCGATCTGTCTTAACTGCTTCTTTACAGATTGTTTTTCAGTTGATATAACAATTTTTATGCAGTTTTATATAAGGGGCAATATATTTCCTACTTGCTTTTGAAGATGTCTTTTATCATAGACTAAAGTCCTGTTTATATAAACATTACTGCTGAACTTTATCTTCTGTTCATCTGTTTAAGCAAACACTAATACTAATTTAATAATTGAGATTGTACAGTATGTTCTAATAGATAGGATGTTTTATCTTCCTTTATTACACTATTACTTTTATTTCCTAAATTTTTATTTTCACAAAAAACCACTTCAGAATTGATTTGTCTAGTTCAAGGAAATACATATATTTATATGTTTATTGGGATCATATTAAATTTATAACACATTTGGGAAGATGTATGCAGTTATGATATTGAATATTCTATCCATGATTAATTTGTCATTTTTTTAAGTCTTTGGTGAATGCCAAAGAATTTAAGTTTGTTACAAATTTCTCCCTTCTAATTATTTATGCTTAGATATACATTGTATAACAATTATAAATAGGATTATTTATTCCATTATATCTTCTAATTTGTGTTAGTTTATACCCACAGAATCTACTTATTCAAATTTGCATCAATTTTTCATTGTTTTGCTGTTTTGTTACATTACTGTTAATTATGCTTGGGTTTTCCACATATATAGTCATATCATCTGCGTATAGTGATAGCTATCTGTTTTCCAATTTTATGATGTTTAGTTTCTTAACTTGCCTGATCTCATTGAATAATTTTCAAATACAGTATTAAGTAAATGGGAGCCTGTCATGGTCTCATACCTGACCGTGTTGCAGATGTGTCTATTGGTCCCCATTAGGCATGATGGTAGTGTTTGTGTATAAATACATGTATTTGATCATGTTAAGGAGGTATCTATTTCTTTTTAATATCTTTCTATACAGAATGGATGCTGAATTTTGTTAAATTTATTCAATATCTCTGATTTTATTTAAAATTCTAATATATTTGAGGAGTATCAATTAATATTGTACCATACTTACATTCTCGCATGAACTCATTTTAAAAAATTGTACCTGGACACTGTTAATATCTTAGGATTTTTTGATTAATATTTATAACTAAAATATCTCTATAATCTTACTGAATTATGAAGTATTTTATTTGTTGGTAGACATTCAGGTTGATTATAAGTTTAGACTCCTATGAATAATGCTGCTGTGAATATCCATATACAAGTGTTTACATGGGTATTTGTTCAGATTTTCCCAGTTATATACATAGAAGTGGAAGTTTGCTGGGTCATATGGTAACTTTATGTTCAACTTTCTGAGGAACTGCCCAACTGTTTTCCAGCCTTAGAGCCTCATTTTGTCTGTTAACAGTATAGCCATTCTGGCTTTGTTTTACTAGTTGCACAGTATGGCATTTTCCAAATTTTATTTTACCTTATTCGTGCTTTTGAATGTAAAGTGAGTCCCTTTTAGGCAGCATATAAAGTTTTTAAAAAGTACGATCCAAATGTATCAATTTCTATCTTTTGAATGAAATGTTTAATTCTTTTATGTTAGTGTCATTAATGATCATTTAGAATTCAGGTCTGATTTTGCTGTTTTCTATATCTCTTATGCTTTTTAATCTATCTATTCTTTCATTGCTGCCACATTTTGAGTTAAGTTAATAATAGACAATAGGTAATGTACTATTTTAATTCATGTATTTTGTTTATTTTACTATAATTTAAAATTTATTACAATTTTGTTAATGGTTGACCTGGAGATTACAATTAACATCTAATTTATAGCAATCTAGTTCAGAGTAGTGCCAACCTAATTTTATTTATTTTTTTAATTAAGTATAGTGGATTTACAAGGTTGTGTTAGTTTCTGCTGTACAGTATAGTGAACACATACATATTTCTTTCCTATTATATTTCATTATAGGCTATTAAAAATATTAAATATACTAGCCTGTACTATACAGTAGGACCTTGTTTACCAACCTAATTTTAATACTGTGCTAAAACACTACTCTCATATAGCTTCATTCCTACCCTCTTCTTTGTTACATTGTATCAAGTATCATCTTACACATTGCATATACAATGCTTTATATGCCATTTCCATCATCACAGATTTATAATTATTTCATCATGCAGCTATCTTTTAAATAAGGTAAGAGAAAAAAATGTTGCAAGCTAAACATACATTAATACTGTCTGTTATGTTTACTTCTGTAGTTACCTTTATCAGTATTCTTTTTTCTTTTTTTCATTTGGATGTTATTTTCTAGTGCTGTTTCATTTCAAAAATGAAAATAAAAACTCCTTGTAGTATCTCTTGTAGGTAACATTTGATAGAGTTGAATTCTCTCAGCTTTGTTTATCTGGGAATTTCTTAATCTATACTTCATTTTGAAGGATAACAGAGAACCCTATATTCAGCAAAGTTGACAGTCTCCTTTTCTTCAGCACTTTGAATGTCATCACACAATGATTTCTGATTTTGTTTATCTTGGGAAGGGTTCTCTTGTAAGCAATGGGTTGTTTTTCTCTGTAGCTTTCAAGATTCTTTGTCTTTCAACATTTTGGTTATATTTCTATGCATGTATCTTTTTGAGTTTATCTTTCTTGTGTGCTGAGATCTATAGGTGTTTAGATTAATGCTTTTCATCATTTTAGGAGAAGTTTTTAGCCATTACTTTTTCCAAGATTATGTCTGCCTCCCCCCTTTGCCACTACTGTTGGGGTCTCATTTTATATATACTGGTACATTTTATTATATCCCATAAGTCTGAAATTGTGCTCATTTTTCATTTTTCTTTCTGCTCCTCAGGTCGGATAATCTCAATTGATCTATGTTCACCTTTTTTCTTTCTTTTTCTGCCAGCTCAAATCTACTACTGATCAACTGCAGTGGATTTGACTTATCATACTGTATAATTTCAAAATTTATATTACAGCCTTTATTATAATTTCTATCTCTTTATTAATAATCTGTTGATGAGACATTGTTCTCATACTTCCCTGTAGTTCTTTAGACAGGGTTTCCTTTGGTTCTTTCAAAATAGGTAAAATAGCTGATTTAAAGTCTGTGTAGTTTCTGGGTTTCCTCAAGGACAGTATCTATGAACTGTTTGTTTCCAATGTCTTTGCCATACTGTTTCTTTGAATGTTTTATAATTTTTTGGTAAAAAATGAGTTTTTTGAATAATGTATTTTGGCATCTCTGAAAATGAGATGTTACACCTCTCAAGTTTATAGTTGTTTCTGTTTGGTGTCGTTGTTGCTGTTCATTTGGGGACTTCCTTGAACTAATTCTGTGAAGTATATAGTCTTTGCCATGTGTGACTAGTGATGTCCCTGGCTAGTTTGCTTAGGATCAGTTAATGACTCACTAGAGATTTCCTTAGATGTCCAGAACCAGTCAGTCTTCCAGGTTTTGCCAAAGGGTTCTGTGTACACAGTGGCACAGATCTTCAGCACTCAACCCAGTGGTGTCCAACTGTGCCTTAGCCTTCACTTCCTGTTTTCACACAGCTGCCGTTCCCCTGGCCATATGCAGAGCCCCAGGCATTTGTGTGACTAGATTTCCAGGAACCTGCTGAAGTCTTTTTAAAGCCCCTGCCTAAGATCTTTTTGACTAATATCCCTAGGAAGAAGGCCATTCTCATTAAACAGTCTCTGGATCAGATCAAAGACAAGCTCTGTGAGTAGAGTTTTCCAGAAAGGTCAAATGATGGCAGTACTCTGGGAATGGGGTTTTGTAACAATTTCAATCCTATTTTAACTTCTTCAGTGGTTGCAAGACTGCTGATTTTCACCAAGATTTCAGAACTTTGAAATCCTTTCTTGGAGTTTGTTTGGAGAAGGTGATGAGAAATGGGCAAGTTAAAATGCCCCAAAGCTCATCCTTGCCAAGATTCATCTTTTTTTTTTTTTTAACATGAATCATTCCCAGATTGTTGTAAATCTTTTCATTAGTTGAGTCATAACTTTCATATTTTTTGATAATACAGATTTTCTGTATTTCAAACAAAGTAGTTTATTTTTCTTTCCTGTTTCAGGTTTTGTTACTAAATTGTCTCTTTCCTTTCTGTGTCTCTGTGTGTAGTTCTGATATTTTGGAAGTTCTGTAATTTTGTTCCAGTGATTACTTCTAGATGTACAACTTTATATAATTTCTTTTCTTCTCCATTTCTTTCATCAATATTTACTAGTTCCTTACTATGGGTGTAATTATATATTTTTGTACAGTCTTTGTTTTTCCTTTTTTTCTCCCAGCAGAATTTAGGCAAAGGTAATGTATTTCAAGTTTTATCTTTGTAATGTGATATGCTATAGTAAGCCATCCTATACTATGTATTCTATTATTTCTCCAGGCTTCATTTTTTTTCACATATAAATTTTTAATTTGTATCAGTTTTACATTGATACTAGATTTTTACATTGTCCTCTGTGTCTCTTCTCCCAAATTGATAGTTTATTACTATTATATTCCAGCGTACTACCAGTGCTTTACTATAATTTCCGTTATTCTTCTGTTGGCTGAGGTATATCCTCTAATTTTTTTTTTCAAACAAGGTTTAGGGAAACAATATCCCCTGAAATGTTGCATGTTCAAATTTCTTTAGTTTTGATACTTGAAAGGCATTTTGTCTGAATTAAAATGTTTCACGCTTTCTTTGAACGTTTTCAAAATGTTTACTCACTGATTTCAGTTATTGGATTTTAGTGTAGAGAAATTTGAGGCCATCATTATGTTATTTCTTATTTATAAGTTATTTTTAGCCTACCTTTGTAGAGAGGATAATTTGTTTAGTTTTGAAATCTAGTACTTTACCAAATTTTTCTTAATGATGACATATGAATCAATTTTTGTGGTATACAGTACACCTTAAAGACTCATTCTCTTATTTGGGGATTGTTTTTCATATTCAAATAATTCAATATTTGTTCTTTTAACATAATTTTGGTTTTCTTTTTCAAGAATAAAAATACACATATAATGGAACATCTTGCCTGCCTTTGCTATTTTTTCTAATTCAAAAACTGCTTTTTAAAAATCTAGTTCAATTGCACCTAATTTTCTTAATTGTACTTTCTCAACCCTTTTTTTTTTCCCTGCAGTGTCTCTTTAGTCTTGTGTGTATTCTATTTTTATGTTTATCTGTGACTTAAAAAAATCCTTCTGGCTAGGCTGTGTTTCATCACCTTCTCACATCTCATTAGGGGTTCTCCTGAGTATGTTTTTATCTTAGGGTTTTTCTTCCTATAGGCTTGTATGCAGTTATTTTAATGCATTTATGTTTTCAATGTTCACCTGTTTAATGGCAATATTGTTCTAACTAGTCTTCTTTGGTAATATATTTTTCTCCTCATTTCTTTTTTCTTATTACATATATTTTTATGCATTCTGTTGATTTGATTTTGATTTTCAGTTACAGCATATTTTGGTGCCTTGCAACCTGCTATTTTAAGAACTTTCTGTTGTGAGGACTTGTCAGGGTAGTATTACAAGATAATTGTTTTCCTTAACTTCAAATCCTTCTTCTTGGCTGCCACAAAAGTACTTCCTGCAAATATTGCTCTGTGAATGATTTTTTTTTATTTTTGGTAGCTCTGACTCTTCTGTTTCCTTAGAACTAAATCAAGGGGTTTTCTGACATCGCCCATTGCCTCAGATTTCAACACTTCTGCTCCTCAGTTGTGACCCACAGCTTTAGATATGTGTTTGAATTTTGACACTGTATCCCATTCATCTCTGCTTTCCTCCATTTACGTTTCTTACTAGATGATATATGCATGAACTTGCCTTCACCAGCCCTTATCAAAGTTTAGCCATGTTTTCTAATTTTCAAAAAAATGGAGTTTGCACTTTTGTCTTCCTCTTCTTCCATTTAGATTATTTTTATGAAAAGAGCTACAGAATGCCTCAGTTTACCCAGCCGTATTTATATTGGGAATCTCAGTTTGGCATTTATTTATTAACTAATGCTTGTATGGAAATGAAAGGAAGCTAACATTCCAGCATTTATACTTTTATTTTTCCATCTAAACAAAAGTCAGGAACTTTTTTAGGAATAAAAACACAGCTAATAAGATTTCCAACATTTAAGAACCAGCAAATTATAGCTTATTGTAATTTTATAACACATAAGACTTTAGATTCTTTCCTGACCAGTTATAAATTAGTTTCAAAACATGAGCAGAAGTTATTAAACTGGAATTCTTCAGCATAAGTTCACAATTTACAGTGAGTTTGCAATTTTAATGTGATTAAAATGCTAGTGGATGAGTTTCATATTAAAATTCTGTCTAGAATGTAAAATTGCTTTAAATGAGACCTGACCAACCAATTTAACTACTCTATGGTCACCTCATCTATTCTGAGTCACCACATCCAGCAATTCACAATAAAATTTATCAAATAAAAACAAACTTCAAAAAAAGCTAAGAGATTACATACTTGTTCATTTATTCATTCATTACTCATTCATCATGTATTTATTTATTCAACACACCATTTTATATAATCCATTATATGTTGCTGATTGAGATACCCATGTCCCAGCCCTTGAAGAGCTTATAATCTATTGGGAAGACAATACTGTAAAAATTTAAATTTTTTTCTTTAATCGCTTTTATTAAATAAATGTTTAAGAAAGAAAAAAAGATTAACTTAAAGAAGTGTATAAAATTAATTTTTTGGGGGGGTGAACCCTCCTACACTGTTTGTGGCGATGTAATTTGATGCAGCAACTACAGAAAACAGTAATGGAGATGCCTTTAAAAGAAAAACTAACCTAAAAACAGAGTTACCTTATGATCCAGCAATTCTCCTCCTGGACATATATCCAGAGAAAACTTTAATTTAAAAAGACACATGCAACCCAATGTTCATAACAACACTGTTTACAATAGCAAAGATACAGAAGCAACCTAAATGTTCATCAACAGATAACTTGATAAAGAAGTTGTGGTGTGTGTGTATATATATGAAATAATGCCATGTGCAGCAACATGGATGGACCTAGAGATTATTATACTAAGTGAAGTAAGCCAGAAAGAGAAAGACAAATACCATATGATATCACTTCTATGTACAATGTAAAAAATGACACAAATGAACTTATTTACAAAACAGACTCACAGACATAAACTTGTGATAACCAAAGGGGAAAAGGGAGGGGTGGATAAATTAGGAGTTTGTGATTAGCAGATACAAATCACTATACACAAAATAGATAAACAAAAAGGCCCTACTGTATAGCACAGGGAACTATATTCAATAGCTTGTAATAACCTATAATAAAATAAATATAAAAAAGAGTATATATACACATATATATGAAGAACTGAAGCCGTACTCCAGAAACTAATACATTATAAATCAAGTATACCTCAAAAAACCCCTACTTACTTCTTTTCAACTTTATTCTTATCCTTTATGAAAGAAATGATGAAATTAATAAATTTTTGTTTGAAGTTCTTTTATTTTTTAGGACAGAAAACAGTAAAAATAAAAGCCGTGGAAAATAATAGTATTCAAGAATAACTTAATCAAAACAAGCTAGGAATTTTATCTACAGAATTTGAAAACAAAGTTTGATAAGGGATAGTTTTCTATTATTTGTATGTTTTGGTCAACTTTTCAATATTTCCTATTCTAAATATTTATAACTTCAAAAACAACTTATTTTTCTAAACACTATCTGTAGAAACTATTATATGTCAAAGATTAAGGTTTATATGTAAACTAAACAAGTGCCAATTTAATATTAAGTTTAATACTGCATTTTTTAGTTTTAGTTTATTCCATAAAATCCATCTTTTCTACCAATAAGTACTCATCAGAATAACACACACTGTTTTCAAATCAGGTTTATTTTGCTGTTATAAAATGGTATGTAGATTATCCTAATTATATTTGTGGCATGATTACCAGTATCACATAGTAATTACGATTTACTGAGTGTATGTTCTGTGCCAAGCATTATACTAAGCACTCACCACTCATTTCTCTTTTAAACTCCCTATGAAATAGGAAGTGCTATTTTATCCATTTATAGAAAAGAAACAGGATTATTAATGATGCTTACTTTGCCCTAGATGACAATGTGGAAGAGGTAAAGAGATTATTTCAACCCAAATTGTCTGACTCGAGAATTTGCCCACCTAACACTATGATACACCACTTATTATATCGGTATCTTTAGCTGCCCATATGAATTAAATTGGCCACTATATAAAAGGAAACTGAAACGTATTTATTGCTATTTTGTGGACACAGGAGGAGTTATCACCAATTAGCCCTCAGTAATCTCACCCAGTTTCCTACGGCAGAATACGTTCGTGCCCTAAGTATCCTCTCATTTGGGGTGGCAGAGGGCAGTACTGATGGCTTCTTTATTAATGGCTTTTTTTTTTTTTAACTGCAGCTTGGCTGTGTGGTCCTCATCTCTACTTTCCACATTATGTTGGAAGTCTCAGAGTATGAGGCGTGAACAGTGTAGCTGTAGTATACCAACATGAGTAGGTCAAGTTTGAGTAAGATACTGAATTTTTTAGTGCACAATTATTTCAAGCTAAAAATCAAAATAAGGTCATATTGTCTTTCAAGTTGCCTGTCTTCCAGTATCATTACCTGGAAAAAAGCTGGCTCTTCATTAGCATATTTTTTTCTCACCATGTAATGGGGAGTTAGAAGCCTAAATAATGTAGATTCTTACCTAAGTGGAAAAAAAGAATTAACTAATATTAACTTTTTTTCCCAAACACAAATATTTATTTTTCATTTTAAAGCAAAATATATTTAATACACAAAGATAAAAGGATTAAGAATTAGGTTTATTTCCTATTTTCCAGGAAAAGTCAATCTTAACAATATTCTTTAGGACTTTCCCCATAATGTGGGATTATTTGTTTTCCTTTTTACTTATTCCAAACGACTCTGCACTCCAGTACCACAAGAAGAAAGGGGAAAAAAAAAATCACAACTGTAAGTGCAAATGATCAGCCAAATAACTACTGTACTGTACCTAGGTATGAATAGTCTTTCTTTTAACAAATATTTACTCACCACCTACAAAATGTCAGAAACTGTATTTCATAGGGTGGATATAATAGTAAACAAAAAACTTATAGAGCCCTGCTTTCATGGAGATGGAATTCTGTCTGAACCAAAACATTAAAACTAATGTTTAAAACAAATGCTGATGTATCTGTGGAAAAGTAGTTATAACAGGCAGGATTTCATCTTGGGAAAAAAAAGTCAGAGAAGTAAAGATTCAACTGAAACCTGAAGAAGGAATAGGAAGTACATGGTGAAATGGAAAGTGGCCTCTTCCAAGAAGCAGCAGCAGGTGAAAGCACCTTCTGTCTGAGTGCCGTGGGCTGTGCAGGGCTGGAGGAGGTCTGGCCGGCACTGGAGACCATGACCCAAGGACAGAGTGAATGACAGCAATGTTGCTGAATGCAGAGAACAAAGTGGTGTTGGTGTAAAATTAGTTGGAGTGTTCTAGAAAGGTTAACCCTTCCGGGATCTTGTACGCTACAGTGCTGGACTTTATTCTTAGAGAAATGAGAAGCCATTTACAAGTCTTCAAGAAAGGAATGTATAGGAAGGTGGGGATGTGGTATAATAAATAAATAAGTATAAACTAATTTGTATTTTAAAATCATCTCCCTCTGTGAAGAAGGAATTTGAGCATATGAGAATGAGATGGGGAGATACCCTGTAGTAGTCCAGGTGAGAGATGAGGTGTTTTAATCTAGGTTCGCTCCCTGAGAGCTGGAGAGAAGTAGACAGATCCAAGAGAGATTTGGCAGGTTGTGATGCTGTGTTAGGGGTGAAGGGTAGTGAATCAAACCTCAACTACTGTTGTTAGAGGGTGGTGTTTAAGTGTGCAACAGGATTATCAACCAGAATAATAATTCTCTTGTTCTCGATTGTGTAGCATCTGCAGAGAGCATGCTACCTCAGCTTTCCAAGTGTGACTTTCTTTTTTAGGGGAGGATTAATAGGCCTCTGGTTCTTCAAAAGCTGACATCACAATAGCAGATGGTTTGCCAAGAAGGGAAAGATATGCATTTGAAGGAAAAGGGAAGAACTAGATTATACTACTTGATACTCAAAAGATAGAGGACTGTGAGGTTTCAAGAGGGGTTGACACCTGTGTTCTACTCCCAGGAAGGGTCCTAAGAATATGATTGTCCCCAAAGGAGGAGGTGCTTCAAAATGGAAACTCGACTATATTTTTTAAAAAATTAACAGCTATGAGGGAGATCCTGGCAGAGCGGAAATGGATGACAAGGGGCAGTAAAATGTATCTTCAGATAAACTACGTCATTTGGAAAGTAAGCAATTCTGAGGTCACTGTAATGGGCTGAAGTCCTGATGACTTGCTTCAAGATCACTAGGATTCTCCTGTCTCTGAAAGAGAGGGAAAGGGGCTTTCTATTCCACAATGACTCAGAACTGATTTCCACCCCACCCTGGCAAGTATAGGCTCAGCCAGACTGGATTTGATGTAGGAAAGCTTATTCCTGCAACTCAAATGCAACAAGTATTTACTGGTCACCATAGAGTGACATTTAATGAGTCTGTTTCTATTTAGTAATGGGTCTTTTAATAATTGGCTTTCTATGTAATCTATTCTCCTTCTAACAAGTTGGGTATCAAACCCACCCCTACTTCCATTATAATATGAGCAGAAATCTGACACAAGTGACATACTCCAAACACAGCTTCAACTAGAACTTCGCTGATAAACAAAAATAAACTGAGATAAACTGCTATTCTTTTGAATTTAAAACTAACCACCTGCAAGTTTCTTATGGTTTATTAACTATTTTAATCACACTATATTTTAGATATAAATCAGGATAAGTGCTAGTCAATATAATAACAGATCACTTAATATCACCCCTCCCTACATATAATCTTGAATATAAATATAAATCTGAAAAAGTGGCATTTTAAATCCAGAGGAAATTTCCTTCAAGAAGAAAAACTACAAGTTCTAAAATTATTTTTTGTTCCTAAGAATAATAATCCTTGATTTTTCTTAAAATTTTCTCCTTGGATAATGGTTTTAAAACTCTTTTCTCTTTTTAAAAAGTATAATTTACTGTATCTTATATTTACTTGTAGTGTTATTTTTCAGTTGGAGGTCAGGTTAGAAAGTTGCATATATTTTAAGTGGTTTGTCCATAACTGTCTTTCTGGCATGCCTCCTTATTTCAGTGCATAATTTTACATAATATAAAATGTTCAGGAATGCTGTATCATATTGTAGCAGAACTGGCTGTATGCATAAACTCAAATTACAGAAGCATTATTTCGTATTATACAATCAAATTAAGTAAACATCACAATATAGTAACACAGGTAAAAATGGTAGAATTATGTTAGAAACTTGGTATATAAAGATGAGCAAAGAGAAGTGGGATCGAGTGCAGACTAAAAAGACACCAGCTCACCTTCTCCCATGAAAACACCAAAACTACAACCACATGTAAAACAAATCTCTCTGAGAACAACCTGGAGACTAGCAGAATGCCTCTTTTACAAATAAGAATGGAAAGAAAGAACACACACACACAGAGACACACACACACACTCACATTGAGATGATGAGATGATTGAGATGAGTAGAAGGGAAGAGAAGAGAAGCAATCTAGTCAAGACATACACTTCAGTGGGCAACCCAAATGAGGAAGGAGATATCACAAACATTGAGGACCTCCCTAAAGTGCAAGAGTTCAAGCCCCACATTGGGCACCTCAGCCCTGGAGTCCAGCATTGGGAAGATAAGGCATCAAAACTGGTTTTGAAAACCAGCGTGTCTCACAACAGGGAGAACTTGAGGGCTGTAGGAAAACTGAATCTGCTCTTAAAGGGCGTATCCACAAACTTATTTGTTTCCAGTCCCATTGCAGAGGCAGCAAATTGAAAAGTGCTTGGTACTCTAGCTGGCCTGCCATCAGGGCCCTAGCATGCACCCAGTCTGCACTGGGCTCCAGTTGTAACACCCCACCACCTGCCAAAGGATCAGCCCTGGTGCACTCTGGGAAAAGTCTGGCCCCTTCTGGGCTCCAGCTCCAGTCCTGCCCTCCTTCAAGGTGCAACCACCTGAATCCCCTAGGAGAAGCTGCAACCTATGCAGAGCTGCAGCTCTAGCCTTTCTGGCTGCAGCCTTCCCCTCACCCCACCCTGAAGGCAACAGCCACCAGCACACCCTGGAAAAAACTTCAGCTCACACTTGCTTCAACTCCAGTCTTCCTGCCAAAGCTACCAGGAACACACAGACTGCAGAGGTGCACTCCTACACAAGGACATGCCTTAGAGACTGGGAAAGGTAACTTTTTCACCTGTTTTCATGGAGACAGACACAGAAAGTCAAACAAAATGAAAAGACATAGGAAAATGTTCCAAACAGAAGAACAAAGGGAAAAAACATCCTAATGAAATGAGAAAAGTAATTTACTTGATACGAGTTCAAAGGGTCATAAAAAAAAAGGCTCACCAAAATAGGGAAACAATAAGGGAACACAGTGAGAGCTTCAACAAAGAATTACAAAACAGAAAAAAGAACCAAACAGAGCTGGAAAATACAATAACTAAAACACAAAACTAGAGGGAAACAACAGCAGACTAAATGATACAGGAAAAATGTATAAGGAACCTGGAAGACAGAATAGTAGGAATCACCCAGTTGAACCAGAAAAAAGAAAAAACAATTTTAAATGTAGATATTTAAGAGGTCTGAGAAACTACGTCAAATGAACTAACACTTTCATTACAGGGGTCCCAGAAGGAATAGAGAGAAAAAGAGGCAGAAAATATATTTGATGAAATTATGGCTAGAAACTTCCCTAATCTGAAAAAGGAAACAGCTATTCAGGTAAAGGAAGCACAGAGAATCCCAAATAAGATGAACCCCAAGAGATCCATACCAAGACACAACATACTTAAAATGGTAAAAGTTAAAGGGAGAATTTTAAAGACAGCAAGATAAAAACAAAGTCATATACAAAGAAGCCCAACAGGGGTATCAGCTGATTTTTTCAGCAGAAACTTTCCAGTCCACAAAGGAGTAGCATAATATACTTACAGTGCTCAAAGAAAAAGAATTACAATGAAGGATTCTCTACCCAGTATTGTTATCATTTAGAATTGAAGAACTGAAGGAGAAAGTGTTTCCCAAACAAAAACTAAGATGTACTGCCATTAAACCAGCCTTATAAGAAATGGGTATAGAGGAAATACAATCTAGCAATTCTACTTCTGAATATTTACCTGAAAAAAAAAATTTTTAAAAGCTAGTTGAAAAAGACATATGCATCCCAGTACTCATAGAATAATTATTTCCAATACTTAAGATATGGAAACAATCTAAGTGTCCATTGACAGATGAATAAATGAGATTATATATATTTATATTTCCCTTTTAATGGCTGAGTAATATTCCATTATGCAACACATATATAATGGATTATTCCTTAACCATAAAAATGAAAACTAATGAAAGAATGAAATCTTGCAGTTTGTGACACCATGGATGGTCCTTAGAGGGTATTACACTTAATGAAATAAGTCAGAGAAAGACAAATACTATATGTTTCCACTTATATTTGGAATGTAAGAAACAAAACAAATTAATATAACAAAACAGACCCACAGATACAGAGAACAAAGTAGTGGTTGCCATGAGGGAAAGGGGTGCTAGGAGGGGCAAAACAGGCGAAGGGAATTAAGAGGTACAAATCACCAGTTATAAAATAAATGTCAGTGGAATGCAATGCACATTGCAGAGAATACAGTTAAAATTTTATAACAACTCTGTATGGTGTGTAATCTATAAAAAATAAATCAATGTGTTGTATAACTTAAAGTATACTTCATTTAAAAAAAAAGATGAGCAAGGAGCATTGTGACATTAACTCTAATAAAATTTGTATTCTGTTATTTAGGAATATATCAATCATTCAAACAGTTCAACAAACTTTCAGTCGTGAGAATGATTTTTCAATTGTGTGGGATGAAGGTATCAGTTGAAAAATTAGGTTATTATTGGTATCAAGACAGGAAATAAGGAGTCAAGACAGCAAATGGTTTCCTTAAACCATGCACCAATTTCAAACATCTTAATTTTTTTGGTCATGTCTATTTGTATGGCTAGTCAAAACTTGGCTTTCCATTTATTCCTATTAGATGTGTGGATTTCATAATAAACTACAATATATATGTACAGGATATTATAGCATGCAATATCTTAGGTTTTCTCTGTTACTTGTTTTAATTTTACCCTTGTTTCTTATTTGCATTCTACTTTTGGAATATTAAGTATTACATATCATTGAAAGCCACTTTAAATCATGTTAAATTCTTTAAAACAGGGCAGAAGGTTTTTAAAAATATAATCAGAAGCATATAAAAATGACTAATTATCTTGTGCCAAACTTTTGTAACTTTCTGCAGTTTCCCAGCACATTTCTATGTGTTGTTTTCTGTAGTGCCTTGGAAAAATTTAAGAACAGAGTGGCCAGAAAAAAATAGTTTCTAAGTACAGTGGAATTTGACACAACATTGTAAAATGACTATAACTCAATTTTAAAAAGTTAAAAAAAAATAGTTTCTAAGGCAGTCTGCTGTATGAATGTCTTAGATTCTTTGCATATACCACAACCCAGATTTTTGTATGGTAAAGACAATTGCCATATGCTCCTGGCTGGTGTTTCATGGGTCACCCTTAATGAATATATCTTGTTGCCTAACATTTGGAATGGCTCGTGTGTAATACTGATGGGGCTTCTCAAGATGCCAGATGTGAAATCTGTATTATTGTGAAAATCCATCTATTTAATTTTCAACACGGTCACTGATTTGGAGAATTTTCATGTGTGTTTTTATTTAATGCCAGTTTGGTCTGAATATCTGTTTGCCAATCTCTGAAAGAACATAGTGGCCTTTCTTTATATAATTTACCACATCAAATTATTACTGGACCAAATGCTTTAAGCAATCAGAATACATGGAAAACTTTTAGCTCTGTACTACATCTTATCTATAGATTTATTTAAAATCCTCATACTTCTAGTAATAGGCCAAATTGATGTATGCTTAATTTTTTAATATATGCTTCAATATTTCAGTAATATTGAAAATTCACAAGTAGAATACCTCTAGGGTGCTTTGCTGTATAAGAATATGCCCAGGAAAAGCACAATCTCTGTCGCTTCTATATTTTTCCTTCCAAAAACAGAAGTCAGACTTTTTAATTAGGCATGGAGAAAATTTAGTTGCATGGCCTAAAACTGTTCTTGATTTTTATGTAGGTAAAAAAAAATATAAGCAAGAGTATTTCTACCTCACTTTTTTCCCTCAAACTAGCCAAACAGAAAAGAAGTACCATTTTTACAATTTATACTCAAACTACAAAGAGCTGCTGCTAAATGCATGAAAAGTAGACCCGATAAAGGGACAAATCAAAGAACACGTATATCTCTATAGATCTTTGGCAGCACAGAGAGCTTTCCAAAAGTATGTCTCATGACCCAAACAACCTCAAATAAATGTGTTACTTGAAATCGTAACCCAGCCATAAGTATCAACTATGGCAACTTCCCCGAGTATCACGTCACCATACAATATAGTGGGGGAACTACAGAGGAAGAAGAAAGGCAGTGGCCACAGGGGTGGAGTGAAGGAATAGTAGATGGTAACTGATTTTTGAACTACTGATCAAAGACAGTCGAAGAGGAACAAATAGTAGCTAAATATTTCATAGACTCACACACACATGCACCTATATTCTTGCTGACCTACTGCTTACTGACTTTAATTGTGAGTTAAGCTAATGCCCTGCTAACTCAAAGTTATGGGGGTTGTGGAGATTTAGCTCACTGGAATGACTACATAGAAGAGATGATTAAGTCTCTGTAACAGATGATTAAAACTACATTCATATTTTGAAACTACCTGTATTTCTAGGTAACTTCTGTGGCCAGTCTTATTTGTCAAAAACAAAACAAAACAAAACAAAACAAACAAACAAAAAACAAAAACTGCCTGTGAAAAGCACCTGTTTTTTTTAAAAAAATAGTAATCAGAAAGAGACCAACAGGAAGCTATTGTTGGCTATATGGTAAAACAGAAACTTTCAACCACTCCTAATTAAAACAACAAAAAAAGAAGCTCAGAAAAATACTATTTGAATATTTAAATGCATCAATGTGTTGGCCAAAACAGAAAGATATCAGATATAAACCCACAGTTATCAATAAGTACATGAAATAAAAAGAGAACCAATAACAGTTCAAAGTCAAAGGTTGCCAATTTGGAAATCAAGTGATAAAAAATTATGACCAGAACTGAATGATGCTTTTAAGAGTCCTTCTCTCAATATTAGGTCAATGAAGGCTGAAAGTTAAAGGAGGGCTAAAGAATTTCTGAGCAACCATTAAGGTTTAAAAAACAAAGATAACACATCTGACCTACTTCACATACTGTAACATTGTACCCCCAAATGACAGAGTTCATATTCTTCAAGTACATGTAAAACATTTATCAACTTTGATTATATGCTTTGACATAAGTTAACTCAACAAATTTCAAAATACTGAAATCAGTCAAGTATTTTTTCTGACTACAGTAGAATTGAACTAAAAGCTAAAAAACTAAAGACAGATATAAGTACAGTTATAAGTATGTGGATATTTATAAACTTCTGAATAAATGATAGGGAAAAGAATAAAAAAGACAGTGAAAAATATTTCAGTGATCGATAACATAAAATATATCAAAATTTTGTGGTATAATGCTAAAGCTGTGCTTACAGAAAAATATAGTCTCACCTGTATATAAGCTGATATTATATAGTCAACAAAAAACCATATTAAACCAACAGTTACACGAAAAATAAAGTGTATATATCAAAAGTATTAATAAAGAAAAATACAGAAAATGAGGAATATCTAAAATTGATTGTTTTCAAAAATAAAACTG
Source organism: Vicugna pacos (assembly GCF_048564905.1). NCBI lineage: Eukaryota > Metazoa > Chordata > Mammalia > Artiodactyla > Camelidae > Vicugna > Vicugna pacos. The sequence goes on from NC_132988.1 coordinate 32,047,717, forward strand.
AAAGACATCTGGCAAGATTGATGGACCAAGATAGAAAAAATACAGTATTACTACAGATCTTATGAAGAAATTATAATGGATATTACTAATTTTAAGCCAGGAAATATAAGGAGAAATATAAAATCTGAATATTGCTCTAGCCATTTAAAAAGAATCACTGAGTCTGTTTTTTCTCTGAGAAGCACATGCTGAAACAAAGTTAGGTTTTTTTTTCCCAAGTTTGTTGGGCAGTAATAACTGGAAAAAACATAAAAAAAGGAATCATAACTGATTTTATATGTCTTTACTGGTGAATTCTACCAGATATTTCAGGAAAAAAAGTGAGAGGAATCTTACACACCCACTTCCAGAAAATAAGAGGAGGAGATAATATTTTTAAACTCATTTTATGAGGCCAGCAAAACCATGACACCAAAATGATATAAAAAATCACAAAAAAGGAAATTTCAGACCAATATTCTTCATAAACATATGCATAAAATTCCTTAACAAAATATTAAGAGAGAATCTAGCAATGGAAGAAGAGTTAATACAGCATGACCAAAGGGGTTTTATTTTAGGTATGGTAGGTTAGTTTACCATTCAGAAACCAACCTGTTGAATTTCCATATTAATTAATCAAAAGAGAAAAGTGATATAATCATTTTAATAGAGGCAGAGAAAACAATTTATAAAATGCCTGTTCAATTCCAATTTATATCCAAAATTCTCACAAAGTAGGAATATAATAAAGGTTTCTCAGTATTATAAAGGACATTTACAGAACGTCCCTAGGTATTCTATAGAAACAAAGTATCTCAATCACCATAATCACTAGATCACATCATACCCCCACAATAATTTGATTTGCATCACAGAACTAAACATAATAGCTAAAACTATCAATTTTCTAGAAGAAGAATATCTGATTGACCTGGCAGTAGATACAGTTTTCTAAGATAGGAAACATCAAGCAATTACCATAAAAATAATAAAGTAGGTATCATGCTAAAAAGACATACATATATTAAAAAAAACCTTCTGATCATTAAAAAATGCTTTAAAACTCAATAAATAGGCAAGACACCAGGGAAATGTTCATAAAATATGTATCTGACAAAGGACCACTATCTAGGATATATAAAGAACTCTGATAATTTAACAGTAAAAATACATACTACTCAAAAATAAAATAAGCAAAGATTTAAACGAATCCTTTATAAAGGACGTTGCTTCACATAGGAAAGTAAGTACATGGAAATGTGGTTAATTTCATTAGCCATCAGATAAATGCAACTTAAAATCATAATAAAATGCTACTACATATTCACCAGAATAACTACAACTGACTGACAATACCATATATTGTCAAGATCAGGGAGCGATTGAAACTGTAAAATATGTTTCATGGAGTGTAAAATCACACACTTGTTCTAGAAAAAGGATCCATAACCATCTATCCTACCTATTAGGTAGGTGTGTGTTTATGGTTCTGCACCCATAAACACACACCTACCTAATAAACCGGTAGTTCTAAATCCTACTAATTTACCAAAGAGAAATAAAAAAGTCCATAAAACAGCATGTACAACAATATTCATAAAAGCTTTATTCATAAAAACTAAACAGAACCACATCAGGTGTTCTGCACCATCAGGGTGACTGAAGTTCGGCATAATCGTGTAACAGACTATCACGCTTCAATAAAAAGTTTTGAAGTACTCGAACGACAGCATGAGCTAAGTGAAAGAAGTCACAGGAAAGACTACATACTGTTCATCTTATTTACATAAACTTGTATGAGACACAAAACTAATCTATGGTAAAGAAAATTACAAGAGTAGATGTCCCTGGAAGAGTGAAAGTTAGGGTATTAATTGACTGGAAAGGGGTATGAGGAAACTTTCTGGCTCTTTGATATTGATTTATATCTTGATGGGAATTTGTGTTACACAGATGTACGCACTTGTCAACACTTATTTAATAGGAAACTTAACACTTGTGCATTTCTGTGCGCAAATAAATTTTATTTCAAAACAATCTGTAAAACATTTAATTCTATATTAATAATCTGTATGCTGACATGTTTAGGTTTGAAATTTACAGATCTGCAAATTATTTTGAAATGTAACAAAAATATCATGAATTGATGGATGAATAGAGGAATTCAGAGTTGGATAAATTGGTTACAAGCAAATATATTAAAATATCATTGTCTACTTTACATGTTAGGATATAGGGTTTTATGTAAAATTCTTTAAATTTTTCATATACTTAGAAAGTTTCATAATAAAATACTAAAAACCGTTACCCTGAAACTAAGAACAAACAGGATATATACCGTTATCATTTTTATTCAACACTTACTGGAGATCCAAATCAGAACAATAAAGGCCAGAAAACAGTATAATGGATATGATTGTAAGTCTGAAATATATCCTCTATTATTCAGAGACAAAATGATTGCATTCTTGGAAGATACTAATAGGATCTAAAGATGAAGTATCAGAAGTGATAAGTACATTTAATAAGTTGCTATATGTCAAGTTAAACTATAAAATTCAATCATATATCCATAAGTCACCATAGAAAATGAAGTAAAAGTATGAATCATATGTATATATTTATACACATAAACATCAAATACCTAAGGAAGATATACCTACTTCAAGTTATTCTGTAGATTCAAAGTAATCCCAGTCAAATCACAGCATGTTTACTGTAATATTGATGAGAGTACTGTAAAATTTATGTGGAAATTGAAAATGCTATACTAGGGCAACTATGTAAAAGAACAAAGCCAGAAGACTTAAACTACCAGATTTTGAGAATTATTTCAAAGCTGAAGTAATCAAATCTTTTACAATATTGCCCAAGTTTTGACCACCTGCCCAAGAATCAAGGACAGAAATTAACTTTCAGAAAGAGACCAAAAGTCATGTGATTTATGAAAAATTTGTCATTTTAAGGGATTAGATAAAATATGCTGTTTTCAATAAAAGATACAGGTTCATATGAGGAAAAAAATCTTGAGATTATTAACACCATGCACAAAATATTTAATATCAAATGGACTGTATCTGTAAATGAGAATAGTTAAACAATAAAGTTTATGGAACAAAGCAAAATATTGCCATGGCTTTGGAGATTGCATACCTTAGACAAAAACACTCAACACTATAAGCAGTAAAGCAAATAATGAAAAATGATGATAATTCTGTCTACACTGACATGAACAACTCCTTTCTCAGAAGAGACCACTAAGAAAAGAAATTATGTAGGATGAAAAATCTTGATATCTAATGTACAGCATGATGACTATAGTTAATACTTGACTGAATACAATAATTTGATGAGAGCAGATTGCAGGAGCTCTTATCACACACAAAATGGTAACTGTCAGAAGACATGTTAATTAGTTTGTAGTATCATTTTATTGTGTATATCAAATCATCATGTTGCATACCTTAAATATATACATATTTTATTAAAAATAAAAGTGAAATTAATATGCTGAGTAAAAGACATCATTGGTGGTAGATATAATCAGCAAAATTCTCTTAACTGAAATTACATAATTAACTCCTCTATGATTTGAGGGTAAAAGAGGAGGGGGAAGGAGAAAAATGAAAAATCACAGCCATGGAAACAAAGAAAACTAATATATACTAATTTTTCACTAGTAAATTTAAATGCCTGTTAGAAATGGATTGTTTTTTAGAAAAAGAAAAAACACAGAAGAAAGTATATTATAAAACAATCCTGAAAGAAAATATATTATAAAAAGGTAAAAATTTAGATTCTTATTTTAGAAAATTTTGAAAGACAAATTGTCATGTCATAAATTGAAAAAACGTATGGCAGGAACCGTGGCTGGTGTTTTTTTGTACCTCCTTCAGTACTTAAGAAGTACATATTATTTTGTACATGGTTATTTATTCAGTAATATTTCTTGAGCACTTATTAAAAGCAAGACACCCTTGAAAAACTAGGAATGAAGTGATTAACATATGTTACATTATCTCTTCTCTTGTGATGTTTATGGAAGTGGCATAAAGAGGTAATAATTTAATCATCATCTAAATATCCACAAGTAAGTGCTGAGGAGGGAAGTATCAGAGTACTGGCTGTCAGCGGACTTAGTGTGACAGAACGGAAAAGACCCAATATTGAGTTTATGTCTAAAGGATGTGTAAAATTAACTGGATGAGAAAGGAGAGAGATTTCCAAAGAAGATGGAACAATGCATGCAGTTTCCTTAAGAAGAGGAAGCAAAATCAAAGGGCCTTCATGGCTGGAGGATAGAGTGTGAGGGGGAGAAATCTATGAGGTGAGGCAGAACAGGGAGTCACGGGTGGAAGCATTTTGTTGGCCAAGAGAAGAGGACGAGACTTTATCCTAGGGGCTAAGGAAACTTATTAACGATGGTTATACAAAGAAATGACACACATGAACAGTTTGGTATTCCGAAAAGATGACACACTGGCTGCAGGGGGAATGCCATAGGAGAAAAGCATGGAACAAAGGACGCTAATGAACCAAGTCATTACAATAGCTACTGTGAGAAATGATAATGGCTTTAGCTTAAGTACATATACCCAGATAGATAAATTATCATAGAGTAAAGATGCTGTGTGGTGATGGATTCACTGAGCCAAGAGAATGTGGTCGAGTATGTTAAGAATATAGCCTAGGCTTCTAGTTTCTCATTTACACACTGAATAGGTGATGGAGACTCCCTAGATGAAACAGAACTCTGGAAAGGACCCAGGTTTAGGGAGAAGGAGTAGAGTGGCAGATGGTAACCATAACTTGCCTTTGAAATACACAATTTAGAGATTTCGAATAAGCAACAGGGCAATTTTCATTATAAATCTGGCATATCTGCAACACTGCAATTATTTCAATCAATATAAGTAGTTTGAAACTTGTTGAATTTGTGGGGGTATTAATTACTTAATTCTACATCAAATTAATACTTGCATATAAGCAAAATTAAATAGTTCAGACAAGACTGAAATGAAAAATATCTTGTCTGGCCCCCGCTGTCCTCATCCCTGGTCACACTCTCAGTAGGGATCACTTTAAGCACTCAGTTTTTTTAAATTTTGGAGTTGGGTGGTAATAAATCTAGCACTCATCCAAATTTCTCTGAAGTTATCAATTAGCATTATTTTAAAGTATTGTTTTCTGAATTACTTTGGTTTCATCTGAACCAATATTTTGTTAACTGTTGCCTAATACTGTCTTGAAGCTTTTCTCAAAAGTTTGGTGGTCATTTTTTGGCCTGTATATTTAAAGTAATGCAACATAAAAGCATATTTTTAACTATTTCTATAGGTTAAGTTTCTCAGTTGGTAGTCTTTATTTTAGAGTAAATGAAAAGAAGTTGAAACTTGTTTATGTAGCTCAAAAATAGCAAAAAGCAGATGTTTTGGTCTAGTGCATCAAATCTACATAAGAACCCAAGTTATCCCCAGAAAATCTGATTCTTTTGCAGAGGGTGCGTAGTTGTGGGGAGTTGATACTTGGTAAGAATTAAACGCTGATGGTTGAGTTTGGGGTGGGTGGTAAGCAGTATCAACTGTTCCACTGACAAACCTTAAATTAATCCCCATGCTTTCAGATCCATTAATTCAATCACCCATTTAACATTTCTGAGTCAAATTCCATTCAGGGAGAAAAATATCATTTAGAGCTTTTTCTGGACAGATTGTTTGTTTACTTATACAAAGTCACGCTCTCTTCTCCCTCTTTGTAATTTTGTTTTCCAAGGAACTTTCAATTATCACGCCTCCATTTTCTATATTCCTCTATTTATTTTCTGTTAATGAAAAAAACTCCCCCTTAGCAGTTGACTCATAGTCGGTTAATTTTCCTTGTTGTGTGCTTAACTTACATATTATTTTTATTTATTTCTATCACTTTTATATAAAAGAAGAGATAATGTGTACACTGTTTTGAATAAAACATTTGTGGTATATTTATTGACAGCTTATTTTTAAATTTTTCATTATTTTGAAAAGGAATTTTATTGTCATTGAAAACAAAGTTGTAATTTTTGTATGCAAAATTTCTCACAGTGCAGAGCACAACATAGTTTATATGGGAATAATCTAGGAATCTTATATTATGTATGTATAAAATTTCCATTCCTAGTCCTTTGCCTGACAAGATAGTAGGCACTCAAAAAATATTTATTGGATAAACGAAAATAGATGGAAGTTTTATTTTGAAAATTTGTTTTCTAAAATCCTCTGTGTCACAGTGTATTCTCTTAATTAAATCTTATGCAGTCTGAGAAGTCTGGAGCTGTTTAACAGAGGTAATTCCAGTAATGTACTTTTATTTTCCTTTTTTTCTTTTTTTTTTTTTTTTGATGGGGGAGGTAATTAGGTTTTGTTTATTCTTAGAGGAGGTACAGGACCTCGTGCATGCTAATCATGCACTCTACCACTTGAGCTATACCTTCCCCCTCACCAGTAATGTACTTAAATAAGGTGGAAGCCTTAAGGTCAAAATGTGCATTTTCATTTTTCAAAAATTTTCCATCAACCCTAAGTATAGAGAAACTCACATAGCAAAGTTCTACAAAAGGTCTTTGCAATAAAGAAAGGCTGTAGGATTATGCAAAAGAGATTCTTCCACTAAATGGAATCAGGAGAAGCTTAAAATTAAACTTTCCATTTAACAAGAACAATGTAACTGAAGACATGGTTTTGAAAATCCATTAAGTCACTTTGGAAAAAGGCAGTAAACACAGCTTCTGGAGACTAGAGAATTCCATTTGGCAATCTATACAATTAATGATAGTATTTCCATCAAGTTACATATGCTTGTACCCTGTTCTACATCCTTTCTTACAAAATATGATTTACACAAAATTGTTCTGCTTACTCCTAAACGTATGGTTGAAAAAATTTGCTGTAAAAAATAAATTCTCTTACCTACAGCAATTTACGTTGAAAGAAGTCATTTATGTCAGTATCACTTAAAATGCAATCTTAAAAATTGTTTCATTGAAGTGAGGTTCATTACAGTAACAGTAATGTTACTATATTAGGAACTTCAAAAAAATCAGAAAGAAAATGATGGGTAAATGGTTTGTCAAACACTGCACTATTCTTAATTATAAAAATGGCAAGATGTACTATTAATGTATTACTATTCCTTTTTTCTTTCCTTTTTTAATGGTGAGAAGAACTGATGATTCATACAGGAAGTTAGCATTTCCTGTGTGACATTTTGAATCAGGTCACCGAGATTATGATATGGGCATTTTTTTTTTTTTCCTGTAAAGCAGAATCTGATTGTCCTAGCAATCCATTTTCACCAGAGGTTGTGTAAATAATCTGTCAACTCACAACTAGATGACTTGCAGTAACACTAATGATATTTAAACTTGTCTTCATTTGATCATAAAATATTCTTAGGTGGCAAATATTTTAAATGCTTGTTGCCTTGCCTGTGGTCTGAGTGAAACATCCCAGTATATTATTTATATATATTGCTTACGGTAAAAAGCTTCACTTAATAGTAATTGTTTGCAAATTAAAATGCATTTTTCGAAAGTTCCATTTTTGGCACTCAAGTGTTATTTCTATGTGGTCTAAAAAAGAGTCTACTATGTTGACTTGGCAAAACATGAAGATATTAATGGTTGGACTTCATAACAGAGCTTTGAAATTATATGAAGGCCAACATATGGTGACATATTTTCATTTACAATGTGAGCAGCATATGGATATTAACTATAAAAGTAGTTATTTTATTTAAATCTAGATCACATTTTTCCCTGCAATAAGACCACAGGCAAGAAAATAAACCATGAATGTAGATCTTACATACAAATAAGAACTAAATGTGATATTTAACTATGGTTGATTATGTTGAAGTACTTAAATGGATTTAAAAAAAAAAACCTGCCAGGGAATGAAGTAATTATCCCGCATTTTAATGAAATTATTTTTCCTATTTTCAATTAAAGTTCACATATATTCCATAACATTACTATTGATGTCTAATTTAACAGCAAATGCATATAGTCAATGTCTATGGTTCTGATGTCCTTTGAAATCATGTAAATACTTTATTTATGTAATAGTACTTTTGTAAATTAATGTTCTAATGGGAAACAACTGTCTTATAGGGTTATTGGATATCATGGAATATTAAATGTCTGTATATATTAGAAAGTTCTTTTCTATTTAATGAGATACGTTATCTATGTTCTTACATAATTTTTATTAGTAGTCATACAAACTATATAAAAATATTGATAATAGTACCCATCATTATCTTATCCTGCAGTATTACTTTCTGATGAGGACTCAGTGATTTTTCTAGTGTAAATTTAGCCTTCATAGAATTTGGGGTTTTTGACTGCATCCAAGAAAAGCAACTAAATGCCAAGATCTTTTATACATTGAGCCAAAGATAAGAAATACACACATATGTGGTATCAAGTCTACACCTTAATAGATCTTTGCCTTCATTACCAATGCTGTATCAATCATATGGAGAGTTGAGCTGAAATTCCCAGATGCTATATATTTATTTAAACACACAAGTGTGGTCAATAAAAGAATCTGTGAGGTGAGGTAATCTAGGAAGATTTCTTGGAAGAAGTAGATTGGCCATGAAAAAGAAAACAAATGGATAATATTTATGGATATTGATACATCAGTTATTCTTCAGAACTACATAAATTGATACTATTTAAAGATGAAGAAAATGAGACATAGTGAAGTTTCATAATTTGACCAAAGTAACAGTTTTTGTCTAAGTCGTAAGTTTTTGTCTTAGTGAATTTGGACTGTTATAACAAACTACTAGACTGAACACTAGAAACTTTTTTCTCACAGTTCTGGATACTGGGAAGTCCAAAATCAAAGATCAACAGATTCAGTGTCTGGTTAAGGCCTGCTTCCTGGTTCATAGATAGCTGTCTTCTTGCTCTGTCCTCATATGTGGAATGTAGTGAGGGAGGTCATGATTGACCAAAAATGCTACATAACCCAACCAGTAGATATTCATTTGACATCTATGTAACAAAGTAGTGTCCATAGTTACTTAAGATATGAAGATGATGATGACTGATGATGAAGATAACAAATATTTATTGAGTGACTGCTATGTGATAAGTCCAGATTATTAAGTAAAGCATCTTGTTTAATCCTCACAACAACTCTATTAAGTAAGAAGGATGATACTGAAACAGAAATCAACTGAGTTGCCCATGACCACAGGCTAGTAAATGGTGTAAATTTGGTTTTAACTCAGGCACAGTTCTCTACTAGATTCTAGATGGAGTGACAAGAAATAAATACATAAATTAAATAAAAATATATAAGTCATTTAAATTCTTTGAGAGACAGAGAGTAGAGCCTACTACTGATTGTGTCAGAAACATAAGGCAATCCATGGACATATGTCCCCCTGCCCTCTGGGGGCAATCTGTGATAAATGGAACTCCAGAGACAGGAGAAGGGCATGGCAGGTTCTTACCTTGGAAAAGCATGACTGAAATTAAACAGATGCCTTCTGACTTCTGTTCACATTTCACTGCCCAGAAATTATTCTGTGCAAACAACTGCCTTCAAGGGAGGTGGCAAATGAAGTCTTTATTCTGGGAGACCATTTGACAAGTTTAAAATCATATTTTCCTTGAAATATAAGAATTGCATATGGCATGAAATCAGCAATCCCTACCACACCATCTGAATATACAGATTGCCAATCACAAAATTCTGTATTTATGAAAAGAAAGGTATTTTATAAAATCAAGTTCTTATCAAATTAGGAGAAATAGTTTGTCTATAATATGTGCCATGTTTTTATATATAATATGTACCCTACTTCATTTATTACAAGTTGAGCTTTGTGAACTGACTGGTCATTGTGTCCATTCAAATGAATAGCCAAGAACAATCAGTAGGAATCATTAATATTTGTAAATTTCATTTGACTGAGCAGAGATGCTAAACACATCTTCAGTGTCACATAGCTAGTACAAAAGGAACTGTAAAATCAATGTAAGTTTGAATGACTAGAGTTTTGCCATTAAACATTACACCTCTCAACAAGATGGCAACAATAAACACATGAGAAATAATTTTGAGGGATCTATGGATAAATTTGTTAAGCTAGAATAAAATTTTTACAGAAAATTCCTATTTTCAAAAAATATTACAAAATTATAGTAATTTTTAAAAGTATGATACCACCATAAAGATAGCAATTTAGACCAATGGAATAGAATATACAGCTCAGAAATAGGCAAACACATCAAGAGTCAACTGATGTTTAACAAAGGTGCCAGGAATACACAATGGGGAAAGGACAGTCTCTTCAATAAATAATGATGCTGGAAAACTGGACGGCCACATGATAAAGAACTAAACTGGACCCCTACCCTACACCAGGTACAAAAGTGAATTCAAAATGGATCAAAGACTTAAACAAAAGACATGAAACTGTTAAACTCTTAGAAGATAACATGGGGGAAAAACTTCTTAACACTGGCTCTGGCAATAATTTATTGAACATGACACCAAAAGCACACACAACAAAGCAGAAATAGGAAATGTGACTATATCAAACTAAAAACTTCTGCAAAGCAAAAAACAGAATGTTAAGGCAGCTTCTGAATGGGAGAAAATATTTGCAAACTATTTATCTGTTAAGTGGTTACTATCCAAAAAATATAAGAACTCATATCTCAGTAGCAAAAACAAACAAAAGAAAACAAAACAAACACACACACACACACCCCCTAAATAACCCAATAACAGAATGGGCTAAGGATTTGAATAGATACTTCTCCAAAGACACACGGATAGCCAACAGGTAAAGGAAAAGGTGCTCAATATCACTAATCAAATTGAAAATCAAAACCAAATGAGATATCACCCTATACCTGTTCAAGACTTTTTTTTTTTAAAAGAGAGAAAAAGACAAAAACTGTTGTGGTGAAGATGTGGAGAAATTGGACCCCTTATATATTGGTGGGAATGTAAAGTGGTGCAGCTGCAATATCTCCAAATATTAAAAATAGATCTACCACATGATTCAGTATTCCCACTTCTGGGTAAATATTCAAAAGGATTGAAATCAGGATCTGAAAGAGATATCTGCACTCCATATTCACTGCAGCATTATTTACAAAAGCCAAGATTTGAAAAAAAAAAAACCTGTCATCTGACTGATGAATGGATAAAGAAAATTGTGGTATATTTATAAAATATTATTCATCCTTTAAAAAGGAAATCTTTGAAACAACACGGATGAACCTGAAGATGTTATACTAACTGAAAAAAAGTCAGTACAAGAAGGATAAACACTGCATCCAACTTATGGAAACACTGAGTAAAATGGTGATTTCCTAGGTGGAAAGAGGAAATTGAGAGTTGTTCAATGAGTTCAGGTTTTAACAGGTATAAAGTTTAAACTATGCAAGGTGAACAAGTCCTAGTTCTATGGTAAAACATAGTATGTACAGCTAACAATTCAGTATTGCACACTTAAAAAACTGTTAAGAAGGTAGAACTCAGGTTAAGTGTTCTTACCACCAATAAAGCAAAAACAAAAACAAATAAGTAAACACTAAATCAAAAAGGCAAGAGAAAACTTCTTGAGGTGATGTACATGTTTATTACCTTATTTGTGGTTATGATTTCATGGATGTATGCATTTCTCCAAAATTATCCAACTGAATCAAGTAAGTATGTCCAGGATTTTTTTTTTGTACTATCAGTTATACTTCAATCAACAAAAGAACACAGGGAGAATACTTAGAGAAAAGAGGACTAATAAATTTCATATTTTGTAATATCACCTCATTACGGCACCACATTAATTTACAGTTTACTGTGGCCATTGGTAACAGTAGGATTAAATCCAGACTCTGACATAGTAGTATCTTCATTCAATCAACCTACCTACTACTAAATCAAGTGTACATTTATCCTGTCAGTACTCTACTTCATCAAGAATATTTTCTCATTTTTTCCTCAGTGTGCTAAACTCACATTTTCCACTCATTTGTAATTGCTATGCACATGAATCCTTTCTTTTCTATTAATACAATTTAGGGACCACAGTCTCTTCATCTGACAATTTAACAAAATGCCTGTTGTAAACATCCATTAATCATTTATTTAAAAAAATTACAAGATTCTTGTATTCCATTCCCCATGAATTTCAACATCAGAGTGATATACTATTTATTCTGAATTCTCTTCAAATTTATATTGGTTGTCTTAATCACATAAAGAGCCTTAGAATTTACCATAATGCTAGAGACTAGCAGCTAGGCATCAGGAAAGCTAGTGTAGAAATTGAGATTAGAGTTGGAAAGAATTTGGCAGCCTTGTCTAAAACTTACTGGCTACATGTTTGTAATAGTTAATTAAGTATAGAAAACTACCAATGCTACTGTGGAGCATGATTTTGTAAACAAAGAACCCCAAAGGGACTTTCTAGGAAAACTTCTTAAAAAGGTAAAAAAAAAAAAAAAACTGAACTAAAGTCCTTAGTTTTTAGTCTCAGATCTTGTATAAAATCTCTGAGGGCTAGACATATTAGAGGCCCAATACTGGCTGATTAAGGAGTGTTTGTTGTCCATACATTATAATTCTTGGATTATTAAGTGCTGTCATATCTTCCACTAAATTATAACTCTTTCAGTGGGAGGGTCTACATTTTTTATTCATATTTTTCATAGTCTTTCCATAGAACTAGTTAATTTATCTTAACAGCATAGCCTACAGTTACAAACTATCAATGTTTTCTGAATATCCTTTAACCAGAAGGAAATTCCCCAATTATACAAAGCACAAATGCAGTCCCTAATTATACAAAGCACAAATACATATCACCAATTAAATGAGAAATCACCAACTGAATGAAAGGAGGTAAAATTTAAAAATTGATTCCTCCATAATTCAACAAGACTGAGAACAGAGGAAGGGTGATTTCAGACGCTGTCTAGTGCTCTAAACATGCAAATCATTTCACTGCCAAATGAAGAGATACGTATCTATGGAGAGCAGAGGGCCTGGAGTCTCTAAAAGTAGGGAAAGTTTCAGCAGTCATTCACCCATGTAAATTAGTCTTTGTTCCAAAAATTGTGGCATATTAATCTCGCTCCATTTTACTCTTTGGTAGGTAGCTTTAGAAATGTTTCTTCTTCTGTCCTCTACAGTCAGCAAATAAGACTTGACTCTATATTCTACCAGTTAGTTTCTAACCAATTTATGAGAAGTCTTTGGCTTATCATTTCATTAATTTTGTTCCACCACCGTGACTTGGTCTTGACCATCACATCTCATCTTTTTTTTTTTTAAGTAAAGATCCTTTCAGATAATAACACTACTATGAAATATGTTCTTCTGTCAATCAGGCCATCTAAAATGTCCTTGATAATAAAATTGTTGTTATTAAATCTAATAGAAGCATCAAACTTCAATATAAAATACTACACAATAGTATTAAGAACAAATTTTAAAACAATCTAAATGAGGGATATGCCATGCATTCAAAATAATCTGGAGATGCAATATTATAATGATAATTCTTCCCTGACTGATTTTATAGATTCAGTGTAATTACAATCAATATATCAAAAGGTCTTTTTGTGGAAATTGGCAGAACCTATCTAAATTTTTATGGACATGCAAAGATTTAATAATAGCCAAGGCACTACTAAAGAACAATTGTGAAGTGAAAGGACTTGGTATGTTAGACAACACAAAATTGTATGAATCCACAAGAATATTCAAATATTTCAACAAGCCACATATGCGTAAAATTCATTTGTGACAAAATGTCACTGCAAAAAGGTACTTTCAATAAATGATGCTCAGTCAATTGGATATGCATATGGAGAACAAACAAGCAAACACATGACACATATCCACACACACACAAACTCCAAGTGGACTGTGTTTAAATATAAAAACAAAATTAGGAAGGTTCTAGACATTAATGTAAGAATATACTGTTGACCTTGGGATCAGGAAAGATTTCTTAAAGAGGACACAAAAAAATAAAGGAAAAGATTGATACAATTTACAGAAGACATTGTTAAATTGAAAAGAATCTTATCAAGGGAGAAGATATTTAAAGAACTCACTGTGCATCATTTCACTAAAAGTGCATCCAACTGGCCACTAAACTAAACACATGAAAACTTGCCCAACATCGTTACTCATCATGAAAAGGCACAATAACATGTTTATATCCCCTCAGGAATAGAAAATTATAAAAACAATACCAGTGATGGTATGAATGTGGTGTGGAGCAACAGGCGTTTTTATATAGTATAGGAAAGAATAAATTGGTACATTCCCTCCAGCAAAGTGTTTGACATGTTCTACTAAGCTAAACATAGTCACAGTGTGAAACAAGAAATATCACCAGTAAGTGCATAATAACAGAAATGCATACACGTGTAAAACCAAAACACATGCAGAATACCCACAGTACTATTTAAGAGCAGATAATGGTAACTATCCAAAATTTCATAATAGAAGACTAGGAAAAGAGCAGAGAAATAGTCATCAAATGTTAACACTACAGAGCAATGGCGATGAATTCATTACAGCTGTACGCAAGAGCATAGCTGAGTATCATAATCATAATATTTAGAGAAAGGATAGACACTTAAGTAGACATTTTGGGTGATTCCAATTATATTAATTCCAAAAACAACCAAATTATCAAAGGCAGGATAGCAATTTACTTTGGGAAGCAATGAGGTTATTGACTGGGAGGTGGCACAAATGAAGCTGTTTCTTGACACGGCTTTGGTCATAAAGGTCTCTGCTTTGTAATAATTCATTGAGCTGTGTATTTATGATTTGTGTGATTTTTTTTCTATGTGGTTAACTGTACAAAACTCTGCTGGAAAAAAAAAAAGTCAACACAATCATGTTTGACTGATTTTACTCTAAAATCAGGATCCTGAATTTTTAAGTAGAACATGAATTCTGCCAGGTGGTTATACTTACCTTTTTCCCTTTGATTAGGAGAAATGGTTTTCCTTCTGGATTTTACATCTTGAATTGTCTTAATCTTAGAAAAGTATAAAACAATGTATTCTGATGAAAATACAGGGTTTGATATGAAACAAACTTTGGAGGAAAGGTTTAGAATCCTTGATGTGGGATTTAGAATAGAATTTCTTTTGGAGATAAACTATAGCAAAGGCATTAATTCAGTTTAACATGCTTCCTAGCCTAATTTCTAAGTGGTTGCAGGTGACATTTTTAGAGTATAGGCAAACTAAACTCCTTAATGGAAAATGTACATTCCTTTCCTTATCCTTCGTTCTCTCATGTTGTTCGTCCCAGGATAAGTATGAGATTTCTCTTTCATCCTCAAGCTGAATTTGCAAACGTCCAATAATGCGTTCATTTTCTGGAGCTCTCTAAGCCTTTTCATGAGAATAATCAAGTTTTCTGTATCATCTTCGATTTGACTGAAGCATATTCCTTTCTGAATGTTAAACCTAGTTCTTCCATTTAATGGAGATCAGATTTTTCACTATTTTTTCTCTAAACACGTCTATCCTAACAGTCGTCTCCCTAGGGACCCTTATTGGCTTTATAATCAGTACACTTTCCTCTGAGCACACATCTGCGTCTTCATCTTAAAAGGCCGTATACAGAAGCAAATGGCCATATACAAAAGCAATATGATGCTAGGTTTTAAAAAACAGAAAATGTTGGTTAAATTCAATGTAGCATTCTGTGTTGGATCCTGGAACTGTAAAAATTCATTAGCAGGAAAGTGAGTGAAATCTGAGTAAGGTCTGTAGTTCAGTTAATAGTACTGCACCACTGCTCATCTCTTATTTTTAACAAGTGTACCATGATTAGATAAAGATGCTAACTTTAGATGAAGATGGGTAAAGGCCTGCAGGACAGATGCTCTGTACTGTCTATGGAAGTATTTTGTAAATCTAAATCCATTCCAAAGAGCTTAAAAAAAAAAAAAAACCAAGGGGGGCTGTAAATCAAACAGCCTGTATCTTGTAATAACAATTAAAAAAAAGATTTAAAAATAAATAGAAAGAAAATTGGAAAGAAATATAGGTTACCAGATGAGGTAGAACGTTTTTTGTTTATTTTTTCTATATTTTCCTTATGTTCTATCATGAGCTTGTAACAGTTATTAAATAAAAACCCAAACAGTAACATGTGCAAATGCATAAACACACATATCTCCAAATCCACATAACTTACTAGATTAATCTCAGAATTAGTATTTCTGAGCTAAGGGATCATTTTCAAAGCAGCTAATTGGCACAGTTCAGCTTGTCCTGGCTCATACCACCGTCTCAGTTTCCTCTCTCCAAACTCTTGCTGAATCTTTCCCAAGCAAGTGTTCTTAGGAGTGCTAAACATTCCATTTTAATATCCAACTACCTGAAACTTTAATAAATAACAAACATACAGAATACACATAGTGTTGTATTTTAATAGGACCAGTCTTAATTCTTCCATTAAGGATACAACCATACACTCAATGTAGTAGAATCTCGTATTTATGTGTTAACACTTATTTTTCTCTAAAGAAGAGCCTTTCCTAAAATCAGAATATAGTTACACCTTGCTTTCTCTACCAGGAATATAATTGCCATAAATTACTCACAGCATTAGTATAAAAATCTTATCTTTCTCACTGGTCTAGTCAAGGAATCAACTGAAGATTAGTTATTACAAAGAACATGCAAAAATTTGTCCACAGATAGAAACATTTATATGTCTTTGATAAGTAGATTTTTAAAACTAACTTTTTAATTACAAGTCAAAAATTCTGCTCAGAAAAACATTTCTTGATTTTTGTAATGGAAAATAATCTAAGGAAACCAAAGTATTTTTCTATGTAATAAGAAACAATTTCTTGAAGAGAGTGTTCTCTGGTTCAGGCCACTAAACTTAGACAAAACAGCCTGTTACTTCATTTTGTACTTTCTAAATAATTTGTGTTTCTTAAAGGATGACTTTGAGGATTCAGTTATACTTACTTTTCCTTTCCAGACATATTAGCAATATGTTCATCACCTGAAGACATTATACAGAAAACTGTCAGAGTAGTACTTGCTTTTTTCCACTTTATTTTGTTTCATATCCACACAGATCTACAGGCTTTTGTTTCAGACATTTCTACCTATCACTCTCTAAAGATAAGTTCCTTTTAAGCCAGGGAAATGAAGAAACTCACTGTTTTGGAAATTAGATTAGGGAAGAAGAAACAACTAGAACCCAAGTTACTGTTTGTTTTAATAACTAGCGTAAAACATGAGTATATATTCCTTTGAAGTAGTTTGTGTAGAGAAACATTAAATATTTTATCATGAAGGCAATGTAACCACATATTGACCTCATTCTTTGGCTACATTCATAGCTGTGTCTACATATCTCCAAAACACTTTGTTTGATTTGTTTCATGGATTTATGGTTTTAAACAACCCCATTGTTTCAGTAGTACACGTAACTTATGTCACAGTTACTGTAAACATCCTTTTGGCAAAGTCTAAATTGTTGCATATGGTTGTAGGTGGTAATGTCTAATAAAAGATCTTGATCTTGCTAGTAGAAACTTTTGATCCAATCTTTTACTTGGAATGGTCTAAGGCACTCTACTAAAGCAAAAGTCTTGTTCAAATACTGCTTTGAGACCATTAACAGAGCTAAGGGGCCCAAACGAGCATCTGATGTTTAACCTGAAATTTTCTGTACTGACCTCTCCAAGTTCTCCATATTACTCTGTATAAGGCTCTTAATTTTCAGGCAGAATATTTATGAATTAAAGTGATAAGCATAAGTACACGATGTTAAAGAGAAAGCTCACTTTTACAATAAGACACCATTATTTTAAAATCAAGTTTGTTGTATCAAGTAGAAGCAAGTTAAAACAAAACCTGAAAGCATGGCCAAGTTGGTCTTAGAAGAAGTTGGTGTAAATCTCACCAAGAATATGGTTTCAGCATGTAAAACAATGAAGCTAGAACACACCCTTACACCATATACAAAAATCAACTCAAAATGGATTAAAGACTTAAACATAAGACAAGATACAATAAACCTCCTAGAGGAAAACATAGGTAAAACATTATCTGACATACATTTCAAAAATTTTCTCCTAGAAGAAATAAAAGCAAGAATAAACAAATGGGACCTAATGAAACTTACAAGCTTCTGCAGAGCAAAGGAAACCAGAGATAAAACAAGAAGAAAACCTACGGAATGGGAGAAAATTTTTGCAAGTGAAACCGACAAAGGCTTGATCTCCAAAATATATAAGCAGCTCATACGACTCAACAAGAAAAAAATAAACAACCCAATCCAAAAATGGGCAGAAGACCTAAACAAGCAATTCTCCAAGGAAGACATACAAATGATCAAAAAACACATGAAAAAATGTTCAATATCACTAATTATCAGAGAAATGCAAATCAAAACTACAATGAGGTATCACCTCACACCAGTCAGAATGGCCGTCATTCAAAAATCCAAAAATGACAAATGCTGGAGAGGCTGTGGAGAAAGGGGAACCCTCCTACACTGCTGGTGGGAATGCAGTTTGGTGCAGCCACTATGGAAAACAGTGTGGAGATTCCTCAAAAGACTAGGAATAGACTTACCATATGACCCAGGAATCCCACTCCTGGGCTTGTACCCAGAAGGAAATCTACTTCAGGACGACACCTGCACCCCAACAATGTTCATAGCAGCACTATTTACAATAGCCAAAACATGGAAACAACCTAAATGTCCATCAACAGGTGACTGAATAAAGAAGATGTGGTAGATTTATACAATGGAATACTACTCAGCCATAAAAACCGAGAACATAATGCCATTTGCAGCAACATGGATGCTCCTAGAGAATGTCATTCTAAGTGAAGTAAGCCAGAAAGAGAAAAAAAAATACCATATGAGATCGCTCATATGTGGAATCTAAAAAACAAAAACAAACAAACAAACAAAAACAAAGCATAAATACAGGACAGAAATAGACTCATGGACAGAGAATACAGACTTGTGGTTACCGGGGTGGGGGGCGGGGTAGAGGGTGGGAAGGGATAGACTGGGGTTTCAAAATTGTAGAATAGATAAACAAGATTACACTGTATAGCACAGGGAAATATACACAAAATGTTATGATAAATCACAGAGAAAAAAATGTGACAATGAGTGTGTATATGTCCATGAATGACTGAAAAATTGTGCTGAACACTGGAATTTGACACAGCACTGTAAAATGATTATGAATCAATAAAAAATGTAAAAAAAAAAAGAATATGGTTTCAGAAGATGGCAGAGTAGTAGGACTAGGAGCTCGCCTCTCCTTGCAACTACAACAAAACCACAACTTACTGCTAAACAATCATTGAAAAAGACTGGAACCTAGCAAAAAAGATCAACTGGAAACATATAGAGGGAAACACACTGGGATAGTAGGAGGGGCATGCTCATGATATAACTGGGCCCCATACTCCGGGGTGGGTGACCCACAAGCTGAAGAATAATTAAGTGAAGAATAATTAAGTCACAGAAACTCTCCAACAGGAGTCAGAGTTCTAAGCCCCACGTCATGCTCCGCAGCCCAGGGCTCTGGCTTTGGAAGGAGGAGGAGACCCAGGACATCTGGTTTTGAGGGTCAGCAGGGCTTGGCTCCAGGAGCCCCACTGGACTGGGGAAACAGAGACTTCATTCTCTTGGGCAGTGTACCCAGAATCTTGTGGTTCAGGTCCAAGGGCAGAGGCAGTGATTTCATAGGAATCTGTGCCAACCTACTTGCTGGTTTTGGGAAGTATCCTAGGGATGTAGGGGATGGCTGCGGGTCACCCAGAGGACACAAAAGCTGGTGGCAGACATTCCAGGAGTGTTCATCTACATGAGCTTTCCTAGAGGCTGACATCTTGATTGGATCATTAGCTCCAAGACCCAGCCCCACCCAACAGCCTGTAAGGAAGCCTCAGGCCAAACAACATATTGGATGGAAACACAGCCCCACCCATCAACAGACCTCCTGAGCCACAAATGCCTCTAGACACAGCCCTACCCACCAGAGGTCCAGGACCAAGCTGCACCCAGCAGTAGGCAGGTGCCAACTCCTCCTGCCAGGAAATCTGCATAAGTCTGTAGTCTAGCCTCATCCACCAGGAGGCAGATACCAGAAATAAGAAAACAACAATCCCAAAACCTGTGGAAGGTATCCACAAACACAGGCCAGACTCTACACTGAGACCGGCTGGACCCTGGCCCTTGGGTGACAAGAGAGGAGTGTACTGCTGGGACGCATAGGACGTCCCCCTCAGAGAGCCACTTCTCCAAGGTCAAGAAACATAACTAACCTACCTAAAAATACAAATAGAAAGATAGACAATATGAGGCAGCAGAGAAATATCTCCCAGACCAAGGACAAGATAAAATCCCAGAAGAAGGAAGTGATGAGGAGATAGGCAATTTATCTGAGAAGAGTTTAAAGAAATGATGGCGAAGATGTTCCGAGAACCCAAGAGGAGTACAGATGCACACAGCAAAGTTTTTAGCAAAGAGTTGGGAAATATAAAGAATATCCAAACAGAGTTGAAGAATAAAATCACTGAAGTAATAGACTAGAAGGAACCAAGAATAGATTAAATGAGGCAGGAGAATGGATCAGTGAGCTAGAAGACAGATTAGTGGAAATGACTACTACAGAACAGGAAAAGAAAAGAAGAATGAAAAGAAATGAGGACGGTTTAAGAGAACTCTGGGACATGAAGCACAATAATACTACAAGGGTCCCAGAAAGAGAAGAGAGAGGATCTGAGAAAAATTTTGGAGAGATAATAACCTAAAACTTCCCCAACTTTGGAAAGGAAACAGTCACCCAAGTCCAGGAAGCACAGAAGAGTACCAACAGAATCAACCCAAAGAGGAACACACCAAGGCAAAGAGTAATCAAATTGACAATTAAGGATAAGGAGAAAATATTAAAATCAGCAAAAGAAAAGCAACAAATAATATGCAAAGGAATTCCCATAAGGTTATCAGCTGATTTTTCAGCAAAAACTCTACAGGCCAGAAGGGAGTGACACAATATATTTACAGTGATGAAAGAGGAAAACTTACAACCAAGAATACTCTATCCAGCAAAGCTCTCAGACTTGGTGAAATCAAAAGCTTCAGATAAACAAAAGCTAAAAGATTTCAGCACCACCAAACCAGCTTTACAGCAAATGATAAAGGACCTTCTCTAGTCATCAAACCATAAGAAAATAGAACAAAAAGAAGAATGTGAAAAAAAATAAAAGACCCACAAAAGATTGCTTTGGCAGTTCAGAGTCTTTTATGGTTCCATATATATTTCAGAATTGTTTGTTATAGTTCCGTGAAACATGTCATGAGTATTTTCACAAGGGTTTCATTAGACTTGTACATTGCTTTGGGTAGTGTGGCCATTTTGATAATGTTGATTCTTCTAATCCAAGAGCACAAGATATCTTTCCACTTCTTTGTATCATCTTCAATTTCCTTCAATGTTTTACGGTTTTCAGGATATAGGTAACCTCCTTGGTTAAGTTTATTTCTAGGTATTTTGTTGTTTTTGATGCAATGTAAATTTTTATGCCAGTTATAAAATTCTGGTTTTTGAAGTGAAAAAAAGGAAAGTGAATGAAGGGCTGCAAATGCCAAGGTATCCTTCTTTTTTGTGGGTGAGTTGTGTTCCATTGTATATATGTACTGCATCTTCTTTATCCATTAATCTGTTGATGTGTACTTGGGATGTTTCCATATCTTGGCAATTATAAATAATGTTGCTGTTAATATCAGGGTGTATATATCTTTTTAAATTAATTTTTATTTTGTAGTTGGATTTATCCATTTGATCACTATAAGTTTAAAAAGCCAAAGCTCTAAACATTCTTAGAAACAATGAACAGTACATATATGTAAATTTTAAAAATATGTGCAGTATGTTGTATATATGTATTTACATGCAATGTATTGTATATGTGCAGTCAAATTATAACAAATGCACCTAATAAAACTGAAAAATGAAAAGGAAAAGAAAAGAATATGGTTTCACTTACTTCCATTGGTGATATCCATACAATTGATGAAAGGAGAGTTTATAGGATATTGTGAGAAGTAAACAAACAATGGTATTGTCAAATCTATGATCAGTGGCATCACATCTCTGAACAATTTATTCCACCAAAGACACTTTTAGCTACATATATAAATAGACTAAACACACTAGAAATACTGGATATTACGTGGTTGACAAACACAGTTGTGGATGTGAAGCTGCGATTAATGGATAAGGTATAAGGCATCTCCCATGTGGCACTTCAGATCCTTTGCGTCCACTCACCTCCAGGGCCCCTTATTTTCCTGTATTTTTTCCCTTCAATGTAGATATGCTCTAATGACTCTTCTTCTAGTTTAGTAACCCTGTCCTCTGCTAAATCCAATCTGTTAAACTCACTCTCCGAGTTAGTAATTTCAGGTCTTACCTATTTTAGTCCTAGAACATCTATTGGATTATTTTATGCATTATTATTCTGTTAAATGACTTCATCTTTTCATCTGGTTTGTCCATTTCTATTTTCTTAAACCTATTGTTATTACATTTTTTAAATCCTTATGTACTAATAGCAATATATGAATCAGTTGCAAATGTAAAGTTAAAGAATGTTAGAATGTGAACATGTTCTGAGAACAAACTAGTGGTTACCAGAGAGAGAGTGAAGAGGGGAGGGGAAATATAGGTGTAGAGGAAAAAAGGGATTATTATGGGATTAAATGAAATCTTGTGTGTAAAACTTTTGAAAATTCTAAAGCACTACGAAATTTAAAGAATCGTTGATTTGATCAAAAATTAATTAATCAGAGGAAGAGTGGTGTTGGGAACAAACTGTGGCTGAGCTAAAGCTCCACAATGGAATGACAGTCTCCTATTCATGTAACATTTGGAAACAGGGGCAAATGTTCACCAAACTAACTTTATAACAAAGTGAGAGCTTTCTAGTTCCAATTGCAATTAACCAAAGTAAAGTTAACTGAAAGTAAGGAATTACTAAGTCAAAGGATAATTACCAAAATGAAATGCTTAAATTGAAAATTCCTGATATTATAGAATAATCTAAATATGATAAATAAAATAAAACAGATTTCTTGAATTAAATGCATTTTCATTTTTAAAAAACAATGTTAGTTACAAATAAAGCCACTTGGATTCAAAGAATCATTAAATGAATGTATGATCCCAGCATTACAATCATTGAGTGGCATTTGCTGTCTAACAAAAAGCATTTTGATGTGTATGTGTAACTTATAGCCTGTATAAATGTCCGTATATTGGTCAGAGGAAATTGAAAAGTCAGCCTCTAGCAGTAAGAAAGAACTTATTTTCAACATCTGAGATCTGCTCTTCAGATTGCCAGTGTTCATATTCTTAAACATATTCCAATGAAATATTTTTTTTCAAATGTATCCTTTCACCCTAAACATGTTTTACATGATCATTTTCTTGTTCCTACCTGCATTCCCTGTTCAGATCATGATGTCGATATTTTCATATATTTTCTTTCTAAACCTAATCCTCTTCTTGAGTTTCTAACTTAATCAGTGCCACTAGCACCTTCTCAAAATACTGTGTGCAACATTTTGGAGTGAATTCCAACTATTCCTTTTGAGCAAAGCCTACAACTATTGAGTCTCTAATAACATATATCTAGTTCTTTGTACTTTACCTACCATTAACCATATTGAGATCTCCTTTTACTTACAGTTGGAAATTGATATAATCTACTTTCTGTTTTCCCTACCTTTAATTTTACTTTCATTTTATTATAAACTGTGCATTTTTGAAAAAATAAATCTCCTTAAAGTATAACTCTGATCATATCACCTCATTGTTCTGAAATGTTTTATGTTTTCTAGTTTCCTATGAAGGTTAAACTTCTAAAATAGCTATGATTTATGGGCATTTACTTGGTTCTTAATTTAATTACATCTTCACAGCACCCTTCAGAGTACACTTCTTGATCTTTAAAAGGTGAGTAAATTGAAGCCTCGTGATGCTAATTTGCCCAACACTACAGTGTGGAAATCAGGGAACTCCAGTTCTCAGCCTGGCCTGCGAGAGCACAGAGCTCTTTTCTCCTTTCCTCTCACTCTCACTCTCTGACGTAGTCTCTCTTCAGTTTCTCCTCACAACAGTACAGTGAATTAGATATTATTGTTCAGATAGATCAGATATATGGCCCCCAAAAAGGAACCAGTTTGTTTCAACATAATAGAAAGAGAAGTGGCACAACTAGCATTAAAGCCTAATTATTCTGCCTCAAAAGCCTGCATCCCTTTCTGTCCATCTCTATGAATAATATCTGTTCAAAATCTATCTCTAGGAATACTTTCTCTCCTTCACGTAATAGGGACTGCTAGAAAATCAAATTTTTATCTATATCTATAAATACCTTACTCTTTCCTGCCTTTTGAATGGGTTCTTTCATCATATTCCATAGGGCCAAATTCTGTTCTTTAAAGCCAACTTCACATACCAAATTCTCCACAAAGGCTCCACTAATTCTGAAAATGGGCGGAAATGCTTTTCTCTAAACTTCCACACATCTCTACCTCTTTTAGAGTACCTGAGCCTTACTTTTCCTTTTTGCACTTACCCTATCTCCTGTACAGGATTATAAGTTCTTTGAAGGTAAGGTATTCTTATCTGTTTTAAAAATAGATATTAATACAAATTTAGAACAGAGCATCTAGAAAATTCCAAAGATACTGAGCTTTGTAGATTGTTGGATTTTAAAGTTTGCAGAATCAAGTACTAACAACTTTCAATAAAATTTAGTTAACTAAATATATGTAAAATGAGTCCCTGAATTAATAATATGCTCTTTTGAATGTGTCTATAAAAGTTCTCTCTCTCTTTGGGCTTTCTAATGCTTCATGCTTTATTCTCTGCCAAAGATAATAAGTGTTTTTGCTAAAACAACTGAATCATGTAAGATTCTTAATAGGTAATAAGATACTTAACTGTAAATTTCTTTATAATATTGGAACATGTCAATGTTTTTTATTGTAACTAAAATAATCCTGGACTTGAGGTGATAAGCAAGTAATGTCATAGCCTGTTATAGTCTGGGGAATAGCTGATTTGTGATAGGCCAGAAATAAAAGGAACATGTAACCAACAGGGATACTACTTTAAGTCTTCATTAAAAACAGGTTTATAAATTTTTAAGTCTTTAAAATACTATTTTCAATATCACAATATATGATGAACACTAGCACAAAACAGAAAATCCAACAAAAGAGTACACTGCAGGAAGACACAGAAACAATAGGATAAAATTTTTGTATGGTGAAATACACAACAGAGTGCAACCAGAAATCAGTAACAGAAATAGAGCTGCAAATTCCACAGATATCTGGAGATTAGAACACAATTTTTAATAACCTATGAGTTAAAAAAAAGTCAAGAGAAATAAAAATATTTTGAAAATGAAAATAAAAATACAACATATCAAATACTCTGAGATGCAGCAAAAGCAGTGATTAGAGGGAAATCTATATACTCAATTTTATAGATTAGAAAGAAGAAAAATCCAAGATCCCAAAACCTTAGCTTCCTCTAGGAAACTAAAGAATGAAGAACAAGTTTAGCTTAAAGCTAGCAGAAGATATAATACAATTTAAAGCATACAAACAATTCTCCAGTGAAGACATACAAATGGCCAATAGGCACATGAAAAAATGCTCCATATCACTAATTATCAGAGAAATGCAAATCAAAACTACAATGAGGTACCACCTCACACCAGTAAGAATGGCCATCATTCAAAAGTCCACAAACGATAAATGCTAGAGATGGTATGGAGAAAAGGGAATCCTCCTACACTATTGGTGGGAATGTAGTTTGGTGCAGCCATTATGGAAAACAGTATGGAGATTTCTCAAAAGACTAAAAACAGACTTACCATATGATCCAGCAATCCCACTCCTGAGGATACATCTGGAGGGAACTGTAATTTGAAAAGATACATGCACCCCAATGTTCATAGCAGCACTATATACAATAGCCAAGACATGGAAACAACCTAAATGTCCATCAACAGATGACTAGATGAAGATGTTGTGGTATATTTATACAATGGAATACTACTCAGCCATAAAAAATAATGCCATTTGCAGCAACACAAATGGACCTAGAGATCGTCATTCTAAGTGAAGTAAGCCAGAAAGAGAAGGAAAAATACCACATGATATCACTCACGTGTGGAATCTAAAAAAGAAAAAAGAGGACACTAATGAACTCATCTCTAAAACAGAAACAAACATGCAGACATAGTAAACTATCTTATGGTTACCAGGGGAAAGGGGGTGGAAAGGGATAAATTTGAGAGTTTGAGATTTGCAAATGTTAACTATTATATATAAAATCAATAAAAATAACAATTTTCTTCTGTATAGCACAGGGAACCAGATTCAACACCTTGTAATAACCTTTAATGATAAAGAATATGAAAATGAATATATGTATGTATATGCATGACTGGGTCACTGTGCTGTACACCAGAAACTGACACATTGTAACTGACTGTACTTCAATAAAAGATTTGCTTTAAAAGACAAAAAAAAAGTATACAACAATAAAATTGAAAACAGGAATTCAACAGAAAAATGAAAAACCAAATACTGGTTCATAGAAAAGATCAATAAAATTAATAAACCTCTATCCAGGCTAATTAGGACTAAAAGAGATTACAATTTATCACTATCAGAAATGAAACAGGGAGTCATCCTGACTGATCCAATGAATATTAAAAAGATAGCAAATGAATATTCTGAACTCAGTGTCTACAAGTTCGATAGATGAAATGAACAGTTCATTGAAAGAAGCAAACTATCAAAATCATACAAGGAGAAGTAGATAATATGAACAGGCCGGTGTATGTTTTTAGTCATTATCATACTTAATAATCTTCTAAACAAAGACAAAGCAACAGGTTTCACTGGTAATTTCTACCAAACATTTAAAGAAATTATACCAATTCTCTACAATCTGTTCCAGAAAATATAAACAGAGGGAACACTTCCTAACTCATTTTATAAGACCAGCATTACTAAACCAGATAAAGATACAATGAAACTCACTGACTCTTACTTTTAGCTCTTAGTTGAACATTTACCTAATAGTCACAAAATCAGTTAGAGTCTGTATTTTTGGTGTGCCTCCAAATTATGTAAATTTTATATTTGTGATAGCCTATGATATTATTAACAGAAGGTTGTGGAGGTATTTTCCATAATATTTTTATGCTATTTCACCCGTAAAATTGCTGGGGTTTTTTGTTTTGTTTTGTTTTTTAATCAAATTGCAAATTCTTTGGTTCTAAATCTGGACATGATAATCTGGAGTGCTAACAGAGAAAGTATAGAAATAAAAATATAACTAGTTAGACAAAAATACTGACTTAGAAAACTATTTCATCTTTTAGAGCAGGGTTAAAACACGTGAGTGCAAATAAAGGCCAGATGTCAAACCAAAAAGTATCTAAAATCAGAAAAACAGGCAAAACCCTTAATAATCCATTAATTAACTCAGGATTTTGTGGTATTTTTGTTAGCAAAGATTTCCAAATAATGTCCACTTTGAGTCAAAGAAGAGAACTACGATAGTAATTGCTAACACACCAAAATATACAGTAAATTTTATAAAGAAAAATAAAAGATCCTATAAAGTTATCTAATATATTTTAAGAAGATATATAACGTATACACTTTAAAACACAGTTTTGATATTTTCCAAGAACTTCTTTAAAAAATACTCATAATAACATTTTAAGTTAAGAGCCAGGCAGTTTACTTTGTCAACATGCATTTCTTTTATCTTTCTATCCTTCATTTAAAGTTGGAGGAGAGATGAACATTTTCTGCTCTCACCAGATGCATCACTGATTTTAGTGCTTCAGTTTCTGCCAAACAACATTAATGAAGTTTTCAAAACAATATGAGTGCATTTTTAGTTACCTTTATAAGTGATGGCAGTGGAGTTCTGCTTTCAGTAAAACCCTACCAAACCCAACCTTCAGTAGATAATAACAACAGACTTTGGAAAAATTGCAGAAACAAAACAGAACAAAATATATAAAGTCTCAAGTGTCAACTTTGTTTCTTGTTTGTTTATTTGTTTTTTGGGTTTTTTTTATGGATTTTAGCTTGAGGTCAGGTTGCTAAGGGTACTACACATGATGGCTCTAATGCCAGCACATCAGCCCTCTCTGAGGAGCAAAGAGCCAGAGACAAAGTTTAGAACAGCCATGGCCATCAATCTGATCAACTATAATATATCTTAATGGCAGAATAACATAAAAGAGCTTGAATTATATTAGTTCATTCATGACTCCCAGTTCTGAATTCTGGAATTTTGGGGCTTAAAGATACTTGACATTATTACTACATTTCTTAATTTTTACAGACAGAACAAGTTAAAATGTCTTGGAGCACAAGAATAGAAATCTAGAGGGACTTCTCTCTTCGATTATGTCTCGTTTTTCCCAGGACTTTTGGCCACATGCTTTATGTAAGTTATGTGCCATACTCACAAGAACTCTGCCGAGCAGAAATTACTATTTTCAAGTGGGAAAATTCTAAGGAGATAGGTAATTCATAGATTATCAATTTATCATAGCTAATATTTGAATCTAAGTCTATATGAATCTAAATTATTTTTATCTGTGGATTTAAAAAGCATTTGCTCCAGAAGAAATTTGCCCTCCATCTCTAGATCAATCTAGACCAGACCAGACCTAGTAAGGTAGGCTATTTTAGGATAGTCATTACCACCCCTCTAACTGTAGGATTTAGTTTCAGAAATGTATCATGTGCTTCCTGGATTATTTCTATGCCTTCAACATAGTAGGTGCTTACTCTGAATTTATGGAGGTTGTACTATTAAAATTTCTCTTTTAAAATTTGTTACAGCTAATGTTTTTTCAGAAGGCCTGGGACACTTGACAATGTGCCAAACATATATTTTATATATATCTTGTAATATAAAAGAAAGAAAAATGCTTAATAAATGCATTTCTATAGCATTACATTTATTATTGTTAAGATTTAAAAAAATTAATTTCCCAACATAAGCTAAATTTTGACTGTATTTAATATGCTTCGTACCAATTCTTTCTTAAGCCAAATATGTCCCTTTTGGAGTGAAGTTGATAGTACTATTACACAACATGAAAGAGCCAGAAATTGCATTGATTTACTTTTATGTCACTATTTAATAAAATTTCTCAGTGCAGTGGTCATCTTCAGTAGCCTGGTACACTTAGTTTTTCTCCTGTCTTTGAATTTTTAGAACTGATACCTGAGATATAAAATTTAATTTTGGCTTCTTCCATTATGTCTTCACCACAAATCAGCTTACTGTCTAAGTATGTTAAGCAGATACCTCTAAGTCAAAAAACTTTTTTTTCCACCAAGACAACCATTATTGGCTAATGAAAACTATTGGAGTTATGTGTAAAAAATTACATACGCTTAAATTGTCCATGTCAGCAATCCTTACTTTGAATTTTTCTAGATTCTTTTCAATATATCTATGTGTTTAAGAGTTCTGTAAATGTAAAAAAAAATTGAAAATCATATAATGAGCAACATATAATACCAGAAACATTTTCTGTGGGGCAATATGTAATTTCACCTGGCAAATGTATACAGTACTATTCCTAACTGAGAGTAGCTCTCTTCCCTTATTCTGATTGCTGTTAAGGGTCAATTTGATGGTTAAAAGAGCCCCTAAGTTGTATTATCTACCTTATTCCTTCTTTTAATATTGTAAAAAATAAACCTCAGATTAAGTTTTTAGGGTATTTGTTTAAAATATTTGTTCTTAAATTCCAACCCAGACCCACTGCACCAGAGTCTAAAGGAATGGGGCCTCAGAATCCGCATTTTAGAAAAGCCTCCTTGGGAGTTCTCATACACACTCGAGTGTAAAATCCATGTCTCTAAAATGTAACAATGTGTATTTCAGATCATTTCAACAGACTATAATAAATATTTTGAATTTCAGGCTGTGATGCACAAATACATGGCATGGGAAGACACATTGGAAAAAACGCGGACATTCTGATGGAGTTAGCATAGCCGCATGTATGTAAAATGTGGTACAGAAGCCCTAGTACATACTGAGAGGTTTGTTGCCTGGCTTGAAACAGGCAAGGAGATGGATTGTGAAAATCCTCCTAGAGAGGCTCATGTTGAACGGAGTTTTGGAGGATGAGCAGCTATTAGTAAGGCAAGGTTAAAAAAGGGGGGTAGGAGGATTTTAATTAAATTGAAAAGCAGAACGAAACAAAAACTTGTGGTGTGAAACAGCATTTTGTAGTAAGGAAACCACAACCTGTGAAATGTTAAGGCAAGAGTGGGTGAAGGTAAGGCTGAAAGAGTAGATGAGATGATATATTAGAGAGTCTGTAGGCCATGGAACTTTAATTTTATTTTGTTGATTTTAATGCAGTGTTGACTATCTCAAGGGGGGAAACTGGATAGATAACCTTAGCAACAATGTGTTGGGTGGATTTAGAATGATTCAGGCCATGGGTTTTAGAGAATATTAATCAGGATCCTTTCAGTTGCAAGTTATACAAACCAAACTTGAAATAGTTAAAGCAAATGACTGGAATATTTTGGTCATCATAACCAAACTTAAGGAAAAGCAGAAATAGGGCAGGGCCCAGGGGAGAGAAATCTTAGAGAATCTAATGTACCACTGCTGCTATTCTCTGCAACCTACCTTTCACTCCTCTCACTGCAGACCTTCTTCTTCCAAAAGGCTGGAAGCAAGGCTGGTAACAAGCTCCAGCCCAAAGGCTCCCTAGCTTGGCCACCAGGGAAGAAATTTAAAAAGAATCTGACTTGGGTCCCTGCCCACCCGGCAGGTTACTCACTCTGGAGTTCAAGGATTTAGTGTAATGTGACAGGCTCAGATCGGGTGAAATTCTCGTTTTTCATTTCTCAATCACTGAGTCCAGGAAAATGAGGTCATATAGGAAGATGGCAGCTCCCGATTGTTCCCAACTGAATGTCAAAGAGTGTAGGTAAGAGGAAAAAGGAGGAGCACATCCTTCAGAGAGAAGTGGCTGCTGTACCCACATTCTGGGTAGGTTCTGTATTAAAAACAACAACAAACGCTATTGACGTTTATAAAGCTTGCTGAGCATCTGAACCATGACAGTGGTTGAAGCAGAAAAAAATGTTACAAGGTAAAATCAGTGAGACCTGAAAAATTACAGGTTGTGGGAGGTGGTTGGAAAATGAAGGAATGCCCTGTTTTTCTGACCTGAGTGACAGGTTAGTATCAGTGACTTACAGAGTACTGAATTAAAGATATAAGATTATTTCTAGGAAAGAAGTTGGAACATTTTACTTCTAGATGTATATTTATAAGAGTAATCCTTGCACAGGTAAAATAGGTAGCAATATTCCTAGAGGCTGATGCAGAGAGAAAGAAGTTCTTCTGTGTGGGAAGACATTTTTCACTATTTTACTACTTCAAAGTAGATCTTTGTTTCTGCTTGTTTTATTCTAGTTTGAATATTAGAAATAATGTATGTAAAGCACCTATCTTGGGCCTTGCTATACAACCAATGCTTAATAAAAGACAGGAACTATGAAATCATGGGGTATATGAGGATTAGAAAGTGACAGGAAGAAAATGTACAGTGCTTTTTTTTTCTAATTTGGGTAGATTGCTTTTTAATGTATTTTTAAAGAAAAATGAGAACATGTTAAATATAATGAAAAATTTAAACAAAGATAAAAAATGGTAAAATGCAGTAAAAGAAGGTAGAGAATATCCCATAGGATAGTTATTATGAATCTTTTTCTGGAAAGGACCAGAAAGTAAATATTATAGACTTTGTGAGCCATAAAGTTTCTACCACAACTACTAACTGGAGGAACACAGCCATGAACAGTAATAAATGAATGACTATAGTTTGACTGTGTCCTTAAACTTTTAAGCACAGGAGGTAGAGAGAAGTATTGGACCAATGAGCAGTAGTTTGTGTACACTAAAACATAAGATAAAGAGTGGCATGTACTCTTACATTTCACGTAGATTTACAGACTAACTTGGAATTAAGCAAACTGCAAAGGCTTTAGTATATGGCGTTATTTAACTGTTGTTGTAGATATCATGCAGCACGCTGGTCTGATGAACTGAGGACATGGTGGGTATTTTTAATAATCTCTACAATATCGCTATTCAAATGTACAGGTATCATTATGGTATCTAGTTTAAAGAATAGGAGAACACGAGGGTTTGAATGCTAAGTTAATGATGGGATGTAAAATTCAGAATCTCTTATAAAAGACCTAGGCCAGGATTCTGTCTACCTATATCCACTCTGGTGGGAATGAAACAATGGGAATTTAGCATCTTATATGCCCTTAATGCAAAAGTTATTTTAAATATAGATTTTACTATTTGGTTGTGCCCATGTAAAGTTTCTTTTAGGAAGAGTCTCTGTCATAAGAGTCTTTTAGCAATGCTTTTGTGACTGATGTTCCATCAGAATTTCCACTGTGCCTCCCCAAATTGTCAAGAATTTGGGGTGGAAATTATCCTCAGTGACTTACTTCAGGGAGACACTGAATCATATCTATGACATTACCACCACATGCTGTGCTAAATGCTTTGCTCCACTGAAAATTTGCAAAGCATGTGTAGAAGACTGAGTTCTTCAATGTTCCTATCCAGATGAAGTCTTTATCAAATACGTATAGCTGCAAAGCTTCAGTAGGTAACCAGAAACATGGTAAGCCTACCTTGCTGAAAGAGAACTGAATGGAAACGGAAACCACAAGATGTGATTTGCCTGAGTCCGTTCAACAGCTACTGCTTAACATCTGGAGCATTCAGTGATGTGATACTCTTTATACTTCTTTCTTACTTGGTTGCTTTTTTTCTCTTTTATTTTCCTCACACAGACTCTGCATAATGCAGCAGAGAGAGACATACACAGGTACTTCTGTTCAAATCCTTAATTTCGATTGCTGTCTTTAAGATTTGGAGTAAATCCATCAGCAAACTTTGACTTCATTTTCCTTGTCTTTTTAAGGGACTAATAATATGCCCAGTTCCTAGTACAGAGTCTTTAGGAGAATCAGTAAGAATATAGGAAAATTATTATATATTGTTTTGAAAGTCTCAAAGACAATCACTATAGCTATTTCTGGTTTTGCCAAGACATTTACTATCTCCTTTTGGAATGTCACTGTCTAATATCTGCTCTCCATCTTTCCATAGTATGCATTTGCACATAAATTCATTATACTGAAATGGATAAGAGCACAGATTATGAGACAGGATTCTTAACCTGAACAGAGAATATCATTAGTGGTCAAACACCAGTGTTGGTTGGTTTGCTGAGGAGGTTTGCCCCTCTAACAGAGTGGCTATGTCTCATGCTCTGTGTGTAATAAACTGTGCTCTTTGCTTACATTAAAAAAAAAAACAACTTATTTTGTCTGCATGTGTTTGCTGGTTATCATTCTCATTAGTCTCATTGTAATTGTTAATCCTAATGTGGCGCTATAAATACCCCTCAAAAAATTCACACATTACTCCATTACCAAGCATTAATTCTTTCATACTAATGTTTGCATCATGTGCTTAGCATTCATCTTGGAAATACTAGAACACTGTTTTGTGGTCATGGGGAATTCAGGGGGCAATTTATGATGGAAAAACAGGGATTCATTAAATTTTAATTATAGGACAATTTCTATAGAGAACACAATGTGTCCAAGAACTTCCAGTTTTCACTCTAACTTGTAACAAAGTTGAAAGTTGCCTTTCCCATTCTCACAATAACACAAAAAGGCAAACAAACTGAAAAACAATTCTTCCTAAAATCATCACAGAATTGAGGACACCAGACAAAGTACTTCCAAGAAACATGAAGACGGAAATGGATTCAGAGTTTATGGAGTGTAGAGACCAGGGAGCAGAAGTTCACCTCTGGAGCCAGCACAATAGGAACACCTGAACTGTAATGGATGAATGGCTGGAGGTTCAATGGGGATTAACTTGAAAGTTAAAATATCTCCAGTGATGAGAGTGAATCTTAGGTGGGTCCCCCAAGCTTTCAATAATTTAACCCCCAGAAGCTCACCACTTGTTACAGTGAAGATCTAAGGTACATTTACTCATGCTTCTGGCTGACTGAGATGAAAAGTAACCATTATGAAATACACCCAGAGCATTCTGTGCTACCTTCTGCTCTCTGATAAATGGCCAGTCTTCAAGGGAAATTACTGGAGCAAAGCCCTGTATGACATGGGAAATAGCAATTAGCCAACTCCAGGTCCCTTCAGCCTTCCTGTCCCACAAAGGGTAGTTAAAAAGAGGAGGAGGGAGCCAGAGCATTCCTCTGAAAATCACAGCCATGGACTCTGATCCACCAAAATAACAAACACACACACAAAATGAAAAATTTTAAAAAAGCAAGCAGATTTTATCACAAGATAAAACACTTCTCTATATCTGTCATCCCACCAAAGAACTCCAGGTTAATAATGATGTTACAATTGAGAATGCTACAAGACAGACTCCATTTAAGAAAGAATTTCTAGGGAAACCCAAAGACAGCTAGGTGGAAAAAACTCAAGGACACTATAGGAAACTGAATTCTCTGATACTTACATTTACAGGAAATATTTAACTCTTAGTCAAATGTTATAGATTGAATTGTACCCCTCCTAAATTTATGTTTTAGTCCTAATACCCAGTCTGACTGTATTTGGAGATAAGGGGGTTTTAAAGAGGAAAGTAAGGTAATGGGGTCATAAGGATGGACCCTTAATCCCTTATCAGAGGAAGAAACACCAGGGATGCACACACAAGGAAAGGCCCTGTGAAGAACAGGGATAGTTCAGCCACATGGAAGTCAAAGAGAGGTCTCCGGAGATACCAAACCTGCAAACATCTTGATCTGGGACTTCAGCCTCCATAGCTGTGAGAAACAACAATTTAATCCTATTGATTTGTGGTATTTTGCTATGGCTGCCATAAAAGACTAATATACCAGATACACATAAAAATCTTACACTAAGGCTTATTTTTATCGGCTCCTATTACCTGATGCGTTATGTCCAGCTTCCAACAAAAAAATGGCAAGGTATGCTAAAAGACAAGAAAAGACATCTGAAAAGACAAAGTAAACATAATAAACAGACTCAGATATGGCAGAGAACTTGGAACTATCAGACTGGGTATTTAAAATATGATTAATATGCTAAGGTAATAGAAAAATGGACAAAAATAAAAGAACGTATGGGTAAAAGCGTTAGGAGATATTGAAGTTTTGAGAATTGAAAGGAAATTCTGGAAATCACAAGCACTATAACAGAAATGAAGAATGCCTTTGATGGAATCACCAGCACACTAGACACAGCTGGGAAAAGAATAAGTGCGCCTGAAGTCAATAGAAACTTCCAAAACCAAAATGCAAAAAGAAAAAAAAAAACTTTAGAGGAATAAAATATCCAAAAACTATGGGACAATCACAGAAGGTATGTCATATACATAATGGAATTCCACAAGTAGAAGAAAAAGAAAGAGCAGAATACTTGAAATAATAGTGACTCGAGCGTTTTCCACCATTATTGACAGACACAAAATCACAATGTAAGAAGCTCAGAGAATACCAAGTCAGATAAATTCTAAACACTGACATCTAGGAATATTATATCTTAACTGCAGGAAACCACAGACAAAGAGAAAAACTTGAAAGAAACCAGGGAGGAGTGGAAGTGGCTGTTTGGGGGAAAAACCTTGTCTTTAGAGAAGAAAATAAGAGTTAAATTAGACTTCTCTTCACAAACTATGTGAGCATGAAGAAAGTGAAATATGATTTCAATATTAGAAGAAAAAAACCCAAAATATTGTATCCAGGAAAATTATCCTTCAGAAATGAAGGAGAAATAAAGACTTTCTCAGACAAACAAAAAAAGGAAGGAACATTAATTGTAAGTAGACTTACCTTGTAAGAAATGTTAAAATGAGTTTTTAGGAGAGAATTAATATAACATAAGTCAGAAACCTTCATCTACATAATGAAAGGACAAGAATGTGGAAAGGAACAAATGAAATTGAAACAAAATCTTTTATTTTTCTTACTTTTAATTGACTTACTAGATAACTTTCCAAAAAAAATAATAGCAGCAGTCTTATTGGCAAAATAGAGGAGTAAGATGAATGCCCACTGGATTATAAGACATGGGAGGGAGGAAATGGGAGTTCTCTGCCAGGAGATACCTGCACTGTCTGAGAAGTGGTATAGTGTTATTTGAAATTAGCTGTAAATGTATACTGCGAAGCCTAAGGCAACCACTAAAAATTTTAATAACTATAATTAGTATGCATAGAGGAGAAACGTGGAATCACATAAATTCAGTTACACCAGAGAAAGTAGAAAAAGAGTAAAAGACTTAAAAGACAGAAAATATAAAACAGTAAAAAAAAAAAAAGGGTAAGATTAATATCAATCCACCAATATCAATAATCATCTCAAACTTTACATTTAAAGTGATTATTGATATACTTCAATAAATACACTAGTCTAAATACAGCAGTAAAATACAGAGAACAATGTGGGTTAAAAAAAACAACACAACTATTGATACCTGCAAGAAACTCACTTTAAATATAAAGACAAAGTAAAAGTGAAAAGGGATGGAGAAAGATATAGTAGATAATACAAATCAAAAGAAATTCGAGTAGCTACATTAATTTCAGACAAAGCTAACTTCAGAACAAGAAAATTTATGAGGGAATAAAGATGGGCATTGCATTGTGATAAATGGGTTAGTTGTACAAGAAGACATAAAAACATTTAATGTATATGTACCTAATAACAGGACATCAAAATATATGAAGCAAAAGCAGTAAGTTTGCAAAAAGAAACCCACTACTTCTGAGACTTAAACACATTTCTATCAATTGACAAGGATCAGGTATTAGTAAGGACAAAGTTCAACTGAACAGCATCATTAATCAATGGAATCGAACATTTATAAAATACTACACTGAACAATGGTAAAATACACGTATTTATAAAATACTACATTGAACAATGGTAAAATACACATTTTTTCTCATATGGAATATTCACAAGATAAACCACATTCTGTGCCAACATCCTTAATAGAAAAGAAATCATACAAACTATGTTCACACAGACCACAGTGAAATTAAACTGGAAATCAGTAACATAAAGACTGCTGGAAAATCGTAAAATATTTGATTAAACACCACACTTCTAAATAACACATGGATCCAAGAAGAAGTCTCAAAATTTTTTTTGAAGTGAATGAAAACAAAATACAACTTATAAAAATATGTGCATTTGCAAGTGATGTGACCAACAGGGATTAATATCCAAAATACACAAATAGCTCATACAACTCAATAAAAAACCCAATCAAAAAATGAGCAGAAGACCTAAGTAGACATTTCTTCAAAGAAGACATACAGATGCCCAACAGGCACATGAAAGATGCTCAACATCACTAATTATTAGAGAAATGCAAAACATAACTACAATGAGGTATCACCTCATACTGGTCAGAATGGCCTTCATCAAAACAAATACTAAATGCTGAAGAGAATGCAGAGGAAAGGGAACCTTCCTACACTGGTAGTGGGAGTGTAAATTGATGCAGCCACTGTGGAACACAGTATAGAGGTTCATTAAAAAATTAAAAATATAGCTGTCATATGATCTATCAATTCCACTCCTGGATATATATCTGGAAAAGATGAAAACTAATTCGAAAAGATGCATGTACCCCAATGTTCATAGCAGCACTATTTAAAATAGCCAAGACATAAAAGCAACCCAAATGTCCATCAATAGGTGAATGAATAAAGATGTAGTACATACGGAATATTACTCAGCCATAAAAAAAGAAAATATAATGACATTTGCAGCAACATGGATGGACCTAGAGACTATCATATTACATAAGTCAGAAAGAGAAAGATGAATACCATATGATATTATATGTGGAATCTAAAATACGGTACAAATGAACCTACAAAAACAGAAACAGACTCAAACATAGAAAACAAACTTTTGTTTGCCAGAGGGGAAAGGTGGGAGGAGGGGGGATATATTAAGATTTGGGGATTAGCAGATACAAACTACTACATATAAAATAGATAAATGGCAATGTCCTACTGTACAGTATAGGGAACTATATTCAATATCTCATAATAAATTATAATGGAAAAGAAAAAATGAGTGGAATGAAATAACTACAGTGCCTTTTAAAGGTAAATTTATATAACTGCATATAAATATATACATAGAAAAGAAGGAAGATCTAACATCAATAATCTTTTACTTTAGGAAACTTGAAAATGAAGAGCAATATAAACCTGAAGCGATCAGAAGGGAAGAAGTCATAATTACAGCAGAAATTAATGAAACTGAAAGCAGGATTAACAGAAAAAAAAAATGAAACCAAGATCTGGTTCTTAAGAAGATCAATAAAACTGACAAGTTGCTAACCAGGCTTAAAAAGAGAGGGAGAGAGGGAAAGAGAGAGCATGCACGTGACAGTGAGCATGACCACGTAAATAAGGGACTGCCATGATTGAGCCCATGAACATTAAAAGGACCATAATAGAGTATTGAGAAAATCTATGCTCATAAATTTAATAATGTAGATAAAATGGACCAATCCCATGAAACACAATCTACGAAAACTCAAACAAGGAGAAATAGATAATCTGAATATGCCAGTGTATATCAAAGAAATTTAATCAATATGATAACCTTCCAAAACAGAAAGCACCAGGGCCAGATGGTTTCACTGGTGAATTTTACTAAACATTTAAGGAAGAAATTATACCAGTTTTATAAGTCAGTTCCAGAAAATAGAAACAGAGGAAACACTTCACTCATTCTATGAAGCCAGCGTTACAATACCAAAATAATAGAAGGATATTACAAGGAAGAAAAAATATAGATGGTTTTTCTCTGCCATAAACATACACATAAAAATATTAGCAAATCAATTCCACCAATATAGAAATAGAATTATAATTTCAATCAAGTGGGATTTATTCCAGGTATGTAAGCCTGGTTAAACTTTAAAAAAATCAATGTAATCCATCATATCAACAGGCTAAAAATCAATTGTATGATTACATTATAGATTCAGAAAAATAATTTGACAAAATTCAACACCCATTCATGACAAAAACTCTCAGCAAACTAAGAATAGAGGGAAATGTCCTCAACTTGAAAAATAACATCTCCAAAAAACCTACAACTAGAGTCATAATTAATGGTGAGAAAACAGATGTTTTCCATCAAAGACCTGGAAAAAAGCAAACCTGTTTGAACACAGCACTCCTATTCAACATCGTACTAGAGGTCTCAGCCAATGCAACAATATACTACAAGTAACTAAAAATTTAGAATACATATTGGAAAGGAGTTAAAAAAAAAAAAACTGCCCTGTTCACAAATGGCAAAATTGTTAATTCAAAAAGATTTCAAACATCGACCAAAACCCTCCTATAAATAGTTATTAAACAAGGCTGCAAAATAGAAAAATTAATATGCAAAAAGTCCATTGTTGCCTTATAACATCAGTAATGAACAATTGAAATTGGAAATTAAATACACATACCAACATCACCAAAAATAATGAAACACTCGAATATCAATCTAACAAAGGTGTATAAGATCTGTATTAATATAACTAGAAAACTATGATGAAAGAAATTAAAGAATCTAAATAGATAATCCACGTTCCTTGATGGGAAGACACTTTTTAAGATGTCACATCTTCCCACTTGACCTAAAGATTCAACACAACCCCCATCAAAATCCAAGGAGATCATTCTGTGAGTATGTACAGACTGATTCTTCGGTTTCCATGGAAAGACAAAAGACCACAGATAACCAGCATAATCCTGCAAAGGAACAAAGCGTAAGAGCTGACCTCACAAACTTCAAAATTTGCTATAAAGCTATAGTGATCAAGATACTGTGGTACTGGTGAAAAAACAAACAAAGAAGGAAAACACAAAACTATAAGATATAGGGTAAAATCAAATGTGACATTGGAATTGGCTACTAGTTACAGATACATTGATCCATGAAAGAAAAAACTTCATGTTTTGGATATGATTAAATTTAGAACTGCTCTGTGAAACTCTCCAACGAAATAAAAAGATTAACTCTAGACTGAGAAAATATTTGCAAAACACATAGATGATAAAGAGCTTATATTCAAAATATAAAAAGAACACTTAAAACTGAAAAAAAAACAATTTAAAAATGGGAGAGAAATCAGTACAGACACCTCACCAAAGATGACATACATATATCAAATAATCATATTAAATGCTCAACATGGTATGTTATTAGAGAATTTCAAATTAAAATAAGGTGATTTTGAAATGACTAAAATTCATTCAAACTCTCACTTATTCATAGTGGGAATGAAACAATCCTACAGCCACTTTGGGAGACATTTTGGCAGTTTCCTAGAAAACTAAGTGTAGTCTCACCATATGATCCTGCATTTGTGATCTTAGGTAGGTGCTCAAATGAGCTGGAAACACAAAAATTTGCACAGGAATGCTTACAGCAATTTTATTCATAGCTTCCAAATAGAAGCAACTAAAATATCTTTCAATAGGTGAATCGAAT
Source organism: Vicugna pacos (assembly GCF_048564905.1). Lineage (NCBI taxonomy): Eukaryota > Metazoa > Chordata > Mammalia > Artiodactyla > Camelidae > Vicugna > Vicugna pacos. Next base: position 32,088,464 of record NC_132988.1, read on the forward strand.
TCTACTACATCCATACAATGTAATATTATTCAGCATTAAAAAGAAATAAGCTATCAAGCAACAAAAAGACATGGAGAAAACTTAAGTGCGTATTTCTTAGGGAAAGCAGTCAGTCTTTAAAGGGTACATACTATTATTCCAACTATATCACATTCTAGGAAAAGTAAACTTTTAGGGACGGTAGAAATACTAGTGTTTGCCAGGGGGTGTTGGTGGGAAAGATGGATAGGCAGAACGCAAGGAGTTAGGTCAGTGAAACTACACTGGATGGTATCATAATGATGGATACATGTCATTATGCATTTGTAAAAGCCCATAGAACATACACCACCAAGGGTGAACCCTGATGTAAGCTATGAACTTCAGTGAATAATCATGTATCAATATTGGTTACTCAGTTCTAACAAATATACAACACTAATGCAAAATGTTAGTAATTGGGAAGCTGTGGGAGGGAGAGGAAAAGGGAGAGCATGTGAACTCTCCTATCTGTTAAATTTTTTAAAATTGAAAATGGTGTCAAAATTTCTACTAAATTAAAAACAAAAGTAGAAGTATTCCAGGCAGGAGGGCTAGAAGGACCTAAGGCAGGTAAAGTTAGCGGGAAGAATCAATTACCTGAAACAGCAGGACCAAACACAGACTAGGGGGAAGGGAGAGTTTGGAGACCACGAAAGAAGAATTAACCTTCCTGCAAGTGAAGAGTGATTGCGAATTATAACATCTGTATTTCACGTTTGTTACCTCATATAACTATCCCCAAACTCCTCTGACAGAGTATTTCTGATTTCTTAGTTAATTCAACTAAGCTAATATCAGTTAATTTGTCCAAACCACGTAAATATTCAGTGAAGACAGAACTTATTCTATGTCCTCCAGCTAACAGTCATACAAAAACAGGCGAGTAGAAAAGGGGTGTATTTTCTACTGAGAAATACACAAACACGTGTGTGTGGAAGTGAATATGCATGTGTGTGTGTCCTGTACATCTTTCTAGGGGAAGAAAAGCAATAAACCTGTCTCTTCCTTGAAAAAATTCCCCTGATCGGCTCTTACTGATTTACTCTCCTGTACCGGAAGAGACTAAGGTGCCTTACTGGGCCTAAACGGGGGGTACTTGGATAATGTTAACATAGTCCGTGTAAAAAAAAGTATCAGAAATTTTGTCTCTTCAGTCAGCAACGTTGGGGAGAAGGGCAAGGAATCCGCGGCACAGAAAACAGCTGAGTGGGCCTGTAACGAGTGCTTGGAAGAGTCTGGGTGTGGTCCGGCACAGAACACATCGTTAGGAAGCGGAGGTCACAGGAAAGGCCATCACACCGGCAGTTTCCGAGACCTGAATCAAGTGTAACCCTCCGCATGAGAACACGGGTGGGATTTGCAGAGAAGGTGGGAACTCTGAGCGCACCACAGAAAGTGGTGGAGGCGCCAGCTATTTAATTCTGATGTTAAAGTAATGGTTATGGACAGAAGATGGGAGAATTCAGGGCCATCCGCGTGGCATACTCTGGATTTCCAAATTTACTGAAAGTATGTTAATTTTATCTGCTCTAAGATCTACAGAAACATTTCCTTCAGCAATCTTCAAATAACCCAAAGGTTTTCATTCACCTTTCAGTAAGTGTTTTATAAACATCTCTGAAAACATACAAAGGGAGTGGTTTTAAAGTATTCTGCTAAACTCATATATAACCATGAAAAAAATATGTCTTTGTCTTTTCTGTTACCTTGCATAATACATTGAGAATGTAAACTATATAGGACACAGATTCTTATTGATTTGTTCACTGCTGAATTTGCACCAAGGAGTTGTTACATAAATATTCAACAAATGTTATGTGTTAGGTTGCTTCTCTTTGTAAACTCTACATTCTTGAGTATCGCTTCAAAGAAACACAATTTATTCGCAAGGTCAATTTTTATTTCTCACTGAAGCTCTAATTTCTGATGCAGGGACTAAAAATTGAAGCCATTTCTTATTAGCTCTTATCAATTGAAAAGATCCAAATCAAAATGGAGCGGATATATTTGTTAACAAATCAGAAGGCAGACTGGAGTTAATCACAACCCCTCTACAGCTGTACTGTTTAACACTTTACCACATGTTCAAAACTACTTTTGTTGAGAAGAGTCAAAAGAGAAATTACTTTAAAATTCAGAAATGGGGATTTTACAACTTAACACACAATGAAACACATGTGCTGGCTAAAAGGTTTCATTTTATCTCATCATTTTAACTCCTGTGATCACATTGAACATGAAATCAATCAGGTACTTCAGTATCTTGCTAGATGGTTACCTAATAATGTCTCTAATTTTCTTAAAATTACTTTGAGAGGAAAATGTTTGCAAATACAAATTACTGAGACTGAAAGACATTTTCTTTCTTCTTCATTTGAACATGGTAAGGCACAATTCAGTTGAAGGTTGGTAAGGCAATACCAGATGGTGAGAAGCCAAAGAAATTCTATGGTAAGTTTCGACTTCTCCACAATTATTTCCTAAATACTAATGATACTTTACACATGTGCAGTACTTTCCAGTTTTCAATGTCCTTATTCACTTGATCCTCACAATTCAGTAAGTATGGCAGAGCAGGTACTAACAGCCCAATATAACAAAAGTGGAAATGGAGACTCAAGGTTAAATAGGACTAACAACACTTTAAAGGGTGACAAAGCCAGGGTTAGAATCTATCTCTTTGACTTAAGAATAACAATATTGACAGTTGAACATCATGTACTTGAAATTTTATACTTTATATAAAATATTAATTTAAAATAAATGATCTTATCACAATTTCAAGCAGGATGTACTGAGGTGATCATGAATATCTGGGTAATGATGACAATAGTAATAATAAGAGTAATAGTAATAGCAGTAGTAAGGCTGCCATTGTTCAGAGCAGGTCTAATACTGACTAAGCACTTTAGAGGATTAGCCCATATAATTTTCTCAACATCTTTATAAACTAGATGCTGTTTTTAACCCCAATTTTATAGATAGAGGTATTGAGGCTGGGACCATAACTGACTTTACAGAAGGTCATAAAGCTTCTTTTGGAGGTAGACTCAGGACTTGAATTCAGACCAAAGGCCAGGTTTTAGCCACCATAAAATTCTGTCTCCTGAATCTGACTTAACTACATAACTTCTCTGGGTCACAATTTCAAGTCTTTAACATAGATGTGATTATAAGTCCTGCTTAGTAGGAATAGCATGGTTTTGAATAAGAAAATGGATATAAAAATCATTTGTAAACTGCAAATATTAAACAAATGTCAGCTTTTATGAGTTAAAATTCAGCTTTAGCAATGTTTGTCTTAGTGCTTTTTCTTCTTCTTCTTTTTTTTTTTTTTTTTTTTTGGTCTCTGGTTGCTTTGCCATACTAATGAGTGTTAGTGATGCAGTTAAGTTTCCTGAGTTCCAGTCAGCTTCCGTCTGCCCCAAGATACACATGACAGTTCCCCATCAGGCATCTTTGATCACAGAGGGATAAGTGAAGTTGTGAATTTAAGAATGTAAATACATCATCACCAATGGAAAGAAAGTCGTGTGTGCTGTCCGGACAGTGGGTCAGTAATATTATATTTATGTATGAAGGATAGCCTATTATACATTTTATATTTTCATCTAAGTTATTCTTTGATAACTCTGAAACTTTAGTATTTGGGCATAGTTTGTAAAATGTGAAAATCTTCATCGGTGTTCTTTTCCCACAAATTTGTTAAAAAGAACCTACACGTTCAAGTTAAATATGGTGAGCTGTCATCAGCTCCTAATTGCGGAAGTAGAGTCCTCAGCAAAATTGGACAGTGAAACAAATCACTTATGGCACTTTACTTTTTTTTTCCCCCTTTAGGCTCTGAATCTATGTTGACAGAGTGACTTAACATTAGTCTTTTGCTCTTAGAAAAATGTGGCCCTATTTGCATTTGTTGCCATTTTCTTTTTTCTTGTCCAAATGCAGTTTACCATGCAAGAAGACCACTAAAAATGAAAACTGATATCATAAAATGACTCTTTTCATAAAAATGTTGAGTAACAACTGGCATTGAAGACTAAAACAAATGACATGTTGCAAAACCTAGTCAAAGAACTAAACATCTTATCTCTTTGTCATCACCTATTAACCTGTTTCATTTCCTCCCTTTCCCCCACATTTAATATTTGTTACCTTGTGGCTACACACATGTTGGTGATCAGCTAATTTATGCCTTATGTTGTATATAGAATTTAACGGCTGCCAATAATTACATTGGTAGACAAACTAGAGATTTTTCACTTCTCTCCTAAAAACTAACCATGTGTTCTGCTTTAAAGCAATGTGGTTTTATTTTATGAATTTTCTGCAAGAAAAATAAAAAAGAAAATCAGAGCTGTGAAATTTGCCATTATTCATGAAAAATTATCTGATGCAAAGTTGAGCCTCAAAGAAGGGGATACGACATTTTAAAACATTTGGCTTTAGCACTTCGTATGTGCTCAAAAAAAAGTATGTTAGAGTCTAAAGATCCCATCTTTCTGTCACATTTTAATAAGTGACAGTTCAATGCTAACTGATAGGAATCCTGTTACTTAAAATGCCTTGGGTTTCTTATTCAAGCTCTTTACTTACAGATGAAATTAATAATTTAAGGTTCATTTAAAATTTGACCACCTACAAAGAATTCATAGAAGCTTAGCCCTTTAGTTAAACTTTTCAGTATCTCAAACATACAGTCAGAAATAAATATTATTTTGATATTAAATTAAATTATGTTTTCAAAAAACAAAAGATACATATTTATTCTTAAAAGCTAGTTACATATGCCTCCCTTCATTCACACTCAGCATGGATTATCTTTAGAAGCTATTAATTTAATCATTTAATTAAGTATAGTGTTCTTCCTGGATTACACGGAGGTAATTTTCTGCTTATATTAAGAAAAAGATCATGGAAGGAGATCATGTATTTAAAGGATTTTTTATTGAAATCATTTTTATCTGAACTGTTTCTCATCACATACCAATAGTTTAGGCTACTCTTATCTTCTAAAATTTCAAAATTTTATATCCTCCAACTTCCTTTTATTTCTAATTCGATTATTTATCCTCTTGTTTATTCCCACCCCTTCTTTCCTTTTCATTCCTGGCCTTGTTCCACATATATAAAAAAGAAACTGGTATTTGCAATGTAGACAAAGCTTTAGGATTATACAAATATGCATAGAATCCAGTAACTTTCATGATACTTTTATTGTATTATGCTATGTATACTGAACATTTGTAAAGATTTTCCATTAGTAATAGCATTTGAATACTTTATCTGTTTAGTGGAAGTTAAGCTGCTGTAACAAAGAGATTCCAAAATACTGTGTTCAAATATGGAGGAAACATTTCTCTCTCATGTAACAGTCTAAATTGAGCAGTCACCACCTGGCAGAGTGGTTCTGCCATCTTCACTAGCCGACTTAAAATGTTTCTGGAGTTGCCCTTCCCCAAGCACATGGCAAGAGCATCTCCGTCTTTCTAAGTAATGACATGAAGAGTTACAACAGTTTTTCCTGATATATTTTTTATCCTAAATGTACACACAAGGCTATACCTGCCTGCAAGTCAAGTTAGAAATGTAGTCATTTCTTACTATTAATTTTATTTCTTACTGTTAATCCTATTGGATCAACGTACACACAGCAAAAATTCAGGGAGACCTATTACAAAGCGGAAGATGGACAGAAGGGGTAGCAAGAAACAGTTACACTCCCCACCCACTAAAGAATGACCATTTTTCTTAAGAGTTGAATGAAATGACCACTTATTTGCTTATAACACTGCATTACTCAGTATGGTACCATTTAATATATATGAAGAATATTAGTAAATAAAATATATTTTGCTCTAAAACTGTTCCCATGGTGAGAAAGACAAATTAAGGCTCTTTTTTTCCCCTTTCTTTTTATCTTTTTTTCTATTTTGTTTCAAATTCTTAAAATATAAGCAGCTGTTATTCTCAAGAGCCTAGAAAGATATTGTGAGAGTGAATGGTATTGCAACATAAATTTTAATCTATTTCCCAATAAACCAGCACTGAGTCACAAGCAGTCTGAAAAGAATTAAGACTCACTTGACCTTAATTTTTTTTTAACACAAATCTACTAGAGAAGTTGCAAGCCATATAATCAAATTTCACTTGGAGAAATGTAATATTTAAATATGGTTTTATTAATATCATAACAATTATTAAAACATGTTAGATTAAAATTAATTTATACACAAATTTGTCAAATACTAACTAGTGGCAAATTCTTCAACAAAAGAGGGTGGAATATATACTTAGGAAACCACTAAAAACTAAGCTTTTCAAAGAGTATTATTACCTTTTTAATTATTATTCATAATTATATTCCAACTTTATGACATACTTTCTAATCATACTTCAAATGTGTTTTGAACATTTTATGATACTGATTTCTTGCTAAGTTACTATTTTCTATTTTTTACCTACAGTTTTTCAATCTAGAATAGATTCACAAAATACATATATAGCTACATAAAATTATTAATAAAATGTATATACATTCACTAAAAGTTTGACAGTTGTAAAATGTATAATTTTCTTTAATTGTGATGAATGAAGAAGCAGAATGATTCATATAAAATTTTTAACAGTAAAAATATTTGAGATTCTGAAGTATCAGATATATTTCACATTTACATATAATTACAGAAAAAAACAAATTTTTTAAAATAGATCCTTTTAAAATGATAGTTGTCTTTCATGTATATATCACACAAAATCATCAACCCTGCTATAACTACAATAACAATTGTACCTAAAAGTTATTTTTGAGGAAAACATTTGGAAATATGTAATGTTATGAAAATGTATGGTGTATCATGTTGAATTCAGCCAAATAATGGGATAGAGAAAGAAAAAGGCGTTTTTTTTCAATTATTTTATTCTTGGAAACAAAAATAAAAAGAAAATGTAGATGATCTTGCTACTGAAGTTTTAAAAATTTGTATTTTACTTGATTTTATTGTTAAGACAAACATGGCATCTCTTATCTACACCAGAAGAGAGATTCCCCGTAATTTCTCAAAATTGACAATGAGTATTTTCAAATCCTCTCATGTACTACCTTGTTTAGCTTATTTCAAAAAATTGTAGTGAAGCAAGTAGTGCCATTTTCACTCAGAAGAAATAACAGGTTTAATCTATATTCTTGAAACTCCACTGAAAGAAGAATTATCATTTCTAAGTTACCATGTATCATGACAGCTAATTCATCAATTCAGAAATGATGCAATTTTAGTTTGAAACTAGGGAAAATAATTCATTCACCCTACAATATATTTCATTCATATACCACTTAAGATCATAGCTACTGATTTCGTTCATGGGTGACCTGAGCTAAATTTATGTATAGAAATTCAATGACTTTGTTAAAGCATAACATTTTCAATGACTGTGTGTCGGAAATCACATTTATGAATACAAAACAATAAGCCTCAAGTGAGGCTTTCTTTCTAATCCCCTCACATATTTAACATTTCTATTGTCTGAATGAGAGGTACATTGTAGGATGAAGGAAGGAAATAATTACCTTTATAGTGTTTATTTTTAAACCAGTAAATATACTTACTAATGGGAGATGATATAAACAAGGGGGAATGGGGAATACTAAGTGTAAGTGTTCCTACAAGAAAAATGAAAAACAAAAGTAATAGCTAAGTTTTAAAATTTCATTTCATCTATTCATTCCATGATCACATGCTGGGTTCCCACCAGGAAGGAAACTAAGCACAGCACTGAGTACTAAGTTAAACAAGATACCTCATCAAGAAAGTCTCTCAACCATGGAGAGCATTATTTCTACAGGAGTGGGTAGCAATGATTTCATCTAAGTTGAGGGAGAGATCTGTAGTGGCAAAACATGATTTTTTTTTCCATTTTTTGAAGAAAATTTAATACCCTTAGAAGCTAAGAACTCTGCTACTCAATGAACCAAATTTAGAATTAAGATTCTTCCCTAGTTTACCTACTTCCTTTTGAAATTTTATAAAAAAGATTTTATACACAAGAGGTACCAGAGGAAAATTCCAGTCTGCTTGTTTCAAGCTCAAAAGGTAACTGCACACATCTGATTTTAGCAGAAAACATTTCTTGAACGTGGGTAGTAGTAAGAGAATCAAGAAAAAGGTTAAAAAAAAAACCCACTAAAAACTGGGGATATATAGTATTTGGCAACCAACTGGTTATAGAATGGGGTAAAGAAAATGTGATTCTAAATTTTCCTTTTGGCAACTGAAGAGATGTTGTTAAATGTCATAATTGGATAATATGCCACAAAAAATAATAATCAAAAAATGGGAGAAGAGATCAGACATCTCTTGTTGTGGTCTTTGCCAGTCTGTCTCATATCGCCAGTCTGATTAACTCTAGTCCTAGTAGAAGTCTTCTTCAGGTCCATCTAGCTTTGATATTGTTGCTAGATTAAGCTTCTTTACAGTTTTCATCATGATATTTAGTTTCACTAATATGCACATTTACCCATAAAGTCTAAACTATGCTAATTTTCAAGATCTTCACTTATCTGGTCTCAAGCTATCTTTCTCCTTTTATTTCCAACATATCTTCAACTTACTTCTTCTTGTTAAATTAAAAACAAACTCCCCCAAAGCAAAGTCCCTAGTTAAGAGGTGAGCAACGAAGCAAATACAGAGCTGTTGGTTTCCAATCATCCATCTGGCTACAAGAGGTGTGGGTGCCAGAAACAGACAGTATTTTGAAGTACTGAGTGCTACAAAAGAAGAGATGCTTATCATTTAACACAGGCCACTTGTAGTCTGGGAAGATAAAGTACCCATGTCCTTGGTGTACATACATGTGACAGTCTACTCACCTTCCAGCCCTATTTGCTCCTTTGAGTCTGATGCTCCGGTCATACCAAACAGCTCACTGGTACTAGAATACGCCTGTGCTTGAACTTAACATGTCCAGAACAAACTCAGTTTCTCAGTACTAATCTAATCATCACACTAAAGAGAAACACTGTGTTTCAGTTGCTCAGTCTCTAAAACTAGGGAGTCACCTTAGAGGTCTGCCTTTCATTTTCCATGTCTATCAGCCAATCCTGTTAACAATACCTTCAAAATGCATTCTGAATCGGACCACTTCTTGCTTTATAAATGCTACTGTCCTGGTGCCATCACTGGTATCTGTCATGTAGATGACTGGGAAAACTTCATGTTTTGTTTCCCCACTTCTACCCACGCCTTGTAATCTAATCACATATTAGCCAGAGTTCTCTAAAATTTAAATCAGATAAAAGCACATCTTTGTTCAAAATCCTCCAATCGGTTATAAAATCCAAAATTCTTCCCATGCACTAAAAGGCCATTCCTGTTCTTTCCACTTCTCTTTTCTCCTGTCACCTCTCTTTCAAGTCCTAATTCTCTCTCCCTCCCTCACTCCATGTCAGCCACACTGGCCTCCTTACTGTTTCTCAAACACGTTACCCACACTCCTGCCTCAAAGTCTTTGCCCTTTCTCTTTCTTCTATTTGTAAGGTTATTCTACCCTGCTTCTCACTCACTTCCTGCAAGTCTTTACCCAAATGTCATTTTCTCAAAGGACTAGCCGTATACAGTGGTACCACTTCCCCAGTCCCTCTGGATCCTCTTACAGTGCTTTGCTTTTTAAAATTTTTTTTAAATTGACATACAGTCAGCTTACACTGTTGTGTCAATTTCTGGTGTACAGCATAATGCTTCATCATACATGAACATTTATTTCTTTTCAGATTCTTCACTTTGCTTGTCTATATAGGATTATTCACTGCCTGAGATATTACATATATTAACTTATTTTTCGATCATCTACATTTTATGAAACCAGAAATTTTGTTTTGTTCAGTACAGTGTCTACAGGATCTGGCACTCAAAAATTCTTTGCTGAATAACTGAATAAAGAATGCATCTAACTTCATGAATATACTTTTAAAAGAACACTGAATTATACACGTTAAAGGGTGAGTTTTGTGGTATGTGAATCATCTCAATAAATCTGCTATTTTTCTAAAAAAACAAACAAAAATACATTTACAGTGAAGCACACAACTGAAACACTTCAGCTCTCAGGTAAGGAATTTGCAAGGTTACCTGTACTGATAGAACTCTTGACAGAACAAACTGAGCACAGTGCCGATGGCTCTGGAGAGAAGTTACTTGAGTGCTTCTAAATTCATACACTTGAGGTCACCCCCCTCCCCAGCACAGCTGAAAACAAGAATGGAAATAAAAAGGATATTCAGAAGATCACTGTTGAAAAAAAAAAAAAAGAATGCACCATGCCTAGCAGGCTGTTTCAGAGCTTTGCGCCTCTATGCCAACTTTTCCCCTCTGCCTGGAAAGCTCATGTTCTTCCAGGTTCCAGCTATCTGGTGAATAAATCCTCTTAAACATTCCCAGAGAGTTTTGAATACTGTCTTCATTCTGAGAATTTTTCTGGAACTCTCCACAGGTCAAACCACAGACCCTTTCCTCCGCCCACCTATGCTAACCTCTGTGAACTTCGGTAGATCCTGTTAACACTCAGGCGTCTTTAAAAATTTAAACGTGTGAAAACACCTTGTGGCTAGAAGACACATTTTACCCACATTTGCATACCCAAAGTGCAATGTCTGGCACATAGAAAGCACTTAATGATTATTTGTTAAATCAAAATATAAATGGAAATGACCTCTGTTTTAACATTCTTCTCTAGAAAAGTCAATGGATGAAGAACTAAAGCTAAAGCCCACTAGGCATTAACTTTTTGTGTCTAAAATAACTTATATTTATTAATATTAACTTAAAAAAATGCTGATGACCTATTGTACATTGCACTATCTAAAGGACTTTATTATAATATGATAACACATTTATTCAATCCTTTGAGTTGATGAACTATTATGGTGTTAATTTTACACTTGAGGAACTGAGGTCCTGGGGTGTTAAGCAGCTTGTTTTCACTCATTAATAAGAAAAGACCCAGGTATCTGTCTCCAGAGCCTCTCCCTTCATCAGTAGTTCACTGTACAGTCTTTCTCATGGTACAAAAGGCTGTTTCTTTTTATTTTATTCCAAGATATATAAGGAAAAAAGTTTGAGATAAGTGCCGACTACCAAACTAAATCTCAGAGGAATTTCCAAGAGACTTGCATGATCTGAATCTATTTCTGTAGGTCTAATTGTTTCACCCAAATAACTGGACTTTCTTGGTCTATTGATATGTATGTATCTTACCAAGGTACACTTTCTATGGTTGGTTGTCTCATTCACTATAAAGACTATTATTTTTAAATTGAAATATAGTTGATTTATAATATAAGTTAAAGGTGTACAGCATAGTGATCCGATCTTGTTATAGATTATACTCCTTTTTAAGTTATATCAATTATATTCCCTGTGCTGTATAATATATCTTTGTAGTTTATCTTACACATAGTAGTTTGTACCTGTTACTCTTCTTCCCCTATCTTGACCCTCCCCAACTCCTCTCCCTCCTGGTACCTACTAGTTTGTTCTCTATATCTAAAAGTCTGTTTCTGTTTTGCTACATACATTCCTTTATTTTTTAGATTCTACATACAAGTGAAAACATACAGTATTTGTCTTTCTCTGTCTGATATACTTCACTAAGCATAATACCCTCCAGGTCCATCCACAGTTACAAATGGCAATTTTCTTTTTTATGGATGAGTAATATTCCATTGTGTATACATACATTGTATATACATATATACAAATATTCCACCATATATGCATATGGATATACAATGGAATCTTTATTACATATTCTTTATGCATTCATCTATTGAGGGACATCTAGGTTGATTCTGTATCTTGACTATTGTAAATAATGCTGCAGTGAACATAGGGGTTCATATTTTTTTAATTAGTGTTATTTTTTACATATATACTCAGGAGTGGAATTGCTAGATCATATTGTTCTACTTTAAATTTTCTGAGGAATGTTCATACTTTTTTCTATTTTCCATAGTGGCTACAGCAATTTACATTCCCATTAATAGTGAACAACTAGGCTTCCCTTTTCTCCATATTCTCATCAACATTTATTATTTGTTGCCTTTTTGACGACAGCCATTCTAACAGGTGTGAGATGATTTTTCAATGTGGTTCTGGCTTGCATGCCCCTGATAATTAGTAATGTTAATAAGCATTATATCATTTGTATTTATTTTGTTTCATATGTGTGAATATACACACACATATGTATAAAACATTTTATAGTTAATTATTTATTTACAGCCCAAACCAAGAATTATACAGGTGTGATTGACAAGGCCTCTCCCAGGGATAGGTATATATAGCTTATTATTTTATTCCTATAAAATATTTTAAAGGGCCATTATATTAACAGGAAAATTCCTCAACACATTTATGAATAAGTATAACCTAATTTGTTGTATTAAACTGTCCTAAATAGGACAAATCTGGGGGGCATATATGGCTATTAAAAAATTCCCTTGATTTTAACAATAGGAACCCTACTATATTTAACCTTCCCTGGTTGTTAAAGTCCTAAGCAAGAACTTGACATTCATCTTACTCATTAGCATCACTCTGTTAGAGAACAGTTAAGAAAAGAGAGATGATGACATGTTTTATATAGAGGAAACCCAAAATGAATGCCTATATAAATTATTATATTTAATAAGTGATTCAGCAGAGTAGCTATGTATATTTAAAATATATATATCTCAGTTTGGAAAATGATTAATTTCTATATTGAGCAGTAAATGTTTAGTGAAGTTCAAGACTATTTTTAAGTTTCTCATTATGGAAAATTTAACTACATAAATATGTAGAGACTATTATAACAAAAAAAGTGCTTTCTGTCTTATCAACTCATGACCAATCTTGATTTGTCTACAGCTCTTGCCAACTCCTGCCAATTCTGAGTTATTTTTTTAAATTATCAAGAATCATATTATTTCATCTGTAATACTTCAGTATGTAAATAATCATTCATCTTGAAGTGGAATCATATGTCTATTATCTAAACACATTAAGGATAATTCTTAGTATTATGCAATATCCAATTAGTGCTCAAATTTCCTGATGGTTTCAAAATTTCTTTTACAGAATGTTTGTTAGAATTAAGATACAAATAAAATCCATATATTATAGTTGGATTAAATAAAATTTCTCTTATTTCCAGCCTTTTTCTAAATTTATATTTTTTTCCTTGAAGTTTATTTTCTGAAGAGACCACGCTATTTGTTCTGTGTAATCTCTCGGAGAATAAAGTTTGCTAATTGCTTCCCTTCGGTATCATTTGACTTGTATTCTGTTTCTTGTATTTCCTATAAATTGATAATTAGATTTAGAGGCTTGATTAGATTTGGTTTAAAATTTGGTAATACTTTGTACTCTGTGTACAATAATACATTGTGTATTTTGGTCCTAAGATACATGACATAGTTACAGAAAGTAGAATGAAGCCTCCACCTGTTTCTTTGCCTGTTAGATTATTCTAAGATTACACTGAATCCATTTATTGGTGCCTTATTCAAAATAGGAGACTTCTGTTTTATTGAAAACTGAAATATGTTTGACAATTTTCTAGCAAATTAACAGTCTACTGTAAGTGATCAGGATGACTTTTTAATTCCTTGGGCTACTTATTTTTTTTTAATTGACTTTTTCTTGTATCATTAGCTGTCAGTAAATCTTTACATGCCAGACATATTCAAAAATCCTTTTCATCCACAATTTAATGCCTGAAAGATTCTAAAAGAGGCATGTACAAGCATCTAGAATCTAGGGGATAAAGAGACTAAATTATTGATCATTTAGTTTTCCTTACAACTCCTGTTCAAAGCAAATATAAATCCTGAGATGCAGTTATTTGAATTTTCAAATTATCCAGGACATAGTCGATGTCTATTCCTGAGTGTAGATTTCCTCTTCCAGATTATTAATCATGAAAAATTTACTTAACTGGGGAAACGCTCAATGCAGTCATTTATGTACCCTTACGGATAATTCTACTCTGATAAATTCTATGTCATGTGTGTGGTCACCACATTTTATTAAAGAATTCTGTATGCAGTCACTCTGGGTTTTTTCATAAGTGCTATTTACTGCCAGTTCTAAACAGACCTTAGTGATTTGCATGGTTTATTCAGGGTGTCACTTGGAATTAAACTAATGACTCTTTAGAGACTACAAATATGAAACTGTATTCAGAAAACATTTTGCCTAGTGGCACAAAGTGCTACATCAGGTGTGGGCAAAAACAAATAAATGCAATTTGAAAGCCTAAAAAAAAAAAATTAGAGACATAAGGGGACAGATTAAGAGAAAAGGACAGAAGACGCAGAGATAGGGAAGTCAACATCTCTGATTTACACTGAATGGAGCCTAAGATAGTCAACCTATAGACTGATTTAATTTTAAGCGGTTTGAAGCACAAGGACTTTTTAAAATTAAAACGTGGGATGAACTAGGAAGAAAATGAAAATACAAAGACCTGCTGTAGACACTGGCTGCCACGGGCCTCGACTGCAGAGCTTGCTGGCTTGAGCAGCCCTATTTTCCCAAAGTTAAAACAGTTTGTTTCTAAGAACAAGTTTAGTCTCCCTGGTTTCTGGGAGGCACCTTGACCTTATATATTAAGTAAATATAAGAACTCCATCAAATTCTCTAGAACAAAACCTGTCTGACTCTAATTTTACATCTGTTCTGCTTAAGGGACTTGTGTCATATTCCTCAAACCTAGTCCTCGTATCTTCCCCAGTATGAGGGAGGAGCTCTCTGTTCCTCCGTAAAATTTCAGTCACTTTTACAGCTCAAGAACCAGTTTTGTCTGCCCCTGTGGCCAATTTCTGCTACTCAGCAGCTCCTCATGGAAGAACCCTGTCATTTCGTGTCACTTTGCCCAACTACCTAGTTGTAAAATCATGTAGTCCTGGACTTCCAGTAGGTGCTGGGGAAATCCCTTGTTAGTCCTTCTCTGATGCCATGTTCTGTTGCTATTTGTTTTAAATAATATGTTATCCCTGCCAGGTGTGATTTCTACCTGCAGTTTTATCTACCCCCAAAGACTTGTTCTATGTGAATATTCATCTGCATCCAGTTTGAAAAGAGGGTGATTTTAGGCCACTTTAAGAGTATGCACAACAATGGTCAGTAAAATGACCATTTTTCCCCACCGCCCCACAAGAGCACCCATGTTCCATAGGCATCTCGGAGACTGAATTGCAAAATGCTGCCACCAGAGGAACTGCCTTCCCATAAACACCCCCAGAGTAAACTATATGCGGTCACTGTAGAGCCACTGTCCCACTCCTCCTCCTGAACTCTACCTAGTTCACCCCTTTCTCCCAAGACACCATCATCAAGGTAACTCTCCGTCAGATTGCTCTATATTAGTATCTATAGGTCTCTGTAGGAACAGAGGATCTAGAAACCCCTATATCTTATCTTCTTTCCCCTAGTGCTTGGAAGTGGGTAGAATATTGATCCAGCTGCTTGGCTTGGGGGTGGAGTAAAAATGATATGTAAAGGACACTAGTGTTGAACGGTAGTTCTGACCTGAATCTGAATTTTAGGCAAGTTTCCATAGAAGCACTGCTGTATATGTATTTATTATTTAGTCATTCAGAATAGATTTTTTGTGTACTAACCATGAACCAAGCACCATATGAAATAACAATTTAAGTACTATTTTTTTTCACTTAGTTTAAATTTATACATTTAATAGGCACCGGTGAATAAGAAATCTAATCACTATTCTGGTACAACTTCTCAGAGAAAATTCAGTACAAGTTCCGACAGTCAGGCCATCACAGACTTACTAGAATGCTTCTGCAACAGCACTCCAACTTAAACTGTGAGTCAGGGTGGCTTCATGACCTGGAGGTATATCCTCGTGCCCATGTATTGATACCTAATGTCATAAGTAGTTTACCATTAAAGAAACCCATGCCAAAGGCCTGCTGCCACCAGGCTCTGCCTTGGTGGATTTCTCTCTTCTAGAGAGACCCCAGATATTGAGACTCCTGCACATGTCAGGAGATAGTCGTTCCCATTCACCTAATAAGGCTGCTCAGAACCTTAGAATCTCCCAATTTCTGGAGGGACCAAGCAGAGAGAAAAGAAAGATGTTTCAATTCTATCCACAGCTGTAGTTTACCAAACTGCTGTAAGTTATAACTAACTTGAGTGGAAGGGCTTCCCTATGTCTGGAAAACACAGATCAAAACCAGTAATATTCCAGACAAAAACCATACAGGTTATAACCGTATTCACCAGTTCACTCAGTAACCAATCCTTTTGTTAACTTTTTATGAAGCCATCAGGTTTTCCTTTAGGATTTTTTAATTTCTTATCCATTTCAGCAGTATGATCAGAAATTTATCAGAGACCTGTACTTGTCAAAAGGTCCTTCCTATGAATCTTCCTTAAGATAAAGCACTTTTGCAAAAGCATCAGACTACCACAACGACTGTCTGTTTGACAAAAGCCTTAAAAGGGCACGGTTAAACATTCAATCACAGTGTAATCAATGAAGAAACCTGGTTACAATAACTAGATTTATGATTGATTATAGTCTTAACCCTTAGAAACTTTAATGCCTGGCAAAAACCAAGGAGCAAGTAATTGTGAACCGTTTGTCACACAAGCATTTCCTGATTGGAAAACTTATGCTTTCATCCTCCTCTCCTAAGAAGGCAAAGACAGGTAAACTTAGACCCATTCAGCAGTTAATGTTCCAGTATTTTATTCTATTTGAAATGACGCAGATAGTCAATGAATTCTCTTCATTTAACTTAGGTTAGTTCCAAGTTACCAAAACCTGCAGAGACCATTTTAGATAGACATTCCCCAAACATAATTATTCCTATAGAGTTGACCTAAAAGCTCTTTTCTCATTTACATTTGCTTAAAGTTTCATCATATCAAGTTATTTCCCTTGCTGGCAACTCTGCAACAGATATAATAAGGTCTCATTTGAACTCTAGCAAACCTAGGTACAACAGAATTATACATCATGTTGATAACTCTAAAGACATGTCTTATTAATCAAACCAACAAGCGTAAGTAGTTTCAATACCAGATATCCACTCAGTACTGAGTATTTCCAGGACCACATGAAACTGAATTTCATTCTGGCAGTTTCTTTTATATTCCTGAGAATTTATATAAGGCACTTGATTTCTTTTAAGCCAATTAAACAGAACTCATCCACAAACCAATCTTGGCCACGCCATTTAGGGGCAGAGACATTCTATTTATAAGGTACACATAGACATACATGTACCTATACAGACACAGATCTCAGTTTTCCTGCTAGAGTTTAGAAAAGCTTTTTCCCTTCACTCTCAGGTAGATCATTTACATCCCAAAGGCCCAGGAAGAGAAACACCAATCCCTCCTAGAAAACTAACTTCCTTCAATGGTATAGTATGCAAAAACCAGTTTTAGAATGTCAAAAGATTCCCGTATTGGCCATTTTCAGGATTTTTTTCAGTTTCAAAATAGCAATTCAATTTAAACCATTAACAGTAATAGACAATAATACATAGCATTCACTCACATTCAAATGCCTCACTTTCAGAGTGAGGAATGAACAGCTATCAACATTCAAGTTAACCTTTGCTTCAACTGTTAGCTTAGGTCCTGTGGCCTTTCTTACTACAAAAAGCAAGAGCCAGCCCAAAGCCGACGCCAACACCTTGTGCTAACTCCTTTTTTTCTCACTGTAACAGCGACCAGTATCTGCACAACAGCCTTGGGTATTTGTGAGTTCTCCTTACTCTCTTGGGGCCCCCATTCATCAAGGACAGCCACCATGAGGTCCCATATGCTAGTGGACATTCCCACAATTTCCAGGGTTATTCTCACAACTTTCAGGCCCCATCTGTTAGCTGACGACCCCTCCAACTTTCCACTCCCCATCCCTTATTTCCCAGTACGCGCGAGTCTCCTTAGTCTCCTGACTGGCTCTGCCAATTGTTGAGCTGCAGCCTGCAGGCCTACCAGCCCTGTACCTGCCTTTCCTCAAGGTCGAAGAGCGAGGCTGGAGTCCGCGACAGGGACATCAATAGCTTAACACTTACACGGCCGCAGCAAGGTCCTGGAGAGACGCCGCACTGCGTGCGGCGCAGGCGCAAATCAGCCGGAAGGACGCGGTAGCCGCTGTTGCTCGGGGCGGGGGTTGGGGGGGGGTCTTCGCCAGTTATATGCGGAATTGACGTCAGGTTGGCTCATCAGTCACCAGTGAAATCAGCTGACGAGCATGCCCCTCTGATAAACTATCACGCTGGAGATGTTCTGAACTAAAGGTTCAATGATCACCACCTGGGGCAGGGCACGTATGTAGGAAGGTAAGTCACGTGAGTTGGGTGCAGGTGAAGCAGGAACGGTCTTGCAGGGGAGATACAGAGAGCAAGAGAACAGCCACCTTGGGTGGCCTGATCCACAAACCAGTAGAGTAGTTTAGACATTATTTAAATTATATGGGCCCACCATTGGAAAACAACTTCCAATTTACCCTAAGCATTCTTTAAAAAGCCCATTTGTTGGTAGACAGAAGGCTAAAACTCCATGTATGACAGGGTTGTAAATATTTCTACTCAGAAAATGAAATCAAGACTCAACTCTAGTCGGGGAGAACATGCCAACTTTAAGAGAGGTGGAAGTTTTGCACGGCCTACTTATCACTGGTTTCCTAAATGACCTAGGGTAAATAGAAACAGCCTTTTCATGTGGCTGCTCTGATTAAAGCAAGGTCTGTAAGTTGGCAGTCTATCATCTGAAATTTCAAAGCGTAAGTGGAAGCTGGGGTTTCTTTTCCTTTCAAAAAATCCCCCTACTCTTTATACGTGGTCTATCTGAGTAGCTGGCATACAGATATAAAAATCACTGGGCAGTAATCAGGAGTGCAGTGGTCCTTATGGCAGGCATCAACTCGGTTACTGCCAGGTCTTTGAACTACAAAAATAAATAGAGAATAGAAGTGCATTGTATTGGCCAAGCCTGAGGCCCAGTCATCTGTCTTGGAACATGCTCTGGTGAGAGTGTTTAACTTGGATTTCTTCCATCACATGTGGTAGCTGCAAGAGTGAAAAAGGAGAGGAAAAGAACAATGTTAGGTGGTATATTTAATAGCATGTTGGCTTAACAATTCTCAGGAAACTGTTACTTCTATTTTTCTCTGAGCAGCCAGAGTTTATGTACTTCGCTGGGATTCTGAACGGGTGGGTGTATACTTTAGACAACATGGTTCTAGTCCCTCCACCCTTTTCCATTGTTTTCCAAAGGGCTTAAATAACAAGCATAGCTATTTCCCTAAAACACTATCTCCTGAAGGAAGCTAGCTAGAGCAACTCACAGGACAGGACTTTTTGGTATTCAGTTTCACCAGCAGCCTTGACATCCCTGAATTAATGGGTCTCTTTCACTCTGAACCTGAGAGTTTGAAATTTGTGGTAACTTGATGTTTGTTGTTTTTGGCTAAATTATTCTCTTCTCATTCTTTTCAAGGTCAATGTAACACAAACTAAAACAATTGAAGCTCCCTTTGCCTTTTTATTCTTCTAAGTTTTCTACAATAAGAAAGGAGAACCCTTAATTAACCACACTGTGCCCATAATAGAAAATTGATTAAAAAAAAATACCTGTGGCTAAAGGAGTGGATTCTTTGTAAAGACAGTAAAGCACTCAGCTGTTCTGTATTAGAAGAAATTTTGCTTGTTTTCACAGCTGAATTATCTTGCTTTTTATATTATTAGGGAGAGTACTAAGAAAATCAAATATGAGATTTTCACAGGATTTTAAAGAAAAAAAATCATAGCTTCTAACAGTTAAGTTTTTAGCTGCTAGCACATTTTTTTCTAGATCATTCAGCACATACTTTGTAACCCTCATGAAAGAGCATAAAATAAATATGTCAAGGCTTCCTGTAGAAATTCATTCATTCAGCATTGCCAAAATAAGGGAAGTTGTTAGCTTTGCCCAGACAGATGGTAAGATAAATTTATGAGCAAAATTCTATAAAAATACCAAGTTTATGGGGCCATGTATCAGAAATGAGAGATTTTTATGTTATATTGACTTTTTCTTTAAACTCTGGATCAACAATTGTATGAAAATTGATGAAATATATACAGTAGAAATTTTCTTGGGGTGATGGTTGGTCTTAATTATATTTGCCACAATTTGTATAAAACATGAATAAATTTCTAGCCAGCATTGTAAGCTAGTTTTACAATATTCTTTGAAAAAAACACAATAATACAGAAATACATTCTTTATGTTTTAAAATCATTCTAAACTGATGCAGTTTTAATGTCATATTTAAAATACTTATTCATTCATTCAGTCAACCAAAAGGATCTACCGTGGACTAGGTTCTGCTTCTGTGTCCTGGACATAGAGCACCGAGAAAATACAGCTGTGGCATTCCTGAACTTACTTACATAGTTTAGATGACAAAAGTAATCCCGATTATAGTAAGCAATTTGAAAGGATTTCATTGATAAACACTGTAATTAAGTTTGGCAAAATAGTGTATGGGAAGGATGAAAATCTATTTTGGATTTTACTATGTAAAGAAATGATGCTTTGGATGAATGAGAAATACTGGTCTCAATAATAATAGTAATTACTATTTGTGAAAAAGAAAATGAAGTGTCAAAATATTTTATATCCCTTTAGCTTATACATTTTTTCATGATTTTTCAATCTTTTAATTCAAGATTTCGTTTAGAAATTTAAGATCTCAACATAATAGTCATTTAAAAAAACTCTTGACGTACATACCTGGTGATATGAGCTTTACTCAAAACCATTATTCAAAGCCTAATTCCCCATAGGAACAATGCAATATATGGGTTACACTTCTGGAAAAAAAACTAAATAGCTTATTCTACTATTAAATAATGAGAAACATTAAAATAAAACTTGGAGGTAAGTATTGTTTAGGAAAAGTATTCCACAGTTTTTGAGGTTGATGTTAATTTAAGACTAGGTGCAACCACTAGGCATTTTTGTTCTTTGCTAAAAACTATCCTTATTAGACAGCCAAATTTAGTTAACTTTTTAAAGACATAATGAGTCAAAGACGATGCAAAAGAAATGCTGCAGTACAGTTTACTTTGAAGACATTATCCTCACTGTGTAGGGCATCAGTCAAAATTTCTCAATAGGACTGCACTTCAACATCAGTGCGTTTGACAAGGTAACACAGTCGAAGAGGAGCTGATGCATAGCTGTGTTCTTACTGGGTAGCTTGTGTTTTTTTTTTAAGTCATATATTCTTTTCAAATCATATGTGAAGTAGACTGTACAGAGGCTCTCATGTGTAATCTTACTGACCTCTTAATGATGAATTTTAATTCTATCATGCAGCATGAAGTTCTGTTACTTCACATATTCAGAATTTTCTTCTCACCTATACTCTGAACTTAGAAATCAGTTTCCATTTCCCCTAACTGGGTTAGTTGAACTTCTTTTCTCTTATTGTCACTTATGCAGCAATGGATAAGAGAAAATGGAAACTGGTACAATAATAGCAACTGTATGCCGCTCTATCCCTGTCTTACAAAAACAAGAAAATTATTAGATCTCCTGAGGTAAAGCCTCAAAGCAAAGAAATTTCCAAAAGCGCTGCTTTTGAGGGGTTTAACAGGCTGATTATGTTGTCCAGGAACACTCTAGATTAACTGCCTCGGAAATCCCTATTTTCCTCCTTTTCAATGTGTTTAACCGTCAACTGCTAAATTTAAATTCCCACATACCCATTGATGTATGGTGGTACCTTACATTTTCTGAACCTCAAACAGAAATATAATTAAACTTTAAATAGAATCTATTCCATATAGTAGGAAATTTATAAAGTTTTGTTCTCCAAATGAATATAGCAAAGTCTGCTACTCAGAAATTTTCTTTTTTTAATATTCCGTGACAGAAGTTGGGCAGCTGGCTAATTGGGCTTACTTAAAGATATACAGCAAGACTGAAGTCAAATAGATTCTGCAAGTGAGTGATGTGAAAGGTAGAAAAAATAAATTATTTGGGGTTCTAGTACAGAAGTATACTGCCTCAATATATAAAGCTTGCTGGGATGAGAAGATTTCTAAAACTTCAAAATAGGCAAAAGAGATTACTGAGTGTTCTTTCAGTAATGTGCTGGACTTGCATTTTTGATTGATTTTCTATTGATTGAGCTATTTTACAAATCTTTAGGGACAGAGGTCAATTTGCATATTCTTCTTTTGATGGTTATACAAATAGTTTCTGTCCTGTGGAAAAATTAACCTCAAAGGGTATGGTTTATTGCCCTGCATGGACACTAACCAGTTTTGTATTTAACATCCTTGCCCTGACGTTCCTTTATTTAATTGCTCGTACTTCATTTTTCAAATGTTCTTTGCCTGGTTTCAACATTCTACTGATTGATTAATTAATGAGTTAAGTAAAATTTTTGACAGATGTTCGTTTTATATTTGCCTGAGAGTCATGATTTTACCTTTTGAAATGTACATTTTATCATTGCTAAGAGGATCCAAAATGATTTGCTTGTTACAATCTTCAAAGAGCTCAAGAAAGACTAGACTTAATCTGCAGTGCTGGTAATAAACTCCCCAAATTTTGTGATAATAAAAGTTGATTTCATTGTGCAAAATATACAAAGTAGTAAACTGAAGACTATTTTGTTTAGTTCAATTAGTTATCAAATTATTTATGGATCTTCTTTCTTAAGGATGTTCCTCCTTTAATAACCTGTGCAATATAGAGATAATATACTACCACAGGATATTATACTATTCTTGAGACTAAAACAATGTCTTTTTCATTTTCCAGTTCCCAATGTTTCCCACAATGCTTACCTTAGAAGATGCGTAGTGAATGTTGAATTTTAGGGTTTTCTTTTTCAAATAAAAATGTTTTTAGTAAAGTAAAATAAAATCTCACAAATATTTCCATTTATGAGACTACTTGGGATTCAAATCTGCCAAAAATATTTTCCAAATACAGTGACTTGAAAATACAAAATTTTTATTTAACTTATCTATATACATCTTAACTATAATAATTACTTTCTGACATTTGTCATAAGTGAAAAGAGAAAGCAAAATGACATTGGGCTGCTTTAGAAACTAGCTTTGCCACTAGCATGAGGTATGAATATAGATGTTTCACTTCTCTTTGCCTCAGTGTACTGAACTCTAAAATGAGACATGGGGGAAGAACTTTTCTAAAGTTTCTTCCCTGCCTAAAAATCTACTAAGATATGTTGATACCTACAGTATTTTCACCCTGCCAGTGACAGCAGCATTCTGATTGTCAACTCTTCTGTTTTAGATAAAGT
Organism: Vicugna pacos; assembly: GCF_048564905.1. NCBI lineage: Eukaryota > Metazoa > Chordata > Mammalia > Artiodactyla > Camelidae > Vicugna > Vicugna pacos. Next base: position 32,111,834 of record NC_132988.1, read on the forward strand.
TTAAGAAGAGTTTAATGTTCATCATGAAGCAAGATAAATTAAGCATTTTCTGTTTTGTGTGTGCCATTAAAATATTTTAAACAAAACAAAAAAGTAACAAAAATGTCACCAGTTTCCTGTAGTGTACGTCACAAGGTTGTCCGAGAACTGATGTGCAGGGTCTTCAGAGCACAGTCTCATTCAGTCTGTAGGACTGCAGGTACAGAAGACCACCGGCAACATTCCTGGAGAAAGCACGAGGAAACAGCACAACAGATTCCTAGGTTTTTGTTTGGTTTCTTTTTTTTTTTAATGGCTCTGTGTGTGTGTGTGTGTGTGTGTGTGTGTGAGTGAACATTTTCCCCTCTGATGATTTTGTGAGGTGATTGTGTTCAGGATGAAAAATTTTCATGACATGAAGGAAAAATTGCCAGACCTAACATGAAACCTGAGCTGCAGGCAACTTCAATTCTAACCAGCTCTAAACCAGAAATAGTCCTATCGAAAATGTTTCACAGACTGAACTAATATAAATATCAGCCTTTGGTTCCTGCCATACATAAACCAAGTGGCTATAAAGTCCTAGAAAATAAATATTCCACAGGGAGTTTAGGATTTTTAAATACTGATGTTCTAAAAAGGGTTTAGCTCTTAGTGTGCAAGTTTTGTTGTCAGGATTTTTTTCCTAACTTTGCAGTGCTGAAAAAATAAATTATATACTATATGTTATTTTCCCCTTTTTATTTTAAATTTGTCTCCTCTCTGATGAAGCTTATTTTACAACTACAAGAGTTTCTTTAAATTTTTCTAGAGTTAATTTTTAATATTATTTGGGGTTACATTTTAAAATCCAGCTCTATTTAACTGCTTAACAATGAAAATGGGGCTTATGTACATTTCTCTATTTTTCTCCCAAATTTAATTCTAGTAGTCCTGTCAGAAATGCCTTACCCACTCTTCCTTTTAGGGATTTAGTCCTGGGGTAAAGATTACCTGCCCATCCTTGTTCTCAAACCATTAAATATAACTGATTTGCCTACAGGGACCACCTATCTCTGCCTCTCTGTACAGTGAATAACAAGATTGTTTATGTAAATGGTGTGCATATGGACAAAAAACACACATACCCAACCCCACTAAGCTATGTGAAATTCAGAGATCTGGTTTCACAAATCCTTAAACTGAAGCTGAATACAGGACAAAGCTCAAACCACTAGGCCTCTGGTCATTTCTGCTCCAAAACATACAGGCTTTTTGTTTTGTTTTGTTTTGTTTTCCAAATGTAGCCTAGGTTTCCTAGGAGCTTGTTCTACCTACTGTAATCCATGGTGAACCAGGAAAGGGAGAGCTGCGTGTACTTTCTAACCTCTAATGTGTAATTTAATTCTCATTTATAAATCCCTATGTGTGCATTGTCTAGGGAACCTTTCACATCCTCCCTTCCATTAGATATTTCCTTTAATCATTCTTAAACCTTAAGCACATTTCTCTTGAATAATGAGTTTTAATTCATTTTTCACAGCCTTAGAACACATTCACATTTTGCATGTAAAGAACATTAGAAAATAAATTATTTACAAAATCCACAGTCATTCGGACCACCATTTTAAACGTGGGGCCAGAATATTATCATTCATAGTTAGATACTTAAGAAAAATGCATTTCTACCTGGCCAAATTACTCAATCCAGAACAAGACAAACCATTACTTTTGAGTCTAATTCTAATATCTTGCTGAAAAACAAAACAAAACAAAACAAAACAAACAACAAAAAACACCCAAAACAAAAACAAAACCAAAAACAAATGAAACATTTGTATGGAATACTTTGTTCATAGTGTTATTTTGGTTTTTTCCTTAAGTCAGTCATGATGTCTTACATAATGGTTATACAGTTTCAATTAATTATGTATGCATTAATAGAATTGCTTTGGCCTGCAATTGATAACTGCAGTGAAAGAAGAAGGACAAGATTTCTATCTTTGCTGTTGTTGAGTGATCAGATCCTCTTTTCAGTTGTGTTGTTTGTTTTGCTTTCCTTTTTGTGGATCAATCAACTCAAATTTTCTACTGCATTTAGTAGCCATTTTCAAGTTTTTTAAAAGCAGTGCTCACCTAGTGGTCATAGAGCGTCCAAGGAGGAGGAATGACCTTGAGGGTAAAGGCAGTGGTTACAGTGCTGTCCTCTGTCTTCCCTGCTGCAAGTCCACTCACCCGAACCACACAACCCACAAGGTTATGTTCATGTCAGTCCACCCACACACGTTCAGAGCTGGGCTTTAGGAGAGCTCTAGAGCTCAGTGCGATAATGCGCCAGCACTTAAAAGCCAGAGCTCTTTCTTGTCCCACCACACCAGGCTGCTGCTCTCTGGGGCCCTGGAGCATCCTGACGAGACTCCCTCTCCTCCCATACTACAAAAACTGCCACAAGGTTGCATGTAGAATTCATGATTTCCCCATTAAAAACAGGTTCAGAATTAGCTTAGTCTGCCAGGGCCTTAAATATTTTGGTTGTTCATGTCAGTCTAAACACTAATCCTGAGGTTCAGTCATGACCCTTCAGTTTTAGGGAGCATAAAAATCACCCGGAATATTGGCAAATAATGCAGATCCTATGCTCACCACCAGGATCTCAGGTAGGGCCCATGAATGTGTGTTTTATAATGATTCTGATGCAGATTGGCTCCTGGAAAGCCACACTTAAAAAACAAACAAACAAAACTTCTGCATTATCAATCCCATTTCACAGATAAGGGAGCACAGAGTCAATATTATTTCCCAAACTGGTAATAAACATAGATCTATCTGGCTCCAAAGTTGATACTTTCAAAAATATATAAAAATATTTCTAGATTTATGGATTTCTCCTCACGCACGGGTCTTCTATTTTACAACGTACCTTAGAAGGAGGCAGCAACCTGATTATTCACATGGAATTACCTACTTTAATCATATCTGCTTAGTCTTTTGACTGAACTATTTGACTGAACTGATCCATCTTTGAGTCTGAAGCTTTGCTGAAATAGAGGTGAAGCTCATAAGGTAAGGGGTGACAGAGTTTTGTGACTGAACTTAATGCTATAGTTTTAATTAATCTAAATTAAATAACACACACACACAGGCACACAGAGGGAAATAAGGCATACAGTTGCCACAGGTAAGACAGTCTCAAAGAACAGTAACTAGGCATTAAGTCAGGAAAATTGAACAAACCACATCTTCCTATTCAAGTTTTACCGAACAGTGGACATATTTTACCGCTCTGACACTGTGAAATTTAGAGCTTAGGCTCTTTGAATATCACTACAGACAGTTCATATCCTTCCAGATCTTTGAGAGGAGAGGATCAAGAAAGTGTTAACCACAGACCTAAAAGGAGAATATTTTTGGTAAAGACCTGTATTAGGATATAAAAACATTCATGATCTCATAAATGAGAAATGCACGTGCTCAGGTTCAGACTTGTCTTACTGCTCTAGGTGTCTTGGGTAGGCATCTTCACTGAGTCAGGCCTCCGTGCTTGGTTATGGATTGGCGTGTCTAGGCTTCTAGAAGCTCCTAAGTGTTTGATAATCTCTCCGACACCAAAATAAATTCCTTGATTTGGTTATAGTCAGTTGCATATGGTATATAGCATTGTATTTTTTATATCTGAACTTAATATTAATTCCATTTCATGATACACCTGTATTTGAAAGAGGAAAGATTATGAAAAACTTCCAAGAACAAAATGCTACCCCCTACACTTACACACACACACACACACACAACTTTGAAAGTATAAACATGAATCATTATTCTACTTTATAGAGTGAGTTATTTTGCAGTGTGGGTTTAAGTACCTTTAATAGACTGTTTCCATTTTATTAATAAATCTTTTCCTGAGAAACAAAACTAATAATAAATTTTGGAAAATAACTTTTCTTTATAATCAGTCATGTTGACTGTTAGCACTCCTAACTTTTACTTCTACCAATTCAACACAAATTTAGTCTGAGTCCAACTTGATCTTTTTCCCTTTTAACCTTGGGCTGTATATAATCTGAAGTCATGAGCCGGGTTTAACAAGAGTATTGTGGAGAAGTTTAAAAAGCATACTCCTTTTCCTTTCCTTGTTTATGCTGCCAAATATGTTGTTGTTTGGCCAATAGTCTGCAAAATGAATATACTTATTTGTGATGTCATTCTCTGGGACACTGTCATACAGTTCTTATCTGATCCTTTCTGCAAGAAAGCTTCAAAATGAATACATTAATGTGTTGACCATTTAGTACTATGATTTTAAAATAATTCACTGATACTTGATTTCAACTCTCCTAGAACACATTAAATTTGTCTTGTTGGTTTTTAAGTTTATTCTGCTTATTCTTTGTGTTCCTGCTCTTGAGTTTTTTGTATTTTTTTCCCCCTTCTGGAACAATTCCATTTTAATTTAAAACACTGGAGCAATGGCTCTGGATCTCAAAATGTGTACATTGACTTCCAGATGATAATCTGGTTAAAAGTTAAAGTGGTTTTATGTATGGTGTGATTTGTAACAGTGTTTATAATCATGCATTTTATTATACTGTAAATGTTCTCTTAGCATTTTGTGATTTTTTTAACATTAGATTTTTTTAATAAAATTGGATTAGATTTAAATGTAAACTGTATTCTATCAGATCAAAGAAAAGAATGGAGTATATGATAAACATTCCATCTGGTGAGCATTGAGAGAGAATTGCAAGTAATTTGCAAGCAGTCTCAGTGGAATTTAGGAACAAACAAGGCTAAAAAGGCATGCACTTGTATAGGTCGTATAGAATTAAATAACAATTCAGTGCTTCACAATTACTTTTGCTGCCGGTCTGGTTCTTTTTCACATATCTTAATCAAGAATGCTGTTTCCTCTCTTGAACAGAATTGTATTTTATCTTTCCACTTCATATAATCTCTTTTTTAAATGATCATATTTTGATCAAAATTATATTTAATTTGCTCAAACTTATATGTTGTTAAAAGAGTCAAACGTTTCTTGATGAAAAATAGTACTCTTCTAATCCCTCCTCAAAAAACGCTCATCATTTACTGCTTCCCAGAGGCAATGACTTTGAACTGCGTTAGTTGTTGCATTTGTTATTTATTTCTATGTCTTGAGGATTTAGCTCTCTTTCCCACAAAATGCAACAAACACACTTTCCATCTGTCCATTCCTAAACATGGTTATAGTTCTGGTTAGATCAATAATATGCATTTATATTATTATGGCTATGTAGATATGATTCACATCTAAGTCATACAGAATATAAATGTTTTTTTTTCTTGAACAATCCCTCCCCCCACCCCCTGCAGGAGTTACTAATTATCTCTGTTTAGTTTTCTATGTATTAATCACCAAGTATATATATTAATTACCAATTCCCAATTTACCTCTAGTGATAAAATTTTTTTTCTAAATATATTCAAATGCAACAGATGTTCTACAAAAGTCATCTTTTCTGGAGATACAGCTCCCAGCGATTTCTGATTTGCTCCAGTCAGGAAGGTTTGCTCTCTAGGTCTTTTTCTTTATCACCTTCAGATTCACTCTTCCTTTTTTAAAAAAAAGTTTATTCAAACTCTGTAGCTTTAATTAGTTAGTTGTTAATTATTCATTTTCTTTTTAAGACTATCCACTAGTAGCTTTTGAGAATAAGTTCAGGGAAATAAACAGTTTTTTTTACATTTGCATTGCAAAACATCTACATTCACATTTAATTGATAGTTCCAGAATAGTAGGTTGGAAAAAAGGTCCTTAACACTTTTAAGGTATACTTCCAATGTCTTATAGCTTCAACTATGGTGCGTGATTTCTCACATAAAAACTATTATTTTTCCTCTCTGAAAATCATGCTGTTGTCATTGATGATGACATTCGATGTTCAGAAATTGTAGGATCTTATCTTGTAGGCATTTGGTGGTTCTATTCAGTCAAGAAACTAATCCTCTCAATCCAAGAATAATTTCTTGAACCAGTTTATTTTCTCATTCTTTTTTTCTTTTTTCTCTTTTGCAAGGACTCTTTTTACTCAGATGTTGAGACTCCAGACCTGATCCTCTGATTTCTCTTTTTTTTTTTTCTGTTACCCATAAAAGTGTCTTTTTGGTTTACTTTATGAGAGGCTTCCTTAATTTTATTTTCCACTCAATTTCTGCTGTATATTTTACATTTTTGGAAATTCTTTTTTGTTCCCAGCTATCTCTTTTTTTTATTACATCCTGGTCTTCTTTCATGGATATATTTCTTTCTTTATCTCTCTGAGAATATTAATGACAGTAACTTTTTCTTCCTGTCTTGAATGTTTCTTACAGACTCCTTTTTTGATTTACTTATTTCATATTCAGATTGGAGGCCCTTCTTGATTATGATTCTCTGCTTATCTTTTAAAATGGGGCAATTGAATCTGATTTGAAACTCTGCCTATGTAAGTGGGACTTATGAACTGTGGGTCTCCCTTGTTGATGAGTACTTATTAAACTATTTTAGTTATCTGGCTTGATTGCTTCATTTAGAAGCTCCTACCCCCCACCACCATGCAAGTGATAATAGATTTTCCAACAGAAAATAGGGTATCTGTTAACTGCAAAAATTGAGCTGCTTGTTTCTTAATACCTTATTTCAAAAACTATGTATCTAAAAATAAAATGAAACAAAAGAAGCATATCATTTTGTCTAGCCTTCTTCCATATATAAAGTCACTGTCTGCATCTCCTTATAACTGTATTATCTTGGGGGTTAGAATCAGGCCTGCTTTTGAGCAGGTTCCCATGGAAAGGCCACAGTCGTTGTGGAAATGATTTCTTTCCTGATTGGATGGGTTTTGCTCTGAGCGATCTGTTTCCAGGTCATACTAGTTGTTCGATATTTTGAATATCACTTTTGGATAGAATGGATCATTAATGTAGGCAAAAATCATTTTTGGTAGTTCAAATTGGAAGGTATCCAAATTTATGCCAAAGAAATAATTAAAACAAGAAGAATGCTGGCTATGCAGGGTAGGAATGGAGAGCAGTAGCATAGCACATATTCTTTGTCTAGCTTCATTTTGATGAACAACAAATATTCATGTAGTACACAGAAAAGGCTGAGAAGAGTTTTTGTTTACAGAATACAATGAAAATAAATGACTCAATAAATTGTTAAAAATCCATGTATATTTATCTTAGTCTCTTTAGGCTGCTTACTTCAAGTGACTGGGGGACTCATAAACAAGAACATTTATTTCTCACAGTTATGGAAGCTTGGGAGTCCAAGATCCAGGCATGAATATAGTTGTGTTCTGGTGAGGGCCCACTTCCTTGTTCATAGATGGTTCTAACCCTGCCTCACATGGTGGAGGGGCCAAGGGATCTCTGTGTGGCCTCTTTTATAAGAAAACTAACCCCATTTGTGAGGACTCCACCCTCGTGAAGACATAAGCACTTCCCAAAGGCCATATGTCCTAATACTATCATCTTTGAGGGTTTAAGAGTTCAACATAAATAATGTGGGGGGACATAAGTATTCAGATTATAGCAATATTATATATGCATAGTCCATATTTTGATTAAGGTAACCAGTCCCACCAGTGAAAATATCAAAATGAACTAGAAAGTTTAATGAACTTTCTGGATACATGTTCCATTGTATCATTCAGCTGAGTGATAATTTGTTGTTGTTGTTTTACATATATGATGGAAAGTACATTTGTAATACCATAATAAAATAAACATATTTTTCTTACATTTTGCCCCCTAAAAAGCTTTGATGAATAGATGAAAATATGACACTTCTTGTTTGTTTAAAAGTCTTACTGGTTTGTGTATAACTCTACAGATATTTATTCAGTTCGGTCTTAACACTACTAATACTTTATACCATTTAGCAATGAAATACTTGTAGGAAAATCGCCTTTTGGAACATTTAATAGTTATATTTGAAGATGCAGCCCAAATACTCCCTCATGTATAAAGAAGTTTGATCCCCTTCTGTGAAGATGTTTTTTAAAAAGTTTTCTTTAAAAATATTTTTGCGCCTTATTATTTCTTATTAAAGCACCTTTGAAATTGTAATACATTTTATTTAGATTTTTTCCATTATCCAAAATGAAAGCTTCTCAAAGACAGAGCAAGTATAGAAAATTATATAATGTCATACACTGACTAAGAAAAAAGCTTCATGGAAAACAAAAATTTAATACATTCTAATGAATCAGTAGGAGATAATCATAAATCATAGCCTGAGATAGGAGGTTATTGATTTCATATTCTTCCATAGCAACAGAATAAGTATATGCTATTTTGGCAAATACTTGTAAAGAAATGAAATTTATATCAAACAACCACTTACAACTCTCTCACATGGGGTGAACAGAATATTATCCTTCCCCATTCTCCCATTCCTATAAAGAAGATACATTTTCTGAGGGCTTATGTTATCAAAATATTAACCCTGGAATCTCAGCCTACATACAGACTGGAGATTTGTCTTTCTAAAAAAGGAGATTACTACAAGGTTGAAAGATTCATTTACAGATTAATATGTAATTGTTGATTGAGATCAGATATGCAATAACAACTAGCTTGGGCTTGAGATACAGAGTTATTTAACTTGCGCTTTAAATTTTATCTGTAGCCGTACAAACTATTCTATGATACTAGTCTAATTTAAATAATTCTGTTAATTGAGTACAATTATCTTCATGGGGACGGAGTATTGTTTTACCCTAATTCTTCTTTACATACATCTCACAAACTAAACTGCCTGAAAGTTTCATAAGCTTTTCACAGGTATGATGTAGAGGTTCTTTCTTTCTTTTTTTTTTTTTTTACTTTTTTTTTCATTTTTTTACAGTGTAGAGCACAATTTTTCAGTTATACATGAACATACATATATTCATTGTCACATTTTTTTTCACTGTGAGCTACCACAAGATCTTGTATATATTTTCCTGTGCTATACAGTATAATCTTGTTTATCTATTCTATATATGCCTGTCAGTACCTACAAATTTTGAACTCCCAGTCTATCCCTTCCCACCCTCCTCCCCCTTGGCAACTACAAGTTTGTATTCTATGTCTATGAGTCTGTTTCTGTTTTGTATTTATGTTCTCTCTCTCTTTTATTTTTTTTTAGATTCCACATATGAGCAATCTGATATGGTATTTCACTTTCTCTTTCTGGCTTACTTCACTTAGAATGACATTCTCCAGGGACATCCATGTTGCTGCAAATGGCATTATGTTGTCATTTTTATGGCTGAATAGTATTCCATTGCATAAATATACCACATCTTCTTTATCCAGTCATCTGTTGATGGACATTTAAGCTGTTTCCATGTGTTGGCTATTGTAATGATGTAGAGGTTCTTAATAAATAAATTTAAGTTTTAGAGGTTATGTTTAGATTATTCAAATTTAATTTGTTTATGTAATTGATATCTATACATTGTAAACTCCTAGAGATCAAAAACAAAACAAAACATGCTAGATTAAATGTTTAAAGGTTACATCACAATGTTATGTAAATATGGGTGCTTATATATATCAAATTTCATTTTTATCATGTTCATATTTATAGGAACAGAAATCATATTGGTCACATTCCTGTTGTTCAAATAATTTCTAAATACTTTCTAGATGTAATATATTAAAAGCAGAAAAATAAGAGAAGCCAAGGTTTAAATTTTAATAGCAAAATACATAGGCCTCGATATATGTACATATATGGAGTATTAATTGCTAATAAAATGTTACATATATGAGTAACATACTATTGAGTCTTTATCTTTTGTGTTAACTTTTATCTTAACATTTATATAAAATAGTTTTTTACAACTGAAGTCCTAGAGATATTTGCATTTAATTTCCTGAGTTTAGATTTCCACTTTTACCTCAAAATATTTATTAGAGATTCATCTACAAGGGGAAAAAATTCCTCGTTTTAATTATTTCTTTGGCATATCATTTGGATACCTTCCAATTTTAACTACCAGAAATGATTTTTGCCTACATTAAATGATCCATTCTATCCAAAAGTGATATTCAAAATATCAGTTACTATGACCTGGAAATAGATCACTCAGAGCAAGACCTATCCAATCAGGAAAGAAATCATTTCTGCAACCACTAGGGCCTTTCCGTGAGAACCTGCTCAAAAGCAGGCCTGATTCTAACCCCCGAGATAATACAGTTATAAGAAGATGCAGACAGTGACATTATATATGGAAGAAGGCTGGACAAAACAATATGCTTCTTTTGTCTCATTTTATTTTTAGATACAAAGTTTTTGAAATGAAGTGTTAAGAAAAAAGCAGCTCAATTTTTGCAGTTAACAGATACCCTATTTTCTGTTAGAATTTCTATTTTTGATATATATTTACTTATCTTTTACAAGTGGATCATTATCATAAAAATACCATCTTTTAGAATGCAATTAGAAGTCCACATAAAGCTCTTTTAAAAGCCTTCCATCATTAATGAAGCAGTAATAATAGGCAACCTGCAGAAACAAGAGCTGTTAATGCCGTCATGAAAACAAACTTCCAACAACTATCCGCCAGAGAGCATGATCCGGACCGTGGATTGTTTATTGTCAAAGACTTGACTGGCTAATAAACGCTGGCAATAGCTTGAGTGCACTGGAATGCTGTGCAGCTGCTGCATTAGTCAGACTTTCCCTTTTCTGAATGCTATAATCCCTTCAATATTGCATTAAATATGTTTTCAATATTTATCTGGATAAAAAATGTGCTGAATGTTGCAACAGTTTAATTCTGACGTTTGTCACACAGGAAATCTGGAAAAGGCAGAAGGTAACTGCATCTTTATTGTTAAAACCTCATGCGATTCGTTCCTCTCACACCATGTGAGAGCACTCAGGGAGACTTTGTGCTCACTCTGAGGCAGGCAAACGCCAGCAGTACTGCAGCCAAACACGAGGACTTAGTGCTTGGCTGCACTGACTTAACGGACCCCTTGCCATCCAGGAAGATCTGATTCGGGCAGGCCCCCATGACAGAATGTCATATAGCACAATATAATAAATGGCTCTGGGGCTTGCTATGTTCTATACAGTCCAAATCCTTGACAAGCCAGAAATAGAAATCATTTATTACCACGTCACATAATTTTATGAGGTTTCCTATATGATTATCCAAAATATAGTTAGCTAATCTATTGGATGGTATATAAGGAAAGTCACTGAACTAGGAATTAAGATGTTTGAATTGAATCCCAGCTTGGCACTAAATTGTAGTAAATCCATGTGTTGCTCACAATCTCCCTTGGTCTCAATCTCATCTACAAAATGACAAGGGTGGGTGTGGTAGATCCTATCTCTAAATTGGCTGTCATTTCTATGACTATTTTTATTCAAAACACCCACATAGCCATTAAAATAGTTCAATAAAAATGAAATCACATAATAATAATAGATAATAATAACAATGCCACTATTAAAATATAATATTTACATTTTGAAGGTAAATATTGAAATTGCAAGACAACTTTGGAGAGTGTGGCATTGGATCAGAGAAATTCATGTTACACATTCTTGCTGATAAGGCAGGATAATATTACATTAAGGTGGCATTTTCTCAGTTTAAAAAAAAAAATCAAGCTTCTTGATTTGAATGTGTAGAATTTTTAGTTTTCCAAAACCATGCAACCGATGTTAAGTAAAAACCTAGGAGTAATCAACATTTCTGAACTTTCTATATCATTTAATTTACTTCATTTAATCTAGATAATTAAGATTCCTTAAGACCAATGGAGAATACAAATAAATATGGAAGTAATACATTATCTGTCAGTCTCTTTACCTGTCATTTAGACTACCCTCTAAAATTTCTTCTCATTGACCATGAAAGATGACCAACTCTGTCATGTTTCAAAGCACTGTTTGTTGAGAATAAAATAGAAGCCTCACAACGAGTCAACCTTGAGAAATTGTATACCTCTAATGACCAAAGTCCCTTAACAACTGTGATTGAAAGGTGAGAAATTTCTCTTACCAAGGAACTGCAATTAACTGATACAGTCATTTTTGACTACTTTACTTAAACCTTTGAAAAACTTTCTCAGGCTGGAGTATTGAACATACTTGTTAGCATGACATCCAAGGCCTGCCATGATTTGATTTCCTTTGCACGACAGAAGTTGCATTTTTCAAAGCCAATCTTCTGTTGTACATTCTACTTCATTCTAGAAAATGCTTTATCTTTTCTGTTTTCTCACCGTTTTCTCACAATGTACATTCAATACCTATGGATATCGTTCTGAAGTCCAGATTCCACTTTTCACATGAATTCTTACTTGATTTTCCCAAATGAAACACCTCCACAACCAAGTTAGTACAATGGTGTTAGTTTGTTCATTAATGTTTCAGGGCTCTTATCAAATTTTGATTGATCCTACAAATATATTTTTCTCAACAGAGTGCAAACCTCTGGAGAGCTATGTTCATCCTTTTTAAAAATATAACATCTTTACTGAGATTTGACTCATATATTTATATACCATGCAATTCACACATTTCTAGTAGAAAAATCAATGGTCTTCAGTATATTCTCAAAGTCGTACAACCATCAATACAATCAATTTTAGAATGCTGCCATCACCCCAAAAGAAGCCTTGTAGCCATTAGCAGTCTCCCAGCCTTCCCCAGCACTCTCAGTTCTAGCCACCCACTCGTCTCTCTCTGTCTCTATGTTTGCCTATTCTGTATATTTTCTAATAATGTAACCATACAATACGTAGCTTTTTGCGACTGGATTCTTTAACCCAACATCATTTTTTTGAAGTTCATTCATGTTGCAGCATGTATCAATACAGCATTTTATTTTTCTACTTACCAGTTAATGGACATTTGGATCTTTTCCATTTTTGAGCTATTATACATAGTGTTGTTATATACCTAAGTGTAAAATTTCTGGATCATATGATAACTCCAAGTTTAAACCTGTGAGGAACTGCCTCTCCTGCAGTAGAAACATCCCCCTATGGAAGGAGGAAAGCCAAGTGGAGAAAAGAAGACCCAGCCTCCCTACTGCACCTGTTGGAAATTTAGGCTCTAGAACGTGGAGCTTGGGAGAGTGATACTGCTGGTTGCTTCCTCTTCCAGGAAGGTACTGTAGTACCTGACTGATAACTAAAGGCAGAGGAAGTCCCATTTTCTTCACCGCACCAACCAAGAGTAGAGATATCATACTCATGTGTGGAGCTGGGGGAGAAGGAACAGATCATGGATCAAGTGCCACTGACTGTTGCTATTCTTACAAAAATGTAGGTTTTATTGAATAAATATTTTATTTGGTGTATGCCTTTAAGACAATATCTTTTTCATAGTGTAACTAAGGAGGACCCTATTGTCTTTGGTGACCATCTGATATCTGTAATGGTGTTTGTATAGTGGTTTAAAGGGTTTTTCTTATGCTCTTGCTGACCAGGGTTAGGCAAGAAAGGAGAAATGTGTGGGTGGTCCACCCAACCCCTTCAGAGTGCTGTGTGCAGGGATCATGCTAAGTGTCCTGCTCCTGACCCTAGCCCCCTGCTCCTGACCCCTGTGTCCTCCTCTTGACTCCTGGTTTCCTTGTATCCTGTTGTTCAAGCTGCAGGCCTCAGCTTGCAGTAGGAGGTCCAAGGCCTCAGCCTGCTTAAAAGGCTAAAAGCATTTATCAATATGACTTTAAACTATACAAGTTTTTCTTTAGAGCTCTTTTCCATGGAGCCCCTTCTTATGCATCCTTTGTTCTAGGAACAAGAATATTAAGAGAGTCCCAAAGCAAGAGGTGAACTTCATACCCAGCACAGGGAAGGGATCTGTAAAAACAAGAACAACTTTGCAACAATTTGTTATCCTGTATATGATCTCTATGGAAATTACCTCCACCTCTTACACTCTTGAACTTTTACTATAAACTCCCCACCTTCTCTTCCCAGAAGGCTCACAGTTTTAGAAGCATTAGCCCACTATGACCTTTGCCTGTCAAAGAAAAAAGCTGCCTTTTCTATTTCATCCAAAACTCTGTCCTTGAGTCTCAATTTGGTAAGCAGGGTACAGAAGTGGTGTTTGAGCAACAACAGCAGCACTATATACAACAGCCAAGACATGGAAACAACCTAAATGTCCATCCACAGATGACTGGATAAAGAAGATGTGGTGTGTGGGTATGTGTGTATATATAATGGAATATTAGTCAGCCATTGAAAGGAATGAAATAATGTCATTTGCAACAACATAGAGGGACCTAGAGATTATCATCTTAAGTGAAGTAAGTCAGAGATAAACATATATGATATCACTTACATGAGGAACCTAAAAAAAGTTACAAAATTTATTTACAAACCAGAAGTCAACTCATGGACATAGAAAATAAACTATGATTACCAAAGGGAAAGCTGGGGGATAAATTAGGAGTCTGGGATTAACAGATACTACTATATATAAAATCAATAAACAACAAGGACCTACTGTATAGGACAGGGAGCTATATTCAATTTCTTGTAATACACTATAATCAAAAAGAATCTGAAAATATATGTGTGTGTATATATATATGTATGTATATATATATGTACATATATGTGTGTGTGTGTGTGTGTGTATATATGTATATATATATGTACATATATATGTATAACTGCATCACTTTGCTGTATACCTGAAACTAAGATCGTAAATCAACTACACTTATATAAAAAATAAAATTAAAAAAAAAAACTGAACTATTCAAAGCCCACCTGTGGACAAAGATATCTAAGTATGTACTCTTTTGTAATGGATTATTAAAGAAATAAAAATTTTAAAAAAGTACCAGTTAATGGTTGTTTTACTGGGGAGCTAGTGTACAGATCGCCTCATACCTCCATTTTAGAAGTGGATCTTAGTGCTTATCTTTTTTAAAATAATTTTATTTAATTAAAAAAAAAAGTTTTTCCCTTAATGGAAGCACTGGGATTGAACCCAGGACCTCAACCATGCCAAATACGTGCTCTGCCACTGAGCTATAACCCCACTCCAAACTCTAAAGTATTTGCTCATAGCTGGTGCTCAGAAAATCAGTATCTTTAATGAAACACATTTCTTTAGAAGAATACTACAAGAAACCAGTTTAAGTTTAATGTCAGAAAATGTTGGACTATTAAGTGTTTAGAGTTAGCATTTTCACAGCTTACACTTAGTACCCAGCTCCCTCAGGGAAATCTGGATAATTAACCTACAAAACTGTATGATTCATGTTGTTCAGTACGTATGGTACCCAACAAAGTATGTTTTATTAAATTGGACAGTTAATGCTATCTAATGTAGTACACAAAAAGGTTCAATATCTCCTTACTCACCCATCTTCCCAACACTTTCCAAAATGTTCCCAAATTATTAATCTGTTCAATATGATCAGGTTACTGGTAAGGCAGTTGTTATTATATATTGGTCAAGATAACTTTACCTACTTTAACAGATAAAATACAAAATCTCAGTGACTTAACACAGTTCTCACTCTAATAAACTTCAAAATGAATTGTCCTCAGAGATGCATTTTAAAATTTAGGGGGTTCTTTTTTTCTTTAAAACATGGCTTCAAAGATTGCCATTGAAAGAGGAAAGTCATGAAAGATAATGAGTCAAAGGCTTTTTTGAGAGTGGTATTTTTATCCTTTTCATCTGCACTTTAATAGCCAGAATTCAGATGCCTGTCCCCACCAGAATATAAGGTGGAATGGGAATGTAGTTTTGCAGTTTCAGTGTCATCCTATAAATAAAAGGACACATTTGGACATTCAATTTATAGTCTCTGCTCTTCTGACTTCCGTATGTCCATTTCACCCTTTTCCTCCAGGTATTAGTGTGCTAGAGCTGCTGTAACAAAGTACTGCCACAACAGCGATGTACTGTCTCACAGTCTGGAAGTTAGAAGTCTGAGATCAAGTGTTGGTGTAAGAATCAGTCACATGGCCCTCTCCTAGCTTCTGGTAGTTTGCTAGTAGTCTTTGACATTTCTTGGCTTGAGGAAGCATCAGCCCAAAACTTGCCTTCATCTTCACACAGCATTTTCCCTGGGTGAATACCTTTGTGTCCAAATTCCTTTTTTTTTATAAAGGTAACAGTCATTGGATTAGCACCCATCCTAATGACCTCATCATGACCTCATGAATATATGTGCCCATATATTTGCAAGGACTTTGTTTTAAAAATTAATTATTTCTTTGTGACATATTTAAATTAAAAACAAAAACAAAAAAGAAGCCCCAAGAACTGATCAGTAGAAAATCCGTAATTGTGTCTGCGTTAAGTAGATATGGTTTCAATGTTGTTTATTCTTACTAATATTTTCTAAACTACCTACTAGTTTATGTAGCAGAATTTGACTATCTAAATGGACAGCACAGTCATAAACTGATACACATTTCATTTATTAATTATGTGTGTAAATCTGGATGTTACGTTATGATCACTATTGCTGTGTGACAAAGTACCCTCATAACGTAGCACTTCGAAATAACCATGATGTCTCTGGGAATATATTTCAACTGTGGAAGTATGACCTTATAAAGGGGTCTTTTTTTCTTCTTCTTCTAAGTGTATCTGGGAAGAAGGAGAATTTATTTCTTTGATCCCCTTAAACAGGACAGGGAAGTCATTATAATTATTTGTTTTTGAAGGTTTGAAATTCCCTGCATTATCGAGAGTAAAGAAGGTAACATTTTTCAAAGAAAACCTCTGGCTTTTTAAATTTCAGGGC
The DNA here is from genome assembly GCF_048564905.1 of Vicugna pacos. Taxonomy (NCBI): domain Eukaryota; kingdom Metazoa; phylum Chordata; class Mammalia; order Artiodactyla; family Camelidae; genus Vicugna; species Vicugna pacos. The sequence continues at coordinate 32,128,552 of NC_132988.1, forward strand.
CTTTTTAAGGAGTCGGGAGTAGCCATACCCTAAGAAAGCATAGGACTCGTCTACACTGAAAAACTTGAGTAGGACAGGTACAGTGAGTAACTGTTTAGGAAGGGATGCCTTGACTGTGGACACCCTGCACATTCCAAAGAAAGGTTTAACCCTTGAAGGGCTCCTGGAGGTAACCTCTAACAGTTTGGACCATCCTGCCAGCCAAAAGTGTTTTTGTTTTCCTGAAGCCTTGGGCTACAAGGTATCAGTCTGTTCTCTGCAGGGGCTGAAGACTAACTCCCATCAGCCATGCAGATGTTCAACCATGGATAAGTGACCAATTCCTGGTAAAAATCCTGCATACCAAGACTCCCCTGGTTGGCAATATTTGGTACATGTTGTCACACATCATTGCTGGCAGGTTAAGCACTGTCCTTGAGATTCTACCAGAAGAGGGCACGTGGAAGTGTGTCTCTCCTTTAGGGACTCTGCCCTGTGTGCCTTCACCTTTGCTGATTTCAAACTGTATCCTTTTTCTATAATAAGTTGTAACTGTTAGTATAATGATTTTCTGGGTCTTGTAAGTCCTTCCAGTGAATCACTGAATTTGAAGGTGGTCTTGGGGATTTCTGATACAGTAATGCGACAAAATTCAGCATTGCAGAAGATGGCTGGGCTCTGCTGGGGGTGGTATACATGTTTTAGAGAGGTATAACCCTGAATGTGGTGGCCTTAAAAGCTTAGGTAGAAGTATGGTAGCTAACTTTAGCAAAACTGAGTGGGTCAAATTGGCTTAGATAATGGATATTGGCAGTGGAGAGAGACTATAACAAACTAAAGACCAGTGATGTTTACTCCAAATTACTGCACTGTATACAACCACAGAGAGCTAGGAAAGGATAATGCCCTCAAAATAAAACTAAATTGAATTTTTCATTAGCTAGGGATATAGGACCTCAAAGCTGTTATGAAAAATACACATGTTGGAGTTCTGGTCAAGACGGCGGAGTGGTAGGACCACGAACTTCCTCTCCTTGCGACTATAGTGAAACCACAACTGAATGCTAAACAACCATCGAAAAAAGACTGTAACTAGCAAAAAAGATCCTCCACAACTGGAAACATAAAGAGGGTACCACAGCAGGATGGTAGCAGGGGCTTGCTCATGATATAATTGGGCCCCACAACCCCGGAGTTGGCGACCCACAAGCTCAAAATCTGTTAAGTTGCAGAGGCTCTCCCACAGGAGTAAGAGCTCTAAGCCCCACGTCAGGCTCCCCAACTCGGGTCCTGGCATTGGGAAGAGAAGGAGACCCCAGGACATCTGGTTTTGAAGGCCAGAGGGGCTTGGCTCCAGGAGCCTCATGGGACTAGGGGAAACGGAGACTCTATTTGCTTGAGAAATGTACATAGAGACTCACGTGCACCAGGTCCAAGGGCAGAGGCAGTGATTTAATAGGAACCTGGGCTAGACCTGCCTGCTGGATTTGGAGGGTCTCCTGGGGACATGGGGGATGGCTGCAGCTCACTCAGGGGACATAAAAGCTGGTGACAGACATTCCAGGGGTGTTAATCTACATGAGCTTTCCTGGAGGCTGGCATCTTGATTGGATTATTAGCACCAAGACCTAGCCCCACCCAACAGCCTGTAGGGAAGCCTCAGGCCAAACAATATATAGGGTGGGAACACAGTCCCACCCATCAGCAGACTTCCTAAGTCACAAGGCCTCTAGACACAGCCCTACTCACCAGAGGTCCAGGACCAAGCTTTACCCAGCAGTGGGCAGGCACCAGCTCCTCCTGCCAGGAAACCTGCATAAGCCTCTAGTCCAGCCTCATCCAGCAGGGGCAGATACTAGAAATAAGGAAACAATAATCTCAAAGCCTGTGGAAGCAATCCACAAACACATAGGAAGATAGATGATATGAGGCAGCAAAGGAATAGCTCCCAGGCCAAGGCACAAGATAAAATCCCAGAAGAAGAAATAAGTGAGGAGGAGACAGGCAATTTATCTGAGAAAGAGTTTAGAGTAATGATGGCCAAGACATTCAGAGAATTTAAGAGGAGTATAGATGAACAGAGTGAAGTTTTTAGCAAAGAGTTGGAAACTATAAAGAACATCCAAATAGAGCTGAAGAATAAAATCACTGAAATGAACAATACATTAGAAGAAACCAAGAACAGACTAAATGAGGCAGAGGAACGGATCAGTGAGCTAGAAGACAGATTAGTGGAAATCGCTACTTCAGAACAGAAAAAAGAATAAAAAGGAATGAGGTTAGTCTAAGAGAACACTGAGACAACATGAAGTGCTCTAATATTCACACTATAGGAGTCCCAGAAAGAGAAGAGGGAGAGAAAGGACCTGAGAAAATTTTTGGAGAGATAATAACTGAAAATTTCCCCAACTTGGGAAAGGAAACAGTCACCCAAGTCCTGGAAGCCCAGAGAGTACCACACAGAATCAACCCAAAGAGGAACACACCAAGGCACACAGTCACCAAATTGACAACAATTCAGGATAAGGAGAAAATATTAAAACTAGCAAGAGAAAAGCAACTAATAACATGCAAGGGAGCTCCCATAAGGTTATCGGCTGATCTTTTCAGCAGAATCTCTACAGGCCAGAAGGAAGTGGCACGATATATTTAAAGTGATGCAAGGGGGAAACTAACAACCAAGAATACTCTATCCAGCAAGGCTCTCATTCAGACTTGATGGAGAAATCAAAAACTTCACAGATAAACAAAAGCTAGAAGATTTCAGCACCACCAAACCAGCTTTACAACAAACGTTAAAGGACCTTCTCTAGTCATCAAACCATAAGAAAAGAGAACAAAAAGAAGAAAGAGAAAAAAAAAAAAAAAGAGACCTACAAAAGATTGCTTTGGCTATTCGGGGTCTTTTGTGGTTCCTTATAAATTTTGGAATTGTTTGTCCTAGTTCTGTGAGGAATGTCACAAGTATTTTGATGGGGGTTACTTTGGATCTGTGGATTGCTTTGGGTAGTGTGACCATTTTGATAGTGTTGATTCTTCCAATCCAACAGCACAAGAAATCTTTCCATTTCTTTGTGTCATTTTGGTTTTCAGTATATAGGCAACCTCTTTGGTTAAGTTTATTTCTAGGTATTTTGTTGTTTTTGATGTAATGGAAATGTCTCTACCAGTTATAAAATTCTGGTTTTTGAAGTGGAAAAAAAAAGTGAATGAAAGGATGCAAATGGCAAAATAGCCTTCTTTTTAATTGGTGAGTTGTATTCCATTGTGTGTGTGTGTGTGTGTGTATACACACTGTATCTCCATTATCTATTCAACTATTGATATGCACTTAGGATGCTTCCATATCTTGGCAATTATAAATATATATATTTGCTTTTAATAACAGGGTGTATGTATCTTTTTGAGTTAATTCTTATTTTGTGATTGGCTTTATTTTTTGATAACTTTGTAAGTTTAAAAAGCTAAAGCTCTAAACGTTCTTAGAAACAATAAACAGTACATATATGTAAATCGAAAAACGTATGTGCAGTAAAAAAAAATGATCTATCAAGCCATGAAAGACATGGAAGAAACTTAAAAGATATATTACTAAATGAAAGAAGCCAGTCTGAAAAGGCTGCAAACTGTACGATTCCAACCAAATGACATTCTGGTAAAGGCACAGCCACAGAAACAAAAAAAAGATCATGGTTTCTAGGGGTTTGGGGAGAGGGAGGGAGAGAGGAATGAATAGATTGAGCACATGCCATTATGCATTTGTCAAAACCCACAGAATGTACAATATCAAGAGTAAACCTTAATGTACACTATAGACTTTGGTTGATAATAAGGTGCCCATGTTGGTTCTTTGGTGGTACCAAATATGCCACACTGATGAAGGATGTTGAGGGTAGGAAAGTATACATGTGTGGGTGGGGAGGGCTATATGTGAACTCTGTATATTCTGCTCAACTCTGTTGTGAACTTGAAACTGCTCTAAAAGAATAAAGTCTATTAAAAAAAAGAAAAAAAAAGAAAAAATACCCATGCTTCACTTAAACATAAAACAAATTCAAATCAGTTCAGACTGGGTACTCAATATTAGCATTTGTTTTCTTATTTATATAAATATTCTGAATTATTATGGAATTTAATAAAACCTAGTTGACAATATTATTAATATTTTGCTAAATACACAATGCTAAATTTGAAGGTAGTTTGCCATGCATCTCAAGTCATATTGTTCAATAAAATACTTTTATTTACAGGACTATCTCCAAAGGCAGCACATTAAAACAGAAGAAATCCAAACACATAAATATGTTCAGCACAGCATCATAGAAAATATCAAAAATTGAAGTATACCAAATCTTCAAGAGTTGGTTTTGATTAAATACACAATAACAGATTTTCGTGTTTAATATTATTCAGCCATATTTATATACAAACATGGAAAATGAGTAACATAAACTCAAAATACAGAATATGGAATTACATGTCTATTTGATATTTCTTAATATTTCAAATTGTTAAAATACTTAAAAATTATGAAGCCATACAAGTAATGGAGCAAACAGATTTATTTGCAGCAGTGAATTTATTTTAACTAATTTGAGATGGGGCAACATCAGAGATGGCATAAAGCACATATTTCTCAGACACCTATTTAATCCTTGTAGTTCCTTGTGAATTCACACACACACACACACACACACACACACACACACACAGTCATAACACTAAAAAAAATTCAACAGTAAAGTGTAACATTGTCCTGCAAGAGAGAGAAAGTCCCTTGTTAGTGAGAATGATGTTTCACTCCCACCTTGTACAGTAGGAGCTCGGGTAGCAAGGCGAGCCCAGGAGCAGAGAGCATGGCCATTCCCACCGTGCCTTGCTCTATCTTAATGTGTATTGTATTTAATGACTGAATAACAGTAGTAGCTTCTCCCAAACTTTCCTGTCTTACTCATTAGATAGCATTCAGACTTAATGAAAACATTTCCCCAGAAGACAAAGAGTAACATAAACAATTTATCATCATTCCCACTGGTCAAACATAAACGTTTTCTGAATTGGAGATGGAGTTTTGCCATGGCTTAGTGGAATTTACTATATGGCAAAGGCTGTGCAATTTTAGAGCTGAATAATTGTTTTGTGGCACAGTAGAAATATTTATTTTGGATGGAGAGTAGTTTTCAGGGAAAAAAATGCTGAACAAGGGGAATAAGTGCTGGTTTACAGGATTGGATGTTAGCAGAAAAGAGAATAAATTCTGTAAAGTAAACCAATTTTACTCCTAAGATATAGAGGCATAAACATAAAAGGCCAGGAGTGGAACATTCTCAATGTCCACTCTCCATCCATTCACCTGAGTTCGCGGCTCTTCTTCCAGCCATCTTTCTCACTTGTATGCATAAATAATATAATTTAGCTACTGTTATTGTTAAGAAAGTAGAAATAATCTTCTACATATTGGTGTTCATTTTATTTTTTTCTTTTCACAATTGAACATACCATGTGCATATTTACATAACATTCAATATATATCTCCTCTTTCTCTTTCATGGCTGCTCTGTATTCATTTTTATGGATTTATCATAGTTTATTCCCTCACTGATGGAAAAGTAAGTGGTGTCTATTGCTAGTTCAAGGCTTCCGTGAACATCTGTACTATGATGTAATTTCTGTAAAACAGCTTTCTGTGCACAATTAAAATTTAATGTCCACTGGCAAATTATTCCCCGGAAGACTGTTACCAAATTTTATGCTAACTGTGAATATGTGAATGCCTAGTCTCCTTTGTATTCTAAGAGAATGTTAGAAATCTTTAAATTGCTTTCTGGCCTAATGGGTGAAATTATGTGAATGAAGTATATCAATATGAAATTTGGTATTGCAGGAACAGAAAAGTGTGTCTGGTTGCAACAATATCCAAATGATATTTAATTTTGTTTACCCAATAAATGATAGGTAGAAAGAAAAAAAGAAAGATAAGCAAAATTATTGAGTGTATACATATATATATGTATATATATTCCTAACAAATATCTTGTAAAATTAGCTGTATTTGCCAATGGGATAACACAAAATGTTGGTTTATAAATTGGGTCTCTTTGACGATATGAAGTCAGGCTGACATGATAAAATGATGAAAATTTTTTTTTTTAAGTTGAACTATTTAACTTATTTTAATTTGAATTATTTGACTAACATACTTGGTCATACTGACTACCTGTAACTGAAGATTGTTCAAGGGACAGACATGGGCTAAAACACTGCTGTTCAGCTTAGCATCATTACTCATGCTAAGCTAGAATATGCACAAACACAAAATGGTGGCAATATGAATTAAGTGAAATCTGCAAGTAACTTGTTTTTCAACAAAATTCACTTATTATTTTCCTAAATACCAAATTGTTTGGCTTCGAGTTAACCAACACCCCATTCTCTCAAGCCAACATTATATTCTGGCAAACATCAAAATCTGTGGATGGAATGGTAAACAAAGTTTAATTATCTATTTATTTATTTACCAAGCATTTTCTCCTTCTTTTTATGCCTTAATCCATGTTTCATTGCAAACTAGAATAATAACATGAGGCTTATTACAAAATTCACATCTGGAGAAATTTCTAACAGAAATCAAATCTTTTGTTCAAATTTATTTGTACTTGGAAAACAGGCCTGCATTTAAGAGAAATGCAGCTAAAATGATTATTGAAATTGTTGAAAATGATTTTGTATAACTAATGGAAACTAAAACAGCAACATTTTAATGATTTAAGTGCAAAATAACTAGAAACAGACAATTTCTATTTTCCTTTAAAGATTTTGTTTTGTTTTGTTTTAAATCAAGAGACCAGTGTTCAGCAAAATATAGTTTAGCTTCTATTGAAATGTAGGCAAATATAGGACCTTTCTTCTATTTATCTTAAAACAATTTTCAAGAACATGTTATCTTCTTGAGCTTTACTGTTTCGGAGTAAAACAAAAGATAAATGGATATCCCTTCCTCTCAGATGCAAGAAGGGACCATTTTTTCCCTTCTTGCATCTAACACATGAAGCATTAAATCACAAGTAATTCTGTAATTCTGGCAGCATTCTTTATGCAGAATATACACGCTTGGTTTATTTGTAACTTTTTACAGGGATCTATACATACAGTGACATTAAATACATCTCTTTCCCTCTCTCTTCTTTTCTTTCTTCTTTCTTTCTAAATATTACTACCCTACCTACTTTATCCTTTGGTGGATTGGAGTTTTCGTCCACAGCAAAAAATAACTGTTAGTGGACACTTTCATGGAAACTATCCCCCTAAGCAGTTTCATCTTAAGCAATGTATCATTAATCATTAGACTAAAACAGCCTGGGTCATCAAAAATAAGTGATATGAAAGTACTATATACTTATAAAGATCTTAAAACTTGAGTTCTTGATTTATATTTTCTATCTGTCTCTAAAATATAATTGGAAGCCACATTATTCTTACATCTTTAGTTTCCCAAGATTTTCTTTTTTCTGAACTCTTTTTGTTTGTTTGTTTTGTTCTTTGTTTTTGATTTTTGCTTTATTGGAGGGAATTTCATACTAAACCGTTCATCCTTTTTTTTTTTTAATGCATCTATTCCAGTTTGATTTTTGCTGGATGAACTCCCAAAGGGATATGCAATGAGGAGGCAATGATTTTTGAATTTTTATTTTTGAAAACAGAACAAAAACTTTTCTTTACATGAACTTGAAGATAAGGCCCCAAGACCCAAGATATAAAATGAAGGCAGAACTATTCACGGTGAACAGTGTTCCATATATCATACGTTCTCTTGGTTTCTCCCCTTACCCTGCTTCCTTTGGCATTCATGAAATAGGTCTGCAGAACCTTAGGATCACTGGGGACACAGTTCAAGAGACTTACCTCTAGCAGTTCAGCACATTAAATACCAACCCCATAAATATCATCCTATAGATGCTGTAAACTTTCCGTAACTGTCCAGCTTCCATAGCTACCCATCATATACCCATGAGCCTCTCTAGATTTTTAATCATTGGCTTGATCAGATAAAGACAAATATTTTCCTTATGTAGGATAGAAATTTTAAAAGTCACCATTACCAACACCATTCATTTATGAATGATATTCACATTTTAAAATAATTATTTTATATGGCAAATGAAAATAAGAACTTTGATGTTTACATGAGAAAGCTTTGGCTCCCAAAGAACTCTACAAAGTTCCTTGTACTTAAGCAGAATGTTTTCCTCAGTGAATCCTGCCATAAACCATTTATTCTTAAATAATATTTTTTGTAGCATTTTGGGTTTACTGACGCATTAGAGAAAGGATAAACTAAGGAACAATACCTAAGTTGTCTCCATTTGTTTATACCCTCTCAGGGATTCATTTAAGAGGATAATAAGTCTAGGGTACTGACCTCGTGGTAAATGTTAGATTGCTGATAGCGAATGAAGCAGCCTAAAAACTACTCTTGGAAAAAATGCTTTATTTCTTAAAAAATAACATAAAAAATTCATGACCAACATGAGCCAAGGTACCAGAAATATGTGATTGTTCATTTAAAGTTAATACAAGGTGATTATAATATCAAAGTGTAAGGCTTTCACTGATACAGCACATGGAACAAATAATTGTTCATTTAATCAGTACATGTAAAAATATGGGCATCATTTAAAAAATCACTTTGTGTGAAACAAATTTCTTTTTTAATCAAAGAAGTTTTACTTTTATGTAGCCAAAAATCATTATCTGTTTTCCACTTGATTTCTTCCATTTTGTTTTCCACAATTAAATGGAAAAGCTAAAGAGAAAAATAGGAGAAAGTATTCTGCCTTCAGTTCAGTTGAAGATACAATTAAAGACCCCCATTCTGGAACAATATAATTCCTTGTTTAAGCAATAGGTACAAACTTTACTTTTAAATTGACATTCTTATAAATTATTTCATTTTACAGATGCCTATCTGCTCGTATAATAGCCAGTTCTGGTCCATCATCCCTTGTACACGATCCCTTGGACATCTCAGCCATGCATTATAGTCTAAGGGCAAAAACTGACTCTGCACCATGGGCCTTCCAAAATAAGCACAGCTGCAGTCTTTGTATCTTTAGTAGGCTCCCTCCCAATACTGCACAGCAGTCAGAGGTGTTCAGTTATTCCAAATTTAAAGTCAAAAAGATCAGCTTTCTGAGAAGCCACAGGAATTGCTCCTCCAGTCTAAGAGTTATAACAAAGCATGCACATCTCTGTGGAGGAGCAGATTCCTAGCTGACTGAGTTATCAGAAGCATTTCACTGAAGCATACAAACCAAGCTGGGTTCATGCCAGTGGATTCACCTTAGGTTGGTCAACTAAGCAGATAACATACATCTTCCTCTGAAGTGTTTAGTGCTAATGCTTACAGTCATGGGACACAGGGCCCCACTCTGTCAGGATGTAAAATGTGCCATGCTAAATGACCTTATATACAATCGTCAGGGTTGTAAAGTGCTTAGAAATTTATTAGACTGTTATGTTTCAGCACAGGAGTATACTGTATCAAGATAATTAAAAATATTGTTGTAAACCACACATTGTTCTAATAGAAACTACTTACGGCTAATCAGAGGACCCAGAATAACCTAACATTATATACTAACCTATGCTTCTATTTTCCTGCCTTGAGCTTGGTCAGCACACACTTCAATACTGCAGAATCTATTGTAAAATTCTGAGAAAATTGTGACTTTATATAAATAAGATAATGTTATGGACACTAATATTTCAGTCTCCATTAAAATGTATTTTTTTTAACAAACATTATTTTTTCTCTCTTTATCTATATAATTTTCCAAATACTCCTGCCTTTAGAATCCTAAAGGCAAACAGTATATATACCCACTTAGAAAAAGCAATCTGTATCTATATAAGGCAAAGATGTGTATATTATATATCATATACATCTATCCATGTACATATGCATAGATCTATCTATCCACATTTTTCTAAAGTGTTGCAGCTCTCTATCCCCACTGCCTTGACCTCCTGCCTATAACTGATATCAGGCAGATAATTAGAAAACATTATTCTTTGGTGGTCTTTGACTTCACCAATTGTGAATTTAAAAAAAAAAAGAAAAAATCCACTGAAATTAAACAATCATTATGCCTCTTCCCCAGGACCACTTTACATACTCACATTACATTTTTGGTTCCTGATAACATTTAGGTAAAGGAAAGAGGACAGAGAAAACTTACTTGGGATTAAGTGTATTCATTCCAGGAGAGAGAATGCAAACAAAGACAATAAATTCTGGGAAGTTACTGCAGGTCAGTCTGAAGAAAGAGGAGTTACTTTGGACCAGATAGGGAATGGTGTCTTTCCCATATGGATTAGAGGACAAGATTGGTCTGAAGTACGACACAACACAGCAGACAGGGCAGGAGAATGCTGTGAAATCGTTTAGACTTTATCCACCCACTCAGGGTACTAAACCGAAGCTGGCCTTACTGGTCAGAAACAATACCAGACAGGATTAAGGGAGAAGAACCAAGGTCTTCAAGTCCTGGTGAGCTGGCCAGACATGTCAATTTGTGGTTCAGACTCCAGCTACCTTCAGAGAAGAGAATCTGTATGTAAACTTATCTGTGTCTGGATTCCATATTTTATATTTCTTCATTTTCCCCTTCTTAATAAATTTACTTTGGAATGTTTGTCCACATTAAGCCAAGACATCTGAGGAAAGAGAGTGCCTTTAGAGACTAACTGTGGTACCAGACATGAAATACAACTATCAAAAAGAAAAGAGACTTGGCAAAGCTGTGATATTTCATTCTGGCAAAACTCTGGAACCTGAACAATTACGACCACCTCTGATAACCCCTCTCTTCACACATGACAATTCACAGTGAAAATAAACTAGAAAAATGACTAAGCTTCTTATTTTTCAGAGGCAGATTCACAATATATACTAGATACTAATGTTACTATATAGATTCTTGCAAAAAAATTGCATGTAATCAAATGTGCCTATTCTTCATAAAGAATAGTGCCAAGTTACAGAATTACTTGTGATATAGGCCTTACATGTCACATGCAAGAAGAGAAAAATATTTTAAACATAATTTTTCATTTTGTATACACATATAAAAGAGAGGGGAAGCCCTTAAGCATTGCTAAAATAACATGGTGGCATTTTTAAGACTTTAGATAATTTGAGGAAGAAAATGCTTTTATTCGGAAATAATTTAAGTCATTATTTGTAGAGTGTTTTTCTACAAAATGAGACTTTTGGTAAAAGGGCAAAAAAAGAGAATCATGAAAGATAGCTTTGTTAACTGTCAGTGATATGTGTCTGTTATTCTTCTGCCTTGCAGGCTCATAAAGTACAAACCAGTTGCTTTAGAGACAGGGTTGCTATTAGCTCTCTGTAGACATTAATGCACTGCAGGGACTTTCTACCACAAAAAAAAAAAAAAAAGCTCTTAAGAATCTGGAGTCGTCCAAGCCACCCAGAGTGAGTGTTTCCTGGCACCCGAGGTGTTATGATTGCTATGGTCCTGTCACATGATGCTGTTTTCCCAAGTAAATGCAGTTTTTTTTTTTTTAATGCCATAAAGAACTCTGCCCAAATGCTTCAGCTACCAGCCAAGGCTTTCCCCCACCCCAGCTTGAGAAAGAGAGCATCTGCCTTTAAATAACAAAATAAAATCTTTCACAACCTCAAAATTAATTTTCAAAAAAGCCAATTGCAACCAGACATTAACATTACGGATGTAATAGAATTCGCAATTAACAAAACAGGTAGTAACTTTTTCTATAGACTCAGTTTCACCATTAGATAGATATTTGGTGGGCAGGAGGCAAACGAGGGGCAAATAGCACCCCCCCACACCATATTTCAGCTACTGCCCCTTGGACTAGTATGAGAGGGGACAGAGAGCTGGCAGAATGAAGAAAGGAAGAGGATTTGGAAAATCCTTAGCCCTGCCCCAGGATTAATTAGAAATTCAGAGAGTATTGCCCAATAATCTTTTTTTTAATAAGTGCTCCAGTGATTCTGATACACACTGAAACGTAATAAGCTCTGCTCCACCTAAACCACCATTTTTTTAAACAAAGAGGTTTTACTTATTTATTCATTTGTTTGTTTGTTTTAAAATCTAAGTCTAGAGCATGTTCTCAGAGTGAGTTGGGTTTGTTTTAGAACATCTGGGTCCGGCCTTAGCAGTACTCATGTGGCATTTGGTAATGGAGGGTGCATTTCTTCCATCCTCCTAATCCATTAACTATCCATTCCCAACCAGGACAGTGGTTTTTTCCCCTGTTTCAAAGCTTGCACCCCCTAGTGGAACTTCAGGAGATTGATGTTTCAAATCTTACAGATACTTCCAAGTCTCAGTTCATTTGCAGAGCCCAAATAACTAATACAACCATCAGAATGATAAAAGTAAAAGTATATTTTATTTCATATTACCAATATCTGCCACTTATGTGCAATTTAAGTAAGGAGACACACTTTTAAACTTTTTGTATGGTGTCCAGCTCAGAAATGATTTAACCTTATGTTCTATTTACTGTCTTTAACTGTGATTGCATTCCTTATTTGCTTATGTAATATTAAACATAAACGTTTTAAAAATGTGAGGATATTTTTGGCCACATCGTTTCTCTTCTTTATTTTTTATTAGTGCATACTTTCACATTTAAAAAATAGGGAAAGGGTTCCAGGTGGCAGCATAGGGAGATCCTGAAGTCACCTCCTTCCATGGACACAACAAATCCACACCACGGGGTAAAAGGACAGCACTGAGATAAATAGGCAAGGCAGAGATACAGTCTCATCAAGGAAAAAAAATCACACCCAAGCTATGGTGACCCACAATTGGGAGTGGTCACAAAGGTATGGAACTTTTCCCTGAGAAGCAAGGAATCTGAGCTCCACACCAGGCACCCCAACACTTAGATCCTGAGCTCCCCAAACACCTGGCTTTGAAACCAACAGGGGCTACATCCCCAAAACCACAGAACTGCAGGGAATGGAAAACCAACTGACTTTTACTTAAAGAGCTCACACACAGACTCACCAGCACAAAAACACTAGACTGGAAAGCACATGGGCCGCTGGTGAAGGGGACCCACCTACTGACACTGAAACATCTGCTGGAGAGGCAGAAGTTGGATGGTCAAAGACTGTCAGCAAGCTCCAGACCCTGGGAGAGGCACATAGGACGTCCTCCCTTACAGCTCTCAGGAAGAACCAACACTTTCAGCCCCTTGATCTCAGGCTGCTAGCCTCTAGAATTGTGAGATAATAAACTTCTGTTGTTTAAACCACTTAATTTGTGGTGCTTTGTTACGGAAGCTTTAGCAAACTAACAAAACTAGTATGAAACACAAGAATTACTTACAGTATTGCCATTCAAAGCTGCATGCTTCTGCCTTTCCCCTAGCATTAATACCAGTTTCACATAGCTGCCACTTCCTCATAGCTCTCTTTTCCAAATTAAAGCCTCTTGCAGGGGCACCTTATTGGAGAATCTTGGGTCATGAGCCTGTGCGTGTATGAGAGACTGCAAGAGATACATTTCACTTCTTGGAGTCAATTACTCAAAGTATATAAATGTGGGAAGATCATTCAAAATGTGTCAAGGATCCATAAATGTAAACAGTCAACATAATAAATATACACATAGGTATGAATATAACTTTTTTTTCATGACTTAATTTCTTCTCTAATCAATTTTTTTCAAAGACACAGAATCATTATCTTAGTAGTTCAGGGTTTACTTCCTTCTCTTTCAGATCGCTACAATTTTTAGGGATTTATGTGTTACATCGTCAAATTTGGAAGGAATAGAAGACTGTTACACATTAATCTGTGTCCAGATTGGGTCTCTCTGTTGCTATGCCCATCTAATTTTCCTAAACGAAAGAAAGGTTAAAAAGTCCTTTGGTTCTCTGTGACTTAACCTTGCAGCTCAGAAAAACAAACAAAACAAACAAACAAAAAAAACACTCACCTGTTTTGCATCCTGTACCTGTATTAGGCTTGTTTCATTGATGCCATACACAATACTTTTACCCTATTCATCTGCTGGGGACAGGGATTCATCAAGCCCTCATTCAGTCCTAACTGTCCTCACATGTACAGACCTATCTTGGGTTTCTTCCCTTGCCCCATCCTTCCACCCTCACATCAGAATCATGCTCTGTAGGGCAGGAAGCAAAATGGTCACATGTCAACATCTAACCATCTTGTTTCCATCAGTCTTTTTTATTTCCTCTCTGTGGCCAGAGGCTGTGAAAATACCCTCTAACTGGTTATCTACTCTTTAATTTTTTTTTTTTTCAGAATGAACTTCATACTGTTTCCTTCGAGATTAGTCTTTGGAAACACAAAAGTTAAGAACTTGATCTAATTCTTTGCTTTTCTGCTATAACACACCTTATCTGAAGTACTGAACTTAACCCAAATGTAGAAGTATTGGTGCTTAGAAAATAGTACAAGATTTTGAGGGGCAGAGGAGGACCACTTCTCACTCACTCCTGATGTTTTCTTCCATGTGGAGCAATATCCACTGGTGTGAAACCCTTGACCTCATCGTCCCTCTTAGTCAGTCCCATTTAACTAAATTAGAAGTTTGGCATAATACATTTGGAAGAATAGACTGACAAGGTTTGGCTCAATTCTTTCTTTCTTGGGAGAAGAATCTGCTTGCTGAGAATATATACTCTTTTTCTGATTTTCAACATGAAGCAAAGGGTTTGCTTTCAGAAGAGAGGTCTGGGATCATTCAGCAGAGTCTGCTATTGGATGGGTGCATTTGTTGAAGTCTGTGGTTCATTACAAATAGTGTAAACATATGTCTTGGTTTGTCTGGATGTTCTCAATTTATGCTCAATGTAATTAATAACATTGCTCCTTTTCTCTTTCCTGGTTGAGATACTAAATAATGTAGTTACCTTAATTATAAGGAAGTCTGCTCTCCTAAAGATAAAGGCACACCCGCTAGCATTACACTTATCTTTTATTTAGGAATAAAGATGATGTTTCGATCTTCCATTTCACTCTTTTGTATTAATTCTCCATTGATACAGAACTCAAGGAAAGAGAGTGTTTGTTTGTTTATTCATTCATTCATTCAATTACTTTTCTTCCTTGATCTCAAGCTGAATTAGCAGAGAATAACCACAAGGAGAAAGTTACAGTTATTGCTATTTGAGCATTCAGAAGAAAAATCCATTATTTTAGGGTCAAAAAAGTCTTAATTGATTTTGTGATTGATTTTCTTTACTTGAAGTATAACCATTGTTCTACTGATTCTCTGTGATGCTCATTACTGATTATAATTGTTTTGAAAGAGAAGCTCCATTTGTAGAACTTTATTAAGCTTATTTAATTAAGGTTATATTCATTAGAAAATTAAAGTTAAATGTCTTATTGTGTAAACACCACAGCATTATTTCTTACAGAAATTCTAGCACTTCTGAAATAAAAAAGGAATCAATATATTATGAAGAAAAATTTTTCCAGCAGAATTCTTACTTCTCAAATGGTAACTTTATCAACATATACTTTACCTCGAATAGGAATTAATTATAATGGGAAAAGGCAATTAGAATCGTAACTAATGCTTTGTAAACTCCAAAGTATAGATGCTTGTCTACTTGTGTATTTACTAAACTCCATGCGCTGTTCTAGGTGATGTGGCCTGTCAGTTAAATAAACATAGAAGGCCCAACCCTCCTGTATGTTGTGTTTGAGTTTTAGGGGCTTATAGAGACAGGATCCAAATGGCCAAAAGTTTTGACAGTCTTGTGTCTGCCGTTTTTCCAATCATTTCAGAAACACAGCATAACAGTCATAGTAAAAATACGTATCTATAAGCGACAACTTAAGGAGTCATTCCCATTTTGGTTAAGTATAGGTGGAATAAGTCATGAATTTGTATAATTATATGAACTTGGTATAATAACTAAAAGTTATGCAAGATTTCCTGAAAATGTGACATGTGTGTCAGTGAAGTAAAACCTCTAGACTCTCAAACATGCAAAAACAGGGCCTAATATCTAAACAATAAAGTAATAGGTGAAAAGAAAAATAGTTTTGACATTTTACTTGGCATATTGTATACAAACAACAAAATAGTGGAGTAAATCCTTCAGAGAATTTTGCATTGAACTCTGCTTTGCTACTCCCTGGCACAATAGTGAAGTCGACTTTTAGTATATTATTATTGCCTTTTGTTTAAAAAAAAAAGGAATTTCATTATGTTGAAACTGAGTAACAAGGCACCAAATAATGGCCACTTTTCAGTTAGCAATGACTAATCACTATATGTGTGAAAATTATTTTCCACATAACCAACTTCTGGGAGAGAAAAGAGGCCAAAATATAAAATGATTCCCAAACATTAAAAAAAAAATCAAAAGATATTTTCTTCCCATAAAACCCTGTTTAGTGAAGTTTTTCCATCAAATGCTTTGCCTGACATTAAATCTCAGAACAAATAATAGTCCAGGGGAATTCATTTATATTTTCTTCCAAGGAGAAAATAGTTTTCATGTCTAAAAACATTTATTCCCTTACCATGACTGTATTTACTCTAAAGAAGGTTCACCAAATGATGGAGTGCTTACCTTCCCACTCTTAAGGATACGAGTGATTTTTCAGTTGGTACTGTATATGTAGGAAACAATCCAAAAGAGCTAATTTTGAAATTTTCATCTCTCTTCTGTGTTGTGAAAACCAGCCCACAGTTGTCATTTGTTGTTGTGGAATGTAATATATGACCTTGCATGGCAGTAGATCTAATAAATCTATTTCTCATGGAAAAAGAAAAGTGATCTGGGGAAAAACTCTTCATTATTAACAATAATTTAAATCACAGATTTTCAAATCCTACCCACACATTATTTGAATTCCATGTTTCACTTTCACTAATTCAGTTACCGTATTTCATAAGATAATTTTTGAAAGAATAATTTAGTGGATATTAAAATTGCTACACTGATAATTCCTAGAAATCAGTATCATATTAACAGATAGAAAAACAGCAATAACAGGGTGCTATATATATGATGATAACAGAACTTCTGACCTATTATTACATATTGCTGATATGAATGATAGGTGTTTGAAATATATTTGTTCTTAAATAATAATAATCTGAAAGATTAGCTTCTATTCATGAAAGAGTTTACCTGGGGAAATATTTAAGCTAGCACTTCAATTAGCATTGTCTCTTCAAAGCATATCTTGAAAGCTACTCTTCTTAATAGTCCAAAAGTTCCCAGTTTTATGCACACTCAGAATGAAACCTTACAGATTTTATTAACTAAAAAATCTAGGCATGTGCACATGCATATGCATACACATACATTCTACAATCCAAATATGACAAATGAAAACTATCCATATGTTATCCGTAGCTGTCAAGAATTGTGAAGGTCTAAGATTTTATGCTATTTACAAGTAAACAAGTTAGGCTGGTAGAGTTCCATGGATGTTGGTAGAAGACACAAGACTTTTGGGTCAGAGACAAAAGAAAAAACATGGAGTCCTCCACATATAGCCAGATATGATACTGAATATGTTATGTCTGCCAAAATGACAAGTTCAGGCACTAATGGTGACAATTTGAGTGGTGTAGCCTTGAGCAGCAGCTTACTTCTAGTTTGACGAACTACACAATGACCCTCTACTCTGAGCATCTGCATAAGTGACCTAGATGGATTGATAAGCAGCCACTGGCAACAAACTGAGAGCCAGTAAAATACAACAGCGTTCATCGAAGGACTGGCCAGAGCTATGAGAATGGCCTTGAATTCTGCCCACTAGGCAGAGTGACCTCATCTGCTTTTGGCTATACATAGCTGATTCTAAGGTTGAACAGCCTTACTAGCCTCACGGACAACAGTGTGTTTCAGCTAAGATTAATCATCACTAAATCTAGCCCAGGCACTTCAGGGAGACTTGGTGAACTGAAGACCCCAGTGAACCTGCAGCTTTGCTCCAGGTGGCAGAGTAGAGGATTATTCATAATTTTTCACTTAATTCCAAGATATCACTGGGGCTAGGCAGGTTGTATTTCTGAAAATGCCATTTCCAATGGCCAATGGCAAGATTTCTTTTTTTTATGGATGAATGTGTGTGCGTGTTACACAAACACACACAAACACACACCCCTACTTTACCCATTCATCTACTGATGGTTACTTTCATATCTTGGATATTGTAAATAATGCTGCAATAAACTTTAGGGTACATACATTTTCAAATTAGTGTTTTCATTAATTAGTGTTTCCAGTAAGACCTTTGGTTCTTTCTACCTTGTTAGTTATTGAATACAAGTTGCTATTTTCCAACATGGGAATAACAGGTTAAGAGAGTCACAAAGCCCCCTTGATCAGGCATTCAGTTTTGACAAGTTTCTAGTACAATCTAATAGCTGCTTTCAAAGCAAGTATACTTGAGAGCCATGTTAGGGAGGCAATAAATCCAAAACCCTAGAGAGTGCCTCTTGGAGTAAGCTCCTTCCTTTTGCTCGAGACTTCTCTGAGCAAGACTATCAGTCAGAGGCTTGTAGTCCAAAAAAGGTCACTTATGTTGGGGCACCACGAAGACAAAGAGCATATCACAACTAGATGGACAGGTTCCAAACAGCATATTAGTTTGAAAAGATGCTTCTTGGTGGGTCAACCAATATAAAAGATCAAGAAGGATGCATTAATGAGGCACGCTTTGTCTCCAGTACCCCAAAACTCCAATAAAGTACTGGGCCTTATTTTTGCTATTCAGAAAGTTGTCCAAAAACATAACTTGTTTTTCCTGACTGCCAGCAGAGTGAAGCATTATGAATGTGTCCATGTAGCCCCAGAAACTTTACTTGGTGAACAGCCATCTGGATTATGTAAGTGTTTATCTGTCATTCCTGCTGGCAATGGTGTGATTACATCATTCTCAGGACCACTGAAGCTGTGATTTGCCAAGGCAGTTCAGAAGATGACCGAGGGAACATCAAATAGAGTTAAAGCTTTATACATCAAGTGTAGAAGCAGTCACACCAAATTCTGACCTACCAGCTGGTAGTAAATGGCAGATGATTATGTCCCATTAATAGTTTTCCAATGTTGGACATTGTCAGTCAGGGAAATGCTGCATGGTACTTATGTGATGGAGAAATACAAGCATATAGCACGTCAGTTCCTATAACATATTCAGATATAAGTGCAATAAGAGTACACTGAATTAGTCCAATAGAAGCTTGTAAGTCCCACCTATAAGATCATGTTTATCTCGCTTTCCCACTAGTAATCCTGCCCAATCTGCATGGACTAAAATCATGCATCTATCCCCTACCACACCCCACCCCACCCCATGGGCGCCTACTGGAAAGAGCCTTGCAAGTGGGAATTATTCACATCCCCTGAGGTCTTTAGCATACACCATGCATGTGCAAAATCTGCCCTCTCCCTCGTAGAGAGGGAGAACTTGCAGTCACAGCTAATCCTCTTTTACCTTAAAGTAACTGAGGTCATGTTGTATGAGGAGTGAGAGATACCAGGCATGGAGGAAGTGAGTGACTTTAACTGCAAGCCAGATGAATAATATGCCTGATGAATATATTTTGTTTTTTGAGCACAGAAGTCGCTTCTGACAACTCAATTAAAGTTACTTCCAATGTCTCTGGTCCACCCAATGCCCTATATTAGGTGATGAGGTAATTAGTCCCTACACCATCTATTTCAGTTTGGGGGATTTCTTGATGTAACAGGTACAGCCACATTCCTTTCCTAAGGGAACCATAGGCCTTGAACTCACTGGCTGGCTGACTCAGCCGTCATTATAACTCACATGGCAACATTTTATAAAGAAGTCCATCTTTACCAATGGTATAAACCACCCCAGTGTCATGATAACAACTCTTAAATCTATATTGAGTTTCATCTCAATGGGTAAGAGAATTCTTTTATGCTCAGGGAAATTCCACAGAGAGGGCAAAAGCTCCCTTAAATAAGCTGAAACTCACTGCAATAAAACTTTGAGATCTTTTATTGATATCTTCAAATCTATCTAAAGTTGGCAAAGTAAACTCCAGAAGGAGCTAAGATGAAGATCTAAGATAGCCCAGCTGTTGCCATCTTCCTTGACAAGCATTACAGAACACATTTCATCTTCCAAGAGAACCAAAGAACTCACAATTGGTTGGGTTTCTGCCCATAGCACTAGTGAATTTTCCTCCCTTATCACTCAGCATAGGAGCTTATCTCTTTATTGTCTGAAAGTGAGAGAAACCTGGCCAGCTCGATGAATCTTAGCATTTGTTGTTGCAACAGGGTGATCGTCAAGGAATCCTCCTGCCTGAAGGGTATTTAGCAACAATATATTATTCAGCAAAGTATCTCTGAAACTATTTTCCAGTACTCAGCCTATAATAACTCAATTCTTCCTCAGTAACAGGCAAAAGAGTAGAGGATTATTTATCGCCCAATTAGCCTTATGGTATGGTCAAAACATTTGCTATTTATTCTGATGGTCTTCCTACAAATCTTGTTAACTGGTCCATAACAATCTTATCCTTCCTTACCAGAAAGCTATCAGCATCCTATCCTCATTGCCATCACTATTGTTATCAACTGGATGCATCCCTGCAAAATTCATGTGTTGAAATATGAATTCCCATTGTGATAGTACTAGGAGTTGGGCCTTTGGGAAGTAACTAGGTCACTGTTTTCATGAAAGAGACATCAGAGAGTTACCTCACTCTTTATACCATGTAAGGACACAGCAAGAAGATGGCCATCTATGAACCAAGAAGTAGGCCCTCACCAGACAAGGGATCTGCTGGTCCCTTGATCCTGGACTCTCCAAGCTTTAGAACTATGAAAAATAAATGTCTGTTGTTTAAAACTTCCAGTTTATGTTACTTTTGTTATAGTAGCACAAACTGTCAAGTATGGTGAAGGGTCTGCCATATTACCCTACTTGCAAACTAACAAGTTTATGAATGCTTTCAGAAGACCTCGGATTCCTGGTTCAGAGCATAATAAGTAACATAAGCACCTACAAATTTTTGAATTTTCATCAGTTTCCTGATGAAAGGTCCCATGGGATAGTTCAGAAAAACTCAGATGGATGCATGCGCGTGCAATGGGTTGCATTAAAGGAGAGGAATCTTGAGCTAAGAGAACACTAATATTTATAATGGGCAGTAAGCTTACTCTTTGATCTGGAAGGAGACATTATGAAAGCTGTTCCTTTTACAAATATCCTTTCAAAGATAATCCAAAACAAAATGCTGTTAATGCTTCTTCTCATACGTTGTGCAGAAATGTGAAGGCTCCATGAAGAAATGTTTCCCCATTATGGTAGCTGGGTTTCTGATGGGGCTAGCTTTCATAATTATGGGATTCACACTCAGCAGTTTATCATGCCAGAGCACTCTTAGTACCTCATTTGTGTGTTCTGCTCCTTTAATTACGTGAATTAAGTCCTCACAAGCAGCACATTTCTATAAACAGTAAGATAAGACTTGAAAGTGACTTTTTTTTTTTCCTTAGGACACTACATTCAAACAAGTTGACCTAGAAAGAAAATGCTTAAGATGAGTGTAAACAAATGTGTTACAGTATCTCCTTAGGCTCTCTTTTTACAATGTGTCTTCACTTTCTCTTAATATCCAAATCTTCATAAATCTGCCTACTTTATTAGCATGCCAGTCATTGCCTTCTCTGTATGTATTATGCTTATTTTACCACTTGGCCTTATATAAACATATCTCCTTCAATTGTTTATTTATTATTCTCTAGTTTAGAACCAGTTAGGAAAGAGACTTTATCTTCTTCATGGTCTTGTTTTGATAATGATGGTAGGTAATAAGTTCAGTTCTGGGCCTTGTTAGGTGCTTAATACATGTTATTTTATTTCAGTTCACTTAAATATAGCCTATAGCCGCCTGGTGAACGTGAGAAGTAAATGGTTTAACGGGCTTATTTATAAAGTTATTTAACATTATCTTGTTTTCTTTCATTTCTCTTGAGATTGTGTGTTTGTGTTTGTGTGTGCTTGTATACTCTGTCAGTAATTTCTTCCATGACATCAAACTAAACTGAATTTGAGAAAAAAATATTAAAGAATACGTGCTTTAAATATATCATTCTCATATTCAGTTTCTTAGCATCTATGATTATAATGAATAAAGCATTTCCTTATTGTTCACAGATGCTAAACTTGGATTTTCATATTTACATTTGGCTACACAATATCTTCTGAGAAAATACTGTGAAATGAAAAGTGAGAAAAATCTTCCTGTTTTGAATATTTTTCTTATATAATAAAGTGTTTTGAATAATCCTAATTACCATGAATCACTTTGGTTAACATCTTCCATACTGATACATCCCAATTCAGCCTTGGGATTTTAAAAAAAGGGTCACAGTATTTAAACATTTAAATTATATTATGCTGAGTCCCCACCCTGCTTGCTGGAAAAACTACTTCTTCACTCCACAGTATCATCTCTAGTGATAAATTCAAGATTCCTGGTGATAATTACATGGCCCAAGGGTTCAGTTATGACTATTATCTTTGGTAGGAGGTAAAATTATAAGTATTGTTTAGGTAGATGGATGTTTTCCATTTATCCTTCATCCAAATACGTGAGGAACTAATGTGACATTGTGTAACAGGCAGAGAGTCTAAGAGTGAGCCAAAGAAACATGAAACCTACCTCTTAAAGCTTATAGTCTGGTAGAGGAGTTATCCTTTAATCAAACAATCAAGCAAGTAAAATAAAATCATAACAATAAGTTTACAAATAAGCAATTCATGAATTATGAAAGCACAAAACAGACTGGTTCATCCAAGTCAGAGGTGTCAGGAAAGACTTCTCCTAAGAAGCAATTATTGAGCCACAAAAAAGAAACAGGAGTTTAGATATGAAAAGGGGAAAGGAAGAGCATTCTACGCAGGAAGAAATGCATATGCAAAAGCACTCCTGAAAGAGGGACCATGGGATATACAACTCCCAGATTATATGCAAGGGAATATGTCTGGAAGAGAAAATTTGCATAAACTTAAACTAAAGAAGGAGAACTGAGACCTTCCCCCCTCCACATAGTTTAACTATTGAGGACAGATAACAGAGACTACCTGACACAACAAGACTTCTATTGGCTTCAAGAAATTCTTGTCCTAGAAAACAGGCTGTAAACCAATACATACTTCTCTCTTTCCTTTGGGAAGTTCCTACAAACCAATCATTCTATCTGAACAAACGATTGCCAATCTGAGAAAAGGGTTCATTGATCAGAAGAATAATACATTGCTCTCCTAGACAACCAGCTCGTTCATCAAACCGTTTACGTAAACACTCACTTTTAAGTTGGGTCATCAAGTCTAAACTATTGTTATGACACAAAATGTGCCCAATCCTAATAGGCTCCCCACCTTGAAAGGCTCTTCTTACAACACGTGAGTCCAGATTTCAAAACATCGTGAATATTCCTCCTAGACTTTTTCTTCTGAGACACTACTAAGACTCTGCCAAGGTGACATTTTCCCTTATCGTACTATACGTCATACACTTAATTTTGTTGAATCAACAGAGAATTCTGCTGATTTTTTAACTAGGAGTTAGAATATGCAGGGATTTGTAGGCCATATGAAATTTTTCCCTTCCCTCTTGATTCTAACTGATACACAATATAATACTCTTGAAATATTTTAAGTTGTGGGATGGAGGGTGGCAGTGGGTGAAGGTGTGATCAGAATTGTATTTTTAAATGATCACTCTGGCTTCAGTGTAGTAAACTACTTGGAAAGGGCCAACAGGGATACTGGAAGTTCAGAGACAATTAAAATAATGGGGTTAGAGATGAAGTCAGCTTAACCTAGGATGATAACAGCTGACTGATATGACAAAAAGTAGATGGATTCAAAGCATTAAATACATAGAGGGCATGGTGATAATCAATTAGGAGGGGTGGGAGACAATAGGGTACCAAAAGTAGATTCTAGATTTCTAATTTATATAATCCTTATTTTTCAGAAGATTTTTTCCCTATAAATTGCTAAAAAGCATCACTTTTGAAACCCTGATGATAAATCTCAGTCTAGCCTTCCTGGTCTACTTTGTTTTAAATCGTATCTGCACCTTTTTAGAAATTTGATGTCCAGACAAACTTAATGTCATACTTATTTTCTTTTAGATGAAAATACTCAACAAAAGAAGAATCAGGCAGATGCTCAAGGCACCTTGATCCACATGACTTTGCACTGCTAATTTCTGGACATCATATAATCAAATATGTGGCTCAGTCCTGATTTTTATTTATACAGTACGTTGAGTTCAGAAATGCATAGAGTTATTTCTGCAAGCAACCTGGCAGATTGAATGACTGGGCCCAAAACATCTCTTCTCCTGAACTTCACTTTATCTCTGTTTCTGGAATATATTCCTCAAAGTAAAAGAATCCTTTAAATTGTATGGTGTAAATATCTCAGCTCTTTCAAGCCCTACAAGTGATTCTCTTGAGATTTTATTCACTTCACTTATGGGGTGGATATGTCTTATCACATGGAAGAAATCAGGAAAGAGTTACCACAGCCCCCTTAGATAGAGGACTCCCCCTTTCTGGTCTTTTTGGATATTTTAGGGGCTGTGAATTGAAGGACAAATGGTTGCTAGGGTGATAGCTGGAGGTAATCCTGCTGGTTCAGCCACATCTAACATGTAATAAGCCCTGAGAGATGGGTCTGGCCTCAGCTATTTGGTGGTCTCTATGCCAGGTCATTAAGATCTCTTTGTTTTTGTTTTTGATTTTAGATTCTGGTCAGCATTTCTAGAGCAGAAGGGAAAGACCTTATGCAATGCTCTACTATTATATGATCAATAAAATACTCAATTTTTGAATAACATCATTTATTTAGTTTATTAAGTATTTCTTTCAACTTCATTCCCAAAGCCCTTTTCTACATATGGTCAAACCCTTTAATGTGTAAAATATTTATGTTTGTAAATTCTCAGTGCTGATTTTGCATTATATACATTATATATAATTACACATATTATTACAATATACAAGTGTATATATACAAAATTTTTATTAACTGAATGGCATAGTCAATTGCTGTATTAAGATTTGTCCATCTTACTGTGTCTGCATCTAGTTTGATGCTTCTAATGGCTGCTGAGTATTGTTTACTGTATATTCACCACATTTTGCTTATCTATTCCTCCATTAACAGACACCTAAACTGCCTTAAATTTCTCCCTACAACAAAACACACTGAGATGAGTGAGATGAGCATCATATATATGTGTGTGTGTGCGTGTATACTGGGGTATACACGCACACACACACACACACATGGTGTGTGTGTGTGTGTATGGAATAGTGTGAGTATACTGGGGTAGGTACAAAGAATAATTGCTCTGCTGCTAGGTCTTAGATTTTATGCAAGGTGTAAATGTGTGTGTGATGTATATGTATATGTATATGTATATAGGCTGAATTTCACTAAGTATTGCAGATTGCTAAGTAGGCTATATTAGTATGTTCCCCCATCAAATGCAAATGCATCAGGAATTCTGTTTCCCCACGTTTTTAAACACTTGACACATGTTTGAACTTCAAATTATCGCAGACCTAGTGTGTGGGATATCCTTTGTATCTAATTCCAGTGGATTTTCGTATTTTCCCATATACTTATTATCCATTTGAGTATTATATGAATTATATGTTCATATTTTGCCTATATTTCTATAGACAGCTAATTTCTATTTATTGCAATAATTTTTTGTAAGTCTATATATTAGTGATATTCAAATTTAGAGAGTGTGAGTATCTTCTTCCAATCTGTCAGCTGAATCATAGTATCATTTTTAATATTCACATTAAAGAAGTATGCTTATTTATTAGTTTAACTTTTTATTTTGAGATAATTGTAGACTCTTATGTAGTAGTAAGAAATAATGCAGGGTAATCCAGTTTCCACCAATGGTAACATCTAGTGAAACTATGCTATAAAATCACAACTAGTATTGACATTTAAATAGTCAAGATGCATAACAGTTCCTTCATCAAAAAAATGTCTTCTATTATCCTTGTAGAGCTATACTTATCCCTCAGTTCCTAATCCCTGGAACTGCTTATCTGCTTCCATTTCTGTAATTTTGCCATTTCAAGAATATTTTATAAATAGAATCAAACAGTCTGTAACATTGTAGAATTGTTTTTTTTTAACTCAGCATAAAGGTCAGCAGATTCATCCAAGTTGTTGCATGCATCAATAGTTTCATTCTATTTATTTTTGGGTAATATCCATGTATGAATGCACCACAGTTTGTTTAACTACTCACCTGTTGAAGGATATCTGAGTTATTTCCAGTTGAAGCTGCTATAAAATAAATCTGCTATGAACATTCATGAACAAGTTTTTGTGTAAACATAAATTTTCATCTCTTTAGGGTAAATGTTCAAGGGTACAATCCCTGGGTTTGTGGTAGTTACATGTTTTGTTTTATAAGATTCTGACAATCTGTTATTCAGAGAGGTTGTACCACTTTACTTTTCCGACTTTCAAAGTAGAAGTGAAATATTTTCTCCACATCCTTGCCAACATGAGGTCTTGTCACTGTTTTTAAATTTTAGCTATTCTGGTAGGCATATAGTGATATCTTATTGTAGCTTAATATTTGCATTTCCTGAAAGGCTAAAGATGTTGAACACTTTTTTATAAACTTATTTTCCATCGGCATAGCCTCTTTGGTAATGTGTATTCATACTTTTTGTCCATTTTTTAATTGCATTTTTTAACTATTGAGTTTTGAGAGTCTTTTATATATTCTAGATACTAGTTCTTTGTCCAATATGAGATTTGCAAATATTGCTTCCCAGTTGGAAGCTTGTGTTTTCACGCTCTTAACAGGATCCCAGCATTTTAGACAGGGAAAAGCATTTTAATTTATCATTTTTTCTTATTTTGGATCATGCTCTTTGCTTAGCCTTGAATCCAAAAGATTGTTTCCTATTTTTTTCTAAAATTTCTTACTTCTACATTTTAATTTAAATCTGGATCCATTTTGAGTTATTTTTTAGTATAAAAGTTATGATTTCAATCAAGTTTTTTGTTTGCTTGTTTTGCGGGAGGACTCTGGATGTACAATTGTTCCACCACCATTTGTTGAAAAGCTATCCTACTTCCACTGGTTTGCTTTTGCACTTTTGACAATTTCCAGTTGGATCCATTTATTTCAGGATTCTCTCTGTTCTGCTGTAATGCTCTGTGTGTCTACACCTTTACCAGTATCACATTGTCTTTACAGCAGGCCTTATATCAGGTAGAGTGATTCTTCCCATTTTATTCTTCAGGAGTTTAAAGTTATTTTAGAGTCTGTGTCTTTCCATATAAACTGTAGAATAAGCTTGCCTATGTCAACAAAAAATGCCTTACTGGGATTTTAATAGGAATTGAAGTAAACCTTTAAACCCATTTAGGAAGAAGTGACATCTGTACTAGGTTGAGTCTCCCAATATTTCTCCCCATTATCTTGGACTTCTTTGATTCTTTTTTCATCACTATCAAAATTTATCATTCAGATTCTCTACACGTTTTGTTAAATATATAACTATTTTTAGAGTGTTTTTGCTATGTTTTTAATTTTAGTTTCTACATCTTCATTGATGTATGCAGAAATGTGGTCGATTCTTGGGTGTTCTTGCATTCTGCAAAGTTGCTGAACTGACATTAGTTCTGTAAGTGTTTTTTTGTAATTTTTTTCTAGATTCCTTAGGATTTTCTGATTAGACAATCATCTACAATTAAGGACGTTTTTATCTTTCTTTTTAATCTGTATTTTTTTTTTCTTATTGAAGTGGTTAGATCTTCTGATACTACATTGGATCAGAGTGGTGAGAGCAGTATCAGTGATTTATTCCAGATTTTAGAGAAAACACATTCAGTCTTTCCCCATTATGATATTAGATACAAGTGTTTTGTAGATGAACTTTATCAAGTTTAGCTGGTTCCCTTCATTCTTAGCTTGGTGAAAGTTTTTAACATTAACAAATATTGGATAGTGGATATAAATAATTATGTCAAATATTTATTTTGCATCTATTAATATGATCATATAATTTTTCTTCATTAACCTGTTAATCACATTGATTAATTTTCAAATGTTGGAACTAGTTTTCCATATTTAAAATAAAATTCACATGATCATAGTTTATTATTATTTTTATGTAACTGGATTTGATTTGCTAATATTTTGTTGAGGGATTTGTATTTAAGTTCATTTGAGTTATCAGTCTGTTGTTTGTTTTTTCTATTTTAAATGGCTTTGTATTAAGGTACTGTCAGCCTCAGTAAATAGGTTGGGCAGTATTATCTCTTCTATTTCTCTCAAAGAGTTTTTTAAAAATTGGTTTTAATTCTTTTTAAATGCTTGTGTCTTTAAAAAATTTAATTCCACTTTTCTTTCTTTTTCTCCTTAGAGTACTTTCAGAAATATTTAAAAAAAAAATCTTTCCAGCCTGTGGTTCAAAAAGATATACTGAAAAAATTTACTTTTCATACTTAGGTTTTTAATCCTCCATGATTCCTAGTTTGTATGTTACAACAGAAAACATATTATTTATTTATGTTTTTTTCTATATAGTGAGCCAGTTTACCTAACTCCATTTACTATCCTTTCACTGTTAATTTGTCATCCCATATTAACTGTGTCCAGTTTCTATATAAATAATTATGTCAAATATTTATTTTGCATCTATTAATATGATCATGGGTTATGGGTCTATTCCATTGATACATTTATGTTTCTATTATATAGTATTTTATGTCTTATTATAATTGCATTTTCATCTTCATAAACAGTAGGTCAAGTCTCACTTCTTTGATCTTCTCATCTAAGTTTTAGGGATCTGTCAACTATTAGGCTTTCAATTAAATTTTAAGATTCAGAGTTCCTCAAAGTGACTGGGTGAATATTTTGTCACCTCTGTATTTAATATATAATTTAATTTAGAAATAACTGAAATATAGATAATATTGTCTCATTCATGAACTTATTATACATTTCTATTTAGTAAAACCATCTATGTCCTTTAGGAAAGATTTAAATTATTTCTGTAGAAAACCTGTCTGTAATAAAGATTTGTCCTCCCTCCCCTATTTTTTATTTATTCAGTGATGATTTTATTTAGCACATTTTTCAAAAATGTAAGTGGGCAAATGCTGGTTGTTTTCTTATGTAACATATATTCAAACCACAAAACTGTTATTACTGATGATTCTTCTACTGAAACAGACATGGGTAAAACTTGCCTACTACCTTTAAAAAAATAATCTTTAGAAGGGAAAGTGGTGGAAGAAGAAATGATCGGGAGAGGACAATATGAAGACTAATTTGAAGAAAAGATCATTGCTGACTGATATTCCTATGATTTACTGCTTAAAAACATTGGCTCAACCTATATTTGCTATGAGGATTTCAACTCTGTTTAACTTAAAAAAAATCATTTAACACTGTATAGCACAGGGAAATATACACAAAATGTTATGATAAATCACAGAGAAAAAAATGTGACAATGAGTGTGTATATGTCCATGAATGACTGAAAAATTGTGCTGAACACTGGAATTTGACACAACACTGTAAAATGATTATGAATCAATAAAAAATGTAAAAAAAAATCATTTAACCTGAGCTATTTCTCATTTTTATAGGCTAAACTCGAAACAGCTTTGATGGGCTCTTTGATTTGTCCTCCTTCCATAACTGCTGTATGAAGGCAGCAATCATTATTTATACAATCAGCTACAATAATTAGTTGTGAGAAAGAAATATGAAGAAGTTCACCTTTGAGGTGGTGCTGTGGACAGTGCCGATGCTGCTGTTGCCATGACCCACTTTTACTACAGTTACCAGGCCAGTCTCTACAAGTCCCTATCTCATCTGCCTCTCTTTACTAGTATGACCTCTTGTTTTGCTTCTCTGACCCTTGCTAACTTGATAGCGTCAGTCTCCTTGCAGCCATGTGAACACTCAAGGCTTGCTCTTGTCTCAGGGTTTTCTGCACTTAACTCTCCCTCTCTGGAATGGTGTTCCCAGATAAGGTCAATGTCCAATATCTCTTTCCCTCTTCTTGTCTATATTCTATGGTACTCTCTGTGATGCCTTCCTTCTTTTATTACCCTAGATTATAATAACAGTCTCCTTCACTAGCACTCTCTATATTTCTATCCTGCTTTCTAGCTCATCATACAATTTATTTCTATGTAATGCATTGTAGCTGTTTATTGAAGGCTGCTCCTCTCTAGAATGTAAGATTGATGAGAACATGGATTTGTATCTATTTCTTCATCTATGTATCTGCAATACCTAGAACAGCTCTAGATACTTAGAAAGCACTGAATAAATATTAGCCATTTTTAAAGGCTTATAAACAAATACTTATTTATATGTATTTTCTAGATTTGTGATACTGTGGAATAAAATAGGTATAAATTTATATGTCATTCATAATTTAATTCACTTATAATTATATATGTATCATAAAAGTCTAAGTACATGTATATTTAGATCCTTTATTCTTCCTAAATATATATTTATAGATATCTATAACAGAACAAGCTAGTAATAGTCACTTTGGACTGGTGCTTTCTAAAAGAGATAAATATAATATAAGCTATGTCCTTTTTAGCAGAAAAATGAGCTCTGAAAAAAATTTCTCTGCAGCAATTATCTCACTCACCTTATTTCTACCCCAAGCTAAGGACCATGAATTTTAATAAAAACTTCTGGGGTAGTTCATCTTCTAAAAAAATAAGAATTAAGAAGACATATTCACATAGAAATAAGCAAATGTGACTGCTTTTCTAGAATGTAATTTTAAAATGAAAGCCAACTTTTTGGGAGATAAATCTAGATAGTAAGTTTTCAGGGAATTGTGGGCAGAAATAATTAGCTGGTTTATGTTCTACCTAACAATATTTTTCTCTTTATAAACATATGTAAGCATTATATACTCTCCCAGGGACCACAAACATACATTGTATGGATAACTTTTGATATACCTGACTCTTGTCTCTTTTTGATGGTCAGACTGCAAAGACTTTCTTTTCTTTAATTCATTGGGCCACCTTTTATCATAAATGTTACCTTCATACTTTGTATGTGTGTGCATTGGGAGATAGACAATTATGAATATTACTCTCTGAAGTTTTACTCATTTTTTCATTTTCCTTGCTGAGGTTCATGTTTGTCATATCTTTCAAAAGAACAAATTTATGAGCAAAATCAGAAACTTTTAAAAATGTAGATTATGTTGCAGACCTGAAATTAATGTAATCTTCTATGTCAACTGTATCTCAATTAAAAAATATTCTTTAATTTCCACCATATTATGTCACTTTTAGGATTTAGAGAAGGTCAGCAAAACTTGCAGTTTCAATTTGATTTCACAATTTTAAATCCATCTCCAAAATACTGCCATCATTAGCATTGAGTTCTGCTGGCTATTAAGCTAATTTTCTTTCTTTTTAACCTGTCTTGCTACACAATGATCTGTGATATGGGGGCTAGAGCTCCGTGAACGGTGATCCTGCTTTGTCAGCTGGCTTCCTGTTAGGCTCTGCCAATTAAGGCAGTTAAAGGGAGACTGGGAGGCTGGAAGAGAAAAGGAAATTGTTCCTTTCTCACTGATTCTTTAGGCTTCCTGTTCCTAGCCTTGCTTGTTCAAGCCAGCAGTGCTGGGTTCATTTTAGTTGCGGCAGTTTGGAGTTTTCCAGTACTTGAACTTGTGACCTTTCAATGACAGTGGCCTGGAACCAACCAGCATCCGCTCTTCAGAAGCCCAAGTCCCAGCCTCTTAGAGACCCTTTTCTGAGCTCTGAGATGTTAGTGCCAGGCCAACTTTACCCCTGGGAGGTCGGCCTCCAGCCTAGGAAAACCTCTCCTCCAAACTTTACAGGTTTAGTAATCCCTAACTTTGCCCTTTGTTCTCCGAGTTCTATGACTGATATCTGCTTCCCACACTTGTTTCCCACATAATACCTTAGTTTCTCCTTTATTATGTTTTAATACTTCAGTAGCTTGTTAACCATTCTTTATGTTAAACTCTCTTTGTTAAAGAACTGGTATGGTTTATGTCTCCTGACTGGACTTTGACTCATACAAGGTCCTTTGGTATCCTCTACTCCATTTCTTTTTGAATTTATTGAACGTCTCTTTAAGATATTGCAATAAACATCAATTTTTTAAAGTACAGTAAAGAACAGAAGGGCATGCTTTTCTGATTTCTTGTTCAATGAGATTTTAGGCAATCTTTATTGCATTCTAGCATATGTAGGTTACATCAATTTTAAGATTATGAGCTATTTGTAAACATTTTCTTTACAATTTATTGCATTTATTCTGAATTGATAATAAACAATGGAATACTGTATCTTCTCACAGTAGATATCTGAATTAAGTGGTATTTTATCATTATCATTTTATTCTATTTCACAGTATATTTCACATTTCAATTCCATCATACAACTACAAACTTAAATATAACTAGTTCACTCTCAAGGAACAGAGATGTAGGTTAATAGAAGGAAAAAATATATATGAATTACCTTTGGAACAAACTGAAATTAGATTTTGCTTTTTACCAGGTCAAACTACATGAGAATAAATTTTCCCAGTGTTGACCCAAAGGATTTAATTAAAGTCACAAACACACAGACAAACAAAAACACTTTTGACATAAGAATTTATAATCAAATCATTAACGTGTTTAAAGGAATCTGAAAGCTTATTCTGGACTAGCTAAAATAATAAAAGGCTATGGCACAAAATAGTGAAATTCAAAATGTCCCCAAATTCTCTCTACTAGAGAACTCAGTTTTCAGCTCTTTCAAAAGCAACTTAGGGGAGAGTGGCACAATTGGAGAGAGTATGGAAAACTCTGTGCCTTTTCCCCATACCTTGCCTATGCATCTCTTCCATCTGGCTGTTCCTGAGTTACATCCTTTCATATTAAACTAGTAATCTAGAAGCGAATTAAAGGAGAACATGCTGGTAGTTTACAACGTGGCAGAGAGGCATCAAGAAGTAAGTACGGAGGGAGGCACCAAAACAGTGGAGTAGAGAGACTCACAGATCACTTTCTCCCACAGATACACCAAGAATTACTTCTATAAACCCACTGAATTGCACAGAACACCTACTGAACTCTGGCAGAGTGTTTCACGCTTTGAAATATAGGAAGATTCTCACAAAACCTTCCCAGAGGTCAGCAGTGATAGAAGCGGAACTTCTGAGGCTCAGAGGAGAAAGTGGCAGCGGCTTGGCAGATAGAACTAAGAGAACTGGCAGTCAGGGTCCCTGCGATCCCTAGCCCTAGACGTAAGCCAGCAGGGACACGCCGGGACTGGCTACAGGAAATTTGTGAGGAGCTTTGGGAGAGGGCTGGATCCCACTGCACAGAGGCGGCTTCAGGGGACTGGAGGGCAGTGTGAACTCTGGATGGGGGTGTGTGTGGAACAGAACAGCCTGGGACCACCATAAAAAAGCACCACTGCTTGTGTGTATAGGGGAAGGGATGCAACACAGCCACACCATAGCCCCTATCTCCTCTTGGCTCCATTGTTAGTGTGCTGTCAAGAAGAGAGGTGGGGCTTGGTCACAGCCATCACTGCTGTGAAGAAGTGGGGCTGAAAGCTGAATCCATACCCAGTGGCTCTACAACTTCACAGGCAGGACTGAGATTTGTTTACAGCCCCAGGCAGAGAGGGTGGATCTGCTCTCTATGGACCTTTTGTGGACCTGTGCCTCTGGGAAGAATAGGCAGTGAGCAGAGTTCTGGCACAGATGAGTACAGTTATTTACAATAGTCTATTGTATTGCACTGTCCACAAGGTGAGGCTGGGGTCTGTGCTGACCCTGTTGTGCACGGCAGAGTCAGATGTGTGGCTGCACACTTGCTACAATGGGCCCTAATGCCTGACATTGGCAGATCTGTGCTGGTGGTTCCTGGGGCCCAGAACCTGGGGGACATCAGAGCAGGTGGATGACTTTCCTCCAGCTAAGGAGGGGACAAGGCAGTGTCAACAAAGATTACTTTCTAAGCCCACATAACAAGTGACAGACAACACCACAGAGGGCACTTCCCAGTGGACATCTCCTGGGGAGGTATACTCAAAGACTCCTCTTCCCAGCTGAAGTGCTCCAACCTTGCCTACCACACACCACAGCTCAGAAACAGATTTGGAAGCCTCTATTCCAGCAACAGGGGAGCAGACCTTGCCCCTGTCAAGGCTGTGACAACCAGAGAACAAAAAAAGGAGGTCCTACTCAATAACAACAATCAGGGCAGGCCCTGAACACCACATCACCAACCACACCCCAATCAAAGGGATAATATCCAACACATAGGGAAGAAAGATGTGGCTACCATCCATACTAAGAAAAGCCCTCGCAACAAAACTATTAGACACACAGAGTCTACACAGGAACGCTCCCACTTTAAATAAAAACAAAAAAGCAAACAAAATAAACAATCCTTCAAGATCACAGTAGACAACTGATACTCCTAAATCCATAGAGCCAGAGAA
The DNA here is from genome assembly GCF_048564905.1 of Vicugna pacos. NCBI lineage: Eukaryota > Metazoa > Chordata > Mammalia > Artiodactyla > Camelidae > Vicugna > Vicugna pacos. Next base: position 32,163,125 of record NC_132988.1, read on the forward strand.
ATATAAGTAAAATGAAGAGGCAGAGGAACCACTCCCAATTAAAAGAACAAGAGAAGTCCCCTGGAAGAACGAAGAATGAGACAGACCTTGACAGTCTACTAGATTATGACTTCAAAAAAGAAGTGATTAAAGCACTGAAGGAAATAAGACAGACTATGAATAGAGGCAGATAATATGATAAAAAGAAAGCTGAAACTATAAAGAGGAGCCAATTAAAAACAGAAAACTCAATGACTGAGTAAGAGCTGAGCTAAAATCAGTCAAAAGCAGATCAGATAATGCAGAGGAAAGAATAAGTGACTTAGAAGACAGGAAAACAGAAGTCACCCAATCAGAACAGCAGACAGAAAAGCAAGTAAAAACCAGTTAAAGCAATATAAGGGACCTAGGGGATAATATAAAGCATGCCAACCTATGCATAATAGGGGTCCCAGAAGGGGGAAAAAGAGAAAAGGAATTTGAAGAAATCATGACTGAAAACTTTCCAAACCTAAAGAAGGAAACAAATACCAAGTACAGGAATCACAAAGAGTCCCAAATAAGAAGAAGCCAAACAAACCCACACCAAGACATATTATAATTAAGATGGCCAAAGTTAAAGATAAAGAAATGATTCTAAACGCAGCAAGAGAAAAACAAAGTGTTAGTTACAAGGGAACCCCCATAAGGCTTTCAGCTGACTTCTCTACACAAACACTACTGGCCAGAAGGGACTGGCAAGGTATTTTCAAAGTCCTGAATGTTGAAAAAGCTGTAAACCTAGGATGCTCTATCTGGCAAGAGTATCCTTTAGAAGAAGGAGAGAAAAAGAATTTCACAGACAAGCAAAAACTCAAAGAATTCAACAATACTAAACCTATGCTAAAAGAATTGTTGAAATGTCTATTCTAAATAGAAAATAAGCAAGAAGCTATACATATGAGAAAACCATAATTGGAAATGTGGTAACTACAATGAGTTGCAAGAGAATAAACATGAAGATGTTAAAAAAAGGGACATCAAAATCATAAAAGGTAGGAGAGGGGAGCATGAAAATATAGATTTTTTTCCTCTCTCTTTTGTATTTTTTCCTTTTTACCCCCTTCATTCTTTTTAGGATGTGTTTGAGACTACATGACTACCAGTCTAAAGCAAACAGATATAGCAAGGGGTTAACATACTTGAAAAACAAGGTAACCATAAATCAGAAGCATACAATAGAGTTACAAAAACCAAAAAGAAACCAAGCTAATACAAAAGAAAGTTATCAAACCAGAAAAATACCATATGATATCACTTATATGTAGAATCTAAAAAAAAAAAAAAAAAAACTTATTTACAAAACAGAAGCAGACTCACAGATATACAAAACAAACTTACAGTTACTGGGGGGAAGGGGGTCAGAAGGGATACATTGGGAGTTTGAGATTTTCAGATACTCACTAATATACATATAAATAGATAAATAACAAGTTCATACTGTATAGCACAGGGAACTATATTCAATATCTTGTACTAACTTTTGGTAAAAAATAATATGGAAATGAATATATGTATGTTCATGTATGACTGAAGCATTATGGTATACACCAGAAATTGATACAACATTGTCAACTGACTATACTTCAATAGAAATACATATTAAAAAAAGAAAAAAAACCAACTTTATTTCAATAACATTGCTCTGGGTTAATGCATCAGTAAGTTTCAATGGACATCATCTAGATTCAGAGGATTTTTTTCACTGAGCAATGATAATTCATCTGCTTATAAAATACCTCCACTATATTATGAAATTAAATAGCTAAAAGTTTATTTATGAGTTGTTGTTTACCAATTCTGCTTGAAAGATACTCACGTTTATGAAAACTTACAGCCATATCAAGTTGAAAACTGAAACAATATGTAAATTAACTTCATTTCTCTTTGTGATAGTTCATTAAGCATCCATTAGGAAAAAATGAAACTATTTATATTTTAACACTTTCCTTATAATTGCCAAAGAATAAACATATATTGCTTATTTTAGTCAAATGTGTCAAATATATAATAAAGAACACAACAGATCAAATTATTCCGTAAACATAATGACTATCAAAGACATTGTTTTGACAATTCACTAATTGACTAATGGTTAGAATAGACACTGTTTGGCTGGGGTGAGCAAGAATGCATAAAGTATATTCTCTTTGGAGCAAGATTCTTCTCCTTCCATGCCACACTCTTAATTTTATCTCTTGAGAACACATTTCAATGAAGTCAGTGTGGAAATAAGACAGAAGCAAAACAATTTCCAAATTAAACTGGAAAATGAGAAATATTTTTCAAACTCCTAAGATATACTATGTGAACATCCAATTGAAGTATACAGCATATGAGGATTTTAGAAGAGAAGGCTTGGTTAAGATTATAGGGTTGACAGCTTGACATGTTTGAAATATACTGAAAATATGGGAGCAGACAAAACAGCTCTGGGAGAAAGCATAGCGATGAGTAGAGGGAAAGGCATAAAACTTTAGGTAACATTGATATGTATGAGGTAAGGAGAGAGGGAAATTTTCCCATAAGAAATACATTCCAAATTTAAACTTTGAGACACAGGGAAATCCTAAATAGAATGAAATTATCTAGTCTAGTATTTTGGAGACTTTTTTATTCATGTTTGTTTGCTATCTTAACTGCTGGAAGCTGGTAGAATTGCAACAACAAAAGAAGCCACTCTTCACAGTGTGGTGCTTTATAGTTTATATTGTGTAATATCCCAGAGTACTGTGATACTATTTATTGTAAAGTCTCTTTGGCATTTTCATCTTGAAATTGGTTATAGAGACAATGGATAAAGGCATTAAAAGAACTCTGATAATCTCTATTTTTATCTCCCCAAAGAAATGTTAAAAGGACTTGGTAGAAAAACACACCAAAACTAATGCTTGCTAATATGGCTATAAAACCACACCTGGGATCCAAACCCATGATGAAATTAAACAATTGTATTTGCTGGCTAACCTCATTTTAAATAATATGTTTTCTTCCCTAAGGGAAGTATATATGAAATGTAATCATCTTTTCATTATGCGATTGCAGGTTGTACGTCTTATGAATCCCTAGAGTAAGTATTCTAGAGCCCTGTATATCAAAGAGAAGTAATTGGAATATTTTTACTCATGATATCTTCTCTTCTCTTCTTTCATTTCCTTTTAGTAAGGGTAACAAGGATTCTTTTTACCAGGCTTTGAAAGGAATTGCTGATCTATTATGAGTGGTAACTTTGAAAAAGAACATCTAGGGGAAGGTATATCTCAGTGGCAGACAAAGTCCTGGGTTCAATTCCTAGTATCTCCATTAAAAATAGATAAATAAATCTAATTACCTCCCCCAGAAAAAAAATTAAAAATAAATAAGTAAATAAAAAGAACATCAAATTCTTAACCTATTTTATTACTTCCCAGGTTTCAATTTTGAAACTCAAACGTTCTATTTAGGCCTGTACTACCTTCAAATCTACTTGCTCCTTGATGGCACTACTGAGTCTTGTGAGTATTCTTTTATAGCCTTTATCACAGTTATCACAATTTTTCTTTGTTTGTTTTCCACTGCCACCACTATGAGCAATCCAGGCACAAAAAATTATTCATACTTGTATCTTCATGAACTAACACAAGCCCCAGTATATGTTGAAGAAAAAATAAATGTAGAAATAAATATTGGGCTGAGAAAGAGCTCTAACTTTTTTAATAAAATGTTGCAAACAACATTTGCTTTTTAACAAGACACAGTTTTAATAAAACATAGTTTCCCATACCCTATGAATGATTAAAACACACACACACACAACGTATTTAGAATTTTCCTTAGAGAAGTACAACTTCTTCATTTACATTCTTTTCAGAGATGCTATTCTTTAGTTGGAAAGACCATTTTTGTTAATTAAAGGCGATGAGGAAGGGGATATTATAATCAACTAGCCAGTCAGCTCAACTACATAAACCTTGGCAATACGCAAGATGATGAATGTACCAACAACAACAAAAAAAGATTGTTGCGTGGATGGTATTTCAAATTACAGTACAGCCCCCACAATATCAAAATACAGATTTTGTGGCATTGGTGAATAACACCAATGTTCTGGCCTGCCCAAGTTCTACAAAAGGGTCAGGGCGAGTGAAAGCTAATTTCTCCTTAGTGATGGAGCAACAGAAGTGTTAGCAAATTACTACCTCATGATCATTTTAGTTTTTCTTAGTAAAGTACTGAACTGAGTGCTTCCTTTTTTTTGTTTGTTTGTTTGGTAACAATCCCAGTTGGCCTAATAAATAAAAAACTAACAAATGCAACATTTTCTCTTTTTCTTTTACCACATTGTCATTGGAAGACTAACTAAAAATGTATTTTTGTTGTTCTTATCCTTGCAACGCTGCTACCCTATATTGTGTACAGTTGAAGTTTTTGGACCTTACTTGTTGAGTTATGGCAGGGTTTCACCATTTTCACAATTTAAAATAAATTCCAATCATGCCGAGGTTATTTCATGGGTAAACTACATTTTAACTCGCAATATGTCTTTGCAAATAACAAAAATTTCATATTATCCTCAATGTCTTAAAAGTAAACAATACTGTGATTGAAGCAACCTTTAACAAATTGAAACTTAAACAAGTATTTCCACCAGAAACAAACGTTAGTCTGATTGAATGTATACAAATATAATTTTGGTTTACTTAAATAAATATTTTAATTTCAAAGTATTTTCCAGGGTACATGTGGTCATACAGCAATTAACATATAATGCTGTTCCTCATAACAAAGACTTCCTTTCAATAAATATTATGTTACTGAAGAATAAGAATTAGAACCTAATTTTATATGGGATTTAAAAAATAAAATTTAAGAGTATTCAATCAAAATATCAGCATGGAAAGACTAAAATATACTAACTCTAATTATATCCTTGAAGATGCTCAGTAAAGACAAACTAATGGCCAGTAAATACTACACAGGTGAGGTTTCCTCTTAAAAAAATTACAGTTTTCATTTTTTATCACACATTAGTTCCTCATTTAAAATTATGTGGTCCATATGTAGCCTGCTACTGTATTTTCAGTATATCTAAGACAATACTAATTGACAATACTAATTGTTTGATGTGGTGAAAGTGCATTGTAACATTTGCCTAAGCACTGAATGGGCATTATATTTAATATGTTTGCAACAAAACCTAAGTTCTCTTAACATTCTCAAATAGGTTTCATTTTTATTTTCATTTTTATGCAAATATACTTTAAAATAAGTTATTATCTAACAAATCATTTAAATGTATCTACAAGTTTGAGATTCAGTTTTACATACACAGTTGACACAGCACAGGAAAGCAAAAAAAGAAAACCTAAGCTAACACTATTTTTCAGTTATGCCAATCCAAAAAAATGCCTTCATAAGCAAGGCATTTGTGTAAAATTAGCTACTGACCAAATAGAAACTTATGCAGAGAATGCAGCTTTTGTGTATTTAGAATACATTTTTACTGGATTTGTAATGTTATTCTAGGCAATCATTACAGTTAGGCATATTAAACTCGTTCTCTTTTTTTGTCAAAGTTAATTCAAATTTTTCTTCTAAAAGCATCTTTATAGTTAAACACAACTTTGTGAAAGCTAATGGTTACTGCTTAGTCATTTTTTAATAGACGATATGTCATACTTAGACAACACTGCACTATTTAAAGTCATCTGTATTCCTTGTTAATCAAGGGAGTGTTTTTTTCATCTTGACATGAAAAAAATTCAAGTTCGATGATTTAAAAACATGTTGATCTCTATCTTCCAAAACCTGAAATATCTTCTTCAGTTGGCTCTTTCTCTTGCTTTGCATCATCTCACTAGAAATTCTTTTTAGTCTCCTTTCTGGATTCTCTTCATCATTCCAATGTTTAAATGTTGGATTAACTCTAAGCGTTGCCTCCATTTTTGGCTTTCTTGTCTAAACTCTCACTCCTGTCAATTGTAGGACTTCAAAAATGTCCAAATTTACATTTCCACCCTCAATCTCCTGACTAATCTCATACATATATGCCAATACTTGACATCTGCATGAGATGTTTAATACACTGCTCAAAACTTAATATGACCCAAACAAAACTTTTCATTTCTCTACCCTGCAAATATTCACTTAAAAACAGTTCACCATTCATGTATTCACGCTGGTAAAAAATACCTAATCAAGGATCTTCCTGTCAACTACTTTTCTTACTGCACACATCTAATCCATCAGGAAGTTATATCAGCCCTACCTTTAAAATATATCCAGAAGCTGACCTTCTTCTCTCTGTAGTTTAGTCAACCTTGTGATAGACATGTAATTCTACTCCCCGTATCCCATTCAAGGAAGAGCCTTATCTAAGGACAAAGAAGATAGCCAGTGGACAGCTGCTACGTGTCAACAGCTACCTTCAGGATCTGCCTCAGCTGCAGTGAGACACTCCTGAAGGCATTCCCTTCCCAGGGCAGCTCACATCTTCATCAAGTGGCTGAGCAAGTGGGACGTATAAAGTCTAAGGGTCTGGCCTTATCATCTCAATGTACAGTCTGATGTAAACACTCCAGAGCATTACCACCTAGATTCTATATAGAATAATGAATAATGAATGCAAAATGCTCACTGATATGTTCTTTGAATTATCCAAATTTTAATGATAGTTATGACTGTATTTTATATGCTCCTGAGAGTTTCATCCACCAGTAAGGCTATATATAGAAAGATGCTAATGTATTCAATGATGTTTTAAATTCTATTACTTGAAAAATCATCTAATTATCACTACTGTTAGAAATATCACTGCCACTACCCTGCCTAGAAGCCTTATTTTGTTACAGTTTTAAAAGATGCATTAGTACAAAGCAACAGAAAGATGCAGTGTGACTTTTTGTGAGATGATTATTAGTTTGAAAAATAATTATCCCAATTATCCTCACTTGGATTACTTTTTTGAGGATGTTACTAAAATTATAAAACATTTGGATCATCTCATATTCAGTAAATCTTCTTTCCTTTCAAAATATTGTACCTAAAAATCTAATGGAGTTACATTTCTGGGGAATAAACTGTCAAATTGAGTAGTTAACCATTTTAATTGTATTTAAAAGTCTAAAACTTTTCTTTTCTGCAGATACTTCCTTTAATAGTTACAGGCTCATGCCAGAGTGGAAAACTAACTACATTTAAAACAGGAGAATATGAAACAAAGTGTATAAAAGGTACAAGCATTTTCTAAATTTGGCTTTAAACACTAAAATTAACAGATTAAAAACAAGAACAGAATTATTATCACATGTGAGCTTTTAAACAATACTCCTTAGATATCTCCTTAACTTCATTTTGTTTTTATTATTAATACTTTCTACTTGTAATTGCGGGAAAACATAAATTATTTAGGAAAAAAAATGCTATCAAAGAAATGAAGTATCTATCTTATTGTTTCAGTCAGTTGACCAGATAAGCTATCTACAGCTGCAATTACAGTTTCTCAGATAATCAAAATATTTTAAAAATCAATGCTCTTATAGTTATCTGCTCTATGATGCATCCTTTATAGATTACATACACCAGGTTAACTTCTTCTGCAAATAATTCTTAAGCCTACTTAATAATATTTTTACCTATTGAGTTCAATATGATTACTGGTGGCTGGCAGGAAGTTACTGAAAAATGAAGGAGCTGACTAACCTAAGTTTATTTTTATGTTTTTTCCTTTAATCCTAAGATTTTGATTAGTTAATTCACAATTATAGTAGAACACCTATGTGAAGTCATTCTTTAAACTGCAAGCCTATTATTTTCTAGGGAGAAAAAATCCTACAAGTGGACCCCAAAAAGATGACCCTGAATAAGGAATTCAGAGATCATAGATTGCAGAATATTTAAATTTTTATTTAGGAACAGGATCTTTCTTTAATGACTATGGGATCAGCTTCCAGCTCCCTCCCTTAAATGAGAGAGAACATTCCTCTGTCAGCTCTTCTTCCCAGTCTACACCCTAGACTGATGGATTCCCTCTGCAGGCGAGTCCCCCTCCCAGGGGAAAATTTAAATTCATATCTACCTCCAGCAGTGTCATAGTAACATATTTGTCTTATCATAAAACTTTAAATTGCTTATTTCTATTCAGAGCTTAGCTGTTCAGATGTTTGGGTTTCCAGAAAAGCAGTTTTCCTTATTAATGACTTCAGTTTCTTTTGTTAACTCAATACTTTGTCATTTACAAAATGGTATCTTGGAAACTACTACAGTGAGAGAATAGTTTACTTTCTGTATATACAAGGCATAAATCAGAACTAATGACTGTTTTAAACCACTTAAGGATACATATCACAAAAAAGAAAAAATGTCTAGTTTCAAATGTTACACAGTTAAAAAATGTACTCTTTGTTTCCACTGGGGTGGTAGAAAAAGAGTTTAAAACAATACTGATTAAATCCAATCACTATATGACATCATTGATGAAGTCATTTCAAAGTGGAAAATGTGTACAAAATACACAATTTACCTAAGCAATATTCTGAATGTGGTAATGTTCATATTGGGGATCCTCTCTTTTACTCCACCCCATTTTATTGACATTGAATTTAGGAACTGGATATGTCTTCATATTTATCTTTTTACATACTATTTCCCAATGGTGATATGTCATCCTAGTAAGGTAATTTTTCCAAATTATTTTCCAGATAATTTAAAAATCTGGATTAAAATTCAGATTTCCCAATTCTATTTTCAGTCCTCTTGTTCCATGTGACTAAGCTAAGTCTACCCTATAAAAATGCCGAGCCTTCACGTTTGCTCTCAGCTGGTAGAGTTCAGTGTATGCTTGTGGGCTGACCACCAGGCATTTTTCTTCCATATTACATTCACCTTGCATCTCAGCTTCTTGTAGTCTCATTCCTCTCCCCCTTTTTACACTCAGTCAATATTACAGTCCTTCTGTTTCATTTTTGATTATCAGTCCAAATTTTGTATATTAAGAAATATTTCTTTCAACTTTGAGGTAGCACACCACAAAATCTGCAGTTCCCTGGGAACCTTTTCTCAGTAAATTTTCTAGATGCTACCTTCTTGTCCTCTTACTTTTGTCTCAGCAGACAGTGCTTTTGACCCCAAACATTGGCCATTTCAACCTATTCTTTGCTTCCTGAAGTCGTATCACCTAGAATTCCATTTCACTTTCTCCATTGTCTCTATCCATAGTCCCAGGCAGATTCCAAGGTTGTATCCTAACTGGGGGAATTTATAATCTGAGCCTCACTTAGAGGGAGGTAAGACATTTTTGATATGCTGAGAAGGTAATTTGATAAAAGGGAATCATATTAACATGCTCATTATAGTTAAAATGTGCTGATAGAAGACAAATTTGCTCGACCCTCTTTTTCCCCTTCCTTCAATCCTCACAACTTCCACTTTTGCATGGTTACTGCTGTTGTAAAAACAAACAAACAAACAAAACTTGATTATTTGAGGCTCTGGAGGAGGCAGTCTGGACTGTAGAGGACTGTAGGAAAAAATTATGACCAAGTGAATCTTTGAAAACGTATAAATTTCATTGAGCTCTTCTCACTATCTAAAAAAACCTCAGAACAGACGATAAAGGGTCAATAATTTACTCTTGTGGTAGAGTCTGGACTATTTTTAACGAATATTTTTATTTGATTATCTTTTATCTTGGTGATCACATGCATTCATTAGGAATCACAATTTCTAGCTTATTTGAAAAACTTACAGATAGTTTACAAAGTAAGCCAGCAGAAATATGCAGTGATATGTGCAAAATGTCCTACAAATGAAAAGTAAACAGTGGTTGCTGAAAAAGAACAATAGATTAAATGGAACTTAAAGTTGTAGAGCATCTGAGTTCTTTATGTAAAAAAAACAACACTTGAAAAATTATTTCTTACCTGTGAAATTTTCTAGAAATTTTAATCACAGAAAATGTGGTCTCTATATGGAAGTATTTGGCCCACCCCTGAGCTAATCCAAGACAATTTTTTCACCACATGTTTATTATTTTGGTTAAAATAACTCTTTAAATTTAGTTATTTTATTATTTCAAGAACAAAAACAATTACTAACACCTCCATTAGTCAATTTAGAAAACACAATAAAGTTTTTTTTCAAGTGTAATTAATATTTTTTTAAACAAGTAAACGTGTAGACTAGAGAGGTCCAAATGATTTAAATCATTCTAGCTACCCACTAGTTTTCATTTATTAGAATGTCAGGTTTTGGTATTAGGTTCTGAAATCGGAGCATGACATAAGTTCTGTATGTCAGAGCACTTAATATATAGCCTGCTCTACTTCACAGAGTGTTTGTTTCTTAGAATACCAAAGAAAGGTCCTGAAGATACCCTGTGGTGTTTTACATGTTAATATTATGGCTAAAACTGGTAGTTACATCTAATTCTCTTCTGCAATTTCTTGGCTAAAACTTGAAAGTAGAAGACTATGTTGTCTCATATAGCATTTTAAGAGGTGTTTTTTTTTTTTCTTCTTTTTCTGGCCAGTTCATTGCATTTGGAAAGGTCTTATTCTTCCAGCATATTTAAGATTCACGTGCAATTTCTCTCTCTCTTTTTATTGTCAATACTTTAATGAGTTAATTGTTTATAGTTGGTAATTTTACAAAACTACTGTTGTGTTCTTTATTTACTGGTTTAAAAACACCATGTGGGTGGGCAAGACACTACTGCAGAGCTGCCACCATGCCAGCTGGCCACCTCAGTGTCTCACGGTGGGTGTCCAGCTTCGTTCAACTGCCATATGACATGAAACAGGGCTTTGACCCTTGCAGCACTTCTGCTTGTAAAAGTGAGCCAGGCTATAAAAATCATGATGATTTCATCAACAGTAGGTCCTCCAATGATACATTCCATGCTTTGGTTATTTACTGTACACGGTCAGCAGAGCAATGCCTTGTCAAATTTAGCACTTTGTAAAAGGGTTTAAAAGGACTGGAAATAGATCAGTGTTGCTAAAGATTTTCTTTAGACATCAAAGCTAGAAAGTAATTATTAATTACCATATTTTGTAATACATACTATACTAATTGATATCAGCCTCCTTTAGATTTAATATGTTGGAATTTTGTATATAAGCTCACTTTTGAATCTACAATTATTAAAATATACAGTGCCAGGATAAAATTCCACAGTCTGGATTTTGCTTTTACTCTTCCTTGACTATTTGAACCATATTTCTAAGCAACATCAATTCAAATTATGCATCTTGAGTGTTGAGCTCCTCTAGACACAAGTGCATCAGTGGAATTATGTTAATAATCAGTACTGAAGTGCTAGGGATAGATTTTTCTCATTGGTTTTTATGGATTTACATGTGCAGACTCATAAAGTACAGACAAAAAGCAGCATAAGAATGTGGTAATACTAGCTTATTCAACAGAGGTTAGTAAACTTTTGGTTTGTCCCACCAAGACAAAGGTGATATCCTAATGACCTTTTGTAGAACTAAAATTAGATGCAAAATATTTCCATATATTATCTCAGAGAAGAATCATTGTCATAAAAATCTGTTTAGACTCTCTAAAACATTACTTATCTCTGTAGAAAAGAACACACAAATGCACAGAGATAACAGCATATAAGGTTACATAGTACTCAACCAAATCACCACAGGGGTGGAATAACAAGATGGCTTTCAATGTTCCTTTGAGTGTTGAGCACATATGATTCTAGGATTTGATGACTATAGATGAAATTTTCCACATTTTTATATCAGGGTCAATAATTTTCTAGTCTTTTAGTACTATTATGATTTTTTTAAAGGACTGAAGTTCTATTTATTGGCCAGAAAAGAATAAAACTAGAAAAATAGAAGTCCTCTTGTTTCTGCCATGATAGGATACTGGTACATTTCCATTTCTTTTTTTGAGACTCATATTTTCTCATTATGCCCTGAAGACTTTAAGTCAATGAAACCTCCACATCTGGTTCACAAATAGCCAATTTTCAGGAAGCTCCTTTGCTTGAGTACCTCTATTATCCTAATCATTCCAGACCGTACTGCACAAGTTAGAGTTCAAAAATACACTGAATACATAAATAAAGAATGACAGGTTTTTGCTCTGTTAGGGAATACTAAGTCTACCATATAGTCAACTTGATACACAATTTTTTTTTAACTGAGGTATAATTGACATGCAAGATTATATTAGTTTCAGGTGTAAAACATAATGATTCAATATTTAAACATATTGCAAATTAATTACCACAAAAAGTCTAGTTAATATCTGTCACCATATGTAGTTCCACATTTTTTCTTATTTTTTAATTGTCATGAGAACTTTTAAGATCTACTCTCTTAACAACGTTCAAATACAAAATACAGTGTTACTAACTATACTAACCGAGCTGTAGATTACTTCCCTACGACTTATTTATTGTATACATTTGTACCTTTTGACTCCCTGCACACATTTGGACAATCTGCCCACTGCCCTGCCTCCGGCCACCACCAATCTGTTCTCTGTATCTATGAGATACATAGTTTTTTGTTTTGTTTCTTTTGTTTTAGTTCCTATGGACTAACACAGGCAAACATTGGAGATATTGCAGGTTCAGTTCCAAACTACCACAATTAAGTGAGTCACACAAATTGGAGTCGGTCTTTTCAAACCATGACAATGGTTTATCAACTAAGTTTATATAATATTCTCAAGCTAAATCTATTAATGAGTATATTTAAAATGTCCAATACAATAATCTCTAAATCCTTACTTATTTAAACCCATTGTCGCTATTCTGTATGTATTCCAAACTTGCCCACTTCAGAACTCCAGCAAGATTGATACACTCACTGGCTATGCTACCCCAAGACCAGATAAACCTGAAATATGCTGATCCAAGCAGTTTGGCAAACACTTTGAACATCCTGTAGCTTATGTTTATAGAGGTTGTAGTGCCCTAGAGATAGGCTTAGGGGATGTGACACCATAGTATAAAATAGCACACATCTCCTTAAATCATCACTTTTAGTCTCAGATTAGGGCAAGTTTTTTCATTAAATAAATGTTTCCATACCTTGGTTTTAAAACATTATTCTATCTATCTTTGTAGATTCTGCCATATTACTGATAAAAGAAATGTAAATACTCAAAGCCATAATGAGGTTAAGAGGCATTTACTACTATTGAATCAGGGAAAATCTGATTCTACACAGGTGAATTATGCTGCAGAGAATAAGAATTTCAAGTAAACCATAAAGAATAACTTGGGAAGTTTGTTTAAAGAATTTGCTCCTGTATGGATTCAGATGGGGGAAAGGAGCCCATGTAAAGATAATCTCAGATCAAAGGCAAGAATGGGGCCCATAAAGGCAAAAGCTATATTGTTTCCCAGAGAAAAGTGATTAGTGAAATTAAACAAGTTTCGGCTATTTTCAGAACTGCTGATAATAGCATTGCTTAGTGTGACCCTGCTGAATACATGGGTAAAATCTAACACTTGAATTGTCACTTGGAGAAAAAGAACAGAAGAGGGAAAAACAAACAAACAAACAAAAGCACAACTAAACTAAAACAGAAAAAAAAATGAAATGAAATTGAAAGAAAGTGTCAAATGCAGTTGACCCTTGAACAACATGGATTTGAACTGCATGGGTCAACTTATATTCAGATTTTTTTCAAAAGTAAATATTTTGGTGGTACATGATCTGATCCAGAATTGGTTGAATCTGAGGATGCAGAACTGGACATAAAGAAACCTCAAGTAAACAAAATTTACAAACTTCTGGCCAGCCTCAACAAGAAGAAAAGAGAGAGAACATAAATAAATAAAATAAGAAAGGAAAACGGAGAAATTCCAACCAACACCAGAGAAATTAAAAAAGAAAAAAAAACATGAGAGAATACTATGAACAACTATATGGCAACAGATTGGACAAACTAGAAGGGGTGGACGAGTTTCTAGAAACATGAGTCCACCAAACTGAATCAAGAAGAAATAGATTATTTGAACAGACCAATCACTAGAAGTGAAATAGAATCAGCAATAAAAAAACCTCCCTGCAAAAAGAGAAGTCCAGGACCAGGTGGCTTCACTGGGGAATTCTATCAAACATACAAAGAAGAGCTCATACCAGTCCTTCTCAAATGCTTCCAAAAGACTGAAGAGGAAGGTATACTCTCAAACTCATTCTATGAAGCCATCATCACCCTGATACCAAAGCTAGACAAAGACACCACCAAAAAAGAAAGCTATAGGCCAATATCGTTGGTGCACATACATGCAAAAATTCTCAACAAAATATTAGCAAACAGAATTCAACAACACATAAAAAAGATCTTATACTAAAATCAAGTTGGATTCATTCCAGGGACACAACGATGGTTCAACATACACAAATTAATCAACGTGATGCATCATATCAACAAAGGATAGGACAAAAAACTTATGATTATCTCAATAGATGCAGAAAAGCATTTGATAAAATTCAACACCCATTTATGATAAAAACTCTTACCAAAGTGAGTATAGAGGGAACATATCTCAACATAATAAAAGCTATTTATGATAAACCCACAACCAGCATAATACTCAATGGTGAAAAGCTGAAAGTGTTCCCACTAAAATTTGGAAAAGACAAGGATGCCAACTCTCACCACTTCTATTCAACATAGTACTGGAAGTCCTATTGATAGCAATGAAGCAAGAGAAAGAAATAAAAGGGATCTAAATTGTAAGAGAAGAAGTAAAATTGTCACTGTATGCAGATGACATGATATTATATATAGAAAACTCTAAAGGCTCCAAACAAAAATGACTAGAGGTGATAAAAGAATTCAGCAAGGTAGCAGGATACAAGATTAACATACAGAAATCAACTGCATCTCTTTACACTAACAATGAATTACCAAAAAAAGGTATGTAAAGAAAGAATCCCTTTTAAAATCACAACAGACACACACACACACACACAAATACCTAGGAATAAACTGACCTAGGAGGTGAAAGACTTATGCATGGAGCATTACAAAACACTGTTTAAGAAAATTAAAGATGTATTAAAGAAATGAGAAGATATCCCATGCCCTTGGATTGGAAGAATCAATACTGTTAAAATGGCCATACTACCCAAAGCAATCTACAGACTTAATGCAATCCCTATTAAATTACCCAAGTCATTTTTCACCAAACTAGAACAAATAATCCTAAAATTTATATGGATTCACTAAAGACCCAGAATTGCCAAAGCAACATTGAAGAAAAAGAATGAAGCTGAAGGAATAACCCTCCCAGACTTCAGACAATACTACAAAGCTACCATAATCAAAACAGCATTGTACTTGCATAAAAATAGACATAGGGATCAATGGAACAGAATAGAGAGCCCAAAAATAGACCCACAAACCGATAGTCAATTAATCTTCAAAAAGGGAGGCAAGAATATACGATGGAGAAAAGACTGTCTCTTCAGCAATTTGTGTTGGGAAAATGGGACAGCTGCATGTAAATAAATGAATTTAGAACACTCCCTCACACCATACACAAAAATTAACTCAAAACGGCCTAAAGACATAAACGTAAAACAAGACACTATAAACCTCTCAGAAGAAAACTCAGGCAAAACATTTTCTGATATAAATCTTAGCAATGTTCTCCCAGGGCAGTCTACCCAGGCAATAGAAATAAAAGCAAAAATTAACAAATGGGACCTAATTAAACATATAAGCTTTTGCAAAGCAAAGGAAACCATAAGCAAAACCAAACAACAACCTACAGAATGGGAGAAAATATTTGCCAATGATGCAACAGACAAGGGCTTAATTCCAGAATCCACAAACAGTGCAAACAACTTAATAACAAAAAAACAAAAAACCTAATCCATAAATGGGCAGGAGACCTAAATAAGCAATTCTCCAGTGAAGACATAGAAATGGCCAGTAGGCACATGAAAAAATGCTCAACATCAGTAATTATCAGAGAAATGCAAATAAGAACTACAATGAAGTATCACCTCACATCAGTCAGAATGGCCACCATTAGAAAGTCCACAAACAATAAATCCTGGAGAGGGTGTAGAGAAAAGGGAACCCTCTTACACTGTTGGTGGGAATCATGGTGCAGGCATTATGGAAAACAGTATGGAGATTTCTCAAAAAGCTAAAAAGAGACTTACTACATGATCCAGCAATCACACTCCAGACATATATTCGGGAGGGGACTCTAATTCAAAAAGATACATGCATCCCAGGGTTCTATTTACAATAGCCAAGACATGGATACAATTTAAATGTGCATCAACCGATGACTGGATAAATAAGTTGTGGTGTATTTATACAATGGAATACGACTCCGCCACGAAAAAGAATAAAACAATGCCATTTTCAGCAACATCAATGCATCTAGAGATAGTCATTCTAAGTGAAGTAAGCCAGAAAGAGAAAGAAAAATACCATATGATATCACTTATATGTGGAATCTCAAAAAACAAAAAGACACAAATGAACTTATTTACAAAACAGAAACAGACTCAGAGACATAGAAAACAAACTCATGGTTACCAAGGGGGAAAGAGGATGGGAAGGGATAAATTGGGAGTTCGAGATGTGCAGATACTACTTACTATATATAAAATAGATAAACAACAAGCTTATACCATATACCACAGGCAACCATATTCAATATCTTGTAGTAACCTATAATGAAAAAGAATATGAAAACAAATATATGTATGTATATGTATGACTGAACCATTATGCTGTACACCAGAAATGGACAAAACATTGTGAACTGACTATATCTCAATTAAAAAAAGAAAGTAACCTCAGATTTGAAGGGTTAGTTATAAATTATACATGGATTTTTGACTGCCTGGATGGTGGAGGACCCTAACCCTGCATTGTTCGAAAGTTAAATGTAGTCACAAAGTATCTCCACCCCCTCCAATATACTAATTGAGTCCAAAGGCAATATTGCAACTTTATAGTAGAGAAGTTTTGCAGTTACCACCACCAAGTGATCAATTTAATATAATTAGTAATGGGTCAAATCAAGATCAAGTCTTCTGGTATGCTATACTGAGAAGAATACAAAATCACTTCTGAAATACTCCATCAAAATACAAACTCTGAATACCAACCATGAGGAAATAACAGACAAAACTAAACTGAGAGACACTGTATATTCCTCATAAGAGCTAAGGCCACGAAAGACAATCTAAAGACCTGTTCCAAATTAAAGAAGATTAAACAGCATCACAGCTCAATGAAACATGTAATTGTATTAGATTCTTGACCAGGTGAAGGATATTATGAAGAAATTTTCAAACTTTGAATAAGATCTACAGATTAGATAATTCTATTATGTTGGTGGTGACTTTCTGATATTTGTAATTGTACTTTGGTCATGCAAGACTGTCCTTGTTTCTTGGAAATTGTTTAGGGGCAGAAGGAGTCCTGTCCATCATTTACTTTTAAATGGTTCAGAAAATTCCATAGTCTATATGTATTTTATGTGGTAAACTGTTCATATCTGGGGAATCTCAGTGTAAAGTATAGGCAGGGATTCTCTGAGCTATTTTGCAATGTATCTATAATCCCATTATTTATAGATGAAACGTTAAGAAAATAAAATCCATGATAATCATAAGCTGCTAGTCAGTTCTGAATGATCCATACTTTTAATCTGCTATAAGCATAGTAGTTTTGCCCAGACTTAGCTGATCTGCTCCCAAGAAATCTTGACTAATGTTTTTGTCAGTCACACCTCACATAGCTTTGTCAGTCATGGTTCACATGTTTTTGTTTCTATAAAATTTCATTCTGGCTATTGATTTTATTAGAAATTCCTTAGGTGCAAAACAGTTTGACCTTATCCAGAAGAACACATTTACCAAACGTTTTCTGAGCCCCTTCATCTGGAAGCACTGAAAGTGCCTACTGGGGAAAAGTAAAGAGAAGAGTACAGACATGTATGTGGATTACATATCCTCTTAGGGAAAATAAAGTTCTAAGGTAAATTTTTCTCAACTAACAAAATTTCATAATCCTTCATATAACTCTCTCTGAAAGGCCAAATTATTTGTAAAAGGTATGCTGGGACACCCATGTGTATGTTATTGGACTCATCCTTCTGGACATATCAAATTAGACCAGAGTTTATATTTAACCTAAAAAGAGTCAACAAACTGATTGGCTAAGAAACAGTCTGATCTTTAAAAGAAAAAAAAATCTACTCAGAAACACATATAGCTGTAGGCTCTGGAGCTGAAGTTCCACTGAGAGTCAAGGCTTGAGACAGTACCACAATAAACCCAAGTAAAGCAAAGGACAGACACAGACTATGAGTCAGCAGAGAAATCAAATCCTCAGGTTGCAGTCTCAGGTAGAAAAGACACTGCATTTCTTCTCTGGAACAGACACAGACAGTTGCTGCCTCACATCCTGATACATTAAATCCTCCAAAAGTCACATGTGTCTTCTTCCCTGCAAACTTTCTGTTTCCTTTTCAGTATTCTGTATTTGGGCAGGTCTTAGTGTCTGTTCCTTGAAACAACAGACATTTAAGTAATTTTTCTACTCCTTTTGCTCAAAGCTAACTCCCAAAAGAGTGACCAAATGGTAGATAGCAGATTGAAAAGTAAACAAAACAAAAAATGATCACCAATTCATAAGACTTTAAAATATAATACATTTGCATACTTTTAAGTAGAGAGACTATGAAACTAAGAGACTACTTGGATTATGGTTCTGGTTCTGTCACTTGCCAACTAAATTGCTTTGAGTAATCATTTTTAAAACATATGAACACTAATTTGTTTTCTATACATTGAGAAAACTGTCCATATCACTGAGCAAGGAGAACAGAACTGTATAATAAAGCCACTTTCTAAGGCTTTGTATAATTGTTAAGCTAGTCAAATTTTATATGGGGCTGAAAGTCAACTCTGGAAAAAATTCTCTGTCACATTTGTAGTAAGACTGAAAAACAGAAGTCTGACTGGAAGGAAGGAGAAACACTCTCACAGACTACAATAAGAGCATAATAATGTAGAATACTTGCAGAGTTGTCTAAGTGCCAACTTCCACTTTATCTGAAATATCACAGCATTTTATTTTTATTATTATTACTTTCTCATCTTTGATTTCTCAACAAATATGTATAGAATTTTAAAAAACACAAGTAAACAATAAATTTTCTACCAAATTCTGGCAACCTAGTAACCATTAATACTATGCTTTAATAGTTTAGCTTTGGAATCTCAGTTTGAATCATGATTTTGCAACTTAATTGTTGCATGTATGAATTTGGAAAGTCACCCAGGTGAAGTAAGCCACATGTGAGTTTTGCAAGGATTAAATGTAATGGTTTATGTGATAGTGAGTGCTCTCTGCTTTAGATCTGTAATTAAATCAGATTTCTCTGGAGTAATTTTGAGATATCCTAACAGTGTTTACTTTACAGATATTACCACAGTGGCTATTTGATTGAGTTATTTAAAATTACTTTTTACAAGTTACATAAATTCAACTTCAACCAGGCACACAACAAGAGGAAGATCTGTTTATATATATAGCTCGCAGAGGTTACTGTACTCTATACATCACTACTTTGCCCATAGAAGGACACTGAGAACCTTTTCTTAAATCTATGGTTAAAAACCTGGGAAGGTCTATGATCAGCCAGGTTTTGGCTGAACTTTAATCCTGGGTTTATCATTTCTGGACTAAGAAAGATGGATTTAGGTTTCAGAGAGAAGGGTTGCTAGTCCAAGAAAAAAAAAAAAGGCAGGGGTGGCTGCTGGGAAAACAATGGATGTCTACTTAGGAATGATACCCAAAATATTTAAGAACTGTTACTTCACTGTCTTCAGTCAGTCAGAACAGAGGCAAACGGACCTGCTGAAGCAAATCTGAGACTCACTATTGGACAGACATATTGGCTGCAGGCTGGCTCCCTCCCCTCCTGAAAATTTTATTAAAAGTCCAACTTCTCACTGAGTCCTAATTTGGCCACTTTCATGTCCATAGTAACAGTCATATAATATATCGAATATATTTTAAATTATTATTACATATCTATCCCAACTAGAGTGTAATTTCCATGGGGGCAAAGATTTGGTTTTATAATGCTGTGTTTCTAGCCTGGAAAAATACCAATTATAAATATCTATTAAATGAATGAACTATGCTCTTTGTTTAAAATACTGTTGACTGTATACTGCCTTATTACTATTGGAGTCCTATAAAAAGGTGGCATTATACAGATGGCTTCATTCATAAAGCTCATCCTTGGAAAATGCCTACATTCCATGGAAAGCTGAAAAGAAATGTATTATATACTGTAGTAAGTAATTTAGTTCCATGTAGAGAAATTTCTTATATTTGTAAATTAAACAACACATTTTCAAATGCTCTCACTTTTGGAATTTAATTATATAGATATATTTATTTTTCAAATTGCTCTCTGGTCCGGATGGAGAATTCTTAACTTACTAAATGGGACTCTCCATTGTAATAAAAGCAAAAACACATAAACACATTTAGGCTTGTCTTTTGGATGTGTAATGAAAGTCATCACAGGGATGACTCCTGGAGCAGTGTTAAATATGTTTGCCGAGCAGGTACCAGCAGTTCATGACCATTGGGGAAGCCACAAGGAATAAGGCACAGAGACTGAGCTATAGCTCTAGTACGTATTTTCTCCACCTCTGCTTTCTTGTTTCTCACAGCTTGATCCAGTGATTAAGCCTGTTTCAGTTTCCAAGTCAACACAACATATGACAAGGAAAAGAGCTGAATTGTATTAGTAGTCTTCACTTACTTTTTGCTCCAGTTTCTCTCATTTTGGGGAATTTAAGACAGTATTCAGATAGGTGGGGGAGTATAAAATAATCTTTTCTTGGTTTGTTTTTAGATTAATGATTTTTTGTATGTATGTTGGGGGCTGGGGTGGATGTATAACAACTATAGTTATGAAATTTTTCAGGTTTCTGTCCCCTGCTGGACCATCCAACCAGATTCATAACCAATGTGTAGTACACAGTGATGTACTGCTGGTTTTGTACATAAATGTCAAGACATAGGACTCCTTTTTATAACTCTTTACAATAATTTATGAAATTAGCCAAACAGATAAGTCTTCTTCTTAAGCACTGCCCCCTTTAACTCACGTCCATTACCACCTAATATGCCCAGATTGTAGAATTAAATCCCTGATCTCAAGCCCAGACCTTATATATGTCCCTAGCATGCTGCTAATTCTCTTAGGCATGGGCATATCTGCTGCATTAAAAAGAATAACAACAACAACACAAAATACTCTCTTAGAGTGAATCCTTTGTATATATTGCTATTGAGTCTTCAATTTGAACCAATTTCTTATTCTTAATATGTCTCGTATGGCTTTTTTTTTAAATCAAACAAATGATCTTTTTATTTATTTTTTATTTTTATTTTTTAACATTTTTTATTGATTTATAATTATTTTACAATGTTGTGTCAAATTCCAGTGTTCAGCACAATTTTTCAGTCATTCATGGACATATACACACTCATTGTCACATTTTTTTCTCTGTGATTTATCATAACATTTTGTGTATATTTCCCTGTGCTATACAGTGTAATCTTGTTTATCTATTCTACAATTTTGAAATCCCAGTCTATCCCTTCCCACACTCTACCCCCCTGGTAACCACAAGTCTGTATTCTCTGTCCATGAGTCTATTTCTTTTGAAGCATTTAGAACTTACCCAAATGCCACACCCAAGGATAACGACATAAATTGAAGTTTAGAAGCTATTGAATTTAACACAAGGGGCAACTGCTAAGCCTGCCACTATTTAGAACAGCAGAAAGGCAAAAATTCCCAGGAATAAACTTAACAAGAAAAGTATAAAATGCTACTGATGGGTATAAGAATTTTGAATAAATTGAAAGATAAGTGCTGTTCTTTGAATGGAGGACTTTGAACTTTGCAGATGATAACTCTTCGTAAGTTATTTTACAGCTTAATAATGTATCATTAAAAGTATTCATACAATTTTTTTTGGAATAAGAGATATTTCTAACATAAATTTAGAAAATGTATAAAAATAACCAGAAAAATTCTGGAAAATAGTTACGAGGGGAAAAATAAAAGGTAAAGGACAGATGATGTCTTATTTAAAGTATATAAAGCTAAAGCAATTAAAGTTGTTTTCTCCTGGTGCAGAAGTAGAAAGAGTGATATAACAAAGACCAGAAATAGACCCAAATATATGGGTAGAAATAAAAATAATAAGAATACTCCAAAAGAGTATAGAAATGGTGTAGGGACAACTTAATAATCATAGGAAATAACACTTGGCTAGCTGACTCACTTCTTAAGCAAAAGAACTTCTAGAAAAATACAAAATATAAATGAAAGTAAAGAAAGAATAAAAGGAAATACTGAAGACTTACGTTTCATATGACAGCAAAGAAGTCTTTGCTAGGGATGGTACACAGACATTCATTACAGAAAAGATTGAATAATGTGATTTAATAAAAGTAAAATTCTCCATAGAAGATACCATGTATACATTGAAAAACCAAAAGACCAACTTAACAATATTACTGACAGAAGACTGAGTAAGAAAAATATCAGTAAAATATACTTAAAATATAAAGAATTTGAAAATAAGAAAATATACATTGACAAAGAACATAAAATGAGTGAAAGGCACGAATTAAGACTTTTCCAGCAAGAAATAGATATACTGGCTTTTGAATTCACGAAACAAAAATCAGCCCCTTTGTGAAATTAAAAAGGATAGGAAATTAAAAATACACTGAGAAAAAACTTCCATATCAAATTGTAATATTGTATTTTCAGGAGTCGGGAAACAGATATTCTTAGATGAACCTTTTGGCCATATCAAATAGTATGCTATCCTTAGCAGGCATTTTGATAATATAAAACTATGATGGCATATATTTTTTGAACAAGAAATTTTAATTATAGAATATATCTTGTAGAAATACTTGTATGCAGACACATATAAATAAATGTGAGTAAGGGATATTCATTGCCGCATTGCTTGATTTTCAAAGTGTGTAAGCAACCAAATTGAATATTAACTGGAGACCTTGTATTTTAAAATATGGGATGTAATATGTATTGATTAAGATTTACAGAATACACTACTGAAATACATGTTAAGATATATTGTTAAGCAAATGAAAAGTGAGATTTGGAACCATGATTTACCTCTTATGTAAATAAGTAAAAGTGATATATACATATATGCTTACATACAGTTAAGACTATCACTAGGAATATGAATTAGTAAAAATATGGACCAGACTATAGACAGGATGTACTTATCACTGTAGACAGTTTTATACCTTTTGATTTTGTATTTTTAAAAAAATGAGCATAAAATACATATTTTGAATAAATAAATGTTTGTAAACTATATTTTAATAAATAAACCTACCAGTTTAAAAAATCCCTTGTTTTAGGTATTGCGAGTAGAGCATGGATTTGGAGTCAGAAACACTTGGATTCACTTGCTAGCTACAAACTAAGTTATACTTTGTGGATTTGGATAATATAATTAATCTTTATAAATTAATTTTTTTAAATCTGAAAACTGGGTAATAAAACATAAGCTAAAGATTCTTCTAAATTAAATGTAGGAATACAGATAATAACCTTCTCCCTGTTTCTCTTGCTCTTTCCCCTCAAACCCTTTTTTCTTTCCACATAATGTGATGTTTCAGGGAGATCTGTTAAATAAGTGGTAAATCTGGAAATAAATTTATTTTGTCTCTAGAAAAATTTTTACAATTTTTCATGTTCTTAATATATTTTACATTTTTCTATCAGTAAATTTATTCATAACATAGTTACAGCATGTTGCTGCTACTTTCAAATTTTCAGAAATTAAGAAGAATCAATTAGTGTATTTTGGGTTCATAGATTTTAATCTTAATAGATCTTCAAATTTACAGAAAAGTTGTGATAAGAATACAAAAGCCCCCATTTATACCTTACCTAGATTCACCAAATGTTTACATTTTCCCTCATGGATCATTCCTTTTTTCTACCTATGTATCCATCCATTTACAAAGTCTATGTCTCTATCTATCTAGTCTATTTTTTCTGAATACTTTGAGAGTAAGCTGAAAACATTCTGCCTACTTACCCTAAAATCTTCTATGTATGTATTTCCTTAGACCCACGACATTCTCTTATGCATTTTAACTGTACAATTATCAATATCAGAAAATTTAACATTTATACAATATTATTACTTAACCCACAATTCAAATTCCAATGTCATTAATTGTGCAAATAATAGCTATTTTAATATAGCTGCTATAGCTTTCTCCCCCAGGCCCATGGTCCAATTCAAGATCACACACTACATTCAGTTGTCCAGTCTGGAATGTTTCTTCAGCTTTTGTTTGTCTCTTTTTTTTTCACCCTGACTTATTTGAGAAGTGCAGGCCTGTTACTTTATTGAATTTCTCTCAGTTTGAGTGTGTCTGAAGCTATCTCATAAACGTATTCAGGTTATGCATTTTTGGCAAAAATCCTACTGCATTGATAATATTTTCTTTTTCAGTCCATCATTATCAGAAAGCACAGGGTGTCAGTTTGCCACAATATAGCAAATGTGAATTTTTATTATTTTGCTATTATAGTGTCTGGTAGCTATTATTGTTTCATTTTAGTTAACAAATTAAACTCATATTTGATATTTAATTAAATTTGATAATTTCACAAAATTAGGGAGATAAAGTAATATAAATATCCTGAATCCTAGTCAAATTTTCATCAAGTAGATTTACAATCTATTGATGATCACATCACTCCATCATTCCTTCACTATCTACTGAACACATCTGCAAGAAAAAGCTTTCTGTTTTCTGTCATTCATTCCTTGAATTATTTTAGTATAGACTCATAGTGATTTTATTCAATAAAATTTAAATGCATTTTATTTTTACATGTTTTCCTTTTTTTTGTTTGTTTTAATCGTTCCATTTACACCTAATTCAAGATCTCTTCCAAATAACTCTATACCACATTATGGGTAGTTTAAGTCCCTCTAAACAGAGTTTTCTCAGTTCCACTCATCTATCCTTTAAAGTATTGCTGTCACTCATTTCACTTATCCATAAAGTATCATCCATCACCAAATACACTGTTGCTATTATTATTATGAACAAAGTGTTATCTGTTATATCAATTAAGAATATGAAAAAAACTAAAAGATTTTATTTTATCTTCATTTATTTTCTCTAAGGCTCTTCCTTTCTTCCAAATATCCCTATTTGAAATGACTATTTCAATCTTTCACCATTTCTTTATTGGGATGTCCATCTTTCAATTATTAATTTTCTGTGTGTGTCTATGTTTAATCAGCTTCTGGATTTTTTCCGTTATTTTCTTCTAGTCCATGGTTTGCTTCATAATTTTTTAACATTGCCTTTTGATACGGTCTAAATGATTATACATTTTTCTTTGATAAAGTTATTTAAAAAGTTATTGCTTTGTGTGTCCTCTCTAAAATATGTTTTTGCCTATTTGTGGGATAAGACAAATACCTGATTTCTTTTTCCTAGAATCTTCATCATTTTAGCTTTTATGTATAATTTCATTATCCATCCCAAATTATAAGAGGGAAGTGGTACTCTTTTTTTTTTTTAATTAGATATGCAATTGTTTCAATGCAATTTCATTGACAAGCCTTTTCTTATCCCATGAATTACTTTGGAGCCTCTGTCCATTTACGTTCTAAATGTAGGTCTGCTTCTGGATTCCTTATTCTTTCCATTGATTATATTTAATTTATCCCTAGGCCCAAACTAAGCTGACTGTGCAGCATTATAATAAGACCTGAAGTGAAATATTTTAAGGTGTCCAAATTTGTTTTTATTTTCAAGATTGTTTAGCTATATAGGCTCTTTGCATTTCCATATATATTTTACAGTAAATTTTAGAAAAAAGAAACTTGTCATATCAATAAAACTCTTTTTGCGGAAAATAGAAATTTTAACAATACTGAGTTTTCTAATCCAGGAATACATTTATTAGAATATTTAAAAATTTTTCTTGGTAATTTCTTATAGTTATCAATGAACAGGTATTTTACCTTGTTTATGATATTAATTTCTAGTTAATTTACTTTAAATAGTATTAAGAATTGGATTTTTAAATTTTTATTTTTCAATACTTTTACTACTATTACACTGAAATATAACTGAATTTTATATGATTGTGAATCTTTCAGTCTTGCTAATTTTAATCATTAATTCTATAGTTGTTTTGTAGTTTTCTTAGGATTTTCTATGTAAATGACTCATCTGTGAATAGAATTATTTTACATCTTCCTTCCTAATCTTTATACTTTTAACTTTTATTTTCTTTATTTCTTTAGTTTTTATTTATTGTTCCTATTATTACCTGATCCATTTTGCTTATATTTTGGGCTGGAATTTCCAGACAATATTAAACAGAAACAAAAAGGCAGTCATTCATTATTTTCCTTAAATCAAAGGGAAAGCAATCAATATTTCACCATTATGTTTGATATTATCTTTAGGTTTTTCATAGCTATCCTTTATTGTTGTCAGGAAGGTACCCTCTATTCACAGTTTACTGAGAGTTTTACTGTGTATGGGTGCCAAATTGCATCTATTAAAATGGTCAATGGTCATTGGTAGGTTCTTCCCTTTATTTTATTAATAAGGTGGAATATATTGATAAATTTTCAAATGTCAAGGCAGTCTTCTAGTACTGAGCTAAATCTCATCTTGGCATGATAGTTTTGCTCCTTTTTCTATATTGCTAGATTTGATTTACTGACTTTTTCAAAGATGTTTCTGCATATGTTCATTAAGGCTGGAGTTCTGTAATTTTCTTTTCTTCTTTAATATCTGTATCATATCTTGATGTTAGATTTTTGCTCACCTCATAGGAAATGCTACAAAGAGTTTCCATCTTTTCTATTTTCCAAAAGGTTTATCATAAGTTTAGAACCATTTATTTATATGGTTGATAAAATTCACTGGTATACCATATGTATATACACAGACATATATATTTACACACATATGGCTATTCATGTTTTCTAGTTCACCTTGATTCTGTTTTAGGTAGTTGTGTTTATTAAGGAATTACTATATTTCGTCTAAGATTTCAAATTTATTGACATAAAATTATTTATGAAATCTCGTATCTTTTTAATGTTTGTAATAGCTTTTTTTTCTTTTCTTTTAGTGGTAATTTGTGTTCCCCTCTTGTTGATTATCACTCCTGCCAGTGATTTTTCACTTAAAAATAGTTTTAAAGAATCATTTTTTGACTTTAACATTTTTCCTAGTTTGTAGATCTATGCTTATATCTTTATTGTTTTGTCCCTTCTCATTACTTAGGTGGTATCTTTTTTCTAGCTATTTGAAATGAAATCTTAGAACACTAGTATTACACTTTCTTCTTTTCTAAGTTAACTATTAGTATTAGTTTCTTTGGGTTGCCATAACAAAGTACTATAATTGTGTGACTTTAAAACAACAGAAATTTATTCTTTCATGATTCCGGAGGCTGGGAATCTGAAATCCTGGTGTTGGCCACGCCAGACTGCCTCTGAAGACTCTAGATGATCTTCATTGCCTCTTAAGCCTCTGCTGGACCCAAGCATCTCTTGGCTTGTGGCAGAATAGTTGCAGTGTCTGCATCTGTCTCCACCTAGCAGAAATCTATGTAGAACAGATTAGCATCTTGCTCTTAGAGGAGTAAAATTTGGTTATATAAAAAAGTTTTGCGATGACTTTCCTCTTAGGGAGACAAAAGCCATGTAGTATCAGAAATAAATTACCGATTTTAGTTTATAATTTACAGGCAGAATTTAGGACTAAAACTTACTCTATGAACAATACTCTATTACTTTTTTTTTAATCACGATTTCAGGGACTATGCATCAGACAATGCGTATTTCACAAATAAGCATTCTCAACATAAGTGTTATTATTTAATGAGTGAAAAAATTAAACATCAGTAATTAAACATACTTGCTAAATGTTTAATTACATCTAAGGTATCCTTGTTGCAGTTAAACTAAGGATAATGTTATGTATTACTCCACTAATTATAAATTTGATAATTAATTTTGATAATAAATGGAAATAAAACCTACATCATTTTAAATCAACTTGTTTCTTTTAAGAGGAAGAAATTATGGGTACCAAAAGATAATGTTTGGTTATCTCTGAGGGGTGAAATTCTCTTTCCCTGTATTATAATGAAAATGCCTTGACTACTTTTTTGAAGAGAATATTAATTAAGGAATGACATTGCTATTACTAATTATTAATGAGCATAGAATATTGATGCAATCACACTTTCTTAATGTTGAGTCCATTGACTATAATGTATTTTGCAGCAGAAATTATATCATGGGCTTTGGTTTTCATTTTGTCTACATTCAGGGCCAGGTAATTGAATTACATTAAAGTAGTTCAAAACATGTAAATTAATATCTTAATAATACTAATTTTCTATGTCTTCAATTTATACTGAAATTATGGTTTAAATTAAATACACAGAGTCATAAGTTAATTACAGACCATTTCTCATCTTTAAGTTATGCGGGTTGGGGATACAAAAATTATTTGTGATTAAAACTCAATGGAATAGTTAGACTATACCAAACATGTTCAATAAAAATATGCTTTTGTTATATTTTAGCCTCCTATGCAAAACACTATGGAGTCTACTCTGGAAATTCCTGATATTGAATAAACCAACTTGATACTGATGAAAGCCAAAAAACTGTTTGTTCATTTCACAAATTTAGACATATGTCTTTGTTACTGGAACATGGTGTTGGATGAAAGATTAAGTAGGTGTATATTCCCTTGGGATTCTGTCACAGAGCTGGTATTTCTTTCTAGACCCCCCACACTATGTAAAGATATAGATTTAATAAACAAACCATTTCTGATCTCAGCAAGGAACTTAGCAGGGATTTTGAAAGTCAAACACACAGGAGCCATGCTTGACTGTGGTGGTAAAAGTAACATCTGCCTGAGAGTTTTAAACAACAGACTTTTCAAATCACTTTTAAAGCCACAGTAGGAGATGTGACAACCATAAGCAATACCTCATGCAGACCAGGAACATGAAAGCTGGAAGAAGTCAATTGCACTCAAATACTGAAATAATCCCTATTAAGGGGAAATAGAGGAATAACTTAAAGTTCCTGTTTATCTCTGTCTACCTAAGCTTTTATGTACCATTTCTAGCCTTCACTAATGACTGTAAACTGACTAAAAGAAAGAAAATAATTACTAATGGAAAAATTAACTTCACACTGCCCAAGTTATGATAGTGACTTATTTCAAAGTCAAATTTGATTCCTAATTCATTAGCTTTGCATAGGATAGATAGGATTATATCAAGCAAAATGTACCAATTAGGACCAGCCTGGATGATTAGGGTGTAAAAAGAGTGCAGCAATGCACTACCAACACAATTCTGGAAAAATAAGGTGAATATATAACCCACGGTACATATGATCTTTGAAATTCATTTAAATGTGTTGCATCTTTTCTATTGTACTTGCAAAACAGGGAAGGATATCTGAGGACTTTCTGTGTATTTTCACTTTTTTTGCTGTGTTGTTCTAAACCTGTTACTGGATAATTTACTTAATTAAAACACAGCAAATAAAGTTAAGGATGTGGAGTAGATGCCAAAGACAAAAGTATTACTATTTAGCTTCTCTTACACATGTCAATATAAGGAAAGAAAATAGTTTTCTCATATTGGCATAAATCAGTTCATGTGTTCAGATCTCAAAAAAGTACACTGCATCACATTTCTACTTAGGAAAAGTCATGGGTTCATCCATGAAACATAAAGAAAACTGAGGAGACTGTAGAGAGAGGAAGTAAGAGAGGAAGCCATGCTCCTCAGTAAATGAAAAATTTAGTTAATATGTACATTCCCTTTATCTTGTTCTGTTACAGGATATTTATTAATAATTCAGGCACTCACAATTGTAGCTCATTAAATCTTTCCAAAAATGGTCCATATATTGGCATATTTAATAAATGTCAAAAATATTTTTATAAGAACGAAATCACTACTGAGTCAACTATGAGAATAAAGTTAAAATAAATTAGCTATTCTCTTTAATATACTGACAGAAGAAAAATGCACGACCTAGAAGTTGTGAGTTATGTTTTACTTGGGAAAATAACAGAACTATAGCGTGGGAGACAGCCTCTTGTATAGCTCTGAGGAACTCAGCCAAAGAGGTAATGGAGGAGACAGAATATATAAGGGTTTTTGCTGGGAAAAAAAAAAAATGTAGTCAAACATCAAAAGATTACTGCTAATCACAAAAAACAGACAAGTTAACAATTTTAGTACCTTTCTATGTATGGAATGATGCAAGACTCTGGGTTCATTGAAATTATTCCTTAGATACCTATCTTAACTATATAGGGCCAGTATCCTGCTTTTCTCCATTCTGAATTCCCCTGAGGGCACATTTTAGGAGGTGGCTGCAGTGGCGGATGGCTTGATGGTGGGCAATATACATATATATATATTTTTTTTAATTGAAGTGTAATTGATTTACCATATTGTGTAAGTTTCTAGCATATAGCAAAGTGATTCAGTTTTATATATGCATATATCTGTATTTTTTCACATTGTTTTCCATCATACATTATTACAAGATATTGAATATAATTTCCTATGCTATATAGTAGGACCCTGTTGTTTATCTGTTTTATATACAGTAGTTTCTAAATTAGGAGCTTGGGATTAGCAGATATAAACTACTATATTTGTTGTTTACTGAAATGGCGAGTAACTTTTCATCTGCAAAAAGATGATAATTTCTCACAAAGTTCTGTCTATAATGATCATCAACCAATCTGAGGAAAGTTAAAAAAAAAACAAAGTTTCACCACAATGGTTAAGAATTCTTACAAGAAATATTTTGAAGTATTTTTTCTTTGTTATTTGTACAATTGTGGCAGACACATAATCCTCCAACTATCTAAATGCAGCACTTCTAATTCATTTGTACTTACTAGAGAATTGGTTCCATGTAAAACAGTGTGATAAACATGATGACAGTTTGATAAAAATTATTATTTTAGACTGAAGGACCAAATAAAGTCCAGGAACACAGTCAGTAAGTGAATATGTGATAGTTAGGACTAGAATCTATGTATTGTGATATCAAATTCAGTAATATTTCTGCTATGTTACACTGATAATTTATCCACTACAATGAAAATATCTCAAAATACTTTAACATAGTACATACCTACATGAAAATTTCCAAAAGAATGATCTGATTGCAATATAATCAGAAATACATCTTATAATTTATCTTCTTCTTTTCCATGGCATTTATGGGTACATACATGCAGGTGCGCAAGCACACACACACACACAGACACATTAGATCTATCAATTTGTTGATACATTGATGAATCACTTCCCTAGGTAAAAATAAAAATTAAAACTTACTCAAAGGATATTATAAAATTTCTACTCCTGTGAATTTTTAGAGGAATTATTAAAATTTAAAAATTTTTGGCTATATGTAAAATCAGAATCATTTTCTGACAATCTAGTAGCCAATCACCATGTACTTCATATTCAACAGATAACTTTTTCTTACTTAATTCAGGTAAAATAAAATTCAGATGCGATGAAACAACATACTCATTTGTTTTAATGTACTGTTAAGTTGTTAAGGTTCTCCTTAGGTGAAGATAATCTTTTAGAGAAGTTAGCTTTGTTGTCATACACACACGTTTCTCTAAAGATTGCAATGTTTTATAAAGCATGACTGATTTAAAAGCTGTCTATAAGGTTAGAAAAGGTGAATGGAAATTACAATTGTGAATCACTTCATGACTGTAAATATATCCTGCTGACTTTAAAAATTACTAAAGAATCATAAAGAATATTTATTTGAATGTATTTTACTCTGGAATATAAAACATAAACATGAAACAATAGTTATCCTTGCTTCTAATAGTCTGAAAAATTTCAAAGTTGTTTAAAGCATATCTAACTGTCTGAGAATGCAGGAATCATAACATGATTCTGGGTACCTTATAACCACATCTAGTGATGTAAGATTTGGCAACAAATAACACCTGCATTTTTACAGAGTACAAATATATTCATACATTTTTCTTGCTTTCTCTTTTAAAAAATTTCTATATGTGGAATATGTGTGGATATGAGGGGCTTGATGATTTCTAATAGAAACAGACATATTCTAATCATCATTTCCTTTACATGCTAATGATAATCTCAAAAATGAAATGTGCTATTAGAATTCTAAGAAGAGCAACAATAGATTAACTTTGGCAAATGAGATGAAAATAAAAGCACATAAAAATGTTATTGGATAATTTTTTTCTAAATGACCATCTGCATAATTATCTTTTTAACAAATAGTCATGAAAACCCATGAGGAACAAATTGTTGGTTACTAATTCAGGTTTATGAATCACCTTCTCTTTAGGACTGTAAGCATGAAAAATGATGAAACTAAAATTTATTTAAGAAAAAATAATTAATCTTTCCTGTCTCCATCATCATGTAAAATTACTGGAATAAATACTTCATTTTAACATGTTTTAAAACATTATATGGACCCTTATATATGAAAATGAGCTATTTGGCAATCAAAAATTGTAATTGGGTCAAAATTAGTATTTTTCAAATATTATTATCAGTTTTTCCTTTATTCAAAACATTTTCATAAAAAGTTCAATATATAAAACAATAAATGTTTGCTAATTTATCTTAGAATGTATAGTCATATCCATTATATTCACACTGTACCTTTATATAGCATCTTGTCTAATACTTTACTGGACAATTAAATTGGAAGCATGCATTTTAAAGATACAGAACCACATTCACTGTGACAGTAGTGAGAAGGAGAATTGGTATACACATAAGTATGGGTCATTTCTTTTTATCTTAAGGGTTACAGAAGCCCCAAGGAGGAGAGAAATTACTCTGAATTCTGAAATGAACCAAACTTTCCTGGTTAAATAAATGTTACCTGGGGATACGGCACATAACCAATAGCTGATGAATATTTGTTAACAATATTTTTCAAAATAATTTTGAAAGTGATAATAATAGCTTATCAATATATTGCTTATGAGAGTCAAGGCAGTATATTCTCAGTTGTCAGGAGACTCCCAATAGTGTTTCAGTTTAATAACTCATTTTATAGGATACGTGTAGACTACTCGTACATGATAGAGGAATGTGGAATGTAGAGACAGCCCTTAGAAAGGATCACTTTAAGCATAATAAAAGGAATTTGAAATAAAAAAGGGATAGAAAATCCACAATAATGGATAAGACTAAATGCTGTAGATCATTTTTACTTAAATCACTGTCTACAGATAGGTAGATTGGTTAAAAATGATGAAAGAAAACAAAGAGTTTTGGGTACTACAAACTATAAGTGCTTTGGGGAAGAGCCAGAATCTGTGTTGCAAGTAAATCCCAACTTTACACAGAGCCCTTTTGGACTTGATGTGTTTATACACAAATCTAGAAACACTGTAGTAAACAGTCCAGGGAAGTTCATTTTACAAAACTTTTTTATATCTTTAATTTCAATGTTTACTCTAAAAATACATGAAAAATCTATATATCTTTTGTTTTGGTGCTATGTTAAGTTTTACTTTTTGATTTTGCCTCACATTTTCATCTTAATTCCAAACTTTCTTTGAAAGCATTATTTTTTTTACAGCTGCTGCTTGGGTGGTGTAGTTCTTCATATGATCATTTCCATGTGCAAATATTACAAAATGTCAAAGACCCTGAATTTATGAACTTTTATTTTCTGCTAAAGTTTGAAAAATTCTAATTAGAGACTAAGTAGCCAAACTCCTCCCCTTGAAATAACTTTTAATATGGTCCATGTGCAAAAACTTTACTTTATGATCTTACCCACCGCATGAAGTATCAGAGCAGGATATCATACAATCCACAGAGAAAACTGGCCAGGACTCTGCATTTAATGTTTCCAAAGTATTAACTGAGACTTGTTAGACTTTAGTTATATAAATGTACAAATTAACCACATCTTTTAACAAAATAAGATATTTAACTTGTTTTTAGGATTTATTTTGAACAATTTAAATATAAACACCATAATCTTGAATGCGTTATTTTCAAAACACTCTCATACAATGAATACTAGACCTCACTAGAAAGCAGCATTTATTCTCAACTAGAATGTATATAGTATTAGTAGACTTACCTAGAAAGATAAAGGAAAAAAAACTGAAAAATTCTTAAAAGAAGCAACGAAACTGACCAAGGATGAATGAGAAAATATAAATTAAATAAAGTTTATACCAATAACATTTGAAAAGTTTGAAATTCTTGTCTACTAATTCCCATGTCTCTAATAATAGAAATTTATATGAAATAATTTTCAGGCAATTAAAAAAAGGAGAGGAGAACTCAATTCACAGAAAAGTACTTTTAAAATAGATGTGGTTTATTTTTGATAATAAAATAATAAACCTGTATGGAGAAAAATCATAAAATTTAATTGTTAGAATTAAAAAGTATCTTTAATCTCTCAATTTAGAGATAATTATTGGTAACATATCGGTATATTTATGGCATATTAAGCCTTTTTTCTTATATTATATTGATTATACTACACCCTAATTTGTTGTATCCATGTTTACTTAGGGACATTTATAATTATCGTGAGTTTCTAATTGGCATGGTCAAAATGAG
The DNA here is from genome assembly GCF_048564905.1 of Vicugna pacos. Lineage (NCBI taxonomy): Eukaryota > Metazoa > Chordata > Mammalia > Artiodactyla > Camelidae > Vicugna > Vicugna pacos. The sequence continues at coordinate 32,197,896 of NC_132988.1, forward strand.
ATAATGATAAAAATGTGTCCAGATAGATTTATGAGGAGCCAGGTTTCAAGGAAAGCCAGGAATGTGCCAAAAGGTGAAATTGCTAGCTGGGAATCAAAGATTTAGTGAGTTCAGAGCTAGGTTATCAATGTGACCAATTTATTTAATGCACAATTAATGAGACTGGTTTAAAACTTGAGAATACAATAAGATAAATATGAATGACCTCTGCTTTCAAATCATGCCCCATCTAAATGTGAGTTCAACTTTCAAGGATGACAAAGTATGGCAGGTGAACATGGGATGATAAAAGTGCAAACTGCTGCCCAAATCTCCATCTGCCCAATGTACTCCCACTCTGCTCTTCAGCATCAGTTGGCTCCATTAAAACGATCTCAATTTGGAGAAGAGAACTAACTAAAAATGAAAAAAAAAAAAAAAGCAACCCACATAGTGTTCCTGAAACATTAAAATGAAAAGAAAAAAAAAAAGATAGAGACAAGACAAAGCATAACAAAATACAACGAAGAATTTCAATTAGAAGAATTGCCCTTGGAAACTATCAGAGAAAAATACTTCTTCATAATCTCAAAGTAAGCAGTATATGAATTATTTTAGAGGAGCTCAAAAAAATGAGACATGATTAATGAAAGAAGAGATAATTATCCCCACCAAAAGGGATTAAAAAAGGAGTGAACAGAGCTTGGAGAAAATCTGTAGTAGAATTAAATCATTTCAAAGTAATGCTTACATTAGAGGGAAAAGATAGGTTCTATTGAAAATTGAGTCAGGGCATGGGTAAGAGAAGTCGTATTAAATGAAGCTGAAAAGAATTAAGAAATAAAAGCACAAAGATGATAGGTACAAAAGTTTAAAAAGATCTAGTCTTTATAACTGCATTTCTAGATAAGACAACTGAGTTAAAGAAAAAGCTAAGTTATAGAAAGACTTGCTTTCTTAAATAACAAATAGAATTTGTAAGTCTGAATGTACAATTTGTACTGGGGGGCAAGGTCATTAATAAAAAATCCTCACACATTTATATTTTGATAAGTGTTATGAACTTCAAGACAATGACAACAACAAATTCTTCATTCAAGATGTAAAGGCATCTACAAGAGAGAGAAATAAGGACTTCAGACTTCCAGAGCACTGTTCGCTAACAGGAGTGTTTCTGTAAAGTTTTGGGATGAAGAAATTTGATAAGTGTTTAGGTTCTCAAACATGTAAGAACTCATAGACCGTAACCCAATAAATTAGTCTTGGAAAAACTATTAAAACAGTTAGACAAAGTATTAGGCAAGAATATTCAGCCAATGGGAAAAAAATCAAAATGAAGAAGTAAACTATTTTTTAAAGGTAGGGAGCACTCACTACCATTAATTAAAAACTAAACAATAGAGGGAATTATTTTTAAAAATCGAAAATGTTGCAAAACTACGTAAGTTAAATTTGGAATAAAAATGACAAACAAAGGTAGGTTGAGATACAGGTTTTCAAATTTTCTCCTTTTTCATAGTGAAGAGTTATTTTTTAATTAGTTAAAATTGGTACATTGGGATACACAAGTTTTAAGAATATTATTGAGAGTTTTGAAGAGTATTTATACTTCTATGTATGTATACCTTCTAAAGCCAGATATTTACATAACAAATAGTTTCCAGCAAAAGGTAGAAAACAATGATAAAATATCAAATGGAAATTATAAGATGGCAAAATCAGAAACAATACCTGTAATATTATATTTTTACAAGTTAATGTTACATACCTGTCTCAAAAATGATGGATAGAGAGATGTGATGAAACTAAAATAGTTAAAATGTAATTGTAGAACCCTAGCGATGGGTATATTGCTGTAAATTTCTTAAGCATTTTCTATATGTTTGAAAATTTTCATAGTAAGATGCTTAAAAAAAAACTTAATCTGTTAAGCCAAAATAAAACCTAAATGGATAAAGTACATAATAAACATTTGGCAAAAAATAAAAGGCCCAGAAGAAACCATAAAGAATTATTGAAAAGTTAAGACTTTTCCTGTATGGCACAGAACACAGAAGCCATAGGAAAGGTCCGAAGAGTTACCACTTTAAACAAAAATATGCATAGAATGTTAAATGATTCATTCAATTTTTGAGAAGTGAAATTGGCAAGACATGACAAATCACTAATGTGGTTATGTAATGTTTTACAAATCAGTAAGAAGAAAGGCTACAAATTCAATAGTCCAATTATCAAAAGATATGGACAACAAAGTACATAAAAATGCTGATAAACAGAGAAAGAAATTCTCAACCTTACTCAAAAGCAAAGAAATACAAATGAAAAGACCAGTTAGAGAGTATATATTTCCTGTAAGTTTAGTAAAGTTTAAAAAGTGTGATGATGCCTATTTTTGGCCAAGGCTGGGAGCAACAGACACTGTCATATTGCTGACAGAGTGCAAAAAGTCATTCCACTTTGGCAGGAAATTTGGCTGGATCTGTTCAACGTAAACTTGTATAAGCTCTTAAACTCAGAAATTCCACTTCTAGGATTTACACTAGAAAAATATTAACACAATTGTGTAAAGATAGGCAAAGATATTTGTTGTAGCACTGTTTATAGTAACCTAGTCTTAGAACAATTTAATCTTCCATCAACAGAAGATAGGTTAAATATATTATATGTAAATTACATACAGGTAAAAAATAATAAATCAGATCTAATGTGGTGAGATCCGTAGAAAGCATTATAAAGGGAAAAACAATGTACTGGGTAGAAAAATCCTAATGAACAAAAAATATGACCCCAATTTTAGGAAAATGAAAGCACATATATCCTATAATATTTATAAAGTATTCCACGAAGTATGACTTTAGTAATGAATCTGGGCCACGTGAGAGAGATGAAAATTTACTTTTATTTTTACTATGTGCAATTGAGTTTGACCCAATCCTGTTTTCTTTATAAAACTTTCCAGACAGTTTTGTTACACTACTAGTTAAGATCGGAAGCCTAATTTTGTTACACCACTGGTTAATCAATAGCATTAAGTGGTTTATACACAGAGGATATTGAAATCATTTAGTATAAGTTAGGAGAACAAGGGAAAACTGCACACTGGGTAATTAACAGTTGTCTGTAATAAACAGAAGTCATGGAAATGAGAATGTAGAAAAGTAACCAGATTTCAAGGAACAAGAAGGGCAAAGGTGAGTATGTCAGGACATTAAGAGCAAAAAATAGCTGCTCACAGGTAAGGTAGTGACAGAGCATCGTCCTGCTTTCTGCTGGTTACAAGAGGAGCCCGCTTGCTTGCTGGTCAGTACGATACCTCTGCTAGAGTAGGCACTAGGTAATTATACCTAAGGGAATCGTGACAGTGTGTATGTTCTCGTAGCATTGATTCTAACCATATTTGAGGCCGAAGTAGGATATCTAGTTATGGGTATGTGCTTATAAAGATCAGTACTTTTTAGGCGCGGTCCTTCAATCTGAGATGCTGGTTAACATAAAATCATTGGTAGCATATTTTTCAGCACAGTTCTCAGATAAGTCAGACTTTCACCTAGCAATTACAGTCAGGATCACCCTGCGCTCCACCAAGGGATTTATTGTCTCAGTGACTTATCCACGTTCACCCCCATAAATCTAACCATCTGGTAAATTTAATCACCGCTAAGAAGAGGCATGAGAAGTGTATTATTAAGTATAATATCTCTTTATTCAGCCAAAATAGTTAACTTTCTACACACAAAGTAGCTGAGCACTTTAAATTATGATAAAAATATACAGATTTGTTTTGATAAGCATACTTTACTAAAGATAATGTCATCAAAAAAGGCACTTGTGTCTAAATTCCATTCACAGCAATTTGATGTCATAAAATGTTTTGGCTAAGTCAGATCTCATGTCCTTTTTGAGTAACTCTGTATGGACCCAGCAAGTAAACATCACACCTAAATCTAGTTAACATTTAAAAGTTGTCCAGCTACATTTCATGAGCCATCAAGACGAAGAATTTGAACCCTGTCCATAATTTGGATTTCAACGGGAAAAAATGGGGGAAAAATCTGCCTGAAGAGAAAGGAATTATATAGAAAAACTATTATAAATGTTCAAAAAAAAAAGTTTGGCACTCTGAGGCAGACTTGAGGCTAAAGTCCAGAAGTTTAGAAAAAAGTGATTTCAAATTCAGTATAAGATGGAAACTTTTCCTACCTTAACCCTGGTCCACAAGCACTTGTTTCCTAGCCATGAGATTTCCTGTGCAAACCTAGAAAAGATGGATACATGATACATTGATGAAACTTCGTCTCTAGAGACTCCAATCCCTTTTATGTAGAGTCTCCTTTGGAAAAGCTAGACAGTAGAAAAGGAAGACTTCTCTTCCTTCTCTGGAAAAAGAATATTAGAAGTAAGTGGCTGGGGTTGTAAGTGTCTCTAGACAGCTATAGCTGAGGGTGCACAAATCCCCCTCAAGCTTGGTAGATGAATTTTGCTTAGTGTTGGTTTCCAACATATGGCTTGAGTAAACCTCTTTTTTTTTTTTAAGTTGGAAAAGTCAAAGAAAGAAAGAGAGTGAGTGTGTGCAAGAGAGAAAAGACTATGGAGTGCACTGCAGGCAATCATATCTGTAAGCAGTAGTTCTAATTAAATGAGAGACCCACCCACTGCTGCCCAGTGCAACGCCTAGAGACAAAGAAGAAGGAAGTACAGTCCATAGTTGGAAGCTCTTAATTATCAGGCCAAAGGTAATGGACTCGACAGAGATTCAGGCTTATGAAAGAAAAAAAGAAACATGTCAGCATAATCATATAATGTTGTCTACATTTTCATCAAACCAATGATTGAATTTCCTTTGATAAGAGTATATTATTCCTGATACTTGATTTAACTCAATTATATTCTGTATTACAAAGACAGGACTACTTTGAGGCACTTTTATTACTAGATGACATAGGTGATATCAAGTGCTTTATCCTTGTTTCCATAAGTAGCTGATCATGTTTAAATCATGAAGATGAGAGCGATCCATTTTACATCAGTGTAAAAGCAAGTGGACACAAAACTGGATTTACTTCAAATAAATATATTTCTTCAAGTTCAGTAAAATCCTGCTACATGATCTATTGTTTACAGTCTTTGCCTCCTCTGGAATTCCACAGCTTTCTAGACTACTTTAGTTTTTTATTCAGCTTATATTTGTGTCTAGATTTGGCCCAGATTTTACATACATACATCTGTTGACTTGCAAAATCATTAACAATTTACTGAGTCACCAAAGTGGGACTTATGAAGCTTTTTGGACCCCCAGATCTGGTGATCCGTAATACATGGCAGTTCTCACAATGTAGCAAAGGCCCTTCCTAGAACCTGGTTCCCTCATCCTGGACAGCAGGCTGCCTATATGAGAAAGGCCTGTGAAAAGTGCCCACAGGTTTCCTTCCAAGATCTCTGCACAGTTTCTTCCAGTGACTGACCAGGAAAAAAATGCTGTTTTCATTATTCCATAATAGCACCTTATTTGGACTGCCTTTTACCAAACCATTAAGCTAAATTACTTTTAGTAAACTCCACAGCTTACTGATTGTGGGAAGCAATGAACTGTGAAGCAAGAATTGCTAGAGGGCCCCTTTTCCTAATAGAACTTTTTTCTGTTGTTTTTGTTTCAACAGCATCTTGAAAACGAGTCCATTTATATAAGCGGTAAATAATGCAAGATGAATGACATTTCAGCATGTAAAATGCAGGCTATTCACCAGAAGAATGTAGATAATACCATGTAGTACTTTAATTTAAACAGGCTGGATCTTGTTGAGGATCAGTGACATAATGCAAAGTATTTCAAGACACAGAGCAGAAGCCTGGTGGGGAGGAAGCACCCTCTTCCCTTTCATGGTAATGTTAAACAAGGAAAGCAGCAAAACAATGCCCTGAGCTATGCCTCTGAACAATGGCAGGAGAGAGTTAAACATTTGCCTGGCACTTTTAGAACAAACTGGGATAGTTAAAGAGACAGCTGGAACAAAGCCATAACATTTTTAGAGATACATCACGGCAAAGAAAGAAGGGCCCAGGGAAATTTTCATAGGATTTGGAGAAAATAGCAGTTTTCTGTTTGATTAATAATTCAAATAAACAAACTAGTAGTCAAATACAATTTCAGAGAATATTCAAAGAGAAAATTTACAATGATAATCTGCATATTCTAGGTGAAGAGATATAATAATTGCTTTGGAGGAGAAAAAGCTGTTTAGACATCAGCCGGCAGTTCAGGTAGATCTACAGAGGGAGTTACTAGGTAATAAGACCTGGTTGTTGGCTTCACGAACCCAGAATTTCTGTATTACCTATGACCCATGTTATATTAAACTCAGAGAGACTAATAAGCAAATGTGCAAGATTTTGCAGGCACACAGTTTAAAATTTATAATAAAAAAGATGGGGTTTATATAGACTAGACCTACTTTATCCAGTATGGTAGCCTGATACCATAGAACTTAAAATGTAGCTAGTCCAAATTGAGATTTGCAATAAGTAAAAAATACACACTGGATTTCAGACACATAGTACAAAAAATGCCAAAAAAAACCCCAAACCCAAACCCATTAACTGTTTACATATTGGAATAAATATATGATTATAATTGTTTACATATTGGAATAAATATATAACCATAATTAATTTTACCTCCTTCCTTTTTCTTTTTGTCAATGTCATCTATGAAACTTAAAATTCCACATGTAAAACTCATTATATTTCTATTGGACAGTGCTAAACTAGACAATTTTATCAATTTGACTAATGTCAACCCTCCCTCTAGAAACTAAGTTGCTTAGTGATTTCATACAGGGCAAAGAGTTATATAATTTAAAAAATGTATCAGTTTTAGGCTAAGATGATCTAATGTGCTTATCTTTATATTAGGGATATACTTGCCAAGTATGTGAGTTTTCTGGTTAAATGACTCTTTTTTCTAGAATGTGCTGAATAAACACAGCCAGATTTTGCTCTAATAACCATTCTTTCTTTACTTCTTTCTGTTGACTGCACTCTTCCGACTTATTTGTTTCTTTAATATCGGTGTCACAATATCAGATGTCTATTGGTGCTAATATAGTTACCTGTAGGCAGGTACCTAAAAGAAATGAAGAGGCCCATTTGGAGACTGGAAACTGCTGTGAACTACAGAATTCATTTTCTATGCTAAAACATGTGGATGCAGCCATATAACTGCTAAGTACATGGCGGATGAATGTGACTGTGCCGCCAAAGTATTGTTTTAATATCTTCCCTCATGACTCCTCCCTATGCCATGACCTATTCTCTTCCCTTCTCTGTGTTCTGGAAGGCTGACCTATATAGTCTTCAACACCAAAGCTGAAATGGAAGGCAGTAGTTAAGATTGGGATTACATGATAGGGAGGCCTGGATATCTGAGGCTTCCCTACATTCACAATCCACCTTCCTCCAAGGAACCAGGTATCCAACTACAAACACAGCTCCTATAGCTACAATTTTGTCTAGTTTGAAGCAGAATAAACATGGACTGCAGTTTGCCCAGAAAAATCTGGCTTATGCTCCTAGTACATCAATTAAGGGCAGTTAGTTATTTCTAGCATCACCTTTCACTTTCAAATGCCTTCCTGTTTGATGACAAATTATATGGTTACCTTCAGTATTACTTTATAGTTGGACACTGCACATTCCATGTTTATCTAACTCTTCCCTTGCCCTTAATTTCACAGCTATAGCACACTGGCATTTTTCCAGTTCTTCCTGAAACAGTGAAGGTAGTTCTTACCAAAGTTAAGGAAATCCTTCCCTGTTGGGGCTAAGGATGTTACTTTGGAATTTTAACCCAGCAGGATTCTATCATTCTTAGGAGCCAGAGACTGCTTGGTGTTTCTAATTATTTCCATTTCTGAATGGAAGATTTAATAGGACTATCCTCTCTTGTGGCTGATTTGTATTTATTAGATGTGCATATATACGTTGGGGAGGGAGAAATTACATAACTTATTTATTTTGAGACTCACTAGGCCATAGGAAACTTTATCTGTAATTAATAGGGAGTACAATTCTTCACCCTCAAATCCCAAATCTTGGTCAGAGTAGTTATCTGGCTGTATTATGGAGCTGTCTCCTCTGGAGAGGGAGTGCCTGTGTCTACCTGTGGGAGGGATGAGCCCAGAGGTTTGAGTGACCAAAGAGGACCACGGCAGACCAGTAGTTGTATATCCCAAATCAATTTCCCCTTTGTTTCATGGTGATAGAGTTACAGCTGGCAGCCATGTACCTTCCCTTGCAGACAGGTGTAGCCATATAGCTAACTTCTTATCCATGCAACATGAGCAGACATCTTATCTGCTGTTTTGTTTTGGTTTTTATTTGATCTATGTTTAAACATCAGGCACATGTTCAGTCATGCTCTTTTCCCTCCCTGCCTTTTAGAATACAGAGCCTGGCAGGGATATGGCCATACAATGTGACCACTTGTAAAATGATGCCTCCAGCACATCGAAATGTTGGAGCAAAATAGAGGAATCTGATGTCTGTAATGATCTCTGGGAGTAGAGTTACTATACCACCGAATACTGAAAGGACTGAATTATTAAAGAGAAATCAGCCTCTATCTTAAAAGTACTGAATTATGGAGGTGTCATTATATAATAAATACATGACTCAAATATTTAGTTGTTTTTGTTTTTTTTTTTACTATGGTCAATATGAATTGTAGTCTAGGGACAAGTGGACTTTATGGTAAGTGTATGATATGTATGGACAAGATTTTTGAATTTTTGTGGTTGATTCATAACATTTTCTCAAGTAAATATCAATATGAATATCTTTCCTTCATAACTATAAATATTAATAAACATTTCCATATAAGCATTACATTAGTAATATTGTCTATAATTATTACTCTAAAAATCTCTTAAATATTACCAAGTGTTTACACAGAATTAAACTGAATTGCTACTGTATGAGAAATCTTAAAGTCAAATATTTACTTTTTTTGGACAAAATCAGAAAGTATGATTATTATCTTTACCCCTACTGAAATGCTGAAATTACCTATTGGAGAGGCAACTTGACTCTCCAAGTGTATAATTTTTGTGGGTAAAAGTTTTTAAATAAAAATGGTGAAAATAACACACACATTAATTTATTGTTAGACTCTGCTCATTATGTATTAGACCTAGAAAGATACAAGGCCAGCCAGCTGAGAGGGAGTGGAATCAAGAGGTTCAGTTTGCTACCTAGTGCTACTTTTGGTCATTGTGTGGTGTCCGTCAAATTAAATGACCTCTCTGGAACATCTTTAAAATGAGAACCACAATGGACTATTCATGGAGCTGTGATGAGAATTCAAAGATAAATGGGTTGAGAATAAAAAGCTAAATTCTATGTAATATAAATAATTATTACACAAATATAAGCTAATCAAGTAGAAGAAAACATTTGCATAATTATCAATTTACGTAAGTATGGGTAACATTTACCATAAATCTTTAATCAATTCATAAACTTCAATCTTGGATGAATGTATTCTAGGCACTTCTATTTTACTCACTTTGCATATACCCATCTGGAAAAAACATTCAGACTGATGTAGATTTAGTCTGTTTTCTTTTTAATCTCTTTTAAAACTCATTCTTCTGTTAGCAGGTAATAGGCGAACACTATGAAGAAATTATTTATTTACTAATCATATTCAGTAGAAATTAGTGGTTTCAATAAGCTTTCCAAGACTGCTCTTTAATGGGTTTAATGGGATCTTTATGGGTTCAGGATATAGAATTGTGGATTTCTTAAGAACACAAGATTTAAAACCAGAAAAAAAAAAAAAAAGTTTTAAAGCCAGAGTCCTGAATTTGTAAAGTTACCTTGTCAGTTTTTGATTTTGTAAATTAGGAAAAATTCCTTAATTTCTCTGGGACTCAGTTTTTTAAAATGTTGATTTACATATTAAATTAAGGCAATGATATCTATAAACCAGGTTTAGCACCAGATTTAGCTGAATGCATGGATCTTTGTAAATTCTCAATAACAGGTACTTCAACCTTCAGAAGTATTAATAATAAAATGAATGCACTATAAAATAGATACATAATAATATGCCCTATTTTTGTTTTTGAAAATACTGTAATTTTTATAAAGATGTAACAGTTTTTGTTTCATTTCTTTCCAGCATTATGATTTTATTTTTTCCAATGCAATTGCTCTAGGAAACTCTGGAAATAAATGAGTAACATTTTTGTATAAACAAAGTTGTTTTATTATTAGAAGGAATATACCAAATTGCAAAAATTAAGTTTTCCCATTCTCCTTTAATTATATTAAATGATTTTAGTTCATGATAATAATTTGGATTATTTTCACCAGCTTTCTTTCAATTTAAACCATGTCATATTATTAAATATCTGTACATACAGTGCTTTTGTTTTAAAGATGGAAAATATCAGTACAGTTTCACTCCATAGTTCTTTTACCTCTTTCTTAATGAGAAATGCACATAACTATTTTTCAAAAAAATCAAAAAACTTTTTATTTAAAGTTATTACTCTCTAACTAACTTTACTAAATTTTCTTGAACAGAGCAGAATGAATTAATTTGTGAAATGTTAATTTTAAAAAGACAGATTTGATATGTTTGCCTTGAGCTTGGAAATAGTAAATAATTACCAGACTGAATATTTTGTGTTGACAATCTTAACCGTTTAATCTGAATATAAAACTACATGAATAAATGAATAAATAAATATACCTAAATCCTGCATTTATTTTGTAGCTCCCATTGAAACTCACCACTGTGGAGTTTGCCTGGCATATCTTATACACGATAATGTTTCTGTTATTTACAGTCCTTGAGCTGAGTCTCTGCCAGAGGTTTTCACTCTCTGTTCTATCCAGAGCCCTGCTCAGCTTCTCAGGAGCTTTGACAAAGGATGGAATTGCTCACATGGGAGAACCTTGCTTCTCCACATGTGCTTCAACCACAGAAGCTGTGCTTTATGTTTGACATGTTTAGTTTCTAAGTTAAGAATTTACTTGAAGAAAGTGTTGGGGGCAAAAGGTAAATAATAAATAGCTTCAAAATTACTGCTATCACAACTGACATTGTTTTAGTATAATAATTATTTAATAAGTTTATTTTTAGCTTCCAAACAAATTATACATTATGTTAATGAAGGGACCATATTTCTATTTTTTCATCATATATACATGTGTATATACAAATATACATCATGTGTGTGCATTTGTGTTTTAGATGAAACTTTCAAAGTTTGTCTTCACTCAGAGATTCTGCTCATTAACCTAGTACAGTTATAGAAATCTCAATTGAATTGAATTTTCTAAAGTACTTAAGAGGCTAGATATGAGCTTGGAATTTTGACATAGATGCAAAACCTAGGGATGCTCTCTTCTAAGGTTCTAACCTACTTTGAGAGGTTATTTTGTTCTCATGGTTGAAAAAACTGTAACAAAGTCAGGTACTGAAGATACATATCTGAGTTTTCTCAAGCTCAGAAACATCCTAGAATTTCCATATTCAGTTATGGGTTATTTGAAGTGATGGTGGAGGCCACCTTTCTTCTTTCTCTACTGTACCTCCCATACTGAGTTGCTCTAGTAACTCAAGCAGCCATTTCTATTTTCTGTCTCTGGTGTGATCAGGCTTTTCACAAACCTGTAGAATAAATCCTGGAGCTAGTCACCACACTGGCTCCAAGAATTTGGTGTTAACCAAAGCAGCGAATGCCATAAATCCCCTGAAATTTCTCAATGTCTCTAAAAACTGAAGAGATTTGGTCAACACCAAATGAAAAGCAATACACTTATTCTGAAACTTATTTGCTAAGTTTGTTAGGTTAAGTTCCCTAGCTGATCTTGCTTCGTTTTCTTCATCATTAAGTAGAAATAATAATGATACTTAACTCAGAGTTGTTACGAAAACCAGGGAAATTAATATTTTTAAAGCACAAAAAGAAGTAGCTGGCACATAGTAAGTAGTATATTTGTCTCAATTAAATAGCTAATCTTTGGTACGTACCCCTCAAATACTTTTTTTGTTATAGCTGCTGTTCAGTAAACTGTATTATTCAATATCCTAGGCAGCTAATTCTTCAAAACTCCCTCTTTCTACCAGTTCATCCACCCCCATTCCCCAAACACAAAATCATCAGATTAAAAATAAACTTTTCCAGTCTTTTCAAGTGATAATGTGTACTATCTTAACACAGGCAACAAATGTACATACTTTTTTTGGTACCATTTTTCAGGAAAGGATTCTCCAATTTTTGTTCACTTACCCAATAAATAAATATTTTATATATAAAGAATAAAATATTATTCCATAATAAAGCAATAAAATAAAATGACCCCCTTCCTCATGTTCCATACTTAGGTCTCTGTGGTGTCCCTCAGATAAAACAATCTTAAAAAGCAAAGCAACTATGAGTACACTGACTTCATCTGATACCCATAAAATCAAGCCTTAGATTTCCTTTCCTAAAGTGAAAGCCTGAGTGAATTCCACATGTTTCTTAGGGGTAAAAACTTTCTACCAGTTGTACATTCTGAAACAACTTTTCAAAACTTAGCTTACCTACACATAAATATTCATAACCAAATCCAGATATAATTCTTTATAGTTTATAATCAAGTGCAAAATAATTATAAATTAACTTCACTAGTCCTATATGGTAACTATTATGCCAACCATGAATTTTATTTTATGTAAACTACTAAGGGGTTGAGATGTTGAGCTTACTAAATTAAGACTTAAAAAATAAAAATCCTTCGTCATTGGAAGCAAGGCCAAGTTTAATTTTTCTCCCATGTGATAGTGGATTAACAGTCTATTGTTCTGGAGACTGAGACTCAATTATGCTGAGCCAGAATGGTTTGAATTGATGCCATTTATTTCAGTCTGTCAAGAATCTTGGATAAAAATCAACTGTGACTTTGATTTCAGATCAGCAAGTCAAGCAAGCTCATCAGACAGTACATAATCCAGGTATTTAAATTAGTTTTGTGACTATTTTTTCAAAGGCCCCTACCCCTGAAATGATTCCCATCTTTATAGCCTAAATATATTTATTTTATGCATTCCATTTATTAAAATTAATAAGAAGTTCTTTTTTACATATCTGCACATCTAGATCCCACCATTCTGGAATGTCCTCTGGACATCATTAAAACCAGATGTTTTCAAATGTCATCATGCATATACTGAAATGATTATAAGATGAGAATTTTTTTTCCAGGCTGTTTCTGCTCAGACAAGAATGCCAGTTTCCATTGGTTTGGAGGACACTTTTATTTCTAATAGCATGAAGTTGGTTCATGATTCAAAATACAGATATTTTTTGTATTAAAGTATATCACTGCTTTAGAAAATGTTTTTAAAATATCAGATTTTATTAGTATTCATATATTGTGTGCATAATAATATTTGGTATTTGATTTTTATTTATAAAAATTATAATTTTATCTTGATTTATCCATCCAGCAACTTAACCAAGAAACATGGTGCATGGTAACTCCTAGGAATAAAGATTTGTTCTTTTCCCTCCTTGTTATGTTATAGAGATTAATATAGCTTGAAAGTGGCAATATATCTAAAAGGAATGTGGTACAACTACTTCCTACTTATGTGACCAATATCACCATACTCAATGGAATATTTTTTACTATTTAAATGTTTATAGATTCTTGCTGTCGGCCAGGCTAGGGAAGCAACTAGTTTGATTTCTTTTCTGTCTGTTATGCATGTACTGTTAGCTGATGATTGGTTTACATACATCCCACATGTAGCTATGGACCATTAAAATATAATTGTGTATAAAATTTAAAAAATACAATTTTGTAAAACATTTGGAAATGATTAGTGGACATAGCTATTAGTCATTCTATTTATAGCAGATCTAAGGTAAATTAGTCTAAAAGCTAGACTGTATTTCTACCCATCTGGGGGAAAAATACAACAAATTTTCTTTCTTAGGGATAAGAATATAAGATCTAAGTCTAAAGTAGAGATATGAAGAATGAAAATTATTATTACTTTCAAAAATAGATCTGTATTTATTATTTGATGCTGTATTGAATCACCAAGATACTAATTAACTACCTTTCCCATTTAGTTATTTTTTTAACATTTTTTATTGATTTATAATCATTTTACAATGCTGTATCAAATTCCAATGTACAGCACAATTTTTCAGTTATACATGAACATATATATATAGTCATTGTCACCTTTTTTTCTCTGTGGGCTACCGTAAGATCTTGTATATATTTCCCTGTGCCATACAGTATAATCTTGTTTATCTATTCTACAATTTTGAAATCCCAGTCTATCCCTTCCCACCCTCCGCCCCCTTGGCAACCACAAGTTTGTATTCTATGTCTATGAGTCTATTTTTGTTTTGTATTTATGCTTTGTTCCATTTAGTTTTAATCGATGGGCAAAGCCATTGTAAATAAACTACTGAGTTACCACTATTGATTTTCCAAAATTCTGCATCAGTAATATTAACAAGTAATAAAAGAAAGGAAAGCTGGAATATTCAGATCAAAATATTTACTTGAAGTATCTTGGGAAACAGCTTAAAATATTCCTTCTCTACAAAGAATCTAATTTTTTGGAACAAAAAGATGAAAATATATTTGTGATATAACAGGAATGATAAAAATCACAATTTATTTCATTATCCAGGAATTATCATTATCATTTCATAATTGGTTAGTTGTAGATATAGCTACTATTTGTGTAAGAACAACATTTATATGAAAATCCACATGAAAATATCTTCTTAAAGTTCATTTTTTTATTTCTTTTTGCTTGCTATATCTTGAAGAGAAGTGAAAATAAATATTCAATTGCTCATATACTTGAGATTATGCATAGTTCAGGTAAGACTTGGGAACTTTATACAAAAGTTTTTCTGCTTACCACCAACATGATCAATTTCATGAAATTGTGCAGGTTTCTTATTACTTACTTAGATTACCACCTATAATTGTTTTCATAATCTATGGAAAAAAAATTGCATGTGAGTAGTTGGTAAGCATTTAGAAAATGACATGGGTGAACCATCCTTGTTTTACTCCTTCTAACTATTTTATAAATTTTATACACATCTACTAAAATATTTCATAAAGATTATCCATTTAGCATAAATCTCATTTCACCTACTACTTTCCTTGCCAGTTTCTGTTTATATGACCTGCAGTGAAAATAGTCTGCATATGCAATTTTATAAGCAGCTATTGTTTAAGAAAGCCTACATTCAAAAATAATAATCAGTTCATGTTCTTCAAAAAATGAAAGGTAGACCAAAAAACTCATATTTATCAATTATGGAGTGATTAAAAAAAGCTGACATCACCAATAATAACTACAGCTGTTTTACATTAAAATATACAAGGCATGCTGAAAATTAAGATGACATTTAATAGGAATGGTTATATATTTTTATTCTTATGTTCAAACAGAGTACAATAGAAGTAGAGTAATATGAATTCATGTTTAAGAGTTAGGTTTTCACTGGTCTACAAGGGTAAAAGAAAAAAATCAATAGTATAATGGGCTTTAAAGAAGAAAAACTATTGCCATACTTTGGTGGAAGCTTCCAAGGATAGTTTTTTCCCCTATTGCTTTCCAATAAATCCATAGTGTTTATATAAATAAAAATATGCTTCAAACAATCCCCTTGTCAGATTCTGTCAACAGAAAATATTTTAATTTTTGATCATCACACTGACAAACTGGACTGAGTATGACAGAGCAGACAGAGTTTCAAAGGAGCTGGAAACTTTTATACATGAAAAACAGCTGAAGACAAACAACTCATAATGCAACAATAAGAAAACAACCAACCAGATTTTAAAAATGGGCCAAAGACCAAATAGGCAGCACACCAAAGAAGATATACAGATGACAAATAAGCATATGAAAAGATGTTCCACATCATATATCATTAAAGAAATGCAAATTAAAACAAGAATGAAATATCACTATACACCTTTACAATGGCCAAAATCCAGAACACTGAAAACAGCAAATGCTGACAAGGCTGTAGAACCATAGGAACTCTCATTCTTTGGTGGTAGGAATGCAAAATAATACAGTCACTTTGGAAGGCAATTTTGACAGTTTCTTACAAAACTAAACATACTCCTACCATATGATCTAGCAAGTGTGCTCCTTGGTATTTACCAAAAGAGTTGAAAGCTTATGTTCACACAAAAACCTGCACATGGATGTTTATAGCAGCTTTAACCATAATTGTCCAAACTTGGAAGCAAGCAAGATGCCCTTCAGTAGGTGAATGGATAAATAAACTGTGGTATATCCAGACAATGGAACATTATTCAGCACTCAAAATGAACGATCTATCAAGCTATGAAAAGACATGGAGAAAACAAATGAATATTACTAAGTTAAAGAAATCAATCTGAAAATGCTAAGCACTGTATGATTCCAAGTATATGACATTTTGGAAAAGGCAAAACAATGGAGACAAATAAAAGAACCAGTGGTTGTTAGGGTTAGGGAGCAAAGTTAATACACGGATATAAAAAACAGAAGGGACAGTAAAACTGATCCATATAATCTATAATTGTGAATATATGTCATTACAAAATTGTCCGAACCCATAGAATGCACAACACCAATGTGAATCCTCATGTAAATATAGACTATGGGTGATAATGATGTGTCAGTGTAGGTTCATCAGTTGTAACAAATGTACCACTTTGGTGGGGGATGTTGATAGTTGGGGGAGAATGTATGGGCATGGGTATACAGAAAATCTCTGTACCTTCTGCTTAATATTGCTGAGAACCTAAAACTGCTCTAAAAAAAAAGTCTATTAAAAATATGCCTGAAGAAACTGGCTATATTTTACTTGGAATGGGAATAATTAGAAGGAGAATGATGACAGTTTTCAGATACTTTCAAAGGCTGTCATGAAGATTTTCCGATGCTGGTCACACTTTCTGATGCTCATAAGGTTACATTAGAGCAGAGGCAGACTATTTCAGAAAAGCTGATTTCCTAACCAGGACAACTGTTTAAGAATTGACTGAATGGCTTTAAGAAGATGGACCAGCATCCTTCAAGAGTGAAAACGCTTACACTGTAAACCATTGGAGACATGAAATACCTGGATGGCCAATCCTCAGAAATGTTTGAGAAGGGATTACTGACTTAACTGGGAACAAGGAATCTAAATAATTTCTTATCCTTCTTAACTAACATTTTAAAACATATTTGTGATTCATAAATAACATAATAAAAACCCTCATTACTCTTTTTCATACAATTTCCTCTACTTTCAACATTTCAGTGTGAAATCATTAGAATTTTTAACAAGACATCAGTAATGCTGGCCAAAAGAGAAAACACATTTGGAAAAGAAAATGTACAGAAAGTTGTAGAGACTTTATGATGGAGTCAAATATTTCCTCAAGAAGAAAATTATCTCCTTTTCCTTTCTATTTCCTGCCACTACTGAGTATTTACAACAGAAGCTCCTTCGGCAAATTGTTCTTTTAGGGGGAGTTTTGAGTAGACTTACTTTGACATTTACTACAGCATTGCTTCATTTTAAATGCTTGAATTACGTAAGTCCTGGAGGTAAAAATAGCACATTAGACTTTTTGCATTCACTTTAAGACTCAGTATCAGAAGTAGGTATCTCCTGCATAACTAAAAACAAAGAGTTTTTGTATATTCAGTTCAATCTTTCAAACAGAGGTGAAATAAACATGTAATTTTCCATGGGTTTGGCAACACTAATCTACTAATTTAAGCTTTAAAACCTAGAGATTATATTATTTGTAGAGTTGTTTATATATGCGTACAGATGCTTCTCTTTAAAGATAATTTCAGAAAATTTAGAAGAAACAATTTGTTAAATTTTTATTGAAAATCTATTAGAATATTCAAGTTATAGACATCACACTAGATTCAAATGCCTCTTTTCTTTTATTGGCTAATGGTTTTAATTAAACGCATACTGTTCCTCATTTCATGTCATTATGTATTTTTGGTAGTCTGTATAATATAAAAAGTACAGTTGAATTCTTTGCTTATATTATTGTTCACAAGAACACTTCACATACTAAAGGGTATTTTAGTACATTTAAAGAAAAATGGTCTAAATCTTTTCCAAATGTTGCAAACACAAAGTGATATTTATATTTTATGATAAGTTAAAAAAACAATAGTAATAGATTTTGAGGGAGTAAGTTATTAACCAGAGCTAGCTATAAATTATTAACTACTTATTAATATATCTACCATAATTTTAAACTGAATGTTAACCACAAATTTCAAACAAATTGTATATTGTAAAATACTTTATGTGGACACAACTTAAGATTTAAACCTGCCAAAATGGAGATTTTATTTGAAACTTGAATAGAGATATTTAAATAAATATATGTTGGAGTGTTTGTGGTAAAAGCTGCAGGTAACCTCACTAAAGTAAGTATTGAAGTTTACTGGATTTTATCCTAATCATCCTTTGGCATCGTGTAGCAGTGAATATGCCCCCTCATTACAGAGACTTAGGTTACCTTTTGTGATTGCAGAACTCTGAATAGTCCCCATATTTTCTGAGTCCCTGTGCCCTCTCTTCAGTGATGATTACAAGTTAATTTTGGGCACACATACTTTTCCTAATCGTTTATAACATGTTTGATGTGTAAGCAGGGTACCTAGCCCTAGATCTGTACAACCTATTACTTCTCATTACTCATCTTATTTATCAAATGTCATGATGCCAATGGAATATACTTAATCCAGTGCCTGGATGCAATTTCTAAACATACAGAAATAATTCTTAGTAATCATCTGAATTTTTAAAGAATATTTTGGATAAATATGACACAGATGAAAAAAACCTACTAATATTTAATAGAAGTGAAATTGTTCAAATATTTTAGGGACAAAATAGTGAGTTAAAAGCATATTAGATGATAAATTAAATTATCTTTGACACAGTAGTATTTATTCCAGCTATTATAGTCAATATAGGGAAATAACTCCTCAAACAATTACATGGATTTTTCTTTAGTTTCTGGAGTTTCAAAGAGATGTCAAAATAATTTCAAGTTGGTGTAGTAATTATTACGATCTTAAGGTGGAAAAGAAATGGACTATAGAAAGTACTGAGACTTCTAACTGTCCAACAGTTGGTTTTATACATCTGCATTTGAGTTTACAGCAAAGCAGCTTGTAAACAGATGTTGGTTATGATTAGTCTAATCTACTGGGAACCTTTTAACATCACAAGCTGAAACAAATATGAAGACAGCTATGCAGACGTTAATTAATCAGTTTTGAAAGCATATAAATAAGAATCCATACAAAGAAATAGTAGACCATTTGCAAACTCAGCTCAAATGATGATAAACTTGAGAAAAGCAGGCACAAACAGGTCCAGAACTTGAAATGATAAAGTAATAGAAAATACATTCATGAATGTGCAGCTATGCTTTGGGAAAATTGACAGAAAAAAAATACATGGCATCATTCTTTAAATAATATCATCACCTCGGAGTCACATGGAATCTACATCTGCACCCAGTTGTCCTCCTTACTGTCCAAGTGAACAACAATCCACATCAGCTAACATGCTATCTACTGATCTTGCATTTCTCTTGTCCACTGATCTCTAACTCTTTTCTCTTTGCCTTTCCTAAACTTTTTTTTTTTTTGAGTCTGGGGTGGGATGTAAATACTTCATAGTTATGTATCAACTTTTTTTCTTTCACTTAGAGTAGTAAGTGTAACAACTAATAGTTAAACATTTTCAGTCATTTTTAAAGATTTTTACTGGCATATTTTCCTCTAAGGATATGGGAGAATGGAAAGCTATTGAGACTCGAGTAAAAAAATTCAGTGAGTGTAGATGAAGGGAACCATAGCAAATATCTGAAGAACTGTACCATAACATAGGTTTACCATTCTAACAATTGCACCTACTTGAGACTGCTTCAGAAGATTCGCTTAGGCTTAGATTAAGCTTTATAAAATTCCTGGGTTGAGAATTATCTTGATTTAAAATGGCATTAGTCTGGGGACTATTTAGGCATGAGGAGGCTACTAACCTCTTGGTTCCTTATTTGTAAGTTGTGGAGGCTACTGAATGGCATTGATTCTTAATTCAATTCATATATATTAAGTGCAAACAGTGCATCACACATTACTTTCGATGCTAGAATATGGTGGTGAATTAAACCAACTTCTTGTCCCCATGTAGCCTACAATCTGGTTGAAGAGACATAAATTTTAAAAATATATGGAAGTGATGTTCAGAAATATTATCTGCTATAATGAAATTTTTTAAAAACTAAGAACACAACAGATGCATTCTACTTTACATAGAACAACAAATAAAAAGCTCTCTAAAGAGATCTTACTTGAGTATAGATGTTAATTAACATTAATCAGAAAATATAAAAAATATGTCAGCAAAAGGTATAGCCAACCCATAACCATTCTCTAGAGGTCTTAATTCTAGGGTAATTGATGTGGTGAAGACTTCTGGAAAGTCATTGTCCTAAATGACACATTCTTAATGAAATCCAAGAGAGGTCTAAAACCATTCATTAATACACTCAAGGAGAGAGCCTTTTCATCTGATTTTAGTTATGGAAAATAAAAACCTTGGAATTGGTCATTGTTTAGTTGACTACAACAGGGCAAAAATCTTCTAGCAGCACCTGAATAGAAATTTGCTAGACTAGAAGTTGGTAAATAAATGCCCCATGGTAGCATGCCCCAGGTTCACACACTTATTGAAAGCATTCTTCTATGTATCCACTGACTCCGTGCCCAGAAGTATCTGCTTCTGCTGATTATTGGCATATTGCTCATTACTGAACTGAAAAATTAGGTCAGTGCTTTCCAAACAGTGTGCAAACATCAACAGAATCTTATTAAAATGTGGGTTCTGATTCATTTGGATTAAAATGTGGGTTCTGATTCAGTTGGTCTAAGACAGGGGCTGAGACTGCATTTCTAACAAACTGCCAGATGATAGCAATGGTGCAGGTCCATGCAGCATCCTCTGCATAGCAAGGATCTAGGTGATGTGGAGCAGAGCTTATACAGAGTCTCATAAATGAAGAGTGAGAAATAGGACATAAGGTTCAGGTCTGCAGACAGTTCTGGATAGTTTGATGTCTTCATCATTTTGGGCTACTACTATAACTAAGTACCACAGACTGTGTAGCACACAAACAACAGAAATTTATTTCTTACACTTCTGGAGACTAGAAATATGAAATAGAGGTACCAATATGATTGGGTTCTGATGAGAACCCTTACCCAGGTTGCAGACTGCTGACATTTTGTTTTACCCTCACGTGGCTCTTACATATCCTAGAAACAACTGGCAAATTCTATCTATAGTTAAGTATATCCATCTTAACTACACACTCAGGAATTGGAACTTAATCACAGTGCGGACTGTGGGTCTGGTAGACTCATTGAATTGACTTCAACACGGACATGGCTCAGGAATCTATTTGTCATCTGACCACTGAATACTTCTGTTCTAACAAAGACACGTGATGGTGTTTTGACTCCCCTGGCACTAGTGTCAGTTCAGATTATGTGTCCAAGAGTCCTTGAAATATGTGTTTGCCTTTTGCCCCAGTTACTCAGGTAAATGCCAAAAGCCCTTTGGTGAAAGGATTTTGAAAATATGCATTTCCCATTACTCCTGCAAAGTCTTTCTCAAGTCATCCTCATCTCCCTTTCAATCAATACCTTCTGGATTGGAAAATTGGTTCAGGTCTGGAAAGTGAGTGAGAGAGTAATTTTTCATTACTATGGCTGATATCACTCTTCCGCTTGCCACATCACAATCATTGTTTGTTATGTAACAAGCAGTAACATCATTGGCTGTTACATTTAGCTTTATGAATGATCTACTAGTCATTACCAGAGATCCTGGAAGATCAAGGTTCCTTAAGAACCATTCTTCCCTTGCTGTCCATTATGGTAACTATGAAACCTTGCCTCTGATGCTTAAATGCTGCCATGTCGCTTCTGATTTTAAAAATTATAGTATCTCTATTGATACTAGGTAGCCCAGATTAATTAGTCTTTCTTCTACCTATAATTTGGCCTACAGTGGACAGCTACCATTGAGTTTCTTGATGATGTCAGTGTCCCATTTTTCAACATTTTAGGGAAGGGAGAGTCTGTGTTCTCTTGGGAAGCATAACAGCTGCTGGTTATCTAACCTTACATAATGAGCCCATTCTAGTATGCCCATCTTTCCTCAATATTTTACCAAAGATTTGCAACGTTGCTATCTTGTTAACCTTACACCATCTATAGAGTTTCAGAAGGCATTGCTGGGGTGTATTTGGACTAAATCCAGGCATCCTTACCAGGATGTTAAATTCACGGGAGAATGCCACCATGTCAATAAACATTCCCCTATCTGACCTTAACTCTGTCCCTGATCTGATCCAACAGTCTTTTAACATTTCACTTCTATGTGTGCTCTCCCAGTTCTTGTTTTAGTATATCTTAACTGGGTTCTGCAATCCTTTTGGTAAATAATCACTTCTTCTCCAAAACAGAAATAGCACTTCATTTATCAGCTCATGCTGAGATCTAACTCTAGTTATTATTCTAGAAGTGGTGGGGGGTGAAGAGGCACAAACGTCATCTTGTGGTGGATCTGCCTCAGATGAATCTTTTGTATAATCTCCAGAGAATGGGAAGCTGGTCCCCACTAGCAAGGACCATGAGAGATCTGGGGAATCTAGCTTTTTTAAGTACATTCATTCAAATGCCACCTTCCCTGCTCTCAGGGTCTCTCTATCCCTGCACAATCCCTGACCTTAACTTAAGAGTTTGCTGAGGCTGTGAATTAATTTTCCACTGAAAATCATCCACCCTTAGGATCAGTCTTACTCCTGAGTTTTTGCATAGTCTGCCCTCCTCAATAAATGAGACTATAGTCTCTTAAAATGTTTCCATGAAGACTTTCTAGCTTTCACAAAGTATCTGAGGTGAAGTTAGCTGATCTGAGTGTCCTGCTTTTTCTTAATAGTTTCTACAGCACTCAACAAAAGCAGACCAACTCTACAATCCCTATAATCACATCCCCTCTTGAAAACAATAGTTTTCAAGAGCTTGTGCTTGCACTTCTATTTCTATATGTGTATCCTTCCAATCCACCATAGGTAATAATCTAAATATTACTGTGATAGTGCAGGATAACATAAGTTTCCCACTTACCATCTATATGATGATCCTCCTAGCCATTCCACTGACAAACAGTCTGATTTCAGAATTCTATTCTGAGGATATGATCTCTAGGTGTACTGTAGATGCCTAATGGCTTATGTTGGGTTACTCCAAAAAAAAGAATCTTAAGTCAGAATCCAAAGTAGTTCATTTGGAAGGTAACACAGGAAGAACTAACTGCTAGGGAGTAAGCAAAATGGGACACAGGAGGGGAGAAAGTCATAAAGGGTCTGTTAATGGAGGGATTATACTTAATAGGTAACTGGGGCTTAATCACTAGAGCTCTCTTGGGAGATTGCATGAAACGTGCCTCAGAAGTGTGCCAGCACTTGTCCCTAGTCAGTTGAGCACTGCTCCACAGTGAGCCAAACAACATCTTATAGCCAAAGAACACCCTCATGCAGAGAGATGCAGCACAATTTCTGGGACTATGGTGATTGTAGGTTACCTCTGAACAGGCCAAGATGATACAGGTGAGGCATTGGCAGAATCTGCTTCAGTGATTTAGTAAATTTTTTTTTGGTAGTTTAATCCAATTCCCTTAATTAAATGATAGTTACTACATCATACGATTCTAAACAAGAGGTTGAGATATTTCATGTGGAATGTTTTACAAGATGTCTTAGACATAGAATGTATTTAATAAATAATAGCTGTTATTATATTTTCTCCTCCATTCATTGCTTACACAGTGACAAAACTTCCTGAATGTGTACCCTAAAGTTCTACTCTATGCCTTTCCTCAACTGAGACTTGAATTCTTGTCTAAATCTTACCTATTATTTAAGTTCCAGCCAAATGCTCTTTTCTCAATAAAAATTTCTATGTCCTCAACAGATTATGTTTTTTCCTCAGCCTTGAAATATTAGTACTACTTTAGACTCCTTCTTTTCTATTTTTTATGGCCATTTGGAGCAATACATATACACACACACACACACACACGTATACATATACAGTTGACCCTCAAATGCTGCAGAGGTCAGGGGTACTGACCCCAGCACAGCTGAAAATTCATATATAACTTTTGACTCCCCAGAAACTTAACTACTAATAACCTACTGTTGATGGGAAGCTTTACTGATAACATGAATAGTCCATTAACACATATCTTGTATGTTATATATTTTACACACTACATTCTTACACTAAAGTAAGCTAGAGAGAAAACAATGGTATTAAGGAAATCATAAGGAAGAGAAAGCTAATTTACAGTACTGTCCTGTGTTTATTAATATCATAAATATACAACCTCTGTTTACAAGATGAATTGTCTGTCCATCAGTACCTATAATCAATATTGTCTTATATGATATGAAACACTGTAAATGTTATACATATGACTAACACTAGACATCAAACATGAAAAGATAACGTGAAAAAGTGATCTATATTTGTTTACAGGTTTAGATTTATTGATAAGAAAATGCAGCAGCAATACGAGTGACTCATGGTAGCTTAGACTATATACTAATCATTATAAAAATTTTGCGGTATATGGTATTATAATCGTATTCACAATACATTTTTGGAAACATTGTTACATTTTTTTTAAAAAAAAGTACCTGTGATGATAGGCTGATAGGCAGTTTCCCCAATTACAAGTAAGAGGCATACTATACAGTAATGTAATTCTTTGAAAGCTAAGCTATAAAACATTAAGGAAAGTAACACATTATTGATTTTATACTAAATATTATTCACCTTATGCTTATATAAGCCAGGCTATTCACTTCAAGTCTTGCACACAATGTTCTACATGTATATTTTTGTATATTTATTGAAAAAAGTCCACATTTAAGTAGAACCAGACAAGTCAAACCTGTGTTGTTCAAAGGTTATCTGTGTATAACTTCTACATTTTAAAGCTTTTGAGAGTTAAATTTTCTTATTGCTTGTGTATCACTCATAGTACAGAGCTTAATATTCTGACTTCAGTGGAAGTTCTGTAGTTATTATCTCCTCGAATTAACTCTAGCATAACTCAAACTAAAACTTTAATTTCTGACTCTATTCAGTGCATTTTACATGACAAATATATGACTTCTTTGATAATGTCACAGTTATAGGTATAGGGGGTGAATATTATTGATTAAATTCTGTGGATGCAATGAGGTGGGATACGGATAAAATCTCTTAAACAGAATAGTAAAATCATAAATATGCAGAAACATCTAGGAATAGTTCAAAAGCATATTGTAGATAAAGGGAAGATAAATCCAGCACAAGATTATTACTGCAGTTATTGCTCTTTGAATGTTTTGAAGACTCAGCAAGGAAAAGCTGCTGATATGGAAATATTATTCTAAATGATAAGGTAAAGAAGATATGGCTCTCATGATTTCACATGGGGTCAAATGAGAACACTTCATGAATGACTCCCCTGACAGAGATAATGATGGTTAGAAGAAAAAGCAATGAGGTGTTGAGAGGAAAGGAGAACAGATCAATACTTTTATTGAGGTGAAGGAAATCATCTATGCAATGTCATAAACAGATGTTTATATAAAAATTAACTTTATTCCAAATAGCTCTGCTTCCTTCTCATCTTTTTTTTTTTTTTTACCATTGCCATTATACAAATTCACATCTAAGTTGCATCCCACATATATTGCAGAAAGTCTTCTACACGTCTTTTCTAGTTCTGGTTTCTTTCCTTTTTGGTACATCTTTAATTACCTTGAAGATGACTCCTGTATTAGGAACTATTTCATTAAATAATTTATTTCTACAAAATCTCCAAAATCTTCATGAAATATAACCACCTCTATCTGGGTTGGGAAGGGGTATGCCCCATTAGACTATGTTAAGAATACTTCATATTTCTATGACTTTCAAATTCTGTCTCCCTAGTTCTTTTTTCTGTCATATTTTTTACTCCCTTCCCTTTCTCCATCATAAATTCAGTCCTTCTCTATTCTCTCACTACTCTCCTCTGGTGATAAGGCAGTTACAACATTAGCTACGGCAGTGCATATGTTGACTCTGGAATCCAGCTGCCTGACTTCCAGTCTCTACTGCACCATTTAATCAAGGGCAAGCTATTTAACCTTTGTCTCTCAGTTGTTTCAATGATAAGATGAGGATGCCAATAATACTTAACTCTTACAGTTGTTGAGAGTATTAGGTGAAAGAGGACATAGTAAGTCTGTGGCACAGAGTATTTAACTAATAAAAGTTTCTTATTATCACTAAATTCATTGTTATTCTTCTCTGAAATATTTCATCATGAAAAATATACACACATTGCTGCGATTGTTTGATATGTTTAATATACTTTGTTCTTAAATTCCCAAGTATGTTACAGATCCTTGAGTACAGCTAAATGTGTAAGTTTTGAATAAATACTTGTAGGCTACATAAAGTTGGACCTGAAGATGTGGACAGGGTTTTATTAAAGGATATTGTTGAAAAGGATAACTAAAGGAAGTAATTAGAAAGTAATGAAAGTTGTTACAGTAAAATTAACCAAGGAACAGACATATTCCTGGTTAAACAATATGCAAAAAAAAAAAAAAGCATTTTCATACCTTCTGAGTAGTGTTTGTTTGATTTATTTTTCCCATGGCACCTTTTCCAAGAAGTTGGAATATGAAGATGAAATAATTAAGAAGGTAAATGCAATATAAGACAGGAAAATTAGGGTCAAGTGAATTGAATGCCAATTCTGTGTATTGTTTAAGTGTTCTACCTCCAATTCATATTGAAAAATGTAGAATGTAAGCTAACTGCTTTGAAGAATTATAAATGCAATCATAACCTTTAACATTTTGTGGAAATGTCTTTAAATCTGTTATTTTTAACTTAGGTTTCATGCTACTATTTGTTGAGAATTTATTGTGTGCCAAGTGTTTTTTATAAGCTAATATAACTGCAGGATGAGCTGAAACTGGCCCTACACTGACTATAACAAGATACTGAGTTGTTTTACACAGAGAACAGAACAAAACCACAAGTTAACACAGCTAAAGCATGTTCAGAGGAGAAAATTTCGACCTCAAAAACTACTCAGAACCAAAGTCCCCCACCCAACCACCCCACAATGAACCAAAGGCCTGGGACAGGACCAGCACCTGATCCATTGTCCAGGAGGATCCTGTGCTGAAGCCCCTTTACCACACCTTAGTGCAAATGGCCAAGTTCCAAAGCCCCCCAGTAGAAACATGTCCTGCTTCCTCATACCAAGCCTACTACCCTAACTCATAAAAGTCTGACTGAATCTCAGATCAGAAAGATAGTTTTGAGAACCTTGCCTCCTATCTCCTTGCCAGTCAATCTCCCAATAGAGCCTTTTCTTTATTCAAGAGCCAGTATCATACTGTGGCTTCTATGCATGTTGAGCAGAGTCCTTGCTTCGTAACATTAACATATTTAATTACTGAAATAATCCTATGAAATAAATATTAGCACCCTTATTTTGAAGACAAGGAGTGAGGTTCAGAGAGGTTAAGCGACTCTGCAAGTTTACACAGCTATTAAATGGTTTGATTTGAACCAAAATTTGCCTGAAGTCAAAACATACCCTTAATCTTTGAGTTGTACAAAAGCCTAAAATCATCACTTGATTGGCTCTGTGAGTTTAAACAATTTATTCAGTGCCACTATTTTGTATTTGTTTTGTTGGTTGGTTGGTTTTGTACCTGTCCTATAAAAACAATGTAATTGCTCAGGCTCAAACCCTGGAGTCATACTACATGTATCTGAACTTTGGATCTTGTGGCCACTGTCTGAATGACTTTGCATGAAATATTTAAACTCTCTATTCCTCAGTTTCCTCATTCGAAAATAAGGGGAATAATAAATAGACTACTTTATGGAACTGTATGAGGATGAAAGATTTAGTATTTTTAAAACCTTAAATTTTGAAGTATGTTAAGAACTCTAGAAGTATAAGCTGTTACTATCTATAAAATACAAACAAAAGTGCCTGTATTCATTTAATTCACAGGATTACAGAGAGAAATAAGTAATTTAGTGATTACAAATGCGCCTCACATAATAGAAAGTGTTTTCATTAACTTAAGATATGTTTATGCTTTACTTACATTTATATGCCAGTGGTGAATGATATAAATTTGAATAGCTGTGCATTTAAATACAAATAGCATATAAATATTTAATAAACCTTAAAATTGACTGGCTTGAAGTAAGTCAATCTGATAATACACAAGTTATTTACTGACTTTTGAAAATAAATTCTAAAATAAATTGTTACTAAACTTTTCTGATGTAAAACCAGGAATGAAGACACTAACAGATAAAGACATCCACATATGCTTCATCTGATACTTCTTAAAGGTTTTTAGGATTTTTTTTAATTGCTTGCACACATTTAAGATTTTATGTGTATATGTATACAGTTGTATATACAAGCTCCTCTACTCACACATCATTTCAACCATCGGATGGCAGGGGGAGGTGAGCCACATGGCACACAGTTGAAAATAATTCACTTTAACAAGAACCATGGGGTATTTAATGGCTCGCAGTGTAGGCACTGACACCCAGCTGTATGTAGTGCTTCATGCGGCCTATGATGCATGCAGATAAAGTATGTTTAGATTTCTCCAAAGCAAATTATTTGAATTCATGGCCATCTGTCTGAAAGTAAGAGCACTTCTAGCTTAGAAACACACGCTTAATCTGTGCTTGCTTTTAAATTTATGAGTGTATTGGTACAGTCTAATCAACCTGAAATCCAAAATGTCAGACACAGACTCTCAGAGAGAGAGAGAGAGAGAGAGAGAGAGAGAGAGAGAGAGAGAGAGAGAGAGAGAGACAGAGAGAGAGAGAGAGAGAGAGAGAGAGAGAGAGAGACAGAGAAAGAGAAAGAGAGATGATAATGTAATAGTGTGTGTGTGTGCGTTTGAGGGGTGGAAAGGAGGGGGGCAGTGCAGGAATAATTAAATTGAAGACTCCCTAATTCAGAATTTCCTTTACCTGAATCTTTGGTGTCTGTGACCACCAACAGTTTCCTCCACTGAAGCAGTCTGACTTAAATGTGTCTGCTGCGCATTTTAGCTGACCGAGAGTTCTGGTAAAGAGATTTATCTGCTAAATGCCACTGAGACTGCCAGATTCAACACACGTCAGTTTAAGTATATAGCATCATATGCTGCCAGCAGTAGGTTATTTGATTTCTTTTCCTTTTAGTCTTTTCTTCTGAGATGTTCCAAGAATACTGATTACCTGCATTGAAAATTTGTTCTCTCCATGGAGAATTTTATTGCTTCCCTCCCACTAGTGATTATATATGTTTAATGTAGATTTTTTTAATATGAATGTATGGTAGAGCTGTAGGTTTGAATAAAATTAACTTTCTCAGTGAATCAACCACCTACTGTTTTTCAATGAATTTCTGGCACCTTTACTTAAAATAATAATAATAATAATAATAATAATAATAAGAAGAAGAAGAAGAAGAAGAAGAAGAAGAAGAAGAAGAAGAAGAAGAAGAAGAAGAAGAAGAAGGAGAAGAAGGAGAAGAAGGAGAAGAAGGAGAAGAAGGAGAAGAAGGAGAAGAAGGAGAAGAAGGAGAAGAAGGAGAAGAAGAAGAAGCCTTAACACCATTGTTGAAGAGGTACGAGCAGAGTGAAGAAATCAACATTATGGAGCTCAGACTATGTGCCAGACAATTTGTTAATGATTCTACATATTCATTTTTTAAATTTATTCTCTCTACAATCTCATGAAATGAGAAAAATAAAATTATGAGAGTTTAGGCCTCATTTAAAGGTCTGTCTGAGGTAAAAATCCACACATATTTTTGTTTTGTTCTTTAGGTTTTTTTTCCCAATAAACATTTTATTTTAGGAGGGTGTTAGGTTTACAGAAACTTTGTAAAAAAAAAGTACAGAGTTCCTCTAAAACCCATACCCAGTGTCTCCTATCTTACATTAATATGGTATATTTGCCACAGCTAATAAATCAACATTGTACCATTATTACTAAAAAAAAGTCCACAGTGTATTCAGATTTCTTAGTTTTTACCTGACATCCCTGTTCTGTACCAGAATCCCCCCACGATACCATGCTATGTTCAGTCGTCATCCCTTTAGGCGTCAGTAGACTGTGACCATTTCTAAAATCTTCCTGTTTTTGATGATCTTGGCAGTTTTAAAGAGCACCAACCAAGTGTTTTGTAGAATGCTCATCAACTGGAGTTGTCTGATGTTTGTCCCATAATTAGACAGGGGGTTTGAGTACTGGAGAAGAAGACCACAGAGGTAAAGTGCGTATGCACCTCTCATTGAGGGTATGTCCATCAGTGTGGTTTATCTCTGCTGATGTGGACCTTGATCACCTGACAGGTAGTTATTCAATTTTCTTCACTGTAAAGTTATTCTTTTGCTACTCTTTCCAAACTGTGTTCATTGGAAGGAAGTCACTTAAAAAAGACAACATTTTAGGAAAGGGGAGTTATCCTCAATCTCTCGAGAAGTGTGAAGGTTAATTTTCTGTGTCAACTTGGCTGGGCCATGGTGCCCCTATATTTGGTCAAACATTATTCTGGATGTTTCTGTGAAGGAGTTTTGGGATGAGATTTACAATTAAATTGGTGGACTGAGTAAAGTAGATTACCTCATAATGTGAGTGGGCCTCATCTAATCAGCTGAAGGTCTTAATAGAAAAGACTGACCTTCCCTAAGCCAAAAGGATTTCTGTCAGGAGACTATCCTTGGACTCAAACTGCAACTCTTCCCCTAGTCGTCAGCCTGCTAGCCTACCCTGCAGATTTTTGAATTACCAAGCCTCTATAATCCCATTAGTCAAGGCCTTAAAATAGATTACTCTCTCTTTCCATATATATTTACACACAATTCTGTGGTCTCTGTTTCTCTGGAGAACCTTAACACAATGGTAGTACTTTCTACTGTTGAACAATAACAGCATCAAGACTGCAGAGAGGGTAAAACCTAAAGAGTGTTCCAGGGAAGAGAGTCAGGGGCTTATAAAGACAGAAAACCACAAGACTACTAAAGTTGTCAGGTAAGAATTGTGAGTGACTTTGACATAAGTCAGGAAATTCTGTCCTTAAGAATTCACTAGTTAGAAGAAAAACTAATAACTTTGTAGAAATGCATAGAATATCGCCATAAAATATACAAAAATATTACAAGTTAAAAAAAAAAAGAATTCACCAGTTAGTCTATGGTAAGGACCTGATAAAAATCTTGAGTTTCTAAGAAATGTTCTACATGTCTTTTTTAGGATAATAAGTGGTCGAAAGGTCAGATTCCATCCAGGATGAGACATGCATAAGTCACACGTCCTCAATGAACTCCTAGCTTCATTTGAGAAAATTTTCTTAGCAATACCAACTCCATTTTGATTTTTCTTTCACACCATATAAATTACATGAAATTATTCTTCTTAAGAAATTTCTTTATTCTCATTTATTTATTTATTCATTCAATCATCTGTTTATATCAGTTTAGACTCATGGATATTTATTTTATGCTTTGGATTATAATCCAACAACAATTTTTTTAATTGAAGTACAGTTGAATTACAATGTCATGTTAGTTTCTGGTGTATAGCAAAGTGATTCAGTTATACATATATATTCCTTTTCATATTCTTTTTCATTAAAGGTTATTACAAGATATTGAATATAGTTCCCTATACTGTACAGTATAACCTTATTGTTCATCTACTCTGTGTATAGTGGTTAGTATCTGCAAATCCTGAACTCTCAATTTCCCTTCCGTATCCTCCTTCTCTCTTGCAACCATGAGTTTGTTTTCTATGTCTGTGAGTCTGTTTCTGATTTATAAATAAGTTCATTTGTGTCTTTTTTTTTTTTTTTAGATTCCACATATAAGTGGTATCACTTCTCTTTCTGGCTTACTTCACTTAGAATGATGATCTCCAGATCCATCCATATTGCTACAAATGGCAGAATTTCATTCATTTTTATGGCTGAGTAGTATTCCCTTGTATAAATATACCACAAATTCTATGTCCATTCATCTGCCACAGACATATACGTTGCTTCCATGTCTTGGCTATTGTAAATAGTGCTGCTATGAACATTGGGGTGCTTGTGTCTTTTTGAATTAGAGTTTCCTCCAGATATGTACCCAGGAGTTAGATTGCTGGATCATGTGGCAACTCTATTTTTAGTTTTTTAGGGAATCTCCATACTGTTTTCCATAACGGCTGCACCAAACTACATTCCCATCAACTGTGTAGGAGGGTTCCCTTTTCTCCACACCCCCCTAGCATTTTTTTAATAATGGCCATTCTTACTGGTGTGAGGTGGTAACTCATTATAGCTTTGATTTGCATGTCCCTGTTACATAGCAATACTGAATATTTTTTCATGTGCCTATTGGCCATCTATATGTCTTCAGTGGAAAATTGTCTGTTTAGGTCTTCTGCCCATTTTTTTGATGGGGTTGTCTTTTTTGTTCTTGTTGTTATTGAGTTGTATGAGCTGTTTGTATATTCTGGGAAATAAGCTTTGTCAGTCCCACCCCTTGTAAATATTTTCTCCAATTCTGTAGCTTGTCTTGTTTGTAGTTTCCTTTACTGGGCAAAAGCTTATAAGTTTAATTAGGCACCATTTGTTTATTTTTGCTTCTATTTCTATTGCCTTGGTAGACTGCCCTAGGATAACATTGCTGACTTTAGGTTTTGCTTGTTCTGTTTTTCTGATTGTTTTAAGTGGTAGGCTAGGTTCTTTATTTGCGATTTTTCTTGTTTTTTGAGGAAGGCCTGTATCACTACGAACTTCCCTCTCTGGACTGCTTTTGCTGCATCCCATTGATTCTGTGTGGTTGCCAAAGCTATTTTTTGGTTCAGATTGCTCTAGCTTGTGCCTGTGAGGGCTCTTTCACTTGGCTCCTTTAACAAACACTCATCACAATAGGTAGTGTGTGTGCAGTATTTTATCTGAGCATTCTTACTTTCTGGCACTACAAGATGTTACAGGCTCATCTGCCTCAGCCCTAGCATCAACCATTAATTCATGCATTTTTTTTAGCAAAATATACTGGCTAGATTGATGTTGGAGGAAAGGGTGTTTATGTCTATTAGCTAACCTTAAATACATGTAATTTGAAATACCGTCTGTAAAAGTTGTATAGTGTGCTTGAGGGGAACACTGCACTAGGCACTGGAGTAATATAAATCAATTCATATATATTATACTTATCATATGATTTAAAATGATATATGAGAAGGTGAGAAAACTGAAAGAAAATTACTAGTCAATGTTTATGCTTACTTATGTTTTATGAAATTGATGTATAAGTCAGGATCGTGGCGTTGGAGCCAATGTCAAGTGTAAGAAAACCATTAGATGAGAATGTCCTGAAAACATGTGAGGTAAGATTGGTAGGTAGTAGAGAAATACCATCTAGCCCTACACCTGTGACTTTTTGGGCACTTTAATATATGCCAGCTGAATTCCTGGACATATACTGGCAAAATTTAGGGGGAAACATTTTCAACAATAAGGGAATGGGATTATGCTAGAGACACTGTAATTGAAAAAAGAAAATAAAGATTGTAAGGTAGTAAGCAAATTAATTTGGCTTAGGAAGAGGTGCCATATGGAATTTAAAAGAAATAAATAGCTAAACTAGTGCAGTGGGAGAACGAGAGTGCGTCGGCTGGCATGCTGGTAAGAACTTGGAGGAAAAGTTTGGATTTATAGAGCCTGTATGGTGTTTGGAAATGGGGGACAATGTTCTAGCCTGAACACAATTTATACATACCTAGAGAATTGCTGAGAGCCTTGACCTGCAAGAAGTCTTTTTCCATATGACACTGAAGAACCTTTTTAGAAAGAACAAATCTAAGTGAAATAATATCTGGAAAACCCAGGAAGAAAGGAACAGTTGTCTCCCAAGGGTGGCTGGTGTTATGACAGCTGAAACTGGAATCTGTTTCTCAGACTCTATCTCTTTGGTCTCCAATCTTTGGATTCCTTTTTAATGACTATAGAGTATTTTTTTTGTTTTTTTTTTTGTTTTATTGGGGGGGCAGTGGGAAGGGAAGGGGAGAAGGAGAGAGACAAAAAGACACGATTAACAGGGTGACCATACAATTTCTCACCCCAACTATGCTACTTTTGATAGTAAAAGAGATAGCTATTTATAATTACGCAGAGACAGCAAAGAGTAAACAGGATTAAAGGTAATTTTTGGTAAATCATCTCAAGGCTTCTTTGAAACTCTTCTAAAAAAGAGCAAAGAAAAGGAAGAGAATCTGCATGTTGTGCCACCAGCCCTGGCACTGTGCGGGACAAAGGAGAGACCCGGTGAGGCAGAGGCCTCTGTGTCCTGCAAGCAAGAGTAGGACATCAGTAATACACACCTTGGACTGTCAGGACAGGCTAGTGAGTGGAAGCATCAGAAACACACAGTAGATACTCCAGGGAAATTCCTAGAGATTATAAGGTTTGAAGATGAAGAAATAACCAAGCAGTGAAATTTGAATTATCAATCACCTATACCTACCATTATGAGGCCAGGAGAAATCCAGATGATGAATTTCCCTAAAGTCTGTATGTCTATATCATTCTAAACCCCATTCACTTCTAACTACACTGCCTAGAAAATAAAAGTATATCTATTTATTAGCTAATCTGAGATTTGTGTAATGTGACTGCTGTTATTCAACAGGAGATCTGGGATAAATCTGATATGAGGGGTCACAAGGAGATGAAAGTATTTGAGGAGCATAACTTTACCAGCCAGATGAGAAAACCTTAGTGACAGGAAGAAAGGCTGGAGTTCAAGGTACCACGTGTGTGCGTTACAGTTATACAGACCTGGTGTGGTAGAGATGGACAATAAGAATGCAATGAAATAAAAAAGCTAAGTGTGAATCGGAGAAAAAAGGAATTGGAAAAATTTAATACTTGGATATAGAAAGTGAAACTATATAAGTAATAATAATAATTATTATTATTATAAAGAATTTATTTTTCAAAGTCTGAAAACTCAAAATTCACTAAAACCAGTGTGAATATTCAGTAGGTGTGAGTAACGGTTTTGTGCATTCCCTGTGCATTAGAACTTCTCAGCTTTCAGAATATCACTGTCATTGCTACCTACAGCTATACTGAAAATAGGATGACTAAAATAGTCTGGCTTAGAATAATGCTTATCACCCAGCCTTTTTCCTATTGCAAAGCTTTCCACTGTTTATAAAATTATCTTCCTCAAACACTTCACTCATCTCAACAACACCCTGCAACTTCAGAAAGTCAGAAAGACTGTGAACACTCTTCAATAACATATGTATGTAATGTATATATACAACGTATATATAAATTTACATTTATATATATGTAAATGTAACTGTTATATATGCATGTGTAACTTGAAAATACATTAATTTTAAATATTTTTTCATTTTATTTTACTGAAGGAGTTAAAGATGATGGTACATAAAAGATTACTTGTTTTAAATCAAAGTCCCCACTTACTCCCATATTATAAGTGATATCAAGTTGTTTTTACTATAAATCATAGAATAAATGAAGCTTTATTAATATTTTAATGAAATAAGCTTATGGTATCTCTAAATTCCCAAGAAAAACATTTTGGACACACTGATTTCCAAAGTTGTGTCTATGAAATGTTACTCATTTTATTTGTAATAATTTGGAAATTTGATTATTTGATAGAATATTTGGGAGAAATAAAATGTGAAAGATGGAGAATTACTGGTCTAGTTTACATTTCTGCTTTACCTTTAATATGAGAAGGAAAGAAATATGTAAATACATTATTTCTACTAAGCATGCCATTTTATATACGGTTGTAGAAACTATCTGCATGTAGCATTCACTGGATATTGGCTTAACAAGGCACATATTTCTTGCAAATTGTTTCAATCACAAAGCATTTAAACTAAAATTCCATTTTGGGTTAGCTTGGGAAAAAAGTTAAGAAACTTTTGAAAAATTACCATTACAATTGAAGAAACAAAAACAATTGTACAAGTACCATTTTCCCAAATAGCAGAATTATCTTATTGGCTCCTTTCCAAGCATTATTTCCTAGAAGCTGATATAAAATCTAGTCCTAAGTTTCTACATAAATCCAGCTTGACAAGAGATTGAGAAGAAAAATAACACAGCTAAGTAATTTTGATGACTAATTTCTTACAATCAACATAGATAGGCTTTGGGGTCTTAAAATATTTTAAATTGGTAACATAAAATAAATAAAGTAAGTCAAAAGAAGTGCAAAAATTAGATAAAAACTAATTTTCTTTATTTTGACTTGTAGACAGTAGTTCCCAACCCCAGTGCAAATTATATTCATCTGGAGAAGTCTGAATTTCCAACATCTGAGCCCCCTCTCCACAAGGCAGAAGAGTCGGACTCTCTTGTGATTGGGGGTCACTAATTGTTTCACGTTCTATTTTTGGTTTTGTTTATGTTTTGTTTTTAAAAGCTCCTCAGAAGATTCTTTAGGCAGTCAGGATTGAAACCACTAAAATGGTGCCATAATTTTAACCTTAGAGATCTACACAGTTTCCTGGGTAACTGCTTCTCATTCTTAAAACCTCAGTTTAGTGAGAACCTCTAAATTGTTTCCCAATCCCTGTTTTGTGTCAGGGTTTATCTATATTTAATGTGCTTGACCTTAATAATTAACTGCTTATTATGTTTAATGCTTGACTCTAGCCTAAGTGATAGTTTGTTTCTTGAAAGCAAGGAGAATTTTTTTTTTCTCTTAATCAACCACCCATGGTACAAAACCTCAATTTTGAAGAAATGTATGCATGAAATAATGGCACTCATATGCACAATCTAGAGCTTTTCCTTCAATACTACTTGTAGTCACTTGTAATAATCATGGAGTATTTTTACAGTTGTTTCCTTACAAAGTTAATGCAACTAAATAACCAAATGCAATGGGAAATAAGAAAATAGTAGATATGGGAGTCACTTAAGTGAAGTCCACTTAGCAAATTAAATGAATAGGGATGTTTAGATTAATTGTCCTTAGCAGTTCTATAAACTACATTTTTTAGTTTTAAAAATAGAATTTCTCTCTATTTATAAAAATATACTATATAGAATACATCCTATTTTGTGGTGTTTATACCATCTTTATTTGTATACATCAAAATGTAAGGTAGGCAGGATCTCCCTGCCTAAAATATGCAACTGTGTATAGATGAGAAGGGGATCCCTCAAGGGTTATTGTGTCAGGGAAAGGAGATATATAAGTATTTCTCCTAATGACCATAGATTAACAGGATGATAATTTTTAATATCTAAAAACACGGTAAGAAAATCACTGAATATAATTTCCATCATTCTGCTTTATCCCCATGCCTTTCCCAGATGAATATTTGCCCACAGGAGTAGCTGTGCCCTATACCAAATGAGAACTAGGCCAGAAAGAGGTAGTCTGATATTTGTTTAACACATGTCTTGTACTTGGGCCTGCAGGAAGGGTAGATACTATAAATGGCCATATGCCATAAAAAAATGGCAAAGGATTTTTTCAACCTAGTCTCTGAAAATTACTGCAGGAATCATTAAAAAAAAAAAAAGAAAAGAAAAGAAGAAACATTTACATTCCATTAATACCATAGAACATTTAGATGGTTGACCTGCTTCTATCTGGCCTGTTAACAAGTATGAGCTGGACACATTCAAATGTTCTGTTTATTGTTTTCTTTATTACCTCTTTTCCTAGCTGAACATAAAATGTAAGTGGGGAAAACTAGCAACATACATTTTATTACAGTACAAAGAGATCATTTAGGCCGAAAGAATTATATTTCACTTAAAAATTCTACATTATTTACATTGGCTCTGTTTAATTCATTATTATTGGACATGTTATATATCTTTAAATTTGAAAAAAAATTAGTGTTCAGTTATCTAATATATTAGCAAGTGTGGGAATTTTTATTTGGTAAGCATCTGTCTTATGTTTATGACTTAGAACATTTGATTCATTTAAGCCAGGTTCACAAGTTCAGCTGTTTATCTGCCATCTGGTTGGGCCGACATGACTTCCAGAGTTGGAATATAAATCAGGTGGGATCAGACTTCACCACCCTCATACACTCTTCCTTCACTTGCTTTTAGAATGTGCTAACATGGAATATAGCAACAATAGTGAGAATAGAGACAACATGAAAGTAATTTCACATGAACTGTCACTGTAAAAACAATTCTCTTCTCAACTTTGCTCATCTACATGGACTGAAATCTGTCTTTTAAAATAATACAATAATCTAGAATGTTGCATATGTTCATACTGTTTAAATAAAGCAAATCACCATAATAAAGTGTATTATACTTTATAGTTTATGGGTCATAATGTCAATTTCTTCACTGGTTCTAGGCAGAGCATGTGCTATTATTTAGACACTGATGGATGAACTACAGTCTCATTGACAGTTCAATACTAGTATTAAATTGTTATCTATTAGATTGGGTATTATTAAAAAACGAGAGGTCAGGAATATTGTTCCCTCAGATTGCCACTTACCATAGGCAGAGCATACAAACTCCTTGTATAATGTTCTATTTTGTTATAAACTAACTTTCCAGCCTATCTCCCACTTTTGCCCCATTCATCTTTCACTTCACTCAAGTGTATCTGCAACCTCACCACTTCCTCTCTTTTGACTCTCCTTTGCCCATAGTTTTAAAACTTGTTTAAGGGTCTTTTGTAGCACATGGCACCCTCAACCTTGCACTGTAACTATTTATGTCTGTCTTACCAGTGGGAAGTTGTTTCTCGGTGGAAATGTATTCATTTTATTTCTCTCTGAATATTTATTAACCATACTGAGCACTCTTATGCTAAACATAGCATAGTAGTGAATCATCATGAGGTTAGACTTATACTATGAATTAACATTGTTTTACTGATGGATGAGGAAACTGTGTCTTTTGGAGGTTTGGATCACAGCCAGGCACAGCAAATATAGCAAGCATTAGGATTTGAATTCAGGACTCCCTTAAAGGACAGTCTGCTAACCATACTACTTACCAGTTTCCAAATTAAAAGGGTGGAACATGAATAAAACAAAGAAATAAAAGAAAATAAAACATACAAATAAATAATATGCATCTGTTTGTGTGCCCCAGATGTTCCCAAGCCTGGCACTACAAAACAGGGTCACATTTTCATTTCAGAAAGGAAGAGGACTCCACATTCATCTTGAACTGCCCTGCTTGTTCTATCCTAAGAGGAGGGGATCTACATTTAATAGTGGGTGGGATCGCTATGTGCTAAAATGTCCAGCGTGGTTCCTGAATCCAAGAGGGCAATGCCAGACCTCTGGTCCTCTCTTTGTCTCCACTCATACCCAGCTGCAGCCTGATGCCTGCTTCTCCACTCAAGGGTGACTGATGGTAAGATTTTAATTCGAGTTTATTAGAGAGTGGAAAGTCCCACTAAGACCTTCAGCTTAGGCCACATACTTCACAAGAGATACCTGATTGATTATCAAGAGTCTTGTTTTGCATTTACTAGAGCTGCCTTAGGAATCTCATAGGAAGTAGTGAGTTAGAGCAGATAGGATTTTCGTTCTTGAACTTCATCCCAAATGTCATTTAATATTAGCCCAAACTCCTCATTATTTATAGCACTTTTTTTCAAAATGCATGCATTTATTTTATTTTTCATTTTATTTTATCTGTTTTTGCTTTTCCTTAATTTTTTCCCCAGCTGTATTGAGGTATGACTGACAAATAAAAAACTGTATATATTTAAGGTGTAAAAAGTGATGTTTTGATACATGTATACTGTGGGTAATGAGTACCACAGTCAAGCTAATTAACATGTCTGTTATCCTACATAGTTTCCATTTGTGTGTGTGTGTGTGCGTATGTGTGTGTGGTGAAGACACGATTTACTCTCTTAGCAAACGTCATGTATACAATATAGAATTAGTCATACAACTACCATGCAGTACATTAGATCTCTAGAATTTTTTTTCATCTTATAACTGAAAGCTTACACCCTTTGACAAACATCTCCCCATTTCTCCCACCCACTAGCTGCTGGCGGCCACTATTTTACTCTCTGATTTCATGAGTTTGACTTTCTAAGATTCCATATGTAAGGGATATCATGCTCATTTGTCTTTCTGTGTCTGGCTTATTTCACTTAGCATATGTCCTCCATGTTCATCCATGATTGCCAAATAAAAGATTTTCCTTCTTTTGTTTGAGGCGCAATAATATTCCATTATATGCAGTTGAGCTTTGAATAACACAGGAGTTAGGGGTGCTAACATTCCCCACAGCTGAAAATCTGCTTATAACTTTACATACAGTCAGCCCTCCATATCTGTGGCTCTGCATCTGAGGAATCAGCCAAGCAAGGATCCTGTAGTACTGCAGTACATATTTAGTGAAAAAAATCCATGTGTATGTGGAAACACACAGTTCAAACTCATGTTGTTCAAGGGTCAGCTGTATATATATATATATAAATATGTATACACACATATGTATATTTATAACTATATATAACATAACATACACTTAAAATATTGCATATATATTTATATATGGGTAATATATATGTGTGTATCCATATATCCATATCAATATCTATAATCTCACAATTTCTCTATCCATTCAACACTTAGGTTATGTCCATAACTTGGCTATCATGAACAATGCTTTGACGAATACAAGAGTGCAAGTATTTCTTCAAAATACTGATTTCATAACCTTTGGATATATACTCAGAAATGGGATTACTAGATCAGAGACTAGACCTATTTTTAATTTTGTGAGAAATCTCTACGCTATTCTCCATAATTACTGTACCAACTTACCATCCCACCAACCATGTACAAATGTTCCCTTTTCCCCACATTACAGTATTTTGATTATTGTACTACTGCTGTGAATTTTAAAATCAGGAAGTATAAGTCTTCTAATTTTGCTTTATTTTTCAAGATTGTTTTGACTATTTGAGTTCCTTGAATTTCCACAGGAATTTTAGAATCAGGTTGGCAATTTCTGCAAACTCAGCTGAAGGAATAATTTGGTACTGTACTTCAAAGTGTGTAGCTATGGGCATGTGTACATTTACCCTTGGATGATTAGCAGGACTGTTTTAAACTGTTTCTGTCTCTGATATCTCTGTTAAACTAACTGTCCCATTTGGTATTACACCCAGTTCCACTAATTACCAGTTGACTGTTTCACTATTTTTGACAATGCATTGGAACATATATTGCTCTGTAGTCTTATTCAATAAAATCTGAGTCCCTTTGCAGAAGTACTTTTTGAGGTCAGTCTTTGAGATCTATTTTCACAACAGAAAGGCTCTACCTAACTGTCTCTCTCCCTGGTTCTTTTTGGTAAACTAGCCTGCCTACAGTTTAGCTTACTTCTTTCATGATGCTGCCATCTTCCTCTTAACTGCTTACAGCCACCTTCTCTATTATTTTCAAGAGCAGGGTTAGGCTTGAATTTCCCCCAAGGTGTTCCAAATAAAGTCCCTCCTTTTTTGGAAAGTTTCAGAGTTCTGTGTTCTTATGGCCTGTCTTTTCCCCCTAGAAATAATCTCTGAGCCACTTCTCCTGATCTAGAAGGAAGAACAATAGCCCACTTGGTTAAGCTCGTTGTTCTAAATTAAGAGGAACTATTATTTCTGAGAGCATCCTTAGGCGTGAACTTCCCATGAAATCAGCTCATGTCTGTCTGTCTGTCTGTCTGCCTGCCTATCTATCTACACACAACCAAATGATCATTTCTTAAGTCCTGTAAATGACAGTAGAAAGGACACTATGTT
This sequence comes from Vicugna pacos, assembly GCF_048564905.1. Taxonomy (NCBI): domain Eukaryota; kingdom Metazoa; phylum Chordata; class Mammalia; order Artiodactyla; family Camelidae; genus Vicugna; species Vicugna pacos. The sequence continues at coordinate 32,239,902 of NC_132988.1, forward strand.
AAGTACAGTGTATAAAAAAAGACTTCAGAAACTTTATACAAGCTAGAGCTTGATTTAATTGGGAGCATCAAGGAAGGCCACTAGAATGTCCCATATTGCTTGTATTGACGTTCATTCATAGGCATATAATATTAAGTTTTGGTCAGTTATATACACAGGTAAATTACCTAGGAAAGTTCAGGGATTTCTGTATATTAAAATGAGACACAAGGAAAATAACAACCCAGTTCTATCTTTAGATATTGTGGAAGGAATGTAATTCCCAGAATTTATGCATCCATCATTAAATTATGAGAGATGATAACCCAAGAGGAGGCATATTAGATATGAATGATAGAATAGACCACAAAGTCTGGAGGTGGCTTTGATGGCATTAACCCTTCCTGAGTGTCCCTTGACTTATTACAGAACATAATAAATTGCCACTGAATAAGGCAATAGATTTGGATTTGTCCATTATTTGCAGCCAAACCATTCTAATAAAGGAGGACAACATTTTCAGTTTATCTATCTATCCATGACTGATGGGAACATCATAACTATGAGGAATAAAACAAGATCATAAAATATGAAGAGAAAAAAATTAGGGGAACTGTAGTTGAGGAGAGGCCAAAATAGTAGGCAGGGAACAGAGCAGGTGAGATCTCTTAGAACACGTTACAGACGTCTGTCCTTATCAAAAGGACAGAAAAAAACTGACTGGATGATTTCAGGCAACGAAGAATATTCAGATTTACATTTTGACAATATTGTTCTGGCAGAAATGCAGAGGATGTATTTGCAATGTAGAAACAGAAAGTGTGTGCAGCTTGAGCAACCAAAGGTAAAGAAATACAAGGGAGAGAATTTTAACTGCGATTTTTAAATATGCAGCAGCAGTAGACTGAAGCTATCTAAGCAGTAACTACAATAAAACTTCTGACGGATTCGATTAATAGAGTAGATTTTGAAGGGTGTCAAGAGTGATACCTATGTTCTGTTCTTGCAGTGGAATAAATGGTGATACTATTTATTAAGACAGTAAACAGTAGAAGGAGTCCACACTGCATAACAGGGGACAGACTATTAGTTAAGTGAAGAATTCAGTGAAGAGGTGCATGGGAGGGTCTGTATAAAGACAGGTTATCTATATCTAGGTGGAAATTAAAGCAATGCATGAGAATGAGATGGCTAAGGGCCCACAGTTGAGCCTTGAAGGAGGCCAACATATGGCTTCATAGAAAAAAAGAGGTATGAGAAGAAAGTAAGAAAGGTCGAAGCCCAAAGATTCTGTGTTAGCTAATCAAAAACATGCACTTTAAAAGGGAATAGAAAAGAATTGTAACCATGCTGGTTTATGTCATTGAGAGGTTAAATTATAAAAATGAGAATGCATTTCAAAGTGGGTGGAGATTTGGAAATAGAAAAATAAATCACTCAATTTGGCTGAATTCTTGAATTTCCAAATTCATCTTTAGAAAAATAGATGCTTATATTATAGTCTGAAATACCAAAAGTAAATGTGGGACAGAACCAACTAAATATATGTTACATTCATCAAAAATGTCTATAATATCTAAAGTTTATCCTGAATATTTTAGTATTACCATAAAAAAATTCCTATATCCATTCCCTAAAAATGATAAAAACACATGTTTCTCCAAATTAAGAGTACCTGGAAGATTATACAACTGTAATTCTGGCATTTGTGAGGGAATTTATGTTGTTATTTACTACATGATCAAATGAAAATGTGAGTCCATCATAGAAACTCACGTGTGGAACTGAGAATGCAGCACTTCTTAAAAGTTATAGCACTTCCCTTCACAGTAGTGCTGCATGCCATCTGGATCCGTGCAAGAAACTTAATTTGAAAATATGGTTTTAATAAACAACATAGTTTCCCTAGTTTTACAGTACAGCTAAAATCCACTCTAAATTCAGTGGGCTATAGTGATTTTGTAAACCACTTTAAAAACTTCAGGGAAATGGCCGGTTTTGTTAGACAAGAATTTAAGATCAGGGTTTGCTAATGAAAAGTGAAGGACTCCAGGAAACGTTTGGAGCTGTTTGTCAGACTGATCAAACTTGTGGGTGGTCAGTTGTGACTCTGCTATTTTGCAGTTCAAGGAGAAAAGTAATGGCTGTGCCGGTTTGCCAAAATGTATGCACAACTCCAGTTATTCTCTAATCAATTACTGAGTGGGCAATAACTGTCTTTTTAAAATGTCTTTCTCATGATGTCATTTTCACATATTTGAACATCTACCCAAAACTTATCTTATGAAAATATTTCATTGCTAAATTTTTTAATGAGTAAAATCTTTACTGGATTTGTTATACATTTCTTTAAAAATGCCCATCACAAACACTCTCCCCCTATCTAAACATCACCAACAAAACTTTCTTCGTTTGAATCACTTTGTTTCAAATAATACATTCCTTCAAAATATATTCCAAGACAAAGACAAACTATGCATTAATATGACATCAAAAGGGAGGGAAAAAATCCCTATGAGAGGCAGTAAAAGAATGTGCTTGAGAACTTGGCTTTCTGAGTTAATATTTCATTTTGCATTTACAAGGTATGTGACCTTGGGCAATTACTTAACCTCCCTTTTCTCCAGTTTTCTTATTTACAAAATATGGATAATAATTATGATTATAGGTATATCATATAACTATCATGGAGAATAGATATGTAGGTATTTATAAGAAGATAAAATAATTTATTGCATGTAGTAAATATGCAATACATATTAGATATTAATATATATTAAAGTGTGAATGGGATATATAGATATGTATTTTTTAGATATTTAAGTCTTTTAATTTCCTTATTTTGCCTTGCAAGATTTCAAACAGTGAGAGTTTAGATAATGTGTATGTGTGTTTGTATATGCATATAACTCTGTGTGTGTCCATTAATAGACATATTGATAAATGTGAAATAGATTTTTTTCTATTGTATCCAAATTGGCAAAGGGCTCAAAGTTGATAACAATGCATGTTAAGTGAAGGCAGGCTGTAAATTCAAGATTCTCAAAGGTGCCCAGCATATCTGCCCCCATGGTTTGCAGGGCTTTAGGCAAATATATTTTGTAAGGCTTCTCCTTCTATAAACAATTTGATTAAAAATGTATAACAAACTATATGAGTCCATGTGAAATACACTGATTTATCAATGATTTAAAATAGTGGGTAGATAAGCGATCCTTACAAATTTTGCTTACGTCCAATGAGTGCATGGGGAGAATCTTCTAAGCATTCAGGCACCATTTCTTCCTATTCAGTCCAGGAATCATCTCTGTACTCTTCAATGTCAAATGCATTGTTAGTGGCTAACATAATATCCCCTATCACGAGGAGCAAGACTATCATTACTCCCAGTGCTATAGCTTTGGAAACCATTTGTATCAACACATCCCAGATCTTCTCTCTTCTGCAGTTCCTTAACAATTTTATTTATTTATTAAAATGTTGTTTACCTCATCAGTCATAATACTGCATCCTCCTTCAAACAGCCAATGAATATCAGCTTCCAATGACTCTCTTAATGGCTGTTATTGTACTTTGTTGATGATACCCACAGATGCATGTCTTATCCAAATGTGCAGGAATACATGAATTATAATTTGATTTCTGGTCATGTTAAATTCACCATTTGAAGTATTATTATAGGCCAAATACAGAATAATATTCATCTTCTAATTATGACTTCTCTTGAACCCTTTAAGTTATTGCTACATCCTTAAAATTTGATTTCTTTCAATGTTAACAACAAACCTGCCTTCTACACAGTGCAATAGTGGGGAGGATAGTCAAGGGTCCCATGTGCAGAAGTTCCATTTATACAAGGTACATCCACTTCTAGTTTTCAAAATTTAAGATTTATTAATTGAAGCATCAGAGGATACCAATCAAAGGTGACTACTGATGTTGAAGAGCAATAGTACTGAAAAAACTGAAGACCATCCTTGAAGGACTGTCTGCACCAGTGGAATGACTGCCCTGGGTGCCAGTGCCTGGGGGCACACAAGATGAAGAACACCTGCTACCACCCCAACTACTCTTGGATGCTGTAGAACCATGGTCAGAACAATAGCAGGCTAGGGCCAATGTTCAGGCTTCATATGGCTCAAAGTCAAAGGGGCATCAGTAGACCACCAGTAGTCCAATCTTGAAATCTTCCTGTGTCTGATGTGACTGGTACTCACCCAAGTTCAGCATGAAGTACCATTCTGGTAGCCCGATCTCATGCAAATCCCATGAGAGAAATACTATCTTAGTCAGTAGATGTGGCCCACTTATCATGTTGCCCTCCAGGGACCATCCATAGGAACCTATCAGCTTGAGTCTCAGAGTTCCTGAGGCATCTAGTAGACCCCAGGCTTGAGATAAAGGGATGGAAGGTCCCCACCACCAAGGAGAGATATAAAGACATGGGTCCAGGGCACCCTGCCTGGACAGTAATGCCAGTCCAAGCCAGTCCTAATCACCAGGGAATACAGAAAATTTTGAACTAGGTGCTTCCAGAGACCAGAATTTCCAGAAAACAAGAACCAGGCTTGAAGTGCCCTGCCCAGATGACACTGGAAGGCACCACAAAATGAAGCTCCTCCTTATCCCCTAACCCCAATCAGTCCTGGGCAGGAGCTCTGCCTATCTTTACCTACAAGGTAGACACTTACTGAGAAAGAATTCATTGACAAAATTTAAGAAGCAGAAAACACACAAAAAAGCAAACTTTTACTTCCCATCAAGCCAAGTGAGGGTAAGCTCTAAGAAACCCCCCCAAAATGGGAGAAATACGCAACATGAGGAGCTGAAATCTCATGCTTCAGTGAGCTCTTCAGATGATTCTAATCCATGTTAAAGCCTAGAAACTACTAAGGGAAAGACTGCTGTCACTCCCAGTTTCAAATACTTCAGTTCCTTAAGGTCATATTTCAGAGGAAGAGATGTTTTTTAGACTACCTTTTCCTCATGTCAATAAACATTTGAATCATTTAAATCCCCTTTCTCCGATTTCATGCTTTGCCAAGCAACTTTTTATTTCATTTGCTTTCTATATCAGTTAAAAGGCTACAGACTGCATTTAATGAAAATTTCCAATTCAAACAGAATAAACAACCAAAAAAGGTATTATCAAATAAATGGATGAATGAATAAATGACAGAATGGGGTCGCTTTTAGAGCTGATTAATTCGGTGGCTCAATAACATCAAGGGCCAAAGTTTTCCCCATATTCCGTTTTTTATTCTTACCTTTGTTCTTATGTTTACAATGGTTGCAGCATCCCAAACATCACTCATAACCACAGAAGCATCTGGCATATAGATTAGGTGTTATCTGAAACCTACATGGATTAATTAATTCTTTTATTTTAAAGATCTTACACTTAGATGCACCATAATTTATCAAACACTTTTAATTAACTGGAATTAAAGCAATACCCAGCACCTACCTATGGGTTCGGAAAAAATTTTGCCGTTTGGTTGAACTAAGGTTGTTCAGACTACTTAATGGAACATACTCTAACTGGTTCTTGACTAATTAAGCTCATTTAGAGTCTTTATATTCTATTCTACTTTGGATTAAAATGATTTTTGTAGAAAAAATAATTTCATATTGAAAGAAGTAGAGTGTGCACTAAGAGTTACTTCTGAGTTCTGAAAGTCATCTAATTTTGTTGAGCCACTATTTCTCCACCAGAAATTTTGGTATAATAATTGTCCTTTAATACTTTAAAGGGATTTGGAGAAGGAATAATAAATAAATTATTTTTAAGCCTTCAGTAAAAAAAAAAATGTGCTCTTGCTACCTATTATTTAGTTAATACCTTAGCTTTTAATAGCTTTTACTCAGAATGTCATTGTTACTTTTTCCTATAAGAAAAACGAAAACTAGTTTAATATATTGATAGGTAATAAATGGTCAATGACCCAAACATGATTGTTTAAATGAATGAGTGAATGAATGAACAGTGATCAAATGTATGGCATTGAAAATTTTCAAAAGCACATTTGTTTAACTTTGAATGATTTAATCTAAAAACACTTAAAAAGGATAATGATCAGGACCAGTTTGGGTAACATTAGTAAAAATATAAGCAATAGAAATTAATCAGTCAGCTGGTTATTCTTGCTAAACTAACTTGTGTAGTTGATGTTACTGTCTAACTCCTAGTGTACATAGTGTCATGCAGGGGTGGGCCAAACAAGGTTACTATTGATGCTGAAGTCAATATTAATGGGGTCCTGAAAGGGCTTTTTGTCTCTGCACTAGCCAGGCATCATTTGAATCCTGGGAATATTACTTTTTTTTTCCTTTTGGATTTAGAAAGCATTCCAGAATTGAAGTTATTGTAACCTAGTATAATAAAGTACTTTAAATATTCTAGTTTTTTCCCTTCCAGTTTAATTGATATACAATTGACATACAACACTAACTTTAAGGCAGACAGCATAATGATTTGACTTATATACATCATGAAATGATCACTATAATAAGTTTAGTAAAAATCCTTCATCTCATATAGATACAGAATATAAAATGAAAAGAGATAGAAAAATACGTATTTTCTTTGTGGTGAGAACTCTTAGGATTTACTCTCTTAACAATTTTCATACATAACATACACAGTGTTAATTACATTCACCATGTTGTACATTACATCCCTAGCAATTACTTATCTTATAACTGAAAGTTTATACCTTTTGACTGCCTTCATCGAATTCCTCTTCCCTCTACTCCCCTCCACCTCTGGTAACCACAAATCTGATCTCGTCTTCTATGAGTCTGTTTATTTGTTTTTGAAGTACTACTGACCTAAACACTATGTTAGTTCCTGGTGCACCAAAGAGTGATTCAGTATTTCTTAACAGTGTAAAACAATCACCACAATATATCTAGTTACCATCTGTCACCATACAAAGACATGGCATTATTACTGACTGTATTCCCCACACCGAACATTCATACTAATGACTCTTTTATTTTGCAACTGGAAATTTGTACCTCTTAAATATTCCAATTTTATCAGGTTTATATAAGTGATTTAAACTGGTACACTAGAGAGTGATGGAGAAGTGGATGAAGAGGGGAGATATAACAGCATCAATGAGGAAGCATTCAGGGTTTACAGAAACTGATCTAGGACTTCTCACATCACTTTGCTTATTAGTTCTGAGGTCACATTTATGCTCTTTCCTCTAGAACTGTCAGAATTTGAACCACTTCCCAAGGGGTTCAATGGTAGCTTTTTAAATTTCATATGTTTTGTTTTTTTCTTAGCACAGACAGAAGGGAGAATGGAATCTAATAATCATTTACCTAAAGCTGATTTGAACCAGATTTAGCTGTTCTTACTCTGCTCACCAAGTTATAAAGCTTTGGGGCTTTGGCAACAGATCACTTTTTCTTTAATGAACAGTTATAATTACATTTCAGTGACCTCTTCTTAAACCTACTTATCTACTTACATGCAAAATTGCAAGAAATTAAGCTTGAGATTTTTCCAATCCATTTCTTGAAACTAGAATTATTCCCACTGTGACATGAAATCAGAATATGGTTATGATCATTTTAAACATACCAAGTTGAACAATTTTTTTTTTTTTTACAATCCCACAATTCTGATTTCTTTCCACCCTTGACTTCTCAACATTAGTAAAGGGGGAAAAAGAAGAAAATGAACAGGCAACATAATTTTTCTCTTAAAAACTGGAAGTAAAGAGAAATGTAATCAAATAAATGCAATAAATGCCTTCTATGTTAGACACTTTCTGAAGTTTTATTCATTCATTATTTCATTCACTCATTCAAATATTTATAGGGTGCTTAATATGAACCTGGAAATATTGTAGGCACTGGGGATATTACATAAACAAGAGAAAACCCTGCCATTGTAAAATGTATATAATAGTGAATGGAGATAGAAAATAACTTGTAAGCAAAAAAATATGTCACATAAGGATAATTAACACAGGCAAAATGAAACAAGATAATGCATGAAAGTGCATGTTGTATGGTGAGGTGTGAAGAGGGCATTTTGAATTAGAACTGTCAGCAGAAGCAAAGCTGAGGTTATGACGTCTAAATTAATACAGATCTAATCTCAAAATCAATAATATAAATTTTTATTTAAAATCAGGTCAAATGTTTCAATAATTTTATGAAATACATTAAAAAAAACACCTATCATTTGTAAAGTGAGGGAAAACCTTTAAATTTATCTTTATGTAAGGAGGCTAGTATCAACATTGGTAAATACATTACTAATATAATTTGATAGTATAATAATATAAAACATTATATATTTTTCTTTTTCTTTGAATCACTTTTTTATCATATATGATGTCAAAATTACAAAATGACAAAGTCCCAAGATGAATTGTGAGCTTGTATGTTAAAGATGGCTCAGGATCTAAAATGTTTGGAAAATATGACTCTAGTGCACGGGCTGGAATATGCATAAATATGAATCTCTTGATATCACAGGAGTGCTAAATATTCTCTTTGCTCATGAATATTTGATTTTTCACAAGAATATACTGAATATTGAGTTAGTGAATTCTCGTTATCTCTGAGGTTGGCTTAATTAGATGCATGGTTAGCAGATATTTTAGGTTTGTAATTCTTGCCAGAGAAATCACCAATAAACAATTTTACTTATTTTTTAAAATGAAAGGCTATTTTCTTAATTTTAATTGATTTTCTTATCCCAAGTTTTGCTCATTTCTATTTTATTCTCCACACAGTCTCCTTATTGATCTATCAAAAATATAAATGTATTCTTGAAAATGTGAACATATAAATTCCATGCTTAAAATGCTTCAAAGACTCCTACTGTCTGGTCAGTGCTTTTCAAATATGTATCAAATGAACTGGACATTGAACATATATCTCAAGGAGTGGGCATCGTTTTACTGAGGTATATTGTACATCTATAAAATAAACAAAGCTTAAGTGCACAATTCAATACCTTTTGAAAAACTCTTTCACTTGATAACTCAGACTTCCATCAAAATACAGAATATTTTCATCATTTGAGAAAGAGCTCTTATGCTTCTCAAACTCCATACCTCTCCCTACTCCCGATGTCAGAAACAATCACTGTTGTGATTCGTTGCCTCATAAGTTTCTTTGACTATTACAGAATTTCAAATCTAAGTAAAGAGTACCTGGCTTCTTTTAATCAGCTGAATAGTGTAATATTCCTGAGGTTTATCAATTTTGTGCAAATTAGAAGCTTGTTGCTTTTTGGTATGTTAATCTGCTGAGAGCTATTCCACTATACGGATATACAATTCTCCTAACCACTCTCTAGTTGATGGGCATTTGATGTTTCCTGTTTTGAGCAACTCTGAACATCCTTGTTATGTTATAGACATCCTCGTCCACCTTTTTGTATACATGTTTTCATTTCTTTTATTTAAATAACAGTATAGAATGGCTGGGTCATATTAAAAAAAAAGTTTAAGAAAAATTGAGAAGCTAATTTCCAAAATGACTTTAATCATTCTAACCTCCCATCATGAATGTCTTCATCCGTGCCAACATCGTGTGTTGAGTTGGCAGTCTTTTTGAAATCTAATACTTATGTACTAGTACTTCACTGAGATGTTATTTTGCATTTCTCTGATGACTAATAATGCTGACCTTGTTCCTGTACTTACTGGGCATTTGCATATCTAATTTTGTGAATTGTTTTTCATATCTTTCAACTAATTTTTAATTTGGTTGTGTTTTAATTATTGAAGTGCAGCAGTCATTATGTATTCTGGATACAAGTTCTTTGTCAAATGAATTGTAGATATTTTCACATTTTCTCCAAGTCTAGTTTGTTTCATCAGTCTTCTATTAAAAAAATTGTCTCTTAAGGATAAAAAGATGTTTTCTTGTTTTCTTATAGAAGTTTGTGTTTTTAGTCTATGATTCACCTCAAAGTAATTTTTACATATTGTATGAGGTAAACTACATTCTCTTTTTCACTATAATGAGAAAAAAAAATGTTCCAGCATCATATATCTTGAAGACTTTAGCTTTTTTTATTGAGTCATTTTGAAAATAAATTGACCACGTAAATGTGAACCAACTTCTGCATCCCATTCTGTTCCATTAACCTAGTTTTATATCTTCATATTAATACCATATCAACTACCTTGGTAAACGCAGATGTGTGCAAATTTTGATTTCCAATAGTGTAACTCCTCCACCATTGTTTTTCAACATTGTCTTGTCTATTCTAAGTCCCTCAAATTTCTGCATACATTTTGTAATCAGTTGCTTAATTTCTACAAACAATATGCTAGAATTTTTACTAGTAATGCATTGAATCTATAGATCAACTTGGATGAACCAGCAGCAAAAAAATATGAAACACTCCTTTTCATTACCCTGGTATAGATCCCTACTTAAATTTTTTTAGGTTTCCCTGAATGAGATTTTGTTTAGTTGCATGCCACAAATTATAGTATGATGTATTTTTAATATACTTCAAAATTTTTTTTACTTTCAAATTTTTCTTTTGTTCTATTGGTTATGTGCAAATAGGATGCTTAGTTGGCAAATGCATGCGGATTTTCCAGCTACCTTTTTGCTATTGATTTCTAATTTGTAATTTTCTTTGCATAATCCTTACGCATACTTTGTTAAATTTATACCTAACTATATCATATTTTTTAAAAATAATTCTGTACCTGATATCATACCTGCAGTTCACACACACACACAAGTTAACCTTCTATTCTATCACTTTGCTAAATTCTTTCATTAGCACTTGTAGTATTTTTTCTTGTTGCATTGTTTTGTTTTTTGTTCCTTACTATGTTCTACATACATGATTAGGCCCTTTGTGAATATAAATAACTATTTCATCCTAGTGAATTGGTACGACCTTTTTTTCCCCTTTCCCTTGACTTAGTGCACTGGCTCAGACCTGTGGTCTGAATGGAAATGATGAATAGACATGTATAGCCCTGTTTGCAGTTGTAAAGGGAAAGTTTTCAGTTCCTAACATATATTGTGATGCTACCTATACTTTTATTTTGTGGGTTTTTTTTTTTGGAGAAAAAAAATTTATTCTATTGCTAGAATGCTGGGAGCATTTATTTTGAGTGTGTGTTAGATTTGTCTGACACTTTCTAAATTTGTTGATACAATAATGATTTTGTTTCCCCTTTAATGAATATGATGAATTACATTGTTGGATTTTGAATTTAAAATGTGTGGCATTCCTGGGATAAACAAAATTTGGTCACTATGTATTAAACATTTCTGGAGCTTGCTGAGTAAGTTTTGCTAATATTTATTTAAGATATATAGCATCTATACAGAGGTTAGTCTGATAAAATTTAATTGAAACTTAACCATGTAAATTCATTTACATATACTCTATGATCAATTTTACACTGTTATGGAAGAGTTGAGCAGTTTCAACAAGACAATATGACCCTCAAAAGTAAAAAATATTTAATCGCTGAGCTTTTAAAGAAAAAAAACCCTAGGGCAATATTAGTGAATGATATTAGTGTGTAGTTTCTTTTCTTTTCTTTTTTTTTTTTTTTGTAATGTCTTCAGAATTACTAGCCTTACAAAGGTGAGAAGCGTTTATTGCTCCTTTATAAAAGATTTTTTGTAAATTTTTTTTTTTTACAGTATTTTTGGCATAGAACTTTGATAAGCCTTCTGGCCTGGAGTTTTCTTAGTTGGAAAGTTTATAATTAAAACGTAATTACCTTAATACATAAGATTGTTATTTTTTACATTTACCTTGTAAAATTTTCAGTAATTTATTCTCAAAGAATTTGTCCATATCTTTGAAGTGAATTAATAATTTTATCAAAATATTCTTTTATTATCCTTCTGAATAATTTATAGCGATGTTTTTAATTTAATTCCTAAATTATTCACTTGTATTTTCTCTATTTTTTCTTGATTAATCTAGTTAGTGGTTTACCAATCTTATTAATTATTTTAGAGAATCAAGTTTTATTTTCATTAATTATTTCTGTTTTGTCCATTTTCTGTTTAACTGATTTAATTCTATTTACAATTGCTTTTCTTCCCTTATTTCAAATTTAATTTACTGTTCTTTTTATCGAAGTATAGTTGATGTACAATGTTGTGTTAGCTTCTCGTGTACAGCAAAGTGATTCAGTTTTATGTATGCATATATATCATTTTTCATATTATTTTCCATTATGGTTCATTACTGGATATTGAATATACTTCCCTGTGCTATACAGTAGGATCTTTTTTTAAAAAAATATATTTTATATATAGTAGTTTGTATTTGCTAATCCTAAACTCCTAATTTATCCCTCTCTCACCTCTTTTCCCCTTTGGTAGCCATAAGTTTGTTTTCTACGTCTGTGAGTCAGTTTTTATTTTGTAAAGAAGTTCGTTTGTGTCATATTTTAGATTCAACATATAAGTTATATCATACAGTATTTGTCTTTCTCTTTTTGACTTACTTCACTTAGCATGATAATCTCTACATTCAACCATGTTACTGCAAATGACACTATTTCACTCCTTTTTTATAGCTGAGTAGTATTTCTGTTTATATATATAAATACAACATCTGTGTATATATATATATACAACATCTTCTTTATTTATTCGTTAATGAACATCTGAGTTGCTTCCATGTCTTGGCTGTTGTAAATAGTGCTACTATGAAAATTGGGGCACATGCATCTTTTTGAATTAGTGTTACCTAAAGATATATGCCCAGGAGTGGGATTGCTGGATCATATGGCAACTCTATTTTTAGTTTTTATCATCTTCCATAGCGGCTGTACCAATTTACATTTCCATCAAGAGTGTAGGAGGGTTCCTTACTCCACACCATCTCCAGCATTTGTTATTTGTAGACTTTTTAATTATGGCCACTTTGACCAATGTGAAGTGGTACCTCATTATAGTGTTGATTTGCATTTCTCTAATAATTAGTGATGTTGAGCATCTTTTCATGTGCCTGTTGGCCATTTGTATGTCTTCTTTGAAGAAATGTCTACTTAGGTCTTCAGCCCATTTTTTGAGTGGATTTTTTTTTGTTATTCAGTTGTATGAGCTGTTTGTATATTTTGTAAGCCCTTGTCAGCTTCACTGTTGTCTTTTCATTTTGTTTATGGTTTCCTTCATTGTGCAAAAGCTTGTAAGTTTAACTAGGTCCCATTAGTTTATTTTTGCTTTTATTTCTATTGCCTTGGGACAGTGACCTAAGAAAACATTGCTAAGATTTGTGTCAGAGAATGTTTTGCCTATGTTTTCTCCTCGGAGTTTTATGGTGTCATGTCTTATAATTAAGTCTTCAAGTCATTTTGAGTTTATTTTTGTGTATGGTATGAGGGTGTGTTCTAGCTTCATTGATTTACATGTAGTTGTCCAGCTTTCCCAACACCACTTGCTGAAGAGACTGTCTTTTCTTCATTGTATACTCTTGCCTCCTTTGTTGAAGATTAATTGACTGTATGTGTATTGCTTTATATCTGGGTTCTCTAGTCTGTTCTTTTTACAGCTTCTTAAGGTGGATATTTAGATCATTAGATTTAAAATTTTTGTCTTTTCTATAAGCATTTATAAGTTAGCATCTAAGCCATAATTTAGCTACATCCCACAAATGTTGATATATTATCATTTATTTTTAAATGTTTTATAATTTCCCTTAATATGATTTCTTCTTTAAGTCATAGATCATTTATAAATATGTTAATTAATTTCCAAATATTTGAGGATTTTATAATGATTTTTTGTTACTGATTTCTAATACAATACCATTGTTTTGATTTCTACTAATACCACTGTTTCTAATATAATGCCATTATTCTAGCACATGGCCTACTCTAGTTAGTTGTCTGTGGGTAGTCGAAAAACATGTAGTCTATCGTGGTTGGGTGCAGTTTTTTATAAATGTGTGTTAGTTCTAGTTGGTTGATAGTATCTCTCAAGTCTTTTAATACCCTTACTGATTTGCTATATACTTATTCTATAAATGACTGAGAAGGGAACTTGTTGACCTTTACAACTATAATCTCAGTTGGCTTCTTTATCACTTCAGTTTTTATATTTTGCCAATATTCGAAGCTTTGTTACCACATACACATATTTTCAGAATTGTTATGTCTTTGTGATTAATTCAACTTTTATCAGTGTGAAATGTCTGTTTTATTTCTGGTAATCTTTCTTGTTCTGGAACTGATTTTATTATTAATATAGACACTCCATTTTTTTATAATTGGTGTTTCTTTGGTTCACCATTTTTTATTCTCCTTTGAATCTGTATGTGTCTTTACAATCCATTTGTCTACTATAAATACCATCATAAATACTGGACACAGTGCAGGTTTGCTGGCATTAAATTCTCATAGCTTTTCTTTATTTAGAAAAGTCTTTATTTCCTTTGCATTTGCCTAGCATATTTATGTTGGATAGGCAATTATAGGTTAAAGTTTTTGAAAGAAAAATTTTGTATTAAAAAGTATTTTTACGTTGTTCTTCTAATTGCAATATGTCTTTTTTTTTCTCCCCTTAGTTCTTTTAAAGTTTTTCTCTTTATTTATTTTCAGTTTTGGCAATTTGATTATAATGTACCTTGATGTCCATTTTGTTATGTATATTCTGCTTAATGTTGATTAAGCTTCTTAAAGCTACTGATTTATCTTTACATTGAAATTTGAAATATTTGGCCATTAATCTTTTTGCTTGAAATTTTCTCTCTTCTTACTGTATGCCAATTACATGCATATGAGACTATTAGATATTTTCCCAGAGCTCCCTGAAACTCTGTTTTTTTTTCTGTATTTCAGTTTTAAGCAGTTAGAAGCATTCAGTTTTTCCCTTTATTCATGTTCAAATATTTTATTTAATTGGTTCTAATTTGTTTATGAGCCCATCTTTTTGGAAATTTCACTTTGGATATTTAATTTGTCTATTTTACATGTGCATTTGGTTTATTTTTACAGTATTTATTTCTCTAGGGAGATTTTATATTTGTTCTTTCATTATCTTTATGCTCTTTTCTTAAATATTTGAACACATTTTAATAGACCTTTTAAAATTATTTCTTAATTTCATTATCTCTGACAGTTCTGTGTCTATTTTAATAGTTATTTTTCATCTTATTATGAGACATTTTTTGCTTCTTCACATATCTAGAAGTATTTTATGGCATTTTGGACATTGTAAGTGCTATGTTAGTGTTTATCTAAATTTTATTGTTTCCCTGAATACAGTTTTGAGGTTTTTTCATGGCGTTAATTTATTTGCACACTAGCTTGATCCATTCAGTGGTTGTTTTTAAGTGTAACTAGGGTA
The DNA here is from genome assembly GCF_048564905.1 of Vicugna pacos. Taxonomy (NCBI): domain Eukaryota; kingdom Metazoa; phylum Chordata; class Mammalia; order Artiodactyla; family Camelidae; genus Vicugna; species Vicugna pacos. Next base: position 32,255,205 of record NC_132988.1, read on the forward strand.
AAACTAAAGTAACCTTTATTCAAGAGTTAGAGTAGACCTACTCCGGATTCACAATTTCTGAAGTCTATTCAATGTCCAGCTATTCAATGAGGACTCTTCACTCTTGCTTTTTGGAATCTGAACATTGTTCACTTTTGTCTGTTCATTTTCTTTGTGTGTGTGTGTGTGTGTGTACTTTTTCCTCCCCAGCTCACAGCTCCTGGTAACTGTTCTTTCTCTAACTTTATGGACTCTTTCTCATAGCTTCTACAGCTAAATATTTGCCAATAATTCAAGAAAAGGCCGTTAGGATTTTCTTTTTCTGTATAGGCCTCTACTCTCCTACCCAGCACATTTCGGTCACCCCCGCAGCCTTGAACTCAAGCCTTCTCAGCTCAGTGAGAGTTCTGTAATTTAGTCTTCTTTTCACTCTGCCACACAATCCAGATAATGTTGGTTGAAAGTCAGGATAAAGATTTGAGATTTGAAATTGACTCAAATCTCTTGTTTCCCTTCTACTTTGAATCATAGTCCTTCATTATCTAATGTTAAATGTCTGAAAATAATTATCTAGTATATTTTGTTCAGAATTATAGTCATTTATCATGGGGAATCTAGTCTTGTTAGCTCATCACTGACAGAAATAAAATATTCTCTGGGAGATCTTTTAATTTATCCAATAGTGTGTTTTATAAATGACAAATTTCTTTGGCATCTCCTATTTTACTGTTTTTTAATTATGCCAAACATGTATTATGAAATACTATAAATTATTATTTAAAAAGCAATATTTTATGTGTCTTTTGACAAGTTAACGTAGCTTCCTAAATTTCGTATAAATTAGAAGCTGTAAGAAGGTCATTTATGCCTAACTTATAGTTTTTTTGTAGGCACTAAAATTCAAGCTTATGCTCTTAGCCTCAATATTAATCCCCCAAACCAAACTTTACGCTCCAACGACATCATAGTGTTCAATTAAGCCTATGCAAAGTATTATTTCTTTTTATGTGTCTTTCTCACTCTGCTCCCACTGTCTGGATCAAGACCATTTTCTTCATTCCCAGCAAAATCTGTGGCTATTTGAATAACTGTATTTGCTACATTGTATTATAACTCCTTGGCATAAGTTAGTGTTTGTATTTATATTTTTGTATTTTACTGTATTTATTTTTTGTATTTTATTTTTTGCACCTCCACCTCTCAGTATAATGCCTGGATAATGTAGATCCTAAAACTACTTGTTGACTTTATTTTTACTTATGGAAAAATATTGTCTATCAGATATAAGTGTACATCAATTTCCTGTGGAAAAATCTTTGTGAGAAGCTAAACTGTGAACAGAAGTTAACTTCATAAGCAAAGCAAATGAAAAAAAGAAGTTGTTTAGATAATCTGGCAACTGTCATTGATCTATAATTTCCAGAATTATCTAATTTCATTGAAGAAATATATATTTCAATTCAGTCAGACTCAGGGAGTTAGCTGGTAAGGAGATGTATTCCTAGAAAAAGTGCTAGAAAACCAAGAGCTATCATATGAATTTATTTTTGCTCACTGAATATGAAAATTATTTTAGAGATCACTCAGTCTATAGCATTTATAGCATGAAGAAATTGATATCCAAATAATTACCTAGGTTGCCCAGATTTTTTTTTAACAACTTCTATACCATCCAATGGGAAAACATATGTAAGTGAAGAAGCCAGTTCATATATAACATACGTTCATGACTCTTACTGTTCTATCAAGTGTATTACCAATAGACAATGATGAAAACTTTTTACAGACTTATCTTCTAGATTGTGTTAAAGAATCAAATAATAGAGCTAGAAGACACCTTGAAAAGTAGAAGAAGAGTGAAGAAAAGAAGAGTCAATTATTTTAGGAGCAAACTAGGGAGACAGAGCTAGTAAAAATAAAATGTATCATCCTTTATAGTGGAGAAAAAAATAGCTATATCAAAAATTAATACTTCAGCAATTCAAATACACGTATACCACATCGGTTTTAAAAGTAACTTCAGGAGCTCACTGAAAACTAACTGGAGACTGGCAGAAAGACTCATACAACCAAGGCTTTAAAAAAAGATCCATACTGAATTGGGAAAGAAGGGAAGAGAGGCATTCAGTTCTGGACTAGTGCTCAGAGAGGAGACTAAAGGGTAGAGGATTATACATGTGGAGATACTCCCTGGGTATGAATAGTTCAAGCCACATATTGGGTGCCCCAGCCCTGATGCCTAACCCTAGGAAGATAAATTCTCCTAGGGTTTGAAAACCAGTGGGACTCACAGGACAGCTGTAAGAAACCTAGGCTCCACACATGAAAAGTGAGCACAAACTTGCTTAATCCTGAAACAAGGCAAAGGAAGCAGACTGAAACCGCATGTGGCTGGCAGTTTTCTGGGCTAACACAACCAGCATGGGACCCCACCAAGGTGAGCGCCCACTCTGCCCCACATGCTCAGCAGTCAGCTCCACACCAAGGTGGGAGCTGTAGCAGCCTAGGGGTGTTCTCACTTGTGAAGGACCACCACAGCCAGAGCCCTGACCCATGCCAAGTGTCCCCTCCAGCCCTTCTTGCACTAGCACTGTTCCCTTCAGGGGTGAAGGTGCCAGTGCTAGGACAGGGGAAACCACACACATGTAGAGGGACCAGAGCTAGCTCAGATCTGAATCTCACGGCTCCTGCCACAGTAACTTGGGACCCAACCCTGCCCCCAACAGGGTGGTGTTGGCCACTGAGCTGAGAAGAAGCCTTGGCTCACACCTGGCCCTGGCTCTAGCCCCTCCAACTCCAGCCTTACCTCCTACCAAGGTGATAGTTGCTAGCACACCCTGGGGAAGGATGTGAATCTGCTCATCTCAGATCCACCTCTCCCACCAAAGTCACTGGGCACACACGGACTGTGTCGGGACACACCCACACAAGGACAGCCCTTCAAGACTGGGACCGGTAACTGTTTCAACTAAATTCATAGAGACAGAGAAAGTCAAGCAAAATGAGAAGACAGAGAACTTGTTTCAGTTCAAAAAACAAGAGAAAACCCCTGAAATAACAAATACTGGTATTACCAGTAAGGCATTAATATCCAAAATATATAAGCAGTTTCTAGAACTCTATATCAAAAAAACCAAACAACTCAATTATAAAATGGGCAGAAGACCAAAAGAAATTTTTCCAGTGAAGATATACAGATGCTCAATAGGCAAGTAAAAAGATGCTCAAGATCTCTAATCATCAGAGAAATTCAGATCAAAATCACATCTCTTGGAATGGCTATCATCAAAATGTCTACAAATAACAAATGTTGGTGAGGATGTGGAGAAAACCCTAGTATACTGTTGGTGGGAATGTAAATTGGTGCAGCCACTATGGAAAACAGCATGGAGGCTCCTCAAAACACCAAAAATAGAACTACCATATGATCTAACAATTTTACTCCTAGGTATATATATGAAGAAAATGAAACACTAACTCAAAAAGATACATGCACCTCAATGTTCACAGCAGTATTATTTGCAATAGGCAAGATACGGAAGCAACAGATGACTGGATAAATAAGTGGTATATACACATAATTATATATATATAATTGAAGTGATATATATATGATATACTTTTTATAATTAAATATTACTCAGCCATAAAAATAATGAAATTTTACCATCTGCAACAACAGGGATGAAATAGAGGGTATTATACTTAGTGAAATAAGTCATGCAGAGAAAGATAAATACTGTATGTTATCATTTTTATGTAGATATAGTAAAAAAACTAATGGTTAGTGGGGAGAGAGGGGGAAGGGGCAAGATATGGGTAAGGGATTAAGAGATACAAACTATTATGTGAAAAATAAATAAGCTACAAGGATATATTGCACAGCACAGGGATAGCCATTATTTTATAATAACTTTAAATGAGTATAATCTATAAAATATTGAATCACTGTGTTGTATATCTGAAACTAGTATAATATTGTAATACACTATGCTTTAATTAAAAAAAGTAACTTCAGAAGACACTAGAAACTGATAATGTTATTTTCTAGAAAGAGAGACTAGGAGAGAAAGAGATTTTCATTTTGAGGCTTTCTTATCATTTGAACCATGTTTTTGTCACGTATTTGTATTATTTCAATATTTTATAAAAGAAAAAGATATTTGAGACCCTTCATACAATTATGGATTTGTATTTTAAATTCTCAGTCAGCCAGAATGTAACTGAAGTGAATATGATAGGATTGTTGGATTTCTGTTTCTGATTCTTTATAGAGCAGACTAATTCATTTTTTACTGCTGTTCCTTCTGTTTGGTATATTTGGTGTGACTGTTTCAAACAGCATCTATAATGGGACAAAATGCAGTCTGATTGATGATGGCATTTAGTTATATAACTATTTCTATTTCATTAAAGCCAGATGTCGCTGTCCTAATTTCTCCTGTGTCCAATTTAAATGTAGATGAGAATAAAGAGCAAATTAAGAAGATAGTAATTTACATAATGAGGTAGAAATGAAAGGAAAAACAGCAGAATTAACTATCATCAATCACCTTTGAATAAAGCCACTTTTTATCATATAGAAATGTGGATATCATGCACCTCACAGAGATTTTTTACTATTATATGTTACATTGGGAAATAAACCTAGTTTCAGAAAGAATACTATTATAAGTATTTACTTCCAAACTGAGGACTAGTGTAATATGACTCATATACAAATAACTTAAGCCAGATTAATGTGTCCACTGATGTGTATTTCAGCATATTTATATATATATATATAGTCTATTTTATTTGTACAACAACTTTTCTAACAGACATCAAATAACCCCATAATGCTCAGTGGATAATCAAAGGGAAAGGGACTAAAGATGAAACAGTTAGAACCTATCAGAGGCAATTGATTTTAACAGTTCACTGCTTCTTTTACACAAATTTACAAATGTTACAAATTATTAAATTGTAACATTAAAAACAACATCAGTAATTATCTGCGCTGACAGAAAAAAAATCCATTCTGAAAAAGCAGAGCAGCAAGAATATGTTTTTTCAAATCCTAAAGCCCATTTTAGAAAATTGTTTTGTTTCGTTAATTCCTTGAGGAAGGAAAAAAGTATGTTTAAATATTTGTGCATAAATTACTGGAAAAAGACTAAATATGGAGACACTGAGAAATAAAAAATAGCGTCACACATACATATTACAATTGATACCATGGTCACTCACAAAAGATAATACAGATTAAAATCATGTGACAAACAACTCTGAACCAAACTATTGTGCAGGATATATTAAGTTTCTTAAGAATGGTTAAGCTTCTTTGATGAATGAATCCTTGTCAATATCACAAAAAAATAGCTGCACAGGCCAAAGCAGAAACAGAGTAATTTTTTTAATTGTTTAATTGTATCATTTATAAGCAGTTTAATATTTATTTTGGTTTTTTCTCTATCATAATAATTTATTTCCTAGTCGATACAAGAATCGTAAGACTCTTATAAGCTAAATTTAGTTTCCTCAAACTTTAATGAACTTTAATTTGATATTAATCTAAGGACTTGAGGGCTAAGCAAATATCCATATTACAGTTAAATTTTGAAATTATTAAAAAGTATATTTTAACAAAACCTGAGACATTTAAAAATAAAACAAAACAAAAAACCTGGTGAAATTTACACATCAACAAGAAAGACAAACAGATACAGAGAACAAACTAGTGGTCACCACTGGTGAGAGGGAAGAGGGAGAGGCAAGATGGTGCAGGGGGGAGGTAGGGCATCAAGAGGCACAAACTATTATGTATAAAATAAACAAGCTACACGGATATATTGCACAGCACAGGGAATAGAGCCAATATTCTGTAATCACTTTAGAGTATAATCTGTAAGAATATTGAATCACTATGTTAAAACTAATACAATATTATAAATCAGCTATACTTCAATTAAAAAATAAATAAACAAATAAAAACAGTACAGATAAAGCTGGGGTGAAAAAATGAGGGAAGGAACAGTCAACACGCTAAGTCTTTAGGGCTTTCTCAGGACACTGACGATCCATTAGAAGTCTCAGAGAGTTTATAAGTAACTCTAAAAATCAAGTAGTTTGCTTTCTTCCATTTTCCTACAGTAGCACTTATGTTATTAATCAAATACAACTTGCTATAAATGTATATACATTTGTCTTTGTTTTCTGCTGTGCTTCATGTTTATTGTAGGAAACAAAATTGAGCATAAAACTATGTATATTCCATGTTCTGCTTGTCACAGGTTGTGAAAAGCAATTTTTTCTTATATTCACAATGTACTAGAGACAGAAAGAGTTGATACAGGAGTTGGAAACAGGTTACACAATAGTTTCATTCACATTAGCCAGTTTCCTTGCGAGTCTCTCCATGGCTGTGCAGAATGCTCTGAGTGTTGGGATGGTCCAACACTGCCTCTGTTCTTAGTACTGAGAGAACCAAGGGGAAACTTGCAAGGCAAAGAAAACTCTGGTCCAGGACCAGGGTGGCGGATAATCAACACCCCTCCACCTCTGAGGTGACTCGATCAAGGAACAGCCAACTCAAGTGAACACAAGGCACAAAGTATCCAAAAAGTGCAAGAGGTATTTCAACCGCCCACAGTGCAAAGGCTGACACCCTGAATATGGCAACACTGAAAACATTCTTTGGAGAACTTAACTGTCCTGGAAAAGTGGGAGAATTTGTCACCTCCCTTTGGGTCTACCGTCTTAACTTTTGGTACTGGAAGCAAGGGGTCGGTAAGTAAAGCCAGCCAGGAAGAGAACAAACAGGAAGATGCAAAGGACACTCTGCGTAAAAGAGGCTCATGCTGTCGGTCAGAACCCTTAAAGGAAAGACAGCAAAATTGTGACGATACTGCTGCCAGTGGTAGCAATGCCATTCACCAGTCCAAGGGGCTTCTAGAAGTAGCATCCCCAAATGACCAGTGAAGCCTGGTAGGCAAAGGAGCAGCCACAGCAACCATGATTCCACAGGTAAGGTACAGAGGCTCCACAGAACTCACAAAAGAACTGGGCCTGAGTCCAACAAACCCAACAGCGGCACCCACCACAGCTGTTGTCCCACGACCAAACATGCCTGGGAAGACGCTACTGGGCAGCAAAAGGAAATCATCCCACGCGTAGAGAACTTACCTATGCTGTCTTGAAGACCATCTTATCACCGTCCTTGGACCTGAAGGTCTTCAGCATGGACGTGAAAGAGCACCCCGCAGGCGTCCTGGATGCCGGACACCGACCCTTGCACCACAGGGCGGTCAGCATCAGCAGCCAGCCCCAGGGGCCCTCAGGGGCTCAGGTGTCTGGGCCCGCCGGCCAGCACTGCCTCCACCTGGTCGCCAGGGGCCATAGGAGGAGCAGGCTAGGGCTGCGCCTCGCTGACCATCGCGTATGCAGGCGTCATGGCCTGAGCTGCCCCCTGAGTGGGGTGGGGGGAGGGGGGCACGAGTGCCCCGGCTGGTGGAGGAGCCACCGAGTTGGGCTGGCGGGCTAGAGAGGCCGGCGGGACGGAGGTGGAGCTTCCGGGGCCCCTGGAGCGGGGCTAGGACTCGGCCTCCTGGGCCACAGCCGCGCGCCGGCACTCTACGTTTGTTTTTTGATTTTAAGTCATACCTAGCATAATATCTAGACTAAATCTATATAGCTACCTGGTAGTTTAATCACAGTAACTTTAGTTTTATAAGTATGGTTTATATTTTAAATATTCGATAATTCATTCACCTGTGGACTGAAAAAAAAAAAAAAAACAACCACAAGTTGAGAATTTGGTTTTATTTGGTGGTTTTTCCGAGAACAAGTCCAGAAGACAACCTCTCAGATCACTCTGGGACTGTTCAGAGGAGGTAGGGGAGGGGGCTGGCTATATGGGAGTTTTGCAATAAAAACCAGGTAGTCGGAATATCGATAGATAATGTTAATTAAAGAAAACCCCAGACATCTGGAGTTAATGAATTTAGCCGTTTTCTATGTATGGGAAGATGCAAGGTTCTGGGCTTCCTATAATTACTCCTTTGAAGTGGAGCATAGCTATCTATTGTTTCCCCTCCTGAGTCAGCCCGGGTGCACCGCTGGGGGCGGCTGCGGTGGCCGAGGGCCTGGCTGAGGGCAGCCTGTTTACCTCCATCCTGAGTTCCCTCAGGCTCACCACGCCTGGAGCCTGTAGTGACTGATGGCTTGATGGCAATGGTAGCCTTTGTTTGCTAATAAGGCAGGGGACACTTTTCATCCGCTCAACAAATATTTCTTAAGTCCCTGCTATGTTCCAGGCAAGTTTGGGGGCTCTCGGGAAAAGGGTACTAAACAAATAAAATATTTTTTTCACTTGCAGAGTTACCCTCCACTACTCTTCAGCTGCCTTACCAAATCACCCCATTTGGATCCTTCTGAGAACAGCAGAATCGTGAGTACCAGGAATGATTTAAAATTTTGGCTCGCCTCCGAAATGGTTAGGCTACTTCGCCTTGACTGCTTACATGTAGGATAGTCATTTGCCTCTTGAAGGATGTAATGTTCAAATGCATTTCCCTTCCAAAAGCACAGAAATAACCAAGTAAAGAAAAAATACTCCTAGGAATTTCATGCAGAATTTTTGTTTCTCTTCAGCTTTTTGGTTTTCATCAATTCTCTTCAGCATGCAAAATACAGATAGATGCACAGCTTTAATGACTATGAATTTGCTTTAAAAAACAATGCAAATGCCTGTATTTCATATATACTTGAGTTACCGAATAATTAACAATCTAATTCCCCTTTGTATTGATTTTAATGTGCTTAATGATGTGTTTATCACAGTATAACTTTCAAACAAAAATAAGACATGTAATGCATGTTGTAATGCATGACTCCATTTTCAGTATTTCTATTTTTTAAATCATGCAGAGAATATCTGAACTGAACTTACACAAATACCTATTGGATTTCATTTACATTTGTGTAAATAATGGTTGTAACTCCTGAGCTTTGTATACCAAATGACGGATGATTGACACATACTATCTCACACTAGCTCCTAACTTGGGGGGTAAGATCCCTGACAAGCAAGTATTACCACTTCCATTTTACACATCAGGAAACTGAAGCTTAGAGTAATTTAGTAATTGGTCTTTTATCACACAGGTGTTTAGTGGTAGAGCCAAAATTTCAATCTTAAATGTTTTTTCTCACTACCTCATAGAATCCTACAGAAAGGGGGGTCTCTTTTTGAAGACATGTAATTATTATTCTAAATTATCTGATTTAGAATTTATACATTTCATATCAGTTCAATAAATACCTTTTGATTTTATGGTTCAGTGGATATATACTATTCAGATAAGCCCAAAGAGTCAGGCCTCAGATAGCCTACTGATTAGCAATGAGGCTGTAACAAGCATGAGACAGCTGTAACTCACGGCAGAAAGATGTAAGTTGATGTAAGCAGTATCATGGTAACTTAAAAGAGGAAAGTTCCCTATGGTTGAGAGAACCAAGAGAAGTATCTTGGAGCAGAAAAGATTTGAGATGGCCTTAAAAATGGACAGCACAGACAGAGAAGATAATGGGAATGGTGAGTAAAGAAAACAGTATGAGCAAAGGCATAAAGACAGGAAACTATGATATATATTTGAAGAATAGCAAGAAGTTGTTTACTTAGATTTTGGAATAAAATATGGTCAGCAATCAAATGGAAAAGCCAGCACTTACCTTTGAATATCCACCTAGAGACCAGCTCTAAAAGCCTGTGTGTACTTGTGCTGAACTAATATACTAATTTTAATATTCCTCTACTAGCAAGTTAAAGGAGACAACAGACACAAAACAGCTCTCTCATAATTTAAGGGATACTTAATTTGGGAAGAAGAGGCAATGAGCATGAATTATATGAATATCCTTTGGTTCTCAGACGGGTCTTCTTTCAGTAAGAAAAGTAGGAGACTTAGTTAAGTAGTTAGTTCAAAGAATATTTTTATAATAATTTGCTGTTAATTTACTGCTATACATAAAAATGTTTATGGTAAAATAAATCCATCGTCAGAGTTACTAAAATTTTCAAAGGCATCTAATTTCTTTGGTTTTGAAAGATAACACCCTGTAGTACCTGACTTGCATACTGATTACAACTGTAGCTACAAGTGAAACAATGGCCTCCAAACAAAGAATATTCCTTCTAAGGTGATGCTATGGCGAATATTGCTTGGGGGAACCTCAAAGTAATCCTTTACAAATAGGTAATAATATTATGTGCTTATAGGCCTTCAGTCAGCCTTACTCTAGGAGTGACTCTATTAGTCAATATTCTCCAGAGAACAAGAGAGAGAGAGAGAGATTTATTATAAGAAATTGGCTCATGTAATTATGGAAACAGAAGTCCCACAGTCTTCTGTAAGTTGGAAGCTCAGGATAGATGGTGGTGAAAATTCCAGCCTGAGTTCAAATGCCTGAGAACCAGGAACACCAACAGGATAAGTCCCTGTGTAAAGGCTGGAGAAGACCAGTGTCCAGCTCAAGCAGTCAGGCAGGGAGGAAATTCCACCTTCCTCTGCCTTTTTGTTCTGTTTGGGCCCTTAACTAGTTGAATGATGCCTACTCACATTGGGGAGGGCAATGTGCTTTGCTCAGTCCACCAATTAAAATGCTAGTCTTTTCTGAAAACACTCTCACATATATGCTCAAATATGTTTAAATAGATATCTCAGCATCCTATGGTCCAGTCAAGTTGACAAATGAAATTAATCATCACAGTGATATCTTCATGAAGATTTCTATTTAGGCCAGTTTTGTGGCTTTTACTAAAATGCTAGGTTAAGACATGGAGTAAGGGCAGTCTTTATCCTTTCTAGAATATGAGGGTATGTCAGTGCTTTCTTAGAGAGAGAAGGAGCTAGCCACCAGCAAAGGTGGGGAGGTGAAAGGAAATGGACATCTTAGAAAAGACATCTGGGTATAAGGACTTGTGATAGCCCTCAGAATTTATTGGGAAAAAAAATGTAGGGTTTGAAGGCGAAATATAGCAGTTATATGAGTAAATTCTTGAGAATAGCAGGAGCTCTGCTCTAACCTAACTGATCCAATAGCAAGTGCTTAGCTGAATGAGAGGATTGTGAGTCACAACTGCAAATGTCTCTCCTTTTCACCGAGAGCTAACAATATAAAGTGAGAACGAAAGGCATGCCAGACACTCTTCTGCACAGCCTCCCTTGCAGCCAGAGAGTAGACGTGTTATCTGCATCTTGCCAATCAAATGCACTCCCGTCATACTTGACTCAGGAGCTAGTGGCACAAGAAATGTGAAATAGTAGAACGTTTTCCTCTTGGGTAGCACAGGGAAAGTTTTGGGTAAAAAAGATTATGTCCTTAGTAGAGAAGTGACAATTGTATCAGCAGCATTAGTAGTTACAGTTCCATTAAATTTTTAGGGCAGAAGAAGAGGCAGAAGTAACAGCAATTAAACTAGTATGTAGTGGCAATTTCAGAAGTTCTGTTACCAGATCAGTTCTGTAGGTGCTTGGTTTTGGGGAATTGTTCTCGAGTGCTTAATTGAAATCTTTCTTCTCTGGTTCCTCCAAAGCTGCAGTGAGATACTGTGCATTGACTTAATGAATTCCTTATCTAATTAAGCCAGCCAGAGTTGGTTTATCTTACTGGAAACTAACAACGATGATGGACAAAATACCTAGTTACTATTACTAATTTTTTAACTTACGATATATTACAGTGTCTCAGACTGTGTTTCCCAAAAGCAGACCCAGAGATTAAAAAAAATTTGAATATAAGGGTTGTATTTGTGAAGGGATCCCAGAAAACACCAGTCTGGGAGTGGGGAAGTAAAGGGAAGGGGAAAAGCTGATGAATATTATGTTTTTGAGCACATATTGTTTTCAGCAACTCTGGGTAATATGTAGAATGCACCTCAGAGTTCTCTCTCTTTACCTGAAGGGGAGATGGAAGTTGTAATGTAGCAATTAATTAGCCTCTTCTCATCCATGAAACTCTGAGGCAGGGACCTCATGTGTGTAGCAAAGGCAGCTGGATACCAAGAAGGACAGCACGCCTACACAGCAGCCCCTCCAGACAATCTAGACTTACTTAATCAATAAACCCAGATACTGACTCTTCATCAACATAGAGACTTGTTTCTTTTTTCCTTCTCTGAAGTTTATCCCCAAGAACCCATCTGGACTCTGCTTGGACTGTATATCCGTTTCCTGTTTCTGCTGTAGTAAGTTGTCATACATTTAGTAGCTTAAAACAACGCAAATCTATCCTCTTACAATTCTGGAGCTCAGCAGTCCAAAGTCAGTGTCACTGCACAGTTTTAAGGTGTTGTGGTATAGGCTGCTATGAAGGATCTGTGAGGAGAATGTGTTTCTTTTATCTCTTCAGCTTCTAGTGGCCTCCTGTGATGGTCAGTGTTATGTCAACTTCACTGGCCTACAAGATGCTGGGATGGATGGTAAAACATTATTTCTGGGTGTGTCTGTGAGAGTGTTTCCAGAAGAGATTATCATTTAAAGAGCAGACTGAGTAAGAAGATGACCCTCCCCACTGTGGGTGGGTATCACCCCATCCATTGGGCCTGAACTGAGGTACAAGGCTGAGGAAGGGCAAATTCGCTTTCTTACCTTAAGCTAGGACATCCATCGATTCCTGCCCTCTGATATCAATGCTCCAGGTTCTCGGGCCTTAGGACTTAAACTCAGGTTCACATCATTGACCCCCCTAGTTTGTAGGCCTTCGGCTTGGACTGGAACCTCATCACTAGTTTCTGTGGCCTCCATCTTGCAGATGGCAGATTGTGGAACTTTTGAGACTCTCAGATTGCTTAAGCCAATCCCTCACAATGTAGACATACCTCGTTTTGCACCTTGCTTGGTTGCATTTTGCAGATATTGTTTTTTTTTTCTTTATTTTTACAAAATGAAGGTTTGTGGTAACCCTGCTTTGTCAAATGATGGTTAGCATTTTTTTAGCAATAAAATATTTTTAATTAAGTCACGTACATGTTTTAGACATTATGCTGTTGCACACTTAGACTAAATTATGGTGTAAACATAACTTTTATATGCACTGGAAAACCAAAACGTGTGACTCAGTTTATTGTGATATTCACTTTATTGCAGTGGTATGGAACTCATTGTGTCTCTGTCAAATGCCTGTAAATCTCTTTCTTTATATCTATATATAATTGGTTCTGCTGCTTTGGAGCACCCTGACTAATATATCTCCTGTATCCCTTGACTTGTGGCCTCTTCCCCATCTTCAAAGTGCATCACTCCTGTCTCTGTTTCCATCATCACATCCACCTTTTCCTCTGATTCAGACTCTTCCTATGTCCCTCTTATAGGGATCCTTGCTATTACACTGGGCCCACTCAAATCATCCATGATAATCTCCTTGTCTCAAAATCATTAACTTCAGCACATCTGTAAAATCCATAAAAGGTACCATTCACAGACTCTGGGGATTAGGAGGTGAGCATCTCAAACTCCATCATTCAGTCCACCACAAACGGGAGTCCCTGCTTGGCAGTAAAACTTCTTCCTGCAACAGTCTTTGGTTTTGAAACGCATTTGTTCTGCAACAGTAGGAAAGCTGGACAATGTATCTTTCAGCTCACATTTTTTATTGACTAATGCTGCTTTAGGGGCAGAAACTTCTTAGCACTTTCTGAGTCCTTTCCTATCCCTCGCCCATTAGCCAACAGAAAGTCGTGAGGTAGAGTTCCAGATATTTTAGTAAGATGTTACTGGCGTAGGCTGGGAGAGCAAGTGCTGAGGGGACATGAGGATGGCATCAACAAAGTTCAGTATATATTGAAAGCAACCAAAAATACATGTGAATTAGCCAAACTAATTAACTAAATACAGTGTAAACAAGTTCAGTTCTAGGTAGTGGGCATGGGGTGACTCACACTTTCCTATGAGGCCATGTTTAAAAGCTGACCCCATGAGTTGCCTATGTTTCTATAGTTTGAATGTTGCCACTGATATGATACAAAGGAGGGAATGCAAAATATATTTCATGACAGATATTTGAGAGTTACCTGATAAGGAGGGGGAGGCAATTAGTCACAAATTTTACACCAGTGCTTTAATATTCAAGGGAGGTGTTATTGTCAGTCCATAGCATGAAAAAAGAAACTGTGAGATCTAGTCATGGCAGTGACCTCAAAGAGAGATTTAAACAGCCTTTTGTTAATTTTTGTGGATGGTTAGCTTTTGTCTCCTAGTCCCTTTTGGAAATTGAACACCAAAACTAAGCATAACAATTAAGCATATTTTGGGCATCAAAGTTTCTATGGTATTTCCACAAAACCCAAGGTACATGTTCTTTAATCAGATTTAGGGATAGCAGGGTATGTATCTGGAAATGAAAATAAGATCTTATAGTGTAGGAATCTGTCATCAAATCCTGTAGTCAGCATGTCAGACAAAATTTGTATATGATTAAAATTCCACTTAGGAACCCTTTGTTTTATCTATAGATACAGAATTCAGAAATTAAAACATTCGAAAGTTTTCCACATTTGAAACTGTAAACAAACATCTAGGTATCTTTGTCCTATAAGGACGATTTTGCCAGTTTTTTTCCCAGTTTTCTCCTGATCTTCAATTAACTATTCCACTGAACTTAAGGATACAGGTGAAATCATTCTGTATATTTGATCCTGTGAATGATGCATTTTGCTTCTTTGTCAGCAATCACAAAATTATCTCTTTGTTATTTTGATAGACTAAGCCATAGTACATTGGGAATCACATGTTGAACTGTCTCATACTAGAAAGCATGGAGGATGAGACTGAGGAAAGGGCAGACTTCTTTTCTCTCATGCCTACTCTGAGGAACCTACAAGAACTCCCATACTATTTCAGCTGTTGATTTTTCTCACACAATCTTCTAGCCAAGGAACTCTATTTGAATTTCAGTTACTCAAAATGTTAATCATGAAGCCAAACCTGGGATAGATCCAGGTTTTATTTAATTCCTGAAATGTATTTAATTTGGAAACCCTTCTTTAAATATAATATAATACAAAATTACACATAAGAAATTGGATACAGGGCCTTGGAGGGAATACCTTGGAAGTGAAGGGGCCTGATGCTCAATTTTCAGTAGCTTCAGGGTAAACTTGCTTCTGGGACCAAAAATTTAATCATTTGACATTTGGGAGGCACGAATAGTTTTCAAGCGGAAGATACCTGCATTCTAAAAATAATTTGGGAGGATTATGTCATACCAATTACAGTAGAGGCTGAATGTAGGGAAACCTACTAGAATTCTATTATAATGATCTAGGCACAAAAATGTTTTAGTCTTGACTAGGGGATTACATTGGAATTGGAACTGAAAAAGCCTTTGCAGGGTTTGAAGATAGATTAGCAAAAGTGAAGGACAAGTGAGAATTAAGGATGACTTTAAGGATCTGATGTCTACAAGGATAGGTGGATGGTAGAATATACTGGTGCTAAGTGGAAGACACAGAAAAATCAGGAAGAGGGTCAAGTTTATCATTCTGATTTTCAACATTTTAAGATTTAGCTGTAAGCCAGAAAGAAATCCAGGTGAAAATACCAACTAAAAAGTAAGTAAAAATGCAAGTGTAGTGTTCGGTAGACAGCTTAGGGCTAGAAAAATAGAGAGATCCTATACGAACTTATAACTACTGTCTGTTTATCTATTTATCTATTTATCTATCTATCTATCTATCTATCTATGTATCTATACTTTTTATCCTAATGGTGCTTGAAATGAAGAAATAAAATAGATGAGCAATAAATACACATAGATTCTTGCTTCTTGTTTTTATGCATTTGTTTCTCTTTCATTAGCACACCATTTTCCCCTTTTAGTTGACTGAAATTTGGTAAGTAATTATCAGACTCACACAATAAATATTTAACTTACATTGTATAAATGTTGCTAGAACCTATGTAGCATATTTACACTCCCACTTTCAAAAGTAGCCAGTGGCATGGATCTCAATATGTGATATTCTTAATGAATAGTGTAACTTCATTTAAAAAACATGATTTTCAGTAAATAACTGCCCTGTTGTATTCTTGATATCAAACCAAGTAATGCAATTTCAGTGTTATAAATTTATATTGATTCTGTGTAAAGAAAACAAAATATTTACAGTAAAAATTTCTTTTTCCTATTTTTACATTTATTCCCTTAGATAATAAATTGGCCATCCCTTTGGAAATCAAGCAGTTTCTTGTTTAATAGAAATTTAACAGTGATTAGAAGATATTACAATAAAAATTCAAATTTAGATATCATGTTATTTATTTAAACTTATTTATTTATTACTAATATTATTTAAATACTAAATATGTGACATTATATAAATTAAAGTGTTTGTAAATTACCAGTCTATAACTATAACTTTAAAAAGTATTAAATATAAATTTTGGGGGACTAATTAAATTATAAAATCTATAGCATCAATGGATTATATAAATGTTGAGGTTTCCAATAATAAATATGATTGATTACAATAGCCAAATGTTTGTGTAAATTGATGGGAAGGAATATGCAACTAAGAACCTTGCGTGTAGATATGTGAATTCTAAAATGGAAACATGAAGATTTCTGGTACACATGTAAATCTATAATAAAACAGAAGTGGCTAGCAGATAATAAAGAAGGTTTTTATTTTAGTAACTAGAAAGATAAACACATATCTGAATATTTCAAAAGTAATTTCGAGACTGAAAAATACCTAGTTCAGAGGAAGAGGTGAGAAAAAAATGCTCCAATAAAGTGAATCATAAGTGAGGCTAAGAAACATGGTTGTCTATAAAATGAACGTGAAATAAATGAAAGAGAGAGAGAGAAGGAAATGAGTGAATGATATGAGTGGGTGAGCCCTTACTCACACTATATTCTAATATAAGAAACTTTAATTTCATTCCAACCCATCCAAAATATTTTGTCAGCATTAGGCAGGTATGAAAGAGGGCTACAGGGCAAGGTAGTGCAGTAGGTAAGAGCATGGCCTCTGGAGTCAGCGTTTCTAGGATAAAATTATCTGGGTAGTTTATGGCAAGTGACTTAGATTACTTGGACCCAGGCTCTTCATCTGTAAAATGGAATATGAATAATGCCTACCTTATAGATTATTGTGCTTATTAATTCAGTTAAAACACTGACATGCTTAGGATAGTACCTAGCATATAGTAAGTTCTTGGTAAATGTTATCCTCTGTAATAGAAATGTGTTGTTGGGAAGAGTCGTTTTATTTTTAATAATTTCCTCTTGCACTATTCTCTTTTCTTCAATTGTTTCCAGGCAATAGAATGAATAAAATTTTGGAGAATATATGCACTGATACTTTTCATACTGTATCTTTCTTATGCTTTCTTAAGACAATTTTCATTTTGTCTTTTTTACACGTCTTAAGAACTTTTTTCATTTTGATTTCCAAAGTATCACTTCAGTCAGAATTTTAGGAATTTGTGGCATCGTCTTTGACTTTAACATATGGTAATCATCTCTACTATAAATCTTAGCAAAACTGTTTCCTTGAGTTTTCATATACTGTCTAAAATTATTAATGATTTTTCTAAGTAACGAGAATGAAAATTTCTTGAAGACAATGCCAAGTCTTATACTTCTCTCTTCTATAATGTCTACATCCATTTATTTTGAGGAAAAGGTAAAAAACTGAATATATTAACTTATTAACAAAATCTGTCTTCATGTAATGTATATTGCTACTCAGTAGTCTGCTAATTTTTTGTTTTTAATAATTCTATTATTGTAATGGTAATAAAATTAGAATTTGTAACTTTTTCAATAATTCAGACTTTCTGTTTGAATAAAATATAACTGGTGTGATATAGATACTAAACTAACCAGATATGAATATCAAGTATCTCTATTATATATAATTTTTGTTGTATTGTAGATAGATAATTATGGTAAACATTATGGAATTTCCAAAGAAAGGTGTCACCAGGTAGAAATAAATATCAGAATTAATAACTTTTATTTAAGGCAAAAGTTCTGTGAAGCCTCCTAATTACTGGTGCCATTCTGACTAGAGTAAAAAAAAAATGGATGGGGAACAGTTGGCGTCAAATTTCCAAAAAAAAATAAGCGAGTCAGAAAGTGAAGAATGTCAGTCATTAAAATGGAACAAAAATGGAGAAAAATAAATATTACCCAGACTAAGACGAAATCAGAAAATATCCTAGCAAATTAAAGTCTCCATAGAAACAGCAGGTCTCAGAAAAATTGTAGGTTTTGATTTGGAAAGATTATGGTAGAGACCACAGGTGGCTGTCATTTTTTAAGAGCATGTATTAAAAAATAAGAAACTACTGATTTTGATAAACGAGTACTGTGTCCATCTGATACCATCTAAATAGCAATACTAACATGGGAAGTACAGTAACGTCCGTCTTCTCTAAGAATTCATACCATATATTCCTCTTATAAACTTATGTATGGAAACACATAAATATATTTAATTTATGAGTAATGTTCCCTTTTATAATGTAATCTTTGTTTAGTCTTGTGACTAAGTAATAAATTATTGGCCATTTGCTCTCATGTTGATCAGTTGCATACATAAGTAAAATATGTTCTTCATTCTTAATTTAAAATCACATGACCATTACTCAGTGGAGTCTTGAAAGAACAACATCTTGCCCATTACTTCCTAATGGATGGTATCATTCAAAGAGAGTTTTGGAAATAGGCTACTATGGGGACTGAGAGGTGCCATCATCCTCCATTTCTCACACTATTTTAAGTAAAAATGACAAAGAAAAACTTTAGCTTGCTGTATTATTAGCAAAAATGTCAATTCATGGATTACTAGTGTAAATGACTACAGGCAGTTAGTCCTATAACATCTGGATCTAATGAAGAAATGCGAAGCCAAAAACATTTGGTGAAAGTTTAAATGAGGTCATTCATCTGTTTTTGAATAAAGATTTCCCTCCCCTAGTCTCGTATGCAAAAATGAGCAGTATTTGATTAAGACGTTTCTTTAAAACTGTATCAGTCTGTTAAACTACCTTGATTTTCTGTGACCCAGTGAGTAAGTGAATAAAACACAAGATTGAATATTCATCAATTAATATAGTAATGCGAGAATCTAGACTGGCTTTATTTACAATTTGTTTGTACTTATTATCGATGGTATTCTTTTACATTGTTACTAAATAATAATAATCAAATTTTGAAAATATTTCACGTATACACAATTTTAGAACAGTGCTCTCTGGTCAATAAGTAGTTGCAATAGTTATTATAATTCAATTAAAATTATAGTAAAATGTGATTAATTTGTTTATAGTAAAAGTGTGATTAATTTGGGGTTTTGATGTGATTAATTTGGGTTTTTAATTAATGTGATTTATTTGGCTTTTAAAAATTAGTTGGCAATTACAAAGAAGCAAACTTTAAAATATTAATTTATATTTGAACAGCTACAACGAGCTGTTCAAACATAAATTTATGTTTCGTGTTTACTTAGAGACATATTTCTTTATGAAACTTGAATACTCAGGGAAGTAATTTAGGCTACTGTTTGATTTTTTTTATACAATGGAAGAATAGCCAGCAGCCACATGGAAACACCTTCCATGGGAAGTCAGAATAACTGAACATACTAATGACGTTTACGTGCAGTGCTTTAGCTGGCACAAGTTTTGTGAAGGAAATACTCTTCCCAGGTTCAGATGTATTCTCTCTCATAGTGGAGAGAAACAAAGGCATCTAAAACTCTAATGGCTTTCTCTTATATTGACTCACTAGATACTATAATTTTTTCAGCAATGTATAAATCAGGATAATAGAGCATTACCATCATTTAAATGTCAAGCACAGGAACATCAGTCAAAAGAAAAAAGGCTAAAAAAGAAACCAAACCGAATAAAAAGGGAGAATGAAGAAACTAGTGGTTCTTTGTTGCCATTTATGTTTCCAGTCATAATACTAGTAGATAATGATTTTTAAAGCCAAACAAATGTAAAGGGATAGATAAATGTGAATTAAATTAACCTCCAGAATCATCACTTTTTTAGTGTTCAAATTGTTACTGAGGTATCATCACGTTCAGATTTGCTACAGAAAGTTAAAAAATGAAGCAAAAAAAACCCTCAGTAGTGCTGAGTCTACCACTGCTTTTCATTAAAATTGTTTTTAACTCTTGAACATTCTTTAACAGCCAAATTTTAATTTATTTATTTTGGAAACCAGCCATGGGTCATTTAAAGCTGCCTTTAAATGGGCTCTAGCGTAACTGCTAAATGGTTTACAATGTAAAATTAGGCACTTGGGTAGAATTTTCTTCTATTAATTCAGGGCTCTCTGCTAATTATAGCCTATATGAAGTGCCATAATTAAACCTATGAACAGTTTAGAATCCCAAAGATTTTAAAACTCATTCACCTTTAACAGTAAGATTACTTTTAACGACACAATGAATGCAGTTCTCAAACATGGGCCAATTCTTTATGGTGATGGCAGTCTGTCTGCAACTCAGAAGATGACTACTTGACATTAATGTCTACTCATTGCATGGCCAACATAGACTGAAAGCTCTAACACTGAAGCTAAGAATTTCGGGAGCTTTCTGGTCCAGTTCTGTTTTTGCAAACTTAATATTATCCATAATTTCTCATTTTAAATTATGCTTACCCTTCTTCTGCAATGTGAAGTAACTGAAATAATAATCATTAAAAAACCCCTAAATTTTCCATGTATCAATTTGAGAAGAGTAGTGAATTTGAGTAAAGACCATGAGTCAATTTAATAGGAAATGTTAAATATATCCATTTTTATAAGAATTGAGCAATAGGAAATAGCATGGAGTACTGGGTTGAGGATTTGTGGCTATATGAAAATAATAAGGTTTATGCAAGCATTGTGAGGCAAAGTACAATAGATTTTCATGAGCATCTTGTGAGTACTTTTTGATCTCTGTTACTCCAATATTTGAGCAGCACAAGTGATTCAACTTTCTTTTGAGTAAATTGTCATTTATGTCATCACTTCCCACATCTCTTCTTCCTGCCTACATGCTAAATTTAAAACAATAAACTTCAGTTTAACACATTTATGTCTTTAAAGTTAGTTAGAAGTAGATTTAAATTTACTTGAATAAAAGTACCCTCTCTCCTGCTTTTTTAACCATAGTATTTCTGTATCAGAGCAATATTTTGCATCCATGAAGCCCAATCATAATTCTAATATGAAACCTGGTCATGTTTAGCAGTGATATGAGGAAATGTATGGAACATATTAAAAAATATAGAAAAAGCAAAAATTCTGTCTTCTTTCATATTTCTCATTTCTTCAGTTGTTTCTTGTCAGCAGTGAAGTTCAGTGACAGCATATCATGTTTTATTTGTTATTTTGTGGCAAGGCTTAGATATTTTAGAATATTTTACACATAAACATAATCAATACAAGTGTTTCTTTAATGCCTTCATTTACACAAACTGTATAAGGCCCTTGGAGGCTATAAAGAAAATATAAAATACAGGATCTACTCTCAAGAAGTTCAGAGTACTTCCTGAGCCGATCAAGCATGTAGGTGTGAAGTACAAACCTTTGTATATGTGGCCTTTCTATAACCATTAGAGTGACATCATTTAAAGGTTGAAAGCTTCAGACAGTTCACATACTTAACTATGAAAGAAGATCAATGCAGGTATATGAAAATTGCAAATATTAAAAAAGATATATTTAAATGAAAAGTACATAGTAACTTTTATCTTAAAAATTAAAAATGGTTTTGTCAGGAGAGACCAAAGACAGAAATTGACAAATTTAACAGTCCCAGAGTAGTGCTTTTGCCATTGATGAGCAAATCTCTCAAAAATAAGAATTGAATGCTAGATGTCTAGGAAGTCAATAGGAAGGCTCAGTAGGCTGCCACCACTTAAAACTAGAAGGTGGGGAGCGGTTTAGGTTGTGTGACCATCCCTACACTAAAAGCTAACCTTGAGTTGGTTAGCATGTGACTGGATCCTCTTCTAAACTATCAACTTTCTAGTATCTTGCTAAAGGCCAACTAATTCCAGGTCATTTACAAGTCATTCCTGAGCAGCCACATGTACTGTACAGATAAGATCATGAACTTTGCAGCCAGGCCAACATAGCTTTTGAGATTCAGCTAATGTGACCTAGAGCTGTTTCATTTGCTCATCTCTGGATCTTAGTTTCCTAAGCTATAAAGTAGAATTCATTGTAAAAAATAGTCTAATCATGTGAGCTAATATATATATACGAAATTCTAATTTCAGTTATTGGAGCATAATTGAGACCTTAATTGAAATCTGTGTTTAAGGATAAGGTTGTTAATTGTATATGTGTCAGGTTCAGACTGTTCCTGCTAAAATTAAAATGTAATTATCTCATACTAGCTAACCGCTCCTGAGAATATCTTGGAAGCAAAAGAGTTTTGATACTCAGGCCACTTTTGCTTTGGAGAAGTACATACTACTCAGCCACGAGGCCTCCTAGATGTTTCCTCCTGCATTAGGAAGTGAAAGTTGGACTTCGTAATGAATTTTAACACAGGGCAAAAATCTTGGGTGTCCCAATAAAGTGGGTCAAACCATACATATGAGAGAAATCAGGGAAGACATTTATTGTGAAAGATAACTCCTAAATCTCTCCTTGATTTTTCAGTATACAGCATTTCACCCATCTCTTTTTGATGATCTGTGATCATATGATATTTTCTCATTTTCTTTATACTTATTTTATTTGACTTTCCTTCTTCTAGCTTTTTCATTCTTTCCGATGTAATCATGCAGGTTGACTCACATAATTCTGGTATCTTTTTTTCGTGCCTTGGATTATGGCTCATTTTCCTTCATTTCCAGTGGTGCTCATTTTAAACTACTCACTTAGTGACCATCGTTACAGCAGTCGTTGGCATTTGAAGACTGACTGGATTGGTAGCTCTTGAGTTTCCCTCAAACTTAGGCCGTGGAGGCTAAGCTCAAACACCTCAAAACACACAAAAAGATTAAGCCTAGTAATAATATGAGGCACATTTTGTTGAGTCCTTCCAATGTGCCAGACACTCTTTTTTCTGCTTTTATGTAGATTGTAGAACTCCATATAATCCTCACAGCTACTCTATGAGGCTGTGACTATCAGTGTAATACAGATGATGAAACACAAGTTTAAGGAGATTAATATATTTGTCTAAGATCACAGTGTTGGCAAGTGAGAGATCCTATGTTCTGTAAAGTATAGGGAGACAGTGTTTCATGGGTCTCATATTTCTGCACCACCTATGAGCAGAGTTACTGATTGTCCTTGTTTAGAACTCCTTTTTTAAGGATGTTGTTATAAATTTGGAAAAATAGAAATAATCTTCATCTGAGCAAAGGGGCAGGCATGCTTTTATCATAATTACTTGAGATTCAGGTTCTCTAAGCTCGTTGTTCCTTCCATGTAATGGATATTTGTGTACAGTTACTGTAACCTTCTTCATTCCTTTTGAAATATGAGATCTCCAGATTTGTTCTCTTTCAAAATTGTTTTGGTGTTCAGGCTTCCGTGAGGTCCATATAGATTCTAGCATAGATTTTTCTATTCTGCAAAAAATACCAGGATTTTGATAGCAATTGTATTTAATCTATAGATCACTTGGTTAGTATTGACATCTTAACAATATCAAGTCTTCCTATTCATAAACATGCTTTCATTTATTTGTATCTTTTAGAATTTCTTTTAATAATGTTTTCTTGTTTTTATTGTATAAATCAGGTGAAAACCTGTTTGGTATTTTATTTTTTGATGCTATTGTAAATGGAATTGTTACCTTAACTTTTATTGTTCATTGTTAGTGTACAATATGTAGATGATTTTTGTTTGTTGACTTTGTATCTTGCTGCTTTACTGAATTCACTTACTAGTTTTGGCATTTTTGTGTATGTGGAATCTTTATGGGCTTCTACCTATCATATACAAATAGATATAAATTTACTTCTTTCATTTCTTTATCTTGCCTAATTGCTCTGGCTAGAACTTCCAGCAATACTTTGTTAAACAGAAGTGGTAATAGCAGGAGTCCTTTCTTTGTTTTCAGTTTTAGAAGAAAATCTTGCAGGTTTTTATCACTGGGTATGTTTATTGTATGTTTTACAATATTGAAGTAATTTCCTTCTAGCTGGCCTCAGAGAATGAGCTAGAGCGTGTTCCCTCCTTGTCATTGTTTTGACAATGTTTGAGAAAGATTGGCGTTAGTTCTTTACATGTTTGGTAGAATTCATAAAGTGAAATATTCAGGAACAGGGCTGTTCTGTGTAGGAAGATTTTTTTTTTATTACTGATTCAATCTCTTTGCTAGTTATAGGTCTATTCACATTTTCTATTTTTTCATGATTCTGTCTTGGTGTTGTGTTTTTAGGAATTTGTCCATTTCATCCAGGTTATCTAATTTGTTGATGTGCACTTACTCATAATCCTCATTTATAATCCTTTTCATTTACCTTGAATTGGTAATACTGCCCCCTTTCATGTATGATTTCGGTTGTAACAGGACTTTTTTGGATATTTAATTGTTACCAAAACCATAGCATTGCCATAAAGGCTATTAAGGCTATAAAGACTATGCTAATCTATAATGCTGCCAGTTCAGTACAAAATATCCCCTTCATCTTATCTTTGCCAATAATAAGTATAATAATATTTTTTTAATCTGATCAATAAAGGAAATTACATCACTAGAGAAGCTAAATATCACTTCATATTTTTATTGGTGATTTTAATCTTTCTTGTGAAAGACCTTTTAAAATCATTTCCTCATTATTTTTATAGGTATTTGCCTTCTAATATTAATTTGTGGAAATGTTTCTATAGTATGGATATTCACTTTTTTCTGTACCAGAAAGTAAACATCTTCTACCAGACTATAAAACATCTTCATTTTATTTATGGTGCTTTTGCTTAATTGTTTAAATTGAGACATTATCTAGCCATCATGCTCATGTACTACTTGGGTGGTAATAAATGAGTGCTACAAAGCCCCTCCACTCCAGCCTATTTTCATATAGTTTCATTTCATGATTTGTTAAAATTTGCAGAAATAAAAGAGCTTGCAACGTAGCATTACAAGCAACTGAAGAATCTATGCTGGATACTTTTGGTCCTAAAGTCTCTTGGCCATTTTCCCAGACTGGGGGCTCAGTCTTTTTGTCGACTTGGTTTCTCAAGAGTCCATGTCTCCAGACTCCCTCGTACAACTCACAAAGGAATTTCAAGATATTTTCCCAAATTTGAAAATGAATGTATGTATATTCATGTATGACTGAAAAATTGTGCTCTACGTGACAAATTGACACAACATTGTAAACTGACTAACACTCAATTAAAAAAAAGATACTTTCCCAAACAAAGACAAGTTGATTCTAAAAGAAATTCAGGTTCTAGTTGTTAGGATTGTACAGTCTCAAGCCTAAACTCCTTAATAGCCTTCTCACCCTTGGAAATCTACATTGAATAAAACCCCTGAAATAAATTTTTTACAAATGACCACTTTCATCCCATTACTTCTTACTCAAGAACTCTAGTGGTAAAATTTGCTATCAAATCATAAACTTTGTTTTTCACCATGGACACTTTTATCTTATTTCATTGATCTTTAAACTAACTTCTGCTAAGCTTTAGTCATCATTTGTAAATTTTTGTTTTACCATTCCATTATTTTTTAGTCTTTTTCTATTCAGCCTCAACTTTTTACAGAAATCCTCCCTCAGTAGCTCCAGCCCACCACTGACCTATCTCATTCTGGATCATCTCTTGTGTCGATAGTTCAATACTTCCTTATTTTATATTGCTTTCTAACTTAACAATTAATGCATATAAATTTTTGTTTTCCCAGTATAGTAGTTTCCAGTCTCCTCATACCCTCCACTTTTTTTTAACCTTTACTTTCAAGAAGTATAAGCCTTATATATTCATTTCACATATTTAGATTAAATGTATGTATAATGCAAAGTCCAAAATTTTGGGGAGTGATGCATTCATTTAAACGTTTTGTCAACTAGAAGAAAATTACAAAATCAAAAGCACAAACAAAAAAGCTTCCTTTTAAATACACACACACACACACACACACACACACCTCTTGATCATTTGGCATTCTATTTGACCAGATGACAATATGTTTATTCTCAGCCGTTCTCCAGGAACAGTGGATAGTTCATAACAGATGGGGGTATGATTTTTTGCTCGTTGCAATTTTATATTATAAAACAAATACGAATAAAATATTTTCTACAGCTGATTCAAAAATGAAATACAATCCAACAAAGTGGTATAAGCTGTCTCAAATGTCAGAACTTTGAATGAATGACATTGTGTAGGATTTTAATGCCATACAAAGAGGGAACAAGCTTTCAACCATTCAAAAACACCCAGTTTCTTACATGTGAAACTAACCCTTGGTGACAGCAATTGCCTGAAATGACCAATCTCTGACTTCTTTCTCTACTGAAAAGTGATTCAGAGGGTGATAGCAAACTAACTCTGTGAACATCTGGAATTCGACAATAGACTGAGCCAGATCTGGTCGTGTTTCAGTTCTGAAGGTGGAAGAGAAATATTACAGGTTATACTAACACATAGATCACTTCTGACTCCTCCTCACATCAACTGCACGTCACATTTTTGCCCTTATATTCTCACTGAGGTTATCACAACATGGAGTCAGCATAACATGGAGGTCTAAATAATTGTTTTCTCTTTGACCAAGAGATATATCTTTTTTTAAAAAAATTTCTACCCATTCATCATTAGATCATTGTAGCAAAAAACAAGCAAAGATAGTGGACTATGTGTTTTATTGCTACAGGTGTAAAGAGATGTATAAACCTTTAGTAATAGAAATATACATGTGCCGTATTTTATCTGTATAATCATATGTAGCTTGATATATTTTAAATTTCCAAACTTTCTAAAACTTCTAGCCTAATTAAAATGCAAAGAAATGAATAGTCACAAAATAAGTTCAAAACATGAAAAGGTTTATCACACAATGGGTATAGTTTACATTAACTTGAAGAGAGATATTTCTTTTGTTTTGTAATAGCTCCATGAAAGAAATGAGGTTCTAAGTCCATGCATGTTCACTGTATTTTGAAGTCTAGAAAACGTCTACCATTTAGTTACAATCATCTTCTTCCTTCAGAGAATACCAATAATGTTAAAAAGAAACTTTGGTTTCTTTAGACTATGGTAAAAAAAAAAAAAACAGTGTATCTCTGATAAAAATTTAAATTAGATGAAATCAGTGAAAATAAACTGAAGAAAAATCGACCCCCACCCCATGGTGCTATGGTTTGTTTTCTCGTGTGATCTGTGATGCTTCCTTGTCACCATGTATTCGGTAGTGATAAATGTTTCAGGAGGAGCCCTGTGTGACAGAGTTTACTACTGCAGCCCTCTGAGCTGGAATTTTGTCTTACTAATTCTAATAGTTGTAATACTATTCAGAATTTTTAATTTCATTTTGTGTCAGTTTCTGTAAGTTAGGTTTTCTAAATTAAGTAAATAAAGCTACTTCTTTTAAATTTTAAAGTTGATTGGAATAAGGTTATTGTGAATACATTCTTATTAAGAGTTTAATGCCTCTTGACCTTTTGTGATATCCTCTTTTTCATTCAAAGATATTGTATGTTTGTATTGTTGGGTGTTTGTGTGTGTGAGTGTGTGTGTTATCTATATGTGTATGTGTGTGCACATATATATAATTATTTCCACATATATTTCACATACATGTTTCATATGTACTATACTTTTCGAAGAGCCAGTTTTACTTTTTCTATCCTATAATGTGTTTGTTTTCTATTTTTATTAATTTAACTACTTGCTGTTAATATTTATGGGAACAATGATACTGATATTAACTTCAATTGAGGAATCTTGGGAGAAGCCAGTTTAGCAAGGAAAAGTTCAGGAGCTGATTTCATGACATCTCAATTTTGAGATATCTGTTACACATCCAAGTGGAGGTGAATATAGGAATAAGAGTTTAGGGGATCTAAGTTAGGGATACTCTTGTCTATAACAGGCATTTAAATTGAATGATGCTGAATAAGATCAAGAGCAGGAGTTCATATAGAAAAGAGAAGAGGTAAAAGAATGGAGCACTATAACATTCCAATATCAAAAGGCCAAAGAGATGAGAAGGATCCAGCAAAGAATACTGAAAAGAAGCAGCAAATCAAATAGAAGTAAAACTAGAACATAGTGTGTCCTGTGTGGGAAAAAAAATATGTCAGAGAGGAATAATCAACTGCCTCAAAACCTTCTGCTGATAAGTTATGTAGAATGAGGACTGAACAGTTTCAGTGGAATGGTGGGGGTAAAAGCCTATGGAAAATGGGTTCCCATGATATAGATTAGAGATAAAATGAATAAACTGTTGAACAGTTTTGCTGCAAAAGAAGGGAAAGAAATGGGCTGTATCTAGAGGAAAAACTAGAACTAAAAGAGACTTTTCTTAAAATGGAGACAAACGTTATTTTATTTTGATGGAAAAGATCCAGTAGAGGAAAGCTACTCAGTCTCCAGGAGAGAGAGAAGAAAACTGCTACAGCAATAACCTGGAGAGGAGAGAGGGATGAGTAACAGGAGTGGAGTCCTAATATTTAGGTGCAGATGCTCATAGGTGTGTGGATATGAGAGGGGAACTTGTGAACTTCATCTTGGCTTATTTCTATTAGTCAGTGAAATAGAAAGCAAGGTGCTCGGCTGAGATTGAGGATGAGAAAGTTTTCAAGGTTTGATAAGATAGAAGAAGGTACAAAATAATCAGAAGTCTGAGCATGTGGTTTGACCAAGAAAATCAGAATGAATGCTAGGCACCATTGACGACCCCCACGAATTAAGTAATTATGACCTTGAAGTCAGAATTACTATATTATGAAGAGGAGTCAGAATTATTTGTATTTCTCTTTAAAAAATGCCAAGCTGCATGGGTGAAGGCACACATTAGATTCTATTTTGAATTTCACCAGAACATTTATTTTGCCGTAAGAATATTTTGATCTAAGAAAGATCTGGTTAAGAGTGTACAGAAGATAGAATTAAAATTAACCATGGAATTTAATGTCTGTGAAAAAGAAAGTAAAGGTGAAATGGGTGAGAAGTTCATTGTGAAATGGAAGGGTAAGTACTAAAGGGACTGAGCTGGAAAGGCAAGAGACGGCGACCTGAGAATGGGATGATGGAAATCCAGTTATGCACTGGATATGCTTACTGGTGGTCATAAGGTGTAGGGTGTGATGATGTGAGAGAATGTGGAAAGCTGATATCATGGAAAGAGTTGAGGCTAATAACTCAAAGGGAAGGGCACTGGGTAGAACTTGGCTCTGGATTTTGAAATCACCAGTAGTCATAAGGAAACAGTTTGGAGAGAGGTATTAGGAGTCAGGAGCTAAAATATTTAAGAAATTAAAGGAAGAGATGAGAAGGTCAGTCTATGACTGTAGCAAGGAGCATTGACGAAGTGATGTCTGATGAGAAGAGATCCAATGCTAAAAGGTTTCAGGGAGAAACACAGGATAACAGTCTGAAAACAGCAAGGAAAAGAAAGGAATGTCAGGTAGAAAATAAGCTACACAGAAACTGCAGAGGAAGCTGTGTTGCCTTGAGGCGAGCTCCGGGTTTTAGTTAGAGGAAGTAAGAGGGAGCCTGCAGACAGTGGGTCAAGGATCTGGGAGACAGCGCTGATGAGGCACCTTGCGTTCCTAAGCAGTCTGGTGTAAGGGCTCAGGAATAGAAGGCTAGAGTTGGGGTCCATAAAGGGGTATACAGAGTATTATGAAGAAATACCTGGGAGACGTGGGCTTCTTGTGGTTAATACATGGAAACAGCACTGTGTTTAGTTAATCAGCCCTCCATTTATGGAAATTCCTTTCTTCTCAATTAGTCTTTGGAGAATAGATTTCCAGGTAAGGGCCTAAATTATAAGAATCCCATGTGACTTGTTAAGGGTAAACATTAGCTTTTTACTTTACAGTTGGTGCTAGTCAACTTGGAAATATTGCACATATATAAAATGTATACATAACATTTGGAACAGAACTCTTCAAGTGCTATTGTATGGCCAAATAATCTGGTAGAATTTATTAACAACTATATAATTTAATGAACGTGTTCCTTTCTCTATCTTTAATTAGGTTTGTGTGAGATTTTGATATATGTGGTGGGGAGAGGGATTAACGGATTGTAAGTCAGCATGGATATATTACTTACAGGATTATTTTAGTTTTCTAAAAATATTTCTCATGTAGACATAATCCAATATTTTTTTTCAATAGTAGAAAAGCTTAAATAAAACACCTTGATGGTTTGAGCTGCTTCTTGGACTATGTAGTCAATGACAGCTGAAATGGATTTTGGCCCCTAATACATTACTCTCCTAGTTTGCAGAACTGAACTCTTTTTAAATTGTGGCATATTAAACCCAGGAGGAGGTTATTTTACAAATAGTTCACCACAGGTATTTTTCTCATTAGTATTATTTTTTGTGAATGCCTGATGTGAATATTGTTTTTCTATATTCATGAATGTTAGCAGAGGCTTTTCTCAGTCTACCATCAGGTATGTCTTACAGGATATGAAAAGCCAGTATTTTACTCTTTTCCCCCCAAAAGTACTTAGTAAGCTTTGGCTCTTGGAAGAACAGTATTGTAGGCACTGACAAGCATTCCCAAGATAACTATATTTACTATCCCTGACTTGTAGGGCATTAAAATTCACCAGAGAGGTTGGATGTAGACCATGAAACAGTTAATAATAAAGGAGGAGCAAGTATTCATATTGGTGATATAAACAGTAACCATGACAGAATCCCAAAGGTGGGAGAAGTTCAACGTTGGCTGAATTTACCAGATAATAACTATTGAAGTGGGACTAGGCAGAATTTTTGTAGGAAAATAATAAGGCAAAAATCATTCTAGGATGATGAACTCCAATAAAATTGATTATTTCTTGAGAAACCTTCATTGACTCCTGGATGCAACGCTAGACAATAGTGTATTCCCATAGTATTTTGTATATAACTTTACTGTAAGTTATTATATTGATGTGTCATTATTGTTCGTGTGTCTAATATATTTATAAATTGTGAGACACTCCAGGATGAGGCTTATACCTTATTGAAAACTATATGCCAATCCTTTTAAAGAGATTGAATAACTTAAATATTTTATTGTGTTTTTAATTGATAATAGTCAGTTCACACTTACAATATTCAAAAGTTACAGAAGAGTGCATTGCAGAATACATCCTTTCATTCTACTTACCACCTACTTCTCTCCAGAAATGTGTGAGCATTTTCTTGTGTATCCTTCAGAACTATACATATGCTTCATTCTTTATATGTACTGGGTGTAATGCATACAAGTACTTACTGTTTTTCTCTTTTTAAACTACACACACTGTTCTGAATTTATTTTTTTACTCATAAATATGCACTAATTAGTTTTAAGTATTAATGATACAGCTTCTTGATTTTTCTCTTTAGATGAACAGTGTTCCATTGTTTAGATGTATTGGTTTTTAACCAGTTAACTACTGATGGATATTTATTATAGGTTGTTGCCAATTTTTTTCCAATTAAAAAAAGCTAAAATAGATATCCATGTAGATACTTCAGTTTTCACTTATGCAGGGATAACTCTAACATAAATTCCTAAGACTGAAAGTAAGAGGTATGTACAAAAATTTAGATATTGCCAAATTGCACACTAGCTATATGAGCCTACCAGTTAATTTCTTTGCCAGTGCAGCGTGTTTTTTTGCTAATCTGATAGGTGAAAATATTTTGTTACATTTGTTATTCTCCTTTCTCTTATTTTGAGTCAGGTTGAACATTATTTCATGTATTTAAGAGACATTTGTATTTACTATTTTCTGCAGTGTGATCGTACCTTTTGGGGTTTTTTCTACTATATTTGTGCATTTATTTTGACACATAGAAATTCTTTGTGTTAGGGTTATTGCCCATTTTTCTGTGATATGAGTTGCTAGTATTCTTGTCTGTTTTTTAATTGTCTTTGACTTTGTGGTTATTTTGCATGTATAATACTTCACTATATATGTCAAAGTTTTCTTTTAATTTTCTGATGTGTTTTTCTTTAAATAATTCTCAGACTGCCCTTATACAAGAAACCCCCCTCATAATTTCTTGTAATGTTATGACCATTTATAATATACTAAACTCCTGTTTGTATTTGGATCTTTTGCCAATTATTACCACATTTCAGCTACACATCAGCTCATTTTTGTGCACTTTTGTGGATCAAGGCTGAACCCCGTAAGGATATTTCTTTTGTCAGTTGGCTTGATGTTAGGCTTTAGGGGAAGAGACTTCTTGGCCTGAGTGGATCGGGAGCATGAAGCCACAGTAGGAAATTAGGGGTTACGTCTTCCTGTAATTTTCTTGACCAACCAGAAGGCCGTTGCTCCAGAACAGCTCTGTCCCTCCTGCATCTTCCAGCAAGTTTCTCAGCCATTCCATGAGTAATTTCCGAAAGACCAGTGCTGGCCTACCCACATCCTTTGAGTAAATTTTCTGGTCATGCAGTAAATTGTATTGACTGAACCCTGCCTGCCTGCACCCATTGGCAAGTTTCTCAACTGCTTGAAAGTCTGCTCCTTTATACTAGTTTTATCCTGTGACTCAGGCAAGTTTCTTTGTCTTTCGTAGTCTGCATGTTTCTGTGGCACCAAGCTCTCTCCAATCGTATCTGAATCTCATCCTCAGCGTGGAAGTACAGGATCTCTTCCAAGCTCTTTTTTCCTTCCTTGTTCACTTTTCCTCAACCATAAAGGTAGTAGTTTTGTTTATTTGTGTTGGCTTAGTTTGGTTTTGAATTTGTTATTTCTGTATCCCTTACTGTCTATCTGCTCTTACCCCTTTTAGTTACTAACCATTTTTTACTAGTAGACAGTTCTTTAGTAAATTTTCCCTTTTCAAATTATTGGTGCAGTTTCTTTCTCCTAATTGAACCCTGACTACTACATATCTTACACTGGATTCTCACTCCTTTTTCATTTAGGAGTTTCTCTATTTATATGCTGGTGTGTCTTTTACTCATTAACCATTTTTTCTCATCTTTTACTCATTAGCCTTTTTTCTAAGAAATTCATGAGCTATTTTTGCTTTTTTTTAGCTTAAAATTCAGCTGGCAACTTTATTGAGGTTACATGAAATTTATTGATTATAAATGTGTAAAAGTTATATAAAACTATATAAGAAAACAACTTACCTCCTTATTTGTTCACCTCTTTCTTTACCTCTATATGAAGTTCTCATCAAACAGTATGGCAAAAGAGATTTGCGATACTAACTACTACATATAAAATAGATAAACACCAAGTTTCTTCTATATAGCACAGGGAACTTGATTCAATATATTGTAGCAACAGATAATGAAAAACAATATGAAAACGAATATTTGTATGTACATGTATGACTGAAACATTATGCTGTACACCAGAAATTGACACACTACTGTAAAAAGCTTCAATTACAAAAAAAAAAAAAAACAGTATGGCAAAAGCTTTGATACCTAAAAATTTTAGTTTCCGTTTTGCTGTTATAAATGAAGACATTGCACAATGAAGACTTTAAATGTACTTTTCATAAACTTTGCATATTATTTCTCTAATCAAACACTAACTTTGTGCCTAGAATGTTTTTGCTGTAGCACAAACATATTTAACTTTGTTCGCTAAGCACCAATCCTCTTTTTAAGTAGTCTGCAACCACTTCATTTTCTGCAATCTGTTTCCACCTTCAGCTCACTGAAATCTTTTTTCCGCCTCATACAAACTGCTCTCATGAGTCCTCACAAAATCTAACTCATAACCACAAAGAACTTTTTCAGTGCTTATGCTTCTTAGGGTAGTTCTCTTTTTTAATTTTTTAAAATAGGCAGTAGTATCTTCTTTCATGAAAACCTGCCCTCTTTTCTCTGATGTTAATAACACTCAAAACTCTCTTTTTCTTAACCTATCATTATGAGTACTCTTTCTCATTAGCTTCTATTGATTTTTCTGCTTTATCCATTTACTTATTATTTCTGTTTCTAAGAGTTCTCCTTAATTCTTCAAATAATTCTTGGAATCTTCTTAAATGCTTCCTGGTTGATTTTATCAACTTCAATCCTGCAGCAGTCCTCCATAGAATTCTATGATGTCCTCATGTAAGTTGTAAATATCTCACATTTACTGAATACTTACTGTATCCAGGCGTATAAACCACTATGCTATGTGGTTTACCTATAATACCTGATTTGACTTACAAAATACATATAAATTAGGTATTAATTTCTCCATTTTTCAGAGGAGGAAACTGTGAACTTTCAGTTTTCTAGAGGTGGAGTTGGAATTCAGATGTGGAATTTGAGCTCAACCACTTTTCTAAACTGCCTCCTACTATTCTTACGAGCTCAGTGAACATTTGTAAGCAAATATTTAAGCTCATCCAACTCTACAGAGTCAAAATAGCACATGGAAGTCATTTTCTCCACTCCCTCTCATGTATCCTTCAATGTGGTTAATGACATTGTTGCTACCTTTACTAAAGCTGAAAATTATGACTCTTCATTACTGCCTCCGTGCCAGTTTCCATGATTTGTGTAATGTCTCTTGCCCAAGAACTTCTCTGCCATTTACCTCCACTGTTGCTGCTTAAGTTTAGACCCATTTAAAATTCACTAGGGCTCTTCTTTTTAATGATCTCCCTATTTACATTTTCTCTCGTATACAGTCCAGTTGCCAAATAATGCACAAGTACTGCCATATTCTTCTCCTGTTAGAGAACCCCTACCCTCAACCCAATACTAGAATAACACAAATTAAATTCTGAGCTGTTTTAAATAGCAACATGCCTATTTAAAACCTGCCTTAAAATGAATTTTCCAACCTCACCTCCACTCATTCTTTTCCACACACATCATCAAACTGAGAATTTTCCCTGAGCATGCCATGGGTGGCCATAAAGTCCTGTCCTTGCACACATTGTTCCTTTTGCTTAAATGACTTTTTCTTTCTACCTTGTCTGGAACTCCAGCTCTTTTTTTCCCCCAAATCTAGCTGAATCCCTGAATCTACACATATATATTATGAATATAATCATTTGATTTAAAGCTTATGATGACCATACGATCTTATTAGACTCAAATTTTAATAAAGACAGACTTTCAATTGACTTTTACTCATTGGAAGAGGAAATCTATTTTATAAAATTTTGGACACACTGAAAAACACAAAGGCACTTTAAATTGCATATCATTCTATTTGATTAAAAAATGTTAAAATTTTTATTTGTATAAATATGTTTTCTTTAAAATGGTATTGTTGGTGTTTTTTCTTTTCTTGGTTAGCCTGGCTAAGTCTGATACTGCCTTTTTATTACTGTATGTTAACTGTTCACACTTAAGAGTAATCACTAATGCAGTTGGATAAATACCCACTTGGTTTGCAGTTGCTTTCTATTTCTACATTTGTTCTTTCTTTCCTAAGTTTTACCCTCTTTTTCTGGTTTTCATTGAACTTTTTATGTAAGTTCATTTTCTCTCCACTCTATCAATTATACTTCTTTCTTTGACTTGTTTAGGTAGTTGTCCTAGAGTTTGCCATATATATTTACAACTAATCTAAGTCTGCCTACAAATAATACTTGCTACATAGTAGTACAGGTAACATAACAGAGATTTCCCATTTTCTTCCTCCCACCCTTTGTAACATTACTGGCCTTTATTTTACTTATCCGTATTCTATATTCACTTGATACTTTGTTGCTGTTATCACTTTGAATAAATGGTTATCTATTAGATCAGACAGGAATAAAAAAATAAAGATTTCATTATGCCTTTACCAGTTCTTTCTTTGGTGCTCTTCTTTTCTTGTGTAGATCAGACTTACTGACCTATGTCATTTTCATTCTCTCTGAAGAATATCTTTAGCATTCCTTTCAAAGCAGTTTCACTGATGGCAAATTCACTGAGTGTTTCTTTGTCAGAGAAAAATCTGTATCTCTCCTTAACTTTTAAAGAATAATTTAACTGGCTACAGAATTTTAAGTTGGTCAAGAAATGGTACTGGAAAAATTGACCATCCATATGTAAAAAAAAAAATATATATATATATATATACAGAGTTTATACTTGACATGAAAATTAACTGAAAATGGACCCTAGACCTAATGTAAAATTTGAAACTATGGCACTGTTAGAAAATAACATAGGAGAAAATATAGGACCTTGAATTTCAGGATGAATTTTAAAATAAAAATAAAACACAATCCATTAAAGAAAAAGTGGATAAATTAGACTCTATTAAAATAAATAACTTCCACTCTGTGAAAGACTGTGTTTAGACTATGAAAAGACAAGCCATAGACTGCAAGAAAACACTTGCTAAATACATATTTGCTAAAATACTTGTATGCAAAATATATCAAGAAACCTTAAACTCAAGGATAAGGGAACAAACAGCCCAGTTAAAAAGAAAATGGATGAAAGATCTAAATCAATCTCTCACCAGAGTGTCAATTCATGGTGTTAATGTGTAACCTGAATATTTTGAAATATGGTACTAAATCTCAGCGGTATTCCTCCCCCAAACTCTGTATCTCATTCCAGTCATGGGAAAAACATTAAACAAATATTAATTGAAGGACATCCTACAAAGTACTAAACCATTACTCCTCAAAACTGTCAAGGTCATCAAAACCAAGAAAATTCTGAGACTGCCACAGACAAGGGGAGTGTAGGAAGCATGGTGGAGATATGAAACAGTAAAAAGCATTAGGTAACAACTAATGAAATCTTAATAAAATGTGCACTTTGGTTAATAATAGTGTATCAGTATTATTTCATTAATTTTAAAAAACACCCCACACTAATACAAAATATTGATAATATAGGAAATTGGGTATGGAGGATATGGGCACTTTCTATTCTGTCTTCACCATTTTTCTGTAAATATCAAACTATTCTTTAAAAAAATCACTCCTGAAGAATAAACAATGCAGTGACCTTACATATACTGTTTTTTGGTCTGTTAATACTTTTCACTTAAGAATTTATTATAATTTTTTTCTTAAAGATAAATATTCCCCTTCCACATTATCTCTATATTGTGAATGAACATACGTTAAGATCATAATAGATCTATACTACTCAAAGCAATGTACAAATCCAGAGCAATCTCTATCAAAATCCCAAAGCCATTTTTTAGCAGAAATAGGAAAATTAATCCTCAAATTCATATAGAATCTCAAAGGACCCCACATAGTCAAAACTGTTTTGAAAAAGGAATACAGAGTTGGAGAATTTGCACTTCCTGATTTTCAAAATACATTACAAAACTACAGTATTCAAAACAGTGCTGGCATAAAGACTCACAAATAGTGAAATAGAATAGAGATGCTAGAAATAAACCCTAGCATATTTGATCAAATGGTCTTCAGCAGATGTAGCAAAACCAGTCAGTGTGGAAAGAACAATCTCTTCAACAAATGGTGTTGGGAAAGCTGGATATCCATATGCAGAAGAATAAAATTAGGTCCTTATCTTACACCATATACAAAAATTAACTCAAAATGGATTAAAAAAATAAATGTAAGACCTAAAACCATAAAACTCCTGGAGGAAAATATAGGGGGTCAGCTTCTTGATATTGGGTTGGCAATAATTTCTTGAATATGACACCAAAATCACAGGCAACAAAGGCAAAAACAAGCAACCTTAAAAAAAATGCAACCTATGGAATGGAAGTAAGTATTTTAAAATATCGTATATTTGATAAAGAGTTAATATCTACAAAATAAAGAAATTCTACACTCAACAACAAAACAATCAAATAATCCAATTTAAAAATGAGCAAAGGGCTTTAAGGCAGTTCTCCAAAGATGATATATAAGTGGTCAATTAGCATATGAAAACATTCTCAACTCCACAAAGCTTTGGGGAAATGCAAATCAAACTCACAATAATGTATCACTTCATACCCGTTAGTATGGCCACTATTAAAAAATAAACAAAAAATTTTAAAATAACAAAAGCTAGCAAAGATTAGTGCATACTGTTGGGATTGTAAAATGGTGCAGCTGCTATGAAAAATATATAAGGATTCTGCAAAAAATTTAAAATAGAACTACCATATGATCCAGTGATCCCACTTCTATGTATGTATCAAAAAAGAAGTAGAGCAGGATCTCAAAAGATACTTGCACAACCAATTTCATAGCAGCATTATTAACAATAGCCAAGAGGTGGAAGCAATTCAAACATCCATAGATAGGTGAATAGATAAACACAGTGTGGTACATACATACAATGGAATAATATTGCACCCTAAAAATGGACAGTCTGTCACACATTACAACGTAGCTGAATGCTGAAGGCAGTATGGTAACTGAAATAAACCAAGCTCAAGAAGACAAATAATGTATGATTCCATTTTACCTGAGTTATCTAAGGTCAAATTCATAGAAACAGAAACTAGAATGGGTGGTTACTAGAGGCTGGGGTCAGAGAAGGGATTGTTGTTTAATGAGTATATAATTTCATACTTGCAAGATGAAAAGTTCTGTGGATCTGTTTCACAATAATGTAAATATACTTAACAATACTGAACTGTACACTTAAAATGATTAAAATGGTAAATTTCATGTTATGGGCTTTTCACCACAAGAAAAAAGAAATAAATATATCATACTTGGAGACTTCACGGAATTTCACTTCCTTTTCCCTATAGAAATTTAAGTGAAGGAGACAATATTTGAGAGTGATTGGCCCAAAACATGTTTTTAATAGCTAATTAATAATCTATATATGTATGTTGCTTAATGTACTTATCTGTTAATATTGTTTAGCATTTGTGTTTTCCTTTTGTAAACTTTTATTGTTTTATGTTATAAATTATACATCAGTGAACACAGTGGTGTATTTCCTTAGACACTTGTCTAACATTCATATGTATATGTAAATATGTATAGAATATATTGTGTTCCCCAACTATACTGTTTATTCTATGTTCACTAGTTACATCATTAGCTAGTGAAAAATTATTTTATATGTTAACACAGAATCATTATTTAAAAAATCCCACAATATATTATGCAGATAATTAAGCTGTTGCTTATTTTATATGTCTTGTCCTTCAAGTTTTATATTAATTTCCTCACATTTGATAATTTTTTTCAACCACTAGTGAGAAAGAAGAAAAAGGAAAGTGTATACTGAAACTACTGTTAAACAGATCATTCAGACTTTTAGCCATTAAATTTTTTAGAAGGGTGACATCAGTTTATGAGGCAAACATATATTCTACATTCTTCATATATTTATGTTATGATAAAGAAAAATAATCTTTAAAAATAGACCTGTCACTCTTTAGATAATAATTAAATGTTGAATTCATTTTAGGCATTAGATCACTTTCTCCTAATTGAATTTAGTAAATCTCTTCAAGGCTATAATTATGTTTTAATAATCAGATGTAACCAATTCACATCTTATCCATTGAATGTGACAAGGTTAACTAGGAGTTGTTATTGTGACATACTTCAGTTAACTGATTTAAGAGATTTCAACATTTTTCACTGAAATTCTTACTTACAGTCATAAAAGTTGACTTGGCATTAACACTTACTGTAAAATGTTTTAGATAAGTAGGATGTTTTAATAATTTTTAAGATAATGTTATGAAAAACAGTATCTCATTTTCATAAATCTAAAAATATACTAAGTTATGACTGAATGTACTGTGAAATCTGTATGACACTTTAATTTTTGAAATATTGGGGACTATCACTTAAGTCTTTGTTCCCAAATCAGAAGCTGTTTCATATAAAAGCCACAGATTATTAAAAACACCAATAAAACCATGTTTGTGAGTGGACTGGCCTGTAGAAATGAATATCCAGTAATAAGTTACTAAAGATTATTTTTTATCTTTTGTTATTATTAGTCTTTGTGTTCTGCAGATCCAGATCCACACT
The DNA here is from genome assembly GCF_048564905.1 of Vicugna pacos. Taxonomy (NCBI): domain Eukaryota; kingdom Metazoa; phylum Chordata; class Mammalia; order Artiodactyla; family Camelidae; genus Vicugna; species Vicugna pacos. The sequence goes on from NC_132988.1 coordinate 32,295,199, forward strand.
GGTCATTTTGTTTGAGTCACTTTATTTGTTCCTAAGTCATGTTAATTGTATCTGCATGAGTAGTTACATTGGTGTTTCATTACGTATGTTTGTGTTTGTGTGTGTAAATATGTGAATGTGTATACTTGAATATTTTGAAAATAGGAAAGGACTCAAGTATTCACTAGCTTAAGCCTAAGTTCAGTTTTGCACTCATGTTTTAAAACGGAGGAAAAACATAAGTTTATTAGTCAAACAAGCCTGAACAACGGGATTTGTCAACCTTGGCACTGTTGACATTGTGAGGCAGATAACTCTTTGTTGTGAGGGACTGTCTTTTGCATTGTTAGATGTTCAGCACGACCCCTGAACTCTACCCACTAGAAAGTAGCAGTGTCTTCTCCTAGCTGTGGCAACCAACAATGTTTCCAGACAGTTTCGAATGTCTCCTCAGAGACAAAATCACGAAACTGTAGTTTTCAAATAAAGATTAACTGTGTAGCATGCCGTTTGTGCTCATATTTACCCGTAAGTTCAGTCTCCTTTAGACTGTTCTGATAACAAAACCCAAAAAAGGTGACTAGCAAAAATATTTTGTAGGATGCCAGGACACATACAGTACTGCTGTGAAATCCACGTGAAAGCATAGAAATTCTTCATTTTTGCAGAGAGTACAGTGAAGTTTTGAACTTGAAGACTTTGGAAATCGTTTAGCTTATCACCCGTGTAAACCTCAGTGAGAAAAAGTGAAAGGCAGCAAAAGCATCTAATGTCCCCTGAAGAGAGGTAAAGATTCCCAGGGAAACATGACTGTTTTCTTGGCACTCTGGGGCAGCCCACTAGGCATCGCTGGAAGACAGGTGTTGTGGCATTTTAACTCATGGCTCCCTGCAGAGAGTGTAGTGTGATGAGAAAAGGGGAAAAGTGATAGGCAATGAATGCTGTACTCACAGGGCCTCTGGTTCCCCACCACTCCAAGTAGAGCTTTTATTATCAGAAAAGTCTAGTGGAGACAACTCAAGCATAAATAGAGCCAAGTAGCTTCTCAGCTTGCTTTGGTTTGTTTCCACACACAGCCTTGTCTTGATTGGCTCAAATATGCCCATTCCTCTTCATCTCTTCTCTGTCCCTTCATCCTTTGTTCCCCTTCCTGCCTCCTCACCTAGGCAGCTACACTTCAGGCACATACACATCTCAGGCAAGGGCAGAACAGCATTTCTCTAAAGGTATGAACATTGGGTTATTACCCCAGTCATTGATTTAGTGGATCACATTCATAATAAAAATGTTTTATTGAAGGTTGATGGTAAACACTGAAAAATCCGTAGTAAAATAACCTGGGAACAGAGTTAGAACTAACAATCTGATCTGTTTGTTTATATATCTTGGATGTTATTATCATTCTTCTTATTCTATACCTGAACAAAATGGGAAAATCAATTTTTTTCCTCTTTTGATTGGTGATTATCAAGATTTTTAATAGGGAATATCTCAAATGAAACGTGATACTGTATTAAAACATTTTATACTAAAATAAACATTCCAAATGGCCCTTCTAAAAATTTAGTTTTCTGTATTACCTCAGACTTTAAAACAGGCTAGTGAAACTCAAGAAACTGTTAAGTAACAGCTTGAAAATTCACAGGAGAAAGATAAAATAAAATAATGAAAATACATTTAAATTGATCTCAAATTCTGAACTGAACTGGCACCTATACTACCTCTGAAATAGCTTCAGTTTGTCCAGTGAGTAAGCGAGAGGCTCTTCTCAATTTACAGTTAAATCAAGAATAGAAAAAAAAAATGACAAAAGAATTCTTCTGACCAGTCCCTCTTTTGATTTTTGTTGTGCTGATCCAAAATAACAGTACTCACTCCACTTTTAATTATGCATATTAATTCTTCTCTATTAAAGACATATAAGAAAAATAATTGAATCAGATTGTTTTTCCAAAAGAAAAATAATGTTAAATTTCTCCTAATGTAAAACATTATATTTAGAATTTTAGTTTTGCAAGGAACAAAGTCTTTTAGTTTTATTTCTCAGCCAATTCTGGAATCCATTCTACTATGTATTGGTCAAATAATTACTAAATCTGCCATTGAATTGATCTAGTAACAGAAAATTCTGGTGTACTTTCAATGGAGTAAACTTTTTTAGGGTCTTATTTATTTATAAGTCTAACTCTTCTGTCTCTGTCATTCATTGGCTTGAGTTATAATCTCATAATATATGAAGCAAAAGAGTAAACCTGGTGTGTGTATTTATCAAACATTCTAAGGAAGATATGCTGTCTCATTTCTTTCTCACTTATTTTTGTGTGTCTTCCTGTCTAAACAACCCTTAAATTTTATTTCCCTCTAAATATGCAAAGTTCTTACATTCTTGATGAACTTTCTTTCTGTATGCTCCAGTGTTGCTGCTCTCCATTTTTAATTTGCCATACTAAAGGCTACTCACTTGGCACAACCCAACCCTGGAAAATTACCTTATGTATTCAAGACACTACACATCTGTAATGGAGACTGCATCTACAGTTTTAAACATTATATCATAATATAGCCGTATATACCATTTTGTAGGAACAGAAACCCAAGCTTTTCATCATATTAACCATTTTCAAAAATGTTTTTCTTCATTCTTTCTTTTTTCAATAACTGTGTACTAAGATTCCAGTATAAATCACATATTATTCTAGAAAATGATGGACTGTCACTCTCTTTTTCCAATAATTGTGGTACAGAAGGGAGATTAGAAACCAAACTCTTATAAAATAAGAAAAAAATGTCACAACTAAGGTATGGGCAAAGCTGCAAAGGAGCGTGGGAAGGTGAGGCAGCCGGTCTTTCCCTGGTGGAGCGTGGTGCTGGATATAGGTGTAGAGACTCGGAGGCTTATTGCAACACATCACTTAAAGGATGTTGCAGGGCTGAGGGTGCACGGTCAGAGTGGATGAAGAGGAGAGGAGAGGGCAGAGGTATTATTGCACAGATGGAGAGAAGGTTGTGCTGCGGGGGGCGGGGAGCAGTCACAAGAGGGCACCCACACTTTAGTGAGTTTTACCTCCAGAGCTCTACAGGCGCCCACAGTGAACATCAGAGAAAAGTCCTTTCAAGCTTCTGGAAGTCAGAGGGAAAAGTCACCATTTTAAAATGTGTCAGAGCATTCTGTTTTTCTTAACGAAGCCTGACCTTAGGAGAAATTATTAAAAGAGGCTTACCTGCTGGAGTTTTATCAGGGTCTAAATTACCAAGGGGTGAGGGAAATACTCAACTGCAGCCCTGTCTAGTCATCCTGTCCCAATTAAAGGCAGCGGGTGGGGAACTGAGAAGCACTGGTAAAGTTCACAATCCATGGCACAGGCTCACCAAGAGACTGAGAGCTAATCATAGGATTATAGGACACCCCACCACCACATTACTAAAGGCCCGTCTATAACAATTTCTTATATTGGATAAACATGTCCGTCTGGGTTTCAGCAAAAAAATTACAAGGAATACTAAAAGGTAAAAAATAAAGGTTGAGAGACTGAAGAAGAATTAGAGTCAGAGTCAGATATGGCAAGGGTGTTGGAATTATGAGGCTGGGAATTTAAAACAACTATGATTCATATGCCAAGATCTCTAATAAAAGAAATGCAGACAACATTCAAGAGCAGATGGAAATTGTAATGAAAAGATAACAGTTCTAAGAAAGTATCCAAAAGAAATGCTAGAAATAACAAAAAAGTACCAGACATGAAGAATACCTTTGATGGGCTCATGGATAAAATTAATAACTTCATTTTGGGGCTTGTTGAATTTAAGTTGCCTCTGAAATATAGAGGTGAAGGCATTTACTTGCCACAGGTGTAACTCAGGACAGAAGTCCAAGTAGAAAATAAATACAGAAGTAAGAAGTGGTTAGAACAGAAAACCAAGACTGACATGAAGAGTTAAAGTGTTTCAGAACAATGATTCATAACCTGTATTGAGTTACATTATGATTTTAACATTCTAGATCTCTTCAGAAATAAGTTGACATATACAATATTAAATATGAAGCTTCAGGAGTTTTATTGCCTCTTTAAAGCCCATTTCAGTGCAATAGTTTAAGCAACTCTAAATTAAAGCCAAAAAACTTGACACCTAAATACAGACTCCTGAGGAAGACATGAAGTTTAAATTCAGTCCTGATGAGTTTCATCATTTAAGAAAAGGAGGTACTTACAAAAGAAACTGTGAAGTGGATAAAAAAAAAGACAATGTAAAGAAATATGGAAATAAATGTTTGAGAGTCTTTTAAAGAGGGTGACTGGATTTAATTATGTCAAAAGTTGAACATATTCACATATGTATACACATATACGTATATATTTATGTCTATATATATACAAATGTGTATTGAAATTTTGACATATGTGTATTTGTATGGATATGTGTGCTTGTGTGGTACATTTGTGCGTAGAGGAACCTAAAAATATAGCATAGAGTGGAAATAATTGATGGAGTAAAATGGAGTCTACTGGGGCTAGAGATTTAAAGAAAATGTGGAAGGGCTAGAATAACTGCTGAGGGGAATGGGAAATAGGCCAGATAAGAAAAATGTAATTGGGTTGCCAAGCAGTTGTGGTTACCTCTGAGTTTGGATTCCATAAATTTGCTATGGTACTAATCTTCAAGATCATCTGGTTTTCTCTAGTGGTACGCAGTAACATGGGTGCAGGTTCAGAAGCAAAGGAGGCAGATGGTTGAATTAATCCAGGGCTGCTCAGAAGTTAAAGAGCAAAATATCTGACTTTTTTTTTTTTAAAACACACAGGTCTGTAACTCAGAAACAGGAGAATATTTTCTGCAGTGATGTACCCTGAGTGGATAGAGAAGGGAGGGAAGCTAGAAAAGGCTCATATAATGATCACATATCACATAGTTGGTAACGTTGAAGAGGTGGAATAAGTGGAATTAGAGAACAATTTATCACTGAGCTTGTAGTAATAAATGATTGGATTAGATTCAGACTTACCTTCAACATTATGAAATGTAATGGAAAGCCAGATTCTTTTAGATAATTTATTATCCACATCTTAAGTATTTTATTATCTAGATTATCTAGGACAATCAGATTAATCATATAGTTACTTTAGAGGCAACATCATACAATGTCTGACTGTACACTGCAGCCATTCTCTCTGTTTAGTTCTCATCACTGGGTCTTTCTAATTCTCTGACTCAAGCAACTTACTTTACCTTGCTCTTTCTGATTTCCTCATCATAAAATGCTTATGTTTGTCATGAGAAGTAAATTTGTTAAAATACTTAAAACACTTAGAACCATACATACCTGGTACCTAGTGCACACTTGAAAAATGTTAGCTATTATTATTCCTAAATCTCAATTTAACCTTTATTATACAGACTTGACTTTAAGTAACAATGAATTCTCACTCAATAGAAAATGTGTTTTTTTAAAGCTAAAATCTATGCATAATTATATGTAGAGATCAGTGTTTCCTACAATTTTTAAGTTCCAATCAACTTGTACAGTAGATTACTGATAGATTTGTCTCCCATCCCCTACTTCCCTAGAAGCTGTTAACTGTACTTATCATTTAGTGTTAAATCAGAGCCTTTAAATTTAATGCTGCATAACATTCTCATCTTTCTCTGTTATGACATGTATTAACCATGATTCTCCTTGACTGCCTTAATGCCATCTTTAACAAGTAGGCTAGAAGAATTGTTCTCTGAATGAAATGAGTTTTCTATTTGGGGGTTAGGAAGCAGATAAATCATCACTAAAATCTGTCACAGAGAATGAGACAGACACATGGGGCATGACTCTCTCACTTCTTTTGGGTCTGGACTGTCCTCAATACCCCATGTCTGTTATGTCTGTTAAAACAAATCTCATTTTCTTAGCCCAATAGCTATCAATCTTAGGAATTCAAATTTATCAACTTAAATAATCATTATCTGCAATGCTTATTCTCCAGTTCTCTTGATGATACTTTTCTAAATATTGACCTTTGTGTGAGGACAACAACACTGAAATGACACACCTGTATTGAAGCAAGTGCACAAAAAAACTAATTTTTTTGTCTTTTTCTTCTTCTTTGTTCTTAACCTTGTACCATGTGATAGACATTTTGCTGAATAGTAAACAAAAATGGGATGCCTATGCAACCTTTTGGATAAATGTAAATAAGGATATACCATCTTATTTTAACCTTCTGGGAAACATGAGAGGAAGGGACCCAGCAGCATGTGAGGATTCCACATGGCCCATGACATGAAAAGCCAGAGCAGATAAGACAGTCCTTGTGATCCAGACAATAAGCAAAAAGAGATGACTGGTTTGATTCATGCTGAAATTACTTTATCTCCCCATTTCTCTTGTTCTCTTCTTTACATTGATGTCTTCTCTTCTGCTCCAGAGAATAACCGTCCTGTGATATTTTAAAGATGTATTTTATCCTTCAATTAACCAAGGAAAACCTGACTCAGTAATTCATTCCTTTTTTGTTTGAAGAACAAAACTTCAAAGTAAATTTTCTTTCCTTTTTATAACTTCCTGTATTGGCTGATCATTTTTAAATTAAATTTTAGACTCTGATGGTTGACCATGATACCTTCACAAAAGAAACTTAGAGACACTCTGCCCTTAGAATTTTAAATGGTAACGGATGTTAACGGGACTTAGTGTAATTATTTTACAATATATACAAGTACTGAATCATGACATTGTACACCTAAAACTAGTATAATGTTATGTCAATTATATCCAAGTAAAAATTAAGGAAACTTAGAGACACTCTACCCTTAAGAATTTTAAATACAAAACAGCATGGGTAAATCAGCATTTGTCCGTTTTCCTTGGTAACTTATCCATAAAATATATATCCACTTAAATACACAAAGACAAAAACCATGAGTTTCCAGTGGAACCTCAGAATCTGACCTGAGGTCACACTGCAGTTAATCTGATGTTCAAAAAATAGTAATACGGGACTCGTAAAAACTAGGAATAAGCAATGTGAGATTTTTTGAGAAATGGTTTTGATAGATTACTATATTTCTCCTCATGCACATTTAAAAAAAATTTTTGTATTGTTTTATAGGTAATAAAAAACAGAAACTACGTAGGTTGAAACAACAGAGACATTATTTTTCCTGGACAAGATGCCTCTTAGGCAATAACTATTAATTTGCCCACAAGACTGCCAACATGACAAGTCTTGGTGCCTTCCATGGAGCACAAAGAAAAATGTCTTTATGAACGAAGGAACAAATAGCCTCCTAAACATTCAAAGTCAGCAATGCTTAAGAGAACCAACTTGACTAAAAAAATATATAATTGTTTATGTATGTGTTGTTAGCTCACTTGATTGTCACAAAATCCAGCCAAGACTGATGTAATTATCTCCATTGCACAGGTTAGAAAACTAGCACACTCAAATTCAGGAGATTTGCCGTGTTCAGATAGCTAGTAAGAAATACAAATAGAATTCAATATCATTTTACAAAAGTAATAACTGCTAAGTACATTTTTGAAACAATAGAAAGGCATATAAACAATTAAATCCTCTGTAATAGCTTGAATTTTATATATACCCAAAATGTGTGTATATATAAATATGTATTAATATACATGCATATAGTTTTATTTAAACAAAATAAATCAATGCAATACACATCATTCTGAAATTTGCTTTATTACCCCATTATTTAAATATCTTATATTATTACTCAGTATATACAGCATATTTAAGCATTTCCGTATGAGTTTTTACCTAAATGTCAATATTACAAATTATGCACACGTGTATATACTTGGTGTTATTTTTAAAACAAACTATCAAGAATTGGAAATTCTTAATGAAAAATATTTTACAACTATTATTATTTTTGGTAGGTATTATTAAATTACTCTTCAAAAATTGTTTAAAATTTATGTTTCTATCAATAGTGTATGACAGTTCTACTTCTTGCATAGTTTCTTAAAAAATAAAAATTTTTCTCACCGTTTCAAAATTTTTTTCTTGATCAATAAACAAAAAAGAAAAAAAAAATCTATGGTGAAATCTTGTTAACAATCCAATTACCTTATCACCTAGGAGATCAGGGATCTTTTAAGTGCACCTGCTTGCCCTTCCCCTTTATTTCTGGGTTACATGTCATGTTCATATTGATTTATTGGATCATTCTTTTTTGTATTAAATATTTTCATCTCATTTGAGTTTCATACTTTATAAAAATGTCTTCATAATATGTCAATTTTTAAGTTTTGTTCATCATTAAGAGCTTTATGTTTACTTTAAAGAATCATATTAGTGTTTTTATTTATGAGCTTTATATTTTACATCTTAACAAATTTTCCCCATTAGAAGATGATTACAAAACAGTAGCATCTTAAATTATATTCTAGAATTCATTCAAAATTGCTTGTGGGTAACAACTAGTTTATAAAAAGATACACCTCATGTTTGCTATAATGTGAGGTGGAGCTCTAAATTTACCATAAGATATACAATCAATTATTTCAGTATCAGTCTGTCCCTTATTTAATATTAAAAGATTAAAAGGTAATTAAATATATTCATGTATGTTTCTGGACATTTTCTTTTGTCCCATTGATCTACTTATCTATTTCTATGCTAGAACTTTATTGCTTTTTATTATTGCAAATATATGTTTCTTTTTAAATAACATTTAATAAGAGGCCCAGCACCCCTTTGGCTAGCAGTCACAGGCATGGTCCTTGAGAGGACAGAGAAACAAGTTTCATACACCAGGATGAAGTGTGTTAGTGAATAAAACACACCTTTGGTACAGGCTTGTTGCCAAGTGTGCTAAAGGCAGAATTCTGCATAGCACTAAAAGCCCACTTGAAGAACTCTCATTTTTATGTGGAAAAACATCATAAACAAACAAAAAATGAGGCAATGTAAGACTTGTGTTTCAGCTTGCGTCCAAATAAACAATATTTCTAACTGTGATGCTAATCGTGGTAGACTGTCTGTGAAAATGGCTATTTCTATAAGCATATGATTCTTCTATTAAGAATGAAGTCTAATATCTCCCTTTTATATTCTAAACCATGTGATTATTTTGGACTAATTTTATGACATAAATGTGAGTATCTTGAACTTTTGAATTCATGCCTTAAGAGACTTTCCTTGTAGTTTAAAATTTTATCCCTCAAAGGCAATAGCCAGGTTAAGAATTTCATCTACACTGCATCAGAGAATGGCTACATTTAGAAAGAAAGATTCTGAAGACTAAGAAATTACGAAAAGAGAGAAAGGGGCCCCCAGATGTTCCAAATATGCAAGATAATGTAACAGGTATGTGAGTGAAGCCATCTTGCATCTTCCAGCTCTAGTTCACCTACCTCAGCAAATACCCCATGAAGAATAGAGGTTTTACATATATATATATATATGTATATGAATATACAATAGAAAAAATAGTCATCTTTTTTTTTTCCAGTTTTACTTATTTAAGCTTCCAGGTAAATTTTGGAATTAACTCTGAAGTTTCATACAACTCCCTTGACATTTTGTTTGGGATTGCATAAAATGTATGCACTATTTTAGGAGAACGTGATCTTCATAATTCCCTCAGAGGTTTTCCAGAGGAGAGCTTGAGCTCTCCTCTTTTGGTAAAGAGTTTCTAACTTAGTTTTGCCTTTGTTTCTACTGTGTATCCCTTTCCTCTTTGAGCAATAGAAAGTTAGTGTCTGACTGGCCAGAGGGAGGAGTGATCAGAATTTATATCTCCTAATCTTAATAAGATTTGGAGACAAGATTAAAAAAAGAACTCCACAAAGAAGGAACTCTGAGAATATCTGAAGGGGTTCTCCTTGGTCCTTGGTCAACCCCTAAGCCATGGGTGCACAGGATGACATTAAAGGAGACGTAACATAGTCATCTGCTGAGATGTGGGAGCTGAAAAGTGATTCAAGAATTAGCACAGAGCTGGAGAGATGTTACAGTTCTGGCCTAGCCACAGCAGAAGGACACTGCCCACTTCCAGGTGATTTACTTAAAAGCAGTGAAAGCCGTGCCCAAAAAGGAAAGGGTGTACACAGTAGCAATTAAGGCAAAACTGAATTACTTTCTCCTTACCAAAATTTTAAACCAAGTCAGCAGGTTAAAGTAATCTGCCGGTAATTTAATCGCTGGATGAACAAAACTTAATACGTGATACAGGGAAATAAATCCAAAATCTCTACCATGTATTACACAGAATACTAATACACATTTTTAAATTACTAGATATATGGAGAAGCAGGAACAATTCAAAGATGATGTAAAATTAATTATTAAAAGCTGATACAGAAATGATTAAATACTGAAGTTAACAGACAGGAACTTCAAAATAATTATAATTGCAATGTTTTTAAATATAGAAGATATAGATAAAAAGAATGAAACTACAGAGCATTCAGCAGATATTTAGAATCTATACAAAATAATTAAATATACATTCCATGAATTCAAATACAGTATCTCAAATTAGTGAATTTAACAGCAAACTAGACAATGAAGAGCATGAGATTTATAAAGTCAAAAATTGATCAGGAGAAAATATACAAATTAAAGTTCAGAGAGAAAAATAATGGAAACAAGATCAGAAATTAAATAAATGTGGGATATCATCAATGTTTAACCCACATATAATTGGAATGCCAGACAAAGAGAATGCCATGGAAGTAAAATTTTATAAAAATAATGGTGAGATTTTTCTAATTTGAGAAAAATACCAGCTCATGAATTTAAAAAATGTTTAATAAAACTCAAGCAGGGTAAATACAAAGAAAGCAGCCTCTCATATCATAATCGAAGTGAAGAAAAGCAAAGATTATGAAACAACCTTAAGAATAACCAGAGAAAGAAGACACGCATCCTGCCTGCAGTAGGACAACTGTGGAAGCCAGAAAATACTGATGTTTTTTTGAGCCCTGAGTTCTGCTCTGGACCTGCGTGCAAACTGGCTCCTTCCTTTTTCTGTGACAGAAGCACAGGGCTCCTGGTTGCTACCAAGGTCAGCTAGGTTGCTGCCATCTGAAGTGTATTGAAAAAACAAACTGCCAACCTAGATTTTATACCTGGGGACAATAATCTTTCAAAATGAAGTTGAAACACAAGTGTTTTCAATGCCTAGTGATTAAGTGGCAAATGGCCAGCATACCTGAACTACAAGAAATATTAAAGGAAGTTAATCATGTTGGAAAAAAAAAAAAAAGGTCACAGATGGAAGAAAGAGTAAAAAATGAATAGCTCCAGAAAAAATAAATATAAAGTTAATTATAAAAGATTGTTGATTGCTTAAGTATACAATAAAGACAATGCATTTTGTGGTTTTACCAGAAGTAAAATGAAGTACATGATAACAATAAAAAAGAGCAAGACTAGGGTAAATTAACTGTTAAAATATCCTTGCATTGTTTTGGGCATGTAACCCTACGAATCTGAGGTAGATTGTAACAAGTTAAGGATATATTAATTTCTAGGGTAATCAGTAAAAAAAGAATACTGTGTTACAAAATGTGAGTTAAAAATTAAAATGGAATAATAAAATAGTACTTGTTCACACAATAATAATTAGATAAGGTAAAAACTTTAAAAAGCCTTGATTGAACAAATACAGAACTAATATCAAGGTGATTACTTAAACCCAAATATATAAGTAATTTTTAAAAGACCCAACTCTATGATGTTTACAAAAAATAGGCTTTATAAATTACCTAGATATTAAAAGTATAATTATGAGAAAATACGCCATGCAAGTACTAACCAAAATAAAATTGAGGTAGCTATGTTAACATTGGGAGAAAAGATCTTACTTTAAGGAGTATTTCAATGATAAAAAGGGACATTTCATATTGATGAAAGGGTCAGTGTATCAAGAAGATTAAACAATCCCAATCCACTAAAGGAACGTATACCTACTCTAGATCTCAGAAATTCTACTTCTACATATATGTGATGCATGAGAATTGAGAGCACAGCTCCCCCAAAATACACATTTGAAAACATTCATAACAATTTTATTCTTACAACCCCAAACTGGACACTTCTCAAATTGAGATATATGCAGGCAATGTAATACTATACTGCCACAAAATCAGGAACTACTGCTGCATGCACGAACATAGATGATTCCCAAAAACATTATACTGAGCAAGGGCAGCTGGTCACGGACCAGTGCTTGCTTCATGATGTAGATGATGCTTCTGCCCTTCATGGAAAATACGGGATGTTTAAGCAGTTCAGCGAAAGTCACAGGAGCATGACTTTCACTTTCCCAAATGATGAGACCATGACATTCCTTCACCACACATCTCAGCGGCCCACGTGTTTACCTGAGAGAAAATTCTCCTCATTCACTGCAGTCAGTAACTGAAGATCCCAAGAGAGTTCGTGGAATTGTTCTTTTTACCTCGTCATTACTAAATTTATTCAAAGGAATTGAGAATAACAAGTAACTAATCCCTCCAAAAACTATTTTATCTAATCAGTCTTTTGCAAACGAATTTCTTATGAGTAAATTCAGCCTGGGCAATGTACAGAAGTTAAAAGGTAGTTTAACCTGAAGAAGTGCTACAGGGCTCTCTAGGTCAGGCAATTTCTAAACGTTATTTTTTCTTCTAGTATTGCTTTAGACAAAGAATTTCCTGCTTTTTCTTTTATGTTTCAAGACCCCAGAGACTGCAATTAATTTTGTCATGAGATACTCTTCAATATTAATTAAATTCTTTCAAGTGGATATTTGCTATTAAGAAATAGTCTTTTCTAGATTAATGTGGTTCTTAAATTTAATTTGAAAATTATTTAGTCAGTATGTTTTAAAACCTTATGAAAATCAACCTTCCTTTATTTATTTGTTATTGTTATTTTAAATGCACAATTAACCTGAAGACAAATGCTAATTAATAGATGACGTTGTAATTTGACTCAATTTATTATGTGCGCCATTTATATCAATCTCAGAAGGGGTAAAGAGATGCATTGGGGAGTTTTCCTGTTTTGAAATTTAAAAACTCTTATGGTTGTGTTTTGTGTTTAGATTTCATCACCATTCTACTTTACTTAGTCATTTATACTATTTACTATCAGCTTTCTTTTTGATGAAGCAATAAAATGTCACATAATTGGGTAATAGTAATTTAATACACTAACTACAAGCTTTTAAAATCCCAAGAAATTTGTGTGACATGTTTATAGTTGATAATTACTGGTGACTGAATTTCTTTCTGTAGGCAATTTTTGAAACTTAACAAAATTAGGTTCCCTTAAGCATCAGCATTCCTAACACTAAAAAAAATTAGTAACATAATTTTTCAGAATATATTTTTATTATAATGTTTTCTAATTATATAAACACAAACTTAAACACATTTTTCCCTAAAACGACATTTTGTTCCCCCACATTACCCCCAGATTATGTCATTTACCTAAATGTCATACATAAATGATTTTCTGCAACATGTTGATTAGAGAGGATACTGACTCACAGAAATGCCATTTGAGGCAACACTGTCAGACAACAATGGGGGTCCCAACAATACCAGAGAAACCAAGCAGACCAAAATCATACTGCAGAAATTCCAAAACGTTAACTCATTAGAACAACCCTCAAAAGAAGGCCAATATCTGCATGTTAAATCTGAAGAAGGTGACTGCCTGATAAAATAAAATGGTTTAAATGGACTCTTGAGTATTCAATCAGAATAGACAGTATGTCCAGGAAACAATAAAAAATCTTACAATGTTCTTTCACAACTAAACTCTTACCATAAGAGTTAGCAATTGCAATTTTTGTTATTTACTCAAAGGAGTTGAAAACTTATATCCATACAAAAACATGAACATGGATGTTTATAGCAACTTTGTTCGTGACTGCCAAAACCTGGAAGCAACTAAGATGTCCATCAGTAGGTAAATGGATAAAGTAAACAGTGGTACATCTGACAACGGAATATTAATTGGTATGAAAAAGTAATAAGCCATCAAACTACATGGGGGAAACTTAAACGCATGTTGCTAAGTGAAAGAAGCTGATATAAGGTTATGTACTGTATGATTCCAACTACATAACATTTTGGAAAAGGCAAAATTATGAAGACAGGAAAAAGATGAGTGGTTGCCATGGGTTGAGTTGGGAATGGATCAATAGGCAGAGCACAGAGATTGTTTAAGGCAGTAAAAATATTCTGTATGATACTATAATGATGGGTACAAGTTATACATTTTCATACCTTTAGACTGTACAACACTGAGTGAACCTTAATGAATACCATGAAATCTGGGTGATAATGATGTACCAATGTAGGTTCACTAGTTGTAGAAAATGTACCACTCTGGTGGGGCAGGTTGATAATGGGAGAGAGTATGCATGTGTGGTAGCAAAGGGTATATGGGAAATCTCTATACCTTCTCTCAGTTTTGTTATGACTCCTAAAAGTCATTTTAAATATGAAATAGATTGCATTTGTGTATTATGATTAGACTTGATGTATAACTAGCACATATTGAGCTCTAAATAAATAGGGTTGTTATTATTGTGTTAGTAATGATTAAATAAATGGCCAGATTGATATATCAAAGCACCATAGGCAAATGTGTCCTTTACTTTAAACCCCCACCAGGGGACATTTGACTTTGTCTAAAGACATCTCTGATTGTTCCAACTCAGAAGATACTCTTGACACCTAGTGGGTAGAACCCAAGGATGCTTCTAAATATCTTATAATGCATAGTTCAATCACCCTTACACTCCCCAAATTATCTGACTCAAAATGTCACAAGTACCAAGTTTATGAAACCCTGCTTTAAACCATATGTTATTTTAAAATGTAAATGGAGTAGCATTGCTGTCTCTCCTTTTCTCTCTCTCAATGTCTGCATGTATTAGTTGTAGAAGACATTTAAAGAAAAATGTTAATTTGTAATTTTTTGATGTCCTAAGATACATTACATGCTTAGTTCTAGAAATGTTGCCTAGTGAGTATGAAATAATATATCTAAATTTTTGTAATATACAACCAATTTTCTGTATAGCTTTCTGAGTACAATGGCTTCAGATTAAAACAAAATTAACATAAATATTTCCTTTTGAGCATCAGCAAATAAACACACCAGCTGTATTTTTGGCTTTTATTTCAATATTTATAATTACTTGTAAACTCTGTCATCAGCAATTTCAGAGACTTTGACATGCTTGTAGCATCTGTATTTGTAACACTACTTCAGTTAATATTTCCAAATGCCATCATCGATAAAGAAAAATGGCCTGTGAATATGTATAGAATATTTGAATGTAAAAAGGGCTGCAGTAGTTTGTAAGCAAATGATATTTCTCTAAAAACTAAATTCTTAATTAAAAAAAAATTTCACCTGTATTCTACCAATGAATTATTCCTTTTACATCACATTAAACTCATAGTTAAAATAATTGACGTATGTGAAATATTCAGGAAATATATAAAGGGTTTTTATATAAGTAAATGATCTCCATGATATTCTTTTTTTGTGTTGTAAAAAATATAACCTTCTCTTTCTTGAGTTTTTGCCTTGAAAACAGTTTTGTTTTTAATAATACTATGAATTTTATTTTAAACCATATCACTTGAGTTGCCCACACGTCAGTCATTCTATATTTATTAATTTATTAAACATTTTAAATTTCTATTTCCTTTTATTTCTAAAAATTGCTTCAAGAATAAATGCCAGATTGAGCAAATAAAAATACAGGATGCTTAGTTAAATTTGTATTTCAGAAAATCAAAAAAATTTTAACATAAATATGTCACAGATACTGCATGGGCCATTCTTACAATAAGAATATTTTTTGTTTATCTGCAATTCAGATTTAACTGGGCATCTTTTTTTTCAATTGAAGTACTGTCAGTTACAATGTGTCAATTTCTGGTGTATAGTACAATGTCCTAGTTATGCATATACATACATATATTTGCTTTCATATTCTTTTTCATTAAATGTTATTACAAGATATTGAACATAGTTACCTGTGCTAGCCAACAGAAACTTTTTTTAATCAATTTTTATATATAGTAGCTAACATTTGTAAATCTCAAACTCCCAAATTTATCCCTTCCCACACCTTTTCCCCAGTAACCATAGATTGTTTACTATGCAAGTCTGTTTCTGCTTTGTAGATGAATTCATAGTGTCCTTTTTTGGCATCTTTTATTTTATTTGGAAACTCTATTTTTAATTCTTCTGAAATATGTCCCTTCTTATTGTGATATTTCCCTATTCTCTCCCATTCTGTAATTTATGTTCTCTCTCCAGAGTTTTTGCTTGAATTTCCTTGATAATTATAATTTCTCTGCTATATTTTAAGTGCTTAACATACAAAAAACAGACACCCTTAACAGTTAAAATGCACTCAATAAAATCTTCATATAAATTATATAATTTGACTATTTCTTTGGATATATTTTTATAATTTTAGTTACTGACCAGGAAATGATTTAGTTCATTTAGTTATGTTTATGTAAGATACAATATATATTTAGAGAAAATACTGATCCTGGATTGAGACAGACTTTGACCAAGCAAATAATACTGCTTCTTCCACAGGTTGTAAAATATCTATGATTTGCAGACTAATGTCTTGAACATTTGGTGTAATTTAGGATGGGAGAAATTGGAGGGTTGGAATAAATCTTACATTTATTATTAAACCTAGACATTATTCTGTGGATTATGCAAATTAATTAACACATGATCTTTTTTCCTATTGACAGAAAGATATATGATTCCTGGGATCTTTTGCTCTATTAAATTGTTCACAGACTTAAAAGTTCATGAGTAACATTGTTGTATGTAGTCTTTGACTGGAAGCACCTGGATATCAGATAACATATTTTACAACTGGTATATCAAATCATTTCTACAAACTAGTCTTGTGTTTAATAAAGACAATATTTGAAAATGAATATGAAAATGATACACGTATATATATGCATGACTGGGTCATTATGCTGTACACCAGAAGCTGACACATTTTAACTGACCATACTTCAATAAAAAAAATTTTTTTTAAGACAGTATTAATGGTAGCTACTACCTCACAGATATTTGAGAGCAAATCACTATTGTTACAATATCTTGTCTCAAAACTATTTTGTCACCCACATACTCCTTAGTGGTCATTTAGCCTTTAAGTAGACTTCTAATTTTAGGTAAATTATAGAAACATTTATGTAAGACATAGCTGTTGTTTTTTATTGCCAATTAGAGGGACAATGTTGTTGGTCATATTTCACCAAGCTATCTTAACTCAGTTTAATGAAATAGTTTTAAAAATTAGGTGAACTTAAACATCTAGTAATTTTCTTTATTACATTTAATTTCTACTGAATTGAGTAATACCAATTCAAAGTCAAGGGTATTAGAAATGATCAAAACTGTAATAGGGCCACTATTATATATAGCATTAATTGGAAGCTCCCAGATATAATTAACATATATTAATATTTATAAGTCTGATTATTTTCTACAAATTAATCTTGTTTTTAATGAAAATACTAATAATAGCTAACTTTTAAAATCTTTGTTACATGTTTTATATACATCATTTCATGTAATCCTTTCTAAAATCCCTCCAAATTTAGTTATCAGAGAAGTTACACAGCAGATCTAGTCTTTACCATGGATTTTATCTGTAATGTTCACCGTTTGAGATATGATAACCATTGCTCTTCTGGAAGAGAAACTGGAATTAACAATCCATCAATTAATTAAACTGTGCAATCTTTGTTCTTTTGGTCTTTGTCTTATAACTAAGGACATATGTAATTTTTTTTTAATCACATGTTAAAAGTGCAATTTCCCAAGTAACATAAATTTTCATTTTGTTTTGGTTCAGATCAGCTCAGGATGTAAAGCTTGAAATCTTACAGATGAAAATCAGTTGAGGATGAGAGAAATCCTTTGGCTTCTCTGAAAACAAAGCCATCCCCCATCAAGCCCTCTAACCTTATTTGTGTTTTTCTTTACTTTATCCATAACTCATATTGGCCATGTCTTAACAAAACTATAAGTTGATTAATAGGACAGATGTTTACCTTTGATTTACCAATCACAATAATAGAATTCTTTGAATTATAAACGAAACCCTTAGTTTTGGGTTTTTACTGTCTGATAATATCTCATCTGTTTACTTGAAAATGATTGATATGATTCAGTATCATCCTAGCCTTTTTGTGTTTTGAGAATTTCTTAAGTGGCTGACCTTGTTACACACCATTCATAAAAAGTTTCTGCCTCTACAGGACAGTACTAATCCTACAATTTAATATGCTGGAAGTAACCAAATTGTAATATGTTGACAATTTAGAAACAGAATTTCTGGGCGTTTGAATTATAACACATTTTGCTATCTATAATCATATTGAATCTGTGTTCTAATAATGCATAGCATTACGTAGAAAACTGATAAAACAATATTCCCTATATTTGGAAACTCACATTTCAGTCCCAGTATATGCTGCTTATGTTTTTTAAGAACAAAAAATAAGTTAAGCTTTTGGCACTGACTTAGATTTTTTAATATAAAACATTTTCAAATTTAATTTTATGTTAATAGATAAGCTGATTGCTTAAATTTAATATGTTATTAAGGATTTATACTCCTAACAGAGGAAAATTTTTATACATGTATGGTTTAAGACTTTTCTTGAATTAAATTTCAAATGAATATGGAAGTTTGAGGCAGAAAGCCATAAATCTGCGCTTGTCTCGTTATCTTACTCTTTGTGCCAACTCAAAAAATTCCACATGGAGTTACAATGTTTCTGAACATTTGCTAGCATGCCAACGGAGTCTACACTATGTCAAGTAAAATTCGATGAGAGTTAAAAGTGCTTCTGCAAAGCAACATGATGAATAACAGACATGATTTTAAACAGATCAAGAATTATGAGTTTAAGGGCAAACCACTGACCTATACATTAGAAACATTTCTGAAAGTACTTTCTAAATTGACTGTTATTGTTATTATTTTTTTTAGTTTTAGTCACTTTCTGCAGGAGGGTCAGTTCATCCTGACACACACCACCACCCAGTATGAAGTCACAGGCTAAATGGGTGGTCCAGACAAGCACTAACCAGTGCAAATACAACTCAGCACCTTTACCTCCACCCCACACCATCTCTATCTTTATACTATATTTGCACTGCACCAAGAACATTATGAACAAAATAGATACAGATGTAGATATGTATGTACATGCATACATACGTACATATTTGGACCCGTAGATAAAATAACTTACCCTGGCACAAACTTCTCGAAAAGCATCAATTCTCAATTTGTTTTATTTATCATTGAATCTCTCTTTACAGTTGAGCATAGTGTCTGGCACTCAGAAAGAATTAAATATTTTTAAGTGAATGTTGAATAAACCATTCTATTACCTTTCTTTTCTTTTATTTATAAAAGTATATTTGACTTACAATATTATACTATTTTCAGGTGTACAACATAGTTATTTGATATTTTTATAGATTACATATTATATAAAGTTATAAAATATTAACTCTATTCTCTGTGCTGTACCTTACATCCCTGTGACTTATTTATTTTATGACTGATAATTTGTACCTCTTAAACCTTTTCCCCTATTTTGCCTCTCCCCCCATCTTCTCCTTTCTGATAACCACTAGTTTGTTCTCTGAGGCTGCTTCTGTATCGTTTTATTTTATTTGAATATGTGTAAAAGAGAAAATAGTTCTTCTATATAATGGGAAATTAAAGAGTTAACTGTAATTTACATGATTTAGGATATTATGTTCTCATAATATTCTGAGCAAAACAATCAAATGATGCACATTTTGAAAAGTCATTATTTGCTCCTTTTGTTGTGTGTTGACAAGTAGAATAGAAAAAAATGAATGAATTATATCATACTCAAAGGTAAAATAACTTTATGCATTCACAGCGTTAGGATAAAGTCAACTTTTAATTGTCTATGTTAATGTAAGATATAAAAAATGCAGACTACTGAAAACAGATGACAAAAATGATTTATATCACTCTCCAGAAAGCAGAAATATATACAAAGGCGTATAAACAAGCAAATGTTTAGACAAAAAATTACTGTATTTCATGATTTACTAGCTTGATTCTACAGGCTTTCTCTAAAATGTCTGAAAAGGAAAATATTTAAAGCAGTGGAGCTAATCCACTGGCAAGGAATCAGAATTGGATCATATTACAATAATTAAATAAACTGAACAAGCAGGGATGTCCCAGTAGCAGATACTGATAGTTACTGACCCAATGTCTGCCTCCTCTCTTCTGTCCCACTGACATCTCAGTTTCCCCTCCTTCTCTGAAGCTAGGTGATATGAAGGGGTGTGGGTGCATGTGGTTTCTGGGGGGACAAAAACTTCTAAATAATGACAGTTGACATGCCCCTTATGCTTCTTCCTTTTTGCCCTTCTGCCTGCTTGGAATTTGGATGTGAAGACTGAGGCTCTTCAAGACACCTTGAAAGGTTGAGAATGGGAATCAAAGTTTAAGAATGACAGGAAGTACAGGATAAGCCAAGAGGAGCCAGGATTACTGTTGACATTTGCACACCCACAACAAAGCATCCCTGTCCAAACTTCTGTCCCACTCATACCTCTGTTCTCCAGTTCTGTACAACTACCTTCTGAATTCAGTATCTAGTTGAGACACCCAGCTTATCTTAAATCCAGTACATCAAAATAAAATTCTTTACTTTCTCTTTTGTATCTCATCCAAATAAACTTCTTACAATTGCCTAAAATACATTATCAACTGGACTGATTTTTTTCTGACTCTAATTTGGAATACCGTGGCTAACTTTGATCTTTTATTTCCTAGATTAACGTAAATGTGTGTATTTTGTGAATAAATTTTATCATTTCTTTTAAAAGTTTTCTCAAATCCAGTTTATGCCATTCTCATTTCTAATTTCATTATCATCATTTTATATCTTATTACTTTTTGTTTGGGAAACTTCCTTCATTTCTTCATTCTTTTCATCATTTGTATGTTCCTTCCATTTTCCCTCTTTCCTTTCATTCCTTTCACAATGCATCTAGTTTTACTTAATCTTTTTAAAGTCCCAATTGGTTTCAAACATATATCTAAACCCCCAAGTTTATCATGTCAATCTCTGTTCAAAAATACTCAATGGCTTCCAGTACCTATCTTATGTTAGGATTTCACAAATCTATTACCACTTTTTAATTTTTCTATTTGGAATTAATTTCTTTTGAAGGAAATAAAAGGAAAGTAGCAGATGACAGTCAGTACTTCGTAAATTTTTTTAGACTAGTGTACTTGTTTCCTAGGGCTTTTGTAACAAACTACCAGAAACAGTGGCTTAAAATAACACGTATTTATTGTCTCATAGTTTTGGAAGCTAGAAGTTCAAAATCAAGGTGTCAGCAGGACACCCTTTGAAATCTGCAGGAAAGAATATCTCCTTACCTCTTTTAGCTTCTGGTGTTTACAGGCAGTCCTTGGCAATCCCTGCCTGTATATTCATCATTCCAGTTTGCCTCCATGTCACATGGCTGTCTGTGTCTTCACATGGAATTCTGTGCCCCTATAACTATGTCCAAACTTCCCTCTTCTTATTAGGTTACCAGCTATATTGGGTTAGAGACCACTCTAATGACCTCATCTTAGCTTGATTACATTACAAAGACTATATCTGAATAAGGTTACCTTACAGGAACCAGATGTTAGAACTTTCAACATCTATTTTGGGGGGATACAGTTCAACTCATAACAAACTATATTTATGAATTTCTTCCTTTGAAAAAAGACACAAAAGTCATACTATATTTAAGGTTTCTACTGTGAATGGATTTACCTCAAAATGTAAAAGAATTAGAAGTTACTTTGCATTGGCCAAAGAGGTCAAGCTAAGACTATTCTGAATTTTGACATTTTCCTCTTAAGCCAAAGTGATTCAATGATTTTATATCTCCCATTCTTCCATCAAGTTCTTAATAGTAAATAAATCAATGAAAGTTAATATTTTACTTCAATAGCCCTGTTAGCGTTGGGTCAGTTGGGAGCATCTTGTTTCCAATGAATTGGAGAGAGTCAGGCAGTGTTCTAGGGTTCTGAGTCCCACCCAGAGCATGGCATGCTGCAGTACATAGTTTATTGGTCCAGAAGATGCTTTGAAACCCAAGAGTTTCAACCCTTCCCCTGTAAACATGCAAAGTAATGAAAACTGGGCATGACAGTGAAGCCACAACTCAAGAAAGGGATTAAAATTCCCTCTGTCATCCAACCACATCTGTTTGAAGAGTGAGAATATGCAGAGTATGAGTGGTTTCTCAGTGGTTTCTTTTCTTAGGAGTCTTTGATCCTTAAGTAAACAGGCTTCGTTTCCATTTCTAAATGTTTTATGAAAAACGTAATCAATCCCATTGAAACTGGCTATAGGCAAGAGGTTATCAATATAAGCTAGTTAGTAATATTTGTAACTAGTCTGGGAGATATATGAAAAAAGCAAGGCACTTTCTGGTCAGTTATAGCAAAAGCCTATAGGAAACTAGAAGCTTGTGGCAGAACAAGTGTTTGTGGAGATTCCCAATAGTAGTAACTGAGAGAAAACTAAGTCTATTGTATAAGTTCCATTGCCAATGGGTTAGTATTCCTGATCAAGAAAATTTAAAATTATATCCCAAGTAAACAGTTAAGACACAGAAGTGAGGAATAAGCCAGATCATAAATAAAATTTAGATTTGCAGGTCATTTGTGTCATCTAGTTTGATCAGCAGAGCCTTAATCATTTGAGTTTGGGCTTAAAATCATAGCTAAAGTTCTTAGGGAAAAAAAATGGCAAGAGCAATGTATCTCTCTGGTCTTAAACAAGACCTGGGGTACAGGACATGTAAATAGAGTAGAGCCCCAGAAAAATTAATTAAATTCAGGTTATAAGAAACAAGAAATCAGGAGTAACCAAGTTAGTGAAGTCACTGATAGAAAACCAATATTTAAAATCAATCACAAGGCTAGGGACTGGCTTGTGATTACAGTTGTAAAAAAAAAAAAAAAAAAAAAAAGCCGGTAGTCCCAGTATGCTGTAGAAAGGAATTAGACCCTGGTGTTAGTTATAGGTTAAAATCTGAACTCGTTAATCTGGCATTCAAGGTTTTCATTAGTTGATTACAACTTATCACCCTAATATTGCTTTCAAGCATATCTAACACATACCAAAATTATTCCAGCTACATGAATTCCTCATGGTTCTCAGAATAAATTTTGTTCCTCATTAATCTAAACTTCAACTTACATATTAACCTTCCTTCCCCCACTGGAGTGCTACCACCTCTACTTGCCTATTTCCAGCCTACTCCCAAAATAATGTTCTATCACTCAGTTTTATCAATAGTCATACGATACTATGCTCGTTTTGTTAACTATTCCATGTATGAATACTTTATCTTTATAACTGAATTACAGATCACTGGAGGGTATTATTTGCTTGATACTTCTGTTTGCTTTTATTTCGTTAGGGTCCAACTTCCTATCAAAAAAGGAAAATATCAATGAAGAATTATTATAGAATTTAAAAAATCTATTTCTCATATTTAAAAAATTAAACTTCATCTACTTTAACACTAGACAGCTATTAGAAAAAATTTTTTAAAAACTCTTGACACAGATCATCCTTTCTTATCTAATTTGATATGATGCATACAGATACTGTTGTTGGTTGACTTGCATCTCCCCCAAATATATATTCAAATCCTAACCCCTGGTACTTGTGAATGTAACCTTATTTCAAAATAGCATTTTTGTAGATGTAATTAAGATGAAGCCATACGGAGTGAGAATGGACCCCAGTGTAATGACTAGAGGCTTTATAAGAAGAGGGAAATTTGAACACACAGGGTAGAAAGCCATGAAGACAGAAGCAGAAATAGACATGATAATATCTACAAGCCAAGGAATGCTAAGAATTTCAGGCAAACATCAAAAACTAGAAGAGGCAAGGGAAGATCCTCCCATGGAGCCTTCAGAGAGAACATGACTCTGCCTACACCTTGTACCCTTAGTCATTTCAGCCTGCTATAACAAAATACCTTTAGCTGGGTGGTTTATCATTGTGATTTTTGTTAAATTAGCATTTGTTAAGCAGAGTATTAAGGTGTCAGAGAATGAGCATTTCAACAAAGCCCACAAGGGAAAGTGAAACAGAAGTTTATTACTCATAGGTCCTGGAGGAGGTACACCGCAGGCCTTGAGGAGCCATGTGGGGAGGTGGAGGCCTGCCACAGGCAGAGTGCTAGCAGCAGGACCTGGAGCATATGGCTTAATTAGGGTCCATGGGTGGAGTGCTTTGAGGGTCCCAGGCTGAGGCTGAGTTGGTCAATTCAAATCGAAAAGGGCAAGGTTTTGGTAAGCTTTGTGGGGATCTTATGTGAGGGGCATAGAAGGGGAAGGAGGTAGGAGGCAAGGGCAACTCTTTATCACCAGGTGCACTGAGGATGTCATATGAGGAACTCACACTCACTTTTGACTCAGTGGACTATTATCTAGGGCATGCACTAGAGGGAAGGGCTACTGTCAGTTCAAGGCCCCCACAGCTGCTTAGCTACACAAAATGAATCCCAAGGCAGCAGTATTATGGAGTAGTTTAGTTAAACCCTCAACACCATTAAATAACAGAAATTTATGTCTCAGAGTTCTGGAGGCTGGAAGTCCAAATTCAGAGTGCTAACATGGACAGGTTCTGGTATAGACCCTCTTCTGGGTTGAAGACTGCTGGTTTCACATTGTATCCTCATAAGAAGAGGAAAGAGAGAGAGGAAGCAAACTCATGACACTTTTAAGGGCACTAATCCCATTTATAAGTGCTCCACCTTCACAATCTTATCTAAACCTAATTATTTTCCAAAGGACATAATACTATCACATTGGGTGGTGGGTATCAACATATGAATTGTGGGGGCCCACAAACATCAGACTGTAAAACAGAGATATTGTTCATCATTTGGTTCTACAAGGATTAAGTCATTGGCCACTGTAATCCTTGACCAACAGTGCACCCTGAAAGGAATTCAGGATGAAAGTCAAGATGAAGCACTCTGTATTTTGGAAAAACCAGTCCCTTAGATAGAGATATTGCAGGATAAAAATAAATAAATAAATAAACAAATCCAGCATTTTGCATCTTCCCATACATAGGAAAGCACTAAAATCATCAACTGAGATATCTTGTGACTAGCAGTAAATTTTTACTGAGATGTATGCTTGACTGCACATATTCCCTAGACAAAATCATGTATACTGGTTTTATATATACTGGCTTCTTCCCCTACCTCTTCAGAGCAGTTCCTCAGAACTATCTGAGAGGCTGTTTCCTGGCTGTAGTTCTCAGTAAGGTCCCCAGTTAAACTGAAACTCACAACTCTTAGGTTGTGCATTTTTTTCTTTCAGTTGACAAGACCAGAACACCATAATTTTTATAAGTCTAATCTCTAAAACTGTAAAGAGAATAATTTTCTATTGCTTTAGCCACCAAGTTTGTGATGCTTTGTTATAGCATCCCTGGGAAACTAATACAGATCCCAGTTAGCTCTTCAGTGAACAGTTTTGGATATCAGTGATTAGTGGCTGTGAGAAATCCTATCCGGTCTCTTGGTCAATATAAAGCTAACTGAAAATGGCAAGCATTTCTGAAATTGTGTGTAATATATGAAGCAAAGTAATACTTCAACTACGAGTCATATATATATATCTGTAAATGTATACATATATAGTTGTATATATATTATATATTACACATATAAGAAAAGTTATGTTTTTTATATAATAAGAAAAGTTATATATGGAAGATTATATATATCTTATGATTCCTAAGATATATTACATATATATCTTAGTGTATATATATATATATATATATACAGAGAGAGAGAGAATCACTTACTACTTTCTCAGCCAGATGCCACAATTTAATCAAGGCTTGGGGCTGGCAGGATAGCAATCTGCATATTTCCAAACACCCCAGGAAGTTCTGCTACTGGTAGATGATCCACAAACCACCAGAGACAAAGAACTTAAAGAGCCCCAGATAAGGTCAATTAATTTACAAATATAAGTAAAATTTATTGCACATACCACAAATGCAAAAATTATACAATTAATCAAATGTGACATTATTTTCTACCGAGCTATCCACAGGGAGATTTGGTGAGAAGGAAAATCAGAAACACAAGCTCAAGCTCCAGATAAGTAAAAATTACAAATCTTTTTTGTCGGCTGTGAAAGTTCACATCATGGTACTACACCCGTATCGTTGTTCGGACTAATCACTGCTGTCTCTATCAGTGGGAACTCTAGCCACAAAATAGCAGGGAGAAACACTCCCCTCCCACTCAACTGCAGCTAAAACAGAAAAAAAATCATTTAAGGCAACTGGCTTAAGAAAACAGCTGAATACAAGCAAACAAATTCAAAGATCAAATGGCTTGTTTTTCTGGAAAATAAATCAGTAAAAAACTTGATTTTCTGCATTTATTGGTTCTTATACTATTTAATGAAGAACCAATGGTGTTAAAATAACAAAGCAACCAATAGTCACAAAAACCATTGAAAAGAACCTCTTTAAATTTGCTCTAATTCCAGTCTATTCAAAAAAGGCATGATTGTCTGCCACCTTATTTTATTTTTGAAAAAAAGTATTGTTACATTTTCCAGCTGAGTTCTAGTAAGCCAGCCAACATCTTACTGATATCTGGTGTATATTTTGGAGTTTAAAGCATAAAGTCAGCAGTGACTTGCTGTGGGGTTAAGGAAAATAAGTTATTTCAGATTAAGACTCTAATTAGATAAAAATCACTAAGAAAATAAGTAATTTAGTAATGTCAGCTAAATTTACAAAAGCTCATATTCATCTTTAAGTCAAAGGTTGTGTGTACAATGGCAAGCCAAAATGAAAAATTGAGTCAATTATTTAGATAATTCAGGTCTAAAATTGCTGCCATTTAGGAAGAGAATATTTAGTTAATGGGGTCATGATTTATGTAAATAAACTATCAACATTGGCCAATTAACAACCTTTCCCATTTCACTGGAAATATACAGTGCTATCTTAATGATTTTCATGGGAATATGTTACAAGAAATCCTCCATGTAAAATAAAAACTACAAAAGATTTCATTAATCAAGCAAAGTAAAACAAAGTATCTCAATGCATACCTTCTCTCTGTCTCTCAGATTAAAAAAAAAAAAAAAGAAGAACCCAACAGAAATTAAGTTGAATTCTGAATATTTTCCTTTTTCCTTATTTTCTTAAAAACCTTGGAGGGACTTCTCCTTCCTGTATCATTTCTTAAAGTGAGTTGTAAAGCTTCCAATCAAAAGATGACTTTTCAACAAAACTACTTTTTTTAAAAGCAATCTTAAAATAATAGAAGTGAATTTGCAAAACAAATATTACCATTCTTTGCTCATTTTTTTCCCCTCAATATTTGCCTCTTTTATTCACTAATCACCTCTTTCAATTGTGGCAGAGCTAATAAACATTTACTAATGATACTTTTATTGAAATGTATTACCACTAACACAGATCTACCAGAGTGGCTAATATGTCCCTAACACTGAGATAAGAAAATGTCCTTGTATTATCTTCAGAATTTCCTAATTTCAGTGAGCTTCATACCTCCTATGACATAAATACCTCAACTTTTCAGATTCGATTTTTGAAGTTAAGCAAGATTAGATAACTCTCTCCTTAGTCGGATAGCTATTGATGTTAGAGTTTGGATTTAAACTCTAACATGCTTATGGTCATGCTTGTTATTTCTAACAGCTGAATGAAAAACATATTAAATAACAGGCTAAATAAGGAGTTATGAAACAAGAAACATGATTTTGTGTGTGCATGTATATGTGTACTGGAAGGGTGGCTGGCTAAATCCTGAAGTCATTCTGAACCATTGCTAGCTTCAGGTTGAAACTCACTTAATTCTTTAAACATTTTAGGCCTGTGGTTCACAAACTTATTTATGTTTGAATTACCTGGGCAGCTTAAATAAAATGAAAAAGAGATGGATTTTTAAACTATCTGTTTTAAAGACTTAATGACTGTATTTCCTGCTTTCTACTTTCAGGAGCTAAAGACTTGAGTAATGCTGTACCTAGTACCCTGTTTACTTCATCTCATCCACTCACTCTATAGGCTCTCACCAAACCAGACTTTCAGTTTTTCTCAAATATGTCAAGATCATTCTTCCAAGAGCTTCTGTCTTTCTCGTGTTTTCCTCAAGTGCTGTTCTCCCTGATTTTTATGTGGCTGTACCTGCTCCTTCCCTTCAGGCTTCTTACTTCCAGTCTATGACCCTCCCATCTCCCCAGCCCTTTCACTTCTCCCCATTGCTCTTTTCTTTTTCTTTTCTACCCCTTCCTGGTCATGGTGCCCCTGCCAATTCTCCTCTCCCTCTCCTGTCTTCCTCCATCTTTTCCTCCAACCTTCCTCTCCTCCTCACTCTTTGCCTTTTAACTCTACTCCTTCCAGTTTCTTTTCCCACAGCCTCACCTCCTTTACTTCTCCTGGATCTTCTCTAGCACATTCCAATTTTTCCCAAAATGATGAAATGGCCAGCTAAAATGTATAACTTCTGAGCTCTCCCTGCAAAGTTATCTGAATAGATATAGGTGCATTTTCAGAGCCTGCTTAACATACCAGGAGATGAGTTTTGTTACAAGTAAACTAATAATTTTATATCTTATATCTTATTAGATCTTACTGTTAATATTGGAAACTGTCCTTTTGTCTTATAATTCCTTACACGTTAACTGTCCCACTTAGGTAATCTATTAGCCAGAAAACTGGAGAATTCAAGTTTAAATTGACTTTTTATATTTCTACTACCAGAAAATTTACTTCTTAAGAGTGGCAAATGAATGTTATTATTTATCTGTTATACAGAAATTTAAGTATTTATAGAACTTCTCTAGAGATGTGGTCAGTGCAATGCCCAAATTCAGTTGATCTTCACCATGTGGGTGCGTGCCAGCTGAACTTCCCACCACCAGCATCTCCTTCCCAAGAGCTTTTTCTGGCCACCAGCCCTGGTTCTGCCCATGACCATGGCAGGGAACTTGATGGGGGTGGGGGATGGGCATTCCTCAACCAGTGACTGATGGGGCTTAGGATATAAACATCCAGCCCTTGTCTCTATGATGGGAGAACTCTGTAAGTTGCTCTTCTACACTGGTTATTTGAATAGCCTCAAGGGTTTAAGCTTTAGATGCCCACAAAGGGAAATAGAGAATAGTTAACAAAGTAAATACCAGTATGTTATCAGAAATCTGATTTTTCCATGTTCCCCAAGTAGTTTTCTTCCTCTTCATTTTTTCTTCCTTCCTTCGTCACTCTGTGTCTCCCTCCCTCCTCTTTCTTTTATTTTTCTTTTTTTCCTTTTCTCTTCTCTTCTCTCTCTTTTTTTCTTCCTAATTCAGTTTCTAAGCAGAAATGCTTTTCACACTTCCGTGTGTGTATGTGTGTGTGTGTGTAATTAAGAATGGATAGGAATTACCATTAAGTTTTTAGTTGCAAATCCTCCCCTCCCTAGTCCTAATTCTTTGCAGGGGAAGACAATTAAACCCATGTAATGCTTGTTTGTTCCATTGCATTACTGAGTATGGAGACAGTACTGAAAAGAAAAAATTACCTTTTAGCAAATCTCACAGCATGCAGAGCTTTCCTCATGTTTGCACTGTCTGAAGTTTAGCATGATCTTAATTAGTATAAAAGTTTTGATCATTCAAAGAATAAAAACATATGCATTAAATAAGCATAAAGAAAATGTTGAAAGACGAATGCGTAATGCAAAGCATTATGCTGCTCTGTTACTGCCTTAAAAGTACACACACATTAATATGCACATAACCAGAGCTTTGGCTTAGCAGTTCTTAACAGTTTCCCAATAAAGAACAGATGGAAACAAATGCCATTTTTGTATAAGTTTAATATATTTTCAAATTTTAGTTGCCTGGTTTTTTAATCTTTCAAACTTATTTCTTAATCTTTGCCTTAAACATTGCATTGTTAAGATAAATAAATTAAGAAAATGCTATTTTATAACTAGCATGAAATTTAAAATATGACTCTTCTAAAAGTTAATTACTGATCTTGCTTTTCAAAGAGAACCAGTCAGATTAGAATTTGTCTTTTACTTCTGTTCTAGATCTTCTTTCCAATTTTCTTAGTTCTATTAACATTATATTGGTTTTGTCAGTCATTCAGGTTCAACTTCTTAGAATCAACATCTTCTGAATTATCAAACACTGCCTTTTTTTTTCAAATACTGCACCTCTGACATCCATTTAGTCTCCATCTGCATTTCTAAAACCCTGTTCATTGCACACTGTTCTGTTCAAATATCATTAATTGGATTCTACACAATATAATTAATTCCAAAACACTCAACCCAACAGACATGTATTGAGTGCCTAAAATATGTTACGTACTATACTATACACAAAGAGATTACAGTCTTCTGAGTGAAACACGTGTAAACAATTACTCCAACATTTGTTCAGTGAAACTGTAGAATTCTGTGCAAATGGCAGTCCAGGGAGTGATGTAGAGGAGGGGGACAGAGAAAATTTCACAGGATGGATGACAACTAAACTGAATTTTAAAGATCACAGGAAGGTCTCCAAACAGATAAAGTAGAAATGTGCATAGATGAAAAAGGTTCAAGGCCCAGAAAAAACCTAAAACTGAAGACAGGTGTATCACTTAACAAGATTTTTGTCTGAAGACAACATAATAATTATGATTATTTAAATAAATAGGGATATCCCCACCCCTACTCAAGGAGTAAAGAAATAGTTGCTAATGTTGATTCCATCCCGCACATTGAATTCAGGTTGAATGTAGCAAACTGAAAGCTGCAGTGCAAATCTTAGTGACATTGGCTGAGAGCTGTGGAAAAGAAATTTGCAAAACCAATATGGCAGTCTGAATACAATATAAAAACCAATGGAGCCAGAACTAGCTCTCAAAGCGGGGGAGAGGGGGTGTCAAATTAGGAATCTTAGAGCCAGAATAGTTCTTGCAAGAGAAACCTATTTGCATAAGTCAATTGAAGCTGGAAATACATTCTGCATCAGGCTCTTACGTTTCAGCCTACGTGATAAATGAGGATGTCTCAAATGACTAGTAAGATCCAACCATCAGGCACATTGTGGGAGCACTAAAAGATCTGAAGCTAATTGATCATATTATATTTTAGAATCATGATATTTAAAGCACAAAGATTGGTTTGCAAAATGGTATCCAGGAAAACAAATCATTTCAGAACCCATATAATGGTTCATGTAAGCCATTTCACTGATCCCTCCAACTGATTCTCTTTTAACCTCTTCAAAGAATATTACTATGCTTCTTCCTCTATTGTAGTACTCATAACGTTGTACCATGTAGGAATTACGTCTTCATTACCTTTTTTGTTTTATAAATTTATTTATTTATTTATTTACTTACTTACTTACTTATTTACTTATTTATTTATTCACTACTCTGCCATTACTGTGTGCCAATCCCTGTTGTATGTGCTAGGGAGATAAAAACAAACGAGTCTTTCTCTGTGTCTGTTAATGTGCTTGCATTCTAGTGAAAGAGAGAGAATTTATAAATAAACATACCATGTCAGGTTGCCATGTTATGTAAAGACAGTTCAAGGAGGTTAGGAACATAATGAATAATGGTGAAGCTATTTTGTATTAGGATAATAAGGGAAACCTTCACTGATAATCTGAGACCCTATGGAAGTGATGGGGGTATCATTCAGATGTATGGAGGAAGAGGAACTCATGCAGAGGATACAAATGCCACAGCATCTAAGCTGAAGCAATATGATGTTTTTAGTTAACCGAGAAGCCAGAATAATTGGCCCATAATGAGTAATGGACAAGTAGCAAGGTATGATATCAGAGAATCAGTTACGAGCGAAATTGTAGAAACTTGTAGGCCTTGATAAGGATGTTGTCAGTGAGCTTGGAAACCATGTGATAATATTCAGGAGGAAGGTGACATGATTAGATTTAGGTTATAAGATCACACTGGCTGCTGTGTGGAAGATAATGTGTAGGGGGACAAGCATGAAAGCAAGGAGAACAATTAGGAGGACACTGCCATCAACAGAGAGAGAAATGGTGGGATTCTGGATATATTTTGAAAAATATAGGTAAAAGATTGATGAAAAAATAGATATGGAGTGAGAACAAAATAAGTAAGTCAAGAATAACATAAAAATTATGCCTGAGCAACTGAAGGAATGGAATTTCCATTAACTTCATGGGAAAGATGGTCAAAGGAAGATTGGTAAAATTAGGAATTGTTTTGCTTATAATTATTTTGCAATATCTAATAAATATCCATAATGTTTGATGTCAAACGGTTTTCTTCCATCTCAGATATTGTAGTTTATTCTTTAAAAGTTTCTGCTTAACATCCTCAGATGTTACTCTAGCTTCTTAAACATATGAAACAGTTATAATTATTTTAATGTGCTTGCCTACTAATTCTGTCAAGTGTGCTATTTTTAATTGACTGATTTTTATTTTTATTCAATTTTGTATTTTCCTGCTTCTTTATGCCTTGTAATTTTTTGTTAGATGTCTGATATTGTGGATTTTACTTTGTCAGTTGCTGTTTTTTGTATTCCCATGAATATTATTGAGTGTTGTGTTTGGGTGCAATTTAGTTATTTGGAAATAGTTTGACTTTCTTTGGATCTTGCTTTTGTTAGTATCAAAGCATTGTTTCATCTCAGGTAAATTTTTTCCTACAATAAAGGAAGACCCTTCTTGATACATACCTGATGCCTTGTGAATTACAAAATTTTCACTCTTAGTCTTGGGAATAGTCACTCAGGTAGTTTCCTCACAAATATATACTTATCAGTCAGACTCAACCAGAAATACCAAAGGAGACTCTCTTTAGATCTCCAATTTTTTTTTTTTTTTTTTTTGCTCAGTTTTCTCCTCTCTGAGACTCTGTTATGAACTCAAGCCACCTTGCCCTCCTCACACACACTGCTTTGCCTCCTTCACTCAGGGAGCTTTCCCTCACTGCTCTGTAGTCTGCCAGCTTTCCCTAGACTGTAAGTAGGGCAATTTTAGGGCTCACCTTGTTTGTGTCCCATTTCTCAGTGATCATTATCTTTTGTTGTCCAATGCTAAAAACATTGTTTGATATAATTGGTCCCTTTTCTTAGTTGTTTTAGGCTGGTGGCTCAATACAGCCCTTTTACAACATCTTGATTGGAAGTAGAAGTCCATTCTGCCTATAATTCTCTTTATCTTGGCTTTTAAAATCAGCATTATTAAGGTAAATATATGAACCAATTACAGAACATATTTTACATTTACAGCTCAATGAGTTTTGACAAATGCATGCACATGTAAGCATTACCAAAATCAACATGCAAACTGTTTTCATCACTCACAGATATTCTCATTCCTTATTGAGTTAATCATCCCTCCAACCCAACCACATGCAACCAGTCATCTGCTATCTATAGTATAGATTATTTTGTATAGTCTGGAATTTCATATGAATGGAATTATAGTATATACTCTTGTATCCTGATCCTTTCACTCAGCACAATGGTATTAACATTTATCCTGCTATATATCAATAATTCATTTTTTTATTGCTGAGTATCATTGCACTGAATGACTCTAACAATTGTTGATAAACATTTGGGTATTTCCAGTTTAAGGAAAAATGCTATTATGAATATTTGTACATGGATCTTTGTATGATTATTTTATGCTAAGTTTACCCCTTCATAGTTTTAATTCAGGAACGAATTATCCTGTTACCACTATAATTTGGAACACTTTTTAATACCTTTAAATGTTTTTCTTTTTGTCTTGGTACAGAATCTACAATTATCACTGATAGAGTTTTTGTAACCACTTCACTGATTATCATTAATAGAAGTTCCTCAGTTCTAATTCCTATGTGTAATTTAAACTAGATTGAATTGTAACATCAAACTGCACCTCTTTTCTCTCATTTTAGGCACCAGGGAGTTTTTCTTTTTTTCTTTTTCTGAAACGTCAGTCAAAATATTGAAAACAAACTAACAAGATCTACCAACAAATATTTTCTATAAATGCTACCTTTTATTTCTCATATTCTTATGAGAAAGATTGCTTAGAATTTGGGGCATTTTTACTATGACTTCTTAAAAAATGTATATATTTCTTACAAAAACACTTTAATGCCCACAAATTCAAGAACTATTTTATTCACTGCTGTATTTCTCATTGCCTAGCATAAAGCCTAGCACATACAGAGAAATCAATGTGTAAGTAATGAACAGCTAAATTTAAAAAATAGAGAATTATCAAAACATCATGTTAAAAAGTGGCATTAACCATACTTCACATGTCACAACATGCTTCCTTAGTAATATATCCATGGTCTCTTAAAGTAGAAGTATGGTTTTTAGTCCTGCTATCTTAAATAATCTGTTTGCTTAGTTAATATTGTATTCAAGTTCTCTCTCACCTTCTCAGAGTCCATCATGCTATAAATTTACCCCCAGTATGGTTTTACATACCAAATCTTCCACAGAACAGGCAGGATTGTATTTTGCTCTTGATGAAAAACACAGGGTACAGATCACCAAAAGGGAAAATTACAAAAGGAAAGTAAGAGAAATATAGCTAGAGCCAGGAGTGCCCCCTGTAACCGTGACTGCGACTAACCCTCCACTGCTGGCCTCTGCCACTCTTTCTTATACGTGATCATTCCATTCTTTGTAAAGGAATATAACCTGACTGATCATATTCAGGGAATGGTGGTTGAGTTTTCTTCTTTAAATTGCAGAAGTGAAAAAGGCATTTTGCTGTGGTTGTTGGTGAGTTTGGAAGAGGAGATTGGGAAGAGAAGGGGAATGGTTTGGAGAGAGGAATACTGTTATCTTCTAGGTTGCAGGGAAGAAGAATTTACAAATAAGTGATCATGAATTTTAAGAAACATTAATTAATAAACTGTTGAAGAGAACTGTTTTTATAAAAATCATGAATTCACTATGAACTGTGTTAGTCTCATTTTTTAAAATCACATGTTAGTATTAAATTATGTTTTCTGGCTTAAGAAAAATCCCTGCAGGCAATCAGGCACATAATATAATCCTATTTGTAAGGAAACATTAAATATATCACACTTCACATATCGTGAAAAAATTATTAAATGATCTTAATCCTCATCTTACCCAAATTAACAGTGTGAATACATAAAAGAGAAGTAGTGTGTGCAGTTATGTTTTCCACTTGATTTATAACTACTTTACAGTCGACTGAGTGTTTAATGTTTTCTTTAGGTCATGTACTCTGTATGCAAAATTTGGAGACTTTGATGTTTTAGTGCATTTAAAATGAAATCAACTCCCACTGTGACTAATTTTGAAAACAAAGCCAAAAGAAAATGTTCACTTATTTTTGTGAAAATCCACTTTGGCCATTCTCTCAAGCAAGTTATGTGATATATGTAATAACAAAAACCCTGCCAATTGTGAGAGGTGCAAACAGTTACTTTCTACCAAAGATGGCTTTAAAAATTACCACTGGCTTAGCCCAGGCTGTAAGGATGCTCTTTCAGAGAATTCAAAGAATGATTTTGAAAGAAGTGCATTTATCTATACATTATAATTTAGAGCTGATACTCCAAGCAAAAGAAAAAAGCTAAAGATAATATAATCAAAATTAATAAATTACTCTAATTTATAGGTTGGGCAACCGTTTCATTATTCACTGACTTCTTGGATGAATGAATTTTGCAGGGGTCGTTTATACTAAATATAATAAATTGCCATATGTTATGTTATAAAGAGCACTTGGATTTTTACAAATTATCAGATAGTAGACATATATTGTTGTGGAATACTTTTGAATTTCTTCAGATAATATCTAAATTGAAAATACTTACCCCTGCCCAAAATAGATTCCTTGGGTCATTAGCTATTCTTATTTGTGTGATCAGCTAGCTAGCTGTTGAATCATAAACGTTATGTTTATATACAAATTATTTTCAATGTAAATTATGCATTTTATTTATCTAATGTCTTATGGATTAAGTTATGAATGTTTTGTTATTTTTGTTGATTTTTATATACTATTTTAATTGACTTTCCAAATAGGCCTGTGAGTTTTACAGAAAATAAAATTATTCATATTCTGCTAAGGTAAAAACAGAGTCTTAGAAAGATTAAGTGGCATTTAAAATTAAAGTACAAATAATTGTCTAGGATAATGCTGTTCAATAGATACATAATGCAAGCCAAAATGGGAGGCATGTGTGCAATTTTAAAATTACTCGTAGTCACATTAAAAGTAAAAAGGAACAGGTGAAATTAATTTTAATGATATTTTCTGCAAAATATCCAATATTTTATTTAACCATAGCTATGAAGATATTTCACATTCATTCTTCTTACTAAATTTTCAAAATCTGATGGGTTTTGTACATAAAACGCATCTCAATTCAGAATAGTCACATTGTACATGCTCAATAAGTAATGCGCGACTACTAGTGCCTACCATATTGGACAGCACATATCTAATGTTTCAGATTCTTAACCAATGTCTTTTCCTCTACACAACAAAATTCCTCTTTTCTTTTTATACTCGAAATCCATGCAGTCATCTTCACTATCTCTTGATTCTCTCAAGCTCCACATCTACAACCTTAATTCATGCACCATCATCCATACCCAGATTACTGCAGTAAGCTCCCCAATGGAATACTTCCTTCCTCCATCACCCCATCGAATTTTATTCTGATGCCTCATGACCTTCTTTATTAGTGTATGTGATTATATCACTCTCTGGTTTATAGGACACCTCCCCACACCATTTTGTCACGATATGAGATAGAGCCCAAGCTTATGTGGTTAAAAAATGTCCTCTAGGTAATTTTATGTGCTACTTGTTAAATTACAAGAGTAAATACTATTTCCTCTCCATGGCCATAGACTGTGTTAAGTGCCATTATTCTGATCCATCTCAATACTTTATACTTTCCCAATCAGTATGGGTTTGTGACAGCTGGGACTGGCCCTACAACTAAGTGCAAGCTTTGTCACATAATGATATATATATTTGGTAACAAATATATGTTTAAAAATATAATAGTATATTTCATCTACCAAAATTAATTTCAGTCAGTTTATAGTGAAAGAGCTGATAAAGCCTCCGTGTTTGTTTCTGAATTGTTTGATGGTTTTTCCAGCAAAAACAGTTTTCTTCTTCAAAAGAGTTATTGTATTAGACCCAGGAAATTGAAATTGCCCAAATCTGAACTTGACTTCATAATTTCTGTTACTTTTGAAGTATGACATTTAGACAAAATAGATCAAACAACTTGTCTATGTTTTTACAATTAAATACAGAAAATGAGATTGCTAGGAAAAAAGTCAGAGATCTATTATATGTTGAATAATCACTGTTCATGTATTGCAAATTATTCATGATGTGACTAAAATTTTTTATTCCTCAATTTGTATTCTAAAACAGAAATATATACCTACTGGCTACATCTTTATGTGATAAAGGGATTTCCAACTCACTGCTCCTGGGAAACATATACATTTATTTAGATTACCCTTTGGTAAAAATAAAAAGCCTATTTTATCACCTAAGAAAAATACATGTTTAAAAACACTTAAGTTTTCAGCTATGATCAAAGTTAAAGTAAATAAACTATTTCTCTGGAGGCATGAA
Source organism: Vicugna pacos (assembly GCF_048564905.1). Lineage (NCBI taxonomy): Eukaryota > Metazoa > Chordata > Mammalia > Artiodactyla > Camelidae > Vicugna > Vicugna pacos. Next base: position 32,332,945 of record NC_132988.1, read on the forward strand.
ACTGTATCTTCAAACTGCATAAAAATGAGAGCAACTTAAGGGATTTTTTTCAATAAGAAAGAACCCAGTAATAGGATAAAAATGGAAATGGATTTTATACATACCTCCCAAGGCTTATATTTGGTAAGACTTTATAAGGAATTTAGTAAGATGAAATGAAACAGTAAGATCAAAGCATGCACACACACAAACGGATTTCCTGCTATGAAGCATATAAATCGGAATGACGTAGCTAATGAAAAATCCCATTTCTTAGATTCTTTAGACTGTGCCTAGAGAAGACAAATTTAATATTTGATTGGATTCATATCAAATAATTCAAGCCTTTTCTCCAAACTAGGCAAAGCACTTATTTTAAGTCATCTTTAAAAAGTGTCCCTGAATATTCTTCTTTTCACAGAATTTATTGAAATTGTGTAAACGTGCCCTTGAGCGTTAGGAGCCGCAGACGTTATTTGCTCAGTGAGATTGAGGTCATCCGCACTCTATTCTCTGATGATTGTGCTTCTGCAGCATTGGCTTTTAAATTCCTCAAACACACCGAAGAGATTCTTATCTTAGGGGCTTTAACTGTGCTGGCCCTACTGTCTATCACAGACTTCCTTCTGTTCCTTACAGCTTGACTGCATCTTATTTTTAGATTTCGGCTTAAATATTACTTCTCTGGAAAGTCCTTCATTTGCCATCTAGACTAAAGTAGGTCTCCATGATTTCTATCTTAGTAGTTTGTTGCCTTCTGCAGCTTTTTCGTTCGCGATTGATTTCTTTTTGTTTGGTTACTTGCTTATTTGTTCTTGCCTCTCTCCTCATCTATATTATCACCTTGTATGAGGGAAAGCAGCATGTCTGTTCATTAGTCATTTCACATTAGTGCATAGGACAGTGTCTGTCACAGTCAGTGCCTGATAAATGTTTGTTGTCTGATATGAATGTCACAGTATTGTTCATTTAATGTTAATTACATACTTTTTAATCTCTGTTAAGGTTAGTTTTAAAAAAGGGTTTATAATTTCACTTTAATACTGTGAGAAGAGGACTATTTTTTACAAGTTCAGTGATTCAGATAAAGATTTTAATTGCAGTGGAGCTTAAATGTTAGTATTAGTGCAAATTTACCAAAGTAACCTAAAGAAATACTCAGATACAGCAAAAGTAATCTGCATGAGAATAATTAGAGCACCCATGACATTAGACTTGTTCAAAGTGACAAGAAAATAGAAACTAAAATTTTTCTGTTTTCATTATATAGTTTTAAAAAACAAGCATTTAGGAAAATGAGACATTGGAGATACTAAAAATAGCTAATACAAAAAAGATAGTGTATAAGATTTTTAAAAATTCACACCAAAATTAAATGTAAAATGGTACATTCCTCTATTTTAAATAGGCCAGTCCTGTGATTACTTATGATGACTAAATTACTTAATTATGTAAATTAACAATGTGGCTTATGTGTACTGGAACATTATGACATCTCCTAACTAGCTTTCCTTCTTCTATGTTTAACTCCGTACGGTCTATTCTTTGTATAACAGTCAGAGTAAGCTTTTCAAAACATGAGTCAGATCACATGTCTGTAATTCAGGCTTGTGTCCCATATGGTCATGGTCACAGCTGCTCACATCTACCCTTGTAGTGTGAAAGCAGCCATAGAAAATACACAAATGGATGGAATTGGATATATTCCAATGAAATTTTGTTTAGAAAAACAGGCACCAGGTTGGATTTAACCTTTAAGGTCATAGTTTATCATTCCTGGTCTACAAAGTCTCACTTCTTCTGACCCCTACTCTACCCCAAATCCACCTACCACTCCTGTTGTTCTCATTCACTCTACTCTGGCCACTCTGGACTTCTTGCCATTCCTTCCATCTTAGGGCCTTTGTAGTTGCTGGTCATTTTGTCTTGGATGCTGCTCCTATAGATCTCCAAAGGGATTGTTCCTTATTTCTTAAAGACACTGCTCAAATGTCATCTCCATCAAGAGGCTTCTCTTAGATAAAATGAGGATAAAATGATACCCTGTCAAGCACTTCCATCTACCAGACTCTCTCTATGTGTATTAATTTTTCTTAAAAATTTGGTTATTTTCTCTCTTCTTTTAAGAAGGTAAGTGTTATGACAGCAGAGTATTTATCTAAGTGTTTTCCTGCTATAGCATCAGTGCCCAGAATAGTGTTTGACACATAATAGTAATTCAATAAATAGTTGCTGAATATTTTGAATTAACTTCTTTTTTTTAATGTCCCTTATATGTATTTGCTTAAAATATAATCTTTATCCCTAAATCTCATATTAGTAAGAATTTGGCTTATTTTTTTCCTTTGATTTAACATCAGTATTTATTTTTGTGGTTTATAGAAGCTTGAGAACATTTAGTTATCAGAGACCCTTACTTCCACCCTAATGTCTTCCTTGTTGATTCTCCTTTCTTCCACAATTCATAAGATAACACCTCTGCTTTAGGAGTATAGTCAATCATTGGAAATAGACGGACGATAAATGAATAAGCAAATAAACAAACAGCATGCAGATGATGATGAGTATTTTTAATAAGTATGAGGTAACAGGGAATGGCAGTAGGTGGTCATGGAAGGGCTCTCTGATAAGGTTATATTTGAGCACAGTCCTGAAGGAGTGGAAGAACGTGACAGGCACAAGAAAGGGCAAAGGAGTGCAAGGCCACAAAGTATAAAAAGACTTGGTGTGCTCAAGAAAGAACAGTTTTATGGTTTGAATTCTGTCCCCACCCCACCAAAAAAATATATTAAAGTCCTAAGCTCCTGTACTTCAGATTGTAACTTTATTTGAAAATAGAATCAATGCAGATGTACTTAGTTAAGTCAGGATGAAAACATAATGCAGTGGGGTGGGTCCCTAATCCAATATGACTGGTGACCTTGTAAAAAGAGGGAAGATGATGTGAAGACAGACACACAGGGAGAAGATGGCCATGTGAAGGTGGAGGCAGAGACTAGAGTTACACTACCACAAGCCAAAGAACACCTGGGCCACCGGAAGCTAAGGAGCAAAGGAGGATTCTTCCTCTGTAGGTTTCAGAGGGAGCATAGCACTGAAGATACCTTGATTTTGGACCTCTAGCCTCCAGAACTGTGAGATAAGAAATTTCTGTTGCTTTAAGCCACCTCATTTGAGATATTTTGTTACTGCCACCTTAGGAAACTAATACAAGCAGATGGGCTGACATATCTGCAGAGGAGTAAGTGAATGGAAAATACTTTGGAAATGTTATTTATAAGTACAGTTTTGTAGGTGACTTAAATTCGGAGTGAAAATTATTTGTATTGTTAAGAACATATTATTCTGTTTTGTAAACTGCTGAATGTGATGGCAAAGAAGGAATTCAGATAACCATGCTAATAGAAGTTGAGTATAGAGATAATACTTAAGATTTTTTCCCTCTGAGTGTTAAATGCAAAGGAAACCAAAACAGCAGACATGTGGAGAGACCCACCACGTGGAGAGAACATTCTAGGACTCACATTCTGGGTAGACATTTCAACATCTAGAACGCATGATAAAGTCTTCTGAGTAACAACAGGGCTCATTGGAAAATTACATAAAAAATAATAAAGTGTTATGTATTTGATAAATAGAAATAGGAAGAAAACCAAGGAAGAACGCAAAAGTAGCACCTTTTATCACTGGAGCATTCTCATTTAAAATTTAAACATACGTACTAGTAAAATTCTTCACTTCTAGCCAAACTTCTTGAAACAACTTATAGTCTCTATGTAGTAGTCAGGGTTCTTCAGAGACAGAACCAATATGTAAAGAGATTTATTATAAGAAGTTGGCTCACATGATTATGGATGTTGAGAAATCCCCAAATGGGCAACTAGTAGGACCCAGTAGTTAAAGTCTCAGACCTTCTGACTAGTCAGGTCTGATACCCAAGAGAGCTGATGGTATGCATTTTAGTCTGAAGGCAGGCAAGCTTGAGACCCCAAAACAGCCAGTGTTTCAGTTGGAGTCTGAAAGCCAGAAAATAGCAATATTTCTGCTCATGCAGACAGGCCAGAGAAGTTCCTTCTTACTCAGCCTTTTTGTTCTATTCAGATCTTCAGTTGATTAGAAGAAGACCACACATCAGGGATGGCAATCTGCTTTACTCAGTTTACTGATCCAAATGTTAATCTATGTCATCAAGAAACACCCTCACAGACACCTAGAATAAAGTAATGTTTGATTAGTTATCTGGGTGCCCATAGCCCTGTCAAGGTGGCACATAAAATTAACCATCACGTACCTTTGTTTTTATTCTTTTTTTATTTAAATTAATTTGTTTTCAATTTTCAATTTCTTACTCAACGCATCCTAGCCCAGCTTCTTTGTTATGATTCCACTGAAATGACTTCTCCCATAATAAGCATTTAGTATTAGAGCTAAACAAACTGTCAGTCATTTTTCTATTCTCTTACTTAATATCTCTGTATTATCTGACTTTGAGACCATTCTTTCCTTCTTAAAATGTTATCTTTTTCTGTCTTCTGTGGCTCCTTATTTCCATGACTTTTCTCTCATCTGTCCATCTTTTCTCTTTTTCTTAGTCTTCTCTCCTCATGTCTTTTCTTCTGTCCAAATTCAAAATGATTTGTATTCCCAAGTATTTTCCCTTGTTCCACTCCTTTCTCATTGTTATTCATCACATTTTTATTCATGACATTGTTATTCATGAATATGTTATTCATGACTATGACTTCTAATGCCCTTTGACTCAATTTCTTTCATTAAGGGCACTATGTTAAGTCCTAGATTTACCTTAAACACAATGCATATAAAATTAAACTAAAAGATGCTGGGATAGAGTCTGAAAGGAAGAAATTTATGAGGTGTGCTCTAGGTATCAGCAATTGTAAGGGTAAAGGAAGTATGAATGACAGAAGTTGTGACACAGTCTTAGGAAAAGCCTTAGTTGACTTCACAGCAAGTTCTGGAGCTGGCATGGTTCTAGGCCAAGAGCAAGGAATTAGGGCACATATACGCTGAGTCATAGGAAGAGGATATGACTGGGCAAGATGGCTCTCTTCAGACCAGGACAGTCTTTGGAGTGGATCTTGATTATAATTTGTCAGTTGGCAACTTGTCAACCACTGAACTTGTCAACCATCTCCTGAAGGGGATGGGAGTGGTCTGGACAAGATGGTGCACAAACTGGTCTCTCTCTAAGGCAATCTATACCTCACTTAATAGTAATATCATGATACCAAGAGATACATAGAAGAAAGTTTTCCCTTCCTCCAACTTTTCCCTCTCCTTCCAATTGGAAATAAAATTGCTTCAACTTTACCCATCAGAATTTACTTGAGAAAATTTCTCTCTACTGTATAAATTCCTCTCATATATCTGTCCCACTGAGAATCCTCTTGCCAAGACCTTCAAACCTTCATCGGGATCATAGTTTCATTGTGTTTGGATCTTTTGATTTTCTAATTGGTCTATCCTCCACGTTGCTGCTAACAATTATTGAAATATATAGGAAAGAGTTTATCTTTCGTAAATACAGTATATAATGATGTTTCTGTTCATACACTACAGACACACATTTACATACTTGCTTTAACAAACACAATATTTACATTATATTTGAGGAAAACTTTGCAGTAATAAGCAAGATGTATGGTAGACATCTGTTAATTTTTCTAGTTAGCTGGTGTTTATATCTCTTACGAAAATAATAGAGGAAACAACAGACACCAAATAATTCCAGTATTTTACCCTCATGAAAAATATAAAATACCTTTAAACTAGAGACTTACAAAATAATAACACTAATTCACATATACACCTGTGAAAGGGTATATATATAATTACTGTTATCTCTCAGCTTGAAAATGTCATTTAGTATAAAAATGTTCTTTTGAATGCCTTGTGTAAATTTGTTATAGGCCATCTTTTAATTTAAATTGTTTTTGTTTCTGTTTTATTAATTCTGCTATTCAACATGATCAAGAATATGTTGTAAGTAAATTTCATTAAAAGCATTTACAGTTTTTATTTGAATTTACTTTGCCAAGTCTGTGTTTCAAAAAATTAATTCTTACTTTGACTTAAGATATCATTCAACCAAAATATATTGTTTGGCTTATGTATTTATAAAATTTATGAAAAGGAAAGAAAACAGTTAATTAGAAAAATTAACTATGAGAACTGCATGTATACAGGGTTTTTTTTCCTGAAAGATTGGCTAAATACTCATTTTTTGTTTTAAATTTAAAAAAAAACTTTCACAGATACAATATAATATATATTATATACCATAATTATTTTTTATAGTATAAATTTGTGATATGACAATTTGACCTATTTGAATAGGAAAAAATGTATAGAATAAGAAATTTATTTTAAAAACTGAAAATTAAGAAAGAAGAAACTTGAGCCTTCCATTACCTACATTTTTGACTTTCCTTGGAGTTGATGTATGTGGTGGGAATAGAAAGTCATACAAATAGAGTAGGCCAATTAATCAGCCAGAATAAACAAACCCACACACACAAAAATACTCTTTTTCACAGAAACACATTGACAATTATTATTGGATTATAATCTCTATAATTTACTGATCACACAGATGTATAGTTATAATTTTACGCAGGGGTTCAAAATATTTAAACAATCCCTCCAGGTAAAATTATTAAAGAAGGATAATATATAATATCTAATATTTATTTTGAGCTTTAGTAATGTATGAATTTTTAAGTTGTAAATATTAGTAACTGAAAGGTCAAAACTTGTGAATACATAATCTATATAGATAAATATATTGCAGTGGGTCATTTTTAAATGTTACTGTACACCTTTTTGCTGTTTAAGAAATGGATTTTAAACAATCTTACATGGAAGACTTGTTGATATGTTGTTAGTCTATAATTTTTGCATGAGAATTGGATAGCTAGTCTGGTGAAACAAAGATGAAGAACTCCAGAATCTCTGTGTGAAAAATATGTTCATACACACATACATACATACATATATACATATAAATAAATAGTACTCCATCGTGTGAAAATTGCCCACAAGTAAATAAAAACACATATGTTATTTTCGATCCATAAAATTAGAGGAAGAAATGCCAGTAGACACGAAATCATGTTTGAAAGACAAGTATTGCCTAAGATTTTACAAGGATTAAAAATAAAAACAAAAATTAAAAAAAAGTCCAGACAGGAAAGGGAGTGGGTTGTCTGAAGTGACATAGCTGTCTGCTGAGACGTTGCAAGTTTCTCATTATCGCACACTCTACAACAGCCAAAATATGCATCTCAACATGAAAATCACACAGCCTTCTAAATACAGATGAAAAGCAGTTTCTCACTCCAAAATTGTGCCTTTGGAAAGGTACCTATAAAACTATCTGAGTTCTGGAAATAGAGTGTGTCTTTACTGTTGATTCAGGCTCCACTTTATTTTGCCGAGGTCAGATTTTTTTTAAGAAGGCATAAACAGAAACATTGAGATCATGAAACTTGAGGATTTGTAACTTTGAGGAAAACAGTACAAGAAAGAGAATCCTGTTAGTAAATTAACATCAGTTCTAATAAAATATGTATTGAGCACTTAAATACTACATAATTTTAGAAGTTATCTTAGAACCTATTTTGCTTCCTTCTCTGGTGATTAATTCCTTGGAAGTACTACAGCCAGAGTCTTTCCCTTGGAAAGGAAAAGTTTATACATGCATACTTTCTACCCTTCCATTCTCATGGTTCCAGCTTTGTGATGATAAAATTTTCTCAGCCACATAGTTAATGAAATCTCCTTTCTGAAATTGAAATTACACTCCTCTTCCCCCAATCGTACTTATTTATCCTGTTGATGTAAGTGATTATCAACCCTAAAAGTTTGCTTCAGTATGTGCTGATTGTGTGGATAGACAATGAATGGACAACAGGAATTAAAGAGTGAGGAGTTTTGAAGAGAAAGGATAAAGAAAAGGGAAGGAGGGAAAAAGGTGAAGAATATTTGCCTTTGTATAGCGAATTTCAACTTACTTAAGACTCTTTCCCTCTAGACTACTCTTCATTTTTATTTTAGGTGCTAGTTATTACCAGCATCCTGGTAACCCAGTAATGTTGCAGTTTCAAGAAATATTCTTTAAAATGCTGAATATGTCTTGAATTAGTAAATAAAACCAAATGCTATGAATGTGTAGCTGATTGTCATGTAATTTGGGTAACACTGAATTCAAATCTGATGACATGTCCACGTACCATCAAAATCTGTTATGATTAGCCTAAATATTGCTAGTTTTAATCTCATTTCATGCCCATAAGACTATAAAGATGATCATACCTTATAAATATAATTCATTTACTCTTTTAATGTCCTAATTAAATAATAAAAATAACCCAAACTCAGTAGATTTACATTAGGAAATAGGAGAAAATATTGAAAACTCTGCAGCAATAACAGTGCATCTTTTTAAAAAAGTTTTATTGAGATATAATTTAAGTACCGTAGTATCCACCCACTTAGCTGAACACTTCAATGTCTTTTAGTATAGTTACAGAGCTATACAACCAGGACCATAATCTAGTATTAGAACGTTTTCCTCACTGCACAGAGAAATCTCATACCCATAAGCTGTCACTCCCCATTTTCACCCCCACCCCAACCCCAGGCAAGTACTAATCTACTTTCTGTCTCTATAGATTTGTCTATTCTGGACATTCCTCATAAATGAGATATATAACAGGCAGTTTTCTATCACATGCTTCTTTCACTTAGCATAATTTTTTTAAAAGTTTATCCATGTTTGAGAATGTATCTTCACTACATCCCTTATTATTATTGAATTATATTCTGCACATTTTGTTATTTACTTTTGGGTTATTTCTACATTGGGGCTGTCATACATAATGCTGAATAGCGGTGTATCTTGAAGAATGAAACAGTAGTACATTTGTAAACTTGTCATATGTTGCTGATTCTAGAGCAGAAACTTGTTTCCCCTGTTACAAAGATACAGATCATGGCTTTTTAAAGATATAGTTTAACTTCCATCCGGTAGCATCCATCTGGTTTCTCATTTTGTGAAGTATATTGAACATCATGTCATTCTTCAAATACTTTTTAGTTTTTGACCAAGTATTTTGTGATATACTAAACACCTGAGACTATTTTTAAAGGGTAGGATCTAATATTTTTCTGAATCCTAGATTTCATTAGTATAGTGTCAAGGTATAATTTCAAAAAGTTAAATACAATCTCACACAAATATAAATATAGCATGTATCAAAATTTTACTAAACTCATGAATGAGGGGATAATAAAATAGTAAACGAGGTTCCAAGGACATTTTAGAAACTAAGAATTTATAGGTATTAAAAAAAAATAAGATTCTGTCAGATACTAAACTAGGTAAGGGCGATAAAATCATAACCTTTGGATTATCTTTTGTCCTATATAATAGGATAATTATATGTATATCCTCCTGAGTAACAGAAATATTCAGGTTAACGTATAAGAACTGTATGATATCTTGACTTTAATCAACATGTAAATACGAAGTCAAACATAAGTAAATTTTCCTAGAGAATAAAATAATTCATGAAAATGCCTTTGTGTGACATTGAAGAAGCATCCTGACACTCTCCTTATCCCTTACCATTTTTTCTGACTTTTGGGTATTTTTCCTCAATAATATAGTGCTGCAAGAAATAGGTAGGTATTAAGTAAATTAAGAGCTTTGTTACCTTTAAAAACATTGTTAATTTTTGTGTTGTATTTTTATATTGTTTGATAATCTTTGAAATAGTAATACCATATTACCCTGAAAAAACACAGATTTTATTTGCTAAGTTTCCATCACTTTTTCTAACTTTGCCTGATTTTTTTCCTTTTAATATTCAAATTTAACATATATATATATATATATTACTTGATCTCTCCATTTTATAGAGCTTTCTTTTTTCTCTGTTTTTCTTTCTTTCTTTTTTCATTTCTTTCTTCTTTTGATACTTACTATTGTAGTAACATTGTTTTATAATGTTATGTAAGTTTCCTGTGTACAACGTTAGATTTCTGCTTCCATGTTTCCATCTGCCCTTTAGCCTGCTCACCACCAAAAGTGTCGTTTCTATTCATCACCATAGTTGATTCGTTTTATGCATTTCACCTCCCCCTCCTCTTCCCCTCTGGTAACCACTTCTCTGTTCTCTGGATGTATGTATTTGTTTTTATTTGTTTTTTTCATTAGTTTTTTTAAAATTCCACTTAAAAGTGAAGTCAAACAGTATTTGTCTTTCTCTGCCTTTTTTCACTTAGCATAATACTTTTTTCACTTAGCATAATATTTTTTTCACTGAGCATAATACTTTTTTCACTTAGCATAATACTCCATCCATGTTTTCACAAATGGCAAGGTTTCATCTTTGTTTTTTGTGGCTGACTAGTGCTTCACTGTGTGTGTGAGTGTGTGTGTGTATCCCATTTTTGTTATGCATTCACCTGTTGATGGGCACTTAGGTTGCTTCCATATCTTGGCTATTGTAAATAAGGTTGCTTTGAACATTGGGGTCCATGTATCTTTTCAAATTTTTTTTTCTTTGGATATATACTGAGCAGTCGAATTGTTAGGTCATATAGTAGTCCTATTTTTAGATTTTTGAGAAACTTCCATACTGTTTTCCATAATGGTTGCAACAGTTTACAGTCCAATGTAGTAGGCTTCCCTTTCTCCACATCCTCACCAAAATTGTTTATTTATAAAATTTTTGATGATAATCATTCTGACAGGTGTGAGGATATCTCACTATGGTTTTGATTTGCATTTTTCTAATAATTAGTAATGTTGAGCATCTTGTGCCTATTAGTCATCTGTATATCTTATTTGGAAAAACATCTAGTCAGATCCTCTGCCCATATTTTAATTGAGTTTTGTTGTTATTGACTTATATGAGTTCTTTATATATTTTGGACATCAGCACTTTATTGGATATATCATTTGCAAATATCTTCTCTTCAGGGCATTATCAAAAGTTTATCCTGTCACTAAGTAGCAGGAGAATGAGACAAAAATTAACATTAACATGTAAAAGGAAAACCCTAGGGTATTTACTAAAGCAATATGTGTGTGGTTACCTTCATATTTTTGCTGTGAAGAGTTATATGCAAAATTGGGAGATAATTTTAAGAATATTGATTTGGGAAATACACCTGGTGAATTAACAGTTTATAGTCATATGGAGTCACATGAAGTCACTTGATAGTGAGCAAGGCACCTTTATAGAGACACACTTCTCCACACAGCCTATGCTCTACAACTGATAGGAAATCCAAATACTGACCCTGATGCACAAATTAACAAGAATATAATCAATACCAGCAAGATCCATTGATTAACAAATTTTCTTTTTTAAAATTCAAAAAGAAATACCCAACTACATTTGAAAGGGGAAGTAAATTGAATTAGCCTCTTTAAACTCATCAGCCATTCTGACAATGACTTAAGATATATGGGACTTCATTAATTTGTCTACAATCTTTCTATAAGTGAGCCTGAAGAAAAAGCCAAATTCCTCATGAAAAGGCTACAAAAAGAAAAGCTTGGAGCAAAACATGTAATCTGCTCTCTCCTAGCAGCCAGACAAGTAGACACAGCCCAATTAGTCCCCAGAGAAATAAACATTATTTATATAGGGGCTGCTGAATTACTGTTAAGAATAGACAATAGAGCCCTGTGCTTAAACTTACATATGATTTTATGAAAAATTATATATTTAACATGGAGACACACTGTGTCAGAGAATTAAATAGAAGCTATAATTTTATTACTTTATTTTTTTACCCTTTTACAGTGGTTTTAGGGAATTATAATTTCCTCAGCTCCTTTTTTTCCCAAGAACTAATACATTTATATTAAGATTGAAAAAACATGTGAAAGGTTACATTTTTCTCCCTTTGGTGCCACCATTTTGTTGCTACTGGGGGACTATAGAAGAGGTGGCTACTACTGTTTCATTAAACCAGGATCTCTTGTGAAGTTCAGCTGCAGAACATGTGTTCTGCTTTTCTTTTGAAATGTACTCCATTAAAATCAGATTCCTTTGCCAGTCCAAAGTCATGAAAGTCTACATGGCTCTATTCAAAGTATCTGAATTCTGCCTCTGAGGCAAAGAATGTAAAAAGTGAAAAGGATGAAGCCACAACACAGCCATATTAAAGGATGCCAATTGCTATATGGCTGACTGAGATTCAAAAATTGGCACTAATTGTGAATATAGCTACATGGTGACAGCTCAAATAGGCTAGTTTCTGTTAAAGACTTAAAGGACTTTTTAGATATTTTTAATAGCTTCAAAATTGGAAGTGACATCTTTCACTCTGTTTAATCAGAGATTGAGATCTGATTGAGGGATTATTAAGATAATTTAAATTTTTGTTCCAACTATAGATAATCTTTATAATTTCCCAGCAGGAATAGGAAGAGCAAAAAAAACTCTCACCTCTAATCAAAAATTGTTTGGGTAGACTGCCCTAGGAGAACATCTTTGAGATGTATGTCAGATAATGTTCTGCCTATATTTTCTTCTAGGAGGTTTATTGTATCTTGTCTTATGTTTAAGTCTTTGATCCATTTTGAGTTTATTTTTATATATGGTGTAAGGGAGTGTTCTAGCTTCATTGTTTTACATGCTGCTGTCCAGTTTTCCCAACACCATTTGCTGAAGAGACTATCTTTATTCCATTGTATATTCTTGCCTCCTTTGTCGAAAATTAGTTGTATGATGAGGTATCACCTCACACCAGTCAGAATGGCAATTATTCAAAAGTCCACAAATGACAAATTCTGAAGAGGCTGTGGAGAAAAGGGAACCCTCCTACACTGCTGGTGGGAATGCAGTTTGGTGCAGCCACTGTGGAAAACAGTATGGAGATTCCTCAAAAGATAGGAATAGACTTACCATATGACCCAGGAATCCCGCTCCTGGGCATATATCCAGAAGGAACCCTACTTCAAAAAGACATCTGCACCCCAATGTTCATAGCAGCGCTATTTACAATAGCCAAGACATGGAAACAGCCTAAATGTCCATCAGCAAATGACTAGATGAAGAAGATGTGGTATATTTATACAATGGAATACTATTCAGCCATAAAAACCGACAACATAATGCCATTTGCAGCAATATGGATGTTCCTGGAGAATGTCATTCTAAGTGAAGTAAGCCAGAAGGAAAGAAAAATACCATATGAGATCACTCATATTTGGAATCTAAAAAAAAAAAAAAAGAACATAAATACATAACAGAAACAGACTCACAGACGTAGAATACAAACTTGTGGTTGCCAATGTGGGAGGGGGGAAGGGACAGAATGGGATTTCAAAACTTGTAGATACTGACAGGCATATGTAGAATAGATAAACAAGATTATACTGTATAGCACAGGGAAATATACACAATGTCTTGTGGTAGCTCACAGCAAAAAAAAAAAGTGACAATGAATATATGTACGTTCATGTATAACTGAAAAATTGTGCTCTACACTAGAATTTGACACAACATTGTAAAATGACTATAACTCAATAAAAAATACTTTAAAAATTGTTTGCAATTTAGAACAAATTTTTATTATAACATCTTGAAAATAAGAGATCCAAGATACTGGAAAATCATAGATGATATGAGAGAGCATCTGGACTACCTCGGAGAGAGATTACACAAGTAGAATAAAACTGAGTAATTTTTTTCAACTGTATGAAATATGTTTGGTCAGGAACATGTGGTGGTAGTGGAAAGATGTGGCAGGAAATAAAGAGAAAAGGTCAGCTGCTGCCAGATCACAGGCTATCTATTTTGCTTTCCTGAAAATTTTGGAATTATTTCTGGGAAGTCAGAAGAATTTTAAAGAGGGGAAATGGCATTACGTAAACTTCATTTTAGGAGCATAACTGTTTGTTGTGCAAAGAAGAATGAAGCAGTATCAATGTTTTAGTCAAATGGGGTAAATGGGGTTGTAAATTGCTAAGAAGGTCCAGCTTGCTAAACCTAGAGCAACTGAGAATAAGGAATCATTAAAAAGTTATATGTAGATCTCATTCGAAGAAACAGTTCGACCATTAAAGGAAAGCAAAGGGTTCGAAAAGCTCTGAGCTAAAAAAATTTAGAATTCATCATCTCACAACAACCCAGCGATTAATGCGGTTCCCCAAGAGAATGGAAGACGGTTTTGGCAATCTCTGAGGAGCTCTGGGACTTTCACCCTTTTGGATGGAATATATCCTATGGAGACAATCAGATTAAAATCTATACCTGTGCATTTTGGCATCAGTGATACATATTCACAAATGCAGCTTATCCATACATTTTCACATCCTGCAAGCTTAGAAACTAGGAAAAATATAAAGCATAAAGACAATGACCCTTCAAAGTCACATTTAATTGTTAGAACATTTATGTAAGCTGGGAATTGAGTAGGCTGCCTGGCAATTTTACAAGGTGAAAAAATGCTTTACTCAAAATGACAGTTTTTTCTTCTACTTCCTTCGTGTCAAATTTCACTAATTATTTGAGGCTGTGAGTGAGTTGCACCGTATTAAGACACTGTCTGAGCTTAGATTATTATTGCTTATTAGGATTTTCAGATTCATCCCTGAAGTATTTGTAATTTCAGATGCATTTATTATACCAGAATGAAACATAATTCATTTATAGGACTATATGAATTATCTAGTCTTTAATTTTAGATTAGAAAAGTATATAAAAAGGAGTTTATTTTTGAGGCCAAGTGGACAGTGACCTAGAAGGAAGTAATTTCAAAGATTTCAAGTAAATTAACATCTATGCAAAATTTGGAAGTGCTAACAAAAGCAGAGTGGTAACACTTTTGTTCTAAACATAAAATTATACTGATGTTGACCCTTGAAATAGATGGCGTGATTTTAAACAAAGTAAACAACATGAATTTCTGGAAATAAAATATTCTAAATTCTACCTATGAGAGTGAGAAACAGGATGGTCATAAATGTCAGATCATTCCTGTTGTCTCAGTGTAATTATTAACAGTTTTTCCTTTCAGTTTCAAGAGCATCCTAGCTAGGATGATAAATTATAGAGCACCCTCCTTATAAGGCATCCCTGAAATTTACCTTTGTTCTCCAGGAAAGAAATTTAATTGAAGAGACAGACTTATCAAACTTCATTTTCAATAAAACTGGAAATAAAAACATACATTTTATCAAAAATGACAAAACCCAACAAATATATATAAAATCATTGTTTCAGCTTCTTGTTACAAATTACTTTAAGAATCAGTTAACTGCTTCTTACAAGTTTAATATGCTCTTTCCATTGCCATTCACTTCTAGAAATATGGTACTTTTCATAAGATTTCTTCTTTGATTCATAAATTATTTGAGTGTGAATTTTAAAGTTTCCTAACACATATATGATTTTTGTATTGCTTGTTTCTAATTTAATTTCCTTATAAGTAGAGAACATATTCAGCATGATATTAATTCTTTAAAATTTGTTAAAATTTTTCTTATGACCAAATAGTCAGTTTATTTAATTGTTCCTTGTGTATCTGAGCATTAATCTATTACAACTGTCTTGATAATTTTCCTGTTAAAAGCTAATTTTTAAAGTTTAATATTAGGTGAACTTAAAAAAAATGTTAGGTGAACTTATTACTCAAGAGTAAGAAAAAAAAGTCACCTTCGTACATAAAATAACCATAGGATTTATAACCAGCAGACCTTCAATTAAATGTATTTTAAGGCATGATCTTCTGAAATAAAGTACAGTTAACTTTTGAACAATAAGGGTTTAAACTTTGTGAGTCTACTTATCTGGGGATTTTTTTTCAAGAATTGTACTACATGGTCTGTGGTTGGTTGAATCCATGGAACTGTGGATACAGAGAGTCTACTGTAAAATTATATGGGGTTTTTGATACCTCTAATAACCCCAGCTCCTGTTGTTCAAGAGTCAACTGTAATTAGAGAAGAAAGGGGATAAACATAGCAATTGTGAGCAAAGATGTTGATTAACTATAGATAACTCAACAATTTAATATTGGAAAGAATATTTTTGTTAAAAAAATTTTTATTTCATTCACCAGTTTCTCAAACAAGTGTATTGAGTTCTTTTCCATTGTGCTTATGAATTTATCAATTTCTTTTTTTATTATTTTTATAGTTCCAAAGATATATTTTGTTTATATTTATATATATTTATACTATGCTTTTCAATATATTTTCTTGATAGCTTATCTTTTGTCCACTTTTTATAAATATTAGCACATTTTCTGTTAACTGTATCTTGTCTGATATTCTAATTTTCTACCAGTTTTCTTTTGAGTAGACTTTGTATGTTCCATGGATTTTCATCATTTTTTCCCCTCAAGCTCTATAAATTAGGAGATTAGAAAAGAATGTTCTTAAATCATTAAGTTTGATTTTGATTTATTTAACTAATCTGCTAGTCTCTATTTCTATAGATTATATTGACCATTCCTAATTTTTATAATTATCTAAGTGTCTTTACTTTATGATCATTTTTGATTGCTGTTTATTTCCTTTTTTCACTTTTTCCATTTTTGTGCCTTCTGTTGTATTGAGAAAGTGTCCACATTTATTACCTTCAGATCATATTGAGGAAACAGACATTATTCTTACTATTTTTGAATATCTTTTAAAACATAATTACATAAGTAACCTAACAAGTATACATGACTTTAGCATGTTTAAGTACCCTCTAAATTCCCTATCATCACTTTCATCTTATTTATATAATAGAAAGTCTTGGTTTTTTTACTTTTATTAAACCAAACTCAAAAATATTAATTTTATGTTAAACAGTTGGATTTATTAACCATATTCCTATCAATTACTTTGTTCAATTTTGTTTCTTACATTCATACCCTTATGATTCTAGTTTATTTCAAAAGAAACTACTTGAAAGTAATATAGTCAGATTTTAAGCTTTAAAATCTTTTGCTTTAGTCCAAAACTAGTTTTATTTTGCTTTCACCTTGTGTGATATAGCCACTAAATATTAAAATTTTAGGTGACAATTATTACCCTCAGTACATTGAAGATGCACTCATTGGTGATGCAAAGTCTGCAGCATATTTTCTATCATAAATTTGTCATTTATTCATTTCAGCTTTGCTATTCTTCAGTTTCACTCTGATATGACCAGATGTAAGGTTATGTTTATTTATTTATTTATTTCTGCCTGGAACTTGCACTGAATTTTGTATCTCAGAAAACTTCATCAGTTCTGGAACCATCCTGGTTAATCCCCTTCAAATATTGATTCTTCATTATCTTCTTCATTTAAATCTCTCATATTTCTGATGGGAAATCTGTAACTATACATCACATATATAAATTTTTTACATATTAAATTTTTTTTGCTCTATGCTCCTTTGGGGTTAACTTTTATATATGAGTCACACAAAGTTTATCCTTTCAATAATTACAATTTTGATGAAACTATTTCTTAGTTATTAGTTGATTGTTTTGCATATCTACCATTCTTATTTATGATAGCTGATTTTAGTTACATATGTATAATTAATTAATTAATTAACTTATTTAATGGAGGTACTGATGTTGAACCCAGGACCCCATGCATGCTAAACATGTGCCCTACCACTGAGCTTTATCCACCTCACTTTGTATAATTTTTAATATGTAGTATGACTCTTTTTGAGCATCCAAACTCCAATTATTTTAAATTTTCTAACATAAATTTCTCTTGGAGTGAATATGAATTTCATTACTTGATTTGATGCTATCTTTTTTATTATTTAATTTCTTGAAATTTTATCTTGTAGGCATACTTTAAATGGGAACGTTTCGGCAATTTTGATTTTGTTTTGTTGTTACTGGTGAGTGTGTGTGTGTGCATGTATGTATGTGTTTGTTTGTTTTCCTTTGATTTTATTTTGTGTTTTCATTATTTTCTTCCCTCTCTAGCATTTCTGCAGTTTTGAGATTGCTTTCTTCTAGCACAGACCAGATGCATTCATTAAAATGGCATTTGGCAGTTTCCATTTCATGAAGATATCCTGGATATCAGAAATTCAATCACAGAACCAGCTGGCAGCTGGGCTCAGTACTTGGTCAAAGGTTGTGCCTTTGTATCTCTGTTTCCTTAGGTCAGCAGCTTTCTGTGATGCCATATACCCAGCAGCAAGTCAATAGTCCTTTTTAAATCATCCTTTCACAGTTTAAGTAGAAGAAATCTGTTTTTCCCTCAGTCTCTGGCTTTGACCACTGAGACTGAATAGGGAGAACCATGTCATTCAGAGAAATCGTCATGCTTTCCTTTCAGGAGGAGCCAGTCTCCTTGCTTCCACTCCCATTTTCTAATCCTTAAGAGTCCAACAGGCCAGTGGCTATAACACCAATAATAACTTTGCAATTCTGAGGACTCCTTTCAGATGTCTGAATATGTTTATCATGTCATTGAATTTCTGCTACCATATACGAATACATGGAATATATGTCCAGTGTGTGTGTGTTTGTATTTTTGGCTAGTGGATCTGTTTAAAATTCACTGCATCTTTACTCAGTAGTTCATATCCTCAATGACAAAATTAATAGAACATTTATTACCCACCATCCCTAAAGTCCCTCCAGGATTAACCGATGCCCACTAAATCTGTAAAAACGGGAAGATCTATGTTTTGTCATTTTTCTAAGTGTCTTAACTTATATAAATGGAAAATAATACTAACAAGTAGAAAACTTAGTAATTGATAAATTTTAAAGACTTAGTTTAAACATGCCAGTGCACCTTTTGAATCAAAGGATTTCATGCTAATTTGGAGGTATTCAAAAGTTCTAGTTTCTGATGCAATATTCAAGAAATTAAGCTATGAGTAGTTGATTTCTATTTTCAGAATTTTTCGAACTATAGTTGTTATATTATGTCTAATTCTAAGAAAAAAAACTATCCCATAACTAACACTTAAGGAAGACTTATTTTTCCCAGGCTTTGTTCTATGCATTATGCAAATATTATCTTGATTAATCCTCATACTTCCTCACCATTTCCAGATTTTTGGAAGAGCTAAGGCACAGAGAGATAGTTATTTGCTTATAGTATAATCATAACAAATGAAAGAAACTGACCCTGGTAGTCTGGATCCAGAGGAAGATATTATGTAGCTTTTCTCATTTTACTTTCAAAGCAAACATCATTAGACACTTTATGATAATAATCGAATCATGTCTTTGTATGGTTATGAATGAGCTGTTTTCCTTTTGCATTTTTTCCTCTACAAATGGATTTTCTTTATTACCAAATGCCTGGCTATGCAACTGATTTATAGACCCTTGAAGATTTATGCCTTTGTAGTCAATGTGGTATATTTAGTGATCTACAGCCTTAAGCATACTTGTGACAGGTGACTGTGTTATTATACAGAATGCATAATAAATTTTAATTCCTATTATATATTACAGAACAATGTCTACACTGAAAAGCCTCCAAATATGTTCCTGCTATCATTCTCCTGTGTGGATCACTACAAACAAACAGATTCTAAATGGTGACAAAGATTATATAAGTCCACTGTGTTTGGCCTTGAGGATTTAAAAACCAAAATGAAATTAGTACCAACATCATCATCACCAAAATTTAAAAAAAAAAATTACAAATCCAGTTTAGCCTCTAGAGCCCAGCAGATTCAGCCCAATATAAATGTTTTATTTTTCCTCTGTGATAGCAAAAAGAAAAAATTTAATTACAAGTTCCCAGTATTTCACCAGATGGCCCAAATACCACACTCCCATTCACTGTCCTCATTAATGTCTATAGGGAAGACATTCATGATCTCATTTCACTTTCAGAGGCTTTGCTTCCTTTGCTCTTGCTGGGTTTTATTAGATGTCTCTTTCTATAAATAGCTCAGTATTGAATCAATTTATTAGCTATAAACTTTCACAGTAAAATTATGTAATAGAAATTTTTGTTTGGGAAAGGGAAGCCATGTTTGTAAATGGCAAGAAGGACTTCCTAATTCAAAAGAAACAGTAAGATTGTATGCTGTGTGTGTGTGTTTATGCAGGCAAGGACTTAACTTGAGAACATGTGACATTGAAAATTTATTTATGAATGTTTTTGAACTCAAAATGAATTTTCTCTTAAAACAATGTTAGTTTTCTAGATTTGCCTAGTACAGACCTCGTGTGTTTTGGAAATACATAACCTAAGTGATGGATTATAGGAATCAAGGACCAAGAGGAGGGAGAAGGGACAAGTAGAGTCAAGCACAACACTAGTTAGAATATTGTGACAGGGGAGTTTTTCCTTTAGGTCAGCATCTTTGCCTCTGTGCTTCTTTTCTACCTTCAAGTGTGCATCCATTCACATGCACTGGAGTGGTCCATTAAATGTGGTCAGAGTCCTAGGACTAAAAGAAAGGTCAACATGTAAACATTCATTCCTTCATTTTCAGAGTGGTTAAGATCACAGACTCTGGAACCAGACTTGTGGGCCCCAAATCCTGGTTCTGCCACTAATGTATTTTGTGACCTTAAGCAATTTACTTAATCACCGTGTGTCTTTGTGTACTTATCTATAAAATGGAGATAGTGCTAGTAATTAGCTCATAAAGTTTTTATGAAGATAGATTGAAGACTGTATTTCAAGCTTTTAGAACAATGATTGACAACATATAAACAATATGGAAACTTTAGCTGTTGTTGTGTTGTTACTACAATTAATTAAAAAAATAAGTATTGGAGCATCAGTTTTGTGCCAAACACTATACTAGAGGATGGACACACAAGATAAACAAGAACAATTTCTGCATCAAAGAGTTTAGGTTAGAGAAAATGGAGATTAACTGTTTTAAAGATTATCAAATAGGGATACCAGGAGAAAAATCCATGGAAAAAGAATAAAGAAATGTATGAATGCTTTGACCCAAAAGTATCTGTGTTCAAGCTGAACATGAGTGTTTCTGCATTGAAGAAGTGGGCAAGTATCAACAATTAAAGGAGCAGGAATTCAAAATTAGATACTGAAAGATGAACAAGAGAAAATGGCATTATTAATGTTTAAGCAAAAAAATACTAGAATCCAAATTTGAGGGGCAGGAATCCAATCCCAGAAGACTTGAGGTAAATAGCAGAATGCAAAGAACAGAGAAGTGAATGCAGCTTTGGAGGTACTAGAAGCCACCATAGCAAGACTGATTTGATACCGTCATTGGTCTGTTGTTTCTAGCAGTTCATTTTCTCCTATGTGTAGGGATATGTCCAGTCTCAGAACCTGAAGGCATAGTTTAGAGTTAGAAGAACTCAGAGAAAAATCACTACAATTGGCATGAGAAAATCTGGCTTCCAAACATATCGTCTATATAGTCTTCAGAGCCATAGGTTGCCCACTTATGAAATACAGTTAATATTAAAACTTTCTATTTTGTAAAATAAAGGCAGAAAGAAAAGTGGGGAAAAAAAGCTTGAAAGTGTTTTAAAACCATATATGTATTAATTATCTTAAGTATTATCTGACGATGGATACACCTGAGTGTATTGGAAGATTGTGATAGATGACCCACAGTGTTAGAATGTGCACAGGGCCAATGTGCTGTTGCAGGTCCTCACTGCTGAGCTTCAACACTGCACTCAGAAACAGATCATTTCCCTCTATTCCCCTAAAGTGCTTGGAGCAGAGCATGACAATAAACAATGTGCACTGAATAAATAAAATGGGAAATGGCTAAATTAAATCACATTCATCTGGGAAAGATTTTCAACACTTTTCTTCTTTCAAAACTATTAGCATTTTCCAAAGAGGAGCTTGTTAATCACAATTAATATCCAAATGGTACAATTTCAAAGAATGTGGCAAATTTTACATGAAAAAAAGAAAAATGAAATAAATAAAGTGAGATAGTTATGCATGTGAACTTAGATGAGATTTGGCACTTTCCTGCTTGAGAGTTCCTTTCTTCCAAATTGGAGCACAGATGTGCTTTCAGAGCTCTATGTTTTATTTTGCTTTGTATTTAATTTCATGGCCTTTCTTATACTATTGACAGAGGGAGTGGGGGAGTATGGTGATGAAGAGGAGCTTTGTGTATATGGGCTAAAATTGCGTTAGATATTAGAAAGTGAGTGATTATTTGTAGTAAGAGACATACTGAAAATACTAGATATGACAGAATTAATCTACATCAGGGCAGTTCTGATCTAAATATTTGGCTCATTTTGTAAAAGACCTAGGTCACCAAACTGATTAGAATTTTCATTGCTAGATAAATTTAGCAATGAAAAGTCTACTTTGTCCTGAAATGTAATTTCCTGGAATGTACTTCTGTACTCTTAAACACTTTAAAGTTGTAGACATCCAGCATACTTAAATATGTAATGAGCCTGTTATAATTCAGGAGCATGTCAAAACCTTATGCTTTAAAAACACCTTGCCTGGGTTTTTAAACTTTTCTGCCTATCTTCTCCTATATGCAAGAAGCTCAACTGTCGTATGGTACATTCCAGAATTCCCTCAACTGGATGGATTCCAGAATTTTGGATTGGATTTATCAGTAAAATATGAATAAATGTGAGGTTTCTGATTTATTTATATTCTTTGCTCTGACATTGGGGGGTCAAAAACCTTACCAACTGATTACCAATTTAATTTTTAAAACAAACATTTTCTCAACAAAAGAAATTAAATGCCCATATATGAGAATCATTGCATTTTTGTCTAATATAGAGTATTTTGCTCTATTAAAAAAAGTTCACTTATACAAAAACTCACCATATATTACTGTTTTAATAGCATCACAAACATTTGGGAATTCTTATTCTTCCACTGAAACTAATTTAAAAATTAAAGAATGTAATTCTAGTCATTTCTAGCTATTTCTAGCTCCTTTAATAACAAATAATCTAGTATAACCTCATTAGTAACATAACATATCTCTTTGTTTCACTAAAATAAAGTTTTGAAATACGCATGATTTTTTGTGTCTAGAGAGAATAGT
The DNA here is from genome assembly GCF_048564905.1 of Vicugna pacos. Lineage (NCBI taxonomy): Eukaryota > Metazoa > Chordata > Mammalia > Artiodactyla > Camelidae > Vicugna > Vicugna pacos. The sequence continues at coordinate 32,355,922 of NC_132988.1, forward strand.
TATTTCTGAACATTTGCGTGGCACTTTTATTGTTAAAGTGATTTATAATTGCTTACTTTAATTATTCTAGTGCCATTAGCTCTGATTTGTGCTGTTGCAAACAAAAAAACCTGAGATTTATCTGGAAAATTATATGTACTTTTTCAATGTTTTTTATTAGCATCTATAAAACAAGTCATCTTATGGTTTATTATTAGCTCATTAGAAAGAATTTAAAATGTGAAGTTAATAATTTTACTCTTAACTGTTTACAATATGGATATTACAACATTAATAATCTAAAATATAAAGTAACTAGAGACATTAACATGGAAATATATACAAGTATTTGTCTTATGTGTAAAAGTAAGCCAGATATAACTTTTATGATATGATGAACAATTTCATGTTTAGACTGGATATATACCATCTCCTCTCATTAGTAAGTTGGGTCAACTTCTTGAGACATCAAAGAATTTCAAGAGATGTGTAATTAGTGGGAAGAAAAACAGATAATTCAAAGGAGAGGAAATCCAGTCAGAGTCATTTTGATTAAGTGTCTTAGTCTTAATCTAAGGCAGTTTTAAGTGACCTCTAGCAAAAGAGGAGGTCACCATAAATGAGGCTAGCCTGGTCAAAATGAAAGATTAAAAAGGCAGATAACAAAGGGCCAGTGTCATTGTAAACAGCACAGAGAATTCACTGGAGAGGAAAATTGACTGGAGAAAAGGTTGAGATGTTCAAATGAGAGAGAAGTTGTATTTGAAGTAATGCTATTTTTGTGGATTGGAGAGCGTATTAGTTTCCTGTGCTGCTATAACAAATTCTGACAAACTTGTTGGCTCATAAAAACAGAAATTTTTTCTCTCCCAGTTCTGGAGACCAGAATTCCAAAGTCAAGATGTCAGCGGAGCCACACTCCCTCTGAAAGCTCTAAAACAGAATCCTTTCCTTCCTTTCTCAGCTCCTTGTGGCTTCTCTGGGTTGTAACAGCTTAATTCCAACCTCTGCCTCATTCTTCATTTGGCCTTCTTCCTTGTGTCCTCTGTGTGTCCTTTTATGTCTTATAAGGACATTTTTTGGATTTTGGACTCATGCTTATCCAGTATGCTCTCATCTTTATCCTTCCCTTAATTACATCTGCAAAGTCCCTATTTCTAAATAAAGTCACATTCTGAGGTTCCTGTGGATGTGAATTGAGGGGAGGGGTGACACTGCTCAATCTACTATAGAAAGTAAAGATAGAAAATTTTAAAACTTACAAAAAATAATAGTTTATAAAAGTGGAAGTGTGTAACACAAAACAGTCACAAATACAACTGACGTCTAGGTGATGTCAGTATACCTGAAACATATATACCATTAACTATCAGTGGAAATAAAGTTTTTAGGGAAGAATGGTGAATAATATCAACAAAGGTATTCTTAGTTGAATGTGGTTGAATTGAACACATTACTGTTTCCTGTCCGTCATGACACCAATGCAATGACAGTAAAGATATAGAAATATATGAATGAAAAAATAGATAATAACTGAGTATCAATATGATATATGTAATGAAGAATACCAATGAAAGGCAAGCCAATTCAGCCACACAAATACCGAAAATATGGGATGGGAGAATTAGAAACTAGAGATCATAAAGTAAATTATGGGGCTGAAAAAAGGTAATAGAAAAATGTCTAAAATTGACAAATCAAGAAATTGAAATATAAGTGCATTATTTAGAAGTGAGAAGAGACATATGAGAAGAAACAACAAAAGTATCAAAGGAGGGTGAATCAAGGATGAGGAAGGTTTGAGCAGAGGACTGTTGTTTTTCAGTGTATGCTTATTAGTAAGGTTTAATTTTTTAAACTAGAATTATGAATAATATTGATTGAGATTTTTTAAATGTCATTAAAAACAAATACAAAATAGCAATACCTACATTCATTGAACATTAACTTGGAGATAGGCACAATGCTGTGTTCTGTTTGTTCTTATTCATTTGACACAACAATTCATTTAATTCAGAGATAAGTGATATTATTATCATCTCAATTTTATAGATGAGGAAACAAAATAATTTGCACAGGTCATACAGCTCTTAAGTGACAAAGATGAGATTCAAACCTAGGGCTTTATGCTTCCAAATGCTCTTAGTTGCTGGACTGTACAATTCTCTGGGGCTGAAACCTTTGTCTGAGGCCACTGAATTCTCTGATTCTGATTGGGTTATGTGACAAAATGACCTTTTGGCACCATTCTAATATGTCTAGCTTAAAAAGGAAGATGTCTACTCTGAAATGTCCAATAAGACATAGTCAGTTAACAGGCAATAAAAATGGAAGATTTTAAAGTCCTAAATTGTTATGCTATAAAATTTAAGTATATCTTGAGATTCTAAAATACCTAATCATCATTATTATCTTAGAAAAGAGAAAATGTAACTAATAAATATTCTTTCCATGTCTTCCTAAGTGTAACCTAATAAGGAAACATTTTTATGTCTCAGTCTTCACTGGGCAGTCCCAGTTTTTACCTCTTATGCTGTCTTAATCATTACTAGTCATAATAATTTTGATGTCCTAGCATAATTGTTAATTTTTAGTAGTGTCTCAATACAGATGATAAATTTATATAGCCACTTCTATAATTTATGAAAGCCACAATCACAGCACTTAAATGTTGAAGATTTTCAAATTCTAGAGGTAAGGTTTTTGTTCTTATTAATCATTCATGTAATTTAGAAGTTCTGCCTGCTCTGAGAATCTTCTGTCTCTTTAACTTAAATGCCTGATACAAAATATGACTTGGATAGCTTAACGAACTCTCCCTTTCTTTTTGGCAGAAGGCTTAAATCTTGGGATAAGGCCAGGCATCTTCTTATTCCGCCTTCTAACTCCCAATCTAATTAGTTTCAAACAGGAGGAACACCTAGGTGTCTCTTAACTTTAAATATTTAAATATGCCCTTGGGTTTTTCAGCAATTTACACCCCAGACTTCACCACAGACTTGTAAATCTCTAAACTGTGTGAGATTCCACCCCCCTTCCCTTCCTGTGAGATTAGTGGCTCCTGTGGGGAAAGGGACACTTGTAAGTTCTAAAATTTACAAGAGTGCTATGCTTTCTAAAGTGTAAATTGCAAGGAAACTCCAGAGTGCCATTAAACATTTAAATGTGGTAAGCATCATGCCCCTTGATCCTCTGGGGCAGCAGTCACTAAGAAAGAAGAGAAAAGGGAGCAACACTTGGGTCCCCAAGTCCTTCTCCAAAGTGTGAAACCAATATTGGAGGCATCCTGAATTTAGCAGCAGAAATACAAGCACATCCTTATTCGCTCGCTCTTTTGGTTGCCATGTTAAGAATTTAATCAACTGTTGAATGCATAACTGACATACACCTAGTTATTAAATGGTTGAAGCCCATCCATCCTTTAAACAGTAAAGTTATTAAAAATAAATTTAATGCCTATTCCTTGACCATTCATTTCAGTCATGTTATTATATGTAAATATAATAACCAAGCTTAAGCAAATTTATAAATTATCTTTCCTTAGACAGTACATTGATAGATTGAAGACAGAGGGGACCATGGAAAGTGACTTGTCTGAAGTTGCAAAGGTAGTGAGCACCAGTTACATTAAATAAATGAAGTTCATGAAAGAAGGTCTTTCTAATTTATTTGACTTCTGAAGTAGAATACATTCTCTGCACAGAGAATTTTCACAGCCATCTAAGAGAATGTTGAAAAAGGCTACGGCCAAAAATACTATTTCCTGACCCAAAGATACTCATATACAGACTGAAATGCAGGTGTTATTGTCCCAGTGCCCATTTTGTGCTGAGAAGGAGGGCCCCAGGATTTTCTCTAGAAGTCATAGTTCTACTTGCCAATTTTATCACCTAAGACTCCCAGGTGCAAATATGTACACACATAGAAAATAACCAAATTCAGCTTAAATGTTTCTTGCACTGAAGTCGATGTTGTTGCCTTTGGCTCCTATATGGAGACATTTCTCCTTCACCTACTTTGAATGAGAAAAGGTGATGAATTTTACTATTCCAAACAATGAAATCCTAACAACACAATTTCTCAATTTTGGAGAACAGGATAGAATGACTTTATTTTCAAAAAATCATACCTCCACTTTTCTGTGTTTTATGCAGGATTACCAAAGCATAGGATGGAATTTACTGGAGGTTTGGAGTTTCAAATCCAACAGTACTAGAAGTAAAGGGAAACGGAAAAACAGATGTAATTCTGAAGCTTCTTGTTGCCAAAAGAAATAGGAAACCACTGACATATTCTCTCTCTTTCTTTTCTTCCTTTGTGTCTTGGATTGCACCAGACTCTCCTCATTTTCCAGCATCTTTGTTACCTTCATGTGGAAAGTGTGTGTTCCCATTAAACTCTCTGCTCTTTTTGTTCCCCTCTTGTCCCATCCTGTGCTTCAATCTCCAAACTCTTATTACCTCTTTTAAAAGACTCCAATATTTCAGTTTTCCTTCCTTGTTTTTTCTTTTTAGTTTAGTTACTTATGCAACTTAAGGTTTTTTACATTGTTATATTATTTTTCAGAATTTTTTTTCTATCCTGTTTATGATCTTTGGGAGCTATTTGAAAATATATTTTAAAAGATTTACTTTAACACTTCTGGTTTTATTCTCTTGTCTACAGACTACCTCATCACATTTTTTTCCTTACACATCTTTCCACTTTTATTTTTCCAAATTCTTAAAATAATGTTTGAGAACATGGAATTTGGAGTCGACTAATGTGGTTCAGATCTTTTACCATTCACCAATTCTGTAACTTACTTAACCACCCTATACCATATTTTCTTCATCTTTTAGATTGAGATAATAACACTTGACGGTGCTGTTGCAAAGATTAAGTATGTTTGAAACAGTTGAACACAATACTTAGCTTGTAGTACACACTCAGTAAACAGGGATTATTACTATATTAATCTATAAGATAAAGGAAAAAAGAGTTTTTATTTCTAAAAGAGAAAGGGGAATTTTAACATTTAACTGGAGATAAAAAATCTTACAGCATGCATGTAAATGTAATTTTAGGAGCACATCTTGAGGGTGTACTTGGAATGTAATCTGAAAAAGGTAGCATAGTGCTAAATAAGAACTTGAATTATAGATTCAACAAGTTTTTCTCAAGTCACTATTCCTTCCCTTAATCTGTTATATACATGTAGTCAAATCACTTATGTTTTTGATCCTCAATATCATCATCTAGCATTAAAATCTCTTAGGATGAAAAGAGGTGTTCATCTATTATTTTTGTTTTTATCCTGAGAAAATACAGTAAATATTTGTCATTTAAAAGAGCAAGAAGACTATGGCTTATGTTTTACAAATAACTGTTGAGTTTCACATCCTGTCATGTTCTGTTTGCATGGCTAGATTTTCTACCCTCTGAGACTATCAGGCTTTTCTACTGCATGTTTTAGGGGAAAAGGGTTGGTGCATTGTGGTTCAGAAGGAGGTACTTGGTCTTTAAAGCTTACCATGTTGTAATATTGGGTAGTTAATATGTAGGCTAAAGATAGAGTCAAAGGGGAGACCTGGGAACACCTTCTATTTCGAGTACAAGCATCCTTAGACTTCTTCCTTCTAGAAGTAAAATATTTTCTTGACTCCCTTTGTCTCTACAGCAGCTGGTGCAACACTGGGATAAAACTTTTCTTTCATTCCTTACCCCCACCCCACAAAGTGATGATACCTGCTCATGTAACACTCAGGTCAATGGGTAAAGATAGGATTTGTTTATAAAAATTTTATTTATACAAAATTGTTTATAATTATATTTACATATCCTATACAGTTTCTGGCATTAAATGGGCATAATTTTTTTTTCAGTAAATGAATAATTCCTAGACAAAAACCTAACAATATCATTTATACTAACTTACCTTCTAATTAGCAGGCCACAGTACTAAAAATTTTGACAAATAGAGCATCTTTCTTAAGTTATTTTGTTTATCCTAAGAATATATCTATCAAAATGCAAATGTATTATGGAAATAGTATAATTCGTAAGTGAAATTCTTTTCGACAAAGAAACAAAAATCTAGATTCATGAGAAACTGAACAAGAACAAGAGTAACCCAAAAGCCTCTCAAGCACAGGTGGGCTGGCGTGGCTGGGATGCCAGTGGGCCGATCTTCAGCTGGCAGACACCAGGACAGGCCTTTTGTTCCCTGACCAAAGTTTAATAAATTCCATTCATTCTGCCTGGGTCTAGAGTCTATATGATTGACAGTTGCTCTGGCCTTATTCGTTCTTAAATGCTTGAAGTATTACCCCTTGAAGAGCTGAATTGATCACAAAGGCAATTATACACTTAGGGCTAGTTGTATGAAAGAGCAGGGTGAGTGATTTGAAAAAAAGAAAAGTATTCAGAAACATCGAGACAGATTTACCTCTATTATATAATATTCTAAAGCATAGACTAAGGCTATCATAAAACTGTAATTTTTCAATCTTATTGTCAGTCCCGCAAATAGTTTTTCCACAGGAAGACAGAATTGTTTTTTAAAAGCAGAAATTTGGCAATATCTGTTTGCTAGCTATTTGAGTTTTTATAAAGTAACCATTTCATTATTGCCCTACCCTCAGTACCATGCACAGTGGACTGTATGTGGTTCTTACATTAGCTGTGACAGAGTTGCTCCAATTATATTAAACATATCACCTCCATCAGAATGTTTAGGCTTAGTTGTCAAAAATGCAAATTGCTCTCTGTTACCCCAGAAATACTGAATGAGAATCACTGAGGGTATAGTGAAGAAATCTGTATTTTAATAATTGCCAAGATACTTCTTACACAATTTGAAATCTTGTCCCAAGAAAAATCAAAATGTGTTTCCTGATTCCTGAGATGTGTCAGGCCAAGTCCTCAATACAAGGCAAAATGATACAGTAAGTGTTTTGATACTATTTAAAGTGCATACATCTAGGAATTGCCTGAATCTAGCATGTATTGAATAGTAGCAACATATATACTTTCAGAATGTGTGTCTTCAAATACCTACAGAATTAGATTAGATGATCCTATTTAATGCCAATGTAGAAACAAGTTAAAATCAAATTTCCTATCTTATAGATGTCCAAAATTTGATATAAGTTGGGATTAATTTTTTTCTTTTTTTTTTTTTGTTTCACTTAAGAATTATGTGAATTCATGGCTATTACTCTCATGTTAGTAAAACTATAAACATTTGCAGAATTGATGGGCTATGTCTCCTTTCTAGTTGAATCCATTTGAAACCATGAATTTACATGGCTTCTACTTCAAATAATCAATCAGCACAGGTTTTCTCAAAATTGGCCCAGTCCTGTTCAGAAAGTTTGTGAAGCATTCAGTAAATGTAATTCAATTTTAAAATTTGTGACCAGACCCCTCATTGGGTGTGTGTCACTTAAATTAGTTATACTTTTAAGTGAGAGTCATATATCCCAGTACATCTTGTAGTGGTATATAAGCTAAAATCTAGAGAATCATAAAGATAAAAATGTTTATTCTCTGCTGTTTCCAAGTATACATATTAAATTTTCTTGTCTTCAATTTCATATACTTTCCTAATAGTAGTAGAGTAACTGATTTGTACCACACTCAATCCTATTTTTGATAATACCACATTCTAGGTGGAAAAACCCCACACATTTCTTAAACTGCAAAATTAAAATTATGATCCTGTTCCACAGTAGAGGCCCTCTCCTCCACCACATACCAACTAAAATAATGTGTGCTTATTAAAAATTTCAGTGAAATTATGTGAAAATATATGTACATATAATGAATGTACAAGTGATAGACAAAACTAAATATGAAGATAAGTTTAAAGCCTTTCCTTCTGTCTTCTGTGTGTCTGATGTTACTGAATTCCTTCAATAACACTCATGAAGAACCTCGAATAACATGCCAGCTCATGTAGACTACCCTAACTTACAAGTTGTACATACAGCTCTCATATTTTAAGCCCACTTTTAAGAGGTGACACATAGTGCAAAATCCACACGAAAGACTCATGTCAAAATCACCAATAGTCCAAATATATTGAAAAAGCATCTATGACGCATAGGTTTTTTTTTAAATGTATAATTCAATGTACATAAAGAAAAACAAGAGAGGGTCTTCTTAGCTATTGTAAATACACAGAACAAGAAAGCTTCAGAGGGTCATGAGTTTAAAACGTTTAAGAAACAGGATTTCACAGGGTCAAGGTAATTAAGGGCATGGCTCCAAGTCCACCTCATTAACCATAAACATTGGCAGCTCTTGAAGTGTGAAGTTGGAAGATGACTGGGGTTGGCTTCTCCTTCTAAGTCATCCTTCATTAGACCTAGGAAGTCCAAGCCTTATAAAACATTTTTTCCTAATATCCAGAAACCAAAGCTGACTGTTTAGAGCATCTGTCCACTTATGTGGAGAATATTCCTTTTTCTATTGTCTTAAATCAGCATGCTGTTTTTGCTTTTAGTATATTTCTCTTTCTAGCTTTTAGGGATAGAAATTAAGCTTCACTCTTTGCATTTTTTTCTTTTTCACGTATATATATTTTTTACCTTTAATGTTGGCAATTTTAATGTAATCTAAACTATACAAGCCATACCCTTTGTTAGTCACTTGAGTTAACCAAATTACATCAGTAACTTAAAAAAAAAGAGCATAAAAATATTCTCTTCCCTTCTCTTTCCTATTTAGGGAAAACGGAGTTTTTTAGGGAAGGAGGGGTAACTGTAAACTACATCTTCAAGGTAAGTATAGAGGGGAAGCTACTTAAATACTGTAATATGACTGCTCCGAACCACTAGATTTTTCGATAATAGGAATGAAGCCAGTTCTGCAGGCAGTTTCCTGATGTGGCACACCTCTCCTAACACTTTTTTCTCACACTAAAAATGTCAGATTACTCAACAGACCAACAGAGAAGTTCCAGTGTCACTTGGGGTAATCTTTCCTTGTAGACACCTATACAATTATCAATGCCGCATTTTTATATTATGTTTTAGTCAAAAGGTGGGCAGCACAACATTTATGTACCCCTATGCAATAAAATACGCAGTACCTTTTGTAAAAGGTGTTTCACTGAAAGTACAAAAAGTGTATATTCTTTCTTTTAATAGAGCATCATGAATGTATCTCTGACACCTTTTTCGTGGAGCTTTAAAATATGCAAAGTCTTGAGCTAATGCAAGTGTTTCAGAATAATAATTGGGCAGTGGATTCTTAAGTTTCTACTAGTTCATGCAGCCATTCATTCATCAACATTGAACTCCCAACTATGCGAAGCACTGTGCAAGCTTTGAAGATTTAAAGAAAAATAAACCCTGTCCCTTTTCTTAAGAAGTGTGTAGTTTATTGAGAGAGACAGACACATAAATAATTTTAGTCATTGCAGTAAGTGTTATAATGCAGACACTGGAAAGTTTTATGGAAGTCCAGAAGACAAGGCAACACTTTTTGCCTGAGGAAGTAACGAAAATCTTGAGTGGGTTCTTTGAGGATGAGGAGAGGTCCTACTGATAGAGAACAATGGTGGAGATTGTGGGAAGGGGGAAAACAGCAGGAGGCACAGCAGTAGGAGACTGTAGGTAAAGGAGATAGGACTTTGAAGGATATGTTTGAATATGTTTAACATGGCTAAGATGTAAAGAGGATGCTTATGGAGGTGACACTGGCAAGGAAAAGTTGAAGGGAGCACTTTTATGAATGACTTAGTACAGACTCCTAGTGTATCTGAGATCTCAGAGCAAAAGAAGAGCTGTGAAAGGGGCAAAAAGGCGTCTCGTTGCCGTCATTTTGGGACCAGGCTTCCATTCATAAGCCTCACACTTAAGAAAACCTACTTTTGGAGCTTGACTTTCATGGAATTTTGACCCATATCTGAAAATTTAGTGGGAAAAGTAGAAGTCAAAATACTTCTTTTTGAAGCTATGAGGAAGTTTTGGTTTAGTTTTATTTGATGAAAGAGGAGATTTGTCCCCACCCTTAGAAGAAATTCTTCCTTTGTGGTAAAATCAATTAATCAGACCATTAGCTGGCCTGAATGCATTATCTTCAGATGAGAAGCAAAAACCACAAACTGAAAATGCAGGTGTTTAGACTGTAGATCAAAGGAACATTTTACTAGAAAATGTGAGGTGTGGTCTCTTTGTGTGGAAGAGAGAGATTATTCTCTGAGATATGTTTTTGTAAGTATGGATTAAGGTTCACCTGTTGTTTTCTTAAGAAGTATGAACCTCAGGCCAAAACTTCCCTTTTGTGTAAATCAAATTCATTTCACACTCCTCGCTCTGGGATGTCAGAAAGCTAAACTTTAGTCTTCTTGATGAACTCCCTCCCACAACACTGTGCTTTACTTCTGGCGTCCACTTCATTGTTAATTTCCAGGGAGGGAGGAGGGACATCTGTACGTGGAAGGAGATGCAGATAGGACAGAGTCCCTAGTCTTTGGCCATTTGTTTTTAGAAGTTTTTAGAGATGCTTGTTAGCCTTGTCCTCAGGACTTCTTCAGGATGGTGACTGCTGGATGCTTTTGGGTCACCTCTGGGGCCTGAAAACTTTACTGTGTAGTCCCTTCTGTATAGCCATATCGTGAAACCATTCTCTTCCAGGGTATTGTTAACTCACCGATGAGTTGACTGTTACATTCTAGGATGGACATGTTTTGTGTAGCTGCACCATGAAACCATTTCCCTCTAGGGGGTCTTGCAAACTCCTTAGCTAGTTGATTAGAACCCAGCTTGGACTTTTTTGACTCCTGAGATCTTTCTGTCTTGTATACTCCCCATCTTGGGTAAACTTCCTTCCCTTTGGAATTGGGTAACTCCACTCAAAGCCCAATTTCTCTAGCAAACTATAGCTTTAGATAATTTTCTTTGTGACTTCTCTCAGGAGTATCTATAGTGATTTACTACTCAGACCATTGATTTTTGGAATTTTACAACCCTTCTTACACTATCTTTTGAGCAAGGAAGTAGTTAGTGTGCCTGCTATCTATTTGAATGGGGAAAAGAGATAAGGAGAAACCTGCTTGGTGAGGAGGCAGTGCATGAATTAAAACCTCAAAATATTATTTTGACAACTAATATCCCTGTAAAATTCATGTTTTCTTAAAACAAAAAAATGAATGCTTTTTGTTCCCATCCCTAAGCCTTAAATTGAAAGTGGAATCTAAGCCCCTGAACTAAGTGGGTTATTATCTGGATTGGAAAGTTATGGGAAAGTTGAGACTGTTCACAGTGTAAATTATTCAACTTGTTCACCTGGGGTGGCGTTGCAGGAGTAATAATACTGTATTGAGTGTTCACTCTGTGCCATGTGCTCTTCTGAGTCTTTATATGCATGATCTCATTTAATTTTCATAGCAACTGTATGAAAAAGGTAACATTATTATCATTTTTTAATACCAGATCAAGAAACTGAGGCAGAGATAGGTTACATAATTTTTCAAGGTCCAGCGCTGGGAAGTTTTGGAATCACTGGTTATGATAATTCATTGTCTCTGGAGCCCAAGCTCTTGACTATTATGCTATGCTAATAAATCACATTCCGCACATCTCAGGGCAGCCAGACATAGAATAACAGAAAGGGTGGTATTTCCTCCTTGATAAGTCTACCTGATAGGTCCTCACTTGATAAGTGAGTCTTGATAAGACACTCAGTTATCTTTAGTTTTAACTTGGCTGGATGAGGATTCAATTTTGGTAGAAAGTGTGGGTTTAATCCCCATCTATTGCTGACAGAAAGCATATCCTCCATTCTTCCTGGGTGTCTGGCTGGTCTCATGCTCCTGCTTCAAGGTATCAGCAGGTTGTATCGGGGTCTTTAGTTTCAGTGGGTCAAAGTTTTGCACTGAGATACTCATCATCTCTGGGTGCTTAATCCTTCAATTTCCACTGCTTTGAATTCTACTCATTATTAGAGCAAGGCAATGCTTCACAGGGTCCAAAAATACTACACAGTTATTTCCTTCAGCATATCCCTAACTCCCTGCCATGCTGCCAAGAGGCTGGACTAAGGGTCTCCTTTTCTGCAGAACCACAAGCACCTTTCTCATTGTTTCTCTGTAGCCTAAGGAGGTTCTTTTTTCTTTTTTTCTATCTAGAGGAAAGCCTTACTCTTCACCCTCTCAACTACTGAGTTTCTCCAAATATTTCCCACACATCCTTTTCTCTTGGTATTTCTTTTAGGAGCACTTCACTTAATCTCATCAGTAGGCTTTAGATTTAAAATAAGAACAAGCTATTACCCCACAAACATAATGTGCAGAAAGGAAATGCAAGTCCTGCTATCTTGTTAAACAGGAAGAAGGTAAAACAAAACAAAAACAAAACAAAACAGAGAAAATCATAAAGAAATTTAAGGAATAAAATTTAGCCACACTTGTTTCAGTGGAGTATGTGTAAGAGAATATTTTCATGTTGCTTGGTTATTTATTGATAAAAAAAATGAATTGATGTTCAGAATTTTGTAAGAATCAAGACACAAGCAATGCCACTTCAACACCAAGATACCAAAGCATCTCAGTAAGCTGGAGAAGAAAGATATTTACACATTTCCAGGTTGAAACTAGAATTTTTCTATCACCCCTCCAGTGACAAATGTATGTGCACAGAGAAACAATATTAAGTTGTGAAAAGCAGTTATTATTTTGAAGAGCTTATGTACTTGGGCAACAAAGGGAAGACCAAGCCAGACTTATTTCTGGATCCATATGAGATACTTCATTCTGAATTTTTCCAAATATAATGGGGGTAGAATGAGGGAAGGTAGACCTGGGGCAATGGTTAATTTCTTGAATGTTAGATGGAGGATTACAGTCATTTCAATTTAGCTCTTAAAATAAAAATGGGTTTAATTAGACTGCAATTCCTGTGACAGACAGGTTATGCTATTGGTCAGAGGAACTTAAAATTTTCTAGAAACAAAGCATCTGATGTAGGAGGGCATTTGTGTCAAGGACAACAGAAAAGATCTATGAAATGATGAAAACCTAGACTATGACAGGAGTAACAAAAACGAACAAAACTATTAACTTATTGCACGTGAAGCATCAGAAAGAGAAAGGAATTAGAGGTAGTTGCCATGGAACTGAACAAATAGTGATGCCATTAAGTAATATGGGAGATATAAGAAAAGAGGAAAAGGAGCAAGTTTTCCAGAGAAGAAAATGAATTAGATGTAGGACCTGTGTTATTATGTTTCCTGCCTAATATCCTACTAAAGATAGAAATTGGCAATTAGGAACTCAATCATAAATAAACTCAGAGAAATCAGTGATAGAAAATTAGGTGATAAGAATGATAGAAAAGGTTATTGGTGAACAAATTATTTATTAAACTACCAAGTAAATGATAACATCAAGAGAAAAACATGTAAAACATAAAGAAGAATAGGATCCAAGATTAAACTGTAGGGAATAAGAACATTCAAAGAACAGATTTAGGAAAGAAGGGTGAGAAGGACTGATGAGAGAGACTGGAGATAGGGGAAAGCTAGGAAGAGAAATGGCTACCTGATGCCATCAGAAACATGTATGTTAAGAAGTAGGAGAGCTCAATATTATGTTACAGAGGGATTAAATAAGATGAGAGATAAGAAAGTATCCATTGGATTTAGGTGACGATAAAATCAATGAGTGATTTTACTAGAGTTAATAAATTATATTTCAAAAGTTGTTGAGGAGGTAAAGTTCAAACTATAGACCATACTTTTAAGACTGTGTCTAAAAAAGAGTGATTTAGGCACCCAACAGATACACTAGAAGAATTTTGAAAAAAGAAGAGATGGCATTATTTTTCGAAGTAGAAACTGGAAATTTACGTAATCCAGATGGAATATAGACAGAATAAATCTTAAAATAGAAATTGATTCCATGGATTTATTTTATTATCAGAAGAGCAAAATCTATTCCTTCACTTCTCAGAAACTCAGAAACATCTTGCAATGATATATTAGCTCAGTAATAACCAACATATTTCCTTGTCTCTATAGCTCTCTTCCATTTTTCTGAGTGTACATAGGCTCTGTTTCACTCATGTTATCAGAATTAATCCTACCGCAGGGAGAAGCTTATCCCAGGGACAATGTTAAAATATCCAACTTAAGAGCTTAAGTAAACCAGTCTAAACAACTGAGTTGGTATTTTTTCCTACATTAAGTTTAAATCTATAAAGTGCACTTCAAAATTATTTTTGAAACCACACTTTTATTTCACCCACCAGTTCTGATAATTGAGTCTCTTTCTTGAGTACCTAGTGTCCATGAACTCATTGTAACTTCTTGCTAGATCTCCCCAAGTTTCACTTTTGTTTGAATTATTACCACCATGCTTTCCAGATTACTGTCTTAGCCTGAGTCTTTTCAAAGGGCTAATCTCATTTCTAAATTCTAATCCTTTCAATGCAAGCTTCTCTAGTGGTTCTGGAACTGGAATCTGACTTGTTAAGACTCTTCTTTGCTTCCTTTTTCTTTTTTCTTATTCTACAAGAGTTTTCAGAATAATAGTTTTAGTGATGAATTGGTGGAGTGATGAGTTGTCATATTTCTAGATCAAGTTCCCAGTTATATGACTGTCACATAAGTAAAGGTCAGCTACTTTCCAGGTCATCCTGAGTTATTGTCTCCACCATTAATTAAGCATTTCAAAGAAAGAATAAAAGACTAAACTTGAGAAACAAAAACATAGAGGGTCAAGAAAAGTTGTACTTCTCTTGAAGATAGAAATGGGAAAATGTAAAATTAGGAGATGATTATAGGCAAAGACAATAGTAGAGGACTTTACGAACAATTCAGGGCTGAGACTCTCAATATGGTAGAATTAATAACACCAGCTGTGCTACAGCTGACTCACTGTATACTGACAGTACTTCATCTGATATATCATATTTGGAACAATCATCACTTAGTGTTTCTAGATTTTATAAAAATATCAAGGAAAGAACACTTGCCTTCATTTTGTAGCCTGTAAATGAAGGGTGCCATTATAACCTCACATTATCATTAATGTATAGGAAGACATTCCCAATTACCTTAAGTGTTTTAGTTGCCAGCATGTACATTTGATATGGGTTTGTTTCCATCCGTGTCCATGTGCACTGTAAGCAGAAAACACTTCTACTAGTTTGGTCTAGAATAATTGAGTCCATTTATAATCAGCAGTCTACTGGCAAGTGACCTGTACTGCATGCTGGGAGGACGCAGTTTGATGTGGGCCTTCTCCCAACGTCTGTAGTTACTGGCAACACTTCCCTGTTGTTCTATCTCTGGCTTTCATATCCTACGGAGAGGTTGATCTCACTTGGCTCTGTTTTGGCTCAGTGAACTTTGGAAACAGATTATCTGACTGTCCTTTGGTAGATAGTCATCATATCTTTTCATGATCTGGCCATTTTACTCATCAGGATCTTCTCTAGGATCTTCACCTTCTTCGTAAATGATTAACACTATAATCTCTGAAAACTGTGTGCTAAGCTTAGATCACATTAATAGTCACCAGTAATGATTATGTAAAGCAATTACTGTATCTTAAAACATGAAATGTTCTCTTCCATAGAAGGGTGAAAATTAGTCAAAAATTTCATTATGAACAAAAATGTTAAAGTAACAATTTGATACTTTAATATTTTAATCAATACAAGCCCTTAAACCAAATAATTAGACCCAATACAAAATTTTAGAGTCAACTTACATGATTTAATAAAAAATATATTGCTGTCTAATGAGTAACAGATTTTCCATTGTCTTACTAAAAGAGAAATGTGGTAGTCCACAACTAAGTGAGTAGATCCTGTTTTTACAGAATGCCTGCAACTCACTCTGGGGAGACTGTTTTGAAAGGATTACCTAATAAAAATGGAGAAGGAACAAGTGAGTACTAACATATATCAATACCCAACATAACTCAGTTACCCTGTCTGGAAGTCAAAATCTATTACACACTAGTGAAACAGATGGATTTTCTATTGTGCAATTATAGCCTAGATTTTTACTGAGGTCAATAAACATAAATGTTATGGGCCTTTCATAATATTCTTTTCCAAAGAAATATATGTAATTTAAGTGCCACAAAGTACATTCCAGTGTATAAAAACAGTAGCAAAAATAAAAATTTATGAGAATGAGAAGCAGCAGTCACACTGAAGAAATAAATCTATGCATGGAATTACATCTTTCTATATTTAATTATTCTTTGGGCATCTTAATTGGATCAGTAGTCCCCTCCCATAAATTATGTCCACTTTGTAAAAATGTTTTCTTTGGTGTTAAAAAAAAAGCCCTATTGATTTCATATCATTATTTTTAAGGTTCAGCTCAGGCTTTATTTTATTATTTTTTGCTTTGCAAGTTAAGACTGTAAACAGAATACAATATAACTTCTCACAAATTTTTATAACCCTAAAATTATTTTTTAGCTTTTAATTTTTAAATTTTGGTAACAACTACTAATACCTAATAATCTTGGAAGAAAAGTTCAAATAATATTTTTGAGAATAAGTTGCTATCTCATCACCGTCGAATAATTTAGTGTATGTTTCCTATAAACGAGGCCATTATCTTATATAAACATAACACACCATGAAGAACCATGAGATTACATATACATTTATATTACTTAAACCTCAGATTCCGTTCAAGCATCTTCAATTGTCTGATTAATGACTTGCGTAGTAAAAAATCCAGTTTACAGTTATACGCTGCATTCAATTGTTTTCCTTCAATCTGGAATATTTCCTTAGTCTTTCCTTGACTTTCATGACCTTCATCTTTAAGGGCATAAGCTAATTATTTTTTACAATCTATTCCAAATAGATTTGAGTAGATTTAGGTTATGAATTTGGGGCAGTACCTTTATAGAAGTGATGTTGTGTTTTTCTCATTGCATCTTATAAAGTGACACACAATTTCAGTCTCTTCAATTATTGATAATGTTTACTTAGATCATTTCATTAAGACAATGTCAGCCAAAGCCATTCTACTGTTCAGTTTTGCTATACCCCTTTGTAATTAATACATACTTTATGAGGAGGTAGTTTGAAATGATAAATAACCCATTCCTCATCAGACTTTATATATACCCATTAATTGTTTTATATTTTTATTGACCTTATCATTTACTATTTTGTTTGATAGGTAAAATCTATTATTATCGCTATTTTTTGATCGTCAAATTATTCCATATTTGGTCAGCAGGACCCCATTCACACCAATTTCTGTGGGGGGTTTCCCATCATTTCTCAGCCTTTTTTGACACTACAAACATTCCAGTTTCATCTTGTACTTTCTTTTCTAAACTCTGGTTTACAATCTAGGATGTGTCTCACTACACCATTCTATTTGTAAATGATTTATAAAATAATAAAAACGGTGTCCCATTAAGATGCCAAACCTCCAAAGCACATCAACACCTTTGATAATTCATTTTCATTCATAACACATAATCTGTGTCAAGCCCTTAAATACAAATCTCAATGAGGCACCATTCCTGTCTATGTGTTGTTAACAGTAGAAACAAACAACAACAAGAAAAAGAAAGGGTCAAGCCAAGTTTTAAATGCCAATTGACTTAATAAAATCTCAGTTCAGAATATGGATAAAAACTTAGAAACATGAATGAATGTTTAATTATTAAATTTTTTTACCCTGATACCGGAATATGTATATGAAGATTGTTTAAAGGATTATTTTCACATCGCAAGGCACAAATAATTCAGAGTGGCATATTCACATGCTTTTGTTGTCACCAAAGAGTTAGCAAGGAAGGACAAATTTGGAGAAGAAACACTGAGGGTAAAAAATTTTGCAATTTTTTGCAAATTTTTACACTAAAATTATTAGACCTAAGTGGCCACTGAGCCTTTTATTTAACTTAGACTTGCTGTGCCAGAACACAAATTTGAAAAATTGGCAAACCTAATCTGAAATAAGTTCAGTATGCTAATCTCTGAGAGGAACTGGTTTACTGAGGGATGAGTAAATCCGTGAGGACTGAAGTCTGAGGGAGCCTGCAAATAAGAAGCCTGAGACCAGTGCGATGTGGAATCAGCAGCCAGGCCTGCTGTGAACAGAAGTAACCATTATATACTTGTCAGACTTTATGAGACAGTTTAGATATAAACAGCATGAGTAGCAGCCAAATCCAGCCTTTCCATTCCTCTCTTCTTCTCTCTGGAGCTGTGGCTAAAACCTGCGCCAGTGACCACTGGGGTTTGTAACACCCTTTTGCCAGTAATAGAGGCCAGACAGTCATTAAATTGGATATAAACAAGGCAGGAATTAAGAATGGGGAATGGGCGGTCCAGACCTCCTAGTAAACCATCTGGAGAAAACCCAGATTTCCCTGATGTAATCTCAGGCCTTAAAGTTCAAATCAGCAACTCTACCCTGAAATAAATAGAGGTAAGCCCATTTTGTGTAAAGGTGGGGAAAGATTAAAAATTCTCACCCTCTGAGCTAATAGGATACATATATGTACACTATGTACCTATGCACCTTTGAACTCTCCCAGGCTCACTCTAACTGTACATGCATCTATGCATATATCTCTCCCTCTCATTTTACCTGTATATGTGTATAAATATCCTTAAAGTTGACTCTCAGATTAATTTTAATAGTCAGTGTATCTTTATTAAATAATTAAATGAATTTTAACCTTATGCAAGAAACTAAAGAAATCTACCTAAAAATGACACTAATTCTTATACAGTTTTAAAATTACTCTTCAAACTAAATCCTCCTGTATTTAATGGAAACGATTCCTTCAGGACATACATCCTCAAGGGAACCCTGGGATCTCATCTCTCTGGTGTCCATCCAGCCTAAGGAAAATTGTTCAGATAAGAGTGATCTAAAACAGATTTTAGATCTAGCCACAGAGAAGACCATTAACGTAACACTAAACAAAACTCTCATATAGTTAGCGGAGCTGTGACTTCAGAGAACCTCACTTGCATAGACCACTTCCACAGCAAAGAAAAAGGCCCTAGCAGTTTCACACTAATTATTACATATTATATATCTTAAATGAGGCCCCTCAGATTATATGTTTAAAGCCTCACAAAGAATATAGGAGTCAAAATGTTCTCTTATTACCTTCTAACTAAATTGATTTCTAGGCAAGGTATACGATTGTTCATTTATTTACTCACTTATTCAAATGGTGTCTCTTGAACATTGGCCTTGTATGAGGCACTAGGCTTTGTGGGAAAAAAAAAGCCACAGAATTGGCTCTCAAAGAGTTTATGTTCTAGTAGGAGAGAGGGGCAGAAACAGAAACATAAAGAGGTAGGAGGCTAAATTTATTACACACAGTGGTCTCTGTACCCAGTGTACATGGGTTTGCAGGAGAGGTCAGAACAAAAGGCAGCAGATCATTGGAACACACCAAGCTTCTGAATGTGCTCTGACTGTGTTTATATTGTTAAGGTATCTTTTTTGGATAGTGTTGTCTAAATTTACTAGTGGTCTTTGGGTATACAGCATAATAGGCATAAAGACAGGAAACATTTGGTAAACTAACCTCCTTTAAATGAGAAAAAAGTTACTATTCATACTTCAATGCCATATTATGTTTTGAAAGCACAATGACTTCTTAATCAGGCTATGGGAAGTCATAAATTGCCACCCAAACTTAGCTGTTACTTCAGAGTTAAGGAGGATGTGTTTTTTGTCTTCATTAGATGTCTAGATTTTTCTCTGGCAGTCTGAAATCTCAGTTCACTCTAGTTCCTACATTTTTTTCCTTGCTAATTTCTGTTGAGTTCTTAACATAAAAATAGAGCAACATAATATTAGGCTTTTTATGCAGTTTAATTTCACTAATATTTCATTAACTTCATGTATGTGTAAGATCAGAATTTCATTCAAACACTTTGTGAATTGTAAATCTCTTTCAAAATAAGTTATGTGACTCTGTGTACAGTATTAGGTCCTCTGATGACATTAAAAGCAAATTGAAACTAAAAGCAAACCCAGTAAAAGTTGACAATTCTTCAAACAATATACATAATCAAACTGAATTTAAAACAAATTGCTTACTACTCTCTCAGTTAGTCACAGAAAGTATGGCATTTGTGAACTTCAGTTAAATGAAGAGTTAGTGTCAACTCGTAACATATTCTTAGAGTAGAGATATAATCTTGGCTAATTATTTCTTCCAGAATCATAAATTCAGATCTAAAATGTGTCGGGTAACAGGTTAGACTTCCTCAGAATAGATATGAAAGTCAGTTGACACAAAAACACAAAAATCAGCATAGGGAACAATGTGCCATAATATAAGTAAGACCAAAAGATGATCATAACACACTAAAAGTGTAAACAATTGCTCTGCCATAAACTGTGAGGCGGTTCTTCAAGAAGAAGTAACAGTAAAGAAAAATAGTTGGAGCTTTCAGATGAAGAAGGAGGTAGTTTTTTCAGGCAGGGAAACAGATCACAAAAAGAAGTCACAGAAAAGCCTGGTGTCCTCAGGGAATGACAGATAACTGAGTTTGAGAAATGGTTCAAACAGGTACTGAAGAGGTTGGTAGGGTAACGTTCAATCAGACTGTGGAGGGCAGGACTCAGTCCTTCGGACAACAGAAAACCCAGGGAGGTTTGAAGCTGTGAAATGACATAACCAGATTTCTTCTGTAGATGGGCTTTGGTAACTAGCCACACACTTCTCAGTACTGTGGAAAATGAAATATAGGTGGTGAAAGTGAAGGAGGGAGTGATCAGATGAAAGGCATTTGAAACAGACCTTGCAAGAGATGACATAGGTTTGACCTAAAGGCAGTGGAAATAAGGACAGAGAGAGAGTCCAGGATTTTGTTGAGACAGATCCTCTGGTGGGTGATGACAAATTGACATAAAACATGAGAGTAATAGAAAGAATCATTTATATTATACCTATTGCTTGAAAGATTTAGAATTCTCTTACCTGAGATATAGAGTGCAGTGAGAGTACTAGGTAGAAAGAAAACCACAATTTTGAACATATTGAGTTTGAGGTTCCTTGAAGCACGCCAAGTAAAATAGAAATTTATCTCCAAACTGATAAACTGATATTATGGCCTCCAGCCCCTACCTATACTTCCTCAAATCCATCTTCTACTAATCATTCTTCAGAATGATTTTATAAAAATTCAACTTGGACCATATTACTCCTTTTCATTCAATCTTTCATTGGTTCCATATTGACATAGAGAAAAAAGATTTCAGATTCTCTTTGGAACTCCACAGCCTGGACCCACCTGCTTCCCTAGGCTCTCTCTGGTTGCACTCTTCTTTTAAACATTTGCTTCTGGTACATTGATTTATTGCTCTTTCACAGTTCCCTGTCTTTTTTTTTTTTTCCTGGCTATTCATTCTGCCTGGAATGCCCTAATAAGCACAAATTTTTCTAACACTCAAGAGTTGTCTGTATCATGTCTTTGCTAAAGCTGGAATCAACCATTCCTCCGAACATTGCATGTGCCCCCTGACCCTAGCACTGTGTATCCCTATAACCCTTGAGTGTACTTATTTATCAGCACATCTTCTACTAGAACATCAGGAACAATAAAGTACATTGTGTTTACATCTCCAGTGTATTGTACAGTGATTGGGTTTGGTAGGACAGAGAGAAATAAGATTAATAGAATGAAGGGGAGATATTAAAATGTACATACCTTCAAAAATAATTCTACATTTAAGAATTTATTCTGTGGATGTTACACATGTGCACAGGCATGTATAGAAGAATGTGAATTGTGTTAGTGGTACCAATAAATGAGAAACAACATCAATGATCATCAGTAGAAGCCTGGTTAAATGAATTTTGATACAGCTGAATAATGAAATACTCTTCAGATGTTAATAGGATTTTGTGCATTTATATGTGCTGATATGAAAAACCGAAGACAAAAGTACAAAATCATAGTGAAAATCATTGCATATAATACGTTTCTATTTCAGTTAGAAGTCAGTTTATTTAATTCTTAGGGTAGCCTTAACAAATTTCCACAAACTTGGTGGCTTAAAAAAACAGGAATTTATTGTCCCCTGGTTCTAGGGTCCAGAAGTTTGAAATCAAGGTGTTAGCAGCATCACACTTCCTCCAAAGACTCTAGGAATTGGTTTCATGTCTTTTTTATCTTCTGGTTGTTACAGGCTTCCTTGGCTTGTTGTGACATCACTCAAAACCCTGCCTCTATCTTCGTATCTGTTTTTGCTTTGTGTATTTCTCATAAAGACGTGTGTCACTGGATTAGGTCTCAGCCAGATAATCAAGGACCTTCTCCTCTGAAATTAACATAGCTCTTTTCATTACTGTTAGAATGGCATATCTTTCTCTATCAACTCACTCTTATTTTTTTATGTTTTTATATTTAAAGTGAGATTCTTGTAGACAACATATCGTGGAGTCTTGATTTTCGGTCGACTCTGATTATCTCTGTCTTTTAATTGGTATTTTTAGATCATTGATGTTTAAAGTAATTTTTGATATAGTTGAATTAATATCTGCCACATTTATTACTGTTTTCTGTTTGTTGTCCTTGTTGTTTGTTTCTGTTTTTGTCTTCTGCTCT
The DNA here is from genome assembly GCF_048564905.1 of Vicugna pacos. NCBI lineage: Eukaryota > Metazoa > Chordata > Mammalia > Artiodactyla > Camelidae > Vicugna > Vicugna pacos. The sequence goes on from NC_132988.1 coordinate 32,378,466, forward strand.
TGTTCTGTCTTTCGTGGTTTTAACTGAGCATTTTACTGAATTCCTGTTTATCTCCTTTTTAGCATATCAGTTACACTTTTTAAATTTTACCTTTTTTTAGCAGTTAACCTGCAGTTTGCAATGTATTAACAACTAATTCGTTTCCACACTCAAATAATACCATATCACTTCGTGGGTCAGGTGAATATCTTATTAAGACATAGTCATCTTAATTCCTCCCTCCCAAATAATTTTTGTTACTCATTTGACTTATAAATTAGCATACACAAGCACATCTATCCTCCAGCAATTCAGTGACTACGGTTTAGATTTCCTACCCCAGCACTGGTTCCTGTGGAGATTTCTTCTCATGGGTTTCTACTCTGGTAAGTGATGATTCTCTGTTTGCCTGTCTCCAGTTTTGGTGACAGTGGTTTGCGCCTTGACCTCACTTCTCTGATGACTCTAAGAGGAACTGTAGATTTTTCCGTTTGTGCAGCTTTTTATTTGTTGTTGGGATGGACTGGCCAGTTTCAAGCTCCTTCCATGATGATTAGAATTCAGAAGGGTTTTTTTTTTGTTTAGTTTAAGTTTTTATTCCTTTGGGGGTATTTTCTTTCACTTATTTGTATTTAAACTGTAACCAGTGTGAGGGTTACAGTGGTATAAGCAATGTCCCTCCTATGATAAAGTGAATATACAGTTCTAGAACTATTTTTATTAACAACGTTACACTAATTGACTGGGCATGGGCCACATGCTTTCTGTGAACCAGAGAATGCAGTGCTCTGGCCAACTTGGGCCATGTGCCCAGTGCTGTGGTGGTGGATACAGAGGAAGCAGTTAGAGCTTTAGAAGTAACTCCATCAGGTGGGGAAAACAAAAGAGTCTGAGACTCTTAAACTTAAAACAATGACACTATAGTTACAACAAATAAATTCACGAAGGGTCTTTTACCAGGGTAAATGTTGAAAAGTAACTTTGATTTAAAAACTACAGGCAACATTCTTTTCATCAATGAAATGAATATAGCAGTAGAGTACTATGTGAAAATAAAAGTAAAAAAAATACTGAGATATAGGAAGAATCTATGATTTTGTTTTTATTTGATTGTAGGGACTTAAATTAGTAGCTTACACTTTCACAGAAAGTGGTTTAGTTTTTTCTGATCTTAAGGACATCTGAGAATAGAAATGGAATATAAAAGAACAAAATTAAGTGACCAGATTATGATTATAATCCTGAAGTGCCTGTTTTAAGCACATACACTCACGCACAAGGCAATTTCCCTCTGAAGTTTTCTGCCCACCCTTCTTTCCCTCTGTTACCAGCGTTGCTGACATCCTCATCAATTTCCACTGGCTGTTCTGTGCATGTGTAATCATTTCATACCTTGGGGGTAAAGCTTGGTCATTTAAACTCAAGGAATAATTATTATTTCAAGTAGCTCTCCATTTTCAATGAGAATCCTTTGGGTTCATTTGGCTTCTATCCTTTATGTGTTTATTGGTAATGGAATTCTGTAAGCTACAGAGAGATTTTGGATCTGATTTCTTCCCTCTTGCCTCATTTCTTCCATCCTTCAACATAGAGCTCTTTCTTTCCACATTAACTTGAGCACATGACAGTTAGATACTATGTATGACATTGAAACTACTTCTAACATGACCTAATTTTTATCCCACATAAGCTGGAAAATCTGACTTTTAAAAAGTAAACTATGCCTTTCAGTGATGCAGTTCCCTAAAGCTTATGTATTTTTTAAGAAAATTTATATTCTGAAAGTATTATTCTTAAATATTATTTTACATTATCAAGATATTGGCTGATTTTTTGAAATGCTGAATATTTTAATGAACCCTGTGGTTTTAATCCATAATAGGAATACTAACTTAAGATTGTTTCAAGTTTTTGTATATGTATATGTATACATATATGTCTGAAGAGCCAGATAAGTACCATAGTTCATGTTTATTCTTCCATAAAAAAGTCTAATTTCAGGGAAAAATACATTTTTAATGCTTATAAACAGTAGCAATTGTAGTAATTACTCCTGGTGAACAAATATTATATGATTAAATAGTTTTAATTCTTTCCGTGCATTGTGTTATCAATATTATAAAGTTCTTGGTATATTTTTCATGTCAGCTCTACTGAGAGACCTCTTTTAATTAGCTGTGAATTCTCTAAAATCTCTCATGTATAAAGGTTTTCTAAGATTATTTCAAATTAATTAGTTATTTTAATTAGTTATTAGTTAGTGGAAAGGGTGGCAGAGAGAAAGAACAGAAAAAGTTTTCCTCCCTATTAGTAAGATGTGTCAAAATCAATTGAGAAATGGAATTCCCTTTAACTACCGATGCTTCCTCCAAATCCAGCCACATGGAATGATATCAAGCTCCCACACCTTCAGAGTCACTCTGTCAATCAGCCCCTTTACTGCTGGAAGTACATATTTCAGTTCTCAGGTTTTTGAAATGGTCAAAAGTTTGAGAACTACCATTAAGTAAGTATGAAGATTCCTCAAAAGACTAGGAATAGACTTACCATATGACCCAGGAATCCCACTCCTGGGCTTATGTCCAGAAGGAACCCTACTTCAGGATGACACTTGCACCCCAATGTTCATAGCAGCATTATTTACAATAGCCAAGACATGGAAACAGCCTAAATGTCCATCAACGGATGACTGGATAAAGAAGATGTGGTATATTTATACAATGGAATACTACTCAGCCGTAAAAACCAACAACATAACGCCATTTGCAGCAACATGGATGCTACTGGCGAATGTCATTCTAAGTGAAGTAAGCCAGAAGGAGATAGAAAAATACCATATGAGATCCCTCATATGTGGAATCTAAAAAACAAAAACAAAAAACTCAGCATAAATGCAAAACAGAAATAGACTCATCGACATAGAATACAAACTTGTGGTTGCCAAGGTGGTGGAGGGTGGGAAGGGATAGACAGGATTTCAAAATGTAGAATACATAAACAAGATTATACTGTAAAGCACAGGGAAATATACACAAGATCTTATGGTAGCTCATAGAGAAAAAAATGGGACAATGAATATATGTTCATGTATAACTGAAAAATTGTGCTCTACACTGGAATTTGACACACATTGTAAAATGATTATAAATCAATAAAAAATGTTAAAAAAAACCCTCAAAAAAACTGAGAATGACTTTCCCTCTGCCCCCACCCCCACATTAGCCAGAGATCTTTGCTTTCATGTGGTTTATATATTGAGGTTTGGACAAAGCTTTGAATGCAATACTCTATTAAAAGAGAATTTGAAACCACTGAAAAAAAATCAATAAAAATTTTTTTTAAAAAAGGAAAAAGTTTAATAATTAGTAAATAATGTTTAATATGTAATATATATTTTGATATAATATATTTAACATATAACATATAATAATGTTTCATAATTAGGAAATATAGCAATCAAATAAGGTGGGATTTTTTTTCCTGCATTCACTACACATTTTCTTGTGGTATAGAGTAATTTTCATTCAAACTTGGCATTCACCTTAGACCATGTAGGTTAATGTTTTCAAGAAAATATCAAGGAATGAATTATTTTTGTTAGAATTATAAACATTTTAAATTATCCTCTTGTCAGAGTTTGTCATACTCATATTATGGAATTATTTGTTTGCTCAAAACCAGTCTCCAGCACAACTGCAAATTTGGGAATCTCAGAATAAGTAGTGTGTTTGGTGTTCCATCCTCAGCACATGTAGATACATGTAGGTACATGTAGATACTTAATGAAATTTTTCAATGAAGTAAGACATTCGGGGTGAAAGATTTTCACAATTTAGATTGTCACAATTTTTTGGACTTTATTTATATCACAAAATAATCACCTATTATGCAGTAATTCTGAGAACTTTACCAAAAGGACAACTTAACCTAAATATATGTTTTTAAAACAGAGCCCACAAAGAGATAACTATCCAGTATAAACAGTGTGAATAAAATACCCAAAGATCTTATAACACTGACGATGAATAAAATTCATATGAAAGATCTTTGAAATATATATATATATATACACACATACATATATATATACACATACATATATATATACACACATATATACACACACACACACACATATACACACACACACACACACACACACACATATATATATATATATCTCAAGCCAATAATCTGGTATGACAAAAATACTCTCTAGGAAGTACTTATCACTAGATTGCAGAAACATTATTTTCCTCATATTTAAGTTCATTTTATAGAAAAGTAAGCACTGAAGCCACAGTACTTAACTGATAGAGTTAATTTGTCAATACTTTAAGACAAAGGTCATTTTTACTTAAAAGCATCAGATTAAACTAAATTGTTTTATTAAATAGTATTATTGTTATCGCAAATTATCTTCTAGGATGATGACCAGGAGCCTGCTGCTAAGTCAAGGAAGAAATGTTTCTGTCATCAGAGTGGCAGTAAACAAGCAATACAAAATTACAGTTGTATAAACAAGCTCAAGATTAATGGCTCACACACTGTTTTCCTTTCTTTGGCCCCTTTGGTAGGTCAAATGACCGTTTAGACCACCTACTCTCAATCTCACCGCACACCGACACATAGCTCTTAGGGTTTTCTTAGATTTCCCACTACCCCCTACCCAACACACACACTTGATTTTTTTTTCATTTAAAGTTACAGGAAAATGAAAAATAGAAGAACCAATTAAGAGAAAGAAGGAAAGATGAAAGCCAGCAATTTCACATGTGTTCTTTTGCATGGTGCTAATCACATACCTAACTAAAGCAACCCTTCAAATTTAGATCTAAATCAGTGGTAGGCAACTATAGAAAGAAACACCAACACTGACTATACTGATTCTCCAAATTCCATTTAATTTTTCTTTGTAAGTCAGTAAAATTGATTCACTCCCAATAAAATGCCACAACACTGTTATCTATGAGTTGAGATTTCTCAGCAATTTAGCACTTTAAACAAGACCACAGTTAAATATATCTTCTCATTCAACTCCAAAGCTCTCCTCATCTTTAGTGATATTTCCTGAAAAGCTAACTGAATTTAAGCTGAAAATGGTTGGTTTTTAAAATTATACCTTTTGTTTCTTAGATTCTTTCTCCTCCCTTAAAATCTTTCTTCCTTTTATAAAGGGGAGTTACTTATCTTTAGCCTTAATTTGTGCCTGTAACACTGAAGCTTAAAAACAAAACGGAACAATTTTACTTAAAGAACATGTATTTGGAAGTTAAGTGAACATACATTTATTTGTACATTGTATTGATTTAATAATGGAAATATCACATTTCATTCTTCAATGCACTTTTTTTCAAGGTTGCTATACTTTGATCACATTTGATATAGCATTTTGCTTAGAACCTACAGATCTGTCCTTATGGAAGTTATTTTCAAATGCCCCATCTCTCTTTTATAGCTAGTAAGTAATCTTGCTAAGCAAGTTTCTTTTTTAATTAAAGTTTCCAAAATGTATTTTCCCCTAAAAGGTAGAGAATCAGCAATAATTAAGTTTATTTTGCAAAGCTTTATGAGCACTCTAAAGGATTTCCTCCAAAGGCAGACAAACACTAAATGTGATAGTGAGTGCATCCACATGGAAGAAGAGATGTCAAAAGAAAAAAAATCATAAAACAAAAATATCTCTAGACCAAAAGATGTTTCCTGTTTCTGATCTTAGATGTGTTACAATTTTACAGATCATTTTCCCCAAAATGTCTCTTATCTGGTATTTTTCCAAGTCATATTTTGGAAGAGAAATAGGTCAAATTCTATTCAGTACAAAAAATAGTTTGCAGTACTTGCTACTCATTCAGTACATTTACAAATAATAAACAATTTTTGTTTTCTTTGACAGAGAAAATGTGGCTTTTTGAAGACTGCTGGAAAGGAAGTGTTTTACAAAATGCTACATGACAAATTACAAAAAAAAAAAAAAAAAAGAAACAATCCAAACCACCAATTTGGGATGTCACTGGAGTCTATTCCCTGTAAAGAAATCTGACGAGCATTCCCTCAGAGACATAACTAGGCAGAAAAATGATACAAAACAAAGAAAAATGAAGTCAATTGGAAGCAGAATAGAGAAAGTGAAGCAAGCCAAACTAGGTCATGAAACAAGGAGTATAAAGATAAATTTATATAGTAATGAATACACAAAGTAGAAAACACTTAATAATAATGCATATGTTTAAAATTAATTTTAGAGCATTTAATATTTTATTTTATGAAAGAAAAAACATCAAGTATAAAAGGGAATTGATAGTTAAAAATCTTTTGAAATTTTTCAGTTTTATTCCTTTATAAAGGAAACTCAGAAACTAGTTTAATGAGAGGAAGGGACAGAGTTGTGCTTTGGGACTTTTTCTATAGATATTCTTCACTAAATGTTTAGATTATTATATATATATGAAAGTTTATTTTAATAGATGGCTACATGTGAATTCTCCATGTCAGATACATGAGTTAATATGGAGACATATGAATGTAGGACATTATATTAAAAACCATTTTTTTTCTCCAAAAGAAGAAAAATAAATGTAATAATTTGGGAGCTAAGAACTGCCTACTGTAAGTCCAATTTTAAATTAAATCAAGTTACCTGTACTTGCTGTATTTAAATAAATAAATAAATTTAGCACTTGCTTGCTAATATAACTCATTCCCCTAAAGAAAAATTAGAGAACATGAGAAACATTTTAAAACTTTAAACATTATTACCCAAAGAAAATAACTCATAAAAAGATGATTGATTTTCCCTTTCCATCTTTTTTCTATTCAGTTTATTATTGTTCTTGTGTTTGGCTTTATTGTTCTATTGTTGTTTGTCTTTATCTACTGGTAATCATATGTAACTTGTTGTTTCTGTGTGTGTTTTCCTTAAAACGTTTATTATAAACATTTTCCACATTACTATAAATGAGCATAGGAGGCACTTTCAGTCATAATATAATCATGTGAAAGTAAAATATTGTACTTATTCTTCTATTAATAAATGTGCTTTCATTCTTAATATCTACATAAGATTTTAGTTTGGTAGACTCTGTGATCAACTTAAAATAGACTATCATAATTATAAAATGTTTTAGGCAAAAGAAAAGTGAATTGCCACATACAAAGTGACACACAAAGTGAATTGTCACATACTTCTATAAGGTATCAGCAGGCTTTTCAGCAGAAAACTTCAAGCCTAGAGAGAGTCAGATGGTATATTCAAAGTACTAGAAGAAAAAGTCTACCAACCACAAATACTTTACCCAAAAATTTGTCCTCCAGAAATGAAGGAGAGGTAAGACTTTTCCAGACAGAAAAAAAAAAAAAAGGCTGAGGGCGTTCATCACCACTGGACCTGCCTTGTAAGAAATGCTAAAGAGACTTCTTCAAGCTGAAATGAAAAGATGCTAATTAATAACATGAGGACATACGAAAATATGAAACTCACCGATAATATTAAGTATATGGTCAAAATCAGAATACTCTAATAGTGTAATGGTGGTGTATCAGTCTTCTACAAGAGACTCACTTGAACTTTAAGGACACAGACAGGCTGCAAATGAAGCAGTGGAAAAAATATTCCATGCAAATGGAACCAAAAGAAAGCCAGAGTATCTATACTTTTATCAGACAAAGTAGACCTTAAGTCAAAACTGTAACAAGAGACAGAAAACTATTATATAATGATAAAAGGGTTAATAAATCAAGAAGATATAATAATTATAACTATATATGCATGTACATTGGAGCACCAAAATAAATGAAGCAAATATTCACAGAACTGAAGTGAGAAATAAACAGCAATATAATAGTATTAGGGAACTTCAATACCCCATTTTCAACACTGAATAGAACATTCAAGACAGATAATCAATTAAGAAACGTTGGACTTGAAGTGCACTTTAAACCAGGTGGATCTAACATGCATAAACAAAAGTTTCCATTAAACAACAGTAGAATACAAAGTCTTCTTATGCACACATGGAGCATTCTGCAGGATAGATCAAAAGCTGGGTCACAAGTCTTCACAAAGTAAAGAAGATTGAAATCATATCAAATACTTTTTCTGAACACCCAAGTATAAAACTGTAATCAATAAACAACAGGAGGAAAATTGGAAAATTCATAAGTATGTGGAAATTAAACACATTCCTAAACAACCAACAGGTAAAAGAAGAAGTCAAAAGGGAAATCAAATAATACTCTGAGGAAAATGAAAATGGAAACACAACAAACCAAAACTTATAGTATGCAGTAAAAGCAATTCTAAGAGGGAAATTTATAGCAATAAAAGCCTACATTAAGAAAAAAGAAAAGTCTCAAATAGACAACCTAAATTTATACCTCAAGGAACTAGAAAAATAAGAACAAACTGAGCCCAAATTTAGCAGAAGGAAGGAAATAACAAAGGAATAAGTAAAAACAGACTCCAAAAACAGTAGGAATTATCAACAAAAGTGAGATTTTTTTTTTGAGAAGATAAATTTTTAGCACGACTGAGGAAATAAAGAAGAAACTCAAATGAATAAAATCAGAAATGAAAGAGGAGATATTACAATTAATGCCACAAAAATAAAAAAATTATGAGACTACTCTGAACAATTATATACCAATAAATTGGATAACCTAGAAGAAATAGATAACTTACTTATGTAGATACATACAAACTACCAAGACTGAATGATGAAGAAAAATACAATCTGAACAAGCCAATGTTAAGTAACGATATTGAATCATTAATTCCCGCAAAGAAACCCAAGACCAGATGGCTTCACTGGTGAATTTAACCAGACTTTTAACAAGGAATTAATAGCAATCCTTTTCACACTTTTCCAGAAAATTGAAGAGGAAGAAACACTTCCAGCATTATGAGGCCAGCCAGCATTACCTTGATACCAAAACTAGACAAGGACATTACAAGAAAAGAAAATTACAGGCCAATATCCCTGATCAATATAGATGCAAACGTCCCAACAAAATAATAGCAAACTGAATTTAACAGTACATTAAAAAGATCATAGTATGATCAAATTGGATTCTTCCTTGGAATGCAAGTATAGTTCAACATATGCCAAAAAAATAAATAAGTGTGATATAGCACATTAACAGAATGAAGGATAAAAAATCATATATTATCTTAGTAGATACAGAAAAAAATTTGGCAAAACTCAACACTCTTTCATGGTAAAACTCTCAACAAATTAGGTATATAAGCATGGTACCTCAACATAATAAAAGCCGTATATAACAAACTTACAGCTAACATCATGCTCAACAGTGAAAAGTTAAAAGCTCTTTGTCTAATATCAGAAATGAGACAAGGATGCCTATTGTTGCTACTTCTTTTCAGCATATTACTGGAACTCTTCAGAGTAGTTAGATGAGAAGGAAATAAAAAGATACAAAAATTAGAAAGGAAGCCATCACATTTATAATATCATCAAAAACAATAAAGTAGTTATGAATAAATTGAACCAGGGAATTGAAATATCTGTACACTGAAAGCTATGAGACATCGTTGAAAGAAATTAAAGAAGACAAAAATAAATGTGAAAATATCCCATGTTCATGGATGAAAAGAATTAATATTGTTAAAATGTCTATACTATGCAACAGATCCAAAGCAATCCCTATGAGAGTTCCAGTAACTCTTTTTTCACAGAAGTAGAAAAAAGCAATCCTAAAACTTGGGTGGAACCACAAAAGTCCCCTTGTAGCCAAAGGAATTTTGAGAAAGAGACATTATACTTCCTTATATCAAACTGTATTACACAGCTATACTAATCAAGACAGCATAATACTGGCATATGACAGACACATGTACCAATGGAACAGAATAGAAAGCCTCGTAATAAAGCCATACATATGAGGCCAACTAGTCTTCAGCAATATCACCAAGAATACAAAAGGGGAAATGATAGCCTTTTCAATAAATGGTGTTGGGAAAATCGGATACTTGCAAGCAAAAGAATGAAACTAGACCCTTACCTTGTATCACACACAAAAAAAAACTCAGAATGGATGAAATATCTAAACAGAGATCTGAAATCATAAAACTTCTAGAAGAAAATGGGAAAATCCCTTGATATTGGTCTTGGCAATGTTTTTTTGGAGATAGCATAAGAAGGAAAGGCAACAAAGTAAAAAGTAAACAAGTGGGATTACATCAAGCTGAACAACGTCTGCACAACAAAGGATACAATCAACAAAATGAAAAGATATCCTACAGATTAGGAGAAAATCTTTGCTAACTATATATTTGATAAGGGATTAATATCTAAAATATGTAATGAATTCATATAACTCAATAGCAAAACAAAACAAAACAAAACCAACTGAAAAATGGGCAAGGAAATTGAAAAGACATTTTCCAAAGAAGACATACAAATGACCAAAAGGTATATGAAAATGTATTCAACATCACTAATAATCAAGGAAGTGCAAAGCGAAGTCCAATGAGATATCATCTTAAGCCTGTTGGGATGGCTATTACTAAAAAAATAAATAATAAGCGGTGGCAAGGATGTGGAGAAAAGTGAACCTTGGTGCACTGTGGGTGGGAAGGTAAACTGGTACAACCATTATGGAAAACAGCGTGGATGTTCCTCAAAAAATTAAAAACAGAACTATTACATGATTCTGCAATCTTACTCCTGGGCATTTATCCAAAGGAATTGAAATCAAGATCTCAAAGAGGTATCTGTACTCTCATGTTCCTTCTATAATAGCCAAAATACAACCTAAATGTCCATCAACAGATGAACGGATGAAGAAAACACATAAAATAGACTATTATTCATCCTTCAAAAAGAAAGAAGTTCTGCCATTTGCAACAACATGGATAGACCTGGAGGACATTATGCTAAGTGAAATAAGTCAGACACAGAAAGACAAATGCTGTCTTATCTCACTCACATGTGAAACTTAAAATAGTCAAACTCATAAAACCAGAGAGTAGGACAGTAGTTGCCAGGGATTTGGGGGAGGGGAAAGTGGGGAAGTAATGGTGAAAGTGTACAAAAATAAGTAAATTCTGAAGATCTATTTTATAGCATAGTGCCTATAGCTAACAATACTATATTGTATACTTAAAATTTGCTAAGAGAGTAGATCTTATGTTATGTGTTCTTACCATAGTTACACACACATGCACAGATAATAATAATAGTAATAGGGGCTGGCAGAAACTTTGGGAGGTGATTAATATGTTTATGGCATTGATGGTGTTAATAATGGATTCACTAGTGTATACTTACCCAAAACTTACTGAGTTGTATGCATAAATATGCATAGCATCTTACATGTCAATCATACCTCAATAAAGTGATTTAAAAAGAAAATATGACTGTGTGATAGATACATAGTATAAGGACACATTAGACATAATGGTACCATATAAACAAAAAACTTTTTATGTGGTATGTATATATATCCATTAGCATAGTGGTCAGTAGATAGTAGATAAAAATAAAATACATTTATATTAAGTAAATGAAAAATAATATTCTCAAGTTAAGAAAATACTTTACAGCACAAATGGCATCATTGTCAATATCTGATTTCATTGTCTCTGAATTCTGGTAAGAGGAGGGGATTTAGATCATGTAGGGTTTTACAGACATTTTACAGGAAATGGGAAGCTTCTGTAAGGTTTTGAACAGCTAATTGACACATTCTAGCTTATATGTATTATGAGGATTGCTCGAGATACTATTTTGAGGAGAAACAGTAAAAACGGAAGTAGGCAAACCTGTTGTGTTGTTAATTGCAGTAGTCCAGATGAGAAATCATGGTGAGTTGGACTAGGTTCACAGTAGTAAAGAGTTGAGTAATGGCCATTTATGGGATGAATATTGATGGTAGAGCCAGTCACTCTGTTGATGAATTAGATATAGGGTGTGAGAGAAAGAGAGAAGTCAAGAATAACTCCAAAGTTGGAGCAAATGGAAAAAAGGGAGATACCATTCACTAAAATGCAGATTACATGAATAGCAGAACTTTCCAGGGAGAGGTAGTCTGGAGTAGGGGTGGTGTGGCAAGATCAGGAGTTCAGTTCAAAAATAAGCTATTATACAACATTGTAAAATGACTATAACTCAATAAAAAAATGAAAAAAAAAAATAAAAATAAGCTATCAATTAGGCATCCAAGAGAAGATTTAAAGTAAGCATTTGGATATATGAATCTGAAATTTAGGAAACATGTGGACTGGAAATGTAAATGTGAGGGTCATTGGAATATAAATAGCTTTTAAAACTCAGAGAGCATCAGAGAAGTGAGTACAGATAGGGAAGAGTTCTAAAGACTGTGCTCTGGGTGCACTCCAGCGTGAAGCCGTTGGGTAGGAAAAAGAAGACTAGGTAGAGGTAGGACCACCAAAAGAAACTACTGTTACTCTTACTTACAAGAGAAAATGGACATAGACAACTCTTTATGGAGATATTACTGCAGGGTGATGGAGAAATGATGCTGAAGTTTGTGGGCAAATTGTCGAGAGGAGTAGTTTTCAATTTATTTCGTTTAAGCTTGTGAAACCAATAGCATGTCTGTATGCACATGAGAATTCTGAGAAGAAATCCATGATTTAGGAGAGAAAGTGAAGAAGTGATGGTGCAATACAGAAGAGGTAGATGAAATCCACAGTGGAGGAAATGACTTTAGGTAGGAGCATGGAGAAGTCACCTCTATTTATGGGCAAAGAAGCCAGAGCATATGCTGGTAGGAGGGTAGACATGTTATCTGAGCTTGTGGAAGTTCATTTCTGGTTGCTGTAATTTTCCCACTAAAATATTCGGCAAGATCATCTGCTAAAAGTGAGGATAGGAAAAGAGTTGTTTTGGGTTTGAGATTGGTGGCCACAACCTGAAGTGAGTACAGTCCACTTGGTTAAGAGATTTTTCCCAGCAATTTGCTGCCACCCATATTATTTATAATTTCACAGATTAATGTTAAGCCATGTTTCTTTTCAGAGTATATTTTTTCAAAATGAAGTTTTAAAATGTATCTCCGTCATCTACTCTCTCATTCACTTGAGTCTTTGAGCCAATATTGTAATGTTTTAGCTCAATTATACCTTGTTTTGAGGTTAACAATCAGAATAGCATTTTGTTCCTTCAGATTTTGCAAAGAAAGGTAGGGTTTGGGGAGTTGGCTAGAAAATATCCAGAAAGGGAATGCCACACTCGCCAAATACCTATCTCCTAATTGGCTCCTTAATTCAACGTTTCTATGTGTGTGTGGGACAGGATATGTCATAAGTATATGACATTCATATGTAATTGCATGTTTTCACTGGTACAAAATTGTAGTCTATGTATCTATATAATTTTACAATGCAGAATCATTCTAGAACTTAGTGAATTCCTATTTAGACTGTAAGTATGCTAACCTCTGAAGTGGAAGTGGGGCACAGTATTTTCCTAGTGGGAATCAAGACCAAGGTGGTCTTCATTGTATTCTGGTAAGAATCTCATCGCCACAAATTGAATCAAGGATAACTCCTTCAAAGCATGTGATAGTAAATGGGGACTAAGCCCATGAGGCAGGGAGCAAGCAATCATTCGCTATTTGTATGTTAATTTGCTCTTAAGTTTCAAAAAAATTAAATTTAAGAGTTATAAATTTCCTCTTCTAACTTTACAATGCTGAAGTAGTTTCAGCAAAATTACTCACAATTTAAATTTTGGGCCAAATGTTAATATTTATTTTTATCCAAGGGAGTTTTTCTTAGCCAATATTTAAAGAGCACATATGGTTCTTTTCTGTGGAAAATACTTAATATATGTTTTTAGAAATATGAAAATAATAACAGCAAAAGTAATCTATCATTCATGTATTTCCAAGTGCTCAGGCAGAAAAAAAACCAAATAGTTTTGTTTTCTTAAATTTTATTCAGCAGTTTAAAAATTCCATATTTCATTTAATTTTGGCATTATTTGTTTTACCATTTCTTATTCATTAATTTTCTCTGTTGTTTTTCTTTCCTTACCTCATTTCTTCATTCAAAAAAAGTAATGATAATGTTATTTTAAGTTACAAAGATAAGCTGTATTAACCACGACTGTTTTAAAACTTAAATTATTAAATATATAAAATTTACTCACTCATAATGAATAGTTAGGTTGCAGGTAGTACATATATTATTATAAAAACTAATATTTCCAGTTTTCAAAATTAAACTTTGATAAAATACAAATTGGAATCATAAGGTTTTCTGCAACAATTTTTGCATTCTTTTGTTCAACTTTTCATTTTCAAACATGGTATTTTTATCTCCAGATGTGCAGCACTGGGAGAAACTTACGATTAGTATGATAATTTTTATCCCAGTTTCACTTTATTGAATTTCATAGATAACAGTGGAAAGGAAGATAATTCTACTCAGAAAGACAAGACCTAAAAAGGTTAAATGCATTAATTTAATCAGAGTAATTATATTAAATGTGTTAGTGAGAACAAAATTTTAAACATATGGAAATGAAATTTTATATAATAGGAACATCTTCAAAGAAGTATATAGTATGCATAAGAAAATAGTGAAATAGTTATAACCTCTCCAATGTCCTCTGGATAAGCAGTTTCTATGTATTTAGGAAAGCTACTTCCTTTATTTGAATGGAATTCAATAAAAAACTTACGTTCTCATACATATTTTATTATAACAAACGAGTATTTCTACTTATTAAGGCATAATAATACATATTTCTCTGTAATAAATGAGTATTTCTATGTATTAAGGCAGTGCATTACTTCAGTACATTAAATGCAAAGAAGGTTTAAGTGTTTAAGGGAAACACGTAAATAAACTTTAAATATATACACTTTGTGAAAAAGTTAATAGCAAGTAATACTGGCAGAAAGTAATTTTGGAATAAATATGATACTCAGTCATGTATAATAGAGTGTACAGTTCTTTCAGCAAGATTCTATTCTCAGTCTGCATTCTGCTTACCATGTTCTGAACACTTTCCTTGACCACTTCTTTCTGCGTAAGATCGTGCCAGGACTCATGCTGGAATCCATGGAGATAGACTAAAGTGGATTAAGAAAGGGGAAAAAAAGGAGAAAGAAAGAAGGAAAAAAGGAAGGAAGGGAAGAAGAGAAAGAAAAAGAAAGATAAGAAAGGAAAAAAGAAAATAAAGAAGGAAGAAAGGAAAAGAGAAAGAAAAAAGTGCACACATTATTTATATTAATAAATGTAGGTTGGTGGTGAATTTGATCAACATTCAAGTATATTACATTTTTATTCCAAATTTAGTTTAAAATAGAAAATTTTATTTAAAATTGTGTTTATTTTCACAAGTAATTTAAGTATAGTCATTTTGCTCTTTACTGTTATAAAAGCCATAAGAAAAGATTATTTTCATAGAATATCTGAATATGTGTTGTCCCTTGTTTGATGAAGGATAGTAGTACATTAACTATAAAAAACAAATAGAGACAGAAAATATCTCGTCACGTAACCTGGTTTGAGCATTGAGTTATTCGATGTTTTGATTTGATTATCATAAGTATAAATAATTTAAATAAAAAGATATCAATAGTTTAGTGTAAGTAATAGAAATCACATTTGAAAAAATATTTAAAGGGCTGTTGTCATTTGCGTTTTCATGACGTGACCTTCTCCCTAGTTAGCTCCAGGCACGTATCTGCTTCAAAACAATTCAAACTATTAGAGCAAAAGTGCAAAGGTAAAGAAAACCCCAAAATCAGATTATGCTATTACAAATAAGAGTTTTCAAGAAGATACTAGACTTGAAAGTCAAGCATGGCTGAGGAAGAAATTTGTTTTAAAATTTATTTACCTCTCATTTTAACCATTCAAGACTCAAACTGTGAACCAGACAGTAGCAGGAAGCCCTGGGTTGATAGGAAGAAATAAACAGACATTGAATCCTGGCATTCTAGGGAGAATGTCGGGAAAGGAAGCTGTCAGACATATGTCCTGATTTCTTCTCTGAGTTTGGCCTTCAGCCATAGATGTGATAAGGAAGCTGACGATGAGGAGCTCTTATCCAGTTCTCCATTTGGGACACTTGGAAGAGTCTTGCACAGAGGGTCCTAAGCCACCACGAGGGGGAGCATTACAGTTATGGAATGAAGTAAAAGGGGCCATATAGGTAAATAGACTCCAGAATGATCTCCCAAGCTTCTCTTGGTTCCCACGTGGTAAGAATCTGCTATGATGGGGTGGAGTGACTCAACCAAGGATCCAGACGCAAGAGGTGGTAGAGTCTGCAAAGCAGCAAGGGCTGAGTAAGCAGAGAGCTGTTGATGGAGTGAAGAAAAATTGCATTTGGTGTTCATCAGCCCCAGATGTCAGCAGCATCTGCCAGCAGAAAACCCTGAGAAAGGACCAGGCAACCAAATACTGTACCAGGCATGGAACACCCACTCTGCAGTGGTCTGAAAACCGATAAGTATCTGACAGATCCAAAGACTCTCCCTTCTTCCCTTGTATGTTCATAAAAGCTCCCAATTGGCTCTATCCCCAAATTTAACACCATCTTTGAGAATATTAAGTGCATGGAAAGAGTGGAAATAAGAGTCAAGCAGTCATTTTCCAAAGACTGAGTATTTTCTTAAAAGACAGTTACAATTATTGAATTGGGTTAAGTTTTAAACCAAATTGGATTAAATGTAGCTTTTTATTTCCAACTAATCATAAAGGAAGCCGGAACTGTTGTAGATAAAATAAAACAAAGAAACTTTTTTCTTGTTCCTCTGATCACAATGTGAGCAGCAGTGGCATTTCTGTGACACCAATCCAAGTGAGCATATAAAAGCATTGCTATTGCAGAGGTTACAGATTAGTGCAGTGCTCTAAACTCGAAAGGGGAACTAGAGAGTGACAGTTATCAATTTCCTTGGTGATATTGAACCCTTTTAAGCATTTTACATACATTTTTCAATAACCCATTTATCATTTTACACCTGAGGCTAAGAAAGTTTAAGTGACATACTTGGTCTCAAACTTTAAAATATTGATCTTGATATTCTTATAAACTGTTCTGTGAAGACATTATGTGGTACCAATCAATAACTTTATTTATATTCATATTTAATTCTTATATCATATTGTTATTAAGGTGGATATACTTGGATAATTCAAGATGCAGGCTTAGTTATGTCTGGAATATTTTTCTGTAATAAAGTTTATGGTTCAAATCGAGTACCTCTGCCTATTACTTGATTGAGAATAAGTAGATGAATACAAACATGAGAAACTAAGACCATAATTGTTAGGAAAAGAAGGCTGTAATTATTTTAAGCCAAAAGGACTATAAAACTAACTTTTTATAAAGTTATGTAAAAACAAAAAATATACTTACCTCTCCCCCAAGATTGGAACACAACTATATGGGAAGAGGGATGAACCAAATTTATCTGGAAGATTTTTAATTCCCTACAACATTAGTTAGACAACCCATAAGCACATCAAAATTTGTAGTAGTATAAATTTAATGTCCAGACAGCATGGTGGAAATGAAAATAACACCTACTGACTTTTATCTATACTAACAGAATATTTAAGACCTCACAAAATAACTCTTCAAATATTATTCATCTATTGAATCTTATCTCACCACTAAACGAGTTCTTAAGGGACCATGCCAGTACTTCCCAAAGTCTCTATTGTTGTGGAAGGCTCTTATTTTGCAGTATAATTTATTTGCTATAGTATCAATTACTTCATAATTTAAAATATGTCTGTGTGTATGCACACACATACCTTCAAAATATTAGACTCTCAATAATAATAATAATAATCACATAGCTGCCAAACATAGGTTTAAGGGCAAATACAAATTACTGTTAAGTATTTTACTAAATTTATGGAAGCAGAAGTATCCAGGCAAATTTTAAACTGACTACGGTATTCAGAGTGATCAGGGCATAAGTCAGTGTTTATCTGGGAGAAGTGAATAATTTCTGTTAAAGGAGTGTCTCCTGTAAATTTTCTACTAGTATTAAATGTATTCAGTGTGTATATTAGGCTACTGTTACTGATTTCTCTTAAATCTAAAAAGGTAAGGTACAAACTGAATTATTGTGAAACATGTAAAATTTGTCTTACAAAGCATTAATGTAAGACAATATTGACATATCTCAGAGTTAGAGCTTTTGGAAATTAAGTCATCTGAAAACAAATTGGAAATATACTATGAAAACTATGATTTTTTTTAAGAAGAGCAAAAATGTTTAGAAAAATAACTGAAATAAACAAAATAATATTAGAAAAAAACTATTAACTCCACTAGAAAAATAACTTGTAGTTAGATCAAAAAAATTATCGTCCATATTTATTTCTTAATTCTTTTGTAAAAGTAAAAACTTGATTCTAAATGAAAGAGAGTATGTAAGAAAATATTGTTTCTACTCTAATTTGAACTCTAAGGTAAGTAAAAAGTCCAGTGTAAAAATTTTTGGATTGAGATTTTGGAAACTGAATTCAGGTTCTGGTATCCTCACTGAGTGGCCTTGAATAAATACCTTACCCTTCTTACTCCAAAATCAGCAAAACCAAGGTGTTTAGTTAGATTATCACCCAAGTTGCTCCCAACATTAAACTTCTATGACTCTGGGGCTTCCAAAGTCTGGAAGAATAGAAAATTGCAGCCAAATTACTTAACAGTGGAAGCAAGTGTGTAAGATAAAGGATTTTACTAAAGACAACCTCTAAATCTTTTATAGTTTGCTTATGGCAGGGGGTGTGGGTTAATAGTGAATCAGTAAATTTTAATTTAATCTTCTCAGACAAATATGGGAAACAAAGTACCAAATAATTTTTCCGTTTTATTTATTGGAATGCCATCCAGATGCACTCCACTGCAGCACAACTCCATGGCTGTGTAGAGTGCAGCTGGCGATGAGAATGGCTCAGGTCCGGTGGTCCAATCCTTCAGGGAACAGCCTAGCACACTATGCGTATGTTGAGTCTTACTCTCTGCTGCAGTCATGCTCAAATTTAATATTTAAATGAAAAAAAAAACCCATAAAACTATTTTTTTCTCTCTCACACACATACATACACATATACACAACTGTGTCTTCCAGATTTTGAATTCTGCTGAAATAACAGACCCATACTGTTTAAAGATTACAAATCATTCCATTTACCATCCTCATAAATAAATGTCATTCCAACAAATGAACAAAGGATTCCAGAATGAAAGACATTCATGTTCATATCATTATCATTACATCAGTCAAGACATAGTAGTTTGGTTCTTTGAGAGATTCTTCAGTCATTTAATGAGAATTTACTTCAGTCTGTCCTAGGTCGTGGGAAGAAAGAGCAAGGTAGCAATGCCCGCTGCTATCAAACAGTACACTCATGAGAGAGACACACATATTAACAGAAAATGGCAAATCAGAAGAGTGAATAAGATCTAAATGAAAGAAAACTTGAACCAAATTCATGTAAATGCTGAAAGGAATTTAGTTTCATAAATTCAATGACTTCACACGTGATTTGGTTCAAGGCTCAAGCAGTGTGACCTGGAGTTGACTTTTCTCTTTCTGTTTCTTAGCTCTAGTTTCTCAGATGTTGGTTCTGGCTTCTTCCTTCATTACTACAAGATAATTGCCAATAAATCCCAATGGGTAAGAGTTTCTTCCCCTTCACCGTTAAATAAATGTCCTTGATTAGCTCTCAGCTGCCCAGGTTTAAATGTGCCTACTTGAATCAACCACTGTGGATCTTGTGAATTCAATTCCAAACAAATGACTGAGAATAAGGAGGGGGTGGTATTATTCCAAAG
The DNA here is from genome assembly GCF_048564905.1 of Vicugna pacos. Taxonomy (NCBI): domain Eukaryota; kingdom Metazoa; phylum Chordata; class Mammalia; order Artiodactyla; family Camelidae; genus Vicugna; species Vicugna pacos. The sequence continues at coordinate 32,398,241 of NC_132988.1, forward strand.
GAAACTTCTGGAATTGTTATACAGAGAAAATTGATGTTGAGTGGCCAAGAAAAAAAAAAGGCAAACGTCCCATTTAAGGGGCAGAGTGATTAAGAGATAAAGCTCTAAATGAGACTGGGATTAAATCCTAGTTCAAATTAAGAAATGTTTTCATCTCTGTAAGCCTTCTCTTCATATGAGTTGAATGATGATATTAATCATATCAATAGAGGATCAATAAAATCATTAGAGGATTTGATGACAATCTGCTAAGAGTTAGCACAGGCATAGTGTTTAGTAGGCAGTTAGTTCATAAATGTAAACTGTAATTACTGGCTTCGTTCTCTAGCTTCTTTCTTTTCTGCAACATGAACTCTGCTCTTATTGCCTTCAATGACAACTTAAGTTCAGCTGTTGAATTTTAATTCCCTTACTATATTTCCTTAACTCTGAAGCCCCTACTGTCACCTTATTTTGAGATCTCTTTATATCATCCTTGCATCTCAACCTTAGCCTGCTTTCATTATGACTGTTGTGTCATATTTCATAGAGGCTGGATCTGTTTAGTCTCAGTTATTGACAGTAAAAAGCTATCTCAAAATATTGATGGCATTCAACAATAATTTTTTAATCCTTATGCTATGTAATCACTTGTCTGTATTTGGATCCACATGGTCTTCATGCTGGGAAACTGCTGAGCTTGCAGCAAAAGAAAGGTGAAACTGTGAAATATCTTTTCAAGTTTCGTTTCAAAAGTGGCTGGCACCCATTACTTTTGCATGCATTTCATTAGATAAAATGAATCGTACAGTTAAAGCTGTTAATAGAGAAGAAATCTGTAAACCTCTGTAGGGAAGACAGTGAATACTTTGACAAGAGTAAATAATGAAGTCTACCACAGCAAGCAAGCTTTTTTTCTTCCTTTCTCTTTTTTGGAGGCAAAAACTCTCAACACATGAGAATCATTTAGAGGTATTTTTCAATCTAAATGCTACTCACAACACCTCTTTTACTGTGATTCAGTTCATTTCATGCCTCTATGGTTGATACGTACTATCAGAAATGTCAGTGTGTAACCTTAATTATTGATTGATTGATTGATTAACATGGGGTCCTATGATTGCTCCAGTTCAGGGTATACCCTTCTTCTTCATCAGTCAGTGGCTCTGAAAGTATGGAACATAGATGTCTGGGGGTCCTCAAACCCCTTTATAGGATCAACACTATTTTCATAATAATTCCAAGACACAAATTACTTCTGTGACTGGGATAAATGTGCATTAATGGTATAAAAGGGGGGGGGGACTGGTTTTATGGTGGGCAATTTATTACCAATCAAGACACTTTATTACCAACCAAAACATGCTATATTCTTGGTTCTTTTGTTCCTCTTTGGTATTCAAATTCTTTTGTAGTCCAGTTTTAATATATCTGTAAAGAAGCAGTAAATATTAGTAATTATCTTAATCTGAACTTGAGCACACATCTGTTTAATAATGGGAAGTTCACATAAGCACCTCTGTCTATCAAAGTGTGATGGCTTTGTTGAGAAAAAGCAATTGCACAGTTGAGTCGTGATCTGAACTAGCTATTTTTTTTTAATGGAAAACCATTTTTACTTGGAAGAATGACAGAAAAGCAGTGATTTTTGAGATTTGCATATTTGGTAGGCATTTCCTCAAAAATTAATGGCGTGGGCCTGTAATGTTAAAGAAAACCACTAATAACACTTGTTTTCAATGACAAAAATCAAACTTTTAAATGAAAAATCAAGATTTTGGAAGACTGCCATCTGTTGTCATAAGTTTGACAGCTTCCCAGTATTTCAAGACTTATGTAATTAATTTGGTCATGGTATTAATGAATATGATTTTCAGGTACGAGACAGTAAAATGGGTCAAGACCTAAGAGAGCTCAGCTTGGTGGACCAATATTTTCTAAATAACACATGCATGTTGTTTGTTATGTGTGGATAAAAGACCCACCCAAAGTGTTAGATCGACTAATGGAATTTAAATGTAACTGTACTAAAAGATAAATGTTATGTTTTCATGATATGTCCACATCACAAATGATCTTTAAGAAATTACTTTCTGAGTTTTGTGTGAAGCTGGGAAAAACATCCATAATTATCAGAAATGGCTATTTATAATTCTCCTCACCTACTCTTTTCCCTAGTTCAGTTAGCATTCTTATTATTAATGCTTTGAACTCCTTATCTGGGAAATTATTTATCTTTGTTTCATTAGCAGTTTTTTCAGGGTTTTTTCCTTGTTCTTTTCTTTGAAACAAATTCCTCAGTCTTCTCATTTCCTTAACTTTCTCTGTCTATGAAATTAGTTGAAGTAACTACCTACCCCATTCTGAACAATTACCTATCCCTATCCTTGTGTGGGAACATTCCTATGCAGTCTGTGTGACCAGAGACTTTGTTGGGAGAGCTGGATATGAAGTGAGCATGGATCATGCCTTCCCCCAGGGTGTGCTGGCAGCAGTCACCTTGGTGGGAGGTGGTGCTGGAAACAGAAGGGCTAGAACCACAGCCAGATGTGACCAAGTCTTCTCCTATTCTAAGTGACAGACGCTGCCCTACTGGGAGTGGGATTGGGTCCCAAGGTGCTGGAGCAGGAGCCCTGAAGTTCAGGTCTGAGCTTATTCCATTCTCTCTGAGTATTTATTCTTCCCCCTTCCACTCTCTGCACCTTTATCCCAGAGAGGATCAGCCCTGGAGCATTTGGCCTGAGGGCACCCAGTGCAGGCAGTGATGCGTGCAGGGGTGGTCCTGGTACACCGGTCAAAGCTCCAGACCCCTCAAAATCTGCTGCCTCCATGAACACCAGCAGTGGCTGCCCTCATCCCATTCAGATGCAAAGCTTGCTCTGTCCCCTATAACTGCACACCCTCCATGGCAATGGCAGCCTTTACTCTGTGGGGAGGTGCACTGAAACAAGAGGGCCTCAAGCAAGCACTTAGTGTGAGTCAGGGTGTGTGCTGGGGCAATCACAGGAAACCAGCCCGGGTCCTGGGCAGTTTCAGTCCACTTCTTCTGCCTTGTTCTTGGGAGTAATCAAGTGCGTGCACACCCTTCACGAGCAGTCTATGTGTCTTAGAGCCCTCCTGTTGGTCCCAGTGGTTTTCAAACCAGCTAAGGGGAGTGTTCTTCCCAGTGTCAGACCCCAGGGCTTCAGTGCCCAGTGTGTGGTGTCAACTGCTCACTCGCCTGAGAGAGTCGCTGAGCTTGTGCAATCCAATCCCCCTCTTGTGTGTCCCTTCCTAGGGCTGTGAATCCCAACCTGATCACCTCTCTTCCCCTCCCACTTGCCTCCATGTAGATCTTTCTTTACAGCCATAATTGTATAAGCACCTTTCTGGCCATCTCCAGTTTGTTTTTAGTGAGAATTGCTCCATAAGTAGATGTATTTTTGTTGTGCTCATGGGGTGAGGTGAGCTCTGTGTCTTTCTACTCTGCTGATCAAGATCTGATCTTGATCTCCTGGAGTAACTCATTTTAGATCACACAATTGATGTCAGAGTTCAGACTAGAAAGTAGTGTTCTGACGCCAGTCCAAAAGCTAATTCACTTCCAGTGCAACATTATGCCTTCCTAGTAGTGATTCATTGCACCATGCTTTCCACTACATTCAAGCACCCCAAATACTTTGTATTTGGACTTTGATACGTCAGCAAAGTGATTATGCCAAATGCTAACTTAGCCTTAGTAGTGTTGCCATTTTTGGACAGGAGGATTAGCCAACTGTTTGTATTGGAATTCACTGCTATTTTGTTACTATTTAACTTAAAAGACCAGAATAAATAGATAGATAGATAGATAGATAGATGTTCTATGACTAGTGATTAAAATAATTGGCTCATAAAATTAGTTCATTTTTGGTAAAGATAAAAGACCTTTGCACTTTTCAGTCTGCTACATCTAATAGAGTGTTCACAGTGTTCAGTAAGTTTTCAAGAAATTCTGTGAAATTGAATTGAACAGAGGTGAATTGAATTAAATTGAAGTGATGTGAACTGAAATGAACTGAATTGAATTAAAAAGTGAGCTACTCACATTGGAAATTGTGATAACTCTATGAGGCCACTAGGAGGAGATGCAATTCAGAACATTAAATTACTTCTAGGAAACCACAAATGACGACTTTTCTCCAACCCTGAGTCTTATTGTTGAAATTTAAACCAATGTCATACATAGCATTCTAGAAGATGGGAATATGCAGTTATCAGAAATCTTTCTCTTGCTAGGTTAGGTAAAAAGATAACGTACACTTTATTTTGAATAAAAATATGCCAGAGCTAATGCACGACAGTAGGTTTAGTGCAGGAGCTGGGGGGTTGGGGGGATATTCTGGGAAAGACCTTGAGAATGTCCTGCTATCCAAGAAAGATAACTGTCTTTCTTTTTACAATGTTTTCCGTTGATGGGAAAAACCTATCTTGGTTTGAATTCCATATAAACAAAGAAACAAACAAACCCTGCCTGCTATTAATCTTAGAGTGATATATACAACACAGATGGTGGTAATGAAGGATGCAGTTGAATGCTTCTCTATAATTGAAAAGTTTTAAACTGTGTAATTGCTGTACTATTTCATCTCATTCCCTTCTGTCATTTTAATAATGTATCTAGGACAAATAAAAAATGTCTATAATAAATTACTGTAAGAGTATACACTTAGTTTTCTCAAGCACAGATCTGATGAGAATGGAACTTTAATGATTCTGATTCTGCCTATTCAGACTTACATGGAATCATTAGATCAACAAAGCCAGCTGTTTGTAACTTCCATTAGGAGCCAGTATTAAAAATAAAGTAAATATTAAGTCTGAGCCTAATTCTATTTTACAAATATTGTCGTTAATTTTTTAAAATGCTTTGCTTGATTTATCTTTTTAATTTAACTTATTCTACTAAATTGTTAAATAGTTTTACTCCTTATTTTGTATGTCAAATAATATGCTTCTCCCTGGAAATAAGATTCTTCGAACATCCCTTGCTACTTTACCCACTGCCTCTACTCTTCAAGGACTCCCAAGATATTTTGAAGAAATACTATGGTAGAACCACAGAGTGATTTTATGTAAACTTACTCAAGCATTTTATAAAACTTCTACGTGAAATTTTGCTCCTTAGTAGGATCCTCAGAATTTGGCACGGTCCAAAAACTTGGGGCAAATGGAGATGTCCATTCCTAACAGACCAGATTTCAGAACAGAAAGGGTGGATAGACTTTCTCAAAACTTAGTTTATATGCAAATAGGAAGAGAATGTGGAGACACATACATTAGAACCTATTGTTTGCCACACAGTTCATACATATTAGCATTTATGAAATAAGCGTTAACACAAATTGTAGTTTTAAAATCCTATACTTGGCAAAGTTAAGAAATATTCTCAAATACTCTCCCTGCTAGGGTCAACAAAGCTAATATTCAAACAATTTTCTGTCTCCTTATGCATGGCCTGTGTTGTTTTCTCTACTGTGCTCAGTCCTCAGTGGTCTTTAGAGTCTCCGAAGATTCTCTTAGCCCATTAGCCTTTGGTAGTACCTGTCCAGTAGTGGGGTCCCTACTGAGTGTTCAGATACAGTTCTCAAAGGCAAATGGGTATCTTTTTCTCCAAGGATCTTCTGACTTCTTCCTTTCCTACCTCTAGCCTCTGAAGACTACAAATTCCATTTATACATTGCTCACTCATAAGCCTGACCCAGCTGGCTTAGCCCCTTAATTAGATATAGTTACTTCATCCCTATTATTTTAGTATCCTTCAAACTCTTTGCTCACAGGAAAAAGATTTTTTAAAGTTTTTTAAATTAAGTTTTAGATGGTTTTAAATTAAATTTATTCATTTGATAAACACCTTGGAAAACTATTTTAGAAAAAGAATTGTTATTTGGTAAATTTGAATTGGAATTAATTCATTTGTAGCTTGAGCCCAAGGAGAATTTAATTTTTTTGCAATAGGAACCATACATACAAGCAAGCTGACAGAAGGAAATAATACTTAGCAGTAACAGTGGTGAATCACATAGAAATTCAAATGCCCATAAATGTACAATTAGCCCATTCTGTATTCTCCAGAATATCTTGATTAAAATCAAGCAAATCAACAAATGATCAACTGAAAAATTAATATCAAGGCACCTGAAATTATCAATAGTAATTTCTTGGCAGCTCTAAAATGTCCTGATTTCCTGAAAACTTGTTACTGTTTTCCATGAAGTTTGTTCTGCCATTCCTTTCAAAAAATGTGTAAGCCCCTAATTCCCTGTATTAAATACATTCCTGCTTGAATTATCTAGGGTAATTTGTTTTCCTGAACAAATTTTGACTGTTAAAATCTGCTTTGCTCTTTGTAATTGAAACTATCTACTGGATCACCACCTCACAAGTATATATTTACTATGTAATCACATAATTATATTCTTTAATGAAATACATGGCAAGTTCTACAACTTGGGTAGACATATGAAAAAACAGGATAAACAGACTAGCCAATTAATTTTTGATCATGTTTGGTTTTCTTTCATCGTCATCTACGTTAAAGAGCTGTCTTCAAGACAAAATAGGAGGAAATTGGGAAGTATTATTGTTCTCATGATTTTAATTTATACTGTCTCAATATTTTAAAACACCTCTGGATTACTAAAAGGCTATATATCAATTAAATTCAAGCAAAAAACAAAAATTAATTTATTAACTAAAGTCATCTAAAGGCAGTAATGCATACTCATTGATTTCTTTCTAAGCAGAATTTTTCCATGTGCTGATAAAATTAAAATATAGTGTTAACTGCTTTAACATGTATTTCCAACATTATAGTTTCAAGTTTGGAAAATTTTTAAACCAGACAATATTGGCCCCTATTAATGACAAAGATTCATCGTAATTACCATCCAAATATGATCCAAAATGGAAATATTATCAAATCATCATTACTTTTTCACCCCTTTGTCAAGTGTTTTCAATACGTTAATAGATTTTCCCTCTGAACATTTTTTAAGGTGTTTTCACATCTCTTAATTGATCTCTCTGCCAATAGCCACTTTCTTTTCGGTTTTCCTTCCACACCATAACCAGAGTAAATTTTCTAGTCAAATTATAGTTATATCACTTTATTCATCTAAAAAAAAATGACTTCTAGGCAAAAGTCAGAATTGCCAGGATTACAGACCTCCTGCAGTGCACGTGTCAGCTACTCACCTAAAAAAGGCAAACAGTATTGTCGCCGTGAAAGAATATAGCTGGGTGCTGAGTGTATAATGGGAATCCCTGTCTCCTTTAAACATATTGTATTAGCTTGGCTTGCATATTTGTGAAATATTTGTCTGGTCTAAACTTTACTTTCCCTAGTCAGGGTTCATTTTTCTCCACCTCTAGTTATAGGGAGATACTCAGGGAGACCCATTAAGGATAACATCAGAGCATGTTGGAATCATAATGATCCCAGCACTGCATCAGAGTTTACCTGATCACGTATTGGAACTGGTGTATGTTTTCATGTAGAGAGAAGGAAAGAGAATTGTGCCCAGTTCATGCAGATCCTCTAAGCAAAGTGACCCAGAGCAGGGGAGACCAGGACTTGCTTAAAGATAACCAAATACCACACAGAATTTGAGCATGAAATTGTCAGCTTTTCTGTCACTTAAAAATAAGACATGGAACTGCAGGGTTTATCATAAATAGATATTTTATAGGCATTTATTTAACAAAGCTCTATTTTTCATCTGTTTCTCTCAGCTTCCTCAAAAAGAGAGAAAAAAAAAAAACTTCCTGATCACACTTAAGAAAGATCATCAAAGTTAGTGAATTTTCTGAGAAGTGGAAAACATAAATATATATATATATATATATATATAATATCTATCATATAATTCCCTATAGGAACTCAAAATAGAGAGGAAGGCGATATTAATCAAAATATTCCCTAAATAACAAGACTGGTTTAGAAGTCATTCTTCTGTCCTGACTGTAGGGGGAGTATATTTCTAACCAGTTAATCATTTTTTTCTAATTCCACTGGAGATGATGGATTCAGAGTGCTAAAAAAGGAATGTCCTTACTTAAAGTGATTGTGATGTCTTAAGCATTCCATTGTTTCTGTACATTTTAAAATCAGCAATTATTGCAAAGGAAATCTGTATTGTTCATGACAAGTCCACCATTCTTTTATAAAACAACAGAGACTTTATTAAAAGCAAAGTTGTATATGGCTATATTTTTTAGTTTTTATTTTATTACCGTAAAAGAACAAAACATGAGACAAGACTATTGTCTGATCCATCTGGTGCTATATTTCCTCCACACAAGCCTTGTGTAACACACACAATATTTCAACTGCAAATGTTGTTTAGCCTTTTGAAACAATTGCCTATCAAAGCATCCAGGTCCCATTGATAATGGAGCAAAGCCTTTCCTGCAATTGTGAGCCAGGAAATGCTGGCCCCCTTGGCAAGTCTCATATGTCCTGTTGCTTGTAATCTCCCTCCCTCCCTCCTTGCTGGAATGTGTTATTTTTAAGCAGCTAGACTAACAGGAAGAGAAAGTTGTTACTTCTTTTCATGTGATGGAGCAGGCAGGGGAAGGCAGCTGTGTTTTAAGAATTGAGGCTGATCAAATCTGAAAACCCCCTTACCAGGTACCAAGCCACTGCTATAAGAGAAATCTCCAGTCGCAAACACAATTTTGGTTAGATAGTAAGTTCCCTGTTTCATAACCCAATACATTTTGCAGGCTTCTGAGGACTGAAAAATAAAAACACAAAACTATAGTGAAGGTGCATAGAATTTCATTATTCTGTACTTACATGGATGAAAGAATGTTCATTTTGCAGAGAGCTGCCCTGAAAATAAATCACTTTCCAGAGAACCACAGAAATGGAGACACATTTTATTTCACGGTGACTACTGAATGCTCAAACAATATACAATGAAACATTTTACTGACCACCATAAACAAAATTGTATAATTTGAAAAAGAAATGCATTCTCTCATACTTAACGTAAGAAATAGTATTATAGCCTCAATCTATCACGTCTACTTGTATAAAAATTAATCCATTGGCTTACTTAAATAATTATTTTTATCCCCTAAGAGAGTTTGCTTTTAAAAGGAGATCAATTTTAAGAAAAAAATAGCCAAGGACACATTGAACATGAAAGGCATTTTTTCTTGCTCTTCTTGAACAACCAAAGCACATCTCTGCCTCAGATCCTTTGCTCCTGCTATTCCTTCTCTCTAAAATGCTCTCCCCCAGACTTTGGCAAGTTCTCCCACCCTCCTTTAACAAGCCTCTACTCAAGTGTGACCTTCTGATGACTGCGTAAAACAGCACAGCTCACTCTGATGATGCGTCCGTCTCCTTTCCTACTTTATAATTTGTTTACAGCCCTTAACGTTACTAATAGGCTCTAAACAGTTACGTGTTTATTTTATGGATTTTTGTTAAGAATTTCTTCTCATAGAAATGTAAGGACCATGAGAGCAGAGACTTTATTTTGTTGACTCTGGCATCCCAAGCTCCTAGGAGAGAGTGGAGCCATGGCAAGTGGTAGACTGTCAGTGAGCAAATGTGGAATGATAAATGAACTAATTTCTAGATACTTATGTGTTAAATTCTCATGGTGAACACTTGGCTCCAGTTATCACTTCTCCTACAAATCCAAATAGTTCAAATAATTTGAGACTATGGTACAGAATACTTTAGCCTAGATTGTATAAAAATGTCACCTGAATATTTAAATCCAAAAAGTCACATAGAAATTTGTGTGTGCATGCACCCATCAAGGTACTGAACACTAGAAAATGAGCTTGGACGTAATTAATCTGTCATTATTGTTACCAAGTCCAAGCTCATTCTGCTCACCTCATGACAGGCCAGATAATCAGGAGACGAGATGCTGGGGCAAGGAATAATGACTTTATCCCGAAAGCTGGCAGACACAAGTTTAGGAACTAATGTCCCAGAGAACCGTCTTTCCCAAGTCAGAATTCAGGCTCCTTTTATACGAAAAAGGGAAGAGGGTGTGGTTGGTTGGTGTAAACTTCTTGGTGTCAGAATCCTTTGTTCTTGACACTGTCCACGTAGGTAAGGTCATGATTTTCCTGTAAACCTTCAACAAGATAAATGTTATTGTCTGTTCTGCAATTTTTTATGTCTATATAAATGGAAAAGTGTTATACCCTTAAAGGTCAGAGCCTTGAGAATGGCCTATCCTGTATATTTTAGGCTATAGAAAATATTCTTTTACAAAAGGTGCAGAACTAGCATGACTAAGCACAGGAAACAGAGCACAGGGTTACAGCTAAAGGAACAGATCTGCTATGGAGTCAGATTTGTTCTTCCTTGTTACATTATTATTTTTTCCTTCATCCATCCTTTATTCTCCTGACAATTTAACATTAACTCATCTTGGGTAGATTATGCAACCATCTACTCACCAAAGGACCAATACCCTTTCAACCTCACCAGCTTTACTAATAGAGTATTCATAGTCCCTGTGTTGCTACTGAAGGCCTCCATGGTCTATTCCAGGTTTACAGATCAATCCGTGGCTGTGTTTTCATTCATTATTTGAGCTGTCAGTTATAAGTATCAGTAGCTTACAAGTCGATTAGCATTTAGAACATCTCTAGTATCTCTCCCTTCAGTCAGCTTTTAATACATTCTAGTGCTTTAATTCAGAAAGTAAAAGGAAGAGATGTAAAAATGATAAATTATAAGAATGAAATAATAAGATACATAAGTATTGAAAAGACATTATTTTATTGAAATTGTATCCCTACTTCAATTTTAAGTACTCAATCTGAGTTTAATGTTAAGGGGAAGAGAGACTAGGCACTATTACTTACAGCATTTTGCTTGTTTCAACCCACAGCACAGGTAGTACTTTGGTTGGATCTGGTCCCTCTGCCTTTCTTCATATCAAAGAGTGGCAGAGTTTAATATGTAGTGTGGTGCAGCAGGGAATTTGTGACTATTCTGCCCTCCCCACCAGAAAATTGTTTCTTCTTTGGAGACTTTGATGCTCCCCTAAATCAACCATTGCCTTGGCTTACCTCTCTACCCTCTATCCATCCTCTCATTTCCACCCCTAGACGACTTATCACTATTTACAGTAGGGAGAAAGCCTGCAATAATGAGGTAAACTTTTCCACTTTTTTCAAGAGCCCCCAGATCTGAGTATTATATTGTTAGAAATGGCTCTTTAGGGCTGAGTACTGTCATAGATCACATCGCCCTCCAGCCCTCTCACGTGTTCACTCCAGACATGTGATTATTATCGTGCAGGTCATGTGCCTGGACACCCCTCAGGGCTGCATTTAGTCTTAACCCCGAGTGAAGTCACAGGGCCATGCCTATATCTGGTCTCTGTACAAGAAGCCAGATTCAACTGAAACCTGACAAAAAATAAACACCTTTTCATGCATCACAGATTCATCAACTCTGAATATTAAATGCCCAGCACTGTTCTCTGGGTCCTTTCCTGGGCTTACTGTCTACAGATACATGGGTCTGTTCACTGTCACTATGTTCTTTGTTTCCTGTTGTCTTAAACTCTTAAACCCAGACCAGTCAGATTGGTTCATATATGTAACTGACCACTTGTCACCTCCACTTGAATTTATCACCAACATCTCAAACTCAATATATCTCAAACTAATATCATAACCATCTCTTTGCCCTCAAAAATATTTCCCTACAGTGTGCTTTAGCTCAATCCAAAGCACTACCACTCATTTAGGTGTTTAATCCAAAATTCTGACTCATCCTTGCCTTCTCTCTCTTCCTCATTTCGTACGCAAACACCAAGTTCTGTTCCCTTACCCTGCCCAAGCAGGTGCATTACTTTCTTTTCTCATTGCTAAAATCTACCACCAAAGTATTTTCCTAAAACATACAGCAGCATTTACTCAATTTCTTAACTTTATTTTGCATAATATTTTCAGGGCATTTTCTTTTCAAAAATACAAATCGTGTGCATCAATTACATGCAATAAATCTTTTATTTGTTTCCCATTCCTCATGGAAGCATAATCCAAAGGGCTTAAAATGGCCTACAGTGCCCACCACAATCTGGTCTGCCTACTTCCTCAATCTTATCTTTTAGCACAGTCCCCCGTATTCTCTCAGATATGGCCATAATGCACAAAAATGCCAAATCATTTGCTCAAAATGATCTCCCAGGCTATTGCAACCTAGGTTATAAGCATGTTTTCTTCAGGGATCAGCATAAACAGAATCTCCTTAGAGAATTTGAGCCAACTGCTTGTTGCAGTCTTCTCTACCACATTCTTGATTGTGATAGTGTTTTGAATTCATAAAAAATAAGTATATTACTTATAGTTTTGCTTAATTCCTACGTGTCCTACTTTATTGCAAGCTCCATGAAGTCATGCCAAACAGTCACCTCTGTGTCCAGAATATCTGTTGCAATGCCTGATATCGAGTAAAGACTAAAGTATTTGATAACTGAATGAACAAAAACAATCATTGAGCAATTATTATGGCCATGTCTATGTTCCCCTGGCTGGTGTTTCAATTTTATGAAATTCATTCAAAATTCTTAGCTGCCAAGAGGAAACTTGAATAATGTCTCTTGGCAAATCGTTATCGTTACTTTATTTTGTCTCTGTTTAAAAGTGTTTTTTTTTTCCTCTTCAAAAAAAGGCATTCATAACAGTTCTAATAAATATAATCTAATAAAAGAATACATGTATCAAACAAAGTGAGAAAGGCAGACCAAAGACATAGAGAGGAAGAAAATCTAAAATGACATAAAGAGACTCCTTGAATTTTGAATCTAAAGAAGATCTAAGAGAATAAATATTTTGTTAGAAGAGTAGCAGCAGGAACATTAAGTTTAATTATTTAAACAAAGAAAAGTTAAAAACCAGTATCTCCCTGTCTGGAGGAAGAAAATAAGCTGGTAAATAAACAATTGGTGAGTATAGTAAAGAATTAACCTAGGGAGAGTTGTGTGATTAGGAGTGAAAATAATTATGATCTGGTGTATATTTTTCACCTGTCACAAGAAAGAAACATCCATTACAGTCCACGCAATAAGTAGCTCAGTAGGTATGTTGAGCTGGAAGGATGAGGCTTAACAGAGCAACACTGTGAAGTATGAGCAGGCCTGGCTAACCAAACGTGTCGTTAAAAATCACAACGGCAGAGCTGATAAAACACATCTGCTTTCTTTCCTTGTACACAAGACAATAAATGCTTCTAGTTAACTTCAAGTCTTACCTCTGGAAACTTTGATATTGCAGATGTAAAGTAAGACAAGAGAGAAAGAGGTAAATTTATTGAAAAAAAAAAATCCCATGCAAATTTAGAAAGCTCAGCATGTAGATAATAGAAAGCAGAGAAAGAAATTATTTCTTGATAGTGTTCTAACTCACATGGTTTAATTTTCTACTGGTAAAGTATAGCACAGCCCTGACCCTGAAACATTCGATTTAACAAGCAAAATGCTTTGGAGGAAAGCAGTGTCTTTTCATGGCTCTCATAGGGAACAAGGCTATTATCCCAGTTAGGCAGAATTTTCTTGGTTTTCATTAGTTTTTAACTTATTTATTTTATCATTAGGCTTTCTGAATTTTCTTAAAGTTACTCCTCAGCCTAAAACCCTTTAATGGTTCCTCATTGTGCACATGTGAAGCCCCACCGTGACCTACTGATCTGGGCCTCTACCTCCCTGAACTCTTTTCCTGTCACTCCTGCCACTTGCTCCCTCTGCTTCCTCCTCCCTGGCTTGTGAGCAGCCGCTTGAACACATCAAGGACGCTCCCACAAGAGGACTTTGACCCCTGTTCTCTCTAGCATGGGGGCCCTTAACATTTCCCCCCTCACAGGCCCTCCCTGGAAGTCTAGCAGTCAGGTAAAGCCAAGGGACACTTCCCTGAATGATGTTCCATAAGGCGTAAAATAAAACTCACAGGACCACAAATGTAACCACTTACATCATAAAAACCATAAAAATATTTTTAAACTAAACGTGTTTAATAGTAACATATATGCTTCTTTAGTAATTCACCAAAACAAGATCTAGCCCCACATCTGACAATGACTAAAATGTCAAAGTAGTGGTGAGTGTAAATGTTTTTCACAGTGTCTGAACTCTGTTATATAAGGAAAAATAGCTGTGAATTGTTTGGGTAACAAAACTACAGTTGCTGCTAGGACTTCTCCAGATTCTTGATAAAATTTATCATTGAATCATTGAAAGAAATACTAATTTTCAGTTAGAGGTTAATGAGAAGAGCATTTTAATTCTTTTTTTTCTAAACCAGATTCACTGACTACCTGAGTTCCAGGGGGGAAGTCTAGATTAACAACTTCTTCTTAATGACATTTTTCCCAGGTATCTGCTTTACTCACATCTCCTGTCCTTTAATTATCTGCTGAAGAGTCCCTTGTAATGAGGTTTTCCTTGAGAATCTTAGTAAAATAGCACCCCTGTGTTAGTTCTTACATATTCTCCTTACCCTATTTTATTTTTCTTCACAGCATGTATTGACCTACTTTATATTTACTCATTTTTAAAATTTGTTGTCTCTCCACTGGTACTTAAGCTGTGTGAGGATCAGGTTTCTCTTTGTCTTTCAATCACAGCCGTATCCTCAGCCCTTAGAACAGTGTGTGGCACAGGTTGAGCCTTCAGTGGATATTTGTTGAGTGCATTGGATGAATGAATGATCTTCTAACATGGCCTGTACAGCTCTTTTAAGATCCCACCTCTGATTGTTTTGCTAGTCTCTTGCACTGCTGCCGTCCTGGCTTACCACACCCCAGTCCCTCTTGTCTCCTCTCTGTTTCCTGGAGGAACCAAGTGCCATCCTGCTTCAGAGCTCTCATCTGGGAATCTCAGGCTCTCTGGAGTGGTCCCCTTCCCTCCCTCTCCCACTCTACTTGGTCCAGAGAACGTCTACTCATCCTCCAAGTCTCAGAATGCCGCGGCATGAGGCCATGAGGCAGATCTCTCTGTCATATACGTGTATAGCCTGTATGTCTTTCATTACACTCTTCAGAAATGTAATTAAATGGTTATTGGCATAATCTCTCATATAGCATCTGTTGTTCAAGCTAGGCTGCAGCTTTCTGGAAGCAAGTCCCTCGCTTTTAGATGTGCCCAACCAACATTTTATAAAATAAAATGAATAAATCAAAGAAGTCACAAAGACTACCCTCTACAGATTCTTCTAAATGTAAAACTTGGAACACAGTAGCAAAGTTAGTTGGCCTAGTTTGAGCAATCACTGCCTGCACCTGTTGTCTTTGATATCCATTCTAACAAGAAGGCAGAGACCACTCATAAATATTTATGAAGACAAGGAGTTTGGCACAAACTGGCACTGGGCTGTAAACTCTGTGATGTTATTTCTTGTTCAGTAGCTTTCCAGTACTGCCACCAATTCTATCCTAAAGTGTTGCCAAAAGTTTGATCTCCAGAAGGAGCTTTTCTACCCCCTAGCCTGATTATAAAGTCTGGATTTAGAAGAGGCACAACATTTTCATATAATTTGATCTTAGGGGCAATGAGCCTCTTCATTTTATCCTAAAACCGCTTGCTTTCAGTAAACAAAATACTATGTAAGAGATATGCTTCATATAAAGTAAGCTGTGGAAGCAGAAGGAAGGATGCTCTCCTTTTTCCTTCGTCCTGTTGTTTACAGTCGTGGTCAGGGCTATGATGTGGGAACTTAAGAGTGGAGACTATTCACTGCGGATGCCTGAGCTGAAGAAAGAGTCGTGACAACCCGAACCAAACCAAGCTAACACAATCAGCAATGTTGTCAGAGTCCCCAAGAAGTAGAGGGTAATAAATCCGAGGGGCAACTTCTAAATGCAAATTCATCTCTTCAGAAAATACCTCCAGGTTTTCTGTCAAATCAGTACTGACATTTGTTCACATTTCTGGAATACTTCATTACTGTCTGTTCAATTGAAATTAGGTGTTTGGGAATTTTTTATGCCATGCTCCTCTGTATTAACTGTCACAGGACTATACCACAGGGCCAGTATTTTGGAGGAAATCTCATAGTGTAGTGAGAGACTGAACTCTCATCAATGAACAGGACAGAAGACTTCAATATATTAAAAAAAAAAACTCAAGGAAATTTAAGTAAATTATTCTGAATTTTAATTCCAGGTAATTATTTGAAAGTAGGAAAGTAACTGAATTAGTGTCAACATTATTACTTAGAATTAGTTTTTATGTCCACCTAACACTTTAGGAAATGAATCAAACACACCCAAGAATCTCTTAAAAGTTATGGAAATACTGATATTTGTAAAAGAGATTTTTTTTTTTATAAATTTGAAGCTCTTTTGGAAGGCTTTTGTTATAAAGACAAAAGCCTGCTCTTGAAATGGTTGTAAGTAAAATGAATTAAACCACTGAAAAAACAGAAAATATCTTGACTAAAGATTAATTAATATATTCCTGCGTTCTTTTTGCAGCAGTTTAGAGCTTTCAAGAAAATTTCCATGACAAATAGTATATCTGTGGACGAGAAATAGTGATTGATGATGAAATTATATGTTTCAGACTTGAATTCCATGGATCACAGTAAAGTCATGACACTTTTCTTGCACCAGAAGGATGCCTGTGGTTGGTGCATTCATGGGTTTACATTCACATATGTTTGCCACTGGCCATTGTTGAGTGCCCTCTACAATGTGATCACTGAAGCAAGAGTTAAATTTGTCCTCTATACCTCTCTCTTTCTCATTCTCTTTCTTTAACATATGCACACACCCACATACGCACACACCCACCCACACAAACACGGACGTGGGTTCACAAAGCTAGCTTAGAAAAATCAGACAAAAATTTTTATGATAACTTATCTGCACTGCACAATACAAATAACTAAGCTTTGTACTGGTAGGAAACAAGTGATATGTCATTTCTTAGCAGCATTTTGAAAAAATTTTGAAAAAAATCCTTTTGCTCACTTTTATTAAAAGTATTTGCCCATGGAGATTTTTTGCAAGTCAGTGAGTTTTGTGAATTTGTGCCCATCTACATGAAATGCATTTTTGTTTATCTAGTGAGAAATCAATTGCAAAACAACGCTTTACCAAAATTAACATCTGAAAAAGTCAAACTAGTGATTGGTCTCAGCTTCTATATATTTGATTAACACAAATCATGTTCTATGTGGCAAATACTTTTCTAGGGAACAGGACTATAAAGCTTCTGTGAAGGTTGAGGGGAAGGAACTTTATACGAGAATAATAGGATATATATGTGAGGAGCAAGCCGTTGAAGAAGCAATGATCACCTCTCCTCAGGCAGGAAAGGAAGGGTATAGAAAGGACCGTACATTTGAATACGTTTTTGGAGAAGAATAGATAATTTCTAGAAAAAAACTGAGGCGACAACAACAAAACATTAAGAAAATAAGATCATAATATTCCCTCTCTTGCACCAAGATCACAGAGTTAACAGCCAGATATGCCAGAAGGGAGCGAAGGAGGAAAAAATATATATGTATATGTATATTTCTGACATGCCAAAATAGATGACAGGTCAGAGACTAGATTGTGAAACATGAATATACATTAAATCAGCTATGCATTTTTAAGAGAAAAATAAACCACAGTACTATTTATTCTACCAGATCAAAGCAGCTTGATCAAGGGAGACACAAACTGGAAATCAGCGCTGAGTGTCTCTCTCTCATCCTGTCTGACCTGTTGCCACTGCTGGTGCTGGCAGCTGGGGGCCCAGAACATGGACTGCCCAGATGCTACGCGGGGTCCCCAGGCCCCATTCTGATGCTGCTTTAAGGAAGGGCCCTCAGGTACAGGAAAACAGCCCAGTGTGGTCAAAGCATGCAGACAGGGTGACATGGCTGTATCTTCAAATACACCCCCGTAAGCCTTCAAGTTATTTCTGACAAAGGCCATTCCCCCGGAGTAGGTTACCTCTCTCGGGGGGGGAGCAGGCATGGAATGTTTGAGAAGCAAGGGATGCAGCTTTTTCTCTTGGCTGAGTTGTTTTCTAAGGAACCTCCCTTTAGAAATCAGCGAATTTCAAGATTTTATTTTCCTGAGTAGATTATTTAAATTAAGGTGAGAATCTGGAAAATGGGAGAGATTTGGAGAAGCTGTGTGGGGAGGATAGGAATGAGGCTGCTGTTAGTCAGGAGAGCTTGAAAGGATAAAAATTTTAAAATTTCAGAATATATTTTATAAAATTTTACTTGAAGTTGAGCATCTCTCCCTGAAATCTTTAATAAAATCTACATTACCTGCCATAAGCACTGTGGTTGGATTGTTGGTTTTCTAGCAAAGTCGTGTGAACAACAGTGTGGAACAAGGGCTGGGAGTCCTCAAGAAAGGCCAGGCAATTGTGGATGCTAACTGGATTTTGTAAATTATAAAGAAGAATTATGTCATATATTGAAAGAAATATTAGCTGTTAATTACATATGACCATTTGAATGTGAAGCTTTTACTGGACATGGTTTAAGAAAACAAACTCGATCCCTCGTTGTCTAGAATATGATGATTAAACAAAGTTGAAATAAAGAAAAATTTTTACTTGAAATAAAGCATTTTAATGGTAAGAAATATTTGTGAAACACATTTGTAAAAATGATAAAAATATATCTTTTTAGCTATTTTGGGGTGGGATGGAGAGATTTCTTACAATTTATTTTTTTTTTTGGTAGAAGGAACTTTGACAAATGTTGCCAGCAAATCTTATTTAAAACATGTCTGTTTTCCTTTGTTTGAATTTGTGATAATTTCTTGCTGAGTACTTGCTGTGTATTTGCTTGTGACTTGATCTTGATGAAGTGACTGAGTCAGGATTCAAACCTAAGCGGTTTACCTCTAGTCCATAAACCACCTTGCTGAGTACATGGAAGATGGATTTTAAGTAAACTTACTGCTCTAACCCCTAACCCAGTATTTTACTTTATGTAACACACTTTAATACTGCCCCTCTGGCAACCCATTATATTAACACCAAAGCTTTCCTCACAATCGTATTTAAGCAACAGTATCACCAATATTTTTACTTAAAGTCTCGACTAAGATGTCCTAGGAAACCATTCACATTCGATGTGTTTACTGGAAATATCTTTTTAGGGGGTTGAATAAGTTACAAGTATATTACTACAGTTTTCCTGATGGAGACCACAAGAACAATTTCTCTCACGTATTAAAGTTAGGACTCATTCATCGTGCTTTACCCACGGCACCAGTGAGGTTTCATCACTTGAACAATTTGACCCATAAATCTGATTGTGTTTTTCTTTCTTCACATTTGCTGTTCAGAGGGCTTTGAGGTAAATGTTCTCCACTTCTAGAACAGGCACAGAATTTCGTGGCCTCTCCTTTGTGCATCTCATCCTGCTGCTTTTTATTTTTCTATCCTACCATAACCCCATGCCTCATTTTTCTCACCTATTTTACCTTTGTTTTGTCCTGCAGACAACTTTGTCAGCCTCCATTAAAACTTTGTGGAATACAATAGTGTATATAAATTATATTTAATTAAAAAAATTCAGCTAAACAGATTTTGAGGAAAGGTTCCAGTTTGAGCAATAACAAAGAACCCTTAAATGTGGTTACATCAACTGTACAAAATGTTAAAATAAAAAAAAAAAGTAACTAGAAAAATATAAATCCAAAAGGACACTCAAATTTGGAGTAAATTCACACCAAGCTCCTTAATTTTTTGGGAAAACTTTATCATGTCTAGATGATCTAGGTTGGTGGGCTAAGTCTAAATAAAGTTTTATTGGAACTTAGCTACAGCCATTCACTTACATATTGTCTGTGGCTGCTTTCGCCTACAGTAGCAGAGGAAAGGAGTTGGGACAGAGTACAGTCTACAAGTCATAAAATTTACTATCTGACCTGTTAAAGGACAAAGTTTGCTGACACCTGGTCTCGGTGATTGTGTTAAACCTGCCAAGTTGTTTCCAGACAGCGTGTTGCGCCTGTGCAGTGTGCCTATATGGTCCTGTGGTGTGCCCAGAAGGTCCAAGCTGAAAGTGTGGTTTAGTGTATCTGCTAAAGTAATTCCTGACTTTGGTTTCTGCATCAGTATTAATTACAACCCGGGTCTCTGTGGTCAGACATACCTACTCATCAGGGACAGTTATTTATTTTTTGAGAATGTGTGCAAACATAATTCACATATCAGTTTTTGTTGGGTGAATATCCAGATGCTGTATAATAGATTTGCTACATAACAAAACAATTTCCATGTACATGGGGAAAACATTCAGTTTTCCTAATGGACTCACACATTATATAGTTCATATACTTAAGATACACTTCAGTTTTTAAAAACTGAATTAAATTTGTCAGGAGACAAAAAATTCCCTACTAGAAACAAAGTGGACAACCTCTGTTTTGATCAATTTAATCCAACGACATATCTCAAAAAAGCAAAACCATCTTTTTCCATCCATATCACGTGTGTCTGTCTGCCTGTTTGGGAAAGGGCTGTAAAATCTAAGGGGAGTTATTATGTTACTGATGAAAAGCTCCAATCTGTAACACATATGTGCATTTCACTATATAGTATCTGCTTATTTTCATTAAATTGCATTAAATGCTTCAATATGTAGCAGAGTCATCTTCCTTAGGAAGCAGATACTTGTGGAATTCTTTGTGGTATCTTTGGGAATCCCTTTACCATGTATCCATGGCATTCTGCCCCTACTAGACTCATCCCTTACTGTATGTACCCTGCTATATTTATTAAGATGTGGGAATTTTTCCTTTCTTACTGTAAGATTTTGCTCTTGTCACTAAGCTACTGTTTTTGAACTGAAAAACAAGTGGAAGGGTCAATATATTTGAGAAAAAAAATAACACCTCTAGAAATTACTGCATGATAACTGGTTTCTCACTTAAAGGCAGAAACAGAATTTTGGCCTCATTTTCTCCCTGAAACTACTATACTTTAGATCTAAGCTAAGGCTCAAAGTAGCAGAACAAAGAAAGCTGATATTTTCCAAGCTGAGGGAGTTTTGCCATTCATGCATATTCACCATATTAGGTATATGAAAATGAATAACCACTTTTTTACAAGCTTTTATTCTCTGTTACGTGACATACAAGTCTATACATGAACTTTAAAATAGTTGATTTTAAAATTTCCTCTTTTAAATGCTTTTTGTTATTACTGGAAAAAAATAAATGCCAAATGTGCCTTAATGTTTAGGTATTATTTTGTAACTGTACTTTTGTCAGCATCTGATAACATACAGGAGTTTTTCTTTTCATTTATTCTAGGTTAACCATTCATCTTTGTAATCATTTAGATAGCAGTGTACCAGGCACACAGGAGATGCCGAATAAGGTTTCTTTAATCAAACTGAACTTTAAGTCCCCAAATCCATCTTATTTCCAGGTTTTCCACTTTGCTAGCTGAAAGTCATCACTCTATTAATTTTGAGAGCAAACAATTCGTTTTTTTTTTTGAAATACAAAACATCGTAGATACCAGCTGTTTGTTTATTTTTGTACCAAAGAAAGCAAGTGAGATGTCAGAAAAAATAATTCTAGATGAAATTCAATGATTGCTTATTAATTTCAAATACAGATATCTGGAATATGTTTGCTTGAGTAAAGAGCAAAAAACTCAGGGTACGAGGAGAGCCCATGGCATACTCTGATACATAAGTGTAATCAATTAAGTATCTGAAACTCTGGAAATCTGGTAAGTGTAGAACTTGATGCAACTGTTTTCTCTCATTTGGATGAGTCATTTAACAAGCAAACTCACACTTACAGTTTACAAACTTGTGTTTACACTCAGCCAAGGGTGGCTGCAGCTTTGTCACTTCCTACGCCTAGTGGGGGGACCTCAGGAGAGTGGCAATGATGACAGTCACAGCACTAACCTGTAGTCACTCATTAATCAGTGCACACGTACCTGACCTTCCGGTTTCCCCTGCCCTAGCTTCGGAGTAGGAGAACCTGCAACAGACAGCAGGGGAGGGAAGAATGTCCTTCTAAGTCTAGGTGCCTAAAGTGATTTCGAAGCAAACCAGCAACTCCTATTAAGCCATGTAGAAAAAGTAAAATATGTATTAAAATACTATTTGTTTTTATTTATACACTTACTGCCTCCTAAAATAACTCACCTATGTGAAAAGATACTTCAGAACTTATGTCACTAGTAATGGTAGCAGTAAAAATTAATAGCATAATAATAGTGTATATGTCAGGTACTGTTCTAAGCAATTTATACATAATTAACTTGTTTAATCTTCAGCACTTCACAAATCTGAGGCAAAGTAAGGTTAAATAATTTGCCTGAGGTCATACAAAAGGAATAAATAATCTGACTCCAGATCCAATCCATCTCCCTAAGCTCATATTAAAATAAACATATATGTACCTACTTGAAGTCTCAGATTTTTATCAACATCCCTCTAGCATTAAGCACAGGTTCTATTACAAAAGAGGTACTCAAAATGCATGTGCTCACTTGAATGAGTCACATCCTACCTGAGAAGGTACACACTGCAGTGGTTAAAAGCAGCAACTCTTCAGTTAGAATTTTGAATCCTGGATTAGAGGCCTTGAAAGTTATATAATCTCTCTCTGCCTCACTTTCCTATTCTGTTACTTGACAGCAAACATAGTACCTACATCACAGAATCATCATGATGATTAAAGATCAAATATACATCAAGTGCCTAGAATAGTCCCTGGCATGTAGGAAGCAGTGTAAGAATGTAGTTGATAATTGTGATTATGACTATAGCAGTTGTGAGTTGAATTGTGTCCCCCAGAAGATACATTGGAATCCTACTCCCCAGTGGATGTGATTGTATTTGGAAATAGGGTCTTTGCAGACGTAAGTTAAGATGAGGTCAGACTGGATTAGAGTGAGCCCTAAACCCAGTTCTGGTGTCCTTATAAGGAGAGAGACATTTGGAGATACAGAAAGACATAGGGAACAAGGCCAGGTGATGACAGAGGCAGAGACTGGAGTTATGTTGCCAGAAGCCAAGAAATGCCAAGGATTGCTAACCAGAAATTAGGAAAAGGCAAGGAAGAATTCTTCCCTTTAGAAGGAACGTGGCCCTGCCAACATCTTCACCCCAGAACTGTGACAATGACGATGACAATGATGATGATGGTGATGGTGATGGTGATGGTGACTTCTTAGTCTTAGGGTGAATTAATTCACTCAGAAATGTATGTTAACTATTACATCAGACATCAAGATAGTCTAAAAATGTATGGCTTAAATGGATTTATTAAATATGGCCTACTTATTAAAGTCTTAAATATTTAAAAATCAGAGCTTCATATTGGAAGTGAACATGAAGTATTTAAATTTGAAGTTGTTCACACAAGGTCACTGTAGATGTAGAGGTGATGCAAGTATTTTGAACTGGTTCCCACATCACATGTCATAAATGGCGATTATCAGTCTCTATCACTCTGAGAAGCCACCCAGAGGATTAAACTAATAGGAATTCAGCACATATTTCTGGAGGATAATGTCATTTTGAGATCTGGAAATTCATTTTATTACTTGGTTTATTCTGGTTAAATTATTTTAAAGATTTATTTTCTCATCCATGTATCAAGAATGTATTTTCTGCTGCTCATTCCCAGAGAAAAGGCAATGAAAAGTCTTGGCAAAGCTTATGACTTTCGCTGAATTGTAATATTGTAAATTAAATATTGTGATTTAAATTTGACCATCAGGTGAGATGACTTCATGCATTCCAGACCTGAGGACGAGTTCACATTCTCTTTTTCGGCCATGACAGATGAAAAGTATTTCGTCCATGTGAAAGAATATGGAGAAATAAACTATTTTTATGTTTTGAAGCAGAGGTTGCTGGCTGTACACTTCTATTATGTCTGAGCTAGCATATGCTGTGCCGGTGTGTTTGTATGTCACTAGGTCTATCTTTAGAAAAACGCACTATGGTTCTCGGCCAGTCACTACATTAAACAAAATACATGGTATGAAAGCAACTAGAGTGAGAAAAAAAAAAAGATGGATACATTGATAAGAATATTTTATATTCCTCTTGTGAGCTGTATTTCTTTGAATTCAGCCTTCAAGGTCAAATGCCATTACATCAAAATTTTAAATTTGAGAAAGATGTGTGCAGTGTGTGTGTCTGTGTGTGCACACTGTCAGATTGCTCTAAAACCAGCCTTGTAAATTGATTTGTGCCTTCTGAAGAAAAGCTCAATTCAATCTGAGAACAAAGCAATGTTTTCTTTTTTAATCAAAAGTAGAATGTTACTCCCATTTTTTCCCCAGTGTCCATTCAGTTTTCATAATAAAGACAAGCCATTTGAAAGTAAATCAAGCCGACTAAACTCTTCAGAAATTAATGTTGCAAGAAAATAGCTAAAAATAAAAATATGCAGAATCATGTAAGTCTAAGGAAAAACATACTCACTATTTTCTGATTTACTTTTTAATATAAATAAATATCTCAGATCAGAGTTCAAGAGACATAGGAAGGAGGATACCAACTAAACTGTTACTTTGGTTTTGCTAAGCACCACATTCCTTACATAATTGTCCCCTCTTTACTCTTTACAAATGTCCTCTTCCACATGAATAGAGAAATAGCAACCATCAATTGGTTTATCCAGTCCTTCATACTAAACCATTTATCAAGTCCTGATACACGTAAGGCATTAGGGAAAATGAGTAAAACGAGACTACCGAGGGAACTGGTGTTCATTCAAGAGGCTTTATAGGAACAGACAGGACAGTCCTTCTGGATGTGAGCAGATGTTTCTGCTTCCCTGGGTGGTTTCGCCTTGACTCAGGCAGTCTTCCTCTGGCCATCTCTTCTTTCAAAGCTGTTCTCCCTCTGGAGTTCACTGATCTGAGAAACAAGGGCAGAGACACATCTGCCCACATCATGGAGGAGACATTTAGGACTACCGTGAGCTACAAGTGCAATCAGCGCTACCAAGCACACATATGCAGGGGCTTTTTAGGAAAATCATGGGTGAGAAATTGCATTGCTCTCAAAAATCTAGAATTTGGATCTTTGATCAAAGTTGTAAGTAATTTCACCTTTTACTGCTTATATTTTAGATAGTTTGCTTGTTGATTCTTACGGGATCTTTTAATCTGAAGCTGGTCTTATTAATCTATCTGAAAATTAGATCTCAAGAAATTAAAGACTTAGCGCTCTGTGCTTTCATATGAAGACCGTAGTAAGTCAGAGTGTAAATTTTAAATTACTTTTAGAGTAAAAGATTATATTGGTTTGCCAGGGCTGCCTTAACAAAGTATTACAGACAGGGCGGCTTTGACAAAAGAAATTTATTTTCTCTCAGTTCTGGAGGCTGGCAGCCCACGATCCAGGTGTTGGCAGATTTGATTTCTTCTGAGGCCTCCCTCCCTGGCTTGCAGATGGATGCCTTCAGACAGTGTCCTCACAGGGTTGTCCCTCCGTCTTTGTGGTCTGTACCCTGATCTCTTTTTAGAAGGACACCAGTCCTATGGAATGAGGGCCCACTTTAATGACCTTTTTTTTTTTTTAACCTAATTGCCTCTTTAAAGACCCTGTCTCAAATGCAGTCACATTCTGAGGTACAAGGGGGTTAGGGCTTCCACATAGGAATTTTGAGGGGACACAGTTCAGCCCATAACAAAGGTGTAACTTAAACACTGAAAAATTACTGTAAGGTTAATAAATTTAGCAACTAAGATATGAAATTAAATATACCTTTCAAAAATAAAGATGAAATAAAACTTCCTATATATTAAACTTAATCAGGTTTCAAAATACGTAGGTAATTAGTTTAACTAGACTGATATTTTTCTTGAAAATCTTCCAAAACTGTAAGGGCTCACTCAACACAAAAACAAATGCCTCATGATATCTTAACATTTAAAAAAATTCCAAAACCTACCAAATTGGCATCAGTTGTTTGCCTATATAGAGGACTTTTAAAATGCTATGTAATATTGTGTAATATTGTTTAAGTTGCATCGTATTCAGAGAGATAGTCACTCTTCCTCTAATCTATAACCAGCTACAATTCTTTAAGCTGTTTTACATCCATAAATACCCCTTTCAATATGAGATGCAAATAAAACACATATTCTCTAAAAGCTGAACTCCAGAATTAGGGGCATTCTTGGGAACAGAAAAAGAAAAAACAGCACAGTACTGTGTAGTAGGATGCTCTTGTCTCCCAAATGTCTCTCCTGTCCACTGGGAGAGGATTTAGGGCAGTAAAATTATAGAGTTTAATTTTTAAAACTTGTTGCTTTGATCTATATTAAATTGGAAAAAAAAACTCCTCAGGGAAGAGTTTAGGCTAATTTCTGTCATCTGATTTTTTTTAAAAGATAAGTTTCATAAGAGGAAAGAATGAGGCCTTAACGCCAAGTCCCTCAGTGCATGTGTGTTTGGTGGTGGCGGTGGTGGCTGCAGTAGGTCTGAGGGGTCTGAAGTTTCTGAGATTACCAGGGAATATTGGTTGATGGATGAGAGGGAGGGAGGTAGGATAAAGGGGTGGAACTGAGAAAACGTGAGAATGGGGCACTGAACAAAATACCCACAAGTGTATTATTTCAGACAAGCTCTTTAATTGTACTGACATAGGAGTGCCAAACATTTTACTGAATCCATTTCTTTCTGTTTGAGAGTCAAAAATCTCTTCTCCAGTTGCTGCCTAGATGAATCATATTAATTTTCATCAGTTTGACCACTCAAGATTAGGCCCAGTCATTAAATTGTTTTTGAAAAGTTACTTTACAAATACACAAAGTAAATATAAATAATCAGACATTGTTCTTCTATTTATTTAAAATAAAGATACTAAACAAACCCAGCACTACCATTTTGCTTTCAGAATTCTTAATAGCCCTTCATAAGCCCACCTTCACAATCATATTTCCAAAAGCTTTCATACTTTATCATACTCTCATTTTTGACTTTTTAGATTACATTACTGTTTTCTTACTGGAGAGAGTTTTTTCTATATACATGATTTTAAATTATATTTTAATAATACGTAAAATAACAGGACTGTTTCTTCTAACAGCTTTGTTATCGGAGCTGCAAAGACTACAGCTGACTGTGCACTTGGTATTGATTTAACTTGCTCTGCACTGATGAGAAGCTCTGGAAAGCACTTGGAGATTATAAGGTGGACTCTGGAAAGGTCACTCCTGAGAGGACCCAAGAAGCATGAATATTGCTATCTTTCTGTCACTAGCTAACGGGAACCACTAAAACCAGCAGCAGTATAGAGAGGGACAGCTCTTACTTAGCTCTTAGCGCCTGCGGGGTGAAGGCTTTGAGAGCCAAGGCAGTAAGCTTGCTTGATGAGGTCAGAGTTGAAGCAGGTGCAGGAGGTGTGTGCAACCATGTGTTTGGGGGAAGTAGACACTAAACACTTTTGTTTAGTTGCTTTAATTGCTGGAGTCACAGCAACTAATACATAGTTCCTGCTTTCCAAGTCTTTAGTTTCATCAGAAAAAAAACAGTAATATTGTAAAAGCAATGGATAGGGCACCAGAAGTTAATGTAAAAAAAAAAAACTATTTAAAAAAAGAGAATTCATCACTTTAAAGTTGAATGCCAGTTTTTAATTTTTTTTAAATTTACCTTAAATATTATATTTTCCATAATTCTAATCAGGAATAGAATTAGTATATATACTAATTGTTTAATTAAAGGCTTTTTTTGTCTGTTTAGAAAAGTTTGTACTAACATTCCATGATTCTCAATTTTCAGTGCCAAAACACAGAACTAATTTGCCTGGTTGGGAGACAAGGCACCTTGCTCTCTAGTGGATGCTAATTACTTGAAGGCAAAAAGCAGAAAGGCCTATAGCTTTCCAGAATTTGTTAGCTGAATGATGTGTTTATGTAAACATTTTAGGGAAGAGGATTATAACTCTTACCAGATTTTCAACATAATGACCCAAATTTATAAGTAACATTTACTGCGGGGATAATGTAAAACTAAATGCCAAGCCTTTAAATTCTATTTTAGTGATAAAAACATCACAATGACTCATATTAGTTATGCTAACCTTTTGTCCCTAAGATCATTTTTACACTAGCCTCAAATAAGTCCAACTTTCCCTCATCTTTATTTCTGGAATTCGCTTTTCTTAACTAAAAGTTTGCATTTTCCATAATGTCTGCCTCTTCCCATAATATCAAAGTCATTTTTCACTTCAACACTATTCTCTACATTTTATTCCCACTAAATTCTACTTTATAATATTCTGGCCATAGTCATCAAATCATCTTAGCAATACCATGTATTCTAAGGTCAAGCTACAACTACTATTCATTTCTTCAAAAAGAAGAGCTAAGAATTAATATTTTAGATGTATTAAATATGCAAAGTTTTAAATGGATAAAATAATGCACTGAATTACAAAATGGCATTTTTTCCTATTCTTACATTGTGTGAATTAATGTATTTAAATTTGGACCTCTAGTTTTGGCACAGGCCATTGTCGTCTCCAGAGCTTCTTTTTGAAATATAAAACACAGTTTTAAAATCTATGCATGTTGCAATTGTAAATTTTATCTCAGACCACAAATCACCGTTTACATTTGTGAGCTCTACCATCTTTTTCCTGTAGTGACTTTGCAAATGTCTGTTTGAAGACTTGTTTGAAATATTCAATTTCAGTGTCTTCCCTAAATGGTAGTAATTCCAAAAGCACTCAGGAACTTAAGAGATTTGTAAGAATCTAAAAAAGTAATTTCCCAAGCGTAACTGTGGAAAAATACAACTTGGTTTATTTTGTGATGTATAAGATATATTAAATTGGACAATCAATTTATTTACAGTATACTTCTCTGCTGGTTATAAAACTGTCTCCAATGAATGATTATTTCTTACTTTTCACACACACAACTGAATAATAATAAAAATCTATATATTTATAGAAACTGATCTCCTTAGTATCCCAGAATTAACTTGATTGATATTCAAACACTTGGATAAGTAACATTGCATGGAAGTAAACTGTAGAGTATGTTTGAGTGTAACGGAATTTATCATCCACGATCTAATGCTCTCTGTGGATATGATTTCTTCTTATGTCTCCATTTTGGATAAACAAAATTGATACCTTAATTTTTTTTTAATTATTCTCAGTTTCTTACATTTGTAAACCCTTAGGAAGTTTTGGACTCAATTAGAATTTCTCTTTTCCTTTTTAATTTATCCTTACAATTCCATGTAAGTTATTTTTTCATAAAGCTATTTAGTGGTGATACACACTGGGTTTACCAGAATATATTTGACAGTAATAGTAATCAATTTGAGTCCCATTCACACGGGGCATGGATCAAGCAATGAATTTTCTACTAGCCCTTAACATTGAGTAATTTCAGCCAATTCTTCCACATTTCTTAAAATTACAAAATTGAATATGACTTTACATAATATCTTTTCATCTTTATTGAAGATTACTCTCCATATTGCAGAAAGGATTACCTAGTAATATGTAAGATCACAATCATAGATGAGGTAACTTAGAAACCATAATAAAACATTACATTCAGTAATGCCAGTGACTGTACAGTAAGCTTTTCTTCCCATTTTAAAATGTCACCTAGTTCAATTATTTTGGAGTGCAGGAAATTTGCATGTTAGAATGCTTTCTAATTTTCCTCCAGGTCATCACTTCTATCATCAGAATGAGAGAGCAAGAATGAGTCAGAGACAAGAGGAAATGAAGACAATTGTAGCACAGTTTATATGTCAGATTTGTAGTGCCAAATGCTTTACAAGCTTTTTACATGTGTTCTGGTACTTTGCTAATGCAGCTACAATATCTCCAGGGCCTTTAACATCCTTTCTTTCATCTCTCAGTTGGCCCATAAATGAAGGTTAGGAGAGCAGAGGGGGAAAAAATGACCAGAGGGGTTTTCTAGTCATTTTTTCCAGTTTGATCATTTAAGACAAATTCTTTTTCCTCTTAATTGGTGCTACGTACTTTAGACAAACAGTTTAAATTTTACAGAATCCCACAAGCTAACCAAATAGCTAAGAAAGGTCCACTCCCTTTTCAGGTATTGACGGTGATTTTAAAGGACCCACAGGTAGAGACAACGACATTCTTGCATTGCGTATTTTATGAGCAAGCTTCCCTCTTTGTCTCCTGTCAGCAATGAAAATAAGCCTAAAAATGAACTCAAGTTCAATTAGGGATTGTTTAGTTGACCTGCTGTTGAGTCAATCCTGATTTTCTTGTCACAGACTTTAGCTAGAAAATTTATAGTGTGTGCAAACTGTGTGAGCCATGGCCCTCCAGAGCTGCTGAACTATGCAGGCTGAGCATTAAGTTTATCCTCCTCAAAGAGAGAACTTTTCCTTCAATGCATGACCTACCTACTCTGAAACATCAAAATGGTTATATTTGGTAGTTTTCTTGCTTTTTTTTTCAGGGCAGGGTTGTTTGGGGGTTTTTGCCTTTATATTTTAAGGTTAAAGTAAATAAAATTAAGCAAAGCAAACAAATAGTAACGTTCAAAGGCATTTGAAGATCTATCACTCAACAATGAATATCAATATGTAGGTTATTTTTTAATACAAATGCAGGTTTCATGACCTGGAAGACTGTGCACTATACACTTGATTTAGTTTCACTGATGGATTTTATTCACTCCACTATGCTATATTTCAAAACATCCAGCCAAGTATACATGGTACATATAGTTAGTAAAAACTAAGCCATTCCTTCACTTTAAGAAACTAATTTTTACTATACATAGCATATACAAATCTGATTAGCATTCACTATTATTTTGTAATTCTAAATATATTATGCATAAGAACTATTTCAATATAGTTTGCTTTCTTAAACTTAAGCCCTGCCGACCCCCAACCAAAATGCTAAGATAAACAAATGAATAATGGAATATTCTGTATCAGCTTCCTATTACAGTACAACAAAGCATCCTACACTTTAGTGGCCTAGAAAGGAAGGATGTATTACTGCTTAGGAGTCTATAGGTCAGCAAGGTGGCTGTTCTAGTCCAGGACCATCTCCTTCCTCATCTGTGGTTTTCTGGCAGTGACCTTGGCAGCTCTGCTTCTAGGAGTTTGCTAGATGCTGATAGGGGTACCTTGTTTTACTCTCCTGCTAGTTTAGATTTATTCATCCACTAGCAAGAGCAAGTTTCAAGAGAATGACGTTCTTTTGAAAGTAAAGCTCAAAGACGTTGCAAGCTTCCTCTGAATCAGACTCGAGTCCGTTCTAATAGCCAAATCCACAATTATTTGAGAGACGTGCATCTCTCTCTAGATTTACTCCTGGCAGTTTTGGCCATGTCAGAAGATTATGGAATGAGGCTCTTAAGTTTCTTAGAAACATTTTTATCTAGCTGAAAGGGAGGCCTGGGCACTGAGTTATAAGTCTTAATAAAGGGTTTTATAATAACTCACTCAACTTGATCTTGTCCTCAAAACTTGTTTTATGTTGGAACCCTCACTAGTTGGGAAGACAGAATTCAAGAAACAATTTTGCTTTTATTTTTCTTAGATTCCTCTAAATATTTCTTGAAAACTGATCAGGTGTTTCTCTAGTCCAGAGGTTTGCAATCTAAGAGCTGCAGGCCAAATTCAGCCCACCTCCTATTTTTATGTGGGCTGTGACCTAAGACTATTTGTTAAATTTTCTTTTTTATAGT
The DNA here is from genome assembly GCF_048564905.1 of Vicugna pacos. NCBI lineage: Eukaryota > Metazoa > Chordata > Mammalia > Artiodactyla > Camelidae > Vicugna > Vicugna pacos. The sequence continues at coordinate 32,429,890 of NC_132988.1, forward strand.
TTTAAAAAAATCAAAACAAGGGTAACATCTTGTGATACCTGTAAATTATGTTATATTCGCGTTTCAGTGTCCATTAACAGGGTTTTTTTTTTAACCCAGCCACACTTACTCATTTACATATTGGTTCTGACTGTTTCTGCACTGCAAAAGCAGAGTTGAAAACTGAGACAGATTGAATAGTCACAAAGTTACTACCTGGCCCTTTACAAAAAAAGTTCACTGACCGCTGCTCTAACTCGTATTTTTCTGTACTCCCTCATCATATGCCACTAAAAGAAGCCAACTGACATTTTAAACATTCTGTCTGAAAATCATTTTTGCCAATGTCTATCAGTTTAGTAAGAAAATATCTGTCAGTATAGTCTTGCCAATTGTTTTGTTAGTTTATAACATAAGGCTCTATTTTTCCAGCCTCCAATAGCAATCTCTCACCATTTTCCAACCTCTACAAAATATTTGCTCATTATATTTCCATCATCTGCTTATTGCTTTGTTCTTCAACCAGTCTCGTATTTTAAGTCAGTAGCAGCCACTACTACGTACCAACTTCTATATCCATTGCTTCTTACAGTTTAAGAAATAAACACAAAGTTCTGTTGCTTAAAACAGCAAGGATTTATTACTGCTCCTGAGTCTGAGTTAGTTGGGCAGTCATGCTGGTCTGACCTGGCCTTGTTCAGTATGTCTGAAATTAACTTGTAGGCTGACTAGTCTAAGATGATCTCTATTACAGATCTCTTATTTGGCTGGCTATTGCTGGTCCAGCAGGAAAGACTGGGCTGTGGGCCTCTTGTCCTCAATCAGATGATCCTAGACCTGTCCTTGTAATGATGGTGGGGATGCAAAAAGGATAAGTGGAAGCATGCAAGGTTTCTTGAGGCATGGACTAGGAACTAGCACTCCATAACTTCTTCCACAGTAAGTTAACGAGAGCAACCCAGCCCACATTTAATGAGTGGGGAAATAAATCCTTTATCTTGACAAAATAATTATAAAATGTATCATATTGTTTTAAGAAGCTTTTGATATACAGAGCATACAAGCATACAGAGCACACAAGCAAATCTGTGTTTGCTAATAGTCTTCAATTCTGAATATATTATGTGAAAAGAAGAATTGTTCTGTTTTCTCCAGTCCTAACATTGTAATAATGACAAATGAATAAGGACACGCTCCCAACAGGTTATCAGCATTGGTGAAAATCGTATTTCAGATAGAGAACGGGGGAAATGACATGTAAAATAACCAAAGAAATATATACCCAGGTAACCGAGGAAATTTTTTTAATCCTTCTCAAGTGATCCACGTAGAAGCTGTTCCTGTGTATTTGGGGATTCTCCGCTCTGCTCTTCGCTGTGCTGTGTGATGCTCCTTACTCTGTTGCTAGCTACCTGCCGAACGCTGTTGCTATATTCTCCTTCCTCAGGATTCTGTTTTCTTTTGGTGGGTGTCACTGGAATAATGAATATTAGGGCACATAATTTTACGATCCTGTCTGTTTATAGTCCACAATTTCACGTACAAGTACTAATACAAGGGGATTTGTCTTCACTGATTGGTGTTACTAATTACTCAGAGCAGGGCCTTAGAAGTTTGAATATTGAATGCGGGTTTCCTGGCCCAGAAATTAATGGTCTGTAAGACTCTTCCTTATGCATTTTCACTATTTCATGCTATTAAAATATAATAGGAAGAGGGATGTGTCTTTAACTTTAATCACTTGGGGTTATGAGATAGATAAAGAGGAGGCTAAAACAAAAACAAAACCAAAAAAAAAAAACCCAAAGCATGCATTTTATGCTCAGGCCAAATTTTCCACTGAGATGGTTGGGACACCCCTTGGTTAGAATCATAAATCAGAGAATCAGGGACCTAGGGTCAAATAGTAGATGGGTTCAGTGGGCTTTTTCAACTGGGTTTCTTGAAGGGCTCCTGAGTTAATTTTGTTAGCGTCTGATATTGTTTTCTTCAAACACAGAGATACCGCCAATCTGGAAAAATTATTTTCCTTCCCTAGAGACTTTTATGGGGGCCTCTGTCTGTGCCTCATAGGGTGGCTTCAAAAGCAGCTTGGACTGAGAGAGAATCTTTCCTCCATAAGTATAAGAGGGGAGAGAGGCAAAAGTTTTTAACATTTGTTCTGTATGACTGCCAACAAAGGGAAAGTATCCAAAGAAGTAGATGTTTTACAAGGGGTTGTTTTCATAGAGATCCTTATTTATAATTTGTGTCTTTGCAATCAGGGGTTTACCTCTTTAAAAGAGAAACTTTCTTTGGGGGGCAACCGCACCTCCTACTTGTACGGGTGAGATGTGGTCTTACCCTTTACTCAGTTGCTGAGTCCTCCTCATTTCCAGTGTTATCCAAAATGTCACTTCCTCAGAGAATCCTCCTCTCTGAGTTTTAAAACAATTATTTATTCACTTAGTTTTTAAGATTATTTTTAGAGTAGATTTAGTGATCCTTTGTGTTTGTGTGAAACAGCCCCCAACTTCCGGATGGAGTCCTACTTTCTCGAGAGCCTGGTATTCATTGGTTAGTTTAAAAAGACCCAACAGTTTTACAGCTTCCAATATCTGAGGCCAAATCACCTCTCTGTATAGGGTGTTTCCAGACTAGTCTTTACAAATGAAATGGAAACAGTGTGAGGATTTATAATTCTCCTTTGTGAGATACCTCAAACATGGGAAGTGGGCATGTGAATTGATCTTCCTATTAAACCCTTATGGACTTTCCCTGTAGTCTAATTCAGTAACACATGTATTCAGTTAGCTGATCCAGCTCAATTCCCCCATCTCCCTACCCATCCCCATGCAAGCCTTAATCTGCAAGGTCATCTAACTCTTAGAAATATTACTGTGAATAGTTAATTTGTCACTTGTAGGTACAGTTTGCCCAGTCCGATGGAATCCTAGGAATTTTAATGTGATTTATGATCCTTATTTATTCATAATGTTTATCAGTTTCTTCAAATATGTACTAGTAGGTACAGTGCCACACTCATTTCTCTTACTCTTTATTATTATTTTTTTAAGTAGCCAAGAACCTGTAACATTAATTGACTTTTTAAAGTATAATTGTTTACATAAACCTGTACATTTCACGTGTCTAGATTGATGCATTTTCACAAATTGAACACACCTATGTAACCAGCATCCCACTCAGTAAACAGAACTGTACCTGCATCAGGAACACCTCCTGCTCATGCTTCCTTCCAGAGGGTAGTATTTTTGAAGGAAAAAAGTCTGATATGAGAGCAAAATGTATGGGCACATGACACATCCGGGTTTTATTTCTTCATCTGTAAAATGAGTGGAACAATAAATATGCTTTAAAAACTTCTTTATTAAATGTAATCATCTCTATGAAAACATGTTTTAAACCACAGCAAGCTGCACAAATGAACAGTATTATTTTAATTTTGTTACTACAAAATACCCATTGCAGAGTTCACCTTGGAAAAATGATCAGACTTGGCTCAAACCATGAAGAAGAGGGAGTGTTGCTAGGGAATGCCAGCAGGCTGCCTTCCAACAGACCTCTTAGAGTCTCATTACCTTGGTAGATTTGCTTGGCTCCGAGTCTGGCCCCCAGCCTTTCCAGAGTCTGAAAACTAGTTGTCTATTCTAAGGGGCCCAGTGATATTAAATAAGCTCAAGGGATTTATTTTAAAAATCAAAGCCCTGATTTAGTAATTTACAATGAGGGGACCAGGCACTTGAGTCCTCTGGCCAGAACATTGTCTCCTTGCTGATACTCCTTTGGGGAAGCCACGCTGTATTCACTAGCTTGCTCAGTGAGCGACGTTTCAGAATAAGAATTAGGTGACAAGAAGCTCTTCCTATACTGTGTGATGTTGGTTCACTACTTTTTTAGACTGATGCAACCCTGCACTTTTACTATTCTCTTTAGACCGACTCAGCTGCCAGGCCAATGAGAAAGCACTCTGAAGCCTCCAGCTTCCAGAATGAATCATATGACCTTTTTCACCCTAGGAAAATCCTGTGTACACTGTGTTATTATCACAGAGGTTGATGGGAATGAGACCCTTTGGGCTCTCAATTTAAAAAATGAGTTATAAATCCCACGTGGGCTCATCTGCCCTGAAACATCGCTGACCTAATGCTCTTCCCTCCCTTCTGGCAGAGTGGGTATATGCCGAGCTGGAGCATCCAAAGACTATTGAATTTCCCTCGCCTTTTCTTCGTCTCTCTGGTAATTCTGAATGTTTACTTCTGAAGTTCATCTTATGTCTTTTGTGTAATTAGTAGCGGGAAAGTAGAAGTTCCCCGTTAGAGACATGTGAGTACCTGAGATGGAAGCTTACATTCCTGAAGGTTAATGCTGACCATCAGTCCCCTGGATAGATCCATGATTCAGAAACTTACTAGTAGAATATGACGATCACGTCTCATACCCAGCACTTACATGAGTAATGGCCATAACCTTCTCTTGCCTCTGACCTCTCCAGTTTCTGTGCTTCCCTGGTTGAGCAACCCTCGCTTTACCTACAGCCCCCAACCAAGTACCTGCTTTTTTAATAATGTGAATAATTTCAATCCAGGAGCTCTCTTGTGTACTTCTGGAAACATTCTTACCTTTTCATTAAAATGATTTTTTTTAATGTCTAGATTGTGTAAGTTCTTGAGCTCATAATTGACAATACCGACAATACTTCTAATCTATTCTGAGTCAACCTCGTACTTCTAAGAACATTGCATATTATTAATTTTATTGACATACTTTAAATATTTAAATCTGAGAGAATCATATAACTGAAAATATTTAATCATCCAAGCATTTTCCTCCACTCTTGATTTTTTTTTTATTTGGAAACAGAATGTTACTCTTAGAATAAATTGATAAATGTTATGTCAGCAATTTTTAAAAAGAGTCTTCTGTTGTTATAAAAACTGGCAGACACTAAACAGAGTCTCAGAATAATTGATAAGAACAACGAAAGTAAGAATTTTGACTTCCAGTAGGCAAACCACCTGTATAAACAATACTTCTAACTTCAATTTGAGTTGCTGGCTTCTGAAAGCAATTATTTAGGGCATTCAAAAGATTTCACTAATGAAAGAAATACCTACAGGCCTGAATTACAAAGGTGTTTTTTATTGTTAAAGATTAGGTTTTGAAAATAAGTCTTGTTATTGGACTGTTTTTCCATCAGACCTAGAACCCTTCCGTTTTAGTATATTATTAATATTTTCGTATTCAGGATATTTTAATGCTATTTTGCCTTGAAATATTCAGACATTTTTAGAGGCAAAACACAGAAAATGACCATCCAGATGTTTCCACACTCCAAGGTTGTCACTGCATGACCATCTAGACAGTCTCTTCTGGATTCTTAAAAAATGAGTTTGGGTTAGAGGGGTGAAAAATGTGTACAGTGTTCTCTTTTTGCATTAATATGCATTGCATAGCCTGTTATTATAATGAATTGACTTAGAGCTCCTGACCCATATTTAAAGGGACAATAATATTTTTTGCTTTGTTTCATTTTATTGAGGAGTTGGAATTTAAATTATTTTTAAATAAACTTTTTACTTTTGGACAGTTTAGACTTACAGAAAATTGTAGGGATAGCACAGAGAGTTCCCATATTTCTGTACCCATTTTTCCTTATTAGTAATATCTTACATTAGCATGGTACTTTTGTTAGAATTAAGGAGCCAATATTGCTATGTTATTCTTCATTAAAATCCATAATTTATCCAGGTCGGTTTTTATCTAATACTCTTTTCATGTTGCAGGATTCCATCTAGGAAATCCTACACACTACATCCAGTCATCATGTACCGTTAGGTTTCGCATGACTGTGATAGTTTCTTAGATGTTCAATCCTTGTCTTTGATGACCTTGACAGTTTTGCGGAGTACTGGTCAGGTATTTTGAAGAATGTCTCTCAACGAGAATTTGTCTGATTTTTTTCCTCATGGTTATACTTGGGTTATGGGGTTTGAGGAGGAAGACCACAGGGTAAAGTACCATTTTCATCATATCTTATCAAGGATACATGACGTATCACTGCTAATGTTGACCTTAAGCATCTGGCTAAGGCAGTGTTTCTCAGGTTTCTCCACTGAAAACTTACTGCCTCCCCTCTCCCCCCGCCCCACCACCATTCCGTACTGCCTCCTTTGGAAGGAAGCTACTGCGTGCAATCCATGTACAGGGACTGGGAGGTTATGCTTCACCTCCTTGATGGCACAATATCTACACATATGATTTGGAATTTTTCTGTATAGCAAGTTTGTCTCTTCTCCCAATTTATTTATTTATTTATTTATTCATTCATTCCTTCAGTCATTTCTTTATATCAGTATGGACTCTTGAGTGTTCATTTTATACACTGGGTTATAATCTAATACTTCACCTTGTTACTTAAATTGTTTCAGCTTTGGCCATTGGGAGCTTTTCAGTTGGCTCCTGTATCCCTTTGGTATGTCTCATTTGTGTGTGTGTGTGTGTGTGTGTGTGTGTGTGTGTGTATTTCAAGCATTTTCTGTTTCTGGCATTACAAGAAGTTCCAGGCTAATCATGTTTATTTCCTACCCCAATCCTAAAAAGAGTTGTTCTCCAGGGAGTCTTGGTTCCCTTTATTTGAGGGCAGTATTAGAAACCAGTATCTGTGGGCTAGGTGTGCACATAGCTACTGGTATATCATTGATTCTAGGTCCTCTAAGTCAACAGTACAAGGAAACGTATTTATGTGTGTATGCTAACCCCGACTCTATAACCATACGTTATATGCTACCTTCTCATATTACTTTCTCAGACTAACTTTTTTCACTTAACAATATGTTTAAGATTCATCAGTTGCTTTGCATGACTCAGTGGCTCATGTTTTAATTGCTGAATATTAGTTTATTGTATGGATATAACACAGTTCACCCATTCACCTATGGAAGGACACCTTGGTTGCTTCCAGTTTTTGACAGTTGAGAATAAAGCATGCAAGTTTTTGGACAGATATTTTCAAATCAGTAAGGTCAGTAATCTAGGAGTAGAGTTTCTGCATCACATGGTAAGATTATGTTTAGATTTGCAAGGAAACTGCCAGATTTACTCCCAAAGTGGCTGTAACATTTTGAATTCCTACCAGAAATGAGTGAGAGTTTTACTGCTCTGCTTTCTTGCCAGTGATTGATATTATCGTGCTTTGGATTTTAGCCATTCTAGTACATTTGTAGTGATATCTTGCTTTTTTAATCTGTAATTCTCTGATGACAGTAATGTTGAACATCTTTTCATATGCCTATTTTCTGCCTGCATATCTCCCTTGGTGAGGTATCTGTCCAGATCTTTTGCCCGCTTTTAAAAAATGGTTATGTATTTTCTTCTTGTTGATCTTAAGAATTCTTTGTATATTTTGGATACAAGTTCCCTAATAGGTAAATATTTTGCTACTATTTTCTCCTAGCCTATGGCTTGTCTTTTCATTCTCTTAGCAGTGTTTTTTGCAATGCAAAAAGTCTAATTTTCATAAAGTGTAACCTGTCTGTTTTTTTCACGAATCATACTTTTGGATCATGCTTTTTTGCTGTTTTATCTAAAAACTCGTCACCAGGAAAATATTTGCAATAGCTATATCAGATATAGCAGATTCAAAACCAGATGTTTGAATATTGGACACTTTGAAATAGTAGTTTTCAAGTCTCTTTTTCTTCTCTCTTTTCTCTTTTTTTTTTTTTGCTTTCTCATTCTTATTTTTCTTCTTTTCTTTCTGGCAATAAGTAAACTAGAATACAAAAAGTGTAATTAAGATAAGCTAGTAAGTTGATGATGATGTCTTTAATTTATCCATTTTCGTCTATGGGTTTTTTACTTAAATGTTGTAAATATTCTTTTGTGACCTAGTGATTATTCATATGCTAGCTTGATGATGGTAAATTGTCTATAGCAGTAATCACAGGATACTCTGGTAATGTGCCAATTAATCAAAATCAATGTTTGTATAATACTATAAATTAATTATCAATAGAACAAATATATGCTGTTTTATCAATTACTCATACTTATTCTAAGACATGTTCTCAGAAAAGATTATGAATGAACACAAAGTTAGTATTTATCATGTTCCCTCCTCTCAGTTTTGGCTCCCAAAATCTAATTGAAGAAGACATATACAATGCAATTAGTGAATTAAAAAAAAACTATATTATATAGATTATAATCAGTTATAAGACCATCATGTTGATTGTGTTCTATACAATGTAGTGATTGATAAATGTAGAGAGCAATGAGTGTTGAGTATTCGTGGATGGTTTTATTAAAGAGGTAAGGCTTGTGCTTGCCACAGAGAATGATGAGAATTTAGACAGTCCAAGTTACAGAGGAAGGAATGCTCCAAATGATGGAAAATACAAACAAAAACATTGGTGTGAAAATGAATATATCATACTCACTGGGCAGGTATAACAAATCTCAAGTTAACCAAATGGCTTTTAAAATCAAGATCGCAAGTAGATTAGTAGGTTAGACATTGTTTTCTAGGGGCTATGAGTATTTTAATAGATGGTTGATGCAATAAAAGGGATTTTTAAGATACACTGTGAATATTGAGGCCTCTGCTATGGCATGGTTAGGGCACTCAGAAACTCTCTCAGTGTCAGACATTCTCCTGTCCCTCATGACCAGCTCAGATATAGAAATATAATCTAATTGGATCTAACACAGGAAATTTTATGATTTTAATTTGATAGTATTTGGAAGAAAAGTTCTCCCTTCAGAATAGTATGACATACAGATGGGTCATTTGAATTTCTGCAATCAATTCAGTTCCATGGAGGAGAAGGTCTGCCAATAGAGGATGATGACACCAAGAGGGTCACCAGACAACAGAGCCAGAAAACTGATCAAAGGCTTACCAGGCCCCGTATGATTTGGAGCCTTGCTGCCTCCACAATATCATCTCTTGCTATTTTACCCTTGTTCCCCTAGCCGTAAAACTTTTCATTTTTTTTCCTGCTCTCAAACACATAAAACACATTCTCATCTTAGGGCCTTTGCACTTGCTGCTTTGTCTGCTTGAAACAGTTTCACAAAATATTGTTACATCTTTTTGCCTCACATCTTGTGTTCCTACCTATCTGGCAGATGATCAAGGATTAATAAATTGATCTGAGTACCGTTAATATAGTCTGAGTACCCTTTAAGCTGCTGCTTTCTCACTGTGCCCAGGGTGGGTGAGTCTGCCCGTGGGCCCCTCAGTGATTCTTCTCCCTACTGCAGGTTGCTAGGTTGGGGGTGGTGTTCTCATTGCTTCTGTATCTCCATCTCTGCTACCCATCTGTCTGTGATCCCTCAGTGGTTTGTCATGCAGAAGCTGTTCAATCAGCTCTCAGTTCTTCCTTAGTAGGAGTTGCTGTATATACAAGTGTAGATTCTGTGTGTCTGTGGGTGAAGATGAGTTCAGTGTCTTCCTACACCACCATATTTGATCCCTCTATCACAAAAACTTCGCAAAGCCCTTGTTTGGAAAATATTAAAATTCTTTTATGGTTTATCAATCTGTCAAGTGAAATTTTAATTTTTTAGTAAAAAAACTAGCTCATTGATGTTTTATAGATGAGTAATGTTAACTTTGTTCTAATTACTTAAATGTTTACATAATTAAATGAACAGGGAGCCTGATAGAAAATAGATACTAATACTTGTATATAAAACTACATTAGCAAGTGCTAGAGCCACTCATTAAAATAAATTATGCTGAAGAATAGGAAGAGGAATAAAAAAGTAGACAATAAACAACAGTGATGTTTATAGTTAACAATGACTGAGAAGTGAACTTTAAGTCTGTTTACATATGTCTGGTAACACTTGAAACATCAAAAAAAAAATGTATATCTTCTTACTCCAAACTAGAAGTATAGAAGAAACAAGGAAAGAAAATTACACAACATCAAGAAAACTTTCCTCCAAACATTATGTGTACCCTACCCACCAATGAGTTGGCACCAGCCCTAAGTCCCCCTGGACTTCATAGCCAGTCACATCACGACCTGGCCCTGCCCATCAGCAGTCGGCTGCCACCACAAGAGGCATTGTCTGGCAGTCAACCTGGCCAGGGACCAGCGCCACCTACCAGCATACCCACATTAGTTGGCTCCTACAGAGCAGAAGTGTCCATGAAGCCCACATAGAGAGCAACCAGAGAGCATACAGCTCTGGTGAGCAGAGTAAAGTGTACTGCTGGGCCCTGTAGAACGTCTCCCACAAAAGGCCACTTCTCCAAGCTCAGGAAATAAAAATAACCAACTTACCAAATACACAGAAATAAAAACAGAGCATTAGGCAAAATGAGAAGACTAATGATCATAAAAAGGCTCAATGAACTTGGGAGAAAGATGGATGATCACAGTGAGACATTTAACTGAGAGTTAGAAAATATAAAGAAGAACCAAACAGAGCTGAAGACTACACTGAAATAATAAATACACCAGAAGGAATCAACAGTAGATTACATGATACAGAGAAACAAGTCATCGAACTGGAAGAAAGAGTAGAGACAATCACCCAAGCTGGTCAAAAAAAAAAAAGATTATTAAAAAAGAATGAGAATAGTTTAAGAGACCTCTGATTAAAACATCAAGCATACTAGCATTCTAGGTGTCCCAGGAAAACAGAGAGAAAGGGGCAGAGAATTTATTTGATGAAAATCTTATTTGAAGAAACAATAGCTGAAATAAGGGGAAGGAAGCAGACATCCAAGTTCAAAAAGCACAGAGCGTCCCAAGCAAATGAACCCACACCAAGACACATAATATTTAAATGGCAAAAATTAAAGATAGAAAATCTTAAAAGCAGCAAGGGAAAAACAAAAGTTAAAAGAGCTCACCCCAACTAAACCGGCTTTACAAGAAATGTTAGAGAGATTTTAAGCAGAAAAGAAAAGATGAAAACTAGAAATATGAAAATTACAAAAGGAAAAATCTTAATGGTAAAGGCAAACATACATTAACAGTAGTAGATCAACCACTTCTAAAGCTAGTAGGAAGATTAAAAGATGAAAGTAGTAAAATTATCTGTACCCACAACATGTAGTTATTAAGGGATACAGAAAACAAAGGGGTATAAAACATCGTGTCAGAAACATTAAACAAGGGAGGGAAATAAAAAAGCAGAATTGTTACAATGCATTCATCCTTAAGAGGTCAACTTAAAACAATCATTCGGTCATGCATGCATTGATTTATTTATGAACTTCATGATAACCACAAAGTAAAAACCTATAATAGATAACACACACACACACACACACGCACACACACAAAGTTTCTATCTTTTCATTTTTCTATATATATGTATACACACAAGAGAAATATCTGAAGCTAGGTTCACTCATAGCTAACAATGTTTATTCCAGTCTGGAAGGATTTGGAATGATTTTTGTATCTTCTTTTTGTGATTGAAGAATTAGAAAACCATCTTGCCACCCAAGCTAATAATTCATGTATCTCTCCTCAAGATTTGTCAGGGGCTTTCCAAAACTTATCAGAATTTGCAGCTTTGGCTGTGCAACTTTAGTTTACTGTTAAAATCTAAATGTGCTCAAAGAACAATACCTTCACTACAGAAAAAGTTTGGGAGATGCTGTAGAGATGTGTGAAGTCAAGCCAGCAGAAGTGAAGGCGTGGCAGAATACACTCAGAGTTACTACCAGACTCGTCCTTCTCAGCAACAGGCGAATAAGGCAGCACAGACAGCACCCCAGCACTGAGAACAGCAAGGCTGCCAACAAGGCTAAGGCTTCATCCTTTTATGAAGCTGAGGTTAGAGAAGATGCAATGCAGGCATTGGCACTGACTTGCAAGACAGTAGCTAAGGTCTTCAAATTCAAAGTTTTGGAACCAGTTCTCCCTTAAGAAACAGCACCACCAAGGTCACATTTGAATTTGGAAAAATAAACCTTCAGTAATCTTAGAGCAAGCTTTGGCAGCTCAAATCCATCTACATTTAACTTCAGCAACTCTAGCATCACAGTACCCACAGGTGGGACATCCAGGGAGTCCAACCCTGTCTCTGCAGGTTTTGGAACAAGAGGGCAACTCTTCAGTTGAAGAAACCTCCAACTGGAAATAAAACAAGAAAAATGATAAATGTATGAGTGGATATATTCAGAGAAACCATGGCAGCATTGTTCATTCTGTGAGTCTATTTTTCTAAAATTGATCCAGTGATTAAATTTGAACCTCAGGGGTTTTATGACATTTTGATATTTCTCCCTATTCTGAAATTTGAGCTCTTTATCATACTTGCCGTGCTGAACAACTCTTTTCTTGTGAATATAAGACCTGGTGGTGTGTGTGTTATTTTTATTTTATAAGCTATATTCTGCTTACATCTCCTACCAGCAAATCCTGTTATTTAGCCCAGTATTAATAGCTGTGTTTTTGTTGATAAGGTTGACACTAAATAAATATGTGCATATTTGTTTCTTATGCAGATAATATGACCTCTGGTGTTTATAATAGAATCAGTTTGTTCTTTGATAAAGGCCTCTTGAACTACACTGAGGGGCATCTTTTATAAAGAATAAGATACACGTTTGTGCACATATATAAAGTATGAATTCATAGAAACTCTTGCCTCAACTGTTTCCCTTTTTAAAGGGCACGCCATTTTTCAGTTTAAACTTCCAATTCTTCAGTGCATGTAGAAGGATGGGTTAGAGGCATGAAGTCATTGAAATTGGCGGCTTTAAAATTTGTCGAAACAGTTACTGGCCTAAATGTTTGGCAAACTCAACTTAATTGTCCCTAGTCTTCTCCATTTTTGTTTCCACTTTGACCTTTGGCAGTCTGTCCAAAGGAGGAATACTGTGAGTCTTGTCAACAACCTTTTGTTATCCTATATTGATCACCTTGAGGATATTTATATGAATTGGCTTTTTTCCCACATCTACAATGAACCATCGGGACCATATTTGCACCCCAGGCAGATTGACTGAATGCAGGTGAAGGATGTACTATTACTTGAGTGAAAATTTTATGAGCTCTTCTAATGCACAGTTAGTCCTTAAAAATCTGTTAATACTGACCCCAAATGGAATGGCTTATACACCTATTAATATCTTACTGGTTTAATATAGAGTAGAGATGCAATATATTTAAAAAATTACTCTTTATACCAGCTATAAATTCTTCCCAGACTTACCAGCAACCAGGGAACCAGATAGTAATGTCCAAGCAGTCAGGCTGCATCTGTGTCATGTGCCTGTAATAGCACTAAAAAGAGAAGGAGAGGGGGAAAGCAGAGCCCTTTACAGAGAACTGCCTTACCCTTGACTGTGAGAGACGCAATTAGATTGACCTATGTACATTTCAAGTGCAGTTTCCTGATGTAATCTGAACAAGGAATGTCACCGAAAATGATTTAATTTTTATATAGGCTTAATAATTATATCAAATGAATACTTCCAGAATCATTTCACCTATACCTAAGTATATGTTTCTTAGTAAACACTAGCTGATTTTGATCATAAAAGTGTTATAAAATTCTGCTTTATTTACCTGCTCAGGGCAATAATAGTAAATTTTTGTATCTTTGATGCATTGAAATTAGAAAAGATATTTGTTTTTGAGTACTGAACATTATTTTTTATACTTCTGTATTACTGCAATCTCCAACCCAGATTATAGAAGAGGGTGCGAAAAAGTATGATTTTGTGTTTTGTGAATTACTGTCAGAATTAAGTGTATGATCACATCACCATTTTTTAAAAGGACGTTGTGTTGATCTGCAAAAATCCAAACAAATTTCTTACTTTCTAAATGTAGTTAGCATTTTAACATATTAAACTACTAGAAGCTTTGTAATATAGTGATTCTTGATAAGAATTTACATGGCTTGTCCTCATTCTCATTGTCTTCACTTTGTCTAGAATCTACCATGATGTAAATAACAAAATTTAGTGTGTCAATTGTTACTAAAAAACAAAATCAGTATATTTGAAGCAAACATATTAAAGGACTTGAAAGCAATTGAGATAAATTGTGCTACTTCACTAAGTCTTTACAGTCTTTACTCTCTAGTGACGTGGAACTCATGGTAGTGACCCCGCTCGCTGGCCAGAGGACCTGCAGAGCTGTGTGACTGACCACCCTGATTGACTTCATTATTCCAGTACCAGCACCAGAAGTCCCTTTATCATTACCATGAGATTTTAGCATTGATGTACCATGGAAAAGTCAAAGAATTATAGTTCAGAAAGCTCCACTTATCTCACAGTGGTACATTATTTAACACAGAAACACTTCTTTCCATTACAAATTTCCATAGCCCTCAAGGGCTCTTGGCGTCTATGACATTCACTATGACATCTGCTCCAGAGAGTATTGCTCTATTTTCCCTTGTGTCAAAAATTGGGTAACTTCTGCAAGTGAGCTGAGAGATTTGAACTCATCTGTGACAAAATGAGTGTGGCTTATCAAGGGGTGCCCAACCTCCATCCAAGTTTAATAGATACCAACTTGCAAGGTGACAGAAAGCTGTAACATGGACTGGTTCTGCATAATCGTGGGAAGAAATTCCCCAAGGCAGCTTGGCCTGAAGATCCCTGCTGTCTAGATAGTGCTTCCACTTCCATCTGAAGTCACTCTCAATATATGCAAAGTTTCACTTTCAATTAGGAATGATCAAGGGCCCAACAAGAAAGCGGTGGCTAACACAGCTTCCTTTACTAATCCTATAGGGAAGGCTAAAATGGGGCTTTCTGCTGCCAAAACATCAGGACTCAGATGCACATGTAGGTCTTGATTAGAGAAAGGAGAGAGACTGGCAACTTATGTTTTAGGAGAAATGGAGCGGAGAGTCTGACCATGGAGATTCGGGTCGGGCGTGGGCAAACATGCTAGGCAAAGAGGGAGGTCATTTCTCCCCACTTTATTTTCTCTGCTGTGTATCTGGTACCAACCTCCTTTATGTTTGTTCATTCATTTATTCCACAAATTTTTATTTTTAGATTAAAAAATGTATTATGTTAACTCCTAGATGTCAGGACTATGAAACCTGCCACTGGGTAATTTGTAGTAGATTTTTTGCCACTGCCAAAGAAATTTTAAATTTGCTACCATCTGCATTATCTTTTCTTGTATTAATCATACATCAGTGCTTCCTAACTTTTCATGTGTGCATGAATCACCTGAAGATTTTATTCATATATAGATTCAGTTATGTCAAAATCAAAGTTTTAACTTGAAAATTATCTTACTATTTTCTTCTGTGAATTATTTTATTTTGTGACAAAGATAAAAAATTTTTAAATACAGATATATGCCAGTGACATGACTTTGTTCAGCATTGTGATGCAGATATTTCCTTCAAGACTGTCAACAATGTATCTACCGAGTTAGTCTGAGAACACAATTGCTTGTAAAATGTGACTTTTAAATGATTCTTAATGAAGAAAACAGTATCAACAAGTCATCTCAAGACGGAATGGTCAAGATTCAAAAATTAACTGTATGATAACTGAATTATTGACAAATGCCAGACTTTGTACTTCCAGAAGTAAACAGTAGCAAACTAGCTATCTGAACGTCTGTTCTTTTCCTACTTCCCAGAATAATGCTTTTTTTCTTTTCTAAATTATCTTCTATTTGTAGATTTCCCCCTAAACTTAAATGAATAATGACGCCTGTGCTGCAGCCCCTACTGATTTCTCAGTGCATCCATATGAAGTTCATTTTCCAGTGTCTCATCCTTACTGTAAATTTAAGCTTTGGAGGACATGTGGGTGCATTCCCATAGTTGACAAAAGATTCGGAGCTGATTCTCCTCCTGCTGCGTCACTGGGGATGTACATGAAAATCAAAGTTCAGATGAAAATATTAATTTCCCCCCTTATGTAGTATGATGAATAAAAGTTGGATTAAATAACACGAAAGTGGCCAATTTGCAAGGAGGGGTGTATGATTGTAAAAATTACTCTAGCGACATCAGGACCCTTTCATCAGTTCACGAAGGGACAATACTGAAACCCACTTTACAGCTATTAACCCACTGGTTCTGACGCTAATTCCTAGATTCTTAAAAAGCAATTTTCTTTCACTTACTAGGTTTTTATCACTCTATATTTTTTACTTATGGTTGACAATGGAGATTAAATTGAAGTTCTGTTACAGCAAATGGACTGTTCTGTAAATGGACACTGGTGTGGTATTTTATATATATATACATATCTCTTCAGTTACTCAATTCTAAAGCCCAAATCATAAACATAGTGGTCATAAAGCAGCAATAAGTTACCTACTGACATAAAAAAGAGAAACGTCACAGAAGAAGAAATAGCTACCCTTTTGAAGCTTTGTTATTTATTCCAATTGCTTTTCCAAACAGTAACTTCTCAACGTTTACCCTAAATCTCAATTAGGTATCATATGGGTTCTTCTTCCTCACCCTCTTCCCCCAACCCTACTTAAAATCCTCTAGTGAGTTTTAGATAAGGTCAAAACCCTTAAGAGGAGTCATAGATTCCAGACAGACTTCAGGGCTCTCTGCAGTCAGACCCCTCCAGTTTGCACAGCTTGATTTCGTTTGACACCCTCCCTGTCTCTGTGCCGCAGCCTCACACTGGCCTCTCTTCAGACCACTGATTGTGTGTCCTCCCACCATGGCAGGTTCTGCTGTGGAACCCTCATCCCTGAACCCTCAACCCTATTAACCTAGTAGACACCCTTCATCCTTCAGGTCTTGGTCCAATGACATTTCCTCCTGAAAGCCCTCCTGGGTCACCTGTCTCTTCACAGCAATCACTGTCGTGGTTTACTTGTGTGATGATTTAACTTAGATTTCATCTCCCAATAGGCCTAAGCTTCATCAAGGCAGGAACACGGTCTGGTTTGGCTTGTCATGTTACCCTCATTCGACCCAGATTAGGGACTCAGTAAATATTTTATGGAAGAGTAAAGGAATAAACAAGCTGGATGGTATGGACCTTGCTTTCTGGCTCTGTTGTAACTTGATCCTCGGTTATTTTGATAATCATAATGATATTTTATTGCCATATTTTTTTACATGAAAGTAGGAAAAGTATAGGCAATCACATGAAGAGTTGTCATTTTAAGACAGTCTTATCTGATGGTATGATTTTTGACATGTCTTAAATAGAAACTTAAATACTGTCAAATATTTTCTTCTTTTCGACAATCTGTTTCTATGACATTTTACTTTTAACCAGTTAACTGAGCCATGAAGAATATCTTCATTAATATGTGTATACATATATATACCCACACACACAAGTAGTCAGTGAAATGAATGTTTGAATGTCATATACCTCAAATAAAATCTACCTTTTATTCTTAGCCCCCTAGCCCTTGCCTGAAAGAGGCAGATACTTGTGAAATTGTGCATGTTGTACAAGTGTGTGGCAAAGAGAGAGGGAAACAGTAACACCCTATATATTATCTGTCAGGTGCCGTTCAAATTGTCTGTTATATTGTCTATTTAATCCTCATAACAAATTTATGATGTAGGTATAAGCACAGAAAAGAAAAATGATAGGAAATTAAGGAACTCACCCAAAGTCCTACTGCTCATCACCAAGGAGCAAAGAAAGATCCTGTGCTGCCATTTTACCACCAGAAGGCAGTCTCTTGACAGTGAGAAAGAAATCACCTTCCCCCAAACACACCTTTCTGCCTACATTAATGAGACTTTACTATACTTTCAGGAGACTGTTGCCCAGGCAGACAACTTGACTGTTCATTTTTAGAGCCTCTCCCAAACCCCATGATCTCTTCAATAAAGAGCATTCACTGGTGTTTTATGCCCAAAGACTACTTGAACCCCTTGCCTCCAAATTCTCACCTTTCTCTTGCCACCAATCTTAAACTACTGTATCATAATACATACTCAGTCTTAATCAAGTCTCCACATTTGGGTGACACACCTGTGACCACACTTTAAATTCTGAAAAAAAAAAATCTGACTTTGCCTTGCTCCCTCCGAGACACTGCTCTAGTTCTGTTGCTGTCATAGTCTATCTTACTATGGTAAGCGGTGAAGTCATCTTTGTATCAAGAGGTTCTACTGCTGATATTTGAGAAGCTGGCAATCAATAGCTACTGTCACAGGCCAGGTAACAGATGTTGAAATGATTTGCAAGTATCACCTGAATATATTCCAATGAACCATTAACACTGTGAGATTCATTGAGAAGAGTGCAGACATCCTTTCTACTTGACAGATAATTTTGTAGAACATCATTTTATTTAGTCATTTGAATTCATAATTCCATATCACTGGAATAATTTATTTTATCCTAATAATTCCTGAATTCAGAACAATCCCAAGGATTAAATACTTTATAAGCAAACAGCCGATTTTATTTTCACATAGAAATGTTGAACTTGTAGCACAAAACTTAAGACTTCATATATATTCTTTTAGAAAATGAATTGCTTATTGCCCTTGAACACTTTGTATTATCCTTCTGTTACTCCAGGTTAGAGAATAATTATATGGTTCATGATTTAATCACTACTTAGAGGCCAGAGATGGAATATGTTAATAGGCAAGTCATAGGTCAGGTCGACATTCTCCTTTCTATAAACTTCAGATCCCTGTTGATATTAGAGTTGCTTCCAATCAAAATATCATTGTCTTCAGTTTTCGTATATGCTTGTTCTTTTTATATATAGGTACAGTTAAATAGATGCATTCAGTACTTATTTTTAGATATTTCAACATGTGCATCCGCTCAGAAAATAAGCATTATGCAAATGTCTTGCTAATGCCGCTTCATTTTTGTAATGTGAACAAACTTCTTTGCTTATGGCTGAATGCTCTTTTAAAACTCAGTTCTAATCGAACCAATGAAAGGTGAGTGAAGTCCTGTAAATTGGTACAAAATGACAGAACAATTTACAAAACGTTAATATAGAGGGACAAGTAAGACAGGAAAAGAATTTCTAATTGTAAAATCCAGTTTACACTTTGGTACAAGCACTTTTTACCTGTGTGACTCCATGATCCCTGGAAGATGATCCTTCCAGAATGAAGTATGTGTTCCCTAGTTCCTAGGAAGAGGCTACCACACAGCTGTTCTCTGCTGTCACCCTCATTAGAAATCAAGCTGACCTCTGAAGGCTCATGCCAGATCCACAACGTTCCATGCTGTCCCCTGAGGCCTTCATTAGGCCTGCATGTCCACTCCACTTCTCCCTCTGCCTGTCTTGCCTCCTTTTCTCCTCTCTTCCTCAGATAATGATCCCATATACACTTTCTAATAAATGCCACGCATATAAATCTTCATGTCAGAATCCTGAGGAATTCAACCTGGATAACCTTAATTTTCCTACCTGTGACATGAGGCTAATACCGCTATCACCTATTTTACAGGGGTTTGTTTTTCAAACAAGAAAGTGAAAATATTTTGAATGGGCAAGTATTATTCAAAATTAAATTAAGGCCATTTTGACCATTAGTTTTATCCAGGTGTTTCCCTAAACCAACAGATCTAATCAAGCCCTTAGTCAACTTAATAGAAATTGGATAGTTATGTTAATGAAAAAATATGCAGCTACTAACATCCGTGAATGACACTTCACATCAACATTTATGTGCCTATGTGAACGCTCAAATATCCTTAGGGTGTGTATAGTATAGTATTTCCCCTACTAATGACTTAGTTCTCAAAACACAGTGAGTATTTATTTTGCATCATTTTGCAGCACATAGTACATATCTTGCTATAGGCTATTTGACACAGTTTCAGCACCCCTGAATTAAAATCACAGTTTTAAGGCAGAGCTAGTGTGTGATCTTTAGGGAACTTTTATCCCCTTTGCTTTTTTAATGAACTCTCTGGAACATAGCCCAAAACTCCTTAGCTGGAGTTGGTTGTCTGGCCCTTAGGGCAATTCGCTCCTTTGAGCCGTGTTAACAGGAGCCCTATTCCTGACTTCTGCTGGACTCTGAAGAATGCATATCAAGGAGAGAACATATTTTTGCATGTGTCTGCTCTTGGCAAAATATTCAACTTTAAAAATATATATTACAGATCTCCAAGTGAATCATTCACAGGGTTATTCTAAGAACTTATTATTTTGTAAGCAAGTATGTTCAAGTTATAAGCTTGTTCAAATTAGGTTTTTTAAAAAATATGTTGTTCAATCAATCTCTGTTTGTTGCTATGGTAATTACAGAATTAAAATCCTTTTGCATCTGCTTAATAATGAAGAAACAGAAATGAAGAATTGGAAAAGAATTATTCCTGAGTCTTTAATTAACACAAAATTAATCTTTAAAATTACAGATACTTAATTTTTTTAGGAGAGGAAGGTAATTGGACTTATTTATTTACCTATTTCATTTATTTTTTTTTAACAGAGATACTGGGGATTGAACCCAGGACATTGTGCATGCTAAGTGTGTGCTTTACCACTGAGCTATAACCTCCTCCCCCTTTTTTTTTAGGTATTTTAACTGAACTGAAAACCTGTGCTTAAAATAGTCTTGTACATAAAATAGGCTCAAAATTCCAGACAGCATTCCTCTTAGTGAACTGTTTTCAGGACCAAAACAACCACAAAAAGATAAAACTACAATTTGAACAGGGCAAAAATAGAAAAGTCCTCTCAAAAGTTTTATTTAAACGAATATATAGGTCATATGTATGCACTAATTGTCACATACCAGTGATGTTTCTGAACCACTGTGGGAAGATTCTGTGCTCTGAGATCCCCTCCTCTCAGTGGCAGGCACTTGTTCTAAATCACGTGAGCATCCTTATAATCATGGCACTGAAAGTGGCAACCAACATGGCCATACTAGTCTGATACACCTGTACCAGTCTATAGAGAAAACTTTATTTTAAAAAGTCTTAAAAAATAAAGTTCGGTTTATGTTAAAAAAAATTTTTAAGATGTCAAAGTAAAATAATGATGAATTGAGAGCAATATTTATATAAAGCATTTGTTTAAAACATTCAGTAGTTAGGAGTTTATGGATAACCAACCTATGGTTAATTCCTGGCTCTGGAATATGTGATCCTGAGACAGGAAGTGGGCAGGGCACAGCCATTCAAGGAATAATACAACAGTTAACATCAAAATGGTGGAAGATTCAACCCCCAGTAGGTCTTGAGGCTCAAGATGGTGGAAGATTTGACTTCTAGTAGACCTTGAGCTTCATAATACACCCATTGTAATATGTTAGCATGGTGAATAACATGCCCACAGGCGCCATGGCAGTCCCAAGGCTAGCCACAAAAGGTCAAAGAGTGGGAAATGGCCAGCTTCCTGGGAATCCCAGCCCCTTCCCCAGGCTAGTTAGACTGGTCCTTCCACTTATTAGCATATGAAGCCACTGAGGCCATTAAAACTGGCAACACAGCACCTGGTGGCCTCCGCCCTCTCTCTCTCCCTCTTCGGAGACAGCCCATGTTCTCTCTATGGACTGTGTACCTACTTTTACTCTAATTTGAGCACCCAAACCCCACACCTCATGGCCTTTCTCTTGCCTTTCAATGTGTCTCTCTGAATAAATCTACCATTACTCAACTGTGGCTCGCTCTTGAATTCTTTTCTGCACGAAGCCAAGGACCCACACTTTACGGGGCACATCCTAGGGGCTCAACCAAAATTTGGGACACGGCCCTCCTCACGCCCCACGTCCATTTTTCCTGCATCAGTCCTACGTGAAGAAATATGACAATAATAATATCATTATTTTTAATATAACAACATAAAGAATATTATACTATAAATGACATTTAATACAGATGCACATAGTCTATAAATATAATGAAGATACTGTTATTTTGATATAAGATTTAAAAATTTACAAAGAATTCAAAATACTTCATTTTGGTTTCAGTGTCCCTAGAATTGAGTGGATAGGTGAATGGAGTCCTTGAGAAGAATAGAGTTGGGCAACATCTTTTATGTCTTATGAAATCTCTTAGTAAGCTAGGAATATTTAAATGGCTTAAAGATGAGGGTCAGCCACATGCAGAGAATGATCTGACCAGACGCATCTCAGCCTCTGACTCAGCGAGACTGAAGGGACTGCCAAACTGCTTGGGTGCTTCCCAGACATGGTTAGTCAGGGATCATCACCCAGAAAGTTCTGCTTCTGCACCAGAAGATGACAAGCTGCTTCTCATCTGACTTGCAGAGTGAAAAAGAACAATTTAGCTTCATAAAGTAACGGAGTTTGGCAGAACTGACATCAGGAGGAGCTTGTGAGAGAATTCTAGATTTGAAGCAAATGCCTTAGATGATGAATGACTGAGAATGTAAGAACTTACAGAATTAGATACATTTCGTAAAATATTACAGAAACTCCATTTTACTCTCATTAATCAAATAATCAATTCAGACACAGATTTTATGTAAGAATTCAATAAATGTCTTTCCTTTCTCTAAAAGTAATCTTTCGAAGTCAGAATCAAATACATGGAGAAGTCAACTATATAGCAGTGTAGAAAGGACAAAGGATTACATGCAGTAAGATTGGCTTCTTCCTCTGTCCTGTCTCTACATCGTATGTGACATTGGTAAAGTCACATAACTAAACATTTGCTTCTTGCTCGTCTGAGAAATGGAGATAATATCACAGAATATAAGGGGAATTTTAACCCATAAATATTAAGCATCAGGTAATGTTAGTTAACTTTGCCTTTCAGTTAACGGTGCACGTGTAACCACATGGGGATTGTGGTCTTCCTTCTGTACCAAAAAAGTCCTTCACCCTCTGGAGCAAAAGATTCCTCATGTCCCCTCTGTGACACAGAAATGTTAAGGGTTCTATTTCACTGACTCACTTAAAGATTAACTTCAGTTGGATTACATGCCCTATGGCTATTTTTCAAACTTCCAAGGAGTTGTTACCTACTTACTTTATATGCATCTTCAAGAATCAAAGGTTAAGTGTGAACAAATAGAATAAAGTAATAATGTTATAAATTAAAGAATGTAATAAACAGGTTGTTCAAGTTTATTTCTCTTGTCAAATAAGTAAGAGTGCATATAAAGAGAGGAATTTTCTTAACTTGATGAGAGGTATGTACAAGAAAGCCATAACAAACACTGTCCTTCAAGGTAAACTGTTGAATCTGTTCCCTTTAAAATCATCAACAATTTAAAGATACCAGTTATTTTCATGTCTACAAAGCATCATACTGGAAGTTCAAAAAGATACAGCTATACAAAAGAAACAAAAGATGTAAAGACTGAAAAGACGAAGCAAATTGTTATTATTTACAAATAATCTGAATAAAGCATTAATATTTACAAATCAGTCTATTTTTTACATAATCAACTATCAGTTCAAATATATTTATAAATCAAGATGCCATTTCAATTATATGTAAAGTATGTGGAATTATGTCTAACAAATAGTTAATATCTCCTTTATAAAGGAAAATATAAAACTTCATTCAGTTATTAAAATTACCTGATATTTTTAGGTTAGGGACGAGGGATTAAGAGGTACAAGCTACTAACGGTGGAAGAATACAGCTCAGTGGTTGAGCACATGCTTAGCATGCACGAGGTCCTGGGTCCAACCCCACTACCTCTATTAAATACATAAATAAATAAGCCTAGTTACCCGCGCCCAAAAAAGAACTCTGAACAGAGCTTGTTAAAAAAAAGAAGAAAAAAAAAAGGTACAGACTACTATGTATAAAATAAATAAGATACGAGGATAGGTAGTACAACACGGAATAGAGCCAATATTTTATGATGATGATAGGAGGAATATAACCTTCAAAAATTGTGAATCACTGTGTTGTACATCTGAAAGTTACATCAAACATTGACTATACCTCAGTTAAAAAATAGATAGATAGATAAATAATAAAAATACCTAACTAAATCAAAAGCTATACCATGTTCTTTTGCATATTTTGCTAAATATTATAAAGATGTCAGTTTTACCCAAATTGATCAATATAATCAATGTAATTCAAATCAAAATCTCAAGTAAGTTTTTTGCGGGGATGCACTCGACACATTTATATAAAATGTATGTAGAAGAAAAAAAGGCCCAAATATAGTCCGAAGACTCTTTGAAGAAGAAAATGGGATAACTTGCCCTGTCAGATAATAACACTTACACTAACAGCATAGTAATTATGACAATGTGTTATTCAACATGGGGACTTATGAAAGCTTAGAAATAGGCTGTCCTATGTATACAATTTATGACAGAAGGAACAATATAGTGGGGAGCAGATGGGCTATTTAATATACAGTCTGTCAAAATTACATTTACATGTGGAAAAAAAGAAAAATGAATACTTAATTCCCACTGTGCACAAATACACAAAAATTAAGGTAAAATAAAGACAATTGTCTGAGGTAAAACTTTTAAAACATTTAGTTGGCAATATAGGAAAACATCTTTAA
Source organism: Vicugna pacos (assembly GCF_048564905.1). Classification (NCBI taxonomy): domain Eukaryota; kingdom Metazoa; phylum Chordata; class Mammalia; order Artiodactyla; family Camelidae; genus Vicugna; species Vicugna pacos. Next base: position 32,454,261 of record NC_132988.1, read on the forward strand.
GACCTCTGGGAAGGAAAATGAATTCTTTTTTTTTTATTGAAGTCTAGTCAGTTTAAAATGTGTCAATTTCTGGTGTACAGCACAGTGCAGAAAATGAATTCTTAAACAGAGATTTGACAGTACAAATCATAAAAAAGATTAATTTGACTACATTAAAATTAAGAAAGTCTATGTATCATTAGACATGAAAAAAGGAATAAAAAGACAAGCCACATAATTTTCGAGAAGATATATGCATGACATATACCAATTAAGAATTAATATTCATAAATGTAATCCATAACTTTATATCAGAGATTAAATCTCATTAAAAAAATGAATTAGCGGGGAGTCCTCAGTGGTAGAGTGCCTGCTTAGCATGCACAGAGTCCTGGGTTCAATCCCCAGTACCGCCATTAAAAATAAATAAATAAGTAAACCTAATTACCTAGAAAGAAAAAAATTTTTAATATTAAAAATTATATTAAAAAATAAAAGACAGACATAGAAATCTTACAAGAGGAAACAAGAAACATCAAGTTACTGGTAGGAGTATAAACTAGTACAACCAATTGCAAAATATTTTGGCATAACTTAACAAAGTTTGGTATTTGCTTACATTATGTTCCAGAAATTCTACTCCCAAATACGTACTCAGAAAATTCTTGCACATGTATGTCCAGAAGATGTTTATGATAATGTATATAGCATCATCTGTTTATTAGCAAAGACTTAACAGCCCAAATGTCTGTCAATAGTATAATAGGTAAATAAGGTTATTATATCATTGCAGCAAAGCTCTACACAGCCCAATTACATATACCTCAAATTATTAATATTCAAAAATAATAATATATGAAACAACAAAATCACAGAACAAAAATGAAATATTTGTCTTTATGTAACACAAAATAGGGAAAACTAAACCATAAATTTTTCAGGGATATATATTTACATAATAAAATAAAAGAAAATTAGAGAATGGTTAGTTAAGTACCCAAGAGAATATTAACTTTTAAGGGAAGAAGTAAGAGAATTTGATCAAAGAGTGACATACTGGGGCCTTCAAAATTACTGGTAAATTTTAATTTTAAACTAATTGTTAGGTCAAATAGTATTTTTATAATATTTTAAAAATTTTACTTGCACTACCATTTTATCTAAGGTATGTTTCATCAAAAACAGCAAAATTTAAGCTTCATTTGTCATCTTAAGTAATAAGATTTGGTCTAATTGCCTCCCAGAGAAATATTATTTTAGGTCTACAGTTGGTTTATTTTTGATCACTAAATCAAGAATTTTTGAAAGAAGTGTTCTTTTGCAGATAGAAGTTACTCGGAGGAATTTAGTCATGAGCTTCTGCTCTCAGAGTTCTGATCTATGAGGAATTTAAGTCTTTCCACAGTGACCGCCTGTATTCCCCTCCTTCATTTTACAGCATGGTAACTGCAGGGAAGAACTATATTAACCCCAGGCCTCACGTGGATATTGTGGTACATTTCTTTTTCCTTTTGTTTCATCCCCTCTTCATCTTCCTCCTCTTTCTTCTCCAGACACTGTTTTTGAAAACAAATTAACTCTGCTGTATTTAGAAATCACCACTGTTTCTGAAGAATTATTTTATGGTTATGACCAGAGAATATTTTGGGTTTTACTCCTGTTTAGGCTCAAGGTATTTCTTTTCTGAAATCACCAGAAGAAGGGAGAATCTTCAATTAATCAAATAATTCCCTAGAGATACTTAGGAAAGAATTATAGTCATCAAAAATTACCTGAAATATTGAGAGCAGATGAGACACAATTTGGTGGATTAGGATAACGTGAGTATGACTTCAGAGTCTTCATAGAAGACCTCTAATGTTAATACATAATAATATAATTAGACTCTATTGAAATAAATCAATCTGCTAAATATTAAGACATGATCTGTTCAAAATATATAAGACAAAATAAGCAACCAAAACAAAAACAAAACAGCAGAGTTTAGGTTGACCAGGTGTCTCCATCTGGTTCAAGAACAAATAGAAATGGGGTAAGAGGTGAAAATTTTCCATCCAGCATAACCATTCAGCAAAGCCAAGAACTACATGAGAGTAACACTTAGCTTCTCCTCTAGTTACTATAGGTTGACCAGCAAAGTATTTTAAAAATATTTGGCAAAGTGATTCCTTTTTCCCCTTTCTCTGCTCTATACTTCTCTTTTCTCCTCTCTTTGTCTTTGTGGGAGAAAAATAAATAAGGAAATGAGTCATTAGCCTTCATAGTCTTTCATCCCTTTGTACTTCCCCAAGCGTGTCTGTGACTGCTGTACCCAAGTAAAACAAATTTAATTGTTAGTTTTCCCAGCCACTCACATGTTACACATAAATCAGCTAGAAGCAATTCATAAGTTCCTATTATCTATGACTATATGAGATAATGTCTGCCAAATACACAACACAATCCCTGGCATGTTGTGGGTGCTTAGCCGCAATTCATCTTTTATTTCTCACTTTTTGTTTTTGTTATTCTTATTTTATTCAATCCAATAGCTTAAGGGATATATTCAACCCCAAAGCTTGGAGAGGGATAAACTGGAAGTTTGAGATTTGCAGATAGTAATTACTATACATAAAATAGATAAACAGCAAGGTCCTACTGTATAACACAGGGAACTATATTCAGTACCTTGTAATGGCCTATAATGAAAAAGAATATGAAAAGGAATACATATATGTATGTGTAAATGAATCACTATGCTGTACACTAGAAATTAACACAGCATTGTAAATTGACTATACTTCAATTAAATATATATATATATATATATATATATATATATATATGCATTTGCAAAAAAAAAAAATCCAATAGCTTGAATATATCTCAGGGGTTTGGTCTAGAAATTTATCAACCCCTAAAAAGGCTCTGAAGATAATGTGAGTGGAGTTTCTAATTATTATTCATAATTTCTTGTAAATAGGTCTCCCATAAGGTTCTCTGTTTGATGGAGCAAGATACATAATTTTTTGGGTAAACAAAAACATTTACAAGTAAAATGGGTCACTGCCACACACAAATCATTAAATTTGCTGAAGTGTGTATTGAAACCGAAGACTAGGCTGCCTGACCTACGTCTTTTCACAAGCGCTCTAAAAGCATAACAAGAATAAAGTGGAAAGTATGTCTTTTCCTTTTTAGCTCGTGTTGCTTAGCATTACATTGGTGCTGGATTTACATCTCCCCTGTTATTTCTTTCAAGGGAGTGAGGCAAAGTCAGTGCCAGGTGGCTCTGTGCATTTGCATTGACTATGAAAACTATTTTAACTTGAGATCATTTTTTTTCTGACAATTCACTGTGACAGCAGGAAATTGTCCCTATAGAAAAACTCAGCAATGCTGGGGGAGAAATTCTAGTTTTGGAGACTTGTGTTCCTTTTTCACAAATATGGCAGTTATTAACATGGATCATATAATGAATGAAAAGCTTGTGACAACCAGTTGAGAAGATCTGCCCTGGTCATTAGCGAGTAGAGGAAGTCTCCCCAAGTCTGTATGAGCAATTTGTAAGCGAGACAGCACCAAATGATATGTCTACCCCCTAGCTTTTTTTTTCCAAATGGCTGGAAATCCCTTGGTATAGGCATCAGTTTGGAAGTAGTTGTGGAATTTTACTTAAACTACATATAGTGAAGGGTTGACCCTTTAGGTGTGAGATTTGGCAGCTGAGCTACATGGAAAATACATAAGTAGTCAAAGAAGAAACCCAAACACTAGGAGGGGTGGATGCCAATGTATCCTTCCCATCTGTGGCAGTCACTGTTGAGTGGGTGCTTAGCTTAGAAAACAATGTAACAAGACTCACTGCATACTTGGTATACCAGCATACAGATGTTGCTGTGTAATTCCCAAATGCTACGAGAGATCTTTTTTCCCCTTAAAACCTTGGCAGGGATAAAAGCTGATTGTCACTTTGTATATCAAGCTGCCCCTACCTAAGCTTTGAAATGGACAATAGAACTAGAAATCAGAGAACCTCAAATGAAATTTCAGAATGAACCACCACCTTCTAAATGGTAATCACACTGCTTTCCAAATATAGATTTTCAATAAATATTTGTTGATTTAAGCTGAATTCCAAAACAAACAGTTCTACAGTTATTATTCAGTCTAAGAACTACTTAGGCTTATTCCCAAGGATAATAAAAGGGAATAGTTTTAAATTTTTCCTATACAGATGAGAATCATATGAGCAATTTAACTTTTAACAAGCTGAAAACCTGGGAGTTTGGAAGTGGTAGCCTATTTTAAGAACAGAATGTGGAAGAAGTCGTAGGTATATAAATTCTGCTATGTTTGTCATTTTGTTTTTAATCTTAATGTCATGATGGTGGAAAGAACATACAGCAAAAGTACATGATTAAATCAAAGTTAAATGTTTAGAGATTTGTTAGCTAATAGAACATACCCGGTAAGTATCTCTGTACATTTGCTATTGAAAAAAGATTAAGGGGAGAGTTTGTCCTATGACTACATGTCCTTCCCTTTTCAGGTGAGGGATCTGAACTTGATCATAAAGAAGAAACCCAAGCATATCACTATAACACAGTGCCTCTCTCAGTACTTCAGGCAAATATAATACATTTCTGTCCGTTGCAGAACCTGGAAACTAAGGCAGGCTTTAGAATGCCACTTGGGAGACAGTACCAGTTGCATTCTATTTTTTTTTTCTTGAATGCAGATTTAAAAGTAAACATTTGCTGTTTATGAATTGTGTAATTTCTGACAGATTAATTATCTTTCTGAGTGTTACTTTCTTTGTAATATTAAGCTTTTATTAGAAACAAAGGAAACATTTTATAAAGCAGCTCACACAGCACCTAGCACATTGTTGATACTCGACAGATACTAGTTACCTCCCATTCTCTTGTGATTTTTGTTACCTTGTGATTTTCCTCTTCCCATTCGTGGTCATCTCCAATTATTTTGTTACACATGCAAACCTGCCGTATCTTTTATCTTATTAAAATGGATGAAGAGCTTCCAGAAATTGCCAAAAAAAATTAATACAAGAAGCGTGTAAAGTAAAAAGATGGGGTCCAATCCGATGCTGAAGATTTAATTCTAAGACTATAAAGATGAGAAAAGAGATACTATGGAATATTTGAACGAAACAGGAGCACTGAATATTCTGGCTCAGTATGGAGGTCCTGCTATTGGCATTGAAAGAAAAACGTAGATACTGGTAGCGGTTGTTTTTCCCGGATGCAATCAGGAGTAGTCACTAATAAAGATTTTCTCTCTGCCCCAACTCTCAGCAGGTTCCTCTCAGCCCTTTCTTGGCCTGTAAAGACTTGAATAAAATAGTAGCATCATTTCCAACAACTGAAGGCCACATCTCTAGGATAACCCTAGGCTACCCTACCCCACCTCCTTCCCCTTAAAGTGCCTATCTGAGAATACTCAAAGCTGCCAGAAGAATTTACTATTTGTTCCAGCCAGCACCTAAAGACAAGAGCCTCTGTCTCCCAGACTCTGTGTGAGGGGAGGAGCCTAACTGTGATAACAGCCAGCTAACAAAACAAACCCAGGCAAGTTTCATGTGGACCGACTCTCGCCTTCCCATTTTTGGGTAAATTTTGCTTCTCCGACTCTACTGAGTCCCCATTCACCCTCCTCCCTATTGTCCCATTCTCCTTTTAAAACTCCGAGTCACCTCTGTACAAATTGAAGTTGAGCTCAGCTCAAACGAGACTCTTTCCCTCTGGCAGTAGCATATTGCTGGTTAAAATCTGCCCTTATCTCTTTAGCTAGTGTCGGGTTTTATCTTTGATACTGTACATAGACCTGATACGACTAATAGGATCTTTGGTTTTCTCTCAGAACAATTGCTTACGACAAGGGGTTAAGGACTGAATGTTTGTGTCTTCCTAAAATGCATACGATGAAATATAATGTTCAGTGTGACGGTATTTGGAGGTGGGGACTTTGAGGGGTTTTAGGTCCTGAGGTGGAGCTCTCATGAACAGGATTCACGTGCTTGTAAGAAGTGGCCAGAGAGCAAGCTCACTCTCTCTCTGCTGTGTGAGGATGCAGTAAGAAGGCAGCAGCCTGGACCTGGAAGAGGGTTCTTAGCAGACCCGGCCCACGCTGGCAGCTGCGTCTTGGGCTTACAGCCTCCAGAGCGGTGAGAAATAAATTTCTGTTGTTGATAAACCGCCCAGTCAATGGTACTTCATTACAGAAGCCCAAACTAAGACAAGGGAAACTAAAGGACTTACCATTCCATCGCCTACTAAGTTCCCTTATGGCATAAACTGCCAGAATAAATCTGAAACGTATCTTTTGTGACACTGAAGGGATTTGAGGGTTTGGAAGTACACATGGTGTTATTATCTCTTCTTACAATTGACCCTCATGATGTTAAGAGCAAGTCAGTTTATATTGGGAAGGAAATGCTGTAGAAAAATTATATTGGATTTGATCTTCTGTGTACAAAACCACAACGATGAGCCTCTTCTTTATTTACAGAGGAAACTGAGTCCATCCAATGTGCTCACCAGGACTTTCCTGTCTCCTGTGAGCTTCCTACCCCTTGTGCCAGCATCTGTCTTTAACTTTTCTGCAAGATCTCCCCTCTGCTTGTGAGCTTGAGCCCATCCTCTCCAAAGTCCTCCAAGACCTTGCTCCATGGGTATCTTTCCTCTCTCAGTTATTAATCACTACACTGCCACTAAATTATATTCCTTAATCCATTTGTCTTTTTTTCTGTCACCAGAGATACTCCTAAAAAAGCATTCTGCTCTTACAGATTCTCAATCCCAAGTCATCACTCACCACACTGTAGCCCCCATGCCAATATTCAGAGGCTTGTAGAATATTATTTGAGAAGCAATATGGTAGATTGAGCAAAAAAAAGGAAGAAAGAAAAATGAAAGACTGTTCGTAAGACACTTACCTAATCTATTTTAGCTATCTTCCTATGTGGCCTTTCTGTAGCATTTGGTGGTGTTGGCAATCCTATATTTTTCTTCTATTTTCTTGGCTTCTTAGAAACTATTCATATGTATTTTCCTATTATTTTTCTCCATGTTTCAGTTGTGTTTTTTTTTAACTTGAGTTCCATGTTAAATGATATTATAGAGACTATAAACACTGATTATGGTGTTTATTTTTTGTGGCAGAAGGTCCATACATTTGATCAGTATATCAAAAGGCCTATGAACCTCCAAAAATTTGAGGCCTTTTCTATACACTCTTCATATATAATCTCATATTTTAATGTCAGATTCTCTTCTGAGCTTTATTGCATCCGACAGTCTCTTCCGAAATGTGCCACGGTTATCACAAATCAAATATCCTCCCCTCGACTAGCTCCTTCCCCTTCCAAAAAAAAAAAAAAGTCGTAGCTTTTCAGTATCTTACTTCAGTTTATGGTGTTACGGTGTTGGTTGTCCTACACTAGGAAATGTGTACTAATGTTTGGCCTTTTTTCCTCCTACATTTCTAGTCAGTCACAAAGTCTTGATAATTCTACCTCAGAGATGTCTTTAAAAGAACGTAGGAGTGGAGGGAAGGATGAGGGAGGGGAGAAATACGAAAAAGAGAGAAAGAAATCGATTTGACAACACCCCCCACCCTCTACTGCCTCGTGCCCCATTTAAAACTCAGCTGGCTCTATTGCTTTCATGATGTTTTAGTCCATTCATGCTACTGTAACAAAATATCTCAGACTGGGTGGCTAGGCAACAGAAACTTTCCTCACAGATTTGGAGCCTGGGAAGTCCAAGATGAAGGTGCCAGTGTGGCTGTGTTCTCTGATAAAAGCCCTCTTCTGGTGCGTAGCCTGTGCCTTCTCACCCACGTCGTCACATGGTAGGAGGATCAAGCATGCTGTCTAGCCTCTCCTTAAAAAGGCACTAGTCCCATCCATGAGGTCTCTGTGCTCATGACTCAAGCACCTCTCAAAGGCGCACCTCAGTATCATCACGTGGGGCATTAGGATTTCAATGTACGAATTTCAGGGGCGGGGCACAGACATTCAGACCGACCGTAGCCCATGATAATGCCTGAACTCACTATCAAGGTATACGCAGTCACTTAGACTGTATCTGTAACAAGAGGGGACACCAGGGATTGCTGGTGACATGAGAACCTGAAAGAAAGACATGGAACAGATTTGCCCCTAGAGCCTGCAGACGGAGCACAGCTCACTTGGCACTTGATTTTGAACTCCTAGCCTCCAGAACTGTGTTTTAAACACACACACACACACACAATAATGCAGCTCCTTGCACTCTATACTTAAATTTCTTTGAATGTCTCTGATACACCAAGTCACCATGGTTTCATTATTGAACTCCTCTTTTTTGCCTCAATTCCTTTGTATCTTTCCTCACTACGGAATCACTTACAATATTAGTCAGCGAAAGTTCCTGGGACCCAGTTCTGTCATGGATATACAAGTGTTTTCCCCGCACCAATTCTCCAGACATCAACCAGCTGTCCTAAAACTCAACTCAACCCTGACACTATCTACCTGAAGATAGCATCAGATTCCACAGGCTGAGTTCAGGTCCTGCAAGACTGAGCACCCTCCCCTCAACTTCAGAGGCAGTTGCAAGCTCAGGTTGCCACCTCTGCTCTGTCCCACCACCCACTCCTTGGACGTCAGATACCAGTTGCAAGTCCAGGTTGTTACCTGTACTTCTGACTAACTGGCCATAAATCAGAGGTTGCCACAAACCCCTCCTTGGGTTCCATTAATTTGCTAGAGGCTCACAGAACTTAGAGAAAGTTATCCACTACTGGACAACAAAGTTTAACACAATATTATTATACTAAAAAGTAAATGTAATTTATAAAGGTGAATCTATATTTGCCCATGTTCCTAATAACAAAAAATTATACAGTGAATTGATTAGTATATACAGGTTAATAGACATACCAAAATACTACTTTATTTCAGTTAAGATGAATAATTTATTTTAGTATACTGAGATGGTTTCTTTTTTCCACAAATTAGAGGCCACACAAAATCTTAAATAGCATTTTAAAATTTTATTAGTTTCAGAACAAAGTAATGTATAAACATACATTGTTGCTAAAAAAAAAAAGTTGGTTTCTCTAGTTTTCACAGACTTATCAGCAGGTGTGAAGCATAAAAAGTAACAGATGGAAAAGTCAAAGAAGAAAAAAAACTGGGAAATGTTGCAGATAATTCTATTTACTATAATAAAACATAGTGTTAAAAAGGGTGGCCTGTTTATTTTTGCATTTCTCACTGAAATAATTAACATGAAACATAGCTCCTAGCTTTTCTGGGACCTGAGAATAAGAAATTATTCTTTCTATCTTGAATAAAATTCCATTTCACTTAACATAATTTTGAGTGCCAACAGAACAGAATTTTAAAATATATTTGTTTAATGGAGTCATGAACAAATATTTATGCCCGCAACTCAGTCATTTAACAGGAAACAACTTTATTTAAAATTTTTTCAGTATTATTGACAGAATTCTAAAATAACAAATGACAACTTTAAATGTTACACCATCATCACTATATGTTTCTTTCCAAATACAGGTAAAGGAAACATTTAAAACAATGTTCACATTTACTCATTAAAATTGGATAGTTTCATTGAAAATTTCTTAATTTGGCTAAATTAATTTCTTTCCAATCACAATAATAGAGGAGTTGATTATTCATAAAATGCAAATCAGTTTTTCACATAACTTCCTTTTTTAAACTTATTTTGCTGCTAGTATCACCATATTTCCAGACATCTAGATTTGAAGCCTTAGAATTATAATTAATAGCTCATTTTTACATTTTTGCTACATCTAGTCATTTTCCATATCTTGTTGCTGTTTTACTTAAAAATGACTCTTATATTTACTTTTCCCTCCCATTCTAGTTATCTTAATTTAGGTGCTTTCTTTCCTTTTTTTTTTTTTTTTTTAACACTTACACCTTTGTCCTGGAACACCTTTCCAATACCTTCTTTATTCCCACTTGGTCCCAAGTGACTGACCCTTTACACTCACCACAGAGTTAAATTTTCAAATCTTTGGTTATATCACTTGAACACTTAATATGGCATATTGTCTACAAAAAAGTACAAATGTCATTAAATATCTTTCAAAACCCACTCAGTATCTTCATCTCCAGCTTTATCACCCATTATTTCCCCAGTACGCATTATCTGCTCCCAAAACACTATTCAGATTTCCGAACATCATCTGTATCTCCGGTACACAAACCCAGCGAACCAAAGACGGAAGAGTGTCTTGCACTATCCCAACTCCAGTTTTTCCCCTTGAGGTGATCCTCACAACTCATTTTATTTTCCTATCACTCCTCCAATGCCTCATTCTGACATTATGTCTTTTCCCTAACAGCCCAAAGTATATTTCTACGTCCTCTAATCTCTCCCTGTACTTCACGTATGAGATTCATGTAATACATTATAGACAACTGTGAGCTAGGTGTCCAAGCATATACTCCCTAAGAAATACTCAGAAAGTGAGTTATTTTACATCATTAGTTGCTATCCCTTATACATAAAAAGCACAAATACTAATGATTTCAGTATTGTTAGTGTCTAATCCCACTAGCCTACTCACATACATGTATGAAGAACTTAAAAATAAATGACCATTTCACAGATAAAATTAGCAAAACAAACAATGACAAAAAGAGTCCTTTTAAAATAGTTTACGGTTGAGGAAAATTTGGAAAAACAATTTGGCAGTAGAGACTCTGGGCTTTAAAACCCAGTGCCTGGAAATTCAAGTTTAAAATGGCATCTGGCCAGCATCCACTGGCTCTCATTTCTAAATTCCTACCAAAATAACAACCAAGACAGAATAAACACGCATGTGCCTGCACACACACACACACACACACACACACACACAATTAGGACCAACAATCAATCAAATTTCATAATTTAGAAAATAATCAGACTAACAGCAAGGCTGATAAAAGTGAATAAAATAATTTTAGTTAATTCCAATTGATTAGCTACATTGTGCTACGTGAAAAGCAGTGCATATGCTTGTACCAAGAGTATAAGCCTATGTAACAATGCACAGGGAAAACCTGTCTCTTTCTCCAGCTGGTTCCTCTCTGAATCAGAAATGCAAGATCTACAGTAGATTGAAAATTATACAACTGTTGTATTATTTTATGGGTGTTGTTAATAACACTGTCCAAATTCTGAGAGTTCCTTTCTCTGCACATAGACAAATGGTCATGTCCAGAATAAACGTGGGAGGAATAGGGTGGGGGGATGTGGACAGACCTGTTAGTGGAGGGGCACTTGAAGTACAGCAGTCTTCTCAAAATAAAGCAAGCGCAGGTGCTCAAAGACACCAGGCAGAACAGTCTACATTTGGCCTGTTTCTTTTTGTTGTTGTTCAGTGACTTGATCTGCATTGTCTTTAGGGTACCTGGGCACTGGTAGATTATGAAATCTCTTACAAAAGATTTATTCTGATTGCCTTAAAGACAAAGAAGCTCTTATATAAGTTCCTTAAAAAAACAGAAAATATGAAAATTGGACTTCTATTTTCAGTGTGCTAAAAAATATATTCTAGAATCTAACTGAAGACTTCAGGAATTCACATTCACATAATTTAGGTACAACTTTGGCAAACAAAATTAGTTAATTATTTCAGTTTTAGTAAAAACAGCTATGTTTTCTCTGATACAATATTATAAAATACTAAACATAATACAAATGTAGGTTTATTTATTTATTTATTAAAGTATAGTCAGCTTATAATGTGTCAATTTCTGGTGTAGAGCATCATGTTTCAGTCATAGATACACATACATGTATTCATTTTCATAGTCTTTTTTTTTGAAGTACAGTCAGTTACAGTGTGCCAATGTCTAGTGTATAGCACAATGCCCCAGTCTTGAATATACATAGATATGTTTGTTTTCATTTGCTTCTTCATTAAAAGTTATTACAAGATATTGAATATAGTTCCCTGTGCTATACAGAAGAAACTTGTTGTTTACCTATTATATATGTACTAGTTAATATTTGCAAATCTTGAACTCCCAATTTATCCCTTCCCATCCCTTTTTCCCCTTGGTAACCATGAGATTGTTTACTATATCTGTGAGTCTATTTCTGTTTCGTAGATAAGATCATTAGTGTCTTTTTTTCCTTCTTTTTTTAGATTCCACGTAAGAGTGATATAATACAGTATCTCTTTTCTCTTTCTGGCTTACTTCACTTAGAATAACAATCTCCAGGTCCATCCGTGTTGCTACTAATGGCATTATCTTACTCTTTTTTAACACTGAGTAGTATTCCATTGTATAACTATCCCACAGCTTCTTTATCCAGTTACCTGTCAGTGGACATTTAGGCTGTTTCCATGTCTTGGCTATTGTAAAAAGTGCTGCTATGAACATTGGGGTGTCTATATTTTTTTGAATTAGAGTTCTGTCTGGAACATAATATATGCCCAGGAGTGGGACTGATGGATCATATGGTAAGTCTATTTTTAGTTTGAGGAATCTCTGTACTGTTTTCCATAATGGCTGCACCAAACTGCATTCCCAACAGCAGTGTAGGAGGGTTCCCTTTTCTCCACACCCTCTCCAGCACATATTGTTTGTAGACTTTTTAATGGTGGCCATTTTGACTGGTGTGAGGTGATACCTCACTATAGTTTTAATTTGCATTTTGCTGATAATTAGCAATATTGATCATTTTTTTTATGTGCTTATTGGTCACTTGTATGTCTTCATTGGCAAAATGCTTGTTTACGTCTTCAGCCCATTTTTGGATTGGGTTTTTTTTGTTCTTAAGTTGTATGAACTTTTTATATATTCTGGGGATTAAGCCTTTGTCAGTTGCATCATTTGCAGAAATTTTTTCCCATTCTGTAGGTTGTCGTTTTGTTTTGCTTATGGTTTCCTTTGCTGTGCAAAAGTTTGTAAGTTTAATTAGGTCCTATCTGTTTATTTTTGCTCTTATTTCTATTGCCTGTGTAGACTGCCCGAGGAGAATGATGCTGAGATTTATGTCTGAGAATCTTTTGCCCATGTTTTCTTCTAGGAGGTTTATAGTGTTGTCTTATATTTAAGTCTTTAAGCCAATCTGAATTTATTTTTGTGTATAGTGTGAAGGAGTTCTCTAACTTTGTTGATTTACATGTGGCTGTCCAGTTTTCCCAACACAGCTTGCACACACACATCACTACACACAAATTCATGAAATTCTAGGTGAGATGAAAGCCCACTAGTTAGGAAAAGTTGGGTCAAAAAATAATCTCAGAGTTTCCACTCACCATTGATCCCTCTGCTTAAGCTTTCAGTGGTTTTCTTTTGCCTAAAAAATTAGTACAGTGTCCAGCCTGGCACTCTTCACCTTCCATTATGTTTACTTCTTCAACATTTACTTTTTCCCATATGTTGACAAGAAACCCAACCTCCTGTCAATCTGGACCCGATACAGACACACCTGATCTCCCTTCCCTCAGGGTTGTTCAGTCACCCCCACCCCACTCAGAACAACACTGTCTGTTGTTCTTAGTCCTCAAATTGCTGCCCGAATGCACCACCCTTCCTAAAGTTTTAAAAATGTTTTATACATGCTCTGTTTCCTGATCTGTAATCCTACATGAATTAATTGTATTTCCTGACAATTAACATTTGTTTTTTATTGTAATTATTTTATAATTGTTACTACAAATATTAACTCCTAGAGCTCTATCAGACAACCAATAATAACTACATCTTGATATTAGACTTTGTGCAATAAATATTCATTGAATTAAATATGTTATGCAGTTTAATAGGAAACTGCAATTTAAGCTTAGTTCTTACACAAAGAAACGTCCATGCCTTATTTATTGAAAGTATTACAGTTTTGGAAGTAGCTTCATACTTACACATACTCCTCTAGCTTATTTGTCTGTCATGAATTGATTATAGTCATCAAAAATAATTTTAGAATTGGCAGCTTTCACCTTAGAAGCAACTCTTAACCCCGTTTGTAATTGTGGAACTGCCATTAAAAAAAAAGAATCATGCAGCAAATTATTTGAATATGTTTCTTTTCACTTCATAGATGTCCTTCTACCTTTTTTACCCAATCCTCCTGGGAAGAAAAAAATGTTTTAATTATTAAAGCACTTCAAAACCATTAGAGGGAAAGGAAACACTTTGGCCCACTTTATTTTTCCTGTTTCTTTATGAAGCTTCAGAGGCTCTCTTCATTAAACATTCTCTGATTCTAATTCTTTTTCTTGTGTATTCCTTCAGTGGGTTAGGCAATATTAAATCTTACCCTTTTCAAATATTTTATACAATTTCAAATCTCTTTAACTTTCAAGTCAGAAGATATTTATAGTCCTTGGAGAAACTTGATCAAAGTACAATGTTTGTATATTCTCAAGACTCCCTCCTAATGAAAGAGATTCTCTCACATCAAAGCTTCCCCACTCTGTTTTGAAGAAAACTGGATGACCAGCAGAGTAACCATCTCTAGTTTATTAATTACTGTCTGCTTAATTCCATATACCAAGATCTCAGGCAGTCACCAGCAGGACCTGGGCCCACAGCAGTGTAATTTCTCAGAGATTTTATTACCCTAGGGTTTCTCTTTGTACCAACTTCCCACCCCCTTTCCTTTTAAGATTTTTTCTTTTTTTTTCTTGCAAATAATTTTTATATCCAGCATTAAACAATATTGCATTTCATGCTTGCTTGCTGCTTCAGGTCTAGTAACCACATTTCTTATGAACCGTGTAATAGTAAAAGTCAGATTGGTTATTTGCTTTTTGATGTGAAATGGTTATTGCACATGACTGAGGTGCCACAAATTATTTTGCCTCTGATCATGTCACACATAATAAAACAAGTAACACTCAGTTTAGAACACAGATTGAGTCACAAAGTTTACAGAGGGTTGTCTTTTTATGTGAAATCTATTGCTAATGTAGAAAAATAAGAATGGAGAATTATTTGCCCCCCAAAAACCCTACAATTAAAAAAAGGTTAGAACCAGTTTAAATAGATATACACACTTACACACACACGCGCGCGCATATATAGGCTTAACAATCTGTTTAAAAAATAGTTTAAAAAACTCAATGCTTAGGAGAGACATTATAAATTACGTATCAGTAGAACAGAATAAGATTATAAAGTAGTGGTGTATGTAAGGAAACATGAATCAGTGTTATTTAGTTAATAGAGGAAACTGATAAAGTAAAATCAAGGAGAAAATGGTTAGATACACACATGCATAGACACACACACACACAGCAGAGGCAAAGACATTGCTTTCTTATTTTTGTGCCCTAACAGTGATGGTCCTCCAAAGGCATGAAAATGGAATATTTTCTTTCTTTTTTCTGTTATTGAGGATCAAATATATACTACTTCAGCAATAAGAAAGTACATTCAGCAAAACCTAAAAAAGATAACTGACATATTTTTGAAGGATTTTATAAGATTAAATTCTTTTAAAAAATTAAGAATACTCAATTATAAATACACTAAAATACCAATAACACAACATCTTAATAAAACATACATGTTTGTATACATACATATATTTACATAAATGCTGTGGTACTTTCTTTTTGTGTAATTACCTCCTATTCACTCTGTTGCTGAAGGAGGGAAGCCCACTCCAGGGTTTGGGGGTGGCTAGAACACAGGACACTTACCGCTGGACAGATGAGCTGGACAGCAGTGTATCAGTCATGTATACTCATCGCCTAGGAGAGGAGGACACTGCACCCCACAGAGGGCCACATGGGGGTTGCACTGTGGAACAGAGTGAAGGGCTAGGGGCTGTGGGAGGCAGGTTTTACAGTCTCAAGTGGGTGGAGTATGCCCCAGATTCCTGCAGGAGGATGTGATGGGGTGTTTGAGTAATTCCAGGGGCTGGCCGAGTGGTGAAACCTGCCAGTCATGGATAAGCAGGCATTGGGCCTGGTCTCCTGATAAGGGCTGAGTGGTGAGGGGACCTTATCTGCAGGAGCAGAGTGAGGAAGAGACCTCCGTTAGGCCAGGTGAGGCCTTCCCAACGTCACCACCTGTCAAGGTAGCACATCATATTGGGGCTTCAATTTCAGGCCTTACATTACTCTCTTCTAATAATATACTTGTTTCATGCTAAACTAAAATCAGAGATAGCTGGTGAAAAAGTATTATAATTAAATTGGTGTTCATAGAAACTTCTGTGGCATGTGAATTGTAGTGGCATAGACTAGGAATGTTACAGCAAAGTTGTGTTAACAGCTGTAACGTTCGTCTGTTACAGGAATTGTTGAAGTTAGGTCCAAACAATCAACCAAATTTTGCTTTTGCCCCCCACTACTTTGGATTATAATGCAATTGCAGCATTACTTTTCTAGGGACCTTGTGTGAACATAGGGCTCATCACAGTCTTTCTGAGAAATACACCTATGTATTTTATGTCAATGACGCTAGAGTAACAGAGCAAGAATTACTTGACAAGAGGTCTACCCCTTTTATATTAGATGCACAATTATATTTTCTCTTACTTGAGAAAGTCTCAAAAAGGAAATGCCTTGCTTTAGGAGTTGAAACATAGGATTGAAAGGCCATTTAGTCCAAATTCTTTGCTCATGAATCCTCTACACTGACTCGCTGAAGTAATCACAGACGCTTCCTGAACTCATCAGAGAAAGGAAATGCTCTTCTCACGGGGTAAACATATCTTTTGCATTCTTGCTATTGGCTACATCTTTTTTCCTAATTGAGTCAAAATGTGTCTCAGAAAAACAGTAGAAGTCAGCTTTTGCTTTTTTCCCCTGGTAGTATCATACCTAATGTATTTGACACCCAGAGTGGATCATTTTTAATGCCCCATCTTTACATAACAGAATCATATTTGGTAGTAATCAAGGAGTGATAAACAAATAATGGCCAGAAAAGAAATGGCAGTCATTGAAAAGTTTATTTTGTTCAATGTACACATGGAATTATATAAAAGGTAAAGTATCACAGCATAAAAAAAAGAAAAGGAGTATTTGACTAATGTATTTTAATTATGTTAATGTGTATTTTGATAAAAGGGAAATAACACATATTGGTCTGTTGCATCCATGAAAGAAAGCCATGCAGCTTCTGTTTTTAGCCTTGGCATCGGTCAATTTGTCACTCTGTCTTTAAAATTGATAATCTTCACGTATTCAGGCTCAGTGGAGAGTATGGACAAATTTGCCAACCTATCATCACTCACAGGGGTTAGAAAATACTTTTTATTAATTTCAAATTTGAAAAGTCCCTTTAGCATGAAGACTCAGATGCACACAATACTTAGGAAAAATTTTAAATGTAAGGACAATTCTGGCACAGAATTTTTGGAAATCCAGTTTCATGATCAATTCCTGAGATTAAAATACTGTCCATGCATCTGTTCTTTAGGTTTTATGCTAGCAGTTTTCAAATGTTCAAAACTTTTTAAGCAAATGAAAACTCCAGGTTGTCACATGGAATTACAGATCTGAAGTAACTCAACTTACTTTTCTCAGTTTTAAATTTGTGTGCTATCATCACTTACATAAAATTACCCTTTAAAAGCAAGACTGTGGTGACAGGGTGGTGTGAGGCACAAGCTACATGGGATGTGATAGCCAGCAATTCTGAACCCTTAAAAGTTATTTTCAAAAAGAATATTTTTGCCAAGTCTACACTTTTTAGGAATATGATAAAACTAGGAATTTTCAATTGATGTAGTAATAATGTTTCTTAAATAATAAGTAATAAAAAGAAGAAAACTTGAAACATGTATATTATCAAAACTCAACAGGAATGCCAAGGATGGATTAAAATTTAGACTAACAGAATTTCTTAGGAGAAGAATATTTTATTATTGACATTCTTTGGGATTGCCAGTGCATGATGATAGCCAAATTTAGGGCCACCTTTTCATTAGTTTTATTGTTGGTTTTAAATCCTCTGTTAACCATATACCCTGTTACTGCTTGTACCCAATTCTGAGTGCTTCCAACCCTTTCTTTGAATACTTTTGCCGTCAGGTTGCTCTGGGGCAGGCTGAAGATTGTCTTTGGTTTAGGCATTCTTTCTTTCTTTAAACAATCATCATATAATAGTATCCTGAATCCTCTCCATTCAAGCCCTGTATGCCCCTGCCTTTTCAATAAGGAACACGATAATCAGATTAGTAACAATTTAAGCTGACAGTGAATTTCTTTTTCTATTATAAGCCAAAAGTTACAACATATTAGATGTGTTCTTTGAGTATGGAATATTACATCTTAAAATATCCTGTGGTTCTCAATATTATCTGTGTCATCACTAATAGAAGTAATGCTAGCTATAGTTATTTTATGAACTGAAACCATCTCACAATAGTTCTGATCAATGTTATCGCAGGGAAGTAAAAGGAATTCGTATACGTGTGCAATTAACATTCAGCAAATCCACTTCCATATTCATTATGCCCCATTTCTCTGTTTTATTTCTCATATAAACTGAGTTAATCAGTACTTTAGATATCTTCTTTTAGAGTAATTTTGTGTTCACCTAACTGTGAGTTCCCTATTGGTGTCAGTAAGGTAAAATATGGTAGCTGTAAGAGAGTATTAAAAATGAGTGTCTGATAGATTATAGGCTGATATCCTCACTTTATCTGCAAAAGCATTTAATGTTTAAAATTTTTATTGAAATATAGTTTATTTACAATGTTGTGTTAGTTTCTGGTGTACAGAAAAATGATTCAAATATATATATATATTTTTTTTCTTTGTATTCTTTTCCATTATGGTTTATTACTGGATATTGAATATAGTTCCCTGTGCTATACATTAAGACCTTGCTGTTTATTTACTTTAAATATAGTTGTTTGTATCTGATAATCTCAAACTCCTAACAAAATTACTTTTAAATGAAATACTTTTTTGTAAAATTAATCCCACAATTTAGGTTGAAATTTTAGTAAAGAACATTCTGGAATATCGATATGCAGACCCCTAGAGCTGGACGAAGTCTTAAATGTAATCTAATCAAATTTCCGGAATGTAGAGACAAATTAAGACCTATAGGTATAAATGGTTTTGAAGTCAGCAAGACCTAGCTTTTAGTCCTGAGCTTCACCATTTACTAAATATGTGACCAGCAAAGGAGATAATTCCTTGAGCTTTTATCTCCTCATCTGCAAATACTCAGAAAAGAAAATACTTCCCTCGTGCAGTTGTGAGGATTAAACAATGTAATACATATGAAGCATTTTTTCACAACGTGTTGTGAAAGGCTGAACAGAAGGTTCATTGCACATCAATTCTAAAGCCAGGAATCTTGGTGACACTAGCTATTCTCTTATGCTTCAGTTTTCTCATTTATAAAATGGGAAAATAATAGTACTTTATAGGTTCATTATGACGAATCAATAAGCTAATATGTGAAATGTACGTAAAACAATAAACATTTGAATCCTAGGTATATGTATGTATATGTGTATATATATATATATGTATGATAACTACTACTAGTGTAATTCTCTTAAATATTACCTCCTTTAAAAGTGCCTCATTCTGTAAACTGAATGCTGAGGCTGCTTAAAGCAAGTGTAGATAGATTAGAGAGGTCCATACAGGTCTGAATTCTTAGGTTAGGGGGAGGAGAGAGACAAAATATATTTTTTCTTTCTCTCAATATCTGATTTTTTTTAGACTTTTCTAAGGTAAACAACAATGGCGCCAAAACATGGTAGTAAATTCCTTCTGTCCCTTTTAATAACCATATGGAAATGCAGAAGCTGGTTTATGAGAGCCCCCACATTAGGAAGAGATTATCTGTGTTCTAAAAATGTCTGAGGCCCTCTACAATGTCTAAATTACAGTCGGGAAGAATCTTAGGCATGGGCAGAATGGAGCACATTGTAATAAAGACAATTAAAGGATGCCTTTAAGGCTCTGGAACAAAACGTTCTGTATCCCCAAGGGACTTCTGACAATGTCTGGAGACATTTTTGGTTGCCACAACGTGGTGGGTACTGCTGGCATCTAGTGGGCGATGCTGTTAAACAGTGCAGGGGACAGCTCCCCACAACAAAGAACTATCTGATCCAAAAATGTCGATCCTGCTGAGGTCAAGAAAGAACCCTGTTGTGGAGGGACAGCCTGAATTTAACAGACTTCATTTCAGGCAACTTCCAGTTCAGTAAAACCTTACCACACACATAAATGTGCTTGTTTAAGTTGTTGTGGCAACATTTCTAATACTAGTCACTACTGATGAGGAGACATTTCCGGGGATACTAAATGTAGCCTGTTGGCAAAGGTAATGTGACTTTTTTTTTGTTATTTTATCAGAGCTTAATTGCCAGGAAATATTCTTTCTGGTTATTACCACAGAATTATGCACATTCTGTGTGTAAAACTTATGCGCTTGCTTTAAAAATACTCTAAATATTTGCTCTAAATATGTATGTCATCATTTCCTGCATTACAGCTGTAACCAGGCAGTAAAATCATACTTGCTAATAAAATGCAACTCATTTTATAAGTGAGATCTGTAAGGTGAGAAATCCTGCTTTTGAGCAGATGATTTTGCAAAGTCAATGTTTTACATTATAAAATATATACAAAGAGAGATATTTTTCATTTTGTTTTTATAGCATAATTATGCTCTGTACTTACCATTCCAATATGAATTATGATTATGATTATAAAAATAATATATGTTTATGGCCAATAAAACGAGTCACATGATCTCCTATCCCTCCCTCCTTCCCACAAGGTATACTCTCTAAAGGTTACTATTTAGGTTATGTTTCCTCTGCTTCATTTCTGTACATTCCCTGCCTGTCTCCCTTCCCTTGAATGGAAGCACTGACAGAAAGTTCTATTATGTACAGGCAACAGCTTCACATCATAATAAATTACAAGAAGAAGGCAGTTGGATTTCCCTTCATCACTTCACATTACAACCCCCAAGTCAAAATAAGAAAGTACTCAAAGGCCACAGGACGTGTGCCTTGGCTCTCCTTAGGAAAATTGGTTGGGTTTGTTGTTGTTTTAAGAGTAGAGCTTAGCCTGATGTGAGCTTAGGAGCAATCTTGTTGCCAATGGTTTCATAATCACAGGACTGGGGAGAAGAGTAGGGTAGTGACTGAACTTCCCACTGGTGTCTTAGAGTTCTTGAGGAGATTCTTGGTTTTTGCTTTCCCCGTTTGGCCTTAGATTTCAAGTTGAAGAGTCTCTGCCTGAGAAAGAGTGAGTCCCATCTCCACCTCACTTTTCCCCTGTGAGGAGGATACCTTTTTCTGATTTATATGTGATTTAATTCTAGTTCTTTTCACTATAAAATATTTGGCCCAATGGTAGACATACATACTATATCCTTATGTCAATAGGATTTTGGAAGAAGAAAGGTAGAAATGTGAATTGAATTTCTCATTTTCAGCCAGATTTTTAAGTTAACATTTAAAGACTTATTTCCACCTTACATCTGTTTGTCTACTCTTAGTTTGCATCTAAAATTATTTATTCTAAAAAGTTTATGCATTATTTAAAATATCTTCTGATCCCACATCCAGCCATCTTATCTTGGAAAGATTAAAAAAACATGAAAAACAACTGTCTGTTTTAGAGATTTCTAAAAAAATACTTTCTTATGACTTTAGAATTACGAACAATGAAAGAATGATTTAAAATAGCTATTGTATATTGTTCTCTGAAAATTTCAAGAATGCCATCAAATTCACAGTTTTTTGTTTTGAACCACCATAAAACTTGCAGTAAAATCGAATGGAAAGCAATATTGGAACTCCCTCAGAGAACCTTTGAATCTGGGCTATAGTTTCTTGCCTTTACACTTTGATTAGTACTTCCTGGAAAAGCCTAGTTTGTTGGTTCTAATGGACTCTTCATATATAATTTATAATTGCTCCTATAGCAGAAATATGGAAAAATGACATTAGATCTAACACAGAATACAAATTGTGTTATTTTATGACCTGGAAAGAAACTTCATGGGTACATTAAAATTATTTCACACGTGTGTATATAGAGGGAATCAACAAGGAAGATATCATTATTCTGAACATCATCACTTACTGATCAAAATGGATTAAGCAATGTATGATTTAGTTTTATAATTTACATTTAGAAAACACTATATTTATTTACAGGAAAAAGGCATTTTTTATCACTAGAATTACAAAGTAGAGATAAAAATGAAAATCATAAAACATTTATTGAAAAATTTGTAATGCATGTGGAGAAGATAAATTTACAAATGTATTACAATTATTTTGCTTCTTATTTTCAGTAACAAGCTTGTTCTAAAGAAAAAGATAGATAGAGAATGTAAAATTGGGTTGAGTATGCAATATAATTTGGGTCCTATGCTTTGGAAAGATGTTACATGTTAGGAACAATAAAGTTGTTATGTCACATGTTGTATTTAAAGAAAATTCAGCAAGGAAGGTATTATTTCTAAACATCATAACCTATTTATCAAAATAGTATAATCTTGTCAGCCTTTTTTTTCCAGAATAGTCTCAATAGGTTTAGCTTTTTCTATTATTTATAAAAGAGTCTTCACATCAATGAAATAAATAAAAATTAGGTAGTGACTTGGTTATTCTGATATATTTGGTTAAATCAGATGAGACATGTCAGCAAAACTGTCAAAAGTTGTTTCCTTCCTTAGAAGTTTACAATATTGGTGCACATGAATATGTTCTGACAGTTGAAAGAAATTTCATGACTAGCAGTAAGAAACCACTGCCTGGAGAATTATCTTCTGTTGTCGAGTCCACATTCTTTGTCCCTACAAATTTACTGTGATAACTGGTTTGCTAGGAAGTCAACTATAAATAAGGAAAATCAAAACATCGTAATTAATTTTAGAAATATGTCTAAAGTATTTGAATACATGTTTTGTCATTTCTATTCAATAATCAGCAATTGCAAGATAATTGAGCCTTTTTATTTGTGCACAGTTACCAACTGACGGACCCAGTGGTTAAAATAAAACCATATAAACTCCCCTAAACACATACACACACTCACACATTCACAATGGCTTTAATGACGCTTGGGAGAATGAACAGATTTCCAGGGTGTCAACTTACTGTTGTTTACTTGTAACCATTAATCACGTAGAATTGCTTCTATTCCATTGCTGTTATATACAACCATTTCAATCATGTGTACGTGTGTGAACAGATATATATATGTATTTAGTTTTTATATCTTTATTTAATTTTGACTCTGACTTACCTTAAACTTGTTCCTTGAAGAGCAATATAATGTGAGGGAATAAAATTGAGCTGGGATATAAAAGATGCAATTCTAATCTCTCCTTTATCATTCAAAGCCTTTAAAATGCCTATATGAACTCTAAGGCCCCTATCATTTCTCACACTGTATAAAGTTATGTACAATTTCAACAAAACACAAATATCTCCTCTGAATTTTTATCAATTCTATAAGAACTATTACAGAAAACTCTTAATTTTTTTCAGTTTCAACCTAAATTTTAGTAAACTTTTAAATTCTTTCCTGAATTTTTTCTTGTCTAAAAAGCATATGCAACAACCATTTTGATAAAAATATATAGAATGATATCTCAGTATCATAAATATAACATTATTAAAAATTTTTATATATAGCCATAAAGTTATATATTTTATCATACATCGTATTTTCATAGTTTTATCATAGCCTATATTTCTTTTTTTTGTACTCTCTTTTCCTATATAGACTATGTATTTCATTTATTTTTGATTTGCAGTTTTCTTATGTTGGCAGACTTAACAGTGAACTCCACTTAGGCAATGTATGAGGATTCTGCCGTTGCTCAGAAAATTCACTTCAATTATACTCAGAAATGGGAGTAATGATACCAGGGTAATTTTGAGTTTCATTGGACCTACCTGTAAGTCAGATTATGATCAAAACTCTTTTTACCTTCTGACCTTATCTGTATTGGAGGAGCATTTCAAGTCCTGACAAACCAAGGTTAGCACAGAGCCATTTCCAATAACCTCACCAAAGAGTGTTTATTTAACTTCCCACACCAGTGCAGTTTATTCAGTGAGCTGTTTTCTGAAATGTGCTTAAGAATGTACATAAGTAAAGCTGAAGTTATTGATTAAAAAAAATCTGGAAGAAACTTTTCTTAAAGTGCAAGCATTTATTTTGTGTTTACAGTATGTTCAGTTCTTAGTTTTCAGCTGGGGATTTTCTAGACTGAAGCACACATCAGTGTTACTCTTTTCTTAACAGTTCCTCTCTGGTAGTAATGAGGAGCTCAG
This sequence comes from Vicugna pacos, assembly GCF_048564905.1. Lineage (NCBI taxonomy): Eukaryota > Metazoa > Chordata > Mammalia > Artiodactyla > Camelidae > Vicugna > Vicugna pacos. The sequence continues at coordinate 32,478,515 of NC_132988.1, forward strand.
GGAGGTTTCTAAAATTTATTAAACCACTAAATTACCACTTAGCATATATTAAACAGTATTAATAATAATAAGAAATAGGATTGGGAGGAAAGACCATACAAACATAATAAAGTAAGATGCCCAAGAGGAACAAAGCAATGCTTTAGGACCTTCATAATAAGACTGTAAAACACAGTTAAAGAAAATGAGTATTTTATCCGTGATGATAAAACTTGCAGCATAATTGAATTTAAAATTCAGTTCAGTATAGTTTAGGATAATTCTGATTGTCTCTGACGTACTGCAACAGTAATGAGCTAAAGGGCATCATTATATCTGGGAAGAATTCGTGATATTATTCAGCATCTGGTAAATTAGGCAAGGAGTGACAGACTCTTTCTGCACATATTAGAGTGTGACATTTGGTTTCATTCTACAATGCTACCATTTGGGAAATTATCTGAATAGTTCAGGTCTCCATCTCTTTTGACTCAAACAGCAAATAACAGGCAGCAGTGCCCTGGCGGGAGTGGCGCAGTTTCCGCTTTGCATCTACTCTTTCTCGTTTTCGCCGCGGATGAGCACAGGCTACAGCAGCAGAGGGAACACGCCTTGTGACCACTACAAAACTCTTGACTCATAACAACACACTGAACTAAAAAAATTACAAAAAATGTATAGAACATACATAGAGGGGGTCTAGGAATTGTGAATCAAATAGCACTTATCAAAGTTGGCAATGAGAGCTATGTACAAATTGCTTGGTATATGGGTCATTTTATTAATAGTAAATTAGAGGAAATTAGAATAATGCTTTCTACCAAACACTTGAAGTGAACCATGAAAAAATATGTAGGAAGCAGAGTATAAATATCTTAAAACTCTTTTTGGAATTTACAAACTAATTATCAAATGAAGAGGGATTCTGTGATATGGGGGAAAGCATATATGCTATAATATTTTGGATTATCTAAAAATATATGAAGGATGTAGGAGAGAGGCCAACCAGAAAGAAGTTAAGTGAAAACTGAAATAGTGTATGTCAGCAGAGTTAAAATGCATCATCTGCTTGCAAAGTTTAAAACAACGAAGTCCTCCATAGCCTATAAAGTCAAATTCAAGGCGCGCATCTTCCCAGCCTTTGCCTATATTGGCAGTCAAAAAGGATTTTTTCTTCCCTTGTTCTGCGTTTGTAGTTTGTCTGTAATTCTGTTTTAATTCTTACTGTAGCCTGCATTGGATTATATTTGTTTTTGTTTTCCAAACCATACTGGGAGCTGCCAGGAGGTAGGATCCTTTTCACTCTTCACAATAACAGTTGGTTAAACAGGATTAACTAACCTGATGAGAATGTAAGTGTGATCTAGCTTGGACAACTGTCACTCCATTTCCTTCCAGAGTTGATTTAAGCTGATCTGGCAGCCTAGGCTGGAATCCTGTAGCTTCCATGTAACTCTTTGTTGTGTATGCTTAAATGAATAGACAAACTTTTTGGAGAAAAAGAAGTGTATCATTTAATAAAATATATTCCATTTGAATGATAATGATGCCACAGCCTATCATTAATTTGAATGTGAGATATATAGTATGTACTGCAGTGTACCGAGAATTATGGGTGTGACATGAAGACATGGCATAACCAAAAGCAATGCAGAAACAGGCTCATTTTGTGTGTGTGTGTGTGTGTGTGCGCACATGTATACATTTTGTATCAGAAACTAAAATATATGCAAATTATATCTGATATCTCATGTACATAAGCATGGTTTCTAATAAATAAATTTTATGCATATGATGCAAAATGCTGTATTATCATGCACCATCTAGATGAGTAATTGAGACACTATGATGGATTCTGAATATGGAGTTAAGATCTTATGCAATCAATGGCAGTAATTTAAATCGTTCTATGACTCTTGTGAACCAAATCATAAGGGTTTTTTGGAATCCTGAATACAAGAGTAATATCCAAGGCCTATTTTAGTGAAATTATATTTTTAAAATGTCTACTATATTCAGTATCTGATTCATTGATAATCTGTGTTGTTTAAGTGGTTTAAGAGCAGTTTTCAAGTCATACCATCAAAATTTAAAAAAAAAAATTGAACAAGGTTAATTCTTCAACTTTCTCTGCTTCAGTTTGTTGGTCTTCTTTCCAGCTACTAATGGACTAGACTAGTTCAAATTCTTAAGAAAGAATATCTGATTGACCAAGATACTTGGTAACATTCTGTTATCTGTCACTGAGTCAGTTGTCCACAGTGGACCTACCATGTGTGGCTCTTGGGGTGGACTATGAGGTATTGAACAGGGTCACTCCGTGGCTTTACTCAGCCTGTAGTAGAGATGGAGCGGTTTCCCACAGAGGGACAATGACATGGCAGAAACCAAGATTGATTGTCCAGTAAATTTATTTTTTTATGCACAAATTCAAATGTGGTCAAACTATGCACATGCCAAACTGGAAAATCATCTTTGAATCTGTAAAACATATGAAAATCTGAAAGTTAAGTACCCAGTGGAATTTAAGGAGAAAATAATACGTCCCCATTAAAAAAGCTATTTTTCTTAATTGGCAATATTTCCTAGTGTGTTTCTTTTTATCCTTTCCAACAAAGCATAAGTAAGCAATTGACACCTGGAATGTTTGGCAAATGCATTAGCCGTGGCACACAGAGAGATGAATAGTTGGCAGACACGTGCTGAAATCTGGCAGATCACCAGACCAAGAGATGACGATGCCTAAGATATTACTGCTTTCCTTTTTACCTAAATTGGGCTTTGTATTTAATTGCATTTACATAAGAACAACAAAGTTATAATTTTAGGAATTTGCGGAGGTGTAGAATTCAGCATTAGCTGAAACATTTTCCGATATATATTATTGAGAAAGACTGTCCTCCTTTGAAAAAGGGGTGCCTCAGGTTCAGTGGAAAAGAAAATAAGCCATGACTACTTAACAGAAAGAGAAATTAAGCAAGCAGATGGATGTCACCCTCTCCCTGAATTGGCCAGGAATTAGCAGAGGACATGGATACCCAGTCTAGATATATCAAGGAAAGTTAGCACATAAAAATACAGGGTTCTAGAGAAGCAGAAGCTAAGACAACCACTGAATGATTGAGCTAAAGGCCACAGCACCCTATTTGCAATTCAGGGTTCAACTCACTGCTGCTGCTATCACAACTGAGACCACAACTGCCCCTCACATCACAATGCTGGGGACACTAGCTGCATCGCCCCGGGGGCCACAGAGCCCAGGCATCTCTGTGACCTGGCTGCCACAAGATGGTTTCTGTGTCACTTTCATCTGCCAAGTTCTTGCACAGCGAATGTAATTTGCATCCAGAATTTTATCACTAAGGATATTTGGAAGATGCGCTTGCTGGAAGAAGCAGAGTGGACAGGAGAAAACACGGTTTCTTACACACTATACAATTTCTTCCTCTAATACTTTCATCTCCCATTTTTATGTTTACATTTTTCTTCCAAATCTTACTTTTCTCTTTCATTCACTATCCTTTCCTATCAATTCCAAATTGGTTTCCTATCAATATCAAAAAAAATTTGCAAAAATAAAACCCCTTGATTTTGTAAAATTGTTCATTTGAAAGGTAAGAGGAGATGCCTGGCATAATCCATCATTTCCTTTTTCAGTACAAGGAAAAGGAGGAAAATGATTACTATTTTCCTTATAAAAAGAACTTTAGAGCAGTCACAAATATATTTTAAGTTTTAGTGATGTTGTTATGTAATAACCTAGTGTTGTCTAACTTTGCATCATATTCTCAGAGATGTTATTTTAACTCATAACAACAAAATATTTGATTGTGTTTTATATTAAGAAACACTCTTAGTAGAACTATCACATCAACATTTGCAGCAGTTATGAATTTTAAATATATTAAATTTTTACTTATAGATACATTTGAAAAATTATTGAATTTTGCTGTGAATCTTAAAAAACTCATTGGTGTTTCTCCTTTCTTGTTTGTATTCATAATTACTATTTAATAAAAAGAATAACTTCTTTTTTTGTTCAACATTCTCAATTCTTATTTTATAAAAATAATCCTTGTGGCAGACTTTATTTTTCTGACAAATAACTTATACATGCTTAAATGATGAAAGGCATTATATAATATTTTATTTTTATTTACAACAAAAAATATAAGTTCCACTGGGAAGCAATTATGTTCTAGATGACACTGACTAATAGTATACATTTTAATAAAATTACTTGTAACAATGCAGAATCATTGATAATAACTTACAGTAATAAGTATTGTAAACACACTGGCTAAAATATAATATTAAATCTGATAACTTTTTTGTGGCTATTTTGGCTTTCTAAATATAATTGCATCAATTTTAAATATTAACTTGTTTCTTTATCTATACTCTCTTATATTGTATCTTTTTTGTTCCTATTACTATGCTAGCTGAAACCTAAAGTGTTATGTTGAATAAAATTGGGGGTAGTAGGGACACATATTTCTGACCTTAAAGACAATGATTTAAATGTTTCATCAATTCAGTTGGGTATTATATTTGCTTTAGGTTTTCAGTAATTATCCTTTATAAGTTCAAGAAGTTTCTTTTTTATTTGTAGTTTTCTATTAACTCTTTATGATGAATAGGTGTTGAAATTTATTCATGCTTTTGCTGAGTCTACTGAAATAAACACATGATTTTTTTCTTCTTTAATATGCTGGTATGGAAAGTTATATTAGTAATCAAAGTACTTGATGAAAAGAACATGGTTTAAGAGAATTTGGTATGGTTTTGATGTCAGGGTTTTACCAACTTGTTTAGCAAATTTGAAAAATATATTATTTCTTTGTTTTCTTTCTACTTCTTTCTTAATATTTTGACAGGCTCTTCAAAAGTATTCTTAATATTTTGACAGACCCAGACAGGCTATTTCTGTTTTGCTTTTGTTTTCCCTCTCATGGAAGAATTTTAAATGAATAATTCAATCAATCCTTTTCTAAGTATAAAACATCAGGAGGCTAACTTCTTGTTTCAGTTTTTTTAAGAGTGTATGTCTTATATAAGTTTCCAAATTTAGTGTTATAAATTAATTCAAGTATTTTCTCATTAGTTTTAAAACACTTTCATATTAAACTATAGGCATTTTTAGTTTATTAGTTTTCTTAGCTTAATTTTTTACTAAGTATAAGCTGAGGTAAAGTATTTATTCAGATAGTTTATTTTGGATGTCAGCCCAAACAGCAGAGATGAAGAAGCAGGGAGACCAATACAGGAATAGCAGAAATATCAATGTAAGTGTAAGTTATCCAAATCACCACGGTGGGTTATAGGGGCACATTTCTGCTATGATCTCCCAAAAACCCTGGGAACCATACAAAATGCCTGTGCGAAGTAGCTGCCTAAAGGATGCAAGGTGGGACCACACATCAGCTCTCCTGTCCTTTAACCAAGGATTGCCTACAGGAGTATTAACTCACCCGCATTTTTCAGTGATTCCTACACAGTCTTACATGTTTCCATTAATGGCCATGACATTGCAGGGGACCCAGGCAGAAGATGAAGCCATGTAGCACATTCTTTAAGTGGGCCAGTTTTGGCAAGAAGAGTATCAGTCTACATACAGAACTATCCACCATGGCCATAACTGAAATCTGAGGTGCAGTACACCCTTTGCATCAACCAAGTCCATTTATGACCTAAATTAAGTCTTTGCTATTGCTGAGTATTCATGGTAGTAGCCGGTAATCTTTTCAAAATCCTAATACATGAAGGTTAGTGCAACATGCTTCTATTCCTTTAACTGCAACTATTTACATGACCATAATTGATATTCATAATTTCTGTCCTCCAATATGCATTCTAGATATCCCCTTCCTTAGCCAAAACTTATGGTAATCTAAGTTTCATTACTGTGAGATGACCTAGTCTTTCATTCCAGAGAAGTTTGAGTGCTTGATTGTCTTCCCTTGATCAAACCACAGTTGCTGAAATTACACATTCATTGTTTTCATTGGGAATCAATGAAACATGATGTGCTCTGGTTCCTTCTTTATGTAGCAGGAATTCATTGATCCTTAAGATATCAGAATTAAATATTCCTGCCATTATAGTAACTTTGTTCCTTGCTTTCTGATCCACCAACATGAGGAGTCCAAAGTTATCCGGTGGTAACCATAGATAACAGATAAGTTGCTTGCATAAAGGTGAGAAGTATCAATCATATTTTCACCTCTTGATTCTTGGGTAACAGATATACAGCTGTTGATTTACATAGAGTGTTGTAAAGGATGATGCCCAAATGTACAAAGTTTTTCATTTGCAGTTACTCTTGAAAGATGATTTTTTCTGTGATACAAATGTCCAGGTGTATACATTTCCACAGAATTCTGGAGTTCTATGTTTTGATGTTACTGGTGAGAAACCTTCCTGCAACATGTGCTTCATTTATTTCAGATGAGATGCCCTGTTTTTTTCCAGGCTGCTCTTCACATCTTTGTTGACATTCTGCAGTTTCAGTTTGATGAGCTTAGGTGTGGATTTCTTTTGAATTATTATTCTTCAGATGATTGTGTTGCATTTTCTCTGGGATCAAATTTTTGGTTTTAATTTTGGAAAATTTTTAGCCATTAGTTTTGCAAATATTGTCTGGGTGTCATTCTCTCTCTTCTCTCTTTCTGTAACTCCAACTACAGTTATGCAGGTAAAAGAAAGCTATTTCCTTTACTCAAAACACTTCTGACACCAAATGCTTGTTTTGATCTGTTTTTCCTACACCAACCAATTCTCCAGTTCTCTGCAGATACCAGCTGGGTGCCCAGCAATTTAATTCAATTCAGACACTAACCACCTGGACTTAGCACAGACCCCACAGGTTAATGTCTCAGTCCCACAAGACCGCCTCCCTTTTCAGGTACCAGTTCCAAGTAAATAGGTCTCTAGAGAACTTACACTTCTGTCCATCTTGGCTACAAAGTTGGGGCTTCCTACAACCCCCCATTTAATAATTTGTTAGAATGGCTCACAAAATTCAGGGAAACATTTATTTAAACTTACTGAGTTATGATAAAGAATATTATAAAGGATACAGATGAACAGCCAGATAAAAGAGGTACATAGGGTGAGGCCTGAAAGCATCCCATGTGCAGGGGCTTCTGTCCCCTGGAGTTGAGGTTCGCCATCCTTCTAGCATGTGGATGTGTTCTCTAACCAAAAGACTTTCCAAACCCTGTGGTTTAGAGTTTTTATGGGGGTTTCATCATTAAAGCATGATTGGCTAAATCATTGGCTATTGGCGATTAGCTCAATCTCCATCCCCTCTCCCCTCCCTGGAGGTCAGGTGTAGGGCTGAGATCACCAACCTTGAACCATATAGTTAGTCTTTCCGGACTAGCCCCCATCTGAAGCTATCTAGGGGTCCCAGCCACCAGAAGTTTCATTAGCATACAAAAAGATACTCATCACTGAACAGTTTCAAAGGTCTTAGAAGTTCTTATGTCAGGAACTGGAGACGGAAACCAAATATTGTAACAAATGATGATCCTGTCATCCAGGAAATTACAAAGATTTTAGGTGCTCCATGCCAGGAACCAAGGATGAAGACCATATATATAGTTATTAGAGCACATTTCAGTAGACCTTGTCATTCTATATTCCGTGTCTCAACACCTCTTCTATGTTTTCTGTTTCTTTAGCTTTCTATGCTGAATATTGGGGAATTCTTTCAGCTTTAAAATCAAGGTTATTGATTCTTTCTTTAACTGTATATCATTCATCCTTTATCCCATTCTTTGTAAGATGTTTTTTTCCCTAGAAGCTCTTTTTGACTAATTTTCTATTGCCCCCGATCATTTTGGTTGTCTCTTTACAGTGCTATTGACTTCATATTTTATGTCTTTAAATTGCTTTGTATAGATCTACCTTATATTCTGTATCTCATAATTCCATTTTCTCCTAAGGATGGTTTAAGTAAGTATCTTCTTTTTCTGTTGACTGTCTCTTATAGTGGCCTATTATTTTTTCTTTTATGTATAATATTTTTCTGTTCATATATAATTGAATTAAATTTTAACCATTGAGAACTTGTGACAATCCCAAGGGGCCACAGTTGGGCATGCTTTCCTCAGGCAAATTTTAGGTTTGTTTCTTCCTAGCATCAAGGAACATTGCATACCTAGAAACAGTCAATATTATTTCTTGGTTGGGTTTCCCCAAAAGGAGTGATATAGTGGGGATAATATAAATTAGAGTTCCTGGTCTATCTGGGAGCAGACCTAGGGTGACAAAATTTGGAACATGATGATAGATGATGATGATGATGATGACAAGTGTACCACTCAGAAACAGGGCTTCTTTTGGTCTCATTTTGGCAACAGGTAGATATTTTCTTGCTCCCCTTTTACTGGGGGGAGGGGCATTTTCAATGATCCTAGCTTTATAGTTTATTACTGATCAGCTTCTCTTTCCCTGTCCAACTTCCGTATATTTAAGTCCTGTAATCCAAATATGCATGTGACCATTACTCTCCAGTAACAGTCAAATATCTTTTATCATTTTTACACTCATCAAATATGTTTGGCTACATCCATGGTCTTAACTGCATATCACTTGTATCATCTCAGTTCTTTATTTGCCTTGTCTGTTCATATTCATTATATTTTCATAACAAATAAATTATTGCTTTATATTTAAAAAGAAGAAAAAATGTTTATTCTAAGTTGACTACTGCATTATTCTATTAAAACAGTATTAGGGAGGAGGTCTAGCTCAGTGGTAGAGCGCATGCTTAGCATGCAACAAGGTCTTGGGTTCATTCTCAATCCCTCCATTAAAGAATAAATAAATAAACCTAATTACTTCCCCCTGGCCAAAAAAATTTTTTTTAAGAAATTAAAAAATAAGAATTGAAAAGATAAATTTTTCAAAACAGTAGGAAAGATTAACTGTGGTTTCCAAAAGCCAACTGCTTATATAAACAAGACTCTATATCTTCTGTTACTAAGGAGAGACATTCTTACTACATGATTTGGAATATTACTAACATTCTTTAAAAGGAATCATTTTATTATGAAATATCTTATTAACAGACTTTACAGTGCAAATCTTTTTGAGAATGGTGCAAGCAAATTTTAAATATATAATTTTTAGAAATTGAATTTGTCTTCAATAAGATTTTTTTCCATTTTGTGAAAAATTTGCCTGTTTTCTGTTCTTTTATGAATATTCACTTCCATACCTTTAAACAATTAGTGAATGAGTCCAACGTAATTTTATTAAGAGGCGTGATGTATATGAATATAACTTCAACTGGAAAAAATTACTGTTATCATCTTAAAATTAGTCTTAAACACTAAAAGGTTTTCATGATAATTTAGTTGTATACAGTTGATTTTTTTAACAAAACAGCTTTGAATTGTAGGGCTCCACTTATACACAGATTTTTTTATAATAAACACTGCAGTACTGTATTCACCATTGGTTGAATCCAAAGATGTGAAACCATTGTTACAAAAGAACAATATGAATGGAGGGCCAACTATAAATTACTTATGTTTTCTACTGCACAGAGGGTCAGCACCTCTCTAACCCTGGCATTGTTTAAGGATCAGTTCTACAATGACCCAAGCAGTAGCGAGGTAGTTTTAAGATCAATTTCTTCTACTGTTCTTGATAGTTAGTCCACTCTGATTTTTCTGTGAAGAAAATCATTGAAATTATATTCTTCTATTAATCACTTAGAAACTAGAGAGTGAATTATGATACTTAAGGATTAACTTGTCTCTGTAGAAATTTTGTTCATTTCACATTCTTAGAAGCAAGTCTCTTTAAATGTTAGATTTCTATTAACCTCCTTGGGAAAACTTAATAGATTTTTATTATTTCCTTAAAATTAATCTATGAAGCTTGGATTAAAATATGTAATGAATTTTCTTTTCTTTCTTTTCTTCTTTTTCCTCCATCTCTTTCTTCCTCTGTTTTTCACTTGATTTTTGAAATCCTCAAAAAAAAAAAAGAAAGAAAAACCTAAAATGTAATTTCTTCTGCAGTATTTTGTGTTGACACTGAAATTTTGGCTAGAAACAATTCTGCTTTAAACATTCAAGAGTGTGTGTCTGTTTTCAATATGAACTCAAACATTAGGGAAAACATTTTAGACTTACACAGCCTTAAACGGTGTTGCCTGCCAGGAACTCCAAGCAGCTGCAAAACTCACTAATGAAAACTGGGACTACTCTTAACCGAAATGGCTATCGAATATCTTTACAAATAGAAAATAGAGGTGAGCATAATTAACAAACTATATAGTGAAATAATGCATATTTATATGACTCTCTCTCATTCTTTCCATATCCACTGACAGAGAGAAAGTGAGTTCATTTTGCTACCTTCAAAATGATGGGTGGCAGAGATTAGTCACCTCTCACTTGTGTCACTCACACTCAAGCGTATTCCAGTTTAGAACTGGCAAGAGACTGAAGGAGATTTTCAAGTCAGGATATCCAAAGCTGAGAAAGCAGTTTTTTCTTGGGATTACACAGAACTGATCAAAGAGTGGGAAATTACACTACATTGCAGTTCTGTGCATTTGAGGTTAGGAATGAGTTTGAGGTGAATATTTATTTGGTCTCCCGCCCATGTATACATAGCTCCACTTCTGAGACTAGAAAAATGTATTAACAAAGGACGATAATAATATTTCATCATTTGGAGGAATTGTGTCTGTTCATCAGAGTGGAGGCTGCAGGGCCAGGGTCACAGTGAGCATAATAAAAATATAAAGGAGATGATAACCCACGTATCTCCCAGTTAGTGTCCTTCCACAACGATCTAGTGGTGCGACTGTCTTACCTAATTAAGGCTAACAAACAGTAAATTGGAAACCATGCTCATCTAAGATTCTGGATATCCTTTACAATTATTATCTCATAATACTTCAGCACAATATGGTATAGAAATGCTTGAAAGATAATTTGTGGTTTTCCAATCTCATATATTGAAAGAAAAAAAGAAAGCCAATTAATATAGGAAACATTTTACCAGCTGGGTAGTATAGTCAAGTTGAGAAGGCAGTTAGGTTATAAGACTTAAGCCAAAATTAAATGCTGTATCTCCAAGAAATGACTTACATCCAGCAATTTTGTTTAAAAATCCACTTCCCTAATCAGATTTTTTAATTACCCCAATGAGATTTCTTCTTGCTGCTACCACTACATCATGCCCTCTCATGCTTAATGTTCATTTGGATCTCCAGAGGAACTTGTTAAAATGCAAATTGTACTTCAGGGTCCCTGAGTTGGCACCTGAGATTCTGCATTTGTGATAAGCTCGCAGATGACTCTCACTGCCAGCATTTCTGCGCTTTGAATAAAAAGACCTTCAAGTTCTTGAATGATTTCATGATGAGATTGACAAGGAAAATATTAGGAAATTAGGTTGCAGAGTTTGTGTTTATTTGCAAGATAAAATATGGATTTTTAATTCAAGAAAATCAATTATTTTGAGTTTTCTTAAAAACTAATTCATGTTTTTATATCTTCTTCATTGGAGAAAAAACACCCCCTCAAATCAGATAAAAATATGCAGTTACATTAGTTATCTGTGTGTCTATGTTTGGAATAAGCTGTAAGTACTTGTATCTCTGTTTTTGAAAGGAAACTCTGTTAGAACATTTACATGGCTCTGGACCTGAGGGTGTTTCTGGAGAAGGACTGGTTATAAGATCTCTTCCTAAAACCAAGAACCCACAAAAGGCATTTCTTTGCTGTTAAATGACAATTTTAAAAGTAGGTAATCCCCAATCGTGACAGCCTGAGACTTTACTGACATGAAACACTATGAAAATAGAAACACAGTATTTGTTAATTTTGAGCTGCTTATTTAGAATCTCCTTCCATGGAGAAATTATTTATATACATTTTTTTTCTTACCATGGAAACAGTGCCTTTACAACTTTTTATATATTTGGTTGCCATTCTGTTAAATAAATATAAAATTGTGGTTGTAATATTTTCCTGAATACTGTGGTGCTCCTTCCTTTCCCCCAGGTAGACCAGCCAGAGCAGCGTCAGCCCCTGGGGAGCAGGCTTGCATTTCCTTCCCAGCTCCTGCCAGGCCATGGTTATGTGCCCTTCTTTGCACAGGAAGTCCTACAACTGGGCACTAAGGAAAAGTGTTGTTTCCAAAGTAATTGCACCAAAGTAGCAACACTTTATAAATATTTATTGGATTTTTGTTGTTATTGTTGAAGTTTAAGCCATGGCAAGACTTATTTGTGTTGCCAGGAGGGAGATAATCAGTTGAATTTTAGACTTTGTGTGTGTGTGTGTGTGCGTGGTCATTTAAAAAACTGAGGTATCCACTGGCTAGTTGAACACCCAGGACAGCATACGAAGAGTGGATTTAAACTAAAGATGTTGCCCCATTGTACCAGGGCTGTGGGAAGAGGTGCAGTTGATGGGGTGGAAGATAATGGGGCTGGGCCTGAGCCTACAGCCCACAGTGAATCTAGAAGACAGAGCAGAGGAAAACAAGCAACCTGCTGCTACATTCACGTCTGTTTTCCAAGTCTCTGTTTCACTAAAGTTGGATGAAATGTTAATCTTCAGATCAAGTGATACATTTCAAATGCAAGTACTACATATTAGAATTTTTAAAAGACATGTGCCTGTATATAATATAATTTAAAGTTTGGCAAATACCACGTTATAGCTAAATACTTTATCTTTTTGCAATAATTGTTTAAAATGAGCTGCTTACTGATAATAGTTTTCTTAATATTCTAAGGGTTATAGTTAATTAACATCCAATGCTAATAATTTGTTTTAAGAACAGAGTTTTAAATCTTGGCAATGAAAAATAAAAATTCAAAATTGTTAATATTTATTAATCTTTTTTGAATGTCCTGTATTTAATTATAAGAAACAAACTTCTGAGTAATTAAATTCCTTTATTCTGACTGCTGTAAAATATTCAAGGACTAATTCTGTAAAATTATCCAAAGACTAATCAATCAATGTATCCAGCAAATGTCTCTCCAAAATGTTGCATTTTAATGGGAAATATTCATGATTTCATTAATTTATAATAGAGAAACAACTAATCAAAGTTCTTTTTAATAGCTCAGGTAGTGAGCACAGTAAGTTACTTCTTAAAAAAAAATATTGTGTAAGAAGAGATTTCTAATATAAGTATTAAAAATATAAATGATACTAGAATATGGAATTTTGTGTATTTTCCAAAATCATTATTTTATTTTCTTCCTTTTCTATCCTCTCACATTCATTCCTAAAATTCCTTACAGAATTGCTAGCCCTGTCCAGGCACAAATATGTCATTCTAGAAGAGAGAAGGGCGGTTGGACATTTCCTTCAGATTGAGTGCAGAAATGTGGTGTCACCAAAGTTCTCCTGTTCGATGGCTAGGAAAATGTTCTCCCACCATCATTCCCAGGAAGTAGACTGCCATATCAGTGAAAAATTAAACTGTTGATATATAAAAGACTGTCAGTATAATTTTTGCTAAATCCAATATGGACTCCTTCTATTCGTGCCATAATCTTATATTCAGTTGTTTTTTATTTCCTTACAGATCGCCTCCCTATTCTAAGCCTTCTATTCAGTTCTAATGGTATCTCCAGTTTAACTAAGATTAATCTATCAATAGCTCAGTTCTCATCTTTTCCCATTCTATTTTCATTCTGGATTTCAACATCCACTTTAGTCAAAATAAGTTATTTATGGAAAAAGAAGAGTTTAATATCTAGATATTGGCAAATAAAATAAATGATGTCTTGCATAAATACATTTGGAGGAAATTCAGAAACAGCATTGTACCCTTGTAAATTTTATGCTTTGTAAATTATGCCTTCAAAAATATTGCTCTATTTTTCTTGTCTAATTTGAAGAGATGACTCTAATGTTAAGAATTTCAAGCTAAGTTAAGGAAAAATTCAATTATATAATGGGATAATGGAGAAGGAATTTTGTGGGAATGGCTGGTTTTGATTACCTCAAAATGCAATGTGATTGTCAATGCTATTTTTAGATTGAAGTTTGTTGTAATGACCAAGAAACTCAAATTTCTATTTCAATTAATAACTACATGTTTCTCCTTTTAAAGTCTCAGAGAAAGACAGACTATCTACCACTGAATTTAAACTTCAAGACATTATGAATTTTATCATTATTTTATATTCATTTATTATTATCTCCAGTGATCAAAAGTGTTCTTGTATAACTTTAGATCTTCTTAGAAGTTTCTTTCTTCTTTTATTCTAAATGGCACCAAGTATTCAGGTTCGGACATATTCAATATCTCAATGGCCTATTCAGTAATCTCATTTTTTTGTTCCTTATTGTGTTTTTATCTTTTTTCTGATATTTTTGAATAATCATCTATTTTCTCCCTATCGTATCACCCTCATCTCAAACATGAACATGTATTTTGTATTTCCCAAGCTCTAGTTAAACTACTTTTATTGATGTTACCATATTGTTCCTCTTTTGTTCAAACCCAAAGTCTCTCTTTTAATGCTTTTCAGTCACTTTCCTGTCTTTTAGGCTCTTAATCATATTCTTCTTAGTGCACCTTTTGCCTAATATCTGTCTTATTATTCCGTGGACATTAGGTACACAGTTGATTTCTCTTAACTTTTGAAACTCATCTTCCTGAACTTCCAGTCATTAACTGTGTGTTTCCAAGGTTACTGCACACCTGCTTTGGACAATTTGGTGGATGCAAAGCCATATCAATATAGTTCCTGTTCTCAGGCTATTACAGTTTAGTTAGGAAAGTGCAAAATCATGTATAAAAATATAAATACTAATACAAGGCAGCAAATACAGTCTAAATGAATGGGTCAATTCTGTGGTACTAAAATGTTTTTCTTCTTTTTTTTGTGTTAAGGAATTCTTTAGAGGCAGTTTGCTGGCCTTTTCCAACTTAATCAAATATGTTCACTCTCTATATTTTTCCTATTATTAAATCTTTCCCTGGAGTCTTGTGAAAAAAAGACCTAATTGAAATACTCAGGTCAGTTCAGCTTGCCAAACAGCAATCACCCTGAAACTATGAAAGGGTTAGCGTCTTTCCTGGGACCGTGGATCGTCAACACCAAATATTGTTTGTGACCAAGGCATCTGTGTGTTTGAGCTGAGGCCATCAAGTCCCCAAAGTGTTATTCCAGCTTCTTGAATGACATAGTAAGAGCTTTCTTAGTGCTATTTAAAAAATAATTTCCGAAGGTGATCTAGGGTAGGGCACGCCCACAATTACTTGAGTTATAAATCTATTTAGTAGTAGCATATTTTTTATTCTATAAAAGGAAAGTTTTAAGATTTTCAGTTCTCCCTTAGAAATATTCCCAGGGAGCTTTCTCCTCCAGCGTCATTTTTCTCCCGTGAAGAAACACTTTTCCACAAAATCAATAATACATAGGATTTCAGAATTGGAACTTTCCAGAAAGATAATTTAATTGGAATAGGTACTGATACAAAATAAAAATACAGAAGTAAGATAAGATACTAGACAATATGACTGTTAAAAATATCAGAGAAAAGATTGCTTTATAAGCAGAACTTGGACAGTCACAGGCTGAGGTGGGGAATCAGGAGGGGAAGGGCAGGCAGAGTCCTGGCAGAAAGCTGAAGGAGGTTTTTGAACCAAAGCTCACATGAATTGGATTGTAAATCTGAGCAAACACTTCCAAACAGTGTTCCAAAAGCTAGACTTAGAAGATGATATAGGGGCCAAAAAGTGAGTATGTGTGTGCAGGGAGTGGTGGCCAAATAATTCTGGAATTTCTGGTTTAAAAAAACTGAGTGTTATTTTGTATCAGGACTTCTGAGATGTTAATATACTTGCTTGGAAATGTAAAGCAATAAATACATTAGGTAGCTAATCAACACTTTTTTTTCTTTTTCTAAAACAGATTTTAAAATCTACTGCAGGGCAAAACAAAGCTAGAGAGAGGTTTCATTCACAACATAGGACTAAATTATTTTCGAAAGATATTCCCCAGTGCCTCTCACATAACCCGGCAGGTTGGTTGGCCCCAAGTCCTGTCTTCTCTTCAGACTCTACAATTCTCTGCCTCCAGACCACTGGCTGCTGCTGGCTCTAGTTTTCCCTACCATTCTCTCTCACCCTTTCCAATCTTTTCCGGGGATAAGCTCTGACCTTTAACAATTAAATCAATCAAATAGTTTCTGGATGCTTTCAGTGCTCCCAATCCCATTGTTTCAACCCTCATAAGGTTCAGAAATTTTTCTTAAAAAGTAAAGGTTGACTTTTTTTTTTAGCTGATGAGAAAGAGATAGACAGGAATTTAATTCATTTATTTATTAATTTAAACTTTATCTCTCTATCATATATATATAACATTAATATCAGAGCCCGGTGATTGCTGAGCCCATGAACGACAACTGTTACCACCGTTAACGAGAGAGGCACAGCATGGAGGGTGGAGGGACTGCACCAATCCATTCTGGGAAAAAGCCCAGACGTTATTATTCTGAGCATGGAAATCTGAACTAAACAGTTCCTTAAAAAACAAACTTTTATTACTGAAAATGTGTATAGACATAAGTAAAAAGAATTATATTATTAATCCAATGTGCTTACCATCCAGATTCAACAATTATCAAATATAACCAATCTTCTTTGAGTTATACCAACACCCTTGGTTTATTTTAAATGGATCTCAGGGATTATATCTTTTCATCAGTAAGCACTTCAATATGCATCTCTAAAAGATGTGGATACTTTATACAAAACCACAAATACTCTTAATACATCTCAGTGATTATTGGTTATTCATTAAGACCATTAAATACCCTGTGTATGTTCTAATTTCCTCCAACATCTCATAAAGGTTTTGGCAGATTTTTTAAATTATTATTACTGTTTTTAACCAAAGTATAACTTATAATAAGGTGCACAAATCTTAAATATACAGATTGGTGAATTTTATACAAGAATTTATCATTTAAACACAATCCAGATCAAGATACAAACACTTCCGGTATCTAAGCAGGCTCTTTGTACTTCTTTTCCATTAATCTACCCCAGATTAACTGTTCTTCTCATTTCTGTCATAGTTTTTTTGTGGGGGGAGTATAGCCAACCGACATCCTACAATAACTATAAATGGAGTATAACATTCAAAAATTGTGAATCACCGCGTTGCACAGCCGAAACCTATACAATATTGTACGTCAACTACATCTCAACAACAACAAATATTTTGAACATAGAAACACATAACCTACAGGCTCCATGCTTGCCCCCAAAGCACCTGATCTTAGACTAGCATGTATGTGGCTTTCTGCAGCCCAAACTCGAGCTTGGATGGGAAAAATCCTGGGGTAAAGCACCAACTTCTTGGATTATCTTGATCTCATCTTCCACCATAAATGGCCACAAATCCCTCCTGAAAAGCTCTCTGTGACTTTCCTACACCCTCCAAACTCATCCTCTCCCATCCTGGATCTCAAATATCAGAATTTGAGGTTGAGGTCATGAAACCTTCATATTTGACACTTCGAAATGCCATTAATGCACAGCCCAAATGCAGTGATACTCCAGGGCAGAAATGAGTGAATTCAATTTAAAGGCATTCAGGGTATATTCCTTCAAAGGGCAACTTTCCTTTTTCCATGAGTGAGCACAGTCCTCCACTGAGGAACAGCTGAAGAGCTTCCACTTCATTTTACAGCCTAATGCATTTTTCATACAATGGACCCTCTCCTCTTACCTATAGTGGCTATGTCTTATCACTGTCCCCAAAGGTCCAACTGCTTTTGTAGAAAGTATGTGTGTGTGTACTAATCCTTGAAGAGGGATTTAGATTTACTTGAAGGACCGAGGGGAGAATAATCTGTCCGAGCAGTCCAGGGGTCTTGAGCTGTCAGAACTTCAGCCTCTCAACCACAGAAGCACATGGGACTTCCCAGATACTGCCCACAGGACCCTGTGTTAATCATCAGACCTTGAATGGGCCCTGCCGTTTACAGATGATCTGATAGTTCCAGCAGTTAGCCCAGTAGAACTATATTATATTGAGCTTAAATGGCATTCATTGACAAATACCACTCTTATGGGCTGAGTTGTGTTCCCTCCACATCCTTAAGAGTCATAACCTCCAGCACTTCAGAATACAGTGACTGTATTTGGAGAGTGGGTCTTCAAAGAGGTGATTAGGTTAAAATGAAGTCGTTAGAGTGGGCCCTAATCCAGTATAACCGGTGTCCTTATAACAAGAGGAAATTTGGACGTAGATGAAAACACAGGGAGAAGGCCATCAACAGACCAATAAAAGACCTCAGGAAAAAACAACCCTGCTGACACCTTGATCTAGAACTTCCAGCCTCCAGAATCGTGAGAAAAAAATATTTGTGGAACTTTGTTATGACAATCTCTGTCATAGTTTTTGCATACTTTGGAACTTCATGTAAAAACAGTAAACATGCATCTAGTATATGACTAGCCATTCCATTTCTAAGTATTTACCAAAAAGAAGTGAAAGCACATGTCCATATAAAAATTGTACCTAAATTCTTCTGGACGCTTAACATGTAATGGCCTCAAACTAAGAAAACTAATCCTGACTATTGACTATCCATCAACAGGTGAATCAGATAAATAAATTGTGGTATGTAATGCAGTAAAATACTATTCAGCAATAAAGAGGAACAAATATTGAATCAGGGATTAACTAAGATTTATCTCAAAATAAATATTCAGAATGAAGAACCTAGTACATAAACAAGTATATACTGTGTATTTCTGTTTATATGAAATTTTAGAAATGAAAAATCATGTGCAGTGATAAAAAGATCAGCGACTGGGTGTTGGTGAATGGGCAAGAAGAAAGGATTAGAGAGGGGCAGGAGGGAATTTGGGGACAATAGATAGGCTTGTTATCTCAGTTGTGGTAATAGTCTCATGGGTGCATGTATCCATATGTAATAACTTATCAAATTGCACACTTAAATAGGTGTCATCTATTATACTAATATCCCTCAATAAAATTCCCCCCAAAATAAAAAGAGACTAGAGGTTGGTGTGATCCTTTCTCTTCTTCCTGCCTGAAACTCACGTTGAATACAAGAGACCACACTTGCTGACTTTTCCATGAGTAAAATAAAAATAATATTTTAAAAAAGAAATCAGGAAGGTACATTGCCATTTTTAGAGAAATACTAAAAGAATTGTGTAAGAATGTGTAACTAAAAACCCAAAATAGAATTTTAAAAACTTAAGTAATCTAAAAATGCATGAAAAAAAGAAATGAAGAATACATGAGATAAATAGCAATATATTCATTAAACACAAAATAGTTATGATACATATAAACTGACTAAAATCCTGTTAAAAGGCCACATTTGTCTAACTGAATAAAGACACCAAAGCCAAATTAGATGTTGTTTACTAGAGATAACACTTGAAATATAAAGATACAGAAAGGATCAAAAGGATGAAAATATAAATACTATGCATACACAAACCAAAAGATAGCTATTACAAGTTTATTAATATTAGTCAAAGGAGACAAGGGGCACTACTAGAGAAAAAGACATTTCAAAATGATAAAAGAACTAATTCTATAGAAAGTTACCAGAATCCAAAATCAGCATGCATACCATAACAGAGCTTTAAAATATAAATAGTAAATATGACAGATTTAAGGGAGAAGTAAAAGTGTCCAAAATCTTATTTGAAGATCTTAAAAACTTGTAGGAGATTTGAACAACTATTAACCAGTTTGACCCCACTGACCTACAAAGAACACTTCAGTCAACAATTAAAATAAACAAACACCCACTCTTTTCAGGGGGAATTGATCTGTGTAGCCCCTCTTCCCCACCCTTTCCCCAGCAACCCTTTGGTAGAGAGAGAAAATTATCTGGGTTTTCATTTTTTTCCAAATTAATTTGCATCAAGTTATATAAAGCAAGTCTGTTAATGATTATTTTTACAATTGCCTCTGTTTTGGTGATAAATTCGCCCTTGTTATTTCTAACATTGTGCTTTGCTCTCATCCCCACCTCACTTCCGTCACTACCACCACATTTTAATTGAGTTAGCTGTTTTTCAGTAGTGTCCTTTTTCAAACAATTTTTTCTAAAGAATTATGATTAGGACTGATTTACTTACTGTATTCTCACAAATTTAATTTGGCTTGTATGAAAAGCATTGCTGAATTATTGGTGCACACATATTAATATATGCTATATCCTCATTCTGAATTTTACTTTCTGGCCTTATAAAGTGTCCTTTTGTGTTCTTCTTTTAGTATTTTTTGGTCTAAATTCTGCCTGTCACATATCAGTCTGCTTTCTTGTTATTTGCATTTATCTTATATAACTGCTCATTCTTTAATTTTCACCTGTTCAGAACATTTATTTCAGATCTGTCTTGTGAATATAGCACAGAGTATTGAATTTTGCTTTGTCAGGCAATTTTAAATCCTTTTTTTTCCCTATCAAAAGGTAATTTAAGCAGCTACACAACTGTCAACATGAATAATAACATTGATCTCTATTCTTTCATATTATTTTATGTTATACACACCCACATCGATTTTCATTACATAGTTGGTTTTATATGTTCTCTTTCTCTCTCTGTGTGTGTATTAGTGTACCCTTTGGCATTTATAAAGGCTTTCATTTTTTAAATGGCTACAGGATTGGTTGTATTTCCTCTTACGCTGGATTAAAAAAAATCACCCCAAAATCAATGTTTAAATCAATAAACATCAACCTAGTTCGTGAGTGTGTGGGTCCGTAATTTCAGCTGGGTGGTTCCTCTGGTTTAAGCTAGATTTGCTTGCACATCTGGGGCTATGCTGGCTCCTGGCTGGGATAATTTAGTTCTGTTCCCCCTGTATCTTAATTCCTCCATCAGGCAACGCCAGACTTCTTATGACAAAGGCAGAGTTGCAAGAGCCTAAGAAACAGCAGGCAAGTACCTCTTTTCAAAACTCTGGGTTGTATCTGTTAACTTCTCATGTGCCAAAGGAAATAATATGACAAAGCCCAGAAACATAGTGGAGGGCAAATGAGAGGAATGAAGAATGGAAGGTCATTTCTGAAGTCTAACACAGTTACAATTATTCTAATACCTTTATATAAGATCCCTAGGCAGCCTTTTTGGGGAGGGGGTGGATATTGACCTTTTAAAAATTTTTCTATGATAAATGGTGGAATTAGCTAGCAACTTCTGTTTCCTCCCCTCTTCTTTCGCCTCTTAGAATCTAATTTGAAATAATGACATTTTATTTTATTCATTTCCTGTAAGGCAATCAATGAGATCTGGAATTAGGCTGAGTTATACTCATTTGTAAAGAAACAACAGGAATAGGGAAAACATAGTGCTTCCAGGAGTGGTAAAAAATATAGATATCCAATTAGCATTATCACATGTCTTTTTATTCCCAGAACATTCAAAAGCTTGAATAAGTTGTGAATTTAAGGGGGGTTGGAGTTTTGCAAAGGGAAAGGGGCCAGAGAGCAGAGGAAGATGCTATGAAACAGTTGTAGAAAGAGAGTAAAGACGTGAGGGTCATGATGGACAGGGAAAGATGGTGGGAAAATGAATTGGGACCTCTTTACCAAGTCTACAAATTATTGGGAAAAGCACATTTGAAGATTGAGAGATGATATATGGAAAGCAGATGTTGGAAATTGAGGTTTTGGAGATGTAGATTGAGTATGATGACAGGAGTAGATAGCTATGTCAGGAGGGAGGACAGGATCTTGTGAGAGAGGCACAAAAAATGTTTAGACACAAGGCACATCTCCCTTTGTACTGAAATAAAGCACGGACCATCTAAGGTCAGAGGAAATTCACTCATCCAAAGGTGTTCAATTAATTCTTATGCTTAGTTTTGTTCTATGTACTGAGGATAGGGGAGTGGTGGATAGTCCAGACCAGATGCTGCTCCTGTGGGGGTGATGTTATAGAAGAAGGTTAGTTTAGAAAGGGTTTGACTTAAGTTGTTTCTGAATATTGAATCAGTCAAGCTTGTGACAGAAGCTGATATATAGCCAATTCAATACTGAATTCTCTGGCAAGATCTTAGATAAATTGAAAAGAGATCTATATTATGTAGATTATACATATGCAGTGGGCAAAAATAATATATTTGCTAGTTCACTTAAAAATTGGTTATATATGGGACATCATTTCATATTCACATGGAAGTGGGTTGTATGTGTCTACTGGATCTTCCTAATATGTGGAAACAAATAAACTTACATTGATATAAATAATCCACTTATATCACTGGATCCACTTGATCTTGATAGAGTATTCATTGTATCCTCATCTACAAAGGCTTCATATAAAGAATTTCCACCAAGGGCATCCTCAAAGGGCAGCTTAGTCACAGTCAGCACAAAACACTCATTTTGTTTTTCCTCTCCTTGTACCAATTTTACAACTACTGCTCACAAAACAAAGACACTTCCACGTTAATATTGCTAGCAATGTCTCTTAAGAAAACATCAGCATCTGTGTCAGATTTTTGTCTCCGGATGCCCAGAACTATTATTGGCAATCCGTTCAAGTTCTAGAGGAGATATGAACTCCGTATTAGATGCTGGGCATTGAGCGGTAGGAGGTATATACTTCTATGTAATTTCACGCCACAGCTGCCCTGGGCTGTTAAGCATTCCCTTCATGTACAGAGTTCTCAGATGTCCTCTGGACCAGCTCCTTTAACTTGCTATTGGCTCTTATTGAATCCAATGACATATGTCACAGTGATTCGAAGTCTGGACCCTGGAGTCACATAAAACTCATTCTCTTCACAGTCCCTAATAGTGCAGACTTTAAGGTAACTATTTATAATGAATAGATTTAAAATACACTTATTAATGGATGATTAAATTCCAAACTATAAATATATGTAGATCAGGAAAAGTCATATTTTAAAACATATTCTAAACTTTCAGTATAAATATGTAGAAACTATCCATTAAAATATTTTTCAGTACATCAGCATGTTGCTAAGAAATACATTTTTATATGGGAAGATGCAATGTGGATAAGGAAAATATTTAGTTTCTTTACCTTCAATCATGAATTCTAGTTGTAGAAGTGGGAATCAATAAATGCAACAGACTATGAATGAAGTGTTGCAAAAACCAGTAGAGGCAAAGACAAAAATAGCTATTGGCTCCTTAAAGCCAAGACTACACTTATTTAGGCAAGATCTGCACTTTAACAGTCAAAATATGTTGGCCAACTAGTATCTTTTGGGAGCCATTCTTTCCTTGACTTCTTTTGGTTTAAATACCAAAAAAAGAAAAAAAGAGTTATATCCATCAAGTAACACTTATTTTTGCTTTTTCATTGTTTTTCTCTTTTTAACAGTGATTATGCTGACTTACAAGATCATAGTACAAATATATGTGAAACTTAGCAACTGAATACAGGACAACAGCCTTACAAATTTTTATAACAGAATCAAATTATTATTACTCTCAGAGATCGTTATGATAGTAATCCATTCTGTGTAAACTGATCTGACCTGATTAAAATGGAATTTAGCATTTGTTTCTGGGTATGTGAAGAAGTTTTGGTTCACATAAAAAGCGCCTGCCATTTTTTTCAATTGCTTGATTTGGTTGAGTGATCCTTTAAAAGTGATAAAGAAAAGAAAAAGAACATTTTCAACTTGGCACTTTTCTGTTCAAAAAAACAAAACATCTTTTTTGAACAAAACAATGTGGTCAGCAGAATTATTCCTTACAATTTTCCTAAGGGAACAGAAATAATGAATAATACGGTCTTTTGTCTGTGACCTCCTTGGATTTCAACAGACTTTTTTCTTTTAAAATGAAGAGTGAAAAATCTAAATCTATTGAGCAACGGTCAACACGTGAGCCTCTAGTCACTCACTTAGTGACTTAATACAAACTTTTCTCAGTACAAGCATGTGGCATTGGAATGAAACAAACAACACTTTGACATTAAAATCTACTGAAATCAGACAAAGAAGAGCCCTTAAGTATTACACTCTGTGTAAAACTCCTGTCCAGAAAACCATCCTCAGAAACTGAATTCCAAAATTATATGTATCTGAATGAAAACATTCCAAAAGTATTTTTACTACTCGTTTTTTGTGACTATTTACTTGTTTTTGTTTGCTATTTTGTGTAACTTTTCTATCCAAAAGACATAGCACAACTTTAATTTCCCTCCCTGTATTGAGAATTTGATATTTATTTTTAGCTTTTATTGCAAAAAAAAAAAATTGTGTTACCTGAGAGGGAGCAATTAGGTTCAGTCAGTATGCTGTCACACAGCCCTCTGGGAGGAGAACTTAATTGTGTTTTCCAAACAGGAAAGAATGAGATACCTTCTCCTCTTTCCCCCTGTAAAGAGGGCCAGCAGGGCTTAGCTCCAGGAGGCCTGAGGATATTCTTCCTGTGGGGGAGAATGGAAGCTTATATTTTCCAAGACCTAGGCTCTTGACAAAGAACTGGATTGTTGGGAAAGGAGGCTGGGCTGGAGCTTCATGAGAAGCAGCTGCTGGGCCTGTTTCAGAAGGCCGCTTCCCAGAGAGAGCCGAGGCAGGTATCTGTGAGGTATTGTGTGGACGAGGCACCTCCCATAAGCAGTGCCCCGGATGGGCGGGCACGCATGGGTGGTTGTGGTACCTCTCTAGACGCTGGGCATGTTGGAGAGGAGTTACAGTTTCAGTTGAGAAGATACTAGGCGCAGGGCCCCGCACACTGTGCAAGACCAGCACTTGTTCGTGTCTAGTGTGGCCGTAGGGCCATGAGACCCTCACAGTGAGGTTCGAGGCCAGCATTGTCCCCGCTCTCCTGTGAAAACCCTAGGAGGCTGATCTGAGAAGAAAATGGAAGGGACCCCCTCTCAAGACCTGGCAAACAGGTCCTTCCTCACCAACGCTGGCAGGTCAGCTTCAGTTAAAGTATTCGAATCCAGTGGTGCAAACTCAGAACACTCAGATAGGTTATTCTTTAGCCAGGCCTGCCATTTTTCAAGAACTGCTTAAATTTGTAGGTCTCTTATCTGTACTTTACATCTGAAAAGTAAAAGTTTCAGCCCAGTATATAGTCCAAGTTTTCTTTCCTGGCCAAAAGGTCTAGGACAATTTCCTGTTTTATTTGCATGGATAATTAAAACTTTTTTTTTTGGTTACCTTATTCCTTTGTGTTCTGCCTCCAATGTCCTGTGTTACTTAGGTTTTATTTTGGAAATGGCTGTCATTAATCAAGCATTTCTGAAGCTGTCTTCTTTCTTCATGTGTACTTTTGTAATATTCTAATTTGTTCTTCTGAATTTATTCCACTCCTTTTCTGTGAAATATCTTCCAAAATATGTTGACGTTAGTGATCGGAATCCTTGTTTGTAACTGATGGTAGGACAAGGTTAAACTCACATTTTTGAGTAAGCGTCCAGTGCATCCACTTTAAGACATAAAGGAACAAAATTAGCTAATAAAATGTTTGTTTATCAGGAGTTCCTCTCCTGGCCACCATTGTATCCTAAATACTGGCCCTTGGCTTGGCAGATAACATTGTGTGTAATAAATGACTCACTAAGTAATTGAATGAATGAATGAGTGTCCTAAGGCAAGTTCCAAATTTCAATTAAAAAAAAACAAAACCTCTTCCTTTGAGAAGATTCACTGAAAGACAAATGACAGCCTCTGTTTAACCTAATTTAAAAAGCCAGAAGACTAGTTTAATGTGTCTGTTCAGACTAATTAACTAAGGTATTAAATTGGGAAAACAAAAAGGAGAAGAAAATAGCCTTTCTAAACAGTGGGGGAAAATCTCCTTACAAATATTAAACAAAAATATTTATTTTACAACAATTTTAAATGTTCTTCCTTTTAAGCCTACATCTAGAAAACTCCCGCACCCGTCTATCTTCAAAGTCTATGTCAAAATATTCAGTTTTTGGAGAACATACCAAGTGAACTAGCGGTGCCCTCAATACACAGTGCCGTTCATGGTCCTTTCTAATTAACAGGTACTCCAGCCAGAGGTTTCACGTCTTAACCCTCCTAGGTTATTTTCCATGAACTATTAATTATAAGTTCATGGGTCATTTACAGAAAGTTTTTCAATCTAATGAAACATCTGCACACATAGTAACAATCCTATTTTCTAAAATGGCTTAGAAACATTTTTTGACTCTTTCTTTGGCTATTTACCTAATTAATAGTTACCAGCATATATAGGATGAAATATTTAAATGAAGAAACTTTACACACTGATAAAACCAGAGAACAATTATACTTCAGAGTAGAGAAGTGTAAATAACTATTTCTAAATGCTAGAGAAAGCTCAGCACATTAGGAAGGTGGTATCATCTTAAGTTTCCAAATTATCATGGAAATGTATTTCAAAATGGTCCTTAACTATTAATATTTCAAATATATATTTTTGTTTTAAATTATTTATTCATTGGTAACTAAAAACTAGCATTTTGAAGTGTGAAAGCATTATTTTTCATCATTTATATTTCATTTGTTCTTTATAATTTTATTTATGTAAATATCTTAATGTATAAGTTTAACAGATGATACTATCAAATATATATTTATGCACATATACATAATGTTTTTTAGCAGTTTCAAACTAAACCCTTTATAATATCATACATTGTTCTAATTTTCCCATATTCTAAAATGCCTCTTTAAATATTACTTTATTCCTTATTAAGAGGCTCTGTTTGATGGGAATGGACTCTATTCACAATTTTATCCAGAGATGATATACCTTATGTCTTGTGCCAGGGTTAAACCTCACAAAACCTTTTCTATTTTCAAAACTCAAATCCACAGAGATGACATACCAAATCAAGTAAATAATCTTGGGACTAAGTACACAGAGAACAGTTGGATTAATTCATTTATTAAATATGTTTTCTGCTGAAGACAAAAACCACACCCTACATCCCCATTTTGATAAAGATGCAACAGTATCCTGTGAGCAGTCACCACCTCTGTGGTAGGTAAGTCAGACAATAATCTAAAAAGTATTTTGGAATATCTGCACACTAAGAATACATATTTATTGCTTATCTCTTTCCAAAGTAAATGGCTTGGAGATTATACAAAGTTGTACACACAATAATTTAAAAGTTAAGAAAATGAGGAAGAGATCTATCATTCAGTTTTCTTCAATTTCCTGATTTCCAGAAAACCAACAGACATACACTCACAGCTGCCCACAAGCACTTAACCTTTAAAATGGAGAGTTTCAATAGGAATTCCACAGCTGAAAGGCTGTAACAGCATCCTAAAGGATAGTGTATTAGAGACTGGACAGTCAGAAGTCATTGGAAAGAACAGGATAGATTAGAACTGGGAATGTCAAAAAAGTCCAAAAACAAAGCATGCTGGTAGAATGGAATCCTCTTCTGTGCTGTTGGAACTTCGAAAACCACTGGCCTCCTTGTCTCACTCTGATCCCTGCCTTCTTTCTGTCATTGCCCCCCTCCCTTCCTCCATGCCTTCCTTAGTGCCTCCTTCTCTCTCTCCCTCCTTCTGCTGGCCTCTCCTGCATCCTTCTCATAGCATGTATTAAGAAGCAAAGAAAACACTTTCTCACTTGAACCTCTGGAGCATGATTCCAGAGCCTACCTTCTCAGCCCTTAATATAGAGCTGCTTCAGGATTTCCATTTCTTTCCAGTATGACTTCAAAGACGTGGAGCACAGGTTTTATACTTTCGTGTTGCGTGGTGCTTTTATTTTAAACAAGCATGTGCTTCTGTGTGTGTGTACGTGCATGCCATTTTTAGAACTTTATTTTCATATCCGCTTTTATTTATTGTTGATCCTTCCAAAAGAGATACTTTTTTACAAATCTCATTAAAAAATCTCTGTATTATTGCAATTTGGGGGAATGATAATCCTGTGCAGGGTGCTGGGTGTCCACATAGTGGACTGTGTCAACAGCAGCAGCCACACCAAGGGACCAAAACTTACTGATTCTGTTTTTGCCCGGTACCAGGCCCTCTCCTCTAGGAGGTGAGGAGAACACGTCAGGTCTCTGACGTCCAGGAGATTACGGGTAGTAGAGGAGACGGGGAACACACTAAACAAACGTAAAATCAGACCGTGTGTCAGTTGGCAGTGATTGCTGTGACGGTTAACTATAGCGCTTCTCAGCCTCCGCCGATGCGGGGCCTGCACAGTGACTGTGCGCATGTCCTGACCGGGACACAGCCAGGGTCCCCGTCGGTCCCCGCCCCTTCCTGACCGCGGATGGCTTCCTGTTTCTCCTCTCCTGTCT
Organism: Vicugna pacos; assembly: GCF_048564905.1. Classification (NCBI taxonomy): domain Eukaryota; kingdom Metazoa; phylum Chordata; class Mammalia; order Artiodactyla; family Camelidae; genus Vicugna; species Vicugna pacos. The sequence continues at coordinate 32,506,766 of NC_132988.1, forward strand.
GCGCTCTGAGCCCACTCCCTGCCCTTGCCAGTGACCTGCTGAGCCTGAGCCAAACTTTATAGGAGAGGCTTTGGCCATGGCCTGGGGCAGAAAAGGGACAAGGAGACATGGCTAGACCAGGAAGCCAAGAGCCTCGGCTTGTTCTTAGCAGAGGCTGCGCCCCCACTACCCCTTACTGGCCCCCTCTTCCAGTCAGCGTTCTGCCCCAGGAGGCTGGCTCTGACAAGAGCCCGCCCCACTGCCCTCAGCCTCCCTCCACACCGAGGCAGGGCAGAGCCACCCCCAGGACCTGTTCCCAGGGGTTACCTGAAGCCCAGTCAGGTCTGTTTTTTTACCCATTTATATTATGGTCCTAATTTTTTAAAGTAAAGCTAACTTTGTATGGATGATGTCACCAATGTATTAAATGATATTATTTAGGGAAAAAAATTGTGCAAGTTCATACAAGGGGAAGAAATTATATTATATTATCTTCTATTCCTTTATATAACATAAAGGAATATTATACTATTATATATCAAATTTATGTTAATTCCTTGGCTTAGAGACTTCCAGAGCGTGCATACAGATAATGTTAATTCAGATTTCATATTACACTGGGGTTCCAGAATTTTCACAGGAGATATTTATGTAAGACTGTGTATATATGTATTACGTATACTTGTATGTATACATTATATATTTACATTTTATATGTGTCAATATAAAACACATATATATGTATGTGTATGTATGTATGTATGTATGTATATATAATACATACATAGAGATTATAGAGATATTTTGTTTTCTTTTCTTCTCCCAGGAATGGACTCATTTAAAAAAAAAAAATCTCCTGGGCTGATGGCAAGCCCCAGATTTATGGGGCGATCTCAGTCTGGCTTTCTCTCCTGAGGCCACGTCTCCTGTTCAGAGTGGGCATTATTGCTGTCTCAGGCCCTAGCACTTTGGTCCCGTCTCTGCCCTGATACCTTTACAGCCGCCAGGGTACCAGTTGAAGAGCATATTGGGAGCTTATTGCAAGTTTACTGCTTTAATTTGAGGTTTCTTCTTCATCTTTACCTTCGGGGGACTTCTTAGATTTTGTGTTTGTTAAAAATGCAAACTTTCTAGGTGTTTGTACTTGGGCCCAGCAGTTCATATTAGCTCAAACCATTATGCTCTTGGCTGCTGTGCTACTGAACTCTGCTGAATTTCCTCAGTCGTTTAAGCTTTCTTCCCAGGGGTTCTTCAAATTTTAGTTTTTGTTTATGATTTTAGTGTTTCTTAGAATCTAATATTGAAGAAAGAATTTCTTTGAGAGTCGGCCACTAGCTCTTCTCTGCTTGCAGCAGAAACACTTAGTAAAAGTATAAGAATTATTGTTTCAATAACACAGTGTGGTATGAAATTGCAGTTATATTTTAAGAAAGTTTTTTTCCCCTCTATTTTCTTTCTCTTCTCTCTCTTCTTACAAATTGAAATACTGGACCATTTAGCACTCTGTCACGTCAAAAAGAAAATAATGCTGTTAAGGAGAAAAGGAGGACTCTCTCCCCAACTCTAGAGTTCCAACGGTAAAACCCGTAAGGGAAGACAGAATGTACACAACTGGGAGAAGGGTTTAAAAGAAAATATCATGAATTAGAGTCAGGCTGCCCTGTCCTACCACTCCACCTAGGACAGACGACAGGTGCCCGAGGCTGGAGTTGGTTAGGATGGGTAATAGTTGGAAGAACAATTTTTATTACATGGATAAAGGTGGATCTCAACCAGAGAGAGACCTGCACCTGAGTGCTAGGATGAAGCCCATAGGAAAGAGCAAAAGGCATAGGTTTGTGGGTTCTGAAAGTAAAATGGGATAATGAATCCTTCTCAAAGAGAGGCATTTAAATGTTGAGTCTAGAAGATACAGTCTTAGTTGACATTACAACAGAGAGATATTGTAAAAACAGATCCAATTCTAGGTTTCCACAATGCCAAGAAAACAATGAGTAGGACTGGGCAGACCCAGAAGCCATAGAGCTGAAAACTGGAACATTTCTACAGCATGGATAAGAACTGAATTCCAGAATGTTCTAAAGCTATCTCAGCAAGACACCAAAGAGGACAAATGGCACTGACAATGATATCTCACTACTCATGCTTTGTGTCATAAGCCTACTTAATATTGTATGCTTCGTAAGAAAAACATGTGATCACAATTTGATTGCAGTTTTGCAGCTTCACAAATGAGTGGAGGACGGGAAAAGAAATTGAGTGATAGAAACTACCAGCAGGAACTGAGTTTGAACCTGCACCCAACACAATGCTTTCCTTAATCCAAACTTTCCTTTTATTTATTTATTTGATTTGAAACATTTCACCTTAAACATTCAATATTTTTCTTTTAGTAGCAAAAACATGTTATGCTTGGTATGTATGTTTTCCAAGGCACTGATTTCAAACTAATACCTAAAACCAGTTTCTAATATATTCTTTTGTTCAGCTCACAGTGGGATGCTGGTGACTGCTCAGACTTGCTCCCAAGAACCAATTACACACCTTTCTTCCCGTCTTTACTGATGTTTACTGATGTTGTCCAGGTAGCTCAAAATTGGCCATAGTGGGAGTATTTACACCATAGAAAGCAGCAAATGCTATACATCAGGACTTCCCCCTCCTATTAAATCTTTAGCAACACACCGCTGATCCTGTATCTCTAGCACTTGAGAGCCATTTTTTAAATGTCCCATGTTTCTGCTACAACTGAGTTTATTTTTAGTTTTTGAGCAAAGACTATCCAGTCACATATGACATTTTTTATGATTCCTAGGAGTTCCAGATTTCTAATTTAGTAAAATTCGTGTTTTATGTTTAAAAAACTTGAATTACTGGATTTACGGAAGGAGTCTATGGGGCTACAACCCAGCCGCATGGTCCTCCGTCCCCGTGATGCCAACCCAGTATTTCGCATCTGCTGGGCGCACATACAGCGGCCCCGGCAGCCGCAGAACACACGTGCTCGTCCAGCAGCAGATCGATGACCCAGAGGGTGGATTTTGTATTAGCCCTTTTATGGAAGAAGAGAGTAGTAGGAAATCATGTCATGTAGCTGTTCTGTGGGTAGAATTATAATGCTGTTTTTATTCTTTTTTATAGTCCTAACCAATGTCAGACTTCTGAAGAAATTAGTGATGAGGAAATTAAAGGAAGGAAGTGAAATGGACTGCCACAGTGTGCATAGTTTATCTAGCCTTAGAGAACTCAGAGATAAAGGATGAAAGACTTGTTCCAGAAGCAAAGGGTGGGAGTTCCTTTTATCAAGTGAAATGAGTATAAGTGAATTAAAAGATCCCTCAGAAATGACTTTGCTTATTATCCAGATCTTCTGTGTTTTATCTTTTGCAGAAAATCACAGTTCCTGAATGCTCTGTTGAGTGCAGGGGGGAAGGCAGTGGTGTGGGGAGTGAGGCTAAAGACAGGAAAGCATAAAGTTAAGACAAAATAGCCTGACTGGTTGCCTGGAGGGGAGCAGAGGGAGGAGGGCTGAGGCTTATGGAAAAGTGTGCAATTTCCAGACCCCACACAGACTTCCTTCAACAATAGGGGAAAACCTCAGGATTTCCTACTCCCAAAGATTGAGACGACATGATATAGTAGACTAAGGGCTGCTGGCTCAGTCACCAAGCCAGTTGTCTGGACTCTCTGTAGTTTATAACAGTTATCGCATGAGCTCCTGATGCCAAAAAAATTATTAAAACGAGAAATTTCCCTAAATCACAATCCACTTTGATTTGCAAAGGATCTATTTGTAATAATTTTCTCTCAGACTGATCCTTTATCCAGTGCTCAAAGTTATTTTCTCCTCTAACATTTTTTATCAGTCTAGTCATACAAAAACCATACTGAAACAGATGTCAATGTTCAAAATAAAGTAAAACTTTGTCATTCTTATATAGTTTATAATTTATTAGCTAAGTAATTTACATGATTCTGCCTTTTTACAGAAACTGCCTCTGCTCTACTGAAATAAATACCTACTAATTTATATCTATTGGCTGGAAATTTTTTTTAGCTTAAATACATTACCTATTTTTTTTAAGAAAAATACAAAATGTCATAGCATAGAAACACTCACTTGAGTAAATCATAGCAGTGTATGGGAAGTTGAGATCTGAGCCACTTTCCTTCAAGAATGTATAAAATAATTCAAACAGAACTTTAAGTCGTGATTCATACTAACAGTAATTCAATTTAAGAACAAATGCTGCTGAGCAGAGGATAAAGGATTTTAAGGCAACAATGTAATGAGAGAAAAAAAAAGTCCCAGGTGGCCAAGTGTCTTCCTTACACTCAGTTCAATGCAGTAATTATTTCAGGTGAAGGATTTTATTCACTCATTCAACAGATATTCGTTGGAGCCTAATACGTTTCAGGTACTCTTTTAGGCACTAAAGACACAAGAGGGAAAAATAGCCAAAAACAAAAACAAAAAAGAGAGAGAGAGAGATAATATTGGATCATTTCTTTCAGTGTCTGACCTACTGGGGAGAAACTAAGACCTAAAAGAAAGCAGAGGCCCCTGACTGCATTTGGCCTGGTGGTAACACACACGAATTAACATGTGGGGAACATGAAGAAACCGGCTTGGCCCTCTTCTCTGTCATTGCTGATTTCCTGATCAGGAGTTGGCTACAACCAGTTCAGAAAGCTCTGTTTTCGTTTTCTCCCTCGATGTGCAGAGCAAAACCTTTTAAAAGCCCAGGGTGTGGAGTTAGGGATAAGTGTCTCCTCTCTCTTCCCAAATCTAGGATAATCGTTGATAGCTTGATATTTGCCTGAAAAGAAGTTTTATCAAAACTAATATGAGGAAGCTGGAAACTGTTTCCAGTCTCTTAAATAATGTTCCATTAGGAGAATTTTACTTCTGTTATCTTCTTTAAACTTTAGCTTCTACTTCACACATTATCTAGGTGCAAGCTGAAGGCACTAGTCCTTGCATGCTTTAGCCATTTGTAATTTAGAAGTGGATGTTGCCAGCTCTTGAGTTACCTTCAGATTGCCTTTCAATTTATCTAATATCTTATTAAAACATTTTTTTTCAAAATTTTATTTTATCCCGTTTAAATGAGACAAGACTGAAGTCATCAATTTTATGTTCTCTTCAGACTGGAGAGATGGCTTCATCTCTGCTCTTGGCATCATGAAATGCCAACTGAAATTTATGCCTTGACTATTTTAATGAGCAAGTCTGTTGCATTTGGAACTTTCTAATAAAATCTATTTTCAGAGCTTTAGCCATCTTGGTCTTTTTTGTCTCTCAATTATGCTGGTCTCAACTCTGCTAGAAATCTGTTTCTGGGCTGAGAGAATCTGGCCTCCTAAAACCCAGCATGCTTTTTCATCTAGCTCATTCCAACTCATCCTTCACATCAAGCTTCCTTTAGGCATCACACCCCCTTCAGGTTACCTTTGATTTGTTTTGTCATGTATTTGGAGAGAACCAGGTAATTTCCCTGTCTAGCATTAAATAAAATGTAATTTTAAGCTTTTTAATAAAGAAGTTTGTAGAGAGAATAGTATGATGAATTTATATGTACCCATTACCATCAGCTTCAACAATAACAATCCATGGATAACTTTTTTTTCTTAAAAATTAAGTCAGTCACAATATACATATAATAATATTTAGTGATTTTAAATTTAAAATTGAATGACTTTTGTCTAATGCATATAGTTTTGTAACCATCTCCATAATTGTGATACAGAACATATCCATCACCCTAAAATGCTTTTTTAGCCACTTTGATGTCAATATTACAACATCTTTCTGTCAAGTTTTCGTGTCTTATCAAGCTGTAAAAATCCTTTATATATTCTGTATACAACTACTTAGGTATATTTTGCAAATATTCTTTTCACAGACTGTGACTTGTCCTCTTATTTTTTTAATAGTGTATTTGAAGGCATCAAAGGTTTTAGTATATATGAAGTCCAATTTATCAAATTTTTTTAGGGTTTATGCTTTTTGTGTGCTTTATAAGAAATCTATTCAGAATCCAGGATCACAAGAATTTTTCTCCTGTATTTTCTTCCAAGAAGTTTTCCAATGTTAGGTCTAACCATTAGGTCTATGATCAATTTTGAGTTAATTTGTGTATGTGAGGTTTAATTGGTTTAATTTTGTATGAGAATATTCATTTATTCCAGCATCATTCATTGAAAACAATTTTTCATAGTCAAATAACTCGACATCTTTGTAGGAAATCCATTTACCACATATGTGTAGGTCTACCTCTAGAGGCTCTATTTTTTCTTTGAGGTACAAGTCTATGTCACACGGGCTCAATTACTCTAGCATTATAGTAAGTCTTGTAATTAAATTGTGTATATCCTTCAACTTTAACTTTTCTTTTCAAAGCAATTTGGGCTATTTCTGGTTCTTTGCATTTTCATGTGAATATTAAAATCAACTTGTTGATTTCTAACGACAGGAAGAACAAAAATCCATTGTGATTTTGAATAGGATTGCCTTAAACCCCTCTAATCAGCTTTTTATAAAATTGACATTTTATTAGCATTGAATCTTCAAACCCATGAACACATACTCTCTCCATTTACTTAGTAGCATTATTTTATAATTGGAAAAGACATAGAGTTTATGAGGTGAGCTGGTGAGAAAGAAACACAGTGAGAGGAATGGAGTAACATCTTTCCCATATCAGGTCTTCTGAGCTCTTTTTGAGATTTCTGTGAGGAGAGAAATTAAAAAAAAAAAACTGATGCCGATAGTTTCACTTAAGGACAATAGCCCTCTAGATACAAGGAGGGAGCTCGGGTGACAATGAGTTATACCCATCACAAACCGTGTGACTAGAGGTGACATGTGGGCACATCTAGCATCAGCTCCCTTGACACAGTTTTCTTTAGTGTAATAATTACTGGAGCTTGGGTGTTTCCTTTCAAACTGTCAACAGTCTTCTGGTGACAGAGACTTGACCTGAAGTTTCATGGGGCTTGAGGATATCCAGTGTCATATGGGGCTATTGGATGGGGCTCATTGAAGTCCTGAGGTACAAGCTTTCACCCTCCTCAGGAAATTCTTCATAGCCACTATCAAAGAAAGCTCTCATTCCAACTTTGACCAAGAGAAGACCTGCTGTGGCTTCTCCCCACAGACATCATGATGTACTCATTTGGGTGATCAGGGATGGTTTGCTGACATCACCTCAGTTTGGCAGATTGTGTTTTCCAAAGATGGAAATATGTATATGAATTGATGGGACCTGTGTTCCCTCTCTTGAACCTAGGCAGGGATTTATAATTGCCCTAAGCATTGGGGTAATATGGAAGTGATGCTGTGATGCTATGTGACTCTTTTTTTTCCTTAAAGAAAATATTTTATTGTGGTAAGAACATTTGCCATGAGATCTGTCTTAAGAAACTTTTAAGTGTACAATACAGTATTGCTAACTATAATTACAATGATGTACAGCAGCTTTCTAGAACTTATTTATCTAGCTTAGCTGAAGCTTTATGTCCATGGGTTAGCAACCCCTGACTTTCCCTTTCCCTTAATCCCTGGTAACCACCATGCCATTCTTTGAGTCTATGAATCTAACTGTTTTAGATACCTCATGTAAGTGGAATTTAGCCTTCTGTGACTGGCTTATTTCACTTAGCATAATGACCTCAAGGTTTATCCATACTATTACATATTGTAGCATTTCCTTCTCTTTTACAGCAGAACAATAGTCTGTTGTATGTATGTACCACGTTTTCTTTAGCCATTCATTCAGCCATTGATAGACATTTAGGTTGTTTCCACGTTGGCTACTGTAAATAATGCTGCGACGAACATGGGAGGGCTAATATCTCCTCAAGATCCTGGTTTCAATACTTTGGAATCAACAGAGAGGCTTCTGCCTGGTGCTCTTGCTCTCTTTTTTCTCTTTCTCAGGATACTCACTCTTAGAACCCAGCCACTATGGTATAAGGAGTACCAAGTGACAAGGGGAGATGAATATGTATGTTAACAGCCTCAGGTAAGATCTGAGACAATAGCCAGGCTCAATGATAAGATATGAGTGAAAAAGTCTTTGGAAGATGACAGCCTCCAGGCTTCAAGTCTTACAGTCAAGACTTCAAAAATTCTGAAGCAGAGGTATCCTATCCAAATTGATGATCCACAGAAACAATGAGAGACAGCAAATCATTTTCTCAGTTTAATCCATGAAATTGCAGGATGATTTGTTATAAAACAATAGACACTTAAGATACTTTTCCATGAGACTTCCCAGAGCTGGCCATAAAGGGGCTCAGAAGTCTCTTCATCCTGATTTCTCTCCTCTCCACATGGTCCTCCATGTCTGTTTCTCCCATTTCATGGCACAAGCTTACCCAGGATTTCTTCTGTTATTCCCTTCCAGCCAAAGGGCACAGCACATCTGTCTTTCTATCTATTTCCTTTTATAATTTACTAAATAGTCAACACTAAATAAATATATTTTGTTACTAAATATTACTTAACAAGCAAGATATTAGTGTTTTCAAGATTATCTCTTTAATTCCAAGATAGTATTTGATATTCAGAATATTTGATTCTTTCTATCTTATATCTTTTCAGCTATATAAATCTTAGTTGTCTTTGATTCAGTGTGGAAGACTGATGTGTGTGGAAAGAAAAGCACAACGATGAATATTTTAGGATATAATTCACTAAATATGTGTGTGTGAGAGACATATAAGTAGGTTCTATGTTTATAAATGGAGATGAAGGATCACTTGTAGTAAGTGAGCATTTAAAATGTCTATTAACCTCATTCACACTCACTTTCCTGGAGAGCTTTAGCATTATTCCTATTCCAGATTGCCAGTGAAGTGGGAGGAAAGGGGGCAGGTCACAACCACTGAACGAGTGACACAGCAGTTGAGGACAGGACAAACTGGTTAGAACCAAGATGGCAGAAGATTCAACTTGACCTTGAGCCTCATGGTACACCCACTCGCACCATGACAGTTCCCAGGCTGACTATGAAAGGTCAAAAAGTGGGCGGGGGGGTTCCTGAAAATCCTCGCCCCTTCCCCAAAGTAATTGGAATAATCCTCCTACCCATTAGCTTATGAAATTACTGAGCCCATAAAACCTAACAGCTCTGCACCTCCTGATCGCTCTTGCTCTGTCACTCTCTCTCTCACCTTCTGTGGTGGCCCGCACTCTGTCTGTGGAGTGTATCTCTCTAAATAAACTTGCTTTCACTTTACCATGCCTTGCTCTTGAATTCTTCCGTGTGTGAGACAAGAACCTATTCTCCCCCAACAGCAGGACCCAAAACCAGCAGGTCCTCAGTTAGGTATACATGTACGCAAGCCTCACAGATCAGTCTCTGTCATTTAAGAATGCCCAGTATTGAGGACGTTTCCAGTAAAGAACCAGTTTTCTTAGCTCCCTTGCTACTGTATTACTATTTCTTTCCAACAGTGTGTATTTTCATACATTTTCCAGTTTTTCCATTGAACTAATACATACCTTCATCCAAACAGAAACAACAACAAACCAAAGTGGACAAAAGGCACATGTTCCTGTTGTTAGAAGTTTTTCATTTGCCACCCCCACCTCCACTAGCACTCCTTTTATCAAAAGGCACAAAGACTTTCAACATCTTTTCTTGGTTTCTTGTATTTTTATGCAAAACTCACAGAAGTTTCAGCAGAGCAGGGTAGGTGGAAACGGAAGCAATTTACTTTTAATGAAGTTTAAGACACAAAACCTGAACATTAATATATGCAAATTAGAACTTTTTATTCTCAATAATGCATGCTCCTCAATTGTTAATGATTGTAACTACATCTCAATATTTCTCTAAAAGTGAAATTTAATAATACAAAGTTTTGAATATGAACTGATTAAGCGAGTTTTTTCCTTTTATTCAGATATATCTTTTGTCAGTAGAACTATTCAATCATGCAAGTTCCCATGAATTATTTGCTAATGAGTGATTACATGTCATTTAAAATCTGTCAAGGAAGGCCCTCCAATTTGTAGTTCTAGATGCACTTTATAAAAATGGTTATCTTTTCAGGAATTACAGTTCATTTGGATTAAATTTCAATTGTAACACACACTTGTGAGTCTGATATCAGAAATGTTCTCATTTCTTTGGATATCACTGTGGCTTGCTGACCTTTTATCTTCTAAAGTTATATGTTGTGGCTGGATCAAAAATTGGGCCAAAAGCTTGGGACATGAGGTAATTTGTTTTTTATTAAAACTAGGATTCCTGTAAATAAAGCCCAGGGAAAAGTTACGCTAAAGAGGGCCTTTTAAATCTCCTTCTGCCACATGCCAGCGGAGGATTTTTTTCAGGCACCATGAGTGTGTGTCACAATATATGTAAGGGTCAAAGAAAGTGCAATCATTCAACTTTTGGAACTTGAGGTTATATTATTTCAAGGTTGCCTATTTTCTAATACCATCAGGACTGGCTGACTCACTTGAGCTGAACAGTTTAGTTTAAAAGTTCCTAGTTGTTGAAAGATTTTTTTTTGGACCAGGTGACCTAAGGAAAATAAAGCCGGGTAAAGTGAACACAACAAAATAAAAACAAAAGCAAACATTACAAGGACAGGATAGCTACATCTTCTTTATGCTCTTTACACTCCCTTCCAGGAAGTCTTGCAGGGAAACTCAGGACTTATGGTTAATTGAGATTAAAAGCAAGGGAGTGAGGATTCCGATCTTGCACCTTATTGGACTGTTAGTAGGTACTTGAGACTCTTATTCAGCTCTCACATTGATTTTCTAGAGGAGGGGTGGGACCAGCAGGGCTATCTCTCTAGCTATTTACAAGTATACTTTAATCCCTCCTAGGAAATCATTAATGATTCTCAACAGAATATTTAGAATATCCAAAAGAAGGAAAAAAAAAGTTATCCATAGACTTACTATAACAGACAAATGCTTTTGGTGTTTTAGGGTATTTCTTCCTGTGTTCTTTGAAAGTATAATTGTGTTTATATAGTATAGTAAAATTAATATTAACTTAAACTTTACCTAAATGTAATTTGCTGACTTATATTCATATTAATAAGTGCTGATTTAAAATATATATATTCATATTTCATATTTAATTTCTATAAATACAGTTTATATTTATATTCACATCCATATCTACGTCTCTATATAATTTTCTCTGATTAAAGAGATAATACAATTCTTGAGAAATAGTACATTTTTAGAAAGTAATTTTCAAAGATACATATGTGATATTTTTCTTAGTTTTTCGTAAGTAAGGATTCATGTATTTGCATTCATACATGTATTAAATGCATTATATGAAATTTTGAGCACACATTCTTTTTCATGACATTATCTAGATGCTAGCATATTGATGGCACTTTGTCATTTAAAATTGCACAGAACAAGTACACATTGAAAGCTTGTTGCTTTACAGTGGAACTCTTTTCTGCTTACATGTCTGAATAAAATTCCTCTTATTCCTATCAGTAAAAATATCTTGCTAGCATTTATCTTGTTAAGGGTCTTTACATCGTAGCTTTCCTTGAATTATGGCATACTTTTTTTATTGATACATTGTTTTCTGTCAGCAAAGAAAAGATTTTCTTCTATTGTTTCTAGCTACCTTGCTTCCATGTTTTTGAGAACATCAGGTATTTCCATTCTTTTTTCTCCAAATTGATCAAATCTTATCTTACTGTTTTTCAGTCTGCTTGACATTTGTTCTGTGTATCAGGTTTCTCAGTTAGTCTTGCTTTTATATCCATTGATAATACAGTTTTATTCTATTTTCTTTGTTTTAGGTTTTTGTGAATACCTCTTTTATTAATTTCCCTTTCCATCTCATCCTATTGGCATTTTGTTTCAGCTCTTCTCCCCTTGCGACTTTTAAAAGGCCATAATTATTAATTTATTAAAGATATTTATGTAAAAACCCTTGTCCTTCTGAAGATTGAAAGACTGGTTTCAGTCAATGGATTATACTTCTTAGGATTCTTAAAGTAGATTGAAAATATTAAACCTTTTCCTGAAATTTACTTTGGATTCTCAAACAGATGATTTTTAGAGCAATATCAGTGGTGGTGTGCCATGGTGGTCTTGACATGCAGACTAGGGGGCAGAGAGCTGGGGTCAAATTTTGCTTCTATTACTTAATAGGAGTGTGGCTTTAGCCACGTTGCTTAATTCTCTCCCAGTTTCCTCATTGACAAAATGCAGATGATACTAATTTCTATAAAACACATGCCACTACAGATATTGTTTAATTCAGTGTTAGCTATTAATATAGTTAATTACTCTGACTTTCTAAAAATGTCAAGACTCAATCAAAAAGAGTTTCAAAATGGATGCCAAATTTTCTGGTTAAACCTGAAGTTCTTTTAAAAACAAGCATATTATAAAGAGAATTTCTACCTTCTTTTAGGCTGAAACCTAAGACAATTTCTTCAGAAACACCCAACTCTATCTGCCTTATAGTTAATGGAGAGGTATCCTAGATTCCAGCATTACTTTATTTAATAGACTCAATTTCTGATATTCCTATTGTTTTTCACTTTTCCATTTTATTCGTAGGTATTTTGAGGTAAAGTTGGTAGAAACTGTTATTTTAAATCATAAAACAAACCCAGCTTGTGGGTTATTTATTATTATTATTATTATTTTTTTATTCAGGTATGAAATCCTGCAACAGTATCCTAGGCTGTTTGGAGGCTAGGTCTGTTATTCTTCTGGAAGAAAGTTGTATTCTTTAGTTTTGCCTGGTTACCAAAATCAGCGATTTTAGCTACGAGGTTTTCAACTTTCCTTGGTGTACTGAGAAGGGAATAGCTAGGGTCAAAAGGCAACTTGAATATACTGAGGGGCCTCTGAACTTCACCTAGTTTAGTTTTGTCAGACCTTTTGGCCATGCCCTGAAGAAAGAAACGCATTTTACCCAGTACACACACATATACAAACTGAAACAAAATTTTCCCCAAACTCTATTTACTTCTACCACATGTGATGCATTCTTTTTTTAACTTTTTGATTTTTTTTGTTTAAAAATATCATTCACAACCTGTTCAGTTTAGTTTATTATCTCTAAAAATTTGTGGCATTCAATTAAAAAACACAAATGCAAAAATCACAGGATTAGAGTTTTAAGGTTCTTATGACTTTCCCCCACCCCATATTGATGGTTTCTTATCTTCCTGGAAGTTAATCAAAGGTAAGAAGTATATAAATGATATAAAAAGAGATTAAAATGTATTTCACAGAACAAAAACAGAAAATAGGCTGACTGTAAAACGTTTTTTGTCTATCATTATTTCCTATACTCTATTAGACCTCCCAGAAAAGAATAGAAATATCATCAATCAAGAACAATGCAATTGTTTGACATGTTTCTTGTAAGAAACCAAGAAAAATACTAAATATAGGAAATAAAAATGCCTTAGTCAAAATATTTGGAAATTTTACCAGTATTTATTGTACACAGATCTATTTTCTGCAACTGGACAATTATGTTCTCATAGAATAGAAATCTGAAAAGAAGATCAACTAAAACAAGTTAAGTTTGTTTTATTCATAAGGTGGAGATACTGTGAACTGACCAAAGCTTCTAGACGCTCTGAGTTTGTAGACTCATGACAGTGAAGTTTTTCCAAGCATTTATTCTTTCTATTTTTAATTTAAAAACAAATAATCACCTGCCATTAAATTGTTGGTAATAGAAAGAAGCAATGGAAAATAATAATCAGACACTAAACATATCTGTTATTTTTGCTTTTGCTTTCTTTTTTATAGGCAAGCAAATCTTATAGCTAAAACTGGCATTTCACACTGTATTCTCATATGTCAGACTGAGATTTATATAAAGTTTTAAATTCAGCTTTTGCTGCAATTTAAAAACAACATAGAGCTTATGTTTTTTTCCTCAACTTTATGAGCCAAAAAATAGACATCTGTATTATTATAGCTACTTATTGGACCCCAGGATTTACTGTACCTGCCCAATTAGACTGAAAGTACCATAAAGGAATCCTTAAGTGTCCTTACGTAGCTTATTTAGTAAGTCTTTTCCAGTTATTTAGCTTTGGGAAGTCAGCTGATATAAGGATAAAGTATCATTTTTCAGTTTTAACATTGGCTTATGGTCAAAAAAAAAAAAAGAAAGCAAGAAAAAGGGAGTGAGAGAGGGAGATTATTTCTTTGTCAAATTAAGTCATTTTTCAAGGATCTCATGGGAGAGTACACTTACTGGCTTCATATAACAGGACTGGTAGGGAGGTTAGGTCAAAAATATTGCTTTGAAACTGAAGTGAGAACTAACAGCTGAGAAATGTATATTTAAAATGGAGGTTCACATGAAGTATCAAAAGTTCAAAGTCTGTCTTTGTTTCCATTTCTGTGTGTTTCATATGTATTTAACTGAAAGGCAGAAGTAGTTGAATATTTTGAGTAATTTGTACACTCCGTGTCAGGACAGGGGGTGGAGATTAAGAAAGAACTTCTCACTAGACACTGCCATAAAGTTGGCAGTTATTTGCAATTTGATAGCTCTCTTTTCCTCCTCTTGGTCTATCTGCTTCTAGCCACAAGCACAGTCAATCAAGTGAGTTTTATGTTTAGTCACAAATACTATATACTATAGGGGAACGCTAAGTTTTTTTTAAGTTTATATATATTTATGTTCATTTTGGTCAAGGTAATTTTCTTTTATGCTATAAAATTTGACAAGACCATTTGAGCAATTTTCTTTAGGGTCCTTTTTCACAGTAATTCATGACACTGAATTTGAATTTTAGAATAAGGAAAATACATACTTTGCTATACTTCAATCCTCTCAAAATATTTTGAAGAAGATATGAGTCCACAGTATACCACAGCTGTGTGAAGCTCAGAGAAGTGATGGTCTCCTGATCATAATGTGTTCCACTCTGGGTAACATCATGTGTTTAGCAAAATATTGAGGACTTTAAGAACATTTAAAGCAATTGAGCAAGATGATGAACAGTTTGGGGACTGCTTTGCGTAGCTTGAAAAAAATATATATGTGTGTGTATGTGTGTGTGTGTGTGTGTGTGATTGTACGTAGGGGGTGATGAGGGTTAGATTAGGGGTTAAGGTATCCTATAGCAGGATAATATTCTGTATCCAATAACCAGGAAGTTGTTTTTTAATAGCAAGTGACTGCAGGAAGAAACAAATGAAGGAACAACTTACCAATCCTTTGTTTCTTCAGTGGCATTTCAAAGGCCAACCCAGGTCAACACGCTTCCTTATACTACTCTAAATCACCAACTGGGTAATGGTGTAATTTCTGACAAGAATCTCTGGTCTCTATCTGTCTGACCTTTTCAAATAAGCTTTTACTCAGCCACTAATTCACTCAATGCTGTCACTGAACTGTGGACCAGCACAGCCTAACATGTGGAATGAAATAGGAGGTATGTTGTTGTTAACCTTCCACATCAGAATCCTGTCATCCTTGATGCTGGTGCTGCTTTGATTTGGGGACACCAATCAGCCACTGACTAACATTTCTTTTTAGGGGCTCAGGTAATTCTTAGATTTAGATTTAGATTGCCCTTAAAGCCTACTTTTTTCTTGAATTAACTTGATTCTGGCTGCCTTAACTCTTTACTATTCATTCCCCATTTTGATAATAACATCTTGAACTCCAGTTGAGAGAACAGAACTCATTGGCCCTGTGTCCCTTTGTCTGGATTTATATATTTATATCTGTGCTCCCATATTTAGAGGACCCTAAATCAACTCTCTTAATTCAGTCTTCCTTGAATCTAGAGTTCAGATCCTCTCTACCTAGATATTCTCAATGCCACACAGATTAAGACCATGATACCGTGAAGAAGAAAACAATAATCTTTACCGACTGTTCCTACGTCCCAAGTTATAGATCAAGACAATTTTGTGGAGCTTAGTAAATTTATTTACTAATGAAAGAAATATAGTACATTTTTCAAAGGTTTACATAAGTAGAAACAAAAATGCTGCACCTGGGTTCAAAGAATATAGGGATACTAGAGATAATAGGAAGTAAGGATAGTAATGGCTATGAGAAGAACTTGACAGTGATAGTGAATTCTAGGGGAACAAGAAAAAGGAATCATAATGGAAGTAATTCTAAATGAAGTCAAATGACTTGTGAAAATTATATATACTTAATGTATATTGACTTCACATGTGTCACAAATCCTCTTTGCCTATAGACTTTTTTGGGAGAATTGCCTAAAAATCATAGTTATATTTTAGAGCATATATTTTAGAGAGCAGAGGTTCTCACCCACACTGAGTAGGGTTCCTCGCAGCAACCAGCATCTCCCTTCCCTTCCAGCAGTAGATCTGTCAGTTTACCACGTGTGCCCTGCAAGTACTGCTATCATTTGCTAGGCAGACTGTGATGGAGATGGGGAAACACTCAGGAGAGTCACTGATGGAGATAGCATATGTGGCATTGCAAATGTCTTCTTTAGTTCACTTCATTATAAATATTACAACAACGTGGTTTTGTCAAAGATGAATTCTCTTTTTTAGCAACTGAATTTTCCAAACAGAATATTATTGAGAAATGATAAATTAAAAGCAATACTTTGTAAAAAGTTATACGAAGTATCTCTCTGCCCTCCAAAGGAGGCATACATACATCATATTACATCTATAAATCTCAGACTTTCATTATTATGAAATCAAAGAGCAGAACTATCTAATTTATGAGGCTGGAAATTGTATTTCCCACTTCCATCATTTGGTATTAAGATTTCTCCTCATTAAAGTTCACAGTAGTAATGCTTCTAAGAGTAAAGCCATTTTTCAAGAGCTTCACAGTTTTGGCTGCAACATGTTAAGCATGATTTAATTAATCGTGAATAGTCTGTCTCTGAAGCTATACCAGCAATGTCATACCCAGTAGATCTCTCTCATGTTCCATAAAGATGGCAAATTAGTTTCACAAAGATATGTAGTGAGTTAAGTAGATGCAGAAGTTGCATATTAGAAGAATCTGTTTCCTTTAGATAAAATTGAAAACTTGTTAAAGATGTGAGCCCTTTGACAAGTTACTTAAAATTACTTTTCCCATCAGTTTTAAAAGAGAATATGCACTGTACTTGTCTTGTTAAGGAAAAAAAATAAACAAATGCTGGGAACTGATCCGCCAATATTATAAATATGTTCGGCACCCATACAGAGTGTAATCCAATGGAATGTAATAAAACTAGAAGCTGACATTGTAATGAAGAAAGAAGAAATGCTATATTGATTTATAGGGAAAAGTCTGTTCTTCTGAAATGAAATAAAAGCACCTGTTATGAGAAGAGAATATAAATGCCAAAGGGAATAGTTCTGTTCATTAAGTTTTCAACTTAGAACTGCAGAATTCAGCTCAGTAAATCAAAACTGTATACAATAAAAGAAAAGCCAAGAACTAGTTTTATTGTGAAAATGGTGTTTTAAAGTCTCACTAGACCATCAATTCTGTCACAATGTTGAAAAAATAAACTGTAGTTTGCTATCCAATTGGCACTTTCTTCCAGAACAAATTTTAAATTGGATTCAAACATCATCTATATATAATACCCGACTGATGTTGACATTTGGCTTATACACTTTCTGGTTACTACTCAAATGTCTACTGTATGCCTCTTCTCTTTATGTCTCTATTTTTTCCTTCTCTGACTCCTTTCTTTCTAGCTAGTATTTATTGAGCACCAACTCTGTGAGGGACACTCTGATAGGTCTTGGGGAAAAATAAATCAGACATAGGCCAGGGAGACAGCAATGGGGACCCCAGTATTCTCTGTACACCGTGCCTGAGGTCCAGTCTCCAGCTCGTGAGTAGGATCTGGACAAAAGAAGGGTGCCATGTCGTCTCAGCCGCTTGCTCAGGACTTAGTCTAGGCAACAGTTAGCTGGGCAAGGAGGGAAAATCCTGAAGACAGGCCCCTCCCAGGAAGAAAGCCTTTTGACTGGGATCTCCAGGGCAGGGGAGCTACAGCCATGAAGAGTGGCTGTCTGCCTTGCTGAGCTGGGAGCATCAAAGCCGAGGGTCACCTTGGTTCATATACCACAGTCTCCTGCCTTTCTTCCTGAATTTTCTGTAGATTTTCTTGAAGAGGTCTTTCTTTGTTGTTTCCTTTTAGGACCACTTCCTCAGGCTTTAAATGATTGAGTTTTAAAAACAATTTTCACCAGTTTCACAGGTTAGTGGGGCCTTCCATGCTATCTTGCTAGAAGTCAATCTTCTATCTCATTGTTTTAAATAGAAAAGTTTTTGTCAAGGGGGAAAATGGACAACTTTGACAACTTTCTGAACAACTGTTAATAATATATTTGTCTATTTTCCAAGTGGATTATAAACTTTCTCTAATGATTAGTTAAAAGGAAATTACTCTTTTGTTTTACTTTTTTCCATTTTTTCTTTATTCTTAAGTTTATTATAATTGTTTGTATATTTACCCCATTTAATTTTAAATGCGGCCTCATTGATAATATTTTTCATTCATTGATTCTGAGTATCAAAATAATTTTACTTGTCTAGTAATTTATTATCATTTACTTAACTTGATGTGTTTATTAAAAACCCTGATTTTTCAATTATGAATCTAGACAAAATTATTATCATGATTTTGCCTACAAATCTTTGCTCTGCTTAACTATTGAGGTCAAAGCCACTGTGGTTGGTTTCATCAGTGACAACAATTTTTTTTTAAAGCCAAGATTTCCAGCTAAACTTGGATGGCCTGACTGCTAAATGCTTATACTTCCATGGTCCTCAACGATTATTTTATTCTACAGCCTCCTTAATTAGATGGCACTGATATGTGCAACATTACTAGATGTCACTTACTACTCCAAATTTGCCTCTGAAAGCAGAGTATCTCTATCAACTCTCTCTCACCTCCAAGTACATCTTTTCAAGACTTGGATGACAGCTGTCAGCTCTTCTCTTTGGCTTTAACATCTTATTCCTGGTATCAAAGGACTAGATTATTGCCTCCAAAATCACCATCCAAATTCCTTCCATGTGACCCGTAGCTCTCACGCAAATAAAACCCTGCTTGCCAGATTTGCTGTCTTATTTTTTCTCAAAGAACTCTGGCTGTAACTGTAAGGCTTCAAGAAAATTTATTTCATTTTGCAGGCACTCAGTTTCCTTCAGAAAAATAAATAAGTAGAAAGAAGGAAAGGGAAAAGGGAGGGAGAATAAAAGGAAGGAAGGGACTTAAAACTTACTGAACAACAAATTGGACTTGTACTTTTTGCTATGTATACCAGGCCATATCTGGGGTAAATTAATATATAATGTGTATATTTTATATAGATAGTTTTGTCATGTATTAAAAATAATGTGTATATAAATTATTCATTTTCTTCTTAATGTCCTGAATTCTCTGCCTTCTGAAATTTGCTGTGACCTAAGTTCCAAACCCCCTGCAATATATTTAAGTTACCATTGTTCCTAGTTGTTACTGGCACCCAGTACCTGCTTAATTAATAGTTTTATGTGTATTTTTTAAATGAAGGAATCACTTCATCATGGCTACCACATGCAATGAGCAAATTCTGATGGCTTGGTATCACTACACCAAAGAAGAAAAAAAGTCTAAGAGCAAACTCAAGGAAGAACTTAATTTCAAGAAGTAAGCTTTTTATAAATTTATGTCAGAGGCATTTATATAGTGCTAATTAACAGCTATCAGTTTAATTTAATTATTTTCCACATTATTGCTATTAATGGTCTCCATCTGGTCCAATTAATAAAAACTCTTCTTCCACTGGTTCTGATCATCAGCCAACACTCATTCTCCCCAATCTGGTTTCACTAAGAAGTATTGTTTTTCCATCTGTAACAGTCTTACTTTTCTAATAAGTCAGAGACACAATGATCGCTGATTATACCATTAAAGCTATGTTCTAGCATATCTGTTGAATCTTTGTCTTACCAGTTAGAAGATGGGAAAAAGGCTGAAACTCTTTGAGATGCCTGTTCCAGAAAAAAGATCTTGACATAGTATAAATATAATTTTAGAGATAGGGACTAGAAGTGTTCTTTGGAACTAGTGATAATTCTGAAACTTACATAGGTAATTGAGCATAGAAATTATAAATAATTAACAGCCACAATACTATCAAACAAATAAATTATGTCTCTAAGGTTTTAGAAGCAAGGACATCCTTTTATGAGGACTTACAACTCTTATTTTCTATATGATTCACAAGGATTTATATTTTCCTAGAGAATTTCCAATACAGTATTTTTTAAGAATGAGAAAGATTTACATTACAGTATCTTAACATCTAACAAACTATATACACTATTCAACTATAAATCTTTTAATCTGTGTAGTCTGAACACTCATACTCTTCCAGGTATGTTGAGCATTCTGTGAACTGCATTGTTGCCCTGATTTTACCTGTTCTCTCAGTGTCATATTAGTGCCTTGTTTGAGTATCAACAGAATCACAGTTATGACAATAAATTATATAAATCACTTATTTATAGAAGTTATTGTCATTGTATTTCTTAAATATGGCCCAGATAAACTAAATTATAAACAAAATGTCATGAATAAAACCTTGATTTATAAATTCAGTAACTTCAGTGCTTTAAATTAATGAATTATGATTCAAAGTTATTTTAAATAAAAATAAACCTATATTAATTTATGACGTCTGTTTGTTTGAAATTTAAATATCTGACATTTGTTCTGTTTGTGAACAAGTTTTAGAAAATCTTTCTCTCAATGACCAAAAATTTTTTTTTAAACCTGATTTCAGAAAAATCACTAATAAAAAGATTTCATTCCAGTAACAGCCATTGAGGACACTGTTTTTGCTTTTTTGTTTCAGAAGACTTTTATTTTTAGATCAGGTTTAGACTGACAACAAAATTTAGAGGATGATACAAAGATTTCCCGCATGTCTCCTGCCTCATACACACTGAGACTTCCCCATTAACAACATCATTCACCAGAATGCTACATTTGTTATCAAAAGTGAACCTATACTGATACATCACAATCACCCAAATCCATAGTTGACCTTAGGGTTCACTCTCAGTGTTGTACATTCTCTGGATTTGGACAAATATAAAATGACACGTATCCATCAGCCCTATATTGAAAATGAGTGGCGAGGATGCCCGTTCTTGCCTTGCACCTGATCTTCGTGTGAAAGCTTCAAGTTTCTCACCACTAAGTATGATGTTAGCTGTTAAGTTTTTTTGCAGATAGTCTATCAACTTGAGAAAGATTCAGTCAATTCCTATTTTACTAAGAGTCTTTATCATGAAGAGGTGTTGGATTTTGTCAAATGCTTTCTCGGTATCTATTGATAAAATCACTTGATTTTTCTTTTTCAATCTGTTGATGTCATGAATTACACTGATTGATTTTCGAATGTTGAAACAGCCTTGCATACTTGGGATAAATTCCACTTGGTCATGGTTTATAATTTTTTCATGCATTGTTAGATTTGATTTTCTAATATTTTGTTAAGAATTTTTGGATCCAGGTTCATGAGAAATATTGTTCTATAGTTTTCTTGTAATATCTTTGTCTGGATTTGGTATTAAGGTCATATTGGTCTCATAGAATGCATTAAGAAGTATTTTCTCTGCTCTTAGCCGCTGAAAGAGATTGTTGTGAGTTGGTATACATTTTTCTTAAATATTTGGTAAGATTCATCAGTGAAACCATCTGAACCTGGTGCTTTCTGTTTTAGAAGGTTATGAATTATTAGTTTGGCTTCTTTAATAGACATAGGCTGATGTCCCCAATTTTTACAACCATAAATGCCATATAGTGGATAGCCAATAAATATTGACTGAATGAATTTATTCCCACTCTCAATTTGGTTAGAACTCAGTAATTATCTCTTTGATTTAGCCACATCTTAGCTCAGGACGGAATTATGTCCTATTCTTGAGGTTTTGATATGATTTCTTCTCGGCTTCTTGCTTTGCTGCTTTGTACCTTCCTTACAGGATCATTTCACTCCAGATGCTTTATCCTCCCTGGTAAACTCACCAGCCCAGCACTGTCAGCTATTACTCCCGGACATATGTGGACTTTTGACTTTTCCACTCCACTCAAGGGTGTGTGTATATGTAGGGGTTGGAGTTGGGGAGATTAGGAAATAATCATATGCTCTCCATCTGCTCAACCTTGTCAACTATTAATTTACTCAAATTTTCCTATACCAGTTAATAAACAGAGAATCCTGCAAGGCAGACTCCTCCCAGAGTCCCATGTGGGAAACCCTGTTTTTGGCTTACCCCTCAACCTTTCCCAGGCCTTGCTCTAGGATTCCAGACTGTGAATGAGGAGGCACATGGGAGTTTTATCCTCTCTCTGTTTCTGCTTCCATTTTTGATCCTCTTTCCCTCCCTATAATTCCATTGGACTGGAAGTTTGGGTTTTTCGTATTCCTTCATATCAAAAGCTGACTTCTCTCTCATATAGTAGGATTTTTTCCCAGCTTTTGACATGTTAAATAGAATACAAGTAACAAAAAATCAATATCTTTTCGATGAAACTTGGGAACTATTTTCATTTTATGGACTCTAGAAAGTCCCTTTGAGACTCCAAGCTCATCATGGACATCTCTTCCCACCCCAGGTGAGTCCACTCTACTTTTCTGAGCAAACAAAATGATAATCAAAGGCCATGAAAGGATATGAATCAAGAAGAAAAGGAAATGTATTTTTATTCCTATTACCCCCATTGTGTATATTTAATTGGAGTGTAAAAATTCTCACCAATACTCCCCTTTCTTGCTTATTATGAAGTTTGTGTACCCGACATCCATAAAAAATGAATGATCTGAAGAACAATCTCTGATGATGACTGAAAAAATACAATCAGGATGAAAAGTATAAATTTCGGTCCTTTTCAAAGTAGGAAATAAACTGATATTTATTCAGTATGTCTTTCATTTCAGTAAATTTTAGATATGGTATAAAATGCCTAATAAAACATTCTCACTAACGTGATAGAATAGAGTCCCTCAAACTTGGTGGTGTTGTAAGTCTTTTTGCTGTATCACTAAGCAACTTCTTGTAAAACCAGCCATCTTTGTTTCTGTTGTCTCTTAACTACGGATACACTCGTACTCCCTTTATCTTCAGCCCATGAAGACATTTTTACACAATTCCCTTAATATCCAACCCCGCCCCCATGTCTCAATTTTACTGTCTTTATTTGTCTTCTCCTTTTTGCCTCCAGGGAAAAAATGGCCTTCTTTATCCAGTTAGTCTTTGCAGCAGAGTTCTGAATCTGATTACCTTAATCTCTTCTAACACTTGGATCCTTCTCTTCCTTGCTTAATTCTGTCTCTTCACTGTCTCTTCTCTGACACTGTACACCTGTTTTTGACTGGACTATTCTATCACGGCATCCTTCCTGTCATTCTCCATTTGACTGGACTACTTTTCCTAGTATTATTCCCTCTCTCTGCATTTTCACTGACCTCCATGTCAAAAGAGCTGTCTACATTGCCAACAGCTCAAATATCCAGTCGCTTCTTAAATTCATGTTGGTGTTTCTGCTCCACCTCTTTACTCCTAGGCATTTGGTTCACTATCTTCAAAGTTGTGTAATAAATCATTTGGAGACCCAATAAGGAACACAGAGGCACGGGCTCCTTCAAGAGGATAAAGCTACAGGATGTCTGTCCTTGTATAAGTCTCTCACGTGGTTCTAAGAAATATCAAAATTTAAGGACCATTGTGCTAGTGATTTTTAAGGTCACAACTTCCTAACCTCGAGAGTATGTGATTTTTTGACCAGTCCACCTTTCAGAACTGTCTCTTTCTTCTTTCCTTCTCTTATAGAGGGCTCTTCTGGATCTGACCTCTTGGGCAGTCTTACCCCCAGTAGAACCTCAGGAAATGATTGTTGAAATGAACTGTGTAAACAGATGCTTTATGAGAAACCTGGTCTTTAGTCTGCTTTGCCCTAACTCAAATTACATTTCTTTTAGAAATCAGCCTAAGGTTATTACTTTTTTAGAATAACAATCCAGGTTTTGCCTTTCAGTTCTACAAGCAAATCACTTAAAATAAAAATCCACATACTAATACAGTTATTTTCCTGACCAGGCCATGTTCATACTAGCATTTAGGAGTAGGAACTTAAATGATGACAAATTTGCCTAAGGAAAACTTATTTTAATATAATTCTGTAACACTTTATTGCTACTTTGTTGGTGACTGGATGAAGAATGCAGAATGTGGCTCTGATTCCCAAATTACATTTCTAATTCTAGGGCATATTCAACCAATGAAATAGAGTTTTTAGTTTAAATTTCAGGACATATTGAAATATTTGATAGAAAATTGAGTTTTGGGGGCCTATGGCTCTGTTCCCCTCAGAGGATCCTAATTGAAGCCAAATTCTAATGAAGCTAATAAAAATTTAGTAGATTGACAGTTGATTGCAAGAATACATTTGTTGCCAGCTTACTAAAATTAATCTGTTCCATATGTAAAAACAGCATATGAGGCCATTCTTCTTCTCTTTGACGCATGTTATTTTAGCTTTAATACCTACCTTAGGATCCAAGTACCCTTACAAGACTGTCTTCCCTGCAATTGCTGGTGATAATCCGCCCATGGATTTCCATGGCTCTGCAGGGCTCCGTGTATTTGAGGCCTCCTGTATATGTGAGCACACACCTGTGTGTTCACACACACATACTCCCATTAACAGATCACATACATGCAAGTCTAAATGTAACAAGGTTAGATCAGTGTTAAGCTGAGATGTTGAAGCCTACATAAATCAGAAGATTCAAAAGTTAGGTTCTCACAGCAACTTAAAACTAGCCCTGGTGTTCTGTTCTGTGACAGGGTTTTTCCATTACACAATCGGATAACCCTGTATACTGTGACATAAATATTTGGCAGATCTTCACTTTGCAAACATACATTTACTGTGTCATGTTGTATAACAGGCTTCTATAATGTGGATGATACAAAAAATAGAAGTTATGCATTAGGTGTAAATATTTTGCTTATGAGACATGCATTAATTTTGAAGGCATACCAAAATAAAGAATTGCTCTTTAAAAGATAGCATTTTTTTTAACAGTG
The DNA here is from genome assembly GCF_048564905.1 of Vicugna pacos. Lineage (NCBI taxonomy): Eukaryota > Metazoa > Chordata > Mammalia > Artiodactyla > Camelidae > Vicugna > Vicugna pacos. Next base: position 32,531,836 of record NC_132988.1, read on the forward strand.
TGTTGCTGATATCAAGAAAAAGGACAAACATTGAAAGATTAATTAATAATCACAAATGATAAATGAGGCATACATTTGGTAAATACAGGATAAACAATATCTCTTTGCTCATAAAAAGTTTTATTTTTCGTTTATAATCTTATAAAAAGTTAGATACTCGGTAATGCAATAAGGTAAAGGAAAAGATTTTAAGGGTAGGGAATAAAAAAATGAATGTAAATCTTAGACATAAACTTGTTAAAATTCTTATTATTTATGTATCACATTGCATATTTTAAGTAAATGACAAATAATATTTTATTGTTGTTTCATGTATTTTATAATAAAAATACAAATATTCACAAAAAATATGAACTACCCATTAAATGTAACTATTTAAGTATCTTGTAGATTGTTATCAAGTTGCATAAGAAAAAATTGCAGTGAAATGGAGTTTGTTAGTTGTTTATTGTCTTAACAAGGCTAAATCATAGTATAGAAAACTGCTCAAATTACTAACCCACAAGTTAATTTAATTTAATTTAATATAATACCAATTACACATGAAACAATGTATAATTACTGGCTCTGGATTCATAGCAAGTAAGAGGGAATGCCTTATTAAGTCATGCAGTCTTCTCATAGTCTAACCAGTTTGGTCTTTAAACCAGTTATTGACTCAGTGAATGGCCGTTACGAGTCCTCTGTGCCAGGCACTCTGTGAGACCAGGGGAGTCTGGGGGGACTTACATAGACATGGGCACTTCTTTCTCAGTATTTTCTGTCTAGCAGGGAGGACAGAGATTCAAAATGTCCCTTTGCTTCTTTGAAAACATATTTATTTCTATTGTTCATACTAGAATCTGTACAGCTTATATTTGTTGAAAGTTTGTCCCACGAGTCATATTGCAGATTTTATATGTATTAATTTGCTCACTCTTCACAATGATACAATGGGGTAGGTAATATTATTCACATATTATAGAGGAGGAAACTGAGAAACAGGGGTCTACTGTAGAATGCATAAGGTCACAAAAGTTATATGGAGTTAATTTATGTGCAATACCTAGAAATAAAAATTAATCTGTGTGTATAGAAACCATTAAATTACAAAAAATAATAACACCAACATTCAAAATATGTATTATAAAATAGTAGTGGCTTTTTTTACTATTAAATATTCACAAAAAATCATTTTAACCAAGGGTTTAATGTTCCCATTTAGAAAAGTCACTAAGGTATATAAAATATAATTTTTAAATGAAAAAACACAAAAATTGTACTTTCTTTTTAATTTTTTAATTTATTTAACTTTTTTTTATTGAGTTATAGTCAGTTTACAATGTTGTGTCAATTTCCAGTGTACAGGACAATTTTTCAGTTATACATGAACATACATATATTCATTGTGCATTCTTTATTGCTGTGAGCTACCACAAGACCTTGTATATTTCCCTGTGCTATACAGTATAATCTTGTTTATCTATTCTACATATGCCTGTCAGTATCTACAAATTTCAAACTCCCAGTCTATCCCTTCCCACCCTCCTTCCCCTTGGCAACCACAAGTTTGTATTCTATGTCTGTGAGTCTGTTTCTGTTTTGTATTTATGTTCTTTTTTTTTTAGATTCCACATATGAGCGATCTCATATGGTATTTTTCTCTTTCTGGCTTACTTCACTTAGAATAACGTTCTCCAGGGACATCCATGTTGCTGCAAATGGCATTATGTTGTCGGTTTTTGTGGCTGAGTAGTATTCCATTGTATGAATATACCACATCTTCTTTATCCAGTCATCTGTTGATAGACATTTAGGCTGTTTCCATGTCTTGGCTATTGTGAATAGTGCTGCTATGAACATTGGGACAGGTGTCTTTTTGAAGTAGGGTTCCTTCTGCATATATGCCCAGGAGCAAATTTGAATGTTTAAAATTGTATTCTATAGGAACTGAAACTAGTTTATACAACTTTTTTTTGTTATAATTAATGGTATATGATTATCAACCTTCAGATTCATGTTGGTAGATTCAAGTTAAAAAGTTATTATTTATGAGGCATTATCTGATGTGAAATATTACACAAGAAAATCTTGTTTTAAATATGGCTTGGTTTTCTTTACAGCAAATTCCTTCATATAGTTCTGACACTCACTTAATCACTCTTTGTTATTCAACTTTATATATTTTTTTAAAATAATTATATTTAATTGTAATTTTTTCTGGTATCTGCCAACCACGTAAAAAAATGCAAAAATTTCTATTCTTGAAAAGCTTTGGCAAAAAAGAAAGACAATTTTTAATAGATTTTTATAAACTTAATATATAACCAAGTTACTTTGAAACTATGAGTGAAAAGATCTTTTTCATAGATGGAAAATTATCTAAACTGTATGAAACAAAGAAGAGAAGTAAGCAAGAACTTGTCTTGATATATATTCCTCAAATATCTTCCACACTTGGATATTGAATCTGGTTTTATTTAAGATTTTTATAAGTATTATGAAAGAGCCCCCCACAAAACCTATTCATCTGTAGAAAGTGCATTTCTAGATATTTAAATGCAAACCAATGTAAAGAAATGATAGATTTTGATCAAATGAGTGATTTCCCTAGCGATGCTCTGCCCTTTCACATGTCAGTGTGTTTCTAGCCAGCTAAATTGCTATAAAATAAGATTGAAATATGTCAAAGTATATATATTTTAATAATTTATTAAATATCATTATTTTCACAAGAATTATTAAATAATATTTATCAACTGTTTATTATGTGCAACATGCTATTCTACATTATATTAAGATAATACCAAAAAAATTGAGACCGTCTTTAACCTGAAGAAGTATGTGATCTAAGGAGGTAATATCACTAGTAGAGAGAGGACCGTCATATTACAAGGAGTTTTAAAACTGTAATCAGGACATTTAAGACTTCAGAGACAATTCCTCAGGGGCTACTGGAAGAAGTAGGAAGGTGTAAAGGAAAGGAGAGGATGCTATAAGGACCCTACCCACACTTCCACCCAAATGATCAGGTAGTTACATGAAAATGAATGGAATACTTCGAAGGTTGATTTGAAAGTAGAAGGCAGATTTGAAATACTATAGTTGGGTTTTTTGAACCCCCAAAATATATTAGTAAAGTATAGTGAGACTACTGGTGCTACTGCCGCTGCTACTATGGCTGCTAATAGCAACAATAATAGTAATAATAATTTTAATAAAAATGAGTAAATGCCTACATAGTCCTTACTATATTAGAACAGGAAACTTACTAGGAGCTTCTTGAATGTCAGGGTTAGTGGGTTTGTGTTTAAGTCAATAAAATTGGCCAGCTGTTAGGCCATTTTGAACAGAGAACTACGAAGTTCACTTAGGAAAAGACTAATCTGTAAGATTTGAGTAACATAAATTAACATTGAGGGAAAGCAGGAGAGGGACAAGTCAGGCATTACTTACAGTGAATAATCATCTGTCTTACAGAGATGGTGGACAGTCACAATAAAACAGATGTAATATATGTGAGAAACGTGGGAATTAATATCTGTAGTATCTGACAGTAAATTAGATGTGGGAATAAGAAAGCAAAGGCAGGAATCTTTGGTTACTCTGAATTTTCCTGCCTGAGATGTGGGAAAATGGAGTCAGGGTAGAGCAGACTGTAGAGGGAACGTAACACTTTACAGTCACTTTTGAAAACTAAAGCTTTAGTAATGCTTAAAGCCATAGCAGCAGATGGTTCTGTGAGGGAGATAATGTAGACAGGAAAACAAGGGAAGATCAAAATAACCAATTTGCCCAGCTTCAGGGTCTAAGAGAGAAACAAAGGCCAAGTGTTACAGAGAGCACATGAATGTTTGGAGTTGAGGTGAGATTGTTTTTGACTTTTGAAAGAGCAAATTCATTTGCCGGAGGGAGAAGTCATTAAAAGGCAGTAGAAATAATGATATGTGTTTCTCAAATATTCAGAACTGTCTGTAGGCTACAGAACATTTTAGGACTTCATCATGTGGACTTAAAAATATACCTCTACATTAATTTACACTCAGTTTCAAGCATTACACAAGCATGACTGCTTTAAATTTCCTAAAACTGTCTGTCAATAGCCTATCTGTGTAATACCTTTCCTTATTAACATCTTGTCACATCTTTATAAAGCTCACACACACACACACGTACACAAAAAAAACTGTCTCTGGTTCATCATCTTTTTTTTCTCCCTTGTAACTGACATTTAATTGTTCAATTAATAAGTGACTAGATCGGTTGTCATCATTTTAATCATAAATACATCAATAAGCATGTTTAATGGATATGATATTTTTAATCTTAACCAACCAAATTAAAATTAGCCCCTCAGTATTAAAATATTTTTGTGCTGTGATATTTTTAAATCAGGATTTCAATGAGGTCTGTTTTGCAATTTCTTGCCATATCTCTCAAATCTATTTTCATGGTAATTATTATTTTTGCAATTGCATCATTTGTTCTGGAAATTTTCAACATTCTGCATTTGGCTGGATGTGTCCCCCTGGTGTCATTTAACATGTTTTTCCATCTCCTATATTTCCTGCACACTGGTAGTTAGCTCTTAATGTTGATTATATTTAAATCTTCTTTTTTCTTTTTCTTTTTTTGGCAAGACTATGTCAAAGGTATTGTTGTGCACTTCCAATTACATTTCCGTCAGGAAGACTATAATATCTGTCTGAATCACTTGAACTCACTTTTCGAGGTCCAGTCCTCGTTTTCCCATAGTAGGTGGTACATTCCGGAGTTCTCTCACCACTCCTCTGAACACACATGGCTCCTTACCAGTGACTCATTTTGCCAATTAAAACTATTTGTATGTGCATATTCTGCTGTCTTGATTATAAGTTTTTCCATCGTTGTGACCATGCATTCACCATCTTGGTATCTTCTGTGTCTAATATTGGGTATTACATACCACAAGGCTTGATTGGGATAAAAATTTGGGCTGTATCCATATAATGCTTAACACTATTATGTATTCCAAAGGATGCTAGCAATTGCATATGAATTACATTAAATATGCTTATATGATTTGTTTACTCTTCACCACCTAACTTTCCAACATTATTTCAGGCTATACATTCTTGCCCAGGAGGCTCCAGTCACACTAGTCTCCTCTTAGGCTCTAGAGCTTTGTAATAGTCTTCCTATTGTTGCTGTAACAAAATATCATGATTTAATGGCTTAAAATGGTACACAGTTATTGTCTCATATTTTCATGGGCAGGAGTCCAGGTATGGTTTATCCAGGTCCTCTGCTCTGGTCTCACAGGCTGAAATCAAGGTGATCACTAGGGTTGTGATCCTCATCTGAGGCCAATGATCCTTTCCCAAGCTCATTGATGATAGGCAGATTCATTCCCCAGTGATTGTAGGACCAGGTTCCCTGTTTCCTGGCTTGCTGTGGACTAAAGCTTGCTGTCAGCTTCCAGAGGTCCCCCCTCTTCCCCCGGCAGTTAGAACTCACTCTTGTGCTTTCTTCCTCAAGGCCAGCAAGCTCATCCCTCTGACTTCTGCCACCAGCCAGAGAAAACCTTCAGCTTTTCAAGGGCTCGCCTAGATTATTTTTGTGTTTTAAGATTAAATCACCTGGAACTTCCATTTCATCTGAAAAAATCCCAATCCTAGCAGTTGCCAGATTAGTGTTCACTTGGATAAATAGGGCACGGGGAATTTGGCTCTGGGCCATCTTCTGATTCCTGCCACCACAAGTTTATCAAGCAAAACCTTTCCTTCGAATCTCTTCTGCCTATTTGTCCCATCTCCTTGAGTGCCCACCCAAGCTCTTTTCACATTTGGTTCTTTCTCTTCCTTCAGTCCCAGCATGAACATCACTTCTTCAGAGAGGTCTTCCTTGATTACCTTATCTGAGTAAGTACCCAACCTGAAACTTTATTTTCCCATCACAACATTCTTTCTTTCCTTCGTAATGGTAATCACAATCTTGTTTATTTCACTGATGCATCTGTCCACTTGTTTATTGTCCCTCTCTCCCACTGGAACATAGAACCTGTGAGACAGGAAAACATGTATTCCTCATTAAAACTCCGAAACCTAGCTGAGTACATGGCATCTAATGGGTGCTTGTGAATTATCTTTCATTGAATGAATAAAGTCTCTGACTATGTAAATAAATATGTAACACAAAATGAATGCTCTGAAAAATAATTGCTGCTTACAATGTAAAACACTTAAATAAATGGAATTGTGAAGTCCTTGAAATTGAATTTCTGCTTCTCTTATCTCAAAAGTATCTGTATAGCATGGGGAACTATATTCAATATCTTGCAGTAACCTATAATGAAAAAGAATATGAAAATGAATATAGGTCTATATATATATATGACTTAAACATTATGCTGTACTCCAGAAATGGATACATTGTAACTGACTATACTTCAATTTAAAAAAAAACTTTAACTATAAAAGCAAACCTACAACTTCATAGAAGAAAAATTGCAAGGTGAAAAAAAGAGAAAAGTACTAAGTTGTATTATGAGTTCTTGATAAACGGCCAGATGAATCTCTTCTGGTCACAAACATACACACTTCTGGGGCTTTCTTTTGCTTGGAAAAGATGATGCATTAAAACAGTGCAATGGTTACGAGTGGGAAATTAGGGAAGGAAGCCATATTTTTTAAAGCTGGTGACACTGTTGTTTCCATTTTCAATCAGAGGGTGGGATTTTCACACTCTCGTAATCTTGTTCTTTAAAAATGCTTTTAGCATTTTGCATTTAGCAGAGTAGAATGTTGGAACCAAGCACTCCTCTGTGCTTTTTTCGGTCTTCTAACCAAAGAATTGGACAAATTAAAGGTCCAGCTTTTGGTGGTGTACTATTGACTGTTCATTTGTCTCCTCCCTTTCAGAGAAATATGCTTAAATGATTTACTACACTTCACAATGAACGCTGAAGCTTATTTTGCTTTCTGCAATTTCACAATTATTTAACAAATCATATCTTCAGTATAATTCAAAGGCTCATGAATAAAAGACGTGTCTTTCTGGCTCTTTTACTCCTTGTTCTTCATCATCAGGTCCCGGAAGCTTACAAGTCTTTTCTATAGTCCTTCCTTCTATCAGGATATTTGAAAGGGCCATTGTATTGTACCCCAACCCACCCACACTGCTCCGGTTTCCTGTGTGGCTCTGGCAGCCCTGTTTCCTTCTCAGACAACTTCTTCCATGCCCCCGGCAGTGGGAGGCCTGGTATCTTAGGGGTCTGGCTTGTGCCTCCCTCAACCATCTGAATTAATAAACTGCATTACTTGTAATGAGAAGTCTACCCTAAGAGTTTTTCCCTCTTTGTCTTATTCATCTCTGCTACCACCAAAATTTCAAACCTAGCTCTTCTTTCTCCTTAATTTTTTAATATTACTTTCCCCAACTCCTTGTCCTTTACCTGGAATGAGGGGTATACATTTACTATTTGATGTAGATAATTTTCTCCACGTTTCTTACTAGCTTGGATTCCCTTCCTCCAGTGGAATGGAGTAACCAGGTGCTCAGAGGAGTAAAAGTGATCACTGTGTTGTACACCTGAAACTAATATAATATTGTAAGTCAATTATAATTCAGTTAAAAAATAAATAAAAGTGATTATAGTGAGCAGGGAAGTATGGAAACTAAAGGCTGAAATTTTGCAAATGTAGTGTTTTTTTTTTACAAATTCACAGTTCTCTTTCAAGATGGGAAGTTTCATCATTTTAATTAAGAAGAAATATACACATATCAGATGTAACATGCACATTTTAAATTATGTGCTAATAATTGTGATAAAATTAACATGATATATTGCTGATTGGGTATTTAAAAGAAAACATATAAGAAAAACCATATGCTATTAGAAGAGTTTCTGATCATTCAATCATAATGAGTATGATTGAAGATAAAATGAGAACAGTCATCCCTAGTGATGAGGATAATTTATAGTTTAAATCTACAGATTTCAGAAAAATTAACTGCAAAACCTAACACTTTTGTAGGTTCCTTAACTCCCAGAATCCATAAAGGTAATTTAAATTTTGATGAAGAACTTTTGCACTGTACAAAGTGCCAAAATAATGACTTAATATTCCACATTGCCTTTATCTGTTGCTTTAGTCATCTTACAAAATGTTAAGAATCTTTATATTCCCGGGCTTGGGCTACATCCACGATCTGATGTATGGGCCAGGACAAATAGAATTAACACATAGATGCTGGGTCATTCAAAGTAAAATGAAAAATTCTGGAGTGGAGAAGGAGAATCTTCTAAACTATTTAACAACATTTAGAATTTACTTAATCTGTAGTAAATTATCAATGTATAGGTTAGGTCTGTACAAAGTCCTAAGTATTTTATAAGTGGATTACAACTATACATTGCTTTATCAACACAATAATTCCATGAACTAATTTTCATAATTATCACCATTTTTCAAAGAATGAAACTGAGGATGGAGGAATTAAATAATTTGCCCAGTGTTACTAATCCAGAAAGCAGTAATCCCAGAAATTGAACATAGAGAATTTGACTCCAAAGCCCCAAATCAACTGTGATGTTCTGCACACTGTCTCTAGGTTATGTCTTCCTCCTCCAACATGTGCGTGCACATGCGCGCACACACACACACACTTGTTCTCAAAAATATGTTTGCCACTATACATGCTGCTATATTACACATTTGTATTTTTATCTTCCCAGTAATACCATGAAAGAAGTATCATTTTTTTCCATTTTATAATTGTGAAAGTAAAATTTGGAAAGATGAATTAATTTGTCTAGATCACAGAATAGAGAGCCATGAAATAAACCCATGCATAATAACAGTCAGTTAATTTATGACAACGTAGCCAAGAACATATAATGGGGAGAGATAGTCTCCTCAATAAATGGTATTGGGAAAACTGGACAGTCACATGCAAAAGAATGAAACTGGACCTATCTTACAACATGCACAAAAATTAACTCAGAATGTGTTATAGCCTTGAATATAAGACCTGAAACCATAAAACCATTGTTTCCTCCTCTGTGTATAGTAAAAATTCACCATGTGCCTCCCTTTAAAAGGATACATTTGATTGCATTTAGGGTGTCCACATAGATAATTCAGAGTAATTCCTCATTGCAAAATCCTTAATTTAATCATATATGCCAAGACTCTTTTTTGCCACATACAGTAAGTAACATTTACAGGATCCAAGAATTAGGAAATGGATATAGTTTTTCAGCCATCACATACTCCAGTTCAAGCTTAGTAATATTTTCACCATAATTACCATGTTTTTTTGAACTGCAGGAAAAGAGCAAGTTTACTTCTTTGCAAGACTAATCCTAGTATCTGTAATAGTGATCTCACGTCCTCTGGTTTCACCCCAAGACCTTGTCCCATCAAGTATCCCCTTGTTCTTTTGTATCAATCTCTTCTCCCACATAGGCTCCTTCCTTCAAGCGTAGTATCATGTGTAAATCTCCCCTGCCTCATTTTCCAAATATATATATGATGGATTAAATAGGGGTGTGAATTCTTTTGCAAATCTCCCATTCCCAACACACACACACACACATACACCTTTAATCTGAGTGGGCTCTATGACTGCTTTCACCAGGGAAGAATGATGAAATGGCACTGTGCCAGTGTCCAGGTTCAGGGCTTAACACACTTAACAAACAGCTTCCATGTCTGCCTCTGGAAATTTTCTTTCCAGGAATCCTCATGCACCTTGTAAGAAGTCTGACTATCTCGACAACCATGCTTGGAGTCCATGCTGTGTTACTCTGGTTAGTTGTCCAACCTGAGCCTATCATTCCTGTGATCTTTGAGAAAGTATCAGATACATGAGTGAAGCTGCTCTGGCCCCTCCAGACTAGCCCATCCACCAGCTGGGTACTATTGAGCGGCCTCAATCAATATCACATGAAGCAAAAGATTTGGCTAGATGATTCCAGCTTGAATTTCCAACCCACAAAATCATGAGATGAAATAAAATTCTTATTGTTTCAAGCCTCTAATTTTGGAGGTAATTTGTTGTGCAACAAAAAACAGAATTTGGAATCTGGAAATATCACTGTCTTTTGGACCAGGTGGTAAACAAACTTGGATAGGCCTAGAGGAGAGTCTTAATAAGAATCTGGAAACATCTCAATGACATTATTGGTGAAGGCTGGGAGGGCAGGGAGGAATTTTTAGTTGATGGTCAGAGAAAATGATATCCTCATGATGTGTAGCAGAAAATTTGGCAATAATGTAGAAAATAAAAAGGGTATCTAATTAATTTATGGATCTGACTGGAGATTTCCAAGCAAAAGGTAGAAGTTGCCAATTCATATCTCTTAGCTCCTCTGAGAAAATACAAAAGGCAGACATGAACTAAAGAAGGACCTACTCAGCTTTTGAGCATAGTATACCAGAAATATAAAGAAATAAAGTCTTTCTGAGTTGGAAAACCAATCTGTTTCTTATTCATATTTCAGCAAAAACAAAAATTCAAAGTTTAAAAAAAAAAAGGCTTCAGGATAAACACAAATCCAGCATGGAGCTGAAAGTTTTTTCGTTACGACCTCAGAAAGATATGTGTCAGTGCAACATTTACCCTTTCAGCTAGTCAAAAGCTGAAGGAATTCTCTTCTAAACAGAATCCTAAAGACATTGTCTCATAGATGTCTATACAGAATCCCTCATAAGATTGAAAGGGTCTATCTGAGTGACCTAATAATATTCATTGAAAACCTGTAGCATTTTTAAGAGAACTCTATCATGAGAAGCAGCAATAGCTTGGACTTAAAGGGACAGAGAACGTACAAAAAGAAAAGAGATATAATAGCCCCCTCGTCTTCCAAACAGGCATAGAAGGCCGTGTGGTTACAAACATGTGCCAAGAAGGATAATTCAACAGACAAAACCAACAGGCTGTGGGATAGAACAAAGAGCTACAGAAAACATTCCCAGGAAGCAGGACCCAGACCTAATCAAGGAACTGGTGACGTCTCCCAGGCTGAATTTCAGAGTTTCTACGAAACAGTGCTGCTATATCCCTGGGTTTGTGTGTGTGTGTGTGTGTTTTCCCTTTGTAAATAGGAATGTCTCTTGTCTTGGTCTTATCATTATGTAGTAGGTTTTTTTTTGTTTTTTTTTTTTTTGGAGAAGAGGGGAGAAGGAGTGTAGAAAACTTACCAAGTTAGTTTGCACAGTTTTAGTGTTAGAGGAACCAGACTTAGGAAATGATACCTATGGAGCATCATAACACCTGGATTTAACTTAGGTGGTGAGATCTAGAACTCAGAGCTAATGCTGTATTGGAACGAAACATTAAAGATCTTGGGGTGGGATGAATGTATTTTTTAGCAGAAGGAAGCCAGAATATAAGTAACATAGAGAGAGAACTATGGTGAATTAAAGATGGCCCATAATGTTTTGAAATGTCTCCTGTCAAGAGCTGAGGACTGATTCCCCTTCCTTTAGCTGGAAGGATTGTCTGAGTACTTGGACCAACAGAATGAGACAGAAGTGAGACTGTGCTAGATTTTTGCCTCAGTCCTTAAGACACTGACAGCATATCCTTTGATATCTTTCCTAACCTTTGCAAGACTTGCTTTTAGATCCCATGCTGTGAGACGCTGAAGCCACACGGGAACACCACACAAAGGCACCTGAGTAGACAGCCCTGAGTTCCCAAATAGCAATCAGAATGAACTCCAGCTCTGTGAGTGAGTCATCTTGGATATTCAGCCCAGCTGAGCCTTCGGATGACTTCTTCCCCAGTCACTAATTCACGCTGATTGAGAGACTCCAACCATTCATTTGGTCCTCGTCAAAACTCAGTACTACGAAAAATAATTACAAATTCTAGTTTTAAGCCACATTGTTATGTGATATATAACACAGAAAAAGACAAATGAGAAAATGAACTGTCTTATTTTGTTTCTGTCCAACAATTTCCACAGTCTCTCCAAAATTATGTGTCATTCTTGCTAGAAGTAGTTATGTGGCCATGAGCTATGTTTTGCAGACCATCTTGGATTCAGGCATGACCATGAGATAATTTCAAGCATCTGAATGTGGGCAGAAAAAGATTATCTATCTAATTCATGATGCCTCTGCTCTAAATTTTAATTTTTGCTTAGAATAGTTCAATATTATTTCTTTCCCACAAAAACATTCATTTTTAAAAGGATCAGTTGAAACATCACCCCCTTCTAGAAGACCCATTCTCCCACACATGCAGGCTCTTATCACCTCTTCTACCTCATTTGAATCAGTACTTCTTCCTCTATGTCCCATCACATTTTAGAATCATTATCTTTATTTACCTCATTATAAATGGTTGAATAAATATCCCCATCCATTACTATTTCAGTCCGTTTAGGCTACTGTAACGAAGTACCACAGACTGGGGGGCTTATAGACAACAGAAATTCATTTCTCGCAGTTCTGGAGGCCGGAAGCCCAGGGTAGGTGCTGGTGTGCTCAGATGAAAGCCCCGGCCCGTAGACTCACATACGGAAGGGGCTAGGGAGCTCTGTGGGATCACTTCTAGAAGAGCGCTAATCCCTCTCAAAGGCGCCCAAGATGATTCACGCATAGAGCTGGAGTAAATTCTGATTGCTATTTGGGAACTCAGGGCTGTCTACTAATACCATTGCCTTTGGAGGTTAGGATTTCAGCATAAATTTGGAGGGGACACAAACATCCAGATCTTGACATCAAGGAACTTAATTTCTAGCACTTAACCCAATGCCAGATATATACTAAATATTTTATGTTGAGTAGAAAATGTATATGTTAATTAGCTACACTCTTCATTTAAATTTCTTAGAATTTATTAAGTTAACATGTAAAAAGCCAAATTTTCAATTCTATATTTTATCTTTTTTGCCCAAATTACTAAAACCTTTAAAGGAAAACTTTGGTGTTTCCTTCTGTAAAGTGAGGTCTTAAACAAATTTATACAACATTGCTTTGGATAGATACAGTGGGGAAAAAAAAGGTTTTGAAAGATTGACCTGAAAATAAATTCACTTTAATTTATCCCCTTCCAAGAGAAATTTTACCAAAGTTTCAAAACATTTAAAATTGTAACAAGAAAGTTGATAAATTACTATATTTGAATCCACCATGCTGCTATCAGTTTAGGATTTTTTTAAAACTTAAAGTTTTAACACTAACTGTTAGCAAAAAACTCCATTTTATTATTACAACTCTGGCTGAACAAACTTCACTTCTTTTTTTTTTTTTTTTTTTTGGAGATTTCTTCTTTTTTTTTTTACATTTTTTATTGATTCATAATCATTTTACAGTGTTGTGTCAAATTCCAGTGTTCAGCACAATTTTTCAGTCATTCATGGACATATACACACTCATTGCCACACTTTTTCCTCTGTGATTTATCATAACATTTTGTGTATATTTCCCTGTGCTATACAGTGTAATCTTGTTTATCTGTTCTACAATTTTGAAATCCCAGTCTATCCCTTCCCACCCTCTACCCCCCCCACCCCGGTAACCACAAGTCTGTATTCTCTGTCCATGAGTCAAACTTCACTTCTTTAGAGCTAATTAGGTCTTCTCTTTCCTATACTTTGAGAATGTCAATATAATTTTAGATAGAAAACAGAGAATGACAGTTCCAAGCTAGAAGTAAATTATGTATTTTATATTCATCATAGAGTAATATTCATCAGCATGTGTACTTGAAATTTCTATAAAAGAAAACATACACTAATTTGAAATGTTGTTCCTTCCTTAAAGTCATCCGTGAGTGTGTATATATATATATATGGAGAAAACTCAATATTGCTAGGATAATAACTATGCAGCAGAACTATACCTCGAAACGTGGACACAGATTATCTTTATTTTTAAGAGAAGTAGACTGCTACAATTTTAGGTCTTTCTATTTGAATGATTATCCTGTATCATATCAAGTCAACCATTGGGACCAAAGCAAGGAAGGAAGATCTTGTCAGCACTGTAAACTTGAGGTTGGATGAGAGAAAAAAGTCTCAAAACACTCTTTGTATTTTCTCTTTCCAAAGTTTTAAAAGTTTATTTACATTCCAACATTTTTATATTTGAGTAAAACAGTATTACACTCTGATCTGTTAAGTATAAAATATTACTCTTTGACTAACAACAAAGCAAGGTTTTCTTAAACAGATAATATTAAAAGAAGCATGTAGAATTGCCAAAGATGACATGTATGTGAATATAGACTTAATAATTTTTCCACTAGGATGTGGACGATGCTTTGGCACATGAAGTGATTAAATAGTAATGTGCTGAGAGATAAAGTTCATACTTTTATACTTCTAAGTGTACTTCTGACACTTTTGGTAGATATAATTAACTCTGCTTTGAAATTCTTTCTTATGTGAGTCTAGTTTGGTATTTTATATGTATATAGAGCTAATGACTCTAAATTCATTTCCTTGTACTTTATCTTATGAAGCATATATATTTTTTCTTTTTTTCTCATCTTAATATGCTCTTAATGTTTAATTCTACCTGAAATATTTTTATAGATGTCTTGTGTATACATATACATTCATTTATTTGAGAGTAAAGGCATAATACTTCTCATATGGAATATAAAATGTGTATGTGTATATACATATATATATATATATATATACACACATACAAATAAAATAGATGCAGCCAAAAAATTTCCCAGGTGTTTGTACCAATTTACATTTGCAGTGACAATGGTGACAAAATTTGGTTATAGCCAATCTTTTAAATTTTAGATATTCTTCTAGGTATGTAAGAGTATCTTACTTTTGGTCTTAGTGGCATTTCCCCAATTATTAATGAAGTCAAACATCTTTTTCTATGTTAATCGTTTAAGTGGATAATTTTAGTGAAGTGCTTATTCAAGTCCCAACTCCCATTAATTACTGGACTTTTTTCTCATTGATTTGTAGATTATATGAGGGTTTTTTTTTTGTTGTTGTTATATGTGTTGCAATTTTTTATTCCATTTTTATTTTTTAATGCTATCTTTTGAGTTATAGAATCCCTTATCTTTAATGTAATCCATTTTATAAGTCTTCTCTTTAATATTAGTGCATTTTATATTTGGTTTAAGAAATCCTTCTCAGAGTTTATAAAAACATTCCCCTTTGTTAATTTTTAGAAGCTAATTGCTATGCTATCTGCATTTTGAGTACAGTGTGAAGGATGTGACTAAATTTTATTTATTTTTTATAGTTATACCTTTCATTCTGGAGTATTAAGGAAAAGATAATCCTTCTCACTATTTTTCAGTACCACTTTTGTCAAAGTTCAACTATCCAACTATGAATGGGCCAGTTTCTGGACTCTTTATTTTGATCCATTGTTCTATTAATCTATCACCATGCAGTGCTGCCCTGTTACAATTCATGTAGACTAGCAAAGAGGTGTGATACTCAGTAGAGTAAGTGCTCCCATTCTGTAGATCTTAAAAACTGTCTTCTCTAATTTTGACTTTGAATTTCTATATGCAATTTAGAATTTGTGAATTCATGTAAGACCTTGCAGAAATTTTAGGAAAATTGCATAGAATCTACACAAAAATTTCTAAAGAACTGATGTGTTTAAAATAGTGTCTTTATGTTCCATGAATGTGATATTTTTTTCCCTTTATTTTTATTTTGAAATTTTTTCTCAATAATATTTAACAAAATTTTATGTTGATATGTTGTACATCTATTATAACATCATTTCCAGTTATTTTGTTTGTGGTGCTCCTATATAGATTACCATCTTTAAAATTTTATTTTCAAATATTGTTTGTAAGGATAGTTATAAGGAAATAAAGAAGAAAATAAAATTGCTTTTTTTGTATTTTGACTTTTTATGCAGGAAGTGTTAAGCGTATTTATCTATACTAGTATTTTATCTGTAGACCTTCTAGATTTATGTGTGCCCAATCATATTATCTATAAATAATGGCAATATTATTTCTTCTTTAACCAGTCCTTAAAACGTTTTCTTTCTAAGTCTTACATTTTTGCACTGACTAGTAATTCCTGTATAATGTTGAATAAAATATATAATAGAGTATATTCTTACCTTATCCCCATTCTTTATAAGAAAAATGTCAATATATTACATTTAAGTATGACTTTTAATCTAGTTTTTCTTTATAATATTAGCAGAGTTCCCTTTTCTTTTTAGTTTTACCAAAAGCTTTATTTATCTAATTATTTAATAATGAATGTATGTTGAATTTGATCAAATGCTTCCCTAGCATCTACTGGGAAAATTCCATGACTTTTTTCCTTTAATTATTAATGTAATGATTTACCCAAACATCTATATGTTAAATCATTTCTCTACCCCTAGAACATACCCAAATTTGGATGACAGATTTTCCAGTTACATTTGGTGAAAATTTTAGTATAAATTATCTAACCCCTATGAACCAGAAGTGAAATTTCTACATTATTAGTTTTGTTTGTTTTATATCTATATTTGAAAATACCCCTTCAAGACATTTACTATAGATGAATACATTAAATTCTAATGTTAGCCCATAATGAAAGAAAAAAAGAATGAATGAATAGTTGGAAATAATTATTAAAACAAGGATTAAATGTTCCATAATTTTAAGATAGAATTACAGGTTGTTGATGTGTTGATGTTTTGCATATTTTTAGAACTCAGTAGCCACATAATTTTCTTTAGATAAGGACTTGAGTGATGTCCAGAACCAAAGTTTTAAGTTCAATGTCTTATAGATCATTCTAATAATTACTGTTTTTTCTTTATGTTTCAAGATTTAATTTTTAGATCCTACAGAATGATACTTAAAAATGAATTTTATCGTCTTTATGTAAAATTTATGGGACATTTTGCTGATGTTTCAATTCCTTCCCTGTTCTAGGTTATAAACTTCCAGCCAAGTATTTAGATTCATATTTTTGAAAAATACACACATTCCCTTTACTAAAATACACTGATAAGGTGATAATATGCCTGATATGCTCTCTTTATGCATTTTATGGCAGGAGGAAAAACAAAACTGAAGGAAATCTGGAACATATCAATCCTTCAGTAGCTTCAATATAATCTATGATGCCAAAGGTGCATTTCTCCTCAAATTTCAAAATAATTAATGCTAAGAATCTTTTCATTCCATTGCAGACAGAAAAGAAGAGACAATCCTTAGGGAAAGCAAACTTAATAATATCTAATATCAGGTGAAAATCTTTCAAAAAGGAATATTAATTATATTGCTGTCTTTTCTGAACACATGAATTTGATTACAGTTGCTATTTCATGTTCCATTCATGTACTTGTATTAGCAATAAT
Organism: Vicugna pacos; assembly: GCF_048564905.1. Classification (NCBI taxonomy): domain Eukaryota; kingdom Metazoa; phylum Chordata; class Mammalia; order Artiodactyla; family Camelidae; genus Vicugna; species Vicugna pacos. The sequence goes on from NC_132988.1 coordinate 32,549,124, forward strand.
GAAAAGATTCTTTTAAATTATGCCTTTATAAGGACAGCAGATAGAATCAGAATGACAAAATACTCTTTCTGGAATGATAATTAAATTTAATTTTCTACAGAATTCAAGTCTACAGAGTATTTTCTCTGTCTCCATTTACTCCTAATTCTCCTCTTTTCTTAGTCATATTTTGTTGAAACTTTTAGTTAGGATAGTCTCGTCCCATATAGATCAGAAATATTTATTTCTTGTGCTAAGATTTCAATACTAATTGCATCTCATTACACCTTTGTATTCAAAAGGCCAGACATATGTTGATTATTATCTCGAAATATCATTCCTTATTATTCATTTCTTTTTTCGCTGACGATTTTCTGAGCCTGTTAAGAGTGTTGGAAAGGGGCCTAATATAATATTTCTTCCAATTGGAAGAACAGTTTCCAGGCTGAGCCAGACCCTAGAGGGAAGAATCATTTGTTCCTTCCATAACACACTTAAACTCTCTTTCTGCTGATGAAGATAATGAGGCCTATGGACAATGACTTGAATGATAGCTTAAGAAGCAAGAGGATCATAATACAATGAAATCAACGCTGGAATTATACATCATGTACTGGATACCAACTGATACGAAAGAAAAGGATATTTCCCTGATGTCCTATAATTATTTTTAAGAAATGGGGTTTAAGTAGAAAGATGGTACATTCATATGTAGATAATTTCTACCATCTTTGGTTTCAAATAAAAAGGTTAATATGCATACAGTTGTTGCTTTGGAAATGTCTCAACTTACATCTTGCTAGAACTGTGTAGAACTGTGGAACAGTGCCCAGAACCTCAAGCAAAACAAAACAAAACAAAAATAGAAGAAAACAAAAATAAAAAACAAAAAAACTAATTTAATCATAAAAACAGTTGTTAAATATTGATATTATTTCAGAGTTTAAGAGTTGTTTGACAGATATCCCAGAAATCTTCCCCCCCAAATCAAGTTTCATAAAATTTAAAAATATAAAGTGAACTTAGGATGTTTATTTATCTCCTAAGCAAACTGTTAAAGTTTAGTATTTTTAATTATAAGTGGATAAACCTTTACCCACTTGAAAGTTTCAGCTGAAAATTGTCAGGTTTTATCCAACTTAAAATCCAAGTGTTCTTTATTATATACTGAGAAATAATATAGTTTGAAACAGTTATTCCCCACAGTATAATGTTGAATCAGCAGGCCTTGATTACTTACTCAGTAGGATGCCTTTGAATTGGTTAAATCAAATAACTGTCATGTTGGACAATTCATGAAAGACTAATGAAGTGGATTGAAACTGGAAAAAAGCCAAAATAGACTTTTGAAAGGGAAAATGATGACCATGAAAATTATATATCATTCAGTTTAGGTGTAAACATCCATCTGTCCCTATTATGTTATAATAGTTTATTATTCAAATGCTTAATTTAAGGGAAGATTCTCAACTGATAAGCAGTTGGTTTAGATTCTAATAAACACCAAAGAAAAAAGATAAACATTTTAGTTTTGTAGAAACCATCTGTGTTTGATTAAACTGAAAAACTGGAGTGAAGAAACATTAGAATAAACTTCTGTTAAATTTTTCCATTCATAATCAAGAAATCACCGGGATCCCAAACAAAGGTGCATTTTGCATTTAATTACTTGCCACTGTCACTAAACGTTAATTAAAAGTAAAATTTCAAAATATTTTGAACACTATAAAATTTTTACACACACATAATATTAAGGGAAAGAAATTTATATGAAATATTTACACTACTCAAAAGGGAGAATACTTTACTTAATGACAGGGAAATCACTTCTGGATTAAATTAGTGCACTTAATAATTTAATTTAGTTTCTTAAAATGAGATTTATAGCTTTGATTCATTTGAATACTCCATATAACTTTAATTATTTTATTTTTAGTGTTTTATTTATCTTTCACTTTTTAAATTTACATTGAATTAGTGAAAATTTCTGAGTGACCGATGTGGTTTTGTTGTTGTTAGGCTTTTGATTATATGCCTTTAATTAAGAAAACATTGATCTTTCTAATCCCTTCTAGTTAGATATGACTCAGCGTTTCTGTAGAGAGGGAAAAGTTAAAGATGCTTAATGTTTTAAGCTCAGAGTTACTGAAATTTAAAAAGTAAAGAAAAAAATCTTGAATTTTTGTTAATTCTTCTATTATAATATTTCTCAAATTTTTCACTTTTAAATACTTTTGTTATCCCCGACTCAATACCATTCCACTAAATAGTTGAGCAGTTACTATAAATTCTTAATAGGCTCTTTGTTCCTTTAGTGTCCCTCTTTTCCAATACAAATTACATAGTCTTAGAAGAACAAACCTTAAAAAATTATAATAACTTTCTATTATCTAGCAGATCAAGAGCATAGCTTTTAGTTATTTTAATTGACTATTCCTCCAATTAGTTTATTTTATGTTATGAAATTTATTTTGAATTTTTGTCTGAACAGACTCTCTATTCTTAGACTTTATCTGGCCCTCATATATATGTTCCACAGTTTTAAGACTCTTGATACCAGTGGCCAAATTTTTCCTGAAGTATGGGAGCAAATAACATTCCCACCAGCAGTGGAGGTGTCTCCATACATCATTGCCCCAACTGCATACCTGTGTGTGTTTTTAATAAATACTATCCCCCAGTTATATATTCATATTATAGTTGTTTTCAGAAACTACTAAGTTTGCAAGATTTTTAATAATAAATTTAAAGAATAGATGTAAAATAATGATTAATATATTTAAAAGTTTTCTGTTTTACAACCACTAGGCTAAGTAGTTTCCACGTATTAATGCACTGACTATGCTCAATAACTCTGCTTTGTTATTCAATGAGATAAATTAGACCTAGGAATGTAAATAATATGTCCAAACTCACAAAACTAGAGAGTAATATAGGTGCACTTCAACCCTATGCTTTTCAAAGCAGATGTCACTTTTGAGAATATAAAATAGGATTATGTAAGTAACTGAAATAGCCTCATCTTGGCATGCATGAAATGTTCCAACAACAGCATCTTAAAAATTACAAATTCTGAACCACTTCTGTACAGAAGCATAGTTTGTTAATGTTTATATTTGTCACCTCCCAGCAAAAGACTTGGGGCATATACGTATTCAATAAATGTTGGCTTAATTAAATTATTTCCTGTTGTATGTACAGAGAAATACATGCATACATACTTGAAAATTTTTTTCTATTTTCTACCTCCCAAACTGAAAAATAGGATATTTATTTTAATGAGTTATGATTATATCAGCAATTGTCTGGTGTTAGTCTAGGAAGTTGGATCCATTGTTAATAACTTGTTCATTATTTAACAAATGCTCCTTGGACATCTAGAATATGCCAGACACTGTTTTAGATGCTGGGGAGACAGCAGTTATAAAACAAAGAAAATCTTTGACCTGATGGAATATAGATTCTAACACAGAAGACAGACAATAAACAACAGAAATAAGCAAAATGCACATTGTAATAAATAATGATAATGATAAATGCTAAGAAGGAAACCAGAGAAGGGAGAGAGCAGAGTGTGTGTGTGTGTGTATGTGTGTGTAGGTGTGTGTAGGTGTAGAGGTGTGGAACTTTAGATTGAGTTGCCAGGGAAGACTCCATGGAGATGATTCTGAGTAAGGACCTAAAGAGATCCAGTCACATGGTTTTCTTTGGACAGAATATTTTAAGCAGAGGAGAAAGAAATCCACAAGACTAAGGTGGTATGTGCCTAGGATATTCAAGAAACAGTGAGAACCCAGGGGGTGAAAGTAAAAGGAAGGGGAGACCGGGTACAGCAGAGCATGTGGGGCCTTAAGGTCCATCAACAGGAAAGATGTCAACTTCCATTCCTGATGAGCTGAGAAGCTGATGTAGAGTTTTGACTGTTACAATCTGATGGGTCTAAGCAGATTCTCCCTCTGTCTCTCTCTCTCTCTGCCTCTTCTACTGAGAAGATATTTAAGGGGGAAGGATGAAAGAAGGGAGAACCATTGAAATGTTATTTTAATGATGTAGGCAAAAACATAATGGCAGCCTGGATTCAGAAGGTAGCAGGAGAGTTGGCTAGAAGGGAATGACTTAAAGGTAGACTGATATGATTCATCAATGATGTGACGAAAGGTGTTGGAAAAAGAGAGTGGTCAAGGGTGATTTCAGGATATTTGAACTAAACAATTGAAAAAATGGAGTCCTCACTTCCTGAGACAAGAAAGATTGTTAATTAGGAGAAGAGGTCAGTGGGAGACATAGGAGGAGTTTGGTTTGAGGCATTGACGTTTAAAGTAGAAAAGTCAGCTAGAATCCAGTCGGTCCCCACGCCCTCCTCCAGTAATATGCTAGTTCAGGCCAACATCACCTCTCCATGGACTATTGCAATAATTCCTGACTAATGTTTTTCTTCTGACCTTGCCTCCTACAATCCATTCTATCAGCTCTTAATGGCAGTTAGTGTGAAAATTATGCAAAGTGAGTGAAATCATGTCAAAATCTTCCCAAAGTTTCTTAAAGCACCTACCATAAAAGCAGATTTTGCCATAGTCTCTCTTATTTGGTCCACAACATCCTCTCTGATCTCACCTCCACCTTTCTCTCTCTTCACCCTGGGCTGCGGACATTCTGAATCCCGCCTGTTCTTTTCCCGACCCTTCAAGAACACGTTCAGGCCTTTGTGTCTGCTATTTCCATTCCCTGCAATGTTCTTCACCATGTACCTCAAAGCTCACTTCCTTAATTTTTTCTCAGGTCTCTACTCACATGAAACTTTAGTAGAGGTGACTTCATTTTTTTCCCTAAAATACCAAGATCTTCCCTCCTTAATTACTCTAACACCTAATTTCTTTACTCTGATTTATTTTAAAGCATTCAATAACATACTTGAAAAGTATACCCGTAAAGAACTTGGAACTATGCTTGGCAAATAATGAGCACTCAGTAATTGTTGCTGATAAGGTTATTTTTATTGTTTGGTTGTTGTTATTTAAAGACTATCCATAATTCCATTTGTACAGCAGAGGTCTAATTCATTAAAAAGTAATGGAGATCCTCTCTCCAATTTGCTTCACAGTTAGATATTCTTTAACTGAACTACCTCCCTTCCCACCTGACATTGGCTATTTGTCACTACATAATGCAAATAAAATGGGACTGCACAAGTAAAAATATGGTTGAACAGAATAAAACACAACATCCAAGTATATTAAAAGTTTTTATGTCATATATATAAATGATTTGCAGATGCTAACTACTGTATATAAAATAGATAAGTAACAAGTTTTTTTCTATATAGAACAGGGAACTATATTCAGTACCTTATAGTAGCCTCTAATAAACAAATATGAAAAGGAATAAATGTATGTATATGTATGACTGAAACATTATGCTGTACACCAGAAATTGCCACAACATTGTAAACTGACTATATGACAATAAAAAAACCCTTAAACCAAAAAAAAAAGGAAACCTACATAAGCAAGAGTAAATTTGAACATTCTGAAAGCAGGCTTATATTTTATAGGCTGTATGAACACTAATACATGACTCTTTAACATATTTTTTAACTTAACTGTGACCCAAGCTTGTCTTCAAAATGATGTTCAACTTCTATGTTCTGTTTGATGTGAATAATCATTATATTTTAATGGTAAAATAAAATGGTAAAAATAATGAAAATCACTAAAATAAATAATGTAGAGGAATTATTTTTAAGGTTTATGTCTATAAATACCATTTGTAGATTTGCCAGTGAAAAATATTATGAGTATTCAAACTGCATGATTCAGGATGTCCAATGATTATATACAAAACTGATACAGAAATTTCTCACCTGATAAATAACATTGAATAAATCACCTAGGCACAAAAAGAAAGAAAAAAAAGAAAGAGAGAGAGAAAAAGGCTTATAGCTAAAGAATGGAAAAAGACACACCATGAAAATACTAAAAGAGACAGCAACAGGAAGAGACATGGATACAAATAAAAAAGATGTACAGGTAAAACTCATAACTAGAAATTAAGAGAAACATTTCATACTAAAAAAAGTTTCAACAGAAAGATATAAAAATTATAAATTTGTATGTAGCTAAAAATATGACTTAGAAACATACAAAGTCAAATCTGGCATAACTAAAAGGGAATGGACAACTTCACAGTAGCAGGAGATTCTGAGATACTTCTACCAGTAACTGATTGAAAAAGTAGAAAAATATAAATATTACAAACAGCACATTTGAACAAGATTGCAAAATTGAACTACTTAATATGTAAGGAACTGTGATCCTCCACAGAATAATATACACATTATTTTTTAGCACATGAACAAAACAATGACCATGTGCTAGATTGAAAGCTTGTTTCATTACATTTCAAAATCTAAATTATGCAGAAAATACAATCTGACAACAATATAATGAAGCAAGAAATCAACAGAAGAAGGTAATTACAAAATACTATATGTCCTTAAATAAAACAACATATTATTAAATAACTCAAAAGTTAGAGAACAAATCATACTTAATATTGGAAATCATTTATAAACAAATAATAATTCATAGTACATAAAATGCTACCTTAATACCTTGTCATGTTTACAGAGAAATATTGCCTTAAATGAATGTATTAGGAAAGAAAAAAACCTAAAAATCAATTAGAAATTTAGCAACATACAAACAGCAATTTAAATCCCAAAAGTATAAAAGAAAAAAGATAATGAAAATAAGAAATAGAAATAGAAATAGAAATAGAAAACAATCATATTACTAAAATCATCAACAGAGGTGAAGTTGTTTTCATGAAAAGTCATTAAAAATGTTAAGTCCCTAAAAAATAATTAGAAGGATAAAAGTGAAAGGCACAAATAATAAATGTCAGTAATGAATGGGATAGAATGCTACAAACCATCCACACAAAACATAATATTGTCATACTAATAATTATTGCATGATTGCATCATTGATATGCATTATACATAATATGAATAATCTTATGCAAGTTAATTTGCAAATTTAGAAATATTTCAAAACAAAACAAATATTGACAAATATGAATACTTCTATTAAAAAAGCATTTGTAAGCAATATTAACTTCTCACAATGAAACTCTGTGCTTAGATTGTTTCAACCACAATTGATACTAAAATACTAAAATCTTAAAAAATACTTAATGCCATATTCCCAGAAACTTTCAGAAAACAGAAGAGAGAACACTCACTATATTATTTTTATGAATTCAGGCTTTGATGCCAAAACATAAAAATTATTATTAAAAATAACATTTCCAAAGCAATCTATTCATTAATTGGATGCAAACATTTTAAACAAATATATTAAATCAAATCCAGTAAATATTTTAAAAGGATACTATTGTTTTACTATTTGGTTTTTATTTTATAATTAGAAGTTTACATTAATATTTGAAAAAATTGATGAAATTTGTCACATTAACATAACAGAAAAGAAAATTCTGTGATTAACAAAAGATACAGAAAAACATTTGATAAATTCAACAACTATTCATGATAAAGAGATTACAAAACATAGGAACTTCCTTATTATGATAAATGTATAATCACATTTTACAAGCATCTTACTTGATGAGTTGAATTAAAATGATATATAAAGTCACCAAGAAAACTTTTTTAAAATTGGACAGACTTACTTTAAATGATTTTAAGATTTATTATGAAATTATATAATTAAGACATTGTACTATAAGAATAGAAAAATACAACAATATATAAATAGAGAGCCCAGGCACAAATGAACATACATAAGGACCAGAGACAAACTTGGCAGTGCACAGCAGTGGAGAAAAGGTGATCTTTTCAATAAATGGTGATGGGACGACTGGAAATCTGTGTGGAAGAAACTTGACCACTATTTCACATCATAACACAAAAATCAATTTGAGGTACGTTATAGATCAATGTGACTGAAAAAAAAAATACAGTTTCTAGAATATACCGTACAATAACGTCTTCATGCTGTCAGAGTAGGGAAGGATATCTGCAACAGAACCCCAAAAGCAGTTGCCATGAAGAAACAGACTGATAAACTGGAATCCAAATTTTAAATTTATGTTCATTAAAAGTTCACCTCACACCAGTCAGAATGGCCATTATTAAAAAGTCCACAAACAATATATGCTGGAGAGGCTGTGGAGAAAAGGGAACCCTCCTACCCTGTTGGTGGGAATGTAGTTTGGTACAGGCATTATGGAAAACAGTTTGGAGATTCCTCAAAAAACTAATCCAGCAATCCCACTCCTGGATATATATCCAGAGAGAACTCTAATTCAAAAAGATACATGCACCCCAATGTTCATAGCAGCACTCTATACAATAGCCAAGACATGGAAGCAATTGAAATGTCCATTGAAAGATGACTGGATAGAGAAGCTGAGCTATATTTATACCACAGAATACTAAACAGCCATAAAAAAGAATAAAATAATGCCATTTGCAGCAACATGGATGAACTTGGAGACCATCATTCTAAGTGAAGTGAGCCAGAAAAAGAAAAAAAAATCATATAATATCATTCATATGTGGAATCTAAAAAGAAAAAAGAAGACACTAATGAACTCATCTACAAAACAGAAACAAATTCCCAGACAAAATGTTGCAGAAAAATGTGTTACAGCTCAGTGTTACAGCAACCTGAATCCAGGCAAGAGACCAAGCAGCACTCTGACAGTTGGAGAACTCAGGTGTATTACACCAGCAGGCCCAGAGAAGTTAACACTTCAAGCTCTGGACCCTGTCTGTAGGTTTACACAGGCCTTTTATAGGCTGCCAGTTTTACACTTTGCAACATCATATGCAAATAAAGTATAACAGAAGTTGACCAACCAGGAACAAGCTTTGTAGAAATAGACCAATTAGGAGTGAGAGAAATAACCAATCAGGAGTGAGCTCCATGCAAATGAAGTACTACAAATGGACCAATCAGAAGTTAGGGAAGTGGACCAATCAGAAGTGAGAGTAATAACCAATCAGGAGTGAAGGAAATAACCAATCAGAAATGAGCTCAGGGAACCAATAGAATTTTAGGTGTAAGTTAGCCACTTTAGAGGCAAAAAGTGAGATAGAGCCTCTGGGCCAGGGAACTAGATGGTGCTGGCAGGAGAGTAGTGGCCCTGCCTGGGGGTCCTGCTGGTCTTTTTATGGGGCTTCCCGCCTCAATAGTAAATAATCTTATGGTTATCAGGAGAAAGAGGATAGGAAGGGATAAACTGGGATATCAAGATTTGCAGATACTAACTACTATAAAAATAAACAAGTTTCTCTTCTATAGCACAGGGAACTATATTCAATATCTTGTAGTAACCTATAATGAAACAATATGAAAATGAATATATGCATATATATATAATTGATTGAAACATTATCACAGAGATAGGAGGGAGTTAGAAATAAGCCTTGATGACTAATTGAAAATAGGAGGATTAGACAGAGGAGAGCATTTATTTAGAATGATGAGTAGGTCTTGAGAGTCTGGCTGGACAATTATTAATGGTTGGAAATATTAATAAGTTGATTATGTCTATGATCTGGTATGAATACAGAGAGAGAATAGTGCTGCAGATAGAAATTCAGTAATCTTACATTTTATATGCATACTGTTGAAACTGAACTTACAGCTGAATTCATGAGAATAGAATTCCTAAGCCAGAAATACCATATAGACTAGACCTGAGGAAACTAAAGAAATGGTACCATTCTTGTCAAAAGACATTCCCATTTAGCTTGCAATGTGGGTCTTATCAATAATCAAGTTTCTTTACAGGATAAACAAAAAGAGAACATAAAAAGAGTAAAAATGATTCTTCTTGGAAGCGATCGTGTTTAATTAGCTCTTTATAAGTGGTGTAATAATTGGCAGCATTCAAATTGCTGCCAGCTTCGCTTTCTCACTGCCTTCTTTTACTCCCTTCTTTTTTCCCCTAGCTTCTTTTAAAGGAAGATCAAAGCTTTTATAGCTGAGTGAATGCTAATGGTGCATACATTTATTTGAAAGGCTTTAAGCCCTTGAAAATCTGCACATAACATTTTTTATTCCCAAATGTCTGCCTGTAAGTGTGTTTGATACTATTAGAGGAATTATCTCTACTCCCCACCCCTCCACCCAGTTCTTTTGAAAAGAAAAGAAGTCTACTTTCACATTTTGGAAATGTTGATTAAAATGAGAGTTACATAACCTTTTTGACCCTCCACAAAATAGATACTTTGAACCACAGACTTGCCATAGAGTTAATGAGTCTCTTCCTCATGCATATGCACTTCCCTCCACATTGTACGCGGGGTGCGGAGGGGCCTGAGTCCACCACACAGGCTTGGGAACATGATTAAATCCTCCTGCTGGTGTATGTATAACGCTGACAGGTGGGAGGTGTTGCTGCTACAGTTTGTAAAGAAAGAATGGAATATTTTCAGTTGAACAAAAACATTTCCTGGATTCCTACAAGAACAAAACACCTTTCCACTCTTTTTGAAAGAATAAGAATTACCCGTGGCAATTTTGCAAGGCTGGTCTAGAGGTCTTTCAGAAAATGAAAGCTGATAAATACTAACGCTGATAGGATGGTTTCAGAGGAATTAATTTTCTGAAGTATTGGCTAAAATTGTTTATTTTATTTTGATCTAATTTAATTGTTTATAAATGTAATTAATAAGTTTAACAAATTTAATTATTTGATTTTGGGGTTTTACTCTTTGAATATACATTATAAAGGGATATTTAGTGTTGTTGAGTATGACAGCCAAATTTCAAGGGATACTGTCTGTACCTGGCTACCTTTGCCTGAGATACAGAAAGTCTTAAGTTACTAGTTGTTATTCTTGCTGTTTTTGTGAAAGGAGGAGAAAGAGGGAGGAGACAGGGAGAAAGCAGAAGATTTAAAATACCTACAGCACTCAGTAATCTCGGGAAACTGTGCGGATTTTTCTGGTAACATCTCACCCTCTCTGGTAACATCACTGAGTGAAGAATGGCTTCATTGTATTAAATGGCACTTTGCTAATTCGAAAACGCAAACAAAAGCTAGTAGAGCTAAACTGAACACTTCAGTGGTTCAGGAATTGGAAAAACTGCTTTATAACATCTGACCCTTGTCCTTTCTAAGAAGATACCTCCCAACACACCAGTTTATGCAAGAGTATTAAAAAGGGGAAAATTTCAACTAAGGCTTCAAGACATTAAACACCAATCCCCTCAATTCCAAAAAGAGGTTCAAGAACACCTGCGCTGGACACACAAAGGAAGGGAGTAAACTCCTTAGTGGCTCTTGGCACTTCACACGTCACCTATTTAGAGTGGAACAGAGGGCAGGAGCCATGAGATTTGGAGGATTTCTTTAGAGTAAGATTCCCGGGCATCTTAGACACCCACCCTCCACAAACACACCCAAAGCTAGTAGAAACCAGGAGATCTTCCTTTGAAAGAAGTGTAGAATTTTGACAAGTTTACAGCCCTAAACATGTTACATGATAAAAGTGTATTATGCACTGAGATTGGTTGAGGGATTAAAGTCACCAAAATGTGTTTTATTGTCTGACAGCATCCAGAAAAATCTCTTAATTGTATTTTAAAAAGTGGGCAAGAATTATCCCCATAGAGAATGGCTATGTAGGGAGAATCGCTATAGAAGAAAATATAATTTCTGATCACATCCAATGAGCCTTTCTTATTCAACGTGCCGACTTTACTGTATGTCAAGTACCAAAATTTGTTTTACAATTAAACTTGCAGAATCCTCCATATGTTCCAATCTCCTTCATGCCCATTTTCTGGCAAAATGAAATCTAATTCAGGAATTTAACCAGGAGTGTTTCATCCTAATTTCTATTCTTGTTGAGCAGTGTTTGTTATTTAATATATGAATATCTCTATGGGTCTCTATGGTAACAAAGAAGTGTTTTGGTAGTGATTGGAGTGGTTCAGATGATTGAAGGGGTGATAAGAATTATTGTTTTTAAAAATTCCAGGCCCCCTGCCAATCTTTTAGAAAACTGTCGCTCTCCAAGCTTATGATTTTGTTTAACTGCAAAATTTTAAAAAGGAAGAGCTCCCTCAGCGGGGAAGACTACTTTGTAATGAGGACAATTCTGAAGCATTTTGTAATATGTTGGCAAAGAATGAATGTCAAGGTGTTTACTCCTTTGCTAAACTTAGATTGTGAACTGATTAATTAAAAACAAAATAACTGTTATTAAGCATTTGTAATGTGCCAAGCTCTGCACTCAGCTTTTTACGTGGATTTAACCCTCACGACAACCAGCATGGTACCATTATCATCCTTTTTACTTTTGATTGATCGAGTATAAGAAGTTAGGTAAACTCTTCAAGAGCATACAGAATTAAAATCTTCTTAAGTCTGTCTCTAGACCCCATATTCTTAATGATTTTGCTGTCCTTTCTCTCTCTTTTCTGTATTTCAAACACAGCTTGGTTGGAATATCCAGGAATTCTAATAAAACAAATGTGTGTGTTCTGTGAGTTTGTGCATGTGTTTTACTGGGAGGTATGTGTGTGTGTTTCCATAAATCCTACAGTATTCTATGTATCTAACCTAATCTTCTGTGCCAAGACCCTGTAGGATCACTTTTCTTTATGTGTTTAACCAGAGCAAAATGAGCCATCCCCAACACCCATCTCTTACTACTCATATATCAAAGGATAATTCTTCCCGCGGTACCCCATTTAGTAGGATCGGGTTCCCGGCTTACACTGTGTCAGAAGACTGGGAGTTATTTCCAGCTCCTTGCCATCGTTGCACAGTTCTTGCTCATTCTACTTTGGCCTCTGGAGTTCAGTTGAGTTTGGCTTCTGCGTTGGTTCCCCAAGGCCAGGCTGGATCTGCTCTTTGCTCTGAGGCTGCTCCTCCCACCCTGAGTCAGCATATGATTTGGTGACAGGCACTGTCTCTTGGCTAACCCAAGAATCTCATCTACAACACAACTCTTCCATTTCTTCAAGGTCTACCACTCTCCTCTTTGCATGAATCTTTGTTGGTGAATGAGAAAAAGGCCATCTTTCCTCTGGGAGGAAAAGTCCTCTATCAGGGGCAGCCTGAAGAGGGCACACAGGTTAGATTTCATCACCACTTGTGTGTCCCCGGGCCGCGAACACCCCACACAACGTGCAGCGGCTACATCTGCTGACGAAAGCCCCTCCGCAGAGTGAGAACCTCAGGTCTCAGAGGCTTATCATTTCTGGTTAACAACTCAACAGTGACACCTCTAATTTAGGACAGTCCTAAGTGGAAAATAGGAAACTGGGCTGGTTGATGGAAAGATCTGGGGAAAATAAAATTTGCTTCCTTCTCTTCCTCCTGCCCATGTCTAACAAGGGCATTCCACTTTCAGATCTTTTATTCTTCTTCTAGCTTAATGGTTCTCAGCTTTGCTAGATATTAGAATTACCTGGAGAGCTTGGGCAACAATTGATTCTCAGGTTCAGCTCCGGACCAGTGAGACCAGGAACTGTCAGGGTAGGACTCAGGCATATATATTTTCCAAGGGCTTCTGGTGAGTCCAATGAGCAATGCTGAGACTCACTGCAGACAAAAGTAACTGAGCTGTGAGGTGGTGTGGGGGTTAAACTGTGTGCTCCACTCCTGACCTTCAGATCGTACCTCACCGTAATGAGTCTGTGTAACTTCAGTTATTGATACCATAGAGGCTGCATTTGATCGTTTCATAATTCTTAACTATGGAATTCAACTCAAATCTATTAATTATATTTCTTCAGTGAGATTATCAAAATAGCTAAATCTATAATGATGCTAAGCAATTAAACAATGTATTTCAGACACTATAATTTTCTTTTAGGAAGATCTAGTAGTGCAGCAAATAAACACTACCTGGTGTCACAGAGCAGCTTTCTGTAACATGAATATTCCTGAAAAGCATTACTGGGCCCCAAATAGCTCTTTTAAAATTTTTAACTATAATGCCCTTAAAAATTTTTTAATTAACTATAATAATAACCAAAAAGAAAAAAAACCAGTTTAGCATCATATTAATAGTTACCTTTGAGAAATAACTGTTTAGATCATTTCTAAATGATCCACCTGCGGAGGATGTAACATGGTACAATAACAATGCCATCCATGGGCCTCAGAGCTCTCAGAGCATCAGCAGACCAGTTAACAGAACAAATATTTTTGGCTGTAGAGAGGTAGGCTCTCCAAACACAAATTAATCTCTTTAATGGATTTTCCTTACCTTCATGAAAAATGCATTATGGGCTCTTAAGTCACACTCAACACATTGTTAGGGTTTTATATGATGTGGGGTTGGCACACAGATGATTTTTCTTTCACACTGTGGGTAAAAAAAACAATGATCTGGGTGGTTTACAGCCAGACTATTTAATCACTAGGTAAAAGACTGGTGGCCAAGAGAAGCTGCATGATTCTGACGATTCCTCTTACTGCAGAAGCTCCTTAAGGTTTGTTGAGAGGTTGAAAAGAAACTGCATTAAAGAGCTTCCCATTTGTGAAATTTTAAAAGTATCAAAAAAACTGGCCCCAGTTAACCTCTTTACTAAATGTTATGATTTTCTTAAAGGCTGATTAAAAGAAAGTTGTCCTAACGCACTGGAATTGCTCGTGTTTATGCCTAGCTTTCTTTTTATAATTATAATTATTTCTAAGTATCATTTAGATTTGTATTATTTCCTGACGTGGATGTCATGTGTAGATGGACCTTCATTTGGACTGAACGCCCACATTCACCAGGTCACGTGCATGGCGTAACTAAGTTTATACCACCTCGGATAGGTCCAGATGTTGCCATGTTCCTTCCAGTGTTTAATTAGACACCCAGGCCCAGCCAGCCAGGAGGTCAGTAAGAATTTTCAGAGGGCAGATGTGGGGCACTCGTGAAGCTGTGGTCCACATTAGAGTTTTATGATAGCACCAGCCCTATCTTTTCTTCAGGTTTTTTTTCCCCCCAGTTTTGGTTTCATAAAACTGTTTTAAAACTATGAAGTTTTAATTTTTTAAATTGTCTTTCAAGAAGAGGTCAACAATCAGCCTTCACATGGTTCAAATTAGTTAACATTGATCAAAGCTGAACCCGTGCCTTAGAAGTGACTGTAACTTTTCCTGGGAGAAATCACCTTTTGGCAGAAGGACAAGGTGGGAGAACCATGCACAGAGCTGGGCAGAGCGCGCCTCTCTGAAACAGGAAGCCATGTGGAGTTGGCAACACAAAGTCTCCCTCCTGGGGCTGTTTGTTAAGATCCGGACTTGACCGTCATTGATAATGCTGAGGATTCACAGGATGCCTTAATTTCAGGCAAAGTCCTTTGCAAATATATCCCAGGAAGAACTTACATGACCTAAATATTTTGGGTTGTCAACCTGTAGTATGACTCTACTTCATCACAAACACCAAGTGAAGAAGAATTAGGAGGGCAGTTCAGAATTTTCTGAGCATTCAAATAAGTAATGGAACTGGAACAATAGTATTCAAATTAAAGAGGTAATTTAAGTTATGGTGGAGAAGCCCTGCTGTGATTATGGTGTCTTAGAGTAATTGGCTTTAGTTATATAACGCTGGAAGGTTTTTTGTTTTTGTTTTTTCAATTAACTGTGTGAAGCAACCATGCATTTTCTGAGAGTATATCACTGAACTCTAAACTCATGTAAAACCTAATGTGTAGTATGGCCTTCATTTCCCAAATTTCACAGTTAGTAATTTTTCTAGTATAGAGGCTGAAAGTCAGTTCTCCTTTTTATAGTGAACTAAGTTTGTAAAATACTGTATTTTATCTCACAAACACCAGCCTAATTGTTACTTATTTCATTTTCCAGAGGTATAAATGAAAATACAGGAAACAAGTAAGGCTTTATTTTTATTCGTGCTCCATTCCCACCCATTGTTCACAGAATAGGTGACATAAATTAGGTCATATAAATTTCTTGATTAAAAAAGGGAAAAAAACTGCAAGGATTCCTTGTGGTGTTAATAGTAAATCCAAACTTTACACAGGAATCCAAACAGCTTAGAAGAACGGACTCCTGCCTCAGTCACCAGCCTCTGCTTGTACCACGGTTCACTCCTCCATCTCAGCTCTTTGGTCACTGAATAGTGATCCCAAAGATGTCTGCATCCGAACCAGGAACCTGTGAGTACACTACCTTATGTACAAAAGGAATTTTACAAATGTGATCGAGTTAAGGATCCTGAGATAGGAGATTATCCTGGATTATCCAGTTGGGCCCAATATAATCACATCTATCCTTAGAAGAAGGAGACAGGAGGATCAGAGTCAGAGGGAAATGATGTAAAGGTGGACACAGAGATCGGAGAGGAGAGAAGATGGCATGATGCTGGCTTTAAAGATGGAGTAAGGAGCCACAAAAGGATTATAAGAGAACTCTGGACGCTAGAAAAGGCATCGAAATGAATTCTCCTTCCGAGCTTCTATCAGCAACACAGGCCTGCTGACACCTTGGTGTTAACCCAGTGAAACTGATTTTGAAGACTTCTGACCGCTGTGAACGTATGGCAGTAAACTTATGTCCCCTTCGACCCCTCCGTCCGTGGTTATCTGTTAGAGCAGCAATGGGACACAAATGGAGCTTTCATTTTCTCACATACATGAAATGCGACCTTGACTCCAAGATTTGCGGTGTCTCCAGACTCTAAGATGTAGGAAGGCACGTCTCTCTCTTCTTCATCCTCGTCTCTGGCATAAACAGGGGCTGAATCAGTATGTGTTAAATAAAATAATGATTGAAAGAGAATGTCAGAAGGTAAATGTATATACTTAGAAACTGCTTCGGGAGCGCAATTTTTCTTGTTCTCCCCAGGATCCATTAGGAAAGGGTGAGCTGGAAACTACTAAGAACGCAGTGCCTGTGATTCCCTGGAAACACTCTCAGCTTGGATTCTCCTCACTCAATCCTATACAGAGTGGAGGCACATAGGAAGGAAGTGATGAAAGCTCTGGGAGGTGACTCACTCATCTTTATTCAAAAGTGATAACTGAGTTCCTGATTACTGCCAGCAGGGCAACCCACCCAACTCCTAACTGTGGTATCGCTAACTGCCGAGCTCCCGGAGGGGTATGGTGTTCATTATTCTATCAGATATCCCTTTGATGAGGGAAAATATTACAAGAAAGAATTACTTCATGTTTTCAGAAATGCTGCAAATGAATCCCAATTGCAACCGGCCAATTTGTGCCAAGGGTCTTCTCTTAAAGCTCCTCTTACACCTCCTCCAACAATCTCATTGCAGCTGATGAGATAACTTCCTGATGTTCAGTGAGTTCCATCAGACAATAAACTGTCCTCTATTATTCTTTTTACACAAAATTCTTTCTAGAAACATCACTAACATATACTGTCACTATCAGAAGGTGGTGAGTTTGAGCTTCTCTGGTCTTACAAACTATGTTTTAACATACCCAAGTATGAGTACCTATTTGAAAATGCATGTGCTGTTCTTTTCTATGCAATATATTAACAAGAGACAAGCTTTGGGATCTTGACTGCTTCTTATGAAATATCTTGAAGTGTAATTTTCATTTGCTGTTGCTGTTTAAACTGATTTTAAGATTCAGTTACTTAAAATGTGAACTATACTTTGTGCAAAGAAACAATTTTAATAAATATATTTTCAAGCAATGTATGAATATAGTGAAGTCACGTTATTTTATTTGATGAGTAGTACTTATGCCAAATTAAAAGTGTAGGATTTTTTCTTTCACAATAATGTATGAAAAATAGTTCCTTTGAAAGCAGTGCTTTTATGTTAACTTAAAATTTCACAAAAATACTTTGCTTTTGTCTAGCTTTAAAATCATTTAAATTTGTTGAAGTCATACTGTACTATTTCTTGTGGATGAACCAAAATTTAAGAATCATTTTCTTCAGCATTACTTAAGAAAACTGACATGAAGTCATAAAAAAAAATTTCAGAACCTCTTTTGTTTGACCTAGTCTTACAAAAATAATATATTCCCAGAAATACCCCGTCTAAAAACAAGATACTATAATCGTTTAAAATATTCTGTTGAAAGTTCATGGGGACTTATGATGACTTCTTGATCAGGGAAAATGGCATAAAACAAACAAAAAAAATTATAAGCAAACAACAAAAAACTTAAACGCAGACTTTTCTACCTAAGGAGGGTAATGATAAAGGGCAGTTAACAAGTGTTTCCTTTGAGTAGCTTAATGAGGGTCACAGGAACACAGAGAACTATTTTACTGAGATAAAATGCTCATCCAAAAAAATTGTAATGGAAAATCTACTGAGCATTCAAGACTAGCAGTGGTTACCCCCTGGGACACAGAACATTTAATGGATTTTCAGTTCTGTTCTAAACTTTCTTTTTCCTATGCTCCATCAGTGTTGTGGAAAATATCAGATTTTCTTCAGCTTTCTTTTATTTTGCCTTAGAAACTTCTGGCCTTTGTAAAATGTTTAGAGTTGGAGAAGATTTCATCTCTCTACAGGAAGTCCAGTTTAGTTGAAGATACTACAATCCAAAACCTGCAAAGATTATAACAAATGCATAAAACAAGTATGCATTTAAAATTTATCTAGTTTGCTATCAAGCTATACAACTACAGTGGACTCAAATTATATTTGTGCCTTGGAAATAAAATAGAATATTAATTTGCCACTCAATGAGGGGGAAATAAGATCAGCTGGCAGTGGGATTAAATTGCTTCTCTTGCTCCAAGTACTCTCATTTTTTAAAAAAGTAGGCAGAGACTAGTTAATTGAAGTATTTTGAAGTTACTCTTTTGGAATTTTTTTTTGAGCCTTTCAGTTTTGATGCCTTAATGTCCCTGACTTTTAAGCAACAAACTTAATCGGCAAATTTGAATTCTGCTTTATTAAAACCACAATATCTGTTATCAGCCCTCCTGGAGCATTGCTGATTATTCTGCCCTTCACTGAAAGCCACTGGGAAAATTTCTATTTTGGCAAAAGAAAATTCTGTAAGTTTGATTCTGTTATTGAGTAGAAAACTGAGCAATATAAGAGTTAGGAGAAAACAGAAATGTCTTCAGGGGACAGTAAGTCACTTGGTTTGTCTAAATTAACTGTTAAGACAATCAAGTTGGTTTTGCTCTAATGTGAGTTTACTTACAAAATTTTGAAGTCATTTCAAGCATTATTACTGCATATACAAAGTAGAATGCTAATTACCCTCTGTTGAATATTTTAATATGTTCCTCTGCAATACAATGTTTAATGATAGAGAATAAATTAAACTTATATTACAGGAAGAAAGAGAATCTACAAACTGGTGCTTCTTAATTGTTACCAAAGGAAAAGTAACAACAACACATGGATTCAGTGGGAGTATTAATAATTCAATCAACAGATGGCTAAGTGTACCTCTGAAAAATACAGACAAATTAATTCTTACTTGCTGTCATCTATTGGGAGATTAAAAAGTAGAATGGTTTTTCTATCTTAATATATTTATGTTACTTACATGCCAAGGTATTTTAGTGAAATAATCTGATATAAGTAATAAAAGAGTATGAAGGGTTATTCTGCAATTGCTGCACCACATAATATCCTCATTGCAATTTAGTTCTAAGAATATCTTACCTTATTAAACTTGAAGTTCAGGACTACTCAAGTCTTTGTTTCATAAGCTTATCTGTATCTGTCAGCTTTCAATAGACTACGCTACAGTAACAAATCACCCCAACTTCTCCATGGCTTACAACAATGAACATTTTTTTCATACTCTCAATGATGCTAATGCAGTTCTGCTCCATATGTTCGACATTCTAACACCCTTTGGAAGGCACAGCCTCTACCTCCTATAAGCTGTTTTCATGGCAGAAAGAAAGGAATGATGGTGGATCTCTGGGATGCTTTGAAATATCTGCTTAGAAGTATTATTACTTCCATTCTTATTTAACTGGCAAAAGGATCTCACATGGCCACGCCTGATGTCAGCAAGATGGGAAAATTTTCCTGCAGGCATTGTCCCTGTATGAAGATTCAGCTGAAATTTTTATGATGACACAATCAATCCCATAATAATTTTTTTCAAAAATAAATTTATAAAACTTCTCACCAGTCCTGAACTAAGTTTTTAAGGCTGGCAGAAAGACTTTGAGTAGATATGACAGAAAAATGAGGAAATAATACAACTGATTATGAAATATGCTGGCATATATTTACATGTTTCCTAGACTGGCTGAAATTTAGAAAAACCTGATATTACCACTCAAGTATGTTCCATAAATTTGGGTATTTTTTATTAGACTATTCTTCTGCTTGTAGGTCTGGTCTAAGATTTATATGGCTAGATCAAAAGATTATAATGAGAATCAGTTCACTTCCTGTTCTGAAATTTAATCAGTAACATGGATTTGTGCAGGAATAAATACACAGATAAGTTTAGGTCTCATGTACCAGTGGGGTGAAAAGTTTTGGAAATAGGGTCAATGATGTGGGTCTTCTGTTATTGCAAATAAAGATATAGTGAGAAAAATCTTTATATAAAACCCATATTTTAATCCAAGGTCTGGGCTTCTCGAGAATCATTGGCAATATTTTAAGAACAGCTCACAGTTTACTAAATACCAAAGCAATGTCAAAGCAGAAACGTATCGCTCCAACTATGAAGTCATCCATAGAGCCTACCAATTCATCACCCAAAGCAATCAAGACTAGCTTCAAGCCAAAGAAGGGGGATTGGCAATTGGCTGTTGTTAAAGTCAGAACATGGCCCCAGGAGCTCACTCATAATGCCTGAGAGAAATGTTTTCAGAGTCTTTAAACTCATAATAAGAAGAATAAAATTTATTAGTGTTTTAATTGATATCACATCATATCCAACAAAGCTACTTTAAGACCCCAGTATATCTTATATCCTATCTCGATCTGCTTTATTTCTTGTCTGAGGACAATATCCCCTTAATCATCTGCATTTCTTAGTCAAAACAGAAAGAAAAAAGTTACGGTAACCACATCTCAAAATATCTTCTCCTTCTTGTACTTTGTGACCACATATGACGTCATGAAAGGCAGAATTCAGTAAGAATTATATTGTACATTTTCTATGGTAGACTCTCTTCTTTACACACAAAAACATCCCAAATAGGAAGGTGTAATTTATCACTTTGAAGCAAATTCTAATTGGAAGTTTTAAATTACTCTTTTTTCCATCGAGAAAAGATTTACCTAGACTTTAGAAAGATTTAGAAGCAAGAAGCCACACACGCAAAAATGGAGTGCTGAAAATAGGTACTTATTAGGCAATTCTAAATATATTTGCATTTGGTTTTGCAGTATTCAGTTGTGTTTTCATTTATTCTACTTAATAAGTCTCTCAATCCTTGGGAGGATTGAAGGCACTGTCATTCAGAAAACTTGAGCCACTGGATTAAGTGGCGATGAGATTTTTGAAGGAAGATATGGGATGAGAGCAGACTTCAAGCTGAGGGTGCTCCGGACCCCTAAGAGGCCGTGTTGGGTGCAGAAAAGTCCACTAGGCAGCTTGTCGAGGGAGCAGCCTCCCCAGCCGTCCACACGGCTGCGCACGCCCAGGACGGAAGCCTCAGCGACAGAAGTGTGGCATTTTTGTCCAGGTGTTTTACATATTATGTTTCAAATATCATTTGAACCAAATGTTTTCCTTCTTTCTTTCCCGTCAGCGGGCTTTTCAGGTGTAGTTGTAATTACTGCGAACCATCAATTCACTGAACTATGCTCAGGAGTCAACAAGAACAAAGTCAGCAAACGCAGTGAGTACGCACAGAGTCAAATAAGGGAGAGAGAGATGAGGAGTCCAGCACAACATTTTAATAGCATTATAAGAATTCATAGAAGGTAAATGCTGCTTCGTATTTAGAAACCCCAGCTTCTAATGAAATTAGCATTTGACGACATTTTCAATTCGCAGACACTGGGTACAAGGAAACTCAGGATTTTATAACAATACAGTTCCCTAAATAAGTATGCTCTATATTTAATTAAAGCTTTGTTTATTTGTTTGTTTCTAGGTCACAGTTATTTTCACTATAACACCCTTTGTCCCTTGAGAGAAATGAGATTATGCAATGTAATTCATAGAAGTCACAAAACAGAAAAAAAAATTAACTTATAAACAATAGCAACCAGCTAATGCTATTTTAGTATTTAATACCAGTAATTCTGGGTAATGTGGCTTTTGAAGAGTAGCTACCAAGGTGGGTTTCATACTATAATTTAGCATTACTTAAGGGAGAACAAATCAAAATACGCACTTTTGAACAACGTGAAAAGTGTTTAATCCTCATTAATTTTTCTTTTTGTGATTTGCCTGAAAATGTTCCTTTTCTTTGTTTAGCACATTTCTTTTCTTTGGAATTTATTTGTAAAATCTGGACTGTTGTAAGAGGAAACCCATTTTGGAAAATTAAAACCAACTTTTCTAAGCCATTGTTATTTACCTAATTCTTGTAAAAAACTTCGGGAATACTCCTCTGCCTTGAGGGTGCCACTGCCTTGTTATAATGTATTCTCATAGCAGCATCTTTGGAAAATCAGCATTCTTAGGTTTTGAAGGTTAAATTAAAAACTAAATTTTTGAGTGATGGCTGCGTCCACATAAAATATCTTCAGAAAAAGGTGAAGCATTTATACATTTATGAGTAATTGATTTCTTTCATAATTTTTCATTATCTAGAAAGGGGCCTATAAACCATTTGGGGCTTTATGTTTCAGAGGAGATTTGTTTGTAGGTTTTTGCTTGTTTTACCGAGACATTGTATTTTTCCCAGTTGTACTGAAATATAATTGACATGTACAACATTGTTTTAGTTTAAGGTGTACAACGTAATGATTTGATGTATGTATATATTGTGAAATGATTACCACGATGATTTTAGTTAATATTCATCACCTCACATAATTACACATTTTTTCTTATATTAAGAACTTCTGTGATCTACTCTCTTAGCAACTTGCAAATATGCAACACAGTATTGATAACTAAAATCACCATGCTGTACATTACATCCCCAGAACTTATTTATCTTAAACCTGGAAGTTTGTACCTTTTGACCACCTTCACTCATTCCCTATCCGCTCCCCTGTCACCCTGGCCACCACCAATCTGTTCTTTGTTTCTGTGCCTTCAATTTTTTTAGATTCCACATATGTGAGATCATATAGTATTTGTCTTTCTCTTTCTGACTTATTTCACTTGAAGCTTTTTAAAGTATTTTATAGTTTCACAATAAAAATGAATGAGCAATAATATTATATAGACATTGTTCCCCTTCACAAGAGCAATGATTCTCCCAGGCACCATGTGATGATTTTCAACTCTAGTGCTTGAGAAAGATGCTAACTTGGCTGCTCTCAAAATCATTATGTTAACTAAACTGGCTTGCCTTTTACATCTAGAGTGGGACTTTCCTGGGTGCAAATTGTAAGGGTGAACATTCTCAACTCAGCAGAAGAGAAACCTTAGATTTAGGTAAAGGTAAGACAATGCATCCACAATGGCTTTCTGAAAACAATACGTTTTTGACAAGAAATATTGCAAAATGTGAACTCATTACCTCAGATCTAATGAAAAGTCTGGCATACCTGGAGGTACTGTAGGTTCCGTTGCAAATCGCTGCAATAAAGCACATGCAGCGATGAGGCAAGCTGCAGGGATTTTTTGGTATCCCAGTGCATGTAAAAGCTATGTTTACACTATACTGTGGTCTCAATGTACAATAGCATATGTCTGAAAAAACAATGCACATACCTTAATTTAAAAATACTTTATTGCTAAAAATGCTAATCATTATCCGAGCCTTCAGTGGGTCATAGTCTTCTTGCAATAGTAACATCGAAGATCCATGATCACAGATCCCCATAACAAATAAAATATTATTGAAAAAGTTTGAAATACTGTGAGAATTTCCAAAATGTGACACTGAGACACGAAGTGAGCAGACTGATGTTGGAAAATGATGCCAATAAGACTTGCTCGACTCAGGGTTGCCACAAACCTTCAATTTGTTAAAAACAAAACCAAAAAACAAACAGTATCCGCTAAGTACAACAAAGAGAAGGTCAATAAAATGAGGTCTGCCTGTATTGACATTAGAGAGGTCTTTCAAATTTGTTTGCATCTTCTGTGAAGCAAAAAGCTTATACTTTTATAACAGGAATATTAGAAGATTATCTTGGTATCTTTTCTATTCATTTGACTAAAGGCCAGAACAGATTGTACTAGTCTGACCACAGAAACTCCAATTTCAGGATTAAAATCCTTGTAGGGGCTCACGAATAGTTTTGGGGAAAATGATCAGTTTCATCCTTCTCATGGCTAATGAAGTTCTGATTATATGTGGGGCACTTTAAGTCCTCAGTACTTTATATAAATTAACCCATTTAATCTCATACCATCTACTGAGTGGGTATTAGTATCACCCTCATTGTGCACATAGAAAAGTTGTGAAGAGCAAATAACGGCAGAAGCACATTTGTTCAGGATCAGCATCTTAAGTAAAGAGAAACAGGGGGACAGAGCCAGACGTATAAGCTCCTTTGTGGAAAACATGGCCAAGACACAACTTATTAAGAACTGTAGGCAAAAGTTAGGGCAAAGCAACCAGGACAGAACCGTGACCAACTTGAAAATTACTGGTGTACTTAGTAGTAAAGTTGACTTTGAACTCAAAGATGCCTGGATTTAAATTCCAGTTCTAGTCTTCATTAGTTATATGGCCTTGAACAGAGCCCTAACCCTCGATTTCCTCATATGTAAATCAGAGAATAAAATTACTGCTTCATATGTTAGTTGTGAGATTTAAATAAAATCAATTAATTAAATTAAATAGAATAATGCACATAAGATGCTTAACATGTTCTGATGATCTTCTCTATACATTGCTCTGTATTTTTAGTTTTTTGATGTTGTATTTTCTTTATAGATTCTTTAATATCAGTTCCTAATTTCTAATAACATTCACTACTGCCAGATTCATACTCCAACATCATTATTTATTAGTATGACAATTCCTGGCTCAATGTTTCTCACATGACTGCAGTTTACTGTTGAAGATATCATACTGGTGTTTCATCCTTTCTACATTTCATCATAACGTACTGCAAAAACACTCCAAATGGGGCTAAGTCTACTTAGCAGCATTAACTTTGTCAGTTACTGACTGTGTCTTTGAGCAAATCTCTTGAAGCCTACATTTTCCTCTCAGTAAAATATGATAATTATTTTGTCTGATCAACCTCACAGGTGTGATATAATGTTCAAAATAGATAACTCATTTGAAAACTCTTTAAAAGCTGAAAAGACCATTACAAATATTTGGTAGTAGTGGAAAGAGAATGAACGTTGAAATCTAGTTCAAACCCCATTCAAATTCTAGCTCTGACCCTTATCAACCTTGTGGAGTTTAGAAGTCACTTACCCTCTTGGATCCTCAGTGTTTATAACTAAAATTGGGAAGAATAATCTTGACTTTTCAAAGGAAAATCTTATGCCAAGTATTGTCTCTTAAAAATTTTTTTTGACATAAATATGTCTTATCAGTAAATCAAGCTGTCCCTCGGACTTAAAACATAGTTCTGTACCATTCTTATATGCTCCACTATGGTCAGCACAACATACAGTAAATGCAAAACAAAAACAAAACTAAAAAGCAAAACAAAAACTGATAGAATAGTGATCATTAGTCTCCAAACTTTTAGTCAGAACCTACCCTGATTCTAATAGATTCCTGATTCCAAAGGAAGGAAATTCAGTGGAGTCTTAAATAAAAATAAAAGGGGGATTCTTTTGTAGTCCATGACGATTTAATTATGTAGCACAACCATGAAAAATGAAATTTGTTTACCATGACATGATTTCACTGCATTCAAACTGTATAGAGAATGGATGACAGAAAGGTCCAGACAGCTGTCATCGGACCGGATGAGATGGGTTGGCTGCCAGCGGTGAAGGCCAGCAGCAAACACTGGCTTAGCTGTGGACTTCAGAGGAATCAAAAGAGCTCACAAGCTGGCCTGGTTTGAAGCAGGAAGGCCTTAGTTCATCACTTTAAATGAAAGAAGCTCTAAGGATGCTGAATGCAAAATGCAGGGTCACAGAGGATGACGATAATGACAGTAATATGACAGGCTTGAAGAGCAATGCCTTACAGTTGCCTATCAGAAAAATAGCTGAAGGTAAAATGTGTGAGAAATTATTTTTTAAGCTAGCACGTTAGTAAACCTATTGCAATTACTGAGATTTATATCAGCTAGCAACAAGACTAAATTACAAAAGCAACTGAGAACTATAATTTCATAGATACGTTTTAATTTTATGCATCTTAGGAATTTTGTAACCGGAATTAAGTGCTGGATAATCAGTCTTTTGTTAGACTGTGCGGTTTGGTAGTGCTGTAGCTTATACCAATGAAGTGATCACTGAATATTCAGTGTGTGGAAGAGAGATACTCTCCATAAGGGTTTTTAGCACTCATTCTTCAAAAAAGAGATACAGAAATAACTCGGATTCTTATGTTGCCCGTTTGTCACATTTTTTTGTAAGCCTAATGCCTAAAGCCTCTGTCATCAAAACCTTATTATGTAGCTTCTAAGATTAAAAAAAGAAAATGTTACTTTAAGCAACTAAAGATAGAGTTGAGATTGACTGAGCTGTGTTGTTGAGAACATTTAAGAGAGTTTAGAATAAGGTTCAAATCCATTAACCCAGGCTGCTTGTCCTCTCTCCTAATTTCGAGCCATTCGCTCAACACGTTGCAGATTCCTTGGCCCTTCTCAGGTCCTCGGACACAGAGGCTCCTCCCCAGGTGATGACTTGGCTCATTTCCCTCCCTCTGTGTGCGATGCTGGCTCCCAGATCTTCACCTGACAGACACCGGCTCTAAGCCTTAGCTCCCTGGTAGCTCTGCACAGGGAGCTTCCCAAACGGCCCCGTCAGTCACTTACTAATCACATTACTTCCTTTTAGAATTCAGAGAACACTCAAGTCTATCAACTGCAAATTCATTCTCTTTAAATCCTTGTTTTAAGAAGATTGCACTATTTCCTCAAGTCTCAATTGGCAAAATCACTTAAGAAGCTTCGATTAAAAAAAAGTCACAGTTTGCTTTGTTAAGGTGTGTGTGAACATGTATCTGCATCAGAGACTTACTGCTATCTTTCACTTCCTTTATGAACTAGCCTTGTCCGTATGCTGATATTTTAAAACCAATTTTAATATTCGGGGAAATATTAAAGAGGTCACCTTAGCTTAATGAAATCAGAAATTCATATTGTTGAACTTATCTCTGAAATTGCTCCAAAATTCTCAATTATCCCCAAAGTTAAAAGACTTAACTAGAATACATGATGAGAATATTTTAAACACTTCAAAAAAATATTTCAGTGTTTGACAGTATAGGCAAAATGTTTTGTTACATTCATTATTCTGCATGTAGTCTTTGTTATAGAGTACTATTAATAAACTCTTATAGAATTTTACTTTGTTATTGGCCTTTACTAGTACTTATTAAACAAAATTTAAATAAGGTTGGTAGAGTTATAAAGTAAAACTAAGTTCTCTGATTAATATTATAAAAAATGTAGCACTAAGTTTTACCTAAAGTGCATTTATAGTAGAATTTAGTATATAAAGATATGTTTCATTTGTTTTGTGACATTGATGATGATAATATCATTTAGATTCTATTTTTCAGTTATCTCATGATGATTACTGAGTCTATAAAAATATTTTTTGCCAGTTATTTTATGCAGCACCTTTTAGGAGACATGTAATTTGCTTAAAAGAAAGTCCTAAAATGTAATATGAAATTATACTGAATACTCCAGAGGAAATTTATAGAAAAACCAGGACACGTAGAGGTATTTTATTATTTCACAAAAATAATTGAAAAAATATATGATTGGAAAAACAAAATCTCAGAAAAGGAATGAATCATTTAGTTATTATTTTTATCTTCACAGTTTTGAATGTCTCTTTTCCACAGAATATAGCCACAAATGGTCCCTATAACAATTTGAATGGGACCCAGAGAAATTAAAATGGAAAATCAAAAGCATCAGAATTGGGAGGCAAGTGGAACTTTAAGACAACTAGACATGTCAGAGGTAGTTATTCAGTAATTTTACCTGAATTATACTTCAGCTCTGTTTACCACAAATTCAGCAAAACATACTTTTTGTGGGAGTTGACACCAAATTCTGTGAAAAAATATAACCCTGAAACCAAATGAACCAGTTTCAAAATCAGTAGTGAAGGCTAGGACAAAGCTGATAATAGTTCAGGGCAAAAGCTCTCAAATGCCAGGAGTGTTAACTAAGTCTTACATAATTAGACAATGACAGAACTGCTGAAAAATATTAGTAAATTGCCTTATTTTAAGAACTTGTGTTCTTTAAACTCACTAGACCTATTATTTTTTTACTTTTGAAAATGTGTAGATTACCAAATTTAGGAAGTTACTGATTATATCAATTGTCCAAAAGAATGTGTGTGGAGCACACACGAGAACCAATAGAAATTTCTTTGGAAATGAATGAAATAATTCTCTGAGAACAGAGCTATGTAGATTTTGAAGTATTTTGGAAAAGGAAGAGTCTAGTCACCCCAAATCACAAGCTTCTTGAAGACAAAAGTTGTCTTTATTCACCTACTTCTTCCCAGCGCTTGACACACAATGCTGAACACATTTTTTAAATGTACATTATTACTGAGACTCACGTACAGACTAATTTATAGGGAATAATTATACTTTAACCTGATGTCCCACAAATATCTATTTAGAAGTGCCCATTAAATGTAGAGTGGCCAGGAATTGTGCTTTAATTTGGATAGAAAGCTGCCTATAAATTATAGATAATTGACTTTGCCACTTCAAACTCTCTTGAGCATTTCTTGGACTCATTCTGTTCTTGATCTGCAGCTGCATAAATTAAGACAATTTCAAATGCAAATGCACTTTTTCTGTCTTGTAATACTGACAGCCCCAACCATCCTCTTTCAGGAAACACTATTTTATAGTCACTGTCTCTAAAAATTCTGGTTTTGATTCACTCTCCAGATCCATGTATCCGTGGGTGCAGCACGTGCTGTCATAAGCTTTTTGCATCAGTTAGAGGAAATATTTAATGACTGGTTTCCTATGAAATGGTAGAGATCATCAAGTTTCATGATGATAGTTCTCTCAATGCAAAGAGGGGCAGTCGTCTTTTCATTTTCTATTTATCCAAAGCCATTTCCCAAATTTATCAGTTTCCTATGAAGAGTCCAGCTCATCATCTGACTTTCTGATGAGCATTGTTACCCCAGATTCAGTTCCTGCTATCTTTCTCTTTCTTCAGACTCATAGCTGTAAAAGAATTAACACATTTTTGGAGTTGGTTATGCTGTGCTTATTGTTTTAATCATGCTGTTTTTCTAAAGAGTTATTTCTCTTAGATGTCTTACTTTTCTACTTCAAAGTTGAGTACTAATAACTAAGTTCTTGGCAGCATTTTGGCCAAAGACTGTGCGAATAGAGTAAGAAAAGGATGACTTAAGTGAGCAGACTGCTCTGGCAAAACAGAATCTTATTTTCATCAACATCTGTACCACATACAATGTGGTTTTAATTTGGAATGGGGAACTAACTGACATTGCCAAAGAACTTTGTACATTCGTGGTTATTTTATTTGGGCTAGAATGGTACACAGATTAAGATCCCAACTTTCTGCCAGAATACCATGATGAGTGCACTTTGTACTTTGCAAACTGATTTAGGGGTTTGGCAAATTGATTCATAAATAAAATTGGAAGTATCCAATGGGTCACCTGGAAATTATCTGCTTTTATGCAGTGTGTTTTTAAACATTCTGTGGGTCTTCTTTCATTTTAATTATATGTCTTCAGATACGGAGATGCTCTCAAAAATATTTTCAGTATTTCTAACTTGAATACACGTTACATGAAGATTTAATGAGTCTGTCATCCATTCAGCATGGAATAGAAATATGAAGAGTCCTTAGGTTACCTATAGGATGTCAATTAAACATTTGTCAGAATTGCCTACGAATTCTAACATAATTTTGAGTCTGACGTATATATATTGTACATATGTCATATGCACATAAAGAGACTTCCTCCCGAGTTTTCCTGGTGAATGCCTAAAGTATGTCTTTACATCTTAATCCTAGTTCACCACACTTAACTTAGATCTTTAATAAAATTCTAGCATACTTGTAAAAAAATTTATTAGTGATGCAAAGATGGAGGTTAATTACACTCATCATAAACAAAGCTCATTATAAGATACTTGGACAAGTTTTAGTTGCCTTCAGTTTAGGCATAGATTTATCATCAAGTCTTAGAGATATCTTGTTTGCCATCACTCTTTGCCACCAATATAAATCTATCTCATTTCACTTGAAAATTTTTCTTTGCAAATGATCCACTTCATAAAAAAAAATAAATCAATTTTTGAAATCAAAATGTCTGCTATCTTCTAATTAGTAGGTATTACATATTTTGGATATATTCATGGCTCAGCAGTAAAGGAAATAGACTGCTTTACTATTGTATATCTTAACATGCTTCCTATTAATATGCCTACAGGTTTGGATTGGTCATGGAGGATCGCGTGAATCAATCATCGTTAGCACAGACATTCATCTGGATTAAAAACATCTCTCCTTTTGTCTCCTGAATCTTAACCATCAGTGCAGAGTGAGTACGCATCCACATTCTCAGGGTTTGTTTTGCATTTGGAGATGCACTTACGCTGCAAGAGAATATACGTAAATGAAGACTTGCTTCAACAATAATTCTGTTTCTGGGCCTGTTCTGAATTATCATTCTTACTCTTTATCCTCACATCCATTCAACCTTAAGGTTTTTGTGGTGCAGTCTTTGTTGATGTGTTGACAGTGAGCTGGCTTCGCTCCCTCTCTGGCTGTTCCTTTGACACGGAATGTTCTCCAACTGGCGGCGTCCCCATGCCATTGCCCCTGCTTGCAATAGCATCACCCATGTGACTGTCCCTGGCTTGCTTTCCTGTCTCATTCAGTGCTCTGCTCAAATGTCACCTCCCCAGAAAGGTTCTCCCTGACCAACCCACCTACACTAGCATGCACACTCCCAAATCAACATGTAGCCCTTACTCTGCTTCAGTTGGCTTGCTAGCATTTGTCTCTACTGGATAGTACGCTGTATCACTGTTACTGTATTTATTATTGATTGATTGTCTGTCTCCTCTACTAAAATAGAAGTTCCATCAAGGAAGGTCTTTGTCTATTTTTTTCACTGTTTTATCCCCTGATCAAGAAGAGTGCCTGGCATGTGAAGAACACTTAATTGTTTATGATTAAATGAATTTACCCAGGACGCTGAACTTCTTTATATCTCAGTGTATTTCTTTGTTGAGGGAGAATGTTGTACTTCATGGTCTTGGGTCTAAAATATATTTGTTTGCAATGATTATCGTAGATGCATAGATTATGTTGGGATTGGATCAGTGATTTTTACCTGTATGTATCAAAATTCTGTGCACCAAAATGTATTAGAACCTAGTGCCTTTTGACTCATTAACAATAAATGAAAATACTGAATACATGTGTAATACAGCCTGGAACTCCTGGACTGGTAAACTATTAAAACTGCTGGCGGGCTCAGCAGTAGTAACCATGTAAATTTTTAAAGATGTGACATTTCACTCAAAATATCTGTAAGGGATATGTACTAGATTAATCATAGACTTTAATATTTTATTTAATACTGAAAGCTCTAATAGATGTATGCCAAAATATATCCCATTTCTAAGCTTATTTTTCCTAGGAGAATGTAAATTGAGTCATCTAGAAATATTAGTTCTTTTAAAATTGAATCTATGATATAAAATAATGGAAAAAGAAAAAGTGCACTGCTGAATGATTGGTTCAAAATTTAAAATTCATCTTTACCTTTTACAGATTAATTTATCATAATGTTGAGTTCAAGTAAATAAAAATTTCATGAAAACAGTGATTTCTGGGATGGGATGTCTAGAAGTAATAAAGTCACAGGGTGATACATTTTTTCTTATAAAGAAAAATATTTATAAAGAATCTAACTTTCAATAGTTACCACTCTCATCAACCTTGGTGTCTATAAACATTTTAATAGCAACATATGAGTCAGAAGTTCTGCTCCAGTCCCTTCTGATGCTCCGCTTTCCTCAGATGATTTTAATTTATCTGAACAAATGTTCAATAACTTAGAAAATTTTGTAAATGGCCTTGAAAGCAACAGCAGTGCACTCCTTAACTGCTGAGTGACTGGAGTCCTGTGTTGTGGTGCCAATCTAAGCCTCCTGATCTTGTGACTGAGTGATCACAAGCTGCTTCTCCAGACAACATGCCCACTAAGGTATTCTCTGTGTGCACCTGAAAGAAAGTAATGTTTTCTCCACAACACGCATGCAGGAGGGGCCCCCAAGGAGCGACTGTATTGCAGACAAGTCAGTAACCCTTGCAAGGACTGGATTAAAATTCTGACATCATGATCTTATGTGCGAAAGTGCAGGTCACTACTAATCATTAATTTGTGGGGATGGTTACCTGTCAGTAGGTCTCCAAAACCCACCTCACTACAGTAATGTTATGCCACTTCCCTATTTCAGTAAGTATTCATCCCCATTTTAAGTGAAAATGTCATTCCATACATTTCTGATTCATTTTGCTACATAAATATTATTCTTGCTTCAATGGCACTGACTTCAAAGAGGAACCAAAGACTAGAAATGCTCCTTTAAGAATCCTATCTTTTGCCTAAACTGGGACTAATTAATCAAAATAATAATAATTCTCTATCTTGCAAAAAATTCTTAGGGAATTAGAATACAGAATCTTGGCATCAGATTCTTTACCCTTAATCCTTAGTTGAAATCATGTTTATCGTTTTACTTTTAGCCCTGTTCTCAATTATAGAGTTTATATTCTTAAGGACATTGAGATGCGTCAGAGTTCCTTGAGAAAAAAAAAATGTTTCCTGTTTTGAATTATGCAAAGCAATCAACATGTTCCCATATTTGATGCATAAATTTATAATACTAAAATTCACAGGGAAATACTAAAACATGTTGGTTCATCACAGGTAACAAAAAAGACCCCTCCAAAATTAGATTAGTAGTCTTACACTCAGTCCTTAAACCATGTGAAAAGAATATTACAATTTAGATTATACCCACATTTTATTTTCTATTTGAAGAAAAATAATAATCTCAGCATTACTAAATAACAAAATAATTCTAGCATGTATCTCAGTCTGTTAATTTTTAAATATTCTATTTACTAAAATATTTTATTTACTAAAAGCTTTTCCATATTTTACAAACTAGAAACTTTTCTATGTTATTAAAATCTCTATTCAGTATGAAACAGCCAGTGGTAGAGGACAATATTCTCAGCAAATATTAGTTATGGAGCAGATATTTGACTGCAGAAAGTTCTGAGATTGCGAGGTAATTTGCAGAAGTCCTATTATTTCAAATGTAACTGTTTATACCAATGGATTTGTTCTGGGCTAGTCTCTTCCCCTGAACTGTTTCACTCTTGGGTGACTACCTGAAAACAGGAATTTGTCTTGGCTAAGATAGCATGTTGAATTTGTTCAGAATTTATGCAGCAGAGTGATCAATAGTTTAAAGACAGGTAGGTGTAGCCAAGTGTTCACTGCCATTCCTCCTGCATGCCATTGGACATAGAAAATTGGGGGCTGGGTCCTTGGAGAAAATGAGGCCCAGACATTTTTCCCATCATTAGCTTTAATTCATTGCCATTCCTATTACTATAAGCCTGGTACAAAGCTGGCCTTTAGTGAACATGCTCTCCTGGGAGCTTCCAAACATTTATGGCCAGAATGCTTCCACCAGGCTCATAACAAAGGTGGTCCCCTAGGCCCCAACCTAGTCTAGACTCATCATACTCCAGGGAAGCCCAAGAATTCTGACAGATAAAAATCTATTAAAGTGACCTTAAAATATCTGTTCTGGCAATTATCCAGACTCATGAGTTTTTAAAAAAAATAATGATGTTGCCCATTTATTGGACAGGCAGAGACTGTTCTCAATTGGGCGTGGGAAGTGTGGAGAAATGAAAAATTACCACTATACTCTGAATGCAAAGTATTTTAAATAAATATTTTAATTCTATCGTTCGCATTTAAAAGTAGAAAGCATACAGTATGTTACAAATATCAAAATGTGAAAAATATGAACGTTACATAAGTAACAAATGTAAAAAAAGTATTTTCTTACCTTCCCTGAAAGTAAGAAAACTCTTCAGCATAGGAAAATATCAGTATCAAAAACACAGCTTAGGTGTAAAAACAAGGTTTTACACAGTATTAAAAAAAATGATTTACAAAATGACAGAAAGTAAGATGTTTTGAAATTTGACTTTATATAAATTATAAAAACTGGGTACTTGGGATAAATGTTAAATGGTTGAAAAATAAGTCCAGTCATAGGCTTTCTTTAGGCAGATTCTTTAACATTTTAAAAGCATAGAACATTTTTTTCAATAAATAACTTTTAAAAGTGTCTCTGAGAAGTGCTGCTGGAATATCCTTCCACAGTAGGAGAGGGCAGTGTTCTGGGGACAACATGCAATCATTTCGTTCCTAGTGGAAGCCTGATGAAAGTCAGGAGCCCATCACTGTTCACAATAAAGATTCAGGATTTGTAACAAAACTTGGTAAGAAAATTCTAAAGTGCTGAAAAAAATGACTTAATTTTAGTACCCACGGTCATGAAAAAACATATTCAAATATCCAGACATTTCTGAGCAACATCGACTATGAAATCTGTAACTCTGAGAAGTGTTAATACTTAGTCTTTCATTCAAGGATAGGAGGACTGTTTCTACACTTTACAAAGATTGGTTAAGCCTCAAGGGTCTTGCAATGCAAAACGTAATGGTGATAATACAATGGAAACAATACGCAGACCGCACTGTGAAAGCACAAGTTCATTTCTGCAATGGCAACAGTATTAATCTGAAAAGTCACAAATCAAACATCGGTAAATAAGAAAAAAACTTTGCTGCATGCCACATGACTAGGTACAAAATACGATGCATGCAGGAAAATAAAGTCAACCAAGCATATTTAAATTAAAGAGTTGTTTTGAGTCTGTTTCAGCAGCATTGTGGTTATTATTTTTAAGTTCCCCTCCAACACCGGTCCATACTGGCCTGTTTTGCAAATGTGACCCACTCTAGCCGGCAACCTCACAATGGTTTGAGTGTTTCCTGCTTTTATGTTTTATAACAACGCCAGTACGCAAAGTTCACACAGTTCACACGTACTGTTCTGCTTCCCCATCTTTGGGGGCTGGCTTAGTGGTCCCACTTTTGCCGTCTTCATTTGCTGCTGCTTTTTCTGGGAGAGATGCCAGATCTTTAAAAACATCTACATAATGGCCAAAGCCAGGGCCCCAGTTCAAAAGGTTGTCCCAGTTGAAATTCCCTGCTTGCTGCCCGAGCTTCATGGGCAGTGTGTTGTCAGCAACCCCTGGGGCTGCTGCCTGTGGGCCCGCAGGTCCTCCCTCAGCCCTGCGGCCATGGTATCTTCTGGGCTTCAGTCTGGCTCCATAATTATCTTCATCATCTGCATCAGACTCATTGACTTGAGATAATTTGGGCATCCTGGAAGTATACACCATGGGCTTTTCCCTGTCATATTCCATTTCTGAGCAAGTGAAAGACTCATGCGAGTCACTATCCGACGAAGACTCTGGGGCTGGAATGCCGTCCGCCGGGT
This sequence comes from Vicugna pacos, assembly GCF_048564905.1. NCBI lineage: Eukaryota > Metazoa > Chordata > Mammalia > Artiodactyla > Camelidae > Vicugna > Vicugna pacos. Next base: position 32,584,892 of record NC_132988.1, read on the forward strand.
TCCGCGTTCTGGACAGTGGCCTTCTGCAGTCCTCCTCTGAAGACGACCTTCCGTGATCTGCACTGCAGATACTCGGGTTTCGAGGGCGAGGGGTGTTCAGCCTCTCCACCTCTTCAATGGAGAGCCCTACTGGAGGAGAGGATTCCAGAGGAATCTGCCCGATCGGCTGCTTCAGGCGACTCCCAGGTCTAGAACCGTGCGACGCCATGGCCTGGGGACTCTTGCTTCTCCTTCCCAGCCTCGTGGCGTAGTTGAAAATGCCAGGTTGGCACGCGTCGCTGTGCATTTCCAAAGTATTCCCATCCCTTATCGGAAGATGCAACTCCCTGGCCGGGCTGTTCCGATAGAAAGTAGAGGACTTGGAGAAAGGGGCTGGACTGTGGCGCGACAGCGGGTTGGGGGTTGGGCAAGCCGAGTGGCTCAGGGAGCTGGACCTTAAGCCTTGGCTGTAGGGAGGCTGGTAAGTCAAACTGCTCGCTCCCAACGGCATGGGGGATTGCCTGGCAAAGCCCAGGGGGCTGTGCCGCTGGATGGAAAATTTCGGGGTGTGGCTGCGGAACTGCTTGTAGTGCTGGACGATGTCGGCGTCGGAGGGTGCGATGCTGCTGGCGTTGTCGATGTCGTAGTGCTCAATCTCTTGCTCGGGTGAAGCCAGGGGGGCGCTGGGGATGGTTTCTGAGTTGTGTGGAAGGTCGGTCTCGTCGTAGATGAGGTAAGGGTTTTCCCTTTCAATGATATCTGGCTTCGGGTTCCCTTCCGGCTGCTTCCTCACAGTCATGTCCTCCCCATAGGGAGGGATGTTGTCTGGGTCATCAAAAGCAACATTCTCACTTCCCTTTTTCTTCTTTTCCTTGGGTTTCTTCTCTTCTTTGGGATTTTGGGCCTTCTTCCCCCGGCACTGATTACACAGGATCAGGCTCAGGACCAGGAGGGCCAGGACGGTGGCGCAGCTGCCCACGATGGCAGGCACCGCCCACAGAGGCAGGGAGATCTCCTCAGGGGCCTGACTCGGGACACAGACGTGCCCCCCGGGACTTCCAGCTTTGCACACCCTCCCCGGAGGACAGAAGACGCCAAGACAGGCCACCACCGTCTCACAGGTCCTCCCCGTGTGCGACTCGGGGCAGCTACAGGTGAAGCCGGAGTGCAGGCCTGGCTCACAGCTGCCCCCGTTCTGGCACGGGTGGGAGGCGCAGTCCCCGGGCGGCACGCACTTGTAGGCGTACCACTGATTGAGGCACAGCAGGTCGCCCCAGCAGGGGTTGCTGGCACAGATGTTCGGGCCCCTGCAGCCGATCTTCACGGAGGGATCCGTCCTGGAGATGGAGGCCAAGCTGTGTTTCCCGCTGAAAGGAAGACTTTCTCCGCCGTACAGCATAGAAGCAATGCAGCCATCAAACCCTGCAGGGGCAAGAAGGAGCGGTAAGGCGTTTCAGGGAAAACCAAAGGCTTAACAGGCCGCACTAATGGAACCTGGGAAAGAGAATCTTCACAGTCGCATCTGTAGAGTTTAGAAACTGCACTCAGAGCCATCTTCTAGTTTACAGGCAATAAATCTGTGCCTCTTACAACATAAGTTAACAAGATGTGTAAGAGTTCCCCGACAGAAATGTGGAAGGACTGCTGGGACCCCGCCCTGCCTGAAGATTTATGAATGACTCCAACAGGCTGGGTTTTCCTTTTAGCCCTTCTTTCATTTATTTAATTATCCATTTGTTTTATTTTTATGGTCCCTATACCAAGAATTACATGCATAAAATAAAGTTTATTTTAAAAAATACTTCAAAGGAACCAAAATTGGCCAATAGCTTCAACCATTAGATCATGCAGTCTCCATGGAGGGGCTACTGCTCTCAAGAAGTTGAACAAGGGCTGCTGAGGAGCAAAAGGAAAATCTGTTATAGTACCATGTTTGTGGGTCTCTCTAGGGGTGACAGAGAGTATACTCGTGGCATTAATATTTCATGTCGTGGGGATGGCAGAGGTTAGAAAAGAAAAATTTAAAACAGCTCCTGAGAGGGTGATGATTTAAAAAAAAAAAGTTGAGAAAGACATTAGACTCATATCTGCGTGCTAATATTGCTAATGTTCCAGTCACAAGCTCAAGAGTATATTTTGGCACTAACAAAAGAGCATGATTTACACTGGCTTATTTTCTAACAACATCCAAATGAATTAGCATCCAGATTATAAAACTAGCTAAATATCTAAGACCTAATGATGACCCAGGCTTTAACTCTTATGCTTTGACTCCATTACTCTGCCATGCTTTCTTCAATTTCCCTCTTATTTGATGCATCATTCCACCCTAGTGACATTTCCATCCTCGATGCACTTTTTTTCCGTGAGCTTCTATGACATATGCTGTCATTCCTACTCTTCTGGTTTTCTTTCTGTGACTTAGTCCACTTTCTGTCTCATTCTCTTCTAAACAACCACTGACTCTTAGAGTTACTGAAGGTTAAGCCCCTAGGCTTTCTTTTCACTCTCTATCGTCATGTTAGGTTATCACATCTGTGCCCAGTACTTAAGTTACCTGCTCCACACTGACAGCTCCTAACTGTATATTTCCAACTGAAATCCACTCCTCATTTCTAGCCTATCGACCCAAAAGTCTTTCTCAAAAATGCTCCAAACCCAGAAAGTCCCAAACCAAAGTCCTGATGTTCCCCAGAAATGTGCTTCGTGTGGCACTGCTCTGCATTTCCTCTCCTAGTGGCATTACCCTTCTCCTAGTTGAAAAGCCAGAAACCTCCCTGAATTTTATCAAAATCTTCAACATTTTCATTGATTTTAATTCCCAAAATATTCTTCCCTACCCACTTCTTTTCAACTGCTCTGCCACCAAACTGGCCAAAGTTCACACAATACCTTGCCTAGGTCACTGCAGTTTCTTCCAGCTAATTTATGCAAGTCCCCTCTTGTCCTTCTGCAACGCACTCTCCACGGGGTAGCCTGAAAGATCTTTAATGTCCTGCATATCTAATTTTGATACTCCACTGATTAATTTTTCAGTAACTTCCCAATGTTCCAAGAATGAGATCAGAACTGCCACATAGTCTAGAAGAACTTTCATTCTCCAACTTCATCTTTTATCTGTGACGTTAGCCCCCAATATTTTGGGTTCTGTGATCCTGACTTTTCTATTTTTTTCCTTTAGTTCCCATTGATATGAATTAATCTTTCATACTGTCCCATCCTCATCTTCATAGGTCAGATTTAAGTACAAATGTCAATTTCCAGAGACGTTTCCCTTTCTCACTTGGTTTTGCAATTTCTTAGAATTTTAGATTCTTCCTTCACGTCATTTATCAAAGATTAAAATAATATATTTACTTGTGTAATGATTTGATTGCTGTTTATCTTCCTTACAGGACCATGTAGTCTATGAAAAGAGTGGGTATTTAGTCCACCATTGTTGTTCGTGCTAAGTATATACAGGGCTCGGTAAATATCTGTCGTGTGAATGAATAAATGGATGAGTAAATGAGTGAATGTCTAAATAAATATTTGGTGTACAAGGAAAGGATCAAAACATCATGGGCTGATTTATGGACTTGGCAGAACAATGACTAAAGAAACTGATGGCTGATAATTTATTACCGACTTTCTAAAGATATTTATGAGAATCTTAGAATGGATACTATTGGATATCCAACTACTCTTGGAGGAGCAGTCTTACCTTTCTCTCATGCCTCTACTCAACACAAGCATTTACCTGTTTGAGTATCTCGATGAGCCTGATTGGGTGGAATTCCTCCGAGAGATATAGTGAGCACATCGAGGCCACCAAAGTCCTGAGTAGGGTGGATGATATCTCTGGTATAAATTCTGTCAACGGACAATACTGTAGCTGTTCCATTTTTTCCAATTAAAAAAGTATGCCAGTGGCCATCTGCAACGTAGACATCAGCAATATTTCTCTCCACTTTCCCAGCAATTCCTGCATCTGATGTAAAATGCATTTTGCCATTCTTAATCTGTAAAACATTTAAAATAATGTATAATTAAACCGTGATATGCTTGAATAAAAATAAAAATGTAATGAATCCTTAAAACATTAATCAATTTAATGGAGAGAGAACAGTGGAGGTGTCTGGTTGTATTAGACTATATTTACCTATATTGCCTTTACCATTTTAGGTAGCACATGCCTTCACATTTAACAGATTCAAAGTTTTCTAAGTAATCTGACATTCATAACTAATTTTTCAAGATGTATAGAATTATTTTCCAGAACACAACTGAGGTAATAATAGGGCAAATACTCATTTTAAGATAGGTAAATTATACCTTTTTAGGATTACTTATATGTATTTTTGTATTTTATTAGATTTTTAATTTTTATTGAAGTATAGTTGATTTGCAATGTTAGTTTCAAGTGTACATCAAAGTGATTCAGTTATACATATACATACCCATAGATATTTTCTTTTCAGATTCTTTTCCATTATATGTCATCACAAGAAATTGAATATAAGTCCCTGTGCTAAACAGTAGGTCCTAGATATTTATCTATTTTATATAGAGTAACATGTGCCTGTTAAACCCCAACCCCTAATTTATCAGTTTGCAAGTTTAAAAAAATTATCCATTTAGTAAATGGCCCACAATTATCAGAAAATATTAAAGCTATCTCCAGAGAAAGAAATCAGTGCTTAACTATAAATGAAGCATAGTTGGAAAAGTAAAGATATAAATAAATTGTTGTACCTGTCATCTATTACATACTGGAATTTTAGAAAAAAAATCATGCTTATTGTTTATATCATTTATTAGGATGACAGCTATGATGAATAAAGGGTGAGTTCTTAATAATGAGGTGTCTGGGCAAGTCTTTACTTTGGCTGTCTTTTGAAATTTATCTAAGGGATATTTGGTTTCTCTTACTTTACCCAGTAGAACATTGGGTAACAGGATGCTCTTACTCCGGTTTCCAGCTACCAAGTTTCCAGTTTTCTAAGTAGACGCTTAGAAAATGAAATAATTTATAAGGCAGGATGAAAAGAGCATAATCCCATCACTGTTGCCAGGCAGAGCTGGTGCCTCAGCCGGGGGAGAAGGTGGTGCCGCGTATCAAATGACAGGAGTGGAAGGATGGATCAGTTTATTTTGTTACTCAGATCAAATGTTATTTCTACATGCAACAAACACATCTGGTAGAACTAAAAATGAGTTCATTTTTACTTTGTGGAAAATATGCCTAACACATTTACATGCGTTATTCATAATGAAATATTTTATTAAAGCACTTTCTCCAGATAATATATTCCAGCACCGAACCCAGAGGGAAAAAATAGAAAATTGTGGTTAAGTGACAATAACATTTCATCAAGTGGGCAACGTCTCATGAAACACACAGTAAAAACAGCAACCCCTCTTTGGTTATAGCCAGAGTCCTTTTTGGAAAGAAGCCTTGGGAAGAGCCTTCTGCAAGCTCTCTGTTTCTCTCTTAATTGATCACACCACGTCATCCTTCCATTTGACCAGTTTCTGATGGAAGGGTCCTTGGAACATAACATGGAGGAGAATGAGTAAGAAAGTATGTTTCCATTACAGCATTCTGAACGTTTTCCTGCTCCCTAATCTACCTAACTCTTTCATCCCTCCTGACTTTCAAAACATCATGCTCAGTTTTTGGTTTGGTTTTATTTATTCATGGAGGTATCTGTTCGTTTATATCTTTATGTTTGACTCCACAGAGCTCCGAATCATCCCAGCTCTGTACAGTATACCTCGCTTCACTTCGGAACAAAAACAAAGCACCAAAACAGAGGAACTGATGTGGAGCAGAAATAAAGCCCACCACCTGGCATTATTTCAGAACCCCAAGTAAGGAGATCCTCAGCGTGCCGCAAAAGCAGAGAGATCAGTGAGACGCTTTAAACATAGTGTCAAAGCAGGTGAACACAGAATGTTTTTCTTCTGCTCTTCACTCTGAAATTTTCTCTCCTTCTTTCTTTTTTTTTTAAAAGCCCAAGAAATTGCACATTCTTCTCTCTCGTCACATTTACTGCTACCCACTCCTGATACTCTCCCCTCTAACCATATGGAAGCCCATTACCCAACTCTCTGATTTTCACAAAGTATCTTCCCACTCCCTGTGTGTGTGTGTGACTGAGAGACAGAGACAGAGACAGAGACTGACTAATTCAGAGTATGCAAAAAAAAAAAAAAAAGAAGAAGAAAGAAAAGAAAGGAAAAAAAGAGAGAAGGCAACTGTCAGAAAGTGAGCCAAAAGAAAGAAAGAAGAAAACCAGGGGCCTTGGTCACTGATAAGATAATTGATAAGTAACAGTCCCTTTCCCCGAGCTTCCTGGGCTGGGTAAGCAGATCGTATTCCTGTCATCCAAGTAACTGCTTGTACCAACCACTCTCTTCCTGTCTATTCAGTTCTCCTTCATCACTATTGTCTTTTTTCAGAAGCTATTTACTTCACCTACTAAACCCCTCAATCTCTGAAAAATTGCCTTTCAACATTTTCATACAAAAGAAATGTGAATTTTGGTCTGCGTTAGTCATTATTTTTATTCACCCAGAGTTTACTTTCCCTTCAGGAAAAAAAAAAATCTCTCTAAGTTGCTACCCATGCAACACAATCTGGAGGAGCTGTCTGCTGCTGTCCTGTTGGAAATGCAAGATTTTATGGTGACAAAAATGGATCCTGACATTCAGCTTCTTCCTTGAGGAAGAAAAATATTCAGTCTCCGATTTCTTCAACCACATTGTTCTTGTAACTCTTGGCTTAAAGAGATAACACACAGAAATATTTCATATGTCATTTAAATGGCACGAGGACTTGGAAGCAGCCTAACAGATAATGCACAGACCTCAGTGTCAAAGCCACTCAGTGCATATGAAAAGTGTTTCTGGTAGCCTATGGAACGTCTACTTCTTTCTTCACTTCTTTACTGTCTTTGCTTCCAATACACTTCTGAGTGAAAATTGTACACACCAAGTAATAACATTATACAGTGAGAGGTGCTTTGTTTTGCAGTGACTTCATTAATTCTGGAATTGGGCTTTTTGCTTTAATAATGGAGGTAAAGTTATCACCTGAGGATGTTCTCCAACTGGATTAGGGCAGAGTGTCTCAACCTCAGCACTGCTGACCTTTCAGACTGACCGTTCTCTGTTGTGGGTGTTGTGCACGGCAAGATGTGTAGAGACATATTTGACCTCCACCCATTCAATGCTGGTAGCAGCCCCCCACCCCCCATGACAATAAAAGATTGCCAAACATCCCCCGAGAGGTAAAGTCACCCCCAGTTGGGAATGACTGAACTAGGGGACTGTTTTTTGTACTACTTAAAGTTAGGTACATGACACATAACTATCAGCTTAGATGGAGAGAAACATAATATAAGCTTGGATGGAGAGAAATTTTGAGAATTTAAGAGGCTGAAGTTTCAAGGTGAACGTCTGTTTTTATTTTTAGTATTTTAGGTGAACTGAGCCTAGTAATTTTCTATGTATTTTGCTTTTTTCTTTATGAACTAAGTTTTTAGTAATTTCCAAAATACTGATTTATAAGTGAAAATAATTCAGGGAATCTGGGTTTGTTTTCTTAAGAATTTGTTAAAAGTCAAATAAAGTTATCAGTAGAATTATACGAAATAATATTAGTAAAAACCAGTCAATATAACTAAACTAATAAACTGATGGTCTGAGAGATGAAGTCTTATTTGTGGGAAAGAAAGCAGAATAATAATTTTAGAAGTTGAGAAAGCTAAGAGCGGACAGAAAATGCACATGTAATGAAATTATTCATCAGTTTAGCATCTCATTTACAGCAGAGAAAAAATGGGTAAAAGCTTAATGATAAATCAGTCATGAAATAGAATGTTTCAAAAATATGTATTTAGAAATGATTTGGAGAAGTCAGCTGAAATTTTACTTACAATAAATTCCAAAGATATTTAATTTCACAGGAGTTACCTGGGTAAATTGAATACATGTTCCAGAATAAAGCCAAAAAAGTTCATCTTTTTTTTTCTATTCTAGTCCTGCCAATGAATACATACATATCAGTATTTGGAATAATTCTTGAAAAAAGTATGTTTCTATTTCAAAGACATACTATCTTTTTATTTGCACTTTGTTTGAAAGTAGGGTGAAAATAACATAAATTTTTGTCTGGCAAAATAAATTGGAACCAATTCTTTCTATGCTGGCCTACCTAGCAGTGGGCTCTACTCTAAACAAAAGTGTTTTGAAGCCAAACCATGCAGATCTTTGTTACTCTGGCCAATGCTTGAGGAATAGTTAAGATAGATGATATTGGAATAGTGCCCAGCATTAGTCGGAACTCTAATGGGTTGTAAAGAAAAGGACAGAAGTTGTGGGAGAAGTGATTTAAACCATGACACAGCAGGCGGTCTAATCCAATGAAGTCACCATTAGCTTTTTATCTTACCTTCACAGTAGTGTAATTGCTGCTTTCTTGAATGTGGATTAAAATGCCATTCTCACTTCTTGTCCTGAATTTTACTTCCAGAGTGTTCACACCAAAAGGCTCCAACACGGCACCTCGTATGCTCTGTCTCAACAAATATTCCCTCTTCTCATTCTGACTCATGTGGTAGTCCAAGCGCCCTTTGCCTTCTAATGATAAGGCGGTGTCAGGAGTAACAGCTGGAAGCCAGCAAAGGAAGAGAAATGTGAACACAGCCAATAGGCATTATTAAAGAGTTTCCATGGTGACAAAAATTGTAAAAGTTATATATATAAAAAAAAGAACAATGAAAATATTAAGGTTTTGGAATTAGTGTCCCCAGTTTTCCTCTGAAAAAATAATTTCATCTTGTGAATCATTGCATAAGTTTATAACCATTTCAGAACCATGAAATGTAAAACATTTTAAGACACTCATTATTTATTTGGAAAATACTGATTACAATACTGGATACATGCTATATAAATTATGAGCACTTGAAGAGATAGCCACATGTTAAAAATACATAGTTGAAAAAATTGTTCATAAATTTCACTGTGTTTCTAAAATTAATTATATATGTTTTCATGGTTAAAATGATTTGTAATCATTAAAGCCTTTAACAAGGAAAACTTGAACAAAGAAGTGTACAAATATTTATACTTGTAAATGACTTTATTAGTAATAATCTTTTAGAATTTAAATTGTCATGTATAATTGTAATTTATCATAATCTGATAAAACGTTCACACTATTGAAGTATATAAGTAATAGACCTAAAGAAAAGACATAAAGAAAATAACTCAAGGGTCTTAGCATTGAATGGTACATTTTAAAAAGGTAAACTTTATAGTATGTGAATTATATCCCAGTTTTTTAAAGAGAATCACAAGCATTTCTCAAGTGAATGACATTTTATTTTCCAAATATAACTGGGTTCCTACTTACTAAATACTCATTACTTTAAAAAAAATCATGTGACAATGTACTTTTTTATGTTTTGTTTATTTTCCTAAACACAATTTTACCTCTGCTACTAAGATCTTATTGATTATAGTATGTAAATTTAATCATAAATTTCTATTCATTCTCATATTATAATAGAATCAAATGATTCTTTAAAGAGTGGCCAGATAAATGCAACGATTTAAGTTATAACCGCTTACCCAAAAATAAGGCAATTTATATAAAAGAGACCCCATTAGGGTCAGTCAGTGGGATATAAAGCTTCACAATAGAGAATGTGATGCTCTAATGCTGGCTTGAATATCATTAATGTCTTATTAACAATAGTTACTAGGATTTAGAAACAAACAACCAATAAAAGAATTTAAAAAGTAATATTTGAAACCAATTCCAATAATTGGAATTTAAAACTTAATTATCATCTTTAGCTATAATAGCTTTTATTTCCACTGTATGATGTTTTGAACTCAGTGTTCAGTGACTTAGTATTCTTACTTTTCAACCAAATACAACATGTTCAGCAGTGAAATATCCCCTAAAGGCAGCTAGTATTAAGCCAAAGCCTGAATATAGCCTCTGGCCTTGTAACTTGCCTAGCATCCCTATAGGTAAAACAACAATAACTAAATGATGTATTTATAAAATGGAATCTAAGGACATCTTTAGCAAACAATTATAAAAGGGTTTCACTCTTCCTCAGGTTAAAAACATGAATTTAAAAAGGATTTTGTATTTGACCAATCATTGCCCCTTTAATATTTCCAATATTTAGAATCAAAATGTAGTTCTTTTAATTCAGTTATATATTTAGGTGCCTATACTTATACTTTATATGGTTACGATAATTTCCTGTGGACGCTGAAATGGCTTGCGTACATTTTTCACAGTATTTCCCAGTCAGTCCTTCTCTGCAGTGACACTGCTGCCATGACCAGTAATCTGTACACGTGCCACCGTGTTGGCAGGGACTGCGAGAGCAAGCGCCTTCGAGTCGAGGGCATCTGAAATCAAATCGGAATGAAGACGCATAAAGCACAAAACCAGGTGGGGGAAATTTGTTAAAATTTGATACAAACTTTTATTAACCAGTTCAGTTTCATGCACTCAATTCTTTGAAACTCAAGTTACAACTAAATTTGGAACATCTAATCAAAGTAGAAGTTATCCTGTAACAGGTGCCTTGCCTTATTCATAAAGGAGAAGGTTAAACAAAATAACATCTTACACAATAAAAAAGCGGTGATCATTTCTTCTTGAAATTAATTTTTAGTTGAATAAAACTTCTTGGTCAAATAAACACTTTGGTTCACGTGATCTCGGGGCCACATGTACACATCTCCACCAGACAGCTAATGCAGTTAATGAGTTTTGAATGTCTACGACATGCCAAGTACTGTTCTAAGCATGGAGGTAAAGTGATGAAAAAAAATTCCATGGGATATTTATTTTTCCTTGTGGAAGAGACAGAAGGAAACTCCGAAATTAGATAAATGTGTAGCAAGTTAGGAAGAAGGAAGTTCTGTGGGATAATTAAGGCAGAAAAGGGGCATTAGGAGTTTGGGGGGGTTGATGGATCTCTAGGTTAAGCAGTGAAGGAAGGGTCTGTTTTTCTGGAGTCTTAAAAGTGAAAGAGCAAAGTATATCTGATAGACAATCATTCCCAACAGAGGAAAGAGCCAAGGGAGAAAGTCTCAAAGTGCAGGTTTACTTGGCATGTTTGAGGAACACCAAGTGGCCCAGTATAGTCAGAGCATTGTGGACAGGGACAAGAGCAGGTAGATAATGGTGAGGAAGTCAAGGGCATGAAAAGAACCGTCAGGACTGCCTGGGACCTGACCGCAGGACCTCCATGTTTGCTGCCCATGCTGGACTTCTGCTGAGCACTCACTCTAAATAAAAGCATTGAATAGTTGCTGAGTTGCAGAAAGGAAAAAATAATGCTGAGAACTGGATTTTTTCTGGATTAAAGGAACCATACTTTTCTCTAGTAACAGATGAGATGTATTCTATAAAATACATGCTTCACATGAAGTATAACTTCAGTGAAAATTAATTTAAGAATATTCTTTTTAAGATGGCAGATGTAGAAGCAGTGAACTATGCACATACATCGCTACTATAAACTTTCTAGAAAGTAATTTGGCAGTACATATGAATTAGATCTTTATTTTTTGACCAACTTATTTTAAAGTGGAAAAATTCAGTCTTTAAGTACTGATTTTCAGTAACATAATAACAGCATATAGAAAAGTAAAGGCAAATGTCAAATTGTATTAAAATAATTAATTTACAAATATCAAGAAACATTCATAGCTTCGTAATCGTATCCCCAGAAATCTCAAGTATGAAAATAACATGAGCCAAGATTTTTATGAAAATATACTAATTGCAGGGTTACTGATATGTTAATAAATTTGGAAACAACTGAAGTGTATATTCAGTTAAAACACGGCACATCCATATTATGGGATAATAGGCAGTTGTGAGTATGAATGTTAACCTAAGAGTGTTTGTCTCCGGGTAGTTCATTTATAGGCTACTTTATATTTTTTTGAATTTTTCAGACTTTCAGTATGAACAAGAATAATTTTTGAAATAAATTATATTATTTCCACAATTCCTAAATCATTGCTGGGATTTTCAAATAGGAAAAAAAAGCCTTACAATTTGCAATTAATCAAATTATTACTTGTTAACAATATATTGAGTTTTGGGGAATATGTATATTTATACATAAAATGATTTTTTTTTCTTTTTGAGGGGAGGTAATTAGGATTTTATTTATTTATTTATTTGTTTGTTTGTTTATTTATTTATTTATTTTAATGGAAGTACTGGGGATTGAACCCAGGACCTTGTGCATGCAAGGCACATGCTCTACCACTGAGCCATACCTTCCCCTCTATGTATAAAGTGAATTAATTTCAAATAGTTTTTGTATATATTATTGTTAACACTTTTACATTACTATGTGCCAGGTTCCTTTCTATGGGATTTACTTATTTAACTCATACTCTTCACAAGCCTGTAAGGCAAATCCTATACATTCATATATGCATGCATCCATATATTTTCACAAATTACACAGCTAAAAATAAATAACTCAAATTCAAAACAGCATAAACATTTGGTATTTTTAAGGCTTTGGGCACAACAATTTCATCTTTTTGATGCTCAATTATCATACAGTTTTTCTATTTTTCTTTAAAATAGTAAAAAAATAAGATTGCCTTACTGATCTAGGATGCCTTGTGCTGCTAAAGCTTGGCTGGGTTCCAGTGGCCTCCCATTGACAGCAAACTCCATTATACACCCGACAAAGTCGTGGCTTTCCACATGTCCTCTCCTTTGAAGGATTGGTTCTAGTGACCTGATACCTCCAACTGTGACTCGATTTGGCTGAACGTCAAGAGTCCTACATGAGAAAGGAAAGATGAGTATATTAGGACCAATAAAAGGGATTTCAGTAGAATGTTTAAGTTAAAGAGTGACTACAACCTTTTCTGGCATGTATTAAAGCGTGGTAAATTGAATGGAAAACATTACCTATCAACGCATATCCTCTAAACAAATACCTACAGGACTGTTACATTTTTCAGGGTATGAAAAATTGTAAAACGTATGGAAATGGTATCTTCAGTTAGTCACATGAGATGTATATAACAATGTCGAGTTTTCGAGAAGGCGCATACTATCAGAAAGAAAATAAAATGCAGTAGAAGTGACAACTCTAATATTAACATCAGATTACATTTTTCCTTCACTATGGAGATGATAAGAATGCCAATAAGTTGATTAAAGCCAATGGATAATGTGTCACTATTTATTTTTCTCTGTTACTATTTCTATTAAAATCACTCATGTTTTAGATGAGGTAATGTTGTATTTCAACTTCAGGTTCTACTGACAAATATTTGTCAGTAACTGTCACAAACAACTCTCAGAAAATACATTTAAAAGAGGTGAGATCCTTATCCTAACCTTCTTGCAGGACCCAGGTCACATGCAACTATTTCATGAAGCTTTTCAAAGGGTAGAGGCTATGTTAATCTTTGTCTAGCTTTTCCCTCATCTTTACCACTTCATTTTACACCTTCTTTACAAATTTTTTGTAACACCTTTACAAAATTTTGTAAACTAATTATTAACTTTTTATTTTACAGTATGAAAATCTCTTTGGAGAGGATAAAATATTTTAAACTATATAATACTTAGCATAATTAAATTATGTTTAAAAGCATAAATTCCTTTTGAATGACAAGTAATAACAAAGATTAAAATAATACTTATACTTACCAGTCATCTGAAACTGCCACATTACTAACAGTGCAGTACCCTGGTTCTTGGTTCTCAGAACAAGAGTCCACAGTTAAAGAAGCTGCCTATAAAGCAAGAGAAAGAAATGTTCAGCTTGGTTTCCACTGTCACAATTGTCCTTTTCAGCCAACACGACCTCGGATTTATTTCTACGTGGACATGACTTTAAAATTGCAATAACATTTAATGTAGTATATTATAGTACAGTTATAATACAGTATCAAATTAGGGATACATACTTTCCTTGATATATTTAAAGCTAAAATTATGAAATGATTACATGTAGGCAGTGGGAGAAGGCTTTTAAAATCTTCTCTAGCCTCCTTGTTTTATAGATGAAAGAATAAAAATGCCATTGACGTCTCTGGGACAGCTTCCTGGGGTTCCAATCTTAAGAAAAATGTTTATTTTACTGTCTAGCTGTTTTAACAAATGAAAAGATACTAGATTTCTGATTTTCAGAGGTCTATTTCCAATAATTTTTCAGTCTTACTCACAAAAAGATTTTGAAAGGACAATTTAAATATTACAGCAACCTATGAAGATTGTAATTCTTGTATTAAAGTTTGAGATAATTTAAACAAATGAATTACTCTTTTAATGTATAAGAATCATAATAGCATAATATAGCATAGTTATGTATATTTGGAACACATTATTATATATTTCTATACAGTAAAAAACTCAAAGCCATTTAAATCAAAACTAGCAGTAACAGTTTTTGCTTCCTAAGGGATGCATATTCCCCTGAAACAAAAGCCTTCTGTTTAGGAGAACATATTAACATTCCATTTGATCAATAAACAAAGTCATCAAGTCATAGTCACAAGGCCCAATAACATGGTGGAAATCAGGGCTCTCGATATTGGGTAAATGACCAGTGGGAAGGGCTTAAGACCAAGGTTGTTGCATGTCCACCTTACTTTTGATTCCCCTCCTTTGTTTCTCAAACTGCAGGGAAACTCTGTAAATGATAAAACTTTGGGTATTTTAATGGGTGCAATTATAAAGTTGATACTCAGAGTGTAGTAGTTCAGAACTTGGCCAGTAAATCACAGGAAGAGGCAGGACCACAAATCCAGAGGCACAAAAGGACTGAGGGTTTTTCCCAATGCAGACAATAAAGGGTTCTACCTAAATTTACTTAATACCACAGGACAGGACTACTCCAACTTTGTCTATTTGTGGAGCAGAAATACAAATACTTAGAAAGTATTAATTTATAAGAATGGTAGTCATTTGAGGTTAATTTTAATAAAAGTAAAGCAAATGTAGGAAACATAGCATAGAGAGGTTAAGCAACTTAACCAACATTACCTCTGACTTACATGCAAAAGTGTCAGGTTTTCTGTCTTCCTGAATCAAATTGCTTTAATTATGTATGGAAATGATTTGCTTCCTTAGTAGCACATTTTTATCAGTATTGCATATGAATTTGAGGGATTATCCATAAAAATATATTTAGGTGGGATACTTGTAAAGGTATATCTTAAATACCTTACACTTCAGAAATAATAAATAGGGTCAATTTATAGTTATTTCAAATGTTACTGGCTATATTTTAAAATATTTCTGTAAGTTAATTATTCCAACTGATTACAAACTCCATACAATAAACTCTCATAAGCTGTGTAATTTTTTTCTTGCCACCTTCTCAAGGAAATTATAATAAATACTAACATTTTTAGGAAACATTTACACTTCTAATTCTATGTGAAGACTTTCATGCCCTAGCTAGTTAACTTTCAATAGTTAATAATTTTTTCCAGCAATCTATTAAATTAAGTCACATTCAATCTCAAAAGAGGTGTTAGGTTTTCATAATACAATGTATGCTTATGTTGACTATTCAACTTAAGCACAATTCCTTTCAGTTTATTTCTAAAACAAAATGTTAGCACATCTCTATGTATACTATGTAAAGTATCCTCCACGCTAGAGATCCCTAAAGCTATCACAAGCTAGACAGAGGATATTTTTGAATGCCTTAAATAGGAAAAAAATCAGCTCGCATAACAGTATCATATTTTGGTTAATGTTAATACTTAATATATTTTTCTTGTTTTCTAAAAGCTTGGTGCTACAAAGGAAAAAATACCTGAAGGACAGTTTTATTTGAATAATAGCTCATTCAATTTAATCTTCAGAGTTAAATGCATTGTCTTTTACTGTTGAATTTTTCTACCAGTACTGCTGTAAATTGAGATGTTTTTATCCTGTCTATGTGATGGTTCAGAGTTGAGAAGTTAATGATTTTGCCAGTTTCCAGCAAAATCCTTTGAACTTTAGAAAATGACAGATTCAAAATCCAGTAGGGGCCTTGTTTTAGGTGATTTCTGAAATAGTAAGATATTTTTTCCTCTGACTGAAGTAACAATGAAAAGGGTATTTTTTTCCACTTCTAGGATTACTCAAAATCTGATGACTATGGTGACATATTACAAAATGAACCAAAATAACTTTTTTCTCTTTCCTGTTAGGCATGCCTCACAGGGCCTCTTTCTTTGTTCTCCCTCTTGCTCCTAAGCCCTTGTCTGATAAAATCAAATGCTCAGGAAGTTTAAGGGGATCTCGGAGGTCGTCGGGTAAAATTCCCTATTCTTTGTAGGTCCATGGAGAACATGTTAGCAATATGGTTACCTTCCATATGCTTGGAGGGCTGGGGTGAGGTGGTATCTACTAACCCCCTTAGGTTCACCGGTCACGGTTAGAAAACCATCATGGCCAACAGAAGCGCCAGTCTACATATACATACCAGACTCCACATGTTTGTTCTACTTCTGTCAGGTTCAGTGTAACTGGGTACATCAGTAATCAAGGATATTGGAATTTTCTAAATTCATGTTGTCCTGAAGATCTTCTGAGCACACTAATTTGATATTATGTTGGTTTAAAAAAACTCAGGCAGAAATGGGTGTAGTAACCTATCACTAATCTGAAAAATTATTATTCCCAAGATGTGTCTGTTATACCGCTATTAAGGTTCATTGAAGTCAGGGTGGCTTCGTAGTCACTATTCATAATTTAAACTTTACTGAGATTAAGCAAAACATTTGACTGTTTTTTACTTCAGAAGGCTGTACAAGGTCATGTTGCGGGCAGCTCGGGATGACTAACATTTATTAAGCACCTTTTTATGCAAAATACATGCAATTTTAGATATAATTTATATTTGCATTTGCAATAATACTAAAATGGGGAGATAATATCTTCACTTATAGACCAAATTTTGATTTTCTGCCCAATCCCTTTCCAATAAGCAAAACCATCTTGAATTACTATCAAATCAGGGCTCCAAATGAGTACTTTTCAGTAGATTTTTAATGGAGTATTTTTAGAATCTGAATATTCTAAATTAACAAGTACCATTAGTAAATTTTATTCTCATTTTGTTCTCATTTTCAGAATGTTGGGGGCAATTTTGTTAAGTAAACATTTTATAAGTTAAATGTATTAGAAGAAATTAAAGTTACTCAGAATATTAATACCAAGTTCATAAGGAAATGGAAGACAATATTTAATGAAAATGATTCATAAAAATAAATTTAAACTGCTTTTTCTGTTTTCTCCCCTCTCCTCTCATTCAAATAGCATACATTTAATAATCTGGTAGGGTCCTGAAAGCAGGACCATGGATGTAGTGATATCAGTTGATGAAATATCTGAACAGCTAACCCTGATCATGCTAACATAATTATTTGGTCACTTTAGAGTGAATCACTAGTCTTTTTTTTCTCATAACTGGAAATAGTTCTGTATTTTAAAAGCTGCTTAGATCTTCCTTAATTTAATAAATTAGAGTGGAGGGGAGAAAAGGCCACTGTATCTGATGCCATTTCAACATGGATTTAAAATATTCCTGAAAACAAATGGAGAATTTTGTCCTTTCCCAAAGACTACTTGTTATCCATATTTGTCAAAAAAAATTAATATTATAAGGTAGCTTCTGTCTTATTCCTTTATGAAATTGGTAATTATAGAGGACACAACATTTTTGCTTTTAAAATTAATTATGGATCACAGAAAAACACAACAAAAATATGGAAAAAAGATTTTTAATATCGTTTCTGAAAGTTGCTTATATGTAGTCCAACAATAAAAAGTATTCCCAAAATTTAGTGGCAAAAATACTTCTCTCATTTGATCAGTTTCAGAACTATATAATTACCACATTTTTCATATTTTTTCTAGATTACCATAGAGCCCAGAGGTAAAAACTAATCCTTTAGATCCCAGGCTTCTTCCTTAAAAAAAAAATTTCAAAGCATTTATTTTGTTCTTTTGACAAATTTTTCTTTTAATACTTGGTTTAATTATTTGGCCAATTCTATTCCTTTTCCAGGGTGAAATATAAATTTTAAGCAGCATGATTTTAACAGGTTGATATAAAAATCTAAAAATATTTTAAAATACTTTTTGTTACCATTTACTTTATCAAAAATCTTTGATAACTGTTGAAGATGGAGGGAACTCTGGAGAGATAGTTGGGATAAATGAATGAATTAATGAATCAATCAGTCCTTTCATTCCATTACTCTATGTCAAATGTTTTCAAACATTAAGAAAAACTCATTTAATGAACACAAGTGCTAAATAAACATGAACCTTTCTTGTTATGACATGAGAGTCATATAATTAAATGATAATTCAATTCTGAGACTATCTTAGATGATCAAAAACCAATACTTCATCCCAACACAGTCTCATGCCATAGACCTCACAGGTCACAGTATATTGAAGTCCTGGTGTAATCAGGATTATTACCCACTATATTGAAATATGTGTTAAGTATCATCTTTTATCAGTAATTTATTTGTAGAAAAGTTTTTCCCATTTGTTTTTACATTGTTTCTTCAACTTGGGCAGGGATATTTAGAAAAGCAAAGGAGCCATTTTAAGTACAAGCCTGGCATGTCCTTAAGAATGTAGGAGAAAATGTGTAAAGTGGAATCTTTAAGCACTGGGATATTTTCTTGTCTTCTTTCCCTTTTATTTATTTACTTATTTATTTATTTACTTACTTACTTACTTACTTACTTACTTACTTATTCTTTGAGATGAGGTTTTTTTGAGATAAGCATAGTTGTCAGGAGCAAAAGACAAATGTTACCTGTTTGCTGCCGCTGTTCATCACAAAATTGGTCAGATAATGAATACACATAATTGAACTCAATTTGTACCACAATTCATGCTTTAACTTTTCCAATTTCCAGCCTGATTGACTGGATATATAACAATAAAACAACTGTTAATGTGGATTAAATGTCTTACCATTCCTGCTCTCCGAGCAATCACAGTGTGGAAATGACCATCTGACACCTTCTTCATGGTGGTGAGTTTATAGGTACCACTGCCTAAATTATAAGAGAATCTTAGTCTTTCCTCAGCAATTTCAAGAGCCAAAAACTCGGCACGGTCCCCTGTCTGGTTGTCATAGTTGTAAAGCAATAAAGCATGACTTTTAATAGTTGCAAATTTGACATAAATATAGTTGTTATTGGGGTCCAAGCTGGGAAATTCCATGAATGATAATTCCTCAAATCCGTAACTATTCAACTCGCAGTGTTTTCCAAAGACACCTGTAGATGGGAAAGTTGACAGGTTAACACATCACATTCAAGTGAAATTTTATTAACGGACTTGAATTAAAACATTTTTCAGTTATAATAATGAATCAGGCTTTAAACAACTTTTCATTACTCTCCAAAGACTGTCATCTAAAGTTAATTGAAATAAAAAAGAACAATGATCTTTAAGGCATATAAGAAATGATAAACTGGTATAATTATTTTTCTTTGGCCAATGAGAAAACATATCTAACTGTGCTTCATTTTTAAAAAATTAGACTTAGTGGAATTGAGTAGGTCTGAAGAGCTTTCCTTCCTGGGAAATTTTCAAAATCAGTTTGTCAATCTTCTTTCAAGTTTAATATGCTGTGGTTTTCAACCACATTATTTCTTTCATAATATATAATTCTTAAAAACAATTTTAATTCAGTTAAGAATGGTAAATTTTGTTTTGACCTAAAAAGAAAATGAGCCCCTGTACTTGTGGTATTTTCAAGAGTTGCAAAATTAGGGAAAAGGAATCACTGCCTTTAGGAAGAAAATAACCGTTTTAAGTTTGTATCTCTTTCTTGTTTTAGACCCTCTTTGATATGATTTACAGCAGCCTACTTTGAAAATAGCTTTCTGTTTTTCTACAATCCAGCATTCCCTCTTGTTTGTGCTGGTTCTTTTTCAGACTTGAAAAATGAGTTTTATTGATGTTACAATGCTACGCCAAAATTCTTTTCCCACAAATATTAGTAGACTGTAGCAAATGATCGGAAAATTAACCCATGCCAATACATCATGACTCTTATTAACTTACAAAGGTTTCATTCCATAATTTTGGCTGTACATCTCATGTGAATGCGTTAAATTTAGATTCAGGGAATTGTTCTGCTAGAAGAAACCAATGTCATCATTTTACAGAATATTTAGAACTTATCCAAGGTCATAGAACCATGGGAGGCAGAGCCAAAATTTGAGGCCAGATCTACTCATTGTCTGGTTGTTTTGACTACATCACATTTTATATCCGAATGTTCTTTAAATTAAAATAGCCTAAAAGCAGCATGTGTAAAGGCTGAAATAATATTCATTATAAATGAGTAGGAAAATCAAATAATTTATTTTAATAATTTACTAAAGTTAAAGAAAATATTAAAAATATAGGAATTATATGTATTATGTATATCATATATATTATATATGTCATATGTTTGTTTATATATCATA
Organism: Vicugna pacos; assembly: GCF_048564905.1. NCBI lineage: Eukaryota > Metazoa > Chordata > Mammalia > Artiodactyla > Camelidae > Vicugna > Vicugna pacos. Next base: position 32,605,391 of record NC_132988.1, read on the forward strand.
AATATATTGATCATATAATGTTTATATTTTATATATAATTCATATATATGATAAATTTTCAAGTTTATTTTTTGTTATATATATTATTTATATATACAGACAAAGTAAAGTTAAATAAAAAGGAAAAATAAAGCATACAAATAAAATAGATTATTAAAGAAACATTTTTACTGTGTGCTCCTTCAGGTCTCTTATGATTAAATTTTAATAAATCTACAAAAATGTGCTTCAAATTTGAGTATAAATAAATGTACAAAGTACACAGCTACCTGAAAGATGTTCTACATTTTATTTAAATTAATACTATATTTTTAAACATGATAACTTTTTATAGAATATATTATCTTTTTAAGGAGTTTTGTTATTATTTCTAAAGAAAGGTAAATTTTTGTCTTAGAAAAAAATAATTAATAAGGATTTCAAAATTTCCTTCCAAAAGGAATGCCACAAAATAAATCTACATAAAGGTCAAGAGAATTTATTTAAATTACTTTAATAAGAAATATTTTTGTGTATATGAAGTTATACATGTATATAAAGTTATAACTATAAAGGTTCTCTTTATAAAATCTTAAGCACTTCATGTTTTTTCTAAAACATAACCAAAAAAAAAATTTTAAAAATTTTTAAGTCCAACCAGCAAATCTTTCACTGATGAGAAAATAGTGCAAAAGTTTTCCCAGTTTCAAAATTACAATTTAGATGATCTTTTATACAACACATATTATACAAATAACCTCCAGTTATTTGTTTAAGGCATTCCATCTGCCATTTTTATTTGTTATGTTTCACCTATACTCAATTTGTGAAGCAAAATACTTTATCCTTTTAGTTCTATCTCGCTGGTCTCATATCTGCATTGTTTCAAGGTTTTTTGTCCTGTTTTCTTTTATAAGGCTTCTGATCTCAACTAATGATGTCTATGTTTAAACAATGTTTTTTGTCTTCGCCACTGTAAGGAATGGGGAGAAAATGTGCACTGCTTGCTACATGTGATCTGTCTCTATTTTAATTTACGTTATTGTTCTAGTCTCCTTCCCCTGAGGATTTCTGGTATGGTGAGGAGAAGGTTCCCTTGGACACCAAAAAACTTTCAGCCAACAGGCAATGACCATTGTATCAGTTACACTGTAGCAACAATGTGTTCCTATTTGTTATCAGCTATCTCAAATCCTCACATGCACAACTGGAATGCAATGGAATCTTGAAAAATGTAAAAATATTCATTTAGTCATTTGAAAATAATTTTTCTACTTTTACCTCCAATCTCCTTATCTTTCCATCCAAAACACAAGTTAAACCATGAAACCTGATTGTGGTTATCTGTAGTAAGCAGCACCCTTTAGGATTATAAGAGATCATGGAAAGAAAGAAATTTTAGGAGATCTAACATTGTGGTTATTTTGACCTTGATGATCTTTACTGCTTCAGGGGCATTGTTAGTGAGAATCTCAAAGAAGTTTAAAAAAAAAAAAAAAAGAGAGGCACTGTGAATATCATCCTGAAATGAAAATAAAATTGTGTTCTAGTCACTATATCATTTTGGGGTAGATTTGTTTTGTTTTCATTGTTTGGCTTTAGACAAAGCCCTCTATCTTTGGGCCTCAGAACCACTGCTAAAATGCATAGCTCACAACTAGGGATTTTTATATTCTGTTTCTCTTTATCATTCTTTTATATCATTCATTTTATAGAAAATGAGTTAAAATTACATTTACTGGTTACTAGAAACCTCTGATTCCTTTCTAAGTTCTATTCTCTACTATATATTGAGATTCACTTTTCAGGTCCTTGTAGCACTCTAATAAATATGTCCAAGGAAGGACTAGGAAAATATCCTTCTCTCCTGCTAATGGAGAAAGACAGGGTCTCTAACTACTGCAGGACTCTGAAGATGAACACTATATTGTGGAGTGAAGCAGCCTTTAACTAAATGGAATAGTCACTGCCCTATGAAACAAACCAAGTTAAAAGGAAGGCTTCCTGCAAAGCTGTTCTCCTAGTTCTTGGCTGTCTCAGTACCGGGTGACATTTGGGTGAGACCTGGAAGGAATCTTTTAAGTTCATTTCACTATGGTGAATAAATATGTATGTATACAAAAAAAAACCCTCTTAATTTTCTTCCTGAAAAGAACACATTATTCTGAATGTTAATTAGTTACATGATACCATCTACAAAAAAGTCATGAAAACTGCATGTCAAGTTACAAAATCCTTCTAACAGAAGTGGTTGAATTACTGTAAAAAGTAAATGTAAAAAAACCCAAAAGCAAAACAGAACAAAAATGGTTGCACTATTCTTATAGAGTTTTAGTACACAGTGACATCAAATAGCCCTGAAAGAATTTTCATTTGATAAGTTCTAGGCTAATAACATCAAATTCAATTATCTTGGGTTGACTATTTTTCTAGGAATGATCGAAGCAATATATTCAATGGAATTTCCATAATTAACTTAAAAATATTAAACTTTTAGATTTAATTTGCTAAAACTGCCTGTGTAAAACCACTAACATTTTTCTTATTCACTCTTGGACACAACAAAACAGAATTGCTAAACTGTGCACCAAAACAGGTTGATATTTTACATCAATGACTAAGTTATACTCACCAAATGGACAATGGCAATAGTAAGACTCTACACCACTTTGGCAGGAACCACCATTAAAGCAGGGGTTACATTCACAGTAATTGACTGAAGATTCACACATTTTCCCTGAAAAGTATCAAACTCATTAAAAAAAATCTTACACATAAATATATTAACACCATTACTGTATAACAATATGTAAATATCTATCATGTGAGACCCTATCTTTGGAGAAAAGAAATATAAGAACACTATAGTTGACACAAAGAAACTGGAATATTATATCAGAGTTCAAAGTCTTGTTTAGTTGTCCTATTGTAAAGATGTACATTATAATATTTAGGAAGTAATTTACATAATCATCTTGGAAAGAACTCCTGTTTTCAGAGAAATCACAAATGGTGAACATATTTCAGTGTTTTCACTGAATTTATTTTCTCTTGTCAATGCCACTTCATTTTTCATATATGATAACTGGAGAGTTGAAACTTTTACAGTATAATTTTCACTTTAGAGATTTCCTTGACTCAGACTTTTCAAAGGCAAGAATTAATTGCATTAGCTTACTTGTCAAATTACAACCCTTGCACCCTCAAGAAATATTCCTTGACTTATATATACCTGCTGTAAAGCAGAATATAATAATAAAAAACACATCAAACACATTTTCAAATACTTACTAAGATTTATTCTTTACTACAGATTATGCATGCTTTTTTTTTCTAAAACAGTAATACTAACCAGCACATTTTTCAGTGTCTAAAGACTTCTCAAACATTATCTTGTTAATTGAATCAATTAATATTGACTGAATGCCTATTATGGGCCAGGAATGCTAGAAGATGAAGTTGTGACCATCAAAAAAGCAGACAAGTATCTTAACATAATGTTTCCATTTTAGTGGGGGAAATTGATCCATGCAACAGGAAGTATTCACATTTCACAGATGGAGAAGAAGAGGGCCCTGGAGGGAAATCTCTTGCCTAAGAAATTATAAAATTATAGTACAGATCATTGTAGGTCAGCTCTGATAATTCAGGCTTCATTCAGACAACAATGTCATAATCACTCAGTAGGCAAAATTTAGGGTATAAGGCCAGTCCCATCTGTTGTTCTGTTACTGTGGCATTCTATGGTTTTTTTTTCATGCAAATGTAAATTTGTTCTAATACCACTGTTCTATAACTTTAAATTATTGTAATAATTTAACACATTTGTTAGAGTAGTTTTTAGTTTTCCAATTTGAAGAAATAATGAGATATTTCTTAATTTCTTAATAAATTTCTTTATTTCTTACGAAATTAAGTAGTAGAGAAATTTTTTAAAGTTCTTAATTTCCATCCATTGGCAAAAAGGAGAGTTTATTTCTGTAAAGCTATTTCCTACTTCGCAGTATGACAGCACTAATGCCTTCATTAAATGTCTCATGACATTTTATATGCACAACTAGACATTGCTGTGCATAGGTAATCTATTTCATCATAATAACTATGCTTAAAACACAATCAAAGTTTTTGTTTAATTTAGTTCTGGTTTTGTGGCTTGATTCTGTAGCCACAATTGTTCTGATTTGAAATCATAAGTGAGTCAGCTTTCATGACATTGCTAACTGAACACAATTTTCTACATCATGGGGTCATAAACACATTTTTTCTTTTATAAATAAAACCGGGACCCTACTTTCAAGGCAGAACAGTAAAAATTCAGAATACCCTTCCATGCTAAGGGGAAATAACGAAAATAAACAAGTTACTAATTTAGAGGCACAGGAATTCGGTTTTAAGTATGGTGGCAATGTGTCATACTGGAGAAACAGGCAGGGAGAAATTTATTCTGAGCCTGTACAAGCCGTCACACCAGAGAGATGCTGTGTCGTAGGAGGACTCGCTTCTCTGATATTTCCTAACTGGATTTGTGACAGATTGTTCTATAGGAGTGTATTTTTATTTTCTTAATACAATATCGGTATCACTCAATAGAGAATCAAATAAAACCTATTGGCTGTACTATTGATTATTTATTTGCTATCAGGAAAGTCACAGCCCATTCATTCCATTTTCTTCCCCACTGTAAGATTATTCATAATTTTCACATGTGTTCCTGGACTAAGTAAGGTTTTATTTTCTTCCTTTCCTTTCTTTTTTGAAAATTTCTTTTAGAGTTTGCTAAAAGTAAAATATATTAAGTACATAGATTAATATAGTTTGCAGGTGCGGTCAGTATAACCTTCATAATGTGAAAACCGGTACATGGGTTACAAAATCACAAACTTCACCTCCTGAACTGTAAATGGGGAACAAAGGCTAATCAATTTAGGGGGCGTGGTCAGGTACACTTAAATATTTGGACATAGGCACTCTCCGAGAAAAATGTATGAGTATAAAAGTCCAAATCATTGATCCCATCAGTCTCAACTGTACACTTTTTTGAATCCTGTTGGGAAAGACCACCTTAACTCTTGGTTTAAACAACAACAAACGAAATTTAGATTTTTAAAAACAAATTTATATAAATTAGCTATCTTATTTACCCCTTACCAAGTAAGATTTTAACACAGACATCTGAGTTTAATTCAAATATATACTATAGGCTATTTCAGTTAGTCCCAAGTGAGAGGTGGAAAGAAACCCCCAAAATTAATAAAACTTACTCATGTATTAAAATATATACCAACTATAAATAGAAGCAGCTACAAACTGAGAACACATTAGTTTGAGAGTGAATTTCTTTCAAAAGCTAAAATAAATTATCAATAGAGATTGATTCTTTGAGTATACAACAATATAAATACTGGTAGGAGAAAAAAATTCAACCCTTCATTTGACATGTTACTTTAAACCAGAGTTTCATTTTCTTATTTGGCAAAAATATAAGAAATGACTTTTCTAGGAGTTATATAAACGAATTTATTGTTGCGTTTGAATAAAATAATCTTATTTGTTGGTGTTAGAGTATGTAAATTATCCACCATTCAAAAATTTAGTTTGAGTACTCCTTTTAACGAGTAACATATTTATTTTACAACTAGTAAATTTTAAAGAGGTTGCCATACTAGAGTCAAAGACAGTTTTAAAACTCAATGCTGCAATTTGAATTATTATTAAGAGAACTTTTTTCTTTTGTGTGAGGGAAAGAGGTCATAATTTTAGTTAGAATCAAAAGAAAGCCTTTAAATGCACATTTCTATGGTTTGGAAAGTTTATGCTCTATTACCCAACTAGAAGTCAGCAACAAATTCTGTATTGTTCTGCACACAACTATCTACTGAAATTTTAGCATCAGTGGTGGCATAATGATTATCAGGATGTAGCAGTTTGAATCACTCTAATATGCTTCTGGTAAAAACCATCTGATGTGTTGGAGCACCGTGAAACAAAATTTTGGATCATTAACTTAATTAATGCTGCAAGTCAGTTCACAATATTTGTAGTGCCTTGAGGCTGACAGGGCTTGCACAAAGAAAGGCATTTATGTCTCTTGAACTCAAGGAGCCTTTTTCTATTAAGTGATGTTAACTGTCAGAGCAGCGGTTTAGAAGAATAAACTGATCTCATTGCTTTGACATTCACCAATTAATTGTGCTGGTATGCATTATTTATTAGAGATAGACAGAGATGTGCTTCAGGAAGTGTAAGTTCTTAGCACATAGAGAATGGGAATTGTTGAAGAGGAAAATGAATGCATAATAGGAGGACAAAGTATCTACAGACTTTCCAAGATTACAGTTTAAACCTGTAGGAGAAATTTAGCATGTGTCGTCATGTTCTGGGGCAGAAGGTGTGATGAAGTGTTGAACATAAATTGGGTCTGATGTGATCATCTATGGTCTTTTCAACAAAGATATATATTCAAGTTTCACTTGTTCCAATAGCACATTTTAATGCTGGATTATGTAGAGTCAAGCTAAATTTATTCTTACCTGTTAAATTTAGCCACTCTATAGGGATATGATGATTTTGGATATCCTATAGTTCACATAGGCTTCAATTTAATGAAGTCAGATACGTATTAGATTACCACAAGTATTATTTTTGTATCTTGTATTTACTCGCAGAGAAAAAGGAAGTCTATGAGGAACTAACAAAGTCCATCTTATATATAAATTGATTATTTCATTAACAAATATAATTCCATAATATATGTATGCTATTTAACTGGACATTGATGCTTATAAGCTTTTTTTTAATTATTTTAGCAGAAAGTAATGTTTTTTGCTTGATTTGTAAATAGTTTCTATTATTGTGAAAGGCACTATGAAGATAGCTCATCTAAATATCTTGATAGAATAGCATTGTGGTTTTTTAAATGGAAATCAAGCAAAAATATTATGTAAATATTATGTCTGAATAAGGGATGCTAGTAATAAGGAAAAAATTGTTTTACTTCCTCTTTTAAAGCATGAACAATCTCAGTGAAACTACAAATGATTATATATAATGACATATATGATATCCTCAATAAGTTTACAAATACATGCTTATTTTCTACAGGAATAAGCGTTTAAGCTGCTAGACACCTGTTATTCATGCTTTAAAAAGTTAATGTATCATGTAAGGTAAACTGTGTTAATCCAATCTTGGAAATAAAATCAAAACAAGAATTGAGCCCTTTATCCTCTCTTGAATACTCTTCTGTATTTCACAGAAATTTTCATTTCCTATCTAGTCACTAAAGTTTGTTTATTCTTTGGTTTCCTGGTCACATGATCACTGACAACATTAATACATGACTGCTGTGATTTTAGAAGAATGACTCTCAGTCACTACTCCCATCTTCGTGAAAGCAAACGTTTGCCAAGTTTCTCGGTGGAATTACTATGCACAACCTGTAAATAACTTTACAGGCCTGGAAACAAAATTCCTATTTATACTGTCAAGTGACATAAAAGTGATGAATGGACAAATCTCATCCTCCCCTGAAATACCAGGACTTACTAGAGAGCAGAGGAAAACTTCTCCATGTGGGAATAAATCCCTGGCTTCACTCCAAATACCACACCTAAAATGCATCCAGATGTGTGAAAGGGAATAGGAAAGGTTAAAGGGACTTTGAACTAATTCAGTTATGAGAGACCCAGATTTAGAAATAAGTTCCATATACACGCTGCCCTTTACAGCACCATTCATTCTGCGGAAAGGCACAATGCCGGATATGCAGTGAACGGAAAAGCTGGGGGCAGGAAGACAAATGCTGGGTGGTTACTGACTGTAACTATGCTTTCTAATTAATATTCTGTCAAATGCAAGAAACTTTCATTTGTACAGGAAAAGAGATACTAGATTTGTAATTATTAGGCTGGTGTTTTCCTCCAGGACTCCGTGAACTTCTGAGGCACAAATGATATGAAATATACTTTCTTTTGATTTACTGGGGCACGTTGACAGTTGATGTAGTTTTTATACTATTAAGCTTTGTGAATATCTAGAAATTAATTTTTCACATGTTCTAGACTGTCTTAAAATTTATTCATCTATTCTAATATACTCTATATATAGCTAATCAACGCTCCATTTAGTGATGGAAAATTAAATTACAGGAATGTTTTCTCAACCCTGAAACATGAAGTTATTGTAACTGAAAATGAAGTCTCGCTAATTTTTTTTAAATTTCTTTTTGGTTCTTTTTCTAGGAACTAAGAAAAACGGATCCAAAAAATGAGTTATACAAACAAATTCGCTTACTCTAAATCAGTTATTAAATAAAAATATGCTTATTACATATTTATTATGTGAGTCTATCATCACAAACTTGAAAGTAAATAGTTAAAAAAATATGAGGAATATGGTGGCAGTATGATAATATGCATATCATATATTTTTTATTGTAGTCATTAGATAATTTTCATTTTATACTTGGATCCTTACATGATGTTCTCCAGAAAAAAAATCCCTGTTCAGCTAATACTTAATCATTTCTTGTGAAGGATTCTTAGGATAAAGCCTCTCAACTTGCATCAATTCATAAACACTTACTCTTCTAATCTTTAGCACAATTTCAAAATGCACATGAAATATTCAGTTCTGTGTGTGTGTGTGTGTGAGAGAGAGAGAGAGAGAGAGGGAGGGAGAGAGGGAGAGAGGGGGACACTGGCTGAGATTGATCCTAAGCAAAAAGTTCAGAAAAATCTCATTGCTCCCATTTATCATGCGACAGACTTTAAAAAGCATTGAAAACAATGTAGAGAAAGTCCACAAAAGGAAATAGCATATGAAAATAAAGTGCTTTGAAATAATTCTAATGATCAAAAAATTTTTTAATATATACATAGAAGAAGGCTTTGAAGAAGGCTTCACTACAGAACTAGTACTTAATGTGAACAGAAGTAAAATCTAGCTAGAATGAATGTTTAAAAATTTATTCTGTGAGGCACACGTGTTCTTAAGTGTGAATTTGGTCTCAGAGCCTATCAGTTCAGATAGGTTTCTTAAGATGTTTTGGTGCATTAGCTCCATCTTCCTGAATCAGGTTATCTGGTAAAGATTAGCTGGAAAACAATAACTCAAAATGATCCTTCAGGGATTACCTTTCCAATGAACATTAAACATATACAGACACTTAAACAATATATTCCTAATTTAGTGTATGAATTAATAATTTCTCACTATGATTTTTGTTATGCTGTATTCTGTAAAACAAAACAAAGAAATGAAACTATCAGACTTTAATTATCTGCTAGCTTTAGTGGGCGGACTATGTGTATAGATTGGAAACAAAGAACTACATGAATTAAAAACTGTAAGATATGTATGAATTATTCAATTTTATATTTGTTTACATCATTCCTGATCAATTGGGTATGTCCAACTATGCAGACAGAGACTACAGTCAGTTCTGAGGAGGTGATGAACCAGGCTCCCTGACTTCAGACTATCCTACAAAGCTACAGTAATCAAAGACAGTATGATACTAGAAAAAAAGAGATACATAGATCAATGGAACAGGATAGAGAGCCTAGAAATAAACTCAGTCAATATGATCAAATAATCTATGACAAAGGAGGCAAGAATCTCCAATGGAGAAAAGATAGTTTCTTCAGTAACTGGTGCTGGGAAAACTGGACAGCTACATATGAAAGAATGAAATTAGAACATCCTCTAACACCATAAACAAAAATAAACTCAAAATGGATCAAAGACCTAAATGTAAGACCAGATAGTATAAAACTAGAGGAAAACATAAGCAGAACACTCTTTGACATAAATTGCAGCAGTATTTTGTAGAACCAAATAATGGAATGGAAATAAAAACAAAAATAAACAAATGGGACCTAGTAGAAATAAAAACAAAAATAATCAAATGGGACCTAATTAAACTTAAAAGCTTTTGCACTGCAAAGGAAACCATGAACAAAACAAAAAGACAACCTACACAATGGGAGAAAATATTTTCAAACAATATGACCAACAAGGGATTAATTTCCAAAATTTACAAACAGTTCACATAGCTTAATATCAAAAAACAAACAACTCAATCAAAAAATGGGCAGAAGACCTAAATCGACATTTCTCCAAAGAAGACATCCAGATGGCCAACAGGCACATGAAAAGATGCTTAACATCCCTAATTATTAGAGAATTGCAAATCAAAACTACAATGAGTTATCAGCACACACCAGTCAGAATGGCCATCATTTAAAAAGTCTACAAATAATAAATGCTGGAGAGGCTGTGGAGGAAAAGGAAGCCTCCTATGCTGCTGGTGGGACTGTAAATTGGTGCAGTCGCTATGGAGAACAATATGGAGGCTTCTTATAAATCTAAAAATAGAGTTAACATATGATCCAGCAATCCCGTTCCTGGGCATATATCCTAAGAAAACTATAATTTGAAAAGATACATTCACCTCAATGTTCATAGCAGCACTATTTATAATAGCCAAGACATGGAAGCAACCTAAATGTCTGTTAGCAGATGACTGGATAAAGAAGAGGTGTACACACACACACACACACACACACACACACACACACACACACACAGTGGACTATTACTCAGCCATAAAAAAGAATGAAATAATGCCATTTGCAGCAACATGGATGGACCTAGTGATTATCATTCGGAGTGAGTTAGAGAAAGACAAAAATCCTATGATATCATTTATATGTGGAATCTAAAAAAATGATATAAATGAACTTATTAACAAAACAGAAACAGACTCACAGGCATAGACAATAAAATTATGGTTATCAAGGAGTAAGCAGGAGAGGGATAAATTAGGAGTAGTACAGGATTAATATATATACACTACTGTATACAAAATAGATAACCAACAAGGACCTACTCAAGATCTTGAATAACCTATAATGGAATAGAATCTGAAAAAGAATAGGTATGTATGTACGTATAACTGAATCACTTCACTGTACACCTGAAACCAACACAACAGTGTAAATCAACTACACTTCAATTAAAGAAAAAGAGTATCTTTCTATGTCAGATAGTCTCTGTTGACACTCAGTGCCATTCCTCTCCTTGTGTATTGCAGGGCCTGGAAGTCAGAAAGCTCTTTTCTTTCCAGATCCCTTTGCAGCAGGACTGAGGTGTAGGTTCTGCCCGTGGGTGAGAGGTGAATGACAGCTGAAAGGTGAGACCAAAGCAGGGACTGTTTTCCCGGGAACCACTCACGGCAGCTCTGCAGGTGGACAAGGGGTTTCTGGAAATACCTGCAATGTCCTTATTGCTGAGGTTACTGGTGAATTTTCCTGTTCTTTTCCCTTAGCCAGTTTGCAGATTTTGTAAGCTATTTGTTTGTATTAGATACCCTCCTACCTCAAAGACCTCAAGCAATTTCAGTCCCTGACTGGTCTTGGACCAGTACTTTTCTCATAGGCTTTCTGTGAGGATTAAGTAGAATAATGGATAGAAAACTCTTAGAAGACAATACTCTCTAGCAAGTACAGATCGAAGTGTGGTGAAGTGTGACATGCACCGGAAAGAGCAGAGGCTCCGGAGTAAGGTTCATAATCAGAACTCAGATCACATTCTGCACCATTTGGGAGGCAAGTCATTTAACCTCCAGTCCCTCTAAGACCCAGTTTGTTTGGTCTTTCCATGGGAATAATAAAAATATCCATTTAATAGATCTGTGAGAAGAACTAAATAAACAACTAAATGAATAATAATGTCTGTGATGCAAAGAGGTTTAAGCAGTGTTTTAAATAGCCACTTGATAAATGTTATTCATATTTCATGATGAAAGAAGGGCATTCCTAAAAGTTTCAACTGCTACATTTAGAAAAGGATGCAGTGCATGTTTAAATCAAATGAAACAAATAAAGAAACGAACTAGAAAGAAGTGATGGGAAAGGCCTGGTTCTGTGCCCAGGCATGAAATAAGCAGCATCGATGCTGAGATCAGCGTATGGCGCCTCGCTCAGACTCGCAACGCTTTCCCTGTATCTTATCTATCTGCTACCCAAAGCATTCACACTTCCTCCATTCTAGGACTGAGCATAAACTCACTCTAAGTATTTATTGTGTGAATGAGTATATTATACTAAAACAGGGCAAATAAAGCATCTTTATTGTCAAATTTCCAGCAGAGGAAGTAATTATGGGGAGGTGGGGGATTGGGAAAGAGTGAGAAGGGTTTTCTAGAAATCCTGAAATCATAACATACATGAAACGTGTGCTGTTATTCATGGTGCTCAGAGTACAACTCTGGTAAGACCTCGTGCCACTGAGGCTTCTTGTCTTTTTAGAGATTCTATGGCATGACTGTTACTACCTCTGTTACTACTAACGCTCTTATTAATGCTGCTGATTAGCATTGCTACTTGTTGCAAGTTGAGCGCTGCTCAGTGTCTTACAAACATTGTCTTTCTCTTTATAACAACCCTAAAAGGTAAGTAACTATGATTATTCTCTTTTTACAGATGGGGGAATTGAAGATCAGCAAGATCAGGTGACTTCCCAAAACCTATAGCTAAATCAGGTCCTGTCAAATCACTTGATTCTTGCCATACGCATGCTTACTGTCCCTTTTCTTCACTTATACTTCAAGGACATTATTTTATTAGAAGACAAAGCTTGCGTGATCTGCTTTAGCTTATTCAAATTTGTTTTATATCACCATAGACCAATTCAATTCTCAAAAATATGTGTAAGTAAACACATGATGGGTAACTTGTTAAAATATAATATTCAAACATAGTTTCTTTAAAAATTCTTTTAAAATAGCATTCTGCAAAACATCTACAAAATTTAAAAAAAAATGTATCCTAGTTTTACCTATTTCACTGCACTTTAAATTGTGTTTATAAACACCACAGAGCAATCCAATGTAATATATGTTCTAAAACTATACAGTGTGCAAATTACAGGAGAGATATTTTCTCTCCTTCAACTTATCAACAGCATAAATTTATATACTTTTGAAGGTGCACCAACCATCAATCAGCTAATAAGTAGGTGATGGGTAGATAGAGAGATAGATATTAGAGATAGGAACAGATGAGATATACATACATTATGTCCTGTCAGGATGCCAAAGACTAGGCAAATAATTTTGATCTATATGTTTAATTCTACTTCTAAAATGTCAAGGTAGCCACTCTTCCTTCTGAGTGAGACAGACTGTATTCTGCCTACAGAATGTATATCTCCTAACCCTCTGGCCTCTCCCTCTCTTGCCCTTGGAGACGGCTTGCACTCTGTCTATGGATTGTGCATCTCCCTGAGTAAACTTGCTATTACTTTAAATAAATAAATAATAAACAAAGTCCAAATAAGTTGTGGTTCAGTTTTGCTCTGAGTTACCTGAGAAATTAGCCTTGATGCTTTCTACCCAACTACTAGAAATAACAAGGCACTTTAATCTAAATCTAAATGACAACTTTTGTCGCATTCTGTTCACAGTGTGGATCAAATTTCAACAATCATAATGACAATTATGACCAAAATCATAAAAATGATGGTGCTAAAATGAAGGGATTAACAATAATAATTGTTAACAGTTAACTTAGGACATAAAATGGTCTGGATCTAATGCTTAAAATATACCGTGTCCTTTAACTTGAGATCACTTTTTTGAAGTATGACTCTCTCTGTGCTCTTGTACAAGACTCTTAGCAGAGGGACTATGAGCTGACACTCCGGCACGAACTGTGTTGCTTACATCCTGAGTCTGCAACAAATCAGCTGGATCATTTAAGAAAACTGACTCAACTTCCCTCTATGTCAGCTTCCTTGTCTGTAAAAACTGGAAAATCATTATCTCTACCTTACAGGTTTCTTGTAAGAAGTAAGTGAAGTAAATATGGACAAAGCACGTAGAACAGAGTTTGGCTAGTAATAAATGCTTACAGTATTTGCTGTGATTATGCCTATACCTAGGAAAACTCATTGAAAAATGACAAAGTTCATGACTTTCCATGATACTTGATATGGCTAAAGTCTTGTTGGGGGAAAAAAAAAAAGCCAAACATTGTCATACCTGTGTATCCAGTTTTGCAAACACAACTGAAGCTTCCTGGGAAGTTCTGGCAGACAGCGCCGTTCTTGCAGGGACTAGGCAGGCACTCGTTGATATCTCTCTCACAGGCCCGGCCAGTGAAGCCATCTGGGCAGCTGCACGAAAATCCTCCCACCAAATTGTGACAGGTCCCCCCATTGTGGCAAGGGGATGGGAGGCACTCGTCTATATCTATTTCACACCAGCTGCCGGCATAGCCTGGCAGACACTTGCATAAGAAAGGCTGCAAAGGTTCATTTGCCACGATGATGACTGGAAGGCTCTCGTGGCTCTTCGATTCGGAGCTCACGGCCAGTCTCCTTACACAGCTCCCCCCGTTCAGACAGGGGCCGTGAGCGCACGCGTCGTGATCCACAGATTCTACCTTTACTCCACTCTGCCGGAGGAGGATCTCTCTGATGCTTTCAAAGAAGGTGGCTACACCACTGGGATTCACGTACTGATTATGGTTCCGCTTCACAGCTGCCAAGAGAAACGTTCTGTTGTTCCCTTCGTACGCACCATAGAGTTGCACGGCCGTCCCGAGGCCGGTCAGCTGTGAGCTGGCGATGCGCAAGAAATGAAGGTAGTGGTTCGTCAAGAAGTCCTTGACTGTTGGTACTCCGAGACGCAGTAGGATGCTGTTATCCACCGTCGCGTTGGAAAATCCAGCAAAGAAAACTCGGATGTTGCTCGTGACGGCGCTGTGAACGCCATCATTGCTGAGGACTGTCAGATCAAATGTGCCGTCTGTGGACCTCGGCTGGGAATTCAGATCGCAAGTGCCCCTTGGAATACTGAAGAGGCTTGTAACTCCCGAAGTCAGGGAGCAGTGGAAGGTGTCTAACACGTCGGGATCCTGTGGCTTCACAGAACCTAAAATCCCGCCAGGAAACAAGTTGCCATAATAATTAACAAATATCTCCACTGTCCGAGACTGCGAAGGGTTGTCGTTTTGGTCTATGACAGTGATGTGCACGGTTCCCGTGGAAGACATCTGAGGAACGCCAGAATCCCGAGTAACCACAGACAGATAGAAGTCTGCAATCTGCTCTCTGTCAATCTCTCTGGTTGTGCTCAGAACTCCAGCAGTGGTCAGACTAAAATAATTGGTGGCAGGACCCGTGCTCAGCAAGTAATAGGTAAAGGGGCCTTGATTTGGAGGGAGATCGGGATCAGTGGACTGTAGGGTCATCACCAGAGTTCCTGGGCGTTTGTTTTCCATCACTTCTCCCTCATAGATAGTCAACATAGGCC
This sequence comes from Vicugna pacos, assembly GCF_048564905.1. Taxonomy (NCBI): domain Eukaryota; kingdom Metazoa; phylum Chordata; class Mammalia; order Artiodactyla; family Camelidae; genus Vicugna; species Vicugna pacos. The sequence continues at coordinate 32,620,689 of NC_132988.1, forward strand.
CATTATCATTTATATCTTCCAGCGTGACCAATAAGGAGGCACTTCCTGTAGCTGAGGGGGTCCCTGAATCCACAGCCAAAACTGTGAGATTATAGATGGGTAGGGTTTCTCGATCTAATTCTGCAGTCACGGTGATCTGTCCTGTCTGGGGGTTAATGGAAAAGGCACCATTTTCATTCCCTGATCCGATGAAGTAAGAAAACCTACTCCAGCTGGGAACAGAGTCTGAGTCAAAGGCACTGACAAAGGTCACATGAGTTCCCGTAGGGACCCCTTCACTGATCTGAACGCTGTAGGTGTTTAGGCTAAAAACAGGTGGGTCGTTGGCATCAAGCACGGTGACATTTACAGTGACCTCATCTATGTCTGCACCCCTGATGCTACCAAAATTCTTGGCCAGTACCTTCAACGATACCCTTTCTTCTTTTTCTCTATCCAGAAGTCCAGAAACATAAATTTGTCCAGTCTTCTTGTTGATCTGGAAACCCTTCTTTCTACTGTTTCCAAAAATCAAATAATGTACCTCCCCATCAGTGCCCAAATCACGATCACTGGCAAACACTTCTCCAACGATAGTGCCTTTGGGAGCTGCTTCTGAGATTTCAAAATAGTAAAGTTTGGAAACAAAACGAGGCACGTATTCATTTGTCCCTTTTAATTGTATGTTAACAGTGGCAAAACTGCACCGTTCTTCATCGGGGACATTGAAAGCTTTCACTGTAAGGTGGTAGCTCTGCTTGGTTTCAAAATCCAAGAAGCCTTGAGTGGTGAGGACGCCTGTGTTGGGGTCAATGACAAAGAGGTCACTGTCAGAGGACTGTACGGTATATGCAATCACGGCGTTGGTTCCAGAGTCAGCATCTGTTGCATTTAGGTGGATAACTGTTGTCCCACTTGGGGCATTTTCCAGAACAGTGGGGAAATATTCATCAGGGAGGAATACTGGAGAATTGTCATTCACATCAACCACATTTACAGTGACACTGCAGTAACCAGTCCTTGCAACCCATCCTCCATCTGTAGCACTGATAGTCATTTCATGTTTCTGGCATAGCTCATAATCAAGAGCTTTGGCGAGTGTTAATATACCCGTGGAGGAATTGATTGCAAAGATGCCTTCTTCATTTCCTGAGGAAATACTATACCTAATCAAGCCATTCATAGCCGTGTCTCTGTCTCTTGCAGAGACTGTTCTGACAATGGACCCGACACTGTGGCTTTCAGGGATAGTTGTGCTCATGTGGCTTTGAGAGAATTCAGGCGTATGGTAGTTTTCCTCAGTGACAATTATTTGAACGGTTGCTTGGGATGAAAGTGGAGGGTTTCCTTTATCCTTTGCAGTGACAGTGATCAAAAAGTTTTGATTCAAGTCAGATATCAGGGAAGATGCTACTGAAATCCACCCTGTATTATTGTCTAACTTAAATTTTCCCAAGTGATTTTCATCAGAAATGAAATACTCCACTTCGGAATTCAGTCCAAAATCTTTATCATCTACTGCAGTGACTTTGATTAATTTCGTACCAACTTTAACATTTTTGGTGACTGGAGTGAAATATTTAGTTGTAAGAAACTGTGGTGCATTGTCATTACTGTCCACTGTGTTGATGGTGACCGTTGTCTCGCTAAGTAATGAAGGATTACCTCGATCTGAAGATGTCACTATAAAACTATGTCTGTTGATGTTCACATTACTGAAGCCACTGATGTTTTGGTATTTTAAGACCTGCTTATTGAAAATCTCTCCTGTGGTGGCATTAATCCTGAAGTACTCTGACTGAGATTTTATGAAATAAAACACTTGTCCATTCGATCCCTCATCAGGATCCGTGGCAGATACCTGAGTCACTTTGGAGCCAATTTCAGTAAGTTCAGGGCAGTCTAAATAATAGGACGGCCTGCTAAATCTTGGGGCATTGTCATTGACATCTGTGACAAATATCGTGACATCTGTACTTACGGTCCACCCAGAATCATGTGCAGAAACTCGGATTCTGTAACGGTCTGTATCTTCTCTATTTAAAGGTCTACTAATGACAATATCCCCAGTGTTGGGATTAATTGTAAACGGAAGACTTGTGTCCATTATAGAGTATCTGCTAATTGCATTTACACCAATGTCTTCATCAGAAGTTGTCACACGTGTGACTGTGTAGCCTAACGGGGAATTTTCAGGAACATGGGCACTGAATATTTGAGAAAACCTAGGGGCATTATCATTTTCATCTAAAATGTTAATGATGACCTTTACCGAGGTACTCTGAGAAGGGGAACCTTTGTCTGAGGACTTTATGGTAAGGACATATTGAGATATTTTTTCCCTGTCTAAAGGTCGAATGCTTCTAATTTCACCAGTGGCATGATTGATACTGAAACTATGTTCTGTGTTGCCATTAACAATTTCATAATCTAGCTGTCCATTGGGTCCACTGTCCTTGTCCATTGCAGAAACAGTAAGTATTTTTCGAGGAGACAGGTTTTCCAATATTTCAGATACAAATGGATCTTCCTTAAAAACTGGAGAATTATCATTGACATCTAACACTGTTATGTCAAGTTTCTCATAAGAGGAGAAAGGCGGGAAACCTCCATCTCTGGCCTCTATCCATACAACGTATTTTTGTATGTTTTCAAAATCCAGAGGTTGACTGATGGACACCTGCCCTGTTAACTGATCAATTTGGAAAGTGCTGCCAAGATTCCCACTTGCAATATAATAGGACAAAGGCTCTCCTCTCAAGGAGGACCCCGTAATGGTCGTGACAAGAGTGCCTACTGGTTGGTTTTCAGGAAACATGAAAGTCTGTTCTTTGGCTCTGACTTTTGGGAAATCTGCTTTGTTCACAAACCGGACAGTCACTGTTGTAGAATCTGTCTTTGGAAACGAGCCACCGTCTTTCACATGTACAGAAAATGTTACTTCAGAAGCTCCATTTAGTGGTCCAGCTGCCATAATAGCTCCTCTCAGTGGGTCAATGTGAAATTTTTCAGAGTTTCTACCCGAAAGAGAATAATGTAGTTCAGAATTGGGCCCAACATCAGCATCCGTGACTGTAACCGCAAAGACAAAGGAACCTGTAAAAGAGGCAGTTTCCAATTATAATCACATGGAACCAGTTAAAGCACTTGGTAGTAAGTGAAAACACTGTATTAAAGCCATATATAAAACACTACATGGCTACCTGATATAACTTTATTTTCTCATGATTACTAGGGGAGAACAGTATCTCCCAGATTGTCTCTGAAATTCCCAAGTCAAGTCTATTTAGCAAGTCTTCAGGGACTGACCTGCCATTATCTCACTAAACCCCACACAGTCTACTGAATTTAATATTTTTCAGTACACCTTTGAGAGAAACACAGGGAAGAGCAATGGCTAATCATTTCGAATTATAGTTCCCAGGAGAAAAATCTGTACATAACTGACAACAAACACAGTAACACGTGAGTTCTGCAAAGAACTATGTTTCTGCCCAATGAAAAAAGATAATTGCTCTATTATGTCTTAAAATATTGTTGAATTACCTTTTATGTAAGCATGTCAACAAAAATAATATGTTTTAAAAATTACTGTTGATTCCTTGTACTAATTGTTTTTATAGCAAAACTCTTCTGTTAGATATTACCATATGGAGATAAAGTGTGTGTGTGTGTGTGTGTGTGTATACACATACATACATACATACATATATATATGTACAATTATAAACTAGCAAGTAATAAGAATTGAGAAAGAATGGACTCAATTAGGATTCCAAAACTTAGTGTTTGGGATGAGGGCCAATGGAATAGATTGTAGTTGCCATAGGACACATTTTTGATATATTTATTCAGAAACCTTTCCCAAACCTGCACTCCTACCCCTACAGAAAGTTTGTGATACAAGTGAGATGTCTTTCAGTGGAAAAAAAGAAAGTTAGTGGTTCTGATTAATTACAGTATGTCTAGTGAGGAAAAAATGCTAAAACCTTATTTAATTGTATAGGAGATACTCTATTGCATCACCACACATCAGATGTCATTAGAATCATTGCAACTGAAGACCTTATGGCTTTGATATTGGCATTTCTTTTGACAGAAAGTTGGCATGAAAGTTTATGGATTTTATACTTTCAATTGGTATCAATTAGATCTCCTGACGTGAATAGAAGATCAAAGATCACTAGAGGGGAAATCTTGGATCTACTCTTTTCTAATTAAAGATATTTTAAAGCAAGGAAAATTGAATTAATTGTGGCTTTCATTTGTATATTCTCCTGTTTGAAAATTCATTTCAGGAATTACCAATGGTAGATGACCCATGCAGTTCTTATGAAACTAGGCCATTCTTTGCAAACAAGCAAATAAAACTAAACTAAATTTAAAAGAGATGCAGAAAGATAAATGCATATTGTCAATATGAAAATGATTCATTAACATCTCCATACACTTACTAACAGAAAAAGACTACACCCATCAAAACCAGGATAAAATAGTATTTATAGTAATAATCAATTAGAATGATTCCTTCAGTGAGCCTTTTGAAAATCTGTGAAGCATTGAATAAAATATTCATTTTCCACCAACAAATATTGTTGAATGCTTTTTACCTCACAGACAATGTTTCAGGTGCTAGGGTAGGGCATGAAAAAAGAAATAATGCCCCTCCTACTGGGGAACACAAGTTACATTTCAGCACAGAACCCTCCTTGACTATGAAGTGAAATCCATTTTAATATTTAGCAATATTCAAGTAAAATTAAGAAACAGCACTAGGAAAGATGTGGCAATTACAAAATCTTAAATATAATTGGTCTGGGAAGAAAGAATTAATGTAAAAGATTCAATGTTCTTTCAATTTCTTTAGGCAAGAATTGGGTTTTATAGGATTTGCAAACTTAGGTTATATCAGAAATGTACATGTAAACATAACAAAAATGCAATGATAGAAAATGTCCAACGTATATTTTTTTATTTATCTATGAGACCTCGGAGAAGGTCTAGTTACCTGGAGGAGTAGGAGATGGGATGTGCGTGACATATGGGTGATGCTGAAATCTTGGCGGGTTATCATTGACATCGGTCACAGTGACGAGCACACTGGTGGAGCTGGAAAGAGGCTCTGGAGACCCAGCATCACTGGAGACGACGACCAACGTGTAATTCTCTTTTGCTTCCCTGTCTAGCAATGCACTGGTGATGATCTGTCCTGTGGATGGGTTGATGGTGAACTGAGAATTTCCACCAATGATCCTATAACTAAAACCGAGAACAGACATGGGTATATTTCTTCCAGGTTTAATGCTGTAGCATCTATTTACTATGATTTAAAAACTTGAGCAGAAACGTCAAGGAGAACATTACAAGTGAGGTCAAACAATGAAAGGTATGGCTAGTTCACCTTTATAAGAACATCACATTAACAATCTTTATCGTGAGACATCCTATGACCTCCAGCAGGTCCTCACAAGGCCTGTGTGCTTCTCAAATCATGCAAGTCCCCAAAATATACCCAGAAGACTACTGTGTTTTAAATAAGCGAGCCTGAAAGCATAAATCAGGGCCTTGCTCTAATACCGTGGTTAGTGGCCAGCATCACAAATGAACATCTGTTAAATGAATCTAGAAATTATTTTTCTGCTGTGCACCATAATACACCAGAAAAGATCAGTTGAAGATCTTATTCTTTAAAGACCAAACGCTGTGTATTTGACACATACTGATGATCCAGAACAACTCAAGAACTGATTATTTATACAGAGACATTCCTAGTTACTGATTCTCTCATTTGCCGTTCCTCATATGGCTATGCTGCTTTGCTTTCTTGTTGTAAGGAGAGGTATGACATCTTCATGGATTTTTGATGCTAGCCAGATTGGTTAGCGAGCAGGAGTTTCCACTGAGAACAGCTTCTCTCTTCTTTCTGAAGGAAAAAAAAGCTATCTGTATATATTACCGAGAGATCAGCTCAGAAAGAAGTAGCCAAGCTTGAAGATTCAGAAACTGGCTTTGGTCCATAGTTTTTCAAGTTGGAGGGTTGCAAGGAAATAGATGTCTTTAAAAGTCTTCTCCTTTATACCAACAAAGAAAATGCCCCTGCTCGAACTAACTGATGATTTTGTAGTTTGGTTTGTGTCCATAAAAACATAGCAACAGCAAGTGTCTAACAGAAACGGCAGGAAAAAAACCTTACATCCCAGCCAGCAGAGTGCACATTCCTCCTGTTTTAAAGTTCATGATTTGAAACAAACATTTTGGCATCTTCATCTTTTTTTAGAGAAGTGTGGACTATTGGGGAGCTGTGTTTTTTTTTAAATAGAGGTTCTATAAAATGATAGCTGAATAGAAACAGAATAGAGAGGGAGTTTGGTTGAGTGTTTCAATATTGATAAAGTGCTTGCTGTCACTGAGATCCGAACAGCTTCCGGCTACCCACACGCCGAGGGCAGGAGTGAGTGAGTACTGGCTGCACTTTCTGGGCCAGAAGGGACTCTTTATTAAGTATCAGTACCACCCATATACAGTAGAAAACATCCATTTCATTTATCAAAATACAAATATCAGAACTTTGTAAACGTTTTCTTAAAGTTAGAAATGCAGAACTCATGAAATAATCATATTGCCTGGCCTTGTCGAGGAAGTCTGTAGAACCCTGGATTATGAGACTCAGGTGACTTTATTTTGGGAAACTTTGTTTCTATCAGTAGTTGTAGAAATGACCAAATAATTAATAGTGGGAAAAAAGTAATTCATAGTGCCTCAAGCTTTCTTACAGCTTTATGACAGCAAAGACCAAGGGTCAATCAAATATTTGTTCCCTTAAGCACTCACAAATAAAAATAAGAAGGATGCAAAATGCCATGCATAGTTGATTTGGATGTTTCGTATATGAGAAGACTTGTGGTATATTAGACGGAACAGTGTGTTGAAAGGCAAATGATGTCTGTTCTAGTTCAGGTTGAACTAAATAATTCATTAAGGAACCTTGTATTTTATGCTACTGTGCATAAGAGTGTCTGTTTAAAAGTAGGTAATATATTTAACTATTTAAAAAAATTAAGGAATAAATTGCCATGTTGATACGCAATTAATTTTTTCTAGACCTTCCTTGTTTCTCAAGAGTCTCATAAGTGCATTTTAAATATGAGGTATTCTCTAATATTTCGCAATATCTATAATACCAGTTTCAAGCAGACACACTTACAAGTTAAGAAAGAGAAGAGAGAAACACGGGGACCACGTAATGGATAGACTGCCAAGGTCATGAGCCCAGGTTTTCCCCGCCTCCCCTGCTTGAGTCTTGTCTCACTTCTCATCCTTCCACGGCTCTGTCTCCTGCTTCTCTGATCCACAATAATTTCTTTCAAGGTGATGCACTTTGTCACTTGGTGTCTTGTGCCATCTTCCCAACACCTAAGCATCTATGCCGTTCTTTACAGATTCGCAGCATCTTGCTGTGTTCTTTGTGTTCTTAGTGTGTACCAAGCACACTCTGAGGCCTTTCACATACGCTCTCATCTAAGCCTCAGAACAATCCTAACAGTTTGGCTTTGCTTTCGATTTTTTATAGATGAGGAATCTGAGCCTCAGGGAGGCTACTATAACTGCACAGAGAAGCATACAGTCTATAAGTGGTAGATGCAGACTTTGAACTTTTGTCTTTATGACTTCAACACGCATGCTCTCCATTATCCTACAGTGTAAGAAAGGCAGGGTGCAGCCTGGCGTGGGGGGGGGGGTGGCGTGGGGAAGACCAGGAACGTGGTAGCTGCCAGTAAGGCCCAAAGGGACTCTTGCTCAGATGTATCGATGGAAAATTGGTTTATAATGATTTAGTTCGATGCAAATCAAACAAATGAGTTAATTTATTTTCTGACCTAAGTATAAGAAATTACTGTTTCAAATTCCTGGCGTAAACAAATCATTATTATCTAAAATCTAAATTGATCATCATTGCATGTATAAAGCTGAAATATCCCCATTTGAGTTTCTGAAGATTTTTTGCCTCTTCCTGAGATTTACTAGGATCGTAAGGCACTGCACTGTGTACTGCTGGAATCTAGTCATTCTGTAATAGTTAAGAAACTGTACTTCGGAGCACAGTTTCCCTGGACATGGATTTTGATCTCATTCAAGTACTTACATTCATAAAATTTCTTAGCCTTTCTGAGTCTTTTCTACAAAGTGCCGATCATATATGCATTTCATTCATTTGGTAATTTGAGTATTAAGTGTAATTTCTTATGACAAGCACTTGGCATTGTAATTAGTATGTGACAAGAAGTCAAAGTTTAAGATTATACACGTAACAGAGTATATCTATGTACATAATTATAATAATCTATTATATGTAATCTGTTATAATCCATCTGTATATTTAGTTAAAGGGATGAAGTAATAATAGCTAGAGACATGGATAAGTAGATTAAAAATTCTGTCCTCAAGTTTATATCCTTAGATGCAAGAGAGATACTTGGAAAAGTAAATGCAAAGCCAGGCAGTATGTTTAAGTGCTATACAATTTCTCAGAAGCACTGTTTTAGGAATTCAGAAGACAAAGAGACCACTTTTGAATAGAATAATGAAGAGGAGAAGGATAAATTTAGGGTAAGTTTTAAAGGGGTTACCCATCTTACAACAGTATTGCAAGGGGAGAATTAAAGTGTTCTAAGCTGGGAGTCAGAATTTTTTTTTCTGTAAAGGACACATTAGTAAATATTTTCAGCTCTTTGGGCCATCAGGTCTCTGCTGCAACACTCAACTTGCCATCATAATGCAAAAGCAGCCATAGGCACATACACAAATAGGCATGGGGATGTTCCAGTAACATTTTATTTACAAAAGTAGGCACTGCGCCAACTTTAACTTGCAGGCTGCGGTTTGCAGAATGGAAAAGGATGGAGAAGGACTTGAACAAAGCCATAATGCTTGGGAAAGCACAGATACTTTCCCCAGGAGCAGAAAGTGACCTGGTGAGGCTGAAAGTCTGGCTCTATACTGAAGATTTGTGCAGAATAAGCTTGGAAAGATGCCGGGGTCGCTTATGGAGTGGAATATGCAGACTGGGCGTTATGCCGTGGGCAAACTGAAAGTTGAGAGATTCTGAGGAAAGGGGGGCGGTATCACTGTGGAAGCTGAGCCATTGAGCAAGTCAGTTCATGTTACGGCCACGGCCCTTTCATTCACTGACTCAGGCTTCGCTGTATCCAAATGACTTCCTACAACATTGAGAGAGGACTCATAACATGTAAAGTATTATGTACCTTATTAAAGTAAAATTAATCATGTTATTATTACCCAACTTCAAACATTTCAGTTGTTTCTTCCATTAGATGCAGAAAGAAATGGGAATTTTCTCGAATGATGTACAAACAAGGCCCGTTCCTAACAGCCACCGGCCACACCAAACAGCTCGACTTTTCTGATACTGCTTTTGCACAGCTCTGGGCCTTGGCACCTGTCACTGTCTTTGCCTAGAAGGTCTGTCACCCCTTACTTGTCTGTAAACCACTTCTCTCTCTTTACAAAAATCATCAGTGACTTGAAGCTTCTACTGATCTCCGCAGGTATCACTGGCTAGGCTGTTCTCTCCACCCATCCTGGGTTTAAACTACACCTGTTACAAGGTATTGTAATTACAAGTCTGCAAAATTACCTTCTATGTTAAAGTGCACTCCTTATAAGAACTAGAGTGCCTAATGCCTCAGAACTTAACAAAATACCTAGGACATGGTGAGGTCTCCAAAATTATACAGTGTAGTGCAGTATACAGATTGCAAGGATTAGAAACCAGGATTGGGGAAGCAAGTTAATTTTTATTATAATAGTTCAGGCATGATGTAATTACGGACTGAATGAGGACCTTGGCAGGAAAAATGCACAGAAGAAAATGAGTGCCAGAGGCACTAGTAAAGAAGAAACATGAGAACTTGTCCACTGACTGAGTAAGAGGGAGAGGATGACCCTCAGCCATCAAGATGGGAGGATGAAGACAGTAAGGCAGCATCATTAAAAGAAAGCAGAATGCCAAGACGAGAAATAGAGAAGGTTAGGGGTTTCTGACATGTTGTGCTTCTGATTCCAACAGAACCCGTAGGTAGAGGCATCTCCTAGAGAGTTATAAATATGAATCGGAATCTCTGGGATGGAGGCAGAGGTGACTGTTCAGATTTAGAGGCTTTCTGCATAGTTTTCTGTGTAAGATTTTTACAGGGCTGCAGCCAGGGAAATAAATTCTTCCTCCCTCTCTCCCTTTCTCTCTTGCTCTGAGACACACACACACACACACACAGAGGAATAAAGAAAGGAAAGAAAGGATTGAGACAAATGGTGTGGGGACTGTCCAAATTACTTTGATGAGAGAGAAAGAGGGGATATAGAAGGCAAACTGGAAGGTGTTGTCAGAGACGCAGGGCAAGAAGTAAGAAATAACATTTACACAGGTGTTGAGGAGAAAAAAATATGCCAAGAGGAAAGGATGACCTGTGGTGCAAATATTGCAAAAGGTAAAGGAGAATAAAGACTCAGAAATCACCAGACGTGATAAATTTCAGCAGAACCTTTGGATAGTCTTTTTTGGCAAAGCAATAGAAGAGAAAATTCGATTGAGAGATTTTCAGGAATAAATGCCCGGAAAAAACTTTGAGGTAGTAACCCACGCTCTCAAGAATGTGGTGTAAAATGCTGTGAGCAAAAATGGCAATTCTAAAGAACACTAGAATCATTCCTTTCATACATTTATTTAGGTGCCAGTCATTATTATGCTACAGACATGTTTCAAGGACAAATATATTAGGAATAAAATAGACATTAGGATGATAAAAAGAAAAAAACTAACATAAATTTAGTGACTTTCATGTCCCAATAAAGTGTTAGAGACACTTAAGCGTATTAACTGGTTCCATATACACTACTTGGCACATAGTAGGTGGTCAACATGTATTTAATTCACAAATTGCAAAGTAGCCATTCTTAACTCCACTTTTACTGACGGACATACTGAGGCTTAGAGACACTATCACGGTTTTTCTAAGTCATGTAAGCAAGTAAAGGAACCAGAACTCAATGCCAGATATTCAGAGCATTTCTGTAGGGACAAAGATATGATCCAGAGAAGAGAGGTTACTTGAAGATCCAGAGAGAAATGCAGTACTTGTTGAATTAAAAATCCGAACAAAATGGAATGGGGTGGGATTAAGAGCACAGAGTAAGGGATTTGCCTTTGAAAGCTGGCCCTGTCAATACAGTCATTTGACTTTCCCCGCTGTTAGGACACAAAGGAATTAAAAGTGAGATTTGCACGGAGATTCTACCAGTTGGGAGAAAAAAGCAATACAAAAGCTAAATTCTGAAATGGGCATTTGGAAAGCAAAGATATAAACCAGATAAAGACTAGGAAGCAATGCAGGCTGGTTTACCAGAAGGGAAAACACTAAAAGTGATGGGAAGTATAAAACTCAAAATTTGTACACCATCCATAAAAACCATTCACTTGATAAGTTGGGTAGAAAGAAAAATATAAATCAATATTTGTTGGGTAGCTGCTGTGCAAAAGATCATGTTAGACCATATGGGAAAATTAACATGTCACATAAAGGGCTGTGCTATACAAGAGCCCATCAGTAGTTGGGTAAGCATCTTATACGTGCAATACTTACGCAGGCAATAGAAAAATCGATACACAATAGCTCTGTTAACCAGAGGAGAAAATGAGATTCCATGAATAGGAAGGAGTGACTAACATCTAAAATATATATTCTACTAAAAACATATCAGGCCAGACTAAATAAAGTTTAGGTTGGCATAATTACTTATTATTCTGTGAAAATATTTTTCATTTAAGTTGTAATAATTGCCTAGGTTAATTTAAAAGTGAAGATAATATTTTTACAAGATAAAAATCACATCAGTTTTTGTTTAAGCTGACTACATGACAGCAGTCATTTGAAGACTTTTCACAGACTGGTTTCAGAGATTCCAAGAACTGTAAAAGTACGAAATTAATTCTCTGATATTAAAGGAAGAAGACAATCCAACCAGTCAACCAATCTACCAAAATACATACTATCAAATCAATGCAAGCTCAACAGATCTACAAGTACAACCCTTGTGAAGCATTCTGAAAATGTGAACACAGACTAACTTTACATTGATCACTTTTGCTCACGAACATAGGGGAACATTGAGCAGTAAAACTCCGACATGCACTAGGAGAAAACATCAGCATGGCATTTCATTCTAACATCTGGAGGGACGGATCAATCTTGTGATCCTGCAGCTTCACATGCAGGAATAAAGACATCTCAGATGAGAGTACATACGTCCTGCTACTGACTGGCAATATTCTACACGCTGTGTTTAGAGGAAGACTCCTCTGCATGGAAGACAGAGATTTTATTATATTATAACACTCCAGTGGACAGGACATCTCTTCCAAAATGATTATTAGAAACTTACTGAGTACTAACAAGAAGAGGGCAAAGGGCTTTGCATGGATCAGGACAGCATGAGTTGATGGGAGTTGAGCATTTTGTTGTTGTTCTAGGCTTTATTCTAACTAGCTCACCTAAATGTCTTATTTTTCCTCATAATAACCCTACAACGTCAGTTTTACCAGTAGTATACCTTTTCCATTGGTAAGAAAAACGATGCTCAGAAACGTTAAATAAGTAGTCCTGCCCTGTGATTAGTTGGTAATAGTAGAATCAGGATTTAATTCTACACAGCCTGATTCCCAATGCTGTGCTCTTAACATTAAACTGACGACTAGTTCTTAGGACACGGACCCCATAATTTCTGCGCTTTGGTTTAGGACAAGTAAACTGGGGTGGTATTTCTTGGCCCTTTGAGGCTCGTATCAGGAAGAAGTTAAGTTGAACTTGCCTCTATTCCTGGGTGGTACCAAGCACAGGGACACAAACAGGTATATAGCTCTGACCATGGGCAGAAATTTTGACAATTCCAAATGATTATATTTAGTTTATAGTCATTCATCTACATCAAAAAGAAGGTAGGCTCAAAGGAAATGGGAACCCTGTCTTGTTCATCACTATTATTCCTACTAGCAACTCAGTGAATGCTGAAAAATACCTGGAGTCCTCCTACCCAGCTCAGTGATCTCTGCCATCAGGAAGAGACTAATTAATGGCCAGTTTCCCAGAATGACTTTTTAAATAGGAAATTAGTAATAAGTGAAATAAATCACTAACCAAATCATCACTATATCAATATGCATAGGCTACCCCTGACCAAGAATTCCTCTGAGCTCTCACATTCTCTCTTCTGACCCATTACTTTTATAGCCATCTAACCCACTCTAATTTACCTAATATCAGTGTATAGAAGGTAGGGCTGATGTAAGGGGGCAAAAATGTTTATTTTTTGAGACTTTTTTTGGAAAATTAGGAAATCTTCATTCCCTAAAATTTGGAATTGGTATAGAATAAGGGGATACAGCTAGATCAACCAAATGTTATAACCCAATTGCTTTCATACTGTCTCTGAATAAGATGCCACACTGTCCTCCCCAACTTTGAAAGGATTTAAGTAGAGTAAAATAAACTATTTTAAACGTAGAAAGTACAAGTGTACTTCCTGGGGTTATTGTGGGTTAAAAACTCTTTGACACTCCTCCCATCGAGATATGATGTCTATTTCTCCTCCCAGTGAATCTGAGCTGACCATGGTTGCTTCGACAAAGTATTTGGAAGTGATGCTATACCACTCCAGGTCTATAAGAGCATTAGCAGTTTTTACCTGGGCTCCTCAGAACCCAGAAATACTATGTAGAAGTCCCACTACCCTGCTGAAGAACCACACTGAGAAGTCCTGGGACCACAAGATCAGGGACAGGGGTCCAACTGAACTTAACCTTACAGCCATTCCCACCAAGGCACAGGTGTGTGAGACAGGACATCTTGGACCCTCCAGACCATCCGTCCACGTAAACACCACTAAATGACACTAGTCAACCACATAAAACAGAAGAATCTCCCACTGACCCTTGAGCTCATTTCTGATCTATGAAATAATGAGACACAATAAAAATATAAATAAAATTAATCAATAAGAAAATTTTAGAACAATAAATAAAATCATTGTTATTGCAAGCCTCATTTTAGGCATAGTTGGTTATTCAGCAATAACTGAGGGGCTATGTGTTCATATTAGGGAACCTCTAATGAAATTAAGCATTCTGTGCCTGTAGTACAAAGACTAACATTTAATGAGAAAAATAATCAAAATTTCAAAAGGAAAATGTACTGACCTGATAACTGCATTTGTTGAAGCATCAGCATCTGAGGCATTTACCAACAAAACATCTGTCCCAGTTGGTGAATCTTCAGGGATTGTTGTGAAGTACATTTTATTGGCAAAAGTGGGGACATTGTCATTGACATCATCTACTATGACATTGATTGTTCCAGTTCCAGTCAGGGCAGGGGATCCTAGAAGGAAAAGAAAATCAAGTCTTCATGTTCATAAATAACAAAAACAATAGCAATTTTTAAAATTGAAGTATAGTCAGTGACAATGTGTCAATTTCTGATGTACAGCATAATGTCCCAGGCATGCAAATATATATATATATACACATATATTAGTTTTCATATTCTTTTCCATTAAAGGTTGTTATAAGATATTGAATACAGTTCCTTGTGTTATACAGGAGAAATCTGTTTTTTATCTATTTTTATATATAGTGGTTAACCTTTGCAAATCTCCAACTCCCAAATGTATCCCTAATAGCAAATTTAACAATTAGCTGTAGGCAGAACTACTGAAGAGAATTTAGAAAACATCCCAAAGTAAAATTTGTGAACACATAGACAAGTGATTGAATGATTTTTAGCTTTGCTCAAAAAAACAGTTTCATTTAGGAACTAGTATTTCAACTCTTTCCTAGTGATCCTGCACAAAAGGAGTACACCAGCCTCTTGTTCTATTTTAAGGGTGCCGATCCGGCAACATAGAACACAACAATATCATTTAAATGCTGCAAAAGAGGCACTGCTCGTTTCTCTGAAGTTACAGTAAAATAGCTCGCACCAAATGTGGAGAATACCCCCAGGCCCGGAATCGCTGGCCCGCTGACCCGGCAGAGGGAGAAACTGCCCTCCTGAATGCGACTATCAATGCTGTTATCAAAAAAATTCAACAGGGTTTTTGAGGGCTTTAAATCCTCTTTTCTGTACTAACCAAAATTTGTAGGAAAAAAAAAAAGGGAAAGCTTCAAGTGAATGTCAAAACTGTAATCTTCTACTTGCTGCAAACGTTATAGTGATGAGCTGACTGGGGATCATTTTTGTTGCATTTATTTAATATTTCTTATACATGTGAGATAATTCATCTTTATGTCCTGTTCCAGATCCGTTATCAACATATAGTGAAAATCCAGCATTTAACTAAACCTTGGAGTATACTGTCTGCACCGCACAAGGTTAGCAGACTTTGTGGTGGAGGTTAGACGGCACGTTTGGTTAGATTCTGCGGGTTGTCCTACAAGTAAATGGCAAATCATCTGCCTTTAGTTGTGTTTTCAAAATCATTTTTCAAACTTTAATTTCTCTAAATAGAAATAGTGAAGATTTGTTTAACTCTATTTACCTACAATAAAATAAAGTTCTGGATACTCTCACTTTCTGTTTAAGATACTACTTTTTGTCCCATAAAATTATTTCCCATTATATGAAGTTTAAACTCCACTTACTTCTAGTACTCAACATTTTGTAAATAAAGCCATTCATTCATTCACTCATTCGTTTTTCTGCAAAATGTTTATGGAGTACCTTTTTACTATCACAGAGTGGATATGAGATTCACAACCTTTCAATATTATTTTTTGTGATCATCTTGCGATTTGCTAATATTTCCTTACTACCATTCAAACTTTTTCCTGCATTCTTAGGTTGTCATTACTGAAGGCATAGTACCAATCAGCTTTTATGCTCAAAGATATAGGAACCAAAATCAATAGACCAGAAAACTATGAAATGCAATGGTTTTGGTGATCTGTTATTTTTGTGCTCTGCACAAGGAAACTCAAATCCTGTGTTTGATGAAAAACGTGCATGACCAGTTGCACCGGCCACTGTAATAAGGCATGATACCGCCCAGAAACCTGTGCAATTGAATTTAGGTTGCGAGCTGATATCTGTTGCCATATGCATCTTTCTCTGTAAGATAATTCATTTTAGGCATTCTACTTACACTAACATATTTTTAAATTCATACTTGTAGACATCTTAGTTTTTAGGTGTTTGATTTTACATTAAAGAAAGGAAAATTAGTCCTCACTCTTTGCTTTTCTGTATGATCAACTATAAATATTAAAATACCATAACTGCCTTTTCTGTAGTCATTTACACGATGGTAGGATGATGTCCCAAATATTTCACACCCAAAATAGATGTGAAAGTCTTATAGACACCGTAGAAGCACATCAGAATAATACTTTAAAAATCTCACTCAACATATTAATAATGATAATAGTGAATATTTATTGAGTCTTTAGGTACTCAAGGACTGGTTTAAGAAGTTCACGTAAATTGTATCATCTATTCCTCATAAGTTAGTACAGCTGTTATCTCGACTTTATGTGTAATTAAGCTGAAGGGTAGAAAGGTTAAGTGACATTTTTAGGACCACAGACCTAATGAGGAATGGATCTGGGGTGTGATCGCTGTGACTGGGATGTGGGGCTGTTCAGTGCTGGCCTGGAGCCAGAAGGTGTGAGCAGCTGGACAGGTGATGCTCAGTAAGACGCAGTGGGACTCTGGACAAGCTGATCCCAGGGACCAACACGAGGCAGGAGCTGGAGAAAAAGGCCCATCTGGGAGCGATGCTAGATACTTTCCAGTTTAAGTTTGTGGAGCATCTGGGGATACCAATCTGGCCACAGATTTTGAATTTCTTGTAACAGACATGTTAAGGCTAAAATCAGTATTTTCTGGGGTATTACTGATGGCCAATGTTCGGGCTACATTTCTTGAATATATGTTTAATTATATACAATTTGATGAAATGGAAGTTAATGATCTGAATGGTATTACTATTCCATTGATTGTATTAAAAAAAATTAACTGGATATCTGTGCATAGGAAGGAGGGTGTACACTCAATGAACTGAGAGAGGGGATAACTAAATCCAGGTCTCAGAGGCAAAGGATGGGAGGACATGAAGGGCTATTTTGTCTCTTTTACTGACATTATATTCCACTCACCAAATCTCATATTCAAAATGGGAATAAGAGAAGAACTTACCCTAAAAGAGGTATTGAGAGAAATGTAGTAATGTGCTTAGAATACTGCTTGGTGCAGAGTTAAAATGTATTCTGTGTTACTCTTTGCTATTGTATGTGTTTTAAAAGCAAAAAGGGGGGAGGAATTGGCATTCGTTTGTCTGTTTGTTTGCTTTGTGCAGAGGTATCCTAGGTAGAGCTTTATTTTCTGGATGGCATCTAATTCGGTACTCATACACTGCTGGCCACAGAATTTTTTTTCTTAATGTGCATTCTTTTTTTATTGAAGTATAGTCAGTTTACAACACTGTGTCAATTTCTGGTCTATAGCACAGTGCTTCAGTCATACATGTATTTGTTTTCATCTTCTTTTTCATTATAGGTTACTACAAGATATTGAAAAGGAAAGGCCCATTTTTAATCTTACAGATTTCTGTGTCATAGTTCTCAGGATTTCTGTTCCCCCACAAAACTTTCAAGTCAACCATATGATATTTTTTTCAGGAAAACATTTTGAATCATTCTTCCCTTTTAATGATTTCTTAAGTTACAATATGAGACACTTAGCTTTCAAAACTTGCACAGCTGTGTGGAAGCTATGTTGAGCTGAACATTTAAAAATGCAAAATTTAAAAATTTACACCAAGAGTTTTAAAGAAGACCTGAATATTTCTAATATGCTTTCTAATCAACAATGTTTAAACTTGTTAAGAAATAACTCAGTAACTGACAGGTTTTATCTTTGGCATCCTGTGGTGTTTGGTGTTTGGTATTCCGATGACACACATGGAAAACCTCGTGTAACGGTGACTAACTCATTTGGTCAGGAACATGTGATTTCTTTCCGTGTCTATAAACTACATAAATACCGTTGCTGATGTGTTTTCTGAATTAGTAAGCAAAAAACATTGTTTACTCAGGAAAATATTCAGCAAGTTCAATCTCATGGTCTCCACACCACAGAATATCTAAGTTTTTCACAAGATTTTAAAAGCACACCAGCAACAGCAGATGGTTCTGGTTTGAGAAGTGGCCCCGTAGGTAATCCCACATCCAAATGGGACAACTTCTCAAGCCAAGAACCATCCCCAGGGTCCCCTCTTCTTTCCTTGTTAGCAGCCACAACCCACTTTAAAAGCACTTGGGCTTCTTCGCCTCCTATTTTCTTCAAGAACTGACGGAATGAAGCACAGTCTCTCCAGCGGCCCCACTTGCTTGTTGCCCCAAGGGATGTGCATGATGGTCTCATTGATCTCTTCCAGTTTTACAAGGAAACCTTATAAATACATTGTTCTACAGTTATAAGTCTTTTGCTGAGATTTAACTCACCCTGAATTCTGCCCCCAGTATTTTTCACTTTTATCCTTGGGGGTAGGGCTTCCCACCGCACAGCCCGCTCCGGCCTCAGACTTGTCCGCTACAGCCTGAGCACCAGAAGTCCCTGCCTCTCAGCTTTAGGCAGAAACATGAAATCAAGGGAGAAAAACAGGAATGCCCCCTGATTTTAAGTGAGTCTCATTTCTACGATGAAAGACATGAGTTCTCTAGTCCTTGGCCCACACAGATCTTAGCACTTCCTCTCAAGTGAGGAAGCCACGTTTTGTTGTTGCTGCTCTTCTGTTTTTGTGCGCTTATTTTTGAACCTTTCCTCTTAACTGTGAGAAGAAGTGGTCTTGGGGGCTTACGTTCCTGCTTTCCAATAGCTTTTTGGTTATATATCAAGTAAAGTGCTACATGCTTACTATTACCTTATCTTCAGCCCAGAACTTTCTGCTGGCTCTAAACTGATACATCCAACTGACTCTGTTGTCTGCTCTTGCTCTAGAGAGCCTCAAAATTAGTATGTCAAAAACTGAAGTCTTAATTATTCTGTGTAAATTTAGCCTGCATATTTATATATAAATTGAAAAACACATGCACATATACATATAAACACATATATGATATTGAACACTTATTTGATACCAGATATAAACGTGTGAGACTCTTATACATGTATTACTCATTTAAAATATAGATTCATGGAGTACATATAACTGTTTAATTTTTATTTAATAAAAAGCTTTAGACTCAAAGAGTTCAAGCAAGTTTTTTACAATCAGCCATAGCAGACAAAAGAAAGCTAATTTTGAACCCTTAAAAAATATATTTTCTCAGTTCATTAGGCTCAGATAAAACTATGCCACTCTTATGGCAGACTCTATTATTATTATCATCATCATCATCGTCACCATCATCAATATTATTTCAGTGTACGTCTGCCGTTAAGTTATTAGCTGAGAGAAGGGATAATGCCTTAATCCATCTTTATATAAACCCATCATGCATGCCAACAGGCCTTGTTCTCAATGTGTGTTGACTTCTCCTTTGATTCTATACATGGAAATCTGGTCTAGTGACTACATGGCTGCAACTTCAAAGAGCGGGACACTTCTAGAAATATGCATCTGGGAATACAGGCCTTAGCCTAGGGCTAGGGGCAGAGAACAGGACTACAGACAAAGGTCAAAGTTTTAGAGATAGTCTACTACTTATAAACAGAGGGTCCCAATTAATCCTGAATCCCATGAGAAGAATCAGAATCCTAAGGGCCAGTGTTTAGCTTGGATAGACCTGATAATGATGAATTACATAGGTAGTGGTATAATAGGGCAAGATTACTCAATTCCTCTGGAATTGGTTTATGAGAACCAGATGCAAACAGCAAAGAAAGGTAGGATGAAATGACCCAGACTCCTCGTAGAGGACAATGAGCCAATGAAAAGGGTTGAAGAAACAAATATATAAAAGGTCAAGATCTCAGAAATGTATACTTGTAAAGGTGAGGAGGATACAGTGGACATTGGAAATATAATTAAAAGTCAGATGATAAAAGGAACCTCAAATTTCATTTTGTAAAATTATATGTACTGTATATGTTGTACATCTGTGGATGTGTGATAGATGTATGTACATATATAAATGTAAAATAAACATGATAAATTGATAGAGTCTTCTGAAATTTTTAGAGCAAATAGTAAAAAATACATATGATTCTTAAAAGCATTTTTAAAAGTATGCAAAAACGTAGCTCACACACACATACACAGATATACACACATACACACTATTCACAGCTTAATCTTCTGATAGCCCATTATACTGTGGGTAGTTTCAAGCTTTGTCTAAGTCCTATTTTGTACTCTTCAGTTTGGGAAATGATTAAACTGGCACTGCCTTTTAACAATGGTGGCTCAAAAAAGGTCAAAATATATAAAAATTAAGTTCAAGGAAACTTTAAGATTTTAAAAAGAAAAAACTTTCAGGCAACTGGTCTATCAAAAAATACTTTAAAATGTGTAATGAATGAGTCTAAGTATCTAAAGTTCAAACTGCAGGCATTTTACGTTTTTAATGTTAGCCCCTATAAATTAAACATACTTTACTGAAACATGAAAAACTATTCAGCCCAATAGAATTTTTGCTTAACTGAAATCTGTTGCTTTGCAACAAAGCCGATTTCATTCCTGACATCAAACATTTGGTGAATGGGTCCCCTGACTGGCTGTGTGTTTGTTGTAATAAAGTATTAGCTTCTTTTTACCCATGAAGTAAACACATATTTCTCACACTAAGTAAGCCATCCTCTAAAAATGTATTGAACTCACCAATTCAATATTAAGTATGTGGTTAGATTTAAATTTGAATCCAGAAAATATATGAAGCAAATAAGCATGTAATAGTTCAAATATGACCAACAGATTTTGCCTTAAAATTTTCATTTTATGTTACTGCTAATTAGTTCTACAAATATGTTTATATAAACTAGGTATATACACACTTAAGTAACATGTTATTTTTTAATCATTTCTGCAGGAATCTTTATCAAAAATATTATATTTTCTTAATATAACTTCCTACTGAATAGAACTGACAAGCAAAACTAAAGAAATTACTTAGTAATGTTAGGAAAAAGAGACTGAAGTGTGATGTGAATGTACTTAATGCCACTGAACTGTACATTTAAGAATGGCTAAAATGGTAAACCTTATGTTATATGTATTTTACCACAATTTTTGAAAATTTACAAAATAAAATATAGTGTAAATTAAATATATTATCCCCCACACAAAGCATGTCATGAGAAATTACTTTTTGGACAACATTTCAAAAAAAGTCCTCTCAACACATGTTGAAACTCTGAAATACCAGAAGCAGTCACCAAATTCTAAATGTAACCTGCCTCCTACCTACTTAGTGAAAATACCAAGTTATATATTTACAGAATAATTATCAAAATAAGTTACACCAATGATTAAGTTTTAACAAGATAAAATTAGAAGACTTTTGAAAAGAAAAAAAAGCCCTTGTAATAAGCCTATGTTAATTTCTACTGTATATAATATTTGTCCTTTAGGTAGTATAAACATTTTCTTTAATATTTCAAATAGTTTGTTTCCATTTCAAAGATGGGTTTCCTTTGTCTACTCAGATTTACAGGTTAAATTCAGTAAATGAAAAGTTGACTGAAATTATTTTATCAAATTTTAATTCTATGCAGTTAATTGTGGCTCTTATGTAATAACGCCAATTCTAGCACTTGTTTAATGGAACTTTGGAAGTGAAACCATCTTTTTTTTTTTTGTATTTTTATCCTGTGAATATACAAATGAAATTCTACGTAGGAAATTTTTTCCTAAGAAGAAGCTGATTTAAAGGAAATTATTTAAGTAAATGATTTATAATAGTACTTACGTCACTAACAGGTATGGTACAAAGTCTTGCTAGAAATAAGAGGAAATGAATCAATCACCAACTATCAACCTTGGAAACAAAATTCTCATCTAAGACAAACACCCCAATGGAAATAAACGAAACTGCCTTCAACTGAAATGTATAATTAAGTCAAATGCAAGTGATTTCTGGTAATTGAAGATAACCCTGGCAGAATTTAATTGATGGACTCACTGGTGCCTTACGGAAAGTTTTCAAGCAATTTTCATCATTAAGTATGTTCATCGTAACAGACAAGGCAAGCTCTTCTTCAACATTTTCCTTTCCCACAAATGATACTGACAAAATGCAGTCTTCCTGGGACATTTCAAAAACAACTCTCTTTAGATGCAAAATGCCATATTCCACACTTCTGACCTCTCTTTTGACTGCAGAAACATTTGCAACGCAGTGACCCTCTCAACTGAACAATGTGATAGTATGAATTCCAAATGTCATTATAGCCTCACCAAGAAAATAAAGCATGGTGATTAGCCCTTTTAGCTTTTTAGGATTAACTTTTATAAAAGCATCGTGTTTCCCTCTATTAAAAAGTAATTTCCAATCCCTGCATAAGAATGAGGTTTATTCCCTCTTTCAGTCGGATGATAAATGCCCTTAATTAGAAATGCTAATAACTGAACTTTTCCCCTCAGATCTATTAATTCTGCTGACACATAGGCAGTTCATAACTAAACTTTTGGGCCAAATCTATTGCCAGATTATCTTTATATCCCTTTAGTATATTAGACTGAAGACAGATAAGTAAAGAGAATATATTTAATCTGTGCACAGATTAATATTCCATCCCTAAATTAAGTGCAAATACTGACTCATTGTATGTGCATGTTATTAGTATAATATTTAACATTCGGTTTGCACTCTATACTTTATAAACCCTTTATAAAACCCAAATCATTTCCTGATTTGATGAGAACAGCAATCCTTTGATTTCAAATTCATAGTCTTATTTTACGAGCTGTTTTAATCACAGAGAACCACAAGTTGTTTCCTTTTTCCTTGCAAAAACCAACGTTCTATTTAATATAAAAATAATATTTAATCCAAAGAGAAGCAACTCTTATAAACATGGCTTACATAGAACATATTATGGCAGATGAGCTAATATGTAGGAAACAGTGAGTAATGCTTAAGGAGTGGTCTCCTCGATCAGGTTCAGTGGCTTCAAATGCTGTTTTCACTGATTAACGGCTGCCTGTTGACTTGACTGCCAGTCCAAGTCAAGTTGCTTACCTTCTCTAATACTCAGTTTTATTTTTGTTTTTCCTTTAGTCCATAATATTGAGATAATAGTATCTAATTTACAAGGCTGTTGTGAGATTAGATGAGATGATCGTATAGTACAAATTCGGGTACGTACAAGCACTCAGTATGCACAGAATGAATATCATCTAAATTATGACTTCCCAAGTTGTATCTCTACTCAGACATCTTCCCTGAGACCTAAACTTTAACATCTATCTACCTGACATCTCCAGTGGAGACATCGTACTGTCTAAAATACAATATATCCAAAAAATAATTAATGATAATTCACCCTAAAATTCTTTTCTTTCCCCATCTCCAAATTTCTCTGGCCAGTATTCTAGAACTCACACTTGATTTGTCCCTTTGCCTAATTTCCTACACCTCCAATTCCCATCATCCAGTTCTACTGGCTCAACCTTCAAAATGGATACAATGTTTAGCTCCTTCACACTGTCTCCCAATGTCGAACACGATCATGTCTCTTCGGGACTGCTGGTGAGGCCTTTTAGTCACCACTTCTATTCCTGTTGTAGTCACCACTGCCACGAAACCAGACCTTTCCAAAGTCTCCCGTCACTCCCCTGTCCCACGTCTTAACAAGGCTTCACCTCACTCTTTAAATAACATGAGAGCTCCTTGCCCTGGCCTAAAATGTTCACATGATCCAGCCTCGGCCCACCTTATCTTCCAAGACTCTTCCTCTCCTGTACTCTGGGCCAGCCATCCAGGCCCGCTTGCTTGTCTTTGGATGTAGCCAACTTGATCCCTGCCTCTGGCCCGTTTCATCTGCCAGCAATGCTGCTCACCCAGATCTTCACATTTCACTGTCCTGACTAGACTATTAAAAACAATGCCTCTAGTTCCTTACTTTCTAGCCACTTTAACTGCTCTGTTTAACCCCATAGCATCTCATGTAACTCCTGGTCTATGTATTACATTTTGTCTCTCTTTCTGACTAGAATGTAACTTCTATGAGGACAGAGACTGTCATTTTTTCACCTTGGTATCTCCAGTTCCTAGAAGGATACCTGGCAGAGACTGCTCCGTAAATATTTTCCAACAAAACATTGTCAAGATACTTGTTACACACCAGTACTGCCCGCAGACGTGCAGGAGTCTCACTGACTCTAAACAGAATTCACTTATAAGGTCTATTAAATTCCCATCATAGTTAGGTTTTAATAAATGCAAGATGACAATTAGCAGGGATAATTGGCAATATTATCTTCTACCTGGAAAACCTACTGAATTTTTATATCTTCTCCTACTTAGCAATTTAATTTGAACAATGCCTAAATTTAAGCTTATTTTCAAACCATCAGCACTGAAATGACTGATTCCAATGGATTTGACTTCACCTAAAATATTTGGAAATATTTATTTATTTATTTGGAAAAGAAAAATAACAGTAGAATGTTTTATTCATTAGAGTACAATGAAGAGCATGTAAGAAGAAAGGCTTTCTTAAAATTGCATTTTTGGAAATCGATGTTTTGCAAAGAGGCAAACTGCCTAATTATTCCAGGCCTCAACTTTCTTATCTCAAAAACAAAGGAAAGGGACTGGCTCATTTCCAAAAAAATTCTTCTGGCTATAAAATTATCATTTTAAGTCAGATTTTTCCTAGAGTTTTTTTCACATATAGTTCTCTTTTAAAATCCTTCCACATTACACCCTGGGTTTTACCTGTAACATCCCCTTACTATCACATCATCTTATTTTGCTGCTTTTTTTGTATATGAATTCAGTTCCTTGTAAGAATGGTAGCAGATATTAATGGCTCACGGACTCTGAATTTACTGGTGAGGGCAGAAGATCATCAAAGGTTAAAATATTTTTTCTAAGAGACCTGGAAAAATTACATGTATAGATGCATAGCTATTGGAATATTTTATCTGAACACCAAAATCTTCATAACAAAACTCAAAACAAGCAAACCTTTTCGTATTACATTTATGTAAAGACTCATAGGCCTTTATCATTAAGCTATGTGGAGCCAAATGCTACATGTAGGATGTATTTTTTGTAGCGAAAAAGGTGTTGGGTATTTGGGAGATATGGAAGGCTCAGACCGTGTTGCTTTGGGAAGCCCAGGTATAAAAGAATTGCCAAGTGCCGAAACTTTTCAAAAGCAGTTTCTGTTTATGCAGATTTTGAGTTAGTGAGCCGAATTAAGAAATGTAGGCAGCACAGCACAAAGCAGAGACAAGACCTACCTAGAAACATCTAACAGATAACAGAATTGAGTCAGAGCCAGAAGGTTCAGGAGAGAGTCATGGGAATATAGCTCCAGCAGTATTTTAAGCATTTGAAACTGAATTAAAGCCATAAAATGCTTCAGTGGGCCCTTACATATGACTGCAATTTATCACATCACACTAAACACCCCAGAGCCTTAAACACTTGTGCTGCTTTTCAAAGCAGGGGTCAATTTGAATGACCACAACCAATGTAGCGAAAACTTCTGGAATTTCAGCCATGAGTTAAAAAAGATTGGCACTTTTCCTTTCGGTGGGTATTTTGAAAAACCTGCAAGTGATAAACACACAACAATAAACTAAATAAAAGTATGGTAAATAAATACAAAATAATGTCTGTGTGTTAAAATAACAGAATGGTGATAACGAATTACCACCATTTTTCACTTATTAAATCATTCATTCATTCAACATAGTTTATTAAGCACTTGCTATGTTACAAGTTCTAGTCTGGATGTTTCTGGGAATTCAGTTTTGAATAAGACTTAGGAAGTTCACATTCTACTCGAAGCATGACAGTTATTGCTGGGGGAAAGAAACTATCCAGACTCATATATATATAGTATACATATATACTATATGTACATAAACATGTAATCTTAAGTAACAATTGGTGTTAAGAAGAAATCACAACAAAGTAAAGCGACAGACGGTGGCACTGGAGAGAGGGGAGGTGGGACCTCTGGATGGTGGTCAGATAAGTCCTCTGAGAAGCTGACGTTTGACCTCGATGTAATGACAAAATAACTAAGACGTGAAAGTGCTCTCATCCCATTAAAAATTAGAAAAAGAAAAATACCCCAGCCAGCTACAAAGTAGAACACTCCAGACAGCAAGACCTACAAGCAAAGGACCGAAGGCAGGAAAAGGTTGACATTTTTAAAGGGGCCAGGTTAACTTGCATTGCCAATGTCTAGTAAATGTTTGGCAACTGCTTTTTAGAAGCAAGTCCCCCAGGTTCGCTCATTTCTGTGGTGTAAATATTCCTACATTGGCCGATTTCAACCTGACCTACATGAAGATACCGAACGCAGTGCTGGGAGGTGATAGTGGCTGGCACATGACAAAGGCAGCAGCTGATAGTGACAGAAGGGGCCAGAGAAGTGGACAGAGGCCTGGTCATTTAATGCCATGTGGTCAGTGGCAAGTTTTTATTCTTGGACATTGCTAAAGTTTTTAAGTAAGTGATGGGGCATAATGGTCTAATTCTAAATTTTTTCAGATTCGTTTCTATAACAGCTCATTACAAGAAACTGCATATAGTTCCCTGTGTCATACAGTGGGTTCTTGTTTATTTTACATATAGTGATGTGTATCTATTAATCCCAAACTCCTAATCTATCCCTCCCTGCCCTTTCCCCTCTGGTAACCACAGTTTATTTTCTATTTCCATGAATCTACTTCTGGTTTGTAAATAAAATTTGTAGCTCTTTTTTTTTTGATTCCACATATAAGTGACATCATATGATAGTAAGTTTTTTTTTCTGTATTCTATATCTATATTCTGTGTTCTACATTCTGTATTCTACATTCTATATTCTGTATTCTGTATTCTATATTCTATATTCTGTGTTCTACATTCTATATTCAACATTCTATATTCTGTATTCTGTATTCTATATCTAAATTCTGTGTTCTGAATTCCATGTTCTAAATTCTCGGTTATGTATTGTGTATTCTCTATTCTATATTCTGTGTTCTACATTCTGTATTCAACATTCTATACTCTGTATTCTGTATTCTATATTCTATATTCTGTGTTCTGAAATCCATGTTCTAAATTCTGGGTTCTGTATTCTGTATTCTAAATTCTGTATTCTATATTCTACATTCTGCATTCTGTATTCTATATTCTACATTCTGCATTCTGTATTCTATATTCTATATTCTGTGTTCTACATTCTGTATTCTACATTCTATATTCTGTATTCTATATTCTATATTCTGTGTTCTGAATTCCATGTTCTAAATTCTGGGTTCTGTATTCTGTATTCTCTATTCTATATTCTCTGTTCTACATTCTGTATTCTACATTCTATACTCTGTATTCTGTATTCTAAATTCTATATTCTGTGTTCTGATAGTAAGTTTTTAGAGTAGGGATTGCTATTTCCATTCTATATGTATGAGCATGAAGGCAATTTGTTCAAGGTCATGTAGCTAGGAAATGGCAGAGGTGGCCTTTGATTCTCTTTTTCACTCTAAAGCTATGTGTGTACCCCTAGGATATACTTCCACTTTGTAAATTAATTCTCAAGATTAATTTTTGAAAGTGTACTGCTCTAGGTTCCCTGATAATTTCCTGCTACTTACTATATTAAGAACATATTGTTTTACTTATTGCACTTATGGGAAGACAATAAGGAAAACTCTTCTAAGGAAGTGTACTTGGGAACACAATTCCAAAGCAAGCGAAGGACATTAATCGCTTTAGGGCCAGCTCCCCTCTTAGAAGGAATCACATTGAGCTGGGTTCTCTGCAGCACCTGCATTAACGTATCTAGGTGAAGCCTCAGCCTCGGAGGAGTTTCTACATGGTACAGTGTATATTTCCAGAAGAAACAACAATGAACAATACAGAATTAAACAAAATACCATCTTGAAGTAAGTTGTAGTCTCAACTCATTAAATGAATCTTTGGTAAGTAAATCCTATAGAAAAAAAAAGTTAGAATTATTATACTCTGTTACAGTCTTGTTATGTAACGATGTAGCATTCAGCCCCACACACAGATGATCTGTGTGGTTGTGGCTCATTTCAAGCAGTAGACAGGAGTAGTTAGAGAGTTTCCAGATGTGCTGCTCTATAACCATGCAAGTCAGTAAATAAAAATACGGTCAGGCTGGAATGCTAATAGTTTCTCCCCCAAAACATTCAAAGATTTAGAGGTTTGCTGATAAAAAAAGCTGCTGCTTCAATTGCTGTCACACTGCCAAAGTTGACCCATCTTTGGGCCGCCATCAGGTAAGAACTTAAAAAGAGCAAAGCAAAAGTGATTTGTGAGCGAAGGAATAAAACTGTCAAATGTGTTTTCTTGTTTAGAACACTTTGATATTTTCCCAATTCTTAGAACTCTGCAAATTTGAGAATAACATGGCATCTGGGACCTAAAGGCTGCCATATTTTTCTTAATTTTCTCGTGTCATCTACCAATTTGACTTCTAAATCATAGCCGTGAATACGTATTTTAAACCTTTCATCAGAGACTGCATTCCTGGGATACAGGCTTACACTGCAGATTCTGAAGCTGGATATCTAAAACTCTCATATTCTTCTGTAATAGTGGATATGCACGATACCAAAAGTGTACAGAGGAACTTAATGTAAAATTGTGGCCACAAAAGAATTTTAATAATTTTAAGATCGTCTATTCCAATTTCCCTCACAATTTCTGATTGTTTTGTGCGTGAGCCATATTAAACGACCTTCAGACCCTAATTGAATACTTCTACTCCAGTGGCCTCAGGAACACCCATCCACTTCAGGGCAACTCAAAAAAAAAAAAAAAAAGAAAAAAATGCCTTCATAAAAATATGTGCTTTAGGGCAAAGTTCAATCAGTTCTCTAATTTCCAGGACTGTCAAAATATTGTGACTGAGGTACCAGAGCCACTGAGTCTCATTTATGCCTCCCACTATGCTCCCTAGCACCATATTTAAGACTCTGAATAACAAACTTCTAAATATTTTTATTTCACTGATAACCTGAATTTTCACTCTCTGTAACTCAGAACTCTCCTATCTCAAATATATATACACTTGGTTTTCACATTTTCCATTTAATGGCAACAGTCCTTCATAGAAATTAAACTTACATTTCCATTCTTTGTCTTTATATTAAGAATTATAAATCCCCAATTTTCCCCAAGATGGAGACTGATGGCATCAGGAATGCACATAGTTTGGCTCCCTGGAACCCAGCCATGGTTCTTGCACTGGTTTAACATCAACGCTCCTCCTTGTGAAAGTTCCTCCTAACAGGCTCTATAATACTTATGGAGTAAGGAGCAAGGCAAATATTCCTAAGAATTTTAAAATGTTTTAAGTGCACGGATCCCAGTTCTTGTTAGAATCATTATACATACTATGTGTTAGGCATATTTAGCAATTTAACATATGTTGTATCAATTAAACCTTGTAATAAACTCCCACTGAGAAAGTTACTGAGATTGAGATAATACATTTTGCTTGAATCAGGAATAAGATGATGATGGAACCAGAATTCAAATCAAGATCAATTCAAATTCAAAGATTTTATCATTATAGTAATAGAATATTACTGGGTTTACTTTGTAAATAAAAGAATTTTGGAAACAAATATATTTTTCAACTTTTACTTTACCTTCACATTAGAACCTTCAGTGTACACTTTAGTTGGAAGTCAGATATGCTAGGGTCTAAATCCAACTCTGCTACATCTTGGCTGTGTAATCCTGGGCAAATTACTTAACCACTCTGAGCCTGGGTTTACAGAAAGTACAGTGGAAAGAAAAATGCCTAAGTCTTTGAGATACTAAAGAAAAGGAATGTGTAGAAATGGATTAATATCTGTAAAACCTGGTGAACTGCAACACTCAGATAGCCAAAAATCAAAAAAAACAACCATTCTCTTCCCCTTCACCTTTGGCTTCATAGGTATACAAAAAGATTGTTAAATTCTCAGGATTATTGGATTGAAAACAGAGACTCTGTTTACATGGTTACATTCTTTCTCTGCCATGGCTTTTGACTTAGAATGTTCCAAAGTACAAATCCTCTGATGGAGAACTTCTGTGAGTTATTACCTGCCCATCCTGGGTCACCCTGCACTGCACCCTTGATTCTCACAGTCAGAATCTGCTCCCCACTCTGGGATGACCTATGTGTGACACATGGTCTGTACAGCGAATCTTAACAGTGACTGATGCCTTAGAGACAAGATTCCTGGTCTTTGGTCCTCCTCCCCCCGTATCACCTCCACAAACACTCTGTTTCTGTGCGTGCCTAGAATTGACTGCATATTTCCAGTAACTGGAGAGGAAAGCTGAGACTAGGGTGTTTTTGTAGTAAAATATAGATTCTAAATATCTGACTCTCAACCAGTTTCTATTCCATTTCAACCTCTCTTCTCTCCAGGTGACTCTTGAGATACTAGATTGATTTGAGCATATGGTAGTGACTGTATTTTTCACATGAAAACGCTTACTTCCTGAGCAAAAAGCACAATACTGTCTTGCATGCATAGTGAAACATGTTTTGGATCAACTTGCTTTAAGTTTTATGTGGTGAGCACACTGCATTCTGTTCATCATTCTTTGGGATTTTATAGCTTGCATGAAGTGTAACATGGTCTTTGACACGCATTAAAAAAATATACAGAAAATAGTGCTTTCTTTCATAAAGCAGTAGTCTCAGATGATTACACTCCCAAAAGTAAATGGCAAATAATACATAGACAGTGCCACCTCAATTAATTAACAGTGGCACTATCATCTGAATATGTAACCTAAATTTATAATTACTCTTAATCTAAAAATCTCCTTTTTAACGAGAAGTGGTGACCTGAAAGTGTCATATACATATGAAGTTGGTCATATACAACAAAAGTATCAATATATTACATTCATCAAAAACTTTTCAACCTCAGTAAAAACAGCTCATTTGAAAATTCAGAATTGTTTTTCAATGTCAGTATCCACATGTCTACGTGAATATACATATATAAAAATCTTCAGTCATTTGAGGTTCCAACAAATCTGCCTTGGTTTAAAACAATTTTAACAAATTTTTAAAAAATTGTCAAGATTTCTACAGTCTCCAATACTTAAAATACTAAGTTGTGACAATTTTATAAATGAATGTTACATAAGGGCAATGTTTCATAATTCTCTGACACTTTTGGAAATCAATGATTCATTATTTCATTAATTCAACAAATATTTAAGCAACACCTATTTTCTTCAAGGCCTAGAGATTCTTTAACACATTATTAGTTGTTTCAGTTTTAAATTAGAAGTGTTCAATACTTAGGCATAGAGTCAATATACGCCAAACAAAGAGTGGTCAGCAGTAACATTACCTTTTTAAATAGATTTTATTTTGTGCTACATGTTATACAATTTTATGTGATTGCTCTTTCCAAACACTGAAAGCTAATGAGCGTTTCTGTGGTAGTCCACTCCCCTGCCACCTCAGTGAGAACCCTGGCTCTCACTGACACTCTTTTTGGAGCTCTGTGGGGCTTCATCAAATGCATATTACAACTACTCACAATTTTGAGAGCTGATGAAGTAGAACTCAGGACCCACTCTCTTATCTCCAGACCAATCAGAACCATCTGGATGTTTTCAAAGCTGAAGTACTCGAAATGCCCTGTGGCTCACGTGGTAGAGCATCAAGTCACCCCCAGAGGCACCGGGGTGGCCTGCCAGGCAGGGATACATTCTGCCTTACAGAAATAGAGCTTTGTTTGAAATAAGCTTAGACCTTTACCACTTACCTGTAAATTTCATAAAGTGACGTATGCTCTACAAATGATACAGATACAGTGTGAGTTGCAAACATTAGTAGATTTCAACAACTGTTTAATTTAATGGTAGACAAAAATACTTTCATTCACACGTTGTGAAGAAATTCTTCACAGCCAAACAAGGTTAGTACAGACTTACCTGAATCTGTAGCTGTGATCAATAAGACAAAATGCTCTTTCGTTTCACGATCCAAGCTCTGTGTTACTTGAAGTTCTCCACTAGCTGAGAGAGTAAAAGCGTTGTCTTCATTACCACCAAACAGAACATACGAGAGTTTGCTGTTAGAACCTTGATCATCATCTCTTGCCACCACCTTCAGGAGAAAACAACACACGTCATGAATGTGAGTACAGCTAACAAAATGTCCGCCGTGAAATAAAATGTATCATTAAAAATAATGCGGTAGAGCCATGTGTACCAATATTAAAAGGTTTCAGAGACATGTTTGTAAGTTTCAAGTACAAAAAATTAAAATAGTACAATGTATTATCTGTGCAAAACTAGGTGTCAAATGAATACATGGCATGTTTGGAAGGCTTCACAAAAAATTTTTAACCACAGTTTCATTCAGGTAGTTAGATATATAAAGAGTGGAAGGGAGAACAACATTTGTAACAGTTTTCAAACTTTTACATCATTTTATTTTCTTACTATGTGCAGATATTACAGTCATAGTGAAACAAAAGTCAAACGTACACAAATACATAAATGTGTGGAACACGAGTAAAAACAAAAGAATGTAACTGAAATGCAATATATAATCTACAAGGAAATCACGAGGTTCTTAGGTATAATTTTTTGTAAACCTGTCTTTTTCAAGATTTGCTGTATCAGAAATTGACACAACATTGTAAACCTACTTCATATATATATATATGTATAAATATATATAATTCAATTATATATATGTATTCAATTATATATATAAACTATAATTATATAATTTATACTTCAATTATATATATATATACATATATATATATAAAAATAAAGATTTGCTATATCTGCAAGTAAGCATTATTTATGGGTGAGACTAAGGAAGAGGGTGGGAGTAGTATGAACATTATAATTAAATTAGACATCTTATAATGAACACAATATTTATTTTATTTAAATATACTGACCTGAAGAATTGTTCTGGGTAGTGCCCCTAAATTCTCAGGGACATTTACAGAATATGGAGATAGTTCAAATACAGGAACAAAATCATTAATATCCAGCAGGACAATGCTGACAGTGGAGGTATCAGTCCTGGGGGTGCTGCCCCGATCTGTTGCTTGAACAGTTAAAAGGTAATTAGGGGTCTTCTCTCTATCCAAAGGCTTAGCCACAGTGATGGCACCGGTGACAGAATCGATCCGAAATTCCTGATTGGCATTACCACCAATGATGCCATAACGAACCTGTCCATTGGTACCTTCGTCTCTATCTGCTGCCGATACTTGTGTGATATCTGTTCCAGTAAGTGTATTTTCGTTAATCTCCACCTTATACATGGCCTGTGCAAAAACAGGGTTGTTATCATTGATGTCAAGTACCATGACCACAACCTCTGTAGATGAAGAGAGAGATGGTTGCCCTTTGTCTGTAGCCACCACCGTTAGAGTATAATTAGAGACCTCTTCTCTATCCAGCTCTCCAGTGAGCCTCACTTCACCATCAATGGTCCCAATACTGAACTTGTTTCCCAAAGGGTTCAGTAGGGTGTATTCAATATAGCTGTTTGGGCCGCTGTCTGGGTCCGTGGCTTGTGCTTTGAAAACAACAGTATCAATAGGTGTGTTTTCCGGAATGTATGTCAATTTCGGGGAAAGAAATGTTGGTGGGTTATCATTTACATCCAACAAAATAATGGAGACTTGAGCAGTGCTTGTGAATCTGGAGGCTGGAAGTTGTGGCAGGTCATGCACCTGAACAACCAGGTTATAGAAGGACTGACTTTCCCTATCCAAAGCTTTGAGGACTTTCAGTATGCCATTCTTGTCAACCGTGAATTGCCCAAGGCTATCACCAGAAGCAATGCTATAAGCCAAATGGGAGTTGATGCCTGCAATGGAAGGGAAAAAATGAAATCCTCTTAAACATGTGCTGATTGCAAACTAAACTGCACCAAAAATTTTATAAAATGAAACTGCATATTTGATATATGATGCCTCCAAAGACACCTTATGGATGATTTAGCTGCAGTTAATTTTCTTTGTAAGTAATAATACATAGCCCATAATTCTTTTCTTGTTAGCTTTTGATCTGAAAAGATGTTTACAATCTGGTGAACAAATGATCTATATACTGCCTGCTATTGACTAGGGTGTTGAAATGTGAAATTACAAAAGTAAAGAGAAAAACAATATTCCAGAGAGCGGATATTTTCCTGTACATTTCCTTATTTCTGTCACGTAATTCCTGAGAATTCAACGTTAACAGTGCCACACTCTATACGATTAGCCAAACATTTATAACTTTAGTAATTTATTGAGGCCGACACCAATTTTCAGAGAAGGGTAATAAAACTTTCTGATGTATGGCATTAGTCATGGATGCTTTAAGTCTGCTTTTACATTTCTTGTCAGAACCAATAAATACTTTTTAATTCCGATTAAGCATCTGGCTAATGGCCTTTGAGAAAATAATTCTCTGCAAAATTTTATTATGTATATTTACTGTGTTTAGTACTTTTTGAAGAAAATGTTCGCAGTAAAATTACACATGAAAGGATACAAATATAAAGGCTTCCCTTATTATTAAGCTATTTTTAGATTATAGTTTATCTGTTTTTCCCAGGCACATGTGTCACATTTTAATTTTAAAAAATCTTCTATAAATCCTCATTTCAGAAAAGGATTGCAGAGATTTTTATCTAACAAAGATGATGTGTAGAATAGACCACCCTATTGTTTTCGTAAAGAATTTAAAGGTAGTGGGTGGAGGGTACAGCTCAAGTGCTAGGGCACATGCTTAGCAGGCACAAGGTCCTGGGTTCAATCCCCAGTACCTCCTCTAAAAATAAGTAAACCTAATTACTACCTCCCTCCTAAATAAATAAGAATTTAAAGGTAAACAGCAGATAAGCAGTGCAAACAGATAGAAAAATATCTTCTGCCCCAGGATAGTGTTTCCTTCACTGGTCCACAATTCCATGTATATTTTAATATTTTATCATAAAGATGTTGGGAAATCACGGAATATTATAAGAATTTCTAAGAAACATATTGTATATCTAGATAATCCATCCTTAATAAAGATGCTATCCTCTGGGCTCTTTTGTTGGGGAAAATCTATAGAGTAACATAATAAACTGTTCACAAATAGCTCCTAAATTTCTGAAGTTAATTTTAGCTATTCAGGTCAGAAAGGATGGTGACTCTTTGCCAAAAGTCTTCTAGCATAATTTGGTCACCCATTACCTCTTTTTTCTTGAAAAATACTCTTTCTCATGATTCTGTGAATAATTGAGTTAAATTTTGTCTTTTCTTGGAACTCATCACGTTCCTTATAAAGGTAATTTTCAACTGAGTAGTCGGATTTCCTTTTCTACCAGGCAGAGCCTGCCTGTTCTTGTTTTAAAAAATGATGAAATTATTATTTTCCTGTGATTTGATAGTCTCTTATCTAATGTCCTTTGTCTATATGTTGATGTAGAGAAAAATATTTATGGAGATAACTTTCAGGCCCTGACTTATTCACAAAAATTTAAAGGATAAACAAGGACTGAGTTGAGCTTTGAAAAGGTAGGATTTTTCTCCTCATTAAGAGTTGTGGCTTTTAATCTTTGTAGTTTATTTAAGACTATTCACAAGAGAACAAAGCAGAGGTTATAAAGTTCAAAATACTTAGGACTCTGAGGATCAGGAAAAATATGAATAAATAAAGCTAATGGAGGCCACAGGTCAATTCACCAGCAGGAGATAAAGAGAATTTTAAGATCTGGCTAGAACAAGGTCAACAGCCTACTTTAACTCTTTGACTTAAAATTCCACAGGTTTGGAGCAAGAAAAGTTCCACCAACTGATGCAAAAAAAAAGTTTTATCAACTGGTGCAATAGATGGATATATTACTTAGAGAAAGTAATTAGATTTTAAAATACGTATTATATATTTAAATAGATATATCTATATAAATAGATATATTTAAAATAGAATTCCTCCCTAAGGAAATTTTATGCATTTTCCATGGCTAAATCCATCAGTAAATATTGAGGCATAAATTCAGATACAATTATTATTGAGAAAAAGTTATGAAGACATCTGGATAAAAATATTATTAAACAACAAAGATATAAAATTTAGTTCTATGCAAGTATATGAAATCTTTCATGCCCAAGATCAAAAGAAATTAAAAACGCTGACAAAACTACACTTGACTACAAAGTGATGGCCTAGCATTTCTACATAAATCAGCCAGAATGCAAGCAATTAAATCAAGGATGGACACCCTTGGTCCACTGTGTATGCTACTTCCTGGTGTAAACAGTTAACTTGCAGAGGCAAAAAGAGAACATAAAACCAAGATTTTATAGCCTTGCTGTAAACAGCAGAACAGCCTATTTTTTAGGGAAAAAGTTTGATAGGATAGTTGAGTGGAGGAAATAATATATGTTAACTTTAATTAGAATTATGA
This sequence comes from Vicugna pacos, assembly GCF_048564905.1. Taxonomy (NCBI): domain Eukaryota; kingdom Metazoa; phylum Chordata; class Mammalia; order Artiodactyla; family Camelidae; genus Vicugna; species Vicugna pacos. Next base: position 32,657,312 of record NC_132988.1, read on the forward strand.
AAACAAGAAAAATTTGATTTTATATTCAAATTCATAATGACAAATATATCAGGTAATAACATTAAAGTGAACTGATGATAGCAATCATTATCTTTGAGAAAATGCACATAGAAATATAGCTATTTTTGCAGAGAATATTGCAGCGTCATCTAAGAAATAGCTCTCATCTCAGGAACTGAAACCTTACTGCTACAAATACAGAACCATCTATATTGGCCTTACTGTAAAGAAAAGGACTTTTCTTTCCTGTCAAGTCTAAGTGTCTCTGGGCATGCACTCTATGTCTAGAAAATACAGGTAGACGTATTGAAACTCAAAATTCTCCCTGAACCTTTATACTACACTGAAAAATGGAGAGCTCAGGCCATTTTTTGTCTCTCTGCTCCTTGCGTCAAATAGCCAAATCATAAATCAGTAAATATATTATTTTAACATTCTGTAGTTTATTCATAAGTATTGGGACTTGAATTTAGTAGCCTTTTATAGCCCACTAGATCTTTAAACTCAAAACAGTGCATTATTTCTAACCATTTGCATTCAATGTTCTAAAAGTGGTTTAGTTACATGATTCTTTCTGGCAGTTTTATTGTGTGTGTGTGGTTGTGTTGGTTCCCCCCGACCCCAGTCTTGAGAATAATTTAGTTCCAGGAAATATAGCACATAACTATGGGTATGTAGTTCTGTAATGAAATGCGTACATTTATTCACAATCCATAAATGCTGATTATTTCTATGATGAACTGGTACTTGTCAACTTATCACGCAGCTGTAACACATGGAATGTTTCCAGATAGCATTAATGTTTATGAAGCAGTTCCAACAAGGTCTTCAGGTCACTAGAATATGAAGCCCATTCACAGGTCAAATGATCTGCCTTGTGTACCTACCATATATAAGTAAATTTTTTCGGCAATAATTAGAATTGCTTTCTTCTCAAAACACTCTATGACTCCCCAGTATTTTGAAGAATATACAAATTCATTCCTAGGATAATGAAATAATTATCAAAGCCAGAGTATTTCTATGAAACTTTAATTTATAATAGTTTGCCTCAATGTAACACTTTCTTAGTTGTATGCATGAAATCCTTGAGATTAATGCATATGCTACTTAATGTTGTGAACACAGTGAAATATAAATATTTGCTTTATTCTTATTAAGTGATTATGTAATCTAAAATTTTAGTTAAACTCAGAGATTCTAGATACAGATAAAATGTTAAATTTATTTTCATAAAATACCTTCATTTCAGATAACAATATTATCTCATCTAAAAACTCTTGATCAGAGATTAAAATGAACTTGTTAGTTAAAAAATGTCTAAATAACACTGTGAAATACATTCAGAACTATTTAGTGTAACTGAGTTGGCAATTTTAAACAAAGAAGGTTACCCTTATTCAGTCTTATCATTATCCTTGAAATTCAGAGAGAATAGAAACTGTGTCCTACATTTTAGGTCAAGGTACAGGAAATTACACTGATAAAACTATTCAAAACTGAAAACAATGGAAAAATGTTGCTTGAAATTTTTACGTCAAACAATTAAAGGAAAAAAATCCATAAAAAGTAGCCTGAAGTCAATGGTTGATATATTTCTGTGCATATACGTGATTGAAATATTCCAGGAGGTTGCACAAAGTTTCTTATTTGCTATTTTCCCCATTGTCTACATTTTAAGGTGTAAAGATAAGTGAAATTTATTCTAGAGCTGCAAGTAATCTTGTGATACAATGGGCCCTCTCTAATACATAATAAGTAAATCACAAAGAAGCCTGGCAGATAATTCTTTACCACAGAAAAGTCAGGACCAGCCACATGGACAAATAAAATATATATATCTCCAGGGATCAGGCAGACTAATTAAGTTTATAATAATAGAGAAATCAAGTTAAAGCAGAGATTAATCTCAGTTGTATATAAATGTCTAATTGGAGCCAATCTCAAAGCTGGACTCACATACATGAATAAGATTATACAACGTTCTTAGGCTAGGACTGGGTACACACTAAGTACAGTTGGCTCATCATATTTGCTGGTTCTGCATCCACAGATTCAACCAATGCAGATCAAAAATATTTGGGGAAAAAAAAGATTCCAGAAAGTTCCAAAATGCAAAACTTAAATTTCCCAAGCACTAGCAACTATTTACATAGCATATACATTGTATTAAGTATTATAAGTGATCTAGAGATTTAAAGTAGACAGGAGGGTGTTTTGAGTTATATGCAAATAGAACACCATTTTATATCAGGGACTTGAGCGTCTTAGATTTGGATATCAGCAGGGGTCCTGGAACCAGTCCTCTGCAGATACTGAGGGACGGCTATACTTGACAAATGTGTGTCTAATATTAACTGTGCTTAAATAAGAGTGGAAACTTTAAAATGCACTTAATAAACTCTAAAGAAATCATTTCTAATTTTGTGAATTGAAAGATACATAAAATATTGTGCTTTTTGCCTCTCATATGTTTCTAAGTGGCAATTCTAGACAATCCTGGAAGGAAACTAAGTATAGAACAGAAAGGTATTCTGAGATTATACAAATCATTCAAGTCAGCAAGAACCAGGAAATTCTAAATTAAGGTTGATATGTCTATGTCATGAGACATATCCTTGGGCTAGGGACTTATTTCCTTTTTAAATACTGTCTCTTGTTTTCTCAAACGAAAGAGCATTTCACTGCATCCAACGGAAGGGAAAACAAGGTATTAACTTTCTAGTTTAGTTAAAGAATGATAATCTGTACAATGCTGTCTCTATGGTTGTATTATCTGATATGTGTATTTCCAAAATAGATCTTAGAAGAAAGTCCAGGAGATTCATATTTTAAAATAAAGCTTGTCAAATGCTTTTGCAATAAATAAAAATAAAACACTAAAGTTTAGATTTAATGTAAAAATCTCAACTTGATTATATAGCATAAGTTAAAAGAGATCTGAGACTGCCCTTTGAGTCAAAGCATGAAAGCTTACTAAGATACTATGAGCAATTTTCAGTCAAAAATATAAAACCAATTATGAATTCTTAAGTATTTTTTGAGACTCTGGTTTTTCTTTTACATCCAAATTTTATCCTTTTTATGTTAAAAGAATATGCATAAGCAAATATTTTTATTTATCTGACAAAATATCGAAAAGTCTATTTCATGACTTCCACATTACTAAACTGCAATAGTGTCACACATTTAGGGAGAAAAAAGGAAGATAAAGTTTAAAAGATGATAACAATGCATGCTGTGTAACTATTATAAATAAACATTTAACTAATAAAATACTTAATATTTTAATCCTCCATGGTTAAATTATAAAACTATTCCTTGACTTTGGACCTATATTTACAAAATGCAATTTTGTGATAGCTGCATACAGTAAATAAATACGATATAAATCTGATGACATTTTAAATAAAGTTTAAGTATACAAAATAAAGTACATACCATCATCTGCGTCAGTAACATTAAACACAAGAACAGTAGATTCTAGAGGTAGATTCTCCATTAAAGATGTGCTATATGAATTCAAGCTGAAAATAGGTGGGTTATCATTTATATCTAGTATATTGAAATAAACCCTGATGGTAGTAAATTGTCCCCCACCGTCTTCAGCTCGAACCGTGAGGATATAATATTGTTGTGCTTCATAATCTAACATTCGAGTCAAATTAAAGACTCCAGTAACTGGATTCAGGAAAAAAATGCCATCTTCATCATCTTCATTCACAATATATGTAATTTCTCCATTCACACCAGAGTCATCATCTGTAGCTAAAATAGCTGCTACCAAAGAACCTATCAAAAAGAATAAATTCATAGTCTAAAATTAATGGGATAGAGTGAGTATTGCTAAAAGAATATATATGACACCAAAAAATTATTTGTATAGTTAAATATTTTAACTAGAGAAGCAGTATGAAAGTATAATGAACACAACATTTTGTAGATTTCTACATTAACGCTGATACCAATATTACCAAATAGTAACAAAGTAGGTAGCATATTAGGTGTCCACTAGATCATATGTATGTTGCAGTGAAAATACTCTGAGGAATTAACATTACTTCTAACATTATTTTTCCATCTGGCACTACCAATTCATAAACACATTGATGAGTTCAGTAAACATATATTGGGGCCCATTGCTAATGTCAGGAACTGGGGATTCCAAGCAGTAACCAAGACTTGTGCTGAGGGGCTACCACTTGACAGCTCATATGGCCATTGCTATAATTAAGGCAAGACGTAAATGTGATGGGAATTTCATGGAAGACATACACAATTCATCTTGGGGAAAAGACTGCAGTGGGAAGTAGTCTTGTATAAATGTTTCATTCCTTTGTCAAATGAGTTTCTAAAATATATACCTTATTAAGCAAACTCATTCCAAATGTAATTCAGAACAAAATTTCAGTTTTAGATAAGAATCTCCAATAGTGGGGATGAAGCACCCACACAGGAAAAGCATGGATATTGAGCACTCAAACTCAACAGTCACAACATAATATGTTCAAGGAAGCAAGATGGTGATTCAGGATTCCTGTTCTACTAACGTTCATCGAGCACCTGCTAATCCTTAGGCCCCACGTTAGCAAACTCATACATGTTTTCTAAATTACCCTTACTCTAATTCTAATAGGAATTGTTGTTGCCATTGTACTAAGAAGGAATTGAAGCTGAGAAATGAATTCATTGCCTTGGTTCATATAGCTAAGTGTTAGAACCAGCATTCACAGCTTTTCATATGCTTTTCTTTGTTCTTTCTACATACAGTAGAATAATCATCACTAGAAATTAGAAATTAGACATTTTTAATAATAATTTCATCATTACACATTTTTAAATTGGAACCTAGTATCAAAACAATGATTGCCAGATAAGTTAACAATGCATGTCACAAGTACTTTCAGAAACAGAAATATCTGTAATTAGTAATCAGACTAATGGCTACCCTCATTTGCTCTCAAAAGTCTAGAAATGTCCTTGGGAATTGTAGCAAAGTGGGTTAATTAAAACATTTAAAAATCCAGCATTTATACCTAGCAGCATATGGTAAAAACTAATCACAATTTAAGAGTGGCCAAAACAATCCGTAATTGTAGTCAAAGGTAATCCTGGCAAAATACACGGAAGGGCATGCACCTACCTGGGGTCGTGTCCTCTGGGATGTCAAAAGAGTACACAGGCCTGGAGAACTTGGGTGTGTGGTCGTTCACGTCACTGACAGTGATATTTATTCTCATATCCGAGGACTGAAGACCATCATCTGCACGAACCAGCAAGGAATATTTGGAACGGCGTTCTCTGTCCAACCTCTTGGTAGCTATCAGATCGCCAGATTCAGGGTCAATGCGGAAGCTGTCATCTGCTCCACTAATGATCGTGTATGTGACAAGAGCATTTGCACCCTACAAATAAAAGATCAGCATCTGAACTGCTAAAAAGAGACCTTTAAGACTTACTACTCCTTGTGCTGAATGTGTATTTGACATAGTGAGGCTTTGGAGCTTAATTTCATGTGATACTGTAAGACTTCAAAATGTTAACAGGTCTGTGTAGTGTTTTACGTAGTCTTTCACTATTCACTCCATTAACTAGTACAAGAAATCTCAACCTTCATTATTTACCTATATATTATTTAAATTATTTAAATGTGTACATGGAAAAGAGTAAAACTGTCACTGTGGAAATTACGACTGATGCTAATACTATCAACCACATAACCAGAGGTTGGCTAAAAGCTTGCTCTGGGCCAGGACCTGTGGCAGCACAGCTCCGGGAGATACTATTTCACAGAGGAAGACACGGGGTTCCGAGATGCTAGTTAACCTTTGCAGAGTCACACTGTAAGCATGAGTGTGGATTTTAAACCCCAGTCTGCCTGATTCTGAGCTCATGTTTCATCTGATTCAGCATGAAGGTAATTAAATGAAGCAAGCAGTAAGTGGAGGCTTGCCATAAGCACTGTAAGAACCAAGAAGAGAGAGGGATGATTTGGAACAGTTTGGCAGCGTGGAGAGTTTTAACATAGCACAGAGAAGAAAAGCTAAAATAGTAGGCTATGGGTACAGTTTGGAGAATCTCAACAAATCCGCTTGAATTCTATGGACAAGAAACCACCAATCTTTTTTAAAATTGGAAACAATTTTCTTTTGAGGTTCTTGACAGATTAGGATGGACTAGAGCGAGGAGAGGCCAGAGAAGGGAGACACTGAGTAGAGTTTGGCCCAAAGAGACTGGGGCTTCACCTCCTCAAGGTGAAACTCATACAATCTGTGTTGTTTGCTGACTCCAAGTCCCTGTTCTGTAAAATGAAAGCAGCAATGCCCTCGGGGGTTCTCTCAGGACTCTGAGCTGTAGCATGTAAAATCTGAAGTTTAAACTAGGAAGCTGGCAGAAGGTACGGAAAGGTTGAGGAAAACAGAACATTTATTAAGTGTTTATTAAGTGCCAAGCACCACTCTAAGCACATCACTTCATGGGCACTAACTGATTTAATATTTAAAGGTAATCCAGTTGGAGAAGTACTGTTATCATCCCCATTTTCAAGATACAGAAACTGAGACATAGAAATTTGAACCCTACTGTCTTGCTCCAGAAGTGAGACTCTCAATCATTATGTACCCAACATAATGCACAGAGCAAATTAGTAAGATCTGCTAGGTTACAGACAGAGAAATAACAATAACAATTGCTCTCATCTGTTCGACAATCCCATACAGTCTCATTTCCTTCTTTTAACAACTCTATGCAGTGGGAGCAGAAGTGAAAGAGAAGAAAAAAATTTAATTTCAAATTACTTTGGGAATTAGGAGAGTACTCTTCCTGAAGACATCTCAGGATATGATCTGCTTTGATGCAGGAGAAATTAGGCAGTGAGATTTTATAATTATATATATCATATGTTAAGAGACTGGATTGCTTCATGATTATGTGGCAATGGTTACAACCACAGAAATGACTGTTGGTCAGAGATTTGAGAAGGGGTTTGATTAAACTATCTGAAGGTCGATATATGTAGGTGATGACAGTTAAAGCCACAAGATTTGTTGAGGATCTAAATGAGAATAGATAGAGAAAGGAACAGTGTCATAAAGATTGAATAGCAACATTTAGAGAGTGGGAAGAAGGGGCAGAGACAGAGACTGATGGAGGGAGAAGATGAGGGACCTAGAAGACCCAGAGGAACAGCCTGCCACCATGGTGAAAAGGAAGGCTTCAAGAAAGAGCTGATTTCAGCAAAGTCAAAAATAAAAAAGTTAAAGAGAATTAAAATTACAGCACCCATCTGGATTTGATGACGGGGAAAGCTAACTTTACAGTATTTTAAAATCTATTATAAACTTATATATATGAAATTATGAGCATTTTGATTTAGACATTTTAAATTATATATATTATAATTGAAATCTTAAGTTAAACATCACACACTGTACTGGTTGAGAACTGATGCTCTGGAGCCATATTTTTGGGCTTGAATCTCTGCTCCACTACTTATTATCTGTGTGTCACTGGGCCACTACTTGACCTCTATGAGCCTAAGTTTCCTTATCTGGACATTGGGGTTGGTAATGTTACCTCCCACATAACGCTGTTGTGAGAATTAAAGGTGTTAATACATGTAGTGAACCTAGTACATTCCTTGAGAAGTTTTAAGTGTACGACAATGCTAATTTTTATTTTTATTTCCATTTTTATTGTTTTCTTATAAAAGAGATATAATGGGTTAAGTATATTTGATGACTGAGATGTTTGCAAATAAATAATTTATATCAAAATATGGTTAGAACTGCTATATAGTCCAGGGAAAATATTTTCTGATTTCTTATTATATTGAGTCTTGACACTGGGATATGTGGTATTGGAATTGTCAACTTCAAAAGTTGTTTTTTGATTTAATCAGACACATAAGGGGATGATTTCCAGCAGTCAAAGGGAAAAACACTCTTTCAAAATTTCTGTCTAGTGGCATTTGCTATATTTTTGTACTGCATTCTCTAACCCAATCTGAAAATTTAGTAACAGGAATGCCTCTGAGCACATTTTAATTTAGTAATGGAACAGCTGAGTTTAACACACTGCACATGTTTACCCTGTATATTCAGGTGTACATGGAGTATCTAACAGATTTACTGTAATTCTATGGTTTAACAAAAACATTCAATAAGAATTGTAGACTTCTAATCTGACCACATTCTGTACTATTTATTCTATTTCACAAGGAATTCCATTATTCTGGTAAAACAGTCCAGGGAAAAACAGCTACACTCAATTCTGACCTATTAAAATGGTATTTGGAAATTAGGGGAAAGCCAAGAAACAGAAACATATTTCAAGCTATTACATAAGTGGTTTGCAATTTAGAAATGTCCTGTCTACAAAAAAGTGACTATAATAATTAATACTCCTAAACTTATGATAATTCTTCTGAACAGAAGCAAAGGCATCAGACTATGTTGATAAACAAGTCTGTTCCTGTTCAAAATCAGCTGATGTGGTGAACTGGTAATTCTAGAGATGCTTGAAAATGTGTGGCCAAGAGGAATGATTTAATTAGGCCTTTCGAAAAGTCTATTTATTTATTTAATCTCCAAAATATGCAGTATCCACAATACTATAAGAAACAAATATCGTCTTGCAGCTGCAGCACAGTGGAAATAATGCTGTTTAAAAATATTCTGTTCTCCTGAGATACCACAGAGACAAAAGCACGTGAAAGGAATTCTAAAAGTAAATAGCTATAAATTGCAAGTGCATTTTACAACCTTAAGCAGTATTTTCAAAAACAAGTATGGTACCATGAAACAAAGCTTGAGTCTCCTGGCCCATTACAAGCATAATAATTCTGTTTATCAAAGGAAACAAGAGACTGTCGAAGTCACGTGCATTTGAGAGATGTGTATCTTGATCCAACACATGTTTCAAATGATATTTAAATTACGTTCAACATGTACATGTTGCTTTTTAAAACACATTCCTTTACCCAGGCATTATTCTCCAGCACCCTACTAGAGTTTCTCTGACAAACTAGTATTTCTGTGCTCGATTTCATAATTAAGGAAAAGCATATAAACTAAAGAATATATGGACATAATTTGCTGATGACCTATATAATCTTAGTGTTTTAAAGAAGTCTATTAATCTTTCAAAATCAATCCACTATATAGTTGTGTGACAATTTAATGCTGGCCACAAAGTTAAAGAAACCTCTTGCATTTCAATATTGATTTCTACTCAAAACTAGATGAAGAAAGAAAACAGAGCCATGATTTAGTAAGAGACAAAACATTTCAAATATACATGCCGATTTTCAAATTCAATTAAGAGGTAAGGAGCTGAGAAGAGAGTAGAAGATAGAAGTTTTACCTGAAAGCATTAATAGTAATTTATTGCAAGCTACACAGAAAAGGAAACAGCCAATAATTCTGAATGCCATAGGAAGCCTAGGTATCCACTGTGTTTGGCATACAGCCAAAGAAATGTTGGTTCCTTATGTCAGGAGCTGAAATTGTCAGTGGTCATTAAAATGCTACTAAAAAATTTAAGAGAAAATATATTCAAGAAAGAAAACAACCTCATGAGCTTAATCTTTAAAAAATAATGGCCCAAAAGCAGTCTCACAAAAATGTCCTTCTTTCCTTTAAAGTGGTAGGTGAAATTTCCTCCCTTCCATCCTCTTCTACCTTTTTCCCCCTCCACCTCCACTCCCCTGGCCCGCACACAGGTCTTATAAAATACTCTGTGGTAGTTTTTATGCCTTCAGGCAGAGTCACAGCCTGCATAAATTGTCAACATCCCTACCTCCCTCTGAACTGCAAACAGCCCTCCCTCATTTACCCTGGTCTGTTCAGCTTTCTAGCCTTACTTGTTTCTGCTTCTTTAACTCCCCACCCTGTCTCACCCCAAGGGTACTTCTCGCATATCCTAGCTATCATCACCTTATGTTCAGTACCTAAAAAAACAAAAACACTAGAATGCCTAAGCGGTAATACCAGAAATGGATACTTACATTTTTTTAAACTTAAAAAAAAAAGAATCTCAATAGAAATAAAGCAAAGACAAGATACAATAAACCTCCTAGAGGAAAACATAGGCAAAACATTATCTGACATACATTTCAAAAATTTTCTCCTAGAAGAAATAAAAGCAAGAATAAACAAATGGGACCTAATGAAACTTACAAGCTTCTGCAGAGCAAAGGAAACAAGAAGTAAAACAAGAAGAAAACCTATGGAATGGGAGAAAATTTTTGCAAGAGAAACTGACAAAGGCTTGATCTCCAGAATATATAAGCAGCTCATATGACTCAATAAGAAAAAAAATAAACAACCCAATCCAAAAATGGGCAGAAGACCTAAACAAGCAATTCTCCAAGGAAGACATACAAATGATCAAAAAGCACATGAAAAAATGCTCAATATCACTAATTATCAGAGAAATGCAAATCAAAACTACAATGAGGTATCACCTCACACCAGTCAGAATGGCCGTCATTCAAAAATCCACAAATGACAAATGCTGGAGAGGCTGTGGAGAAAGGGGAACCCTCCTACACTGCTGGTGGGAATGCAGTTTGGTGCAGCCACTATGGAAAACAGTGTGGAGATTCCTCAAAAGACTAGGAATAGACTTACCATATGACCCAGGAATCCCACTCCTGGGCTTGTATCCAGAAGGAAATCTACTTCAGGATGACACCTGCACCCCAATGTTCATAGCAGCACTATTTACAATAGCCAAAATATGGAAACAGCCTAAATGTCCATCAACAGGTGACTGGATAAAGAAGAGGTGGTATATTTATACAATGGAATACTACTCAGCCATAAAAACAGACAACATAATGCCATTTGCAGCAACATGGATGCTCCTGGAGAATGTCATTCTAAGTGAAGTAAGCCAGAAAGAGAAAGAAAAATACCATATGAGATCGCTCATATGTGGAATCTAAAAAACAAAAACAAAAACAAACAAACAAACAAAAACAAAGCATAAATACAGGACAGAAATAGACTCATGGACAGAGAATGCAGACTTGTGGTTACCAGGGGGGTAGAGGGTGGGAAGGGATAGACTGGGATTTCAAAATTGTAGAATAGATAAACAAGATTACACTGTATAGCACAGGGAAATATACACAAAATGTTATGATAAATCACAGAGAAAAAAATGTGACAATGAGTGTGTATATGTCCATGAATGACTGAAAAATTGTGCTGAACACTGGAATTTGACACAACATTGTAAAATGATTATAAATCAATAAAAAATGTTAAAAAAAAAAAGCAAAGTACAATAAAACCCTGTTGATGTAAATACCTAGAGACATAAGGACCTTCTCAGCCGTCTTCAAATCTCATCCTAAATATAAACAGATCTCAAAAGATGAACTTCAAGACAAGCAAGTGTGTGCAAGCATACACACACACCCAGAAAAGTCAAACAGAGGAAAATAAACATGCAGGCAGGATTGCATTTGTATTAACTCTTATTTGTCATATCTTGAAAAGAAAATGTAAGAAGGAAAATAAAATTATAACAGTGCCAACATGATAGTATTAAAAGGGTTGAATGTTGGCATCTCTTTCAAACAATTGGTTCTTAAGAGAACAGTGTATCTCATTATAACATATATATCATGATTAACATGATTATTGCTTCATGCCTTGAAAAAACCACCTGAAATAAATGCAGTTTATGTGTTCTATTCCTACAGAGAGTATAGCCAATAGAGCAGTCATTACAATTGCAATTATTTGATGTATAATTTACATGGGCTTATAGAAATTGTATGAGCTTTTTTTTGCTGTTGTTATTTTGCTAAATGAGATATAATTAAATTTTATGAATTGAGCTATCCAAAATATATTATCAGTGATAAGTTTTAAGAAAATGAAGCATTTACTAAATTATAGCTGATGATATCTCATTTTTCTCAATAATAATAGAAATATTCAGCAACATAACTCTTTTAATGGTAGCTGGGACTGGGAACAAACTTTATATGAAATTGAGTAGAAGGTAAAAACTTAACACATTTTTTCCAATAGAAAACTACAGTTATCTAAATGCCTATGCTTTATTTTGTTTCCTTTTCCTTAGTTAGATTTTGGCAAAATATATAGATGACTAAGTCATTACATTTCTATACTGGCTGTTAGAATTAGTCTGTTATTGAATTATATACCTTTTTAAAGTTAAAAAAATAGGCCAAAAATCAAGTTTTTAGATACTTCTGGAGCTTAACTGAGGGTAAGGAAATTAAATAATCTGTTTGGGGCTTAGCTTAAAGAGAAAGGGCAGAAAGGGGTGTATAGGATCATTATTCCTCCGTCTGAAACTCTAGAACATTAATTAAACCTTTTATCCATCAAGAAGGAGAAAACAACTGATGCTGTTTTTTTATGGGAAAATGTAAATTACGAATTATCCAATTTCCATGCCATTTGGAGCATGAAGATTGCATAGCTAAACTTAAAATATTAATATAGAAATAGCATTCTAAATTATGCCCCCAAATTTCACATTCATCCTAGGAAAGAATTTCTGTTTATTAATGGAATTGAAAAATCATTAGCTTCCTAGATAATTTTCTTAAAATACATAAGGCTATTATTGAGATATATATTTACATATATATATATGCAAATTAAATGAAAAGTTGTAAGGTAGTCTTAAATTTTTAAATTTTAAGTAATTTGCTTTTCCAATTACAAATAAAATAAAAATAAATTCTTAGCAGCTACAAGCATATGAGAGTGATACACGCATACAAAATAAGCTATATCTGTAAATAGTTTTTATTATTTGAGAACTTAAAATAATTTGGCTAAGAAATCTAAAATGCAGCCAGCAATTAACTGAGTTGTGAATTGCTGTTCAAAGGAAAATTACCTAAAATTACCTCCCATCTTAGCATTCTTATATCACATTTCAACAATTAATGATCTTTGGAAAAAAGCACACAATGCTTAACCTTTGTTATTGGGTAATAAAAGTTGTCAACACACAGTAGAAATTCGATAGGTCACTGAAATACTAAGTTTCAAAAATTCAGGGCCAGGCTGTGCGCTACCTCATCGGCATCCATGGCTGTCAGCTGCATGATCTTGGAGCCGTCGCCGATGTTCTCCTCCACCGTGAGGTCCAGCGTGTCTGTCGGAAACACTGGTGGATTGTCATTGATATCCTGAAGCGTTATTTCTACCTGCAAGGAGAGAAAGAAACAATGCATGAACGTTGCATATGTCTGCAAGGTACCCATTAAATTGTGTACCCAGGGTCCACTCAACTAGGCCTTCCAAAAGGAAGCAGAAACTTTATATATAACATCCAAAATAGAAAATGCCCTAGAGAAAGGTGTGAAATACTTACAGGAAAATATGAAATCCAAATAAAGATCACCTGACTTGTTGATAGTAACTGATTTTACATGACCACCTTGGAGTTTATGCTAGAATAGACCGTGGACCAACCGTCATTTTAGTCCCCAGATTTGTGCACCAGTGAAAAACTGGCCAGACTTAAACACTATCTGTCATTCAACCATTAAATGTTGTCTGACACACAGATGAGGTAGTGTCAAATTTCTTCCTGAAATGTTTACATGTTGGCAACTGATGCCAGGGGAAACAAAGAAGTTCACCTTTTGTTTTAAGAAACACTCAGCATTTTCCCCTTTAAAGTCAACTATCAACCTTTGAGGAAAATACAGACACACACACACACACACACACACACACACACACACATCTTTTCTTTCTGTTTCCACTCCTATCAACACTTCTTAATGTGACTAAAGCTAAACAATCATTCCATTCAAATGTAGTGTTTATATAGATTGCAAATATTAACAACTTTGTTTGAAAGATCCTAGTCAGGGTTATTTGTTTCCCTAACTGAAAAAAAAATTGTTTAGAAAGAACAATTTGTGAAGTTTAAATAATAACTTCAAACCATGTGTTTTCTCTTTTGAGCTAGGTGCTAAAAGCTGAATATCTGATAAGAAAAGGAGAGACAGCTGCTAATAAAACTGGAAGTTTCCCCAGTTGGGTCACAAAATTAAGTCATGGAGAAAAAACCGTCCATCCATTTAGCTTGGATATAACCAGGACATTTTTCTCCTCGGATGAAGTGTCATCTTTTATAGTTATACTGTAAAAATGCCATCAGATCTAAGAGTGATGAGGATGAATATTAGGAGAGAGCAAAAGAATTCTGGTTCCTTCTTTTCCAGGAAGCAGGCAGGGTTGGGTGGAGTGGAGAGGGAAGTAATGGGTAGGACTGTCATTACTCTCTGGCAAGGAATGTGTGGGAAATATGAGAGAGCCAGACTAAGAAAAGGATGAACCATTGATAAAAAGAAAACCCCAGGAAACAATGTACAAAATTAAGTACTAAACAATTATTATAGTTCCACTATTTAATAGGATGGTTTTGATCACAGCAAATGGCTCAAGTTAGTCTAGGGAATGGTTAAGACTGCCTTAGTAGTTAGAAATCTGCAAACTACTAACATTTTCTGCACCGCTTCCTTTAGAAAAGATCCACAATAGCTACAACTGCATCCTATAAAGAGCATCTCCAACTTCCTTGCAAGGCTGTAAATAACATAAGCTTTTCAAATTTGAAAGACCACAGTTCAGATTCTGTCTCTGCAACTTATTAAATAGGGAAACTTGAGCACTTAATTTCTCTGAGCCTGTCTCCTCATCTTAAAATTGGGATAATAACATGTATCTTAGACCATTTTATGAAGATGAAACCTTGATGATGCCAGCAAAGTGCTTAGCACAGAGGAAAGTATTTAATAAAAAGTTGATTTTGGTTTTCAAGCTGTCAGGACAGACCTAGGCAGTTCCTTAGATCCAGGGAGAAACTTTGAGGAAAGGAACTCAATAAATTAGAATTCTAAGTCATATAACCTAGACTTAACCAACACAAGTCACTGCTCGTCTCTGATATGTATTAAATACGTACTAAACTTTCATGTAGGAAAATACATACCTATGAATGTATTTCAAAAGGCTAAAAACTGTGGATTTAAGAGTCAAGAACTCTTGAGATCTCATCTGATGGGCACCCAAGAATATAATCATTAATGTTATTCAGAAAATAGTAATTATCTTCCCATTATTATGTGTGAATTTTCATACATGTGTGCATAGTCCTTAAACTACAATAGAAAAATAAATGAGTAAGAGATAACTGATCTGAATACCTTCTAATTCAATCAGGACTTTTTAGCTTAATAGAATTTTTTAGATTTCTAAATTGTCTTTTATCCATAATTTCATGACTTGGCATAATTGGAAACCAACATGCCAACATTCTGTGTGCTGGTGTTTGTTTGTAAGTGTGTGAGAAAGAGAGAGAGAAGAGAAGGGGAGAGAAAGAAGCTTTGTAAATGCATTTCTGAGAGAATATGCATATATAAGTGTGTGTTTATATAAGTATGTAGTGAATATGTGTTTGCAAGGAAGAACACTAAATTGAGAGTAAGGAGAACCCAGATTGGCACTAATTAAACATGACATCAAAGATGCATCAGGACACAGTACACACACCAGAAACATGTTGGGTATAAGGGTGTAATAGAAAGACTCTTCATTATAGATGATGAGTGCATGAACTGAGCAAGCCCCTGCTATATTTTAATAGTTAAAACAAAATAACTAGCATGCATGTGCCAACTATGTTTTATGTTACATGTATGTGTACATACATACATATACATACACACACATATATATATACATATAAAATCCTCAAAAGAGTCTTTTGGGCAAGTACTATTATCTTTCCATTAGAGAAATGAGTTAACCAAAGTACATAGGTTAAGTAATTACCCAACGCCACAGAGCCAGCAAGTTTTCTTTACTACTATGCAAACCTCTCTCTCCACACACCTATCTCACTGGATGTGTGTGTGTTCAATAAATATAATGAATCATATTTGAAAAATATGTCACAGCTATATAAATATATTCTTATAAATGTTCGTATGATTCCTGTCTGGAATTTAGATCACTTACATATGAACTAACTAGCTATGTAATCTTGGGTCAGCCTATAAATCTTTGCCTGTAAGAATTTTTGAAAAATGAACTATATGATCCCTAAATATAGCTCTGGAAGTCAATGATCATGTATGCTTCATGAGATTTTGGCCACCTCCATTATTTCAGTTACAGTAAAGTAATTCCTTTTTTATTATAAAGAATACATTTAGTTAAATATCAATGACTTCAAAACTAAACATTTCTGAGTGTATCCATAATAAGTTCTAAGCAGAGATCTAAAATACCTCATCATTAAATTCTGATATATGCAAAGCTTACATTTTTGATTAAGGGTACCAGAGTTCTTTCATTCAATAAGCCAAGCTATTCTTTTTCCAAACTCAGTGTTGACTTGCCAGTCAGAAAGTTGAAACTTTGTATTCCTTTTTTTTTTTTTGAAAATCTAGATATTTTCTCTTAATTGTGCAGTCTTTTTTTTTTTTCCCACTCCACAATTCCTCAATATTCCTGAAAGGCTTTCAACATGGCTTCTCTAGATTCCCTCAATAGCCTGGGGTATGAATTATCCAAGAGAGGAGATCTGAACTCCTCAGCATAGTAGGTGTTATCCTGCAGTCCCTTACTTTTCCTGATTTGGTGTGCCATGTTTCTACCTACCATGAATTCCAAGATTGTGGACCTTGTTTGCTTATGAGGTGGGCAATGGTTCCAGTATTCATTAATTTGATATTTTAGAATCTATCACATAAAAGGTATATTTTAGTCATTAAAAATACAGAAGAAAATAAGACAGGCCACTGTCCCTTGCAGGGAAAAAGTAAAGTTTGATAAAAGATAAATGTACAAATAGAAACATTTACAATTACCTATGGGAAAACCCAATGTTGACATCTTGATTCCAAGAAGCCAGTCCCCCCACACCATGGATAATTCTTTGACCTGCTCTACTGCTTTGCCCTTGGCCATTACTACCTTTTCTGATGATTCTAGATCCTAAAATGCAGTTGGCTCACTCTCTTGGATCTGCAACCAACCTAAGAGTTTTATTCCATTACCACCCCCTCTTTGGACTAAGATTTGGTATGCTTTGCTTTGAAATGTTATCATATTAAACTGAAGAGTTAAACATTAAAACTTTAGAGAAGACCCCTTTTTTTTCTGTACGAATTAGATTATGTTAAATAATACAGATAATGGCTATTAGTGGCTTATTTTAAAATTCTGAGGTGTTAAAACAGTCTAAAATATAACTCCTAAGCTACACCATATATATATATATATATATATATATATATATATATATGTGTTAAAAATACATTCCCTCCTTTTAAAAGGCTAACAAAAACTACAGCATAGCTAACCTTTTAGTGCTAGCATTGCCCCTTCAGGGTTTTACATTTATCTTTGTGTTTGTGTGGACTTGAAATAAGCAAACTACTACTTTGCAAAAAAAAAAAGAAAATCACATTTTGAACTCAGAAGCTTCCCTTTCCAAGTGGCTGTACTTTAAATAAAAACAAAACAAATAAGAACTGTCAGTCACCTCCACAATTTAAGTCCAGGGGGCATTTTCAAGGTATCAATTCTGTAAGTTTGTGAAAATTGACCCTCAAAGAGAAAAGAAACGTTACACCATGAAGATAAGGCACTTGCATATTTTATGCCTGCCTATCAAATGTTGACCTTTGTGCCCAGATATGTGGCCCTCAAGGAACATATGTGTTTTCACCTGCTACAGTTACGAGGGCAGTTGATAGCTTCCTGGTTGACTTGTTTAAAACAAAAACATCAGCTACAGCTAAGGGCTGAGCCGCAGGCGCCGCCCAGACGTCACCCCTTTACTGCTTAGGAACCTTTTGGAAGAATGACTTTCTTGTCTGAGACACCTGATTCCTAGGCAGTGAAACCCTGGTAAATAAACTGATGATATTTAAAGACAAAAACATGACTGAGATTAAGGGAGTGAACAATCAATCAGTTTAAAGAAATGGTCTGTCTTTTGGTAGTTTCGTAAAGGTAAAAGTTAAATTGAAATTAGGGCTTTAAATATTGTCACCAAACCTTTTTATGCTGATGGATTAGAGTCCTTGATATTCCATTTGCTGAAAAGCCAGATGGATATTTAAAAACCAAAAACCTCACCATGCAAATGGTTGCTGTGAAATGAGTACAATGCTTTCCTCTTTTCTATTTTTTTCTGTAAAATGCAATTTATCATTTTAAGCCTGCAGCTGCATCAGGAGTGATGTTATATCTTGGGGTTTTGTTTTTAATTTTTTAAGTGAATAAATCAGGATACAATTACATAATAAATGAACAACTGCTAATTAGCAATTATCAAATCATTACTATGTGTAGAAAGAACTATAAAACACAGTATTTCACTGATTGAAGTTGCTATTATGAAAGTAGTACACTGTATCCAAGGCTAAAGAATTGACTAAAATAGCAAGGTCCAGTACCAGCTCATTCCCCAGTTAATAAACTGATGATTGCACTGTGGTCACTCTCACAGCCACAATTAAAAACATATTCTTTAATCCATAAACTCTCTGCAAGCTAAATAAAGTGGCTCTTAATGAATCAGGAAGAAAAATGCCCTAAAATATATTTTTTGATTCACAATCTTCTGGAAATGTACATAAATATTCTTAATAAATAAGGATGAAAAATAATCTTTTTTTCTTTTGCAAGGTTGGAGAATTCATAATACAATAAAAGTTTAGAAATCATTTGCAAGTAGACATGTTAAAATTCTTAGAAGGAATCTTAGATACTATTGAGTTCACCTCCTAATCAAAAGCAGGGCATTGAAATGTCAAGTGGTTTATCTAAGAAAAACAGCAATCAGCCTCTTAAATCTAGTCCGCAGATTTCTGCAGAGACCTGTGGCGCGAACCAGGCCTGGGAGGCAAGGGGCATAATATGCTTTAGAGCTCTGCCTCTAATCTCTGCATGAATACGATGATCTTTCATACAAAATACACATTTGATGTGTACAGGAAAATCATTTTTGAAGAAATTAATATTTGGTCATCTACTTTACAAATACTGTTTTACCCACATTCTTGCTCATTTTTAAGCTCCTTTATATTTACTTAAAGGGAAAATAATCTGTGAAGGTTTGTTTTATCAATATCACTGGAAGAGTATTAATTATTCAGCAGAAAGGTGGTGGGCATATATTACAAATAAAGAACTACAGCTAAATTCTCTTTAGATAATCAGTAAAAACCAGTGCTTTAAAAATGTCTACCAAGAAGCTATTTCTTTTTTTTAAAAGATGCAATAATATGCATTTTCAGAAATGACTAAAGTCTAAATGGTTGGTGGGATAGACATGAAGTACATAAACTATAAAATAGTAAAAGAAGATTCATCACAGCACATAGTGCTTGATTATTGCTTTTTTTTAGTGGCAAGCGTAATTAATTACACTGTTGTCTTTTTATTTTTGTGAAACTGATGCTCCAAAATTCAATTTCTCATGTACTACTATTACCACATAAATGTGATAAAGCATTGCACCAAAAATAATGCTTAGAGTTCACATGTGTTACCTCCAACGATACTATGATAGTGCCACCAGATTGTATGTAAACACACCCTTTAATTAATAATTCTGCCAAAAAATACTTATTTCAATAGAAGTATTTTTTGCTCTGATTTCTTTAATACATCTATATATTACAAAAATTGGTTATTGCAAATCTCCTCAGGTTAACAAAGATCATTTGTACTGCTCAAATTGGTGACTTCTAGAATTTTGAGGGCAAAAATGTCTTGTTCACTTATGCATTCTTGCAACTTATCCATCTCTGGCATGTCATTTTTTTCTCTAAAGATGTTCCTGTTTTAAAAGCAAACCCATATTATTTTTACATTTTTATTAGAGTCGCATGTTCAGCAAATTTAATAAATTGGATAGGTTACTGGTACACAAGGATTGTACTCATCAAAGTTGCCTTATATTACACTGATACTTAGAACCAATTCAATCCCATTGATTTCCTAGATCTTGTGGGTCCATCACGCCACCATCTATAATTTTATATGAAATCATTTGATGATAATTCAAAAACTTTATTCTCAGAAGGGTGATTTAAAAGAGCTTCAGGAAAACATCTTATGTATACTTTATTCAGGAAATCTCCCACTTGGGAGATTGGAATATAAGATCCTAAGCAGTGCCCATCACTGCTTCAGAAGCAGCTAAACACCACAAAAATCACGAACAAGCCTGAGAAAATAACTGAAGTCATTCAAATGTGCATTACCCTTAACAGGTCATTATGATGTCACTCCAATAACACTTTGTTAAATGATGCCCTAGTTTACACTGTGTAGGTGCTACTGAAATTCAGTGGGGAAGAAGTCTAATCTTACACTCAAAACCATTTTTTATTTCATCAGCGTGAAACAAAATGCTGAGCTCTACCATTTAATATTCTAGATGGACATTCAAATGAGGAGTTGAAATTGAAAGCAAATTAAGCAAATTGAAATCCACACCAGAATCAGCACAACCATCTCGCCTGAGCTGTCACTTCCTCTGGCTCTGAAAAGGAAAACTCCACCTTTCCTGCCTGAGATGAGGCTGTGTGCAAACTCTGAGCCTGCCTGCAATGCAGGGAGAGGCTCTGTGCTGGCAGACAATTGCATCAGGGTGGTGTGTGCAGAGGGACACACTGTGCCTTGACATTAAACTTGGGAACCAAGGGCAACATTTACTAAACAAAGATGTCACAATAGAAATACCAAAACCCGGGCTCAAGTAAATAATCAAATTTACATTTTAAATGTTTGGCAATAGCTTCTCATTCATTCTGTCTCTTTGAATGAAGCTAGATAGTATGTGATTCACTCAATTTGATGGGATTGACACATTCTGCATGCTATACTGGCTTCCAATAACCAGGTTTTATTTAGTAAATTTATGTCAAAGCCTATATATATTAAGATTACAAAGCAGAAGGTCTAATTAAATTTCAGCAGAAAGTTTGACATTCTACATTTGATTTTTTTTTTTTTGTAGAAGAACTAACCACATAGTTTCATTTAGTAGGGCATATATATACTCACCCTTTTAAAAAAAATGTCATGTATGAGGTTAAATTCAGTCATTAAGAAAAAGAAGATTCGACACCTACTTGTCCTATCATTGATGAGTTTAAACTCTAACTACTTCCATCTCTTAACAACAAGAATAAAGAGCTGTATTGCCATGAAAGGATGGTGCCAGGGTTTGCATATTTCCTTTAATTTTGTTCTTCATTTCTTTCCCTATTTTGGGTGACCACTGGGAATTCTGCTGCCATGAATCTGGGTGAAATGTTTCACTACATCCAGAACACTTCATCATGCTGCAGAGCCAAAATCTATTACGGTTTGCAAGTGACTCATATGTCAGTTATGAGAGAGCTCCAGCAAGAAACGGTTTACATTTAAAAGTCCTAAATGTCAGGAATGCAATGTTCGGACTGCATAGGTATTCAAGGTCTGATCAGACTCTGTGAACAATGCTTTGAGGTGTTTATTTATTTATGGTGTGTAACCAACCTCATTCACAACAGTCTGTGGTTGCTGTAATCACAGTTTATTGTCTCATCTTGGTGATATTTCAGAACTTTCAAAACTGAAATCTTGAAGAAAACAGGCAAAATCAAACTATGAAGAAAAGAACCTATGATCCTGCACTATGAAAGACTGGTAGCGGTTGCGTGTGATCTGTTAGGGAAAATCAATAGAGCTACTACATGTATACATGAACCAGAAGTTCTTGAGAACACAGGTCTGTGGCAGGCCCAAACTCTACTGAAGTTTCAGAGATCATCAGAAAGTAAATCTATGCATTTATGTAGTTTTTCTTTAGAATGATGATCAAAAAATAGAAAAATCTGCATTTTGCTAGAAGTTGAGCACAAAAATGTTATCTTCTATATAAACTAAACACTTCTTGTATTTTTTTAATAGAAAACATTCTAGTAAAAGCAGCATGATATAATGATAATATTTGAGGAAGTAACATTTAATTTGGGAATTAGAATGTTCCTCTCTTTGGAATTTCAGACTAACAAATACTTTGTCATTTCATTTCAAACTTTATATCTGAAATTTAAATTAGGTTTTGTGTATATTTAGACATCTGTGCATTTATTTCACATCAATCTGTACTTTTTCTGTTTGAAATATGCTAGAAGAAGAAGAAAGCAGGAAGGATACACATTTAAGGTTATTTTCAGCTTAATTTTTTTTAAAGCAAAGTAAAAATGAATATAGTGATTTTTAAAACAGAACGTATTTTATATATAAGCTACATGTATGTAACTGTGACCAATTGTATTTCTCAAACAAAAGCAATTACATTAATCTCTCACCACTAAAACTCTTCCAGCAGTCAGCAGCATATGTTCCTGGGATTTCAGTGCATTTCTTAGTAGGAAAGAAATATGTCTGAGTAACAGGCAGGCTTGGACAGTAGCCAGAAATGACAAGAACGGCCAAAAGTGCGGACAAGACATAGTTAACTCCATTCCTGAAATAAAATGCTTTCCATAACTCACCAAATGTGTGGTGACATAATAAAAAGCTAGTTTTGTTGTGCTTTCAATATTGTTCAAATTAGAACCAAATAAGGATTTCTTTTAAGGCAAAGGCAATCATGTGTAACCACTTCAACTTTTCCTGAAATCAATACCGCATAATTTCTGCATTTTAACAGATTCTTAAGGATGCCCAAAAGTAAATGCAGAATAAAAGATCAAGTTAAAATATGTGCGGTTGCCTACAAAACTTACGGAAATTTTTATACCATCCTTCAAAACAAACACCCTGCAAAGGCATCCTGTAGTACACTTTTCAATAGTCGTTAATCTGAATGTGGTAAGTGCATATCAAAAGGAAAATGTAGTACAAGAAAAACAAATAAAAAGATTCCACCAAATTTTTCTTCACTTTTTTTTTTTGCCTAATAGATACTGGATTTTTTTTTTTAATAGCAAAGGCTTCTATTAAGACTGCTGAAAAATAAAAAATAGTTTGATTTGTATTAGAGATACAATCTCTGGTTGATTGAATTATTGATCCTGATTCTTCACCCCTGCCTATAAGCAACTTCGCAGTCCCTCCCACCTTTACATGGAGTTTCTCTCTCTGCCTCATGACTTTGGGCTCATCCATGATTATGGTTTCGGTCAATGGGATATTTACAAATATGACACAGGTAGAGACTTGAAATGCATTTGCTCTCTCGTACCGCTGCCATGGTCACTAGAATGCCATGTGCCTGTGAGTTCATTAGTACCTGAAGGAGGACAACAGATATTGAGTAGAGGAGTCTCAGCGAACAGAGAGACTTGTAGCCTGAAGCAGATTTCCCGTTGAGCCCAGCTGAGATCAACCCAACTGCCTACCCAGAGATGAGTGAGAATAAATATATATTGCTATAGGCCTTTGAGGCTGTGTGGGTCTTCATTATGCAACAGTATTGAGGCAACAGGTAACAGATACAGAAGCCAAAACAATGGCTTCCTGAATTGAATTGCTTATTGTTACTGAATACGTTACTTATTTTTTACGTTTTAAATGATGGATTATTGTTCTGTTTAAAGTAAGAGGCAAAAAAGAGAAAAATGTTCATGTATACTGATAGCTGTGGCATGCCTTGTAGGATTTATTGCTATGAACTTATTCATAACTCTTCCTACCCTGTGGAACTTCCCATTCTCACTTAGCATGACACACCCCTTAGAAGGGCAACTCAAAACCAGACAGGATCTTCAAGCTTCCCACTGCTCTCACAATCCAAAGATTAGAAGAAGAGGGTGGAAATACATGACCCAAGAGGAACAAATCATGGCTGGGTTCAGTCAATCAAATCCTCTTTCTTAAGAGTAGAAAATGATGAAATAATGGGGAACACTACAAGAGAACACTAAAAACACGACCACAATAAGAGAGAGAGCATCTCTTTGACTCCATCTTTAGTGCTTTTCTAGTACCCACATGAGGCCTGGCTAGCTACTTTTTATGGACTTGCCACCGTGCCAAATGAATCCCTCTGTCCTGTTTCACCTTTGCACGTGAGTCTTCACCTTTAAAGAAATTTCTGTTACTCAGCACAAAAGACATAATGTTTTGACTTACAGCTATTCTACTCTGTTTTAGTTGGTTATTAGTTTATATTGCTTATGTTTCTTTATATATTTAAAACAACTATTTCACAGTGTAAAATTTAATCCCATGTAAAGCTTTGTGGGGCTTTTTTTTACTTCAAAACTATAACAATTTTTATTGATATGAAATAGTATTAGCTCATCAATAACCAGGAATGAATATAGCTTTTATCTGCTCTAAAATGTAAAACGTATTTTCTGAAAAATTCAAATTTACTGTCATGGCAAAACATGTTTGTAGTGCACTGTACTTTATATTTAGAAAGCCCATTTCAAAGAATTCAGAAAGAATGTTTCTCTTCTAAGCTTCAGTGGAATGTTTAGTTTTTGGTGCAGTGTCTAACATACAGCAGGCACTTAATATGTGTTTATGCAATGATTTTAAAGTCAATATGCTTATTGCAATAGCACATGTTGTCATTACATATGTAAAAAATGAAGAGAATGGTTATTTTATATGCAAAATTAAGAGCAGAGGACACCATCAACTGGTAAAATTACATTGAATAATGAAAGTCCTAAGAATGATCCTCTGATGTTTATCAAAGTGAAAGCAAATTAATAGGAAAATATTGTTAAATGTCAAAAATAAAGAAATAAATGACAAAGCAGATTTTCTTTAAAAAGATGTTTCAGTACAGAACACTGTCTTCTATTTTTTATTTTTGGGGGGGTAATTATTTTTTTTTATTTTAATGGAGGTACTGCAGAATGAACCCAGGGCTGTGTGCATGTTAAGCACACACTCTACCACTAAGCTATATACCCTCACTCCTCTTTTATTTCTCATTTTTGAAGCCAAAGTAGTGAAGTTTTTTAATGTAATAGCAGTGTCACAAGAAGATTACTATATTTTTAAAAATTACTGCACCATTAAAGAAATGGTTGAACTGCTACGAAAGTGTACTCTTCCAATAAGGAGAAAATAATGTGCAAAATACAATAAAACATCTGTGTACCTTGTAAGATAAGAGGTTAGACTCAAGAGTAATGAAAAAGATGCCAATTATAAGCAGTTACTGACTACAAGTAATCATCCCCACAAAATAACATGGTTTGATTACTTTGTCCAAATACATCACTCTCTCAATTTATGACTCTGTAACAATGACTAGGATGATATCAATAGATGCTTTGATTTTGTTCTTCAAATAAAGGTATATTCTCTTCACTGAAATGAAAACAAAAGAAAAACTTTTCATATAATCTATCACTAGGTTTTTTTTTTCCACTCAGGTTTAAGAAACGATTGCATTTTTTAACCCAAGGTAAGTATGCAAAAATTAAGCTATATCAGAATAAGGGATTCATGGAAACCTAGTAGTGCAGAATTGCAAGCACTTCAAATCTGTCAAAACTAATAAGGAAAACAGGAGAAACACTGCGGTTCTCCTGTCCAGACTAATAGAATTCTCACAGCCTGCTTATGTTAATAAATGTTACAGGAAATCTACCCCTTTCCTCTCGTGGTTGTATTTAGCTATTTGAGCCTGTGATTGTTGTTTCAGTTAATCAGAGAATAGTTTTTAATAAGAGAATAAACTACAGTTTTAATGGTCTTTGTTAACTTTTTTTTACTAATATTTAAGTGTGACTAAGCATTCTCAATATGTTTTTATCAACAACAAATTTTAATATTGTATGTACATATATATGAAAATCATCATGCAAATTTTCATATAAAATTTCCCTTTACTAAAAACATCTGTGAGGTCTTTCTTTTTAAAGTATTTTCTAAGAACACCTCAGTACAGACTATTGACTATGACAAAAATGACCTTTGCAAGTGAATATTGTTATCTGATTGTATTAATAGTATTCACAACAGCCAGATTTACCTCTTTCAATGTATGTCTTTTTAGTAGGTAACTATCTTCACCTATCCAATTTCCGTAAGAGTATAAACTCCATAAAAGCATGGGAAATACAGGTTAGAAATTGGTTTTTTAAAATATAAGTATGAAGTAAAAAAATTAGGTGAAGAGAAATATTAAATGCATACAGTTTACATACTACAAAATATCAATGTGTTTGTTTTAGATTTCTACAGTCTACTACATTCACTTTTCAAAAGTTAGTTTAACATGTTAACATTCATTTTTCATTCTCTCTGACAACATGTTTTTAATCATGTCAGTAAAATTCAATTAGCTCTCATTTTTTAAAAAAAGGTATATTCCTTGTCAAAAATCAAGGCACGACAAGCTTTATGGTTCCAAAGAACTGCAAACTCAAAGAAACTAGAATGAGCCTGTAATCATTTTCCACACTTCATTTCATCAAGGTTTTTCTATTGATCCTTGCATAGACACATTTCTTGTTCACAAGACACATCCTTTTTTTTTGGTACAGCATGCACTTTCAATTCAACCAATGAAACGGCAAATCAAGCAATTTTTGTAAACATTTTATAATAGAGGACGTAGCTCCCAATTACTCCATCAGCAATGAAACCACCCCATAGGAAAACTTAATCTTCTCAGTTCAGTTTATTTCCTACATTTAAATTTTTCGTAGTAGCAGTTGAGAAAGTAATCTAAGTTACCTTGCAATTGTGAATATTGAGCATGGAACTTTTATTTATTGCACAGTATTTTGAATGTTATTAAATTTAGAGGGTGCACTCATATCTATTTGAAAAATTGCACTGCACTTTTTGGTGAGCAGGAAATGACAATAAATATTTATTTAGTCACATGAAAAAACAAATTTGTAAAACCAAAGATTAGAAAATTTGTCTAAAATTCCTGGAGCCAAGAATCTTTACCACAAATATTACCTTATTAAAAGAAAATACTTTACAGTTAATAATTGTCCATTTGGGGACCTAATTTGGGACTGTCTATGGTTTTGAAATTAGTTTCATGACTCCTCTGTGATAAGGAAAAAAACTTTCTGACCCAGTACCCATCTCAGGAAATAATATTAAATTATAGCTTATTTTTATATTAAAAGTGACGGCTGTGTCATGTATTATTATCTTTCTGAGCAATAACTATACTTCTGTAGTTGTATTTCCTTAATTCATGCAATGAATATTTATTTAGGGCCCACGATGTGCTGTTTTAAGTGGTGGATGTATAGCAATGATCCAAGCCATCTTTTCTGACCTAATAGAGCTAATGACACGCTTAAAGTTATCCTTTATCTTGGCCTATTATCATGACATTTTGCTGCTAACAGTTTAGGTTTTAAAAAACTACATTCCTAAATCCATTGGTCCTTATGTCCAGTTCAATACAATCCACGCAAGCAGTAACGTGTCTGTTGGTGTGAGGCAGGGTTGGTATACTTTCTACTTGGCACCAGCTGTTTTCACACCTATGACTTTTTTTTTTAAATGTGAGTGCTGGAGTAGAGTGCTCATGTCTTAGTCTGTGTGTCTGGATAAGTGGTTACAACCCTGCTGTACCTGCAATGTTCTTTCAGGTTTTCCGCTTGAGAAAATTGTTTATTGAAGGAGCCAATGACGTATGGTTTATACTCAGTTGCCTACTAGAGAGAATAGTCGTGTGACTAAATGAACAAGGTTTTCTCTACTTTTAATGAATATTCTCAAAACATCTAACTGCTTATTTTTATTTACTAAGATAATACTAAAATCAATTCAAATGTCCTAATTTGGCTTTGGTTTGGGAGGCTTTGCCAACATTTTTGAATCTGTTTATTCATGATTAGAGTAGACTTTAATTCATAGAAGTCCAGTGCTCTCCAAAAGCAAATGTTACTTATAAAAACCTAAAATTTGAAAGTTCCATTTGATTAGTAACTTGTCTTTTAAAATGTGCATGATTACTCAGAACAAAAGAATAAGTAACCACTCAAGTATGTATTAGTTAATAGTCATAAAATAGTATATTTAAGAGTTTCTAGTGATTTAAATTTAAATAAATCTTAGCAAAACCAAAATTAGCTTGTTTTGAGTATAGTTTCAGAAATATTATTAATTGTCAGGCAAGAAAGTAAAAGGGTACAAAGAACACATAAACTGGAGTGCAAACAGTACATACTTAAATATGTAAAAATGTATATTTGATAAAAACTTCTTAAATGTAGTTCTTACACAAATGAGAAACCAATAAAATTTGCAAGTTAAATGCATACTCAATAAAATTCAAATTAACAGCAATAATTTTATACGACAGATGTTATTTGGCTGAAAGTAAGATCTCTATTAGCAGAGTGAGATTTAGCAAAGGCACCTCTAGTTTCCTGGGTTCTAGTTTTGATGCCTTTATCCAGTCATCTGTCACCTTTTCTACGCCTCAACTTCTTCATATATAAAATCAAGCTTCCAAATGCAAAAAGAATGCAGTTCTGTGTAATGTCAGGTCAGGCAAACAGAAAGTCATATAAAGAAATAGCTTTTGTATAAATGTAGTGCAGGTGACTACAAATCTAATAACTTATTAAAATGAAAAAAACTTACTAGTAATTACTATACATTGAAATGTTTATTAATGAAATCTCTTAATCAGTTAAAAATAGTAATTAAGCAGCTCCTTTTAAAAATACTTTTATGGACAGGACAGCGTCAAAAGTCAGGAAAATCTTTTGAGTCAACTTACAAAGACGTCTGTTGGATAATGAAAATGACTGAACCCAGGGTAGAGATACAAAAGAGCTTACTTACTTTCAGTGCAGTGGTTTCTAACTAAGTTTACAAATTAGAATCACCAGACAGAGTTTTCATAATACACATTGCCAGGCCTAACCCCCAGGGAACCCACTCATTAGGGCACCCAAGCAGGTTGCCAAGGTCTGAATTAAGTATGAGGAATAATCATTCAGTGAAATGAAGGAAACATTCAAACACTCACTGGAGCTATCGCTGAAACAAGATAGGGAATAAAATCTTAATTTTTAAAATCTTTCCTATGGTAATAAGTGCCTCCACCAAACATACACATGAGAAATAATTTAGTGACTTTGCCAAATGTGTTGTGCCATTACATCTTAAGATAAAGGCGATTGCCAGTGAAAACGTTCTTGCTATACTTTCAATTTAGAATCAACAAGAAGGAACCTAAAATAAGGATCAAACTTTCTTTATGGTCGTTTGATGAGTTGCTAAATCACTAAGGCCCACAGAATAATTTCAGACTGTGCCACTCAGTGTTATGATGTTGCCCTTTCTCAAGTGATAATCTAAAAAACAAAACCAAAACAAAACAAAAAAACTCCGGAGTGTTAATTCATTTTGCTCAGAAGATGCTAAGATGCCTTTATGAATTTAAGGTCCACATAAAGTTATTCTAAATATATGAGACAAATGTTTTATCTGACAACTTATCTGATGCTAACAAGCCTACACTGTTTCATAGTATGACAAATAAATGTATTATTTTAATCGTCTTCTTTTTCATGCTTCTGGGAATCTATATCTGAATACTCAATTATTCCTTGTGATTTTACAAGCTATTTCATCTGCATTTAGCTAGGATTAGCAGGCTCTCCCTGCCATACCCGCATATCCATTAGCAATACTAAAAGAATGCCACCAGCTCACACTTTGTTGGAATAGATAGTATAGACAAGCAAAGAGAGAAAGTAAGAGTCAATCTAGACATTTCTGTGAACATTACAAAAAAAATCAGTGAAATGTACCCTTCAAAAGAGTGAACTTTATGATAAGTGGATTATACCTTGCTAAATAAAGCTCTCAAAAAATAGGTAAGAGGCATTTGAAATCAGTAACTCCATAGAACAAGGAAGTGATGCTTATAATTTATTTGTACTGAAGCTAACCAAGGTGGCTCTTTATAGATAGCACTTTCTGAAATTTTCCAAAGAATATTTTTAGTTATCTGTTATGGAATACTTTCAAGTGTACCAAATTACACTGACACTTTGTCACTTTGAAAACAAGGGCTTGTCACCAAACTTCTGAAATGCTGCAAGAACTTCAAAGACAACTAAATACGACTGTGAGTTTATCCTTCTTTCATTACACTCAGCTTCACTTTACAAGTAAGGATGCAAGAGAAATATGCAGAGAAGGCTGAAGCCGTCATTCCACTCCGTGACTCACAGACAATGGTAACATAGGAGGTGATTTAATAAAATCTTAGAATTGGAAAAGATTTTAGAGATCATCGCCTTTGATTCCTTTGAACAAAGAATTCCAGGCCAAAGAGTTAAAGTGGATCCCTAACTTCAGGGTTAGTAGAGATCTGTGACTAGAATTGAGATTCTTTTCCAAACATTTCATACTTTAACAAATATGCCATTTATCCTACTTTATTTAAAATGGAAATAATAGTCTGAAATAGAATGCTTATAGTTCCCATTATTTCATAATACATTCATTATCTGTATCTAGATGCTATTAAAAATTAGGTATTATAAAAACTGTAGAGCACAGGGAACTATATTCAATATCTTGCAATAACCTAAAATGGAAAAGAATCTGAAAAAAAATAGATATATACATATACTAACATATAACTGAATCACCTTGCTGTACACCTGAAACTAACACAACATCCTAAATTAAAACTATAATTCAATAAAAGTGGTTAAAAATAAAATAAAATAAAATTAGATATTGAACAAAGGTTGTTTCTTGTCCTCCACTTATTTCTAAAGGTAGACATGGAGGCTATTAGTGGGTTTAAATCCTGGATTTGCCATTTTTATCTGTATGAACTTAGAAAACTATTTAATCTGCATGTGCCCCTATTTCTTCATCAGTAACTTTGAGATAATAAAAGTACCACATTCATTGGGATGCTGTGATGGTTAAATAAGACAAAGGGTATACAGCGCATAGAATGGTGTCTGGCACACATTTAGTGCTCATTAAGAGAGCTGATGTGAGTACTAGCACTGAACAGTATACCGCTGAAGTCTCGTTGCAAGCAACACAATACAAACATTCCATACACACGCACATAATATAGATTCTAGTTATAGAAATAAAACTGCAGTTGTTAGAAGGAACACATTTTAGGCTCACAGTTACAAATGTCAATATTGTTTTAGAGATCTTACCCTTGTTTGGATCTCTACACCTCTTTTCAGATAAAATATGTCTCCACTAGAGCAATTACGATAAAATCAAGATAAAAAGGAAATACAGGCAAAACATTCCTCACGGTGACTTACTTCGTATATGTGGAGCTACATCATTACAATTCTGACTTGAACAATTCATTGAATTATCATTACTTCACTAAATAAACTTAAATAATAGATTTAAATCAAATAATACTCTAGCTTTTACACAAAGTTCAAAGCACATTCCACATTTGTAATTTTTTTAGGAAAAAAAAAGTGTTCAATTATTCATACCAGACCATTAATGGTGATTGTGTTTTGTTCTTTAGTGTATTTTCTAAGCTCGATACCATGAAAAGCTAACATTTTATAAAAAGGAAAAAAAAACATTATGTAGTATTTGAAAAGCAGAGGTGTTAGATTTAGAATTAAAAAAATATATATTTTAACTTCATAAAGACATCCATAAAAGCAGACTTCTGGTATTCAATCTTAGAGTAAAAGCATGGATTTTCCACTTGTTATTGTATGTGACTTGATCAAGACAACTTTTCTGAATTTCTGTTTCTGTTTATAAACATGAATATGATAACACTGCCTTTCTTGTTGGACCACTGTTAAGGATACAAGTATATCAAAACTGATTTGGTATCAGTCCACTACTATTAGGTAAATGAATGTGATGTGTTGTCTTATAAAATTCCATACTCAACATTAGCAACACAACTAATCATGAATCATGAGTCATATATTAAGAAGAGGACTGTCTGAGGAGCTCCCCTCTTACCCTTTTTTGGGGCCAGCTCTGCCATTTACTTGTTGTGAGATCTAAGTATCTCAAACTCATCAAATGTAGCTAATAATTCTTGGCACATTACCTCAGGTCATTCAAAAGATTAAATGACATGATATCTATCAAAATATGTTTTTTAAAGTGATTTGCACTTACAAAGTACAATCATACTATGTCTGCCAAAGACCCGGCTCTGTACTAGGCACTTTGGATATACTAGGCAACAAAGAAAGCATGATTCTCACTCTGATGGAGGAGACTAGCTGAATTATTGACATTTAGGATGTCCCCTTCTCAGGGAGGTGTTCTCTAAATGACCTTATATAAAGAGTACGCTCCATATCCCTCCTTCATTCTCCAGCACATCATTATGTATCTAGTTTTTTTCATAAAATAGCTCACTATCCATAATTATCCCATTTATATATTTGTGTCATTATCTTCCCCACAATCGATCCTCCCCTACAAAGAGGCATTTTTCATCTTATTATCCACTTCTACGTTCCCAGCCCCTGGGACAAAGTCTAGCAAACACTAGGGACTCTTTCATTATTCACTGAATAAATGAAATGGTAAGCCAACTATTTCTAGATTACTACTTATGGTCCTTATAGCAGACAGCGGGAAATCAAGCCAGTTTCTCAGCTGGGCATACTCTAGTAAATACACCCTACGCCACCAGGCTCCAGCAGTCTCCCGCTACCTTTCACAGCAGATACTGTGGGGATTTCATGGCTCTCCATATTCTCCCCTGCTGGTTTTGGAAAGGAAGTCTCTTAAAAGGTATGCGCTGCCATTTCCTTAAAGAATTATTAATATAATTAATATGAATTAATTAATACAGGTGATAGTAATCTCCCAGATTGTTGCAGGAAGGTTAAACATTTTCCTTCTTGGCTATTTTTGATTGTAGACAGTTGTTCCCAATCTCTTAAAAGCTCTGTTGATAAGATTTAAAATATTATGTTTAGATAAGATCTCTGCTGATTTTACATTATTTACCTGAAATTGTATCTCACTTATGCCCTCCAACCATAGTATATCAGATATCTGTGTATGTGTACTTACTTTAATGGAAAAGCAAAAGGCTGATATAAACTTATTTAACATAAAAAGACATACATATCATTCATGAAAAATATAATTCAAGCTACATAATATGATTCTCTCTTGGCATATTTATTCTCAAAGTATTCTAAGATCGTGTAGTGCCAAACACAATATTTTTTTTTTTGTCCCTTTGCCAAAGTGATACTTGACCATTGAAGTCTAGAGGATGTACAACAAAAAGGCACAAATAGATGAGACTTTAAATTCACTCAAGGAACATTTGGGGCTATGCAAGCATGGAGAATAAGATTACCTTAAAAAGTACAGTTTCCAGAAATTCTCATAAGAATTCCTCAGCAGGCATTTGGCTAGAATCCAACTTTCTTTTTCTCAAAAAAAAAAAAAAAAAAGCTTTTGGATATTTTCCTATCTTGACATTTTCTGAGAGCTCTGAGGCATTGCCAAATGTCAAGCGTGCATGTGGTATTTTTTTAATCATACTTAAAAAAAAATCTTAATTTGCATTCAGTTTTGAATTTCAGAATCAGGAGAGTCTCAAATTCAGTGGGAAGGGTTAACATTTTTTTAATCCAATACCACATATACATATCCTAACCAGAGAAATATCACAGACTTCCTGGCTTCCCTCCAAAGACTCTACCAGTCGGGCTCATTGGCTCAATTCCCATTCTACTCTAAAATGTCTTTTTAGTTTGCTTTACTTTGTCTTTTGCATATTCTAACTGCATAAATTGTTTACTGTGAATGCTATGGAGCTTCTCTCCAAGCGATTCAAATAAAAAACACAGCTATTTAATAATCACTAAGGCATACTGGAAAAACCAACTTTCTCTATCATACACTTTATTTCCACAAACCCACACTTACTCTTTACAAATCAGGATTTGCACTTGAATCTGTTCAAGCTCTTCTGCCACAGGGAAAGGCCATTTCAAGATTCTCTGTAGTCTTTGCCAAAGTTTCTGTCTATAAATACTTAACACTTCATACTGGCTCCAGAAAACTAATTTCCAAACTAGTGACGAATACTAAACTGACTATTTAAGAAAGTCCTATAAAACCTAAAACAGAAGGGGGAAAACTAGACTGGCAGATTTAGAGAGTTCTACACCATCAGGTAGGAAATTGCCTTTTCCTCTTCTGTTCATTATTTCTACCTACCTGAGACAGGGCAGAATTTCCACACACAAACACCCCTTTTCCTGTTTAAAACCTATAGTAGATTTGTGGGCGAAAGTCACCAAACCCAATTTTTGCGTATATGAGTCTGCAGCTGTTCCTCATGTGCTGCGTAAGGAAGGGTAAATGCTATAGATGTCTGAGTATAAATGGTAATGGTCACCCATGAATTTCTCTACAGGAAACGATTTTCAATTCAGCCATCTTTCATTGAACTCCACTTACTCTGAACAACTGAAGAACTTCCTAATTTTCTATGACATATGGTTTTAAAACTAGCTAGAGTATGTCCTTTTTTCCTCAACCTGATATTTAAACTGAGTATTTCTTTTTTAATTTCAGCTTTTTTAAGGTGTAAAAGGAGACACTGTGGTGATCTGAGATACTGTATACATCGTGAAAGGATTCTCCTATTTAGTTAACATATCCATCACCTCACATATTTATCTTTTTCTTTTTAATGAGAATATTTAAGTGCTATTCTCTCAGCAAATTTCAACTATACATTATAGTGTTATCAGGTATAGTCACCATGATTTCTATTAGATCCTCAGACCTTAGTCATCTTATAGCTGTGAGTTTACACCATTTTACCAAACTCTCCCTATTCCCGGTAACTCCCAGCCCCTGACAACCACTTTTCTACTCTGCTCCTGAGTTTTTAAATATTATGCATATTTTAAATGTCTATGCATACTTAAATACTAAGTCATGCCTTTTTCATATACCCCATTGTTCTTAGCACATATGCAGTCTTTATTTTTATGTAAGACTACAGACTTTGGAACCAGAACATCTGGGTTTAAATCTATTTCTGACAATTACAAATTGTATGACCTTGGGATAGACAAGCCATAACCTTGTTGTTTCTCAATTTCTTCATTGGTTAAATGTGATAATATAAGTAAATGTCTCATAGAATTTTTAGAAGTATTAAATGGTTTAATATATGTGAAGTGTTTAGAAAAAAAATGTCTGGTAAATACTTATTCCTAGCTCTATCAAAAATTGCTTCGAGTCTATTTTACCTGAAAGAATTGTTATTGTTAGTGAGGCTTGAGCAGTATTGTAAAATAAATGATATCATTTGATGCATATTTGCTACGCTAAAAACTAAAGGGAAAAAAATTCTAGTATACATATATGCTGAGGCACTTCAAATGTCTCCCTGACTAGTTTTAATCAAATATTCATTTTCCATTCCTTCTTTCCATATCCTCTGTTTCTTAATTCTATCCTTTTTCCTCCTCCCCTACAATTAATATCCTTGTTCAAATGATGGTCATAACTCTCCTAGCTTACTACACTAATCTATTAATCTGGCAACCAATCTTGCTATTCTCAAGTATGTAATGACTCTGGTGAGAAACAATGGTTCTGGAGAGAACCTACTCCCCTTTGGATAATACAGCTGCTCTCATGGTTACTTTCATGAATACTGAACTCCAGATCTAAATTTTAACCTAGACTGTCCTGTTGTGCTCCAGATGCAACTATCCACCTAACTGATATTTCCATTGGGTATCTCAGAGTGTCCTCACATTGAACAAGACTCAAAATACATCTATCACCTACATCCTCCAGTGTTCTGTAACTCACCATCCTTAGTTCTTCAAGGCAGAAACCTAACCAGCATCTTGCCGCTCCCAACATCCTCCCATTATCCTCCACACTCACATCCTGTTCATCACCAAGAAACAGCAGTACCACCTCGTCAACACATCTCAAAGCAATGCCCAGGTCTCCAACCTCACTGCCACCTCCTGGTCCACGGCCCTGTGTTCTCTATACTGAACTCCTAAGACCACATGCCCTGACCTCTAACCGGTCTCTTTGCATCCATTTATGATTGCATTCAGCGGGAAGGCTTTTTACAAAACACAAATATGATCAAAATAATACTCTTCAATGGCTTCTCCTTTTGGGATGAGTCATACTAAACTGACTTCTGGAGATCCATCCTCACACTCATACTCAGGCTAATAACCCAGGGTCATCTCTCACTTCTTCCCTTTCAGCTCTTTCAGTTTAATAAAATTCTTTTTCGGTTACTCAGCTGTACTCTTTCCACCTCAGGGCTTTTATGCATGGTATTCCTTTTGCTTGGAATGCTGCTTCCTAACCACTGAACTTGGCCTAGTTAATTTCAAGTGATCCTTCAAGCCACAGCGTAAATATCACTTCCATACTGACTCTTTCAGTGATCCATAGACTCGTTTCGGTTCCCTTCCAATATTTTCTTAAAGTGCCCTGTTTTTCTATCACACATTCATAGTAATTTATTGAGAGACCTTATTAATAACTATTTTTCTCAATGAGCAGAGTGAAATTGAAGTGCACTGGGGGCTAAATTTCCAGGTAGATATCTAGCCAATAGTCAGAATGTGATGCTTTTGAAGTCATGAGAGAGAAGTAAAAAGTGATCAACATAAAAGTGACAGTTGACACGATGAGGTTGCTAAGGAGACACTTCAGAGAGAGAGGAGGGGACGTCCAAGTCTAAGGCCAAGGTTTTTGAGAAAAACCTCCATTTAATTTGTAGCAAGAGGGAGAGAGAAAGAGAGAGAGAGAGGGAGAGAGAATATAAATAAAAACATCCAGAGAGGTAACCAAAGAAAAACCAAATTTCAGTTTAACTAGATAAAGTGATAGAATGGCCCTAAAACTGAATGACCCCAATCCCAGCACATCACTGTAAAACAAGAAACAAATTAGGAAGAATTATAGTTGAATATGAGTATTGCAAAAGTACTTACACATGTGCTTCTATTTTATTCCTTCAAACTGAATTATATATAGTATAAGCACCCAATTTCACTAATACATTGCTTTATTGCAGCTGAGAACATGACTAATAGATGTAAATTACATTTCTTTAAGAGTATGCATTTATTCCTATCTATCAAAATACCCACAGATATATGTACATAGTTGGCATTATACATTTCTACTGTGAAATTTTGTTTGATAATTTGTCTGATTTATTTTTAACTAAAGGAAAAAATATTTTCGTTTAACTGAAGAATTTTTTCTAATAAGCTCTAAGGGGTTCAAGACCTTTATATAAACCATCCAATTAATGCTAAGCTAAAAAAAGATTGCCTTCACTTCTGATTTAGTCATAATAGCCGAATCCATTCCCACAGACTTTGAATATTATATATTATTATATATTTAATAGAAGTTTTGCTGCATTTACTCTTCTTTCACTTGACAAAGTTTTGCTGTATTTACTCTTTGCTCAAAGAATATGGAATTGAATAAATTATCTTCTATCAATAGTAATTTTGGCTATTTTTCTAATAAATTCATATTGTATTCCACCGTGTAATGAAGGTCAAATAGTAAATCTGTCTATCTCCATAGAAGCTCATAAAGCTCACAGAAATTCCTCTTACAGATTCTCTGCTTCCATATTTTGAAAAACTTTACCCCTTTTATCCTTCTTATAAAAAAAGGGAGGAATCGTTTATCTTCTCCAAACTTTATAAAATATTCCTTACTCTTGTCATAATGACATCTCTACTCATTCTTTGGACTAACATCTTTCAATATATACCTGATGCCTGCCTAAGTTCTCAGAATATTATGCTGGAAAAAACCTGATAGTCAGCTTTAAAGAGTTTGACTCTCATCTTCTTGAAAGGAAATATACCGACTACATTTCCTTACAGAGTTGAGAAAGGTGGGAAATGCATCTGTGTGTACACTCACACTCACACACATACACACATACACACAATCTTACTCAGTAACCTTGGTAATAGAGGGGGTAATATCATGGAATAACAGTGAAAGAAATGTAAATGGTGTTTTCAGCAGGTCATGAATCCAGAGTGGTGTAAAAACCAAGAGCTTCTAGTGAGAGAGGAATTTAACAGCAACTGGAAGTCAGAAAACTGGGATAAAATAGAATGTAAAAGTCAAAATAAATAGGGCAACCCAAGCAGTTCTACCCAAGCTGTCAAAGTCTGGTTTGAATCCAGCAACCCTTTTCTCCTACTTCTTGTAGGAGTCCCTGTGCTTCATGGGTGATTGAAGTTCATTCCAGTGTGTCCAGGACTTGCACATGAGGGTGAATGAATGAAGCTCATGACTGATGCACGACGTAGAAGGACAATTAGCAACAATTACAGGGGAGAAAATGATCACTTTTCTATTTGGATGTTCTTGCTTCCCACAACATCTCCCCTACTTTGTTGCCCTATTCTGTATCGCAAAATGCAGGTCAGACAGTGTCGTCCTTGTCGGATCCTGTCCCACAGATGAAGTGAATAACCCCTTCTCAATGCAGCTGTTGTGGCTTACAATTTCCCAAAGTTTGCAAATTTCACAATTTTAAAATCAACTCTTGATTTGTCTGTCCTCCTTACTAAGGTAAAATTAATGTCTTTTTAGATCATCCAACACAGCCCCTTGTCAGGGTAGCAGGTTTTGCGTAAACGTTTGTTAGATCAACTCTCAGTATCACTGCCTGCACACCATCCTAGGTTTAAAACAAAGATAATCACTATATTCCCAAACCTCTCTTGGGCACATGGGTCCTACTCCATCACTAGCTATTGAAAATGCATCATCCTTTGTTTACTCTGTCAAATACCATCTCCCTCATGCCGCCTTCCAGATTACCACAGTTTGATGAATCTCATTCCCCTTATTCCCACGGCACCTTGTTTTTTCTCCTTTCATTGTACAAGTTATACTGAACTGCTTCATGTGGGTAACTGCTTTACATGCTCAGCTAATAATTGACTGAAACCCCAAAGAACAGAGACACTTCTTTTTTATTATCTTTGAATTCCCTCCAACATCTATCACAGTACCTCTGTGAGAGAGCTGAGATCTCATGCATATTCATCACAGCTAATTGATTTGAACTTTCCCCCTGTAGGGAAAAAATGCAATATTTAGTCACACGCTTACTAGCAATTTGACACTGAATTTAACGAAAAGTACTTGGAACAATACACATCATTATATTTATATCTGTAAATATTTATCTCAGAATTAAGCAAAACCATATTTTATATGTTTATCATTGTTAGTAAGTTAAATTTTTAACAAAGTAAAGATGGTTATGCCACCCATATTATAGCTGCAATCCATCCCCCACCCCCAAAGAGCTGTTGAGTTTTGAGAGTCTCTTCAGGGGTGTGACTCCAATTAAGTGCCTACATATTATTGTTCAGTGCAAACAGTACAGGTGCATTATAATTATTTGTGAGCTTCTCAGCCTTCCTTACCAGACTGTAAGTTCCCTGAGGACGGTACCTGTTTACTCAGGTCTTTGGACATAATAGTCTTGAATAAATAGTTCCTGAAATTAGTTAATTAGTTGAGAAACAATGAATTAACTATGACAGCAATAGTAATAATAATAGGTAACATGTGAATCTATATACCATCTTGTACTCGTTACATAATTTTATCTTCCTTATAAGCCTAAGAGCGAAACATTGTTTTCCACGTCTTCAGGATGGAAACATGGAAGCTCCATGAAGTCAGTTAACTTGCTAAGGTCACAAAGCCAGTAAACTGTGAAAGTGGCATAGGAAACTAGACATGATGACCGCAGATCGCTTAACCACTTAGAAAAGAGGGAAGGAGGTGGTAATTCCCAGAGTGACGGAAGTGCTGGTGCTGAAAATGTGTAAAGGAGAAACTTTGTGAAGAAACATGTGAGCTTTTAGAATGTCAGAGGGCAACTAGAAAAGAAAACAAGATAGGCTGATTAGAGTGGAGAAACTGAGGGAAAGCTGATGGCAGCAGGGAGAG
The DNA here is from genome assembly GCF_048564905.1 of Vicugna pacos. Taxonomy (NCBI): domain Eukaryota; kingdom Metazoa; phylum Chordata; class Mammalia; order Artiodactyla; family Camelidae; genus Vicugna; species Vicugna pacos. The sequence goes on from NC_132988.1 coordinate 32,697,322, forward strand.
AAGGAGAGGACTCTAGGACACTCAAATTTCAGTTACTGTGTTCAGGGGAAAATCCATCTAGGGCAGCTCGGGGGAGTGGATTCCAGGGGAGAGTAGTGTTTTCACCATAAGGTTAAGAAGTGTAAACTTTGAAATTAATTCTCCCCAGAGATCCAGGCTAAGGCCCGTGAGTAAAAGAAAGATCAACAGATGAGAAAATAAAACAACAAAACAACACACAAAAACAGGCAAAACATAAGGGTGGTCATTCCCTGGATGCTCACATCACAGTCATGTTTCAAGTATTTCATGCACGTACTATTTCCGTCCCGTGGTTACTCTCCTCTATTTCAGTTTTTCCTTTGAAGCGACTAATTTCCTTTTGCATTACATTACTTATATCAACAAGGAGGCACATGCTTTTGATTTAAAAGGAAAATTGGACAGCAGAATTAGAAATAATGATCTCATAAATAATTATATTTTCAAGACTGAAAAATCTCATACTATTCATTACTGGGTTCACTGAGTAGCACTATGACAAGCCACAATGAAATAAATCATTTGCATTAAAAATAAACTGTGATTGTCTTAAAATATCCCAGTGAGCAAAGATGTAGGAAGGCAGAAGATATGGGGGATATATATTGGCTTTCAGCATGAATTGCAAGTTTAACATTCTAATACAGATAACTCACTTATTAGGAAAATAATTAATACCCCTAAAATCAAGGATATTTAACATATAACCTAATCACTACAGTTAGAAGAATTTTCATTTGGCCTTAATAAACTTGGGTCAGTTACCTCCACCTGTCTATATTTTTCTCATGGGGAAAATGGAGAGAATGGTGGTACCTACCTCACAAGACTGTTGGGGGCATTAAATGTGCTACTATGTGTCAACAGAGCAGAATCTGGTAAATGCTGTACGTAGAGATGTTTGTGCCACTGCTTCTACTTTTTGTTGAACATTTAACTTCTAAGTTTGATTGTAAATGTGATATACAAATCAACAAGAATGCTTATTGCTTATGCAAAATTAACTACCTTCTAAATAAAACAACAGTAAAATAATCACAGAGTGGAGAATGAACAAGTTTGTATGATTTATGATACCCAGAATGTGGGTTCTAAACAAAGTACAATGTACACAGCCTTACTTCCCACTTCTTAGTTGCCTTCCTTCTTCTAACAGATATAATTTTTGGCTCCTAAATCTATAACCCACACCAAATCCTCACAAAAGACAGAAAATGTGGATGTAAATGGTAGCAGAAAATCGTACCTCTCACAAACACAACAGATGATTTCTATATGATAACAAGTCCCAATTATTTTAAAATCAAGACTTAAAATTAAACACAATTATTTTAAAGAAAAAAAAAGGCTAATGTAAATCAACCAAAGTTTCATTTACGTTTTTCCCTACTACACACTAGTGGGGCTTTTCTCATCCTTGCTGGCTTCCTTAAAAGAACTCTCATTGGATTTATGTATTGAAAGATTAAATAACTACAAAAGAAACTCATACCAAAGGGCAGAATGAAATAATCTTACAGCTCTATGAGCAGTTAGCTATTCCTTTCATAAGATAAGGGGAAGGGCTATATGGCCCAGTTCATTAATCTGTAGGATTTGACAAACAACGTTGAGAGGTTCTCAGGGGCCACTCCCCACGATGAACAAGAGCGTCTGTGGTCAATGACAGCTCCCAGGAGGAAGGTCTGAGCCCTTTGTAAAATTCTTTGATTCAAACATACCCATAGAGCACGTGCCAGCAGTGTTCAGTGATCTATGCTTTAGCAGTTACTTCAAATCTGAGCTGCAATGAGGAGATAAAATATTTTGTTTTTCTTTAGTGAAAGGAGTAAACTCCACAAGAGTGAGCAGTAAAATAACATCCCCTATGTCTTTGTGTGAAAACCTAATGTTATCAAATACAGCTGGAACGTGTATATTTCACTTAGTTAAATGCTAGTGGGCACATTAGTGAAATAATTTCTATTAAAATTCCATTTGATTCCTTTGTTTCATTAGAATTACTTAAAGATCCAAAATCATCTGGGTTAAAAAATATAAATCTACCCCATGTTTTGCTTTATAAGTCTTGTTTGCTCTATAAGAATCTATATCAAGTTAAGTGAGCAATCAACTATTTTTATCATAGATCAAGAGATTGTACATCTGCCTAAATTCATAAAAACTGGAATCAGGGATATCTTATTCAGACATATTTATTTGCTAGAAACAAATTTAGCATTCTACCCTGTGATCACATTTATCATACCTGAGAGATTTTAATGTTTTTTTCTAATTTACAGAGTGTCAAAAACACTGATTTTACACTTGAGCACAATTATTCCTTTTATCTGAATATTGCTTTATATTTCATCTTATATAACACATCATCTGGTGTATTCACTTGTCCTTTTATTCCTTCATCATTAGTGCCACATGTTTTGTGTAACAGCAGGCAACGGGTGAAAAGGCTGGCGGTGGTTTCAATGAGGTTACAAAACAGAAGAAATGCAAAGACATAGTCACATCCTCGAGGAACTTAATTTGTATATTTTTAGATTCATGACTGTTCAACATGGAACTATTAAAGACTGAATGCAACGCCCCACCATCTAGCCATTGGTGAATGACTTTCATTTGTATGTGTATTGTGTGAGGCTAAATGTATACAAAGTTCTCTAACTCAACTGTATCTCACTTAGATTATCTGGCCTTATCACCTGTATTATACAGTCACTTTAAAAAATCATTTTCACACAGGACCTTTCCAAATAGGTAAACATGGCTCAAGACCTATAAAATGGCAAACAAAATAGATCTACAATTTTAGAGCAGAACACTATTACTATAATGATCATCTACACATGTAGAAGACTTCTTTTCATATCCCATTAATGAGTCAAATAAAAACCAACCTTCAGACTGTGTACATAAATACCAATCTGTTATATATTAGTCCAAGTATCTGTTTAAAATAAATATTGCTTCAGACGTGCAATAAATTCATAAACAGCACTTCTCTCCATTTACTTTGAAGACAAATTGCCCAGGGAGGTAAAGATGTCAGTCCGTTTATCACAGATCCAATTTTAAGACATGTCAAGGAGTAAAAATGTATGACTCGTAAGCGACTCTGCTCTTCTCAAGCTAAGGAATGCAAGCAGGGTGTACTATTATTGTTAGACTACAAAGATAAGACCACCCTGAGTGGCTCGTGTGAACACTGTCACAGCTGCCTCTTTTCTCTTTGAAATCATTCAAAGTGATGCATGAGGACGAGGCTGCTTTTATCAGCCTCCCACTCGGGGTCTGTTTAGCCCACTGAGGAAAATACTGGTGATACACTGCTGACAGAAAACAAAACATGATCCAAGCAGCAGGGCTGCTACTCACAAGATATTATTATGTCAATCAAAGGATGCAGCTGTGATAGAGAAATTTCTCTAACACAAATATATTGGAGGGGAGGAAGAGACTATTTGTGCTTCTATGTATCAGTTTTAGGCAAACTGTCAGTGGTCCTATAGCAAGATGATCTGTAAAAAAAAAAACAAAAACCTAGAAATCACTTTCATCATCATCATATATTTTTCTATCTTTGATAAAGGGAAGCACCACACATTCCAATGCACTTTAGTCCATTGATTAGTTGAGAAAAAAAATATATATTGAACCACCATTTCCATATCACCAGAAACAAATGAGAAAAAGATGTAAAATATTTCACCTATAACATAAAAGGCACTGTTACACGTGCAATACATAAATTACATCCTTTAATCTTTGCAAAACCCTGAGCGTAGGTGTTTTCTTCATTTCAAGGATAAGAAAATAGAAGTTCACAAAAGTTAAGTAACTAGACCAAGAGCATATAAAGCTGGTAAAAAAAACTGAGATTGAAACCACATCTATGATAATTTATCTATCATACCATCACAACACCAGGATCAAATTTTTCTTTTCATTTTACCCAAATTTATTGGGAGTTAGATCTGGAATGTATCTTATAATGAGATGGATCAAAGGAACTTTTATTTAAGTTAGATTTTGATAGATTAGAATATGTGGAGGATATCGATTTACTGAGAATAGCTTCAAAATATTCTGTTATAGCTCACCAGCTCTAATAGATATTTTAAAAGCTATTTACTTTACTGTAAAGAAGTGTGTTTTAGGATTAGAGGAAATTAACAAATGCATTTATAAATTATTTGCTTGGAAATCAGTATTTCTTTTAAAAAGTTCTTTAATTTTCTTGCCATATGAAGGCCCTCTAAAACTAACTGGGATAAAAATATAAATTGTTGATGATATTCAGGAAATCACTTGGGAAGAGGGAAGTATCAAAAATATTAATAAATAGAGGCTGTACTAAGTTTCTTTATATGCACATCTGAATGGAAAAATATGATCATGGGAAAGGCTGCCATGATTTAAATGAACAGTTGAAGCTAAACTATTATGATATTTCCCCAGTGTTGGAATCTAAGAATTCAGAAACCATTCTAAGAATACTATTTTGAACAGGTCCTTTAGGACGCCATGTGACCCGGGACCCTAATCAAGTTAAAAACTAAACTTTAAATTCATCTTCCCTCTGACTCAATTGTTCTAGTAAGTTATTTTCATTAAACTCTGCGAGGCTTGTTCACTATTCTCCTGCCTACCATCTTTATCTCCATTTTCCTGTTGGATTTGAGACTTGACACTAATTTCCCAGCTATAGCCTTTGACCCTTCAGACTGTGGTTTCCTTTCTCTCCCTGAACTGCTTTCTTAGGACTAAGAACGGTGAACTCCACCACTGTTTAAATTGGCCTGAGACTCTCCTTCCTTATTTGGCTTTCCCTATTACTACACATTGGGTAGGAAAAAGGAGTGAGAATTTGCTCAGTATTCCATTAGCAAAGAAATAATCACAATTAATTTATGGGTAACCAAAATGAAAAGAATCTATGCGTAGAATTTTGAAAGTTGATTCTATTCACATGTAATCCCAAAGTATCCTGGTTACTCCTCTCTGCATTTGAGTCAAAAAGTGTATCCAAGAGCAAATAAAATAATGTTGAAAATTACAAACAAAAATGTTCATTCACTAAGAATTCCTGGTAAATTAAAATTTTCCATTAATTTTAACACCAGCTGATTAGATTAAATGATCACTTATTTGCTTATTTAATAACTGTGAAAATATGGTGCAAAATCTTTTAAAAACACTTCAGTTATAGTGATTTATAGGATTTTTCTGAAATAGTATAAGATGCATTATAATTTTCCATCTTTGTCTGAAACATAGATATTATTTCTTTTTAAATAGCATATTTTCAGTATTTACTTTTTCACCTTATAAATTACACTTTGGACAGATCAGTTGAATAACAGCATAGATATCTATCTGCCTATTACTAAAACTGAATTCAGCCTAAAGGAAGGATGATTAATTATATAACATTTCTGAGACCTTTGGATCAATTCAATAATGATGTTTTGTAAATTCTCAAACACCACAGTTCAACCAAAACAAATTTTACTTAGTCTTCACTGGGAAACTTTCAGTTATTAAATATTTCACAATAAAGAATAAATGTAATAAATATTCATTTATAAATAAAGATGTATATGGGTAACTCATATTAAAGAAACAACAGACCTCCTTTATAACACAATGCCATCACTGAGACTTTTTATTTAATGATATATATAATTTGACCCATAGATCTTCCAAATCTGTGTAATCATAGGCTGTGCTACAGCCCTGTTTTATTCCAAAGACACACATTTCTGTTTTTAAAGATAATATCAAGTCCTAAACTAGCAGATTGATAAAGACAGTAAACATATTATGAAAAAGCTTACTTTAAAACATATTTACCTCACTTCTGGGCCAATTCCAATGGGGCAAAACACAATTTTAAACTAAAAAGAAAACAATGAAAATTTTAATCTATATCATATTCTCAGACAATGTAAGTGGTTAAGTCAATAGTGGACAGATGTTGAGATGCTGCCCAACAGGCAATGAATAGTTTCTTTGTTTATGATGAAGTAACGTTTTGGTGAAACTTCTGTAGACTATCATCACTAAATGCTGGCTGGTTTTCATTTTCAAATTATTGTAAAATGTCTTGAATAAAGAAGTCATTCTAACTGAATGCCAAACTTTCTATAGAACTGAACATTTCTTGAAAAATGAGATCTGGTTTGGGTCATTTAAAACCTGCATTAGTCATTAAGAACGCACCTTTCATGTCCTTCTAAATTTTGTACCCCTCTAAAATTTCAGAAGGATTGGAAACATCTTCAAATTCGAGTGGGATCATATTTTATCATTACCATATAGAAGATGGCTAATTAGGAATTAAAAACATATTGATCAGAGGCCCATTGTGTGCAAAGCACACTAATGAGGACAGGGCAATACAGAGGTAAATCATTTTTCTAACACCGCCGTTGCATCTAATAGAACTTATTACAGTCTTATGAACTATAGAGTTGATGCTAGCTTTTTTTCCCTTCAGTGTCAAGGTTGCAGTGTATTGGAGAAGTATAAGAAAGTCCCTGTTTCATTTCATAGGAGGACAGCTTATATGTGTTGAACACTCAAAGAAGACTGGCGGCACTCACAGAGGAAAGCACTCCTGTCATTAGTTACCCGTATCGGGAAGCAATCTGAAAAACCACTCTTCTGAAATCAGGGATCCTCAAATCCCACTTTAAAAAATATCCCTACTGTAACAAATGGAGTACTTTAAAATACTGACAGATAGGCATAAAAAGCAACCACGGAAAAAAAGAACTCTTTATTTAAGAGGAACCGTCAAGCATAGGAGATGTATTTCCCAAATCTTTTGGCAACCTGCATGCTGGTACATTTTCAAACAAAACACTTAGTGATTACCTATTCTGTTCAAACTTTTTTTTCGGTCATGAAAAATGAATTGTTACATTTTTAAAAATGTTAGGTGGAAGAAAACATTTGAAACAGTTCAACTTGGAGCTACTCTGCTTGAAATAATGGAGAGAAATACTGGTGACAAAGTTTTGCCCAGGCCTTAAAGCTTCTTCAGCTCTTAGTTTGGAAATCACTGCATTCAGTGATCAAAAATGCTTCCAGAATATTTTAATTTCCCTTCAAATAATTACTTAGAATTATACTATATTTAAGCACAGTACTTCAATGTATATCATAATAACTATTTTATGCAATGTAAACCATGAAAATTAAAAGTAACAACTTTTTGCAACAATTATATTCCTTTATTAAAAAGTTTTGTTAGAGAAAATAAGTTATACTATAATAAAGTTAAAAGTTTACTATATCTACTGTTTGTTGTAATTTCAATACAAAATATTTGAATAGGTAGGATCTATCTTTCTGAAATGATTTGAATTATTGCACCAAACCCTGTGTCTAAAGTCAGGTAGCTTTTAAAAACAAGTTTATTCTGAGTTGAGAAGAGTCTAGAATTCTATAGGGAGTGAGGGAATTCAGAATAATTCTGAAGAGTCTATCTTTCTCAAAATGACAAATATATCTCATGGTAGGAAGAACTGTGAACACAGAAATTTAGTCATCAGTCATGAACAAAAGGAAATGTGAACAAATATTTCTGATGTTCACTGACCAAGTCTGAAAAATCACTGACAGAATTCTGCCCTGTCACTCATTATGTACTTCTTATTTCACATGTAGTTCAATTCAATATATTAGTACAATCAAGTTACCACCTGAGACAGTTAAAAGGCTGTGGCACAAACAAGAGGTCTTGCACGTACCATGAAATTAAAGTTATTCTGCTAAAAAGTAAAATGTGAAGAAAAAAGTAGAATGTGAAGATTCACAGTATTTCAGACTGGCTGATACAAATAATATGACTACAAAAAGTTTCTTAATAAGACAGCAGGGGATAACAAAGGAAAATGCATCATATTACTCGTGGTTTCTTGAAAATGTGAAATTATTTTGCTTATTTATTTATGATTAATACTGCTGAAACTAAAAGTTGCAAAACTAAATGCAAAAAAAGCACATTGACCAAAATCAACAGCAAACGAAAGTTACGAAGCACTTTAAAGTAGCTACCGTATCAACAACAGTCCTTGAGTTTCATCTGCACACTTTAATTCCAAGTGGGTGGCACCAAGCTTAGGTTCATAAATATTTTAATCTTGAAATTAGACATTCATGTTTGACTGCCTTTGAACTTTAAGTTCATGAGACAAAAATGAGGTAAAACAGAATTTAAAAAGCAAGGTGTTTTCCGATCTGAGCAATCAACCACGTCATGTGACCATATGCAAATCCACTCAGTGCTGGCTGTGGTTGGCTGGCAAGAGGTGCAAGGCCTGGAGTCAGGAATTTTCTACTGAGCAACCTCAGTCCCCATCCGCATGCCTCTAATTCAGTAACACTAATACGAATACTAACAATCATTTAGGATCTTTTCATTTCAAATTATCAGCCCGGGAAACATGATGAACCACCCTACCTTATGGGTTAGGCATTATGGCCTGGCTGAGAAGGATGCTTAGTGTCTGTCCCTAGTAACATTATACGGCTTACTGCAGCGCATGAGAGAGAACTTTCAAGGAAATCAGCAGGAGCTCTGTAAACTTATTCTGTTTTCCTATGGATGACAGCCAGTACCCATTTCTCCAAACTCGTAAGGATCCAAGCCTTCCTGGAGGCCAGCTCTGGGGACAAAGGTGCTTCTCCAAAGCTGTTACAGATAGGGACATTCAGACTGAATGAGAAACAGTAAACAAAAGCAAAAACTACCAACTCGAAACACTGGCTATACAACACATACTTCCTTCCTAGTCTTTCACTGCATACAAAGGCCAAACTGGATTCTTTCTGTTGTACACAAGAAACTAAGTCATTGAACTGATTTTTTTTTTTCTTTTAGAGCAGCTTAATTAAGCAACAGAATTTTGGAAGATCATCTGAATAAAGTAGGATGAAGTTTTGATTTTTTGTACTTGGGAAATAAAGATAAAATTACTGAGAATATAGGGCCAATCCAAAATCTATAGTTTTCTCGTTTTTTTTTTTTTAATTTGTATGACCCAAGTAAAGAAAAAGCTTCAAATATCTCATCTTGTTGAAGAGAAAGAAAGGAAACACTGAGTGTGACCGAAGATAGGCATAACCAAGTTACTTCGGCATTCAACTGGCTCTAAAGTGCCTGAATTGCAGGAATCAAAATTTACAATTTGTGTTCCTTCAAGAAGCTGTCCTATCCATGAGAAATCATAATATATATTAGTCACTTATTATGTGAAATGTGCATTTTTATGAAGTACTAAATAACCAGAAATTTACTGAATCCAAATTTAATTGAAATTAATGGATTCACACATAAAACCTGAACCACAGTTACAGAATACATTTAATGTAGTCAGTAATTGTAAATTTAATATGAATGTCTGAAATTTTACATTGAGTTTAGGGCCTTGCAAAAGCACTCTGAATTGAATTAAGCCATATTGGAATCAGTTTGTATTGCCCTTCACTTTTGTAAAAATTAATGAGTCATTTATTTCTGAAATGAAGCTTTGTGCATTTTCATACAATGAGAACCTAGGTCATGTAACATACAAATGTCAAATAAAATGACAATATTCTAACTGAATTCATTTATTCCAAAATGCACCGCTGATATACTTGAAAGTTTAAAAGCGGGCATATATATTAAATCAAGCCATGGCACACATTACATATGTAATTCTATTTGTGTCATTTGCCTGCTTAAGTCCCCATAAATCTCTCTAGGTATGAAGTTAATGTAGAATACAAGATCCAGTGCCCTAGATCCAATATTTCATCTCTGGCTCTGGAAGCACAGGGCCATTTGTGGAAGAGTGTGAAAGCCATTCATAAATTGATTTAAACCTCTTTTCAGCTTATACTTTCAACCCATTTCATCTCATGATATTGGCATAATTCTAGTCCACAACATGTGTTAATATATTATATTATATAATAGAATACTGTACATTATATTACTTTTCGTAAACATATCTCTTTCAAGCTACACGTGTTAGCCATTATCTCTAATATACTGGGAAATTCTAAACAAATGCCAGTTTCAGCAATACTTTACATCATTTCATAAACTTCAACAAAAATGCCTTTTGCTTTTTCCCTTAGACTTAAGAGCCCTAAATTTTATATTTTCATTTGCTTTTCTAAAGCCTTCTGGATAATTTGTGTCACTTTTTCAGTATCATTGTATCTTTCTCAATTACAGCAACCAAAACTATATGCAATATTCCTAAGGAGCAAATTCATCATGACTTATATAATGATATATGTAGTTTCTAATCTTCTTCCTGAATTTCACTGGAATTTTAGAAAACAACTACTATTTTCAGAGAATTATCGACATAGAACTCTCAGATTCTTTATATTCTTTAACTTCATTAAATATAAATGCAGTTTTCTCTTGGATGTGATCATTTTAAAATAAAATATCCTCAGTTTTCAAATAAATTTAGCACACTTTTAGAGGAAAAAAAAGCCTTGTTTCCATCACAAGTAAAACACAGCATTATCAAGGTCTTTTTTGGCTGAGATTATCCATGCAGACACCATTATATGGTTCCAAGGTGGAATTTTTACTTAGATCATCTATACATATTCCCCAGGATTATTACTTTACGTACCCACACAATAACAATACAGCCCCTAAAGTGTGCAATCTAGGTTGAGAATACAGTTTTCACACTAATTACTTTTCTCCCACTGTAATCCTGTGCTGTTTATCCCCTTCTTCAATAAACCATTACTGATTGCCCTCTAGCTGCCAGGCATTGCACTCAGTGCAGGGGATACAGTACTGAGGATAAGTGAGGACAGAAAGGGTCCCCCACCTTCCTGAAGCATGTACCCTAGATACTGCAGATGTGCAAATGTTACTGAACTGGCTTTTCTGATCTTTCTCCCTTTAACTTTGTTGTATCATTTTTTAATGGGTTGGCCTTTCCATCTATATGTCTATATCTCTACATATAAAACAGCTCCTATGACTGAAATATATTTAGTGAGAGAATATATGTTGTATATTATGTATGCGTATGACCTAAACTATATATTACATTAAGTTGGCAATATATATCTATGGTTGATGTTCATTACTTAAAGTTATAGGAACCAAAAGTAAAGCATTTCGTATCAGTTATTCTCACAAGATACCAGTTCAAAGAACACCCTTGTTCTTTGATCAGTTTTCAGAAGACAGCTTCATCATAAATAAATATTCATTTTCACCATTGCACAGGATACTTTCTTATTCATTAAAAATGCAACATATCGCTATATTCACTGTTAGCGACTACTTTCTCGATTACCTTGTCATAATTTATTGATGTTTTCACTTGCTAAGCACAAACATTAAGCCCCTCATGAATATGTGATATTGTTGGGATTAGATCCCAACTGCATAATAACATTTCTGTTGCATTTCCATAAAATTAATTCATAGGAAATATCCATATTAAGTAAGTTAATATAAAAGAAAAAAAAGTCTTTTAAGATTCACTAAGGCAATAAATGTCGAGCCATATTTCCTAGACAACTGAATATAGAATACAAATACTCACATTCATTAATACCAAGATTTAGAAATCCCACCCCCAAAAAATGCAAGGCTACAAATTCATTTGGTTTGGAAAAGTGAACCTCTTACCGTTGGTATTTTTATATATTCCTTGATTAACACTGGACCTACCTCTCAGGCTTCTGCTTTTTTACGGCATCTGCAATTAATCATGTTCACCTTATTCCCTTCAAAGAGTGTAAGTGAGAGTCACTGAAATATAACTGAAAAATTTTTCTCCGCACAGTATAGACCTTATTTAGAGACAAGGGCAACACTTCCGCGAAGCACTACAGAGGGAAAGCAGCTCAGGACACAAGGACTACTGTTCCTATTCACAGCTTTGTTTTAAATCTTCCCTTGTTTTTCCTCAACAAACCATGGCACAATGCTTGCTGCCTGGTTCCCCTCCCAAACTGCAGCTGTCAATACCAGGTTGTTCGGCCCCTGAATATGCGAGCAGGCGAGAATCAGTCTTCCCATGAAAATCAAGTCAATGACCGGCCTCCTTGGCTTCTTGTGAACCGAAAGACAACCATAATTTTTCATCCTTTCCATTCTCACGTGTTGTAAATGTTCACTCAAGTCCACAATCCAATACAAAACGCATTAATTCCTCCAAAGTGAGTTCACCGTGCATGATTTAATTATATCCAATTGGACATACTTTTTCGGAAAAAAAAAATTCAAAGCTCAATCTCTAAGAAATTTTTCATTCAATAGTTTTGCATTATCCTTATTATCTAGTCATGTGGGAAAAAATAAGGTTTTGTCCTAGTGGTTTGTCAAAAAAAAAATAGCTATAAAAGTTTTATCCATCAATTTTTTATCCTCAAAGACTCAAGTTTAGTCAAGTGACAACTTCTCTATTTCCCACCACGTACTGTACCCCAACTCGAAAAACAAAAAAGAAGGAAAGCACTGCAACCGCTTTTATTTTAATCCCTCACATCTTGCAGTCAGCGCTGAAGTCAGATATACAAAATTACACACAGTTTTCCAAGATTTGCATTTAAAAGATTGTATACAAGCTTCAATACAGGTTGCTTTTCCGTGACCATAGAAACATCAGAAAAGTTGGAAAATTCAGTCCACTGAACTTTAAATGACTTTATTAAAGTGTCACTAATCAGAGTTAAAAGACAGAAGGTTTTAGTGTTTGGCCTAACAAAGTGAATAACTCTCAAAGTCTAATGACCTACTAAGAGCATTTCTTAAAATTAAAAAAAAGAGAGAGAGAGGTCTGGTTGAAAGCAAATTAAATAAGAAAAAACCTTCATTGCCTTCTTCAAAAGATTGACTTCATACAGATAACGACAGCTCAGCTGAACTGTGACACTGAGGACAGTGCTCTTTGGCTGGGCAGCTGGGAAAATCTGCCTGGTTAACTTTTAAAGCACTGTATGTATAGATGTACTTAAAATATAGCTGTCAGTAAAACTTCACTTTGAGGATAAATCTGTAACTCCATTTATAGCTATTAACGTAAGTTATGTAAACTACAATCCTTTGAAACTCTAAGTGCATTCAAATTTAATTATAAACACCAAAGAAATTCCAACATGCAAATACAAATCAAAATCCATTAATACACGCTAGAAAAATATTTTGGAGTGCTACCGAAAGTCTACACCCTAGCTGTAGGCTTGAGAGACAAGAATTTTTTAAAAGCTGTGCTTTCTCCTATCAATAGGAATGTGAAGGAAAAAATAACACATAGTTGATATATAATTTTTCTTTTTCCTGGCATCGAAGATCATCTTTCCTATTAGTTATATTTAAATAGTAAAATACCAGAAAAAATTAAAGAAAAATAATTTACTAAAAGGAAAACAATGCATATCATTATTACCACTTTTCCTTTTTTTTCCCCAGTAGTCAAAGGTCTTAAACATTTCTCTTTGGCCTTAAGCAGAAGGCTATCAGGAAAGAAACCAGAAGTGCACCATCTCATGTCAGAGAGTCCTCAGATCAAACGCACAGAAGAGGCAAACTCAGCAGCACCTTCACTGCCCAGTATTTTTCTTTCACAGAGATTTTTTCAGTGTCCTGCCCCAATGTAAAAATACATGAAGTGATTAAGCAGGACAGTGACCTGCTCTGTTCCCTCCAGGAGGCACCTGGACGTTCATCCAGTTTACCAATTTCACAAACACTTGTTGATCACTTTAATGTGTAAAAGAAAATGTCAGCTACCGTACAACTTTAAATAAAGGAGAATCTTTTTCCCCCATTAGCAATTTTCTCTATTACCAAATTACAAATGTATCCGCCAAAGGTAAAAGGGAAATAATCCGAAAGTAACAGCTATCACAGTCTCAAGAAAATGAAACCCAGTGATTCATAACAATTCACTTCAGGGAATTCATTCTCTCAGCATTTATTGATCACGATCATGTTCTAGGCACCACTATAGATGGAGACCCAGGGATGGGTGAGAAGTGGTCCAGGCACAAAGATGTCATAATCTGGTGGGGAGGCAGTTGGAAATGCAAGTAATTGTAATTCAATATGGTCAGCATGACATGTGTAGTGTGAATAAAATGTTAAGTAATTTAGGAGAAGGGAATAATTCATTCTACTTGTAAGGCAACTGAGGATTTCTTTTCCCAAGGGTATTTTTGACCTAAACAGTGAGTGGTGAGAAGGAATCTTCCATATAGGAAAGGTAAGTAACATCCTTCAGCTAAAGCATACAAAGAAACAACAGTAGCAGTTAGGTATTTCCAAACTGGGGACTGGTGTTTGGGGTATGATTTTGAATTTTGGGGAATGAAAACTTTGGTTCTAATGGAGTATTTCCATATGAGTAAACTCATGGAGGGGAGGGGTAGTTGAGGGGAATAGACTGGCTTTAAATATATCAGAAAGTGTATGTTTAACAACAATATAATTGCATTGATTATAGGTTAATGAATATAGGTTTGCAATCTGAATCCATCTTATAAGAAATAAAGTTAAAACAAGTAATTTAAATATATTGTAATCAAGGTAACATCCCACCTAGCAGTACTGCCAATAATGACAAATACAATATAGGAGATGGTCTAATATAGGAGACCATCTGCTATATTATACAGGAAAAGTAAATTAAATCGGTACCAGGGCTCCTACTCTTGCTATGCTTGTTCAATTACAACAAAAGTGAAATAATTTACCTAATAAATTTGCTTCTGAATCTTTCAAGGTAATTGGGAAATTGACCACAGGAAGGGGGAATTGAGGGTAAAATATACTAAAATGATATATTTATAAAACAAATAATCTTATTAAAATCCACATGTAATATGTCTTGGATACGTTTTGGCAAAATTTACAGAACTGCTCAATGCTCATTAGGAACTTTCTGCACTGTAGTAATTGAGCTTTGAGAAGTCCTTACAAATTAAAAAAATGTCAATTGCTTAATATAACAAGAAAATATCTGGGTCCTAATGCACTCCTTCTGCTCACTTCCCTGGACTGACATCACAAACCAAATCTGCATTAATACATGGTCTTGTGATCAGCTCAATTACTATTCTGGGTCCTCTTTGTACACAGTCCTGGGTTGAATTTGCATTTAGAAGATGCCTAATGTTCCCTCCCTGCCCATCTAACGTTCAGCAAACCCCAGAAGTCCAAGTTGAAGCTTCTCTTTGGAAGCCCTTTCAAATTAACCTACTTAATTATGTGGTTAACTCATTTATTTTGTCTACTTTCACACAATTTTTGCCACATTTCTTTTTTCTGTAGTGTGGTTTCTCAAAATTTCTTCCAGAGTGGGACCAACATTTATTTTTAATTTACTTTCTTAAGCAGTGAAGTGCTTCACATATTAGTCAACACAAACTCAGACTTTTAAAAATATGTTCAAAAGTCTGAGCTAATTAAAATTATTAAGAACTGCTATTAAAACAATATCAAGAAATAAAATTAAAATTTCATCATTTGTTTTTAATCACTGGAATTGTAAATGAGATGAAAATTCTTGACTGATTTAGGGGCCAAAATAGAACAGAAATTGTGTGGTAGCACGTACTGGAGGTAAAGCAGAGGGGGTCCTCAGCCTTGGCAGCTGGAAAGTAACCAGGCCCATGAAGGGAAGGTACTTAATTCACCATTGTTTTTAAAGCAGTGGAGATAGTTCAACATAACTGAGGTAAAACACTGACTTGTTTCTGAAAATGTCTGCACTGACAAAGGAGAGTAAGCTCTCAGTATGCAGAAGGGTAGAAGCAGAGAATCTAAAGACGTACGTCAGCTTACACAGAAAAATATGGAGGCCTGATGATAAAAACCACACATTTCTTTACGAAGAACTCACTGTATAGGATTTAAAACTGCAAAATGATGGATTACTTAAAGCTTGTGTAGCTCGTACTTAAATTGTGTTAAAATCGGGCAGAACATTTGCTACCTAGTAAATAAAACATTCACACAACTAATATTGGCCTGTATAGTTAATTACAACCCATTGTGTAGTATCCAAACCATATAGCATTGATGTATTTACTTCAGAATACTTATTCAAAAGAATTGCACACAGACGAATCTCTGTTTAAAAACCCTGATTTAATATAATAAGACATAAAACAGCAGGAAAATGAATAAAAAAAAGCTCTATACAGTGGCTTTTAGATCTTATTTTAATGTTTGTAGCTGTGGAATAATAAAAAATTTTGTTTCTCTCTTCAACCAGTTGTTCTTACCATAAAGAATAAAATTATATATATATGATGGCATCTACAAAAATTTTAAGTGCTAGCCATGATCATATTGAAGTTTGACAATTACACTATTTATTTTAGGATTTTTTAAATATTTAAAAGTATATTCATACTAAAAAAGAATATAAGAGAAAAAATGTAAAAAAAAAGTTATCTTTCTAATTCAGGAGCCTAAACAAAAATAAAATACAACGTCAGAGATATAATTTTTTTGGTTTAAAATGTAAGCTATTAACAAAGAACTCACGGAAGGGTGCAGCTCAAGTGGTAGAGCACATGCATAGCATGCATGAGGCCCTGGGTTCAATCCTCAGAACCTCCTTAAAAATAAATAGATAAATAAACTCAACTACCCCCCACAAAAAATTAAGAACTCACCACATCTCTTAAATTAATGGAGATATATATATATATAGTTACCTGTGAACGTGCATGTACTGGAGACAGAGAGAGAATAAGAGAGAGTTATGAAACCAATCTTGGACCCTACCCTTGTTACTTGTAGGAACAGCCTAAGTAAATTTCTTAAGAAAAGAAGTATTTTGCAAGTATAATGAAATGACACACAATACAGATCAAAATGTATTGTCTAATATAGGAAGCAGAAAACCAAAATAGATAGTATGACCATCACTCAGTCATAATAATAACCTAATGGACACAATGAAACAGCAGCCTGAAACATAAAAGGAGACTTAAAATGTAAAACTCCACAAAAACCTAAATGTTTTCATATGAAGCAAAATTAAGCTAACCCTTTCATACATCCAACAAACAGTTATATGCTAAACAATATTACTCTTCTGAAGACATATTCACACCTCATGCTCTCAATGTTAAAAAGATAATTTTAGTTTTTTTTTAATTTAGATATATTTACATCAGAACCCAAATAACACTATAAAATTTAACAAAATACATCATGCAATAATTTAATAAGTTACCTAAAAATTATTATGATTGGAAACTTAATCTTAGAATGCACTTACTCTAGGTAAGAACTAACGAAATATAAAAGTATATTTAATTATTTATTTAAAAGAATAATTGTATTTATTTATTTATCTGCCAAATCCATGTGTTTCTCATGCAAACATATACTCAAAGAAGTAACTCAGGAATTCTCATCTCACTTTGTTTTAAAATGATAAACCAAGTAACTATAAAACCTCAATACAATTATAATTATTGGTAAACTTAATAGATGCCTTTCAAAGGATAAGCTACCTATTTAATAATTTTTGACATCATAAGACAGGCTTTACACACAATTAAGATGGCATTTTTTAACATGTAATTGTATTTTTCATTCAGAATATATGTGCCAGTCAGTGAAAAGGAGCTCCAATCAGCCAAGAAAGAACTAATTGATAAAATTCATTCACTTTCAAGTGGGTTTTCAGGATTTTGTTAGTGGTCCTAAATTTTTTTCCTGTTTTTCTTGGCTTAATTCTTTTGCCCAACCTTGAATATATGTAGTTATATGAAACAAATTTGTTTAACTATGGAGATTTGCATGTTAACTTGCAGCTATACAAGAAGTAACAAAAATCTCTCTCTCTCGTGACCACTCCAAATAAACGTTCTACATTAACATAGGTCACTGAAGAAGTAACTCGGTTCTTATTTTGACTGTAAATAATAAATGTATAATGTCAGTTATGTAATCTCAATAGAAATTTTAAATAATATTCAAAAATTAAAATACTAAGAACTATTACAATAAATACAATAGTAATTTCAATTTCATAATATAAAAGCTATTTTAATCACTTGAACTATAATATTTAGAATTATTTGAGCTTAATAAAAATTTTACTCTTAAAAATTCCTGTATATAAGTAAGTTAGTTCATATTGGTAAGTCCAGATCTGTTTGATTCTTTAAGTTTATCAGCACCAATCACCATGCTGAAATTTTAGAAATTTGTAGATCAAAAGTTAGAATTATTTTATGGTACTCTTTAATATTTTGCAAAATTCACTCATATGTAATATTAAGATATTAATTCATTCAACCAACATTCAATAATGCCAAGCTCATTTTTAAAGTTAATTTATATTTTGTATCATTTGATGAATTGTCGAAACAAAATACTTTGCAATATTTCTGTCACCTTTGTGCATAGAACCTCAAAGATTTCCTTTTGCTTAACTGTTATAGATTCATTTTATATAAAGAAGGAATGAAAGAACATTTAGGAAATCATTAATCTTTTGTATGAGGGAAAGCCACACATAGTTCCAATAAATCAATGTCTTTGGAAGAGACAAAAGATTCCTGGTTTAATTCAAAATCCTTTATTTAAAATGCCAAATGTCTTTATTTTATGCAGAAGTGCTCCAGATGGCTAGGCACATGTTTCAATTAAGCTAAACTGCAATTTCTTTCAAGTGTTCTACTCTTTTACATATAGATTGTTACATCTATAGTTACTGATTGTATCTTGAGTGGGCAGGTAAAAATACTCTTATTTGTAAATGTAAATGCTTTTTGGATAAAGGAAAATATACACAAATTAAAAGACATTGTACAATATATTGTCAGAACTTAAAAAAATAACTGAACAAATGAGGGAATCCTAAAATTTTGTCCAAGTTTTATTAACAACTGATCAATTTTCTCATAAGTGGGTATTACTATACCTCATATTTCACTTCTCAGGTGACTTCAGGAATAAGAAACACTTTGGACCTCTAGGCTGAAAGTAATTCCACAGTTATAGAACCATAATATGAACACTAAGAGGTCTTACTCAAATAAGCCAGTGGAGTTCATAATATATGATTTGTTATTAAGTGTGAGTCTCTAATATTAGCATAAATTATCATATAACTACTGCCTCAGGCTACCTCATGTACTTTTAAAAACGTCTCATACGTTTTGTTCAAAGCAAAAAAAAATCCTTATTTTAGGCCCTTTTAAATATATTCTCCTCGGGAAGACTCACAGAGCCAGTCCCTTATACTTGGAACACTATATGCTTCTTTCATATTGTTCTTTTTTCCTTTATTTCCCTGGGAAATATTGCCCTTTGTAAGATGATTTAATCTTTGAAAGTTTGACTAATACCAACAAAAATCTATCATTCTCATCTTCTTTCTAAACGTATAGTAAATGTATAAAGATCAATATCTTGTAGTAACCTATAATGAAAAAGAATATTTGTATGTATACAGATGACTAAAACATTATGCTGTACACCAGAAATTGACACAACATTGTGAACTGAGTATACTTCATTAAAAAAATAAGGAAATGTATAAATAATAAACAAACAAATACGTAAAAGCTATCTCATTAAAAATAATTTCTGAGAAGGCAGGGAGGGGATTCTGAAAGCTGGATAGCTATTTATAACACATTTACACCAGCTTAATTAATAAATAGGGCACGTACATTTTTATTTATTCAATTTACATTTTAGTATTTCATTAGTTGACACAGACACCTGTCACAGCTTGTCGACTAAAACCAAAGTATTCTAGTATTTTTGAAAAAATATCAAAGGAGAAAAGGTACCCACTGGGACTCCATGTGTAAATCTTACTACTATTACTACCACTACTACTACTTAGAGAACTTCCCAAATTTGCAAAAGTGTAAGTAATCTCTTATAAAAAACCTAACCAATTAAAGAAGAAAAGTTTCTTACAATGAGGTCAGTGGGCTATTTGCATCAGAATCACTTCAGGGACTCGTTAAAATGACATGATCTAAAGTTTCTTGGATCTTCTAAAAAAAATCTGCATTTTAAAATATGCATCCACGTAGGAATCCTCATGTGCATTAAGTTTTGAGACCATATGGAAATGGAATATTTTTACAAGTTTAAATTTTGCTTATTATGCATCTACAAAATAGAAACAATAAAAGCCTTGAAAAAGCACGTTGAAGAAAATGTTGTCATACATTCTCATATTTTGTGTAAGTCAGTGATATTTTAAAGAATGTTTTTCCAGATTCATTTGCTTAAAATCCTCTTCTACATTCAATCCATTTTTTATCACTCATTCCAGAATAGGCTTAAAGTGATCTTAAAAACCATCTATGCTATAAACACATATAAAATTATACAAATAATATACCGGGTACAGTGAAAATACTAATTACTTATTTAAAAGCTCCCTAACTGATATCTATATCAGAAACTTCAGTCAGAATGTGCTACTGGTCCAGATGAGTTTTGGAGTTAGTGCCTGCGGGTCAGTCCTGGCTCTAGGCCTTGCTAATTGTATGACCCAGAGGGTGCAAATTTATCTTTCCCTAAGCCTGAGTTTTCTCATTTGTAAAACTACTGACGTTTTACAATTTATTTTTCTAAATTCTCTTTATCACTTTTCTTTTGGTCCTTTTCCACCTTCTGATTCTACTTTCAAAACCTTGGATATAAATATTCTTTGTAAAGCACGTATATACAATCTTAAAATGTTGTTCCCTATGCTAAGAATAAATACTTTTAATAAGATCTCTTTTGACTTTTTGTTACTGTTATTCCTTTGAAAAATAGATAATAAATCTTTTTTAAATGTTTTTAAAATGCAACATCTATTTCATAGCATTACTTTGAGATTTGAATCAAAAAGCATAAATAGCCACTTTTTCTTAATAAATAGTTCATATTCTTTTACGGATAGTTGCCATTATTGTTCAATAATATTATTTACTAGCCATACTGTTCTTGTTTAATAATGATTATCACACTTAGAAATAATGCTGAAGACAAATGAATAGAGTTCCTCACCAAGATACACATCTTCATCAAATGTACGCATGCACAGAGGCACTGTAGAGCAAAGGTAGCTCTTCAGGGCAGAGACGCAGCCCAGAACAGCCCAGGGTCCTAGCAGGAAGAAGGGAAGGCACATTGGGACTGAGAAGCTGCCTCAGACCATCTAAGAGTGTCTCAGATACTAAAGCATCTCTGAAATGAGGCCCAAGGTAGACATACTTTAAATCAAGCTCTATTTAGTTGCACAGTGATATCTCGTATCAAATATTTTAAAAACAGGAAACTATTAAAGATAGATATTGTTTAATAGATGTCTTCTCCGAATAGAGACCAAGGAAATGATTTCACTTCCAATAATTTAAAATATGCAGATAACCCCTTATGAGGCACAAAAACTAAAGTCTTAAGTAAGATAATCTCAATTGTATGAAACCAGTTACTATAATCAGTTGGTAAAACTTTATTTCATCACAGCAATCTTCTACATTTTCTGAAAATGGTTTATGTGATGTTTGTCTTCCTGTTAGACTGTTTGTCCCCTGGAGGCCTAGATCTGTAAAATGCAAATCTGAATCTCCAGTACTAAACCCCATGTCTGGCATACTGAATACAGGAATGAAAGTTGAGAATGGGAAGGCAATACAAAGGCAAATAAATTGTTCACAATTTAAAAACGACAAGGTCTTAGCACTTATCCCTTCTAATTTAGGAGTCCTTGGTTTGCCTCAGTGACAATGCGCAGAAACAAGATTTTCACATGGTGAACATATACAATGGCCAGGAAAACGATTAACAACTCTCCTGTTTCTGTACACATCTTCCATCTCAGAAGGAAACTGGAAACCTGAAGTTGCTTGAATTATCTACTGAGAAACACTGCAAGAAAGCTCTCAAAGGTGTTCTCATTTTGTAACAGAAAAGAGCAATCCGACTCCATATTGGATCTGCTCCTTTGGCTTTAGCCCGGTGCCCTGTTTTCTAGGCTTAGTCTTGTTAGCTGTGCACCTTTTGTAAAAGAATGTTGCCTTTAGCCTGAAATATACAGGAGAGCTTATTCTCAAGGCTCTGACATTAAAGGATGTTAACATTTTTGCACTTATATAAAGATAGTAAATTGCAGAACAGAAAATAACATTTGTTTTATTAAAGGTTTTACAGGGGCACCATGACCTGACCCACATGGACAGCTACAAGAACAAAGAATTCCTACACCAGTAAGTTTGCAACAACCAACTACATGCCTTCCCCTTTTTTTAGTATAAAAGGAGTCTGAATTCTGAGTTGAGTAGGATAGTTCTCCAAAACATTAGTCTGCCATCCTCTAGATTGCTGGCTTTCCGAATGAAGTTGTTATTTCTTGCCCCAACACCTCATCTCTCGATTTATTGGCCTGTCATGTGGCAAGCAGAACAAGTTTGGACTCGACAACATTATAAGGAAAACTTAACGCACAGTAACACTAATCTTCAATGCAACTCACACATTAGATATACTGGGTTATATGTACATAGGTGTTTTAATATATAGGTGTATTTATAAGTGTGGGCTCCATATTATCCCTTCTTTCATGACTAAATCCATATTAATTATCAATAACTAAATTGAAGTTAAATATTATATTTTTCTTTCTTCCAAAGCCATCATTAAAGGCATAAATTGATTAATTCATTTTAAAGTATTTAATTAGGAGATATGTTTAGGTGTATCAGTGATAGAGACAGCGCTTTCAGAGTTATTTTAATATCTAATTTAATTCAGTTAATCATGAATTCAACCCTTAGCAAATAGAAATTTTCTGTGATTCTCAGCATGTCTTGCCTTTTAACATGATTTATAGTTTAACACAATTCATTGATGTTCTCTGAAGCAAGATTATTCATTCTTTAAAAAATATTATTTGATTATATTATTCAGCTTTCAAAAAGTGCATATTCATTATATAAATATTCCAAACAAAAAAGTAAGACCTGGTTATGATAGAGGTCAAGACTCAAACAAATGCTCTTTTTTACATTTATGGGTTTTTTTTTTCTTTTAATCTCATTATTTCTATTACATTAGCAGACAATGATGTGTAATAGTTAAAGAGCAGAAGAATGTGGTGGAAAGAACAAAAGCTTTGGAACCAAATCAACGCAAATCCAGCTCTACCACAAACCAACTTACTCAAATTGTCATGGTCCTTGGTGCTCCATCTATGAAATGGAGATACTGTTATGTTCCTCAAATAACTACTGAGAGAAGCAAATTAGATAATACTTGTACAACATATAGTACAGTGTGTGACACATAAGTTGGAAATCAACAAAAACTGTCATCCTCTTACCACTCCAATTCTGTTTAAAGGTATTTGCCTCCATAATCATAGTACATTTAAAATTGTTACAGCATCAGTGCCTTGACATCAGAGAAGTACCATGTTTCATTTCCTCTATTGGAATAGAAAAAAGACTCCTTATTCAGAAAAGCACAAGTAAAATTAACAGCTTTCACAATGTCTTTTCTTAGAAATAGAACTCCTAAAATTGCAGTGCTTACAATGATCAGATATTAGTTGGAATATTTAAAATTCTCTCTATGAAATGTTTCAAATATGGTATTAAATTGAAACAAAAGGCTTTTAGAGCTCAAATATGTTCTAAAATCTAATTTCTAACACTTTCCTTTCAATAAAGTTTTTATTTAAATTGTTTATCCCAGATAGGCTGTCTATGTTTTAAAATGACTTCAGTATATGATACTCTTAACAGAACACAGTCCAAAATTGGGTAATACTTATCTGGTTTTGTATTATATTAACATGAAAAGAAGAATCCTGCAATTAACTTAAATGTAAATTATATGCAAATCAATATTTTAAAAATTACATTTGTTCCTTGTCTTAGGTAATAATCTTTCTTTTCTTAGTTATGTCTTCCAGCTCACTAGTCACTGTCATTTAAAAATGATCTTTCTACCTGATATAGAATAAATGAAGAAGATTACCAGGGGTTATTTTAATGTGCTTCCTTAATAATCTCCCTAAAACCAGGAAATATAATTTGTAAGTTTGGTTTTGTTTCCCATTTACATGGTATCATTAGAAATGTCATCACAATTCCTGCATAAACAGTAGCTATTTACATGCCCAGTAGCTGTTTACACTTTTTTCTTTTTAATCATTGCTTTCTGGACCACACAAGAAGTAAATAACTGAATGTAGCACCACTAAAAGTAAACCAGACTTTTAGGAAACTATGCACTGCTATTTGCAGTGGTTAAAATAAGTGGTTAGAATTCTCTCTATTTAACAGATGAAGGCACTGTGGCTCAGAGACGTTTAACTTCTGCTTCAAGGTCACACAGCATGAAAGGGTGAAGCCAGGATTTGAACAAAATTATTCTAACTTCCAAATGTATGTTTATTTATAAAAAACATTTAATCATGCAGTGCACAAGTTTACTCATTATTAAGAATAACATAGAACTCCTTCAGAAATTGAAGTACATATTAAATCCTTTAATGGAGGTTTCACAATAATTGATTTTAGGAAAAATTAAAGTCATGAAAATAAAATTTAAATTATAGTTTCACTTCTGCAAATGTAATGTTTCCCTTATGCATCATAAGAAGTTAAATTCACTAAAATAATACACTAATTTAGGCTATTTTTTTTCAAATAGTACTTGAGGTAGAAGATAAAGACAAGCTAAGAAGTAAATGTATAATGTGATGTATTTAATTTTAGACATGAATAACAAACACTTTCTCCTGGAAAATCACCTTTGCTTAATGTTAATACTGCTCAAAGCAACACCTCCCTAACCTCCAATAACCAATATCTAAAACTACCAGTTTTTTTGTTTTTTTAGTTAACAAAAATGTATCCTTTAAATGTATATTCTCTTGGTTGCTGAGCAACAAAAAATTCTTCATTTAAGTATAAACACACAGGCAGAAAAGTGCCAAGAAGAAAATACAATAATAGACACCTTTATCAGCTATAGCCATCTGTGCTCAGTTTGACCCAAAGCTTTGGCAAGCTCATGGAGTCCCTCCCATCCTAAAGCATCTTGTCCTATAAAGAAAATGTTTACTCCCACTTCCTTCATTTTCCAGCAAGTCAGGGGTCAAGTGTGTACTAAATCTGCCAGGCTCCAGACTTGAAATGCTAAAGATTCATTGCTTACTTGTAATTAATTACAACTCAATGGATAAATAAATAACTTTCCCTATTTTATTATGCAAAGTAATAAAATACTAAGCTGAAGTTGCAACACAGGCAGTTCTGTTCCATTTAGTCATACACATGAATTAGTATTTTCATCTTTTTAGTGGTGAATTTAAGGTACCATACTGAAAAAAAAAAAAACTGAGTCAACTTTGTGTAGCAATTAAAGGACCGCCATATAGCTACTGGTGAGGGAAAATGGTACACTAAAGCAATCCAGTAAGTTCAAGTGAAATTCAGTAACTCAATTATGTTTCTAAGAAATGATCACAATCTAAGACACGGATTGCTGGATTTAGGCCAAGTATTTTAAGCAATTGCCTTAAATGGACCTTTAAAAGAATAGAAGTCTCCTCATGGATTAAGCTAAAATCTTCCTGAAACCCTGTGATGTGCTGTGGATATGCTAATGTGAAAACCCCAATAGGAATGCTCTTTGTGTGATTATAAAATATTAACCCACTACATGAAACAAAGCCAAATAAGAGCACTTTACCAATGGGGGAATCTCTTTTGACCCATAAATAAAATATTTGTTAGAATCGCACTTTTACAATTTGTCATAAGCCCATGCTAAAAGACATCACAATAGGAGATGTTGAAATTCTGTCATTGTATTGGTAAAAGTATCCTTGAAAAAAATCATCACTTAAAAGTAGATCTCTTTTGAGCATCTGAGATAAATTCCTCTTAGTTCCCTAAGGTTTAGAAAATCTGTATTTCTTTTGTTAACTCTCTTACACTGTATGAGCTCCTGTAGTCTCAAGACACCATGATGTATAAACCTGATCTCATTTCTCTGTCTGATCTGGCCTCTAGAAGCTGCATATAAACTTAGTGGACCACCTAAGTCATACATGTCTGAATGCTAATCTTATATAGTACAGGGTTATTTTTTAGCTATGCTTATTTTTACTTCCTAGAGAGTCATTTAACTATTTTATCCTCCTTTCATTGTATCTATACTTTTGTAACCTGCTTCAAACCCACTGTAGCATGAGGTGGATTATATATAAACATAAAGAGTAAATATTTTGACTGAAAAACAAAGTTACATACTACAGTACACTATGCCAGCAGGAGGGAAGCACGTCTTCTTTAGGTATTTGCTTATTTTGAACAATTTCAGAAAGCAATATAGTATTTTTCTTTTCAGGAAAATATTTTAAGTATGAATTAGAAAATTCTCACTTAAGAAGATATCAGAATTTTTGTTTTGTTTTTAAAAAGTCGTTTTGAAAAAAAGATAGTTTTACCTTTATTTGATGAGATCAGCCAATTTGATTTCAATTAAGAGAATTGCATTAAATAATTGACAAAAACGTTTTCAAAATAGGTTCTCAGATAAACACACATGATTTCATCGTCATTAATATTTGACAATTGAGAGATGAACAGTCTTCATCTAAATGAGACAGAAGGCTTCAAACTGAAACAAACACTGAATAATCTATTTTAATTTGCTTGTTTTGTAAGCAACTAAGCATCTCAACAAAGTTTCTGGAGCAGGAAGTTCACTCCCTTAAGGGACTATAACTATTATTGAGTTATATCAATGGTAATAAAATGATGGATGAGTAAATAGCATTAACTTAACCACAGACTGGGCAGTGTGGTTTAGTGTCAAGCATTGTGGACCAAAGTTAGAAAAACCTGCATGTTGTCTCCATTTGTGACCACGTGCAAAGCATGAAATTCTCTGTGCCATTTCCTTAAAATGAAGCAAAAAACAAAAAGAACAAAAAAAAAAAACCCACTTCATCTACCTCCTTACAGATTTGTTAGGGAAATTAAGAAAAAAGAAGAATTGCACTCTAAAACACTCTGGAAATAGAAAGTGGTTTTCCCTAATGTTCATAGTTCTCTGTGTATCTATACTTTGGAAAAAGGGAAGGAAACTTACAAACTTCAGTGCGTACCTTTTTTTTTTTTCACTCTCACAAGAAGCCACGAAATAAGCTACTATCATTTCTATTCCACGGATGAGGATGAGATTCAGAGAGTAATCGTGAGGACATTTAAATTCAGCTTCTTCCACATCAAAAGCTTGCAGTTTCTCCTAAACTTCAGTCAGAATGAAATGGTAAATATCATTTTCTTTGCTGCATTTTATTAATCAAGTTTACTAATCTCATTGATGTTAAATATTGACCAAGGATGGTAAATTTGAAAAAAGAATGACAGTACCTAAACTCATCAACATTCAAAGTAGTGATTTTTAAAAGGTTCCTATGTCCTCATTATTTTGCTAAAGAGTAACATGGTTTACAGTAAGTTAAGATGTGGTCTCTCAAGCAAAATTTGGTAAGTTCTAAGGAAATGAGAGGACATGGTAATGAAGTAGCACACATTGTTATATATATTCTAAAATGTTCTACTTTACCCAAATGTCTATAAAATAAGCATCAGTGATCTCACTGTACTTTAGACAATGCAGATTTCTGGAGATTGAGTTACAGGCTCTTAGCCAGTCAAGTCATGCAGCCACTGTCATTTTATCCAGGAAAATCAGCCCTGGCCAATTAGCTAGCTTCACTAATTTCAGAAGAAGCTCCATGGCTTGGCTTGAGACATGAAAAATGACTCCTTTCCTTCAGCACGCATCACTGCCTGAGCTCCTGGCGCTTCAGCAGCGTATTTGCAGCAAGTTCGACAGTAATTCCTTAGTTTAGCTAAGATTTACTGAGCGTCTGCATTGAGCCAGCCCTGTGGAAGGTGCTGGGAATACAGCAATAGTAAACAGACGAAAACCTTTCCCCTGGGGGAATGTATATGTTAGAGGGAAGACATACCGTAAACAAAAGAAAGAAGTAACATATGTGTTATGTTGGTGATGATAAGGACTAAGAAGAAACAGAAAGAAGGAAAGAGGAAAACGAAGGCTGAGGGAAGAAGAACTCTGCCAGGTGACTCTTAGAAAAGAGGTGAGGGGAGCGCAAAGCTGGCGTCCAGGCAGAGAGCACGACCAGCACGAGTCGGGGAGGCAGGAGCCTGGAGCCCACGCTGTGGATGCTGAGCGATCTCTGCCAGGGAGCGCCAGGAGGGAGAGAAGCCAGGGGATAACTGACAAGAGCAGGTCACATAGGACCTCAGGACTCACTATAAGGATCTGGCTTCTTTGTGAGTGAAATGGAAAGCCCTGGGTTTTGAGCAAGTGAGTGAAAGGATCTGACCTACATTTTAAATCATCACTCCAGCTGCTAGACTAGATAGAAGAGATCAAGGACAGAAGTGAGGAAGTCAGTTCATCTACTCATTAGTTCACTCATTCATTCAGCAAAAACAGACTTTGTGCCTACTATGTTCCAAGTAATGTTCTAGGCTCTTGAGGTACCTCAGTGAACATAGTAGGTGAATATACCTGCCCCGGTGGAACTTCATTCCTGCAGGAGGAAGACAGATAAAACATAATCAAAACTATCGATTGGCCAATTTTATCACACACACACTTGTACCTATAGAGCATATACACAGCACTTAAAGTAATGGGATTAGTTGGGCTCCTCACTTCTGCGGATTGGAGTAGATCAGTAAGGGAAGAATTTCAAGAACTGGTTCCAGGGCACTCCAGCATTTAGCATTTTGGGACTTGAGAAGAAGCTGGTGAAGGAGGCTGATCAACTCTAAGGAGGGGTGCATATGAAACCCTACAGCAGGGAAGTAGAGGTCAGGCAGGATGGGAGCATGGGTAATAAGTAATAAGTCAGTAAAGGAGGGTTAATTCTCTCTTAGAATGTGAGATATGAGCAAATACTTGAAGCATGGGAGGAAATTATCCAAATAGATGTCGGGAGGAAGAACTTTGAGGGGGTGTGTGCCTAGCAAGTCCTGGGAACAGCAAGAAGCCAGTAGGAATAAAGCAGATAAGCAAGGAAGGAGAAGAGTAGAAAAGAATGGTGGAGATCAGTATGAAGATATCTTCAGTAATCCAAGGGAAGGAGGATGGTGTCTTAGACCAAGGTATTAATAGTGGAAGTGATGAGAAAAGATCAGTTTCTGGATATATTTTTAAGAGCAAGCCAAGATTAACTGGCAGATTGCACACAGGGTGTGAAAATGAGAGGTCGAAGAGTAACTCCAAGTTTTTTGATCTAAACAGTTAGAAGATTTGGGATTGTCATCAGATTTGGAAAGGTTAATTTAAAATTATTAAGAAATTAATCAAACATAATGAGGAAGTGGTTGGTTATCTGAATATGGAATTCAGGACAGATATAGAGGGTGGAGACAAAATTTTGGAGTCATCCGCATAAATGTTATTTAAAATCGTGAGATTAACTGAGATCTTCAAGGGAATAAGTGTACATTAAAAAGGAAGAGTTTTTTTTTTTTTTAAGAACTGATTTCAGGGATATTCCAACCTTTAAAATTTGAGGGCATGGAGAAAAGCTGGTGAAGGAGGCTGAGAAGGAATTGGTCCAAGAAACAGAATAAAAAACCCTCAGAGTCTGATGACTTAGAAGTACGTATTCAATGGGCACTGAGAACTGCCCAGTGGATGTAAGAATGTGGCAATCATGGTGGCCTTGCGGAGAGTAATTTCACTAGAGGCAGAAGCCAAGCCTGATAGGGGTGGATTTAAGAGATAATGAGAGGAAAGAAGGCAGGGAGGAAAGTAAGTGAGGCAGGAACTGGAAGAATGAAAATATATTGTCACTGCAAACTGAAGAAAACAAAATGAAAAAGTGACAGATTATAGGTTCATTTATTCAAGTCTAACCTAAATAAAGATGAACAGGGACCAAAGTAATCCTACTACTGGGTCATTGACTAAATTCCACTTACCCTGTATTTCTTCAGTCACCAGAATGAAGAAATACCGAAATATGAGAACAATTCTTTACATAGTAAAACACGTCTGCCTATGAAAGTACTGACAAGCATCAACCATTCTTAGAACGTGTGTGGTTAGTCAGTGTTGTATTGACTCTGGAGTCAGACTACTGGGTTCAAATCTGCTTCCACTGTAAACCAGCTCCATAAACTTAACCCATTAGCCTCCATATTCTCATTTATCAAATGGAGAGATGTCGCGCATATCTCCAGGATTACTATGAAGGCAAGACAATGCCTGGTGCTCACCAGCGTTTGACATAATGTAAGCACTTTATAAATGTTAGACTCTATACATGATAAAACATTTCAGAAAAGTGTCAATAGTCTGAAACAAATAATCCACAGCAGTGCCATTCATTTCCAATTGCCAGCTGTCAAGCAGAGTTTACAAATGTCTCTCAACATTTCCTCAGTACCTTAAAACTTGGTTTTTACCCCCTGATTGTTTCATATGGATACATGTCTGGAAA
Source organism: Vicugna pacos (assembly GCF_048564905.1). NCBI lineage: Eukaryota > Metazoa > Chordata > Mammalia > Artiodactyla > Camelidae > Vicugna > Vicugna pacos. The sequence goes on from NC_132988.1 coordinate 32,727,879, forward strand.
CTGTATCCTTACAGTCAATTCTTGATCATCACATTTAAATTAACTCCCAGTTAGATTATGTTTTATCTTCATGGCTTTATTGTCCCATTTTGGCTCAGGAGATTAGCACCAGGGAAATCCAGCAACCTTTGTACAAAGGTTGCATACATGTTTATATATGATATTATACATACAGATATGTTACATGTATATATTTTATGAAAAAATACTTGTCTAGTAGAATTTTAAAAAGTTTTTCACTTCTCTGCATTCTTCATACTTTCTCCTCCTTATTCATTGTACTACTCAAATTGGCCACTGTTGTTACAGACTACTTAGACCCTGAAAGCACTGGAAAATAATTACCATATTCCATATCTAGGACACTCTAAAAAACTCTTTAATTCATCTTGGCCCATGTCATTTGCCAGTTTATTCTTCTCCTATTTCCACTTCCAACCTCCTAATTCTGAATACAGCCTATTTTTACGGCTATTATAAAGAGCTGAACCTTAGATTTATTTATTCTTGGAAGAGAGGACACACCTCAGGGCCCGTGGAATCCTCTATTGTCACTAACTCAACAGTCCCTCACAGCTAATGAGGCATTTTTCACGGTAATGATGACCAAGCGCAAGCTGCAGACAATGCAATGAAAAATTGATTCCACAAGACGTGAAGTACATAAATATTCTTTCAAAAGTACTCCTGGGGTAGTTGCCTCAAAATTTAACAAAACAATAAAGGATTAATAGGATTCAGGTTTTAATAAAGTCAAAAAAAAATAAATGCGTCAGAAGATAAATGATATCCATGGAAGTCTACCACCAAAACAGAGAAACCACATCGAGCATCCCAAAGCCATGCACGAAATATGCAGCATGAGCTTTACTGTTCATCAATATTCCTGCCTGTGAAACACATTTGTACATGTCTTGAAAACGGACAGAGCCCTTTAAGTCACAGTATTTTGTTTAATAAATTTAAAGGCATACCAAAAGGGCAAAAATAAAATCAGAAAATAAATCGTATGTTGCTAAAAAAAAAAACCAAAACAACACCACCAACATCACCAACAACAAAAAACCACTGTGGAGATCAAAAACCAACGAAGTAAGAAAATGTTTTCCTCCTTTTAATACAATTTTCACACTCTGTTCAGCCACATTCATCATTATTCCTTAGGAGAGTAGGATTTACCAACTGAATATCCAAAATTGGATTCTCCACCTTCATAAATTACAGCGACTGCTTCCAAACTGTAGAGGGCTGTGGATTAGGAGAGTCAAGACACACACCTGTGCCCTCCTTTTGTCCCAGTTCCCCTCTCCTGTATTCCTACCCGTCCCCTCCCTGCGCCACGAACACCTCCACATACCCTCAATTTGGGAGCGTTGTTGCTGCCAGAAACTGACCTGTAGGAGTGCAGAGCATCGGCGGACGGCCTTGACGAAGGTGGCAAAAATCATGTCTCTCCTAGTTCAGACAATGCATCATACTACTTTTCGAAGACTTTTTAACACCAAAAAGAGTGTGGAAACAAGGTTATCAAAAGCACACATAGTACTTGTATCTACCGAGTAAAGAGCCCCTCTCTTAACAACGGCCGTAGATTGCCCTAGCTTTACAGGATAGCAGCCAGAATACAAATGATGGCCTAACCAATCTAGGTGTGATTTTCCTTTCTATCTCAACTTCAGCAAATCACTTAACTTTTCTGAGACTGTTTCCACAACCATGAAGTGGGAATGATATGACTAATGCTGCTGGGTGGCTCAAATGGTAAAATCTCGAAAGAAGCAATTAGCACTTATCTCAATGAGTCAACATAGCGAAACAATAAATTTTACTGTAATAATAATAATGATTTTAATTATTATTATATATTCAATTTTCTTTACTTATATTTTGCCTGTGGGGTATGATACGCAAGATACACAGACATGTAATTGAAGGTGCACTAACTCTGATTCTAAAATCATTTCTAAACGTGGTATTTACTATTGATATTACAAATGTCTCCATTGTTCCTCCTGGAAATTTTGATCATTTCATTGTGAAAATAATTTATTATCAATTGCTAAATCTCATTTCTAATTTTTAATGAATCATAATTTGTTCACCTAATATTGTAAACACACTTTTAATAGAATATTTCTAGTGGCTTTTTAAAAAAATGAATTGCAAAAATCTCAGTACCCAGACCTGTGGTTCTTCGTCGTGGAATATGGGGCCCTAGGCACACCAGAGACCCACTAAAGATGCGTAGGAAATCAAACTGTCTTCATGATAATACAAAACATAGTTTCCCTTTTCACTGTGTTGACAATTACAGTAGAGGTGCAAAAAGCACTGGCAGGTCGAACTGCTGGTGCCTTAGCACAAAGCAAAGCAGAGCGCCAAAGCATTCCAGCAGTCATTGTATTCTTCACTGCTGGACAGTCCCAGTAAAAATAAAATGCCAGTTTCATCTAAAAACAGAAGAACTTTCCTTGAAGAAATAGTAAGATTATTAATTTTATTAAATCTAGACCCTAAATCTCAATGTCTTTTCAATATTCTGTGTGACAAATGGTTGAAATGTGCACAAAGAACCATCAATCTGTACTTACGTGCAGTATTGTCTCAAAGGAAAGCATGTGTGTGATTGCTTGAGTTATAAGCTGAACTAGCTGCTTTATTTGTGGAATACAATTTTCACTTGAAAGAGAAACTATTTTTTCTTAGATTTGAGTATGCAGCAGACATTTTTGTTTGTTTGAAAACGAACAAAAGGAGGCTGCTATGTCAGGAAAACAATGAACACTATATGTTCTTAATGATAAAAGTTGAGCTTTCAAGGGACAATTCAAATTTTGGAACACTCCAAACCATTACTGCGAGGTTGAGAGTCAATATACTTAAAGACTCTTTTGAAAAGATCCTTATCAGTTATACCAATATTTTCCAAAGGATCAATGCCTGGTATTTCTAAGTCATGTATAGAGAAATGTTCCACTCAGAATGCAAGATACAGCAATATTTTCACGTAACAAAGTATGAGAAGTTCACTGGTGGGGTTTCAGATTCATCACTGCAATAAGTTTTAAGAAACTGCCACTTGTGAAATTCTGGTGTGGTATCCAAAAAAAATCGACAATTATCTGAAAAGGATATCCAAGTATCTCTCCCTTATCCAGTGCCATCTGTCTGAATGAGGAGGGGTTATTTTCATAAACTTTAACCAAAACATTGCAATAGACGGAATGAGAAGATTTGAGAATCCAGCTGTCTTCTTTTAAGCCAGATATTAAAGGGATTTAAGAAGTAAAATAATGTCTCTCTTTTCATTATTTTTTTAAATTGGACAAAATAAAGTCCTTTTAATAAAATTTAAAAAATATGTTACATGGTTAATGTAATTTTTAAATAAATTAATAAATATTTTAAAATTCTCTCAGTCTTTATGTTTTAAATAAAAAATATCAATAGATAAGACACACCTAAGCAAAAGCTCTTCAGGGTCCTGAGACCAACAAACTTGACAACTGCAACCTAGAAGCATATACAGTATTTCCTTCCATTTAAACCTCAAGTTCCACATGAGACCACCCACCTAAATTCCTCTTCCCTCTTTGAGTTTTCTGACAATTCTCAGTTCATTTGTAGAACAGAGAGAACTGGTGTATCTTTATGTCCTTAGTTCAATTAACGATCAAGATCGAATTTACCAGCTTCCTCCATTCCCCTTGCTTCTCTCTCTTGCTTATTTCTGAGGCATGAGAACACACATGCCAGTGTTGGCTCTTCTACCATCTCATTCAGGAAACATGTACTGAGCATCTAGTGTACATCAGGTAACATACTAGGCTCTCAGAGATTATTATCAAGGAGATAATAAAGATCAATGAGACAAAGCCTCTCACCTTCAGAAGTTCAACCCAGTCCCTAAGTTGCACGTTCCTATAAAACACTTATTAAAAGAAAAATGCTTATTGATGTACTACATCTCTATTAATTTTGTTGAACTTATAAGTGGTACAAAATGTACAATAGCTATTCTAACATAATCAAGACTCTTCTGAGAATACAAAGATACAAAATAAAAAGGTAACAAGCCTTGTGTCTGCAATCCAAAAGCCATCCTTCAAAGATACTCATTCGTGCCAAAGTTTTAGGTATGAGAGGTAGGGATAGTGAAGGTATTCAACCAGGCAGATCTCTGGAGTGAGCAGTATTAGAGCCACAGTTTTCAGCGACCCCCTCCACAAGGGTCAGAGCTCCAAAAAGAATGCAGATTAAATCATTTCTCTTTTACCCACGGACCCTTTGCTTGCCCATGGAATGTGATCAGCCATGACTCTAGCCAGAAACCTGAGTAAGCAACCAAGACTCCTAACAGTGTGCATGAATAAATTGTGAAATAATGCATTGGAGCAAAGATTGCATATGGAAACAAACAATTGAAAAATCACCTCTGATAACCAGAGGTAACCTACAACTGCTTCTTGCAGAATCATGGTAAATTAATGTTTGAGCAGAAGGAAAAAAAAAAGAACTTTATTGTATGTACTTGAAAGATGCAACCAATAATAATATGAAATTCTAGCTCCCAACTACTGCTTTCAATATTCTTTGGAGAAACACATTTGCTTTTAATTTTAGGAGTGGTTGGAGCTTGGGAACTCCAACTTGGTTTACAATTTCAGCACTTTAGTTCACAGAAGAAACCCTGACAAACAATTTTTTTCACAAAAAAAATCATTATGATGAATCCTCTCCAGATTTTTAAATAAATAGAGTACAGTAAATATGAAGAACTTCTCATACTGGTATTATTTGAGGTTAAAAAAGTAAGACCCATAATCCCCTATTACTTACAGAATGATTTACAATTATTATTTTTAATCTTCATGCCTATTGTTGTCTCTGCAATTTAAATCTTAAATTTAAAAATTTAAGCTAAGCCAATCTTTGCATATCTAATGGGCAATTAATAAGACTAAATAAATCTCCCCATGATAACAATGGACATTTACTCTCATTCTCCATATAATTCTAATAAATGTAATACATTGAATCAAACAACCAATAACATAATTTGTTTTACAGTTTAATAAATTTAGCGAAAGTCTAGAATGATAAATTGCCTATCGTTAATATTTCAGTTTTTAAACTCATTGAATCTCTTCATCTAAGAAATAATTCCAGAGAAGGAAGGTAGAGCGAGGGTATGGGTTTAGGGGAGGAATAAGCCCAAACTGAAATCAAATTACATGTAAATCATGGCCCTGCGTTAATCCACATAGTTCAACATGTAAGACTTAGGTTAAGGTCTTTAAAAAACTAATTAGGTAAAAGAGGACATGTGGGTTAGAAGTTTCTTCAGGGCTATGTGAATATGATAATACTGAACTCCACTTAGAATTACATCTCTAAGAATTATCAAGAATTATATCTATAATTATATCTCTAATATCCTCTAGGCCATGAATATACTAGTTCATCCATAGAACAGATATAGATAGCTATTATGAAAGAACTATTACAGGGGAGTCAAAAAGATAATAATAATAAATGAATGTTTTAAATGAAGAAAACCCCTCACCTCTCTAAGAAAGAAAAGAAAGCAAGAAAAGAAACACATGAGCCTCAATTTCACTAGCATGTTGTGTCTGGGTTACTACCAAGTATCACAAACCACATTTGATATTTTGTGTTTTTGGCTGACTGGCACCAGAATGTCTTTGAAGGGAGTGGAGAGGGAGAGCTTCAGGAACAGCAGGCAAGAGCTTTTCAGAGTCTGGCTATATCTTTTCTAGTTGATCATCATTACAACATTGGAAGTACTTCAATTACAAAACAAATCAATGATACACGGAGGCAGTAATAGCCAAAAATATACCCCAGGAAAAGCCAGGCTTGGAATTCTTTTGGCTTAGGCTAGGAAAAGCTAGTTTCTTACCCATCAGCAGACAGAACAACTTGTACCAATGCCATGGCACTGAACAACACAGTTTTGTCTCAAGAAACAGCTTCTAATCTCTGATCATTCACAGCACATTATATACTTTAGTTCAAGAGGGAAGAGAAAGGATTACCCTAAGTCAGAAGACGGTGCCTAAAATGTGAAGGCAGATGAAATCAGGAATCTCCCCAAACTTGGCTCGGCACATTGAAATTAGTCACTGTCTATAAAGAAACTGCCAAGACTGCTGAGGATGTGAAAGTTAATACCGTCCTGATGTAAACTATCCCCCATCCTCCATTGCCACTCCCCCTAGATAGCTATGCCAGAACGCTGATTTCTACCAAAATGTTTCATTTTGGAACAGGGATTTCTTAAGTCTGAAATTGCTCAGCCTCTATGACTTCCTTACCAGGCTGTCTTTAGTGCAGTGATTTAACTTAGATAAATGGATTTTTTGTTTGCACTTTTGAAATAGCTGGAGAGTTCTCCTTAGTCTTACTCATATGATTGCATGAGATGAAATATAAGGTAAAAACTCTTCACTGGTTCTGACCAGGATGAAAGCTAAATTTTAGGTAATTCTTATTAGGCTCTGTGATAGAACATTTCTGTATGCTCTTGTCAGTACAATTAACAATAAAAAATAAAGGTAAATCATTATGTAAAGGAAATATAGAGCAATCTTTCTAAAAAACACAGCAACGAATAATTCATAAGTGACTGCAAAATCATTACCTCTGCTCTCTGTGTTCTGGGAAAAGCAGTTGATTTTTCTATGGCATAAACATCCACCAGGTAAAGACATGCTCCTTGCTCCCGGTCCAGAATGGCTGCAGTCTGAATCACGCCCGTTTGTCGTCCAATAGTAAAGAGACGCCCAACAGTTTTTTCTTCACAACGGACTGAAACAATGTAGTACTCCACCGGGGCTTCTGATCCTCTGGGGCTAGCTGCTTCTATTGATATTACGTTGGTGCCAATGGGTTCACCTTCCTTCAAAATAGTTATATATTTTGGTTGCGTAAAAACAGGTCCATCAAGGCCTTGAAGAATGACGGTCAATTCAGTGGTTGATTTCCTCCTCTCAGGGCCAAGGTCTGTTGCTGACACTATGAGATTATAGATTAGCTGAGAAGGCACCAGCGCCGAAGCCACTCTCAGGTCTCCACTGTAACGATCCACGATGAAGGTGTCTGTGTCCCCATTGATGATCTCATACTCCACCTCTCCGTTGGCCCCTTCATCTGGGTCAGCCGCCATAATTGTCGTCAGAACAGAACCAATCACAGCTGAAGGGTCTGCAGCAAGGGCGTTTTGTGATATAAACATGGGAACATTGTCATTGAGGTCTGTAACCAAAATGGTCACGTTTTTCAAAGCATACCTTCTGGTTTCTATAGGCACTGCTTGATCATTGGCTTTTACAGTTAACTCAAAGAGATTAGCAAATTCCCGATCTATTTCAGCATTAGTATATATAGTGCCCTTGACTTCATCTATGCCAAAGTGGTTGCCCCTTGGCATCTGCTGAATGATCGTATAGGAGAGTTGCCCATTAATGTCCGCATCAGGGTCATGTGCAGTCACTGAAATGACAGATGTTCCAATGGGAATGTTCTCAACAATAGACTTGAAAATATCCCCAGGAGGAAAGCTAGGAGGATTGTCATTGAAGTCTCTCACGTGTATAACCACTGACATCGTAGATGAACGAGGAGGCCTCCCTTGGTCTTTTGCTGTTATATTTAATTTGTACAAAGACTGTGTTTCAAAGTCCAATTTTTTGGCAAGAAAAATACTCCCAGTGTTGGGGCTAATGCTAAAAGTCCCATGGTTGTTAGTCCCAGTAATACTGTAATGTAAATCAGCATTGTCACCTGAATCTGAATCAGTGGCAGTAACAGAGGACACGAGTTCACCAATTCTCATATTTTCCAAAACGTCAACAAATAGAGTTGATTTAGGGAAGGAAGGGGTATTGTCATTTTCATCTAAAATATCAATATTTAAGGTACAAGTTGAATTGAGGGAGACTGCCCCTGAATCCACCGCTTGAATTACAAGGGAATAGGTAGCTGTTGCTTCGTAGTCTAAGGTGCCAATCAGTGTCACCTGACCAGAGGTACTATCTATAGCGAACTGTCTCTCTTCATTTCCTTTTATTACAGAATAATGAATAAGTCCATTACTACCTTCATCAACATCTGAGGCCGAAACTCTTAAAACCTGGGTCAGGTTGGCTGCTGACTCTGATATTGTAGCTTGGTAAAAGTCTTTTAAAAACTTGGGAGCATTATCGTTTATATCCTTCATGTACACGTGTACGGTGGCCTGATCCTTGAGGGGCTGAGGGAGCCCCTGATCTGTTGCAATGACTGTAAAGCTAAACACTGCAGTCCCCCTCCGCCTCATAAGAGACTCCCTGTCAAACTGATGAGTATTTGTAATTTCCCCACTAACTGCATGCAACTCAAAATCTGGCTGCACCGTTTCAAAAGAATACCTTACTTCTCCATTTGGCCCAAAGTCTTTATCTATAGCACTTACTTTGCCCACAAATGACCCTGCTCTCTGTTCTTCTTCAAAGTAAAATGTGTAATTGGTACTGTTAAAAAGAGGTCTGTTATCATTTACATCTTCTAAAATTATAGTAACATTCACAGTAGCACTAAGGGGTTCCACTGCTCTGTCAGAAGCAACCACCAGTAAAACATATCTGTCTTGAAGCTCACGGTCCAGTTCACTTTTTATATACAATTGACCATCTGGGAATATGCCAAAAGCATCCCCTGTATTTCCTTCAGCAATGCTGTATGCAATTTCCCCATTTGCTCCTGAATCTTTATCAAAAGCTTGCACTTTAAAGAATCGAGAATTCACAGGTTCTGACTCAGAAAGGGTGACCTCATATGAAAGCTGGTCAAACACTGGTGGGTTGTCATTCACATCATGGACATAAACTGTTAAGATGAAACTAGAGGAGAGCTGGGGAACACCCAGATCAGATGCCAAGATCTCTATCTGGTAGGAACCAGCATGGACATCCAGGGGACCTAGCAGACTAATGTTACCATTCTTTTCATTGATAGCAAAGAGGTTCTTGGGGTTTTGCTTCAGGCTATAGAGTACCATGCCATTGACACCTTCATCAGGGTCCATAGCTTTGGCTTGGAAAATGCTGTGACCTGCCTGCCAATTCTCCACCACATTCACACTCTCTACTGCCTGAAGGAAATGGGGAGAGTTGTCATTTAAATCCTTAACTGTTATGTTAACCACAGTGTCTCCAGTTATGGTGCCCCCACTGGCTACTACTTTCAGCTGATAGAAGGATTGCTCTTCTCTGTCAATCACACTTGCTGTGGTAAGCTGCCCAGTGACCTGGTTGATAGCAAACATACCTCTCTGATCCCCAGTAGTAATGAGATAAGTGATGTTGGAATTGAGATCCATGGTGGATGCAGACACACTACCCACATGATATCCCAGAGCCACATTCTCAAAGACCACGAAGCTATAGGCAGCCTGACTGAATACAGGTGGGTTGTCTTGAGTGTCCAATACAGTGATGGTGACTATTGCCTGGTTGGGAGACTGTAAATTGCCACCATCAGTAGCCACTATTTGCAACTGGTAAGCAGTTTTTTCTTCTCTGTCTAGGGCCATTCTTGTAGAAATAACCCCACTCTGAGCATTGACCTGAAACCGAGACCTGTCCCCAGCTGACATACTATATTTGACAGTCCCATTGAGACCCAAATCTGGGTCAGTGGCAGACACTGTGGTGATGTAGCTACCTCCAGGCTCATTCTCCTGAATATGAGCAAAGTACTGGACAGGGTAGAACACAGGGCTGTTGTCATTAATATCCAGAAGACTCACATTTATACGAGCCATTGATGCCTGGGGAGGGGAGCCCAGATCCGTGGCCAGAACCAATAGGGAGTAGAAAGCTTGCTCCTCTCTGTCCAAGGAGGAGATAGTACTCAACCTCCCAGACACAGGATCCAGTCGGAAGGACCTCTGGTCAGTCTCAGCCTCTTGTAGGGAGAAACGCACCGTCCCATTGTCACCCAAGTCCCCATCAGTTGCCCCAAGCACCAGGAGTTCTGTCCCTGTAGGAGCATTCTCAACCACAGACACCTCATATCCTTCTGGCTGGCTAAACACTGGCTTTTCATCATTCACATCCAGTAGAGTTACTACCAGCTGGGCATAGGAAACTTTGGGATGAACTCCCTGGTCCCGAGCACTGATATTCAGTACAATCTGAGAAGCAAGTTCACGGTCCAAGCCCCCAGCAAGCCCAGTGGTCACCAGGCCGCTATGTTCACTGATGTGGAACCAACCTAGTCCATTGCCAGAGACGATGCTGTAACGCAGATTAGCATTGAGACCAGAGTCACCGTCAGTCGCAGATACTCCACTCACATAGCTTCCTGGGGGCGCCTCCTCGCTCAGGTTCACTCGGTACACTTGCTGTGCAAAGACGGGAGGGTGGTCATTGATGTCATTGACGAAAATCACCAAGCTTGCCACAGAAGAGCGCGCCTGGACCGCTGCGCCAGGGGGCGCCCCGTAGTTATCAGAGACAGAAACTGTTAGGTTGTAAGAAGGGATGCGCTCCCGGTCCAAGGCGCTGGCTACTTTGATGAGGCTCAGGTTCGGCACTTTGCTGCTCTGCACCTCAAAGTGGCGCTGCTCATTGCCCCCAAGAATCTGCACAGAGATGTTCCCGTTGGCCGCGGGGGAGTCTGCGTCCGTCACGGTGAGCAGAGCCACCACAGTGCCCACTTGAGCGTTCTCATCTACGGAGGCATAGCGTGAGGTGGCAGGGAAGTAGCGGAATTTTACCACAGGGTCATTGTCGTTGACGTCCAGCAGCTGAATCAGCGCCTCGGCGCGCCCAGTGAGGGAAGGCACGCCTCGGTCCATAGCCTGCACGGTAAGCGAGTACTGGCGCCGGGCCTCGAAGTCCAGGGGCTCCCGCACCGTGATAAGCCCCGTTTCGGGGTCCATTTGGAACGGAGTCCCCTCGTCCTGCAGCCGATAGCGGATATCCGCGTTGGTGCCCTCGTCCGCGTCCGCCGCCGCCACCTGGAGGACGCTGGAGCCCACCGCCGCGTCCTCAGGCACCCCCGCCTGGTAGTGGGAACTGCCAAAAACCGGGGGATTGTCATTAATGTCCTGCACAGTCACATTTACCTGAAGGTAGCCCCGCCGCTTCGGCTCGCCCTTGTCCTCCACTTCCACCAGTAGCTGGTACTGTGGTGTGACCTCGCGGTCAAGCCCACCCTTAGACACCAGATGCAAGAACGCGCCCTCGCCACTCGGGTTCAGGGTGATGTCCAGGCGGAAGCGGCCCGCCTCGTTGCCCTGGATGATGCGATAGGAGCGGTGGTCCACACCATTGGAGCCGATATCCGAGTCGGTGGCCGTATCCAAGATGACTTGCCGCCCGCTGCTACTGTCCTCCTTGAACGTAACCACAATCGAAGGGTCCGGGAAGACGGGGGCGTTGTCGTTGAGGTCCTGCACCAACACTCGCACTTCGGTGGGGTAGGTGGGCGAGCTGGAAAGAACCACCAGGTTGATCACGTCGCTGGGTAGGCTCTCGCGGTCGATGGTGGCAGTGGTGTACAGGGCTCCGGTGCTACTGTTTATGGCAAACAGGGCGTGGCTTTCGCTGAGCCGATAGGTGAAGCCTGGGCGCGTCTGGATGGTACCCACCAGCGTGCCGGGAGGTTGCTCCTCCAGCACCTGAAACACCTGGCGCTGCTCAGCCCCGCTGACACGGGCTGGCCCCGGGAGTAGTGACCACAGCCAAAAGATGCGAAGGAGCTGAAATAATGATAAAGGGGGCAGCGGGAGCCACGGGCGGCCAGGAGCCCTGTGTGCTGCCAAGTCCATGGTCCTGGCTCCCTGGAACGGCGTGATAAAGAGAAGGAAGAAGTGAGGCAAAAAGTGTGATGATGACAGGGATTAAGCAGCCCCAGCAAACATGCAGCAGATGGCTCTGTCTGAGAGCTCTGCTATTTCAAAGAACCTCCAGCCCAGCAGAAGCAAGTCGCATCAGCAAAAGGCTCCAGGTAGCCATTTGGACGCTTACTGGGAGGGAGATGCCTTGAGGAAAAGCAGCAGGGCATTCCTCTGGCCACTCCTGTCTCCTGTGCTTTGATGAGCTCCCAGAAAAGTTTCTCAAACCTCCTACATTTTCCCCCTTCACTCTGTTTTTGAATCCAGAGAGTCTGAGCTTTTTCGCCCGGGTGGATGTGAGTCGGGAGAGATTGCCTGTAGTTAAGGTATATGAGGAATCATTGCAAACAACTGTCTTCAGAAACTTTAGAACTTACCCACGGCGAAGAAACTGAAGAGGGAAGGACAAACGTCCGTAGCGATGTGTGGAAAAAACGACTGCGCACGGGGAAGGGGGCGACGGGGAACCGAGAGATTGTCGAATTCCTTTCCCCAAAGCCGAAGAAAAGGGACTTCCTCGAGTCCCCACTCCTCAAGAACAAGGCTGCAACGCCCCTCCAGCAAGGCTGCAGAAGTGGCCGCTGAGGCCCAGGCGGCGGCGTCTGAGCGCGGGCAGCGAGCAAACTGCGTTCCAAGCGCTCGCGTTGGCGCTACGGCTCCGGTACCCGGGAGCGCTCAGCTCCGTCCCTTCTCTTCCAGCAGCCGCCGCCGCCGCCCTTGCTGCGGCTTCGAACCCGTAGTCGGGCTCAGGCAAAATCCAGAGCTTCTAGGCATTTTAGAATTTATTTATTTATTATTTTTACCTCTGCTGGGACGCCTGTCGACCCATTATTTGTACATCCAAATCGAGAGCCGGTCCCCCTTTCTTCTCGGCCTCGCCGGGGTCGGGCAGGAGCAGCGCTCCCCTCCCCTCACCATGCCAGGAGGCTCCTTCTCCCGCTCCCCAGTCAGAGAAGCCCACTCTAGTGCGCCTCGCCCCTGACCTCGTGCCCTTTGCTTTTATTGTCCCGTGTCAGTTTCACTTTGTAATCCACAAGGCTTTTTGTTTGGGGCGGGGTGGGGGTGGTTGGTCCCTCTTTCTCCTTCACTGTTGGTGGTGGAGGCGGGCAAGTCGACGCTGGGCTGTGGCGGCGCCTTCAGCAGCTCCGGACCGCGGCTGTCAGCGCTCTCCCTCTCGCCTGCCTGGGCTGAAGGTAGTACCGCCGTGGAGCTGGAGCTCAGCGAGCCCCTCTCAACCTCCGGCTGGTCCCTCACACTCTCCCCGCCCCTTCCCCGCCGCACGCGCGCGCGCGCGCGCACCCACACACACACACACACACAGAGCGCGTCGCCGAAACACAAACAGAGGGGGAGGGAAGACCGCAAGCTGGAGCAGGACTCAGAAACTTTGCTCGCCACTCATTGATCCCCGCACTTTAGTTCGTCCGGACTCCCCCTAGCTCCCGGTGCTGTCACCTACTGCTCCTCCCTTACCCCAGCCCCATTGGGCCGGAGCTGAAGCAGCCCCGCCTGGCACTCCTACCGCGAGCGCTCTCCGGCTTTTTCGGCTTCGGACTGGCTTCTCGGGATGCTAATCATTCCAGCCTCCCGGAGGACTGTAGGCGGTCGGGTGTGGGAGCCCGGCTAGTAGGAGGCGCTGAGAAGGGGGGTGCTTTTTTCTTTTTCTTTTTTTTTCTTTTTGGTCAAATCTTGGCCGGCGTCTGAGCAATAACAGCAAAAAGCCTCCGCAGGATAGATGGGGGTGGGGTCAGGTTTGCAGATAAATAACTTTAGTGGCGGGGTCTGGGGGAAGACCGTTAGGTTGTTATGCTAGTAATAACTCAGAGGTAAGGGGGTCGAGAGAAATAAAGGAAAGGCGGGGGGTGAGGGTCTGTTAGAGCGGGAGGAAGGATTAAGCAAAGCCTGTCTGGGAATGCACGGTGCAGATTTGCTTTAACCGTTTCCTGCCCCTTCTCTTTCGATCGGAGGGGAAGGAGCTGCGGTACAACATTACGCGACAGAATCCGAGTCAAATTTCCCCATTCTTCCTCCAACTACAGAGTGAGCTAAGTGCGGTGCAGGGCGAACTAAACCCTAAACCTGCACCCACTTGCCCCTCCCCCCCTTCCAGGTTTCTCGGGGCACCAAGGCCTCGGTACTGACCGAGCTTTGGATTTCCTATAGGAAAAGCCAGGGGAACTCTTGTTTGTTTTGTTTCCCTTCCCAAATGGATCCCAGGTGCCAGTAGCCAAACCTTAGAGTTTCAACAATAACAATGGGAGCCCTTTGGAAAGATGGAGAACTTTTCCTATTGCGAAGTTTGGAATTTAGATCTCTGTTGGAGTATTTCCTCCTAGACATTTTATAGCCAAAGGAATCCTGATGAAGTTTCATTCCTTTTTGTTTTGGTTTGGTTTTCGCCTGGGGGAAATGATGGATATGAGAAAAATAGAAATAAACAGAATGAAATTTAAAATTTTAAAAATATCTACGTGCCACGCAAGGCACTCGGATCAACTCCCCTGTTATTTACTGTAGCTAATTTTTGTGGTATCATGTATAACTTCAAAGAAAAAAAAATGACCAGGAATCAGGTCAGTATTCTTTCTTTAAGAGAAAATGTTTAGAAAATAAGAATTTAAGCTAAGTAATGCAAATATAAGGCATATGTCATACATTTCAGCCACAGTGACCCCTCCAAATTTAAAACTTTTCTGATCTCGGAGATGATTCAGCCATGGATAAATACTGCCCTCTGCTGTTCTCTGTGAATCTTACATCTTTCGTCGTCTGGTTTCTTGCTTAAAATTAAACGCAGAGACTACAGGATCTCGTTACAAGGCTAATTCCTCTTCTTGCCTACGGATAGTAGCAAAGAAAAAAGATCTTTAGGAATCTCCTAGTGCCTTTCTTTAAAAAAAAAAAAAGCAATAGGTTAGACAGCAAATTTAAGCCCTCCGACGCAGACAGCCTGTAACCCAAAACTGATACATTGAAATCTGAACACTAAAAATCACCAATTCCTTTGTTTAAGTCAGAACATTCACTTCTGCAGTTTCCTCTACTGGACAAAGCCATACATTACAGTATATATAATGAGTGAATTGGAAACAGACAAGAAAGTTGAATTTCACTATTTTTGTATTTTCAGGACTTCAAAACTTGTGAAAGCATTGGAAGCTATTCTTTTCAAAGAGAGACGTTTTTAAGCCTTTTCTCAAAACTCATATATCTGCCAATAAGTTACAGTCTTAATATCATTATTTTGGTGTAATTCAGCCCACGAAGATTTGTAGATTCCCTAAGGTAGAACCAGAAATGTTTACAAACCATGTCTCTAATGTGTGATTTTAAGCGAATATTAGAATTTTCCTGCTTGTTTGTTGTTGTTTACTAATGCACCACAATTCAGTTATTCAGGTAGGGAAGAGTAGAAAGAAAACATTTAGATATGTATAGGAGGTCAAGTACCTGTTTTTTGTTTTCTTGTTTCTTTGTTGAGCCTGTGGGATAATCTTCATACTTAATCTCAATAGTATTAAATTTGCATCATTGTAGTGGGTTTAATTTGGGGGAAATAGGTGAAAATCATTCATTTTGTGGAATGAGAAGGATAATAACAAGATATGATAAGGTTAAGGAATACAGAAAATGTATATATACTCAGTATGTAAAATAACTTTTTGAACAATTAAGAAAGAAGACTATCAAAAGTGATTTAGACAAAGGCATGGCTATTTAAATAAATGGAAGCCTTCCATGATAACTACATTAAGGTAACATTTATTTATAGATAAAACCTACACATAAAATTACAATCTGTGTACACATAGATACATAATTTAAGGTATGATATAGAGAATGATTTAAGTAAAAGACAAGGACTGAAGTTTTTATTATATTTAATTTTTCTCATTTGGATTTCAGACATTGTGGTAATGTAATTCATGATAAGAAGGATGTCCCCAACAAAAGAAAATGAAAGAAAATAGATATACAGATATTGTATGTGTGAAACAACAAAGTTTATTTTTGATTTTCTACCAAAAACTTAATTATTTTAAGAATAGGATTACTTAGTGAAAGCTATCTATAAACATGAAATTATATGCTTCTAGGAGAGAAGATATTCATCCATTTTAATAGACTGTAGGGGAAAAGTGTATTTTTTTATGATCAGGTATGAAAGAAACTAGAGAATACAGCTCATTTGAACTTTAGAGCATAGATTAAAACAAACAGCTTCTGTAACAATGTTACTCTTATCTGCACGCGTTTGCCATCTTTACTTCATTAAATGTCTGAACTAGCTTTTTCCCCCATGTTTTAGATCTTAAGTGAAGAAGCTTAGGTTAATCACACTCTACAATTCACAGAACATTAGCAACATCGTCCCAGAAAAGAATTCTCCTTCCTGCTTCCTCCTTTGCTGCCCTCTTCATCATTCCTCTCTTCTCCCCTTCCTCCCGTCTTCCTTCCCTCTTCCTTCTCTCCCTCTTGTTCTCTTCCTCTTCCTGCTCCTCTCTTCCTCATCCTCCTCTCCTCTTCTCCCCTCCCTGCCAATTCCTGTCCTTCTCTTCCCTTCCCTCCACCTCCTCCTCTCCCGTGCTCTCCCATCCTTCCCCTCCATGTCCCTCACTTCACTCGTTCTGTACTTTGCTCACCTCATGTTATTCGACCTTACTCTTCTCTCCTGTCCTTACCATTCTTCATGCGCAGTGCAGGACCCCCAGCCATAAATATTCTAATGAGTGAAATGTGTACGTTTTGGTTCCACGTTTTTACAAACTATGTATTATTTAGTTGTCCCGTATTTTTAATTGAGATAAACAGTTTGGGGTTATACTGTCTATGAGTCTCATTTTGGTTTTTTATCTTTTTTCACCAAGCACTATTTTTAAGGTTTATACATGTTGTAATGTGTACATCTAAATTGTTGTTTCTGACTTTTGCCTTTTACTGTAAAGGGTGTATCCATTACTCTTTAACTTGTCCAGTTTGCCTCCAACTCCCTGATATCACAGATTAGTCTGCAATGAGCAAATGAAAATGACTATTTGGGGGATATGTAGTGGGGAATGGAAGAGGCTAGCATTCCATATCTGAAGTGAATCACTGATTGCTGAAAAAGGAAGAACTATGTTTGTAGGACACAGTGTTTCTGAGCCAGAAGAGAACCGATCCTGGATAGGGGGAAGCATGGAGTTCACAGATGGCAAACTTTCAGAAGTTGGAGAGTTAGGTATTGGTTACCTGTTAGCTGTGGAATTGAAATGCTAGACTGTAGTTTTCCAGATTGGCTCATAGTAAATTGTTTCCTTGTGCGATTGAATATGTTTGAATACGAACTGGTCATTTCAATTGGCAAGTTATTTGTAATATTCCTTGAGGCTTAAGACTGGTGTATTCCTGAAAAGAGGGGCTGATTATGCTTCCAGTAGGTACTTGTAGGTTACTACTAGTCCGCAACAACTACTGTTTCCACTGAAGCTAAGACGCCAACAGTAAAAGAGCAACAATATTTTATGAATCACTAAGTGATGCTGCCAAGTAAACCATAAAAAAAGCTTTTTCATCACTTCAGATTTTTATTTAAAGGCTTTAACACTCATTTAGATTGTTTTTAAGTCATTCTTCTATATATATATATATAAAGGAAAGCATAAGCAAAATAAATTGAACGAGGCACTGTTAGATCTTTTTCACACTGAAAATCCAGTTCAAAGTAGTATAGCATTTATTGAAAAAGTGCTCCGTTTAGTCTCTTTGATCTTTTTCTAACATACGAACACTGCATGTAGGATGTTTATGTATAGACAATGATAATTAAATCACAGTTGCTGCCAGGCCTTTAGCAAATATAATACACATCCTAACTGCTAAATGTTAAAATGGGACAAAAAAAAAAAAAGGTTGAACCTTAGAATAATTAAATATGATGAATTTACAATTTGAGGGTTTTTTTTTCTTTCCTATACCCCCTCAGTAATGTGATTTTTGAGAGCTACCTTGTGGCTTCAGCTTCTTAGGGATGGATTCCCCCTTCTCCACACCTCAGTCTAATCACTGCCAAGGCAATTACATTTTCTGATTTTGGGAAAAGGTAGGGTGACTAGATATATCTACGTATGTGGATAACTAGTTATCTTAACCAAGGACTTAGGATTTGGGAGCTCCAGCATTAATATGAAAAGTTTCCTATTAAACTCCATACCCTCAGAGAAGTCTAGGCTTTTTCTCTTAGCTCTCACACTTTACCATACCTAAAACTCCAAGTTCTTATTTAGAAAGTTTGGCAAATATCCTCAGAGCAAAAGCTACTTCAGTGTTGAGTTTACCTCTCTAGGTTCTCATCCAGACCAGATATGGTAATTCCTAACTATCAGATCACATCAGCTCTTTGATCTTTTAAGAAAATCTTTAAAAATTTAGTAATCTTAGTGGTTTTTAATAGTAAATAATAGCCTGGCATATTACCAAAATAGGAAGTCTACCTCTATTATTTCTTCAAGTATTTTCTGTGTGTTTTTCTGCCTTCAGGAACTCTTATTTGGTACTTTTCCATAAGTCAGATCTCTTTAGCTTCTCTGACTGTCTTCTGGGAAAACTCCTAAATCTGATGTTCCAGCTCACTAATTCGCTCTTCGGGTATAGCCAATCTACCACTGCTTAATCTTTTGTTCTCTTTATATCAACTCATTTTTTTTTTCATATTGGCCAAATATTTCTACTTCATTCATTTTTAGATGAATTTTAATTCTTGTTTTGTATTGACAATATCTCTCTATCCATTAATCATCTCTCTGTGCTGAGGAGGGATCAAAGACCGGGACTCAGTCTAAGTTTAAAGAAGGGATTGGCAAAATTCATCTATAAAAGGGCAGATAGTACATACTTTAGGTTTTGAAACCCATTTCAACTTGCCCCTGCAATGTGATTTAGCTATAGATAATGCAGAAATTATTGGGGATGGCTGTGTTCCAATAAGACTTTATTTACAAAAACAGGAAGCAGGCCCAATATGGCCAGTGGGCTGTCATTTGCTGACCAGTGTTTTAGAGTGTAGGAGATAAGCTTTGTACTGAAAACTCTATCAGATGACCACTGTTAATCATTCTCATTTGTAATCTTTTTTTAACATATATGTATGCATAAAGTCAGTATTTTGAATACAATTCAAAATTTCTGTCTGTTTTACATCAACTGAATTTTTTTTCCTTTTACCTTTTGACCTTCTGTAATCTGAAATTTTAAACTGTGAGGTATAGTATGATTGAGAAGTGACAATCTCCCTAAATTGTAATCCACAGTCTTGGAAACTTTCAGAGAGTAAGATGGGATATTCAATGCGTAAGGGAAGTTGGTGAGAATGCACTTACTTCATGAGAACACCGATGTCTTGGCTGTTGCTGCCAATTTTGGTGGAGAAGCAGGCAATAATTGTCTCAAGGCAACATAGGGTAGAGACAAAAGCTATTTTTTTCTAGACATTTTTTCTATCTAGTCTTTATAAAATTTTTCTTGCCCTAATTATTTGATACTTAGCTTTCTCCTTTCATTATTCATATCTCCTTGTTATATTATACATGTATATAAATGTAATTATATAATATATGTGTTTACCATTTTTTTTTCTGGCCAGTGTTCAATTTTCAAAGATTATGGAACCACCCATGTATGTAAATAAATCTGAAACTACATGATGGAAACTAAAGTCATATTTTTTAACATCACACTTAGGGGAGAAACAAAATGAAGGGTTAGGTTTGAAATCCTTCATAATATAGTACATGTGAGTATGTGAGCAAACCCACTGGAATGGAAATTGCTTATACTAAATGTGAGAGTAGGTTTCTGAATATTGTGGCATTTGCCACAAACTAGTAATTACCTACCATAATTTGGAGAAACTGCTCAGTCCAACAACTGTTTGTGACAATCTACTCTTTTGTTGAAATATATAATATGTCAAGAGTTGATCACAGTTTAATCTTTATTGGGTGTAGGTATCCAATTTATCTCAAACTTAAAATATTAATTTGGGTAATAGTGACTTCGTTAACATTAAAATGAATCTGACGTTAAATTTTATGTTAGAATGTAGAGAATTAAGTACATGGATTCCTCTAATATATATAAAGTGTATGTATTTGTCATGTTGGAAAAGTGTTAAGTAAAATAGTGTGATAGTCAGTCTAGGTTTACTAGAATTTTAACATATGAAAACGTTTGAAAATCCAGAACAATTTGAACTGTAACTTCTATCATCAACAGATGGGTGGGAGTCCTACCAGAAGAGCTGATGCTAAGAAAACAAATAATCTTGACCCACAGCTAACATTTTGTCTTATTTTCTATTTTAATTTTCTTTGGAATGCTGAAATGTAAACTACTATAACACACCTTTATTTTGTTTTATTGCCTAATGAGCATTCCGTCGCCATTACAATGATTTTATATAAACATTGTTCTATTGGCTGAATAATATTTTGTCACATGAATAGGCCAAAAGTTATTAATCATTCCTTTAATGATGACCTTCATGATTTTTCTAGGTTATCTTGCTATTAAAATTCATGCTTTGATAACCATCACTCACTCCTCCAACAACACTTATTGTAAGGTAACTATGTGTCAGGTACTTCAAAAGCTGCAGAAGAGAGACAATGGTGCATAAGACAGACACAGCTTCTGCCATGTTTAGTCAAATTGCAGATGTTTTTAAAAGAATTTACATTTTTAATGACCCTTACTGCTTATTATTGCCAAGTTACTTTCCAGAAATGATGTACCAATTTACAATTGAAACCAAAATAGATCAGAGTTTTCCTCCCAACAAAACAAAGAAACAAATGCATTTGAATGCAGCATGTCTTAAATCGTGTCTATTTAAGGGGGATTACAAAGGTGTCTTCTTTTAACATGTATTTCTGTTCTATTTTTCATATATTAGCTATTTATTTCCTTTTAAAAAATGTTCATGTTTGCTGTCAGTTGAATCAGTTGGGGTCTCAGATACATACATGTGTATTTTTGGTTGTTGCTGCTATTGTTGTTAAATCCCTTTGTTTTCCTTTATAAACACCTACCTTTCTTTTTAATTTGCAGTTCTTTCCTTTATCTGGAGACTAAATAAGCATTCATAAAACTTTAATGCCCATTTCCTCTTTCTGCTCTTCCTTCTACTTCTTTATCCTAATTAGGTTGTATTGGTTGAAATAATGCTACTAGGGCAGGGACGATAAAGAATTTTCCTTTCTCTGACTCTAGCATGATGCCTGAGGTTCAGATTGTATTCAACAAATGTCTGCCCAATTTCATCCCACATCAGGAGCCTACAATTAAAAAATATATATAATTTTAAAAAGCAATAATAAATGGTTAGAATACTGCAGTCTAAAACATTGTTTTCTAAAATGCATTAAAGTGTGGTGCTCACAGATGATTCCAGGGGGCTCAGAAGAAGATATTGAAATAGTGAAAAAAATGAGAAATTAAAAAAAAAATTTCAAAATGAGGGGAGAGTACAGCTCAGTGGTAGAGTGCATGCTTAACATGAACAAGGTCCTAGATTCAATCTCCGGTACTGCTGTTAAAAAACAAATTAATATAAATACATAAATCTAAAAAAAAAATCAAATTACCTGTCCCCCTCAAAAAACAAACAAAAAAATAAAACTAACTAAATAAACATTTTAAAAAATCAAAACACTATAATGAGTTTTGTTGCTTGACATTCACCTTCCATTAAAATCTTCCAGCCTGTTCATTTCTAGAGGCTTTTTTCTGACACCCTCTCGTCCATGGTTTTTCATGCAATGGTCCTCTATTTAAATGCATGCCCTTGGAATTTGTTAGGCAAACACCAGCAGAGGCCATCTTCATTTGACTTTAGTGCTTTCTCTGCCAACCAGCACGGCCATGGACTGCATCCACACTGGTGGACCAGTGTCCCATCCACGCGAGTAGAGAAGCAACAGTTATATCATTTGCAGCTGCTACAAATTCCTAACCCCTGGACCACAGTTCCTTTGTAGGTTGGTGAAGAAGTCACAGTGCCCATGTGGGGCATTTCTCTTTTTATCACCATTCCCCAATCATTCTGAAAGCACCCAATTCCCTAAATGTTCTTCTTGATACTTCAGGACTATCTAATAGTTCCTGCAACTGGATGTTGACTGACAGAATCGCAGGTTATAAAAACTATTCCATTTTCATTTCTCTTTCAAGTAAAGGAGAATTTCTATGGTTGGTATCAGAATGTTTATGTTCTATTTAATACTGCATGTCTTAGTTTTGAATAGAGAGTGGTCTAAGTGAATAGTCATATATGGCAAGCATAATTCACGGAAAGTTGATTAATATGATACTGTTTGAACATAATACAGATTTTCTTTAACAAAGAAGATTAAAAGAAAAAATTGTTGCTGGTGGATCCAACTGATGGTCCAGGTTCTTGTCTCATCCCAGAAAGAATTCAGAGACAAGACGTAGAGGTTAAAAAAAGGAAAGTGAGGATTTATTAAAGGATGGATAGTACACTCTCAAGGGGAGAGCGGGCAGGCTCAGGTGAGCGGCTGCCCTGTGTTTCTTTGACAAGTTAGTTGCATAGGGTGTAAAAATGAATGGGCGGAATATTCATTGAGGAGGGAAGGCCTTGGGGTCATATTTCCTGATTATCATCCCAACTCCACCTTCCCAAAGGGAGGAGGGGTTTTTGTCTTTATTTAGTCTGGATTAAAAGTGTCATGGCGTCGGTGCATGATGGGTACTTCTGATCTGCAAGGCTAATTTTATTGAAATGAGAGCATAATGAGCAAAATGTTACACTTGGACACTGGAAATTTCTGCCTTTTCTGACCTTTCTTTGTTGGTCTCCAGGCCAAAAGGTGTGGCCCCTTATTGGCCCAAAGATTCCTGCTTTTCTTTCTCTGCCCAGGGACCCCTGGTGCTTACATGAAGTAAGTTTTCCTGCATTTGGCCTTTGCCCCTCCTTTCTGCCCAATTCCTGCCATTTGATCTGTGTCCCCCTTTCTCTGCTTGTATCTAGCTCTCTGCCTGCTCTAACAAAATGAGTCAGAAGTTGTGAACACAATATAATTGTAGTAAAGAAAAAACTCAAAACTTGGCATATACTAGAAGACAAAGGAAAAATAACAGAGGATCTCAGAAGTGCTTAACAATTTTGATATTTTATGGTACTCAAAGCCCTTATTAAAAGAAAGAGTGCATTATCTGTACTATTTAGTTGGACTATTTCAGATGTCTCTAGACTTTATAAACATATCACAACATCTTAATTCTTTGTTTATTTGAATTGCTCCTTAGTCATGTCTCTATTTCATTCTTTTCTTAATCACTGAGTCTGTGATTAAAAATGGCAAACATGTGTTTTGAGAGAAACTAAGCTGTGATTTCAGTTGTGGCTAGTAATTTCAGAGCAGCAGAACATAATAACGCCTTCTTTTCCACCCGTCTCATGAACTCATAACAAGTTTCAGGAAAACAGTAAACACAAAATAAACAAGCAAAGCATAGAAAAATGAACTACTTTACAGTTCAAATCCTTTGTTTGGTTATTCCAAGGAGAGATGCCTGAAGAAACAAACAAAAGTGATGGTTTAATATTTACAAAACGTTGTTAAGCCAAAATAACACAGGTAATCACAGATAGAATATTATTGTGGTTGACTCTTAATTTTTGCTCTTAAAGGAAGATCAGCTTTAGAATCTGACACTCATCGGATCTGATCCTACTGACTCTGCTTCCTCCTCTCCACAGGGTCAAGTGAGTTATTTCAGTGTTCAACGATTGACTTCTCCATCTGTGAAGTGAGAGAAATCAGCTCATATGGGAACTGTAAGTTGATTATCATCTGCCAGAGTAGCAGACATATCTCAATTTAATTAGAAAAAGTTCTAGATAAAAGTTAAATACTATTAATCATAGCTATACTGGGAAAAAGTTGAAAATATGGTTTCAGTTTTCATGGATGGCAAACCATTTTATTTATTTAAAAACAGCTTTGCATAGTTATATACATAGAATTTCAACAATTATGTTAAATTTCAAAAAACCTTGAAGTAAAAAATAAAAATAATAAAAAATCAATATATTGACATATTTATGGGTAAAGTCAAATATTGTAATATGATCGTATGAAAGAAAATACTAATAGTGTATTTATTTTAAAGTGAATTTGAATAAACTCAATGGAGTAGATTCAGACAGAATAACATGTTAAAAAATTTAGTTCAAAGAAAATAATCAACTGTATAAAGTTGAAACAGAGCCTAGTTAAGTAGTCATAGTAACACAGACAAATATTTCAGAAAATCTAAGTTGTATTGGCTCCAAATTAAAAAAAAATACATTTGAAAAAATTCTAATATCATGTTAATACTTTCAGTAAAACCAAATATGTCACTGAATATTACTGTATTGCAGTCAAAATACTACTCCATTGTCCTATTGCTAGTTTTTTGGGAGAATCTATGTAACAAATTTAAACAATATTTTATGAAAATATTTAGGTGCTTTTGATTCAGGAGATTGTAGAAGTTTACATCAATCATGTTAAGGCAATAGTCCAAACCCTCTGATCCCCAGTAGGTCTGCGACTTATTTTTCTTTTTTAGAGGATTTTATTTAAGAATCACTAAGATCTGAGATAAGCATCTTTGCTTTGATAACTTGCGTTTCAGCTTTGCCTGTTGAAGGATGTGTTATGATTATTGCCTCTTTGTAGATGACTGCCTGCACATGGTAAATCTGTCTGTTTTTATCCCTTTTGATGATTATGTTTATCATATAATTACACAACTCAAGACATTAAGTTGATGATATTAAGAAGGTTGAATAAGATGATGTAAATGCCTTACTGAATCACAGCCAATTGTTTATTCCTTTAATAATTTTGCCAAAGTTTGTGATAATTTTGCTTGTTTTCAGCATTCTGCATTATAGCAGTTTTGTGCTCGGTGAGTGATAATCCTTACAGTCTTTCAGATACTCTTAGAATTAAGTGCTTTGTCTTCTATCTGTCCTAGAGGTACATTATGATTTTTAGATTGATCAATCAATTGATTGATTTAACAAATGATGGTGGAGAGCTGTATCTTCCATGCTAGAAAAGAGAGTCAATGAGATAATGTTTGTTAAATGCTTGGTGCAAGGAAGGGTTGAAAAAATGTTAGCCATTCTTCCTATTCATGGAGCAAAATTCAACAGGAGTGCTCATTTACAGTAAATAAATAAAATCAATCACAGGAGTATCTTCAGCCTTTAAATTTAAAAGAATGTGATAAAATTCAATGTATTAGTTATCTCTTGCTGCTTAACAATAATACGAGAGACTTAGTGGCTTTTAAAAAGCACACATTTATTTCCTCACAGTTTAGCTGAGTCCTCTGTTTCAGGGTCTCTCAAAGCAGCAATCAAGGTGTTGGCCAACTGGTGGTCTCATCTGAGGCTCAGCTGGGGAGGAATCAGCTTCCTAACTCACAGTGTTATTGGTAGAATTCAGTCCCTTGCAGTTTGCCAGACTGAGGACCTGCATTTCCTGCCTGCTCTGAGCTAGAGGCCACCCTTTGCTCCTGGCCACGTGCTTTTCTGCACATGGCAGCTCACAATACTGCAGTTTGCATCCAGCACGAGAAAGAGAGACTCTCTTAGCAAGATACATTACAGTCTTTTGTAAGATATACACATAATCCAATACAGCATGTCACCGTTGCCATATTCTGTTCATTAGAAGCAATTCATTAAGTCCCACCTCCGCTGGAGGGGAGGGGACCAGACAAAGCATGAAAACCGGGGGGTGTGGATGTGTCTGCTGGCCACACTCCATAGAACAAAAACTATAAAGCTGTATTTCATTGCTTAAATTCATTAACGTTCGTCTTGATGCCCTTACATAATGAGACATTTTTGTTTTCTAATTAAAACATATGGGAAAAAACAAAACATATGAGGAACAAAAATTCTATTGTAGTTTTTAAGTACCAGCACTAGAAGGACATAATGCCTTGGGTTTGAAGAGAACTTTGGATTTCACGATACATTAATATTTGTGAATAGTATTATTTTAGACTAGAAAATGGAGGGCAGAACTGATAACAGATTTCAAGATCAAAACACAGAGTTTAGAATCCGAATGAAGCCTTAATTATAGCCTCTTGTTGTTTATTTGTTGATGAGTTCATTATGCCCCCTTCCCAACTTTGGCCGTTCTTTTAAATAACTTTCGTAGTGAAAAAGAATTTGTACTGGATGGAATGGTGGGTAGGGGAGTGGGCAGTGGCTGGCTTGCACTGTGGCCATAAGCTGTAGGGCTGGGACAGTTAAGTGCAGAGAGCACTGGACTGAAGTCACCAAGATGACATGCACCACAGGTCACCTGGAAGACCTATGCAAAGCATGGATGAAATTAGTGACACAGATCATTTCTTTTTTTTTTTGTTTGAAATACATGTTATGAACTATTTTCTGGAACATGTCTACAAGCAGTGTGTGCAAAAGATCTGGTGGTCAAGAGAATATTTTCACAGGGGACATACAAGACAGAACTCCATGCACAGCCTGGTAATACAGCTGCCTTCTTCTCTCCAAATTGCTTTGCTCATAACTAAGACTGGATCTCCTGCCCCAGCAATAAACAAATGGCACACATGCTTCTTACAGACCCTTCTCTCTGAAATATTCTCTTCTTGCAGTATTTAACTTGGTTGGGAAGCAGAAGTTCCTTGGTGTCCATGAGTAGCCATCTTATAGCTCTTCATGCATGTGGTTCAGAGTAACATTCATTTGGCAATGACTCCATCAGGGTGGCATATTTAAGTCCACAGAGATTATCATTAATAATTATCCAGACAGTGACTGTCCATGATCAGGTTGATATTTCTATCTTTCACCCACTAGCTGACCCCGACTCAGGTCAACCAGATATGCAGAGAGCATTTGCAAAATGCAGGTGGAACCATAAACATAGTTAAGTATTTATGCATCCATGGAGAGTTGAAACAGCAAGCCTCTTAAAACCAAAGGTGCAGTAGTGTGTAAAATGATATTCAGATTCATGAAAGAAAAATGCTTGACGGTATTAGAATGTACACCATGTGTTTGTCTGATAAACATAAACTAGAAGATCCTAAGCAATTAGTTTCTCTCCATGAAATCCTTCTGTATGTGATGAATTCATAGGGGAGATGATATCTCATAAAAAGAGGCCAGATGAACACCACAATAAAAGTCTTCAGGTTACAGAATTCCAATGTTTAAATTCCAATGTGAGAATATGAAAACAAATACATGTACATAGATATGTATGGCTGGGACATTATGCTGTACACTGGAAATTGACACATTATAACTGACTATACTTCAAGGGAAAAAAAGGAAAAAAAAAAAAACCTCCAATATATAAAGAGCTTGCCAATCATCCTTCCTGTGCCTGCAAGAAAAGGGAGAAGAAATTGAAAATTAGTGACTTTTCTTGGACTCATCAAAGACCTGAGATTATAAAGAAACTTGTTACCTTGAAGTCTGGAAAGATGGGCAAATCCAGAGTCACAGACGAGATCTGCTTACCTGGAGCAGAAGTTGCTGGAGTCATAAAATGGTAAGGACACTTAAATGGTCATTTTGATGAATTACTGGAGGCTGAGTGTAGACTAGCATGAGAGTGAAAAACCCATGGGGGCTGAAGTCTTAGACGACCCTCATCCATCAGAGGTTTTATCTCTGGGAGCCCCATGGGGTTTTCAGAGTACACATGCAAATTCTCTAACCTTGTGATGCTGGCAGGAGGAGGGAAAGAGTAATCGTTGTGTAATATGTCCAGTGGATTCTTCATCACTAAGGCGTACTTTTCAAGAGGAAACGATTTTACCCAGAGCCTTATCCCAGGCAGAGGAAGGGAATTCTGCCCAACCTAGCTCATTCTCGCCTCCCTGTCTAACCTAAGGCATAGGGCAAAGCTCAACAACTAGTGTGGAAACACCAGTCAAGGTCTTAGCCCCGAGCTGCAGGTGCACTAAAAAGATGGAGATTTGATCCTAAGATGACAGTATTGGTCCCCTGTCCCACCCTACACCCCTCATCACCCCACACACTCGATTCCAGTAAAATGACAGTACAATACAGCTGACAGAGCTGCAAGATGCAGATGTGCCCTGAGGAGGGAGTACTGAAGCCCAAAGTGAGGAAGGGAGGCAGAAATAAGGACCCCAGAGGAACAGAAAGCCACTGGCACCAACAGCTACAGCAAACATTCATTTCTGCCCAGCTTCTATCCAGATTCACATAAATCCTCACAGTAAAGTCCTCTTTGCCTCAGTACCTAGTCCTCAACACAGCATCCCTGGCATCTAACAAAATATTGCAAGGCATATCAATGGGCAAGAAAAAAAATCTGAGACAAAGCAAGAAATAGCACCAGACTGAGATATGTATGACACAAATTTTGGAATTATTACAAATAGAATTTAAAATGACTCATTCATACGAATGCTCCAATTGTAAAAACAAAACAATATCCCAAGATGGATAGCTAATGTAAGCAGGCAGGCAGAAACTCTAAGAAAGTATCAAAAGGAAATGCTAGGGTGGGAGGGTAGAGCTCAAGTCATAGAGTGCATGCTTAGCACGCATGAAGTCCTGGGTTCAATGCCCAGTACTTCCTCCAAGAATAAATTAATATATAAACCTAATTTCCTCCCATCACCAAATTTTTTTTTTAAAAAGGAAATGCTAGATATCAAAAAACACTGTAATAGAAATGGAGAATGGCTTTAAATGTCTCATCAGTGTGGCCACAACTGAGGAAGGATTTAGGGAGCTTGAAGATAGACCAATGGAAACTTCCCAAACTGAAATGCAAAGACTACAAAGAATTTTAAAAAAAGAAGAGAGACTCCAAGAACTTGGGATATTTCTAAAAGTAGCATATGTGCAGTAGGAATACCAGAATGAGAAGAAAGAAAATGGAGCAGAAGAAATATTTGAAGTAATAATGGACAAAATAATTCCAAAATTAATATCAGACACCAAACTGCAGATTCAGGAAGCTCAAAGAATAACAGGATAAATACAAAACAAACTAACTCACTCACAAAACGTCCACCTAGGCATGTCATATTCACGCCACAGAGAACCAAAGACAGACAAAAACCTTTAAAGAAGCCAGAAGGGTGTCTATTCTACCCTGGAAAAGTCAGTTAAAGGCTGTATTATTTCCAGGCTGTTTCATCATTTTGCATCATACTAGGAGATTTTTTTCAGTATGAATGATGCTAAATTTGTTTTTTTTCCCCCCAGTATTAATGGTGCCAAATAATAGCATCAGATTGTTTTCAATATTAATGATGCTAACGTTGGTTACTTAGTTAAGGTGCTGACCACCAGATTTCTCCATTATAAGGGTTAATCATCCTTTTGAATTAGCATGTAATCTTTGAAGTAATATTTGGGAAATATTTCAGCATCCGTTGATGATCCCTGCCTGAACTGATTATCTCATCAGGTGTTGCTGAAAGTGATTTTTCTAAATGTGAAATAGTTTATTTCACATTTATTATTGAGAATACTTCCGGAAAGAAAAGCTTTCCATTTGTTTCCTCCAAAAGGCAGAGTAAGTGCTAGTCTTTAACCAAGAATTGAGAGTTTTTATATTCAGGTATTACAATAGTCCTTTTGGGGAGTGGAAACATAGATTCTTTTCTCTTCTCTTCCCTTCCTCTCCCCTCCTCTCCCTTCTACTGTTCTCTCCTCTTCTCTCTCTGATACTGTCTACAAGCACCATTAAGGACATATGCATTTAATTAATAGAATATTTTACAATCAAATACACTTACTATTATTTTTATGCTTAAAATGTCCCAAATTTGGACAATGGGAGCCCCATGAAACTAGTTTCTTTGTCCTTTTGACGTCTTTCATTTAGTCCTTCCAGAGGTCAGGGCTCATCTTGCATTTTCCCTGCTGAGATCCCATATTAGCCATTTCTTCATGGATCTCTGCTTCCCCTTAATGTGAAATTATATTTAGAAACCAAGATCTCTGTGTACATGTGCTCATTGCTTCTGAGTGTTATTGTATCTAAGCTCTCTTAATGCATAGATTCAGAATCTGTATTTGAAAAATAAAATTATGAATTAATTTTTTACTCAAAGACAAAGAATTTTGTTAGTAAGCAAAAATAGGAATACTTTACCTACCATCAAATTTGTAACAAAATTTTAGTAAATTTAAGTTAATATTAAACTATTCATTTTTTAACATTATCTCCAATATGACAAAGATTTCAATTCTGCTGTTGCCCTCCTTAAAAGTAAATGAGGTGGGGAGGGTATAGCTCAAGTGGTAGAGCGCATGCTTAGCACCCACAAGGTTGTGGGTTCAATCCCCAGTACCTCCTCTAAAAGTAAACAAAAATAATTACCTCCCCCCACCAAAATAAATTTTTTTAAAAAAGTGAATGAGTACTGGAATTATTGTGCTCAATTTTAGCTTGCAGAATATGTTTTCTTAATTTTTAATGGAAATTTTAAAGCATACTCAAAAATGGAGATAATGTTACCTATCACAGAGCTTTAAAAAAGAACTATTGACACTTTGCTAATCTTATTTCATCTATCTCTTCAAAAAAATTTTTTTTAAAGTTTTATCTATTACAGATGTCAGATATTATGTCATTTCATTGTTAAGAATCCAGTACATATCTCTAACTTTAAGGACTACTTATTTTTACATATCCAGAATGCTATTATCACACTTAAAAGAAATTTAAAATATTTATTTAATATCTTCAGATACTCAATACCCTATAGTCCAATACTATTTCTGTACTTACTTTATGCTAAACATGATACTGATCACTTTACTTAGATCATGTCCTTTCATCCTTGCATAAGGTTTATGGAATATCGAAACTCTCCTTATTTTATTGGTGAGGATACCAAGAGAATATTCAGTGAGTTTAAGTAGCCTGTCTACACTTAACATAGCTCATGGGTTTGCCTGCTTCTAAAACACATGCTCTTATTAATTCTAATGTAGTCTTGGGCTACTTGTCTCCAGATTGTGAGTTCTTGAGGACAAGAGCCACCAAATAGTATTTGTTGAGTAGATATTCAATAAATAAAATTTTGATGAATATTTGATGCACATACAGGTGAGAAAAAGGGGTTCTTCATGTCAACTGCCAAATGTCTCTAAGAGTGAAGATCAGAGGTGGAAAGAAAGTTAGAGCTTATGTTATTAAATTTCCTATCCTCCACAACACGATATACATGGACCAACTTCATCAGAATTACCAGAAATTCCTTGTTAAAATACGTATTTCTGCACCTTACAGAATCGGGAACTTAGAAATAGAAACCCAAATCTTCACTTTCAGCAGGTGCACATAAAAGATTGAGAGCCATGGGAGTGTACAATGTTGCTTATCAAAGGCGATCCAGGGAGCAGCAGACTGGCTTCAAGTGGGAGTATGTTAGAAAAAAGCGGAATCCTGGACTCACCCCTGGTGAATCAGAATTTCCTGAATCAAAACTGCATTTTTACATAACACCATGTACATTCAAGTTGGAGAAGAACTTTGAGAAGTACTTTGAACTATGCTAGTTCTACATCATCCTTAATAAGCAATACTCCAATCTTTCAGATTTCTTAAAACAATTGGCCAAGTGACCAGTTAAACAAAAAAAAGCAAATAGACGAAAAATTGCAAATTAAACCCAACTTGTGCCCTTCTCACTTCTTTGAACCGATTACCCTGCCTTCCCACCCCACTGTTAAATTAGACGTTTCCTCCGGGCCTTTTAATTTTCTATTTCTTTCTGGTGCAGTGCTCTTCTCTCAGGTGTTTGTATGGTCAATCTTTCTTGTTATTTAAGCCTCTGCTAGATATTCCCTACTCAGAAATCCCTTACCTAATTTTCATAATTAATATTGCCTTCCAACAGTCACTTATTATCAGAGTGTTTTGCCTGGTTTTCTCTAATGTGCTTGTCACTATCTGAAGTCACGCTGTTTTTTTTCTTGTTGATCACCTGTCTGCTCCACTGGAACATAAGCTCTGTGTGGGTGAGAACCTCCACTGACTGAAGTCCTATCCCCTATACGTACAGTAAAACCTACCAGAATGTAAACATTTATCATCATAGAACTACAGTCACATACATACAATAATAATATGTTATTACTAGTGACATCCTCCCTCTGAGTTGTAGAAAGCTGCCTTTACTTGAGGCTTAAGCACCTTGCAAGATCATCTTCCTGACGATTGCAAGTGGAAGATTATAGTCAATACTGAATACAAGCAGAAGTGCAATGGCAATGGGTTTTTTAATTGAGGGTAATTGATGTCTCTAGTGCCATCAACTTAAATCCTGACTATAGCAAATACTAACAGCATTGTGCCTTAACTTTTTGAGGCTATATTTCAAGCTTAAAAAATTGGAGAAAGATCAAATCAGAATAGGAAGTCTCAGACTTGGTAATTTATTCATTGTGACTTATGAAAAAAATATATTCAAAATTTTTAGATTTTTTTTTCTGGAGTCCGCAGTTCCTGTCAATAATTTTTTTGGGGAAGGGGTTAACAAAAAACTCTAAATGTTTAAAGACATTTTGGACTTACCTCAACCTATAATCTTTAGGAGGGAGTGAGAAAGGGTGGTAGCCATTCTCTATGTCTTTCAGCTATAACATTATAAAGAAGAAAGAAAAAGCATTTGGATTGTAAATTATCTTTTCCTCAACTTATCCTTTACCTAAATTATACAGCTTTTGAAAAAAAATTTGCAATGAAAACTAAAGCATATACTATCAGCTCTTTTAGAAATAGATAAATTTTTTCATGTGATTTTATGACAGGAGAAGCATCATTGTGGTATGAATGATTCTTCGGATAAGAAATAGGTGACCTCACCTTTACAAACTTTGTTTTTGTGTCCAAAACATAAATCTTAACAATTAGTATTAATCCTTAATCACAGTATATTGGTGTAGATTGCTATTACATAAAGTTAGTTATACTTCTTCACATAGTAATGATAATTTCTCATATTTCAGTAAGAAGACCAGGAAACAAGCATTTCATGTGCATTTATTGATACCATTTTTTTAGCATATGGGTGTTATTTTTATTTTTGTTTTGCGTTTGTTTGATATAACATGAAAAAAATTGAAATTCTTAGGCACTAATTCTTAATAAGATGGTAATTTTGTCCTTTGGCTATTGATGCTATACTATACCAATACTAGAACTACTATTAATTTTGCCATCCGGGTACAAAGGGAAGCTTAGCTATTTTTGTAACTTGAAATACAGAATTAATATTCTAAAAAATAGCTAGAAACTTTATGACACGGGGGACAAAAAGTTAGACCCTCATATATCTAGTTCCAGTGTCAGCCGGAAAATCCAGCTCTGCCGCGCAGTAGTCCTGTGATGCTACTGATACAGTTCACTGACATTAGACACCAGTCTAAACTCTGAAGAGCCCTGTTCTGGGCTTGTGTCAGTGCTCTTTGAGGGGTGAAGGACACAGTCCTTGCAGACTTTACAGAGGTAATGTGTATCTAACTGGGAGGTCGGTAGTGAGGAGTAAATAATTCATGTGGAACTCTTTGCATAGGTAATAATGTTACCACAAAGGAATGCCCTACACCGCTTAGATCAGATTAACAAAGATGGAAGCTCACGCTGTAAATAGCATAAGCTCCTCTCTTCCCTTCTAAACCTGAATGCTTAAGAAAAAATCACTTCTAAAATTGTTGTTTTTCAAAGTAGCCACACAGTGGCAGACTTTAACCAAAAAAGGATAAAGGTTTCTTAAAAAAAATCATGTGCGATGTCTCTTTCTTTAGATGATTTATAAAAGATAAAAGTTTGTAAAATTAAACCTAAGACAGATGCTAGATCTTACTCACCTTTATAGTCTAAAAACCTAGAAATAGAATTTCACAGATCAAAGAGAGTTCTGTTTTGGTATCAGATAGGGGGCCTCTTTCTTGACCCAAAGGTTATTCTTTAGAGTGGAAGGAGCTGTCTTCCCTTTCACTGGGTACTTTTTCTCCTCTGAATCTTGTCTTTTGACCAGGTAGAGACAGGTTCTGCCTAACGAGAAAGCTCTGTTGTTATATTAGAGTTTAAAAACGTGAATATTGGGGTCAAAATCACAAAAATCAGTAGGTTATTATTCTGTCTGTACTACTTAACTCTTGAGTGACTTATTTTCATTAAAATATTTTTAAATGTTCAACACACAAATGACTATGTATCAAATATATCATAGTAGTGGTCTACCACTAGTCTAGGTTTTGCCTTTTGCTACATCAAAGTTTTCCCTAACCAGCTGTCAGTAACATATGCATGGACCAGCCATCTCTTTCTCACCCCCTGCTCATTGCTACCCGCCTCAGTATACACAACATACTTGTCTTGTACAAGGATTATTACAGTATATTATATATGTTAATACATACGAGGATTATTACAACAGATTGTCTTTCAAAGTAAAATTAAGTTACAATTTCTATTCATTTTCATCTTGTCTTTTAATATATTGAAGATGCATATTATTCATATTCTATATTTTCGTAAGGTTTTAAAAGTACCAGAGAAGCAACTACAGTGTAAGTAAATAAACATTTTGACCATTAAGTGAAAGCTCTGGTCTCTGAGGGGCACTGGCAGAAGGCAACTTTATTCTTTATCATGTCTGCTCACTCCACGCATCCTGTCTGCTGTCTACTATCTCCTCAATCATGTGGATAACATCTTGGTGAGCGGCAGAGGTGCGGATACTTTGAGGTTCAATGCCGACTAATACAAGCTCTTCAGACTCTACCGATTTAAAGCACTTTTTGTCGCCCCACCCTGGCCCGCCTCAGAGTTGCATCCAGTGTGAGCAGAGGGTTGCGGTGGGTAATTTCCTTGTTTCTTTGGTCCTCTCTCTTTGTGCTACTTCATCTCCAGGTTTGGAGAGTGGAGAGGAGCGGCAGCGAAGGACAGAAAAAGTCTTCTTGAGTGGCAGAACTGTAATCAGAGGTGACAGATGTCCGTAGCTGCCCGTTTCTCAGGGCCCTCTACAGATTCCGTGCTTTGGGGGTCCGGCGGAAGCTTTCTGCCTGGGTGCTGTCTTTTCTGGCTTCCTTACAACTCCCGGCCCATTCTCCCACTTACTGTTCATGCCCTCTCTGCTGAGGTCACCTCCCTCCTGTCGGGAAAACTTTCAGAACTCATTCTATTCAGGCCTGCTTGCTTTCAGCCAGGTGTCCACGTATGACTCCCGGGGAACTCGCCTCCGGCTCTGTCGATGAGAGCAGAGCTCACTCTCAGAGAAAGCTCTCCTGAAACATTCATTTTAGAAACCACTCCTTGAGTTCAGACTTTGGAGATCTGTCTCTTTCCTGCTCACAGAGCACACGCATCCAGCGCTCCCTCTGGCTTAGCCTAGGGTGAAATGCACACCACCCTTCTCTCCACAGTGGAGGGGCTGGGGGACGGGGGAGGGCACGACACAATGGGCTTTTAAAAATGAACTTCAAATTCACTCTCGGTCTTTTCTTCTGTAGGTTAGGTGTGGGTGATGGGCTGAAGCTGACAGAGAGGTAAATTCACAATATTATGGTCTATGACTCACTTTAGAATATGAAGGTTTTGAGCGTTTATTTTATTGATCTCAGGTGAAATTATAATACACTGGAAATTTCAAATTAAAACTTTATGTTATATATATGTGGATCTTATTACCCTGAAAATGATGTGAAATTTAAAAATTTTAGACTAGTGATGTAGTAGTTAAAATACGAACTTTGTAGTTGGTCTAGGATTAAATGCAGGATAGGATCATTAGCTGTGTGAATTTGGGCAAGTTACTTGATTTTTCAGAACCTTATTTTCCTCCTCTTTAGAAGGGAATTGCTTCCCATATTTATGATGTAGAATTAAGTGAGGTAATGCATTAAAAATGCTTAACATGTAACTACCACATTAAGCACATTTCAAAAATGGTACTTTTAAAAACATCTCCATTTCATTGTTCGTCTGAAACTATGTTCTTACTCCTCAAACCTGTCCTATGTGCCACTGTCACAATGATGCTGTAAGCATCCCACATTCATCACACGCCTAACCTGCTTAGGGATTAGCAATGCCTCCGTGGCCTGAGTCAGATATAAATGTTCTAGCCTAACCCTCAATACTGTCCAAACTTTCTACCAGACCCTCTGTCCAGTCCTGGCTTCAGCCAAAACTCTCTCTACTGCACTCAGTGTGTTTATCATGTTCCATGTGCATTCTTTTCTTTGCTACTTTCCTTTTACTGTTTTCCCTACCAAACATGTTCTCTCTTTTCCTTCAATATCCAAACCTCACTCATCTGAAAGCCCACAATTTTAGTCCATAAATTTTCCCTGACCTTTCAAACCCGTTGTATTCTCAGGCTTATTTCCGTGATGACTTTCTTTTTCTCACTTAGTTGGCACAGCATCCAAGCTGAGTCACTCTTTCTTGCAGATATGGCGAAATACACCCCTAGGAACTTGGGATACTCGTTGCTCAGCAAGCCAGGCCTGTGGGGAGTTGGCTCCCGTGGGCTGAACCTTGACCAGTGGGAAATAGGAGGTAAATTCCACCTCCGTTCTCTCTGCTGTGGATCCCCCAAGGAGTATTTCGTTCCTACAATCATTTTACTGATGTCACTTGTGCTGTGTGTGAATTCGCTGCCAGCAGCTGCTGTGTCCCATTGATGATTCTGAAGAAGGAGCCAGGACTGTAGTGCTTCTTACCACACTACACAGCTTTTCAGCTTTCCCTGCCTTGCTTTTTTTTTTTTTTCTTCCATCATCCTCACTTGTCTGGACTTATATGCCCCAAATTAAGGGTGAACACTTAATCTAAGCCTCAGGGTCTCTTTTCTAAAGGACCTAGGCCAAGACAACTGTGAAAAGTCCCCTTCCCAATGCCTAAAATTATATAATATCTACAATACTCATTTAACACTTAAGACTAATTTTCTGTTTTATGATCATGTATATATTGTTATTTATCTTTTTTAAATGCCTCCATCAACCAGCTAGACTATATTTTCTTTATGGGAAGAGTTCATATTGTTTTCTTTTCTTTTAATAAGTTGTCAAGTAACATTATGCCCAAGAAAGAAGCTCACTATATATGTATTAATAAGAAATATATGTGTAAATCAAAGCTACTTCAATAAAAATAAAAATTTAAAAAGTATATAAAGAAATACATGAATAATTAAAGCTGTTTAGAACCATTTAGTTATACCAGTTACACCAATATTTTCTATTAGAAAAAGAAATTTTCTATAAAAATTTCCTTGCCTTGAGAAGGATTTAGTTCTCTTTGTTTATAGATACACAATATTTACAGATTGTTAAATTTCAAATATTCTTAAAAACAAAGGCAAACATTGTTATTTAAACAACACTTGTTGTTCTCTAATTCTTATTACTTTAGGGCCCCAAAAATGATCCAGCAGAAATTAAAAAGAGCATTTAGCAAGTAATGATAGTAAACCAGGAATAAAGGGCATACTGTTTGTAGGTAATAAAATAGAAAAATGAGGCTTTTAGCAAGACAAGTAAAGAAGACAAACATGCCAAAGAAGAAAACTGCTCAATTACTCTGGCTCTGTTTTTACTTTACTTTGGCCGATTTTGTAAATTCTGGGAAGTTACAGGAGGCAAGAAAATGACTTCTGTAAAAACTTTGGGATGTTTAAATCTAGTGAATACACATTATTTTGTTGAGTTGATGGTATTTTAACATAATTTGCAGGTTAGTATCTAGAAATGTCAAGTCTTTTAAACTGGAATAGTTAAGCATTAGCATTGGAGGAACTTTAAAAATAACCCGTTCCAGTTCAACATATGAAGGACCTAAGGCAGAGAAAAATAAAGTGAAACATCAAAACCACTCAGCTAATAAGTGGAGGAACTGGTTTTAGAATTCACAGATTCTGAAGCATGATATGCTACTTTGTGAAGTAAATCATCATTCTTAGTTGTTTAATTAAAATGTATGCAAAGTGTTCTACAATCACAACAGGGTATCTTTGTAGAACTTGGGGTATCCTTAAAATCATATAATGCAACCTTGGAGTTGGTGATGCCAAATTTTAGAAATGAGACCTAGAAAATTTAAACAAAGATCCTCCTTTGGAGCTGTTTTAAAGAAATAAGATCTTAGATTCTGATAAAGAATTATTTTTAAATCTAATATTTTAAAATGTGCTTTGTAAGGTAAGGCCATCACAGTATGGAACACACACAGCCATTAGCTTATACTTTAGTAATTCAGCAATAGAATCAGTGAACATGTGCGTATAAGTGTCTTATAAAATCAGCCAATACATATTTAATAAATATTGGCTGAGCTTAAATTATTAGGTTGTATACAACACAGATGAATATGTGAAAAAAATTAGCAAGCATATGGAGGGAATTGATTAAATCTACCTATAAGATTATTATCAGTATACTAACAGACAAAACAGAGGCTTAGAAAAAATTCTGGTTTCTAGGAAGGAACTTAGAAAATGAAGAAAATGAGAGAAAAAGAACAAATAGAAAACAATCTTTATAGCAGAGTCACTGTTTGGAACTAGAATCATAATATTTTCATTGATAGCGTCTCAATAGTCTCTCTCTCTCTTTTACTAAATAAACTTATTTTATAGAAGAGTTTTTGGTTCACAGCAAAATTGAGAGTCAGTTCCAAGAGATCCCATGTACCCCTGTCCCCACATAAGCACAATCTCTCTTTTTAGCATCACACACCACAGTGGTATATTTGTTACAATTGATGAGCCTACGTTGGTTAATCATAATCACTCAAAGGCCATAGTTTACATTAGGATTTATTATTGGTGTTATGCATTCTCTGGATTTGGACAATTACATAATGGCATATATCCATCATTGTAGTATCAAACAGAATCGTTTCACTGTCTTAAAAATCATTCATATGCTGCCTGTTTATCTTTCTTTCCCCCTACTCTCTGGCAACCATGGATCTTTTTATTGTCTCCATAGTTTTGCCTTTTCCAGAATGTTGTATAGTTGAAGTCATACAGTATGCAGCCTTTTTAGATTGATTTCTTTCACTTAGTAGTATGCTTTTAAGGTTCCTCATGTCTTTTTATGGTTTGATTGGCCACAGGGAAGCCAATGTGGCAGGAGTGAAACAATCAAGGGGAAGAATGAACAGATGAAGTCAGAGAACTAACAGGGCAGAAGTGGGGTGTATCATGTAGGGCACTGAAGGCCGTAGTAAGGACTTCATCTTCACTTTAATCTTTCACATTGATTTTTTTTCAAACAAAATAAATTAAATATTTTGCAAGTCAGATTTCTCCAGAGAAACAGAACCAATCAATAGAATATATATATATATATATATATATATATATATATATATATAGTGACTTGGCTTAGGCAGTTATGCAAGCTGACAAGTCAGATCTGCTGTCAGCAAGCTGAAGACATGGGAAGCCATGCTTCAATTTGAGTCCAAAGACAAGAGTAACCAATGTCCCAACTCTAAGACTTGCCAGACAGAAAGAATTCTTTGCCAGTCTCTTTTTGTTCCGTTCAGGTCTTGAACCCATGAGAAGAGGCCTACCCACATTAGGGAGGGCATTCTGCTTCATTCAGTCTGCCAGTTCAAATGTTATTCTCATTCATTCAGAAATGCTCTCAAAGACACACCCAGAGTAATGTCTGACAGAATGCCTGGGCATCCCACGTCCAGTCAAGCTGACACATAAACTTAACTCTCACAAGCATTATTTATTATGAGTATTTCTATATCTAAATGATTATTTAGAAGAAATGAGAATGTAATAATTTTGCTGTTTCATAAGTAATTTCTGGATAAGGACATTCTATTCTATTCTATTTTTCACATATCTGATTAACAATTACGTACCAATTCTCTTGAAAAGTTTACCTGGATTCTAAAATTCATGACTCTACCCATACCTCTTTAATGATCTAAACAATTCTATCCTTACTTTAAATAGTCTATATGATAGAACTTCTTTTCTTTCCTAACCTCATTCACTCTACTTAAAAGGAGCCTCCAAATGTCCATTATGGAGAAAATAGGTGATGTTCTTCAGAACATGGTAAGCAATAGCCTAAGGAATCAGAGCTTTGAAAAATTTTGTTGAAATCACATGGTCTCTATGTGGTCACTCCCTGAGTCCTGGGAACCAAAGTATATAGCATTACCTCAAAGGAACTCACCTCTTACAGCTCCTGAACATAGTTAATTACGCTGACTTTTCAGATAGATGCAATTATACTCAATAATTATAGCTACCTTTTTTTTTAACTTTCATCTGAAAATTATATTTGTATATTAAAAAATATAGTGAGCTTAATTAGAATAATCTTGCTTGTACTTGTTTTTCTTACTTGTATTTTTTCTTTCCTTTTTAATGAACTCATTCAAAATATTTTAGCACTGGCATTTATATTTACGCTGTAAAATTAACTTCACTATCTCTAGGCTTATTGAGTCGCCCTTCCAAGGAGGGCGACTAGAGTCAGGCTGTGCTGAGTCCCAGGAGCGATTATTCACATCTCTTGGCAACTCCATGTTCAGCGGTGTCATGTTGGAATAGCTTGAAACTGACTGTGATGAGAATATTTATACCACATAAATGAATAAATGCAACATATCAGCGTTCCCTTCCCTTCTCCTCCTCCACCCTCCTTCCCAAACAGTCTACAAGCTGGTTAAACATTACTACTTATTCCTCTTATTTAGGGATATTTTGTAGTAAATATACTAAGAAAAATGTATTACATTTAAGATTTAAATCTCTTTTTAATACAGCTTAAAATAATTAACAATTTTTATAATTCTATGCAGTCAAAATGGAAATTTCTGCAAGTTTTTAGGTCCTCTGATGTTTGGTCCCCTCTACGAAATTCAGAAAGTACAAAGGGTATAAATTAAATGTGAATAACAATAGTACCTAGTCTAAAGAATTCTATTGAATTTTAAATAACCAATGCAAATGCTTATTCCAATGTCTGCCTTGCAGTAAGTGCTTAATAAATATTTTTGCTAACAGTAGAAGAATTAGAAATACTTTATTTGTAGTGGAAGAATATTATATAATAGCCTCTACTCCCTTGCACCCCTGCCAACCTACTCCAAATGCTCAAGGAAATTTTATGTACTCGCATAAGAAGGCCTTGATTTGTATAAAACAATACACAACAAAATATACTATAGAATAACATGCACTTCTAGTCATTTCTCTGTTCATACTTATATGTATACACACATCCTACGGACACGAAGACAAATGGGATTATGCTATACCTTTTAAAACCTTTTCAACATCTAATATATCATGGTAATCTTTCCAGGCTAGAACACAGAGGCAACTCAGCATGTAGTTATAGGTCCATATTCCCTCACTTGAAACCCTTGGGATTAGTTGTGTGTTGAAATTCAGATTTTCTTTTTAATTTTGAAACGGTGTTATGACGCACGTTCTGTATACTGTTATAGCATTTCCCATTATGTCTTGGGTGGCAACCGTAATCAAACGCATTCAGATTTCTGCAGGGACCTGAATGCATACTCACATTAAATAGAATAAGTAAAGGTTATGAAAAACTTCATGTTCAGTCAGGTTAGGTTTTATCTACAAGGAAGTTTATGTTAGATTTGCAAAGGGATTATGGATCTGTATAATTCTCTGACTTTTGAAAAGCCCATTAATAAGCAATATCTCGAAAAATGCACTGAGAAACAATGATCCGGAGGAAGCAGAGAGGAAGCCAGAGTTCAAAAGGCCAGAGAGTGCTCTGGAGCCCCAGTGATCTCAGAAGTGGCATGACACTCCAGGCAGGTAAAAGGTCTGCAGAATAATGGCTTTGCCCAACATGTTTTGTGACTATAAAACACAAAGCAGGCACAGAGCCATAGTCAGCTTCTTGATCGAATCCCAGCATGTATGCACCACAGGTGTGCATTCTGTACATGCTGGGAAGGGGGTGCTGTGGCAAGAGCTTTACTGAGGAGCTGAAAGATTTACTGAGTCATCTGAAGAAACTCAGCGTGGGAAAATTCTGTTCTGCCCGTGCAGCGAAGAAGTGAGAAACAACTGGTGACTGCAGTGTTCCGACGAGTAGAAACAGGCTCGGTAATGTCTGCTGGTCACACACTTTCAAGAATATTACAAAACAAGGAAAGGTTGCACCTTTGGATTAATTTTGACCTCTTTGAAAAAATTCAAAGACTGATTCTGATTCATATATGCTAGTCAGAAAAATGAAGCAGTATTTCTCTGCAGTCTCACGCTGCATACAATAAAACATACTCTGAAAAATCAAATCCATCTCCTTATATGCACATAACCATTAAATACTACACAGGCAGACGGAAGGCATCCTCTTCTTACTCAGAGGGAAATTTTTGCCATTGCCGTCTGATTTTCAGTGAAATGGTTGTAAGTCAAGGAAAATAGGAGTTAGAATGCATGCTTATATTAATACATTTTCTTTGTTTACACATTACAGGTAGTACTTTTAAGTGTCCCACTTTAACTGCCTGCTCTCAGTCTATTTAGTGTTTTCTCATGGTTTTATATTTTTACAATGTGTTCAAGCTAAGGGCAACCAAATAAAATCAATGTATAATTTATAAAGTTGAATAAAATAAGGGTCTTTCAGTTAAAAACCCACAAGATGAAACAGAGGTAGATTTAAAACTGGAAAACTTGATTTTATCCCTGATTCTATCACATTTGAGTCATATCCTTTTTCCAGCTGCTTAACATCTTTGAAATTATTCTGCCTTTATCAAAGAATTATTGTGATTGTGTTTTAATGTTGAACAACGACTGTGAAAAGTTTTATAGAAATGTAAAGCACTATTGTTTTTCATTCATGCATTTATGAAACATGCCTTCAGTTCACTGAATGCCAAGCAGTGCTAGCTCCCAGAGTACCTAAGATGTGAAACAGAGGCAGAGGGGGTATGAAATGCCTGTGGGAGCCAGTGGAGTATATAGCACACATACTCTCCTGCACATCCTGTAGCAACATGTGTGAGAAACAAGGGGAATGCTTTAGTCTAGAGAGATAAGTGTGGGAGTATTAGTAAGTGAAAATGCTCACAAAGGGAGAACATCGGAGGAGCGAACAGAGAACATCGAAAGTTACGGTGCATTTGGAAGAAGAGTAATCTCCAAATGAAACAGAAATGAAGGAGGGAGAGACGTAGGAGGGAAAAAGAGAATAACAGACTAATATGGGTTATTACTAAGTTTCACAGTTAACAGACAACAGCATAAAAAAGATGGTAACCCAGGGCATAAAAATAAATAAAATGAGGTAATGAGTCGATGTTGGAAATGGTTGGAAGAAAATGCTTTGTAACATAAGTGCTGAAACAAGTGGTCTTCTAGGCTTTACAAGTCCTGACTTGCTGCTTTTAAATTGTCTCTTGGGTGTCAGGATTATTTATGATATGTTGTGTGTGGTAATTCAAGCAAAGCAGGTTCACCATGAGAAATAGAAGTATGGAAATTATGGTAGTCTATGAAGTTATTATACTATAAGTTTGTCAAAATATTTTGCTGGCAAAACCATGAGAAATTGAAATATGTTACATATTTGATAGAAGTATGAATTGCAGCATTTCTGAAAGCAAGTTAGGGCACTTAAGAATTGAAGAGGTGCATATTTTATGATCTAGGAATTTCACTTCTAGAAATCCAGTTTACAAAAGCAAAAGTCCCAGTCTTTAATTGGATAGGTCAAAGAATATTTATTGCAGCATTCTTTATACAAATGTACAAAACATTAACAAAAACCCTTGGGGCCAAATATGTTAAAGAATTCTGATGTTTGGGGATTTTTGTAACAATAAGATGAAGGCTATTCCATATATTATTTATCACTGAAGGGCTAGGGCAGCCCCTCATAATCAAACACATTTATATTTCTGCAGCAAAATGTATGAATATTCAGATTAAGTATGTTAAAGATTATAAATAGTCTCATATTGCTTCAGGTCAGAAAAAATGACAGAAAAAAGATTAATTTTGGAATTGCAAATAAGTTTTTGAGAACCTATAAATAAATTTTAAACAGGAATTATCTAGATGTCTATAGAAAATGTTCAGCTTCTATTTAAAATAATAGGTTAGATTTATAAGTGTTGACTGTGATAAATTATG
This sequence comes from Vicugna pacos, assembly GCF_048564905.1. Classification (NCBI taxonomy): domain Eukaryota; kingdom Metazoa; phylum Chordata; class Mammalia; order Artiodactyla; family Camelidae; genus Vicugna; species Vicugna pacos. The sequence continues at coordinate 32,772,007 of NC_132988.1, forward strand.
TAAGGGGAAAAATAATTTTTCAGATTAGCATGAATGGTATTGTCTCACTTCTGTAGAAAAAAATCACCTGCATGTCTGCATTTGCATTTTGTTACAAGCATGGGAAAAAGTATAGAGGTATGTTTGCACAGAAGATGGCTATGCAATATATTTTTTAATCATCACAATATAATAGAAAGTTTAAAAAATAAATAAGGCTTATTGAATGTATCATAAACTTTGACTTCACGTACTTGGCTTGTAGCAGTATGGCTATTTATAGACAGTTTGCAGGCAAGAGTATAGATAATGTTGCTTTAAATTTTCTGGTAAGGTAAGCAATTCACCAATGTGTGATTAATACTTAGGTGCAAAAATGTGTTAATTAATGAATGATGCAAAGAAAGCAATTAAAATGTAAGGGGGTATTCATCTATTTTTGCTGATGAGATCAGTCCCTTTAGCAAAATACAGGAATGATATTTAGATAAGGAAATTGTACCCAGTAAAGAATCAATCCTCCCTCTCTAAAATAATTAAAATCATGGTGTATAGTGAAGTGTGTGTTAAAATTCTCAAACATGTAATGGGGGGTGTTGGGGTATAGCTCAGTCATGCTTAGCATGCATGAGGTCCTGGGTTCAATCCCCAGTACCCCCATTAAAAAAGAAATTAAAAATAAATAAATAAATAAATAAATAAATAAATAAATAAATTTAATTACCCCCCCAAAAAAGAAAAAAAAAAACATTTAAAATAAAAAAGAAGAAAACTCGAACATTTAAAGATATGTATAAAAAAAAGCATAGAGTATAAAAATGAATGAAACTGAATATTAAATACTTATTTAATAGTCTTTTAAGTGATGAATTTTATTTTATTTTTTATTTTATTTTTTTTTACATTTTTATTGATTCATAATCATTTTACAGTGTTGTGTCAAATTCCAGTGTTCAGTACAATTTTTCAGTCATACATGGACATATACACACTCATTGTCACATTTTTTTCTCTGTGATTTATCATAACATTTTGTGTATATTTCCCTGTGCTATACAGTGTAATCTTGTTTATCTGTTCTACAATTTTGAAATCCCAGTCTATCCCTTCCCACCCTCTACCCTGCCCCCCCCAGGTAACCACAAGTCTGTATTCTCTGTCCATGAGTCTATTTCTGTCCTGTATTTATGCTTTGTTTTTGTTTGTTTGTTTGTTTTTGTTTTTTAGATTCCACATATGAGCGATCTCATATGGTATTTTTCTTTCTCTTTCTGGCTTACTTCACTTAGAATGACATTCTCTAGGAGCATCCATGTTGCTGCAAATGGCATTATGTTGTCGGTTTTTATGGCTGAGTAGTATTCCATTGTATAAATATACCACCTCTTCTTTATCCAGTCACCTGTTGATGGACATTTAGGTTGTTTCCATGTTTTGGCTATTGTAAATAGTGCTGCTATGAACATTGGGGTGCAGGTGTCATCCTGAAGTAGATTTCCTTCTGGATACAAGCCCAGGAGTGGGATTCCTGGGTCATATGGTAAGTCTATTCCTAGTCTTTTGAGGAATCTCCACACTGTTTTCCATAGTGGCTGCACCAAACTGCATTCCCACCAGCAGTGTAGGAGGGTTCCCCTTTCTCCACAGCCTCTCCAGCATTTGTCATTTGTGGATTTTTGAATGGCGGCCATTCTGACTGGTGTGAGGTGATACCGCATTGTAGTTTTGATTTGCATTTCTCTGATAATTAGTGATATTGAACATTTTTTCATGTGTTTTTTGATCATTTGTATGTCTTCCTTGGAGAATTGCTTGTTTAGGTCTTCTGCCCATTTTTGGATTGGGTTGTTTATTTTTTTCTTATTGAGTCGTATGAGCTGCTTATATATTTTGGAGATCAAGCCTTTGTCGGTTTCACTTGCAAAAATTTTCTCCCATTCCGTAGGTTTCCTTCTTGTTTTATTTCTGGTTTCCTTTGCTCTGCAGAAGCTTGTAAGTTTCATTAGGTCCCATTTGTTTATTCTTGCTTTTATTTCTTCTAGGAGAAAATTTTTGAAATGTATGTCAGATAATGTTTTGCCTATGTTTTCCTCTAGGAGGTTTATTGTATCTTGTCTTATGTTGAAGTCTTTAATCCATTTTGAGTTGATTTTTGTATATGGTGTAAGGGTGTGTTCTAGCTTCATTGTTTTACATGCTGCTGTCCAGTTTTCCCAACACCATTTGCTGAAGAGACTGTCTTTATTCCATTGTATATTCTTGCCTCCTTTGTCGAAGATGAGTTGACCAAAAGTTTGTGGGTTCATTTCTGGGCTCTCTATTCTGTTCCATTGGTCTATATGTCTGTTTTGGTACCAATACCATGCTGTCTTGATGACTGTAGCTCTATAGTATTGTCTGAAGTCTGGGAGAGTTATTCCTCCAGCCTCTTTCTTTCTCTTCAGTAATGCTTTAGCAATTCTAGGTCTTTGATGGTTCCATATAAATTTTATTATGATTTGTTCTAGTTCTGTGAAATATGTCCTGGGTAATTGGATAGGGATTGCATTAAATCTGTAGATTGCCTTGGGCAGTGTGACCATTTTAACAATATTGATTCTTCCAATCCAAGAGCATGGAATATCTTTCCATTTTTTAAAGTCTTCTTTAATTTCCTTCATCAATGGTTTATAGTTTTCTGTGTATAATTCTTTTGCCTCCTTGGTTAGATTTATTCCCAGATATTTTATTACTTTGGGTGCTATTTTAAAGGGGATTGTTTCTTTACTTTCTTTTTCTGTTGATTTATCATTAGTGTAAAGAAAGGCAACTGATTTTTGAACATTAATTTTGTAACCTGCTACCTTGCTGAATTCTTCGATCAGCTCTAGTAGCTTTTTTGTGGACCTTTTAGGGTTTTCTATATATAGTAACATGTCGTCAGCATATAATGACACTTTTACCTCTTCTTTTCCAATTTGGATCCCTTTTATTTCTTTCTCTTGCCTGATTGCTGTGGCTAGGACTTCCAGGACTATATTGAATAGGAGTGGTGATAGTGGGCATCCTTGTCTTGTCCCAGATTTTAGTGGGAAGCTTTTGAGTTTTTCACCGTTGAGAACTATGCCGGCTATAGGTTTGTCATATATAGCTTTTATTATGTTGAGATATGTTCCCTTTATACCCACTTTGGCGAGAGTTTTTATCATAAATGGGTGTTGAATTTTATCAAATGCTTTTTCTTCATCGATTGAGATGATCATGTGGTTTTTGTCCTTTCTCTTGTTGATGTGATGTATTACATCGATTGATTTGCGTATGTTGAACCAGCCTTGTGTCCCTGGGATGAACCCCACTTGGTCATGATGTATAATATTTTTTATGTGTTGTTGGATTCTATTTGCTAAAATTTTGGTGAGGATTTTGGCGTCTATGTTCATCAGTGATATTGGCCTATAATTCTCTTTTTTTGTAGTGTCTTTGCCTGGTTTTGGTATCAGGGTGATGGTGGCTTCATAGAATGAGTTTGGGAGTATTCCCTCCTTTTCAATCGTCTGGAAGAGTTTGAGAAGGACTGGTATGAGTTCTTCTTTGTATGTTTGGTAGAATTCCCCGGTGAAGCCGTCCGGTCCTGGACTTTTATTTGTAGGGAGGTTTTTAATTGCTATTTCTATTTCCTTTCTAGTGATCGGATTGTTCAAGTGTTCAGTTTCTTCTTGATTCAGTTTTGGTGGACAGTATGTTTCCAGAAACTTGTCCATCTCCTCTAGGTTATCCAGTTTGGTTACATATAGTTTTTCATAATATTCTCGTATGATATTCTGTATTTCTATTTTGTTTGTTGTAATTTCTCCATTTTCCTTTCTTATTTTGCTAATTTGTGCTCTCTTTTTTTTCTTCTTTGTGAGTTTGGCCAGAGGTTTGTCGATTTTATTTACTTTTTCAAAAAACCAGCTTTTGGTTTGGTTGATTTTTTCTATGGTCTTGTTAATCTCTATTGTATTTAATTCCTCTCTGATCTTTATTATTTCCTTCCTTCTGCTGCTTTTTGGGGCTTTTTGTTCTTCTTTTTCTAATTGATTTAGGTGGTGGGTTAACTTGTTTATTTGAGATTGTTCTTCTTTTTTGAGAAAGGCCTGTATCGCTATAAACTTCCCTCTTAGCACTGCCTTTGCTGTGTCCCATAGGTTTTGAGTGGTTGTGCTTTCCTTATCATTTGTCTCAAGGTATTTTTTAATTTCAGCTTTGATTTCCTCATTGATCCATTGTTTTTTCAATAACATATTGTTTAATCTCCATGCTTTTCTTTTTTTCTCCTTTGTTTCTCTGTTGTTGATTTCCAGTTTCATGGCATTGTGGTCAGTAAAGATGCTTGAGATAATTTCTATCTTCTTAAATTTGTTGAGGTTTCTTTTGTGTCCAAGTACATGATCGATCCTGGAAAATGTTCCATGTGCACTTGAAAAGAATGTATATTCTATTTTTGGGGGGTGTAAAACTCTGAAAATATCCACCAAATCTAGTTTTTCTATTGTAGTATTTAAATTCTCTGTTGCCTTGTTTATTTTCTGTCTGGAAGATCTGTCTAGTGATGTTAATGCAGTGTTAAAATCTCCAACTATGATTGTATTCCCATCAATATCCCCCTTTATCTCTGTTAGTAATTCTTGTATGTACTTAGGTGCTCCTATATTGGGTGCATATATATTAACGAGTGTAATATCTTCATCTTGTATCACTCCTTTAATCATTATAAAATGTCCTTCTTTATCTTTCTTTATGGCCTTTGTTTTAAAGTCTATTTTGTCTGAAATCAGTACTGCAACACCTGCTTTTTTGGCTTTTCCATTTGCATGGAATATCCTTTTCCATCCTTTCACTCTCAATCTATATGTGTCCTTCTCCCTAAAGTGGGTCTCTTGTATGCAGCATATTGAAGGTTCTTGCTTTATTATCCACTCTGCCACTCTATGTCTCTTGACTGGAGCATTTAGTCCATTAACATTTACAGTAATTAATGATAGATGTGTGTTTATTGCCATTTTGAACTTATCTTTGCAGTTGAATTGGTATATCCTCTTAGTTCCTTTCTTCTTCCTTTTGTGGTTTGGTAATTTTCCTTTGTATTATCATGGATTTTATTTAATTTTTGTGACTCCCTTGTAAATTTTTGACTTGTGGTTACCCTTTTTTGTAAATCTATTAACCTATACCCGTTTTTAATAAACTGATAATAACATGATCTCAAACCCATCCTACTATTAAAAAAATTTAAAAAAGAAAGAAAAAAACTTCTATATTTCCCTGCCTCCCTCTCCCACTCTCAGTGATTTGTATGTCTTCTTTTATAATTTTGTGTTTTCTTTACTTGTAATTCATGAGTTATCACCTTTCCAGTTGTACATTTCTCATTTCTGTAGCATCCTGCTGCTTTTCTATTTAGAATAGCCCTTTCAATATTTCTTTTAGCATGGGTTTAGTGTTGCTAAACTCCTGCAGCTTTTTTTTGTCTGTGAAACTCTTTATTTCTCCTTCTATCCTAAAGGATAGCCTTGCTGGATAAAGTATCCTAGGCTGCATCTTTTTTTCATTCAGGGCTTTGAATATATCTTGCCAGTCCCTTCTGGCCTGTAGTGTTTGTGTAGAGAAATCAGCTGAGAGCCTTATGGGGGTTCCCTTGTAGTTCACTCTTTGCTTTTTTCTTGCTGCCTTTAGAATCATTTCTTTATCCTTGACTCTGGCCATCTTGATTATGATATGTCTTGGTGTGGGTCTATTTGGGTTCTTCCTGTTTGGGACCCTCTGAGCTTCCTGTACTTGTATATCTGATTCCTTCTTTAAGTTTGGGAAGTTTTCAGTCATGATTTCTTCAAAAACCTTTTCAATTCCCTTTGATCCTTCTTCCCCTTCTGGGACCCCTATTATGCGAAGATTGGGACGCTTTATATTATCCCATAGGTCCCTTATGCTATTATCATTATTTTTTATTTGCTTATCTTGTAGTTCTTCTGAATGGGTGCTTTCTGTTGCCCTGTCTTCTAGATCACTAATTCGTTCCTCTGCATTAACTAGTCGGCTTTGCACAGCTGTTAGATCATTCCTCATCTCTGTCACTGAGTTTTCCCATTTTGCTTGGCTCTTCTTTATAGCTTCAATTTCATTTTTGACATATTTTATTTCTCTAAGCATTATCTCTTTTAATTCCTTCAGCAATTTGATCACTCCTTTTTTGAAATCTTGATCTAGTAGGCTATCGATGTCTATTTCATTGAGCTTTCTTTCAGGGGATTCCTCTTGTTCTTTTAATTGGGAAAGGTTTCTCTGCTTCTTCATCTTGCTCATACCTCTCTGGCACTGTGGTTTATGGAGTATCAGTTGTCTATTTTGGATCTTAAGGATTTTATCTATCTAATGCCTATTTAGGAATAGAACTTAGGAAAAAAAGAAAAAAGAAAAAAAGAGAAAAGAGTAAGAGAGAGAGAGAAAGATTTTTAAAAGAAGGGAGAAAGAGGGTTTGAAAACAATGTATAATGAATAATAGAAGAGCGGGTTGAAGCAGAGTATTAATCGGGTGGAGACGTCCTTTTAAAACCCTTAAAAAAAAAAAAGGGGGGTGGGGAGATGAATATATGTGTTTGAAGCCTGTGTCTAATCAATAACAGGACATCAAACCCAAGAGAAATAGAAATGAATTAAGAAGTAAAAATTAAAAGAGTAATTGAAAATAGAACAGGTAAAAACAGATTAAAACAAAACAAAACAATATCAAAAACAGAAAACAAAACAAAGACCAAAAAAAAAAAAAGGGGGTTGTCGGTGTTCTCCTGGAGTCTGTGTGCTTTTAATGTGATGTCCTTCTGTCTTCGTCCTGTTTTGGAAGCTCAGCTTGTTTTCATAGGCCCTCCGTTGGCGCCCTCTTCTGTGCTGCTCCCAGCACCTGTCGGCAAGCAGATCGCGCCTCCTCCTAACACGGGGTCAGATGCAGCTCTCCTCTGCTGCGGGCGGGCGGGTCACTGCCCCTCCGGATGCCGCAGTCAGATGTTGCAGACTGGCCAGGCAGGAGGGCGGGTCGTGCCCCCTCCCAGCACCTCGGTCAGGGGTTGTGTTCCTGCCCGACAGGCGGGGGGCCGCTCTCCCCCTGCCTGCGCCGCCGGTAGCTCCGCTGCTCTGTGCGGCTGCGCGCTCTGCGCCGGCGCTCCGCCCCGCTCGGCGCTCCGCCCTGGTCGCGCTCTGCGGGTGGGCTCGGGGAAGACCGAGGGGCAGCCTCGTCCCTGCTCCGAGCCAAGACCCAGCTGCTTGTTTGTCTTTGTGGATCAAGTTCTCTGAGGGACCAGAATGGAAGGGTCCTATCTGCCCAGGGCTGTAGGCCCGTCTCAGTCTGGCCCTTGAGGCTGCTAAGCCCTTCGGTGAGGACGCAGGTTTCGCCTCTTCCCCCCCCCCCGCCTGGGTGCTCAGCGCCGGAGAATATGGCGACTCTGCCTGGGCCCCGCCCCTCTTCCCCTGAAAAGTTTCCGCGGGTTTTCAGAGATGGGGGTATGCACCCTTCCCCCGAGAGCACATCAACCTTGCTGTTTTATGGAGGCCCAGGTTGTTCTGCCCTGTGCACCCACAGCCACGGCGCCCAGCCCCTTGCAGTCCCCCGGGGCTGCCTCCGTGCAGCCGCCCCCGTCCTCCGCCCAGCTTGTGCAGCCTGGCCCTGCCCGCCGCTGCCGGCCCGCATCTCAGGCTGGGTGTTGGGGGACGCTCTGTGCCCGTTTAACTTAGTTCTGTCAGACAAGGGCTGCTCTGTACAGATCCGAGCCTCGGAGGCTCCCCCTCCGTCCCGCTGGCCTCTCAATTGGAGAGGGGAGACCCAGCGAGCAAGTGCCAGTCCTCCTTTGCCGCTCCCTCCCCGCGGGACCCGTCCCCCGCTGCTTTGCCTTTTGTTCTTTCTTTTTTCCTTTTCTCCTACCAGATTTTTGGCGTCTTTATCTTTTGAAGAGGGCGATGATCTGTTGGAGTTCCACAGGTGCTCTGGTTGGCTGAGTGGGTCTGTAGATGTGGGTCTTGGTGTATTTGTGGGAGAGGGTGACTTACAAGCGTCCTTCTACTCCGCCATCTTGCCCGGAAGTCTAAGTGATGAATTTTAAAAATTACTAATTTTGCTAAATGCCCTGCCTCTGTTTTATGAGCTGATTGAGTTTTTTTTTAGCATATTATGGGACATTTAAACTTCCAGAGATGATCAAATTGTTTTGGAAGCTCAGTTTTATGCAATAGGCTGAAGTTGACTATGTATTTTAAGGACCTACAAGAAAAATATTTTCAAAAGTATTAGTGAATAGGAGCTCCAGTCTCTTTTGTTTAGGAGGCCATACTTTCTCCATATCCTTTTCAGCCATATGGGTCTGGTCTTCACCTTGCTACTGTTAGGTGGTTAAGACTGGTGACTCTTACAGGTGGTAAGTGCCTGTGACTAACTCTTTATTACATATTTTGAGTATTCCTTCATGAAGATTCTTGAAAAGTACTATCCCTTCTAAAGAATTGTTGTTAGAATTTAATGAAGTGAATTATGTAAAGTTTAGATGTAAAATGCTTCTGTCTGATTATACCATTGCCCTCATAGGTTCTTCTCGAAGAGGAGACAGTGATTCTGTTAAATGAGAAGTGAAATAATGCCTCTCTTCTGCTCAATACCCTCCAGTAGTTGCCTATCTCACTCTGTAAACACAGAAGTCTTTGCAGGGACTTGTAGGTCCCTCCATGATCTAGCTCTCAGCTGACTTACTACCCTCACTGCTTCCAGTTCCCACTGCTCTAGCCACGCTGGCCTCCTTGATGTTCCAAGAATATGTGTGGCCCACTCTTGACTCAGAACATTTGCACTTAGTATTTCTTCACACTGGAGTGTTCTCCCCTAAGTTTTCACTTGCCTCAGTCCTTCACATCTTTTAAATCTTTACTCAGTTGTTACCTTCTTGGTGAAAATTTCCATAACATTCTATTTAAAATTTCAAGTTACACCCATTACACCCTTCATCCCTCACCCTCAGTAGTTTTTCTCCACACTACCAGTAACATTATAAAGTGCTACATAGTTTACAATTTTATTTTGTTGATTTTTTGACTTTCTCCACTAGTGCATTTTGCTCCATGAGACCAGAATTTTTGTCTGATTTGTTCACTATTGTAGCGCCAGCACATGGAAGAGACAGTGCTTAGCTTTGTATGTGCACAGTACACATAGTTGTTGAATGAGAGACATACAAAGACAGAAGTCAAAAAACGATTTTGAAGTTTGACTGAGCAACATGGAGTGAGTTGACTTTCAGTGAAATGGGATCTAGTTTGAAAGAGGAGTAGGTCTTGAAGGTGAGGGAATTAGCAGCTCACTCTTTGACACGTTACATTTACTGAAGTGAAGATGTTGAGTCAAGAATTGGATACATCGCTCTGGAGTTTAGGGAATAGGTTTACTCAAAAGACACAGAGTTGGGAGTCATTGGCATATAGAAAAAGTGCGTGATTGCCAAGGAATTGAGTGGATATAGAAAAGAAAAGGAAAGAAGCTTGATATTAAGGCATGGACCATTCCAAACCTAGCAAAAGATTAGTTATTCATTGAAGAAGAGAATAAACACAGCCAGTGAGTTGCAAGGACATTCATGAGGGGGTTATGTCTTGGAAACTAAGAGAAGAAAGTGTTTCAGAGGAGAAAAGAGTGGCCTACTTTTGACCAATTTGACCAATTACGTCAAAAACTGCTGACAGATCAGGTAAGATGGGGAATGAGAACTGATTGTTGGACTGGCAATATCAAGGAGGTCACTCAAGACCTTCACAAGGGCTATTACAGGAGGACGGCAATGGTGGAAGCCTGATTCAGGGGTTCCAAGAGAAGGGAAGGTGAGGGACTGGAAAAAGTGAATATAGATACTGGTCAAAAAACTGTATTAAAAGGTATGAAAGAGTTGAAGTGGTTGTTGAAGAGGGAAGTGGAGTTGAGAAGATTTGTTTTTGTCTTATTTAGTGTTCTTGTTTTAAAGATAGAAGTTGTGGCATATTATGGAGAGACTCAAGAGAGAAGGAAAACTTCATGATGCAGGAGAAAATGTGAATTGCAGGAGAATTGCCCTTGAATGGTAATGAGAGTTAATGGGACAGAGACTACATGAGTTTTTTCTGTCAACTGGACCATCAACAGTGCTTTTACAGCCACAGGAGAGATGGTGTGTGTGGCTAGATGTAGGCAGGTGGAGAGGTTTGATGGTAGTAGTTCTCCTCTGAGGCTTCAGATAGTTTCACCAAAACAGGAAGCAAGATCATTAGGTGAAAGTAAGAAATAGGGAGTAAATAAGAAGTGGTTGTTTAGGAGAGAAGGAGAGTGAGTGGATTAGGAAAACAAGTTGATTACCATATTGTTAAGGGGCAACCTGAGTTAGTAGTCATAAACGTGAACTGGGACGGGTCAGTGTGTGTGTGTATTTGTGTGTGTATGTTTCCTTTATCCCAAACACCATAGATGCACAGGCATGGAGTAAACAGAGCATGCACTGGGTATAAGTAAGATAGTGATTGTAATTCTTGATCATGAGACTTAAGCTGCATAGGAAGCACATGGGAACATGAAATGAGTGAGAAATGATGAAAGATGGCAGTGTCAAAGCCCCAGTGGGTTTAATAAATAATTGGAGTCAGGACACTGCAGAAAGTGAGCTGAAGATTGGGTTGAAATTTAGGATGCTTAAGATTTTGGCTATGGAGAGGTTATAGCTAATAAAAGTGACAAAGTTTAGGTTGTGACTAAGGGAATATGTGGGTGGAGGGTATAGCTCAGTGGTAGAGTGTGTACCTAGCATGTACAAGGTCCTGGGTTTAATCTCCAGGACCCCATTAAAATAAATAAATAAATCTACTTACCCCCAAAATCAAGTTTTAAAAAAAGAATTAAAAAAAAAACATTAAAAAAAAAAAGAGAAAGTGTGTAGCTGAGGCATTTGTGTCGGGGGAGTAAAGCATCAGTGGAGAGAGGACAGAAACTAAGAGATGAAGTATTGGGGGCAATTCCCGACCTGAATTATGACTGTAGAAATGTACAGGGAAATGAAATATTAAATCTTTAAAGAAAGAAGGAAACGAACCGAAAGTTGGTAGGTGACTACAATGAAGAGGAATAGTTTTACTGTATTAGTCCTAAATCATAATATCCTCTGGTGATGGTTCTCAGGGAAGAATAAAGGAGAAGAGTCTGGACACAACAATGAGAAACAAGAAGATGCCTTCAGCACCACACTAACGGAGAGGGCTTCGGTGGAAATACATACTCAGGGGAGAGCCTGGTTTCAGTTATATCAGGAAAGGGAAAGAAACACTCAGAGAAAGGGGTGAAGGGGTTTTTCAGGTAATTGAAACTGGTTAATTCAGAAAGTATCAAGGGAGGGTTGGGAGTTTGGGGAGGTATGGGAAACGAGGCTAGAAATGTGATGTATAGACTCTGTGAGTAGCAAGACCATATAATTTATTATCAAAATCTAAAAAGAGACCCCAATAATAGTTACACAAAGATGATAAGGATACACTGGAACTGCCTCAGGCAAATTGTGTTGTATGGTCACTCTACCCATCAGACTTGCAAATTAAGAGGTTATCTGTAACAAGAGGAGAAAAGGTCTTGACAGCCCCAAGGCAGATAGTCCCAGAGCAGATATTTGGGGTTGTAGTGGCAGAGGGAAAGGCAAAGGGCCAAGATGTCTCTCCAGGATTATGTAGCATTCTTGACTACTGCTTGAATCCTTTTTACAGAGCTGTGGCCATTAGTGTTGAAATTGTATTATTCCAAGCTAATGGTGAATATAAAACCATAACCACCATGTACTAGATGGATGTAATTCCCTTCTCTTTTTCTTCCTTTGTTTCATTCCTGCCACTTGTTACACTGTCACCTCTACCTGGAGTTTCCTTTCCTCCAACTACTTACGCAAATGTCACTGTTTTTGATTTGGGGCTGAAATATCATGGCCTCCAGGAGTCTGTCCTTGATTCTTTCAGCTGGGTGTTATCTGTCCTTCCTTTAAACTCTCATAGCATTTTATCAATACTTCTGTCTAGCATTTATTAATTTCTGCCCTTCACAGTCCTAAATTACTTATGTATGTCTTACTTTTCGTTCTAGATGAATAGGACGTTCCTTAAGGACAGAGTTTATATTTGCAGATCTCCATTATCCCACCACCAATGTGTTTACATAAGATAGGCTTTCAATAATGGTTTAGATAAATAATGGAATGCATGCATTTTGAGGAGAAGCCTAAACTTTTTATGTTAAGTGCTGGAAAATCAGAAGAGCTGCTTGAAAACAAGCTGGCTGACAGCAAATAAAGAATAAAGTATTAGGATGGATGTTAGTATCTCATACCTAAATTACAGACTCGAAGAAATTTAAGATATATTTCCTCATAATACTGAAGTGTAAAAATAACAGAAAATTAATTTTTAAAAGATAAGAATTTACATGCTGTTATGGTCTTTAAAAATAAGTGTTATTTCACTTAGGTATGAAAAGAAACGTGCTTCCTGGAGATTAGAAAAAAAGGTTGTAATAATTTTCGAGATAAGAGTGTATGAATAATGACTAAACTTGTGCTTGTTAGATTTCTAAGCAACACGTATCTTAATAAAATAATAAGTCAAATCAGGCCATATTTTCAAAATTAAACATGTGTGTGTATTTTTGTTTACTCTAAAGAGATCATTCTTGTCCCAGATCTTCTAGAAAGTTCACCACATGATACAATTGTAAACTAGCAGTAGTAGTCTCCTGGGTATCTTTTAGGAAGGAGGGTCATTTGCCATCACAACACTAGACTTGCTTAGTGAAAAAAAGGAATGTCTATATATAGTCTCTACCTTTTTTGAGAATATTCTTTTCATAACTGTTAAATTCCAGACATACTTCAAATGAATTCATGGAAATCTGTTATAAAACCTTAGAACAACTTTTGTATAAAAACTCAAGAAAAATGCAACAGATTGAGTATCTCAGTATTAAAACAAAGTGAGGATTATTGGATATTAAAGAGTAGATGTTAAGCATGGGTATTTACTCCACATCTTACCTTATTCAATAACTAATTTGTTCAGATTTATAAACAATTCATGCCCAAACATTTCATTTTTTATTTTTGTTTTTCTTTGGTATCGTTTGTCCAAAGCCACTCGAATAATTGAGAGATTTTAGTTTTGGCTAAGAAATGTTTGATATATTAAGGTATTTTCCCTTTAATATTTTCCATGTAATTATACTTTTGTATGAATAAAAAGGTTTACATTAATAAAATATATTGGAAATTTTATGAATAATTTAAGAATGAAAATATGTAATTGATAGAAAATAGATAAGTTGTGATTCAAAGAATCAGAGATTCTGAGTGTTAGACAAAACAAAGTTCAGTGCAAGTTCCCTGCAACATGGATTTCTGGGCTATTGTTAAACTCAGTGCCTGGCCTTCTCCTTGGTCTTTCAGAAGTTGCATTTCTGAAACTCAGAATTGGATACTATGACTAAATGAGAATAATAAGGTAAGGACTCTGCACCCAATTCTAATGGGGAGGGAGGTTCCCACATCTCCAAGCGATTGTGCGACACTAGCCAGGTCTCCTACAATTCAACTCAATTCTGACACTGTCACCTGGAGATAGCATCAGATCCCAGATACACGGTTTAGTCCTACAAAATGCTCCCCACCCCCACTTCAGATGCCAATAGCAAACCCAGGTTGCTACCAATACTCCTGACTGACTATAGATCGGTGATTCCAATAACCTCCTCCTTGGACTTTAGATGCCAGTCCCAGTACTAGTAACTTCTGAGTAACTGGCTATAAATCAGACGATCTCTTGACCCTCTCCTTGGGTTCAATTAATTTTCTAGAGTGGGTCACAGAACTCAGAGAAATGTTTTACTTTTAAGATCACTGGTTTATTATAAAAGCATATAACTCAGGAACAGTCAAATGGAAGAGATGCCAGGGTCAGGTACAGAGAAAGGGCTTCCATACTCTTTCCAGGTGGGCCACTCTCCAAATCTCCATGTATGTTCACCAAACTGGAAATTCTCTAAACCCTGTCTTTGGGGGTTTTGTGGAGGCTTCATTACAGAGGTGTGGTTGATTAGATCATTGGTCACTGGCCTAATTTAACCTGCAGCCCCTCTTCCCTCCCCAGGGGTCAAGAGGTGAGACTGAAAGTTCCAACCCTCTAATCACAGGTTAGTTCTCCAGGCAACCAGCCCCCATCCTTAGATGAGATCCAAAGATCACCTCATTTCCACAACAAAAGGCACCTTTGTTGCTCTCCTCACAGGAAGTTCCAAGGGCTTTTGAAGCTCTATGCCAAGAACAGACTTCAAGAAATATACTAAATAAATTTGCCAATCTTAGTTCTCTTCTTTGTCTTTTCTGGTTCTTGACTATCCTGCAAATTTGCTTTTATATTAGTTTCTGTCTATTTTGCCTTAGTGACTTGAAAATATGCTACACACTATGTTGCTCAACTATATGAAAAAAATTATTGACTTAATTCATTTATCGATACTACTATTTTGATCATTGTTTTTGTTTGAGGAAACATAGCGAATTATTATTTAGAGATATAAAAGCCTCCTATTTTAAGGTCGAATTTCTATTCAAGTGTCTTATTGAGCCCTTTGAGATGCCAACTCTTAGAAGAAGTTGAGTACTAAATTCTCTTTGAGATCAAAAATACCCCAGCTTAGCCGAAGCTTGTAAGATCGGGTTCCTATTTATGTCTATCATGCATTCTTTTAACATCATTGAAACTGCAGTTGTCAGCAAAGGATAAATGCTATTCTTTTTTTTCTGAATATACATTATTCATTTTCATATTATTTTTCACCGTGAGCTACTACAAGATATTGACTATATTTCCATGTGCTAAACAGTATAAACTTGTTTATCTATTTTATATATACCAGTCAGTATCTGCAAATCTCAAACTCCCAGTTTATCCCTTCCCACCCCTCTCAGTGCTATTCCTTTTAAATGAATAAAATTCCCAACTCAGTAGAAGACTTGGTTTGGTCTGGATTGGTAGTCTATTAAAGCTCAGCTAGCAACAGGGCTCCTGCAACAGTAAAAATTTGCCTGGCTTCACCTGGCTTTGTTCACCATTCTTCGAGACCCAGTATTCAGGTCCTCTGGGGATTTTCCCCTAACTTCTCCAAGTCTGGGTTAGCGTCATTTTACAAAACATCCTTGCTAAACCCAAACAGTATAACACACTCAATCAGTTGTTCTGGAAGTGTTTTCCCAAGAACAGCAAAATCAGCATTTCTCTGGAACTTGTTAGTAACGCAAGACCTTGTGCCCCACCACTTCTTGAATCAGAAATTCTGGGGGTGGCCCTCTGCAGACTGTGCGTTCAGGCATTCCAGATGGTTAAAGACAATCGTACTGAACATATTCCATTTAATCTTTTATTTACCTACTTAGTTCCTAGCACAGTATTGTCCTCTAGAATGTGTCTAATAAATGTTTATTATATCAATTATCAAAACGAAATTCAGGCCAGATAAACCTCTCAGGTCTGGCTAGAGGTTAGATTCTACATTCAGTCCATTTCATTCTACTGTTCTAAAAAAATAAGTTCCAAAAAATGAAAGAATTCAGTTTTGTAAGAACAGTGAATGGAAAATAAATTTTGGAACAAATAAAAAGAAAATTAAAAATACTGATAATATTGATTTATTGTTTAGTCTAGTTATTGTTCTGGTCTAATTTTTGACTGGATATAAATCAAATAGTTATTCTCCTCCATAGGTTTTTATTTATTTTTTCCTTTGGAAATTCTCCTGCTAAAGGAGTAAATGTTAACTTACAGGTATCTTAGAGAATAATTCTTAGAAAACTGGGAAGTGTTTTTTAACTGTCACAAAGTGACTTATAGCTATCAAGAGATAATTATACCTATGTGGGTATATGTATCTGTAAGATAATGTATGCATATCCACATGCTATATATAGCATGTAGACGTGATTCTGGTATATTTTCATGCATGATACATCTGTATATGTTTACATATCATAAAGTAATATTTCATAAAAAAATTTCATTTGACTCTAAAATCTACACAAACATTTATATAGCTAATCATTGGACCTCCATGACAGTTTTTTCTGAACAAGTATAAATAGATCAAAGTTTAGGTGAGTTTCCAAATCCTGCTGCCACAGTAGTATTTATAAGCAAGCTCTAACTTACTGCTAATCAGATGTGCTTGACGAGTAAATGAGTATTCTTGTGATTATGTACAATTTGTCTGTGTATGAACCTATAGTCCCTTCTAGACAGGAGAAGTGAAGATGCCAGTTTCTGTTTGAGGTAAAAAGTGTGTACATTAATTTATCAGTGTGTAAAGAGTTAATTTTTTGAGGGAGAGGACTCTCTGTGGAAGACTATATTAATCTGTCATCAATTAGACTAAACATTTCAGCAAATCATGTAAAATTTATTTTCCTTTAGATGATGTAGATTTCCAGCCTGTTATTTTAGTTTTTGCATCACTAGAGGCCACTGTTGTCTTTTCGATAGATTTCATAACTAGGAAGTCTCTAAATACACTGTCTGAATAATCTTAAAAGCAATAGACTTTAGAAATAGGAAGGAAAAAATGCATTATTTTTTGTGCAGTCAGCCAATTTGAAATTTTTAAAAAGCGATTTTAAGTACACAAAACAAAATGTGAAATTTTCATTTAAAAATTGTCATTTTATTTATCTACAAATATAAATGTTACTCCTTACATGGCATTTGTTTCCCCAAAATCAGTGTTCTTCAATACTATGGAAGGATCATAAACGTACTTTCAGTGAAATATCTTTGAAAAATGATGGATTCTAAAAGATCCATCAGAAATAGTGTAGTATGATACAAGTTATTGGAGTGCCAAACATTGTTCTAAGAATATTACATTCATTATACCATTTAGTCCTCATTATAGCCCTGTAAGTTATCTACTGGTGGTATTCTCAACGTATAGTTGAGGAAACTAGGGGACAGAGAATTTAAATAAATGGCCCAAGATGGTATGCCATTAACACTGTGTTACAAGGGCTACCTAAAAAAAGTAGAAATGGGATACAGCTGTATGTATGTGTTTAAGTGTATATGAAGGTATATGTATAGAATTATATGTGGATACACACACACACACACTCACAAATTTTGATAATAATTTCATTGTCCAGAGCTGTACAGGGTCTGAGATTTTACCCTACTCACTAGAAAATTAATCTGTTACTGTTTAATATCTGCTGACAAAAACCATGAAACTCCTGGGTCAGAGACAAAGGACCTTATTACTCACAGCAAAAGCAGTAGCCAGAGCTTCCTAGTTGTGTCCGGTTCCCCATGCCCTCCCGATCTCATGGATGTCATGCATGCAGTGGATCATACTACAGCAGAGGAACACACAGCTTGGGGGATTTACTGCTTTCACAGCAAGTGAGAACAAACCTGTCCTCAGTCCAGGGAGAGGTGCTGTCTTATTTCTTAAGGTTTCTCACTGCAGTCACAGCCTTGAGAAATAGCTCAAATAAAAAGCTTGTCAGGGCTTTAAATTTTTAGAATATCCAGCACGAACAAGCAGATATCAGGGCAGATTTCCTCTCCAAACAGTCATTATTTGTTGTTGATAAAAAGAAGATTTTAAAAAATTTTATGTGTTTTTTATTTTATACTGTTTAATGGCTCACTCCTCAATCTTCAAAGGACAGAGGAATGGGTAATACATGCGGTGTTGTAAAAGCAAGACAAAGATAAATATATTTCCCTCAGATGTATTTCTGTACCTTTCTCTTAGTCTGTATTAATTTTGCTTGGCTGTCTCAGCATGTTTTCTTTATTTCCTCATTCTGACTTATTTCATTCCCATTCATTAATAAGTATTTATTCAGTGCCTACTTTGTGTAAGTAAATTTTCTGTGTAAAGAACACTTCAACAAACTCAAAATAGAAATTTTATTTTGTCTAACTATTTAAGATGTTGTAATTTTTTTGAAGTCTGGTATATGAGAAGGTTCCAATTTTTTTTTACTTTGTATCAAGCACCATGTATCAAAGGCAAATTGCATTTATAAAATTACTCCTTGATATTATGAATATTAGCAGCTATAGTACCACTAAAATTATTTATTTTTTAATTGAAGCATAGTTGATTTAAATTATTATATTAAGTTAAGGTGTACAGCATAGTGACTCAGAATTTTATAGATTACGTTCCATTAGAAGTTATTACAAGATAATGGCTAAAATTCCCTGTGCTATATAATATATCCTTGTTGCTTATCTATCTTATACATAGTAGTTTCTATCTTTAATTCCATACTCCTACCATGCCTTTTCCTCTTCTCCTTTTTGGTAACCACTAGTTTGCTTTTTATATCTGTGAGTCTGTTTCTGTTTTGCATATTTATTCACTTATATTATTTTTTAGATTCCATATAGAAGTTATACAGTATTTGTCTTTCTCTGTCTGACTTAATTAATTAAGCAGAATATTCTCTAGGTCCATCCACATTGCTGCAAATGGCAGAATTTCAGTCTTTTTTCTGGCTGAGTTATATTCCATTGTTCATATGTGTATGCATCTATACATGTTTATACGTGCATATACATGTAATATGTCACATCTTCTTTATCCGTTTGTCTGTTGATGGGGATAGTGCTGCTATCATCATTGGTGTGCATGCTATCTTTTTGAAATAGAGTTTTTGTTTTTTTCTGGATATATTTCCAGGAGTGAATTGCTGGATCATAGGGTAGTTCTATTTTTAGTTTTTTGAGAAGCCTCCATTCTATTTTCCATAATGGTGGCACCAATATAAGTTCCCATCAACAGTGTATAAGGACTCCCTTTTCTCCACATCCTCTCCAATATGTGTAATTTGTGTTCTTTTAATGTTGTGAGGTGATATCTCATTGTTGTTTTGATTTCTTTCCTCTAATTATTAGTGATGTTGAACATCTTTTCTTTAAAACTGTTTCTTGTTTTATTTTGTAAAATAGCTTTAATTTTTCTCTATTTGTTGAAATCTAATAGTAATCTCTGAAAACAATTTTATTCTCAATAGTTATGAGTTTTTCAAGATAAAATAATTTGAAATCACTATTTGTAATAATTTTGCAAAATAAATAATCTTTATACATTACCATTTATCTTACATTCTGCTTTAGTAGTTGTAACATCGTCTTTTACTGAAAATCACAGAATAAGAAATCTGACTTCACAAATGGATTTCAAAGTGCCCTCAAAATCCAAAAGTCATACAATATAGTTAAAAATAGAATAAATTTTAGATAATGGCAACTTAATACTGGAATTGATAGTATAAATATGGTATCTAAGTGCATACTAATTTGTCATTCTTTTTGGTGAAAATCAATGACAGGATCTAATCCCAAATTTCAAATGCTAGTTTCATGACATTGAATTGTTCATGTCATACTTAATCTTCATCCATTCTGAGAAAAGAAAGTTTAAAAGTAGTATTAAAGAGCTTTTCTTGAATTTTAAAAATATAATTAACATATTGGTAAAGAGAATATTTATTCTATTATGAAAATTGTATCAATATACATTGGTACAGTGAAAGATTTTTTACTTTGAATCGAAATTCCAATATTCCACTTCTTGAATTAGTACATTTCAATTGTGAACTTAATTTTTTAAGTTAAATTTGGCAGAAGCCTTGAAGATTTGCTGTTCTACTCGTCCACATAATTCAGAGAGGAAGATGTGCCTGCAGATGCGCTTATGAGGTTGCCACCCATTCTCCACATGAACATCGTCCAAATTTATTTTTCATATAATACAGTTATTCTGATACCTGTTCATTCAAATATTTTAGATTAATTTAGAGTAGCATGCTGCTGTAGAGGGAAGTCTATGGGTTTTAGAATAAGACAAGTTGCATCATGAGCTCTGCCACATACTAACCAAAAATATTGGTATTTGTACTTCCTGAATCTCCATTCTCTCAATTTCTTTCACATCCTTAAAATGTCAGAGTGAAGATGTGGGAGAGGTAAAATTGTCTTCATCACATGAAATAACATAGGTTAGAGAACTAGAAGTCTGCCTAGAAATCAGTCAATGTTAGTTACTCTTGTTTCTTTTGCCATCCCTCTTACATCAGTTTTTATGATGCCTTTGTAGCCCAGGGTAATTCTATACCTTTCACATATACTATCCTATGCACAGAGAGAATATAATATAATTAATAGCAGCGCTCTAAATAATGAAAAAGAGGAATATAAGCATATTAAGCTATTCTAAAATATTTACAGAAATATTACATTTCTTTTTGTATCAGTAAGCATAATTCAAAAGTATTTCACGAACTATTCTTTTCTTTGAAGGAGAAGAGGGTCAACTACCAATCTATCATTTTAGGGGCAGGGAATTTTCATCTATTACTCAACAATGATGAAGTTATAACTAGTTTTTAATTCCATGCAAGTTTTCTATCCATTGCATGAATTTATTTCTCTGCAAATCTGATGTGATGTGAGATTAAATAATGCTAGAAACATACATTCCTTTGAAAACTAAGGGGATAATTGATTATTCCTTGTACACTTTTTATCCAAAAAACCCTGCTATAAAATTAAATAGGGAGTTGATAGAACACCCAGGAGGCTTTATCAGTGTCATTTAAATGGTTAATTACTAGGAGAAGGAAGAAGAATGTGACTTAGACAGTAGACTTCCTGAGAATGTGAGGGAGTTTAGAGTTTATTCCATATAAGGACTATTCTTGGCAATCATACTTTACAACTAGAATCTATAAGGTCCCATAAACATCAACAAATTTGCTCAACCAAAAATATTTGGATAGGTCCCTAAATGTTCTCATTTTTACAGGTAAAACACTTCAAAGCCATTGTGAGCTTTAAGAGAAATGAATTCTTCTAAGGTGCTCTATTGACACATTAACCTCATTGGCTATTTCTCCAGGATAAATGATTGCATATATATAATGATATGTAATGATTGTAAGTACAAGCTCTTACATTAATTATGGCATTGTGTCTGTACCTCAGTGGGAGGGTCATAAAATTGGTAAAATAAATCATCGATCCTTGGATTGATGATGTTGCATATTTGAGAGAGAGTTATGAGCAAATTAATGCAGAATTGGTTGCATCGAATGAAGGCTCTTGTGGAAACTGGTATGACTTTTTCATTAACTAAACCATCAATAGTCATTGCTTTCACACATCCAGTCCATATTTTAAACAGCTGACTAAAATATCCATGACTGTTACTTAATTACTGAACAAACAATTAGACCAGATGTCAGCAGACTTTCTGTAAAGACCAGATAGTATTTTTAGCTTTGCAGGCCATCTGATCTCTGTCCTAAATAGTCAACTCTGCCACTGTAGCATGAAAACAATCAGAGACAATATATAAATTAATGGGCATGGCTGTGTTTCAGTAAAACTTATTTACCAAAAATCAATTAGCAGCTCAGACTTTGAGTGTGAGCTATAGTTTGCTATTCTTGAATTAGACCAACCACAGCATTTTAGCTTATGCTTCCCATGTAAATCCACGAGGACAGAGGCGCCATCTTAACCTTTGACCTGCAGAACTTTGCATAGCACCTGGAAGATAGGAAGAGTTAATAAAATTTGTTAAATTGAAAAGTAAATGTGTATACACTATAAAATAATTTCTAAGAATTCTCCAAATGGTTCCTTCATACAAAACTTGATTTGTATTAGATGTACTTTAGAAACATAATTTGGGTGAATTTTACTATAGTTGTTAGGATACTTGTCCTAACATTTGACATAATTTCTAGGCTATTAGAGGTATATACCTTAGATAATCCTGTCTTATCAGCATTTTTAAGAGTAGTCCCAAGATAGAAGACCACAACAATCCTCTTAAGTTACATGGTCTTTAATGGACAAGGGGACCCTCCTTAGTACATAAGCCGTGGAGACTATTCATATACATTCTGTTTGTCTATTGTCTTAAAACATTATATATGTATAATTTATATATATAAATAAAATAAGGATAGGTTGAAATGTCAAATTGTGAAATGTGGCCATATATGCAGACAATCAGAATCACACAGAGATAATGTCAAAGGGAAATGAGGACACAGGTGACAATCACACAGGAAATAAATAGCAATATAGGAAAATAAAAGCCAAGGATTATAAAGGTTAGAAATAAAGAATAAGGAAATAAAAGTAAAAATAAAATTATAAATAATTCTTTGAGTAGGATAAAGAGTAAATTGAGATGCTAAACAAATCAAATGGATCTGTAAGGTATTATACTAAACCAGTAGACTAAGAAAGGGATAGATAACTGAAAGTATAGCAAATTACTGGGCCATCTATTCCTCGCGGAACCAGGTATAGTATTTGACAAACATGTAAATAAAATAGCAATTCTCTATCTGAAGTTCTTTGATAAGATAATTGGAAATTCTAACACGAATATTGAATGAAAGAAAAACATGGGAAACAATATAACAGCAACTAACAGAATGAAGATAGAAACTTAGAGAGATTTAAAAAAAAGCTATTAACTTAGTGAAAGCATAAAAAATGTGTGTATATATTTAGATTTTAAGTTTTATAAAGAATCTATTGATAACTTACATAGTGCTTGTACAGAGAACATGCACGACTGCTTGAGAAATACAGCAACAGGTGATTAGGTTTGCTTAGGCTGCAAACAACAGAAATACAAACTACAGTGTCTTGATCACTTGTAAGTTTAATTTTCATGGAAGAAGTCCAAATGGCAGGTAGCCCAGGACTGGACAGCCCTCCAAGTGGAGACACTGAGATACAGACTCCTCCTCGCCTCCTGCTCATGGGTGCAAGACGGCTGCTTTGTCTCCAGACAACTATTCCACACCCCAGACAGAAAGCCGATTGCAAATGTTGACCTTTGCCGGCTAGACCTTTCCCTTTTCAATATGAAAAATAATTTGCTTTCAGTAAAATCCATTTGACTGATTTCAACTTTGATTGTCTTGCTCAGTATGATACCATACAGCTATACTTAGGAGCAAGGAGGCTTTGGGAATTTAGAATTTTAACAGGACACGTTGCAAACCTGAATACAATCCTGTCTCTTGTTTAAAAAAATGGATATTCAACAGAAGACTAGGAGGGAAAAGGCAAAACAAGGCAGATATCTGTATCACCTATATCTATATTGATAATCTATAGGTAAAACCTAGTGAAGGCAGGACCAAAGCCTCTGAATGCTCTAATTCATGATGATGCTGTGTACATAAAGGTGTTTGTTAAATTAATGATAGCTAGCATCTTAGATTTGGAAAAGACTTCAGGGACCGTCTTTTTCTCTTCCTTATTTTACATATCCTCTTTACAGTCACGTAAGATTCATGTGAGAAAACTGACTTGCTTACAACACACAGCAACTTAGTCTCCTGATTTCTTGTTCCTCCAAATCCAACCATATACTCTTCTATTTTATTGGAAACATTACTCTGCCTTTTAAAGTAAGAAACTCACAGCATAGCAAATTTGGGGAGTCTAGGTTCAGTGTTTTTGAATATTTCTTATTCTGAATATTCTTATCATACCTGTATTTGGCAGATCAATGGCTGAACAAAGGCTACGTAGATTTAGAAAATGCTTATTTTGCCAAAGCAGAAATCTTGCTTGGCAGAGATGGAAGTACACAGTTACAAGCTAATATGCAAATATAACAACTATCATATATGTCTAGAATAGGGGTGGGGAGTGAAAGCACCAGAAATCCGTGTATGTAATGACCATAAACATTTAGAAATGATAATGATGGTGCTTGGAAATCTGTATAACAACAGAAGGATGGAAGATGAAGAAGTAGCTCTCCGCCTAAAGGCACAAGACACATTCTGAACAAAAGCCAAACAGTGTGTATGTAGAAATCATTTTCAGTAATGCTTTCATTTAAATTTATGCTTATTTTAAAGTTGTAAAAGATACGAAGATTAAACTCTTATTTTTTAAGCATATTTAATCTATTTCACAGCAATAAGTCTTGTACTACAAACACACCACACATACAGCTGGGTAGGGATGAGGAATCCCTAAAACTGATGTAATTCTTGAAGAGTTACTGACAAGAATTCCTATTGTAATACAAAAGAGTGCCGTAAATACTTTTCTCCCCTTTGTTGTTTGTCAGTATGACTTTCCATCTTTTTTATGCAGCTGCGATCATTTTCTCACATAATTGTTCCTCTTTTAAAATGTTAACTAATACTCCAAGAGTAATATTTAAGGAGATGCAATTAAAATAATAATAAGGGAGAGGGTATAGCTCAGTGATAGAGTGTGTTCTTAGCAGGCACGAGGTCCTGTGTTCAATCCCCTGCACCTTCGTTAAAAACAAAACAAACAAAAAAGAATAAATAAATAAACCTAATTACCCCCCAAAACCACAAATGAATAAATAAATAAAGCAATAATCAAAAAGGCTTTCTAAACAATGTTCTTAGTTTGTATTTAAGCCTCTGTATGTATGTTTTCTTAACTTAGTCCAGATCAATTTGTTAAAAAAAAAATGCTTATATAGAGATTTTACGTAATGCACAGTGTCAATTTTATTTATATTGTACACAGAAATTTTGATTTGAGTTTCTCAGCAAACAAACATGTATTAGGTTCAATCTTGTAATTCCTCTATCAGTTGTCTGCTTCAGTACAGTCATTCTGAGGAGAAAAAAAATAAAATTGTAGCTACCATACTTAACCTCACTCCTAGGAATTCCTAGATGCTATCAAGCAGTATCAGCAGACAGTTGTCTGGCGTGGCTCATTGAAACCTTATAGCCCACCTGGGTTATGGCTACTTTTGCAGCACTTAAACTTGAATAATCCTCTCCAGCTCTACAATGCACGATCTGGCAGTAATCTGGAATCAGTCACTTTTTTGTTTTTTTGTGGTGAGATTGTTTCTCAACCAAATTGATGCCTAGCAGCTGTGAATATCAAATTTTGCATGAGCTTCTGAAAACAAAAGAAATAATTGTAGCACATGCTTCTAAAACCATACAGCCAGTCAGCAGGAGTTCCTGTCATATAGTTACAGAGACTTTTAGGTCAAATTGATAAGGTCTGTTTGCTGAATTATCCACAGCTAACATTCCACTCTTAAAAGAATTGAAGTCTCACTCCTCCAGCTATCCATCTGGTGGTGATTGTGTGCAAAACAGTGAAATATATAGGAAAATAGAATGAACAAAGTAGTTAGTTTGGATCATTCTTAAAGACTGAGCTTGTCAAATGACTCTAGAAATATTAGAAAAATTGTTTAAATCAAACCAATCAAACAAGATGTTTATTAGCTGCCTCCCGGGATATAGAAAAAAAATATATTACTATGCCAAATAGCAAAGGAAGTAAGAACACAACTCAAGAGTGGACTCATAGGAGGGGTTTGATCATTTTCCCCTTCCCCTCCCTGAAGTTCATCGGTGAGGCACTGAGCAGCATGCTGGTGTGTGGGAGCACAATTCCTTAAGCTCAGATGCCCGGCTACTTCCCAAGGCCAGACCCTTAGTTTTGTAAACGTGGACAATGGTGCATTATTTGTTCAAGCCCCTGATATGTGACACTCGGAGATGCAGCCAGTGGAGGGGAGCAGCTGCTGCTTGCTCAGCCATTTCGTCTGAAACCCCTTCTTCCCTGCAGACCCCAGTGCAGCGCTGAGCAAATCCATTCACTCACAGAAAAATGGATCCCTGAGTTTTCAGTAAAAGTCGATGGAAAGGAAATGTTCTACCTAGTGTGCAAATATACTGCCAAAGCAATGTTAGGGAATATTTTAACTTCTACTTAACAGCCAATTTATGAGATTCTGTATTTTCGTAAATAGTATCCAATATTTTAAATAAGTTAAGGGTTTTTTTTGCATTTATATATTATAGTTCCACAAAATATGCTACACAATAGATTACTTTTGTTGGAAAAATTCCACATATAAATGCAATAAAATGTCCATGGAAACTCTGTAACACACAACATTATAGTCTAATTTCATTTTAACTCCTGAAGTGTTTACATTTTACAGAATAAAAACTAGAATCCTACTTTTTAAAAGATCAGTTTGAGTCCTAAAAACAATAAAAGTCCTGTTTCTCCTTAAGTAATGTGCATTAGCATTTTTTCAGTGTAGCACTGAGCTCTGTTGATAAGTAGGCTGCTTAAGCATGAAAAGATGCTGAATTGAATTTGAACAATGCAAAGAGAAAGAAAGGATGTGAATCTAAAGCAGGCACCACCTGAACATTATGTCCTTGAAAAGAGGAAGAAATAGGATTTCTCGTAATCATTCAACCAAAAAAACAAAATACAAAAATGCAGTGCAACAAAACAAAACAAAACAGAAGCCTTTAGGAATGCATCTTCCTTAGCCTTTTGCAATAATTTTCATTATATCACCAACTAAAATGTCCTGCCAACTTATATGGCTGGTACTGAATTACCTTTGCTCTAAGACCCCACAATAAAAGGGAGGAGACTAGGTGTCTATGTGTCTCTCCCTTCAATGAGCCCCAATTAATTAGCTACTTGTCACCTTGAATATGTTGCTGAATACTTCAGACCTTCAGAAAAAGTTTTAGCTAATTAATCTTCTGAGAGTCTTTCTAACTTTAGTGTCAATAATTTTATGCTAATTAACCACAATTTTGTAAAACATGGTCTAAGTATGTAATTTTTTGTAGTGTAAACTCACTGGTATGTGAAAAGCCACTGCTTCCCTTTCACTATAGTGTGAAACTATTTTATATAACTATTTTATATAAAAATGCTGTATCAATCAATCCTTTAAGAACATGAATAATATTTTTGTAATGTTCCTGAATCATCCCTTTTAACTTGTATTCATGTAAATTTGGATTTTTATCAGTAAGGTCAACTCAAAACAAGCATATGCTTTAAGGCAAGTCTTACACTAAATCCTTCTGTTTCAGACTCAGATACAAAAAAATGTGATTAACTGGTTAACATGGGTCATGCATACTGCTAGTTGGCAATATAGGAACAAATACACAGCACCATGTGCCATCACTTCCCTGACCACCCAACTATCTGTAACGGTGTACCCTTCGTTCTGTTAGTGCGTGGCAACGTGGCATTTCATTTTACACATATTTATCTGCCTATTGCTTATGCACAGGACAGGAAATTTGTCTTATTCTCCATTGCATGCTTAGTCTCTCTAAGCACCAGAAGAACCAGAAGGGCATCTTTAAAAGGATATAGCAGTTGCTCCATAAAAGACCTGGCAAGCGTGGCTTATAGTCCAAACGCTACTTTAAGAACTCAAGCAAGCTACGTAACTGCTCTACAGCTGGTGAGCACAAAGAGGAGATAGCAGCACACGAAGATTTATACCAACCAATATTTTATTGAATGCGTACTCTGTGCCAGGCCCTTTTCTAATGACCGAGGATCCAAAAGCAAAAAAATACAGATGAAGGCCCTGCCCTAAAGGAGCTTCCAGTGAAGTGGAACAGACATATCATCAAGAAGAAATGCCTGCGTTATCAAGGTATCGTGGCACCATATTAAATCATTAAACAGTCACTTGCTGCTATCATTAATGTTCTCATTCCACAGATTTGGGGGTTTGTCAGGAGACCATTGGGGCTTATTAGGCTGAGCCTGGGAGTCCTAAACCAAGACCGCCAATGATGCTGGCATTAGAGCTGTGTGTCAGAGAGGCTTGGGAGAAGGATGAAACCAAAGTGCCAAACGATGTGTGAGAGAGAAAAGCATGTGGAGAAGGGCTTAAAAACAAATACACTGGGTTTTTAGAGTCCAGATTTTGGGGAAGGAGGAATGAGCTCAAGCAAGTGGTGATGAAATCAACTGGGAGGGAAAGAGTTGCTGACAGAAGTTACAGAGCAGCCTGAGCACAATGTTTAGTAGTAGTAGTCAGGCTTCAAGGGCCATGAGGAGGAGCAGATAGGAAGTCCCAGGGACTTAGCATATATTTTGACATTACTTATAAAAACTGATTTGACATATTAACACACTATAGTATTTTTTTAAAAAACACACATCTGGAAGTCAGAAGATGTAGAATTCTGTTCATTTGATTTTTGATCTTTAATAAATCATGTAGCTTATTTAGCCCATAGGTCCCTGATTTTAAAATGAAGGGTTATAATGTTACGTGGAAGCCTATATTTTATTCTAGAAGTCACCCCCTTGTCTTCTTATGGTATTCATTTCGAAAAGAAGTGATTTCCTATAGTTTACAATATATTTTGAATAAAATACTATGTTTATAAAATCATAAAATATACTTAATAAAATTTGCAACTGACATATTTTTGCACATGACAGCAAAGCACTCTCAATAAACTAAATATGACTGTTTTTATTTAGAAAAAAATGGAATAGAGGAAGATGTTCTTAGTGAATTAATTTTGTGAGTTTTATAGAGTACACAGGTTTTTTTTGGCATGAAAATGTGATTATATGGGATGTTTAATTTTTAAAGTTATTTTAACTCAGCTCAGCAAAAGCTGTCCCTTCCAACTCTGTCTAAGGCAATGGTGTAATACTAAATATTAACTTTCACACAGCACAGATGTCAGTCTATTTACAGTTAAATCAGTCTGTGTATCCTGCTTTCATCATTTCTTCATCAGTGCCTGCTATTTCCTGGAAATGTTAGGAACCAATCTTAGTGCTTTCAGGTACTCTGTATTTTGTGTCTAATTCTTCTTTTGTATACCTTTGATAATTTTATAAATCATAGTCAAGATGACTCAGAGGAAGAACTTTATTTCTTTCAAAAATATATAATTTTCAATTTGGGCTAAGTGGAATCATTCATCAACTTCCACTCTTTAATTAAGATCTCCTTTTTCTAGCCCACAAAGAAAACCAGTATATTTCTACAAGAAATCAAATCCTATTCTTCAGTGGTTGGTAATGGACAGAGAATTTGCATGTCAGGAAGGTAATTTGAAGCTTGTAGATCCAGAGCTTCATTGCCAAAGCCCAGCCCCCATGTGGCTTTCTCCGCTTATTTCTGTCACCACCCTGCTGCTTCCATCCAGGGACATAAAGGACACAAGCCTAATAACTGGAAATAAAATAGCTATTACTGAAGAACAGGAGGGTTAACTACCAAAAAGATGAACACAGAACACAACATGAAACTAGATTATTGCTTACATATAAAGCTTTATAATCTTAAATTTGATTTTGCCTGTAGGATGCTAGCCTCCCTAGTATGATAAAAAGATCTTATAAGACAATTAAAACCTAGCCACTTCTTCAAAACCTAGAGATAAGAGGAGTCTCAGAAAGAGAAATAGGTTCCCTTCGCCACACATAGGTGAGACCTGAATTGTATATTTCAATTTCCTATCTCAACACTTGACACTGGTTGATTGACATTACAAATAATCCCCTTCTTCAAAGGAGACCCTAATTTATCATCAAGGGATGTAGCCCTATTCACAGTGATAAAAGTATGATTTTCTCAAAATAATTAAAAATAAATATAATATCTGTTCAAGAGAGACATATGGAATAAAGTGGGGAGGAATTCTTTTTCATATCTTTAATAAGATTTAATTCTTGGAAAAGCAATATTACAAAAGTTAGGCCAATGAAAGTTATTCTGAAAGCCAGAGCTGGCATTCAAAACTATTTTTAAGAGATGGAACTATAATGGATGCCCAGCTACAATTACCATTTTATAGAACTTTAATTTGATTTCCACCTGAATGATTCTTTAGAAGGAAAACTCTACTGTCTTCTCGTTTTAATTCTGTATTCTTTGTCTATGATGAACCATTTATCACTATTCTGCTAAACTACTAAAATAATGCCCTCGTCTTCAACTTTGTAATGATGATGATAATTTTTCTGTTGTGAATAGTTTTCCTGTGCTATGTTCTTATATCTAACGTTAATCTACCTTTAAATTGAATGTAATGATGTAATAATTCATGACCTTCACCTTGCAATTTTTTTCACTTTGTTACTTGTTTCTTTATTTCACCTTTCTTGACTTATTTTGGGTTAATCAAGTAATTTTATTCTATTTTTCTCCTTGAATTAGCCTTTTAGTAATCTGTTCTTGTGTTATTCTTTTAGTGATTTCCCTATGTTTTAACATAATCCCAGACACAGTACAATCTACCATAGATTTTTTTTTTTACCATTTTCTGCAAGAAACTTAACATGATTTAATTTCACGCATTGCCTCTTGCCCTTTGTGTTGTTATTGTATTTGGGGGGGGGGGCTTTTTCCTTCTTCCCTTTTAGGTATTTTGGCTGGTCTAATAGTTAAATTAATATGAGACAGATTAAAAGGAGAACAAATTAAATTTTGTACATAGAGACCTATAAAAATGTGTAACTTAAAAGAACTGACCAAAGCAGGAAACTTCTATACTTTTTGGACAAACACACATTTGTGAAGAATTGACAAAGGGGTTTGAGTTTGGGGTAGCAAATTAATAAAGAAGTAATATAGTCATTGATACAGTCTTTTCAGCCTTGAATTCCCTATCTCTGGTGATAAGGATGCCTTCTACCCTCCTGGTATAGGAAGGACACCATTACATGGGAGATTTATTTCCTCCTTTCTGGAGGACAAAGGAGTGTCAGAGTGTCCTTCTCACACCAGCTGTTTCTTATGTAACTTTAATTCAAAATAATCAACATGCTAAAGTGGCATATTTTGGGGTGGCATATTTTGCTCCCCTCTCATTGCTATTTATTTTATTGCTGCGTAAGTTATAATTCCACAGGGCACTGTGCTATTATACTTTTATTGAAGAGTATAATGCATAAAGGTACATAAAGTGCTCCGATCTTCGGTTTTCACCTTGATTTTATACACACACATATATTTATACATATATATGTATATATAGAGAGATATTCTATTGTGTACATCAGTAGATCATTCTTTGTAAGTGCCACGTAGTGTTCCATTGTATGGGTATGTCTCAATTTTTATCCATTCTTCTGCTGATGAGTTTTCAGGCTTTGCTTTTGATAAACAGCTGATAAAAACATTCATATGCATGTCTTTTGTAAACATAATTACTCATTTTTCATTGGTATATGCTCAGAAGTGAAATGACTAGGTCATAACTTGGGTGTGCTTTAGCTTTAGGAGAAAAATGCCAGACTGTTCAATAGTACATATACCATTTCTATACTTGCACTAGCAGTGCAACAGTTTCAGCACATTCTTGCCCAAACCTGGTTATAGCAGCTCTAGTGGGTGTGTAGTAGTATTTTATTGTTTGTTCAATTTGCCTTGCTGTATTGGTTTCTACTGTTGCTCTAGCAGGTTACTACACAATAAATAGTTTTTAAAAACATGCCAACTTATTACCATACAGTTTTGTGGTTTTGTCTGACATGGTCTCACGGGGCTTAAATCAGGGTGTCAGCTATGTTCCTTTCATGAATATCCAGGGGAAAATCTGTTTCTTCCTTTTTTCTTTTTTTTTTTTTTTTTGCCTTATCTGAATTCTAGAGGCTGCGCAGATTCCTGATTCATGGTCCCTCCCTTCCTCTTCAAAGCGAGCAACTTTGCAACTCCACCCCGTCTTCTACAGTCATCTCTCTTGGTCACCTGCTCACCAGAGCCATCATGAAATTTGGTGTTTCTATCTGGGTTCATTTACCTTCAGTCTGAATAACTTCCCTTAATATTTCTTCTGCTGCAGATCTTGGTGATGAACGGCCTGAACTTTTGTTTGCATACAAACATAGTTGTTTAATTTTTGAGGGATAATTTTGCTAGCTACAGAATTTGAGGTTAGTCATTATTTATCTTTCTTTTAGCATTTTAATGCTAATATTCCACTTTTTTAAGCTTTCATGCTGTTCATTGAAAATCAACTATCATTCATTATTGATTCTTTGAGGTTAATGTTTCTTTTTTCTCTAGCTGCTTTTTTTGGTTTGTTTTCACTTGGCTTTCACAGTTGGCCTATAACATACCTAGGATTTGCTTTCTTTGAAATTATTCTGTTTGAGATTTGCAGAACTTCTGGATTCATGAATTAACAAAATGCCTTCCAACAATTCTGAAAAATTCTATGCATAAGTTTTTACAAATATTGTTTCTGTCCCATTTTCATTCTTCTCTTCTTCTGAAACTCCAATTAAAGGCACACCAGACCATTTGACATCATACCTCTTAGGCTTGGTTCTTTCTAGCTTTTTCTCTGTGTCTCAGTTGAAATATATTCTTATAACCTGTCATATGTTGACTAATTCTATCTTCTGTTTAATTTAGTCTCCTTTAAAACCCCTACACTGAGTTCTTAATTTTAGGTTCTGGATTCTTCAGTTCTAGGATGTCCATTTGTTTTTGTTTTAATGCACATTTCTATTCTTTGTTGAGATTCTATTTTCATCTATTTTGTATATCTTTTTTTTTCTACTTTTAAAATGTTAGCTATAATTATTTTAAAGCATTTGATTGTTGAATCCATTTTCTGGATTATCCTTGGAGCTGCTTCTATTTTCTATTTTCCTCTTAATTAACCATCACATTTTCTGGGCTCTTCCACTTTCCATGATTTTTTGTTTAAAATACAGGAACAATAGAGCTTCAGAAAACCTGTAGTTTACTTCCTAGCAGAGGTTTTTTGGGGCCATCAAACTCTCTCTCTCTCTTTTTTCTACACATGGAAATGATGGTACAGATGATACAATGTTCACTGAGTTAAATGAATAAACCCACAACTACAAGGTATAAAACCCATATCTCTGTCGATATTAGAGTCATATCGCTATTTAAAAACTCCTGGAGAAAATCAGAGCCAAAGAACTTCAAAACTCTGATCAACGAGGATAGGAATAAAGTTGAGATACTTAGGGTAATTAAACAATAGACACCTAGGAAGGAACTTATGATAAGAGCCGTTACACATCTGGGAACATCATTCATGAGTTACCTCAGTTGACCGCAAGAATGTAGTTAACATTTGTGTAGAAGAATCACTGATCCCAACCTCCTCGTTCCCACGGTTCTCCTATCTCCCATTCATATAGGCTGGAGGGATGCAATAATCATGTAAGATTTCTCTTTTTGCGTATTTCTTTTTCATTAATCATGTTTTTTTAGTTAAGAAATACTTGAATGTTTTTAACACTCTTCTTGTTTTGTAAACTTGTTCTCTTAGTCAAGTCACTGATCTTTGATAGGCTTTAGTTTTCTCATCTGTAAAATGAAAGAAATGAAGCTCTAAAAGTTTTAAATCTTTGGTTTAGAGAATATATCACTTCTAATGATGGATCAAAATGGATATTTGATATAACTCAGGTTTATAACTAAAATCACATATGGCTTACTGCAGTTGACAATGTTCAATATGATACCATCTTTGATAATTAGTTGGTGTCCAGAGGTGCATGGTCTAGAGTTCTACAGTTAAAGCTTGTTTTTATGGTAGTGGATCATATTCTGAGTAAGTGGCTTTTCATTGCTCTGAGAATTTCAATATTCTCGAATAAACACTTGAAGCCAAGAACTGAATGCCAGGATGCTTTTAGTCTTTGAGTGTATTTCGAATGAGGTATTTCTAACTTTTGAGCTGATGCAACACCCACTAGATACGCTTCTCTTACTTTTAGGCTACACTTTTCTGACTTGAATTGCTTGCCGCACTGATGTTTTGTTTCCTCTTAAATCACTGATGCCATCACTCAGCCTTAAGAACGTTAACTAACTGTACAAGTGTTCTCATAATAAGCTATCATTTGCACTCCATTAAAATGACTTATAAGGAAATATCATATACCTCTCCTCTCCTCTTGAATTTGGCAACAAAGTGGCCCTTTGAAGAAAGTTTAACACTGATGCTTTTTGCTGGCTGGGGCACCTGAGAGTAGTAGATCTTCATGATTGCCATGTGACAAAGGTAATATTTATTAACTTATACACATTTTCAGCTTCTCTTCCTATATAATGGTGTGAATTTTGTCTTTGTGCCTTTGGTTCTTTATTCTGTTACCCTGCTGTTGTCCTCTAAGGGAGGCTCTGTTCTTGCCAGCCTGAGTCCCAAGCTTTTGGTGACAGAGAGTAGAAACCATAAGCAGGGTAAGATAAGCTCAAAGAAAGAGCTGGAAAGACTAGAGCAGTAGTATTTGGTGGGATATTTCCCAGAGCTGCCTTTATTGCAGAAAATGGGAATAGAAAACAAGGAACCAGAGAAAGTAAGCTTTTGTTCTTTTAAAATAAAGAATAGAGAAAGTGAACCAAACAAACACAAAACCACACACACACACACAAATCAGCAAAAATTTAGATTTTTAACTTTCTCTGTTGAAGTTAAAAAAAAGAACTGAAACAGAGAGTATGAGCAAGTGAGCAGCCAGTGGGAGGATCTGGAATATGTGAGAAAGCTCAGGTGTGTGAGAGAGTGGAAATGGAGAGAAAATCATGGGTAAATTGGGTATCTTTTAATATTCTTATATAAATGTCCTTCAAGATTTGTAATTAGTTGCCACTGATAACTTGATTGTGTCTGTAATTTGGTCATTACAATGAGCCCCAGCCACGTGGGCGTCCATCTGGAGGCCTCTGACTTGAATGTATCATCACTGCTTTGACTGTCGTCAGATTCAGTGGGTATGTGTCTCTTTCTGTCCTCATGTTTCTTGATCTCCCGGCAGAATTTGGCAGCATTCACCACTCCTACCTTCTGGAACACTGTCTTCTTTCAGATCCTATAATGACATTTTTTTCCTAGTTTTTCTTCCAGCTGTCTGGTTATTCTTCACCTTTGAGCTTTTTCCCTCTCCCCAATGTAGCACGCAGTCCCTCAGGACTCAGTACAAGGTCTCTTCACCTCTGTACGTCCTCTGCTGTGCTGAGCTCTCCTCATCTTGTGGTTGTAGAGTCCACCTGTCCTTTGATGATTCCCAAACTTATATCTGTGGTCCAGACTCAGGTAATTAGATACTGGAAAATTTCCTTGGATGTCAGAATAGGGGATTTCTGCCCTTACTCTTAAAGTCTCATATACTGCATTTTAGCAAGTAGCATTATCACCCATCCAGTTCCAAAATCTATATTCCTGGCAGTTCTTCTTCTTTCTTCTTTTTACTTTGCTCCCCACATCCAATCCATCAAGTCCTAACAATCTCTCCTCTAAACTATCATTTGCAGCTGCACAGCTCTGTCCATCTCTCCCAGCATGACCCTGGTCACCTCTTCATGTCTCTGTACTCTTCCTCTGTTACTTTTATTCACCTCATTCTCCAAACAATTGTGGAATAATAGTGAAAAAAAAAAACCCCACAAATTGGACCATATGATATCTTAGTAAAATTTGTCAATGGCTTTTTTTTTCCAGAGAAAAT
The DNA here is from genome assembly GCF_048564905.1 of Vicugna pacos. Classification (NCBI taxonomy): domain Eukaryota; kingdom Metazoa; phylum Chordata; class Mammalia; order Artiodactyla; family Camelidae; genus Vicugna; species Vicugna pacos. The sequence continues at coordinate 32,807,383 of NC_132988.1, forward strand.
CTGAATTTCGAATATTAGCATAAAGGACCCCGAGTGGTCTGGCTCAGCTTAAGTTGTCTAATCTCATATCATCTTTCCTCTTTCCACATTCCATCTACATAAACATCGTTTGCTCCTTAAAATGGGCTAGCTATTTCTCTTGTGAGAGCCTTTGGAAATACAATTTTTGCTTTCATAAAAGCTTTCATTTCAATTAACTATCATTCGGTGACTGTCAAATTACTGAATACAGGTGAAATATCACTTTCTAAGGAAACTTCCTTGATCGCTGTTAGTAAAAAGAAACTCCTTCTATTACTCTGTCAGGACAATCTGTGTCCCTCATAACATTTGGGCATTTACAGGTGAGTTATTGGTTACTCATTGTCTTCTTTAGCTCCAAACAGGAAGGGAATTTGTTTTACTTATCTAGTACCCTGCTTGGCACAAAGAAGTCATTCAGTAAATATTAGATAAATGAATATCTTTTTAAAATACCCACCAGTGTGGATATTTCATGGGTCTTCAACACAAGCTTTTAACAATAGATATTTCTTTAAGAGCACAGTCTTTTATTTTTTAAGGGCTGATTAATTAATCCTATAACTACCAGAACCATTTATTTAGTGTAAACTCTTTTAGCCGTTGTATGAAACTCTTTTACATGCTCTAGGTCATTAACTGCAGTGTCATTTCTAACGCCATGTAATTAAAAAATAAATCAAAGATTGGAGAGGTTAAGTTTATAGCCTTTGTGAATTGAATCAGGAAAGCAGAGTTTTGTAATGTCATAAAGTTTCACAGTATTCACCCTTCTCACCTCTGAGGCAAACCACTAGCCAAACAATTATCGTGGGATTATGGTGACTGAAGTTTTTCATTTTTCTTGGTGAACTCCCATGGTTTTCAACTGTAGAGTTTGTCACTCCCTCCCATAAGAATCTATATCCAAGAATCAAGAAGATATAGAAAAGGTCTCCAGTTTGCAAAATTTTCCATCCTTCATAACATATACATGAGTTGAGGTTCACTTGCTTATCATTTAAGTCTCTTTAAATTACCTCTGATTTCCTGGAGGGGAAAAAGTTTTTTTTAAAGTACTAATTCTACCACTTACTCTGGTTATTAAAAGCTTAAATTAATATTCTTACTTCACAATGATTAATGTGTCTAGTGAGCTGTTCAACATTTGTTATTCAACACATTTCTGTTATGTAAAAACATTATTTTCTCACCTTGAAAATGGCATGGCCAACTTAGAGGGTTTAATTTCATTGTTTGGCACTCTGGCATTTTCCATTTTCATCTGATGACCAGAACATAAGAATTTAACCTGAAGTGAGTTAAGTGTATTCTGAGCACACAGTGGTAGTAGTTAGTGCAAAAGCACAGGGAGAGAGAATTTTGTTAACATTTCCATCTTTTCTTGTGCTAAGTAGCACCCAATTGAATCTAGCAGCTGCTAGATAGATAGATAGATAGACAGACTATCACTGTAAGATAAAGCCCTTGACCAGTTACCCTGAGGAATTCTTGTAAAGTAAACAAGTGTGCATGTAGCCACATCAATACATAAATTAAATTCAAAATATTATTTAACAAACACTTTTTAAAATTTAAACTTTTTAAAAAAAGTTCATCAGACATTTTTTAAATGAAGTTCAGATAAATTATTAATATAAGAGTTGGAAACTGGGTTCTTTCGTGATTTCAGTGACATCACTTCATCCTTGCTACAATTTATCATTGATAAAAATAGAGAGGTAGTGGTTATTTTAATGAGCCAATTTGGATATTATGAAATTACTTAAAAATTTTCAGTTTCTTAATGGCTTTTATGGTTTTTAAGGATCAAATTTTAACTTTATTCATATTCTGTGTAGTAGCTAATCTCCACGGACTGACTGCGCATTCTGGTTTTCCTTCTGTGTGCTCTCCTCTATTGTCCCAAGTCTGGGCTGACTATGTGACTTTTTTTTTTTTTAACCAATACAATATGAGGGAAATGATACTGTGTGATTTCCAAGGTCGGTCAGGATAAAAGAAGCTTGAATCTTCTACCTGAAATCTCTTTGAACACTTGCTTTGGGAAAATTTAGCTGATTACATGTAATAATTTTTACTACCCTGAAACTGTCATGCTGTGAGGAAGGTCAAGCTAACCATCTGGAAAGGCCACTTAGAAAGAGAGATGACTAGCCTGCCCTCATCTCTTCCAGCTGTCCACGCTCTAATCCAGACATTTTATTACCAAGGCTGTTGCCCCAGAATCATACCCCTGCCCCTCCCTCAAATGGAATCCAGTTGCCTTTATCTGAGTTTCAGGAGGAAGCTGCAAAGACAAAAACAAGAACTGGTTAGAACCACATAGGCCCAATATGGTGAAGATTTAACTTCCAGTAGACCTTGAGCCTCATTATACCTTCATTGTAATACATCATCATGCTAAATGACACACCCACCATGAAAGTTGACAATTGCCAGGACAATACAAGGACTGAAAAAGGACTGTTGCGTCAGTTCCTGGTCCAAACCACACCCTGGCTCTCAGATAAGTCATGAACATTCCTCCCTTTCTTTCCAATTCCCTCCCTTTTACCTGGACTCTCTTATATGTGTGGTGTCTCAGCCCAAATCAGGTTGAGAAGTTGATTTTTGAACCACGATCCTGCTTCTCCATTCTTTGGCCTTTGAACAGAGCTTGTGCTGTTTCAGTCTCAGCATTGGTTTTGCTCTTGGCTATGGGAATCTGGAAGGGAAAAGACCAGGGGTCTCAGGGGTCTTGGCCTGATCTAGGACCCAGGTGTTGGTCCAGGGACCAATTCAGTAACAAGTTGAGTGAGAAAGACAACTTGGATCTTTAATGCAGTGCAACCTTCAAATGGTGCCAGTCCCACCCTCCACCTGCAATGTAAACTCCATAAGAGACTTCTATTGAGAACCATCCAGTTGAGCCCTGTCAACCCTCCAAACTGTGAAAGATAATAATACTTTGTTGTGTAAGCATCTATGTTTGAGATGGCATATTATACAAAAATAGATAACTGAAACAACTTGATACCAAATGTGAAGGTGATAATCGTTTTTTAGAAACCAGTTGTTGCAAATAGACATAAGTATACAAATAGTGATTGGAAATATATATCATCCTATCTCTAAAATTACACACATCTTAGGTTTCTTGGTAGTGAAGTACAGATGGAATAAACACACCTAGTCTGGGGAGGAACAAAGACATAAAATTAAATGTTATTTCATTAATAATTCAAAGAAAAATCAACAAAAATACTAAGATTCAGAAGTTATAAAAGAAAAGCTATTGAATTTTCCCCTCTGAGAGGCTGCCAGAGAAAGAAACATTTTCTCATGTTTTCCTTTTTCTATTTAAAAGTTTCTGAGAAGCTATTTGATTTCCAGCTGAGAGATATGCTTAAATAAATGATTGTGAGTATCAAGAATGAGCATATGCCCTTTAGCGTTCACTGTTTCTAAGACCTCAGGTAACTTTGGCAGCAGAATGGTAGATTGCACATTCCTCTTGGAAGGCACTGAACACACAATCTTAAAAACATTCTCTTCTGTTCAGGAGAAATTTTATTATACAAAATAACAAGTGATAGGAGGGAATTCAAAGCTCAAAATACAATTTTACATTTCTCCTGATGAATCTGCTTGAAGATTTCAGTTTAAATAAAAAATTAAGCCTGTGTGATGGAATAACTTTTCAAAGAAATTTTATTAAATTCAATTTTAAAAACGTTTTAAAGAAAGCTAATCTATTTTATACTTAAACCTATTTGTGTTCCAAAGATATGAAATTTCTAAGTTATTAATATTATTTAACTCTATTAAAATTATTTCAAAATCTCTCAGTGTCTATATTGTTAGGTTTATAGCAGCCTTTGGCATATTAATATTGAAAGTGATGGGTTGGCTCCAAATTGAAGACATATTCCAAATTCCAATGAGTATTTCAGTATGTGACAACTATTTTCTTAGAATTTTGACTGATGGATTGAGAAAATTGTGATTCTGAATCAAATGTAATTTGTTGATTTCCAACTTGTTTCTTTTACTTGGCTTTCTGCTTCTAACACGAGCAGATGATGGGAATATAAAATGATTTTTTTTCAGAAGTGAATGTTTCAAAATTTATTTTTAAAGATATGTTCAGAATCTTTAACCTTAATATATTCACAAAATAGCACTCCTGCAAAGACAAACAAAAAAATTTTTATAGATAGTGTTTGGAATTAACTTCAGAACAAGATTGGTTTTGAAGAAAACAGTGCTTTATTGTTACAGCTAATGCTCTGGACTAACCACCTTTAAAACTCTGTAGCTTGTAAAACAACCCACAAACCAAACAAACCAAACCAAACAGCAAACAAGTAACCATAACAAAAAAACAAAAAAGAGCTCTAGTTGTGAATCCCTGTACTGTGAACTTGGGTTTCTGCTTAGCTAAGCAAACTCTTTAAACATTTACAAAGCTGTTTCTTCGATATAAGTCACAGATATAGAAATCAAGTACCTACATTTTCAGAACTTGCCCCAGAATTACCAGAGAAGAAATAGTTCTTTTGTAAAACTACAGCGTGCATAATCAAAAGTCATGACTGGTGCCCTCAAATATGTTTCTAAGGGTTTTATATTTAACCAATCATCCTGAAAATACCCCCCCTTACATAGTGACTGACTCAAATTTACTCTGATCTGCTATTACAACGGTTTTGTGTCCCCGGTTATAACTGCAAGAATCCACCTTTATGCAACTCATAATTCCAGCAAAAGCTACTCCAGCAATAACAATGAAAAAAAGATAATGTGAGGTGGAGCTGTGGCCTTAATGAATTGTTTTCAAACTTCTAAATTAAACTTCAGTATAAAAGGGGACTGTGTACAACATTCTGTTGTGAACATCAAAAAATCAATCTCTTTTGCTAGTGTGGAAGGAGAAGGAGCCTGTGTTGTCCGGCAGATGGGTTGTTTCATGTACACTATAACCTTCCCGGTTTTCACAGTTCTTACAGAGGAGTGGGATACCATTGTGAAAGTTTGGAGAAGATTCATATTCACAAATTTCTCAAGCTCAGTTGAGGCAGATAAAGACCCCTTTTATGACACTGCAGTATGTTGCAAGTAACCATGCCATGTCCTTTACAGCTTGTGTCAGAAGTTCTTTGAGTCATATTGAAAGGTTATTACCAAGAATACCCTCCACTTAGAATATTCTCCACTGAAGAGATGTGTCGAGATTGTTACGAAACTCCAGAAGGACAAGAAGTGATGATACAAAAGAGGTGATCTTGAATATGTTGTCATATGAGGCTCAAGGGATCAGAATTCCTTCCTACTTTTCAAGTTTGTGTGTGGACATACTTAGGACTCTGGTGTATCTGGAAACAGATATATTGCCAAGTTTAGAAAAAAGTTATAAAAAAAGTAAGTGCATGGATGGCTGTAAAGATTGCCAAGAAACTAATTGACTACCGTGAAGATATCAAGGAATTTTACTGGTACGTAGTTCAGTTTTCTATACGTTGTTTTTATGAAGTAGGCTATCAGCACCTTGACTGCTTCTAGCATCTGATGGATAATCAGAACTTCCTACAACAATTTAAATTGAAGGAATAGTGGAAGACTTGAGATCTTCTTACCATTTTCTCTTACAGTGTCTACAATGGTACAGGATACTTTGCCCTTCAGGGAAATGAAACACAGTAATCTTCAAATCAGTGTGGAGAAAAGTCTCATTCTCTCCTGAAACAAAGACTAAAACCCTGAAAAGCAACGTGGAACAACTTATAACAAATTACAAAACACACAAATGCGCCACAATAAAGCCTCTCAAAGCCCCAATTTCATTAGGACAGGAAAATAATCTAATCATATTGTGGGTCTTTTGAAGGTGCATTTATGACCCTTACATTTAGTCTTCTAATTATAAACTTACAAGTATAATAGGAGGACATTAATTCTATTACAGAGTTATACCATCTGTTTCAACATTACAATTTTTGGAATTATTTAGATAATTAAGTCTTTGATGAGAATATACTTTATTGTTCTAAAAACTACATTAGGTTAAATCTGTTCAAACTCCCCACACTAGCACTAAATAAGACAGTAGTTGAGGGCACAGGCTCTGGCAAAGACCCCCATGTTTCAGGTCTCAGTTCTACCATTTTCCAGCTGTGTAATCTTGGGAAACCACTGAGCTTCTCTAAGTTTCAGCTCTTTCCTGTGTAAAACAGGAAAAGCAAAATCCTACTTGGTAGATAATGAGAGTGCACTAAGTAACAGTTAATATTACTCTACACTCAAAGCAAAACACTAATAACACATCAGCACTCATGTTTTCCTTAACATAAAATCACTTAGAAATCAATGATATTTTGCTACGGTTATCAAAAGAAAACCTTTTGGGCAATAAGTACACAAACGAAAGCAATTCTGCTACTACAGATTAATTTAAAATTTAGATGTCTAAGATGACAATCTAACCTCCACACAACGGAACAATGTATTATGAATTAAGGTGCAGTACACAGTGCTTTGTTTCCAAATCTTGTGATTCATTTTCAAATCCTAATGGGACCTATATAGAAAAAATAGATGTGTCCACTCTAGCACAGTATGTTGCACTGAATAGTTGCTCAGATGTTGGTTGGAGATAGGAAGGAAAGAAAGAAACGAGGAAGGAGGGAAGAGCAACCTCAGACTTTACAGTTACAATGGCCATTCTAATTCTTTCACCAGGGTTTGCCATAAATTCCCCGAGGGTATCTTTTCCCAGTAACATAGGATCTTATGTATCTTGTGGCCCAAAATACCAGACTGCTTATGCTGTAGCCTAGATTAGCTTTAGAGATACTCCCTGCTCTGGGTCCCACTCAGAGCTATCAGCTGTCAGCTTTCATGTCTTCCAATACATGGGCTGTAGAAGCACCTGTGGTCTGAATTCTTGGACCACTTCTGGCTCCAACTGGCACAAGCTGGGTTCTACAGAGGTAGATGATAAGATGGAGTTTGATGTGCAAGATATGGGATGCCCTACAAAGGGGATAGGCTCTGGGTGGGGTGGCTCGCTGAGGTTGAGTAGACTCTGAAGGGGTTGATGGTTGGAAGAGCCAAACAGGTGGGCAGCTGATTGAAAGAAAATCTAAGACTGCCACACCTGTCTTAGACCGTTTGCTCTGTGTATTTCCTAAGCGTGGAAGGCTGTTTTCCTGACTTATTGTAGGACTGGTTCCTGTTCATGCTTCAGGTATTAGCTAAAATGTCACTGGTTTAGATAGGCCGTTCTAGGCCAAACAATTTAAAGCAGATTAACATTCTTTCCTTTCACTCTTTATTATAACAGTCCTTTGTTTTTCTTTTTTCTGTTCATGTTACTCACTGTAATTTTTAATTACAGATTTATTTGTCCACCTCTTTGTCGTCTTTCTCAAGTAACCTGGAACTTCCTAAGGTCAGAGATCATGCAGAACACAGGCCAGATAGGGCCGCTTCCATCACTCGCTAGGCCTGGTGCACAGTGAACATGTGGAGCTCCTTGTTCAGAAATTACTAAGAATTAAAAGACAGCAGTAGCACAGCATTAAACCGTGTGTGAGGTACTTCTGAGAATGCGAGCCTGAGTCATGAAAGGCTTGTACACCCTCAAAGCCAGCCCTGGAGCTGGCAGAGGTCAGGAACTCACAGTGTATATGTTGAATGAAATGTTATTAAAAGGATCCATAACCCCAAAAGATTTAAAATCACGACTGTAAATGACTTTTCTCTGTCAATGTCCTATCAGTTATTTTTTAAAAACTTTTTATTCATAAATCCATTTTCTGAAAGAAATTTAAATGAGACAAACATTTTTCATTTTAAGCTTCACAGATAATTTCAATACATGCTAAAATCATAAGAATTTAAAACTAAATATACTGAGGAATTTTAAAAAATCATTTCCACTCAGATCCTAAAAAAGAAAGTTGCCCATAATTATTAGCATGTAATTATACTAATCAGAAATGTTATTTTCCTATGAAAAATTAATATTTGTGTTGATATATTAAAGTATCAAGATTTCCATCATTAGTGAAGTGCTAAAATCAAATGTGTTTGAAACGTTTGTGTGCTTAGTATATTTTGAGTCCTTCCACTGACAGAAATTCCATAAAAATAATTTCTTAAATTTTGTTTGAAATCTCAAGTTGCTAAAGTGATAGAAGTTTCTGAGAAGAGGTTCAGTCATAATGCTGTAACTTGTCTTTGAAAAAAACATACATTTAAAAGGAGAGCAAAGCAACTCTACTTGAATCACAGAAAGAGGTGACATGTAGGATAATTGCATTTTGAAACACAGAGAAAATTTCTTCTATATTCATTAAAGTTAATATTCTAAACTCAGAAGAGTTTCCAACTTCAATCAAAGCTTTAATAGTCCATGTAATTAAACTATATTTCAAGCCTATAATAGGATTATGAAGGAAAACCCACTTTGTTTTAGCTGTTTTGCAATGTATTATAAGACAATAGTGTTTGTTTCAGTGCACTTGAGAGTTCTTTAACGTGTCTTAACTATTCCAGAAAATTAGCTATGAACCTTTTGATTATAATATCATCTAAATGTACATCCTAATTTAAAGGAGATAAGAGATCCTGGGAATTCTTTTCAGAAATAAAATAGCTGACAGTTTGGTTAAAACTAATGAGAAGGAAATCACATCTCTTTACATTTTTAACAAATATAATTTCAGCTTTTGGGCGTCAAGGCAGTGCCTTCAAAATTGCTAAAATGAGAACATTTTCGTGGTTCATTTATTTAGCTGTGTCGATGACAACCCTGGCAATGTTATCTTTAAATCTTATCTGCAAGCAATATTCTGCAGAAACCATGTTAAAAATGCTGTGGAAATAAGATGAAAGTTAGTAGTATCTACTGGTTTGTTCCACTGAGAAAAAGAAAAGTGCTCCTGTGTTATGCAGGCACGTGCGCTAAGTATTCACTTTGCATCTATATAATATTTAATAAGTTTTTTGGTTTATTAAAATTTTATGGAGTTCTAAGATTAGTCATATTCAATAGGAAGCCCATAGTCCTTTTTTAAGTTACTTTTTGTCACTAGAAGAAAATACAGACTTTGTAAGATTCAATGTTTTGTGCAATATTTTATAGTTAATTAAAATACTGGGTTCACTGAGGCAGGATAAGAATAACATAGTTAATATCACTGATACTCAAGTCCCACTCTGGGTATATACTTGACTTCACGGAATAAGTGTGTGAACTGGGTTATTTAGCCTCTGGGTAACTTGATATCCTCATCTCTTAAAGTTTTATGAAGTTTTTTTATTTCAATGTGTGTAAAGTACTGAAGACAGTGTAGTAAATGCTTGATAAATATTAATTAATTGGAATATTAAAATACCAAAAATGCACTCTAGTCCCATAAAAAAGAACTATGGAAATAATATCTCAGGAGCAAAATATTATCATAAAACTTTCTCAACTCATTCTATGATCTCTTCTGACCCTTTGTTGCATTACCTACCTGTTAACAAGCTAGATTTCTGCCTACTTGGGCTTTGCAGATGAGAAATGAAAGCAAAAAAATACCCTTTCAATAGAAGCTTAGGTTGCTCCCCATGAATGACATAACTGGAGACAATGATTTATCTGTTCACTGAATCATTCAACAAATATTCTTTGAGCATCTTCTAGGTGCTAGGCATAAGTGCCCTTTCAAATCATATTAGAAAATAAGGCAAAAGAAAAGATATATATTCTTATATTGGTGTTTATATGCAATGTCATGATTAATTTTTTCAGAACATTATAGCAATTCAGAAATATTGAAGAATTCTAAAGTAAGTTTATTAAAACTAACATTGGGTTTACATATTTTATTTATGTCCCTGAATGAATTTATTATAATTTTAGTCTCCTTCTAATGGAAGTAAACTCATCAACTATAATTTCTTATTTACTTCTTTGGGAGAGCACGTTGGCATAAGTCACAGGGTTGATATGTGTAAAGACCAGTTATATTGTTCTTTATCAAAGACAAGCTGGCCACCCCAGATTGTTTATTACAAATAACTCACTAATGATGAAGATAATTCATGGTGCAATTTTTATCATAGGGGCCCTCATATTAAATGCTGTCTCACTCAAACATATACTTACATATATATGGGAATATATGTGTGTGCACACACACACACACGCAGAAAATTCTATGTAAATTACTACAAGTCACATGTATGCAAACATTTCTTTTAGGCTTAGTAGAAATATATTTATACTCTAGACTTATGTCATTTTAATTTGCAATTGTAAAAATAGCAGTAGACCCTAAATTTAATATTGTTGCGAATTCTTCTCTGAATGATGTTTAACAGTCACTTTGTTGAATATAATGATCTATTGCTCTCCAGTCTCTTACTTGTCTTCATGGCCCTTGGCCTCATCTATTCTATTGCTGTCTGAGTACTTGCTTACCATCCATCCTCTTACACAAATGAAAGTTTCTGGAGGACAGGGGCTTTCTTTTTCTAGTCACTGCTTCGTTCCAGTGCCGAGACCTGTGTCTTGCTCATAATAGACATACAATAAAGGTTGATCAAATAAACGAGTGAAAGAATGGCATTCTCTCCTTCCTACGCTTCTTTCCTCTTGCAATAGTACTCCAAGTTTTAATGGGAACACCGTTTTCTTACTCTGAATCTTTGCCCTGCCCTGTTTCCAGGGACCTGTGTGCCCTAGCATATCTCTAGTTACAGTGGTCAATATTGGGGTACAGGGGCCAAGATAGACCAATAAAAGCCAGTGAGAAATGTGGAGTCATTGATGGAAAGAAGCCATTTCACCTAGACTTGAATCTGTTAGCATATGTTCAGAGCTAAATGTCAAGAAAGCTAATAGCGTACTGATGACACTGTTTGCCTGCATATCTAGCCGAGCTAAAGGCAATCTGCACAGTTGTGCCAAGGAATAAATAGTTTTTTTTCTTGTTCCTTTTTTTTTTGCTTAAGTCATTTTGAATTTGTTGCACTCTCTTGCTATTATTTTTGCAATTGTTGTATGTGCACAAAATATGATCTGGGACTCTAATACCAATGACAGTGCTTTTGCATAAAAACTAAGGCTAAATCCACATCAACTTAGAATTTCTCAAGGTAAAAACTGAAACAAATTTATACATGAGAAATACATTAAAATACTGTTACACTGTATTTCATTTGAGATATTAGAGTATTTTGTTAAAGAGTAAAGATGGGATTTTAAGAAAAATATTGTATTTAAGAACCAGAAAATGACCCCTTGTATATTAAAGAACATGTGTGATGGTATTTAGAATTTAAATTATGGCGGATGGTAGTGCTGCTACCCTGTCCTGGGAATATGAAGGCAGTGACACAAAACATCAACATCATTTAGCGTCATTATTCATAAAGACAACCAAAACAGTATGGCAGTATCTGTTGTTATCCTCTCTTTAATCACTTTTATATGGATAGCATGGTCTTTCTAATAAGGACACACACACCATTAACCATTTTGCAGCCCCTAATTAGAACAATACATTATGGTACTTGCAACATTTAGCATCTAAGAAATTATGTGATAATTTGCAATCCCCACCATTCTCTTAGGGGGGCCATTTTGGAATTTAAAAGCGTTTCTTTTGTTAGTATAGGGAGAAATAATAATTCCTAGTGAAAATAAGATACTAGATTGAAGTGGTATGGGGTAGGGCTAGGAAGAGAGTGAAGGAGGAAGGAAGTGGAAAAGGGAAAGTTTGCGAGAGGAGAGGAAACTTCCCTGTGGGGGACTCTCCCACCTACTAACTCAGCCTGTTATACTGTCTGCTCCATGCAGTCTAAGGAAACAAGGAGCATAAGTGTCATCCTCTGGTCCACCTCTACTGGGAGCTTTGCAAAGATAAGCTTGAACTTTCAAAGAAGTGTACATACCAGCGTGTTTGGGCTGCTTCAGAGCAGGTTTCTCCTGCCATCAGAAGCCATCAGTAGTGATAGAATTTTCCAGGCACCATCAGAGGTGAGAAAGACTCTTACTTCTACACAGAAAGCTCTACCTTGGATTGGGCTTGGAAATTGTATTTCATGAGCTTGTTGGATGGACAGTGGGCTGGAAAAGATACGGCTTTGGCTCTTCTGATAAGGAACTGAGTGACCTACAGAGTCAACCTCCTTTGGAGGTGGACTTCACTTTGAAAGAAAGGCCTACAAATCTAGCACTAATTCATCACAGAAAAGCTGAACGGGTATAAGAGTACATTTTCATACATAGCAAAAGCACTTTCAAAGACACAAAGAAGTCTTAAAAATTGCTCAAAACAAGATTATTGGCTGGTGTAAAAGGAGCCTGAATTTACCTGAAACGTGAACAAAGAAAAGCTGCTAAAATGACAGTAATTTTGTGGCTCTAATTATTAAATTCCCTGAAACATAGTACTGTTCCTCATCCACCCTATTTCAAATAAGATTGCAGCACAATATATCCATGGATTATTTTTTTTTGGTGTGAAGTTCTATATTTCTAAATTTTTTACAATGGAAACGTATTAATTAGGATTTCAGAGATTTTTTTCAAAAAAGTTTTTTCAAATAACTTTCCTTTAAAATGTATTTCTTCTATTATCTTCCACCATATACACAGATTTCCAAACTTTTCATATATATTATTTTCATATATGTGAGATCACAAATTTACATCTACCACCATTCAGGTGGGGGAAGCAAGTTAGCTCTAATCATTTCTACACTTTATTTAATATTTCTCATGAGCCCTACATCACTGAGTAGTGATTGAGGAGGGAAAGAGATCTTTGAAATGTGCCAATATTTTAGCCTCTTTCAGTTTACATATTTTTTTTTAGTTACAGTCTTCTCTTTGGAATGTCTTCGACTTGAGTAAAATTGTCAAGATAAAAACTGATCCAAATTTACACATGAAAAAATGTATTAAATTATTGGTTATATTGTATTCCATTTGCACCTTTAGAACATTGTGTTTAACATAAGGGTAAAGATGGATAGTGTCAGTTTCCCCAGGTTTTTCTGTAAGATGATATTCAGGTAGATGGGATTTTCATAATTTTGTGTAGAAAGGAGACCCACATGCTATCTAGTTTTCAATATGATGATTTCTGTCTAAGATCCTCTGACTCCAGGGCATCCTTTGTGCTGACCTGCATAATCCTAGATGCCTACTGACTTTGGGGAAGTCCTTGTGCCTTGTATGGCCTTTGTTGAAACACCATGGTTATGTTGATCCCTCACTGGTCCACTGATCGTTTCAGCATTTCCTTATCTCATGAAAGAAGCAGGAACTTCAACCACCAATAATCCTCACCCCACTGCAGGCTATGGGAACCAAGAATATGGCTTCCGATCCATCCGTCCACCTTCATCTGGGCTTGTTTGTCTTCTTTAAGGGTTTGTTCTGCAACACAAAGTGTGTTTGAGAAACAGGTCTGTAGCTTTGATGCCCAAGGGTGCCCCATAATTTTTCTCTAGGTGTTGACTAGCTCCAGGATTGATTTATAAGACAGTGAGAAAAGACTGTGGCATCTTATCTCCTAACCCTGCTTCTGTCTTCCTCTCCTTTCCAAAGTCCACTTGAAGTGGACCGGTAGGCTTTCCATTGCTTCCCATGGAAAGGAAATGATCTTACATCATGTCTTTCTCTGTTCCAAGGTGATATTAGTCTCGCCCCTTTCTGGAGCCATACTGACAAAGGGAGTAAAAGGAAAAGAAACTGGCTAACTATGGGTAGATATTTCTGAATTAGCTCTGCTAGATATGTCTAGATGGCCATGTTTTGATAGATACAAACTAATAAAGATATGGATATAGTTAGATAAATGATATTCTTTTATACCTGAATGTCTCAATAATTAGGAGATATGTCCCTTATCTTTGGAAGAATCAGGCTCAATCTATCTTAATAATCTAGAAGTAGTTTTTGAGGACTCATGGATATTAATTAAATTGTCAGTGTTCAAAAGAACATTATTTGATTTCCCTCTTCTAAGAAATGACATTCATAGGGAATGGTATTTAAATGACAAGTCACAAGATAATTTGTGGCAGTCAGATTACTGCATTGTTTTTCACAGCTAACTCTCACCAGAGGGAGGGAAATGCATATATAATGCATTTATAATCCCAACCTTCTAGTCTCTGACTTAGTTCAACAACAATGGGAACTTGGCCCTCTTACATGGAAAAATTATTTTGTAACAACAACAACACAAGGGCCAAAGAAATAACAAAGACATAGTTATAGGAAAACAATTGCTGATAGTTTTGTGAATATTATCCAAAGATAATTTAACAGGAGATTTTTCCACAAAGTTAATTGCTACAAAAAATAAGGTTTATTAGCTAATTGCTGTAAACCAAAAAGAGATTCCCAGAATTTCTTTCCTAATGAGCTTTCTGCAACCTCATACTAAAGTCTCAGCATTGCTTAGAAAAAGCAATTTTCCACCAACCATAGGAGAACATGTAAACCTCTGTCTAATTTATTTAACCTAGTTTATTTCACTTCTTCTTATTTTTGATTTTTATAAAACCTTCAAAATGTAATTTGGTTGAATCAAACATAGAGTATTCTTTCCAGCCCAGCCAGGCCCTTCTCTGTCTTTCTTGGAATTCCACCAGGACAGAAGAGACTGACTAATACCTTCATTCCTCCTCCTTCTTCCCTCATCTGGACTGGTGACTGTTGGCCAATATACAGCCCAAAGCAGATGCCCCATTATTCTCAAGAAGTAAGCACGGGAATGTCTAACTTGGCATGCAAGCAAGTATATAAAAAATAATTAGGAAATGGATAGGCAAATTCCCCTTATTTTTCCTTAACTTAAGAGTTTAGTCAATTCTCGTAAAAAGAATAGGAAGAATTAAAGGAGAGTAGTGCCGCTGCAGCAATCACCTTCAAAAATGGTGAATTATTTATGGAAGCACCTCCCTCCATGTGTGTAAGTTTAAGATAAGAAAATAAAACATTGTTTTTAAAAATAGATATAAAGATTAGAATTCCTTCTCTGTGCAGTCTTTTAGCCTCAGAATCTATTCTCTTCCAAGAGGCAAGAGATTGTCTTCAGGATCTCATTGTTTTAGAATAATGCTCTTGACAAAATAATGAAACTGGTATGTGAGACAAGTCAAGTGTTCATTGCCGATGGCACCTCTAGGGATTCTCTCTTTCTCTGCTTCTTAAACACGTGGCATTAATGACAGAAACACTTACCTCCTTATGTTGTCACTGAGAGGAGAAGAATTACCTTTGTAAAGTAATTTTTGTGAACATCCTGTGTTTGAATAGTTGAATATTCTTGACTACTTTCAATTTGCAATATTTTGAATGAAAGAAAATGACAATAGTGATGTTTAGTGTTAAATATCTAATAAAAGTATTAAATAATAGTATGAATCTTCTAAATTTATATCTATAAATATATTAAATGTATATACTAAATGTACATAAATACACATTTATAATATATATAAAACTATACCAAATACCTAAATTTATATATTAAAATATACTATATGTATTCATTTACATTAGTACATGATATATATATATGTATCATATGAATATATCTATATAACATACATATGTATGATGCCTCCCAGAATTTTTGATATATATGTATATATGTAGATACCATCAATTTATTTTATTTATTTATTTATTTTTTACATTTTTTATTGATTCATAATCATTATACAGTGTTGTGTCAAATTCCAGTGTTCAGCACAATTGTGTTCAGCACAATTTTTCAGTCATTCATGGACATATACACACTCATTGTCACATTTTTTTCTCTGTGATTTATCATAACACTTTGTGTATATTTCCCTGTGCTATACAGTGTAATCTTGTTTATCTATTCTACAATTTTGAAATCCCAGTCTATCCCTTCCCACCCTCTACCCCACCCCCCCCCCGGTAACCACAAGTCTGTATTCTCTGTCCATGAGTCTATTTCTGTCCTGTATTTATGCTTTGTTTTTGTTTGTTTTTGTTTTTTAGATTCCACATATGAGCGATCTCATATGGTATTTTTCTTTCATCAATTTATATTTATATGCATGTGATATATACATATATATAAAAAATTCTGGCCAACTGTGTATGTATATCAAATTGTGTGATCACTAACTTGTTTTAATGGGTTTGCAGTAATCATTTTTTATTCCTTGAGAAAATCATGTTGATGTCCTTTGAATTAGAAAAGTCTGATACTTCAAATTGAATTAAATTTACTTATTTGTTTTTAGGTTTGTTTATTTATTTGTTTATTTCCTTTTTTTTAATGGAGGTACTGGGGATTGAACTCACGACCTTGTGAGTGCTTAGCACATGTTCTATCACTGAGCTGTACCCTCCCGTCTCGAATTAAATTTAAATCAATTTTTGTCCCAAATTCTTGAATAATGAGTCAATGAAAGTAATCATAATTTCAGATCATAAAAATGAACATAATGAGAGATAATGAAAATGAACATATTGAGAAACATATCCCAATCTTAGGTTGACTAGGAATCCCTATTACATATTATTTTAAAAATAAAATACGCAAATAACCACAACTAGGACTGAATTATAGTGTTTATAAATGTTATTCAAAAATTTAGAAATAAAATTTGGAAATAAGACAAAAGAGTATATACTGTATAGAGGCTTTTTTTTTACAGGCATGCTCAAAGATTATTTCATGATCTAGGTGAACAAACCTGTGCTCTGACCTCTCAGAGCCTACATGCTGCATGCTGACAGGTTATGTGTCAACTTACAACACTTCTGTCCAGTCAGAGAGAGAATTCCAAAGGTCATAGTTTTATGTTCTGTAGGCCACTGATTTTTTGTGTTTTTATCTTAACAATCTTATTCTAGTATTTTTATTTAAAAATAATACTTGTAAATGCCCAATTCCTCAAATATTCTTAAAGCCTGCTTTAACGTTTTACTTATTTCCTCAGTATTGAGTTAAAAGAAAGTTGTCATGCTCTTTCTATATCTGTATGAGAATTACGGTTTTCATTTTCATTTTTATATTATAATTTAACAGTTCTGGAGAATTTCCCAAGATGCTGAAATCCTCCAAGTGGATTTACCTGGTGGAGACAATTCAAGTGCATCGACTGAGTGCACTTTATGGGCAGTTTATGCTCAGGCACATTTTCTTGGCTTTCAGAATGATTTGCAAGTAGGACTAGAACTTTACTTTCCTTGACATTCCGTTTCTTCAGTTGTTGTTGTTGCTATTGATATGCTGATGTTTTATTTTTGTTTCTGGTTAAGTCTGTTATTCCTTCCCTTTCTTGTCTAAGTCAAAGTCATTGCTGTGTCTCTTTCTACAACAGGGACTTAGTGAGTCTGTGTCTTGTCTCAGAACATTGAGTTGGTCTCAAGTGCATGTAGAGAGAGCACCTTATGTTTATAAAAACCTGACCTGTGCAAGACCAGTAAGTTTTTCTTCGCTAGCAGCAGTAGGGGCTGGGAATCTGTTTTTATTGTTTGACAATTTGGTGATTTCTCTTGGGACAGTCGATGCCTGCAGTACTGCCATAGTGACAGAGGGTGACATTGGTGGTAATAATGGACTTGCAAAGCTACTGATAGCTTTGCTCACATCTGATTCCACATCCCTCCTCTGAGGCAGCTTTGCCTATTAAAGGACTACAAGGGGCTGCTAAAATCTTCTATGAGAACTTTCCCTTCTGCATATACGGGGAGGATTTGTGTCTTTTGCCTTCGTGTTTTTTCTTTTATTTTTCCTTTTTGTTTCTATTTTTTTGCTTTCTGTCCAGCTATATATTAGAGGAGCCCTTCCGTAGGAAATAAAGGCTGTTTCTCCTTTTCCTGCAGTGTCAGGAACACAGGGACAAGTGACCTCCAGGGTAGATATGACGATTCTTCATGCACTAATTACACAAAACTTTTTCTGTATTTTCTCTATTACCTGTGTAGCCAGCTCAGATCCAGCTCAGAAAAACCTTGTCACCACTCTTCTCCATCCATTTCCCCCAGGTGAACATGGCATGGAAGAGAGTTCCTAAAGGGAACTTTGCCAAGTATGGCCCCGAAGGAATTGCTCAGCTGTTTCCAGGTGATCAAATTGGCTTTTTTTTTTTTTTTTTGACGTGCGATGTGAGGGGTGTTTAAGATGCTGATTCTTCTTTCCAACTTTCTATTGTGTTCCTGGGTATCTTGGACACCTGGGATACAAAAGACTGTGGACAAGTTCATGGCTTACCATGAACTTGGCTTACCTCAGGTCTGGAGGGCTTAAAGTAACTCCCCAAATGTGCTGCTGTAGTGTAGTAGAGAAATCACAGACTCTAGATTTAGAAATACCTCTGTAAAATCCCAGCTCTGTTACCTATAAGCTCCCTTATCTGGAGCAATAATATCTCCTCTATGAACTTCATTTTTCTCATGGATAAAGCAGGAGTAATAATAACTATTTCAAAAAAATTAGAAACCTGATATAAAATGTTATGAAATGCCTTATTGCAAAGCTTGATATACAGAATGCATGCAATATGCTAAGCATTATTATTAAGCACACTGAAACTGCATTATTATATTTTACCCAGGAATTGTTTTCAGGCCTAGCTTCAATGTACAAGTTGTGACATTTTAGTTCTACAGCAGAATACTTATGACTAAGATGTGCCTCTAGCCCATCTTCTTAAGCAAGCTGGATTCTATATACACGCACACATGCATACACATCCCTTGTCAGAAAGGTAGTTTTAATGCTCAGGGGAATTGTCTTCATGTTTCTTAAAATTTTTCACTCTGTTTTAATCTGGAGCTCTTCCTATCCTCTTCGTGATCCCATCAAATATTAAAAAATCAAGATGAGGGGAGGGTATAGCTCAGTGGTAGAGTGCGTGCTTAGTATTCATGAGGTTGTGGGTTCAATCCCCAGTATTGTCAGGAATAAATAAATACCTAATTACCTACCCCCCCACCAAAAATAAAATTCAAAAAAAATCAAGACAAAGTGATAAATGTCAAATGTGCATACTTGCTAAGATGTCATCAAACCAAAACCATCCCATGCATGAGATGACTATGAAAATTAGCTCTGCGTGAAAGAATACATTAATAGAATTATGTGAGTTTCCACCCATAATTCCACCCTGTCTCTGGTTTAATTTTCCTTGGTTCTCAGCTTCATCATCAGATCTATATTTGACACTTTTTCTCATTCCATTTCTAGGCTGTCCCGCCAAATCCTTAATATTCTTTCTGACTCTGCCTTATGAGTTGCCTTTGGTTTGGAGTTGAACCTGATGCTTACTTAGGGCACATCCGACCTGCATGTTCTTTGCTGGGATCTATGAGTTTCTAGGTAGATCTGTCTCCTGTGTAATCTCATTTCTATGAGTAGCATGGAGGAATTCTCTGGATCTCTGGAACACACGTTTTCTGTCTTTGTGTGAAAGAGCTGAGTATATAACTGATGAAGCTCTTAGACTGCCTGCCTCCTCTCTACTGGTCACCGAGGCTCACAGAAGAGTGTCTTGTGCGATATTGAAACTACTTCAGGTGCAACAAGGTCCTTTCATCTCCTGTGGGTACCATGGACTTAAAACTCTTCAATGTGTGTTTATTCATCTTCTCCCAAAGGCAGCTTTCATGCCCTCCTTTCAGATAGATTTCAAATGTAATCTTTGTTTTTCTGCAGTCCACACTCTTGGTTGTTTTGAGATAATTCCTGGAGGGAGGGATCCAAAATATTAACTGGGAGATACACATTTTCTGCCTACTTTAATTCTGGAAAGAAGGATGGAAGAATGAGTAGAACTGGCAGGAACACTTGCTTCTGGTTTTCATTCCATTTTATTTGTAAATAAAACAGCCATAATCCTGTTAGGGAATGAAAGACAGGTTATCATTTTGACAGTGAGAAATGAGAAGTGAATGCATTTGAGATTTGGGTAGGTATTTGTGCAGGTAAGTCAGAATTAAAAATAATTCCTCTATTACTTCTCTGACATTTTGCTTGACCAAAATGTACTAGGAATAGTCATTACCAGCTTCCCCTGACAGTCTGTGCATTGGCCTCTGGCCTTGGAAGTCTGCACAACGAATTCTCCAGGCTTGTGACCTTAACTGCCTCTGGCTAACCCTGACATAGGAAGGCACACAGTGAAAAATCTCCAGTACTTTGTGCTTTTTTGCCTTTCAGTCTTTTATTCACAGCTATAAATCTTGTAAAGTATGTACCTGAGAGCAGCATTGATAACCTCTGGCCCACTTCTCATTATCCTCTGAACCATGACTGCAGGTCTGTGGAAATTCATTTTTTACTTACTTTTGAGTAAGTCGTTGCACTTAGTGAACAATTTAAAAAGGCACGCAGAGTTACTAAGAAAACTAACATTTGCTAAATGCAGTGATGAGGGGGCAGCGTGCTACCTAGTTTATTGACGCTCTGCCCTCAGGTTTCAGGTCAGCGAGGGGCTTCTGCCAGCATCCAGGAAACTACTGTGGAAAAGCCCACATCCTTACTTTGCCCCAACACCAAGCATGAATCATTTCCTTCTTTTGCAATGAGTCAGGGGAAGGACTTTAAAATAAGATGTATCAGCCATCCTCACGGCACGAACAAATATTACCAAGTCAAGTTCTAACAAGAGTTAATAGAAAATGTCAACTGGTGTATAAGAAGGCATTAGGAGACACAGGGAAAGAGAAGTAAAGTGGTAATGACTCAGAGGAAAATCCTTCCCTGAAATGAATTTAGTTCGTGACACAGAAGAAAATGTAGAACACATTTGTTTCTTCTTCTCAGTAATATAAAAGAAAGCTTTGGTTCTGTTAAACAAGGACAGGCCTGGATGAGAAAAGTATGACATTCAATGAGAAAGAATTGCCAAATAGAATGTTCAGTGGAAAGAGTAAAAAGCAGGTTTACACTGAAGAAACTAAAATTAACAAGACTAAAGCTGACTTACAAAGCATTTCCAGAATCAAAAAAAAAAAAAAATTTTAAGTGAAGTGTGTATACATAGAAAATTAACCATGGGAATCTAAGATATGATTGTAAAAGACCAAGAAAACTTAAATGTAAGTTAATTATCAGAACTAATAATCAAAGATATAAGTGAAGACATGTTTTATGATCAGATGGGGATTTGGGCCAAGTCCCATGGCCTGAAGACTATAAACTGTACAAACTGTCTGGCAAGTTCCATTATCATCGAGCTGGAGATGGACAGTCCTTACGTGGAGTTGTGAAAGGCGTGGGAGCTTGCAAGGAAACAGATCAGTTATCAGAAATGAGTAAGAGGGGTAATAAAAAATACTTTAAACCCTTTAAAAAAATGATCTCCTACAGAACAGTAAAATCAAATTAGATTCAGAGCTTTCTTTTGGTGAAATAAATTCTTGAAGAAAATCATATAATGTTTATACAACTTTCACTGAAAAAAATTGAGTAAAGATCATTTCAAATACTACCGAACATTTGAAGATGTAAGTGTTCAGATATAAAAGCTCCTGGTGAATGCCCAGTGACATGCTTTAATCACTATAAGAGAAATCAGAAAATATAATTCTCTATGAGATAATTGGGATTCAAATAAGGATGAAAAGATATAGAAATATATAAATAACTTTTTCTGTAACTAATAAGGATGAGAATTAAAAGTCAATGTGGGTAAATCTGCATTTTTTAAACCATAAAAGCAGAAATAAAGTATAAAACTGGTAGAGAGAAGACTCCAAAACTGAAAAGACCACACAGATGTGGGTTTGCAAGTGAAAGTTTTATTTAATTTTTATTTTTATTTGATTGAAGGGGACCTCAAGAGCCACCTGAACACATATGTTTGAGAAACATGAATACTTGTTTGAGGTTGTTTATTCCCGTCTATCCATAGGGTTCGATTTCCAATGACCTCTGTTGGCTTAGACTTATGTCTACCTAAGACATTGGTGTCCACAGTTGAAGGAGGTACATCCCGTTCTAACAATAACATGAAAAAGAAATTTAAAAAAATTAGATTTATGAACTTAGTTGATTTTAAAAACATATTGAAAAGTTGAAAAGGTTGGGGATGGAAAGAACAAAAGCAGAAATACAATGTCTTTTTGTCAGAAGGATTAAAAATTATTGTTGGGTTTTGTATTGTGATGATTAAATGAATACAAATTTAGGAATGTTTATGAAAACTGTAATTATGAAATTAAAAGCACATTCTCTAACTTCCAGATTACTACAACATTACATGTAGCCATGTGTGACATTGTTTTTTCTTATTTCTTCCTTCTTTGACCTCAGTAATTATACTTCAAAAGTATAGCTGACTGCCAAGGAAAAAGCTACATCCCCCATCCTTTTTGCATCTAGGTGAGAGACAGTAACTATGTTTTGGACAGTGGGGTCTAGATGAATGAAGTAAGTGCAATTTGAGGAAGTATTCTAAAGAGAGGGACCACGCCTTTCTCCTTCCTGTTTCTCTTTTTTTGGCTGATTGGAATGAATAAAGTATACAGGTGACGTAATGGCTACCTCTAGGGAAAAAATTATAAATGAAAAGAAATCATGCCCACGCATGTGTGCAGGCACACACACACACACACACTATCCCTCCATATGCCCGAAACCAAAGGAAATGATTCATATTGCAAAAAATATAAGACAAAGTATTAGAGACAGAAAAAGTAATACAATGACAAAAGTGAGGCTATTGCTATTAATTCATAAACTAATTACAAAATAAAAGGCTTAGAAATTAAATCAAAATTAAACTATTGTAAAAGTAATTAATAAATATTTATGTAAGAAAATGCTATAGACTATTTTTCACCCACCGTTATGAAGGATAGCCAAACCTGTATCTTTGACTTCAGCCGTTTACCCTGCTTCCTACTGCTGCTTGGTGTTTCCTGGTCTTGTTCTTATCATTGACTCTTCTGCAGGTTTTCCTATTGACTCCTCAGACCACGCCTCATCTCTTTGATTCCTGTTTATATTATTTTTTAATGATTTTATTGAGCTTCTGTAATCATTGGCTCTCCAAAAGAATGATATATTTTTAAGGGATTAAACCTCAGATTGGGAATGTATCATAATCCAAATAAGCACATACCAATATTTTCTACATTTTTCAGCCTTTTATATTAAGAACCTCTGAAATGTAGCAGGTGATGGCAAATTTGGTGCACAAGTAAGTCTAGGCAGGTGTCAAAGGTAGTTGGAAAGACTTGAGAACTTAAATTCAGAAAAGGAAGTGAACTCAGTTTGGAAGAGTGATCATTAAAGGATAGAAAAGAAGGCTCAGCTCTAAGAAAGAAACAGAACATGAGCTTTATCATATATTCCATGGTAGCAAAATATAGGACCCATTCTCCATTGGGGAAATGGAGAGAATACGAAAATAAAAAAACTATCAACACCAGATGTTGAGTACAAGAATTCCAAAGGAAAAAAAATCATAACATAATGAAAAATTTAAACCTTCCAAATGCACAACGAATTTTCAAAATACACATGTACATATCTAAAACATACACTCACGCCACACGCATACACAGAATGTCATATCATACAGATTCATGTATCAAGCAAAGGCTCTTTAAACACCTGCCAAAGAGCAGTAAAATATTGACAGATTTTATTTAATACCATTTTCTAACTTTGTATTCAGCTTTAATATGGTAACTGGGGTACATAATCTTTTGATCCTTACTTACTTTCTCTAGCCGTTTATGTCTAATAAATAATTTTATTCCAAGTGACAGGTTTTGTTATGTATAAGATTAAGGATCTTGCTAATAAAAATAGTTACATAATTTATTTGAAATTATTTGATTACTTCCTGAGATTGAGAAGCAATTAATAATTAATCAAAGTTTAATATTAACATTTCTTAATAGCAAGTTGAACTACTGGCTTATAAATGAAAACAGAGTTTTAGATTTATTATAAGATATCTATATCATAATTTTAAATTATTATTACAGAAGAGATACTTCTTCACAGAGTGAAACTCTCAAATATTATCCTAAACAATATACTTCATTAACAATTAAGTTGTTTGTAAAAGAAAAGAAAAGAAAAGAAAATATTACTCCTGGGAAGGGAAGTCTAAATCATTTACTCAAAATCTTCATATTAAATTTGACTGATGTGAGAAAACTGACCTTGGCACATTAAAACACTCAATGCATCACAGTTTTACTATAAGTAAGAAAATGGAAAAGCTGCATAGTTCGGAGAATTCATGAATTTCCAGACACCTGCCTGGAAGCCCCCTTTCTCCAATGTGAGGGTGACATTTTGCTGTGGCCTTTCCCATGAGGCTTACCGTTGCTCTCCAGGCCTGTCACAGGAAGCACTGGGCTAGTTCTCTAAGTGCAGAAAACTGTTCTGCCATCTCATCAGAAATATGATATGTTCACCTGATCCTTTCAAACTGCATTTTGAGTACAGAACATACGGAGACCCAGCTAAGCCATGCAGCCCATTCAGTTTGCAGCAGAAGAGCAAGGTGAGGGTTCTGTACTGAGAGATCTCAGCCGTTGCCTGCACCGTTTTCTCTGTGATGACTCAGTTAATGCAATATTATTCCTCTCCTCCCTCATGCATTAGTGCATCTCAGTTCACACCAGCCACTTCTGCACAGTGAGCTTTGGGGCTACAGTTCTCTTCCAGGTCGTTTCCAGGATAATAGAGCTAAGGGTCAAAGTGACCACACTCCAACAGCATTCGGCTTTCCTTTTATTTCAGGGGAAGAACGGAAATGACTTTGATACAAGAAAGGGAAAGAGTGTCTTTTATTCTTGGCATCCTTCCTTCATCCACAAGGGCCAGAAATGTAGACCCTAAGTAACCCTAATTTTGAGAGATGTACTTTATACCAGATTAATGATAGGTTTTATCTTCCATGCCAGTCCTGATTATGTGATCTGGGTTTGGGGGCTATTCCTGAGACTAGAAGAGGAGGGTAGATTTAGTCATTCTGTTTCCACAAGGGGAAGGAGTCATCACCTAGGACTTAGTAATTGGAATCTCTCTATATAATATAAAAATTATTCTATGCGATCCTATATTATAGCACAATTTTTAATAATGATGTTGCTAATAAAATGGTAAGTGAATCTATATTATGAATAACCTGACAGTACAAGCCATGTTTACAAAGTGTCATAATGTCCTTTATTTTTTTCCATTTAAATAATAAATTTGGGTCAATGTATCCCTAAGTCTCAGAAATTTTATGTCTGCAATAATTGGGTTTTTAATATTATCATTAATATTATCATTTAATATTACCATTTTTAAAATAAGGAAACAGTTTAGTATTTAATAACACTTCTAAAATGTACAAGTAACTCTCACTTGTATTTTCTGGAGATTAGTGTCATAAAATATGGGATAACCTTTCTCTAAATCACATTCTAATATTCTTAATTTTTTCCCATGATTTTGAGCTATAGACATAGTTTGGATTTTTATACAATAACTGAAGAACATGTTTTTGCCCCTCACTCTGGTTTATTTACCAGAATTACTGGCAAATGATGATAGAAAATTATAGAATAATTAAAACTAATTACAGAAAATTATTTGCCTGGCTGGATTTAAGTACTTTGAATAATAAATAAATATTTAAGAGTATAAAGTAAACTAAATACAGAATACACATTTTAAAAAGAAAGCATCCTGCTTTGACACTGACCGAATAAAGAATATGGTATACTTTCAAGAATATTCCATAGCTTTCAATAGAATGTAATGGAAAAATGTCTTAGCTATTCGATTATTTCCTATACAATAAAAACAAAATAAAACAAAGCTGGGTTCTGAGCAAGGTTTGAAGAGTGAAGCAATTGCAAAGATTTCAAAGAAAAAAACAGCTAAAAGGAGTTGTTGAGAATGGTATATTCACTAGTGGTAATTTATATTGTGGATGGTTTTTTCAGTGTGCAAACCAATGGGGAGAATTGAGAGCTGAACTCGTTTTTGTCGTGTTGCTTGCTTTTTCCTGCTTTCTCTTTGGCACTGTTATTAAAACACTCCCATTTATACCTGCAAGCATCAGACTGGCATTTTTTACTTGGCATACAGTGCAAATGACTTCTCAAGGGCATCAATTTGCCATGCTATCAATTCTTTTGTTTAGTTCTTTAAGCAGAGCCTGAGGACGTACTACGCTCAGTGAATTTTTGTTAAATAAATGGTTTAGTGCAGAGGTGGTAGCTCAGGTAGAGCTTTATTTTCCGGCATGTCATCTAATTCAGTACTCATACACTGCTGGCCACAGAGTTTCTTAAGGTCTAATTTGCTTCAATAACATCACATGAACTGACCTGTATACTTTGGCAGGAGCATCCTGATCCTGTGCTTTTGATTATATAGTTTTGTAAAATGCCATATTTGGAGTCCTATACTTTTATAAATTATAACTTAGCACAAGCAACATGTATGTTATGAAAGTTAGCCACCACAATAGAAGTAGAATTTCTCGTAGAGAGAGAAATGAACACAATGAAAATAAGGTAGATAGTTTTGCAACCATTCAGGAACATCGGCTTTCATCATCTAAATAATGATTCTTATTGCAACATTAAAGTAATATATTTTATATCTCAAAAATTCTTTGTAACTTCTTTAGTAAACAGTTTTGGTAAATTTAAGTATGACTGGTATTTCAATGTTAAAATTTTTCCATTGTTGTCATTATGACTAAGTCTGTTGTCTTTATTCACATCAGCTATTACCAGGAAAAATAAAAAAGAAAATCAAACACAATATTGCAAAATTAACCACCAACAACCAATTTGACATTGCCAAATTTGTTTTATGTTTATGATTTCAAGTTTTGCTTTCTCTTACGTGTAGCAAGAACTTACAGGCAGCTGTATAACACTCCGAATTAAGACTCCTTAGAGATTTTTATAATTTTCCTGCTGATATTTTATGGTTGCCTCACCCATACCTGTTTTATCAGCAATTTGTTTTCAAGAAAATTTCTATTACTCATTATTTTCGTAGTATTCAATTTAATTTTTATGAAAGTAATTTTCTTCTGACAACCGAATGCCACTGCTTTGTATACTATTGAATTACATTGCATAATTACAATATTAAGTAACTCTTGCACACACAGGTTTGAGAATGAACTCGTATTCAGCAAACTCTAGTAAGCAAACAATTCCTATGGCTCAGAGCACTAGCCTCATGTGTTCAGCATTTTAGAGGCAATGAAGACTTGGTTACTGTGATACTATGATATATAAGAAATATATATTTGCTCATTCAGAAGACCAAAACATATTTCTCATATATATTTGGTCTTAGTCCACAGTTCCTGAAGCACAGCTCCAAAACCCCTTGGAACTTCCTGAGCATAAGAGCAATGGGAGCATCTTTTGTCACAATGTTTGGTTTCTTGTCCTCAGTTTCTGAAAAGCTTCAGTCATAAAGAAATGATGCCTTGTTATTCATAACAAGCCCCTTTTCACCACAACTGGCTTTATGTTCATGAGATGATTTTAGACAGCACTGAGGATGGCAGCTGGTTGCTAGGGAAAACAACCAAGAATGGAAGCTTGAAATTTTCAGTCCCACCTCCTGATTCGTAGGGGGATTGGATCAAATGCCAATGGCCAATGATTTCATCAGTCATACCTGTGTAGTGAGTCTTCCGTAAAAACTGGGTTTGGAGAGCTTCTGGACTGGCGAACATGCAGAGATTCAGGAAGAGTAGTGCTCCTGGAGATGGCACGGAAGCTTGGAGACCTTTCCCACATCCCTTTTCCTATGCATCCCTTGCATCTTACTGTATCTGAGTTACAACCTTTTACAATAAACCAGTAATCCAGTAAGTAAAATGCTTCTCTGAGTTCTCTAGCTGGTCTAGCAAATTAATTGAACCAAAAGTGGGGGTTATAGGAACCTCTGATTTATAGCCAGTTGGTTAGAAACATAGGGAGCAATCTGGGCCTGTGTATGGCATCTGAAGTGGTTGGGGGCACTCTTGCAGGACTGAAACCTTACCTGTGGGGTCTGATGCTGTCTCTGGGTAGACAGCAATATAGTTGAATTGAATTTTAGAAAACCCAGCTGGTGTGGGAGAATTGCTTGGTGATATAGGGAACCCTCTCTCTCCTAATCATCAGAAATTGGTCTCAGGATAGAAAAAGTTACACTTGCTAATCAGTTAAGCAGAACTCAGTAAGAGAGTGTCTGTAATGTTATCCAAATTCTTTACAACTAATATGTGTTATTTTGGTAATAAGAAACTGGCAGAACTTACCCATCATTAATGATGAATAATGTTTCCTTTAATAACTATGTCGACTGAAATAAACGCACAGCCTAAAAGTTCAGAGTTATGTTTTATTCGGCGGACAATTCTGAGGACTCAGCCCGGGATGACAGCCCCTCAGATCGCTCTGAGCGATTCTCCAAGAGGCAGGGGAGGAGCTAGAATTTATAGAAGCTTTACAACAAAGACCAGGTAGTTGGAACAATAAAAGATTACTTGTTAACTAAAGAAAACCAGATATCTCAAGTTAAAGAGTTTAGTGCTTTTCTATGTATGGAAGGAAGCAAACATTTGGGCTCATTGAATTCATTCCTTTGACAAGCACCTAGCTATCTAGGGCCAGTATCCTGTCCTTTCTTATTCTGAGTCCCCTCAGAGTGCACCGCTGTGAGTGGCTGCAGAGGCTGGGCTTCAGGCTTGTCTTCACTGGGGGGTGGCGGCCGCCACTGATGACTCGATGGCATCAGCATTCTTTGTTTACTGATACGGTTTGCAGTATTTTTCATTCACAACCATGAGAATGAAACATACTCACAAGAGTCACAAGTATATGTGTTTGACGAATATCAAATAACCTGTACCTAAACTATTTGAGGCATATATTAAATTTATGAGATATCCGTGTTAAAAATGATAGAAATATTTACACAAGCATATAAACCAGACCTCTTGTGAGTACTTTAAACACAGTCAATGCAAATTACTATTTTAGCAACTCTTAACTGTGATCTTTACACAAACAAGAATTATCCTACGTCATATGATATATTGAAATGTCAGTTAAAAAGAAAGTTAACAATAACATGTATACACATGACTGTATCAATAACAAAATGAAGTGATCATACTGACTCAGTGTTTTGTGTTACAAAGGTTTTTCGGGGCTTAAGAAGTTTACAAAAGTGGCTAATGTTCTGCCTCATCTATTACAAGCTTCTCAAAACTGGCTTACTATTCATTACTGGGAAATATTCTCAGAGTCCTTTTCAAGGAGTCGCAGAAATGCTAACAGACTATTTAGTGCTGAAATGCAAGGTAGAAGTCTTGGAGGGCGACAAGCTGAGGTCAGGGAAAAGGATCTGACCAGGTTGTCTCTGACTGAAAAAATGAGGGCAGGATCAGATAAAACTTCCACAGTTCTGTTCACACAGATAATCAATAGATACATTTGATTTTTGTTTAATTTGTTTGGATAGGATTTAGGTGATCTTTTCAAAAGAATTTAAAATGTTTACGTTTTTCTCTTCTAAAAACGGTTTTGGTGCACCTAACATTAATTCTACTTACATTATCATCTCTAGATTTTATCTTTTGTGAAATACCCATGAGAAGGAATAGATAATAAAGAAGTGTCCTCTTACTTCCCTCAAAGCTGTAATTTTAGTAGGGTTTAAACCTAATATTTTCTGTGCTGTAATATTTTGGTTTCATAAAATATAGATTTTTAAAGACCTTACTACTGACTTTTTAATGAATAACAAGAAAAAGAAATATTTTAGCATCACAAAATTAACATAACCTTCAAGAAAACTAAGAAAAAAGCATTTTATTTCTGTGACTGTCTGAACTGTCCTGTTCTTAAATCACCTTTCACCATATAATAACATTTCAATCAAACCACCATATATAATAAAAATATATATCTAAATTATACATAGTGTATATTTTCATACATATACATATACATATATGTCCAATAAGATGACTTATTTTTTTCTCAGAAATAAGAAATGTATTTTAATTATGTTTAAACCAATGACATAATTGGCCTGTTGTCAGAATCACAGGCTGGACATCTTTTCCAAAACTGTATATTATTCCTGGTGTGATAAGGAGAGGTTTGTGCCAGCCAGACTGAAACTTTAAGAGTATTTAAAAAAAAAAGGTGATTTGTCATAACAGAATAGGAATGAGATTTATCTTCTCAGTTACTTACCCAAGGATAGCTGTTTTGGCTGACTTCTGAGGTAAGATGGCTGGTAGCTAATATGGTGTTTGACCTACTTCCACTGTCCCATTCAAATATCATAAAATCACACAAAATAATCAATGTTTCAAACAGCAGCAGGAACTAAGTCATTCATTTGGTCCCCTATGTACTGTTATAGGTTTTGGCTTTCAGTGGTCAATCTGATGGCATAATTTCTCTGCTCATGAAATTTCCATTCTAGTGGGGAAAGAGAGAAGGGAAATGAGCAAATAACAGTAGCTATCTTCCATAAAATGGAGAATGCTGCTCCCTATTTAATTGTGTAAAATGAGGGCTGTGTTACATCAAAATGAATGGCTTAAACTGCCTCAGAATGTTGTATAAAATAACAATCGTGGTGGACTATGTCTTTCCACTGTAGCCATTAAAGGCATGTTTTCACTTCTCAAATGTAGTGTTTTTCCAGTTACAGAGATCCAAATAGATACTTGGGAGCTGCCTGTCCACTTCTTTCCTAGAGATACCAAGATCACTCAGTCTCTGTCAGAGATCCACACAGATAAAACACTGATTGCCAATCGGCCTCCTCTGCCCGTTATGCTAATGTTGCCCACTTTGTCTGTTTCTATTATCAGATACTTTAACAGGCTTTTGTGGGGCTCAGGATTCCAGAAAGTCCATTTCAATGGTGCCCCCCACTGCCACTCCAGGTCTCCAGAGGGCAGCCACTGCAGGGCCTTTCAAGAATGCTGGGGTTGCTCCCCCCCACATTCTCCCCTCCCTGTTATAGGACTTACCCTCTTGGCACTCTTCCCACCAGTGCTTCTTACTGGCCAAAGCTAATCAGCAAACAGTTGGAAAGGGGGTCAGGTAAGTGTATTTGCAGAAGTCAGTTCCACTTTCTAAGATACGAGCAATGTTGAGGAAGTTTAGGGACTTGACCGTCGAGCAAATAGTTAAATGACCACGATTTTAGTAGATAAAGATAGTCCAAAGTAGTTACAAGTGGGTGAGGATTAGCTACGTCCTCAGTGCCACATAATCTCAGTGCCACATAATAACAAACCACATCCCAGAGAAGAATTTGTCACAAATTCCAATATTGTTCTACTTTTTCATCTTCTTATAACAAGCTACAAAACCATTCATACATTTCTTCTATAAGTTGATTATGTTTCAACTCCTTTGATGTGCTCTAAACCCAGCTTGCAGGGAAGGGTTACTTGCCAATGGCAATACAACATTTTGCAGACAAATTCTATGATACTTAGAGTTGATACCAGGCAGTCTTCTGGACACAAGCTCATTTAGATTTGAATTACAGGTACTATCCCTCAGAATACTTGCAACAAGTTTCCTGGAATGTTACCCATGTCCATGCAAGAATGAAATGTCTTCTCTAAAATGTTTTAGCTAGTGCACCTAAAGGCTATTTCTAATCTGAGTGCTCATTTTTTTTTAAATTATTGAAGTATAGTTGATTTACAATGCTGTGTTAGATTCAGGTATACAGCAAAGTGATTCATATATATATTCTTTTTCAGATTCTCTTCCGAGAGCTTATTTTTAACTGCAATTAAGCTAATTAAAACTATAAATTCCACTAATGGAATTTCCCATTTCTCAGATTCACTTTAACAAAGTCTCTCATGTTAAGGACAAGAACAGTTCTTACAGCAGTGACTTTGAAGTGGGATCTTTCAGGATAACTCTGGCTGACCACCTCTTGAGTGGGAATGCCTCGTTAGGTCAGATGATTGTTGCCAGAATGTAGCTTAACTACAGAGTATTCACATTTCAATTACTGCCTGTGTTGTAGTATTTTAAAATAAATGACAGGCATTGTGATGAACTTTTTTTCTTTTTCCTTTTTTTACTTTGGTGATTGGAGAGATGAAATTCCCTAATTTTCCAAACTGAATTCAATCTTCCTCGAATGTTTTTTCAGCCCCCTTTCAACAATGCAGGGGGTGGTGTGGAAGTCATTAACAAACTCACACTGTGACTAGAATCTTAGCTTCACCAACTGTCTTAACTTCTTAAAGACAGAACTTCATAATCTTTTGCATATTTTTCTACCACTGAATTTTATTGCATTTCTAACCTGTAGTCTTTTCATCTTCCAAACCGCTAATTATTAATATTTGCCATAATAATTTGTTTTTAAATTTCAGTTCACTTAAGAACAATCTCCTTTTAAAAATCTTTCAACAACTTCTCAGTGCTGTTTCATAAAAAGTAAGTCTTAAACATATTCAATGCTAATCAAAATCTAACCTCTACCTCTTGATTCTCACTGCTTAACATTCTCTGCCTCTTTTTCCTATATTCCATCTCTTCCAAATTGCCTGTATTTCACCAACAAAATGTTGTGTTTTTTTAAATGACCACATTTTCCCAGGCCTGTTCTTTCTACCTGAATTCACTTATCTTTCTTCTCCATCCAATTAATCTCAATTCATCTTTTAAATTAAAGTGTTTCTTTCCCCCAATTTTTTTTTTCTTTTGATGACCTGGGTCATGACGAGTCTGATGCCCCACACATAAACCTCTGGAACATCCTAGGGTTCCTTAAAATACGAAGCTTAACCACTGTATTATAATTATCTTTTTCTCTCTTCTCTTTTTCAATTGGCGATGAGCTCTCCAACATCCTGGATCCATAATATCTGAGACCTTTGAGCCCTCAAATCTTAGAATGCTGCTTAGAAAAATGGAAGTATAATCATTACATCTTCATTTACTTCAGTTAAATATGTAGATCTGTGATCTTGGACTTTTTTTAACCTTTCTTTTAGCTCAACTTCTTCCTCTGTAAAGCAGTAACTGCATATATATAGTGAGTTGTAGTGAGTAGTAAACGAGACTATCCTTGTAGTACTTGGTCAATATTAAGTGCTCACAAGTGTTATTTCACTTCATGTTTCCAACGAATGGTAGAGTGGAAACTAATTGGGTGGCTTCCCCTCAGCACTTCAGTAGGATTTTTCTCTCTACGTGAGTGTTGCAGGAACCATCTCCAGCACTTTTTATTCCATGGCTCCGCCGGCCACAGTTGATGGGTCCAGAGTGACATCTGATGTAAAAGCATTAGGGGTTTCCTCCCCTGAGCCTGAGAGCCAAAAAGATTGGTGGTTGTGTTGGGATGCAAATGGATACCTAGGCAGGAGCAGAGATGAAAGAAACAGAAGGACCTAGAAAGCATTTAATTCTCTGCTTTTAGCAATTTCTTACAATCTGGATGTTTTCCTGTTTTGGGGCCCTATCTTTCTTTTTTATATAAGTTGCTGTTTTGCTTGTCACTAGGTTTCTGTTTTACAAACAAAAAATTTAACCCAAACAAATGAGATTATGGTCTTTTTAGAAGTGTAATTATGGTCTTTGTAACAATATACTTTAATCAAATAATCAGTGGCTGATGGCTTGGGCTGATATTCTGTGTTTATATTAAAAATATGAGCTGGCAGTATGTGGCCCAAAACAATGAGTCATAGTTTTCATGGTAATCAACTTTCAACTTTTGTAAAAGAGGATTACACAGGCGATCAACAAATATGTATTCCATAAGCAGATGAAGAAGATAATCATCATCTATTTAGTAGCTATCATACAAATATTTTATCATTTCACTGATACGACACTTCAGAAGTTGTCAGATATGTCCTTGTTGTCCCTAACGTGGGAATGCTGGGCCATTTGTTTAATGAGTAGCAAATCTCTCCACCTTTACCAGTTGCCTTATCTATCTTTTGCTCCATCAAGATCAATGTACCAAAAAATCTGTTTATTTACTTCCTAATGC
This sequence comes from Vicugna pacos, assembly GCF_048564905.1. Taxonomy (NCBI): domain Eukaryota; kingdom Metazoa; phylum Chordata; class Mammalia; order Artiodactyla; family Camelidae; genus Vicugna; species Vicugna pacos. The sequence continues at coordinate 32,841,429 of NC_132988.1, forward strand.
AGTGTTTTGAAATATTAATGCCCAAAGGGTTATTTCAGATGAGACAAGAAATAAAGGTGTGAATCCCTTGCTGCCTTTCAAAAAGCACTGCGATTTCTAAAAGGGAGGAAGTAAGAGTAAAGTCTCATAGGAAACAGGCTCAGGAGAACACAATGCTAAACATATTTTAAAACAGCAAATGAAAGTTGTAGATGGCATTTCCTCCAAGCAGCCAACGTTCATTGTCTTTATAGTCTACTTCTGAAGTGAAACCCGTCAGAACTCCACTGCTCAGAGTACATTAGTACTGAGCTTGGACGTCCTGAGGGATATTCCGCACGAGCTTTCAATGAGCCGCCCGTGCCTCCCCTACATTTTCAGAGCCCTCTCCCCGAGATTGAATTGTTGTTCCTTTGCGCTTGCATTCTCTCGTATTGATTTTTTCTGCTTCTTTCATCTGAGTGCTTTCACATCATGTTTCCATAGCTGTGTGCCTTCACACACACACACACCAAAACAACAGTACATACATGCTGGGCTTGGGCCACCTAACCATCAATTTATATGTAGAGATCTCCTTTCTTCATGTTACATTATAGACTTCCCACAGGGCTTATAAACGGAGCGTCAGAATGATTACTACTGTCTTTTAAGTTGAGGGGAATACCTAACCCATCAAACCAGATCATAGAGATATGCACACACACATGTATATGGTATACATGAACTTAACCTAATTTATTATATATTTATCAAATATTTTATATTTTAAATACCATTAATAATTAATTATTATTACTATGATTAAATACTTTAAATACTATTATTAAATATTATAGATAATATAATTATACATGACATATTTATATCATATATGAAAATATATGAATATATTTATATTATATATGAAAATATATATGTATTTTATGTATGAACATATATATGTTAGAATAACTTGTATAACTATATTTTATATTAAGATGTACAAGGCTATTTAACATGATGACTCTTTATATATGTAAATAATGTACCCTTTTTCTGCTTTAGGAATTTACAGAGTTTCTTCAAGACAGATAGACTATGATTTTAAATTGTCCTATTATATATAATATATGGTCTCAAGTCATAAGATACTTGTAAATAACCAATGAGTTAGGAGAAACAGAAACAAATAGTTTAGAGACTGGGCTTCTTTTCATTTCTCAAATAAGTCATTCTTTTTCGCACTTAAGGGCCTTTGCACATGATGCTTTCTCCACCTGAAAGTCTCTCATGTTTGCTCTTCCTCTAGTTGTCGCTTCTCAGGGAAGTCCTCCCTGAACTCTCAGTCTAAATTATGTCTCTCTTCTACCTCCTCCCTTTGTACCTATGTTTCCTTTATATAACATATATCAATGTGTTTGTCCCTGGTGGGGTACCTAGTGCCTCACACAGGACTAGCTCAGCATAAATATTCTCTCTCTCTCTCCATCTACTGGCAAGAGTGAATATGTGAATCAATTAATGAATGAGAGATAAAGATAAAGAAATAAAAATGAAGAATGGCGAGAATTCCTGAAGTGGAGCCATATGGTAGTTTTCACCTTTTCCTTGAGACCCGGTCATATACCATCTGAGAGCTGAGATCTTCTGGGGACAGAATGACAGGATGAGTAATGGCAAATAACTGTACACATAACTCCCCTAGCTGCAGTCCTTCCTCTGCTGATGAAGGCATTTCCATTGCTGTGTGAGCACTCATTCTGTCTGAAGCTCCTGCCCTGGGACTTCTGCACTTCCTACTTTTCCTTCTTGTTGTCGCTCACCCACCTAAATCAGTACCCCCTATTCATGGAAGCCTTTGAGGACAAGCAAAGTCATCCCTTTCGCATTGTGAAGTTTAATCAGGAAGTTGAGAGATTGCCAAGTCCATGGGGAAAATTCATCCAACAAGCTAGTATTAAAATGTGCAACGCTATTTACTGTGATGACTTTACTCCATTAACTTTGGCAGACAACCTCCAGGGCCAAACCTGGGATCCGGGCATCACCTGGACTAGCTCCACCTTACACATCTTAAACTTGAACATTTCACTCTATTTACAGCACACTTTCTTCCTTGTTTTCCCACAACCTCTCTCCCACTCTAACTTCTCTTTAACCTTGTGGGCAGTCCTTTGAGCTCCCCACTTGCTTCCAGTCTGTCAGCAGCCTCCACCTTATTTCTCTTCCATCCTAGCTGTCTGGAACCACTTAGGCAACTGACACTTGCCTTTTTGTTTCATTTTGTTTTTCTTTGGCTGCTAAGACCCTTGGACATGTTCCTATGGCCACTTGCCTAGAAGCCAGATACTTGCATTCCCAGGCACCAGTGTATAGGGTGGTATCCTAGCCTGTTCCAGTCAAACATATCTTGCCAAGTTGGAAATTAGTGATGTACAAAGTGATAAGAAAAGCTGGCACCACATAGAATCCATTCTGGCAAAGGTAGGCCAAACCGCATTCAGTTTCAGTTGGAGCCAGTGACGGAGGTTCTAGTGAGAGCAACTGATACGCAGTGTTAGTTCTCACTGCGAGGTCAACTGTGAAGATGTGTTTTACCGCAGATGTTACCTGTGATGGTAGCTGTGTGTTATCTGTGCTGAAGTGTCTGTGTCCTGAAAAGGCTGCTCTGTCCCTCCTCTGCTCCACTTTGCAAGATGATTCTGGTTGTTTTTCTATTTTGCACAACTTCCAAGCCCTGCATTCTGGTCCATCCTTAACAAATTCCATTTCTAATTAAAGTAGCCAAAACCAATTTCAACTAATTATACCCATTGTGGAAGCATTCATCTGCTTGTGTCTAAGAGAGCAGAGTCTAGATTTGGACTCTTTGGTTCAAATCCTGGCTCTACTACCTAGCAGCCATTTGACTTTGGACAAGTTATTTCCTTTCTCTGTGCCTTGGTTTCCTCATCTGTTAAGTGAGGACAAGAACAGTAGCTACCTCTGGACGATTCTGTGAGGCGTGCTGGGCACGCTATAAACGCTATGTGAATTTTTGCTATTCTTACAGTTAGTATTAGCATTTGCTGGATTACATAAACTACTTTCATCAGGATCTTTAACTTTATTGTGCCTTTATTTTAATCCAATATTTATTTATTTAAATTTAGAATATTTCTTTTTTTGCCCTTTATGTATTTTTTAAATTGAAGAATAGTTGATTTACAACATTGTGTTAGTGTCTTATGTACAGCAAAGTGATTCAGTTATACATATACATATTCTTTTCCATATGTGACAAAGAATTTAAAAGGCATCGATTATGTTAGTGCACTGAAGTCTGAGAGGAACTTTATTTCATGTATTTGAAATTAAGGATAGGCATTTTTCGCAGCATATTGGGGAGATGCAATTTTCTGAGCAATACAATTGTTACTCTTTTATTTAAAATCTGACAGTGGAGTAAGTGCAGTAGCCTGAGCAATTACTGTCCTGATGCGAGAAAGTGACATGCAGGGCAGGCAGACCAAATGGAAATGGGGACATTGTGTGTCATCAGAAAAGGAGCAGCAGAACTTGTACAGAGAAGAGGAATTTGGACTGAAAAAGGAAGAGATATTAGGCCAGCCTCTGAAGATAAGTTTTACTGGATGTTCAGTAAAGAGAAAATTGAATTAATATAAAATACTGTATATGGTTTATATATTTTTCATATTGTTGTGACTAAGGTTCTATAGAGTACACATTTTTCATTTCAGAATTTGGGTCAAACATTAAAAGAGAATCTTACTGTTTTCATAAAAATGAATTAAATGATCACTTCAAAAATTGAGATATGGTCTATGTAAGACATTTTGTAAGTAATGCAATAAAGTTTCACATACTCAGAGTAGACAAAGCTGGGCCAGGCAGAGAGCAAAATCCATAGACTGCTGAGTTCATAAGTTGACTTTTATCTGGAAGTTCTGTTCTGTGTGATCAAAGACACTTGTAAGAATGTTTATTGAATTCAATACTGCCCCCCTGTAATGTTATTTTATCATAATTCTTATAAGTTTAAATGTTTTATGAATGCATTTTATATCACATTTAAAATAATGATTCAGAAATACACAATTTACACATAAGACTTGCATATTCATTCTTTTTTGTATTAATAAAAGTGTATTGAAATCCTACTAATTGCATAACCCGTTTTCGGTGATGTGGATATATCAGTCATCCAAAGAGATGAAGCTTTTGCTTTCTTGGAGTTTTCATTCTAGAAAGTAAATTAATACATCAGTCAAAATCAAAATCAATAGATGTTGTAAAGCCAAGAGTAAAAACGTAGGTAACTGTAGTCAGGCAAGTCTTTTCTGAGCAGGTGAGATCTGAGCAAAGAGCCAGATGAAGTGAGAGAGTGAGCTGTGAGAACCTTGAGAAGAAAGTGCTGGAGACAGAAAGGAAAGCACCTCCAAATGCCCTGTGGTGAGAAAACACTGGAGTCAGGGGACAGCAAGACGGCGGTGAGGGAGGAACGGGGGGAAACGGATCAGGTCAAGAACGTCTTCAAGACCTTTGACTTGAACTGTTGGATAAATGAGGGTCTTAGCTATAGAGACTAAGAAAACCTGGAGAGGGCAAAACTCTGGTCAAAGTTAAGTCAAAAAACCAGATACCACTTAACAATTTACAAGAAAGCAGCAGGATGGGGTTTAGAAGATAACAAAACCACTGGAAGGGCTTAGGGCACAAAGATCAGAGAAAGCTGCGACCACCTTCAAGATATCAGAGAGCAGAAATCACAGGAGATTGTCACCAATGATCTCAACTCCCTGGAGCCCCAAAATGAGTGATTCAGGAGAAGATATCTAAACAGTACCTCCAAGAAAAATCTCACTTCTGTTGCTGGCTGAAGCCCATGATCTCTATTTCTCTGCCTGAACAACATTGACTGTGGAGCAATTGCCCCGTATCAGGTAAAGGGATTCTGTTCGTTGCTCCAGTAGAAGACCCACATCTGGTACAACAGCTAATACTGGGTCATCAACTGATCATATTTATGATAATCCCCATTATTTTCAAGTCATTTTTAAACATACCAAATAGGTGAGTTAGAAGAAGACCTACCATGAGTCAATGTCCATTCATCTTTCAGGTCTGTTTAGCACTAAATTCTGTCACTCCTTCAAGATATAGTGCTGGTTTCTGTTTTTCATTTTATTAAAACAGAAATTAGTGGTAGAGAGAGACAGGTTCCAGGAACTTCCACTTGGATCTTTCTAATATGATAGATATTTATTCAAGGGACAACTAGCCAAAGGAAGAATTCTGGGAGTTTCCAAAAAAGGAGAAAAACTCTGAGAAAAAATCCACAATAACACTGAGTTCACTTTAACAAAGGCTCCATTCAAAACTCCATTTATCACCAGATTCACAATCTCCTCTCTGATTCATGGCCCAAAGAGTGATTTTTTGGATCTTTAAGGATTATTTTCATTTGAACCTCAGTGTTTATGAATTCTTCAAAATCCTGGAAATTTTATTATTTATCAGCCCACAGTCACCCTCTTAAATGGCCACAGGAACATTGTAAGAGAAATAGAAAGAAGATTTAGAGAGCATTTCTTGGCAGGACCAGTAACTCTGGTCCTTCTTTGAGTAGCTCCATTATCCTCTTCTTTCAAGGAATATGGAACTGTAATTTGTCTCAAGTCTAGAACTGGGTGAAAATTCATGGTTACCCATCATAGTGACTCAATCACGTATATTCAACCAACCAAGAAATTTTTGTCTCTATTACATGAATTAAGGAAAAATTTAATCATGGGCCCATCTAATTCAGTTCCATGAACCTCGTGACCAGTTGGCCATGGCCACATAGTGCAGCTTGCTCCAATTACTGATCACAGCTCGCACCCTGATTCCCGTCACAACTAGCATACTTACTGTGTCATTAGCAATTAAGCTCTAGCACATGGTCCCTGCCCCTCTAGAATCTTACATTTAACAGGGATATCAACAAGGCTATATCCATGGTGACATTTCTCACCTCCCTTCCTGCCTGCTGAGTACCATCTTAGAGGGTTTTAAGGATGCTTTTTCACCAATGTTCTTAATGCTGTAGTATAGTGACTCGTTCTTCGTTCCCTCACAAGGACGTAGTTGGGTAAGCAATTCACCGTCATTCATCCATATTAACACACTGATCTCTCTAGTCTTTATATTCCTTGCTCTAAATAATACCAAAGGATTTCTGGCATCTCAACTTTATATAATGTAGGTGACTATGGTGTCCAGGTTTTGATTAACCAATAGAGCAAGCTGTTACTACCACTCCCAGAGGCTTGAGCTAACATGGAATTCTTACTGTATGGTGAGTGTTCCTGTGTTGATAAACATGGCTTGATTTAATATTATATTTTTCCTCTCTGATCTTAAACCTTTAGAACCCATTCATATTTGTATTTCCCAGGTTTCTACTGACATGCATTTGTAAATGTTTGCTATTCTTTTATGTATAGGTAGGATCTCATCCACTCCACTGGTTTCTAAGTCTGGAAATAAAAAGAGGTCATATACCTAGGACTTAAAAAGGAAGGATATCCCTTTATAACTACTTTGGGTAAAAATATTAGAGGTATTTGAGCAGTGGAGATTAACCTTAGACAGGGAAGAAGGTGGTGATTCTAACTGCAAATGCATTTGAAGATGTAAGGTACTCAGATTCATTGACACCCACCCAAATTTGTCCCGAATTCACAGGTCCTTAAATGAGATCTAAAGCTTTATATAAGGTTACTGATAATACTGTGAATGAACTCGTGCTATAATTCAAGAAGCCATCGTTGATTGTTTGTTTTCCATTGAGGGAAGTGGAAAGGAAAAGGAAGCATTAGTTATGGAATCTCATTTGTCCTCTGGACCATTTCTTGATCTAAGAATGTGGAATGAACTTATTTTCATTCTGTTGCAGTTCAGTGTAGTATGTCAGTCCTCTACAGGATCTTTATATTCAGATTTTCCATAATAATATTTTATAATAGCAGCTACTTTACCAACCGAAACCTGTTTTAATTTAAGTTCTGTTTTTTCAATTGACGTGTACTTGATTTGCAATGTTAGTTTCAGGTGTACAGCAGAGTGATTCAGTTGTACATACACAGATATATATTTATTTTTTCAGATTCTTTTCCATTATAGCTTATTACAAGAAATTGAATATAGGTTCTTGTGCTATATAGTAGGTCCTTGTTGTTTATCTATTTTATATATGGTAATGTGTAGCTGTTAAAACCAAAACCTGTTTTTGGTGGGAACTTCATTCCAGGTAACTATTGGACATACTAGACCTAATTACTTTGCTACTGAATACCATGGAAAACATTTTCTCCATTTTCATCAGTGATGAGTTCATTAACTGTCTTCATATCCAATCAAAACAAGTAATCAATCAATTCTACCACTGAGGATCTATTTTCTGACTGATTGAGAAATCAGGGCTTGGCCAGAACATAGCCTGATATTATAAGCAAGTGATCATGTAATACACCGAATAAGAATCTTAGAAAGAAATTGAATGGCTGGGAAACAGAAAGACCAGGGAAGGTCACTGCTAGCTTTACAAAATCAGCAAGTATGGGCATTGTGGAAAGTATTGGCATTTATTTCAGCTGCTTCTGGCAACAAAGTGAATGATTCATAAGAGAACCCAAAGAAGCTATGATCAAACTTGACATCTGCCGCATGTTTCCTTATCATTGCCATAGAAATAATTGTTTTTCCTACTGTTCCACCTCTCATCCAGTCAAGCACTTCTCATTGCCAAATCTTTACTGGAACAAGGGATTCTGGGAAATGCATTTCCAATTTTTCCAGGCTCTGAATACAGGGAGGAGAAAACAATTAGTGGGAATGAATGCTGGCTGAAAAGAAAAAAAAGAAAGAAAGAAAGGAAAGAGAAATGAAAAGATAATCACAGAGTCTAAAATAAATTGTTAAGTTTGGGATACCTGTTAAGCATGGGTGTGGTGATTATGTGTAGATAACTGAACGTACAGCTCTGGAAATCAGAAGAGAGTCCCAGGGTGGTAGTCTGCAATTTCAGGTACAGAGTCCAGGTACAGATTAAAGTCACCAATTGCTTTGGCATGAGAACCCCAGTAAAGTATGTGTAGACAGAGGGCAGGAGAGGTTCACTGACTATACCTTAGGCCGTTCCAACATCACAGATTAGTTGGAAAAAAAAGCATGAATTAGTTACTCCAACCCAGAAAAAGAGATCAGGGATTGACAATGGAGAATAACTAAGACAGTGGATTCAAAATTCAAGCAAATAATATGTTTCAAGAAGTAAGAAACCATTAATCATGTTAAACGCTGCTAAGAGGTTGCAAGTAAAATAAAAACTCTGAAATGACCATGGATTTTAGAAAAGTAGAGGTTATTTTATTCAGACATGAGCTCTTTTGGTAGAATGGAGGCAGAATGAAGATTTTTTTTAATTGTAAATTTAACATTGATTTAAAAAGTGACCACTGGTCACAATATAAGACACATATGTTAGGATTATATAATCAGTGGATACCGTCTTCCTGTGGCTATCAAAACTAACTAGCCAAATAACTAACCACTAACCCTGTAAACCCGCTATGGCTGTGACCAACTATCTAAGAAATTAAATGAAACTTTCAATAACCCAGTTGATGAATGATGGAATATTGGACTTTCTCTGAGGATACAGAAACAGAGAAAGTAAGCAAATCAAGAGATAGGGAGACAAGACACCTTAGTAATTATTCAATTGACTCAGTGTGAGGCACCAAAAAGAAACTATAAACAATTTCTCGTGGTGGAATTAGTCCAGACTCTTATATTATCAAATCAATATCTTCTAAACAAATAATTTATCTGGAAAACAACAATATTTAGAGTCAAAAATGAAGGAAAATAACTTCTTGAGCACTGCTGTGTATTAGGCTTATGCATATCTAATCCTTCCAACCCTTCTTTGATCTTAGTCCCATTTGTCAAATGAGAAAAACTGAGGCTGAGAGAGATGATAGAATTTGTGCCCAATCATTTGATTAGTAAATACTAGACCTCGGATTCAAACATAAGCCTGAGTCCATTCTTTCCACGTTTCACCCTCAATTTCAGCTTCTTTTTCTTGAGCACATGGTATGTACATATGATACATATGTGATAAAATATATGTATTATACTAAAATATACATGAGATTAAAACATCTTCCTCTATCATATCCTAAGCTTTATGATTAAATGAAGCAACTAAGGAATTTCATTTTATAAACTGTAGAACTACAGAACATTAGAAACACAACAGGATTTACAGATCTTTTTTTTTACATTTTCAAAATAATGACTTTCAATTACATATATCCCTTTTTCAAAGGATAATTTTTGGCAAAGTAAGATATAAAACAAACAAACAAAACCAACAATACTAGAAATTATGACCACTTGGCAAATTTTAGGCAAGTCTTTCCCTTACTGAGGAACAATTTTGAAGATAATCAACAACATATTTTCAGGAAGAAGAGTCTCCCAGGCTTATGAAAGCACACAGAGAGATGAATAAAGCATAAATGGAGAGCAAAAAGCTGGCGAGAGTGAAGGAAACTGTGAATTACGGTAATGATACCTCAAAAGATTCCAACAACATTCTAAAAACTAATACATGACTTAACTGTGTGAAAATTCATTTAAAAAAGCAAAATGTCTGTATTCTTAACTAATTTAGAGAGGGAGACATAATGCAGTTTTTTTTCTCTCAATAGACCTTTGAGAGGTAGGTCTTCTAAAAGATCGATAGGCGTGACAGTCTGAAATGTCAAATTAAAAACTTACTTTATAGTTAGTCATACTGTGACGAATCCATCTGGTAGCTAAACAACTAACATTTTTAGATAAGCTAAAATCATCGTCTAATTTTTAGTAGATCTTCTTTGATTCTGAAAAATAATTACACAAAATTTCTAACATGTGTTATTTCAAATAAGAAATATGAGATTCTAAAATGATGACCTGATTTCTATCATCTCAGAAACTTTAAATAGTGCATATTGAACACTGGATGTTTAAATTTTGGCAGGAAATCAAAAGCTGTTTTATTTCTTGTTATTCTGCTAAAATCAATGCTATTTTTGTTCAGAATATATTAATTATTTTAAATAGAGTACTTATATAAAAAGAAGAAACTTGACAAATTTAAAGTCAGTATTTAATTTGCTTGTGCAAGTTTTCTATCTCACTTCTCTAACCTTCTCTTGAACTTATATCCATTTTTAATTTACATTTCAAATGTTTAGTTCAGAGCAGAATGACAATAAATATAGACCAATAAGCTAACATCATAAAACCTGTTTGTAATTTTAAAACTTTAATATTATGTTCTATGCATAAGTGTCAATGGTTCCTTTATAAAACAACAAATAAAAAGCTATGAAAAAGCATCTTAGTTTTAAACCACATGTCTTCAATAAAACACTTGCATAATTAGAAACAAAGCAACAATTCACCAGAGCTAAAACTAAACATAATCAGGAACACAGCAATTAAATTATAATAAAGAGTATGAGGCCCATCTGTGCTGTGATACAGATGACAGAAGTACATTAGACTATTGATGATGGGTTTTACATGAGATGGGAAGATAGTGATGTTCCTATAGTCATTTTCTCATACATTCACCAAACTTGTTATTACCAAGTTCTCCAGCTTTGTCTTGTTATATTTTTCCAAATGTCAGCATTAAAATTTGAAGGCACTCTACTGAGACTGAGTTTAAAACAGTCACCACAAAGGATGACTCAGAACTCTTCCGAGTAAATATTTGCAGCCAGCCTTTTAGCAGAACTCACAGAAAGTTAGTCACACTACTTGAATTGTGTGGTCTAAGCCATGCAAAAGAGAAATAAAAACAATCCTCCAGAAGGTGTTAAGAATTAAGAGAGAATCAAATTGTTTAAATGATCCAGAATATTTAAAGAATTAGAGAGGAACAAATTTTAATTTGTAAGGCATTGTAAGGCAAATATGAATGCATATGTGGCCGGACTTGGAGAACTTTTTTTTTCGTTTCATGGTTTTATTGTATTTCTTTCTGTCTGTGAACTGCCACATAACATAAAACCAGAAAACACCTCAGGAACCTTTTGGGAGACCTAGCATCCTTCACATGAAATCTTTCTGCCTCTTTGTCTTGAAGGCTAGTGTATGTATTTGGGTAGTAACAAAAATTTATATTAAGCTTACCTCTTTATTTGAATCCATAATGGCCACTAATGCAGTGAATGCTATGGAGCGTCCCAATTGTGTCTAGTTCCAGAGGCACTGATCATTTGGCATAATGAGAGGTGAGCAAGTTTCAATTATGAAGATGCTTGGCGTCTCTTAAATAACCTTTCCTTATTGCAAGTAAACAAAGGAAACAATGAAAATATTTTGAAAACATTATAGGGTCAAAGGAAGAAAAAAGAGCATATAGTAAAAGACAAATTGTTACCATGATAATTTCAAACTGTTTATCAAAAACATAATATATTACCAAATACCTAGTATTAAGAAAACTTATCTGTATTCCCACATATAATATGTACTATCAATATAATATGTTCTATCAATATAATTTTCACATAAATCATGTATTATATCAATGTAATAAATTCTAAGGCTGGCAGGTAAAGAGATCATTTGGAGCAATGATGCTAAACTAAGAAGAGAGATTATTTCTAAACCAGATGCCTAATTTGAGGGCTCACGGCATCCTCTAGACCTAATTCTTTTTAACTCAAGTTAGAAAAGATGAGTGATCACTGCTTGAGAATATTTCAGTAGGAAATTCTTTTGAAAAATTAATAAAAATCTCAGTAAGTTCTATCTGAAGTTTTTTTCCCACTAGCAAATACAAAATTAATTGTAGAACAATGTTTCCCACAGATTAGCTTTATTTTTCTTTTAATTTTCCTAACCACTGAGTTTTGACATAGCAGTGAAAATAAACATCAGCCATCATTAGTTTGGTACGCAAGAGCACTTCACACTGAATTAGTAGCAATTTCCTAGTTATTTTATAAGATGATTCATATTTTAAAATGACAATCTGTGTTTTATAAAATATATGTGTAAACTGGAATTATCTGCTGTGATTATGACTATTTCAATATATGTGCCTTCAACTGGCTAACATTTAAAAGTAAACATGCCCCTTCTAATCAGATACGCTCTGAAATCTAGTCATTCCCTCATATTTGCATAAATATCCTATACAAACAATACCATCGAATATAAATTTCTTAATTTCCTATGAGCAGCTACAATGTTAAAATACCTTTTCCCCTAGAAAACAGACACCAGTTAAAGTCAGAGTTCTGTACTAGAATTTTCTGGGGCTTGGGAGCCACAGACCTGAATTTCAGTCCTGACTCAGACACAAACTATTGTGTTATGAAATTCTCCAGCCTCAGTTTTCTGTAAAATGAAAGTATATCTATATAATGTCAACTAAAGAGAGTAATCATGATGGTTGGAGACAATTTATGTTCTTAACATACACAGTGTCTATTGCTTAGTCAGCACCAATTAAATAGCAACAATATTTTTTTCAAATGTTTTCCAAAGAAGAGGAAAAAAATCCTTGAAGATGGCCTTATATCTTTTTATTTAAACATGGCAAACATGGCAGTTGAATATACTGTCTTTGTTATCAGTGTCTCCTGGTTTCTTATTCTTAGCTTTCTCCTCACTCACTGTAATTCGTTAATTTGCTTTCCCCTGACTTCAACTCTATGCAAGGCCTTGCATGTGGATAAGTGCTTTCAGAGGCTTGGAGCATTAGTTCTGCAGGTTGGAAGTCACAGACAGCAGGGAAGGCAGTGGGGCTGTCTCTGGTCTCTCACCATCCTGCAGAGAGGGATGCTTGGCAGGACCCAGAGGGGTCCCCTTGGGCTCTTGCTAGGAGACGAATTCCAGTCTTCTGTGGCTGTCCCTTTTGTGCACAAGCACAGGGACGAATTTGTGACAGAGATGGTAAATGTCTGGGGGACAAAAACCAAGAAGACTGAATTTTGGTCCAACACTCGAGGAGAGTACTGGGAAATAAACGGCAGCTGCCCAGCACCTGGAGAACGTGTGGGGCTCCAGCCTCACGAGGTACTGAGTTTAGGAGCAGCTCTTCCTGCTGCGGGGACTTGGGTGACCCACAGAGAGTTTCTGGGGTGACGTGCCAGATAGTTACCTCTGGTCTCCACAGAAGAGCAGGCAGTGATAGTGTCCTCTTGAGGTCTCTGTCTTAGTTTCCTTGCTCACAACTACCAGTCCCTCAGTTTGTAAGAAGAAATCCTACCATCCTTGAATGTGTATGAGGACGTCCTGTGATACATCCTCCAACGACCTTGGAGGGATGAAAATGATAAGAACTGCTGGCTCCACACCAGTGGTAGATTAGAGTGCCATGGGGTTCCGTATTAAGGGGAAATTCCCAATGCGATCCACATACTATATCAAAGAAGGTTGGACAGTCAGAAACATAGACAGTTAGTAGTATAAGAAGCTAGTCTGTTTTGGTGAAGGGCTGTCACAACTCAAAACCTACAAGGCCTTATGCTAGGCTCAGCCTTGGTAAGGACTCTGCAGATAACACTTAAATGTCACAGGTGCCATTGAGATTATATATAAGACATAAATTTTGGAAAGTGCTCTGTGAATTCTAAAGGGCTGTAAAATATTAATCATCTTAATAGTACCTCTGCAGATTTTGTAAAAGGGACATAAACCTCAGTGTTCAAGTTAATGTTTTCAAGGCCTTGAAAAAGACAAACGTGATTAAAAACAAATAAAAATGATGGTAGGAAATTAAGATTTGTCTCTGTCATTAGTTTTGCTTTAAGTTTTTCCAACAAGTAAATATTATTTTGTTTGCCCTGTTAGATTGTTTCTACAACACTGAGTGACATGCACATAAACTGTTAAGTAAAAAACAGAACAAAATCCTCACAACCAAAAATATTAACAGTGGCTTTCTCTGGTAAGAAGAGTTACAGAGATTTTATTCACTTCTTTTACACTTTTAATATTTATAAATTTTCCATAAATTCTATTTGCTACTTTTATGATAAAATGTCTTTCTAAAATATAAGATAATTTTCCCCATAATATTTTTATTTTCTCCAATATTCAAATTCTGTAATGCCTACCTTGACTCTTGTTCGGTTCAAATAGCAATTGTGTGAAGAGGCCACTATCCTTCTCTTCTGATTTTAAGAGATTTATTGATTTCAGTGTGTCCGCTTTCAAGTAAATTATGAAATATAACATTAAAAAATCATTACACAAAATGTTAGTATTATCTGTTCTCTACCCTTAAGTGTAATAAAATTTAAGGAAAATTTATAAATGCCTTGATTATTCACACTGTTACCAAAGGTGCTCTTCTCCGCAGGATATATAACTTCAATCTCTCATCTTCAGTCCTCATCTTATGATAGGTTCAAATATAACAGCACCATAGATAACTGAGGCTAACTCATGTATGCTATCAAAATAATCTTCTCTTCTCTTAATGCTTTCTTATTGCTCCTGCAATAATGCAGTAATACTCCCGAGTCATTTCTGCCTTGCTCTCTCTATTTTTTTTCTTAAATGAACACAAAATTGAATGCTACTAAACATATTAGATGTGTTTCTTAAAGATCTCTCATGCATTATATATTTTATCATATTTCTAATTGATAACATTCATTTTATTTAAGGCTTATTAAATCATAAAAAATCAATTAAGAATGGTAACTGTTACTTAAACAGAACTTGCAGTTGGTATAAAGCACATTGTGATAGTTTTCTTAATGGTTGAGATGTGCTTTTTAAAATTTTGGGGGAAGGGAGATAATTAGGTTTATTTATTTATTTTTTGTAGTATTTTTTTAATGGAGATACTCAGGATTGAACCCAGGACCTCATGCATGCTAAGCACACATTCTACCACTGAGCTATATCCTCCCCTTGAAATCTTATCTTATGAGCCAAGATCTTTTTTATTTGATGCTGCTTCTGCAGCTATTGCATGTTAAGTGCTCCTGAATTGTTTAAATACTTTCTGGAACTACTTTCCACTGAACAACACTTTTGCAGGTAGCTTCTATTGAGATATTTTCATACAAACATCCACCTACAGCTCCCTATTGTATTAATTCTGGGACTACTACTGAGGACTTATTTT
The DNA here is from genome assembly GCF_048564905.1 of Vicugna pacos. NCBI lineage: Eukaryota > Metazoa > Chordata > Mammalia > Artiodactyla > Camelidae > Vicugna > Vicugna pacos. Next base: position 32,856,592 of record NC_132988.1, read on the forward strand.
ACCACATAGCTCGATATTCCTTTTATGAGAACCCATGGGTGATGTGTCTTTCAGAATTCGATATCAAGGAAAAGCTGCTTATAATTACACTGGTTTATTTCAATTTATAAGAATTATAGAGAAGTTCAGTATCTCAGGACTCTTTGTGTTCCCTTGCTGGTAGGAAATGTATAGTCAATCTATAACCCTCCTCCTCCACCTGGACAGAACCTGATTTTATTACTTATTTGATTATTGCATGCCTGGATTCAACCCACTATTAACATTTACTTCCCTTCACCCTCAGTAACTGATTCCTTTTAATTTTTATTTTGTTGTATTATGCTTGCCTTTGTCACTCACCTCATACTTCTTTTAAAAGAGAAAAATAAATGGAATAAGTAACAAGGAGAATTATGCTTTTTTTCAATATGCAATTTACATGTAGTAATACCACATTACCGGGAAAAGTTGGGCAATTGGGAAGGAAATTTTTGAGGGACATTATTCAATCCACTTCAGTGGCATATGGCAAATGTTTATGTGGGTAATTTCTAAGGAAGATAGATACTGTGTTTTATATTTTAGGAGACTTCTCAACTTCTTACACATCACGGTAGGTTGAACATTCAAAACAAAGTGTGCAGTGGGATTCTCATCTGAGTTTCATATAATGTTCCAAAAGTCCCAGAACTACGAGAAGAATAAGACAAGGGAGGATAGATAATTTATCCCAAGCTTCTAACCACTCAGATAGATTATATTAAACATTCTTAACACTCACCCCGATGGGGAGAGAGGAGGAAGCAATTCAAGAAGACTGAGGCTCCAACTCTGTATTTGCAGCTGGGCTTCCAGCCTTGCTGGCACAGAAAACACCCACTTGTGGAATGTCGCTTTCCAGGGGAGCCTGCTGACCAGCAGAGGTTACAGTTGGAAGTCTTGAAGGCCCTCTGCTGAACCAGTGAGTCTCTTAAAAGGATGTTAACGCTGGATTCACACAATGGCAGATAGAGACCATTATACTGAATTTAGTCATACCCTAAAAATGATATAAACATATGTTGTCAGTACTTAAAATGATAAACTATATAAAACTGAGCCAACATCCCAAGGTACTTGAACTTTATTTTCTTTCTATTATGAACAATACCTCATATTGATATGTTACTATCAGTAAAACATCTAAAGAAATTGTCTCTTCAGATATTGTACCCTGATTTTAAGTTTGACAGCATTTCTTAGACCCCTAATATTACCGTATGTCTCCATTTCATCAGTTTAAAATGAGCATTTAGTAGTCGTTAAATTTTATTTACTAATGCAAAAAGTTGTAATATTCTGAAGTTCACATAAATAAATGTCAACTGTTTACAAAAGACTTCAGTATTACTGTAGTTCTTGGTAAAAGCGTGTCATGATGCTTGTGTGTTTACTCTTACATTACTTAATGATTTTTATTTTTTGCCTTTTCAAGATATTAGGCTGTATAGAACTAAAAAGCATTGGAACATAAATGATAGGAAATGAAACATCAACTTTAGAATTTTAAAAGCCCTAACTCATAATTTACCTTTTTAATTCTCTGACCTTCACTGGATGGTTCAATGGTTTTGTTTTCCCAAGTTTGAAATGATAGCTTTTTTATAAGCTTAGAACTATCTATCATTTATGTCTTTTCTAAGATGCCTTTCTATAATAGTATCATTTCTTATAATGGAAACCTGCAACTATGTTGCTAGGCAACGTTGTAATAGAGACACAGCTATCACTTGATCCTATTTCAGTGTTCCCAGTTGAAAGCTTTCAGTCATTGACGTTCTGATTCAAAACTAATTTCATCCAAGTGGGTTAGGACAGAAGATGTTAAGATCATCAAAAGCAGTTTCACTCAAAGTGAAGACCAAGCCTATAAAAAGTCCATCAGGATATACTAGATAAGGAAGCTCTGGTCATTCTACTTAAGTATTGCTTTAGTTAGTAATTCCCTAGTTGCAAAACAGGAAAAGAAAAAAAAACATTGAAATTAGAGAAGTGATTTATATATTCAATTCATATTTTTGTCTCTGTTTAAATTAGTAGTGAGTGTCCTGAAGCAATAAAATGCAGCAATTTCGTGGGCCATTTGAAGGTGGGATGCTCCGCTTCTGTGGCACAGGCTGAATAAGGCTCCATTCTTCCCTGCTAAAGCTAGCCACATCCTAATTTCTGGAACCTGTGATTCTCACCTTACAAGGGACAGGGATGTTGCACGTATGATTAAATTAAGGATCCTGCATGAGTGGCCTAGATTATCCACATGGGACCAATCATAGGGGTTCTTATAAGAGGGAGGCCAGATGGTCAGAAGAAGGAGGTGAAGTGATAACAGAAGCTGTGAAGAGGTGATGTGATGCTGGGTTACAGCCTAAGGAAGGGAAGTCGACTCTAGGAGGTGAAAAAAGTAAGGAAATCGATTCTCCTCTACAGCCTTCAGAGGGAACAAAGCCAGCTGATGCCTTGACTTTAGCCCCATGAGACACATTTCAGAATTCTAACCTCCAGAACTGGAAGAGTATAAGTTTGAGTTGTTTTTAGCTACATAATTTGTGGTGATTTGTTACAGCAGCAATAGAAGACTGATACATGCTTCTTTGGTACCTATTACTTCTAAGTCCTAGCAACCAGAGTTCAGTGGCCATGTATTCATACTTCCTCCCTCACAAGAGGTCCTCCCACCCACAAGGTTCTGAGAAAGCAGACTTTTCTTCTTGTATATTTATAATACACCCAGCTCAGTGGTAGGCAGAAGATAGCTAATATACTGTAGATTGTCTATATTCATATTATAATTAATAATTGAATAGCATTAAAACTACGGCACTTAAGGTTCTAAACAAAGTCATAATTCTATTGCATTTAAACATGTAAAAACACTTAGAAATTATCTCAGTTTTTTCAGTAATAACCTCTTCCATTTGTGTAGCACAAAATTGCAAACTGTTCAGAAGTATAGGGTCTCATTTGCTCCTCACAATAACTTGATTAGTTATTAGTTTATTAGGCTGCCCAGACGCTGGTATCCCCACTGAAAAGATAAAGAAGCTACAAAGTAAAGGTAAGTCAACCACCCTATACTACAAATGAATCAAACAAGAACCCAAATCCACAGCTTCTGATTAAAAATCTACTCCTCTTTTTATAATCTGATTAAAAATTCACCTTCTTTGTCACACATAGATATGTTTCACTTATATCTTCCTGTTTGTTCTCATAATTTATAGCACATGGGAAGCATTTTATCAAAAGAAACAGCCTCCCATGATCCCACAGCTAATTATGATTTAACAAATCTGAGTTAAGACCGAATCAACCATTACATAAAATGAATCTTGCATGCTGGTCTTGGGTTGTTGTCAAAGACAAGATATCCCTCAGCAACACTGTTCAATAATGTAAAATGTCACATTGCAGGTAGTGTAAACAACGCATAGCAGTGGCACGAGGTCTCCAAGGTGATGAAGTAGAATTTTTCATCCATAAATCCGGGAAGAGAGGGAGCATCTTAATGAAGAGGCCAAGAAATATTAGATAGTTTTTAAAATGCATACTATAAGCACTAGTCCTGCTGTAATGCACAGAATTAATGGGTGAGTAGTTTCAGTACTACTGAAGGGTCTTTCATACTCCTGTACACATTCTTATAATATGCTTATTTGTATTATAATATGCTAATTCAAACTATAGAACTCTTCTAAATATTCACAGAGGAGATGAGGTATCAACATTGTAAGCAAAGAAAAAGTCCAGGACAGCCAATCATAGAAGGAAAAGTTCAGGGTCATTTCAGAAAATGGATAATTCCACTAAATTTATATGAAAGATGAGTGAAAGGGAGCAGTTGAAAATAAGATGGTAAAAGAAGACTGGGCAAGGACTTGAATGAATTATATACATACATTATATTTGTGTGCAGTGGATATTTTCAGTGTGTGGGCCTGACAAGACCATGATTTAGAAAGATTTTTCTGAATGGAATGGATGTAGGATGACTTAGAAGGGAAAAGATTGGAGACGGGGTGATTACTATAGTAGTTCAGACAGGATAACATAAGCATAGGATGTTATTTCCATTTCTTATGGCATAATAAGTCATGATAGCTAACATGAATACAGCACCAATGATGGAGCACACACTTTTCTAAGCACTTAGATAAGATTATTCATTTAATCTTCACAACTAATTTACGAGTAGCAATTATTTTATCCCCATTTCACAGGCAAGAAAACTGAGGCATATAGATGTTAATAGATCTATCCAATGTCACACAACAAGTAACTGATAAGTCTCCCAGTCTGAATAGTGGTAGTCTGACTTTAGCAGTTATAATTCTATACAGTGCTCATAGGTAATAAAAAAATACAAATTTGTAAGCACAAAAATGGAACCTTTTGATAACTATTTAGCAAATCATTCCATTCTATATGTGCATATGTTACATATTATATTTTATTTTTATTATTGCTTTGAAAGAATGCATCTAGGCTCATCAGAGAAAAGCTAAATACTTGAGAGAAACAGTGTTCATGGTCTGTTGTTCATTATCAACACTCCTTTCTCGTCACTATTTCAGTGGTGTTTATTGAGCACTTACTATGGCGCTGTGACCTTCACTGAGAGACACAGTTCTTGAGCTCATGGAGCACAAGCTTTTGCTAAGGTTTAGGGTCGCTGTGTCCCATTGCTGTTGGTGGCTTGCTGTATTCTTTGGAGAATAATTGTTACTATACGTGTCTGAATGTTCAAACTGGTATCCTTTTTGTTTCTATTATGTTTAAAGCATTAATATACTGTGCTATAGACAAGACAAAGTCAAGGTTATAAGATGCCAGGTCTCAGTCACTGTCAATGTGTCAGTGGCGCTCCAAAGCCTGCTGGGACTCTGTCATCTCTTTATTATCTCCACCTCACCTAGGGCGACATGATGCTAATGCTGCAGGTTCTGTAAAGTACATACACAAATCACAGACTGTATGCAGCTGAAAATTACTTTTAATGTTATTTATCTTTATTAACATTGTGTAATCTTACCTACTGAAAAAAATCTAATTCTTAGCAACATAACCTAAGAGTTTGAGTGTTAAAAGTTTTATGATATTGAAATTGAACTGCCTAAAATTGCTTTGCTTTTATATTACTTCTTTGGCCACTGTATACTTTGAACTCTTTATTTGATGAGCAACTGCTTCTCTAAAGTTCTTTTTGCTTAAAGCTAAGATACATTTAGAGACACTGAATGCATATGACTTATTGGGCATTTTTCGCTTTGAGCATTTTTTGAATACGTCAAAAACTGTGACATTTTCATACCTACTCTGTGTTCACCTCACTTTTAAGCTTTTTTCTTAATTAAATATCCTTCTTGTATCTGTGAAGATTTTTTTTCACTTATATGTTCCTCATGTTCATTCTTCCAACTTTGCACACACAGAAAACGTTTTATGAATAAGATTACACAAAATTTAAATAACAAAAGCTTCCGAAAATGTTTTGAAGAAATATATAAATATCTGAAGCTCGATTATGCACATATCCAAATCCTGAAGACTTCATTTTTTCATAAATATTTACTATTTCACATTGCTAGACCATGCAAATTCAGTAATAGAAGTCTCATAGTTCAAAAGTAGAAAATAAAATTATTGTTGTCAGAGCTAGGCAGTCCCTGAGACTTAATATAAAAATAACTTTTCCCAGTAACTTTATAGATTCCCTGAAACTACTCAATTATGAAAGAAATCATTATTTTTCCTTCCAGAATTGCTTCTTTTATAATAGAAAGTAAGGCATAAATAATTTTCCCTCATTATCTTTCTTTATAGAGTCTTGATTTGCATTTGGCTAGTGCACTATTTAACAATCTTAATTGGATCATTCTTTTATTCACCTAAAAATAGCTATTGAAACATTATATAAAATCATTTTGTACCAGACCAGGCAAGTCATTTGTGAAAGAACAAATCCTTCTATAAGCAATGTCACGTAGTCCAGTACACTTGAGGAAAATGACCAGTTGTGAATAACAGGTCCATAGAGAAAATTATATTTTTTAAAAATAAGTCTAGAAAGGAAAGAAAAAAGAACTTTAGGTATCTGGTACATTAATCTTCAAGAAAATACGGAAATATATATTTTGTTTTGAGGATAATTTTTACCCTGTGAAAATTTCACATTACTTTTTTATATGAGAGAAAAAAATTACTTTCACTCAAGTTATTACTGCTGACAGCATATTATATGAGAAGACATTATATTGTGAAACAGCAAAACGTTTCCTATCTCAAAGCAGTTTCAAAGATGGAAGAAAATTACATTTCTTTCACTTTCTATTCCCATTTCTAATCACTAATTTCTGGGATCAGGTATGAAGGTGATGAACTGTGGAATTGGGAAATTTCATTTTCCAGCAATCAACTCATAAAAAAGCATGCAAAAGAAATCCATTAACCTTTCTTCAAAAGTAACCGAAGGAAGCTAACTTTTGTCTGAGTGGCAGTTGGATTAAGCTCCAAAAGCCCAAATGCAAAGTGTTCTTTTCTAAGGAAACAGAAGTTTTTCTTTCTACAAAATTTTCCACAAGAACAAACTTTCTACAGGAAATGACTCACATGGGAGACTCTCAAGTTTGGGTTGGGTTACCTTAAAGGATTAAAAACTTATAATGAATAATAAGTTGTGGTTTTATTTAATTCTATCCTAAAATACATTTCCCATTGAGCTCTACACCTTCTTACCTACTCTTCGTTTCTTCAGGATTCTCGTGGGATGTCAGCTCCTTCATAACATTGTTCTTGATTCATCCAGCTTTTCATAGGAAGTTAGGTGTTTTCTTCTTTGTTCCCTCCCAAAATCTGGTTCTTAATTCTAATTTAATTCTTACCAGACTACATTCATTTTCTTATATCTCCATATTGAATTCCAAAATACAAATTTCTCCAGACATGGATGCTGTCTTCCATTCATTCATCTCCGCAGCTAGTGTTTTATCAGGGGTTTTCCCCAAAGTAACTCAGAGTCAGGGATTCAAGTGCAAGTAGTTTATTTGGGAAGTGCAGACAACTCTGGTTAGAAAAATGGGGTAAGTGACACAGAATATGGTAAATTATTAAGTGGTGAACTATGAAATGTACCACTATATGCCAATGCAAGGGGAAACTTGAGAAAATGATCCAAAACCTAGCCCTGGGAATTATCTTGCCTGAGGAGGGAGGAAGTTGGGTAACTGAACACTAACTGAGAGGATCTGACCCAGGACTGCTAGTTCCTTGGCACCTCCAGACCACTGCCCGCAATCATAGGCACCACAGCTTTTTGGTTTTCAAAGAAAAAGAGGGTGGGTCCTAGCTAAGTGGTGGAGTGCCTTCTTAGCATGCATGAGTCCTGGGTTCAATCCTCAGTACCTCTGACAAAAAGGAAAAAGAAAACGAGCCCTCAGGTACACATCTGCAGACATTGGCACCCGGAAGCCTATCCTAACACACAAAAAGTTTCAACAGATGTGAAACACATAGTGGAGGTTAGAATCTGCGTTTTGTACTGTTTAGATCCATTCATGGGTCATGTTAAATTCACTCTCTCGCATAACTGCTTCTTTAATATGGTTGCCAGGTACAATTTCCAAGGAGTGGGAGATAGAATAAAGGAGGGTTAGTGGGACAAGTTACAGTTCTCACTCCTCCTTTACCACCCATTCCAGATTCCCCTCAGTGTCAGTCAGCACGCGTGCTCTTCTGGAACGCTTGCCCTGTGGTGTACTGCTGACCTCACGTCTGAGGAGGTGGTCTTTGCTATCACGTCCTTCTCAGCCTCAAGTTGCTACAGGTGCCCATTTATGATGGTGACTAGACATGGAGACACGAAAGAGCTCCCACGCAAATCTCTCTCCCCACAGCAGCATCTGATCTCCTCCTAATCATCAGGGTCAATTTCCTATTCTGGCATAAGAATTCCTTCTTTGCCTGCTGGTTTACTGACCAGTCCGGCGTAGCCAGACCTTTCATTTTAGCATGCTACATTTAGTGATGCTACGATCTCTCCGAGGCAACTTATCTTTGTTTTGTGCTACAATACCTCCTCTGCTATGAATGTTCTTTAGTGAAAATCGGTGAGAGACGCATAGATTCACCATCTCTGTGCCTAACCCTACAGGTGCATCCACGTGTTTCCCCACAAGAACTGCTTGTCTCATGTTTAAACATTATTTCAGGTCCCTAGTCAATCAGCTAAGCCATTTGCTGCTGCTCAGGATTTATCTGAGGTCTGCTCTCCCTCTACACAGATTTATTTGAAGCTCTGACATTGAGCTCTCTCTCTCCCCTCACTGTCACTCAGAGGCACACTTTAGGGGGACTCTCACAGAACAGCAGTGCATCTAAGTTTGTGCCGATATGTCTACCCAGTCATTATGAATCAGGCCTCAGTTCTGCTCCTAAGGGACCAGAGGTAGAAGCTGTGGAAGGGGCACTCGTGAGACAGCGTGGTCACCTGCATTGTAAGTTACTTGTGCCCACTAATCTGACTGGGCCTGATTCACAATGTTTAATTTCAATTGTGTGATGGATTGCTTTCCATCTGATCACCTCTGAGATTTGGTGGTTTTTATAATACTTGGCTCATGAAGGGCAGCTCTGGTTGCAAAGTCACTTAATGCCTCATGCTCAGTTGCCCGGCATGTACTAGGGCTGAATAGCAAGTCAGGAGCTGCTTTTAAAACAGTGAATACTTCTTTGAAGCAGCTGGTATGTCCTTGCCCTAAAACCCCTCCAGGGTCTGTGCTATGACACTTTTATTAGGGCTTGCCAGATATTTTAGGACAGATTTTTAATGCGCCAGATAATTTTAAACTGACAGCTTTCCAAATCTTTTGATAAATGGGGATGGAGCTATATTTTCAAGTGTAATGTGTGCTCTCTTCAAAATATGAAGAAGCCTCCCAAACTCTGTGTCTTTTTCTTAGCAGCAGTGGGTGCCAGGTGTCGTAGCTTGTCCTTTATCTTGGAGGGGATAATCTTGACATACCTGTAATGTCTGGACACTTAAAAACTATACTTGTGTGACATATTCTGGAACTTTTTATGATTTATTTTCTACCCTATGATACACATGGTTTTACCAGGGCATCCAGTGCACTTGCTACTTGCATTTAGGTCAGATTAACATGGTGCCCTCAGTGCAGTATATCAGTGTGATATAATATCAAACGTCCAGGTGATCAAAGTCCCTTCTGACTTTGTGATAAGCGGTGAGAGTTAACATCAGCCAGTGACAAAACTGAATCTATACTGCTGTTAACTTCAGGTGGATGTAAACGATTCTGAGTCTCCATGACAGGGACTGAAAGAATGTATTTGCTAAATCAATATCCAGATACCCAACTACCAGAGTTAATGTAGTATCCTCTAGTAAAGATACCACATACAATACAACAGCTGTGATCAGGACTACTACTTGAATAATTTATGGTACTTGAACTGTCGTTGCTGTAATCCATGTGACCTTATTTTAGGGACCAGGCTAGTAAAATAGAGATGGTAATTAGAACTATGACCCCTGGATCCTTTTATTAAGAGTAGCATTAATCTTAACCATTCTACCCAGAGTACAGCATTTCTTTTGATTTGCCACATTGGCCAGAGAAAAGAGAGTAGTGTGAAGGCTTCCTCTTGGCCATTCCTATCATTATGGCTTTTACTCCAGAGGACAAGAAATCAGTGTGTGAATCAAGCCAGCAGTGAAGTATACACATCCAGGGGAAGCACCTGGTAGACCTGGAGAACCAACTGGTGCACTGTGGGACAGGCTTTGGCCAGGATCCCATTTATCACCTGGCTTCTAGATGTCCCCCACCCCTAACAGTAGGGCCATAATGGTGTTTTGAGTCTCCAAGTATTATTTTTATCTTAGATTCTGTATTCAAAAATTCTAAAAAGTTAAGTATACTTATTTCCCAGTGTATATAATATATAACATTCTGACAAATGACTAAAGGTTCCTTTGGGTAATATTGAGGGAAAACATTATTCAATATACTTGTGATGGTGTTTTGGGTTCTTTTGCAGGATGAACTGGCCTCTACGTTCAATGATGAGCTAGGGGTGATGGGACTGCCCCATATGTGGAAGCTGGATGAGACCTTGTGGTTTTCCATTGTGGTTTCAGTTCTCTCAGTCTTGATCTTTTTGATTATGTAAGTTGGGGGAAAGGCTTGTCATCTTCAACTCTATCTCAGCTCTTGGGACATCACGACGTGTTAACTGTTACCTATCCTGCAAGTCAGGTTCCTGCAGACGACATCCACTTTGCTTCCAGCAGTTAAATGCTATCACATGACCCCTACTCTTCCGGAGCTGCATTACCTCCACTGCCCCTAGAGAGCCCAGTACCATAGAGGTTTACCCGACTGTCAACCCTGACTTACAAGAAATAGCCAACAGTGAGCTTCTTAATAAATCTAGTGCCCTTCTCACCACTGTTGTTGTTATAGTAAAGTAGGTGTCTCTGGTCTCAATTAAGGAATAGAGTTAGCTGGTCTTTGGGAATAAGCCCTTTCACTCTTCCCCTTTTGCTCCTTCCTCGATACTCTATCAAGACATTATAGCCGAGCATCCTAATGAACCATTCCCAGGAAGCTTCTAATGTTTCCTGGCAGTAGATAGAAGTTAGCCATGGCTCTGTTAGTGATAGCTATTTTCCTTCTGAAGGAGGAAACATACTTCCCCTGGGCCATGCTGAAACATGATCCTCGTTATTTGCCTAGAATCTCCAAGGAGAGATGAGGTCAAACCTCAAAGAGAAACGCTATCATTGTTTGAAGCATCTGCCTCCTGCAAGGCCTCTGCATGGTCTCCAGACAAGGGGAACCTTCCATCCTTGAGTGGGAGTCAGTGGGTGGCTTCTGCAGACCGAGATCACTCACGGCGGCTGGAGGTTCAAGGTTGTTAAGTACATGCACACAGATGTTCTTGTCCAAATTTCAGGGTCCTGGGACTTCTGTATCATAGTCATTACTTTAGCAACAAAGGCCTGCTGGGACTGGGAAAGAGAACAAAAAGCAAAATGAACACTGTAATTTTGCTTGACTCACAATCTGATCCTGGGCCTTGTTATGAACTTCTGGCTCTTACATTGTGATCTAAATTGGTGACTGGCTAAACTCAATCTGTCCTTTCCTTTTCTTACTGTATCGTTGGCACTTAATGAAAGTCAACTAACTCCATAAATCTGGAGTCTCTGAGTATAATTTTATCTTAGATTCTGTATTCAAATATTCTAAAAATTTAAGTATTCTTATTTCCGCAGGGTATATATTAGATACTATTCTGATAAATGACAAAAAGTTCCTTTGGGGACTATTGGGAGGAACCACTACTCCATACGCTTGCAATGGTGTTTTGGGTTCTTTTGCAAGATGAACCGGCCTCCACTTTCAACGATGAGCTGGAAATTCCCATTATTATTGTATGATCCGCATGTTTGAAAAACTACATAATCAGCACATCCCCCTTGATCTCAAGCCTATTCCAATTCACTCCAGATAAGACTGAATAATTTCAATACCAGCATTCCAGGGGTTATACTCCCAGAATGAGCCTCTCGTCATTCGACTATAGTGATCCAGGAACTGCTTTGAGGACCATTCCAGTCAACTGCCTTAGTGTGGGTTCTTTCAGAGCCAGATCCAGAGACAGGAATTCAAGGCCAGGTAATTACTTGGAAGTGCAAAGAGCTTAATACTTGAAAGTGAGGGACTTCATACAGGAAAGGGAAAGTTGTCAGTAGGGGTGAGGTAGTATAAGTGCACCAGAGCTATTTATGTGGGCCTAGAGCACCATACAATTCTGAGGAAAAGTGAAAAGCATAGCTCTAAAAATTATTCTACCCAAAGAATACGGGACCTTGGCTATTCATACACAAGCTCCAGACAGTCATTCATTGAGAGCTGCTGGTAGCGGTAATGATGGTGAGCTCCAAGCATGGGTGTTACATCTTTCCTCAGTTTCAAGGAGAAAGAAAAACCTCTCAGGCACAAAGACAAACATGTTGGCATGTTTAATACATTTGAAAAGGGGGCAATGAGAAAGGCAGAGAGAGCATCTGCTGTACATTGCACATGGGATAAGTGCAGAAAAAGTCATGACCACCATTAACAGTTGTCGGATGCCTCGCTCTGGGGATGTTAGTTTTCATAGGAAGGCAATTAAACATTTCTAAAGACACTGTATTCAAATGTAAACATTATTAAAGTACAAGGAGTTAATTGTTGAATACATGCAAAATGTAATGCAAAAACGTGGCTTCCGGAAGGACAGCATGGGTTTGATACATGGAACCAAAGGCCTTCTGTGTATGAGGATTGGCAGGGATAAAGGCAGGAGCACAGGAAAAGCCAAGCACATTTGGTGAAACGTTTAGTAGTCAGGTTTGTCAGGTAATTGTTGAGAACACAGCCCCTAAAAGTCTCAAGGATCATCATGGAATTCAGACACACAAAAGTATAAATTTTGTTAAATTGCAGAAAAAGCACGTATTATTTATCAATGATAAAAGCAAAATTAAATACAAATATTTATATTAAATATTACATGTAAGTTCTAGATTTATTATCTTTGATAGTAATTTTATCTGTAGTGGGTATTATACTCTGCTTCATTTCATGCAACTAAATAATGTGTCTTCTCCCAGAAACTATGGTGCTGTGGCCTCCTAACTTGTTAGCCAGGAAGTAGGGTAAAATCTCAGAGTCTTCACAATTTATGAGGCAAAGGGAATGAAAGGCTTCAATGTGTAAAGACTTACGCCTGAATCTGGGAAGGTTTTAAACCGTTCACATTCACTTGAAGTAGGGAAAGGAAATTAGGGTTCTATTTGTAAGAAAGTAGGTATTTGGAGATGGCTATTGAATGAATAATGACAACAAAACACACATACACTCACATAATTTTCCATAAGGCTAATAAATACCTTGTAAGATCATTTTGATTATTAGATGTATATTTAATAATTCTAGTTATTTAATAGATATTTAATAAGTACAAATATTCTTTTATAAAAGTGGCTTATGGCATGATTATTTGCTTTTTAGAATAATTTATGAATATATAAAGTAACATATAAAAATTTAAAGTCCAAATATAAAATGTAAATTAAATATCCATTTTTGTTTCACAATGGCTGAACAAATGCAAGGGTTTTTTTTAAATCACCCTTTTGCAGAATCTCACTTGATAAGAGAAGAAACATAAAAATTAAATGAATCTTTACCAGTATTGGAAGGAAGCCATTAGCAGATTAAAAGGAAGAAGAATTTCTGAGAATGTGAATTAAATGAGAATAAGTTAGATTGATGATCAATTCTAATGAAATGAAGATGCTTGCAAAATTGGGTTGACAGTATTATTTTTAATTATTTGGAATTCTGTAGAATGAAACATTCAGAACCATTCTTATGTATAAAAAAATTGTCATAAGATTTGTTCTTGTACTTGGAACAAAAGTAATGTACATTTCCAATTCATACCCTTGCATAACAACTAATTCTTGGTAAATCTAAGATCTGAATGAAAAATATCCTAGTAGCATAAGGAGCAATACAATAAAGAAGATGACTTTATTCTGTGCATAGTAGAAGATTTTCAAAAGGAAAAATATATCTGTCTTTAAAAAAATACTTTGTATGTGGAGGGCCTTCCAAAAAGGGGGGAAAAAGAGTTGTTAAGAACAATTAGCTGAATAAAAGCAAAGTTTTGTACATGTTAAAATTTATCATAGTTGATGTTCAAATAAAGCCATAGATTGAAAGAACGTTTGAAACTCCTACAAATCAACTTCAAAAAGATAAATGACTTAATAGGCAAATTTGCAAAGGAATGAAAAGGTAATTATAAAAGACATTGAAAATAGGAAAAGATGCTTAAATGTGTTGGCAGTTAAAAAAATGAGATTTTGAATTAATTATTTGGGCCAAAATATAGACATAGACATCTAAAGACACAAGTTTAAAAACTCTAAGGATTTTAATAACCTTTAATGAAAAAGAACATGAAGACAAATATATGTATGTATGTGCATGCCTGGGACATTGTGCTGTGCACTGGAGATTGACACATTGTAACTGACTGTACTTCAAAAAAAAAAGAAAAAAGAAAAAACCCTAAGGAAAAAGCATAATAGTCATCTCAGAAATCGCAACAGTGGCAGTGGGTAGGAAAATGCTGCACAACTGGCTATGCTCAGTGGTTCTAAGTTACTGCAATGCTTGTGTCTTACCCTGAGTCCTGTATGATTTGTAGAAAAAAAGAAAAAAGGGAGTAATTGACATTCTTCTACTAGATGGAATCACAGAGAAAAATTGCATTTCAAGACAGGGATAAAGTTACAGCTATTATATAATCTATATAGCTATTTTATATGGTTCTAATTTATATATATTTTACTTATACATACATAAATATATGTTTATACATAGCTATAATACAGCCGTTATGGTGGAAAGTTTTTACATGGAAAGCATCTTATTTATTCTACATCTTATTTGTATCCTTAAGTAGAAATCGTGTGTGTACATGTGTGTATATATACACATGTACATATCCTTGTATAAACGTGTATATATATATATATATATATATGTATGCATGTCATTTTTAAGGCTTATGATTTAAAATGGATCAATCAACACATTTTTATTGAACTCCCTAGTTCATATGATAATGTATATATTATTTCATAAAATGGACATAGTTTCCATAAAGAAAAAAATGCTATTAGCTACCTTGACAAGATCATAAAGATATGATCAAAAATTTCCAGGGAAAAATGATATGATAATACTCTAAATATTTAATTATGCTAGCTTAAGACAGGGAATATATGGATAAAAGAAGAAAGATGTCAGTAAAGAATACAATTCTACAAAATAACAAAAATAAATAGAACCTCTTAATAGGATGATATACCTTTCTCTTTTCTAGTTCAGAAAATTTTATTACTGTGAACACTTACCTGAAAAAATAATTCTTATCTATAGTGTGTTTGTGGTGATACTTGAAATAAGGTTCTAAATACATACACGTTTCCTTTTTGTAAGTACATTTCTATGATAAGAAAATAAAGAAATCATTTTGATTCCTCTCTGACATTAAGTACATACATGAGACATTTTTCAGTGCATTTGCACATGATGTGCTTAGCATTGGTTACTACCTAAAGGGTAACACTGATGTCTAGGAAATTTATTCATTCACTTAAGTATGAAATAGAAAATCAAAGCTTGGAAACCTGTCTGAAGTAATAACCATGGTGATATGTGATTAAGTATGAAGGGCATGTGATGACAAATGTGACATGTAAAATATGGGTTTATCTTTAGATATCTTGTCTAACTATTTTTCACTGACCATGTTTATTTGGACCCTCACCAATTCTTGACATTGCAGGCCTGCCAAGGCTTACTTATGCCCCTCAATTAACAGGTGCACTGCTGATATTTGAGAATGTCCTTCATTTTCCCTTGTATTGACTCTTTCTTTATGTACAGGAAGAGAAGTCAGTATGTGACTGTAGCAAATACCTTTAACAAGTTTCTGCCAAATTAAGATTCATGAGAACAGAAAGCGGTATTACACAATCTTGATTTCCATAAAAAATTACTTATTATTTAAAATTACTTCCAACTTGGAGATTGAAGTTAATGTAACCTACAATGATGACAATATTAATTGGCATTTCTTTCAGCTGCCTTACAGATTTTACAGGGAGAATGCATGGAAATCATTTCAAGGAAATATATTTTCGTAATGTCTCCACTTAGATGAACCGAGTTCTAAGTTACATCCAATGGCTTACAAACCTGACTTCAGTTTATGTAATCTATCTAAGCTTTGATTTCCTCATCTATAAAGAGGGAGAATATATTTTTATCAATACATACAATACTTACACCATTTTCCACGAAGATCTAAGTATTAAATGAGATAAATCAATAAAAATACGTAGTGTGGTTTCAGGCCCATAGCAAATAATCAAACTCTTCTATCCAATTACATTAGCTGAGAAATGACAAAGAAGGTGAATGCCTTCTTGACTGCCTTTGAAAATTGTCATTTGCCTTTTATATTTTTAATCTTGGATAGTCTAAGTTTTGTTTTTTTTTTTAACAGATTCAGGAAATAGAAGGAAATGTTGGCAAATAGTTAACAGACTCATGGCTCCAATTGTCCTTCCTAAGTATTGTGGCTACTCTGCAGAAACAGAACAGACCCTCAACCATGATCTAGTTCAGATGTCAAGACAGATGATGCCACACACACACCAAGAGGATGTGAAAACGTTTATTACTCACATAATGAGGCTTTGGGGGATGGATGGGGCAAGCCTCCCCAGCTGGTCTGAAAATAGCTTGAGAGAGCAAGGGAAGGAGACTGTCTTGGGGTTTTTACTGTGGTTAGGAGTGACTTTTAGATGAGGGTTCCATGTGCGAAGAGGAACTTGCATGATTTGAGTCTCCCCTGCCTGGCACCAAAGCAGGGGTGCACCTAGGCTTTCTTATCAGCTTGCCCAGATGGGGAGCAGGAGAGAAATGAGATCTGAGGCTTAAAAGTTGTCGGAAGCCAAACACCAAAAGTGGAGTAAGAATTTTAATTTCATCAAGTGTTCATACAAACATAGATGCCACAAGGAGGAAACCAATGATATATAGTTTTATAGCATTTAACAAACATCAAAACACTTCATAATTAAAATGAATGTTATTAAAAACTATAGGAATATTTTCAATGTTTATAGAAATGTTAGTAACAATAAAGATTTCTGACAAATGAATATGAAAAAGATGAAAATTACTAAGGAAAATAGTCAGAAGACCATATACTGCTAATTTATAAAAGAAGAAAGGCAAATGTTGAACACATTAAAAAAATCCTCAATAGTGTCTAAGAAATATTTTTAAAGACTACAAATCAGATATATTTTTCCTCTGGCAAAATGGCACAGATTAACAAAAGTAATAATAACTGGAGTAAGTGGTCATCCTGAGAAATGACACTTTTGTGAACTATTGGTGGGAATTGTGATGGTATGCTTTTATGAACAGTGTTGGAAATAAGCGTCAAAGTCTTTTAAAGGTGTGGAAATTCTCTGATCTGGCAATTCCACTTTAAAATTTTATTTGGAGAAATAAAATAGATATGCATAATTATTTATCTTCAAGGATGACCAGCACTGACCTCTAAATGCTGAAAACAGAATCCAGGAGCATAAGAAATCTTGCAAGTCCAGCATTTCATCCCATTCATGTCATCCATCCCGTGCCATCCATCCTATCCCCAAGTCCTGTGACTCTGCCTCTAAAAGCATATCCTTACCTCCTCCTCTTCATCTGCTCAACATTCCTCAATCCAAGCCATCTTACTTTATCTGGACTAAAAAGTAGCCCACACTTCATCTCTCTGCCTCTGCTCCTCTAGCAGCCCACCATATTCCATTTTCCACCCAGAAGTTACCTGTTTTTAAAGAAAATCACACATAGCATTCTTCTACTTAATAATTATTTAATTACCTTTTATATAAGTTAAAGTTCTGGGGGGTTGGATTTTATTTTAACTTGAATGAAAAATAAGCCATATAAATCCAGCAATCCCATCTCTGGACATGTATTCAAAAGACTTGAAATCAATCTCTAAGAAATATCTGTGCTCCCATGTTCATTGTAGCACTACCACAATAGCCAAGATTTGAAAACAACCTAAATGTCCATCAAAAGAGGAAAGGATAAAGAAAATTTGGAATATACACACAATGGAATATTGTTCAGCCATAAAGAGAAGGAAATCTTTCCATATATGATAACATGGATAATCCTGGACATTATGCTAAGTGAAATAAGTCAATCACAGAAAAACACTGAATGATTCCACTTAAGTAACATATCCAAAATAGTCAAAATCGTAGAAACAGAGTAGGATGGTGGTTGGCAGGTGCTGGGTACAGAGGAAAATGGAGAATTGCTTTTCGATGGATATAAAGTTTCAGTTATGCAAGATAAATAAGCCCTAGAGACTTACTGTACAACATTGTACTGTATTGTACACTTAAAAATTTAAAGGGACAGATCCCATGTGTAGTGTTCTTTCCATAATTAAAAAAATTAGTAAAATCAAATCCAAACCTCTAACCGTAGCTTACATAACCTGGCACAAATGCCTTTCCATTTTCACCTTGCTATCAATTTCTCTCCTGCTCAATAATATTTCCCACAACTTCTGAAGTTACTTTTCTTTTTCTTCTCCATTACATTGAAGTTTATTTCCACTTTAGGGGTTTGCATTTTTTCTTTTTAATGCTGCCTGGAAACTTTCCCTCATGGATGGCTCCACCTCATTATTTAGGCTTTATTTCAAACATCAGATCCTCTTCCTCTCCTGACTAACCCCACTGAATTACACACCCTTCACCCTTCCACCATCACCTTTTATGTTATTCTGGTGTGTGTGTGTGTGTGTTTCCCAACACATTATCATATCAGACTTTTTGGTGTTCTTATTTTATTTTCAGTTTCCTTCCTACCACACTGTAGGCTCCAAAAGCAGAAGGTGGACTGTCTAGAATAATGTTTGCACATATCAGGTGCTCAGTAAATAGCTCCTGAGTAAATGAATATATAAAGAGCAGAAGTACTGAACAACAATATATTATCAGAACTATGTGTGGGTAGTGAAAGAATAAATAATTTCCCCTTCATTATCCTCTCCTGAATCTCCAAGATTTCCCTCATCAACACACATTATATTTGTATAAAGTAAATTATAAAAAGTGTGCAAGTAATTTAAACCCTTTTTATTCTCCTACCTTAAAATCCTGTATACTAAATTTTAAAAAATTAAATCTCTCTTATTTTTTAGTACTTTAAAGTATCTCAACAAAAGAAAATAGCAATTTGATGTACTTGATGACTGAAGACATTTTCCAGATTTTATGGTCAAATTCCATAGGAGATGCTAAATCTAGAAGGTGAAAAACATAAAATTAACCTGCAAGGATTACATAATCTGAGTTTGCCTTTTAAAAGTTCCTATTATAAATGTGGTTACTGGGGTTTCTCTCTTCTTCTTATGAATTCAGAAGAAACACTAAACAATCATTATTTGGGCATTTCCACTATTTGGTTCACATAATCACAAATTGATTCTGCAGGAAAAATAAAATGGTGACAATAATACAAAAATATTATGAAAATTAAATTTAAAAACACTTTTTCTTTTCTTCTTTTCTTCTTTTCTTGGATCTGGGGATTATGCATCTTGCTTTATACTACATACTTTCCAAGTTTCATGAAGTGAAATAAAATTAATGGGAAAAAGTTGTAGTCTCAAAGCCCAAGCTAAAGTCTGTGAAAGTCATTATTGGTGTTCTAATTATTGACACATGCCATATTCCTTGGCCAAATGTGTAATTTTCTTAGGATTGTTCTATATAATGAGCCATTAATTTCATAGAAATACAAATTAAGCCCCTAAAGGCAATAAATATCAAAAAGTGAGTCATTTTCCATGCTTAATAGTAATACGAGAAATGAAGATTTTAGAAATAATCTGAGTAAGGTATGTTGCTATATTTCCGATGATTTTTGGTCAGTAAAATGGATTTTTCTGGTATGGAAAATTACAGCCTTACTTGTTCAAACAAAATTTCCACATCCAGAAGAAGATAAAATAACTTAAAAGTAAGATGCATTCTATTCTTTTAAAAGCTTCTTATTCACAGGAATACTTTACACTCTTAGTTATCAACTACCTTGCTTCTCATTTGAATATTTGTCAGTTTGGCCTAATAGTTGCATAACTTCCTATTCATGCTGTATAATATGTAAAGGAAGATTAATAAAAATCAATAATGGATATAACAGAGGAAAGAAGAAAAAATGTGTCTCTGCAAAGCTGTTCATGGATGTCAAAACAAATCAGCAAGAGTACAGAAGGTTCTGTTTCAATTATATTTCGAGAGAGGGCATGAGAATGGAGAGAGAATTAGTTTCCTCTCCTTTACTGCTTAAACTATAAAACTATGAAGCATTAAATGTCTTCTGGGAGCTCACCCAATTTTTGGAAAAATAAGGCTTGATTCTGTGGAATTTGATGCATTCTTTCCAGAGTATAAGCTCATCCAGAGTTAGAGTGCTAAATAAAAGCTGGAAACAGGGTAAAAGAGAAGAGGGGGGAAAAGCTAATAAAATAATGATGAAAAGACAAGGAACAAGTGCCATACACGTTAATAACACTCATTTTGAAGGGTAATATTTAAGTAAGCATGAAAAGTGAGCCACTGGAGAATTGAGATTAAAATTAAATCACATGCTTGTTGAATAATTATTTGACTAGAAGCTAAACACATTCATTAGCAAATGCAAATGATTTTTTTAATTAGACACCAACAAATGAGGTCCAATAGCAGAAGCCATGCTATTTGGTCTTGATGGATTTTCATTATAGAGCTTCAACCTTTCCACAATATTTCCCCGAGTTTTCTCTATAGTCACAAAGAATATGAGTTTAAAACTTTTAAATATCTTAATATATCTATAAATATGTTGAATCACTACCACAATCAAGATCAAAAGGCAAAGTTCACTCCTTTTTATTTCTAATTGGTATTCTGTTGTGCAGACATGGATGTACCAGAGTCTGCTGATCCATTCACCCATCAAAGGATATTTGGGTTGTTTCCAGTTCTTGGAAGTTATGAATAGAGCTACAGTAAATATTCATGGACAGGTTTTTTGTGAACATAACCCAAGAGTGGGATTGCTGGGTCACATAGAAACTATATGTTTAACTTTGTAAGAAATCGCCAACTATTTTTCCAGAATACCTAGGACATTCTGCACTCCCACCAGCAATGGCCAAGAGTTCTAGCTGCTGCAAATCCGAGCCATGACTTAGTATTATCACTCCTGATATTCCAACTTTGCTTCTGCTATCATTTCCCTCTGGCTGAAAAACTTTCTTAAGTATTTCTTTTAGAGAAAGTCTAATAGCAAGAAATTTTCTCAATTTTTCTTTATGAAATGTCTTAATTTCACCTTTATTCTTAAAGGGTAGTTTTTTTGAATATAGAATTCTGGTTCTAGGTTAGCACTTGGAATATATATTATTAGGCTTAAAGAATCCTTAAAGAAAGATGGAGTTATAATGTGAAACATTATACAGTTGTGACTTAATTATTGAAGTGGAACTTCAAAGCTTTCATCAGAAAAGAAGACATTATAGATTGAAAAGTTGGGGACAAGTGATATCATATATAGTTTTCAGCATTTGGTAAAAATTCTATCCAATAAAAAAATAGCCAAGAGATAAAACAGATATTTCAAAAAGACCCACAAGTTATCTGGATATTAAAATTTTCAGACACTGAAATAGCTGTGAATAATATATTCAAGAAAATATATGACAGAATGAAATCTAAAAAAGAAATGCACAGAAATAGAGCAAAGATACAACAACAAATGGAGAACTGAACAGATTAAAGTAGATTAGACCCAGCAAGTAAGAGTATTAGTGAGTTTCATGTTGGATCAGAAGTATACAGACTAAAAGATGTATTAAGAAGGAAAAATAAGAAACTAATGTAACAGACCCATGAGTCACAAAGTAAAAAGTCTAAGAAATGTGATTGGACCCCCAGAAAGTAACCTAGCTAAAGAATTACAAGTTTAGAGAACCAATATTTTATAATGAACTGGAAGCACCCTTGTTGAAACTTTTCCCCGAAAGAAGACATCATCTTAATTACACTGCTGTAAATCAATAAGAATATGGCTTGTGCTTATTCAGTATATCCTATTATGTTTCTTACTGTGATCAGTGGCATGTACATTGCTAATAAGAGTATACTAGAGCTTTCTTCAAAAAACTTAAAATAGAAATACCATATGACCCAATAATTCCACTCCTGGGTATATATCTGAAGAAAATAAAACACTAATTTGAAAAAGTATATGCACTGCAATATTCATAGCAGCATTATTTGCAACAGCCAACATATGGGAACAACTCAAGTGTCCATCAACAGATGAATGGATAAAGAAGATCCAGTATATATAAATGCAGTGGAATGCTACTCAGCTGTTAAAAAAGAATGAAAGTTTGCCATTTGCAACAATAAGATGGACCTGGAGGGTGTTATGCATAGTGAAATAAGTTGACAGAGAAAGACAAATACTCTATGTATCACTTATATGTGGAATCTAAATAATACGATAAACCTGTGAAATAACAAAAAAGAAACAGACTCATGGATATAGGGAACAAATAAGTGGATACCAGTGGGGAGAGGGAAGGCAGGAGGCAAAAGAGGGGTAGGGAATTAAGAGGTGCAAACTATTATGTTTAAAATAAATAAGCCATAAGTTTATACTGCACAACAAAGGGAATACAGCCAACATTTTAAAACAACTAAATGAAATATAATCCATAAAAATGTTGTATCACTATATTGTACACCTGAAACTAATATAATATTGTCAACTATACCTCAATGAAAAAAAAGAATTTCCATTCATCAAAACATCATTAGGAAAGTGAAAGGTAAGTCAAAGTGGGAGAAAATTTGCAAATATAAGTCTAATGCAGGATTTGTATTAGGATATATAAACAACTGCTGCAAATCAAAAAG
The DNA here is from genome assembly GCF_048564905.1 of Vicugna pacos. Classification (NCBI taxonomy): domain Eukaryota; kingdom Metazoa; phylum Chordata; class Mammalia; order Artiodactyla; family Camelidae; genus Vicugna; species Vicugna pacos. The sequence continues at coordinate 32,879,276 of NC_132988.1, forward strand.
AAAAAGACAGACAGCCCAACCGAAACTAAGCAAGACATAAACTGGTACATACAAACGTGATGTACAAATGGCCGTGAAGCAAGTGACAAAGTGACCATTTTCATCATTCTTCAGGGAAATGCAAAATAAAACAATGAGATAGCACTAAATAGTCTCCAGAGTGGCTTAAATTAAAACAAAAACAATAGGTCTTACAGGCGAAACGAGAAGCAAGTCTTGTCTCAGTGCTATCGGGGGGATGTAAATTGATAAACAATCACTTGTGCTCACTATTTGACACCATCTACTAAACCAAACATACACATATCAACACTTTTACCCCTAAGATATTTTCCCAATAAAAAATGTGTCCATTGAGCACCAGTAGATGTGTATAGGAATGATTGTAACCACATTATTTGTAATATTTAAATACTGGAAAAATCTAAATGTCTACAGTACTAAAGGGATAAGGAAATTTCATATTCATGCACTAGGATACTATACAGCAGCGTAAAAAAATAAACTAGTGCTAATGCAACTAACTACATGGAAATAATTTTGTTCCATTTTAAATATTCTCCCTTTGCTTAGAAAAAGAACAGAGTAAATTTGACATTTGCTTTTAATTACCATGTAGTTCACATCAAGCATGCTAGGGATCAGTTAGGACATTATTGCAATGAATCCTTCACAACTCAGTCCCCAGAACTGGCATTTTCACACAGCCCTTATTTTAGGAGTTTTAGTTATAACTCGGAAGGTTTGTTTGGGGTGAGAAATCCTTACATGACTTACCCCTTAAAGAAGAACATCTCCGATGATCTATCCTGAAGGTGACAGAAAAACCAGTAAGGAAACTTTATTTCTGTTTCTTTGTCTCTTGTTTTTGAGCACTTGAAACTCTGTTTTTATAAGAAATAATTTGAAATTATTATTCTCGTTTGTTTATTCATTTGTGCAATTTTGTTTATTCATTTTTTACTGCTACTTTTATAAAAAACAGTTTTGCAAGAATATGGGCTTTGTTGGTATGCACTTTTAATTTATAGAATACTAAATATACAGAATTATATGTGTACTTAATAGCTCCAATTACAGGAAATGACTTGTGCTTATTCAGTATATCCTATTACGTTTCTTACTGTGATCCGTGGCATATAAGTTACTAATATGTTCAGTTGAAAACACTGGATTACTTAAGATTGCCTGGGTAATGTTTCAGGTAGAATGACAATAAATTTTTACCTATTACTCCTACACCCAATTTTAGAGTATCTTTTTCAAAGCAGAGTTTGAACTATAAAAGTAGATATTTTTCTCCCAAACTAGAAGTTCATTATAATTTTTTTGATCACACAAATATAATGGAAGTGTTAATTACTGGTCTAAAATAATCAACCAAAGGTCAAAGTGTAACTTCTTACTTCAGAGACTAAAATGAGAAGGAATATTGATTGTAGGTAGAGTGGAAAATAAAATGCAAGCAAATTAGCTTGATAAGATTCTACATGAGGTTTCTCAAAGTAAATCTATGCAGTGAGGTGTGAATTGCATTCTCCGTTCTCTTATGGATTCACTTAAAATAATTATACTTAATTTGCAAATTCACTGGAAAATAACTTGCAGCGGATTCTCAGATAATTAAATTTAGCAAGGATCATATTCAAAAAATAACCACAGTGGTAAAAATGCATACAATATGCAGACATGTACATGAGTATATGATACATTGATACAGACACTGATAGAGATATATAGGTATATGCATAAGGCATTGTAGGTATGCAAATGCATATGTATTCGTCTGCATATCTTCTTGATGCTTGCGTCTGAGATGACAGAATCACTGTTTTGTTTAAAGGATTTTATAAAAATAAATAGACCCTTTTGAAAGAAATATTTTTGAGCATATTTTCCATGATTTTTCTTTGCTGGAATGTATCCCCCTTATCTCTTCTTGAGATTAAGGATCTTAAATCACCTTCCATCAGTAAAAGTGGGAGTCATAGACACCTGACACTAATAATTGTTAATATTCATTGAGGTCTTGCTACTCATCTTTGCCTGCGCTCCTAGTGATCCCTTCATGAGCTTTCACCCGAACGACTGTATTAACCCCTCTCAAAAAGTGGGGTAAGAACTTATTTATTAAATGGCTACTTACTGACTGCCAACTATATGCCATGCACTAGTCTAGACTCTGGGGAGATATCGATGAACAAAGTCTTTATGTCATAAACGAGTCTTTATGAAGCTTGCTTTCTTGCTGGTGGTGGGACAGATACAGATTGTGGTGAGTGCCATTAGAGGGGAAAAGATAATTGTAAAAGAAATTTCTTACTAGCTTATCTGTTAAAAGAACAATCTTTCCCTTTTTCATTCATAGAGCATCATAAAGAAATAAATACCTACATACAGAATATTTCTAAAAGACATGGTACTTCAAGAAATCCAGGTAATTATAATTCATTTAGTTTTGTGTAGAACACTTAAAAAGACACTGAGCATGTAGCCAAATTTAAAACACAGTTCCCTTGAACTTAAGGAACTTCTGTCCCTGTTGTGAAACATCATTTACAAATCCCAGGAGTCCAGCCCTTCTGTTGCTTTGAGGCACACAAACTGAGAAGCAAATCCGGTGACAACCACTCACCATCAACACCCAGGGAGGGCCACTGGCTCAGAACAAATGCTTTATTTGGATGCCTTTAGATATTTGAGACATATTTATTCTGATTGAAAAGACTTTTCCCTTTTTAAAAAATGGGATGGGTATCCCAATTGAAACTGATTTTCAGTAGCATTTAACTTCTAACTAAATAAAATGAGTTCTGCAAAATATGAGAGTCATCCTGGCTGAAGCCGGTTCGTTGTGGTAGGAAATCCGAAACCCTGGAGGTCTTTCAGTCTGCTTATTATCAAAGTAGCTTTTGAGGACTGAAAGATCCTCAAAGATCTCTATCTAAAACAGATGGAACTTTACTAAGCCTTCATGTGGAAAGCTTTGTCTAAAAAGAGCACATTTTAAAACCTAGCCATGATTACTTTTATTTTATTACATAACCCAGAATGTCTCAGAAAAAAACAAATCCAGAAAGGAACTGTTACAGGCCCGTTAATCCATAAATGAAGTACATCATGAAAGTCAGCTATGAGGAGTGACTTTAACTATGTTGCCACCAAAAATACAAAAAATATTCTCATTTGGTCATTCTCACCCTGCATTGGAATCGTTTTGTCAGAAATTACATGGCAAAGAGTATATTTCTCTTTTTACTTCATGCAAAAGTTTTTGCATTCATGGTGAATTCATCTTTTAAGTATAACTTTGAATCAGTTTTTAATGGCTTTGCAAATTCTGAGTTAACTTTTGAGCGGGAGTAATGACACCAGAAGAACACTGCAGGGAAACTCACTAATGTAGTATCAAGTATCCTCCTTTCTTGCATGCTGGAGTGTGAGCGTTCATTCTGGGAGCGTTTAACTAAAAGCTAAATCTTTTGAGAAATCGACCTCTCAACATCGGCTAGCTGAACAGTAAATGCTTCCATGTGTGATAAAAGCAAAGACTCTTATTTTGCCCCCCTCCCCAGCTGATTAGGAAAAGCAAGTCTTTCTTACACAATTTTAGTGGAGAGATTGAAAGCATCAATCGTTCTGTCGGAAAGACCATAGTGGAAAACATGAGAAGAGAGAGAAGATGAAATTACTTGAAGCTTGGATCCAGTTGATTCACAGAGTGAAGTCACGTTTTCTCTCATTCTCCCACATTCTTCTCACAATGCTAGACAACTGTTCTGGAAATCATGGTTTGACTATGTGGCTATAAAATCTGTAAATAAAACACTGAATATTTTCAGTGTTCTTTATCTTGAAATTCTAATGTATAGATAAGAACACCTGATAATGTTATATTCATCAATATTGTACTTTTTCAAATAACTTGATAATGGAGTTGAAATTATTTAGAATTTGCCGTGCATAGCTAAAAAACAATTACCTTTATGATTTGAATCAGAGTTCTAGTGTGAAATGTACAAAGTTCCGCTTACAGAGAAAGAATAAAATAAGCAATCTTTCCTTAGTGGTTCATAATCTATTCCAAATCAAAGGAACTATTGAGCCAGTATTGTTGCCAAAAGAGAATTCATGTTGATTACAGCACTTCATAGAGTCAGATAGTCACTTCACAGCTAAAAAAAGTACACGAGTCTTTGTTTTGTGTCCTCCAAGTAGAAAGGTAACATCATATGGAGAGTATCCAAGGAAAATCTGCAGTTCTTAAGGATTTCCAAGCAAACAGTCCTCGTTATCTCCACTAATTTTTCTTAAAAATGTTATACTCATAAATTTTTATGAAAAACTGAGCCAATAGTATCATATTACAACATTATAACACACATGATACAGTAGTAAAAAAAAGTTGTTTATCCAAAAAAGCAGGGAAAGTGTTTAATAAACTTAAAAAAAAAAGTTTGTGTTAACTAAAAGTAAAAAAAAAATATGAAAAATTTTCTAAAAATGTATATTGCAATAACAATTTTAACAACTCTCCAGATTTTCACCTCCTTTTATGTCTCCCCTTACAATACCTTTACCAAAAGTTCTCCAACTTGCTCACACTCCTAGTGAAGACTGCATTGTAAATGCACACTTTGAAAGTGCTTTTCCTTTACCTGAACAAATAATTATGATACATAAAGTACAAAAGAAGAAACATTAAAACCCTCTCTCAGGCTCAAAACTATAGAATTAGTTCTGGGAAGCAAAAATAAAAAACGAATTCTTTGAACTGAGAAGTACTGAAGCTGCAGATCTGCTAGATTTTGAGTCCAGGAAAACAAAACCAAATAAACAATACATACATTTAAAATATATTTTTTAAAGATAGTCATTAAAATTAAAAACAATCCATAAAGGAAATTAACCCTGTAATGAAGTGGAGTTTCTGCATAGTAAAAACATAGTAGTTAATTGAAAGATAGAACAGAAGAAGGATACTAGGAAGGATCGCTCAGAGCAAGGAGGTGAACGTGGGGGAGTTTGTAGAGATATAAACAGCAGTTTGAAGTACTTCAAAAATACAGTGGAGAGATGGCAGAAAAGTAAAACTCAAGATGATAGCTTAAAAATGTCCAGAACTGTGCTTCATATTGAAAATACATCATGACTTTTGGGCAGGCTTTTAAAAAAATGTGTTACCTACATTCATCCTAGTGAAACTAGAAAATTAAGAATAAGGGAAAACTGATTAAATCTACTTGATGGTAAAGATTACTAGATGGACTGTTACACTGACAACAGATTTCTCCATAGTAACAATAATGCCAGTATATTTTCAAGGTGCAAAGGAAATATTTCAAACTCTATTTCTATACTCAGTTAAGCCATCAGTTAAAGGAAGATCAAGACATTTTAAGACAATCAAGTAAAAGAGTTTACTGTCCAATTTGGATGCCATTTGTTTGTCTTCTGTGCTCGCTTTGCTTGTAGCGTCCACTACAATGTTGAACAGAAGTGGTGAAGGTGGGCATTATTTTTGTTTGTTTGTTTTAAATGTGTTTTTAATAAGTATTGAAAGTAAATATGTGAATCATTAGAAAGTTAGAAAATAGAACAACAAATACAAATGAAACTAATAGAATAAAATTGAAAAAAACTAAAATAAAATAATAAAGATGAGAACAGAATTAAACTAGAAAATAAATAGGAGAAATGTACGAAGTAGCTATATCTTTAAAAGTACTATCAAGCAGAATACAAACCATTAGGTTCTTGATTATCTCTGTAGTTATATAGGAGAATCATATTGGAACATGATATTAAGTAGACTTTAATTACATCTGTAATTTTTTTGAACGACTGAAAGAAATATGGTGTGTTCATGAATATTTATTACATCATTCCCTGTACTTTTCTATACGGCTTAAATGTGTATAACAAAAATTTATGTACATATATTTTTAAAGAAGATACAATAGAATGTGACAATGTTATTATATATTTGTAAAATGCACTTGTCCTCTAGTTCTTTCTCATGAAAAAAGATTCTAAATTAGAAAATAAAAATAAAAGCCTAAATTTTATTCTTTCAAAGTAGTTACGGAAAATGACAGCGATGAGGGTGTTCTAACATCATAAGAGGCTTCAATGTTTTTTTTTTAAGTTTGAGGTATTTATAAAAAATATTTTTAATTGATTTCTGATCTGTGCTTTTTTAATTTTAATAATAATTATTTTTTGTGGTGAACTGTGAGGTTGAGCTGTAGAAAATAAGAAATTGAAGATGCTAGAAATTATCAAAGGAATGACTGTAGCATGTACCTCAAGACATCAAAGCAGTGCAACTTTTTAAAAAATTAGTATTTCTATCTGAAACAGCTTTAAAACTCCATTGAACTTAACTCCCTTCAGATTTAGAACAAACTTATTTGTTTCTCTTAGGATAACTCACTAATTAACATTGTATCCACAAAAACCTCATTTTATACTTATTTTTCAGAAACATACATTTTTATTATGACAACGTTATCAAAAGGCAAAACGCTAAGTCTTCTAGGGAGTGACCCTGTGCTTTTTGTTCCTCCCTGAAATTTTAATAATTTTCCTATTTTCAGTCAAATATATACACCCGTTTTTGGCTGACTCCCTCATAGCAGAGTTTAGACAGCAGTGCTGTGCAACAGAGCCATCCACACTTGTAATGATGACATCTTATTTTATGGGGACATGACCACATTTCAATGAATAAATTCATGAAGTCTCACCGCTCTGTGACCCCATATCTACAGTCTTTTTTATCTAGTCCTATTCTAGCTCATTACTGTCATAACAAAGCAGCCGTTCTATTTCACTTCTGATCTTATCTGCCCTTTAAAGGTGAAGAAACACAAAAGCACCCAAGATGATAGGAAACTCCCCCTTTTTAAAAAATTAAATTTCTAGTAAACTTGCTTTTTTTTTGTCAAATAAATTTACTCAAAATAAGTATACTAGCTTTTTCAGTGGGGGGTTTCTAGGATTGTAAGACTAAACTAAAAATATAATTGCTTCTATCTTCAGCTAATTTTTTAAAGGATACCTTTCTAGTGGATGATGTCTCATTAGCATGCAGAAATTACCCCAATGATACCCTACAGGTAGGAGGTAAATAGATGAGTGTGTGAGCTGAGTGCCTGTAAGGTATTCACAAGGTCAGAGACTGATCATTAAAATGTTGTTGAATGGTCTCTTAATGACAAGGAGCACAGTGTATCATTCGTTTCTCTCTTCCAAGTCCTGGCCCTTAGAATCTTGCTAATGCACATTTATATACAGATTCAAAGATATTATTAAATATTAAGGATCTGAGAAGCATGAGGTGATTTGCAGTGAAATTAGTTACCCCCAAATTCTAACAGAAATCAGATAAATGTGGCAGATTTACTGCAGAGAATTATCATGGCTGCTTCTCAAAAGCTCATAAAAGGAGAGAGATGAAATAAAAAGGTGTAAACCCACAAGGACAAAGAGAGGATGAGATGACAAAGAGATTTTAATAAATCTTTGGAAGGCAAGTAGGTGTGGGAGAATTGGTAAATTACTTAGCAAAATGGAAATGGCTGTTACCTAAGAGCTTCAGAGTGGAAGAAGAGTGACAAGGAAGGTTACTGCTGAACCACAAGGATGCCCAGGATTTGGAAGCGTAAGGCAATAGTGAAAGGTAACAGGGAGGGTCAAGACTGCAAGCAGAAGGGTTTAACACACAGATTCCTTTTCCCTCCTAAGGCAGCCTGGTGTATCTCTCTCCCCCGTCTTACGTCCTGCAGCTGTTTATTTTTAGTTTTCCCTAGAGTCACTCTGGATTTAGAGATGCAAAGTATAGAAGATGCCAATGAAAGGTGAGACTAGAAACATGGAGATTAAATTAGGCTCCTCAGGCCCTTACTTCTGTCTTGCTATTAAAATACCTGTAGCAGGCATACGTGTCCCAAGGAAGAACAGAGGGAAAGCAACAAGCAGAAGAAGAACACATAAACTGGGGGAGACAAAAAACGATCAGGTGGGATAATCTTAATGTGATAAAGACAGAGGTTCTCAAAACAACCATTACCATCATGTTTATTTACTTTTAATATTGCAGTAGATAAAAGTAAGCACTTCACAAACAAGAAGGCAAATCTGTGCTATATACATAAATTGTATAGAGTTCTAATATGAATATGACATACGATGGCTATAATGACATAAGCTAGAATGCCTCTTTGTAGCATTTCATGTGGTAACTAAAATGACCTGAGAGTCTATTTAGAATACATGCTATTGTATTGTCCATCTCATTATGGTTATGATTGACTTTCAGAAAACCTTAAACTTTACTAAAGTGAAAAATAAGTTTTTCATTTTTCATGTTTAGTTCATAACGCATGAGAAATATTAGAAAAATATGTACACATTTATTATATTGTTCATCCTATTTTGTCTCTGAAGACTGCTCAATGATTAGATGGAGGAAAGGAAACCTGGAGCAAAGGGTCATAAAGTATTATTATTAAAAGCTTATGTTTTGCTATTTTATTTAAATTTACACTTTAATCTATACTATGGGTTACATAATTGCTATTTTTGAAAATCACTTTTTCAACCTTATATCCTATGCATCCTTTTTCTTTGTCATACAATCACAGTTCCTTGAACTACTGTTATAATAAAATCAGTGGAATAGAAATGCTTTGACCTCTATTATAGACTAGGTGAAGAAATTTGTTTAATCTATGGTAACAAAGTCACATGTTTAGACTGTGCCCAAAGAGAAGGGTTAGGCAGAAAATAACTTGTAAATCCTGCCTCCATGGGTCAAGTCTTCAGGGCAGAGCATCATCTAATCTCTTTTTCAACCAGCCTAAGGAAAAGAGTGCATTTACTTAGCTGCTGACTCAATAGCAAATAAAGGTTTGGCAGATTCAGGGATGGAGGCTGAGGAGAGGGTGGAGGTAGTGAAAACTATGAAAGCTATCAGTTTGAGATTTCATAATTTTTCATAATGATTAATTCATTTCTACCAGTATACTACACACTCTAAAATAATTTATAAGATTTAGTCTCTGTTGTTTGCAATTTATATAGCTTCTAATAAGTCAAAGATGGTACAATTAGTACCACTATGTGCAGAATGCCACAAAATGCTAAGAATTGCTTTTCCCTCATTTTTTATTTCCCCGGGGACTCAAGGGAGCAGTAGATAGTACTGTCCACAAGAGTGAGAATTGATCTGCCAGGGTTGCTTGGTGTAGATTATGGTAACTGCATATCTAACACTAACCCTTAGGCAAGTGGGTACCTAACTCTGGCTGAGACATTTTGATGAATATGTTGTGTTTGGACTACTCTATAAAAATCTAATGTAAACTGTGTCACTGTATGAAACTTCATAGATAAATATTTCTCATAATACTATATTTTTCTTTGACAGCCAGAATGCTATCATAAAAACATAAATTTCGAAATTTTTCTTCAGGGTTGACTTTTAGATATAATTCTGGTTGTATTTTAGCTGTATAAATGAGTAACAGTTAATGACTTTCTCAAAGACAGATTTTTATTTTCTAGTTTCTGAAGTTATTATGGGGTTGGTAAAATTCCTACTAATGCAGAACAAAATGTTATATATTTAAAATTTACCCACATTTTAGAAGTACTTAATATTTCACCATCATGGAAATACTAAGGATATACCTTTTCACTTTGGTGACAATGAATAACTTAAAATAAAAACTGTCAAGTTCAGACATCTTTTCTAACTCAGAAAGGAAAAAAGTTGCTTCAGATTAGCTAATGAGACCATTTCAAATAATCATCTTTCTATTATATCCAATGTATTGACATGCACTGACAAACTGCCAAAAGGATACTCTTTCCTTCACTTTCAAGAATAATGAAGCCAGCTTCCAGGTGCTTGCTATGAGCCAGAAAATGACCTGCGCAATTCACATATTTTTACTGTATAATTTACAACAAATGCAAAAAGGTAGATGTCAGCACCCTCATTTTTCAGGTGAGGAAACTGAGATTTGGAAAGGTCCAGTAACGTGTCCCGATTCAGTTAGGAGAAAGCCAGGATTCAATTCTACATCAAATTCATGCCCCCAACACTGCCTATTGACTGCTCTATACCACTCAGAGTTCCACTTGTAAGACTTGTAATCCTGCTAAAAACTGTCACGACACTGAAAAATCATCAAACTATTTTCAAGTGTTTACCAAGCATGTTAATGCAAAAATGCAATGTTTGCTTAAGGAAGGACACACCTAATACTATAGACAAAATATTTTCATTCTTACTCATTTTTACTTCTTCATAGCCTTCCCTTTTTAAGAAAAGTTTACTCAATTCAGACTGTATTAGTTGAATAGTTGACTTTTTTCATAAATAGTCTGCATAAAAATATAGTGTTAAAAATTAGAATTATATAAAGTTATTAAGGAATAATTATTTTGATTTCCATATTACAGAAGAAGAAATAAAACCTGAGGTCAGAAGTTACAAAGAGCTTGTTCTAAATTTTTTAAGTCATCACTTAAGTAAAGAGAAGTTGATTCTTTGGGAAAGATTTTGAAAAATTAAAAATCATATAGTCCTTGGTGTTTTTTTTGTTTTATGACAATTTAATCATCCAATGGCTCACTCTTTTCCCACATTTTCCATCTGTCAATATGTTGAAGCAGTCTTTAGTTTTTATCTTTTTTACAAAGTCCAAATCTAATAAATATATCCACATAACTGGAAGTCCATGAAAACATAAGCATATACGTATACCAGCATAATAACTTCATGTATCAGGCATATCGTCACTATCCACATAACAGTATTTTATTAGCAAACAAATCATGTTTATTTGTAACTGAATATCGGAATTAGAGGCACAAGTCAAAAGAACTGCCTGCGTTCCTTAACAAATGATCAAATGGCAACCATAACAAAAATTCTTTCCAAAACATGATATTAATGATTAAGTATCCATAATAACAAGAACTCTTTCATGAATACCTTTAAACATGCCCTCACATTATTTCATTTGATTTTACAAAAGTCCTGAGAAGTAGAAAGAGCTTGTGTTTTCACCTTTGGTTTATGAATGAGGAAACAAGGACTCAAGCAAACTGACTTAGCCTGCACTGTGAATCCAGTGGCTTCTTGGCTTTCCACACACATGTGAAGAGTCTTTTAGTTACAATTGTTTTTGTGCTATTGCCCAGGATACTCAATTGTACCTTTTTCATTCTTAATAACATCCCAATTTAGATGATAAAATATATGGTCATCTTACATATAATTCACATGTAGATGGATTTTTTTGTATGTTGTGAAGTAGGGGTCTATAGTAATAAGATTTTTCTGGGTAACACACAACATTAAAATTCCAGTGACTAACGACAGTCACCTTGATTTTTCATTCACAGGTCTGTGGCTTCATTCTTGCTGTATGTGGTTTAGCAATGGCGTAACTAGGCTTTCCAGACTGAAGATTTGGTTCCAGTCTGTGTCATATGACCCTCATCCTACCACTCAGGCTGGGAGAGCCCACATTCTATTGATTAAAGCAAACTACATGGCCAAGATGAAAATTATTCAGACAAGAATATACATTCTGTCCACGTGGAAGTTGTGGCCAGATTAGAGTGGGAAAGAACTGTGAGAAGGGATTAAATATAATTGTCTTCAACAGGGCCTTTTTTTTCCCTTATGGATATCTAATATGCTCAGCAACATTTACTTAAAACATCACCCTTTCCTCCACCATTCTACTGTGACACCTCAGTCATATATAAAGTATCCATTCATGTATGGGTTTGTTTTGGGAAAATCTATTATATTTCCTTGGTGTTTTTGTCTATTCCTGAGCTGAAACACCCAGCTGTACTGAAACACAATATACATACAATACAATTTATCAACTAATAGTGTGTTTGATGAGATTGGACAAATGCATTAACCGTGTCATTATGACTAAAATCAAGACATAGAAGATTTATATCACCACAACAAATTTCCTCATGCCTCTTTGAAGTCATTCCAATTTCCTGAATCTCAGCCCCCAGATATCCACTCATTTGCTTCAAGTTACTAGCATTAACTTTTTAGAGTTTCACATGAATGGAACTATACAGAATATTGTATTTTGTTATACTTCTTTCACACAGCTTAATGTTTTTCAGATTCATCTCTGTAGTTGTGGATATTACTACTTCATTCCATACATCACTTATAAAGATAAAGCATGATACGTTTAGTTATTTATCAGCTGACTGACACTTGGGTTGTGTATTAGTCACAAACTGGGTGGCTTAAACAGAAATTGATTGTCTTACTGTTCTGGAGGTTGGAAGTCCAAAATCAAGGTGTTGGCTAGGGTGGTTCCTTTTGAAGCTATGGAGAATCTGTCCCATGCCTGGTTTGCTGTTAATCTTTTGTCATTATGTGGCTTGTAAACACATCACCCCAGTCTCTCTTCACATTTGCACGGCATTCTCCATGTAGGTATATTTTGTCCAAAATTCTCTTTTTTATCAGGACCCCAGTCATATTGATTAGGGGACCCATCCTACCTCAACATGACTTCACCTTAACTAATTACACCTGCAATAACCCTATTTCTAAGTAAAGTCATATTCTTAGGTACTAGGGGTTAAGAGTACAATATATGAATTTTGAGGGAGTACGATTCAACCCTCAACATGTCGATTTCAAATTTTAGCTATATTATAAATATTGTTTTATGAAAATAAAAGCCTTTATGTGGTTCTCTGTTTTCATTTCTCTAGGGTATACACCAAGGCGTGATTACCAAAGCTTTTTAATACGTCTTATTATCTGGAAGAACAAGTATTTCAACTTTTCCTTGTTTTCTTCAAGGATACTCTATTATATTTTTAGCGTTTACATTTGCAAAATAATTTTAGAATCAGCCTTTCAACTTCTAAATAATAAAGAAGGAAAAAAGAAAAAAATGGATTGAATTATGTAAGCACTATATATCAACTTGTGAAAAACTTCTATTTTTACAATATTGAGTGTTTGAGTCCATGAACTTTGTGTATTTTTCCATTTATTTAAGTCATATTTAATTTCCTCTATTAAATAATTATATTTATTCATAAAGAAATTGCATATATTACTTGACTTTTCTTATGAAATATTTTTGATGATTTAAAATAAAATTTTATAAAATTTGATTTTTAGTTGTGAATTTCTAGCATGTAAATACAAAATATTTTTCAGAGAACTAGTGATTTTTCTGTTCAGAATCTTCCTAAATTCTCATATTACACTAAAAATGTATTCATAAATATTTTCAAATTCCAACTACATGGACATAAGTGGTAAATAAAGAGTGCTTTCTTCATAATCTTTAGACGTATCATTTTTTTTAACCTCTGTTAACACACTGGTTTAGACCTCTAATAAGAACTTAATTGAACTGAAGTGGCAATGATGAACATATTTGTTTTATTTCCTCTCTGAAAGATAAGATTTTCAGTGTATCATAATTAAGTATGATTTTTTAAATGTAGATTCTTTTATAAAAATTAAAGAGCTGTCCTTATAAATATTTCCTAATCTGATATTTTTAGCTATCACTTTTTATGCATCTTTTAAAATAATCATACACTTTTTTCTGCTTAGATCTGTTAATGTCATGATTCACACTGACTAATTTTTGGGGATTAAATCAATTATGTGTACCTAGTGTAAATCCCACTTGATCATCGTATGTTTGATTTATTAGTATCTTGTTTAGATTGTTTAATGTTAATAAGAAGACTGGTTGGTAATTTTGTTTTGTAATATTATTCTATCATGTTTTTTGTTGTGTTTTTTGAACTAGTCTCAAGAAATGAATTTGGTGAATGTGCCCTCTTTTTCTTTTTCATGAATATGCTATTTAACATGAGGAATTATATACTATTCTTTGCATCAATGGCAATGATTGCACTAACTAAAGCACTGAACTTGAATCTTAAAAGCTCCTACCCTGATATATTTTTCCATTTATTTAAGTCATATTTAGCTGCCACGACTTCTCCATTCCTCAAGGTTACTGACCACACAACCAATACATTGGAGAGTTATGGGGACAATACATAGCACTCCTCTTTTAATAACCGTCTGCTGTGCTGTAACAAAGTACCACCAGTTTACTATTTTACAGTTCTAGAGAACAGAAGTCTGAAATCAGTTTCACTGGATTAAATTTTGGTGTCAGCAAGTTCTAGAGATCTGCTCCTTGCTTCTTCCAGCTTCTAGTAGTTATCTGCATTCCCTGGCTTGTGGCCATGTCGCTTCCATCTTTGCTTCTATCATCACATTTTCTTTTCTTTTCTCACTCTGACCCTCCTCTTACCAGGACCCTTGTGACAACATGAGGTCCACCTGCATAATCTAGGCTAATTGTCCCATGGCAACACCCTTAACTTAATCATACCTGTAAAGTCCCTTTTGCTATTCAGGCAACACATTAATAGATTCTGGAGGAGAATGGATTCTTCAGGCAGCCATGATTTACCCTACCACAATCTGCCCCCTGGCACCCAAGGATTCACATTTGTCCCACGTGCAAAATGCATTCACTCCCTCTTGAACTCCACCAAAACCTTAACTCAAGTTCATTAACTTAGTATCATTAACTCAAGTTTAAATCTCACTTAAGTCTTACCAGCCTAAATATCCCAAATGTATCATCTAAATCATCTACATTAGCTACAGTGAGGCCCTTAGTATAATGTATCTTGAGGCAAAATTCCTTTCCATATGCAGACCTAGGAAACTAGAATGCAAGGTATCTACTTCCAAATGCAATGATGGGGCAGGCATAGGATACCAGATATAGACATTACTATGCTAAGTGGAAGAAATACAAGGAAAAGAGGAGTCATTGGTCTCAAGAGATCTCAAAATGCAGCCTAACAAACTCCCATAGGTTTCAAGGCCTGCGTGTAATCATTTGCATCTTAAGTTTCCTCTATCTGAGCCCCGGTCTCTGACCTTGGATTGACTTTTCCTTTTTTTTGAAGGATAGCACGTTTTTGTAGCTGAGTAGTGTTATTTGCTTGTTTCCTTTGAGTAGAATTGGGCGAATCTCATAGTCTTGTTTTATTATGTCCTTAGTCTGTCTCTTTCAGTCCAAGCTGGCAGTGTTTCTGCTGAGACAGCATTCTCCGGAGCCTTGTAGATCTCCAGTGTATGTGCCCTGGCATCACTCAGTCAGACAAGGGGCTCCTCCACCAACCTTTCCTGTATAATCTCATCTCTATTTTTGAATTCTGCTAAAATGACTAAGGGCAATCCGTGAGTCGTGGACCTAATCTTTCAAAAAGCCCTGTCTGTGAAGGAATACTCTGATCTCTTAGTCCTTCCCAGATACGAGCAAAAGGTGGTCCAGTCATGCTCTGGGCTTACTCTCTGGAGCCTGCTTTCCTAGCAATGAGTCTTCTAATTTTAGCAATCTGGATAGACTGAGAATTTCCCAGATCATCAAGTTCTAGAGGTGATCTTTGCCTAACAGATTTTTACTCAATCCATCTCTGTCCTCTCATATTTTACTCTAGGCAGTGAGAAGGAGCCAGTCGTAATTTCAATCCTATTTTTGGAAATCTCTGCTAAGTGTCTGAGTTTATCATGTCCATGTGTTGCTCGCCACATAACTGCAGAACACAAGTCAGTTACTTTTTCTGCCACTTTACAACACTAGGTAATGTTGCCTCCAGTTTCCAATAATGTATTTCTTATTTCCATTTTAGCTCTCCCCAGCACTACCTTCATGGTCCATATTTCTTCCATCAGTGTGCTTATGATAATTTAGGTGTTTTCTAATATGATATATATAATCTCTACCTTGCTTCTCATTTTCTTCTGAATATTTATTAGCAGAGTCTTTAGAGCAAATTCCTGGATAGAATAAACAAAATAGAGGTGAAAATTATTAGAAGAATAATGCAAGACATAAGCATAAAATGGGAATATCACACTAAATACCCATTCAGTAGCTGAAAAAGCCACCTCCAGACAAATCACAGAATCGTTAAGATTAATAGAGAAGTAAGAAAACAACAAAATAGATCACACAGAGGTAAAGAATAAGAATGACTTTAGAATTTTAACTTGTAACAATGCCAAAAAAAAAAAAGAAGAAAAAAACGAATGCCATTTACCAGCAAAATTATTGGACAAGTGTAGGGACAAATTAAAGATATTTTTAGACTTGTAATTAATGGGAAAGTTTACTTTCCTTAACCTCTTTTTAAAAAGTTACTGGAGGAAAAGTTTCAGTAGAACACAGTAAGAATTAAATGGTTACAACTGAGTAGACATCACAAATTTCAAGAAACAGTGAAAGTTTCTTCGCCTGTTAAGTGTAATAAAAAGACATTCCAGGATTGCCATTTGATAATCCAAAAAATAAACTGATCAAAATTAGAACAATAATTGAACAAGCTCCAAGAATTGTACCTCAAGAAGGAACTGGATTTAACTGACCAGAAGGATAATCTTAGTTCTAAGGTAAGCACATAAGGCACATAGATATATACTTGCCAACAAAACTGAACACGATTTGAAATTCCAAGTTAGCAGGGAGGGCACAGCTTAGTGGTAGAGTGCATGCTTAGCATGCACAAGGTCCTGGGTTCAATCCCCAGCACCTCCGTTAAAAAAATAATAATAAAATAAAATAAAATTTGAAGAATAAAATTAAAAATTAAAAAAAAAGAAATTCCAAGGTAAACAAATGGTGGAGAAATCATGAACAAAATGTTGAAGCTAACAAAAATTTGGAGTTATTTTCTTAATTGGTGGAATTTGGGGAAAGTATTCATTTTTCACCTCACTATTGTTACATTATTTGTTGTTTTCCTCACTGATGGTTTCTCAGGACATTTATCACATGATTTATCTCTGTAAATATTAATCTTCCAACAACCTTAATATTTTAAATGCAGTTTCATAGTTGTCAGATTTTAGAATTAACTTGTAAATAAAACATGGATGATTTAATAAAGTTATAGATGAGAATATAAACTCTATAATTTAATTTTTCACAATGTAAGAATAATGGTGACGCAGAATTGAGTGTTTAAGTTAGGTAAAGAATTGGAGGCAGACTAATGTCTTCACTATATTTAATAGAGACATAATAGGAACTTTCAGAATTTGATGGACAAAGAAATAAGGATTTAAGTTATAAAGTGTACCAATAGCAAAACAAAATAACTGAAAGTATTGGATAAAAGGGAATAGGCCATTGGAATGGAGAAGTGTTAAGTATGCTCCTCATTCTCCATGAGAGAAAATGATGAGACACAACTTAAAGATGATAAGCCAAGAAATAGACTTGGAACTACAGAAGTACAGAAGAATGCACCAGAGTTATGCAAATGTGCAGTGATGAAAACTGGTAAATCTTGAAAATTGGAACTCTGAGTAGAGGTTTATAGAAGTACAATCTACAATTTCATATCGCATTCTTATATACTGCTTTAATTGTTCTTTATAACAATTCACATTTGTAAGGATCACATTCTTCCCTCTTCAACCACACAAAAGAAAAATTATAGTCACCTCATCTATCCTCCAACCTCCTGGAGAAAATAGTCAACACTGATCTTAGCGCCAAACTTTTTGTTTTGTTTTTACTTTGAACTTAGCATCTTTTGTACGAAGTCAACTTTAATTTATCATTTAGTTTATATAATTCTAAAAGTACTTCATATATAATTATTTCATCTTTGCAAATCTAATCTCTCTTAAAAGACTAAAGATAATATATAATTTTTAATTATTCATTTAATTTATTCATTTTTAATTATCTACTGTCTTTGGTCTCAAAGACTGTCAAGTCCATGGTAGGTGACTCATATGTGCTTATTAAACAGAATTATCTTTAAATTAATTGACACACAGGAGCTGGACCAAACCAAATATTTAACTCTGAATTAGCAGAATAAAAAGGTCATCAGAAAAAGATTGGAGTCATCAGGAAATCAAAAGATTTTGATCTCTATGTCTAAATAAGTGATGAACAGAACAGACAGGGAATGAAGATTGGAAACAAATATATTCTACTAACATCACTGATTTCTAAAAAATAAATCTGTTCACGTCATTCTAATGCCTAAACAGAACATAGAATAGGTCACCTATTGATTACATTGTAACCGCCCTAGCGTGATGTAAAACATCCCGCACAATTGTGATAGATGGCTGTCAGTTCAGCTTTCTTCCCTTCCACAACAGCCACTTATAAATGGTGCTCCCCTGAATTGTGGAGGAAAAACCTGGAGCATCAGTTCTAGAATCCCTTCTCAGTAGGATCCCCTTTTTTCCAATGAGTGCCACTAGTGTGAGATTTACAAGTGAAAGAGAAGTTTAATTCGTGTACTTCAGGGGCAGCAGACTTGAGAATGAATAGACAGCAATAGGAGTTTTTGTTAGTGGCTTCCAAGTGAAATCTTACACCACAGAGGTCATTGACTAAGTCGTCTTTGTGGTGGTTTCTGCGTCTTCACGGCAAATTATACTGCTTAATATCTAGTTAATAGTTTGAAACAATGCATGGAGAATGTATATGTGTAAAGTGTGTGTGTAAACCTGGATATTCCATCTCAGTACTTGAAAAATACTGTTCACCGTATATTTTTAAACTAAATTTTAAACCCCATTTAAAATTGTGTTATTCCCTGGTCAAATATTTGGAACTAGCATAAGAGATCATGACTACAAGACATTTCAAGAATATTTAAATTCTAATTCTCAGACTGAAGTCCCTACTTTTTTGGATAGGCCTGAAATAAGAAAGCTCAATATCTCAATTTGTTTTTACAGTCTATTTTATAACAGTCTTTATACGTTAAAATCTACCTTGTCTTATTATATTCTTTTATTCAGAATTAAATTACACAAATAGAGTTAATATTACTGAACAAACTTTTATCAATAGTACCTCCTCTAATTGAAGGGGTATAATTATTCTCTTGCTAAAATCTGAATTCCTATTTTAAAGTTTCCCAAAAGAAAAGAGCTATCAAAAAAAAAAAAGCATTACAAGTTTGACAATTTAATCTTCTCAGTATGTCACTGCAAGAATTGTAAACTGCTGTCAGACTTTGCTGCTTTTGAGACTGAGAACTGGTGTTACATAGATCAAGTGCTAGGAGAAAGTGTCACGTTTCCCGGTACCTTGGAAATGAGTATTGAGAGAAAGAATAAACACAATTACAC
The DNA here is from genome assembly GCF_048564905.1 of Vicugna pacos. Taxonomy (NCBI): domain Eukaryota; kingdom Metazoa; phylum Chordata; class Mammalia; order Artiodactyla; family Camelidae; genus Vicugna; species Vicugna pacos. The sequence continues at coordinate 32,898,510 of NC_132988.1, forward strand.
TTAAGAGATTAGATCAGTTAAACACTGTAAAAATTTAGCACCACATAGACAGAATCACAAGCATACTTTTATTTTTTTTTGCATTATTTCAAAAAGCTGATTGTTTCACAATGTACACATTCTATTATTTCTTGAATTCATATCAAAAGTGCTCCTCCAGATTATGAAGTCACACTCAGTACAGGAGTAACTGACTTCCCTTTAATACTCCTTTCTTCAATTGTTCTGATGGTACATTAATTATTGGCAGAACAAAAAGAAGATAACAAAAAATGTGGGTGAATCCCTTTTTCAGGTGAAAGATCACAAATGCCTATTAATTCAATCTTGTTTCACTGTCCATCATGTCAAAGGTGGTGCCATTAGTAGACTGAACTGGCGCTGCACACGCTACAGTGAGCACCCGCATCGTCCATCAGTTTCCTCTGGACTCTGCCTCCAAGACGGCACAAGATCTCCAGTCAAATGGATGGGTTCTGTGACTTCATGAGGTGTTTGCTGCTGCTTTTCTTCCCTGAATCATGCCAGCTCACTTCATCCTTGCTTCTGTGTCATTAGAACATATGCCTGCCCTTTCCCCCTCTCTCTACCGCAACTTAATTTCTGTGAGCGGCTTCGATTTTCTGTCAACAGATGTGGATTAAGGAGCGGGTCAGTAAAGCAGATGCCTGAGGCAGCAAGCCGAGAAGGATGTATTCTGAGAGGCAAAATTGTATTTACCAGAACTGCTCCCCAGAAGACTGCAGCAGCACACAACTGGAAGAAAGAGCTTGACAAGCCCCTCCAGTTAGAGGGTCAGATTCCTTAGAGACTTGCTTAAGACTAGTAGTTGGTCAATAACTTGATTGCTATCAAGGGTAGATTCTTTTAGAGACAAGGCTTTGTTTTTGCTGCTTTTTAATTTCTTGGCACTTGTTTTCCCCACTTTATTCCCTTCCACAAGAGCCACTGAAATAGTGCTCCCATAAATTACAGAGGAAAAACTTGGATCTTTATTTCTAGAATCTGTTACCAGCAGGATGCCCATTCTTCCAATGAGAATTTCAAGTGTAAGAACTGTGAGCTGGAGTCAGGGCTGAGTTGCTGAGGGCCATCAGAAGACAGCAGCCTAGTCGTCCTTCCTTGTCCTCAGGTGCACTCAAATTCCTTAAAAATAAATTCACAGACTGTCAGGATGATGCGATATCCAATCACCACTGACCCCAGCTTCTGTGAGCCTTTCCGTTCTTGATGCCATTACCTGTTCACATTCTGCCTGGCAGGGGAGTGATGCAGTGAATATCAGACTCCTGAGAACCGACCACAAGAAACTGAAACTCTTTCAAAAGCACCCCATCTTGTGATTCAAGAAGCTAATGCTCTATATAATAACAACTTTGAGAGAGATGAGATCACACAGATAAAAGCCCTCCTTTTCAAAAAGGACTTACATATCTAGCACTTGAACCCACTAAAAACTTGTGGTGGATATAGGATGTAAGCCTTTCTCCCCCTTAAAAAGTTCTTTAATTTTATCAGGAGCTCTCCTTAAACACCTGTAATATATTCAGTATAATCTATGTAGATACTTGGAAAATATTATGGCCAGCTGTATGTTCTTCGGAATTTGATGCCATATTTTGTTGTAGTAAGAAAAATTGGAGACATAGATTTTTCTAAGCAAAATAAAAACTCATGAAGAAAACCTACTACATATGAAAAATGTAAATTTTCTATGGAAAAATATGATAAAGAGTAAGAAAAATTAAAAGCTGAGAAGAAAAAAGATTATGACATACATCACAGACAGAAAGACTGAGAAACCATGGTTCCTGTTGGAAAAAATGGGCAAATAGATGATTAACAAAAACAAGAAATAATAATATAAATGACCCATAAGCATATGAAAAGGTATTCAAGCTCAATCATTTAAAAAAATCTAAATCAAACTGGCAAGATATCATTTTCTTTTGTCAAATTGAATAATATTTTATAAATTCTGATAATGCCTAATAAGTTCACTATAATTTGTGAAAACAAAGAACCTGAATCTGGGAGCATTTTTATTCGTGTGATATATAGGGAGAAAACTGCAAGTATATACAGAAACTTTTAACTGGAACAGTTTACGGCCACGGGATCCAATTGTATGACAAATGAGGTTGGCAGACTGTGTAACCGGTTTTCAACAAGCAAAAGTGGACACAGGACTGATAGATTCTGAAACATATCAATTACTCAAGATTTAAAGTACTTTATGTCTTTTTCAACTAAATTTTAAAAATGCTCCTAATAAAATGAGAGGAATGTCAGGAAGTTTAAAAACTCAAACTGAGATGACTATTTAGTAAGGCTTATGGGGCACCTAAATATATTCTGAAAAATCACATAAACTGGCTGTTTTTACTCCACGATTTAAGTCACTATGTTTTATTCTTCAGTTTTTCTTTGCAAAGAAAAATTTCATGCCCTTTACCAAAAATGAGAGGAAAAAAATTATAATGTAAGCCCCTTAAGAACTAGATATGTAATTATTGTCTTTTTATTATTATTATTACATTTCTCTAGTACCTGGAAGACTAGCAGGTAAGTAACAAGAGCTCTTTAACTTTGTTGAATGGATTAATTAACAGACAAATTAAAAGTAAAACAAATTTCATTGACCAGATGTATTTTATTAGAGTTAAATGTAATAAAAATATATGTAGATTATTTTAAATTGAAAGAATTCTAGGGGCTTTTATATAAAATTGACAGTAGTTATATTATATATGTATAAAATATGCAAATATATTCATTTAAACACATTTATATGAATATATGTTTTATTTTATACTTTGGTATATATAATGTATATATTTATATATACTTGAGTATATATGTTAGAATAAGTGATTTTTTAATTAAGCCAGCATCTTATGAAATGGCACCGACTTCCTGAGGGCTAACAAAATACAGTGTCAGAAATACAAAGATGGAGAAAAATGAGGCGTCTTTTAGGACAGACGCATGAGGGCAATGTGAGGCAGCATGAGGTACTTGGGGATGACTGGATCAGGATTCCAGAGACTCCATCTAGTTCCCTTTCTGCCATGAACTGGTTTCGTGGCTTTGAAAAAGTCAGTTAAAATTTCTGGACATCATTTTTGTCACTAGTAACTTGAGGGGAGTAGATATGATTATATCTTTGAGTCTTTCCCGCTTCCACATTCTATGTCTGCTGGAAAGTTTTTGCTTTACTTCTGATAAAGTGAATTTAAAGATGGTAATAATAATATATACATACACATTGAGACTAAGAACTTCTCGTAGAGATTTAAAAATAGCTTTTAAAGATGAATTTCCAAAAAAAATGTGAATAAAGTAAAACTGTCAAATGGATTTAGATTCGAGCACACAGAGTAGGTGATTAGTCTAACCTTGCTGTCACCAGGCTCTGTAGCGTCCTTTCTCCAAAGCTGTGGTCTTTTGACTCACACCTGCCAACAGAACAGATCTACCTTAGGTTTGGGGACCAATTGTGTCTTTAATTGGGAGAAATTAAAGAAATATTAATTTTTAAAGTCAGATTGCTCAGAATTGAATTAAATTTTATCTTATTCCTTGTATCTAGTTCTGGCAACAGGGCTTCTGTTTTTGTTTTTTCTTGTTTTTCCCATGGTATTCTAGAGCCAGTAATTGGATATTTTCCTGCCTCATTTCAAACTATATATTTTAATTAAAAAAAACAAATATTTTATATCTCTTTCTCTGAAGATATCCCAGCTTGACTCTTACCTTCAAATAAATTATTTAGTTTGAGTGTATTATTTTTGAAAAACTTATTACTGAGTACAAAGGCCATTCAGCAAATGAAAAACCATATTTTGTTAAGCAAAGACATCTACACAAGAATGAAAAATTATGTGGGTACACATATCTAGTATGTGTGTGTACATACACATACATGCAGGGACATGCACACATTAAGTATGCATACGTATTTTAATCAGGAATTTAAACAAAGCAAAGTATGATGACCGTTTATCCTTTTTCTCACTATTCTTCAATTCCTGGATATGTCTACAGGCTCCCCTGTGAGCGGGTGTAACTGAGTCTCCTCTTGTCCCCTTGGTGAATTATTATTCCTGGAACTACCAGGATACATTATTTTGGTCTGCTCAAGCTCAGTGCTATAATCCGTTGCGTATTGCCTGTGTTTTAATTTTATCCTCCATAAACTAGAGGGGAAGGGGGCGCCTTCAAAGATGAGTGATGAAGAACAGCTATGCTTAAATTGTTTGTATAAAGGTCATAGGTCCCATATGAGTGTAGAATATAGTAAATGGTCATCCATAAACTCTTGCTGACTTCTCACCAGGGTAGAAATCACACTCAGGGAAAAATCAGAGATCATAAACTGAGAGTATAGCATGTCTGAACATAGGGAGTTTGCATTTGTTATGTGAGTTAATTTAATGTTTTTCTAATTCCTCTGAGTTTTGCATTTCATAGACAGCCGGCTCAGTGTGAAGGCTATGAAGCTGTTCCAGAATCATCTAAATGAAGTATTTAGTAACAGATGGCAATAAACACACCATAATGGGCCTGATTTTGTTTTATTTTATTAGACCAAGGTTATGGCCACAGTTATGAACTTAATCTGTCTTTTTTTATAGCCACGGTAGTGGCTGACATTGCATTCATATCACCAGCTGCCTTTGCTGAACCAAATGCTCTTTACAGCTTAATGCAGCTAAGCAATGGAGCAAATAACATATTTAGTGTCGTGTCTTGTCAGTCGGAAAGTAGGGTGTTTCTAATAAGATAGTTTGGGCATGGATAACACATGCTCTTGTTTTTAAGTTAGGTACATTTCTAGAACAAAAGAATAAAAATAAGCATCGACTTTCAATAATGAAGGTGCTTTAGCACTACTCATGGTTAAATCAAATCAAGCTGGAAACAAAGGGGAAAATTGTACGATCATAGGAAAACAATGGGAAGGGTAAGACCAGGGAAGGAATCTGATCATTCAATGTAGTGTGGATTAAAAAAGATTACCTCACTTTATAAAAATAAAAATCAGTAGAATAAATTCTTTTCTAGTTTAATTTTAGACTTGGTTGATTTTATTTCATTATTAAAATCAATAAGATACAGGATTCAAAGTGGACAAAAGGAAACAGAAGCTCTCAAGAGCTAGGGTCCACAATGTATAAACTGGTTGTATCATTGCTTAGTTAGATCCAGACACATTTCCTCATGTATGAGACCAAAAAAAAAAAAAAGAAGTTAAAGATGTTTATGGTAGTCTAGGAAATTCTGCTTAATCAATAATACAGCCGAATGTGTACAATTTGTACCACTGAACTTTCTTAAATACCTAGCTTTATCACACTCATACCCATTACATTTCTGTTTCTTTCTTGGGCTGGGCAGTCTAACTCTTTCCTTTTCTAACTGCCACTACCCAATCTTTTGCTTCCTAGTTTGCTCTCCAGACACCCTGACACCAAGAAGGGGGTGTCATGAGTACCACACAGGAGTATTTTACCCTTGCCGAATTAAAGTACACACTGTCCTGGCATTTTGATACGTGCATGTCATGACTGAGTTTTGTTGGAATTATTTAAGACATGAAATCCAGGTAAAGTAAATTACACTGAAAGAGTTTAGTCTCACAAACTAGAAAATTGAGGATCTGACCATGTGAACTTGAATGCTACCAAGTCACCTTCCAATATCCAGCTTGAAAGAAAGAGATAAAAGTGCATTCATTACAGAGCAACTCCCAAAATCTGCGTGTTAGTTACCACTTATACCTGCACACTGCAGACAAGTTATTTTTAAATTATCAGAAATTCTTGAATTTATCATCTGTATCTACCAATTCATTTTACAACAATCAACTGCTATAATGAGACTGCAGAGGAAACAAAGGGATCTCTTGATTATATGGAACTATGTGTTGAGGGCTTCTAAAAATAGTGAAAAATATCACAGTTACAATTAAAATGCAAAATAGTTCCAAATTTATGATGTTTTTAAAACAATTGTTTCAAACATGTTTTTAATATAGGTAATAGAATTCACAAGCTGCATTAAAGAAACTCATTTTAGTGGCAATAGAAGATTGGATTCAAGAATAGAATTGAGTGTTGTGACAAAATAAAATTTGGATAGTAATGATTCAAAGTCAGAAATGAAAGTAATGGAAATGTTTTCCACTTAGTCACCAAGTGCATAAACCATAAACTATGGTTTATCTCAACTTCAATTAGTTAAGCCCTCCAATAGTTTATGTTACATGAAATAATACTGAGGATTTGGCTATGTCTTCCCCTTGTCTGTTCCCCTAACTTCAAAGCCATAATCTGGGCAGAAGAGTGTGCTTTGAAAGAGAGACAAAGGGATGTTTCTAACCATCTCCCTCACGCATCCTGCTTCACTCTTCAGCTAAATTCAAGCCTCCTTAAATAGAAGCACATGACTCAGGCAGATCAGCAAAACTCTGATTCTGCCTTAAAAGCTAAAACTGAGCTGGTAAGGAAACTAAGTTTTCACAGTTGCCCTGACTGTGCACTTTTTGCTAAAGTTATTACAGACCTGAAACAGTCTGCAACTGGAAGGTCATTCCAAGTGACCACAAGAGTTAATTTCACAAGCTTGGCTCCCACAGATCTACACCAGTTCCAGGGAGCTCATCCTTGTTACCAGGTGTTCACGTTACCTGGCAAAGGGAAGGAGACATCTAGATTTAAACCCTTCCCCTGTGATTCACTAGCTCTGTGAGCTCTGCGAGTTTACCTCATTTCTCCATCCATCAGTTTAATCATCGGTTAATTAGAGAAATGAACTTCACCAAGTTATTTCAAAGGTTAAAGTAATCTCTGTTAGAGTATCTGGGACAGATTAGAGGTGTAATAAATGTTTCAGGGGAAACAGCTTTCTCTCTCGGACTGATAAGCAACTTGATTCCCCAGTTCTCCTAATTTTTGAGGCTCCTCGTGTAACTAAGGCTGACCAGACCCTCTGGACCCCTTTCCTTACGTAACAGTGTAACATATAAGCACATCCTGGCTAGAATAAACAGTGTAGTCACTTGCAAAATAGTGGACATTGCTTAGAATATCAATTACTATTTCAGCCAAGATGTACACATTTTTCAGCCAAGTATATACAATTTTTTTCACATCCTGATTAACTAAATATGTGGTATTATCGTTTAAATTATAGATTCACTATAGCTCAAAGTGGTTGACTTGCGTCTAGGGTGTTGCTCCTGAGCTAGATCTTGAGCAGTAAGTAGGGTTTTGTTAAGAAGGGTATGCTTTGAAAGAGTGAACTAACCTGGCTTAGAGATGTCACAAAATCCAGAAATGGATGGATCTATATAACTAAAATAGTAGCTCATGAGAAGTCTCTGGGACAGCAGAAAATGGTGGGCAAAGCTGAGGTCACTGCGTCCCTGAATGCAATGTGGTATGGAAAATGATTCTTTTAATTGTATCTTTTTCTATTGTATTATTAGTTATTGTTGTTAATCTCTTACTGTGCCTAATTTAGGAAATAAACTTTGTCATAGGTATATGTGTATAGGAAAAAACATCGCATATATATATATAGGGTTCAGTACTATCTGTCGTTTTAGGCATCTGCTGGGGGTCTTGAAACCTATCCTTGTAAATAGGGGGGACTACCTTATTATTGTAAGGTGAAATGCATTTAGAACTTTTTCTACATCAATTCCTGGTATAAAATGTAAGATGTTTGATTGACTCAGTTGACTACTGTTTACTAAAAATGTTTAGCACCAAAAAGTTTGAAAATCTTAACTCAAAAAATGTTTATACTTAACAAGTAAAATAAAAGCAGGTCAGTTTTCGGATTTGCTGGAACTTAGTGGCTGTATTTTATTACAAGACACTGTCCTTGTGGGAATGGCAGCAAGTGTGTCTGCCTACAGCAAGAACCACATGTTGTTTCACTTCAAACTCTTTTACTGTCTTCTATGAAGGTTGTGATTAGTATTTTATTCCTTTCATAATTACTCATCACTAGCAGCATGATAAGCACTGTAAATATTTTTAAAAATAAAATTTTAAGTGTGATGTTAGCACATACTTTATTTTTACTTCCTTTGGCAGTACTTAGAATAGATATGTTTTGCTATTTTGCTTTCCTGATAGCATTCCCCTTAAAATTCATCTTTTACAGTGAAATGAAATACTGACAATATAAACAAATTTTAAAATTAGTCTTTTCTTCCCCCAGTTCAGGGAATTTGTGCTAGCTATTGCACACTTTTAAGAGGAAACGATGGATCTTCCAATCCCTGATCAAAAGTTATAGTTGACTCAGAATAAATCAACATATGGGAAATTAGTGGCTATTTACCACACATCACATCACAGAAATGCATTCTTTTTAGTGGCATTAGTCCATATGATAAAACAGCTTGCAAAATTTTATGTTATCTATGAAAGCCACATATAGTTATAGGAATTCAATATTAGCACATTAAATATCCTTAAGAAATGAAAGCAAATATATAGATTTGTAATTATATTCTCCACCTATTTTTATTTGTCTTAATCAATGATCATGGATGAGTCTCAACTTTTCTTTGAAGCTCAGAATGTAATAAAATTTTAAATTTTATATTAAACTCTATTTAGATGCCACATGTCCCCAGGAGATTAGCATTCTTTGCTTTATACTTTTTGTGAATGTATCTAAAATAAAACCTCTACCATTTTTGCATATTTATTTATTTTGCCTCCCTTCATTTGACAACAAATTCTCTGAAAGAAAGGATTATATCTTATTCATTCTTTTGCCCCCAAACCCAGCACAGTAACTGACAATAAATATACCCTCTGCAATTGCCCATTGAATGAATAAATACTCAGTTGAAACTGGGAGCAGGATCTCTAGAGCCTTACTGTGTGGTTTTGAATCCTGGTTTTGCACTTACTCTGTTACTTGGGCAAATCATCCTATTTTTTTGTGGGAACAATAATAAAACTAAATTCTTAGGGTTTCCTTGCTAATTGAGTTAATACTTGTAAAGCATTTAGACTAGTGCTTGGATCTTAGTGAGAACTCGATTAATATCTAGTATTATTCAATATAGGAAACATAAGGAACTGTTAAACTGAATATTTTCTGCACGAAGCTGTGCTAAATAAGGTAATATGTTCTTGTTTATCTATGCATAGTGCAAAATGATTTTCACATTTTACAACCCTCTAGATGTTATAACTTTTTGTTAGCTTTGTTACCCTGTCTCAAACTGAGTTCAGTTTATCCATTTAACAACCTTAATTTGACAGAATATGAAGTAAAAACAATGCGGGCCTTCCAGAGACTCCATTTTAGAGGAGGGTTTGATACTCACAGAGCAATAGTAGTTAATGAAAAGCTCCATCAGCTTTTACCCAAATGTTTTGTAATTATGTTTATACTTGTCTGTTCAATAGAATCTGAATTCATTTAAAGAACAGGTATTTTGTTGTTCTGATACTCCCAGTTCCTGAACATTTAAGAAATAAAGAATGCCAAAACAGCATATATGTAATAATGCAGTTTCTGGTTATTCATCTGAGTGATTAGTAAAGGAAGTTGATTGACTTTTTAAAGCAAAGACTCATTTAAAAATACATATTCACCTTACATATTTAAATTAAATTTTAAACAAGGAGAAGAAAACAATTTGCCTACATTTTAACACAGAGTGCAGGACTTTTCTCTGAGTAGAGCTGTCCTGTTCTTGTCTTACAAGGTCTTTCTTGTATAAATAGTAATCATAGGCCCCTAACTGGAATTTTCATTGCTATTTCTATAGTAATTTTTAAAATATTAATGAAACAATCTGAGTGCATAATAACTCTAGATTTTGTTTTGCTTTATTTTCCTGGTTTCTTAAACTCCATCCTCAATATCTAATTCAATTGTAGTCTTTTCATCTATTTACTTTTATATTTCAAAAAAATTCAATTAGCCTTTTTTAGATATAATGCTCTTTTGTAAATTCAGTGAATTAGAAAGCATTTTAAGTCTCATAATTATAATAACAAACGTAATTGCTGTATTTTAAGGAACAAAGACAATGAACTCTGTAAACACAGGAGCCAACTCTGCAGACTTTGGGCCTTGGATGTTGGGTGCTGCACATGTAGTAGCTGAATGTTTGAGAGAGTAGGGAGTGTTAGTAACTAAGTTCTGTGATTGGAGGAATATTAAAATAACTTCTAGTGTACATCCAGTTGTCAGAAATCTGGAAATTTTTATAGAGGAGGTGTTATTTAAGGTAGATCTAGTAAAAAGATAAAAATGGAAAAAGAAACATACAAAAACAGGAAACAATATGAGAAATGATCTGGAGTTCAGAAAACGTGCAACTCTGGGGAACAGTAGTTAGTCTAATTGAACATGTGGAAATGGAGGTTGTCTAACAAGCCTTAAATACTAGATGGTTGTTGGAGGACAGAGGGAACGAACAGTGCCCACTGAACTGAGAAGGAATCTTGAGAGGGAAAAATGAGGTAGGCAGCTCCATATAATCGATGGATCAGTTTATTGTAAGGTAACTTACCCATAGGGTAGGATCTGGTGGACAACAACTGGGAAGCATTGGCACCTGCACTCATCACCATCAAGAAGCCATTGGGACAATTTTATGGTTAACTTAGGGTATGGGGGTATGTGCTTGGAAACAGGAAATGCATTCCTAAGTCAAGATTTATGAATGGGTAACAGGTCTTGCGGGAGCCAGGAATACGTCAGGGAAGGTCTTCATCATTGTTTGGAGACTAACAGAGCATAGAGGCCACCTGGGCCTAATGATCATTAAACAATATCTATTAACTACAAAGCCCTTGATGACAGGAAAGAGATTTACTACACAGTACAGCTCTAGGTAGGGTCAGTGGAAGGACAAGAGAAACTGAACAAACCCAAGATGGTGTCAGTTATGCTAACAGTCATACAATGGTCAACAGAGTTTAATTGCTAAGTAACACTGGAAACAGAAGATGAGGAAGCATGAACATGGTACATTAAACAATAATCTTTTATCAACATAAGATAATTTAGATGGATTGAGGTACGAAAGCAAAAGCAAAGACAAAAAGCTTAAACAAAATGATGACAGAAAAAAAGCAAGATTTTGATTTGAGAGATACTTTAAAGATTAATTTATATTCTATATTCTATATTGTATATACATATATATACACACATACATATGTGCCATATGTCAAAATCCTATCTCCTATGGCAGCCATTAAGTTTGACTTAATAATAATTATATGGTCAGTATTGTTCTAAATAATTTACATGGATTAACTTATAAAAGCTGCATAATTATGATAGTAACTAGCTACTATTATTAGATATAATATAAGTTGAAGAGACTGAAGCACAGAGAAATTGAGTAATTTGCCCAAGCACATGTAGTTAGAAAGTGATAGAGTTAGGTTTTGAACTCACATTAGGGCTTCAGGTCAGCTTTAACCACTGCACTACATAGCCATTCTAACGAGAGAAGCAAGCATGATGAAATGAAGCAGGAACAAAGGCTTTAATAGAGGTACACGCTTGGGGAAAAAACTTCACTCAGACCCAATCACCTCTTCTATGCTGGGTAGATATCTGCAGCTTAACACCCCTCTCCCCAAACTGTTTCTTCTTTTTCTGCCAAATATTCCCAGTATTCCATTGAGTGATGCTTCCTGTTCTCAGTGAGTAGAGTCCCTGACACTACTTTCAACAAGAAAGGTGGGCCCTGATTGGTTTAAATCATTCAGCAAAGTCCACCCTCCTCCCACAGTAATTAATTCAGGTAAGGGCAAATGACTCAATTAAAGTGATGGGTTGTTTAGGAAACTAGCTACTTTGTTCTTCGACAGAACTATCAGGAACTTCTCTCCCTGCTCCCCCTCTTTGGATATCATTGAGGAAGCATTTGGCCATGGTTATCAATCTTTGCAGGCGTCTTGGGGCCCTAAAGCTTTTATCCCCAAAGGCAAAGTCAAAAGAAACCAGATCCTAACTACACTTTTGAGTTGCTGAATTTATGAAAGTCAGTAGACCCCCCTTTTGGCATATAAGCCATTCTAAATAGCCTTTTAGGCTATTTGCAGCCAAAATTATCCTGAAGCATTTACAGTTTCCTTAGCTTCTCGTATCTAGACCAATGTCATTTTATTACCAAATTTGTGACATTCTCCATTTACTTTCTGACCCATCTTTTTATGAAACATTTACAGCATAATATTGATCCCAAACTGAGTTCTTCTTCTCTTCAAGGTATGTAATAGATTTTCTTGTTCGGACTGAATGAGTTCATCTGTGTTGCCTTACATCCTAGCTAAGGTGTTTTCCTTAATATATTCCAAGTTAAAACATTTGACAACTTATTATACTTGAAGTTGTTGGTACACACTCTGTGTGTACAAAAACAAACATCCCAACAAATTGCTTTAAATAAAGTAAATGTTATTTGATATATGATTTTCAAACTTTGCTCTTTAGAATTTTCTCAGGGTCCCATAAAGTAGGAAAAAAAAATTCCAGTTTGATTTTAAGCCCCGCCCCCCCATTCTATTTCCAATAGTACAATCATTCAGGCACCAAGTCCTTCAGCCCTAGTGACTAGTGAGCATTAAATACATTTTCTTTAAAGGATTCAGGAGCTAAAAAAAATCTTGATCTCTAAAAATTATTTGGGTTCTATGTGTATACAAGGCTGATGTAGCTAAAAATGAAAAGCACCAGTGATTGGCTAAGTCTTTGTTAAGGAAATGTTCTATATTACAGAAGAATAAATAATTAAAGGGAATAGTACTAGTGGATAATCGAGAAGGAAAATAATACTTACACTTTACCAGAGTGTAGCAGTCCACCATGCTCTAAACTTTGAAAAAGTTAGTTCATCCTTGAAAACTAATTCAAAATTTTGATGGGCAAATATATATGTAGTACTATATTACATGTATCATTATACTTTTATTATATATTGTATATATATATATGCAGTATGTGCATTTGTCTTTCATAAATATCAAAGGTTTATAGAGAAAGTTGAAATACAGAATGAATTCTACCAGAACTTTATGTACCTTGGAGAATTTTTTATCTTCATAAATAATTCAAGTCTTTATAGAATGAAAGTGACTCCTTTTGTTTTCATTCAATTATAGTCTTAAGAACATTTCCCAAGAAAATTTTGGCTTGTATAGCATATTTGATTCACTAAATTAATTCATTTATCTTTTCTAAACTTGCTAGTCAAAAAAGTTTCCAGTTTTACAGGGATAAGAAGTATAAACAAGTTAGGTTAAAATATACGATCACAAAATACTGTATATTACAAAACAAATATATTTATGAATCTAAAGTATTGCCATGTTTTTCTGCATGAAATGATGGCTTTGGTATATGTACAAACCCGGAGATATGAGAATAAGTGAATTTCCTCTTTTTTTGGAACTTGAATTATTGTATTAAGAGAGGTGAATAAAATATGTAGTTGGGCTATAAGCCAAAATAATGATTTCATGCAAATGGCAGACACAATCCTACTAAATGAAAATAAAACAAAAACTAACTTTCAAAGTCGCCAAATCATTTGTTAGATGTATCTGCTTTCCCGAGGTCCTCCTCTCGCTGTTGTCTTTGCAAACCATCCATATCTTGGGACATTCTGCTTAATTGATTTTATTCTTCTGCATTTCTTGATTTATTTTCTACCTTTCTACTTTCCTTCTTGTGATCTTTAAATTAAGCTTAAAGCAGTATCATTATTATACCCATCAAATTACTGAGGAAAATAAATCTTGGGAAAGGTAAGAAACTTCTCCAATATGCCATAGGTAACAACCTTCCCCAATTTCCCACCACTCAGCTGTCGCAAAGCTAGCAAAGTACCCAGGAACGCCTGGGTGCAGAGCTGGGCTTTGCCCGTGGACCTGCAGTGTACTGTGTGATAGAGCAGAACCAGTGATTAGAGACTCAAATTATGGACAGGTGCATTTAAAGTACAGGCTAAACTGTCTAAGGGAAAAGTGGGTTAACCACCTGACGTTCTTCATAAAATGCAGAAATAATTCTCATGGAGATGTTATTTGAGGCATAGAAGGAAATAGGGGATTTAAAAACAACATGGTAAGGTAGAAAAGGACAAGAGCTAAGAACAAGATTTGAGGAGAAATCTACTCTTAATGGCAGAATGAGAAGGTTGATCTGGTGATACAGCCCTGTATCTAGGACGAGAAGGGACTGAATTAGTGCTCAGTGAGATGCTGAAGAGAAAGAGCAGAGTTAGAGAAGCTGAAAGATAATAATAAAGAAAACTGATAGAAAATCATTAGAGTGATAAAGAAAGAAGCAGAAGTGATTAACATTTCAAAACGTCAGAGACAAAACAGGCAAGAAGCCAGATACTCTGGACATCCAGAATCTTCTTCATTTCAGGCAGAGCCACGTTATTAGTTCAGTTGTTTGAAAAAATGAAAAGGAAATGGAGAACTAAGGCAGGGGCTCTTCCCTTTTCTGATTTCTTTTTTCACTTTTTTTGTTTCTTCTTGGAGACTAAAACAAATTGGCATGAACAGTTAAACGGAAATAAGGTGATCTTTTTAGGTAGGAAACAGCTTTAAGCAAAGGTTTGCTTTGGTCATATAGGCAAGACCTGAATCAACTAAGAAGAGTGAGGTGGAAAAGAGAATCCGGATGCAAAACCGAGTGGGATTAGACTGAGAGATTGCTGACTTTCTCCTGGTGGTAGATACTCTTATTTGTGTTGATAGAGCCAAGATACTTATTAGAAAGTGGGATAAAACAGAGTCCTGGACATTAAAGACATACAATAGGTGCAGAATTAGTGTTTGTAATTGATTTGACAGCCAGTTATAACATTCTTAGAGGTGTGAGAAGAATCTTTTCCGTTGGATTTATGAGGAAGAGAAAACTCAAAGGAAAAAAGTCTACATATTCATACCCAACTGAGTTCACAAATAAATAATAAAACGAGTAGGAAGGAAAGCGCAGTGCTGTGTGAACAAAAATACTGCAACCATATCGGTAAACAATGCTGAAACCAAGTCATCAGCGGCTGTCGCCACCCCCAGTGAGGACAGGCCAGCAGGCCAGCCTCCACAGCCACTCATAGTGGTGCACCCTGAGGGGACTCAGAATAAGAAAGGACAGGATACTGGCCCTAGATAGCTAGGTGCTTGTCAAAGGAATGAATACAATGAGCCCAGATGTTTGCTTCCTCCCATACATAGAAAAGCACTGAATTCTTTAACTTGAGATGCCTGGTTTTCTTTAGATAACAAGTAATCTTCTATTGTTCCAATACCTGGTCTTTGTTGTAAAGCTCCTATATATCCTAGCTCCTCTCCTACCTCTTCAGAGCAGTCCCTCAGTGCGATCTGAGGGGCTGTCATCCCGGCTCAAGTCCTCCCGCCAAATAAAACGTAACTCTCAACTTTTAGGCTGCGCGTTTATTTCAGTTGACAGTTTTGGCGACCATGAAGGGACTCGAACCCGCTGTGCATTTATTTCAGTGGACAACTGAAACAAGCAAAGAGCAACAACAGAAAATAGACTCTAAATCTCTGCTCTTCTAAAACAGCATCCTGGAGTATAAGAGGAATATCAAATTCTTAAGTAACTTTATACTCGTAAACAGACTCTATTCAAACTCACCCCACACTTCTTTTAATACTGCGTATGTATTCTACTCTCTTTTCATTCTAATCTGGCAGCACGTTCTTTGTTTAAAGAGTTAGTTCCCTCATAGAATTAACATTGCCTCATTTCATCTAGCGATCCTTTAACTTTTACTTAAAGCATCCCAGATGTAAGCAGTGAATTGCCTTAGAAGTGAGGCATTCAATATCAAGTAAACTTTTGTCAAGGGCAGTTCCTTAAAAGGAAGACAGCAACAGTGGTCTCAAAATAGCATCAGTTAGCTTTGGCTTTTCCCAACAGTTGACAAAGTAAAAAATGTCAATTAATCTTTTGTTGATGTCAACAATCTAATTCAAATCAAATTGTATAAATAAAAGTATAATGTGTTTTAGATACTTTCAATTTTGTTGACTGATAAAAACGTCATTTCTAGTCTTAAAGATATACATATGCTTGTGTAGGAAAAGAGTTCATTTAAACTACTTTAGTTTATTTTCTGTCGTCAGCTGTAGAAGCTTTATGCAAGCTTCTCTTTCATTGTCCAAAATACACTGAGGATGCACTGGGTGGTTTCTCTGGTCCTCTCCAACTTTCACATTCCAGAATCTTCATTGATCTCTTGTTCTTTCCAATAGTTAATTAAAGAAATAATTATGGATAATTATATTTTCTGCACCACTTCTTCCCCAGTAAGAAAAGGCTATTTCTTTAGTCACTTTTACAACTATCCATTTCTCAAAAGGGAATTAATGATCCAAGGAACGATCTATAAATAAGTTCTGTATCTTCTTCGTTTTTTCCATATCAGTCACATATCAAAAGTTCCAAGGATGGACACTTCCCCATTCCACTTATCTCCCATCGGCATCCACAGATTAATTAAAAGAAGCATCCTTTATGTGAGCACAATTTTAGCTTTTTAGACTGACAAACAATTACTTCTTGATTAGTAAATTTTACGCAAACCAGTTACTTAAAGACAAAATAGCTAATCTCATTGTCTGATGTGTCGGCAATCATGGTGTGGAAGTGATATGTGAGAGGCTCCCCTTTCAGATACTTTTCTGCATTTCTAGAGCAAGACAGTAAAAATAAGAAAAAAAAGGAATCTCTGCTTTCTTGCATGGTAACAGTGACTTTGTATAGGGCCAGTTTTTGATGCCTATGGCCAAAACCTTGTCTCCCCTTCGCAACAAAGATATAACAATTAACTCTGCCACCATAAGTCATGGATTGATAACCTCTGTGTTCTAAAAGCTTTCGTGCAAGAATGATGACTCTCTTGGGCGATGGTCTAGAAAGTAATTAAGTTATGCTTTCCTTTTCAATCTTTAAGTATTAACTTTATGAAGCCTTAATTCTCACCCTGATTCTATCAAGGATCAAACTTCTTAAAAAGGTGCCTGAATTTCTCCTTACTATCATTGTGTTTGGGAAGAATTCTGCTCACTGCACCACATGGTATGTTCATTAGTAAGAACTCTGAGGAACATTCTTATTTTTTAAAAGCAATATGTATTATAACTGGTCATGCTGATTGTTAAAACTTTAAGTCAAATATGTGGTCACACTTTGGCCAAAATACAGTTTGTCTAAATTAATATGTGGTCAGCAGCAAGTAACCAAAAATTAGATTAATTATAGCTTACAAAAACAGAGATGGCTTTCTCCTATAGCAAACCTAAGGTACATTATTGTTGATATTATTGTAAACAGCTTTATAATTTCAAAGCATGAGACTGAAATCTCTGTGTTCTCATGGCCACAAAATGACTGCAAGAGCTCCTCACAGTACTTTCTCATTTCACAGTCAAAGACAAAGCAAGAGACAAAGGTCTTTGTCAGAGAGTAATATAAAACTGTTTCATAATTATCAGAAAGTAAACATTTGTGAGATGTCATTCGAAATATTTCTGCTTAATCTCATTGATCAGAATTGCACCAGTACAAATCTTAGCTGAAAGACTAGAAATACACAGAATAGAAAGGGGTTAAAAGGGGGAAGTAAAAAATATTTCTCTGCCATGTACATCTTTATATATATGAGTTTTACACCATCCTCATTCTTAGCTCTATTTTCCTTTTGTAGTTTTATTTTCTGTTTACCTCATTTTTGTACTTTAAATGCCTTTTTACCTTGTTGCGTTTAATATAATTTTATGAACCCTCTTAAGCCTTTTTGGTATGAGACGTGTATCTATATGTATATATATATATGCATACAAAGTGAACTTATTCCAGCTGCTTCTCTGTAACGTATTTTATAGATGCTTTGGAAATCTTTGTTGATTTGATTTCCACAGACATTGATAAAAATCTTTCAATAATGCTGGAGTAAATTTTATAACAACTTGCATGGGTAGTTTTTACAGTTTGTGAATGGCAAACAGCAACATTCTTTTAAAAGGTAGCAAGGTTTTCAAATATTGCTTATAAATGGTCTCATGACAGGAACATTTTCATTTTGTTTTCTTTCATCCTTGTTCATTGATCCCTGTGGAATTATCACTGAACCATAAGATTACTGATCCAGGAAAAACAGCTCCTGTGCATTCCTGCCTCATCATTCAGCTCAGTAATGCAGGTCCGCACTGCCACTCCTTTCCCTGCCCTGCCAAGTGGATGGTTGCTTTTGTTTTGTTCTGCCTTTTTTCATTTTTTGATGTATAATTGTGTGGGTTTGAATAAGAGAGAGAGGTGATTGAAGCAGAGAGAGACAAAGAGAAGCTAAAACCAAAAATTTTTAGAAAGATATCTGCTATGTGGTAAATGGACTATAAAAATAAATCAACTACTTAAGACTATAAAAATCTATTGAAAGGAAAAAACTAGCACACAGAGTCATTAGCAATCTGGGAAAAAATTCAAAAGAACTAAATGTTAGTGAGAAATATTGATTAGAATTTGGTTATATAGAAAAATACAGGTATAAGGTAGCTGAACTGGTAAAGAGAAAATGTCTTGAATAATTGTTGCAAACACAACTCTCAAAGCTTTTGTTCTCTTTTGTTTGTTTGTCCACAATGGGGTAATTCTAAATTAGGTTATGGCATTGGTGCTAATGTTACATAAATAAAAGCCTTTGAGAAAATTTAGATTCATTTACCTTTAGTGACAGGTATTACTTTAAAGGGTCTTTCAAATATTTTTGTATTTAAAGTATTAATCATATGCTTATTAAAATATGAGTGAGATTACATCTAAATGATGATCACCATGTAAAATTATTTCATGCATGTAGACGAGCACTGGTAGGAAATATTAAAAACCTCAACACTGATATATCAGGTTAATATGAAAATATTTTTACTTCAAAATTATGTTGTAGCTAAAATTAATTTTATTGAAGTAGGTAAAATGTTGAGAAATTTCTTTACACTGTACCATACTTTATGATGTAAGTGATTTAGTACCTTACAACTAACATCCAATAATATTTGAAAGTATCTATTTTTATGTGAAATATAGTGATACTAATTTTCTTTCTGGTAATTCAGAATTTGAAAATCTCTAGTCATGCAGAGAACCTATCTGTACAATTAAAAAGAAAGAAAAAAAGTCTTGGGTATATTAATAAGAGATATTTTCCTTGTATGATCTTGCAAGTTTATTGAAAAGCTAGCAACTACCTTTGAGCAGGAAAAGCTAGTTCACTGAGCATTACTAAGTAGTGGCAAAGAGCCATCCATCAAAGGCGAATTTGAGTTTTGGAAATATCCTAACGTCCTTGGAATCCAAAGAGTGAGAGAGGTGATTAGACTATTAAAACTCATATACAAAGTTGAATGGGCTTTCTTTTGAAATAGACTAGACTTTCTGGTTGTGAAAGGGTTTGGACAGAAGCTCCCTGTAAGAGGTAGCCTGACAAGTTGTTGTAGATGTTCTTGCCTTTACTTGGAGATTGTGCTGCAAGCCTGTTTTCTCTAGTTTGTTTTGGAAGTGTTAGGTAGTTAGATACTTGGGGGTACTAGGCAGATAGGAGGAGGAGAGGGAGGGTGGTCCGGAAGATGGGGCTGTGCCCACCTCCAGCATAAAGGAACTTTATTTCTTCTAAATGAGTGCCAGTGAGAAATTGGTCAGAACCCAACAGCCGTGACTGCACGGTCACAGAAAGGACTTAACCGGCCACGACACAATGTTCACTGTATTATAATTAACATTTCAGTTTAGGCCCCTCCATGGGTTTTTCTGTGTACACCATGGGTAAGGACATGCACAAAGGGCGCCAGACATGACTAAGCACTCCAGGGATAAGGGCTGTCAATCAATCAAGAGACCACCCCTAAGCGAGGGTATAAGAGAAAGGGAAGACAAAACCCACCACTTTTCTTCCCTTGGATCAGCCTGCCCCCTGGTTTTGGAAGTGTACTTTTCCTTTTCTAAATAAATCTTTTAAAATCTTTTTGCTACACAACACTTTCCATCTCCTGTCTGTAAATCTTATATTTTGGGTAAGACAAGAACTGGGGTCTTTATCTTTTGGGTAACAGAAGTAGGGTAGTGAGGATGTGGCTTCAAAGTGACTCCGAATATAATTCTAAAAGAAATGCTCTCCAACTGTCTCGATAAGTGGCAGTAATGTTTTAAAAAATCTGCATGACCTACCAGTGTGATGATTTTGAAGGCAACACTGATTAATTTTTGAATTCTAATTGAGATACCTAATTAAAATTTTTTAATATAAAAAAAATTACAAAAAGCTGGTCCCTCAGGCTAGCAGGTGTCAGTTATTCAAATATATTTCATCTCCAGTATAATGACTGAGAGTGAAAAGACTCCAGTTCTATCTGGGCAGGGAGGAAGCCTTGTGGAAAATGTTGCTGTGCTGGTTCTGGAGGGTCTCTCTAGAAATCCTATAGTCTCCCTGGCTTGGCTGGTGGCTTTTTCCAGATCCTCCCTGTTCTCAGCAGTTGCTCACTTTCTGGATTAGTTGGAAAACTCTGATTCATATGCAGATCTGTCCATTACCTTCTCAGGAGAGAAAGGCAAACTCTTTGCTCCTTCCTGTTCATCTCTTTTCTATTTGCTTGTCTCGTACTATTAAAAAAAGTTACAACTCTGTAGTCTTTTCCATCAATCTATTATTATTACTGTTATTGTTATTATTTTGACACTCATTCTCTTTCTTGCTGGCCATGGAGGTTCTCCTGCTCAGTTCAACCTAGACTCTCTTAAATGGTTCAGCTTACTATTTTCTATTAAATGCTAAAATAAAAAGACTTGATATATTTTAAATTAAAATGTACAACACAACACACTTAGATATGCTTTAATATAGTAAGCACAATTCCTGTCCTTACCTTCACATTCATTGTCAGAAGAAGCATTGGTTAATCCTTACCTTGATATGAAAGAGACTTACTTTATTTGATATGGGACAGGGTAGAAAAAATTAGGTAATTTTGCATAGAAGATGTGAAGTTAGTAAATTCTCAATAAACTTTTGTCACTCTCAACACAACTAAGTTCAACTAAACATGATTGTATGAATGAGATCAGGAATGATGCTTGCAGTTGGAAAACTCACTCTTAGTTTGGTCTGTACCTTTGTGTAACTGTATCACTGTGAGCTGTACATTCCAAAGCATCATAAATACATTTCCTCATTTTTATAGTACAGTACAAAGAAGACCTCATTGCCTTAAGAGCATTATGAATTTTGTTGGCCAATTTGATGAATCCCTACCAGACTTTTGTAAACTAAATGCTGAAAAAAATAACGTGCCAGAAGCCACGATCATTTCCCAGATGGTGCTTATTACTGAGACAGTTCCTATCATTTGTTTTCCAAAGCAGTAGGTAGGGAATGATAAACAATCACTGTTGCTCATTGCACCCAGTGTATTTCCATAAGGAAAATACTCAGATTTACTAATAGCAATTCTGTCATAATGTTGTAATTTGGTCTTTATTTTCTTTAACCAAATTTCTATTTGTATTATGTGGCCCCATTTCTCAGCCCGGGATATATGAATGGATGTAAACAGGAGGGCATGATCTTTGTTTAGAAGAGTTCTCTCTTTGTAATCACCCCTTCTGAGAGGGAAATATTCCCCAGCTGCAGGCTGCTACAGAAAGTAATTAAATTTAATAGTAGCTGCCCTTAATTTATGGGCACAGAGGGAAATAATCACATTTAAAATAAAAGCCATGGCTTTTAAATGAATATATATGTCACTCTGGCCTGTCCCCAGCAAGAGCAAGTCTCACTGCCATTCACAAGGATGACATTCAAGGTATTTATTTCCCTTTCTTCCTGTGCATTTTTACTTTTAAAGGAAAAGTAACCTCTTTATCGAAAACATCACTGTCTTCCTGAAGAGTTTTCTCTTTCTATCCTTAAATGGCTATCTCAAAGCTCTGACACCATGTTTTTTGTTTTCAAGCACGTCCTCAGCTTCTGCTGTGGCACTCCCATCTGCTCCAAAATAAAGCACTGAAAAGAGCCATTAACGTGTCTCTTGGAATCTAATGGGATATTGACTTTCATTGGATGTGAATTTAGATAATTTATGTCTCAAAATCAAGAGAAGGATGTTTTTGTTGAATCATTCTCCATGAAACTGTGATAATTTGCAAAGTCATGGGTAGATTATATACTATTTTTACTTAGATGAAAAAGAAACACAAATTAAAATTAGATTAAATTATGCAAATAATAGAAATTATTTTCTAAAAAACCCAAATAATCTATTAGCATTTGTTTTCAAGAGCAAAATAAGTAAAAACAATATATTTTCAAGAAAGCAACAGTTTCTACAATGTAAGATGTTAGAAATACTCTTGATAATGGAGGCAGGACATGTGATTCCAAGGGGATTTAATAAAACACCTCATTTATCTCACAGTGATGCTGAATAGGTCCCATAGTACAAATCTGGGAGAGTATCTACTTAGTCAATTTTAAGCAACACAGTATTAGAAACAATTTTATTTCTATTTGCTTTACCTTGGCCAGCTTTTTTCCCAAGATAATTCAAACTCTGAAGAAGCTGATATTATTTTCAATTTTTTATTCTTTTCAATAATAAATCTGGTTTATTTTTTCAAATTCTTATTTTATTCATTTGAATATTTTCCCAAAATTTCTATCTAAATTATTTAAATAAAAAAAATTAAATTGATTTAGACCATCAGCAGGAACTAATAATTCATATAAACTGTTTATTAACATTTTCATTCTATGGTACCTTAGGGGTTAAGGCAGACTGAACAATGGCTGCCACATAGAAACCACCCAATAAATATTAGCTTTCATTATTGCTTATTTGACCTTTAAGTAATTGAAATGTAAGATGAAATATTGATCTAACCTTTGATAAAAAACATTTGCTGAGCCTTTGCTTTGTAAAAATTGTATGTTAGCAGCTGAGGGACATACAGACAAGATCCTGTGTGTAAAGATCTTACATCCTAGAAGATGAAATTAGATATATCTTTTATATATATACATCATATAAAATGTTTATTTTATTTTATATTTATCCATATATGTATATATAATACTGCATAATAGATTGATAGGTAAACAATACAAGGCAGAGAGTAATGAAGTCAACAGGACATAATGTTTTGAAAGTTCAGAAGCTGAGATTAATTAATGTAAGGGCATGACTTAATGATGTTTCAATTTCAGAACTTATTTAGGGGCTCATGTTTGGTATTTCTATCCTGTAACTATTGTAAATTCCTTAGTAAATTGTGTAAGAGATATAGTCTCAGTTTATATTTATAATAAGTAGTGATTATATTTAAATCAATGAAAATATTAATATTTCAAAATAGCTCAATTTTCAAGTCATTATATTGCAATATACAGGAAATATATTTTTCTTGCAATATTATTTAACAAGATTATTTATACTCATAGATAATTAAAACGCTATTTAAGAAAAGACAATAATACTTCCACAATTTATTATTACTATTAATGGAAGAAAATATATTTTCATCTTCCATCGTAGTATAAAAGACCATTTATTCTTCATGAGAAGAAACGAGAACACATGAAAGTATAAAACTTGTTATGCAAGAATAAGAGGTCGGTGGAAAGACCAGCTAATATGTGTATTCAAATAATTTAATTTATAAATATTTAAGGAATGGTTTTCTGCTAAGTTGTTAGGCAGAAGTCTGATAAGTAACTGGTAAGTATTTTTATATTGCTACATAAGCACACATTTCAAAGTAGAGATCTTTTTATGTTGCGACTGAAATCTGGTCATATATATGGAAACATATACATTTCCTGTAAAATTTCAAAGTGAAGATACATGCATACAAATTTGAAATAGTCCACAGAGATTCTTTTATGAATATATGCATAGGTGATCATTTTAAAGGAAAAATTAATCTGCTGACACATTTTTTATGATATCGCCCAGAAATGCATTACAAACTCTAACGGAGGTCATTATTTCCAAAAGCCCATAAACCCAGAATAGTTTATAGCTTTGTAAAGTCAATTTACTATACAACAATGAAAATGTTCAGATGCGCATGTGAATCTTATATATTGAAATTTTTTCCTTAGTAAAATGGAATCTCTTCAAGGAATAAACAAGTTAATTTGCCATAAAAAGAAAGCTATATGGAAAATTCTTTAAAGCTCTTAGATAACACATTACTTACATTTTATCTAAAAATATTGTATTTCAAGCAAGTTTATTGTGCTGAAATGTATCGAATGTAGAATAAAGAAATTATAACTGTTTTTACTGTTTGCCTGTTCTTAGGAAAAAATAAGAGAATTGCTTTCACATACTGTGTACACAGTTGCTAATGGTGGGTATTTACTTTGTATAATGATACTGATTGCTAAGTTCATGTTGAGGACAGCATGTTCCATTTTTCACACTTCTACTTAAGTTCTCAGTGTATTATTATACATTTTCCTAATATCAATATACAGTTTTATTATGCATTTTACATATATAATAACATATGCCTTTCTCTTCTGGGAAATAATTGACTTCTAAACTATAATTAATGAGCATTAACTCAGCCAGTTAGATGTCTCTCATGAAGATTCAAGCAACGCATGAATCACAATAGCAAGGAATTACTATTCTACTGCTGTTCTATATGAGCATGTTATTTTTTAAATGTTCTTCAAAAAGATAAGCATTCCTATTTCATATATGCCACTGCTATAATCTTAAAGTTGTTATATGCTATGTTTACTTTTATAATAGTTCATTTGACTAAAAATATTAATCATTAGCAGTTAGCAATGCATGTCCTCTACTTTTTCTTTGCAAGTTTCTGGAGTCCTTTTGGACAGATTAATTTTAAATAGAATAATCTAAATAAAATTAGATAGTTGTGATGCATCAGACACTGCTCCAAGTTCCTTAAATAATTTAACTTAGTTATAAAAACAACATTTATTTATACCTTCTAAGATTGTACCACTATGATCTAGCATACAGTGATTTATTCTGACTTTGCCTCGTACACATGACAAGTCAAGAAATTTATCAGTCACAGCTAAGGACAGTGAAGACTTGAGTTTAAAACTTAAGACCAGCATTCTTTGTGCAGCCAGACGAGAAAGGTCAGATTGACAGGGTACAAGGATACTCAAGGAATAGCCAAGACTAAAAGCATCAGATAGGGTGGGTACTATGAACTGAAAGAAGTATTTTATTTATTTAACAAGCTTTTATCAAATATATATATAATAGTGCTATGTGGCTTATTGCTGATACAGTGATCAGTTATAACACAGAATCTATAACTTCATGAAGTTTACAGTAAGTTTAGAGAGAATCACATAAAAAAATGTGGGTATATCATGGTGATGAATTGTGCTAGAAGTCTATTAGATTTCTTAGAATCATGCAAGCCAAAGTACCTTTCTGGAAGATGGTTTTAAAAGTTATGTTTCTAATGTAACAACGTACAGTTGTCTTTCCTCTCAGGCTTGATTTTTTTGACTTTCGATGGATAGGTTTATTTTAGTATTGCCTTCAGTGCTAAGGCTTTTATTCTAGGATGTTTTTCTTACTCCAGGGGGTTGCCCTTATTCTTAAAGCCTTGCTCTCTGGGATCCCAATCCCAATATCAGGACATTTATGAAGGCTGCTTCTGTGTGCAAGACCTGAACTGCAATCTCTCTTCCCAGCACCACGCATTTCACAGATATCTCCTCAACTCTTTGGCTTCCCAGCTGCTTTTGCTGGTGGGGGTTTTAGAGTCTTACTCTTGGCATGTCCAATTTAGGGATAGAGGTATGACTTAAAGGGAAGATTTGGAGCATCTGTTGGCTGCTCTCTCGGGGATTTTACCAGTCAGGATCCAGTCTTCTGGCAGCCCCGAATGCCAACAGTTTCCTCTTTAGTCCTTCAGGCTTATGGCCTTCTCTTTGCTTGTCCTCTAACACTGTTATTTGGACAATGCTCCAGAGAATAAAGCTCAGGTGCATGTGGGGCTCCCCTTATGTGCCCTTCCTCTTTAAGGGATCATAGCTCCCTACATCGTGCCTGTTGATAGGCCTCCCACACCTTCCAATGTTTACTGAATCTATTTGGTTCAGCTTTTGTAGTTGTTATCAGTGGAAGTGTTACTTCTTTACTGAATCCACTTTGTCGTGGCCAAAATTAGATGTCACCCAGGGGCCTTTAACTTCCAGGTTAATTTTAGAGAAAATGTATCAAGTTTCTTAAAATTGTACTTTGATTTTGAATGTAGTTTCATTGAATTCATATTTTAACTTGAGAGGAATCTAGATCCTTATAATATTAATTCAGTCCATCAAGAATCATTGAAGAGTCCCAATATGATCTGATTATATTCTCTGATTTTTATAAAAGTTTTAAACTTTGTCCATAGAGATCATGTGTGTACTAGTTTAGGTTAACTTTTAGGTATTTTATAGTTGTTGTTGCTATTGATAAAGAAATGTTTAAATTTTGTTTTCTAATTGGAAAGTATTAAAGTGAAGAACTGCTTTTGCTAAATTTTCTATTCATTTAAATAGTTTGTTTAGTGATTGCTGCTTAGTTTTATATGATCAAATATCTGAAAATAAGAGTTTCATCATTTCATTTCCCTCAAATCCTTACACCTTTTATTTTAGCTGTTTATTCTTTATAGCTTTGACCAATATTTCTGGTACTATGTTAAATCTTTGCTGTATAATGAGTATCTTTTTTTCTAAGTTAAATGAAATGAATCTAAATTTTCTCCATTAAGAATAGCATTTGACATAATATTTTTGGTAAATAACCCTTATAAATTAAAAAAAATTTTATTCCCTTTCCAGTTTGCTAATAGAAATTTTTGAATGAAAAATAGTAGATGAACCTAATCAAATATTTTTGGGGTCGACTGATACCTGATTTTTATTCCCTTTGTTTAATAACATAGTGGGTTATTTTGATAGAGTTTCTGATATTGAACCTCTTATAGTCACATGACAGACTGTCTTTGATTATAATTATTAAGTAAACTGTTAAATCTGATTATCTAATAATAAATTAAACTTTCCATGTGCATTCACATGTGGAAGGTATCTTAGTTCATTTAACCAGAATTGTGATTCTGAAGTCTCTCCTACCTTGGGATGTGTTTTTTCTCACTATAAAAGGCTCCAGGAAAATGTAGTTCACCAGTTGTGAAACTATACTTAGACATCAAGTTCAAAATCAAACGATACTGATTTACAATTCCTGTAACACACCCCAGTCCCTCACCATAAGAAGCATTAGAAATCTGTCACTATTAAAAATGTGTATCACCAATACACTTAAAAGGGAACAGTAAGACCAAGAAAAGAAAATGAATGTAAATATAACGAGAGTGAAGGTAAATACATTTTCTAAAATTGGACTTTCAAGTTGACACAAAACTGTTTGGCAGTGAGAGTAAAAAGCTAAACATAAGTCACATTGCTCTTTTTTTATCTGGAAGAGGGCAGCATAGCAATTTCTTGTGGGAAAGCAAGATTAAAAAAAGAAAGATTTTTTTTTCCCTGGTAATAAATCCTAAACAAAATTCCTTATATAGAGAGATTTATGTCTAGAGAATCAAATGAAGTTGTATTTGACATTCTTAATAATAGTGGTATTAGCTAACACTTGTAGGTCATTTATTATGTGTGTGGCATTGTGTATGGTGCTACAGTATTTTGTTTAATCCTCATGTCAACAATTAAATTCCCACTTTAAAAATGAAGAAACCAAACTTAGAAAAGATATGTAATTTGGACGATATATACCATAACAATTCTCTACCTGACTCAGGAGCGCACGTTCTGAATACACACTAGACAACCACTTGACTACTCTTACAGCAAATACAGAGCAGGATGTGTTATTGCAGTGATGCGTCATGAAAGATTACAGAATTAAAATTCGTGAAATGTATTGTCTAAGGAATTCAACCAATTAATTTCAAATTCTAGGTGTCTAATCAAGTTTAGTTGTGTGTCAAGAGAGACTTGGGACATTTTTTAAACTTATGTATTAAAAATTTAAAAAGAAATTTGAAAGTAAGATTTTAAAATATCTAAGTTTTTATGTTAAAAACTAATATTTCACCAAAAAAACCCTTTTCTGATTTAATGTATAACTTCAGTTGGAGAAAAGATAAAAGTCTAAATCTGAAGTCCTTCCATTGAATGTGAGCTCCATGCTAGCCAAACAGTTTAGCACACCCTCCTCTCTCCTTTTTGCACCAAACATGTACTTAAATAATCTTCTTTAAATATCCTGGTGTTCATCTTTTTAAAGTAGTCTGATATTATGATATTTTACACTGTTTAATGATAGCAGATTCATATGATTTCAAAGTCTAATGACGAGGGATAAATGTAACAATTAATTATTAAAGTTCTAAAGCATGACCACTCTTCTTGCCCAGATGGAAACATCAATTCTTCTCTAATGGAAATAGACCACTGTGGTACAGACAGACAAAGCCAGAATTTTTCTGAGAAATTGTCACGCCCCTCCAATTCTTGAGCAACAGTACAACAGAGTCTACATGATATGAAATGTGTTAGATTTGCGAAGGACTTGGGGTCCCTAAAAGTTGCCAGCAACCGTACAACAATCTCAGCACACGTCTCCCAATTTGCCTTGGCCCTCAGTTTAGTCTGGGGAGAGTCTTCTTCCATTCAGATGATACAGCCTTTTCTTCTTTTCATCTACACATCTGTATTGGGAATACTGAAGCATTAAGGCCTATGAGTCCCCAAATAGATAGAAGTCCCCCAAATCTAGTCTAGAACACTACATCTGTATGCTCCGTTTTAAGATTAGGAAAGAAAGCCTAATAGAGGGTGTCAGAATATCCTTCATATTTTACTTACTAATGACCAACTAGGAGTAATTGTATTTCTCTATGAAAAACATATAACATTTATTTTCTTCATGTTCAGTCATGATTTAAGCATTTGAGTTCTGAACAAATGTAGAAAAGACACCATATGATAAAGAATGAAGTGAAGCTTTCTGCCTTTTTAACTATCTGGTTTTTAAAATCCAGTAATGAACTTGTACTTAACTGATCCCAAAGTTTATATGCCCAATAAAATACAGGATAATGTTTTCCAAATGAATTCTTTCTGTTGAAAGTTTGTTCAGCTTTTATTTAAAGGGCATAGACATAAATGTTGCTAGTTTTGTTCTGTCCAATTTTAAGAGTTGCCTTTTTTGGTGTTATCTTCTGTGTTATGTATGTGTGTGTGTATGTGTTCTTTCCTAAACAGTACCATCTTTTGCAGTGACTAAATTTGCCATATATGGTTTCCTAAGGATCAAATTGCCATGTGGCAAGTGAAATCTAGTGAGTTTGTACAGAAATATTCCCTTAAATGTGCTTACAAAATAAGTACACATTTTGATAATTAAGGATTCCTAATTATACTAACAAACTCTATCCTTCTGTGTGTTATATGTGAACAATGTATACACAGTTATCATCAACACAGTCTCATGTCCTAAACATAATACCCTGATAAAATAGGTTCTTACCCTCAGCCCTGGATAAGTACAAAGCCAACTTTAGGACCCTGACCCTGCATTGACAGGAAAAAAAAAAAAAAAAAAGAAAAAGACATGCATTTTAAATCAAAACTGAGTTGAATCAGACACATTATCTCAGGCTTTAAATTAAAGGACAGATGTGTTAATGGATGTGATTCAAACATATGGTTCATACACTGACTTTTCCGATACTGTCGAGGGTTAGGAATTTGAAAGATTTGTGAAGTCATAAACTTTACACTGACACATTTCACTATATTTTTATTGTATGCAGATATAAACACAAAAAGAAAGAAGTAAGAAAAAATTACCATTAGACAATAATGGAGAAAATGACATTTTAGTTACAACCCTCTCCTCTGACAACCCCTTCTTCCTCCCCACCGACACTGACCAGAATACTGACTAATCCAGGATGTCAGCTGCTGGTTGGGCTCCAGGTAGACTGTTGGGGTGTCCCCTGGGGCTTGTTGTGCAGGTGGGTCCACGGTAACCGGGCAGAGCCCTGGGTGGGTCAGTGCCCTGGAGGGGCTGCCGTCCTCTGTGGAGCTTGGCTTTGGGCTGATCCTTAGGAAGCTGAGTGCGGTCCTGGTGTTGCTGCTGCCCAGTGGCCTGTGTTCTCAGCTCATGTTCCAGAGCCTCCACTGGGAGACAGTGTCGAGTCTGCCTGTCCTCAGCTTATTGGTGGGTGTCTTGCTTCTTTCAGACTTATTCAGTCTGTTGAAGTCAACTTAATGGAAGACATGAGAAGCACCTGGCAAAAGCACTGACTGCACAGACTGCGGAGAAATGCCACCTCATCTGTGTGGCTAAAAGGGAGTTTGCCAAGATGGAGACAACTTTAAAAAATGCCAGGCTAGAGAAGGAGCCAGTAAGTATACCCAGCCTTGCTGACACTTACAGAAAGTTCAATTTTCCGGTCCAAGAACTGAAGAAAGAGAGATCCCTGCAGTCTGTACGAGAAGAGATGGCGGAGGTGCTAAAAGTGCTCAAGTTTCTGGAAGAGGTCATGAGAATCAGCACATCACAAGGGGCTTTTACAAACCAGCCAAGCACCAAGTCCTGATGGTCCCTTTCCCAGGAGTGGGCCCTTGTGATGAAGCCGTGCTCTTCCCTCCCCACCACTCAGGCCTCCCAAGCTGCCAGGCTGCACTCACTCACTGAGTCAGCTCTCCACCTGAGCTGCACTGAGGACAGTGGAGGGAGGGCAATGCCCTCCTTTGGACCGGAGTTCCTCCAACCTTACACCTCAGCACAGAAGTGAACTCCTTCACGGTCAACATCTCTCATCTAAAATATACTGGAATTTCCAGAACATACCACGAAGCATGGGACATTTTTTATATTCAGCAAATGTTTGGATTATTTCTTATTAGTTGTGAAAGAAATGTTGTAATCAAGACTGATCTACTTAGTTTGAATCTATATTAAGCCTCATTTCTCAAGGAAGTTTGGGTAATTATTATATATCAGCAATATAAGTGAAATATATATATAGTTATTCTGTGTACAAATATTGCATTATAATTTGAAAATGTATGCAGTTTTTCAATATAAACTTTTAGATGGCCATAGCATTTATTTCTAGAGTTTAATTCTGAAGTCATAAGTTTAAATCAAAGGCCTTTTTTTACCTGAGTATGTATAGTTTTTTAAAAAACAGATGAACGTTTTAAAGATGAAGTTAAATTGTACTCTTAGAAGAAGATTTTATCATTTAATTTTTACATTCTGCTATAACAATATCCATAATAAAAAAAAATTAACTTGATAAATTTAAAAAAAGAACAGATGGAGAATAGCTAAATGCATGAAGAAATAAACTATTTTCACAGACTGGAAATTACAGTGATATTACTATATGGATCCTTCCCAATTTGTTCGATTTATTTTGCAATGTAATTCCAATTACTATCCCACCTGGTTTTGTGTAGGAATTAGTAAGATGAATGTAAAATTTATTTGAAAATGCAAAGGATCTAGAGTAGCAAAATCAGTTTAAAAAAAAAAAGAACAATGTGGAGGATTTATTATAAATAATCAAGATTTATCAAGGTTTGTTATAAATCAATCAGTAATCAAGTAAATGTCATTGGCATTAAAATAGGTATGTAGATAAAATGATAGAATCAATGGTCCAGAAACAGACTTTTCATTTTCACCAAAGGTGACGAGGGGAAAGGATAAAATTTGGAAGGAAGGTTGTTTTATATCTTGTTTACTATTTAAAACTAAACCTTTCTAGTTAATAAGAGGGTCGGATAATAGAGAAATGTCTTAGGAGAATTTAGTACAGGATGTCAGAACCCTCAAGCCATTTACCAGAAAAAAGGGAGGTGAGAGGGTTTTCTTGATTTACTTGGGGTTGGTTTTAAGAACATAGTTGCACCTATCGGTTCATACTCTGTGTATTTCCTAATAAAGCAAAGGTTAGATTACTGATGTGTGCATCTACGGAACACCATGACCTGTTCCTATGTCAAGGCATTCTAGACGCTTTTAAGGTTTTTTTTTTTTTTAATGGATTTATGTTTATACCACTACATCTACTCCACCTTGGCCGTCACAGCTTCAGGGCCAAATTTCTTTGGCAGCAATTCTTAGTTTCTAGTTCAGAGATGATTGCTTTTTACGGTTAGTGTGTGATAAGGATATGTCAATTTGTCGTCTAAAATGATCTGACGTTATTTGCCGTCTCCTGTCACTGCGGCTATTTACAGACTACATATAAGCTGTTACTCTTTCCACTGATGCGCTAGGGAGACCTTTTGTTCATCGTTTTGTTCTTTTAACTCAGCATTTTATAATGAGTCTGTCTTTCCCATCCTCTTGTGCGTAAGATTCGTAATGCACAAAGGGCATCCCTTTTCTCATCTCAGAATGTTCTCTACATGTGTTTGAGTTGTTCTGCACCATAAGTTGTAGCACAGTGGCTACATGCTGTTTTGGTCTAACTCTGCTTCCAGGAAGCCATACAAAACAAATCATGATAATATAAATCATAAACACAAAATCAGGAATAATATATTCCAGACATTGTGTGTACTAACATGGGTAGAGGAGCACAGTTTTGTATTTCCTTTGTAAGAAGGTTGGGGGAGTTAAATAGGAGTTTTCTACCTGACAATTTGTTTATACATTATCTAATTCAACATAACCAGTCTCTGGGGTAGGTATTAATAATTCCCATTGTCTTGGTGAAAGGACCATACTTGCCAACTGTCAGCCAGTGTGAAAATCGTGAGAAGGGGGTTAAAACCACATTCCCTGGTCTTTGTTATTGAAGAAGCTGTGATGTAAAATATCTTTATGGGGAAAGTATCACAATCTTATATGAAGAATATTATTTACTGAATAGGTGGAGACTCCTAAGCAGCAGAAATGCTTTTTTACTGCAGCTAAAATTCATACAGCATTTAGGAACTGAATGAAATAATGTATCTCCAGCATCCTGGAGAGAGAAAAGACCCTGAATAGCTAGATCATCCTTCAGGTCACTGAAAAGAAGAGCACCCAATCCCTTATAAATCAGCATTGGTTCATCAGTTTATTTTTTAAGAGCATCATGATCTTTCTTATATCCGAGCTTTACGTATGAAGGTCCATTGGCCCCTTCATCTGTTCCACTCCTACTCTTTCTTCAAATTCATCTTGGAGAACGTTTCCATGCACATCTGTATTCCCTAATCCTCTCAATAGACTGTAAAGTTGGTATTATAATCTCAATTTTCCAGATGGGAAAAATAAATTTTTTATTGTTACTATAGATAGAAAAACAATTTTTATGATAGTGTGAAGAATCAAAGTTCTTATTAATGAACTATGAAAAGTAATCTCTAGGTTTCCAATCTGGATACTTGTTAAAAGTTTAGATATTTTGTTGAGCTTCTTTCTCTAAACCTAACATATTAGAGAAAAATACTAAACTATGGCATGAGAAATGGCACTTCTTACTTTAAAAAACCAAAGAGTCTTCTTGTAGAAAAAATATTCATCTGCCAATTTTAGATTTTTTTTGCATGTAAAAGCTTTTAATAGTCATTTATAGTACACTGTGTTTTTCTCACCACTAAACACAAATTTGTTCTTCATTAAATCTTTACTGGATCTAGAGGAAATTAAACTTCTAGGAATATTTGATGACAAACCTAATGCACACCATCCCAAACATGAAGTTCAAGTACTTAACAACAGTTGATGTGGTTGGCAAAGCAATTAATTCTGTCTCTACTCATTTGGCCACCCCCAAAAAGTGTTATAACACACGGAGAAGCACATTAATAGTTAAGAATGTGGGCACCATGCTCTTGAATTCAAATCTAACCACTGGGGATTCCTTAAGCTGCAGTCACCTGTCATGGAAGTCTTCTGCCTCCTTGAAGTGGGTAAACCTTTAAATCAAAGAATCAAAGGGTGGAAGTGAGAGTGGCTTCTCTCACAAGTACACCTGTACTCTGTTCTGAAGTTTTGCTTCCATGCCCACAGGTTGGCTCCT
The DNA here is from genome assembly GCF_048564905.1 of Vicugna pacos. Lineage (NCBI taxonomy): Eukaryota > Metazoa > Chordata > Mammalia > Artiodactyla > Camelidae > Vicugna > Vicugna pacos. The sequence continues at coordinate 32,932,659 of NC_132988.1, forward strand.
GTGTCCTTTTTGATGTCTTATCTGTAACATGTTTTTTTTTCATTCTAAAATAAAAATTTATCTAGATAAAAAATAAAATCTGGTTATTTTATATTTTCACACCTGGAGGAAATCTTCAAGGCTATAAAAGTATGTATTACTCTCCATTCTTAAGATGTGTTCTGACGATAATTTTTAAAACTGCCTATTTTATGAAATGCAGTAAAGGGAAACTATAAGTGAAATCAATGATTGATTAAGGGAATCATACTGTCTTATCATTCAAGCAGTAGAAGTCATATTTCTTAGAGTTTAATCCCTTTCTTCCACACTTGGTCTCTCTCTCCCCTCCCTGCCTCTTTCACTTTCTCCTGTACACAGTTGAGAGTTTGGGGAAGAAGTAAGAGGGTGCTAAGAATTTCTTGTCCTACTCTTTTTCATTTTGAAGCCATTTACAAGCCTTGTATAATTTAATTTCAAATAAACCAATTTTAATAGTGTCCGCTTAAATAAAGAGGTTTAATATCAGGAATATTTTACTTCAAATACAAGTTCTACTACATATTACCACTGAACTATCACCACATTGCATAAACTTGCTAACCCCAATCTCATCTTCTGGGATTTGGACACACCAGTCTGTATTTTATAAGATTCTTTTAATGGAATACATGAAAAAAAAATACATGTAGCAATATAGTTCCCAGTTTATAGTAAATATTCAAATAATGATTTAATTTTATTGGAATTGATATTTTGACCCCATTTTCAAGGAAAGTTCAGTATTGTTTTAAAAGCTGCCTTAATAGCTTGTAAGACTAGTGTCAAAGTTTGGCAAATATCTGTGTGTATACAAAATTTGACTTTTTTCCCTGAAGTCTGAGTCAAGATGGTCACCTATCCAATTGTCTGAGTAAGCCAGTCTTTGTAACCAGGAAAACAAATCTGATTTCCAGCCCAAGGAGAAATTTTTGGACCTACTGTACAAAGAGAAAGCATGGGTGAGTATTATTTCCCTCTGCTTTGAATTCATTGGGTGTAATTAATTCTAACTGCTGTTAACCACCCAGGTCTGCTCCTAGCAGTTGTAATTCAGCGACAGATTCCAGCTCAGGATGCTTTCTTACACTCTTACCCAAAGATCGACAGACAGCTGATAACCCAGTCCTTTCCTGCATGCTAGTGACTGGAGTAGAAATTGTATCTAATATGTAGACCAACTAGTAGCTGAGTTGAAAAGAACTGGCTTCAGAATGTGTCTAGTATTACATGTTGAGTCTAGGATTTGGTTTTACCTTATACTTATATGCTAATGTGTTGGTCTGTTACTGTTCCATGGGTGCTGCCAGAAGATACACAACTCCCAGCGCAGACACAAAATGTTACTGGTTAAGGCACAACAGGCAGTATGAGCATCAACATATGTGTCTCAGTTCTCCTCGTCCCCAAATCCAGCAGTGGCAGAAGGGTGTGCAGGTACGGCAAGAAGGCTCCAGATAATACCAGCAAGTAGGTGTGACAGCTAATTCAGAATATATGTTAGAAGCAAAAAAAAAAAAAAAAAAGAAAAAGAAAAAAAAAAAAGGCAGCCAGTGTCTTCATTTTTACTGTATAAATTCTTTTAGTAAATTTTGGATTTCCACTGGGGCCAAGTTTTGTGGACCTCTGTTTCAATTTGTTTTTATTGTTTTTCCATCTGTGTCTAGGTTTCTTCTTTCCTTCCTTTCTTCCTTTTTCTTCATTCCTTTTGGTTTTTGTTGTTGTTGTTGTTGGCACTGGATACATTTTGGAGAAATCCTCTCTCCCTTGCTCATATTTAGAAGTTCCTTTCTCCACAGAGCCTTGGCTCAAAATTGTTAGGAGTAGATACCCTCAGGAGGCAATGTTTGAATCAACCCTGTGACATGCCACAGGGGTCCTAGGACAATCCCTATAACCTTAAGTACCAGGCTCTTTTCTGGTGACAGATGCACAGACAGCAGCTACAGAAAAGGCATTTTGTGAGGTCTCAGTCAGTCATCTGCTTTTAGGAGGAAGTCTTCAGAGTGTCACATGGTTGCTATTCGTCTTCCACACCAGCAACCACGGGTGGGGCCATGTTACACAGGAGATCAGACTTTCGCTTGAGCTCCCTACAACTAGGACCAGTGCCTGGCTGAGACGTGCAACCAGTGGTTACAGAGGAAGAGTCATTCCCCTGAGCACAGGCATTCCCAGGCACAGTTTATGCTGGAGTCGAGATACCCAGTCCAATCTGATACACACAGATAGGTCTGTGCCGAGACACCACAACCCAGAGCTATTTAAAGGGGGATTCCAAGCTCAAATTCCTGTTCCCAAATTCCAATTACCCAGACTTCTGACTTGGATCAGTTACAGCTATACCAGAGGCTCAGTAGAATTCAGTAAGTGCAGCATAAAACAGCCCAAATTAAAGTGCAAGCTTGTCAGCCAGCAGCAGCACGGCTCAAAGAGCACGCTCACCAGCTGTGAGCAAGGCCAGGAAAGAGAAGGGAGACACTGAGAGGTGGCGGTCTTGTCTGGACACCCACCTGCTCTCTTCTCCAGCTGTTCTGAAGAGGCTACAGAGACAGAGATAGATCTCCCTGCCCACCAGTTTTCTTTGGATGTTTGCCCTGATGACGCCAAGAAGATATGAGAAGTTTTATTACTCATATGACAAGAGTTTCGAGGGAGAGCAAGGTGGCTCTCAAGCAGGTCCTAAAGTGGCTTGAGAGAGCAGGGAAGGAGACTGGCTTGGGAGTTTTGGGATGGTTGGGTGGTGAGGCCAGGATGGGGGTTCCTGTGGGTGGTGTGAACTTCCTGCCAGAATCAAAGGAGGGGTCACGCAGGCTTTCTCTTCAGAGTGACCAGATGTAGGGCAGAGATGGAGGAATGAAGGATGACCCTCAAAAGCTGTCACCAGAGATCCAAAAATGGAGTCTTTACTACAGTTAGCTTCGGATTCAGAAACATTTGACCTTCTACATTGTGTCCAGTTTCTGACGGTGGAAATAGTCATGCCTTAGGGGACGAGGCATCTAGGTACCAGTGGTACCAGTGAGGAATGCAGGCTCGATTGAGAACTGATTCCATTCAGTCTCATCAAAGAACAGGCCAGCACTGTAAGCATCCACACATACAGCCCAGACTGTCAGATGAGCAACCAAAGTTGCCTCCTACATTTTGCAGCCCATAAAGAAGATCATCTTTAATCTGCCATTTTGTAGTCTTCCAAGTAGTAGAACAGATGGCTAGGCCATTGGCAGCAGCTTCAGAGTTAGTAAAAATATGCCTGTTATATGTATGCACGTTATGTGTAACAGCATATAAAAATATAACATGATCCACTGGAGTACTGTCTAAAGCAAGGGTCACAGCTTTCAGTTCAACCCATTGTGCTGACCAGTCTTACCGCAGTTGGTCTTCAGGGCTGTCACGCGGCGAGGTTGCGGCTCCTATCCGATGCACACTATTAGCTTTCACTGATGAATGAATTATCAGTGGACAACGCTCAGGCATCTAGCAGAAATTCTGTGCATGAGGTCCTTATTGAGCCAGTGGCATTTCTTCAGACAATCGAGTAGGGGATAAAGTTTCCTTAAAGGAGTAGCCACATGTACTCAGCAAAGGGTCAGGCCAGTTTCACTCTTGAATATACTGTGCCTGTTTAACCAGTAAAGCCCACTGAGTACTTTCCATTTTGTTAGTCACTGAGCTCAAGTTGATGCACCCCCAAATAAGGATGTCAGTCTAGAGGTACAAGCCTCCAAGAGTCATGGGTACAGCTTCAACAAAAGTTTAGCAGCAGGTTAAAATGTGCCTTTTTAGGAAAAAAGGGGTAGAATTGGAACCGGCATCTGGCAGGCACTGCTCTTCTGGGAAGCAGCTTCTCTGAGTACTCTTGCAACCACTAAGTCTTTAACTAAAACTGTGATTTTCATTCCTCTTTCTTGTAGTTCATTTTGTTTCTACTTGACCAGCTAGGAGGGGCGAAGGAGGAGGGTTAAACAGGAGGGGAGATGTGATTGATTTGTCCCACTATCATTGTTCCCCCGTGGCAGTCTTTGAAAAGGAGAATTCTCTGTAACCCTGATGGGACAGGACGTAGCTGTGTGTAACACTTGAATTCAACGGTCCACGCAGATGTCAGAGCCCCTGCAGCAGTGAATTGAGTCAGCTGGAAGCACGCGTCCACAAGGGCATTTTTAACATCTCTGCCCCACAGTGACTTTCTCCCTCACTCTGTTGGTTGAATTCAGTTTCCTCCTCTGCCTAACAGAGTGGGTAGGAAGTGATTTTGATGCATGGATCAAATAAGACGCTGAGGTCCGCCCCTCTCCGAAGCTCCCCAACGTACTCAGACATGTACAATTTGCTTTTGCTCCCTTTAGAGGAGAGGTCTAAGATCCTGGCCCCAACTCTGATAATGATCTTTCTCCTAAAAACAGCTGAGGTCAAAGCAGAAGGAGAGAGGAGGGATCAGGGGCTACTGTGTGAAGGAGTAGCTCCATGCTCATAGGCAGGACACTTTTCATTTACTTTTGGTTCTAAGAGGCATGACAGCAGATCACAACCCAACCACAGAGACCCCTGTATCTCGGTTCACCTGAGCTTCTTGTCGCTGATACAATTTCTCAGCTTTGAGGACCCAGACTTACCATCCTCAGCTGCCTCGTCTACCTGCTGGGGCCGTAGGGCTCGCTGCCCCATTACAGTATTTCTTCCTGCTCCTACTCAGAGGAGAGCGAACAACCACTGGATTCCATTTGGGTAGCTTGTTGCTTCAATTCTACTTGTCGCTGCTCAGTCTCATTAGCAGTTGGAAGACTACTGTCTTCTCCTTTTCCCACCACTTGGGTGAAAGCATTCTCTGTCAGATCTTGGGGTGTCTCCTCCTAACTCTGAACTTTGTTTGTGTGGCCTTGTACCTCCTCTTCCAGAAAGTCATCTTAGTCAGGATCCCATCCTCGTTGTGCAAACTTTTGCTCTGAGATTTAATTTTAATTTATCCTTACAAGCTAAAAATTTAGTCTGTCATTGTTTTTTGGATGCCAGGCCGGAGACAAAGGAATTTGTTACTCATAGCACAGCAAGTGGCATGAGCATCAGCATATTTGCTTCCGTTCCTCTTGTTCCCAAGTCTGCCGAGGGTGACGAGGGGACAGATGACACATTTAACAATGGCGGTTGTATTATAGAAGAACACTGAGATTGGGGAATACAGTTCTTTTCTAGCAGGCAGTAAGGATTGTCCCAGTGGGTTATATAACTCATCCCTCAAGGTTGCTCTCTGAAAAGACAATCCTGAAAAATGACTCAGGGCTCTGTGCTTTGGGGACATTAAGCAACAATAAAAGACCAAGCTACCCATGGAAGACTGTCTTACAACACTACAGAAAAAATAAAAGTGATCAAAGTAAAACCTGGTTCTCATCATCATGATGACCTTGGACTATATTTTCATTAGCCTCCAATTTTTCTTTCTCCATTGCTTGATGCACATATTAACATTATTGAAGTAAGTTTTCTTTTCCTTAGAGAATAAATATCTTCTTGTTTATGGAGCAATATTTGGGACTGCTCTGTTTGATCTCAGTGAACTTGTGCAGAGGAAAAGTAAACCTGCTTGATACAGAGAGGAAAAGGATACATTAAATATTAAAATTTGAATCCAATCCCTTAGGAACAGTGGCTAAACTAGGAAGGCAGGCACATGCTTTTGAATAGACATATTTCTCAAGGCTTTTACAATAGAGCCACGTCTTTTTAAAGTGATGAAGGTGGCATTAATCCAGTTATGTCCGGCACTGTCTCTCTCCAGTCCATTCATGCTGCTTCACAGAGGAAGGAAACCAAGTGACAGGTCCCAGACCTGTGAGCAAGAAATGGAATAAGCCTCAATCTCTCTCTCCATAAAAAGCCCATCTGTACGAGGACTATGCAGGTAAGTTTAAGTTCCATTGAAACCAAGTTGGAAACAAAAATAAAATAGAAAGTCATTTAAAAGTTTAGCAGATTAAAATATTGGTGGGTTCTCTATCCTACACTGTAGCTATGCCAGTACCTCAAATGGAACGCTGACAAGATCAGAAAAAGTTTTCTCAAACAAAGTTGACTACGTGCCTGAGATAATTCAGAGGTTTTACTGGGGTAGTAAGCTGTTGTTTCGTTCCAAAAGATACACCAAGGATACTATGAAATAAAGCAGTGTCTCGTTTTAATATATAATCATGTACCATAATATAAAAGTTATGTAATTGTGATGTGTAAACTATGATATATAATAAATAATTATGTTATAATCATATTAAATATATGATAAATGCATACTATAACATATAAACAATTTATATATAAATATGTGAGCTAGTTGCCATATAAGCTTTTTATAATTTATAGTATGAACTATTTGATATATGTTATATGATACATAATATGTAATATAATAAAACATATATAAAAATGTATATATTTTAATATATTATGGCAGTTAATAATATGTAAATTGTTAAAATATATAAACCATCTAATGCCATTTTAATATAGAAACTATTTAATCTGCAAGTGATTGAAATACTCATTTTTTCTGAATTCTAGTAACATGGTTAAATCTACACTGCATTTTGTTTTTCTGCTCAAAACAAAAGAGAATTCCAAATGTTTCAGTTGTCTTAATTGCATCGTTCAGAACGTAAAAATCACTGAGGTATTTTGAATTAAAAAGAAGCATGTTATTAAAAATTAAAATGAATAGAAAATAGTTTGAGAACTACAAAACATCAAATTGTATGTGTTTCTTCACAAAAGGAGCCCTCAGATTTTCACCTACAATCTATTTTCTTTTGCTCTAGCAGTTTAAAAATATAGATACCTGATTTCTAAGGGGAAAAATATCAATGCTGAAAACTGAAGTGGGGAAATAGTTTACTACTGACAAACAAGCAATAGAAGGAAGTGATGTATGACAAATGAACAATGATAAGGAAATAGAAGAAAACAGGTAATCAGGTAGATGAATCCAAAGAACTAGAAAACCGTCTCTGCCATTTTCACGTGGTAGTATCATTCTTTACAACCAAGGGACTAGCGTGAAGAAATGACAGAGAAAGAGCTTATCTTTGTCAGATTAACCAAAGTCACGTCACAGATCAGGGGATGACAACCTTCCTGCCACATCCTCACATTTGGGTGACTCATGTAAGCACAGTGTCCCATAGTCCAGCACCCTTGCAGTGAAGACATCTGCTAAATTACGTACATTATGCCAATATTCCATTTAAGAAGTTAGGTAGTTTGCTGCACTTTTTAAAAGTGATTCTATTCAAAATGCTTACAATTAAAAAGCAAATTAAATATCTAAAGTGAAAGATCATTAGCTATTTAGAAATAAAAAGATAAACAGGATATTTACAAATAATGCTTTACTTTATCTTAACACCCTTACCAGTTTTCAAGTGGAAACTTTACAAAGAACATTGCATATGCCTGATTTCAGGCAGCATTTAAGGAAATTTGGAATTAGTTCCAGTCCTTGTAACAGAGGGTTTGACTAACAGCTTAGCTCTTCAACCTTCAGCAAATTCTAAATTACTCTGTGCTTAACCCTACTTGCCTGTGTGGTGCCTCATTAACTAATTGGACCTCTTTTATTTTTTTCTTTTATGGGAAGAAAAAAGGGTCAAGTATTACAAAATATACCTATTTCCTCTGTCTGTATTCTGACACTGTTTAAGCTACAGAGACATCTATTCTTAGCTGAATAAGAAATCAATCTTTCGCCTGTTCTCAGCTGTATTCCCACTTTCATGGTCTGACACATAGAAGGTATGACAGTAACTGTGTCCGGTTGTCTATCTGCCTGGTCTCGCTTTCCCCCATTCTCTGTAGCCGTCCTCAACGAAAATCACCATCGCTGCTTTGTGAGTCTGTCTCAGGCCACTGTCTCTCTCTTACCTTAGTTAAGCAGGTTTTGCTGGTTGTCCTCGGGAATGTGGTGTGGCTAGTGTTCTCTTGAAGCTTAATTACTCATCTCACGCCAGAGAATTCAGACGCGTTTTATCAAAACTATCTCACTATCGTCATCACAAAGTTACTATTTTATAAATACTAAGTTGATAAATATCAGCATTTATGATTTTCATTTCAGTTTTTATTTTCCCAGTCATAAGTACCCTCAAAATAATGTTTACATTTTATCAATTCTTCAGTTTATCTAAGTATCGTTGAAAATAATTTTCTAAGTAAAAGACTGAGTTTGGCATTCTTAACATACAAAAGCAATTGTGTAATAAAGAAAAATATGTTTAACATAAAATAATAGATGCAGTGTGATAAGGGTCCAGAACATGTAAACTGAACATTAGTGTAGGCGGAGTCAGGTTCAAGTTCACATGGCCTGTGCAGCCACACAGGGCTCAGCGCTTGGTTTACTGCTCTGCTCTCTCTGTGTTGAAATTCTCATTGATTTTGAATATTTTCATTTTGCACTTAGCCCTGCAGATTATGTAGCAATTTCTGAATACAGGAGAAGACAGTTTACTGGTTTACTATAGATCAGTAAAAAAAAATCTAAATCATATACACACATATAACTTGTGCCTTGAATGTGTATCAAATTTTTACCACAATTCCTATTTTAGAGATCTGAATGTTCACTTGAACTTGGAAGACAGAGTTGTTCTGTCACTTTTTCACTTACAGTACAATTTGTAATTGTGGAAATAAGCTAACACTTCAGGTTTTGCCTGATCAACATAAAAATGATTTTGTCAGAAACAGTCATTTTGTGAAAAACCAGAACTTAGAAAACAAAGTGGAGAATATGCTACTGTATGTAAGGGAAAGGGTAGATTTTGGTTTAGATTCACCAAGACCTTACCTTTTAGTTTAAAGGATTTATTCTTTACTTTTTTTTTTTATTGAAGTACAGTCAATTTACAATGTGTCAATTTCTGGTGTGGAGCTTAATGCTTCAGTCATACATATACATACATACATATATTCCTTTTCATATTCTTTTTCGTTATAGGTTACTACAAGATATTGAATATAGTTCCTTGTGCCATGCAGAAAAAACTTGTCGTTTATCTATTTTATATACAGTAGTTAGTATCTGCAAATCTCGAACTCCCAATTCATCCCTTCCCACCCCCTTTACCCACTGGTGACCACAAGTTTGATCTCTATGTGTGTGAGTCTGTTTCTGCTTTGTAAATAAGTTCATTTGTGTCTGTTTTTAGTTTAAAGGATGTTTTACTTTAGTTTGTGGGGCTCAGTGAATGTCATTCTCACTTGGATTAATTCACATATGTGCCCTACCAATGGTCCCTGGGACAAAAGTGAACAAACGGATAGGATACAGAATATGTGAAGAATTCTACAAACCAATGAAAAATGGCAAATAATTTGACAGAAAAACAGACAAATGATATGGACAGACAATTTGGAGAACAGCTAATAAACGTGAAACTACTCAATTCCACTGGTGGCTGGAGTCATGCAGTGAAATTGCATTTTATTCCCAAACAAACTTACAGTGTCTGAGAATACAACTTCTCAGGCAAATTAGCACACTGTTTGGTGGGAGTGAAAACTGGTACAACCACTTCAGAGAGCAATTAAGAAAATTGACAAATAAACTATATTAAATGCCTATGATGGGATATTATATAGCAGTTAAAATAAAAAAAAATTAAAGTAACATCAATCAATAAGAATACATTTTTTAAAAGTAGTGTTAAATATAAAAAACAAATTGCAAAATATACAGTGTAATAAAATTATGAAATTTTAAGGAAAAATGCAATGTTATTTCCAGTTTGTGAATACCTGACGCATATCATGCAAATATGAACAGGAATCATACCAGCATGGGGGCAAAGACACATCTTGGAAGAGAGGGAGGATCAATGAAGGGCACAAAGAGGGATTCAACTTTTATCTGCAGAATCTTATTTCAAAACCCATTGCAAAAACATATGGCAAAATGTTGACTGCCTAAGTTAGGAGAGCAAGATTAAATAGGCATTCATTATCTTATTATTTTCAGTATGTTTGACATCTTTTGTTTAAAACAAATTGAAAAAAAAAGGATCAAGAAGGCAGAGTTTGGTAAATGAACACATTTTGCACACACCATATCCAATAGCCCCTCCTCACAATGAACAATTTGAATGGAAGGAAATGAGGCAGCTGTTGCAAGCAGAATCTGTTTGTTGTACAGTGTGAATTACCTGAGGCTTTTACTTGAGTTTTGCCTCATTAGCAGTCATCTCTATCACTGATTATAAAGACTAAGTGTCCACACAAAATTATGTGCAATTAAAACAGAAGCATAGATGCCAGAGATAGGGCCATTCCTTGGAAACCGAACCTTTGTGTGTGTGTTGGGTGCTCGGAAAAGGGAGGAGGCAGCTGCATTCTGGGAAGCACAGGGCTCACAGGCATCTCATCAGCTTGCCGTACACTTTCTCTCACTGCTCATTTCCTCTAAAATTCAGTTGCCCAGGTTTGCCTTGAAAGGGGGAAAATCATCTGTAATTCTTTATGACAATTCCACTCCAGCTACGCCATGAGCTGTTTCAGTGGATCGGGGGTACGTCGAGGGCAAGTAGAAGAGGCGGCTAGCAGTTCCTTGGAGGCGCTCACACCCTCTCTGAAGCTGCCGTGCACGTGGCTTTCCAGGTGAAGGTTTGCCGTGTCACAGATGCTGGGGATGACTCTGTTCGGTGACAGGCACCTCATGCGCTGGGGACCGCAGTGACTGTGTGCACATTTGATGACAGGTGATTATACGCGTGTTCACATAAAGTGAGTCAGGAAGAAATCTTTGAGATCAATTTCCACCGTCAGCAGCTTTAGAGATGAGATCTATCCCATTACATCTGCTTCTGTTCTAATTTAGGACAGTCTCAGAGGAAATTTTATCTGATGGGAGGGGACTGTTTTTAAATACAGATATGCAATTTCGGAATATTTAAAATGATAAGGCCCCAAGTTGCTACAGTTTCATCTACATACACGTGTAAATAGACATTGATAATTTTGCATTTAGAAGTTTATTTTCTTCCATGTTTAAATGTTTCCTTCCCTTAGTTAATGGGTGTCATATGTAAAATAACTGCCCATGGTAGAGGCTGTGAGGCTGCGAGGCTGTATTTTGCTATAACAGGTAATGGCCTGCTGTTTAAAACATGTGGAGACAATGTTAATGGTAAAAAGACTGCTGTCTGAGGGTGGAGTGGGGATCTTCTGGTATTCAACCATCATTCCATCGAACAATTATTTTCAACAGTAAGTGCTTCTTGAGTCCATTAGGGATTATTGCTTATGGTAGATGACTGTGATCTAAAATGACAGATTGCTTTCTTTTCAAACAAATAGATACCCAGTGATAATGAAGTATGCGAGAGATGTAATTATGGTCCTATCCTTAATTTAGGTTTACAATTTTAATTGTCCAAGGTAATTTGATCTACTCTGGCCAAAACTAACCAATGCTTCTATAAAAGGAAAATATGACTTTACAAACATAGTGCAAATACTGGCTTAGGTGCACTTTCCTTTGGGAAAGAAATGTAACTGATGTGAACATCCTTCAGTCAGAGAGCCTCATACCACACCCCCAAATTCTTTTCTGGGATTCTGGAGGATTGGGAGTCCATTGGATAGTGGATAGTTATTAAGGGGACTCAGCTCCCATGTCCTTAGATTTCCATAGCAGATTTCTGAGTGCGCAGTTTCTAGCCCACCTCCACCCTTCGCTCACATCCTCCTTCCCAATAGAGAAGAAGGTGGATATTTAAAGGGATCTGGGGGACTAGGGACGCCTCCGTCTCTCCTGGGGTCTCCCTTCCAAAGGACCTGTCATAAGAAATTCCCGTTTCTTGTTTCTCTATGCTCTAAGCTCACTAGGGATGGCTTTGCCCCAGCAGGAGGCTGGCCTACAGCCCCAGGCTGGTAAATTTAAAGGGGCAGTGTCTTAGGAAAACTGATTGTGGCCACAGGTCAAGTGGATTTCTCTTTAATTCAGCTTCTTTTAGCCACAAAGCAGGTAGATTGCTCTTCAATAATCTGACTCCAGTACCAATTTTCCACTGAGTCAGAAGTCAGAGAGGAAGACATGAGTTATATTTATTCCTATCATTAGTGCATAGACCAGGAAATGTTGAGAAATCTGAGCGCATCATTGGGACACTGTAAGGACATGCTGAGGGCTGAATTTTCAGGTGGGACCAAAATAGAATGTTTTGGGGCTTTAGTGAGAGTGGGTCTTTGACATCTTTGACCTTCTTGTCTTATAGCTACTTACACTGTGACTGGTAATACAGTCAGGGGCTGATCAATAACAGGACTGCCTGAGGTGGCAGACCTTAGCATCTTCCCCCAACAGCAGACTTGGACAGGACAGATGCAGCCAGGGCAGAGATTAAACTATCTAGAAAAGCCTTATTTGACTGTGTCTTTAGCCTCATCTCCTACCATTCCTCCACATATTCATTGGCTGATTCATACATCCTTTTTGGTACCTTGGTCAAGCTCAATTTATTCCTGTCTCAGGATCTTTGCACATGCTGTTCCTGTTACCTGAAATATATCCTTAGTGATATTTGTATACCTGGTTTTCTTGCTTCATATAAGTTCCTCTTCAAATTCCTCCTTCCCAGAGGGGCTTCTTTTTCATAGATTATCTTGTACTAAAATAGCACAGGGCTTCCCATCTCCTTTTCTCCTTCTCTTGCTTTATTCCTCCTTATAAGTGTGTCAATTTCAGGTATTGTTATTAATATGCATTTTAATTGAATTTAATATATATATATGTTACCTGTTTCTATCACTAGAATATTAAGCCCATAAGGAGAGGACCTATCTCATTAGTCACTGTCGGTCCAGAGCCTGGTATGTGCTTAATAAATAAAATGATCCTTCCAATGGAATTATCTTGTTTGTCTTTCTTTTTCTTTCTTTTCTCTTTCTCTTATGCTGACAATAAACCAAAGCATACTGCTCAAAGCCAGTTTAAATCTGCTTTGAACAAACTGGTTCCTGCAGCCTCCAGCCTCTTGTAGGCTTAGCCAAAAAGGCCTTGGGTTAATGATACTTTCCAAGAAAATGGAACATTTCCTATTTAGTAAGGTTTTTTTATTCCTTCTTATTTGTTCATCCATTTTTTTGTGAGTGAAGCCATAATTAGAATCTCCCAAATCCAAAATGATGGTCGTAGATTATATTATTAATAAATCAGAGTAAACGTGTGAACCTAGGTTGTGGGCAAGTGAAGAGGAAGGTGACCATCAGCCCGAGGACAGGTCACAGGACCAAAGGAATCCAGATCCTCTCTGCCCTTGAGCTTTATGCAGTTCCAAGGAAGATGGGGAAGTATGTGTCAGTTAATCTCATCCCACTCTCTAGTGCCTGTCACTTGGCATAAAGGCCAGTTCTTAATAATATTCAATACTCAAATAATTTTCAGCATTCTACACTGAAGACTGCCTTTTGATCTGTAGAGACCTGGACAGCTGAAGAACTGAAAAACATTCTGCAGGGAAGACAAAAAATGTATCTTACCCACCACTGCCCAAATACTCTGCATGCTAAAGCATCGCATTTTGAATAGAGACTTTCCTGTGATCTATACCTTTTCCTGGCCACCTATATCTCTAGGTTGTTCCACAGCAGTTAACCACAGCAGTCTACATACTAAGGCCAGGTGTCTTACTGAAGATCGTGCCAGTTTTAAAAAAAAAATATGTTCAGCTGCAGAAGCTCAATATAAGCTATAGCAAACTGCCAAAGGGAAAATATAGCCAAGACCACACTAACCGAAGCACTCAAGACTGACTCTTACCTTCTGGGAAGTGGAAGCTCCCACGCTGGCCACAAACAGGCACGCGCCACGTATTCTTCTGGGCCAGGAATACCTAGACTTCTCCATTCTTCAAGGATACTGGCCGTGCATCAATACACTGGCATATTATAGGGATATAAAACCGACATTCCCCTCTTCTCCTTTTGAGCTCTGATCTAACTCTGAAATTAGACATTGGTGTAAATGAAATGGAGATCTGATGTCAACTTTATTTTGACCAGATTAAATTAAATTATAAGGCTGGAATTAGAGCCAAAACCAGGCTTTGAATATTTCTCTAAATTAAACCTACCTCCTCCAAATCTCTGTTCTGGGTAGCAGCCATGGTCTCAGGAGGATAATAGTGTCATTTAAATAAAGTCAAATATAGGAACTATTTAGAAACTTGTTGTCAAGGCATAGAAATGCTGAAAACCTGTGGGCTGGCCAACAGCAGAGCTATTTCTAGCTGTAGGCACAAAGAAGTTTTGAAAGTCAGAAAAAGAGAGTCGTAGAGAGAGAATTAGCATGAAAGGAGATGGGCAATCCTGCAGAAGACAGAGGGGTAAACAACTTGAACTCAATATTCTCCTCTATTCAGTCTTCTACCATGACTCCCCATTAGCCACATCCACCCAGAAGCCAGAGGAGAAAAGATCACTTGATATAGTCCATCCAAGTCACCCTCTCAGGGTGGACACCAGGCTGAATGGAAGAGGAGAATGGAACTAGATGGAGGAGCAGGAGACTTCTGGTCCACCTGGAAAATACATCACCATGGATGAGCAGAGAATGACTACCGAGCGAGTACAGGTTTCTTTAAGAAAGAGAAAGAAAGGATTGAGTCACTCATACCCAGTTTTCTCCCTGATCTTTTCATTCTTCCTTGGCGAAGACAGTCCACAAATTTCCCTGTCCTGTATCTCCTGCATCGTGGGAACTGCACAGTGGAAAGTATGAGAAGTGGGGAACAGGTACCTTCTCTAACAGCTACCAGTAGACCCAAGAGGAATCACACAGTAGAAGTGCTTGAAAATGAGAGCCTGCCTGTTTTTTCCCCTTGAGTGGGACAGCTGTATTCCCGGAGTATGCCTTGATTGTTAAGTTCCATGGGTTAAGAAAACACATATCTGGGTAATATTAGGGCAGACCTGGTCCTCTCGTCAACATGTTTCCATGAGAAAACTTCCTAGAGACCTTTTGTTCTCTTCCTAAACAGAGAGAAATCATTCATCTTAAGAAACCAGGGAAAAGAAATTAAGCAGATAAGGAAGACTCCATCTAGGTTCTGCCTTTGAAAATGTCCTGCACTCGGGACACATCTTTTCTCTGCCCTCAAGAAGGTAAGCTTCTAGAGGAAAGCATGGCCCCAGCAAGGGGGAGGCCCACACTTGTGAGCAGAAGGGAAGGCAGTAGGAAGCATTGTTCAGGCCCCAGGACAAGGTAAGTTCCCCAGTCCAGCTAATCCAGCTATCAAATTTATAAAGCAGTACCAGCATTTTAATTTCCTTCTGTCTGACATCTGTATCTATTTCTCCACTGGTTGAGAACTTGGAGATGAAGAGATCAGTGTTATTCATTATCCATCTCCTACCAGCAAATATTTCCTAGCCAATCCTGGGGCTGACTTTCAGCTTCCAGTGTTTTTTTGTTTTGTTTGTTTTTTTTTGTTTTTTGCACCAGTCTGTAGAATTATCCTTGTTCAACATTATGTCACCCTAGATGTATTGCCTAGTCAACTGCTCTTCTTGACTCATGGTTAAGGGCAGAGATGTAGACACCTACACAAAGTCATTGTGTATGTATGTATGGGAGCGTTTACTGATGACTTATGGAGAAGGAAGGAGTTACAGCTCAAAAGCATCAATTAGAATTAAATACTACACTTAACATGTTAAATATATTAGTTGTATATTCAAGTCACTATTCCTAAACAATCCTTCAGCCATTTTCAGCCATACATATCTATATTTTCATAAATATTATATTGAGTCTATATAGGGCCATCTTTTCTTTAAAGTTCTGTGTTCCCTTTTATTTCTTCCTTAAACCAATTCTTTCGCTTTGTTTTATATAGCAGCTTGGCAGTTGCTTTATTGTGCCCTTCCTTTTTATATTCTGTCTTTGGACCTGTTTTTCAGTATCTAGTTGGACCATCAAATATTTCCTTCAGGAAGTCTGTGCCTTCATAAAGAGAATTCTGGTGCCAGTTTTTAACTGTTAAGTATGCTAAAAAAATTATTTTGCTATTAAGTCTTTGAAATTCTACTAGGTGTCAGGCTATTAGGTGTGGTGCTCACAGCCCCTCTGTGAACAAGCCCCAGTTTACAGATTGCTTAGTAATTTATCCAAGACCCTGAAACTCATAAGTGATACATTTGGAATTTGAAAAATAGTCATTCCTAGGTTTTATAGCTTAATGGGTTAATATGATAGTTTAGTACAAAAATCAAGCAGCATTATTTAGCTATGGCATACACCTGATGCCCCAAAATTAAAAAATGTAGCTCAGAGTCTCATAAATTTAAAAATAATAATATTGCAGACCCAAGTGTCAGATTTGCTACCTAAATGCAAGACCTTTGAGTACTGAAGCTTTATTTTAAGTAGGAAATTATAGTCAATTCAGTTTCTTATTTTTCTAGTGTTAACTCCTAAAATCGTGGTAATCCATCATTGAATGAGCATTTTCATAAAAATTGTATATATTGACCATTTCCAAATGAGTTATAGAGACTCTAAATTTCAAACCTAGGTAGTATCAAATATTATATAACAGTTTGTTTTTTTTTCAGTTTTTTGAGGAAATTATCTTGTAGAGAATCTGTCCTATCTACATCTGCATGAAAGGACTTTAAATGAAAACCTACAAATAATTTTAAAACTTTGAGTTTAATACAATTAATGAAAGTCTTAAAAAGGCCTTAAAGATGACAAGGTACTTATCAAACATTTTTCAAGATGCCAAAAATCTTTAGTGACTCTTGCATACTATTCTTACTTTTCCCCCCACAACAGTGTAATCCAAAACTGAAGGAATTTCTTTGTGTCTAATTATGAAATCAGGCTTGGCACTTTAACATCCTCTCACTGTTTAAGATGGAATGGCATCAGGTGCTCACACACTACATTGCTATGCACTAGGTGCTTTTTTTTTATGGATTTAAGGTTTGACAATATTTGAAAAATAAAAATGACTACCAATAAAAACCTTCATGACCTCACACCAGTCAGAATGCCCATCATTAAAAAGTTCATGAATGATAAATGCTAGAGAGAGTGTGGAGGAAAAAGGAACCCTCCTACACTGCTGGTGAGAATGTAATCTGGTGCAACCATTATGGAAAACAGTATGGAGATTCCTCAAAAAACTAAAAATAGACTTATCCTATGATCCAGCAAACTCACTCCTGGGCATATATCCAGAGGGAAAATTAATTCAAAAGGATACGTGCACCCCAGTGTTCATTGCAACACTATTGACAACAGCCAAGACATAGAAACAACCTAAATGTCCATTGACAGATGACTGGATAAAGAAGCTATGGTATATTTATACAACAGAATACTACTCAGCCATAAAAAAAATAAAATAATGTCATTTGCAGCAACATAATGGACCTGGAGATTGTCATTCTAAGTGAAGTAAGGCAGAAAGATAAAGAAAATCATCATATGATATCACTCATATGTGGAATCTAAAAAAAAAGACAAACTTATTTGCAAAACAGAAACAAACTCACAGAAGAAAACAAGTTTATGATATTGGGGGAGTAGGTGGAAAGGGATAAATTGGGAGCTTGAGATTTGTAGATACTAACTACTGTATATAAAATAGATAAACAAGTTTATATTGTATAGTAAATGGTCAATATATACAATTTCTATGAAAATGCTCATTCAATGATTGATTAGCAAGATTTTAAGAGTTAATACTAGAAAAGTAAGAAACTGAATTATTAGTTATATTCAATATCTTATAGTAACCTATAATGAAAAAGAATATGTAAACAAATATATGTGTGTATGTATGTATATATACATCACTGTAGCATGCTGCACACCGGAAATTGACACCTTGTAAACTGACAATGCTTCAATCTAAATAAATAAATAAATAGAAACAAATAAATAAAAGAAGAGAAAGGAAATGTTTAGTCAGAAGAGAAAGGAAATGTTTAGTTAGAAATGAAAAAAAAGAAAAGAAAAGGCTTCATGGTCATTTTTATTTCTCTAAGATCACAATTCACACAAATTTTAGTCAGTGCTTCCTAGGCAAACTTAAAGCCGCGTGGATGTGGCGCAGACCATCTGAGCTGAACAGACACAGTCAGTCAGTGAGGGAAAATGTCTAGACATTAAGGGATAATATTTTATATTTATTTGTATACCAAGAATAAACGATAAAACATAGATGATACTTTTCACCAAGATAATTACCTAAATTTTTGTGCTGCTGCCATTAAGCTTGCTTTATTTTATAAGGCAAATTTCCCATAACTATAAATGCCGAAGCTTACACAGTTATCTAGCGATCTAATAAAAGAAATCTGCTTTGGCTTCCATTTTATGGACTGGTTTCCAGGGGCTTATTATTACAGGAAAATTATACGGCTCTTCTCTTTGTTTTGGCACCAACGCAAAGCCTCACAATGGCGATGGCTTTGTGAACCTTGGAGAAATATAATCACTGCTCATTTTTTTTATGAAGTAAGTAATTCATGGAAGAAATCCTTATTCTGCTTTGAACATAATAATAAATATTTTTGCATTTTAAAACTATAAGAGTTATTTTATTTTCTCAGGTTAAAAAAAAAAGTTCAGTGGCACTTGGGGTAGAGACACGCTCATGAAAATATGGTGAGTTGATTGTTTTTCAAAAGAGGGACCCTTCAATAAATTTGGGGATAAATATCACCCAGGAAAAGACAAGTAGTTTGATTTTAGTAACTCAGAGCTTTGCTCTTTGTCTGTGCTTCTCTTCCCAGCATGTTAATGGAAGCCTGGAGCCCTTGTATTTTCAGATTCTCAGGTTTTTATATTAGAAATCCCTAGTCTTTGTACAGACTTCTTTATCTACAAGTGGAAAGGCAAGATAGTATTTACAGGGTGCGTATAGACATTAAAAGAATAAAATGTTCTTTTTGTTAAGGGTAAATTTTTGAAATATTGAATGCAATGGCATGGTCTAACTGGCTTTGAGGACTTTTTCTTGCAATAGTGACCATTCTGTTCTGCTATTAGAAGCTAATTTTATTCCTGTTTTTATTGCAGCACTTTTTCCTTTTTGAACTCTACCATATAAGTGAGATTCATGAATTCAAAGATACAGACTAATGTTAAGAATACAAAGGAGTGGCATTTAAAGATAGTAACACTTGAAGTATATATACATTACCATAATTTTGTATTTTCTGTAAAACAGGTGATGTTTATGAATTCAATGATTGATTTAAATAGAAGAGAAAGCAAGAAGTATCCAAATTTCTCAAGTCAATAGAATAAATACTAGTTGTTCTACCCAGACAAAACACATGGGTCATAATTTTTTTACATGTTTACAAAATGTATTCAAGTTGATGGTGGGTATACTCATTAAGTTTGAAACAACAGTACAGCAAATTAACTTTTAGAAAATTACAATCCTATTAATTTGCTTCACTATTTTGTTAAACCTATAATCGAGGCATAAAATACAATACACAATTAGTAAAAAGCTATTTTGTAGTTTTTGCATCAAATTTATTTCAGTTTTTTAAAATTTCACATGTTTTACAAAGTTTGAAATATTTTTCATTTTATGCACTTGTAAAGATTTTCTAAGAGCTGATAATCATCTATCAAAATAAAAAGCATGTTTTCAAATAAATTCCAATATTAATATATAAAGAAATTCTCCATTCATTGGTTGGTGACTATCAGCTACCTATTTTATGACTTGATTAAAATATATTTCCCTGTGCCCTTCCAAATAAGAAATATTGACAAAAATTATGAAAGTTAATAATACTAAATGTTGGCAAAAAAGTTTGATCAATGGGAACTAGCACACTTTATGGCATTATAAATGAATATAATATCCTTGAAAAATTAATTATCAAGTTAAACTTGAACATTGCAAATGGTCCAGAAATTTCCTTTTAAGTACATACTCTTCAGAATATATGCTAGTAGAAATGTATACAAAAATATTCATAACAGGATTGTATGTGATACACTTTCTCCAAGTGGAAACATCCCGAATACCAATCACAGGGGAATGGATAAAAAATAGTGGTTTATTTCACCAATAAAATATATGGCAATGTAAAATAATTAACTGCATTTATGAGTTTCAAGAATATAATACTGAGTGAAAATGTAGAAGACTAGAGCACACTATTGTTACAAATGTAAAGTTCAATCAAAATCAAATACTATATCACTCAAATATTCATATATATAATGTAATTTTATAAAACAATACAGTAATTAACAAAACATTTAAATGAGTGGGTAGATAGGAGTCTCCTAAATTTTCTATTATCTTTTACAACTTACATGTGCATATTTAGCAAATATTACGCAATTGATAAAGAAAAGATAAATAACTTCAACATTAATTTCAAATGTTTCACAAGTATGTTTTGGAAAAAATGTCCAAAGAATTATAATTGTGATTAAGGACAATTTAGAAGCAAATCCTAAAAACCAAGAGCTCCCTGAATATCATATCTTTCATTTTCAGGACATTAATTTAAACTTGAATTATAGTAATAGATTATATTATATTACTAGAATATGAGTGTAAATTAAAACAACAGTACAATTTTTAGAGTATGTCTTCAGCGTGGGCATATTAAGAATGTTATTATGTCAAAGAGCTTGTTAAAATCATGTCCTTTTGATGATTTCCTAACTGAGGAAACAATTGTGGTACAACCAAGCAGGATGCTATGGGGCCTTCCCGGGGCAGACCCCACACCCCATGTCCTCTGCCTATCTCTTCTTTGTAGAAAAGCTGTAGTTTCACAGGCTTCACCTTGGCTCAAGAATTAATGTTTGAAAGGATGTGAACATGTAGTGACAAAAATAAAGGTTGCAACAGGAGAACTGGTAAGAATTTAAATAGTAAATCAGCCATACGGCAGGCACAGAGTCTTTAGTTTCTCCCTGAAGTACCTGGATAACAGTATCTGATGCACACTTCCTGAGTTGTTTTACAGATGCTAAAACCCCCACCAAATGGAAAAAGTTAACTACTTGATGACTATAAGCACCAGTAACCCCCAGACCTACTGGAGCCTGAGGATTGATTGTGTTAACCATTGTGACACTGCCCTGTCCCCTCACCATCAACTAATCAGAGAATTGTGCATGAGCTGATCACTCACCTTGCAACTCCCCTCCTTCGCCTTGCCACTAAAAACACTTCCTGAAACTCTTCTGGGAGTTCAGGTCTTTTGAGCATGAGCCATCCTATTCTTGCTCAGCCCTGCAATAAAACTTTCTGCACTCCAAACTTCAGCATCTTAGTTTGTTTGTCCTCAGTGTGCTTTGGACACATGAACTTGGGTTCGATAACAATGAAACTGTGGTCATTGCTGTATCATAACACACGACCAGCTGCCTAGTTCTGAGACCAGAGGGAAGGGGGCCAGGCACAACCACTGAAGGACTGACATGGCAGTTGAGGACAGGGCAAACTGGTTAGAGACCAAGGTGGCAGAAGATTCGCCTTGCAGTAGAATTTAAGCCTCACTGCACACCCACAGGCACCCCGCCCCCTCCCAACATAGTTAGAATAATTCTCCTACTCATTAGCATATGAAATAACCAAGCCCATTAAAAACTAACAACTCTGTAACTCTCTCCCCTTCTGAGACAGCCCGCATTCTGTCTATAGAGTGTTTATCTCCCTGAATAAACAAATAAACTTTCTTTCACTTTACTGTGCCTCACTCTTGAGTTCTTTCCTACACAATACAAGAACCTATTCTCCAGCAACAGTTCCTTTGAACTCTTATCAAACTCTATGTTCTGAAGAAATCAATGCTACAGAAAAACACTCTTATTAAGCCTCATTTCAGCCCTTCTCAGGAATATACAAGAGACCAAAACTTCTGTTCTCTCTATAAATACTAGCAACATCTTAATTAAAGCCCTGATTTGACACAATTTATAAAAGAAAAAAATTTTTTGAGGCTTAAGAATAACAATTCCCAAAGGGGATATATTTTAATTGAGGAAGACCTTGAGAATATAAACAAAGACAACAATATAAATTTAACATTATGTACAGCAACATCCCAAGCTTTAAGTAACTTAAACGCTGCTCTCTGTGTACCCACTATACTGTGATGGAATTGAGCCTCTGTCTCCCGCACTGAACCGTGACGCACTTGGAATAAAACTCAATCTTTTGTATCCTTCACTCCTTTCGCTGTACTGGACAGTTGGTAAATCTTCAATAATTTTCTACCATAAATGAATGGATAGGCAGAAAGACACATCAGTTAATTAATTAATTAGATTTCTTCAGGGCCAATAATTTGAAAATCCCATAAAGAAGAAGTTATGTCGGTTTATAATAGTTTTATCTAGAAGATTCCTATTGCTGCAAACTAAATATTTCTAATAAATGACGATGCTTTGTTCTTTAAATCAATTTTCTTTGCCTTTTTCAGATGGAAAGTCTTTTTTTTTTTAAGTAAAATCTATAAAATGTATAATAAACTAATCAAAACAAACAGATGTATTGAACTTTTTGGTGGCAACCTGAAAGCAATGCAGCAGAATGTGTATACATGGTGGTGGAGGGCGGGTGCAGGCAGGGAGCGACATTCCTCAATTCTGAATACCATGTACTTTCCTACTTAAAAAAAGACAGTCCATCATACCATAGAATTGCCCTTACAAAATAGAAATGTGATAGCCCTGTAATACTCACAGGTTTTTAAATAACTATGTGCTAATACTAAAAATAATATGCCAGTTTGAGGTTCCCTTAATCTTACTCACTTTCTCAGAGTTTCATTGATTCCAGAGGCGTCGATCTGTTTCTCTAAAAATTACATAAGATGATTCTGAAGGTACCTAAGGAGCGAACAAACCCAGGGGAAAAAAAGGAGAAAGAAGCAGAACATCAAAAGCACCAACTCTAAGGCCCTAAAGGGAACTACATTTCTTTCTTTAATTCAAATTACCAGCGATCCGATAAGGCAAGAGAGAGGAGTAACCCCTCAATTCAACCCAACTGTGTAACAGAAGATCATCTCTGTGCTTGGATGCTTTTTCCCGAAATAATCCCCGAAGTTTTCAACTTCTCTGACGCCTGATAATAATAAAACGAGCCATTGATCTCTCCTGACTAATCCCAAATATGGAATTGAATGTTAAAGATCAGATACTAGAAATAGAAGCCTCCCTGACTCCACGGTTTGAAAAGGTCAAGTATTGATTTTCCTTTTTAGTTGGGGTTCTGTGTGTGTGTGTGTGTGTGTGAGAGAGAGACTGGGGGAGGGGTGCCTCTTTTGTGTGCTGGTCTGAAGTATGCATGTCTGAGTGTGTCTGTGTCTGTGTTTCCGTAGGGGATGGGGGAGGGGGCACCAATTATTTGCAAGGGAAGTATTCATGGCCTTTGAAAACAGCCATTGAGGACAAGAATGAGCGGGAGGCAGGCTGCATTTCATAATGTTAATTTCCCTATTAGCTAGGAGGCCAGTGAGCCTATAGATTCTGCCTCTGCTTGCTCTTTTGCTGGACACTGAATACAATAAAGAAAGAAGCTACAGAGAAGCATTTCACAAAAATCTGAAAACAGATTTAATGCAGCTAAGTAGCTAAAAATAAAAATCTTTAAGGCCTGATCAAACCAATGAAATATCTGGGGTCAACTGGAAAACTAAAATGCCTTTCTCATGTTATTCCAAATGGAATCTGAGGTCAAAAAGCACAACAATGAACTCCTTCTTCCATTTAGGATACTTCTCAGATTTTGTAGCTATTGTTTCAATTTA
Organism: Vicugna pacos; assembly: GCF_048564905.1. NCBI lineage: Eukaryota > Metazoa > Chordata > Mammalia > Artiodactyla > Camelidae > Vicugna > Vicugna pacos. The sequence goes on from NC_132988.1 coordinate 32,956,485, forward strand.
TCAGTATGGTCCTGAAACACAGCACTGCTTTGTAACTCTGAAAAAGCAGGGAAACTATGTTGAAGTACTGAATACCACTCCACTCACATCACGACAAAAAATATATTTAAAGAAACCTTGCTTTTTATGAATAATGCACATACCCAACAGCAGTGTGTGTATATATACATTCTTACATTTTTGCACATATACATAAGATGTCACTGAGAGTACAGAATAAGAAGTCACATGACTCTTAATTCATTCAACAAGTTTTTTTCAGAGTGTCTTCAATGTACAAGTCAGTGTTCGAGGCACTGGGTATGCAAAGGTCATTTTTAAAAATCCTGGCCTTTATAAATCTCACGTTCTTGGGGGAGGCAGCAATAAATAAGACAGGTAAAGTATGTGAAATAGATTGTATGCTAAAAAGAGGAAAGTGCTAAGAAAAAATAAATCATGGAAAGGAAAGAGAAAGTGTGTTGGAGAAGGTGAAATTTTACATAAGATGGCCCATGACGTGCTCACTGAGACAGTGACATTTTCCTAAAGATTTGAGTGAGAAAGAGATCATGTATCAATAGAAGTTGAACATGAGAAACAGATGCTTCTCTTTGTATGTCAAACAGAACAAAGTACTCAATACAGGGAACAATGTGTTCAAAGAGATTAAGGAGGTCTACCATTGATTTAAAGAGCTGAAGGACTCACCATCTTAGCTGTGGTGGAGAAAACAGAACATGGTGGCTATTATATCTCCATCAAACCTCCAGTGCCTAGATGTGCATGAAATTGGGGACAGGCTGAGGCCACCAGTGCAACAGCCTGAAGGTAGTCATGAGGAGCAAGGAAGATGGCCTCTACCTTGCTTCCACGTTTTAAACTGCTTCAAGTGCATTTAATTGGTGGACGCTGTTCACATCCCAGATTCTAGACAATCTAGAGAATTCTAGCGAACCTAGATTTGGGCTTTGCAAATGAAATGAGGATAGGATTAATGTTGAGATACCCTATTCAAAAGTTGTATCAGAGCAAAATTATTAGGAAACAGTGCCCAATCAGACAGATATTCTTAGGTCTTTTAATGACTTTGGCTTTATTCTCTGAGTGATATTGGAAGTCATTAGCAACTATCCAGAAGAGTGACATGATTTGTCTAAAGTTTTAATACAGCAGGTGTGACTGCTGTTCTGAGAAAAAACAATAAAGGGTGGAAAGGGTAAAACAATCCAGGCACTACAGCTTTCATAAGAGTGAAGAGAAGAGGTCACAGTCTAGATACATTTTGAAAATCCAGTTAACTGAATTTACCTTTAGATTTGTTGTGAAAAAGAAAGAGAAAAAAAATCAAGGATGATTCCAAGGCTTTGTTCTTTGAAATTGGGAGGAATGAACTGCCATTAACTGAAATGCCAACAATGTTAAGAAAAGTAGGCTAGTGTTGGGGAGGGAGAGATGAGAAACTCAGTTTGGCACATTTTAAGTGACATTCAAATAGGATTTCAAGTAGGAGCTTGGACATATGAATCTGTAGTTAGGATAATATTTAAGAATAACATATCAATTTACCAAAATAATCCTGTGTCTGTTTGCCAAGCATGTTGAATATAGAAAAATTTATTCCTTATTATTAGCTTGTAAGGAACCTTTTCCCCTTCTTCCCTTAAAATTAGTTCATGTGTTTTACTGAAGTAAAAAAAAAAATTTCTTTACTTAATCACATTTTCCAATGAATATTGTTTGCTGACCTCTTGTACCATTCATCTATATCTGTAAGACATTGTTAAAAGAGTGATTAAAAGTTAATTGAAGATTAAAATTGTTGAGCATTGAAGAATCTCTGTTACTTTTAAGCAGAATCTTTAATAATTCTGAAAGCAGAATGCTTCAGCCATCCAGACGTGCAAAGCCCTAATCCCTTCTGTTTCCGGAGATAACCATTTATTTCCATTTCCAAATGAATCCATCTGCTCACATGACCTGAGTTCAGAAGGAGTGGAATCCAGGGACTAGAAAAGAAGTGAACTTCTTTTAGTCCCTCAGCAAACTGAGCAGCCCTCACAGAACAGGAACAGTCTCAGTGGTCATGGAGGCAATCATTCGGGACTCAGAGGTAAATGAATAATTTTTTGATTTATTTTTTATTTTTTAATTTACAATGTTGTATTAGTTTCTGGTGTACAGCAAAGTGATTCAGTTATATATATGTGTGTGTGTATTTTTCATTATAGATTACTACCAGCCATTGAATACAGTTCCATTTGCTGTACAATAGGACCTTATTGTTTCTCTATTCTCTACATAGTGGTTTGTGTCAGTCAATCCCAAACTTCCAGTTTATCCCTCCCACTCCCTCTTTGCCCCAGTAACCATAGGTTTACTTTCTCTGTCTCTGAGTCTCTTCCTGTTTTGTAAATAATACCATTTGTGGGGTTTTTTTTGTAGATTCCACATATAAATGATATCATATATTTGTCTTTCTCTGACTTACTTCACTTAGTATGATAATCTCTAGGTCCATCCATATTTCTGCAAATGGCATTATTTCACTTCTTTTTATGGTTGAGTAGTGTTTCATTCACACACTATATTTTCTTTATCCAGTCATCTGTTGATGGATGTTTACATTGCTTCCATGTCTTGGCTATTGAAAATAGTGCTGCTGTGAACACTGGATGCATGTGTCTTTTCGAATTACAATTTTCTCCAGATATTCACCCAAGAGTAGGATTGCTGGATCATATGGTAAGTCTATTTTTAGTTTTTTAAGGAACCTCCATACTGTTTTTTATAGTGGCTACACCAAATTACATTCCCACTAACAGTATAGGTGTGTTCCTTTTGTTCCACGCCCTCTCCAGCATTTATTTAGACTTTTTGATGGTGGACATTTTGACCAGTGTGAGGTGGTACCTCACTGTAGCTTTGCTATGCATTTCTCTAATAATTAGTGATGTTGATCATCTTTTCATGTGCCTGTTGGCCATCTGGATGTCCTTTTTGGAGAAATGTCTATTTAGATCTTCTGCCCATTTTTTTGATTGGGTTGTTTGTTATTTTTAATTGAGCTATGTGAGCTGCTTGTATATACTAGGGACTCAAAGATAAATGAATAATTGACCAAAATATAAACGGAAGCCTTGGACTAAGCATTATTCTGAAAGAGGGATAAATGGACACACTCACAAGCACTTATTCATAGGCTCACAGAGAAAAGAAAGAGCTAAGAAAAAAGGAATCACATATTTTTGAAACTGACAAACACAAAGAGGGAGGAGGAAGAGTTCTATGCATATAAAATTATATTAAATTATGATAATTCTACTCAATTCTACTCAATCTATTGGCTTGCTTTAAACTGTTTATAAGAATCTATATTACTTCTCTTCTAAAAATAGCAAGTATTTCTGCTTGAATTATTAAGCGTTAAAGAGCCTTAAACCACAAATAATAGATCAGCCTACGAGTGGAAAAATAACTAGACAGATGAGTAGCGTGTTAATGTGGAAGGAGTAAAAGGAAAGGAAGCTGAAGCAGCTACAAGGATAGAGGACCTGTCAGCTAATTCTGGTTTCTGCTCTGCAAATGTAGCATTTTTTTTTGGCTGAGAATAGTTGACCAATAAAAGCACCTTATATTTGAAGAACACTTTAAATTTAGTCTAAGGCTTTTCAATAGTCATCTCAAATGAAGGAAATAAACATTTACATAACTTGCCTAAGGTAATGATTGATGAGTGCCAGTCTGGCTTGGAAAACCATAGTCCCCTAACTGCAACCTCATGGCCCTTCAATGACAATACTGTTTCAGGAAAGATTTCAATCGGGAATCATACACCTCTGGATATCTAACTCGTAAAACAGTGGCGTTCTATAGTCTGAAAAGACTTCACGTATTTCACCAGTAGGTCTTAAAGGTTTCCAAATGAAGACTGTTTAAAATAAATAAATAAATAAATAAACTGTTTTTTTTTTTTCCAACTGTCACCTGACTACAATTGAGCTTTTCGACCCTGGCAATGGTGGAAATATATAAAGCATATGAATTCAAGGCTTTCTTGCAAATATTCCAAGGCTTATAATTTGGAAACTACTGATTTAGTCCAATCCTCTCATTTTACAGAGGGGAATCCAAAACCCAGGGAAATTAAGTGAATCACCCAAGGACATAATGCAAGTTATTCACAGAACTGAGATGTGACTACTCCAGGCTGCTTTCCCTCCTCCTTCGTTTGGGAACAATTCCTTTTCTGTTTCCTTCTTGGCACACTGTGGTTGTAGCTATCATGAGATTTGAATTCTATTTTGAGTGCTAGGTTGAGTTGGCCCCGCCGTTTTCCGTACAGCCGCTACTTCATTCCAGGAGAGGCTCCGACGATTTCTCTGTTTTCTGGGGCTGACCGATAGAGTGACGACAGACTTGGAGGAGATCCAAGAAAAGAGAAATTCGTTTAAAATAAAGATAACTAGATACAATTACTAGGAAAAATAAATTCGGGGTGTTTCCCTTTGCCATCATTCAAATGATGAATTAAACTGAGTGTTTCAATTAACTCCATTCTTCCCTTTGCACGATGGGGGAAATCTTTCTATGAGGCCTTGTGAAAGTGGAAAGGTAAACCAAGTGCGATGCATATTTCATAAATCATAGGGCTTCTCTAGTACCTAGGAGTTTTCTTAAAAGTTGTTTTGTGCTTACTTCACTTTGAATAAAGAAAAAGATAAAGTCAACAGTAGACAGAAGGGTATAATACTCGGTTAGAGAGGAAACTTTCTATGTTCTTAGGATGTTTTACACTAAGTTATATTTAGTTTGATACCAAAATTAATTTTATGCCTATTTTTTCAAAGCTATTCTGGTTTTATTTTTTTCCTTCAAATTATCGTCAATCTTTCTGACCTCTATTTTCTAAGTATATCTCTTATGTAAATATGTCTGAAGTAAAGCTCTTGTTCAAGATGAATTGCAGGGACTTGAATTGTAGCCAGTATGGAGATAAAATATTTTAATTGACAAGTTAAACCATTTGCCTTGTAATTATTTGGGGGTTTTCTTTTATTTGAATTATCTTTTTATATTCGCTACACTGTATTTTATTTCATTTACCTTTCAGGCCTTATAGGAGATATATTATCTTCTTCTTTTTTGTGTGTGTGTGAAGCTTATACATTTGCATGTCATTTATTTGTATTTTAATCAGTGTCTACTGCTTTATAATATATATGTCTGTATATGGAGCAAGGAAAGAATCTTGTTTTGCTTTTACCACCTTTTTTTTTGGTCTCCTGTTCCTCAAATACCACCCCTACATGTCAATATTGTCTAGAGTTTATTTGTGGATTATTATGAGTATACATTTTTTTAAAACATTGTTTTCTCAGACAACAATAAACTTCAATAAGTTCTATAACTAACCTTATTTTCCATATCTTAATGCATTTCACCCAGCTTTATTTCTCTTCTAGATATAATACATTCACTCTACAATCTTCTTTCTGAGAAGATCTTTTTGTGGTAAATATTCTGGATCCATTTAATCCTAAACGTATTTTTCTTAACTTACATTTAAATAATTTAACTGGAGAGAAGATTCTAGGTTTAGATATATTTTCCTTCAAAACTTTAGAAACAATGTTATATTTTTTCCCTTGAGAAAGTTGGTATTACTGACTTCTCAGCCTTGATTCTCGGAGGTGATCTGCTTTTTCTCACTAGAAGCATTAACAATGTCATCTTCATCTTTGATTTTTTGCTGTTATTTCACTACTAGGTCTCTAAATGCATATTTTTCCTCTTTCTCAGCATCCCACTTGCGTTTCAAAATGAGATCTCAGACATTTTTTGTAGGGGAGATGAATTCTCAATCATTATTTTTAAAGTATTTTCTTACTCTCAGGTACTATTTCTGCTTCTGAGTTCCTCTTCACAGCTCATGGTTAGATTTCTGCTTATATGCCTTATTTTTATTTTACTGTATTTTATTTTTTGTCTCTTCATTCTAGGGAACTTCCTAGACTAGCTTTTTAGCTCACTATTTTATTCTTTGGCCAAATTCAGTCTGCTATCAAGGCCATACACTAAGTCCTTTATTTCCAAAATTGCCTTTTCATAACCAATATATCCAGTGAATTCTTGTTAATACCCCAATTTCTGCTTCATGCTTCCAATATTTTTTCCCATCATGCTATGCACATCACTATGCCTGTTTTTAGTCCATGTCTGTCTGCTTCATTAGAGTTCCTTTCTCTTGTCTGGGTTGTTCACATTCTTTGTTTTCTCTTGTAGTTGTTTCACTCAAACTTCATAATGAATTCATCATATGACTGATTGGTATTATCAGTTATCTACTAATAATGGTTATTAGAAAAGATAAAACCCTAGACCTTAGCATATGAACCAAGGGGTAAGTTTGTGGGATGGAAAAAGACACATTTCAGGGCACAGAGAATCTTGATTGACATCTGAGTGTGACCATCTACTCCATTTTTTTCTGGAATCCTTTATCTGCAAAGGAGTGTTTTAGGCCTCAAGCCTTGGGCTCTCCTGTTTTTTTGTTTTTGTTTTTTTGTTTGTTTTTTTTTTTTTTGAGACCATCCCTTATTGACACCATTGCCTTATACAGAGGGAAAGAGGGGAGGAGAGGGAAGGCAAATATTCACAGGATGCCTCACTTCCTGTACTTAGAGCTCCCCTTCTAGTTGGACTTCAGAACATTCTTGCTACATCACTGAGGTTAGGAGTGTGATGGGTCAAGAAAAGAGCAAACCTAGAAAAATCTTTTCCAGCCTCTTCTATCTGTGGTTTTTTCAGCTTCTTAAAAAAATGTTTGTTCATTGCTGAAAATGGATCCCCATGTCTCCTGTGGCCTCTCCGCTGGTGTGATTAAGTCAACAGCAGAGATTTGGTTTATCATTTTTGTGGAAGTTATACGTGTGTTACATTCTTCATCAGCAGATATATCTGACTTTCAGCGAATATACAGGTGAATTCACATTAACGTTATGAGCCCATCTTCTCAGTTTCTACTGTTCAGTGTCACTTAGCTTGTATCAATGTAGAGGACAAATTTGATAACTTTGGAATTTGCTCATGTCTACCTATCTGTCTATCTGCCTATATATTGACCTCACTACTGACTTATAAAACTGAAAGTTTAGGATTCAGTGTAACGTTTGTATAATATGATTGTTCATATCAATAGGATATTTAATTATGATTTCTCTTACAGGTATTGGCATTGTAAAGAAGAACATTTTACAAAGTGTTTTTACTCAGGAAACAGGGAAATAGTTTATTTGTTTAGCCAAACAAATGAACACAGTTTTCTTTACCAGAAGTCTGCTCAGAATTCTTAATTACCAATGTACACTAAGAATCTTTGGGAAGAAGGTGTGGCATAAAAATATATTCCAAAGCATAGTTTTCTTAAAGTTAAAAACATCACTCATAAAATGTAATGAGAGCATATGACAAAGATTTATTTTATTCATTCATGTGAAAACTAGCAGAATAGTGATTTGAACAGTAGAAATTTATTTAGTCCATCAAAAAAGGCATGCTGAAGTAAATTTGCTAAATTAGAGACAAAACTGGTTTATGTCTGACAGGACAGTCAAAGGATAACCTTTGAGGTAATCATTTCTGTTCATCAGAATTAATTTGTAATCTCTTTCTCACATAGAATTAACATGTACTTCACAAAACCTGGCTCCTGATCAATATTTAAATTGTACTTCAAAAAATAAATTGTACCTCCTCTTAAATAAATAATCTGAAGTGGACCTGTTAGACAATATCCAAGTACACCATTGAAAGGACACGTGTCATCCTTAGTTCCAAATTTTTGGTAATTTATCTTAAAATTTTTTCCACACATATTAAATCCTCTTCTCAATAGATATCTCCTGGGATTAATGTTTCTCTGTCTATATTTTGGAAAACATTGGAATAGACCATAACATAAGTGCAGACCCCAAGATATCACCTAGTTGAAGAGTGGGCAAAATCTGAACTATTATTGAATAGCGCACACACTGACTATTCATTTTACAACATGCTGTTGTATGTCACTTTTTGCTTCTTTCTTTCCTCCTTCTCTTCCCTAAGTTTCTCTTTTCTTCTAAGATGTATTTACTCTCACTTCCTTTTTTAAACTCTTTTTTGGGGGGGGCGGTTATTTCTAATTCTGATGTTCTAAACAATTAAATACATATATTCTGATTATTGCCACCCTAAGGATACAGAAACCAAACAACTGATACTCAACTTTATACCAATCCTTGAATTACCTACTGGATTCATTTCCCAAAACCTTTATATTGCTTTTTTTGGAACTTCCCTCGCTATATAAAATCTTACTTCACCTTTTCACTTTCTTCAACTGTGGTAAACAATGAGGAGACTGTCCCCCCTGAAGACTTCTCTGAGGAAGCAGCTAATATTGTGTGTCACCCCACTGCCTCCGAATCAGAAGGTGGGATGGTGCCCTACACGCTCCTGACCGCTGCTTCTGAACACGAGCACCCTACACCCTTTTCAAATGTTGTTCTGCCCCTTTATTCTTACACTTTGCTATTCTTTCCCAATATCAAGGCTACTAATGACCATTCTTTGAACATTAAAGCATCTTCTTTGAGTCTTCCCTAGGTACTACCATCCCCCTGGGTGATTTCAATATGTACCACAACCATTCAGTTTCTGATTCCGTCATCATCAGTCACTTTTTTTCTTTGAATTTGCAAAGGCCTACAACCCTCTACCCCTTTTTTTGCTCCTCATCAAGCTCCTTCTCTTTTCAGGTCCTTTCTATTTAGCTTTGATTACATGAGCCATCCTTCAGTATATTTATTTCCAAATATGTTCATTTGTGTTAGAGACTTTCTGTTTTTCCTGAGGGAAGTACATTGTTTGTGAACAAAAACTCTCCAAAAATGATCAAAGACAATCTTGAATTCATAGAGACTTCTTAAGACTATTTTAGAACTTTATTTTCCTTTACAAAGGATAGATGTGAGAACAATATGGCAGATCAAAATGTGAGTAGTCTGTGTGGAAGGCAAGCGTAGAGGTCAGATCCCTTTAGAATGACTCAAACAGGAAAAAAAATCTTAGTAGTTGAACTAATGTGCAAGATGAGTTGAGAAAATCATCTAAGATTTGATAATCTAAGAAGTATTCAAATTGTTTGGATTAGGAAATTCGGCCAACAACAGCTTGCTAGAGGTTATTGCAAAGATTTCAGTCTTGACCCAAAATCAAGAGTAGAAAATGGAGCTAAAAAGGTGTGTGTGTGTGTGGTGTTGAGGGGTTGGGGAGGGGAGTTGAGGAGGCATCTTCTCCAGGTTTTAGGAATCAGGCATGATGACAGACTGATGGAGCTAGCAAATGGAGCATATTACTCCTCTTGAAAATAGAAATTAAATCCCAGATCCAGAAGGAAAGGACTGTAATCCTTCTGACTCCACCAAAATGCCACTCAGAACATTATCCTCAATCAGAAACAGAAAGCATGGTTCTAAGGGCCATGAACTTTGTGAGCCAGAATGTGAGTGCCAAAGACCAGGAATGGACAGCATCTAACCAACTCTTGGTGCAGGAAGAGCCCTCCAGGACAGCAGCAGACTGAGACATAAGACTGTTCATTCCTGAAAAACCTACGGGGAATAAACTGGCATTTGAATGTGCTGACTCATAACCACAAAGTTATGCTTGAAATCACATTCCTGCTAAAATGTTGGTAAGTAAATTAACTCTTTCACTAAAAATCTTCATCCCTTGTAATGAATTAAGTCTAAACACCCAGTTGCCACTTTCTATTTGAGATACTTAGAGACCCCATTGGCCCAAAGAGGAAGGGTCTCCAATCTGGGGCCTCAGGTTGCTGGTGGCAAGTTCATGAACCAGAACTGGGGATAAAATGGAAGGTGGAGACCCTCCATCCTGCTGATTCATCCATGGGACTAAGCTTACCCATTTTCATGGCTCTGATGCTGGAAATCAAGTAATTCTAGTCACATTAACTGAAAAATAGAGCTCCTTTTATTTAATGTTTCATCCCTCATTTTCTTACAGTGATACCTAGGTTGTACAGTTACTGCCAACCTGACTACAATTTCCAGCTGACCATCAGTGTTAGAAATATTTTGTACTCAGTGGTGCTATAAAGAACTAAACTTTCATAGACCAGTGATTGGAGTCATTTTAAGTTATAATTAATGATTCTTGGTTTAGTTTGGAATTTGATTGCAATGGACAATACATATCAATGTCACATGACTGAGTATTATTGAACAGGATATTGGGGTTTTATGACAGGGAAACTAGAACCTTCCCCATTAACTCATTTCTGGTACTTGGCCAGATTTACACCAGCATCTTAGTGAGAAGCTTGGCTGATGTAGTTTGAAGTTTATTCTTGGTGGGGCCTCCGTGTGTTCACAGAGGCCCTATGATAAGACATTGTATTGTACTCAGAGCTATTCTTTTGACATTTGAAGGCAACACTAAGGCTTTCGTGGAGGTAGGTTTACTTTAGTGTAGCATAGTTCACTAGAACTTTTGATTAGCCTAAGAATTTCTCAGATAATTGTGAGACTAGCTTAAGATTGCTTATAAGACACTTAGATAAATCTTGATGCAATTAGTGGGATTTTTATAATCAAACACAAATGCTGTCTTCCCTGTGGTTTAAATTTTTTTAATTTTGATTTATTATTAACATTTCTCTAACTGGGGACAATATGAAGAGAAAATAACCCGTAAATCTTCCTTTCAGATAATATTTATTGCATTTTATTTTTAAAATAACAAAAGTAAAATACGTTCTTAGAGAATTCAGACAGCAAATAAAGGTATAAAAAGTGAAAATCGAGTGCCTGCCTTGAATAGCACTGTTTTATTTGTTTTCTTTTACAAAAATACATGAAACAGCATGATTTTATGTATTGTTTTTAAGAATAAACAAAGAGAATCACTCTAAACACGTCATTGAGTGTATTGCATTTTTCACCTAATGCTACATCTTGGACAGCTTTCGTATTAGGACATACATAGGTACTTTACTTTTTTTATTGGGTTCAAGATATCCTGTTTCATTGATGTACTGTAATTGTCATATTCAGATACCTTGTCTGCTTCATATTTTACTACCAAACATTCATCCTCACTTTTCCTCCTAATTGTATACATCACAAGTTTTTGTTGAAGTACTAATTGATATGCTATTTCAGTCACGTTCACATGCAGAGTAAAAATGTGGGACTCAGTAAATAATACGAAATATTCTAAATGTTTCAGGTGTCTGTTATCACATTATCTTCATCTTCTGTAAAGTCTAGTACAATTCACACCAATATCCCAATGATTACATAGGGAATAACTTTGGCTATTTTTGTCTGCTCTAACTCTGAATTTTCACCCCCAACTTAATTCAGCATCCCAATTCACTGTTCCTCTTCCTGATAATACAAATTAATACAAATTCAGTGAACCTAGGGTTGCTACATACACCACAACCATTACAATCATGGAGCCACTCTAAGATTCTTTTTCATGATTTGTTGTATGATATAAAATATGTTTTATGGGACAAATGCTTCATCCTATTCCACCTCATTTAACTCCTTTTGCCCTTAAATTTAATGTAAAACAAATCTGGTTATTGACACGAAAATAGTAAGTCAATTCAATAAAAAAGAAATCATTAAAATCTTTATCTAACTGACTAATTATTTGGCCCAAGCAATTCTTCAATTCAGGCAAACCTATCACCAGGAGTTTCTGTATCAAGATAACTAAAGCCTGATATAATTCTCTTCCATGGTAATTTTTCCTTAAAATACAACGAATTCTTTTTTTTAATGTATTCACCTCCTCAGCAATAAAAAGTTCTCCACTGTTGAAAGTCACGGTAATTTATCTTTACATTTCCACTTCAAGGCAATAGTCAATATTGCAGTCCGGTTCTTGCTTAAGGCAACTGTGTGCTCACCTTCACCTCAGGCTTACAACCTGAAATGGGACCTTTTGTCTCTTTTACCCTAACTTATCCTGACAATTGATTTTCTGAGCCTGTTACATAAGCATGAAACTTTTTTTTTTATCTGACCTTATTCAACAAATATAAAAATGAATTAAGTTACATAAGGGGCCTAGTCCAGAGTTTGTTTTTCTTCTTCTTTCTTTTTCCTTTTAAATAAACATCAAACCAAGCCATTTCCAAAGCCAAGCCTTAAAATTCTATAATTTTCTAGCTGAATAGCATACTGTAAATAATCTAATTGCTCTCACTTCTTGTAGCCAACGCAAACTCACTCATTTTATAGACTTAGATACTGAGACCCAGAGAAATTAAATGAGTTGCCCAAGACCTTATAAATGGAGGCATGCAAATTATTTTTCTCTTATTTTTTATTCCTTCTTACTGTATAGGGCTGAAGTTGAAAGAAATAAACTCTATGCCTATGTCTATGTTCAGAAAAACATGTCCCCAAATCTCGGGCATTGTCAGCGTGCAAAGACTGGTATAAGTTCTTCAAAAAGCAAAACTTTGAGCTTTCACCCATGAACAAATACTTCACAGCAAATATGTAGAAGAAACAGTAATCCTGGTTTATCTGAGAGTAAACTAATAGAGAATGAATGTGGCAGCCTGGATGGAAACTGATAGGGTGAATTACCAGATGACAAGGTAGACAACAATTATGACCTAAGCAATCAAGATGAAGAGTATGAGATCGCCTCAAAATAGTCCATCAGGACATCTGTTGCCTCTGAATATACAATACAGTTTTTAAAAATGTCAATGCAATAATATTTGCCCAACTTCTTTTTTCCTCTAATCTCAATGTATTTATTATTTTTGAAGGTGCACTTAAAAATTACTAGTAACTCCCATAATAAAAGTTTTTAATTGATCAAAAATTTTATGGTTTATATAACACTAATACAGTTATTTTTCAAATCTACAAAGGATCTGAGACAGATTTAAAACTATAGTTCAGTCTTCCAAAATCTATTAAATAGAATTAATAAACAACATAGATTTGTTTGTGAAATTTGAGAAGGGAACCTATGGTAATATTTGAGCAGAAGGCTGAAATCAAGACTGCAAGCCAAATGTCGCTCAACAATATAGCATGTTATTTGTGTGAGTGTGTGTGTGTGTGTGTGTGTGTGTGTGTGTGTGTGTGTGAATATTAAGAAGTCTGTGGTTAGAATTTCTTTTTAAAATATATAATGTACTTTGTTACTGTGATGAATAATTCATCAATCACTGGGGTGTGTGTATGTATATTTAATGTAGAAGGTCATCATCTATTTTTAGAGGTACCTATCTTAACTCCACAGTGCTTCTGAATTCAATTTCTAGAAATACTATAAGATGCCATTGTCCCTTGATGAGACAATCCAGTTTTAATCATTACTACACCTCCAGGTTCTTCCAATTAGTCTTAGGGCAAAATACTATCACTTAAATTTAATTTATAGTCATTTATATTTCATGTTCAGAGAAATTGACATTGTAACTTAAGTGATGGGTGAGCACTGCTGAGAATCCCTGCCACCTGAGTGTCTGCCCCAGAGGCTGTTGCCAGCGGTCCTCCTCAGCTGCGACATTTAATCTGTTAACCCATTAAAGTAAGAAAGACAGAGCATACGGTGGCTCTGTAGCGCCAACTACTTAATTATAAAGCAGCCACTCTGTTACAAAAGGTATTTGAAGAAACTGGGTGCTGGCTCAGGAATAAGGAAAAATGATAGTAAGGAGGAAAGATAAAAATCATCTGTTTCTGTTTTCTTGGATAACACCAAGAAAACAGGCAATGAAAAAAATGTGAAATTTCTTTTGATTGATAGTAAAGCTAAGTCTGAAATGGCAAATGCAGAGCAAATTTTATTTGACACTGCTAGAAAAGCCAGCAGACTGAAACCTCGGTTCGAAACTAGCTTGTTCATGTTATTTCTAGAGGAGTTATCATCTAATGTGTGCAATTGTTTTTGCAGAACACTGGAGGGTATGCTGCATGTGGCTGTGCAAATCTTGAGTCTGCTTTAAAACATGACCAAACCTTGAAATAAAATAATGGTTAAATGTTAAGTTTTCCTCCACAAAAAGTAGTCATAGTGGAAAAATATATTTTTATCCTTATAATAAAATGATCATTTTTCCAGATAACAATTTACTTTCTATTTTACTCATCTTAGGGAGAGAATATTAGTGTGGCCATTTTGATAGTGTTGATTCTTTCGATCCAAGAGCACAAGAAATCTTTCCATTTCTTTGTGTCATTTCACTTTTCAGAGTATAGGTAACCGCCTAGGTAAAGTTTATTTCTAGGTATTTTGTTGTTTTTGATGTAATGGAAATGTTTATGCCAGTTATAAAATTCTGGGTTTTGAAGTGAAAAAAAAAGTGAATGAAGGGCCGCAAATGGCAAAGTATCCTTCTTTTCATGGTGCGCTGTTTTCCATCACATGTATGCATGCTGCATCTTCATTATCTAGTCAACTGTTGATGTGCCCTTAGGATGCTTCCATATCTTGGCAATTATAAATGATGTTGCTGTTAATAGAAAGGTGTATGTATCTTTTTGAATTAATTTTTATTTTGTGGTTCGCTTTATTCCTTTGATAACTATGTAAGTTTAAAAAGCTAAAGCTCTAAATGTTCTTAGAAACAATGAACAGTACATATATGTAAATTTTAAAAATATATGTGCAGTGAAAAAAAATGAGCTATCAAGCCATGAAAGCGATGAAAGAAATTTAAAAAACATATTACTAAATGCAAGAAGCCAGTGTGAAAAGGCTACAAGCTGTATGATTCCAACCAAATGACATTCTGGAAAAGGCACAGCTACAGAAACAATAAAAAGATCGTGGTTTCCAGGGGTTTGGGGAGAGGGAGGGAGGGAAGGATGAATAGATGGAGCACAAGGGATTTTTAGGGCAATGAAATTATTCTGTATTGACACTGTAGTGGTGGCTACATGTCATTATGCATTTGTCAAAACCCATAGAATGTACAACATCAAGAGTGAACCCTAATGTAAAGTATGGAATTTGGTTGTTAATGTGTTCATGTTAGTTCATTGATTGTACCAAATATGCCACACTGATGAGGGATGTTGAGGGTAGGGGACCATATATGTATGGGTGGGGAGGGCTAGGTGGGAACTCTATTTTCTGCTTGACTCTGCTGTAAACCTGAAACTGCCCTTAAAAAAAATCTATTAAAAATATATATACATAATCTTACCTTCAAATTCCATCTAATAAAAATGTTATTTATAGTTAACTTAGCCCTTTTGAAATACAAGGTGCTTTAAGTACTTAACATTAATTTATTTCAAGATACAATTTCATAAAAGCAAAATTATATTATTCTTTTGATTTGATGACACTGATAAAGATCTGTGGGAATATCTTAGTAACTTGTTCAGAAAAAAAATCTGCAAACTGCTGAAGGAATAAGTAAGTATAACATTTACTTTATATATACAAACCAATGTATACTATACCTTGCTAAAAGCTAATGTAAGAACTATTGTAGTAATTCCAGTTTTAAGCTTTGGCTCAACAATTCATTTATTCATTCAGCTACAAATCGAACTAACATCTACTAAGTGCCAAGTTGTGCTGTGTTTGGTCCACACCCATGAGAATATAAGCATTAAATTAAATACCTTTCCACTGACTCAAGTGGAACACTGAAACAGGTGACTGAAAATAGGCTAACAAGGAAATTTAATAATCTCACTTTTAAGGATATCTCTGACTAATAGCAAGCCCATAAATTAATTACACTAAAAATCATATTTGAGATGATCTTATTTATTTATTTATATAGGATAAAAATACTTGATTATTTAAACCAGAACCTAATCTTATTTTGAAATCTCTATTTTATTTTCAATAAATCAGCATTCAACTATGCCAGCTAAAAATTGGCACTTGCCATCTGCCTTCCTCAAAGATTGAATTACGTTGGCACACGCCAAATACCTCTGCTTGGATTAAATCACAAGCCACTGCCGCCACTGACTTCCAGAACTCCCTGAGAGGAGTTCAGGGTGGAGATCAGGAGTGAGACACTCTGTGCTCTGGGAAAGCTGGCAGAACAGGACTCAGATAATTAGATATTTTCTGGAGAGGATTTTATGAGCCCAAATTCTTGAGTCTCCTCATAGCTAGAAAACCACTAAAATCATTAACAGTGACACCTGCTCCTTGTGACTAGAAGCAAGCCTCTGCCTAAATGTGTGCTTGACTGCATGTAACCCTCCTTCACTAAAATTATATATAATACTGACCTTCCCCCTGCCTCTTCGGAGCAGTTCCTCAGAGCTTTCTGAGATGCTGTCTTCCGGGCTATCGTCCTCATTCTGCCCCAAACAAAACTTAATCCAGAACTCTCACGTTGTGTGGTTTTATTTCAGCTGACAATTAAATCACACTTAGCAATTTTCACTTTGCTACAAGGGTGAAGATTCTGTGTACTCCTATCCTTCGTGGGACGCTATCTCAAGAACTAAAGTGGTCAAAACTAGTTACAGAATAAGTCTGATGACTCATAAAGTAGCATGGTTTTATTTTTTTTTAAGCATCATAAGACAAATTGTGGTCACTAAGAATTCTCCTGGGTATTATTATTTTTGTCTTTCATATTCTCACATTTGATTTTCAAAATAGTTTTACTTTTTCTTGAAGAGTTCCTGCAGCTCTTTGAAATCCCCAGGAAGTACATATCTGTTTAGTCTAATGGAAAAGAAAAGGAAAATCTGAAAGCATTCCAGTTTGGCCTTTCCTTGCAAAGCTGCCAATTAAATTATGTTGGCATGTGCCAACTACATCTGCTTGGATTAAATCACGAGCTGCTGCAGCCACTGATATCAATAATAGAATGTTCATATCAATAATAATAATAGCAACATATTTTTACTTTATTTAAGTCTAAACATATGGATAATTTCAGGTAAACTGTAATACTGTTATAATTGGCTTAATTTTTAATTGATTCTATTACTCTTATCTAAAGACCTGTTAGGTACATTTTCTTACACATGCCAATTCATAAGTCTTGGCAGGAATTCCCCTTTATGTATTATATTTGTAAATCAGTCAGCTATTAAATTAATAACAATTGATTGCTAACAAACAATTAATATAGACAAATAAGAAGACTAAAGAATCTCTGACCTGTAAACAGTTCACATAAACCCACTATTACTAATTCCTTGCAAGTTAATTTTATTGGCATAAAGTAGGAAACACTTTTTGACAGTTGATAAATTATGTTTCCATTTTTTCTGCACTCTTCCCTCTTCCCATCTGACCGAGTTTTCTTTCAAATGATTTGGTATTCTCTACCTCCCATAACCCCAGTTTATTCAGAAGTACAATCTTCTGAATTGTGCAGGTGGTGGTCATGCCCAGGGAGTGGTGTAGGCCCTGGGAGGACGTAGAGAATGTGTCAGTGTGGAGCCAGGGCGGCAAACAGAACGGCTGACACTGGAAGTAAACACCAAAATGACATTAACTCGATTAGCTCTGTTAATAAAATCTTATTGGGGTAAAAAGCTTCTCTAATGGCAATAACATTCAAGAATATATATTGTTTCCAGTATCTAACTGAATTACAAAACTGTCAGTAAAAAAAAAAAAGAGAGAGTGTCGACCAAACATTGATTGAATAACCCCATTTTATGTTCAAAACAAGGGCCAAGTTATTGTAATGTGTTTATCAGAGACAGCCAAAATGAATGGGAGAACCAGAGACCATATTTCAATGTGGTTAACATCATCATCCAGCCGTAGCTCATCTGGGAGTAAACAGTAAATCTAAAAGCTCATCAAAGGTAGTTCCTGGAAGAAACACAACTGGGCCTTTGTGTTTGCAGTGAGGATGTGATGCTGTAAACAATAACCTGGATGACTCTCAAGCTGAGAAGACAGCATGTAGAACTCAGCATTTGTGCTAACAAGTTAACACAGCGCTTCAGGACACAGAAGCGCACCACATGATTTGGTCGTCAATTGGCCGCTTTGCAAGGAAAGGCCATTCTGGAATGCTTTCACGTTTTCCTTTTCTTCTCTGTTGGACTAAACAGATATGCACTAGAAGTAATTTAGTAGGGAATGGCATAATAAAACAGCAGATATGTGCATTGATTTCTCAGGTAAACATCCATAATTGGTCAAGGGTATTTACAACAAGAAGTCACTTCCCATTCAGTCTCAATAGTCTACTTCAATTGGACGATCAAAGCTCACTCCATGGGCCTGCTGACACCGGGTCCAAACACAATTGTCCTTCCCAAGGTTTATAGAGGCTTGCCAAGCTGTGTGAGACCATGTTTTATGGCAGTAATTACTTTCTTTTTGGTTGTAAACAACAGAACCTGTAAGAGTACTTACAAAATTCTGTTCCCCACAACCCTGCAAATAGCCAGCTGGGTAGTTATTCCATGGTGGGCCTTTCTGCTTGATAGTAGTCAGCTAGCCGTTGTGCACATGCTACAGCTTTGCATTCCACAGTCACACAGCAAGCTAGTGCAGCCGCAGTTTTCTGAATTCAAAACTCTATGTTCTGTGTGAGGTTTTTTATTTTTGTCTTATATTCTAGTCGGTGGTAGTTAAATGGCTGTGATCAGTTTAAACAGTTGACAATCAGTTGACAATCACACCATCTATGTTGAAGTTAGAATCCTGTGAAAAGTTACTCTTTTCCAACTTCCGATGGAGGGGAAGAAAGTAAAATTAGAAGGTGTAACTGCTGCAAAACCCATATAAGTCAAATTGTTAGTATAAATGTCACCTAGAAAAAAAGAAAAGGATTTTCTGTTAAGTTTAACAATGAATCCTACTTTTCCCAATGCTAGAGTCATTTCGAATGAATGGAAGAGAGTTACTCTTCTTTCCCATAGAAGCCCGTTGAGTCAAGTAATGAGACAGGTTGTATTTAATCACTGACTTTAAGAATCCAAAAAAGAGAATGTACTGCTTTACCATCCAGGAGACTTAGTCACTCAAGAATGAAGTTGAATAGTTTCACTTTTCCATATCAGTGCACCACAATTTCAGCAATAACACAAAACATTTGTCATGTCTTGGCTTCCCTCCAGTTACCTGCCCCAAAGCCAACAGGATAAAGCCTTTTCCATCTCTTACTTCATTACTCAGTGTGTATAATTCTGTGATTCCCAATAGAGGGGCGTTTTCAAGAGAACAATCATGCCCTGTGGATCTTTGATCCTTACAACCCCTAGACCAACGCTTTGAACATAGAAGATACTCAGTGAATGGATGTTATTATGTAAATTAAACTTGACAAAGCATGGCAAATCAGATTACCTAAAAATACATAATACAGATAAAGATATGAAAAGCTGTAGCATCATTTTCTAATCATGCAGTTTTGCATTGTTTTATAAGTACTGAACCTGGAAAGAAAAAATTTATTGACTTGGCCATTCATCCTCAACTTCCCACAAATTACTGAGGCATAATAAATAAGCTTTTAATAACAGAAAAGCTCAGAAATAGGAATAAATAAAACATTTCACTCTGTCTTTGTACGTAGGTTAAAAGATCCATCTTGAAAAATCATGTGGTTAACATATAAAATATCTGATATGTAATAGTCATTTTTCATGATTGAGAAATAATATTAGTTTTATGTTCTTCCTTTACTTTCTCAAAGGTGTTTATTTTAGATTGTTCCTTTAGGAAAAAAAAAATCACTTTTGAAGCCCAAAGAGAATTATGCAAAAGCTATCCCAGTTCAATGACTGTGGAGATACGGTAGTTTATTTTCATTAGTCACACAAGTTTGTGCAACATCTGTTTTGGAATTCTCATTTAAGCAGCATTAAATTACAAATCAGGTATGTATGTTATTGGCAAAAGACTCCCTTCAGAATTTTATCTAGTAGGTGGTGAATATGGCTTTGTTTATTTAAGAAAAACTATTGAGGTATAAATAAATTCACTATGCACACTTTTGTGGACAAAAATTAGCAAGAAATTTCAGAAATAATTTAAAACCTATATTTCTTCAGTCATTAAGCATCAGTTGAGAATCTGTTATGTGAATAGGACTATTCTAAATTCACACCTGGGCTACACAGAAATTTTCTAAGGGTTATCTAGGCTTAGAGAGTTTTACAGAAATGAATTTCTAGATCTTCAGTTTTTTGTGTGGCTTATCCTAAACTGTATCAGACTAGAAACCTACCTGTGATGGATAGATGTGTCACTTTGCAATTGTTCATTTCTTACTTACTAAAAGAAAGCTGTGATTCACATGCATCTTGAATCTTCCCAGAATGCACTGCCTCAGTGTAAACAGATCAAAAGGGCACTTTGAAATATTGGAGTCAGTGTGAGAAATTACATTTCTGAAATACTGGGAAATGAAGTCCCTGTGAATCAGGAAATTTACAGTCTGACAGTTACTGATGGTATGGTCTTTAGACAAGACCCCATAGGTGTCACTTGGGAACTTGTTAGAAATGCAAAAATCTCAGGCCCTGTCTGTGAATTTTAAGGCCCCCAGATGATTCCTCTGCACATTAAAGTTTGAGATACACTGGTTGACAATTTTTGCTTATTTTTAATGAGAAGGAAAGATTAGCTGTCAGTTCATCATTAGAACTTATTTTTTGGAGATTTCTTGAAAAACTAAAAACAGATTTACCATATGATCCAGCAATCCCACTCCTGGGCATATATCCTGAGGGAACTCTAATTTGAAAGGATACATGCACCTCAATATTCACAGCAGCACAATTTACAAGAACCAAGACATGAAAGCAACCTAAATGTCCATTGGCAGACAATTGGGTTAAAAAGTTGTGGTATACATACATACATACATACACACACACACAATGGAATACTACTCAGCCATAAAAAGGAATACATTTTTTTGCCATTTGCAGTAACATGAATGGACCCTGAGATTGTCATACTAAGTCAGAAGGAGAAAGACAAATACCATATGATATCACCAATCTGTGGAATCTAAAAAAAAGAGACAAATGAACTTATTTACAAAATAGAAACAGACTCACAGACATAGAAAACAAACTTATGGTTACCAAAGGGGAAAAGGGGAGGAGAGGGATAAATTAGGGGTTTGGGATTAGCAGATACAAACTACTACGTATGAAATAGATAAAACAACAAGGTTGTACTGTATAGCACAGGGAAATATTTTCAATACCTTGTAATGACCTATAATGAAAAAGAATATGTGTATATATACACACATATATATATATATGACTGAACCACTATGCTACACACCAGAAACACAACTGTGTAAATCAACTATATTTCAATTTCTTCAAAAAGTTATTTTTGAGGGAGGATATTAGATTATTAAATGATTTTTGTCACATAACATAGAATTTTAAAAATCATTAAAATTAATATCTTTTGCAATTTGCATTTATAATGAAAAGGTTTTAATTTTCAACAAATTATGACAAATTTTAATTGTAAAATTTAATTGTAACAAATGTGAGGAGGCATATTATTTTTCAAAGTCATTTAGGGACTATATGAGCAAAAACTGTGAAGATAATAGCTCTAAACTAGCTTCCCCATTGCCATAAAAGGGCCTCTTTAGGACCCTTATACAAGAAAAGAGACATCATGAGGATGATGCCTGAGAAATAGATCCTGGCAACAGAGGAAGGGGAAGGGATGTTTCATATCAAGTGGTAATTAGTTGACAATGTTATTCTCAATCCACATCTACATGGCAAAAATATATAGTTTTTTTTTTTAACATAAATAGACCTGGGTCTCATATCCACATTTCTGAAAATAGATCTAAGGTGGGGACACCAGCATCTGTATTTCTAAATATCTTTCAAATGGTCCTGCTGGACAGTGGAGAGGGTCATGATTTCCCTGGATCTCTTTCTGCTCTCATCTGGTGTGTTAGAAATGTGGCCCGGCCTAATAGGAGCTTCCTGCCAGAACGGAGACTCTTTTTTGGTGTAATCCAACTAAGGTAGATCTCATTATTTCTACCTAGGTCTCTGCTTATCTGTCTTCTAGGTGCTACAGAAAGAGAGTCAAGGACTATTTTGGCTTGATCAGTAGGAAGGATGGACTTACCTATAACTGTACAGGTGGACCAGGTTTCAGGAATTTTGGGGAGGACAGACAAAGGGGTTTTGGAAATAGTGAGGTGGTTACTGAACGTGCAGGTGGAGATGTTGAGTTGGATATGTCAGAGGGATATATCAGCTTAAATTGCCGTTATTTATAAAGATATGAATTTGAGAGTCCTCTACATATATCTGGCTTTTAGTTTAAGATTTGGATGAGGGTTCCAAGGAAGTGAGTGTAGACAGAGAAGAGAATAGATCTTAAGACCTGGTCGTGGATCACTCTGGCAACTTGCCGAATTCAGTCATTAAGCTTTTGTTCTCATCTTAGCAAACCTTTCAGGAACATTTTAAGTTGATGGTCTATTTTCTCTGTGT
The DNA here is from genome assembly GCF_048564905.1 of Vicugna pacos. Classification (NCBI taxonomy): domain Eukaryota; kingdom Metazoa; phylum Chordata; class Mammalia; order Artiodactyla; family Camelidae; genus Vicugna; species Vicugna pacos. Next base: position 32,978,966 of record NC_132988.1, read on the forward strand.
CTTATCTCCTAAAATACTTTTTCTTTTATATTTTTGAAAACTCATACAAATGAGTTTTTCCTGATTTTTCCTGATTTTCCTGATTTTCCTTCTCCCTCACTGTAATTTCTTTAAGTGGACAGTGGACCATAGGGCCAGATTTTTTTTTACTCTGTCTCTGTATTTGTCTCCCTCTCCTTCTGTCTCTACACACACACACACACACACACACACACGCACACACACACACACACACAGAGTTGGTAGGTAACTGCTTAGGTTCATTGACCATTTTCAACAAATATTTGTTGAACACATTGTGAATCCACAACTGTTCTTAGATCTGAAATACTGCACAATAGGCAAAGCCAACAAAATCCCACCCCTAAAGAAGCTCATTCTAATATAGAAGAAAGATAACAAAGACTATTAATAAAGTACTTACTTAATATCTCAAGTGGTGATAAGACCAATTGAAAAAAATAAGAACACAGAAGACCTTACACAATCTCAAAGCTTATAATAATCAGAGCCAAGAACTGAAACATATCAAATATATAAAAATCTATACTAAAACACCCCCTCATTGACTAAATTCAGAGGTGGCTAGGGCAATAACTTATCAGAAAAATTGATGAACAAAAGTAAAAAATTAATCATTATTTTGCCTTTTCTGTACAAACTGTATTTCAGGGAAACCAAATACATGATGAGTAAAAAAAAAAAAAAAGTATTCTTATAGAAGAGTTCCAGCTTATAAATGCCAAAGAAATGATCTAACTAGAAAATTACTATTTTGCAGCAAAGAATCTGGAAAATGACCACAATGCTAAAGAAACTGGGTGAAAGGTTGATAATTTTATAATGGATTATTCAAGCTGACAACACCTGAACAAAACAACCGATTTGATATCGTTACACATCTCCTGATGTCACAGAGGAAGTACACAGAATTACCTAGGAAGTAGTCTTGCCAAAATAATTGAATCAGAATCCAGTCAAGCCTCTAGACATAAAAAGCAATTTATAGAAAATACAGGAGATAGAGAAACATAAAGACACTACAAGCATATACTCAGCTAAATCAATAAGGTGGATCCTTATTAAGATCCTGGATAAATAAACCAACTGTAGAAAGATATTTTGGAGGCAAATTGGGAACTTTGATTATTTCCTTGGTGCTGTGTTATTCTAAGAAATTATCACTCAGTCTGTTAGGTGTGATAGGTTACTATGGTCATTTTTTCAAGTATCCATAATACAGTTCAAAGATGCTTCACTAGTCTTTGCCATCTTGTTTCTTTTCAATGCTAATGTTTTTACATGGAGATAGTTTAAAGCAAATACTGGCTATCACAATTTAAATGTTAAAAAATAATTCTATGCGTACTGCTAAGGGAGAAGACCTTTTTTGTTGTTGTCATTATTGTATTTCTGAAGTCTTAGAAAAAGAGTAGAACTTTAACAAAAAGGGATTTTCCTTCATACTACTATCATTTCATAGACACATACCTGAGTTCTCTAGTCACCCGTACACAGGTCTGGGACTGCCCTGAGGGATGGTGTTGAATCCAGCATGCGAGGCAGTGTCAAAAACAGCCTCCGATTATCCCACCTCCTGGTATTTGTGGTTACAAAAACGGTAGAAATGATGATGTGTCACTTCTGAGATCAGATTATCAAAGACTGTGGCTTCCATCTTGGGTCCCTTGGCTTTCTCTTACTCTCTTGGAGTTCTTGCTTCTGGAGAGAGCCAACTGCCGTGACATAAAGCAGCCCTACAGAGAGAACCACGTGAGTAAGGTTGGAAGTAGATCTTCCAAGATCTGCCAAAAGTTCTGTGATGAATTCAGAAGCAGATCCTCACCATTTGGACCTTCAGATGGCAGCAGTGCCATCCAACAGTCTGATTGCTCCTCTGTGAGAAACACCCCCTTAGCAGGAGCCATCCAGCTGCATCACTCTAAGATCCCTAGGTGGGGTTCCCCTTTTCTCTTTTCTACCTGTTACTAATGCCACCACCAGTGACAAATGTTCTCCTGTGCGAACCTCTGACTCATCACCCGTATGTTTGCCTCAGGCTTCATCCAATATTTATCACCCTGTATGTATCTTGTCTCATTCCTTTCCCCTCTCTTTCTACTTTTGTTTTCCCATACCACCTACTTACTTTTACTCAGCCTTTTAGGATTATGAAATCACTTTAAAATGGTCATGTAAGCTGTTTTAGCAAATAAGAAAACATCACATTCCTTACTATAGTAATATGAAAGTTTCCTGCCCCAATGGTGACCCATCTAAGCACCTGATGACAGGGTAATAAACAGAGGGTAAATATTTCACACCTCTGTGCTAGCTCAGGCGAGGCATTGTCTGCTTCAAGATGAAAGAGGTTATCACTTCCTTGAGATATTTGTGGGAAAAAAGAGAGAGTACCTTAACAGATTTTTGACTGTGGGTGTTTTATAGCTTCAGCTCTTAGCTGGCAAATAAGGATTGCTCAGTCATAGAGTTAAATCAGGATGCTAATTAGGGAGAAATAGAAACTAGTTGCTGTTGGGTTCAATACTATAGAAACTGATCTACTAGCTATGCTTTAAAAAAAAAGTCCCAGCAGCAACAGCATTGTACTGTAACATTTCACAACATTCCACCGTAATTTGTTTAAACTAAAACCGGAGTCATGACTACACAGCATCAAATTGAAGGATGCATCCACTGTTAGGAAAAGCGGGACTAGTCAGTCCAGACAGTGCAGAGCCAGTAGGGGCAGGAGACCGGGCATCCTCATCTTCATCATCATCATTACACAGACCTTGTTAGATGACAGATGCCCTTCTAAGCAATCTGTACTTTTGACTCATTTAATTCCCTTACAAGGCTGCACCGAGGTACCACCATTATCCCCATTTTAACACAAGGAAAATAAGACACTGAGAGACTAAATAATTGTCCATGTCAGGTGGGCAGATTTCATGTTCCTTATTCCTACACAAATATTTAATCCTCTATTCAGAGTGGTATTTGGCTTGCCTAAAATTTCTATTGATAGTGTCCAAATAAAGAGCAGTGAGTCTATCACAGAAGAGACCTTTCCATGCACAGAAATGCAGACACACACACAAACACATCTACTCTGTGCTAATGAGTAATAGTTGTGCACTTGGCGGCTGAATAGGGATGGCTAAGAGGCAGATGGGAAGCGACTTGAAAATGGAGGGTGGGGATCTGCACGTGGCCTGCAAAATTATTTGAATTTCATGCATTTTCTTCGAAAGAATTAAAAAAATGGGAGACGAGGTATAAAGGACAGAGCAAGGTCCTCATGGAGACAGAGGAAATAGAGACTGCAACTATAATTAGATACTTTCGCCTCCAAACATGAGGCACAGACTTCCTCCACAATGGTAGAAAAGAAACAGCTGAGCAGGGGTCTGAACGCCACAGCGGTGATGCTTGAGGGGCACCTGGATGGAGGAAACGCACCTCGGCAGCACTGACTTCTCAGTCAGGTAGAAGGAGCGGCTCTCTGCTGCAAAGTGTCAGCGCTCAGATAGAATTTGGAATTTGGGAAGAGAGGAAACGAGTGGAGCACTGGGGCCACAGCACTTGAGGGTAACGAGTTATTAACAACAGTTGTGCTCTGCAGTTGGAGTGAGCCTGGTCTGAGCGGTTCTGACGCTCTTCAGAAACATGCCAGCTGTCAGGGTTTTTTTTTTTTCTAGTTAATAACAATTTGCACATATATTTTATTTTAGAATACTCAAAATAAATTGTGATAGTGACTGAGCTCCCAGAATACCATTGACATACAGTGAAATCGATCATTAAAGCCAGGAACCACATATATGTATAGAACATTTGTTTCAGCCCTCCTATGCTTACTATGCTTTACTAATGGATTGAAGCCGTGGTTTTCTGCTTAATTCACCAGGAAATTTTTATCTTGTTTCTAATCCTTTGAAAGTTTGAAAAATATAACTTTGATCATGATTCTAAGCTAAAAAGAAAGTGATAGGTAGTGCTGGGGAAATCGTTACAGAGTTGGAAGTCCTGGTTTACCAAGCTTTAACATGTTCTTATTTTATCGTAATGGGCAAGTAAATGACTTCATCTATATGAGCTACAGTGTTTTTTAAAAAACAAAAATAGTCCTGACAGAGTTTGTGGAACGGAATATATGAGGTGATGAATATGAACGTTTCTGACACCTAAGTGATATTTAATAAAGGTTAATTAATGTGCTGTTTGGCAATTTCCTCCTCAGTTTTTCACATATAATTAATTTTTATGAGTGAAATCATTTTGGAGTAAAGTAGTCCATAAATAAATAAATAAAATGATTAAATATATAAATAAATTGAGTTTTATTTTTCAAATCCAATTTCATTCCATTTTACATTTGAAATATTTTAATTTTTAAGTAAATACTCTTAATTTCAAACCTACAAGAAAACCCAGATTATTAACTATACACAACATCTAATATCTTACCCTTTTCAGATTTTGTCTGACATGCGAAAACTGATTTTACCTTATGTAATTGATATAAAATTTGATACCATGGAACAAAAACCTTAGGGCTGAATACAATGCTTTTGGGTGAACTGGTAGACAATTAAATAATTTTTACTCTCTTACACCTACACAGTTCATTTCTTATTTCATAAAACATATCAAATATTATGTGGGGACTTTATGTTCTTATGAACTCTTGAACCCACTGAGCTCATAAGACTGGAATTCCAATGAGTTAGAGATCTACTCCATTCAGTATGTCCACAAATCCTTCCCTCATACTGCCCCCTTCCCTCCAGGGACAGGACACTGCTTACTTTCAAGTGAAAATCTAATCTTTTGTTAGGCTACCTTAGGATCAAGAAGGAAATAAACCTTATGCCTCATATATATATTATCATATATATCTGGTATCATTTATGTATAACCTTTTATATTTACCTAGGATTATCTTCTGTATTTATATATACAATGTACACATTTATACATCTATATATTCATATACACGTCATAAACACACACACATACCCCAACAAACCAACAAATTCATGGTTGGAAACCCTCACCTTTAAATCCATACTATAAGACTTCTTTAATATAAAACACTTAACTAAATGCCTAGATGGTTGCTGAAAATAAATCTTGCCTTCTTTAACCATGGACTGAGAAATCAATAGTATACCGATTTTAGGGTTTGTAAAAAGAGGAAGACAGAGCGCCAATACAGTACAATCTATTTTTAATACGTAGAGCGAGGCCAGAGAACGTGAGTATCAATGCACCACATCTGTCACAGTGCTGACACCTTTCTTCACATTCTCAGCTCTCACACCTCTTTCCCTCTTTGGAGTGAAAGGGTAGAACAACTCTACAGGGAGATCATATTGTTGACTGAGCAGGCTGTCAGGAGAGGCAAGATTTTGTTCCTACTCTTTGGTCCTGGATCCCCATCTTCCTTCCCCTTGGCCCTGCTCTGGTCAGTTCATTATTCCCCAGTACTATAGCTTCCTAATGAGTCTAGTTTCTCTTCATTTCTCTTTTCCACTAAGAGTTTGATCATTAATGTCAGTCCTATTCCAAGTGTCATTCCAGCTTCTGAGATTTCATGGAATAAAAAGGGATGGGTTGAGTGACAGGGCAGGGAGGAGGGAGCAAAGTAGGAAGTGCCATAGAATAGAAGCAAAGTGCAAAAAAAAAAAAAAAAGATTTTAGTTTTGAAGTTTCCTGGGACGTAAAAGAGATTTTGCCAGGTTTTCTTGCCTAAGTTTTATTAAAGAAGGGTATGCTTAGAATATGGTATGAAGAAAGCAAATACCCACTATACATATTGTGCTCTGAACGCACAGGAAGAAATCTCAAATGTCTCTCATATGTTTCCTGACACCCTTGGGTTGGAGTAAAACTTTAACAAGTATTAATGGGGACCAGATATACGACAGCACTCTGCTGGTGCTGAGAATAGAAAAATAAACACAAATCTCTACCCTCCAGGTGCTTAAAAAGCACTGCTTTCTTCCTTTTTGGAGAGAAATAGTAAAACCCCAGTAAACAAAATCCTCCATGGTTTTGAACGGACTGCAGAGGGATAGTATGCAGATGTTGTGCACATTTGGTAGATAAGATAGACTAGCAGACTCCCCAGCAAAGCCAAGGTCAGGTTCAGGGAGATAAAAAGAGGAACATTGTCTGTTCCCTATCTAGATAGGTTCTAAAAACAGAAATGCTAATTTGTAGACTGTTCTTTCCCTATACAAACACCCGCCTGGTAAAGACTCTGACCCACAAGTCCATGTAAACCTTCATGTTCTCCAGGAAATCCATTTCAATTAAGTAAGGGTCAAAAGAATATATTCTTGTCTCTAAAATACAAGATACTTAATTTCTCTGCTCTGTTAATGTTTCCAACTTCCTCTCACTGCACAGTTTCAATTAGACATCGATGATGTACTTGTTCTTCTTGGCTCCTTAGACCATAAATATATGGCCAAAGTCAGGATTGAATGTGTTTGTTCTGTAAACATCTAGTATGCTGTGGTTATTCCATAGGACAGACCTATGCTGTCCATACATTTTTTGTTTTTTTAATACTGGTTATCAGATGACAAAGAACAGCATCAATTCACTACAGAATTAGGATCTGTTCAACCGATGGGAAATTTTAAAATATGAGTAATTAATAAAATATGATATATGTATGAAGTATAAAAACAAAGATGACAGTCATTACGCCCAGTTCACAGGAAGGGGCTGGGACTAAACTGGTCATGAATATCGAGAGTTAGGGACAATTGGGAGCTATTTGGAAGCAGATTACCACAGTCATTTGATAAAAACGAATGTGATTTTTTAAAATGTATCATCCAAGGGTGGTTTTGGACCGAGACTTTTGTATAACATGTTTCTATGAATCAATTTTAGTAATACATCTGAGAAGCATATTATTTTTAAATAATATGCTATATTTTAGAGTCTTTAACCTTGAAGTTATTGGTAATACATAATATAGTATTAGTGATTCCATAATACAGAAAATATTTTGATTACAAATCTCACATCTCTAGCTTATTTGAATGTAGGAATGAGAATCCACATTAAAATTAACATCATTTTTTAATAAAAATATGAACTACTCTTTCCCAAGCTAAATTAATCTGGAAAAATAATATTCATGGTAAAAATAGCACAATTATAGGAGCTTTCATTTATGCTACCTCCATCTGCCTTTTAAGTACTGCAGCACACGTCATGCCCCATGGAAATGTAAGTTGAATTGCTTTTTAAACATTTCTCATATTTTTTTTTTTGGATGTCAAGTGGGATAATAAATGTCTAGCTATTGACAGCTGGATACTATGAGGCTATAGGTAATAAAGTAATTTTGTACTATATTCCTGCAGTAACGTGGATTTCCCCACACCAGCCCAAGAAAATGTGTTTTGGATTTATATGGTGCTCTAGCCATCAGAAAGCCTCATAGTAACATCCTTTGGAGAGAGTCAAATGGTATAATTAAAAATATAAAGGTCACGCTTGTGTACCTTCCTTAAAATATTACTGCATGAAGCCATGCTAACTATGAATTGGGTTTTTAACCTGTAAAATAATGAGTAAATTTCCTTAGCACCCTTAAAACTTGAATAATAGAAAATAGAGCCATTGACAGTAATCTCAAAACATGGTAATAGGTAGGACGGTAATGGGATGGATAAAACCAGATAAAGTGCTGTCCAGGAAATTAATGTTTAAAACTTGGAATCCTCTGCTGCAAACTCCAAAAAATGAACATTAAAAAAAAGAGAGAGAGTCGATTATAACCAGAACGAATGCATTTTGTTACTAACAGAACACTTCTCCAGGCAAGGGCTTTGCTGATGATTAGAGCTTATTAAGGAAAAAGTTTGCTTTTATCTTGAACTATCTATTTCTTGAAATAATGATCCTTTTTATTTTTTACAATTTCTCATGTCACGGTTATCTCCCAGGTCTCACTCTCCTCTCCCATCTTGGAGACATGTCATGCTGGGCACATAATAGATCAACTGAGGAATCAGAAATTGTAAAAACTCCTGAGTCAGGACAGCAGAAGTCAGGCAGTGCCTGTTACGCTTCTTCATAACTTCCCGTTAAAATACCATGGAGACGTTAAAAAATGAAGGAAGCACGAAATACTTTTGAACGTAAGAATAATGCCTATTCTGGATATCTTCTATTAGCTTACTTAAAATGCTTAAGCCCAACTTAAAGAACTTGAGTAAAGGGGCAGAAAAAAGCAAGCAGACCAGCAAACAAAAACACACAACACATACACTAAATCTGGGGTGGGGGCTAGATGTGGGGCCACACTGGGTTTTGTTAATCCAACCACTCTCACTAAAGCCAAGCTCTAGTCCAGGCCAACTCCTTCTTTTATTCGATTCTAACATAATTCATAAGCCTTAGAACCATGACATATGGCAGGTCTTGACATTAACGTCATATTATTGTTAACAAATATTTGGAGACTTGCTCTCAGGGGTGAGCGCTGTGACTGCAAAGAGAACTTAACTATAATCCTTCTCTTAAAACAATTCAGGCTTTCATGTTACACTCCCATTTAAGAACGGGCAGTTTCTCTTATTGCTTATGAAATAAACATCAAACTCTTCTCTCAGCTTCCCACAATCTGGCCCTGTTAAATTTCTCTCAATTTCCTCTCTTTACGCCTCAACATTGCCCTAAAAGATTTCCAGAAAAATGTGACATAAAGTTTAAGCATCACCCATCTATCAGTCATGAAAGATCAGTGCTTGCAAAGGACAATTAAGAAAATGGATAGGTTTTATTCATTGATTCTTTCTTTTGCTTCTCTTTAACAGTTGACAAGTCCTAACTCTAAAGGAAAAAGTCTCTTCTGTGTGTGTGTGTGTGTGTGTGTGTGTGTGTGTGTGTGTGTGCACACATCAGGTAGATCAAAGCTTTGACCGATCTGGGATGCCTATGCCACCAACCCTTACTGGTTTTCAGAGCTCCTCATGTGGAGAGAGAGCTGAGAGACAGACAATCCACAGCTTGGTTTCAAGTACTGTGAACTTTGACAGTTACACAAAATTCCTCTTTTTCCACAATTGCTTCCAGTTAATGCCATCTATCTCTAAATTGAGGCTCACCAAAATGGGTGCTATGGTTATATATCCCGAACAGAAATCAAATGTTAGCCTTTGAGCAAGTGCTGTAAGGGGATAATAAACTCTGAACTAAATGTACAAAGGAATGAAAAATAAGACATTTAGCCAACATCTGCAAGGAAAAAATGTTTTTCAAAGGAAAGTTATGGGGAAAAATAGCTTCTTGATTCTCATCAATGTGTCATTCAGAAAACATCAGCTATCCTTTAAAAGTTAAACTGTCTTTCCCTCTCTTAAAATCACCAAACATTTCCTCTGTTCTTGCTGGCATTTTCCCTTCTTGCTTACCCTGCAGTTAATTAACCATTTTAGTGTTTATAAGACTTGTAAAATATAATTTTCATACTTGGATTCCAACCATACTTTAATTGAACTATAAAAACTAAGCTTTTAGATCATCAAATAAATCAAATTTCTATAAAATAGAGAGCCTCTAGTGATGCCTGAATCTTTTTTTCCCTTGCTTTTGAAAGAGAAATAAAGAAAATATGCTTAGTTATTTTCCCTTTATCAAAAAACAAATCCTAGGATAAGAGAAAATGAAAGGCATGTTAAAAGACTGAATTAAATATCAGCAAAATACAGCTATGATCTAGCTAGCTATAGAGCACAATGCAGCCGTGAAAAGAAACACAGGCCTAACGTGCCCAGACATTAGCTAAAACTGCAGAAAGCCTCAGGCATGAGATTTTAAAGAAATGTGTAAAGTCTACTCTTTTTCTGTATAATTTAATCAATATCTGGGTTGATAAAGATGATGGCGATGTCATTGAGGGGGGCTGATCAGCCATTGGGCAGAGCCCCACGGGGTGTCATGGCTTCGGTGAGATCATCTTTGTCAAGGCTCAGTTCTCCCAAGCTTTAAAGTCCAGAATCATTCTTAATACTGTAGCCAGTAGGGATCAGTCTTTCAGGGATCAGTCTTTCAGGGACTGGCTCAGACTAGCCAGATGCAAAAGAAGATAGAATCAGAAATGCACAGGAAAGGAATAATGTGACCATCGGAAGATCATTTGCAGAAAGGCTATGGTAGGAAGCCAAGTGAGAAAGAGGACGCTGTGCTGTGAACACGGACTCAGAGGCGGCGCAGTCGGCAGGATGATGCCTTGGCTCTTGTCATCCAGCTCCTCGCCTGAAGCTCTCTTTCCCCACTGGGCTTGGTGGCTGCTGAATGGAATCAACGGTAACCAGAGCATTCGTGAGCACAGCCTCCTGGATAGAGCCAGATTTTGCTCTTCCTGCTGCTTACCTGGGAGACTGCTGATTAGCATGGTTGAACTTACTCGCCATCATCTATCAAGTGTTTAATAGTTTCTCTCTCTGAGTTTAGAGGTGCGTAAGCAGTATCCCCATCCATCACAAAGAAAAGGAATTTGAGTGTTTTTCTAGAAGGTACATCTGCCTTTTCTTCTGAGGGAAAAACAGCTCTCCTCTGTCCGATCTAATCCTTCCGTCTTTCTGCCAGACGTTATCATGGTCTGCTCCCAAACTCGACCTCCATCGTTCACTTTTCTTTGATTTATTCTTCTTCCTTTCTCAATCTACTGGTTATTCCCTTCTCCACTTAAACAAGTTCAGCTCTCTGAAACTTAAAGAAATCTTCCTGGGCTGTTTACTCCCCTCCAGCTAGAATCCACTCCTTGTCAAACCTCCTTAAAAAAGAAGCCTATGTCTCCACTAATAGCCTCACAATCAGTTCAATTTTAACACCACTCTGTGGAAACCATTCACTCTAAATCACCAACACTTTCCTAAGTGCAAAATCCAATGGGGATTGGTTCCTTCTGTGGCTTTGTTCAGTGGTCGCCACACCTTCCACTTTAAAGGCTTGGCCTCCTTTGGTTTCTCTAAAAGGTACTGACTCTCCAGCGAACTCAGTCCACTGCACAGGGTGCTTCCTTCTTGCCTTCATTTCCTCTGCTGCGCTTTCATTTTCACTAATCCTCACAGTTTTATCTTCGTCCTTCTCTCCTGCTGCTTACTTTCCCTGAGCCATCTGATTAATCGTCATGACTTCAACCAGCAGCTTTTCACTCATGAGGTGGCCAAGCTCCAGCTCACCTCCTAAGCTCCGGATTTCTATATTTGGCAGCCTGTTTGACACCCCACCAAGTTAGCAATTTATAATAAACATTACAAAATGAAGTTCATCTTTTTCTTCCAAATCTTCCTCTTGTGTCCTATACCCAGTCTCAGTGAATGACTTTGCCATTTACTCAGCCATCCAAGCAGCATATGAGGAAAAAAAAAATCCTACGCAAGTGTTAAGGAAAAAAAATGATACATTTTAAAGTCCAATTAGAGATAATGAAGCATGACCTCAACATCTAAAACCCTTAGAAGTGGTCAGAAGTCTCATTTGTCACTGTTTTGATTGCTGGAGATTTTTACTGCCATCAGGAAATAGAAATAAATTCTAAATTAAACTACCCACTGCTCTTTTACATAGACTGACTCTCATTTACCCATTTGAGTAATATTTTAAGGCTTTTCTGCCCTTGCTAGATCTGGGTCAGTGTAAAGTATTAAACAATAGCCTCTAATAGCTTTTCTGAGTCTTCTTAAGCTGCCATTAAAGGTTCAAAGCCATACTCCTGTCTCATACTTTCATTTATTTTCCTTTATTCCTCACTAAAACTTGTGTATCTTCTATTGTATCTTCCATTTCGCTGTAAATTGCAAGGTTAACAATGTTTTCATCATCTGAAGTTTTAGAGTCAATTTGTCCACAAGACCCAATTTATTATATCAAGTGCTCTGTTCCAACTCATTACTATGTAAAGTGTAGTGTTTTTCAATCTGATAAATCTTATATGCTTTAAAAGGTTCTTTTAAGCATGATTACACTATGCCTCTTAATATCGTTGATATGCAATACGTGATAAAAGCTCAGGTAGAGCAAGTCTCTTGGAAGAGAGTCTGATAAATATGAAAGAACCAGATATTTATAATCTGAAATGTTCATCTCTGCTGGGCTTGAAGTCATGTCACAGGATTGACCTGTCAAAGCATTTTATAAAATTGTGAAAAATGATACAGACCCTTTGTCCCCATCCCACCCTGGGAACACTGTCCCTTGAGCAAACCACACCTCAGTCCCAGGGATCGTTGCAGCACAAATGAAACACTTCTCAGGCTGCGAGCAGCAAGCTTCCGGACGAGCTCAATCATCCCTTTGTTCAAGGGAGGTGTTCCCGAGGCCAGTCCTCACATTTGTACCATTCTTTGGCAGTTGGCTCCTTGTTTCTGTTTGTGGGTTGACTTCTCTGGTGACTCCAAGATAGTTCTTCAAGTGAGAAAGCAAAGCAGTCCACTAAAGCAACTGAGGTCGGTGGGTTGAGTCTTACTTCCGTTTCTGTGGAAGAGCATTTGTCACTCAACAAACGCACCCCCAAACAAAACTGATGTCTTATTTCTGAGAACAAATATAAATTGCCAGCAAAATGAAAAAGAGCGGTAAACTTTCTAGAATGTTTACGTTGTACGTGCATGTGTGTATACATGCAGACATGTGTAAGCTACTATGGTGTCTGTCTGAAACAGCTTTAAGTATTTAAACTTCTTGAGCTATAATTCATGACACAGGCCCTATGACGCCAGTTAAAATGTGACATAGAGCAAATCTTTCTGGGGGCCTACTTGATGTCTTCTGGTTGGTATTTGATTTGCTTGGTAGTGGATCCAAAGAGGTATCTATGTCTGAAAAGACCATCAAATTATACCTAACACGGTTGAGCCTGGAACAACACAGGTTTGAAATGGGTGGGTCTACTTCCATACAGATTTTTTTCCACAAAATACCTACCACGGGATGTGCGGTTGGTTGAATCTGCAGTGTGTTGCATCCACAGATGTAGAAGATGCAGACAAGGAGGGCCAGTTGTAAAGGTACATACGGATGTTTGCACTGTTCCCAACCACCACATTGTTCCAGGGTCAACTGTACATAAAATAAACACCTAAAACTCTGGGATTTAACTCGGAGGAATTTTTGGTCAATGAAATAGTTTTATCCCATTGTGTAAGCCATTGTTTAATCGATCTGAATGAGTCTGTTGAAATCTGAAAAAAGAATATAGGAGTGACTCATCTTTATCCGCATCAGAACTGCTAGCTTTCTTTTTTTTTCCCCCTAGCTTTAATGCCAACCTGTCAGGTTGTAGCAGCCCTATGTTTCTTCTTTCTCAGATACACACTTATTATTAACTGGAAAAATCTAAATACATAAAACAAACCTCTTCCGTGGATATTGTTTGACAATTTAATGATGAAAGCAAAGAAATGTTTTTCATGTCGGCAGAGTCTTGTTCCAAATTCTCAGTCTAATCATTTCCTCTCTTGTTAAGCTAACAACATCTAGAAGCAGCATTTAACTATAGAAGGAAGGCAATCTTTATTTGCTGAGTATCTACTCTGGGCCAGGAACTTTATTTATTTATTTATTTATTTATTTACTACCTTGTTTAATCCTTGTAACAACTGTGAAAGATGGATGTTTAATTTTCCTTTGTTTAGAAATTAAAAGAAATCCAGAGAATGAAACCCATGCTATACCATAAGAAACCAGGAAGCCAAGATGCCAATCCGTTTCTGCCATATGTCCAAGACATGTTCTTCCTACCTCACCTGGGTGAAGCATGCAGAGAGGAGCTGCTGAGGTTTACAGAATTGTTTTCCTCAAGAGCCCAGTGAGAACCAAATCTGGACTGGGTAGTTCTCCTCAGGATTATACAGGGAAATGGACATCCCTCCTGGAGCATGCAGATCTTTTTTTTTTTTCTAACATTTTTTATTGAGTTATAATCATTTTACAATGTTGTGTCAAATTCCAGTGTAGAGCACAATTTTTCAGTTATATGTGAACATATATATATTCTTTGTCATATTTTTTTCTCTGTGAGCTACCATAAGATCTTGTATATATTTCCCTGTGCTATACAGTATAATCTTGTTTATCTATTCTACATTTTGAAATCCCAGTCTGTCCCTTCCCACCCCTCTCCCCCTTGGCAACCGCAAGTTTGTATTCTATGTCTATGAGTCTGTTTCTGTTTTGTATTTATTTATTTATTTTTTCAGATTCCACATATGAGCAATCTCATATGGTATTTTTCTTTCTCTTTCTGGCTTACTTCACTTAGAATGACAATCTTCAGGAACATCCATGTTGCTGCAAATGGCATTATGTTGTCAGTTTTTATAGCTGAATAGTGTTCCATTGTATAAATATACCACATCTTCTTTATCCAGTCATCTGTTGATGGACATTTAGGCTGTTTCCATGTCTTGGCTACTGCTATGAACATTGGGATGCAGGTGTCATTTTGAAGTAGGGTTCCTTCTGGATATTGGAGCATGCAGATCTTAAATCATCTTCCGAGTAAGGGTGTCACACATGGACCAGTTCGGACTGAGTTCCAGAGATGATCAGGAAAGGGGATCTTTGATCTCATGGTCCTTCTGTGCTGTCTGGAGAGGGTTTGCATCTTTTTCTTGTCCTTGACAGCAGCTATTACAAAGGTCCAACACTATAACTTTCTTTTCTCTTCTACTTCAAAGAAAACAGAGAATATGCAACATATACCTTTTCAACTTCCCTCTTCTAATCCTCCAGCCTTATTCAGGTGCAGCTATGACTTCCTCTTGTCTCCTATCACAACGTAAAATTTGCCCACCATGCTTTTACATCTCTGCTGCCCAACTTCTCCTGCCTTCTCTGGGACCACCCTCATTTTTCTAGCCTATGTTCTGTGTTACCACCTCCCACAATAGCATTTAAACATTTGAATTTTCTCATAATAAAACAAACAACCAAAGTCACATCTTCCTCCATCTACTGCCCAAATTTTCACTTCTACTTTATAATCAAATTTCATGAAAGAGTCATTTACATTCTGTTGCTGCGTTTCCTCCAGTAAGGTCTTCAAAGTCTTGAAATCTGATTTGTAGCCATACTACTCCACTGAAGTTCTTCCTGTTAAAGCCACTGATGGGTTCATGTGGCTTTAGACCAGGTCTCCACCAGCCATCACCTTCCGTGAGCTCTGGGCTGTGTCTGAGGATGGTGACCTCTCCTCCTTCTGCCACATGCTCTTGCCTTGCCTTCCCCGTGGCTGAACACTCTGGGTCCTCCTCTCAGCTCTCTGGTGGCTGCTTCTCCTTTGCATTTATATCATGATTTTTCTTTACCTCTGAACAATTGCAAGTCCCTGGGAGAGATGACTATGGAAAGTAGAAATTAATATAATGCTTGTCTTTAGCTTTAGATTTAGGGGAATATATAAGATTGATATATACGTATGGAGAGAGAGATGTGAGGGGTTCTTAATGGCCACCCAGGATTATTAAAATATAGGAAGAAATATATAGACAAGGGCATTGTAGCTCAATAAAGTAATGGGCATTAGAGATAGCTCCTGAGATGCCTATTGTTCTGCTACAGCCCACATTTCTTTCACGTTAGTTAGCTCATGTGATGGGTAAGCAGGAGAGGTGACACCAGTGTAATATGAAGTCGAGTAGTTTCATAAACAAATGTTCCTAGGCAAGGGAGGCTGCTAGAGCAAGAATAGAATGATAATATTTATTAGGAAAGGAAAAAACTTTTACTTTGACTATTGCACAGGTAAGAATATTTTTAGCTGTATTGTAAGAAAATTAGTAACAAACTGCTTTTCTGGGACTCTCATCCCAGAACAGCACTCCTGAGCTTAGCTCTCTGCTGGTTGCTCTTCCTCCAAAGGGCAGAACTTCCCTTGTATCTGCATTGTCTCAGTGGCCCCCAGTCCCTGTTCCTACTTTGTTGTTTTTGTGCCTATTTGATATCCCCAAGATAGCATCCCTGGGCTGTTATTTTGTAACATAACAACTGTTGTTTTCATTGTTGCTTTGGTTATAAAATTGCATGGGTTTGGGGAAGTCTTTCCCCAAGCCCTGTTTTTCCCATAGGCCTTGACATTTTTCTGTATGATTTTTCAGAACACAGAGACTTTCGGGAAGGCACACCTGCTGACATCCCAGATATGTCCTTATAAATTTAATGGGAATTAGATATGGAATATCCTGTACTTTGTGATCAGGCATATGCTTGAATATTATGCCTGTGTTTCTTAAAAATTTAGAAAGTGTCATACTGTTTTCTCAATATAAAATTCCTTCAAACAAGGCCAAGCTCATATTCTTTATTACCTGTCTGTCAGGCCTGAAGCATGAAGAGAAAACTATTTTTTCATTACGTGAGTTACATGGTATGAATCTGATAAATCTCCTTCTGCCCATATCCAAAGATTGCAAAAATAGATGAGTGGATTTTAATCAAGAATGCAGAGAGGAATTCAATTTTTGGCTAAATTCCAAATCCAAGAACATGAAGTTTCACTCTCCCTTTTTTTTTTAAATGGTAGAACGAAGAGGGTAAAAATAGGAGGTTGGAATGGAATGTAAATTTAATTTTAGCCACACTCTTCTAACATAATTTCTATGAATGTAAAATCAGCACTCGGGTTTAGCTCTTGGTGTTCAACCATTAAACTGCTGCTGATCCTTCCCTTAGAGGAGTTCTTCCCATAATCACTTGGCAGAATTTATATTCACTTCTCCTTCTCCTCAGCTCTCTTTAACAACCATCACGTCTCCAGGTTTAATCTGCTTGCAAATTTTATTTAGACTCCAGCCCTTATTAATCCAGAGGCATTCACTGACTTCCCAAACGTGGTCTTATAAGATGCTGCCAACTGATGAATTACAGACATGCATATAATTCTAGTAGAGAAGGAAAACACTCTACTGAGATTTTTCTCTCAATTTTTTATGCTCCAAAACTGCTGATCCTGGGATTTGAAAAAGAGAACATCTCTTTTCCTTTATCACTCTCCCAGGCAGTACTAATTTCTCAAAAGAGAAAGGAAATGGGATTTTTGTTTTATTGCTAAATATTATGTAAAGAAGTTAATCACATTACTTTGAAGAAAGAATCTACCCTTGCCTGAATGGAAAGATTGCAGACAAAGGCTTAGCTACACAGGACAAAGCTTACTAGCAGTTGAAACAGGAGAAGGGATGACCATTGACAAGGAAGTAGGGAGTGAAAGTGGTAGAATTCACATGGCCGCGGAGAGATGTGGTTAAGCTGAGGTCCAGCATGTTCGGTGTTTATACAGTTTGAAGTAGGCATGTTTCACTTGAGAATTCCACTGATTCTTATAAAACTACATGCCTATGTTAATGTAACCAAGATATTATTCACAGTAGATTTACAAAGACGTAAAAATAGTTACCTTGGGGTTAGTGTGTTTTTAATAATTTTTTTTTCTTTTTTCATAAGTAACTTTGGCTAACCTTAGGTATGCCCATAATAATAGTGCTTGTATCTTCTCAATTAAAGTTTGGGATGCATTGTCAAAAAACCCCAGAAACAAACAAACAAAAAACTTCCCCAAATCAAATAAATGAAAAAAAACAAAAACAAAAACAAAAACAAACAAAACCAGAGTGCACACATGAGGGCAGCAAGGTGGACGCTTTGGATCTGTGCTGGCCCGCACAATCCAGCCCATGCTTTTTACTTCGCAGAACTGGTCTAACATCATGAGTTTAGAGTTGAAGCAATGCAACGCAAACTTGTAAACAAACAGGATTTAAATGAGTTCGTTTTCACACACAGCTGCTACAACCTTTGGTTCCTGTCTCCCATTGTAAAGCATCACTTTGTGGGATTGTTAAATTGTCTGCTCCTCCTCCAGGATTTCCTTAAGAATTTAAAACATCTTATTAAGATTTCTAATGCAAATTAGTACAAAATTAGCATGTATGCACTGTGGATGCATTGTAATCTAAAAGTCATTCTGAATTTTGCCAACCATAGGTCTTTAGCCATGTTACAGTAACCGCCCTGTCATTAATCAGGTTACATATGCTTTAAGGGAAAAAAAAAGACCAAGAATTTCCAGCAAGATGAAGTACCAGCCCACATTCGGGGCTCCTGCTAATTTCCAATGAACATAGTCTTGCTTTATTGGTGTGTTAGCTGCTACCCTCAAACCTGCAAAACACAAATACGCCGTGGAGGAAGCTGTTTGAAATACATCGCATCAACCTACTCCTAGCCACTCCGAGCCAGCCTGACTCTGGTGGTCAGTCCTAAAACGTGACGAACCAGGGTGACGATAAGCTGCTTCCGTCTTCAGGCACAGCATGACAAAGGCCCCAAGACTGCAGACTCCCATGGCCTCTAGAGGAGAAAAATCACAGAGTCACTTCTGTGATTCACCACTGGGGAAACCCAATTTTATGATCATCATTTGAAGGGGAATGTTGCTAAACCTAATGTATAACTTCCCTTTCATCTAAACTAAAATCTATTATAATGTTTAATGTTAAGCTTTTAAAATATATATAAATGCTAAAATTCGTCTGTATATTTTGGGGAATATGGTATTATGGTGAGGAGGATGTGAGATTATGTGTGCAGAAGAACCATAAAGAAGATGCTAAAACACCTTCAATTCTCTGAGCAACACTACATGGGCTTTTTGAAAATCGTTATTGATTTTAATATGTTCTGTTTCCTTTCATGTAACATTTAGCTCATGTGAGTCCACTATAGTAATCTTATCATTCATTCTCGAGTTCAGTGGGAAATGCCATTTGTCCAGCTTTCACTGAGAGCCGTGTTCCCAGAAAAGAGAGTTTCCAGTACTGATGTCTGCCTAAGGGATAATGGTATCTCTGCACAATATCTTTGTTTTTTCTAAAATAAAAATATCTAAGTGTGATTTTCTTTTCGAACAAAGTCCCTGGTTTATACATGGAGGCAATTAGATTTTTTTAAAGACATTTAGATACTCAGAACTCTACTTGAATCATCAAATTATACTTGGGAGAATTGCCATAGAAATATGAAAAAAGACAAGTTTATTTCCAGAACAAGACTGTTGAGCCCACATTAACATAAATATTTAGTATCAAAATAAAATCTTGAAAATGCTTTTTAAAAATCAAATTGAGTGAAAATTCTCCTAAACCTATATTTTCCCTCATAAGCCAATGCATTAGTGTCTCTTTTTGTCATGTAAACCTTGTCTTGACTCTTTCCA
This sequence comes from Vicugna pacos, assembly GCF_048564905.1. NCBI lineage: Eukaryota > Metazoa > Chordata > Mammalia > Artiodactyla > Camelidae > Vicugna > Vicugna pacos. The sequence continues at coordinate 32,998,221 of NC_132988.1, forward strand.
AATTCCAAGCTTAAATTAATACCACACGTAGATTTTAAAAAACCCTAACAGATTGTAGCCAAACTGACTGAATTTCGTTTGCTTGTCCCGAGGTTGCATGGCTCTGACCACTTGTTTAGAGAAGGATGCTGCTCTGAGATATCTCTAGAAATCCCAAAGCAGTTTATGATGTGCTGTTGTCTAGAAACCCATCACCGCAAATTCCAATCCTCCAGAACAAAATCGGGAACCCAAAGGACAATTAAATGTCTCCCAAAGAAACATAACCCTTGCAACTTGGAAGCATAGGTATGACAGCTGTTTATTTAATCTGTTCATATCTCAGTTTCTTCAAGGGTAAAACGTGGATAAATAACAGCACCTAGTTCACAGGATATTGTGAAGATTAAAATGCATTAACACATGAGACGTGTTTAAAGCACAGCTCCAAGCATGCTAAGAACTCTTTTAGTGTTAGTGATGATAATACCGAAAAGGATGATTTACAGATGAGAAAACTGATCCTCAAGGAGACAGGAGGTTGGCTTAGGCCAAGTCATACAGCTGAGCCATGAGTCTAACCCCTCAACTTTCTTACTGTAAATTTCATGCTCTGTCAATTGCGCCTCACTGAGAATCTCCAAGGAGAAGGAGGGATATGATGAGTGAGGAGCTATTGACGTGGGAGTCATACGTACCACTTAGTAGCAGAGCAGGTCAGAAGTATTTAGATAGTTAAGGTAAAATTTAATTTGACCACTTTGATTACCTGATCATTTCCGACATATTTTATTGTGTAGTGAGGTACAGAAAACAGAAAAAGCAGAAGTACTGCTGTGACAGCTACTCGAAGCACATAGACAGGGAGTTACAGATAATGAGAAGGTATGGGGTGGAAGAATGGCAAGATAAGAAATAATTACACCATGGAGGCGCCTAATATAGGCGGAAATGCACGCTTTAAATCTCTCTGAATGCACCCCACCCCTAGTCGGGGGGAACATTGTTCTCCTTTCTGTTCTAGGTGCAGCATCCTATAATTCAATAATGATGACTCACCGCCATTAGGTAAGAAATAGAGCGCATTTGGTGCATTCTGCATAAGAAGGCGAGGAAGTTGTTATGGTGTTCAAATATTCCACAGCACTCATACATTACTTTTATTATCAGCAAAAAAACAAAAAAGCTCATAAACAAAAGACAGGGACGTTTATAAGCCTCTGTCTGGTATTTTTCTGTTCTGTTTTCTTTTGTTTGGGAAGATGTCTCTGCTTTGCTCTGACTATGTAATTGAATCTACAGATGTCACATTCAGTCAGACTCAATCTCTCCTCATTTTCTGAGTCACTATTTATCAAGACAGGGTCAAAATATCAATAATCCAGGTCCCTTCTCACTATCTATCTCATAGGGCTTGGAATTAATCTCCTTTCACAGGTTGAGTAGATACAAAGTCTCAGTTATGCCATTTTCTAGTCTGACACTCAGCAAACGCACCATAGTGCCATTGCCCAGCAGAAATTTCTTAAGCGATTAACTGAGCTGCACAGCATTGTAGCCAGGAGCCACACGTGGCCACTGAGCACAGGAAATGTGGCTACTGAACCTGAGAAACAGAATTGGTTGCTGTATTTCATCTTAATTAGTTTAAATTTAAATAGTCACCGAGAGCTAGCAGCTACCACATCAGACAGCGCAGCACTAGAGATCCCTGATCCTGGTCCATATTCCCCAAGACGATCGTCTCCCTGCTCCAGTGCACTGGCTGCTGCATGTATTTTCTGTGACTGCGTGTTTCTGTCTTCTAGAAACCTCAGAGCCACTATCCCTGAATCATAATTAAGATGGCAAGACCAGATTTTCAGTGAATATTTTAAATGGACATGTTGCTGAAAAACACTTGAATCACAGAAAAGGTTTAGCAAAAACATAACATATTGAAACCATATTGCATTCATCAAATTTTAGAGAAAAAAATCTTCAGATGTCAGAAATGACGAAAGAAACCAAAGTCAGAGATATGAACTGGTACTAAATCCGAGTGGCTCATGAGGAGAGGTAAATTGGAGGGCAGGAGAAATTTTAAAGCTGGAATACAGAAAGTAAACAAGTCCCCCAGGCTGCCATAGGATGGGAAGTTGTATTGGTCAGCTCAGGCTTCTGTAACAAAATATAGTAGACAGAGTGGCTTAACAAAAAAAGTATTTTCCTCAGAGTTCAGGAGGATGAACGTCTGAGATTGTGGTTGCCAGCATGGCTGGTTCTGGAGAGAGCTCTTTTTGTCTTGTAGGTGGTGCCATCTTACTGTCATGTGACCTTTCCTTAGTGCAAGCTCTCTAATATCTCTTCCTAAAAGGGCATTAATCCCATCATGATGTCATCTGACCTTAATGACTTTCCAAAAGCCTCACTCTAAAGACCATCATATTGGGGGTTAGGGCTTCACATATAAATGCAGGATGGGGACACAATTCAGTCTATAATGGAAATTGTCTCTGGAATCACTACTAAATGAAGATGAATACTATCAGAAATTGGTTTTACCCCTAAATCAATAGGAAGAGAATCAGAATCTTCAAGACATCTTCAAGAAATTAGAACTTCAAGCCTTCATTCTTCTGAGGCCAAATTCACATAACCTACGGTACAAGGTACAAATGACCACAATACTTTGCAGCTCTTCCTACCAAGAGGTAGAGTATATTTCCCCATCCCTTGAAGTTAGGCTTGGATGGATAACTTACTTTGAATAATAAAACAATAGTTACCATGCTCACGTAGTGACTGAAAGACTGCTTATCCTTTGAGAACTGCTGTCTCTCTTCACGGAGTGATTACTCTGTTGAAGAAGTCAGTCTAGCCAGCAAGAATGAGAGACCATCACGGGCAGAGTTCATCCAACTCAGCTTAACCACCTCCCCAAACAATCAGAGTCCAGTTGACCTGGATTCTGACCACAGACTGAGATCAGCAGAAAAACCACACAACTGAGCTCTGCCCACTTTACCAACCTATGGGATTGTGTAATACATTTATGGTTGCTGTTATTTTAAGTGAGTAGGTTTTGAGGTGATTTCTGATGGAGCAGAGATAACTGATATACTACCCTTATCCAGCAGGAATATCGCAGTGAGAAGTTAATACAAAAGTTGATGTGGAACAGAGTCAAACTTAACAAACCAGCCTTTTGGGAAACCCAAGAGTCCTAGCTTGGAGACACAGGAAACAGTCTCTGCTTAGGTAACACTCAAAAAATCATAACCACTGAGATTAAAACACAAGGAAGTCAGCATAAACAACTGAAAGGTACAGAGAAATCTGAAGAACACTAGAAGGCAAGAGAGATGGAAGAAAGGAATAGAATAGAAGAACCAAGCATAAACTTAGGAAATAAAAAAAAATCATTAAAATTATCAATAAAATTTTTAAACTCATGTAAAAGAGTGGACTAAGGAAAGTCACAGTAAGTAAGTGATACAAAATAAGATGATAAAAATAAGTCCAAATATCAGTAATCTCAACATATGTGAATGGATTAATCATAAAAATTAAAAGACACAAGTTAGAGACACAAATGACATTTGTTTTACTTTCAGAAATACGATGTTTACAAAAACAAACCTGAAAGTTATGAGGCTGAAATTTTAAAAATAGGAATAAGACAGATAGATTGAAAAACTGTTAACCAAAATTTACCTATTATCAATGCTAAAAAAACAAATAGGATTTAAGAAGGAAATGGCTAAAGTTAATCACCTCTTTTTTCTCTCATGAACCTACTGAGATCTGGATATAGAATCAGTAAGGCAGGAATAAATCATCGCCTCAATAACTCATAAGGACAATTAGGGAAAATGACTTCACTTTTGACAAAAATACTTGCTTCTATTTCTTTTAGATCACAAACAAAACAAAACAAGACCGTCAAAATCCCTCCACATCCCTGTCACAGACGGATGTGGACAAACACTGAGCAGAGCCACGCTGACTAAACTCCCCATCTCCCAGAGAGAATATTAGCATCACACTCTCTCCAGGAATCCCAAATCAGGGGCCAGAAGTGGTGGGGTTTGAATGACTAGCTCCTTTCCCAAAATCACTCATCAGAATAGTTCATTCTTCTTTCCTGGTTTCTATCTCTATCAATATGGCAGACTACATATTCAGAAAAATTCTCATGGCAAAGAATTATGGTGGGTATAAAATTAAATTATATACAAGAAAAGAAAACCAAACAGATGAGTGATGGAAATACTTTGAAGCCAGAAAGGACAGCATATCTGTTATTACTCTCTAATGCCTGGCAGAAGCATATAGATACCCTCTCTAGAGGATCACTTTAAATAGAGACCTCAAAGAGTTCTTACACATTAATTTCTAAATAATATAACCTAAAAGAAAGAAATCACAAAACACACAAGGATACAAGTCACTATGACTGAAAGCATCAAAAACAACAAAATCACGGACAGTGACAAACTGATTCTCAAGTTTACATGGAGAGTAAAAGATCCAGAATAGCCAACAAAACATTGAAAGGGAAGAACAAAGTTGGCAGACTGACACGACCCAGCCTCAAGACTAACTATAATTAAGACAAAATGGTATTGGAAAAAGAATAAACAAATAGATCAATGGAACAGAATAGAGAGCCCAGAAATAGATCCACATAAATATAGTCAACTAATCTAACAAAGGACTAAAGGCAATACAATGGAGCAAAGATAGTCTTTTCAACAAATAGTGTTGAAAAAATTGGACATCCACCTGCAAAAAAATGAATCTAGACACAGAACTTCCACTCTTCACAAGAATTAACTCAAGATGAATCTTAGCCCTAAATGTAAAATGCAAAATGATACAACTAGAAGGTGACATTTGAGAAATCCTAGATGACTTTGGGTATAATAACGAGGTTTTAGATAGAACACCAAAGGCAAGATCCCTGAGAGAAATAATTCAAGTCATCACCAGTGATCTTACGCTTCAGCTGCCACTATGGTTATAGATCTTTCTAAATCACCTCTAATAAATACATCCTAGAGCTGGTCCTTTTCTAATACTGCTAAGCCTCCGGGGTGTACACCTTTGCCCAGGGATGGTTCTGGCTTAATGATGTCACGCCCACTATCAGAAATCTACAGCTAAATGTAGTGGAAGGTGGGGATTGGAGAGAAAGAAGAAGAATCTAAAGGACAGCATGCATACTAAAATTATTTGAAAGATGATTACATGAAAACATTTGGATCTTGAGACCTTTCATTCATATATTTAATGGCATTCTCTCCCTGTGTTGTTTTATGTGTTTATGTGCGCCCTGCTCAGTGAGATTTCTCAAAACCTTTATTTTCCAAAGCATTTTATTCCTGCTATACCTCATTAAAACCTAATCAGTATTAAACACAGAGCATATTTCTGCAAAAACATTTGTCTTTCTCCCTTCTGGTAGCCAAGGCAGGCCTTTCGTTTGAACCCGCCTGGGAACAGCATAAGCCCGCCTGGCTCTCCTACCTGCCGAGCTGGGCTCCGATCTGACTGTCCTCTTCTCTCATGACATTGACTCGCAGTGGTTGCTCTTCCAGTCCCGGCCCAGCCTCTGCAAAAGGAGGGTGTGATTACAGTAGGAAGTGTCACATGAGTGTAATTCAATCAGATTCTGGCGTGTCCCCATCCCCTGCTGGCAGTCGGTGCACAGACTCTCTGGCAACCTCCTGGATCCCTTACTCCACTCGGTTCAAGAGTGTTTACAGTCACCCTTGAGATACACTTGGCAGCTGCAGACTCAGCACCGAGCTGTGAAACGTGTGCCGCTGCAGCAACCGTGCCTGTCTGGCTTCCAGAGTGGACATTCTCCCCTCGGGTTTTTCTCTTGCTCTGTATGTGCTTTCATTTTATTTCGTGTGTTGGAAAGAGGAAGACAGACTAGAGAGAGGGGAACGAGGGAGCTGCTCCAACTGCCACAAAGTTTTGAGTGGAGGTAGCATCGTATGAAAATGTTTTCCTTTCTCCATCAACCATGTTGGGTCATAAGGTTTTTAATAAATCATTATAGTCCTTTCCATTCACTTTCCTAAACTCCCGTTGCTATTTCCTTGTTATTTGGAAACATGCTCCCTGGTTGTATGGGTGGTTTTCTAGTTGTTTATTTTGCCCGTAACATTTGGCAGACTTTACACAAACCCTCAAACTATTGCTTTTAGATTTAAACACAAAAGAATAAAATCAAGCTAAGTTTTAAAGACACATCTACTACTTATCCAGGTTACAAGGTTGAGGCGCTGCATATCCATTCGACCGGTATTTCCATATGCCTCCCTCTAAAAATCAGTTGGAGCACCAGAAAATAGGAGACTCAAGAAGTAAGCAAAGTGGGCCCCACCTCTTCTATCTGACTTCCTTCAACAACTCATCAGTGTGCATTTCCAACTCCAACCACCCAAGTGGCCAAAACGCTTTCTGACGTGCTCATTTTTGCTTCCAAATTACTGCTAATGTATTTTTTCTAATATGTAGCTATTTTTAATTTCCCAATTGATCATATTTAATTCAACCCATTTTTTTCAGATTTTTAAAAAGCTTTTATTGAAGTATAGTTGATTTACAACGTTAGTTTCAGGTGTACAGCAAAGTGATTCAGTTATATATATATATACATACCTATATACTTTCTTTTCAGATTTTTTCCATTATATGTTATTACAAGAAATTGAATATAGTTCCCTGTGCTCTACAGTAGGTCCTTGTTGTTTACCTATTTAATATATAGTAACGTGTGTCTGTTAATCCCCAACCCTTAATTTATCCCTCCCTGCCCTTTCCTGTTTGGTAACCATAATTTATGCTGCTAATGCACTTTAACTTTGATTTCCTAACTCACATCAACTGTCAAAGAACAAAAAGCCCAGTCATCATTACCTTTGTCCTTTATCATGTCTGTCCATAATAGCCTCTTCGTGTTCAGTGTCAGCTCATGAACTGGTAGTCCAACGAAATCTTCCTTGAATGGTCTTTGTTATATAATACGAATCATCCCTAAGCACTGAATTATTGGCTCATTGGCTAGTAATCCAAAAGCATTTTAAATTTTAATTTTGCTCAGAGGCACAGTTTATCATGGAAAGCATTGTGCTCCTGGATCAATGATTCTACCATGACTAATATGGTACAGATACACTCATAAGTCTCTTATTTACTCTCAAACTCCTTTGCTCAGCTGTAAAAGGTACTATTTCTTAGAATGTTGGATACAAAAAGAGTTTGGAGGTGGAGGTTGCAATTTCTGCTAAATTCCATGCAGTATTTATTACTTGTGGTTATTCCATCACTACAGCCTTAACCACTGGTGTAGGCGGAATGCTTTGGGAAGCTGCCCGTGGATAACCTAACTGTGAGTTATGTGAGCAGACTCTCTTGAACTTTATGCACGCCTGCACCTTGGTGCACCTGTTAATGCATTGTCACAGTACTCCTTGTGCCATGACAATGTCTGGTCTCTCTTTTCCCTTCCTTTCCACCAAGATCCTGCCCTATTCACAGAGGAGGAGCTGAAAAGAGTCCAGTTCCAGTGAAGGAAGCATCCTGCTATGTGAGCATAAGTGAGGCCCTCTGCAACAGACATACAATGCCAAGATGATAATGTGCTTCCCAGAGAGAGCACCTCCTTAAAGCAGTTTAGTTGGTATGACAAAACAGTCCTGATTAAGCTCATATGAATCAAGCTAGACAGCACCTTTAGATTTGATCTTTTAAAATAAAGCATTTGCATGTTGTATGGAAATGTGGCATTTCATACTATCAGAAAGGAACACAGCATTCCTTTTATATTCAGCATAAAAAGGTAGACATATATTGGGTCTAGGAGATAAAGTCCTTCTTGAAAAACTTATTTCAAATATAAAAGTCTGAATATTTGTATTTACACATATAATTTCTATGATCATACTGAATTAATACATAATAAAATTCTTTGAAGAAAGTTTAGCCTTATAATTAATATGTATTAAGTGTTTCCTATGTGTTAAGCCCCAAGTCTTTTAAATGTGTTAAATTATTATTTCCATTTGAGGACACTGTGACACAGAAAAGTTAATTTACCCCAAGTGAGACAAAATTAATAAACAAGAGACCCTGATTTTTAATCCAAAGTTCTAGCTCTAGAGTTCACACTCCTTTATGCTATTTTTGTGTGAAATAAAAACTTAAGGTACAATCCTTGTTCTGGAACTTACAAATCTTATCTTCTTAAACTCCAGATGCATTAGTTTCTTCATTTCTAAAAGGGGATAATAACAACGATACTGTCTGTCTCAAGAGCTTGCTTTGTAAATTAAATAAGAAAACGCATGAAAAACTTTCTAAAATTTGCCTGCCCTTTAGATGTACATAATAAATGATATTTTGCCTAACCTGATATCACAAAATCCTCTGGGCCATGAAGAAACACAATGAAAAGAAGCAGAATCCTTAAATTACTCCTCGTCAGATCTTCCAGATGCCAAGAAGGGTAGGTAAGGAACTTGCTCCAAAACTGACCATAAATGCATAGACTGCAGTAGGCAAATTCTCCCAATACCAAGCTTCTTTGAATACTGTCCCTCGTAAGCCCTGCCTTTGGTATGACCTGGCATCCTGAATACGTGAATACCCTGCCTTGAGGAAAATTATCTCTAGATGTTACATTCCTGGTGATCTTGATTCTCTCCATCAACGTGCTTCTGATTCTGTACACCCCAAGGAAAAACAAAATGACAGTGTTAAGAAGCGAATTTAGCTGAGAAATGGAAAAAGAAATTCTTTGATAGTTCAATGATGGTGTAGTGGCAGAACAGGGCTTTCTCATATTATCTTTTTTCTGAAATGAAATCACCTTTGCTAGCAACTGTAGAAAGAGGTAATGATAATGTCATTGACATTGATATTTTGACAAGCTTCATTTATTCCTTGTTGAGTAAAGTCATCTTTATCATCAAAAACAAGCTAAAAGGGCTCGTTTATTTTCTACACAATATCTCATCATATATCATCATCTCATGCTTTCCTTAAAAAGCAAACTTTCATTCTCGCAAATGACCTAACATTCTATAACAAAATTGTGTCTTCAGAAATAACTCTCTCTGTCTCTTATAATATAGCACTACATATTTTAGCACTATGTCACTATAGTGATTACATATCACTGTATTATAAATTGTATCAATTATCCACACTCTACAAAACCATATAGCTATGAGTAGACAGCTTGTAAATAAAATACGTTTCATTGAATAAAGAAAAGCAAGTTTGTGAAACATATATATAGTGACCCACACAACCAGTTAATGACCAGATCGTATGGAAATGCATGTTGTGAGAATTACACAAATGCTCTATGCAAAAGGATGAAACTACTAATTTATATACGTGTTTCTATCAGGCAGTTGTAGTGTAGCAGGAATCAGACACCAATGGCAGTAAGATAGGCAGACCAATGGCCACTGTGTGGAAGGACAAAGCATTTGCCTTGACAACAAATCAGTGAGAAGTAAAACCAAAAATGACTGAGATTTACCAAGATAGAGTACAGCTAAGATGTTACAAGAAAATTTGGAGATTTATATGACAAGCTCCCCAGGAAACTAACTGCTTATTGAAAGATCTGAAATCCATGAGTAGAGATTTAGAGGTGATTTAGAAAGACCTATAGCCATAAGGGCTGCTGGAGCTTAAGATCACTGGTGATGACATGGCTTAGCCTACTTCCAGCACCTACCGGAGTACAGCGTGGTCCAAAAGTCATGGACTGGATTCCTTTTACTTGACTATGTGTTGGCCTTTGTTAACAACTGCATTATAATTGAAAAGGAGAAAGATCTTTTTTCTTAAAAAAACTTACAGGAGACACATTTTTCCCTTCCATTGCCAATGATGATAAAAAGACTATCTAATACAGACCATAGCAGAGTCACATCTGTCAGAAGCACCTCTATGACTTGTGATGTTAATGTTCTACTTGCCTTAAAGTCTCATGGGTCAAAAAAGAAAATCTAGCTCAAGCTTGTAAAGTTGGACAATGTGCCCTGTTAAGTCTGGTCCACAGATATTTCATCCAAGCGGTTTGTACTCTTTGTAAATATAGAGCATATCTCATAAGGTATCAATTGATAAATGTTTAAAATTTATTGTTAAACATTTCAAATAAAAAAAATTAAACAGTGAATTGAATATGGCTGTACGGGATCAAAAAATCAGTAGAAAAGAAAGCATTATTGCCTATACATCAATGCTGGAGGGCTCTCTCTCACAAGGATTTCATTTGCTTTTTTTGGCCCTAGTAGAACTTTGTCTTTAATTCTTTGGTTATCAGAAACAGTCAGTATCAACACAAACATTTTTCTCTCAATGGTTGCATAGTGGTTCAGAACAATGGAAATAAATATACATACATACATATTTTCTTAACAATCCTCATATAGATTACTTTTCCTAAATTGTTTCTACTGATTCCTAAAATAGAAACAGGCCCTAACATAATGATATCTAAAAAGACTTAGAAGCATAAAGAATGTCAAAACGTCTCAGATATTTTATTTAAGAATTTGAGGTATAAAAACATTTAAAAAAAAAAGCAAAAACAAAAACAAAAATAACTGTGAGCAAATCCTTAAAACAAGAAAGTCAAAAATTCACTTTCTTGCTCACTAAAAGCCAAACAAGCCACTAAAGATGGAACAAAAATAGGATATTTCTGATTTGTGTCTCTTAGCTATTTTTTAATAATGCATATTTTCTTTGAAAATCAGCTGTAGTTGTTATTTTACTAATATCTGTTTGAAATATTTTTTATGAAATGCTCATGCCCACTGAGTCATTTCCCCCATTTCGTGGGGCTAATTCCCATATACTGTAGAAAAGTGTGTATACGCGGACCTGTGTGTGTCCTTGTGAGGGATACAAGGAGAGGGAGAAAGCTACCTGCACTGGTGCCCCACTCCGCTCCTGGAGGACCATCTGGTTACTGATGATTCGGGAGGTAGTTACTTTCCCCGACTCCACATAGTCAAACCTTGTTATTCTTGGGATTGTTTTGGTCTACAAAATATGTGAAATATTTTTAGAATGTGTAATAGTATCAATAGCATTGTTATTACTATAATACTGTTATAATAATTACTGAACAGAAATTGTGCTACAGTTTCAAATGAGATATTCAATGTATGCCTATATTTTAGATGACAATCATGTTAGATTAAATATACACAGAAGGAGCACTTAAAAAGTCCAAGAAGGCATTTTTAAATGACTAATTGAGAGGTGCTATTTTGCTCGGTAGTAAAAGTCCTGAAGTTTACACATAGCACTGCCTTTATGAGGATCCAAGGAGGACCAGACTTTTAATTCATCAGGCAGTACCTAGGATTAGATATGGCTTTCCAAATGAAACCCAAATCCTTCACAAAACATTCTTGGTTTCAGATATCACTAGAAACCACCACACTGTAGGAAGGGTCACTGAGAGTTTTCCTGAGGTTCACAGACCTTTAAGCAAACTCAACATGATTTTTGTCCAAGGACCAATGCCAAGTTTTTAGCCAGCCTTAGTTAAGTTTCATGAGAACTCTGCTGGCATGCCGAACCTGGGCCAATTAGTAATTCTGAGGAAACACTGGGCAAAACGTAGAGGCTTCAGCTGAAGTCTTGCTATTTTTCAGGTCTCAAATTGTAAATATACAACTGGCACAAAGATTGCTATAGTAGCCAGAAAATTGCAATATAAAGTTTGCATTTTTTCATTTTCTCTGTAATTGATGACATCTTGGTCAACATTTTCAAGAGATCACTAGACATTATCTTCCAAAGATACATGTTGCTGTATAAACCAATTAAATCCAGTGCATTCTCACTAGCTGTTCCCAAATGTCTCTCTCCCTTGTACAATATCCACAGATACTCTAGACTAAGAAGGAGGAGACCACAGTCCCTGGGACTGGGGCTCAGGCAGTCTGCACAAATACAAACAACTTTCTAGAATTCAGCCCCCTCGGCAGGCAGAGGGCCTGGGGTCATGTGAGTTCAGCCTTTACCCTCAAAGTGGTCAGGCCTCCATCAGGCACCCGTCATCAGTTTTTATAAGTCTGTCAAAATTCTTGGCGGGTAAAATAAGCACTGCTAGATCTACATTAACAAATACAAGATTTCTCTTTTTTAAAATAACAATGAAGAACAACGTTCCAAACTGAATGGCTTTTACCATGATATTTGGCTGACTAATCAAAATACATCAGAGTAAACTATGGTATTTACCTCTTTCCAAGCACTGTTATTATCCTTTGTCTTTTTCAGTTAGAATAAAAATTAAAGTGGTATAACAAAAAGAATTTGAACATGACAAATTAACCTTTCGGAAGCCTGTTACTGCAACTCAATCATTTGGTGGATTTCTACATTCTCTTTTCATTAAACACTTATCATGTAGTTTATAATCATTAGGTCCTCATAATTTTGCTTGAGCACAGGTTCTATTTTCAGAAGACATTTTCTTCTACTTTAAAAATTGTTTTTTACTCCCTAAATATTATTCCAAAGCTAATAAAAATACGCTTTTCACTCACCACAAGTATAATAATTATTCAGAAATGTTTAAATTGGACTCACTTTTATTTAGTTATGGAGTCATACAAATGCCAGATTATAAAATGTATTGCAGCGTATTAGAGCCCAGGGGCCTCTGAAATCAAAGAATTCTATTTGAACCACTTTTAGAGATGAGAACATAGAAGATTCTCTGTGCCTACTTGAATTGAGGTCTCGACTTAGTACGAAGTCTACCATACCATATGAACTGTATTTATTCCTTACCAGTAGCAAAATGCAAAGGGCAGTCATTGCATCACGCGTGTGTGCAGCTTAGTGGCTAACCTTTAACGTGAATGCTCTTATGGTGTTATATGTACAGGTATACACATATATTTCTATTTATATAAAAATATACAGTTACCCCTTGAACAACACAGGTTTGAACTGCATGGGTCCACTTATATGGGGACTTTTTTCAATAAATACGGTACCTAGCTTTTCATTTTACAGATCTTTAGATTAACTAAGTTTGGGGAAATTTGTGTTGGATTAGAGATCACAATATGTGGAATCAAAAGAACTAGGGTTTGAGTCTTAATTCTATTCGGACTGGTACACCTTCTTATCCTTAGGTGAGTCATTAGTCAATTCTTTCATTTTTGAGGCAGAGACAGCAGTATGCGGATTTTTGACTGAGTAGAGGGTGTGGGTGCCCCCAACCATCCTCCCCAAATTGTTCAAGGATCAATTGCACTTATATATTTTATATAAGTTGTAAATTTTGTTTTTTTGTATTTCTCTTTCACATTTCTGTCAAAGGTAGAAATGTCTTTTCCCTAATAAAATAAAATAAAAATTATATTTAAAAATTAAATCCAATGTCTAATGAACATCCCTATACTTCTATTTTAATTGTAGACCCAAGTTTGCAAAGGTGATACAAACAGTGAAGATCAAATCAATCTGGTCCTACTCTAAATGGTCTGTTCTGTTTAAGAGCATCCTACTTAATAATCACATACCATGTCTAGCCAAGTAGCTACTGGTTTCGGTACCCTGAACTAGGTTTGCAGCAAGAGAATCACAGAAAAGTACAATGAATGCTCTGTAAAGGGGAAGCTTTGTTCTAAGACACTGATACTGATTTCCTAAGTGCTTTGTTGGTGGTAAAGTTCCAGCTGAATTGAGTTACTAGAAGGGTAGTGTCTGAAAACAACGTAGAAGTATCAAGGCCTCGTGTCCATGTGCCTTGGTGAGAGCACCAAAGATCTTCACTGAGGAGTTTATTTTTTTTTTTTACCACAGGTCAAACTATCTTCAGCTTATTCAATTTTTTTGTTATTTCAAAGGTTTTACAATTTTTTATTTATATATGCTATTGAGCGCTATTTTTTGCTCACCTCTGTTTATCAAACAGATATTGGTTAGGACATGTAAGATTTCTCTTATAATTTGTCTATCTAAAATAACCAATTTAGGAGTATCAACAGGGAATTAAGCTCTGTTATAGGGCACTTCCTGGCATGACTTGCCCTCTCCAAAAGGAGATGTGGGTATAAAGTGGTGTGTGGGGGGTTAGTATTCAGAGGAGAAAGAAGAATTAGCAATGGCTGAATGATAGAAAAATAAATCGGCACATGGGCTTACTGTCCCCTCTTAGAGAACAGCCAATCTAAGAAAGCGTCAACGTTGCCACCTACTTACTTGTGTGGCCCAGGCAAGCCCGTGTTTCCATTGACCAGTTTAGAGACTGTGAAAGGCCCCCAGCCCTCCTGCATGCCTAACCCACTGGTTTTAGCTGCATGAAGTCCAAGCATTACAGAGTAGTTCCTCATTAGCTGGCTTAATCTTTTATTGCTTATTGAAAGACAAATAAATTACCTTGGAAGGGGATACGCATTAAACCTTATCAGTGCTCTGGGGGTTACCATGCTTTCCCAAGAGCCAGACTGAAGCCTCTGCACAGCATGTCAATCAGAGATGCTCCCTCCCGTCCTTGTTATGGGGGACATCAAAACAGACCCAGGCACTGATCATCTGATTCAGCCCAGTGATCAGGAAGTCGGCACTATCCATCTACTTTTAGGTTTATCCCTAGAAAAAGTCCTGGTTATGATCCTTGGATCGGAGCTTTATAATCACCTTCAAAGATGAGTTTCTTTGAACAAATGCCACACTATGGATAAACTAAAGATTTAATAAGCAGCTAAATATAAACATTCTAACAAATGTGACCTAACTTTTGAATAATATCTCCACAATAAGGACTACTATAATATCCTAAGAAAGACGAAGTGCAAAAAGCAAGACAGAGAGAGAATATACTCCTTTCCCACTAGGTGGGTAACATTTGTATTTCTAACTGTGTAAATTTCCCATTGGTGTCATTTGTCTACTTTCTGAGCAGGAACTGTATTAATGTGTCAGATTTTTTTAATGTAAATGATCTGAATCCTGGTTTTTCACCAGTGTGTCCAATATCTCAGTTTAACATTTTTTAAAAAAGGTCCTCTAGTATTTTAGTGTTGTCTTTATGATTCCTGACTTGGTATCATAGCTCAAAAATTCTACCTCAAAATTATGAAAAATATTCTTCAAGGTCTTCATTTTTGTGTTTTTAAATGTCTGCTATATGAATTTAAGTCATCCTCAATTTATTTTCATAAGTATAGAAAGAAATTAAATATTCAGCACTATTTCCTGAATATTCCATCACTTTTCATCACACTCAACTACGATAGGCCTAGAATGTGGAGAGAGTTTGCAGATAGTTTTTAATATTTGTAAAATGTTTTGATTCTCACTAGAATTTAGAAATTTTGTATTTCTAAAACTCCAAAACATTCTTTCTTCTTTTTTTTTTTCTGTCAAGCTTTTTTATTTTTACCGATTTTCCATAATCAGTAGTTTCTGTGCCTACTGTGGTCTGTCTTCTACTGTAACATGTTTCATTTACTTTCTTTTTAATTCTTATTTTTTATCAAAGTGTAGTCGATTTACAATGTTAGCTTCATTTGTACAGCAAAGGGATTCAGATATACATATACATACTTTTTTTTTTTCAGATTCTTTTTATCTAAGTTTAGAAACAGCACTGTAATTAGATCCAGCCTAGACTGAGCTTGCTCTGAATTCTGGCTTTTTCATGACTAGCAAAATGAACTTGAAGAATTACCTAATTTCCTCATCTCTGAAGCTCATCCACTCCACCCATCTCAGACATTTATAAAAATTAAATTACATGGAATAGGCCTCAGTGCATATTAGCTACTCAACAAAGATTATCTCCTCCAATTTTCCGTTTTCCCTGCATCATTCCTCTCCTTACCGATACAAACTTTGCTCTTTATTCTGAAATGACCCTGTCTAATAGAGACAGACTGTTCTCTAATATTTTCAGGGCCCAAGACAAGAACAGAAATGCAGGTGCACACACCGTATGTGTGTGTGTGTGTGTGTGTGTGTGTATAGTATAACAACAAATTTTTAAAATATGTGCAGAGGTGTGTTTTTTATATGATTGAAAGTTGACAAAGTATTGAGTAGTCTAAAATCAATTATTATTGTGCATGTCTGTGTGTTCTGTTGTCAGGTCTGAAATATTTTGATAAGTGAAATAATAAAGACTAACATAATTTGAATTAGTATATAGTTATCCCACAAAATCACTTTTCTTGCCTTCATTTCTAGTAAAATCACCATCTATGAGGGGAGAGGGTATAGCTTAGTGGTAGTGTGTGTGCTTAGCATGCACAAGGTCCTGGGTTCAATCCCCAGTACCTCCACTAAAAATAAATAAGTAAGTAAACAAACCCAATCCCCCCCCAAAAAAGCCAAACCAATTATGCTATTATTAGCAAGGATTGTTTAATATAGCTTGTGTTTTATTGGCAGCAATACCAAATTAGACATTTGTTGGGTGTACTTTTATTAATTAGTTTATTTATTAATTTCAAAATTTAAAAAAAGATGTGTTCTACTGAGGTAACAGCATTAGAAATATCAACAAAATTCTTAAATCAATACTTTGATTCAGGAATAAGCTGTGACTTTTACACGTCATGTAAATAGGATTCCAATGATAAATTATTATCATCCCATGTAAGCTGAAAAATCTTTTAACTTCATCATTTAAATTGCTACACTTAGTATCACTAGTTTTACTATCTCTTATAACAATACCTGGATGCAAACAATACTTCTTAAGTTTTTCTTCTCCAAAGTTTTAAAAGCTCAGATAATATAAAAAGACAAAAATAGTAATATGTTGCTCAATCACTAATTGTTAATTATATTCAATAGTTATAATATTATTACTAATTACTAATATTGTAATTCTTAATCATTATATATTAATCCCATGGTAATAATATTATTAATTATTATAAATAGTTATGAGTAATAAAATTATTCCTTGAATGATATTGTTTATAATATAATGTCTAGAGAAAACACTGGAGATTACTTGTATGTGAATGTTCTCCTTCTTGGTCATGCAAACATTTTAGTTTCCTTATGCCAAATTTGTTACATGTTTTTAATGAAATGTTTGCCTTTGCTGTATATTTTACATGCAGTCTATTTTCACTTAGAGACAACAAAAAAAATAGTCTAAAACATTTTAAATATTTAATCCCTTTAAAACTAATGTAGCCAAATTTACATGAGTTTTCCATAGACTTTTAGTAAACTAAAATTATAACAATTCATGCCAAAAAATGTGGTTAATGCATGTTGAAAATTAATTTTATTTTCTAACAAAAAGCATGACTTCTTTAGTTGAACATCTGTTTTTTCACCTGTTTTCATGCATCTTGTATCTCGGTTGCTATAATTATATTTAGATGATATTTCAACCATAAATCCAAAGGTCAAATTTTATATGGGTTTCATTAAGATTTCTTTCTTTGAACAGGTCCAGAAAAATATAGATTATAAACTTGGAATTATTGCAAAAATACAATCAGTTCTAGCACAATTGAGGACATGTTTTCTAGCAAAATTTCTAACTGTGTACATAAAATGCTCTGGCCCACTGGCCAAATTTTGGCTTCTATTCTGCTTTATTAACTATGCTAGCATCATTATCATAGGTTTGCTATCAATGACCTTTTACTAAAAAGCTAAAATTTTAATAAAAATTTTTTTAATTAATCAATAATATTAAAAAGCTCTATGAGGCAAAACTATTCTCAATTCTTGCATTTAATATCTATACCAATATACAGAATTGGTATCGTACTTTACATTATTGTATATTTGCAAATTTAGGAGAAATATGAACTGTTTAATGATGCAAAATGCACCTCAGTTGCCTATACGCACCCGTTTTTTGGTAACACAGATTTGTGAGAGTCTCCAGAACCATTCTTAGACTATAAAGAGAAACAAGAAAATAAATATTCAGCACCACTGAGAAAAATAGATTTTAATATGAGAAGAAAACTATACCCTGTATGCTATTTCATAGGCCACATTTGACAATTTTATTGATTTTTGTTTTTTCTTACTTAAATAACTTTGGTTTCACTGCTCAAAAACCCTCTGGTCTCCAAAGTAGTGTCCTTCTCAGAACTGGCATTGGTACAATCTGAAATCCTTCATGGGATTTAGACACGGTTGCCTTTTGTTTTAAGGATCTAAGTCAAGAGATTTGGAGAAGTGTTACCATGGGGCTTTTAAGGATCTGTTTTACCTGGTCTAAGGGTAGTAATGAATTCAAAAACTACTAATATTATGGAAACGTTAAGATTGTGTTTAGCTCCAATTTAATTGGAACTCTGCGAAATGGCAACTTACAAAGTAAAGGGCTTATTTCATCACATAAATAGAAGTTCAGGGGAAGACTTAGCTTTTTTTTTAATTAACAAATTATTTATTTAATTAACAAATTATGGTGCATTTATTTGAAGAGTTATGCAGCAATTTAAACGATGCTTACAAAAACGTTTTAATGAAAAGATACCATTATTAAGGGACATATGAAGAAAATAAAATTCACTGTGCTCTAAAATTATGCAAGGTATATAATGATACAGGAAAAACAAATGAGGGGCATGAGGAGGGCCGTGTTCCAGGTTTTGGTGGAGCCTCTGGGACGTGCGCCTCCAGGTGTGGGTCCTTGGCTCCATGCAGAGACCCAGCTATTAAAAGATATTTTAAAAAACAATATCCCCTTTATCGTTTTGCTTTTATCTTCTTATGTGTGCCTCTTCTAATGGCTGCAAGACGACTATTAATCCTCCAAGTATTACATTCACATTCTAAGCAACAAGAATAAGCAATGAGGAGGAAAAGACAGAAGAGATGAGAAAAGAAAAACTATGGGAAAGGGTATCACTCAAGTGGTAGAGCGCATGCTCAGCACGCAAGAGGTCCTGGGTTCAATCCCCGCTACCTCCTCCAAGCAGAAATCAATGAGGAAACCTAGTTACCTCCCCCACAGAAAACTATAAAAATAAAATACTTAAAAAGAAAAGAAAAGAAAAGAAAAACTATCCCAGACCTCCACAGTATACATCGCACTTGCTAATGCTGTGCCACGTGGAAGGGAGGATGGAAAATAGAGTTTTCAACAAGACACCCTAACGCCTTGAAAAAAAATCTGATCCCATTTGTGAAAAAGGAAAAGAATAGATATTGATTATGCAGCTAGCAGTACCCACTTCCTAATCACAGTAGAAGAATCACAGATCCTTTCCAAGATATTCCAGTGCTTCCCTATTAAATCATTCCCTGTCATTTTATACATCAAAAGCTATAAGAAAGGAGATCCCTTTTTTTCACTTTTTGATTTTTATCATTCTTTGATTTCTAATTAAAGCATGTTGCTATAAATTTATTACATTTTTATTTAAGAATTAGAAAATGCAAAGAAGTTAAAAGAAAGAAACTAAAAATATCTAAAAATCTACTTATCATAGTGTTATTCTGCCAGATATTTAAATGCAAAGATATAGGGATAAAAACATATTGGCTTTATTCCTTTGATAACTATGTGAGTTTAAGAAGCTAAAGATCTAATCTATTCTTAGAAACAATAATTAGTATGTATTTGTAAACTAAAAAAAAGTGCAGTATACTGTGTGTATGTATTTACATGCAATATAATGTGTATGTGCAATCAAACTGTAATAATTCTACCTAATAAAACTGAAAAAGTAGAAAAAAAGATACAAAAATCTCAAAAAATATTATATATGGCTATAGCCATCCCCCCTAGATTTTTTTTCATTTAGTGAAAATCCAGGGAAATACTCCCATATTGTTAAGGAGATAAAAATAATATTTCTGATGCATTACTTAAATTACTTAAATTACTAACCTTACTTGAGAAGATAAAAAATATTCCCCAATTAATAACATAGTGTCTAATGAATAAAGATAAAATAAATAAATACTTTCAATACATTATCCTATTTGTTTATATACACAGTTTTCTCTAAAAATAAATAGCTTTATGTTTTAATAATGTAGAAAGTATATGTTATTTTAAAATATTTACATTTTACTAAAACACAGTATAAAGTTTATAGACAGATCAAAACTCTTCAACAATTCCATCATTCAACAACAATCACACACATAACATTTTTGAAGTCAGTTTTTTACTAAGAAATTTTTTTTAAAAAATCTTAAGAATTACAATAAAAATTTGCAACACATACTATAACCATAATTTATCTTCTTAATTAAAGCAAAGTAATGTTTTATAAACTCTTTCTTTCCTTCCTCAAATAAAAATATTTTTTCTTATATCACTCTCACTTTCTCACAGGACTCATAATAAATTCTTTCATACTCTCAAACTCCTCAGATTCTCTTCAGCATTGTTTTGATAGATAAGAAGTCTGTCTTGAAAGCATTTAATAGCCAATGCAAATAGTCTTTTTTGATAAGTGAACATTACTCATTTTAATGGCTCTCATCACCACTTATCCTTAATCCTTCTGACAAAAGCCTGAATACCTATAATTCTCATCCTCTTTCCCTTTCAAAGAGAATATGATAATATAGTCTAGGTCATATCAAGGTTCTCTTGATAGGAATTATTTGATGAATGAATTCTCATATTATGATGCCTGTACATGGCTGACTGTGTATAGATGTATAATTTTGCATTTGAGTAAGAAACCAATATCTTCCCCACTCAATTCTCTTTTTTGTACAATTATCTCATAAGTACATTTAGAGTTTTCAGGCTTTGGAGATACTAATAGAAGTAGATTCTCACTTATTCTTATCCTTTCATTTCTCTCCTTTCAATGACAATGAAAAAAGCTGGTGAACCACTGGAGTTCTTCATTAATTAGGAAAAATGAATCAGACTTTCCCATTAGGAGTATGGCAAAATCTTGTAAAATCCCTAAGGCATCAGAGGTATGTCGCTCTAGAGACAGTTGATACCTTGAGATAAGACTATCCTTGGCTTATAGATTGCATAAAAGTGTTCTAAGAAATGTATTCCTCAGGATGTAGAAGGACAAAGAAAATTAGCAGAATTGACTAAAAGGAAAGGTTTCTTGAAGTATATGCCCACAGGGATGTGTTTGAAGATAAGGCAGCATGCATTCCATCTCATTTTTCTAAAGAGATTTGAAATAGTAATAAAAGCCAAGATGAATAAAGAAAACCCCTGCACCAGCGTCTGTAAGGGTATAGAAGATTTGAACACCATTATCAACTGGACTTAACATACATAGAACAAGGCACTCAATAACTGCAGAATATAAATTTTTAAAAAAATACTCCAGCCATGTTCAATGAAATAGGCCATTCGCTATAAGGAGAACAGTTACTGATTTATTTTTTATTTATTTATTTATTTTTAGCTATGATCATCAGCAGAAATGCCTACACACTTCCTTTATAGTTTTCTGAAATTCTCTCTATATAGATACTTACATGAGATACAATTTTCAACACAGCATAAAAACCTCTATTATTCTAATCAAAGATACCTGAAATTTTTATTTTTTTGTTTTCTTTCTTCTATCTTTTTTAGGAGAGTGGATACAAATAAATTCAACATTGATGGAGTTTATGAGTCTGTGGTTGATAGAGAAATGCTCACTTTTTGAAATCAAACCACAATATGATAAAGGGGGAAAAAAACACCAAGGATCCGTAAGAGTCAGAGAAGGTGAAATACTAACTTAATTGCACCTTAATGAGAAGTGGGCAAGTTACATGAACATAGCCTAGAAAGGGCCTATATATTATTTTTACCCCTGACTGAGCCTGGCAAAGTCTGCTCAAAGAACTTTCTGCTCCAATTTTCCATATGAATAAACTTACATACTCCAAAGAAATATATAAAGAATGAAGAGCTGAGGATCAAATTCTTGGAGAATTCATTAAAAATTCCTCCTGTGAATTAGACCATTCCAGTCATTTCCTGATGCTATTCATTTTTTCCACAATCGTTCTGATTGAAAAAAAAATTGTATTCACCATGTGTGAAGGCCATTTAAGGCTGTCAAGTAGCAAGCAAATACAAAAATCACTTCCCTATTGATTCTGGGGTTTTTCTCTCATATAGTTTCTCTGGCTTTGTCCATATCATAAAATAGATAAGTGAATGTGAGGAAATTAAGCCAGCTAGATCTCATGGGGAAAAAAAAACAATTGAGAGGAAAGAGAAAGAAACTGGCATGTTTGTGGATTTAAAGATTTAGAGGGGAAAACTACAGTGAGAATAAATGTAGTATAATATACTGCATGACACTAATGATTCTTATGACCATTCACCAGAAAGAAAAAACATAAGGCGCTCAAGAAGAGAAAATATCCAATGTCATAAACACAAGGAATGGAAAATTTATTTAAAATCACTTAGTGTCTCTATATGACAACAATTATCCCAGAATGTAAGAATATATTGCCTCTCCTCTCCTCTCCGCTGTTAGTCCCCTCATCCAAACTTTAGGTCTTTTACCTATATTCATTTTCCTCAAAAAAAAGCTGTTCTTAGGGAGGAACTGAATTTATACATAATCTCAGTGTGACATATAGTGAATGCCTTACCTATATTAAAGATTCCTGCAGCTGAAGCATCACCTTGCAGCTGATGCCAGATTCTCCTTGTAGTTACATTCATTTTCTTGGTGTTCAAAATAAAATGCCCTAATGCCCAGACTCACATCAAGTCCACTCTGGACTTGCATATCCTTCCACAAGAAATGTCTTAATATCTTTGAGGAATTCTTCCCTAGTCTATGAATTCTGCCAGGTGGGTGATCCTTTCTCCCACTGCCACTGTCCCAACAGAGTACAAGCTTCAGAAGAGCAAGGCTGTTTTCTGTCTTATTTATCGTCATATCCCTGCAATTCCAATGGTGATTGGCACATAGAAAGCACAAAAATCAATATATGAAGGGAAGAGTGAACCAATGAAACACTGCTACTCATGAGCTCTCCAGATTGCTTAGCACATCTGTGTGACCTACAGGAGGTTATCTCATCTCTCTTTCCCTTTGTTTCTCTACCTGTAAATCAGAGATAATACCACCTCCCTCACAGGAGTATTGACAGGATACAATGAGTTGTCCTTGTTGCTAAACTCAGTTCTTCATTGATGTTTACTCCGAGTGTGGACAGAGTTGTAGCCCTTAAAGCTTTGAAGCAAAGATGAGGGCAGACTATGTGCATAACTTGTATTTCCAGAATATCTGCGGTATAGAGGGTGACAGAAATAAAGTTCATATGTCACTTCCATCAATATCACAAGGTACTCCTACGCCCCACAGAAACCCAACTTATTCTCAAGATCCCTGCCTAGTTCTTCACGGCTGCCACCAAGCATCTCTAGGTCACTTAAAAATGGAATCCAACAACACCTTACTCTTAAATTGCAAAACAAGCAGAACTTGCCTTCTCCATAGTTTAAGGTGATCTCAATGAAGATGTCAACCTCAAAATAAATAAATAAATAAATAAATAAATAAATAAATCAGTTATTTTTTTGCCAACAAAATGTTTTTGTTGTTGTTATTGTTTGTTTTTTGTTTTGTTTTTGCAAATAGCAGAGAATTGTATTCAGGTCAGGCAAGCCACGGTGAATCACAGGCAAATCTGGAGAACCAAGGAGAGAGGCTTACTTTCATTAGATTTTAAGAGGAAATTGGGGAGGGGTGTTTTCAACAAAGGTTTGTTGGAGAAGAATAGGAGTTCAAGGTTGTGGCAGGTTTTCCTTGGCTGTGAACATAGGTTAGTGTGTTGTTGCTTGGCAGGGAGGGAATCTCCTCCCTCTCCCTCTCCTTCTCCCTCTTCCTTACTTCTTTCTTCTCCTTCTCCTTTTTCTTCTTTTTTCTTAAGAGCAAGAGACAAAATTCCCATGTGATTAATGTTTCCTTGCATCAGAAGAAAAGTAACATTCTTATCTTCCTTCTTCCTGCTGGTTATGTGGGCTGCAAGAGTGGTATGTGAGTGAGAGCTCCCCCTTCAGCGCTTCCCGAATCCATTTAAAATGAGGTTTCTTTTGTTTTTACCAAAAAAAAAACAAAACCCAAAACAAGACAAAAAAACAGTAGAGACATCTATTTCCTTCAGCGAATACTCTCATTTCCAATTTCCTCTTCCTATCCAATCCCTAGGAGATGATCTGATCTCTACAACCTACTAAAGGAATAAAAAGAACGATTATTTCCCCAAATCTGGCTTATTAAATCATACACCACTTATTAAATCTTACAGCACTGTAGAACCTCCAGTAATCCAGTAAAATTTAGTTATTAGGAGAGGAAAAAAATACCTTAACTGATAGATAGGTTGGTAGATTTTAAAACTCTACTGATACTAAATTGAACACTTAAAAATTTCAGTCTCTAAAATCTTCATTCAAATGTGTAAATTATTGTATGTTTTCTCTAAGAGCAAGAGATGACTATGATGACCACTGGCTTTACTTTTGTGAACACAGCAGACCCAGCCCAGTAATTTTCCCAAAAGAAAGGGTGTGTGTAACAAAAATAAATGGAATTTCTACCTTCAGGAAATGAAAACTGACAGCAACCCTCAAAGGAAGCTCCCTCACAGAAACAACAATAACAATAATGAGTGATTATCCTTCCACACTGGGTACCAGAACACTCACTGCAACGCTGCCTTCTCCATGGTCAGAAATGAAAGCATACTTCAACGTATACAGATTCTAGGAACTATTGAAAACATCTCTTCCCCTAGGATGGGTAACCATCATGATTAACACGTCTCACTGAGAATCAACTTATCTTTTCAAACTCAGTGTCTCACGAGGAAATTATAGCATAAGAGGGGATATTCGTTAGCTCAAAGAAAACTGATAAAAATTCTGTGGACGAAAGGAAACATTTCTCCTTATTTGAAGGACATGGAAATGACATCAGCTCGTGTTAAGGTCTCAGCTAATTTGTGTCAATAGGGCAGGTGCCATTTCACTTCTGTAGTTGGAAGCAGAAGGGCTCTAAGCTTGGAAGGGGTGGGGTGCTACAATGGCTCAAAAGAGTGGTTTCTATACAATGGTTAAGTTGAAAGTAAAATAGCCTCAAGTTAGAAATTTCTGTTATAAAATGTATTACTAGAGCTACTGGAAAATTATAACCCACACGTAGATCTGGTAAAACAATATCAAAGATTTCTTGTGAAATATACACAAGGATTCTTAGCCACACTGATACAATATAAACGTTTCCCACATGTGCTGACAAGTTTAGATCAATAGTTAAAGTAATATTTTCTAATACTGTTTAACTACATGGACCAGGTGATGCAGGAATGATGGGTACAACTGCTGTGTGAACAGGGCACTGGTCAAACTAGTGCTGATGATAAGGCATGTGTTTACTGAAACTCTCAAGAATTTAATTTCCTGACACATAGGAGACTAGAGTCAAGAAAGTGTAAAATTCTACGCAAACTGCAGCTCAATGCTATGAGTGACTGCAGGTTTCCAAACATTCTGGTAAATAAGGTTTTTTTTTCCTTTTCAATTTTCTGAAACATTTTAAAAGCTGATGTGGAACTTCCTTCAGATAATATACCTAAATTCTTGCAATTGAAAATGGGCCTCTATCACATTTAAACATTACTGATATGGAAAAAAAAAAGGAGCAGGTCATGTTGGCAGTAGGCTAGTGCCAGGGTCACTACCTCAGAGTTTGTGCTAGTGACTCACAGAGGATTTTCCTAAAGAAGCTGCACGTTAGTAACACTGAGCAAAAATCCTGCGGGGCTCTATGTAATGGAACTTACCATTTGAAAGATGCATAACAGCATTTGAATTTTGTCTATTTTACTAAAGCTTCACACAGACATATCATCACTGCCATATGCTTGCACATACAGAAAATGGTGGGAGTCCAGAGGGGAGCACAGTGGAAAGATTTTCTGAGTGTTCTGGGTGGCAGCCAAAGCCAAGAGAAATTTGACACCCTATAAAGTAACCTGGGCTGCCGTGCTTGGAACTCTCTGGCAGAGGGGTTTCCTAAGTCATATTTCTAATTATAAATCGAAAGCTTTTGTTCCCTCTTTAAGGAATGTCCTCAGTTGGTGAACAGGTGTGGAAAGCAGATTTTGGAATGGGGCAAGGAAGGGGGAGGAATCAGGGCTTCTGAAATCGTACCGCTCAACAGCTGTCTGTTCCACCTAAATAGAAACCCAGCCCTTTGTGGTCACTGAAAACATACTTGGGATTTCTTGAGGCATGAACTGATTTTCAATGTTTGAAAGAAAACACTCTAGAACAGTAAGTATATTGTCAAAACGTAAGAGGAGTTTTGACAATAACCAAGAATGCTGGTCACCAACATGATATTCTGAACAGTAGAATTCTTACAACTCCAGGTCAAAGAGAAAGGGAAGCTCACACATATGCATAAGGATGTGGACGAGGAGCCCAGGCTCAGGTCAGCAATGAGCTCCTGGAAAATGGGAAATCCAGTTACTATCTCTCAGGTTTAGCTCCTTATCTGGGACCAAGATGGCTGGAGAACTTGTGTTTCTTCTTTTTTCTTTCCATTGTATTGCAAATCTATTAATTCACTTGATACACAGAATCAAAAGGGAAATAAAAGAGGGGAAAATCCTGTGATATGTACTCTTTACTTTGCCTCGATGGTAAATGGGATGTGGCTTGAGAATCCAAGTCTATCACATCTATTCAACCTCAGTCCTCTCTTGGCTCCTCGGTAATATCATTCTAATGAATAAATATGCTCAGTGGTCACTGTTTTTACAGAAATAATAGGCAAACATAGATTTTTAAATGATGGCAACAATGAAAGGATGATTAATAGACTACCACATCATTGTATGATTATAATCTAAAACAAAACCAGTGAGAGCATTTGTGTCCCTTGAATTGCTACAAAACTGACATACTAACCTCCACAATAAAAAGAAATCCAAAAACTATAAAATCATGCCTTTTATCTTACCACAGCTGAATGAGTCCATTCAAAACAGAAATAATTTACCATGTGTTTGAATATTGTACAATATTAGCTTTTGTTAGATGTCAAGAGTTGTTTCTTAATATATAATGTGATGTATGCCCCATGGAAGGACCAAAGTGAATTCTACTGCATTCCCGTTGAATATTAAAAGCAAATGCCTCCTCCCTGAAAACCAAGCTTGTTTATTTATTATAGCTGGTGGTTGCTGATTTTGTTTTGCCTCCACCCCAAATGTCCCTGGCCCATTATTCTCTAGTCTGTGTTATTGTCTCTGTCTTGGTAGAACAAATCGAATGCTTTAACACAAGCACGGGTCGTCCACGGTGCCCACGGTCTTGGCCAGAGCAGTCAATGCCACACAGCTTGAGACCCATTAAATATTGAATAGTCATTGCTGTAGGCAGTTAAGACAATACATATTGATCGCCTCATTTCACCTTGGATGGATGGAGATTTTTCTCATATGACTCACAAAATGAACAAGATGTATTCCTTCGGATATGGAAAAACAGAAAGATACGGTGCCCGACATAGGGCGCCATCATGGGACCACAGCTCGCTGGTCTTGAGTCCCATGCTGAGAAGGTGGCTCCTGGCAGCAGCGCTCAGCGCTGTTTGAAACATTTCCCAGACCATCTCTGGCAGCTGTGTTGATAACGAGTGTTCAAGGTCTGCAAACACAAACTTCGATATCCACTGAGGGCCTGTAAATAGTACACCGTTAATGCGCTAACATCTGCTTGGTAAACAAGAGCACTCTTTACAATTCACCTTAAAATGTTGCAGCGAAGAGTGGGAGACCTCTGTGTTTACAGACGGAGAGACTGGGCTGGGGAACTGTATTATTCCGCTGGGTAACTAAGCAGCTGTTCTGATTAGTTCTTGACCTTTGAGAGAGGTCTTAACCTGCGACGTTTGAGGCAGTTGCTCTGAATTATTGAACCTGCTTCTCTGCCACAGAGTGTCCTCCTGAGAAACAGCAACAACCTTCACCTCAGGAGAGGAGAAAGAAGTTCCGCTGGGAAACCGGCAAAACGTCATCGTTTGTTGGCAGACAAGGCTGTTAGAACCATATCATTGGCAGTTTGACCAGCTGGCCCACATAATTTCTTATACTCGTATTCAAAGTCATCTTTCCTTTATCCAGGAAAGGACAAGTACCCATTCACCATGTATGATTTGTCCTCAAGTCTATTTAATTTAAATACACAAGAGAAAATTTAAATATATTTATAGACCAACTCAGCATTTTCTTATATCTCATGCACGAACTGTATATAATACTTACAACATACATATGTATATGTATATATGTTATATATAATACAATATATGTATATATGTTACATATAATACAATATAAACTGACTGCAAATATGATACGGAAAGTGGTAAGGAAATACTATGTTTTAATATAATTCCTGAGAGGAGATTCCCAAGTATGTATGAGAACATAGTTAAATATCAATTCTTTCACATGAGGTGCTTTTCTTTTCCTTTAATGCATTATCTTAGAAGGAACAGAAAAGTGAATGGTTCAGAAGTGCATGTCCTGTAGCTGGAGCAACAGAACACAAACATTCCCCAACCCTGATACCTCGCACAGAGACTGATTTTTGCTCTCCAAGAATTTCATTTGTAAAATGGGATGAATATACACACTTGTTTGCTAGATTGTCATAAGGATTAAATGGGTTAATAGATGTGAGGCATTTAGCCCAGTGCCCAGCACAGAGCCCAGCACTCAATGCCCATTAGTGGCATTAGCTTCCTTCATTTTGAATTAAATTGCTATCAATATGCTCTTTTTCAAGAAAAGATCGCAGTGTCTAGTCCACTAAGTACTGCATTTATACATACAAGAAAATTGAATTTTAAATTCTTTTTTTTTTTGATTCCACATATGAGTGATATCATATGGTATTTTTCTTTCTCTTTCTGGCTTACTTCACTTAGAATGATGATCTCTAGATCCATCTATGTTGCTGTAAATGGCATTATTTTATTCTTTTTTATGGCATAAATATACCACAACTTCTTTATCCAGTCACCTGTTGATGTACATTTAGGTTGATTCCATGTCTTGGCTATTGTATATAGTGATGCTGTAAACATTGGGGTGCATGTATGTTTTCGAATTAGAGTTCCCTCTGGATATATAACTATCTCATTGTTGTCAGGGGAAAGGGGATGGGAAAGGATAATTTGTGAGTTTGAGATTAGCAAATGTTAGTCACTATATATAAAAATGGATCTAAACAAACCAAATTTCTTCTATATAGCACAGGGAACTATATTCAATATCTTGAAATAACCTTTAATAAAAAAGAGTATGAAAACAAACATATGTATGTATATGCATGACTGGGACATTGTGCTGTACACCGGAAATTGACACATCATAACTGACTAGACTTCAATTAAAAAAACAAATAAACAAAAAAACTCTTGACTAAGGCTCCTTCTAACACACAGGTTAACTTAATACTGAAATGAAAGTACATAATATCTTTCAGCTCATCAACCTAAATGAACTAAATGATAAATCATGGCATTGCTATCAAATGATATTTTTAAAATGATAAAAGATAATCCTTCATTATTACAGCAATATTTTATATGTTTTGAGGAAACCTGGAAAGATTAAGCAAAACTGAAAAGCCAAAGAAAGCAACTGGCAGTTTTTGGATCTTTAAGTGCTGCTTTACATATAAATATATGTATGTATGCATTCATATAATACTCCATCTTAATTGCCACCTAGTTTAAAGTAGCTATTCAATAATAATTTATTTTTCTTCAGTTTTTCTACGTGAATAAACACTGGTAAGTTCAGAAAGTACTTTACAAATTAATTCTACATGATAACACATTGTGCTTTAGGGAGAGAAGCATCAGGGAGTTAATAATGTGAATCCAAAATCAGTGGAGTAAAAAAGCAAGAAGTTAATGCATGCAATTGATTATACAGTGTCCCAGTTCCTGGAGTTAGATTCAATATAGTATTAAAAATGTAAACATTATAAATTATTTTTATTCCTGACTAATTTATTGTTTTGATTTCTGGTATCATTCTATCAATAAAATGTTTTTGGACTCCAGAACAATCATGATTTATAGATAATTTTCTCCTTTTACTTTGTTATCTCAAGAAACATTAGAGACCAATTTCCGCCTTCTCTGGCACAAAGTTTATTTGATCATTATACCTTCCAAACAGTGTGAGAAGTAGTTGACTAAAAGTGCATTACTATTCTAAAACAGTATTCGTGTTTATTTTGTAATGTTTTTATGCTATTTTAAATGATTTTTGTTGTGACATCTTATTAACTTTCAAAACAAAGCAAAGCAGATGATAAGCATTTTACTCTACAAAGTTCACAATAAGAAAAAACATAATTTAGAGTTTATTTATGCTTGAGATTTGTGGATTTAATCCTCATATGGAAGGATCCTGAAGTCTGTTCCATCCAACCACCTCATTTTGCTGAGAAACAGTTTCTGCTCCTTTCTAAACACATCCTTTGACTTAAAAAGATGACCCAGAAGCATGCCAATTGCTCTGTCTTACCTCAAACCCACTAGGACTCCATTTTGGTGTGGTGTCGTGTGTGGCATTCCCCCCAAGGTAGATGGGATTTGGAAAGAATTCTCCATTAACTCATGCCAGAAGGCTAAACCCTCACTGCCTGCACAGCCTGCTCGTCTGTACCCTCCTTAGGCTGGGCACGGCTCTGTGTCTAGTCCTTCCTCTTGGCCCTCTTGGGTGCCAGGTCCCTTAGCGGTAGGGCCAACCTGTTCCCGCTAACCTAATGGGGCCTCATGTCTCAACCATTCGTTCCAATCCTGACTACCAGTAGCTCCAGCTTTTCCCCCTACTTCCAGTGGGTCCCCAAAGATAAGTCTTGGATGTCCAGCAAAGTAGCACTGCCTTCCAAATGATTAATTTTCAGCCTATAGCCCCCTATTTTGATTATATTCAGTAAACATGTTGGACTTTGCCACACTCCTGGAACTCACCTTGATCCTCTCTGCCAGGAGTAGAGTGAAAACTCGAGATGCTTCTGCCCTAGCATGTTCTTGGACTGCACTTGTGTTTCTCCTGCACTTAACTGCTGTCCTTTCAAGGATGCTGTGTTGCCAAAGAGATATCACAATTTGTGGCTGTCCCTGTCTATCTGCTGCTGAGAGAACCCTAGATCAGAAAAAATAAATTAACTTACACAGATTAGTTGGTAATCATGAATATGAGTGATAATTGTAGGTTACATATCAATTTGATCTATTTTAATAATAATGATGCGGTTGACTACAGGGGAAGTTAAGGTACAAGTCACATAACCAGATAATCTGCAGTCACACTCAGCATTGGATTAATTAATTAAATTTTTATTTTGAGATAATTATAGATTTGTATGCATTTGTAGAAAAATAATGCAGAGAAATTCCATATACCTTTTACACTGTGTCCCCAGTGGTAACATCATACAAAACTATAGTACAACTTGGCAACCAGGATATTGACATTGATGCAGTTAAGATACAGGATAATTCAGGCACAAAGCTCAGTGGTGTTTCACTCTTTTCGACCCACACTAAGCCCCTTTTGTCCCCCTCCTCATGGGCCCTCCTGTCCTTAATCCCCATAACCATTTAATCAGTTTTCCGTTTAAGTTTTTTTATTTCAAGAATGGCATACTAATGGAATCATACTTTTTTTTTAACATGTCTCTTACGCCCATTTTATTTATTAATGCACTTACTTAAAATCATGTTCCAAATAACTTTTTTAGATTGCATTTTTTTCATACAGCATAAATCTCTGGAGATTTATCCAGATTGTTGCATGTATCAATAATTTTTTAAAATTATTATTGCTGAATAGTACTCCACAATATGTATGTTCCATGTGATGCCCACCTAATCATCCAAAATGGAACATCTGGGCTGTTTCCAGTTTCTAGCTATTATGAATAAAGTCACTATGAACATTCCTGTAAAGGATTCTGTGTGAACATAAGCTTTCATGTCTCTGGAATAAAGGCCCAGAAGGACAATTACTGGGTGGTATGTTTAGTTGTTTTTGTTCTTTTTTCTTCTTTTTTTTCCTGAAGAAAATGCCAGTTTTCCAATGTGGCTGTCTTATTTTACATTCCCCCCCATCAAAATAGGAGTGATTCCGTTTTTCTATATTCACACAAGAGTTTTGCACTGTCATTTTTTAAAATTTATTTTTGCAATTATGACGTGTGTAGTGATAACCCATTGTGGTTTTAATTTTCATCTCCCTAATGCCGAGTGATATTGAACATCTTTTCATGTGCTTATTTACCATTTATCTGTACCCTCTGGTAAATGTCTGCTTTAAAATACTTGTCAGGTAATTCTAGCTTCTTTGTCATTTTGCTGATGGCATCAGTTGATTGCCATTTCTCACCTGAGGTATTCCAGCTTCTTGGTATGATGAATGATTTTTCTACTGAAACCTGTGTATTGCTGGACTCCGGGTCTACTTTGATCCTCCTCTGGCTTCCTCTGACATTGCTCCAGTGAGCTGGGGGAAGGTGGAGCCTCCTTCCTGCCAGATGGTGGGAGAAATCCAGTTTCCCTATCAACCTACATTGACACCCAATGGGGAGAAAGAATCATTCTTCTAGACAGGGATGGGGGTTCTAGATCCCCAGTAGACCTTCTCTGACACCACCCTGAGGGGCAGGTGTGCCTCTTTCCTGCACCCCGCCTGATCTCCATCACAACCATAGGAGATGGCCCCTATTGGTAGGTTACTGGTGAAGGCCCTGACTTTCAGGTGTCCTCTGAAACCATGCCAGCAGAGAGATGAAGGAGTGCCACCTGATTTCTGGGTGGGGATAAAAGTCTACGCTCCCCAAGTGGCTTCCAAGGACACTGTGCAGTGGAGGGTCTCATTGTCTGGTTCCCTACTTGGTCTTCATTAACATCTGGGAGGAAAGGGATGGAAAGGCTGGAGACCCTGGGCAAGGCTAGACTTGCTGCTAGACCTTTGTTGATTTGGATGGCAGTGGGGACTCTATTTTTCCCAAGGTGTTTGGCTGGAGTAGAGTTATTGTCTAAAAGTTTAATCTCTTGCTAGACTGTCACTTTTCCGGTACTTTAGCTAAAGAAAACAGGTACTGTTGGGGGTTTACTGGCTTCTGGAATATGTGAGGCAGAAAGAAAACCCTGGAACTCATTTCCATTTTCTTCTTTGAGTCTCAGAGTCCCTGGCCAGTCCAGCCTGCAACCATGGCTCCACTTTCCATTCTTCTTACGTTTATTTTACATACATATAAATACACTTATATGTATATGTGTGTAAAACAAACGTAAGAATTATATACAATATAAAATTATATGTAAGTGTATTATATACTTGAATTATTTCTATATTTATGTTTGAACTATTTAATTATATTTAGATATGTAAATTTTACATAGATATAATTTTCCAGAGCTTCTAGTCATATTTAGTGGGAGGAATAGAGAAAAGTACACCTACTCTATGTCCCCAGAGGCAGAAGTTTCACCATGGAATTTGAAGGGTTTTCTTTTTCCTCTCCAGATCTTTCTTCTGGAGATGACAAAAGTTTTCTGTAATAAATAATAATGATCCATTTATTTCTGAGCAAATTACATTCAATATGAAATATTTTTTAAGTATTTGTGAAAATACTTCAAAGTAGAAAAATAGATGAGTAAATTAATCAACAATATGCATTTTATAATATTATATCATTACATTATACAAGTAGATTAAACAATAAAGATAATTCAAAGCCCCCAAAATAAGGGAAATAATGGTACAATTCCAATACAATCTTCAGATGGATTTCAAAGTTTATCTTTTTGGTGAAACTTGTCCTAAGGGTAATTTATCATCCTTGTCTTCCTCAGTGTACCCACTGAATATTTAATGTGCCTCCAACTGTGCCCTGGCAGTCTCAAACATCTTCTGGGGTCAAGCAGGAATTGTGTGAAGTAGTAAGACAGGAGGGAGTCATAGAAACTATGATGAACTACAGTATCTGCCACCCGGAGCCCAGAGGCATTTAAAATCAAATAAAAAACACGATGGGCAAAGACTACCCCTTTATGTTCTCTGCTCTCATTATACTTCATAAAAAAAGTAGCATTGATTGCAGACTGAATATTTTGAATTCAAAATGATTTCCCTATTCTACTTTGTATGTCTCTCAAGACCAAGAATGTCATTAAAAGCAAAAATCTTATTCCAGAGAGGAAACCAAGCCTACCACTAAGGAATGCAAAGAAATAGTGTGACTTATGACTAGAGCAAGTTTTATGCAGAAACTTTGTTAAAATGCCTGTGTTTCTTTAGTTTGGATTCATAAATAAGGTAAAAAGCAGCTCTTCTGCTTCCTGAGAGAAAAAAAGGACTTGTGTAAGTATTGTTATTGTTTTCACTGTTATTACTAGGTGATTAAGTTATAGAAATAGACTCACTTAAATAACTCAAATTATTTTTCAAAGAGTAAGCCTCAGTAGTAACTGTAACATATTATTGATAATAGTGTATCATATATAAATTCAATCTATTTTAATAATAATGTATTGAACAAAATGATAGTTAAGGAGCAAGTTACACAACTGTGTTTTATTCACCATCAGATTTTAAGTTTATTTTCCCCTGGATCTTTTTGGAGATGATATACTCACTGACCAAATAAGTAATATTGGTTCCCTTTATATTTGAGCAGGATTCACACAGGAGTTAAGCCACCATCAAACCATACATGGACCTTGAAGATTCACTTGGTTAGATTCCCATCTCACTCTGGACCCTTCCGCCCAGGGCTTGTAGGTTTTCCTAGTGCTTAGTGAGCCAGGTCAGTGTCAGGAGGGAAATTACTCTGAAGCAGTAGTAGCTCCCAGGTACACTACCAGGTAAGCTATCCCAGAAGCCAAAGAACTGAAATGCTTACAGACCCAATTAAAATGCTCAAATCCCACACTGTATTAAATTAATGTAATCACACAGCAAGACACAGAGGTGAGAGATGGGGTAGGATACCACCTGTAGGACAGCTTGCAAGTGATGGCAAGTCCACACTATCTCGACCTGGGATTACACAAAGTTCTATATCTTGTTCCCTCTCTGTTGCACTAACTTCTCCTGTGGCAGGTGTGATTACAAACACCAGAGTCAAGGTTTGAGCAAGGGGCCCACAGATATGAAGTTCCCCAGGCCAGTGATACACACTCACTCTATCAGAGAGATGCAGGGACAGGTGTGCTGCCTACAGCAGGAACTTGCGATTAGCCTGCTAAACATCCATGGGTTTTACTTACATTTCCTGGTGGAGCATGTTTGGGGTCAGAGTAGAACACATTGAGTGTCATCAGCGCGTGACTGACGTACGGGTGAGACAGCTCTCAGCCCAGAAGTGGCGGGACCAGCACTTGTCTTTCCCATCAATTTCTATCTATAGCCCACCCTTTCCTTTGACTTGCTGGATTCGCTATTGACTCTATTTTTGGCATGTTTCACATATTACTGACTTACTTTTTATACTTTATACATTAATTCTGCTCTTATTTTACAAGTTACTAGCTTTTTTATTGTGTATGTCTATCATTTATTATACTTTTTGTCTAGAACGCATAAGCTACAATCTTATACACTATCCATACTTTGTATTCCTGTACATCTACCACACCGTGCTTTTCTTGTCTTTACAGAAGAATTGAAAATTCTAAAACAATACAGCAAACTTAGATCATAGTAGTGACCTTTCTCCAGTCACAACAGGTCACACCACAGACACCCATCCAAAGGGTCACATTTCAAGAAAAGCACATGTCAATCTAAGAATGAGAATTCAAAGATGCTAACATGTACACCATATAAGATGTGCTCAGATTGAAATATATTTCTGATATGTACTTAATTTTTGTAGTAAAGTGCTAGTATAATGGGATATTTTGGAGGCATTTTGTTAAACATGGACAAAGACACTGAAGTGAAATCTAACCCTGAAGAAATAATGCCTTAGTTTTTTCAAATACTCATGTATTAAACTATGTTTGTTTTCAAAAAAAGGCGAGAAACCTAGATTGGCAAACAAATGTATCATATTTAAAAGAAGATATCTAGAAATAAAAGTCTGCAATCAATAAGAGATATTAGTGGTAAAAATCTGGACTTCGATGGGGTTTGACTTCCAACCTCATAACAGAATTTAAAAACAACCATTTTCTTTTCATCTTGACCATTTAAATTTGACTGCAAGAGTTAAGCTAATAATAGATGGCCTAACTTACTGTATTTCAACTTTGGCTACAGGGTATGTATATGATATATTAAATATTTAGCTGAATAACCATGAGTTTATTTTTAAAATGAAGTAACACTGTTTTTCTCAACCATTACTATCATTTACATAATTATGAGAAATTACTACTGGAAAATGTTAACATAGCATTTCTTTTCTATCCTTGACTATTTTATCTGTATGTAAAATATGGTGCTGGGTAGTGTATTAGCTAGTTATGACAATTGAAACTGTCATCCAAATTGTAGATTATGTAAACTGGAATTGAAAAATTAGGAACTGTCTACTGAGAACAGAATAGCAAGCAAGAAGCTTAAATAGAAAAATAATGGGAAGAGCATTTTAGAACAAAGGAACTTCCTGAATAATATAAAACTTTGGAAAGAATTTCAAAGACAGACTCTATTTCTATTCTAGCAGATTCTTATCAAGATTTGACAGTGCAATCACACTTTGGAATTCTGTAAAGAACTAGACCATTCTCCACTAGAGACTTCTCAGGAAAAAAAAAATCAGCAAATGAGTAAATGGCTCATTTGGTGCTTGGTGAACACTGGCCAAAGGAGCACCTTCCAGAGAGACAGGACATCGTGGGATGGGATGCACTGTGCAGTCATTCCTTCCTGCGTCCTGACCTCAGTTCCACCATGTGAGAGGTGCCAATAGGAGAACTTACTGAAATTTTCTGAGCTTTAGGTTTCTCATCTTTAAAATACATACATTTTTATGTTCCCCTCACAATTTTGGTAGAGGTCTCATTTAAATAATATGCAAAGAAATTCATTCTGGTCCTGAGCACATACCTTGGAGCTAAATAAAAATTTTGTCAGTAAATAAACGTGTAAAAGGTGAAAGAGAAAAGCCAGGTCTCTACTTCTCCTTCCCAACAAGGTACTTAGAATGGAAAAAATGACAGAAATATTCATGGTTCCCCTGAAATACTGTTTCTTATGTAATTAGCATGGGGATGGGCACCAGCAGACCCTTGGGTAAATCCACAAGATAAATGATTTATATTTTGCTGGTAAAGGAAGAGAATTTTCACTTCAGACTTCTCAGACATGCATTTACTTAATTAATATGTACCTATGCTATGCTAAGTACTCGCTGGGTTTTGAAGGTAAAATAGTGGTGGGACGGGTTTTTCAGCCAAATTGGGAATCCACATCTAATGGGGCTTCAGAACTTTCATTGGTGAACTACCAAGATGATACTGAATCTAAAGGAGCTCCTGGAGTTAAAGATGGAGACAGAGAATGGGCCAAGGGGCCCAGAGCCACGTGTTAACTGGAGAGTCACACAGGCCGGCTACCCTCTCCCTTGGCGTGCTCAGGGGAGCCCAGGCTTTGTCTTGTCGCTGCTTCCATCTGGCCTAGGGAAGTTGGGGAGGCGTGGTCTCCCCAAACGCTGAACTGTTTCACTATGAGCCACAGTCTCTATAGTTTCCTGAACGGATGAAATACTTCAAACTAAACTAAAAATAAAAAAAGGAATATGTCTTCTAAGTTAAAAGATGTACGATTTCATTTTACTTGTTATTAACTGCGAATTTGCTGACCTTTGGATTCCATTCAATGTCTTCAAGGGGTCTCTGAAATTTACACACGAGACTGCATTAAAGCACAAGCTGACCTTCAGAGTAAAGATAGATTCCAGCAGGAAGTGCGTCTACCCTCAAGGGAGGCATTGAATAAGGCAAATGTATCTTAAATTCTTTGGTTATTTAGAGTCAGAGCTAGTAACTGGAGAAAATCCTTGACTTGAGATGTACACACTTGAAAAACCATTCATTGCTCTGGCACTCAGTGTGTTGTCTCTCTCTCTCCCCCACCTTCCCCTCAGCCCCAGGCATTTCCCTCTAAGTCTGAAATAAGCACGTTGATAAAAACCTATTTGTATTAGAAATAGTAGGGAACTATTGACCATTGTCTGCTTAACAATATATTTTTTAAAGTTTCATGTTATCATGTCTAAATAAATCAGAAGTGGTTAACTGTATTATCAACTTGGAAATGGTAAATACACTTTTAAAAGTTTCAATTGTAAAATAACTGTAAATAAATCTAACTTTAAGTGAGATTAAAGTGTTCAATTTTCTAGGCCTTATCTGCCCCAAAAAATCTCTCTAAGGGTGGTTAGGAGAATCAAAAGACTCATTTTTAGAAAAGTAAGAAATAGCACTTCCATGATACTCAGGTGTATCATATAAGAACAAAAGACATCATTTATTTTGATCTGTCTTCCAGCTAGCTTGGAGCCTAAATGGTGCCATAAGAATAACTTGATTCACTTTTGCAAAACATGCATGCCTGTATCCCATTCTCCAGTGATTGTCCTTCATTAAGGCATGTATATTTTGGAAAAAATAAAATGGTGTCTAGATAATTCTGATAAACACTCCTGATTAAAAGGCACTGCTGGTGAAATCTTAACATAATTCGGAGAATGGCTAAATAACTTAGGTGAAAATTAAAGGCCTATAAAAATTACATTTGGTAAAGAGGTCTATGTTTTTTATAATGCCACTCAACATGTCAGTGCTATACATAGATTGATTTATTCCTCACATTCCCCTTATGACGTAGATACCATTCTAATCTCTGTTGTACCGACGAAGATGTTGAAGGCTAGAATGCGCACTGCCTTGTACAGCGGCACACAGCCAGTGAGTCCTGGGGCTGAGATTCACTTGCAGCCATTTCCCTGCTGGAGGAGCTACGCTTTTAGCTGCTGTGAGCTACAGCTTCCCACTTCCATGCCAGCATTTCTAAATTTACCAAATTTTAATCGCATTTAACTTCCCAGGAAATAATGACTTTAAAAAAGTAGGTAATAGAAGTTATCACATAAGAGAAATTCAATAAATATCCATTGCTGTAAAAACATGATTGAGTTGGACATGATGCAAACATTTGAAATAATGAAAGTGGCATAAAAAGTCATAGTTTTTTAAAGACAAGAAATACTTTGAAAACTCTGAAGTCTGACTCTTTGAAATACCAGTACCTATAGTTTATTTTATATGCCAGTTTGCCTGGGTCGAAGGGTTCTCACATATTTGGTAAACATTATTTCTGAGTGTGTCCATGAGGATGTTTCCAGAAGAGATTAGCATTTGGACCAGTTGACTAAGAAGGTGGCATCACCCCATCCACTGGAGACCTGAACAGAACTAAAAGACTGAGGAAAGGAGAATTCCCTCTCTCTCTCTCTCCCCCTCCTCCCTCCCTCTCTCTGCCTGATTGCTGAGCTGGGACATCAGGCTTCTCCTGTCCCCAGACTCCAGCTTCCCCCACAGCACTCCTGGTTCTCACATCTTCACTCAGACTTGGAAACTACACCTCTGACTTTCCTGGGTTTGTAATTTGCAGATGGCAGATCATGGGACTTCTCAGCCTCCATAATCATGTAAGCTGATTCCTTACCATAAATATTCTCAATATATTCTATTACTTCTCTCTCTCTGGAGAAATCTGGCTAATACACAGGATCATAATTTTTAGGCATAAGCTAAACTTGGCAAAATAGTTCTCTTCCTTAAGAAAGATCCATTCTCCAGAGATAACAGTATATGACCCACAAGTGTTCTATTTTTTAGATGTTACCTCTGCTGCCAAAAAATATCTCTTGGAGGATGTTTAGGGGAATCAAAGACTCGTTTTTAGAGAAGGATGAAAAAAAAAACAGCACTTCTGTGACACACAGGTATATTGTACCAAGATGAAACAGTCCATTATCTTGGATCAGCTAGTTTGGATCCTAAAGATTTGCCCTTCAACTGCTAATATTCCCACAGAAACTTTTAGTTTTCTCTAGCAGGAATGGATTTCTGATTCTGAAATTATTTATAAAAATAAAAAGTTCTATAAAAATTTGATTTTCATTTTTGAAAAGGCTTGCACAAAAAATGGGAAAAAATAATGTTCAAAACCAATTGCAACTGGAGTATCAAATTAGTACCCATAAACCCAATGACTCAGTACTAAGTTTAAGAAATTCTCAAGGGTTAAAGTGGTTGACATTGTACAGTATATGAATAAAGTACACATACATTTAATTTCAATAAACAATAAAATTTAGACAGACTTCCATGTTTGCAAAAGGCTACCAGAAGCAAGGTTATTGGTTAGTCTGACTGATACATACACTGAGATATTAAAAACATATTTACATGCTTAAATAATCGCTAAGTATCCCCTGCACATTGTATTACTCTTGCTTGCACAGAATGATTTGGCTTTGAAGACTCCCCACTGAAATTGTTTCCTAAATTTACAAGCCAACTGATACCTAATTCAACACAATGGTTGGAAATTGAGGCATTAATGTGTCTCATGCGTCTAGTGTACTTGGAATTCTTTCTCTGATACTGCCAAGGATCTATAAAGGGCACAGTAACTCGGGCTCTTCTCTTTCTCTTAGTGCTCTTCTGCCTAATTTAAGGTGTGTCCATATTTTAACTGGTGCACAGTAAGGGCTGGACATATTGAAATACCAAGAGATAGATGGAGAAAATAATCTGGGGAGATGGTGAAACAAATTGTAGGCCAAAAAGAACAGTTAAAGAATGTTCTGAAAATGTACCTTAGAGTGTTGGTTGGATGTTCAAAGAAAAATAAATTCATGATACTAATGACTCTGTCCTCCTGCTTTGCTGTAGAGGACTTGCAGTAATTCAAAAGTCAAAATGATATTCAATTAGCAACCATCCCTCTTGCACCAATGCTTTGAAACTCAACTTTCCCCAACTCAATATAATTCAAGTAATAAATGTTACAATTAAAAGATTTATACATTCCACCAGCTGGCAATATAAATCTATTCGGCTTTGCAGGCTGATGATCCCCTGTCTGTGCTAAGAGTGCTGGCTTAAGCAATTATATGATACATGTGTAAAAGTGCTTAAAGCATGACCTAATTAATTTTTTATTTCTACACATCCCTATCGTCTCTTTTTAATTTGATTTAAATAGTCTCCATTACATCACGGAACATGTGAAAATTGTAAGTGATAGTAATTAAGTTCCTATAAATAATAGTAAATCTATCAATAGTATTAAATAGATCAATACAAGTTCCTTTAGAATCTCATCAATTAAACAATGAAAAGATTTTCTACTGTCACTTGTTGGTGTTAAGTGGGGCATTTTTGTGGAGTATTTTTGGTTTTCTGCTTGTAGACGTGTGATGTTAATAAGAATGAGCCATAAAAACAAAGTAATTCAGGCTTCTTGTAATTAAAAGAAAATCTTATTGTAATTAAAAGTCATTATGTTTTAAAGAAAAAATCAATCTTTCAATTAAATACAGCATTTTCTATATACATTTAAATACAAAAGCAAAATATCAGACTGAGGAGCCTAAAAGTTGTTTTTCTCCAACCTGCCCTTTCTGTTTAATCTCTGGTAACCCCTGCTGAGGGAGGGAGCCTCTGCTTCAACCCTTTCCTGACAAGTAGCTACAAGGCAC
Source organism: Vicugna pacos (assembly GCF_048564905.1). Classification (NCBI taxonomy): domain Eukaryota; kingdom Metazoa; phylum Chordata; class Mammalia; order Artiodactyla; family Camelidae; genus Vicugna; species Vicugna pacos. The sequence continues at coordinate 33,039,964 of NC_132988.1, forward strand.
CCATTCCTCCTTACGGTGTGGCAGGTGGCAGGTCATTTGTGATAGCAGCAAGGTAAGAAGGGGTGGAATTAATGCCAGGTCTCCCCCCGAGGCCTTTCTCTCATTGTTATCAACTACATTTCAATTGATTTTTCTCTTTCTGACACGATGAAGAATTAACAGCACCGATGACCTTTCAGAAGACAACATAGAAGTTCTTTATCTATTTGTGAGGTCTAAGGAAATTGTTTCTTTTCCTGCTAAAATTAACCCAGATCTTCCAAGCCTGGCAATGAAATGTCCGCACATTTTGGGGTGTCTCACCTCTGAGTCCAGCATCCTTGAATCACATGGTTCACTTTCTCCTTCATAACCTCCTGCTGATGTTCTTCTGTCATTGATGTGTAAGCCTTGGAGGGGAATAAGGTTTAATTATTTGCAGACATCTGAAGTGAGGAGCATATTTTACTGAAACTTAGGTCTTGAACTTCTGATTAAAGGGTGATGTATCGATTGCTAATATGACTTTCAAGACGTGACTGTCCCCAACCTTGGCCTGCTTCAATAAGGTGGAAACTTTCTACAGTGTGCACAGACAGCATTTTCTTGAAATGGAACTGAGATGGCATGGTCTATAGACAGAAATTATTTTTCAGGCCAGTCTATGATCCAATGTAACAAGTTCTGGTTTCCTCCAATAGGATTTATTTCCACCGTGGGTGGTTATCAGCAGGGATAACCATCACCACAGGGTTTACCATCTATATAAATAAGGAGTCATTTTGACATATTATGTTCTTTCTAACATTGCTTTCCTGACTTTGATACCTTTGCCATTTTTTTTCTTAATAAGAAACTAAAGATTTAGATTTGAATTCTCCATATCATACTATGACACCAAGAGACACTTAGAGAATAACCTTTTAAAATCAGTGCTCATAGACATTGCTTCAAGTAGGAAGTAATAAAATAGATGCTAATTTTCTCCAGCTGTTTTTTTCTCTTCTAATTCACATGGATAAATGGTCTGCAGATACGTAATATTCTGGTGTCAAGGGATGATGAGATAATTCTTTTGTTGCAAATTGGAAGGGAAAAAACAAGAAAATGACAAAATATAAGCAGAATTTCAACAACAGAGTTGTATATGGTTATAAACTACCTCAGTCAGTTCTACCCTAAAGGGTGTCACCATTCAGCTCTGGGGACAACACACTGAGATTGAACGACAGCACTCCTAGGAATATATCAATAGCCACATTTCCCAAATAGCTTTACATGCTTCCTGGGGAGGATGGAGAGGTAGGAGCTCTACATGAAATTCTCCTATAGTCATCAGGTAGTCGAGCTCAGAAGCAATTCCTCCAAGACTGTGGGAATATTTGATATCCAGCTCTTATGAGTGAAACGCAGTAAGTTGTACAACAGCCATGCTGCTGCTTGTCAGCCACTTTCATTTCACTAAGAATGTCCCACTAGGTTACAGGTTGGCATCATATCAGATCATCAGTTTTTCTACGGTACCAGAAAAAGCAGTTACTGATCTAGACAAGGGTCTACTCAGTGAGGAAACAGACTCAGCAGCCCTGGACTTCAGGTCTACAAGAGGCTCTGTTTTTACGAGGACCTTTGTGAGGGGTAATCGCTATAGCTATGCATTATATGAGCTTTGCAGCCGCAAACACTTTAGCGGTAACAGTGCTAATAACAACATGTGCACTGTGTATAAGGTGCTAAAGAAAACCAGTTGAAAGTACTGGGGAGCTCATTGTGCTCTCCTTGTAGTATTATTTCAAAATAAAAGGTTTCTGGTCAAACAATACCATTAAGGAAATAGTGAAAAGACAAGCTACATTTAATCAACAAAAAATAGAGAGCCCCAGCATACATCAAAAATCTTTACCATTTGATTATTAAAAAGGTAAAGAACAGAGAAATGGGGAAAAGACAAGAAAAGGTATTTGACAAAAGATGAAGCATAATTCAAAATACCTTTTTTATCAAAGGTGAGTGTAGGGTCACTTCTCATATGGCTGGCGATATATATCCATATATCCATATATCCATATATATATATATATGTATATATATATATATATATGGATATCTCCATCTAATTCCTATGTTATAAAACTTACCCCAAACCTGGAAACAGGGCAAAAAGATTCTGTGTTGTTTTCAATAGCCAGCATTCTCTAGCAATGCCACCTGAGGGTCATCAGATGCTCTAAGAAAATGTAACTTTGTATGACTTACTACTTGGCTATTTTTAGAGCTCAGATTTTGTAACGTTAGATTTTTAACTTGTAGAAAATGGATAAGTTGCAAATAAATGTTAACAAATACAGAGCTGCAGTTGCTTTCTATCCAGTAGGAAAAAAAAAAACAAAACCCCAAAGGTTGTGGTTTTGTTGTCCTGTAGAGCAGTAACCAGTTTTGAATCTGCTTTAGATGACTTATTCCAGCCATTTCTGTTTTACTGGCTGTATGTTTTACTCTCTTGTAGCCTCTTTTGAACCGACTCTGTTATCCTGCTGCTCCCTTCATTAGTCTATGATATAAATGTTTGACATATGCTCACTATATCTTGTTATTATAACTTTTCCCCAAGGTTATCATTTAATACCCATAACAAGTTTCAAAGAACTGCAACTTGCATGAAAATTAACAAATGATCATCCTTCATGTACCCTAATGAAATCCAGGTATCACAATGTCCTTAGTATGCTTTAGTGACTGTCGAAACTGTAAGGAATTCTGACTGAGACAGCAAGTCCACTGTGAACTAGGAAGTTTTAATTCAAAAAGCATTATTTCTAAATATGGTTGAAGCAAAGGAGGGGCAAACTGTCATTACTGAGGGGAAAATAAAGATTTAAAACACAAAGTAAAAATCAGAGATGAGTTTTTAATTTGGTTGCTGTTTTTTCTCAAGAGCATAAAAAGCAGCCAGTTGCATTCCAGTCTGAACCCAGGTATTCTGAAGTAATAGGATCAAAAGAGTATAAACACTCCACTGAAGGTGTAACATTTTCTAAAGTATTGCTCTAGATTTTTTGGAATGCAAATATTTTTCTCATGAGACTTTGTAATTTTTGTGAGTTGATGTTTCTGTGTTTTCCGCCTCCCAACGATATTGTGCTTAAATCTTCCAAAGCAGTAGTAAGTAAATATTGTATTTTCTTTTCTTTTAAAATATTCCAGAAGAACTAGCTGAAGTTAAAGCAGCACAGCTTTCTCTCACTGTTTCAAGACTTGGAGACCTGGAAGAATGTTACTCTATAAAAAAGTTGACCACAGTATGAAACATCTTATTACTTGGTTGATGATTTGTAACCTACTCCTTTCATTCACTCATTTATTCACTCTTTAAAACAAATGTATTGAGTACTTAATATTCTAGATATGGAGAAGTAGAGCTAATACAAAGATTACAAAATAGTCTTACCTAGAAAGAGCTTAGGTCTATTGAGGGAAATTGAAAACCCAATCATTGTATTGAACACTAAGGAGGAGCAGGGATGAGTTGCTTTGGAAAATGGTAAGAAACGAAAATAGTGAAATGAAAGAAAACACTGCATCAAAAATCACCCTTCTTTATAAAAAATTAAAGTTAACCATCACTATCCCATAACAAAAAAAAAGTGTTTTTTTTTTTTAGTTTTATTAATAATAATACGCAATAGCCTGGGAGGATGTGGTAAGACAAGAAAAATCACAACCTATTGGTGGTAAAAGAAAGTGATACAACTTTTCCAGAAATAAATTTTGTAATGTGTGTCAAGATTCTTAAATTTTTCGTCATGCTTTCTCAATAAGTCTAATTTAAAATATTTCCTTAGTAGATATTCATAACTGCATGCACATATGTATGCACAAATATATTAATCACAGTATTATTTATAATAATTTATATGTCCAACATGAAAGGAATGGTTAGGTAAATGGTAAAGTATTCATTCTATGAAATATGAGATGTTAAATTAATGGTTTTGCTGTTTTTGATGTCACGTGAAATGCCCATGCCAAAATGCTGTTACAATTTTACATTCATTTGAGTTACAAGCTTAATTCTAGAAACATTTCAAAGTCCACCAGGCAGCATCATCAAGTGTTAGCAGGGGAGTTTGTTTTTATATTCTCAAATCCTTTCTGTGTTTCCCAGATATTTTCCAGTTGGAGCAAATACTAGTCTAATAACTGAAGAAATATTTCATATATATATAATAAATCAGAAAAAGTAGGGTATTATTATAAAAAAAAACACAACAACAACATTGAAGAGACATTCATGCTCTTCTCAAACTATGGTGACTGCATGAATAGTTGCAGGAACAAATGCATCCTTGAATGAATGAATGATCAAATATATACAAATATAAACAATAACACTTTCTAACTGAGAAACTAAAATTTCTATGTTGCTTTTTTTTTATATTACATAGCAAAAAAAAAAAGACTAATAATCTTAAAAAGAATACGCATAGTTATAGAGAATGGTTTTATTCAACCTAAGTAAATAAACTCCTTCAAGGACTTCAGTGTTCAAAAACAAATGAGGGTTTCAACTTTAGAGATTCCTCCTTATCTAAGACCAGAGGAGAATACCAGCAAGGATTATGTAAACAGTGAAGTCAAGGGAGAGCTGATACTCCACCACTGGCCACAGATAAGGCCAAAACACTTAAAATATTTGAGTACTTTCATTCTGGTTGCCTAGAGCCCCCATGTTTCCCTTTGCCCTTTTCTGATACCGTTTCTTCTCCAGGGCTTTCCAGACGTTTTCCTAAACAACTCAAAAATCATTGCCTAGCAGAGCAGGGAACTCACGGAAACTGCCCCAGTTATAGCCAGCATCCATCCTGAGTGGCTGGTTCTGAGTGGCTGATGAAAAATCAATCAGTCCATCTAAGAAAGAAATGGAAAATTTTATTTGAGCCAAATTTGAGGATTATAACCTGGGAAGAGCATCTCAGAAAGCTCTGAGAACTGCTCCACCAGTTAGAAATAAAGGCACAGTTTTTTTCTTTTTTAAAGTTTTGGAGTTTTATTTATTTTATTAAGTTTTTTGAGACAAAGTACTGCACATCAAATGATGTATTATCATTTATTTGTGTATATATATATATATTTTGAAGTGTAGTCAGTTTACAATGTTGTGTCAATTTCTGGTGCACAGAACAATGCTTCAGTCATACACAAACATACGTATATGCATTTTCATATTCTTTTTCACCATAAATTACTACAAGATAGTGAATATAGTTCTCTGTGCTATACAGTATAAACTTGCTGTTTATCAGATTTTGTGAGAATCCTCTTGTATTTCTAAGTGAGAGACACTCGGCCAGAGTTCAGTAGGAGTTCTGTGCGATTCAGTGGGTTTATAGATGTAATTTGGTGTGTTTGTGGGACAGAGTGAGCTGTGAGTCTGTCTACTCCTCCATCTTGGCACCTCTCATCCAAATGACATATTATTGACAGTTTACATAAACCAGATCTAAGCGTCCTCCTGGTGGGTCATGTGACCCCTTACAAGATCAAGAAGGAATGTTACCTTTTAAGGAGTTGTCTGTTGATGCTGGGAGGATGTTGCTCTTTACGGTTGAGCAGGTATTTTGGGGGGAGGTTTGGTCCATGCATAACGCAGACACATAGTGCACAGTGAGGGGAGAGAGGGGGCCAAAGGGTAGAGAAGAAATTTTTATGTTCAAATTTTTCTTGTCTTGCCACAATTATTTCACATTTCCATGTGTTACCAATTGTTGGTTAATCTTAATTTCATCTCTGATTTGACTGTACCTTGAGAAAAATGTCTACTTTTAAAATTCTGTAATTAAGATTTTTCCTTAATTCAAACTAACGCCCCTTTCTAATCGGTCAAATGTAGTGTTTTTAAACACTATTATCAGAGAGAAAGTCTCTTGATAGAAAAATAATATCCATTAAATTTACTGACACCTTTCCATTCAATGCAGATGTCTAAGTCTTCTCTACTGTAAATTTTTTTTCGTTTATTTTAATTTTTAAAGAATTTTCCAAATGTGGGAATTCATTCTTTAAAAAGCAATAATTTTCCTTTTTAAAAAAATTACATACAGCCCTTCCTTTTCAGTGCAAGTCTTTATTCTGTTCAAGTGACTTCATTCACCTCACTTCAAGCCTGACTATGGACCACTGTATTTCAACTTTGCATAAAAAAGTGTTTCCTGAAAGAACCAATATGTGTTTTAATTTTGACTCATTCTGTCTTTCTAATTTGTTCGATACTCAACTGTAATTTTTATGTTTTTCTTTAGAAAAATAATTTCTTCTCTAGTCCAATTTGGTAATTTTGGGTTAATATTGTTTAAGAAATCATTTTGATGTTGTAGCTTACAGTGTATTACTAGCCAATCTAATAGTATATGTAGTCTTCTAAAAAATTTCAACCCTTCTATCAGTCAGGGTTCTCCAGAGAAGCCTGTAGAAGATAAGAGGATGGTGGGGGTGGGTCCTGAAGAGATGTCATATTGGAATTTGCATGGCAACTGCCTCAGCGGAGACCATTACAGCTTCTGTAGACAATGCATTGCTGACTCCCTGGGATGGGAGGTGTGTAGAGAGCCCCCTTCCACTGGCATCAAAGACTCATCAGAACTTAGGGACCCAATTTGCTAGCCTCATCAGTCTTCCCGTATGTTCCCATTTCAACTTTTAGAATCCCATTTCTTCCCAATCAATGCCCTCACTTTTACAGTAGACACCCTACAAGGATAGGCATTCAAATTGTGTTCAGCCATTCACAGAATGAGATCCTGGATTTGATTTTCAATAATTTCAGTCCTGAAGCTACGGGACCTAAGGAGCTCCTTCATGGCACACATAGAAGCTTTCAGACCATTTGTGCATTGTTGTAGCAGAGAATTCAAATCCCTGAGCTTATTCTTTTCTTTCCTTATTTTGTCCAGTAACATTAAAAGCAACCAGCCAATCTCATTATCTTCATTATATGCTCTACACAAGCAGCCAGATGCTTGCTTCTCATAAGTGGTTGATTAGGTGATGTTTGGTGTGTCTCCATTGCCACGCTGTGCCACGTACTCTCTTTACTACCAGAGAGTCATTAGTGTCTTTAAATCTAATCAGTTTAGTGAGCCAATACCAGAAACCCCAGAATCAATTCAGAAACCTCCAGTGTAAAATTCTGTTCCTCTAGAGCCCTTCTCAGTACCAGAATTTGTATTAGTCAGGGTTCTCTAGGTAAACAGAAGCAACAGAATGTGTGTGTGTGGAGATAGAGACAGAGGGGAGAGGAAGAGAGAGAGAGAGAGATTATAAGGAATTGTCTCACAAGATTAAGGAGGCTAAGGAGTCCCAGAGCTCCAGTAGGCAAGTTGGAGACCCAAGAGAGCTGATGGTGTCGTTCCAGTCCAGAGAACCGGGAGGCTTGAGATCCAAGAAGGGCTGATGTTTCAGTTTGAATCTGAAGGTAAAAAAGGCCTATGTGTGATCAAATCATCAGGCAGAAGTTCTCATTCACTCACAGGAGGGTCAGCCTTTTTGAGCTATTCAGGCCTGCACTGACTGAATGAGGTCCAGCTGCACTAGGGAGTGTGAGCTGCTTTACTCAGCCTGTCAATTCAAATGTTCAACGTACTCACGATCGCCCTCACAGACATTCCCAGAATGTTTGACCAAATATCTGAGCCTCCCTATGGCCCAGTCAAGCTGACACATAAAATTAACCATCACAACCACCTCAGCTCTGTTCAGATTTTCCTTATATAAGTACTCTATCACAGTAAGTTTCAGCTAATTGAGAACTTGTAATGATTCAGCCTGTGCCAAGCTGAAGCCTTAGGTGATCTTTCCAGAATTTTGATGTAATTGATGCTTAGATGTTTTTATTCTGCAATATGGGCATGAGACAGGGGTGGGTAGGTGTATGTGAGGGTCTCAAGCAGTTTTTCTTTCTATTAACGATTACAAAGTGAGGTTACTATCAATTTCCTCTTACAGCTAAATGCACAGTCTTTCTGTAGTGGTTTTGTGACTTACATTTGACACTTTCAAAAAATTAGAATAGTGTATTTAAGTTCAGTTACATTTTAAAACTGGGGCAGATAATGGCTCCTAAAGATCATCTAACAGGCATAATACTAAGCAAATAATACCAGGCATAGAAGAATACTGACAGTATGATTCAATTCATATAAAATTCAAACGCAGGCAGAACAATTTCACGAAGGCTGAGATCAGAGAGCACTTATTTTCTGGGAACACTGACCGTGAGGAGGCTCAAGGGAACTTCAGGATTTGTGGATGCATTATCTTGATCTGGGTGGTGGTTACATCGTTGTAACAATTCATAAAGGTGGTCCACTCTACTCTATTAGTTATACCTTAATGTAAAGGTTGTTGTTACCATTGTTTTAATCATGGTGTTTTCTTAATACAGTCCTTCACAGGTAATCTGAAATACGTGCTAAGGATGGGGGGAAGGCAAGTGAGCTGGGATAGATTCTACAGAAAAGTAAATCAACGTGTCTCAGCCAGATAAGGTGAGCTCTGCAGACTAAGCCCCTGGATTCGGAACAGGCCAGGACGTCAGTCAGCACAAGGTCTTCCGAGCGATCGCTGTAGTGGGATTCGCATTGGCCTTCCTGCTTTCTCATCAATAGCTGGCTTTCTCACCTCCTCTCTTTGGTAAGCACTAAGGCTTTCAGAATAAGAAACACTACATCAAAACTCTGCGTCCAGTGCAATGTACTAAATTAAGACACGATGTGAAGGGGAGAGTGTAGCTCAGCAGAAGAGTGGGTGCTTAACATGCACGGGGTCCTGGGTTCGATCCCCAGTATCTCCATTGAAAATAAAAAAATAGAAAATTTTAAAATATATCTAAAATGTATGAACCTAATTACTCCTCAAAAAAGACTGAATTTTTAAAAAGAGGGTTTTTTAAAAAGACACATGATATATAAAAACTGTTTTTCATTAAAATTAATATTAACGTTAAAGATAAGGTTGGCTCTCTCTACTATATTTAAGACTTGAAGCATTTGTTACACCAAGAGAGAAAGAGAAACAGAGAGAGAAAAAAATAAAATGCAGTTTCCCAAATCTAAATACATAGACTAATACTAAAAAACAAACACACAAACAACAACAAATGTATTTGCAGATTCTTTACTTAAATTTTACATTACCACGCACCCAAAGTCTCAAAAAACGATCTTAATCTACTGAGCATTTAACTTGTGTCCTTTGTTTACTTCTCTTTCACTATGTGACACACTGAATAATTTCCATTTTCAATTCTGTCTCTTAAACACATCATTACTTTATGACAGCCACAGGAATAATCAGATGTCATGCTTTTGAGGGAAGAAAGACAATGTGCCTTTCCATTGGCTTATAAAGACAGAGAGTTGAAGGTGAGAAATTCCGAATAAGCAAAACTCCCCTCCAAATTCCCCAGTTCTCTCTTGGACTGGCTTGCACTTACAAGTCCTGAAGAATTTGATTTGCATTTTAAAATGTTTGCTGTCTCTTTGTAAATATGTAAATTGACTGGTCCTGAGGTTAGCGGAAGGGTCACTGAAAGAGGGTCAGGAGATTTGCTCTCTCATATTATTCATTAATTATGAGAACCTGAATAAGAATGAAAGCAATAAAATGTCATGTGAAAAAAACACGAACGGCTTTAATGGCGCTCATAAATGCTTTACAAAGACTCTAGGAGTTTATTTGCTAATGAACTTACTCTCCTCATCACATGCAAGCTGCCTGCACATCCCACATCTTTCTAACCAGAAGTGGAGGTAGCTTTCCACATGGGCATGCTTTGCTCCCAGCTCTGTGTCTTCCCCCTAGTTACACTGCCCTTCCAAATAAATAAAACCTTCATTGGATGCCTCTTTGGTAAAAGCTGGTATGTTTAAGGATGACTATGCTTTGCTCTTCAGAGCATGTGCTTTCCAAGTTATTATGTGGGAAAGCTGCCGGAGTTCAGCAGGGAGAGCTGTGGAGCCTGGGGTTCCCCACCGACGTCATGTGTTTGGCGGAATATGTGTGGATTGGGATCACAACTTTCAGACACGTGCAATGCATGCCTTAACCACCTCGCTTCCCTGTGTAGAGAAACTGGTGACAGATTACAGGTGATTCTTTTCAGGTCCTGGAATAAAAAAGCCTCAACCCTTCCAGCCTTTAATGTTATGATTATTATTTTCTACTGCACCTACATATTGATACATAATTCATAGTGATTTCTTTTAAGCTGAGGTTAGACTGAAAGTAAACTAGCGGTCCTGTTTCCCTTCCATGCTCTGATATGGCATCAGTTCATATACCAGGCTATTACTAGTTAACAGTAGATGACATTTTTATATAACTATACACACTTCATGCACGAAAAGCAAGTCGGCCGGAGTCCACAGCATATTACTGAGGTGGCCGTGTGCAGGAGGAGACCAATGAGATGACTTCTTTAGGGGGTAGACAAGAGGCCAACACCTGAAACATTGTGAATTCCAGGAAAAGACTGTTCTGTTCAATCTTCTTCTGCGAGTGTCCAGACCTGTAAGACTCAAATTGTGCCGGGTACATTGTGAAGACATGGAAGTGAGTACTGCCCTTGCTGTTGTCAGGTAGAAAGAGATCGCCAAGCCTCTGCTCCAACTAAGCAAGGAAGTGGAGAGCCCCGTGGAACTGCTGAGAGGGCAACAGAACACAGCACAGAAGCTCGTTCTATGTATCTCTCTGGTTGGAAATGATCAAAATTCTCTATCAAATAGTCAAGAATCATCTGAAAGTGATGAGTGCAGGGAAGATGTATGACTCAGGTTGTCTCGTGCTCTCATCTCTTATTAACCTGAGCCTAGAATCAGAACAGAAGAAGAAGGAAAAGCTCATTTCATGTATTCTGTGAAGTTTCTCACTTCTTGAAGTGACTGACAGAACATTCTATCATCGCCTACAGTGAGATTGATTTAGACGGCCACACTATGATTTCTCAGGGAGTTTTGTGTGTGTTTTGGAAACCGCTGATAAGGTAATACGTAGTCTTTACAAGAGTAAAAAGATTTTTTTTTCCCCAAGATAATGGTGCCTATGTCTCTATTCTTCATGCAAAACTTTTTGCCACATTTTACCTTCTAAAGGATATTAAGTGTGAACAGACTGTACTTTCCAAGTAAAGTCTCTTTTGGGTAGAGGGCCTGATTAAACACTCTTAATTATGCACAAATACATGTGTGTATATATGTGGGGCCTCAGAGATTATTTCATAATAGTTTTAAAAGTTTCCTTCCTCTACTCTAACTTTCCTTCTCTCCAGTTGTCTAAATGACAGCTTCTATTGGCTCAAATATATATGTATTTTTTGAGCAATCAAATTAATATTTTTCTAGACTGGTCAAGGTGGAAAAAAATCTCAAAACTGAACGTTTTTTCCGAGAATACTTAAGGCCAAATTCTGGTTTTTGTAGGGCATAAAAAATGCCCCGTGAAAATTGACATACATCTAGGAAGAAATTAGTCTTGTTAAAGCAAATTTTCTATAAAAATTGCTGATGACTGGGTTTACAGGTTCTGAGTACCAGACTCTTGATCTCACGGGATTTCCCTCACCCACCGTGTCTTAATTCAAGACGTGAAAACTACAATGCTTTTGCACATGCTGATTTTTTTCTAATTAGAGTCATGCCTCCTGCTGGGTAGCCACTCTCCAACAATTACTCTTCTCAATGGGTCTGGTAACTGCCCAGCTGGTACCAGTACTGGGGCGTTTAACCATGCAGTGTCGGTTCCCCTGGTCCTTACCACACTTCATAAATAGTCCCTTTATAAAACTCTCTTCAGTTATCCCTTCTGAGTGTGCCATCTGAATATCGTCTGGCCCCTGAGCAGCACACAATGAAAAGAGAACTACATAGATTTTACTGCACAGTTAACATAAGAAAAATTATATACCACAAACTTCAGCTAATATGGTGTGGGGTTCTGATTTCTAATTTCCTCTTTAGTAAGTTAAAATTAAGTGTCTCTCTCTCTCTCTTCCTGGTGTTGCTAGGTGAATGATCTCTGAGCAAGATTCTTCATTTTCTGAAGTTTTACAAGTTTTTCAGTTGTGTCTATTAATAACATATTTTATTAATTCTATTCTCAAGGGTGGGCGGGGAGTGGCTTCTAATTTTCTCAGCAAAATGCCTGCCACTAAATACTTGTAACCACAGAACTCACTATTTCCTTTCTATTTGTGTGGTCCTCAAGTTTTCCATCTTTCTCTAATTTTCAGGCTTTAAGTTTCTTCAGCAACTGCTTCTGTGTCATTCCAAGATGCTGTGATGAGAATCTTTGCATCAGAACAATGGCTTTACAACTGAGAAGCAAGAAGAAAATAGTTTCCTCTCCTGTAGCACAACACTTTTGCCCCCTCTTTCTAACCACCCCATCCTGCACCTGCTTCTGCTGGTGAGCAATGTGGATGGTGTACTCATTCGCTCAGAATTATGATTTCCATTTTCACATTAAGTATTTCTGGATCACATTTGTTTCATCTGTAGACACTTTATTTTTAATATTCTGAAATAAACATGTTTCATATTTCCCAGGAAACAATTTTCAGAAGTTGGTACATATATGTCCTGCCATTTTCTTCTTTCAATTCCAAGGAAAACTTAAAGGATTTCTTCCTGCTATTTTGAGAAGTTGTATTGATTGAGGAGAACAGGGAATTTGCTTCTTAAAAAATACAATGAATATTATATGTTGAACAATATTATATATGCTTTGGCATCATTAGTTTGCTGGAGTTGTAACTGCAGAATTATCCAGCCATCATTCACTTGATACATGAGGCCATTTTCATAAAATAACTGGTTCATGTTGACTTCCATATGAATAAATCATTTTTTTCAATCCAGATATGTTTTTTGAAATAGTTCAGCCTATGGTTTCATATATAACATGATTGCTGAGAGCATGGAATATTCAGCAAGGTTGGAAATTATGTCGTTTTCTGGTAAGGATCCAAGAGCTCATGGATTCAGACTATAGTCCTTGGAACCAAAACACTCAAATGTGATATATTCATGAGAATGAAGCTTCTGTCACAGAATTTTCCCATAAAAGTTAATTGGAAAACATTGTATTGCATTATCTATATAAGTGACTGGGTGCCAGTATACATTTGTACAGTGTATGATGTATGTGTGGTAAGATGTAGGGCAACTCATCAGAAATCATTCCCACTGGCCCATAAACAGTTGCAGATAACAAAATTCTGTCAAGATTAGCACCAAGATGCTAGTTTGTCTCCATAATTTTTAATTTTCTCTCAGCCAGTCCTATTCTTTCAAGATTTAACACTTACTTTGAAGGGACGTTTCTCTCTATAAACAGTACTTCCCTATGTAAATATTCCAGAATGACGAATTCTCAGTACAGCTCACCACATTCTCGGTTGTCTTCGTTAACCAGGAAAACTGACAGTCACTCTCTTTTTCACGCTGTTCAGAAATAAAGAAGCTTTACAGATTGTTTGACAGCAATTTTCTCCTTATAGTGTGCAAAACTAAGGGGAAACATGTTAGCTTTCAAAGGTGATGAACACAGTAGGAGCCCTAACAATCGTGGCTGCGTGACAGGCAGCGGCTGTCCTCTGACAGGCAGCGTGCACGCTGGTTCAAAGTGTGGACTGCAGCACTGATCTGCCTGCTTCAAATGCTGCCTTGCCAGTTCCTGACAGCAGGCCCTGGGCAAGTTATTTAACAGCTTCAAGTAGCAGCTTCCTCCTGTCTAAAAACAGCGATAGGAGTAACTAATTCATAGGGTTGTTATGAGTTAATATTTTAAACTACTTTAAACAGTTCTGTGTAAGTGATGTAAGCGGTAAAGTCTGATTTAGAAGTGATCATCTCTCTTCTACATTAATAAGATTTGAATCCTGACAATTTCTACCCAACCATCAAGGCTAGAGTGTTTCTACATGTAAATATCTAGGCTTTTAGGTTAGCAACAGAAAACACGATCGGTATTTCCATCATGTTTTGACAAAGTTCTATGTTTCTTTTATGATTCAAAATGGAGACCTTCATTAAGCAATCAGAAAGACTCGACTTTTGCAGTAATTCTTGTTGGCATAAAATTTTTTAAGTTCCTCCCTTGGCAGAAGTGGAGCCTAAATCCTGAGCATACCTGAAATACAAAATCAGTAACATTCTTTCTGTAGTGCAGTCATGTAGAACTTTGGAATGTCTCAGCCATCAGAAAAATGATACTACTAAGAAAATGTGCATGGCTTCTTTTCAGTTGCTGTTTGTGTGTGTGTGTGTGTGTGTGCGTGTGTGTGCGTGTGTGTGTGTTTTAAATAACATTAAAGGGGAAAAAAGGAAGAAAAAGGAAAATGTTTTCTTTGCCCCACAAAGGAGGAAAAACAAATTCCACAGTGTTCAGAATCTTCCTATGGAAATTAGTGTTTCATGGAGTTAAAATGTTTCGGTGATGTTGTTTTGAGGTCATTTGGCTTGTTTCTCATCCTATGTCACACACAAAGAATTCTCCCACATAGGATGAGAAATTGCCATCAGTTTTTCAAACATCTGCTTTCGGGCATGGCTTAAGCACTTGTTCCTAACTGGTTTAAAACAACCCAAACAGATTCCCAGACTGTGTGAAAATAGGATAATTTCTAGAGGATTATGGAGAAGCAGAATCTGGTCTCTCTGGGTCTAGAAACATTTCAATTGCCCTGATGGCTAATTATAAATTTCGGAAATTTGGAAAAAATACATGTAATCCTCGAGAAGTTTTCACCGTTTGGAAACTGTATTAATAGGAAGAAACATTTTTGGAAATTGTTGTCTAATTTAATATGTGAAAAAAACTGTAAAATGTTTGAATTAGGAATTCTAAATACCTGGATCCTGCATAACTTACTTATTTTTTAGAGTTTATAGCTTAGAATTATTTCTTCGCTATTTACAATAATTCTGTCAGAAATACCTTTTTTTTTCCCAAAAGCAAAATTAATATACATTCAATCACAGGTGCATTATTGAACTTTAACTAATTTAGCTTACGTGGTATTATCAGCAACATTTATTTTATCTTTATGTATAGATACTGCAGCATTTGTCAAGATTCCTGAAATCTTAATGTGGAAATTGCTCTGTTTCAATCCAATATCATGAAAATTAAAAAAAATTTTTTTTTACATTGATGGTCATATGTTGCCTGTCTATATGCTAGTTCCTTTGTCAGCCTAGCAAAATCTGCCTGGGGTTAGTTGCTTGCTTCTTAATTCATTCTATGCTATCAAGTTCACAGGAAGCACTTTTAAGATGATATTATTTTGCATTAAATATTTTATATAAAGCTAACACTGTGCTTTTGAGCTTCGAACCATAGCAACAAAGATCATAAAATGCCATGACCCGAGAAGAAAATATTCATTTTTTTTAGCATTTCTGAACTCAAATATAAATTCATGTAAGCACAGCCTATTTCTGGATACTCATGCTGACAATAAATCTAGTCTTGATTTAAAAGGGATCAAAAGTTTTCAAAAGCAGTAACTACAGTGACTAGACGTCACAGTGCACACATATAACCTAAAACCTTTAAAGGAACTAATAAAAAAAGATTATCTCCCAGAGTAAGTTCTTATTTGTTCTTCAGATCAGGCTGAAGTCGATTCTGTAGCTGAAAGTTAAGCCCCTTAAAGCTGGGTAAAGGAGCAAGTATAAATTGTAAGAATCCCTATATTTTGGCAATCTCTTTTCCCCTTTATCTGCATGGTAGCCATTTTTTTTTAAATACTGAAACTCTAAAGCCTGTCAGTGATGAATCTAGCAACATAATTACAAACTTGGCAAGGCTCTTACCTTTGCTGAGTATCACATAAGTGATTCACCAAAATTTGGGTTGTCTGTCTACTGAATATGAACCACGCCGATGGAATAAATGGACTGTTTGTAAATAAATCTGCATTTTCAGTCCTAACCTCCCATATGAGCCATAGAATCATAACTGCATTCCAGAGGTCACCATGAAATGCCCTTCCACCCCTAAAACTTATAGTTCAATCTGCCATCTACTCCTGCAGACAAACACCATCTTCATCTCCCAGATGTGTGACCTGGATTCTGCTTTGATTTACTTTCTTAAACCTGCCATCCTCCAAACTTTCTCATGTATACTAATCAAAATGTTCTGTTCATATTGCCTTTGGTCAATCATTCTCAAGTTTATATCATTCCACAATCAATACCCAAATTGTGTTTTTTATTTCACATTTCTTTTATTATTATAATTGTTTCCTAGCCTACTTCTCCAATTTGAAATCATCCTAAATGTGACTACTGGAGTAATCATCATTGAAATGACTACCATTCCATGTGGCATTCATATCTAAAATCACCTAAGTTGTTTTCAAGAAAGCAAGATTTGAATTCTTCAAACTGAAATGATAAGTATTATATTAACTGATACTCCTTTACCTGCTATAATTTACATCTTATTTCTTCTCCCATAAAATGTTCTTTCCACCTGCTCTTCACCCGCACACCCAAGCAAAGCGCCCTTGTTGGTTCTATCACATTGATACACTCTGCTAGCACTCTGCCTCTGCACTTCAGATGAGAATGTCTTCCTCCAAAATCTTCAGTTTATACCTTAACACGCTTTCAAAAGCTCAGCTTAAACACTCACAAGCTTTAAGATTTTCTAAGCTCTCAACACACATTTCTTGAATAACTACTGTATTAGTCAGGGTAAGATACATTTTGCTGCATAACATGAAAACCTCAGTGGATTAAAATAATATAGGTAGATAACTCAATTAAGCTATATGTCCATCTCCAGTCTGTAGGAAGATCTGCCCCCATTCAGGCACCAGGCTTTCAGACCCTAAACTATTTGCAATACACCTGCTTCTGTTGTGGGAAGAAAGGAACACGGAGTCTCATTCATGCACCAACTCTTCTAGTCTTCAATCTGGAATTGAAACATGGCACTTCTCCTCACATTCCAGCCCTAAGTGCAAGAGAGCAAGGTTATGAAATCCTACCACTTGTCCAGAAGGAGGAAAACCCCAAATACTGCTACTTTTCCTCATGTGCCTTGAGATGAATTGAGGGCTGACCTTAAGTGGGGGATATGTTCTTTCTCTCTCTTCACACTCGGCTACGTGTATAAATGATATACAATCAGCTTCTTCCTGGCTTCATCAAGGGCCCTCTCATTATGCCCGGATCTCATATGTAATAGGTTTCTAACCTATTATGAAACTGGAGTTATCAGAGATCCAGTCAACAAACAAGCAAGCATCTTGGTGGCGACATGGTTCTTGACTTTTTATGCTTCCTCTTAGAACTTTAAATAAAGAGCTTATGGCGTTCATTAGTGGAGCTAACCCTCTTTCCAGGCACGTCATAGAACTGCACTTCCTGAAGCCGTGTGACTAATATCAGACAATAACTTTTGGCCCGAAGTGATAGGCTTCCCTACCAGATCAGAGCACAGTGTCACTGACACAAGACCTCCTAGGGCCCTTTTTCACTTGACCCGGATGCCAGCACATATGAAAGTGGATGCTTCTTTGTCAGCCTATGTCTAGAACGGGCATACAATGTCATGAGCACAGGCTCCTATCAGCCTACAGTGCACGTGTAGCCACGCAGAAATAAGCTTTCATTGTTTTAGACCAGATCTTGTAAAAGCCAGAGCTCAGAGGTGCGGTAAGAGGTTTCTTCTGTTCCTCGTGGAATGTTGCAGCAACCACGGCTTCCCTGCTTTCAGAGCTGAGCCCGGCTCTGGTCCACGGCCAGGCTGGGGGCTCTGGGGATCCTGTTCCCCTGCAGAATTGAACTCCGGCTGCCTTTGTTTGCTTTTGGAGCCAGATCCCCACCAGCCCAGGCAACAGCTGTGTGTTCCTATTCCATTTCTGGTCCATAAAGATTCTTATCTTGTTTACGGACACTTCTTTTGATGTTTTAGAATTAGTTTACCTATCGTTGCTCTGTGCTTGGCACAGAAAGGGTGCTTTTTAAAGCAGGCTTTCACAGTGTCACTTTCTCCTCAAATGATTTTCATGGTTTTCAAATATCGAATCCTCATTTCCAGCCAAGCATGTGCCAACGCTATGATAGAAGAAAATGATTCAGGATCTAAATCAGGGGTTTTCCACCTAAGTATCATTGACAATTTTTTTGCCAGAAAATTCTTTGTTGGGGGGGATGTCTTGTACTCTGTAGAATGTTTAGCAGCTTCCCTGGCCACTACTCACTAAATTCCATTGGCCACCCTATCACCCCACACCCACACACACATGAGTTGTGACAACCACAGATTTCTCCAGACATTGACAGATGTCCTTCGGAGGAAGGGGGCAAAATCAGTACCAGTTGAGAATCAAAGACATGAAAGTAACTCCAAAAGGAAAGTGACAAAAATGCACTGAATAAATTATCTCGGTAACTATTAAGGTTAAAATCTTTTCAGCTAGTAATTAGGGATGGGGTGCAAATTTAGATTACAGATCAGGTGTGTGGATTTTTTGGAAAAACAAAACAAAAAATACTATACTACCCTTTCTCCCATACTTTACAAAGAGAATGACAACTAACAATTCAAGATATTGTGTGTTAGGTGCCACATGTGTGCCAGAGAGTGTGTCTGTGGCCCAGGGATGTAGGTTAGTGGCTTTCTGCCCTTTGTGAGAGTGGATGAGACATCTCACTGTGCCCAGGACTTTTCAGCTCTGACTGTCCCTATCCCAGGAAAGCCTGCAGTGCTGGGATGACTGGTCATCTGATGGGAAGCTTGAGTAAAACTCCTTGTTTATCCCTTGGAGAAAATCCATGCCATCCCTAAGAATTCTCCTAAATCCTAAGGAAAAGCTATTTCTCTCGCCACCTCTCGCTCCTATCTCCTGCTCACTCTGAAGTTTTATTTTTTGCCCTAAGTCTTAAGGCTCTTCACTCATCTTCTCGCTGACATTTAAACAGATGTGGACTTTATACTCTTTCTCCTACTTCAAAAGAAAAGACAAAGAAAATGCTCAAAAAGCTTTTTGTGCGTGGCAGAGTCTACCAAAGACTTGAGTGATTAGAATAGCACAGAAACACTGTCTAAACTGGAACATCATGTATTTTGGCTTCTACAATGTCCAAAGTAAATCTACCATGTTGCACATCTGTTTATTTTGTCACCACCCCTCCCACCACCACCACCACTCCCACACACACCCATCTCATGTCTCTCTCCCTCTTCCTGTTTATACTCGATCAGAGTATTTTAGCTCTTGGCTTTATTTCCACCACTTTAGGGTTTCACCTCTTTCCTCAGGAATTTTATCAAAGTTTGTTTCTTTTTATCCAGAGACAGTTATCTTCTTCAGTTGAATTCTGGACTATGTAGTAAGATAACAGGAGATGGGGATTTGGAGGAGAAAGAAGACTGTCTTCTGGCTGGGACGTGGCAGAAGAACTTCTTGCCAAGAGAGGAGACAGGAGAAGCAAAGGCGTGGAAAGGACATGTTGGGCAATTTGGGGGAAGGACAAGTAGACCTGTACGGCCCTACAGAAGGATCTGTGGAGGAAGAGAAATGTGGAAGGTCAGATCGGGAGTACACTAGAGAGACACTTAAATGCCCAGATGCAGACTTGGAAAGTTATCCCATAGGCAGTAGAAGCTATCAAGTGATTTCAAACAATGGAGTGATATCATTAAAAAGGAAATTTCATGTATTAAGCCAATAAACAATTATTTTCCTTTATTTTAATTATTTCAGTCTTAAACCACTCTTTCATTCATTAAGCTAAAATAGAATCTCAATACTTAATTTTGTAACAGTGTGAAAGTCTCCATGTTAGAATTTGTATTGTACCTTCTTTTTTCTTTTCATAGTTTAGAGTAGTTTTAAACTGACAGGAAATGTAAATTAAATTTCTTGAGTGATTTTTGTGTAATTATCTTATTATCAGGAAATTTACTGTCTACTTAAAAATAAAAAAAAATTTATTTTATTAGTTTTTATTTTCTCCCTACAGATAACCAGAATTTTTTTTTCCAGTGTAAATAAAATGAATAAAGTATAAGAGTGAAATATTTAGAAAAATTTACATAGGATATACTGTTAAGCTTTGGGGGCAATATTCAGTGATATTTGAGTTTCTTCACTTGCCATGTCAGAGCTCACATGGGGATTCATTCAGAAAAATAACTGAAACCTTTTCCTGTTTGTAAATTTCCAGGTACACTGTGGAGAAGTTATTTGTTGTCTGATGAATCATCAATGAACAAGAGTTGTTGTTCCTCTCTGATTTTAGTTCTTTGCAAGTGTTAAGACGAGAATAGCTCCTGTTGATTTTAAGATCATTTATATCACATATACATCACACATTCAAGAATAAGTGAGTATTTTTTATATTTCTGCTACTTTATCCTCTTTTCTGTCTTTTACTAGTTTACATATGTAATTTTGGGCTAGATCTCCAGAAATATTCTACTCATTTTCAGCTGAATTTTGTCTTATGAATATTACTAAGCAGCCAGTATTTTCCATATGTATCAGATATTTTCTGACAATAAATGAGACAGAATAAAGTTAAAAATACAATATTGCATAATGTACCTAAAAGTTGACCAAGATCTTGGGCTTGTATCTGTATGCCTCATTCATTTACATAAAAACCCGTTAACGAATTTCTATTTAAGTGAAGTTCAATTGAGAATGTAAATGACAGAGTTTGCATTATTTGGTGTCACTAAACTACACAAAATTACTATAATGTACCCATACTGCATTTGAGTGTTGAAGCATTTTTTTGTAATCATTGGTTTATTTTAATAGGTAAAAGAGAATGAAAAAAAATTCCATTATCTCACTAATATAATCACCATGCATTTGCAAAGGCTTCAAGCTGAAAGCAATAAAATTATGACCAACATATACAGATACATGTAGCCAAGTTGCTTGAGATATCCATTATCCCCAATTTTTTGTTTCTTTATGTAGGTCTAACTCAAATAATAGTACAACAAGGATTGTTCTGAACACTAATGGGTTTGTTTCATAAACCAGCTTATGATCAGGCTAAAGCTTTTATTCTTTGAGTCAATTACCCTTTAAGAGTACTCAGAACCATTTAATATGATATTTCTAAAGTGATTTTTCTTAGAAGAAGACTGCCATCCTGATGAATCATCTGCACCTACACCCACCTGTAGGAAAGGATACAGGCATATTTGCATCCAGGCCTGGCTCATTTTCTCAATTCCTCCTTCAGTTCTTCGGTCCTTTGTGTGTTATCATCACAAGTTGGTTCCCATCATTGTTGGAAGCTGGATACTAGCAGCCACTGAAGGCAATATGGTTCACATCTAGGCAGAGAGCAGCATGAATTCCTATCATCACCCAAGTCTTGAAATTCACACTGATGGAACTGTCCCTGAGTAATTCCCTAGGCAGGTGACTGTCATGTACTAATTTGCTAGCCCTGGATTATCTGAAGCTTTGACTGTGGCGGGTTAGATAGGAATACCCTGACTGTCTTAGATAAAGCACTCATCCCACCACTGAGTGCTAAGCTAATTCCACCAAATGAAATATTACAACATAGTGGGACAAGGAAAGAGTAGATGTTGGTGAGAAAACTCACAGTGTCTGCTGTCATGGATTGGGTTCCCTGAATGTAAATTCTGAGAGGAGATTTAGTATTCAGGGTGTTTTTTAGAGAGCACCCTTGGGATCAATACCTGCATGGGGAGGGTAAGTCAGCAAATGTGGGCAGAGCCGCTGGGCCGGTGACAGGTTTTGCTGATCCCATGAGGAGTTAAGAAGCAAGAACGGCCCTTCAGATTTGTTCTCAACTGGATGGAAATAACCAGGCAGTGTCTCTCCCATACAGATCTGCCACTGGACGTGGCTGCAGGGAAAGAGGTGTGACTTTGATGGTTCTCTGCAGGGGAGACAGTTTCCGAAGATGCTGAAGGCACCTGATGACAAGATTCCGGCAGCTGACGCCACAGGTCCTTCACTTAAGGGAGATCTGGGCAGTACATCAACATATCTGTGACATTCACTCCAGCGTCTAGAAAGTAACATGAGAAACTTGATTCATGAATATACTGCGTGTATTGGTGGAACCCTGAAAGTGAAGTATTTTCCAAGTTGACAACGGAGCTCAAAGATTGGTTTGATTAAGTCTACACTCATCCAGCTGATCAGAGTTAGACTGAAACGAAATGTAAACTTCTTCCTCCTTTACTTGTCCAAACATTGCATATCGATCTCAACACTGTGGAGGCAAAGCACAGGGCTAACATTCTTTGGAAATGTTAATTGACTTCACATTTTAGCTTTATAAACCAAACAGGAGTTTGGGGGTTACCAGAAGAGTTACACAGCAGCATAGAATCACCCTCCCCCATCCTTAAGAAAGGAACAGAAATAGGTTTTAAATGAAGAGAGAAAGAAAGAAAAGAATCCCTTCACAAGCCGCAACCAAATAAGGAATTAAGATCAAATGAAAACCATTAACCACAAAAAGGACAGAAACAGAATTCTGATGTGACAGGAGGCATGGTGCGGGCCCAGAGCCAGCTTCCCTGATCCCAGAATCAACCCTGAAAAAAGAAAATGGCTCTACAAAATTCCCTAAACGCTCACTAAAATCTTCCATTTGGAACAACATGGGCTGAGGAGAAGTAGGCAATGCTTTTGGGTATTTTTCCTCTCTACTCTCTAGGTAGTTTGATTTTTTTTGTTTAATAATGAGTGAGCATATATTATTTTTATTTAAATAAGAATTATTTATGTGAATAATCAGAATGAGAAGTAAAAAACTGCTCTATGTGTCACATAAACAGTACCTACTTAAGAGCATACACACAATCCATGGAAGAGGGTTGAACTTGGCCAATGTACTTCTTGTTCATCTGATCTTCAGCAGACTACTTCCAAAAGAGAATTGTTTGATTTAAAGCAAGTAATTAAAATTATATTATGTCACTTTCTGTATGAATTTATTCTAAAAATATGAGAATATTTCTTATATATCACCTTATTTTGTTTTGTATAAGCAGTAAACATTGAAATCATAGCTTTCCTCTCTCTAAGACTTTTGTTACACCTCTTTTTCTGTAGATTTATAGTCTAGGTAGCATTAATGACAAATGAAAAACATATGTGTTTAATTCTTACTGCCCTGCATTCTTACTCTCCCAATCTTATAGACAGTATAAACACCACTCACTCTTATCCCTCATTTTTAATTTCCAGTAGCTTAGCAAAAAATTATCTTGCTAGGCGCTGTGGGAGATCCTTGAAACGGGCTTGCTCCCAGCCAGCTCAGAGCTGCTGTCCACAAAGTAGTCCCTAGAAGGTAGTGTGTCTGCCAGTGACAGATGACCCGTGGGCAACTGCTAGCCAGTGTCTCTCCTAAGGCCGCCCCCTTGGGACTCACACTAGACTACTGAAGCCCAACTGTCATGTCTCAAAATAATGGTCCAAGAAGCCTGCTTGGTTCTCAAGCGATATGAGGATATTGAAATTCAGCAGATGATTCTTCCTCCTCTACCCCACCCCTCCCACCATGCTTTAAATAGCTAAAACTAAAAGAAGAGAAGGGGGAGGGGAGGGGAAAAGAAAACGTGGCTAAAAATAAAATAGAGTGCGTACAAGTACATCTAGCCCTGAAAGAATGCTCCATGTTAAAGTCATTCCCTCTTCATCACTGACTTTCTGTAGGGTGCCAGGAGGCCTGAGCTGAAGCCGCAGATGCACCATGTATTAGTCAGTGTTCTCCCAGGAAACAGAACCCATAGGATAGATATGGATATAGATAGAAAATATTTATTGTAGCAATTGGCATACATGGTTTTGGAGACCATGAAGTCCCACAGTCTGCCATCTATGAACTGGAGAACCAGTGGTGTAATTCAGTGAGTCTGAAGGCCTGAAATCTGGGGGCTGATGGTGCAAGTCCTGGTCAGAGCTCATAAGCCCAAGAACCAAGGGCCCTGATGACTGAGGGCAGGAGCAGGAGATGATGACTATCTCAGCTCAAGAAGAGAGAGAGAATTTGCCCTCCCTCCGTGTCTTTGCTCTATTCAGGCCTTCATCAGACTGGATGATGCCCAGTGCATTGGTCAGGGCGATCTTCTTTGCTTAGTTGTAAAGGCTAATCTCCCCCAGAAACATCTTCACAGATATGCCCAGAAATAATATTTTACCAGTTAGCTGGGCATCCTTTAGCTCAGCCAAACTGACACATGAAATTAACCTTCACACACCTTTAACTCCTTCTGTGACCCTGGCAATCTTCTTGGCCTCAGTTTTCTAATCTAAACTGGAGATAGATAAGAACCTAACATTCTGAGGGTTAATAAGAGAACTGAGTATGTGAAAGCACTTTATAAATGGTAGTATGCTATAAAAGCAGAAATGCAACAGGATGTCCCAGTTGTACCCAGCTCAAACTAATTTGGAAACTGTTTGCCAAATCAGAGAGATGATGACTGCTCCAGAAATCTATTTGCATGCATTACCGTGCAGGAGGAGTTTTATTTTCAGGCTGAAGGAGAAAAGAGAATGTGTCTGTGTGCGTGTGTGCATGTGTGTGTGCATGTGCGTGTGTGTGTTGAGCACTAGCAAGACTTCCAGGATGGAAGTAAAAGCAAAATAATTGAGTGAATAACTTAGTCTCTGTTCCTACTCAGTATGAGGATATTTACAACCCCCGATGGGGTAGGGATTAAAGCAAATACTGAATAAAATATTTACACGACATTCTGTGCATCTCTAAGTGCCAGCATGGTTTCTTGGCTCAAGTGACAAAATGTGACAGAATTAGGGAGAAGGTTCACTCTCTGTTTTATTGAGAAATGAACTATGACCAATGCTGGGGAATTCTCCGCTTCCCCTGCTCCTACAGGAGAGTTGGTTTGTGTGTTGGTTGGAGCCAAGCATAAGCATAATGCTTGTTATGTGTTCCTAGGACAATCTGGGAAGGAAAAAAGGAGAGAGGAGACCTACTGTGCTCATACATGCTTGGGTTCTGTGGCTTTTTTAATTGTATAATCAATGAAACTTACAATCACATGGAAGTCAGAATTACCATACAGATAATCAAGAGCCAAGAGACCGAGATGGCCCTGGGAATTTTCAAAAATACGTACCAGGTTTTAAATGACCAGAGTGTCTTGATTTGGTGTGCGCTTGAGCCAATTTCATGTAGGTTTTGAGTGGGAGGTGAGCCTAAACTAACATCCAAAATACATTAGTGAAAGCTGACCTTTTTGGAAATAAATGTGGGGACCTGGGCGTCTATCCGTTGTCAGGCTCAGTCCATCTGGGTGGCCCCTGAACCGTCTTCAGGGATTCTGTGGGGAAAATAATGTGAAAAACAGTAAATTAAATAACTTTAAAGTTATTTCCATAAGGAAGAGTTGACCTAAATTTTAAAAATTTTAGTGTAAAACTTTAATTTCTATGTTGTGTTTCTTTGTTGTGGTTTATGCCAAGTTCAAGAATTGTGCTCTTGGGCTGTTTTCACCCCCATGAACACATTGAAACTGAATGAAATCTGGTATATCATCACGCACTTTCTGTACTCTGTTCTTTTCCCAGCCCTAAGACTGTGCAGGGAAGAGCTATCGTTACTACGTACTATCATGAACCTAAGCATTTTCCTACAGATTTGCAGAACTAGGCTTTGATAAGACGTGCAAACTATCACTGTGAAAGAAGTCGTTCACCTCATCATCACTTTGAGTGTTGGCAAATTCAAGATGATACGAAAAAGTCAGGGAATGACAAGGCTTTTATCTTTGGGAAATTTCCAGTCTAGTGAGGAAGCAAGGCAAAAAAGAGAGAGCTATTGTAGCATGATGTGACACGTATTTCAAAAGAGGTGTAAAGATGCTATGAAAACACAGTGGAGGTAAAAAAAAAAAAAACAGTCTGCAAAAGGCATCACCTATTAGAAGCAACTTTCTAGATCGACCTCTAAGGGTAGTGGAGTTAGTCACCCTGTGAACAGAGAGATGACGGAGGATGGAGGGAGGCGTACAAAGTCAGCATGGACAGAGCAAGAAGAAGTGTGTCAGCCTAGCAATATACAGTTGTCCAGGCTTTCAAGTGAGGAGAAAAATAAGGACCAATCACAAGTTTTTTGTTTTTTAGTTTTTAATCATCTTTACTAATAGAACCAACAAAAAAAAGTCAACTTTTTGTTGTTGTTGTTAACTGTTAAATTCTATATTGTTTTCCTCCAGATAACACAACACCCAGTCTCATGACATTTCCCTCTGTATCCTCAGGGACATCTTCTGGAATCAGGCAAATAACTTACTGAAATGTTGCCGACTTTCTGGCCAGCAAACAGCAAGAGTAGACATGACAACCGAAATCCGACATGGTGAAGTTTCCCGGCCATAGTCAAGAGAAATGGCATACATCAAGTCAGGTTTCAGCGTGCTTATACAAAGTCAGCCTTCAGCCATTTAAAGTTTCACTCATCATGGCTAATTACAATTCTATATGTTTTTGAAGGCTTTATAGTTCAGCCCTCACATTTTGCTCAGGGCTGACACTCGGGCTTTCCCTTCAAACTGGTAAAACCAGTTTAGCAGATTTTGTAGAGGGTGAGTTCCAACCTCCTACACTGTCCCATGCTCCAAACACTTACCCCCAAATTGATGGGTGCTGCTGCTGGAATGTCAACATTCTCAGAAATACTGTCAACAAAAGCAGGGCTGGTCTCCAAGATACTCAAAACAAGTAACTGAATAAGGTGCTATTTTGAAATATGACTTCTTCATAGCTGATTTTGGGATTATTGACCACATGTCATTTTATTTATCTGGGTTCTCTCAGAGGGAAAGCCTCTCAGAGCTTTGTGCACTGATAATGTATTATTTTTTTCTTAAATGATAGGTCATGAAACATTTTGAGGCAGTGGAATTGCCTGGAAAGTCACATAAAATTATAATCATTTGTAACTCTAAAAGTCAAAGAAAAAGAGTATTTGTAAAAACCCACAGGCAATCATGAAATTAAAAACTGGAAAAACATAAGGCATTTCATTTCTATTCATCTGAAAGTGCCGATAGAAAGTGGTCCTTTACAAGGCTGTGTAAACTCAAATATATCATCACAGAGGCATAGTACTTTAATTCTGGGAAGGACTTCAAACATTATCTACACCAACCTCTTCATTTTATAGATGAGTAACTAAAGTCCATAAAAAATAAGTGCCAAGCCTAAACTCACTAGGAAAGCTGCAATTAGACACTGGGGCTCTTGGCTGCTACTACTGACTTTTCATAGATATTTTGTAGAGGAATATCTTTCGGCAATATTAAACTATGTATATTTTTTAACCTTTCCTATCCTTTTAAGTAAGACACTCCATTCAAATTGAAACACATGAAGCAACCTTATTTTCAAGTAACTGAAGTCCAAGGGGAGCAAATTCTTAGTTTTTTACTCAAAAGTCATAGTCCATATGAAAGAAAGAATAGATTACAGAAAATTCTGAATTAGGGAGAACTAGTTCTTCAATACCCCATTCCTTCTTCTGCCTTTACACATAAAGAGCAAAAATTCTTTCAAGATGAGGAAGAAAGGAGCACATTGGAGAGGAGGAAAATTGAGAAGAAACTGTTCAATATTCACTCCAAGAGGAAGATGATAAATGGGCAGACAAGTCCAGGGATTTTAAGGCAAAAGGATCTGGTACCTGCTCACAGGAACGCAGCCTTAAAGGAGCTCCCTGGGTTGAAGGGCTGCAAAGGCTACCTGGAGAACTGCAGAAAGAGAAAAACCAAGGCAGAGTCAGTGGCTTCCCTGTAGCCTGTGCCATCTGTAGGAGAAGATTCAAACCTCCTCTCAAATCCCAGAAGGATGTAGAAGTTAACTGAGATGGAGAGTCCACAGACCCAGACCCAACAGTCTCATGGTGAGACAAGATGTCAGCAGAAAAGCATGTGGATCAACTGGTGTTCAAAGAGTGGCTAATGGCCAGGCTTGACAACATACACCTCAAGGCATGCCAGAGAACCCAGAAGCCAACCAAGGCCCAACATTGCCAACCAATGCTGTGGCCTCCACAAGCACTCCCCTCCTGCTATGGGTTGAAATGTTGAAGTCCTAACCTCCATTACCTCAGAGTGTGACTGTATTTAGACACAGGGTTTCTAAGAGGTAATTAAACTAAAGTGAAGTCATTGGAGTGAGCCCTAACCCAATATGACAGATGTCTTTATAAGAAGAGGAAATTTGGACACAGACGTAGAGGAATTGCACCTTGTGAACATGAAGACACTTATCTGGGAGCTAAGGAGAGAGGCTTCATAAGAAACTCACCCCTCTGGCACCTCGATCTCAGACTTCTAGCCTCTAGGGCAGAGAAAATAAATGTCTGTGGTTTACAACACCCAGCTTGTGACACTTCGTTAAGGTAGCCCTCGCACGCTAATAAACCACCCTAAACGCAGGGCGCCGCCCAGAGGAGGAGGAGACCAGTGCTGAGTTATAAACTGACTGGGGTTAAACCTCTCAAAGATGAACCTCTTGGAAATTAGATTGTATGTTCTGTCATCAGTTCAAATCACAATAGAAATTCAATTAAAGAATATTTAAAAAACAAAAACATCCCTGTTCTTTCTATTATCCTTCTGCACCTCAGAGCCTACACATTCTGCAGGGAATTTACTTTGCATTCACTGTATAAAGTCAAAGGCAGGAAATAAACAGCTGTTTACTGAACTATGTAACTTTAAAAACAGTACATCAATACCTATTCATAAACTTACTTTCCATATTGGTTAGTTTATTGAAAGACTATCAGAATGGATTGATTTGGTTAGTTTGGATAAAAAGCTAAATTAATTAATAAGTTAGGGGAAGGTATTTTTACAGCTTAATATTTTTGTTTATTGGTTGGACTACAGATCCATTTCTAAGTCAGTCATATTTATCAAACATGGAAGGCAATGTGAATAAAAATTTGGAGTGATGAAGAATGGTAGACATCCCAGTTCTGCCACTAGAAAAAAATGTGTAGCCTCAGGCAAATTACTGAACCTCTCTAAGCCTTTTCCACCCTGTCTGTAAAATGTAGATAATAAAATCTAATTCAGAGGGTTGTGGTGAGGATAAAATCGATGGCACTAAGAATATACAGTAAGTGGCTGAGATAAATGAGGAATTAGTTGGAGAGTCAATTGGGACCAGACTATTGAGAGTTTGGGGTGTCTGAACTATGGAAGTTTGCATTTGATTTTTTGGTAAGCAAGAACTTTAATACAGAAATGCTCTGGCCCAGAGGGCCCAGTGTTCTATATTTTATTGTAATTATAGTTTGAGGATAATTGTTCATTGTTAATCTCTTGAGTTGGAAGCTTAGTGGGGCAAAGCATCAAGACACCTGTCATTTTAGGATAAAACATAGTCAAATTTTCTACCTTCTTATCCTGGGAAATTATTATCCTAGTTGCAAATACATATTATATCTTAGCCACCTAGATCTCTCTTCAAGAATGAAGGATTTATTTCCCCAGCTGTGGGAGTGCTGATGGCAGACATTCATCAGATATTTGCCATTTTGGGAAATTGCCTCAGTTTGAGCCACTTTGCCCAAATACAGGCCCAGAGGCAGCTTATATTTAATGACTGACGAAGGGGTTCCCTTGTGAGAAGCTGACAGAGGAAGCAGAAAGCAATCATGAATCATGGATGGCTTGGCTCAGTTAAGGATGCAAGATGGAAATGGCTAGAGTTTGCACTTGAAACAAGATAATCATGGAAGAAAGTTATGAGAAAAAATATTTTCAAAAGACAGAGCTGTAGGTGGTACAGCTGGTCATCCACACTGTGTGGAAAGAAAACAGGCATTAAAAAAATGAGTAGACAAAACTACCAACCAGTGACCTTAGCTACCCCTGGTCATCAGCCATCCCAGCGATTGAACAACAGTTGTGTGACTAGAATAATCACAGTGGCGGGGATGGAGGCCACAAAGGGTCAAATCGCCCTGGCTCCCACTTACAGTGGTGTAGGAACCACTGCCACTGCAGAATGGTCAGACACCAGTGATGGAGACCAATGAGGAGTCCTCATGCAGCCCAGACCTTCAAGGTCACCAGTTAGCCACATAGTGGGAAACTGAGTACACTGAATACTTTCTAGGAAGGAAGCAGCAGAGATTGATTTTTGGTAAGAAGAAACTCATATTCTCATTATGGATTTGCACTTTCTAACTACAGTGTCTCAGTCAACAATGTTTTCCCAGGGTTTAAAGACTATAATTTACCAGCACAGGGTACAACTTCATAGCAAAGGAAGTGCTGGTATGAGCTCAGCCATGAGGTTCACTGGTTGTGTTACATACCATACGACCCAGAAACCTCTGGCCTATGAAGATAACAGAAAGAGACAGTAAAAACACAGCTGAAGAGCCAGCTTGGAGAAGGTACCTTGGGAGGATTTCTTGTCTTCCAGGAAGCAGAGCGCATTCTAAATCAATGACTTTTACGTGGTGCTGCGTCTTCAACTGGTGGAGTACCTGGACCCAGAATCTAAATGGTAGGAAGAAGAGATCCTATTGGGAATTTGTGCTTTCCACTCCTACAGCTCTGAACTGTGAGGGTTTAGACGTTCTGGTTCCCGAAGAGAGAATATTGCAATTGGGGGACACAAAAACAGTTCCATTTAACTATAAAGATCAGTTGCAATGGAGTCACTTTGGACTCCTTGTGCCAAGAGACCAGGAACCAAGAAGAGGACGACTCACCATCTTAGAAAGGATACTTGACACTGATCACCAGGTAGGGATGTTGTTACACAATGGGACCTGGGAGAAATATGTTTCAACCAAGGTAGTCTACTTGGGTACCTCATCACAATCTGTCTACAACTTTTATGGTAAATAGAAAAACATGCAGCAGTCATGATTCAGAAAAACACATTGTTTACCAGGCTCAGACTTTTCGAGGATGAGAATCTGGGTCATATCACCATGTAAGCCACCAAGAACAGGAGAAATGTTAGCCTAAGATCAAAGAAATCTAAAAAGATTAGTAGATAAGGGAGACAATGAGCATTAGTTGTGGCCCATAGACCAACTACAGTGGTGGGAGCTATAGTTCCTCTCACCAATTTTGCAAAGAGCTCCCAGAAACCTGAAAAAGCTGCTCCCAAATTTCATACAAAGATGTGATTCTGAGTGGTGTGAATCTTACGCATGCTTTGACTGTTAGCTACCTCCCTTTTCGAAAGAAGGACTTACTCTTCACCTTCTGGGAGTGCGCCATGCAGAGACCCCTCAACTGTCGGCCCTAATCTGGAAGTGCTTTGTTAAAGAGATCTGCTTCACCCAAGGCAAGCTGACTTCCCCGGGTGGCTCACATTCAAAGATTAATCAACATGGGAATATAAAGCTGAATATCTCTCTCCAATTCATGACAACTCTGAAGGATGATGGTTCAAAATTCAGATCTCTCCATGGGATTCGCTGAGGACTTTGTGGAGACCACAGCACAGTCCACTTTCTCCTCTGTCCAATCCTCTTTCCTCCTCCTCCTTTCCACAACGGTTGGTTCCAGGAGCACCTTTAATACATCTCCTCTTGTATGATAACCTCCATCTCAGAATTCACTTCTGGAGAACTCATCCTACAACAGATACTAACTGCGGGTCAGAAAAACCCAGCCAGTCTCAGGGAAATAGGAAAAAGAAGGGGGAAAAAAAGTGGGACCTAAAGTTAATAATCTACTAGAGGAAGAAAGTAGAGTAGCCAAATACATAAATCAAGCTGGGAGTTGTTCTTTTACATTATAACAGTGCAACATTCATGCCAAGGTAGATTCTACCTAAAATCCAAAAATAATAAAGAAACATTTTTTCATTTTTTCCCTCCTTGTTACACTGAATAAAGAGTTTATTGAGAGTGTTGGGAAAATAATGGAGACTTTTCTCACACCTGATTGCTCATATATTCATCTAACTATCTGCCTGGAGTCCTTCTATAAAACAAAACGAAACACAGCAAAACACTAATTCTATGCTGTCCCAACAAGCAAAAGAATGCACAATCCAACACTGTGCTATAAAAAATAATTAGAAATATTTCCAGTCAGTTTTTTCTAACCATGTGTTTAAAAAAAAAAAAACAGCAACTAAACTAAAACAGATCATATCGTGAGGCACTATTAAATGTATAAACATAATAAATTTTCCAGTTTCTCTGTAGGTGAAAATAATTCTAGCTATCCTACAGAAAGCTCTCATTTGATGGACATTAATCTCAAATAAGCAATAATAATCTGAGCTGTAGGGAACTCTGGCCGTCATAAATGTGTTTGCTTATTAAATTCTCACAAATGCTCTAAAGTTTATTTTAGATTGCATTTTAATTCCAATGAAATAAGTTGTAAAACATTAACTGAGTTCGTCTTCTTCAAAAAGTTTACTTGTTTGATATAAAAAATAAGTGTTTTACAATTCAGTTAACAAAGTTTTATTGTAAACTATAGACTAAGAATTTTAAGGAGAGATTTTTTTTCTTGTTATTTACCATTTGGTATTCAAAATTACTTTGTCAAGATAGTAATACTTTATTTTACTAACAAGGTAATTGACTCTGAAATTCATAAAATAATTAAGGATTGAATTCGCTTCCCATGTGAGAATCTGAGGAAAACACTGTATAAAACTTGATTTGCATTTCTTATGGCATGTTAGGAGATGTTACATATAAAATGTATATACGGGAGAATTCGTATCCATAGCGTTCAAGCCCAGGAGATCTATTTGTATCTCCTTTGTATTTCTAGTCTTGCAGGAAATGATTCTTGGGCAATGGTAGAGATACTATAACGATGCAAATAAAGATGATATTACACTGTAAACTTGCATCATAGGGTATCAGAAGTAATTAAAGGAGATATTATATAGAAAATGCCTGACACAGGTCAATACTCAGTTAAGAGTAGGCAGTATTATTATGGCCAAAGAGAGAAACATTTTTAGATGGAGAAGAGGGTTTCTTTTTCTTACAAGAACACATTAGATCTAATTTAAAAAAAATCCTTGAGTTTGGACACTTGGCTTCTGCTTGGGATTTAGAAAGGTGGAAAGAGCAACATTCCCACTATTTCAGCAAAACTAATAACAAATAACCTTCAAATTACAACTTTTCTCAAAGAGCTTAGGTCACAAGTCAACAAACTAAGCTAAAATCTTAAGAAAGACAAGTGTCTCAAATGAGCAATGAGACATGAGCCCTTGCTTACCTAAGGCATATAGCACTGGACCCAGAGTGAAGAATTTAGCTAAAATTTTAATAAAATACTAATGGCAAAGTGCAAGTGATTGAGAGAATATTGAACTTCTGGAAACAGTAGATAAAAGAGGAATTCACACGCACTGCTGAAGTTCTCACTGGACACTCACAGGAAGAGCTGGGGGGTGGGTGACTATCCTGAGAAAGCATCCTGTGATGCAGGCTTAGGGGAGAGGAGCAAACGGCCACTTTAGGAAAGGCACAAGCTCGTCTGCACCTTTGTCTACCCCTGCTATAAATCAAAGGCCTTCAACCACTGGGAGAAGGACAAATACACTGTCCCTTAGGCCCCTGGTGAAAAAACACTGCAGCTCAGGAAAAGGAAGAGTCAAGTCCTTTTTATCCCTGGGAGAGGGGCAGGAATACATGTTGGACCAAGACTTGCAGTTTGAGATGGGGTAGAATCACCGAGAAGGCTCACCATCAATGACAGGTACATGGTGCCTGTCTAAGGCTTAAGTTAGTCAGAACCACAGAGAACAACTCATCTACCACCACCACTCATACAAACTCTTTGGCACAAGTTAACAGGAGTCAAATATCAAGTAACAGTAGTTTACTACTGGGAGGGGAGCAAAAGCATCTAGAAAAAATTTCTCTGAAGCATGAAGTAAAGGAAAGACTTAAAGATGTGAATGGAAAATATATCAAGAAAATATCTCAGAAAACCAGTCCCACTTCAAACATAAGGTAATGCTAGAGAAATTTGAAGTGCGTGGTACACTGAGAATAACCATAGAAGCAATAAAGAGAAACAACAACCCAGCTCAACTGATTAAATTTCCTAAATACTCCAAGAATGGTCCACAGAAGAAAGAGGATTACAAATTAGTTACCTCCATCTCTACTGTCTTGCATTAAACTCCAGGTTTCATCAAAAAGTTACAAGATGGGCAAAGAATCAAGAAAGCAAGGACACATTGTTGAGAGGCAAAGCAATTATCAAGACCAGACTCTGCTATGCCACAGATACTGGAAACATTAGACACAGAATTTAAAATAACTGCTAATAAGATAAGGCCTGCTATTAATATAATAGAAAAGATGGACAAAATGGATGATTAAGTGAGTAATTTCAGCAGAGATGAAAACTGTAAGAAAGTATCAAATGAAAATGCTAGAATAAAAAAACAAAGTAAGAAAGATGAAAGATGTTTTTGACAGGCACATCAGTAGCTTGGCTTAGCTGAGGAATTAATAAACTTGAAAATAGGTCAACAAATCTATCAAAGCAAAGCATACACACACATACAAAACAGTGAAATTTAAAAAAAGAAGAAGAGATCATCCAAGACCAGTGGGATAATATCAAGTGACCTAATATATGTGGAGTCTCAGAAGGAGAAGAAAGAGAGAACAAGGTGGGAAAATAATATTTGAAAAAATTATGGCTGTCAATTTTCCAAAAATTAATGACAGATACTACACCCCAGATCCCAGGATTTCAGAGGATACAAATAGGATAAATATCAAAACAAACAAGAATGACAAAAAGAAGTCTAGGTGTATCATCTCCAAACCAAAGAGAAATAAAAAAAAACTTATAAATGTCAGAGAAAAAAGACTTCCAAATATGTTAAATATTTGAAAATAACACAATACAGTACTATAATATTTTTTATACTAAAGCTTAGGAAATAAATGGAGAAAGGAGACTCATAAAATATGATGCACTACTATCTCTGACTGTCAAAATTAGTCATGGCAAAGGTAAAACTTATCCTTCACTTCAGCAAAATTGGAACTCCAAGTGAATTTCAAAGTTCAGTAGCAATGTATTATGCCTCCTTCTGGTATATAAGCAGGAGCACATGGTAGAACACACACACACACACACACACACACACACACACATACACATTAGAATATTTCACTCTTTGAAATCTCAAGTTGTGATTCATGGCAGCTGAGTGATTTTATTCCTGACAGCAATTCAATTTATATTCCATTCAGCGGAATTCATTTTGAAGCATGGAAACAAAGCCAATTTCAGCTTGGACTGCTTCTAAGCAAAGGGAAAGAAATCATAGCTATTCATAAAGCACATAAGATTGAGAAACAATAAACAACACTATTTTGCAAGTTTAAAGAGAATTGTTTTGTGAACAATCTGTAAAGCTGGTTCTATTGCAATAACTCCCACGTATAGCACATTTACACTATTTTTTTTATATTTCATCTCTAATCCTGCCAATAATAATAAAACAGAAATACTATAATTTTATGCTCTATTTGGAATGCTACTGATGACGTACACAAACAGTGGCAACATTTCAAAGGTACATGTGAATTAAAGTCACGTGTTTCCACAGAAAAATATATAAAACTTCAAGATGTGCTGTTGTTTGCGCGCCTTAGCACAAGCTAGAAGACACAACGACAGAATTTTTTATGGGAAACAATTGTTTATCATTATCTAGATTTCAATTTGGTATTAAATCTTGTGGAAACATAAAGAAGGAATACTAAAGAACAAAACTGGAGACAATCTAACATATAGCCTTTTAACCCGGGTTCATTCATGTCCCTTCAATAGACAGACAGATTTTTGGTCTCTAGTGTTATGGCCATTCATTGTCATCAAACATTACCGTTCTTAGGAAAAATGAAAGCCATCAAAGATAATGAACAGCACAGAATTTTATTCTCTGGAGAGCAATGCCATCAAAGGATTGTAATAACATCTTTTTCAAGTGTAAAATAAATATGTACTATTAAGATTGAACCATATTAATCTTCAGCACTGTTGAGCAATATGACAATGAGAGGGATTTTTTTTTTAATAACATACTATTGGAGAAGATGACCTCCACGAGGTTATAAGTCTTTAGCCATGGACCTCACATCCCCCAGTTCTCCCTTTCATGTTACCAGATTAAAGACAACAGATTTAGGAACATTGATTGCGCATTTGCCTCAGCAGATGGGACTTTGGAAGTACAAAATCTCAATGTCAGGAAAGAGTCTGGGGCATTTTGAATTCGGCAGGCTAGAATTACTATTAACAAATTAATCCAGTTTCCAGATTTTGTGCTTTTATTTATGCTTCAGTTAACTAAAAACATATGAATTCAGATTATATCTTCAGTGTTCCCCAAATTATTGCTAAAAATCAACTGACAGTTCTAAGACAGATTTCTTCACTGTTGTTCAAGGCTATGCTTGTATTTCTAGAATTGTTTGCTATTGTTTTAAGGTTTTTTCACTGATCTTCTCTACACGAAGACATTATTAAGTACCATTCAAGCATATAATGCTCTCGTACATGATCTATAAATAAGTAATGCTTAAATGGTTCTGATTATGCCTTTGTATATAATATATAAAGTATACATGAAACACCTCTTAATTCTCTATATAATATACTGAAATATATTACCAAATACATTTTTATCTGGATCTAGAATATTTCTAAAGCTCACAAATAAAATTATGTCTATAAAGACAAGTAAGACAAATAAAAATAAAATAAATAACATAGAATATTTTTCCAGCCAAAGACTTTAAACACCAATATATAGCTCAATAAAATAATTAATTATCTTAAAGTTCAGCATAAGGACAATAAATAAGATTGCTTCAAGGAATTTGGTTCAATGATTTATCAAATAAAACTTGCATTGAATTTCCTATGGAACAGTATTTAAGAAGCAACAGTATATTAAATATACAATAAAGTTAGAAGATACTATCTACCATTGAGACTTTTTAAAAAGATAATTTTATTACATCAAATTGAAGAAGATTTGGTATTTTTTGTTTTAATAAGATTATGATTTATCTAAGGTATTTTAATTTAATTTAAAATAAAGTACTCACTTTATAACTAGCAATATATAGACTTTCTGAGACACATGAGAATATATGGCATAGTACTGTCTTATTAAGCTGCCTAATACCAAATCGAGAAAGCCTTGGGTTTTTGAGTCCTTGATTGGATAATAGATATGTTTACTCATCCCCTCCCACCAAAAAAAGAAAAAAATATATATATATAAAATTGAATACCATATACAGTGACAAATATCCTTAAATATGCAGCAAATATTAAAATAATGATTTCAAGCTCTTATGTACAACTACATCACAATTAACAGTTCATAAATTTTCTTCTCTATAATCTAACATGCCTCACTGTTCAATAATATTATGTTTAAAAATGAAAATACTTTTGGAATAGAGCTAAGAATCAGTTAATTAAACTTAACACATTTAATTTATGTATATAATTCAGAAATTTCCTTAATCAAAAATTAAACACTTTCCTTCAAAGGATCTTTTTATTAAATTAACAGCATGATGATTTCAACTTATTTTACTGATTTAGAAGACAAATTGAATAACTGTATTTGATTCAGTATTACCATTTAGCAAATTTTCACTCCCACTGAACGACTTTCATGGGAGAAGTACACGTTCCCATTACATTCATATTGGGCTAGACCATGTGCTTTGGCCAATAAAATATGGGCAGATGTGACAGTGTGTGTGACAGTGTGTGTGACAGTGTCTATAACAGTTGTGAGCATTGCTTGTTTCCACTTACCCATCTGGGAGCTTCTAACTCCCACCAAACGAAGCCTGCAACCTAGGGAGCCCCTGCCCCACCACTGAGTGAGTCACTCAAGCCAATCAACATACACACGAATAAAAATACTTACTGCTATATGCGCTAAGATGTTTTTCAGTTGTCTCTGATGTAGCAAACGCTGACCAGTTCACTAACCAGAAGTGTAGTAATAATTAAGATATTGTTCCCAATAACAACAAAATACATAGTTTTTACAAATTAACTTACAGAAAGATATATGAAAACTCCATCAGAAAGATCTTTTTAATGTAAAATCAAAGATGGTGCTCTGAATAAATGAATGGCATTTCACGTTCTTGATTTAAAAATTGGAGAGATATCAATTCCACCCAAATCAAAATGCACATTCAGTATAATCTAAATAAGAATTTGAGTTAATGTTTTTAAACAACAAGATACTTATTGAAATGTTTATACAAAAGAATACCATTCTGTCAATAACTAAATCAACCTTTTTAAAAACTAGAATAAGAACAGAAAGGTATATTATTGGAAGAGAGTCATTTAGAAATATATCATTGTATATATAACAACTTACTGTAAGAGAAAAATGACATCACACATCAATGCAAGAAGGACACATCATGTAGAAGAGTCTGGGGGCTGGGAAGAGAGGTGGGAAAACGCTCCCTACACAAAGAAAAATAAAATAAGAATCCAATCTAACACTACATGTGAGGGAGCATTCTAGGCAAGAGAAATATTGAAGTGAGAAAAGGAAATACACACAAGAAATTCAGATAAATGTCCTTATGACTTAGCAGCAGTGAAAGTATTCTTAAATAAAATTTCAAAAGCACATAAGGCAAGAAAGCAATTATTTCATTAGACTAAAATAAAGTTATCCTTTCAAGGAAAGACACCAGGGAAAATGAACACACCAACAAAAGAATGGATCAAGATATTTTTAATATCTGAAACAAACAAGTGACTAATTTCCAGATATACAAGGAGCTTCTGAAAAACAAGAAAAGGCAGTAAACCTCGTAGAAAAGTAGTAACAGCTATGAGCAGGCAATTCCCAATCAAGGGAACACAAAAGGGCAACATGCAAAAAAGTGCCCTTCAAAATCAGTTGCAATCAGAAACATGTATATTAAAAATAGCTGTCATTTAAAAATAGTACACAGAAAAAAACAGAGAGCTGGATAATTTCAACTGTTGGAGAAATGTGGTGATATAAGAACCTCATACATTGCTAGTGGGAGGATGGGCTGGCACAGCCTTGCTGGAGAGAATCTGTCAATACTTAGGCCAATAAAGTGTAGACATAACCTATGATAGAGTCTTTCTGCTCCTATAAACTCAAAGAAATTTGCACACAAGTAGGCAAAGACAACCTGCCAGGATGTTTATCACAGCATTATATATAGCAGCTGGGAGTTAGAGGCAACCTGGGTGCCTGTCACTAGGAGAAAAAAAAACAAACAAAATGTCTGGATGAACAGGAGTTTACACAACGAATAGAAGTAACAGATCAATGTGTAGATTGCAACAGGAATGACTATCAAAAACGTTGTGCTTAGATGAAAAGAAAATGAGATCTATCTTATGATAACATTCAAAAAAATCAAAATACTTGCACACAAAACAAACACACATATTCTGTAAAAACATACATGGGGGAAAGAAAAAGATGTACGTTAAACACAATAATATGGTGGTTGTTTCAGCTGTCTTTTGCTGAGTAACAAAACTGCTCTAAAATTTAATCAACAACAATTCCTCATTTTGCTCACAAATCTGAGTCAGAAGCTCAGCTACGGCTTGAGTAGGTGACCCCTGTGCCTACTTCTTACACATGGAAGGTGTTAGAAGTATTATATTAGTAGCTGAGTTGGTCTCTAGGGCCAAGACCTATCCTTTCACATTTTCAACATCTTGGCCGAGACACCAGAAGGTGTGTCTCCACTGGGATGCTCTCCTGTTCAATTGTACACTCAGGCCTCTCTACTTGGTTTCTCCAGCAAGGCAGACGGATCATAAGAGCAAGATGGATGCTGCTAGTACTCTTAAAGCTAGTCCAGGAGTTTGTGTTGCATCACTTTCGTCATAGTTGCAGTCACTTAGTTGGGATCACATAGTTGGTCTTGGACCAGGTAAGGAGAAGGAGACCCCATCTTTTGATGGGAGACGTGCCACAGTATTTATAATCATCTTTATTCAGTCATTGTTGCTCACAGAGGTAGAGAAATGGGAGTATGACATGGAAATAAAAGGGAATATAACCATTAAATAAAAGGGATCTGCAAAAAAAAAAGATGATAATGTGCCATGAGCTGATGGATTTCTATTTGATATTTTAAAAAATCAGATTCAGATTTTAAAGGATGTAGAGTCCTATAATGCTGTGTTTGTCTGCAGTCTAATCATTTATTTCAGTCCATTCTCTTCTACTAAACATTATGACAAGTACTTCCCTGGTAATTGTAATATATGTTTTAATAGGCTAGTCTTGGTCAGGATGACAATGTCTCCTTAAATTTTTCAGATTGGAGCAAATATTGCAAAATCTCCATTTATGTTAGACCTGAGTGGTGATTATATGGGCATAGGTGATATGATTTTAATATTTTCCTATGAATTAGAGATATTTCATAATTTAAAAAGTAACACCTATCATTAGAAATAGTCACCTGGGAAAAAATACCAATGTTTTGAATGGGTAAACAACTTCAAAATTCTGAAGGAAAAATGGTTAATTCAGTTAAAACTGTCTCTAAATCTAAATAGAGGTGCAGCTACAGTTTATTTCAAAAAAGCAGTTTGCACACTCATTTTCCTCTGCTTAACACGGATTATAAAAACAAACCATTGTTTTAGATTTTTTTTGAGAAATAAAAACATAACTCTTTTTTAGAAGGATATAATCTATAGATAACACTATAAAACATGGTTTCATTGTTGAATCTAGAATTTTGCATTTAAATGTTAAGAAATAGCAACAAAGTCTAAAGAAGGCATTTATTACAATGATAGACATTTTTTTAGTCAGTCATTTTGTGTGTATCCAACACCTACTATATTCAAGGCAATTAAAAAAGCCTCTGGAAATCTGTAATCAACTAGCGATATGAAGTTAGGGGATCCTCTCCAAGTCTCTACATAATGGGAGCTGGACTGAAAATTTCCTAGGGTCTTTTCCACAAAAAAAGGTTCATCTTTGATAAGAAATCTTATCAGAACTAACAGTAAAATTAAAGGTAGTATATGATAAAGTCATAAATTAGATCATCTGGTAATAAATATGTGTTATCCCAGTGGAGGCTGATATTGCAGCAGGAGAGATAGGAGAGAGGAGGTGAAAATTGACCTAGAACTTGAAAAATGGCATATTTGAGTAGGTACAGAGGAAGAAGTAATTAAAGTTAAATAAACGTCATGAGAAAGGCTAAGGAATCAGTAATGAAGAGTTACCTGGGGCAGAGTCAACAAATCAGTTTTGAGCAGACAGACGTTGCAACTGGAGGCTGAGTCCTACCTTTGGTTTTGTTTGGCAAGCAGAGTAGTTTTCAAATATTTGCTAGTTGCCCACATCTCTAAAAAAAACAAAAGAGAGAGAGAGAGACTTCACCTAGACAATCTCTGTCTAAAAGTATCTGACAAAATTGGCCCTAATTCCCACATGATAAAAATCTGTGGAAACTAAGCAGATTAGACAGAACATTCACTCTGCAGTTGCCCACAGTTCCCACCGACTTTCATTACACTCAACAGGTTTTATTTATCTATAAACCCTGAGTGGCCTTATAGAAATTTCAGTATGTCAAAGCCATAGAAAAGTTTCATTTTTAAGAAGTTATAGATGTTACAATTGCCAGGCTATAAAATTTGAATTTCATCTTATGAAATTTTACTACACACAGTTTTAAACAAGAGTTTAAAGAGTCTCTGTTTTTGAAACACTTCTTTGAATATTAAAATTAGCTCCAATTAGGTAGCTGAAAGTGCTAGAATCAAAGAGAAGTCTACTCAGGAACTGGGAAAAGACTGAGCCATGAGCCAAGAAGGAAGCTGGTTTTAGAGGATCATTGCTTTCTTAAGAGGTGGGAGAAAAATATGACACTAGGGTAGTAAAGTGCAAATTTGGGTTGAGGCTGAATTTGAGAGTAGATTTAAAGACTGTCGACTCATATTGCTAGGTTAGAGATTGGGTTCTCCACACACTATTACTCTGATTATCAGCCTGTCACTGTCAACTGTTGGCTCCTCAAAAGACCACCAGCAAAGGAAAGGTCGTTGTCCTTACCTTGTCATGGGGAGAGGGGACCATGGTGACAGTCCCTTAGAAGGTCTTAATATGGAAAATTAGGACATAGCCTTGGTGATGTTAAGGTGAGCCTTACAAGGAGAGAACTGGTTGAGCTTGTGTACATTTTATAATTTAATAGCTTTGGATTGGTGGCACAGGAAGCAAGCATATTTTAAGCAATTCTGATAAGAAAGATGACATCATAGGGGGGAGGATATAGCTTAAGTGGTAGAGTACATGCTTAGCATGCACGAGGTCCTGGGATCAATCCCCAGTATCTCTTCCAAAAAGTAAATAAATAAGTAAACCTAATTACCCCCCAATTAATTAATTAATTAATTAAAAGAAAGATGACATCTTGATAAGTAAAATCTCTAGTTGGTTTGTAGTTTTTTCTTCTAGGAGTAGGTACCTCCTGGAGTAAGTGTGTGCATTATCTTTTCTTGGTGTCAGTATTGTTAACATGAGAAAGGAAAATATATTCCTGGTATAGCTTATAATAGGAAGAGGGAAAGTATATCCATTGGTTTCCTTATAAATGTTGGTTTCAGTTCTCATCACTCACCCCATCAGAACTTCATTTCTCTCACCTATAAAGAAATGATGATAAATGATATATCTGGAAAGACCTTGCCTGACCACCCTACATAAAATAAGTCCTCACTCCCCACCTTTGTTATTCTGTCTATGTTTGCCCCTGTTTTTGGCTTCATGGTACTTGGCCTGTGACATTTTAAATTAACAATTTATTGTTTATTCTTAACACTTCTTTCTTCGCTGAACTATAAGCTCTATGAAGTCAGGGTTCCTGTCTACCTTGTTCACTTTTTACCACCAAAATTTAGCACTGTGTCTAATTCACAGTAGAAATGCATTGTGTTGATTGAATTCATTAAGAAAGGAATAGAGATTGATCAAATGGGCATTTGAAGTTAGAGAGTTCCAGAGGAGATATGACATTTATATACATAAAGAAAAATTGTAAAGTTTGAGGGAGAAGTTTATAGATGACTTGATTTATTTGAACAAATTGAGAAACTGTCAATTTTTGAGAAAATGTTTGCGATAATTCAGATATAAAGAAAACAAGAAAGTAAAAAAGCAAAAATTGATTATTATAAATTCAAGGAAAAGCAAAAATTTGTACAGGAATACAAAAATAGTCATTACATAGCTCAGCATTGAACCATAGGCCTAATAATAAATGTATTAAATCAATAATAAAAAATAATGAAACAACCATACTGAGATATGAGAAAGGACAATTGGCAGAAGGCATGTGAGGGAAGTAGTTGCAAGGCTATTGCTATAGTCTGAACATTTGTGTCACCCCCAAATTCATGTGTTGAAATCCTAGTGCCTAACGTAATCATCTTAGTAGATGGGGTATTGAGGAGATGAGTAGGGTTATTAGTGCCCTTATGAAAAAAGGTCTGAGAGAGCTTCCTTGCCCCTTCTGCAAAGTGAGGATACAACAGGAAATGGGGACCTAGAAGAGGACCCTTGCTGGACCATGCTGATGCCCTAATCTTGGACTTCCAACCCCCAGAACTGTGAGAAATAAATGTTAATTGCTTATAAGCCACCCAGTCTGTGGTGTTTTGTTATAACAGACTGAACAAATTAAGACAACTATTAAATTTTCATCTTCTATAGTGAAAATCAAAAGTTAATACATAAAACTAATTTTTAAAATGAACATAATCACATTACTAGGAATTTAGAGCATACAGCAAATACAAGAAGAAACAGTTGAGAGTTGAAGATGGTTACCTCCAGGGTTACTTCCAGAGAATTGTAGGGAGGGGAGGGGAAAGGAAGAGTGGAGAACAATGGAACAAAGAAAAACTTGTTTATTACCAAAAGCTTTATAGAAATATTGCCATTTAAAAGCATTTATATATGTAACTTTAATAAAATAATAAAGCCATAAAATAGAGTTTTAGAAACGTATCATATAATCACTTACGTAACTTGGTTGAAAGAGCTTACTATCTTCCTGATGCTGTATGAGCAAGTATAACCTTAAAAAGTCTGTACTGCTTTCCCAGCACCCTCCATCCCAGAGACCCTCAACTACAGCCAACTTTCTTTTGTTAAGAAACAAAATTCAACTGAGTAAATTTGAAGATCCAACTGGTTTTATTGAATGATTTGTGAATCAGGCAATATCCCATCCAGCAACTAGAAGCGTGCTCTTAGGGGTTATACAAAATACAAGATTTTTATAGGAAGACGGGCGGGGTAAGGGATCTATTAGCAAATGAAAAGAAAGGATCATTTTCAGGCCAGGGCATCTTCTGACTGGGGAGGGAGGCCCGGCAGGAGTTTAATCATGCAGATGGCATCTTCACCCTCTGGGATGAAGAGAGCTCATGTGACCGATTACCACATCATTGCTGAGCAGAAAACTCCAAAATGGTTAATATTACATTTCTGAGGAAGGTCAAAGCTGCAATTAGGTTAGCTGTTAAATCCGATTTGGTATCATGGGCTTTTAGCACAAGTGATGCCGGTTTGGGCCCGTGGTTTTCCTCTTTAACAGGTTAAACACAGAATGCACTTCCATGATTTCATGCCACTATAACATGCTTTTTGTCTCTTATGTCCTTCCCTGATATGCCTACTGGAGACTTGTTCAATCTTGAATACCCTAGAGTTTCTTTTTTATGAATTCCTTTCCTCCTTCCTGACAATTTCTAGGGGCCACCTTTTTAATGTACCTTGGGCCCTTTGAACTTGTAGGAGAGGTTAAACTTTTTTCCCTCTACCCTCTTAGATTC
The DNA here is from genome assembly GCF_048564905.1 of Vicugna pacos. Classification (NCBI taxonomy): domain Eukaryota; kingdom Metazoa; phylum Chordata; class Mammalia; order Artiodactyla; family Camelidae; genus Vicugna; species Vicugna pacos. The sequence goes on from NC_132988.1 coordinate 33,084,907, forward strand.
AATGGCTGAGAGCTGACAATCAAACTGATAAAAGAGAGACTGACAGGAGAAGAAAACTTGTAACTCTGTGTATACGCGTGGGAGTTTCCAAAAGAAAGAAGACTGATGGAGGAGGGCAGATGATTGAGACTTGTAGAATATTTTAGGCTACACAAAGGAAAAGGGTTTTGGGCTTCTGGGTGGGGGAGGCAAGCTATGGGGAGGGGAGGGGAGGAAACTGTGGCAAATAAGAGTTGTCTTCTTAGGCAGGTAAGAGTCTCTGGTGGTCAGGATTGTCTGCAGAAATAGCTCTCTTCCTGGTACAGAGCCAGATTTACAAATGGAAATTTATGTTATTAATGTAAATTTTCTTTACAAAAGAGGAAATGTATGCCTTTTTGTAGGCAGTTAGTGGGGTGGTAAAGAGCTTTCCTTGCACCTGTGGTTTTCAATGATCTTTAGTTCAATGTAGAGGGTGGAGGATATAGCTCAAGTGGTAGAGTGCATGCAGCATGCACAAGGTCCCAAGTTCAATCCCCCGTACCTCCTCAAAAAAAAAAAAAAATCTAATCACCCCCGCTCCAGACACACACAAAAGAGAACCGATGTTTAGTTCAACATAATGCTTATGCCAAAGTGGCATATTTGGGGGGGGCATATTCTAGTCCTCATCAGACCCTTGATGCTCTCCCTTATTTAGGAGCAGATTTTCCCCAAAGCCAGTGCTCTTTAAGATGAAGGAAATGAGTTGATACTGGGGATGCTTAATGTAAATTCATCACCCCTACCAGACAAACAATGGGAAAAGCATTTCTATTGAGAGAATCAAAGCATCCTTTTTACCGGTAAAAGCAGCATTTGCTTATTTTAATAGATAGATAAAGGACTTGAGCTTTGTTGAAACGTAGGAAAATTATTCTCGTTCTTTGACTACTACAATTTTAAATCTCTTATTTCTCTACCTGAATTTATTCCATGCTAGGGATAACTTTTTTTTTATTAATCAAAACCCAATTATATTACTTAGAAGTACATTTATCAAGATTACTAAAAGAAAAAAATGTTATTTTAAATTCAGCTACTTTCATTCTTAGCCTGCTGAGTCTGAATGTTAACACACCTCCTTTGGGCCCCTAAAAGACTTTGTTTCAGCAATGTGTTGATGACAGCTATTTACTGGTTCAAATTTAAATTTTCTTTGCCTGGGCTATTTAAATTATAATTGGCACTAACAGTCCGAGGTCACAAAGAGACCGTAGTTACACAATGTGTATTCTTAGCAACAGAAAAATAATGGGGAAAAAAATCACTATAGCAGGAACACCAGGGAACAAACTTAGTACGGTCTGATGAACATTTAGAATACGCATTTAATAAGACAAAAATTATACCTTGTCTCAGTAGCAATATTCATCAATCTCATTACTCCTACTGGTAAGATCACGGGTAAAAACTGCAGTAATAGCCACTTCCGAAGTGTCATTCTTCTCTGTGATGATCTAAATGTAATTTATTGATTTTGTTTTTATTTATGTGGTTTTTGCCAGTACTCTCTAAGCACCGGGGCTGCTCTGAATATTTCACATAAGATAAACTTGCAATATTGCAACAGAAACTCTCAAATATTCACTTTCCTTTCTCTTTGTCACATACATTTATTTAGTATCATTAGTCATTTTAGCTAAATATTCAGCTGCAGTTAGGTATATGCAATTAGCTATACAGAATCAGAATTTCTCTATTCACTTTCAAGTGATTCAGATAAATTTAATGGATACAACACATAAGTAAAATGAAATTGAGATAAAAAAGCCTTTACCTCTCATGAAAATAAAAGTGAAAAAAAGGTGAATTGAACTCTAACTGGCCAATTGTGTTTGGGTCAAAGTTATGACCCTTCATTGCAAAGTAGGGATCAACTCTACCAGAATATGTTATCCCCAAACATGCCTGTTTGGCAACTAGATTTTCTGAGCTAAAGGCCATTAGGCACCAGCGGCTGCAGACAGTCTAATTTACAAGGTCCTAACCAAAGAACCTAAACTGGGTACAGGAAAAGGTATTTTTTCTCTCTTATATGCATATTCCTAGTTGCTAAAACACACCTCCCTCCAATACTTGTCTGTGCCTTTACCTACCCTAGATGCCAAATTGTACATCATTCCCAGTGAGAATTTACCTTTTCATATTTGGATTCAGATTAAAGACAGATACACTTTAACAGAATAAACCTTGCAAGCTCTTTACAGTCAGGGAACAGACCTTTAGTTGTCCTCTGAATGCCTGGCACAATGCAGCAAGCACCTGTGACTGACTGTGGGAGCAGTTGTCTGAAACATTGCAAGATGCATCAGTTAATAAGACTTTGAGGAATGGTTAAGATAATTTTACAACTAGCTATATTTTTCTTACTATAGTACTTCTCTCTTACCTGCAGTTTCACTCTCCAAGGTTTCAGTTACCCTTGGTCAACCACAATCTGAAAATATTAAATGGAAAACTCCAGAAGTCAGCATTTCATATGTTTTAAACACTGTGTCATCCTGAGTGGTATGATGAAATCTTGCACCATCCCATTCATCCTTCCTGGGACGTGAATCATCCTTTGTCTAGAGCATCCCACCCACTCTTCGCTTAATAACCATCTCAGTTATCAGATCGACCATCCAGGTAGCACAATGCTTATCATCCTTATTTTACTTAATAATGGCCCAACTTGCAAAAATAGTGATGTTGGCAGTTCAGATATGCAAAAGAGAAGCCATAAAGTGCTCCCTTTAAGTGAAAAGGTAGAAATTCTCTATCTAATAAGGAAAGGAAAAAAAAATCCTATGTTGAGGTTGCTAAGGTCTACAGTACGAACAATTTTTCTCTCTGTGAAATTGTGAAGAAAGAAAAAGAAATGTGTGCTCGTTTTGCTGTCACATCTCAAACTACAAATGTTACAGTGCACAAGTGCTTAGTTAAGATGGAAAAGATGGAAAGATGTTAAATAAGATGTACCATAAGATACATTGAGAGTACATACAAGAGACACACATTCACAAAACTTTTATTACAATGTATTGTTAAAATTTTTCTACTTTATTATCGGTTATTGCTCTTAATCTCTTAGTGCACCTAACTTATAAATTAAGCTTTAGCATAGGTATGTCTGTGTAGGATAAAACAGTGTGTCTAGGGTTCAGTGCTAACTGCATTTTCAGGCATCCACTGGGGTTTTAGAGCGTATGCCTTGTGGATAAGGGGAGACTGCTGTATTTATTAAATAATTTCTAGATTGAGAGATGTGAATATTTCTAAGATCAATTACTTGTAGAATGAGATGATACTGAAGATTTTTTTTTTAATACAGGCCAACTTATAAAGCCATTTCAGTGGCACAGAAGAAGGTAGGTGTGTCTAAGACAATAGCTAGCAGGACATTTCAGGAAGCCAGGACTGAGGATTCAGTCCTGAGTTGATACGTGGTTCCTGGAAATACAGGAAAGAAGTTTGAGAAAAACGCATGCCGACAGGTTTTATCTGCTAACAGATGCAGACATTAAGCTATATATTGAATGTTAAAGAAAAACAGATTCTTCATTTTGGCTAAAATAATATATGAATCTATCTTACTCTATTTCCTTCTCGTTAGCATTTTCAAGGACCTAAAAGCTCCAGTTGTTGCACATATAAATGTGGCCCTTTGAATTCTCTCTTTACATGAGATTTTTAAGTGAATGTGACACTATTTGGACATTATAAGTTCACTCCATCCTAATAATATACTATTGCTATATTTTGTTTCAGTGAAAGCAGTACTAAGTTAATGTACTATTACCTGAGATGTGTGAGACATGTGGTTCAGTAACCACAACATTTCCAACTTCAAGTCTTTGTTGTAGACAAAAATGAATAAAATAGCCATAGCACAGCCTTATGTTTAGATATATTCTGAGATGCAAAGTCATAAATAAGGTAATTTCAATACAATAAGAAATAAAAAGCCGTAACTATTAGAATTCTGGGAGCACACATAAAGAGATATGATCTCTCTAATTTCCCATGTTAGTGATTATACAGAAAATTTTCTACGAATGTATCACACGAAAAGGTTATTCCAATCATCTTTCTTCTTTTGTAGCCATTACCTTCAAATGAGGCATCCACTTTGAATTACAGGTTAGGTTTTGTTTCCGTTCAATCCATTTTGATGGTGTAATATCCAGGGGGAAGAAAAAATGGAAAGGCCAATAGGTGAAGCAGAGAGAAGATAAAAGACATATATGCTTTCCCATAATCTGCTTTTGACTAAGGATTTAACAGAGGTTATTTAATTAAATTGGATCAGAACCTTTGTTTTAAGCAACATATAGGGACTTTTAAGATAGATTTGAATTTGGTGATTTTAAAAAATCCCCTTTTCCCTTGCCAAAATGTTTCCCTCACTCACATTTCTCCATTGCATTCACACTCACAAACCCCAACTGGCTGAGTCTTAGTTTGTCTTTCATAATGTATTTTTTATCTTACTTAAATGTAAGTACTCTTTTTTCAAAGACATGGCAGAGTTTATCTCCTATGATCACACTCAGGCATTACTCTTCTGAATAAGGTCTCATAAGAAATGATATTATCACACCAAGGAATAGCCTTAAGCCAATTTATACTCAGTCTCAATCTGTGATCACTTACGTCACAAGCGTTATACACCCCCAGCCTCTCCAACTCCTGGTGATTCTATATAGCAACAACAAGCTGTTTTCAGGAAGACAAAAGTTCATTTTATGGATTTCATAATTAAAAATTGCCTCTGAGAGTTTCATTCATACATGACAAAATTATCCATCCTTGGGAGTATCAGTCACTGCCATGAAATCTTACCCTATCTCTGTAGAAGGAAAAGAAAATCTGGTTTGTTTATTCATGTAATTAAGATTTATTGGGCACTTACTCTGGGTCAGGTACTCTGCTGGGCAAAAGAGAAGAAAATGCACATACTAATACATGGAGCCCAATAGATCTAGGGTTAAATCTTGGTTCTGATATTTATTAACTGAGTGTGTAATAAAGAATGTGGCTGTCCTTTGTCTCTGGTTCCTGGAAGGCAGCCTCTAAATCCTTGGAATTTCCTGAGTGATAGGAATGTCTTTGTTATTTATTGTGGATCCCCAGGAACCACATCATCTGATAGTTTTCATTGAGCAGGGCTCCTAAAAAGTGTATGCCCATGGATGTCTCAGGATGGGGGCTGGCCACACCAAAAAACAAACAAACAAACAAAAATAAAAACAACCATGTGATTAGAGAGTTGGGGCTTTGAACCACTGTGTATCAGCTTGACCTTCAGAATTTCTGGATATTGAGTTCAACCATTTGGACAAAGATTCAATCCATCCTGTCTATATAATGAAGCTTCAATAAAAACTCTAGACACCAAAGTTCAAGTGAGCTTCTTGGGTTGGCAATATTCCATGCATGTATTGCTACACATTGATGCCAGGAGGAAAAATCATCCCTAATGACACAGAAACTTCACATTTGGACACGTCTTAGTCCCAGATTGCACCCTATGCATCTGCCTTATGTGTATCCTTTGTTTGTAGTAAACTGGGCTATGTAGTCGGTTTTAGTGATTTCTGTGAGTGTTTGTAGCAAATTGTAGAAACTGACTGTGGTTTTAGGAAACTGCCTTACTTGCAGCTGGCATCAGAAGTCTTGGGAAGACTTGGTGGTCTGGAGGACTGTGCCCTCAACCCCAGGTTTGGCTACTCCAAGTACTAAGCAACTTTCTTTGGCAAATTATTTATGTTTTAAAAATATTAGTCTTCATATCATTAAAATAGGTAAAATAATAATATCTAAGTTACTGCATAGTTATGAAGATAAAATAGTTCTATAAAATATTTATCATATGCTTTGCACTTAAAAGGTGTTCACTTAATGCTTTATTATTATTGGCTAGGAATTTAAAAAATCAAGTCTAATACATTATCTTATAAATGAAAGACTCTTACTAAAAATCTCTCTTAGAGCACACAAGTAAAGGATGTAGCATAAGTAAACTTGCTTATGTTGTCTGTTTTCAGATATGAGAACTGTATCTGTACACATCTCATCACCAGGGCCAGTGTCATGAATATCATTAGTCTTAGACCCTGAGAATTACAGGGTAGCACTCCATTATCAATACCCAAGACTTAACAAAAAGCTAAATTACTCTGGAAAGTCATAGCTGAGAATAGAAAACTCAGTAGATCAGAAACACATCTTGCTCAGAGCCTTGATTCAGATGGCACATCTTCATTACTTCCAGCTCTGTGGCACTGGAAATCGCCCTTGCCCATCTGAAAGTACAATTGTGATGCCTATTATCAGAGCTGAAGTAAATATTAGCTAAAGTGATGCACATAAAAGAACATCAGAAACTCTAATTATGGAGTTTTTTGGAGTATACAATTATTGATTTGGACACACAATGATATTCTAGTAGGGAGATAAAAATACTTTGGAGCAGTAAGAAACCTAATTGCCTGACTCAATAAGAGTAAGAGTATTGGCTAAAATAATGTTGGCATTGAGACATAAATCCTTACTTTTGTATTGATGTAATTCGAGGATTAACCCCAGAGTATCAAATTAAAAAGAAAAAAAAAAAGCAGGCTACAGGCCAAATACGCCCACAAATATGTTTTAATTAGTCTGCAGAGTTAAAAAAAAATACTCTTTTTTAATTGTGGCTATATTTGGCCCATTTTCCCCAGTGGCAACCATCAGTCTGCAATAAATGAAGTCATGACCCCTCCAGTTTTCTGCTGTTTCCACTCAAGGTGAATTTCTTGTTTTGCTTTTTTTTTTTTTTTCAGGGGAGCAGGGAGTAATTAGGTTTATTTATTTATTTATTTATTCATTTACTTAGTGGAGGTACTGAGAACTGAACCTAGGACCTTGTGCATACTAAGCATACACTCTACCACTGAGCTATACGCTACCTCACCCTGCCCCCAATTTTTTTATTTATATCACCGACCTACTGCCTCTAGGCATACAAGCCTCTGACTCATTTCATAGAGTCGAGTAACTTGTAGAATCAGGGTGTTTATGATGGTGAAAACCAGGAGATAGATGTGAACAAGGAGGATGGAGAGCAGAACAGGAGATCAAAGGACCTTTGTTAAGAACAAAATGACTCATAGGTCAGGGAAAGGCAAAGCAGGCAGGAGAAGGAATTGGAGGGCAAGCACCTAGAAAGCCTTGCCACGCAGTGCCTGTTGGCCCAAGGCACTTACCATTCCTGCAGGAGAGTCCAACAGCCATGAGCTTAGCCCAGCCTTCCGTGAAGCCCCCTGGGAAGACGAGGCCCGGCAGGAAGCTGCAGCTGTGGTGGGCAGGTCTTGATTATCCCCAACACCCCACCCCCAGCTGTGAAATGTACCATTTCTGATTTTGCATTTGTTAACACATCTCTCTGCAAAGCCTCCTCCTCAATTCTTCCTGAAATATAGACAATAATTCCTAAATTACTCTGATGATGTGTGCTGTGACAATCATGAAGATTTTGAGAATCCAAATGAATGCATTAATACTATAAAGGACAGTGGGAAATCTTTCTTTTTATGCAGGATACTGAGTGCTACTGAATTCCTGCTCCTGCTTTAGGAAATATTCTAGCCCTACATCATCTTTGGAAATTATAAGCAAGAGCTCATACTATGATAGAGAAATGAAGACATGTCAGGTGGGAATAATGGAGGCTTTAAACCTGACTGTTAGGGCTGTCTGAGGACATGCAGGGAGCGGGGTGAGTCACTGAGACGCTTCTGCCTCTCCCTTGCTCACAGCCAGAGAAATGTGGGGAAGGCAAAGTTGAGCCTACAGTGTGTGTGTAGACCCAGGTTGGCAGATCTGCTTAACAGCCATATTTCCGAGGCAGGTAATTGATATCCATAAGGTTATAGTATATTGTAAGAAAAAGTAACAGCTGAAGCCAACACTTGAGTTCCTTTCCTCATTTATTCATTAAGTAATTTATCCAAGAAATATCACTTGATCAACTAATATGAATTTGCTATCCATTTTAAGAATTATAAACTTTAAGGAAATTCACTAAGTAAAACAGGACAGGTATCTCTAAAATCTATGTAAGCTTTTTATAATTAAATATCTAAAGAGCATTACTGACAACAGTGTTATAAATTTGCAGATAAGGAAAAGGCTGTAGACTTTTGCAGGTACATCCTAGAGAAAGGGAAACTTGACTAATGAAGTGCTTGGGGATCAAATGGAAGCAGAGGATGTGATAATGCAAGCCTTTGCTTAAAAACTCCAAGATTTCCCATGGTGAAGAAAGGGCTTCATAAGGAAGCCATTGTTTTCATTATTTGATCTAAATCTTAATGAAGAAGCAAGAATTTCCAGTGTAGAGGTAGAGAGAATTTTAAGTAGAAAAAATATAAATACATGATGCTTCATTAACTTGTACTAAAATAAGGAAGTTAGATTTGAGAGATGACTACATAAAGGAGACTCTGAGTTATTTGTAATACAGGGAAGAACAAAAGATCAGAGACTGAACTACAAGGATTGGCAGCTGAAGCATAGAGATAGAAAATAACCTAGAAAAAAATTCAAAATTAATACCAAGTGTAGCAGGATGGTTTGAGGAGAATGAGAACTGAGAAAGTCATTGTAACTCACGAGGATTTGGGTGATGGCCAAGAACGCATTGTGTGGTGAGGAAGAACATCAGACTGGTTCTCAGAAGTGAACTGGTTGTGGACAAACAGAATCAGAAGGTTTAGGCATACATTTGAGCAGTTTGGGTATTAAAAAAGAGAGGAAATGAGTGATAAGATTGTATCACTAATTCAATACTTATTGAGCAGTGACAGGTTGAGTCCTGAGAACTGAGGATATAGTCGGTGAACAAGACAGAGAAAGCCCTTGATACAATGGTGCTTAAAACTGGTGGAGGCCCTCTGCTGCGTGACAACAGGGAATTGTACCTCTTGGGGAGTGATGAAATGTTAGCGATCCTGTTTGTGGTGTCGGTTTCATGGGTGCATACACCTATTCAAATTCATCAAATTGTACATCTGAAATATATGTAGTTTACTGTACAGGAAACATACCACAATAAACGTGTTAAAAAAAAAAAAAGGAAAAGAAAACAGGGAAACTACTCATGTTAAAAGTCGAAGGGAGAGGAACAAAAAGGGGAAGAGTTAATATCTTAAATAAGGCCTGACCAGGGGGATAGGTTTCCTGAGACAGGCACCATGGGAAGCATGAAGGAGGCACCCTCGGGGGGATTCGTCCTGATAAGATGAGGTATCTCTGAGGTATACCTGTAAATCAAGATCCTTCTTCTTGGGTCTAAAACCGAAGTTTAGTCCCTTTTTTTGTGGTATTTCCAACTACATATTATACCTTATTCTATTTATTGAACATTGTATGTTTATTCCGACTCTTGTTATTGTGTACTATTATTCTTCAGGAATTGTGCAAGGCATGCCTCATTTTCATTGTGCTTTATTGAACTTTGCAGATATTGCATTTTTTCACAGATTGAAAGTATGTGGCCTCCATCAAGTAAGTCTATTGGCACCATTTTTCCAACAGCATTTGCTCACTTTGTGTTTCATGTCACATTTTGGTAATTCTCACATTACTTCAAGCTTTTCACTATTACTTGTTATGGTGATCTGTGATCAGTGATCTTCAATATTACTACCGCAAAAAGGTTAAAACTCACTGAAGATTCAGATGATGGTCAGTAATTTTTAGCAATAAAGTACTTTTTAAGTAAGGTTTATTCATTGTTTTCTCAGGCATAATGTTATTGCATGCTTAGTAGACAGCAGCTAGTGTAAACATAACTTTTTTTTAAACATAACTTTAAATTCACTGGGAAACCAAAGAATTCAGGTATGTGCTTTATTGTAATATTCACTATTTTGTGGCGGTCTGGAACTGAACCCACAGTATCTCTGAGGTATACTTGTGAATAGAGATCCTGTAATTACAGTTGTTACTGTGTTAAATAAAAGTCCAAATCGTTTACCTTATGTAATCACTTTACATGTTGAGAATGTTGAGAATAAAAAATATGCATATTAATTTCTAGAATAATTTGACTTATCTAGATTAGTTTCTCCTTATGTCTCTGTTTATCAGATTTTTCATGATGAGCTCTTGGTAGACTGTAATAGCATATCATGATCCTTAAATTTCAAAGTAAAAAGTTTATCTGAATGTGGAATACATCCTTTTAAGTTTTCACTGCTCTCATTAGATATTTTCAGAATTATACATACATATATTTTTAGGGTTGTACTTAATTCTTAAGTCTTAAGTGATACAAGATCTCATTTCCCTGATTTTTTTCTAATTAGACTATTTTCTATTGAACTATTAATTTTCCACATTTTCTTTCTTATTATTTTTCTATATGTCATTTCATCTTTTTATAGTTTCACCTTTTTTTGCCATTAGAGTTGAGTTAGCTTAGATAGAAAGCATAAAGATGTATTTTATTATTTTAGAGTCTCCATTTTTGTCTGAAATGTTGCCAAATGACTCCTTTTCATACAGCTTTTAAAGACAAACTTAGGAAAATCTATGAATGAGAGTAAAACATAGTCACAAAAGTTAATTATAACCTATTATAACCTATCCTTTATTTTAAAATTGGATACAGAATTATAAAATGTACCTTTAACAGTGATTTTCTTTGGTTATCCTAGAGCTAAAGGAGTAATTGTAATGTTTCTAGAAAATTTATTCTATAAAAGCTTTCTTCTGTCCAGTTGACATTAAACAACTTATTTTGGATTCCATACATGAGGAGGGCTTGTAGTCTCCCAGGTGACCATTTTCTTTCCTACTTATCCATTGTACTTATGGTACACAATATGAAACAAAGAATATCAAATAGATTTCCTAAATATTTTAATTAAAAATGGCATCCAGGGAGAAAAATATGTTGAAATGAATTACAAGTTTTCTACACAAACTTCTAACACTATAACATGAAGTAACAGCTTCTAAAGAGAGAAGGAAAATGACCAATATTCTTTTTAGCGGATTGCTAGTTTTTCCCAAAGTTTATTGCCCCCTATTCCCCGTAATTACCTAATCACAGGCAAAATGTTTTCAAGTCTCTTTTGAAGGTGTGGCCATGTGACTAAGTCCTTGACAATGGAATGGGAAAGAAAGTGATATCTACAATCTTCACCTTGTTTGCTTAAAAAGAACTGACTTCTGTTGGAGGTGCATTTTTGTTCCCCTCTTCCTGCTGAGGGCATGGAGATGCCATGGCCTAGGTGTAGACAGAAGCAATGCAATGGAACAATCTTCTGATCCGACATGACCTTGTAGAGCAGAGTTGCTCCAGAAGCCTGAGATGCCAAACTGTTACATCAGAGGAAATACATGTCCACTTTTTGTTAATCCATTATTCTTTGGAATCTCTTTACAGCAACTAACACTCTACCTTGCCTAATAGCACCATAGGTTTTAATGATTTATTGGAAAATGCTATCTTCTTTAAAATAATTATATTTCTGGTTTTTCCTCTGTTCAAAAACAGTAATCTATAGTAATTCAAAATTACAGTTGATAATTCATAAACATTCAAAATATTAATTTTAAGATTATATACAAAGTATTGTAGTTAAATTTTTCATTACAATTTATTATTTTTTAAATTTTTTTTATTAAATTATAGTTGATTTACAATGTTGGTTTCAGGTATACAGCAAAACAATTCAGTTATACATATATGTATATATATATATTTCAGATTCTTTTCCATTATAGCTTATTATAAGAAGTTGAATATATTCAATTTATTATATGGGATAATATATATTATATATTTATATAATATAATCATTATAAAGCTGCCATCACTGTCATTAGAAAAATAATTGTATTGTGAAAATACTCTATAGTTGCATGAAAATATGTAGAAAAAACACAAAGGCTTAAATAGTCTTCTCTGCTTCAATTAGTGCCCCTCCCCCTTCCTCAACTCTGCAATATCATTTATAGCTTTCAGTTAGAGTACTGAAGGACTAAAATTATAAATCCTATATAGTTTCGTATAATCTAAGTAAAAAATTCTGGAGAATGATTTACTTCTCAATGATTAACTCTCTTCCTCTCTATACAGTTATCTGCCTTTGTTTTCAGTGTAATTTTTAAGCTTCTTCTGGGTTAAAAGACTCTTTCCTGGACAGACAGCATTTTCAGAACTCTGACCACAAGAAATACATTATGTACAGAACAATTTCCTTGTCCTGAAGGGGCTAACAGTACACAATACAATGTAACATATAAAAGCTCTATGACAACCCACTTGATTCCTGAAGTTCCTTCTTCAAGAAACTATTCTGATTAGACAAAGTTATTTCAAAGTTATACTTCTTCATTCAGTATGATTAAAAACAGTTCCTAACAATTTGGTAGCACAGTCCAGGCAAAGAACTAAAGAAAGTAGGGGAGAAAAAAAAGAAAGAAAGTAAGAAAGAAAAGGATTAAAAAACCTGGGTCAGAATTTCCTGAAAATAGGAGGGTTTAAAATGACACTAGCAAAACAAGGAGAAAGGTAGGAAATAATTTCTCATAAGGAAAATAGCATGGACTTTAAGAAAAATATTTTCAGAATTGATGGAAAAATAACATGAATCCAGAACATAACTTAGAACTGGAAAATATGTAATGAATTTTAGCAAACACTTTACAAATTTCAAGATGTATTTTTGTGCTGAACATCTAAGCTAGTCCAACTTATGTACACATAAAATAAATCTTTGAATACGAAATATTTTAGGTTTGGATTACATAATCCCAGTCAGTAACAAGAAATCATTTTTGATTAAGACTGACAGAAGTAAAAATTTGAATTGTATTTATGTGATATATGGACTGTCATCAACATTTACGAAGTAAATGCTAAATCACTCAGAAGATTTCAAAGCAGATTTTTTTTTTTTTTACATATGGTATATCATTTGCTATAAACAGGCTGATACAGAGAATTTCCTTGATGGTATGTGTGTGAAAATGATTTCAGTGTTATAGCACTCCTAAAATTATCTTGCTAGAAAGGAAACTCAATACAAGAGATAGGCAAATTAGCAGATGCCTGCATGTTCAGACCAACAAGAAACCTGGCTTTGGACAAGAAGGATTTCAGTTAAATTTTCAAAATGTAATCATAATTGTTTCTCTATTTCATCCATCTATGTTGACCTACTGTCATCATGTATAGCTTCCAGGTTATTCTAAGATTCTTTATTTCTTATCCTGATGATTGCTTTACTTCCTGACTACTGCTTTACTTCCTGACTACTGTCCTCTTCTCCAAAAAAATTTGTTATAATCAGATCATGAGAATTTTGTGATCACTACATAAAATTAAAATCTGAATATTCTGCATTATAAATCTAAGATAACAAACTTTAAAACCTATTTAAAGTTTTAATTGTAAGATTTTACTATTAAAGTGTTTGTGTCAAACTTAAATTTTAGGTCAATGTTAAAAAAATTAATACAGCTGGACCCCAGGATCTATTAATAAGCATAAGCTTGTCAACAATTCATAAATTCACATTTCAAGGGGCTTCTTGGGCTACTTCAAAGAACAAGAGTCTTAGAAACAAAACGACCTGAGTTTCAGCGTTGGCTCCAATTACTCATACAGCTTCCAAGTACCCATACAACCATCTAAGACCTCAGTGGTAAAATGGAAATAAATTACTTTTTGTAAATAAAAGAAAAGGCACTCATAAAGCAAACAGAACACTAGGATCATGGACATAACTGACACACAATAAATATTAGCTGTACTTCTCTTCCATAGAGAAAAACTTGTTTAAATTATTTACTTTTCAAAATAGACTATTTTGGTGTCCTATCGCACAAATAACAAGTTGGAAATCAATAGGTTTAGTTTTTTTAACTACTTTTATTTATCCATAAACAGGTAATAAAACTCAACACACACACACACAAACACCTGTTCAATCTACCTAAAGTTATCACATTAGGACATTAATCACATATAGGTTTCCCCAGCTATTCGAAAGTAGAGTGTTCCCATGAAAACTTTAGTAAGCCGAAATAACATAGAGCAAAGGAGCCATTACCTTAGGACACGTCTTGCTAAAGGATGCACAAAATAAATCAAGATAAAGTACCAATGCTCACAGACACAGTTCAAAGTATGGCGGCAAGATGCTGAGATGCCAAGTATGGTTCCTGGAGAAGGAGCATGGCGGGGCCATCCTCACCGCTGCTGGGGGTGTGCGCTTCCTCTGTGCTGGCTCGCTGCAAAACAAACACTGAGCCCTTCCACTTTTCACCTTTTTTCAAAAAAGCAAAAATCCTCTTTGGATTAACTAATACAGGTCTTTTGTGAAAACAAAATGATGTAAAATGAACTTTCAAAAAGCAGGGGATACCTATATTTACTGCAATGACATTGACATTTGTGAATAACTTTGAGAATTCTCATTTGGAATTTACTTCACAGTATTTTTTGAAATTTTCCAATGGTGTTAAATATTCACATTTATGAGTGGATTTTTTTTTAAAAACAAGAAATAGCCAGAAGTCATTTAGATAAAAAGGAAAGAATTTGATGAAAAAGGTCATACTAATTTTGTTAAATATAAAGTATCTAAAGTAATAAAGTTGAGCTATATGGACAATAAATTCACTTCACTTACTAACTATATTGATAACTATCTTTTTTAAATCATATGAGATTAATTTGCTTTTATAAAAGGACTAATCTAATGATGTGAAATTTATTTCATGAATCATATATTTACCTTAGAAACAAATGGGGATATATTATTTATGTGCTAATTGAAGGGATGTAGATGATCTGAGTGGCCCTTCAGTCTCTGAACACCCCGTAATTTTGATGTGTGCTTATGTGGTAACTATGGCTGTAGCCAAGTGAAAACAGACGATAGGGGAGGTAAAACAGAGTCGTTGGGACCATGTTGGGGAAACGTCTCCTTGTCAATGTAAGAGGGATTATTTGCAGTCAGTTTCAGCAAGTATTTATGGAGCATCTGCTCAGTGTTCAGAACTGTGCTATTTGGCAATATTTCTTTTTCTAAACTTGGATATTCCAGTTAAAAATCTTTAACAGTCAAGGAGAAATATTTAGTCTTTGCTTGGGAGTATCGAGACGTTGCCAAATTGCTTCAAATGGTATTTGAACTTTAGGACAGTTCTATTTCTACTAAGTTTGGGTAAACTTCTACTTTAAAAACCAGCCAATTATTGATTTTTAAAAGCTCTTTCTACACTACTCGTAAGTCATGAAATTATAGCAAATAAGTCATAAACATTTCTATAACTTGATTTGTAACATGTTCAGTGGGATAGTTTTAAAAACATTCAATTAAAAACTTTTTAGATAGTAACAGGAGAGACTTTTCTCTTTCTAGTGTATATCCCATGCCTTGAATAATATCTGGTACACAAATAAAGGCATTTAATAAATATTCCTTGAACTGACCTCAACTTACTATCAATTCAGAATGAGTTTGAAATAAATGATAATTCTAGGAAAACCAAATGCTGTATTCACAATTAATATTTTAAGTGGGGGGATAAGAGAAACATTGCTAGCCAGGATACTGTGTGTATGATGGAAAAGGTCATGTGTATACACAAAAAAGAGAGGTTTTATTTCTCATTTGCTATAGGAATCCTTCAAGAAAAGCCTTTCAGCCTCCTCAGATTGTGCCTTTACAAAATAGTTACTATATTCATAGGGTTTGGGAAATTGTAGTTCTTTTGGATATAGCTTGGTTTGCTTTTTATGAAACATTTCTCCAAGTTGTGCTTTTTAGAGAGCAAAAAAAAAAAAAAAATCACACAGGCATTGTTTTGAGAAAATCCACTGAAAATCTGAACAGACCTATGTAACTCTATTGATGTATTCAATAATTTTCAGCAAGGAAATCGATTTCAAATTTTATGTTATACAATCTTGAATGTAGAATAAGGTGCAACACCCAGGGAGAGAAAAGGAGATTATCACACTGACCAGCAAATCAGTAAATTTAGTAAGGGACAGTAAGTTTAAGGGGCACTCAAAAGATGACTAAGAAATGAATGTAGTGAGAAAACTTGACACACAGTTGGCCACCGTTTGTCCTCTCTTATCAGAGGGGAAAGGACTACCTTTAACCATGTGCCGCAGCTTGATTTACATAGAGATTAAATTCATGAAATCATATTTGCTTTAGGGGATTTAATCCCAGGAGGCCTGAGAGACCTTCTATCTCCTTACCTCCGAATGAAGGGAAAACTTGTTATTTTTGTGCCATCTAATGGAAAATGAAACTCAAGTGCAAATGACCAACAAATAATATTTCTGCTTTTAAAAAGTTACATTTAGAAGCATCATCCTGCTATTTCCTACCCAGGACCATTCCACTTTTGGGTTACAACACAGCTTAATATAGCTTGACCTGAATTTAGAAAGGGGTGGTGATCACTGTGAAACTAAACTCTTGTGTTTGCTGTATTGATTCCTTCTAAGATTCAATCTTTTTGAAAAGCACTTGTAAAGTAGTGAATCCCAATTTTTTTTTCCTACTGCAATATATATAATACACATATATTCACAATGAGCAAATGCAATCCAGTGAGCATTCCAAGCTTTTAATAGAACACCCAAAATACTTTGGCCAGTAATATAATAATTAGTTATCACACGGTAAGCAACTGTCAATACGACTGAATATTAACAGCTGTAGCATAAATAGGACAAGCTGCGGGTGGCACTATGTTCTGTCTCTTTCTGTTGCTAGTCCTTTCACACTCAAGAAAGTCAGAGTGACATTATTTTGTGGGAAAGCTTTAAGTTGTTTTTGAATAGTATCTGTCAGTATTTTAATTTCTATTAATAACATTATTTGTGACACCCGTCACAGAAGAGACAAACACGCAAGAACAGTATGCCGTAATGCAAAAGTTGAAAGCCAATGCATTTCAGTCAGAAGTACTTTCCATTGGATAGAAGTCATTACAACAAATTACATACAGCTTGGAGAAAAGTGTCATTATGTGTGTGAATATTAGATGGTCCATGCTTTGCTTAAAACAATTTTGATCATTGCACTATAGGACACTGGTCAAATTTTCTATCAGGAAGAAAATTCTACACAATATTAGTCCATATTGGTCTAAATTAGCCCAAATTTGCTTTTTAAATTATTTTAAACATAAAGAAGAAGCTGATTTAACACATTTGGCCTTGTGTTATCAAATACCATTTCTAATACTGAGATTTCCAATTGCATAACTTGGGTTAATGTAAGGTCTAGATTGGTTAACTTTGGATGGTCGAGTTATGTCTGACTTTTTTGTTTATCATTAGATTTATTTATTATTTTTTTTTAATGAAGGTACTAGGGACTGAACCCAGGACCTCAAGCATGCTAGGCAATGTATGGCTTCTATTCTATCTGTCATACTTTTCTAGACTTTTTGAGTTTTCTACAAAAATATTAAGTATTTATTGCATATAATATATTAAAATAGATTCATCTATATGCATACACCTATGCATATAGGTGTATGTGCACACATGTTTATACATATACATAAACACAGAAATATCTGTATATATGTAGGTATATGCATATATGTACATAAACAAATTATATATTTATAAATAAATACATATGTATGTATATAACATAATCCGATGAAACACTAAACAAGAGCATTTTTTAAATATTGAAGATAAATAATATAGGTTGAATGCTGATAACTATTCTTACATTTATTCAAGTGGAACAAGCATATTTTATTCCCCTTGGAGATTGAGGCTACTGATGTTAGTGAAACTATTGAATACAATGAATTAGCAAAGGCTAAAGACCAAGAAAAGTTGAATAGCAATCATAGCTTCTATATCTAGCTTGAATGAGTGCAATTTATTTGTTTTTTAAGAAGTTGTAATACTGAGGTTAGGAGCAATGTATGATACCTTGGATATAATCGGAATTCAGGAAATAAACAATTGATAAGTATTTTAGTTTTCATACGATTGCTTAAAAATTGGGAAGCATGAGTTCTGAAAGCAAGAGAAGTACATAGAAAATGATCGTGACCAAATAACATTCTAGTCTTGGAAAGTATTCCTGCAGTGTAACTTGTTAAGAACCATGCTCTTTTCTGCTTGATAGACTGCACACAGTCCAACCATACTTGCTTGAGTAAACTTTTTATCTAAAGGCTTACAGCATTATAATTAGACTAAGGCACACTGCATTTTCCACCATTGTGCTTCATAGGTAATGCTGATTCCAGTTGGCATTCACTAAGCAGGGAGAAAATTGTGGCAATTATTGAAAATTATTGGGTTTTAAGCACAGTGTATTCAGCTCCCTCTTCTCACCCTCCCCAACCACATGCAAATTCTTTTTATTAGGAAAATAACAAATTATGCTGCTTCAGCACCAAGGAAGCTAGATTTTAGAAAATAATGATTTATATATATTTTTATTGCTGTTTGTCCCCAGTAAAGAATACACATGCATTTGGGTTTCTTCCCAATCTGAATCATAGTTTTCACTCTTTATCAATTTCCTTCTGCTTAACATACTCCGTATCTGACTATCCTTACAGTATTATAACACAAATCCTACCTCCTTCAAGAAGTATTTTCTAGTTTCCCTAAAATAACTTCATATTTCTCTCTGTCACATTTTCACAGTATTTTTTATGGCTCCATCAAGCCCTTTCAGTCTACCTGTATTAACACAGATATGTGTATGTACGTATCCTTCCTGTAGTGCGAGCACTTGGTGGAACCGAGGCATGTTCATCTGTCTCCAGCAACACCCACCCCAGCAACCTACACATGATTGAAATTCACTGAAAAGACAAAGATGCCTTAAGCTTAATGACTCTTAAACAAAAATACCTTCCTCTCCTCATTAACTCCACAAAAAAGAATTTGTCTTTTTTTGTTGTTTATTTACTCTGTTTTGTTTTGTTTGAGTCAGAGACAAAGATATAGGGGAACATGAGTAAAAATGTTAAGCTGAAAGAATATTAAACTATCACACAGTTGTAAATAAACTTTTATCTTTTTTTTCATATTTTTGAAGGCAAATTATCCTTTGAAATGACATGGTAAGTCATTCCCAAAAAATAACAATTCTAAGTGAATTCTGTCTACTGAATATGACTAATCATAATCATATGCTATTTGAAATATAATACAACATATTTATAATAATAAATGAAATAATCTGATGAAATTAGATTTTTTAAATCTTAAATAAATTAAAAGCAGAAAAATAAGCTTGTGTTGCAGCAGATTTAAAGTTTTTTTATAAGCAAATGTCATATGTTTATAATAAAGATTATTAGTTTCAGAGAATATGTTTTCCAATTTATGTTACCATGAAATGAGTGATTATATACATCAGTCTACTGAAAATTCATCAAAGATTTTTATTGCCAATATTGAGCTCTCACCCAGTATAATAATTTACAAAACCCAATTTTTAGAGAATCTCTCAGCTGCTCTCTTGAAATTTCGAAGTGAGCCTTTGAAATTGAGTGACCTAAGTAAGCAGAAAACATTAAAGGACCTTATTTGTAAAACCAAGACTTGAACTTGTGTCTAAAAAGGTTTCTCGCTAAATTACTTACTAATGACTCCATAATTACACATCACATTAGTAAGACAATTGCCAGCTTTGTCCTGGGCCTATGTGGGCTCAGAAATATTATGAAATAGGCTAAACATGTGTGACTCTAATAATTTGAATATTCAAATTAGGTGTCTACCATGTGGCAGGCCTTGTGCTTAGCATGGGCTGGAGTCACAAAGACAAAAAAGCTTTGAATCTTGTCCCAGGGGACATTACAATGTTAGCTAATAACATATAAGTTGATTTTTCATAACTAAAATTATGTCTACTAAATGTATCAGCTTACCATAGTGGATATTCTAAGAAATGCAGATTCTCAGTCAATATAATCTCATAAATAATATCTTCTCCGAATAGTAACAATGAGCAAAAGGGAAAAGATAGCAACTAATTTTGTATTAGTTGCATTTACTAAAAGGGAGATGGCAGTAAAGGCAGACTTTAATCTATTTACTTAATGTAAGTTGAAATCTGAATCTTTACAATAAAAAAATGTCAGGCAAAATTACGGATCATAACATACATTATATTGTAATGTTTCCAGAAGATTCTGTTTCCTAATTAGATTGAACACTTTCTGAATCTTATTGCTTTCACATGAAAAGAGCTTGTTGAGGATGAATGTGCCATTTGGCAAATATGCATATTCCTAGCTCACTGTAAAATATTACTGATCCTAATTAGGTTTAAATATAAACATGGACTCATGGACCTGAAGTCAATTAATTTAATTTCCACTCAGTTGAAGGGAGTTATTCACTAGATGATTTGAAAGTAGTTTATTAATTTTTTGTCATGCCAGATTGAGTTGTTTATTTCCTTATCTGAAAAACACATGAATCCTAAAGCCAAGTATTTCCTAGAGAAGTTGGGATGGGGAAAAGTAGAAGACACTGTCAGGTATAGGTTGTAAAATTACTGCTTAGAGAAATGTAAGCCTCATTTTTGACAAATTAATACTACGTAGAGCATGACAACTAGAGCACGACAAATTAATACTACGTAGCATACAATAATCTGCAGTAGACTTTGCTTAAAAAGCATAGTAGATGTAAAATACTAGTTAAAAATGGAATTCTAAACAAATGATTTTTTCTAAAATTTAAAAATCTCAGTTTGGGTAGGTATGTACGTACAAATACTACATCCATCTTCATAACTTAATATAAACCATATAGGAACTTTATATTATTATGAATACTTCCTGATTATACGGAATTTACTATAAAATGGCTGTTCTACATCAAATGGTTTTAAAACACACAGACAGACCACGAACATTAACATTCAATGGCTCATTCTGCATTTGCATATCCCTTTAGTTTTAACAAAGCAGTTTACATGATGTTCCAATATTGTTCTTTTCCCATGAGACAGCAAGGAAGCCGCAATGTGGAGGAAGGAAGAAGGAAATGGTGTAGGTTATAGTGCCATCCTTCTGCTTGATAACTGGGTATTTTCCAGTCCTGTAAGTATAGCCAATGATCTTTGCTAACCTCCTGCCTCATCCTGATATTTATTACCCGGCTTTACAAGGGACTCGGCAGCACAGATATCAGTTAGGGTATTCATTTTAACTCAGCAACATTAGGGGTCAGAAAGCCCCTTGGGGTCTCCAGAGTAACAGATTTCAAAACAGCTGTCCAGTTGGCGAACATTTTGGTTTGCCTACAACAACCAAGCTGGGGGTATTAGACCTTGGTGTTAGTCTGATTCTGTCAAAGATTTGGGATGTGAATTCAGAATTGAGTTTTGGGTTCCAAATTATTGACTTCTAAATGCCCAATCAGTCTATAGATTATTGCAATTTTTTTGCTATTTCTATAATGGTGCCTAAGTATACATTTTAAACAAAAATAAGAATTTTTTTTACCTTGTAGAAAGCATGGCTTTCTTTTGAATAAGCCTCAGGAAGTACGGGCCATCAGGCCATCAACATGGGCTTTTCTGTTTTTGCATTGGGGTAAGTCTTTGTCCATTATATTTAAATTATTCATCTAAATGCTGCTGCAGAGCAGAGAACTTGTGTGTCAGCTAGTTAATGAAATCCCACATTCCATAGCATTTTTCACCTCTATGTCTTAGTCTTAGCCTTTCTCTTTGCCTAGAATTGTCACTGTACTCCCAGAGTTACCGCTGAAGTCCCACCCCTTCTCTTAAGGTGCCATGAAAGTTCAGATTATCGTTGATCCAGTGCACCTTCTGAATTGTCATAGTGAGATGCATTCCTTCTCTTCTGTACACATAGTTTAAACTACTCAAGACGTAGACACCGCCTTTCCTCAGAGTCATTTTACTAATTCTCTTGATTATAAATTCTATCAATGCTTGAATTGTGCCTGATACAACTTGGGATCTGCAATATGTAGCAGCGTGTCTGGTATAAAATATGTGCTCAATGAATATATAAAAATAAAACATTATTTGAAATCTTGCTTTAAAAATAAATCACAACAATTTAAAAAATGAATTTCACGCTAGTAGGGTTTTTCTTTTCTTTGATGCTAGGTAATGAACACACATGCAGATTATAATAGTAACAATCAATCCTAAGCATATGTCCTGCAAATCTCAACTGAGGGTATTTGAATCTTCTGAGGAGAAAATGGTAATGTGGAGAATAAGTCAATAAGCTATTTAATATCCATTACTAAGACATGATATATTAAATTTAGCATGTGATTTAAGAAGCCTGACTCACATGATTTCTTTTCAAAGCAGAAAATTAGAGGTTCTCACACTTAACCCTTTGTTATTTAAAAATATAATTCTCATAGTCTGGTCAAGGCATATTTATATTTTTATATTTATATATATAAATCATGGCACAGAAGACCCTTCATATTAAAAGCAAGGTAAGATATACATCTCTATATTTAACTACTGAAGCAGGAAAGAAGAAAACACATCTTACTGGCTAGACTATCATGTTTTTAAGTGTCAAAAAGAAAAATAATATTCAAAGATGTCATCAGTAAATAATGACAGCCATCAAAACAAGATATGTAATTTTTATTTTGGAGTCTGAAACTCTTGACATTTTAGAAGATTAAGATAATCTTTTTTCAAATCTTACAAAGATAGCATGTAGGGAAGGGAATTATTTGTAATGAGGTTTCTATTTATTTCTGGTTTAACATGTCCTTCCCAGCCCTGACTGATTGTAACCACCACAGTTAGTTACCAGTGGAGAATAGTTCATTCAGCTCAAATAACAAAGAATGTGATTTTTCCCTTCACATTTTCTAGAAGAGTATGTTTTCTAATATGAATTAATCACTTAATTAATTCAATAGCCCTTTAATTTCTAACCACTGAGGGGAAAATTATTAGCTTGACTTAGTATTTCTATCTGTCCCTAATCATGCTAGTTAATGTCTGTATTCTTTAATATAATTTCATCATTACAATATCATTGAAATATAATTAAAGAATTCTAAGCTTATTCAAAGAATTCTAAGTACATTCTGATCAGATAGGCCATTTCCAATAAATTTTCACAGTAATTCCAGGAAATGGTCAAGACAAACTATTCAAAAGGATTGTTCTGGGTAAGTAGCAGTTCTGATAAAACAAAGACCTTCAGAGATCCAAATTATTGGATTAAGATTAAAAAGTCACTTATTGATCTATCTTGATTTCTTATTGTAAAGACAAGGGGAAAAAAATCAGTATAACTTCATCTTTGAGGTCAGCAAATAGGATGGATATTTCATTGAGTCTTTTCTCTAGAATAGACCCAAAAGTTAGAAGTCCAGAGAAGACTAAAAGGGAAACTTCTCGAATTTCTAGTTATTATTTCAAAAAGGAATTAGTAAATTTTGATGGTGGATTATAACTGTACAAATTATGTAAACTGGTGATTTAAGCTTTATAACTTCCCAGGTTTTATTACTATTGATAATTGCCTTTTTTAAAGAAAAAGATGAATGGACATTCCTTTGGGAGTGAAGTGGAAACTTTCTTTGTGGGGAGAACACTAAAGATCAGAGTGGATGTTAGGCGCTTTAGAGGGAAGGACAAGAGGTAGCTGAGGCTGCAAGGAAAGACAGGAGGATGGGAAACTGGCCTGAGCCTTAGGTGCTACATTAGGACTGCATAAATAGAAGCCTTTGTGACCCTCCCTTAGGACAGTGGCCTGTGGTTCTAATTTTTGGGTCTACATGTGATATTTGTCCACTTCAGTCTCTATTTTGTAGTAAGTCATTCATTCATTGGTGAAACAGATAACTAGCGAGCCCTAACTCTGGGCCAGATGCAGAAGATACGCTATGTATGATCTAGACAGATAAGATCTTTTCTGTCATGGTTCATTGACTCTAGTGAGAAGAACAGACAATCAAACCAGCAATTACAATGATATATGGAAGGCATGATAATAGAAAAAACAGGGAGAGGGTGCCCCCAACTTCCTGGGTCAGAGGAAGCTTCCAGAAATAGTCAAATCTAAACCAGAATTGAAGAGGAGGAATTAGTTAACAAAAGAAGGGAGTGTGTTAGTGAAAGAGAAGCAGTCAGAGGAGTAGAGTCTAAGTGTTAAGAGGAATATTTGCAGACATCCAGAGAGGAGAAAGAGGACGCCCCACGTGAAAAGCTAGCCGACACTCAGCATTCATAGAAATCTGCGTCAGGGTCCAGGAGTGAAGGGTCTTGTTAAGAGTTTTGGCTTAGTCCTGAGGAAAATGATAAGTCATTAATAGATTTTTTTCTGCTTAGGAGTAACCTGATCACATATTTTATGTAAGAAATATGTATTGGTTCTCTATTGCTATATAACAAATTTTAACAAACTTAGCAGTTTTAAACAGGACACATTATTATCTCACAGTTCTGTGGCTCAGAAATCCAGATATGGCTTAAATGTGCCCCTGCTTAGGGTCTCACAAGGCTTCAACCAGGATATCTCCCAAGACTGGGTTTTCATGAGAGGCTTGGTTGGGGAAAGATCCTTTCCTAAGCTTTCCAAAGTTGTTGGCAGAATCCATTTCCATGTGGCTGTAGGATACATGGCAGCTTGCTTCTTCAAAGCCAGTAATGAAGTGAGAGAGTGAGTTGTGAGTCTGAAAGACATTCTTGCCTAATGGAACATCATCACAGTAGTGACGTCCCACCACATTTTCCATATTCTTGTTATTCATATTATTCCCCATATTTTGTGAAACAAATCACAGATCCTACCAAACTCAAAGGGAGGGAACCAAGCAAGGTGTGAACACCCAGTGGTGGAAACCATGAGGCAACCCTAGCTTGTGCCTACTACCCTCAACTGGAGAGAAATGGACACATGGAGTTGCCATGTATAGTTGATACTAACCTACACTAAGACAGGGGAGGTGGGAAAACTTTCTCAGATTCCAGAAGTTTCTACCAAGTGGAAAAGACAAAATACAATTATTGAATTTCAGGACTGACTGAGAGGGAAGAATGCAAGATGATGCCCAGATTATAAATCTGAACAACTAGGTGGGTGCTGATCACTGAAATATGAGACAAAAAGGGAGGAAAAGCTTTTAAAGGTCTTTACGATGAGTTGTTTTTAACATCTTGAATTTCAGTCTTTAACATTGTCAATTTAGGATAACTATAGGGCTTCAAAGAGGTGGAGTCTAGAGGCAGTTACAAATATGAAAATAACAGGTAAAGAGAAACAACTTAGTATTAACAAGACTCATCACAGCTGTATGTGCTTTCTAAAAAGAGCAGCAAAAATTTATCTCCGAAAGAGGTAATTCTCTTAAGAGGCAAAATCTTGGTCTTGCTTATAAGTTAAGAAAGACAAGGACCATTTGATACAGCCATATAGGTGCTATTTAGATGACTAATAATAATAGAAAATTTGGAGTTGTCTGCTGGTACCTAGAAAAAGGAGCAATGCCCTGGCCTAGAAGATAAGACAAAAAATCCCAGCAACATAACTGGGGGCTGAGTCCAAGATAAATTCTGAAGAAAAAAAAATACATTTAAAGAATCTGTAATATGTTATTTTCTATCTTAATTGATTTCCTTTACCTCAAAAACTTCATTAAAACTTGTTTTATGTATAAGCCTTGTTTCAGTAGTGCTTTCGTGTGAGGAACAGCAGAGAGAACTTTATCTTTCATACCTGGAGAGAAGGAAATAATCTCAAAAGCCACAAGCAACCAGGTGACAACAGAGAAGTTGCAACAGCATGAAACGAAGTTAATAATGTGGGCACTGTAACAGTGTATGACCTTTCATCTGGAAGGAAAGGAAGACTTTTGCAGCTCTGATCTAGTGTTTGGAATGGGATTTGGAAAAATTTTTTTTTTCCTACCGAAGGAAAAGGTGACTAATCAAAGTGTAAGACTGTGGAAAAAGCAACTAGCAGACATTTATATGTATGTAATCAATGCCAAGTGCAGCCAAACTACCTCTTGCTTAATAGTTTTTTCCAGCCATACTGAGATATAAATGACATATGACATTGTGTAAGTTTAGGATATACAATGTGTTGATTTCTACAAATACACTTATCTATTGTAAACTTTAAAACCACAGTAGCTTTACTTAATACCTCCATCACTTCACATAATTACTTGTGTGTGTATGTGTGTGTGTGTATAAACAGTATTGTCAATAATAATTGCTATGCTGTACATTCGATTTCTAGAACTTATTCACCTTATAACTGGAAGTTTGTACCTTTGACTAGCGTCTCCCCATTTCTCCCACCCCAAAGCCCCTGGCAACCATCATTCCACTCTGTATGATTTCAGCTTTCTTAGATTTCACATACAAGTGATAAACATGTGATATATACATATACAATGGAATATTATTCAGCAGTGAGAGAGAAGGAGATCTTGCCATTTCTGACAACACAGATGAAACCTGAGGGCATTATGCTAAGTGTAATGCAGTTTGAAATCAGGAAGTGTGATGCTTCCAGCTTTATTCTTCTTTCTCAGGATTGCTTTGGCTATTTAGGGTCTTTTGTGGTCCCATACAAATTTTGGGATTTTTTTTCTGTTTCTGTGAAAAATGACTGGGAATTTTGATAGGCATTGCATTGAATCTATAGATGACTTTGTATAGTATGGACATTTTAACAACATTAATCCTTCTTATCCATGAACATGGGATATTTTTCCATTTATTTGTGTCTTCTTTGAGTTCTTTCATCAAAATCTTATAGCTTCCTATGCATAAATCTTTGGTTGAATTTCTATGTATTTTACTGTTTTTATGCTATGAAATGGAATTGTTTTCTTTCTTTTTCAGATAGCTCATTGTTAGTACATAGAAACACAACTGGTTTCTGCTTGTTGATTTTGCATCCTGCAACTTTACTGAATTTATTTATTAGTTCCAACAGTTTTGCAGTGAAGTTTTTAGAATTTTCTATGTATAAGATTATATCATCTACAAAAAAAGACAATTTTACATCTTCCTTTCTGATTTGGATGTTTTTCTTTCTTTTTCTTGCCTAATAATTGCGCTGGCTGGGACTTCCAGAACTACACCGAATGGGGGTAGTGAGAGTGGGCACCCTTGTCTAATCCCTTAACTCTCAGGAGAAGTCTAATTTTTCACTTCTGAGTGTGATGGTAGCTGTGGGCTTGTCACATACAGCTTTTACTATGTTGAGGTATTTTTCTTTTATACCCAGTTTGTTGAGAGTTTTTGTCATAAAATAGTTGTATTTTGTCAGGCGCTTTTCCTGCATCTATTTTTCTGCATCATATGGTTTTTATCTTTTATTCTAATAATGTGGTATATATCACATTTGTTGATTTACATAGGTTGAACCAAACTTGCATCCCAGGGATAAATCTCGCTTGATTGTGATGTATGATCCTTTCAATGTTCTGTCAATTCAGGTTGCTAACATTTTGTTGAGAATTTTGACATCTGTATTCATCTGGGATGTTGGCCTACAGTTTTCCTTCTTGTAGTGTCCTTATCTGATTTCAGTATCAGGATAATGATGGCCTTATAAAATGATTTTGAGAGTGTTTCCTCCTCTTCAGTCTTCTGGAAGAGTTTGAGAAGGGTTGGTATTAATTTGTCTTTAAATGTTTGGTGGAACTCACCAGGGAAACCTCTAGCCCCGGCTTTTCTTCGCTGGACGAGTTCTGATTACTGATGCAATCTTCTCACTTATCACTTGTTTGTTCAGATTTTCTATGTCTTCATGAATCAGTCTTGGTAGGTTGTATATTTCTAGGAATTTATCCATTTCTGGTCAATAGTAATTGTAAGATGCCACTGATATAAGATATCCTGATATCAGAAGCATGGAGAAAAAAAAAAGAATTGCTTTAGAATCAGTGAATTGGTAAATAGTAATCTGCTCACTACTAGAAAGAATGGAAGAGATAAGAGCTAGTTGGCATTCATTTCTCTAACCCATCTTCTTGTACAGCTCCCACCATTCTCAGTTTTATCTGGCTTCTTTGGATATAGGCAACAAAGCCATCAGTGCACTTAACGTCTTGTGAAGAGATGCCAGGGGAGCAAGGGGAGTGCACTGCATGCCTCTTCTCCAAAACTAACAGAGAAATTTGAAAAGCTAGGAATTATAAAAATTCAGAGGCCTTCTAATTAAATTAACTTTTTGCCCTCACTGGCATAACCAGAGGAAGCCTTACATAAAATAATTGCTCTGATCATCCAGGAAAAGCTGAAGGTAGAAAGACAAGTTAGGAAACCTATATTTTAATTAATTGTATGCTTGACTTTTGCTATATAATTTTGGTAGTTTATTAAATAGAAGATGGCTTTCAAAGCTCAAAATTTCCCAAAAGGGGTAGCAAACTAGAACAAGGGTGACCCTAAACAATCCCTTACCTCTGTCTAGCTTTAGAGTAAGTGAGGAGGTGACTTGGAGTCAATAGGAGATTTTTTTCCTGCTTTTGTTCAAATCCTAATTATTATAGTATGCATTAATAAAAGCCACATGGCACAAATTGGAAGTTATTAAACCTTGTCTTGTGCGTGGTCTCAGCTTTTGCCATTTCAAATTGTGTACTATTTTTAATAACACGAGCTTGTGTAATTAAAAGAATGAATGGAGCCGTAGCCTAAGTCACCGGAAGTATAAATAGAAACAGATGCACAGGATGTGCTTTGAATTTTGAAAAGGAGGAAAAAAGAAGATAGTTTTAAAGAAATAAATTTCCAGCTCACTTAAAAGTATACACTGACATGTAATAGCTGAAAAAAATGCCCCTTTCACCTCCTTCCCAAAGTGCACGCCAAGTGTCTCACAATGCTAAATGAATCATTTCAAAAGAAAAAGACTTCAAAAATCACGATCAAAACAAGATGAGTATCTTTGTAATTAGGAAGAGGAATGGAAATGTCAAGTAATAAACAGGGCTGGAGTGTCGTGAGGGGTCAGGGAAGTAAGGAAGGAGCATCGGGTATCAGGTAGCCTTAGGTTAAGTGGACTGAAGAGGCTACCCAGATGCAGGGACTGAAGACACGCGTACTGCCTGGAGCTAGAGATCAGATACAAGTCCCCTCTTGTGAAAAGACTCTTAACAATTGCTGCTGGGCTGTCAGGCTGTTGCTTAGAACAAGTACAATGTCTAGAAAGCTGGGAGATCAAAAACAGAGCCCTTCTGCCAGTGAAGGAGCCAAGCCGCCTGCTGACTTGGTAACCAAATCCGTGAGAGTTCCAAAATCACCCAGGGCAGAAGTTCCGGTGCTGCCACGCTAAGACTTGGTCTTTGACAACTATTTAAAAAGTCTGTGTTGTTAGACTAAGGCAAGTGAAACAACATCATTTTAAAAATGAGCACTAACATAGAAACAAAACCAAGTGGATATTTTTAAAAAGAGGTGGATATTATATTAAAACAGTAAATTAGAAATCTAGGCAAAGAAAAGAATATATTCATTGAATTAAAAAAGTACTAAAAATTATAAACATTAGGTAGGAAACATTACTTCGTATTAATTTTCTTTTGCTGTGTAACCAATTATCATAAATCTAGCCACTGAAAATGGCACACAATTATTATCTCGCTGTTTCCGTGGGTCAGGAGTCTGGGTAGGACCTAGCTAAGTCTTCTGCTCAGAACTAGGAAGACAGCTAACAAGGTATTGGCTGGGCTAAGTCCTCTCTGGATTTGGGGGGTTGTCTTCTAAGCTCACGTGCTTGCTGGCAGAATGTTCTTGCAGTTGTAGGTCTGAGGCCCTCAAATCCCAGAGGTTGCCCATAGTTCCTAACCATGTGGTTCTCTCCATAGGCACTCAGTAGCATAGCAGTTTACTTCTTCGAGGCCACCAGGAGAGCCTTGCACTCTAATCTGCTAAGACAGAGTTTATATAATATAACCTCATCAAAGGAGTGATGCCCCCTCACTTTTGCCATATTCAGTTGGGTAAGAGCTAGTCATAGATTCAGTCCACATTTAAGGGAAGTGGACTATACAACAGCATGAGCCATCAGGGTTACCTTAGATTATTTCCATCACATATTGATATTAAAAATCAATGAATTAGAGCATACTACTCTAAAATTTTGCCAGAGAGAAAAAAAAAACTAAAATGTGTTAAGAAACAGAAAAAAGGTAGGATAAAGAACCTCCAACATAATTCTCAGTTCAAGATGAAGATAATAGAAATGACAGAAGGAACATTTAAAAAGTGGCAGAAAATTTTAAAGAATTAAAATAAGGCAACAGAATAAAAAGTAGTCCTTTCTTGACAAATTCTTATCAGTAACAATAGGTTTCATAAGACATTGGGCTAAAATCATCGAAGTACAGAGAGGGGAAAAACTATTAACCTAGAGTTATACAAACAGTTAAACTATCCTTTAAGAATATGAGAAAAGAGATTTTCAGGCGAATACTATAAAATCTCCACCTAAAAAAATTGCTTTAAGGATATAGTTTAACAATAAAAGTAAGTGGATATGTAAAATGGTTATACCTACAACAAAACTGAGCCTAAAAATTGAGAAATATATGATGGTGAATTTAATTACTGTCTACAAAACATGACTAAAACAGAAAATAAACATACAAAGAATGAATCAGAGAATGTTTCGGCGTTCACAATACTAAAATATCTGTTCCCTTACTAAATATTTCTCCATCTCCTGCCATCATCTCACACTTTTCTCCCTCCCATTCTTCTTTCCTTCCTCTTCAACTACAAAACTCACTGCTGCTGGTAGGAAGCAAACCTGGGGTTTTTTGACAGTCAAGACATGAAGACAAAGGCAAGGATATCTGACTTCCTCTGCTCTGAGACTTAATATTCATATTTAGACCTTTGATCTGAGTGAGCAAAACTTGCCCCGACTATAGGATAATGAGACACTATCCAAAGAGATTAAGACCAAGAGCAAAGACAGTTCTGTTTTGGCCACAGCAGGTAAGCCTTCCCTCGTATTCCCAATGCAAACAGAATTTAATGCCCATGCTTTACAAAAATGGGCCAATCAGAACATACCTTCCAGACAAGAGAATTTTTTACCTGACAAAAACTTTTCATAGTTATATTATAATGCATAGCTTTGTTTTAGGCTTTGCTTTAGTGTCATTCCTTTCGTAAAAAATGAGCTAAAATATGGTATCTTTAAAACCAGTACTCACTGATGTCCATCAACTATTTCTGTCCACACTGGACTGGCTTTATTGATACAGCATCATCCTTAAGGGAATTCAGTTTCAGGGCAAATCACTCACTTATTTATACCCTAAATAAGGGCATAAGATTATGAACCAAATTTTCAAACTCTTTACTCAAAATTGGAATTCACTAATAACTGGGACTCATTAGCTCCAGATCCAAATCACTGGTCTACTGGACTAATGTTGAATTTATCTTCTTTCTCCTAATATCAATGATTATAAAACAGATATATTCTAACATCTTCTAAGTTGCAATAAATAAATGTACAGTTGACATAAAATACAATATGATGACAGAGACTCCAAAACCAATTGTTGAACTGAACCTGGGAATGACAAATTAATAAATAGCCTGTTGTGCTGTTACTGAAATACTGATGGTGAGAGATCCTCCTAAGTGTCAGCAAGAATAAAGGTGCATTTTAAAAAGCAGATTCAATTTATACATAATTTGAATGGGATTCATGTTAAGTTATGTTCAAAATGAACAGTAAAATGAAAAAGTGAAGAATGCATCATTGCAGTAAGGTTTTGCATGTGGTTATGGCTCTGTGAGAAAAAGGTGCATATTCAGCTAGCATGAGCCGTTTATGACTTTATCAGAGAACATGTACAAACACCTCAGAAATTAACTCTCTGTATCATTCCCAATATCCTTTTAGAGGGTATGATTCACCAGTTACACAGATGATTCATTCATTTTTACAATATTTACCTATTAAAGAAAATCATAACCTCCTTTATTATTGCTTTAATTCCCCTTATCTCTTTAACACTGCTCATAAGTTATCTTAACAGACATGGGTATAAAATTTACAATAGTTAGTTCACTGAAGAACTAGTTGCAGATATACTCAAAACCTATTGTCCATTAATTGCAACAAGACACCAAGAGCACCTTAAAGGAAAATAAATGTGAATAAACAGTCTTAACATACAACTGAGAAATACAATGGAAGTCAGATTAAGTTAATAACACAGAGAAAGTTAAGTGCCAATAATTCATTCTAATTGATCAAAACTTCCCACTCAAAACATCTGACGCATCCTTCACAGGGCACCAAAGTGACAGGGTCATATGGAAAACAGAATAAGAAATTAACAATGCTCTGTGTGCTCAAAGAGGTAGATGAATGGTGCAATTATTAGCAAAGCTGGTGAGCTCGGAAAAAGAAAAAAGACACAATGAGTTCTTTTGGCTTCTTTATTTGCAAGTGCTTTTTAGGAGTACTAAATCAGTCACAGCATCATTCGTCTTTCCCCCGAAGTCCCTCAAGTACAGAGTATAAGCATACCAATAGATCCGATGTTATACAGAACATGAAGTATTTACACTTTAGTGGAACTGGCTTACTGTAGTGCTCAGAAGACTATTTGAGTTAGCAAAATAGTGATGAAATAGGCCTGGTCTCTGTGGATAATAACAACAACATCAAGAAAATTTTTTTAAAAAATGGTATGCATTTAAAAGAGGCCATTGAATAGAATGTCCATCAGGGGTTTGAGATCTCTTGGCTCTCGTTGCAAGAGGCCTCAATCTTCAAATGAGGATTTTGTGACTTAATTGCATACACAGAGAGGTCTGGCTGGATGTACATATAAGGAAAGCGAAACAAGCTTTGTTGCTGGGCATTTTTTTTTTCCCAAAGACTCTGAGTAGTTTGTTGTTTTGCTCCATTTTCTCCATTTGTTATATGGTTTAAGCGTGTGGATGGACACACACCTGCATTCAATTTGAGTACCACGAACACATGGCTCTGTTGGCAGAAGAAGTAAGAGAAACTGGAATGCACAGAAGGGTTTTCTCTTCTCACTGATGCCAGTTGCCTTTTTGTTTTTAACTGTCTTCTCTGTTTTGGAACTAAAGAATACTTAAGATTACAGAGCAAAGCAAGAGAGGCAAGATTTTTCTTTTCTTGCAAGTTCAACTAAAACCTGAAAGTAGCAATGATAATAATGATTTATATTTACATAGCTGTCATCCAGCCTCCTAAATCTATAAATGTTAAATTAAATGACTCAGATTTTAAAACAGTCTGACATGCTAGCTCTTATTTTATAATAACAAACTAATGCACTGTTTATATGTATATATTTATCCATCCCCTGGTATAACATTTAATCAAAATTTTAATTTTCCAACATTTCAGAAATCAATAGGAATAGCCAAAAATTGAAGACTATTAAATGGTTCAATATATCTTTTTCAAATAAAGCCCCCTAAAAATCTTCTAGTTTACCACTAGTGAATGTAAGTTGATACTTGGAAAATGTATGCTTATAATCTGGAATATGAAAACCATGGATAGATAATACTTTGTGAAATAGGGTAATATCCTATCATTATCCGTTATTGATCAGACTTCAATTTTAATTCAATTTTAATTCAAGTTTAATTCAATTCAACATGTTTCTGGAATGTCAAGCTCTGAATCTCATACTGGACATAGCAAATGTGAGCCATAGATAGATAGATAGATACATAGATACATAGATACATAGAATATATATTTACACATATATATATGTATTTCTCCCTTCCATTCTCACATAGCAAATGTGAGCCTTCAAAAAATAATTGTACAGAAAACTGCAGAATTTCAAGCAACTAAAAGATTTTGACTTCTATGTGATTCTATTTTGTAGAATTTTTAATCTCTAGGACCTTAAGTCTTTCATGGTCTGGCTGTATAACTGGTATAAGTCTGTGATTATAAAATTTTTATAAGGTTGAACTATAAAAATCAGTTGTGTATGAATTTTTCACATCTAACTTTTTATCATTTTAGTAAAAATTAACAAAAATTATTACCTAATTAAATTATCAGCATAAAAATCATTATCATATATTTGGGGAAAAGAGACAATACTGACTTAGCCTTGTAATAGTTTCATAATATGGAGACAGTTCAATCCATTGTTAGTCTCCTGATAAGAACGTCACGGAGGCAGCCTGGTTTGGGTTCATTGCAGATTTCACCACATAGAATAGAGTAGTCAAATTCTGTTAGCCTGTTTCCTCTGCAATAAAACAGACATAAGTGTGTCACAGGATAATTGTGAAGACCAACTGACAGAACATGTAAGAAGCATTTCTTGTATATATAGAAAATGTATGGGGAGAATGTATATATTTAAATATACAGAATATAAATATATAGAGACTATACATAAATATATATAATAGAATATATAATATATATTACATAGATAAATATGTGTATGATATAAATGTACACACATAAAATATGTACTTGTTTGTATATCTAAATGTGGATATATAGATATTCCTCTTTCATTCTCAAATGCATTGTTGGAACTCCTCCAAAATCCATTTTATCTTCCAAATCCAGTAAGAATTTATGAAGTCCCTACTTACATCATTCCAGATATTATAAGGATGGAAAAGAAATACTATTTATGGTCTCAGTTTTCCAGGATTATAGAAGAAGCAAAGCATACACACATGAAATATTTAGAGAACCCCATGTAGCACCATTACAATTTTTAAATTCAACAGGTGTGGTGAGAAAACACACACTATCAGAAAGGGAGGAAAATCAGAAAGAACTGGAAGCCTGCTGGGAAATTCTAAGGCAGGATTGGCTAGACACTTGAGAAACAATTTTATTTTTCAATCTCATCTCACCACAAGTCTGAATTCCTTCACTTCTAGATTATTACACTAGTTATTACTTTTTCCTTGCCTTATGAAAGCCATCATGATCTCCAGAGAGCTTGAGTTTCCTCCAATTATTTCTCTGCTTAAGAGCCTGATCTCCTAGCTGTGTGCCTAACTAAATTACTTTTTGCCACTAAAGCAAAAACTAACAGCAAAAACACAATTTGGGGCAATGGCTTGAACTTATAAAATCAGCTCCATTTCTAACAATGATGTGGCATTATAGTCTTGGCTTTATCAGCCAGTAGAATCAAAATAAAGAAGTATTAATAAGAAACGCTACTCCCCTCTCCCCCCCAGTAGGGCTGGCAGTGACGTGATCAACCACCTTAGCATCCCGTCTCCAGCTGGACACAGAGCTAATGAGACCTGCTGAGGTGGCTCTGCATCACAGCTGTACTGCCAGCCTCGGGGCTGAGCTAGTAAAAGAGTTCTTTTTAATTGCTTCTCCTTTTTTACAGTGTAAACTGTTTCAATTATACGAAGGAAAAAAAGGTCTCTTGTGATCACATTCTAGACACGAATTGATCTAAAATTAGAAAGGAGGCAAAAAAAGTGCTAATGGAATGTGAACTAAAATCATTAATATCTGAGATGCCACGGTAGACCCTAAAGGATTTTCAAAGGTGAGTAAGACTCAAATCTCTGTCCACTTTGCAGTAAGGAGTCACCATTGTAAGCTTGTGATCACAATTTAAACCACACTTTGATAAGTGGTACTGGGGCACACAAAATGTTGAAGAGAAAGAATAGAAAAGTATTCATTCTTGCTTTAGGGAAAAGTAGAGGAGTCTAGGAGTTAATTGCCTCCTCTTCGCCCTGTTGGTGAGGGGCAATTCCTGCCCTAGGGTTATGGAGGTGGCCAAACACACAACACCTAACACTAGACACAAGAGATGAACAGCAGTTTCTTAGTCACACACACACACACACACAGCCGTGAGAGGTGGAGCCCGCACAGCACACGGGGCCACATGGGAGTGGCACTCAGGGACGCAGTAACATCCATGGGCTGTGGGAGGCAGGCTCCGTGGTATCAGGAGGGTGAGATATCCCATGTTTCCCGTGCGAGGATATCATTGGCTTGTCTGAATAATTTCATGAGTTCTCAGGGAACCGAAACCAGCTACCCAGGGATAAGAGGGAACTGTGCCTGCTGCCGCTGACAAGGAGTGGGGTTTGGTGAGGGGACCGCCTCTGTGGGAGCGAGGTGGGGAGTGGGACTTGCAGTTAGGCTATTTGAGGCTCTCTCAGTTTCCCCAGATGTTAAGGCAGCACATAATACTAGGCTTTAATTTTAGACTTGACACCACAATCTAGAGGGTAGAATCAGAGAAGGCTGCATTCAGGGCTTACCTTTGAATTCGTAAGATGGAGCTTGATGGACGGATAGTAATTTAACAGCTAGAGATGGGAGAAGGTGAGAAACTACCTTAATCATATATGTTGAGAATGGAAAGAGTTAAAAATGTTCAAGAAAGTTAATTTTTTATGAATGTACATTTCACCCTAGTAGCAGGACCTCTGATAACATTCTGTGTGTTCTTCCCATTTTAGTAGATGTGTTGCTTATACAAAGATCTACTTTTTATGAAATGTGAGTCTAAGATAGAAGGGGATAAAATCACACGTGATTTAAAGCCAGTATCTGAGGTATAGCGCAAGTCCTTATGAAGGCAAAATATTTTACCTGGGAAGCATGAAATGAAAGCTAATGTCTGGTAAAAAATTCTTCCAGCCATGGCTGTCTCTTCCAGCTGAGCCCCAGATCTTTATGATTATGACAACTTTGTGGGTTGG
Source organism: Vicugna pacos (assembly GCF_048564905.1). Lineage (NCBI taxonomy): Eukaryota > Metazoa > Chordata > Mammalia > Artiodactyla > Camelidae > Vicugna > Vicugna pacos. The sequence continues at coordinate 33,121,668 of NC_132988.1, forward strand.
ACCTAAAAGCATAAACTCAGATCTGGAGACCACTTTTATTCCAATCCTCTTTCCAAAATCTCATCCTCTTACCAAAGGATCTTGACTTGCAGATAATTCCAGTAGTGGAAAATACACAGTTTGGGAGATAATTTATTTCATTCTTAGGTGCCAAGTTGTGTCTTGTATTGAACTAGAGTGTTCCTTTTTATAACTTCATCAATTGATTCACACTTGCTTTTGGGATCAACCTAGTCTGTCCTATACATGACTGAGAAAATGAAAAATGGCTCTGGCAGCTGACAGCTAAGCTCTGATGTTCCCTAATGAACATAATAAATATGATCACCAGATATGAACAACATAAATGATGACCAAATGAGGCAGGCTATGACTGGGATGGAACAAGACAGGGATCCTGCCACTCGGGGACCATGTCTGAAGTAAGATAGAGACAAAGACCCTGCAGCCACAAGACTAAGTAAACATACCTTTCCTTTTTACTCACATGAGTAAATACTGCCTCTTTACCAAAGACAACTCTAACCCCACTTCGGTCCCCCTTTCTTCTAGTTAAAAGTTACCAAGATGTCCCCACTTGCAGACAGCACCCAATACAGAATGAACTCAGCTTCCTTTAACCCTCTTTAGAATCAGCAGCATAACCTCAAATCCTGTAATAATAATCCCCTCTTCTGCCTCTTAACTTGGCATCCCACGGTCTCCGTGGTATACTTTCTCTTTTGCTGCAGACACCTCCTTGACTACCGGTGTACTCCTGGTGGTCTTTGACCGGGGAGGGGGCGGGCTTCACCATCACATTACACCATTTGACCCTCCATCAAGAATGAGAATGTCTATGGTGTTGCAGTGGAATTAGCACATTCGTAGGAGTCAAAAAGACCTAGGTTCTAGCCCAATTAGATGGGCTAAGTTGGGTACATTACTAAACCTCCCTCTGCCTCAGTATTTACAAACACAAAATGAGAGGGTTAGGGTAGATCTCTGACCTTTGAGGTTTGAACCATAGGGACCTAGACACTTTCTGTGAGAGGAGAGGAAGGCGGAGTATCGCTAGTAGCCTAAGTACCTGTTAGAAAGCATCAAGCAACCTGAGAAGAAACTAATGATGCCATGCCCATGGGAGTCTGAGACCCTGCCTCACTGCACACGGTACAGAACTTCACTTGTTGCCCAGTTATGCCTAGGGATGACAACGACTGAGATGAGCACGTGGGTGAGTTCTGTGGTTGAATGCAAAATTCTGCCCTGGATTGCTAGCAAAGGGAAATCTCCCTGAGAGGAGTTAATTCAGAACAGTAATGAGTTGTAAGGTTTTCTGATTATAGACAAATTTTAACTCATTAAGGTTTAAATGTAAAAATTTCTATTTTAGCCTTGAATTAACCTTCACAAACAAAACCCTATTTTTTCTTCAGATTCTCAAGCTTTCAGCCATTCTTTTTTTATGCGCTACATTATGAACCTAAAAATTGTCTCCTGAATACAGTTTTTGTGCTATATTTAGCAGAAGGATGCTTCCTGTTCCTCCTCTATAGATATTCCTCAATGAGTGCAGTCTTCACTCACTGACGCTATGAATAGTCTTTCTTCAAACACAGTATCAGAAAAAGCTTCTCATTCTGTTAGGGGAAATGGAAATTTATTTGATTTATGTGAATATATTAAAGAGAACTTGAATATAAGCATCTGTCTCATAGACCATTATGAGTTTACCCTGATTATTGTTAATAATTTAAGTGCTTTTGCAGTGGAATCTATGCTGGCCATAACCTCAATTTGATTAAATACAAAATATGTACCATTTTAACTATTTCAATAGAAATGTGCTTGAGGTTTAAAAAATATATTCATCCACTACTTTCATAAAAATTCAAGAAATTGGCCTGAGCTTAGGTCTATTTTTCATACTGAAAACATGATTAATAATAATAATAAATTATCATTTTTTCAAGAAATTATGACAAAGATTAATGAATTGATAGTTGCAAAGCATTTTGAATATAAAAATGTTATTAGATAATTTAATTGAATATTTAAAAAATCAAATTATTAAATTGGTTTACCAGGTTGAGTATCACATGTAGACATATATATTATGTATGTATAATATGATATACATGTGTATGTATCTGTGTGTTTCTATGTATGTATAACATTGAAGAGGATGCACTGAATTGCAATCTGACAAGAAGCCGACCAGAAATATCATTATATCATCAATTAATCATTAGATATGTGTAAATTAGTTTTATTCTTATCTGAGACTTATGCTCAGCACTATTCTTAGGATTTATCAGCAGAAAAATGTATGAGTGAGTAAATGAACCCCCATCTTATCTTGTCATATCTCTTTCTTAAACTTCACATTGAAGAAAAGTTTACATTCAGTAAATGCCTTCTAATGTAAATTTTGCTTCTCTCATTATTTTATTGAAATTGTTTTGAAGTTCCCTATCCACATTTCAGTTACCAAATTCAAAGATCTTTTATTGTTATTCTTCAGGCTGTCCCCCTGGAATAGCTGGACTAATTTACCATTATTTTCTTTAAAAAATATCTTGTCCTTCAAACCATGATATCTGTTCTCACATTGTCTTGTAAAAGTTATAGCCTTTTAAATTTCTTCTCTTAGCTTCCTATCTTCTGAATGTACCATTTTCTTGCTCATGTGTTTTTGTCTCCAATATTTATCTCCTTTCCCTTGAAGGGGACATCTGCCATAAACTTATATCCTGATAACTTCAAATCTATTTCTGAGGCAACAATCTCCCTTCGGAATTTTTGTCAGTGTCCCTCTGTTTGCCCATTCCATCATTTGGATGATTTCCCAGCATTTCAAATTTGATTTATCCAGACTAAATGTATCATCTTTACCCTAAAACTTGTTACTTGGTGACTTACATATATTTATTAATAGCACTACAATCACCATAATCACATTCAGGCTTAAACACTATAATGTAAGATGACAAAATCACATACCCATTCTACTGTCTTCATGTAGGCTCATGGACCACTCCCAATCTATGCTGCACCCTGTTGTCTTCCTGGTGCACAACTCTAACTGACCTCCCAGCTACTCAAAAATGTTCAGTGGCTTACGTCACCACTGAGTGATGTACAGATCCCTTTGTTGGTCCTTCTTGACATGACCGCAAACCAGTTTTCTTTCTTTTTCTCAATTTCCAGTATGGTTCACAATTACTTTCTTTTAAACACCTCACACAACAACTTGATGGCACTACCTGGTGGACCCTAAGAATGTTCTATGTGTGCATTTTCTTTCTCTGTGCATTTTTTCATATGGAATTAAATTATTACAAGTAGAGCTGAAACTGGAAGAAATTACCTTTGTATATTTTAGGTAGAAATTCTAAAAAATGTGAAACAGCTGAATCTTGTTATCTCTTCTCTTAATGTATCCAATAATTTGGCTCTATGTTAAATTAATTAAATGCATGTAGCATTATTTTACATTAAAATGTATGCTGTATAACAAATGACCACAAACTTACCAGCATAAAAAAGCACAAATTTGTTATCTCACAGTTTCTGTAGGTCAGAGTCCTGTATACCATGAATGAATTCTCTGCCCAGAATCTCATCAGACTGAAATCAAGGTGTTGGTTGGGGCTATGGTTCTTGTCTGAAGTGCAGGTCCTCCTCCAAGCTCAGTGGGCAGACTTCATTTCCTTGTGGTTGTAGGACTGAGGTCCCTATTTTCCTTTTAGCTGTTGACCACATTCACTCTCTTCCCTAGATATCTCCTGCAGTTTCTTGCCACATGGCTGCCATAGCCCATCACAGTGTAGATGTTTGCTTTCTTCCAGGCCAGCTAAAATATGGTTCAGGCTCTTCCTAATATGACCAACTATATAGAGAAAACTCTCTATTTTAAAGATCTTGTATGATTTAATTAGGCCCATATGGATAATCGTCCTATAATAAAATCAATATTATAAAATCAATATTCTTAGTGTTTAACTGAATAACTAGGAGAAGGTGTGTAAACACCATGAGCTGGGAATCTTAGGGAGCCCTTGAGGATCTGTCTACCACACATGCCTACTTCTTTTTTCAGTGCCATTGATATATTTCACTGTTATAAACCAGTAGTCCTTCATAAGCAGTCAAATCTGTTGACTATTTGCTGTCAAAAGGGACAGCAACAAAAATTGTTGACTTTGGCTCCATATTCTCCAAATTTCAAGTATAAATGTTAATTCTCAACCCAGTAATTCAAGTCAAATGTGGACATATGTGCTCCTACTAACTTATTTGAGTAAGATCATTACTATGTGATATTATTTCAAAGAAAATTACTTTGGGGGCCACACTGAGGATTCCAATGATTGAAATGGCCAATTGACAACACCTACTTTTAAATTTCTAGGCCAACTTTTCTCTTTTGTTCTGTATGGAACAGATCTTGGGATCAAAATCAAGAATTCTAGCAGTTTCATCTCTCTGTGGACAGTTTTGGACTCACAGTCATAGACCTCCATGCAGAATTTGGACAGCCCTTTGAGTCTGGGTGAAATATACCTTAGGCTTGGATAACAAAATAGCAGATACAAACTATATACCCTTATCTTTAGTCAAACTTCCCCAGAATGTTAACATTTCAGAGCTTGTCAGAGAAGCCAATCCCAAGTTAGCTGCCTTATGAATTCCTGGAATGCAGGGACCGGATCTAAAACATTTAAATCTTCAATGCCTTAGCCAATCCTAATAGTAAACATTCAGCCACAATACTATATTTGAGAAAGAGTTTCTAAGACCATGCTTAGCTCCTTAAAGAATGGCTTTATCAAGATTAAATTCTACATTTACTAGACATGAGAAACTACTATATGAAGAACATTTCTGCATCTTCTCAAACTGACGTTGAAACATTTACCTATCATGTTTATTGGTGTCCTGTATGTTAGCAGCCATGTAGGATCTTTCTCTCTTAAGTATCACATAAAGGATAGCTTTGGTGACAGTTCATTTCATTTCAGCAAACATGTATTTAAGGCCTAAGATGCAAGGCACTAGGCCAGGCCAAAGTGATACTAACATGGAAAAATAATTGATTCCCCGTCTTTAAAGAGTTCAAAGATGAATATGCATTTTTTAATATGAGAGTATTATTAATAATATGACCCAGTGCTCCTTTATTTATTTATTTATCTATCTATTTACGTATTTATTTTTACTTTGAGAAATACAGGGCTAAATTTTGTATTCTCTTCCAGTAACAAATTTCTGGGCATTTATGTATATTTCTCTAAGTAAATGATCTCTAATTTTGTTTTTAAATTTTTTAAATAATGTTTTTACTACTTATTTTTACTCTAAGCTGCTTCAATTTTTCATTTTTTTGCAAAATAAGGGATATTTTAAATTTAACTAAAGATTTGTTATAGTTTAAATTTACGATAATATTTTTTCCAAATTGTTTATCAAATTATCTTTAGGCATTGAAAACATTCATAAATATAATCATATAGAATGAATGACATTTTACAAAAATTCAGATAGTTTTCTAGTTTTTTTAAAGAAACTTTATTGTAAAAAATTCTTTTCAAATTAAATAGAAGATCAAGCAGATTAGTGCTTCCATTTTTCCTTTATGACACAATTAAGATTATAAAAACTCATAAAACTAAATAACTGGCTCGGAAGTATACTATGAATCTTTTTTTATGATGTTCACATCATTAAAAAAAAAGCAGTATTTCTTCTAAAACAGCATCATGTAAAGATGAAAGGGAAAGGAAATTAACATTTATTGTATTGTTTCTACGGACCAGATTCTGTACGAAGCATTTTACTGAGTTCACCTTACTTAAACAACTTCGTAGGTGATTAGACAGGATAGTAACATTGCATTCTACCTACCAACTGCTGAGCTAGGCATTTATGATGTTTGAGTTATAATCAAAAATACATATTTGGTCTTATTCCACTATTCCTGGCACATAGCTGCTAAAACCCTTTTAATATTCTATATAAGAGGCATGGGAGCATCTTTTGCTGTAGTATTTAGTTTTGTTTCCAGTTTCTGAAATAGTTTCAGAGCATAAAGGTGAAATGGATGTCTTTTTGTTATTTATAACAAGCCCCTTTCAGTCACACCAGAGTTTATGTTAATGTGGTGATCTTGGAAAGCCCCTAAGGATCAAAATAGATTAAAGCACAAGGTAAGCCTGTATGAAAACTTCAGAGAAGTAAACTAAGTAAAGGTTACAGAGACAAAAGTAATGGAATTGAAGTGCGAAGCCAGGTGCACCAAGAATTTTGAGATGATCATCCTTGACCCACCCCTTGTACAGTTTCTTCCTGAGTATGAGAGGGACCTACAACTGGCTTTTAATCAACAGAATGTGGCAAAGATGTTGAGAAATCATTGCTATGATTACATGTCAAAGGTGAAGGGCCTGGGCAGCTAGAGCTAGGATCCCAAGTCCATTCGTTGACTTCAAGTTAATTACGAGGGAGACACTCCTAAAGAGGGTCTAGAAGTGAGAGACACGAAAAAGCAGCACAGCTGCTCCCTTCTTAAGTCTTAAAGAAGCAGATGCCATGTCCGGAGAGAGCTTGTGTGACGGGGAATTTCAGTCTTACAGCCACAAGGATCAGAATTCTGCCCAAATTCTGAGTTTGGAAGAAGACCCTGGGCTGAGGACGATCCTGCCCCCTGGTGCCTGCCTTGATTTCAGCCTCCGGAACCCCTAAATAGGGGGACTGATTAGCTAAGCTGTGCTCACACTTCTGACCCATAGAAACTGTGAGATGAGCGTATGCTGTTTAAGCCACCAAACTTGTGGTCATTTGTTCTGTAGTAATGATAAGCGTATACCCCCAGTCCGACTCATTTAGAATCCTCCACTTCTTCCATTACATTGTGGTGTAGTTTCTTCTGACACGCAGCCACGGCTGCAGTTGCTTAACAAGAGCTCTCCTCCTGCCATTCTTTCTTGCTAGCGTAGCATTTTCCCAGCTTCTCTGGCAGGGAAGGCATGGGAAAGGGAATAAACTCCAGTTGCTAAGACATGAAGGGAAGTAATTTGGGAGGCATCTGTAAAAGATTGCCCTCCTTGACGAAAGAGACTTAGATGTGAGAAGCAGCCACTGCTGCTTCCTGCCCTTGACGCGGCTGTGTGAGGACCCAGTTGTTTGGAAGCGAAGCTGCTGGACTGTGACTAAGAAGAGAAGACCGAGGCCAGCAGAGAGGCCACTCGGCAGCCGTCCTCCTTGAGCTGCTAAGCAAACGTGTTGCAGTATGAGGAAAAAAAAACCCTAACGTTTTAGTCTCGGGTGATAGCTGACATGGTAGAGACCAGATGGTACACCGTACTTGCAGCTGAAAGCATCTGTGTTAGCCAGGGTTCTCCAGAGAACAGAGACAATACGACGTGTGTATACATATAGAAAGAGATTTATTTTTAAAAAATTGGCAGATGTGGTTGTGGAGCCTTGGTGAACGCAAAATACGATGGGTTAGGTCAGCAGCCTGGAGACTTGGCGAAGAGTTGCAGTTCAAGCCCGAAGGTGTTCTGCCGCGGAACCAGGAAGAGCCGGTGCTGCAGAGGAGGCCCAAGGGCAGTCAGCTGGAGATTAGGACAGTAGGTTTTTGTTTCAAGTCTTCAAACCCATTAAATGAGGGCCACCCACATTGCAGATGGCAGTCTGCTTTATTAAAGTCTATCGGTGTAAATGTAAATCTCACCCAAAAACATCCATGAAAACATCCAGAATCATGTTTGACCAATTTGCTAGACAAGTTGCTACAAAAAAATTAATCATCACAGCATCCAGCTCCAGAAAAATAAGTGTGCTTTTATATTTTATCCTGATAATAACTACCCACTGCATGGGAAAATGAAATTTAGCTCTGACAATAAAATTAGCTGACATACATTAAATGTTAATTTTGTGCCAAGCATGATCACAGACACTTCTTATAAGTTATTTTATTTAACCTACATATCAGCCTTGCAAGAACTTAAAAATATTTCATTATTTATTCAACAACTAGTTAAGCACAACTAGTTAACTTACAGTTAAGCACCAGGCACGATTTGGGGGCTGTGCACTCAGCAGTAAACAAGACAAAGTCCCTGCCCCCATGGAAGTCAAATTCTAGGGACATAATGTCATGTGAGTGATAAGTGCCAGGAATAAATTAAAGCAGGCAATCTAATAAAGGGTGAAGGCAGAGGTGGTGCGTTTTAAGGAAATGGCATTCTACCAGATGCAGAAATGATGTGAGGGCATGAGCTATACGAACATCTGGAAGAAAATGGTGCAGGTCAAGCCAAGAGTAAATGCCCTAATGTAAGAATGAGTTCTAAGTGTTTACGGAACACGAAGAAGGCTAGAATTTATTCGAGTAGAATGAATTTGTAGACAGTTAGTAGAGTGAGACATCTTGGAGATGGTGGCAGACACAACCAAAACTAAATCACACATGAATGTATCCTTTGGAAAGTTTTGGACAGGAAACTAGAGTGATCTGATTACTGTTTTTAAAAGATCACTCTGTCCCCTGAGTGCAGCCAGACTGCAAGGGGGCAAGGGTAGAAGTAAGGATGCCTTCAGAAGTCTAGGTCAGGAGAGAGATGCTTAAGGCAGGGGCTTGAGTGATAAAGGGGAGTGTGGGACAATGATTGTTATTAACCTGCTTTCATGAATGAGGTAATTGGCTTGGGAAGCTTGAGAAAATTGCATCCATAACCCATCTAGTAAGTGGAATAGATTTATTCAGAAACAAATCATCCTGGACTCGAACACTCATGCAATGTCCATGTGTTTTCTTTTCTTGCTTTAAAATAAATAATTGGTAAAATTTCTGTTGTACAGGATTAGTGACGTTTGGGGAAGCTGTGCTGTAGGCTATTAAACTTGGGCGGGTAATGACAGGAAAAACCTTGGCAAAACTCAAAAGAGAAAAATATTCAAACAATAAAGAATCTCCTTTCAAAGCAAACTGATTAGAAAGAGAATTATATTTTTACATTTTCCTACAAATCCAATTGGTAGGAGAATAATAATATTTTGTTTCTTCTTGACCAAGATCATTTAAATGACTTCATTTGAGGAAGAATTTAAATGTAGGTGGAGAAGGCATAATTGGTTCGCTTTTAAACACTTGCGTTGTGTAAATAGAACATTACTGATCACCTTGTAAAACAAACATAGTAAACTTGACCTTCACCACCCTCTTCCTCTTTCCAGTTTTATAATAGAGCTTCCAAACTTTTCTGAATATTATTCACAATGAGAAACACGTTTTAAATTATAAACAAGTAAGCAAACTTAGGCACGCACACATGAACACGCATTCCCATGAAACAAGCACTTCAAAAAACAGTATTTATCTTTACTTTTTATAATGAATCCTGGAATGTTTGATTCTATTTTATTTTTTCCCAGCCTCTTATTAGATGTATGGTCTTTTTTTTAAATTTTTTTTATTGAAGTATAGTCAGTTTGCAATGTTGTGTCCATTTCTGGTATGGAGCATAATGTTTCAGTCATACATATACATGCATATATTCATTTTCATATTCTTTTTCATTATAGGTTATTACAAGATATTGAATATAGTTCCCTGTACTATACAGAAGAAACTTGTTGTTTATAATCTGACTGTTTTATTTTTGAAAGCTGACTACAAACCACTTAATTGACTTCCATTGGCTAGTCAATGTCCCAGAGTTTCAAAAGCATCGGTGTTAAGAAAGCAGGCCAGAGGAAGATTGTAAATATTTAAATCTGTTCCCATTCATGTCTTTGCCAAGGCGGATGGAGGACTATTATACAGTTATGCTGAGGCCAGCCCACCACCCAAGAGCAACTGCGTCCACAGTCATGGAAGCAGACACTGTCTCTAAGACACTCTCCTCAACCTTTTTGACCCCTTACCACAGCCCTCTTTGCCCACACATGGCCATGTCACAGTGGGCAGAGCTAGGGAGCCCTGACTGAAATCAGGGACAGGTGTGGAGGCAGAGGCTCTTCCGGCTGTGGAGGTCACTGCCCCACCTGCCCCCAGTGAGTGGTTAAGAGCATGGGCTCTGGAACCAGACGTCAACAAAATGAGTTGATGTGAGCATAGGGCTTAGTACTTGGCACAAATGGAGCATCCTTTGATAACTGCTATTATCATTATCATTCTCATCATTATTATTATGACTGGCTGAGCAAGGCAGGAAGTCAGAGGAACATGGAAAAGAATAGAGTGACTGAAATACATTTCCTTATCCTTTAACTACTCCCAACTTTTGTTATCTATCAGAACCAAGTAACTCTGAAGAAGGATGGAGTTGAAAGAAGTCTTAGGATTTATCACTCTGACCCCTTACAGGAAAATGGCATGGAGAGCTTCAGTGACTTCGCAGCTCACGCAGCTGATCTGAGGCAGAGTTAGGACTGCACTGCAGTTTTTATGAATCTAAAGTCTTCACTCCCCATTTCATGGCATGGTCATTTCTGGCAAGGATTCACAAGCACATTACTCACATTTTTAATTTCAAAAATCACATAGCAACGAATGTTTTAGTGCAAAGAAGTATAGATGAACTCCTAGTAGATATTTTAAAAGACTAAGAGACTCCAGTTTTTCAGGTATATAAGTGGTTTAGTATATTTATGAGAATTTTATATATGTTAATGTCTTATAAATACTATAACTGTCATATCTCCTTTGATTCATATATGTGAAAGGACCTACATATATTTGTGCTTATTATTAAGACTGCTTTTTTAGAATTTTGAAACTTTTTCCTTTTTAGTAAAGATAGATTTACTTAGAGAGATACATACTGCATAGAGTGTAAGGCAAGAGAAAGGCAAGGAAAGAGATGTGGGAGTTGGGTGCTCAGGTTAAAGTAAAAGTAGGTACACACTCCATAGACAAGAGTGCTGGCCGTTTCCGAAGGGGAGGGAGCGAAAGAGGGCGGCCAGAATTTAGTACCCTTTTAAATTAAAGCATAATTGAAATAGAACATAATATTAATTTCAGGTATACAACATAATGATTTGATGTTTGCATATATCGCAAAATGACCACCACAATAAATCTATTAATACCCATCATCATATGTAGCTATAGAATTTTTTTTCTTGAGATGAGAGCTTCTAAGATCTACCCTCTTAGCAACTTTGAAATATGCAGCACAGTACTACTAACTGTAGTTGCCTTGCTGTGCACTACATCCCCATTACTTATTTACTTTATACCTGGAAGAGTCTGTTTTATGACTCCACCCATTTTGCCCACCACCCCCCCACCACCACCTCTGGCAACTACCAGTCTGTTCTCTGCATCTGGGAGCCTGTGTTTTTTCAAACTCCCCTTATAAGTGACTTCATACAGTATTTCTCTTTCACTGTTTGACTTATTTCACTCAGCATAATGCCTTCAAGGTCCATGCAAATGACAAGATTTCATTCTTTTTTACGGACAGTTTAGATTGTCCCATATCTTGGCTATCATAAATAATTCTGCAATAAACATGGGGGTGCATATATCTTTTTTAAGTTAGTGTTTCTGCTTTCTTCGGATAACAGCAAAATTCTTCGTATGGAATTGCTGGATCGTATGGTAGTTCTATTTTTACATTTTTCATCAACCTCCACACTGCTTTCCATAGTGGCTGCACCAATTTACATCCTCATTAACAGTACACAAGGGTTCCCCTTTCTCCACATCCTCACCAGCCTTTGTTATCTCATCTCTTTGACAATAGCCATTCCAACAGGTGTGAGATGATATCTCAGTGGGGTTCTGATTTGCATTTCCCCGATTATTAGTGATATTGGGCATCTTTTCATGTACCTGTTGGCCATCTGTGTGTTTTCTTGGGAAAACTGTCTATTCAGGTCCTCTACCCATTTGTTAATTGGATTGTTTATTTTTAGTTACTGAGTTGTATGAGCTCTTTATATATATTGGATTTTAACCCCTGATCAGATATATGATTTGCCAATATATTCTCCCGTTCGGTAGGTTGTCTTTTCATTTTGTGGATGGTTTCCTTGGCTGTGCAGAAACTTTGTAGTTTGATATAGTCCCACTTGTTTTCTCTTTTAACAGGTGAGTAGCAGGTGAAAGATGACTTTCCAATGTTATTAAGATAATCATACCTAGTAAAAAGGCTCAGAAAGGACACACCGACACACACACACACACACACACATACACACATACACAGAGGAAGTAATTTAATAGTACCTGGGATTAGATTGTTTATTGTTTTTCATATAAGAAGAAGTTGGAGAACTGGTTCTGTGTATCCCATTAACCATGTTTACCATCAGAGCAGCTGGTAAGGTAATGCAGTGGTGACAGTAATTTCGATAATGCAGTGGTGACAGTAATTTCTAGAGGGATCATTAATGTTATTACTCAAACAATATAGTCAAATCATCCATCAAGTCATTAGTGGAATCCACATTTTTCTAAAGAGCATGTTTGCAGATAACTGTGTACGTACACACACAAGCCCAGCGTGTGCGGGAATTCACGTGCACAGACCCAGCCTGATCTTCTTCTTTTTCTTTAAATACCTGACTTCACAAAATTTACCAATAAACACAACTCTACAATGTAACACTCTCTTTCTAGTATTTAAACGTCCAAGTTTTCAATGCAGAAATCCATTTTCCTAAGGCAAGAACATAATGTAAATTATAATTGTTTTTCAGCAGCTGAAAATATCATCAACTTTCCAAGATAATAAATATTTTCCAGCAGCGTAGCTCCTCTTTATCATGTAACACACTTTTTTTTAAGAGCTGCCTATGTTCCAAACCCTATTCTAAGTATTGCAGATATAATAACCAGTTTCCATCACTATGGGATTTACAATATAAGGAGAGAAACAAATAAAAACAAAGGACTATTAAGTATACAGAGGACTAAGGAGAGCTCAATGCTAAGAGGGTAAAGACATAACCTATTCCAGGATCAGAAAAGAGAAATGCACTGTTGTAACATATTTCCTTTAATCAAATGCTTAGGTATTCACATTGTTTCCAAAGTTTCACTGTTTAAAAACTGACTCCCCTGTACATCCTGAAAGATGTATTCATATCATCAATTAAATATTCAATTATGAATATTTGTATAATTTTATGGTGAGTGATTTAGATTCTTAGGAGAGGAACTGAGGAGTCAGAGCATATGCACCATTTCAAGGCTTCTCATTTGTATTACATCTCCTCCGGGAAGGTTATAACCGAGTGACAGTTCTCAGGTCACCAACTATGTTTGTGCTTGAGATATTCTCAGTCTCTTTCTGTCTCCCTCCTCCACTCTTTTGTCCCCATAATAGATGCCAGTTACCTATTAAGGAGTCATATTTAAAACACAAGAGAGAGAGTTTTAAGTTAATTAGTCCAGGGTTTATTCAGCTTGATTAAAAGAAGAATCATCTAGGGGAGCTTGTGAAAACCCAAATTTCTGAGTTTAAAAAAAATCACAAGGAGGGCACAGGAAACTCTTATTTTCAAAAAGTGCCAAGTTTTATAAAGCAGAAAAAGAAAAAAGCAAACTTGTCCATGGAAATATCTGTTAAAATGCTTAAAGACCAGCAAGGCATGGACTGTGCGCTCCGCTGCTATCAAAGGGACCAAGAATAATATTTATGTGCCGTCTTAAGCATATCAGTGAAGCAAGTTTACTGTTGTGCAGAAATGTAGTTTCCTGGGTCTAATACTTAATGACTTTGCAAAACTATTGCTTCAAGGACTTGCACTGTCTAAACTTTCGCAGTTTAATTTATCAGAGAGTTCAAAAACAGCAGCTCCAACTAGGATCAGTATTTCCTTTACTTTATTTTACTTTCATTGACACAAATTAATGGATGAGAGAGTATCAAATTTAAATCGGTGAAGCAGTTAATGGAGTTTTTTTTTCTCACCATATGCATGTTTGAGCAGGAAGGAGCTGTGCTTTGCAAGGTGATTTGTATTCAACAGTTATGAAACATATCTCAGATTTCTACAATGCACCAGATCCCAGACTAAACTGAAAATAAGAAGTTGCATTTACCATTTCCTGCAACAAGAAGTTCAACTATCTAACCGGGGAGCAGATATATTTAAGAAAATTATAAGACGATAATACACGGAAGTGGAAACAAATGCAAAATACTCTAGTAGTACTGGAAGAGACTAGATCAAGAAAGACCAAATGATTGCACTCAGAAAATTCTTCAAGATAAAGAGAAAGGGAGTTTAGTTTAAACATCTAAATACACAATTTAAAAATATTAATTTGCAAATTTATTTTGTCTATTAACATATTTGATTAGCATTTTAAAGAAAAGTCATAAAGCCGAGGTTGCTATCTCCCTTGTGCAGACAAATGGCTCGCCGTCAGAGACACAGTATCTCTTAGTGACACTTTGTTCTGACTGAGCAGCAATCATTCAGCTACTTGTTTAGCAAACCTCGTTGGCAGTGTAATGGAAATAGCACCAGAATGAACAATATAGGGACAGGATATAATCTAATGCTTGTAGATATATATTGGCATGCTCACTGCAGTTTTAAAATATGTGTGTAATTGAGTATCTTTAATGCAGTTAGACATGATCTTCTGTCCTCAGCGTAGAACTTTCCTTAGGTTGTAAATCTCTCATGCAGCAGTGCTACCTAAATCAGCACATTAGCCTAAACAACTCTTGCAGTTCATCAATGAAGTTATAATTATACTCTTAGCTGACACATAACATAGTTAGAACTTGTCTATTATATTAACCCAGGACATGAAATAAAAGGTTATATAAAACACATCGTTCTTTCTTCCACATAATAAATCCTTGTCTACAGAGTGCATCTGAAGAGCGGTTTGGCAGGATCAGTGAAATAATTACATTTAAAGGAATAGATTCTTAATTAAAATATGATTCTCTACATTCATACAAGTTTTCAAATATTTTAACATTTCTGTCATAGGCTCCCAAACAGCTAATTTTTGCCTTTCTTTTAAGATTATTCTACACAGTTCCAAGTAGCCTTTATCAGTCACTACTTCGGGAAACTTTCAGAATAACATTCCAAGATCTAATTCCCAAACAACAGTGCATTTCAAAGATAAATTTGTGAAGAAACAAGCACACTTTAGAATGGGTAAGCGTTCTTCTGTTTGTACAATTCCCAGTGTGTTGGCTAATCTTGTTTTAACAGGGACCAATAATGGTGCTCACTGTTTCCCCTCGGAAACTAGACCAGGTCTATACCACCATCCAAACTAAATGGTTTTTAAATAGACAGTGGGTTGGAAATAATATAAACTATTTAAGCCAGAGGATCTGGGGGCTCCGTGTAAATATTTGACTGCAAGAATATTCCAAATGAAGCAAACGCTTGGGCAGCCCTCCACTTTACTGGAACTAAATCTGGCAACGGTTGCCTTTGTACTGGCAAATGAATGGGACTAGACTCCTCCAAAGACTTGTACAGAAGCCTATCACTGCTAGGAACATATGACCAAACACAGATTTTTGAAAATGCTTACATCACTGTAATGACACAAAAGTTTTTATAAACATTTTCAATAGAAAGCCACTGAAAACCCATGAGAATTCCGAGCTGATAGGAGGTTTAGAGGAGAAGGAGGTGGGGCAGGAAGAGGTGGTGGAACTTTGGGAAAATGGGCAGATAACTAATAAACATTTTCATGGGCCCGTTGCCAAATTATTTGGGAATTATTACTGCACTAACAAAGTCTGTTGGAAAATTTTGGCATGAAATTTATATTTGTTTGTAAATTCTGTGGTTGAGCTGACAGGGAATGATTTAACTAAGAAATTGATTTACCAAACATTCATTTTATTTATAAGCTACTTGAGCAGCAATGTTCAAAGTAGGGATTCAGAAATTTTCATAATACATAATCTAAACACTTGAATTCAAGGAACAATGAAACTTTTCCCATATTATATTTATCTCATCAAATTTCTATTATCATTAATAAGAGTATTAACCTTCATTTCAAATGACTAAAGAATTCAGTGTACATCTGAAATGTGCCTTCTCCATTTTTGAAGGTCATGTTATCCATCCATGCTAAATGTAGACAGGCTCTTGACACTGTAGTTGACAGTTCAGTAGTTGCTCCATTTTCCCATCCAGATTATCAGATCTATTAAGACAAAATGAAAATGCAAGGGATGGAGACTGCACCACTCACAAGGATTAAGATACCTCTCAAAAGATTGGAAATTTCTCTTTGAAATCAAAAATCACTCCTTGAAAATAAAATTTTCCTTCAGTTTTACTCTCTGCCCCTCTAATGCTCACTATAATTGCCTTCTTCTTTGATAGCACATCCCAAGGAAACCTTGCTAAATTTCCCTACCACATTTGCTGCTTAAATCTGAGCCCTGATACTTAAGTAGAACTTCCTCTCCCCTCTTTAAGCCGTTTGCCATGTGACTTAGTTCATTTTGATCTGTACTAACACTGGGTGATTTGGCATTTTCTGCATCTATAACTGTCCCCTACTTTACTAGGCATCAAATGGAAAGTTAAGGAAAAGACACATAATTGTAAGAAAGAATAAGCTAAGTGCATAAGAAAGTACTAAATGCTGCAGAAGTTCCCAAGAAGAGATTATATACAATTTGTTTAGGAATTGGACTAAGAAAAACTTTGTGGATGAAATGAGACTTGAATTGGCTTTATAGAGAGAGAGAGTCCCCCAAATGAGAGAGAGAATGGTTTAAAATACAAAAAGAAGAATCATATCACTGTCTAGTTGAACACCCTCCCCATCACCTTCAGAGTCCCACGCAGACATGGAGACACCGATGGCGAGGTCCTGCATCAGGCAGACCCTGCCTGCCTCTCAGTTCTTTCATCTTACAGCTTCACTGTGACATCTGCACTCTTGTCCTGCACAGACTGACCTACAACCCCCTGTGGAAGGTAAACACTTTTGACTTCAAACCATTGATGTGCTGCTTCTACTGCTCAGAACAGACTAGAGTCCTCTTCTTTCTGATAAGTTTTCCCTCTCCACCACTTTGCCTGGTCAACTCCTGCTCACACGCACAAAACCCATCTTAAACCTCAATTCCTCTGGGAACCCCTCGTCACAGTCATTTTACGTATTTACAAATTCTAGCCTGTGCATGTGCTCATTTCATGCCTCGTTATCATCATGGGTCCAAAGGTGCCCTCTTGTTGTAGGAATTTATTTATTACCTTTTAGCTGCTCATCCACTCCTGTCCCTCACTCCGCCACATGCAATGCTGCAATTATTCACTGTTTAATGAGAATTAGTTTATCTGTATATGTTTCCAAACTCTATAGCTTGAACACATGCATTTTCAAATGTATGTAAATGTGCTGTTTTAAAGTTCTCTTTGAAAAAAAAATAAAGTTCTCTTTGTTTCTTACTTTTCACTAAATACTTTGTATTTAAGATCTAACTACATTGCTCTTACTCTGAGTAATCTTTGTATCTAATTGTTGTATATATTCTGTGATGTGTCCACTCTCCCAGTGTTGGTCATTTGGGTTGCCTGGATGAATCTTCCATCACATGTGCATGCACACACACACACACACACACTCTCATTCACACTCATTCTCACATATACACACTTGCATACACTCACACCCACAGGAATACTCACACACAGGCACCTCACACATGCATGAATGTTGCAATGACAATGCCCCATTATGAACATGTAAGAACTTCTTTGGTACATGGACCCTGAAGAAGAACTCCTGAGTTATGAGCTGTGTTTATGCTTAATATTTCCAAATAGTGCCAGGCTGTTGGCCAGAATGGCTGAGGGTTTCCATACCCACACCTTTCTGCCAGCACTGGGCATTACCCAGCTTTCTAATGGGCTCAATCAAGTAACATGTGAGAAACCTTTGCAGAAACAGCTCCTCAACACTTAGACTGAATTGTCTCTCTTCTTTTGTCCGCTAGTCTGTACTAGCCTGTAAGATTAGTGGCCATTAAAACCCAAAGACCCAAAAACATTTTGAAGAATAAAGATTTTAAGGAAAAACGGCTAAGAATGAAACAAAGTAAATTATTACCCCAATTCAGGAAACTAGGAATTGGCTAGGATGACAGAGATGTGACCCAACTTCAATTCCACATTCATTTCCACATGTCAGGAAGCAATCTATTCACACCTCGTGTATAGAATCATTAGACATTTTTTACATATTTCATATTTTTAGTGATAGTAATAGTCAACACCTTGAGTTCCTTTAGGTATCTCACTAATAATTCTAATAACTCCCTGAAATACAGAGTTACCCTTTTCATAATATCATAAACCGGCGACAGAGGTCAAGGGGAGCACTAGGAATCTGTCCTTCCCTCAGGCAGCCGCGCCTCCCAGCAGGGGGTTTCAGCCTCGGTGCCCGTCTGGCTCAGCAGGTGCCAGACGCCTGCTCTGGTTCTCCGGGTGTCTGGGCGCAGGGGCCGGACATCAGTGCAGCCCTCCACCGCACGCCTGTCTGGGCTGCCCAAAGAAGTCTTTGTCTGCTTTGTTCTGACCTTTTCAAAGTCTTCCTTAATTCACATATTCAAAAAGTATTCTTTGAAGTAGTTTGTAAAAAATAATTTCATCTACTTGTCACCGATTTACATCTTGTTCATTCCTAAAGGAATTTTAAGTGGCAAGGAGTTGATCACTTTATTTCAATGACATGGCTAATTTTATGTCTTTATGCTGAGCCGGACTTTTTGTTTCCCCTGCAGCTTTTTGTTCCTTCTCAGAGAAGAGGTCACATGCATTTCTACGTGGCTCACAATGGCTCACAGTGAGGCAGCCGGTCACATCCTTGGGGGTTGCCCTTATGTTACACATATAGGTCAGCTTTCCTTAAAGACGTTTGATTTTATCCTTTACAGAGCTATATTTAACTTTTCTTATATTCCAGCCCTCTGTAGCAGAGAATTTCTAAATCTATGAAGCTTAATTAGAAAGAAACCAGGGACACATATGGCAGACAGACTTAAAAATCAGAAGCTTTGGATTTGAACTATTCTCCCATGAACTCCACTCAATGATTTGGAGCACTTAATAAAGATTTTCAATCCTTTGCCTGTAATTTATAGTAACACATTTGTATTTTAATATGAATGTCCATTATTATGTATTGAACAAACACCTTTCGGAGCACTAACAACATGTGGGCTACTGTTCTGAGTACATTACATAAATAAAGCGCTCGGATCTTCAGTGAACACTGTTAAGCAGGCAGTAGTATTATCTCCACTTTACAAGCGAAAAAATGAGGTCCAGAGAGGGTAAGTAACTTGTTCAAGTCCACAGAGCTTGTCAGAGCCAAAGCCAGGATTCTAACGTTGGCAGTCTAGCTACACAGTCAATGATCCCGAAACGTTTCTAATGAAAGGTCCCAAAACACAACATGATCTTAATAGTTTTCAGGCAAATCACACAGGACTATAATTATTGTGTATGTAACAGGAAAAGCTTATTCTGTGAACGATAAGAGAGATACTATTTCATAAAATCCAGATTACAGGCTGTGGCTTTCTTCACTTTCCTAATTAGGAAGCCTTATTCCAACAATCCCCCAGAAGCGCTCCGTGGATTGTTGTGCTGCAGGACAAATGGGACCAACCGCCATACTTCTCATTTCCCTGCCTGTTTTCTTGTCACCCAGTCTCTTTGAACCAAAAGTATCACAACATAACAACAAGATATCATATCATAAATTAAAAGTGTATCTTTAAATTTCACCAAAAGGAAAATTGACCCACATTTATCAATAATGGTACCAAAGCTTATCATTCGATTACTTGATATAGAAACCTAAAATTCACCTTTCTACCATCAATATGTTATGTTTTACTTTAAAAGACAATTGCATATCATTTACCCTTTTTAAGTTAAAAAGGACATGCCAATAAAACTTCATGAAACTCTCAGCATGCACCTATTACCAGCCTAGGGCTTGGAAATGCTCACCTAAATAAGGCAATACCTAGCATCAGAAAATGCATATGCAGAAAACAGAAAAATCAAAACCTGCTGTAGATGCAGCAAACAAGGTAAACCAAGGTTTTCTGTTGTTGTTAAGAGTATCCTGTATTGAAAGCATCAGATGCAGTGCTTCATTTATTTTTTAAGCAGTAAGATAGCCATAAGAATTTATTTGAATTAAAGATGCTTACACATTAAGACTTTCTTTTAGGTCTTGTATAAATGAAAATGAAAGGACTTGTAGATGTAAACTGGTTTCCAAGGTCAGGTTAAAGTCATTTTGGAAAACTACTTCACTAACCAGGTAAACACATTTGAACAATTAACTCAAATGAAAATTTTATGGGACATCATCCACTTTGAGGCCTAGAAAACATGTTGGAAACAATGCATTTTCTGGATATTTCTGATAGATTTATGCATTGATTTGGGGCCTATTTGAACTCCCATATTATTCCTCAGTGTAACAACATCTCTGAAACAGAAATCATGCAGTGATGTCACAGTAAGAACTAGAAAAGCTTTCCAAACAGAGATAACAACATGTTATTCTGCCGAAACACACATTCACAGGTACAGAGGCCATCCAAATGTGGGAAGATCTTTATTAACCTTGTGACCTCAGCCTGCAATGCCCACAGTTGCTCATTACTCATTCTCCAAGTCCAGCCTTACCATCCCTTGGAAAAGGCTTTCCCCAATCTCCCAATCCAAAGCAGGCCCCTTATGATCTTTCAGATAAATCTACGCTTTCCTTGTAGAGTACTGTCTCAGTTAGCTCAGGCTGCCATAACAAAACGCCACAACCTAGAGGCTTCAACAACAGAAATGTGTTTTCTCAGTCTTGGAGCCTGAAAGTCTGAACTCAGTGCTGGTATGATCTAGTTCTGGTGAGACCTCTATTCCTGGCATACAGATGGCTTTCTCACGGTGTCCTCCCATGTATGACAGAGAAGAGATGTCCCATGTCTCTTTCTCTTCTTAGAGGGGCACCACTTCCATCAGATCAGAGCTCCACCTTTATGACCTTATAACCTTGATCACCTCCTCAAAAGCCCTATCTCCAGTATAGTCATGGGGCTTAGGGCTTCAATGGAAGTATTGGGGTAGGGGGCATAATTTAGTCCATAGCAAGTATCTACTACAATGTTTCACTACTTAGTAACTTTCTTACTTATTTAATGGCTTTGCCTCCCGCCAACTCAATTATAAGCTCTAAGGACCAGAGATGCATTTGCCTTGGACACCATTGAATGTCCAGCATTCAGTATAGTACCAAGAAACTTGGGCCAAGTGTCTTTCTCCAAACTCAACAATCTGATTAGTGATCCCAATTCGCCTAGAGCAAAGAGAACAAGAAGTGGCAAGAGGCCAGGAGTGTCATAATGGAAGAAAGCCTTAAAAGTGGGAAATAATAATTCCACCACTAACACCTCATACAAATTTATAAATCCTTTAAGCTAGTGTCATAATTCATAGAGTTTTGGTAAAGATGACCACAATCACCGCCCAACTTTGTAAAGTTCTTTGCAGTTAAAAATTTCTTTATACTGACTTCCTTATTTAATTCTAACAATAGACTATTATCCTCATATTTTAGTTCAATAGAAAGAGTAAAATTGAAGTAATGAGTTTAGTTCATAAGATGTGGTAATACTGAGGATGCAATTCATGTCCGTTAAGCTCAGTACTTCCACCATTATGTCTGGATGTCTCAGAATCTGACACAGATATTCCCCTCGGCATAGGTGATGCAGGTTGTCTAGGATAAATTTGAGAAAAGTAATCTTGATTTTATTGGTGGGACTCAATAAGAGTTGACTACAGAATTTCAAAATCAATTAGATTGAAATTTTAGGATAGAATGGAGAGAAATGGCCACTACAGTGTTTTGTTAAACCAGTACTGTGTATAACCAATGCCACAAATCTCTCTCTTAAGATGTCACTTAAGATATTTCTTTGTTCTGATGCTAAACAGTCCAAGAAAATTAAAGGATTTATTTTCGTTGAGATATTAACTTAATCAGTGTGGTTAATTTTCCATGTTCCGCTTCATGAGAATCATTTTGAGATTTTTAAAACATGAGTTTTTGTCCTTTGACCAAGGATAAATTTAATCAGCTACTGTTTCTTTGTGTGTACCTCAGAACATCTCCCACATGAAAAAGATTTAAGTTGGCCATTAATAAGGATAATATTATAAAATAATCCCCCAAAAGTACTTCTATGAGTTATCAATTGACATTATTTTGCACTCTATTGTTTTAAAAATTTTAAATGGGGAAGATTCATGTTTGTATACAGATATACAGAGAGTATGTCTTGAAGCTACTGAAAAGAATCCTTTCCATCAACAGATGAATTTCAGAAATTTCTGTGTGAAGACGCAGATCATAACCACATTGCTTTTTTCTTTCAAGGTTTAACCAGAGTGTGTTGTACCAGGTGCTATGCTGAGTACTGGACGTTCAGTGGTGCCCAAGGCAAGTGGGTTCCTGACCCTGACAGCTTATCATTGAGTTGGGGAAGAAGCCATCAAACAAGTAAACAAGTTATGAAGTAGCGAAACATCATGGTAGACACTTGCCGGGGACTCACAGGTCGGCGCCTCCTTTCTCTCTCTCCATGGTGAGCTCTGTAGAAACTCGGAGCTGTGTTTCCTCTGCTGTGTTCTCCCAGAGGCGAGCTCCACAGATGATGGAGGGAGCCTCCTCCCAGTTCAAGGCTGCTCATGACAGGAGGCTTGGTAGCCAGCACCCAATAAGGCCACCCAATGACCTGAGCCTTCTCGTATTCTTGCCACTGGGTAGTCCCCTCCCACACTGAAACCAGCTGACTTATGAAACTAATAAGATAATGCAGAAGTGACAAGGTGTGACTGCTAAGCCATAAAACAAATTGCGTCTTCTCTCTTGCTCAGTCTTGGGTTACCCCCTTTAGGGGAAGCCGACTGCCAATGTCATGAAAACATTTAAATAATTCAGAGAAACTGAGTCCTGCTGCCAACAACCAGCACCAATTTGTCAGCAATATGCTTGAGCTCTCTTGGAATCAGATCCTCTAACCCCAAGAAAGCTTTCAACTGTGACCTAAACCAACATCTTGACTGCAACTTCATAGGATACCCTGAGCCAGAACCATGCAGTGAAGCTGCTGCTGAATTCCACATCTGTAGAAAATGTGACAGAATAAGCATTTACTATTGTTCTAGCTGCTAAGTCTGGAGATCATTTTTACACAGCAATAAATAATAAATATAAAAAAATTAAGTGCTCTTTAATCTGGCATCTGTTAACAGACATAAACTATATTTTCCAACATCAGCTTGAAATATCAGAGTTGAAATTTTCCCTTCTGAATGCTGCCTGCTTTGTCCTTCTGTCATTACTTCAGAACTTGAGCAGGGAAGTTTGATTCCAGTTCTTGGGTCCTCTCAAACATCTTAATATTATTCATGGCATTTCATCATTGATTCATCTATGCAACAAGCATTCTATTGAACATCTCTTAAATTCCAAGCTCTGCGCAAAAGTTTTAAATGCCAAAAGAACTAGAACTTCCACTGAATTGGAAGTTTCCATAGTCAATGAAAAAAAAGGCAGAACTACTAAATACTATGAATTACTATCATAGAGAGACAAATTTCAATTAACTTGTCAGTGGGGTATGGGGGCAGAAAGAGAAGATTTCAGCAAGTGTAGAACTGGCTTGACATATTTAATTAGAAGCACCTCCCATATGGAGACAGCATAAGCGAGCAAGCCCAGCCCAGCCCCACGTGTCACCTTCCTGATGGTAACCCTTCTTGAAAAACAAAGCACAGTGGTTGACGGCCCAGATCCTGGGGCCAGGCTGTCTCTGTTTCAGTCTTGTCGTTGCCTTTTGCAACTTGTGTGTTCTTGGGCTACTAATTTGAACTTTCTATGCCTGTTCCCTCAACTGGCAAATGGGGTTATTTGAAGATCAAATGAGTTAATAAATGTTAAGTATTTAGAAGAGTGCCTAGCACTGTAGTATTGTTTGATGCTACGATCAGAATTTACAAAATCATTTAATTTTGTTGGCATGGTTACTCTCAACTTCTTCCAGCTCTGATTCACACGTATAAAAGTCAAGTCACTCATCAATGTTATTTTCATCAGGTAGTTTGCCAAAAGGTATGTTAGCGATGTTATCTAACATGCCAAGAATGTGAAGGGAAGAGTTTGTTCTTTCCACAGCAGGTGAATTAGGACACAGGAATTTCTTGTGCCCAGTTTTTTTGACAAACCAATCAGAATTACCTTCTTAAAGTCATCCTATGAAGAAGAATTTATGATTTTTTCACCTTTTTAGACTGTTTACAAAACTGGACAAAATTACAGATGAAATAAATTGATTGTTTATCTTTTTCAAGAAAAAATAAATCATGCAATGCTTTTGTTGTATTCTAATTGAAGTTGCTCACTCATACTTTCTTTTTGTAATTATTCTATATTTTACTGAATGTAAAGTACTAGATGTTTTTCACTGAATCAAACTTTTAATTATTAAGCTATATATCTAATGGGCAAGAGAGACTGGCTTTCATGCTTTATATTAACTACAACATGGCATATTTTGCTCATTATAATTAAAAATAATAGAGGCTTTTAAAAAATTTTTTACTGATTCCTGAGTTTGAGATTTTTTGATGATGCAACATCTATTCTTTTGACTCTGCAACGTGAAATCTAGCTCATCTATCCCTAAATAATCAAGAATTGTGGAGTGACATCAGGAAGACAATGGAATTCCTATTTTCCATTCTCTTCCCCACGAAGAACACCGATTTTGACAATTATTCATGGATGAGAATACCTCTTCGGAGTCCAGAAGTCCAGCTAAGAAGTTCTAGCATATCATTAGAGGGAGAGAAAAAAATCTGAGGTTGGATCCATTAAAGAGGGAGGAGGAAGAGTGTCAATTTACCCCACCCTCCTCCTCAAGGAGACACAACTCAGTGCCAAGAAAGACCCCCTGGCTCTCCATTTCTCCTGCAGGGGAGAGTGAGAGTGTGTGAGCATCTGGCTTCCCCAGTGTGTAGGATGCTGACCAAGAGGACCACTTCTTTCCTGCTCCATCCAGAATGCTGAGGTGATCTGCATGACTGAGGGGCAGAGGGAGGCTGGGCACACAACTTTAACACCACTACTCATCAGGCAAATGCAGAGCAAAGCCACAGTGAGACCTCACCTCACACCTGTTAGGATAGCTATGCTCAAAAAGACAAATGATAACAAGTGGTGAGGATGTGGAAAAGGGAGCCCCTGTACACTGTTGGTGGGATTGTAAATCGGTCCCGTTACTATAGAAAATGGTACAGAGGTTCCTCAAGAAATTAAACGTAGAACTGTCATATGATCCATCAATTCCACTTTTGGGTATATATCCAAAAGAAACCAAATCACTGTCTCTAAGAGGTATCTGCACTCCTATGTTTTCTGTAGCATTATTCATAATAGCCAAAGTACAGAAACAACTCAAGTATCTGCTGACAGATGAATGGATAAGGAAAATGTGGTGTGTATATATATATATATATATATATATGATGGAATATTATTCAGCCTTAAAAAAGAAGAAAATCCTGCCATTTGAGACACATGGATGAACCTGGAAAACATCTTGCTAAGTAAATAATTCAGAGGAAGGCAAACACTATGATCACACTTATATGTGGAATTTTAAAAAATTATCAAACACATAGAAACAAAGAGTAAAAGATGGTCACCAGGGCCTCAGAGTGGAAGAATTGAGGAGATGCTGGTCAAAGGATACAAACTATAAGGTGAGTAACTTCTGGGGCTCTAGTGTACAGCACAGTGACTATAGTTAATAATACTGTACCGTGTACTTGAAATTTGCTAAGAGAGTAAATCTTCAGCTTTCTCACCACACACACACACACACACACACACACACGGTAACTAGATAAGGTGATGGATGTGTTAATTAACCTTATTTTGGTAATCATTTCACAATAGATAGGTATATCAAATCATCTCGTTGTACATTTTAACCATATACAATTTTATTTGCCAATTATACCTCAATAAAACTAGGAGAAATATAAAAGAATAGAGTTGCAAAAAAATGTATTGCAGTTTAGGCACAAAAAAGTTGTAGAAACAAAAGAGAGTAAAGAGGGTCATGGAGAAAGTGATATCTTGTCTAGAGCTTAAGTAGTTGAGAGCTGGTTTACGGAAAGAACAGAAAGAGAAAAGGCTGAGGATATTTTATAAAAATTAAAGAACAGCTTAAACAAAAAGAGAAATGAATTAATAAGATGTCTAGGAAGAAGCAGACTACAGCCAATTTGGAAGGGCCACTAATAGCATTTTATATGGAATAGTCTTTATTTTATAGACTAGGGATGATAAACTTTTGCTGGTGGACCGAATCTGACCTGCCCCTACTTTTGTAAGTGAGGTCTCACTGGAAAACAGCTACGCTCATTCAGGTAAGTATTGCCCACGACAGCTTCCAGACTGTGTGAGCAAAGTGAGTAGTTGCAATAGAGATCATATAGGCTGCAAAACCTAAAGTATTAGCTGCCTGGCTCTTCACAGAAATTGTTCACTGACCCTTGCTATAGACCACAGCACCAAAATGAAAAATTTTGAAGAGTAGTAAGATAAGATGTTTAATGAGGATTTTTCTGAATATTATTTTTTAGAAAGAGAATTCTTATAAATAGAAAAATGTACGTAGTTTTTTTTAACATTTTTTATTGATTTATAATCATTTTACAATGTTGTGTCAAATTCCAGTGTTCAGCACAATTTTTCAGTCATTCATGGACATATACACACTCATTGTCACATTTTTTTCTCTCTGAGTTATCATAACATTTTGTGTATATTTCCCTGTGCTATACAGTGTAATCTTGTTTATCTATTCTACAATTTTGAAATCCCAGTCTATCCCTTCCCACCCTCCACCCTCCTGGCAACCACAAGTCTGTATTCTCTGTCTGTGAGTCTATTTCTGTCCTGTATTTATGCTTTGTTTTTGTTTGTTTGTTTGTTTTTGTTTTTGTCTTTTAGATTCCACATATGAGCGATCTCATATGGTATTTTTCTTTCTCTTTCTGGCTTACTTCACTTAGAATGACATTCTCCAGGAGCATCCATGTTGCTGCAAATGGCATTATGTTGTCGGTTTTTATGGCTGAGTAGTATTCCATTGTATAAATATACCACATCTTCTTTATCCAGTCACCTGTTGATGGACATTTAGGCTGTTCCCATGTTTTGGCTATTGTAAATAGTGCTGCTATGAACATTGGGGTGCAGGTGTCATACTGAAGTAGATTTCCTTCTGGATACAAGCCCAGGAGTGGTATGTAGTGGTTTTATATGTATTATTTCATCTAAGAATTATACAAAGTAAATACTAATTTACAAGTCCATTGCTTTCTCTACTACATTGCAAGCGCCTCAGTAAATATGTACGTTATCTGGGTGGAGGAGGTAGCACCTTATTCATTAGACATATATGTATATATGTATTTTTTATTCTAATTTAGCAAAAATTAATGCACTGAAGATTTGAAAAAGATAAATCATTTTTAGTGGAAAATGAACTGGGGAAATGACTGGGTAGAAGAGCTAAAATACAAGGATTATTTTTGGAGAAGGGCAGCTTCCAGTGGAGTCCAGAAAGAAGCCAATAGTAGGTAAACAGGAAGAAGAATAAACTGAGAAAGAAGTTGTCAGTGAAAATAGGATGAGGGTCTTGAGAAAGAGGTAGGGTGTTGAAGAAGACAAACCACTCACATCACAATTTTTTTCTAAAGTTTATTCTGGATTTATTGGATACTTTGATGCTTGAAAGAGCTGCATGTAATAGCTGCAAAGTGTTAAAATTCATTAAAATTTCAAGAGCTGATGGCTGTTTTCAGTTACTACAGGGAACACTCTAGTTAGCTCCATTGTCATGAGGAGAAGGAAGCTGATGAATCTTAAGAAACCTTTGGCAGGAAACTTGAGAAGCATATTAGCTCAGCTCAACAAACCGTGGTCATAAACAACTTCCTCAGGAACACTATCATGAATACTGAGATGAGTAAGCTCTTGAATTTTAAAAATATTTTTTATATTTCATCATATTTTTATTCTGATAATAATAAAATCTGACCGATTAAAAAAATTATAAGTGAGTATGAGCAAGAGAGAATTCCAGCATCCGGAAATACCCCTGTTAACATTTTGGTATGCTTCTTTTCCAAATATTTTTCTGTTCATTTTTTGTTCACAGAGAAGAAATCATATCATACAATCAATTTTATGTCTTACTTTCTCCACTTACCATTTTGCAAATAAAGTCTCCAAGCTTTTATTTCAAACTCTTTAATACCATTTGTTAACACAATATTTTATTATCTTAAGATACTGTGACCCCACCATTCCCCTACTCTGGACATTTAGTTTGCTTCCAAATTTTTGGCAATTACAAATTACACAACTTACTGATGAACATATGACTGACTCTTTAATGACATTTAGAATTACTTCCTTAAGATAGATTCCTGGAAGTAAGATTATAAGATAAAAAGCTATGGATATTTTTAAGCATTGTGACCCTTCACGCCAAAATGTTTTCCTAAAGAGCTGGGTCATCCTACGTGATCTCCTCCAGCAGTGCAGGGGAGCTAAAAAGGCAGTATTTTGATGGGAGTGAAACCAAGTTCCAGGAAGGAAAGATAGAAATCAGTTTCACTGGCAGATTTTAGCCTAAAGGGAAAAGTCCAAAAAGGAGAGAGTGAAGTGCTCCCTCCCACAGAGAGAACAGCAGGTGATAGGAATGCGAGCCTATCGGGACTTTTCCCAGATCAATGGGGGGAGTCATCTGCTTTTGCCCTGCTCACCGACCTGGGGTTCTTGTGTTTCCTCATGTTTCCACCACAGTTGAATCAAGAAAAAGAGAAAATCTGAATAGTTCTATATCCAATTTTTTTAATGAATTTTTAATTAAAAGTTGTCCTATAGTGAAAATTCCCGAACCAGATGGACTCCCTGGTGCTCTGGTAGGAGATGTTGACACTGGAGGAGGATCTGCACGGGTAGGGAAAGGAGGGTATGTGTGAAATCTCTCCACCTTCTTCTCAGATTTGCTGTGAACCTAAAACTGCTCTAGAAAAACCTATCACCATTTGATATCACCAAATGATATCACTTATATGTGGAATCTAAGAAAATGACACAAATGAACTTATTTACAAAATAGAAATGGACTCAGACACAAGAAACAAACTATGGTTACCAAAGGGTAAAGGTGGGGAGGGAAAAATTAGGAGTTTGGGATTAACAGACACATACTAATACGTATAAAGTAGATTAACCACAAGGACTTACTGTAAAGCATAGGGAACTATATTCAGTATCTTGTAATAGCCTATAATGGGAAAAAATCTGAAAAAGAATATATATATATATATATATATATATATATATGTAACTGAATCACTTGCTGTACACCTGAAATTAACACAACATTGTAAATTAACTATACTTCAATTGAAAAATGGTTCAAAAGAATAAAAATTAAAAAGTGAAGCAAACTGAGAGAGACAGAGCAGAGGGAGGGAGGGAGGGAGGGAGAAGGGGAGAGAGCAAGAGGGAGCAGGCGAGAAAGAAGGCAAGTCACCAGGGACACTGCCAGCACTGATATGGGGCAGCTGGCTTTCAGCTTCAGGACATTTTGTGTCCCATGAATGGGAGCTCAGTGTTGCTCATCATATAACTTTTCAGGACCAGTGGAAGAGCTAGGATTTTGTGTGAAATAGTCTACATCTTAAGGCTGGCCCAAGTAAACTTTTTTTAACCACTATGGGAAGCAAAATAAGAGCAAAGACAAAACCACAAACATTTAAGGATGTAATCTGCCAGCAGCACATTTGTAGCCTTCAGGCTGTTTAGAAAGTTGTGGGGAGCACTTGACAGTTAGGAGTCTCGGAAGGACAGCATTTAGTTGGGACTGAGAGGGAGAGGCTTGAGAGCTGGTGTGAGGCTATCAGGGTAGCCCAGGTGAGGACGGATCATGTGGACTTGCCCTTGGTTCCTGGAAGTGAGGGGAAAGAAGGCAGTAGGTGGGGCCTAGCGCCTGCTGCAGAGGAAGGTGTAGTAAGACTGGACCTTTCTCAGAGAACCAAGAGTTACCTTCTATTCTGTTTCTCCTCATCGAAAGGCCCTGCCGGGGTTTGGCCCTGTGTGTGACACATCCTCAGCTGACCTTTCTTTGAGCTGATGGCATGTTTTAATTGCATTGCTATTGTTTATTTCGCAGTTCAACACTTCCTCCCTGCAGGTAAACCTGAATGCACTTCCAAGTGAAGGCTGTAATCTTTCAGTTTGCCAAATAGGAACCCATCTTATTCTGATGTGGGTTTTTTTTCTCCTACATTTCAAGATCAAGAGTTTGCAACTATATTACTTGAAAGATAAATGAGTCATGGGAAAATGTAGTACTTTTGAAGAAGAGTATTCTCCTCGCTTTATCTTCTTGTGCCCATCTCTTCTCTTTGAAGAAACTTTTGCTAATCACGACAGCACTCAATAACCCTTTACTTATTTCTTTTGTTATTCTAAAAATTTCTAGGGTATAGTTCTTTTTCAAAATGTGGAGATGTATTGTGTGTTCGTACAATCACAAGACTGTATGCTTATTAAAATGATGTTATTTCCAAAAATTACAAAACAGAAGTGTAAATATCCCCACTGCTATGTGTATTTTAAATGATGTCTTCTATATACTATCTCAAAGCCTGAATTTTCTCATTTAATATAAATACATTCTGTATATACATTTCAATAAATATAAAATTGCATTGGCAAAAAGTCTTCTAGAAATAAATTAAAATAATAAAATAATCAATCAGATTGTTTGCCTGAGGCAGGAGTATTTGCATAGAGAGGGGCATGGGCCCGACAGAACTTTCCAAGTGATGGAAATGGTCTATATTTTCATTGTGATGGTGATTACATGGATATATATACATTTGTCAATGTGGTACCATTAATATTTGGGCATTTTATATTATGCAAATTATGCTTCATTCACATTGAAATTTTAAGAATAAAAATGTAATTGCCAGTTCAAGAAAAAAATGAATAACCTCTATGAGATATAAAAGGTAGTTTCTCTTAGAATGAATGCTGTAAAATAGACAGAAAATTCAAAAGTATAGGAACTGGTGAGAAAGCAGGACATTTTATCCTGGAAGCAACCATGTTTTCAATATTATAGCTCTCCTCTTGGAAATAGACATTATTACTCAAAATAAATAAGGACTGGGCCTTAGAAGAGAACTGTGTGAGTGAGGAGTGCTGAAACTCAAGATTCACCAGCTTCATCTTAAATCCCCCTGGTGTTTACGTTTCCTGTGACTTAAAATTAAAATTCCATTAAGTCATATTCTGTGATATCTAATGGAA
The DNA here is from genome assembly GCF_048564905.1 of Vicugna pacos. NCBI lineage: Eukaryota > Metazoa > Chordata > Mammalia > Artiodactyla > Camelidae > Vicugna > Vicugna pacos. Next base: position 33,153,118 of record NC_132988.1, read on the forward strand.
GACACCAAGTTCAGGTTTTACTTAAAATTTGTCTCTGGCCCCATTTGTTGTACAATTAGAATGATTTCAAATAATGGTTTCAAAGTTGAATTTTATTTGCAAGCAAAAATGGAATTAAAGGAGGGAGAAAGGAAAAGTTTGCTCAATCACGTCGGCAGTGTCGTAGCCTCGGAATTAAAGCAAGAAATCGATGAGAGCTGGTTTGTGGTTTTTTTATTTTTCCTTTTCCAAACACATTGCATCATTCATTTAACCCCATTACTAATCCGATTTAAAGTTTTTTGTTGATGTGCTGCACAAAGGACTTTGGGTTTCTCTGTTCTAATCTAGAGAATGAAAAGGTCTTCAACAACGACATCTGAAATATTTTCAATGAAGTTCTTAATATGGTCAGATAAATATAAGCACATTTTACACAACAAGATCATAGTATATTAAGACACTTCTTTGATGACATGGAAATTGCCCGTAGTGAAGCGGGAGCTGGAGAAAAATAAGAGAACCCAAACCACTGTGTTAGCCTCTCTGGTTTTTTCTCCACTCTGCGTTCGAGTCAACTAAAGCAGGGAGTTAAAAGAGGTCTCAATGGCATGTCTTTCATAAACAAGGAAAGTAGGCTGTTGGGAACCAGGAACTGAGCATTGATAAGCTTAAGATGTGAGCTGATGTTTTATAACACAGACCTTCAAAATAAAATGCCAAACTATACTGAATATTCTGTATACAACTTGCAACAAAGAATCACTGATTTTGCACCTGCATTTAGAACAGTTACTACTAAATTTTTAAAATACACTAAACAAATCATCCTCTTGGAGAAGTAGATGGTAATTCATGTTGCATTGGTTGATAGTTCCCACCTACGTCATGGTAGTCTCCTGTTGTCTTTCTGGTTCCCCTAAACAAGCTAGATGACTGGAAAGTTCTTGTACTGGGTTGTCAAAATCAATACATTTGAACAGAGGTTGGCACAGAACCGCAGAACAGAGTTTATTTAATTTCCCCTTTTGTTTCCAAAAACACCACTATCCAAATAGACACATTTTACTGGGAAAATGAAGGATATAGTATGGTGACCCTGGACACATTGTATGGCCTTCAGTTTTTAGTATGTTGACAGCGACATGTTTAGCAGTTTAAATGTTATTCTTACTGTCAACATCCAGACCTTAAAGATATTAATTATAAAGCAAATAGTTTACAGCACTAGCTGAGAAATACATCTGTCTGGCCTAGAATAGGAAGATAAGATTGTGGACATCAGAGCACCCTGGGAAGTGGCTTGGGCCAAGAGGAAGGAGAGTCCAAAGGGAGCCATGTCATGTCTTTGTCTCTCAGTGCCTGTGCTCAGTGTTCATGAAGGACGTCACTTCAAATGTGTTTTTGAATGTTAGCTATGCTTATAGTGTGTGGACTATATTACACTTTTTTTTTTTAGGAAACAGAAGAATGCTTATTGACTACATAGAAAAGAGAATTCAAGTGAACAATAAAAAAGTACTCAATTTTTATTTTCCTATTAAGAAAACAAAAGTCAGAAAACGTCCAAAGGAGTCAAGAAAGGGTAACATGAATTTAGTTTTTAAAACATGGCTGTAACTGAAAGCAAACAGGACCTTGCATACATTTCTTTATCCAGAGCCTTTCCTGCAGAATAGCTTTCATTGTTTCATTTTCTAATCCTCTAATTTAATTAAATGCATCTGCCAAGCTAGAGAGAACTTAAAAATTACAAATACAGGTAATGCTGAAAACTCCAGTTACTCAGCAAGCTTATTTTACCATTTCCCCCACATTGGGGGCCTATGAAAAAACTAATGTGGGGGATTCATCTTCTAATGTCTTATTGAGACATCCTTTCTTCTTTTAATGCAATACAAACACACATTTCTTAAGAAAATATGTAATAGTATATTCTTTTGGCAGGTACTCTGTGCAAAACTGTCACAACAAAGCTGAGCATCGTATGATACAGGTCACTGGAACAGTTCTTACAATCTGTGCTCATCATCTTCAGTCCATTACAACGACTAGACTGTCATTTTCCTGAGCCTACACAGTTCACTGACCCTAGTATCTCTTAGTAGCTAAATGGGATTTTTTTTTAAAAGATTGATAGTCCTTTAAAATTTTTTTTATTAATATAAATTAGCATAGCAATGTGCCCAAGAGGTCTCTGTTTTAACAGGCTGGTCCTGATCCATAGTGTGCCACCATCTCCTGCAGGGGACAGTCGAGCAGGGTGGACACTTTATGCAGTGAAAATTACAAACAAGTCATCATAGATCCAATAGTAAGTATCACCAAAGGCAACAAAAGACATTGCATCGTTGTTCATGTCAAAATGATTCCCCAGATAATATTAATTAAGAAAAATGAGGGACCAAATTCGATAAGCCATGTCCTTATGAAATAAATGAATGCAATTCTCTTTACCATAAACAGGACACAGACAGATTCTTTAAAATAGATCCTTTAATATGATTTCTTTCAAAACTAATTTATTTGTACATGTTTTTTAAAAGCAATATAAGCAACCTTATCAGTCAAACTCCCTGTATGACATTATAGTTATCAATGGTTTTCGTTGCAGGCATTTTTACTACCATGAGGATTTTTAAGGTACTTTGGATTAGCATAAGACCTCTTCCTCCTTAGCAGAGAGATGCTACCTCACATACACATAAAATAACAATTAACAGGCTTTGATATATAAGTAGGAAAGAATTTTTGCTACAACTCTGCTTCATAAGTTTAGAAATCTAGACTAAAATATTTCACCAGAAGGACTTGATTATCATATCTTTTCGAGGGCAGTGAATCCCAAACTTGATTTGATTGGTTTCTGTAGTTTACCTCAAATAAAACCCAAGAATATTGCCTTCTGCGTAGGAGATACTCAACATATATGTGCTCAGCATATGAGTAAACCAAAGGTTTCCCAACCGATGCCCTCCTCATGCCTCGTATCTAAGAGGATTCATAAAAGATTTTGAGTGGGTCTTAGACACCTCTTGCTTTGATATATTTAAGTAATTTAAAATGAGTAAAAGTTGGGAGATGATATAGTGAAATTCCTGGTAAGACTGTGTAAGAACTAGCTTTAGCCAGGAAGAGGAACACCTGTTTCCATTCGGTAGAAGGAAGGAGGTAAACCTTAACACGTTGGCAGGTGAGTTTGTTGGGGGAATGGGTGGTACAGGGAAGGGAGAGAACTGAGGTGGTATCCATCTGATAACTTCCAATTATCTGTGAAGTATAAAGCTAGCTCATTCTTTAAAAATTTTTTTCAGCTCTATTGACAAACAAAATTGTATACATTTAATGTGTACTATGTGATGTTCTGATATACATATACATTGTAAAATGATTACCACAATCAAGCTAACATATTTGTCATCTCACATAGTCACCATTGTGTATGTGTATGTGTGTGTGTGTGTGTGGTGAGAATACTTTAAATCTATTAACTATAATCACCATAATGTGCATTAGGTCTCCAGAACTTTATTCATTTTAAAACGGAAAGTTTATACTTTTTGACCAATATCTCTCTTCATTATCCCCAACCTTTCTATCCCCTGGTAACCACCCTTCTACTCTCTGTTTCTGAGTTTAATTCTTTTATATTCCTAATATTAGTGAGATCATTAGTGAGTATCTTTCTTTGTCTGGCTTATTTCACTAAGCATAATGTTCTCCTAGTTCATCAATGTTGTCATTGTCACAAATGTTAGGATTCCTTCCTTTTTAAAGGTTGAATAATATTCCACTGTGTGTGTGTATGTGTAGTACATATATCACATTTTTTTTACCCATTCATCTATAGACAAACACTTAAAATGTTTCCATATTTTGGCTATTCTGAATAATGCTGCAGTGAACATGGGAGTGCAGAAATCTCTTTGGATCATTACTTCATGTCCTTTGGATATATACCCAGAAGTGGGATTATTGGATCATATGGTAGTTTTGTTTTTAATTTTTTGAGGACCCTCCATATTATTTTCTATAATGGCCATACCAATTCACATTCCCACCAATAGTGTACTAGGGTTCCCTTTTCTTCATAGTCTTGACAACTGATAATGAAGGAAGATGAAGTTATAAAATGACTTTTTAAGAATAGTGGAAAAGATTTTAAACATACTAAAAATAGGTTGGGACAAGAGTTTCAAGTGCTGTGAATAAGAGCATAGACTTTGAATTTCTGTAACTGGGAAAGAGTCATTTCATTTGAGATATGAATATTAACTGTGGGGCTTGCAATTAATAAATCACTGATGATTTCAGTAAAGGTGAAAGTCAAACTGTAATAGAATGAGGAGTAACAGAGTAGAAAAAATGAGGTGAGTTCAGAAAGTAAGGCAAACTGCCTAATCCAGAATTTTCTACTCCTGGGATCTATCGTAAAATCTCCGAGAATTTGGTGTGCCTCTCATTCAATCTCCCCTTCAAGTCCAAACCCGTGGAGTATACTAACAAAGATGATCAGCCAGATGGAAAAAGAAAATTAATTTTATTAACTTCTGTAAGCATAATATGATGGACGATGTGGGGCTGCTTGGTAAAAGCTCGACAGGAGAATGTGACTTGACCACAGGCCAAAGTGAGGCCTCCTATCCTTACAACAGATGAGTGTTTTAGGCCATACCTGTCTAGCAGTGCACTGGGGGCGAGGGATTGGGGAGGGTTATAAAGAGAAAGAGCACGATAATGTGAGAACCAGCCAGACACCAGGAAAGCACCTGAATCTCCAAAACAGTCTCTTACCACACAGGTTGACTGAAAGGTCTTAAAGGATGGTCAGGCTGTCCTGTAGAAGTCAGGGAGTCATGGAAGCTGCATCAGAGGACTATACACTCCAGACAGACAAGAATTATACATGGTTTTGTTTACCACTGTAAACCCAGCAAAATACCTGACACAGTGAATATTCATTAAATTAGTAAATTCATTTAAAAATACAACAATCTTAAAATAACTATTTCAAGATGCCCTACTTTGACCAAGGAGTGAGAAAATACAGCCAGAGCTGATAATCAACAAAGACGCACGGGCACCCTTGGAGCAATTATGTCAGTTGCCTTTCATTATAGGTATGACAGCATCTGCTCTGAGGGGCCAATGCCCATATTTTGGAGGTTAGTAAATATTTAAAATTTTCCCCTGGGTAAGAATTTAAGTGGGAAGTCCAACTTAAAGACAGAAAAATGTCACCTTTATGTCAGCAATATCTCAATTTTTATCAACATAAATTATCAGATTTTTATCCATTGATTTCTCAAGTAATTTTTTAATTTTTGAACATAATTATAGCCTGCTTATTCCCAATCTTTTGAAAACATTATTTTTTATAAACTTGAAATATAAATTTCAAATAAAAGTAAGTATTAAGTATAAATAAATTTGAGAAGCATTTTTACAAATCAATTTACATTTGGAAATATACAAGATACATGTTTTTCAAGATGTATATTATTCTAGACAATGACCTTATTGTCCTTTTTACTGCATTTTGTGTTAGACTCTTCTTCAGAGAATGCCTTCATATGTTCTCCATGACTCATAGAGGAGAGGGCCTAAATTCATGTAATATTGTCATTTATTCAACATATTTACTGAGCACTTACTTGGTCCTGCATTGCTAGGTATAATGGATACAGTGGTGGCAAATGCTAACATGTTCTCGTAAGTCCAATATGGAAAGATGATGTTCATCAGATGATGACATTACCAACTCTGTAATTTTGTACTGGAGGAAAGGAACCTGTCCTAAACTCCCGCCTCAAGGAAGGCTGACCTTGGAAGATAACAAGTGAACTGGGATGTAAGGAGTGACCAGGAGTGGAGGAGACAATTATCTATGCAGAGGAAACAATCTTTGCAGAGGCCTTTCGACAGAGAAATTATAATGTTCATCTTAACTGATGCTCTCAATTCTTTTGTAGATTGCATAAATGGTGCCCCTGGGGTACCTCACTAGCTACCTTTCACGGCTGAGCAGTGGTCCTGCAAGTATGGCTTAAATTACAGTAGTGCAAGGAGAGCTTGGAATGACAGGAGTTAACCTACGTTGGGTTTAAAAATCATTTTAAATATTCTTGTCCATTTCGGATCTTTAAATTGTGAAGCCACATAGATTCAGAAGGACTATTCTAACTGTAGTATGGGGAATAGAGTGGAGGTAGAACAGAGTGAATTGGAGACAGCAGGTAAGCAGGTAAAGCAGTTGTCCAGTTGAGAGAATATGGTGACAACGAAGGTGGTGAGAGCCTCCCAGAATTACAAGGATGGAATCATCCTTACATTTTTGCTTAATCCACTTCCAATCTAATGTTTAATCTCTTCTATAAAATCACTACCAGGTTGCTATGTACTTCTCTTGAACACCTTCCAATGTTGATCTAAAATAAAATTATATGTAGGCTAGTATAACTGAGCAATAAAGTATACAGACTGGATTCAGACTATTTCATTGCAAACCCACTATTACTTTGCATGACCATGGGAAGTTTTTTTTTTTTCATCTATGCCTCACTGTAACAGTGGTAATAGGACTTACTTCAGAGAATTGTGATAATTAACTAAAATAATGTGCTTTTAGGATGCAGCACAGTTCTTTGCAATAAAAGCTCAAGAATTAGAATTTTATATCAATAGGTGATTAAGTTTGATTTATAAAGCTATAAAACAAACATGTGAATCATCTTGGTATCATAGTCTTTCATGATCATTTTAAGACAAAGTGAATATTTTACAGTGTACTATATTGGAACTTTTCTTTTCAGACATTAAAACCAAGGTACTTCCGTTCATTAAAAAATCCTACTGTTCATTTCTCTTTATTCTAGTGTCCTTGACATAAACTGTTGATATTGGGATATATACTTCGATGCCAAAGATCCTGTCTTAACTCTGGATAGTTAATACATTGAAATATCCTTAAAAGTTAATTGTATTAATTATGTTTAAAATTCTGACTTATGTCTCCAAAGTAGAATGTGAAATGAATATAAATTTAGCTGTAATGGAGAAATAGAGATTATAACTTGATGAAAGTAATATTTATGGACCTTATTAATTCTCTAAAATACTTGAGTGTTTCTGGTCTAAAGTGGGAGCCAATTCAACTGTTGTGATATAAAATACATTCACTTTTTATTGAAGAATAATACTTCTTAATACTATAATAAAGTTTTTACTAATGGCTTAGTTTTGCTAAGGGATAGACATTATTTTGGCCTTTATCTTTAACCTGCATAGATTTTAAGGGCATTGGCATGACAAAAATGATGACAATCATTATTGAAAAAAGCCAACTCAATTATTCTCATCATTGAAAAGGGACATATAGGTATTTCAGGGTGTCACATTTTGAAAGTACAAAATGTTCTATATGCGTTTTTTTTATTTCATGACAATGTAAATTTAAGCATAATCTAGTATTTTATATTTAGTGATGTTTACTCATTTTACTTTTTATTACTTAAGGAATAAACATTTGGGTTATATTATTGTTGATTCATGTTATGATTTTTATTCACGGCAATTCCTTTGCAAAGAACACAGATAATGCTTAATGCTCCTCTTATATCCCAAAGGATGATTTGACAATTACTGACAATGGAATATATAAATTAAAATTTAAGCAATATGGAGGTTCTCTTTCTTATAATTTATATTAATTTGTTCATCAATTCTTTCACAAGAATTTATAATGTTCCTATCGAATATCTGCATGAAATATATTCCACCAGATTCTAAAGGTATATGCCTTTAAAAAAAATCAATCTGTGTCCCTGAGAGTCTAATGGCAACGTAGACAAACACAACATGACTGCTTTAAAGCACTAGGCCTGACATCCAGTCTAAACACAGAGGAAAGAAGACCTAAGACTGCTGAAGGAGTTCAGCAAAGGTTTCACAAAGAAACTTAAAGCTGAAGGTTATGTAGGAGTTTTTATGGTGAACTGAAGATGTAGGAAGGCAGTATTCCACATAAAATGCTTCCAAAGGTCTGGAAGCATACAAATCTCAAGTAATTTAGTATGTACAAAGTGTATATTAGGGGATAAAGCTAAGAGATAATTAGGAATGCTAGTTAGGGGCCATATCATGAAGAATTATTCAGAAGAGCTCAGTTTTACATAGTTTAAAGGCAGCCAATGGGGGAGAAAACATTTTAACAAAGGAATATAGTGATCAGATTTTTTTTTCAAAAGATTACATTTTCAATAGTTTAGAAGATGGATTGCAGAAGTTTGAGACTGAAAGTAGGAAGACCAGAAGAGAGAGAGAGAAGCTGAACCATTTAGTAACAGTGAGGAGAAGTAAGAACAGATAGAAAAGATAAGTTGGGGGTAGGGGGGATGGAGTTTAATATGAAGAGTAAAGTAAAGGAAGATGGGTAGAGTGATTCCTACATTTTTGACTTGGACAACCAAATGGATTATGTAGCCAAACAGTAAGTGGGAATCCAGGAGGAGAAACAGATTTGTGTGGGATAGGAAGATATGTTCATTTGAATTAAAATGAAAATATCATGTTGTGGGTATATTAAATGAGGTTGCTTTTTATAAAAGCAGCTCAGTGGCTCTCTGTGTTAGTCATAGTACATTTATTTATTCAACATTCTTGCAGAGGAATAACAATGCCAAGGCAGGGTAATGGGTGGGGGCAGACAGTGCAATAATGAATATGCATGCTCCCCACCCTTCAGAAGCTTACAATTGAGCAGGAGAGTGGTAATATACTACACAAATAATCAGTTTGTATCTTAAGAGATGTTCAGAATGATTAGGAGAATTCAGGTAAGAAAGAGATTATATTTAGTGACAAGTTTCAGTAAATATAATTGAAAATAAAAGGTGGGATTTTGATAGAAAGTTTGGGGAAGGCATCTAAGTAGAGAGAAGAGAATGGGTAGGAGGGCAAACCTTGTAGAAACATCTCATGGTTACCCAGTTTGACTGATGTGAAAATTGTATTTAAAGTAGTGATAAGCAGTAATTTTGGAAAACTACAATTTGACTTTTAAAGAGGCCAGGGAATCGGGACTTGACTTAGTAACAACAGGAACCTACTGAGGGTATCTGAGAAAGGGAATGAATGACCCACAGGATCTGTTCTTATTGAGATTAATTTTGAAGCTGGTTTAGCAGGGAAGCCATTTAAACGGTTATCAGGGCTTACTTAGGAAAAAGATCAGCTGTTACCGAAAAAGAAGGCAAGGGGAAGACCAATCCATGGGCTCTGTCTGCCTTTTGGAGTTGGCAAAACTGAAATAAATGATGACACTAGGGTACAACCTAACATCATTGGCTGCATCATAGCGACATTAACTAATAATAGGAAGACAAAAAGATTCTTGTTTTAGTAGAAAATAGTGAAAGGCCAAGGAAGAATGCTATGAGGCGTTCAAATGATGTTGTCTAGCAGCCTTTTGCAAACAAAAAACTAAAGTCAAGAAAGTTTATGTCTGGATTTATAGATTTGCAGGGTGGGAAAATTAGTAACATATGATCTCCGTTGTAAAAATAAAGATTCTGTGTTTCTGAAACATTTTGAGTCATTTATGTTTGTCCTACTTCAGATGACTGAACTCTGTAGCTGCAGAGATATCTTTGCATCTCAAGCATTATTGAATGTTTGGTCAGACTTTTGGCTGCCCAAAACAAGTCATTTAAACATGCTCCAGTAAGGGAGGTTTAATATAAGGCTCAGTAAGAAAGATGAGGCTTACACTGAAATACATGAGAAAGATCCAGAGCAGAAATCAGGACATAAGGGGACTGGAACTAGATTCAAGGCAACAGTAGGGACTTGAGAAGCAAGAACTTAATGGCTCTTCCCCTTTGAGACAGGCAGTGAATATGAGCCTGCTACCTCCTTTCCCATTCTTCTTCTTTGAGTCATTTTTATTTCTACTACAAACTGATTTTATTGTTCTATTTTTTTCTACTTTATAGTTTATACCTGATAATTTCTGGTTCTTAAACATCTTAACATGACCCATCACGGTCCTTATTCGAATCTCCAGGCTCTCAGCACCCATTCATTTCCAGCTCCTGCTGTTACCTACCTGATTTTCTCAGTAGATGTTAAAAAATGCTCCATAATATATAGTGTTATTGGCCCAATCTTGCTGGGTTTCGCAGAGCTTTTCAGGCTTGTTCACCTTAAAGGCTTCCTGGCTAATCTATAAATTTCCTGACTTGGGCAAGCTGTTCATTCTAGATCCAGTGAACTAAAATCATATGGTCTCATGATCGAAAATGTGGCCACCTCGTGCTATCTTCTCATTACCAGTGTTACTGAGGTGTCTAGTATAGACACATTTTTTCCCACTAGATGTCAATTGTTAATAGTACATATATTTAATTCAAAAAGACTCGACTTACTATATAGCTATTTCTATAAAAGCAATGTAGAAACATAGAACACAACTATATTAAATACTACTGGGAAAACGAATTTATTAAAGTAAAAATATTCCTCACTGTATACACTTGAAACATTTATAAAATATAATCAATGGTTTATTGTTAACAAACTGCTATGATCATGTTGAACTTATAAAGTTAAATTGGATGCAACTAGTGGTAAGGCATTTTGTTTGATTTCAACTTGTAAATAATAGTCTTAAATGTGGTGGTGACTTTATTTCATGTTATATTCTAGAGATAGTCTTTTGTTATTTTATTAGTATGTATTTTCTTTTTCCAATTACCAGATAAACTACTTCAAGTCAAACGGTGCTGTAAATTAACATTTTATTCTCCCACAAAATCTAACAGGATTGCGAGTAGACAATTAAAGGAATGTTGTTGGATGGCTGATTGATTTCAGGTTTTATGAATTCATATTTCTTAATTTAAAGTTTAAGAAATTTGGTATTTATGTGCACATATATATAGGCATGCACTTGAGTACACACACACACACACACACACACACTCTCACACATACGCACATTATTAAATGCCTATACATTATAACCAATTAAGATCTCTTGCTCCCAAGCCCATGTAAGTGATAAAGAAATTACTGTAGGGAAGTTTCATAAGCAAGTGCATGCATGTGATCACTTGTCCCTATCTTGTACTATTAAGCATTTGACTTTTTTGTATATTTATTAAAAATGTGAAGTATATAAATAATAAAAGCAAGAGCAAGATCTTTCATACTTTTCTGCCAACTCACTCGTTAGCATGCAGGGATCTAACTGTATTTGTCATTATCTTTTTTTCTTTTTCACTTATATGGAGTTAATTTATGTCTCTATTAATTAACTCTCAAAGGCTAATAGCACACTCATAAAAAGAGCCAGATTCACTGCCCATTTCCAATGTGTATATATGGATACTGAAGATTAGGATTCAATTTTTGTATTATTAAAACATAATTGTTTTCTTCCTATTCTTTCATTTTCATTTTCTTCATGTTAGTGGTACAATCAAAAAAGAGAGAGAAATAATATAAAGGAGAGAAACATTATATTTTTAAACCATTGTGACAACTCTGAAATAGCTCCTTTTATTCATGAAAGAATCAAAAAATCTTATATTAATTGCACACACATTTAAGAACCAATGTGGGTAAGTATTGTGCAGGCACTGATAATAAATCAATAAAACTGATTTCCTGCCTTTCAAATGTTTATATTATAGGCGGGGAAGACAGACTTGTAAAATAATAAAGTGTTATAAAACCCATATTTGAAGTTCAGCAAGTAAAAATACCCATCTCATGTGTGGTGTGAGTTGCAAGTTGAACTGGGCACTCTTTTTCTTGGAACACTGTTTTTAATTGAAAGAACAACACATAGACAAACAAGGGTTATTCAGACTTGGATACCTGGGAGATATTTTTTTGAAAAATGAATAAGGTGAGCCTCTTGCTTTAAGGAAACTAGGAGACAGTATTTATTGCCAATGACAACATTTAAGCTTTCAGCAGGGAGGGTATAGCTCATGCTTCGCATATACAAGGTCCTGGGTTCAATCCCCAGTATATCCTCTAAAAAATTAATAAGTAAACCTAATCACCTACCCCTAAATTTTTTTTTTAATTTTTTAAAAATAAATAAATAAATAAATAAATAGATTTTTAAAAATTTAAAAAAATTAAGCTTTCAAACTAAAATTAGAATTTTGGAATACTAACTTCCACCTCTGTGAACTTGACCAATGTTTCTGATGTGACTTGTGTTGATGTTAACAAATGAGATTTCTTTTGGATGTTGTACAATGAAATGTGTTTGGATAACTCAGTGAGTTCATATTTTTCCAAATGATCAATGCATGATGTTATAAAACCATGCACGAATAAAAGATCAATTCGAAGTTCAAGATCAATCAAGTGCTATAGACTGAATGTTTGTGTCCCCCAAAATTGGTATGTTGAAACCTAATCCCCAATATGCTCGTATTTGGAAGTGGAGACTTTCGGAGATGATTAGGGCATCTCTGTGGATTTGTGCTCTTATAAAAGAGACCTCAGAGAGCACCTTTGCCCCTTATGACATACAAGGGCACAGAGCAAGATTGCTGCCCACGAATCAGAAAGTAGACTCTCACCAAACACCAGATCTGCAAGCGCTTTGATCCTGCCCCCACCCCAAACTCCAGAACTATGACAAGTAAATTTCTGTTGTTTCTAAGCCCTTCAGTCCACGGTGTTCTATGCTATGCTTATAGCATCCCATACAGACTAAGACACCAATTAAAATTATTATAACAGAGAACGAAAAGTTCATTGATGAGGATTCAGACTCCATACTCAAAATAAAGCTTTAAGTCGTTACCATTTGCTGAGTTTTGGTATACTATAAAAGAGAATATTAAACATCCGAAAAAGCTCTTAAAATACTTTCTCTTTTCCCATTACATATTTGTGGGAGGCTAGATTATTTTTACATACTACAACCAACACCAGCATATCATAAGAGTACATGCATAGGCACATAGGACAGTCCAGCTGCTTTTATAAAACTAAACATTAAAGACATTTGCAAAATACAAAACATTGACCTCTATCACAAATTTTTTTTGGAAAATATACTTATTTTTTATAAAATTGTGTTATTTATATTTAAATGTAATGGGTTTATGGTTGTTATTTAAACATAATGTATTTATATACCCTGTTTTAATTTCCAATATAGTAAGTATCTGCAGATACAATCTATATAAACACAGTTCTTTAGCTGCTTTAGGAATTATTAAAAGTGTGAAGGTTTTCTGAGACAAAGAAACTTAAGACCGGACAGAAATGATCTGGAGGAAAAAAGCATACGTAAGTGACTGATAGAAACAAGTTACCTTACTGTTTACTTGAAAACACCTAAGGGTGTCTCTCTAACCTGTCTCCATAATATAGGGTTTCATAATTTTAGTTCTGCCCCTGATAAACAGAATATAAAATCTAGAGATCACTTACACTTAAAATCATCCAATCCACCCGCCTCTTCCTCAGAACTGCAGGCCGGAGGGCTTTGCTGCCTTTTGTTTAGCTTTCCTTATCTTCAGCAAAGTTGCACTGGAAAAATATTTACTCTAAGGTCTACATTATCTCCCTTCGATTTTCTCAGTGCGTAATTTCCTCTATTTTAACATTGTTATTGGCATTCTATTTGGAACATATTGAATTCGAAATCCTGTGTGAAATCCAAGTGGAGAGCATGGTGCAGAGAAGACAGGCAGGACGGGGCATACCCACCTGGGGGGTCCTTCACACATAGACAGGAGCAGAAGTTGAAGGTGCGAACGAGAACATGTGAAAAGAGACGAGGACAATGGCTGGAACTCTGGGGTATGTCCACCTTTAAGGGAAACATGGATGAAAATGAACCAGCAAAAGAAGACTAGAAGAGATAGTCAAAGGTTTGTGAGATAAACCAAGTCGGAAATAAGGGACAGTTCAACCATGTCTTTCTGACATGGTAAGACTGATTAAATGAGGAGTGAGGAGTGGCTCATTAGCAGGTCATTAACGACATAACCAGAAATGGTTTTGGAAGGGTTGTGAAGGTAGAGGCTGGATGACTAGATGTTTCAGAGAAAATGGGAGGTAAGAAACTGGAGGTAAGAAACACTGAAACTGCCCTAATATTTCCAGAAATTTGGAGTTAAGGACACAAGCCAGTAATTGCACCTTCACAATAGCACACCTTAGGTGTGCTAATGAGTGGATATTGTTGCTGTTGTTTAGTTTTGGATTTACTATTGAAAAAGAAAACAAAAACTGATGAGCTATGCACAGGAAACTCCGCGGGCTGTGTCAGACTGCTGGGCTGCTACAACAGAACTCCACAGAACAGGCTTTCAACAACAGAAAAGTACATTCTCATGGTTGTGGAGGCTGGAAGTCCAGGATCAGGGTGCCGGCAACGTTGGTTCCCAGTGAGATCTCTCTCCTTGCCTTATGGACACAGCTGCCTTCTCACTGCGTCCTCGCATGGCCTTTCTTCTGTTCATAGACACCCCTGGTGTCTCTTCCTCTTCTTATGTGGACACCAGTCCTATTGGATTAAGGCCTCACCTTACAACCCCACTGAACCTTAATTGCTTCCCAAAAGGCCCTATTTTTAAGTAAGGTCACATGGGGATGAAAACGTCAACATATGAAATTAGGGAGAGGGAGGAGACACAATTAGTCTATAAAAAGTACAGAGACGAGTACCTAATATTAAGTGAAGTGTCAGAGGTTTAGTGATCTGGTATCTAAAGGGTGAAAAAATGATGAAATTGCAGGTTAGGGCAGAGGAAAAAATCCAGGGAACTGCAGGTGGTGTATGTTCAGTACGTAACAGGAGGGACAGGGGACACAAGTGGGGAAATCACAAAAGACATCTCTAAAAAATGTGGAAACTGCTGTTAACTCAGAGACGGCTACGGCAGCAGCAGTGTTAGGGAAAGAATAACTACTAATAATACGGTGCTTTGCCTTTATTTACTCATATTTTTTCTAAGGCTTTTATTATGAAAAAAATCCTATGATGAAAAATGAATCCAATAACTTACTTGATTTGCCCAAGATTAGAATTAGAAACCTGCTATCTGGGTTTCTAGTTTACTCTTCTGATAAGCCTTCACGCTCAGAGAATCCAACAGTTTTACCCAAATGGCCAATAAAATAGAATCCAACTTAATATATGGCATTTTATTTCATCAATGCTCTTCAGATAACATTCAATAAATGTAAACAGTGTGTCTGTGGGAACAGACCCATAACTCAAAGGGTGTTTCCAGCAGAGATGTTGGCCTGTGCTCCTGACTGCAACTAAAGGGGCATATTTCATGTGTATCATTGAGGTACTGAATGCTTTTGATTGCTTGCAATTAAAATGGGCTCATACACTCAAACACCGGGACAAAATTCGAAATCAAAGAGACGAAATCAGAGAGATTTAAAGCACAAGGAGGATTTGATGTGTCTTTGCTGGCTCTGAAGAAGGAGGGGGTCGTATACAAAGGAATGTGGGCGGTCTTTAGGAGATAAGACTGGGCCTCTGGTGGACAGCTAGCAAGGAAACGAGGGCCTGCAAAGGACTGAATTCAGCCAACAACCTAAAGGAGCTCAAAAGCAGATTCTTCCTCAGAGCCTCAACATAAGAGTCCAGTCTGGCTTACATCTTAATTTTGTCTTTGTGAGACTCTCAGAAGCAAAACCAGATGAGCGTACCGTACCCAACACCTGACCCAGAGAACTGGGAGACGACAAGTTTGTGTTGTTTTAAGTTACTACATTCGTGGTAATTTGTTACATGGCTATAGAAACTAACACAGTTATAAACACTCTGGCCCCAAAATGGGGAAAACGGAGTCAGTTTAAAATCTTGCTCGGACGACTGCACTAGGCTTCAAGACCTGGGAATACCCTCTGTGACTTTCCTGTCTGCCCTCGGGGATCTCAGTTCTGAGCCGGCCTTCTTTTCCATGACAGATAGATCCTATTTGTAGCTGAGTCGTCTTACCAGCCCCTGCTTCCTGCCAGGAGAACATGGGGGTGCTGAGAGTCTCCTTTTATTCCATATTCTTTCTGTCCCTTTCAGTCTCAGCTGGCAGTTCTCCTGCTGATCAAATAGTCCCGAGTACCTCGTGTCTTTATGTAGATTTCTGGGGGTTCACTCCATTAGACAAAAGGCTCCCACACAGATTTTTTTCTGAGGTAATTCCTTTTCTATTTTTGGCTTCAGCTAAGATGGCTAAAGAACACTGCCAATAAGCTTCTTAGAGGTTTTCTGGTTTGATGGAGATTATGAAACACACCTTTCATCTCTGGTGATTGAATACCCTGACTTTTTGATCTTTGCAGGGTTGCAGAAAAAGATTGTATGGCCACACCCACAGGTTTTACTCTGTGCCACCCTTTCAGGAGTAACCTCTTAATGTTAGCATCTTTTGCCATCTCTATAGGCTGAGGATTTCCTAAATCAGCATGTCCTGGTTCCTTTTTATTTGACAATCTCAATTCAGTATCCAAATTTATTATTTACAAGTTCTGCTTTCTAAATAATGGCAGGGAACAATTTTCCTAAACTTCGCGCTACTACATCTCAAGCATCTCCCTTCCTCCAGTTCCCACTATCACCTTCCGCACTTCCTTCTGAGCTCTCACCAGTAGCGTCTTTCGTGTTCGTATTTCTACCAACAGTCTTTTCAAAGCAGTCTAGGCTTTTGCTGTCATGTTCCTCACCGTTCTAACAGCCTCAGCTCATTGCCTGATTTCAAAATCCCTTCCACATTTTTGGGTATTTGTTACAGTAGCATTCTTGGTATCAAAATCTATATTAGTTTTCTATTGCTGCAAAGCGAAATGACCATAAACTTAGGTGCTTAAAACAGTGTCCACTTATTATCTCACAGATTCTGTACATCAGTAGTCCAGGCAGGCTCAAGCAGGTTCCAAGTATTCAGGTTAAAATCAAGATGTCAGCTGGCTATGTTTTCATCTGGAACTTATGGTCCTCTTCCAGGCTCATGCTTGTTGTTGGCAGAACTGATTTCCTTGCACTAAGATCCCTATTTCTTTGTTGGTAGTTGGCCAGGAGTCACTGTCAGCTCCTTGCAGCCCTTCTCCTATCCTTGCACATGGTCCTGTTCATCTCCAAAAGCAACAATAGTGCATTAAAACCTTCTCTACTTCAATCTCTTAGTATTAAAAAAAATTCTACCTAAAAACTATCACTTGAGTGTAGTTCTGTTGTGAGGCTTCAACTGTGATTTCTCATTTTTATTTTGTGTGTAATTTGTGGACTTTGGTTCTGATGTAACCTCCCCATGTGAATTTTTCAGTAATCATTTCTGCCTCGATCTGAGAGCATAACTTGATTAAAATATTTTCCTCTCCCCAGCCTCCAGTTCTTGTTATCAAATAACAGCACCTTGTTCCTCCTGAATTTCAGGAACTGTGTGAGCATTTCCTTTATGTAACCTGTGTACCTATCCGAAAGTCTTGTTTTTATCTTATCAATTACAGATTATAGACTGAAATGCCAGGTACTTACTTATGTAACATTTCTAAATTATTCTGGAAGCAAATAATGACTATATATAAACAAATACAAGTAGAAAAAGTACATATTCTTTATTCATTTTAATTGGAAATTAGCCAAATCAAACTACCAAGGATTATAATACTTGTTAACATTACAAAGGTTATATTAAATAAGAAATATATGTTAAATAAGAAATCAGCTATTGCTGATGACAGTAAGTGTGAAATTATTGTTGAAAAATGTTCATGTTGATGAACCTTTCAACACACACTAGTTAATTTTTTAATAATTAACTAAAACTAAGCAAAAACTAATACTAGGCAAAAATTCTACTTCACTTTGCTATTTTAGGGTTCAACAACCAACAACTAAAGAAGATAAAAATAAGTTGTTTTTAACTTCCTTAGATTGAAAAAATGTAATTAGCGATAGAATTACAAGTTGATTAAAATCAGAACATTGAACTAGATGTATAGAACTGGAAAACAGAATACTGTCTTTTGTTATGTAGTAATTTATATAAGTAATATTCCATTTAAAGTCAAACATTATCAGTTTCTGTTCAACTATGATATTTACATTTTCTGAGCCTTAATGCCTCAAAGTCCTGTTATTTTGAGTGAAAATGTAATTTTTTATAAATACAAAACCCCAAACTGAGAAAAATATCAGTGCAGATGGACTTTTTTTTATCTTTTGACTGTACTCTTGTGTTTTCATGTTAAATGGCCCACTGAATTTAGGGGAAGCTGTTTTAATCAGTTTTTTAGTTTCTTAATCTGGAGTCCTGTGACAGAGAAGGGCATTATTCCTTTAGAATTAACAGACTTTGTGTGTGTGTGCATTTTTCTTTCTTCTGGTGGAGAATTTACGTCACTTGCCAAATTCTCAAACACTTCCATTTGCAGTACTTAAAAACATGACCATAATATTTTGCACCTCACTTCATCTGAAGGTAGAGTCTTTCCCCTCTGCCTGAATCTGTCTTTGTGAATTTCTTTGACCTATAAAATGTAGCAGAAGTGACACTGGGTGAGTCCAAGAGCAAGGCCTCAAGAGGTTTTCCAGATTCTGCCTTCTCTCTCACAGAACTCCAAGGCCAACCTGCTGTTAAGAAGCATGGGGAGAAGGCCATCTCATTCTTTGCAGCCAATCTAGCTGGTAACCTAAACATGGGAGTGAAGCCAGCTGAATACAACTAAATGAGGGAGCCCAGGGGAGAACAGCAGAGGACCCACCCAGTCCATCCAGAGAATTGTGAGAAATAATAAATCTGTTTAAGTCACCAGTTACATTATGGTGTGTGATGTAGCAACAGATAACTGACACACTCAGAATCTAATACTCCACAAGAAACTGGTATAGAGGCAAAAAGCATGTTCACCTTCAAATGCTTTTCCCTTCACTACAGAGCCTTTTTTGACAAATGTCCTAAAAAAGGAGACTTTTTATCAACATTTGATATTTGTTTTTTACTCTCTAAATCAAAAGAAAGAATTGTTTCAGAGAAATAAAATATTTTAAAATTAATTTTAATTCAATAAAAATTATATATAGATTTGGTTTCCTTTGAAGAAGTTGAAGTTTCCAGGATTATTGTGTCCATTCAAGCGCACGCAGGCTTCAATCCATAATCAGTTTCTCACGGTTAAGCAGCCACTTCTGCAGGTAATATTTGCTTTACCCTATTACTGCTTGATTTCTCTGTTTTTGTGGCTTTTCCTCCTCGGCACAGGGAAGTAAAAAATCTTTTGGGGGTAAAGTTTATCTACGTCAGTGCAGGAAATGGAGCCCAAATCTGGGAAATCTTGTTTCCTCGGTCAAGAAGCAAGAGTTACCTGCCTTAGCAGACTGCAAACCAGAATATACCAACGGCGCACGGACTGGCAATTGCTTTCTTAGGTGCCTAGGAAGGTTACCTTACTATTGTCTTCATCCCAAATTCTTGTGACATTGTCAGTGAATTTCTTGACCTTCTTTACGCAAACATGTAGAATCTCCAATGTGAACTTTTAAAAGCTCTCTTGTTGGAGGGGTGGGGGGGATTCTCCATCTGAGAAATTGATCATTTTATGTTTACTGTGTCTTGACTCAGAAATAATTATATATATATAGATTATCTATTCTGTATCTTCTTTGCCCTTGTCTGAATAAATACATATAATATGAAATTAAATGTTGTCTAACTTAGAGGTGATCTCAATTCTGTAGTCACTGATAATTTACAGATAGATGGCGTTGCTTTTTAAGCCATGATTTATTCAATTGTCATGGGACATTAACATGCTTAGCTTAACTTTTCATGTGCATCTGCATTAAAATAAAATTAAAAAAAAATTTCAGTTATCAACTCACCACCTGTTTTTATATTATATTTTCATTGTTAATGCCTTTATTGATTTATTATCAGTGTAACAGAAATATTACAATTTTAGACAGATTTAAGTAAAAAGTTCCTTCTTAAAGTTCAGAATGTTAAAGTAAAACAGAACTACTTGGTAAATATTCATCTGAGGGGAAATAATCTGATACCAAGAAAATGAAAGAAGTTATTTTGACTTTCTCATATCATTTTTTTTCCTTAGGATTTAAAAAGAATCTTGATACAGTAGTCTAAATTTCTAGTCTTCTATCATTTTTCTTAGTAGGTGACATCCTTCCTAGCTTTATTGAACTTCTTCCCCAGTATGCACTATGGAATGAGCCATTTCAATAATGACATGCATATGCCAAAATAATGTGTTTCCTTAACCTTTTGATATTTTTCTTTGGTAATTCCCAGCCCTGGATTGCCCTCCTTGTCTGCTTGTTTCATTCCTGCTTCAGAGATGCTGAACATTCCTAGAGGTCACAAAATTATGCAGATACTGCTAATTGTCTTCCAAATGAACTTCCTTTACTTCTTACCAACAGCACCCTGTTTTTTTTCTTTTTTTTTCAGAGCAGCAACGTGTTCAGCCTACCTTCTGTGGTTCTGGTAAATTAGATGTGTAATGAGAATTACTGGGTAGGTTATACCTTCCTGATATAGGTGCCACCCATTTTTTTATTGTCTACTTCCTTCTTATCTTTTTCTTGTCCCCAGTGGATACGAGAATCTGGAGGAGGAATGTCATCTTGAGATCACTAGGGTGACCAACTGACTTGGTTTACCAGGAACTTAGGAGGTTTCTCAGATGTGTGACTTTCAGTTTTAAAACAAGGACAAGGTAATCCTACCATGAGGTGACAATGAAAATAAAAAATACATACTTAGGAAGACAGAGAAAAACTAGAAGGGGGATTCCTGAGTACTGTTGACCTCTAGATAAGCCATGCCATTAGCTTATATTACACAAGAGAGATAAGCCCTTAAGTATCAAACAGTTGGATGTGGATTCTGTTACGTGTGCTTAAACACAATCTCTAACTGCACTCACTCCCTTGATACAGTCTGATCCGTGTTGAGTGTGTCACAGTCCATTTGAACGGTGTCACCTGCAGTTGTGCAGTGAACAGCCTATGCAGCTATATGTAGTGGCTGGACCAAAACTCTGCTTCCCTAAAGCCTTGAACCTCCTAATGTTCCAACCATGATTTTACTTCATAGACTACGCTGTTTCTCAGATACCCTCCCTCTCAAAATGTCTCCAAACCATACTCCCTTTCTTTCTTCCATGTGAACTCTTAAAAAAAAGGATTACTTCTCCTTTTCAAAGTGTACCTCTCCCAGTATAAAGTTGATCACTTCTCTTCCCACCTCCTCTGGGCCCTTAGTCTACCTGATTTGCTTAAAAAATATTTAGTTTTATTATCCTTTTTTTATTATAACATTAAATTTGATGGGTTTCTCACATAAAGGTATGCTCCTTGGGTAAACTATTTTGCCTCTTTATAATATAGTCTAGTATTAAAAATAAAATTTTGAATGAATTATTAATGAGCTTATTCACCTGAATCATTCAACATTTAGATCTTTTATCTGAATAAGTTTCTGTATAATGTGTTCTTTGCAAATATAGAACCCTGTATACAAAAAGAAACCGTCATGAAACAAAAGCTTTTATTATTTAAGATTAATGCTAAACAAAAATGTTCTATTCTTTTGAAATTTTGAAGTAGTCGAACTCCAGAAATTCAGAAATTAAAATCAACATTACGGAGATAATGTGCTTCTGATTTAGCTTACCCCTGACACACCATCCTAGTTACATACAAGACAATGTTGGTAAATTGAGAAGGCAGCTTCTGATTCTCATTTATTATAAGGCAGTATGCTAGGGCCAGATGCTTTTTATGTGGGGAAGTATCATATAGCTGTCTGACAGGCTAGAATCAGAGATGTTCCTGTTGATTAAAGGTTTCTAATATGATAAGAAATATGCAGTGGAGAGAAAAGACACTTGGAAATTAATATAAATTCTCCTTCAGTCTATATGATTTTAAAAAGTTCACTTACCTTCTGTCTCACTTCTCTAATTGTTTCTCAAATGGACAGTGTATGTCCCAGAGAAAACTAGGATGGGATAAATAATATTTCAGTTCTTCAGAACTGTTTCCATTGTCTGAGAGACTAGATGAGGAGAGGGACAGAGGAATTACATGTAATACTTGCAAAACATTACGAGATTTCTTATTTCCATCAGGTAGTGTTTTAGTTATTACTATATAACAATGACTCCATAACTTAGAGGCTTAAAATAGTAATCATTTTGACATCTCTTATGGTTCTGTGGTTTGACTGGGCTCAGCTGGACAGTTCTTCCACTGAGCTCACCTGGGGTTCTTCACGAGCTTTCAGTGAATGGTGGCTGGGGCTGGAATCATCAGGGGGCCCAACGAGGATGCTGGGCTGGCTGGGCCCCTCTGCACCTCTGCATCTCCATATGACCTCAAGGCCTCTCCACGTGGTCTCCTTCAGCAGGGTAGCCAGACTTCTTCAAGAGTGATTCCCAAAGATGAGCATTCCCAGGCTTGAGAGAAACCGCTAGTCCTCTTCAGATCTAGCCCTGGAGTGACTATAACATCACTTCTGTCTCGTTCCATTGGTTGATGCAAGAACCACTGGTTAATGTGAAGCCCAGGCCAGGAATGGTGTGAGGCAACTGCTTAAGGGTGTAAACTTCAGTAGGTAGGGTTCCTTGGGGGCATCTCTGTTCCACCTAGCTTGGACAGGTAGCAATAAAAGTTGGAAGAAAGGCACAAAAACCTTGCTTCCTTTTTCAGGAGTGTGGGTACCTTTCAGAAAATAATTTTGGATGGTATTTTCAGGACGTTTCTAGCACAGCAATCATCTCTGATCAGGTGCTCACCATGTTTCATAATTAGAAGCCTTTGCATATGGGGCACCTCAACCAACTCACTTCCAGACTTGGGATTTTACATTTTCCTGTCAGAAGAATTTTTAACAGAGGGGGGCTTAATCAAAATTAAATAGAAATATAAAGAATGATCTAAAGGAAGGATCACATTTTAGGCTAACTGAAGATTGCTGATAAGAACCTAGCTAAAATTGAGGAGTAAGGAAATTATCAATTTCCTCAGGGAGGTCACTTGACATCTAGCCTGATGCAGAAAAACAAAACAAGCTTTCTGAGAAGCTGAACGCCCTGCCATAGGTCTCTTGGTGCTATGTGGCATGATTGTCTCTGCCTTCACTGCCCCCACAGAGCAACGTGAGCGAGTTCCCTGGTCACACGTGGGGCTGGGAAGTGTGGGAGTCCCAGGAAACCTCTGTGACCTTAGGAAAAGGTCCTCTAAGATGAGTTACTCCCAAAGACACTTTGTTCAGTTTATTTTTATGCTTTCTAGTATATAATATTTATCTACCAAATGAATACAACCTACCTCCCAGAGGGTGCTAATACCAAGGTAGGATGACCTAGCAGGTAACAGAAAAAATAAGGTAAAAGAAAAAATAAGGTAAGATTCCAGAAGAGCAGAGACACTGAAGACAATAAATAAAATACTCACTTACCTTGGAATCTATCAAGTTAATAACTATGTGCTGCAAATCAACAGACTGATTAAGAAATCTGGTCAAAGAATGCATAGTGGACATAATACAGCTGGGAAAGTCTGCTTTGATAAATGATGTTTAGCATTAGTTTCAAGTCACTATAATTATATGTAATTATTGCTATTTTTACATATGACCCTATAACATAAGAGTCAGAAATGTAACATTGCTAATTCAGCTTCAACTGTTCTCAGATATTTAAAATGAGGTTCAGAGAATACTTCACTAATGACCTTTATCAGGATGAGAGATTCAATGAAAGGATAATGATGACACTGTGGCTGGGCATGGGCTTACAGAAGAAAAGATAGGAAAATGGAATTATGAGAATCCACTGGAGGGACATATTTCAGAGACTCCCACTTGGCTTCTTTAAATTCCTTGCTGTATTTGAGAGGCAGACAAGGATGTGAATTTCAGATTCATACTATCCCGTGTACTGTCGATGTAATTTTGAGAGTTTTGGTTCTAAGAGCCTGTAGAATAAGGTGGAGCATTGTAACCAGCTACTCAATAACCACAGCTAGTGAGTCTGTATTCCCCTTGGCTGGGAATTCTGCAAAATAAATCTTATTTTGGAGTTTGTTTAATTCTTTGAAGGAAAGGCCTATACCTTACACATTTTATAAGCAAAACCTATTTTTAGGGCTTGTCTTCAAGAACAGGAACAAACACAGCTGGCCACAGTACTTTTAAAATGTAAGGCTTACATAAGCATTCTTTTAAAAAGGGTCTTTTAAGAGGGCAGCCACAGCTGGATGTTCCTATCATGATGCTTCCCATGTCAATCAAAGACTTTCTACAGTCGAGGACCACATCAAGCCCAGTGAACGTAACTAACATGACTTGTGCATGTTTGTTAAACAAAGCTCTGTTATTAATAGTAGTATTCAAATAATCTGGAACGGGTTTGGTAGACCTTCATATTTATTTCCAGCTTCTGCCATGGTCATGTTTCATAGTGTGTGAAATGCATTAGTAATGAACAGAGTTCTTTAAATTTGTGGGGAAATCTGAAAGATGGCCAGCATTAACCCTTTTCCGGACTCTTTCCAGATGCAAACTAACCCCTCCCTTTCAAGGACAGAGTGCAGGATAGTAGCTAAGAAAACAAAACTCAGCTTGCTATGAGAGGCTAGGTATAGCCAACTTCTGGTCTTGGTAGTAGTCAGTGGAACTTCAAGCTTGCTGATCCTCCCAGGTACTTGCTGTACCAGTCAGGTTGCGCCCTGGCCTGCTGCTGCTGCCTTTGACATGCATGAACTCACCAGGCTGCCACTTCTGAGAATCGGTGGTAAATGCTGAAAATCAAATGTAAGGTATATCTGAAATATGTGAAACAGAGGCTGAGTCACCCTGTTAACAGAGCATATATCAAATAGGCTGAATGCTTTTGTATAATAAACAGAGCTCTTTAATTTTGTGCCATAATCTGAAAAACTGCCAGTGATAACTACTTAAAGAATTACTTTGTTACAAACTACTATGTATAAAATAGATAAGTCACAGGGATGTATTGTACAGCACAGGGAAATATAGCCATTGTTCTATAATAACTTTAAAGGAAATATAATCTATAAAAATAGTGAATGCTGTATACCTAGAACTAATATAATATTATAAATCAACTCTACTTCAATTAAAAAAATCATTTTGTAAATAAACCTGAGTGACCTACATTAGTTAATCTAGATAATTAAAATGAAGCCTCTAAATTTTCAGAACATTTTATTTAAAATCACTGAAACTCTAAAATCATAGTATTCATCTTCTGCAGCTTTTTAAAGTATTGTAATTACTGAAAACAAAGGTTGCAAATAGGAAGATACTGAAATTCATCTCTACCAATCAAAGAAGGAACTAAATGTGTTACATGATGAGAGCACACATATTATAAAAGATCCAGTTTTCAAATTTATAATTTGGCTTTGGAATATCTCAATCTGTGGGGAGAGTCTTTTGATGGAGCTATTGCTTTTAATTGGATAAAATTATATTTTGTTTTCAAATAGATTAAAAAATCAGAAGACCTATAATCTTGCAGCACTAAATTTAATTGAAACCATCAACATAAAGGAAATTTATATGAGGAGCCTTGTCTTGTAAAAATGTTTGTTGAAAGATGTTACTCTGATTTTTAAAGGATACACCTGTAAAAATATTTGAGCTGAAAATTTTGTACATTTCAATATAAAGAAATTAGAATATATTTTAGAAAAATATATTTATTATATTCTTTATTAGAGTTTGCTTTGAATTTACTAGGTTCCATAGGACTTACAGAAAAAAATTTTCAATTAAAAATATTATGGTCTACAGATAAGCATTAGTTGAAGGTGCCAATCTTTTCAAGTTTATGCAACCATGATGAAGATTTCAGGCAATTTTATGAACAAATTAAAAATAAGGAAAATCATATTTAAGCACATGCATTCTTTAGAAAAATATCAGTATTGGTGGTGGAGAAAATATGCTAAGAAATTGATTAAAGTACGTGAAAATGTACCAAGAGTAAGTACTTTGCTTATGCCATTTTTACCATTCAGTTAATTGATAAAAAGATGTTCTGCAAAATTCAGTAAGTAAAGATATATTTATGTTTTAATATGTGTTATTGTTTTTTTTAAAATAATGTTTAAATAGAACTATTTAATATCTCTACCAAATATAATCGAACCAAGTTTTCAGTCAATAAATAAGCACATCTAAGAATTATACAAATTTAATTGTTTTTATTGTCTCAGTTCTCAACTATGTCCTGGTTTGGTAAAAAAATAAGCCCACTAAGCCATATGTAATATATATTTTTTAACAGTGGAGATTTCAGACTTTTTGGTGAGAGACACAGCAATTCGGTCAAGAAGAGCTGGAAAGAGCTTAAAAACCACCATTGCTTCATATAAAAAATTGGTGAGATAAATGGATACTTGAAAGAATGGCTAGAGCAGTCCCAGGTTTCCCTTGCCCTGCAACAGCCTCTCCAATTTGAAGAAATTGTGCCCATTCGTCTTTATAACCTGCCACTATGCTCAACATAATACCGTATGTATAGGAAGTTTCTAAGTAAGTGATTGTGACATGAAAGAACAGACATGTTTTACAGGCAGGGAATCTTACTACACACCTACGAGGGTGTGTAGGGCACGGTCCCTGCTTTTCAACAGTTTTTCTTTTAGGGAAAGCTAAAAGCCATAAAAATGAAATGTGGAATGAACTTTAAAGTAAAAAAAAAAAGCCTAAATTTCTGAAGATTAATTACAGGTTACTTATTCCTGAAGTTATTTAAAACAGCATTCCATGGTGGTTAGTCATAAAAAAAATAGGCTCAATAAACCAAAAGTTTCTGTAGCTCCTCTCCCTATTGGGCAGAAATTACTTAAATTATTGTATTAGCAAATAGTTTAATGGAAATGATAACACGATGTACCTATTTCTTACTTAAAATTTTCTCTAGACATGTAATTTTACAACCATGATACCGAAGGAGTCAACTTTTACAATGACTATAATGTATGGCAAACAAGCTAAGTGGTAATGAAAATTGCTTAAGCCAACGTGTATCAAAAGTGTAGCTTTTTAAAACTCAATTTTCATCACTCCATTTGTGGGGAATTTATACTTTTCTTGTTTTGCTTGTGTTTTGGAAAAGAACCTTAGAACTCTCAGCAAACGCATTAAAGTTAAATATTAAGATCAACAAACCTCAAATGCCACGGATAGGCTTGGAGCAAACAGAACGGAAGAGTAAGCACAAGCACAATATATTTTTCTAGCTAAGGGTGATACCTACACTTTGAAATCCCTAAAAACAGACAGAACACTGGCTTAACATTTAAGAAATAAACACATTTAAATTAACAGAGAATGGAGAGGAGCTCATGGTCTTAGCATAAATAATAAAATAATAAAGACACATTTCTACTCCAACAGTTGACAGTACTTTCCCAGCAGAGTTTTGGAATCTAAATAACCCAAGTCCACGTGAATGCAAACAACTCGCTCGTCTAGTTCAAAAGAAACTGCCCCGCCGTCAGGCCCTCTAGGGCAGTTCATCTCATTCTGCATCCTGACCTCCACCCCAATAGTGACCTCTGCGGGTCATCAAACGGTCCAAAAGGGCAGGGGTCTGAGATCCAACCTTAACAGCTTTCAACCTCTATCTGGCGGAAGCCAAATCCTTTTCATGAGGCAGGTGGGAATATCACCCCAGACCCCTACTATTTTTAGTTTTACAACATTCTTCCCGGTCCTTACTTGCTTCTTAGTCCCAGGCTGAGAAAGTAAAAGCATCACCGGAATTTCACAGACTGAAAGGGGACCCGGATGACTGAGGAGTGGCCTTCTGGAGCAAGAGGGTTAAGGGAGTGGCAAGGGGCAACTCTCCCAGCTCAACTGTCCTTCCTAGCAGCGGATAAGACCCCAAAAGCCAGCGAGTCCCTCCGGCCTGGAAGACAAAGAAAAAGGCTCGGGGCCGAGTGGTGACGGGGTGGGTGGGGGCAGCGACTCGCGTGAGCTCGGGGACGTGAGAACGCAGCCCCCGCCCCCTTCTCCGCCCCTAGAAAGGTCTCCCCGCAGCGCAAGCAGCGGGTCCCAGGCGGCCGCACACGCCCAGGCACGGGCGGCGACGGGACGGCGCGGTGGGGGAGGGGAGGAGGGGCGGAGGCGGCGGCCGAAGAAAGGCCGAGCAGCCGGGCGGGGGCGGGGCCTGGGCCGGGAGGGCGGGGCCGCGGAGCGGGGCGGGGCGGAGCCGGCCGGGTCCAGGGCTGCCTGAGACAGTCACTGCCCTGACGGCGGCGGCGGCGGCGGTTGGCCAGTGGGGGTTGGGAGGAGCACTGCCGAGGCTGCTGGGGCAGCTGGACCTGGCAGTTGCCGGGGGCCAAGAGGAGGATCTGGAGCTGGGAGCGTGCTCTGGGCCGGGCGGAGGAGGCGGCTGCAGTTGGAGTTCGGGAGCGCTGGCGGCGGCGGCGGCGGCGGCGGCAGCGGCGGCTTCTCAGAGAAGCAAGTGTCTGAGACTGAGAGCCCGCAGCGGCAGCGGCGGCGGCGGCGGCGGCGGCCGGGGCCGAGGTAACCGAGGGGCGGCGGCGGTGGAAGCGAGGCCCCACCCTCAGGTCGGAATCTCGGGGGCTGTGGCTGGGGCTCCGAGCTGACCCACCCACCCTTCCAGCCTCGGGCCCCCAGACCCGACTTCTCCGGTCGTTCCGCCGTGGTCCAGGTGGGGGCGGGAGCGGCGCTCGGGGTGGGGGCGCGGAGCTGGACACACACCCGAGGCGACCCCTCATCAAGGATTGGCAAGGACGTCGGGCACCCCCTCCCCCTTCAAAAGACACACCCCAGTCTCGGGCGGGGCGGGCTGTCGAGGCGTTCCCAGCCTTCTGGAAGGGAAGATCTCAGTGTGGAGGCTGCACCTCGGTCCGTGGCCTCTCCGAGGTGGCCCCCCTGTGGCTCCTTGGGGCTGCTGAAACCGAAGGTGGTTCCCGTCGCTGGGAATCCCGGAGTTCCTTTTGTCTATCAGCTGAAACTGGAGGCCGGAACTGTAGGCAAACACCCACCAGCCCTGCAGCCCTCTGCTCCTCATCCCTTTCCTGCCTGGAAGGAATTCTCCCCGGCAGCCTTTTCTCTGGCCATAGTAGTAAATTTCATTCCTCACCCCCGTCCGAAACCTTCATCTTTGGCGCGTAGGAAGGAAAGATTAACGTTGTACTTGTGTTTGAATGTATCATTCATGTAAGCTCATCCCCCTCGTCCCCTTTTTTCTTTTTAACCCATTCCCATCCAGCCACAACCCTGATAATCATCCCCTAGATTTTGCAAACTATCAACAAAGAAGCGTGGCCAGTTGAGTAAACAGCCCTGGCTGGTCTGTGCAGATTAATAGAGCCTCCCTAACGGGTGCTGTTCCACCAAGCTAGTCGGAAAGACCTTTTTGGCTAGGGTTAAGGATGTTACTGCGTGTGCATAAAGTGTTTTTTTCTCGTTTCTGCAGTGTGGTTTTAAAAACCTTGGGTAACTTGATTAAAATGTAGCTGTTTGGGATGCCTAACTACAGCGGAAGAGAAATACAGAAAGGAAAATGTAACTAAGATTTTCGGGTAGTTGTTCAACTTTTTGAAAGTGCCAGAGATGAAATATATGGATTTTTGAGATAGCTTTAACTGGTAAATTGTGTTCTTTGATAAGAAGGCTTTTAACGTGATATTTTGCACTAAGCTATTTTTGTTTATTTTAGTTGCTTGGGGAAATAGTTGATTACCTGGACATCTTAGAGAAACCTGTGAACAGATTCATTAAGAATCTATTTTGAAAAATGCATTTTATGAATGCTTTGAAATAAGAAGGTTTTAACAGTGGTTGGCCATTTTTGCCACATAAGAGACCATAATCTGAAATAGTTCCCTCCTTGCCAGTTGCTCATATGCCTAAAGCTGGTGGGTGTAGTACTCTGAGTGACTATCCTTCAACAGGAAGTACAGCACTAACAATCTACTGTATAAATGTCATCTCTTTGATAGCATTTACTATAATGGACACGTTTTCTGCATCTAATTTTCAGATACAGAGCTAACACATGGAATCTGGAGAAGCATTTTGTACGAGTTGAAAGATTGGGCTTTCTCTCTAGTTTTCCAGATGTATTGTCTCATCTGCATACTTGAAACATCCACAGTCACATAAACTCCAGATGTAACCATGGAGTTATGCGACCCATCAAGATATAGGAAAAGTGTTGCCAAGGTTCGGAACCAGGCAGTTTTCCACCAGTTCAACAGCTAATATAACTAATATATTCTGTGCTGATTATCAAGAATAAAGAGCCAAATAAAGTCATGCATATTCTGTTGGCAGATGGACTCTGTGGTTGAATTTTACTGTAACTGGTTATTCTGTCATTCAAAGTAAACTTAATATGCAAGTTATGTCCTAATGGATGTAAAGACCTGTGTTGATGTATCCAGATTCTAGCACATGTTGAAGATAAGAAACCTATTATGACTAATCCTTGGGAAGAGAAAGTCTGCAAAATGGCTCAAACGAGTTTACTGCAGGGGAAGCAGTTTTACTGTAGGGAGTGGGTTTTCCACAAGCTTCAGCATTGCCTCCAGGAGAAAACTAACTGCTGCAACAGTGCTGTCAACACACCACCCCTTGTCATGAATTCTGGGAATAATGCTAGTGTTGTCTCTGGAAAAGGAGCTGCCTGGGGTGTGTTATTGGTAGGAGGGCCTGGCAGTGGCAAGACAGCCCTATGCACTGAGCTCTTGTGGCCAAGTTCACCTACAAGCTTGCAGAGAGGTCTACATCGCCAGGCTTTGGCCTTTCATTTCTGCAAGGCCCAGGACTCTGATACTTTGTGTGTCGGAGGGTTTGTTAGAGGTCTGGTTGCCCAGATCTGCCGCAGTGGACTACTCCAAGGATATGAGGACAAGCTAAGGGATCCAGCAGTTCAAAGCCTCCTACAGCCCGGGGAATGTGAGAGAAACCCAGCTGAAGCATTTAAAAGGTAACAGTAAGAATGTCAGTGTTTCAGTTTCTATGCAAAAATTAAAGTTTTTTTTTTTTTAGTACTGCTGTATATTTGGGTAAAATCTGTGGTTGCGAATACACCTGTTTACTTTGAATGTTGAAGGAAATAAAATTTAAGCCTTATATTACAGGGATATGGATTGAAAATATGTCTTTTACTTGTTTAGTAACAGAATGTGAAGCACTGAAGAAACTTAATATGAGAGGTGTTATATTCTTGCAGACTTTTTAATGTGTAAGTGCCGTCCAATAAAAATCAAGGCAAATCTGTTATCTTCTGATGTTAGCCTTCAAAATTAGAGTTAAAACTGTTATATCACTCTTAAATTAATGAGGAAATCTGTTAGGTGATGCCTCTGTCACAAATATGAGATGCCAGGTTTGATGGACAGTGTTCAATATGGAATCACTGTATATGAAATCAATAGTGTAGTCTTTAATAGGAAACTTTCCTTTTAAGAGACTCAGGTCTCTGTATATAACTCTTTTCCTCTTGACTTACTACTTTTTCTGGGGATACTATCACTAGGTGGAGAGTTGAATTTTCATTTCTTATAAGTAGTTTCATAAACTATGAATTTATTGACACCTTAGAAAATGTTTCAGAGAGTTTAGTCTAAGCTGAACTTAGTCTAACTAAATTATGTAATTATGCAATTAATTTGATTGGAATTAGTGTGTACATTTCTAATACCTTTCAATATTTACAATCAAGTCTGCTAACCTTATTTTTGATATATTCTGATTTTGAGCAAATCTTACTCTATAGTATCAGAGATTTTCTTGAAAAAGATTCTTCTACTCAGATGGTTTTTACATGTTTCTTTTTCCTGTGTGAATTTTAGTTACTAATTGAAGGGAAATAAGAAGCAAATAGAGCTGTGTGTAAAATCACACCAGTACTGATTTTCTGATTGACAGAAGGAGCTAATCATTTTGTATTCCCAGTCTGTACTTGGGTAGGGAAAACCTAGTCTTTCTACTTGACCATTTTGGTGCCCTTAACTTAATCTTCTACTGGATCTTTCAAAAACCTGGGTCACTTTCTTTTTTCCTGGAGAATGAATCATTAAGTAAATGAGGTAACTTCGGTACTGGAACAACTGTTTCTGATAATTCACAGAGATACATTTCCTTTAAGACACTCAAATGCAGACATGAGAACACGAAAGTTAAAAAGAAATATTTTTACATAGTCTATGGCATTAGATGATCAAGGCCTCTGCTTTTGAACAAATAGTTAGGATTTTATTGAAGGTTCTATTAGTGATTGGTTGACTTGTTAGAGAAGGACTTTAGAGAATTTTTATAGGATTATATTTTATTTAGGTTGGGATGGGTGTAATTGAACAAGTAGACAATGGAGCAAAAAAATTATTTTCAAGGCGTTAACAACATTTTGAGGGAGACAGAAATGAAAGTAGTTAATTATAACATGATGGGAGATGAAATATAAACAAAGAGAAGCTTTTTTTTTTTCATTTTTGGCAAAAAAAATCCTCCCAAACCAGTTTGTGTATCTTTACTTTCTTAACATCTAACACTTGATAATATTGATGGCTTCATATATTCATGTGTGAAACAATTGGACAGAAATAGAAAATTGATAAAGAAAAATCTTAGTTGTTCAAAGATCTACAAAGTTGGAGAAATTTCAAAGTGATTCAGTAGTTAATGCTTTTTATCTATTTTTTTCAGTTATACTTCCGAATTTTTATCCCTATTTTTTTTACCCTTAATGATACTATATACAATATGTAGTACCATAAGCTAACTTCTTACATGAAGTCATATAGCTAAGTGGTAACTTAATTACCAGTTTTTTGAAATCACATTTTCTTCATGGTAATTAAAAAAAGACTGAAAGGAACTTCATGTTAATCTAGTTAAATATTGTACTTTCTTTCCCTTCTGATGTGGTAGAGTATACTCTGTTGATTCTGAGATTTAGTTGTCAAGAAATGTTTTCTGACATTCATTCATTCATTCATTCCTACAGCAAATGTTTATTGAGAGCCTTTTGTGTTTAAGCATAGTTCAGCTGGAGATATTTATTGAGAACTGACTGTGTGTTAGGTTAGAATTCAGCTGTAGATAAATCAGTGACTAGAACAGACAAAATACCCTGTCTTCATGGAGCTTTAAGTTATCACACTAATATTTATCTCATTTCTGTAAAGAGAAGTAACACTTTGGATGAATAATTGTTATAGTGTTCAAGCAACATATGAACATTTTACTGCTGATGCAATTAATTATATCACCTGCTATAGGGAATTATGAATGAAGTCACGTTAATTTCTAATTTTTGTTCTTTTCCCTTTTTCTTTCTTAACTGGTTAAAGTACAAAGCTATTGTTACTACATTTAGAATATATACATATATTCTATATATATAAAAATATATATTACATATAATATATAAAAATGTATATTACATATATACATGTATATATACACACATATATGTATATGAATATATATTTTTTCCATTTCTGTTGGTGGAAATAAGTTGATGACAATTATATTTTTACTTATTTTGAGAACCAAAGGCTGATTTCTTTCTTTCTGCCTCCCACTTCAGGCTTTTATTGCAAAATTTTGTGTTTTGTGTTGAATTGTCTTTTCTAGAGTTAGAGTTTGCTAATAGCCTTATAATTGTAAAACAAATTCCAATTATTTTTGACAGAAGGATCAAGGCATCTATGTTAGGGAATGAGGGAGGGGCTAGTGGTTTTAGATCCTGTGACTGGTTTAGAAGCACAGCTGAAGATGGTTGTTTTATTCAACCAGCAACTTCTTTCTGAACCGGACTGTCATGGTCCTTGAACCCCCAAGGGTCTTTTTGAAGATTTAGGTGGATGTGGAGTGGGAATACAAATCTATGTTCCTGATGGATATCATTCTCTTTTGTTTTTGGTTGACAGTCTGCAAGGCCAGATGTGAGTTTTCTATGTGTGATATCAGTTTTTTCAGGTAGAGTAAAAAGATTTTGTTTTGTGTATGTTGACAGGACTTAATTGAACATTCTTCAGGGGTACCACAAATTAAGTGTAAATGGAGTAAAATTGTGATGAATTAAGTATGAATGACTCTAAACTTTGAGAATGTAACAGAAAAGTTGTGTTAGTGGTGAGAGGGAACAATGGCTTTTTAGAAAAGTATTGGGAGCTGGAAGACTGAATTCTGACTTTTTTTCTAATGTCGAACAGGGATCCTTAAATGGTGGAATTTTCTTTCTAATCTTTTTAGCTCCTTCTCCTTGAACATTTCATAGTTTTTTATTTGTAGCTCTTTAGATTTTTAACTTCTTTTGTAATTATTTATGCAGACACGTTCTGTTGTTTCCTCTATTAGGCATATGCTTCTTCATGACATTATTTATGACTGATTAATACTTTATGTTTACTATAGTGCTTTGAACAGCACTTTGCATATAGTAAGTGCAAAATGATTATCATTTGAATGAGTGAATGGTGCTACTTACCTATCTAGGATATCTTTGAATCCGACTGAAGAACAGCTGAAATTCTTGCATAAGAAAGGAAATTGAAATGTTATATTGTTTAGGTCAGTTTTAAACGCAGGTCAGACTTGTATAGTGATTATTAATTTATTAGCCTGTTGTCTGCTTTTAGCATGCATAAATATGGCATTGGTCCAGATAGTTTTAAGTGGCCAATGTCTACTTCTGTCTCAACTGGCTTCAAATATTTTTGGCAGACTCAACAAAAGGGCAAAGAACAGAATGGGACTGAAACTTGTGCCTCCTACTTACCCTCAGTTGTGGCGTATTTTCAAGGCAAAATATTCCCATTATTTGTCTTGTATCGTTAAGACTATTTAAGATAACTGTCATTATCTATTCTTAAATATTGTCAGATTAAAAGGTCTTGCAAACATGTCTTTATGTTCACATTTTGAATAAAATAAATGAATCAGTGTAATTTTTATAATCAAAATTATACATTTCTTTTAGTGTAAGAGTGTCACTTTTCACTGAATTGTTTTCCAACTCTTAACTATGTTATTTTGACTTTGATATGAACTTCCATTCATTCAAACCATCCCACTTTCCCTTCCTAAAATCTTTCCTTTCTACCCTAGATAGGCTCTCTCTCTTTTGTACTTCATGTCTAAGTGTTGCTTCCTTTGGTTCCTGGTACTTTTATCATTTGCTGAGCCAATCCTCAGCATTTAATCACTTCTACTCTAGTGGCATAACATTTTGTTCCGTACTTACACTGTTTAAGATCGGCCACATTCTTAATTCTGCTTGGCCATTCTTTTATTTACTTCTTGATAACTCAGATTTTTTTTTGGGACCAGAGAGAGTAAAGTGGTACTCTACAGGTTGAATATATTTTTTATCCAGTTCAGGAAATTTCACACACCTATCCATATTTGGGGGTTTTCTTGGAAAATATGGAAAAATTTGACAATATTACGTCCTCATTCCTTTGAAGCAGTAATCTGGTGGTGCCGAGTCAGCTGCTGTCTTTATATGGGGCCTTCTTAGTCTAATTTGACTCAGTTTCCTCTGGTCTCTGTCATTCTATACAAGGACCACTTTATCTGTTGACATATGCCAGCCTGGCTCCTGTGGGCATTTTCAAACTTGAACATGTTTTCTATCTCTCTGAGTTAAGAAACACTATAATTTTATGTGCCCCCCAAATTACTGTCATATTACCTTGAATTTGTATACACAGGTGCTGCCACTTCTTCCCTGTCACTCCATCTTCCTCTTCACTTCCTGAAGTCTGACTTCTGCGTCTGTGTACTCACAGAAAGCTGTTTATGCATAATAGCTTCTGAATCCATTGCTCAGTCTATCTTTAGCCTTAGGTGATGGATTTTAGAACTTTTTTCACTATGTGTACTCTTCCTTTCAGAAGCCCCTGTCTGACTGTATTCTTTGGTCGCCACTCCTCTCGGTTCTTTCTGGGTGTTCGTCCAGCAAAGCTTTCTTAGATCTTCTCCCTCTGTATGTACTCCTTCAGTGATTTTATTTACTTCCGTGACTACCAATGCTCATGTCTAATATGATAGCAATGAAAGCTGCATCAGTAGCCTTTCTCTTCATTCTGATCAACATATATCTTTTCACCGGTGTGTCCCTCACTTACCTTCCTCTGTTCAGTCCAGCATACAGAAATTAGCATGTCTATTCATTGACTTACTCATTTCTTAAATATTCAGCTCCTGCTTTGTGCCGGATGTGTGCTGATGTCCAGATATTAGGACTAAAGTGGTGAGCCAAACAGGACCTTGAGTTAAGTGGGGGGAAATACATTGAACAAATAATCACAAAAATTAGTGTGAAAATGCAGCTTGGGTAAGTGGTAGGAAGGAGGGACACAGGATGATAAGAAAGCATATAATATGAGGCTTGATTGTTATCTGGGGTTCTGGGAAAACTGACTCTTTTTATCTAAGTTGTTCCATAATTACTCTTACTTCCTAAACTCTTTCTACTTAAAAGTATGATTTTAAGATCAACAATATTGACATCATCTGGGAGGTTATTTGAAATGCAGAATCTCAAATCTACTGAACTGAATCTGTCTTT
This sequence comes from Vicugna pacos, assembly GCF_048564905.1. Classification (NCBI taxonomy): domain Eukaryota; kingdom Metazoa; phylum Chordata; class Mammalia; order Artiodactyla; family Camelidae; genus Vicugna; species Vicugna pacos. Next base: position 33,189,712 of record NC_132988.1, read on the forward strand.
TAATAAGATCCCTAAGTGAATTCTGTGCACACTGAAGTTTAAGCAGCACTGCCCAGGCTAGATTCTGGAGTTTTCTTTACTATTTTCTATTATACTTCTCTATCCTATGATATTTTATAATTTTCTTGGAATGTTTCTTGAATTCTTTTACCCTAATCTAGAATTTTTGTGCATCACCTCCTAGGTACTCTGCTTAATTCTAGCCTCTCTGTGTTGTAACTCATTTTGCTTACAGTTGGCCAATTAACCATAGGAAAACAGTGCTTTCTTTAGTATTCCTCTGATCCTGTGATAATCTATACAACAAATTTAAATTTCTCTGCTTGACTGAAAAAGCTTTTCATAATTTGGTTCTCTTCCATCTAAAGCATGTATCATTTTCCCAGACTTCATCAGAATGCATTAAGCTCATTTATTGTTTCAAGAAATATTTTTAAGCCTATGAGACAGTGTTAAAGTTGATAAGAGAGGTAAATAAGTAAGAATATTCTTATTTTTCTTAGTGTTTCATAAGAACTTCATATACATAGTAAGGCTATTGACCATATACATTGCTGACTTTTTAAAGTTTGTTGTTTTAGTTCTTCACTTTGTTTTCAGCAATTTTGCTTTTAGAAATTTAAGAAATAAAAGTTTATATACAGTGAAATGATTTGATTTGATTAAGTAAAATAAGTAAATACTTATTTTTATCCCCTTAAAAAATCTTTGAAGCATATTCCATTTGGCTGCCCATCTTTACCCTCTAGTTTTTTTTTTAAGTCTTTGACCATACTATATATAATTGTCTTAAATTTCAAACTGACTTTTCTCTTTCATGTTATCTTAATCTCAGAAATATTCTTAATGTCATTTTTCACTCCAATACATGTGAAATAGCTAAATATATAGTCTTTGGCAATAAAACAGAATTTGAAAATTTTCATGTAATTACTTAATAAAAATAAGTCTTAATTAAGAGAACCAATTATATCTTATTTGTGGTTATCTTGGAAAAACGATTTGGAACTTCCCTAAAGCTGGTGACCTTTTACAATTATGACTCATGGTTTGAATACATAGAAAGTAACGTGGATTGAATTACTTGCTTTTGTTCTCCTTTTCTCCGTGGTTGGTCTTTGGGATATGGTATTGCAGGTCCTTCTACTAGGGGAGAAGTCTCTATCTTTGCCCTTGGATTTTGGCTCAGCCATGTGATCTGCTTTGGCCAGTGGGATGGCTGTTAGCAGAAAGGACCCAAATAGAGGCTTAATAAGTGCATGCGTGATGGGGCTCGTCCTCTTGTGCCTCATCACCATAAGAAGGACATATTCTGGCTAGCCTGCTGGTCTAAAAAAGATGAGGGAGATATGGAGCAAACCAGACTCAACCTGAAGCTGGACAATAGGCCTAGAGTACAACAAACACACAGCATAGGAGAAAATGTAAATGATTGCTATTTTAAGCCACTGGGCTGTGGGGTGGGTTGTGGTATGCCACTGTTGAGGAAATAGCTAACAATACAAAAACTAACGAAATAATATTTCAACTAGAAAATCATTAATTTTCATCAAAAATCTGGGAGTCTTCACTGATTCCTCAATTTCACTCATCCTCTACACTCAATCCATCAGCTACTTTTGTTCTATCTCCAAGGTAAAGAAAATACCTCCACTCTTCTTCGTCTCCGTTGCTGCTACTCCCATTATCCCTTGCCTGGACTTCCGCAGTGACGTCCTAACTGATCTGGTTGCTGTCATTGTCTGTCTTATCTTCACAAAGCAGTTTAGAGTGTCAGATCTTATTACTTCTCTGCTTAAAACCTGCAGATAGCTTCTCACTACCTTCAGAGTAAAATCTACGCTTTACCTGGTCTAGCCCTTGCCTAGCCTTTGACTTCAGCTTGTACCATTTTCACCCTTGTTCATTGCTCATGTGGTCCTTACGCTTTTTCTGAAATAAGTCATATCGCGGCCAACAGATTTTTATTTGGCTGCTTGCTCTGGTATCACTTAGGTGTACCAGCTTTAATGTTACCTCTGCAGAGACCGTCCCTTGTCCACTGAGTCTTTAGAAGTCTCCACATCCAGTCATTTTTCTTAAATCACATCATCCCACTTTGTTTTCTTTATTTCTTAATTTTCCATGCCTGTCATGATTAGGAATTATTTTGTGCATTTGTTTCTGGAGTGAGCAGAGTACTTGTCTGTCTTGTGCCTTTGTATCTCTGAGGCTTAGAATGTAGTAGAGACTCAATAAGTATTTCCTGAATTAATGTATAACTATATTTTAATTTAAACATTTGTAATTTTGTCATATTGATAATGTGTTGCTCTAACCATATTGTTTTGAATAGTCTATATTTTTCTGTGGAGTAATTTATACATACAGATGATATAGTTAAACATGGAAAGGATCCATTTTAAACCAGTATTTTTGATTAGTTTATCAGTATCATATTCGTGTTGAAATTAATTTTTATCAAGTGGAAAATCTTTTTGATAGCATCATATTTATGGGATGTGATGTGAGTCATATGAGGTCATCTTTTGCCTTTCTTCTATAAAACCATAGTTTCATCTGTAGAATTCCTATCAGTCTTTCAGAATTGGCATTTAAAATTCATATTCACTTAGAAAGGAGAAAGAAACTTTTGTAGCTTAAATCTCAGTTAATATGTTTGTTAAATTGCTACTTTAACAAGATGCTGCTTGCAAACTGTGGACTTCACAGGAATTGAAAGGGGAAAAAAATCGCACTAAAGGGGAAGAAATTGTAGAAAATAAATTTGTGAAGGAAATGATAGATTGCTCCTAGCCCCAATGTGTTTCAGTTATACAGGAAAGTTAACAGACATGCATGAACTTACCCATTTTGCCATATTTGTTCTAAATCTGTGTTTCCTGTTTTTGTTTTAAAGAAAAAAATAATTGACATTTGAAGCCCCCCCCCAAGTATCTCTTTCTAATTCTTACCTACTCACACGGCATAGTTGACCCCCTTCTGTGAGTTACTTTTTATGTCTATGTAGTTTGACTAGTTTCTCTGCAGTTGACTACAGCGGGATGTTTATGTATGCACACATACTTGTTACATGCTCTAGTTTTGTACATTTTTTATTCCATTTCAGCAGTTCTCAAACTTTTTAATTCTAGGTCCCCCTTATATGCCTAAAAATTATTGAAGACCCCCCAAAATTTTTGTTTATGTGGATTTTATCTATCAGTATTTGCTTATCTGAAATTTAAACTAATGTTTAAATATATAATATATTTAATAATAGTAAGGCTATTACATATTAGCATAAATAACATTTTAATTAAAGAATATATTGTTCAAGACCAAAAAAGAAAAGAACCACTTCAAGAGTGGCATTGTTTTACATTGTTTTGCAAATCTTTTTAATATTAGGCTTAATAAAAGACAGTTGGATTATCATTTTTCTCTTTCTGCATGCGGCCTCTGGAAAACTCCACTTTATCCTTGAGAGAGAACAAGAATGAAAAAGGCAAATAACATCTTAGTTTTATTATGACCCTGAATAGGAGACTCCTAGGGATCCCCAGACCACATTTTGAAAACTGTTATTCAGTGTAAATGGTGTTGTGTTGCTCCCACTATTCAGCAACATTTTCTGTGCAACTTTTTTTTTAATGTTTATCCATGTTATTACATATTGGATGTACACAGTATAAAATTTCATTCTTTATACTACAATTCATTTATTGTTGTGTGGATACTCACTTAAGATGCACTCCATTTTTTCACCTTATAAGACAGTGCTGTTTAGAACATTCTTGGGTATCCTGGTGGGATGTTATTAGGAGTAAGTAGTAAAGGGTTATTCCAGGTTGCATACTTAGCTGTCATATGATGTATGGACTTGGAGGCTGTTGTGAGGACATTCATTTTTACTTTGAGAAGATTGGAAGCCATTAAGTCTTTTAAACAAAGTTGTAACCTCTTATGACTTCATATTTTAAAGGATCATACTAGCCTACTGTGTTGAGAACTGGGGTGGTAAAGGTGGAAGCCAGGAAACAGTAAGAGATCAATGAGGCAATGGAGGTGTGAGAGACAGTGTGCTTGGACGTAGGTGAAGTGGTGGAAGTTGTATTCTGATTATTTTTAAGATTGATCTGATAGCACATTGGGCAGTGGAGTATGAGAAAACTAGAGGGGTACAGATGATTCCAAGATACTTGGTCTCAGAAATTATAAGAATGGATTTGTCCTTTAGTGAAACGGAGAAGACTAACGGAGGAGAAAGATGGAGATTAGAGGTCAGAAGTTTAGTTTTGAGTATGTTCAATATGAGACATCTGAAGTTAGGTAAGCAGTTAGATTTACAAGGCTAGATTCAAAGATGAGGTGCTGTCTGTGTGTATAGATTTGGTTTCAATGGAATGTAGATGGCATTTGAGCATTAATGAGCTTATGTAAGGAATGAATGTAAATAGAGAAGAGAGAAGATCCCAGATCTGAACCTTAATGTACTTCAAAATTCGAAAGTTGGGAAGATATGAAGAAAAAGTAGCTAGTGTAAAAGGAGGAGGGAGCCAAATGACAAAGTAAAGACAGCGTCACTAGAGGAGGAAGTGATAAACTGTGTCAGGTATTTGTTGAGTTGAGGATTGAGCACTGCATTTTAGTAACATGGAGGTCTTGGGGTATAGGTGGAGTGGAAAATAAAGCTTGATTATAATAGGATCATGAGTGAATGGGAGGAGTAGATAGCAGTAAATATGGGCAGAATTTTTGAGGCATTTTGTTGTGAAGAAGGGGAGTAGCAAAGTTGAATAACAGCTAGAGAAGGATATGGATCTGAGGGTGATAAAGAAGAGATGAGATTGGTGATTGAAGGGAGAATGGGTAAACTGCTGGAAATTATGTCACTGAGACGATAGGACAGGATAGGATCTGTTATTTGAATGGATGGGATAGGAGCACAGATGGTTTATCCATAGTTTGACGAGGGAAGGCAGAGTATGTAGATATAAATGCAGGTGAGTTGGTGGAGTGTTCCAGTGAGTGTGTGGAAGTTCTCTTCTAATTATATATGCTTAGAGGTGTGTGTGTGTGCGCGGGCATGTGAGGGCATGCAAACATTTATCTATTGAATGTTATTTATACTTATTTATTTAAATACATTTTTATTGTCTAGGAAGCAAGGTCAATCACTGGGTGTGAGGGTGGGGGAAAAGGAAGTATTGGAGGTTTGAGAAGAAAGAAATATACAGTGGACATCTAGGCATGTGGGGCATGGATGATTTAGTATTTCTCCAAGTGTGGTCGAAATTATTTTCAAAATAATACACAGTATTTGTTTTTCCATTCTCATTCTCTTCTGAGGGTATGGTTAGAGGCTGTATAAGAGACTGAGTGCACAAATACTCTGGCTGAGATTTTGATTAGGATTGCATTAATCCTTTAGATTAATTTGTGGGAGTTGACCTCTTTGCAGTATTAAATCCCCTAATCCATTAATATAGTATATCCCTCTATTTATTTAGGTTTTTTTTTTTCAATTTTCCTCAGAAATGCTTTATAGTTTCCAGTGCACAGGTCCAGTACATCTTTGATTAGATTTATTTTCAAGTGTTTGACTTTTTGGTGCTATTATAAATAATAGTTTGTAAATACTATTTTATGTATCTCTTAATGTTAGTGTGTAGGGATTCAAATGATTTTTGTCTATTGACCTTGTCACAAAGCAGCCTTCCTCAGTTCACTCCTTAATTGTTATTCTCTGATCACTTTCACTTTCAAAGGATATTTCCATTTGGTATCGGGTTAGAGGTTTAGAGGATTGTGTGAATGTATGTATGTTTCCTTCAGCATTTTAAAGATATCTTTAGTGTGTCTTATATATCTTGACTTCTGTTGAAAAATTTTCTGATGTCTTGTTGGTTCTTTGATGATAATGCCTTTTTTTCTTTGCTTCTTTTTAAGATTTCTTTTTTTTTTTTCTTTTCTCTCTCTCTCTCTATCTCTTTTTTACCCCCAGTTTGACTTTGTTGTGCTTAAGTGTGGTTTCTTGGTAGTTTTTCTGTTTGGGATTTACTGAGTTTCTTAAATCTATGGATTGATGTTTTCATAAGTTTTGGAAAAGTCTTATCCATTATCTCTTTGGCTATTGCTTCAAGCTGATTCTTTTTTGTGGGGACCACAATTGCATGTATGCTGTACCTTTTAAACGTGTCCCATGTGTATTTTCCATGCAATTCTGTTTGTTCTAGCCTTCTTTTCTCATGCTTCAGTTTTTCATGCTTCATATTTTCTAGTGGTCTGTTATTTTTAATTTGCTAATTCTATCTTCTGCTGTAATCAGGATGGTATTAAATATATCCAAAGAGTTCCTAACATCAGATACACATCTTTGTTTTTTTTGGTTCTAGAATGGAATTTTAATTCTTAGTTTTTATAGATTCTGGATTTTTTGTTGAAATTCTTCATCTTTTATCCATTTATATATAGGTGTATATATATTACCCATTTTTTCCAGTCTACTCTGTTTTCTTTAACATTTTAATCATAGTTATTTTAGCCTATGCTAACAATAATATCTGGATTATTTGAGTCTGTATTTATTGTCTCTCTTTCCTGTAGATTATTGATCACATATTTCTGCCCTTTTCCTGTCTGATAATTTTTGATTGTATGTCAGATAGTGTGTTAAATGACAGTAGAGTTCCAGGCACTATCTTTCATCAGGGCAGGTTTCCCTTTTTCACCATTGGGCAGATAGGGGGAGGGGCTAATGTATCCAGGGATCCAGCCAGACTGGGGCTTCTTTGTCATCTTAGTAAGACTGCTACTTTATTTCAGTTATTTTGGTGTGGACCTTCTAAGCTTTTGATTGAGAGCTCCATAAAGACTGTTGATAATTCACTTCTTTCCCAAGAAATAATTAGTCCTTTAACTTCCTGCCCTTTATATTTATACTTTCAAATTCTAATAAATGTCTTAAAGAAGATGGGTTTTGTATTTAAACCAAGTACCTTCTTTAGCAGAATTTTGTCTCCAACATACGGACTATAGGGGATTTCATGCTGGCTTTTAGACACACTCTTCCTAGTTCCCCAACTTTTTAAGTACAGCCCAGAATTTAGCAAATGTACCTTGAAGAAAAATTAGCTTCTTTGTTAGGGACATCTCAGATTTGCACTCTGCTCGCTGAAAGAGACATGACTAACCTCTAAAAGCTGTGTTGGTTTTATTCCTCTGGTAGAGTCTCTCAGGGTGGCCCAAGCCGGATTCTCAGTCCGAACCTAAAATTACTATATGCCTCCAAACAGAAAATGGCCCTGAGAAGAAATCAGCAGGTGTTTTGGGGGGCTTTTTCCTTTCCCCTTGTTTTTTTTTTAACATCTTTTTATTGAGTTATAGATATTTTACAATGTTGTGTCAAATTCCAGTGTAGAGCACAATTTTTCAGTTATACATGAATATACATATATTCACTGTCACATTTTTTTTCACTGTGAGCTACCACAAGATCTTGTGTATATTTCCCTGTGCCATACAGTATAATCATGTTTATCTATTCTACATTTTGAAATCCCAGTCTGTCCCTTCCCACCCGTCTCCGCCTTGGCAACCACAAGTTTGTATTCTATGTCTATGAGTCTGTTTCTGTTTTGTATTTATGTTTTGTTTTGTTTTAGATTCCACCTATAAGCGATCTCATACAATATTTTTCTTTCTCTTTCTGGCTTACTTCCTTAGAATGGCATTCTCCAGGAACATCCATGTTGCTGCAAGTGGCGTGGAATACTATTCAGCCTTAAAAACTGACAACATAATATAACGCCATGTTTTGCTCATTTTGGATGAATTTTCATCCTCTGGAGTTCTACTTCATTTTGTTCTCTTGCTTCAGCAGCTTTCTCATGTCTTTAAAAATATAAAATTTGTAATTTATCCACTTTTTCCCTAGCTTTTGCAGTGGAAGTTTTGGGCTGCTGCCACCTACTGCATTTTATCTGGCAGTAGAAGTCCTTGTGAGGAAGATTTCTCTGGTTCATTCCCATGTATTTGATTTGCACCTTTGCTTGTTTTTCTTTTTTTAAATGGATTTTATCTCCTCTTTTATTTATGTGAACATCACAAATAGATTTTCTTTCGATTCTTCGGTAGCTTTATAAGTTACTTTCATTTGCATATGAACACGTATTCTGATCATTGAGTTTTCTGCTTTCTTTCTGAGCACTGTGATTTTTGTAATTTTTTCCCTCTCCTTTTTGGATCCCCCTCCATCACCATTGCTCCCTCTGCTCTCCTGGTTCTAATTGTTGATTGCACCACTCCCCACCCTCAGTACAGTCTAGAACGAGGGCCAGTAATTGAGATATGAAGCTCCGATTCCAAGCTGATACTTGTGATTTTGCAGACTTAGTCACTGACCCATGGTCTTTTTAGGTTCAGTTCCTGTCTCCACTGAGGCTAGTTTTTTGCCCTCCCTGCTGCTTCCTAAAAGCCATAGCCCTAGGCGGTAGTCCATGCTTTTTGTGTCCTTCTTTCATTATTAATAGGGAGAGCCCCTGCTCCAGCCCCTAGTTTCAAACGGTGAGTCTGAGTCCTCTTAGCAGAGGCGGGAGAATCTGTCCCCACTTTTACTTTCACCCTCTGGTCCCCAAGCTGCCACTGCAGACTGGCTTGGCAAGTTAACATTTTAGGCTCGCTCCCAGCATTGTGCTTCTTTTCTGTTTCTCGTACTTTAAAATGTTTATTTTATTTTTGATTCTGGCTATATTTTTCTCTTTTCTTTTTGTTTTTATATTCCATAATTCCTTTTTGGTTTTTATATCCCATAATATATTTTAGCAAAGGGCAACAGTTCATAAAAGCATGAAGTTACTACACTATCTTGGTCAAAAGTTTAGAGAGAAATTTTATCCTACATTTTGGCCAAACTCCTGACCTGATTTTAATTATCAATTATACTTATTAGATTTTTTAAAAGAAAAAATAGTATTTGATCCCTGACTGGTTTGAGGTATCAGTTAGACCTGTTCCACATTTTCACATGCTTTTATTTATTGGAGGATAGTTTGGTTTGTATGAAAAGAAAATAGGAAAACAACCTGTGTCTATTAACCTAGATAAATGGATAAAGAAATTGTGATACACACATACACACACACACACACACACACACACCCACCCACCCACACCCTCAGCCATAGAAAAATGAGGAAATCCTGCCATTTGTGACAATATGAAAGGGTCTAGAGGACATTATGCTAAGTGAAGTAAGTCAGACAGAGAAAGACAAATACTGTATAATTTTACTTCTATGTGGAATCTAAAAACACCAGACTCACAGAAACAGATCAGATTTGTGGTTGCCAGAGGCAAGGGAGAGAAGAAGGGGCGTTAGTTTAAAGGTGGTCAAAAGGTACAAACTTAGAGTGGTAAGATCAGTAAGTTCTGGGGATGTAATGTGCAGCGTGGGGACTACAGTTAACACTGTATCGCATATTTGAAAGGTGCTGAGAGAGTAGGTCTTAAAAGTTCTCATCACAAGAAAAAAATTATAACTACGTGAGACGATGGTAGTAACTACTCTTATTGTGGTACCATTTTGCAGTATATACATATGTGTTATATACCTTAAGCTTATACATGTGGTATGTCAATTATATATCAGTAAAACTGGAGAAAAAAGAAAATAGAACCTGGGCTTGCTTTCCTAAGGTAAGATGTATTAAACAAGAATTATTATTGCTTTAGTTTTTCTAATTTCTTTTCATCTTTTTAAAGAACATTTATTTTAAAGCCTAGCCTTTTGAAGAAACTTAATCATTTCATTAATAAAATGACAGGCAGATACGTCAGCATTAAACTCCCAGGTGATTTTGGAAAGTGCTAGATATTTAGGATTAATCTTCTAGGTAACTTCAAATGTATAATATTTTGATGCTAAATTTCACCAGATAGTAGTGAGATTTTAGGCTCCAGAATTCAAAATGGGTAATTTGATACTATTATGTATGATTTAATTCTAAAAATTCCCTTTTTTGCATCAAAGTAGGTGATAATGAATTTAGAAAAAAATACAGATATTTATAATTGAACAGCATTAAATCTGAGGGTGTTTTTTGTTCAGCCTTCATTCATAATTGCTGTGTCTAGCATGGGATAATGGGGTAACTGAATAAAATGAAACATGTGAGAACAGTCTTCATATATTGAGTTTACTGATAAGTCACAGAAAATCAATGACAGACCCCAAGTTAGGGAACTCAGGAGCCATAAATAAAGTGTTGACATTAATCATGTAATAATTTCAGCAGAATTATTAGGAACATCTGCCATCTACTAATTTTCTGGAATTTTAGTATTGAGACAAGTGACTTTTAGCAGCAAACACAAAAATGTTTAATTCTTTCAGGAAAGAAAAATTTTAAAAGTTGCATATTCATTTAGAAGACCTTAGGATAATGTAGATTTTTTTCCTTCCATAAAAATGTTTCCAGATAATTTAATTGCTGAAAAAATAGCTTAAGTTGCCAGGTGTAGTCAGGTTGTTCTAAGAGTGTTCTTGTTTGAATTGGGCCTCAAGCTCTTATCTTAAATACCTTTTTGACATTTTCAGGAGTTCAGCATAATAATCGAGAAGAGCAACTCTGAAACAAATCAAACTCATTCCTACTGTGCCACTTACTGCTTGCTTCTCTTTGCAGCCTCCTTACCTCTATACCTTTGTTTCTTCATCTGTGAAGTGGAAATGGTAATAGTATTTCCTTTTTCAGGATTACTGTGAGGGATAAGTAAGTTGATAGCGATAACTGGCCGTAGTGCTTCATGCATACTAAGCGCTCGGTAATATTTCCCATTCTCTTTGTTTTCCCAAAGAGAACATAAATTAACACACACTGTACATTATACATGTGTGATTTAGAAGACAAATGTATTACATCTTGCAAACTAATTCTCTGTCATCAGAAAGCCAAACCTGCTTTCCAGACCTGTATTTCAGTGACTATGTAGGATTTTTGAGTGTGGTGTTTGAGAATTTGGTTTGTTACCATCAAGAGCAGCGTGAATTGATATACTGCTTTCAAGTAGATGGGAATCAGTGATTTTGATTGCTGTTGCATTCAAGATTTATGAATCAAACTGTTATAAATGTTCATGTACAGATTTTTGCTTGGCTGTTAGTTTTCAGTTGACTTAGGCAAGTACCTGGAAGTATGACCGGATTGCTGGGTCATATATTAGGTGTATGTTTAACTTTTTAAGAAGCTGTCAAACTTTTCCAGAGTGGCTGCACCATCTGAAAGTGGCTGTGGCATTGCTCTGCATCCTTGCCAGCATTGGTGTTTTCAGGGTTTTCATTTATTTCAGCAATTCTAACAGGTGTCTAGTCGTATTTTACTGTGGTTTTAATTTACATTTCCCTGATGACTAATGATTTTGAGTACATTTTCATATGCTTTTTTGACTCCCTTATATCTGCTTTTCTTAAGTGTCTGTTTTGGCTTTCTCCATTTTTTTCTTAATTTTTCTCATTTGTTTTCTTATTGTTGAGTTTTGAGAGTTTTTAAAAAATATTTTCTGGACACAAGTCCTAAGTAAGAAATTTAATTTGCAAATGTTTTTGGCCTCTGCAGTTTGTTTTTACATTCTCTTAACAGTGCTTTTGTAGGCATTATAAAAGTTAATTTTGAGAAAGTCAAATTTATTAATTTTTTTAAGGATCCTACTTTTTGCATAATATCTCAAAACTCTTTACCTAACTCAAGATCAGAGAGATTTTCACCTGGAAATGTTTTACATCTAAGTTTATAATCCATTTTGACTCAATTTTTATGTAAAATATGAAAACTGTGTGGTGAGATTAACCTTTTTTACATTGAAATCCAATTGCTATCATTTTAAAGCATCATGTGTTGAAAAAACTTTCCTTTCTCAGTTAAATTACCTTTGCAACTTTGTGAAAAATCAGCTTCCTATATTCATGCTGATCTGTTACTAGGCTTTCGAAGTGTCTGTCTTTTGCAAATACCATACTATTTTTTGTTAATTTACAGATTTTATTTTTAGAGCACTTTTAGGTTTGCTGCTCTTAAGGGTAAAGTGCAGAGAGTTTCCAGATACCTCCATCCCTACACACACACAGCCTCTTCCGCCATCAATACCCTACGTCACAGTGGTGCATTTGTTAATGATTGATGAACCTGCTTTGACACATCGCTATCCTCCAAAGTTTAGAGTTGACATTGAGGGTCACTCTTGGTGTTTACGTCCTGTGGATTTTAACAAATGGGTGATGACATGTATCCACCATCTTTGTACCATACACAGTACTTTTACTGCCCTAAAAAGCCTCTGTGCTCTGCCTATACATTTCCTCCTTCCCCAACCTCTGGCAACTAGTGATCCTTGTACTGTTTCCATAGTTTTTCCTTTTCCAGAATGTTTGACACTTGGAATCATACAGTATATAGCCTTTTCATGTTGGCTTCTTTTACTTGGTAATGTACATTTAAGGTTCCTCCATATGTTTTCATGGCCTGATAGCTCATTTCCTTTTCGTGCTGAATGATACTCCATTGTCTGGATGTACCACAGTTTTTATTAAGATTCACTGACTGAAGGACATCTTGGTTGCTTCCACATTTTGGCAATTATGAATAAAGCTGTTGTGTACGTCTGTGTGCAGATGTTTGCATGGACGTAAGTTTTCAGTTCATTTGGGTAAAAATCAGGGGGCACGACTGCTGGATCATAAGAGTATGTTTAGTTTTGTAAGAAAATTGTCAAACTGTCTTCCAAATTGGTTGTAGCGTTTTGCATTCCCACCAGCAATGAATGAGAGTCCCTGTTGCTTCACATCCTTGCCAGTATTCAGTTTGTCAGTGTTTGGATTTTGGCCATTGTAACATGTATGTAGCAGCTTCTTGTTTTAATTTGCAATTCCCTAACAACATATGATGTTGAATATCTTCTCATATGCTTGCTTGCCATCTGTACAGCTTCTTTGGTGAGGTGTCTGTTCAGGTCTTTTGCCTGTTTTTCCTTCGGGTTGTTTTCCAGTGCCCAGGTGCACTGCCCCAGGTAAGCAAGTGCTTGTCTACCTACCTGCAGGTGTCTGTGCCACCTTAGATTTGGGGCTAGGTGACCACCCTGTGACCTAAGCTTTCTCATGGGTTCATGAAAAGTGTTGAACTTGCAGCTCATCTGGCTTATTTTGTTGTAAGGCTGGGAGGGAGGCTCTCAAGCAGTTCTCTGCACCCGAGGGAGTGAGTCAGAGAGTGAGCTGAACCCCAATGTTCAACAGTGAAAACTTCAAGGGAACTATTGTACATGTAGGAGCTGTCCATCTAATAGTATATTCCTTGTAATACTTGTGGCAGCTTTTAAAAGTTAATTAGCCTCCTGAGAAAAGGCAGTAAAAAACCAAAAAAAAGAATAGATGTCTTTCATTTCAGAATTGCCCTAATGGTCCATCAGCTGCCGTTCTGCCAGGAAATCAGAAGGCCAGCGACAGAAGGGTGCTGCTGCCCATACTTACATTCAAGATGGAGTTGAAAATAGAGAAAAGCTAGTTCAAGGACTTTAAATTGAATTCATAAAAATATTAAGAATGTAATATATTTTTGCCTGCATTTTAATAATGTAACAAAGACATGTGAGACATTTAATAGCGTACACACACACACACACACACACACACACACACACAGAGGTAAAACCCTGCAGCATACCGCTGCTTTTGAAGATGGTGATTATCTTTATATGAATGTGATAACCTAACACTATTACATTATCTCATGTGAATGATAATATATATATAGTCACAAACAGGAAAACCTGTTGTAGACTAAAGCACTCTTACTTAAGGGTGTGCATACGTTGATGGGCTTTTCATTTTATAAAATAATGTAACCTAATAGAAAATGTGGATCTATGTGTCACTTGGTGGTGTACGTATCCCTCTGTGGTGCTTTTGTTGGAATAATTGAAAGGGCACTGAATATGGGAGTCTAGTCAATTTTTTATCCTAGTGTTTTAAAGTAGCAGTTTTCCCATTAATTACTATTCAGTCATGAAACACATTTTATAGAGTGTTTGTGATGCGCTGATAATGGCTCTGAGAGCTGGGAAACTAGCAGTGCACAAGACAGGCACTGTCATGCGGGAGGCGGGGTGGAGGTGGGTGAGCTTCCCCCCAGCCTTATGATGCAAATAGTACACAAATAATTCAACAAGATTTTTTGAGAATATGTTAAATACTACAAAGAAAACAGGATGAGGTGTTAAAGTAACAGCAGTACATGATGATGAAGGCTGTTTCAGACATGGTGATCAGGGCAGGCCTCTTCAGGAGTAAATTTTGTGTTGAAATGTGAAGAATAAGAGATTCTGCCTGGGGGAGCTTTCTATGCAGAGGAAGCAGCAAGTCCACAGGCCCTGACTGGAGACATACTGGGTGTTAGAAGTGAAAGGGGCACAGTGTGCTGGAACGAAAGGAAGGACTAAGAATGAAGCCTGGGATTTTGACTTCAGGCCCTCGGGGAGGACGGGGTCCACTAAATGATGGGGAAGGCAGGTGGGGAGGAACTTATTTTGAAGGTAAAATGGAAAGAGAATGCTTCTTTAAACATTAAATTTGAGATAGCTGTAGCACCCCCACATGGAGATGGCAGATAGACAGTTTGGGGAAGTGTCAGTTTTGAGTTTAGTGGTGAGATCAAGGCTAGAAAAAATTGCTCAGTATTTTTAAAGCCATAGATTGGCTTCTGGTTTTAACATAACTGAGTAATGCCTGGGAAAAGTCTGATAGCAAGAAAGTGAAACTATGAGAGACCTATAAACCCAAACCTGAAGATAGATAATGTAGAAGTTAACATAAAATTGAATGCAGACCAAAACTGACAGGACATTTATGCTTTAAAATAAGTGCACACCCTGAAGGTCATCAAGAGCGTAAAGGCTCTGGTCGGGAACCATGGAGACAGGTTATAAACTTATGCTGGAAGTTTCCCTGGGCCCAGTTAAGCAAAAAGGAAGAACAGAGAAGTCAGGGAGAATGAGTCACACAGAAGAGCTGTATGCAAGAGACAGACATCAGGGGCTGGTGGGGGAGGGGGTTGTGGTGAGATACTCTGCCTTATGTACATCCCCTCAGTTTCTGATCTTAATTGGCTGCGGAGACGTAGAAGCACACCCATAACTCTGAGTCACATGGAGAAGGCTGGACACTGGATACACAAACCTGCAATTGCTGGTCCAGAAAGAAGTTATCTATTGAAGAAGAGCTGTTACAAGATATGTAAAATATATATCTCAGAAACAGAAGGGGGAAGGAGACTGAAAAACAGCACCAGAAACACCCACCAGAAAAATGCTGCCATGAAACAAAAAGAAATCTTTAGCTAAACATATTGTCTTGAATGAAAACAGTTAATGAGCAATTGCCTGACTTAAACAGTTTCACGAAGCAGAGATATAAGTGCTTGGAGAAGAGATTGGGAGACAACAGAATAAGATAAATCAGACTCAGAATACATATGGGGATTTATTCTGTGGGGAGAAAAAAAGAGGAATTTCAAATCAAATCACTAGGAGAGAGATAATTTAATAAATGGTTTGGGGATAACTGGAGCCATGAGGGGAAAAAAATTGGAACCCTAGGTCACACCTGTCAGAATTAATTTGAATAAAAAATAAAATGTGCAAAGCTTTTGCAGAAACCATGAGGAATTATTTTTAACATTAATATCAGACAGAGTAGGTTTTGGAGAAAAGAATACTACCAAATCCTCATATTGATAGAACTTACTGATAAATTGGGTCTTGTTGCTATTGGGATTGAAAGACTGAGAAGAGAGTTGTGGACAGGAATCTCTGTAAATTTCTGGTATCATAATTAGATGGATTCTGTCCTCTCACCATTGTATCTTTCAGTATCTCATTCAGTGCATGGAATGCTCAAGTAAGTATTTGTTGAAAATGAATGAGTATTGTTTTATTTAGGAAAAAGTTGCATTCAACTTCAGTATAAATTATCTGCATAGGAAATGTGTTCTTTAGTGGAATTAAACCTAATATATTCTTCAATATATTGAATTTTGAACATATATCAAATGGGACCTAGACTGTAGTTAATCTTTGAAAAGTTTTTTAAAATAAAATTTGTGTGTGACAAACTAGATAAAACGCACTCACTTTGTGAGCCATGATGATAAAATACTTGTAAATTCTGTAGAACTCTTTGATATTTTTCCTGTTATTGGGGTGGTCCCCAAGGTTTTCTTTTCCTTTGCAACACATTTTAGTTTTATTATAAACAGTTCAAGCTTGTATTCTTAATTCAAAAAATCAGGAAGGGAATATTGAAATCTTGTTTCCTCAGGTTCCTACTGCTCTTCTTAATATGCTGAATCACAAGTACACATACACTCACCCACTTAATTGTGGAAAATCTTGTTATTGGAATGTGAACTATTTAGGACCAGTATTTTCATTAAGCCAGAAATTGAAACTTGTGCAATATTTTTATTCTAAAACCTTGATTTATTTTTTAAAACAATATTTATAACCTGTAATTCTAGTGTTTGAATAAGAAATCTTAATATTGTGGCCAATAACATTCCGAGCGCTCACATGGCTGTTTTGCAGGTGTGTTCTGCTCCCTCTGTTGGGGATGAAGCCTCCACAGCAGAGCCTGTACCTGCTCGTGGATTCTGTTGACGAAGGGTGCAGTGTGACCGAAGGAGAACACACGTCTGCCAGTTTATCTGGGACTGTTGCAGAGCTTTTAGCTGCTCACCACGAGTTCTTCCCACCATGGTTATTGCTTCTCTGTTCTGCCCGAAAACAGAGCAAAGCTGTTACTAAAATGTTTACCGGTAAGTGCAATTACTGCCGTTCTCAAATGTTTTTCATTGATGTACTAATACACTTGTTTCTTTCTGAGAGGAGAGTGCTCAGTTGAAAAATCTGGTTGTTGCTTCTGCTGTTTTGTCAGCTGTTCTGTCTGTTCCATCAGCTGTTTTCAACTGTACCTTGTTCAAGTTGTATTAAAAACAAGCCATAGAATATTGTAAGATCATTTAACAGTACCTTTTCCCCCCAGATTCTTTATGTTGCTTCCTTAGTAAAGGTTAGGAGTATCTCCTGTCGTGTTAGCTCTTCTGTATCTGTAGGGCTGCATTTTTTATGCTGATGTGTCCTGATGACAGCTTATGCTATTTCTTCTAACTAGACTGGACATCTTGAGAGTAGTGAATATGCCTATTTAAAAATCAATGGCAGTTTCTCTAAGACGGGTTTAAGAGGAGAGACAGTTGACAGTCTTTTAGGATAACTGATGAAATAGATCCTTTTCTTAACCCTTTTCTGATGTGTGAGAAAGCGATTTACATAACGTATAGAAATTCATGATCAGTTGTTTTTTCTTCTTAAATTCTCCCTTGTTTCCTGACTTTACTTTTCTACTACCACGATAAAGTTGTGGTTACTCCTGTTAGATTATGCAAAACACTTTTTTTTGTGCTATGGGAAATAACAGGAGCATACAGCAGGAACACTCACAGGATTTATAGTGTGATTGGAAAGATAATAATCAAGTTATTGGTTAATTAGCCATACCACTTTTAAACTTCCTTTTTTGGAATGGTGAAACCTTATTAATTTGTGAAAACAGTTTCCTTTAACCAGATTTATATTCCCTCTCTTTCAGATTCCCTAGCTACTAATGACAGCACTTTGGGTTTGGCTTCCTTTATACTATTCTTTTTTGTTGTTACTGACAAAGATCTAGTCACTAGAACTTGGAGGGTTAACAGGGTAACAGCTAACGTTATGTAGCTCATAGTACGTCAGGTACAGATAAAGTTGAAGCCCCTTTCTTTCCCTCCTTGATTAGAAACGATCAGTGTTATTAGTTTATCTTATATCCTTTCAACTCATTAAGTTCTGTACGTTTTTATAGTTTGTAGGAATGAAACACTGCATATACCAGCTTAGCTCTTCCTAGTCACTGGCCACGTGACCTTACTTATGCAGCTTACTGGTACATCCTGTGCCTCAGTTTCCTCATCTAGAAAGTGAGGATTATACTTCCCTGCTACTTCCCCACAGGCTTTTTATGAGGTTAAATGACAAATTACATGACGGGAAGCACTTAAAACCATCCCTGGTACATACTAAGTGCTTCATAGGTGTACTGCTGCTGTCATTATCATTATCATCATCTCCTCTTTTTGTGCAAACATTATTTTTTGAGCCTTATTCCTTTTGCTACTTATTAACCCAGTTCTGTGGTTTTAATTGCTGTATACTATTTCTTCCCATGAATAAATCTCCAGTTTTCCCATTGTCCTATTCATGGACACTTAGATTATCTCAATTTTTCACTATAACAAAAATGCTTCATGAACATGCTTGAACACATCTTCTTGTGCGCCTGTGCTAAAGGTTTACATGATAAACCTGGACACATAATTACTAGACTATAGAGTGTGTACATTTTGAGCTTTTACTTAATTTTGCCAGACTGCTGTCTGATGTGCTGGAAATAACTTACGCTCCTACCAGCAGCACATGCGATTTCCCTTTTCTCTGTATTCTCATCAGTTGACATTTGTTATTTTCAGATCTGCTTTTTCTGCATTAGGGTCTTGGGCTTGATCTTCCCTCTGACTGGAGTGAATTTCTCCTGAACTTCTTACTGTCTTAACATTTCAGCCTCTGCTCAGATGTCAGTCTTAGGCAGACTTCTCTGTGTTTTTCTATTCTATTTCTATTTTTGCCTCCTCAGCTACTTAGCCACACACTCTTTATGTCTTGTTTCATTTTCTTCATATGTCTCATTATTGTTTAAAATTGTTTGTATTTTATATTTGTTTTCTTACTTGTGTGTCTCCTCCACTAGGATATAGTCTCCGTAAGAACAGGACATTTGCTTGTCTTGTCTGCTACTGTGTCTCCGCAGCAGCTAGAACACAGCTGGGAACAGGCAAAGAAATGAGTTTGTGTCTCTTTGAACCATGTCTTGGTGGAAAAAGCAGTGACCCAGGAAGGAATAAGGAGGAAGTGAATATGGCCCTGTTCTCTTTCCATACTCCTTCTAAAATGCTGTTAATTATTAAAAGTGCAGGGCTGTGATGAGCGTTGGACTATATCTCTATTGATGATAGATATGGAATTTGGGGGTCAACACTGAAGAATATTACTGAAGTTATGAATACGTATTGTCAAGTTGCTTTCCAGAAGGTATACATCATATTATATATCTACCTGAGAGTGTTCGTTTCTCAGAAATTCTACCAGTAGTGAATTACTTATTTTCATATTTACAAATTTAGTGTGTGAAATTTAGTTTTATTTGCACTTCTTATTTACTGTTGATTTCTCTCCTCTTTATGCTTATTTTATCAGTTTGTCTTTTTTTCCTGTGAATTCTTATTTTCTCACCTTTACTGTGTCTCCTTTAGGAAGTTAGTGATATTCTAATTGATTATTAAGAGAGCTTTTGTTTCATATTTTATTAATCTTTGCAACTATTTTCTTCAGCTTTTTAAAATTATCATAATTCTTTTGAAGTCTATTGTATGTAATGTAATGTATTGTCCTTTAATATCTAATATTCTTATTTTTATATTTAGTGATTTTCATCCATATAGTATATATTCTACTGAATGGTGTGAAATAGACTCTAACTTGGATACTTTATCAAACCACAGATTTTCTCAGCACTACTTATGGGCTCGCATTAGTTATACATGCTTCTTTTATCATATGTTAAGTTTCAGTTTAAGTGCATGTATATATATCATTTTGTATTACTGATATATTTCTAAGCCATCTGTCTGCTCTTCTAAACTATCTGTCAGCATTTTTAGGCACTGTCACATTGCTTTAATATTTAAAATTTTTTTGTACAATTACTTCCCAGTCCTCCTTGCCATCAATGTTATTATTTTAAAAGGTATATTTTACCTTTATTCCTCGAGATTGACTTTAGTAGCTTTTTAAAATTCTAACTACCAATGATACAAAAAATTATTAAATAGGGTTAAAATTTAGGAAATTTTTGATATTTAAAATATGCTTTCTTTCCATCCACAAACCTGGCATATTTTTTCACTTACTCAACTTTTTAAAAACCTTTTTTTCAGTGTTCCTTATATATATCCTACACATTTCTTTCTGCTTTTTACTGATGCTCTAAGTTGAAATGTATGGATTTTGCACTGAGAGGTATGCATTCCAAATTAGAACTGGCAGGTGCAAGTTATCTCACAGGCTTGACATAGAAAGACGTGTACATGATCAGCACTGAAGTTCTGCTTTGAAAATAACTGACTCTCTATAAGTGCTGTTCTCCTATATTTCTTTCTTAAGAACCAAACCTGTTACAATGGAGCTTTAGCCTAGTTTCTGTCTTAATTAACTCAAGTTTCAACCATGGTATCTTAGTTAAATAGGTTTAAATTATACATATTTATTCATAATAAGCATTATAATCTTTTATGTAAATCAGTATCTACAAGATCACTTTGGAAACTTTAAAACACCCTAAGATATTATTTCTTAAATCCTTCTTATTAGCAACATGCCAGGTGTTTTCCAGCCTAAATTATTTTAATGAATTTAGAAAGCCAAAAGTAAATGAACACACAAAAAGGCAAGTTAATCTCTTATCTACAAGTTAATCTCATACCTACTTACTACACTAGTAAGTGTAGATTGTTACAAATTTCTGGGCATTTTTAAACTCTCCTTAAATAAGGTGTGTCTTTTTCATAATTAAAATTTATCTTTTGAAATGAATTCTGCTGAGAATAATCAGTTATATGTTTAATTATAATCAATCAGTTGTATGTATGGACATATGTATGTAATTACAGATTCCATTTTATGTATATACATCTATATATAATTATAGATTCCATTTTTTACATAGATTTAGAGGTTTGCAGATTTGTTATTTCTTCATGTGTCATTCTTCGTAGGTTGTGTTTTTCACTAGATTTATCCAGTTCACCTAAATAATTCAAGATTAGAATCACAAAATTTATCAGCTCTCTCTCCAGACCTGTTATTTGTCTTCAGTGGTCTCTGTTTCCATCTGGCTGGCCATGTCAGAAATGAATGTCAACTTTGACTCCTCCTCTTTTTCGTTCTCCACACTCACTGAGCTCTATGCAGTCTAGCCCTTATTAATAATTTCCAAATCAGCTTTTATTTTTATCTGCTGCTGCTGCTGCTTTGGTTGTTCAGGCTTGTAGTGATTCTTACCTAGGCTTTATCAGAGCCTCTGTAAACGGTTTTGACTCTAGTGGTCAAAATTCCTCACTGACTTTTCATTACCAAATGTGTCTCATCTCCTCATATAGTACCTGGCATATAGTAGATGATATATATATTTGTTTTATTCCATCAAGTAAAAAGAGTATTTTACTCAGTATTAATTGACCATAACTAATCTTTACTGAATTTCTACATTTATACCTCTTAAGAGAGTTCATTCACTCAGCATTCATTCACTCAAATTTTTTCTTCTGTAAGATGAATTACACAATCATCTAATAAACTCATGTCTATAAAACAGGATATCGTCTTCCTTCAGAAAATGAAATTATGGTTCCCTTTAAAGAACTCAAAGTGAATTTTGAATAGCTGTAACTAGTAATCTTTAGGTTGGTTTGAATTTTAATAAGTTTCTTTATTTTCACAATGCTGAAGTTTTATTAACATAATTTAAGTTGCATCTTCAGATTCCAACTATTTATTGACAATCTGAAATTTAATCATTTTAATTTGATAGCATATAAAATAATGTAATTTAAAGGCAGTGACATGTGATATTCAAATTGGATGCAAATATTCAATCCCATAATTAAGACGTGTACATTCAGTTATGTGGATAAAATATGTAAATTTTCACATGAAAAAGATCAGCTTATAAAAACAAATGAACTTCATTTACGTATTCTGCAGCTTTTTTTTTCTTAGTCATTTGGGGGATCAGAAAATCTTAACAAGGTGCTTGGATATGTATATGAGATGTCTAATGCTCAGTTTAGTATCTCATCATTGAAGTTGAGAGGAGCACTGAGCCACTAAACGAATAAGAAGTACTTCCATTTGTAGACAGGAAAATGAAATAGTTCATCTGCCATCCATATGTTTTTCCAGCAGGAAAAGAAAACTGATTTATATACCTCTAGGTATTGATTAATTTGTTTGCTAGTATTAATTGATTTATTATTGATTTGTTTGCTTATTTATCACACACTGAAGACATTCTCTTTGATAATCATCTTGAATTGATGACGTCCACTTTTTTTGTCTTTCCTCTAGGTTTTCGAAAAATAAGTTTAGATGACCTTCGGAAGGCATATATCGTTAAGGATGTTCAACAGTACATTCTTCATCGTTTAGATCAAGAAGAAGCTTTGCGACAGCACCTCACAAAAGAGACTGCAGAGATGTTAAACCAGCTGCATATTAAAAGTAGTGGGTGCTTTCTTTATCTAGAAAGAGTTCTCGATGGAGTTGTAGAAAATTTTATTATGTTAAGAGAGATTCGTGACATCCCAGGAACTCTAAATGGTCTGTATCTCTGGCTGTGTCAAAGACTTTTTGTAAGAAAACAGTTTGCAAAGGTTCAGCCTATTTTGAATGTGATTCTTGCAGCCTGCCGACCTTTGACCATAACGGAATTATACCATGCGGTATGGACCAAAAATATGTCATTAACCTTGGAAGACTTTCAACGCAAGTTAGATGTCCTCTCCAAACTTCTTGTTGATGGACTAGGAAATACGAAAATACTGTTTCACTATAGTTTTGCAGAGTGGCTTCTGGATGTGAAACACTGCACTCAGAAGTATTTATGTAATGCAGCAGAAGGACACCGAATGTTGGCTATGAGTTATACCTGTCAAGCCAAGAATTTAACACCATTGGAAGCACAAGAATTTGCATTGCACTTAATTAATTCAAACTTACAGTTAGAGACAGCTGAGTTAGCTCTGTGGATGATATGGAATGGTACACCTGTCAGAGACTCCCTGTCTACTTTAATACCCAAGGAACAAGAAGTGCTACAGCTGTTGGTTAAAGCTGGTGCTCATGTCAACAGTGAAGATGATCGCACATCATGCATAGTCCGACAGGCCTTAGAAAGAGAGGATTCCATTCGGACATTATTAGATAATGGAGCTTCTGTGAATCAGTGTGATTCGAATGGGAGGACATTATTGGCTAATGCTGCTTACAGCGGCAACCTTGATGTAGTGAATTTACTTGTATCCAGGGGAGCAGATTTAGAGATAGAAGATGCTCATGGACACACACCACTTACCCTAGCTGCCAGACAGGGACATACCAAGGTGGTTAATTGCTTGATTAGCTGTGGAGCAAATATTAATCATACTGATCAAGATGGCTGGACAGCATTAAGATCTGCTGCTTGGGGTGGTCACACTGAGGTGGTTTCTGCACTGCTTTATGCTGGTGTAAAAGTGGATTGTGCGGACGCTGATAGCAGAACTGCTCTGAGAGCAGCAGCCTGGGGAGGACATGAGGATATTGTCCTGAATTTGCTCCAACATGGTGCTGAAGTCAACAAAGCTGATAATGAAGGCAGAACTGCTTTGATAGCAGCAGCCTACATGGGACACAGAGAGATTGTGGAACACCTGCTGGACCACGGAGCAGAAGTGAATCACGAGGATGTGGATGGAAGGACTGCACTCTCTGTAGCTGCGCTTTGTGTTCCCGCAAGTAAAGGGCATGCATCAGTTGTTAGCCTCTTAATCGATCGAGGTGCTGAAGTAGATCATTGTGATAAAGATGGCATGACTCCGCTGCTGGTAGCTGCCTATGAAGGACACGTCGATGTGGTTGACTTGCTTCTAGAGGGGGGAGCAGATGTAGACCACACAGATAACAATGGTCGTACACCCCTCTTAGCAGCAGCTTCTATGGGTCATGCTTCGGTTGTAAACACACTTTTGTTTTGGGGTGCAGCTGTGGACAGCATTGACAGTGAAGGGAGGACAGTCCTCAGCATAGCTTCAGCCCAAGGAAATGTTGAAGTAGTACGTACTCTCCTGGATAGAGGGTTAGATGAAAACCACAGAGACGA
The DNA here is from genome assembly GCF_048564905.1 of Vicugna pacos. Taxonomy (NCBI): domain Eukaryota; kingdom Metazoa; phylum Chordata; class Mammalia; order Artiodactyla; family Camelidae; genus Vicugna; species Vicugna pacos. The sequence goes on from NC_132988.1 coordinate 33,213,806, forward strand.
TGCTGGATGGACACCTTTGCACATGGCAGCTTTTGAAGGTCACAGGTTAATATGTGAGGCACTTATTGAACAAGGTGCTAGAACAAATGAGATTGACAATGATGGGCGGATACCCTTCATACTAGCTTCACAAGAGGGTCATTATGATTGTGTTCAAATATTACTGGAAAATAAATCGAACATTGATCAGAGAGGTTACGATGGAAGAAATGCACTGCGGGTTGCTGCGTTAGAAGGACACAGGGACATTGTTGAATTACTTTTCAGCCATGGAGCCGATGTTAACTACAAAGATGCCGATGGGAGGCCCACACTTTATATTTTGGCCTTAGAAAACCAACTTACGATGGCTGAGTACTTTTTAGAAAATGGGGCAAATGTAGAAGCAAGTGATGCTGAAGGAAGGACAGCACTTCATGTTTCCTGCTGGCAGGGCCACTTGGAAATGGTGCAGCTTCTGATCACCTACCACGCTGACGTCAACGCTGCAGACAATGAAAAGCGCTCTGCTCTGCAGTCTGCAGCCTGGCAGGGCCACGTGAAAGTGGTGCAGCTTCTGATCGAGCACAGTGCCGTGGTCGACCACACGTGCAATCAGGGTGCCACTGCGCTCTGTATTGCGGCCCAGGAAGGGCACATTGATGTTGTGCAGGTTCTGTTGGAGCATGGTGCTGATCCAAACCACGCTGACCAGTTTGGACGCACTGCTATGCGTGTTGCCGCCAAAAACGGACATTCTCAAATAATTAAATTATTAGAAAAATATGGTGCATCCAGTTTGAATGGCTGTTCTCCATCTCCTGTACACACCATGGAGCAGAAACCTCTACAATCGGTGACTTCAAAAACGCAATCACTAACAATTAAGTCGAATAGCTCTGGCAGCACGGGTGGAGGGGATGTGCAGCCATCGCTGCGCGGGTTACCGAACGGGCCAGCTCACGCCTTCAGTTCTCCTTCAGAATCGCCTGATTCAACAGTTGATCGGCAGAAGTCATCATTGTCAAATAATTCCTTGAAAAGCTCAAAAAATTCGTCTTTGAGAACCACTTCATCTACAGCAACGGCTCAGACAGTGCCAATTGACAGCTTTCACAGCCTGTCATTTACAGAGCAAATTCAGCAGCATTCACTGCCGCGCAGTAGAAGTCGGCAGTCGATCGTTTCCCCGTCTTCCACAACGCAGTCCTTGGGGCAGAGCCACAACTCACCCAGTAGCGAGTTTGAGTGGAGCCAAGTAAAGCCCAGTTTGAAGTCAACTAAGACAAATAAAGGGGGGAAATCAGAAAATTCCGGCAAATCTGGGTCAGCTGGGAAAAAAGCGAAACAAAATAATTCTTCACAGCCAAAGGTTTTGGAATATGAAATGACTCAGTTTGATAAAAGAGGACCTGCAGCCAAATCTGGGACCAGTGCACCATCTAAACAAATGCCCACAGAATCGCAGTGCAAAATCACGATACCTTCAGCTCAGCAGGAAATTGGTCGATCGCAACAGCAGTTTCTTATTCACCAACAAAGTGGGGAACAGAAGAAGAGAAATGGAATAATGACAAATCCAAATTATCATCTTCAGAGCAACCAGGTTTTTCTTGGTAGGGTCTCAGTCCCACGAACAATACAAGACAGAGGGCATCAGGAAGTGTTAGAAGGATATCCTTCCTCGGAGACGGAGTTAAGCCTCAAACAAGCCCTGAAGCTTCAGATTGAGGGCTCTGACCCTAGCTTCAACTACAAGAAGGAAACACCGTTGTAAGAGGTAAGGTTTCATCAACATAAAGAATAAATATCAAAAGCACAGTTCCCTCTCCTTAGAACACTCCCTTCCCTAATTCCCAGGGCCAGTTCCCTCACCTCGTCACTATTTGTGTCATTTGTGTCGTCTTCTCAGCAAGAGCCTCCCTCGTCCCTCTTTCCAGTTTGAATTCTCCCGCCTCCGGCACTCCCTTTCCCCCTTTCCTGCTGACAGCGGCGCAGTACTTACTATTTCACACACTTCATACATTTTATTTATTACTGTGTTCATTGTTAGTCTCCTCCCAACTAAAATGTAGTCTTTGTGAGGGTCGGGATTCTTCTCTTTTGAATTCCATGTCCTGGGACTGACAGTAGTTTCTCAGTAAAAATGTGTTGAGTAAGTGAACAAATGAGTGAGTGAATGAATATACTATTTGTGGGTCTCAGATTAAGAATTCCTTCCTATATAGTCATTTCCCCTCTTAAAGGTTCTTTGATGGTAACAAGCAGGGGCCATGTCTGTAATACTCCCTTTTGGGTTTGAATAAAGTTGTGTACGTAGTGTCTAGGTAGGTGGGTAGTGAAGGTTCCTGTCCTTTCTTTATTCACCCTGGGAGAAATAAAAAATTAATCAGCAAAATGTAATTTTTATTGTGAAAGATGTCTTAAGAATCTTCTGGGTAAAATTTACACATACCAAGAATAGGTGTAGAAAGTTGATAAATGGATATCTTGGAAAGAGGGTATTTATTTAGAGCCCAGTGTATTTAGACATAAGAATTAAATGTTTAAACCTCAAAATAAAGTTACATTTATTAAATAAAAAGATTTTTTCTCCTTTCCACCACAATGGACGCATCACTAATTATAATAAAGAGGAAGTTAATGGGAAAATAGACACATAATTTTATGTTATGGATACATTTTCAGAAGTACACGTCTCATATTAGAGATAAATTTCAAAGACTTCATTAGGAATTTGTACTGGCTTCTCCAGGTGTATTTATCCCACTTTGCTCTGTCATTTTTCATCCTCTAACAAAATTGTGTTCTTTCCTTTAGCAAACTGAAATCTCTTTCTTTTGCTTTTTTTTTTTTTTTCATTTTCGGAGTTATATTTTAAGGATGTTTTATTTAAGTGAAACATTATTATAAGTAAATTTCCTATACTTTCTAATAATAAACACCTTTCCATGTGAATTTATGAACTGCTCAACTATCATTCAAAATTAATTTGTATAAAAGTTAATTCATTCTCCAATATCGTTTATTTTAAAAATATTTAGTTCATCTCTCAACTCTCCAACTCATTGTTCAACTCTCCAACTCTCTTGAAAGCTTTCATGAAGGTTAAGTGTAGATCAATATTAATAATTAACACAGATGAATTAAGGTAAACACTTTGTGGAATCTTTAAAAGTGATTTATACATTAAATAATGAATCGCTAATGGGTCTTCTTTTGTGCTTTACATAGTAAATATATATATTATGTAGGGTTTTAAAAGTATGTGTAGTTATATAATAAGTGTAGTGTAGAAATTAATTTTTTTTTTAACTTTTGCACTAGTTTCCTGTTCTGTGAAACAGAAGACATTGTGATTGGAGTGATTCTTCAGCTACTGGATGAAAACATCAAATGCCTGTTGATTTGCTGGAAAAAAAAATGAAGAATGTGATATCTGCAGTAAAGTTACCTTAATTACTGTAATGTGCCTAAATAGTAAGGCTGCCTTCTCAATGTAACCCTCTGTGCTTAACAAATTTCATTTTGTGTGCTTTATATTCACTACCCAAGAATAAGCACTTTTTTTTCAATGCAGATATATACTGCAGTTCCTCTAAAAGCTGAAAAATTTTGAGTAAAGCATTTTAAGTTAAGATTTGATAAATGTGCATGTGCCATGATCAAATATATATGAAAAGGCAGTGTTCCTTGTATTTATTTTTTTCTTTCTGTGGCAAACGAAACTTAAGCATAGTGTTTCAGTCACATTTGCCTTGTTGTAGTGTATGTTTCCTGTATCCTTAAAAATGTCATTCAATAAAATAAATCATACAACTATTTTATGTTCACTACACCTTCAGCATTGGTTATAAACTGTGTTTCTATTTAATGCCACACTGAGATGAAAAAAAAATGGTTTTGTGAAAGACTTTTTTAAAGTGTAGTATTTTAGGGAGCTGCTCTAAGTAGTTTAAATTTGGATTTCACAGTAGCATCCTCCTAATCTTCAGCTAAAGTTTCAAAAGAAAGAAAGAAAAGAAAAAAAATTCACACAGACTGTAGGCAGAACAAAGTTCTGTTTCATTCACTAGGATGCAATTTCACCTTCCACTCACTTGTCATTCCACCTCCAAGAAGACAGATGATCATTCCTGAGGCATGAAAATTCTCAGGGACAAAGCCAGGCCTCAGTGGCACATGTGTGTAGCGGGAGATGCACCTGTCGATCTGAGGGTAGATTTCTGATCCCTGAACAATTCATTGACTACTCTTATCTCTTCCATTCAGTTAAATAAAATATAATTTGTCACTCTAAATTTTAATGCTGGCTTCTCTGTGTTTTGTAAATCACTGCATGACCAAAATAGCCCCCACCCAAAATCAGTTAGATTAATTTTAGTGATTCGTTGGATGAATATTCTTGGTGAATATGTGTTCTCTTCATGGGTGACAGCACTAACCTTTCAGTCAGAGCACAGGTGTATTTTTTTATTGCTATTTGATAAATATTAGTAATAGATTTGCACTTTTCTGTCCACATACTCTTTCCTGTTTTCCTCTTTGGACAGTTGCTTCCAGAATAATGGATGTAACCAAGAAAAACAAACTTGATTGCTCAAATGAGCATGTGACCACAGCCTTAGCCTCCAGGATGGACTCTAAACCAGTTGAGCTAGTTTAGATGGGTTATGTGCATGTCTGGAAAGGTTAGAATGTATTGTTCAGAAACCAAGGTTTGTAGGTTTGATCTATGAAAACGCCTGGGATCTTACAAAACCCACGTTTTATTCTTTCCATGTGCTGTTGATAAGGAGGAATAAGGAAAGAGAATTTGGAGATTCAGCACAAAACCATTGCTACTACTGGAAAAAATCTTTAGAAGATGTCTTAGTAACAGAGGTCAGTAATGTCATCTTCATGTATGAAGGACACATGTGGTGCGTTGTTCACGGAAATAGAAATGTGTAATTGATTGCGATAAATGTTTCACTTGATCTTTGTGTAAGGCTTTTATTTTGCTTCTGTTTTTTTAAGTCAGCAAAGCACATGTGTTTATGTCATCAGTAAGTTATAATCAGGAATAGGAGATAAGTTGGTAAGATCAATCAATATTAAGGTGACATGGCAATATTGATAACTCGAATGTGAATGTTTCAAGTATTGAATTTTTGTCCCCATGGGACATTTATTAAATACACTTAATAGGACTCTTGCAAAGTAGCCTTAAAAGTGTTAATGATTCTGTTAATAAATATGGACACATACTATTATTAGAACCAACTTTGGTCATATCTCAAACACAGTGCATTTACGTAATTCTAGAAGATGAAGCTCTAATTTCTTAGTAGGTGTATTTTTCTTTAGAAAGAGAATCCTGAAAGCTGCCGGTTTTTCTATTAAACTTTGAATTATTGGAATTGTATTTATTTAATTTTATTGTTTTTACAAAAGTGCACCTTGTGGCCAAAGGGCAAAGATATGACTCATTACATGAGGGACTTATGTTTTTGGAAGAGCTAAATGTTTTCATATCCATTCTATATACACTTGAAACAGCTGTAGGAAGAGAAACTGTTGGGAAAATATGACTTTCAAAAGTAAGTATTCCTTTGGATGTTTTTATATTAATTAAGCTTTGGAGTAGAATAGCAGTGGCTTTCAGTTCGGGTAAGGATGATAAGGGGGAGCTGAAGATGCCCTGCTTTTCTTACTGGTTTTGGTGGGGATTTATTTAATACTATGACTGAAAATGGCTTCTGCTCCATTAAGAAGAGTAAAAATAGTCCCGCAACTATAAAGCTCCTCAATAGCTATTTTTAAAATAAAAATGTTTAAATTTTGTAAATCACCTGATGCCACTACACGACTATGATGCCATCTGCTTATAACATTTTTATACCATTCCATCTGCACTCATTCCCTAGAAGTCATGAGTTGATAATAAGGGAAGTGATAAAAAAATACAGTAATGAAAGATAAAAATGTCAATGTTTGTAGGTTTTGGAAGGAAGACTGACCAGGACGCAGTGTGTGCTGCAAAGTACAGCCAGTTATGCCCCTCACCCTCACCCTCACGCTGACCGGAATCCTCACCAAAAGTAGTTCACTGCTTGAAAAACAGGAGCAAATACTTTTCTCAATATTGTTTGGCTATGCAAATGTTTGTTTTGCTTAGTGTCCTCCATTTACACTTCTCTGCAGATGTAGTTACAAATGCTTTTTTTAAAATTTTTCCCTTGGTTTGAGGTATGTAAATAGCCTAAAATGTACATTGAATTTCACATTGTAAAAGTTTTATTTTATTCCTTGTATTATATTAAGCAAAAATCCCTATGTATATGAAAGTGCATAATAAATATATTTGCTTTACAGAGGATATCTTGTTTTAATTTCATCTTTGAGCGAATAGAACATGCATGACATGCTTACACTAAAAACAACTGTTAGTTGTTTTAAATTATTAACTTAAGTAAATATTGAGCAAATGATTTTGAAAATATTTTACACAGAAAAAAAATGAGATATAAAAAGTTTCAAAGGAAGGTAGAAAAACAACAAAAAAAATCTAGCCTTTGTATCGTCCTAAAGCTTCTGTAAAGACATATTCTCCCCCCCACCAATAACATAACATGTCAAGTTTCATGTGTTCTGAAATTGCAGTAACCCAATAAATTGTGTGCATGTGTGCTCCTTGAGCATCAGAATACTATGGCGCATTTGATATTTTGGGATTTTATTGCAAACATGGCATTCATGTTCTAAATAAATTTCTATGTATTCTTCACTCAGTAAACAAGTCACTTCTTCATGTCTTTCTGCTTCCCCTACCAGAACACAGTATCATTTGTGTGTGTGTGTGTGTGTGCGTGTGTGTGCGCGCGCGCACTTGCTCCGAAGAGGTTTCTAAAAAGGCCAGCAAGGCAAGTTCTGTTGGGTGATTTTATGATAATCCCGGGATTCTGTAGTAATTACCTACTTGCATTCATTATAAATTTGTTGCATTAAAAAATTTTTCTACTCTAAAGTTTTAATAACAAGGTTTAAACACAAATGAGTGATGTACATAGAAGAATTTTTAAACAGACTGATTGACTAAATAAACTTAGATGAAATTTTCTAGTTGGTGGTCCAAGGAAATATGCTGGAGAACTGGCAGCAACTACTGTTTTCACTCCTTTGCCCTAGCAGTTGGAAGGATGCCAAACAATAGTAGTGGAATAGACACCGAAGACTTAGATTCCTGAATTTCTAGGAAAGTTTTATAGTGCAGTATATGCACTAATCTTATCTTTAAGATGTAATCTCTGCTTGCCTGCCTTGCTATTACAGTAAAACTACAGTTATCCAATATTAAAATGGAGTCATTTGAAATTTACTACATGTTTAGATTTCTGCTCTTAAATACAAACTGTCATTACCACATGGGCAAAATTTAGCTAAATTCTAAGAACCATATCCTCAGAAGAAATATATTTTTAAAGTTTAGAAAAAGCCCCCTGTGTACTTCTAGCTTTTACTTATTCTTGGTCTACATGTGTGGAAATTGATAGAAAGGTATGTCCCCCAAGAACTGACGCTACATTTTTAATGGGTCTGTTAACTCCCATTTTATTTGTAAACTTATGTTGAATTACACATACAGGAAAATACACAAATGCTAAGTTCCTGTCCTATACGTTTTTTAATAAATGAACATACCTGTTTAACCATCACCCTCATCAAGATGCAGGCCTCAATCTCTCAGAAACCTCCATTGTCACTTCCCAGACATTACCCGCAACAAAGAAAACCACTATTCTGACTGTAATCACCATAAATTATATCACTATTTTCTTAAACTTCATATAAATGGAATGAATGTGTTCTTTTTCTGCTAGTTTGTTTCCCTTAACATGTTTGTGAAATTCATCCACACTGTGTGTGTGACAGTGGTTTGTCCCTTTTCGTTGCTATATTGTATTGTTTAGTTTTTAAATTGTATAATACTCCATTGTGTAAATCTAGCATACTTTAAAAAATCCATTTGACTACTAATGGGTATTTGGATTGTTTTTATTAAAAATTCTACAAGGAGTAACATTTTGTGCATATTTTTGGTGTCCATATGTATGTATTTCTTTGTAATGATTTGAGTGAAATTACTGGGTCTTAGGATATGTGTATGATTAGCTTTCATAGATAATGTCAAACAGTTTTCCCAGGTGACTGTGTCCATTTCTACTCACCCCAGCCATATACAGAAGTCTTGTTTCCCTACATCTTTGCCAGCACTTGGTATTATTTAATTTTCTTCTTTTTTCTTTTTGGTTATTTTGTTTAATTGTATAATAGTCTTGCATTGAGATTTGAATTTACATTTCCCACATGACTAAAGAAATTACACTTTTTCATGTAATTTTCATCTACTTGTATAAGCTATCATGTGAAGAAATTTGCCCTTTTTACCCCTTGGGTTTCCTGGTTCATAGAAATTCTTTTATATTTTGGATATAAATTCTTTTTATAATATATACAATGTAAATATCTTCTCTGATTCTGTGCTTTGCTTTTCACTCCCATAATGGCATTTTTTGGTAGAGATTCTTAGTTAATCTATTATTTTTAGTACTTCTGCTTTTTTGTGTCCTGTTGTATATTTGCCTGTCCCAGGTCATGACCATAGTCTCCTATGTTTCCTTAGAATAGGTTTATTGTATTACCTTGATTAGTTATCATATTAATCTAGCATTATCTATTTCTCAGTGTAATTTACTATCACTTTGTCGTAAGTCAGGTATTCTTATATGGGTGGATCTTTTCATCCATTCTTGAGCCAATATCAGACTCACTTAATTACTGTGGCTTTATAATAAGTTTTAACATCTAGTAGTGTGTGAATCCTTCCACATTTTTCTTCAAGACTGCCTTGGCTCTTCTAAACATTCTGCATTTCCATGAACTTTTAAAATCGCTTCTCAATTTTCATTGAAAAGAATAAACTTGCTGACATTTTGGTTAAGATTGTATTGAATTTGAAGATCAATTTGGCATTGGGTGAATTGATTTGTTTCTGCATTTAGTCTTCCAATCAATGTAGCTGTTATATTTGTCATTGGTTTATAGCTTTACTTTCAGTCATGTTTCTTAGTTTACTGTACAGAGGTATGTGCATTTATCAGATATATCCCTAGGTAATTTGTTGTTTATTGATGCTGTTGTAAATGGTATTTTTCTTTTATTTCCTGTTTGTTGGTGTATATAGAAATAGTTTATTTCAGTATATTGATCATGTATTCAAAAGTCTTGCTAATTTTTCAAGTGAAGTATAACTTACATACAATAAAATTCATCCTTTTAAAGGATGATCTGAAGAGTTTTGACAAGTGCATACAATATAAACATCACCATACTTGAGGTATAGAATATTTCCATCACCTCAGAAAGTGCCTTTGAAAATATAATATAAGTCACGTAGGTGTGATTGTGCCTGGCTTATTTCACTTAGCTTAATGGTTTTGAGACTCATCCACACTGCAGCACATATGAGCAGCACAGGTTTTATTGCTGAGTTGTAGTCACTATTCCACGGTAGGGCTGCACCACAATTTGTTTATCCTTTCACAAGTTGGTAGACATTTGAGTTGTTTCCAGTTGTTGGCTATTGTGAATAATGCTTTTATGAGCATTTGCGCTTAGACATTTGTGTCACCATATGACTTCATTTGTCTTGAGTAAATGCCTAGGAGTGGGATTGCTGGGTTGCCAATATAAGTGTACCTTTACATGTATAAGAATCCAATGAAACACTTTAAAAGGTGGCTGTGCCATTTTGTATTCTCACCAACAACTAATTAGATTTCTAGGTTCTCCACATTTTCACCCACACTTGATATTGTCAGCCTTTTTAATTGAAACTTGTTTCAATAATTGTAGGTTTATATGCAGCTGTAAGAAATAACAAATATCCTATGAACACTTTTTCTAATTTCCTCCTATGGCAGCATCTTGAAAAACTATAGAGCAATATCACAGGCAGTATATTATCACTGGTACAATCCACCACCTTACTCCAGTTTACCTAGTTTCACTTGTACTTGTTAGATTTCCCCAATTTTTTTTGTATTCATTTGTGTGTATGTGTGTGTGTGCGCATGCACACACATTTAGTTCTATTCAATTTTATCACACACATAGTTTCCTGTATCCAACACAGCAGTCAAAATACAGAACAGGTCCATGACTACAAGGGTCCTTTATAACTACACTCACCTGCTTCCTATCCAGCCCCTCCATTCCTAACTCCTGGCAATCGCTAATCTAGTCTCCATTTTAATAATTTTGCTATTTCAAAATTGTTATATAAATAAAATCATAGAGTATGTAATCTTTTTGGATTGACTGTTTTCATGCAACAGAATTCTCTTGAGATTCATCCAAGTTGTGTGTATTGGTAGTTGTTCTTCTTTGTATTACTAAATAATTTTCCATGGTGTGTTCGTACCACAGTTTAACTGTTCCCCCATTCATTGATGGACATGTGGACTCTTTCCAGTTTTGAGCTGTTATGAATTAAGCTGCTCTCAATATCTGTATACAGGTTTGTGTGTGAACATAAAGTGTCATTTCTCTAGGATAAATGCCAGAACTGCAATTGTTGGGTCACATGGTAATTGCATATTTAAGTTTATAAGAAACACCCAAACTTCTCCAGACTGACCATATCATTTTACATTTTCATCAGTTATGTATGAGTGCTTCAATATCTTCACATCCTTATGAGCATTTGATGCTGTCACTTTTTAATTTCAGCTATTCTGATAAATTGTAATAAATGTGTAGTAGTTTGAATTTGAAGTTCCCTAATGACTGATGATGCCGAACACCTCTTCATGTGTCCAAGTGCCATCTATATATCCTCTTCAGTCAAAGGTTTGTATTGGTTGCCTGTTTTCCAATTGGATTTTTTTGTTTTTTAATGTAGAGTTTTGAAAGTTTTTTATATAGTCTAGATATTAGTCCTTTGTCAGATATATGGTTTACAAATATTTTCTGACAGTTTGTAACTTGTCTTAATTTTCGTCATGTAATCTTTTGCAAAGCAAATGTTTTAAATTTTAATACAGTCCAGTTTATCAAATTTTTATAAAGGATTGTGCTTTTTCTGTGAAATCTGAGAACTATTTTAGCCGTAGACTGTGAAGATTTTTGCTCTTTTTTCTAAATGCTCAAATAGTTTTTTTACATTTTACATTTATGTACACTAAAAACTTCAAAACATTGCTGAGAGAAATAGTGATACATTGTCTTCATGAATCAGAGGACTCAATAGTCTTAAGTCAATTCTCTCCAAATTACCTATAGATCGTCTATGAAATACCAATCAAGAGTCCAGCAGACTATTTTTGTGGGTATTAACAAAGTGATTTGAAAATTTACACAGAAATACAAAGAACTTAAGGTATTCAAAACAACTTTGAAAAAGAAAAAAATTGGATTTACTATAAAAGTAATCAAGATAGTATGGTATTGACATAAAGATAAAAATGTAAATCAAAGGAACAGAAAAGAGTCCATGAACAGATCTACACATATTCTTTCCACTGACTTTCAACAAAATGCCAAAGTAATTCAACAGTGAAAGAACAGTATTTTTGTCAAATGGGCATTTGTGTCTAAAATAAAGAAAGAACTTGTACTACACAATAGCAATGAAAACCTAATTCATCCTAACTGAAAAATGGGCAAAATAATACTTTAATACTTCATTAAAGATGATATACAGATGGCATATAATCTGTGAAAAGAGGCTCAACATTAGTTGGTAAGAGAAAACAATTTGTGGTCACAATGAGATTTAACTATATATCCATGAGAATGGCTAAAACTAAAAAAGGCTGACAAAGAACTTTCACTTCCAGCAGGGAGGAACATATAGCCAACACCTATATTTTACATATTTTATGGCCATTTTCACACTAGAAAAATACAGTTGGGTAGTTGCAACAGACATTGTGTGGCCCATTAAGGCAAAATTAGTTATTATGGGAAAAATTTGGATTAGATTATTTGAGATCTTTCTTCTTTCCTAATATAATAATTTAATGCTGTGAAGTTTCCTCTAAGCATGGCTTTAACCACATTCTACAAATAGCATATTGGTTTTCATTTGCATTCAGTTAAAAATGTCTTCTAATTATCCTGTGGTTTCTCTTTTTGACCCAAGTATATTAAGATATGTATTGTTTGTTTTCTAAATATTTGGGTATATTTTCAGGTTTTTTTCTGGAAAGATATGTTTTGATTATTGATTCTTGGTTATTCCATTGGCATTAGAGAACATATTTTGTATGATTTCAATCTTTTTTAATTTGTTGAGGTTTGTTTCACGGATCAGAATATATCAATCTTAGTAATATTCCATGTACAATTGAAAAAATTATACTGTTGTTGGATGAAGTTTTATACATATGCCAATTATGCCACGTTGGCTAAGTATTGTTCCATGCTCTTATATTTTCTTATTTACTTTGTTCTATCAATGAGTAAAGAGGAGTAGTAAAAATCTTTCTTTGTAACTGTAGATTTGTCTTTCTCCTTTCAGATCTTTCAGATTTTGTTTATGAATTTACAATCATTGTGCCCTCTTGATGAATTGACCTCTTTATCATTACTCAGTGTACCCCTTTATCCTTGACAAAATTCCTTAGCCTGAAGTCTCTTTTGTCTGATATTAATGCAGCCACTACCACTTTCTTATGAGTCTTTTTTCCTGTATATCCTTTTCCTTTCAACCTGTTTATTTCTTCATATTTGAAGTGAATTTCTTATACCTGGAATGTAGTTGGTCCTTCCTACTTTTTATCCAATTAAAAAAACCTCTGTCTTCCAATTAGAATATTTGACCATTTCATTTAATATAGTTGATGTCACTGAGTTTGCCTACCATCTTGCTGTTTGTTTTTGTTTGTCTCATTTGTTCTTTTTCCCTTATTCTCTCTTTTCCTGTTTTATTTTGGAGTAATACTTTATAATTCCATGTTATTCTGACTATTGGCTATTATATATAGCTCTAAATTTTATTTTTTAATGATTGCTCTAGGGTCTACTGTATACATCATTAATTTATCACTGTATTCATTCAGATAAGATTACACTTTACATATAGCTTAACAACATTATAATAATATATTTCCATTTTCTTTTTCCCACATTTTGTGTTAATGTTATCATATATTTTATATCTTCACATGACATAAACCCCAGAATGTATTGTTAATATTTTTGCTCTAGACACTCGACTACTTTTAAAGATTTAAAAATAAGAAAACAAACCTTTATATTTAACTATTCTTTACCATTTCTAGCCCTCTTCATTTCTCTGTTTTCAGATCCAATTTCCCATCTACTATCGCCTCTCTTCTGATCAAGAAGTCCTTTAAAAATTCTTAGAGTCCATGTCTTCTGGCAATGATTTCTTTCACCTTTTGCTAGTTTGAGAAGTTATTATTTTACTTTTATTTAATTTTTGAAGATTATTTTTCTGAGTATATAAATCTGTGGGTATTTTTCTTTCAGGGCTTTAAAGATGTTGCTCCATTGTCCTCTGACTTTGAAAGTTTCTAGTGAGACCAACACTGTCATTCTTTGTTTGTATTTAATTCCTCCTCTGACCTCCCCTACTAATCCCCTTGGCGACCTCTGGCTGCTTTCAAGATTTTCTTTTTATGTATTATTTTTAGTGGTTTAACCAGAATGTCTCCAAATGTGTTTTCCCTTCTTGTTTCTCTGCTTGGAACTTTCTGAGCTTTTTACATGTATGGTTTGTTTCTCTTCATTACTTTTGGAAAATTCTTGGCTGTCCTATCTTCAAATATTTGTTCTGCTCTCTTTCTCTCGTCTCCTTTAGAGTCTTCAAATATATATATATTTGACTATTTGATATCATCTCAGAGTTGGAGCCCCTATTCTGTGGGGATTTTTCACTAATTTTTTCCCATTTGTTTATAGTTTTGGTAATTTCTATTGAACCATCTTCAAGTTCATTAACTCTTTCTTATGCTCTGTACAGCCTGCTGATAATCCTGCTGAAAGAATTTTTTATTTCTAATTGTCATGGTTTTATTTCTAATTTTCATGGTTTTATTACAGAAGAATCTTATAGATTTTTACATATTAAAATTATGAAATTTCAACTCAATTTCAACTTGTAACTTGGCTTGAATGTTTTATATTTTCTACCCATTTAAGTTTCACAATAAAGGTGAGCATTGGTATCATCATCATTTTAGCGATCAAAATAAGAAGTCAAACTCGTACACCCACTCACACAAATCATCAGCATTAGAGGAGATACAGATCATTTTGAAAAACTAGCTGGTTTGTGCCAATGTAATGGAAAATTCAATTTCCTTTAGGGAAAACTTCTAATATACTACTACTACTTAGCAATGGTGTCAAACTTTTAAGGGATGTATAGTAGAACGGTATGCTATCATTACCAAAGAAATTATCATTTTCAAGATATTTTTCTATAGAGTTCCAAGACTCTTCCGTTAAATTTTTTTCAGAATCTTGTAATTGTGAGGTAGATTGGTTTCCAACAATAAATGTGTGTTGTCACTAATGTAGCACCTGTTTGTGCTTCTTTGTGCTTCTTAGTGGAGACAAGAAACAATGTATCTATGTGTGGTTTTCATATCTAACTATAAACCTCTTGTGTCAGAAAAACATTTATTGTGAAGGTAGAAGTTAACGAACCATGTGATATTAGGAGATTTGGTGACAATTTAATAACTTCATTAGCATATTTTAGTAGGTAGATAAAGAAACAACAAACACTCATGTATACATGCAAAAATTTTTTTAACTATAATTAATTCTCGCAGGGACAGGCAATTTATGCATTTCCAAATACCTGCAAAAACTCTGCATACATTCTAAAAGCACTGCAAATTCAGTATATACAAATCTACAGACATCAATCTCCCCACCCAACCACCAGTCCTCTTCTTAACTCCTCTGTGAATAAGTAGAGTTTTCCATTCTACCTTAAAGAAACTGAAATTTGACATTGTAGATGATGATGTATGGGAGTGGCTTACTCAGGAGAGAGTGGAGTCCTCTCAGGGAGTCCTCAGTATAGGAAAGGCTTTCATCCTTCCTCAAGAAAATAGCCAAGGGATGTACTGTTACATACTTTGAGTTATAATAAAATGTTTTGTGACTAAAATTTTTAAATAATTAGCCCAAATATTTTTATTAAAAAACCAGACATCCATCCTGGTTGAATCAATAAGAGAGCTTCTACTTGATAATTTACTCTCCCAAGTACATAGGTTTAAAACCCCAAAGTAAGGTTATTGCATTTTGTTTCTAAATTGTATTAATATGTCTAAGATTGACTTTTACGTTATACTAGGCTTAGAAATTGCTGTATGTCAGTCTTTTCTGTTGGACAATCATAAGGCACATTATCATATTAACGTTTCTGAAAGGTCCTTTAAGAAAAAATAAAATAACTTTGTATAAACTAGTGTTTTTGAAAAAAAATTGAAAAATAAAATTTGGTGATAAGAGTGCCCTGCTCTGCACTTAAAAAAAAAAGTGCCTGTTAGAACATGGATTAGGAAATACATCCCAGAGTCACCTTGCTTCTCCTCACCACTCACACCCAGGCAGTTGTTACCTATGGGCCTCATGTTTGACTCCACCTCATGTCTGACATTGTTATTCTCTTCCCTCCTATTTCCACCATCTTTGTTTGGGCCTCATCTGGTCTCCTATAACCGCTTGGAACCAGTGCTCCTCTCCTCTGTGCTGTGCCTCCTCCGACCCTGCACACTGATGGCCCATACATTCTCTTAGAGGGTGGCTGAGCACCTCACAGACTCCTCAGCCAGCCTGCAGTCTGTCTCCTCTGCAGTCTGTCCTTCATGTAACCACCAATCATCTTTTCAGAACATCACTCTGATCATGGTATGCTCCTGCCTCTAAACCTTCAAGAGCTCTCATTACTCAGATTGGCACAGTGAATACACAGTACAAAGTCCTTCACAGACTACCTCTCACAAGGTGGGAGGGCATAGCTCAAGTGGTAGGGTGCATGCTTAGCATGCAGGAGGTTCCTGGGTTCAACCCCCAGTATCTCCTCTAAAAATAAATGAATAAGTAAACTTAATTATGTCCTCCCACCAAAAGAAAAGAACTCTTTCACATATTTTTCCATTGCTGCTTCTCCCATTTTCTCTATCACTCCACCCTTAATGGACGTGCACCAAACCTTTTGGTCCCCAGCTCCACAGAAATACTTGCTATTTCTAGAACCATGTTCCTTCACAGCTATAAATTTCTTTGCTTATGTTGATCTTTATCCCCATCTCCCAGCAAGGAAGCACTTCTTTTTTATTATTGTCGTGTTTTATTTTGTGCCTTTTATGGTCCTTTTTCTTCATTATGCTAAATACGTCTTCTTTTCTCCCACTGTAATGTTCCTTTAGACAGGAGTTGAGTCTTACTCATCTTTGTATCTTTTGGATTGTCTTGTACATAGTAAGTGTTCAATTACTATCCTTTTAATTGTACTTTCTTTTTATTCAGAAACAGCTGCATGATAGTGAGAAACACTTTAATTCTGCTATTTTAAGCCACTTGTTAAAACACACTCTTGGCTAACCAAGCTCAAAGAAGGAGTGAACTCAGTACAAAATAGTATGTATTTTCTTATTCCTGCTTTCCCATCTGTTTGTATTGTACTCACTCACTTTGTATTGAATATAAAAGAAAAACAAGCCAATTATTCATTGCTTATTAGTTTGAACATATGTGGTTCACTGCTCAATTGCTTTTAGCTGATAACCTGACCTGACCTCTTTGTATTGGAGATTAATTAAGTTGAATTCAGTTGATTCTTTTGGAAGAATTTAATAGCTGTCACTAAAGTCAAGAAAACATCCATTTGGCCTTTAATTATTTAGTAATCATGGAAAACCAGCAGTTTTCAGGGATTCAAAAGAATAAATTTGGGTTGTCAACCCCACTCCACATCACCGACACATCACTTCCCTGCCTGACCACTCCTTTTTCTGAGAATCCACTGGTAAGTTCTGTTGGTGCCATAATAATAGGCATTTTATCTGACACCTGGTAATAACTCATTTGATGGAAATTTTCACAGAAGCTGAAATGAAAATAGAGCAGTGGGGAATATAGCCCATTAAAAATAAAATAAAATTGGTGAAATAAAAGAAGAAAATGCATATCAGGATGGAAAGTAAAAGAAAATGTGGTCTTAAAACAAAAATAGAGGTTCTGAAACAGAAAGCAAAATGAGGTAACTAACAACATTCAATGAAGACTATGATTTTTGCCTTATTTTGAAGTTCAGGATTATATTTCATTTGATTTGTGCAAAAAATACTCTTTTATTAAAGTGAATTAAATTCTGTTCACACATTTATTTTTATTTGTATTTTTCACGTATTTTAAAAATTGTAATCATATTTACTTTCTAGTTAAATTCTCATTTAATAAATAATGATTTTTAGTGTCCATTGAACATTGAGAATTTATTTGTCATATTGATACTAAGTGAAAACTAATAGATTGACCTCACTTAAATAGAAAGAGAACTTTACTTATCTCCTCATTCCCTTTGGATCTTGCTTTTCATTTCTGTCTTGGACAATGGTGTGACCAATAGTACAGGGCCAGCAACTTCTCATCAGACGTGTGAGTCATTCATTTAGTCAATAAATATTTCTTGGATACTTAATATCTAACGGTCACCATAATAGGAAGTGGTAAACAAGAAAATCAAGTCTTCTTCCCACAAAGGATTTATCTTTTAAGTCTCTTTTTAAAGAAAAAGTAGAAATATGATATAGAATAGAATAAGAGTGTGAACTCTATGGGAGAAGAGACATTTTCTCTTTCATTCACTGCCATATTCCCAGCAGCACTTGGCATAAGGGAGATGCTCAGTTAATACTAACTAAATGAATGAATGAATGCTTTGAAACAGATTTGTAACCAGAAAGGAAATCTGCAAAACCTAGGAATTTAAGGTGTTTTATGTTTTGCCTTTATGCATCTAGCGGTGGTTTGTTTCTAATTCCCAAACTGTGGGGAAGGATGACCACGCTATATGAAAAGGCCGCCCACAACACACATAAACACAACTTGTGTGCTAGAACTAGTCTTCCCAGGATGCTGGCTGATTATGTTCAAATCCTTTGGTTGAAGGAACCAGAAATCAACTCAAGTCAAAGGAAATGTACTTGGAGACTATCTGAAGCTCCCAAAATTCATAAGAAATGTGAAGAACCTGGCCTGGACATAGACAGAGTTCAAGTTATCTATAGATTCTAGAAAGAGGATGTTCAGAAATAGCAGGAAATATTTGTTTAGGGAGCCACTGCTGGGATGAATGAACGCCAGTTGCTTTCATTGTCTTTGTTACTCTGTTTAGATTCCAGTGAGGTTAGCCTGGGTCATGCCCCTATCTCTTAAAGAGAAGGCAGACATCTAATTACATTCCTGAAGATAGTATCAAATAGGGAATACAAAATTCTCAAGAAGGAATCATGATGTTATTAGGAAGGTGCTAGGAAACCCCAACTAGAAAATGCCAGCTATACTGCTTTTGTAAACTGAGGTGTATATAAAACATGAAGGCTCTGAGATTTTACTCCACTTGCAAGCTCACAAGTCACAAGCCTGCCACAGTTTCATAGATGCCAGCAGAAGACACAAGACTTCTAGAGGATCAGAGACAAAGGACCTTTTATTACTCATACCACAGGAGGCAGCTTAAGCTTCATGTTTGCACTGGTTCTCCCTGTCCAATGCACGCTCATGGACAGTGGTTGTGCATCACAGCTAGGGAACTTCAAGCTTGGGAAACCTTCGTTCTCATAAAGGGGCTGCTAGCAAAGTTGCCCAACTTTCATTTTTATTATCTTGAACAGCAAAGAAATCTGCCCTCTGCACTGGAAGGAGATATTCTAGCTCCAAGACTGCTACACAAATGTCCTTGAAAAGCTAGTCCATAACAAAAGATGTCACAAGATAGGCAGAAATATGAGAGCTCCAAGGAGAAGTGTCTACCAGCAAGGTCAGAGGATGAGTTGAGAGAGGCCAAGGAATGTTGACAGATGAATGTCTGATTCAACTCAAAGATGGAAAGAAAGCCAATGTCAAAAACATGAAAACTCAAGTTCAAAAGGACTAGAGGATAGGGATTAGGGACAGACAGCTGAAAGATTTGGGCTTTGTGGATTCAGAGAGGTCAAGGTGCTGCTGACGGTGCAGATGTTGGGGGGTATTCTCAACCCCTGATTGTCGCTTGTTGCTGGTAAAGATCAGGCAGACTTATGACACCAAGAACAGGGTGGACATTTTGTCAGCTTATGCCTCATCTGTTTGGTAGACCTTGAAGAATTATATAAAGGTATTTGTGAAGAAGATACAGGAATAGATTGAGTTCAGGCAGAGCTCAGTTTGGGATTCAACCAAGAGATCAGCTTCATGCCACTGCCTAATGACACAGCCCTTACCCATGATGCTGCTCTTAATGAGCTGTTCTTTGGTATGAGTTCCCACATAGCATGGGGGCCCTTCATAATTTCCTATGGAGGATGCAGACTGTGGCCAGTGTGTTTTGAAATATTTTCCCCATGGAGCCTAACTATGCATGATACAGATGTCTTCTCTGTCCAAGCTTACAGGTACTTCTTGGGAGAAAAAAAAACCATTCTTTGCCAATGCAGGTCCCAGCCCTTCCCACAGGGCAGTGATGAGAGTACAAGGATGGGACCTGAGCCAAGAGTGACAGCCTGGAACCTTAATGGGAGAAGATGGGCAAGTGTGGGCAACGCCCCTGCTTATCCTGCCCATTATCTCTCTTGTAATGTGCCTCTCAAGAATATTTGAAGAAACAGTTCTTGGTTTCTGTTTTAAAAATATGTCAATGGCTTAAGGGTAAAAATTAGTACTAAAGAAAAAAAAGTCTGGAGGTTTATTTAAAGCAGTTAGCCCCCTTGCAAGTAGATTCTTCTGCCTAAACAATTTTAAATATATATTTAAGGGAAAGAAAAACTTCTCAGCCAATTTTGAAAATTAAGCAATGGAAAGCTGACAAGACTATAAAATAAAACTTCTATTAAGCAAGAAATGTGTAATCACTTATAAAGTCATATAGAAGTTTATTCAAAGTATTTCCTCCTTTTTTTGGAGTGACCTTATTTAAATCTTGAGTAATGGATTACTCACAGGACTTCATAATATATCAAGGAGAATTTTGACTTCATTGCACTAAGGCTGTTATTTAGGATATATTTCAGTCAAAAACACTCTTCAGGGAACGCTTAAGAGTGAAGAGTTGAAGGTGATCCAGAATTTCCAATGGATGAAAAGCAATTTTTAAATAAGAATAACTATTCCTCAAAAATCTCAAAATGCATATCTGGATCGGTTTGAAAACTGTCATTTTTTTTCAATTAATTGATTTTTAGTTGGGAACATCATTTATCTCTGCAATGAATGTTGTTATAGTCCTGCTTAGAACAGTCATTTTTTTCATGTAAAATTTATCTTGGGTCAATGATTTCCAAAGCCAGCTGGCCATCAGAATCACTGTAATCTGTAATCTTTTTCTTTTTGGGGGGGTGGGGGGTGGGGAGGAGGTGCTAATTAGGTTTATTTATTTATTTATTTTAATGGAAGTATTGGGGATTGAACCCAGGACTTCATGCATGCTAAGCACGTGCTGTACCGCTGAGCTATACCCTCCCTGTCAGAATCACTTTTGCAGCTTCCCAGTATTTTCTGAAAATCAGCCACGCTTGTGAAGCACTGCTTTGGGTCATCTAGTTCCTTCTTAACAGAATGACTCAGAAAACTTAGCTGCAGTCATATGACAGATCTTCGTAAGCCAAGCTGCATGATTTCCCACACCAACCCCAACCTCTAAGAGTTTTAGGTTCCACTTTTCACAAAGATTATTATGACATTTTTCCTTCCCCACAAGGGGAATCTACAGTGAACTTGGATTATTTCGAAGGACAGTGGATCATATTTCCTCCTTCAATCTGTCATGCTATAAACAGAGACGCTTGTGTTCTCCTGTCAGAGATCAGTATAGCACACAGCAGTGTAAAACCCAGTTGTAAGCAAGTTTTTTATCCAGTTTTTCAAGTGAAGAGAGATAACCATGCTATGTGAAAATACAACCATAACACATATGAAACACATTATGAACCTTGAATGTGCATAGACTAAACCATATTATTGAGTTCCTGACTGTAAGCATATCTAAGTATCTAAAAGGTCTGTTTCTGTATGAAAAAATCAGTCTAAGAATTAGAGCAAGAATTTGTTCCATGGCAAGCAAACTCTTTATTTTACTTGCAAAAATGTTTCAGAGTTTTTGTGTATTCTTTACCTGAATTCTCCCAATGATAACATATGACATAACCATAGCACATGTACTAAAACCAGGAAATTGATATTGAAACAATTGTTGAAAGCTACAGAACTTATTTGTAGTTCACAGGGTTTTTGTGTACTTTCTTCATTTTCTATAGTTCTACGAAATTTGATCACACATACAGATTCATATAACCACCACTCCAATCACTATACAGAACTGTTCCATCATCCCCAAGAGACTGCCTCCCACTCTCCTTTTATAGCCACTTTTCCCATAAACCAAGCCTCTAGTCGCTACAGTGACAAAAGAATTCACAAACAATTTTGATTTAAAAACTAATGGAGCCTTAACTCAAAAAGACACATGTACCCCAATGTTCATAGCAACACTGTTTACAATAGCCAAGACATGGAAATAGTCTAAATGTCCATCGAGAGATAAATGGATAAAGAAGTTGTGGTATATTTACACAGTAGAATACTACCCAGCCATAAAAAATAATAAAATAATGCCATTTGCAGCAACATGGATAGAACTGGAGAATGTCATTCTAAGTGAAGTAAGCCAGAAAGAGAAAGAAAAATACCATATGATATCACTCATATATGGAATCTTAAAAAAAAGAAAAAAGACAAACAAATTTATTTACAAAACAGAAACACACTCGCAGACATAGAAAACAAACCCATGGTTACCAGGGAGGAAGGGGGTGGGAAGGGATAAGTCGGGAATTCGAGATTTGCAGATACTAATATATAAAAAAATAGATAAACAACAAGTTTATACTGTATAGCAGTGGGAACTCTATTCAATATCTCGTAGTAACTTATTGTGAAAAAGAATATGAAAACAAATATATGTATGTTCTTGTATGACTGAAGCATTATGCTGTACAGAGATCAACACAACATTGTAAACTGACAATACTTCAATAAAAATATATTAAAAAATAAAAAAATAAAAACTCAACATTATTGAGTTAAATGTATATATTAAGTAATAAAATTGTCTAGCTTTGTGTTGAAAAGCCAATGATTATTTCTAGTTCAAACATGAAACACAAGGCAGCAATTTCTCTGCCTGTTCTCTTCTGGATATTGTGCAAAAGTTACAAGATGAACACTGACAAAATCTTCATTTTCAATGATACTAGAAGACAGATAATTCACAGACTCCAACAAAAGAGTAGGATCTGCCTTGATCAGGTAAGAGTTCTCTAAACTTCCTGGGGTAAAGAGCAGCAAATATTGTCACAGGAAAGTGGATGCCAGATGGTCCAATCACAACCCAGATAACCCAAACAAACGTATGCACGATCATTTTCAGTTTCACCCTACAGTGCAAAGTGAGCACTGCCTGTGCAAATTGATACCAAACCATGGCAACGCTTACATGAAAAGAAATTAACAGACCAGCAGACTGATCTCACTTATTATTTTTGATGCAGAAGCCTGAAGTAAATATCAGCAGTAGAAACCCAGACCACACTAAAAAATACTCTATCACAGCCAGCGGGGTTATTCAAGCAAGATTTAATATCTGTAAGTTATTAATATGGTAGTTCTCTTAATTACATATTTAAAAAGAAAAACATGTATTTCATGAGATGAAAAGACACATGAGAAATTACAACAATAGTTCATGATAAAAACACTACAGAAAAAGAAGAAAATATGTTTTTTAGTATAAAAGTCAGCTTTATGTTTAATAAAGAACTATGAGCTACCTTCCCACTGAAGTCAGAAAAAGCCAAGAAGATTCACTCTCACCACTATTAGTAATACTGTTCTGCCAACACAATTAGAAAAAGAAAAAGAAAAAAGAAAGGTTGAGTTTATAAAGAAGGTAAAGTAATCACTGTGTGCAAGGGCATCATATACTTGGAAAAACCCAGATGAATCAACTGGAAAACCACCAGAGGCAATTAGAGACTTCAATAAAGCAATGAGGTACACAGTTGGTATATATTATCAGTAGTTTTCACACACATAAAAAATAATTAAGTGGAACATATAGTAGAAGAAGAACAATAAAATGGCATTATTTGTCTATCAGAGTAACAAAAATACCCATATTTGATATTTAAAAAAATCTTTTTTAAAATCCATGAGAAAGTAGGCATCCTCATATATCACAGATGGGCATCAAACTGCTACAATCCCTCTGGAAAGCAATTTACTTACTACGTAAGAAAACTGCAAATTCATTTACTCTTTCCTCTAGAAATCCCACTTTTATAGTTTATTTGCCGATATGCCTCTACATGTTTGATATGACAAAGGTACAAGTTTATTCACTGAAGCACTATTATAACCTAAAGAGAGTTGGCAAACAAAATGAAAGCAGAGCAAAGAAATGAAAATTGACATGGCAAGAAGTTTGAAAGATAGGTCCATCAGTAGGAGACTGATTAAATAAATGACTGCCTGTCTGTACCATGGGACACTGCACATAAAAATGAGATGCCTCTCTGTGTACTAACGTAACACCAAGGGAGCTCCAAGGTATTTTGTCAAGTGAGGAAAAAAAGCTTAGTGCAGAACCGTGTGTCTGCATAAGAAAGATAACAAGATCTGTGTGAAACCATCCTTGCTGGGCACGAAGATACTGCTCTCTCTGCTTACATACAGGAGGAGAATGGGAACCCATGAAACCAAGGTGGAGGCAGACTTTTAAGCTGGATACCTCTTATTTATTTACCAAGTGAGTTTACTTCCAATTCAAAAAGAAAAGCCAGTGAAATAAAAAAATATAGTATTTTGAACTTATTTTCTAGATCAATATTTTAAAATATTGTGTTTTCACTAGAAGCACATTTTCATCATTTCCCTGCAGGTCAGTAGGCTCTGTTGACCAGTCTGTACATCGGCTGGGCTGGAATCACGCCGGGTGAGATGACTCATCAGGGCATCACTTCAGCGTACCCTGGTTGCAACTCCATGAGTTAGCTAAGGATGTGAAACTGTTTCCTGCCTGGGCAGCAGGTCTTGGGAAAGATGTGAACTTTTTAAGTCAGCCTTAATTTGAAATCTAAAATCTACCATTTCCTAGCACTATGACCTTAGGCAAATTGCTCAACCTCTCTTACCTTCAGTTTCCTTTTCCCAAAATGAAGGTAATACCTTCACTAGGAGGTTGAGAAGGTTAAAGGCATTAATATGTAAAATATTTGTTGAGTCATAAAACAAATGTTCGTTTCCTTTTCCTTTTCCTTTTAATTCCTGCACCCTTACCCCTCCCCACTTGCCAAGTTTAGCAAATGATATTCTAAATTAACTGGCTTGAATCAAATAACTATCCCTTATTCATTCCTGAGTAACTTTTGTAGTGACTGATGATCACCAGAGATATTAATCATCTTAATATACATAGTTATTAGGTAATCATACCAATGATTAAGTGTGAATAGTTCCTATTTAACTCTTTAGTCATAGAAGATTTTTGCTTTTTCTGGTACTGTGACTAAGATTATGGAGGCCGCCTATGCGTGTTCAGTCTAGGTTACTAGTTTAAATGAACAGCATATTCTTTCATAAAATGCTGACTGATTACTGGTTTATGGATTTGGGGGGACAAGTTAATTCCATCAAAACAGCTAAATGGATTTTTGTGTACAGACCTTTTCCGCCCCTGAATACTCAGGATTAGCTGTAGGATATATACTATATGCTTTGATTTAGTGACTAGAATAGCACAAAATTTTATACCTCAGAAATGCCATGTCAGTAATGAAAGTAGAGATAAATAAGAAACAGACAAAAGCAGATTAAAAGCCAAACTAGTATTAGCAATAAGCTTTCTCTTCAAAGACTAATAAATATTCTGAACTATTCTACTTAGGAAAATGAAACCCCAGGTTGGGTCCTTCCGTGGGAACCAGTGATTTGTTTGGGGATTACCAGGAAGATATTGCTGAGACTTGTAGAAACTAGCGATGAAACTTAGAGCTGAAAGTAGAAATTTACAGATGAGATATAGGCACACCCTTCTTCAAAGTGATAGCATTTGCTCCTCCAATTAAATTTCTGAAGAAGTATTTTGAAATTTCATGTCATAAGTGAAATCATTATCTTTGAGAACAATCTAACAATCTCTAATGGAAATGGTATTGCAAGATTGGTATTGTGTTTGATTTAGCACAGAATCACAATTTTAAAAAGCCAAAGGAAAACAAAAATTATAATATGGACCAAATGAACCAACCTAGCTTTCTCTTTTCTTTTCCTCTTGCCTTTACTGGAAGAAGACACTTTCACCAAGTTCTGAGAAAAAAGATGTCTTTAGAATCACATTGACTGATAATAATAACATAAAATGGACCATTTATTGTCCCTAAAAATTACTTAAAAATAGGATATGTACCAAGCAGACAGGACCAGGGTTATTATTTTCAATTTTCTTTTATTTGTAGTAAAAGCGTTCTTTATTTTTTTTTTCAGAGCCTTCCCTTAACGGGCATATGCAGTTCCTATTAGCCTTTTTAACTTGTGCCTGCACTAAAGGTGAATTCTTTAAATCAAATTATAAACAGAAAAATCATAGTAAAAAGGAGGGAAAAAAAGTCACAGTAAAAGTCGTGTAAGAGGCATGAAGTCTCTTACAGAGCACGCTGTTGGAAGCATCACACCTGTATTTGTATCTCTTTTAAGCCACAGGCAAAAACTTCCATCTATCTATCCCAGATTAAAGTATCAACACTTTGGAATTGTTGGGGGAAAATTAAACAGTACCTATCAGTTTTCTACAACAAGAAATTGAGACTTTTTCCTTTTCTTGTTCATTGCAACACATTTTAATATTTTTCCCAATAAAAGGAGAGTTCTTTTAAGACACGCAGTTAGTGAGCCTGGGAATTTGAGGAGATAACCAGCAGGAGATGGCACCCTTGCTGCTCCCTTGATTGTGGGAAGTTAACCCTGTAATGGCTTTAGGGGATGGAGCCATCTGGTTTTACAGTTCATTACCCCTTCACTCTCAGGAGCAACACATCTTGTAAGGAGTTGCTCTTTGCTTGCTGAGCAGTTCACAACAGAAACTAACAATGGGATTAAATTCATTCTGCTGCCCTGCAGGTTTCCATCCTCAGGGTGCCCTCCATTTGAAGAATACTAACATCATCAGCTCAGGAGTTTGGGAAATGAGAACAGCAGGCAGAACACAGGGGTGTAAAGCAATCAGAAGATGTGTTTGCAAAGAAACAGCCTACTTAGGACAAGGCCAATAGTCAAAGCCAGAAACAGAGCCTGTCCCTGCTAACACCATCACAGTGGATACTTAGAGGGCAGGCAGCCTTTGGGACGTGACCAAAGAAGGTGGGGAGAAAACCCTTTCCTTGGGAATCCATGAATTTTGGTTAAAGTCTAACTTAGTAGTTTTCTTTCTTCTTTAAAAAAAAAAAAGAAAAGAAATATCTTGTAAATTACAGACCCTCCAGGCACTCTCCCCTCAGCCTAGGAGCTACGGGGAATAGACGGCTTACTAAGTGTTTATTGCTAAGTGCGTGGTATGCAATTACTTCGCATTTAATCCTTACAAAATTTTATGAAATAAGTTTTACTACCCATATCTTATGAACTAAGGAAGTAGTTTCAGAGAGGTTTAGTAATTTGTTTGTTGCCAGCAAAGTAAGTAAAAAGACAGAGCCATGATTTTGTATTTGTCATGACTGAATATTAAGTTGAAGGAAGAGCTGAAGAAATAGGTGGCAATTTAGGGTCTATAGACAAGAGTCAAGAAAACCGAGGTTGTAAAATGTGGAAAATAAAAGTAAAAGGTGCCTTAATAGTACCTCCAAATTCGTAATATCTATAATGAAAATATTTAGTAGTTATTCTATACCTTTACATAGAGAAGATGAAAAAGGGGCACAATTCACATTAAAAAAATGTGTAGTGTTAACAAATGATTTTTGTAATAGGAAGAATTTAAGGGTGACAATCTTTAGGAAATTTTTTAAAAAAAGTACGATTTTGATGAAAAAGATTTGCCTGAAAAGAGGATTTGGAAGAAAATTATCTCCTTATTATTGTCTTTTAATTATTCTCCCTTAATTATGAGATGGGCAAAGGTTATCTTGAAGACACACAAGTGGACGTGAACGAAGGGTCAGATGATCATGTGAGTGTTTTCTTGTTCTCTCAGGTATGTACCCAGGGACCTTCATTCCTCAGGAAAAGCTCCAGAGGATTCCGGACAAGTTTCAGAAAGTGAGACGCTGGCTTGTCATCAACAGGGCTTTGAGTGGGCAGGGAGAGGAAATGTTCCCATAGGCATTTGGTTGTCTTTGAATATAGGAGAGAACTAAGATGAAGGTGTGATAAGCTGCTATATATAAACTGATTTTGGAACAGGTCCTTGATACACACTCACTGCCCTTATCAAAACAAGACAAAGCCAAACAAACAGAACACCAACTAAAAAACCAATTCACAACGGAAAGTGTTTTCATTCATTAAAACTACAACACCAAAGAAACATGTTCCTACCTTTTCACAGCAATCCATCAATTAGCAAGGATAAATAAGGTACTGTTAGTTGCCTGTTAGTGAAACTTGAGGATTAATGGCTTTGTGTTTTCTGTTCATGGGAAACCTGAATTGTATCCACTAAGGATTCAAATGCTAAATTGTAAAATCTCTTGCATGCATGCTTTATTCTTGGCAAAATTATCCTTAGCATCAATGTTAATTGTAGGCAGAACACTTAAGGAACATAAAACATCAAAAACTACATTTCCTAGGCCTCGACAGAAAACATTCCCTTGCAGTTCAATTTTTTAAAAATAGCATACGATGTGTTGGAAAGAGCACTGAGTTACCAGGAGACCTGAAAAGTCATCTGTGCTCTGCTACCCTTTGTTCCCTATTACTCCCTGAACCACTGCTCTATCATCTATGAACTAGGAATAATATTTCCTCTTATTCCAGCTCTTCATACGATTAGATGAAAATTCTTTACAAAGCATAAAGCAAGATACAGTATATCTAAATTTTAAATACTATTGATTGATAATACTAGAGACTCAATTTAAATATTGTTTAAATGTTAATAAAATTAAAATGTTCAGAATTAAATTTGAATAGTCTTAAATTTCAGTATATTTCCGATAATCAGGTGACATGAAATCTCGAACATTTGCAAAGAAGAAAACAAGCAGGCAAAATGAAGAGAGAAAATTTTAAAGCCACATTCAAATATTGAAAGAGAATTTACTTTTGTGACAGTAATCGATAACCTGTTTGCATTTTGTTAAGGGCAGACTTCCTACGACCCTGGACTGTGGCAATATTGCTTTGGGTTTTCTGTCCTGTAGCTTAGTTGGTATTGATCTGGGGGAGACTGCCTGATCTTTCGGACACCTACAGTTGACCTGTCACTTCTGTCTCTTCCAGCTGAAACTTGAGGTCCACACCCACCCTCCACACTGCATTATGCACCAGCAAATAGTTTCAAAGCTTTCCTTAATTTTTTGATAAGACTAGAAAAGGCACACATTCCTTGAAGAAGCTCAGTCAAAATAGGAACAGCCAGGAGCTTTAAACACACACTTTTTTTTTTTCTAAAACATGCTTGTATCTCCTTTACTATGAAACAGTCTATTTCAATAAGCAACTGACACAGCATTCAAGAGCACATTTCCCCAAAAGAAGGTTCCAGTGACATTTCCAATTCATTTAATCAAGGATGAGAAGGAAATTGAATTTCTGGAATTGTTTTTAATAGCATAGTTTTTAATCCCCCAAATAAGCTTTTTCATATTGTTAGGGTTTTCTTTATAGTAAATCCATTGCTGGCAACTCGGAGGGAAACGTACATTAAAGGAACAGACATACATTTTGCCCGAGGTGCTTTAATTGATCTAAATTAAGGCTGGGCTCCAAGCATATGTACCTTTGGAGATCAGAAGACTGCAGCTGCTGGCAAATAAGTAGGTTTGGGGAATTCACCTTTGGGGAGGCCTGCAATGGCTGCTTAGGCCCCTTGAATTTTGTCAGTGGTTAGTGAGCAATCAAAACATTAGAACTCATGGAAATTTGCCTGAAACAGGCATGAACATACTGAGGTGTAAAATAATGATTAGTTCATGACTAGAGATGTTGCCCTGGGTTTTTTGGGTCTCTTTTGGATTATCCTTAATGGGAGCAAAGAACACAAAGGATTTTCTCAACATGTACAGAGTTGTATTTCTCACGAAATATCAAAACTATCTCCTTACATCAGACTCAGGGCACGGGCTAGGCAGTGAGGTTAGAGCTCTGTGAAAGGAGTTGATAAAAGCCCCTGGGTTGTAGACTCATTACAAACTTCACATCTGAAGCTACTTTTCCAAAGATATGACAGGTTTGCAGAACTGTGTGGTCCTCTGCCCCACCACTCACAGATGTGCATTCATTGTAAAAGTTATAATGGAACCAAAATGGCTCCAATGCCCCGAACCCACCCTGACCCCACAGCACTGGAACCATCATGTTAAGACTGTTCTTTTATCTTTACCCTTAATTCCCTGAGCTGATCTGAATATAAGTCTTCTTCAATCAGTGTCCAAATTCAAATCAACTCTGAGGGACCTGGAAGAAGATGAGAGACAGGACCTCTCATTCCAGACCTAAAATGAACTTGTTCTTGGCTGAGAGGACAAGGATGACGGACACAGACCCTTCATTAGAAAATGTGAGCACAGATGGATGCCAGGCCTTCTAAACCAGAGGTAAGGGCCAGTTTTAGAAATATATTCTTAAAGGAAAACATGAGTCTTAAGATATATTTGAAAACCTACTTCCTAGGAGTCATTTTCACAGGACAGCAGTGATACATTGCCTCAGATGGTTTCAGTAAAGCCTTGCAGAAAAGTCATGCTAACCAGACAAAAAGAAGCTAAGTTCTAACCAGGCCAGAGTTAGGAGCCCATAAAAGGAAGGTAATTTAATGGCCACTGATGATGAATACATTCATCTTGAGTCTTGTTGGTTTGCAAGCAAAAGAAATCCAGTCAAATTATTTCCAGGAAAGAGGGATCTTTATGGAAAGGTTGAATTGCCTAACCATAGAATGAAGGGGGACAGTTTAGCTTAAGGGGTGACTGAACCCAGGAACTTGACACTCTCTGGACTGTCCCTCTTCTGTTTGTAGATCAGTTTCTTGGTTGGAGTCTTCAAATCTCATAAAACTAGGGAAGGACTTCCTCTCTTTCTAGGGAAGAATTCAGAATGGCCCACCCTTGGATAAGTCAATTCTGGCAAGGAAGATAGGGAACGATCATTGCCAGCAGTTGTAGAAATTCAAGGCAACGTGGCAACATAGAGAAATGAACAGCTTCGCAAATAAAAGGGCTGAAATTCCCAGAAAAAGACAGTAGTGCTGTGCAGTAAACCAAACTGGAAGGTGGAGAGCACACTGTAGAATGAGAAGAGCAATGCTCAACTGTGCTCACCTTGGTAAGGGGGGTGCAGGACCAAGCAAGCAAATGCAGAGGTTAGAATGTGGGGAGAGGGATGGGACTAACCGTTCCGACAGTTAGGGAAAAATCAGACAGTATCCTGTTCAGGTGACCTAGGAATTCATCAGAAGAAGAGCAACAAAGACTGCTCTTTAGAAATTAACCTATAGGCAGTGAGTGATTCAGGCCTTGAAACTGTGGTGACTCAGGACTTCCCTGAAACTGCCAGTGGCCTTCAAAGGACCATGATCTCAGGGCTAGTGGGACCCTCTGGATCTTAAAAGTACTCCAGACTGTGGTGTTACTACCTGCTGCTTATCCACCTGAGGGCACCAGAACGTCCTCATCAAGTCAGACCTAGGTTGGGTTTTATTTTCTGCAATTTCTCTGCATCTTTGACAGTACTCGTTCTTTTCTCTTTTTTCTTTATAGGAGCCATTAAACATTAGTAGTCAGGCACATTAAATCTAATTAGCTCTGATTTAAAAAAAAATTCTTCTGTCTTTTGTTCAGAAAATGTAATGAATACATGTGCCTGGTTAAAAAAAAAAAAAAGCTGTCTTTAGGCCAAGGTTTTAAATGAATATTTCTCCAGAGATGATACATGATGGCCAAGAAGTGTGTGAAAAGATGCTCAACATCACTAATCATCAGAAAAACATAAATCAAGACCATGAAGAGGTGTCACCTCACACCCAGTAAGATGGCTACTATAAAGAAAAATGAGAAAAGAACAAGTACTGTCAAACATGCAGAGAAATTGGAAACTTTGTGCATTGTTGGTGGGAATATAAAATGGTGCGGTTACCATGGAAAACAGTATGGTCATTCCTCAAGTAATTAAAAGTAAAATAACCATATAATCCAGCAATCCCTTCTGGGTGTATATCCAAAAGAACTGAAAGCAGGATTAGAAGAGACATTGCACTCCTATGTTCATTACATCACTATTCACAACAGCCAAGAGGTAGAAACAGCCCAAGTGTCCATCAGTGGATGAATGGGTAAACAAAATGTGGTATAAACACACAGTGGAATATTATGTAGTCTTAGGAAAGGAATTCTTCATTTGTAACAACATGAATAAATCTTCAGGACATTACACTAAGTAAAATAAGCCAGTCACACAAACACAACAAAAAAACCTGAATACTGTATGATTTTACTTAGATGAGGTAACTAGAGCAGCCAAATTTATATGCACAGAAAGTAGAATGATGATTGTCAGGGGCTTGGGTGTTGGAGCGGAAATGGGGACTAGTTGTTTAATAGGTACAGAGCTTTGATTTTGCAAGATGAGAAAGTGCTGGAGATTGGTTGCACAACAAAGTAAACATACTTCACACTACTGAACTGTACACTTAAAATGGTTAAGATGGTAAATTTTATGTTGTGTGTTTTTTACCGCAATAAATATGTAAACTATAATTGGAATGTGTTGATAGAAAATGTTTGGATTATTTAGCTAAATAGGAATGTTTCTATTATGAGATGATTTGATATAAACAAGCTTATTTTTCCTTATAACTTATACTACTTTATATCATATGATGTTTTCTTTTTAAAATTACATTTGGGCAATTGCTGCTAACTTTCTAATTACAGCATGAACTTTAAAAAATACAATAAGATGTCTATAAACACTATCGATTTTAAGATTGAATTTTTCCTTCTGTAATTCAGCTTTTAGAAAATGCAGAATAATGCATTTTAAACAGTGTTTAAATAAATCACAATTAATTATGTTTCTA
The DNA here is from genome assembly GCF_048564905.1 of Vicugna pacos. Lineage (NCBI taxonomy): Eukaryota > Metazoa > Chordata > Mammalia > Artiodactyla > Camelidae > Vicugna > Vicugna pacos. The sequence goes on from NC_132988.1 coordinate 33,246,363, forward strand.
GATACATCGACTGAGCTGGGCCTGACAATTAAGGAGCTAATTATGTTGAAAATGCAATTTCACTTTCCCCCTAGGCTTATTCAGTTGTTTCTGTTCTCTAATTTAGACTTTTTTTTTTATTTATTTGCCACTAGGCAACACCTGATAAAAATATTTATGTACATGCAAGGACAATTATATACCTATGAAGACATGTAAAAATAGTTTTGGGAGGAAGATGATTATCCTCTTGAAAGTTTGAATATTTTCTTTAATTTTTATATGTTTCTATCACAACCAAACAATATAGCTCTTACCATAAGTCTAGATTGCAAAAGACAGTGGGTTTTGAAAAAGTGAGGTTATAGTCAAGCTTTTCATGTAGAACTGCTGTGCTCCAACAGGATTGCTGTCATTTTGTAGATTGAGAAGTTAAGACATCCTACTAGAATATTTAACTTCATGCTGTCAATGCAATAAAATTGAGGTGGTCAATGACTGATTCTTATAAAGGGGCAGAATTTAATACTGGGTGTGACACAGAGCAAGCAAATTTTCCAGGAGGTAACTTCTTGTCTCTGATTTTCATTCCGTGACAACCGATGAGAGAAGTCCTTTGACATTTTTGAATTGCAGTTCCTTCCAGCATTCAGTAGAGCCAACACCTGCTCTTTACACTCCTCTAAAAACACTAAGACAACAACGTCAACAACAACAATAACACAAGTAAAACCCTTTTGTGTACCTCTTCAGGAGAAAAGAAAGTTCTTTTGGAAGTAGTAAGAATTCCCTTTCCTTAGCAGAGGCAGCGATCAGCTGTGCACAGCAGCACTTTCAGGGGAACGACAAGACTTGTTTCTTTCACAGTGTATTACAAAGAGGCCGGCTGTTCAAAAATTACAGGCAAAAAGAACTCCTTTATAACACTTGCGTAAACTGAATTTTTGTATATTAGTTTCTAAAAATCAGAACCTCTCATAGTTGTGTTTATACATCTTCAATAAAAGTGGGCTTATATCAAGCAAAGCAGAATGAAGAAATATGAAATTTAAAAACACAAGTGAAAACATATATATACACACACTGAAAAAAAATGGTAGGAAATAAGGAGTAAAAGACTGGATTCTTGAGTGACAGCACTTAATGGCAGTCACTAAAGTGTTCATCAAAAGCCAAAAAGAGAAGCTTTTCTGCTCGCTCCTGATGTGGCTGAAACACAGAGGTACAGCCCCAGGCTGGAAGATGGACAGTAAGGCTGACCTAGCAAGTACCACTGCTCTTCTCATAGAGAGGCTTAGCATGGCCATGGACTCAAACTATTGCCAATCCAGGGTTAAAAGGGACAGTTAAATGCTGTAATCATTTTGGTTTGAAAAGTACTGCAACTGCGTATAGTTTGGATTCTCATAATTAGTTGTCATTTTATCCACAAAATTCAGATGTTTAAGACATAGATTTTAGACCATTTTCTCCAACAGATATATTTAACATGAACTCTAATTACACTAGGGAGCCATCCCTCCACGCATCCCCCAAATTACCTACTCCCCTTTCCCTGGGCTTGTGCCTACAGTATTTCAAGGAGCTTACATAGTGTCACCCAGTTAAGGGTGACCTCTCTTCCAGGTAGCTGCCCTCTCCCCGCCCTGGCATCTCCCGCAGCAGCCTTGTTTAGTCTGGGCCTTGTGCGTCTGCCCATGTAGACTGCTGCTGTGACATCCTTTAATCGTGGCCAGAGGCTCCCTGGGTCATGTGAAGACTCAGTTAATGCTCAGGCCCCTCTTGGGTGCACACAATCCCTCTACTATTCTTGTCAATGCCTAGACCACAGAAGAGGCTTCAGATAGCTCTTTACCCCTCCTTGATGACTAGGGAAAAGGAAGGCATCTACACCTAAAGGAAATTAGATGAGGCTTCTCGGTGATACCTGAACCCAGTCCTACTCTGAGAACTTTCCTCTTTCTCCATTTCAATCAGGAAAAATGAGGCAAAGATTCCCTCTACTCTTGCTTTCTACAAAATGTCTGGAGTCCTTCTGTCCCTCAAGACAGAAGTTACTCAAGACTTTGATCAGCAGAGCATGGACATCTCCACCTCAGATCCTACTACGTCTACTCACTCCTGGATTTCCTTTTCACTCTTTCCACCTCCAACTTTTGGAGTTATTTGGGTGGAGGAAGAGGAGAGAGAAGGGGGAAGAAGCAGTACATTTTCACTTGAATCTTCTAGTATCTTTGTGCTTTGAGTTTCTTTGAAAGCTAGATTTTGCCCATAAAAATGTTCACTTTTGATCCTCAACAGGCTGTTCTTTGATTCTGTGAGAGCATTTCTTCCAGAGGTCAATAGATGCTGCATGGTTTAGCTGCCCTAATGCCAAGGGTCACAGGGCAGCACAAGATATAGGGGATACACATTGGTCCGTCCTTCAAAATATTATTCCACTGCAACACTGAATTCCCCAACCCATGGGCAACTCAACTTTATGCTTTAATAAGTAAATCGGACAGGAAAACCATTAGTGTGAATCATATGAAATTGCTGCTAGTTAACCATTTTGACCAGAACAGCAGAAAAATATTTCAACACAGAAGCATTAGCGTCCAGTGTATTTTTTTTTCAGGGTCCAGTCCATGTACCATCTGCTTCAGAATTACATGTGTTAGATGTAGTGGGAAGTAATAAATTTATTAAAGCAGTGTTAACTGCACCCTACCCCAGGCTTTCTAACCAGAAACTCTGGAGGTGACGTCTGTGAATATATATTTATAGCCACTATGCCAGGTGACTTGTTATTCTGTCCAAATACCAGTCCCTCTTTGGGACTTCTCCTTTTTGGAAGGTACAAGTGAGGAATCAACCTGAGTGGTAGTAGATGAGATGACAGATCTTTTTCAGGGAGCTGTTCTGCTGTCTCATTGGCCTCAGCCACGGTGGGCTTATGTCACTTTGTCACAGATACTAACTAAATTACTGTGTATTTTTGTGTCATTGTTTGATGAGTGATCCATTTCACTTGCAGAGAAGGGAAAATTATTCTTCCTTAGTAAAGAATATTCTGTACCAAAGAAACACACAACAGAATCAAATAAAGAGAAACTCAAGACTGTTTTCTTAACCATTGTTTGTTTAAACAAATAGGGATGTGTCTACATTTAACAAAGAGAAACAAAGGAAAAGAAAAACTGGAAAATTTAAGTTGTAATTCTGTAAAATAATACTAGGACTAGAATTTCTGTTCCTAAAGCTGAAATTATTTATATGGCATGCAGGGAAAGGAATAACCATTGATAGGAGGATAGGAATTCACATTAAATGTGTCCTCTGATAAATTAGACTTTTAAGAACTGGATTGCTAACCCAACTTTTTATATTAAATTTTTAAAAATACAGAAAAATAACTAATGGAAAGTTTTGTAGACTTAACTACTAATTATAAGCTATAGGTTGGGGGGGTATATTTACTTGAATTTCTTTATGGGTAAGAGGGAAAACCAGCACATTACCTGGAACAGCAAACCAAGGTGCTATGTAAGTTGGCCCCATATCAGCAAACAACAAAATGTTGAAGAAATTGGAACTTACAATTAAAAAGATGTTGGCAAAAGAAAACTGTCATTTTTTCATGGATGGGTTATTTAACTACTGACTTTAATGCAACATGTGGCCTCAAAAGAAACAAGTTAACCAACTTTATGTGTGTCATTTCAAGAATTTAGCTCCAGTGCAGTGATTAACTTTAACCCATCTAACGGGAACCCTTAATTATTTTTTTTTCTCTAGAAACTGAAAAAATGAGGTAGCACACAAAAAATAAGCTTATATCAAAGTTTTACTTTAAAAGCTTCCACTAAAAACTTCCAGAGCATATACTTTGCTGTCTGTATCTACTGAGAAAGCAACTTTCCAACCCACTATTCTCTTTATTATATAATAACTTTACATATGCTTTAAATATGTAAACTTCTTTTTTTAAAAGTCTGTCACTTAATATAATCTACTTCCTAAGGGAAAAAAATAAACTAATCTTTATTATTAAAAATAAGAGTATGTCAAGAATTCTCTGAGTTAACTAATAAGAACTAACTAATGAATTATTGAGAACACTGAATTAATCTGGAATAACCCAATTACTCAACTTTTTGATTTATTAAATTTAAGTTTTAATAACTGAGACAAGTTACTGATAATTCTCAGGTAGGTGCCAATGAGAACAAGGAAATGTGGTCCAGACAATGGACACTTAAACTGAGTGTCCACAACCTCTGACCCTGAGCACTTGCAGGGGCACTGGAGCCATCTACGTGCTCAAGCCAAGGGTTAGAGAGCGAAAAGGAATAAGGGGGCGCAAAATTAATAAAAAGGTATAGAAAAGAGAGGGAGTGAAAAGGAGACATAACATAGATGAGAAAGTGAATATATGCTCTCAAAAACTGCCTTGGGTCCCATTTAAGTAGTATCTGTGCAGATGGATACTTACCCACACTCCAAAATACACTGGTTCCTCATGAGAAGTTGTGATTTGGGGGTGCCTGTGATACTTATTATCATTATAATACAGTGATTTATCTGACCAAATGTTTTATTAAATTATTTAATACATGTCTATCTGTGCTAGAAACACACTAGGCAATACACTTGTTACTTTTTTCATAATTCCTACTACACTGTGGTGTACCCCTGGTGATATTAACTGAAGGGAGATGGGCAAGTGACAGAATTTTAAGCGTGGTGTACACTGTGAGCTACTGTGATGTTAAACAGCACAGTTATTTCTTTTCTATTTCTAATACAACTGAGTTACACAGCTTAGGTAGGTCACTTAAATGTGCAAATAAAATAACCTTGTTCTAAATAACTTTGCTCTATTGTTTATATAAATGAGTCAAACACGTCTGCACTATCAATAACAACCCCAGAAGAATTTAATTTTAATTCATTGAGCAATTGCTAATTTCAAAACCCTGAGGTAGTTATGTTGAAAACCCAGAATGATAAAGCCACTTTCCAACTCCCATTTCAAACGAACAAACAAACAAAACGGAGTGCTCATCTTTAAGACAGTATATGGTAAACAAGAGAAACAGTTAGTGATACTAGAATTTGAGGAAGGGGGAGATTGATTACACGAGAAAAAAGCATTATGTGGTTGCAAGAGCTAGAGTTGGGAGGTGGGTAGAATTCAATGAATGAAATGGTGAGGAGGGAGTATCATTTTAGGAAGAGAGAGTAGACTAAGGGAAGCCTGGAGGAATTAGAATACATGCAGAAAATGCTTGGGGTAGAATGAGTGACAGCTGTGGCTGAAATTACAAAGAGCTAAGCCTGGCAGAGTAGGTAGGATTCAAGAAATGGAAGTTTTGATTGCTATGAGATTTCATGATCAGGTTTGTGGTAATAGGAGAATCTAGCAAGGTTGCTGAATATGAGATATTATTTAGGTAGAGAGGTCATGATGTAAGTAGATATACAAATCTGGGGTGGGCCCATGCTGCAGATATGTCAATTTGGGAATCTTCATAGTGTAGATGGTATTTAAAATTACCTTCTCAAACACTGAGATCACCAGGAAGTGGGGGCATTTAGACAAAAAAAGAGACTCAAGGAATGAGCTGTGTTGCGCTCAGAGGAAGCAGTAAAGGAGAAAATTCACCTGAGTATGTTATTGTGAAAGCCAATGAAGAAAGTATAAAGCATGATCAGGATGTCAAATATTAATGACAAGTCACATGAGATGTAAAGGCAGAACTGGTCACTGGATTTAGACACTTGCAGGTCAGTGGTGAACCTGAAAAGAACAGTGCCCATGGTATGGAATGAGGAATAAAACAGGACTGGAATGAGGTTTAGAAGGAGGAGAGCAAAGAAATTATAGAGAGAAGGAAAAGAAAGCTTTTGAAGGGGTTATATTATATATAAGAACAGAGAAATAAAGTGGTAACTGAGGGGGAGCCACAATCATAGGGGTTGAGTTTTTTCAAGATAGGTAAAGTATTTGTATAAGGATGGGAGCAGACCCCCAAAGAAGGGGGAAAAAGGTCATTCAGGAGAGAGCAGGGTGATGAAATGGAGCTGTGTCTGTGAGTGGGCGTAATGGAAAGACTTATGCTCTAGAGAGAATGATTAAAAATTAGAAAATGTAACTTTCCCTAAATGAAGTCATGTATTTAAGAAACTATTAATTAGAATTCTGATAGTATGCGTTTTGTGTATGTGTAGGTAAAATTGGATAAAACAATCTTAAAATTTAAGTGGAGAACAGATACCAAAGGTTAGCCTAGAACATCTGGAAAACCACTAACATAGAAAGATATGCCTTCCTAGACTTACACCCTACATGAAACCACTTTACACAGATCAATATGGTCTCTGCCTGGTATCAGACAAATGACTGAGTAGAATAGAGCAGAAAATCCAGAATTAGGACCAAAGACGTGTGACCCATGTGGCAGTTAAATTCACTGAGGAAGTATTTCATAATTTATAAATGATATACATTATAAATTGTATATAAAGTATACAATCATTATTTTATAATGAGTGCTTGCAAAGTAAACTTCCATCTGGATAAAAATATTAGCCTTTATCTTACAGTAAGTGAAGTTAAGATTAGGAGGAATTAAAGTGGTAAGTGTAAACTTAAAAGTTTTGTGACAAAATCTAGAGCACCACAGGTCCAACGTAGAGATCAGACTGAGCTTCTTCAGCAAGACTAGAAACCCAGAGGTTGTAAATAAAAAATAGACATATTAGATTACATTAAAGGACCTTGGGATACTGTCAAGAGTGCTGTTGAAATGATGGATCACGGAATCCAAATGGAATAAGGCCCTAGGGACATGAATTGGGAAAGAGTAAAGCAATCAAAAAGCTGGAGGACTCAATCCACATCCAATACTCTTGGTGAGGTGTGGCTGGACCAGTAAGCAGAGGAAGGGAAGATGTGGTCTGAGTGGGCTTGTCTGTGTGAGGGATTTGGGAAGTGGAGCAGTTCGAGGTGGTGATAAGATCCGGGGTGGGATCACGTGTACCTCGGGAAGCTGGGAAGAGTGAAGAATAATGAGTGAGGAAACTTCAAAACACCTCACATTAATCTGTTCTTAAGATATCTCAGTGCTTACTTAGGTTTATCTGAACCTCCCTCTACAAAGAAGGGTGCACAACTGTGCATCCAGAGCTGACTAAGGGGTGGGCCAGCCTGGCAGCTCTCCAGGCTTCCATCTATAACGGCTGCTAAATCATTGTTGGAACATTAATCATGGTTGGAAATGTAAGGGTGTAAAGGATGTCCTGGTAAGCATAACCCTTCTCAGGGGAATGACAGTGGAAAGGTTCTCCAGCGTCCTCTCTCCGCAGTGGCTCTACTCTAGTAACAACAGTCTGTCATCTCTTTCCAGAGGGAGTTGGGTCAATTTAATTACATTTTGCAGAATGGGGCATCAAAGTTTGGAGCCAGGATTTCTTCAGAAAAATAGCGGAAAGGATGATTGTTTCCATAAAACTTCTACTACTTTTGGTGTTTAAAATTATTAGTTTTAAAGACCACCAAAAAATTCTATACCCCCTCCCACCACCACCTCTGCCAACATATGTTCTGAACCAACAACGCTTCTGGATTGCACGTTTGCTCTCTCAGTCACTCTCTTTGACAAGTTTTTAAATTGGGTTCCCAGTGAAGACAAGAAGAACCTAACGATACCAGGAAGCCTCGTTCATGAAGGCTGGAGAAGTCGAGAGCTCTCAGACTACTCTGGGAGTCATTCCTGCCGTCTCTTAGTGCAAACAAAGAATGCAAATTTACCAAGTCGTGCTTCATCAACAATCTTCAAAGGCAGCAAACGGAAGCAGACTACGGTAGGAAAGAAGCATCTTTGCTTTGAATCCTCTCATCCTTCTTAATGAGGAAGAGATGGCATCACCTTTTAGACTAATGTGAACACTGGTTTTACTTCTTTTCCAAGTTTGGGTCTTTCTGACCTATAATTTTAAAAAAGTTTTTTCTACATTTGACTTCCTGGATTTTTTTAAAAATGTGAGGCTACCTGTATATGACTCTTATCTCTAGTTATCTTACCACATCCTTGTTTAAGCAACAAAGTCTAAAGCACACTGTTTGTCTAAGTTGTGTCATGGAAATTTATCTCTGTTTTCTTTTGAGGCAGCTGTGATTATTATGGAGAAATCTGAGCATGGAGTAAAAAGAACAGGTTTGAATCTCAGCTCCTATTGTTACCATCAACGTGAGGGTAAGGCATTTTTACACCTTGTGTTAGTCCCCATTTCATCCCTTGGAAGAGAAAGGTGGCTAAAAAAAAAAAATTCTTGACAGTGATTGAAGAAGTTACCCATTTGAAAATGCCCATGACTTAGAAATGTTCCTTAAACTATTTTCAATTTTTTTTTCATTTTAGACAGTGAATTTAGAGAAAACTTATTTGCTTCACCCATTTTATGTGCTATTAATCACCTTGTGTGCATTAATAGCTAGAGACTGAGATGGTACAATCAAGTAGACAGAGTTGTCATTAGGGATTTCAGGGAGAAGGCAAATGCGTCCTCAGCGTCTGTGTGAGGTGTGTGATCTTGCTACTTTTATACAGAACGTAACCAGTTTCCTGAGAATTAAACAAAGCAGTAGTCCTGATTTTTTCCAATATGAGATTCTTTTTGTTTCTGATGAGCCTTATCAAATGACGTATTCCTTCAATGTCCTCCTGAGAGTGGAGAGTAATTCTGTATAGAGATGACCACAGTCTCAGCCCAGAAAAGAACAGGGGGAATGGTGATAATCCTGTGTATTTATCTATTCATTCTCTCTGAATAAAATTACTACACTAGCCAAAATAGGGGTGTGTGTGTGTGTGTGTGTGTGTGTTTGGGAATGATAAGAAAAGAAAGAGAAGAGATAAAAAAGAAAAGAGTTACTCCTCTTTTAGAGATTATGCCTAAGAAAGTAACTGAGAGAACAGGAACAATGCAGAGTATTCAAGAGACAATGTGGTCCAGACCGGCCCACGTGTGTGTTGCGATGGTGCACACGTTATGAGTGATCTGTGTCTTGTGGAGTCAGTCAGCAAACTCTTCTAGAGAAAATACATACTGGATAAACCTATAAAAGGGAGGATGATATGGGTTGTGAGAGAGATTTTCAAATAGGCATCCTGGGGAAAAGACTGAATGTGTAGGGACATAAGCAGAGCTTTTTGCTGGCAAAGAGAAGTGATGAGAGAGAGACAGAGGCAGAGACTGAGACAGAGGAGTGACGTGATTGGAGAGTTAGAGAAGATACAGTCAACGGAGGACCTTTTGTGGTTTGTTCCTGGCGGGGGGAGAGGCAATGAACCTGCTGTTTCTGAAGCTCCTGCCAAGCTCATCCCAGCTAACACCATCTGGGCTCAGCCTTAGGGTGATTACGATGAATGATGCTACCCACTTGCCCAGTGCAAGTGCTAACAAATGCCAGGTTGTTCCGTTTGTCAGACCACACAAGGAAGCATGAGTACTGTCAATATATATTTTTTTTCAAAAGGGAGAAGCAGAAATCTGGGAAGGCGATAATAAATCTCCTAATCCAGTGGCATCTCTGAAATGTTTTTAAAGAAGAACATGCAACTTGTATCTTTAGCTATCTCTTGCACATAGAGAATATTATCTTTTACTGGCAATTGGGTGCTATTATCAAAACATACCTATAATGCATATGTCATGGAAGATTTGGAATAATCTGTATTGACGTTAATGAAAAAGTTTCCTTTCTCCCAGAGCATCTGCCTTCACCCAGCATTTCTCTGCCAGCAACGTGCTCTTTTCCACAGCCGAAGCATGCTATCTGTGCCAAGCTATCTGCCAAATCTTTCCTTTTCCTTTTTTTTCCCCTCCCTTCCTTCCTTCCTTCCTCCCTCTTTCTTTCTTATCATTTGTTCCCCAGGCAATTTATTCTTTATTGTTCAGTTCAGTCCCTCACTTCTTTCCCTCTTCCTCTCTCCTCCCCTTCTCTCTTCTCCTTTCCATCCCCTCCCCTCCCTTCCAAATTACTTAGTCTTGTAATTATGAACTTTCCTGCTCCAGGTGTGACTCTGATGGGAGACAGAGAAGGCTGACTGGGTTTTTAAAGCCTTGGTCCTCTTGGATAAAACCTTTTTTGGATACCCAACTTGATCTATATTTCCACTTTAACCTTCACATTCTGTATTAGTCAAGTTTCTCCAGAGAAACAAAACCAAACAGGAATACCTTATCTTATCTTATTGATAGAGACTTACTGTGAGGAACTGGCTCATTCTATTATGGAGGCTAAGTCCCACAATTTGCTGTCAGCAAGCTGGAGATCCCAGAAAGCCAGTGGTAAATTTCTAGTCCAAGTCTGATGGCCTGAGAAGTAGGGGAGCTGATGGTGTAAGTCTCAATCCTAAGACAGGCGAAGGCCAAGACGGATGTTTCAGCTTAAGCAGGAAGGCAGAGAGGCAAATTCTCCCTTCCTCTGCTTTTTATTCTACATAGGCCCTCAAAGGATTGGGTAATGCCAACCCACACTGAGGAGGGCCACCTGCTTTACTCAATCTACTGATTCAAATGCCAGTCTCATCTGGAAACACTCTCACAGACACACCCAGAAATATTTAGCCAAATATCAGGCACCCTGTGGCCCAATCAAGTTGACACATAAAATTAACCAACACGCCTTCATAGTTCTGGGTCAGGCCCACCCAGATCTTGCACCCTGACTTGGCTCCTGAAATTCCAACTCAACATATTTGTAGTTAGTTTACCCATTTGCCTGGCTCCGGAATTCAATGGACACTGAAGATGCTGTCTGACCCATGAACAACTCAGAGCGGGTATCACTTCCTGTTTTGTGGACACACTCCAAATACCATGAACTCTAAAGATTTGTTTATTTTGAGCAATCATTTCATGCTATTGATTCATATTAAACTTGTGATTATGTAAACATCAGATTTCTTTTTACCAATATAAGTCAGTATTGCACATAGCTTTTTAAAAATAATAATTCATAGAGCTATAGAGCCAGGGGTTATTAGAGAATATGTCATTGAATGTATTTAATACTGTCATCCCATTTTATTAGACTGGAAACCCAAGCAAACTAAGATCATACTTTGTTATCGATGGAGCCAGGGCTAAGTGCTAGTTTCCTAACTTAAGATGCTTTACGGACTATGGAGCAGACCTTGAAACTTGCTTCCACTTTCTTTCTCAGGCTCTGCTTTCAGAAAAAGATACTACGTTCCATAAGAAGAATTCTGGAGTAGTGGTTGCAGCCATGGTCTGCCGGGTCTAATCAATCAGGTATGTAGCCTCAGCCTTGCCACTTACTCGTTGTGTGTTGTTGGGTAACCCAGTTAACCTAGCTGAGACTCATTTTCTTCACAATTAGTACAACAAAATAAGAAATCTAGTATGATTTTTATGGAGATCAGTTGAAATATACAGGGAACAATAAGAATGTTAGCCATTGTTATATGCATCATCTCCAAGTTTAGTGGGCATTTCAACTATAAACTCATCTAAATTCTGAGAACAAGATAAAGAGCCTATCATTACAGTTTTGAGTAAAACATTTCTTCCAGTTTTAAGGATTAGCCTACACTTTTGGAAATATTTTTAATGTGATTATACCTAGCTATCAAAACTCAATGCATGCTCAAAACTCTTTTTCATAATGACACCATTTAACTACTTAATTAATTCATATTTTAGCTTATTTTTGTTTAAATGACATAGAGTAGGTGGCACTAAGACATAGTTATCTGACTGACAGGGTACATATAGAATAGATAAACAAGATTATACTGTATAGCACACGGAAATATATGCAAGATCTTGTGGTAGCTCAGGGTGAAAAAGAATGCGACAATGAATATATGTATGTTCATGTAAAACTGAAAAATTGTGCTCTACACTGGAAATTGACACAACATTGTAAACTGACTATAACTCAATAAAATAAAATTTTAAAAAATAAAGAAAAAGAAAAAAAAAGACATAGTTATCTGAATGTCAACAGAAACTAGTCTTATACAAGGAACAATAGCAACAAAACCCAGGATTCATTACAATTCTCAAAAAGTTAAATTATATTTTAAGGCATAAATTATAGAAAAAAGATACAGAAAATAATTTTAACAGATATTAATTCCACTTTTGTCTTTATTTCAATAAATGTTTTTAAACTATTTAGATTTTTGTATACAAGTAAAACATGCAGTAAAAACCATTATACACATTCTACTAGGAAATTTACATAGCTATATTCTTTGTCCATAAACACACATGAAGGAAGTTCTTACTATGAAATTAAATTTTCCTAGTCTTTATATATAAAACAGTATAGTATATTGTGATTTTTAAAAACCATTTTATTGAGGTCTGATTGACACACAAACAGCTGTACATATTTAATGGACACAACCTGAGTCTGGAGATTTCTATTTCTTATCTTTTGAAGCACTTGGCTAATGCTTCTAAAGCAAATGATGAAGAAAACCTAGGAGGTTTTATATCTTTTCACCGAAGATGTTGAGAAATAGAGTCAGACAATGTCCTTTCAAGGACTTTGAAAGAACTCTAGGATGTATATTAATTTTTTGTTTCATAATTGATTATTTTTAAGCACCAGTGCACACCAAGCACTATTCTAGATACTGGATACAGCAATGAATAAAACAAAATCCCTGCCTTCATAGAGCTTACATTCCAGCAGAAGCACAGCAATAAACAAATCACTCAACATAGCAATAAAAAGCATCATGTAACGATATATGCTATAGAGAAGAGTGAAGAAAGGTGAGGGGAGTATGCTAGGGGCTTATATTTTTACTTCGGATGGTAAGGAAAGATCTCTCATGTAAGATGACATTTGAGTAGAGAACTAAAAAAGAAGTAATAATTTGAGACACACAAATAACTGGAAGAAAAACATACTAGTCAGCAGGGGAGAAAAAAGATGCAAAGGCCCTGAGGTAGGAGTATGTTTGATGTGTTTGACATACAAGAGGTCTTCCTTGGTAAGAGCACCGAGAATCAGAGAAAAGAAGTAGGAGACAAAGTTGAGGAGTTAGTGCAATAGTGTGTGGGAGTGGCGGCAACAGGTCATGTAGGGTCTTGGAGGTCCAAGTAAGGGCTTGGCTGTTTACTCTTATTGAGATGGTTTTGAGCCAAGAAGGGACATGATCTGATTTATATGTTAAAAGAATAACTCTCATTGGTGAAATAACCCTCAGTGATGAAAACTGAACTGAAGCATTGAGGTCAGTTAGAAGGCTTTTGCAACAATCCAGTGAGAGATAATGGTGGCCATCAGCAGAGATTTTTGAGAAGTAGCCGGCTTCTGATGTATTTATTCTGGATGTGATGTGGACCAACTTAGAATAAGATGAATTAAATCAGAGAAAGTAAATTTACCAGACCATACAAACAGCTCTACTGGGAACTTCTGCAATTATTTTATTATTGAATTTTAACTCAATATCACGCAACTGGATGAAATGTATAATAAATAACTACTGGTAAGATCACTGTTTATTGAAGCAGACATAGAGCTAGTCATGAGCAGAGCATCAGAAGGACATGGCAGAAACACATGCTCACCCATTTACACAAACTGTTGTTACCCAGGAGCCCACATGCACAGTCTTCTCAATGTAAGAGTCATGTGACAATAATGTTATTAAGCTAAACATTCAACATGATTTCTATATGGAAAAAATCATTTCCACTTCATCAAACTGGACCCATTTTGAAAGAGATAAACATGTAGATGATGTCATGTCATTAACATTTACTTCTGTACAATGAGTCACCATTGAAATGGAGGAGGGATAGTTTGCCATAGTTATGCAACAGATCTAGAGTTAACAACAAAAAGTAATCTGGATGATTAGAACCTAATATTTACTCTCTCCTTCCTTGGTTATAGAAGCGACTTTTAGCTGAGCACCTGATGGTCTGGAATAAAGAATATGTTTTTCACCTTCATCTACAGTTAAGTATCAACATGTTACTTACTTTTTTGATATGAAATATAAACAGAATTTGTGGGCAACTTCTGGAAAGTGCCCTTAAATGAAAGTGGCATATCTTTCTTTGTCACTGGCTGAAATTAAGTGTGATTGCTGGGGCTTGAGCAGCTATCTTGAGCCATACAATGGAAACCACTTGTTGAGATCAGGAAGCAACAGATGGGAAGTGCGTTACATCCTGGTAATTGTGGGTCAGGACTGCTTACGTCCAAAAAGGGACTTCTATCATACTTAAAGCTGCTGTTAATCTGAACTTTCCAACCCTTGCAGCTAAATCTAGTCTTACCTGATACAGCTAGAAATAACTAGACTCCCATGCTAGAGAATTAATATTTGCCATGGAATAGTCTTAGGACTACTCTTTTAATATTTTCAACTGAGTTTGATCTATTCTGTGAAATCTTGAAATATTCAAATTATACTAATGCTTTTTGTAAAATAAAAATTTCAATTCAATGTAGATCAGTTATAGACACTTGAGTATAAGTTAAAATAAAAAAAATAGAAAGTATTCTAATAAAACTGGATGCTAATTCATCAGTCATGAGCCCAGGAAAGTTCCTAACTGGTTGTGGTTGTTTTCAATACACCCTTTCTAGGGACTAAAGGGTTTGGGCTCTACATGGTGAATTCTAGCTTGGTAACTATTATGTCCTTAAGTGAATGTATACTCAAAGAGTATATATGCTTTCTTAGATCCATAACTAGCACTCTGGTAGTCAGTTTTGTTTGCTTTTCCTGTTTCTAAGGAAATTCCATCTAATTTTCCCTTTTCAATTATCTCTGGATTTTTGAGCCCAGAGATTAAAGGTCATTAAACATTCTAGAGTTCATTTAGTTCATTCATAATAGCTTCCTTAAGATATAAAGATGTCATCTTAACAATGATATTTTAAGTTAAAATATTTCAGTGTTTTAAAATAATTAAATTTGGGGGGCAAAAGAAAAAAAAACTTTACTGGCTGTACTTGGACTATTTCTTTAAAAATCTGGCAGGATTAACTGTTAATCTGGTTCCTAGAGTTTTCCTCTGTGTTTCCAGATGAAAGGGCTTGATATGTTTGAATAATCAGTAAGTTTTGCAGGCTTATTCTTAGTAACCATTTGAGGTTATTCCCACAACTCCACTTAGAGCCCCATAATTAAAAATCTAGATGAAGAGAAAATCTTCACTATAAACATACCCATTTCTTTCTGTATGCCTCGGGTTGCAATTTTTCCATGAAATGATGTGCAAGATTTGAGCTAGAGGGCATAAATGCCACATTACTCTGAAATTACCATAAATATTATAACTGGTAACTGTAATTAGAAGGTAAATGCAAGGTAATAAAATGTAAACATAGGACAATTTTTGCTTTTAAATTAGAATTTGAGTTATGCTATAATCTCTTTGGATCGACTGCCTAAACCTGTATCAGCCAAGAATTCTGAGAAAACCTTATTATTCTGTCTCACGTGCATCCTACAATCACAAGCTTAAACAAAGGTACCCAACAAATTGCAGTATCTAGTTTAGTAATAAGAAATCACAGTAACTCTTTATGGTTACAACAAAATTGTTAGCAATTTTGCAAGAAAATTCACAGCACTAAATAGGAAATGGTTTCCATTTAAAGGATTTGATTTATATTATGTCCCAGAATCGTGTAAGTTAACACAGTAAAGTTGAAGTCACTGAAGAATGAAGTTGGCAGTAAACATAGGCTGTGCTAGCAAAGGAGTGAGCCTTAGATCACATGATGGTTAAGAGAATAGGAAGACCTAGATTAATTTTTGGCTTTAATGTTTAACAATTATACAATTAGTTAAACAATGTTTAACTAATTGTATAATCTTGTGAATGTAACTTAACTCCTTTAAGCTTTAGTTCTCATGTATAAAATTGGTGTAATCACACTTTCTACTTCATAGCGTTGTATTTAGAATTAAATGTGATAATTAATCTGTTACGTGTGGAGCAGGCTCCCTAAAAATTAGTAAATGTTAGGTGCTATCATTCTTCCTCCCAGAGATAATTCTCAGGAATTTTTACTTTTAGTATGTCACTGATTTAGTTTAAAACTCACCATCGATTTGAAAACAGCTTTTGTTGGAAAGATGAAAACATTATCATATCACATATATACACATGGATTATAAGCAATTGATTCTGAAAAGTTGAAATTCTAAAAGTATATCTTAGACTTTACGGAATAAGGCATGCAACATTGGCATTTGAGGGTGCTTTTAGCTCCTTTCTATTTTCAGAATTTCTTATACCCCCAGGTTTTAGCACCATGTTGTCAGATCTATAAAAATGTAATAATCTTAACAAAAGGTGATAAAATAAATAATATTGATGGATAGTAAGTCCAATATTTAAACTTGAAACCAATGTAGAACTGAATGAAGAAAAGCAGGCTGAAGAATGTGTTTTTTTTTTTTTTTTGTAGTGGTGAATTATTTTATTTGATATGCACAAGTAAAAATCATTTGCGCTTTTAGGATTATTTTCCAGTAATCTCTTACTAGAATACTAAAATGGGTCTTACCCACGATAACATATTCTCATTGTAGTCCAAGTGCAACTTTCAATTCCAAGATAAATCATGTCCGTTATCTACTCATTTAGAGGAAAACCCACAGTCCCTACAATGGCCTAAAAGCTCTGTCTCCTCTGGCCTCAGTCCCTCGCTGATCTTCCCTCCCCCTCCTCTTCCTGTCCCTTACTCCTCGCCAGCTACACTGTCTTTGCTACTCCTCAACACACAGGCATGCTTCCTAGGGTCTTTGTCTAGCTTTTCCATTTTCCTAGGTGCCCTGCTTCCCGTATTTTTTCTTGGCTAGCTCTCTCACATCTTTCAAGTTTTTGTTCACATCTCACTTTTTAAATCCTGCCTACACTGAATGTGACAGCTAATTTCATCCTTCCTACTTCTGATTCCCACTCTCTGTTCTTTTTTTTTTTTCATAAAGCTTACCAATTTCTAAAATACTATAAAGGTATTTATTCATTTTATATAGCTATAGATATAGATATAGACTGTTTCTGTCTCCCCTTAATAGAATATAATCACCTTGTGGGCAGAAACCCTTAACTATAGGGTTCAGTGATACATTCTAAGTATGGAGGACAGTCTCTGGCTGAAAGTAAGTGCTTAGAAAATATTTGTTGGATAAATGGAGGCACTACTAAATGGAGGTGTTGGTTTCAAGAAAAGATTTGTCAACAGTGCCGAATGTTACTGAAAAACAAATTAAGAAAAGCACTTTGGTTTTAACTCCTAAGATGTCATTTATGACTGATCCAGGTCATTTTAGTGGAATGATAGAGGCAAAAGACGGAGATCAAATGATTAAATCAGAGATAACAAGTATAAATATTTAAGACAGGACTGCATTTACATATGCGGAGGGAAGAAATCCCATGTAGAGGAAGAACAATATCATTTTTTAAATATATTATGTGTCAGGCCCTCTGATAAGAATTTTTCTTTTTATATATTATTCTTTTAAATCTTAACAACAACTTTGTAACACCAATGTTTTGTGACTCATTTCATTTTACAAATGAGAACGCTTAGGTAAAGAGGGGGTAATAATTTAAGAAGTGATTTCATAACAGGCTGCAGGACTCCAGAGCTCACACTTTGTATCTTCACCAAATGTAAAACTGTGAACAATATAAGTACTTCTTTTAAATGAAAAGACTTACAAAGAGTCCCTGAAAAATGCCTGGGCCCCCCAAATTAAGCAGACCACTGTCAAGGAGGTTTTGTCTTGTGACTGATGAAAGAATGAGTTGAGGAAAACAGCGTTACATAAAGTTCTCTGCTATTCAGTCTTACAGCACACAACCTCTTCCTTAAACACTCTTTTCACACTGTTAAATTCTATTTTGACTTTTGTCGTTGTTTGTTTGAGGTCTGGCCTCCCTCATTGCTGTGAAAGCACCACGAAGGTAGAGACCATCTGTGTTTTGCTCACTTCTAGTCCTATATTCTAGCAAAGTTTGTATGTTGAAATTAACATGCATCTGATATTCAGAACTTAACCGCTGTTTTATTTTCTGGTATATAAATAGTATGATGAAACCAGTGAAAGCAGATTAAGAATTGAAATATAATGTATCATCTAAATTAAAATATGTGCACAAGGTTGCAACTTCCAAATATGTAGAAAATATAAATAAATGTCAAATGATTTTAAAAAGTACAGGTTTGTGGATGTATTTTGAGCTTGGTTTACTATTTTATCTGTTTTATTCTTTTATTTATATATTTCCAGGTTGACTATAAACAAATTTTCCCCACAATTTAATAATAAAAAATAATTTGGAGATTAAAAATATTATTTACAGCAGCAAGATTGTAGTTCAAAGTGACCACAAGTATTTTGATATCTATATTACATAGAACCATCACTGGTTCTGAATTTTTTGCAGTCTTAATTATTCAGGAAATAAGTTTAACATAGTTTAAGTCAAGTGAAAAACAAAAGAAAACATATCTTAGGAAAACATTTTCAAGAGGCATATGAAAAAAATTTACTCCATGCTTTTTTCAATTTATTTTCTACTTAAGTTTTCAAAAATAATCTGTTTTTCACACGAACTGGGATGACTGCTATTCAGCCACTTAATTTATAATTATGAGATGTATAACAGAGAAATACATAATCTAAGTGAACAAGCCAGACATTTCTAAGCTTACGACCATCTTGTGAATATATGCATATAAACAAAGACTGAGAGAAACAAGGAAAAGTCGTATCAGGGAAAATCTCAAGGAGGAAATGTTTACTCCATGCCATTTAAATAGCCTTTAATTTCACTATATTATGATCTTATAACAAATACATTAAAAATACATTTATAAAGATTTTAAATATAATGTAACAAGGATATGTCAAAAACCTATAACAAAGAGACATGATTGTCAAGCAGTTTGTCATTGAATTAGGGTTTTTAGCTCATTGTGGAATACTCTGACTTCAACCTTCCCCAAAGCTTAAAGTATTTTGTTAGTTTCACTCTACCCATATAGTCTAATGATCCAATTTTTTAAAGTTAATTTTAAATTACTAGACATCCCTTATTTTTCTGAAAGCGAACCACTGAGAAGACACAATGTGGAAAAAAAAATCCTCAAATCTTTGGAGCATTAAAAACAAGAAGTGATCATTTTTCTAATAGCCAAATAAAAGGACAGAGGCAATAAAAGGCTAGAGGAAGTGACAACATATTATCCAAAGCATTATGGACACAGTAAGGATCTTTCACTGTCAGAGAATTTAATAATGGTGTCACAAAATTCTCTCCAAATCCTTTAAATCCTTGTGCTGTCCATATTCAGCAAAATAAGCTTTTGTAAGATGTACACATTAAAAATTCTGGAAACTGTATTCATCATTTTACGTTAATAGGTAGCAGGGAGCCATCAGTATCACTTTTTGGCAATTGTCAGAGTCCAGTTTGTTTACTTTCCTCAGATTCAGAAATGCTTCCTCTCTATGGGAATCGGATTACCCAAATTTTGCAAAATTCTATTAAGTAGAATTCTTTGCTGATTTGTAGGTGATATTTTCAAAGAAATAATGAGCTTGGTTCTTTCCCTGTTGTAAGTGTCATATTGGAAGAAAATTCCTAGGTTTTCAGGAAAATAGATCAAAGGTTTCAGTGGGGACAAATACTGTAGGGAAGCATATGATTCCTTGTACTGTCCAAACCCACAAACACAAAAATTTTGCAGTTCCTCCTTAATCAGTACTGTAAATGTAGAAGCATGCTATTACCAGAAAAAAATAAAATCAGATCTAAGGGCAAACTTTCATGCCCTTACTTGTGTATTGAATCATTGCTCCACTATAAATGCCAATTACCATGCCACTTCTTAGAAACAAAAATACTACATGAATAGCAAGAAAATGTTAAAATTACGAAAGTTCCTGAGATTATACTGGTAATTCCATTCAGTTACTAGTTTTTAAGATGGATACACTTGGAGGAAACAGTTATCATTGGTTATTTGGCACCTGCCAATTGTAAGATCTGAGCAACCTTTTGTCTGAGTCTTACTTTTTTTTTTTAGCCTAATAACTTACTTCTTTAGGTTGTTGTGAGAACCTGAACATGAAAAATCATGCAAAAAGCTTAAAGTTAGTAATACCGATATCTATAAGCCATCAGTTAGAAATGCCAACTGATTCAACTAATGTCTACTCAGAACTTTAAATAATTGGAGACTAAAATCTCTTGTCTAATGGGTGTAGTTCAAAGTGTTGTTCATTTTTCATTCAGTCTTCCTGATAGCTCTGCGTGGTCAGTACGTTGCAAGCCTTCTTATATACTTTCCAGTGGAAGGAAATTGATGACAGAAGTTGGGAGTCATCCCTGATGAATCATGAACTGAATGAAATACTACCAAATTTCTTCAACTCTACTGTAGGATTCTGATTATACTTCCTTCTGAAATCAGTGCAACTAGAAAATCACAAAATTAAAATAGAAGTAAACGCTTTCTAATTTACTGCCCTAGTCATCACATTCCTACTCTCTTATGTCTCAACAGTGAATAACACAAAACACTACTTTTGGAAGTTCTAACTTACTGCAATTTCAGATGGTATCAAAGTCAGTTTATGTAGCTTACTATGTATTTCTATTGCTTGTCTCAAGTAGGCATTGAATTTATTTCAGTTCATGATTTGTGTTTAATTGGCTTATAATAGAGTAAATGGAATTCTCTTTGGGCAATTGTTCCAAACACATCTATTCTGTTATTTTCGATTGTCTTCTTGATAAATAAAATGGTAGCCTAAAGTTGGTAACATTGTAGGAAGGAGGGTTTTTCTTTCTTTTTATTTTAAAGCTGTAAGAAGAATAAAAATGCTATCACATAAATAGTGGATATAATCTCTAATTAAATACCAATAAAACAAATGTGTTTTATTGTTTTCCTTGGATCATAAGAGTAAAACATAAAAACAGCCTATGGGCTCTTCAGGGCATAAGCCTTCTTTCTGTAAAGTTGTGTGAGGAAAATATATTTACAGGAGAGAAACACAAAGAGAAATGCAGAGAATGAGAAAGTATCAGACGAGCATTCCTAAGGGATAACTCTATCTAGAATTTGGAAACAAAAAACAGGAGAGCTAATGAACCATGCCACCAGCAAATCCAAGTGTAAATGAGTGGGATTAGTGAAGAGGAGGTCTGAATTCTAAAAGGCTGTTTCATACAAGTTCATCACCATTACCGTTAATCTCCTAGCTTTTGTACTCTTCAGCACCAAATAACACAAATTATAGCCCTCTTCATTTATTCATTCACTCATTGATTTGTTCATTCACCCATTTATTCTTTCCCCAAATAATTTATTGACTATCTCACACATAGAATCTTTGTTTTCCTCTCTCATCTGTGGTTCCAGAGGAAGACACTTACTAAAGTGCCTCTTATGGACTAAATTGACTCACAGCACTCTTGTTTCTGTCGGCAAATGAGTCTGGAAAACTGCACGTGGTCCTGAGTGGGCATCTGAAAGCTCTGGGCTCCAGGCACAAGTCTGTACATCAAACACCCTGTGAAGGGAGAGGACAGCTGTACAGCGAGAATCTCACAGGAGCCCATTGTGCTTAAGCTGGTTCAAATAAAAATGCTTTCATCAAGCTTCAGGTCTGCACGAGCTTTTCAGACTCTTGCTTATTGCCTTCCCAGGAGAACAGCTTCTCCTTTCTATGTTTGAATGATTCTACAAGAAAGACTCATTTAGACCTCCTACGATCTTGATAATTTATGTTAAGATATGTAATTTCACTTTTCCCGGGTCCCAACTTGAGCTGCAGCCAGTTTTTTTCCCCTTACTGTTAATCACATCCATCTCATGTAACAGATTCAGAATTTCTTTAAAATAAATGCTTTATGCCTGTAATAAACCTTTCATCAAGGGCCATTTGGGACTCTTAAATTGGGTTTAATGTTTCCATCATCCATGTGTAGTATGTCTGTTTATTTGGTATCAATATTAATTTTTTCTGATCTTGATTATATAGAATCAGTCAATCAGATATGTTGGCTGAGCTTTAAAACTCTTAATTGAGCCACTTGACTTGTACACGTGACAAACTTTTACTGAGAACTTTGTCTTCAGTAGACATCATACTGCGTGCTGGGGTGCAGAGACAAATGAAACAATATCTCTACTTTCTGGGAACTTAGTGTTTAGTAGAAAAGCCAGTAACTATGCACTAGGATAGTGCTTTGCAAACAGGACTAATTAGATGCCCATTCTATATGCTTCAATAATTTATTTTTAATTTATCAAATTACATGACATTTTTCATACAACTAGGACAAATAATCCTAAAATATGTATGGAATCATAATAGGCCCATAATTGCCAAAGCAATCCTTAGAAAGAACAAAGCTAAGGGCATAACTCACCCAGACTTCAGACAATACTACAGAGCTACAGTAATCAAAACAGCATGGTATTGGCACAGATACAGACATATGGATCAATGGAACAGAATAGTCAGCCCAGAAATAAACCCATACAATTAATCTTTTGACAAAAGAGGCAAGAATATACAGTGGAGAAAGAACAATCTCTTCAGCAAGTGGTGTTCATGTAAATTAATGAAATTAGAACACTCCCTCACACTATACACAAAAATAAAGTCAAAATGGCTTAAAGACTTAAATAGAAGACATGACACCATAAACTTTTAGAAAAGAACCTAGGCAAAGCATTCTGACATAAATCATAGAGATGCTTTCTTAGGTCAGGCTCCCAAAACAACAGAAATAAAAGCAGAAATAAACAAGTGGGTTCTTATCAAACTTAAAAGTTTTTCCACAGCAAAGGAAATGAAACCACAAACAAACTAAAAAGACAACCTATGTACTGTGAGAAAATATTTGTAAACAATGCTACCAACAAAGGATTAAATTCTAAAATAAACAAATAGCTCCTACAACTCAGTAAAAAAACCCAAACAACCCAATCAAAAAAATGGGCAGAAGACCTAAATAGATATTTCTCAGGTGAATGGATAAAAAATATATGGTATATATATCCAATAGAATACTACTTAGCCATAAAAAATGAAATGATGCCATTTGCAACAAAGGTGAGCCTAGAGATCATCATACTAAGTGAAGTAAGTCAGAAACATATGTGGAATCTAAAATATGATAAAATAAACTTATTTACAAAACAGAAACGGACTCACAGACATAGAAAGCAAACTTATGGTTACCAAAGGGAAAGGGGGTGGCGGAAAGATAAATTAGGAGTTTGGGATTAGCAGATACAAATTACCAAATACAAAATAAACAACAAGGTCCTACTGTATAGCACAGGGAACTATATTCAATATCTTGTAATAAACCATAATGGGAAATAATATGGAAAAGAATATATATATATATATATATAAAATATGTATAAACGAATCACTTTGTTGTATACCAGGAACTAACATAACATTGTAAATCAACTATACTTCAATAAAAATAAATAAATAAAAATTGATATAATTTATTTACTCTAAAGTTTTCTGTTTTCAGTGTACACTTTTTGTGAAGTTTGGCAAATGCACACACTTGAGTAACCATCATCACCACAATCAAGATGATTTAGAAGAGGTCCACCCCTCCCCTCCCAACAATTTCATCTATTCTTCTGTGTCACCCACACCACCCCTGCCACATACAACTGCTGACAACAAATGATATGGAACCTGCCCTTATAGCTGTACCTTTTTCAGAATGTCATCTAGGGTAAAATCATATAGCATGTAACCTTTTGTGTCTGACTTTTTCACTTAGCAAATGCATGGACTATTCATCTATATTTCTAACTACGTCAGTAGTTCTTTCTTTTTTTATTATTGAGTAATACTCACTTAAACAGACATACCACAGCTTATTTATTTACCTGCTGAGACACATTTGGGTTGTTTTACATTTTTAGGATATTATGAATAAAACTGCTACACACGCTTATGTACAGGCTTTGGTGCGAGCTTAGGATTTCAATTTGTGTAGTGAAAAATCTAGGAATGTGATCCCTGGATTATAAGTCCCATGTGTTTAATTTATAAGAAACCGCCAAACTGTTTTCTAAAGTAACTACACCATTTCGCTAATCTAGTAGCATTATGTGACAATTCCAGTTGCTCTGCATCTTAATGAGCACTTAGTATTAACCCCTCTCCTCTTTTTTATGTTTAGGTGTATAGTAATGTCTCTTTGTGATTTTAACATTTGTATTGCTCTGATAACTAGTGTGCTTATTTTTGATTCATATATCCTCCTTGAGAAAGCATCCAAATCTCTTGCCCATTTATTTATTATATTGTTTTCTTATCAAGTTTTGAGGATTCTTTATATATATATATATATATATATATGCACATATATGTAACACAAACACATTCTCATTTTCTGAGAATACTTATGATGAATGGATGTCAGATTTTGTAAAAGACTATTTCTGAATTGAGAATTTCATAATTTTTCTTAATTAGTCTGCTAAATGGTGAATTATATAGCAAATAATTTTACAATGTTGAACAAACACTGATTTCCTAAGTTAATCCTCATTTGGATGAAGTATTACCATTTTTATACATTATTGAATTTATCTTAATAGCATTTTTTGAAAAATGTTGCTTTTATGTTCATGAGGGACATTAGCCTGCAGTTTTCTTTTCTTCCAATGTTTTTGCCCAGTTTGGGCATCAGAGTAACGCTCACTCATAATATGAGTTGGGAAGTTTTCTTCCTCTTCATTACTCTGGAATAATTTGTGGAATTGGTATTATCTCTTCCTTAAATACTTGGTTGACTTTGTCAGCACAGGAAACTGCATGGAGTTTTCTTTGTTTAAAGTTTTTTTAACTACAAATTCAATTTATTTTATAGATAGAGGACTATTGAGATTACCTATTTTCCTTGGGAGAGATTAGTTCATCTTCTGAGAAAGTTTCCATCTCATTTGAGTTGTCTAATTTATGGGCATAATGTGTATAACGGGTTGCATCATGTCTTCCAAAATCCATATGTTGAAATCTGTCTTGGGCCATTCAGGCTGCTGTAAACAAGATATCACAAGCTGGGTAGAATATAAACAACTGACATTTACTGCTCATTGTTCTGGAGGCTGGAAGTCCCTAATCATATGGCCAAGAGAAAGCTCTTTTCTGGGTCCCAGCCTTCTTTATTGTATCTTCACATGGTGGAAGGCATAGGGAGTTTTGTGGGGTCTTATTTATAAGAACACTAATCCCTTTCATGAGGGCTCCACCGTCATGACTTAGGTAACTCCCAGGGGCTCCACCAACAAATACCATCACTTTTGGAGGTTAGGATTTCAGCATATGAATTTGGGGGAAATGGTACAAACATTCAGACCACAGCAAAGTCTTAATCTCCAATACCTTTAAATGCAACCTTATTTGGAGACAGAGTATTAACAGATGTAATGAGTTAAGATGAGGTTATACTGGAGTAGGGTGTATAATCCAATATATCTGGTGTCATCATAAAAAGGAGAAATTTGGACACGCACACGAGGAGACAGCCATGTGAAAACTGGAGTTATGGTGCCACAA
Organism: Vicugna pacos; assembly: GCF_048564905.1. NCBI lineage: Eukaryota > Metazoa > Chordata > Mammalia > Artiodactyla > Camelidae > Vicugna > Vicugna pacos. The sequence goes on from NC_132988.1 coordinate 33,271,982, forward strand.
GCTAAGAACTAGGAAACTAGGAGACAGTCCTGGAACAGAGCCCTCTCTAACACCATCAGAGGGAGCACGACTCTGCTGAAAACTTGATCTTGGACTTCCAGCCTCCAGAACTATGAGAAAATAAATCTCTGTTGTGTAAGCCACTCAGTTTGTGGCAGCTCTAGAAAAACTAACATACTGTTGTTCATTATTTTAATGTCTATAGAACATCTAGTGATGTCACCTCTTTTATTCCCGGTAGATATAATTTAAGTCTTCTATCTTTATTGTTCGTTTGTCAGACTAGGGGTTATTAAAGTTATTGATTTCTTTCAAAAAACCAGCTATTGGTTTAAATGACTTTCTCTATTATTATTCTCGTCCAGTTTTCTTTTTGTTTCTATTACATCCTTTCTTCTGATTTCATTTGGTTAACATACTCTTCTTCTTATAATTTCTTAAGGCAGAAGTTTTGGTCATTGATTTTTTGCTTTTTTTAAAATATAAGCAATCAGTTCTATAAAGTTCCCTTTATGAACTGCTTTAGCTGCATCCCACAAACTTTGATATCTTGTGTTTTCATTTTTTTCTAATAGATGTGTTTTCTAATTTCCTATGTGATTTTCTCTTTGACTCATCATTTATATATAGATGTGCTATTAAATTTATAAACATTTGGAGATTTTCTAGTTATCTAATTTCTTGTTTAATTCAGCTTTGTTTCAAATTATACTTTTAATATATATATATTTTTTGGTCCAGAATGTGGCCTCTTTTTGTGAATGTTAATCTGCACATGCAATTTAAGTGAACATTCATTCTAATGATGTTGAGCATAGTGTTCTGTAAGTATTAATTAGTTCTCTTCAGCTGCCAGTGTCGTGCAGGTATTCTGTATCCCTGCCGAATTTCTGTTTAGCAATTCTACTGATCTGACAGAGAAGTGTAGAAATCTCCAGTTATAACTGTGAGTTGTCTATTTCTTTTCTCAGTTCTTTCAGTTAAAGCTTTTGCTTTTTAAAATTTTGTTGTTGGGTGCATGCACATTTTAAAATGGTTACACTTGATTGGCTAATTGACCCCCTTTTCATCATGGAATATCCTTCCTTATATCTAGTGATAGGCTTTGTTCTAAAGTCTATTGCAACATTAATATTGCTACTCCTGCCTTCTTTTAGTGTTTCTTTTTGTATTTTTAAATTTCAACATCTTTATATTTAAATTGGGCTTCCTGTAGAAAACCCGTATTTGGGTATTAATTTTTTTTTAACCTAACAATTTATCTCTTCTAATTGATGTCTTTAGATGAGTCACATTTAATGTAATTATGGGTAAGGTTGGATTAAAATCTACCAACTTGCTAGAGATTTTCTATTCATTCTATCTGTTCTTCTTTTCCCTCTTTCTCTTTAAGGTTAATCAGTGGATTTTTATGTTTCTATTTATCTCCACATTGGACTTACTTATTCTTAAAACTTTTTCATGGTTCTTCCTGTGCCCTGTGGGAGTGTGGGGAAAGGAGGTCTAGGAGACTGCTCCCCGTGACTCTTTTATACCCTACTGCTCCCAGCACGCTGTCTACCACAGTGTGGGAGGGCAAGCTGGCTCTTGCTCCTCACTGAATTCTATTTGAATCAGGGCAATGGGGCCCCCTTTTCTCACTTTGCCCCCAAAACAGTAAGAGTGGACCCCACCATGAGAGGTGGAGGGCTCAGCTCTAGGGCAGACAGCGGTGAGGTGCTCCTCAGGGGTTCACAAACTCTACTTACTCCTAGGACCCTCCCCCCAACCTGAAAACTTCAGCTAGGCTGGGAGAAAAGGAAGTTTCTTCTCTTACTCCTTTTATGCTCTTTATATTCTAACCCTTCTCGAGGACTAGGTATTCAACATTAAAATAACTTTCTCTGATTCTGTTGTAACATCCTTTCCTTGATGTAATGAATGAAGTCTGGACTGTGGGGAAGCCATAGACTTACACGAAAGGGGAAAAATGCCCCAGCCTGATAGATCAAAATATTACCCTGCCAACTCTCCTTACCCTACACTACAGTGAACGTTTCTTTCTTTTCTTTTCTTTTTACTTTTTTACAAAAAGGATTATGTCTCATTTTTCTTAATAAACCCTGGGAACAGAGCCAGTTACACAGTTGACATTTAGTTAGTATTTCTTGGATAAACAAAACACAAAAAAGGGCAAGCTTGATTGACAGGGCCAGGAAGGAAGAATTTATAGGGAATATATCACAAAACCTACTTGCTCGATAGACAAAGAGGAAAAGATAATGTTCAGGCCAAAGGCAATTGATGTTTTCACAGTTTCAGTTACTAGACTTCAAGATATTGTTTATGATACCTTTAGTAGAAATTTCATGCTCTGGTGTTTTTATATCATTATACAAAGTCAGAATCTGTAAGACCTACAACATGCATTTAGCAACTAATATACTAACAGGTTCCAAGGACAAAATCGATACGTAAAGTTCAAAATGCTGCAATTGTTTCTCCTTCTTAGGCTCAAAATGCACATGCTCCTGGGTCTGGCTGGAGCCACAGCCAGAACTGTGTTTGGCATCACATTCAGTCCACGGCTTGAGTGCTATAAAATGTACGCAGCAGACTGAAGAATGTGGATGAAAGATTTCAGAAGCTGAGAAACAGTGCTTTAGAAAGTGAATCAATTTAGGTCAGAGCATTGTTTTGTTATATGGCATATACAGGAACAAACATTTCATCATTTCACATGGGATATGATATGCAGCAATTTTATCCTCATTTCTAAAGCTTCTGCAAACTGTAATTCACAGGCTGGCATGACTTCAGTGGATGCTGACTTACTGAAGACGAGATTTTTTTTTAAGTTTTATTTATATTTTCTGCACCACACTGTGAAGTGCCCCTGATGCTTTGTCTCTCAGAAGCAGGATTAGAGCACAGATGGGAGAAGAAAGGCATGAAATTCTATACTTTGAAACATTCAGTCGAGATTTATATTGTATCTCTAGTTACCTGGCGCCTCTATAATACCCTTCATTGGAAAATTTCAAGCCCCTGCAGCCTCACAGTTATATAAATATGTAAATTTTTAAAACCATTATTTGCGAGAAGATTAATCAAACTGCATTGAAGGTGAAATTGTAATAAACAAACAAAAAGAAGGGGCTCTTTTTATTCATTTGTTTGTTTTGTCAATACAATCTAATGTCTACTAGACCTAACCCATTTAGGAAGCATCAAAGCCCTCATTTTTTTCTGTTTACTTCTTCTTGGCACTAATCCAGTTAGGCCATTGACAATTAAGGGAAAACACTACTTTCTCTCTCATGTGTTTTACATATGCATCCCTAGCACAAAATAATCTGAACCACAACCACATCAAATACTTTTATTTTTGGTCAGCCTTTTTATACTTCGTATTTTGGTAAATTATAATCTAACTCTTTCATAAACATACTCTAAAAATATAAGCCAGCAGCTATCTTCCAAGAAATAACCTGGCCAAATAGGTCATGTTTTCTTTCAAAAACCAGTCCTTTAGAGAAGATGGGTATTATTCCAAAAGTTAAGATAATATTCTTTTAAAAGTAAGAATTTTCTTAGATTGAAAAATTATCTTTGGGAAAGAAACAAGTTATACCATAAATGATGTGAATGTTTAACTTTGAGTTAAATATTTTATGTGACTAATAATTAAATGTATTTTGGATAGCTCATACACAGGAAAGAATTGATCAGTTATTTCCTACCTCTCAGTCAGGTTTGGCTGGGAAAACAGAAGCTAGTGTAAGCCAGAAATAAGTAGTTTAATTTAGAATTAAGTGCTTATGCTATTGTTGGAGAAGCTGGGATAAGGGGTATGAGGAAAATACTATGATGGTCAAAGGCTGACAGTGAGTATTTGAGACCAGTGGTTCTCCACTGAGGGTGATTTTGTCCCCCTGTCTGGAGACATTTCTCTCTCTCTCTCTCTTTTTTTTTTAATTGCAGTCAGTGTACGATGTTGTATCCATTTCTGGTTTACAGCATAATGTTTCAGTCATACATTTACATATATTTGTTTTCATATTCTTTTTCATTATAAGTTACTACAAGATATTGAATATAGTTACCTGTATTATACAGAAGAAACTTGTTGTCCATTTATTTTACATAGTTTTAATTGTCATGACTGGGGTTGGGGTGGGGGGTTGCTCCTGCCTCTAATGGGTAGAGGCCAAGTATTTTAACCATATGACCCTGGGTGAGGTTTGATGAAAACAGATGCAGATCAAAAGAGGGACGCCAGAAAGTGTGCAGTTTTGTACTCCCAGCTCCCCAGGAAGAGCTCAGCCAGCCGCACAGAGCTGCTGAGGGAAAGCCTGGGCTCAGTCATGAGACTGAGGGAGAAGCAGATGCCTTTGCTGTGGTTTCTGGGAGAAGGAACAGGTGAGGCACGGGAAGCTGGTGGTGGGGTCAGGACACATGCCCAAAATGTGACATCTTGGCATGATAAAAAATCTTATGCTGAAGGAGCTTGAGACAATGGCAGAATTAGGAAGGTCACTCTGATCTCACCGACTTGCTCTTTTCCAAAAAATAGGTCATGTGAAAGGCACCCTCCCTTACCAGGAGGACGAAGATGGGAGACGTACTCCAGAGATGGGGCATGTGGGGCTGAGAAATCAATACAAACCTTGTTAAACTCATCCTTATCCTCCTAGGGACCCTTTTACCCTTTACTATCCATAGCCCCTTTGTCTTTTAAATTCTTTACAAATTAATTGTTTTTTTTTCTTTCAAAGACATAGAAGCTTCTTGCTCTGGTCACGTCTTACAAACTAAGATGAGATCTAAAATAAATAAATACACCTGGCAACTATGGAGAATGTGAATGAAATCTACTAATCTAGATAGGAAAAAAATTTTAAGAATGGACAAATCTAATCAATGTATATCGAGAGTTGGGATATTAAGAAGTGCATTTTTATTGTAATGTTCTAGAGAAATGTATGTGATAAGACTAATTTGGGAGAAAATACATAAACCAATAGTTCTACCAATGGGATCTGAAGTGAAATATTCTGTCAAATTTTGGCCCCATTGTTAGTAACTAATGCACCTTAAGCAAGTGACAGACTCATAAAATCAGTGGCCTTATTTGTGCAATGTAGTACGTTCCAAAAATTTCCTTGGGTTGCTGTTGGCAAGTGAGATACAGTAGGAAAGCATGTCTGAGGCAAAGTTGATGCTCAATAAATCTACTTATATCCCCTAACCTTGCCTCTGCCCTTCTATGATTACAACAGTGAAATCCATTCCAAAGCCTCTTGCAATAAAAAATGTGTCTTTCTTTAAAATTCAAGTAAGTAGAAGAAGGGAAGTAGAGCATAATAAGCTTTAACGACTTGAGTGTTGAAGTTAAACAGAAGTAGAGTTGAATTTTGTTTCATCTGAACTGGGAATTATACTAATATTTACTTTATGTGAAGATTATAAAGATTAAATGAAATGATGAAAGTTACTTAACAGTTTATAACATAGTACATGCTTGATAAATCTTAGTTGATCATAATAGAAACAATGATAATAACATTAACATTTGAATTTCCCTGGAAAAAAAAGTAGTAAAAAATTCTCTAGAAAAGAGGAATCCATTTGATAAGTCATCTAGATTCCAGCTAATTTTTTCTAGATACAAAATTGGCTTCCACATAAAATAGAAATGTGAGTATCTATAGTTCTCCAGTATTACCCTTATTCAGAAAATGTTTTTTCTCTCCCCCATCTCTCCTGTTAGGGCTGTCGCCTATCCATAATTATGATACCTACACAGAAGGGAAGAGATGGAGTTCCTTACTGTCTGGGTCAAAATTGACTGTTGGAGCCATCTTTGTGGCCTCTTTGGGTAGTAGAGCTAGAGGTGCTTCATCATAAAATAGGAAGTCAATTTCCCTATAAAAATCTATCTAGATTCAAATATTCCTACTTGAGACAAATTTTGATTAGAGTTCTAAGACTTGGGCTTCCAAACCAAATTGAGGATTGGACATAAATTTAATTTTCTCATGGAAAGTTTGAAAAACAGACTTTCTACACACTTAGGTTAAACCCAAATAGAATTAGATTACTCAGGTTTGCTTCATTTTGAGGACGAATGTGTCCTTGTTGTCAGTTTTTAGGTAAGCTCCTCTTATTCCTCAGGGTTCTTATGTGCCATGTACCTTAATTTCATGCCTTCTTATGTGAGCTGTGGCTGACTTACAGCCCCTCTACAGTTTACTCAATGCTTTCTTCTTTTGCTAGGATTTGGCTGCTCTAAGAATAAATCACAATTACACATTTCCTTTCCCTCCAGCTTTTTTTAGTACTCCTTTCTCTTTCTCTATTTTTTCCTCCTTTTGAAACTCTTCCTTTACTCTAGTCTTTGCATCCTCACCCTACAACACAGCATTCATTGTCTCCTCTGTAATTTCTCCTGTCCACAAGCTGTACCAACGTGCTCTTCAGTGAGCAAGTACTCATTAAACACCTACCATGTGTCAGACACGTATGTATGGAAAGACAGCTTTGCCATTCTGTGGCTTCTTTTTTAACTAGCTCTAGTAAGTGCATATCTGGCTTCCTTTGGTTGCTTTTCTATCCCGCAATTTCTTCCTGACCATTTCTCTGTGTGGTAGGAAGAGGATTTATTTTCTGATGCAAATTCTGTTGTTTTAAAGAGAAAGCCATGCTCGGTTCCCAAGCACCATTCCTCTGACCTAACCATCTCCACAGGACACTGAAATGTTACCACAATTTAGGTCTCTTGGCTTCAGGTTAGCCGGTGCATTCCAAAAATGGTTGGAAAAAAAAAAACACAATCATCATCTTATTCTCTTTGAAACTTTAAGGTCAAAAGTCATTCTTGGCTATATATTTTGGGACATTTTTATTGCTTTAGGAAAAAGCCCAAACACTTTAATGAATTGCAAGTTCCTTTTTGGATCTGCTCTCTGATAACTCCCCAGTCTTATCTATCAAATCTTCCCCACTTTGCCTTCAATATTTGAATACTGAGTTACTCCTACTTCTAAGATGTGTCCCTTTTTGCTCACCTCTTGTCCATTGTACCTGCTGTTATGTATATGCTTGAAGCACTGTCTCACTCTTCTGACTCTGCCCATGTGACTTCTTTTCCTTTCCTCTCAGTACATGTGTGTCTTTCTCCATGAAGCCTTCCTTGAGGGGCCAACATTTGACTCTATGCCTGGTCTTCTGCTTCCATGGCAGCCTATGTGACACATTCTGGTATCGAGGTGGTGTTCAGGATACATCTGTTCAATGAACGAGGATAAATTTTAACATTGGTCGTAATTAACGCATACTTCGTTGTTTCAATACAGGTATACGAATGATCATTCCCAATAACCTAATTCCTGAAACTGAAACCAAGCAGCAAATTTCTCTCTCCTTTTCTCCGTTGAATAGTACAACTAACATTTTGTTTTCCCCAACTGCTTCCCCACATTATTATGCAAGCTGGTTCAATATTTGACCCGCACAAATTACACTGCTTTATCCTGGCTTCCAAGTTTCTCGGTGGCAAGGCACCTTTATTTGTTAGCAATGTGCTAATCAGGATAAAATATGTTAATTGTTTTAGTGCATTTTAATAGAGACCAGTGTGGCTTCATTTTTGCATTTTTAATAGAATACCTGAGACTAAGATAACAGGGCCATCTAATTGCTCTTTGCTGATGGATATTAACTATGGAACTGATATTTCCAATTAACTGCATAGAATGGAGACTAGCAAATGTATTTATTAGAAATTAATAAAGAATTAAAACTGTTGGCTGGTTGTCATCCTGTTTATTCAGCTCTTTATGTATGAGGTCAGTTGAGGTTAACACCCATAGAAGGTTGCCTATAGGACCTCTTCTGACGTGCTGAGTAGCCTCCTAAAGCAGGGATTATTGCCTCAATTATTTTTTCTAATTGCAGTTTTCATTTTTAATTAAAGGGAGAGAAAGCTATACAGCCCTTCCCTTTATGGCAACACAGCTTGAGAGTCATCAGTAGACGTAAGCATGTGGCTCATGGAAAGGGAACAAGAATTTGGAAAAGTCAAATATTTGAAGTTGGCTTAGATTTTTTAATATTAAAAATATAAATTACTGGCCATAGCTTTTTGTTGGTGATGTTTCTGCTGTACAAATAAGGAATGCTATTCTTCTACTTTACAGTTCAAACCTCCTTCTCTAATTTCTTCTGTGGATTTGAGAGTACCCAAAGGGTGACAGGGAGCCAGTATGAGTAATATTAATCACATCACATGTACTTAACATTCAAAATATACAAAGCCTTTCTCATGGATCATTTTTTAGAAGTTCCCTGCTTTATCCCTGTGAAGAGTATTAGAGAACTATTTTTGCCCTAGTAACTGTAAACTTCTTGACAGAAGAGGTATGTCATGATCTTTTGGCATTTTTAGCAAAGTTAAACTGGCATAGTTCCTGGAAAATTGTTGGTGCTCAATGCATTTTTTAAAAAAGGAATAAATGAGCAAATAGTGAATCAAGAAAATTAAATGATTTTTGAAAATTCACAATTTTAGTAAATAGCAGAGATAGAAATTGGACCCAGGCTTTCTGACTTCTAAATTATTTTGAATTTGAGAAAACATAATAAACATAAGAAACTTCCTGGAACTGAAGAGCTGGAAGACCTTTATGTCAAAAAGTGTCTGTATGTGCATTAGGACACATCCTGTTAGGGTGGGGAGGGCTGGAATAGTGTAAAGATCATGGATCTGAAAGTACAAGTCAGGACAGAAAAGAGTCAAGACTGTGCACGCAGTGCAGAGTCTGGCTAGCGGAGGAGGGAGAGATTCTCTGACGCACAGAGTTTGAGGCTTTCAGTGAGATAAGAATCTATTTCACGCTGAAATGAATAGTTTTTTGTATGGCAAAATACACATAACCCCAAATTTACTTTTTTAGCTGTCTGTTTCCTCAAGAAACTTAAACAGAATTGTCATATGATTCAGCAAATCTACTGCAAGATGTATACTCAAGAGACATGAAGGCAGAGGCTAGGATGGATCTCTGGACACCCATGTTCACAGTAGCATTATTGCCAATGGTCAAAAAGTGGAAGCAACCCAGGCGTCCACCGATGGATGAACGGATACACAAAATGAGGTATACACCACAAAAGAGTATTACTGAGCCTGAAGAAGGAAGGAAATTCTGACACGTGCTGCAACGTGGATGAAACTTGAACACATTTTACTCAGTTAAATAAGCCGATCACAAAAGGACAAATATTGTATGAAATTAATTTTAAAACAGTCAAGAATGATACCATAAATGATTCTTGCAGATGGCCTTCTAATTTTTTTAGGATTTTCTCTTTTTCCAAACATGAAATTCCTTCCCAGCCAATCTATCTTGTCTTATGCCCCTCTATTCTAGTGTAAGAGAAGATAATAAAGGTATTTACTGTGTTGTCTTGCAAAATAATTCAAGATGTGTATCTGAAATGTAAGACTATAGGGACTGTGTAAAATATAATTCTTGCAAAAAGATATGCCCCATTTTGAGAGTAAATATGCCACAGACCTTGATAACTAAATAAACTTTAAAGGAGTATCTGCTTTTTAGTTTATTTATTTTTCAGTTAGTTAAAGTTGTATTTTCTAAGCTGTTGTCAATCCCTTATTTATTAGGAAAAAAGGAGACTTAAGGAAAAAGAAGAAACCTAATAAAATATTGTCTCAACAGTTTAAAATTATAAAATGTGCTGAGACAAACGGTTAGAAAAATATAAATTAGAGAAAAAATTTAAATGTTAATATAATTACTTTTAATTTATAATGTATAAGGAAAAATGGCCTATAATCCTAAACCAGTTAACTGTTACAAAATAGTAAAAGTCATGCAAAAGCATTGTAAGAATGTGAACAATACAGAAATATTTGAAATTAAAAGAAATAAAATGTCTACCTTTCTCCAGTTTCTAAACTTTTTACTTCCATTCATGAAAGGTAATGAATATTCAATTTTGTCACCTTTCCTGAAAAGAAATGTTTACATATTTCCACCCATTTATGTGTATTCTTGCTTTGACAGCTTTAACATAATGAGGCCTTTTGTTCCAATCAACATGTATACATATGCTTCATTTTTTTTTTGTTACTGGCACAGTATCGTAAGGTTTGATTTTGTAGACATACTCTGCCTATGTCCATTATTTCTGTCCCCTTGTCATTACAAGCTTCCTCAAACCTGTTGTTCACACTGCAGCTGAAATGATCATTTTGAAATTTAAAAAAATTTTGAAATTAAAAAAAATGTGCACTATGTAAAATCCTGCAATGACCCCTTATGAGTTTTCATTACACCTGAATATTTGATGAATGAAAGGAAGAAAGGTAGAGACTTGTACTCGAGGAGGAAAGAAAGGAAGAAACAAAAGAGAGGGAAAAAAATCTAACCAGTTGTTCCTCCATTTTTTGCTATTTTAAACAATCTTGAGTGAGTATACTTATTACATGCATTTAGGCACAATTTTGCAAAGATTTCTTTGCAAAGATACATGATATCTTTGCAAGACACATGGTAAAGTAATCTCTGCTATTGGAAGTTTGCCTCTATAGTTAAAAGTCTGCTCCCAAATATGGCACCTGTTTCAGATCTCACAAGCAGTGTTATGTTAGTGATTGTCGCCCTATATTCTGACCAACACTGGATATTACAAAGTTTAAAAATTTTTGCTAATATGGACTGTTATTTTATTTTTTAATAGAATGAGCATCTTTTCATATGTTTTTATCTTTTTATCTCTTTAATGCCCCACAACTGGTTGATGTTTCCTTATGTTTTCAATTCTGTGTATTTTCTCCTTAGAACCCACATGCTTTTGATTTTAACAAATATCTAATGATTATGTAGTGCATTTTATTTATTTATTTATTATTTTTTTTTTGCATTTTATTTATTGATGTGGTTTGAAATAGGTGTGTTGTAACCCTAGACTGCATCAGTCATTTGGTTAATGTGTGGTATTATTTGATAATCTGTGTAATCAAAAATAGATTTGATAACAGCATGAGGTCATTTGTTTCACCTGGAGAAACTAGCTAGGGAATATACAACTATGTCCAGCTATTCTGATGCGGATGAATGCAGGCGTCTCTATGAGAGATGATGGAGAAAACCCATAGACAATATTGGCAGAACAAGACACAGCATGTGAGGTTGAGTAACATGTGAGGTTCATATACTACAAGCAGATCACTGTTTTTATTCTTGTAAGTTTTGGCAGTATGATGAATAATGCCCTATAAAATTTGTATTGTTTCATTATATTTTTACCTCTATACTTGTTTTGATAATATAAGTTAATTTGTGATATATATTAAAATGCTACTCTTAACTGACAATAAAAGAACCAACATACAATTGTACAGTATTAATACTTATTTTTTGTATTTATAGAATCCACACACTGTGTTTCTACACACTACAGGTAAATATTACAATGCAAAATAGCTCTTCAGGTGATTTTTTTTCCCCAGTGCTTAATGGAACTGGAGATAATAGTACTAATTATGTAGAATTTTATTTTAATAGAAGAGAGACTTGCCCAGGTATTTTGCAAAATGTTAATATTCTAATATGCTAATAATTTCCCCCCTCCAAAAGATTCTGGTATGACCTGATAACTTATAATGAAAAAAATCATCTACATGAGTAATATTAACATGAGACTTAATGAAGTCCCATGTTCAGTGCTGTGAGAGAAAAAAGATACAAAACTAAGAGCTCTATAATAGGAACAAATGTAATTATATACTTTGACTTTTCCCATGCACAGTAATTTTTATAAGTTTGATGTTTAATAATTTATTTTAAATAAAATATAACTAGAGAAATGTTTACCCTTCTGTCATTGGAATCTGAATGTGTGTGCAAAATCAGTGTTTTTATTTATAAAAATAAATAGTTTATTTTTGTTTTTTAAGGGGATTATTTATTATCCTGATGTTTGTGTAGTGAAGAGCAGGAATGACTAATTTTTAAATTGTTACTTTTGTTTTATGATGTAAATAGAACAGAATAATTAGGTTTTTGATATGGAATACATGATAAAGGGACATTCCTCTTGGTAACTGAAATTACTTAGTTTAATTTGACTTGTTGCCTTTAATTATGATTTGATCAAATTTAATTAGACTTAAATTACTCTCCATTTACACTTTGTTAAACATGTTCCATTGTGACTCTCATACTTTTCTGCATTTGTACAATCTCGGCTTTAGAAATGGAGTGATTTTTGAAGAAAATCCTATTGACAAAAGTACTCCAATATGCATTAATAAAAATGCATTTTTATTCAATCTGAAAGCAATAGAGTTTCAAAATTGGGCCAAGAAAAATTTTATAATACTTTCTTAAAGAAAATCATTATAAAGGCTTACACTAGATGGCTTAATTTAATACAAATTATATCATAGCCAACCATCTATACATAAAGCAAAACAAAATAGCAAATGTCAACTGTTACAGAATCACTGACATCTGTTGCTACCACAAAAAGAAAAGAATACTTCATTCTTAGTAAGAATCATGTACACTTTTTAAGAGTAAAACATACTTACAGCACTCCCCTACTGTGAAAAATCAGAAAAATTAGAGAGGAGAGTAGTGTATTTTGGTGGTGAGAACATAATAACTTGTAGAAGGTGATGTTCAATGTAATATGATTTTTATCACAATGGGGAAATGACTGCTGGCTCATTGTGAACTACAGGAGGACAGCTGTAAGCTTCTGCATGTTATTTGCACTACCATAATCTTCTGGCTGATCTTCAAAGAGGTTTCCAAGCAGAGTTCAAAATGTAAACCATGAAAAAATCCCTACAACCCAGATGAGAAGTTAAATGTGCACACTAAATCCCAGGTAGGAGGTAATCACAGAGTTGGTGATCGCTTAAGGATCAAATGGCAGCTGTAGCTTTAAGTAGCTTCCCAGGACTGTCTACAGAGAAGAAGGAATGTGTGCCTTCACTTTATGCTTTATTTCATGGATTCTAAATGTTTTAAAATTGTTACTGTGACTTTTTCTTTTATGGGTCATATTTTTGGGAAATTCACGCTTAGTTCTCATCTTGAGCCAAATATCTACCAAATGCTGTATCAGTTATGATGCCTGAAGCTGCAAGTAATACACACATCAAACTGACTTACAGAGTAAAGACACTTCTTAACTCATATGGCTAGTACTCCAGAAGTAGGTCTTGTTTTAGGATTAGTTGGTTCTTCCGTTCAAATATAAACCATCTGTCTACCTGCAATGTCCGTCTTACCCCAAGGATGAGAGACTATGGTTATTGTTGCCAGTGGTATTAGGACCTGAGCTTCATCCTCCACTCTTTGTGTACAGTGGGGGAAAGCGCATGTCTTCCCAATGTTATCTCTGAGGACAAAAGTTTCCGGAATTCTTCCTTCCTTCCTTCCTTCCTTCCTTCCTTCCTTGCTTCCTTTCTTTCTTTCTTTCTCTCTTTCTCTCTTTCTTTCTCTCTTTCTTTCTTTCTTTCTCTTTTATCTTGCCATTTCTGAGTGTAACATATTTCTTCTAAAAATAGAGCTTTTTGCTTGTTCTGAAACTTCTGAACTTCCACCTGGAGGTAAAGGGAAGTAAGGCTGACTGTAATTCTAGGGTAACGTTGCAAATGTTTCCTAGTCATGGACCAACTCTTCAAGGCATTCTGGATGCTCACAGCAAAGATGAATTCATTTCAAATCCATGGTACTGGAGAAACATGACAAAACACTCCAAGCGCCGATCCGTGCCTGGTGTGAACTCCCACGAACATATTGTTGACCAAAGGTCAATTGTAGTTCACATGAGACCAGATGGCAGGGGCCCCTCTTCCAGGAGGTATGGACAGAGGACCCCACACATATCTACCAGAAGACCACAGGGTGCCCTCTAGCACACTGGTTAAGAACGTAAGTGTACAAGCACATGAGACAGGGACACAGGATTGAGGATGTTCCACTCCTGCCCTGGACCACTGCAGACCTGGATTTAATATCATGAAACTTGCTGGGGTTGTCTCACATCTCTTTGGTTAGGATTGGGACACATGCTTATACGTTGAATGAATCAATGACAGGTGTGTTGGGGGATACATTTATCCTTAGATCAATCGAGTTTATCTTCTAAGCTGATATTAATTCTTTAAACACTATATCAACCACTTAGCAGGTGATGTGCAGAATGGACGCAGAGGGAGCTGTCTCAGCCTGCACTACTGCCTGGCCCTTTCATCTCCCCAACATCCATACAGAGCACTCTTCCTTACTGCACAGCTTTCAGAATGTTCATTTTTGCACAGTGTTCTCACTCATCATTTGGGGGGTCATGGTAAGAGCCCTATGGCCTTTATTTGGTTGAATTTTATTTTACTTTTTAACCAGATAGTTTTGAATTCAAGTCATATGACTTTATTGCCTTTATATCTCATTCAATAATGTTCAGAATATATACTGAACAGACTAATAATGAAAATATCACAACTTGTGAGATATAGCTAATCTTAAGGCTTTAAATGGTATGTTTATAGTGAAATGTTTATCTTTACATGTACATATTTAAAAAAAAACTTGAGACCATTAATCTATTTTTAGTTTAACAAGAAGCTAAAAATTTCAATAAGACAGTAAACCCACAAGAAGTGAAAAGAAAAAATACAGTTAAGAGCAGAAATTAGTGAAGTGAAACGCATATCTGTAAAATTTGACAAATACAAAATGAGTTCTTCAAAACCAGTGTCAGGAATCAAAAGAGACATCTCTACAGTTCAGCACTGTGCAGCACAACTTTCCGTGATGATAAATTCTGTTCAGTATCTGTGATGTCTTTTAAATTTGCTTCTAGTCACAAAAAAAAAAAGAAAGTTGTCAAGTGTCTTAAAATTTTCTCCCATATTTTCTGTAATTTTTAACACACTGATTTCCAACTGATGAGCTTTTCAGTCAATGTAACGCTCATCATCGCTGACCATTTGGTATCCTGAGTTCCTTACTCTGGAGCTGAAAAACTAGAAAATGAACCTAGTTAAGTTATTTTTAAATGACAAATATTAAGTTGCTAGGTTATTTATGTTTTATCATAAGAACTCAAAACACTGCACTTTAATTTTTCGCAAGGCAAAAACTATGCTTTATCAACACAACTTCGGTGCTTTTTTCACTATATATCTATGACATATATATTTATATATGCAGCATTATATATAGATTATTAAAAACCATAATATTTTATTATCTACCCTTTTGATAATTAATGTAACTTTAATTAACCAGACTTTTCAAGGATTCTGTTGATTAAGTATGCATAGACAGATATTACTATAGTCTTAGTAGCAGCCATATTTAAGGACAATAGACTTTTTTAGAATTTAATTTCCAAAATGAGAGAACAGGGCCCTCCACTTAGGGATAAATACTAAAGAGCTGTCAGGCAGCAACAAGCAGTGGTTTCAAATGGTTCGGTTGGTGAAAGAACATAGTTCCAACCAGCAGGAGGCAGGTGTCTGGTAACCTTAAAATTAAGTAATTGAGACTAGTACCTCATTTTAGAGCATGTTTTTACAACGTAACATTTTGATATGTATCATATTTATATTTATGACTAATGTCCTGAAGATGAAGATGGTTAAAACTATTGTATATTAAATCCACAGGCTAATTGTACTTTTTCCATAAATTTTCTGTCTAAATCTTTTGTGCTTTTGCCTAATTGGATTATAAGGCTTTTCTTTTCAATTTGTATGAGTAATTTATATTATTAAGGATATCAGCTTTGTCACATGTTGGAAAAAAAGAAAATAAATCCAATTGGATAAATTAATACTAAATTGCTAAATGTGAAAATATATAATTTAAAATTTCCATATATTAAAAAAACTGAGCATTCTAATCTTCATAAGCATACCACAATGACATTTAAATAAAGATTTAAAAATTTTACTACTCAATAAATTTAAAATTTAAAATGTATTTTATATTGTATATATTATGATATTAAAAAAACCTTCAAAACCTCAAACAACTTTTAAAAACATCAACAGCTAAGGTATTTTTTGGACTGTATGTCTGGTGCAAAACTATTCTACTTCAATATATGAAAATTCATCTGTTAATTTCAGGTAAGCTCTTGATTGGTTTAAGAATAAGCATAATCAATGACAAATCTTTTTCATAAGTGCAATTGTATATAGTTAGAAAACACTCAGATGAAGCTAATTATTTTCTTTAAAACACATATATAAACACAGATACTTTTTTTAAGAGTTACTTCCTGGAAAATTGTCTTTTATTGTTCAGGCAGATCAATTCACGTTGTAATGATGTAGATTTAAAGCTGCTTAGGGATAGAAGCCTGTATTTTGACACTAAATGGTTTAAGCCTAATACTTAAATTATATTCTCAGTGTTATTTTTAACATGCTTGTTGTTGTGGGTTCTTTCTCTCCTTTTTAAAAACAAATTAGCCATGAGTTATAATTATGTCTCTGAGTGCAATTAATGTAAATATGGTGTGTGGAAGAATCCAAGAGAGATGCCAGAAAATGCCTTCAAAAGTAAATGTGGCAAAAAACCAAGGGTATAAGATTGCAGGGTGATTTCCATAGAACTCCTCCCTCCTCTTCATCCCAAAGGCCAAACTGTGTTCAGATTATTGAAATGTTCTTAATGCACATTTCAGGAAAGTATTTTCCATATCTAAATTCAAATTTCTGTACTCCTCAAATTAACCCAAAACATTTAGATCTGCAGAAATTCAGCTTCAAACATTAAGGAGTAAGGCTCTTTACTTCTCAAATAATAGTCTTCTTAAGGACTGTGGGTCTGTGTTCAAGAATTCAGATTTATTGGGGATTCGGAATGAATTTGCCATTCTAGCATCTTTATCATTTCAAGTATTTTTAGGAAAGAATACGTGACATTGGAGATTTTAAACAATATTGTTTATATATATGTATATATATACACACACAACATATTCAGTATATAAATATATAATATATTCAGTGCATATATATATATATATACTGAATAAATCTTTTTTGTCTTTTAAAATTTTACGTATGTATGCATGTCTGAATGAATCTTTATTGTTGCATTAAGGCCTTCCACAATCCAGCCCTCCATCGCCTTCTCATTTCATCACCTACCACAACCTCCTTAACTCTGTCTCAGCAACCCTGGTCACCTGGCTCTTCCCTTCAAATACTCCAGGCACGCCTGTCTCAATTCCACACTCCTCATTTCTTCACCTTTTCTGACATTTAAATAAATAGTTGTTTCAAACCTAACTCTTTCTTAGACCATTAAGGGAAATAAATAAACAATGACTTTGAACTTTAAATTTAGTATGCTCAGCACTCAAAGTTAGTTGTGAATCAACCAGACTTCCATATTCATTCATTTATTCATTGTACAATTATTTACTGAACAATCATTGTATGACATACATTGGTTTAAGTGTTGGAGGTAAATGGTAAATAAAACAGATGAAAATCCCTACATTTATGAAGCTTGTAAGCTGGTGTCAAATTTTACAGATATGCGTTTCACTTCACTAATTTCTGCTCTTAACTGTATTTTTTCTTTTCACTTCTTGTGGGTTTACTGTCTTATTGAAATTTTTAGCTTCTTGTTAAACTAAAAATAGATTAATGGTCTCAAGTTTTTTTTTAAATATGTACATGTAAAGATAAACATTTCACTATAAACATACCATTTAAAGCCTTAAAATTACTGTATAAGTGTGAAGAGGAAAAATAAATGAAGCAAGAAAGAAGATACAAAGAGTGTGTGTGTGTGTGTGTTATGTATGTGTGGGACGTATTGCCACTTAGACACAGCAGCCAGGGAATGCCTCACTGAGAATGCGGCATTTGAGTGAACGTCTGGAGAGGCGAGGGGATGAGGAGTGCAGATATCTGTCCTTGAGGCAGGTGGGCCTCAAGAGCTTGGAGGAAGAGCGGGGTGACCCAGGTTGCTGAGGCAGAGTTAAGTCTGTGGTAGCACATGACATCAGAGGCAATACATGGTCAGATCATGGGAGACCTTAATGCAATGATAAAGGTTTCTTCAGTTTAGGAGCACCCTGACTCATCTGTTAAAGGACCACTTTTGTTTCTTGGTCAAAATTCGACCGAAATGGGGTCAAAACTGAAGGAGAGAGAGAAGCAAGGCTACTGCAGTTACCCACGTGACTAACGATGGTGGTGTGGGAACACGGTGGCAGCAGGGGAGATGCTTAGAAGTAGTTCTAAGTATATTTTGAAAATAGAATTGATAAATCAAATATTAGGAATAGAAATGTATATTTACATTTTTTGGATGGCATATCATTAGAATTGGAGAAGGAAAAACATAAAAGCCAGTATTTCAGGATACAGCAGACACAGCGGACTAGGGGTTTATAGACACGTACCCCAGTAGCTCTTGTGTCTTTAACTAGCTTTCAGACCTTGAGCAAAGTTCTTTAAGCTTTCAAGGCCTTGGTTTTACTAACAAAGTGGGATTAGGTGTTAAAACTGGCCAAACAGTACCACTGCTGATTTTTGTGTATAAATTTTTATCAAAATAAATCCATGCTCACTTGTTAATGTATTGTCTTTGGCTGCCTTTGCACTACCATAGCAGAGTCCAGACACTGCAGAGAGATTACAGAGCTTGGAAAACCTTAAAAGAGCTACTATCTAACCCTTTACAGAAAGTTTTCTTATTCCTGGACTAGATAATAAAAACTTCTATTCTATGAATTCAATGAAGAGAAAGCACAAAAATGTGGGATTTTGAGTAGTTTCTGTATTTAGTATTGCAAAATGTATGTAAAAGCTGCATATTTTATATGCAATTAATCAAGAAAAATAAAATCATGAGTAAGAGGTAGCTAGACTGAAGCTCAGAAAACATATGTGATTCTTTACCATTAACAGTGTATCCTAATGATAATGTAATTCTACATTTACTGGCATTAAGTGATGATCAGACTTTGTGGTCCAATGAATAAACGGGTATATACATATATACACACACACAAACATACACTTTTTCATTTTGTTAAATGAGTTATTCATTCATTCATTCCTCATTTATTCATTTATTCACACCTCACTCATGTATGTATATACACATGTGCTTAGAAACAAGTCTGGAATGACAGACATATTTTATAATGTTAAAGTCTAATTACTGTCAATTTTATTATTTCTGCTTATTTGTATTTTCTGAAAAAGAGAGGAATACATGGAAAAATTAAAATAAAAGTCTAGTGAGCACTATTCAATGTCCCTGAATCTTCTGCTGATCTAGAGCTATAAAGAGAAGGTCGAGGTTGAAGGCCCAGAGATATGAGAGGCAGATTATTTATAGTGGTGGACTATCTAGTAATTAATATCACTTGTATTGACGGCTTTGAACTGTTCCAGGTAGCACGTAAGTACACATACTTCACAAAGAAGAGAAATTAATAGATGAAGAGAGAATGGAAAAGGCAAAATTCCTTTTCACAATTTTGCCCTCGTCACCTTATAAATAGCATATGCACCTTAGCTGATCATTAAGTATGGCTTTCCCATTGGAGCCCTTTGCTCCTTAATCTTTCAGTTATTTTCCCCTAAGTGTCACATATAATTTTAAAACGATATAGTTTCTTGAACTTTGTATTCATAAAATTGTGAGTTATTCTTTTCTTGTTGTGCAATCCCTCTAAACATGCAGGCATCCCTTACCATGTATAACAGAGCAAACCTCATATCAAAACCTTTCAGAAAACATAGTAGCCATGGAATGTCGTTTGTAACCTTTCCAGCTCTGACAAGACTTTCTCACAAACCTCAGATACTCCAGCACCAGACGGCTAATGCCCCTTCCTCAGAAGTCAGGGTCCCAGCCCCATGCGACCTCTTTTTCAAATCAAAGATGCCATGATCAGTAGAACAGGACCCCTTCCTCAGAGGTCTTAATTTTAGCTCTGTTTTAATATTTCTAAGCTTTCTGCTTTTTCCCCAGCCTTCTAAGTAGTACCTGCTCCTTGTAGTTGCTACTTCCATGAGATCTCAGAGTTCTCCCTTGGCCTTTCAGTTGCCTAATCAACGTCGCTTTTATACATCATTAACTGCTCTCTATTCCACATTACCTCTGTTAAAACACCTGGACCCTGATTGAGAGATACCGACCGATCATTCAGTTTGCTGCGGTTCCTTAAGTGGCTAGGTGTTTTCCTTCGTGAATCCACAGAGTATGAGAACTGGTTGTTGGAAGATGCCCAATGGCACTAGTCCCACAGCCCACTGACACAACTGCCTTATGGGCTGTACATATATGGGCAAAAAGTTTGCCAGTGCTACTGCTAGGGTACATAGGGGAAGGATCTCTGCTCTCCAGGTGCCCAGCACTGTCTCCGCCAAGGGACAGGAAAGGCTGGCCCTCTCCAGGATACACTTCTTTCTGGTATTTGTCCAGGATCTCTTTAAAGCTGGTCTCCAGAGTCTCAATCAGTCCCATAAAAGACAAAGCACCATATTAGTTACTAGTTATCATCTGGAGAACTTCAAATTCAGAGCCTCATATTTCTCAGCAGTTCATAAGCCCTAACAGCAATTTGACTTAGGAGATGCAAATAATTTGGGAGTACGGGGAAAGGGATCTGCATATTTTTCACATTTATGGGAGACCAAGTTTTCAAATAAAAAGTTGATAGTTACTAATTGTTTTGACAAGTGATTCTTCCAAAGACAATAAATTTTATATTTGCTCTTTTTCTCCCAAAGTTGATAGCGTCACGGATGGAAGAAAATATTCCCAACATCAATTAGGAAATGCATTTTTTATACTTTTACAATTAAATAAGTATATTAGCCTTAAAATAATTTTATAATAATGTTTGCTTTTGGAAAATAACCTTAATGATTAAATTAATTTTAAAATCATTTTTGTATCTCTTATATGCTGTTTTGTACACAGATTTTGAATAATGCTTAAGAAATTTCTTTTCTGCCCCAAAATGGCCATTTAGATTATTATCTTAATATGGCTATAATCATTTTTTCAGTCCACCTGGTCAAAATATATGCATAGTTTTCATTAATCTCTCAAAAATGCTTGCTGCATATCATTAAAGTGTGACAACCTGAAAGACTGCAGTAGATTAGCTCCAATATTTCACCAAAATTGGGAAGAAGAGAAGCCAAGGGAAAAAAATCTTTAGTACTAGTCATAGTAATCACAGGGCAGTCATATCACCTTTGTGTATAAAGAGCAACACACTGAATCATGATGTGTTGGGTGAATTTCCTTTCTCTCTTATCTAGATTGTCATTTTCTCAAAAAAAAATTTGGACAATAAAATTAAGGTGAATTGTGGCAGTGCAATGAAGGCCACTGCACATTCATTAAAGTTTTGCAGGAGTATTTAATAAAAAATTTCACTGAGGCAGAGTGGCTTTGTTACTTAAGATGAAACAAGAATAAGAAGCAGGTAAAATTAATTTCATAATGAAGTTGTCTTGATGAACATTGAAAATCAATGAGTTGAACATACTCTGCCCTTAAACATGAATGAAGTAGTCTATTTTCTCCTTCAATGATTATGACTGCTCAGTGAGTCATACACTCTGCACATTAGAAGTAGTTTCATTAACTTCTATTTTTTCTTAATTACCTAGATAGAGAAGCATTCAAATATCATTACAATCAATCAATCAGGCAATAAGTATCTTCTCTCTTAGAACACTTGTAGGAAATGCAGAGAAATTTGACATCACTCTTTTCTTTCAGAAATTTACAGGATAATAAACTAATAATAATCATAATTACCATTTCTTTAGAAGCTATGATATAATGCCAGATACTAGATGTAATGTCTAATTTGATTTTACAACATTCCTATGAAATTAATTTTATTAGTTCTGCTTGATAGATGAAGAAACTGAGACTAGAAATTACCTTACTCAAATTTACACAGCCAGAAATTGTCAGAATTTGAAAGCAAATGCATAATGGCTGGATTCCAAGAGGGGTGCTTTGGTGTACAAGGTTAAGATCCTGAACTTAGACTAGGAATTCCCATTAAGGAACTAAAAATGAGATCTCAGTGCCTTCTGAAGAAGTACCCCATAGTGCAGTACTTTCTGAAATTTAACATATTTTACTTGGAGATCTTGTTAAAAACTTTGTTCAGTAGTTTTGATTGAAGCCTGAGATTCTGCCTTTCTAACATACTCTCTAGTGATCTCATGCTTTTAGTCAGAAAACTATACTGAATGATAAGACTTAAGGGGACTCTGAACAAAGAAGAGCAGACACAGAGTAAAAATATTAAGCTTAAACTTCTAGATGTTATAAGTTAGTTAATTTTTACAGGCTTAAGAAATGATAGATATGATTTCAAACAGCTATAAATTTATTAAGAAGAAACAAAAATTTTATCTATAAATTTTTAAAAAGTCAAGATTGCCTGCACAGTTTGGTAGGAACGTAAATTGGTGCATCCACTATGGAGAACAGTATAGAGGTTCTTTTAAAAAAACTAAACACAGAGTTGCCAGATGATCCAGCAATCCCACTTCTGGGCATATATCCAGAGAAAACTATAACTTGAAAAGATACATGCACCCCAATGCTCACAGCAACACTATTTACAATAGCCAAAACATGGAAGCAACCTAACTGTCCATCAACAGATGAATGGATTAAGATGTGATATGGTATAACACCATTTGCATCAACATGGATGGACCTAGAGATTATCATTCTAAGTGAAGTAAGTCAGAAAGAGAAAGACAAATATCATGTGATATCACTTACATGTGGACTCTAAAACATGACACAAATGAACTTACCTATGAAACAAACAAGACTCCAAGCAGAGAAAACAAACTTATGGTTACTAAAGGGGAAAGTGGGAGGGGAAGGGATAAATTAGGAGTTTGGGATGAACAGATATAAACTACTATATATAAAATAAATAAATAATTTCCTACTGGATAGCACAAGGAACTATATATTCAGTATCACATAATAAACCATAACGGAAAAGAAAAAATAAAAGATTGCTTGAATTTCTTTTTCTAGTCAAGATGGAGTAGTAGGGACCTGATTTACCTGTCTATCTGAAATAACCAAAAAAAAAAAAAAAGAAACATATGAAACAAAGGCATTTAAAACATTAGACATCAGAAAAAGAAGGTCAGTGATCTCTGAGGGCTGGAAAACAAATGGTATAAGCTCTATGATTGCCCTAGCTTACTGCCTAGAGAAAGTTTCCAGGCCATGGCACAGGGAGAAGAAACCCAGGTAGAGCCTGATGGTCTCCTGATTTGAGGACAAAAATAGGGATTCTTTTCAACCCAGAGTTTACAGGGCAGAACACCAGAGAGGAGAGAGTTCATGAAGAGAACCTCACTTATGTCACCTGTCCTCCCACCCTCCCCTCCCCTCTGGCAACACCAGTTTGTTCTCTTTTTCTATGAGTTTTTTTCTGTTTTGTTTTATTTATTCATTTGATTTTTTTTTTAGATTCCACAAATAAGTGAAATCATATGGTATTTGCATCTCTCTCTGACTTACTTCACTTAGCGTAACACCCTCTAGATACATTCATGTTGTCACAAACGGTGAGATCTCATTCTTTTTCATAGTAGAATAATATTCCATTGTATATATAAATAGACTGCTATATATACATATATGTATATGTATATCTATATAAATATATTTATTGTTATATGTGAACCTTGTGGTAACCATCTGTCTGAATGATCCATCCATTGACATAAATGAAATGCTTGAACACATTCTGTAGCTCTACATTTTTACTACCCACCCCCAATCCACTTTTCATGTTTGGGCATCATAATTTACACATTTTTATTTTGTATATCTCTTAAGTAATTACTGTAGTTACAGTTTATTTTACTACTTTTGTTTTTTAACCTTCATCTTAGCTTTGTAAGTTGTTGATCCACTACCTTTACTATATATTTGACTTTACCAGGAGATTTTTTTCTTTCACATATTTTCTTATTTCTAGTTATAGCCTTTTCTTTTCCACTTAAAGAAGTTGTTTTTTTTTTTTTTTAACATTTCTTGTAAGGCCAGTTTAGTGGTGATGAGCTCTTTTAGTTTTTCCTTGTCTGGGAAACTTTTGCTCTCCTTCAATTCTGAATGATGACCTTGTCGGATGGAGTATTCTTGGCTGTAAATTTTTCCCTTTCAGCAGTTTGAATCTATCATGCTACCCACTTCTGGCCTGGAAAATTTCCACTGAAAAATCTTCTGATAGTTGTATGGTGGTTTCTTTATACATAACAGGTTATTTTTCTTCCACTGCTTTTAAGATTCTCTCTTTGCCCTTAATTTTTAAATTTTTAATTACTTTAATTAGAATGTATCTTGGTGTGTTCTCTTTGTGTTCATCTTTTTTGGAACCTTCTGGGCTTCCCTGGCCTGGATATGGGTTTCTTTCCCCAAGTTAGGGAATTTTTCAGCCATTATTCTAACAAATACATTTTCTGCCCTTTCCTTACTCCCTTTTCTTTGAGACCCCTACAATGCTAATATTATTCTGTTTGATGTTATCTCAGAGGTTCCTTAAGGTTATCCTTGGTTTTTAAAATTTTCCTTTCACTTTTCTGGTCTGTCTGGGTGAGATCAATGACTTCTATTTCATCTATTCTGCTGTAGTGTATATTTTAGTTCATTTATAATCTCCGTTTGGCCCTTTCTTATATTTTCTGTCTCTCTGTTGAAGTTCTCACAGTGTTCATCCATTCTTCTCCAGAGCTCAGAGAGCATCTTTATGACCATTACCTTGGTCTCTTTATCAGGTAGGTTGTTTATCTTCATTTCATTAAGGTCTTTTTCTGCAGATTTGTCTTGTTCTTTGGTTTGACACATACTCCTTTGTCTCATTTTGCCTGACTCTCTGTGTTTGACTCTATGTATTAGTCAAAACAGCTACCCCTACCAGTCTGAAAGGTGTGGTTTTGTGGAGGAGATGATCCACGGGGCCCACAAGCACAATCTCCCTTCCTCTCCAGAGCCTGGTGCTCAGGGGGCATCCCTCATGTGAACCGCACACCCTCACCAGCTGTGGCAGGGCCGAGGCTGCTGTGTGGAGATGGCAGGGTCTGGCGTGCCTGCCATCCAGGTTGTGGCACAGCTAACGTGTGGGCTGTACAGAGCTCAGAACACACCCACTGGTGCTGGCAGGCTAGAGGGGAGACACCGCAAATGGCGCTCACCAGCTTCCTTACTGGTGAGTTAGAATGAGATTGCAAGAATGGTGTTCACCAGCGTTTTGGTGCCCAGAGAAAGTCACTGCAGGTTCCTGTCTGTTTAGCCACTTTAGGATTAGTAAGTGGGTTGTGCTCACTCATAATCAAGGTGCTTTTCAAACTGTTACCTTCTCATGAGGTCTTAGGGTGAGTGGGTCTGTGCACAAGCTCTTCTAAAGTGGGCTCTCTGTTCCCTACAGTTCTATGGTTCCTTTGGACTTAATCACTGTTGATTTCAAACCAGACATTTGGGAGGCTCCTGTTTCCAAGGCTGGATCTGGCTGAGGTGCATGATGTGAGGCACAGTGTACTCCCTCCTTGAGGCAAAGTTCCATACTTTTGGGATCCCTTCCTGCTTGTGGGACACAGCGGCTGGGGTGGGGTTCTGGGTAAGACCAAGTCTCTGCCTCTCTTCCCATATCAACATGTCTCTTTTATGTTTTATTATGGAGTCACTGTTCACCTAGTTCTCATGTCCTTTTTAGAAGAAAATTATTCCATAAATGGCTACAGATTATTGTGTTCTTAAGAGGAGGTGAGTTCAGGGACTTCCTATGCTGCCATCTGGAACTCCTCCCCTCAAAGTTCAATTTTTCTTAACTTAGAATAATATTAAATAGCAAAAAAAACAAAAACAAAAATAAAAACCCCAACCAACCAACCAAACAAAGCCACCATGACAAGCTAAGAGAGAGACTGCAGAAGGAAAGAAAAAGCTTTGTACTTTTAAGAGGAAATTTTCTGTTTTCTGAACATGAAACGGAGCTCATATTTTCATTTTGTATTAGGTTCTGCAAGTTCTGTAGCTGGCCTTGAAGCCAGTCAGGTTGCTCAGGGATAATGGGGCACAAGAAACAGAGGAGGGAAGGATCTCAAACAGGCATGAGAAAACCTTCGGTAGTGGTAGAGTACACTTATTATTTTAATTATGGTGGTAATTTCATGACAGCATACATATAGCAAAACTTACATAAGTTCACAATTTAAACATGTATAATTCATTGAAAAGCAGTTTTACTTCAATAAAGATGTTAAAGAACATTGTTATCCTATATTTTAGTTTTTGAAAAATTAAAAATTGAAAAGTCTAAGTCAGAAAGAACTTATGCATATTAATTGTATTTTTTGAAGGTAAAAGAAAATATATGATATGACTTATGACCTTATATCCAAGACTTCTGAAAAAAGTGTATAAAATGTGTGATATTTTACTTTCCATAAAATACATTTTAGATAATTTGATTAATAACATTTCCAGCTTATCTAAAACTTGCAAAATGCCACATGCATCCAGTTGAAATACCAAACCAACCAAAAAGCCTCAGACTCCTTAAAAATAATCAAAATGACTAAGCCCTCTCCTGATTTTGTCAAATTTGAGATATCAATAAATATTTTAAAATATAATAAATAGCACAGGCTTAATTTTTCCATAAACCTGTTGAAATAAAGAAGTTACAGATGTTTGAAGTTTCCTTTCTTCTTTCAGCATTACAAACACCATCTCTTAACACTTCCACTTTGGAAGAGGAAGATAGCTTAATACGTGGTTCCCAAACTTCTTACCATTAATGACTCTTTAATTATTTTGTTTTCCCATGTGTACTCCATATGTTGAAAGATCTGGTCTACCTAATAAAATGCCTTTATTTGATTAAATTTTGTTTCCTCATTTTTTCTTTTTCAAAGACCAATCTTTTTACTGTCAATCTGATCTTCTATCATTATGACAACCAATCTGTGTTGATGTAATTCTAGCAATAAATAAATAAATAAAAAGATTACTACTTCTATTAGATTTTCAAGACAGCTACAAATGCCTTTAGGAAATATTGAAAATGATTTAGCCTAAATCCTTGTCTTCTATAGATCAGAAGGAGGAATCTTTCAGCTTCTCTTGTCTTTATAACGGAAGTTACAAGAAAGACTGAGGAAATACAGGGCTGAACAAGGAAAAAAAGTGGAGATTATTGGAAATAATTGTTCCTTGGGGAAGAATATTTGACTGATGACTAGTGGAAACCAAAAGATTTTTTGGTACAAGTGACCATGCAAATTCTATTTATTATGCAGCATTTATAAGTTTTGATTCAGGAAAAAGGCAGAACAAATGAATAGCAGTCCACGTCCCATACAACCTGCTCTTCTTTAGGCCAGGAGAGTGGGGCCGTTTAGGAATGGGGTTAGCATCTAGAATAACAGGATAACTTTGTTTTACTTATGTTAAAATGTATAATTGTGTTGAAAACGTATAAAAAAGAAGAAATCTAAAAATCCCTTCAGATACCACAAAAACAACTTCATTCTGATATTTTTTAACTAGTTATCACTTGGCTATTGAAGAAGTATCACCAGTATTTGCATTTTAAGCTTATATTTATAGGCTCACTTTCTATCTGTCTGTCTGTCTGTCTATCTATCTGACCCCCTATCTACTTATTGTTTTAATTAAGTTGGCATTTTATTTTTCAGACCTCTCAAAACTCGGCTTGGTGATTTGAAATCTCTGGCCAGATAGTGCACTGTTTTTCTTAATGAATGATAAATCATCCAGGGTCTTTTATACAACCCTATTTTTTTAATCTTCCTAAAAGATATGCCTTGTGCATGTACCTTTTTTTTTTCTCCTGAAGCTAGTAAGCCTAAGGGTAGAAGTTATTTTATATTACTTCAAAGTTAGACAAAAATATTGATCCAAACGAATGTAATTTATTGTGATCTCAATTCAACTTTCAAAAGTTTTCTGTAAGATTTGTGTGTGAGAGTTTTCTCCTGTAATTCATAAAGGAGCTATTTACTCCTAAAAAAAGTTGCTAGGCTCAGCTTTCTTACAGTTGTTTAACTGATACCTTCATACTACTGCTCTAATTTATTAAGGATGAGAGCTAACTCCATGACTCAGATCTTAATTTTTTTTTCATTAAAGATAAAGAATGAATGAAACCAAGTCATAAACCAAGTTCGTATTCCATACTATAATTTCTCAACCTGCTTCATGAAAATTCATTTGGATCACACAGATAAGTGGAATTGCATTAAGCATCATCTTTTCACTGTTTTTACTAAAATGTTCAATTAATTTTTTGAACTATATTATGTCTAAACAACACCAGAATACTTGATAAGAAGTTAAAAAATATAGGTTGTTGGTCAGAAGTGCATTTTGTGCTGGATAGAAAAGAGATGCCAAGGTTTGCTGAAGGTTTAATCTAAACTATTGCTTCAATTTCTCCATTTTCTGTATGCCTAGATTACTTTAATTAAGAGAAGTGATACACATATGATTCTGTGATATTTTCATCACACAGTGAAATAATAGGTAACACAAAAAATGTATTCATTTGTATAGACAAGATACCCTTTTTGTATCTAAATAATTGTAAGTTTTCATACATTTTATATTTTAGTCATTAATTAGTTTGGATTCTCCATTAATCTTACCATATTAACTAATCTAGAGTAAAAACTCCAGAAATGGAAATTTTAAAGTTTCTAATTATGATCTAAAAGGATAAATATAACACACATGAACCAACAATTTCCTCATAAATTATCAGATATTAGCCATAATAGAGATTGTGTACATTTAAAAATCAAATTATTTACTTTAACTTCTTTGTTTAAAGTCTAGATATTCACGAGAAACTCCTAAACAGTCACAGACTTATGTTACCACGCTTAGGAAATCTAATGACTATTTAAAGTGCTGAGTTTACATAAGAAACAGAAGCAGCTCGCTGGTCATGAACACTGTCTACGAGTGAGCACAGATATAAAGATATGCAACCTAGCTAGTTTCACTGGCAGCTCCACTTCCTGGAGGGTGGTGCACTGATATGGAAAACTAGATTTCAGAAAGCAGTCTGATTTTATCAAGGCTGAAGCTCTGTTGTACGCAGTAAGAAAGGCTTCTCTTTGATGATCATAGCAATGACAGCTAAACTTGGAAATAAGGAGCTGCACCTGAAGAGAATTTATCCAGATAGATTTGAAAAGTTTGAAAGAGAGGAACCTAATAAAATAATTCTGTCAGGGATCCAAAGGATGAGAGAAGCAAAGTTTGGGTCTGAGTAGTTGCTGACAGCAGTTTTACCTCTAATTGAGGATGGACTGGCTGTACTCCAGCAAGGAATATATGTAGAGAAGTCTCTCAGAAGAGAGGAGAGCTAGCCTACCCACTGTGGACATGGAATAGAATACTGCAAGAACAATGGGCTGATAAAGTGATGAGGTTCTATACTAACCTACGAATATCTCTTCAGAAACAGTCTACAAGGGATAGGTCTCGGTAACCGAGCATGTCTTTAAGGCTCCATGTGGAATGTGCCCTCATGATTTGATCGAAGAAGAGAAGCTTCAAGTCCTTGGTGGTGGTAGTAAGAAGTCTATCCAAAGTAAAAGACAGTGAAATTTCTGTGTTGGGACACTACAAAGCCATTAAAAAATAGAAGTTATTAATCTTGTTCAGATTTTTGTATCACCTACATTTTAATGTAAAACCAAAAAATATGTCATAGCCTTGGTCCCATTATAATAGCAGAAATGCATACTACAGGAAGATTATCCCCAAGTGATGTATTTATCATCACATTTTAAAATTACAACACTTCCTTTCCTATAAAATCTTGATGTGTGCCCTTAGGTGGTTATATAATCTTTCCCAGACTCAGCTTTCTTATTCTGAAGGTGAGAAAAATCAGTAGTACCCACCTATAAACAAGTACCAGTCAGTACATGCAAATTACTAATACCTGGTACTCTGTAATCATTCACTAGTGAGTAGCTGTTTTGTTGTTATTATTCACTTTCTACCAGTTCTCTGTCTTAGCTCCTTTGTGGTTATGGGCATTAGCTATTTCACACAACTTTAAAAATCAATCAATTAGATAAAATCCTTTCCCATTTTATTGCTATTATAGAATTGAGGTGATTAAACACAAGCATTACTAGACTGCACGTTAATCCACGCATTCATAATTGTCCTGGAGGATAATGAACAGCTTCTGACCAGTATGGGAAGAACTAGGTTTTAGCGAAGGCCAGGAGAAAGGGGGATTAATCAGCTAACTTTCTGAGGATGTAGGACATTTTGGTGATTATGAAACAGAGATTCCAAAATACCTGGATTAGATTTCTTGGGCAGTCTCATCAGACTTAGTACCTGTCCACCGTGTTGCTTTCTGATTATTTTTATTTCAGGAAAAACCTTTATACACTTTGAAGAATTATAGAAATATAAAATGGTATTTCTCTTTGAGGTTGCAGCTAATAAATTATATATAAGATTAAAATTTACTGATACAAACTCGCTCAGAGAGTGAGATCCCAGAAATCAGGAATCCTGTGTGATGTACTTAAAAATTTTTGAAGTATTCAGACACTAAATGAATATCTTAAGGAACAGAACTAGAGTTTTTGTTGATATAGTGAACCCTTCAACCAGCAATTCTGTATCTTTATTCCTTTAGTTTACAATAATAGTAACAATATCAATATTAGTAATAACAGTGGGCACTTACAAAGTTCCTATTCTGGGTAAGCACAGATCTGTGCATTTCATGATTTAACTCAATTAATTCTAATAATAACACTCTGAGGTAAATTACAACTATCATCCTCACTTTATAGATAGAAAAATGCAGGTACAAAGCTTAAGTAATTTGCTTACCATCACAAAAACTGCCACTTCAACACAGGCAATGAGATTCTAATTTCGTTTTCTCTTCTGGAACAGGCAACATATATTCTTTTGGAAACTCTATGTGCTCATAAAAATCTTCCCATTTATCTTGGGTTTCAGTGGTATTTTGCTATTTCCAGACTCCCTGTCCTTCTCATAGGTAGAAAAGTCAGAAACAAAACAGCAGAGCTCTGTGTTTTCTCAGTCAGGACTTCATCTATCCAGTCGAAACCCCAAAGTCCATGATTTTAGCCACTCCTTCAAAAAAATCCTAAAACCCAGTTTTATTGCTAACCTTGGATCAATCCAGATATTTTCTTAATATCTCAGTTTCTGAGATCTACTGGGGAAAAAAAAATCAGCAATGTAGACCTGGACCACTAAAAATGTAAATGTATAAGTAGCTATTTCCTTTCTGCTTGTGGTGCTGTGACTACTCTCAGACTTTAATCTACGCAAGTCCAGCATCAGTCATCACCCCACCTCCATCTCCCAAGGAAGACGGCCTCGCTTCCTACTTCAGGGTGAAAATAGAGCAGGATATGGCACCCTCTTAGCAGACTCTGCATCTCTCTTGCCTAGCATGCCCTTTCCTCCTGCACGCACAATGAATGCTAACGTAGAAAACACAGGTCCCAGTACTGAGCAGACAGTCCATGTAGTTTGAGACTGCAGAACAGCATAGTGATCAAAAGCACAAACTGTGAAGCTGGACTTCTTGGGTTCAAATATGGTTTCAAATATTCATTTACTGTTTGACCGTAGGCAGGTTTTTTTTTTTAACCACTTGTGACTCAGACTCATCATCTGTAAAACCAGGGTGATAACTGTTCTTACTCATTGGGTTATTAATGAGGACTAAGTCTGTACATAAAGTGTAGGCTACTTGGAACAGGGCCTAGCACAGATGTGGAATGGTAGTTATTATTATTTTAATTACTTGTCTTTTAAGAATCAACTCCAAGTTTATCCTCTTCTACGCAGCTCTCTCTGATTCCCCAAGCAGAGTTGAGTAAGTTCCTCTACTTCTGTACTTCCCTAGCTCCTTGTATTTTAGTTTCATTATAGCACCTACCACCCTAAGTTATATCCAACACTGCATGGCAGTAAACAGAGGTTGTACCTTATCTTTGTCTGCTAACCACGCTCCCTTCAACCAGCTCACAGTCTTAAGAAGTTGTTTAGTGAATGATTAAAATGAGATTATGAAACAATCTCATAGTGAGGACAACCTACTCCTCACTGACAACTAAAAAATAAATAGAATGTCATTATATGGAATTATTTAGCTCTTCCAGATATTCAGTTAGTATCTAAAGCATTTATGTTTAATTAGTAGTGAATAATATTTTATTTAGCTCTCTAATGTGAACAGCGATGGATATCTTAGAAAACAGTTCCTTGCTCTGTATTTTTGATAACCTATGGAGAAAAACTCAGGAAGTATTACTTATAGATGAAAATTATTGTAATAAAATAATGAATAGATATATTCAAACTTAAGTAAGGCCAGCTGCATTTAGGCTCATAAAATTTTCAATTGCTATGCAGTTTTGTGAGTTATTATTGACGTGGGTATTATATATCTATGTGTAGGTATAAATAGAAAACGTCTAACTCATGTACAATTCACACCCTTCCTTGAATGAACATAGAATGATAAGGTTCGAGGTTATAATTTTTTCATGCCATAAATCTAGGGGCTCCTGAGACACTTTCAAGAGTGGCTTCAAAACTATTTTCATAATAATATGATGACATTATTTTCCTATTCTACTGTGTTGACATGTCCACTGATGCAAAAGCAATGATGAGTGAAATGCTGTGCCCTGCTAGGCCGAAGCAAGGCAGTGCCATCCACTTGTTCTGTACCATTGTATTCTTCATCACCACACAATCCCAAGTTTTAACAATGCTGGTTTCACTTAAGGATGTCCTTGATGAAATAGTAAGTAGGGTTAATTTTTATTAAATCTTCATCCAAGAGAACATGTGATTTTTTAAAATATTTGTGGATAAAACTGGAATATGCATAGAGCACACTTCTGTTGGAAGCATACAAGTAAATAGCTGGGACAAGTGAAAGCATTAGTGTGATCGCTTGAGTTGCAGGCTGAACTAGCTGTTTTTTCATGGAACACCGTTTCTCTAGAATGAACAACGAGCTGACAAACAACGATTATTTAGACATACATATCTATATCTGGCAGATATTTTCTCAAAAATGAATGGAGTCTGTCACTGCAAAGAAAACACTGATAGCATTTGTTGCAAGTGAAAAAATTCAAGCTATCAAGTAAAAATTAGAATTTTGGAAAACTTGTATTCACACTATGAGCACCACAAGCTTCTGATACTGAAAGACTTTTCTGATAGGTTGGTGATAATATTAAGAACTTTTTATATTATATAATGAAATATGTCAACATCAGGCAGATCTGTGTAACTCAGTAAATTTTTCATATGAACAATGTATAATTTTACAAAATCACACATGATAAAATAGTCATTCAAAGTACAAGTTAAACGAATGGATTTTAACGTAACAGAGTTCAAAAAGTTGACTGATATAATATCAGACGTCACAGTGCAGCTAACCTTTGAAAAACTACTACTTGTCAAGTATTGGTCAGGTAGCAGAGAAGACTGTATGCTATTATCTTAAAAGACTGCTAAAATATGATTTATTTTGCCAACTGAAAATCTGTATGTAATCATATTTTCTTCATATATTTCAAACAAATCTATCTCTCAATAGATGAAATACAGAAGCAGATACAAGAAACTAGCTGTCCTCCATAAAAACAGGTGTTTACAAAGATTTATAAACACATAAAAACATATAAGAGTGTAAAGGCACTATTCTTGCTATTATTATTCTTTGTTTTGGAAAATACAGTTTCCACAAAACAATGTTATTTATATTCACCTATAGAATGTTATTTTTAATGAATATTTCTCTTTTAATTTGTAATATGCAATTACTGACAGATATAATCTACATACACAAAAGCTTTTGGGGGATCCTCAATAATTTTTACGAGTATTAAAAAGGTCCTGAGACCAGTATGTTTGAGAGCTGCTGCTGTAGGCAAATAGTTCAGGAAGCGTTGCTGAAACATCCAGAGGAAGGAACCTGTTTAGGCTGTTGGAACGTTCCTATTCACACCCATATCTCTTCCACAAAAGGAGATGAAACACCTACTATAAAAGATTCTTTATTGAAAAGTTCTCTTTTCTAGTTGGCGTGTGCACATACTGCCCCCTAATTCTGATACAACCCCACAAAAGGAGACACTATTCTTATTCTTTTGCCTGTTAGGTGTAAAGGATGAAAGCTGAGGTGCTGTGTACCAAAATCTGTGCTGCTTAAAAAAAGTGGAGGATCAAAAAGATCCTTAGACACGAGAGCCGTTCTCATCGGCTTGTCCACTTTGTACTGGGCCTTTTTTATCGTGTGATTAAATAAACATATGAAGAAAACGTTCATTGCTATGCAGAAGTGGCCACAAACAGAAGAAAATGTGTTTTCTATTAGAGAGAGAAAGAAATGGTTGGTTTGAAACAAAAAATTTAGAGCATGAATGAATTATTTAAAGTGAAATTATAAAAGTACATTATGGAAGTCTTAGCATCCGGGAAATAATATGCTATGAAATTCTGGCATCATAAATACCTGGAGGGGTTAAAATTGATCACCTCATACTGCAGAAACTTTGTTATCCATCTCCTCAGCTTCTCCTCCACTTCCTGCTTTGGGTTCTTTTTTAAGAAAACTACTTCAAGGATGTAGAAGCTGGTTTTTGATGTCAAAGTGACACTTCCCTTGTTTCTTTTGATTGAGGAGAGGCCTGGAAATTTCATTAGTCCCTCATTAGGGTTTTCAAGGAGTCCAGCTATTGATTTCATAAAATGCCTTTCCTGTATTTTTCTGTAGATGTATACAATAGCCGCTAACACATCCTCCTCTGGGACCCACTGTGTTTTCCAGGAGAAAGGCAGACACTCAGCTAGTAATCTGACCTTTAGAATTCCTAGATGATGTAAGAGAGAATTGTTTGTTATTTTAAAATTTTTTTTCTCCTACTACATAGCTAATTACTTGGAAAAGAAAATTTCCAAGTAATTACAAAACATATGGATAAATAATTATAAAAATTATTCAACTCGATTTTCTTGATGATAGGACGGCAATGAGCTTGACATCTGGCACAAGGCTAGCACTTAAAAACTACTTATTGATTTCTAAATAATAATAGCAATTAGAGTTCCTAGTTAGTTACATTAGTTCCTGCATGTATGCTAGAGATTTATAAAGGTTCATGAACTCTTTGAGGTCAAAAGGATAACAATTAGCCATTTGTGAAAGAGAAGCTGTACAATCAACTTTTCTGGAAGTTTTTCCTTCATAAAACTGTTTAAGACAAAATTCACAGTCTAATGCCTTGCAGTTTCCTACATTCCTGATTTTGATCCTTAATTTCTTTGGCTTCAGCTTCCTCTTCCGTTAAATAAAAATAACAATACCACAGTCATCTATATTAAAAAGATAATGCAGAATAAGTGTTAGCTATTCAAACACTAATTCTCTAATCCCTTCTCAAACAAAACTAAAACAAAATGAAATAATAGTAGAATTAAGAACGAATACATATTCAAGATTCCAGAAAAGTAGAGGTAAAAACAGAAGACTGTAAATCAAAAGACCAGAATATGAGTTTCAGTTCTTATAATTCTATTTTCTTCATTTAAAATAGGAATAAGATCACTTGTCATAATATCTCGTCAAGTTACTGTGTAAAAGCACCTCTGTGCTCTAGAAGCTCTAATGGTATAGCTACGATTGCCATGGTTCTTCCCTTTTTCTATTCAAATTCTCCCCATCCCTCAAGATGCAGATCAAATCACTTTTTCCTAAGAATCCCTAGTTCCATTCAGCCCCAATGAATGAACTCAGCTCCTGTTACATATACAATTAAATCAGACAGTACTCATTAACTTTCTCATGACATCGTTTATCTAATGATTGTATGGTGTTATTTGACTTTTCCTGTGTTATCTCTAAAATTAGGCTGTATATGTCTTAAGGTTATTAATGATTTCTTATTTTTCTTCGGGTCTTTTATAGCTTACAATGTTTTATACATAATTAATGTACTACTAATATTTGTTGATTTCTATATTCCAACCGGAATCAATATATAAATCATCACTAATTTTCCTATTAGACAGCTAGCTATTATTTCATGACTTTAGGTAATCATTTAAAACAAACTTTCAAATAAGCATAAATGATTTTAATAGTATTTCATAATAGATACATATGAGTTCTATATGTCATTAGAAGTTCCTTATCTTTTTGTCTTTGGTTGCCATAAATCTAGCTATTGTATTGAGACAATTTGTTGACTATAAGCTATTTCCCTTCTTAAGGAGGGAAACAATTTCTGAGTCCCTGTTTTCCTTCTGAAAAAGGTGTATACATTTTGCTTCCGAAGATTTTGTGGAAAGGAAATACCAATATAACTTAAAATGTGGTATTTTATGTTTGTTATATAAAGATTCACTTTTGAACCAGAAGGAAATAGGCTGAGGATATATAATGCTGGTTGGTTTATATGGATAAAGAGATATGTAAAGCAAACCACTGTTGCCAGGAATAAGAAATCTGTCCCTATTGTGAACAAAAGATACTGCAAACCGTATCAGTAAACAAAGAATGCTGATGCCATCGAGTCATCAGTGGCGGCCGCCACCCCCCAGGGAAGACAAGCCTGCAGCCCAGCCTCTGCAGCCACTCACAGCGGTGCACTCTGAGGGGACTCAGAATAAGAAAGGACAGGATACTGGCCCTAGATAGCTAGGTGCTTGTCAAAGGAATGAATTCAGTGAGCCCAAATGTTTGCTTCCTCCCATACATAGAAAAGCACTAAACTCTTTAACTTGAGATATCTGGTTTTCTTTAGTTAACAAGTAATCTTTTATTGTTCCAACTACCTGGTCTTTGTTGTAAAGCTCCTATATATCCTAGCTCTTCCCCTCCCTCTTCAGAGAATCCCTCAGAGCGATCTGAGAGGCTGTCATCCCGGGCTGAGTCCTCAGAATTGTCCACCGAATAAAACATAACTCTGAACTTTAAGGTTGTGCATTTATTTCAGTCAACACTATTATCTCTACATCTACCTGCTATGCAACAGAGCAGCAGATTCTTTATAAAGTTAAACTTGAAATCCTAGTCAACTCCTCAGCTCCTGGGCTCAGTCTATATACTTAAGCCATTCAAAGCACAGAAGCAACTTCATACCTCAAAGGCCTAAGAAAACAATTCTCTCTGACACTTTTATGCTATAAGCATTAATGTGGACGTTTCTTAAATCATGGCAAAAAATTGTAACACTCATCCAAAAATTAAGTTGACGGAAAGAATTGTTTTGTTGTGTGTGTGTGTGTGTGTGCGTGTATTTTAACGTGAAAGCAGTGCCAAGATTCGTAAGTTCACTTTTAAAATACCACCTTTTAATAAACTATCAGTTTTCCGTGCAGAAATTATTTCACTGAGTCAGGTAGATCCAGCCATACAAGTTAGCCTGCAGCATTCCGTTTATACAAGTAGTAAGAGTGGCCTAAACAGATGGGAATCTTTTACGTTTCTGATACTCCACAAACACAGGAACACTGCTCACCAAAGTGATCTCCACACTGCTGAGGTGAGGCAGGAAGGCCATGACATAAAAACAAACAAACAAACAAACTTCTCTGAGAAATGAAGTTGGTAAAAGAGTGGTCAACCTCTGCGGCAAAACGAGACCCTGTCTAGGACTCCGTAACTCCTACACAACAATTAGCATCATCAGAACACACGTAAAAGTCTCTGTCAAGCCCTTCATTTATGTATGAGCAAATTTCCACTCAGAGAGTTAGAATTTCGCAGTGACACAGAACTCCAGAGAGTTCCTTGAGCCTCTGGCAAACATTCTGGATCTTAGTCAAGTATCCTATCCAGGAGATCACAAGCGGGTCCAGGTGTCACTTTTTCATTTAACAACCAGACAGGGAACAGGTACATGGTGCCAGCACTGGGCACTGCCTTCCATCCTGTCAGGCCCAACGACAAAAGCTGGGGGTAACACACACACACACACACACACACACACACACACACACACACGTGCGCGCGCCCTTATATTTGGTTCCAGGGATAAAGGTTTGTCTCCTGTGGGTCTTGAAACATAGCATCGTGCATTCTGCTGTAAGGCTAGGAACCAGAGCAAGTTTCCTGAGGTAAATCAACTCATTTCACTTTCAAACTCTCCCATGAACTCAGTGAGAGAATGAGAGGAAAGGCTGTAATAAGGACACTGGATCCGCGTTTAAGGCTAATGGATTCTGTCCGACTCTACCATTTACTGCCCGTCTCCTTCCGCCCCCGTCTCCCACCCGCCCCTCCTGTAA
Source organism: Vicugna pacos (assembly GCF_048564905.1). NCBI lineage: Eukaryota > Metazoa > Chordata > Mammalia > Artiodactyla > Camelidae > Vicugna > Vicugna pacos. Next base: position 33,310,417 of record NC_132988.1, read on the forward strand.
TGGAATACAACTTAACCTCTCATCTCAGAATCCTCCCAACTGATCATGTAACAATAAAACCCTCTATATACAGTTTATACAGTTGCTAGAATTAAATGAGAAAATCAATGTAAAAGCGCTTTATATATTTTTAAATACATTGCAAACAACTAAGTTATCCTTCAAGGTCATAAAAGAGACAATAGATTCTTTTTAAGGAATATAACTTAAATATTGCACAAATGCAGTTCCTTAACAAAAATTAATATCTTAAATAATTTATATTGGCTTGGCTTAATAAGCTGAGAATTTATGACCTTGATCATCAAATGTATGCCTTACTGGTGATTATAAGTGGAAAATAATACCCCATGACATGGAGAAATTGCAAATAATAATATGCAGACCCATTTAAAACATTTATATTTACACACAATTAGATAGAAACGGAAATGCTATATTTTGGTATTCTGTTGAAATTAAAATGTGAACTTAGAACAGAAAACAGAACCACATTCCAATTTCTAAAAGAAATAATTTTAAAACATTTGGTGTATGTGCTAATGATTGGCTCTGCATACAAGTAGGTAAATGAGGCAATTATAATGTGTACTATCTAAAGCTATTTCCTAGGTGTCCTATCAAATCATCACATTTAGCTTTGGAGACAGGAAATAAATTATAGCATCATTTTAAAGAGATAAGTATATTCATTTGAGGTTGGGCTTATACAAAGGAAACCATCAGGTTGAAAATGATTGCCCTTTTTCTGATGATTTTCTTGATGAAAGTATGAAGTGTTTTCCAGCATGGCAAAAGAAGCTTAGCTCAAATGTGAAATGCTTGACTGTTTTGTTTGCAACATACATTTTTATTTGCAGCCACAGCAAGAGAGATGAAATTCTGCCTGGTGAGAGTAAGGGAGAAAGATAAGCCCTTATATCAAGAGTTTCTGCTAACCTTACCACATTTAGTATCAGAAATAAAGTAAAGCTTTCCAGTTTACTGAATTCTGAAGCCAAGAAAATGAGATGGGAAGAAAAAAAAATTGTAAAAAGAAAACCCTACATACGTTCTGTTTTAGTAATCTTGTCTGCTTCCAGGGCACTAGATAACTATAATAGGATTAACTTCAGGACAGTTTTAATAAACAGAATTATTAAGTTATTGAGTTCATGCTATATCTTATATACACAGGCACATTTTTCTTGTGGTTTAATTGAGGACTGGAATTTCAATCTGGTAGAAGGTCTCCTATATATAATAATAAATAGAGTTAAAGAAAAATTTTTTAGTCAAACTCTTTTCTCTTTCTCAGTCAACTGCATTTGAATGAGGACATTTCCATTTGCTTGGTATAAGGATATTTTAAGCCATCCTCTATTAAGCAGGAAATTGCAAAGAACTGAACTAAGTTTTGAGTTCAGGTAGATCTAAATTTTGTTCTAAAATTCTTGCATTTCTTTTTAATAAACTTATAACTTTAAGTAACTCTTCTGAGCCTGTATGCTCATTAAGCCAGAAATATTAATAACGATCAGTTATGGTGCTTAGTTGTAAGAAACAGACTTCGCCTGATTAACGAGAAAAATAGGCTAATAATAGAGTGGACAATTACGGAGTGCCTTCTGCTTGTTACGGAGTCTTCAAAAGACTACAATCATTGAATCCCCACGTTTCTATTATTCCCTGTCACAGGCGAGGAAACTGAAGCACACAGGGATTAAGTTATTTACCCAAGGTCACATACAGCTAGGCAGTGGCAGTTCTGGGCCTGTGCTCTTTAACACTCTAAACTGAGTCTTGAGTTTATTAAAATAATATTCGGTAACTCACATAAATATTGGGGGTGCTGGAATACCAGACTCAAGGCTAAGTAGCCAGAAGCAATGCTCAAAATCATGCTGACAATACCGTTCCCACTGCTGCCAGAACTCTAACCGTGTAAATTTATGCCATTGTAACTTACATTCAGCTTCCACCTATGCCCCTGTCAGTGTCATCAGCAGCCACTGTTACTGCTACCATCCCAGGGAAGGAGGGACAGAGCTCCCATCCTCAGCCAGGCTCTGGTGAGGCTGGTTGTCAGGAGGGAAGCTCGGGGGAGGTTGGCCGGGGAGGTGTGCTCAGGGAAGGCTGGAAAGAGAGCTTCTATTTTGTTAAGATCCTCCGAACTTGAACGCTACCACACCCTCACTAAGTCTCAGAGGGTGAGGATTCTTCCAACAGAGAAAGTCTCTTAAATGTTGAAATAGCAAAACTAATAACAAAATCCCACATTAACTGTTCTAAAGATTAATAGACATAACGTGTCTAAAAAGGCCCACGGTTTAGTCATTAATTGTGACTGTTCCAGTGTTAGCCCACCTCAACCCCCAGTTTTTCCCTCACAAGTCGTGTAACTTTAGATAAATTCCTTTACCTCACTGAGTTATTTGCTTCATTGTAAGTTTTTGTGAGGATTAAACAGAATAAAACATGTAAATAATAAATCATATTAAGCACTCCAAATGTACATATAAAGTAAATCTAGCTACATTTATGCAATATTAAAATAACTGGTGAGTTTAAAAAAAGAAAATTAATATGCTGATTTTTTTTTTACCAGCTGACAGAATTTCTCTGATTCAGGTTAAGTGCAAAGTTTCAATCAGTTCTTTTCCAAACAGTTGGGAAAATTCCATTGAAAATTTATATCCATTTTTTAATCATTAATTTAGAATTTAAAGAAGCAGAATATTACCATAAAATGGGTAAATCTAGGTCTTGAAGTTTCCATTCAGTTTTGGAAGCTGATGGGCGTGCTGTTGGGCTCTGTCCTTGGCCTTGCTTTGCTCAGAGTTCATGCCAGTAATTAGGACATGCATATATTGAAAATTTTATCAGGTACAGGCCTGATACAATGCTGGAAATTACAAAGAATAAGAAACTCTACCAACTGTAAGCATTTAACACAAAAATTGAAATTTAAAAGGGATAAATAGAAGGTCCTGTATTAATAAGCCAAAAATCCAATTATACAAGTACTTAATGTGTAAGTCATAGCTTAGTCGGTTTTGAGTGCAGTGCAGATCAGTCACACAAAAATATGAAGCAGGGGACAAGTTCAGGGGTCTAGAACCTAACTTGATATCCATGGAGACATCAGAACTGACCCAGACACAAATATGGACTTCAAAGGAGCAATCAAAACATCAAAGCACAGTCTTCAGAGGGGATGGCCAGGCCAATCCTAATTATAAGAAACTTGGCCTTCAGGCTTCTTCAAAAGTAGATAAGAGGCAGCAGTGAATCTTCACTAAACAGCTGAAGGAAAACAGAAAAGCACACCCTCTTCATAAAGACAAATCCAAGAAAAGGCACAGCTAATTAGCAGCACCAAGAAAATGAACTTTAAGGCAAAACTAGGAAGCTTTGTATGCACAAACTGCATGACTGAGTTGCTTTAAGAGGTGAACGCGTGATTAGTCTTCATTAGTGGAAACGTTATACCTGTAATTAGAAGAGGGACAGTCCTGATTTATTCTGCCCCAGACAAAAAAAACCACACTTGACATTTGAGTTTGCCCTGTGGTTCAAGAGACAAAGCTGCTACATTCAGAGGAGCCATCGTGAGTGAAGCAATTCAATACCATCCACTTTAGCCATGACTGAAGAGATTAAGAATATTTGGTTTGGACAAAGGGAAACTCAAGAATGACATTATAATTATGTTCATCTAATATCTGAAGGATGGCCATTTAGAAGATACATTAGATTTGTTTTGACCCAGCGTTAGACCGTATAACTCAAGTAGATGAGATGGTGGAAAAGCTGTTGGTTCATACCTAGTAAAAATAAAATGCTTGTGTGCTTGTTGTTTTATATTTAAAATAATTACACGAAGAATACAAGAACAAATACACAATAACAGGTACATGAAAAAATGTGAGAACCCTTCTTCAACATTTCAAGTTACATTTTTTTTTTCTGGTTTCCTTTTTTGTAGAGAGGTTTTGTATTTGTAAATGTTAACAATGTCACTTCTTTTTAAAAGCATTTTAAAATTTTTTTTCATTTTTTGGGGGGGAGAGATAATTAGGTTTATTTATTACTTATTTTTCTTTTTTATTTAACAGAGGTGCTGGGGATTGAATTCAGGACCTCATGCATGCTAAGCACGGACTCTACCACTGAGCTATATCCTCCCCTCCAACAATGTCAGTTTTTAAGCATTCTGAGTTTTGGATTATTTTGTAAAATCCTTAACGTTAAAATTATACTACTTTCATAATTTTATGTTTAGCTCATGATTCACAGGGAATCCTTCATACGTACTTTGTGCAAGTGTCTTGTAACTTTATTTCCAGGTGTGTAGGTCAAAATCTCAACCTTTGTTCACTAGTGTGTGTCACGCAGGAGAGAATGATCAGAACTGCTGCGTCACACCAAAGAAAACCACAAGCAGACGCCACTGACTTCCTACCCAATATCCACTCTCATTTCTCCTGCTATTTTAACCTCAACTCTGTTTAAAGCAGAATGTGTCTTCTTAAAAGCTAACTTCCAGCCTTTTCTGAAACTAGGGGTGCATGGAACACAGATCTGGCCACAGTGTTGGAGGCAAAAGTCTTCTGGGCAAGTCTAGGAAGGATTACTTTTCAATGTGGGCATCATATTGAATAGAGTTTCCAATACAGGGGCTTTTTATCCCTTTTACCTTCCTCTTAGGTCCTGGAATGCAGATGTGAGACAAGAATGGTGAGCCTCCTTATGACTGTGAGATGCCTAGGAAAATGCAAAATCACATCCACATCCAAAGGACGGTGGTCTTTAGAGAGAAGGAGCTGGGGATGTTAATGGTGTTGAGAAGCTGTTGCACCACTATGATACATCTTGTTACGTGAAAGCTTTATTCAAGTCACTGGATTCAAATTTCTGCTGAATTCAGTATATCTACAGCAATCACCGCTCGGGATGGATTTCTAGAATCAAAATTCTTTTTCAAAAATTTGAAACCAATACTCCACAGTCTTTTAGATTCCAGAGCTTCAAATAAAACAATGACAGTAACAGCTTATTCTTGTTTGTCGAGCCTTCCTTTTTTCTTTTTTTCAGGCTCCTCAACAGCGTTTAGAATTTCCTCTCTGTTATAGTTTTGAAATTTCTTAAGAAGGTATAAGTGAGTTTGTTTTTTGTTTATTTATATTGTGTAGCGCTTACAGGGTCATTTTAAATCAGACATAGATCTTACCTAAGTCCTGAGGATTAGTTCTCTTGCTTCATATCCTTTGATCAATCCTTCTAAATAACTCTGAAGGGGATGTGGGAATTTTCAAATCTATCTCCACAGTCAATCAAGCCTTCCTAATGTTTTTTAACTCTTTTTGATGTTGTTTATTCATTGGCCATCTTTATACTAGAGAACTCCTGATCACTGGTGGATGCCACTTCTGAGGGAAAAGCCAGAGGAGGCTGCGGATTGCACTGACCATGGCTTCTGGGTAAGTAGCAACCCTCTTCCTCTTGGATGCTCCAAAGTACTTAACTGCTCGTAGATTTAAGTCAGGCTTTGTTTTGGTGTTTTAATAGTCAATCCCTAGATCTCAGTGACATCAAACAATAAATAATTATCACAGTCCTTCAGGCACCCAGGCTGACAGGGGTTCTGTCTGGTTGTGAGTCTAACATTTCTTCAGGGTTCACAACGGAAGGTGCAGAGTATGTTTTCTAAATGTTTCCATCCTGGAGTGACACATGTCACTTCCTTACACATTTTATTGGCTTTAAGCAAGTGATACAGCCACTTCTACCCATAAAGGGATATGCAGTGAGAAAGGAGAAAGCTAGTATCTGAGAAGTCTGTTACTGCCTACTCTCCCGTACATGGCACAGAGACTGAGTCGTCACAACGGACAGTGGCCACAGCACCAGACTGGGGTCTTGCAGCCCCTTGTAGTCCCAGACTTACTCTTTGGTTGCTGAATCATACGGAGATCTAAGGGTCCTGGAAGAAATGCTTGGGAGGCTGGGCGACGGAGGAATTTTCGGGGCCAAGAGTAGTGCTGATTGAATAATTCGAAAAGCCCTACAATTTTTTTTAACATTTTTTATTGAGTTATAGTCATTTTACAATGTTGTGGCAATTTCCAGTGTAGAGCACAATTTTTCAGGAAAAGCCCTACAATATTTAAACAACTGGTTTAGCTGGTCTGTCCCAGCTGCATATCAGTCCTGCCCCTGTCCTTCCTCCCAGGTGGCCACATCCTCACGGCTTTCACTTAGAAGGGAAACTCTGCTGCCTGTTAATCAGCAAAAACATAGGTGCCATTCTATTAATTTTTCAGAGCCAGGGTCCCAGTGATTCATCCCTGCAATTGCCAAAAGGAACGCTCCGCTCTGCATCCTGTGTCTCTGAGCATGTTGTGCCCTAGACTCACCCCCACCTCTGCAGTAGCCCTTCCCCAGAGTAGCCTGAGCTGTGGCTGTTTGGACAACCGGATCCCATATACTCTGTATTTTTTGAAATTCCCCAACATGTCCAGCTTCCTGGTGGCACTATTTATCGTTTGCCAGTGATAATATTTACCTCTTCCTTTTGAAATCCAAATTCTGTCATTTCTAAGAATTTGAAGTGGGAAGGAAGATAGTCACGTTTGCTTATTCTGCCGTTTTGATACTATGTTTCAGTGGGTTATCTACCAAAGTTCCCCCCGAGAAGGGATGAATTTTACATGACTAAAATTTTCCTTGGGGTGTAGGAAACAAGAGAAAACAAAAGAAAAGCAATAAGTGGTAACGTTCAAAACCTGGTACTGAATCCCAGTTTTGCCTGTTAACAATTAAATGCCCTTTCACAACTCATCTGTCTGCTCTGCATCTCCGTCCTCTCATCTGTAAAATGGAGCTAATAATCCCTACCTGAAGAATTGGTGCAAATGATGGAGACGATGTATAAAAACAAATTTGGATCTTAGCAGCAAGTACTCAACTGTAGTTCTTAATATTAGTATAATAATAGAAAATCCATTAATCATAAGATGATGGGTCAAGACCACCTGCAAGTAGAAGGAAGAAACATTCCAAGTTTATACCTATTTTCTTAGCCAAGTATTATTAGCACATTCTTCGCTTCACAAAAGTATCCCAGTTTCGAAGACTGGGCATCATATGGTGTAACACCAGTATTAAATACCTTTGAGCTGCTGTGGTTCTGTGGTTCCAGGAGATAGGTGTGTCAGTCAGTGAGGACAATTGTCTTTAGTAGAACTTTGGTAACAAAGGCTAAACCAGCCTTGTTCTTAAATAAGCACAGCCATATAACTTCTAATTGGAGGACGTGTAGTGGCTAAGTGCTTAGGTGCCGAATCTGACCAGTGTGGGTTGGAATTCAGGCTTTCCTCTGTATTAGCTCTGGAATTTGGACAGGACTCAACCTCTCTAAGTCTCAGTTTCCTCCTCAGTAAAATGGAAATTCAAAAAATTGTTTGAAGATAAACAAGATCTTGCACATCCAGTGCTTATCACATTGTCGGGCACATATTAAACAGCGTAGGTACTTTCTACAGAGGACACAGCACTGCATGGAATTCATCATGCATTTTGGCACTTTTTAATCTGTGTAGATTGGTTTTGGGTTCTGCTTTTGTCTTGCACTATTTTTCCCCCAATGTGAAGAAACTCATAGCTTTTCAACTTACCAATGCTCTGTTTCAGGAAACATATGGCATTGTGTTGAGATTAAATAGAACATCATATAGTCCTGCTGTGATGTTCATGAGTGAAAGAGGAAAGCTGAAGCCAGTGTTCGCCAAAGACCAGATGGAATGTTTCCACTTGTTTCTGTTCATTTCACAGCCCAGACGCGACTGAAACGACAGGATCATCAGGGTCCCCAAAGGACAAGAACTCCATGTTGACTTCTGATTTATTGATTCCTTCCATTATTTCAGCATTGGGGTTTAAATGTTAGTGAATGGAATGGTTTTGTTGATGTTTCCTATAGTGGTCCCTCGTCCTCCAAGACGCACACTATTTAAACAGGAAATCTTCCCTTTTAGCGCTGGAATAAATACAGCTGATGGTGAACCACCCCCAGGCAGCTTTCTAAGGAAACCCCTCAAGCCGTGACTTTCCTGCCACGTGGACCAAGGCAGACAAACATAGCTGTGAGAAGAAAAGGCTGACTCTCATTTCTTTGGAACTGCTCCTATTTTCAATTCACAGAATTTTGATAAAAGCCATTGTTTCAAGGTCACCTCCAGGGTATTGTGAGACTTTAATGTGAGACTTTTTTTCTTCCCAGTCATCCTAAATATTTCCCTTTCTCTTCCTTTTAAGAAAATTTCATCTCTAGCTTTCATGTGTTGTCTATTAACAAAACACGCACATGGAATGCAGACTCCCTATTTTTCAAACGTTTCTAGCCTTCAAGGATGGGGAAAGAATTAAACAAGGGAGAAGGCTGGCTTCCAGCAATAACACAGCTTTAATAAATACATGAAATATTTATAGAACACATAAAGAACAAAGGAAATAGAACACTTCCTCTGTGTATGATTTCTCTCAGTGTTTCAGTCAGCCAGGTCTCCTGTCACTGTTTTTTTCCTGAGGTATCTGCTAAGCAACAATGAATGAGATGTACCTGGCTAATGTGCTTTCAACATACGGTCCCTCCTAATTTTCAAAAAGAATTTCAGATGTTAAGGATGACTGCAATAACATTTTCATTCCGAGCGCTTTATTTTTTTGAGGAAATACATTGGGAAGTCTAAGGCCTTTTAATAAGTTGTAACTTTTTGAAGACACTATATAACTTTAACAATAACATTTTAAAAATAATATTGAAATATTTTAGTTATTAGAATTTGTTATCTACACAATTTAAGAAATTGAGAGGCAGTTATTTTTTCAAAGTCAAAGGGAAACTTAGTGGTTTCATCTCTACAGCTCCCTCTTAGGGATGCTCTCATTTTCCTAGAATTTAGTTTAAAAAGGCTTTGCAAATGGAATTATTTCATTAATTATCAAGAGAAGCATTTATATGATTTTTGTGATGAGAAAGACCAAATTAAATCATTACAGACATCTACTTCTGAGTAAAGTACTGACATATACTCTCCATTTCAGTAGTAGAATGAGTGGGTATCTCCCCTACATGGCATTCACCATGTAACTTCCCCTAAGTTATAGCTCTTCTCTTGTCTTTCCAGCATTCAGGCCCTGTATTTATGCACTGCCATTAAAATGATATTTATATTTAAAAATTAATTTTTATAATCCTGGCTGACTTTTATTGTACCAGGAGCTGTGCTAAGTGCTTTGTACACATTATACAATTTCGTATTCACAATAGCCCTATTATGCTGGTGTAAACATCATTCCCATAAAAATACAAGAACACTGAGATATGAACATTTTACATAATTTGATCAACATCACGGAGGGCAGAAGAAAGGCTTTCATGCACCTAGATATTTGCTCCACTTGCACTCCCACCCCAGCTGGAACAAAGGCGTAATTTTAGATTGTGCCATTTCCTCTCCCTCCAAAGAAAAGCATAGTCTTTTTCAGTGTCAGAATGGACCGCTGATGTCATATGCATAGCCGTATGCTGGATATACTGGCCTAAGGCAATAGTGAGCACCAATGCACACATGTACATTCTAGATTCAATAGGCAGTTACTAATGGAAACCAAGTCCCAGAGCTCCGCCCGCATTTTCTATGCTCTGTCCTCTCCTGCTCCTCTGAAGACATTGTCTATGCCTCTCGGTTTGTTTAGAGGCAGATCAGGTCTCACTTATAAACGTTTCCTCCACACGTGGGATTCAAATCGTCTAAACTCAAGGACTGTTAGGAGAGATGCATAAGCCAGAAAAGGACTTTCTGAGAATCAGATGTAAGGTTGCTTCTTAGCAAACTGCTTGAAAGAAAAGGAAATCCCTGTACACATACTGCAATTGGAAAATTAGTTTAAATAAAGCAATTTAAAGCTATTAGGACATACTAGCCTAAGTTATGCCTGTGGACACAGAGGCTAGAAGCAGATCCATTATAAACACACGAGTACAAAAAGCACACTTTTTAATTTAATTATTCTACTGTATGACCTAATGACATGACATTTATTATGGCCCAGTAATTTCTGTAAGAATCTTCTTTTAGATTTGGCAACCTAATTTCTACCAGCTCTGTCAAAACTGATTAATCCTTTAAGAATGCCATGTGTATACTTACTGTGAGTGAACACTTCTTTTTCAGTTCAGTCTTTTTCCCTGATGCTAGTCACAGCTCTATCCTGAAAATAATAAAGACAGCATGTTGGCCACCTGGAGCCAATCAGCTAGCTGACTCTCATCATTTTGATATTACCAGCTTGCTAGTTGTAATTGTCATTATGTAAATAAACTCCCCACCCCACACCTCTTTCCTTTATTTAGGCTGAGATTGAAAATTAGTTCCTTCAGGAAACTTCCCAGAACCCCAAGAAATATCACTGTCTCCAAGCCTCGGTTCTCACAGCATCTTATGACATCTCTGTAAGAGGTCCTCCTGTCATGTGTCTTGTGTTATATTTGAGAAATTCCATATACTCTGTCTCTTCCACTAGAGTGGGTACAATATGTGCATAGAGGCGGGCTTTGATTTATTTCTATTATTCTATTTGCTAGAAAGGTTAGCACTGGGCTGTATGTGCATGGTAGATCATTTCAACTTACTTGCTAAATAACAGTAGACCATTTTTATGTTAGTTTTCTCGGGGCCTTTGATAGAAATTATTTCTTTTAATCTTCAGAACTATTCTCCTCCTTTCACAGTTAAGGACGCTGAAGCTCTGAGAAGTTAAGCAACTTAATTTTAAATATGAGAAGAGTCTACTGCTACAGCCTCCATCTTAGAGATGTTCCTTTTCCAAATCTTGCACTTTGGTAATTTTACTCATATTTGTAATATTACGCTTTAACTTTTCAGAAGATTTTAAAATAATAATTAATACACATTACTTTTATGCCTTTAGTAATGTACAGCTGATCTGAATTCTACCTACATGATTTGACTTAAAACTAAAGAGATACAGAAGAGTTTTGTTTATCTTTACATTAGCCTCCAATGTACTGAATTTAAAATAAATTAAACTTTCTTTTGGCTTGAAACTCAAAACTGAGATTTTTATTTCCAGAAGGCAACAGTTAAAATGCACTAATTAACTAATAATGCTAGCCAAAGTGGAAAGCAGGACGGGGGCTAATGCTATGGAAGCTGACACCAAATAGTTGAGGATGGGGGGTGTGTGACCCCTCCCGGGGCTGAGTGAACATAAGATTGCAAGAACCTTTGTTCCTAGTCTTTGTAGTGCAGGTGGCCCTAAGAGTGAAAACGTTATGAGGTAGGTGTGGGGGTGTGTGTGTGTGGGGGGGTGTATGTGTGTTCTGGGAATGAGAGAGGTGAACACATCATTAAATAAGTAGCAGTGGAAATTGCGTATTAACAGGAGCCTTTTGCTACAGACAAAGCAATCTGACTTGACAAAAATAAAGTTATGGAGTTAAAATGCTCAGTGCTCATTTTTGGACGGTGCTAGAGGAAATTTGAAGTTAACTCTGCACAGAAGGTGAAGGGGGCTTGTGTGCATCATGAAGAGTAAATACGACAGAGGAGGAGAGAGGAGGGGGAGAGAGAGAGAGAGAGAGAGAGAGAGAGAGAGAGAGAGAGAGAGAGAGGAGAGAGGAGAGCAGTGCCATTGGCTTTCTTGTCTGTAATTTCTCCTAGCTCGCCTCTGCTCATGTCAGTCAGCTCTGAAGAGGTCTGCTCTGAAATTTTGTCTGTAAGCCCTGTAAAGTAGGATTAGTTCAGAGAAACTCTCAGAAATGACAAAAGACAGAAAACATGAGAATTACGGGGCCCCACCCTGGACTGACAGCTCGTAGAAACATCGAGGAAACCAAAGCCTTCCAGCTGTAGGCTTTGTCACTGAATGACTTTATGCTTTTGGTCAGCTCATGTTGTGCATAATACTGTATAGAAAGCATTGAATTACATTAATCCAAGCTTCCCCAGAAATCATAGTGTCTAGAGGAGGAGAAAAGGTAAATAAAGAAACAATCGAAAGGCCTTTGAAAGCTGGAAGAAAAGGGAGAAGAACGGGGAAATAAAACAAAAATGAGAATGAGTAAAGTAATCTGCATGTTAGGCTGAGGTTGATGCCACTAAATTATTTCCTCAGAGGCTACTAGGAAATCTTTAAATGAGGCTTTTTTTTTTCCTGGGTTGGAGCAGTTTGAGGAATAAATGTGATTATTTTATGAGAAAAATATTACATCCATATAAACAACTATCTATTCAGTTTTATTCCAACAGATCAAAATCAAATCCAATCAAAATCACCAACAGATAGGTGAAAACTTGTGACAGCCCAGTGCTGTGATCCAGCACCTTTTTAGTTGCGTACTCAAAGCACCAGGTGAGCAGTTAAAAGGCATATGTTGACTAAATTAGAACCGCAACACTTTACTAGGTAAATAAATAAACTACTTTGCAGTATTTTTTGAATAAACTGAATTAATTTTGTGTCTTTTAACTCAAAACCTGAGTTTTCTAGGGTCTCATTAGAAAATTCACCTTTCCTTTTTCTGCATATCATATTTTTGCCAAGGAACCAAAATCCATTTAAACCAAATTTGATTGCACAAATAAAACAATACTGAGGTTGAAATAAGTTTTTAGTATTATTTCTGCAAGTATATATGTGTGTGTCAGTAACACACTTCTAGGAGTCTTCAGTAGCAACTATTTCATGGGATATGATGAGATTTGATTTTGATTAAATTAGATTTTGGGACCTCAAAAGTGAAATAGGCTTGGCATTTTCCCATCACTGGCAACTGCCCATGTTATTAAATAAGAAACCTGAGAACTATATTTTCCATGAAATTTTTGAAATGCCCACAAGTGACATTAAATGATACTTGGCCACAGTCTTGAGTCTCTTTTGGCTGAAACGCTATCCAAAGACAAACGATGCCAAATTGCCTATGTGCACTCCATCCCCTCAAGTCTTACTTTTTTTCTTCAAGAGCATGTAATTGAGATCAGCCCCAAGGAGGCTTCCTTAAAGTAATACCATAACAGTCATGTTTCAAAAAAATATACGCCACATATTGTATGTGTGTGTGTTTTAATATACTTCAGATTCTTCTTTCCAGGGACTAGTACTGGCAAATCATGTTATTCTGCCTCACTGACGGTTTCCCACAACTGACAATGCTTTGCTGTTCCTATCTGCTACCATGGAAAAATAAATTATTTTAAATAATCATTTATTTTAAAACATTCACTAAGTGCCCGCTATGTGCGTTAAGTCCAATAGAATGAGGATGGTGACAGAGGTATGAGCGAAATGCTTTAAGGGTTTAGAAGAGAAGCACCTCATCCAGAATAAAAGATGCTTAATGCTCACCGAAAATATCTGGAACCACAGCAAGAACATTAAAATTTTAAATTATGATGCATCAATATATGTACAGAACAAGGGTAAATTCACGAGTTAACCAGATGACCCTGAGGAATTTTCTCTTCTATATTTTTGTTTTCAAAATAGGGATACTGGTATCTGTTACAAAGGATTTTGCTAAATATTAAGTGCTCAGGGCTTTTTGCTTAGAAGAAACTTAATATTTTTTGTTCTCCAATTTTTATGTATATAGAGGTAATAAAAATTAACTGTATGTGTATGCTTAAATATCAGGGAAACAAACTAAATGCCTTGAAAACCAATAAAAAATAAGTTTTTATTATCTTTTTAGTGGTTTTATGTTGAATCTGTCTATAAAATTCCATGAATCACAGGAAGACCTCTGGAATAATACTGTAACTCGAGGAAATTTTTACTTGAATGCTATTGTTTTAAAATTATTCATGATGGTATCCTCATAGATATATTCTGGGTTCAGTAATTTCTCAAAAACTACGGAATCAATGGTTTAGGATCCAAAGAGATCCTCTGTTTAATAAGACGGAATCACTTTGTTATTTAATGTAATATTTGCTAATAGAAAAAACTTTCTAATATATGTGGTCTTCATAAAACATAAAGAACAGTTATAAAGTCTTTGCAGTATTGAACTTTGTCTTGAAACTCACACATAAAGGTTTTATAAACAAGTATTGCCCACTATATCTTAGGTACAGGAAGAGGTGGAAAATATGGGTAGACATGGTCCCTGCCCTCACGGAACTGGTGTGCACATGGTGGAGTGTCAAATGGCAGAACATAGGTAATAAAGTAGTGGTGAGATCATTGAATGTGGATTAAATACAGAACCAAACAGATACAAGGCTGCTGATTTTCCCAGGGAAATTTTGTTAATTCCTGCTTCTACACTTGCCCCTCTCTAATCCATTTTCCACACATTGGTCACATTGTTCTTGAAAACTATTTATCGTGTCATGCAAACTTCTGGCTAAAAATCCTATGAAGTCTTTCACTGAACTAGGGAAAAAAGACTAAAGTCACTACTGTAGTCTGTAAGATGCTTCATGATCTGGGCTCTGCTTATTTCTCTGGTCTTGTTTATAGATATTTTTCCCCTTCTTTATTATGCCTGACATCATATAACTCTTTGTTTTCCCCAGGTAAAAATGGATTCTGCCTCAGGTGTTCACACTTGCTGTTCCCCCTGGTTTTTTATTTTTTTAATTATTTTTTAAAATTATTTTTTGTTTTTACTTTTCTTTTTTGGGGGGGTGGGGAGTGGGTAATTAGGTTTGTTTGTTTGTTTGTTTAATGGAGGTACTGGGGATTGAACCCAGGACCTCCGGTACACTAGGCATACATTCTATCACTGAGCTATACTCTCTTCCCACCACTTTTTTAATGTGACATTTTATCTTAAGTATTTTCTCATGTAACTAAATATTTTTAACAATATAATCTTTAACATATACATAGTAATTTATCAAATTTTTCAAATTATTGAAGAGGGTATCTTTAGTTTCTGTCACCTAGAAAACATTCTCCCTTCTTATGATAAATTTCATTTTAACTATTGATCTACGGCCAGAGGTAGATCCTATTTAATTTAAACTAATCAAGATCTCTCTACTCCCTGGCCACAAAATTGTTCAAGAGGGGACATCTGAACATCTTGAATCAATGAATGGTAGACACAGAAATATTGTTCTGGGGACCACCATATAAAAAATAAAGAAGAACAGAATCAAATGCAAAGAAAGGCTGAATTATTGACAACAACTTTTAAATTCTGCATCCATCCATTTCCAGAACAGTCCAGCTCTGTCCTTTTCATTTAAATTTTCACTAAAATGCTACGACAAATTTCTCAGCAATATATTTTGTCCTAGTGTCTGATGTGAGATGAAAGAAAATATATATAATACATATTGTTCTCTGCCTCTGGTTCCTGGCAAAGTGCTCTTAAAACCACTTGAATTTCCTAGGTGATAACAGTACTTCTAATATTTGGTCTTTGACCTGGACTCCTGACAAAGGGCTCCTGAAATCCTTTAATTTCTCGGGTGATAGGAGTATCCTTTGTTCTAATGAGGTTACTCCTGGTGGGCTACTGGATGAAAGGTGGTGATCAGGAAGACCAAGTCATGATTAGAAGCTTGGAATTTTTCGCCCTGCCCCCTACTCTCATGAGCAAGAAGTAGGGCTGAAAATGGACTTAATGATTTATTATGCCTATGTGATGAAACTTCCGCAAAAATCCCAGTAGCATGGGGTTTAAAGAGCTGTAAAGCTGGCAAACAATCTACATACCAGGAGGGTGACACACCCCAACTCCACAAGGATGGAAGCTCCTGTCTTTGGGACCCTCCCAGACCTGGCCCCATGTGCCCTACATATCTCTTCATCTGGCTGCTACTCTGTATCTTGTATGAAATCCTTTGATAAACTGGTAAACATTAGTGTTTCCCTGAGTTCTACTCTAGCAAGTTAATCAAATTCAAAGGAAGAGGAGGTCGTGGGATGCTCTGACTTGCAGTCAAGTAAATAGAAGTTGTGGTCAACCTGGGAACCTACCACTTGTGATCAGCATCTGAAGAAAGGTGGCAGCAGTCGTGTGGGACTGACCCGTTAGCCTGTGGGATGTGACACCATCTCCAGGCAGATGGGGTTAGAATTGAGTTAAACTCTAGGACACCCAGCTGGTGTCAGAGAAGTGCTTGGTGTGGGGAAAAACGCCACATCTGATGTCAGAAGTGTTGCCAGTCAGGTAGTAGTGAGAGTGACGGAGACACACAGGAAAGAAAGACACAGATAGACAGAACTGAGTATTTCTAACATATCTAATTATTTCTTTTAGAAATCGGGTTTATGTTTCAAAACATCATCTTTTAAATCTTTTGATACATGCTTCCAAACTGTTTTCAAGACTGCTGGTAGTATTTTTTATTTCCACCATCAGTGAATAAGAGTACCATTCCCCATTTAAAAAAATTCTAAAAATGAAAACAGAATCTTTATCTTGGACTTCTCAAATAATTACTCACAGAATATACTACAACTTAACTTGAGAGGGATTTGTATATTAATAAGTGGGAAGAATGACAGGAAATTGAACCTATTTGAGGATAGATTAACTCCAAATGTTTTCAACATTAAGGACATTTAAATGATTATGAATGGATGAAAATTAGTTATAAAACATTAGAAAATGAAAAAAATTAAGTATATGTATGTAGCCTAGATATTTAACAGATGTAAGCCAAGTAGCCAACAATTTCCTGGAAACCAAATGCAATCCTTGGAATGACCAACTTGCAGAATTTACTTGTTCCTTCTTCGCATTTAATTTTATTTGACTGTTTTGCATCTTGCCTCATAATAATGGTATAAGAAATATTGTATTTGTTTGGGCTCCTGGGCCTGTCTTGACAACCAAATGAGAACTAGCTAATTAAAACCAAATAGTTAAAGATACAAATATTTTGTCAAATTGGTCATTTGGAGGATTGCTGGTTTGGTGAAGTGCTTTTAAAAAACTGGCCTTGGGCAAAATAACCTAGACACAGATCTAGTGGGTCAGCTGTGGCTGTCTTAGATGATGTGAGCAGTCTTTGCTTACGAGGAACTTACTAAGGAGTTATTCTTTATGTCCACAAAAGACCAGATCCAAAACCAAGACATAGGCATGAAGTAAAGAAGGGTAAATTTTACCTGGACATGAAGATAAAAATGCTAATTTTAAGGATGATAAAACACTGAAATGGGCTGACTTTCCATGTGTTTATGCATTCATCTGCCTGAAGTTATCTTTAAAGCTCCTTTCCAGACTCACGAGGATAATGTCCCTCTGAATCCCAATCCAAAGAGAATGGAAAATCCAGTCAAAGGCAGGGTGATAAACTGTAAAAATCTCGACAATTTCCTGGGGAAAAGGAGTCAGAAGGATGCAACTGAGGAGAAAGTCAAAAGCACAGAAAGCACTGACTGGGCACAAAAAGGACCAACTACAGATATTTTAAGCATTTCACATTATTATTGGGAGGGGTGGTGGGGAGACGAACAGAAATATGATGACTCCAGTTGGTTCTCTGGAAGCACAGCCTGAACAGGATTCTTGTGCAAGTGATTTTCTGAGGGAATCATCTCAGGAGGAAGAGAATGAGGGCAGCAGGATACGGCACGGATTTGATCTCAGCTGGAGTCCCGCTTCCGGCTGAGCCCTGCGGAGGCAATCCTGGAAGATGAGTCCCACCACAGAGTTGGTCCTGCCTTAGTATTCAGCCATCGCCTGGGAGCTGCTGTAACATTCCAAGGTGGCTTCTGTTGGTGGAGAGCGATGGTCTACAATAGGAGGCATCTGTGAGCTATTAGTAGTCAATAATTACAAGAGCTGGGCAGGGTGTTTACCGTCCAAGTGAAGAACATCTGGGTGGGGCACCTACTGCATTTACTACAATGTATATTTTACTAAGTGTGATAAATTCTTCTCTGGTCTCTCTAACTAGCAACAAAAGTACTTACTAATTACTCTTTGATAATATTACTTTTTAAACCCTGTATTAATGCCTCTTAAACATTTCATTGATGTATCTCTAAAGTCATCAAAGTGAGAGTAGATATTGTGAAGCACAGGCAAACTGCTCTCTGAATGTCTGGCGTTTCTTTGAAATTATGTGTTTTATCTCTAAAATTCAAATAAATTTCATCTTCTACTCCATGTATATCTACGCTAATTTTGATGAGAAAATATTTGATATATAATACATTAGATGAGTTAAAATATTTAACTTGTTACCAAATTGTTGATTAAAACTGAAACTTTGGGAGAACATCTAAGATTTGTTTTGTGGCTTACTCGAGGCCGTCTGTATAAATACTCTATACTTATGTATAAATAGTCTATACCCATGTACAAATATCCTATGCCTATGTATAAAAATCCACAGAGTAGGAGTCCTTAACCACCCCATCCCCCTATGCATTAGGTAGTTGGTAATCTGAGGGATTTAGATGTTCTATGAATATGTCCATGCCTATTAAATCACAGGAGCAAAATTGAGACAATGTTGGCCTTACTTCTTTTGTAGTCATTCATTAAATCACTTTATTGATGTTAGAGCTCCAAAACTGACTTTCACTAGTAGTCACACTTAGTACACTAAAGACTTCTTAGATGTCCCTGTTCTTTTCCCTACATGACTTATTTGCTCCATCAAAGACTATTTAGATTTAAACGATTATTGTCCTTAATATAGCCTGGGATTGTTTATCTGAACTTCACTGTGATAAGTACAGTGGGACTACAAAATGATTTTCACCAATCCTACTTACTTTGTGGAACAGCAAATGAGCTGAGTTAGACCACAAACTGCTGGACTGGATTTGAAGATTGGCAGGAATGTTAATTTTGACTGGCTTCAGCAGTGTCTCATTTCAGTTGACCACTGAGGGAGCAAACAAGTAGTGCAAAGGTTTCATGAAATAAGAATACAAATAACTGACTTGAAACGGCTCTGTAAGGCCACCCTCCATTTCCTAAGGAGACTAGCGCATGGTTTAGGAGTTGGCAGCTCAAAGGTATAATGAATCCTGCCCAGTGATAAGAGCCAAGAAATGAAGGTGTTTCATCCATTAGGTTGGGACAGAGGCCACTTAGCACTCAGCACTCTTCTTACCAAAACGTAAGGCAATTTTTTCTATGTTACAGGCAACCTTCCATTTTTTACTGCTGCATTAGGCCTCCTACCACATAGTCAGCCCAACTATCAGAAATCTTGGGTGCACAATCTCACTATGGAGCCAAAATATACACAATATATACATTAAACCTATTTCCTGTCAAAACCCAACTATATAGAAATATTCTACATGTTAAAGACTGACTCCAACTGACCAGAGGACTGGTCCATCAATTTCACAAAAGTTGGGCAAATGCCAAATAATCAGTAGGAATCAGTCAATATGCATAGATTACACAGGAACAGAACTCCTGAGATAACAATCAATTTTTTTATATGGGACACAGTAGGCAATTGCTACCTGTATATTGGATGAATTGTATTCTCTGTGTGACTTGACTTTAGGAGGAAAGTTCAAATCTGTTTTTAAAAATAAAATAATATATCTACCCCAAATTGCAGTATATTCTGCCTACAAAAAGTGAAGGATCTGTTGTACTTTTAGTATAGCAAGTATTGTCAGACTGTTATTATCCACAACTCCATGCTGCCATCCAGGAATCCTGTAATTTAGATCCCATAGAGCTTAGGGTGAAAACCTTATTTCTCAAAATACAGTCACCCTCAGTATCCATGGGGGATTGGTCCCAGGACCCTCCTCCAATATCAAAATTCATGGATGCTTAAGTCCCTTATATAAAATGGCATAATATTTACATGTATCCTGTATCCTCCTATATACTTTAAATCATCTTTAGTGTAATTTATAAACACCTAATATAGTGTAAATGCTATGTAAATAGTTGTAAATACAATGGAAATGCTACATAAGCAGTTGCCAGCACACATAAGACTCAAGTTTTGCTTCTTGGAACTTTCTGGATTTTTTTTTCCTAATATTTTTGATCCACAATGGTTGGTTGAATCCAAAAATGCAGAATCAGTATATATGGAGGGCTGACTGTATATCTCTCTTATCTCTTCCTCTGTCTCTCTGTGTCTCTGTATGTCTCTGACCCTCAAACACTCATGTAGATATTTTATTAGAAAATTATATTTTGATCTCCAGTTAATCCAGATAATTTTTAATGACAATCCTCTTTTATAGAACTTCCATAATTCATTAAAATGTTTATCAACAAGAAATCTGCTTCTGTTCTGTGTGTGTCTGTGAATACATGCATTAACCTATTCATTTATCAGTGATTACTTATTCTAGATATCACTTAGAATTAAGTCAGCAGTTGTGTACACTGTGCCTTTTCTTTAGTCAGCTAAGATAATTTGCTCATCTCTTGCATTTGTTATTTATTTGTTTAGGGATAGGAAGTTGTTAAATATCTATTTATAACTAGAAAATTAATCAGGCCAGTTTAGGACATTATGAATTCCTCTTGGAGGGTAGGGGTATAAAACTCAAATCAATAATTTTATCCTTTAAAATTAATTGTACCTATGTGGTATAAAAGGGATTATTCTGTAAGTAACTAATTTAAATTCATTCCTCAGGTACAATTTAATAGATACTAAAATAATCAATTTGATAACCATGACCTCCTACGTATACTATTTAAGGAAATGCCATGAAAATTCCTAGCATTATTTCACTAGATTAACTGACTTTCTTAATAGCAAAAAATACCTGAATATTTAAAAAAATTCTGCCAAGTGAAATCATTTAGTAAAGAAAGTAATAGTCAGTGGAAAATAAAACTTCATTTCTCATAAAACTGAAATAGAAGCCATATTTATATATGGGAAAAATCTACTATTTGGGAATTCTGAGGCCTGGAAAATAATTCAGTAGCAGTAATATAAGAGTTTGCTCACTGACTTCAACACAGAGATTAGTCAAGCACCAGTTGCTTATGACAATCAGGCTTGATAATTCTCAATCATATTCTTCCTGAACATTCTGAGCTTTGATCCTATCAAGATTTTTTATTCGAGTTTCAGAACCATCATATTAAAGATTTGGGCTTAAATTATCCATTAACAACTTTCTGGCTGGTGATACTGAAATATAACACTCTTGTATCTTCACTTTCACTCATCGCCATGCAATATGCTCTTATTTTTAGTGTTATAATGGTTTAAGCTATTTTGAGTAGTGTTTTTCTTTAAATACAGCTATTATTTCAGAGTTTTACTAGCAAGTGACAGAAATCCAATCCAGTGGCTTAAGTGAAAAAAAAAAAGAAGACTTTATTGGCTCTGATAACTAAACCATGAAAAAGAATGCAATAGCTGAACCCAGTCTCAGTCTCAGATTTCCTCCCTTTCTCTATTTCAAATTGCAAGTCCTCTCCAGTCTCTTAGTGCCTTGTTTTCACCAGCATGTCACCTTCCTCCAGATTTCCTTGACAATCTGTGTGGTTTGGAGATGCTAATCCTACTCCAGATTCAAATTTATGAACTTGACAACATAGGGAGCCTCAGATTGTGATATTAGCCTCCTGTACCATTGGCCTTTTACATATAAGATTGTTTTTTCTTTTTTAAAAGTGAGATATAATTCACATACCCAAAAAATCACTTTTTGAGGTGTAAAATTCAGTGCTTTTTAGTATACCCATGAAGTTCTGCAACCATTACCACTGACAGTCTCAGAACATTAGATCCCTCTAAAAGAAATCTTTTACTCATTAGCAGGCGTTCTCCTATCCCTGCTTTCCTCAGGTCCTGGAAATCACCAATCTATTTTCTGTCTCTATGGATTTCCTATTCTGGAACTTTCATATAAGTGGAATCATACAACATGAGATCTTTTGTGTCTGGTATCTTTAACTTAGCATAATGTTTTCATCCATGTTGCAGCATGGACCAATACTTCATTTCTTTTTAGGCTAAATCATATTCTATCCTTTGTACTTTTGTTTAGCCATCCATTAGTTGACAAACATTTGAGGATTTGGGGGGGTATTATGAATAATATTGCTATGAATATTTGTGTACAAGCTTTTAAATGGACATATTTTTATTTCTTTTGAGTATATACCAAGAAGTCAAACTGCTGGATCACGTAGTAACTTTATGTTTAACTTCTGAGGAATTGCCAAAGTGTTTTCCAAATCTGCTGCACTATTTTACATTCCCATTGGCAATGCATGAGGGTTCTAATTTTTCCACATCCTTACTAACATCTGTTACTGTCCATCTTTTTGATTCTAGCTACCCTAGTGGCTGTGAAATGACATCTCATTGTGATTTTGATTTGCATCTCCCTGTGGCTAATGATGTTGAGCTTTTACTCATGTGCTTACCGGCCACTGCATATCTTCTTTGGAGAAATGACTGTTCTTATCCTTTGTACATTTGTATTGACTTACTTGTATTTCTGTTATTGAGTTCTATCAATATTTACGTATGAGACGAGCCCCTTATCAGATTGATGGTTTGCAAATGTTCCATGTGCATTTGAGAAGAACATGCATTCTGCTGTTACTGGGCAGACTGTTCTTTAGACGACTCTGTAGGTCTAGTTGGTTTATTGTGTTATTAAAATCTCTTATTTCTTTGCTAAACTTCCATCTAGTCATTCCATCAATTATGAAAGTATAGTACTGATGTTTCCAAGTGCTGTTGCTGAATTGCCTATTTCTCTGCTCAGTTCTGTCAGTTTTTGTTTCATGGTTTTTTTGGCCTTTCTTGTCAGGTGCATTTATTTTTATAACAGTTATGTCTTCTTGATGGATTGACTATCTTATTATTACAAAATACCGATCTTTGTTTCTAATAACAATTTATCATGAAGTATGTTTGGTCTGAGATTAGTATAGCCACTCCAGCTCTCTTTTAGTTACTGTTTGCTTGGTATATTTTTTTCTATCCTTTTATTTTTAACCTATTTCTGTCTTGAATTTAAAGTGTATCTCTCACAGACAGCATATAGTTGAACAGTGTTATTTTTAACCTATTCTGCCAATTTCTGCCTTTGGTTAGAGATTTTAATATTTAATGTAATTACTGATAACGTAGAATTTACGTGTGCCCTTTTGTTATTTGTTTTTTACATATCTATTTTTATCCTATATTTTTCCTTTACTATATTATGTTGTGTTAAATATATTTTTCTAATGTACAATTCTGATTGTACTGTTTCTCTATGCTATAGCTTAAATGTTTGTAACTTCAAAATTCATATGTTGAAATCCTAATATCCAATGTGATCATATTAGCAGCTGGGGCCTTTGCGAGGTGCCTGGGTCATGAGGGTGGAGCCCTGACGAATGGGATTGGTGCTCTTATAAAAGCAACTCCACAGATCTGCCTAGCCTCTTCTGCCCTATGAGGATACAATGAGAAGCCTGCAGCTGGGAAGAGGGTCTTCCCCTGACCATGCTGGCACCTTGATCTCAGACTTCCAGCATCCAGAACTGTGAGAAATAAATTTTTGTTGTTTATAAGCTACTCAATCTGTATGTGTGAGTGTGAGTGTGTGTGTGTGTGTGTGTGTGTGTGTGTGTATGTTTTAAACAGCAGCTTTAATGGACTATGACACTCAAACTGGATAATCTCAATGGACCTATCTTTAAGATTGCTATTTGTTTATTTATATTCTCAATTTGATGAGACATTGTTCCCATATTTTCCTTTAATTCTTTAAACATGGTTATCTTTGGTTTCTTGAACATGTTTAAAATAATGATTTAAAATCTTTGCTCAGCAGATTCAATGTCTTGGTTTCCTTTCGTATAGTTTCAATTGACTTGTCACTTATTTTTCTTGTGTAGAGTCCATACTTGGTTTCTTTCTATGTCTTATGATTTCTGTTTGAAATTTGGACATTTTAAATAACACAGACTCACTTCCATCTGCAGGGTTTGTTGTTGTGGCTGCTTATTGTTGTGACTATTTGGCAACTTACATTGGTATTCTTTGTTGTATGTAGCTTCTGAAATCCTTGGATGGTCAATTTAGTGGTCAGCTAATGATTAGAGACACATTTCCTTAAATTCCTCAAATCAATAAATTTTCCATTTTGCTGAGTGGCTCTGTACGTACATGGAGGCATGCCTTCAAGATTCAGACAGGCAGTTTACAGCTTTACCTTAGTCTTTATTTCCTGCTCATGCAGAGCCTCAAGGTCAGCCAGAGCCTTCTTCATCTCTCCTGGGAATGCACCCAGACCGAGGCACACACACAACCTTTTAGATTCTCAGGAACATTTTGGAGCTTTTAAAAGCTCCCTATACACACTTCATTTTCCAGCTTTTTTTTTTTTTTTAAGTTTTTTGATCACCTTGTCATTTGCTCCAACTATTATTGCCAACATCAGAACAATTGCTGCTGATTAGCTTCCTCAAGTGCTCCCAGGAAAAACATTGTTCACACTGGATGAACTCCGATTCTGATTAAATGAAGGCAAGCTTTGGGATGGGATTTTCCAGGAAACTTTCAGATAAATCGAATAATGACTGTTATCTGGGAACAGGCCTTTGAGGGAGCTCTAGCCCCATCCTGCCCCTTCTAGTGGCTGCTAGATTGCTGGTTATCACCATGATAGTGGGATTGTTGGTTTTCAAGGCGACCATGGAATTTGGGAGACAGAGCTGGGAACAGGGCAGACTAAGGTGTCGCAAGACTCACTGCTGTTACTGAAATTCAGGCATTTTTCCAAAATAAATACTCCCCAGATTGTTGCAAGCTTTTGGTTAATTCTCACAGTTCTAAAAAAGAAAAGTTGACTTAAAATTTTTTTGCCAGTGTTCTTATTGCTTTTATTAAGCAAAGAATACTTGGAGATTCTTACTCTGTCCTCCCCACTGATGTCACCTCCCATCTGCCACCTTATGTATAAGAATTTGAGTTGGTTTTTTCCCTCTGGATTGCAACCAAGAGCATCTTAACCCATACCCTTTTCCACTCAGTATCATTCATGGCTCCCAGTTCTGACCTCATGTATCTTTTTGAAGAGCTAGCTCCTAATTCATAAAGTCCTAGAATGTATTCAGATTAATGTAATCTGGATCATCTACCCTTGTCTTACACAACCACGAGGGTGTGGTCCGTTGGATGTGGATGGAAGTAGGAGTGAAACTGTGCCTGTCAGCCTCCACCTGGGCCATTTAATTAGAGCCAGAGAGAAACTGTTTTCCCAAAGTAGAGCAATGTTGTTTTGAATATACCACGAATGATAAATGGAATCAGAATCAGGTTCTCAAGGAACCTCATGGAATCAGGTTCATCGTTCTTAGGAAGAAATTGTGATGTTCTGGTCATTCAAGACATGGCAAAGTTAATAAAGAAGTTATATAGTCTTACTCTTCTTTGCTTTCTCTCGTTTTACACTCTACAATTGTTATTATAATAACCTTGAAACTCCAAACTCTACACATGAGCTTTATGAATGATGACTTCTCTGATGTGTAGTAACATTGAAACACTTTGGTATAAGGACTTCAGGTGGGAGGTGGGAGGTGGGAGGAGGAGGAAATACTAAAGAAAAAGTAAAAAACATTTTCTCATCAGGAAATGTACACTATGATTTTTCATGGATGATAAACTACTTGCAGAAGATATGCTACCAACTGTGTAGCATATTACATGAATTAAACAAATAAGCAATCAAGCAGAATACTTTTGCTTAGAAATTCTAATAAAACTATATTCATGACTATTTTAATCATGTTACTCTGTTACTTTTAAATGTCATCATAATTTCAGGGCATCCATAATGATTTATATATTTTTTGTTTATTTTGCTTTTAGAAGAAGCTCTTTTTACTCAGTGAGTGGATTTTGATGAAAATAGCTTTGAGAAGTAATTGTGTAAGTTAGCTTCTTATACATAATCATAAGTCAAACTTTTACAACTTAATGAAAGATTTATCTCAGTCCATTCTCTTAGCTCAAAATGTTACATACAATTCAGACAATAGTGCTATTATTTCAAATTGCACAATATCCTTGAAACAAATTATGACCAGGGAAATACTCTAAATGAAGTAGAGAGAGGGAAAGCTGGTGTCCTTTGTGGACTGGCCCTATTTAGGCAAAAGGCATATTTCAAGTGGCTAGATTCCTAATAAGGGTAGTAAAAGAATCGTTCCATTTCCTCTTTTCTTGGGTAGAAATAAATATTTCATTACTTTCAGACTGTCAGAAATTCAATCTCATTTTATATCCTGTCTTTCGTGGCCACTGCCAGTACAATCTGAGGAGATGCAGATAAGAAGGCATTGATAATGAGAGTGAGGTACGAGCTGAAGCTGTCTGCTGTGTACTTAACCTCCCTTCCAGCTAGAAGATACCAGCAGAGAGCCAAGAGGCTGTTCCCTTGCTAAATCCTTGTTAACTATTTGGCCGAACAAACTTTTAGATTTACAGAGGTAGACATGATTTTATTTGTCATCTATTCCACTATTTATTTGATATATGAATCTCTCTAAGTCATCCTCAAATTTTATCTTTCATCTTCTGAATACATTCAATGGCCAGAAACCCCATTTCCTTCTGAGACAATCTATTCCAGTTCTAAATACTTATTAGAAACTCATTCATTGTATAAGCTGCAGTTTGACTTGAAATTTCAAAGACTGCACTTAGTTTTGCTTTAAATTGGTGGGGAAAACTGAAAAACTTACGTACCTGACTAGTAAGAAACTTCATACTAGGTTACAAAGAAAAATTTAGATCCTTTGGTAGAGTTATTATGATGTGAAAATATGGGCAGGGTGGTAAAATTATCCCATAATATTCTGACTGAAGAAATACCCTAAAGAATGTTTATTAATGGATTTCTATTGACTCAGAGTTTCACTGCAGAGGATTCTTTCCTTGGCCCTGCCCCAGTCAACAACTTTGTCAATAATTTGCATTAAAAAGAAGAAAGGACACATCTAATTAATAAGCAAGTAGCACGATGTACAAAAGAGGAGCCTTCACATGCTGTGAATGACTAACAGAATCAGAATCCAAATGATTGTGGTACATTTAGATGTACAGGATATAAGGATATACATCAAGCCCTTTTACAGTAAACCATGAAGATCTATATAGCTCAGAGTCAGAAAATGAAGAAAATCTAAGAGTTTTAGCTGACTGAAAGCATATGAATAGCTAATGCAGGAATTAGCCAATCAAAACCCACTGTCTGTTGTTGTGAATAAAGTTTTATTGAAACACAGCCATGGTCATTCATTTACATAGGGTCTGTGGCTGCCTTCATGCAACAACAGAACTGAGTATTGTGACAGAACTTTATGGACCTTAAAGCCTAAAATATTTACTATACAGGAAAATTTATAGAAAAATTGAAGATTTTTGTTAATACATATAGAGGGTCCACATACAGGGAGATAATCACTCCCAAAGTTTTCTGAATTTTTCATTAGTTTTATTCTCATTAACAGTTTCAGTTTCAGGTTCTACATTTTGCTGAGGACATTAACAACCATCAAGAAGAGACTGATAGGAAAGGTAAAGGGGCTGCAAAGAAGCCATGTTGAATGAAGAACTTGCAAATAAACAGAATGATCAGCCTAGAGGAGAAAGGATTCATGGGAAACAAAATAACTATACTTGTAGTTTCAAATATATGAAAGATATTTGCTATATTTTGAAATTTCAGAGAGCAGGACTAGGAAAAATGGATCAATGAAATATACGGAGTTAGGGTTTAGCATGTTAAAATAAATAATGCTTTACTGATTAAAATGATTTAAAATAAAGCATATTTCCTTGGGAAGGAGTGTTTCCCATATGTGGAAAGAATCAAGACAAGGAGGCATGCCCACTGTTTTGGACATGTAGATTCAGCCTGAAGAACAAGAGAAACACATACAAATCACCTTTCAGTCCCCATAAATGCTGAGACCACATTATTTTGTGTTTGTTTTGCTGACCACTCATTGAACACCAGTCTTCATTCTGTCCTTACTGGTTTCCAGCTTTAATTCCCATCTACACCGACTCCCGCACCTGTCTGGGTGTGTGGGAATCTCCTGAGACACAAGCCCGTAGCACAGGTTCTAATTACCCAGTTCTAACATTCGTCTACAGGACTTTGCTTCTAGATGCAATAGCACTTCAGTTACTTTAGCTGAATGATCGTATTTCTGGTAGCTGCTTAGCCCAGATCCAAGCCTTGGGGTCACACCCATTCATGCAGCAAATATCCACTGATCACCTGCTGTCAACTAGGTATTATTCTAGGACCTAAGGACAAAACAATGTTTATTGTTTCTAACTGATCCTAATTTCGTAGGATTTTGGATGAACCTTATCTCATTATCTACCTCTTATATAAGAGGCATAATGATTCACAGTAGGGTGTACTTTATACTGCTAAAAAATTTTTGTTTTATTTAACAAACAGTTAAGTGGTACAAACTACTTACCAGGTACTGTTCTAAGCACTTTACAAATACTGGATCATTTTTGATCCTGATAACATGTCTACAGAAAGAAAGAAAGAAAAAAAAAAACCCTATTATTATTCCCATTCTACTGCTGAGAAAATTGAGGCCAAAGAAGTAAAACTGATTTGACAAGGTCACAAAAAAAGTGCCAGAGCCAGGATTCAAACACAAGCAGTCTAGCTCCAGAGCCCCTGCCTGTAATCACAGGAGGCTGGGCTGAGTCAAGTTCCTATGAGCTTAGATGCAGGTGTCTCCCTTTCCTTTCCCTCCTTTCTCTTTTCTTCTTTATATCACCCAGAAAGTCTCTTTCAAAGAAAGCCATCTCAGGTGCATGCGGAGCCTGAAAACTACTTCCATCTTCAGAGTTCCAGCAGGTATTTGTTGGATAAGAGCCTGATGGATCTTAGCATAACCACGAAGTAGTAACTCAGAACCCTGCTTGACTCCACCCTCCAGACTGGGTTCGAGAAATGGAGGAACAGGAAGCAAGGAGAAGAGCAGATAGGAGAGAATGCTTAATTGCAAATGCAACCTTATTAATAGAACAACTATCTCAGACCTACAGGAAAATTCTTCAAGTACTGTGGTCATTTTTAGAGAATGTATTGCCTATGTATGGAATTATAATTATTAAATTGCTTCCATTACAAGACAATGTGGTTTGTTTATTTTTCATGCGTCTATTATGCCTAATCGGTGGGCACAGTCCTTAAAACTACAGATGCTTCTTTAGTAGTTCATGCATTTTCCTGAGAGCAGAGTTTATCTATGTATAAAGATTTTTCAAAAGGCAGCCTGTATACTTAAGCATCACTCTTAAGTATGTGCTCACCCACAAATGGCCTAGGCCTTTAGTCCAATCTCGTATATACTGTGCATGTTGGATTCTCATATGGTTTCCTAATCTACCAGAGACGGTAAAAATTAGTTGTTTTAGAGAGTAAGAAAGTAAGTTTTCTAGGTAGGTAGACGGTCTCTTTTTCAATTGCTCTTTTGAACCTCTGCTCTTAAATTTGAAGGGAGTCAAAATGCACAATTTTTTCTAGCCACGTTCCGTTATTTAACATGTGCAGTTGTGCAGTAAGCAAAGAGCTGGGTTTAATTGTAGTAGGGTTTTCTAAAATGAGTCCTTCAGAAAGTTGGGTAAAAAAGGATGTTTCCATGGAAGTAATTACAGTGGTGGGTTGTGAAATAAAGTTAAACAATAAGGAATTTGAAACCTTAGTGAACAATTAAAAAAATATTTGTCAATTTTGTTCACTTTGGACTTCAAAATCTTTTTGTATTAGGTTGACAGGATATGGCTTACTGAGTGGGTATGTTTAACAATATCTGAAGGGGCTCTTTTAACTGAGAATTAAAAAAAAAGAAAAAAACAATGTGAGAATAAGCTAAATAGAAACTTTCTAATTAGCTAAATAGAAACTATCTAATAAGACCTGTATTTTACTAGATGTCATATGTGATGAACTATGAATAGTAGATAATGTGTGTCGATCTGCCTCTAATTCTTTCTAAGTCTAAACTGTTGATAAACTTTAGTCAGTGAAGTTCAGAGTATGAGACAGTATACCTGTAGTCTACTGTGCATCCTTATTTGTTTATACATATAGTCTAAGATGGTGGCTTCTTGCTTTAAAGAATTTATTAATCATTACAGAATGTTCTTATTCTCTGTTCAATAACTTGGAAATGTCTGTGAGGTGCTGGAGCTCTCTGTGTCTTTTGTTTCTGATTCCCAAGTGCACTCATGCTTTCGTTGGTCCCAGTATTTGTCGTGTATAACCTCCACTCTTCTCTTCTTTATGGTACATGGAGAAATGGCATAAAGAATCTTCAGTAGCACTGTGAAGTATGCTCAAGACAAAACAGTCTAGAACAGGCCTTAGCAAACCAAAATCCACAGGCTACATCTAGCCTGTCACCTGCTTTTTTAAATAAAATCTTATTGGAACACAACACACTCATTGATTTACGTATTCTCAAGTGCACAGGTGAATAGTCGTAACAGAGATCATATGGGCTGAACAGCCTACATCTACTATTTGACTCTTTACAGAAAATATTTTCTGACCTCTGGTTTAGAATAGCACTATGTTGATACGTCAGGACTAATAATGGAAGGCCCCGTCAGTCCCTCTTCAGAGGTGACTCTAGTGCACAGACAGAAATGTAGTTCCCCAAGGACTTCTTTTCCTTGCCCTACATGCCCCATCACCCTCAGTGCTGTAACCATCTTCTTCCAGATGCCAAGGGTTGCAGAAATCGCTGGTACCCACGCTTCTGTCCCAAGAGTTCTTATTGCCCTGGATAAGAACTAATCCTGAAATTAACACGTGGCAGTTTTTCAAGTGATTTGGGAAGTGATGCAGATTTTGCTGCTTTTAATTGTTGTATTTGCCTTTGTTTTGGGGTAAGGAGACATGAAGAAAATTGCTTCCGCTAATTTCGTTCAGTAAGTGACAGAATTTAGATTAAACAGAGAAGAACTTTATGCTCTTTAGTGAGATGCAAAGTCCCCACCTCTTTCTCCTACTAGATTATTCATGCATCACACATGAATGGAGTTTCTGGGAGTATAATGTTTATTCCCACAATACATCTAATTGTGAGTGAAAGCACTAATTAAAACATCAGGAGAATTTCGTTTTTAAGTACTTATGTTAATGATTACATTCATCCATTTGAATTCTGATTAACTGGATTTTTGCTGTAGAAATTCTTATCACAATGGTCTGACTCTAATGTGTGCTCTGCTTGTAGCTTTGATTTATGATGTAGTTCTTGTTTTTTGCCAGCTCTTTTTTAAACTACAGAATGGGGGAAAAAAACCCACGTTTTTAGCAATGACACATCCACAAGGTGATTTCTGGGAGCTTCAAATGCAGGCTTTAATCCTTCTTCAGGTTAGCCACCAACTGGAGCTGCCGAACAACATTTGGGCTTTTCAGACACATTAGGGATTCTAGACAGGTTTCATCCAGACACGCTTGTGCTCCTTGCCATTCTAATAGTGGCATTTTGTCTCTCAGTGGAATCTTCTCACATTACATTTAGGGAAAAGTGATTTATTTCTGGGCCACAGCTTTCCGAAAGCTACTATCACATGAGTTAACTGAAATTAATTTCCCAGCGTGTCCTGTTCTGCAGTCTGTGCAGAAGGAAATCAGATCCCGCTTGCTCCTGTCTGTGCCCCCTCGCACCTTCATTACGTGGTGTGTGTGTGTGTGTGTGCGCGCGCTGGTAAAGATGAAGAAAGTGAGAACTGGGGTGGCAAAGAAAGGAATCATATTTAAAAAATGATTTGCAGGGCAGAGTTCTGTTTTGTTTTTAATTTAGCCATGGAAGAGATAAAGAAAGCTAAATAAAAATTCACAAGGGCTTTAGGACTGTGGGGAGAGGATTTAGGCAGCATATGGTCTTAAGGCTCTACCGCACCACGCACGTGCTGAGTTTACTGTGTAACCTGGGGAAGGTGTTTGAAAACATAGAGACTTTCATGGAGGTTTTCCCATCTTTTTTAGAGAAAAATCAATACATTATACCTAGAAAAGGCTTTCTTTACTTTACTTTCTTTTTATTTGGTATGTTTGTTGTGACTTAAATATCTAAAATATTCTTGGAGGTCTCTTTACCTTTCTTGGCCAGAACAAGAACCTGCTTGGCAGTAAGAGTGTGGAAAGAAAGACTCACTTTAACAAATCTGAGTCAGAAAACATTTATCATAATTGGCACAACTGATGGTTTCGGATTTATTTTAGAGATCCTTTACTATTTTGAGAAAGTATAATTTTTGATGTAAAGTTTAGCATTATGGAATGTATTTACTTATTTATATGAAAAACATTTATTCCAATTAAAAAATTTTATTTACCTAAATTAATCACAAACGTGGTAATAAGAATGTAGATTTGTGGGAAGATTTCAAGGACATAAATAGTAATTCACCTTAAGTTAGGAAGCCCAAAGCCAAATAAGACAGGAAGGGAAGAGCCACTGCCTGAAACTTGTTTTATCCAGTGAAAATGTAAGAAAATATGATCCAAATTCTGGTTTCCTCAACACTGCACCATCCACCCAGGGTTTTGTCTGTTTTAATGCCTGGAGAATATAATGACAGAAAATAGTAATGTGATTCTAATCAGACTATCACTGATGTTACAGATAAACAGACATAACTCAGAGATACTACAGGTTCGGTTCCAGACCAGCTCTGGAGAAATTTGGATTTCTCCAGAAATCACTTGGAAAGACTAGTTTAGACATTTGCTGAAATCTACTTAAGCTACTGTTTATCATTACTCAAAAGAGAGTAATGAGGCTCATATAACATAGGACAGAGAACAAAAAGCATTTTGAGGCTGTGATAAAGTTAAAAAATGCAAAAAATTAAAAAAGAAAATCTTCACTTTACTTTTATAAACTTGTGTTTCTTAATGTCGACAAATTGTGATAGGATGCAATTTTGGTAAAGTTGCCAGTGTTATTGTTTACTTAGTCATTCTTGAAAACTGGGGCACAGTGGGTATCATTTCATAAATGAGTGTCATAATTTCTACAGTTCAGCATTTGGCACAGTGCACTGCTGTTAGTGACTTGGCTGAAGACTGTAACATATCTGGTAGCTTCAATTTGAAATCACCCAGATTATTTTAGCACAGCCCAAGCAGATTTTGTTTTTAGAAACATTTGTATCCTCTAGATCTTAACATTTATTTGTTAAGGGTCCATTGAGTGCCCACTACAAAAAAAGCAAAGCACTGTGCCACTCCAGTACTGGACATCTACCTGCCCCAGAGACATCTCTTAAATTAGGGGACCCCCCCAAGTCTTTCTAAAAATTCAATAACCTTAGTTCCCTAAAAATCAGGGCACTTTGCTGGAGGGAGATGCTGAACATCTTGTTAATGAAAATGATCTATTGGCTCTGAATCAGAAAAACATTTTCTCTCCATTTAATTAGTAAACTGCTCTGGATTTTTCTTCATTGATCTTTATATGGAAAATGTTCTCACTGAGCTAATCTAATGCCAAGTCTGTGATGTAAGATGCTTTTATTGCTTTGACATTGTAGTACCATGAGGAGAGGACAGCTACTTATGAATTCTGCAAGAGGAAGTACGCAGGCTTCCATAAACACAGATGATACTCCTGATAAAACGGAAATGCGCTTGGTCCATGTCAGGCAGTGACAGCGGCACCTGATGACGTCAGCTGGCACTGAGTCACACGTTTCTCCTTTTTACCCAAAGGCTGAGAGGCCACCCAACATTTACGCAGCGTCTACCATGGTGGCAGGAACACTGGGTGAGGAACTAGCAGTGCAGGCACGAAGGAGAATAAGATCCCTATTCTCAAGTAGCTCATATAAAGCTGGAGAGAGAAAACAAATAATTTTGACATAAGGAGATTTTTGTTCTATTACAGACATGAGGACAGAATGAATATTTCCACCTGAGGAAGGTTTGAGATATCTCCACCGAGGTTTTCAAGAATCAGGGAAAGGAAAGGAAATGGCATTTCGGATAGGTGAATCTACGTTAGCAAAGCTGCTAATGAAAAGTGCTACCTGGTAGACAGTAAGTGCTCTGCAAGACACGCCCACCTGAATAGCCACAAAGCCAAAGGTGATCAACACAGTAGTTGCTAGAGGTGTATGGAAAAGCCCACGTTTACCTTCCCCAGTTACATATCTGCTGCACTTGCTTGGTTCTGTTGCTGAGTTCCCCCTGGGGGATGGGCAGTCTTTCCCGTGTGTCAAATATTTCTCTCCATTTCCTTTCCCCCCACATCTGTACTGCCTTTTTGTGCGTGATTGCTGGGTTAAGTTGTCTTTCCCGCTCAATGGTGTTTTTTCTGCCGTCTTTGCTGGAAGTTGTGCCAGCTACAAGTTCTACTGCTTCTTAATTATATTCTTAATCTCTATAGGCTTATAACAGAAAGTCTTTAGCTCCAGAACACAAGAAAAGAGAATGTAAGAGCAGCAAATAATACACAAAATGAAACCATTCATAATTGTTTAAAAATGGCAAAGCTAGCAGCTGCTCAATTCCAATTATTTCTGTTATCTGCAGAATTTCTCACTGAAGGCAAGAATAATCACTGTACTCAGCAGCTTGGGAAACGCAGATTTATATCAAACACAGACTCTATAAAACTGCAAAGTAACAGGAAATTCAGCCATACTTGAATTGAGACGGGAAAACTGAGACGGGAAAAATAGTCTGTGAGGTTGCCTCAAAATAGTAATATGTCCAGAGGACTTTCTGTACTGACAGGTATTCATTCATCCCTGCATTGTCTTACTGGAAATTTTATTAGCCCCACTTCATAGATGAGGAAACTAATGCACTCAGCATGTTCAAGTTCATGTAGCAATTCAGCAACTAAAATCAAAAACAGAATTCTGATTTTCCAGTTCCCAGGCTTATGATTTATCCTCCCATGTCACAGCTCTTGTTTTTCCCACACTGTGACCTACCAGATGGCAGCCACAGCGGAAGCCAGCGTCTGAATATTCCTGTGTTACGGCTCTTTACTTACATAAATGGAATGAGCTATTGCCATTTCCTCTATTAATATGGATGTTCTCTCTGTTGGGAACATCTCTCCTGATCCATCTTCCAGGAGTACTTTTCTAGTAAGGCTGAATGCCTTATAACCCTGCACTTCCAGATGATGGCATCGTATCAGAGGCACGACCAACTGCCATGTTTGCCCAGAGGAAGCAGGTCAGGCTGTCAACAGGCTCTTCAGGGGAGAGGTCATTAGAGCTGAAGCTGTGACTTTCACCCTTTTAA
This sequence comes from Vicugna pacos, assembly GCF_048564905.1. NCBI lineage: Eukaryota > Metazoa > Chordata > Mammalia > Artiodactyla > Camelidae > Vicugna > Vicugna pacos. The sequence goes on from NC_132988.1 coordinate 33,345,688, forward strand.
CTTTCTGTCCTATGTATTACTTTTTTCTGACTACATTCCTGATTGTAGTTTTGAAAAATGTTAAGTTTTACTCTACTAGCCTGATGATGTAAATAGCAACTGCTGAGTTACCCATCTTCCTAGTGAATAATTCCTCAACTAAATATTCTACCATGGAAAGTTGTGCAGGATCAATTGACTCAGACTCTTGTGTACAATTTTTGACAAAATTTACCCAATTAAAAAATACTTCACGGGTCACTTTTGAATCGAGTTTCTAATTGTTCATTATATATAACCTTAAAATGGTGAAACATACATTTATGATTCTTCCAAAGAGATGTTTTTAGCTTATAAAATTATACATATATACGTATGCATGGGTGTAGACATACATGTGCATATGTACACATATATGTATATGTATGCATGTGTGTATATCTAGATACAAAGTATGGCTGTCTTTGGCATTTACTAGATATTTTAACTGAACAGAGCATCATCTATTTTCTATTTTCTTTTTTCCTTCCTTCCTCTCCTTCTCTGTTCTTTATTTCCTTCTCCTTTCTCTGTCTCTTCAAGCTGTGACCAATTAGACTATAAATCCTTAAGGAGAGGCTATTTTCTTTTGACCATGTAGCACAGAATTGGTACAGAATATTTTAAATTACATGCTATTGTTTTCGTGTATAGTCAAATGGAGACTTTGCAAGTTTGCTTTTCTCCATGTTCACATTATTTTCTAGCTGACTTGCCAAAATGAAATCTAATTTTTGCTTTTTAGTTCATTGACTTAGCACCTATTTTCACAAACATCTCTGGCTTTTCTGAATGCCTAATTATACTTGATTTGTTATAAGTATCATCACAATATTTTAATTCTAAAAATGATGATATTGAGGTTTTGATGGCCCAAGTGAAAAAAAAAATCACCGTATATGTATCATGTGTTTGTATTTAATTTTCTTCTCTTCTTAGATATTCTTGTATAAAATAAAGTCAGTGTAAAATATTCAGAAAAATCCTGTAAGGATGAACCGTAAGAGAGCTGAACAAAGAGTGGACTTTGCCAAGTCTTTTAAACAGCCAGCTGTATGCATCTGCTTGTTAGCATGTAGTATTATCTGAGCTGGGAACTGTGTGCACGTCACAGTGTACACGGGCCGTCTGTCCTGGGAACATGCTCTGTGACTGCCGAAACTCAACAGAGTTAGCCTGTTCCCATGAGAGCACTGTGATGGTTCTGAAACAGAGAGAAAAAACCTGAAAACAGAGGACTGTTCTCATTGTTAGGGTGGGAACTGAACTGGAAACAAGAAAAAATATGAATTGAGTTAGATTAACTACTTACAAAACTGCTGAATTTAATGATTATTAATAATGACAAAACATTGCAGAGTACTAGTTCATATTTTTGGTAAACTCCTTGATAAACCGGGCATTTCAAAACTAATGTATGATAAGTCAGTGAGGCACCATAACAGACTATGTTCCAAATAAACATATTAATATTTAGTTTAAAATTGTAATTAAACCTGGAATTCCTTGTTCATGCTAAATATAGAATGAATCCCAGATTGTTTTTTATTGTATATTGTTTAGGATTAGGCTCAATGCATACAGCAAAAACAAACAAGTAATAACAGAAAAACCCAAACAGCTGAGCTTAAACAAGAAAAGCCGAGATAAGTAGTCTGAAGTGACGCCCCAGGCTGGTGTGGCAGCTTCACTGTGTCTGCAGGGCCTCCGACTCCCAGTTCGAGGCCTGACTGTCCCTCAGTGCTACTCTCCCCCTCACGGTGAAAGAAGCCTCTGGAACGCATAAATCTCTATTCCAGACAACAGGATGGAAAAAGCAAGAAGTAAAGCTATCCTCCCCAACTCATATAAAAGTGATTCCATCCCACCTTTCCCAGATGCATATATTTTACATAGCTGCAATCATATTATGTATGTCATGTTGTGCTCGTTTTTTATCCATAATTTTTTCATGTCCATAACTTTCATTGAAATTGCTCCTTCATACTCCTTTGAATGTGTGTTCCAAAATTACTTAACTTTTTTCCTCTATTTTTGGACTTTTCTGACCCTTTTCTAACTTCTATAAATAAAATGCAATGAATACAGAGAGGTATTTCTTGTGTGTTATTTTCAAATGGGTGAATCTTACAAAATGGTAATATTAGAACAAAGTATGTAAACATTTTTAAAGTACCTGACACACTAAAATATATTGACAGATGGTTTTCCAAAAGGATAGTGCTAATTTACTTTGCTATTAACAAAGTATGACTTACTTTACCAATTTTTAGTATGCTCTCAAAGAGCATTCATTAGCTGTTACAGTGTTTAATGGCTAATTCAGTAAGTGAAAAATGGTGCCATATTGGGGTTTTTTTCCCAATTCTATTTATTCCTAATTATTGAAATTGCAAACTTTTCAACATGCTGGTTTACCAAGTACACTTTCTATAGTCACTGGAGTATTTTTTTTTTCCAATTTTACAATCAATTTGCAAAAATGCAAAATTTTAATCACTTTTAAAATTTTACAATAGTTCAGAATTTTTATACTGCTGAATATTGATTGTCTAGTTGAGCATTTCTTCCATTGCTTCTATGTTAGAAAGTTTAGATATTTCTCATTTCGCATACTCATTATCTCTACTTCAGAGAGTTAATGAATACTTAATTTTCTTTTTTATGTGGCACTTTACATCATACGGAGTTTTGTTGTATGGCAAATAATGTGGATTAAATTGCTTTATCTAATTGCTATTTAGTTAACTTAGCACTTTTTAGAAAATAATTGTAATATTCCCTGTGATTTTCTGACATCATATTCATCACATACTAAATGGTTACTAGAATTGATGGTGTTTTATAATTTCATTGTTTTTCATGACCATTAATGTATAAGCACTTCTCTTTCAGTTACTACTGTTTAATTTAGGTGCTCATTCATTATTCACTCTTGATTCATTCCTTCATTCCTTCATTCAACAAGTACTAACTGAATGACTTCTTTGTACCTAGCGCTAGATATAAAGTGATGGATAAGATATGGTTCCATTCTTGTAGAATTTACATATTTTCTCGGTTTTTTTTTTTTTGGTTATGTTAAAAAAAAATCGTTTTGAGGGGGAAGTAATTGGGTTTGTTTGTTTGTTTGTTTATTTTTGGATAAGGTACCAAGGATTGGACCCAGGAACTTGTGCATGCTAAGCATGTGCTCTACCACTTGAGCTATACCCTCCCCCAGAATTCACATATTTTCTGATGAATAATCTGACTACATAGATTGCCATCCACAAAGACATAGCCTTGGACAAAGCTCTGTGACACAGAAGCAAGGAGTGCTCAGCATTTGCTTATCGGTTTCCCATGGACTCTATTTAGAAAAACAAAACATGTCTCATCATGAGAAAATGTCTGGCACTCAGCGGATGGAACAATGGGAATCATGCCTGAGGAAAGAATGATATGCTCTACTTCACAGATCAGGCTGACCACACGCAGAAGGTATGCTTTCATTTTACTAAAAAAGATGAGAGATTTGGACTGATCCACCAAGGATTCCCATCTCTAAGATGACTGGACTGTTCTTCCCTATCATGTCTCTTAGTGACAGTGGTCCCTTTCTTAATGAAACATGTTGAAGGGTCACTGTTGCACTGATGGCAGCCCTGAAGGGTTTCCTTATCGCCCCAGAAATATGTTTTCTCTTCCCTGTGCTAATTCCTTCAAACACTCATCATTCCTTGGAGATGATCTACTTTTGCAATCACCTGCCCTTTCAATGACAAATGGCAATTCCTATAAATGGTTTCACAAGATTACCTGGAAGAAGAGATCATTAGAAGTAAGGGATGTGGTTGTCACCAAGGTGGAAAAATACCATGCATAGAGTATACACAGAATTTTTTCAAACTTACCTGAGGAATGAAATATTTTTGCTCATTGTCTTTAATGAATACATCATGAATAAATATGCCAGTAATAAATTCTTATTTTTGAGTGAACTTTTATTTTAGGAAGTTTAAAAAACATCATATGATCCATAGTTACTGTAGAAAATCTGAAAATATTGTTAAACAGAAATTAAAAGACTAGTATCTTCTACAATTCAATTACCAAGAAAACCACTGTCAATATTTTAGTGTATACATTTTAGACACTTCTACTCATATGTATAACAATTGTTACACAAATTGCTTATAATTTGCCAACTGCTGTTATTCTTACCAGTCAAAATAAAACATAAACATCCCTCCTTACCAGTAAATGTATATACTTCCCAGATTGTTATTCTAATGTTATTATATCACTTTATTATTTGAATGAAGCATGATATATATGTATCTACATACATATATATAGATACACATATACATACAAAACTTGTTACTATTGCCTTAGAAAATATTCCTAGAAATGGGATTTGTGGATTAGGGTAGCACACTTTTTAGTGTCTTTAAAACATAAGACCAAATGGTCCTCCAAGAAAGCTGGGCCAATCATAATAATCTCAAATGCTCCTAAACACATTTTGTTTAATTACTTGGAATATTTGAACAATGGTAACTCACTTTTAAAATTTGCAATTATTTGATTAATATCAGGATTGAAGATAGCTTCCCCATGTTTTTGCATATTCCAGAAATTACAAGATTTATTTAATTATTAATTTAAAAGTAACTTAGTTTCTATGATAATACCAACAGTATGCCTTTGCACATCAAATAACTGACAAATGTTTACTGGAGAAGGAATCAAAATGTTTGAGAATACTGTACCCACCTAAAGTGCATCATTATGAAGAATAATGCCAGTCGATGTTTTAGGGATGGCAGTGACCTAAAGAAACACTGGTGCAGATAGTTACTGCATCATTTAATCTCATACAGCTGGACAGTGAATAGTGTTTTAATTTAACACCATACAACAGGAAAATGAGTTGGCAAAGCTGTCTTAAAAGAAATTAGAGCAGATAGAGGAGAGATGAAAAGACCTGAAGATGAGATCTGAGAATTAAGTTAATGTAAAAAGTAATTATCATCAAGTGAAAGAATTACGGCACTGATTAGGTAGGTCAAATTTAGACTCTGATGGAGAACTCATGATATATACACATTTCTTTGATGTTATTCAGTATTTTGGAATGCTTTCTACTAGACAAGAGTTTATAGGCAATTTACCATCCTGAGACTATTTCTGTAAATTTTATTCAAGACTGTAATGCTCATTTTCCTATCATACCAGAGACCAGCAATTCTCTAAAATTACTCAGTGATCTATACTGCATGCAAATCAAGTGTCTTTCTTTTTATCCATGTTCACTGAGTATGGCACAGAATTGCTCTTACAAGTGACCTCTGCTTCCAATAACTTTTTAAAAAACATAAAATGGTCACAGTTTCTTTGAACCAACATTTTAAAATACTTTTGCTTTTTGTTAATTCTACTTTCAGTTAGATAGGTTTTCTTTGTGCTATACATTTGACTATTAATAAATTTATTAGTGATGTGATACGCTATCTATGAATCATAGCAAGTGGTTATAAGCAAATCTAAGCTAGAGCATGATTATGCTAGTATTAAAATGATTGATTTGTGGATTCTGTCTCTTCAATAATGACTATATGATACATTTAATTTTTCAGTAACAGTGTTCTTTAAAACGTAGGTAATTGCTAATTCATTGAACCAGTGTCTTTGTACAAAATGCAGCACTGCTAAATTTTGGATTGGGAAAAAAGACAGGAGAAAACCTGTTTCTCGGGGCTTTCCATGGGTCAAGTATGTCTGCTATGCATCCAGGTAAGAAACCCTAGAGATCACATCAGTGTACATCACAAAGTAAATATGCACCTGTTAGTCCTTCATCTATCAAAGAAGAGTGCCTCTGTGGGAGTAAAATGTTATAAACTCAAATTAGTTTATCCAGTGTTCAATCTCACTTTTATTCTGATATCAGTGGAAGGCAATTTAGAGTGCCCTGGGAGTTATTTTGCTGCATTTTATCAGTTTATCTTGACTCAAACTACACTCAACTTTAAAATCAAATTTAACTCATTGCATTTTAAAGCTAAAATCAGGTACATAAATTATTAAAGGCTATAGGATTATCAACTGGCCACTTTTGTCAGCTAAAATTTTTCTTTGAGAATAACATTATTTTTCCCTAGGGGACTCTGTAAGTGAGATAAGGCACTAGAGTGTTTCTCCCCCACTTCTGTTCTGTGCTTAAATAAAGTATCTAGATTTGCCTCCTGTTTCATTTAAAATGCATTGCTATTTAGCTGTCGAGATAACCTGGATCAGTCTCAATCAGATAAGGGAGATGGAATTTTTAAAAAGTTTATAGTGTTTGTTTATGGTATTAAGGCACCTTGGCAATTTCAAAACTGGATTTGTAATCTAGGTGCCACAGCCACAGCCCATCCCATCAACACACTCTCACGCTTACTGAACCCTTTGGCTGGGAGGGTGGTTATTTTATCTCCCTTTGCACAGCTGGCAGCTCTCAATGAAAAGAAAGACCTTGTGTTAGCTGGTGATGGTGGAGGCAAAAGGAGGGGGAAGATCAGGTGTGGGAGACTCGGACTTATTCTACTTTTGACACTGTATGATGTGTAAAGTCTAAAGAATTTGCTGGCCTGGCAGACTAGCGGTTTATTCAGAGAATAAGTGATGGAGACCTGCCACACTTCCCAGGAAACAGGCAGCAGAGAAGGCATGAAGGCTCCCCACCGGACTTGCTGAGCGCTGTCCTTACAGCTGAGAGGCCAGCAAAGGGGATCACAGCCCAGAGCCAGGCAGATGGGATCTGTTAGCCTCTGATGTCTTTAACCACAGACCACAAAGGAAAGCTGCCTTGATGGTCCCAGACAGCGAAGGAGATGGCTCTGCTGGGACTCCAAGCCCTGTATGGATTTTTAAAGGAAGAGGAGTGGGTTGAGTCTGGGAGGGAGAGGCATCTTTTTAACATAGCTCAGTTCAGGATTCCACCATCATCTTGGGTTAGCCAGTTGCTAAGGCAATCCTTTCTCCTTTTGCTCTCCCCTGTACTCAAAATCTACCAAATTTTAGTTTCCATAAAGATTTTTATTTGTTCATCCATTTATTCTTTCCTGACCATTTAGCGAGTGGCCAATTTATCCTAGATAAAATACCAGGCCTGTGGAACAAAATAATCAGTAGGACACAGTTCTGCCCCAAGTATCTCCCAGTCTAGCAGGGGAAACAATCACATAGAAAGACACTCAAAAAATAAAGAGAAAATGCAGTAACTCTAAACGAGAGATGTCCTCGTAACCCTGACTATACCCTTATAACCCAAGTTTCGTTTCATTTCTTGGTCAACAGTGATTCAGAGTGAGGTTATAATGGCTTGAGGTCAGTGAAGGGAGTTCCTCCTCATAACAGCCTACTTTGCCCTGACCGCCACCTGAGAAAATAATTACTTGACTAATTTTATTTTCCATGTTAATATTTAAAAGTTTGTAGAAGAGAGCTGAGACATGTACTAATTATAAATGTAAGTCAAATACCAAGATGATGAAGGACATTATTCCCCTGATTATAGAGGAGGTGTTCCTTGCTTTAAGAGCATCAGACTCAGAGAAGAGTGACTTTTCCCACTAGAGGGAACGGGACAAGTTAAGAGTCAGGAGTAATGGAAGGGGATGGAGAAGAGTGGTGAGGGGTCACATACACGGGCACTGCAGGTAGCTGTTGAGCACAATTTTAGCTCCTGTCACAGAAATTAAACTTTGGAGATGGGAGAAATGGCTCCAGATAAGATTTCTGAAGATATGTTGGATTAAGTCCCCTATAAATCCTCAGAACTTCTTCTGAAGGGAAAACCACAGTAAAGATAGATACGATTGTTCAAAGTCCTTGGGCTGATATCTTGCTAAACGTGAACAGCGCAGAGATTAGGCCACAGGTGTGCTCAGCTCTATGTAGTTACGTACACATTGCTGACACTGTGTTGCCTGGACAAAAATGATGGTTTGGAAGTGACGACATTTGAGTTGCACACCAGGCTCTAAGCAAGACATCTTCTATTTCTGGGTTCATACTTTCATGAAAAGTTGGATTTTAAAACCTCTGAAGAAGGCTTCAGTGGTCACAGACAAGGAGAAAGAATGATCTGGTAAGGGCTCAGGCCAGGGCTTCTCTGGTGTGTGTGTGTGCTTTAATTTTAATCTTTTGAAATATTCTCCTTATAGGCACAATATCTACACATGAAACGCCTAAATAGAGAGTCTTTGTCCTGGAAGCCAGGACTAGCCAGCTGAATATCCATTTCTCATTATGAAATTCCAGTAGGAAGACACAATGGCAGGAGAGCAGAGGACAGCCTCTCCTACAGGCGTCTGGAGAGAACACAAAAGAGACAAGCCTAGCCTGCTTTACTTTGACTTTGTCATACTATTTCCATCCAAATACATTTCCACCATGATCATAACAACAGTATTCTTGGTAGAAACCCTACTAAGCCGGAGTAGATGTGGCCATGAATACTGAAGGACATGGGGCTCAGCAAGAGACTGGGGGTCACTGTGAGCCATGCCATGACAGCCACCGTGCCAGCAACTTACCCTGTACGTGCTTCACTTATATCTCATTTCATCTTGAAACTACCTACTCCACGAAATAAGAGCCATGTAGCCGTATTTTGACAGATGAGGACACAGTTTAAAGTTCCAGTGGTGGTATGAAACCACCCTCTAGCCTATGTTTGTTTGTTTTTTTTTTTCCCATTCTATCACAATGGTTTTCACATCAAAGGGCTACTTTGTCAGTATCTGTGATGTCATTGAGACTGTGAGTTGAAGAAAAAGTTCATTAGGATGCTACGGGGATGACAGTTATCATGCACCTGTCAGCCAGATTTTATAGTGTACTTGGTGAAATGGCACAGACATTTTCTTTACAGAACAATATGAATAATTGATCATTATGTGATCATGCACAGAAATCACTTACGCTTACTGCATATAGAGTAAGACTTGCATGTTGGCCACATGCAAATTTATTTAAGAATTATTCTTGAAACTATTTGAATTTGTCATCCTCGATGAATCTGGAGTTATTATTTTAAAAATTATACAATCCAAAAAATAAGTATGTAGCGTAGTTCTCCTCTACTACCAGGCTTTGAGAGGTAATGAGAGAAAAACCTCTATATGATTCACCGCTGTGTCTCCAAAGCTTAGATCAGTGCCTGGATCCCTGGTGATAAATATTTTGTTTTCTTAAAGGTAGAGGTGATAGTGAAGATACAAGCATGTATATTTTTATATTATGTTCTCTTAAATATATTTAAGTAATGTTCATGGAGAACAAGTTTGCTTGGTGAACAGGGCCTCACATTAGGTAAGCAGTATAACAGTTTTAAGAGTGCAGGTTCTGAAGTCAGCGTGGCTAGTTTAAATCCCAGATCTGCAATGTACCAAATGCATAATCTTAAACAAGCCTGAGTGTTCCCTGTCCTCTGATATGGGCTGATGACTGAACCGACCTCTCCCAGTGTTGTTGTGAGGGTAAAATACTGAGTTAGTTCTTAGGTGAGTGATTAAAACACGGTAAGCATCAGTAAATGTTTAATAATATTATTTCAAAAAATTAACCTTAGATTTACTAATGCCCAAGGAAATATCTCTTACACTATCATTAAAGACATAGAGAAAAATGACCTCTAGGCTCATCCAAAAGATCACATTTTGCCTTTATTTTCTGAACCCCGTTTCTGAAAAAGAAACCATGGCAATGAGGGTTTTCGGAAAAAAGGGATTAAAGCATACTTCAGGGAATCATACACGTTTTCATTACTATTCCATTCTTGCTGCTTTCTAACTCAGCCTCTAAGTCTAACTGAAACCCCAAGCCTCCTCCAATCTTTTGATCAACTTAGAGTTTAATCCTTTCCATTTTAGCTGGATTTGCGCTAAGAATAGACTGTTGAATTATGGAAGACAACTCAATCTTCACTAAACATTGTGTTTCCTTTCCTTTTCTTTTTTTAATTTCAAGGGATCCTAATGTCAAAATATCTTTCTGGAATTTATGAGAGGATAAAAAGTAATATCCAAAATAAAATACGTCTATCAAAAGTGATATGGAGGTAAGGGAAAGCTCCATGACCAGAAACAAACTGCTGTGCTTTTGTGTTAGATGTAAAACACTGTGACTATTTTTTTATAAGAACCTTACATTTGACAATGAGGAAATAAAGTACCCAAGAAAACATCTTCCCGAGGAGAACCTTCTACATAAATAAATATATTGCCCTCTTCCTGTCCGTCTCTGCCAGAGTTAAACAATGGTCACTTAGAAAGGAAATGATGTCAACAACCTACTGATAAAAATCAAACTGCACTGGAGGAAACATAACAAAACACAATAGAAAAAACGCAGCTTTCTAGCTTCTGTAGTTTGTCATGGTGACTCCACGAAGGACAGTCAATTATTAAATTTAAAGTGTAATTCCGCTATACCACTACACTGACTTGAGTTTATTACATTTGTACAGCTTTAATATATGCATCTTTCAGCAAAGACAACTGAAAGCCTCAAAGGAAAAATGTGAAAAGAAATTGTCTTTGGTAGACAGACTTTACAGCTTTAAATGTATGCAACTTTTTTTTGACTAAATCTTCAAATTTGACTGGCATTCCAATGCCTTTCACAGCTATCCATTCTGGGAAAGGCTATATCAGCAGAGTTTACAGGATGGTTGCAGAAAATACCTTGAAGACCATTTATCAGTTTAATGATACTGAATAAATGCTTGGCAGAACACTCAGACTATGGATAAAAGATAGTATAAAATATGTGAAGAAAGATCCCATGCCTTTGGCAAATTTGCAGTGTTAGAGCTTGACATGTTGCAAATTAATCTTATCCTCAAGGTACTGACTTCTCCCATGGATGTTCTATCTTGCCGAGTAAACAACTCCTAGAGGACCTGTCCAGCCAGCTCAGAGAAACAAGAAAGTCAGATCTCTTTTTAGTCTTTCAAATTAATGCCTTGATTCCTCCACATTAACTGCTCTTGTGCAAACTATTTAGAATAAACTATTAGAGTAGTAATAGGCTTTATATATTTTGCCATCAACACTTCTTAGTTGACGATTAACCAGACATGGTGTTATAGCTGAATTTAAATACTTAAAACCTTTCATATAAATTCTATAACAGAGCAGAGCTAATGCTAGTAGTCATAGCTGTCTTCCAGATAAGATAATGGTGTCCCAAACTGTGTTACGAAGACAGAAGATATTGCTAAAAATGGATGGAATCATCAAATCACCAGAGGTGAGGTGCCATGACTTACTCAGAGTCCCAAATGTCCAAAGGAAATGCAAACTGTTTTTCATATCAGAACTTGCTCTTCTTTATTTCCTCTGATATTGGAGATCCTATTTTAATCAAAGACCAGGCGTCATAGAAGACTCAAGTTGAGAACTCAAGGAAGCCATAAAGCTAAGAAGTCCACCCTCTAGTGAGTTCCATGTGTGCCTTTATAAAATTCTCCTCCTTCCCAGCAGTCCCAACTTTCACAGAGTCTAAAAACACCAGTTCTTAAGACAAAATAGGATGGAATTTTAGTCCCTGAAATAACCTTGGAGAGTGCTCAGCTGGCTCAATGTTCACCATAGACAAAGAGACCAAGGTGCAAAGTAATAGTAACAGTGATAATGATGCACAGTGACTTATTCTGTTTCATATTCTAAATAGATTGCCTATTAATATAATGAATAAATGAGCAGACTAAAGGAATGTAGAAAAAAAAGGCTTAATCCATGTCGCATTCTGAGACTGAATCAACAACATTTTCCAGTATACTTTTATTTTCAGTCTCTTTAAATATCTGATAAATCAATATATAATTTAATTATTGCTGCATACTAAACAAAGAGAAATGATAAAGACATCAATATTAGGTTTATGCCTCATTTAGTTATGGCTGTTAAGTTTCAAATAAGAGAAACAAAACTTAAAATGTATCTTAATATGATAACAGAGGAACTAAGAGAGATGAAGACAAGTTCAGAAAGGATTCCGGGTCAATCACTCAAGCAAGTAAAAGGTCAAGTGTACTGCACTGTAGTCTTTCTTTTCTCAGTATGTTATTGATTTCATCAATGTTTGGTTATTCATAAGGAATTAGCTTTCATGTTATTATTGTGACAAGTCTACAACCCTGAAATTCTTAGGTGAAATTTACTGCCTATGAATATCCAAGACATTTTTAAAATTTAACCCTAAAGATTTTGAAATTGAGGAGTAAGATATTAAAGATAATTTCATCCAGAACATTTTTAGGTTTTTTTCTTCACAAACTACTTATAAATACCCCTCAAACTGCATTTTTATAAAAATTCTGTAGTCATCTGAAAGATAGGTAGATAGATAGGTAGGTAGATAGATCGATCGATCGATTGATCGATCATAATGATATTGACTAACTGCAAAAAGAAGGAAGAAAGGAAGGAAGGACTGAGGGAAGGAAAGAAGGATGCTAGAAAGTGATAGAGCCAAATAATGGAGTCACATAATCCCATAACTCAAGATTCTACTTCAAGTTGGAGTCTGATAAACATGTATTGAATTGCATTCCAGTTACTGGCCAGCCTTTCAATCTTAAACCTCATTCTGCATCTATGTCTAGGGATGAGAGGCAATGATCTCTATCTTTGTTGTGAAGATTAACTAATATAACACATAAAGAATGCCTGATATAGTGCTATATTGGCTACGTTGGAGACACTCAAGAGATAATTCTGTGTTTTTTTATTCTGTCTGCTACAAAGGATCCGCAAGAGGACAAATACCCTCTCACTGGATGTGTGAGAACATAAACAGTGAGGACCGAGACGGACAGCAGCGCTCTGAGAACTTGCTTGCTTTGAAGATAGTATTTAATGAATTTAGGAATTTATTGGTAGTTACATGAGCTAAGGAAAACCAACATTTCTTCCAAATCAAGCAACCATTCTAACTTTAAAACAGAACACCATGATCAATTCACAGAGAGAGAGGGAGGGAGGGAGAGAATGAATTCTATGTAAGGATACACAAGAAACTGGTAAAATTGCCTCTAGTAAGGATAAATGGGGAACAAAAGTGGGGTAGACATAATTTCTACTTTACTCTCTGTATGGACTGAATGTGTCATCCCTGCCAAAACCATATGTTGGTGCCCTACTCCCCAGTGTGACAGTATCAGGCGGTGGGACCTTTGGGAATTAATCAGGCTTAGATGAGGTCATGATGATGGGGCCCTCAGGAGTGGGACTGGTGCACTTATGAGAGTCATGGAAGAACCTGCTCCCCTTCTCTGCTCTCCATGTGGAGACACAAGAAGTCAGCAGTCTGCAGTCTATAAGAAAGCCACCACCAGAACTCAATCATGCTGGCACCTCGATCATGGAGTTTCAGCCTCCAGAACAGTGAGAAATAAGTTTCTGTTGTTTATAAGCCACCTGGTCTATAGTTATAGCAGTCCAAACTGATGAAAAGACTCTTTTTTATGACTTTTTTTTTTTGGTATTGCCCGTGTACACATTTTTGTTACAATTATTTTAATTGTTATTTTGAAAAAAGCATAAATTGAAGAAAGATGACATTTACATATATCAGCACAAAGTATTCCCAGCAATCAGGTCTTCAATATTCGAGGGAATGCTTCTGTATTTTATAGTGAATCAGATGAGAGTAGAAAATTTTGCCAAGTGTATTCTTCACCGACATGCTTTTTTATTAATCAAAGTATTCCTTATGTATTTGAGTACTCTAAACTAACTTCTTAATTGATACATAAAAAGCTACTGTCAGAAGCAGCTATGCAATGATAATTCAACTCAGGAGCAAATACTTTTAAGATGCAAAGCTCCTTTTGAGGCCACGGATGGGTAAGTAGTGAGAGGAAGTCATAAAAGGTCCTATAAATGTGGTTAAAATATAGAACTCTGTGTCTAGATTATGATGCAGTGGTGAAGACTGAAACACATTCAAACACCCACATAAGGCGTCATGCAATAGGTTTTATAAATACATACCAGTTATAAATGCCGTAAGATGTGAAGGAGGGAGATTCTTTGTGCATAGGGGTATTTGAGAAGGTGTCTTTGGGGAAGGTGTTGCATGAACCGATATCTGAAGGGTATCCATGGAATAAAAGCCCTTTCAGACAGTAAGAACAGCTTGAGTCAAGGGCAGGCATTGGAGAGAGCAGGGTGTGTTTAGACAGGGTAAGGCCCTGGGGTACGAGGAGAAGGGCAGAACACTCGGGGACAGACCGGTCAGGAAAGAGCCAAACCAGATCAGGATTTGTAAACCAGGTTGCAGACTTCTGAATTTTCTTCTATAAGAAATTGAGAGCACTTGAAGATTTTTTCCAACCAAGTTCACATGTTCAAATGATAACTTGTGGATTGGTATGAGGAAAAACTCAGAACACTGAGACAAGAGGAGGCTGTGGGAATGGTACACAAACATCAGCCGCCTCTGTGTGAAGCATGGCTCTGCCCGGTAGAGCAAAAGCAATAAAATGTGGGCTTGCCTGCAGGAACAGCTCCAAAGGAGACACGTCTCATACCTCTTTTCACATATTTTGAATCTGGAATTTTTGTTAACATCCTGAAGAGAAACACATGTCTGGCATTATTCATGATTACCTTCAGTGAAGAGGTGATTCAAAAGCAATTGGCTGTCTCCATTAAGGGGCGTTTAACTAGGATTATTGCAGAGGTCATGTATACTTAAATCAATACAAATATACCAGTTTGGATTTTGCTTCTTTAAGAGTTTCAGGTTAGACTATTTTTAATACCCACACTAAGGGTATTCTGTTCTAATTAAGGATGGTTTTTCCTCGAAACTATGAATGTATGTATGTATGTATGTATGTATGCATTCAACAAAATATTGTGCAGTAAGCTTCTTCCAGAGATAATTTCCTAAGATAAGGTCTTATTTACAGCTTTTGATCCATTAACTCAAGAAGCTAAGAGTTACTTCTGGAATTCTTTGGAAAAGTTACACCAGTTAAGTACCTGGCTCACATTCTAAGAAATGCCTTTGTGGTTTAAAGAAGCTTAAGCAGAAGCCCTCAGTGCTGATTTGCCCACAGTGTCAAACATCAGCGGAATTTTCCAATGGGCCTTTAAGAGTTCAGTATTTGCTTTAATTAGGAAGATACCTGGGTTTTTAATGGGAACTTTTCAAGCTATTGGAGCAGAACTTGAGTAAATGACCCTATTTGTTTAGAGAAATAAAGCTAACAGTGTCACAGATGCTCCATAAAGCAACACAGAATTGCAAATGGGAGGTAAGGGAAATAACAGAAGAGAAATTTACATCTAAGAAAAATTATATCCAGACATGTAGCTGTGTTTCTTTTACCAAGCACTGCCAAAACAATACATAATTACCAGACAAAACCAAAGGAAACCTGTTTTCATAACAGAATATCCGCACAAATATTCATTTTATGTTGCTGGGACTGGATTGCAGTTATCAGTAGAATCTGAACAATTTCCAGCAATATCATTTTTCTGGTTATCAAGAGAGCCTTTGTATCTGAGTTTTTGTTTAGACTATGGGCTCTTCAGCTAAGTGAGGAAACTTCTATAAACTCTTCAAAACGAGTTTGCGGTTCAAGTCATTTTTAAAAGAAAAGCTATGATAAAAATCTAAGGTTCCTTTAAGAAGTAAATTGGTGCCAGAAGGTTCTGGAAAGGAATAGTTATGAAACAGCAGAAGCCTGAAGAACTTATAAAAGAAAGTACTTTAGTATATATTAACTTTTATGCCAGTTGGTCATTTTAAAGGATAGGAATCTCTTAGAAAAGTAGAGAAATTAAAGAAAACAAACACTTTTTACCAGAAAGAGACCCTTTTAGAGGTTTGAGCAGATCTGGAATGTGATATTGCCTCCTGAAAAGATCTATAAACTGAGGTGAATATTTTTCTCCTACCTGAGGCCACTTGGAGCAGAAAGCTGTAAAAATTAGGAAACCTAGTCTGGGTGAACTGAGAGCTAATCAGAAGTCCTCAAAAGGCATCTTAATACTTTGTCCCTAATCAGCTGTGAGCAGTATTTATAAAGGAATAAACACTTTTCTCCCAGATAAATTTAAAGAGCCCTTTCTCTGAGGGCTACATATATTGAGGCTGTTTTCAACACCGAAGCACTAGCGCTGGGAGTCCACAGAGAGTCACTGAGTGACTCTGAATTTTGGAAAATGCCTTGAACGAGTTAGAACACAACTTAAATTTGCAATGGTTGGTAAAAACTAAAGTGTACTAAAAAAGGTTACTTCTTCGAAATTTGTTCTCAGTATTATCATTTTATAACACATGAGCAACATGCGTAAATGTTTAAAATGGTAACTGCTGCGTTTTATTATTTTATCAGAGATACTGGATGAATAGGAAAGAAACAGAAATGACTAAGAATTTAAGGCCGTGACCAGTGGTGCATGGAAACGTATTCACCCCTTTTATCCAGTGACAGCCACTGTATATGACTGTAGAACATATGTAAAAAGCTGCTTTGCCTAATAAACTCCAGTTTATGGAGAGAGGAGAGAGAATAATAAGACAATATTCTGGACAAGTACAAGAAACAGTAGTTGTAGATGTTTCATATCTCTGACGTACAACAGAGTCTGAATTCCAAATCTGGTCATTTCAAGGATTTCATCAAGCAGTAACTTAACCTCCACGGTTTATCTCTTTGCTTTTAAAGGATTATTCATGAAACTAAGGGCCTATAGCCATTCTGAAATAATCCAATTTGCTGGGGACACATGATGCATAATTCTACCTCACTCTTAGGGGCCACTTTTCTTCTAAGCCTTTATATTAGTATCATGTTACTAACCCTCTAAGCTTCCCTGTGAGGCATATTTCAATTGTCTCACATTATTTTGGAGAAGTTAAACCACAGAGAAATTGGAAACCTGTCCTAAGTTAATGTATATTATAACATACACCATATATTATTTGTGATGTGTGTTTATTTGTCTTTATTCTCACTTCGCAAAATGCATAACCAAAGAGACCAGAGGGAAGAGAAAGTAGGCTGTCTAATTCATTACCCATTTAACAGATAGCAAAACTGAGTTTTAGAAAAATTGTAAACCATTTGCTTGGATTTAGTTTGAGAGGCTATGAAGCAACATATCAGAATCGCCATATAAAGAGCAACTATATGAATGTCCTTCATCTTGATAAAAATCTACTAAAATAAAGAAGGAAAAATTTAAGCAAAACTTTAAAATTTTAATTTGAAATAAATATGTAATCTTCTTAGGAAAATAAGTTGAATTGTTTTGGTTTTCTGTCATGGAGGGTTGAATCCAGTTTTTCTGCAAGTATGGAAACTGGAGATGTCTCAAAGAAAGATAACAAACTTGCAAATGCAAAATTAGCTATATATAAATATTTACTGAGAATACGAAAAGTCTCAATAAGGTCCAAATTTTTCCAAGATTACAAATACAATAAGCATCAAAATGCTGAAAAAGCATAATAGTTGTATTAATTTATTGACTGTCCCTAATTTTTTTATTTACTCTTTATATGACAATAACTTTGTAATATTTTCTAGAGAGATCAGGGAGATAATTTAGTCTTTGATTTGGTACACTTGAAGATGTATTTTTTGATAGTTTAAAATGTTTCACTTAGCCTCATAAATCACTATTAATAATGTTATAAAGAATTGCTGTCAAGTATAGGTGGAAATCTCTACCCAGTGTCTTTCATATAAGACCGTATGATTAAGGCATTTCAAGTTTCCATGAGCAATGTAGTCACAATGCTTTTTGAACTGACCACAATCAAAGGACCTGACCTCTAAGTCTGTTCCTTTGAGTCAAGGAGCATTAAGAGGATTCCTGGAAGTTATCTCTGCATCCAGGCAGTTAGTAATCATTTATCTGCATACTTAAGTGACCACAAACCACATAAATATATCCCACTAAACCCAAACTCAAAGTATCCTCAAGGTAACTTTTCTTTAGCCAGATTCCAAATATGTTTGTGGCCACTCCATCATTGCCTGACATTAGGGGAAAAGTTGGGATGGAAGGAGACGGTAGTCTTAATTAACTGTGGTTGAAATGTCTTACTATTGCAAATATCACAAAACTTATTATGACTCGGTGAATGTTTCTAGGAATCCTTCTGGGAAGGAGCCTGTGTAAGTGAAAGGCTAAATCACGGTAAATATGTCTCTGCTAAATTTAAAAAACTAATGAAGCTACAGATTTATGAAAAATTTAGAGTACTAATATGGGTAGAAATTAAGACACATCTTGATAGACATCCTTTAGTTATGTAATAAATTATTAATGATGTGAGTTGATTGTAATAACATGTATTGTAGCAATATGAAGTATGAATGGCAGTGTTAATACTAAAGAAAAGATTTTTATGAAGGAATAGAAATTTTTAAAAAAAACTGAGTGGATCCTAACATAACAGTGGATCCCCCAAATTAAATTTTTAATAATTTAAAAAATGTAAAAGGCATTACCTACAGCTGAGATTGTGGAGGAAATGGCCCATTAATTAATAAAATGTTTAAGCATTTGACCAGCATAATGATAAATCTGAGCACTTTTCAGAATATTAAGGTAATCTTTTGATGGTTAAAAAAAAAATGTACAGACAGCAGCTATCAAAGGCCCAAATGTATCAGGCAATATTGTTTGAGGACTTCTGACAAAGAGACGACATATACTAAGAGGAAATTGGTATGTAGGTAAAAATCTTTTGGGCTGCCATTTGTTTGTAATGGCTGCTGTGAGATGGAGAATGTAAAATATTTAATGACACAGTAGCTTGGAAATCACTACTCCAAAATAAGAATTTTTTCATTGTTTTGTGTGACCATGAATATAAACATAAAAATGAGTACATCTGAAACTAACATTGTAAGTCAACTATTCTTCAATAAAAAGTGAAAGTGAAAAAATATCATATGATTATTTTTACTGAATATTCTTTCCATTTTACACTAATATATATGGATAATAATGACCTTTCAAAGGTCATTATTATCCATCACACTGTGACTAATTTTTTTTTTCTTGCTTCTCATCAAAAGAGCAGATTTCTTGCTTCTTGTTAAAATTTACCCAAATTTTGTAACGATATTTTTAAAGAGTCCTTATCTTTCAGAGATAAACACTGAAATATAGTATAATACATAACAGATAATATTATAATATAATGTTATATATACTAAGAGTATAATGTATTATAATATAATATATACTAATATAAATAATACTGTGTATGGGATTTTGCCCATAAGCTGGTCCTCATTAAAGGTGGGTACATAGCATTTATTATTCTGCTGTCTCTGATTTTGTATGTTTAAAATTTTCCACAATAAAAATTAAAGCAAGAAAAAATGAGAAAAAAAATCCTATAAGCAGTGAACAAGACAGTTAAGTAGTTAAATGCTCAGTTTTCTCAGTGATAATTTCCTTATTTTGATATATCCTCTTTAAAGTCCCTGTTACCTTATTTCTGCTCTACTTCAGGGACTAGGCATCTCAGTATGGAGAGACTTTATAGTATGGGGACTGTGTTTGGAATCCACAGACCAGGCCCTGAATCTGACAGTCTGACCAAGGGCAAGAAGTTACCTCACCTCATCTCTTCATTTTCTGTTTCTGGGTGGGTTCAACCATACTTCAAAGAGGGTAAAATAACGTACATGTCCAACAGTACTTCCTATGCAGCATGTGCCAATTCATTTCTATCTGTCTCTAGGACAAATAAAAGACATCCAAGGTCCATGGACTCACCCAGCAGGGCCACTCTACGCTATGGAGGTGGAGCTTATTCATGAAGCTCTGCAGGTGCTGCATGAGCTTTTCCCAAAGTGTCTCCTATGTAAACTCAGTGCAGTATAGTTTTTAGCAGATCAAAATATGGAAGAAGAATTCCAAGAATTCTCTCTCTTCCCCACCAACTCTCCCCCCTCACCCCCAACTCCTTCTCTCTCTCCATCACTATCTCTTTTTCCCTCCTTTCTAGAGAGAGAAGGAAGGAGGGAAGTGAATGAAGACAAGAACAGGGGCATACAAAATTTCTACTAAGAAGCATTTAGAAGGTTTTAAAATTTTATCTTACTTGCCAAACGCAGAACTTATAAATAGGAAAAGGAGTGCTAGTTGTTCTCTCAGAGAGTGTTTCCCCCATCAGTCGCTGGGGTAACACACCGTCAGAGACAAACGGGAAATCAGTGGCCATGGGCTTGCTGTCCTGGCCAGGACCTTTTTTTCATGCCACATGTTTACAAACACGCTGTGTTCCCCTTGACAAAAGTGGACATAGACACTCGGGGACTTCAAGGTTTTCCACTGTGTGTGTGAACTGGTTTCATTTAAGAGCTCCTGCTGTCAGTTCTCATCCAACAGAGAGGATGGGGGTGAGGAGTGTCAGTGACCGACTGAAAGCTTGCTTGGGCAGAAGGCTTAACTCTACAGGCTCACTAATGTGTGTGTGTGTGTGTGTGTGTGTGTGTGTGTGTGCGCGTGTGTGTGTGTGTATTAAGATGAATAGACACTCAAGATTAGAATTTGTTATGAAACAGAAAACCTGGCTTTCATGACTGTAATCTGAGCCAGAAAACCCTGAACTTTAATGTTAGTATCTCTGTTTCCTGGAGGTCCCGCGGTGGTGCAGGAAGGGGGATTCAGTCCCAGAAAGCAGTAGGAAAATAAAGGACTGCTTTGTGAGCTTGTGAGGGCCCTCCTGTCCTGTGACTGTTTGCTGCTACTTATTCACAAAGGCAATGGTTCCTCTCAAACGGCCTGTTTGGATTAACACCGAGAGATTTCTTGATACCTCCTAACCTTGGGCTATTTTGATTCAGGAGTCAAGAACCAGTGGCACAAAAAACACACTTAAACCCTCATTCTCTGCCTCAGTGTGGTCCCTTTGCATTGCCCTTAATTAAGTACTTTGAAGACCCTGACAGGTGCTCCTAAGAGGGCCACAGAGATGCTTTTCCTGTAACAACGTCACATGCCCTGAAGGGGTTTCTTCTGTGCTGCCCTCAGCAGTTGTAAGGCTTGGTGGGGCTGCAGAACTCAGAGGATTAGCAATTCAATCTTTGCCAAGACTCACCTAACAGGCATTTCTAGTATTCCCGGAGGGTTTTCTGATGTTTGCGTATAGATTCAGGGTAGAGGTTAAGATTTCTACTCTTTACTGTCAGGATGGGGAAGGAGCGGTAGGCAGCTGGTAGGGAAGGACACTATGTGTGTGTGTGGCCCTGTGTAAAACTGGAAGCAGCTTTGGGAGAGGTATTTCAGGACAACAAAAAGAAAGAAATTAGACATTTTCCCCTGATGTCTGCAGTTGTTCAGTCCCTTTGGCTGAAGACTTTCTCTTCAATGCATGCATTCATTCAACAAACATTTATTGAGCATCTATTATACACCAGCCACTGCCCTAGACACTGAAGATGTAGCAGTGAGTAAAACAGACAAGGTCCCTGTTCTAAGAAGCATCATTCAAATCTAATGATTGAATAGTAGGAATTTGGATTTTTCAGTCAATAATATATTATTGGAAGTAAATTTATCAGCTCTTTTCCTTAGGGAAGGTTTCAGGAGTGATATAAGAGGGAAATTGAGGAATTAAGTACTAAAATCATCCCTTGGGATGTAAGTGATGTGTGTATGTGTTTATGGAAAAAAGAGATTTGAAGTCTAGAGATTAAACCTTTCCTTACTTGTCATTCTTATCTGACAAGAACCAAGCACAATAGAAGAGGTTGACTTTGGACTTGAGTGAGACTGAATAAAACAGAACGCTGAGGATGGTGAAGCTAAACAAATGTCTAAAGTTTGTAGATAATTTTGAAAGGAAATATGAGTCTTCATGAGAAAAACAGCCAGAGACTAAATTGCTTCCCTGCCACCTCTCAAATCAACCTCTAGCAATTCCCTTCTACCAGGAATTAGACTTAATTACTAGCATTATAAGATGTGTCTAGAAGAAATAGATAGTTTATATCTTGGGTTTGTCCTTTGCAATGAAAAGTGAAAACCCAGAAGAAAGCCTTAAAACAATAAATATTACAGATTCAAGAAGATTCATTTAAACCTGTCTGTGTTCTTCCTTTCTCTCTTATAAATTATATACAGGTATGAAGTGGAGACAAAAAATCTTTTTTGTTTTTCAGTGTAGTGCTAAAACGTCTTTTATCTTGCTCAGCATTGAAGATTTCTTTTTCCCAAATAAGTTTATAAATCAAATATTTAGCAAAAGAAGCATTCTGAGTAAAGATAACTAATGAATTATATAGAATATGTTTCACACCTCATTTGAGAACATAAAAATGGACTCAAACCACTGAAGTTTTGGATTAGAACTAAGGAATATCAGTCTTCTTTTGTATTTATTTTCTATATCATGCATTTGGCATTTCATCATTGAGGTTTGATATTCATAAGAGTTTAAATTGTTTTTTGTTTGTTTCAAGATATTTACACATCTTGACTAAAAAGAAAATATCCATTATAAAACTTTAAATTTCCTAGACAAAAACTCTAATTCTAAAAGATACATGCACCTCAATGTTCATAATAGCACTATTTAAAATAGTCAGGACATGGAAACAACCTAAATGTTCATTGACAGATGAATGGATAAAAAAGATATGAGATAGATAGATAGATAGATAGATAGATAGATAGATAGACAGATAGATATAGATATAGGAATGAAAAAATGCCATTTGCAGAAACATGGATGGACCTATCATATTTAGAAATTATTATACTAAGTGAAGTAAGTTAGGCAGAAAAAAAAAGTATCATATGATATCACTCATATGTGGAATCTAAGGAAATGATACAAATGAACTTATTTACAAAACAGAAATACGCTCACAGACATAGAAAACAAACTTATAATTATCACAAGGGAAAGAAAAGGAAGGGATAAATTAGGAGTTTGGGATTAACAGATACACATGACTATATGTAAACTAGAGAAACAACAAGGACCTACTGTATAGCACAGGGAACTATATTCAATATCTTATAGTAACTCCTAATAGAAAGAATGTGATACACACACACACACACACACATAAATACATATACACACAACTGGATCACTTTGCTGTACATCTGAAACTAACACAACTATACTAAATCAACTATACTTCAATTTTAAAAATTAAGCTTATTAAGACTGAGACCATGACTTCTACTTCCTTTGTAGTCCTCATAGCTCCTGGTACCTAGTAAGCACAAAGTCCACACTTTTTAAATAAACTGAAGTAAGTCAAATGGAATAACTCTGGTGAAACCCATCTGAAGAAAAGACAGTCAACTAGGTCTACAGGACTGGACAATTCTTCTAAACTAAGGCTTCCTATGTTACATCTTTTAATCTTTGACATTTTAGCCAAGCATAATTACTTGAATCATATAGTCAAATATATCACATTGACCTGAAGAAATCCAATCAGTGTTTTCATAATCAATTCTTCAGGAATGTAAAAAAATGTGTAGTGTATAAATTTTCCAGCTGCT
Source organism: Vicugna pacos (assembly GCF_048564905.1). Lineage (NCBI taxonomy): Eukaryota > Metazoa > Chordata > Mammalia > Artiodactyla > Camelidae > Vicugna > Vicugna pacos. The sequence goes on from NC_132988.1 coordinate 33,369,261, forward strand.
CTCTTTTGGAAATGGAGGTTTGGGTAAGTGGATGTAAAAGAAAATAAAGCATCATTGTAGAACTTTAGACTTTAACACCTAACAGAGAATTCATGAGAACAACAACAACAAAAAAAAGAATATGAGTCATCCTTTCGTGTTCCAAAGAATATGCCTTGGAGAGGTTACAAATAAAGAATATCCACTGAAGCAGAAAAATTCAAAAGGATGCAAGCCTCACCATTTCAATGACAATGAACATGGTTTTATGTTGGCTTGTAATTTCTCTGCAGATGTTACTTTGAGAGTTTGTATTTCTGCTAGATTTTAGCACGTAACACATGTCTTTGGTCCAATCACTGGGATTTGGTAAGGGAAGGCCAGCTGGAAATAGCTTCTGGAGACAAATCTTTGTTTTCCCAAGGTGAGCATATTTTTTTTGTTGTTGTCTTGGTATAGAAGAGACCTTCTGTAAGTCAACCCACTATAGTAAAATTATGACATAAATCTGGTTGATTGTTCCCCAGGGAAGCAGCAGAATAAGCATTAAGTTGACATGCTGTTTCCTCTATCTGCACCTGACGTTTACTGATTTCAGCTCATATCCCATCGACTTTGTATTTGGATTCAAGTAAATCCTAAGTCATATATAATTGGTTGCTGCACACAATTTAAACAGTTGGTGCTATATGTCTCATCATTTCAATGGAACAAATTGTTATCACAGAATCACCTCCACTTCTCATAAGGCAATTGGATACTAATTTAGGAAATGTAGTAAGAACAAAAAGATGGATGGGAAACATTTGTCTTCAGAAAGGAAACTACAAACACATGGTCTCGTCTTCCCATGTGGATTTCTGACCAACGGACAATTACAATGAGTGTCCTGGTCACGTCCTCTGCTGTTGCTACTACTGACCTTCACATCTAGTACTACCAATGTCCTGAACAGAACAAAACAACAGCAGCAAATAAAAACAGATGAACAACCGAAGAGAAACAGACAACATTTCATTCAAAATGACAGGCTTGAATTCCAACCTTTTTATTTACTCATCATGGACTTGTGGGCAAGGTTCTTCATACCAGATTTCCCATTTTTATAGAAGAGACAAAGGTAAGGTGCTAACATTTACCCTTTGCAGTGAAAAGAAAATTTTGTTTACATCCCTAATGGGGAAAAATAATTGGTATCTACCCGTCAATATTATTTCTTATTTATTAAACACAGTTTTCAGGGCAAAATATGGACTTCACAATCTGAAGTACTAGGGTCTTAATTTTCTCTCTTTCTAGACCAAAATAATCTCCTGACACTGAATAAATCACGTAACCCAACTCCAGCATTCTGCAGCATGTTTCAAAGAAGATGACTAAAGAGTATATTCTGTCATCTTAAAGTCATCGTTGCTACCATGTTTTCCTAAAGTGTCACTTAAATTACTTTTGGTTAGGTTTAAATATGTTTATGCTTGCTATTCCTTTTTATTCCAAGAATTTCTCTTCATCTTTGTGAAGGTTTTATGAAAACAACTGTATAGAACATTTATATTTTGGGGTATGGAGTGCTGTCATGTGTCATCTCACATAATGCTCATTGTAACCCTGGCTAAGGAGACAGTGATGCATTGTTATGGACTGAAATGTGTTCCCTTCAACAGCAACAACAAAAAAGATTTGTTGAAGCCCTAACTTCCAGTACCTAAGAAAGTGACCTTAGACTAGTTGTAGATATAATCAGTTACTATGAAGACAGACTGGATGGTAAGGTGGACGTTTAATCCAGCATGACTGATGTCCTTATAAGAAGATGATGGCCATGTGAAGACAGAGACATACAGGGAGGGTGCTATGTGATAGGAAAAGCAGGCACTGGTTGGGCAGCTGCAAGACAAGGAACATCAAGGACTGCCAGCAAGCTACCGGAGGCCAGGAAGAGGCAAGGAAGAATTCCCCTGCGAGTTTTAGAGGGAAAACGGCCCTGCTGACATCTTGATTTTGAACACTTCGTTTCCAGAACTATGAGATAATAAATACATTTCTGTTGTTTTAAGGTACCCAGCTTGTGATACTTTGTTACAGCTGTCCTAGGAAACTAACAGATGAGGCCATTGCACTAGCAAATATTCACCAAGTACTAAGCTTGCATCACGCACCAAGAAGTCTCACAGTCTATAAGGTATTTCCCAGTATTTTTAATATTTTACAGATTAAGAAATTAAAGCTTAACTTTAGAGGTAACTTATTTGAGCCAAATCTGTACAACTAGTACATGGCAGAATTCGGTTACAATTGTTTTTGATTCATGAACCTGAGAATAGGAATCATTAGTTCAACTTTGAAGATGAGGAAATTGAGAGTCAGAGATCAATACCCCCTTTACCTTATCTTTTTGAGGCTAAATGCATTCATTTCCTGTGGTCTCTCTCCCAAACATTTTCTTGGTTACCCTTTTGCTTTCCGTAAGTAGATCACATGCCCCCTCATTTACGGTACCCTAGACTGAGTGAGTCATCTGATAAAACTAAGATCAGCGGAGCATTTAAGAGAGGATGACCCTGCTGTTCAGACATACTTTAATCAAATTAGAACTTCATAGGCCTACTCTTAAATAACAGATGAGTTTAGTGCCTGTTTCTTAATAGTATTAATAATTTTAAAATTATAATAATAACCATTATTTATTGAGCACAACTTAGATATTACATTAGGTTTCTAAATACATTACTTTAAATCTTGCAAAAGTCCTACAAGATCTTTATTATTGTATTGTTTGTAGTTCAGAGGAGAGCTCCATAAGAGAAAAATAAATTCTGTTTTATCTTCCTGGGTAGGTCTGGCATCTACTGCATCACAGGGAATAAATTCTAGAGGTAAGGGACTTATGTAGGGTCACTCAAAATATAGATAGCCACTATAGGACCAAAACTAGAAGCCAGATTTTTTAAATTATAATGTAGAATTACTTATACCAGTAGTTCTCAAATATTGGTTACCTAAAGAATTATCTGGAAGGTTTATTTAAAACACAGGAGACTGGTCTCTTTTACACTAGGGCTCAGGAAGCTAAACTTTAAACATTTCCCATAAGTTCTTAAGCACTGTAAATCACTAAAACTATGGTCTCAGGGAAAATACTTTAGTTATTCAGCTGGAGTCTGAAGAAGCAGTCCTGGAGAAGACGGGTTTTTAGAGGATGTCATAGAAAGAAGAAAAGAGGAAACCCTGCATTTTCTGCTTTAACAACTTTCAAATATGAGTCAAAATGTAATGAATTTTGTATTCTCTAAATTTTAACAATTCTCTGAAATTCATTCACCCACTGATTTTCAATTTTCTTTAAAAGCTTGTGTCGAAACATGGAAACATAAAAGCGACAAAGAGATTAAATGGTGACACATTCATTTTCTGAACAGAGTTGCAACTCTTATCTAAGCATATGCCTGGAAACAATGTAAATTATTGTGAGCAACATGGAAGCTAATTTTAAGCACCCCTCTAGCAATGGACCTCTTGTTCAAGAGTGTGTAAACTACAGTGTATCTTCTTCCCATGCTCGCTAAACTGTGCTGATTGGGACAATCTGTGAGTTTGTCAAACTGGATTTAAGCAGCAGATGCGCTTTGTCTCCCACTCAAATTCCCTTCTTCCGATACTCAGCCTTAGATACTTCATCCCCTTGACATTCCGTAATTTTAGAAACTGGGCACACATACAAGATTTCTGCTAGCATTAGGGCTTTTCTAGCAGGTTTTTTTTTCTTTTGATTACACAGTGGGAGGATTTTCATAGATGTTCAGCTCCTAACTCATTTAACTCTAGTTCCTTCTGAAACCTCACTGCCAGTTCAGCCATGCATCAGTCTATTAACTTAGCCACTTCAGTTTTCTAACAAAGAGCATACTTCCATGATTCTCCTCATCTTACTAGCACCTTAAAATTTTCTCTTACTACCCAGGCAAATGTTTATGTAAAATACAGAGTAAGAATTCTAATCTTGGTTAAGTTACTAGTTAGTTGAGTACTCTTACTTAAACTCTTTAAAATAAGCATGCCTTAATTCCTATCACTAAATAATAAGGTGGCTACAATGAAGGTTAAGAATCCAGTATTAAAAATCCATAATTCTCATATTAGGAACTAACAGTTATATTCTAAAAGATTACCATCTGGCCCTTTTAAATTCTGTACTTCCATGTTAGGTACTTAAGAAAGATTCAAAACACATAGAAAATGAGATAAATTGATGGATTGGTAGAAGGAGGCATAGTTGGACAGATACTTGACAAAGAGAGGATGGCAAAATATTAGCAGCAGATGGTAAACACAGGTATTCACTGTAAAATTATTTGAATTTTTCTCTATGTTGAAAATTTTTTGCAATAAATTGTTTAAAACAGTATTGCTAGCATGTATATGACATATACATGTATGTAATTAAACCTTCTAAAGACTACAGCTACTCATATTTGGAATTCTTTAAAAGACTTGCACATACATACTCTCTAGAACATGTCTTCCCTGATTTTGTCCAGCGTGGCAGGCTACAGTTTTTATTCTGCAGGCTTTGCTCTGAATTTCCAAAGGATCTGGAGCACTCCATGGTGATTTCAGAACATGTCAAATTCACTGCAGCTGCAAAACAGCTGGTGCAGACAGCTCACAGTGGCACTCTGCAACATGACCTGAATTGATTAAAAGCTTGTGACCTGACTATAAACTTTGTTCTAGTGTTTTATGATGTTAGGAATAGCACGGGAAATAATATAACATTATCATATTACCTAGTAATTCCTAACATTAAAAAAAATTTGTTTTCAACACCCCAGTTGAAAGTGATTAATTTTATAATATGATGTCTCCCTCTTGATTTATTTTTATGGCATGTGCATATTATCTAAGTTAAAGTGAACTAAATCAAGTATTTTATTAATTGCGGCATTTAATTCTTTGAGTGAGAAGGCAGCAAGACAGGCATTCTCCGCACTCGTACGTAGAACGTGGTACGACTTTGTCACATAGACATTCTGGAACAGTCTTGTCTTCCTCCTTGAAAACAACACTTTAGATGCAGTGGAAATAATAGCATGTCACTTTTTGCAAAGCCTCCCACAGGAATGGCAGCGGCATTTGCTGAGGAGCCTGAACAGTGCCCGTGCTAACAGCCATAAGGAGGGCTGCTCTGCCCGGCAGAGGAGGAGCGGCAAGCAGGGTTAGCGGGGGTGCCCGGCACAAGAGACAACAGAGTCTGGAAGACACCCTGTAACCCAGCAGAGAGTGGCCACATCTGGAGGGCAGAAAAAAATGCCTGGTGCTATGAATCAGATGAAAAGACTTATATTTCAGTGAAACATCCCTGGGGACATGCTTGAAATACGTAGAGGTTGTAGGAATGGAATTTCTAGCAATATTAGACGCGGCAAAGAACCAGTGATACACAGCATATGCACGTGCACATGCACACACATACACCCCCCCCCTTCTGTCTGTATTTCTAATATCTATAACTGATTCCTTTACACTTGGGAACTGATAAAATACACAGGTCACTTGTGGATAGGTCCTTGACTAAAGCCAAAGCCTCTCCTTTCCTCACTTCAATTCTGTGTCTCTCCCGCCTACTGTGTCTGTCTCTGTTTGCCCTACACCTCACTTGTCCTTGGCAGTCTATATGAGACTTCCTTACTTCGTAGTTGCTATCTCTTGCAGTTAACTCACCATCTTCAGATATCCGCAAAGTTCAGGTGGATGGGTATTATGCACATGCCCTTCTTGCTCTTGCTATTTGATTTTCATTTGTTACTACCCAGACGTGTGCACTGTAAGAACTGTGGAGGATGTGATGTCCTTGAACATCATATTGTTCTGCTACCAAAAGCTTCTCATCTTATTAATGTCTTCTATTCAGTGGGAAAGGGTTATGAGTTGTCTTTGGCATTAATAGGTAAAAACAACTCATCTGTTGCTGATCGTAGTCTGAGAGAAGAACAGCTACTGTTTTTGACACTGTTATTCACACAGTGAAAGTTGAAAGCCTGGTCTTATTGCTTTGGGGATTCTCCAATTGATTGACCCCAGGCTTCTCACTAGAATTCATCAGAATGTCTGCCTTCTGAAGTTAATAGTGAGAACTCAGGAGGAGGTGGGTGGATATTAATGTTCAATAATCAGTTTGTAATGATCAAAACAGAGACTGATCACTCCTTAAAACAGTCCTCTCTCGTTTCCCATCTCAGAATGTGGCAACTCCATTCTTGTCATTGGTCAGGTCAAGATCCTTGGAGTTATCCTTGATTCTTCACTTTATTTTGCAATCCATATTTAATCCATAAGCAAACCTGGATGGCTCTAATTCAAAAACATATTCAGTATCTGACCAATTTTAACCATCTTCATACTACCATCCCTATTCAAGACAATTATTGGAATGGCCTCCTTCAGTCTGTTCCCAACAGAGTGGCTAAAGGGATCATGTTAAAACTATGGTCAGCTGCTGTTCCTCCTCTACATCAAATCATGTAATGACCTTGCATCTCACACAGAAGTCAAAACCCTTATAACAGCTAGAGCCGATGGATCAGCTACCTCCTCCATTTACCTCTCCAAACTCATCTCCTATCGCTTTCCCTCTCCCTCAGTCTGTTGGGCTACACTAGCCTTCCCTCTCCTTCTAGTATGCTAATATATTCCTGCCTTGGAGCTTCTGTCATCACTGTTCCTTCTGCCAGCAATCTTGTTGTCCCAGGCAGCTGTGCAGGTCACCCTCTCATTTCATCAGTCAGCCCTTAACTCAAATGTGACCTTCCCGGCGAGACCTCCTAGTCACCCTATGTAAAACTGCATCCACAAGTACACACTCATGCTCTACTTTTATTCCTTAGAATTTATCCTCATCTCCCACACAGTGTTTTACTCATACGTATTGCTTACTTTATGCTTCATCCAGGAGAATATAAGTTATAGAGTAAGGGATGGAACCAGCATTGATTAGGTTATGACTAGTGACTAGATATTTATATGCATTATTTTATTTGAAATTCAGGGCAATTTTTTACTATAGGTATTAATATCTGTAATATCTGTATTAATATCTGCAATTTCTTAGTACAGGTATTAATATCTGTATTAATATCTGTATATAATACCTGTATGAGATTCAGAAATTAAGTTTACATAGCTACAAGGGACAGGTAGATGGCTTGAACTCTATTCTATCTCTGGAGTGAATAATCTTTTAAATACATACTTCTGAATTCGATAGTGTCTGGAAAATATGATCCAGGAAACCACCAACCAACCTGGGAATGCTTAAAATGCCTTCAAGCTATCTTGGCAAATAATTGTCCAGATGAACAATTCTTTTTGTCTGATTTTAAATGTTTATTTTTTTCCTAGTTGTATTGAGATATAATTGACATATAGCACTGCATAAGTTTAAAGTAAAAAAATCTTATGACAAAGAATTTATTAATTTAGGAGTCAGAATATATTGTTTAAGCCAAAACTACTGACAAGTTCTCCCATATATTGAGTCCGATTCCATCTCCACCAGACCTCTTGCATGATTTGAGCTCACACACAACAGTGTCTCTTCCAACTTACTGCTTTTCAGCTATTCGAAGAGAGCTGTTTTCCCTGAGTTTTATCTTCTTTAAGTTAAATACCTACAAACAATTTAAGATTGTTCCATAGCAAATGAACTCTCAAACACTTATGGTTTATGACCAGATAGAAATTTAGAACACTGAGAAAATTTTGACATTTAATATTAATGCCATTCTATTGGTAAAAGAACTGAGACCCAGATCAGCTAAATAACTTTTAAATAAAAATTAGGCTACATATTTTTTAGGAATAAGAACACTACACTAAAGATATGTATACACTTATATGTGCACATATTAAGAGTGGTTTTGACCTCAATGAAACTCTTGAGAGGAACACACTTTAAAGTAGTTTTAAGGGGGCGGCCATCCTACTCCTGATTGATAAACTAAGCATAGTATTTATTGCTTATTTATTTCAATATCCTAAATGGAAAAATGTGTTACACACAGTGAAGACCAATGAATACTTGCTGAATAAGTGCTTTTCTTCTTAATCATAACAGACATTTAAAACAAATTATTATAATTTAGGATTTGCTTCTCCCACTCTATCAGTTTTTTAGGGCTTTCCAAAGACATTTTCAAAACTCGAATGGCTTAAAAAAACAGAAACGTATTCTCTCATAGTTTTGGAGGGGAGAAGTCAGAAATTAAGGTGTTGGCAAAGCCATGCTCCCTCCTAAGCCTGGAGAGGAGGGTCCTTCCTTGACTCTTCCTGACTCTGGTGGCCCCAGACGTCCCTTGGCTTGTGGCTATTAGCTGCTGACTGAAATTTCTGACCCTGTTCAGAGAACACATGGTGCTCTCCTCTCCTATGTCTGTCTCTGTGTTTCTTACAACACCAGTTGTGTTGAATTAAGGGCTCACCCTCCTCCAGTATGACTTCATCTTCACTAGTTACATCTGCAAGGAAACTATTTCCAAATAAAGTCATATTCTGAGGTACTAGGGGTTAGGGCTTCACTATATATTTTCAGAAGGACAGAATTCAACCCATAATACCCTCTAAATTAAAAGCCTTCTAATAATGGAAGGAAGTCTCTAATATCTCCATGTATATATTTCTAAGCTGGGTACACTTCTTCTGTGTTCTGAGTGTTCCTCAGTCCAACAACTGAGTGTACGTACAAGTTAATTTCTTATACCCTTTTCTGTTGTTCATCAGCCACAACAGGCCCATGGAAAAAGACTGGCGGAACCTCATGGAAGCATCATGCTTCTTTCCATTCAGTCAAAAGTTAAACTGGGAAATGATTTAGGCTTTAGTATATGTGAGGAAGTAGCCTTTATCTATTTATCTGAACCGTTCATAGATTTCATCATTCTACCCAACTGGTAATAAGAGAAATTCAAACTCCATGGAGGGCTGAGGTCCACTGCACCTTTGGTAGGTAGGCTTTGGGGAGCCTGCACTCCCTGAAACTGTATGAAGTGTGTTTGCATTCTGAGTATAAGTGCATTTCTGTGGGACAGCATTCCTAGTTTCCCTCAGAATTCATTGGTCCATCACTCTAGCAAACAGGAGAACCACTGACCTAGAATTAGATGGTCCAGGCAAAATAATAAATCTTGACAAGGGTGTCTCTCCATGACTTAGCCTTAGGCTGTCTATGTTTAACTCTTTCTGTTAGAGGGGTCCACATTCTTTAAAACTTTTCATTTCAGTGCACAACGAGAGCCTATTGTTTATTCCACTCTAAACTTTGTAACTTTTCAACTACTTTTCCTGTTTCTCATCATGTCTGGCCCATTACTCATTTCCTCATAGCTGTAAGTTCTACTTTGCAAATAATGGTCAGAGTTTTGATAATAAAATGTATAACAGCATTTAATGACTGATGCCGAACCAGTGTTATGTTTCATTCATCAAATATTTGGTTGGGCTTGTTACGTTCTATCTAGACACTATCAGGAAATTGAAAGATAAAAAATTTAAAAAAAAAAAAAAGACTGCCCCTCTCATCTCATAAAGCCCACCATTTATCCAGCATTTTAAAATGTACTTTAATGTACATACAAATCACCTGGGGATCATGGTTAAAATGCAGATTCCACAGCAGGTGGAGAGGGGGAATTTGAGATTCCAGACTTCTAGTAAGTTACCTGATGATGCTTATGATGTTGGTCTGCAGACGATATTTCATAGAGCAAGCGTCTAGTGCAGAGGTGGAAGGGAGGTAAGTCCTACTACCCCAAACACTCATCTTATGTAATAAATTAACCTCACTTCAGTACCTCTAAAATACTAGTTATGTACGTTCCTTGACAGAATTGAGAAAATAGTCTTTAAATCAATCTCCGTCTTCAGTGCTCAAGTAGAAACTAGTATCAATTAGGACTGAATTCAGATTTAAACAACGAAAGGTCTGTTCAATGACTTAGACAAATAGGGGTTATTTATCTCAGACAGCCAGCAGTCAGGGGTTAGTAAGCTAGTGCTCTGGGGAACTTTCTCTTTTTTCTGTTCAGTTGTTCTCAGCATATGCAGGTAGGTCCTCAAGGACACTGTCTGGGTGAGGTTGTGAGGTGCTTGCTTCTTGGGGAGGCTCACATCTGCTTTCCAGGCAGAAGCAGGAACAAGTGGGAAGACAAAAGCCAAAGGACAGTGACCTTTTTCAAGTGTCCCTTTTTAAAAGTTTCTCAGCAGCTAAGCCCAGTGACTTCAACTTAATCTTTTTGCGTAGAACTGGTCACATGGTCACCCCTAAGAGGAAGTGAGTGTAGGACCATGGGCATTGGAACTCCAGCTTTGCAGCTTCTACAGTACCGAAACACAAGAAAGGGGTTGAAAATGGCTTTAGAGCAGTCGATCCACAGCGTTTGACACACTCGTGGAACTGAAATGTCATAAGCTAAAACAAAGTTTATCCATGCTAAAATTTAAAACAATAATGTAGAGCCAAAATTCTTTTTTATTGTCTAAGCTTTCTAGAACTTCAAATTTACTACTTCTGACACTGCCTGTTCAGGTTATACAGAGGTTTGGTTGTGCCTGAACCATCCACCCAAGGTAAGTAGAAGTGGATTTTCCCCCCTTGATTTTCCTAAGCTATTTCTTCAGTTTTACTAATTCCTTTGTAAACAGAAATAATACCTTAGTGCATACAGAATTCACTTTTTATATCCATAAGGTACCAAGCTTTTACATAAGAATAGGAAGTTATGAACAATCTTAATATACTAAGTTAGTTATCGATAAACAAACCATTTGAAATAGATTATTAAAATACAGCTTTTCTTTTCCAGTTTAAAATCAAGTTCTGGTATTTATAGTTACTTATCTGTCTGACTTGAAGAAAAACCTCTATAAATAGATGCAATGAAAGGTAGAGAATTAATATTGATATATTATCTACCATGTCCTGTGCACTTTATACATATTAATACCATAACCCTCTCCACAACCAGTTAAGATCATTGCGTTTTCCATTTTCCTAATGAGAAAACTGAGATTCAGAGAAGTTAAGTAACTGTTGAAGATCACCAGCTACAAAACATCAAGAGCTAGATATGAAGCCAATTGTGTTTAAAACTTTCTAATTCCCCTCTCTTTTAGAGGCAATGCATGGAACTTACTATCTTGCTCTGTTTATTAATCACCTCAGTGAGATTCACAATGTGTATGTAAAAATGGCAAGGATTCATTATTTGTATCCATCCACTCTTTTATTTAGGCTTGAATTTAACAATTAAAAATACATTGTGTGACTCACTTGTTGAAAATGAAGAAATGTCTATGTTTTATTTTAACACTGTGATGTGAGTAATAAAAATTAAAGGGAGAAGAAGGAAAAGAGCAGAGATATTAGGTGAGTGTAGAGAGATGTGGGTGACATGTAAAGAAAAAAATTCAAATGATAAATTAATTACCAACTCTATGATATTTAATAAATAAAATGCCATTTTACTTAAAAAGTAACCAGGATCATAGAAGTTAGTAAAAATGAGCCATCAGCAGTCCATGCAATTTAGATAGTAAATGAAATGAAATACATTCACATTAAAATAAAAATTTATGGCTTCAGGATCATATATGGAGAAAATCTGAATAATTATTCTGATTATGTAGAATATTTAAACTTTTGAAATGAAAAATTTTAAAATTTAAAACATTTAAAAATGAAAAATTACAATATGATGTTATGATCTCACATTAACAGGGTACCAGACAGGGCTGGACAGCTGGAATTTATCTCTACAATATAAATTGATTTGATAAGAAAAATGTTCTTAAAAAGAAACGAGTAATTTCTTTCTTTTACAGGTGGGGAGAGAGATAAGAAAACAATTCAAACAGTGTAATAAGTACATGGGGCACTAGGGGAGCAAACAGGAAAATAAAGTGATTTAAATCACTTTCAAAAAGCCTAAAAAATTAGTAACTCATTTTTCAAAAGTCCATTCCAAATGAATAAAATATAAAGTTTGAGTTTACAAGTAGGTAAAGCCCAGTCTTCCTGAAAACTTTCCACTTGGAAATGAATCACGTTGGAAGAATATAGGCACTGAGGCTCTCTCTAAATGAGTTAAAAGATGTGCGTTAAAAAACAGGAGGTGGGTGTTGGAGTTAAGAGAAAGGGTAAACGTTTTATAATTTCAAAGCTTTTCAAGTTTAGAAAAGACAACATAGGCAGTGACACAGAAACTGCATATTACATGTAGAAAAACAGTTCAGTGTTGGGCAGGAAGTGTGGCGTGCAGAGCCAGGGCGAGGAGCGTCCTGACTGCCTCTGGGAGTTGGCAGGAAGCTCCCCGGCTTCGGATAGGAATTAGAAGTATTTGATAGCTCGGAGGAAAACATAGCACAGAGGGGGAAACAGTGTAAACACAAAGGTCAAGAAATCAAGGCAGGGCACTGGACTCCCTGGTGGATGCGGGCAGGAACAGAGGCTGTAATCCAATAACCAACAGGGTACAAAGCGCCTCCAGCACCGAAATAGGGACCTTGGCAGGAAGCATAGATCATACCATCATGTCCTCATTTTTCTCCTCTGCTGGGAATGGATTTTATGACTGAACTTCAGACATAAGACGTTGTAGGAAGAAAAATTATGAGCACAGAATTTTAGAAAAAGAAAAAAGATTGCCTTGAGCCTGGTTCATCCAACAGCCTTTTCCTGCAGATCAGGTTTTGAGATTTAATGATGCTTATTCTGTTTTGGGGGGACTGGAACCTAAGATATGAATTTTGATATCAATATCTAAAGAACTAGATTGAAGTTTTTGAAATATGTATGTGTTTTTATTCAAAACTGATTATCAAAGTTGGATGCACAGTGAAGTTATTGAAGCTGAAACGCCAGGGTGTCTCACTTGAATTGGCAATTACACAGCCCTGCACCCAATTTGGCATTTGTAATTTTTATTCCTTTTCAAATTACATAAATAACGTCATTTATAAAGAAACTGTTATAAAGAAGGCAGATGACTATTTGGCTCACTTCCTTGTTATTTACAGATTTTTTTTTTTTTAGTGGAACGCTACCTGGCTACCTACTAGAGGCCAAGTTTCTACATTCAACTTGAAAGGAGTATGACATTTCAAGTAAATTTATAGAGGACAGAAAGGATGTTTTATGGTATTTCATAAAGAAAACTGACCAACCAATTCTGGAATTCTGCACGCTGAAATCCACCAGGAATATTTACTTTAGTTGCTCAGATACGTGAGGAAAACTGTAACTGATAAATGTCAGCCTCTGATGTTTTAGCACTATGTTACCTGGATAGATTTAACTTAGTGTATAAGCAAATACAATACAAAATAGATGTTTCTATTAATCAGGCTTAAAATCTTTACTTTTAACATAATGTTACCTTTTGTTTTTATATTTTATATGATTAGATAGCCAGATATGAGCTTTGAGCTGCAGAGAACAGGACACCCAAGTAAAAGTGGTATAAATTATAAGGGCATTTATGATCTCACACTAACAGGGTACCAGACAGGGCTGGACAGCTCAGAGGCAGAGGTCTGGCTCACTGATGCCATCATCATTTTTTCATCTGAATTCCGTGCCTTCTTCAATATGTCGGCACTGTCACAGTTCACTATTTCAATACAGCTGTGATAGTTCCAGAAGACACAGGCATACACGACCTCTCCAGTGAAGGAGAAAGAAGTTATCCCTTCTATGGGTCTCTGTTTTTGTTACTAAGGAAAACTTTTCCCAAAGCCTCCCCCAGTTTAGGTCCCAGTTGGTCAGCGTTGGTCATGCCATAGCTGCACTCTTTCCCAGTGGATTGTGCCTGGCATTTTCAGCCTCCAAACTTGGAAGTGGGCTCTGCTAGGAAAGATGAAGTGGAGTCAGGAGAATGGATGTAGAATGAACAACCAAGGTCTGCTACAATTAACCTTTATTAAGAGGGTGAGTTAGTTATCCATTTACTAAGTCTTAGTTTGATTGTGTGAGACTCATTTCTTCTCATCTTTGGGGCATATCCTTATGCCTGTACTAAAAACAGGTCTGTATTTTCACCATCTGTATGTTGCACTTTTTTAGTCTCACCCTCTAGCAACCACAATGGCCACAAATCTTCCCCCAGAGTCTGAAAATTTTCAGACATGTTGATGTTGCTAAAGTTCTTTTAAGCTGCAGGCTTTGGCCAAGCTATAACAAATCCACTCAACTGTGGAGATTTTATATCCCACTAAGAACAAGAGAGTGGGCCTCTGGGCTAAACAGCACAGAATGCCAACCACTCTATACACAATTGCTTGGGTACAAGCCAGAACAACTGGTGGTTATGGCTCCAGTCCAGACTCTGAGCTGTTTCCTAGAAGAGGTCACAGAGGTCAGAGGATGTTCCCTAAGGACTCTCCTGATACATAAAAACTTACGCGGAATAAGCCCAGGTATAATGTTTAGCTGGTGTCTCTAAAAACCCACATGTGTTCCAAATGTCTGGGCACTGCTCTTGCAGCTAGAAGTGAAGAACTAGCTCCATTCCTTTCTTCCTTCAGGAAACTTTCCATCCAAACAGCAGCTCTCACTCATCTGAATGTCTGAGATTATGTAACACTTTGTGTCAATGTTACTCCTTCAGTATTTAATCCTATACTACCCTGCAACACCTTTATTTCAGGTGTCATCTGTTCAAGGACCTTTTGTGCCTTTTCCCCAACTATAAAATAGAACCTTTCAGATCAAAGATCACATTTTTCCATTTCTCACCTCACCATCCATGTGCCTAATGTAGTATAACACATATATTTATTGAATAAGTGAATGTAGGTTGTGGTAAAAGGTAATGTAATTTAAGGGGGAAAAAAACCCAGCACAATGTCATGTGACCAAACTACCAAAGAAACGTCAAAAACAATATTGAAACAATAAGTTGCTTTGTCCCTATTTGTTTACTGTACTGAACAGGGTGTGCAAAATCAACAGGGGCCCTGCTAATGAAGAGTTGAAAATCTAGTGACAAAGTATACTAAATAAATAATCGTGCACAAAATGGAAAAATTAAAACTGTGATAAATGCAATGAGAGAAAGGAGTCTGAGCCATGTGAGTTACAAGTCTGTGATCTGCTCTTTGCAAAGCAGAGAATATACTGGGGAGATTAGTGAGAAAGAATCAGAAAACAACAAACAAATAGTAAAGCTATCATGAGTCTAAGAACAGTTCGAGGCGGCGGAACCAGAGAAGTGGGTGGATTCAAGAGACCTTTTAGAGGTATCAGCTATGTTTTCCATAAAAGCAATTCTTCACTTTTTCCTTGGGAAAAGAATCTTTTTGCCAGGATTCTATGTCCTACTGAAGATTCCACTTTTCTGATATATGCTACTTTAGAATGTTTGCTAATTTTATCCCCAAATGTCACCTTTCGTTTTCATTTACTGACTGTTCATTTTAAATCCAAGTTTTAAAGAAAAATAGTCAAATAATTTTATGTATATACAATTGAACTATAGTAAAATGTCATGGAGTTCCAGAAGAGGCTAGACAGAGTAGGACAGGATAGGGGTAGTTCTAGCTGTCTGGCTAAACAGTCTCAAAATATCACAGTAATATCACACCTTCATAGCACAGCTGTTTGAACTGACCAAAAACTAAATTTTAAACTATTTCTCATCCTTCACATTCCAGCTCAAAAGTCACCTCCATTGTAAAATTTCCCCTGAGTCAACTTCTAGGCAGCACAAACCCTTTCCTTCAAGACTGAACCTTCCATCACAAAGCACACCTAAGAGTCACAGGGCTAGATCACACTGGGTCATTTCTGTGTCTGTGTCTACGTGTCTGTCATTTTAGATTGAATATGAGCCCAACAGGGTGAGTCACAATCAGTTCCCTTCTCTCACTCACGGCACCCAGGATACTGCTTTCCACACAGTCAGTCCTAAGTGAATGTTGGGCACTTGTTGATATTTGACAAGAGCAGTATTGTGCATCCAAC
Source organism: Vicugna pacos (assembly GCF_048564905.1). Lineage (NCBI taxonomy): Eukaryota > Metazoa > Chordata > Mammalia > Artiodactyla > Camelidae > Vicugna > Vicugna pacos. The sequence goes on from NC_132988.1 coordinate 33,385,252, forward strand.
TGTACCCAGGGATGGGATTCCCTGGTTATACTAATTCCCTCAACTGTGATGTTGGACAGAGGAAGAAGAATTTTTTTGTGCTATCTGCCTATATATTCCCTGAGATAAAAATGAGCAATGAGAAAAGTTTATCTACTGGTTACACTTACTCTTGAGTATGGATATTGAACTAGCAACTAGAAGGACATGTATCTAAAATAATGCTTTATAAATTATTTGATGCAGAAATGTAAGCATTAAAAAAGGACTAGGAAAACTAGGAAAAGCTGACTCCAATATGGGAAACTAGTGCAGATTTGTGCAAAGTTTCATTAGTCAACTTTGTACTTAACACAAAAGGCCACTGTCCTCATTTTTAACACTCTAAGGTACCATATTGTAATCAGACTGCCTGAGTTGGGATCATGCACTTCACCACTGACTAGCTTAGACATTTACTTCAATTTTCCATTTTATACCAGTCACACGGCTGTTGTGACAATTAATTAAAAGTAATTCACATAAAGCACTGATGCCAGGCATATAGTAAGCGCTCTATAAATGTTAGAAATTACTGTTAGAATTAAAATTTAAAGGTTCACATTTAGTCATGTAGGATGTTCAATGTGCTTATTGGTAGACTATGTGAACACAGGACCCAGAAAGCCTCATGAAGCTGATTTTAAAAACCTAAATTACAGAAAATAAAAATGGTAAAAATCCTAGCAAATATTTTCTCTTTATTTTATGCTGTAGCTTCATGTTCTTTTAAGTTTTGTTTTAAATTCATAGTACATAAGATTTAAAATTTTCCACAGTGGGTAGGGGCTAAGTTACGGTACCTCCTTAGGTTAGAAATAACCAAGTGAATATTGAAGGATTGGGAGAAACATAATAGAGAGCCATGTCTGTGAGGAATATACCAAACTGCCATTCCCAGGAGACCCTTGCTCATTCATTCATCCAAACAAGTGTTTTGCAAAAAGCAGACAATTAGTGAGGCAAGATAAAGAAGTGATTGTACATGAGAATAATTTTCAAAGGTTCTGAAAGGAAGTAAACAGTAAATCTCTCCATGAAGGACTGCTTGCACTAAGAAATCTTTGCTCCAAATTGCAAAGTTAGGAAGTATTCTGAGATAAGAGATCTATATTCAAGCTTTCTACTAGACCAGTTCTTTGACAGTCAATAGGTGGTCCTGAAATAAAACCCCTATACATCATGATCAGAATAGCCAGAAAACACTGCTGACGGGACCTGAGGTGTCAAGAAAAAAACATAGCAGGAAGCCAAGAAAAATAACAAAACATGAAAGAGGCAGGAAATAGAAGAAAACAAGGGAAATTCCTCCATGAAATAGATTAAATTTTTGACTGCGCATTCTCTGTGAAATTAGAGGAGCTATTTCCTCTTTGAAATAAAGCTCAAAGAGAAGATACAAACATTCAAAGACAAGCTGATACTGTATATAGAAGAAAATAAATATTGGAGTAGATCCTGTTAGAAAAAATAAATTGTGCCCAGTAGAGGTGGCCAAGTGGTGACATTCAGGTGGTGATGACAAACTCTCTTAGTGAAAGGTGATTTCGACAAAAGAATAGGAAAGAAATAGAAGAGGCTACGTGGCAGCTGACCAGATGTGCTGGAGAGCATGTAAGAGTCATGCTCTGGTACTTCTCAAAATTAATTGTTGAGATTCTGACCTGAGTTGATGTCCTGTATTGGTAGTCCATGATAAGAAGTAGCTGAATTATGTTCACATGAAGTAATCCCTGGCCAATATAACTCTTTTGTTTGAAAGAGACATCCTAGAACTAAAAAAACAAGACTGTAGCAGAATATAGAATATTATATGTTGGCCTTATTAATTTTTTATCACTTAAATTTTTGTTTTCGAAGCATAGGGGCTGGATTGAAATCTCCAAACCCAGTGTAACACATCTCAGATTCAGGTAGGAAGTGCACAGCTCTTAAGAGTCTTGGTGAGATTTTAGTTATCGCCTTACATGGATAAAAATGGCCCTGGGAATACAGTCAGGAAAGAGCTGCTTCCTAGATGTCAGAGTGAAGCTTTAATTAGAAGTATTCACTGCAGGCTCCTTGCTTCCTATCCTCCCATACAGAGGAAATACAACTTTTGTTCAGTATTCGTATTTCTTGGAGAAAAGCAAAGATTAGGAGTTTCTCCTATTTCAACAGAAAAGATAATAAGGAGCCAAAGACAGCGACTGGCAAAAATTCAAATGAGTGGGAAGTTATGTTAAGAGATACAGTGAGAGGATGTTAAATTAAGGAGAAATGTCAGTTGTGTTTATTTTTTAACAACTGAGGTAGCACTTTAAGAGAATGAAACATTTCCAGTTATTTAAATGTCTTTTGTCCATAACCTCCTTCACCACAGGGGTTATAAACTCTAGTCCCTTTCAAGTTCAAATACTTTTGATCTCTTGACTTCACTGTTTATTGAGTTGTGTCTTTGAGAAAAGACCAGAGAATTTTGAAATTTCACAGTGATATACCTAGGTGATACAGTTACATCGGTATTTACTCATGCAGAAGGTTGGTTGTTAGAATCCAGGAAACCAGGTGCCAAGTTCTGGCATTTACCTTTAGAGCAACCAGGTTCATACTAAAAGACTTAATTCCTATAACCTTAAGATGTGACTCTCAATCAAATGCATCCAAATATCTCAATTTTGAAGTTTGACTTGGGTGAATATGCTTGAATGTAGGTGAAGATGGTATTTAAGAAATGTATATAGTTTTACAATCTCAAGTAGTCTTCAACTTTTTGAGTATTTCAGGGTTGCAGAATATATCCCATGTGAAAGGGCAGCCATGACTTTGAATTCCATGACTCCAAGCCAAATTTTACAAAAGACCCTCATCAGCTCACTGCTCTCTGTGGTACTCATCATGTCTCCTTGGCAATTTACATTTCAAAGGGACACAAAGGACCACTGAGTCTGCTCAGCACATGGGCAAACTCTCCTGGAGAAAGATGGTGAAAAGTCACACACCAGCCAATGTTGCATGAATACGTGTATCCCCTCACACTCGGTCCATTCCTAAATATCCCCATTAGCATTTCTCTTTCTAGGAACTAGTTGTCTATATCGTTTGCCAATTTTTCTGTTAGAGGAGTCCATATCTTCTTACTTATTTTTAGAAATACCTAATATTTATATATTGTAAGATGCTTTTTCTGTCATATCAGTTGAAAGTATTTGTATTTTCCTAGTTTATTGCCTGTGTTTCTACTTTGCTTATAATTATTCTACATAGAAGGTATTGATATTTATGTAATAAAATCTATGTTTTTTCTTAATCATTTTCCTTTCTGACTTTTATACTATGTCTAGAGAGTCTCCTCTTACCCTCAAGAAGGTAAACAAAACAGCCTTCATTTTAGTTCCTTCTACTTAGTTTACTACTTTTTAATGAGTGTTACTGTGGAATAGTTGAAAGCATTGACTTACACAGATTTGAATTCTCCTCTACAATTGTAAGCTGTGTGAATTTAAGCACATTATTTTATGTCAAAACTGGGGAAGAGAATTTCTACCTCTTGTTGTCTTGTGAGAGTATTACAGGAGAGAATATCTATGCAGTACTTGGCATTGAGTATTGTGATGTACCCAGCATAAGTTCTCTATAGAGAGATATTTTTACTAATTCTCTCTTATACTTAAATATTTGATTCACCTAGAATATATTTTCCCATAAGAAATCAGAAACAACTTTCTAAAGTAAAGATTTTTCTTGTCACAGATCTTTCTGATAACACCCTATGTTCTTCAGACTAGAGTCTTAATTTCTTACTTAATTTCTTCACTATCAGTCCTTAAAATCTTGCTTCAGCATGAACGCCTGGCTCAAGTCTCCTGCTGCTCCTTACCCTCATTCTATTCTCTCATTACACAGATCTATTTACTTTTGCTGAGCAGGACTCACATGTCGACATTTTTGTACTTTCCCCCAATCATGGTTCCCCCTGGAATCCCCTCTTCTTTCCCTTGGACATGCTAAAACAATGCCTAGAGGCCCAGATGGAGAACTGTCTTCTTGATGGAGAATTCCATTGTCCCTCCTTCCAGAAAGAACTGCTTTCTTCTTTGACTCTCATGGGAGGTTTGGCTCTCTCTAAGCACTTATCGTCCACATGGGTAGTGCTACCCTTCACTAGCTCATGAATACCATGTGGGAAAATATTCTGTCATAGTTTTCAAACTTGCCCACCCAGGATCTGACACATAGAGTGAGAATTAAAACTATCTGTTGACTACAAAATACAATATACAAGTTTTATCCTATTCATACACACTGATCACAATACTCACTTGGAAATAGCGCTGTCTATAAAACATAATGTACATATGTGTGTACAATTACATATGTATATAATTGTATGTAAATATTTTCTTATTACACATGAAACTTTAAGAGGTTACATTTATCAATTGGTTGCCTCAATCATGAAATGCATTTTTTGGCAATTTCATTACATGTTTAATGCTTCAGAATGTCAAAAGGCTTAACACTTTCAGAAACAGGTGCATTTTGTGGAAAATATAAGTTAGCAAAAGTTTTAAGATACACAGGAAATAAATGCTGTCCTAGAGCCCTGGGATTCTAGAATGGTTGGCTTTGTATTCATATTACTGTGCCATTTCCATTATTGTACATTGAGATCTAAGATGAACTATAACTGGTCTACAGAGAATCTAGTTAAATTAATATTTAAGAACACCACTCTGTGCCCAGACACTGTCATACAGATCACCATTTTTCAGACTATACTCCCTGAAATGCTTGTCCTAGCTGTTAAAAGATTCTCCTCAAATAAAGGAATTTATTGGCACAATAAAATTGGGGTACAGCACATAGTGATTCTCCTCTGAGACAGTCATGATCTCTTGAACACATAATTTTTCACCCATCATTCTTCAAATTTATTTGAAAATTCAGCTTTATTTTTCTAGCACATACATAAAAGCCAGATTGAGAAACCCTGACCAAAGATTATTTCCTTTAACCTTTACTCTTTACAATTTTGTTAGAAGTACTATACTGAAGGTTCTGTTTTACAAATGAGGAAATGCAGGGTTTGACAAATGTCACCAGCTGTGAGAAGATAAAATCCAGGTCTCCTCATCCTGATGCCAAGATTCTTTATATTTCAGTCACCAGGAGGTGACTTAAACCATTGCGGCAATTTTCTTATCTAAGAAAACAGGATATTGCTCTGGAAATTATCAAACATATTTTTTTAGGCTTTTATCCGCCCAGAATACCCCCCACCCCCCAGCATCACCACCACCTTTCTACATTATCATTCTCCCAAGATCATGCTAGAGTCCAGTGTTCTCCATGAGGTCCTACTATGACAATTTCATCTTCTCATCCCAAATCCTGAGTTACTGAACAGTGCCTATGTTGTTACGTAACTGTTTCCTGTGTGCCTGCCCTATTTCTCTCACATCAGAGAGTTAATCTTTTATTTACCTATTGTCAGTATTAAACATTCTATACAGTACTTGTTGAATGAATGAATAAATGAATGCATAAATAAATGGCTAAGCATATGATAAAATTGTATACACATTATATGGACATAATGTTCTCAATACAGATCAGTTTAATACACCAATTCTTAATATTCTTACATCATGGGGAGAGAGCGGCAAACTGGGAGGGAACATGGGCTTTTTCACTAGTTCAGTGACTCTCAAACTTTCGTATTCATCAGAATTGCCTGGAGAGCTTGTTAAACCACAGATGGTTAAGCCCCACTCAAAGTTTCTGACTCAGTGGGTCTCGGATGGGGCCTGCGAATTTTCATTGCTGCCACATCTCCAAGTGATGCCAGTGCTGCTGGTCCAAAGTCCATTTTTCAGACAAACCAAGCAAGGATAAATTTGATGAGTTCAGCCACTGGCTTTGCTATTTTCAACTGTGTGAATGAGCAAGGTTCTTAAATACTTAGCGTTAGTTTCATGATTTAAAAAATTAGCTTAATATACTTAAGTTGCATACTTATGATGGCATAATGTATCAGAGACAGTCAGACACATAAAGTCATTAACACATACTGGACTGCTTCCTTTCCACCCTTCTGGCTGAGAGTGCTTCATACTTCAGGCCTTCCTTTTCCTTGTCTCCATCAGTTCTAGAAAGTTATACTACACTATTCTTTCATAAATTTGCTTAAATCCAACAGCATATTCCTTGGAACCAAGATACTGGGGAGCAGAGGCAATAACACAGACCTCACGCACAGAATTCATTACTCACAGCCAATGGCAGTTCTTGGTTCAGACTACAGTCGGTTCCAGTTACAAATATTCGTTGCTCAAGTACAGGCTCCTGCTTCAAAACAACTCAGACACTGAATGCTTTCTGTTTTATCTCCTTATATAGCAGCGATAGCGCTTAAAGTTATCCCCAATCTGATGCCATTCTGTCTCACTCCATCAAAAGGCACAAAGGAGCCCTATCTTTGCTTTATTATGGCATCCTTTCAACAGACCCTTTGCTTGGGAGAGAACAGAGCTGAGCTTGAATAATTCTGCCTAACTTAGGACCTTGACCAACAGCAAAATAAATTGTAAAAGCGGGGAAGACAGTAGTTAAAAAATTCTCTGGTGAGAGATTTCTCCTAATTTTAAGTGGCTGGATTACAACGATTATGTACCTGCCTTCAGGCTTGTATTGTCATAATGGTCTCCCTTAAAGTTTTTTTTTTTTAAAACAACCTATTTTGTTGGGCTATTTTATTGTCTAAATTATTACACGAATGACATATTTTTGACTCATCCTCTCCTGACACTTGAAGACTACATTGTCCCTGTTCCCATTTGGGTTCTGAGGCTGAGCCTAGATCTGAGTCACCACCCTGCATCATAAAGCTCAACCCCTTTACATTATATAAATCCACAAAAGGTCAGCACTGGGGATGTCTGTAAGAATCAACTGGCACTGACTGGCACCGAGTCTTCCAGGCTCCCTCAGGAGGGATCAGAAAAGTGGCAGAACGTACTTGGGGCTCCTGACATGCAGTACAGAGAGTTTCTGAAGGTCGAGTGTGACCTCCTACTGCTCCTGGAGAGATATTTAGCCCCATGTTTGGGAAAATGAATTACTCCCACTTGGTCTAACTTTCTGAGACTTTTTCTCCTCAAGTTTCTGGCAATTCTATCCACAGTCATCAGCATGACAACTGGGCTGAATAAGTCTGAAACACTGTCAGTGATAGATGAGTGGGCTTGTGTTTTGGTGACTTTGCTTTCTTCACTTTGGCATACAGCTTCTTTTCATTCAAGAGGTAAAACAAACCATGGAGAACATGAAGAGAAAAACCCTTTGTATCTCATCTGACACCAGATGGATCACCCTCGCCCCTGCCAGCAGTACGCTTGGTAGAATATGAGAAAGGGGAACGGGGATCACCCAGACCTTTTCCTCCACTGCAAGGCAGCCCATGATTCTTAGAGGACATCATAAAGTCATCTACATCGGTCCACTCCAGATAAATGCTCTCTGATTTCAACTGAGCCTTTTGGCTGCTGAACAATCATTTGAATCATCACTTTGTTGAATCATAATTGCATTTGATATCACAGTTATTTCAAATTGTCTTCATTCTTCATATTTAGAAGCTTCACCCAACACTTTCCAAATCAGTGCATCATTCTCCTTGTAAGTTATCCAGAATATCAAGACTATCTGACGGCAGTTTCCTTCCCCTGCTCCTGTACTTTGGGTCTTACTGTCTCTTTCTGCATATTTGACACACATCTGAGGAAAGGGTTCCTGTCTCCCTTGCCAAGGCTGTGTGTGTGCTCAGTCTCATCCTCTCACACTTCTCTGACTGACTAGCTGTTTCCTTATTTTGCTTTCTCCTCCTTTTTGACTCTAAAAATTTCTACACACTGGTGAGCATATATGACTATTAGTCTTAAAACAACTTTCTGATAATTTATCTTTCTCTCTCAAGCTCTTATCCAGTCTCTCTGCTTCCTTCCACACCTAATGTTGGCCCTCAGTCTAGCTTCTGCCCCAACCACAGTTTTATAACTGCCATGTGTGTCAGTCTTCCCACATTCTCTGTTGCACCGAACAAGGTGAGCTCCTTAATTGCTGTTTTTAAAAAAAATAGTTTCTTTGAAATTTGTGGCATCCATGATGTTTCCAAATTTTTAATCCCTCTTCTTTTGTGTCCTTAATTGACTCAGTTAACATTCCATTTCCTAAATATGGTCTTTATTTTATTTTTAAAATCCATATATATGTATATATAATTTAAGTATAGTCAGTTTACAATGTTGTGCTCCTTTTTTCTTTTAAAATGTTTTTTAAAGGAGTCCAACTACATCAGGAATTGCTAACTGATAAAGGACACACCATCTAATTAGGCTTAGAGGATATATGAGTCCCAGGACCATATTTCCTAAGATTCTGTGCTAAAAACCTATTTTTTGCTTTTCTGTACTTTCTCCTTTAGTGAGCCCATTTATTCTCATGGGTTGAACCATTTCCACTGGACAAATCACAGGTTATCTCTCTGGGCCTCCTTTCTGTCTAAATGCATACCTCATTATCTTCTCAAACTCAAAATATTATAAAATAAATGAAATCCCTTTTTAAAATCAACCTCCCTTCCTGGTTTCCTGTTTTGATCACACAGCCCTTTCTCTGTTTACGTTGCCATTCCCCTACCAGACAGTAAGTGCCATGGGACTGGTTTACTCATCCTTCTCTCCTAACAACTGACCAAGCTGGCACACAGTCACCATTGTATAAATGTGTGCCAAACTAATGAACAGGAGAATGAATGGATGGATCCTGGTTATCCAGGCTTGAAAAATTCAGTCATTTGACTCTTACTCCCATTATCTCACTAACCAATATCGTGATCACGTCTCTTAGGTTTATTTTTACAGCATCGGTTCACTCTGGACTCTCTGCTCCTACTGCAGTTACTCTGGTGGTTTAAATTCTTCTTACTTGGCCTCTGGTCTTAGCCTCCTAATCGGTCTTTTCAAAGACCAGAAGCAGTTTCTCCCTCCTCTCAGGTCCTTCCATACATTTAGGGTACTTATTACTTGTATTGGGCAGCTCAGCCAAAGTGTACACTTTGTTACATCTCTGAATTGCACTCTCATTAAAGCAGAAGGTTTATCGTGTCATACTTTTTATCTTTCATAGCATTTATTGTAGATGACTTTATTATTAAAATAATTGGTTAACAAATAGATGGAATGAGTAAATACCACAATGAGAGTAAACTTCTGAAAGCACAACTCTTGCCCGATCACTTCCCTACAGTTGAAACCTTTATTTAATGCCTCCTCATTGCATATTAAATTAAGTTGAAATCCCTCAATTGAGGATTTAACTTCTACCCTACTCCATCCTCCCCACCCATAACATAATCTAAAACCACCTTGCCAAGGTTGTACCTCTTTCCTTTCTTACGTATCCTGTATTCTGAACACTGTAGGAGAAGTAAAACTTTACCTCTACCCTTCTTGGGCTTTTAGCTGGGGATCTTTAACAAAAAGACAGATTAACAGGAGAAAAACAGGCAGTTTATGAATGTTTGCTGCACACATGGGAGAAATATTGCCAAAAGTTAACTCAGAGTGATGGCTAGAACTCTGGCTTTCTATAGCATCTTCAACAAAGAACAATACACTTGTAGAGAAATGACAGGACAAAGAAAAGCAGTTTTACTCTTCCAAGGGCAGCACCTGTTGGAAGGTGAATATATCGGAGGAGTCTTATGTAGTAAGGTTTGTTTGCAAATCACTTTGGTGCTTCTGGGCTGTTAAAAATCTATCTCCAGTAAGAGGAGAATTTATATCCTGCCTCTAGGCAGAAAAGGGAGAGAGTAGAGGGAGTTCTGCGGCATTTGCTGCTTCTTAATTGCCTTCAGCTCAAAACAGTATTTATGTCAGAGGAATATTTTAAGGTCGCATTTTGTGATTCCCTTCACATTCTGGTTTGCTTGGCTAATTATCATCCTCATCTTGTACAGGTTGCTCTCTCCAGAAGCATTTCCCATCTTGTTTCTGCCTATTCAAATCGTATCTATTCTTCGAGACCTGTTTCCAAGAAGTCAGCATGTTGGAAGCAAAGGTGAAATACGTAAGAGTGATAAGATAGAAGAAAATAAAGAAACTGGGGACCTTTTGTCTGTGGATTTATCTTTCACTAAATCTCTGCCTGAACTACGTGTTCTACTATTCAAAATTCCCCTCGCTGTTCTGCTCTTTATTGTGGACCCATGACTGGCATTTAGCATAGGTTGTGTTTAAAATACTCTAGACTAGTCCAAATTCTCTAGTCTGTATCATAGCATATGAATCTAATTTCCTCCAGCATCAAGATGGTCACAATTTTGCAAGTTTGACTGGCAAGTATATAACAAAATAAAGCACGTGGCAATGGATGAATAAGTTAGCATTGGAAGAATATGACAGGCAACTGGAAATTTTTCTCTCATAATATTTTGTTTAACTTTCTTCCCCTCAAGATTTCTTAATTTTCTTTATTATCTTCAATATCTTTATTCACTGGTGCTGGCAGCAGATTGAATCATATTGATCAATTTTAATCTCATAAATAAAATTTTATATAACTATAGGCAGCATCATTTGCTTCCAGGTTGAGAGAGAAACCTAGGGCACTGTCTAAGCAGCACAGATTCTGGTCTCATCGGATGCAGCCTCAGAGTCAGCTGGAAGCCTTCTACTGCATCAGTCACTAGTTATTACTGAGTGACCACCCAAGCATGGCCCTAGGCTGCACAAAGCCAGTCACACAGATGTAGCCCTTGTTTAGGTGCTTACAATCTGCAACTTTAATTCACAGTCCTTTTCTTAGGATCTGCCAAGATCAAAAGTTCTGCCTGCCAGTTCTCTATGTAGGAAACCATTAATTAACACCTCTTCACAAACAGAGCTAACACTGATTTTCCTTCTGCTTCATTCATTCTTTTGTCTTATTATCCCCCTGGCACAAACAGGTAGGATCAAAAGCTGCACCAGATAGTTAACATCACTACCACCCTTAAGTCCGCTCTGGTATTTATGTCTCTGCTTACCAGACAAGGGTTTCCTTCCCACCTTACCCAAGAGTATAGTCTATTGTGTATCAGAGCTACAAGGATGCAAGCTGACACTCTGGATAGGATGCTAAACAATGTCAGGGAAATACTAAAAAGCATCCTACTGAGAAAATCATCTGCTTACTAAAGATTAGAACCACACAGGCAAGCCAAACACGCCCAAGTAGGAAGGAGATATGAAAACGGAAGGTCAGAGGGTGTAGAGGTGAATGACTGAAGGAAAGGAATAAATAGAAATCAAGTGACTGAGAGCCAATGAATTACCTAAAGGCAATGAAAATAAAACAGGATGCATGAATGTTTGGTGATTACATGCAAGTTGGGAAGTTGTGTGTCAATGTAGAGCTCTTACTCAAATTCTATTAAATTCTTCTAAAAGTAATCTCATTTATGTTCATATTTTAAACTTTGAGCATAGTTGCTTCTTTCCATTCATTTATAGAACAGGCATTCATATGAACACTGCACTTTCCCATGATGACAATTTGAAGGAAAAAAGAGACCACTGGCTTAGCAATGACTGCCAGATGGCAGCTGGGACACAAACACCCCCAGGCACTGCAAAGAACTAAAAAGAATAGTTTACTGCAGGTGGTAACACCACTTAAAGCAATGCAAATCATGACTAACAGATTTGAGAATAGTGTGGATTGTTTATTTGGCATTAACTGAGACCTAAATAAAAATCAACTCTGAATCATCAGGGGAAATTAATGACATTTAAATCTATTCTTCTAAGATAAGGATAAAGCATTCCTAGATTGAAGCTGGGGCTTTTGTGTCCCTGGAAGAATTAGCCTGTAACTCCTCTGACAAGGCTCTGAATAACTCAAATGAATACAGCCTCAGTTCAATTTGGAATTACATTACCATTTACAGTTCCACTGGCATCCTTGTTATTTTGGTCTTTAGATAAGTGCCCTTATTATTTATCTTTATGTTTTTATTTATTTGTTTGTTTGTTTAATGGCCACAGCATGCTTCCATGTTTCTGGATATGGTTTAGATTCTGCCAACAGGATGGGCTAGCATGCAATTTGCAAAGCAGAACAAAAAACCCCATTTTTTTCTTTGCCAGAGGTAAGAACCACATAGCGCTAGCATGTGAGTTCTTACTATGGCAGTCTGAATCCATTTGGCTGCCAATCACTCACTTTTGGGGTGTGGGAGAAGCTGAGATGCTAGCAATTATTTTTTGCATTTTCCTGACCTCTAGTGGCAGCAACTTCCTGACTTTCCGGATCACGGCTGCATCTGTGACCTCACATTTACCTCCCTAGTCCTTCCAACAGTTTTATACGCATCTAACTCCCTGTATTAAATCCATTTCATTTGAAATACCTGGGAGGTTTCTGTTCTCTGAAACGAACCAGCCCCCTCCTCCACTCCTATGGTTAAAATCACACATAGTAGGCAACAGTGGCAGCTGTTATCTTGTCGCTTTGTTTTTAAACATCTTTATTCAGATATAATTCACATACCATGAAATGTACCCTTTTAAAGTATATGATTCAATGGCTTTCATGTACTGAGTTGTGGGTCCATCACGACAGCTGATTTTAGAACAAATTAATACTCCGCAAAGAAACTCCACACACTTCAACCATCATTCTCCATTGTGACTGCCTTCTTTAACTAACAATGTTTTTAAGGTTCATCCATGTAGCATGTATCACTACTTTGTGGCTTTAAAGAGCTGAATAATATACTATTATATAGGTAGAACCACATTTTAAATCTATTCTTCAGTTGAGGAATATTTGGATTGTTTTCACTTCTGGCTATTATGAACTTGTATCTATAAATATTCATCTACAATAATGGTTCTTTGGATTTTCATGATATATGTTTTCAGTTCTCGTGAGTATACACCTAGGAGTAGAATTTCTAGATCATATAGTTAACTGTATATTTAATCATTTGAGCAATTCCAGACTATTTTCCAGAGCACCATTTTACATTCCTACCACCAGTGAATGAGGGGTCCACTTTTTCCACATCCTTGCCAACACATTTTGTTATCTGCCTTTTTAATTACAGCCACCCTAGTGGATGTGACAGTGTATCACAGGGATTCTGATTTGCATTTATTTGATAGATAATGATGTCGAATTTCTTTTTTTGTGCTTTTTGGTCATTGTATGGGTTCACTCCTCTTTTTTCAACTGGGTTATTTATCTTATTGAGTTGTGAGGATGCTTTATGTATTATAGATACAAGTCCCTTATCATACAGATATTCTGCAAATGTTTTCTCCCAGTCTATGCACTGTCTTTTCACTTTCTTGATGTTGTCCTTTGAAGAACAAAGCTTTTTTTAAAGGATATCATTTTTATAATACCTTATTTATCTACTATTTCTTGTGTTGCTTGTGCTTTTAGTGTCATATCTAAGAAACTGCGTAATTCAAGGTTGCAGAGATATACTCCTGCATTTTTCCTAAGAGTTTTATAGTTTTAGCTCTCACATTTAGACTTTTGATTAATTTTGAAATTATATATATATATAAGCTAGTGATCCAAACTTAAGTCCTTTTCATGTGGGTATCCATTTTCCAATACCATTTGTTGAAAAGACATTCTTTTCCCACTTATTTGCCTGGACACCTCAGCCAAAAAAGAAAAAAAGAATTGACTGTATATACGAGGGTTTCCTTCTGGACTATCAATTCTTTTCCATTGATCTATATGTCTATCTTTATTCCATTACCACACTGTCTGGATTGCTATAAAATATTCATTAGTAAGTTTTGAAATTGGGAACTCTGTGTTCTCTAATTTTGTTTTTGTTTTAAAAGTTTTTTTCCCTACTCTCAGTCCCTTGAATTTCCATATGAATGTTAGAGTCAGTTTGTCTATTTCTATAAAGAAGCCTGCTGGAATTTTTATAGAGATTGTGTTGAATCTGTAGGTCAATTTAAGAAGAATTGCTGCCTTAACAATATTAATTGTTCCCATTCATGAACATGGGATGTCTTTCAATTTATTTTGGTTATTTGAATATCTTTCAACAGTATTTTTTTTTAGTTTCCAGAGTATAAGTTTTATATTTATTTTGTTAAATTTCTTCCTAAGTATTTGTTGATGCTATCGTAAGTGATGGTGTCTCCTAATTGACAATAGGTACCCTGCTCATTTTATATCAGTTTTTGCTTCTGAGGGGTGATGGTCTAGCTTTTAACCTGCCACAGAAATTTCAAGGCAAGGTTATACATTCCACTTGACTATTGTATTAATGCAGACAAATCCAAATATATCCTCCAATCAGGTTAAAATCTGAACTAAGTTTTAGCTGATATGGATGATGTCCTTCTTTGAGATGTTCCACTCGAGCTGCTCCACAGTATATTTCACGTACATCCTGTTAGTTAAAGTTCGGTGCCATTTTAACATCCATTTTGCATGGTGTGAAAATAAATAGGAAAACAGATGGAGAGTGACTTTATTTTTATTTTTATAGATAAAAATATTGGTTCACTCTGGGTAGTTGTAATATTGTTGTAATAATCAATTTTTTAAAAAATATTTTAGCAGTCACCAAATTTTCTTCAATCTGCATGGGCAACTTTCATAACACAAAGAAGGATGATATGTAGAAAAAAACAAAGCAATGGGTTTATCCAAAATACATCTACTAATGGAAGTGTGGCCTGAATATAATAGAGAAATAACTTCAATCTTTAAAGGCAATTTCTGTTACTAAAAACATGGTCTGGTTTTGGTGGTGCTGCTTCCATGATGCTCTTTGCTGAACTTTTTACATTCTTTCCAGTTGTCCAGGTTTGTTCTCACTGCTGTCATTATAGCAGGATGAGGGATAGCAGGTACTAATTACAGAATAAATGAAATAATAAAAATTTCCAAAAGGTATAAGAATTTCTGTAGGAAGAGTGTTCTAAAGATCATGTTGCTTTTCACCTAATAAATGCGTTTTAAACTCAGCCCTCCTCCTTATTGTGCTTTATGCCACAGAATTATTTCAGGTCACCATTGCCTTACACTTTGAAATAGCCTGGTAGCCTCCATCACTACTTATTGCCCATTTAGGACAACTGCACATCATGGTCAGATTGGACTGCCTAAATTCTAAAATATAACGTCACTTTCTGTAGCTGGCTGAACAGTGGGCCTCCCAAAAGATATAATCATGTCCCAGGACCTGTGAATGTAACCTTATTTGGGGAAAAAAAACAAGCTCTTTTGCAAATATAATTAAGAACATTAAGATGAAATCATTTTGGATTAAGCAGATGGGTCTTAAATCCACTTGTCCTTATAAGGACAAGTATCTTTATAAGAGACACACAAAGCAGTGACCTACAGAGAAGAGGAAAAGTCCATGTAAAGATGGAGGCAGAGATTGGAATTATGCAACCATGAGTAAAGAAGAGCTCAGAGCCACCAGAAGCTGGAGGAAGCAAGGAAGGAGTCTCTTCTAGAGTCTTTAGAGGGAGTGTGGCCCTGCCAACACCTTGATTTCAGACTTCTGGACTCTAGAATTGTCAGAAAATAAATTTTTGTTGTTTTGAACCACCAAGTTTATGATAATTTGTTACAGTACCACTAGGGAATAAATATACTTCTCCATCTCTATATTCTTGTTAGATCTCTATAAAGTAAAACTGTGTTTTTCAAATTTAAGAACTCATAAACCCTTAAGAATATTTCTATAGGCCCCTGGGGTCCATGGACCCCATTTTGAGAAATATTACAAACTCTTGTCACCACTTGTTTCTGCATTCAGTGAGTATTTCCTATGTACTACACATTGTTGATGTCATGGGAAGTACATCAGAAATGAGATTGGCACAATCTCTACTCTTTTGAAATTTATATATCCATGGGAAGAATGAGTAAGATAATTTGGATAGTTGCAACAACTATAAATAAAGCACAGGCTCATGGGATAGAGAATGAACACAGTGCCAAACACTTCTACTTTCAAATGAATGGTCAGGAAGCTCCTCATTGAGGGGATGACTCTTAAGCAGGAAATGGATAAAATGAAGCAGCCACTCAAGCAAAGTGAGATAATTGCATTTTAGATGGAGAGTGTAGGAGATTATAAGAGAAAGGTACTTGGAGCTTGATTCTGGACAGCCTCGTAGGCACTGATGGAGAGTGCAGATGCTAATCTAGGTACAAGGCACAATCATTAGTAGGTTTTAAGCAGGAAAGTGCTGTGATGTGATTTTTCTTTTGTGAGAATAAAATCACTCTGTCTGCTTTGTTGGAAATTGATGTAAATTCCTCCCTGAGAGCATCAAGAAGAAGTGGGGAAATGAGCTGGAATCTCAGACACAGAGGAAAGACATACAAGTGGGAAGACCTGGAAAGATGAATGTCATATTTTGGAGGTACAACTAACAGATCCTTTTGTTGGAATAGATGCAGAAAGTGGGGACAAGAGGAATTCTGGATGAATGAAGTTATCTTTTTGAAGTTAGAAAAGAGGTAGGGGGGCTCAAGTGGTACAGTACATGCCTAGCATGTGTGAGGTCCTGGGTTCAATCCCCAGTGCCTCCTCTAAAAGTAAATAAATAAATGAATAAATCTAATTACCTGCCCCTTCCAAAAAAGAAAGAAAGAAACAAACAAACATAAAACAAAGCGGAACACAGGCTATGGAGAGAACTGGAAGCACTTGGGATAAATTTTACAAAAAAAGAAAAAAAGAAGAGGTAGGGGACAAACAGATTTGGAGAAGGGGAAATTAAGAATTCTACTTTGGACGTGTGATGTTTAAAAAATATTCAAGTAAAACTGACATGTTGACATTTGCATAAATGAAGTAAAAGCTCATTGAAGAGGTCAGGACTAAAAGTATATAATTGGGAGTTATCAGCAGGTAGATGGTGGTTAAAGAAAATAGACTGGATGAAATCAGTATCAGAGAAAACAGACAAGAATAGGAAAAGGGAAGGGAGGAGAGGAGAGCAGAGAGAAGAGGAGAGAAGAAAGACTGAGCTCTAGGGAATGCCAGCATTTTAAATTCCTGCAGATCAGGGGATCTTACCATAAGAGAAAGCCTGGAGAGTATAATCTCATAGAAACAAAGAGGAGAAAGTGTTTCAATTGGGAATGATTTCTCAGCTCCACTGTATGCTGCTGAAAGTTTGTATAAAGTGAAGAACAGAGCACTGATCTGGTAATGTGGAGGTAACTGGTGATTTTCACAAGAGCAGCTGTAGTAGAATTTTGAACATGGAACTTCAACTGGAATAGATTCAGGACAGAATGAGAGGTGACAAAGTGGGGACAGGAACTAGGTATTACCACTGGAGTTGTTATTGTTGTTTTTCTAGAATGGAAGTAGAGTGATAAAATAATATGTAGAGGGATATGTTGGACCATGGGTAGAATTTTGTGAGATAGGAGACAAAAGATCGTATTTGTGTACAGGTGGAGATGAGTAAGGAAGAAGCTGATGAATTAGGAAAGGAAAGAGATACTGGCATCAGAGAAGCCCTTGGGGAGCAAGAGGATGACACTCCAGGCACACACGGGATAGCTTCTTGATAGAAGCAGGAAATCTTCCTTTACGGTATCAAGAGGGAAGAAAAACAATTTTAGGTTGGAAGCAGGTAGGTTGCTAGCAACTATATTAGCATTTAAAGTGGCCATCTAATGTTCCAGAATACTCATTGATTTTAGATAATGATCAAAATTTTAGAATCACAAACACCTGAGAATGTTATCAGCCCACTCAGTCTGATAAATAAAAGCCTACAAAATGAAGTCCAAATTTGTAATCTTAATTCCATGAACGCATGAGGCCAGTTTCTTAAATATGTATATAACTCTTCATCATTCTTTTTTCTTTAGAAGGAAAGTCTATCTCATTAAAAAGCTTTTGTCAACATTGTAATATTCCTCGGCCAAAGTTTAAACTGGAACAGAGGATACTTGGGGAATACACCTCCTTAGCCACCTTTGTCCTTTTTGACCTTGAGGGTTAACAGTTTTGTACTAGAGATTTTATTTTCCATTTATATAAACCCTAGACCGTTTGCAGTGATTCAGCCTATTGTTTTACCATTCATTATTTTGAACTATTCTTTATTGTCCTAGAGAAGATACAGTCTTCCCACACTTCTGGCATGAACTTTGTCCACATGGAATGCTGTTAGGCTCACCATTCTATTCCATTTCCTAGCATAGCACTCACTTGATCAATTGTTGTTGAAAGGTTGCTGGGAAATTGAAGACATGCAAATACATAATATAACAGAAGTCATATTTTCCACATATATTGTGCTAATGTGTAATTCAGAAGGAGGGAAGCATACTTTTAGCTTAGAGGGGGTCTAAGGCAGGGTTCACTAAAGAGGTGAAGTCCTATCTGAGCAGAACAGTGAAGAATGTTAACAGTCTTTGGTACAGGATGAGGAAAAGGACTAGCCAAGGAAAGAAACCAGCATGATTAAAGGACAGAATATATACCAACCCTGAGTTTGGCTGGAGCATAGGTACATGAAAGGAAATTGTGAAATGGAATTGTAAATGTACATTCAGATCTGGGTAGAAAACGATCTAGCTTGGAGATACAGGTCAAGCACTGCCAGCACAGATGTGAAGTTAATGGCTAGCCACTGATGTTTATTAAGATGGGAAGTGGGAGGAGTTACATGCTGGGAGCTATGCTTTTGAAAGATAGATGAGGCAGCTATGTGCCTGGAAGAAAAGTTGGAAGGCTGTGACCAGCAATTGTTGTCAACCTTGTGAAAGATCTTCCTTTGGAAAAGGAGGTTAAACTAGGCACATACCATGGTCAATGTCTGTTCTTTTTCCACTAGGTTTCTTTTAAAATTCAATAGTTTAAACAAATGGAAAAAATGTCCCAGATAAAATAAGGTCAGAAATTTTATTGACTCCTTAAACAATCTTTAAATGAGGAAGGCAAGAACCTTACTTTCTGCTGAGATTTTTCCTGAAAGCTTGCCAAAGTGGAACGCTTAAGAAAATGCTGATCATTTGTCAAGAACCCCAGAATTGTTACTCGTAAAAGGATCAGTATTTTAGAGCTGGGATAGGTCCTAGTAACATCAGCTAAATATTTTACAGTGCCCCATACATTGTTTTTGAAAGCTTTCTGATTTATTCTGATGGAAAAGATGACCATCCTTATTTTTCAATGCATGAGTTACATATCCACTTAAGTGTTTATTCTGTTGTTTTTCTTTTCTTCTAAATGATCTTAATTATATCTTTATTTCTCTATTTATCTGCCTAAAATGTACATGGAAATATAGGACAGGGTAAGGCCTGCTTAAGGGACATGATAAAGATGGCATTGAACTTACTGGCATGCAGAATGTGATATGGTGCATAAAACTACCTAACTTTCCCTGCTCAGGAGACCCTTCATTCTAAGAGTGAGAGTCGAAATCTCTGAGGATTTTAAAATAAATATATTATTTGTATCTTACTTTTTTAGGAGAGGGGCTTGCTTGCTTTCACATACATAATAAAAAATTGCTTAGAGGGAAATAAAAAAGGCGACACGCTTTCATGGATAATTTATAAATAATTGAAGATATGCATAAAAAATCTACATTTTAAATGCACTGTCCTTCCAAACAAATATATAGAAATAATAAAGTTTACTGTAAAGTAATTGTACTGTAAAATCTTTAGTAAGTCATGTTGCATCTTGAATCACAAGTGATAACCCCAGAATAATCCAAGGTACAGGTTGTTCATTGATTGTTTTCTATTCTCAGAAGAAATGAAAGAAAATTTTCTACTTTCATAGTAATTAGCTCACATTTCAGGTCAGGAAACAAAATGAAGCTGATTTAGCTATGATTTCAGAAAAAAAAAGACATTAAAGCAAAATACATTTTTAGGGTTTCTATAAAAATGATCAAAGTTTAAATTCACCCAAAGACATAACAATTTTAATTGCATTTGCCTCTAATAAGATAACCTCATATTGTATACTTTTTTTAAAAAAAATTTATAGAATTACTGAGGAGGTTAAGGTAAATCTACTAATGTAGAGGGAGAATTTAACATTCTTCTATTAATCACTGAAAAGGCAAATAGCCAAAAAATAATTTAAGATACACTTTGAACAGTAAAAATAACAAGTTTATTCTAATGCAGTTGCACAGATTTTTGTACTCTGAGAGTAAAAACATTTTTCTTGAGGGTATATGGCACATTTACAAAATTGATTATTTAGGTCATGAATCAGGTACCAATAACTTTCAAAGCATTGAGATCATGCAGATCACATTTTCTCAGGATCATGCAATTCAGTTAAACATGCAAAAGAGCAACAACAAAAGATGAATAAACAAACCCCATCCCCTTTATTTGGAAATTTAAAAAAAATTATCTAAACAATTAGTGAAAAAATTTGGCCATGTAAATTTTTAAAAATAATTAACTAAGGATAGCTACACTGTACATCAGGCCCTGTGGAAAAATTCAGACACTATATTTTGAAGGAAATGCATAGCCTTAAATCTTTATACTAGGGAAGAAATAGGGTTGGAATTAGTTATAAAAGGAACACAGAATAAATTCCAAATTTAAAGGACTAATGGGAGCAAATCAATGAACTAGAAACACTTGCCCAAGAATACCATGTGTACCAAGGCAAGACTGTCCATAATAACAAAAACTGAAAAGAGCACAAATGCTAATCAATAGTAGAAGATACACATGAATTATAGCCACATTGGAATATTAAACAGCAGTAAAACTGAATGAAAGAAATCCACAAGAGACTGAATATATCTTGGTATTAACCTGTCATACAAATACAGTGGAGAGTATCTGAAAGAAGGAAAATATCCCCAAAGATAGTATGAACTACTATCAACTTTAAAAACAAGCATTATATTTTTCAATTAAACTTCTTATTTTGAGATAATTGCAGATTCACATATTATTGTAAGAAATACCAGAGACATCCTGGACTCTTTATGCAGTGTCTCCCATTAGTAACATCTTACAAAACTATACCACAATATCACAACAAGGAGAACACAGATACAAACCACCAGCCTTATTCAGATTCCCCAAATTTAACTTGTACTCCTTTTTGTCGGTGTATTTAGTTCTATGGAATTTTATTACATGTATAGGTTTCCGGGTCAAGCATTACAGTCAAGATATAGAAGAACCCATCTCAAGGATCCCTCCTGTTTCTTTTTTATAACCACACCTCCCAGGCCTTATCCCTAACTTCTGATAACCACTGATCTGTTCTACATTTCTATATTTTTGTTATTTCAAGAATCTTATATGAATGGAATCATGTAGTATGTAATTAGGGGGGACTGAGTTTTTTCTGTCATTATTAGTCCCTGTTGATTCATCTATGTTGTTGCCTGTATTAGCCATTTTCCCATTTTATTGTCGAGTAGTTTTTCATGGTATGGATGTACCACAGTTGGTTTAACCATTTGCCTATGAAGGACATCTGGGTTGATTTCAGTTTGTAGCTCTTATGAATAAAGCTGTTATTCTTCATGTACAGATTTTTTTGTTTGTTTTAATGAACATAAGTTTCCATTTCTCTGGAATAAATGCCTGAGTTTTCCATAGCTCTGCTATATAATTGTGCGTATTTAGTATTATATGAAAGTATCAAACTGTTTTCTAAAGTGGCTGTACCACACATACACACACACATAACACACACATATACACACATACACACACACGTACACATACACAACACACACACACACACACACCAATTGAATGCATGCCGTCCCTGAGGAAGGAAGTGACCTCAGATCTTGGATGTGAAGACTCTTGGGTAATTCCAAGAGAGAGATACAGGGAGACGTGCCAATCATCAACTTTCCCAGTACTTAGCTGAGTAAGTTCCTCAATCATAAACAGATGATCCCAGCAGCTAACCTCAGCATCCACTACAAGTAATAAATTCAAAAATCAGAATAATGTTTACCTGTGGGAGTAGGGAAGACAGAGAAACAGTATAGGGGAGAAGCCCTTGGAAGTAACTTGTTTGTGAGGCTTTAGTGTTTGGTTTGGGAGCTAGTTTCACAGGGATTCATTTTATTATTAAATGAGTAACTAAAAATGTGAATAAATAAAAAAATAACTTAAAAATCTTATACCTGGACCAATGATGACAGTTTGCCATATACCAAGTACCAATACATAAAATGAAATATAATTTAGATAAATGAAACATGGTTCTTTCTTAAAGAAAAATGTTCATCTCAGAAGGTGAAGCAACCACCACCCAGTTGAACTTCTCCAACATACTTGGTACAACACTGCGTTTCTTATGCCTCATGTTTCCTCTCATTTTAAAATCAAATAAAATGTTCTTAATCCATTCCAAAAATCTATACACAACCTTTGCTATTTGCTAATTTGCTGTTTAGATCTTGGAAATTAACCAGGCAAAGCAATGAATGATTTCAGAACCTTAGAATGTAGTTTTACTTTTTTGTCTTTTTAAAAGAGAAAGCATGGTTTGACTTTCCTATTTCTTAAACATGAATTCAGCAAAAATGCATGTAGGGAAATCACTGAAACTTTAAATAACTGAGACTCCTGCAGGTAATTTCCATTTCCAGTCTGATTCAGTGATTTCCATTTCCAGTTAGCTTCCCTGGAATGAAAGTCTGTGAACTGTCATATATTTGCTAACAGCAATTCTCTTGGGGGAAAATATCACTTGTTCTCTCTGAAGGGTGACCCTTTAGGTGGAGGATGTTGTGTTTACTCCATGGTGTCTGAGTTTTCCTCTTAGCTTGAATTTTCCTTAAACATGAGTGAGGGATACTGGGTGCAGGGAAGGACTGGTAAGGGGATAAAGGTCAGCTGTGCTGACACAGATCTGACAAGGAATTCAAATTCAGTCATTTCCAATTCATAACCTAGACTTGTCTTAAAACCCACATGCTATGTGCTCCAATTTCCGACGTTTCCTTCTTTGAAGCCTGCTTATGATTTGCAGACATGCTGAGAGTGATATGAATGTAAAAGAGCGTTCAGAGTTATTGTTTCTGCAGTTGCTTTGCTTGTCTGTAAAGTGCATCTCCCTGAAGTTTGACTGCAGTGCCAATCAGGTGTCGCCTGTGCACATGCATGGCCCTACTTGCCTTTCCACTGTATGACACTTGATGGCAACAACCAGAATGTATACAAAACCTCCATCTTTGAAGTTACCCTGGTGCAAAAAACATTGCTGTTTAAGGATTTACAGAAATGTTACAATTACAATAATATATTATAATAGTTCCTCTTTGAGGAAATATTAATTACTAAATGCTGCTGTATATATTTCATGTGAAATGCTTTGTCACAATTTCTTCTCCTGTGGCTTGGAACTCAGAAGAGAAAATGAGATTTTTGAGCAAGAATTCTAATATATACATCTCATTCAATTCTCATCACACTACTCGGGAGTAGGCGTGAATACTGTCATTTTACAATTTGTAACTGAGACTAGGATATGTTAGGTTATCTGAATGGTAAAAGAGACTGGTAAGGTTGTTAGATTGGAACCCATTTTCCACTAGGATTCCATCATTTTTTTTTTCTGAGTGGCTTGGATTTTCACAAGCATTCAAACCAAAGAAACGGAGAGTTTGGTTGCATGATAAAATATTTGGAAAATCTAGGTTAATCTAAGTTACTCAAATGTTTTATGGCAATACTAAAAATTTTTAATAGTATCATACTGTGCAGTGTAACCCACCCACCCACAAAACATGCAGGGTTTCCTTGTTTAACTTAGAAATATCTCCAGAGAAATATTATTCCAAGGTACAGAATTTGAGAAAGGTGATGTTTCCAAAGTATACAGACGTCTCAATAAAGTGGCTTAAAAAAAATCTAGCTCATTTTCAAAAGCAGAGATTCACAAAATGGCTTTTTCCACAAGGTAGAGAGGAAACACTTACGTGCCAAGGGTTACAGGCATTTTGTTCTCAATATTTTCTTAAAACCACAGGAAGGGATTAGGTTTTATACATTCTCTCAGATCTTCTCATCTCTAAAGGAAGACAAAGGTAGCAGGGTATGCTATGCTTTTTTCTCCAGAGGATTGCTATGTGCATTTTATAAGCATTTTTGTTTTGGTACATGGGCTTTTCTAGAGTCTACTGAGAAGCCTAGAAAAGACTTCAGAACACGGCAAGCCTTTGATAAAAGAAAGGCAAATTGTCCCCCACAGTGCTTTCCACACTGCTGGCCAAAATCATGTTTTTGGCCTTGACACTTATACTTTCTTTCTTTCCACTCTCCACCCTTTAAGAACACACACCTGTGCATAAGCACACACATGCATATACACTTACAAACAATTCTAATGTGCAAACCACAAGAAGCAAATGTGGATTATGACAATATGAGTATAATGCTTTGAAATCTCTAGTCCTCAGCATTTGAAAGGAAGCTGCTACACATGTTTCATCATTCTGATGTATTTCTTTCAATTTGTATAAATCAATATTTATCATGCTTCTACCATATTTCAGGATTTATAGTAGAAATAAGGAGGCTAAGTATGAACAAGATAGAAAAAGACACGGGGCTTAGAGTCAGGTACAAACGTTGAGCTGTAAATTGAAATATGAAGAAGAGGTTCAGGGCACAAGGCTTTGGGTCAAAATGTAGGGATTTAAACTTATCTAAGAATGAGGAATTTTCCTTAAAGAACGAAGTCTTAAACTGACAGGTAAAGGATGAACAGGAGTAGGGTAAAAATAAAGGCGCAAGAGCATCCCGTACAAATATATGACACCCCACACACAGCACAGAATCCCAGAGACAAGAGATTCTGCAAATAATGCTTGAAATCCGAAAGAAGGTCAGAAGATTTAAAGCACAAAGGGCACAGGTAAACTGAGATAAGCTGTAAGGACCAGACTGTGGATAGTATTATAAGGAATTTGGGTATCTTCAGACAATGTGAAGTCACCACATAGTTCGAAGAACGGCAATACATCCTCAAAAAGACTCCCCTGGTTTCTGAGCCAAGAATGGATTACAAAGGGCAAGCATGGGAGAGAGGGACTGGAAAACTTTCACAGTGATAATTCTCGGAATCTCAGTGATGATGACATAAGAAGAAATTTTAATATTCCAGACCTATTTCTGAGGTAGGAAAAACAATTTCATGAATGATTAGCTGCGGAATAGGAGGGAGAATGAAAAAATTTAGGATTGCTTGCAGGTTTCAAGTTTGATTAGCTAGGAGACGGTGAGTCCCTTTTGCTGTGAAAAGGAACACTGGAAGAGAAATCTGCCTGCTTGAGATGATAAGTTTGGTGAGTTAATACACTGAATCTGAAGTTGATGATGTTCAATTTAACCAGTGCTTCTAGTACTAATGAGAAAGTGTGGGAGTGACTGAGGCTCCTTCACTCGACCCCATTTTGGCAAAGACAGTATCCCCCAATCCTTTTCATTCTACAGGCGTTGTTTGATTTAGGACTCTTGTGTACCTCCCAATGTGATCTTCGAAGCAGTGTTAATTTTGAATTGCATTCCAATACTGAATGAGATGCACGAGAACACAACTCGTTGTCATTCATAAGTGTTGACGTCCCCCAAAAAGTGTCAGACAAAACGTGGTGAGGCTAAGTAAACCTTCCGGAAAACTCATCATTCTACTCCTGTCAAAACACACCACTGGTATCTTTGATATCCTGAGTCTAAAGCAACTAAAATGAGAATCTCTTCTCTTTTTCTTTTTCTTTTAAAGTGCATTACGTTTCATTTTCTTTCTGAAAATACCAGGTAACTTAGCAGGTATATGTACAGATTTAACTTCAACTGAAACTCTAAGATCACCAATTATGATAGTGATGAATGTCTATAAATTGCTTCGAGAAACTTTGGGTCTCTTGTTGTCATTACAAATATCAAATTGATATCTTATGGGTATAGACAGATATGCTAAATTTGTCCACTTGTATGCTAATCTCAAAATCAGATTTTAATTCGTAACAGTTTAATGAACTTCTCCCGTTAGAGGGTAACAAACTGTTCCCTCTAAGGCAAGACAAGAATTTGCACGTACTTCGTGGAATGGAAAATGGCAATCAATCCCACCTGTTTGGAGCTTCAGAACAACCTACCTCACGTCTAGCGCTTCTGTGGTTAAGGAACGGCAATTCTTTACACAAGGTCGATGGAGTTCTGATTTTAAAGTTACAGAGACTTGTGGTGAGAAACTTAAAAAGAGACTAAACAAAATGAATGGAAAGAATTACTAGAGACTGATTAGTTCTTATCTTTGACCATTTCTTTTCAGAATTTAAGCTCTCTCTGCTTTATTTGTTAGATGAAAGATAGCCATTGAAAACCTAAGGAAAACCTGATGTTAGAAGAAAGATTTGGATACAAGAAGAGAGAAAGAAAAAACGTTTAAATAAATCCTATGGTTTTATTACCTGCCATTATGTTCCAGTCCATAAAGTACGTGTCATGTTTGAAAAAATAGAGACAACCAGTGGAACATTTAATATACAATGTAAACTTGGCTTCTCTTTTTCCTGGGACAGAGTGAACTCACGTGAAGCCAAATTTTAGATCCAAATACAACTGGAAAATCAGAACTTCGATCTTGCAGCAAAGGCATATCATGAAGTTGGTTTAATCGCCTGCTGTAGTTGGTGTTTCTGTAACCGTGACAACAAACTATAAACAACAGTAAATGTAACCATTTAGGGCTTGTTACCTATCAAGCTACTAGGATGGTATGGAAATACTGTATAGAAAGGAAGTACTTTGGTAAAGGAGCCCAGAGTGGAAGAAGGAGAATTTCAGAGAAAGCTGCACTTTTCTGGCAGAGAGTGAACATTCAGGTTTAGATTTCTCATTCAGAAAGATCTTTGGAGTTCTACCGTCCACTGACTTCATCTATATGGAGTACTGAATGTAGATCTGAGCCTTGGATGTAGAGTGCTTTCTAAATTGATGCCCTATTGCAAAGTTTAAGTATCATTAAAAAAAAAACAAACTCTGCCTTATATAAGTGTCTTATACAGTTTTGAGGATATGGACTACTTATTTACCAAACTGATTAATCAAGATTAGTGGAGTTTTAAAGAATAAAATAAAAAACTTGAAATGTTGTCATTTTAATTTATTATTATAGTTTTTTTAATATCAAAAGTTGGCAAAGCACACAAAGTTGTTTTTTCTAATGTACTAAAAGGCTCACATAAAGAATGTGGTCACTAACCCGATGTCTTCCCATCTCTCTTAGACAATTTTTCCACAGGAAACAATTTTAACTTTTTTTTCTAGTAATTACTTCCACATTTCTAAAAATGTGCTTGCATTGCTATTTAGTAATTAGTAATTTGGCATTTACCTACTGACTCCTTGTTACACCAGATGGAGATGTATCTCTCATCAACCCGTATTCCCCCAGCCTCCCAAATAATTGTACAATTATTGGTTTATTAAATTAAACCCTCAGTGGTTATATCATCAGAACTATATACTATTGTTGACTACAGAGCCATGTATTGTACTATGACTGCATTATTAATTGTTCAAACTTGTTTTCCTTAAGTCAACAATTCCAACCTGAATAGCCATTTTTTTCAAAGACATACAGATGGCTAACAGTCACATGAAAAGATGCTCAACATCAGTAATTATTAGAGAAATGCCAATCAAAGCAACAATGAGATGTCCCCTCACACCTGTCAGAATGGTTATCATCAAAAAGCCTACAAATAATAAGTGGATATGGATGTGGAGAAAAGGGAACCTTCATACACTGTTAGTGGGAATGTAAAGTGGTGCAGCCACTATGGAAAACAGTATAGTGGTTACTTAAAAAACTAAAAACAGAACTACCATACGATCCAGCAATTCCACTCCTGGGTATATTTTCCAGAAAGAAACAAAAACACTAATTCAAAAAGATACCTGCAGCCCAATGTTCACAGTAGCACTATTTACAGTAGCTAAAATATGGAGCAACTCAAGTGTCTCATTGACAGATGAATGGATAAAGAAGAAATGTAAATATATATTATATTATAAGTGTTCTAATTCATGTCTTATGTTTTGTCTTCATTCTGCAGTGTATACAGAGTGGCACAGAATTGCTGCATTATAGGAAATAAACATGTCATACATGTAATGGCCAATCTTCCATAGTGTTTACAACAAATTACCCTCCCACCAACAACATATGATAGTTATGGTTGCTCCACATGCTCACAAACATGATATTTTCAGACTTTTTTCAATTTATCAATTTTGGTGGCTGGATAATGGTACTTCAGTGTGATTTTAATTTGCGTTTTAATTTTCATGTTTGTCATTATTTGAATAACCTCTTGTGAAATGTCTGTTGAAAACTTTAGCCAAATTTCTATTTTATAGTCTATC
Source organism: Vicugna pacos (assembly GCF_048564905.1). Lineage (NCBI taxonomy): Eukaryota > Metazoa > Chordata > Mammalia > Artiodactyla > Camelidae > Vicugna > Vicugna pacos. The sequence goes on from NC_132988.1 coordinate 33,413,719, forward strand.
TTTTTCATATTAATTTAAGTTTATTAACTATTCTAAATCCATAATCTCTCTCTATATCTATATATATGATATGTATCTAGTATGTATATATATAATATAATTTAAGCATTCTTTGGATACCTTGCCAATTTTTGGATGTATTGCCAATTTTAAAAATACCATAAATTCTGTTTATATTTTATTTTAATGATTTACATTTCATGGAGTCATTTTGAAATGTCATATAACTACATCAAGAGTAATCATATTTACTAGATATATAAATGGAAACATATGGAAGTGTTTGTTTATCATTGCCAACTTCAACAACAGTGGTCATGACCTCTTTAATACAGGCATTTTGTCTGAAAATTGAGAGTATCATTGTAGTCTTTATTTCTGGCTCCTTTTGAGGAGAAATATATTCAAATAGAAGTGTAAAATAAGCCTTCGGTATTTGCCTTTGGCTACAAGTGGACGTAAATGTAATATGACTATAGGGCATGACTTAAACTGATAAGCTCTGTCACCAGCAGGCACAACTGAAATTAGTTCTGTTAGTCCTATGTTATTGATATATTTTTATCCTTCCCTCCAAAGTAAATCCTCATCAAACAAATGAACAACTCCCTTAGGTAGAAACATTAGGATCTTTGGACATTTCTTTTTTGCTTCCACGACTACTTTCTGGATGCTACATATTTTTAAGGGGAGAGAATAAAATTTAAATCAGTTAGTGCTGATAAATTATCTTAGAAATCAGGAATAAAATCTATTGACTCACATAGCATTTCAAAACAATAGCCAAACTTTTCTTGTTTCCCCTCTATGGACGCTTGACTACAGCTAAAGTTTGAAGAAGCACAAAAATTTTAACACTGTGACTGTTAATGTGCAATTTGCAAACAAACGAAAAGAAGTGCACTTTGCTGTGACATATATGATTATGGTACCCAGATGTGCAGTGCACACTATTGGTGGTACCCATAAAGTCATAACGTATACTCTGACCTATTGAAAATGCTAAACTCAAAAGTGTCTGGATGTTAGTGCCTCTAGGCACCAGTCACTCTTGCTTTTAGATTTGGGTTTCTACTCTCAGAATTCAAAAGAAATTCATCTATGTATTGCCAAATCCATTAGCATTGCCTGAGTCCTGCTTTTTTCATTTCTTTACAGAATCTCCCTTTTTTAATGCTTTTCTTTCATCTCCTCTGCCTGTAACATTTGACTATCCCACTCCCTCTTGTCTTTCTAGCTACTCTCTGCCTCCTTTTCAAGCTCTTTACTTTACTTGGATTCCAAAATATGAACAAGACACTGAGTTTGGCCATATTCCCTCATACTTTTACACCCACTCTTCTCCATAATCACTTATGGTCCTCAGGATCAATTTGTCTCTGTTTTCTGTGCTCTCCCTCAGCTCCTTAGAAGAATCTCAAGCTGGATATTCTATAAGAATCTCAAATTTCATCAGCCATAAACTTAATTCAGTATATCTGCCACACCTGAATTATAAAATACTCTTGCTTTTCTTTTTCTTGGTGACCCATCTGAACAAATACTAATTCTGCAAACTTGGACTCACCATTGGCCTTTCCCCAATGGCTCATTTTATGTCCATTTTATTACAAAATCTCACTCAACTTCAGTCTTTCATTTCCAATTATACTTCTCCAGATTAGTTTAAATCGTTGCGGTATTTTATCTGAACCATTGTGATATCTCCTAACTGTTCTTTAAGGTTTTAATCTCTGCACTTCAGTAATTGCTTTATATGATGACAAGAATAGTTTTAATAATATCATTTCCTCTTCAAAACAACTCTAGAGGCTTCCAGGTCCATATTGAGTGAGTAAATATTATCTTTCATTTTCTTAAAGTCCTGGAAGTCAGAACTAACATTATGAAGACTGGTATCAGCATACTAGGAAAGTACATTTTTAAAATATAATAACATTTAATTGAGGGTATCCCAGCTAATGAAGGGCTTTTAAGGAAATGTTTTATGTTAAAACATGTTGGGAAGCATCATATTACTTACTTATTAAGGGAAGGACTTTGCCTTTTGAACATAATTTACAAGAATTTACATTGTCTTTTTATCAGCCAATGTGTGAGATTTGTATGAGCTATCCTGTATTTAAATACAGTGATCACGGAATTTCATTTATTGTCTTTATTTCTAAGTGTAAGTGAGTGTCCCAACCACCTCTTGCTCATATTCAGGCATAAGGAAGATTACTGAGTATGTATTAATTCCTAACAATATGTCAAGAAATTCAATAAACATGTAACAATAGTTACAACCACTTTGTGTGATAAGGAAACTGAGATGATAATCAAGTGATTGATAACCACAATCAAGTGACTTGCCCAAGGTCATGCAGCTAGTAAGTAGAAAAGCTAGAATTCAAACAGACATCTACTTAACTTCAAGCATTCATATTCTACTACACTATGCATTGTTTTCTATATGTGCAGATGTAGAATATTTTAAAGGAAATAAGAGAGCTTAATTCTAATCCAGTCTTTGCCATTGACTCTTTTTCTAGCCTGAAACAAATCTAGAAACTCTTTTCCCTCATCTGAAAATGAGGTGTGTTGCAGCATTTAGCACAGGGAATGAAAACCATTCCAAGCATTTTAACAAAGAAGTTCTTTATATAGATCATTAAATGCTTGTAACATTATTGGAAGGGCCAGAGATGGAGAGATCAGAGGGCTGTCACTAAGTGTCAAAGTAAGAGTACCACAGTTGCCATGCAGAGATCAGAAAACAGGAACTGCACCAATGTAATGGCTGCCACGACCCAAAAAGCTGGTGATGAGGGAACGAAATGTAGAGTGTGACCTCCCCCAAAACCACCGACACAGGGAAGGGAATGGCCTCTGCTTTCCATAAAGTTGCACAGTTGCCATGCCATTGGCAGAACCTCGATCACACTCACAAGCCTAGTGGCCAAGAAGACTGGAAAATTTAATTCCCAACCTTGCAATCCATATAACATAAAGGAAATAGTAAAGATAATGGATATGAATTCTGGCTGCCAATAGTCAATACCTAGCCCATAGAGTAGACCTGATGACACTTGCGCTGTTTCTAACATTCTGTCTCTGAAAGCAGCCAGCAGCCAGCAGCCAGCAGCAGCTGTGCCAGCTGTGCCCTGCACGTTCACACACTACACCCTAGGCTTCATGTGAATTCGTGCAAGGGAAGCGCAAGTAACCACGTAAAGAAAACGTGTAACCCTGACGGCTACGTCAGCTCTGTCCAGTAGAACTATAACACAAGCTGAATGTACTTTCTTAATAACCACATTAAAAATATTTTTTAAAGATAAATTCATTTTAACAATCTATCTTATTTATCCTAAACATACCCGATAATTTCAAAATATAATTAATATAACATTATAATGAAATATTTTACATTATTTTTCAAGCTAAGTCTTTGTAATACAGTACATATTTTACACTTACAGCACTCACCATTTGGGGTGATAAATTTTCAGTAGGAACTTGAGTTATTTTTATTTTTTAATTTTTTTTCTGAAGTATAGTTGATTTACAGTGTTTCAGGTATACAGCAAAGTGATTCAGTTGTATATATATACACACACACACAAATGTGTTCTTTTTCAGATTCTTTTCCATTATAGGTTACTACAAGATATTGAATACAGTTCCCTGTGCTGTACAGTAGGACTTGTTTATCTATTTTATATATAGTAGTGTGTATCTGTTAATCCCAAATTCCAAATTTATCCCTCCTCCACCTTTCCCCTTTGGTAACTATAGCTGTTTCCTATGTCTGTGAGTCTGTTTCTATTTTGTAAATAAGTTTCTTTTTATCATTTTTTTTTAGATTCTACATAAAAGTGCTATCATATGACATTTGTCTTTCTCTGACTTACTTCACTTAGTATGATAACAATCTCTAAATCATCCAAGTTGCTACAAATGGCATTATTTCATTGTTTTACAGCAAAGTAATGCATTCCATTGTATATATACACCCACATCTTCTTTATCCAGTCATCGGTCAGTGGAGATTTAGGTTACTTCCACATCTTGGCTATTGTAAATAGTGCTGCTATGAACATTGGAGTGCATGTATCTTTTCAAATTAGAGTTTTCTACATATATATGCCCAGCATTGGGATTGCTGGATCACATGGTAACTCTATTTTTATTTTTTTAGGGAACTTCCATACTGTTCTCCATAATGGTTGCACAAATTTACATTCCCTCCACAGTGTAGAAGGGTTCCCTTTTTGAGCTATATTTAGATTTCATAAAATTCATATTTAAAATAGTAAATTCACATTCTCTACGTTTTCCCGAAAATATCTATATGTTTTAAAAATCAGAACATAGCTTTCTCCCACTAAATGTTTCCTTTAATATTTGCATGTTCATTGATAAAACTGGTTAATCCTTCCCACATTTGCCCTAAATCAAGAAGAACACATCAGCTGTGGCAGGTAGAATAATGCCCCTCACCCCAAGATGTCTACATCTTAAACTCTGGAACCTATGAATATGTTATATTATGTGGCAAAAAGGAATTAAAGTTGCAGGTAGAATTAGAGTAGCTAATTGTTTGACATTAAAATAGATTAATCTGGATTATCCGAGTGGGTCCAATGTAATCGCAACAGTCCTTAAAAGTGGAAGAGAAAATCAGACGAAAGAACCAGAGAGACAGCAGCTTAACAAAGCCTCTGCCCCACGTTGCTAGCTTTGAAGACAGAAAAATGGCGTCAAGAGACAAAGAATGCAGGTGGTCTTTAGAAGCTGAGAAAGGCGAGGAAGAAGAACTCCACAGCTTCCAGAAGGAATGCAGACTTGCCAGTATCTAGACTTTATCACAGTAAACCCCATCTCTAGCTTCTGGCCTCCAGAACTGTAGGATAACGTCTTTGTTTTGTTGTAAGCCACTACGTTTGTGGCAAAGTATTACAGCAGCAACAGGGAACTAATACAACAGTTTCAAAATTAGGTCTTTCACAGTTAAGCAAATTCACTAACTCTTATGTCAATTCAGTAGTATAAAAACAGAATTTGGTTTTTAAGTTTCTGGTCCAGTACGTAAGACGCTTGGAAGTCTTCAATCCACCCTAACAACAATAAACAAACCGAGCAGACCTAAAAATCAACAACTCATGCGAGATAAGCTAGGGATGCGAGGTCACAGGACAAAGCACTGTCCCCCAAGTTGGAGAGACAGCCATGTGGATAGAGAGAATCAAACTTAATAGGAGCAGACACTCATAAGTAGAAACCTCTGTGGGAACCAGTACCAAGGCAGGAAAAACTAAACTATAATGGACAAATTGCCACAGGATCTGTGCGGACAAGTCTGAGAGTCAGAAACTCCAGGAAAGCCTAGTCATAGAGAGGTCCAGATACTCCTGTGAACTGTACCCCCTGCAGCTCCGCAACGTCCTCACAGTGAAGACCAGAGGAAAATCCCTTTGTGCTTCCAGCAGGGCGAGAGAAAACATAACCACTGTGAAGTACACCAGAGCCTTTGATTCTTCTTAACACCTACCCTCAGAGAAATTGTTGTCAGAGCCTAAACTGCAGGGATTTTGGCAGAGCCTGTTCAACACACCTAAAGAGAAATACTTAACTCTAGCTCACCCTAGTCTTCCACAAGACAGAAAGAAAACAACCAATCCTAGACCCTGATAGCCATCCTGTCCAAGATAAGTAGGTGAAACAACTGGTAATTATTTGTAAAGCTCACAAACCAGGGGCGAAGGTTCATTAAAAGTCTGAGACATAATCAAAGGGCTATAGGACACTCTCCTTCCTCCATATCTTACCAACATACTGATAAAGGCCTATTTAATGAAGTTTCATTTCCCTAGTACACTATGTACAGCTTTTAACAAACAGTTTCAAAACTACTAAAAGGCAAAAAACACAGTCTGAAAAGACAGAGAAAGCTTCACCATTAGACTCAGATATGACAAGGAAGTTGGGATGATCAGACTGGAATTTAAAGCAGCTATGATTAATGTGCTAATGACTCCAAAGGATAGGATATAATGGATAGCACACAAGAACAGATGGGCACAGGGAACAATGAATAGAGATGATATTGTGCTGTAATTGTGTAATGTGATAAATATTGCTACAATGGCAACCATATTACAATACATAAATCTATCAAAGTAACATACACTTTAAACTTACAACATGTTTCATGTCAAATTTATGCAATAATAAAAAAGAACAGATGGACAATGAAAGCAGAGAGATAGAAAGTCTAAGAAATAATAAAAAGGGAATGATTAAGATCAAAAACACTGTCACAGAAATAAAGAATGCCTTTGATGGGCTCATTAGTAGACTGAAGATGGCTAAGCAAAGAACCTCTGAGCATAAGGATCTGTCCATGGAAATTCCCAAAACTGAAAAGCAAAGAGAAAAGAGACTGAAAAAAGTTAATAAATAAAGGAAAGAACATCCAGAAACTGTGAGACAAGTACAAAAAGTGTAAATCATGCATAACAGTCATATCAGGAGAAGAAAGAGAGAAAAGGACAGAAGAAATATTTAAAGCAGCAGCCACTGAGAATTCCCCCAATTAATGTCAGACACCAAAACAAAGATCCAGGAAGCTCAGAGAACAAGCAGGATAAATTCCAAAAAAATAAACCTACACTTAGTGCATATCATAACAAAACTGCAGAAAATCAAAGATAAAGAAAAACTCTTGAAAGAAGCCAGAGGGAGAAAAACACTTTATCTACAGTGAAACAAAGATAAGAACTGTATCCTACTTCTCAGAAATTAGGCAAGCAATGTGAGTGTAGTAAAATATTTTTAAATTGTTGAGGGAAAAAACATCAACCAGGAGTTCTGTATACTGCAGATTTGTCCTGGAAAAAAAAAAAAGAAAGAAGAAGGAAATAAAAAAGACTTTCTTAAACAAAAATGGAGGGAATTTGTAGATAGTAGAACTGTTCAGCAGGAAATGTCAGAGGTAGTTCTTCAGAAAGAAGGAAAATGATGGTCAGGAACTTGGAGCTACATAAAGAAAGGAAGAGCACTGGAGATGGAATAATGAAGGTAAAATAAAAACTTTATTATCCTTATTCTTAACTGATCTAACAAATAATGTTTTTTTTTCCCAAGTAATACTAGCAACAGTGGGGAAATGAGGAATATCCTCAGTCTTCCTCTTGTGCCTCCTTTATCTCACACTACCACCACACCCACAACACTGACACCAGATGTGCGTGGGGTCTTCCCACACCAAGCAGTTCTGTGACACCAGTTCAGTGTCAGATCCTGCAGGTTAAGGGCCCAGTCCCACAAGACTGCACCTAATTCCATTACCAACTGCAAGTCCAGGTTGTCACTTGTGCTTCTGACTGATCAGTTATAAATTCAAGGTCGCCACGACCCTCCTAGCAAGTTCCATGAATTCGCTGAAACAGCTCACAGAACTCAGGAAAACAGTTTATTTACTGTTTACCAGTTTTACTATAAAAGGATATGAACAAGGATACAGATTAACAGCCAGATGGAAGAGACGCATAGGACAAAGTATGTGGGAAAGGAGTGCAGAGCTTCCATGCCCTCTGCCGGCATGCCACTCCCCCAGCACCTCCGTGTTCATGGACCCAGGACTCTCCGAATCCTGTACTTTTGGGATTTAGATGGAGACCTCAACACATAAGCATGATTAATCATTAACTCCACTTCCAGTCCCACTCCTTGCTCTGGAGAATGGGGGGGGGGATGAAAATTCCAAGCTCATAATCATGGCTTCGTCCTTCTGGTGACCCATCCAGAAGCACATTCAGAGTCACCTCATTAGAACAAAAGATACTCTTATCACCTAAGAAATTTCAAGGAATTTAGGAGCTTGGTATCGGGAACCAGGGTCAAAAACCAAATATTAGAATAAAAGATGCCCTAGTGCTTTATGACTTAGGGAATTACAAGAGTTTTAAGAGCTGTGTGCTGGGAACCAAAGGCAGAAACCAGTATATATATTTTTTCTATTATTTCAGTTACGTATACACACACACACACACACACACTCTCTCACATAGTTGTATCTCCTTATATATGCTTATGTATAAGTAAATTGAATGACAGCAATCATACAAGAGATAGGAAGGAGGAATTAGGGATATTTTGTTATTATAAAGTCCTTCCTTGCATTACCTGTGAAGTGATATAACATTATTTGAAAGTGGACTTGAATTAGTCGTAAATGTATATTGCAAACTCTAAGACAATCACTTTAAAAAGTTTTTTAAAAAGAAATTTAATTGATATACAAAGAAAGGAGAGGAAAATGGAATCTTATACAATGTGCAATAAAACTCAAAAGGCAGAAGAAAAGTAGTTGAAAACTTGGGAAAAAATACAGAGTTCCACTATTTAATATATCACATCTGAAATATAGCTCTGCAGGTTGAGACACTCAATAACTAATTAGTAATCTAGACTGGGAATCCAAGAGAGACATGAGACTTGAAAATAATGATATTTTTTAATGATTTAATTTTAACTGAGGTATAGTTAGGTGAAGTAAAATACAGAGTTCTAAGTACAGAGTTCAATAGTTTTGACAAGCGTAATCAACTCTGTTACCAATATCCCAGTCAAGCTGCAGAACATTATCATCACCTTAGAAGGTCCAATTTGCCTTCACAGAATATCACCCTCCTCCCAGGGATAATCACTAGTCTGATTTCTATCTCCACAAATTAGTTTTGCTTGTTCCTGAACTTCATGTAAATGGAATCACATAGACTTTCAGGGTCTCGCTTCTTTTACTCAACATGAAGTTTTTGAGATTTAATCATGTGCATTAGGAGTTCATTTTTTAAATTAATGTATTGTTGAGTAATATTCCATCGAGTGAATACACCTCAATATATTTATCAGTTCTCTTCTTGACAGATATTTAAGTTGTTTCCAATACTTTGTTAACATAAGCAAAACTGCAGTGAAAATACTTACACAAGTTTTTTGAGGAGACAAATATTTTCATTCATTTTGAGTAGATACCCAGAAGTGGAATCACTGCATCATAATGTAGGAGCATGTTCAACTTTTAAAATTGCTGCCGACATATTTTTCAAAGTGATTGTATCATATAACACTCAGAAAAACACTGGATGAGAGGCCTACTCACTTTGCATCCTAACATACAGTGCTTAGCATTAATCTTTCAAATTTTAGCCATTCTGCTGGGTATGTAGCAATAGCTCATTGTGATTTTAATCTGCATTTCTGGTAACTAATGAGATTGATCAACTTTTCAGGGGCTTATTTATTGGCCATTCACATATCTTATTTTTTGAAATAATCTATTTGCCAATTTAATTTTTAATTATTGATTTGTAGGAATCCTTTGTTGAATATATGTGTTGGGAATATTTTCTGACAGTGTAGATTTTTTTCAGTTTCTTAATGATACATTCTGATGAGAAGATATTTTGAATTTTTATGAAGTCCAGTTCATTTTTTTCCTTTATATTTAGGTTTTTCTTACTCAAAAAATCATTTGCCTTTTCCATTTAGGTTTAAAATCCAACTCAAGTTAGTATTTTGTATGTTCTAATATAGGAATCAAGGATAATACTTTTTTTATAAGATTATCCAGTTGTTTCAGCATCATTTTGTTAGGCAGTTAGATAAGTGGGGGCACTGAGCAGATAGGAGGAAAGAGAGGGAGGATGGTCCGGAAGATGGGGTTATGCCCGACTCCAGCATATAGGGGCTTTATTTCCTCTAAGTGAGTGCCAGCAAGAAATCGTTTAAAACATGACTGCTGCAACTGGGCATGACAAGAACCTAACTGGGCATGAATCAGTGCTTGTTGTAATATAATTAGCATTGCAGTCTAGGCCCTTCCCCATGGATTTTTCTGTGGGCATCATGGGTAAGGACATGCACAAAAGGGAATGAGCATGACTAAGCACTCCAGGGACAAGAGCCATCAATCAATCAAGAGATCACCTCTGAGCGAGGGTACAAGCGAAGGGGCAAACAAAGACCATTGCTATCCACCCTTGGATCAGCACACCTCCCACTCTTGGAGGTATACTTTCCCTTTGCTAATAAAACCTTTAAAATCTTTTGCTACACAATACTTCCACCTCCCATATGAATTCTTATCTTTCAGGTAAGACAAGAACTGGGGTCTTTTTTCCTTTCCCTTTTGGGGTAACAGTTTCTTTAAAAGATTGCCTATTGCATTACATTGGTACCTCTGTCAACATATTTTTTTTTACCTTGTCCAGGTGAATCTATTTAAGTACTCTCTATTCTGGTCCATTGACCTATTTGTCTATCCTTATATCAATATTATACTATCTTAATTAATGTAGTTTTGAAAACAGATTCGGTTATCGATATACAGACAAGCTAGTGCATATAAATTCTTCATATGTGTCAATAGCAAACCACACAGAAAAAGGTAAAACTGAGAAAGGAAATGATACTGGAGCTCATCAAACTTCATGAAGCAGGCAGAAGAAAAAATCACCAAAGGAAAACAAAGGGTATTCAGAAAGATAGGATGAAAACACAAAGAAAGTGTAAACATGGAAATCAAGAAATGAAAGGTTTTTAAGAATAAAAAGCTTCCAGAAGGGTCTTTTGTTATAGAAAGACATACAAATGGTTTAAAAAAAATTTTAAATCATTTCGAAAATTACAAGAAATCTTGATTAGCTAATTGAGGGCAGTTTCAGGAGCAGTGATGGCATATATTTATTCAATGAATACTTACTGATTGCCTAGGCATGTTGTAGAGTGCTATGAACAACATACACTGTCAGCCTTTTTGAAATTTATGGTCCTGCAGACCCAAGAAGTTATATTTCCATGAAGGAAAAAAGGACTGAATGATGTGAAAAATAAAAATGTAAGGCACACAAATTCTTTATAGAGTGACAATAAAAGAAAGAAGTAATATTTGGTGGTTTTATGTGAAGGCATGTTGCAAAAAAGGATCTTGTTTTCTTTGAAACTGAGGAGAACCCTGAGGGGACCTTCCTGGGGACAGATTCCCTCCCATCTCTTATTCTTTGTCTCTTGATTGTGAAAAAAAGCTTTAGCCTCCTAGGCCTTCCCAGAGTTCCAAATAGTAAATTTAATCAGAGAAATGGAAAAATTCAGAAACAAAGGAAAACAGTCATGTAAGACAAAATAATAATAGTTCAGCCATAAAACAAAGTCAAGGACCTTTAGTTCCTCCTGAAGGGTCAATAGATAATACCCTGAGCCATATCTTTGAGTTGTTTGACAAATACCAAAAGCTCCACCAGCTAAAAGAAGTTAACTCCATGCTGACCACTGGAATATAGACCCCAGACTGGCTGCAATCAGATGGATGATGACTGAGATTCCTGAAACATCACCCTGTTACCTCACCATCAACCAAGCAGAGAATTGAGCAAAAGTAAAACTGAGAGGGGCATACAGTGTCATTCCTAAGCCCTCCATTCTTGGACGAGGATTGGCTGAAAGTGTGGAACTAAAGGAAGAGACAAAGAGCTGTAAGAGCTGTTACGGGAGTAATGGAAGGAACCGATCGAGGAAACTAAATGGAATAATAAAAGCACTAAAGAGTCTCCAGAATTTAGAGACTGTGGATGAAGAAACAATTTAAATGTACAGACACACAATTTTCTCCAGACTCCTTTACTGCCAGGAGAAAGGAGCGGGAAATACTGGAGGGGGTGGGGGGGATGGCGACTCTTGGTTGAACCTGGGTTAATTTTGATGGTATGTACAGCACAAAGGGAAGAGCTGGAGAATTTTATTCTTTTGGGACTTGTGTTTGAAGGTATTGCCAATAAGCTTCAACACAGAAGACGAGAAAGTTAGGATGATCAACCTAGTAGAGTCAGCAATAACTAAGAGACTCAAGGTTAGAAGAGTGGAGGAGGTGGGTGGGGAAAAGGCACAAGGAATGTGGAACATGAACCTATGATCCAGTGGTGTGCTGGTGCCAGCTAGTTCCAGCTAAAGCAAGCTCATCATGAGCATTTCTTCCTGATTTCCGAATCCTGGATTCAAGGAAATCATGGAAGGTCACTGGGAATCAGCCACCGTGGAAGTATTTATGCCATGATAATCAGCAACAACTGCAGATCAGGCCCTCTCTTCTCTTTTTCCCTCAGAGAGCTGGTTGTTAAACATTTACGAGCACGCCACTGCTGTGATCAGCTGGTAAGACTTGCAATTGTCTTTTTCCCACAGGTGATAATAAGAATTAGGATGGGGTTTGGGAAATGGAATTGAGTTTACTATCAAGAAGCTATGTACTTATGATAATAAAAAAAAAATCTGTTAGTGACACTAAAGTCATCTGAGATGAGATCAGAAGAGGACGGTGATGAATTGGGAGTAAAAGGAGTCAGGAACATGGAGGAATGTTGTTGAGTAACGCTGAAGACAACGGAGAGAAGACAGCAGACTTGGAAAATGTGAAGTGAGTAAAGGAGAAGCTGGTAATAGCTGTCAGCGAAATAACCTGAAAGCCACAGAAACAATTTAGAAGTGTTAATCGACTAGAATAACAGCACATAGTGGGTTTTTGATAAATGTTTTGTTGTTTTGATTTAAATCCTGCACTAAGTTCTTTTGCCAGAAAATTAAGCAGCCGAGAAAAAGGACTGTAACTTGGAATCCAAGATTATTCACTCCACTCAGATAAGATTTCTTTCTATCTTTAATTGTAAACACTTTATTGTTAGTTGTAAAATCTTCCCAACACTTGAAATAAATTCCTAATATAGCACCACCCCTCAAAAAAAACTCAGTGCTCATGCTTACTTCTGTTTTCAGAAATTACTTGATACTTAGTAACTGGTACCTTCTGTTTAATATTGAAAATATTTTAATAATATTTAGGGATTGCATGTTGTCTGCTCATAGGCCTAGTTGTTAAATACAAAGAAATTGTTATCTAGTAAACTAAAAAGATATTTAAAAATCTAAACTTCAGAGCCAAAAGATTCCCCCTTTTTGTGTTACATTATTTTTAGGGAAAAGAAGGTCTCCTCCAACTCAGTTGCATGTTCAAGTATAATTTATTGAAAAATGGGAGAGAATGATTCAGAAATTACCCGCATTCCGAATCTGCTTGTGGAAAAAGAAACAGACAAACTCCCAAATACATAATTAGAATCTTAACAAAAACAATGGGGGAAATAATAAATAAATAAACCTGAGAACATCTTAAACATAAAATAGCCAAAGAAGCATTCAAACACATCCCCACATGAATTATACTTCCTGGAAAACAGTTGAAACACCTGGCAAGTTGGCTTGAAAAGGGCCATTAATGAAGGAAATGCTTTTTGGAATTTGTTCTCAAGAAACCTTGACAAAATGCACTTGGGAAGGCTTTGTGTACTTTTAACTATCTTGTGAAATTCACATAAATAAGACTCATTCAATAAAGTACCTAATATAATTTTCCAATATCCACTTGGACTTCTTACTATCTTTCTGAAGGTCTCAGTCCCTTGAACCAAATGTTCTTAATTTTCTTTTCAACATACCAAGTACAAACATATGTGTATCATTAGAATAAAACTATACTTGCTCAGGATACATTACAAAATACTGAAAAGAAAACCCCACAAAATATATCCCTGAACTTTCACTCACAATAAATAAAAGAATGTACTTTTACACCCTCTCCCTCATATATAACTCTTTTCTCTCTTCACTCCAGGGACTAGGAATTCTCAGGCATGAAGGGTAAAGAAACCTCCCATCTTTTGTTTCTGAGCCAAGCTTATATTCAGGACCAAAAGCAATGAATTATTTCAGTCAGAAAGATGTCCAATGGATCCTACCTAGCTCTGAACTTTCATTTGTAGGCTTAGAGTGGCCCAGAAATTTCCTGGCAAGATTTCATGACTGCTTAAATAGCTTTAAAACTTGTTAACAGTGGGACAGGTCGAGGGCAGAGAGTAAGGAAGGAAAAAAACAAAAGATACACAAAAGGCCTTGAATTTCTGCCAATCCCCATACCTACCTAGCTCTCATGCCTCTTCTACCTACTGATCACTGATCAAGAACCCTAATTTCCAAACTTAAGCTTCGCCTGAAGCTGAGAAGTCTCTCTCTCCTTCAGCAGCAGAGATGTCAGGTCTCAACACAGAGATGTAGGAGAATTCACCTGACATCAACTTGCAAATACAGAAGGGTGTTACCCACCTTGACTGCACAAGAAAGGTATGCGGTGAGTTTCCCAGGGACCCTGGGTCTGCAGAATGTATTAAAAATAATATGGAACCTGAAGTCTAAAAGCCAAATATTTCCGCCACTCGCTAATTATGTAACTATGGAGAAGTCACATAAACCCTGTGCCTTACCCAAGTGGTATGAATTTGCACAATTAAAAATAACTATTGGTGTTGACTACTGGCTATTAATCTCTATGTCCTGATGCATAAATCTGGGTGTAACTATGTTCATGAAGGTGGGCATACACATCTGTTCAACTGCTTTGGATGCTCTTTTCTCTAGTTTGCTCTTTATAAACCAGACTTCTAGCTTATATAATCTCAGACGCACTGTTTATAATGCCTCAAACTGACCCTTACACTATGCACAATAACCTGACAATTCTTTCACAGCAGGAATTAATACAAGGGATGATTTGATCAAGAGGGCATTATAAATGTTTTTCCTTACATAGAGATTTTAAATTCACAATAGAAAACAGCATCAATGTTATCCGGCATAATCACTATTTTTTATCACACAGATCTACAGTCTGGAAACAGGCAAGGAAATTCAGTTCTGTCATAAGGTAGAGTAGAGGATTATCCAGATATCTTACACTGGGGACACAGCTTTGCCTCAAGCATACTTATAATTAAATTAAGTACATTTTAACCTAAAATTTTTTAGAGATTTATATGTATAAAGCAGTTTGTGTGTTAATCTGAAACCATCCCACTTTCTCTCTTACTCTCGAATGACTTATTCTTTCACTTAACAGATTTAGTAAGCTACAACATGTTGGCATTAGTTTATGCACCAGGAATTCTGTGATGAAGAAGATAGGAACATTTTTGCCTTCATGAACTAAATGTTCCTTACTTTGGAGAGCGGTCCTTGGGTTCCCCAAGTACAGCTACTGACTACTTATTCTGAATGATTCTAGCACTTTGTATCTCTATTAGTTATTTTCATAATGCACAATCCATGAGCCCCAAAGCTAAACAGACTTCTTGTCATATGACAGGTACATAACACGTATTTATGATATGAAGAAAGAATGAGTTAATCAAAGCTACTAAGAGTTCAGAATTACTGTGTCCTATTTAGAGTTTTATTCAAAAGTTACAAAGTAATAATATACTTAAATAAATTCCTAAATATGTACTACTGTTTGGCTAAGCACTAGGGATGCAGCAGTGAACATGAAAAACATAGTCTGTGCCTTCACAGAACAAGTGGTTTATTACGGCCGACAGACAAGTAAGAAGGCAGCGGAAATACAGGGGCTATAAAAGGTAAAGAATTGGGAGGGCACTGAACCCAGAACTTGGCAATTGGGAAAACTTCCTGGAGGAAGCACTTGTCTAATCTGAGATCTGAAGGATTGGTAGGAGTTAGCCAGATAAAGAAGTGAGAGGAAGAGTTAAAAATTGAGGCCAACACCTGGAGGTAAACCAGTCTTGACCAAGGAAATCAAGATGGTTCAGTGTAGCTGGAGATAATCAGTAGCAGACAGGAAGAAGGGATGGAGGCACGAGGTCCTTTGCAAGAAGAGGACAAATGAACACACAAAGATAGCAGACCAGAGAGACAAAACGAAAGGGAACATGGACCAATACAGCAGCTCTAGTAGGCTTTTTTCGAGGTAATTATTTCAGCTGCTATTTGTAGGATTTTCTGTTACTTGCAATAAGACAAATTCCAAATTCATAAACAAATGGTATTTAAACAGGGAGGATCTGTTTAATTAGATATACGAAATAACTGAGGGAAAATTCCATACATGTCTGTCTTGTCTGAATGTATTTTCTTGGTGTTTTCTTGATTTGATACTCAAAAATTCTTGGAATCTCAGGATTTGATGGGGCTGTAATAATCATTTAATATAACTGCAGCCTTAATCCAGGATATGATGATATATTTTTAGAGCAATTTTGTAATTCTCTGGATGTATTAAAGATTTGAAAAGACTGAAAGAGTTTTTTGTTTGTCTTGTTTTATTTTTTGATCCTGTCATTTATTTGAATTATTTAAAGTATCAGTAAGATTTTCTAACTATAAATAAATATCCAAGTTTCTAGTCATTCTTTATACTATCTTAAGTGAAAAGAGAAATGTACATGCTATTAATTACTGTATTAACTCAGATAAACCTCCAATCTCTCAAAGAAGTAAAATACAAATAAGTTTTTCAGTATATCCAGTAATATAATTTATTTGCTTCTTAACAAACAAATCCCAAAAAAGCTATTAATTTTGTGAGTGGATATAATTTCTGTTAACATCTTGGGAAGCAATAATTCAAAAATACACTTGATCATCCACAGCACTTCAACTGCTTTTACTAAATCTTTATATACTCCATAGTGATCATCCAATAGTCAACAGGAAAAACATGTATTTTGTTAAATGTATGTAATTTTTTAAAAATCTCATAAATCCCTGAGTTAACAATTATTTCAGTTACACAGAAACAAAGAAAAAGTATCATGAGATGAGCACAGAAACATGATTGCTTTATTTTTAAAAACTTAAGCAAAGGTCAATTGAAATTTTAATCTGTCTTGTGTTGAAATGAGCCATTTGTAGTTTGGAGTCAACACGTAAAAACTGATTGAGTGTACTTTACATTTGATATGAATTTAGAAACTCTAAAATTCCCCCAGGCTATTCTGTCTGTTTATAATAGCTTTCATTTAGGCAAAGAATGACTTTTAAAAAAAGAGTTATTGATGGTAGAAATTAACATCTAAATATTTTCCTTACCATTTTACTCAAAATATGAAAATAATGATTAGTTATTTGGGTTAAAGAACACTAAAGGAAGAGTGTGATAAACGTAGGGCTTTAGAAATTAAGTGAAAAGCCTCCAGTTGTGTTGCTTTATTCTTTCAAACCTCACATTAGGTAACTGAAGGACAAAAATAAAACCAAATGAGAATTTTGTATTGTTTGGGGGTAAATTTCAATACTTTGAAATTTGAATTGAATTCAGAACAAACTCTTCTTAATTCTCAAGGAAAATGACTGAGTTCAGCAGCTCTCAACAACTACAAAGGGATAATTTTGAATATATTTTTGAAATTTCTTCATTTAGTTTGCTGTCTGGCATGAATATTAACTAACTATAGCATTTGACTTTAATTTCTTTCAAAGAAATATCAGAGATTGACTGAATTACTAATACGAAACTCATGCATTTATTTACTTTGTTAATTTTTTTTTTACTCGTCAAATCGAATACCTACTATGCACAAACTCAACACAAAGCACGGGGAAAACAAAAACACACACCCCTTAGTTGCTGCTGTCAACAAGAGACTGACAAATACTGAACACACACTGTAGCCTCATAGGTGTCAACGCCACATTCTGTAGAAGAATGACGCAAAATGGAAGCCATTTTAGAACTTCTTCTCTGTCCAAATTAACATTAAATGACACAACGTGCTTAACTGTATGTATTTTATACCTTCTTGCTATATAACTACACAGAATCAAAGTTTCCCCAACCCCTTCATAAGGCATTAGAAACCTCTCCAGTCTCCTCAACGTTTAGTTAAGTCATCTTACTCCACAGCAAATAACACAGGGGAAAGGCCAATAAGAAAGCATGGGAGGTTGGTTTTTATTCATTTGTGATGTGATGTAACTGAATGGTCACCGAACCAAGGAGTTCTGCCCAACCTTCTCTGCAGCTGCTGACAGAGGAAAGGCTGGTGGAAAAGGCGACCAGAGCCAAAAACCGTTTGTTGGAGCTCTTCATTATTCCCCACTCCACATACATACACACACACACAGAAATAGTAGTATCACAACATCATGCTACTGTCGACACCATATCTTTTTCTTCCATTTAAAATATATAGAAATAGTGTTAACATGTAAATTCTTTATGTATTTTGAACTCTCATTTACATGTATTAAAGGCTTCTATTTAAATGTTAATAATGCATTGTTTTACAATTAAACATCAAAGTTTAGCATATTGTATTCTGATAATTAAGTCTAATCCATAGAGAAGGATCAAGAAGAGTTTAGTCCCAGAACCATCTTACCAGAAAAAAATATTATTCACAAGGGCAAGACACAAACGCCCAAGTACTCCGGGAGCCTGGAGGAAGGGCACCTAAAGCCGCCTTGGAGCTTCAGGGAAGGCTTTTTTTTTTTAAATAGAAGTCACTGCATGAAATAAATCTTCAAAGAGCCATCAGCTAGGCATTGTGGTGACAGGGTGACCGTGGTGGGCGTGTGAGGGAGGGACGAGGGCATTCGGGCAGACTGACAGAATGAGAAAGGGGAAACACGTGAGAAAAACCATAGCTTGTGGGCAACTTTCATTTCCAATAGATGGGAGAGCAGCACGTGAGAAGCTGGAAAAGGAGGCTGGATGCTCCAGCAGGGATGTGAAACTTTATCCCATAGCGGCCACGCAGAGCCGCTGTCAGGCTTTTGTTTGGAGAGCTTTTTCTAGCAGCTGGGAGGCAGATGGATTGGAGGGTCAGGTCAGCTGGCAGAGAGCCCAGCTGGGTGGATGGGAACACTGGCCATCTGAGGGATGATGAGAAACTCTATAAGGAGAGTGATAACATGAAAAGGAGGATTCAAGGTTGAAAGATGTTTAGAAATAAAATGGGCAGGGTTTAGAATGGGTGATTGGATTGGGGCGCGGAGGGTGAGGTAGAATGAAGCAGCAAGGGAAATGCCTGGATCTGTAGTGTGAGGAAGCAGGTGAGTGATGATGTGGCCTAGGAGCGAATCTAGAAAATAGGCAAAGCAAGTTTTAGGGAGAAGACAGCCCACTCAGGGACTTCAACTCCCCATTTCTCACAATTTCCTGGAGCTAACGAATTCCAGCCAAGAGAAATATACTTTCCAAAGGTAAAAGTATGCATAAACTGTCTTACCTGACAATGAAAGGTAATGTCTGTTTTGCTGAGACTTCAATCCAGGGTCATCACTTCATTTAGGTGTTTAAATACAAGGACTGAAGTCTAGGGGGGAAAACATGAAAGGAGGATATTTAAAATTGAATACAAAAGTAGCCAAAAAAGTATTTCATGTCATAATCAATTTCTCAAAAGCTTGACCTACACGGGATGCTCCACATATATAGGATGAACACTTTCTCACTATTCATAACACATGTTACATGGTTTCTGCTATGGGCCGAGTTCCAAGTGCGTACTCATTTCATATACAACCCGCTGCTGTAGGCACTGCTGTTCCTCACATGTTACAAAGGGAGAAACTGAGGCCTGGAGTCACACACTAGAAGTGGCAGGGCTGGGATTCCATCCTGGACAGTCTGACCCCCCTGACAGTGCTCCTCCCCACCGCATTAGGCTGCCTTTCTCTCAACATGGAAAGGGCTCAACTGGGATGTTCACCTTGTCCTATTCTGACATCATATTAAAATGGAATCCAACTACAGCTGCAAAAATGATGCAGTAATATTGGATTGTTTTCTATTTTAAAAACAGGACTTGAGATGCTGATGGTCCAGGAGCTTTAGTCAAGCAAGAGTCAGGCTGTAGCCCCTCACCAGGTGAGGCACCCGGTCCCCTCAGACCCCTCTCCCAGCCTGAAGTTCTAACCCTCTGGTCTTGCCCAGACCTAGCTTTGTATGGACACAGAGATTGAGTCTGCCTCACCACCAGGGGTTTCTTGGTACACAAACTGCTTTCAATTCCTGTCTGTTCCTGGGTCACAGAGACTTTTCATTTGTTTTGAGTATGTTCATTCATTTAATTACTAGTACTTAAATATTTTATCTATCAATCCAATAGGTTTGAAACTGAAAGGAATTATTATGCATGGGCTTATTCCATCTTTGAAAGAAGTGTCTCACATTTTTGTAACCAAAGTAATACACAGTTACACATTTAAACAAATCCTAAATTAAACAGATTTAAATGTAGTTCATTTTAACATGTAATCTTTGTATTTCAGAGGATTCGCACTTAACAAATTCATCACAGTGGGTCAGGAAACATATCTGATTTAAGAAACCAACAAAGAAATCACAGTTCTTTGAGAATCTAAGAAATTGTTCCAGCCACTGGGAATCTAGAGATGTAGAAAAGCTCTAACTCTGTTTTAAAGGCAGTACAGAGATGGTCTTTACAGATAAGAAAGCAAGGAAGGGTTTCTGAACATGTTTCTTTGTATGTATTTTTGTTGTTCTCAATATAGATTTAGGTATCACTATCATGTATATTTGGAGACTTTTAGAAATAATAAACAGTAATATCTATTGAGTATTTACTATATGACTAGCACTTTTCAAGTACTTCACATGTTTTAATTTCCTGAATCCTCAAAAAAAAAGCAGGTGTACAGAACTATTATTTCCATTTCACAGATGCCAATATAGATAATTAAGTAATTTATAGAAGGTCATATAGCTGGTAAACAATGAAACATTTTCAGAATATTTAACTGACACCTTATTTCTTACAGTGTACTCCCTTTAATTTAAAAACATAAAGCTATTCTTTTCCAAAAAGATAATAAAGTACAGTTTAAACCATGGCCAGCATGACTTATTTGAATAAAGACAACGACATGCTACAAGTATGTCAAGATGTCTTATTTTTAGAGAAGTTAATCTGCTGGAGAAGTTTAATGAGAAACTTTTTTGCTGGAAATACGGTGATCGAATTTTTTTTCAATAAAGAATAAAAACACATGGCCTGAATTTAGGACAGAACACTGAAACAGAAACTGCTCTAATTTTTTTTGAGATGTTTATTCATCATAACCTAAAGTGACAAAATTATGAGGCATACAGACTGTTTACAGTTCTGGGGTGTTTCATCATGTTTGCATTTTGATGAAATAAAAGTTTTATTTGCTCTTTTCTTTTTCCCATAAATTGCTCAGTGATGTTTAAGTTACTTATCATACTCAAGTATTTTAAAGATAGTGATGATGGATTTATTTCTGCCCCTCTACAGTACACAGGAGACAAATTCAATACTGTGGTGTAGGATAGTGTAGTTTTAAACAGAAGGAAAGGCAAGGTGTCTTTTTTTTCTCCTAACTTAAATTAAGTAACTCATGATATTCATTGCTTTTATTAATTTCCATAAAATTTCCTTCACTATACATAAAAGAAGAAAGAATGGCACAACCATTTTGGAAAACAGCTTGGCAGTTTCATAAAACATTAAACAGATACCTACTAATGACTATTTCACGCAACCAAGAGATAAGGAAATATATGTCTGTACAAAATTCGTACATGAATGATCACAGAAACTTTATTTGTAATAACTCCAAACTGAGGGAAAAAATAAAAACAACAACCCGAATGTCCATTAACAGATACATGGATAAACACAGCATGGTATATTCAAACCTTGAAGTAGTACTCAGCAATGACAATGGATGAACTATTGATACATTCAACAACGTAGTGAATCTCAAGTAATTATTCTCAGTGAAAGAAGCTAGCCACCCACTAAAAACCTGTTCACACTGTATGAATCCATATAGAAAATGTAAACTAACTTATAGTGACAGAAGACAGATTAGTGGTCCCCTGAGGGGAGGGGACCAGCAGGGAAGGGAGTGAGGGAGCACAAAGAAACTTTTAAAGGAGATAAATATGTTCACAACCTTGTTGTGTTGATGCTTGTGTGTGGGTGTGTTGTGTGTGTGTGTGTGTGTGTGTGTGAAAACTTATCAAATTAGACAATTTAAATTTAAACAGTATATTTATATCAATTCTACCTCAAAAAAAGTTCTAAACTTTTAAAAAAATAAATTCAACATAAAAAGAATGACTCTGAAGTCAGTAATTTAAAATCTTTTTAATAGGCTTAACTGTGTATCATCAGCATGGAAAGCTTTCACTTGCTATTTTAAAACAGCTACTAGGCTATAACAGGACTGCATTTACATTTTTTTCCTGGAATGTACTTAACAGATTGTAATTGCTTGATGAAGGTAATCTAAATAATCTTTTTATATGGGTTTCTTTTATCTACCATAGGACTATAGTAAGTACATTTTAGAGTGCATTCTTGTTATAATTTTCTTGTAAACTCTTTTTAAAGTGGACATTTGATGCCCACTAATAAGAAAAAACTACATTTCAATAAGTCTTCCCCATAACTAACTTCCTTTGCTATGATATTATCAAATTATTGATTTTTCCTTCCCAGAAAATCAGTTTAAATTACTCTTAATTTCCAGAAATGGGTTGATAGCACTTGCATTCTTTTATGTACTTGTTCAGAAAGAAAAATGGACTAACCCATTATCAAATTACCCACTTCCTAATTGTAATAGTCAAAGGATTGTCCAATAGATCAGCTTAATGATCATTCCTAACAACACTGTGGCTCAACAATCAGAAAACATCCCTGGACTGCTCCAGGAGACTTACCCTAAATCTTGGAAACCATGGGCTCCACCTAGTGGTACTTCTCCTAGTTGCTATGATGGTTTTAAATCTAACATTAAGCTTTTTGTTCATGACATTGTTTTTGCTTAAATTGTTTTAATAAATAATAAAATAACAACTCTGTTTTATTTAATGTAATACTATTCAATAGAGTTGTAGTTGTCATCATTTTTCTAATTACACCTTATTACTATAGTA
The DNA here is from genome assembly GCF_048564905.1 of Vicugna pacos. Classification (NCBI taxonomy): domain Eukaryota; kingdom Metazoa; phylum Chordata; class Mammalia; order Artiodactyla; family Camelidae; genus Vicugna; species Vicugna pacos. The sequence continues at coordinate 33,436,541 of NC_132988.1, forward strand.
CTTCATATGATGCTTTGATTGAATTTATAAGTGAAAAGAAAATAGGATTTTTTTTAATGGTAAGGAAGTGGAGAGATGTATATGATAGCATTTTCTAAAAAGGGAGTCCATTAGCCAGTTTGTACAATCTCTAAGAATATGATGAAGGAAATGAATTTAATGATTCCACAATATAAATTATACAAAGCAATGATCTCACGATCATGATTTGAAGTTCTCTGCAGCTTTTTATTTGCAAATGGTTGCTCTTTGAGATACCAGATTTCTTCACCAGAATATCTTATTTTTTATTTAAAATTGTAATTACATGTGGCTCACATTTAGATGAAACAAGCACTTGCTACACGCCAATTAGGAATCCTAAAATGATCACACATTTTGCTCACCAGACAAAAAGATGCTCAGAGATTCAGATTAAGCAGCCTTGAGAAAACACATTCTGTTGCCACTGGATTAGACCCTTAGGAAAATGTGAGTTACCTGACATGTTAGGGAAGGCTTCAAAATACTCTACAAAACTTCTGAGAAGAATGTCTGGAACTAGGAGTCAGATAGAAGGAGGAGCTCCAGAACTAGGAGTCTCAACTGCTTTTATCTGTCTTTTAAATTGTTTCACTTCCCCTTCTGATATACCCTCCACTCATTCATCAATCCACTTACACATGCACAAGGGGACACACACACACACACATGGTTTTTTAAGACGGAAGGAAAGAACATTCTAGGGCAACCAAGGGTGAACACCAGGGGTTGGTGGAGTACATCACTCCTGGTGGGCACATTCCTTAGCCCTTCCAGAAAGCTAGGTTGAGGTTCACAATCTTCTAGGAGCCACCACTCTTGCTGTGAGTAGAGTGTGTGGCAATCTACCTTTCCGGAGCCCTGGCGATCCCGCAGTTGCAGAGCACAAGCTCACTGGCTCACCCAAGTAGAGCGACAATGCTACAGCCACATCAGAGAAAGCCTGGGTAACAAGAGGATGACGACAGGGAGGGGAGAGCTGTTTTTCCAGATCCCCTGTATGGGTGTAGTCCCTGGCACATCACAGATGATCACTGAAGACGGCAATAAAAAAAAAATTAAAGATTCATCTGCTAGCCCCTGCTCTATTATTGAGTTGCTATGTAACCCTATGCCCTTTTCATTTTAACAAATAAAAAGTAACATTTATATATATTGTATATATGTTATATATGTACCCTGAACTAGCCTATATTTTAAAAATACGTGAAAGCACTGATCACTAATAGCTTAGGAGGAGCGTGCCTTTCTCAGAATCGATTTAGAAGTATGCTGTCCCTGTGGACTGGAGGGCCTCCCCTGTATCTTTTAGGAAAACCTCTTAGGTTTCACACTGTTCTATCTACCACAGAACTTTGGAATACATTCCTGATCTAGAAAAGGGAGGACAGTACCTACTTTCTTCCCTTCTCTCTCTTTTGCTCAAGATTACAACCAGGAAATCAGATGCGAACAATTCTTATAGGAACTAAAACCAGAGTTCTCAATATGGAACATTTGTGTGATGAAGACGTTAGGAGTCATATACAAAATGTAATCATATGCACATGTCTGGTGGGACATGCAGGAGCCATGTGGCTCTTATGGTTACTGGTGATTTCAAATGAGTGTCTAGAAGCACATGGCTTTGCATATGGTTGCCATAGACACAAACGAGCAATTTATAGAATCCCAAACCTAGAGGATTAATTTTAATAACTTCCATCAAGAAGCAATATAGCATCACAGTTGACAGCATGGGCCCTGGTACCAGGTTGCCAGGGTGCAAATCCCCACCCCGTAGCAGATCACGTGTGTGTCCCTGAACAAGGCAGTTACTCTCCCCTTGCCCTAATGTTATTATCAATAAAACAAATACAGTAATCATACAAATACAGCTGGGTTATTATGTGATTTAAGTGAATTCAGATATCATATATATATTCACACACACTCACACGCACGCACATAAAACAGCATCCCACACAAGTAAGTGCACAACACGTTATTTATAAGACTTGTAACTTCTGGTTACTTACTCCACAGGAGACAACTGTATGTCTGAATAAGACTTATCTTCCGAGACCTTGTTGGTCTGACCTCTCTGCATCCAGCATCATTACTGTCTCAGTATCTAAACAAGACGGCTTCTTTGCCCCTCTCCAAGTTTGGCTCAATCATCAGTATTATTCTCTCCCTCCACGCAGCTTCTGAATTGAGAAGACAGGGGGCTTTTAAGCCTTTTTGGTCATGAGATACCTTGCATAATGGGAGCTCACTGTAGGAATGTGGGAAACCTTGCCCTTTCACCAACAGGCGTCTGAGCAGCCCGACGTGCATGTGACTTTATTGACTCCTGGCCTCTGCTTCTACTTAAGTGTCTTCTCTACCTTTTTTGGCTAACAGCTGGTTGACTTCTTCCAGGTTTCTCATTCCAATTCAGGAAGTTCTAGCTTTGTTCATTAGCATTACCTCTGGGACAAGCTTGGCAGTGCCACCACCCTCTGGCCAGTCTCCAGACTGGCGATGCCTGCTCCAAGGCCAGCTCCTGTGCAGGGGATCCCAAACTTTACCATGAATTATATCAGAATCACCTGGTGGCTTACGAAAACCCAGGCTGCTGCGCCCTACCCACACAGTTTCCAGGCTACAGGTCAGTGGGTGAGGCCTGAGTATTTGCATCTATCAAAGGCCCCCAGATGGTGCTAATGCTGCTGTTCCAGGAACCACGCTTCAGAACACCTGTCAAAGAGCAGTGATCATCCTTTTTGCAAGAAATAATTTTAAGCAACGTCCCTCTGTAGCGGATTTAAAAGAAGCAGTTTCCTTGGAAGGAGAACTCAGGATTGTAAAGTGTCAAGTAAATTACATCTCAATAAAGCTGACTGAAATTAAAAGCTAGGTTAATGCAAGAATTCGCCTCCAACCCAGCCATCCACTGCGAGTTGCCCTCAATTGAAATCATGATCTCTTTCAATGCATTCCCTGCTCTCTGAACCAGAGTGAGCTAAGCTACAATTTTCTGTTTTTTTGTTTTTTGTCCCTGGAAAATGGGTCCCTTTCATAAACACTCCATAGTAGACTTTATGTATTAGCTCTCTCTCGGGCATATCTAGACAGCTCTCTCTCTCAGTATTCCAGAGTCCTGCATACACACCTTAAAAACACAGAAACATAGACAGGAAAGTGATTTCCTATCAGAAAATACTGGAGAAAAAGACACAAAACTAATTTTAAATATAAATAATGATATGCAGCGTTTACTGTATCCAGAAGTGATGTTATTTTGTTGTTGTTTTTGGCTCCCTAGTTTTATCAATCATTAGCTTCAGCAGAGTTAATTTTACGGTGCAGTAACTTAGAAAAAAGTTGGAAGTGGCAGATGCCATTTTCCTAGGTAATAATTTTAAGCAAACACAGTAAGTGAAACAACTAAAAGCAGAATTGCTCTGCTTGAAATGAACACAGGGAACCGATATCTAGTCTGGCAGCCGTCCTTGACACTCTCCCGGCAGGGTGGCTGCCAGGGCGTCTCCCCTTGTCCCAGGGCTCTAGGAAACCCAATCGGGAAGCCTCTGGCGGAGTGGACATGACATGAACGCTGAGGCAGAAATCAGTCTTTTGTTTCCACCCATCACTTAGCAGTGTGAAGTTAGGCAAATATCCTGAGAGTCAGCTTCCTTACCTAAAAATGGGGTTGGAAATCCCTTGCTCAATGTATTGTTGTGATAAACTGAAGAATAAATACCACAGCCCCTGCAATATTGTGAGTTTCATAAATATGATTTCCCTTCTTTCCTCATTTCCTTTCTGAATCTGAACTGGAAAGACTGTGACATGCAGAAGCATCGAGTTCACATTTTACTCTTTCAAAGGCACACAAAGTCCAAGAGAGAGCATGCAAACATGAGACCCACAGCTGGAATTCTCAGAATTAGGTTTTAGGTCTGGAGGCTTTTTCTTTCTGTTTTTTTTAACCTCCAAAGGATCAAAGTATGAAAACCATTAAATAGCTGGGAACAGAGTTCCTTCTTATACACCCTGTCACACGAAAGACAATCGGAACATAAGCCTTCCAGGCCACTTCAGCTGCTGTATTTCTAACACTGTTTAGTATTTGTGGAGATCCACTGTGGGCTTAAAGTAATTTGAATTTCTAAAACGTCAATTAACAAAAACTCAGAAGGAAAACTCAGAACTGAACAATCTTTCTTCAGCAGGTCAATAATGCACAGTGTTGAAGGAAATTCTTAACTTTAAGGAAATTCTTAAGTTTTAAGGAAACTCCAAGGCACACATTTCTCTCAGCAAGGAGAGTAAATACACAGACTTGCCTACTTTATAGACAGTTCGAATGAAGATACAGAAGACACGTGAACATCGGCAAATGTTTCAATAATTTCCAAATTCCAGATCCATTTTATCTTGGTACTTCTGTGTGGCTATTTGCACAGCTACTTGTCTATACTCAAGGGCGTACTATGGGGAAGAGACACATTCTTTTATATGAATAGGGCTGCCTTGTAAGACAAGGAACCATTTCTCCCAGCCGTGCTGGAAAAAGCAGAACATGGTTTATACAGGGCAAAAATTCATAATATTTTTCCTGCCAGTGTGAGAGGAACACCCTTGTGTACCATTTTTTCTGCTCATCATGTCTGAAGTTTCTGAACTATGTTTCGGGGCACAGCCTGGGGCAAAGTCGATTTGTAAAGTAAGCGAGCATTTTCTCTGGTATATGTCAGCACTTCTGCACTCCTACTCTTTTGCATTTGAAAGCCACTTTTAAAGAGAGGAAGCACGTGTCCAGGCTCAATGCCTTGCTCTCCAGATGGGAAACCACAGCCAAACTACACCGCTTTGCCAGTGGAAGGACATGCCAACTTCATCATGGACATTCCAGTCTCCTGCCTCCAACTTTCTGCTGTACATCCCCCTTCAGAAGCCCCGCGGGCACCTCACGCTCAACCTGCGCTCAGCCTATCCTCTGCCCAGTGCGCTGCCCCCACCTCCACCTCCACCTCCAGCCTGACCTATAAAACCACTCTTCAGGAAACTGCCTGCTGTGCGCCTGGCAGCTCAGCCAGAGGCGATACCTGGCCCACTCCCTGGTCTTCATTCTCTCGTCAGATCTGCCATCACTCCTACCTCCTAGTTACCTCGTTAGACTTTGCCCATTTCTCTTCTTCTGCACAGCCACCACCTTTAACATTTTTTATTGATTTATAATCATTTTACAATGTGTCAAATTCCAGTGTAGAGCACAATTTTTCAGTTATACATGAACATATATATATTCATTGTCACATTTTTTTCTCTGTGAGCTACCATAAGATCTTGTGTATATTTCCCTGTGCTTTACAGTATAATCTTGTTTATCTATTCAACAATTTTAAAATCCCGTCTATCCCTTTCCACCCTCCACCTCCTTGGCAACCACAAGTTTGTATTCTATGTCTATGAGTCTATTTCTGTTTCGTATTTATGTTTGGTTTTTGTTTTTGTTTTTGTTTTTGTTTTTTAGATTCCACATATGAGCGATCTCATATGGTATTTTTCTTTCTCTTTCTGGCTTACTTCACTTAGAATGACATTCTCCAGGAGCATCCATGTTGTTGCAAATGGCGTTATGTTGTCAGTTTTTATGGCTGAATAGTATTCCATTGTATAAATATACCACCTCTTCTTTATCCAATCATCCGTTGATGGACATTTAGGCTGTTTCCATGTCTTGGCTATTGTAAATAGTGCTGCTATCAACACTGGGGTGCAGGTGTCATCCTGAAGTAGGGTTCCTTCTGGATATAAGCCCAGGAGTGGGATTCCTGGGTCATATGGTAAGTCTATTCCTAGTCTTTTGAGGAATCTCCATGCCACCACCTTTAAACAGCTTCCTAACTGTTCCTCTGCATTCTCTTTGCACCTAGAGCAACTGTTTATAATGCAAGTTACTAGCATTTTTCAACGCTTTACCATTGCCTTGAAGATAGAATCCAATTTCTTCAGACCCTCCATAGCATGGACTCTGGCTGTCTTTTGTCTTCTGTCTTTCTATTCTTTCTCTGTCTTTCGCTCTCTCTGTCAATATGGGAATCTTCCATTCATTTGAAAGCACAAAGTTCTCTCTCTTCTTTGGGCTTTTTAACTTTTTCACCCTTTAACTAGGAGAATCTGTATCAACTCATTTAGGTAGTCCTGCTCAAGCTTTCAGTTCCAGCAAGATGTTATCTCCTTCAGGACTACCCTCCCTCCACCCAGCCGCCACCAGACATCTACGTGCCGGGCCACCTTCCTGGGATGTGCGCCCAGCCCTGGGCTCCCAGGAGAGCCACAAAAGCATTAGTACTGGACTTCTTCACTGCAACTGATCACCCCAAAGTTTGGGGTGTGACTGAGGGTCACAGAAAGTCAGAAAATTCTCCAAGTGGAGAAACAGAGACGAGGATCAGGGTCCCCCTCCTGAACTGTACTGCTGGTTCCAGCTGGTCCCAACCACTGAAGGGAGATCTAACAACTGTGAGGAAACACTCAAAAGACTGGGTTCCGAAGCCATGTCTATATTAAGGTTCCCATTTACCCCAAGTCTAAGGAACTGAGGGAAGTCCAGCTTTTCAAATTTCCTCTTTCTGGTTCAAATGATTAAGTTTGGATGGTGTAGGGGCAAAATTTCCATATGGTTAAGCATCTTTGCGCAACTAACAGATATTCATGTAGGCTTTCTTAAACCAAATGGGAATGCACTGTACGGATACAGAGGTGTCTAGTGAAACCCCAGGGCAGAAATATGGCTGGCCAAGGAAAGGAACTAGAACGAAGAATTTAAAATCTTTTGGATGTTTCTTTTAGTATTCCTCCTCTCTGCTCCTCCGCTGCATTGTTTCCCTTCATCTCCCTGCGGACTGGCTTTTTCTGCTTTGCCCACAAGCAAACCATGGATGAGGCACAGTTCTCCAGTTTAAATGTTGGAGGTCTATTCTTGTAGCCTCAGGTCCTAATTGGAAGTGGTCCCAGCTCTGTTTCTGAAAGAGAGAATCTGATGGGCTCAGTGTCACTTGGCTGCCCACATTCGACCCACTGAGCTATATCCAGAAAGAAGAAGTTACACAGCAAAAACATAACACTCAGCGCCACGTTTCTGTAACTCAGTAGGAGGTCGGCACAGAAATGTTTCTGGGGCCCCACGGGACTCCCTGCCCTCAGGCTCAGTCCATAGGGCCACATTCAGTTCCCAGGCAGCTGAAGTCCCTACCACTATCTAAAGAGCTCACCATACTCCTGTATGCCCCAAATCCACATGATGTTGTAAAATGCTTCCATCTTGCCTGCTCCATGAAATATTATTTCTCTACTTTTTTTTTTTCCTTTCAAAAGGCTACCAATAGGAGAAGGTGGGGTTGGGAGTTATCTTTTTCCTGCCAGTAGGACATCATCCCTTTAGGTCTCAAAAAATGTTCTCTCCATTTTACAGATGCTAGTAGTCCCGGTTTTATTTTCCCTATTTATTAGCACCCCCTTGTCTAAGACTGGCTATTTCAAATGAACTGGATCAGAACCTAATCTGTCCTCACTACTGCAGCCCAAGATAATCCCAAACTAAGGGCCTTCCCCTTGTCACTCTCCCCGGGACACAGAGCATCGCCTTGCCATCTGATCCACTGCACATTGTTCTCACGTGCTGAGAAGTGTTAGCACAATGGACATGGCTATCAAAAGTTTTAAAATCTCCAACTGTCTGGTTTCCCTTTAACCTCTTTTGCTTCATGATAGTAGAGCCCTATTGGGCCCATCAAAACCCACTGACAGGTCCAGCAAGGACTGAACTGGCAGAAGGCTCAGGGCTCAAACAGAGGGTGGCTCTCCATGGGGTGAAACAGGAAGTGATCTGCCAGTCTGCCTTTCTGTGATACTATTTCATTTTAACAAGGCCATATAAACGGTTAGCAGCCAGTTTACTGAAAGGCCTCCTTTAATTATACTTTAACCTCCTGGTTTCCCTCCCACCACAACCCAGTAATGCTCAGGTGAAGCAGAGGCAAAGTGTCACCAGCAAGCATGCTCTCCCGCTGCAGAGCTGCAGAGCCTCGTGCACACTGGACTTCCTGTCAGCAGCTGTTCCTCATCTGCCCCTTCCTCCCTCTTCCCAGACATCGGAACTTCTTCCAAAAGACATTTTCCTTCTTTGCCAAACTATCCATATGTTAGACTAAAAAGTTATTCTTTCTACCCTGGGGACTTCTGTTTTTAAGCTTGAAAAATTTGCTACACAGTACTTTTTTATTTGTTCCTCCTTTTGAACAATTCAATAAGTAGATCAATTTCCCTCTCCTTCTACCCTGTCTGTCTCTCTCTTTCTCTCTCTCTCTCACTCTTGCTTTGTGATACTCCACAGGTGAAAACATTCATTTGGCAGTGTACATTTTTTAGCTTCTATCCTGGAATTTCTAAATCCCATTTTTTTCAAACCACTTTCTGAAGATTATCTTATCCAATGCATTCATAAATCCTCACAATATCTTCCAAAAGCAACAAAGACAGCAGGTGTTACCTTGCTCAAGAAAAATTCAGCGTTTTGGTGAAATTTAATACAATTTTATTTGAAACAATAAAAACACACTTTTCCATTTCTCAAAATGTCCACTAGATGGCACAGTAGTCTTCCATTTTATTTCTAGGAAAAGGGCTCCTTAATGAGAAGGGCTTCTTCTGGGTAGAGCACATTGTGTTGCTCCATTTATTTTCAAATTCTAGACTTCTGATACTCTGTAAGGTCTTTATAAATAAGGACAGCCAAAGTGATCATCTACTGAATATGTGCTATAACTATGTACCTTGCTAAGATTTGTTTTATGATTATACGCACATAAATGTAATTAAATGAATTATGATAAATGAATAGTGCTTTATGATATAATAATGGTGATAAGATCAGTAGGAAACAAAACAGTATTCCACTAGATATTCCTAACTTATAGAACTGACAAAGAAATTAATAAACTTAAATAATTTTAACTTTGACTGAAGGTTCAGAAATGGCTACAAGTACTTTTATTTCTGTTTCTACTCAAAGGTGAAAGAATGAGCCAAACCCGTATGTGGAGAGTATAATGCTATTTCTGGGTCATATTACCACTCAGCAGAAACTTCTGTTCTCCTCATTGACTAAAGGAATTATTTGGATTTTCAGAAATAGAGCTTTTTAAAATGTTAAGTACTTCAAAATGAAATGTCTTGATGACATCCATAAGCAATGGTAAGGTGAATAATGGTTTGAATTTTCTGGTAAATGGTACTTAATTCTTCTTCTAAGGTATCCAAAGTAAAAACATGTTCTTTTGAATTAAGCCCTGCCAGTGTTTCTGTTTGCTTGTTTGTTTAATACATAACCCTAGACACTGAACTAAGGAAATATATGCAACTCTCTAATAGAAATTGTACTAATTTGATTTAAATCTTCAGTGGATTTAAGACTATGCCCTACAAAGTTCTGGGGGTGCTGGGGGGCCTGTGTGGGGCCCCCAACCAGACAGTGGGAGAGAGGTCTGCCCCTACACACACCCTCCCACCCCAGCCAGAGGATGTCATACACATGCATCCACTTACCACAGTGGGCAGCCCCTTTCATTTAAACAATAAGTTCTGTGGCTAATAAAAGACATTCGACTGTGTTACTAAATTCAGGTCAAATGAAAATCATTTGGTATGTACAGACATTAAGAATTCTAATTTTGCCAATGGGGGGGGGGGAAGATGACTTAATCTGAGTAATTTGGTAAAAATAAAAATTTTGCATCCCAAAATTAAAACTAGATAGCAGCTATCATATTAAAAATCAAATTTGTTTAACTGAATTTGTTATTTCAGTCATTTTGTTGTCATGCACTCAAGGCAAAGAAAACTAAGGAAAGCAAAAGATCCACGAAGCACAAAATGTGCCCGTCTGCCTGGCCCTGAGCCTGCTTCTGTTACGAGGAACTCAGGGCGAGGACCAACCTGCACAAATGCATATGTGCAGAGATATGCTGCTAAGAACCCGTCTCGTGTAGTGGGCAAGACAAGCTGCAAAGCTCTGAGGGCTGTAGGACATGGTCTGGAGGGGCCTATTCGTTAAGCCACATCACTGGGGATTTAAAAGTGCTCATGGGCTTCTCTTGCATGTATTTCACATGCGTCTTAGATTAGCCCAGAGATAACATCATCGGAAAGGAAAAAACTCCTGCCTGTTCATGAGTTAATGAATGCTATAACTCTGAGGACAGTTAATTGTTGGGAAGAGATGAAGAAAACACACTATTGCCCAAGAAACGTTATTCACTGATGTAGCTTAGCTCCTAAAACAAAGAAACCTCCACGTTTTATGGGATGAACATGAGGAGGACTTATTCCTCATCCGTTTAAGCATCCAGTGCAAATGTTTCGATCAGGCTCTTTCCATCTGCGACTCTGCCAGCCCCCTAGAGCCTCAGGATCCACTGAACTCTGGTGGTAGAAGGGAGAAGATGGAGAGTGGAGGCCGTATATCAACTTCTTAAAAACTGCTTCCCCTGAAAGTGCCATTTATTGGCAAGACCTTGTCACATGGTCACACTAACAGCAAAGTCTCTGGGTGGCCACTTCCCAACACTCTGCACTATGAGAGGCAAAGTCAGAACTACAGGGAACTGGCTAAAACTGCCACAGCAATAAGAAGTCAAAAGATAAAAATAATTTATTTGATTAAATAGAGAACACAAAACACCAGAAAAAAGTGATTGCTTACACTTTGCAGAAATTTTAAACAAATACTGGGTCCAAAGTATATTAGAGCCTGATTATAGCTTCCCTCAAGTAAGACTGCAAGATTTTGTTGTAAACATTCATTCATTGTAACACAACAAATATTTATTGTTCTTCTATGGAAAGATACTGAAAAAGGAGACATGTGGAAGTATACCGACTCGAACCACCGGCAGCTTAAGATCAACTTAAAGGATAAGGATTATTGTACTAAACAGTGAGGTGGCAAGAAGTGTGCAAATAACATGCATGAGAGGATGGATTGGCATAATTTTTTATAAAAAGACAGACAGTATATATTACAGGCTTTGTGCAACTACTCAACGTTGTAAAAACAGCCACAGATGCTACATAAACAAATGGGAGTGGCTGCGGTCCCGGACAACTTTACTTACAAAAGTTGGCAGATGGGAGGTGGCCCTCAGACTATAGTTTATTGACCCTGGCTCTTGAGGTTCAATGAACCCCCAAAAATGTCAAACCTGGTTCCAGGAGACAGTTTAATAAGCCAGATGAGGCTGAAGCACAAGCTTCAGTAGAGCACGCAACGGAGCATAGCACTCCACCCACCCTCTTACGGAGACAACGAACATGATCACAGCATCAAGAAAAGTATACAGATACCCCCAGGATGTGTCTTCTCTAGGGTCTTCTAATCTTGACTTCTCACAGTTTCACATTTACCTTTTTTTTTTTTTTGCATTTAGCTTTATATTGTTAGTCTTGTGTCCATATTTCAGTTCTAGAGCTTAAATTACAATCTTTGATGAGAATGTGTCAACGGCTCTTATTACTTAATAAATTAACTTCTCGCTTTCTTTAAGGATGGTCTATATGTCTAGCCTGTAGGCTCATTTTTCTAGGAAAGATCTCCTTTCACCCAATTATGGGTCCTCTAGGCAGAGCTAACTGTTTTCTAATGTTAGATTTCCACTTTTTTTTACATATGAGCATAAAAAGGACAGCAATAGACTTATCTAAAAACAATGAGGTATCTAAGAACTAGGGGATGACCACACTACTTTGGATCCAGAAACTGAGAATATTAGGAATTAGGACTATAAGTATTTTTCCATAAGCGAGCTTAGCTTCTACTTCACTTATATTAGACTTTTATCTCACTCAATGCAGGAGCCTTGGGGCCTGTAGACCCTGATAGACCATAAAGTGAGTTGTCCCCTGAAGGTTTGTCGCTTCCCCCAAACTACACAGATTATATGCATTGCTCTAAGTAAAAATCCCACAAAACCAGGCTAGTAATGCAATGGAGATGTGTTTGTTTCTTTCTCACATCATCACCCTATGTACGCTGAGGGGCCCTGTCCCCTACAATAATTCTGGGATATACATTCCTTCCATCTAGTGGAAGCCTCCTGTGGATCCTTTGTAACTAAGAGAGGAAAGAAGAAGACAGCAGGAAGGATCCTGGCGGTCAGTCCCTCGTTAGAGGTCTGGGGGATGATGACACCACTTCTCACACTCCACTGACAAGAACAAGTCATATCATCTGCCCTGATCTGGAAAGGAGCTGGGAAACACAGTCAAGAAATGTGCCCAGGGAGAAGAAGAAACTATCCTGATGACCATGTAGCTGTGCTGTCTTTGCCACACAGTCTGCTTCACGTTCAAATTCCCCCAAACCTATCAAGGACATTTCACCTGCCGACCTAACCCTGGGGTTTCTGCTGGGAGGGGAGTAGACATCTGGGCCCACAACCATCCAGCTATGCTTCCTATCCAGGTCCTACCAGCCCAAACCAGGGACTCTCAGATAGCCACCTGTCAAGAAACCTGGCTCTGATCCAGTCATCCAAGCAACTGGAGCCTTTTGACTGTGACCACAGAAGCACATCTGACTTCTGCTCCAGAGATTTATTAATTCATTCACCAGATACTGGCATTCAGTGTTCTCCGTTCTAGACTCTTGGGATGTATCAGTGAGGCAAGGGGAGTGGGAATGAGGATCTCTGCCTTTGTGGAGCTCTGAGCAAAAAAATGGAAATAATAAGCATAACCTATTGTATATTAGAGGGTGATATCAAAACTCCATGGGAAAATTAGTGCACAGGGGATCGGCGTGCTAGGGGGAGGGCTGGTCACACTCTTTAAAATGATGTCCAGGTTGAGACTTGTTGAGAAGATGGCAACTGAGCAGAGCCTTGAAAGAGGGGAGAGAGTTGGCCGCGAGAACATCTAAGGCGAAAGCACTCCAAGCAAAGGGTCAGAGGAGGGAACACACGTGACGTGTTGGAGGAGGAACAAGGAAGACATGGTGGCAGGAGCAGAGTAAGCAAAGAGGAGGCGGTGCCTGAAGTCAGAGAGATGAAGGCCCCGCACACGTGGGGCCTTACAGCGTCTAGGGATTTCCCTCTCTGGGCAGTGAGGAAGCAGGCTGTCCCTGGCCTCCTCATTTTTCATCTTAGGTCCTCCTGAGACCTCCTGCTGGTTGCTGTTGTTTTTCCTTTTCTCCTCCTTCCCCTAGTTTTCTAGTGATCAATCTTTAATAAGCCAGCATGCTACAACCTTCCAGGTATCTTGTTATCTCTCTCAGCTCAGAGTCTCTGCCTCTTTTTGCAACTTAACAATTAATCTCCCTTCATAATATGCACATATGAATAACTTTAATACACATATGAGTAATAAGAATTGTCATCTCTGGATGCTGAGGTCCTCACTAATTTCTACCACAACCAGAAATCTTATTTGAATGGGATGTCCTGATAAACACAGGACCATTATTTTTTTCTTTTTACTAGAAATGAAATAGAATCAGCAATTACAAAAAACAAAAAAACCTCCTTACAAACAAAATTCCAGGACCAGATGGCTTCACTGGGGAATTCTACCAAACATATAAAGAAGAACTCCTATCAATCCTTTTCAAACTTTTCCAAAAGACTGAAAAGGAGGGAGTACTCCCAAACTCATTCTATGAAGCCACCATCACCCTGATACCAAAATCAAAGACACTACCAAAAAAGAAAATTACAGGCCAATATAATTTATGGACATAGACGCAAAAATTCTCCACAAAATATTAGCAAGCAGAATCCAACGGCACATAAAAAAGATCATACACTATGATCAAGTTGGATTCATTCCAGGGACACAAGGATGGTTCAATATACACAAATCAATCAACATGATACACCACCACAACAGGAGAAAGAACAAAACTACATGATCATCTCAATAGACGCAGAAAAAGAATTGATAAAATTCAACACCCATTTATGCTAAAAACTCTTACCAAAGTGGGTATAGAGGGAACATATCTCAACATAGTAAAAGCTATTTATGACAAACCCACTGCCAGCATAGTACTCAAAGGGACCACTGTTTCAAAGTATCTTGCCTAAGATGCTCTCTGTCTCTGTCTCTCTCTACACACACACAGACACACACGCGCACACACACACACATGCCACCTGTCTTTTTGTCATGTATCTCCTTGCAGATGTTGGTCTGCGTGGGAGCTGACCATCCCCAAGTCAGCTGAGACTTATGAAGACCTAAAAATGCAGGAGACACAGTAACAAAAATGTAAGGGCTCTGCAGCCTCTGAGAGGACTCACCACACAGAAGGAATCCTGAGGGGGCCAATGGGAGGGTGCGAATCTGAGAGCAGCATGTTCTTGTTACAGGGCAGTGCTTAGCCCCACACCTTGCAATCCAGGCACCTGATGATAAAGAGATGCATGTGGGAAGCAAAAATTATAATCCAATTAAAATGGATAAAACCTTATAAAACAAATAACACAGAAGTAAGAAAATTACTAGCCTTCACATTCAGAGCAGACAGTTGTCTCTGGGGCCAGAATACCCCCAGGAAACTGTCATCAGGAGGGATTCCCCTCCAGGAGTTAAAAGGAGCATGATGAGCCCCAGGCTCCCTTGGGCAGCTCACGAACACATGGGACAGACTCTTGAAGGTCCCAGCAGTCACTCATAGTGAGCCCCCACGTTCACAGAAGGGTGAGGCTACGAACTGGTGGAAGTCTGGCAGTGATGTCAACGTGTCCGCACGGCTCTAGGATGACGATTCCTCACTGCTCTTTGCAGGATGTACAGAGGAATATTTTGCACTGCGTTTTCACATGGCCACTGGAATGCCACTGGCAATTTATCTCTGACTAACAGGAGGTGTTAACTGATTATGGCCACGGAACCAACTCCCCAAGGCCACGTAAAGCAAGTGGACAGCCGCACAGTAACCATCCTTTAACCTAAGGCCGACAGTGGCTATCTCTGGTCACCTCAGACACACTTGCAGGGCACTCATCTCAAGTCACTTAGGATCTAATAGAGCAACTTCTCTGTGATGAGAGGCAGTCTCCCTTCAAATGTTAAAAGCAGAAAACTGTTAGATACTTGTGGATATAATTATGTGTGTGTATGTGTGAAACAACGTGATGGTTACAAATACCTTAGGCTCAAACTAGTTTAAGTACCCATGACCATGTTTCTTTAGGTATCCTGTGTTTCAGTTATCACAGTAATTGTCACAACTTATCAGGGCTAATTTGGTTTAATATTTTTGCCTCTCCAACTGAAATCTATGTCAATGGCATCTTCTTCACCAAGGAGTCCCCAACATTTAATATGGCATACAACTGTGCCTACGTATGTCTTTACGAAATGAACGAACGAATGGAGCATCCATTATAGGCATCCTCTGTGATACCTAGTAAGATTCTTAGCCATAGGCATTATACAAATCAGACCAGCCAGCGAGTCTCACACACACACACACACACATACACACACACACACACACACGCACTCAAAGCTGCTTTTTCCTATTTCTATGTGTTGTTATCTTTACTCTGATTAATCAAAAACTTAGCTCTGTCACGTACTAGCTATGTGACTGGAAGCAAGATTTTTTCGTTTATCTGACATTCAGATTCCTCTCATGTAAAATGTTTATAACAATGGTTTCATGCAATGTCACCGTGAGGACTATGCAGCAGAATCCATGCTAAGGAACAAGCCATAACCTCATCACCATGAACAACAGGCAGGGCAAGCAAGGAAGAGCTTCAGGGGCGGTTTTCCTGTTCACCGACTTGGAGCAAGGCTTATATGAGCATATATTGGTCCTAGCTCCGTGGTTTTCCTTCTTACTTACAAAGAACTTTTTTTTTAAAAGTAGAATTGGTAGTAATACAACAAAATAATTTAATTCCATATTTAAAATGTTAGTAGTTTATGGAAGCAAGAGGCTCCCTGGAGAGAGATTCTTGATTAATTTTGAGGGCAAGACTGCCTGAAGGGAGCAGCTGACTACAAAGCATTGAATTATAGACTTCCCTCTTTACAAGTGACCTCAGTGTCACACATAAACCTGTCAGAATTTCAGGACACATAATGTGATGACAAGATTTATATTGCTAGACCGTAAAAAAAGGTTTTTTTGTCAGAATTATTGATCAGATTTTTAAGGTTAAGAACTCTGAGGTTCAGAACTACTTTGAATCGTCATTTGATATGACTGCTCTTCAGACACATCATTTGCAAACTTTTGTAAACTGTTTCCTCAAGCTGCTCCAGGCTGGGGGTGAATTAACTACTTGTAAACAGATAACATAATTTTTTCACAACTTTTTGACTTAGGTATTAAAAAAGCCACACGTGGAGGGGGGGGTGTCTATTTGTCCTCTGCATCCATATATGAATGAGTTAGCTGACATTTTACCTGACTTTGGATCATGTAGTTTAAAGATTACCCTATTTTGTTGCTAATCTGTTTCCAAGGAGCATCCTTAGGGGCCACGAGGCCATGGAATAGTGTGAAGGAGGCTAAGTGGGCAGGAATAGGGGTTGACCAACGCTTCCTCAACACTTACTGCCCCAGCTTTCATTTGTAAAGAGAAATCAGTTGCCAGCATCATCTGAAAAATCACCGTTTTGGTTAACTAGTGCTTCAGTTTGTAGACAAGAACCTAACTTCAATTCACTGCGGGATGCCTTGCCCAGGGGCAGAAAGCGGTCCTTCTCAGTCATTCTTAAACCAGAGGGAATACTTTTAGTCATGCTTGAAAAAAAGGACACTTTAATAATAAGTAGTCTCAGAGGTTTAATTTTAATTTTGTGACAAAATAGTGGAATGTATTCATCCTGACGTCACAGATGAGAAAATCTTTGAACTGCTCTCAGTGGCAACATCTTTAAAGTCCAGATTTCTACTAATAGTCTGCTTACAGCTCTTTAGGCTTCCTCTGTCATGCTCCTCAATAATCCTTCCAGCTTCCACCCAGCATCTGTTCCAAAACAAATTCCCCAATTTTTAGTTCAGTTTCTTCCAGCAGGATCACACTTCCAGGCACTAAAATTTGGATGAGTTGCCAATTGTTGCATTATAACATCTCATAAATTTAACAGACTAAAACCATACACATTTATTATCTCAAAGTTTCCACGTGTCAGGAGCCTGGGCATGCCTTCGCTGGTTCCAAGCCGCAGTACAAGGCATTGATTGCTATGCCTAAGTTGCAATCAAGGTGTTGGTTGTGCCTGGAATCTCACCTGTGGTTCTACTGGGGAAGGATTTGCTTCCAAGTTCAAACTGTTGTTGGCAGAATAAATTTCCTTTTGGTTGTAAGACTGAAGATTTCAATTTCTTGCTGGCTGTTGGCTGCAGACCCCTCACAGATACTAGAGGCCACCTGCAGTTCCCTGATTCATGAAACGTCCCTTCCTCAAAGCCACCAAATGAGACTCCAGTTTACAATCTTCTACGACATATTCACATAATCATGTGTGTATAATCACATACATTCCATCACTTTTGCCTTAATTTGTTGGTCAGAAGTAAGTCATGTGTTCCCATCTATACTCTAGGGGAAAGGATCACACAAGGGTATGAATATATCTATACCCATCTATATATGCAGAGGAAGGGATACACATATTTGTGTATAAATACACACACATGATACATACATAATATGTATATATCTGTTTATCAAATTACATTTGTAAGGATATTCTGACCAAATGCTTTATACTTTTAATTTCAAACTAGCAAATGATGATAGATTTGGGGGATTAGTCAGCTGATTGGTTGATTGATTTTGCTGGTTAAAGCAAAAGATTTAACACAACTGCAAAAGAATTACATAGATTCAGGATATGACATAATTCATTGTCAATTCATCATTTTGGCCACTGGGAAACAACTGGAGATAAGTGTACCAATTTAGAAAAAAATGTTATTTGGCCAGTAGATGGTATTTAATATCCTAATTAGAGAGTCTAAAGTAAAGGAGTAGTGTAATTGAAGTTACTGAAATGAAAGCCAAGGAAATCAGTGTCTTCATTTTGCAAGTGTGAGAAGAGCCTGAGTCAGGGACCTAAAAGAATGTTTACTAATTGGATGAGCAAATCATTGGCATTTGTTTTTTCCTCTATTTCTTCACTTCCATATTGGTCAAAAGATTTCAAATGTGTAATGTGTGACTATTGTGCTGCCAATAACTATCCTGGAAATATTTCTCTCTCTAATGAACTGGAAACTAATCAGGTGTGATTTCATTGATCTGTTTATACTACGCATTCAAGACACCCATTACCATTTAGCCTGTGAGTTCACTTTTAATATTTAATGGTGGGGGAAGGTATGTAGGGACTGTTTGTCCTATGGTCTATCATTTATGGTTGGAGCAGACATTTTAAGTGTCTTAGATCATGAATGAAGCCACATTTCCCATCTGAGTTAAGTATAATCACACTCACATATACAAAAATACAACTAAGGTGGGCCAAGAAGCATATTTGAGAAACATGTGTATGATCACAGTTTCTAAAGTGGCCTGTGTATAGTGGATGCTATGGTCTGAATGTTTGTTTTACCCCCAAATTCATATGTTAAAAATCTAATCCATAGTGTGATGATATTTGGAGGTAGGCCTTTGGGGTGACTCGGTTAGGAAGCAGGTGCCCTTCCGAACGGGATTAGTGCTCTTTTAAAAGAGACCCCACAGAGATCCCTACCCCTCTTCACCATGTGAAGATACAATGAGAAGTCTGAGACTTGGGAGAAGGATTTCACCAAACCACGCTGACTTCTTGATCCTACACTTCCAGCCTCCAGAACTGTGAGAAACACATTCCTGTTGTTTATAAGATGCCCAGTCTGTGGTATTTTGTAAAAGCAGCCTGAATGGACTAAGACAGTGGATAACAATAAACAGTTGAACTGATGAATATGATGAATATGAAGTCGGTTAATCAGGAGATAACCTTTTACCCTTTTTATTACTAATGTCAGTTGAAGTTATGCCACTATAACTGAGACTTCTCAAGAACACAAACAAATGAACAAACAAAAAGCTTAAAGAAGTATATGGTTAACTGACTTGGTTATTTTAATGGCCAGTGATGTAAAGAAACAAAATCATATTTCCTTCTTCATTAATGTGATTATGCTGAACACTTGACAGAGTATGTTAATTCAGAGTTTATGTTAACAAAACAAAAATTATAGTTAATCATGCACTTTATATTGATCTTGCAATATATATATTTTTAGTTTTAGTGGGACTAATTTACATATCATAAAATTCTTTCATGGTAGGTATACAATTCAATGAATTTTTAGTAAATTTTTAGAATTGTGCAACCATCACAAAATTTCAATGTTAGAATTTTTCATATGCTAAAAAATTTTCCTTAAGCGTCTATGTAGTCAATCTCAGCTTTCACTCTCAGCTCTAATCACTGTCTGCTTTCTGTCTTTATAAATTCATTTTTTGAATATTTCATAAAATGAAATCATACAATATATGATTTTCTGAATCTGACTTCCTTCACTTATCATAATGATTTGAAATCTATTTACGTCACAGCATGTATTAGTATCATTCTGCTTTATTGCAAAATAATATTACAGTATAGGAATACACAGTATTTTATCTGTTCACCAGTTGGTGAGCATTTGGATCATTTCTAGTTTGGAAATATTACAAATAATGCTTCTATGAATATTCACCTTCAAGTCTTTTCATGCATATGATTTTATTTCTCTTCGGTAGATTCTTAGGAATGGAATTGCTGGATTAAATGGTAAGTTTATGTTTAACTATTTAAAAAGTTGTCAAACTGCCAAGTGATTATGTCATTTTACATGGTCATCCAACATATATGAGAGTACCAGTTTTTCCACATCTTTGCTAACTCTTGATATTGTCTGCCTTTTTGATTAGGACCATTCTAAGTGTATGTAGTGGTCTGATCGTGATTTTAATTAACATTTCCATAGTGACTAATGAGGCTGAGCAACTTTTCATATGCATGTCAACTTTCCATATATCTTCACTGGTGAAATTTCTATTCCAGCTTTGCTCATTTTTAAATCAGTAGTTTGTCTTATTATCGAGTTGTAAGAATTCTTCATATATTCTGATACAACTTGTTTTTCAGATATATGATTTGCAAATATTTTATCCCAATCTGTGCTTTGTCTTTTTATTTTCATTTTTATTTGTGTTTCTTGAAGTGCAACTTTAGTTTTAATACAATCTAATGTATCTTTTTTTGTCTTTTGTGGCTTTTAGTTTTTGTGTTGTATCTAAGAATTCTCAACAATTTTCTTCAGTATTTTCATCTAGGAGTGCTATAATTTTAGCTCTTAGGTCTATAATCCATGTTGATTTAATTTTTCCTTATGGTGTGAAGAATTGGTCTTATTTCACTTTTTTGGATATGGCTATATAATTGACTTACCTTGTGATACATGTTCACACTTTCACTTGAATATAGTTAAGAGACTAACTCATAGGAGGAAAAGAGAACTTCTGTAGCTTGATAACAGTCAAAATCAAAATAGAACTTCTCTCTTTCTTACTCTCTTAAAAAGGTTTCTTTTCAGTGCAGTCCCTTGCTAAAGATAAAAATTTTCTGAGTATCTACAGGAATATTTAAAGGATTTGCTATCAAAATAGTTATAAGAAGAAAAAAATGGAAAAAAGGATTGAGTAATAAGTGTAATTGTTAATTAAAATATGTTGAAAATACACAGAGTGCTTATAATCTAATATAAAGTTGTCCTAGATGTGGTATGACATATAGAGAGTTTTTTCCCCTTGCTGGCAAATGAAGTAGTATTGCAAAATTTGAGGTATATCTTTTTTTCCAACTTAGATCTAATTATTGCTTCTCTACATAAACAGCTCTCTTCTCTAATTTTTTTCTCTTTACATACAAAAACCAATGTTGTCAGAATCCGTCTGAAGAGTCAACTGTCCCACTGTACACAGTAGGAAAGAGTGATTAGTAGATGAATTAATTGTGGTTGTGCATACCATTATAATACGAAGCCAATAACTTTGGGACTGTTATGAATAAAGTCACTTTTGTTCATTAATAAAGGTAAGCTTTGAATGCCAATGACATCTTAGATTCACAGTAGATACAAAATAGTGAGAAAGCCTCAACCAACATTTTTATTGCTATCCTGCATAAAATACAATTTCTTTTAATCTAAGAATACTTCAAGTATGTACTTATAATCACAATTTTAACTCATGAATTTGTGCATTCTTACTTTCAAATATTAACTAAGAAGAAAATAACAATTAATCCTATTATCTCTTGAAAGTATGAACAGTAAAGGGATATATTTCCTAAAGACCAAGAATTCTTATCCAGTGTAGCTTCTGGATGACAATTTGTCCATTCATACCATCCATAGCCATCGGAAAAGCAAAACATGCCTTAAAGCTCTCTGCTACTAAATCTAAGAGACACCAATAAAAGCAAGTTTCAAGGATGCATTCAGTCTTCTGTTAGAGCAATGGTTCTCAAAATGTGGTCCCCAAATAAGCAGCATCAGCCTTATCACTGAATAAGATCAGAAACAATAGGGGTGGCACCCAGGAATCTGTGTTTCAACAAGCCCTCTAAGTCCTCCACGTGATTCTGATGTATGCTGAAGTTTTTATAAGTTAGTAATTACTGATAAACTATAATTAGACAGACTCCTGTTCCATGAGCTGGTCTATGTACTCTCAGTACTAAATTAACCTACCTCCAACTTCCTCAGAAGTGATTGCATCTAAATCCACATCCTCCATGGGCACCGATGTAGAAAGCTCAGGGATAGGAAGGAGTACCAAGACTCAGCTAAGGTAAAGAAAGGGCTGCAATGCAGGAAGGATGGCCAAGTTCTAAAAGGATGGCCCATGCCTGTGTTGAACATTCTAACTATGAGGGTGCAAGGTAGCACATTTCAGATACAGAAACCAGATGAGAAGAAACCGGTGCTAGAGTAAGAGAAGTGTCAAAGTAAATTAGGTTAAGCATATTTTTCCCGAAGCCAGGTAGGATTCTTCCCCAATTGGTGACCTCATTGTTAATCTCCATTATCAAGACTTGCTCTCAGTATAACCCATACTTATTAAGGGAAATATGTGAGACCTTTAACTTCCAATCCCTCTCTTCTAGATTATTTCTAAACTTTTCCTTTCCAACCCATCAAGCATATGCTGCTTTTGTTTATCTTCTAAATGCTTCTAAAGAGGAGTTTGAGTTGTATTATTCCACTGTCTAAAAGTTTGCAGGGCTCTTATTTTTCCATAGCTATGTATACCCTTGTCAAGTTGGCATTTGGGCCCTCTAACGTGGATGTCAATTACTTTTCCATTCTTACCTATAACTGTTTATCAATATGCATGCTGTTTCCACCAAATTGGACTATTTACTCTTTCCTGAATACTCCCAATGTTCTCTCCAATGTTATCCTGCCTTATTCTGTTCTCTCCAACTCTCTAGTGATTCCTGCTGCATAATACGTTTGGTAGGATGTGATCCCACCCTCTCACTTGGACCTTTATTACTGTCTGTATTTGTCCTATAACATTCTACTATAAATCTTACTTATTTCTGAATAGTGTGGTAAGTGTGGTAGGATGAGAATTGAACCTCGGTTTTCTCAACACATAAAATTAGAGTTATAATATAGACTTCACAGATCTTTTTAAATAAGGTAGCGAATTAGTATAATTTTGATTATATTTATTAACTTTTAATAGTATTTTTCACTTCAATATAAGGGCATTGAAACATTGAAAGTTATTAAAACATTCATTCCAAGGTCTCTCTTTAGTGACATTCATTTCTTTATTCAGAATTTTTCATTATTAATCTTCTACATGTTAATTTCTTATTAGATCACCAAACAGAGTAAGTTGGTGCTTTTGTGGAACATTCACTAAAGAGGGAGAAAGAGACAATAAGGGGGGAAAAATACTATAATGTTTATAATAAAAAGCATTATACAAAAATAAATCAGGACAAGAGATAAAGAGTGACTGGCGGGGGTGGCATTGTAATTTTAGGTAAAGTGGTCAGAGGACATCCTTCAGGCAGTCAGCCATTTTAGTAGTGACCTGAGTCACTGCAAATAACACGCAAGGGTCAAGTCTCTGATAATCTGGTAAAAGACACTGCAGTAAGCAGACACTGAAAAATAAAGAAAATTCCTACAAAGATCAGGAAATAGTCTAAGGAAGTCTGCTTAACAAATGTTCCTGCCCAGCTGGGCAAAGCTTTTAGCTATTTTGGCTCAGTGTCCAAAGTTCTGCAGGCTTAAGCTAACCAACCCTCCCAGATTGGGTTTTGCTTGCCACATGTTGAAGGTCAGAGGATGTGAGTGTGGGAAAGTGTCTCTCCTGAGTAAGAACACTCTGAGTGGTATCTGATGAATTCCTCTTCTGATGTGAACAAATACTTCCTTTACTTTGTGTGCTTTAAATTGATGCCAGAGTCATCAAACTACGTGTACTTCTTGCTATTCTTTTTCTCCATTTTCCTTGTCTGCAAGTCTTGAGCATTTTCACATACATCATTTAACTAAACAAACAGGCATTACAGTAGCCTGTTCTAATTCTTTGTTGTTTCTGGGGCTAGACAAGTTTCTAATTTGAGTTTCTTGACACATTTCCTAATGAGAAGACATTATGTACTCTCAGTATATGCTCCTTATAAAGGGGTTTTAGTTTTTAACTCTCATACATTTGATTAAGATAAGAATCAACCCTTCACTCTGTTTCACATTATTTACAAGTGAGTAAGATCAAGAAATTGACATTTACCATAACAAATAAATGTTAACCACTTGAAATGTGACTAAATTACTTAATTCTTTTGCCATTTTAAAGTATAAGTATATTGGCCAGATGTCCACTCTTACTATGTTAAAAGAAAAACAGCAAAATGAAAAAAAATTAATTATACTTGTTATGTAAATACACTGCATAAGCCAATTGTATTTCAAAATATTTATATATATATATTAGTGTGTTCTTCAAAACGTTGACACATCTCACCTTTGCTCTCAGTTTATTTGTAGAGCAATGAAATTGCTTAAATAAATTGCTGCCGCCAATCCCAGTCCTCTACATGACTCTTGGCAAAACTTCTGTTACACTTTAAAAATTAGTGAAGCAGTAGCTAAAAGGAACTACCTGTAAAACACTCAATAAATAATTGCTTAAAGAATCGTCAACAGACCAAAGCATTAACACTCGACATTGAACCTATTTGCTCTTCCTCCAAATCTGTGACCACACACAGATCTTTGGGTAAAAGTAAAACTCTTCTTCTGGCACAAAGCTCTGGAAAAACCTCATCACAAAAAAAGGCAGGAAGAGGGGGTTCTAGACCTGTCTCTGCTGCTACAATCTGTGTGGTCTCAAATACACTCAAGCCTTTTTGAACTCCACTTTTATGGTTTGTAACAGGATGGTTTGGTCTACGTGACATCCGGGGTTCTTTGCGGTTTTCAATTTCTGACCCTAAGGTTTCCCTTAGCCTGTCTGTTTCCAGTCAGCAAACAGTCTGGGTCCCCTTTAATAGCTCTCCCTCGTGGAGGCTGATTTATGAGCTGGATTCATTGCTCCTTCATTTCGGGGATTTGTAAATACATAGGAACGAGCCTGGGGGCCTAGGCAGGAGGAGAGATGCTTTTTTGGGGGGCAGGTGGGGAGTTACACACCTTCCACCACCACACTTAAGAGCAAACAATTTTCATGATTTTCTATTACTGTATAACTCTCAGCAGGAAAGTACCTTGGGGTGAGTATTAAAAAAGGAACTGCTGAGACTCTTCTCTCCTGTAAAATTTCTTCGGGCTTGCCATTCAGGCCCAAAATATGTGTTGAAAGATACACCAGAGAATGGTTAAGGCACTTCCATCTGTGGAAGAACAATACTGAATCCTGGAGGTTCAGTTCAGGCATCCAACCCAGAAGATAAATAACTTTCTTTGGTGCTACAGAAACACAGCGCAGCCTTGTATTTTGAGGATTTCACATTCACAGATGGAATATTGGAGATGAGCCCACAGGTCCATAATGTGTCACTGTGAATCTCTGGCTGCAGGACTGATTGATGTGCATGTTTTTTCAGTGAGAGAAACTAGATGCCTCCCACCATTTGGAGACTGGTGGGCATTAACTCTAATTAAGATCAGGATGAACAGTTTACAGTTTTGAGTTATACTTACTTACTGCATTTAATAAGGTAAATTATATTGAGCTGAGATATCAGAGAATTTTAGGATTCATGCAAGTTTTGGCTTGTATTCTTCATATATATCAAACAGGTTCTTCATTTGAAAAAATCTTTGCATACATTTTTTAGAATGTTTGATACCTATAATAAAATGAAATACTTCTTACAGACTGTGTTTGTTTTGCTCCAAAATTCATATTTTGAAATTCTAATCCCTCAATGTGATAGCAGCTGGAGATGGGGCCTTTTGGGTGTAACTGAGCCATGAGGGTGGAACTACCATAATGGGATTAGTGTCCTTGTATGAAGAGAAAACCTAGAGCCCTCTTTTTCTCAGCCATGTGAAGATACAGTGTGAAGACAGCCATCAGGAAGAGAGTTCTCATCGGAATCGAATCTGCCTGAACCTTGATCTTGAACTTCCCAGTCTCTAGTGCTGTGAAAAGTAAATGTTTGCTGTTCCAGCTACTAAGTCTATAGTAATTTGTTATGGCAACCTGAGCAGACTAAGACTGTGTTTGATCTTTTTCATGGTAACCTTTGTTTACTTCTGAGAAAAGCAGTTTGAGAAAAGCAGTTCTGTGCCTGCTCACATGAATAATCTGGTATAGACCGCTTCTGTCTTCTCCTTAGGAAATTACCATTTTGGTTTACTGGGCATTTTGATATTTTAAATAACAAGGTATTCTATTTGAAATGCCAAACTGGAAGATAAAATACCTGCTTCTTTAAATGTCCGAAGTGTCTGCAGCATCTAGTTGAACAGTTCTTTTAAGTTTTCAAAGGTTACTAATTTAAAAGTAAACTATATGGAACTTTAGTCTGAAAATTAAATTAAAGTATTCTCCTTATAACTAATTGCTGCCCTGCCACTTTTTCCTCATTTGAAAAAATGTTCTAGTTCATTGAGCTTCTGTTACCTAATGCATGGAGCTGAATTGTAGATGTGACCAGCAAATTGAGAATTCAATCCCTATCCTTTGCCTGCAATCCAAATGCAGCACACTCACTGGCCTGTTTCTGGACAGGTGATCTACATAGAAGTCGGATGGTACACGACTCGTCACCTGGAATCCCTTCTGCAGTCCCTTCTAATTACCGTATCAATGAAGCGAAATGCCTACTTTCCCATCACGTTTCACCATCTTTACACTTTTTCTGAGAATCCATCAGCTCAATTGTCTATATTCCTTGCTCTGAATCTACATGGGAATAATTATAATTATCATAGCCATATTGGAGAATTCATAATCTTCATACTGTTTTTCCTCCCTGCCACAAAAGGGAAACAGAGCATTGATGGTACAGTTATTAAACATTGCCCAAGGCAGGACATTTTGGCTGGCAACATCAGATACCAAACATCCAACTCATGATTTTACTGGTACCAATCCCCTGAAGGTATTGTTGAGGTAACCATGGTGAAGCAACCATGGTAAAGCAACCTGTTTTTCTTATACTCATTCATTTTTTAATTAAGGTGAAAAGCACAGCTCTTCTTGCTTCATGAAAAGTTGGTTTCACAACTCTGAGTTTATAGGAAACTCAATTCCTTTGGTGGAGAAATGTATTAAAACATAAGTTCATTTTTGCAGAAATCTTTTCAGGGGTTCTATTCAAATCTATTTTGAATCTCAATATGGATCTATCTTCCCAGTAGGCATATATTCACAAAAACAAATAAAAATCTTTTGAAAAATCTTTTGTCTTCAGTTGTAGTTACATTTAATGAACTCTTATGACAACAGGCATCTCTTGCTTCCACACAAAACCTCAGGAACTCTCTGATCTTTATATTTTTTTTAATTTCAGTTTTATAATGAAATTTGTATGTAAAGCCAGAAAATCTAATATAAAACAGGAAATCTGGGACCACAAAATCCTCCCTTGACATTATTTTCCATTAAAGACCAACTGGATCACAGATATAGAGCCAAATATATTTAAAAGATACCAAAAATATACCACTGATACCAGGATACAGGAGGACTACAACATTCAGAGCATGCATGCCTAGTAAAGCCTCCTTTTGTGGGTGTCTCCAGTGAGTGTAAGGCCTACAATTGTAACTCACATCCTATTTTATTTTACTGTTTTTCTCATGTGAGGTTTCATGCTAACAGCCTCCTTCCAATATTAAACTGAAAAGCCCACACCAGAGCTCCAGCTTCAAAAACATGGGAATTTATAGGTGACAGAAAAGTTAGAAATGATGTTGTCTGATTTTTTCATTTTACAGATGAGAAAGTGAATGCCTATATAAGCGAATGAATTGCTTTTCATCACTCGTAATTCACTGACTTAACAAATATTCAATGAATAGTGTGTGTAAAGCTCTGTCCTAGGAAGTGAAGTTGTAAAAATGAGTAAGATAGTATCTTGAAAGCAGACATCCTTAAACTGAACACTAAACTCACTGAGGTTAGAGCAAGGGCAACAGTAACATATAGAATAGAGGGATCAGACCTAACCCATCTTGAAGCAGTCAGGAGAGGCTGAGCAATCTGAGATGGGTCCTGGAGGATAAGCAAATACTAGCCTGGTGAGCAAAGAGAAAAGGGGTTCAGAGGGAAAGAGCGCTGTGAGCTGTGATGTGGTGGTTAGAAACAGCCTGCATCCATGAACGTGAAGCATGAAACAGATCTTAGGTAGCTGCAGGAGATGAGGCTGCAAAGAGAAACATTACGTGGCTTTAAGAAATATTTTAGCTATTATGAACAGAGGCTATACATTTTATGATTTTGGTGAATAATTGTTTTTTCTTTTTTGTAATAACTTGTGAAATGTTTTCAGAGAGCCACTATCTTCACTAACCTCATTTGCCTTTCCACTCCTCATCCTTCTGGTAGGACAAAGTTAACTTCTAATCCATTCGTAACTTTCTTTCCTCTCCTCCACTTCCCCACTACACAGAGACTTGAAACAGCTTAAAAAAAAACAAAACACACTTCAAATCCATTATTTCTGCTTAAAAGTTTACATCCAGTTGAAAGCGCTTATGTCAGTGCAAATGATCAAATCTGAACAATGTCAGCACTCCAGAATTTGGAACGTGTAACAACAGAGTGCAGCATTACTTTGCCTCCCTCCAGTCAGACCAGAGGAGTACTTACTCCTAAAGAGACTAACTGTTGATTGATGGATACATATGAATGGGAGCTGGACACATGTATAGAGAAGAGTTTTCATTATAAACGATTCCTGCTGTTAATGTACCTGAGATAAGAGTTTTTGAGCAAAAAAAAAAAAAAAAAAAAACTCCAAGGAAATACTTCCCTTCCCACAACCCTCCCTTACACTTACACTTCAACATTTCCCAGGTGCATGGTTTCATTATTACAAGGGTTTCAGTGTTGAAAGAAAGTCCTAATTACTTAGTAGGAAACACTGAAGCTGCTACTTAAGGGCACAGCTACTTTAGCCACTCCTGACTTTAAATTGTGAAAAATGAGAAATTAAACACATGTACTTTCTATAAAGGCCTCTGTGATGGTTTTCACAATCTTCTACAGCCCATCTTGAGAAGCCACTCACTGGCCTTCTATCCCTTTCCAAATAAAACCACACTGGAAATAAGGTCACACTTAATAGCAGGACATATATGTATTCTGCCATGGATCCAGGCTATAGTCTATGGGAGACAGTACAGCAAAGAGATTAAGAATTTTGGAATCAGAAAAACTTGAGAAAAAAAATCCTTCTTTAGTTATTTACTAACTATGTAACAATGTTCAAATTAATTATACCATGTCAGGTTTGGTATTTATATTATGCTAGATATACACAAATTCTCTGGAAAACTGGCAATTTTTCTTTCTTAAATGTTTAGTAGGGCTCCCTGTGGAAAAAAAAAAGCTTTAAGGTTTCTTATGGGAAATTTTTTATTACAAATTTAATCTCAGTAGCTAGAAAAGTAAGTGGTAATAAGAAGTGCTTTTCTAGGAACTTTGCCATATCATCTAAATTTTCAAATGCATTGCTATAAAACTGTTTATAATATCACCTTATAATCTTTTGTAATCGTAAAGATGTATAGGGCTGTTACTTTTAAAAATTCATGACATTGGTAAGTTGTATTCATTTTTTAAAATTACTTGATCAATATCACCAATTTTATTAGTTTATTCAAAGAAAAGACTTGGCTTCATTGATCTTCTCTATTGTATATACATTGTCCAATGTATTTTTTCTGTTTTTATCTTATTTTCTTCTTTCTACTTTTTCTGGTTCAAGTTGCTATTACTTTTCTAGTTTCTTGAGATTAATTCTTAGATCATCAATTATAAGCCTTCTTCTTTTCTAATATATACATTTAAGAATATATACCTCCATTAAAAACTTGGTTTTGGTTGCATTACACAGTATTGAAATATAATATTTAAATATCATTTAGTTCAAGTTAATTTCTAATTTCCTTAGTGATTTCTTTTTTGGTATATATGGGTCATTTAAAATGTATTTCTTACTTTTAAAAAATGGTGGGACTTCTATCTTCCTTTTATTGTTTTCTGGCATAATGTAATTGTGGTCAGGGGACACGTATTACATGATTTCAACTTTAAAAATGTATTACAATGTGCTTTATGACCTCACATATGGTCAATTTTTCAATGTTTCCTGCACCTAAAAATGTGTACTCTGTGGTCAAAGTTATATATTTATCACACATGTTAGTCCAAATTTGTTCATTGTGCTGCTCAAGTCTTTTGTATCTTCCATTACATTTTGTCTAATTGTTCCATCAATTACTGAGGGAGTTTTATTAGAACAGTCATCTCTGATTTAGGATTTGTATAATTCTCCTTCTAGGTGTATCTATCTTTACTTTATATCTTAAGGCCATGTATTAGGTGCAAGAAAATTAGGATAGTTATACGTAATCAATGAATCCAGTTTATTAGCATCATACGGTGGTGTTCTTTTCATGTAATAATGCCTTATGCCTTAAAATCTACTCCTGGAGAATGTCATTCTAAGTGAAGTAAGCCAGAAAGAGAAAGAAAAATACCATATGAGATCGCTCATATGTGGAATCTAAAAAACAAAAACAAAAACAAACAAACAAACAAAAACAAAGCATAAATACAGGACAGAAATAGACTCATGGACAGAGAATACAGACTTGTGGTTACCAGGGGGGTAGAGGGTGGGAAGGGATAGACTGGGATTTCAAAATTGTAGAATAGATAAACAAGATTACACTGTATAGCACAGGGAAATATACACAAAATGTTATGATAACTCACAGAGAAAAAAATGTGACAATGAGTGTGTATATGTCCATGAATGACTGAAAAATTGTGCTGAACACTGGAATTTTGACACAATACTGTAAAATGATTATAAATCAATAAAAAATGTTAAAAAATCTACTTTATCTGATATTATATAACTACTATGATGTTTTACTCTGCTTATAAGTGTTTTCAGTACACTTTTATATTCACCCTTTCTTTCTCCTTACATTTTACCTGTTCTACACATTTTATATTCCTGCGTCAGAGGGTAACACCACCACCTGTCTATTACCTAGTTAGAACTTTTAATCCAGTCAGGTATTTTTGGTCTTTTTAACTACAGTAACTAGTCCATTTTAATTTATTCTAAATCAATACATTTGGTGACATATTTTGGAATTGTAACTATCTTATTTACTATGTACTTTCTAGGTCTCTACTTTTCTTGAATTGACAGAGTACTTGTATCTTTCCATTTTTTAATGAAAGTTTTATATCATATGTCTATTGTTATAGTAGTTACCATAGAAATGACTATAGGTGTTGATTGAAAATTTTATCGTTTTCCTGAATAGTGTAAAAGTTTTAGAACAGCAACTCCAAACATGCATGCCATCGTGTACCTTAATTACATACAGAAATATACTTTTAAATCTTCCAAGATATTATTACTGTTGTTTTCTATACATCAACACACATTTATATTTACCTATATATTAACGCTTTTTATGTTAATTTCTTCCTGCATTGCTGTATTTTTTACTTTGTGTATTTCTTTCATTTGAAGAACATCATTTAAAAACATCTGTTGCTTTTTTAGCTTCCCATTGCAGAGAAACTAAAGATACATTTGTGTTCATAAGTGAACATGTCTTGTGCCACACTGAAAGACTGCACTGTGAAGAAGCACGTGTTTCTAGAAATTATGAAATGTATTCATAAATTTGCCAATCTAAAAAAAATAGTAATATGGCATATGGTCCACAGTTGCTTACTTCTTAGTTTTCACTATAAATTACAGTTCCTAAGCATTAAGAATTCTAATTAACATATGGAATTACAGCTACTAGAAATTAAAAGGGAAACATCTCTGTGCAAGGGAAGTAGGATGTGTTTTTTTGGCAGAGAAAAGGTATGAGGCATGAAGATGCATTCTTGTTAAGGGAAATGGGAGGAATTTTACCTTAATTAAAACTTTTGGTCATTTCAGCATAGGAATGAAGAAAATGAAGAACAAACTATGGATGTAGAAAGTTGGGAAAAGAGACAAAAAAAAAAGAGAAGGAATCTTGTATATAATCAAGCTGGCTAAAACTGAATTGTTATTGTGGGGGGGTTAAGAATGAGCTTTAGTATCAATAGCGTACTTCTGTACAATTATAACTTAATTTTCTTTATCTGCTTAAAGAACAAAGTTTTCTTGGGCTATTGGTCTGCTGTTGGTAATAAGAAACTATGAAAGGTTTTTCTTTACCCTTTAAAGTAATCCATCTGGAAATAAGGATTCTATATTTTGCCAAAATAGTTTCTTGTGTTTATCAGGGTTTTGATTACTTAAACTCGGTATCCTGACATTAAAAGAGCTAAGTTTTACTCACAACTACGCAACCTTCTGAAACTGCTGTCATCAAAACTGAGATTTACGCCAAAAGGACTAAACCCCGAGTATCAGCTCCTTTCTCTTTCAGCAAAGCTGTCCCCCACCCAGCAATCTCTGTAGCACTGTTTATACTCATGCCTTTGCTTATAATTTCTTTCCAATAACTTCTTACTAGACAAATTCTATTTCTAAATTCTTTAACTCATTTACAATCAATCTCATGGAATGAGTAGTCCATGTACAATTCTTGTTTCCATCTCTTCTTATCTTATTTACACAGCATACTACGTTTTTTTTCCTGCCTCCTTCACTTCATTGGAATTCCTCCCAGTAAAATAACCAGAACCTAATTGCTAAATATGGTGGTCATTTTTCAATTTTTATTTAACACTTTTTTTAATGCATTGCTACTTAAAATATTATTTCTTCTTTCTTTGACTTTATGACACCTATCTTTAGGTTTTTTTCTCCACTTTCTGTGAAAACCTCCTTCAAATAATCACCAGCCAGTCAACCTGGGCAGACCCATTAAATGTTGGTTTAGGTACATAAAATCTAGTCACTTCAAAATTCAACTCATTTTCTCTCCCTCCATTCTATCCAAACATATTGCTTTTCTAGTTCTTGGGTCTATGTCCAATTCTTAAAGTCTTAACACAGGAAGCTTTTAAAAGAACAAAATTCAACTGAAAAAATTTGAAGATCTAATTGGCTTTTATTCAATAATTTATGAATCAGGCAGCATACCATCTAGTAAATAAAAAAGCCCCCTAGTACCTGTATAAAAAGGAAGGCTTTTACAGAAATAGGGGCAGGACAAGGGGGTTATTAGCAAAAAGAAAAGAGATTTGTTTTAGGCTAGGTCACCTTCCTTTAGGAAGAAGTTCAGGGGGTCGTATTGTGCATATTACCTCACTAATGCTGACCAGGAAATTCCAAGCTGACTGGTTTAAAATTCCACTCCTGAGAGGCTGAAACTGCAATTATGCTAGGTATTAAGTCTTGGTGAGGTCCAGTAGAAGTAACTCCACTTGGGAATTATAGTTTCTTTTTAACATTTTCCCATTTTTGGTCAAGCTCTCAGTCTAACAGAGATGTGATCAAAATCTAAAGCATTAATCTACAAGAAAGGAGCTAACTACATTACTTTTAAGTGAACCTAAATCTAAAGATGCTCTTAGTAGGATCTGTCCCAGAGCTATACATTAACAGTAAAAGTGTATGAAAACAAATGTTCAAAGTCCACCAGGAATTTCCAGGGTATGGCTTCAGACTCTTCTTTCTTTGATTTCTGTGAACTGTAGATGAAAAAGAGACCTGATCTAAGCAGCTTTAAAGTGATGACTGAAGAATTTATATTAAAAACACTGGGTATCAAATTTAAGTAACTTGCTCAGGTGTTGCCGCCTCCTGGGAATTTTCATGATAACTATCCATCTTTGTAACTTAATCACATAAATAACTGATAATTATTTGAAACAAGGATATTTTATTTTTATTTTATTTTGATTGTAGGAATAGTATTCAGAGTTTCGTAGGCTTTAAATCTCATTGACATTTAGTCAGAATGAATTTAGTTAGAAATGGAGTGGTTTATGTTTTAAGTAGCAAGACTTCATCTTCTAAGTCACTTATAGGTGATACGGACATTTTAAAATTACACATCATTTCAGTTTTAAACTTTGTGAAGGTAACCTTATCATCCTTATTCTCTGTGCACAAGGAAAATAACTGCCTAGTCACATTTCATTTAAACTGTATTCCCTGTGATTAGAGAATTAAATAAGAAAGAGTCTTCTCAAAAGTTAGTAACATCACATAATACTTTAAGAGATTTGATATAAACCTCTAATCCACTTATTTGTTTTATAGATAATATATTAAAGTCAAGGCTGAAAATGTGCATTAAACTATGAAAGCCCTCACAGCCAATTATGAGGGAATATCAGATGAGAAATTAAATGCAGATCTTCAAAACTTTGTTCTATTTTCTTCTCAAACATTAGATAATTCTAATAATTTATGTTTAATTATAGGTATTACTAAGGACAAAATTATTATTCTAAACCCTATACAGTAAATAGCATGAACTCTCTGGACCTCACAGCTTTTAGATAAGCGTGCTAGAAGCAAGCATAATGAAAGGATAAATTAGTAGAAAAGTGTATTTCTCTATGAATCATCTAAAGAGAAGAGGAATATATATGTATATTTCTTTGAAATTGTTCAGCTAATTCCTCAACTTTACAATGAAGTGGAAATACGCCATCAGCAATACCCTTAAGTGTTCATTGAACATTAGCATTTTATTAGCATGGATTTTGAAAGACTTAAATTATTTCTGTTGAGATCTCAATCACAAGTTCTTCTTGCTACTTCTTGACTCATTTCTAAGCTGAGGAATTCATATTGAAATCAACATGTGGTTTTGATTGGATTTCCTCCAATATGGCAGCAAAGAAGAATAGTTTTAATTCCGATAGGAGAAGAGATTCTGCATACAATCCAAGAAAAGAAAAATCCACATTTCAGAACACTAAATTGAGTTCACATTCCAAATATATTGTACCAAAGTGAGCATTTGCAGGCTTTGGAAGGGTGAATTAAGTTTGCTCTGTCCCTACGTTTCCAAAGAAGGATAAAAATATGGGATTTTAGTTATTTTGTAAAAAGTAAAATACATAATTTCTTAAAACAAATGAACAAACCAACAAAGAAAACTCCATCAAATCTATGGAGCATAACCCTATATCCTAGAAGAAGATAGGTATCCTCAAGTTTGAACCAGGGCACAGCCCACACATCTTCATTCACATACATCACACATAAACTCTACACACCAACACAGAGAAGCTGACACTCAGTGCTGATGCTCCAGATAGCGGTCCCAACTCTTCTCTTCCTTTAGAATTTCTAAGTGCTCGGCATGCTGTAGGTAACCTCAACATATAATTATCACTTATTGAAAGTCACAGAAAAAAATTTCCTCTTAATTAAGAATTGTGTAACTACTCTTAATTAATCAAAGTTCTGTTAAGATAAAATACCTCCATTTGTTAGAGATAACCATTCCATGCCCTTACTTAAATATTTTTTTCTTTTCTAATTTATTTTCTCTTTCTTTAAGTTTCTCTTTTTACTTATATACCTCCCTTACCACTTTATAACCTATGCTCATAAAAATTTTGCTAGGTAGGAAAGGAAAGTAAAAGGTGTGGGAAGTAAAAATTCAGAAATTAATTGCTAATAATGAACATACAAATTTCATTTAGTCTTCATTTTTCTATTTTGTTTTACTATAGGTAAAAATTAAAATACAAAGTATAGTCAAAATAAAAATTACTATTGAGAACATTATAAGGTAAAAATTAGGTGGTATTAATGATATTAAACAATCAATCCAAAATATTTTCTTGTTTTCTACTATGTGCTAGGCATCATACTTAGCACATTGTGTACATAATTCAACCAATAAAATAATGGAGAAATGCTTACAGTCTGAATTGGTTCACTTAAAATATTAAATAACAATAAAATATTGGGAATATTTAATAAATATTTCAAAAATTTATATGTTAAGGTGCCTTTTCCTAGCAATAGAATTATATTCTACCTGTGGTTTTACTTATACATGACTATTCTCAGTCATTTCCAAATTGTTTATAACATTTCTGGTTCAGAATGTAACCTGATATGTTAAACAACAACAATGACAAAGCCAAAAGGCCATTTTCTCACTTCTTGAAAAATTCTATAAAATCCTGTTTTAGCTATTTGGAACAGTACAAGAAGTCAAAATAAAAGTTGATAAGTTTCCTTAGGTAAGCAAGATGACTTTCTTTCCTTTATGCAATTTCTTTAAAATTTATTCTAGATTGATTGTTAAATACTGACCCTCTTTTTTTATGTTTCCTACATTTCTTTGTGATATTTGGTATACAGATCTACCAAGCACTAGAGATTTTTTTTAATTGGCATATAACTTAAACAAAACGGCTGAGTTATCTTATCTGAAGTCTCAGTAAACTAAGATTTAATTATTTGCTGAAGATGTGAAGCAGCAATGATGCTTTTACACTCAGGAATATTACAATAAAATCAGTTATTAGGTATATGCCACCACTGGGTTATCAGAAACAAATCAAGCTTTTTGTAACACATCTTGCTACAGGAGGAATGGAGCTTACTTGGCTCTGCACGCCTGAACTAGGTGAAGCAACAGCACAATGTGGTTTTATTTCTTTTCAAGGAAAGGGGGGAAAACCACACACAGTAAATATTCTCATCCTTCATAGGTCCCCAGAGGGAAACAGAAGCTCCTTTCATCCCTAGCCCAAATATAAAATCATCTTCTTTCAGCCAAGTGTAAAGTAAATTACAAGAGGTGCTTGCCTAGGCCAAGTTCAAATACCAACATTTAAGAGAAGCTGCCAGCCAATCTGCCCACCTTCAACAGGTTTATCCAAGGAAGAGGTAGCTTCCTGAAGCCTCAGGGAAGGAACAGAAAAGGCATTTCTCAGCAGGTTTATAGCTATCACTTTGATGATCAATTCTTATTTGTGTATGCAACACCGCTGCTCTCTGGAGAACATGCTAATTCACCTACAGCACGTGGCGGATCACAAGGTCGGTCTAAGCTGGATAACGTGGATATTCAAACTCCATTTGTCCACTGTTATTGACTTATTCTGATATTTTCGATTATCAGAAGACCCTAGTTTTAATGCAGTTTTGATGGTTCAATGGATTAATTCTTGCTGCACATTAAAACTTGGGAGTTTCTTTAAAATACCCATATTAGAGCACCATTCTCAGAGTTCAATTTATTTGGTCTAAGATAGAATCCTGACATCAGTATTTTTAAAAGCTCCCAGATGGTTCTAATTTACCCTCCGAGCTGAGAACTGCTGAATTAAATATATCTTTATGATTCTCTACTATATATAAATTTTTTGCAAGACCCTAGAAGTAAAAAGAAAATTACCTATGAGAGTCAAGAGATAAAAGAAAGCAGAGAAATTGAAGAAAACATTGAATGTATAGAATGGCCCCTGAAAGGACTGACTGGACAAGGTTGGGTTAGGTGCTGGATGGTTTGACTCAGGTTTTAGACCAAGCATTTTTAGTGGCAACTTTCTCCTAGTTGCAGTAAGCCGTACAAGCAGAGAACAGAAGAAGCTAGACTCTGGAATAAGCAACTATTGAGTAACTTGCCAAAGTCATAAGCTTGACAGAGAAGAAGTATGTGTCCACATTTTTGTTTTTCTACTATAATACCGAGGGTCTCTGTAAAAGGTTTTTTAAGCTTTTTAAGTTTTTTGAAATGGGACTCAGTGCTAGTGAGCAAGGAGGATCATAAAACAGAAGAAATGGAAGCACCATAAATCGGAGAACTTTATAAGATAAATAAAACAGGAATAAAAGAAGGAACGGTATGAAATGTCAGGAAGAAATCTGGGGATATTTAAATTTAAGAATTAATGCATAAGAAATGCATGATAAAATTTTATCAAACAGCAAGTTAGTACAAGTTAGGATATAAGTTAGTAAATTGGAAGATCCTTAATATTTATCAGAGTTCATGAAGTCAAGAAATATGAAAACAAACAATGTCTGGAAAATCCATTATTTCCCAAGAAAAGAACAGAAAGACAAGTCTTTCAGCCAATGCCAAAATTCTCAGTTAACAAGGCAAAGTGATCTGGAAGTCTATGAATGTCCACATGGGGAGGTGCTGAGGATATGAGGGCTGGTGGTGTGAATTTCAAAGGAGTTTTGGTTGTAAACAATTTGTTCAAGAAATGCTTTTAAATTCACATCAATCTCCTCCACCTCTAAGTTCACCCTTGAGTAGAAGGGAGACAGTGTAGTAAGAATCTAGAGAAGCAAGCAAGGGACAGAACACACAGGGCAAATAATTTTGTCTTTTATCTTAATGTAATGAGATGACAATCAAAGACTTTGAATAAGAGATAAAATTGATCCAAAAATATCTTGAAGATATTCTGAAAACTGTTTGTAAATTTTTTTTTAATTGTGTATAGATCAGATTAAGACTGGCAAGAATGGAAGTAGGAAGAATTGGGAAATTATTTCAGTCATTCAGGAGAGAGGTAAAGCTTAGAATAAAATGGTGGCAACAAAGAAGGAAAAGAAGTGCAGAGATGTGACAAATGCTTTGTAGGTAGAATAGCCAGGCTTTGGAGATGGAATGGATATATATACAAGAGAGAGGCTGATGTCAAGGATTATTTTCAGACTTTTGGCTTATGCACTGAGGTACAAGGAAGAACCACTTACTGAGATGAGGAAAACACTGTATTAGCTGTGGGTTAAGTAAGATCAAAAGTGCAGTTTTGAACATGGTAAGTGAGTGAGACAAGTGGAGATATCAAGTAGGCTAGTGCATCGATCAACCTGAAGCTCAGAAGAAAGGTCTACCAGTATCTTTCCAGCTTAAGAATGAATATCTTTTTGAAAGCAAACTTTGAAGTTGAAATATATTTACACTTTCTTTGGTATTTAGGCAACAAACCTATCCATTTCCACAGCAGTTTATCATGTTAATGTTCCAAGTTGCATCTTTTGAAGACAATCAAACTGAACACGACTGTAGTTAATGCAGTACACTAAACAGCTATGATCTTCTGGCTAACAATAAGCCAATATTCAGCACATCTTCCAAATCCTTGTCTGCCAGATGAGAAGGTACATATTTACTTTGTGTACTTTCTTTTGAAACTTATCCCAGGATCTGGCCACCTGGTCTGTCATATTGGATATTAATTGACTACAGCCTGCCAATTAATGATGAGATTTGTCTGTTTGAAGCAGAAGCCATTCTATTCCAAAATGAACCTCCTCTTCTTCCTAATTAATGAAAATAAAGCCACTTATATCATAGAATAGATTTTTTAAAATATATGTATTATTTGCCACACAATTATGCAACTAGTAAAATGGTCAGAATATCTAGAATAAACTCAGAGAGGAATGTTTTAGGGGAAAAAAGACATTTTTTCTCCTGTAGAATACCCCATAACATAAAACAAAACAAAATAAAACAAGGAGGACTGGGTACTTATTGAGCTTTACATATTTCATGTAGCCCTTCCTTCATCATCACACTGTCACTACACTGTTTATTAATAAAGACATTTCTAATAGTTCCAGTAACTAAACATCTCAGGACAGAAATATGAAACCCACGCTTTGGCAAATTCTCAGTTTTAAAAAGAGAGACCTCTCAGTGTTTACTGACATTTATGGAACAGATAAAAACTCTAAACACATGGAAATACTCTCTTCTGCATAAATACGCTCTAACCTGAAAAATTCTGCCCTACCTTGCAGCCTTCTTGTCTTTCCTACTCCAACTGATAGAATCTCACTCACACTCAAGGCCAAGCTTCCCTGATCTAATGAGATAAATGTTCCCTCTGTGATGGCATTGTGTCGAGGACCCGAACTACAGTATTTATTTGTCTATTTCTCTGCGTTAGACTGAGCGATCTTGAGATTGTATTGATACTTCTTGAATCAGAAAATATTTGCTGATAAGGAAAAAAAAACTCAAATGGTTCAAGGAAGAAAGAATATTGCATGATATGGAGGAATCTCATGGAAATAAATCCCAGAATATACAGTCAGGACTCATGAAAACTGGAGACTGGTCATCAGCTACTCTGTTCTTCACCTTCTCTTCATAGTGTTGGTCTCTTGTTTTTGGCCCTTTCATTAGGTCAGGTCTAGCAACAGACATGAGTTTCTCTCTATAATCATACCCTTGTATACTCTACATTTTCTATTATGGGAGAAAGAATTTGCTTGGCTCACCTTGTTAGATTTGTTTTATTTCTCCATTCCTAAAAAAAGTAATTTTATTGGTCCAGCTAGGTAAGCCTGATCCAGTGAAGGTTTCTAGAGGCCAAGATCAGGTGATATTTTTGCCAACTGCCAACCTAATTGAAGGGCTGTGAGACAAGTTTTCCTGTTAGAAGGGAGATTTCGTGGAGAAGTACCCTTACAGTTTTCCTTTATCTAAGTGAGATGCCTGACAGCAACCCAGAGCTTCCTGGTGCCAGGGTCTGCATTTTACACATGTCATGTGCCTCCCTGTGAAACACTCTTGGCTAACCTTTAATATTTATTTTCCCTTTCTTCATGGTAATCAAGTTATAGCTTACCCACAGCTATACTGCTAAAATCTAAATTAATTCCTCGTCTTCCTTGTGGCTAGTTGTAGCTGTGGCTAAATTTTGGCCAATAGGATGCGAGCAAAAGAGATAAGTACTACTTTTTAATCTTGGCCTTGGAACAATTGTATGTGTACCTTTGTTGTTCTTTTTCCTTTTCCTACTGGGTGGGAGTTGGTGAGAACCAGAGAAGCTGCCTTAAATCCATCAATAGAGGCCCTTTGTTGAGGCATATTGGCAGCGATGTCTAACCACCCTGAATCAACTGTCTACATGTGGACTGCTACATGAGAGGGAAATAAAAAATCTATCTTTTTTTAATGTCATTGTGGTTGATGCCTAATTTAAGCCAAGATTTGTGTAAGAAGGAGGATGCTTAAATAATATAAGGATAAATGTGTGTGACTGGCTTAGCAGGCAAATAGCAAGTATTATGAATACAGAAATTGCTGATTCCAGTTATTCTAGTAGTATTATGGCCATTAACCAAATTTGTTAAAACTGTTACCTCAGATAATTTGGAAAGAAAAATCGAATGTCAGTAGAGCCCGTACTTTAGTGAGCTCACAAAAATGATGTACAATATTGGCGTATGTTGACTGATGGTTTGTAGCTTTTAGACAAGTAACAGGATAGAAACTCTGATGAGAGGCCTTTCAAGCAGATGTGATGGAAAATATATTCTGATAAGGGAGACTCTCTGCCTGCAGCCCGCAATCTATATAAACTGTGAGGGGCGGCAAGTAATTTTGACTTGTACATGGTTGGAAAGCCAAGACTGCTAAACCTTAAACATAATGAGGTAAGATTGAGACCTGAGCCTCAAGTAATCCTGGCCAGACAATGGAAGCTGCTAGCCAGATCATGGACTAGACTGAAATGCTGCTTTCCAATCCCTATTGTTTCAGGTAGCCTCGAGGCAGTTGCTATTAAATAGAGGGAAAGAGATGGGCCAACTCCCGAGGCCAGTAACTAAAATGGATTTGGGCAAGTTTAAGATCCATGACTAGACAAGATCCTTGGCTGTAGTTAATTCATAAGAAACTGGCTACGAGCAGATAGACTGGAAGCCTATTAGTTTTGAGATACTTGTATTGACAAAGACATTGTGAGCCTATATTACAAAGGTTTATGCTTGATCTATTCCCTACAAAAAGAGGTTGTGAACCTCCTCAAGCCTGCATATTCCCCAGTGCAAATTTCATATGAGGCCAAGGGCAATAACAGACAAGCAAGAGTCCCCCAGTTCTCATGGAGGACAATGAACAGGGAGTTTTTCCCAGAGAGTAGAAACAGATGTTAACAACAACAACAAAAAAATTTCTCTACTGGCTTTAAAGAGAGTCTTCACAATTTCTGCTTCTCAGGCATTCATTATTGTTATGACTATGCTTTTTCCATTAGTCCTTTTCAAAATGGGAGCTTGAAGCTAACCTATTTCTTATCTACTACTGAATATAGAGGGCAAGGATTATTGGTAATTGTCTGTTATACATTGTTAGATCGCTGTCCAGACCTGATGGAGAAGTCTAAATATCACCTAAATAATACGGCATAAACTGACCAGAGATTTTTTTTAGTCTTCCCCTCAGAAATGGTGAATAGATGGGAAGGATAAATATGAATATTTATATGATCTATGTGGTCTATGCCACACTACTAGTAGTCTCCCAGTATCAATTTCTCCTTCTTCTATAATAACATATTTTTAGCAGGACACAAATCTATAAAATCAAATACTACAATTCCCAACTTTGACCTAAATGAGGAGATATGACAAACTTACGGCCAATGGAATTTGCAGAAATGATCTGTGCCATTTGCAGTTTTTGTCCTTAATCATATGGAAAGTAGTTTCCCCAAAATACCACTAGAAACAATTGTTAATCAAGTAAGGCTAAGTTTATTAAACCTACTACATCAAAAGACAGCATCATCTGAACAGAAGTGTCTCAGAAAGGAGAATCCAAGGAAAAACATTTGTAGACTCTGAGGACTAGGATGAGTGATTTTTAACACAGAACTTGTAAGGTAAAATAATAGTTGAAATAAAGCAGTGTTGATGACAGAATAACTTTAGATTGGTGGGTACAACCAAGACAAGGATATTAGCCACTCTAGACTAAAAAGTTGTTCATCTCCATGAGTAAGGCATTTTGATTGGTTTTCCATCTTATCTTTCAGGAACAATTATTTTCTGAAGCAGTTTGTTGATTAATTTCTCTACGGTCCCAATAATGCTTAGTGCACAAACAGGAAAATATGCTTGGTCTCAGAACTGTTGAGTACCAAGATAAGAAAGCATGTTCTTTTCGTTCTCAGAGAAATTGGAAGACTGCATTTCTAGTCCTATTCCCACTTTCTGCTGGCTGGGAGATGACATGCCAGTGCAATGATACATGGACTCTGAGTGAAAGTCAAATGTTGAGGATGGCAGAGCCACCTACTCACCTAGATCCTCTTGTTTACCTCAGGGTTGTTATACAGGAGAAAAATAGACTCTGTATTATGTAAGCCACTATATTTGTCATACATTTCAACACACATTCTCTACCCTAATTTGTTAATATTGTGAGCAATATCTGTTTAATAAAAAACTGAAGTAAACAGACAAGCATTAGAGGGAAAATGACTTGAAATTTGGAAATTGACTCAAAGGTAGAATGGCAGAAGCTCAAACTCAGTGGAAGATATTAGGACAATCAATAGAGTAGGACAATATATAAAAACAGGGGTAAAAAAGGGTCCTTGTA
The DNA here is from genome assembly GCF_048564905.1 of Vicugna pacos. Taxonomy (NCBI): domain Eukaryota; kingdom Metazoa; phylum Chordata; class Mammalia; order Artiodactyla; family Camelidae; genus Vicugna; species Vicugna pacos. The sequence goes on from NC_132988.1 coordinate 33,479,613, forward strand.
CAAGAAGTAGAACTAATATGCAAAATGAAGTATGGTGCTAAACTACAAGTTAAAAAAGGCAACTCAGCTCTTAGAGGCAATGAGAACTTAGTGTTCCACATGACAGAGTTACTGGATCCAAGGTTAGACAGAGAATCCAAAAGCTATGGAAGTAGCATCTTGAGTCCCCTCATGAAAGCAAGTTAAGGAAACTGATTCTGACTACCACCTAAAGTCACAGTTTTCGGCAAGATGTAAGCCTAAAGAGGTAGGGGAAGCCTCTCGATACAGAACTGAATTAAACCACCCACTGAGTTGATGACATTGTCAATATAATTACAAACAGGTGCACTGAAATGTCATTAATTATAGTTCTGGTTCTCATTTGAGGATCTAGTTGCTATCCAGAAGGGTGAAGAAAGGGAGAATATGAACCAACAAAAGTACTTCTCTGTCAAATGAGCCTTCAAACCAACACTTCAAAGGTAGAATTCTAATAAGTAGTCAAAAAAAATCTACAATATTAATTAACCTCATAGAAAAATAATTATGTAGAATAGACTGAAATTTTTTAAAGTATATTTAGGTCCTCAAAGTGACAAAGGAAGGAATTCACTCTACCTTTAATATCTTATTAAAAAATAAGACATTATGAAAAATGAAGGCAGAAATGAAGGAACAATTAAAGTTTGAAATAAAAAAAATGCCATTTAAAGTGGCACCAAAATACTTATGCATAAATCTAACAATATACATACAGAATTTATACATGGAAAACTATAAAATCTCTGATGAAATAAATTAAAGATCAAAATAAATGGAGAAATATTCCATGTTTGTGATTGGAAGATATTATTAAAATGTCAGTTCCTCTTGCTAACTTGATCTACAGATTCAACAAAATCCCAGTCAAAATCTCAGCAATCTACCCTTTATATGGAAAGGCAAAAGACCAAGAAGAGACAACACAATATTGAAGAAAAAGAACAAATTTGAAGGACTCACATTACTTGATTTCAAGACTTATTATAATGCTACAGTAATCAAAACAGCTCCTGATAGTGGAAAAGAATAGACATATATATATATATAAACAGAACAGAACAGAGAGCCCAGAAATAGACATGCACAAATACAGGCACCTGATCTTTGACAAAGAAGTCAAAGCAATTCAGTGGAGAAAGGATAGTCTTTTCAACAAATAGTGCTGGAACAATAAGACATCCCTATGCCAAAAAAGAAAAAAGAAAAGAAAAAAAAACTAGACACAGAAACAACAGAAACAGACCTTTCACAAAAATTAACTCAAAATGAATCACAATTCTAAATGTAAAATGCAAAACTCCAAAACTTTTAGAAGAAAACAAAGGAGAAGATCCAGACAGCCTTGTGTTTGGTAATGAGTTTTTAGGTACAACTTCAAAAGCATGAACTACAAAGGAAAAAAAAAATGACTTGGATTTTCTAAAATAAAAAAATGTCTGCTCTGTAAGAGTAAGTCAGTTAAGAGAATGAAAATACTTTTTAAGAGAATGAGAAGACAAGCCACAGACTGGAAAAAATACATGTAAAATACATATTTGATACAAGACTTGTATCCAAAATATACAAATAATATTTAAATGTTAATAAGTAAACAAAGCAACCTAATTAAAAATGGGCAATGGATCTGAACAGGTAACTCATTAAAGAAGACACAGATAATAGAACAGCATATGCAAAAATGTTTAACATCAATGGTCACTAGAGAATTGCAAAGGAAAACCTCTGCATACCTATTAGAGTGGCTAAAATCTGAGAAACTGACAAAACCAAATACTGATTAGGATGTGAAGCAACAGGAAGTCTCATTCATAGCCAGTGAATTTTTTTAGCAGTTTTATTCATAATCACCAAAAAATGTGATTAACCAAGATGGCCTTCAATAGATGAATGGATAAGCAAACTGTGGTATATTCACATAATGAAATATTATTCAGTGAAAAAAAGAAATAGCCTTTCGAGCCACAAAACAGATTTGAAGGTACCTCAAATGCATATTGCTAAATGAAAGAAATAAGACTGGAAAGGCTTTTTACTGTATGTCTGAATATATAACATTCTGGAAAAAGCAAAATCAGAGAAAGTAAAGGTCAGAGGTTGCCAAGGTTTCTCAGGGAGGGTTGAATAGGTGAAACACAATGGATATTTAAGGTGATAAAATTATTCTGAACAATACCATAATGGTGGAAATATGACACTATGCATTTATCAAAACCCATAGAGCTTTATAGCATAAAGATTAAACCTTAATGTATGCAAATTAAAAAAGAAATCATTTAGAAGTTTTGGGGAGCCCAGGATGGAATCCAGATGGTGACAAGAGAATAGAACCATATTACAAATGTGTGAGAAAAAAAATCTCACTGAAGGGAATGGGAGGAAAACCCTACCTAAGTAACTTTGGAAATGAATGGAGTTGTTAATACTTAAGACAAATTAAAGCAAAAAGACAAGGACATAAACACTCTACTCTAGTTGATTAAGTTTTGTTTCTTTTTTCCCATGAGAGTACAGGTTAACGTTTCTTGTACTGGTATACAGTATACTGAAAATGAACAACTAAGTACATAAACGGCAGGTGGTGAGAGTCAGATTTTTCACTGTTAGAGTGGTTTACAAATAAGCAAGCAAGGAGAGCTAAAATATTCCCTGTGGTTATGGATTAGGGTTTGTGGTATCAGCATGAACTCATTTTTAGTTTAATACAGATACAGACGGTTACATGTGGAAAATTTATAGATTGTGTATATAGCAAGTTGGTAAACGCAATTTCCCTTGCTCTGTCACCCGAAGAGCTTAGAAGTAATGACATCCCAGTAACAAAGAGCACACCTACAGCCCACGGTCTTGACCTGAGCTGCATGTCCAACACAGCAACACAGTACCCAGTTCCATCACCCCCTTCCCTACCTTTCCTTAAACTACCTGATTCATGTCTACACTACACTAGCAGAGAATAATACAGCTTTGTCTGCTCATCCACTAAACAAGAATTGGCATTAAAATGTAATTGTCAGTATTTCACCCAAAGGCACACTGAGACTTATCCACTTTGATATGACTGATGTAAGCACTAATTTTAATCTGGAAAAGGGGAAGGAGTTCTCAATATCCTAAAATCATATCCCTTACAAATTTCACAGATCTCACCTTGGTTTTGGGGGAAATTTTATGGAATATACTAAATATCAAAGGTTGGGCCAGCCATAATGAACTAATAACTCACAATTCATTAATTATGAATTAACTCATAATTTCATTAATTCATAATGAATTAACATTAATAGAAGTATAATTACTTGGAATAAAACTGCGAGATAGTAGTAGGAGTGACAACATTATTATCTATATTTTTTTGAATTCAGTATGTCCTGCACGTTTTCTAAGCCCATTATATACATAATTCAAATTCTTACACAAATTCTTTTTTTTTATGTTTATAGTATTTTCTTGCTTAAGTGAATATAATTCAGTGTTCACAATCTTATTTAATGCTCACAATCTCTGCATGACATCATGCCATTATTTTTATCTCTAATTTACTGATGAAGCCACTGAGGTTTAGGAAGACTAAATAAATTGCCTAAGAATCACGTGGTTTATCAATGGTAGAAATAGGATTAAAATTTACACCAAATGATAAAGCCCAGTCTTTTTATCTTTATCCATTGCTGTCCCCATCAGTCATAAACAGGGTCTTCAGTAGTGTTTCAATGGTCATAAGAAAAAAGGAAGGAAGGAAGGAAGAAGATAGGGACAGGGAGGGAAAGAAAGAGAAAGGAGTGGGCAGGAGAGAGAGAAAGGAGAAAAAAATAGAAGGAACGAACGAATGGAAGGAAGGAAGGAAGGAGGGAGGGAGAGAAGGAAGTTTTTGTATGCAGTGTTTAAGGGTACCTCAAAAAATGTTGCTACATTTCAGTACTCTTCATATTACTGTCTGCTATCACATTTTTACAAATAATTTGGGGCATGTGTGATATTGTGTTCAGTAGAGGTGAATTCTGGCTAAGCTTCATTTAAATAAAGACAAGTTCTATATTGTATACCTGGGTTCAACACTGACTCATTGAGTTTAACTGGTAATTTGATAAAGTCATTTTGATTTTGGGAATCTTAAATTTGACTTCAGTAAAATGAGAAAGGTATATAATTTCTTAGGTCACTTCACATTTAAAAGGCTACAATCAAATTCAAACTCTATATGGATTCATGTTTCTCCTTTAGTGGACAGATACATCATAGAATTGAGGACAACGGATGGGGAAAATTCTGTGTCTCTTGGTATTTGCAAGGAGTACCTATGGATTCCATCTTCCCAATACAGGATGTAGTGACCAGCAGAGGGCAGCAGAATTCTAGCAAAGAAAATAAAATTTCAGCACAAACTGAAGATTGCTTCCACATAATTACTATTGCATAGATTTCTTAACTTGATTAGTTTTTATTTTAAAAATTAATACATATATTCATCTTCAGTGAATAATTAGAAATTAGCTATAATCATTACAAATATTTTGGTGTAGCATTTTTCAAAACAATTAACTAAAAATAGAAATTAAAAGAATATATATCCAGCTTGCTGTAGAAGAACTCAGTAAGGACTGAGTTTCCATCTAAAGAAATCAAATAATTTCAATGAGAATAATAAAATTGGTTGTTTTCATCAAATAAGTAAATGAGACTTTCCATATTATTAAAATAATTATATAAATACCTACTGTTTAAAATTCAGAGTAAACATGCCTCCTGCCAGGAATTAAAAATTCCTTTTCCTTTCATTTTTTTACCATCTGTGAAGAATCAGAAATGAGGGAACAAAAAAGGAAAGCCATTTTGGGGCTACATCCAGAGGAATTATTGACTCTATACAAGTGTTGCGTGTGAGAATGTATATAGTGGCATTTCATTGTACTTTTAGTCACTCCTTGATTAATGATATTAAGCTTCTTTTTATTTTGGCTATTTGTTTGGCTTCTTTTGTGAAGTTCCTGTTCAAATAAATTACCTTCTTTAAAAAATTTTGGGCTATTTACCTTTTAAATCAACTGTAAGGATTCTTTACATATCTTTATACATATTCATATGTAAGTATTATGATTTTTAAAATATATTCTTGATACAAGTTCTTTTCCTCTGATGGTATGAATTCTCATTTTCTTAACAGTATCTTTAAAAGAAGAGAAATTATTCATTTTGATGAAGTACAATTTACAAAGTTTTTCTTACATATTTAGTAATCTGATCTAAATGAATGTTTGCTTATTCCATTGTCATGAATATTTTCTCCTATGTTTTCTTCTTGAAGTTTAAGTGTTTTAATTATTACACCTAGAAATGTGACCTACTTTGAACTAATTTTCGTGTAGGCTGTGAAGTGAGAGTTGAAGTATACTTTTTTCCATATGGATACTCAGTTGTTCTGGAACCATTTGTTAAAAAGAGTATCCTTTCTCTTTCAATTGTCTTGGCATCTTTTGGAAAAAACTCAATAGACTCTATGTGTTGGTCTATTTCTGCACTATTTTTTCCCAATAATCTTTATTTTTATCCTTTGTTCTATCAACTGAGTCTTTATATTTAAAATATGGTTCCTTTGAGTGAAATCACTGAGCAGAGTTTGAATAACCACCCTTCTGTTTCTTAGCATGTGTGGATAGTTGTTTCTTCCAGTAATCCTGTTTGTAACATCCACCTATGTCTCTCCACTGGCTCTCAATTCTAAGAGATCAGAGGAACTTTGCTCTTATTTTTATTGTGAGTCAGTAGTTTTTTTAGAAGGCCCATAATTGGTTTTAATTTTGGCTCACTTTCCCAGGCTCATTGAAAAAATGTCCAATTTTGGAGAGCATCTAGCAATTTTCTTTAATAATTTTAGGCATGAGCCTCATTATAAAAGACAGGAAAGGGCCCCATTCATTTTGTCTCTTGTACCTAACACAGAATATTATTTGCAAACTTACAGTCTAATTTTTAACTCTCATTGATTTAGCTCTATTTTGTTTACAATTTTGGATCTTTGTTCAATCTACTGTAAGAGAAAGGATCCTGAACTGGACATATAAAGTGTATTTCATATTTTTTTCATGACCTTTCAGGGATACTTTAAAAATCATGTACAACTGAGTTACTTAGATTTACTCTTTAGCTGACTTTCAAGCCCTGCCTAAATTCATAACCTATTCTATTATTCTTCTAGTTCCTGGAATGAGATATCTATGAATTTTTTTCCCATTCTGGAATACCATCTTCCTCACTTCTCTCATGACTGTCTCTTTTTCATCCTGAAGGTTACATATTAAAAATCCCCCACCTGGTTATCTAAGTTAATTTTCCCTTCATATTATTGCTTATTTCTTTTATTTCTTCCTATTTTTTTCAATTTTCTCTTCCATATTGTTACCTAGCATTAGGCTGAATAAATGAAGAGGACTAGACCTATATACTACACATTCGAGACATATTAATACTCACAAATTAGCCTAGGTGGCCTTTAACTGAGGTGATTAGAAAAATGAGAGAGGGAGGCAGGAAGACAATTCAACTTTTTTTTTTTTTTTTAAATAGCATTAGACTAGAGAGTAAGAAATCAAGAAGGAACCCGGGGAGGAATGTTGCTAGACTGGTATTGTCTATCTTCAATCTATCTTCAGTATTAGTTTAGTTTCTTTTAATCATTTATTTTTCCTGGTCAAAATTTATTATCCATTCTTAGTTTTAGGACAGTTTTAATTTCTCAACATATGTATAAACTTTTCCTATCTGATCCTGTCCTCTTCCTGCGCACACCTCTCTCCATTCCCTCTTGTTATTCAAACAGAATCAGGCTGCGCAGAGTACTCTGGACTCAATAGATGTGCTCATTCACTTCTCAGTACTTTTTCAATTTGTCTTGAAACTCCTTTAATGCTTGTTCAGCTGCTAAATGATTTGTTCTTTAAATCACTCCTAATATTACTCCCTTGCTGAAAAATCCACTCCTATGCTAATGGCATTTTATACATATCTTCACTGTAGTATAGTTGTTTATTTTTATACATCCTTCTGCTGAAACTCTATTTGAGTCAACTTGCCTATTATACATTTTAATATATCTCAATTTCAGCTCTGGCTACAATAATCTGGGGCTTTGTAGACATGCAATAAATAATTTTAAATGAATGAATTGAAATAATTTATAATTATATATTTATTTTGTTCTGATGGACTTATTTTTGATTGATTTTAAGCTTCTAAAGGTTAAGGACTGACAAATAACCTTGAATTAAAATAACACACATTTAGAAAATGAGCTGATGAGCTGTTTTCATTGTATGTACTATATATCTACCTTTCTATGTCTAGAAATTGAATGGTTTCAATCTTTTAAGTATTTATCTATAATTATGTCTCATGTACAGATGTCTGTGACTGTATTTGGTTATATACTAAATGTAGTTATATAGCTATATATAGATTTAGGACTTAATAGTTGAAAGTCCAGATTAAATTCCACCTATAGATTCAGACAGGTGCTATGGACCCTCTCACTAGACATTTGCACCTGCTCTTCTCAGTTTTTGAAAAGCTTCTTCATCTCTAAGTTTGCTTAGTAAAAGCTTTCTTCTCTTTCAGTTGAGAATTCAAGCTTAGAAAAAAAAAAACTTCCCTGACTAGTCAACTCCTTTTATCTCAAAGCACTTTGAACCTCTTTTGCATTATGCTTGTACCAGTCATACTTTTACATGGCTATGTGCTTATGTGATTAACATCTCACCCAAACTACATAATCACTGTAGTCTCTTTGTACTCAGGGACACTAACTAAGCTGGAAACATATTTCCCAGAATCACCTTCCCTGAGTGTGTCCAGATTAAGGTGGCCACCAGAAAAATTTGTGTAAGATATATAATACAGAAGTAAAGAAGTAATTTTCTCTCTGGAAATCAGTATAGGAGCAAGCACGGTTGTAGCTGTTCCTACTCGAGTTGTTGCTGATCTGTTGGCTCATCTTCTTAACATGAGGTAGCAGCCAGGCCTTCAACTTTTCAAGTCCTGAGCCAGGTACTTGTGCATCTCCATGGCCAATGGTACCAACATCTTCCTCAGGTCAACATGTAACCCAGTTTACAGGCAGTGAGAAACAGATAAGGGTGGGAGTTTGTTAAGGAGTCCACGCATGATCAAATCTCTAAACTGAGTCCCTTACTCTATATCGCTCTTAGTGGTTCTGCTCCTTTGATGGAAACCTGATGCACTTGTTCAAGACAGGGATCCTTTCCCATTTTAATCACTGGTGATCTTCCACCAGTGAATTTGCATAGTTTCCTCAATATTCAATAAGTATTTTTGTGGGAATAAACAAATCTATACCCATTCATTCCTAGTATTCTTAATAGGCACTGAGTAAATACTGCCATAATTCAATTTAAATGGCTTTATTTCAATCAAGATTATCTCATGCTCCTGAAGCTTGATTATTCAAAGCCAATGGAACAGGGTTAGAAGGGTTATTGGAGACAACGGACAGTGCAGCCACAAGATCAATGTCTCCTTTCTCCTTGATTCAATTGCCTCAATTTCCATCTGCCTCTAATGACAGTGAAATTTTAGTTATCCTCTTAAAATTGATTTATGTTTTAATGTAAATTGACTATACTACAGAATGACTGTGTATGACAGAATTGGGCATGCTCTTAAACAAGTTAAATTTGTTCATGAAATGCAACTTTGAAAAATGAGATGTGTATTTTAATGAATGACAGAGCTGAGGATGAACTTTATACTGAATCTGTAATGTGGATCTATGGGATTTTTCTTTTGGAGAAATATGGGAAGAACTTGAGGAGTTATTTTCTTTGAAAGTAATGCCATGGTGAATATTATTATTATTATCACCACAAACAGTTAAATCAAATTAGGAATGAGAAATAAACTTTACCCATTGTATTCCTAATTTAATTTAAAACATTGAAACTGGAAACATAGTTTTAAACACATAAATTCAGGTATCAAGTGGAGTGTCTAACCATTCAATGCCTTTGGCTGATGCAGGGATGCATGTTAGTATCAGAAAGAAAAAAATAGCAAATATTTGCCAAGTTCAACAATCCTTTCCAGGAATACATGAAATGAGTATTCTACAGGGTTTCTTTCTGTGAATATAAATTCCCCCTCAATAAATATATTTAATAAATTACCTTTTAAAATGAATAGCTAACCAATTAGCCAGTTATCCAGAACATTTTTGCTCATCACCTCCACAGCTCTATTGAGAAGAATATGATAGAAAGCCAGATCTGGTAGTATTTTGAACTTTCTTCCTATGTTAACTTTTTCTTAAATAAAAAGGAAGGGCTTCTCATTAAACAATCTAGGATGGACAGAGATACAGAGATAAAAAGAGTGATTCATATAACCCTTTATATTTTGGAGGATATTAAATATTCTCGATTTTGAGGATATTGAAGGCTAAGATAGCAACAATGAATTGTTATTATAGTGACTGCAATTTTAATGAAATATGTCTGATACTCAATCTTAAGTGAAAACCTCAAAGATCTCATTTAAATAGATTGACTTATTAATTGATACTTCAGAAGTGGTCAAGAGAAAAGAAGATATACAGATGGGAAATAAGCATATGAAAGGAAGTTCAACATCATATAGCATCAAGGAACTGCAAATTAAAATGAGATACCACGATACACCTATTAGAACGGTCAAAGTTTAAAATACTGACAAAACCAAATGCTGGTGAGAATGTGGAGCAACAGAAAGTCTTACTCTTTGCTGGTGGGAATATAAAATGGTACTATCACTTCGGAAGATAGCTTGGAAGTTTTTAGCAAAACTAAACATACTCTTATCACATGATCTAGCAATCATGCACCTCAGTATTCACTCAAATGAATTAGAAACTTTCGTCAATACAAAAACCTGCACAGGGATATTTATAGCAGCTTTCTACGTGACTGAAAAATCTTGGAAACAACCAAGATGCCCTTCAAACAATAAAAGGATAAATAAACTGTGGTACATCCACACAGTGGAATATTATTCAGCACTAAAGAGAAATGAGCCATCAAGCCATGAAAAGACCTGGAGGAAACTTAAATGCATATTACTAAGTGAAAGAAGTCAATCTGAAAAGGGTACATACTACATAATTGCAACTCTTTGACAGCCTATAAAATGCAATATACGGAGACATTTAAAAGCTCACTGGTTACCAAAGGTTAGGGACGAGGAAGGGGTGAATAGGCGGAATACAGAGGAGTTTTAGGGCAGTGAATCTATTCTGTATGTTACTGCAGTAGTGGAAACCTGTCATTATACATTTGTTAACACCCATAGGAGGTACAACACCAAGAATGGCCTCTAATAAAAACTATGGGCTTTGGGTGATAATAATTTGTCCATGTATGCTAAATTGTAACAAATATATTATTCTGGTGTGGGAGCTCTATAGTGAGGGAAGTTAAGTGTGGGAAGGGATGTGAGTATGTTTGAATTCTGTACTTCTCAGTTTTGCTGTGAACCTAAAACTGTTCTAAAAAATGAAGCTTATTAATTTTTTAAAAAGCAGTCAAGATTTGACAAGACAATCAAACTAGTTTGTAAATTTATCCTGCTGTACTCAACAGGTCAATATATTTCATTGAGGAACAATAATGATTAGATTCATAAATTACTGAGATGATGAAAACTTCATTATGGGTATACAAATTTCTACTTGAAGAAATATGGAATTGTAGCAAATAAGCCATGGTTCAAAAGTCTTAACATATAAACCCAAATACTGTGCTTTATATTTGAATATGAAGGATAATTTCCAAATATTTTTTTCCTAAATCTAAGTTAACTTGTAACTAAAATCTAGCCAAATGTTCTCTTTTAGAGTTTTATTTCATTCTTGGTGTTTAGTTCTTCTGGAGTTCCTCTGAAGTCTTCTCAGGCCTTCAGACATGAGAGAATGATCCAACCTGGAGTGAGAACAAAGCTTCTGACAGAAGAAGATACTTAGCAAATGGAATTGCCTCCATTACATTACTCCTGTAGTCATATTGCACAGAAGTGAAATGAAAGATTAACTTTCATTCATTGTTACTCCTGCCCTCCTCTCACCAGCCATCTCACACACACACACACACACACACACAAACTACTTGGCATTTTCTCTTCACTTTCTGAAAGTTGCCCTCTACTAACCTGGCTTCTTGACGGTGCTCTCTCTTCACTGTCCCTCTCCTACCTGTCTCACTGTTTCTTTCCTTATCTCTTTGTGAGATTTCTCTCAATCTGCCCCTTATAAAGGTTGTTGCTCCCAGTGATTCTCTCACCAGGTTTTAAGTGCGCCAGAATTTTATTTTGTTTACTCATGTATTTTGAGATATATGAAGATATATGTCTGTATCTTCAATCAAATTTAGTAGAAATTTCAAAGGCTGCAAGTCAGCTTAATGGATAAATGTTTCGTTTCATGAAATATGCCAGAAAGCCCCTTTGGTTACAGAAAATACAGTAAAAATGTACTCATTGTTTTAAGGAGATCTCGGATTTTTAAGTAGTCCAAATGCTCATATTTCAGTGCTTAATATTAAATAGCTTTAGAATAAAATAAATGTGTGTTGGGGTATGTGTTGGTAAACCTGAGATTTTTTTTTCCATTTGTGAAGGTTGACCAGCCCTTTCTTTTCCATGAGGAAGACTACTTAGGGCTTCTGAAATGGAGCTGAGCGTTGGCAGAGCAAACTGGGCTAGAAAGATAGCTTCCTGGAGCAGCTGAATAAGAAAGCAGCTCAAGTGACCTCGGAGCCTGGAGTATGGACAACTGGCTGAAAGGTAACCAGTGGCCTTGAGAACCTGAGAAAATATGCGGAGCATGGCAACACTCATTGGGGATTCTAGAAATAATAAGGGAACAATGGAGGGGTGCTGAGGTGCTACTGTGTTAGAATTAGAGAATTAGATTTGAGGATAGAGTTCCAACCTTGACTCTCTACTCTTCATGTATTTTGTGTTCTTCTTGGATGATCTTATCTAGTCTTGTAATAAAGGTACTAAATATGTATCCACAGAGATCGTTCTCCTTTGACTTCAGACTGACATATTTAACTTCCTGCTATTCTTGAATATTCCATAGGCACCCAGATACTCAAGGCCAGAAACACAGAGGTCATTCTAAACTTCTCCTTCCCTTCACCACACCCTACATCTGATCAATCATTAAATGCTATTGTTTTACATATTAAATGTTTCTCAATCCTGTTATTTCCATAAAAACCATCCCAACTCTCAGGTAATGAATACGTCTTTGTGCCGCAAAGAGTCTCCTGCCTAGAATGTGCTATTTATGCTGTCTTTAAATCCATAATCTACACATAACTGGAGACACCTGCTAAAGTATAGATCTGACTGTGTACTCTCTGCTTTAATGGTTCTGCATTATTTAGACAATACAGTTCAGATGGCTTTACATAATATATGAGGCCTTCTATTATCTGGTCCCTGCCTAGTTCTCCAGTTTCATCTTCTACCTTCCCTATCCTATATAGCTGGCTACAAGGTAACACTGCACTGCTTTTAGTTTTCTCACATACCACTGCATTTCAGCTTTCTGTGCCCTTCCATGGGTGTCCCTTTTCTTTTGCAATAGGTTAGATTATGTAGTTAAGGGTATGAGGCTCACCATTTCCTCAAATGTACATTGGATTTTGAAGCTTGACTATTGCCAAGTTGAGTTAAGCAGTAAATTTGCTTTCATTGACTTACTTCTGTTTATTTACATGGGCTTGAAAAGCTCTGTGAAGAAACCTCAAGCAAGGGAGTCTACTTCAGAGATGCCCTGTCTTCAGCAGAGTTTTGTGGGCAATGCGAGTTCTCACCAAGAGGTGGGACTGAGTGTGGACCCCATCCAAATGTAGCACCCCACCAAAGCCCCATCAATGCAGCTTAGCAAAAATAGAGGATTTTAGGACAGTAGAGGTGAAACCCTAGGCCTATGGGAGTAAATGGAACTGAAAGGAAGCTTTTCCTCTCTCCCTATGTCAGAACCATTTTTACCTCATAGAAACAAAAGTGATCTACACTGGACCAGAGGAATGAGCAAGAACTTATTACAGCCAAGAAACATTGCTGATTCCACCACCAGTGAGTCTTTGTGCTTGGCATGACATGAACAAGCAAGGCTGTCAAGAGGGCTAATGTCCGCAAAGTTGGTTTTAGGGACTGCTAGTTTAATACCAGCTGTCCCATCACGTTCTGAACCAGAAGTTCATCAGTCACTATTTTCTTTCCACCTCTGATACTTACTTACTTTACAAATCTATTTTTACCAATTTGTTTGCTTATGTTTCTTCTTATATTCTATTTCTTCCTTCCAAGTTCTAATTCATTCTTGCTTAAATACACACTTTAGTATTTTTTTATCATGTGACCATGAGTGGAGACAATTCATTCTTTTTTGAATGCCTGGAAACAATTATTTACTATCTTTATGAGGTATCTAAGTGTAGTAATTTGAATTTTTTAATCTTGTTCAGGCCTCAGTTTTTTTTTTTAATCTAAGGATGCATGAATTCCTTTTGACATGTATCATGAGCCATTATTTCCTCAAATACTGCCTCTTCTTTTCCATGTCTCTCTTTTTGGAATGTGTATTGGTCAAAACATTTTTGTTCTCTATTTAATCTAACTTCTCCTTCTTATTTTCCTTCCATATAAGCTATATTTTGAGACAGCTCTTCAGACCTATCTTCCAAGTCTCTCTTCTGTTGTACTTTAATGTTTCATGTATTTAATGACCATGTTTTCCATTTTTGTACATTTATTTTTAATTCTTTTGCAAACTCACCTGCTATTTTTCCATAATGTCCATCTTTTACCTTATGAACTCTATGCATTCACTTATTGTTATGAAAATTTGTAGGTATTTACTTTCAGAGTCTCTATTATCTATATATTTCCATGTGTGAATTCTGCCATTTTGTATCTACCGTCCTCTTGATCATACATTTTTACTAAGCTCATCTTCAGAGTTTACAGTGGGATTTACAGGTTCTCTGGAATAGGGAGGTATTTCTATAATTGATGATTTTACAATTGCCTCTTTCAAGATCCAACATATTTCACTTTGGGAAGGTGGGGTTTTTACGGTAATTGGTGTTAATTACTTAGCTGAGGTTGCTGCGTGGCATGACGAGTCTTGGCTATAATTTCAGTTTCTCCCTGGGTGAGCAATTCTTTCTCCAGCCATTCCCTGAGTAAAAGGTAAGCTCTGTTCCTGTTTCTTATAGCATCTTGGCACTATGGGGTGAAGATTTTCTGACTCCTCTGTCATGGAAAATAGGCACTGGGGTTAGCTCCTGGTTATAGATTGGGCAAAAGCATTATCTCTTGGCTACATGTGCACACTGAATTCTAAATCAGGACTATTATCTTCCACAGTTCAAGAGCCAGAATTTACATTTGTTAACACTAGTGCATGACTGAAGCACTCACTGCTCAAGACTATACTTTGTATATCTGATTTCAGTATATTGTGGGATATTTGGCTTTAAGTAATTCTCATTGTTTAGCTTTTACTTTCCCTTTTGTGTCTGCAATCTAGGAATTTGACATTATTAATTTCTAGCTCAAATACTGTCTTTAAATTTGGTTACATGTTATCTGACTTTCTTTTACATTTAGAGAATGAAGATAGATCTCTCTAATCTTGTCACAGTCTGCGGGATTGTGTTGCAGGACACATTTTAAATGACAAAACAAAGTAATTTTCTACCATTTAATTTGTCTGTGATTTTCTTCTTTGACATGTAAAATAAAGTACTCAGGTTTCCATCTTGAATATTAAACAGTGTTATTTGTTCTGCATTTGTTTGTTCTATAAGTAGAATTCAGAATTTTATTTTGGGATTAAGGGGCAAGGGTATACATGCTGTATTATACCTACTTAGCAAAATGATATTTTCTACTAGCTCATAGATTGGCTAAAAATGCCCAGTCTCCTCTATAAGCAAAATGTTTTCATCCCCTCTATATCTAATCAATGTGGAATGTGTAAGGAATTATAACCCTGAAGCAACCTGAAGGTTCATCTGCATTTCATACTTAAAAAATATTAGCTTTGACTACAGCTGCATATAAGTAATTAGAATAAGCAAGAGTTTAAAAAATAGCAATAGATTTTGGTATATAACCTTATTACTATAAAAGCCTCCTTCTGAAATAAAAAAAAATTTATCAGTTATATATTCAACCCAAGAAGATTTTCTTAGGTTTCTTCAACTGCAATTTTAATTATACTTAGCATATAATTTACCCAAGTAAACTGTAAGCACACATTTTATTTAAATTATTTGTTATTTAAACATTACCCATTAATGTTTAAAATCTTCCATCACTTTCTGAAAGAGTATTTTCTTTTGAAAATGGTACAAGCTTATATTTATTAATTCTATTAAATATAATATAAAAGTTCTACTTTTAATCATGATCACTAACATTCATGATTATATAATATCTAAGAGAGAATATATTTTATCCTTTAATATATTAGTTCTAAATTTATTATTTCCTACCCCATTCCAAATAATAGTAAATGGGAACATTTACTTTTCTCAAAGTACTCTGACATATTTTTATGATTGTCACAAAACTTCAAGTATGTTTCCTGAGATTGTCAAGAAACCCATTCTTCTCAATTTTGTGAATTCATGAGGATACAAAGTACTTGGAAACAGCATCAAGTTTCTTGCTCAAGATCACAGTGCTAGCATAGTGCAAAGTCAAGACCCTAATGCAGGTCTTCGGTCTCCAAAGCCCACTCTCTTCACACTCATGTGGGATGCCTCTCATGTTCTCCAAATAAAAATACTACAGCTTGGTGGAATCACATCTTACATTCTCTTATATGAAATAAATTTTATATCACAATTGTAATTTAACAAAATAAAGTTATGCTGTTGGTCGCAAGAAATCCAAGTTATTTTGAGTGGGTGGATATAAAAAGTGAGATTTTTTCCTCTTATTGTCATAATGTGTTTACTGGCTATTGTTACAGGCTGATGAATTATCACAATTACATCTTGTATTTGGCAAAAATGTCAATGACAAACTGGAAACTTGGATGATGCACTTACAGTTGTGCACCATATCCAGCCCACTGAAAACCATCAGGTCAGAGTCACTGGAAAACCTGCCTCATTCCCTGTAACAGATGCAGACTTACTTATATTTAGAGGACTTGTGCAATGATCTAGTAATAATGGGATGTTTCTCCGTGAACCAGATTTTT
The DNA here is from genome assembly GCF_048564905.1 of Vicugna pacos. Classification (NCBI taxonomy): domain Eukaryota; kingdom Metazoa; phylum Chordata; class Mammalia; order Artiodactyla; family Camelidae; genus Vicugna; species Vicugna pacos. Next base: position 33,495,907 of record NC_132988.1, read on the forward strand.
TTTGATAAATGCAATCAATTGCTAAAGATTCTTGTTCACATGCATATTTCTTTTCCCAGGAAACTGAAATGACTTTATGGAATGTTCCAAGAATTGCAAAACAGAATTTTTACATTTTAGGTCTCTCAGTATTTCTGTGTTGCCTTAAGTGAATCACAAGACCTTAGAGCTTACTCAATCTTGCAGTACTAGATTCAAATAAGTTCTAGGATTTTTAAAAACCAAGTGCTGACCTTTCTGGGCTTTTGAAATCCTTCTGCATTGTCTTTCATCTTTTAAACTAAGAGCTGATGTTCAAGTTGAAATTAAACCAAAATAATCCCGGCACCCATGACCACATCCACTTTAGAAAAATTTCATTCTAGAGGCATTTTGAGGGAAGAGCACTTCACAGCACCTCCTACATGTCAAGTGCTGTCTAAAGTGCTTTATTTATGTAATTTCATTTAATTCCTTCATATAAACCAATGAGGGAGATAGACTACAGCAAAAGATACTGAGACTCAGAAAGTTTATAACCCATGCATGATCATAGAGTTACTAACTGAAGGAATGAAATTCAAATGCAAAACGAAAATAACTCCTAAGTCTATGTACTTCTAAGCCTTTATTATCTATTCCTCAAATATTAAACATATCACTACCACAAAGTCTTGGGCATCATTCAAAATTAAACTCAGTAGTGTGCTTTGGTACTTTCCAGTGCTTATTTCCTAAAATTTAGCCTCCCTTTTGGAAATGAATTTTGCCTTTTCTTTAGAAATAAGAAGAAACAGACTCCTAATTTGAAAAATTATATTCCCCACCCATAAAATGATCCTCATCTAAGTCTATCCGTGCCTCCTTCCTGATCATCTCATTAGGCAACACATCCCTTTGCCTTGTCATTCAAGCCAAGTCATCTGCTAAGCTCTGGATCCTTGAAGGCTTGCCCTTGCTTTCACTCTATTGACTCTTTTCATGTCTCTCCTGTTTTTAAAAATGGAGCAAGAGAAAAAAAGTAAACCAATTAAATAAACCATAACAACAACAAAAAGCCGTGTGCCTACTTTTAATTACTGCCTTCTTTTCTATCTTTTATTAAGAGTTTTCTCTATTAAAATACATACTTCAGTTTTCACTTCATCCATTCACTCCTATTTACACAATAATCATATTCCCTATATTGCCAGCTAAAACTGTTCTCACTGTGGTCACTAATAACCTCCTTATTGCTAACATCAAGGGAAGAATTGACCTTCCTTTTCTCAGCTACAACATCTGATGCAATCAGTTAACTCTTACTTTTTTGTTTTTATGGAGCAGAATACTCTAAATTTCCTGCCACTTCCCTTCCTATTTATTCATTCAAAAACACTGTGAGATTAGTATTGTAGATTGAATTATAGTAAATAAGACACAGAAAGTTTCTTCCTTATGTTGATTTCAATCTAATAGTAAATACAGAAAATACAATTACATGGAGCCAAGACAATTATAATTGAGTACTAAATTGAGTGAAGTACCAGGTACTATGGAAGCACAAACAGATGCTCTTAACCCAAGCTTTTTTTCCCTGCTGGTCATATGTAACCCCATTTAATTTCTTTCTTTTATTGAAGTATAGTCGGTTTACAATGCTGTGTTTATTTCCAGTGTACAGCATAGTGATTCAGTTATACATATATATTCCTTTTTATATTCTTTTTCATTCTTGGCTATTACAAGGTATTGAATATAGTTCCCTATGCTATACGGTAGGACCTTGCTGTTTATCTATTTTATATGTAGTAGTTAATCTGCAAATCCCAAACTCCCAATTTATCCCTCCACTTGCCTTCCCCTCTGGTCACCACAGTTTTGGTTTCTATGTCTGTGATTCTGTTTCTGTCTTGTAAATAAATTCATTTGTCTTTTTTTTTAGATTCCATATGAGTGATATCATATGGTATTTTTCTTTCTCTTTCTGGCTTACTTCACTAAGTATGACAATATTAAGGTCCATCCATGTTGCTGCAAATGGCATTATTTTATTATTTTTTATGGCTGAGTAGTAGTCCATTGTGTGTGTGTGTGTGTGTGTGTGTGTGTGTGTGTGTGTGTGTGTATATATATATATATATATATATATATATATATATATATACACCACATCTTCTTTATCCAATCATCTATCAATGGACATTTAGTTTGCTTCTATGTCTTGGCTATTGCAAATAGTGCTGTTGTGAACACTGGGATGCATGTATCTTTTCAAATTAGAGTTTCTTCCAAATATATGCCCAGGAGTGGGATTGCTGGATCATAGAATGAGTGTATTTTTACTTTTGTGAGGAATCTTCATACTGTTTTCCATAATGACTGCACCAAACTACATTCCCACCAACAATGTAAGAGGCTCCCTTTTCTCCTCACTCTCCCCAGCATTTATTGTTTGTGGACTTTTTATTAATGGTCATTCTGACTGATGAGAGGTGAAACCTCATTGTAGTTTTGATTTGCATTTCTCTAGTAGTTAGCAATATTGAGCATTTTTTCACATGTCTATTAGCCATTTGTATGTCTTCATCAGAGAAATGTTTGTTTAAGTCTTCTGCCTATTTCTTGATTGGGTTGTTTATTTTGTTTGTTATTGAGTTGTTGGAGCTGTTTGTATATTCTGGAAATTAAGCCCCTGCCAGTTGCATTGTTTGCAAATATTTTCTCACATTCTGTAAATTGTCTTTTCATTTTGTTTCATTATTTCAAAGAAAAATGATTTGCAATCTTTTTCTCCAGCTCAGATCTATTCCAGAGCAGACACCTATGTGCCTATTTTCCCACTAGAAACAGCTCCACTTTTCTGTCCCACAGACATTTCAAATTTGACTTGTCCAAAATGGACTTCATCATACTTTGTGTCAAAACAAACTATTCCTAACGCATTCCTTGCACTGACTAGTGGCATCAATGATCTTCTAAATTTTCCAAATAAAAAACCTGGCTGTTATCCATGGTTCCCTTCTCTCCCTTATAGTCCACATCAATAAATTACCAACTCATTTAATTCAGCCACTTATGTGTGCCATTTCTCTTCATTACCATGGCTACTACTATTGTTTATGCCACCAGACTCTCTCACCTAGGAATTTCAGGAATGTCCTAACTGCTGTCCCTTCCTCTAAACCAGGGGTGGCAAACTACAGCTTATGGGCAAAATCTAGACTACTGCTTATTTGTGTAAATAAAGTTTTATTAGAACACATCTACACCCACCATTTACTTATGGTATATGTCAGCGTTCATGCTGCAACAACACAGCTGAGTAATTAGGATAGAGACTATATGTCATACAAAGTCAAAAATATTTACTAACTTGCCCTTTCCAGAAAAAATATTTGTTGACCCTGATCTAAACTGACCCTCTCCAATTTCTTTTCCATACTGCTATCAAAGAATTTTTCCTAGAAAGCAAATAAGATCATTATACTCCTTTATTTAAAATCATATGTGTTCTTGCTGTATCCTTCAAAGTGTTAGAAATCTTCCTTTTCAGGCTAATGATTGATCTGGTTGTTCTAGGATTAATGGGGACTCTTCATGGCTGCTGGATTCTTAGAGGTAGGATTTCTGCATCAAATGGTAAAGGTATATGCAATTTTACTAGTTATTTCCAAATTTCTCACTTTCTTTTGTATTCCTACCTAAACTATATTTGTTGTTTTCTCAGCATCTTATCAACAGGATATATGGTCACTATTAGAAATTTCTGCCCTATCTTACCACTTCTATTGCCATCAGAATTTAAGTAAGGGTAATAAAAATGGGCCATGGAGCCTTCTAACAGGTTGAAGATGATTTTTAAATTTTGTATGCACTACAAATATATAGTGCATACTATATATACTATAGTGAAAGACATATAATGCTACTTGACACAATTCTTGTTCTCAAGTTGAGACCTATTACTGTCTCTTGAAAGGAGTCTGTCTAGACCTGAAACTACACCACTATTAAATCCATCCTTTGTTTATTTATCTCTTCCCCCTGCTATATCAGACGAGGATGGTAAAAGTAATGCAAGAACAAGACACAGGGACAGCTGAGATTTTGTTGTCTGTTCCTGTCATAATTTAATATTTTTGACCTTAGACATACATATATTCTAGAATAGTTGAGTGCAAGTTCTCATACCAAGCTCATTAGCCATCACTTTAAACTTCCTGTGTGATGAACAAAGCTCCTGTTTAATTTTCAGTTCAAATTTCTTATCTCAAATAATAAATGGTACACCACTTACTCTTTTGTTCCAAAAGTACAGCGTGCCTTTTCTACTACCCCATGTTTACAACACTTTTCCTCACCTTCTTTACCTGGCTAGTTCCTTCATATTGTTTAGAACTTACTCAGCAGTACTCACCTACCCTCTCCCCGCCCACCACACCCAGGGTAGAATGTATTTCCTTTGTACTCTCAGAGTACTCTGCACTTACCTAGCATTTATTTCCAAATCATTTCAAATGTTTGCATTATTCTTTGTACTACACACTACAGATTGTAAATTTCCTGACAATAGAAATTGTTCTAATCACTGCAATTCCAGTATCCATTATTTATGGTAGTTATTCAATAAACATTAATTAAAAGAATAAATGTTTGTGGAATTATTAGTGTAAGGAACTGAGCCTATGAACTTTGACACTTTAGCATCATGGTAGTACAAAAGCACTTTTGATGACATGAGATCACCAGTGTTAAAATGCAAGCATATGCTATAACTATTCATTTTAGAAATATTTACTAAGTAAGTGCCATATACTCTAGACTGAAAAGTTTCTGGGGATATAACACTAAGAAAATCAGGCAAAGTTACTGTTCTTCATGAAGCTTAAACTGGGAGGTAGGTAATCACAAAATTGGTTATATATAATTAAAAATTGACTTGAGTTATATGAAAGAAAGAAATGTGGTTTCATAAGAGTGAATAAAAAGGGAACTTAGCCAAGATTCTAGGTAAAGGGTGCTGCCTTGAAGTAGTGATCTTTAAGCTGAGCTCTGTTTGATGAGTAGCAGTTAACCAGGCACAAGGGGAGGACAGGGAGAGCTTTATAATCTGAACTCTATAGAGAGATAATATATTAGTTTGAGGAACTGAAGAAGTCCAGTGTGGTTGGAGCAGAGAATGAGAGGGATCATAATGGCACTGAAACTGAAAAACAAGTTAAAAGAAGATACCACAGGATCTTTTACTCATGTTAAAGGTTTATTTCCCACCCCCAAGGGGTATTAGACACCCACTGAAGATAAGAGTGTCAGTGTGTGAGAGGGAGTTATTCTCAGATTATCAAACATGTGCATTTATTCCTTGACTTAGAAATCTCACCTCTAAGAATATCACCCCCAAAGACACACTGGCCAGGATATAATGAACTGACGGCACAAGGCTATTGACTTTTGTAGTATTTGAAATAGCTAAAGACTGGAAATAACCAACATGTTCATTGATAAGGAATGATTGAGTGAACTGTGGTATTTCCGTATAATGGAATACTATGCAGCTAGAAAAATAAATGAAGAATGTGTTATTTTGGGTCCTCCAGAGAACAGAGCCAATAGAATATATATAGATACACACAAGAGGAGATTGACTGTAGTAATTGGCTCATGATATTATGGGGGCCAAGAAATGCCATGACCTGCTGTCATCAGCAAGCTAGAGAACCAGGAAAGCTGATGGTGTAATTAGGTTCAAGTCCAAAGGCCTGAGAACCAAATGGAGCCACTGATGTCTGACGGCAAGAGATTATAGATATCTTGGCTTGAATAAAGAGAGAAAACTCACCTTTTCTCTTTCTTTTTGTTCTATTTGGGCCCTCAAGGGTTTGGATCATGCCTACTGCATTGGGGTGAGACTGATCTTCGTTACTCAGTCTATGGATTCAAATGCTAATTTCTCCTGGAAAAACCCGCACAAATACACCCAGAAATAATGTTTTACCAGTTATCTGGGTGTTCCTTAGCACAGTCAAGTTGATACATAAAACTAAGGAATCACATCACAAGGAATATCTTTATATACTATGAGTGATCTCCAATATATTACAGTAAAAGACAGACTATATATACGTGTGTGTATACATTATATGTACACAATATAGGAAAGACAATCAAACATTATGTAATTCCTGATGGTAATATGCATATTATGTAATAAAGACACCATACACACATACACACCACTTGATAAATGAAGAAAAACCAGAGAGAATTAGAGTATCACTGTCTGCAAGTGTTAATGAGTTAATGGTCCAAACAGCGATTATAAACGACTGTTAACATCACTACAGGAGAGACTATCAAACATTATATAACTCCTGATTGTAATACATGAGTGCAACTCTAAAATAGTTTTGTCAAATCTGTACCTGATCAAGCCTTTTAGCACTTACTACAAATTTACAGGAAGTAGTGGGAACAAAGAAATACTTGGGAAAGCAATAAAATCAGGCTTTGGAACGAGTCTCATCCAGTTTCTTCAACAATAAATGGGGGTTGAGGATTAAGAATATGCGAGATTGAGAAGGAACCTCAGATTAAAAGAGTCTTAAGACATATAAACCAATAGTAAAATAGGAAGATATGAAACTTACTTGAATCCTGTCTCAAACAAATCAACTTTTGAAAATAAACTATGAGACAATCAGGGGAATTTGAACACTGACAAGATTAAGGAAATAATGTTCATTTATTTGGTCTAATATTAATATTATTATAGTTATTTTTAAGTTCTTTATTTTAGAGATACAACTTGAAATGTTTATAGATAAATAATATGTTGTTTGTGATTCATTTCAGAATAATATTGGGGGGAAGACTGACCATGAGTTGGTAGATATGGAAGCTGTATACCTGTGAACAATTATATAATTGTTCCTTTTTTTTGATATGGTTGTATTTTTCATAATAAACAATATGAATAAACAGAAAGGTGAAATAATCTGATGCACCTACTCTTTGCTCCAGTGTAATGAAAGGACTGAAAGGAGCGTGGGTGAGTGGGAAGAGTGTCAGAGGATACGTAGAAGACTAGTTGACAGGCTATTTATTGATCAACACGCATCATCCCCTGCTCACGTTACACCTCAGCACATGCATTTCACTTTTTCCTATGGATCAGAATAGTGCACTCATCATGCAGAAGGACTCTGGAGTTAAATAAGACTTGGTTTCACATTCTAGCTCTGAAACTTAATAGCTGTGTGGCAGCTGCCTGACGGCAGGGACTATAGGGTAATGCAGGTATGTGGTTATGTGGTTAAGGTAATAAATAACTTTTACCCTAAGAGCCTAGACATAGTATATAACAGGAAACCAGAGTTTCCTTTTTAAGAAGGACCAGGTCCATCTCATTAAGATGAAAAATAATTTTTCAATGCTGTATCCTGAATTAAAAATACATATATATTTACTACTTATACTTTTGCCCTGAAAGATATATATTTGACATTTTAAGTTGTCAAGTAGTTCAGGGAATTTTAGATATTGTTAAAGATGCTTCACTCCACTTCTCTTATTATTTCAGAGCCAAGTCAGTACCCTAGGCGATAGTAGTAGCCAAGAATATGTTATTCCTTAGTTCTGATTATTACAGCAGCTCATTTTGCAATCCCATCTTCTGCCACTGATCCCAGATTTTCTCATTTTTTTAAGTAAATATCTGGAAAGTACAGGAGAGCAAGATTTTTTTTCTTCATAAATTTGGCAAATGGAATACTAAGAAAGCCAAAGAAAAAGTCTGTCAGAAATATTTTCTTCTCAGTTTCATTGATGACATTTCTGTCAGATTTTTGGAAAGGCCGTAACACACAGATGTTAAATGCTTAGTTGGAATTGAAAATGCATGTCCATTTCTTGTGGTCAGGAGTGAATCAACCAGCCTGTCTGCAGCTCTTGCCCTGATTTTTATGACACTGACCACGCTGAATTTTACATTAAGGTGGCTGAGTAATAAATAAAGTCAACATCACCAGTGCTTTGCTGCAAAATAACTCTCAACACTGCTTTGTGTGGCTCAACAAGAGTCAGTTTTTAATGTCCAGTTCAGTTAAAGACTGAAGTGGAAAAGTAATCCATGGCTTTATAATGGGAAATAAAAATTACAGCTAATTGTGTGAGACAGATTGCTGAAATCAGACAAGGACACTGTCTTAATATATTTCAAAAAGTGGCAAGTACACTGATTGCATACAGGAAAAGTGAAAAAAAGATCTAAAAATGAATAAATCACAGATTCAAGGCCACACTTTAAGTAACGCCATTCTTAATATCTACCTAGTAACTTCAACCAATATAGAGAGCAAAAGAAGTGCATGCCTCACTGTAATGTTCTCTAGTCTGATAAAAAGGGTTCTAAAGTTCTGCAAGTGTTCAATCTGCATTATGATTTTTATCCTCTTTAAAAAGCCCTGGATGGAGAAGTTGAGATTCCTTCTTTTGTGAACCCTATCTTCAATGAGTGAATCCATCCAGGGCAATTTTTCTATGAAGATTCAATTATTTCGAGCCATCAGTGTGTGTGTGTGTGTGTGTGTGTGTGTGTGTGTGTGTGTGTGTGTGTGTGTCTTAGTATTTGTATAAAGTTAACCCCCAATCTTGCTCAGAAATTGGCCATCCCAACATGTTCACGAAATACAATGCCAACCCATTCTACCTGCAAGGGCAGCCTTGGTTTTTTGCATCACACCTCATCTTCACTCTTCAAGCACCTCTGCTCCCATTTCCCTCATTCCTTCAGCATTTAGAAACTATACTGTGGCTATATTTGCCTCATCAGGAACTAAGGACTCTGTTAAACGGATTGGGGGGGGTTCAGGAATATTAGTAGATTCTAGAGACTACCATATATCAGAAATCCCATGAATGTTCTTTTTTCAACTTCCCGCACAAAAGTAAAATTTACAAAAATGGTGCTACTACTAAGTTCAGTAGTGAAACAAAAGATAGCTGGTTACTTCTACTTGCACAGATTGCGAAATTCTTCTGAGAGAAAACTGATCTGAATTTTTGAGAAGATGATTATGAGTCTTACATAGGGAGAAATGAAGGCAAGAAAGGGGGGGAAAGTTGCTTGATGATTTATGTCCTGGCCCTTCCTACAAAAACTTCACTAGTCTGTGTCAATTAGCTCTCTTACTCCTGGCATCCATAGGAACAAAATTGTCTTAATAGATAATTAGAAAGGAAGATTTTTCATGGGTCTTTGAAGATCTAGAGTAAAACATCATATGTCAGGAACACATTAGCTCACCATTCCATAAAGGCAACAAGATGAGCTAACTGCAGGATACAGAATTTGCTTAAATTCCAGAATGTGCACAATTACCCAATACTGCTGAGAAACATCTCTATAGGGGTTCATCAAGAGATACAAATCAATGTAGCAGACATTCACTGAGCAGCGTATAGATGTGAGTATGGAAACAAAAATTAAATTCCAGAGAACTAGTATTTTTATGGAGGTCACAGTTAACTTAGATGCATCAATAAGACATCATCTAACGCAATTTCTTTCAAATGTACTTCCTTTTTCAAATATGCTAGGACAAGATGGGTTTATGGATAATTAATGTAGGAAAAGTTTAATTCTAGAGTTGAAATGATAAGCATTGATATCATTACAGTTCTTTTCAGTGAAAATGTACAACCTAGTAATATGACAGATGAAGAATTAGGATTGGTACCTGGCTCTTAAGCATTTATAATGAATACTTTAAAAGCAATCAATAAAATATTTCAAGGCTTACATTTAGGAGGTAGAAAAATATAAATACAATGTATATACTTCCATTTAATTCTTACAAATAGATAATTTCTTATCTTTTTATGTGCAGGTAAATGGGAGACAGAGTACAAAAATATTTCATTCAATGAATATTTCAAGTAAATAAGTTTCCTCATTTTTGCCAAGAAATTGTCACCTGATATAAAATATTTATGTTGAATAATTATATAAACCCATTCAATTCATTCAACAAATATTATGAGCCAGTTATCTTGTATACTAGTTAGAACTAAGTTTGGTTGTGACAGAATTCCTCCCTGCCCCAATATGAAAAAAAAGCAGTGGTACTTTTCAAACTGTCTTTTATAGAAAAGCCTACACAGGCATTCAGGAGTCCCACCTCACTTTGATGCTCTTGTTCTTCCAGGCATTACCTCAGTTCTCAATCTCACTTCATCTTGTACCAAAAGAAATACACTTCTTACACGAGTTGGCGGCTCCTGATCATCCATTATGATGCTCCCTCCTATCAAGGGCACAGTCCTGTAGTTACCACTTCACATGTGTTTTTACCTCTATGACAAAAAATAGTACCTTGGGCACATCCAGCAGCAAGGGAGATTGAAATATATAGTCTTTTTTTTTTAAAATCAGCCACGTGCATAGATACTCTGCCTCACAGATACACTGCCTCACAAAGCTAGCTGTGCAAGATACAGCAATCAACAAAATCCCAGTGGTTCTTTCCCTCATGGACTTTGTACTTAGTGGGTTTGATGAATACATGCTTATATTATTGAGCTCATATGATACATTAGTTTTCTGTGACTGCTGTAATCAGTTACCACAAATTGATAGCTAAAAAACAAAAAAACTTATTATTTTACAGTCCTGGAGACCAGAAGTCCAAAATCAAGGTGTCATCAGGGCTGCACTCCATTTGGAGGTTCTAGGGGAGAATCTGTTCTTCACCTTTTCCATCTTCTGGTAGCAGTTGGTACCACAACTGTGTCCACATCACTCACTGCTCTGCCTTTGCCTTCACAGAGCTTCCCTTTGTTTGTGTCATTTTATTTTCTATCTGTCACAAATCTCCCTCTACTTTTCTCTTATAAGGACACTTGCCATTAGTTTAGGGCCCACCAGGATAATCTTCTCAGCTCAAGATCCTTAAATTAATCACATATGCAATGACATTTTTTCCTGGAACATTCCAGGGATTAATACATGGACAAATCTTTTGGGGAACCACTAAATATGAAAACTCACTACATATGAAAAAACAATCACATTTTAATTTCACTTGCACTTCAAGCAAAACTTTCTGTTAAAATTCTTTTTCACCAGAATACATATACTTTTCTCTAGACTTGTAGAAAGTAAACAATTATGCAGCTGCTTCCCTTAAGGTATGTTATATATGTCAATAAATGAAATCATAACCCCAAGACTGAATCAGGAAGAAACAAAAAATATAAAGAATAAACCAATTATCAGCAATAAAATAAAGCTTAATCAGTAATTTAAAAAACTCTCAACAAACGAAAGTCCAGGACCAGACAGCCTTCACACATGAATTCTACAAAACAACAGTTCTTTAAAAGAAGAGTTAACATCTACCCTTTCCAAATTATTTTTTTTTAATGAAGAGGAAGGAATACTGCCAAACTCACCTTATGAGGCCTGTATCACCCTGATACCAAAACTAGACAAAGATACCACAAAGAAGGAAAATTACAGGCCAATATCACTTAAAAGAAGATGCAAAAATCCTCAATGAAATATTAGCTAACCAAATTCAATAATCCATTAAAAGGATCATAAACATAATCAAGGGGGTTTAACCAAGGGATGCAATTTATCCAAGGGATGTTCAATATCTGAAAGTTAATCTATGCGATGCACTATATTAACAAATTGAAGAATAAAAATCATATATCTCACCTCAATAGATATAGAAACAGCTTTTGCAAAATTCAGTATCTATTTATGATTAAAACTCTCAACAAAGTACATATAGAAGGAATGTAACTGTTAAGACACTGATGAAATTTGAAGATGACGCAAACAATGGAAAGATATCATGCTCATAAACTGAAAGAATTAATACTTTTAAAATCATCATACAATCCAAGGAAATCTACATAGTCAATACAATCCCAATCAAAATAACAATGGCATTTTTCAAATAGCTAGAACAAATAATTTTAATATCTGTATGGAAACACAAAAGATCCCAAAGCAATCTTGAGAAAAAAGAACAAAGCTGGAGGTAGCACAGTCCCTGATTTCAAACTATACCCCCAAGCTACAGTAATCAAAACATATGGTTCTAGCACAAAAACAGATACATAGATCAATGGAACAGAGTAGAGAGCTCAGGATAAACCCACACTTATATGATCAATCAATCTATAAGAAAGGAGGCAAGAATATACAGTGCGGAAAAGACAGCCTCTACAATAAATGGTGTTGGGAAAACTCAACAGCTATGTGCAAAAGAATCAAACTAGACTACTTTCTCACACCATATACAAAAATAAGCTCAAATGGATTGAAGACTTAAATATAAGACCTGAAACAATAAAACTCCTAAAAGAAAACATAAGAAGTATACTCTTTGGCATTGGTGTTAGCAATATTTTTTGGAACTGTTTCTTCAGGCAAAGGAAACAAAAGCAAAAATAAACATATGAGACCGCATCAAACTAAGAAGCTTTTGCAGAGCAAAGGAAACTACCAGCAATACAAAAAAGCAGCCTACTAAATAGAAGATATTTGCAAATGACTTATCCCTTAAGCAGTTAATATCCAAAATATGTAAAGAACTCACACAACTCAATATTAAAAACCCAAACAATCCAATTAAAAATGTGCAGAGAACCCAATACACATTATTCCAAAGGAGACATACAGATGGTCAACAGATACATGAAAAGATATTTCATATCACTAATGATCAGGGAAATGTGTATCAGAACCACAATGACATACCACCTCACACTTGTCAGAATGGCTATCATCAAAAAGACAACAAATAACAAATATTTGCAAGGAGTAAAGGAAACTCTTGTACACTGTTGATGGATTATGAATTGGTGCAGCCACTATGGAAAACAGTGGAGGTTCCTCAAAAAACTAAAAATAGAATTGCCATAAGCTCCATCAATTTCACTTATGGGTATTTATCAGAAAAAAAACACTAATTGGAAGAGATATATGCACATCAATATTTAATGCAGCATTATTTACAATAGCTAAGATAAGAAAGTATCCATCCTGAGGACATCCTCAATGTCCATCAATAGATGAATGGAGAAAGAAGAGGTGGAATATACGCATGCACACCTTGTTCTATTGCTCTTCCTTTTAACTTCACTTCGCAGATAATGTTGAGTTTTTTGTTTCGGTTTTTTTTGTTTGTTTGTTTACAAATTGAAGGTTTGTGTCAAGCCTATGTCAAGCAAGTCTATAGCCACCATTTTTCCAACAACATTTGATTACTTTGTGTCTCTGTGTCACGTTTTGGTAATTCTTACAATGTGAGAAACTTTTTCATTATTGTTATTATGTCTGTTATGGTGATCTGTGACCAGTGAACTCTGATGCTACTATTGCAAAATTATGACTCATGGAAGGCTCAGATGATGGTCAGTATATTTTAGCAATAAAATATTTTTAATTAGGGTATGTATCTTTTTAGACATGATGCTATTGCACACTTAATATGTTACAGTATAGTGGAAATATAAATTTTTATATACACTGGGAAACCAAAAAAATCTGTGTGACCTGTTTTATTGAGATATTTGCTTTTACTGGAACCAAACCAATAGTTTCAGACATGCTTGTTTACAATGGAACATTACTCAGCCATTAAAAATGAAATCTTGCCATTTGTGACAACTTGGATGGATTGATATGGTATTATGCCAAGTGAAATAAGTCAGATGGAGAAAGACAAATACTATATGATCTCACTTGTACATGAAATCCAAAAAACAAAACAAAACCAAACAAAAATAGACTCACATATACAGAGAATAAATAGGTGGATGCCACAGGGGAGGAGAGTTAGGGGATGAAACAGGTGGATGGGATTAGTAGTATAATCCTCCAGTTATAAAATAAATAAGACGCAGGGATGTAATATACGGCATAAGGAATATAGTTAATAATATTCCAATAACTTTGTATGGGACAGATAGTTACTAGACTTGTTGTGAACAATTCATAATGCTTGCAAATGTCAAATTACTATGTAGCACCTAAAACTGTATATTTTAAAAACATAATACTATATCTCAACTATTTCACCAAAAAAAGAAAAATCATGGCAATATTCATTTAAACATTAAAATACTATACCATTTAATTATATATCACCCTTTCAATTTTCTTCAATAATTTCAAACTAAAAGGAAGTTACAAAGGAAACACCTTTGTTCCAGTTTGAAGGAGAGTGCAATCTGTGCTTATTTCCTTTGTCTCAGTTAAGTGTATTCCCTGATTTACTGGGTATTAATTTGGGAAAGTTTCTGACTTATTAAACTTAGGTATCTTAGATTCCCAGTACATGACAGACACTAATACACAGGATGCATTCAATCATCATGATGATAATTGTTGTTGTTGTTGTTATTACTAGCTGAGAAGAAGAAACCTTGAATCTATTTAGTAAAACAAAGATAAATTAAGGTTATTTGGTGCTGGGAATAGAGAAAAAGAGAAGAGGAAGGAAGGAGTTTCATGAAGCAAAAATTCCCAGTTTTCTTCGCAAAATGTTTGGTGAGGGTAAGATGAAATTCAAAAATAATAAGAATCTACATCAAACATCCTTCTGTAAGAAAACCGGAGACAAATAATTTATAAAACAGAATAGTGACATGGTATATTTTACTCTGAATTGCCCCTCCTGTAGTAAGTACTATTGTATATTAGTATAGTAATCATGTTATATGGGGGCAAAAGGAAAACAACTGTATTTCTAAACTATAATTCTATAATTTTGTACAAATTACCTTATTGGACTTAATTTAATATTATAAATTTTATATGATGTTCTACAAAATATGAGAAATACAGAATATTATAATGTAAAAAGAGCTATACCTAATTCAACTAATTATTAACATTTATAAGATTGTGAATAAATATTCTTTAGACTTGTATATCATAAATGTAACCTGCTGTGACAGCAGGTTCTGAGTTTAAGTTATTCTTCACAGGACTGTTCAGGTTTATGAGTTGGCGAATTTCTCATGCCTGGAAAGAACAGAGATAGCTGATAACTTACTGGGGTAACTATCAGGGAGATCTGTAACATACATAAGATTCTATGAGTCTTGGTAAATAGATGTAAGTGTACCAAACAAGCAGAATTTGCCTTGGTCTAAAAATAATGTACATTTGATGTGAGTATTTTAAACCAAAGGATAATGAACAAAATCTTTGAGGAACACTCTATTATCTGTCTATTATCTATAGCTGAAGCATGTTGTAGGTTATACCACCCAGTACAACCCAAGGCTTCTACCCTGCCTCTCCAGTGTTGTATCCAGGGAGTATCAGCCATACTTAATTACCTAACTTAAATTTAATTTGAAAGGTACATCTTTTGTATGAAATTATAGTAGGCTTATGAATGTCAAATATTTAGAAATATTGATTGTTTCAAAACATCAGCCACCTGACAGCTTTCACTGGGTAATTAAGTTTTGACTTCAGTTTTATAGGTCTTTATCTGTGAAGGTGTTGCTTTTTGACAGCTCCTTTAATGGTTATGTGGAATGCAGCTGTTGAACACATAACTGAAACAGAGATATGGTATATAAATAACACACAGGATAACTTTCCAAAATGCAAATCACTGATATCCTACAGCTACCAAAGAATAAAAATCCTAGCAAGAAAGTCACACAGGAAGTTTCAGTAAGAAAATTTAAAAAACAGATTTGCTCTTTTTCTGTCTGTTTCTCTGTTAGTGATTTTCCAGACACAATATAGAGGTTCTGGTTTGAAATAGTAGTCTTAGGCAGGGCTTCAGAGAAGTTTTTATTCCGTAAGAGCATACTATTTCCATTAAAGTACACACTGAGAGCTGAAAGATACGCCATTCTTTCAGGGAAGCAACACTCATAAATCCTAGTAACATAAGCAATTCTAAAATAAAATCAAATTGGAGCACAGAACCATTTGGGGGCTGTTTTTCACATATTTTTGTGAGTCAAAGATTCCAAAGAAATAGGATTGCATTTTCAGTCTGCACAATATCTCAGACCAGTAACACCTGTTGTTGTTAACCTCTGCTTCCTCAAAGTGATGTGTGAGCATAAAGTCATCTGAGTGACTCATTAGGGCACCCCCACAAGTTCTGTGATAACATAAGTAGACCAACTAAACAAATGTCCATGTGCAAGAGTAATGAATGTCTCTTTGCCAAGCTTCTTAATCTCTGCAATTTTCAGACTCTGAAAATGGAATGTGATTTACAGTTCTACAAATTTTATTGCTTTGGATTTCCATTTTTCTCTAATCACAGCTGTGAAAAGAGACCTCAGAAGTCCCTTTTCAATTTTTATTTTAACCAAATAAATGAACATATAAATAAAATACAGCTAAATCCTTCATATGACCGGTGTCCCATAAGAGCAAAATGGTTGGCTTGGAATTAAAGAAAAATGTAATGTTTTTTGATATGTTGCAAGACGGATAATGAAAAGATTGTGCCAAATAATGTATGATGTGGTGAAAAAACGCAAAACTAGTATTTCCAGTATCAGCATTTTCCCTTGGGTTTTGTGTTGAGCCCAGAGAAATCCTTCAAGAATGTCTTCTAGTTTTTAAATGAAAAAAAAAAAGTGGAAGAAATGTGTTTCTTGGGCTTTCGATTTGGCAGTCTATTCATTTCTTTTAAATACCTGAAGCCTAGAGATTGCTGCAGTCAACTGGGAAATGCTCTACAATTGGGGTTTCTTCACTTAGCAAGCACCATCTTCTTCCTCTACCTTCTGCAGAGTAAATATCGATACTACAGGAAATTAACCGAATTCCAGCACTGGAAATGAACAGAATGATTTGATACTTGTGACAGGTATTTTTGGAAGGAAAACATTTTTTATGGATTTTCATTGGACAGCAGACTAAAGTTTAAAGCTTGAAGAAAGAATTAGTTACTTTGGTTAGAGCATTCTGGCCTGGAAGAGTGACAGGAGGCTTGGCTTTCCCTCAACCTGTGGCAATGGGATGGTTTGTAATAGAAGGTTGCTGACCTCTTGAGTGGAAGTGTGAATAGTTTTCTTATCAGTTAGCCACATGGTAAACATTACGAAATTAGGAATACATAATTTCAGAACTGTAATTTAAAGGCAGTATGACACATCTTAAACTGAACAACAAGCCCGATCTTAGCTATCTAAAAGTGTATTTTAAATGAGCTATTTCTAATTTTTTGTATCATATGACCAGGTAGTTTCCTTCACCTTCATACAGTGATAATCAACAAAAAAATCCCAAAAGGCAAGTCTGAAGATTTTAGTAAGATGCGTAAGTGCTTTGAATTATTTTCTTCTTACAGATGTTGTATAATAAAATAAATGTACATACAAGATGATACAATAGAGTACTTTTTAACATTAAGATTTGGAGCAGTATATTACTGAGGCCCAAAATACTTTAAGGAATGTAAATATATTTCTAAAATTATAATTAGAAGATAACCTAGATATAGAAAATTCAAGTATTCTTACTTTGATTTACTATCTATTAGCTATGTCTTTAAACAATCCTTTTATGTTTTCCACTTTTTAGCTGACAAATATATACAATGTGTGAATATATTAAATGACCCTGAAAAGTTTCCTTTTATCTCTAAAATGTTCTGATTTTAAGTTAGTAAAAATAAAATATAATTTAACACACAAATATCCACTTCTGTCCACAATTCTTAAAGTTTATAAAGCACAGTTAAATACATGAAAACTCTCACAGAGATTACAGAAACCTGTCAATACTACCACAGATAACCAGTAATAAAATTATCTATTTATTCTGCCAGACATTTGGTAGTATAGGAGGAATCCTGTAGTTCAGTCAGAAGACATGCTATAAATAATTATAAGCAGCACACAGTGGAGACAGCAAACAGTGAGAGGAGAGGCAACAGGGATTAAAACACAGACTTTGGAGCTGTTCAAATCCTGTGTCTGCTATCTTCCAGCTCTGCGATCTTGATCAAGTTGCTATACTACACCAAAACTATTTCCTAAAAGGGGGATAATAATGAGGATTAAATGAGGTAATGTATTGCCTCACTCTTAGTAAATGTTCAATGAATGGCAGCCATTGAGTTCAATCATGCTCTTAGATGTGTTATAGGAACCCAGAAATAAAACAGCCAGTTGCTGCCTGGTGGAGTTCCAAGGAAATGTGATATTTGTGCTAGGTTTGAAAGATGAGAGAGAATTAACTGTATAAACTGGAGATAAGGGAAGGGCATTCCAAGGAGAAGCAAAAATATGCACATAGTCGTTGAGAAGAAGCATGGAATAAGGGGATGCGAATGGTTTCCTGGCTGGAGAGAGAGAGAGAGAGAGAGAGAGAGAGTGTGTGTGTGTGTGTGTGTATGTGTGTGTGTGTGTGTGTGTGTGTGTTAGTATGGGAAGAGAGAAATTGGAAATTGAGTAAAGCTGATGGTTAAGCATAGATGTAAAATGTTGTGAAATGCTTTGTGTGCAAAGGATTTAGAGTTTAATGCTTCAGCAAACAACAGTGAAACATCCAAGGTTTCTAAGTAGTAGCATAAACATAATATAAACAGACTTACTAATTTAGAAAAATCACATTCAAGGCAGTGTGGAAAACTGATGGATGGAAGTAAGACTGATAACAGAGACGCACCAGTTAGGGTCATCCCAGGCAAAAGCTGATGGAAGCCAAAGCTAAGGAGAAACAGTGGAAATGAAAGGAAGAGACAGATTTAAGAGAAAGAACTGAACTTTGTGTATTAGGGTTCTCCAGAGAAACAGAACCAATAGTTAGTTCTGTTATAACTATATAATTGTGTGTGTGTGTGTGTGTGTGTGTGTGTGTGTGTGTGTGTGTGTGTTCATTTTAAGGAACTGGCTTAAGCAATTGTAGAGGCTGGCAGGCCTAAAATCTGCAGGGTAGACCAGCATGCTAGAAACCCAGGGATGAACAGATGCTGCAGTTCAAGTCCAAAGGCTATCTGCTGAGAAAATTGTCCCTTACTAAGGGGAGCCCATTCTTTTTGTTCTATTCAGGCCTTCAACTGATTGGATGAGCCCCGCCTACATTGTGGAGGACAGTCTGCTTTACAAAAAGTACACAAATTTAAATGTTAATCTCTTCCAAAAACACTATCACAGAAACACCCAAAATAATGTTTGACCATTTACTGGGCACAGTGATTCAGCCACGTTGACACGTAAAATTAACCACCACAGATATGTCATGAAGATTGATGGAAAGAACAAGAATGTGGAAAGCAAAAAGCTGAGGATGAATAGGTTTTCCCCTTGGTCCAAGGGGCATTATCAGAACTAAGAGTAAAAGAAGAGATAGACTGTGAATGGAAGGATGGTTGAATAATAAGTTTGATTGAATATACTGAAGTTGAAATAACTGTGAATAATCTACATGAGGATGTTTCTTAGAAGATTTGAAGTATGGGTCTGAAGCTCAGGTGAGAAACCAAGGATCAGAATAAAGACTCAGAAATCACTGGACTGTTTGGTTGGGAGTATAGATGATTCATGAGGGTAGTGATTTTCAAACTGAAAGCTCTTAAGAATCATCCATAAAGTATTTTTAAAAAACAGATGCTGGTCTCCACCCTGAAAACACTGACTCCGAATTCTGAGAGCAGAAGCCCAGGTACCTGTATTTAGAAAATCTCATAAATGATTCCAATACGCAGCCAAATTTGAAAGCCACTACCTTAAAGTTTGAGAACCACTGGCTTAAAATATACAACATGAAGCTAAATAAGATACCAAAGAAGAAGAATAAAATGCAGAGAATAGCACATTTTAAGGAGAACTGGTTAGGAGAACCCACAAAAAGTATCATCAGTAAGTCAGGCAGAGTAAAATTATAAGAGCTAGAGAAAAATAATCTTAAGGAGAGCTGGGTCAACAGTATCATATGGGGCAGAAATGTCAGTAAAGATAAAGAATGTAAAAAATAAAAGTTATTCAACTTGGTTTTCCTTGATTAAAGCTCATTTGACCTATTGACAGCAAAGGAGTGTTCAAGTCTTAGGAGTAGGAAGCCCCATTTTTACTGCCTACTCCCACTTTACAGGTTTCCAGAGCTGAAAGCAGCTGTTTCACAGGGCGGCAGCTGGCCAGGACATTTTTTGTTCCACTGAGCTAGGAGACAAGACAGGCACAAAACAAGATACAGATTCAAAGAAAAAGACTAAATAAACTATATCGTAGACATCAGCCTGACCATTATGTTTAGAAACCAGCAGGATGACATGTAAAAGTCACCGTATATATCTTCCAGCTGGAAAATGTTTCTAACTAAGGAAAGGAGGCCAGAAGAATTTTCAAAAGAATTGTTGAGACTATGAGTTGTAAAGGGAATGTAACAAATCCTACCTCAATGTCACTACAACAAATGTCAAGTTTTATCTCACAAAAGCCCTATGTTCGTCCATCTTAACTTATACCGAGACTTTGCATCAGAGCCAAGTTCTAAAAGAAGATGCTATAGAACCACAGCTAGAATATAATCAAAACATGTCTCTTCAAGCTTATGTCCATTGGACTAAATCTCTCGTAACAGCTAACTTAGAAAACACACCATTGTTCCTTCTTTGGTGGAACGATCATTCATAACATTTTGTCCTCACTCTGGCAGGCTGGTAGTGTACACAGCGCTTCAGTTGGGAAATTAGTGAGAATTCCCTGGAACCAAATCTAGGCTCTAAAATACCAGGTTCTAACCAACTGAGGTAATCAGTATATTTGAAAATTACTGACAGAAAGCTAGGACATACGGTCTCTTAGACAAATTTTAACTTGCCAATTTAGGTACATATAAGTACACAGGTACATATAGTTAAGAAATATCTTGCTTGGAAAATGAGTGAGGAGAACTAATGCTATTTCTACCTTTTACTATAATTAATTATATTGGAAACATTACCTGGTTTGGAAGATCAACTGAAACAAAATGACATAATAATACACAAAGAGAAAACTTAGCTATTTTTTTAAACTCAGAAGGATTCTCATAACTGCCATTATTTTTATTGGCTTAATCAAAACAAACAGTCCTGGAAAGCATTATCAGCCGATCATTTCTGTATTTCCCTCAGTCCAAAGCCTATTTCTTTCTAATTCAGTTCTTCTCCTATATGCTAGTTCTTCATCACTTTATGCATAGTGATGAAGCTAATGCTTCGTGTGCAGCAGGATTTTAATCAAATAAACAACATTCAGGTTCCTATTTGAAAACCAGGATCTTGCCTCATATCCTATCTCATCCTCATGGCCCACAAGTGTGCCATTCAAATACTACATTCTCACGAAATTACTGAGAATAAGACTCATACCAATGGGTACACTCCAACACAAATGGTCTTATGTAACACTTAACTACCCTCAATTACAACCCACCAGGATGGCACTGAAGATTAAAACTGAAAGCTGAAGTGCACTTGGATATCCAACTCAATTTTTTTCAAATTCATAGATGCAGAATTGGAGAGTTGAAGTAGAGAAGTAACTTACTCAACGTCCCACTATCAGTGAGAAATAGAGCCAGGACTTCAACTTGGGTCTTCCTGAGTACAGATATGCTCCTTTTTGTATTATGTCAAGATACTGCAATAATTTCTTTGAGCAATTTATAACTTGAGAGCTCCTCCATGTCTGACAAGTCCACACTGCCCTAACCAGTCTATATTTTTTCCTTTTTGCACCTTTCCTCAGCATCTATCTTTCCATTTTGTCCCTCTGGCAGCTCCATTCTCCATCTCTTCCATGTGACTTATTTGTTCCTTGGTGTGTCTGAATAGATTTACATCTCTATCCTGAGCTTCAACCTTGAAGAAAAAGTATTTGGGCTGGTTATTGTCCCAAGGACAGATCAGATCTACAGGGGTCTGAAGTAATCTGGATTTAAAGTTATCCTCAGGGTGGGTAACCCTAGTCCATAGGAAAAAGACATATTTTCTATCTTGGTCTTCATGTTATGAAATTCTTAGTGGTATGACAGAAAGATTTGGGAGAGCTGATAATTTACAGCAAATTTTATATATTTCACTATAGTCCAAACTAGAGAGTCATGTTATATTTAAACTGTTGCCATAAAAATATTTGTTCATTTCTTTGTATAAATGTGTGTATTATGTGCTACCAGTTATTTGTATTGCTCTGTGATATATGTTCTTCTGATCCTGGAATGCTAAGGAAGGAAATATGAGATAAGCAGTTTCTCATCTCATAAATTTCAGGAAATGTTCATGTATATTACAGGTTTCTGTTGAGCTGCAAGTGACAGTAGAAATACATGCACATGTTATTCTCCCAGATATCAAAAAATAAGCCAAACAATAATACATCTTTACAAGTGATTCAATTATAAAAGCTTTCTGTCAGTTTTACATTAACTAATCAGAAATATCCAAAGTGCGTCTGCTAAATCCTAATTCCAATTATTGAATAATTAAGACAAAGTATACTGAGGTTCTTGTCTTCACAGTATTTCATTTTGTTACTCAGAAAGGATAAGGGATCGATGAATAATGCTGAGGAACCCCTGTACAGCTGGTCTAAGACAAGAGATCAAATAAGGTGGTCCACAAGGTTCAAGAGTACTGAGATTTATATCATGTGTTTTTGACAATTTCCTATCAATCTCATCATCATCAGTAGTGGGAAATCTCCAGAAAGAAAAGAGTAAATAGAAAACTAAAAGAAAAAAAAATGTTTGTAAGAAACAATGGAAAATGTATTATTAGTTCTGTTTTCTGGTTTAATTGAGGATACAAGTGGGACAGACAAGTTTTGTCTTTTAATTGGAATATTTAATTCATTTACATAGATTATTATCTTTCTTATATTTGGATTTATGTCTCCTGTCTTACATTATATTTTCTGCTTGTCTCAACTTTTTACATTCTTTCTCTTCTATAGTAGCTCCTTTGGGATTAATCAAGATTTTGTTCTAAATTTTGTTTTCCCCCCTGTTAATACTGATGTACATTCTTTACTCTTTAGTAGAGCTTTACCCTAGCAATGTGAATTCTTGACATATTAGGCCCTCATTTAAATGAGAAATTTTACCACTTCTCAAATAATATTATGACTCTCTCAACATTATGTAATTGTTTGAATTCATTCCACTCATCTGTATAGTTAAATTGTTATAAGACATTATTTTTTTAAAAAGAGTGCTAAGATATAAATAAATAAATAAATATTTTTTAAAACAAGAGGATGGTCTTTACATTCAATAAAATCCCACTTACAATATTTTTATTCACCTACTTGAGACTCATTGTGGGAATGTTTCATGTGCAAATCCTTCATACTTTCTCTTATTAGATACCTGATGAAAGGAGGAAAATGGTACCAGCAAATAGAGGGCCTTATACCACCTGGAAAGCTGCCTTTTCATTGGCTGTGATTGATGGTGACAGTTCAAATCTATCTCAATCTCTCCCATCACATTCTTAATGCTAAAGAGCTGCTCACATGTTCCTTCAGCCCAGCTTCATTGGATTTATAGGTCTGGACACAGAGCAAGCAGGAAAAAACAGAAGGCTGGCAGCCTTGTATAAATGCAAAGGGTAGAGCTGCATACACCACAGCTAGCTTTAACAGGCACACAAAAATATTTCTTTTTCAGACAAGCAGTAGCACACATTGAGCAAGATAAACATACAGATAAAGAAGACTAAGCACAATTGGAGTGTGCCAGGAAATGCATTAGGTGGCTGTCCAATGGTTTTCCATGGTCAAACATAAAAGTAAGCACAATATATAATCAATGGTGGCCTTCATCTCTGACTTTCTCTGGTGAAGTTTCATTGAAACTTGAGTCCACTCCCTGCATTCAAATACCTGCTTTTGAAACTAAGTTACCACTTACATGAAAACATCAAAGAAGTATTATTAGTATGAGAGAGGGAAAAGACCCATTATGTCATCAAACTTCCTTGCCAGTAATAAATTCTATCCTCAATTCTCTTTTCTAAGAGTTGCTCTAGCCTTATTTTTAAAGCCTCAGAGGTAGGCATCCATCCTCTCCCCAAGTGGATATTTATTTCACATTTTAATAAGTTTCACAATTAGGAAACTTTTCCTGAGGGTCTGTCCAATTTTTCTTTGCTTAATTTCTTCCCTTGGCATTTAATAATGGCTCAGAGTTCTGAAAATCATTCAAAGGCAGTTGATCTGGAAAAGTGTAGCTGTAAATGTTCATAATGTCTGTCAAATAGTGAGGGCTTTGGAGACTATGGTGGAAGTATGCCTATCATAAGCATCTGAAATCATTTTGACCTCCTCTATGAATTCTACTTATATGTCTGCTTGATGACATATGATTTATATTACCATGAACTTGAGTCAGCAGAAATTACCTAAAATCTTCAGTACCATAACTGTTTAGCTTAAAAAAATCAGCACAGGTCACAGAATACCACTAGGAAAAAGATCAGTTATTTGTAGCAAACTTCAGCAAGGTTGTGGTCCTAATTTTTTCCAATACAGTGGGCCAAGGCTGGTGAGAACATCAAAGGCTTGAGTCACCCAAAGGAATAATTTCCTCCTCAAAACAGCCTTAAATGCTCAATTCAGGGAAATAAAATTTGGTAATCTGATGAGAAAAATATATATATTTTGAAGAAGCAAGTAACTCATGCTCTACATTCTTTTCTTTACAAAATTTTATCTCCTCAAACCCTTTATTTCTTCTGCTTTGTAATAAATTAAAGACAATAATAACAATAAAAACTCAAAGAAGAAAAGGCCATAATTTAAACAGAAAGCATTTCTGGTAATTTCTAAAGATATGAAAGTCTAGACTAAATTGCAAATCAAATTTTATATTTTACATTTCTTTATGTTTATTTTTTGAAAATTAATAGACATTCAATAATAGAAAAGTTAGCCAGTATAATAAGCTATGGACTATCTTTATCTAGAGAGCCTACTCTTATTTTCCATATTAAGAATTCCTCTAATCAATGTGATTTGATATAAAATGTTTCCACCAAAACTCAAGTTATTAATTTAAATGGTCCCTTGAAAGCAATTTAGGTACACAGAATAAATTTTAAAATAATTTTGAGTGCTTCTCAATATAAAACATGTAAAACAAAGTGGAAGTCTCATTAACTGTAGTATCAGGACCTGCAGGAGTTTTTTTCCCTAGTATATGATGAAGTCTATTTGTAACAACTTCAGATGTTAAGAATTTGTCTTTACCCTTTTGCTGGACTTTGTTATTACCTTTTTGCTGTTTGTCAATGAGTTTTTTCTGGTCTTATGAAGTCCCTACAAATAAGGGGATTCATACCTGTGCAACATCCCATGCTCCTAAGGATGCTAATATGCAAAAAGTATCAGGTTATACTGAAGTTGCTACTAAAAATGGCAGGTCACTGTGCAAACTAAAAAGAGGTTCTTTCCTGCAGCACAAACGGGAAACACTGCAAAAAGGTGCCCCTTCTGCAGATCAGTTAGACAAAATACCCTTCCCTTTCCTGTATCCTAAAGGAGGTTCCTAGGCAAGACACAAGCATGGTAAGCAGAATGCTCCCTGGGTTTTAGCTCATCATTCCCACCTGGCTAAATGTCTCTATGCAGGACACAGGAGAAACAACCACATGCAGTGGCTCTGGATTCCACATGTATTGCCTAGGTTACCTGTCAATGTGATGACAGACAATAAAGAAATGACCATCAAAGACCTCTAGTTCCTTTGTTCCTTAGATCTTGTTTTGTAAAAACAGTTCCACTGTGACTTGAAAAATGTGATATTTAAACTAAAATAATCAGGAACAACCTCTTCTCAGAGGGGCATTCATCAACATAAAATACTGGAAAAAATTAAAAACTGGGATTACTGCAGATCTGGAATCCAAACTTTAACATTTACTTGTGGTGTCATACTGGTCAAATTACTTAAACTCTCTTAATCTTTCCTAATCCACATGATGGAGATAATAATGACTGATGGGAGGACTAAATGAAATACGAAATGCTTAGTAAATAGTCCATAGAACAGTTATATACAGTAACTGGCTTTAATCCTACATAGAAAGAAAACAGGGATATATGGTAATCTGGCACAGTAAACTGGCTGTTCCTTTCATTAGAGCCTGATTTTGTATATGAGTCATTGTGTGGTTGCTATGGAAATCACTGAACAGTAAAGGTAATTACTTTAACAAATTCTTTTGTAGCATATTCACTGTAATATACTTCTGTATCTGAGTAGCCTGAGGTATGTGGTTCTTCTTGGAACATTCTCTAAGAGGTTTGTCCTAAAGTATTTGAATTTCTTCTCCCTTCTCCCCAACCCCCATATGGGATAAGATATTTATGAGTTAAAAAAAATGAATTAGGTAACCTCAGAGATTTACTGAAAAGACTAAACAAACCTTTTCTTTTTATGTGTATGTTTAACTCTGGCCAAACTGCCTAATACTTTGATTCTGTTTCTTACATTATCCACAGTACAGTTCAGTACTCTATGACTTACCAGCCAATTCTGAACAGAGAACCTTATGCAGATGGGGTTGAGATGGATAAACATCATAGATAATGATTTTTGGAGGAAATCGGTCTAGTTGAATACACAGTACTAGATAGGCATTTGTATCTTGTTTTTATAATTTGGTTTTGCTGTTACATTTCTAAGACACTTGTTCTTTAAAATGGAGATTATGATATTAAATCTATATCCTCATTTCCAACCTTATCTATTGAATTTGTATTATATCTCAGCCATGCCAAAATATATCTTGAATCTGACCTCTATTGCTGGCACTCTATTTCAGAGAGACTTGCATTTGCTAGTCTCTCTACTTAGAAAGTACCCTCTCCACAATATCCCAAGACCATCTCCCACAGTTCTCTTATACCTTTCCTCAAACATGTTTATCTGTAAACTTTTTTGACCACCCTCTATAAAACAATATCCAGGCCAAATCACTCCCATTTACTCTTACTGGCTTTATTTTTCTTCAAGGAATTTATCACACAATTTATCCTATATGGAATTTATACCTCACATTTATATTTATTTATTAGTTTATTGTAAACAACCCCTTCTCAAAGATTATGTGTTCCAGGAGACCAGAAAGTTTGTCTTGCTTATTATTCTATGAGACAACATGCATAGTAGTCATCCAATAAAATACCTGTTGAATTAATAAATAAATAAACCAATAAAATCAGATTAAAATAAATTGGCTGTTGAGAATTTGAACTGAAGTGACTTATATATAGTGGAAACTCCAAAAATGACATCTATCAATAATTATCCATACATATTATCATATTTAACTCTCAGAAATCCCCGTGAGCTGAAACATATTAGTCCCATTTTGCAGATAAGAAAACTGAGGCTCAAGAAAACTTGGAAATTTGCTCGATTCCAGAGCCAGTACACATTTGAATAAGGAAAACATTGTAGGTCTTTCAACTCCTTCCACTGTCTCCCATAAACAATATGAGTATTATAAGCAGAGTTAAACTGACTTCATGTATTCAGATAGTTACACTAAACAAAAAAATCTTGGCACAGAATTAAGGTAGTAGCTTGTGGAATATGATAGGGATAAAGACTCAGAAAAACTACATGTCAGATTCTGGCTCAAGCAATAAACCCAGGTTATGACCCTGAATACACTCTTCACCTCTCAACTTCAACATTTGCCTCTATAAACTGATTATTTTAAAACTTGCATAGTACACAGGGGGGAGATGAATGATTAATGGTTACTGCCTGCAAAAAGAATTATCTAAGTGCTAAATAATATTATCATTACTAACAGGCTTGGAATTCTAGTTCAGAACATTTGGCCACTTACTCAAACCTTATCTAAACTATCCTAGAGGCTTGAGTCTTTAAAAGTGGCCTTTTTAAAGCTTGCTCACTGCTTATAGGCTAAAGTGATTTATATGGAAGAGAGTTTACCCTGTAAATCTTATGAAATTTTCAAATTTCTGCTTTTAAAGTTATTCCTTTTTCAAGAGGAAGTGAACAAGTATTTATTAGGAAAGCAAAAACAACCTGCTGGAGAAGGGATTCCTTCTGAGCTTGCCATTTGGTCTCAGCATCCTGTGGTGGATGCTACTAATTTTCTGAATCTGTGGTTGAGACAAATTTCAGAATGGCAGTGGGATTCCTGAATATTTCCTGCCCAAAGGAATTCAAAATCCAGATATAGCAAGCAAGAAAAGGACCACTGACTGGAAAATGGATCATTAGAAAAATCCAATATAGCCATTCAGTAACTTTCCTTGATAAGAATTTTAGATGATTCACTGTGGTACCAGTTTCAGTGCTCTTTTTCTCAATACTTAAATATTACTCTGACAATTTTATATCATATATGTCACGTATATTATTTACTTAGATAGGTATTAATTGCTTAATGGATGACAAGGACTTTGTTAGAATTAGAAATATAAAAATACATACTCACTAACATTATAAAAAATGCTAACAAAAGTAAATACAGAAGCTTGGGAAAAGGCCCTAATTTAACCTAAGGATATAGCTCTTATGGCTTTTGAGAAACACATAACATAGTGGTCAAAGCAATAGACTTGAGGCAAATTGCCTGGTTAAGTTCCAGCTCTGCCACTTACGAGCTCTGTGACTTTGGGCAAGTTATTCAACTCCTCCGAGCCTTGTTTCTTCATTGTAAATTGGATATGTTAATGGAAGCTACCTCATTAGACTGTTGTGAAGATTAAATTAGTTAATATGTATAAAGCACTTAGAAGTTACCTGGCAGAAAATATATAATTACTAGCTGTTGTTGTTATTACAAATATAATAGTCTTTCCCTGGTACTAACACATAATCCAATATTTTAGTCAAATCTAAGCTGTAATAACTGACAATGTTAAGATGTTCTTGATGTAATCGGGCACTATTTATGAGTTTCATAAACTCATAAATTACTAGCTGAATGAACTTGGACAAGTTACTTAGCCTCTCTGTATTTCTATTTCCTCAATTGCAAACAGGGGATAGTATGTGTACTACTGATGACAGGATTAAAATAATTAATAAAAATAAAGCACTGAGAAAAGAGCCTGGTGCATTGAGTTAATCAGTAAATATTAGTTATTATTATTATCACTAACATCAGAAAATACACTATGATCAAAGGAAAGAGGCCAGAGTTCCTATGAGTAATTAACAACAAAGTTCATCATACATCATTTTAAAGTACAAAATGCCTCCTCTAAGATGAACCTAGTTATTAGTAAGAAATAATCAATTAAAAATAAATGCTTTCAGGTCTACCACTGAGACAGTAAAAAAAAAAAATATATATATATATATATATAGCAGCTGACAGCTGCTGAAAACTACAATCTTTCTGGAGCACTGTTGGATACGCTCCTGTGAATAGACATCAATCTTTAGAATGTACATAGTACCTACCAACTAGCCTGAAGCCCTTAACAAGCTGGGACATGGAATGATATAAAGCAGTGACAAGGAAAAGAAAAACAAAATAAGAAGCAGAAGGGAAGAGTACGCACAACTCTGCTAAGTTTCACAACCTGGCCAATAGCGTATTTAAATCTTAAGAGCTACACTTGAAGTTGCTGATTCTTGTTTAAACAGTTAACTCTAAGTTCCAAGGAAGGCAGAGAGTCCAATGCCTACCAATATCAAAACTTACATGAGTCTTCTATAATAAACATCAAATATGTTTGGGGAAGATCATTTTGATTACATACAAGGTGTAACAAAATCCTCCTCATTTTCTCACAAATAGAGTTATTTTTATGCACAGCTCTGGAGGTTAAAGAATCATCACTTCCTACATCAGCATGTATAAAAGCAATGATTGTTTATAGTCCCTCTCCCCTGTTCTATCTAAACTCACGAAATTCTCTCAACATACACTGCTCCCAATGTACACTGGCCTACCTCCAGCTCATTCTTAAGAGGAGATAGTATTTCCAGGTCTGTGCACACTGAGTATATTGAGATTTCACCCTTGTTAAGGCCACAATGATAGGAAATTTCCTACCATTACACCAAACAAACCAGCCTTTATTTACTCAGTATGCTTGATGTTAGCCCTCTCATGCTGGAATGGACATTCCAGGGGTGGCCTGGCTCAGAATCTAACGAATAGTTTCTGTGGGACAGCACAAATTCTGCAAAATTGTGTGCGGTTTCCCCCTAAAAATTGCTATTAAAAGCCTTACCAATGGTTAGGAGAATCCCAGAGATGTTGGCAAGGAATTTCTACTAGTACAAATCGTGTAAATATGTCTTAGAATTGTTTTGAATAATAAACTCAAACTGGTTTATATTTTGTGCATTTACACTGGTTAAAAAAATAAATAAGGTTTTCAAGCCTTCTTTATTGTTACACAGTCAACAAAGGTTATGACAAAACTGCTTTAGATTCAGACAAAACGGAAATTGTGTATATCCTATGTCTAGGAAAGCCTGTAAAATTTCATGAGCGAAGCAGCAACTCATCCTTGATCTGCTTCTCTTCTCCTTGAACTACAACTGCTTAGAAGAAAACAGAACAGCAGTTGTAGAATCTGCTTCTATGTTGAAGAAAGCTGTGGGAGTTGTCACAAAAACTGCTGAAGAACATGTATATTTATATTTTTTACTTTGCTGATTCCTCAATTTCTTCCAACTTCCAGTTCAAAGTAAACTACTACTAAAAAAAAAAAAAAGGAACACTGTATTCCTGGCTAAATATTTTTCTCTACTCCCAAGATCATTGTATTAGTGGTAAACCACATATTACTGCTCAATAAAATAATCGGACAGCCACTTGGTGACTTAATGAAATCAGTTAGAAAAAACCTAGTAGATCTGTGGAAAATATTCAAGATCATGTTTAAAAGAGAATAATTAGTGTTTCCTAATAATAGAAGAGTTCTTTGAAAAAGAAATGAAATAAATTATTTTGAAAATGTTTCTTTAAAATATTTAAATACAAGCTACTGCTGTGGAAGAGACCAAATTAAAGGATTACGGTTTACAAGGATCCAATGCAAAAACCACCCAGCTAAACAGCTGCATATAAATTGAACTTTTGGAGGTTGAATATTTAAATGCATGATATCTATACAGAACTCTTTTATAAAAATAAAGATCTTTCCTTGTTATTGTCATTTTCCATGACAATTTTCTGTCAGATTTTTTAAAACAAGGTACACCTATGATATAAAAATAAGAAAAATGGGTGGAAAAAGCCATGTAACCTGTCAATTAAGTGATTATGAGGGCTTTCCAAAAGTGAAAATGGCTAGAAAAATATCTTTGAACTTTTCACCTCACAGAATGTTTCATCTCATTTCACAAAAGGCATTTTAAGGTTGTTGTGGTCTTGCAACTATGGGCAGCTTCAAATTCCACCTGATAGTCCCCAAACTACTTTCTTCCTAATGGCAGGCCTAATGGAACAGTCTTAGAAAGTGATTGCTGAACCTGCTAATGTTGAATCTCTTGCAAATAAGGGATATATCAGTTGTTACCACATAGCTGCAAAGAGAAGTTAATGTAGAGTATTTTGAGTAAGGACTTAGTACAACTGCATTAAAAAATAAGCCAGCTTCATGGTGAGTATATGGAAAACAACTACAATGCACTTTTCAACACTGGCAATGTTATTGTTACCTAGACCTTTTTCAAACAGAGACAGAATGTACCTTCCTTCCAAGAAGGGATCATAAAAGTGAAACAGGAACAAAGAAATGAGAAACACTGCATCTTTCTCAGGGTACAGCTCTTATAAGGTTCTGTACACAAGGTTATTTAATCACTTTAAATGTCTATAGCAGTACTTCCCTTCCTCTCAGCAATTTGGACCAGAAAGACTGTAACAGTAATTGCAATATGAGTCACAGGATGTACTTTAGGTCAAGACAGCACTTAAGGAAGGCCAAGTCAATACTATTTCAAATTGTAGAAGTTTGGGGGATTTTTCTTTTCCCTTTTGTTTTTTGTTTGTTTGCTTTCATTTTTTAAAGTATTGATTTTATGTTTTGGCCTAAAGTTCTTCATGTTCCTAGAATTGAGGCTTGCATTAATATATACATATATTGTTGTTGGTGGTGGTGGTGTTCTTGCAGTTGCTTTTAAATTTTAGAGAATTCTATTATGCGTGGATGGATAATATTGCCTAGTCTTTTCCCGATCAAAGGTCCTGATTTAAAGTTATCCTGATCTGAATTTCAAGATAAAAAATATTTCCAACTAGAGCACATTTAAGTAATTATGGCCACACATTTTCTTTCATGGAATAAAATATATTCAGCAGTTTGAAGTTGTTTAAATTATATTTCTAGAGATTGTTTTATTAGTCTTAATTTGAAATCAGAATTCCTGAGATTAGGTTTGTTTTTTTTTTAATTCATCTGACTGATCACAGAAAATGTACAGCGAACATTCATGGCAACTGTCAGGACATGTATTACGGTTAGAGACAAGTGCTGGTAAGATACACTGTTGGCACTAGAGGCAACTTCGGGGGTTGGAGAGAGGGAAGAAGATAACCACTGTGTCTGGCAACGTCTCTTTTAATTTCCAAGATACTTATCACCATGATGAGATCTGTAAACAGACATGTTAACTTAAAATCAGTACATAATGTGCTAAATTCTTTACACTCTTTGCTGTAGGAAGCAGGGGCAGGGAGGGAAAGGAAGGAGAGTATATCATGGATATAGGGAGTGTGATGAAAAGGAAGTACTTTCCTCAGGCCGTCGCTGCACCAAGATGTTTTACTTTCCCTAAACTATCTGGTCTTGTTTCCTTGGAAGGGCTTGGGCCTGGGGCAGTGGGATAGAGTGTAACCAGAACACATATGAACCAGGAATTCTCCTAAGTGCACTTAATAAATATTATTGCTATTGGGGTAGATGGCTTATTACTTTGTTTTCCAACAGCTCACTTTTGATGAAACTGGGTAAATTAGAATGTACAGAATGATAAGTAAATTTGCACAGATTACAATGTAGTAGATTTCGTTCTATTTTTAGGGAAAATAAGGTATTTTTACAGAGTACTGAGTGGAAATCTAGGGTATGTTATAAAATCTAATGATACAATATGGATTAGAGAGTAATAATGCATAGTCCCTATCTTAAAAAACTCTGTGTTACTAGTTAGTTGAAACTTTATGGTGGGTAGAATCAAAAGTTGTATTTGAATAAGGAATGACCAACGACTATGGTTTAGTCCCCCATAAATAAGAAAATAAAATTGGTCTGCCAGTATTTGTTAATCATAATTGACTGCTAAATTATATCTGTCAATTTTGTTCCTTATGTTTCAGGACATGCAGAAGGCAGTGTGCCTTGAAGGTTGCATCGTATAGAAGAAATATTCTTTCAGAAATGAGTAAGCTGAAGTAAACCCACTGAATTTCTCCCCACCCTTCCCCTAAACTATGCTCAGTCTTCTAATCTCCAGAATTTTCCTTATCTCATTCTGAAAAATAAACTGTCTGTAATTTTTATGAATCCAAAATGAAATGAATACTGACCTTTGTTCCAAGTGAAATATGAATTTCAGTTGCTGCTTTTGGTTTTATTCAGCCCTTCTGGAGGCAAGAAAAAGTCTATTTTTCTAATGATGTTCATTTGTTCATACTCTCATTCATAGAATCATTGAGGGAACCCATTATCTTCAAGAAAATTCGAAGTTAACAGATATCCTATTCAAGATTTTCCAATCACATTAATTCACTGATTATAAACCTTCCCTGAGCATCTCACCACAGGAGTCTGCCTCAGTTCCTCTTGGTCCCATTTAAAACAGGAAGAGCCTGCTCATAATATTGGCCCAACTACAGTAATGCTGGGAATTTACTCATTATTATTAATATTTCATTTAATTGGCCTTAAAAAAATCCTTCTCTAAAAAATCATTTTCCTTACAAGGAACAATGCAAACTTTCTTTTTTAAAATTAATACAAATTCAAAATAGAAAATTTGGCAAAGAATAGTTAAAATTTTTTTTAAAAAAACCAAAGTACTCTACCTCGAGACAAATTTTTAATTTGTATATTTTGATGTATTTTTAGAGAAAAAAATAAAAATACTGAATTAATACAAAATGGCCAACATACAATTTTGCATCTTTCATTTTTAGATAATACATTATTTTCTTTTCTATGTTTTTAAATATTCTTATTAATATAATTTTTAAATGAATACAAAATTACATTGCTTAGCTGAGGTATATTTTGAACAAAATTTTGATTATTTTATTTTTCCATTTTATTATTAAATATATTTGAGATGTATTTTGTTGTATAGTGAAGAGAGGATCTAGTTTCAAAAAGCATTTCCAATCATTTTCTTTTGAATAACATATTCTTTCTCATTGGTTTTATATGCTTTCCTTAGCTTTGTAACTGATATCCTCAGATCTGCTCTTACTCTTCTTTAATCTATGATGATAACAGAGTGATCTTTTTAAAGCCCAAATTTGATTATATTATTACATTGTCTGAGCAATGCATGGGATATGAGGCAGACTGCAAGAAGAGGTGGATTTTGAGTGAAAATAAACCAGTTTACTGGTTTTGAAAATTTGGGTTACTCATTAGATTTCCATAAAGAGATAGTCAGCTTGGAGTTTAAGGTTGGGCAACATACAGATCATGTTCAAGGCTTGAAGACTGGATTGAAATTACTTTAAAGAAGTTCAAAGATTGAGTCCCAAAGCACTCCACTGTTTAGAGGTAAAGTAGTTGAGAAATTACCGATGAAGGGATTGAGAAGGGGCAGCTTAAGAAGAAGACAGACAACATGTAATAGAAAAGAACAAATCTGACTCCATATGGATCTGTCCCTTTGACTTTAACCCTGTGCTCTGTTTCCTAGGCCTAGTCTTGCTGATACTGTACCTTTTGTAAAAGAAGGTTGTCTATAGCCTGAAATACATAGGATAGCCTATTCTCAAGGCTCTAACCTTTAAGGATATTAACACTTTTTCATCCATATAGAGATAATAAATTGTATAATAGAAAATAACATTTGTTTTGTTGGAGGTTTACAGGGACACATGACTGACCCATGTGGACAGCTGCAAGAACAATGGATTTCAAGAACAAAGAATTCCTATACCAAGAAGTTTGCAACCAACCACACCCCTTCCCCTTTTTAGTATAAAAGGAGCCTGAATTCTGACTTGGGGAAGATGGATCTCCCAGACATTAGTCTGCCATCTTCTTGCTTTGCTGGCTTTCTGAATAAAGTTGCTATCTCTTGCACCAACACTTCGTCTCCTGATTTACTGGCCTATTGTGCAGCAAGCAGAATAAGTTTGGACTTGTAACAGATTGAAGGCCAATGAGGAAAGGCTTCATAAAGGAGAAGGTATCAACTATGGCTGCCAATAGGTAAAGCATGAGAAGGTCCCAGAATTGACCCTTGGATTTAGCAATCCCGTGATTGGTGACCTTAGCGTTAGTTGTTTTGCCAGAGTGATAAATTGAAACTTTGACTGGAGTAGGCTTAAGAAAGAATGTGAAAGATTGAGAAAATGAGTATATAAAACCCTTCCAAAGACTACTGCTGTAAAAGTAAGCAAATAAACGGGGTGGTGGCTTGAAGAAGCTATTGGGACTAAATAATTTCTTTTGAAGATGGAAAATATGGTGTATTTGTATTCAGATGAGAATAACTCAATGTAGAGGGGAAATTAGGATGCAGAAAATTAGCATAAGAAATGGGAACATTGTTGGGAAAGGGACCTAACAGGTGAGAGAAGTTAGGATCTATTATACAAGTGGGAGGTTAGACTTAAATGAAAGCAGTAATAGCTTCTATACTGTAAGAGGAGGGAGGCAGAGCATACTCATATGCAGTTTGGTGTGAAGAAGTGGAGAATCCCTCCTGATTATATCAATTTTATTTTTCAGTCAAATGTGAATCAAAGTTAGCTGAAAGTGAGGATGGTAATACTCTATTGGAGGTTTGAGAAGAAAGGTGTAAAATGGTCCTCAGGCCAACGGGAAGAATGAAAAGACCAGGACAGGAAGGTAGCTCTATAAGCAGCCCAATTCTACACCACAAATGTAAAATGAAGCCAGTCAGTATGATTTTGCATTTTATACTAATTATTCTATTCTATTGTACTGGTGTATTAATGAAGTAGGCAGAGTTAGAATTAATAAGGGTCTGGATTTTGCCATGAAAATGTGACAAAGTTTAGTAAAGTCAGGAGTTGATAATATAGAAGGGGAGATTACAATGATTAAAACAGGAACATAAACTGAGTAAGAAGGAACATGATTACCTGTGGAGGGAAGTGAAAATGCGATAAGGTCTATGGAGTGTAAATTGCTGGGGAGCCTGAGAATTGTGCCTATGAGTATTAGAGGGAGTGACCTAGAGCAAGGCAGGAAGCAGTCAGAGAGTGAGGTTCCAAATCACAGGTCACAGAAGTGGTGTGGTTTAGGTAATTTTACATCATCATTTACACATATTGAACTGGATAGCTGATAAGAAACCAAGAGGCCAGTGTGTGAAAAGTTATCATCTATGTGATAATTGCAATTTCCAACAATCAAGAATAATCAGAGGAGTAATACTAAAAGGAATGATAGTAAGCCAGGAACTAAAATTCTCCGAGTGGGGGAGTAGTGATCTAGAGATCTATTAATATCATCTGAACTGTGTCTTTTAAAAGATTGTTTAGGTTTCTTTCTTAGCTATGCCTATAATTTATTGTTGGTTCCTGTCTCTTTCCTCAATCTCCACCAACTTATCATTTCACATCTTTGTTATTCTCCAGTTAATTCAAGGGGAGTTTCTTATGTTTGTTTTCCACCCTGCTAATTCCCCGTACTGCGATGCAGGCTTTTTTATTTCCTTAAGTGGAAATGTTAATTATGTTATTCTTGAAATGTTAAACTTTATCAATTCTTTTCATTTTCTTTACATTTTCATTTGAACTGGTTATCTGATTACAGTTTTCCATTCTTACTTTTTAGAGTGCAAGTACTCTCATGCCATACTGAAAATGCAGAAAGGTTTCTGAAATGTTTTACTATTTTTTTCCCAAAGATATACATCCCCCTGGAATCTTTGAATGATGCTATTTTTTTCCTTTCTACTGTAGGATTTCTTCATAAGTTCTGGGTAAGTTTTTTTCATCAACTTTTCCTCACATGAGGACAGAGTTCCTTAGGTACAGTTTTACCAGCAGGACAGGTGTGAGAATTATCCTTGACTGCACTTGGTGGCCAAATGAGTCTGTCTCATTGAATATTACTCAAATTGTCTTCACATTAGCTGGATCAAAGGCTGATATGTTTTGCTCCAGTTGCTGATTTATGAAGTTTTCTTAATAGGTACGTGAAAAAAATGTTCAGCATCATTAGCCATTAGGAAATACAATTTTAAAAAGTGAGATACCACCCTACACTCACTTAGATGGCTATAATAAAAAAGACATGAACAAGTGTTCATGAGTATATAGAGGAATCAGAACACTCATACACTGCTGGTAGGGAAGTAAAATGAAGCCACTTTGACTTTTGATAATTTAACTATAAGGTGTCTCAGTAAGGATCTCTTTGAATTTATCCTGCCTGGAGTTCTTAGAGCTCTAGTATGTGTAAATTTATATATTTCATCACATAAGAGATGTTTTTGACCAATATTTTTTTCAAACATTCTTTCTTCTCCTTTCTCTCCTTTACCCCCTGGGACTCCAATTATACACAGGTTGGTCCACTTGATGCCATCCCATAAATCTCAGACTTCATTATTTTTCCTTCATTTTCATTCTTTTCTCTTTTGGCTCCTCAGACTGGATAATCCAAATTGACCTAACCTCATTTCATTAATTCTTTCTTTCTGCTGAAATCAGCTGTTGCAATCCTCTAGTGAATTTTTCATTTCAGTTATAGCATATTTAGGCTCCAGATGCCTATTTGGCTCTTTTTTCAAAAAAAAAATAATTTCTACCTTTTTACTAATATTTTCTACTTGATGAAGTATTATTCTCCTGGCTTCCTTTCATTCTTTGTCCATATTTTCATTTAGCGCTTAAAGCATATTTAAAATACTTCATCTAAAGATCTGTCTAGTAAGTTCAATACCCAGGGTACTTGTAAAGTTTCTATGAATGTCTTTTTTTTTCCTGTGAATAGGCCGTATTTTCTTCTTTCTTTGCATGTCTTG
This sequence comes from Vicugna pacos, assembly GCF_048564905.1. NCBI lineage: Eukaryota > Metazoa > Chordata > Mammalia > Artiodactyla > Camelidae > Vicugna > Vicugna pacos. The sequence goes on from NC_132988.1 coordinate 33,534,056, forward strand.
TAATTATTTTGTTAAAAACTGGAAATTTTGAGTATTATAATGTGACTGCTCTGGAAATCAGATTATTCTCATTCCCCAGGGTTGTAGCTGCTTGCTGTGGGTCATTTTTTTTTGTTTGTTTTAGTGACTTTTCTAAATTATTTCTGTAAAGCCTATATTCTTTGTCATGTGTGACCACTGAAATCCTCAGTTTACACTTGGGCTCTGTTTTGGGATACACTTTTAACTCTTAGCCAGACTGTTAAGAACTCTACCTTAGCCTTCACTTGTGCTTGTGTGGAGCCTGAAGGTGAGCCAGAGGTAAAAGATTAAGGTTCTCTTATACTTCTTCTGAGAATATGTCCAGTCCTGGGCATGTACACTGCCTCCTTTATTATCTGACACAAGCAGGAGCTTTTCAAAGCTCTTATTCCCCCACATACATCCTTTCTCTACCTCATGCCTCCTAGACTTTTTGGTCTCTCCATTGCGTGTCTTGACTGCAAACCCAAGGGTGCCATGGCTAATGCTTTTTCTTTTATATGTTTTCTGCAAAGACCACCAAAGAAGCCACCCTAGACCTGGCAAAAACTCCAAATCAGGCAAAACAATGGCAAGCCCTTGCACTAGTCCTTCGAGGATCTGCCGAACAGGTTGAAATCCATAGCCACAAGTCTTTGAGAATAAGTCTACATTGCTTCCTCAGGCACCAGAAACCCACACCAGGATTTCAGGCTGCCATTATCATAGCTACTGCTAATCTGGGAGTGGGGACAATGAGCAGCAACTTAAAATGCCAGAGCACTCTCTTAGTATAATGCAGCAATGCCTTTCATCATTAAGCTTTCCCCTGGTTATGGCAAGTTTTTGAGAGGATTGCAGAGTTCTAAACAAGTTAATTCTAATTATTTTTACCAGCTTATCAGTTGCTCATATGGAGGTATAAAGCTCTGTAACTGCCTAATCTGCCTAATCAGTGATGCCACCACTTTAGTGCCGCCACTTTTGAGAAGTTTGATCTTCCTTTGAGAAAGCTTAACATGTTATTATATGACCCAGCAATTCCAATTCTAGTTATATACCTGAGAAAATTGAAAGCATAGTGCTACACAAAAACTTGTACACAAATGTTCCTAGCAGCATCATTCAAAATAGCACCCTCCTCAATGTCCATCAACTAATGAAATGAATAAACAAATGTGGTATATCGATACAGGGAATACCATTCAACCACAAAAAGGAATAAAGTACTGATATATGCTAAACCACAAGTGAACTTTAAAAACATTGTGCTAAATGAAAGAAGTGAGACACAAAAGGACACACATTGTATGATTCCATTTGTATGAAATATTCACAAAGGCAAATTCATAGAGACACAGAGTAGATTAGTGGTTGCCAGAGGCTGGTGGGGAGGAGGTATGGAGAGTGACTGATAATGAGTATGGAGTTTCATTTATGGGTGATGAAAATGTTCTAAAAGTAAATAATAGCAATGGTTGCAAAAGTTTGTAAAGACACTAAAAATCTCTGAATTATATACTTTAAAATAGTGAATTTTATGGTATGTGATTATATCTCAATTAACCTTTTTCTCATAAAGCAGGAATGTCTTATTTAAATTATTTCTTCTCCTAGATGTATTAGAGTGCTCTTTGATAGCATAAGTAAGTGGAATTTATACGTTCCAAGGTATCTCCTGATTGATAGTACTTACTTATAAGGAATATATTCCAAAGATATATTTTCATAGTGGAGCTACTTTTTTTCAGGAACCCCCGACATTTCTTATGCACAAGTTGATAATATCCTAAAATATGTGCCCCAGTTCAAATATATGGAATTAGATAAAGTATAAATACTAAAACAAATGACTGAACTAAACTAACCAAATGTTTATATAAACCAAGCTAAAGAAGCTGCTGCTATGATAACAAGTCAAAATATATTATGGCAAGTCCATTATCAAGTAAAAGATTTTTTATACTACATATTAGCATGTCATCTTTCTGTTTAACATTAAAAACACTAAAATTTTTCCCTATCACATAAAAATTAAACTATTTACTATATGGCTCATTAAATCACCAGAAAACAGATTGAAATACTACAAGTGTTCAGTTCCAATATTTTTTCACATACTAATTCCACTTTGTGCCAAAGAAAATTCATACTTTACACAGAATCTCTAACAAAGATTTCAACACCTTTCTAACCTCTCTGTCATAAGGAGAAAATAAAATAAAAATGAAGATATTATTTGCCATACTTGAATGTGAACACTTGGCTTTTTTTCTGAGTCTAGAAAGGAAACAAAGAATAAGTTACACAAAATGCAATATTTAGAATAAAATCATTGATTCTAGAATTGACAGCAACTGGATCATTTGCCCTATAAAACAACTGTGCATATTTGTTAGTGACAGAGATTCAGGGAGAACAATATTTACTATAGAGAAAAATTATGACACTTATATAGTAAGAAATATATAAGATATAATAAAAATCTCTAGCATTATGATTTTTTATTAAACACCCTGAAGATTAGTATATTTTGAAAGCCTATATCATTGCTAAATTAGTTATTTCTAATCTTTACATTCCTAACAAATATATACATATGCACTGTTATGAACTAAATGTTTGTGTCCCACCAAATTCTTATGTCGAACTCTAACCCCCAGTGTGATGGTATTTAGCCATGGGGTCTCTGAGAAGCAGTTAGAGTTAGATGAAGTTGTGAGGCTGAAGCCAGCATGACAGGATTAGTGCCCTTATAAGAAAAGACATGAGTTTGAGCCAAGAAAAGGCCAATATACTACATGAACTTGGGAAAACTACTTACTAAACCTACAAAATTTCTTATATCTAGATTCACTAATATTTCTTTATACCCAATGATGCATTTGTTCCATCCATAGATACTCTAGAAGAGTCCTGAGTCCCTCTTAAAGATTTTTAAGAGACTCTTTTAGAGTAATTAACACCACATTATATATCTCACAATGTTTAAAATTATTTTGTAATTACTCAGTCATTTGAAATGGGCTAATTCAGGGTTAATTTCCAAACAAATACTCAGTGGTAAAAAGAGCAGGTTTCTTTTAGAGCAAACATTCTGAATTTTTGATAATGCAGTCTGTCAGTCCTGCCAAATTTTGCTCTAACGCATTCCATGTAGACTTAAATTCTAGCAGGCTTGAGCAGGTGCTATTTGTGAAATCTAGTGGGATTAATTCTTTGTAGTTTAACAAGCCAAGCCCTATTATGCACTAAATCATCTCAACGTCAGCCTCCTCAAGAATTATTTAGCTTAAACAAACCATAATCTGTTGCCAAGAGAGATAAAATAATAATAGTAATTATAGCAGGCAAGTGTTGTAACCTTCTGACCAAGACCTTGTTGACATTTCAGCCTTTTCTGTGAATTGAACTTGTCAAGTTTATATAGACGGTATTTGCACTGATTTCATTTCACATGTGTTATTGCAAAGTTTATGTTATATTTTTCAAACAAAGTATAAAAAAGCCTGTCCAATAACATGGAAAATCCTGGAAGGACGACACGTGCATGATAGGTCAAAACAACAGTCTGACTGTCTCATCTTAGTGCTATAAAACTCAGGACTTAAAAGGAAGACATTTTATTGCAGGATTTTAAACTATTTAGTTTTATTCTAGTTTTGACTGATATTAATGACTCAACATGTTTAATTGAGAAATAAGCCACACAGTATATCCTACAGTTTTCCTGAGCCAACAGTATGCTCAGAATGCTTCTCTTATGTAAAAATAAAGGAAGTGCAGATACTGATTGTGATTAAATTGAAGACTGACAGAACTGCAGTTTTCAAAAACGTATGATTGATCATCATTTACCTTTGGTGTATTACATACAGGATATGCTTCAAGTGTTGTTTAAACTAGGAGAAATTTCACAGTGCACAACATTGTTATATTTAATACAAATCCTCTAGGGCAGAGGCTAAGCAACTGGATCAGTATCAAGAACAGAATGTTTTTCGCTTTGATGAATGCTCTAGTCAAGTGTAGGGTTCCAAATGGAACCCGAGATCACTGTGATAGAACTGGCCAGCAAAAAATAAAGTTTCTACCAGAATCAGGAATTGATTAAGTGAATGAATGAGAAACAGCTTTAAATATTAAGGAATTTCATTTAAAAAGCCTTCTTAGCAATAGGCACAATGCAACTGATAGAGTTTCCATACATTAATTACCCTTCTATGTTTTCATGACAAATAACTAAATGGTTTTATGATTTTGAAAATGCTGTTGGTTATATACTCTTGGCACAGAGGCTGTACTATTTTCCTGCTAAATGCTATACAAATTGTTTATAACCACAATACCAAGCATGCTTTCCACTTATTTAAGTAACTGTTCTTCACTATGTCTCATCTTTTCTGTTGATTTACAGTTGTCAGTGTTGAACTACAAAGGAGCTAGGAAGCCATGATAAATGAGAATACACATGCAATAAATAGCAGACTGAAGTGATGCATCTGTTTTAGAGAGCTATCCTGCCACTTGGCTAGTTTCATTTCCTGAGTAAACAACTATAATTTTCTTATTATAAACCTTACTGAACTCAGGTTCAGGCAGCTGTGAATTTCTATAGTGGCTCCACTGAGGAACTGTTGATTAACCACTTAATATACCTCCTGTCTAAAATCTCTGTGGCAGCAGAGAAAATTTCAGTAATGCACTTATTAACCTAATGTTCATGTTTTCAAACTCAAATCTGAAGGTAGTTACAAGAGTCTGGTGTTCTAAAATTGTGAAAGTTTGTTCGGTCATCTTTTAAAATACAAGAATTTTTTTGAATAATAAATTTAAGGTCTTTCAAATTTATATATAATATTCTTAAATACTCCCATTTGTTAGGTGGAATTGAAAGGTAAGTGAAAATAGGACAGGATTTTAAAATGGAACATATGTCCTTGTATGCCTCCTATTTATGAATACTGCCCAAAAAGGGGAGTGAGTCCAAATCAAAGTAATATTTCTTTTTTTAACTAGTAATTTTTTTCAAGTATAAAAATCTGTATGAAGATAGTCATGCATGCACTATATTTCAGCTATTTGCTTCTACCTTATTTAGAAAACCAAATTTGAACAAAATCATTAAGTGCTTAAAAATATTTTTGTAATTATGACAAATTTTATGTACCATGTAGATAGTACAAGCCTGGGACATCTTTATTATGAACACCAGACTACTTCAAGAAAAAACTATGCCTTCAATCAATGCATTACGTGTGTCAGTACCTCAACTTTCTTCCTCTTCAGATTAATTCCCGCCAATTGTCAAACTTCCTCAAAGATATTCATAGAGAATCCAGTGATGCTGGTATTCCGTTTTTCTACATGTTGTATTTTTGTTATTCTCACAGAGTGTCACTAATGAGTGATTCTTTCTCCACAATCTGAAGTAGAAGCAAAGTTGGCTGACAATGGAACATTATGACCCCAAAATATACTTACTCATTTTAGAGGACTAAAGTAGGTAGGCAGCCTTATATTGCTTGGACTGCTCGAAAAGTCAACTTTAACTTCAAAAGCAGTGTGGGATACTGCATCAAAGTAACATGCTGCATACAAAGACCACTAATGTTTAATCAGCAATCAAATCTCTATTTCAGAAGCTTCTAAATGTATTTAGTACTGTCATTTTATTTAAAAAAAACTTCTAATTTTTTTATTTACTTAATTTTTTACTTCCTTTATTATTCTAGGAAATTGATATATCATATTACATAATTGCTTTTATTGAAAGTTCAAAGAGAATGATTTTACTCAATTTGAAATTCTTTTTCTAAAAGCAGTATACCAAAGTAACCTCCAGAAACAAAATAAGCCATAAGTTGAAATCCTAAACTAAAGTTTATCATGCAAAGTTGTCTCTTCTAGGCTTTGTATACAAAATTTAGTTATTCTAAAAAAAAATGTGCAATTACATACTTATTACATCTATATTGATAGAAGTGAAAGTAAGTATATATGCTTACTTTAGAAACAACTGTATATCAAGCTGAATTTTAATGACTTATTTACTTTCTCTTTTGAATTATCTTAAAATAAGTATCTCAAAATTCCATTTACATTGCATATAACAGTTCCTTATTGATTCTATTCCAAGACTAAATAATTAATGAACACATTTTACATTTGAGATTTTAAAAAAATACATAGATTAGAGGTTCAGAAATATCTGGTTTTTTAAATAAAATTAATTCAATTGTTTAAAACTCAATTTTTTAAAAAACATTTAAAAAATATTTCCTCCCCCAGGGTCCCAACACTTCAGTTATCTATACATATAGAACAGCAGGGTTTTTTACATCAGTAGTATAAAATGGGAAAGAGTATGTTACATTCTAAAAACCAAACTAAACCAAATAAAAATCAAACAAACAATATGAATACCCCTTAATATTTATTATGAGTTCAAAATACAGGAATAAAGCTGTCCAAAATCTGGACTTGGAATCCCTCTCTGGATCATTGTGACTCCTAGGTGGGTCTTCTTCCAATCTTACTGAGGAATAATCTTATTCTTATGGAAAAGATTAACTGTTTTTGCCAGAACAATACATGACCATCAGAATCAAGTTTTTAAATATTCCATCAAATAAGTGAAAACTCACTTCTGTAACCATGCCTCTAAAAGACAGCCAATCCATGACAACAAGTTGTTTCTGAAGCCAGCCAATTAGCTGCAGCCTCACTTACGTGAATATATTTATACAAGTCAACTAATCAGTGATATTTCACTTAAATAACCAGTTTTTAGCAAAAAAAAAAAAATCAACCAATTCCTAAATACTCCTGCTTCTTAAAGTCCTTCAATCCTTGAATACCAAGTTTCCCAAGACCCTATGTAAGATCAGCTCTCTGGTTTCTCAGAAAGATGGTGTCTTAAGAGTAAAACTCTGATTTAGCAAGGAACACACTCAGATTATGTGTTGGATATTGAGTGATTGTCTTTTTTACACTTATAATTCCAGTAGGTCAATGTAATAAGCAGTATCATTAGTCCATTTAAAATGGCTACAATAGAGCTTTAATAAACAAATGCATTTATTTTTCTCAGTTAACAAGAAATCCAGAAGCAGGAAGAACTAGTTGGTATAAGGATCGATGAAGTAATCAACGGTCCAGGCTCTTTCTATTTTGCTGCTCAACCATCACTGCTGACATCTTAGAAAAAAGAAGGGGAGAATAGATTTTGGGTAGGTTGCTAGCAGTGACGGCCACAATATTATAGTAGCTAAGAGTTTAGTTTCTATAATTATTTTCTCTGGGTTAAAATTTTTGTTCTGCTACTTATTAGCAGCTTGATTGGACAAATTATTTTCCCTTTTCCTGAACCTTAGTTTTGTCTATAAAAGGATCTACCACAGAGAACTGTAGTAGGAATTAAATTATACAGTACTTGTATAGCATTTAAGATAGTAACTGAACAATAGATCAGTATTATTATTATTATTACTATATAAGTGCACTTATGCTCACTCCTATTGGTTTTTCATGAAAAACAGAATCACAGGTAATATTGATACTGCTAAGTTTCCTATGCAGAAAAGATAGAATAGCAAACTAAGGTATTTTTTGCTCTGTCAAAATTGACAAAAAACTTCTTTAAAAAGCGGGAAAAAAATGCACCAGTTTATGTTGATAAAAAGTAACCCTAAGATTGTTTGCATTTTAGCGTCCTTTGTTTTTCATCTGCAAGTTTCCATTTTTAAAGAAATCTAAACACGGTGAAATTATTGACTAAAAAAAAACTAAAAAAAAAGTGCTCACTTCGGCAGCACATATACAAAAAAAACCAAAAAAAAAAAAATCATCCCACATTTGATGAAAGTTCATGAACCATGGCAAAACTTTTGTTGAACCTCCCGGAGTTTCAGGTTTACTTGAAACTGAAGCCAGGTGAGTCTCAGATTTTATTATTAATGTTTCACAAAGTTCTACAAATGAAACACGATTTCTGCAACAAGTAATGTTTGATCCTTACCTGTTGCTAACTCTTCTTCAAAATGTCTCCATACTTATATCTGACTTTTTCATGCTTATATAATAATTTTAAGGCTGAATTCTTTACATTTTTAAAGTTTATGATTAGCAACAGAGATAAATATATTCTCATTCAATAAATATCTTTTTGTGATAAGGTGAGTTATTGGCAATTCCCAGAAATTCACTTTTTCCCTGAGAAGGGTATAACTATATAATGATTTCTTCCTCTTAAACAATCTTAGACAAAAGTACAATTTTTTTTTCAATTTTTACACTTAGGATTTCACACTTACTAATCTCAAGTTGATCAGCTCCAGTTCATAGTAGTTATTTCTTACGAGTGTTCTGTACACAGTGACTTGAATTTTCTACATTCTTTATTTCTTGATAAACACACCACACAGATTATTTACATGGCATTTCTTATTTTAATACAGAGGAAAGAGAAATAGTGACAAAAGTACCATTATATATATTCTGATTTTGTTCAGTAATATTGTGTTATATATGACTCAAGAACAGACATTTCTTTATTTTTATAATAATTCACTTTTTAATATCAATGAGAATAAATTAGTGGCAAATCCCTGTGAATACATATTGTCATAATTATGCTAGGTAGGTACCTAAATGTTAATGCATTATAAAATCCTCCTTTTCTAGGTAATATAGTATAGAAAAGAAGCGAGCATGCTTAAGTAATTTATTAGCCATTCAATGGGTGCTTCTCCCATTTTAAAATACACGGTGAAAAGGACAGAAGATCATGGGAAGACCCTTGAAAGGTCTGTAGTGTAACATACATGTAAGGAAATGAATCAGTTAGGATGAAACCATATAATATAAGTTGAATTAAGTACTAAGAAAATATAGTCTAAAAGTAAGAACAAAACTGGTTTTGTTTAGGTTTCTTGATTAAGTTCTGTCTCATTAAAATGTGTGCCTATATTCATTTATTTATGTTTTTAATGATACTTCCTCCAGCTTCTTATTGAAAGAAATAAATAGAAGAATGAACAATCAAAAGCATGAAACTCAGTGAATTTTAACAGGGTGAACATTCCCATGTAACAAGCAGTGAGACAGAATATAATCAGAACCTTAGAAAGTCCCCTTGAGCTCTTTTAATCACTAACCAACCCATTTTTTAAGAGTAACTACTGACCTGAATCCTAACACAATAGATTATTTTGTCTGGTTTTGAAATGTACCTATATGAAATCATACAACATAGACACTTCTTGCATCTAATTTCTTTAATTTACTTTTACGCTTTTGAGATCCATTCATGTTTGAAATATAATAGTAATTTTCTTACTTTCACGGCCATTGTATAATATTCCATGATTCCTTATCCATTCTATTATTGATGGACATTTGGGTTGTCTTTGATAAATCTTTTTATGAATTTCTATTGTTTATGTATCTAAATTGCTGTGTCATAAGACATGCATGTATTCAGCTTGGAAATACAGTCATATAAGGGATTGGTAAAAGTGGACTTTACCAATTTACAGTGAATGAATTTCCTATTGCTTCATGTTCTCTCTTACCTGGTCTGCAATTTTCATCTTAGCTATTCTCATAGGTGGTTAGTAGCAGCTTTTGAGTTTTTAATTTGAGTCTTTTTCATATGTTTACTGGCCATTGGAATGAATATCCTCTGCTGTGCAATGACTGTTGCTTTTTGTACTTATTATATTGGCTGCTTCTTAAAACTGAATTTTAGGAGAACTTTATGTATTTTGAATACGAATCCTTTCCAGAAATATGAATTACCAGCATCTCCTCTTTTTATGTGGCTTGCTGTTTCACTCTTTGAATGTTGTTTTCTGATGATTGAAATTATTTAATTTTATTGTAGTCCAATTAGGTAATATTTTCCTTATAGCAAAAGTTTTATATGTCTTATTTATTTGTTCGGCTCAGGCCAAATATTTAATGCCCTGATGTATTAAGCTTGTAGGCAGCTACATTGTAACTTCTAGGCAGTTAATAAAAAGATAGAAGTGCCCTTGGAAGGAAAATACAATCAAGATTGTATTTGAGATAAACCAGTGATATTGAGTGGAATGGATTTAGAGGAGAAAGATTTACTACAGGCAGATCAATAAGAAACTACTGCAATCACTTGTGTGAGAGCTAATATGATTGGAAGGAAATCACACCCTAGATTCTCCTTGTATTTCACATGTCACTTCATTCTTCCCCCTACCACACATAGGGCAAAACATTTTCCTGTTAATACAACATCACATAAGATACTAACAGCTAGACCCTAGAGGCACGTGCACTAGGTGGCCACAGAGTTCAGTGTAGATCATGCCTGCCCGATTCTAGACATGTCCTTTGACACCCTGACAGTGAACAGTCACCAACCTGCCAATTCAGCAGCCTTGCCAGTGTGAATTAACCCAGCATCTTAAGAAACAACATCAAACTCTGAAATCTTCTACAGGACTCACATTTTTAGGTCTGAGGATATAATCTACCATTGACTGTAAGATACAGTAAGAGACACTGCAAATCAGGTTTAGGCCAGTTGAGCAATACTCCTGATTTCCTACTCCTAACTTTTACTTTCTTGACTTGAGCATTTTTATTCTTTACTCATATGGTTTAATTAACAGTCACAAGAACTTTAAAAAACGTCCTGCTTCCTCCTTTAACCCAACTGACAAGCTTCCATTTGCCTTCTCAGAAAACAGCCTCTCCCTCTCACAGGAAACACTTCCAGCCAATGCTCCCCTTGGTGTCTCAAAACAAAGCCAGCAACACAGCCCAGGCTTTTCTGCTCTCCAGGCTTTTTCAGTAGGTTCAGTCTTGTTGGAAGGCAGTGCCTGCCATCTGACCTCTGTATTGCACATCTACACAGGCGAGATGGAGAAAGAGAGGGTGGGCAGAGCTGACAACTGGGTCAGGAGAAGGAAGAGAAAGAGACAAAAACAGAGTCTGGGATCCAAAGAGCCTAAACACTGTTTGGTTTGGCTTTCAGACACAGCAGCTCATCAACAGGAAATGTCAGCTTATTAAAGACTTCACATGGCATCATCAGACGACAGCCATCAGACCCTTTGGCAAGGTTCCCAAGATCACACTGAAGGGAGAAAAACAATATGAACCAATACGAATGTCTACATTTCCTTTCTAAGACAGAGAGTTTACTAGGTTTGCTGACTTGGCAAGCTGTTAACAGAACTAATTTGATTGCCTTGGCAAGGGTAAGATGATGCAGGAGGAGATGGTTCAGCTCTGATGCCAGCTTTGAATTCCAATGATTGTCCTGAATGCTGCTGACCTGATATCTGTCATTGAGGAGACAGGGTGGCGTGGGTTGGTGAATGCAGAAACATCACCAAAAGTAACCACTGCTGATTGAAGCTGGCCATGCATAGGTGTAAGGGAAAAGCCCTTCCTGTCAGAGGCAGGCAAGAGTCACCCTGGGCCTATTTTGGGATCGAGTTTCCAAGAAGATGCATTTATCATGCTTGTCACACCTGTGAATGTGCCAGTTGTGTTATCCTCACAGTTATCACTTTGCTCTTAAAACTGTTGGCTAAGAGCCTTTCCTATTAGAGGATAGATTCTATTAATCTAAAACCTAAAGTCTGTTATTTGTTGAATTAACAGAACTTCATCTTCTTCTTGCCCAGGCCGGGAAGAAGGAGGGCACTCACCTCTGGTACTAGTTACAGGGCACTATGGTGTTTCATCCCCTGGAAACAAACTGGAAGCTGAAGGGAAGATGCATTTATAAGCTGCATGACACTCTCTATTGACTAGTCTGTGTGCTTTTGTTTCCCTTGGTGCACCTGATTGGCAGCTTCACTAACCAGTTTCCACAGCCTCTGAAGTTGTGTTGCTATTGAAATCCACAGCTAAACATGAAGAAGCAAACAAATCAATACAGGTTGTCTTCACTAAGGTTGGTAGGATACTCCCCAAACAACTTCCTCACTCACTGCAAAATGCATATGCCACTGAGGCAGTAGACACCTGGATTCACTCACCACTGAGCACCTTGCCTTTGCCTCCAACATCTCTGCCAGCATCCTTTATTCCTCTTGGCATCTATCCTTTTTAATCACACTCTTCTTGGAATGCCAGGCCAGGCAGATTCAGTCATCAAGAAAGCCCACAGGGCTATTCCTAGTAGACGGAAAGGGCATCTGTGACTAAGCAGGGACATGTGGCCTCAATTTCATCCCAGGTGCTTGCAAATCTTCCTCACACCTAGTGAACTTTAGTCAACCATAGGGCAATTGTGAATTTCTTGAAGAGGCTCAACTCTGCAGAGCTTTGGTTATTGTTTGAAAAGGTATCCTAGATTCCAGACTACAGTTGAAAATACAGCCTGCTTCTCCAAGCAGATATATTTCCCTTACTTTATGCAGGCCAGCCTGTCTCGGGTTACTTTCTCAAAAGTGCTATAAAGATAGATGGCTGCCACTCTAACTTTGCTGAAATACTCACTACTCCTTATTTGTTTATATAGAATGGATGGTAAGTTAAGAATTTAGGATATATTAAAATGGGTGATTTATTTAATAGTATGAGTCATATTCTTGTTCATTCAGCCAACAGTATTTATGTAATTCACACTATGTGCCCAAGTAACTATGTGTGGTAAGAAGGAAGATAAGTTAAAAAATGCATTAGTAAGTTTCCAGGATTATTTAAGGGAAAAGATTTTTTCTCTTAATAGGCCAAACTACTTTACTCAAGATTAAAACTGGAATTTTCTCTTGATTTGGCAAGATCCATACATTAGTATGTAAGTCAAAACTTGTAACAGAAACAACCTTCTAAATAATTTAACCTGAAAAGAAATTAAAGTGCACTGGATAGCTCACACAGCTTCCAGGAAGACAAGATACCTAGGTTTGTAGGCTCTGTCTGCAGTCAGCATTGACATCACAATACAGAACTGTTCAGTGAAGCCACCTCTGCTGCCATCAGTGAGCAGACCCTGGGACTGCCAACAGAACTTTGGCTACTGTTGGCCTGGAAGCTAAGGAGCCCTCTTCCCATAGCAAAATCAATTGTATATGGTATCTACTTCTTTCAATCATTAGATCCTAAATCAAAGTCTGGGGTGAGAATATCTGATTGACAGGTCCTAATTCACATGCACAAATCCTAGTTGCACAGAAGGCTGGAAAAGCCTGTGTACTTCATTTATATCTCTAAATTGGGAGACACACATTGCCAAAATTCAGAGGTAGAGAGAAGACAATAATCATTTGACAGAAAATTAGTGGCTTTGCTCCAAAAACCCAGAGCCTCTGCTGCTATTCTTCTATCAGGGTTTGCTGCAAACTCCATGGGGAGCCTTTTCTGCCACAGAACTGTTAGTAACATTAATTCCCCAGAAATAAATAGATGAACAGCCAGAACCAGGCAGGGAAACTTCTCTTGCTCTGAGCTTGACCGAAAGGTCATAGCTTTGGCAGCACTCCAGTAAATGGGTCAGAAAAATCCACCCAAAATAGGTGTGTGTCTTCTCCAAAATCTAAAGATGTTCTCCAAACATTGTGCTTCTTTCTTAATGATACGGGAAGAAGGTGCAGCAACTCACACTCTATTGTGAAAACTCTATACCACTGGTTTTTCCCTTTTGCCTAGATTTCTAATATGGCTCAGTATAGTATTATTACGAATCCTGTCTTTATTTAAAATATTGATATTTTATTCATCATGGATTATTTTACATTAATGATGTTTTTCAATTATTGCATTAAAATATTTTCTGTCTTGATTACTGTTTTTTTAGTCTCTCCTTAAATTGTGTGCCCTTCAAGAGTACCTCACTAATGCTGGACCTGCTTTAGGGCCATCCTCAGGAATAGTCAACTTCCGTGTTTCCAAGAGATCCTATTGTTTAAGGGAGATGGATATAGCATGTACTTTAGAGAAAAAAAGATCTGGATAGGGGTATGTACACATGAAATAGGATGGCTAGATGGTCTTGGAGAGAAGGTAATATTTAAGGAAAGATATGAAAAAAGGAAGAGAGACCTAGATTTGTGTTTACACAGGTTAGTTTGGACCACTGATGTGGACTTAGAGAGCTGGTGATGGAGTATTATCACCAAGTGTCTCTCAAGGTCAGAGATTTGGATTATCATCCAGTCATGCAGCTTATCAACATAAGCTTTCCCTCTGCCTCAGTAACTAAGGTCTCTGCCCCATTACTCGGCCTCTGACACTCTGGGATTCTGGTCTCCCTTTTGAAATCTGGTAGCCAGTTTAATACATAAACTTCCACCAGCATCTCTGGCCAACATAAAAAACCCATGCCCATCCAGGTCTTTTAACTACAGTTTCCAGAATGCCTTGAGGGCCAATTACAAAGACAAACTTGGAAAGAGAAGGTTTATGTATCAAAAAATAACTGCCAGATTTTGTAACTATATGTATATATATATATACATATAGTTATAAAATCTGAAGGATGCATATGGGAATAGAGTCTCAGGGAACTAAACCATAGGGAAGACCGTAATTTTAAACTGAGCTGAGTTTATCAACACACACATGCATTTACCAGAGTCTGAATTCAATCCGCAAGCTCAAGCAGCTGAGAGTGGTTCTAATTTATTTGCCTGGCAGTTTTTAATAAAATTTGGACTCAATATTGATCTGCACTACAAAAAACGGAGATGTCAAAAATTCCTTGGAATAGTATAAGGAAAGTATCTAAACACATAGGGAATTCTGCCTATTGGAATTACCACATGTAATCCGTCTACCAACCCCTAACCTTTCCTCTCAAGAATGCTCTGATGACTGTTCTCAAGTCATGGAGAAATAGGTTTTTGAGAGGCATTTTATTTTATATTTTCATAGTATGTAAATATTTTCAACACAGACTTGAATAGAATTACCATTGCCTAAAGAGTGTCCTTTAGTCCCAAAACTATATTCAATGTAAATAAAAAAAAACTAGACATAACTATCATATGGAAGAATTTGTCCCAGTTTACAATCTATGTGGAAAAAAAATCAGTATGGAAAAATAACTAGCTGGTTTTAAGGACTGGTAATCTCCTAGTAACTTTTTATATACCTTAATGCTTTTACTAAAAAGCAAAAAGCTTAATGTATTTTTATTTTACAAAATATTATAAATTGAAGGGATGCCAATTACCATGAGCATATCTATTTGTCCAAGACTTTCAAAGGAATGAATAGCTGACTAAATAACCAGCCATTAATGCTAGAAAAATAATGTCTGTTTTAAAGGGCAAAAATTCAAGCACTAAAGTAAATTCTAAATGAACATGTCCAAGCAGTAAGGAAGTCAAGTAAGAAAAAGTCACTTTTCTGATAGGCATACATTTCTTGAATCTGACTTGAATCATCTGACTTCTGCCCCATTTGCTTCAAGACTTCACTATTGGAATACCTTGTTAACACATCAATACTCCAGACCTCCCCACTTCAAAAGCTGAGGCTAGACTCTCATGCCACATGTGGGTCAATTGGATCTGAAGTCCTCATCACCTCTAAGGGTTTTCCCTTTTAAATTATGGGCACATTGGGATTATTTCGGTTTTTACCTTTTCATTTTCTCTGATGCATAACCACATCACTCCTTGTATTTGCAGTAGTATTTTTCGATCAGTAGTTTTTTTTTTCTAATTCCACAGGCATAATTACAGCTCAGTCTGCCATGACTGCGCTTTTCCCTTGACTATTAAAGGAGCATTCTACATAGTATGTTGTCCTCACTCTTTTCCTGTCTATGCAGGATTTCCTCCAGAGGTATTTCCTATCATCACATCTTTGCAATTTACCCTGCAGTTAATAGTTGTACCTCATTGCTAGGCAATTAAATTAAACTCCTCGGCTGGATCTTCAAGGACATTCAAGAACGTGTTCTCCTTCTTCCTTAACAGAAGAGAAAATGTGGCAGAGAAGGGCCCCTCGCACACCTGCCTGGCACGGCCGCTGGCCCCCAGGTCACTTCCGGTCCTGACAACACGGCCCCGCCCGCCCTCTGAAGCCTGGAGGGTCTGTGTCCCCACGTCCTCTGTAGGAAGAGGCCAATGGCCAACTAGACGACGCTTTGAGGCGTGAGCCCATAGGCCAGAATGTGACTTGTGTGACAAGGCCGCCCCCACCACCGAGGCTGCTGGGAAAGAGACCTGGCCTCGAATCTCCCTCCTAGCCCGAGCCTGAGGCAAAGCCGGGAAAGGCCCCAAGGAGGCGGGTGAGAGTCCCAGCCCCCTCCCCGGGGTCCGACAACCTGGACTGGGACCAGCTGGACGACCCTAAGTAACCCGTTCGGAGGTGGCGGAGAGGCCGGGCCCCCGGAGCAGGCCGGCCGGGCGGTGGCCGAGCAGCGAGGCACCAGGCCAGCGGCCCCGGAGGACTCACCTGTGAGGCAGCGGGCGCTTCCGGCCTCAGCGGACGTCACTCGCGGGTCCCGGGCGAGCAGGAACGCAACGCAGCGGGCGCCGCCCCCTCGGCCGGGGCCAGAGCTGAGGGGACCTGAGTGGGGCGCACCTCCGAGCCTGGCTGAGGTCCTCGGCTCCGGCAGACGAGGACTCTCTGGAGGAGCAGTTTGGGACTTCCTCCGTCAAGAAGTCGGCGCTGTTCGAGGGTCCTTGTCCACTTGCCCTGTGCCCGGGGCGGGGATTTGCGGACGCGCCGCACAGCCGGGGACCCGAGCGCGGACGTGGACGCCCCGCAGGAGGCGCTGTTGCTGAAGAGCCGGCGTGGTGTGCTCTGCCTGAAGGACCTGCATGCGCGGAAGATCCCGGCCCTCGGCCCGGCTGCAGGGGTTCACGCACCAGGCGATGGAGGAGACTCAGAGACCGCACTTGGCCAAGGCTGAGATCCAGAAGGGTCTGAAAGAGAATGGCCACCCTCCTGCAGACCTGAACTCCATGGCAAAATCTTTCTCTGACCTCTTCACTAGGTTAGAGAAACAAGTAGGAGATGATGAAGGCGCGCGTAGGAACGAGACTCACTGAAGACGTGAGTTGAGGATGACACAGACGAATTGAAAAGATACCAAGCACCAGAGGCCCAAGAAGGGACACTCAAGCTGGCAAGCGAGGAGGTGGCCCGAGTCGCGATCAACGGAAGGCCCGAGTGGAGGCCTTGGTCTTCCAGGCCAGCCTGGGGAAGGAGCGGATGCTCATCCCGCTGGAGAAGCAGAAGACTAAGGAAACTGAGGAACTGACCGGAATCTGTGCCAGCCTCACTTCCAAGATGGAGAAGCTCTGACATGTAAGTCCCTGACCAATGCCCGACTGACCTCCTGTCTGTCTGTCTGTCTGAGTCTTTTTGACCCTGTCAGAAAGTCTCATGTTCTTTCTTCTGTGTTAACCTCAATTCGTGTTTAAACTAAATGGCTTTAAGAAGAAGACTAAACAAAGTTTTCCGTAAGTAAAAAAAGAAAGAAAATGTGCCTGACATCACTTACGGTTCGTCAGAGTTTTTGACTGTTCACGTTCCTTTTCTTGCCTCTACCCAACAGTTTTTCCTTGACTTGAATCTGCTTGTATTGCTTTCCTCTCTCTGACTCCATGTCTCTGTTCTGTGTCCTCATATGTGCAGTACGCATTGCGTCCCATGATACGACCACCGTATGAAGCATACCTAGGTCTTTTTCGTATGTGTGCTCATTGTGTCTTCCACATGAGATTGTCGCTTCCTGAGAATAGATGTCTCCTATTTATTTTTTAATACTCTCAAAATGTTTAAAATAGAGGAATCAAGCTACTGTATGCTACCCTGGAAGTCATTAATCCTAGAATTTAACGGTGACCATGGACCCCAGAGAGTTAATGGATGGGCTTCAGAAAATCCATGCCCCCCAACCCCAGGTTGTATTATACAACAGAAAATGTTAAGTATCACTGATCTGTTCTAGCACTAACTACAATGAAGAAACTGAAATTCAAGGTCAGAAACCTAACTTACTTGAAGGGAATATACTTTTTGAATCCTTGTTTCTTTTGACTTCCAAACTCAATTTTACATACTCTTGGGGATATAAACTTCGATGAAACATCTTCAAAATTCACTGCTCTACCTGTAGGCAGAATTTGTCATAAAGATCCCAGCAGATGCAACCCCTAATCTCCTGGAAAAGGAATTTCATAATTTCCTTCAGTTTACTTTCACACAAACATAAAATCAGCCTCTTTGAGCAACCACCACATTATATTACTTTCTTATATCCTGAAAACACACACACATATACACACACACCCTAAGGCCTTCCAATTAGGAGGAGATCAAGTAAAAGTGTAATTTACCTTAGTTATACCCTCAACAAAGTAGTATTTCATCTCTAGTTTTATTTGAATATGAAAACTAAACAAAAACTATATCAAATTAGTTTTTATGTTTTTATTACAAAAAATCTCAGGTTGATAAACCCACAGTAATCCGCAAACCCTTCAGCCGAAGAATCAACTATTTATGCTGTTAGCATGACATGTTTATTCTGTCTTTGTGGGGTTGGAATTGAAAATGGAAATCCCTGCCCTGGCTCGTGCTTGTGGTGTAACAGCAACAGTAGGAAAATTTCTGGGCAAGCTACAGTATCCATAAGCCATCTCGGGGCTACAGAGGACCTCTCATGGGGTGGGTGGGAACAGAACATGATTTTTCTTTCTCTTAAGTGCAGATATCTCCCCTAGTGTCCAGAAATTCCCATCCCCTTCTGACATAATCCTTTAGGAAGTTTGCTCTTACTCTGCAGCAAAGGATAGGATTTTGAGTGATTTGCACATCCTAAGTTCAATTGAAGCCATTTCAGACCATTCTTGTTTCCATTTTCAAATATCTGTGACACAGGGAAACAATAGAAACAATGAACATGATAAATAGAGGAGTCTAACTCAATCTCCCAACAGCATGATTCCCTCAAAGTAATGGTGTAGGTCTGTTTATGTGCAGAATCAAAGGATTTGAGTATAAAAGTAGCAAGCCATTTTGCTTTTTTTCAGCCTAAGTTATTTTTTATATTATTGGGGGGAAATGAACTGATCAAACAAGTGATGATCCTCAATGCACAGGGCCATACTGAAAGAATAAACAATTTAGCAACTGGAGAAATAAGAGCCTAGGAAGATGAATCAAACAAATCCTAGCTACTGCTAGGAAACCATCCAGATGACTGTTTAAGAATTACAGAGTTCAAAAGGGGAAATTCAAGCTTGACCTGTAACAACTTTGGAAGAGAGTATAGAGCAGGTTGACAGAATTATTCTAAGAGAGGGTTGCTTGAATATGGGTATGGGACCAAAAAGTTGAAAAAGAGAGTTGGCTGAAAATAAACATCATGATCCCCTTCAGCAGGTGTGTGGATAAAAATAAAGCACACCATTCCTTTCCAAAGGAAGACTCTTCTTTGAAAGCTCTGTTTCTCTGCCTTCCTGAGGTCCTGACTTCACAAAGATATTGTTCAAGGTTTCCATTGTTGCATTTTGGAAGATTGTCTTTACACCACGATCTAGTGCTGCCCAAGTGCTGAAGAGTGGGTAGTCAAATGTTTCTGGTATTTTTTCAGGATTCCTTCCTTGTAGTGGGTGCAAAAATAGCCATTTTCCTTTTTTCAATGACACTATAATAGAGTGAGGTAGTTGACTGGACATTATGGCATAAGAATTATACTTCTTTTTGCCAACTGCTTTCTCATTATTTTAAAGTATCTTTTGAATAGGGCTGGTCTGAAAAGGAAGACGGAGAAATCTCATATGAAGAGGCCTGTCTGTGTTTAGGTTATACTTTCTAGTTCTTGTTGTGCTTGGAGTAAGGAGTGTTTTTCTAAAAGAAAGTTAAAAGAGATTAATGTTTCTTCCACAGGCATCAGTCCCCTACCAAATTGCATACAAAATTAGTAGCAAAAGGGGATGTTGGGGTCGGGGAGAGAAAGACAATATTTTTCAGGAGAAGGGCCCCATTTTAGAGAGAAAGGGAACAAGAAGCAATGTTTTCTTTTAGATTTGAAGATAAAGGTTATTCTTTAACATGAACGGTGACTTATTGAAATTTCTCAGAATACCTTTAGCATTCCTTTTCTATTGAGATATAATTGACATAGAGATTATATTAATTTCAGGTGTACAACATAATGATTTTTAAATTTTTTTGTTTTTATGCAATTTTTAAATGTTACTTTCCATTTACAGTTACTACAAAATATTGACTATATTCCCTGAGCTGCCTATCTTATACCCAATAGTTTGTACCTCCCACTCCCCCATCCCATTATTGCCCTCCCCAGTGGTAACAACTAGTTTGTTCTCTATATTTGTGTCTGATTCTTTTATGTTATATTCACTAGTTTGTTGTGTTTTTAAGATTCCATGTATAAACGATATAATACAGTATTTATCTTTCTCTGTTTGACTTATTTCACTAAGCATTATACCTCCAAGTCCATCCATGTTGCTCCAAAAGGCAAAATTTCACTCTTTTTTATGGGTGAGTAGTATTCCATTGTATATAAATATATAAATACATATATGCCACATCTTCTTTTTCCATTCATCTGTTGATAGACACTTAGTTTGTTTCCATGTCTTGACAATTGTAAATAATGCTACTGTGAACATTGAGGTGCGTGTATCTTTTTGAATCAGTATTTCTGGCTTTTTTGGATACACATACCCAGGAGTGGAATTGCTGTGTCATATGGTAGTGATGTTTTTAGTTTTTTGAGGAACCTCCATACTGTTTTCCACAGTGGCTGCACCAATTTACATTCCTACCAAAAGTGTACAAGTGTTCCCTTTTCTCCACATCCTCACCAACATTTGCTGTTTATGGACTTTTTGATGATAGGCATTCTGGCAGGTATGAGGTGGTATTTAATTGAGGTTTTTATTTGCATTTCTGTGATGATTAGTGATGTTGAGCATCTTTTCATGTACATGTGGGCCATCTGTATGTCTTTTTTGGAAAAATGTCTATTCAGATTCTCTGCCCACTTTTTAATCTTTTTTTTCTGCTATTGAGTTGTATGAGTTCTTTATATATTTTGGATTTTAACCACATACGGGATGTATGATTTGCAAATATTTTCTCCCATTCAATAGGTTGCCTTTTCATTTTATTAATGGTTTCATTTTGTAGTCTTTATTTTTCCACATGCGTCACTTCTCTTACTGTTAAACCCTAAGATTTTTTTTATTGACTTTTGGTAGAATAGGTAGCATGCAGTGTGCCAATAAAACTTTAAAATTTATGAGCACACTATCTGGTGAAATTGGTTTCCCTAAGCCATGTATATATTTGGCAGGAAGAAAATGATTTAACAAGTTTTTGTACTCAGTGAAACTTTTTATATTCCACTAAAGCTTGGGTGCTAACTGAAGAATGAATTTAAATATATTCTATCTAATGTTTTATTTTGCTTTTTACATATTGAAGGAGATTTGAAATATCCCCATATAATAAAACATACATTTTCAAATGAAGGTTTACTTTTATGTCTTGACATTTACACTTCTCAATGTGTTTTGGTTTGTTTCTTTTAAAAATGAATGACTGTAATAGAAAAAAGATAAAATTTATTATCTTTAAACTGAGTAAATTAAAAGAAAATTTTAATCTTCAATATGAAACAATAGCCTAAAAGTGAAAATAAGAAAAATGTTTAAAAAAAAGAACAATTTAGTATGATTCTTAGATACTTTATTGACTTACTAAAAACATTAACAATCATGTAATTATAATTATAGGAAAGAGTTGTTAAAAAATAATTAACAGGATAGATACAAAAATGTGAACTAATAAATTATTCAGGAGCTTCTGAGTAATCTTGCAACTAAGTAAGAGTAATAAGTGTCCTTTTATATCTTTTTTTTAATTGAAGTATAGTCAGTTATAATGTATCAATTTCTGGTGTACAGAAGAACACCCCAATCATGCATATACATACAAATTTTTTTTCATATTCTTTTTCATTAAAGGTTATTACAAATTATCGAACATAGTTCCCTATACTATACAGAAGAAAAGTTTTTTTATCTATTTTTATATATAGTGACTAACATTTGCAAATCTCAAGCTCCCAAATTTATCCCTTCCCTCTCCCTTTCCCCTGTTAAACATAAGTTTGTTTACTATGTCTGTGAGTCTGTTTCTATTTTGTAGGTGAGTTCATTAGTGTCCTCTTTTTCCTTTTTTAGATTCCACATATGAGTGATATTATATGATATTTTTCTTTCTCTTTCTGGCTTACTTCACTAAGAATGATGATCTCTAGGTCCATCCATGTTGCTGCAAATGGTATTATTTTATTCTTTTCTATGGCTGAGTAGTATTCCATTGTGTAAATATATCACAACTTCTTTATCTAGTCATCTGTTGATGAACATTTAGGTTGCTTCCATGTCTTGGCTATTGTATATAGTGCTGCTATGAACACTGGGGAGCATGTATCTTTTTGAATTAGAGTTTCCTCCAGATATATGCCCAGGAGTGGAATTGCTAGATCATAGGGTAAGTCTATTTTTAGAGTTTTGAGGAATCTCCATACTGTTTTCCATAACTGCTTCACCAAACTGCATTCCCACCTGCAGTGTAGGAGGGTTCCCTTTTCTCCACACCCTCTCCAGCATTTATCATTTGTGGACTTTTGAATGATGGCCATTCTGACTGGTGTACCTTGTTGTGGTTTTGACTTGCATTTCTCTGACAATTAGTAATACTGAGCATTTTTTCTTTTGCCTAATGGCTGTTTGTATGTCTTTGTTGAAGAATTGATTGTTTAGGTTCTGCCCATTTTTGGATTGGGTTGTTTGTTTTCTTATTAAGTTATATGAGCTGTTTATATATTCTGGAAATTAAGCCTTTGTCAGTAGCATCGTTTGCATATATTTTCTCCCATTCTGTAGGTTGTCATTTTGTTTTACTTATGGTTTCCTTTGCTGTGCATAAGCTTATAAGTTTATTAGGTCTCATTTGTTTATTTTTGCTTTTATTTCTATTGCCTGGTAGACTGCTGTAAGAGAACATTGCTAAGATTTATGTCAGATAGTGTTTTGCCTTTGTTTTCTTCTAGGAGATTTATTGTGTCCTGTCTTATATTTCAGTCTTTAAGCCATTTTGAGTTTATTTCTGTGGATGGCATGAGGGAATGTTCTAACTTAATTGGTTTACATGCAGCTGTCCAGTTTTCCCCACACTGCTTGCTAAAGAGACTATCTTTTCTTGATTGTATATTCTTGCTTCCTTTGTCAAAGATTAATTGACCATAGTTCTGTGGATTTATTTCTGGGCTCTCTATTCTGTTCCATTGATCCATATGTCTGTTTTTATCCCATACCATGCTGTTTTGATTACTGTAGCTCTGTAGTATTTCCTAAAGTCTGGGAGAGTTATTCCTCAAGCTTTGTTCTTTTAAAAAAAGAAAAGTAATATATATGAAAAATGCCTCTATATCACATTGCTTTTTGTTTTGATGGTCTAGAGATGAGTAAACATAATTTTTAAAATTGTAAATTAGAACTTAATAAAGTCAAAATCATTTTTTTTCTACTTAGCTTTTTACTACTAAATTGGTGTGGTGCTGAAAAATCTATTTCAAACTACAAGTGTAGTTTTCACCCCACTACCTAAGTGAAGTACTTTACAGAAAAGGAAATAAGTACTTTAGTTTGCAGTAGGCTAATATAGACATGTAGAAAACAATCATAAAGGATGTCAAAGAAAGACTACCAAAAGTGACTCCCATCAGACATCTTTGTGCCAACTGAGGTTTAAATTTAATCAGATTACTATTATTCTCTGAGAATCACTGATTAGGATATGGTTCACTATCTAATTAATTCAAAAAGGCATAAACTATAAATATATAATTATTTCTAAATAATACATTAGGTGCAACAGGAATCTCTGTGTGTTTTATATTGAAATTTACCAAGAAAAATCATAGAAAATGATTTTAATGGACATGGATTAATAGCCTTTACAACATGATCATTGGAGCCATTCCAAACAAAAGTCAATGACTTAACCACCTTTAATATTTTTAATTACTCTTTTGAATTTAAAGATAAAGAAAAATTATAATATTCCTTTTATGAGTAGAGATTATTTAATGTTATAGTTTTTCTCCAAGTATATATTTTTTCTTTATTTCAAAGAGCCATAAAATGTGAGAATCTGTTCTAGAAGAAAATCAACCGTCATTTCTTCATCAAAATCATCAATTTTAATGAGTATATTTTGTGTGACAACTGTGCACTCAGAACCAGGATAGCTCAGTGAAATGAGAGGCAGCTTAGCATGTGGTCCCAACTCAAGGAGCTTAAATTTTATTTATTTGAGAATATAAGTCCACTTATATGAAAATATTTTTATGGTGAAAAGTAAAAATTTTATGAATGTTTGTAAAAACAGATTTCAAAATGTAAAACAAAACAAAGCAAAACAACAAAAAGAGGAATAAATTCCATGGCTTTGGATAAAAAGTATCTCAAGAGAGCTGGAAAAAAATGAAATTGATGATTAATGCCATCAGTAAGAAAAGAGAATGACATCTAAACACATAGATATGAGAGCATGTTGTGCTATCATCCCAGGATTAGAAGAGATTATAAAAGTGAACTAACTGGGCCATCCACTCAATGTCATGCTTAAAGGCTAAAGGATAGATACTCTGTATGTGTATGTGTGTGTGTGTGTGTGTGTGTGTGTGTGTGTGAGAGAGAGAGAGAGAGAGAGAGGAGGGGGAATAGCTAATGATTAGTGAATGCTAATTTTCTGTCAAGGGCTCTTCTAAGGACTTTAAATTTATTAATTTGTTTAATCATTACAAAAAACTATATGAAGCAAGTTAGTAATTTTAATCTGATTTTATGTTTGAGGAAACAAAGTTCAGAGAGGTTAAGTACTTGTCCAGGTTACACAGTAAAAGTTTTAGCCAATATTTGAAACCTAGCAACTTAATTCCAGAGCCCACTCTGTCAAATAATTTAATATTGCAGGGCCACATGGCCTGAGGGCATGAACTCTGGGCCAAGCTACCTGGGTTTGAATCTCCGCTGCTCCACTATTTACTTACTCTGGGTCCTTGCACTAGACTTTCAAAAGCTCTGAGCTTAAGTATCTTGGTCTGGGAATACTAATGGTAATTAACTCACTGAACTGCTAAATGGAGTATATTTAAAATAATATGACAGTCATTGGTCCATATCTAGTACATTTAAAATGTTAATAGTAGTGATAGTAGTACTACTATATTAAATCTTTGGAAAAAATTAAATGTTCCATGTAGGAAGAAAGTGATTAATTGAAAACAGCTTTGTTCCTAAGGTGAGCAATATTTCTGCAGTTTACTGTGCCCCTAGAACATGTGGTATTGCTTCTAGTTGCAAATCTATCTTGGTTTATAGAACAACATTTACTAACACAGTCATATAGTTGGCAGACACAGTCAGCTGTCCTGTTTAGTGAGCTCAGCTGTCCTTGCTGAGAACCAGTGGCAGGCAGCATCTACACAATCTTCGATGAAACTTGGCTTGGTCAGTTAACACCTGATGAGAGTCACTATTCTTGCAGGAGCCTATTTGTCTCCACAATAGCTAAAAGAAGACTTCCATTTTCATTCTGTGGCTTAGAATTGATACAGAAATGATGTCAAACCATATGGTCCCTTTCTGCCAATACTTACTCATTACAGGGAGGCTTAGTCAGAAGGAGTTCCAGCAATAGCTGCAGTTCTAGCCTGAAATCTTGCTTACCACCAATTGCTATCATAAACTTTAGCCCTTCTTTTATGCTGGATTCTCTTTTGGAGTGTTCAGAAATCAGGCTTTCATGTTTATTTAGCAGCAACTTTGATTTTTATAGACACACATTTGGTTCATTTGTTTATTTTCTTGTTATGCCCTTATATTTTTTCCTACTTCTGTCTCTTTCATATTTGTGAATATAAAAACTGTAATTTTTCTTTCATGGTTCCTATTGAACACATACACACAGACAGATGGTAAGTTTCTTATCTAGACCCACTAATATTCAAATGTAAATAATAAATGAGAAAGTGACAAATACAGGTGAGTAAGTTGTTGTATAAAGTAGCTTATTCTGAATAAAGTATAGTGAAAAATCAATAGGTTTTCAAACATGATTCTAATTTTTAATGAAAGTTTAAAAACCAAAGATGAATATACTACTGTAAACATCTTCCTCTTAATTTCTTATATTCTGCTAGTATTAATTTTTTTTCAAAAGAGAACAAAAGTTGATAAAATGGTCATGATTACAAAGTTTCTCTGTTAGAGCACCTGAAGGTAAATGTCTTGAAAAACTCATAAGCTTCAAAAAAATTGTTATTTTAATTTAGTTTTGCTAACTGTATTTATGGGGGAAAAAGTGTTGAAAGCACAAAGGAAAAAACAAACAAAAATTTGTTCATAATATGATCACTTAAGATAATTTACATTTAAATGTTTGTAAACATGACCCTAGTCTTTTATCTGTGTTGTGTACACAAATTTATATATGGAAAAATGTGGTATATATGTAATTAACAGGTGTACTGAATACTTGTTTTGATCTTTCTGTCATGCCTGTATGTTACTGCTTCTACCTGGCAAGATACATGGTTAGCAAGAGTCAGTTGATTTTTGTTTCCAGAAATGTTAGTGGGAGCTGTAAAAAAAAATTACTTGGATAACATTAAGAAATTGCATAGTGGTGGAGGGGCTGGGGAATTACAAAAATCTAGAAGAAAAATCCTCATTCAGATTGTTTTCCTACTGCTTTCAAGTTCTTACTATACTTTAAGAAAAGTAACATTAGAAATGTATGATGATGAGTTTGTTCATTCATTCAGAATTTTGTTCATTCAACAAACATTTATTGAGCATTGTGATTACCATCCAAATTCTTGGCCGCATAAAACTTAAGTGGGGAAGGTAGACGAGGCATCCCTCAGTTTATATTGGGAGATGATATCTGAATTGGGGTGCAGTGAGAGGGAGTAATGTTTACAGTGTTCGATGAAGACCTGGGAAAATGGCATGTGAGATGAGAAGAGCAGCCATGTGGCCCTAAAAGGGCACAGCTTCCCACCTGGAGGGCCAGCAAGTATGAAGGGTGTGAGCTGAGGGCTTGTTGGGTCGGTTTGGAAACCCTAGGGAGGCCATGTGATTAGGGAGCAGGGAGAGAGGGGAGAGCAGGAGCAGGTGAGGTCAGAGAGCCAGAGAGAGGTCCAGATCATATACGATTTGGCAGAGCATGGTAAGGAATTGTATATTTTTCTGCATGAGGTGAAAGCCATTGGAAAGTTTGAGCAGAGTGGACAAATCTGGCCTCCTTTCAAAGAATCATGTTAGCTGCTGGGTAAACAAAAAGGGGCAAAGATGAAAGCCAGGAATCTAAGCTAGTTAGAAGATCCACTAACATGGTAGAGATTAAGAGTTGAGACACAGTCGAATGTTATATTTTAGAATTTTGCTGAGAGGCAGGATTTAACAATTACTCCCAAGTTTGGGGAACTGAAGCAATTAGAATATAGTTTGGAGGAGGAAGAGGATTCAAGAATGACACAGAAGAGGTTCCTACTCGGGAAAAAAGAAAACTCTTCTACATCAAAAGGTTGATAAATGTATATTTTATGCTTACAGCGAAAATTAAGACAGATATGTCTTTTTTAAGGATGACTATAGTTGGCTGAATTTTTCTATGAATCAGCCAATTATCAACACAGTCCCATTCAGATAGAGCCATTTCTATGATTTACTACTGCTAATGATAAAAACAGTGTGTAAGGGGTACATTGTTAGCATGATATTTTATTGGGCGGATGTTATATGACTTCAGAATGTGCTTTTTTTAAGTAAGGTTGTAAGGTTAATGCTTTTCTACTTATTTTTGTTATCATTCTCTCTTTCCTTCACGTAAGAAAAAATATTGCAATAGAAACATGCTCTGCCTTTCTGTCCATGGATGCTGCCTCAATCAGCTCTCGTTGTTGAAAAGTTACATGTTCTTTGTTATCATCACTTGCCAACCCCTTTTTATCCTACTGGCACTCCAAACTACACTATAATCAATGCAGATATTGGTGTAAAATTATATTTCTGTAGCCAAATAAACTGAATTCCACCCAAGTTAAAAAAAAAAGGTCCAAGTTTTCAGTAGAAGGAATGGTGAGAATTTAGTAGATAACTAGGCAACTGTCTGGACAGGGATTGGAAAGGGCAGGTGTCTGCATGAGACATCAATAGCTTCAATAGTTCTGTGTGAATTCCTGAAGCCTTTGAGCAAGACAGAATGTGAGGGCACTGCAAAGTCATCTGGAGAGCAGAACAGCATGGCTGCATCAGTCACTATAGAATCAAGCTTTAGATTTTATGCTAAAACTTGTATTCTAGAATGACAGGAGGTTCCTTAAGGATAGAAATCACCAGAAGAGAAGAGCAAGGAATGAGAATGACTTCCTGAGAGATAATGGTACATAATATTAGCCTTCCCAACATCTCTTATAGCATTATTTATTGTCAAGTAAGTTTCAGATATACACTTATATCAAACCTAAAACTGAAGGAAATAAAATTTCTGTCATCACTGCGTTATTTATGTCCATGTAGATGATGGCTGAAACATTGGCCTTTAGGTTAAATGTGATTCAACCACAGGGAGCAATATTGAAACTGATCCACTGAGAAACATATTCCTATATAAACTGTTTTTGTTGTATTCATTTCCACTCTAGCTGCCATGGCTTAATAGCTGTAACAGACTCATGATATCATGTTATTTCCAAGAATTGCTTCACTGGAAGGTCTGTAGCACACAACTAAAATATTGAGTGCGTGAGAGTCATGCATGAGCTATAAAAAGCAGAAGGGAATTAGCATCAACACCAGTATCTTGGCTGAGAGTCTAAATGTTATCCTTTGACAGTGGCAGGCTATTAAACAATTTTTAAATAAGACATTTTCCCACCACAAGGAAAACATTCATTTATAGGTACTTTACAACCCAGGATTTGAGGCTTTAAAAGAAAATATGCTGTCTGTACCATGGATTATCTAAAAGCATTGGAAAGACCTGCCAATACAATTGGTTTGAGGTTGCAGTTGGAACTGCATTTAAATAAAGAATGGTGTCTAAGAACAAATGAGTCATAGACAAAAGAAAAAACCATCACATTCTGAAGAAAGTAGGACATGTCAAAGAGCAAAGGTTGCATAAGAGAATATGAATAAAAAGTGAAAAGAAAGATTACTTTGTTCCTAATAACCTTTGCTATTCTGTAATATGATCTTGGGCACTTCAGTTATACTTTATTTGATAGTATGATTCATGCGCTCTGTTATTCAGGCTGCTCTTCCATGGCTCTCCACCCATCCTTTGGATATATTTATTTTACAGAGGTAATATGTTAACAAATGTTCCACTAGCTAGAGAACTTACAATGTGCTCTCATTATCTAAATCAGAGTTTCTCAACAGAGGTATTATTGACATTTTGGGAATGGAACTTTGCTGTAAGGCATTGTTTCTCTTCACTGTAGAATATTTAACAGCATCCCTGGCCTCCCTCCACGTACTAGATACCAATGGCATCTCTCTAGTTGGACAACCCAAAATGTCCCTAGAAATTGTCAAATATCCCCTGAACCAAGAACTTATATAAGAAAAATTTTGTTAAGCACCTATATACAATATGTACACTTCTCCAGTTTTATATCTTCTGCAAATTTTGTGAGACTTTATAGCTTAATGATATTAATTTATATTGCAGTAAGAACAATTTAGTATGACCAATTAAATGCCTTATGTGAACCATGCACTTAAATAAAGGAGCTTCTCTGTTCTGAACAAACAGAACTATACAAGTGATCTCTAGTTCTTAAACTCAGATTGTGTAGGCTCACAAGTCTAGAGGTCTGGGAAAGGAATTCTAGGAAGGGAAATTTAAAGTCTGAAGATAATGTAAAGGAAGAGGAGTTGAAGACAGCAATTAGAAACAAAATGTAATGAAAAGCCGAGTGAGGAAAGAATGCTAAAACCATTAAATCAACAGAATTGATGGCAATCAGAGGGCAATATGGGAAGCTTCTTCCTGGGCATGTAAAGCTGAACTAGCAGATTTAACACAACTTAGAAATACTGTCCAAGTCACAGATACATGTTTCTCTCAAGATACCGTGATGAATGAATAATACAAAAAAGTAACCAAAAAGAGTTCCTGCAACAGAATATGGTGCTTATTATTCACATGACTTAGATGCAAACTTCTGTGAATCTCTGAAGTTTAAGGATCTTTGTCCTTTCAAGAGAACTCTCCCTATATGAAGAATCTTTGATATCATCTCAGTATCAGAATAATTTGGATAACATTTTGAGAAAAAGTATTAGAAGGGGAATAAATAAATTATATGTAAGATTTGTTTCCTGGTCTGTTAGTCTTACTCCCTCAAAGTCAAGAATGTGACAAACACATGCACAAAAGGCGAGACAGTACCCAAGAGGAGTTATACCCAGAGATAGAAGCAGACTGGGCTATCAAAATTCAAAAATGACAGGGGGCTGTGGTGAGCTGTTTGTAGCAGACATTCTTAATTCAGACCAAATACTCCCTTTAAGCAGAACTGCACCCCTTGGTTGAGATCTAATTATTAGAAATGCTCTACTCCACTGCCCACCCCCAACCATTAATCTTTGATTTGGCTAAACTAAACCAAATGACATTCAAAAGAGATTCTATTTCTTAGATTCATAGAAGGTTTTTACAAATGAATTTTGTGGCTGGGTGCCAGATGGATGAATTTGGGAGTAAATAAAAGGTCTCTGTCTACAGAGTAGATAGCATCTATATTAAGTTTAGAAATAAAACATCAGTCAAAGCATTGAAATCTGATTTTCTCACCACTGTGGAAAGATAAGGAAAAATTGAGAGCATGAGAGATTGTGGTTTCCTCTAAAAGGACATCATATGAACTGATCCACCTATTCAAGTTGGAGCTGCCAGTTTTGTTTCAAACAGGAGACTTTGAGTTTTACTTTGATGTGGTGAAGGAAGGGGAAATATTAGGGGACAATTTTCATGCAGACTCAAATTAGGACTCCAGTTGCTTTCAGGTCTATCTTTCTGACTGAAAAATGAGGATGGTACACTTAGATATTTGTTTTCCAAAGTATGATCCATGAAATATTATCCTAGGAGAATCTCCTTGAAAAGTATTCCTGGGCAAATAGACACACACTATGTTTTCTATAACATGGATATATAATATGGATAATATTGTGTACCAACATATTACGAGTTTTTCAGTCCACCCAATATAGTAGTATCACTATGCTAATTTCCCCCTAAGCAGCTTGACCAAGATCACACTATATGTAAGTGAGAAGGGAACCCAGTACTGTTCCTTCTTGCAGATTTAGGAAGCACGTTAGAGTAGAACTGATCTCTAAGAGCCTTTTAGTTAAGAGTTGTTTAATTTATATACACCAATGTATTTTGCAAATTATATTGACCACAGAACCCTTTTTTTTCTCACAACATATTTTTAGGTCTGCAGAACTCTCTTATGAATATAAGATTAAAAAGAAGTTTATCAAGGGGCATTCTTACATAATCCGTTCAGAGGCAGCAAGTATATCTTCCATTCTGGCCATGAGATCGTGGTTCTTCAGTCTTGAAACTAGATACTGAGAATGAAATGAGCAAACTTATGTCCAGTAGAATAATATTGAAAAGGGATCAGTTATGCAGCATATGTCCAAGGAAACCCACACGAAAGACTGCCTGCAGATGCCAGTAATTATGTGTCCAGAGGGAAAGCCCTGAATCTGTGGTCTAAGCCCTTCTGGCTCTCTACTTACTGCCCTGATGTTGCCAAGCTTTCCAACTGCCTGATTGAAAGTTTTATGGAGAATTAGACAAATTTTGCTTTCGCTAGCCTTTCTGACAGCTAACTACTATCTAGCTAAAAAAGGATATGGTACACACAAGCACACCATCCATGTTATGTATGTAAAGCATTTAGAAGTACGTAAATAACATAATGCATGTAAAACATCTCAAATAATGCTAATACAAAGTAAGAGCTAATAATGGGTTATAGTGTGGACATTATTGCACAGCAACATGTTAAAAGTTTTCATCCACCCAATGCAGTAATGTCATTATGCTCATTTACATATAAGCAACTTGACCAAGATCACATTCTGTGCTGGTGAGAAGGGGGCCAAGAACTGTCCAAATACAAGTTTTTTATTCTGAACCACTTCCTCCTACAGAAAACCTACTGGTCAAATCTCAGCTCCAGCTTGGAAGCTAGTGGCTGCTCCCCTCACTTATATCACGTGGCTTCAGGGTATAACAAAGGAGTCAGTTCTTCTCCTATTCAGGGTCTGAGTGGTTGGTCATCATTGTTCCTGTTTCCAGTTCTAAGAGAAACAAGATGGGTTGGGTGATTTTTTTTTTTTCTTCTAAAACCTGTCTTTTCCTTTGTGGAATCAATTTTATGCATAAATGAGTTTTGAAATAAGTAGGGCCAAAAGACAAAAATCAAACAAAGACACTACTATTTCATATTTCTCAGCATTTTGCAGTTTATAAAATAATTATAAACCCATTTTATCTTTTATGATTATAAAACTACTGTGATATAGGTAGACAATAATTCTTGTCATTCTAAATGTGGAGAAATTAAAACTATGGAGAGAGAGATTTTTAATAGTACGTAAATTACATTTAAGAAGCAGGGATGTAAATTTAGAGTAGTATGAGCCATGAAAATCAGTGTAGATCTGCCATACAAAGAAGCTTATGTTTAGAACTTCTAAGAATTGAGAAAATATACTTTGAATTATCACTCTTCAATTTTGTTTTCCATTCTTTAAAAAATTAGATTTCCAAGGAAATCCCAAGGCAGTTGGTCAGAATTCAGTGTCTAGAGGCTAACCATTCTCACTATGGTTGCACCCTACGTGAATAAATCTGTTACTGATATAATAGCATGTTGAGTGCCCTGAATGAGAAACTACAGTCGCAGACTGGAGAACAAACTTTCCAAGTATTCTGCAATCAAAGAAAAGCCACAAATAACTTCCCTCCTCCAGGGCCACCAGTCAGCATATAGACCTCCCCAGCCCCTCTCTTCATTTATATGACTATCACCTATAAGAAATCTTGGAAAAATAACTCAGCCTATTAGGGAGATCACAAAACCAAACTGAGGGGGTACTCCAAAAGAATCACTAATAATCTTCCCTACACCTCTCTCGGAAGAGGAATAGAAAGATTAGGATGATCTCAGGGTGGAGAAAGGAGGCAGAAGCAGAATACTGTGCCCTCCCACCATTTGTCATGGCTAAAATGCATGAGTTTGCTGTGGATTAGGTGAATACTACAGAAGATAGATGAATTTTCACCATCATACCTGAGTCGCAATGAGGATGCTGGCTAGGGCAAAAGAAATTGAGAAGAAAGAACAAATGGATCTACCAGCAGGGGCAGATGCTGACAGGAATTGAAAGAAATTTAGCTGAGGCCTGATGTCCTTTGTCTGGGAATTGTGGTGTGTGTGTGGGGGTGTGTGGGTGTGTGTGTATGTGTGTGAGAAGGGGTTTCTTATTTGGTTCGTGAACTCATTCATCCTCCCTCTGAGAGATCCAGCGTTTTGGCACAGCAACAGAAAAGACATGAATGACATGCCCCTTTTTTGAACTCCTTTCTCCCTGACCCTATAGACAAAAGGAAACAGAAATTTAGCAGGAGGTAGAGGGAGACAAGTAGCAAGTAACTAACTTGTGCTTTGCACACATATGCCCATGCTCTAGGGTGGGGGGGCAGGGAGGAGAAGTGAAAGAGCAGGACCTGCTTCCTTCTCATTTAGAACTAGCCAGCAGGGGAGGGGAAAGAATGTTATCACTAATTCATCAGGGACTAACTTCAGATTATATGGGATACTATAGAACCTTTGTTTCTGCCAACACGAGAGACAAAATCATTTTATCAAATATAATACTGGACTTATAAATTGGAGTAGAAAAAAATTTTGATTATTGAAATTTCCTAGGAAGTTATCAAATCTGCCCAAAATGTTATCCAACAGAGAAGAGAGATTTCATTCTACAACTTTGAAGATGATAATGGTTAAAACATAAAATAATCTCATTTCTTATACTTGGCAAAGTTTAGTCCCCTCAGCACACAGGTACACCACTTAAGGTTTTATACATACACCTTCTTAAAGGGTCAGGTTCCCTACCGTGTATTTATTAGAGTGAGAGTTCTAGTTTTCTCTTGGAAATTCATTATCCTCTATCTTCTCTCACCATGAAAATAAAAAACAAAACAAAACGAAAAAAAAAAAAACCAAACCAAAAGATTGACATTTCTCACTCGCTGATTTCTATGTTTCAGTACATTAGGATCAAAAATACTCAAAATAATTTTAGTACAAGTTCAATGGCTAAATTCTAAACACAGCACTTTGGGAAATCAAAGGAGTGACAACTAAAACTAATACATACCAGAGAAAGAGAAGAGGTGATGTGGAACACATATGCAATACATATTTAAACATTTAGATGACTGGAAAATATAAATCAGCTTATTTTTTTTGCCAAATCTGACTTAATTGCAACTAAGATTGAAATTTATTAGGCAGATTTGTGGTCTGTTATGGGCTGAATTAGTGTACCCTCCCAAATTCATATTTTGGAGTCCTAAATCCCAGTGCCTCAGAATGTGACTATATTTAGAGATAGTGCCTTGAGTAAGAAAGAAAAAAACCCAGCCTTTTCCTCCTGAGAAGAGAAAAATCCAGTCCTTCCTCCTGTGTTTCTCCTTTACTCTCACACTGCTAACACACACCAACAATTCTGCCATCGGATGTGTGGGGTTTTCCTCCACTAAAAATTCTCTGACAGCAGCGGAGTGTCCTATAATGTAACTCAATTCTGACACCATCTACTTGGAAATAGTATCAGATCCCACAGGTTAAGGGCTCGGTCTCACGTGATTCTCCCCTCCCCCACTTCAGATGCCAATAGAAAGTAGTAGGTTTCTAGGTTACCCACAACTTCTTTCCAACTTGGCTACAAACCAGAGGTTCCTGTGACCCCCTATTTGGGTTTGATTAACTTACTAAAATGGCTCACAAAACACAGAGGAACAGTTACTTATATTTATCAGTTTATTAAAGAATGTAATAAAAGGTTACAGAAGAACAACCAGATGAAGAGATACATAGAGTGAGGTCTGGGAGGGTCCTAAGCCCAGGAACTTCTGTCTCCAGGAAGTTGGGGTGTGCCACTCACCTGGAAGCCCTCTAAACCCCATACTTTTGGGATTTTTATGGCATCTTTATCACGTAGGCATGATTGATCATTAATTCCATTTCTAGCCTTTCTCCCTTCTCAGGAGAATGGGGAGTGGGCCTGAAAATCCCATGTTTTTAATCATGGCTTGGCCTTTCCAGTGACTAGCGATTATTCAGGAGCCATCCAAGAGCTTGCCTTGAATCACCTCATTAAAACAAAAAACATTTCTTTAACTCAGGAAATGAAAAGGGTTTCATGAGACTTTTTCCAGGACCCATGGGCAGAGACCAATATATATATTTTCTGTTATTTCACATGTCTTTAAAAAGGTAACTAAGTTAAAATTAGGCCATTAGGGTAGCCCTAATATGATATGACTGGTGTCCTTATATGGAGAGGAAATTAGGACACAGACACAGACACATAGAGAAGGAAGACCATGTGAAGACACAAGGAAAGGACAACCCTCTTCAAGCCAAGGAGAGAGGCTGCAAAAGAAACTAATCCTATTAGCATTTTGATCTCAGACTTCTAGACTTGAGAGCTATAAGAAATAAATTATTGTTGTTTAATTCACCCTGTCTGTGATACTTTATTATGGCAGCCCTAGCAAAGCAATAAAAGGTATATATCACAAGATTCTAAAGACATAGCAGATTTCCAATTTTAACAAAACCAGAACATCCAACAGGACAGGAACATGTTACCTTAAGGGTTAAACATATATCACACAAAGTGTCAATAAAAAAGAGTTTGCTAGCACTTCTCCTGCTTGAAATACATATCAAAATTTAGAAATAAATCCTCTTAACGTTTCAGCATTTTATTTTCTTCATGCACTTTCAGCTTTGATTGGTTCATTTTCCCAGGGATAGAACTCTTGAGACATAACTGAGTTCCAAAAGCATTATTAATAGCCAACTCAAACAGTTGCAAAATCATCAACACTTATATGCAATCTGTGGGAAGATAAATCCATTTTTCCAGTTTTATTGAAAAATAGCTGACATATATTACTGTATAAGTTTGAGGCATACAGCATGATGGTTTGATTTTCATATATTGCAAAGTGATTATCACCGTAGGTTCAGCTAACATTTATCTTCTCATCTAGATAAAATAAAAAGAAAAAAAGGATAAAAGAAAAAAATTCTCTTTGTAATGAGAACTCAGGATTTACTCTCTTAACAGCTTCCCTATATATCATACAGCATTGTTAACTAGAACTTCATTCTTAAAAAAGAATCAGATGGCTACACATGACTGGTTTATGAATCTAAGCTGAAATACAAGAAAACAGTCAAAACCAATGAGTGGGTAGAAATCCTCACACATACCAAGTGCTCATTATTAGTATTATTATCTGTATTTAATAACAACGCTACTCTGAAATTAATAACTCATTTGGGTCCAAGATACAGCAAATAATTGCTCACACATATTGAAGGAAGTGCTGAACTTATTGTAATTGTTTTTTGTCCCCAGAATTCCTTCTCCTAAATGTTACCTGAAAAGCTCTTAGGGGACACAGATTCATATTCTCACACATAAATTAATATTAGCAGAGACATTTTTACACGTCCCTTTCTGTCTCCCCAGACTTTATTCTGATTTCAGTTCCAGCTCATAAGGAAGTTAGAGTTGGAGAGTATCTCTTATTTCCAAGTATGATAAGTATCTCTATATCCATTTTATCACTAATGTCAAAGAAAGAAAGACATTTAAAGGCAAGTAAATAGAGTATTTTTACAAAGAAAAACAACTTTAATCTCTTAGCTGTCTCTAACTAAAGTTCCATTCCAATATGGTAGTCCTTTTGTTGTCCCTGATCTGTATTGTAGCTCTTTCTAAGACTGTACATATCTGTCCACTCTTCCACACTAATTCTAATTTTATCCAAGATTCAATTTTAACTTCATTGGTTATGGAAAAAAGAACATGTTATTTTATCTAAGTATATTTGCCCATGGATCCCCCTTGTCTTATGCAGTGTGCTTTAGAAATATTATGCTGGAGATATTGTGAAAAAAGGATCAATAAGATTCAGTACAACCTGAGTGACAGTAGAAAAATACGATATTCCTAGCTACGGAAAATCGTGATTTTATTTTGTTAAGAAGAATTATAAAGAGTTGAAAATAAGGCAAAAAAAAAAAAAAAGAAGGAAGTGCTACTTCTTTTCAACAGCAGATGAGCACATTCCTACTCAACAATTACTTAAGTACTTATAAGAATATATTCTTTTTCTCAATTCCTTGTTTATGGCTGATTAAAGTCTCAGACTTAATGGAGTTGCATGTTAACTTACAGATTTTTATCTGGTAGATATGTGAATAATTTCTGTTCAAAATAAAAGATAACCTGAAAGATTATGGGGTTTTGTTTTTGTTTTGTTTTGTTTTGTTTTTTGCCCTTTAGGAGATTAAACCAGCATTGTACCTAACCTTACGATCTTATTCAAAATGGCCTGTATTAAACTCTTTTAGATACTCAGCTTCTCAAAGCTTTTTGAGTTAGTCTTAGCAGTTCCCTAATTATGACTGGTTCTCTCATTAATTAATGAGTTGAATACAGTTGTTGACATATGTTTATTTTTTATTTGTATGAGTGTCATGTTTTACATTTTGGAAAATTGTACTTTAACAACTTACAAAAAATGGTACTCTTATAGGAGGGAGTTTTTTTAATTTTTTTTTTTAAGAGTAAGATTTCATCTTTAAATATTTTGCCTTTGAGATGTTGGAAATATCTTTCTTTTGGACCAAAAGCCTCCATCATGACAGTTGTCTTCCGCTTGAAGCATGCAGGCCTTACATAACAATAGGCTTTAAAATTGTAGCTTAAATTTTAAAGAAATTTAACAATTCACAAAGACAAAATTGCTATGACATCTTTTGTGATTTGGCATTTCTAATATATTTACATATGTTGAAGTTTGTAATTTTGTACCAGTCTAAAAACTTCAGAACTTACAAAGTAGAAGCCTTATAAACCTCTAGATAAAGATTTCTTGGTCTTGCCTGCTATCTAAAAATGTATTCCAAACTTCTCACTGTAACGTCTGGTTGGAAACAAAATATGTCTCTCATCTTCCCACATCAGGATAAATAAGAACACAAAAAGAATAGTGACCAGAAGTCACTCTATTGTTTTTCTGCAAATTAATTTTGTGGCAGACACTAGCCCTGGGATTACATCTGCAACAGACAGGATCTTGCACAGGCAAAAAGCAACAAAATGGTTTTCTAAAAGCAAGTTGTTTTACGAATATGTTGACTTGATAAATGAAACAACTTAAAGCTGAACACATGCCATAGTGATTTCACTTCGCCAGAAAAGTCAGTTCCCCTGGCTTTTTAGTTTTAGAGCCCAAACTAGTCTTCTTTCTGGGCTGGAGTTGCAGATCTGAGCCATTTCTCCTACCTGAGATAAAAAGTAGAGATCAAAAAATAGTAAGTATATAAAAATAACTAACTGAAACAACATGAAAATAATCCAGTCAAGTAAAAGAACCAGTCCATGATTAACAAAACGGCTATTTTTTTTATAATTTAGTAAAGATTGGTAAATAGTTTCTTATGCCTGGTTATTATTTAATTTAACAAAGCCAGACATGTTGATTTGGGCAGGATTGATACTCAGTTATGAAAGCAGCTACAG
Organism: Vicugna pacos; assembly: GCF_048564905.1. Taxonomy (NCBI): domain Eukaryota; kingdom Metazoa; phylum Chordata; class Mammalia; order Artiodactyla; family Camelidae; genus Vicugna; species Vicugna pacos. The sequence continues at coordinate 33,573,007 of NC_132988.1, forward strand.
ATCCCTTCCTGATGCCCTTCATAATGGTGGTGATATTTTCCTCAAAGGCTGAATATGTACATAAACACATGTATATGCATGCTAATTAAGTAAAACAATTTATTTTAGGTGTTAAAATATAAATACAAAAATTAAAAGGTAAGCAGAGCATATGCTCTCCATTTGATTCTAGGTCTATTTCTAACCCCTGTTGTTTTGTCAAAAAGTTTTAAGTATAAACCTAAAAATAGGGATCTAAATTAAAATTCTGATTATACTTTAAAGCACTAAGGACAAAGCTGAGCAGCGGCATCCATTTGACCTTCATGGTCGAAGGTGGTGATAGAGTCCTCCTTCATAAGTATAGCACTTGAATATATTATTTAAAGTGATACGTCTGGAAACTGGTAAATTGAATGTATACCTTAGATTATGGTAATAATTATAATTAACATCTTTGAATGCTTCTAATGTGCTAATAATGTAGCTTGGTTAAACACTGTATCTTTATCTTATTTGATCTTCACACTATGAAGTATATACGTTATTTTATTCCAATTTGTAAATAAATATTTTGACACTTAGATTAAGTAATTTGCTTAAAGTCAATCTACTCAAACAAAAATGGGATAGGAACTAAGAGAATCAGAGTTCGAGTAGATTTCTAAACACCAGGCTAATGGCCTCCTTCAGTATTATTTAGTATCTGTGTAAATTAATCTTGGCTGAGAAATGCAATTAACACTTAGTTACCTTTTTCTTGTATTATCTCTGACTGCAAGGCTATTGATCATCATAATTAACCAAGATCTTCTCTAAGCCAACAGGTAATTACAGTTGGAAAGAAGAATCTAAACTTTACCATAATTAATTAATTTATAGCTAGTAATCCCTTATGGGCATATGTTTTAATTTAGTTCTTTGTTTCTGCAAAAAAATAACATAAAGAAGGTCATAATTCATTATTTTATCCCCATCCTGTGCATAACACACCTCCATCTTCATAGGAAATTAGAGGTATTTTTTTAATCAAAGGAAATGTATTTCAAATCCCCCAAATTCTGCTGTTACCAGTTCTGTTTTATTTTCAGTCACCCATTACAAGTTCCACGGTTCTCTGTTTTTTTAATGGAAGCTAATTAAATTCCCATATTCCTTTTACTATGTATGTTCTCTTAAAAATACATTTCTTACTTTAAATATCTATAATGTATATTAAAGATAATCAATAACATCTTGGTATGTTTCTACCCCAAGTGGCACAGAAACTCCCTGTGATCTGAGCCCTCTCAAACCTTTTGTTGTAGTTCCTTTTTGAAGTTTTAAAAAGTGATGACTTCCTACACACCGGTGGGTTGGCATAATACCCCCATGCCTGCAGCTCCTGTGCCATTGTTAGCATTGTGTTTTGATGGGCTCCACACTTGCAGCTCTCCAAGGATCCGTGACTGAGTTGAATGAAACCTTTTGCTACTTGGCAAGAGTAGTGAGAACACATAAAACCTGCCAGCTGTCAAGGATGTAAATGGTGATTTTGTTTCACTTTTTAATGAATTAAAGTAGGATTGAAATCTATCCAAAGACAGCATGTTTGGCCTTTGGAAGGAAGAAAAATGAAAGAAAGGGGTGTTTCTGCTATCCAGGCCATGGTATGCAGGGTGGTATTGACAATCAGTATGGGGAGTCAACACTCCAGGAAAGCTATCTAAAGACTGATTTTGTTGTTGGTTTCCTTCCCCTCTAATCAAGTGTACTCCAATGGCCCGAGGCAAACCGACCCTCCCTATCCATTCTTAGAAAAATTTCTATACCTCTGACCTTTCCCAAAGACAAAAACTGGAAATGTTTCCTTAAATGTTATCATCTTTCAAATCCTTGAGCAGGATGGGACAGAGGGGAAATTACTCTAAAAACTATGTATTTAAATTTGTTTGGGAGTTTTTTTTTTTTTTTTTTTTGCTTGCTTGCTTGCTTTTATCAAAGCCAGCAACGGGTAAAATTTATTTATGCAACTTGATTCACTGAACCACAGTAAGTTCTTATAGTAACTGACAAAACACAATTGCACATCTGTCTCCCTAATGCACTCAGAATTACATTTTTTTAATAGTTATAGTGTATTTTTCATACAACCATTTAATTTTACCCTATTAGATATTCACCTGTATAACAAAATATACAGGTTTGCCATTATTGCCACTTGTGCCAAAGTAGCAGGATCTCTAACTCTCCATAATTTAACTGTTTGTTTTTAATATGAAAACAATCTTCTGGTGGCAACATGGCCAAAAAAGCACAAGAAAACAGATGATTTTATTGTCATCCAATCTTCATTTGCATTTTTCTCAATAATGTAATAACTCGGATTTGGACCCATTGTCTTTTCTCAAATATAAATACTTTTAAGTTCTATACAGTTTGCTTGCCCTGTTTCTCTCCGGAATTATCAACTCTCACTATGTTAAAGGTCCTTTGTCTATACATTTGTGACTAACCTTATGAAATTATTAAGGCATATGGTCCAGTATCATATGCTTTTTTTGACAAATAATGAATAAAACAGAATCAGGGGATTTTTCTCTCATTGATAAGGAGCATTTCCACTGAGCCTTGAGTCTATGTATTTAAGCTTGCCTCTTAAATGGCCTTTAGCCCAGAGGGTGTAGAGGTCAAGTATTCAGAGCCCTTTAAGAAGGAACCAGAGCTACTGCTTCCTGGAAAACTAATCAGAATCAACAAAAAACATCTTGATGGCAAATCTGAGACTATCCTCTCAATACAACAATCAACTCAAGGCTCAGCAATGATCCAAACCAAGCTCTCTTGTAACCAACCACTTCTGAACCAAAGCCAGCACTTGGTTAAACGATTAATCACTTTTGCTTGAGAAACTTGGTTGTATTTGCATTTCAAGCTTCCCTATTGCCTTTGGTTAGAGAGATAGTGTTCACAGGGCCTACTGTCTTAAATGTGCCTATGTAGAGGTAAATCCTCAGTGCTTCCCACTGACCTTATCTCTGAGTTATTCAGCATGGCTTAAAACTCTTTATTTTTCTTTCATCATTATATATTACATGTAAAACAGTCAGCTAGCCATTGTTAATATTATTTTCCAAACAAAAGCCTCCCCTCCTTCCCTTTTCAACATAGCAAAGATTGCCGTAAGTGACTATAAGTAAGTAATGTAGTAGGTTATCAGTCATCATCTCTTCAAGTACCCATGAGATGTTTACGATTGCTGTACACTGCAGGATATAAAAATTCTAAAAGTTTATTCATGCACTACAGCCAGAAAAAAAAGTTTGTATTCAGTTGACTTTCAAAAGTGGTTTACAATTTCTAAATTTCAAAGTATTGAACCTTCTCGATGTTCAGAATAGTGAAGTCAAAATCAGAAGACCTAGTGCTTAAAGTCAGAAATTGTATGTGCAGGTGCTTGATCTTAGTCTCATGTTCTTCATCTGCCATCTGTCAATGAAAATAATCAGAATGAATAATATATGTAAAAACATGTTTTAAATAGTCAAATTTTCTATTATACTTCATTATCTAAGTAAATAGACTTTTTGGAAAAAGTTAATTTTACCTTAAGACATATTATAAAATATTATTATTTTATATATTATATATTTTAACTTGATATTCATAGACTATGAATATGAATATCAATATACAATAGGATATGAATATCAAGTTAAAATTTCCTTTGATTTTTGGTCAGTTTATTACACATATAGGTACTTCATTTGTAGCAATTGACACACAAAAGTATTCCTTAACTTGTGTATCAGAATTCAGTCATTTTCTTATGACTTTTTCATTGAAGAGGATAGCTAATTTTAGTCATTGCGTATAATGTTTTAAGAGTTTACTGCTACTCAGTAGTTTTCAATGGATAAATTATATTTTAATGGTATGTTTTTTACTCACAGGCCACCTCAAAACTCCTTTAGCTGAAATTATTTTATGTTTTCTGGAGCAAAACACAATAGACAAGTTGCTGTTTAAAGAACTTCTATACACTTTAAAGAAACATTTTTAAACAAATAATGAAATTTGTTCTATTTTATTTACATGTGTATTTTCCAAATCTCAAATTAAAGTTAAAAATTGATGTAGAAATGTAGACAAGAAAAGATTTAATTGGTAACATTTCAAAACTACTTTAGGTCTATGATCTATTTAAGGTTAATAGACCATTATTTTTAAAAATACAGCGTATGTGGTTCACTTGAATTTGGAAGAAGGCAGAAGAAGAGAAGGAAAAAAAGAAATGACTAAATGCAATATAACTGGGTGGCATTTGCAGTGGTAGGTAAGGACATGGAAAATCAACCCATGTAATTTCTGCGTCTATTTTAGAAGCTAATCATCTGTAGACACACAGATTAAGTAACTTGCCGTAGGTCACTCAGATAGGAAGTGGTAGTCTACTTTTAAGAGTCAGCTGTCTTCTTAACCACTAGGAGATATGGACTTTTTAATACTGGTTTATAATTGGACCTCAAAATATAAGTCTGCTTATTGACTTTTCTGAAGCACAATTTAGTAAAACTTAACACACACACACTCATATATAATCAACCTCAGAAAAGAGCAAGATAATAAGACAATGTAATGAAAGTGTTTTTTTAACCATTATAATCATAGCAGTAATAAATGGCAATAATATCTCACATGCATTGAGCACTTATTACATGCCAGTCACTGTATTAAGCATTTTAGAATAAATCTGTTTATTAAAAAAAAATATGAGGTAGAGTCTAGTATCTCCAAGTCACAAGAAACAAGCAAAGAGAGGAAAAGCTGCCCAAAGTCAACCAGCATTAGCTGTGGTGGAACCAGAGATTTGAATCTAGGAAATCTTATTTTAAAGCTTAGATTCTTAAATGCTACACTCTTTTAGTTTTACATAATTGCTTTACTGTTTCCCATTTACTAAAATTATACTATAAACATTTGCAACTTATCTTTGACTATATAATGTACCTTGAATAAGGAAGGTCACATTTTTTATGTCTTTCATCTCACATATTGGTTTTACATTACTTTTGAGCAGTCAAATCCCAAATCAACCTCGTCAAGCCCTGAACTTCAAAGGGGGAGTAATTCATACATTTGAAAATGTGTTTCCTCTCTTTAAATTCTTTATTTCCCTAAGTAAATCTTCATCACTAATATAATGTTCAGGCCTGAAATTATTTTCCATTACTGAAATTATGGTCAGAAAGTTCTCCAGGTATTTATTCAATAATTATCTTTTGAGGCGTGAATTTTAGTCTATTCCAAAACCTTGTTTACGTTAGAAAAAAAATGACTTAGAAATTACATTTATCCTATTAAGAGGAGTAAATTGATGTTTTAAAAATATTATTCTGTGGCTTTTCAAGGCCAGGTGTATTTTCTCTTTGGAAAGAACTATATGCCATTCTCAGTATTCTCCCCATTTGTTATTGTGTGTGTGTGTGTGTGTTTTCTAATAAAAAATGGATAATTCTAAAATTAAGAAAACAAAATTTTAAATATATTCACACTAAGAATTTTTAATCATAAACTCATTTCTAATAAACAAATTATATAGAATCAAAAAATTACATGGATCAAAATACAGAAGTTATAAACGACATAATTAACAGATAGCAAACAAGTTATGTCAAATATTTAGGTTTATCAAAATATTCAAAGGCAAATATTCTTGTGAATTTTTAAAAATTGAGATATAATTGACAAACTATTAATTTCAGGTGTACAACATAATGATTTGATATTTACATATATTGGAAATGATCTGCACAGTAAGTCTAGTTATCATCTATAGTTACAGAATGTTTTTCTTATGATAAAAACTTTTAAGGTCTACTCTCAACAACATTCAAATATGCAGTGCAGTATTAATAACAATAGTTGCCATGTAGTATATTAAATCCTCATGACTTATTTATTTTATAACTGGAAGTTAGAATCTTTTTGACTCCCTTAACCTGTTTCACCCACTCCTCACCCCCAGCCTCTGGCAATCCCAAGCTGTTCTCTGTATCTGTGAGCCCAGTTTGGAGTTTGTTTTGTTTTGTTTTATCGAGATCATACAGTATTTGTCTTTCTCTATCTGACTTATTTAACATGATGCTTTTAAGGTCCATCCATGTTGTCACAAATGGTGAGATTTCATTCTTTTTATGGCTGAATAGTATTCCCCGTATGTATACTCTATGAGTTTTTTCTTTATCCATTCACTCTTCATTGGACACTTAGGTTGTTTCCATATCTTGCCTATTGTAAGTAATGCTGCAGTGAACATGGGGATGCATATATCTTTTCAAGTTAATGTTTTCATTTTCTTTGGACAAATACCCCAAAGTGGAATTTCTGGTTCATATAGTAGTTTTATTTGTGATTTTTTGAGGAAACTCCATACTGTTTTCAATAGTGGCTACGGTAATTTACGTTTCCACCAACAGTGCACAAAGGTTCCCCTTTCTCCACATCTCACCAACACTTGCTATTTCTTATATTTTTGATAATAGTCATTCTGACAGGTATGAAGTGATTTCGATTTCCATTTCCCTGATGATTAGTGATATTGAACATCTTTCATGTACCTGTTAGCTATCTGTACATCTTCCTTGGAAAAATGTCTGTTCAGATCTTCTGCCCATTATTTTTTTTTTGGTAGAGAATCCTTTGTTAAAATGACTGTGTGTCATTTCTAGATTGGAGTGGGAGGTAAGTGCTATTAAACAGTATTTTCAAATAGTTAATTGTCCAAACTGTGAACATAAGAATACTAGAATCCATTTAAAGATTTGATGGGTATAACTAGTGGGTTTCATTTGAATCATTAACACCTGACAGAAAAATTTATGTTATTCCAGAAGGATCCACAAGTTTCAAAATAAGTAATATTCTTATTAGCACCTTTATAGAGACCAACTAGACAGTCTTACAATCAGAAGATTATAAATTACTTTTTAAAATTGAAATACAGTTGATATAATATTATATTAGTTTCAGGTATACAACATAGTAATTCTATATTTTTAATAGATCATACTCCGTCTAAAGTTACTACAAAGTAATGATTATATTTCCCTGTGCTGTACAGCATATCCTTGTTGCTTATTTATTTTATGCATAGTAATTTGTATCTCTTGATCCTCTACACATTTTTAGTCAGATTGGGTTTTTTTCCCCTTTTTTCTATTGAGCTGTTAAGCTCTTTATATATGTTGGATATTAACTCCTTATCAGATACATGATTTTTGTAAATATTTTCTCCCATTCAGTAGGTTGCTTTTTGTTTTATTGATGGTTTCCTTTGCTATTCCTGTGAAATTTTTGCAATGAGCTTACTCTCTCTTGAGTAGATTAATCAGATCTAAAAGTTTTATAAATAATTTCAGAAAAGTAATTTTATAAACCAATTCTGAATGTAAAAAGATATGTCTAGCCCCTAACTCAGATAGCTGTGATCTGACAGATTTATCATCTATGACTATCATTCCGTGTAATTAGGATTAGGAAATGAGAAGGAAAAATTTACTACTGTTTTCCCTCTAAAATAAAATTTTTAAGTATCTGTTAAAAGAGATGGAATGGAGAGTGAGAAGTTCAATATATGTCTTATTGGAGTATCAGAAGTAGACACTGAAAAGATTAGGTAAGCAAAGTATTTAGACTTAATGACTGAAAATTTTCCAAAAATTGTGAAAGGCTTGTATTCTCGAAGTCAGGAAATACAATGACTCCAAACACAATACATAAAGTGAACCCAAACATATGATAATCAAATATCAGAAGAGAAACAAAGAACAGAACTTAAAGGCAGTCAGGGCAAAAACAGGAAATCGGCTGCTTGGGAACAACATTTGCACTAACTGAGTGACTCCTCAACAATAACAATAAAACCCACTTTGAAACATTTTAAATGTACAAGAGAAGATAACTGTGCAACAGGAATTATGTGTACTGTGGAACTGTTTATTAAGATGAACGTGACATAAAGGCATATTCAAAGAAACAAAAATAGTGCGAGTTTATCACCACAGACCTTCTCCAAAGGAACTTCTAGACTCTGGAATTGAGATAATGTACTTGAGGAAGCAGGAGAACAAACCTAGAATACAAGGTGGAAAAAAATAGAATAGTGAGAAGATAAAATGTTAAATATGTGGGTAAATTTAAACAAATACTGATGATGTGAAATAATCATTTCTCTTTTGAGGATTAAAAAAAGGTAGAATAAAGTAAAAATCAAAAGTAGCATATAAACTATTCTCAGTATCTTGTGTTATCTGGGAGGATAGTAAAGCTGCTTATCAGCTTTAGATTTTTGTTAAGAATATTTGTTAAATTCATAAGCTGAATAAGGCAGGTTACACTAAGGAAACAGCAATGATAAATTACAACAACAAAGGATTAGTCTCTGTCTATTTTATATCTTTCATGGGTTAAATATGGCTCTACTCCCTAACCTTTTCCTTCCAAATCAAGGCTGAAGGAGCAACCCCTTACCTAGGATATGCCAGAAAGGAAAGAGAATTGGCAGATACATACCTTGGCTATTAAAGTTGCTAATTAGCAAGTCATATACTGAAACCTGATGTCAAAGGCAGGAATATATCCACTAGAAGACATGGGTCTGTAAGAACAGGTAAAGAAAGAGTGACAAGAATTGTTTAAAAAATACATTGTTGCAAGAGCATTAAGTAAAACAGAAAGATCATCAATAACTGGGCAGCCTTTATCTACTTACGTAGTTCTTGAAACTTCAGGTAACCACTCCCTTTCTCACCCATTGAGATGTAAAGATAGTAATGCATTCTTGCTGGCACTGACTTGGGCTTTTTCATTACCTTGCTAGTTTCCCTTAATCTCATCCATAAATCCTTTCGTTAAACTCTCTTTCATCAACCCTATTGAATGTGCCATTTTTTTCCATCCAGCTAGGTCTCTGACATGAATATGTATTCTATTATAAGCCTTATTTCTTCTAGAAGTGATGCTCACACAAGTGAAGTCATTTTCTAAGCTTGCACAGCAGGACAGGGAATAAAATCCAGATCTGAAACTCAAGTTTTCAAATGCCAGTGTCTATAGATGTCACCATGTGGGATGGCAGATGAAGACTGACCTGTGGATGATACTTGGTCTATTGAAAACTTATTTATAACAAAATATATTTTTGTAATATTTCAGAACAAGCACTGCCATTTAGGGGAAAGTATTATATCAGTATTAAGGGTTCTCAGCAATCTCACAATGACAGTATTTTTCAGAGAGCAAGTCATATCACAGAAAATCTGGGACATTTTAAGGGTAAGATTTCATATAAGAGGCAGATATCAGCAATAGCATATTTCAAAATGTGAACTTCATTGGGAATGGATATCCACAAAGAGAGCCCAAGAGTTTGCTGCCTATTAGCCTTCTTTCCAATTCCCATAAATCCAGAGCAAAGTTGCCAAAATCTTAATGTCACAATTGGTGCAAAGGGAAACATGTGGTGATGGAGGAAGAGAGGATGGGTAGTCCCCCGTGTGATACTTGGCTAGTTTTCTGGAAAATAACAATAAATTTGCCAAACCTAATCTGAACTTGCTCAGCTCTGTTGAGCCTTTCATCCTTAGTTAATGTGAAGTTTTCACCATCACTGGAAGCCCACATATCTTAATCCTGCTTTTTTTGTGGTTTGATGATAAAAACCATAGCCCTTCACAAGTGCACATAAAATTCAATAGAGCCTTAAAAAAAGATTCTGGCTTTGTTTGGCACAGGGACTTTGTCATCTGGAATAGAGCAAAACTGAAATTTCAAGGGATGAGTTAAATCCACAAGAACCCCAAATCACTGAATCAATTCAGCCAGATTCGTCCAATTTAAAACTACCCAACAAAGAATCCTAGTTATGATCCTACTCTTTACTTGTACTGATATTGAAGATCATCTTTTTTTCTGGCTTTATTGAGATATAATTGAAATATAACATTGTGTAAGGTTAAGATGTACAGTATGATGATTTGATACACATATATATTGCAAACTGATTACCATAATAAGGTCAGTTGACACATCCGTCACCTAACCTAATTACCTTTTGTTGTTGATGTTGTTGTTGTGAGAACATTCAATATTAACTATCATAGCAAATTTCAACTATACAATATAGTACTGTTAACTATAGTCACCATACTCCCCATTAGATATTAGATCCTCAGAACTTATTCATCTTATAACTGAAAGCTTTGACCTTTGACCGGCATCTCATTTCCCTGACCCCTCAGCCCTTGGAAATCACCATTCTACTCGCTGTTTGTGTGAGTTCAGCTTTTTTAGATTACACATACCAGCAACATCATACAGTATTTGTCCTTCCTTGTCTGACTTATCTCACTTAGCATAATGTCCTCAAGTTTCATTCATATTATCACAAATGACAGGCTTTCCTTCTTTTTGTATGGCTGAATTATATTCCACACATATATACACACACACACACACACATATATATATATATATACACATATATATATATATTATGTAGAGAAGTGCAGATGTTTCATTAAGATAATAATTTCATTTCCTTCAGATATATACCCAGAAGCAGGATTGCTGGATCATATGGTAGTTCTATTTGTAGTTTTTTGAGGAACCTCCATGTCGTTTTCCATAATGGCTGCACCAGTTTACCATCCCACCAACAGTGCACGAGAGTTCCCTTTTCCCCGCATCCTTCCCAACACTTGTTACGTCTTTTTGAAAATAGCTTTTCTAACAAGTGTGAGATGATATCTCATTATGGTTTTGATTTGCATTTCCCTGATGTGGAGATTTTCTTTATTCAAAACTTATATAACTAATTTAAAACTCTGCATTATTAAAATAGTGTTTTACTATCATATACCTATATTAATAACATAAATCTCAACTTATAAATAATTGTTTTCCTCATAAACAGGCACATTTTCACTTCAAGTATCATTAATTTTTTTGAATTAGTTAATACAGTCACATGATATTCAAAAGTTACTAAAGAGTGTAGAGAGAAAGATATGTTTTCCTTCTACCCTCTTACCTAGTCATGAACTCTTCTCATTGGAGACAATCCAATTACCAGTACTTGAGTATCCTTCTGGAGGCAGCCTAGGAACATACAATAAGCATCTCTCTGTATGTGGGTCTGCTGGTGTATACATATATTTATTTGTTATTTTTATTTTACACAAATGATAGTATCCTCTGTAGTGCTTTGCACTTTGCTTTTTTTCACATAAAATACGTCTGAGATATTATTCCATAGTAATGCTATAATGGATAAACAGGATTCAACTGCATAAGTGTATCACAATTATAGCTACATTATATAGCTATAATATAATAATTTTTAAATGCTTAGTTTGATCCTGGCACTGTTCTTATGCTTTGACCAGTTCAATTCTTACTATTACTGTTATTAAATTTATTTTACATATGAAGAACTGAGGGACAGAGAGATTCATAAACTCACAAAAGATCACAGAGAGAGAAGGTATCAGAGGTGGTACAGGTGGGACAGTTTAGTTCCATATCCTGAGTTTGTTGGGAGGTAATTCTTCATGGGTCTTTTGTGTTGCCTCATATCTTGTGAACAGAGACACTGGCTGATTTTGTCCCAGACTATTTTTTCAAGAATGTTTGTATAGTAAACAGATTTGGAAATAGAAATTTGAAACTCTCCCAAGCAGAAGGAAGTTTCACTTATTCTCCAAAATCATAAAGATAACATCTCCCTCTATAGAAGAGGACAGATTTTTTTGCAGCTAATTATAAAAGATTTGAGTTCTCTAAGCTGGGGTTCATAAACTGTAATCCAAGTCCACTGTGTGTGCAGCATTCATATTAACCCTTCCACATTTCCTCCATGGAACTGTTTGATTACATTCTACTAGGAGCTCAGTTGGGGTTGGAACATCCAAGATGGTCTTATTCGTATGTCTGCTGCCTCATGGAGTGGCTAGAATGTTTGAGTATTGGCAGGACCGTTCTCTCCTGCAAGGTGACTGGTATTCTTACATGATGCCCAGAACACTGAGAGGGTAGAAATCAGAAACTTAAATCCAGAACAGTCGTAGCTTCATTCTGCCCTGTTATTGTAACCAAAGAAAGTCACATGGCCAACCCAGATTCAAAGGGAGGAGAAGGAGATTCTAGCTCTGTGTGGCAGAAGTGTGCAAAAATAGAGACATGGGACGAATCAGCAGCAGCCCTCTTTGCAGACAATATACCACAGGTTAAAAATATCACCTATATTTTCTCAAGTATTTTATGGTTCTATATGTTTGTGTGCTTGATCCATAATTTACTTCGTCATGACAAATGTGTTAGAGATAATACTTTAATTTTAACTAGCAAGTTCTTCTGAATTGTAAGTAATGCATCTTTTCCCTAATAATTTAAATGAATCCTTTACAATGGATGAAGGTTCCATACATCCTTATCCACTTCTTATCTCTACTGTTTCTGTAATACATGTAATGGGACAAAACCTGTTTTAATTGTAATACATGTACTAGCACGAAACCTGTTTTAATTCAAAATCTTGAATCTCTCCTCAGACAAGCTCTTGTCCTAGACTTCCCTATCTTAGTGCATACCATCAAATAAAACATAGGAGTTATCAGTGATATATCTTCATAACCATATGCTCTAATCAGAAACATCCATCATTTCTTACTAGGCCACTAAAAGAACTCCCTCATTGGTCTCCTTTATCCTACTCTCTACCCTTCAGTAAATCTTCCGTATGACAGAGGGATCATTTAAAATTCCATATTAGATTTTTTTACTCAAAACATTGTGGGGCTTCTGTCTCACTTCAATAAAAAGGTTGCTTTCCCATAGCTTATAAGGTCTTAATCTTTCACCAGGGCTATTCCTCCAGTCTCTTCTTTATTTACTCCTTTTCTCAGTCAACATTAAGTATATTAAAAGCTTCTTGTTTCTCAAGTGTGCCAACTTTTCCCCAAGTTAGTGCTTTTGAAATTCTCTTTCCTGTAGTTAATCACTCTTCTGTTAAACATTCCCGTTGCTTCTTTTCTGACTTCCTGCAGGCCTCTGCTGAATTATTCCTTCCTTAGAGAGGCCTTCCGTAACCATCCCATCTAAAATACCCTCTTCCGGCATTACTCTCCATCCCTGGGCCTACTTTACTGTTCCTAACAGTGTGGTAATTTCATAATATTATAAGTATGAGTTTGTTTATTTTGTCTCTTCTGCTGGAGTATAATTTCTGAAAGAGAATCAATTTCTTTTTCACTCCAAGGATCTAGAGTGTTACCATCACATCAACAAGAGAAAGGACAAAACCACATTATCAATCAATAGATGCAGAAAAAACATTTGATAAAATTCAACACCCATTTATGATAAAAACTCTCACCAAAGTGAGTATAGAGGGAACATATCTCAACATAATGAAAGCTAATGTGACAAACCTACAGCCAGCATAGTACTCAATGGTGAAAAACTCAAAAGCTTCCCACTAAAATCTGGGACAAGAAAAGGCTGCCCACTATCACCACTCCTATTCATCATAGTCTTGGACGTCCTAACCACAGCAATCAGGCAAGAGAGAGAAATAAAAGGGATCCAAATTGGAAAAGAAGAGGTAAAAGTGTCATTATATGCAGATGACATGATATTATATATAGAAAACCCTAAAAGGTCCACACAAAAGCTGCTAGAACTAATTGAAGAATTAAACAAGGTAACAGTTTACAAGATTAATGTTCAAAAATCAGTTGCATTTCTTTACACTAATGATGAATTAACAGAAAAAGAAATTAAAGAAGCAATCCCCTTTACAATAGCACCCAAAGTAATAAAATACCTAGGAATAAATCTAACCAAGGAGGTGAAAGAATTATACATGGAAAACTATAAACCGTTGATGAAGGAAATTAAAGAAGACTTTAAGAAATGGAAAGATATCCCATGCTCCTGGATTAGAAGAATCAATATTGTTAAAATGGTCACACTGCCCAAGGCAATCTACAGATTTAATGCAATCCCTACCCAATTACCCAGGACATATTTCACAGAACTAGAACAAATCATAATAAAAATTATATGGAACCACAAAAGACCTAGAACAGCCAAAGCATTAGTGAAGAAAAAGTGAGAGGCTGGAGGAATAACTCTCCCAGACTTCAGACAATACTATAGAGCTACAGTCATCAAGACATCATGGTATTGATACAAAAACAGACATATGGACCAATGGAACAGAATAGAGAGCCCAGAAATGAACCCACAAACTTTTGGTCAACTAATCTTCGGCAAAGGAGTCAAGAGTATACAATGGAATAAAGACAGCCTCTTTAGCAAATGGTGTTGGGAAAACTGAACATCAGCATGAAAATCAATGAAGCTAGAACACTCCCTTACACCATACACAAAAATAAACTCAAAATGGATCAAAGACTTCAACATAAGACAAGATACAATAAACCTCCTAAAAGAAAAGATAGGCAAAACATTATCTGACATACTTCTCAAAAATGTTCTCCTAGGGCAATCTACCCAAGCAATAGAAATAAAGCAAGAATAAGAAAATGGGACCTAATTATACTTACAAGTTTCTGCACAGCATAGGAAACCATAAGTAAAACAAAATGACAAACTACAGAATGGGAGAAAATTTTTGCAGATGATGAAACCGACAAAGGCTTGGTCTCCAGAATATATAAGCAGCTCATATGACTTAATAAGAAAAAAATAAACAACCCAATCCAAACATGGGCAGAAGACTTAAACAAGCATTTCTCCAAGGAAGAAATACAAATGATCAATAGGCACATGAAAAAATGCTCAATATCACTAATTATCAGAGAAATGCAAATCAAAACTACGATGAGGTATCACCTCACACCAGCCAGAATGGCCATCATTCAAAAGTCCACAAATGACAAATGCTGGAGAGGCTGTGGAGAAAAGGGAACCCTCCTATTAAAAATTTCTTAAAGAAGCATTTGAATATTTGAATCTTGGGTTGATCAGATGTCTTATTACAAAAATTCAATCTATTATTATTATTCTCATTGTTATTTTTATTTCATCTCAGTGTCATTTTTTTCATTTAAAGACTGAACTCAGTATATATCTCCTACAATCTCAAAGGGAATTTTGCCTTTGCAATTTGCCAAGTTAATCTATTTTCTAAGACTTTGAATTAGAATTTATAAATTTTGGCTTAAACTTTTGGATGCCCTTTCTGAAAATAATGTCTTAAATTATTTGAAAATACTGAATATATTTGAAATAGCTGAATACATTAAATATTTTGTTTAACAGGTACAAGTCACCATATATCTACAGTGGGGTCAGCAGAAAACCTACCATGCAAATGCTTATTCATACTAAAGTTTTCTCTAACCAACCAAAGTGGACACTCTATGGAAGTTTATATTCCACTCCGTGAAGTGTACTTTAAAAGACCACAGGTTAAAATCAACTCATGTAGACCAGTCATTGTCCTCCAGTTTGACTGTGCAAGGAGGAAGAACAAAACCTAACCACTTTGGACTTTGAGGGGCATCTTATGAATGGGCTAAGAAGATATTTTCTTAGACCCTGATTCCCTGCATTAAAGCAGTAAGTAGCTACTTCTATTTCACAGCATTGGTTGTTTGTGAACCAAGATCCACATTGCACCTTGGTCATTTTGTTCTGGGACCAAGTAAAATTCCATGAAAAACAGCAAAAATAAAATCAGTAACATCAATTAAAGGGTATTTAATATGTGTTGGGCACTTTGCTAGTTCATTTATGTACATTATATGGTTAAATAAATACTTTAATTATTAAAACACCTTTTCAACAAACACTTAATTCAACAAATCTACTTATTGAGTATCTTCTCTGAGCCAGCACAACCTAAAGAAGCAGTTACTATTGTTTTTCTCATTTTGTGGATGGAGACAGTGAGTTTTAAAGAGAATAATGTTTTGCACAAGGTCACATGTTAAATAGATGAGGTGGGATTTGACTTCAGGTGTTCCTGATGCTTAAGTCCAAAGGTAAAACTCCTCGCTGCCTCCCATGATGCCATCATTAGCTACTAAGCATGTTTTACCAACCTCACCTAGCTCTCAGATACACTTCTTGTATTTTTTTGGAAGCAAGCCCATCCAAACATTCACTGTGACAACGTAGAAAGGTCAAGGTCTGGGATGTATTTCTTTGCATACCATTTCTCTCAAGCCACTGTTTTCAAATTATTGCACAAGGTGCCACAATATTCCCTGGCTACACCAGAGGCAATATCTTAATGGATCCAGTTTCTACAATAACAACCATAGGTCAGAAAATGAGGGAGTTACGGAATGAGTGGTTTGGGGCCTGTGATTTTTGGTCTTGCACTGATGAGAGTGTATAATCTGGATAGATGTTAGCTTTCTAAACAAACATAACCTCTGGTTGCATTAAAGGAGGAAATAAAGTTTAAACTTGTTCTCTTCATTAAGCAGCTTTACAAAACTAGCATTTGTTGAGCTCAAAATGGATATTAATTCTGATGAGTGAAAATAATGATAGGAAAGATGGAGCTGCCAGAATAATTTTAAGTCTTTACTTTTCTCAAATTATGGATACTTCACCAAAATTTGTCTTAGACTACTCATTTAAATATCGAGTAAGAAGTAATAAACATGAGTGTGTCTGTCTGTGCAAAGGTTTTGGACTAGTGCTGAGTTTTGACATGGAGGCTGGGTTTCATCAATATTATTCTCTTTGGAGAACTTTCAGGACCAGATGCTACCAGTGTGATAGTGGCAATTTACATGCCCCACCTCTTTAGACAAAAGTTCAAAAGTTCACTGAGAAGAAAAAGGTATTGAGATAAGGAAGAATTACAATTTTATTAATGGTGAACATCGTCGTCAAGGAATACTATGCAGCACAGCAGGTCTCAGTTGTGACCTGTGTTAAAACATGCTATACCATGGGAAAGAAACTGCAGAGAGAAAACATCTGGCTCTGTTTTTTGTTCATGTCAATCAATCATTAAAGAATATGAGAAAGAAAAATCACTAGCAGAGAACTATTCTTTATTCCCAAATGAATAATGCAATTGATAAGTAGGAAAAAATAGGTCTACAAAATAAAATGATTTATATATGAAAAGATTTTGGATAAAACCTAACTGTGGCTTTTTAAGTCCATTCATATTTGTTTGAAAAACACCCGTTAATAAGTAAGATGAAGATGCAAATATACCACATTCTTTACTCATTGTATTAAAATGTATTTACATTTTGTACTTTAAAAATGTCATGTTCTAAAATCATCCTATTAGTTTGAAGACAGTAGCCTAATAAAAGGCAAAATACAGAAATGAGTAATTTTGATGCATTATAAAGAGCTATATTCTGTACGACACTGTGTAAAGAAATCTAAAAATCTCATGTGATCTATACAGGGTATTTTTCTTCGACTGGTTTTGAAGGACTTCTGATATCCAGATCCTGATAAAGGTAGATTTTATTAGCTCATCTATGCAACTTTAATATTTATTAGCACATATAAAGCTATGTCTTTGATTTTATAAGTAACCTACTTATTAATAACTTACTAATATAAAACTAAAAATAAAGCACTAGTGAAAAACCACATATAAATGCTGAAAGAGAAAAAAAAAGTGTTGAAAAAGATCTTAGAACAGATTTTTCTGCTACAAACCCTATATATACTCCTAAAAGTTTTGCATAATACAAAATCCTACACTAAAATTACCATGGGTTATGTATGTAATAGAACCAAACAGTTTAAATGTTCATAACTTTGTAGTGTGATCATTAAACAACAACAATTTCAGTAATAATACTAGCACAGATAAATTCCCATAGACATTTGCAATCAGAATTGAAGTCCACAGTTGTTTCTTGAATCCTTAAACCCTGGGTTTGTGCTTTTCCGTTTTAGGTGTGGGTACTGGAGGGCATTTCCTTGAGAGTAGCACTACTAAAACTAAAAGCCTGGTCCAAGAGGTAAATTTCTATAAATTTGATATTTTTAAGCCTGGGACTGTCTCCACAGCTTCTCCATCTATACTGGCAGCTTCCCCAGATAACTTAATTCTGCGAAGTATAGTAGTTTTTGAAGCACATTGAACAAATACGTATTGTAACAGAACAGAACAATTCAATGTGATGTGTTGGAAAGGGAGAAATTCTGTTTCACACAAGCTGACCAAATTTGATGGAGCTAGTTTTTGTTTTGTTTTGTTTAAAATAAACTTTATTAATATAACTTCAACGTACAATAAAATGCACACATTTTAAGTCAGTGAGGTTTGACAAATGTATTACACTTGAGTAATGGCCACACCAGTCAAGATCCTTTCAGTCCTGTGACTTTGAACCCTTTAAGTTTTTAAGGTGGTAGACTAGTTTCTGGAATCCTCTTCTGGAATGAGGTATTGGTTTTGATTTATTATCTTGGTAAGGGAAGAGGAACTGCTCCAAGGGCTTCTACTTGGCCTCTCCTATTAAAATATCTCTTACTATACAGGTCAACAGACCAGTGAAAGGGTTCTGCCAACAGCTAAGTGCATCCATTCCAATGATACATTCCGAAACGAGGGAATACCCAGCAGCTACCTCTGTCAACCTAACAGTTCCAGTGTGAGATGGACCTGAGTAAAGATTTCATTTATTACCTGACTTATACATCCCTTCTCTAATACGGCTGCCATGAATGACAACCCAGTGGAGCCACACAGGGTATCAACAACTCAGATCTAGTATCTGTTATTTCTCAAAAAAGCTAAGTATTCCCCCTTTGTCTGAAGTATATTTACTTGAGTAAATGGCCATAGGTCTCTTTGTAAAAGGACTGAGGTCACTACAGTGTAGACTTGCCATGGGGTTGGTTGTAGGTCCTGCCACATGGATGTCTGGCTTCTCTTTCAGTTGATAGGTGGAATTTAAAAAATAATACAAATGAATTTATTCACAAAACAGGAACAGATTCATAGACATAGAAAACAAACTTATGATTACCACGGAGGAAAGAGGGGAGTTCTTCTCTGTCTGAGAACTAGCCCAGGTCTAAAAACTGGACAAAGATTTTCTATAGTGGTGGATGACCTCAGTCCTATCCGTTCTTGATCTTTTAATGATATACTTCTGTAATTTAGCCTTCCCTGGGTACCTTTGCAACCTTTCCATCCTTTAAGGTTGCTTCCAATTAGCTATGTGCTGCCACATGGCTCCTTGTGTTCTGTGATCCCATTATCCCATTACTGTCAGGGAGCACAGTTTTGTAACAGCCTCTTCTACTATCAGCCCTGGAAGACCAGTACTGAACTGAGGACCTCCTCATCAACACATTCAATTACTAACTTGATAAACTGAGGATTCCCCCATGGCATCCAAGGAACATGGTCAACTAACAGATAGATTGGTCTATTGTAGTAGACACTTTCTAGTATAACCACTTCTCTGAGCTTTTTAGTTCTTTCTTCTACAGTTTGGTATGGCAATTTTGGCATTTTTACTTCATTGAATATGGGTGATCACTTTTTCCAAGCTTCCTGGAACCATCTTTGTATGTATTAGGATATTTATGGCAATGAATCGTTGTCATTGGGGGTCTTTGCCAGCTTTAGAAAACTGCCCTTAGGTTGACGAAATGGCCATTTTCTGGCTTTATATTCTTCTCCCCTTGATTCAGCACTCTCAGGATCCACTTCCAGGCATACTTGACACTCCGTTCCTGCAGTCATTTATTCAAGCTCTTCCTCTCACACACACTTTCACTCTTACACCTTATAAATCTCTGAATCACTTAATAGCTGCATATTCTTTTCTTTAATTGAAGAATAGTTGACTTATTGTGTTAGTTTTGGGTGTACAGCAAAGTAATTCGGATATATGTATATATATTTCAGATTCTTTTCTATTATGGATTATTACAAAATACTGAATATAGTTCCCTGAGCCATACAGTAAATCTTTGTTTATATAGTAGTGTGTATCTTTTGTTCCCATATTCCTAATTTATCTCTCCTCTTATCCTTTGGTAACCATAAGTTTGTTTTCTATGTCTATGAGTCTATTTCTGTTTTGTAAATAAATTCATTTGTATTATAGATTCCACATGTAAGTGATATCATATAATACTTGTCTTTCTCTGTCTTCATTTAGTATGATATTCTCTATGTTCATCCATGTTGCTGTGAATGTCAGAATTTCATTCTTTTTATGGCTGAGTAATATTACATTATGTATATTTTGTGTGTGTGTGTGTGTGTGTGTGTGTGTGTGTGTGTGTGTGTGTGTTTGTATACCACGTCTTCTTTATCCATTCATCTGTTAATGGATGCTTAGGTTGCTTCCATGTCTTGGCTACTGTAAATAGTGCTATTATGAACATTGGGGTGCATGTATCTTTCCAAATTAGAGTTTTTATCTTTTCCAGATATATGCCCAGAAGTGGGATTGCTGGATCATATAGTAGCTCTATTTTTACCTTTTTAAGGACCCTCCATACTGTTTTCTATACTGCCTTCATCAATTTATATTCACATCAACAGCATAGAGGGGTTCCCTTTACTCCATACCCTCCCCAGCATTTATTATTTGTAGACTTTTTGATGATAGACATTCTGACTGATGTTGAGGTGAGACATCGTAGTTTTGATTTGCATTTCTCTAATAATTAGCCATGTTGAGCATCATTTCATGTACCTATTGGCCACTTGCATGTCTTGTTTGGAGAAATATCTATTTAGATCTTCTGCCCACTTTTTTTTATTGTGTTGTGGGTTTTTTTGATATTGAATTGTATGAGCTGTTTTTATATTTTGGAAATTAACCTCTTGTCAGTTGTGTTGTTTGCAGATATTTTCTCCCAATCTATAGGTTGTCTTTCTGTTTTGTTGACTATTCCTTTACTGTGCAAAAAGCTTTTAAATTTGATTGTCTCATTTGTTTATGTTTTGCTTTTATTTCTTTTGCCTTAGGAGACTGATTTAAGAATATATTGTTACAATTTATGTCAGAGAATGTTTTTCCTATGTTCTTTTCTAAGAGTTTTATGGTGTAATGTCTTATATTTAAGTCTTTAAACTGTTTTGAGTTTATTTTTGTATATGGTGTGAGGATGTGTTCTAATTTCATTAATTTACATAAGGCTGTCCAGCTTTCCCAACACTACTTGCTGAAAAGACTGCTTTTTCACCATTGTATAGTCTTGCTTCATTTGTCAAAGATTAATTGGCTGTAGGTGTGTGGGTTTATTTCTAATGACTGTAGTCATGTGGGTTTATTTCTGTGCTCCTTTATTATGTGCTATTGATCTATATGCCTTTTGTGCCAGCACCATGCTCTTTAGATTACTATAGCTTTGTAGTGTTGTCTGACGTCTGGGAGGGTTAGGCTTTCCGCTTTGTTCTCTCCCCTCAGGATTCCTTTGGCAATTCTGGGTCTTTTGTGGTTCCATAGAGATTTTAGGACTATTTGTTCTAGTTCTGTGAAAAATTTCTTGGGTAATTTGATAGTCACAATAAATCTATAGATTGCTTTGGATAGTATGGCCATCCAATTGCATGAGATATCTTTCTATTTCTTAGAATCATCTTCAGTTCCCTTTATCAATATTTATAGGTCTTTTACCTCTTTAGTTATTTATTCCTAGGTATTTTTTGATGCAATTTTAAATGGGATTTTTTTTTTACTTTCTCTTTCTGATATTTCATTGTTAGTGTAAATGCAACAGATTTCTGTATATTAATTTTGTATCCTGCTAACTTGCTGACTTCACTTATTAGTTCTAATAATTTTTGTATGGAGTCTTTAGGGTTTTCTATATACAGTATTATGCCATTTGCAAATAAAGACAATTTTAACTCTCTTCCAATTTAGATACCTTCTATTTCTTTTTCTTATCTGATTTCTGTGGCTGGGACTTCCAATACTATGTTGAATAGAAGTGATGAGAGTGGGCATTCTTGTCTTGTTCCAGAATTTAGCAGTGAGGCTTTCAGCTTTTTACTGTTGACTATTATGTTGGCTGTGGGTTTGTCATAAATGGCTTTTATTATGTTGAGATACGTTCCCTTTATACCCACTTTGGTGAGAGTTTTTATCATAAATGAATGTTGAATTTTATCAGCTCCATATTCTTGAGGTAGCATTTGCAAAATAAAGTAATACAAATTATTCTTTAGTATATTTTTAAAAAATTTAATAAAATTTTCAGCAGATCATTATATGCATTCACATACACATGTAAAATCATTTGTCAAAGTTTTGGAATTAGTTAATCAGATTAGCTGGTGCTTATTTAGAATAGTAGTCTTCAAAGTGAGAGGGGTGCACAAAATGATCCATTGGGGTGTCAGAATAATAAGAAACTACTAATGTGTTGTAACATTTAATATATGATGGCTGGTGCCCTCACTCTGTAAGTATGCCACATAGTTAATTATATATCACATTTGAGGGAAGAGTGTGGGATCCCTACCCCATAGAGGTAGATAGCGGTCCTTTTTCCCAGTCTTCACTTTCACAGTATTGTAGTTTACAAGGCTCCTGTTAAATAGATTTTCACTGTTACTTAAAATAACACAGTTCCACAATACTTTGTATCAGATGAAAAGTGGCAATAAAACTCTTCTTTTTGAAACACATAAAGATTCACTGCTTATCTAAAGTCTTTTTTCCCCTTAGATGTCATAGTTTTGGCTTAGTCACACTCCTCTGTTTGTGACACAATTGTAATTGGTCCATAGATGTCCCCTCTTTTTTATTACTTATTAACCCTTTTATCTCCATGCCCTACCATCTACCATAAGGAACTATTCTAATGCTTTTAATGGCGTAGAGTTTTTTTCTTGTAAGTACTCCTATAAAATATGTATTACTGTTTTGTGTTCATGTATTTTAACTTATATAAATATTAATATACATATATCTTATTATTTTTCTTACTTGTTTTACTCATCACTATGCTTTTAAGGTTTATGCATGTTTGTTTCTATTTGTATATGTAACCTGAGACTTCTAAGTGCTGCTATAGTATCTGTAGTGTGTACTCACCATGGTTTACTTAACTGCTCTATTAGTAAAGAATACACAAATTATTTCTGACATTTCTAGAAATGTTTGTACATATCACCATTTGTACATATTATCTTTATATTATCTAGAATATAAATCTGGAAGCAAGTTTGAGGGTCATAGAATATGCATCTTATTCCCAACTATTCTCCAGAATAGCTGTCTGGGAAGTGAAAGTCGATATACCTCTAGCAGCAATACATGGAGGGAACCTATAACCCCTTATAGTTACTAGTACTTTGCATTTGCATTTTTTAAGATATTTCTAAACTGATGGTATAAGTAAGAAGATATAATCTATACTTATGATTTTATATCTTGAATTGTCTTAATTCGTGTTTTGTTATTTACTAATGAGTTTGTATTTCATATACTTTTTAATCTTTTGTAAATCTTCCTCTGTAAATTGCTACTTAAATCATTTGCCCCCTTTTCTATTTAAATTAAAAAATAATTCATAGAAGTCTTACATGTTTTTTATTAGGTAAATTCCGAGGTTTTATATTTTCCACTTACCTATTTCTGGAATAGATAAATACAATTGGATCTTTTTTCCAGCCAATCTAGTGTCCAGAAACCACACTGAATTTTCTTGTTCTAATTTTTTTGGCTTTTCTTTATAGTTAATCGTATGTAAGAACATTATAAAATTATCTTTCCCTTCAAGACTTACACCTGTTATTTTGTTTCCTTTTTAAAAAAATTTGGATGTTGATCAAAACCTAGTCATAAGTTAAACAGTTCCAATGATAGACAACATATTTGTTTTATAGATAGGCCTAACATTAAAGGAAAAACATCTGAAGTTTCAGCAACAAATACAATATTTACTGGTGCATTGTTATATGAAAACTTATCAAAAATGAGGAAAATTTATTTTTATTCCTAGATTTTCTAATTATTTGTTGTAAATATATATTAAACTTGACTTTAATCAAATTAACTTTTCTGTCTTTTAAGACACCCATATGATTTATCTCCCTCAGTTTTTTAGTGAAGGTATTTCACAGAAAGAGTTCCTACTATCCATCATCCTTTCAGTCCCAGGATTAAAAATGCCAATTGATTATGGTATATTTTGTGATACATTGTTAGACTTACCTAGTTAATATTTTGTTTAGGATATTTGCTTCTATGTTTCTAAGACAAATTATTCAGTACATCCTTCCTTTTCTTTTTTTCCTTGCTAGTTGTGGGATCAAGATTATACTTACCCTATAGAATAAGCAGGCAGCTTTTGCAGCTTTTTATTTTCTAGAAACACATATACAATGTAAAAAATAACTGTTTTTTAAAAGTCTGAGTAAATTAAACTATTTTGAGAAGAATTTGAGGAATTGTGGTAAAGCAATTTGGATTTTGAGAAGTTTGTGGGAGGCTAAGACTATGATTACAACTTCAGTTTCATTAATACTCACTGTTTTGTTTAAGTCTTTTATTTCTTGTTTTACATTTTGTGTGTTTTATATTTTTCTCCAAGTTTATCCCCTTTAATTAAGTATTCAGATTTACTAAGAAATTCTTGTTCATAAGAATCTTTATTATTACCCATTTTTGGTCATTTCTTTGAGTTCTAACTTCCTGAAAAATATGTACACCTATAAAGCTAAAAGTTTTCTTCTAAGTATCATTTAGCTATCATAGACATGTTATCTTTCAGGTCTAAGCACTTCACAATTTTCCATATTATTTCTCTTTTGATCTAAAGTATATGTGATTTTTGTTTTCAGAAAAGTGAAATTTTGTTAACTATCTTTCTGTTATTAAATTCTAATTTTATTCTATTATGGCCAAAGAACATGATTTATAAGCTATTTGTCTTAGAATGTATTCAATATTGCTTTGAACAGTAGAAGAGGTCAATTTTTACAAATTATTCATGTATGATAAAAAGTATATTCTTTCTTTATTAAGTTTAGAGGTTTATAAATACCTAATAGTTGAATCTTACACATTACATTATTTATACCTGTCATGTTTGCCATTTTTCTTTTTGTCCTGCTTGATATTCTTAGCTATTGAACAGTTATATTAAAAATCTCTAACCGCAATGGTTAATATATCTATTTCTTCATACATTTCTTTTATATATATATATTTTTTTTTTAATTGAAGTATAGTGAGTTTACAATGTTGTATCAATTTCTGGTATACATCACAATGCTTCAGTTATATAGGAACATACATATATTTGTTCTCATATTCTTTTTCACCATAGTTACTACAAGATATTGAATATAGTTCCCTGTGCTATACAGTATGAACTTGTTTAATTATTTTATATATATATTAGTTAGTATCTGCAAATCTCATAGTCCCAATTTATCCCTTCCAACCCTCTTCCCCACCCCCACTACCATAAGTTTGTTTTCTATGTCTGTGAGTTTGTTTCTGTTTTATAAATAAGTTTGTTTGTCTTTTTTTATTCTTTTAGATTCCACATATAAGTGATATCATATGGTATTTTTCTTTCTCTTTCTGGCTTACTTCACTTAGAATGACATTCTCCAGGTCCATCCATGTTGCTGAAAATGGTGTTATTTTATTCTTTTTTTACAGTTGAGTAGTATTCCATTGTATAAATATACCACAGCTTCTTTATCCAGTCATCTGTCAATGGACATTTAGGTTGTTTCCATGTCTGGGCTATTGTAAATAGTGCTGCTATGAACATTGGGGTGCATGTATCCTTTTGAATTAAGGTTCCCTTTGGATATATGCCCAGGAGTGGGATTGCTGGATCATATGATAAGTCTATTTTTAGTCTTTTGAGGAATCTCCATAGTGTTTTCCATAATGGCTGCACCAAACTACATTCCCACCCGCAGTGTAAGAGGGTTCCCTTTTCTCCACAGCCTCTCCAGCATTGATCATTTGTGGACTTTTGAGTAATGGCCATTCTGACTTAGGTGATATCTCAGTGTGAGGTGATACTTCATTGTAGTTTTGATTTGCATTTCTCTGGTAATTAGTGATACTGAGCATTTTTTCATGTGCCTTTTGGCCATTTGTATGTCTTCATTGGAGAAATGCTTGTTTAGGTCTTCTGCCCATTTTTGGATCGGGTTTTTTTTTTTTTGTTATTAAGTTGTATGAGCTCTTTATATATTCTGGAAATGTCTTCATGAATTTCTGTTAGTTGTAACTTTATATATTTTGAAGCTATATTATGAAATATGTCATCATGATGAACCATTATATCTTCATTCTATATTGTTCCTTTTTCCAGTATGCAAAGATCATATTTGTCTCTTTTCATTGTTTCTTGCCTTGAATTATATCTTGTGAGATACTAGTACCTGAAAATTAACTATACATTTCCCTTTAAAAAAGACCTGTGGTCCAAACTTTCTGACCACTGCTATGAATTCATTTGACTATACGTTCCATTTCAGTGAATAAGACCTAACTGCTTTTTAAAACAAATGTGTGCTATGAAGAGAGAACTTTGAAAATGGATACTTGGAAATTTTGTTTGTTGTTTTAGATTTTGGTTGCCAATAATAACATAGAAAGAAACCTTACTCCTCAAAATTTTCCACTTGATGAATGTGGGAGAAGAGAATGGGCATGTGTGGCTCAGGCCCCCTCCCTATTTTTGGGATCTGTCCTTTGTCCATGCAGCAATTGCTTCTGGTATGCAACAAGCTTGGCAAGAAGATCTGAAGTCCGGGGACTAGTTCAACTCAAGAGGATGTAAAAGAGCAAGCTGATTCGATTGCTTAACTTAGTCACATATTTAACTTAAGTTTATTAGTAATAAAGCTGACATTTTAATCTCATCCGCCTGACTCTCACGTTTACGTTCTTAAGTCATTCCAAACTTGGTGAGAAAAAAAGAGTATTATTAGTATTATTATTACTACTACTACTACTACTACTATTTTTCCTTTGGGTCCTCAAATCCCAAATAGTCCTATTATGGAAGTGAAGAAACATATATGATTGCTATATTCCCAATGCTTTTGCTCAATTAATTGGCTGCAAATATTTGATAACAGCCATAAAAATGACAGTGAAAGTGGGTAGTTGGTATTTGGCCTTCGGTTTCTGAAGCTCCTGGAAGGCAGGGAATGACCTAACGATTCTTGGTCCAGGAACATCTGGGATCTGGGGGAAGAAAATGAGAAAATGGAAATTTGAAAATATAGAGATTCATTAAGACCAGTCACAGTTTTTAAATTTATCCATGGATTTATCTTATTGCATTCTATCATCACAATGCCTTAATGTTTCTGCTAATAATGGAAGTACCCAATTGGTTTATTATCCAGTTTTTAAATTATAAAATTATAAATTATAAATTATAAATAAGCCTGTGGCATTCCTGCAGCTATGTAGAGTAGCTAAAATTTATGAAAGACCTAAATATTTCATGTTTGCAGTAGATTAAATATGGTCAAAAATTCCTTGACATTCCTCCCGTCACGAGATTGATTCTGTGTCCCTCACTATAAATTTAGTATACTTTGATGACAGATGTGTCTCTTGGAACATTACTTTTTGGAATCCTAAACCACCACATAAGCAGTCTGATATTTCTATGCTAAAAGGCATCCCAAGCTAGCCACATGGAGACACCATACGGAGAAAGGAGGAAACAGCTGACAGACAAAATCAACATGGCTAGTAAAGCCATCTTAATCATCTCCAGCAGTTAGAGCTACCCGATTTGAGATCCAAGACATCCTGAAGAAGAGAACAGTCATCACTGCTGTGCTGTGCCTAAATTCTTCATCCACAAAATCATGAACATAATAAAATAGTTGTTTTATGCTATTCAGCTTTGGGGAGATTTGCTTCATAGTTAAAGATTATGGGACAATCATTGAGTCAGAATTTGTATATACATATATAAATATATTTGTGTACATGTATGTGTATAAATACATGCATATGTGTATATATAATGTATGTAGATATCTTAAAGGAACTATCTGAAATAGATTTCAATTATCCACTCACTTTTTTTAGTTATAATTATGTCAAACTTATAATAAGAATGTATATTATTATTTCAAAGAAATGTCATTTAATTCAATTAGTATCCTCATTTGTCAAATATCTGGAAGCAAACTGATAAGCCAAATAAGAGTAAAAAAAATATTTCTTAATTCTCGATCTCGATAAAAGCCACATTGCTTTTACCTATCTTTTGTGCTTTATAAGGGTCATGCATTTTTTATAATAGGCCAGTCTAAAAGACGCTGACTCAGAAAGCTTGATTCTTTTTTAAAGTGTTACCTATTTCTGCTTTTTCTTTGTTATAAAAGTCTCTCTTCAAATACAACAATGGGTTTGGCCAGAAAAACTCTTTTTGAAAAAGAAGTAATTTTAATAACATGAGTAATAAATATTGCAGTTTGTTAAAACAAAGCACAGTGTTTGTTCTCTGAAAGCATTTATATGAATGTGTAGGTTATTTGTAACACTGAAAATCCTTATTTGAAAAAAAAAAGGCTGCAACATGATTTTATAAGAATATTTCAGGAATTTGTCTATCTTTTGACACATCTTTGACTAGAGAGTACTTCCATTGAAGAGAAACTAAGTTATTAAGCAAGCAATACCTACGTATACATGAGTCAATGTCTTAATTATGGAGATATTCTTTCTATTTTAAAATGGAATTATAGAATGAGGTACTGATGTCTCTTAATAAAAGAGGGGAAAGTACATTTTGAGCATTTAATTCTCATCAATAAACTGACTTTAATTTTAAATGAGAGAGAACTCTGATTTCCAAGGTCAAAAGTGGTGCTAACAAGTAACTCTTCTTCCTGGGGCTTAGTTCTGAAGTTCAAAAGATTACTAGGTGACTTTTACCAGTCTCTGGAAAGCAAAGGATTTTTTGCCTCAGTTAAATGGTACTTTTCCAATCTATTTGTGTGGGGGATTCAGGTATTGAAGTTACTAATTATCATTATTAGGTGTGACGAGATTTCCATTTATCAATTAAAAATGCACTTCAGTCCGAACTCCCAGGGTTTTGATCTTCTGCTATAACAGAATGACATAAAAAGTGTCATGGATAGTCAGTTTTAACTTACATTTCTGCTTTAAGTAGTCCTGCAAACATAGACTTGTCCATCTATCCCCCTGAGACAGATTTCATCCCTTTGTGATTACTCAGAGTGGCCACTAAAGGTCACTCTTACTCCATTTTCCCAGGCCAGTTTTGAAACATGAGCCCAGGTATTAAAATCTGTGAATCTCCTATCTTTGCACTAGCAAAGGATGCACTTGGGATGGAATATTTGGGGGCCAAGGAGAACTAGTTAGCATACCCATCCAATTCAGAAAGAAGCAAAATCTACCTGTGTAAGTGAGAAGTTTGAAACAGAAGGTTTGTGATACAGCCTCGCACTGATACATTTCTAGGAACTTCAAAGTTCATAAAGTTCATTTTAAACTGGACACTGGCAGATGTGAAAGTCAGAGATTATATTCTGGCCCACAATGAAAATGTTTTATTTAAAAGAGAAATAAATCTTTTTCAGGAAACACATTTAAAACCTCAAATATTTATTGAGTTAATAAATTACAACTGATCATATTTGGAGAGGGGGAAGAAGGTTGAAAATAGCACTTGCCAAGAATTTAACAGCTTAAATCATCTGTAAAAGTAAAGACATTACATATAAGAGCTATTTCCTTTTTACACATGAGAGTTTTGGATATTTAGGAAATTCTCATATTTAAAAGTCTTGGATTTCTTAGGTAAAGGAAAGATCATATTTTTCTGCACAATATATAGGAATTACTTCAAATAACCAGTATAAATGCTTAATCTCAGTAATAATAAGGAGAACAGAAGTTAAATCAATTAAGGATCTGTTTAACTGTAAAAATGACCAAAAAAATTTAATGGGGAAATATCAAGTACTAATATTGTGGACAAGTACATCACATTTTTCTGGGATGGTAAATAAGTGGTGACATTTGGCACTCTCTGGTGAAATAGAATGTGAATTCTTATGGATCTGACAATTTACTTCTAGGATTTACCTTAGGGAAACACTCATTTGTTCAAGGAAGTATGTATAATAAGTTATGGTGAAAAAAGTAGCACAATCTAAAGTTAATTATTGAGAGACTGTCTAATTCTGTATCACAGAATATCATTCATTAGTTAAAAAGAATTATTCTTTATGAGCTATGATGGAAAGTTTTTTAAAGACATTCAAATGATGAAAAATTGAAATGCTATTAGATATGTAGAGTAGAATAGTGTACCTCTTAATTTACAAAATTATAATGTTGGTTTGAGTCACATAAAATTGCTAATGGTCAGCTGTCTTCAATCTACAAATTTCATATGGTTCAATACATACACAGAAATAATGAGAAAGTAAACTAGCTTTTTCTGTGACCTAAGATTAGAGTAGTGATATGAGGAGACTTTTAATTTTTAAATATCTTATAGTGTTTTTTTAATTTTTTAAATATTTAAAATATTTTTGCAAGGAGAATGTACTTATATATTGTGTAAGTACAAGTTATTAAACAGATATGTGATTTTCCCCCAAATTTTAAATCTTCATTTACATTCATGTGTATGTAATATATAAATTATATATATATATATATATTTGCTATATATATATATCTCCAGGTAAAATATTAAGCATTCCTGTTAGCAGATGTCAGCAAAAGTCAACTTGCCTGTCAATAAATAAAATATGTTGGATAAAAGTAGCTTGAAGTCCTATTCTGGGTCCTCTAAAAAAGCCAACTCTCTCCCCAAGACATACTGTGCAAATTTGTAGGGCTAACTTCCCATGCTAACCTCTGACTCAGACCATCTTATGCTAAACTATTTTAGTTACTTTCAACAGACTTTTCAGAAGCAAGGAATGAGTTTTTCCCTTTCCCTTTCCCTTCCCCTTTTTTACTCACAGAGCAGTCCCAACAATAACAATGAACTTTGTAGATGTTTCTGGTGATTTAGAAAGATAGAAGGGTTTACATCACAGCATATAATTATGTTTAAAGAATACATTCCTTTTCATAATAGTTTCCTGTTTTATTTCTGCCCACTTGGGCTCTGACTTCCCTACTTGTTTTTTACCCATCCTTCCAACCACCCTTCACGGATTGTCACTAGGAATCACAATTACCTATATCTCTGTTAATGCACAGAGCAATTCAGCTCTCCCCAAGATCTTGTTCCAACTCAGGTTGACATTCATTTTTGCCTATGCCAACCTTCCAGGATCCTCTGATGAACAATGTCATCTTATCCTTTAATGCTATTTACTTTCTCTAGAACACAACTCTGAGTTAAGTTGTGGTTATAATTTTTCACTTTTAGCTGGTATATAGATTAAATGAAGTATGGCCTTGGTCCTCATAGATCTCAGAATCTGGGAGGAAATAGATAAGCCTAAACAAAGTTTAGTTATTATATAAATTTGGATAACTTTGATTTAAAACTAGTTGAATATGTTTCTTAACTGCACTTCTGAGCACACTGAGAACATTTATTATGCATGGGGATTCTTCAACAGACATATCTAGTATATGTCATTTCAAACCTCTTTGAAGACAAAACTCTTACAGAAAGAGAGTTCTGTAAAACCTGCAATTGAAAACTGGTTAGCACCTAATTGCAATACAGTGCAAAAAATGTTAAACCACTAATACTAGACAACAAAAGAAAAAATCAGTAATTGTTCCTTGGAGGAAAGAATCAGGAAAAATTTCAAAGAAAAGTAACATTTAAATGTGAACTTGAAATATAATTTTCTGAGCATTTCCTTGCTCCAGTTAATTCTACAAATTGTTGTCAGAGTAACCTTCCCAAAGCACAGTTCTGATCATGTTACTTCTGAGGTCTGCACATCAAGTGTCCTACTTAAGGTTCCTTCCATTCTTGTTCAAACTTGCTATTATAGTCTTACTTTCCTCTTCTTTCTCTCATGTGGTCTATGCTCTATACAAATTAACCCTTGATATCAATCCCTCATATATTATAGGTGCTCAATGAAGTAATATTTTCAAAGAGCATGAATGATCTCTCCAAATGGTAGCAAATGTACAGTGATCTTGATATATTTTTAAACCTTTAGCATATGATAACTTATTTGATAAAAATAATCATAAAAACAGCAGAAAGTTACTATCCATGTAACCGGCATACGCAGTACACTCAATTCCCTTATACTTTTGTCTCCCTCTGATCCTTAAACATTGTTCTCAGTGGAGAACAATGCTCCCCTACCCCAAAGTGAAAACTTCAGTTGCAGAGCTTTTCTGCCAATTTTTAATTAATAGAATGCCTTATAGTCACAAGTTATGAAGACAGCCTCAGTTCAGTAAATGGTGCCACTCCAAACCTAACCTACCATTCAGTCTCATCTTTTGTGGCTGAAACCAGCCTTCAGCTAGTTGCCAACAAAGAAGGGACCATGAGCTTTCTGCTTCCAATTGTTGCCTACTCCTCTTCTCTGATATTCCAATGTGCTGTTTCACTCCAACCAGAATCTAAAATGATCGGGAAGAGGAGAGGTTGGTAGGGGCAGGAGGATACTTTTCACTCCACATTGAGAGGCTTCTATCTCCTGAGGTTGGCAGATACTAAAATGGATTCTTTTTGGTGGAGTTTCCTGAGGATCTTAATATGACCTCAGCAGAATACTGCTCTCTTTGGCAGATGGGTCTTGTGTCCCCTGCCTGGGACACCTTCTTGGGATTCCTGTCTCATCACTGGGTGTCTGTCAGCATGCATCCAGTCTTTCTGCTAAGATTTCTGCTCTCTTCCCCACGGCCCTGTTGAATAAGACCTCAAATGACCCCTCCGTTTTGCATGGCCCACTTATGGAGAGAGGAAACACTTGTGAATCCTTTGCCCCCCAAAATTGAATGAACTCTGGGCTTGCAGCTCTCCCCTGCATCTAGGCTTCCCCACACAGTTTGCCAGCCTTTTCATTGCTCTCAAGATTTCCTGGACAAGAGAGGGATCCAGTTCAGAGTTTTCTCACTCACAAGTCCTCCTTTTCTCCACCCTCTGGACTTTCTTGTATTTTTCTAGTAGATAAAGAGAGTCAGTAGTCAAGTTCTTGGCTATTTCCTATGAAAATTTTCATATGAAGATTTATCTCATAGATTGATATATGATAACTTATGGGAAGAGACTGCAGTGAAAACTGAAGAAGGAAAGATCAGATTCTGATATCCCCTTATACTCATTTTTTCCAGAGGGAAAAAATAAAGAGAGAAATTAGTTTTCTAGACCTTACCAAGCATGTCACAGGTTTTTGGCACTGTGTAGGCCCTGATTATGATTAAGATCAGATCACCTGACAGTGAGATGGGTACAAAAGCTTAGAGAAATTTTATTTTGATTTAGAAAAGTAAATAAATGAAATTGGCATTTCTTTACTCAAGTGTTTTGGTGTCAAATTTATACTGGCCCCACAAGATAAACCAAGGCCTCCTGCCTCCTTCCAGTGATTTTCCTACTATGGGATGTTCAAACACCTAAGAAAAAAGGCATACACATCCTGTGTGGTATTTTGTAGAAATGGATACAATTTGAGTTATTTTTAGTCTATGGTGGAAGCCATAGCAAATGGTGAAATTTAATCAGAAACCATGATGATAGTTCATTAACCAAAAGTTAAAAAAAAGTTTTACTTATATTTTTAAATCAAGTAAGTATTCCCCAAAATGATACTCATGACCTAAATAAATGGAACTACAACTTAATTTTGTGTTTTTGTTTGCTAAGGAGCAATATTACATAAAACCTCCACACTGATGATAAACAAGATATGTTAAAGCAGAAATTAATTTATAAAGAAAATATGGTCATTTTCTTATTTATGTTTACTCTAATGGTACCTATTAAAAGGGTATTTCTATGAATCACAAACGAAAAATATTAATGAATATATCAATAATTATATAGTAGATCTTGACTCGTAGAATGAACATTGTCCCCATTTCTATTCACTACTCACCAAATACAGGATCTTGTTCATAAACTTCTTCATGCAAGTATACTGTCTGTCCCCAAAGAGAAATCAGGTGAAAATAAAAGCTCTGTTTCCAAAGTCACTTTTATTTAAAGAAACAATCTAATTCCTCACACATCTCTCCAAAACAGCAAACAACTAAAATGGCATAAGATTTGCCAGAGTCCAGAACGTCAATAATTTTACTTTGGCTAGTAATTAAGGGATTTACTTGCCTTTTTCGTGTGATTCAGCTTAGTAGAGAGTATTGTTTCAAATTTTCACATGCACAGAGATTTCAATTTAAAAATGTTTAAATCTTTCATTTTCCTAATAG
The DNA here is from genome assembly GCF_048564905.1 of Vicugna pacos. Classification (NCBI taxonomy): domain Eukaryota; kingdom Metazoa; phylum Chordata; class Mammalia; order Artiodactyla; family Camelidae; genus Vicugna; species Vicugna pacos. The sequence continues at coordinate 33,607,377 of NC_132988.1, forward strand.
ATGCTACTGCAACTAAATACTTTCAAAGCATTCAATTCTATATTTAAGGAAATAATTGTTTCTGTTTCCTAACTAATGGTACCTATAACACCCATGTCAAATTTAAGAGGATTTCCAAGGTTATCAAAACTTTTCAAAACTTCCAAACTCTGTTCTTTACTAATAGTGTTCTCCACCCAGTATTTATACCTCCTTTCCCCATACCAAAATAATTCTATGATCTTGAGCAAGGAATGTCATTTTATTAATGACATGTTAATTAATGACATGAATGATGTCATTTTATTAATGACATTGCCTGTTATCTCAGACTTTCTCTTATTTTTATCCTTAATGATCAAGGAAATATTGACATGACAAAATGGACTGTGCTCTGATAAGAACTGGCTGTTTAGAATGGAAACTACTGTGAAATTTATCTTTTTAAAATGCTTACTAATTGTACAAAGTGCTACAGGTGTTAGTAGAAATAGAATAGCGAATCTATAAAAACCCACATACTAAGGTCCTCTGCTTTATGACAAAGGCAACTTTTTTTTCCTGCAGTGAAGTGGGAAAGCATGGTCTTATTTTTTCAAATGTACTTCAGCAATTGAATATAAAGAGAAAAAGTATCTTGACATTAACCTCATGTCACACACAAAAGTCAATTCCAGGTGTACAGAAGATGTAAATGTGAAAAGGAAAACAATAAAGCTTTTAGAGTCCAATACAATAGCCACTGGTCATCAACTGTTTACAATGTAAAAAGTCAGTTCCTTGCTCACACTAGTCACATTTTAAGTTATCAGTCAGTACATATGTCTAGTAATTACTACACTGGACAGAGCAGGATAGAACATTTTAATCATCTCAGAAAGACCGTGTAGTAGGCAACAATCTGTTTACTAGGACACAAAAAGTGCTAACAATAAAGGAAAAAATTATATACATATTAGAAGGGAAAACTAGAAAGTTCTGTTAATATACTTTACCTTCATGAAATCATAAAAATGAAAAGAATTTTAGTGCTATAAAACTATAAACCATAAATAGACATTTAATGTGGTAAGTGAGATATTTTACATCAATTAACTTGCTATTTTTTCATTTAGGAGTGCAGAGCTGTACATTCAGGTACAGCTCTATTTTCAATATTTCTTGGAACTTTACTAATACCACTACCAGTGATGTGTACTACATTATCATGTTACTCAATAAGTTAATACATTAAGGATTTGTTTATTAGTTTAGGAGAATCATTATCCAGGCCCGGATCAGTTCCTCCCCAAGTTCATACCATCTTAATAAATAGCATTACCATTCATTTTATCTGGTTGCTCAGTTAAAAATAGAGTAGTCATGCATGATTTTTCCTTCTCGCACACAAAAACTTAATCCATTTCTGGATGTCCTTAAGGGCACCACCTACATTCACTACCAGGTTTATCTATCAATAGAAGAATGTTTGAAGTAACAATCCAGAGTTAAGGATTCAACAGATTTTGTTTTTCCCTCAGGCACTCTCTTGACAGGGCTATAATGAAAAACAAGAGAAAGATGGTCAGAAGTCAAAATTTCAAACATTTCAAAGTTCAGTTTGTGCCATATTGTTCTTACCATGCTAAATCTTTTACCACTCACTTGAAAGTGAATTTATTGTATGTTCAAAGAGGTTGTGCAGATGTCTGCTCTGCTTGGTTTTCATCAGTACAGAGAGGCTGAGATGAATAAAACTTACAGGAGAGAATATCAGAGAAAGGACTTGAAGCAGTAAGTGTGCAGAAGCTCTTTACTCTGGGACAAGAGGAGAGGAGAGAGAGCCACTCTCTGAAGGAAGCCACAAAAGAGGTGGGCTCACCTCCACATGAAGGAGTGTGGCACAATTTTCTGAGGCTGTGACAGAGACCAGATTATCCTATGATGTCACTGTGGCTGGTTTGGAACTGATTTTGGCCACCACTCATGACCTTATGTCATTATTTGGCCTTGGAACAAAATTCTCTGAGTCTTTGGTCTTAGCCATTGTTTCTTTTAATAGTAGTATAGGCAACTTTGTCATCATCTAATTGTTTAATATCAATAATAATAGTAATATTTGTCAATAGCAATTGTTTACTGTATGCCAGGCATTGTTTAACACGCTTCACATGCATTGAACACCCCCTTTTTCCAACAACTCTAGGAAGTAGGTACAGTCAGCCCTGCAAATCCATGGGTTCTGCATCCTCTGATTCAACCAAATGCAACTGAAAATAATTTTTTTTTATTTTCCAGAGATTTCCAAAAATCAAAACTTCAATTTTCTGGCTGCCAGCAACCATTTACATTGTATTCACAACTATTTACACAGCATTAGATTGTATTAAGTATTATAAGTAATCTAGAGAGGATTTAAAATATCCTGGAGGATGGATGTCAGTTATATGCAAATACTATGCCATTTTATGTAAATAACTTGATTTTGGTATCTGAGGGGGGTCCTGGAGCCAATCCCCCATGGATACCAAGGAACAACTGTACTGTAATTGTCCCATTTTATAGATATTGAAACTGAAGCATAAAGGGAGCTAAGTTATTTGCCCAAAATTACACAATCGGTGAGAGACAAAGGTTGGATTAGAACTCAGGCATCTGACTTCAGATTCCAAGATCTTAATCATTTACAGAGCTTTAAATGTAAATGAGAGGTCAGGAAGACAATAATAGATGTGACAGTTGGACTGGCTAAGTCTAAAGTAGGGAGCTATGGAAATCTCTGGTAAACTGGAAGGATTTGGCCAACTCAACAAGTCATATTAGTAGTTGGATATATTTATTAAAGTGAAAACAATCTTAAGGGCTAACACTTTAGCTAAGTTGCTGGTTAAAGATACGAATACAGACTTCTCTTTTCCAAATTTCCTAAAAAGTTTAGCCCCTCCTCTTTCTTCTACCATTAATGTAGTTCTAAACTTCTCTGAAGACACAGATATAAGGTTTCTGCAAGCTCTGAATTTCCTGGCTTTAATCTGAACTGTATTCTAACTCCTTTCCATGTGCTATTGTCTCTCTTTTAAGCTTCTGGAATTTTTTTCTTTGATATTCTCAAATTTCACTATAATGTGTCTAGGCATAGTTTTGTGGGGGGTTTTTCCCCATTGTCTTTCCTCTTTGCCATGCTATGGACCCTTTCAGTCTGAGATTTTTTTTTCTGTTTTTAATTAATTCTGAGAAATCTCTCTTGATTATTTCCTCAAATATTTCCTCCTCTCAATTTTTATCTCTTATTTTCCAGGAATATTATATAGGATATTTCATTTATGCTTCTTTCCCACGTGTCACTTAATTCTTCTGTAAGTTTTCCATGTGTTTATCCTTTTCTGATTCCTTCTGGAATGTTTTTTAAACTAAACCTTCAATTTGGTACTTCATGGATTACTTATTTACATAACCTATTATATTCTTTATTTAATCTATTATAACTTTCACTCATAATATTTCTGCTTGGTTCTTATGGTTTCTTATCTGTGTTGCATATTTTAAATAAATTCCTTTATTTCTTCTAATTATTATGCTAAATTATATTATTTAGTTATTTATTCTACTTTCTGCTTCCACTGAAATATGAATTCCAGTTTATTTGTAGTTTTGAAATAGTTGTGCTCTTTAATTCTATCTCTTTATGTCTCTCTCCCTCCTCTCTATGTGCCTATGAAATCGTATTCCCTTGGGGTTATCGGATAATCTAACTGGAAATGCATGAAGGGGGAGGGAGGTGGATCCTGTATTCCCTGCTGGTTCAGCATTTTGGTAGAAATTGGAACTGAAATCTCTCTTCTACTCTTTTTACTGTTTTCCAGATATGATAGAGAACATGTGCTCTGACCACAAAGCAATAAATTTAGAAGTTAATAATAAAAAATATAAATAAAATTCTTATACTTGGAAATTTTTTAAAATTGCCAAGTAGCTCATGAGTTAGAAAGAAATCAAAACAAAAAAATTTAAAGAGTTAGAAGTATATGATAATAAAACGCATCTCAAAATGTATAGGGCTGCATAAGCCATGCCGTAAGGGAACATTAGTCTTTTTACGTGTGTATGTCAGAAAGTCAGAAAGGCTGTAAATTAATGATTTAAGTGTACGACTTATGAATGTAGAAAATGAATAACAAAATATACCTAAATATAGTATAAAGAAAAATAAAATAAAAATAACAGCATAAATTACAAAATAGAAAACAAAGATACATCTGAGTATCAAAAATGTAATAGATTAGGGGTGACATAAGCAAGATGGCAGATTAAGAAACACCAGACCCTCCTTCCTCCCTCAGAGGAACAGATTCAACAATGCATGGACCAATGTAGAATATCAGTTTTGAAAATTTATTTAAAATGGACAAATGCTTTGAGAACTGTAACTTATCAAATCAGAATTAAGAAGAATTCAAAAGCCTGATTAGTCCTGGAACTATTAAATAATTGAAGTAATAATCAAACAAAAATATTCCCAAAATAAAACTTTAGGCACAGATAGTCTTATTAGCTATTTCATTAAACTTTCAAATAATGGATAATTCCTATGTTAGGAAATCTGAAAGTCTTAGGATAAAACTGACTGTTCTCTAACCATGATAACAAGTAAACAGCAGAAGTGGCTTTAACCATATCTAGTTGATCAATGACAACTCAGTCAACCTTTACGTGAAAGCCAACCAGTGAGTCTCAAGCATCAGTTAGGTGGCAGCAGACTCACTACAGATCATGCTTCTAAAAGTAACATTGACCTACACCTACCTGTGTGAGCAACAGCAACAACAACAACAACAAACACACACTTAGGAAACTAATAGAAAACCCACTTCTGCCCCATGCCCAGCCCAGTACAACATAAAATAAACTCTTAGCCAAAATCCTACGTTTCAGAGCAGCAGTTTACTTCTCCCAATGAGACCATGCATGACTCCCATAGCCTTTCACTTTGTAACATTCTATAGGGTGCTCAAACAAATGAGCATGTTAACCAGATACCTGTGCCCAAATTCCATTTGTCCTTCAAATTTGCTGCCAAATGAGCCTAATTAAAAATGAGCGCTCGCTTAATTTGTAGCATTTTTGTTGATAACTTATTTTTGTTTTTTACACTGCAATGTATAACCAATAGGTTTTTATTGTAAGGCAGTCAGGCTTAAATCATGGCATATGCCAATTAGGCCTTTTTTTTTTTAACATTTTTTTATTGAGTTATAGTCATTTTACAATGTCGTGTCAAACTCCAGTACAGAGCACAGTTTTTCAGCCATACATGAACATACATATATTCATTGCTACACCTTCCCTCTCTGTGAGCCACCAAAAGATCTTGCACACACTTCCCTGTGCTATATAGTACAATCCTGTTTATCTATTCTACATATGCCTGTCAGTATCTACAAATTTTGAACTCCCAGTCCATCCCTTCCCACCACTCTCCGCCTTGGCAACCACAAGTTTGTATTCTATGTCTATGAGTCTGTTTCTGTTTTGTATTTATGTTCTTTATTTTATTTTATTTTATTTTTAGATTCCACATATGAGCAATCTCATGTGGTATTTTTCTTTCTCTTTCTGGCTTACTTCACTTAGAATGACATTCTCCAGGGACATCCATGTTGCTACAAATGGCGTTATGTTGTCATTTTTGTGGCTGAATAGTATTCCACCGTGTAAATATACCACTTCTTCTTTATCCAGTTGATGGACATTTAGTCTGTTTCCATGTCTTGGCTATTGTAAATAGTGCTGCTATGAACATTGGAGCGCAGGTGTCTTTTTGAAGTAGGGTTCCTTCTGGATATATGCCCAGGAGCGGGATTCCTGGGTCATATAGTAAGTCTATTCCTAGTCTTTTGAGGAATACTGTTTTCCACAGTGGCTTTCCTTGCTTCCCTCTCCCACTCTTAATGATTTAGATGTCTTCTTTTACAATTTTGTCTTTATTCTTTTTTGTAATTCATGGCAGTTATCTCCTTTCCAGTTATGAGTTTCTCATTTTTGTAGCATCCTGCTTCTTTTCTATTTAGACTAGACCTGTCAATATTTCTTTCAGCATGGGTTTAGTGTTGCTAAACTCTTTTAGTTTTTGCTTGTCTCTGAAGTTCTTTATCTCTCCTTCAATTCTAAAGGATAGCCTTGCTTAATAGAGTATCCTAGGCTGCATCTTTTTTTCATTCAGGACTTTGAATATATCTTGCCACTCCCTTCTGGCCTGTAGTGTTTGTGTAGAGAAATCAGCTGAGAGCCTTATGGGTGTTCCCTTGTAACTCACTCTTTGTTTTTCTCTTGCTGCCTTTAGGATCATTTCTTTATCCTTGACTCTGGCCATCTTGATTATGATATATCTTGGTGTGGGTCTGTTTGGGTTCTTCCTGTTTGGGACCCTCTGAGCCTCTTGTACTTGGATATCTGATTCCTTTAGGTCTGGGAAGTTTTCAGTCATGATTTCTTCAAAGACCTTTTCAATCCCCTTTGTTCTTTCTTCCCCTTCTGAAACCCCTATCATGTGTAGATTGGCACGCTTTATATTATCCCATAGGTCCCTTAATTTGTTTTCATTGTTTTTTAGTTGTTTTTCTCTCAGCTGTTCTGATTGGGTGCTTTCTGTTGTCCTGTCTTCTAGGTCACTTATTCGTTCCTCTGAATTATGTAGCCTACTTTGTACAGCTTTTAGGTCAGCTCTCATCTCAGCAAATGAGTTTACTAATTCTTGGTTCTTCTTTATAGCTTCTATTTCATTTTTGACATATTTTATATCTCTAAACACTTCCTTTTAGTTCCTTCAGTACTTTGGTCACTCCTTTTTTGAAATCCTGATCTAATAAGCCATCAATGTCTATTTCCTTGATCATGCGTTCAGGGGATTTCTCTTGATCTGTTAATTAGGAGTGGTTCCTCTGCTTCTTCATATTGCTCATCTCTGTCTGGCACTGTGGCTAAAGGAGTATCAGTTATCTAGTTCTGGAGGTGCTGTGCTCTTAATGATTTTTTTGAGAGGTCTTTGTGTCTTTGCCCTGTTTGTCGAACTCAGCTTGCTGTTTCCAGAGGCCCTCTGCTGGCGCCCTCATCTTTGCTGCTCCCAAAGGCTGTCGGCTAGCAGATCGTGCCCCCTTCTAACCCTGGGTCAGGTGCTGAGCTCTTACCTGGTGGGTGGGTGAGTCACTCTGCCCCCTGATGCCACTGTCAGATGCTGTGCTAGGGCGAGGCAGGTGGGTGGATCACGTCCCCCTCCAGCACCGTGGTCAGGTGCTGTGTTCCTGCCAGGAAAGCGGGTTGCCACCCACCCTCTCCCGGTGCCGGTTGCTCCGCTGCTCTGTGCAGCTGCTCACTCCGCCTCAGGTTGGTGCTCCAAAGGGCTTGGGGAAGACCGCGGAACGGCCCCACCCCTGCTCTGTGCCAAATCTCAGCTCCTTGTTTGTCTTGGTGGGGCAAGTTCTCTGAGGTGCCAGGGTAGAAAGATCCTATCTGCCTCAGGCTGTAAACAAGTCTCCGACCTCTCTAGGAGGTTGCGGAGCCCCCGGGTGCGGATTCAGGGCTCGGCTCTGCCCCCACCCCCACCCGGGCGCTGTGCACAGGAGATGGCAGCTGTGGATGAGCTCCGCCTCTCTTCTTGCGAGAAGTGCCAGTTATGGCGGCGCAGGTCTGAGGAGACAAAGGCTATGGCGCCCCTCCCCCCAGAGCAACCAGCCCAGTTGCTTTGCTTTTTTTGCAATTTATGGGGGACCGAGGTTGTTCTGCTCCTTATCCCCTCCCAGCCACGGCACACAGCCCCCTGCAGTCCCCTGGGGCTGCCCCAGTGCAGCCGCCCCAGTCCTCTGCCCGGCTCGGGTGGCCTGTCCCAGCCCCCAGCTGCCAGCTCGCGCCTCGGGCTGGGTGTCACAGGGACTCTTTGTGCCTGTTTAACTCAGTTCTGTTGGTCAAAGGGTGCTTGGGGCAGATCTGAGCCTCAGAGGCTCCCCCTTCGTCCCACTGGCCTCTCTGTTGGAGAGGGGAGACCCAGCGAACGAGCGCCAGTCCTCCTTTGCCTTCCCCGCAGGATTGGTCCCGCACTGTTTTGCTTTTTCTTCTTTGTTTTTTCCTTTTCTCCTACCAGATTTTTGGCGTCTTTGTCTTTCGAAGAGAGTGATGTTCTGTTGGAGTTCGGCAGGTGCTCTGGTTAGCTGAGTAGGTCCGTAGATGTGAGTTTTGTTGTATTTGTGGAGAGGGTGAGCTACAAGTGTCCTTCTACTCCACCATCTTGCTTCTCTCTGGTTGTACTTTCATTTTCATTTGTCTCAAGGTATTTTTTTTAATTTCAACTTTGATTTCATCATTGGCCCATTGATTTTTTTTTAATAGCATGTTGTTTAATCTCTGTGCTTTCCTTTTTTTCTCCTTTGTTTCTCTGTAGTTGATTTCTAGTTTCATGGCATTATGATCAGTAAAGACACTTGAGATAATTTCTATCTTCTTAAAATTGTTGAGGCTTCTTTTGTGCCCAAATACATGATCAGTCCTAGAAAATGTTCCATGTACACTTGAAGAGAATGTATATCCTATTTGTTGGGGGTGTAATGCTCTGAAAATATCCACCAAATCGAATTTTTCTATTGTATCATTTAATTTCTCTGTTGCCTTATTTATTTTCTGTCTGGAAGATCTGTCTAGTAATGTTAATGCGGTGTTAAAATCTCTGACAATGTTTGTATTCCCATCAGTTTCCCTCTTTATCTCTGTTAGTAATTGTTTTATGTACTCAGGTGCTCCTATATTGGGTGCACATATATTAATGAGTGTAATATCCTCATCTTGTATTACTCCTTTAATCATTATAAAATGTCCTTTATCTTTCTTTATGGCCTTTGTTTTAATTAGGCCTTTTAGTTTGGAGGAAGATCATATGTTGAAAATTAGAGATAGGCTTTTGTATAAAGTCACTAGATGTTTTTGTTGCAGTATTTAATAAATATTTTTTTCAGTTAATTTGCTTATCATTTCCTTTCCGTTTTGTTTGACTGTTTGTACAAAGTATAATCTCATGTATTTTTGTTTTGTCCTGGATTGTCTTGAGTTAAACACATAACACAGTGTGCTTCATAGGGAAACTACAAAAAAAAAAGTTAGCAGATCATTAATCTTCATAGCCTGTAATGGCTAATGTCTTTAAACAAGGATTCTTCATGCAGGAGAAAAACAAATCTTTGGAGATATTCAAGATTTGACCCCAGATTTGGAAAAGAGACAGTAAGTACAATAAGGTAGTAAAATGCATCAGGTTAAGATAAAACTAGACAGTTCAAATTGGCATCTGACAAACTCTTCCACGAGGCAACCTATCATATTTGGGACACGTTGACCTTGTTAGAAAACGAACACCAAGAAGAAATATTTTCTAGGATAGCAAAAGATATGACTAATTAATGCCTCATCTGTAACTTTATTTCCTTTATCAGGCCTGGGAAATCTTCCAGGGAGCCTTCCAATTCCTTTCTATAATATTTTAATTGTACCTGTTTCCTCATTGTCATCTAATGTTACCTGATAACTGTTGTCCAGAGTATTAGATTATTCTACATTTTGTAGAATCTTTGTCCCAATAGATGATACAACAAGTGATTCAGAACCATGAACAGGATAAAATCATGCTGACTGAAGCTCAATGAAAGATCAGACTTCTGCAAACAAAACCACATTTTCAAGAAAAATCACTTTTGTTAAAAGTGGTGGAAAGCTGGACAGTCCCTGATGGACTCATGAGCAGCTTTGGTTGATTAAGAATGAAATGGGAGACCTGAGAATTTTATAAGCTCCCACACTACTAAGAAATTGTTGATGTTCTATTACCATGGGTGGTATGATACAAAATATATATTTGGTCTTTGCTTTGTATTCCTGGCACAAAACTTCAAAAACCTTTGGAATTTCCTGAGTGACAGAAATGCTTTTTATTACTCATAACAAGCCTGTTTTGGCAATGAAGTTAAGCTAGCACGGTGACTCATGGTGGACCCACAGAAAGTTTCAACAGAGGGGCTGGCCAAACACATAATAAGAGGATCAGACCTTTCATTCCCACCTCCCAATATCTAGGGGGAGAAAAAGGGAGCTGGAGATTGATTTAATCAAGTGCTAATAACTTGATCAATCATACCTATGTAATGGGGCCTCAGTAAAAAATCTTGAACAAGGTAGTCCAGGGCACTTCCAGATTGGTAAACATCTTGATGTTTTGGGAGGGAGGTGTGCCTGGATTCCAGAAGGAAAGAGAGTGTGAAAGTCCTTTACCTCCCCTCTCCCAATCCAACCTTGTTCTGTGTCTCTCTTTGCTTAGCTAATCCTAAGTCTTATCCTTTATAATACAACTGTAATCTTCAGTATAGCACTTTCCCAAGTTCTGTGAGTTTTCTAGAAAATTATCAGATCTGAAGGGGCAAGAGTTCTGGAATTCCTGAATTTGTAGAAAGTCATCCAGAAGTGCAGGTAGCCAAAAGCTAGGACTTTCTTCTGGTATCTGAAGTGGTGGCAGTTTTGTGGGACAGTGCTCACTAACTTGTGTGATCTGTGCTAACTCCAGGTAGTTAGTGTCAGAATTGAACTGAATTATAGAACACTAAGTTAGTGTAAGAAAATTCGTGTAAGAGGTGATTTTAAACCTGTTTAGTTAACCAGTGACAGCTGAATGAACACACCTTTGAGAGCCAACCAATCAGTGACAGCCTTACATTATGAAAGTCAGCTAAGTTTCAATGGACTTACTCCAAGCTATGCTTCTAGGACCAGTACCCCACTCCCATCTCTCTAACCAACACTGACCATGCTTCTGTAACATTGACATCTGCCCATTTCTGTCCCTATATCCATCATAACCAGAACCAAATCTTCCTGCAAAAACCATGTATCATCAGCTATTTGTTCCATCCAGTGTGACTGTATCTGGCCACTGTAGCTCTCTGTAGTTAAATAAGGCATAAATCAAGCTTTTCTACTAAAGATAGTGAATGGTAGTCTGATGTTTTGACACATGTAAACTCTTTCATAGACTGTGAAAAAAGAAACACTCCTCAAGTTATTCTAAGAAGTCATATAATTTTTGAAACCGTCAGAAAATGATAATACAAGAAAAGAACTTTACAGACATATTTACCTGATGACTATAGGTGAAAAATTCCTAAACAAAATATCACCAATTTCCACATGGCAGCATAGTAAAAAAAAATACATTATGATTAAGTTCAGTTTGCCCCAGGTATGTAAAGATAGCTCCATGTTAACATTAATGGATTGCATCATATCAATTAATACAGAAAAACTTTTGATAACAATGTAAACATATGCCTAAAATTTAAAATAAATCCTTATGAATTAGCAATAGGAGGCAACTTCTTCAACTTAATAAAATAATTTATGAAAAACCTACAGCGATTATGATCCCAAATGGGGAAATTTGAGAAGCACTCCATTTAAAGTTAAGGCGAACAAGTTACTCCTGTGTTCACTTTCATTCAATATGTATTTGAGCTCAAAATGCAAAAGACAGAAGAAGAGCATTATTAACTAAGGAATGAAAAGGAGAAAATAAATTTGCATAATTAGCTGATGATATAATTCTTTACATAGAAAACCCAAGGAAACTACAGATAAATTATTAGAAAAAATAAGAAAATTAGAAAGATGGATGATATAAGATTAATGTATAAAAATCAATTATATTTGCACACACTAGTTATCAGCTCAGAGATCATTAATATTTTTGTGATTGATCACTATGTGACTTTAAGAATATAAGTTAAAATAAGTGGCACTGAAAGTTTTAAAAAAGACTTCTAGTTCAATATACTTATTTGTTTGGATTAGGGTTTTTTAAAATTATTTATTGCTTATGAGATTTAAAACTAGGAATTAGAATGATTCATCCAATAGGTGATAGTCATCAGTAGGTAAATAGATAATTGGAAGAAAGATATTTTATCTCATGTAAAAATGCATTTCCAATAATATTTTATTTATGTTTAATATGATATATCGAATAGTGTAATATATTATTTTTGTTTGATTTTATGTTATTATATTTATAATGGTAAGTCTAATGATAACTGCAGTCATTTCAATAAACTCAAACACCATTCACTCTTTTCTTTGCCCAGAGGGACCACCACTCTTTGTGCTCCAATTACCTCTGCTGTGGCTTGGAACACGCCCCCAGGCAAAAAGCCAAGGTGAGCTTGGAGGTCACTTCATATGTTTCCTTGCTTTCAAGGATCACAGTCCTGACTTATTTGGGGTCCAATGCTTAAAAACAGTTGCTTCATATATTTTGTCCAGATTTATAGTTATTTGCTCAAAGGTAAGCTGATATTTGTTAACTCCCTTATGGCTACAAATAGAAATTAACAGTAATGTTTTTACATGTCACTCTATAAAACTCTAAAAATTACATCCTCTTCAGATATTTAATTTATGGTGAAAAATTTGAGATAGAAACCTAAAAATGTACTAGTGTTTGAAAGTTGCAAAGGCTAAGGTGGTGAATTATGAGATCTATTTGTACATTTTTGTTTGTGATACAGAGAAAATTTGTAGGCTCTGGGATATGTGGTCCTGAAAATTGGAAGAGAAGCCCCATGCTAGAAATGAAGATTTTGGAGCTGTTAGTATAGAGTCTCATTTTGGAGTTCTCAAAGTAGATATAATTACCTAATTAGAGGCAGTCTTTTAAGGAAAAAGAAAAGGACCTAGAAATGAGTCCTGAGGAAATCCAATACTTAACTGTTATTCAAGGAGGAAGTACCAGAGAACAAGACAAGGAATAAAGAGAAAAAGGTAGGAGAAAAAAATATGAAAATGCAGCTTACAAAAGCTAAGGAAAATTTAAGAAAGATGTGTGGTCCACTATCTTAAAAGTGTAATGAGATCAAGAAAGACAGACTGAAAGGAGGCCACTGAAAGGATCTAACAGTGCAGAATAGTCTTGAGTACATTTAAACTGAGATGCTAAGTTTTCAGAGGGAAGTGTGGAGATTCAGAAAAGATAGCACCACATGCAAGATTGCTTAATGGTACAACACAATGTGGTCCAAAGCACACATGACAAGATTTGCCTTAGATGGAGTTTTGGCAACATTGGTTCTAAAGGGATTAAAAATAGCCTTTCTTAAGGCTCTCTAATTCACTTAGGTGTCTAGATATAATCAAGAGCATTCATAACATCAAGTACATATTGTTTAACAAATGGGGAACTAACTTAATTTTTCAGTCAAAAAAGATGTGGCACCACTTACCCATGCCTCCTATTTTACACCCTGGTTCCAGTGCAGGATGTGTTAACAGTCCAGGCTTCTTTCTCTGGTTGTTTTGACTTCACCTCACTGTTTTTTTTGTTTTTGTTTTTGTTTTTGTTTTTGTTTTTGTTTGCCAACCTTCTGTTCAGAGAAATTCACATGGGTTGGGTTGGATTGGAGGGCATTGTTCAAACAAGAAGAAAGTGCCAACTGCAGCAGTCTCATCCCATTATGGCTCTTTTGTAAAGTTTTTATCCCCCTTTTATCCTGCCAGGTTATACATTTTAGAGCAAGTTAAGCTTTCCAGTAGGTCCATCTCTTCCAAGAGTGTTGTATCAGAAACACTGTATCTCAGTAACTCATTTCCAACTCAGGGAAGCAGAGAAAATAGTCATTATTGGATCAACAGGTTTATTGTGCTAAGGAGACAAAATTTAATAAATAGCAGGAATCAAGTTATTGAGCTAAATATGTTTAAGGTTTTAAATTAAATGTAGGACTTCTATGTTCTTATGAAGGATAAATATTCATAAATGATATTTTGTGTAAAAAGAGCATGTATTTATACATTTGGTGATGGAAAGTTTAGGTGGATCCCATTTGATAGCTACTCTCTTTCTTATGAAATAGGAAAAATAATAATTTGCTAAGAAGTAAGAAAGTTGAGGCTAATGCTGAAGTTGAAGGGAATGGGACAAGTTTAAAAAGTATTCCCTCAAAGTAAGAGAGACATAACTAGAAGAATAGTGAGGGACTACTTGACATTGTTGATCATTAAGTCATATTGATACTGATCTTCTGTCTATTTTATTTCCCCCCTTCATCCCTCACCCTGAAGTGTTTAGCAGGCTACATTTAGGAAAAAAGAAAGCAGATACCTGGAATCATGAAAACTAGAATCTTTTCCGGTGTAGTTAATGGAAAAAGAATGGCAACATGGTTCAGAGTATTGACTAGAAATGAATAAAGACAAGAGAGGGCTTTTGCACTTGAGGCAAGTTGAGTGGCCAAAGAAAAGAGTAAGATGGCAGGCAGGCAAGTTTAGCATGCAAAATGGAAGAATATCCAAGAGACTCTGTGCAGAAAGCGGATGTCAAGAACTGTGAAATATTCAAGATTTAACCCTATGTGCCATACTTTTATGAATGTACATAGAAGACACAGACCGTTAGTGTGTAGATGAATAATGATTGATTACTCACAGGAATAAAATTAGCCAGAATACATATAATTAATTTGTAACAGTTTTCCAGGATCTAATTCCACAGGGCAACACAAAGGGCCACGTGGACACACACGGACACACATTCAGTGGCTTGATTACAGGAGAGGAAAGTTGAGTTTAGGTAACACAAAGTTTTTATAATGGTCAGTGAGCACTTGGTAGAAGATATTTTTATTATACTGGATGGTAAACACAACTGCCCTTTGCTCTAGAGGACAATATCTTTCAAGATTGTAAGCAAACATGCTTCTTGTCCTGGAGGGAGACTATTTCTATCAAAACAATATTGAAACAATTTTCTATATACTCATTCTTTTAAAGATAGTTCAGAACAAAGGGCAATCAATACTTCACTTTCAAAATGTGTAGAAATGTGAGACAACCATGGAGATTTGTCTGCCAATATTGGGCATCTGATTTATGGGTTTTGTGAGAGAAATAACTTCAGGTGATGACAATTTCCTGGCTATGGTTTTGAGAGCTTATGGCTGAGAAGTAAATGAACCAAGAGTTGGATATGTTGCTTACTTGAATATTGAAATTTCCTATGATGATGGCAAAGGTTTGAGTTGAAAGGAAAACAGGAATTAAAGTCTTCAATGAGAAGTAAAAGACATAATATATAATAATGAATTATACATAATGTAAGCTTAAGTATAGGACATATAGGACAGAAACAGTGGGGGTTAGAAAAGTAGAATGTCTGTCTTATAGGTAGATGGTATAGCCTCAAACAGGGATTTAAGACAATGAATATAATTAACAGCATGAGGAAAATGGCTTTTACATTAAGCAAGTTGAAAGATGAAGGGAAAGAAAATATCTTTTTGAAATGACACCATTGTCCTAATTCTCAAGCTTCAGTGGATGTTTCTAATAAAACCCAGTGAAGACAGTTCATTTAGGAACCTGATACCACTTAGCACATCATCCTGTGTCTAAAGACTGAAAAAGATTCAGCTGAAAAGCCCATGCTTGGATGACTAGAAGACATTCCGAATCTGCCCAACTCTAACGTACTTCTGGAAGTATTTCATATTGCAATCATTCTTTGTGTACTGCTTAAAAGAAGAATAATCCATTCATGTATTCCCTCACAGATACAATATAGATCTAAGTAAAGGACCAATATATTTTATTTAAGAACCCAGCCTTTAGAGTTAGGCAGAAATAACTTTTAATCCCAAGACTTAATACTTGTTTAACCTAGAGGAAATCAATTAAGGTCTCTTTATTTGGTTTCTTCATCTATAAAATAAGATGATGAGAGGAGAATGATGATGAACATGATGATGATAATAAAGTTGTTTTAGAATTAAATGAGACAAAATATAAAAGTCTTGATAACTAGAAAATCCATGAATGGTAATTATTATCATAGTTATCATTTTATTACTATGGGGACATAAAGTTCATCATGTCAACAGACAGACTTACCTTCCTCACTCAAATCAGAAGATTTGGTATTTGTCTTTAAGTAATCTTAAATCATATCTGAAATTATAGTGATTCTTCCTAACTTGGAATACTGCATTAGTGTTTCCATCTCAATTTAAATCAGTTTAGATCAATTTAGCAGATTATACGATTTTCAAGACCTATTCCTGTTCTGGGTTCTTGGAATAAGTATATGAAGAAGTTACTGTCTGTTCATAAAGTATACAAAATTTATCACATGCTATGACACAGATGTTACCTCTCTGAACACCTTTAGTTGATTCTTAGTAACTGCCTGAAAACGACTCTAAGACCACATATAGATTCAACAGGGAAAAAAAAAAATCACCCTGTTTATTCTGAGAGTTTGCTAGAGATTAGGGGAAAGTTGCATGCATCCTAAGCCAGATAAGAGCAGAATGAAGTAACATTTAATTTTACCTGCTGAGAACAGCTTTACTGCTTTACTGAGAATTTTGACATTTGAATTGAGCTTGAAAAAAAGAGTAGGAACACAGAAGAAAAGTTGAAAAAGCATTTGAAGCAGAGAGATAATAATAAACAAAGACATGCGTGAGACAGAAAGGATATTAAGCACTTGGGAAATAGAGTCTTGAAAACATAAGAGTGCACATAGCAGTAGGATATGGGAATATACAGTAAATGGGCTTGAATGACATGCCAAGGATTTGGACTTTGTCATGAGGTAATGGGAGATACCAATGAAATATAATAAACACATGAACAGATGAGTATTTAAGATTACTGGCAACAGAGTATGTGATATATTTAGAGGAATAGATGCTGAAAATGAGACTAGATACTAAAATATTCAGGTACGAGATGTGTACGATCAACGGGTAGAACAGACCTTGAGAGAGATAAGCACTATTGTGACCAATTAGATAAGGGAACTATGAAAGAAGAGGCAGATAAAAACACCTTTCAAGTATTCACTGAAACAAAATAAGTAGATTAAAATGGCATTAAATAAATTTGGTTTTGAACATGTTAAACTTTCAAACTTCAGCTGCAACTTTATGGAGAGTCAGCTACATTCTAGGTCATGTTGGCAAACTTTCTGTTGAAGGGTCACACAGTAAACATTTTAGGTGTGGTGTGCCACACATTCTCTGCTACAACTACTCAGCTCTGCCATTGCAGTGAGAAAGCAGCCACAACAATGAGTGAGTGTGACTGTACTCCAATAAAACTCAACTTGCAAAAACAGGCAGTCAGCCTGGGACCTGTAGTTCAGGTGATGCTTAACGATGTGAATGTGGCAAAGTTCACCCAAAGAAAGTAAATGTAAACAGGGAAACAAAGTTTTTGTAGAAGGTTGAGGAAGAGGAGATAAGGATACTGGAAAAGAGTAGTCAGACATGTAGGAAATTAACCAGCAAAGATCTGAGTCATGGAAAAAGAAAGATAGCATTTCCAGGAGAAAGAAGTGGTCCCTGGTGCTTCATGTTTTAAGTTTGCCAAAGTAACTCCATCAGGGAGTGAATGATTCAGTCAGTCAAGTGGAATGTATGTCATATTTTCTAAGCTAATCCAAACTAGAAAAAATATTTAAAGTAGTACTCTTAGTTGAGTTCAATGAATGGATTACAAACAGTGATTTCCCTCCAGTGTCGACCACGTAATATCAAAATTAGGAGGATGAAGAGAAGGGGCAGTGTGCAAATGTCTAGTATGAAAGGATACTGCCATGGTGCCCATAATAGAGTGATCAGTTACTGATATGGTGTTCAGTTGGCTGGTGCCTATTTTGTGATTTTGTTTCATACTAGATCACACAGCTCGTAAGATGATTTCCAATACAAACAGCACTATTGATTATTTGGTGTAAACTGTTATAAAATTATTTAGAAACTGTATCATATTTTTCAGAATCATTCCCTAAATGATATTGCTTTTTTTCTGACACTATTCTCTCCACTTCTTATTTTTCATAGAGGAATAGGGCTCAGAATTTGTTAAGAGTAGTAAAAGAATGAAAAAAATGATTCTTTTTCTAGAAACAATATACTGAACTGGACAAAGAAAAGAGAATCTATAAGTCAACAATCAGGAGCTAGTTAAAATTACATGTATTTCCTTCCTTAAGAATGTATGGTTTCTGTTCAAGATTTCAAGATTTGTATTGTGTACCTAAAGGAAGCCATAATCCTACATCCTATTTGTGGTAATGCTTTCATGGGAACTAAAGGCAACACATAATAAGCAGATACCAATTCTTATTGCTTCATATTCCAAACCTTATAAAAATGAATATTATTCACTAAGGTTTACTTAGCCACAACTCCCATTGGCTTTAGTGGGAGTTTTGCCATGGCTAAAGGCCACAAATAAGGTCCATGTTTCTGGTAATAAAAAGGCTGCCCTGTTACTGTGGAGAAACTGTTAAACCACAGAGTGAAAGAAAACAGTTTCATGTCACTGGAGAAGTCTCCAAGTTGACTTCCATTAAAATGTAACCTTATATTGGGATGTGGATGATTAGAAAGTACTTAGGATAAAGGACAAAGGTTACTTTCCCAAAAGAGAAGTTGTGTTCAAGTGAATGGAGACTGTAGATGGGACGCCTAGGGATGCTGGCTCCTTTCCCATTTTGACACATACTTGACTTGTCTTCTTTGGCAAGTTATACACAGGTCCTCCCTCTCCCTTGGTCCCATGTGCCAAATCCGGGCCCTGGTCATCTCACAGCTGGACTATCCTTACCTTTCCTTCCTACGATACTTCCTGCATATCTGCTCTCCAATCAACCGAATACTCTCCTGTTCATATTACCTTCATTCCTTTTCATTCAGTTCATTTTGCTCTTCTCTTTAAAAATCTCTCAGCAATTTCCCATCCTTATCTTCATAAAAGTCATTTTCTCGTCTTTGGCTTTCAATTCCTCAGTGACCAAAATCTGCCATCTGTTCATCCTCACCAAACTGATTTATTCAAGTTGAAATACTGACAAATCCAACAGAGAATATGCATTGAGAAAAATCAGCCCTTCTGAATTCCAGGGGCTAAAATATATGTCAGCCAGTTTGGGATTCTATCATGTGGCAAAATGAGCATCCTAAAGCAATTTGTTAGATTTTTTTTTAATCATTTTTTTATCTTAATGTCAAAGACGAAGAGTTTCATCTAGGTCTGATTACCCAAAACCTCTTTCTGTTTTTCCATATAATTAAAACTATAGGGTTTTTTTTGTTTTGTTTGTTTGTTTTTTTTAAGCTGGAATGGACTTTTGGTATTATCTAGTCTGTGGTTTGAAAACTGTTATTGTTTTCATAGCAGAATTATTTATTAAAGATACATTTTATAATTTTTTTTTTTTTTAGAAAATGTGTTGCACTGAACCAGAGTGAGAGTACCTGAGTACTACTCACCTTCCTCCTGTTCAGGTCCTGAGGTTGCTAGGGGCCGTAAAGATATATATTCTAACTTTCTCAATTTACAGCTGAGAAAACCGATGCTGAGAGAATATAAGTTTTATTCTGAGCTATAGTTAAAGGCAGAGTTGGCTCCGGAATTCAGTGTCCTGATTCTGAATCTCTAGGACTTCTTCCACTATTGCCTTCATAATCACTCTTCTTTATTGTTTGTTTGGGAAACCATATGTCCAGGTTTCTGTGATGAATTTTGGCATAAATCATGGGAATGGTTGCCTTTGGTGGAGTATGATGTCTATACAAAATGGTTCGGACTCTCTCTGGTCACCAAGCCAGTAACACAAATTCAGGAGCTTCCTTGGGCCTATTACTTTCTTTTGGCTAACCCAATGATTGAAATAGAAATTATTAATCTTCATGAAAAAAATCATGAATAAACATTCTACCTATTAAATATATGACTTAACGATTGAACTTATAATGTAAAGCTATTTGAGAATTATTCACATGGATGAGAAAAAAGAACTATTAGGGTAGGAATAGTCTCCTGTCAGGCCCAACCCTAACTTTATGAGGCGCACACACACGGCAAAACTACACATGGAGAAAAAATGTTAAAAAAAAAAACTACACATGGAGGTTGATGTATCATATATCTAAATATTTTAAGGCTGTAAGTCAAGCTAGGCCCAGCCATGCCTGAGTTCCTGTCCTCCCATCCACCTTCCCCTGCTCCCTGAGGACAGCTCTATCAGCCCTGAGATTTCAGGAGTTCTTGGCTCTATCCTGGACCGATCGATCTTCATTCTATGGAATGGGTCTTCTGGAGCAAGGTAGAGTGGAAACTGAGGCTGAGCCCAGGACTCCTGGATGGTGTCTAAATCTATTAGAACCCCAAGTGAGACTGACTTGGTTAGCCTTCCTAGTAGTCTAGGGTATATAATTTTCCCTACTCCACCCTCACTTCTCTGACTCAGCACCTCCAGGTTAAGCATGTCCCCAAACTATCCCTTGTCCTGCAACTCTTGACTTTAACATTTTTCCCAAGCAGAACTCTGTCAAAAGAATAACCAGCTCAACCCATTGAAAAGCCATTTCAGGACAAGAAAGTACTAGAGGTTTTTATGGTTTAATTGATCCTGATATTTTACATTTACATAAATTTAACAGTCTTGTGTGTGATGCAGAGGAAGAATTCTCTGAGCCCCTCTGATTAAGAATGAACAAACAAACAAAGAAATATCTTGTTGAAGGGAAACTTCTTGTTTTTGTGATTTCTGGACCAGAATATTAGGCATTTTTCAACTTTGGGCTACAAAGCATTATAGAAGCAATGTGGAAAGCTTGTTTGTTAAATTTTCTTCATAATTAAGGTAAAGAATTATTTTAAAAAACAGTTTTGGTTTATAAAATAATTGATATTCATAATTAGTTTATACTGACTGAATCAGATGAGACTTCCATTTCAATGGAGAACTACTATAATATATAGTTCTTATAATCCTTTCACTCCTAAAAATCACCTATTGAGTTAAAAAAAGAATGCCTTCAACCATCAACTAAATTCAGTAGCTAACATGGGCATTTTAAAAAGTTTATACACACCAAAGCATGGTGCTTTAACATTAGAAATAGTTCTGTTTCTGTAATGTTTCCGCTCATGCTGTTATTTTCCACTGACAGGTAAGAGTGAGGTTTTGACACTCTTAATATAACATAGGGTGTTAATCTTATAATCACCCTGTCAGCACTTTCTGTCAGAGTGTTAATGGCCACCTTTCAGCCACTCAGAGACTCTTGCCAATAAAAATAATACCGGCATCCAGCCAACCAGAAGTTATTCAGCTACTTTTTTCTCTTCATTTTTTAAAAGCAATGAATAAATTAAAAAAAAAAAAGTACCAGCCTTCGAGGCAGAAGTCTGTATCTACATCCTGCTTCCCTATTTCTGCAAGTCAATTCTTTGCTTGGTAATAAAATTCAAACTTTATCTTTGGTCTGAACCTGTACTACATTTAAGCTACTCAAAGTATTTCTTAGTTTTCACATAAATATTCCAAGAAAAAGGCCAATCTTGACTGAAAATAGAAAGCATCCTTTCAACCAGATTGAAAGGGGCAGCTACTTATACACAGTTAAGAATCACCAAAGAATCAGTGCATAGAGGGGTGGGGAAGTGGGAGACAAACTATTTGGTGTAAGATAAGCCCAAAGATGTGGTGTACAAACCAAGGAATAGAACCAATATTTTGTAATAACTGTAAATGAAAAGCAATCTTTAAAATTTGTATAAAAATTTAAAAATTTTTAAAAATAAAAATAAAATAGAGCTATAAAAAAGAACCAGTGCATCTAAAAGCAACAACTAGTATACCTATATAATGATATAGGTATGTTTACTATACGTTAGAAGACTCTAAAATCCATTTCACACAGAAATTTGAAATAAAACAGATTAATGAAATTATAATTGCCTGAATTTTTATGTTCTGGATTTGATCCTTCATTGAATCAAATAAAAGCCTACAACTTTTGTCTCTGGCTACTCAGCAAGCAAATAAAAACCTAGGAGGGAAAAATATAAGTTGACTGATAGGAAAGATTATCTCACCAACTGACAGTTCCTTTCTCTCATGTTCATTTCACTCTTTTGCCTTCTAAAGACATTCATTTAGGTTTGAGGACTTCTATTCTGTGTTAACAGCTATCTTCCAACTCATCCAAGTTATACCCAGCCACCCTGTTTAAACGTTCTAAATTAGTGCTTTTTTGTGTGGATGGCTATATGTGTTTGTAACATTTTTGGCAAGGAAATAGCTCTGTGATGCATAATTTTTTATTGAAATATAAGGATATTTAACATTACACATAGACTTTTCCCAGTGGAATGCCTACTCATAAATCTACAATTATCATAACCACAAAGATCAGTATGAAAAAAATCTAAGACATACTGAACTGAATTTCTCACTTTTTGTTTCACCTTAGCTGATGTGCCTTTTATATCTCTCGTGTGTTGTTTTTTTAAAAAGTGACATGTATGCAATAGTACTATGATTAGTATTGATTAAAACAAAGAGTTTATGCAGTACTTGACTGATTGATTTTATGTTAAGGATAGATCTGTCATCCTTTTCTTTTAATCATAATACTTTTAGATGATGTTTCATTTTTCCTAATGGCAGACTACACATGGAAAATATATTTCCAGGAAATATAATCCAAAGAAATTCATACTATCCTCTTTTCATTGAAAACTAAGTGAAATGCATCAGCAAATCTTTCACTGGGTTTGGATCTAAAACAGAGAAAACAATGAAGTACCAAGTATAGAAACAATTTTATGAGGACATGGATAACATACTTTTCTGAGAGAAATTCCCTTTCCAAAATGCTGGTTAAAACAAACTCAAAGTAAAATTCAAAGCTAAAAAAACCCAAGTTCAGTTCAAAAAAAGAATGGAAATTTAATCAAGCTTGAATTGGGTTTTATGATTTGCCCAGAAACAGAAGGTAGAAATGGAAGGAAGTCAGTTAGTAGAAAATTTAATTATAAGTTCAACTGAACTTGCTTTAAGCCACTATAGTTGTCTCTAGGAAAATGTATTGAAATCTAAATTAAAACTCAGATGTCTCATTTGGTAGAATTTCAGCAAAATTATGGCATATACAAATGACTTAGTTTCTATGGCATTTTTTATAGATTAATTCTTTTTAAGCAAAAGAAGCTGCTAATATAATTTCCTGTAAGCCCTTAATTTCATCTGTAAAATGAGATCCAATTAGATGTGGATTCTCCCTCCTCCACCAGAAGATCTATTTTCTCAAAATCTTTAGTGTTCTATGAGAGAAGAGAAAGGATTATAGAGTTGTGGAAGTAGACATTCTTTGGGTTCAAAGTGATGACATGTTATCATTTGGTCACTGAGGAGGTAAAAAGTGGTCCAGACTGACAGTTAGGCTTAGTAGAAACAGATAACCCAAACCACTTTTATTGGTATGTGATACTGTTTTCTTGAGCCAGCAATCAACTCTATTGGATTTAAAGTACTATCAAACATGATCAGCAACTTGGAGATACTCTATTTAATGATCTCTTAGTTTCCTTTATATTATATGATTTTTCTCAGACTATAGTTTGTTTTATCTATCAAGGACATTTTTTAACTCTATCAAATATATGCCATTTTTTCTAAAGATATGGAGAAAATTTTAGTTTTTTCTTTTTCTGACTCTCTTTAATTGCATTAATTAAATGGTGTTTTTATTTACATTTCTATTCACTACAAATGTATGATCAATAATCTGAATATGTTCTTGTCAAAGTAATATGCATTTAATTAAAAAAATAAAGTACCTTCATATTCCTTCTTTTTCTATTTCATAACTTTCTCACCCTCCAAATGTGAGACTCTATTTTCTTTTTTTTCAATTGAAGTATAGTCAGTTTACAATGTTGTGTCAATTTCTGGTGTACAGCATAGTGTTTCAGTCATACATATACATACATTTATTCCTTTTCATATTCTTTTTCATTATAGGTTACTACAAGATATTGAATATAGCTCCCTGTGCTATACAGTATAAAATTATTGTTCATTTTGTATGTAGTAGTTAGTATCTGCAAATCTCAATGTCCCAATTTATCCCTTCCCATACCCTTTACCCCCTGGCAACCACAAGTTTGTTTTCTATGTCTGTGAGTCTGTTTCTGTTTTATAAATAAGCTTATTTGTGTCTTTTTTTAGATTCCACATATAAGTGATATCATATGATGTTTTTCTTTCTCTTTCTGGCTTACTTCACTTAGTATGACAATCTCCAGATCCATCCATGTTGCAGCAGATGGCATTATTTTATTCTTTTTTAATGACTGAGTTTCATATATATACCACAACTTCTTTATCCAGTCATCTGTCAGTGGACACTTAGGTTGTTTCTATGTCTTGGATACTGTAAATAGTGCTGCTGTGAACACTGGGGTTCATGTATCTTTTTAAATGAAGGTTCCCTCCAGATATATGTCCAAGAGTGGGATTGTTGGATCATAGGGTAAGTCTGTTTTTAGTCTTTTGAGGTATCTCCATACTGTTTTCTATAATGGCTGCACCAAACTACATCCCCGCCAACAGTGTAGGAGGGATCCCTTTTCTCCACACCCTCTCCAGCATTTATCATTTGTGGACTTTCTGATGATAGACATTCTGACTGATGTGAGCTGGTAACCTCATTGTAGTTTTGATTTGCATTTGAAGGATTCTATTTTCATGCTCTCTCATCTTTTACTTGTTCCTGAGTATTCTAGCATTCTGAAGTTCTCACATTCACCTGAGTCAGGTTTTCCAGACACCGACACATGGCAATATGGCATAATATTAGAGGGGTTTCTAGTAGTTTTTTTTTTTTGTACTTAACACATATTAAATAATAAAAGGAAAAAATTCTAATTGATAAAGGCATCATGTAGTTTTATTCTGTAGCTATATTATTTTGTTTGTAAACAGCAAGAACAAAAATGACTCTAGGTTGACTTTACAAAGAGTGACTCCATTTGAAGGACATGAGGGATCTCGTAGGATTACAGGGAAGGCTGAAGATGAACAGCTTCTCAGCTGTCCAGAACCAGTCTTGGTAGCAAGGCTTGCTTGACAGTCTTCCTGAGGAATGGGTGAAATCCAGCTCATTGTTTCAGCCTTTGCTTTGCACTGCTTAAGTTCAGAGTCCCTGGCCTTCCCAGTATGGGGAAATGCACAAAGAATGCCCAGGGATCTGAAAGCAGCTTTTGAAGGGGAGGGCAGGCACATGGATTTCATGTGCCACTAAGATGACTTTCAACAAGGAGAGGTTCATCTGCAAATTAAATCGTGGTGTTGGGTGGCCAAAATACTAAAACTCATTACAGTAATATTTATCTTTATAAGTGAAGCACTATAGTTTCCCACCAGTGGCAAGGAAACTCACATAAAAAGTGATGGTTAGGTAATGAGAAGAAAAGAGGGGGAAAGAGCTTACTTTTATAGATACTCTAAAACCAACCAAATGAAGTCTTATGTTAACATACTGTAATAACAGCAAAACATTAATGACTTAGAAGTTATAGGTCTAAGTCACTAGGGACTGACTAAAAGAAACTGGTGTTAAGACATTTACTTAGGCTGATGACAGTTTGCTACTAATTAAATCATTAACTGAGGATTCTGCAACACTTTGGCAGTACTCAACATGCTTGAATCAGTTTCTCACACCTAGTTTAAAGGAATGCTCTTGCTTGCTTTTTATCATTAAATAAACTTTGCTTAATTAGCAGTTACCTTCTCAAGTTTGCCAAACATAGCTTGGCGCTTAGTCTAACTAAACACAGGATAAACTAAGAACAAACTTTAAGAAAATTACTTTATGGTATTTTATTAAATATACCAATGAAAGTGCAAAACAACACAAAACAAAACAACTTAAATAGAATTTCTACAAAGATATCAAAAAATAATTTTTTAAACTTCCAAACACTCAGGAAAGAAATGAAAAAAGAAATTGAGAAAATTTATGGGAATAAGGATTCAAAAGTGGGCACATGATATCAGTAGCTAATTTATTCTCTTACGAACAAACTTAAAAATGAAAATAAGCAAGAGTAAATCCAACTGGTTTTTCATTATACTCTGAAATGTACCACCATAACGTGTCATAAGCAGAGAAAAAAACCTTCCTCCCTCACTCACCTGACCCAACTAAACTTTTAAACTTCCTCTCAGCATCTAGTTTGTGTAATATATCATCAGGAAATAAAGCTAAGTTATGAAACCACTAACTGAAAAGTGACAGGCAGAGACAACATTTTGAGGCTAATCAATTAGTACATACTCAGAAAGAAGATCTGTATTATGAGAAGTTTTTAAATGGCCACTGTTCTCAGAGTTTGGAATTCATTTCAGGAAGATGAGAATGACTTTGAAGAAAAAATTAAACAAGACAAAAAGCAGGAAGTGCTTAAGTTGTGCAAGAAAGTAGGAAATGAGTTGAAGCTTGAGGATGAGATACAGTTTTAAAAGATGGAGAGTGAATATTCCAGGGAAGGCAAAGATAGTCATGAGTGTGGTGCCAGGCAGGGGCATCACTTGTAACTGGGAACAGGAGTTCTGGAGAAGAAGGGTCAGGATCACATGGTGTGGGATAGGAGAACTTTGGTTTTGGTGGACATACAGAAGATTCACCTGGCCAGATCAAGAGGTCTAAAGAATAACAGAAAATGGTGTTGATTAGTTGGGGTCACATAATGGAAAGCCTTGAACAACATACAGAAGGAACGTAGAGGTATTTGTACTTGAAGAAATAGGACTTACCAGAATGATAAGTCAACAGCGTAAATCAGAGAAAAGTCTGGATGGGGTTTGCAGAAAGGATATGTCTACCTCTGTGTTTCTTTAACATGATAAATACCAACAGATTTAAAATAGAAGCTGAAATCAACTAAATCATAGAGACCAGAAAATGTACTGCCAAAGAAATGGAAAACCCACAGTTATATCAATGATATGACTGAAACAGAAAAAAAAATTTTTTTTAAATAAAAGTGCAGTATTTAATCAAGCAGTTGAGTGGAAATGTCAGCCCCTATTGCATTCATGGTGCTGAGCTATAATCATTCAGTCCTTTAACCTCTAGCCTCAGGTCTGCCTAGTCTGAAGCCAATTCTTCTGCGTAGAGCAGGGAGTATACTGGAATCTTCAGTCTGGGTGTCTGGTTAAACATCAAGGCAGCCACGTGCATTTATCACTTTTCCCTTCTCAAATCCTACTAAGTTAGCAGAGAGAGGGAAGGGGGAAGGAAGAAAAGGAGGAGGAGAGAGTGAGAGAGAGGAAGTGAGGAAGCAAGGGAGACAGACAGAAGAAAGCAGGAGAGGGACCAAAAATAGACTAGCAATTTCAACTACTTAACTATTTTTTGAAGTATGGGAAGCACGTGGAAGGGCAATTACCTTATAAGAGGAGAAGTTACAAACTAAGGACCTGCAGAAAGGAATATCAAAAAGAAGGGAGATAATTTTCTCCTAAAGAACTCTGTATTTGGAGGTAATAAACTGCCAAAGACTACAAAATAAGATGCAGACTTGAAAACAGGAGAACTGCTTCAAAAATCTGTGTGTGGAACAAGTGCTACCCACCCCCTTCTCTCTCACACACACACACATCACAATCCTCAATGTGGAAAGCTACAGGACCATTCTCTCTTGGCACTCCCCACCCCAAGGCACACACAAACCCTTGACCTCTCCTCTAGCTGTGACCTCAGGAGATCATGAGTCTACTACCTGTAGAAATTGAACCTGGACTTTCCAAATTTAGGGACAGCAAACACAGACGAATGGCTGTGAAGTGCCACAATAACAAGAGGGAAATTATGATGAAGTCTTTAAAATTGATGCTGGGACCTCCATCCACCTCCCTCAACCCTTCTCTCACAGTGTGAACTGTTGAGGAAAACAACTCCAGGCAGACGAAGAGATGATTCTTCTCTGGAGAAACATGAGTGTTTCAGAAAAATGATGTCTAGATATTGACATATGGAAATCTTCCAAGAAAAAGTAAGCTTGCTGTCTAATCATGCTACTAAAAAAAAAAAAAAACCATTCACAAGCCCACTCAGACACACAGCATCCAGTCCCTTTCTAGAGCTCCTTGTTTAATATCAATGAAGAACAAAATATTATTTGAGGAAGGCCTGCAACATGGAAACCAAAATAAACAAATAGACAAAAGGGAAAAAGAGTGAAACTGCAGAAGTAGAAAAGACTTTGAAAAAAAATCTAGAGTTAACATCATCAGCTATATATGAAAAGCCATTTAATCTATGATATATCAATAAAGGAGTTGAACAGAAAACTCTCAGAAATCAACAAAGAACTCTTGGAAATTAAAAGTGTGATTGCCAGAAACTTTTAAAGGGAAGTTGCATCTGCCAGGAATTGGAGGTCCTTTTCTGGTAGAATACACATTTTTCCCAGTTGGGCTGTGTCTCATTATACTCTGCTTGTATTATGGCTGTTTCTAGATTTCCAGAAAGGTAACATTTCCAAAGGACAACCAAATAACAGGTCCTTGCCTCCTTGGAAACATCTCTGTACAAACCAATATGCCAAAATGCTTCTGCTACATTTTTAGGGTTACCTATGTTTTGGGGCTCTGGATAAGAAATTATAAAGATAGTACTGCAATAACCACATCTTCCAAAAATAAGTTGCAGTGTTTATTTTCTTGTTATTAGTTTGAATATTGTATATTGAAATTTCTGTGTTTATGATGACTGTACCATAAAATGTATAAAAAATTATAAATTAGACTATTGTCTGTAATAAAATACTATTTATCTGAGAATAAAAGAAGTGCAGAGAAGGGACTCTTATGGCATTAAAGCAATACCATATTGTCAAATGGATTTGGACATAAAACACATATTTTCTCTGTACTTCTATTTTAAAATTTATATATAAATTTTATATATTCCTATATTCCTGCTGAACCCCATCTGAATTTACTGATAACACACCAGTTTTACATTTAGCAGCCTTTGTTAAATCTTGCAGACAGAGTGGTGAAAATAAAGTTAAATAAAGCTTATGAATTTTCTGTAAGACAGATTTATTCATGTTCTTTCTAGAATCAGAATGGTTAATTAAAACTTGACTATAATCTCAGCTGGACATTAAACTTATCCAGTTCCAGAATTCCCTTCAAATATTACTGATGATAAAATGTTAAGGAACACAGTAATAATTTTAATGGAATTTATCACCTGTTTAATTTTTTTTACTTATTTATATTTTATTTCTTAAAAAAATTATTAGTTTTCTGTTGTTACTTGGAGCAAGTAACACATTCAATAGGGTAGAAGCAAACACTTTTGTTTCATTGGCTGAGGTTACCCGGATTTGCCATGTGTTGCCTATCTGGATTTTAAAAATTTGAATTCATATTGAATTTTAAAAAAGATATGTGCAGCATAAGCAATTAAAGTTTATTTTCCAAGGGATTCCATGCAGTTGCAAATCTTCCTCAAGAATATCATTAAATGTCATTTTTATTTTTTAAAAGCAATAAAAGCATGGAGTCTTTATTTTCCACTTAATGGAAAGTTTGAAATTGAACAAGCTGTAACATCTCAACTGCCCTCCTTAGCTCCTTAGCCATTTTCTATCACTTGACTTTGAAACAGTGAAATTTAATTGGGATAATTGGATCATTCACAGAGTTATAGTTTGACCACTCTTGGTCATTTTTTCCATGTTAAAACAGGCTGCTTCTAAGAAGGTGAGTTGTATATGTATGTGAATGCCATTAGCAGAACTGCAGTAAGAAGCTGGACTAAAAGGGCAATACTCAGGATGTGCTCTACTGTAAAAGCTTAAAATATTTGAAGTTTGAAAATGGATTCATTATATGGAACATATAAATATCTATTCTTCTAAAACTCACATGAACATTTACTTTTATTAGAATATTAATTTTTTGTTCACAAACTTGTATAAAAATATAAAGTTCATTTGGAGAAATATTAAGACACATATTATATTCATTGAGATCAGTAACCTAAACAACAGTTTTTAATCTTTAATTTTTTTTTCACAGTTAAGCCTGTATTCACGTTACCTTCTTACCCTGGTATTTCAGTTTGGGGAATAGTTTAGTATTAGCTCTTTATTACTTTTTAAAGAATAATAGTAGCTACATTTATTGAATACAGAAACCATGTTAATTTGTGATGTTCAATTATATCTTGCTCACTCTTCATTGTTTCTGAAGTTTTAGTGTTTTAATCTGTTTATGTTAAACTCCATCTATCCAATCTATTTGCCTATGGAGACAATTTGTATCACTATCATGTATCTCCTGAAATATAGTAGTCAAAATTATACTTAAACTATTTCAAGTAAAATGAGACTAGAATTTTGTACAAACCAAAAACATCATATTAGCTTGCTGATAATTTTCTTGACTGTCACAAATATAAGCCAGGAAATAGAGGAGTACAGGTTGTAAACTATTTTGATTATTTCTCTTACAAAATTTTTATTTGTCATGAATTAAATTTATTTTTGAATATGACAAATTGGAAATTTTTGATTGAGAGAGTTCCTAATATACATAATTGATCTTCTGCTCCTTCCATTTTTTCTCCTTATTTTCTCAAACCATTAGTATTCCGAGGCTAGTGCACAATTTTTCTGTATTTCAAGAAATTTCTTTGCCCTTGGAGACCTAGTGCCTGGAACTTAAATATCTAATAAGCAAGTCTAACTAGGTTGAGAAGACTTGAGGGAAACAGATTAAAAGTTATGAAGGCATATTTAGCACAAGTCTAAGCTTGATATTCACCAAGGTTAGAATTTGGGTTTAGATTTCAACTTGATTTATCTTTTACTAACAAAGTGTTGATGTTTTCTTCCTTTATTAGTGAAGTCCAGTTTTATGAAAGAGAAAATACTATAGTAATTTCCAAAAGCAAGGGACTCAATCCAGGGGATTGGATGTTTACAATATCACTGGAAGAACTGAAGGAATGTGAGTCAGAGGCCAACTAGGTGGAAGGTGGAAAGGAGTTTGTGAGAAACAACCGCATAATTTACTGCACTCCCTCAGTTTAGCCATTCAAACCTTCAAACGGGCATGAAAATTCCAAATTAGATAGAATAGCATAAATAAAGCAAGCAGCATTTAGTCTGAGAAATAATCAGCTCTTGAAAAAAAGAATCAATGTTCTACTAATGGCACTCGTTAAATATCCTCTTTAAAGATACTTTCTAAAAAGTATTTCCCCCTGAGTTTCAGGTTCAATATCTAGGACAACAAGTTTATCACTGATTTAGAAAGATAACATATAGGTATATATGTCCTTCCCTATCCTCATTAAAATCTTCCTAACACAAAATTTGGGAGCAGATAAGAATTGGTCTATAAAACACAGTACAGTAGAAAGAATATGGATTTTATATGGGTTTCTGAGACAAGAATGAGTTCTAATTCTGACTTCAAAGGTTAATAACTATGCGATCTTCTACAGGTTACTTATCTTCCTGGGCCTTTGTTTTCTTATTTACAAAAATAATTAAAATACTTTGTATGGTTGTTTTGAAAAGCAAACGAGATAATATATCTTAGTGAACAATAGTATTTATTGATGGAATGACCTATACATTACAGATATAATACAACACTTCTGCCTTCTTTTGTCTATCTGAGACATTTAGGAGATAAGCAGGTTATTGGACTACAGTTGCTGTGGTCATGATGGTAATAGTAGAAGAAATATCAGAGGGAGAATGGTAGTTTCTATCATCCAATGACCCACACCATGTGCTAGGAACAGTGCCAGAGCTTTGAATACATTTACTTTAATGGATTTAATGTATTGAATAAATAAAATAGTCAAAGAAAAGCTTGTAGTTGAAGAAGAAAATAGAAAATAGAACCTGAGGGAACAGCCCACTTTGCAAAGAGCAAAAAAAAGGGAGTCAGCAAAACAAAGGGTCCCAATGATTGCAAACGAATAGAAGAACCAAACAAATACTGTCACATAATGAACAGGGAAGAGGAGAGTTTCAAGAAAGAGGAAATACTGAAAGGTACAATATGCAACTGAGATAATTAATGACTTAATCTTGGACTTTCCTAAAGTACAGAATTGGTCATCTCCACTCTCTATCTTGAGCATTCTTATAAGTTTCAGAGTCCTGGCTGAGAATCACTTTTCCCATTTAGGTTCATAATGTTTATTTGTACTTAATCATGTCCCTTTACAGATGATGGATTTGGCAAAGTAAACTAATTATTTTCCACTTTGCAACATTCAATTATAATTTTCATATATATACATATATATACACACATATATATACATAGTCACACGTATAAAATATATAATAAAACATGTATTTCCATAATATTGGTGGATAGTTAATTTGAATAATATATTTAATTTTGAATAATATATTATAGTTTGAATTATAATTACTATATATATAAATAAAATACAATATTCTCACTTACTTCAGGTATCTGGTCATAGTTATACTTTACCTATTTACATAGTCTGGTTAAATTGTTCTGAAACTAAGCCACAAAATTTTGCTTCTCTGAAGAGCTTAGCTATTGCTACAAAATTTGTGACTGTCTCCTCCTTTTCCAAACCATTGCAATAACTGTAAAATTGGATGTTTAGTACCAATCCAGTAAACTCCCATCAGCAATATTTATCCATCAAAGAAATGTTATCCATGTTTCACATAGCTGGTGTTTAACATTACATTTCCTCCAATTCATCCTGACACAATTTATTTTAAAAAGTACAATATTGGGTGCAAACCTCTAGAAAAAAACTTTTCAAAAATATAAATTATTTTTGCCTAAAATTAAGGTAGAATTGACAAGTTCTAACCTATTGGACATGGGATAATATCTAAGAGACATTTTCTTTTTGTTTTACTCAGCAGATATTGCTGATTTAGAAATTTAAAAATGCTGTTTTGTTAAGCTTTGTCCATTATTGTTTTTCAGAGATTTCCATGCAATTATGTTACTCTTTATGTTGACTGAATGGTGGATTCTGTAACTTAATTCACCTAGCCTACCTTACAGAGGATTTCCAGGGTTGATGCTTTCAGAGCTACTTAGAGATTAAGGTCTCCAGTTCCCTCTGGGACCTGAGTTCTTGTCCAAGTGAACAAATTATGTCTAAACTGTCTCAATAATTCTCAAAGTAATCAGTTCTTATAGATGTGGGGTGATGACTTATTCTTGGTTATTAGCTTACCTTCCACCAGGCCTCCTTTCTTTTGTAGTTCAAGATTCTAATTCTGTGTGTCTAGTCTTTGAACCAAGTCATATATTCTTTGGAGTCTCATCACATATGGCGTTATCAGCTCCACCACTTGCTGAGCTACTCTCAAGCAATACTTGCAAGCTGCTGAGAACCAAGCTTCTCCGTGCTAAGCTTTGGTTTCCTCATAGGCTGTTCTCCATATCTCCCTCAAGAACCAGCTTGATGTTTCCTGGTTTAAAACCGTCAAAGTTAAAATAGTGAAATCAGATTTTATTCAGTAACCACTACCAGTAAGGGAAAGAACTGAGGTCCATTCCAATTTGCACAGAAGTAACTGGGTATTTTAAAGGGAAAATAAGTGGGTAGGTAGAGGGAGTGAGCAAGGGCTCGAACAGAGTCAGGAAAGTTGTAAATTGGATTAAGTCAGCTGTATTAGCTAGCTGGCAATTATGAAAGTTAAGATTCTATCCACCCCAGAGACTAGGCCCTATCTTTCCTGATGATTTACATGTCAAAGGAATGGCTTTCAGGAACCTAAGAAAGGCACCCCTGAGTTGTAGGAGGTACATATACCTCTCAAAAGGACAGAGGAAGAATTAGAAATTGTAAGCCTTTTTTAGAAAGTGCTGTAAGAAAGGGAGGTCAGGGCCTATGGTTAAGTGCTGGCTTGAACAGTAAATTCTTTGACAGTCCTGAGTATTTTCAGGCAGAAACTCAAAAGGAGTCTTGAGTCTTCCCAGGAGCTTGGCTTTAGTCTGCTAGAAGTCATGTTAAAGTTTGGTGAAGTCTTTTAGTGCAGGAGTTTGAATGGAGTGTTCCTGCCAAGAGTTTTTTCAGGCTTCAAAATTACCCCTCAGAGATGACCAATTCCTGGAAATTGCTGTTTCTCATTTGTCTCTGGTTTCACAAACTAGAGAATGGTGAGAATGATAGTATCACTGCCTGCCATTCTAAGAAGGATATTTCAGAGGGAGCAGAGACTACTGATTTCATATTTTGTTACAAAAAGTGCTTTGTTGAATTCTCAGTAAATGATCCATCTATGCCTTGAATGGTAAGTAAGCATCAATAAACCGACCAGCAGAGAGAAGGAAATTCCATGCAAAGGGCCTATATAAGGCCAAAGTCACAGAAAATATGCTTTGATTTTATATGTAGCTGCCATCACAGTAAATCTTCTAGTATGTTAGTTGATTTCTTTTCAAGAAGCTATTATCATCTGTACTTGTTATCAACTAAATTTTCCTTAAGCATACACACGCTCTCAGTTTAGTGTCAATACCCAATTCTGAAATGTTGGAAAACAGCTTTTGTTCGCGCTGCATCAAAGACTTTGCCTTGGCCCAATGCAGCACAAGCCATCCATTAACCATTCACATTCAAAGAGTTAGAGTTCATGGGATCCATGTAATATACTGAAACACCTTTAAATATCCTATGAAATGCTGGGGATTACATTTTTCCTTTTAAAAAAATTTAGCATGTTGGTGTAAACTAAATCTTAACCAGAATATTAGTACAAAGCAGATAAAATATTGAACAGCTCTGGCAGAAGCTGAAGGACATGTCCAGAAGGCCTCCAAAAGGAAGCACCTCTCTCCTTCTGAAGGTCCATTATACAAGCCTCCAAAAGGAAGCACCTCTCTCCTTCTGAAGGTCCATTATACAACTCCATAAATACACAGAATTCTGTAGAGAACTTTGAAAATTACTGGATTAGATGAGAGACAGCAAATGAGATAAGAGACAGCAAGTGAGATAGTGCATAAGGGCCCATGGGACTGATGCCAGCAAGAGCAGAGGCCTTCCAATCTGATATTTTTCTTTGGCTATGCTTGCCCAGAAAAGTGCCAACAGCCAGCAGCCCCAGAAACTGGGTCTCTTGGTCCCCAAAATGATCCTCAAAGCTGAAAAGTCTTCTAGCTCAAAAAGCTTCCCGTTTTTGGAGTTGGTCCTTTACCTAAATTTAGTACTGGATCATTTATAGATGTTCTGTTCCATTATAGTCTGTCCTTGAAAATCCCATACTATTTGGTCATTTATTGGTTAAGTAAATGTTTAAATAACATTACAACCCTGTGAAATTTCTACCCTTTATGTGACTATTGGGGCCTCATTTAAATAAACTTAAAGGCTGTTATTTATCCCATTTTGGGATTCAGGAATCTTATGAACAGACCTGTCAGTAGATCTTACATTTTAAACACAATCTATTTGAGAAGTATACAAAAATCAATTTTAAAAAGTGTATCCCCATACAGGTAATAGAGTGAAGACATAGCTTTTCATTCTGGGAAATAAATAGGTTCTACTTCAGTGGTCCCAAAGATCTGATTTTTAAAGTATTCTCAAGAGTACCTAGGCTGAACGGAAGCAGAGGAAAGAAATGCAATAATAGATGGAATAAAGATGATGATGTAAGAGGCACCTGAGTTCTCTTCCTCCCACAGATGCACTGAATGTACAGCCACACATGAGCAATCCTCTCTGAGAGAGATCTAGAAACTGAGTGACTCTTTCATGTTGGGCGAATGAGAGAATACCTGCATCCAAACAGGCAGGAAAGGCCAGGTGCACTCTTGACATAAACCCCACTCCTTGCACAGTGCCATACAATCAGGAGAGAACTCTCAACTCCCAGCTTCTCCCTGAGGATGGAAGAGTTTGCACCCCACGTCTGGTGCCCCAACTTTTAAGACTCCCCGTGGAGGGCAGGGTTCCCAGAACACCTAGCTCCGAAAGCCAGTGGTGCTCTGGTCCCTGAGACCCACAAGACTATGGTAAACAAGACGTGATCCGTAAGTGGTGAGAGTACTTGCCACAGCTATCCCCTCAGGGCTTTAGGTAGAGGGAGCAGGCGAAATTGCCCATCTCCTCCTCTTCCTAAAAGAGTTTATTTGCATAATTTAAAAGCTACCTGATGTCAAGCTGCTAAATCATGAGGCAGTAGAGGCTAGCTGAGATGGTCCCCAGAGACCAGGGCAGCTGGAAGACTGTACTCTTGCGTTCTCCTTCCAGCACACTCCAAGTCACCAGTAGCTCCCTGGAAAGAGCTTGTACACAGATCTGGTGCCCTAGCTTTTGCAACAGCCACTCAAAGGATGAGTCTTTGGATTACCAGGCTCTAAGAACCAAATGAGAGACTGCATGCACAAGCCCCACAGGACTGTAGCAGACAAAGAAACAATTTTTAATGGGCACAGGGGCAACCTCTAGCAGCTATACACTTGGGGAAGCAGGTAAAAATGCCCATATCTCAGTTTCCTCCTGGAAGGGGCTTAACCACATACTTCCAGCAGCACCTGAGGGTCCAACTTCCAATCAGTCTGCAGCTAGGTGCTGACTGTGATCCTCCCCCTTAGGACACTGATGGGTATTGGAACACCCTCAACTACTGGGAGCTACTGAGAACAAAGAAGGAGGTTTGTACAATCATGAAAGTTTGGGAGACAACTAGGCGCTCAGGCCAGGCTGATCAGCAAGGTTCATCTCCTACCTGAGCTCACTTTGTCAAGGCTGTCTCTTTCATCTAATGTGCAGAAACCCACAAAGAGAGTCAAGGAAAAAGAGGAAACAGAGGAACATGTTCCAAACAAAATCTCCAGAAACAGATTTTATTGAAGTGGAGATAAGTGATTTACCTAATAAGAGAGTTCATGCTAACAAATATCCTCACCAAGGTCAGAAGAACAATGCATGAACGAAGTGAGAGTTTCAACAAAGAGATAGAAAATATAAAGTATTCTCAATAGTTTTCTTTTATTGATTTAGAACAGTAATGCTTATTACTTTTTAAAAGAGCCAAATCTGTTTTTACACATATCTGCAAATTGTTAAGGAAAATACATGCCATTTTATTTTAATTTCATACTATTTGTAGGTATATAGATATTCTTATGTATCTGAAATAAAGCTACCGGATGTCACTCTTTTATGTCAGATATTGCTCAGAATATTTAAAAATTCTGGTAAGTTCACTGCAGTTCAAATAAAGAGGTCTAAGAATCTTATCCAAGCAGCTGTGGTTCCTATTTGAATTTTAGCCTAGATTATTAAAACCTCAAACCACAAAATCCCCCTAGGAAATCTTGCATAAGCATTGTTCTCATTGAAAAGGGCTGGGATCAGAAAGGAAGCAAGAGGTTCATGCTTTAGTTGGCTTTAGAACATCAAAAACCCAGTGGTCAATTCCCCTTCAGATGTGTGTTCATAACCCCTTTTAAAGGCAATGAAAATTATATGTGTGGATTTGGGGAGAACATACCCCCAAGTAAGGAAATTAAGAAATGCCAAGAACAACCAAATTTCTTTGCTTCAAAAAAAATTGGCTTAAACAATAGTTATTTTAAAAAATAATTTTAAGCAATATGTCAAGTAAATCTATTCATCACTGATAGGATTTCTATGACCAGTTTGAAGGAAAGACTTAAAAAACATTTTAACCATATTTCTTTTCTGGTTTCAAACAGAAAAATACAGTTGCTAAGCTGTTTTTGAAAAAGCACTTATTTATGTTTCTCTAAAGCAAATATCTCATAATTCAAAAATTGGTTATTTTTCTACCAGGGCCTGATGGGAACACTTTCATATTTGCTAATAGTATAGCATGTAAAACAAACATTTTGTAGACAGAGCTTCCAGAACAGTAATGCTTTAGATATTGCTTTTATCACTGAGAGACGAGGTAATGTTCTTAAATTCTTCTAAGAATGTCTGTGATAGACAATATTAATTTAGCAGAGGAAAGGTGAGTAAGAGAGGAATGGGTAGGGGAGTTATTATTTTTGACAAAGTGGATAGGGAGTTTGGCTGAAAATACTCTTCACTATATCCAAACCACAAAGGTTTACTAAACAGAAATTTGAAATCAAAAGACAAACAGGATGTTCATCTGGGACACATTTTTGGACACACACTTTTAATACCACATGAAAGCTGTGCCATCCAGATGTGAAAGCAATAAAATTTAAACAAAAAACCCCAAACAATAAAATAAGAAGTGAAACTGAACGATAGCCTTTAACAAGGAGCCCGTTCTGTCACTGGATCCGAGACAGAGCTATTTACTCTGAGGAAGAGGTGGGGCAGGTTCTGTAGGCCTGGGCTTCCTCACAATGGAAGAAGTAAATAGCAATCTGGTTTTAGGAAACAGTGAGCTTTGGCAGCCTCTGCTTTCTGGATTTCTTAAATTATCTATTTTAGATTGAAGTGGAAACTTATTAAAGCCAGTACTTTAATATCAGATCAGCTTCAGGAAGGAAAACAGAGAAAAAATTGTTGGTACATATTGTACCCAGACTGTTATGAAGCAAGAAGTGAATAACAATTTCTGTGAGCTACCTAAAGCTAGTCATCCTATCACAAATACAAAATGACAATGTCGTTAAAACTCGGCACACTTAAGAATTTGGAAATAAGGTCTCTGCTAAGACTTACGATAGGACATGTTACCGTAACATAAACCTATTGTCTTTTTCACACAACCGGAAGGGAAGTTTTTCAAGTATCATTTAAGTATTTTTCAGATTCTTAATTTTAATATTTCAAATTACAAATGAGAGGTAAGTAGGCAGCCATAAAAGTCGTTACTTGAGTTTCATATGTTTTAAAATAGCAAATGCTATGCATTTAAATTCACTTTTTTTTTTAATAAATAGAGTGCTCAAAGTCCAATGTCTTTTAACAATGTCTGATTCTCTTGTCCAGGTTGTGATAAACCCTGGCAGATGCTATCTACCAAATTTCCAGATTAAGTTTCTGTCATTTGCTGAATTTCAGAAAAATGAAATATAACAGTCTAAAACATGTATAAGCCATTTGTATTTTCCCCCCAAACATTAGTTTTGGAGATCAGGAATTAAACTTCCAAAATTTTGATTGTTTAAACATTTGTTTTCTTTAAGCTTTATCTGCTATATTCTTAAAATTTAAGGTGAAAATACTTAAAGTAAAAGAGTTAAAAGTTATTTTCAATAGTGACAAAGTCACATGTTTTATATTCTGTGAAGGAAGAGAAAAGGCTTGGGAAAGCACCAGTTTATGAGACACAATTATTTCAGAGAAGTAGATTATTGATACTTAATGATTATAATCTTAGAACTATTTGAAATTTTTACTAAAAATTATTACTTATTTTGTACAATTTTGAAGTATTTTTGACAGAGTTTTACTTTCCTAAATAAAACAGAGGTTGACCTGCCATAGTTTACAAAATAGTAGTAGTCACAAAATACTTTAAAATAGAAAACTTGAGTAAATATTGATGTAAACCCAAGGGAAGCACATGGTTGGGTTTTCCTTTCTCCTCTATTTTGTTAAAATTGATATAAGACTTTACTATTCATTCTTAATTGGATTATCATGCATTTTTCTCATAACAGTTTGTCATGATACTTGAATTATAATTCAGATAGCATTAGATTTTCCTTTAGTGCTTTGAAACTTTGCTTTTCATTAACATGTTTATTCTTGCAGTTTTGAAGTTTATATAACAATATAAATTTGTTATGCTAAATGTGTTGAAGAATGGCCTATAGTATGTTCGTTTTAAACAATATAACAAATTACCACAAATTTAGCAGCTTAAAGCAACACATATTTATTATCTCATAGTTATAGGTGAGGAGTTCAGACACACTTTGACTGGATTCTCTGAGACAGTCAAGGTACAGACTGGGCTGCAGTCTTTCTGAAGCTCGAGGTCTATCTGGAGCTCCCACTGATTGTTGACAGAACTCAGTTCTTTGTGGTTGGAGAATTGAGTTCACTGTTTTCTTGCTGGTTAGGTGCTGTTCAGCTACTAGAGGCTACCAAAGCTCCCTGTCAGGCGACCCTCTCATAACTTGGCATCTTACTTTTTCAAAGCCAGCAAAAGAGGCTTACTCTAGCCTGTTAAAGGAAGTCTTATATAGCACAGTAAAATCATGGGAGTGATGACCCATTACCTTTGCCATATTCTATTGGCTAAAAGCAAATCACAGGTCCCACCCACACTCACAGGGAGAGGATTATACAGGGTTTAAAAACAGAGGACACAGATTACAGTGGCAATCTTTGAATTCTGCCTCCCACTCTACTGTTTTACTAAATTAGGAGGACACTCATTAAAAATGACTTCAGGCATTCAAAATATTACTTTAAATCTGGGAGATGTTAACTTACTTTTTTACATAAAATTTATTAGTATACTTAATTTTAATTTGATATTATTCAATATAACCAACTGCATGTACATTTAGAGAGTAAAAGGTACAGATAAAATTTGGCTCCCTATAAAAGCAGAAAGTCACAATGAAAATATTTCCTTCAAATGTTGCCATTTAATAAGAACACTTTTAAAACAAAAATGATATATTTTAGCTTCCCTCCTCTGCACTATTTTGGAATTCACTATTTTTGACATTTTTATTACAGAAAATGAAATTTTTTTCCTTTCCTTTTTCATTAATTCACTCGAGTATATATTAAGTCTCTTCTGTATTTCACACTTTTTGTTAAGTTCTGAGAATGTCAGTTAAAGAATAATGAAGAATTACATCTTTTGTCATTTACTAGCTGTATGACAGTGGACAAATTACTTGACCTTTTTGGGCTTTAGTTCACTCAACTTTCAAATAAACATGTATAATTTTGATAGCATTTCATTTGCAAAATAATATTTAGTCTCTACAATAATCCAGTCATCATAGGAGGCCTGAATATTCTGAGACAAAAGATACAGCAAATCTTTTTTACAAGCTTGAGTCTAGTAAGTGAGAGAATATCACAGACTTAACACTGTTATCATTAAGAGGAGTACACAGGAAGACATGGAAAGCATAAAATCTGAGATGAGTTTTCATGGATGAGTGGGAGTAAGCCAACTGTGTCACATGAATTTAATAGCAAATGCGAACAGGTGCATGAGAGAGCACGTGTACTGGGGAAAGTGCAAATAAATCAGTCAGATGGAATGTGGTCTGTAGACAGAGAATTGTATGATAATAAAGTATCCAGATAAGCACAGGTCAGATCAAATAAGTACTGACTGAGAAGCTCAGACTGTATCCTGAGTAATGGGGAGCAACTGAAAGATGTTACACGATAAGTAAAAGAGTTATCTTACAAGGGATTAAAAAGAAGGCCGTTAGAAGTGGTGAGGATGGGATGGAGCGAGCTATTAAGGAGGTAATGTAATTAGTACTTCATGGCTAATTGGAGGTGGAACATGAAGATGAAAAGGAAAGGAATAGATGACTTGTGGGCTTTTTGATTGAATGAGTTGATGGTTCTTTCATTAACCAATAATGGGGAGGGAGGAGGAGGAGAAATTTGAGAAAGAAAGAGAAGATGAATTTAATTGGAGAATAACAACTTTGAACTTGAAATATCTTTGGAATATATCAGGGGAGATTTCCAGCAGACAGCATGATGTATAATTATAGATCTTAGGATAAATGTATTTGCTGATGTACATATTAGAGTTTCATCAGTGTTTCTACATCTAAAATGTCTGTAAGTTCATCCAGGGAAACTGAGGGAAGACTGAGAATTTAAAATGGTATACAAGGTAAGTCAGAAGAAATGGAGCCCATAAAGGGCCCTGAGAAACAATAGTCAGAGTTCTAGCATAAAAACCCAGTCACAAAAATATCACAGAAGCCAAATAATTCAAAAGAATCAAGAAAGAAGTAAGGAGTCATATACCAAATGCTATAGAGAGCTAGAGTAAGAATAAAGATTAAAAGAGAAACTACTGATAAGAGTTTCAGTAACTTGACCAGAAACAATTTCAGGGAACAATAGGAAAGGAAGCTGTATTTCAGTGGATTGAGAGTGGAAGAAAGGGAATGAAATGGAACAAGCGAAATTAAGTCATGCTTTCCGCACATCTAGCGAGGACAGGGCTAGGAAGTAGAGAAGTCTTTATCAACAGAAGTGAGATAGGTGGGGGATTTTATTAAGATAAATACATAGCTAGTTATTTACTCATGCATTATATAAGGAGGTCAAAATATACATATATAATACATATATATGTGAAGAGAGAGATGAAGATATAGATATGTATAGTATATAAAGATATGTATGGAAAGATTATACATATGTTATGAGGTCTAAAGCACAGAGATAAAAACATGGGCTATGAGGCTAGGCTGACTGAGTTTGAATTTCAGCTCTACTGCTCACTGGTTAACAAACAACCTTGGGCAAGTCATTGAATCACTCTCTACATAAATTGTCTCACCTGTAAAATGTAAATAATAATAGGATCTACTTTATTAATATTGTTGAGAGGGATTACATAAGATAAATAAAACATGCAAAGTGCTTAAACCGGTATATAGAACAGAGTAAGCACTCAATACATTTACCTGTTGTTGGTTATGGTTCTTAGTGATCAATGACTAGTGTAACCAGAAAAGGAATCTAATAAAGCATGACAGGGAGCTCCTAGAATCTCTTCAGTCAGAGTCAAGCACAAAAGCCACACACCAAGGAACAGCAACCAATTACAAACTAGAGTTACCCCAGCGTAAACACCACTATACTCAGCATTGATCATGATGATGCGGTTTACACTGATGTTGCTGGAGACCCACAGTTTGTGCCAAAAAGAGCAGGGCCTGATGTCAGAAGCCAGATGCTAGAACTGCCACGTTTGTGACACTGTTTATTTCTGAATCAAAGTCTTACCTCAGCACGTCTTATAAGAGTCTGCACATCAGTAACAAGAAAGATTGAGGAAGTAAATTCTGGCTTCACTTTAGCAGAGGCTGTAATCAGAATGTGGCAAACTCTCCAAATACAAGAAGGGTGTTTCACACATACTTCACATTCAAAAATATCTGATAAATACTCACTGTTTCACTCCTCTGGTTAGTGGAGGTAAGAACTTACACCTAAACTTGCTAGAAAAATGCACATCAGTCTTATGTGGTTTAAATAGTTTTTTTTTTATATCAGTCTTGTCTATAAAGAATCAAAACAGATTTCTTCTGTATAGCACAGGGAACTATATTCAATATCTTGTAATAACTTTTAATGAAAAAGAATATGAAAACAGATGTATCTATGTGTGTGTGTGTGTATATATATAAATAAAACTGGGACATTGTGTTGTACAACAGAAATTGACACATTATAGCTGACTGTACTTCAATTAAACAGAAAAAAACGGGGCTCTGACTCTCAAAAAAAAAAAAAGAATCTATTGAAAGTCCCGTTTCTCATCACAACTATTCTTCGCATTCTCTTCTTCCTTCCTGAGGTGGTTTTTGGGCTCGAGGAAAACGTAGCCCCCATGGAGTTGGGCAAAAGAGTCTCTCAGGCCTCCTGCTCGCCCCCATGCTGACTTCCAGTGGAGGGAGACTGCAGAGGGTCTTTGACGTGAAAGGAAACTGCATACATGCCTCCTCCCACGGTTCCAAACAGGAAGTAACAACTTCGCTCCATTCTTGGCTTTTCTTCACACTTAATAACATGTATCGCATTTGGAACCACGGTCTAAAGAGAGGCAATCAGGACCTCATCGTATATTTGACCCACCCAGACCTAGCAATAGGAGTGGGAAGGCTTCCCCACCAACATTTATGACAGACTTTGTTCATGACATATCCTGACTTTTCTTTATTCTTGGTAAATAGAAAATGGATATGATCTAGCATGACAAGCCAAATACATAATACCTTAGTACATTAGTGGAAGCTAGAGGGTTTTAGAAATAGAATTTTTTTTCTAGCCAAGCCTGGCTTTCAAAACTTCAGTCTTATAGTCAGCCCACATATTTTATTCTGAGCATCAAAATCTGAATCTTTACTGCGTCTGACTCAATGCAATCCAGCTTCCACAATTTCAGTCGTCCTCAAGGCAAACAGATGACTGGCAGAACTAGGGGAGAGTCCTACTAAGGAAATGCAAAAGAGAAAAACATATTCACCCCTTTTAAAAAACATTGTTATCATGCTACACAAAAGAGACTTGACCTGCTTATATACCAAGAGTAAAAAGCAAGTAGGTCAGAGTAGCCTGAAGTCAGACCAGAGAGAACCAATTTGTAGGTTGAATTGCACAAGACAGAGGGTATAGTTTCAAAGTACAAGCAAAAGTATTTGTCTTAAAAGGAGAGAGAGCCCTTCCACTGAAATAGAAGAGAAAGCCTAGGGGCTTGTAATAATTAATTATCACTATATTGACTCCTTGCTGCCAATATATTCTGAGTCTGTAGTCTTTTGGTAATAGTTCTTTGATTCTAACAACGAGTGAATTATAATGTTAAGAAATGTGAATGCTGTTTAACATGATTGGAAAGAAATGGGGATGGGAAGAATGGAGAGTTCTAATGTACAATAGTTATTTTAAATGAAATGCTGTTGCTGTACAAAAATGTCCCATCCTCCTGTGATCCTTCCTTTAAACATATTTAAGTCATTTTATTAGAAGATAATAATCCTGTCAATTTACAAC
Organism: Vicugna pacos; assembly: GCF_048564905.1. Classification (NCBI taxonomy): domain Eukaryota; kingdom Metazoa; phylum Chordata; class Mammalia; order Artiodactyla; family Camelidae; genus Vicugna; species Vicugna pacos. The sequence continues at coordinate 33,651,947 of NC_132988.1, forward strand.
ACAAGCACAGTGTTTTATTGTTTTTGCTCACATAAGAACATTAGCCAGACCCAAAGTCACAATGTGGCCTATTCTCCACATTAGCTGGTTTGGGTTTTAACCAGGACAGATGCCTTGTCATGTATTTTCTTTCACTGTTTCCTTTTATTATGTTTCCTTTCATGCATTTCTTTTATTCAACTTTAGAAATGGAATATGGCAACCAGATTTTAGACTATTAGCTTATTCAATAGAAAATACATAGTCCTCTTTCAAATTGCACATCTGTCTGCTCTCAGGAATGTTAAATAACAATAGCACAACAACCAAGCCGCTTAGGATAGGAAATAAAAACCACCATGAGTTCTGGAACACTTGGAAGGATACTCTAGGCGGAATGTAACTAAGTATTTGGAATTTGTGGTTTAGGCCACCAGGGTTAAAAATATGCCATCTGAGCGATGTGCCTTAGGTTTTTTTAAAGATCAGAAAATATCAGCACATATAATAGGATGATCAGAGCATCCTTCCTCCAGGCACCTCCACCATAAATATTGATTCTGTGAGTCTTACATGATTCTGTTCTCTTAATTAAAGCCAGAAAGGAGAGGAGAGCATGTACTCTTAGGAAAAGGGAGAAGAGAGTCCTCTTTGTTTCCCATTAGGGCACATGAATTCCAGTTACCAGGGCTGCCATCTTTCTACTTCATCTGCTAGCTAAGAAAAACAAATTCACTATATTTTACATATCATTAGTGGGAAGTTACAGAAGTGAAGATAACAACATAGAAAAGAATCTTGTTGGAGAACCATTTTTCTCATGCACTTTACTGCCTTGTTCCTTTATCCAAGGCCCCAGCACCAAAAATACAATGGATCTGGGTGGTATAATCATACCAAAATGATATAAAATGAAACAAAACTCATCTGCTTCCAACACTGAGAAAGGTGAAAATAAAATGCTCAAGGAAAAAAATTAATTCTGTCATTGCAGTATTATTATATGTGTAAGTTTAATAATGGCCCCAAAGTTAATCAGGTCTTAATCTCTGGAAACTGTGAATATTAGCTCACATGACTAATGAGATGTGTAGGTATAATTAAGAATCTTGAAATCTTGAATTATCTGAAAAAGAATCCTTAGAATTATCCTTATGAGATGGAGCTAAATGGTGATTTGACTATAGACAGAAGATAGAAGGCTCTGTGATGAAAACCAAGGTCAGCAGAGCCAGAAAGAGAAGAATCTAGGCCATTGGCTTTGAAGAACAAAGAAGAGGCCATAATCCAAGACATGCAGAGTCCTGGGGAAGCTGGCAAAGGCAAGCAAACAGGTTTTCTCCCAGAGACTCTGGAGGGAACGTGGTACTGTTGATACCTTGATTTCAGCCCAGTGAAATCCACTTAGGATTTCTGACCTCCAGACCTGTAGGAGAATGCATCTGTGCTGGTTTAAGCTGCTCAGGTTGTGGTACTTTGTACCAGTGTACTACACATGGTTGTGATCTACCAGTACAGTAGAATAAGCATCCTGAAAGCTCTGTATATCACTTAACCAAAGTCTGATTTTCACCATTGTATTCTGAGAAAATATTCTCCCTGTTCATGATATACAGTGTTTCAGAAAATAATAAGAACATTTATATGACAGTGTTATTTAATACAAAGTTTTATTACCTTCAGAATATCTCAATCTAGAAAATGGTAATAGCATAATATGTCAAAATTTTTTCTGCCAGATCACCCTAAAAAAATATTTTTAATGTAAAACTGAAAATTAAAAAATAGTATAAATGGCCTTGAAAGTCCTCTGAACCACACATTTTACCTAGTAGAACATATAGGAATGTGTGTACAAAATTAAAATAATACAGCAAAGTTTATTGATAATTTTTTCATATCTTGTTAAGTAAATGAAAAAGTTTCCTGGGGAAAAATTATTTTAATTAACACTGAGATAATTAAAAATATCACATAAACTCATTTGAAAAATAAGACCAGCAAATTTAAACTCAACTTCAGTTAATTTAGTCAATAGAAAAAGATCTTTTTTTTTTTTTGGTAATGCACTGACAGATAATCCATGTTTTTGTTGTTGGTCTTGCTCCTTTTATTTTACTTGTTTGTTTTTCAAATGTCTTCATTTATCAGTCAATTTTATTGGGATCAAGTAAAGCTTCCAGAGGTAATAAATTTGACACATTTCACTTTATAACTGATAAATTTCAACTGTATATATTGACCTAAAATATTTCCCTGGTCATAGTCCCAGAAATGATTTTCAGGCATTCTACTAAATTTATTTCAATATAAAAGGAGTTCATTCCATATCAATGGAAATACTAATACTTACTGAACAAAAGATTATTAATTTTAGTAAACATTTACTAAACATTTATCTCCATTTACTTTATTTTACTTCAGTCTCCCACAATTCTCACTTGGGTTACTATAAAAGTTTCCCAACTAGTTACTTTCCACTGCTTTCTTTAATCATTAATTTTCTGTCCTATTTTCAGAAAAATCTTTCCAATCACAGTGTCATTCCCATGATTAGAAAATTTAAATAGCTCTATATTTCTCTTGAAATAAAATCCGCACTTCTTAGTATGTTTTATAAAGATCTCCATGAATAATAGCTATCATTTCTTTCCAGTCTCATTTGCCATTCTCCTGTTTACTCAAAATGAAACATTCTCAGATTCTCTAAATCCACTATTGCTTCTGTCCTCTGCACAGATTCTCTCTGCCTGAAAATACTTCTCCAAAATAAAATGTTTAGTGGGTGACTGGATATATGCATCTCCAAAGTGTCCAGGAGATGAATCTAAGCTGGAGTCATCCAGGTAGAAAGTGGGCTTAAAAGCATAAAATGTATTTGCATTAGGAAGAGGTTGTGGATGAAAATCTGAAAAGCACTGGCATTGAAAGAATGGAGAGGACAAGGAGCTCATGAAAGGGATTTTAAAAGGATCAGTCAGAAAGATTAAAGGGGAAAAAAGCAAGGACAGTGTGGTTTCATATAAGCTTATAGAAAAGAGCATTTCAGAAGATGAGGATGTTGCCAAACAAACCAATTAAGGAGAACAGAGTAATACCTGTTGGCTAGTGACGACGTGGTCACTCCATTCTCAATGAAGTGATAAGATTGGAAAGTTGAAGTGCTGAGATTGAGAATTTGGACCTGTGAGTCCAGGTTTCAAGATTACAGTAGAGGAGACACATAAATGAAAAGTTAGAATATTGATTGATTCAATAAATGGTTGAAGCCACCTTGACAATGTACAAAATTTGGGGTGAAGAGGAAAATAATGTCAAATCCTTCAGTAAATGGGAAGGACTGAGAAGGGGTCAGGAAATCATAGATCCCAGAAGGATGAGAGAGTAATATAGCTGATGTTTGAGCCTGCATAGTACAGGAAGATTTACATGGTCATGAAAGAAAATGGTCTGATCTTGTAAAAATTTGAGAAAGGACATTAATCCTGTTTCCCTACCTGGGGAATGAAGAGTGAATGCTTAAGAGCTATGCTGGTCTGTCCTCTTAAGTTTCATTCAAAAATGTCCTCCTGGTATACAGCATATTTTATCTTAAAGTTCAATTTGAAGAAAATTCATTCAAAATTTGACTAATGTCATCTAAGTTATCAATTCTTTATACTCTCAAGGTGACAAAACTAATGTATGCTTGAACATGTTATTGCTTGACAGCTTTTTGTATTACAACACAATACACTGTACTTTGTTATGTGGCATTAATGAGTGTTTTCCACCATCCTTGTTATAAGTTGAGTATGTATTAGAAAAGTGTATGTATGCCATAAAATAAGACTGTAGATCAGAGTCTTTAGAAGCCAGAATTTAGAGTCTGTTTGGGTTTAAATACCAAGTTATCTTAGGCAAGCTATTCAACTATCAAATTCATAGCTTTCTCACCAGTAATATGGAGCTAATAAGTCCTATAGTGGTGAGGTTAAACAGTGTTTTACAAGTGCTTAGCACAATGTGTGGCACATATAAAGACCTATTATCTTATAAACTTGTTGACCTCACATGCCTATTCCTACTTGGTTTCTGATTTATTTAGAACTAGAAAGAATGTTAATCAAGAAAAGGCAGAATTTCATTTATGACATGCATTTAGGAGGATACTGTCTAGAGGACAAATGTTTTGAAACAACATTTTTTCAAAGGGTGGAACCAGTTCTCATACTGTCATCCTTTCCCACAACCATATGCCGTGGTTCCCTACTTGCCAGAAAATGAAATTTGCTCTTACACAGACGCAGTCATTGACTTTGATTCAAATTCTTATTGACATGTTTACTTCTAAGGACACTTTATTTTGTGATTGATCAACATAGGTCCAAAGGACTTTTGTTTGTGACAGGTTTTCAGAAGTCATTGCCATGCCATGTTATCTTTAAATGTTATGTCTTCCTTCTGTTTATAAGTATGCTTCTATGCCTTTTTATTTGCTATTTCTCTGACCCTAGTACCGTTTCCATTTTCTCTACCTACTGAACTCCCACATAATCCTCAAGACCCAGATTAAAGTTATGCTAGACCAAATGTTGCCTCCCAGCCTGAGTTCATCATTCCCTCTGCTGAATGCTAGCATCATCTTCCTATGACTCCAATAAACGCGCAAGTCAGAATCAAAGTAATGCTTTTTAAAACTCATACACCTGAAAGGCATAGCCATGCGCATGTGTTTTGAAAAACAATGATAAAAGAAATGCCTATAAGTATTTGTTGTGCATCCCTGTGTAAGAATAACTGCTCCAGTAGAGTACTTATAAATAATAACAATTGGTTTTTAAGCCTTTTCCCCCCACTAGACTATTAGGTCTCTGAAAAGAAAGACTTGGTTCTGGTTCTTGTATCCACAAAACCCAGCTGGACATTGTATAAAACATACTCAATAAACTTTTATTTAAAGAATGAATAAATGGAAACCAGTTTTAACTTTATTAGAGCAATTGCTTGGATATTCAATTATTTTTACCATTGAGAAGAAAAGCTGTAGTGTTTCCAGTGTTACATATTTAGTTCAAGGACTTTTTTGTCCCAACATGACAGCTAAAATCTGAAATTTAAAAATTATTTTGCAAAGATTACTTTGCCTCTAATTAATATAAAAAGTTATTAGCTGCCTACCTCTGTATTAAAGGCTGCTGTTGACAGATATTATTGTAGGTCCTGTATAGTGACTATAAAATGGCAGAGAACAAAGCCTCAGACCACACACGTTTAGGGTGAAATTGGATAACGTGGATCAAGAAGTCATCACACAATAAGGTTTTCTAAATAGGATCTTTACTTGTTGAAACTTTTTTGAAATCACAAGCTGAGGAATTTGATACTTTTCTCTTTTTTCCTTCTTTTCCCTGACTTCTGTTATGGAGAAAACATTCAGGTCTGTGTAGTTAAATTGGGCACCACTGTAGAGTACACATTCTGAGAGGCACTGCAGCAGTTCAACTTGCAGGCTGCCTTCAGTGGGCACAGAATAGCAACAGGAATTAAAGTGTAGTCGATGTCACCTCTGTATCATAAAGGCTGAAATTTGAGCAACTGCTGATGGAGAGACTGAGAATTTCTTACAGTATTTGTTGGTCTTCGTATAAGAAAGTGACCAGCACCACATGAATCAGCATGGGATTCCTCAGACAAAATAACTGGTTGATATCAGAGAATAAGGAAAATAAAAGAAACAAAATGTTTAGGCACAACCAAAATGAAGATGGTTCTATTAAATATATCTGGCCAAAGATTTTAGCAATAATCTGGTGGTGGAAAAATTGATAATAAAATGCCAGTATTACTGTGTAACTATATACATTATGTATATTGTAAGAAGTTTATTATGGGAAGGAAAGATCCGCGAGGAACTTTGATATTTTTTTAAGAACGTGGAAAAGTATTATTTCTTTCTGTAGAAACGAAGACAGCAATTCACCTTCAAGCTGTTTTTCGTTTTTTGCCTTGAGGAATTGAAGGATTTATCTGTATCCATGTTCACAGTGGAATGGTATGGGAAAATTGAAGCTTCCTGGAGAAGTTGCTCATAGGTAGAAGAAAGGGCCTCAGCAGAGCTTTGACATAGCTGGAGTCAGGAACAAGTTGGATTTATAGAACATGTAACACTTCCAGAGAAAAATTACGGCAGTGGGGGGAACATTCTCAAAATCTGCTGAATGGAACCTCAGATCACAATGTGAAAAGTATGAAAAGGGCGACCACAATGGCTGGAGATCTTGGGTCTTGTGTTTACTTATCCATATTAGTTATGTGATAAACCACAAATCAATGAAGAAAAAATTATCTCTTCAACAACTGGTGCTGGGAAAACTGGACAGCCACATGTAAAAAATACACTTAGAACATTTTCTAATACCATATATAAAAATAAACTCAAAATGGATTAAAGACCTAAATGTAAGGCAGGAAACCATTAAACTAGAAGAAAACATAGGCAGAACACACTTTGGCATAAACTGCTGCCAGTGTATTTTTGAATCTGTCTCTTAAGGCAAAGGAAACAAAAGCAAAAAATAAGCAAGTGGGACCTAATTAAACTTAAACGGTTTTATACAGCAAAGAAAACCATCAACGAAATGTAAAGACAACCTACTGAAAGGGAGAAAATATTTGCAAATGATATGACCAATAAGGGGTTAATATCCAAAATATATAAACAGCTCATACAACTGAACATCAAAAAGACAACCTGGTTAAATAATGGGCAGAAGACCTGAATAGACATTTTTCCAAAGAAGACATACAGATGGCCAACAGACACATGAAAAGATGCTCAACATCGTTAATCGTCAGAGAGTGCAAATCAAAACCACCATGAGATATCACCTCACACTTGTCAGAAAGGCTATCATCAAAAAGACTACAAATATCAAATGCTGGCAAGGATGTGGAGAAAAGAGAATCCATGTACACTGTTGGTGGGAATGTAAATTGATGCAGCCACTGTGGAAAACATTGTACAGCTTCCTCAAAAAAATGAAAACTAAAAATACCATATGATCTAGCAATTTCACTCCTGCGTATATACCCAAAGAAAACAAAAACAATAATTTGAAAAAATACATGCACTCCGCTGTTCACAGCAGCATTATTTACAATAGCCAAGATACGGAAGCAACTTCAGTGCTCATCAACAGATGAGTGGATAAAGAAGACATGGTATAGATATACAATGTACTACTCAGCCATAAAAAGGAATGAAATTTTGCCATTTGCAACAACATAGGTGGACTTGGAGGGTATTATGCTTCGTGAAATAAGTTAGAGAAAGAAATATTGTGTGGTATTACTTATATGTGAAATCTAAAAAAAAGCAAACTAACGAATATAACAAAAAATAAACAGACTCTCAGATACAGAGAACAAACTAGTGGTTACAGATGGGAAAAGAGAAGAGGAAGGGGAAGGGATAGGATATGGGTAGAGAATTAAGAGATACAAACTACTATGTATACAATAAATAAGCTACAAGGCTGTATTGTACAGCACAGGGAATACAGCCAACATTTTATAGTAACTATAAATGGAGTATAACCTTTAAAATTGTGAATTGCTCTGTTGTATACCTGAAACTTCTATAGTATTGGAAATCAACTATACCTCAATGCAATTTTTAATTAAAAAAATAAATATTCCACCTCCAGTGGTGGGGGGAGGGGTGGAATTTGGCAACACGAGGAATAAGGAATTTGCCTAGTTACTAAATCAAAACTATTGTATGCTTGTTCAATATACTTAACAAATCTTAAAGCAAAGAATGGGCAAACATGACAATTCCTTAAACCAAATAGCTTGGGGAAAATCAGGCTAGTATGCATTTTCATGCCTGTTATAAAACTGCTATCAAAAACAGTATAGAGATTCCTCAGAAAAGTAAAAATAGAGCTGCCATATGATCCAGCTGTTCCATTTCTGTGTGTATATATTTATATATATCCAGAAGAATTTAAATCAGAATCTGCAAGAGGTATCTGAACTCCTATATTCATTTTATTTTGAAATTATAGTGCTATAATTTGCTGTATGAATTAGCTAATTCAGAGATAATGTTGAAACCAAAAGAGTCCTATAGGATATCCATCCCCATGAGAAATAAATGGATTTTGAAAGGAGATTAAGTAGACATAACAAAAATTTGCTTTCAGTCTGACCCATGAAAAAATTTATTAGGAATTGTCATTTCTGAAAATGACATTTTAAAAAAATCATTAAATAGAATAATTTAGTCAGAACTCAAGATTTAAAGTTTAACTGCTGACTCCTCAATCATCTCAAACGTAGTGTTACCATAGTGCTTTTATTTCTATATTTTTACTGGGAAAACAATGTCTATATACTTACCGGGAAAATATGAAAACAAAGTATTCTGTGTATATGTACAATAATTGTTGTACCTTCTTACTTTAAGTCCGAAGAATAATACATCTGTTTAACATCATGGCTGCTCTGGAATTCTCATTGAAAAGTTTTTTTTAACAGAATGCTCCAAGAATATCCTTTGTTTCCTCTTACTGTGTAATATTAAATCCACTATAAACAAAGAAAGCTTAACCTTTCCCTCCCCTCCTTGCTACCCTTTCTGATAAATCAGCACGCAGAAACATTTTAAATCATATGTTTACATATTAGATATTTGGTTTATCAGTTATTTCTTCCCCTAGTCATTCTTCCAGAAACGAGATGGATTTAGACATAGACACAAAACATGTTTTGCCAGCAGTTTCACTGTTAGTTTGCATATGTGTTTAATTGTACAGGGTGTACCAAGTGTTGTTGCTATTTTCAGTCATGGTTTCTTTGCTGGAAAATGGGATCTGGTTTTTGTGAAGCCTGACCATTCATATTTGATTTCCTGAAGAAATTTGTTTGAAATTTGTCTAATATTTCAGTACCTTCACATAGCTTTAATTATTCAGAGTTTTTCTCAGCTGTCCCACCAACTGGCTGCTGCCTTAAAAAAAATGAGGTTACAATACTGTAGACAACATTTTGGCATGGTCTTATCAGAATAAAGATGGTCTACAAGCCAATATTCACTCACATCATTTACTTTTGCATAGCATACAAAGTAAGGTAAACATGATTTTGTTCTAACATTTTCTGTAAGATTTCACAATTATTCACATCTTCTTTCTCCCTGAAGCTTAGCAACCCTCTTTTTTTTAATATCAACTCTAAATTCTAAAAGTTTTAACCATTATATGGTATATATACATTCATATGTAATCCCTCTTTAGATTTTAGCACTACCCACTTTAGCATAATAGACAATTCTATTAAAAATCCTCTTCAAAGTTATTAAGCTGTTAAATGTCTAAAGCTACCCCTATAAACTCATTAAGACTGAGAACAGTATAGCTTTATGCTGCTTACATTCATATCATGTTTTTACACATAGCTTTCCAGGTTTTGATGGCTGTACAATTAATCTAATAGATTTTGAGTAAACTGCTGTGCACCAAATGTTAGGATGCTGATTTCTAAGTATTACAATCAATCACAGGATGACTAAAAGCCTGCACAGTACCTGCTGCTGCACTGTACCTGCTGCTCCCCAGACTGTTGTGTGAGAAGTTGCCTTGGCACCCAAAACACTACATGAAAAGCACTTGTAGCACAGCACCATTAGGAGGGGCCTATGCACCAGGCGGAGTGAGTGTCCTGTAGCGCTGGAAGATACAGTTTTCCAATTGCCAATCAGATTCTGGCACCAGTGATTTCTCTCAATGCCAATATTATTGTTCAAAAATTATTCTTTAATATTATTCAGAAAAGAAATTATGTAATTCCACTATTAAAAAAAGCATAATACAAATTTAAAGTATAAGTAAATACTACACTGGATGAAAGAAAAACTAAATCCAAAATACAAAACATGAGGATAGATGGAAGAGAAAACTCAGATAACTGTTTTCAGAGTAAACTGCAAATAACAAGGCCTTGCTAAAAGCTGGTATAATTCAAGGAAATACCCAATAAGAGACCACAGCATGTTTAATTCCTCTTTGTGGGGAACAGTTACTTCATCTGTGAGAGTTCTGAATGGGCAGAACCAAGAAGATAAAGGTTCACCTTAAATACTCCTCATTTTGCTGATTAAGAAAGTGATATTAGGATATTTAGTTATTCAAAGACATCTAACTTGTCAATCAGATTTTGAACCGAAGTATTTTTCTTCTAAACAAAATAAGAAAAAAAGACATAACTGTATCTTAAAATATTTTCCATGAACTTTTTCCATTTGAATTATGGAATATCATCAGGTCTTTGTTGTATTGAAGCAACCAAAATCCAATTACTGTTAACATAAAAAAAAATGAATGTGTTGGAAAGTTAAATACTCATTATACCTTATTTGAATTCTAATATTGAGGATGGGCATGTTTCTCAATTTAATTATTGCAATATAATGCTTATAGTTTAACACTAATTCATTTCTTTTATGTTTTTAAGTATATAATTTTATTAAAAACTATTTTCTATTTTTTATTCAGTGATATTAAAATGCAATATAAACACTAAAAAGAAAAGTATTCATATACAGAGTACGTACAGTCTGATCATTATAGGCAAAACTTCTGGCTTATTTGAAAGTGTAATTTTATTTTACAGACATGAAACAGTCAAGACAATTGATTTTATAAGATATTTAAACTAACATTATTGAGCTCTTTATTACAGATAGCAGCTGTCCAAAGCAATATACAAAATGGATTTTTTTTTCTTTAAACAACCTTAAACTTAGGTACAGCTAAGATGCTTATTTTGTTTAAACTCAGTGTGAGGGCAATACAGACTCAGTCTGCATGATGCTAGATACATAACATTACTTGTTAAATGAATGTTATGAGTTTAATATTTACTGAATTAAATATGATTTTTTTAACAATTGTTAGGTAGAAATGTTTCATTTAAAGCCTCTCCAGTGAGGAAAAATTTATTTATTATTCATCATGAAGTGTTTCTACTTCTCACTTTTTTCTTTTTCTAATTTTTTATGTTTTATCCTTTTGATTTTAAACATCTGAGATCACAGATAATTACTTAGCTGCATATTTCTGTTTTGACTCTTATCTAGACAAGAGTGGAGGTAAAGGATGAAGAAAGGATTGACTAACTCTCCTCCAGAAAGAAAAGGGAAAGAAAAATTCACTATAAGCATAACCATTCAAAACACTATGGATTTATGTACTTTTGAAGTCCTGGAAAGAGATGAATTCCATGCAGCATCCCTGGACAGCATTTGTACTTTGTCAATGTAGATATGAAATACTTCTCTCTAAATGGCAGGGCTAGACGAGAAACATTATATCTGCCAACCCTCAGTTATCCACGGAGTATTATTAAATTTGAAAATTAAACAGGCCTCTGCCTTCTCTTTTTATTTCACTTATATTTTTTTTCTTCCTGCTAAATTTTTGACAATTTTTACTACCAAGTGGTTTTCTACCCAAATATCTACCTAGAAAATAATAAAGAAAAATCACTTTTAATGGACCGTGTAAAAAGGAGTTAGAGAAAAAAATTAGCTCATGTAACACCCAACAATTTTCAAAAAAAAAATTCTTGTCATATTCTGGGTAGTGCACAGTTTAGAAAAAAAAATCTTTCATTTGAGACTTTGAAGTTGTCTTAAAATTCAAAATACCAGGCAATAGCAAGTGACAATATATATCTTACGTATCTTATGCCCAGCATAAGATATAGTCTTGCAAGTGTAGACCATTTTTGCTATAAGCAAGCAGACAATACTTGCAATACTATATTTTCCTGTAATACAGCATAATTTGGCATCAATAGTTTTATGTATATGTTATTTCCCATAAATTTGGCAAGGGTACTATCAAGATTAAGTTTCCATTGCATAGAAATTTTAAAGCATATTTTCCAAAGAACAGAAAGTTTAGAAACAAAATATATAGCTAAGAAGCCTTATTAAAGTGACTCCAGTGAAATTTAGTTTTCCTCTATTGCCTGAAGGGCTATATATGAAGAAACTAGATTATAAATGCATGCATTATTTTTTCTAACTAAAAAAATCTCTTTTTCCTTCTCATGCAAGTTCAAGAGGGATGACTTTAAAGGTATATTTTCATGGGAATTTCCTCCAGTCTCTACCAGGCCCAAGGTATGTTTAAGTTAGTTCCAGCCTGAGGCCTGTTATCTAAGGACAGAGAAAAAGTCTAGTCCATGATCGGAGTGTACCAGTTACCCAAATGTTATCAAGGGACCTGTGCAATTCTCACTTTTTAATCTAAATGTTGATACTATAAAAATAGGCATAGTCTGAGAATAGGTGATATAACTCCCTAAGGAAAGCCCTTGTCTGATTTCTTTTAATAAGGCACAAATTAAAAAAAAAAGATGGTTAGGCAAGTTTTACATTTCTCTCTGTCTGACTTCCACAGACATAAGTCTTTATATGTACTCAGTTTTTTAAGACAATACCCAAAATATTGCTGAAATAGATTTTGGATTAATACTAGATATATATGATATGGCAATTTTTAATTCTTTTTCTTGTTTAGACTTTTCATACAAACCTATTTTCAATGAAGGTACCTAATTAAGAACTTTTCTCAATTTAATATAGTTTTCTGAAATACTTCCTATATGTCTAATAAGATATTAATTATCATGGTGATATTAAAACTAGATTTGGAACAAGCAAGTTGCATACTTTATATAAATCAACCAAAAAACATAATTTAAATAATCTGGTCAGAATGCAACAGAATTTGAAAAGAGAGAGATTTTATGGTAAGTTAGAAAAGAGAACAAGGACTAATCCTACTAAGAATGATCATTATATCCCCACACAGCAACCTGACACTTGGTAGGAATTCAGAAAATATATATTGAATAAGTAAAGAAGTTTGAAGACAAGGCAATTTAAACTATACAATGTGTCATGTAGGCTGGAACATGAATGTAACACTTTCATAAACTTGATGAGGAGTTTTATATTCCACAGCTACATGGCGATTGCCCAGTTCTGATATGAATGAGAGAATTCTGACCAATATCAGAGACATCCCTGGGACAGCATCATCCCCTGCTGATGGGGAACCATGGTCAATAATCTGAGAAAGACCAACAAGCATGAATACAGGAGTATGGAAATCCAAAACAATGTCTCAGCCATCACTGTCCTACCTTGGAATCCTTAATGAATTTTAAGGATGGTATTGATAAAGATTTGGGGTGGCGGGGCAGGGAAAGGAACATGTCTGACATTCAGCATATACTTTTTTTTCTCTTTATCTTTCTGTTTCCTACCCTGCTTCCTTCTTGCTTCCCACCTCCCCCATGGCACTTACACAAGTAAAAGCAATATTTGATATTATACAATTTAAAAACAGTTTATTCTGACAGTGATGTTTAAGTGAGTGCTACTTTAAAAAAGTATGGTCAAGCCTCTTTTGTTCTTGCCTAACTACAGATAAGAAAAACATTCCATGCAATAAAAGTAGTTTAGTTTTCTCAAAGTTCTGGGAATGATATTTATCTAGAGACCAAATGTCACATCTTCAGAGCAGAGGCGTCATGCAGTTATGGTGTCATCATAGAATGCAGACCATCTGGGAAAGTGGGCCTTTGCCACACCCTTCTGGACCCTGCTGACAGGACTGCAAGTTACATTGGGTTGCTGTACACACACAGCTGCTGGCCGGGTGAATTTCTCAGTAGAGCTTTTCAATTAGTTGGCTCCTTCTAGCCCACTCCCCATAGAGGATGCAAAAGGGTAGCACCTGTTCATTTTGAGTGCTGACTGAGGAAAACAGGCTCTGAGAAGGTCCTCAGAGCATGTGGGGATGAAATAATGCAACCAGGAAGCTTAACAGATAGTCTGACAATAGGAAATGTTTCCAGTGGCTCAAGATTTTGGACAGTTAAAGTCTACTAACTGAGAAAGGAAAGGAATAAAAGATGTGTGTAACTTTCAGTACAGGGTTAACCTGACACACAAAATACTGATTCCTGTTGGGGCAGGAAGTGTAGGACTAATTCTGTGAGGTTGGTTTGAGTCATGTTAATTCTCTCTTCAATTATCTGTAGACAAGTGATTCATTCTACCAAAATTGAATTCAATTCATAATTCATGATTGGACATTTTATTTACCTTTATTTTCAACAAATTCTCCAGAAAAATTGCCATAATCTCAGAATTTTATTTTCTAATAAAACTTTGTCTAATCTCAACATATGCAGTTTTGTTTATTTAAAATAGATGTTAAACTTTTATAAGCATTTTAAAATAATTTCTGCTGACTCAAGTTTAACAAGTTTCTGTCTCTAAAGAGGATGATTTTAAAATACCTCCCAGAGACAGGACATCATGAAAGAAAACATTCACATGTCATTAATAAATAGCAAATACAACACCATTCTTTGAAGAAAGTGAGGATATTCTGTTACTTTAAACTAGAGATTAATCTGTTTGAGTCTCTTACACAGACCCAGTTTCTTTTTGGAATAAGCACATGTTCCCCACTTTCCTCCCATGTATCTGGATGCATATTTACCTTTGTTTTATATTTCAAGTCACAGTTTAAAAAATAAGGGTTCAGTATAGAAATATAACATAATATAGACAAGTTAAAAAAAGAAAATAAAAATACCTAAAATTCAGTCACCAAGGGAAAAAACAAATAAATTTGAGAAAACATCTGTCTAGACTTCTCTTGATATCCAATCTAGGCATATTTATCTATATCTTATATGTGTTATAGGTATATAGATTGACGGATACCAAACCTGACAGAAACTTCGTGATGATAAAGCATCTATATTGTACAGGCTATTTTCTAACCTACTTTTATTTCATTCAGTATTTTTGCATGTCTGTAGAATAGAACTACATTATTCATTTTGATATTTGAATCATAAACATGCTAATTTCACTATACTTTTACCGTTACTGGGTATTAATTTTTTTCTTCTAATCTGATGGGGAAAATATGATATTTTGTTGTTTAATTTTACTGCATTTATTTGATTTTTAGTCGAATTAGAAAATTTTCAAAGCGTTAGTGGCTGTATTTACGTGCTTAGGAAATTACCTGTTCAAACTCAATATTTCATCTTATTGAGTTGTTTACTTTTGTTTTTAATAATTTCTTATAACTATTTGTATATTACTGATATTGGCATTTTTATATCTTAATGTTATAAATGATAATCACAGACTTTCATTCACTAGGTGCAAATAAATGCATATATATGTATGTGAATGAATGTGAGAAATAGTATTTATTTATTATTTCCAGGAATGAAATCCTTGCTCTAGGTCGTATGCTTCTTTATGAAGGACTACCCAGTATTTATTATGTTTTGCATATAGAATATACATTTTCTTAAAATTTTGGTGGGCAAGGAACAGTGTCTATTAACAAAGTAATTTGTTGTGGAATACTGTGTAGATACGAGACAAAGGGAAGAAAGAAAAAGAAAGAAATTGAGAGGAGTGAAAAGAAAAATACTACCTACAGGGATTTTTCCGAATTGGCTTGATACTTGAATTGTTATTGTCAACCAGGCAAAAGGCCTCCGAGTAGGTGTCTACCTTAGAATTCAAAAGGTTTATCACTTGTGACCAAATTTTTTTTGTTTTTGCAATAGTGAGCAAACTGTCAGTCCGCAAATGTGTGTCATCATTTGCATCACAACAGGCACAGGCTAAGCTTCAACTGCACAATGTCACTGCACAATGTTTAGTCCTGGAAAGACATTTTCAAACAGAATGATGTATAAAAGCAGAAGACTGATTCAATCATGTGATGAGAAATATCACCATCCAGCCACAGGCTCTCTCCTCATTTTCCCAAAGTTGTTTGGTCACAGTGTGATCAGAAACAGCAGAACAAGATGGAGGTGGTGATTCCTTGATCCCATAGTATAACGAGTGTCATCCCTGTGTAATGAATGCTAGATGGCTCCCTTACAACAGCATGACCAATATACCCAAACTGGTCTCACAATGCATTATTCTTTTTCCGATAAGCATGGCCATCTCTGTCTCTATGGCTCTACAGCTTTTTTTCCCCCAAGCCTTCTATGGCTGACCAAAACCATTCTGATTGACATCCCATTTATTTAGAGATGGCAGTTTACTCTCTAGCCCCTCTGTCCTAGAAAGCATTCTTCTTGTTCTTCTTTTTTGAAAAAGAAATGACTTTACATAGCTCTGCTCTAATCCATTATTTAAAGTTTAATTCTCAGAGTACCATGTCATTTCCAAATTATTGTGTTATGCCTTGTTACCTCCCAGATATCACTTAAAATAAAATTTCTAAATTATAAACCAAACCATCATTATTAGTAGTAACAAAAATTCTAAAATTCTTGTTGGATGATACCAGAAAATAGTCATTATGACAATAATTGTTATATTTAACAACATATTTATATAATTAACTAACTTGATCAGTACTTCATAGTTCTAGTAATAGCATGCTAATAGTATAGTATGGTCATAGCACAAAGGATTTTAAATAAGGTATATCCAAAGGGTGAAGAAGAAAATTATTTCTGCATAAAAACAGTGAAATATATGTACATACAGTGATAAGACTGCAATTTTTCGGAGTCCATCAAAATTCAACAGCCTTTGAAACTTTTTATTATGTTACTTTAATTTATACTTCTTGTTCAAATTATGTGGAAATTTGTTTTTGTTCTACCAATACTGGCTGATGCATCGTATGGTGACATGCTGGCATTTGAATATTTCCTTCTTTTCCTCCATTTTTCTAATGTAGACTACCCAGCAGCAAGTGGTCAAAAATAAAACACCTAGACATAAAAGAGAATTCTAAGAAAGCAAAACCCTGTATCATCTATTTCTGAATAACTGAAGGTTGGCACATGTCCACAACATTTTCTGAACGATCTAGAGGGACTCGTTTGTCTTTGAGCACATTAAACCCAACTCTTTCAGATGATCTCCAGTTTTAAAGAAACTTAGACTCTACTGGTTAAATAAAAATTCAGGCTGATTTCTCAGTTCATATAATAAAAATAATGTGTGCTGTCCCAGGTTCAGGTGTTCTGAATTTTTTAAAATATGCAGTAAATTTGATAATTAACTTTTGGATAAGTAAGCATGCAAGATATAGAACACACTTCAGGAAGAAAAAAAAAATACGTGTGGTGTTAGCAGAATGGGAAGGCTGCCCAGAACATGTCCCCTGCTATAAGATTAGTTTGGGAATTAGGGATTTACAGTGCTTACCCCCATCTAGAGAGGACTTGGCAATATTCCCTAAAACTGCAGAGATAAATTGGTGGGAGTGAAAGAAGTAAGTGAAGGCCAGAGGCTGCTGGAAAACAAGCTTTCCTGTCACTAAGCTGTGATACTATAAGGAATTTTGAAACCAACCTAGGTTCTAGTGTGAGAAAAAAAGACAGTTTCTGTATGTTAACAGTAATGACAACTGACCAATTTGACCAATTCAGTCTTTGAGCAGTCATCCTGAGAAACATAATGTAAAAGTCCATCTTGAGAGAGGAAATGGTGGTAGGGTCACCACTCAGTCAAAGAGCTTCACGGCTTATCTCCTGTCACAGTGTCTTGCATCCAGTGGAATTTTGAGAATAAGACTGAATGATGATGATAAGGTTGATGGCAGTAATGAATGATGACAAAGATGAGATTTGAAAATAATTAGAAGACTATTACAGGCAGGAAGAATTCATAATTTTTAAAAAAGTGAACATGTGAATGTAAGTGGGGTAGATATGAGACATTGGCAATGAACTTATATTCTTTTCAAAAAGAAATCCATCAGAATTTGCTGTCATTCAAAAATAAAGTAAAACAAAAAAAGACTGTAACATGGTGAAGTAGTTTCTAAAAGCTACTGCAGAAATAAAACATTTGAATTCCTAAGGGGAATTAATTATATTCAGCAAAATAAACTGGGATTTAAAGTTTGCCTGGAAATTCCCCTCACCTGGCCCTAGACACCACTTTTGGTTTCTTATTTTGCTCTCTGTTGTCCTCCTGTCCTCTACTATGAGAGGAAATTCCAATTTGAATGCAATGTTAATGGTCTTATTTTCAATATTTTAATGAGCAGATATGTGTAATTTGCTATTGTTCCCCTTTATGTCTTCCTTCCTCCTTCCTTCCACTTTTTATTTCTCTTGTCTCATTCCTTTTCCTCTCTCTCCTCTTCATCCCTTCCTCCTGTCTACTCACTTTCTTCTCTTTCTCTTCTCTTTCCCTCTCCCCACTGCCCATATCCTAGAAGAGGTTCAGCAGGAAACAGCTTGCATTTCCTCAAGTCAAAGACATTCATATTGTAGTACTTCTCTTGGAAACCTAAAAGAGAAGAACAAAACAAAACAAAACCACTCAAACTCTCAAGCTGTGCAGGTATAAATTTGATCCCAGCCTGCCAGACCTCTGCAGCTGGCTTTTCCACCAGTATTCGGAAGCATAGATTTCAGTCCATGATCACACAAATCCAGCCTTTTCCAAGTCTTTGTAGTAGGCCTGTCCAGGGCTTCTCTGGCATTTGGTTTACGTGGACTTCAGCATTCAATGGAGTAATGAACTGAGTTGATTATAGGATAAGGATGGAGAGTTCCAGACTCAATCAAAGCTGATGTTATATACATTTCACTACAGGTTATTTTAATTCTTAAACAAGAGAAACATGAACATACCAAAGATTGTACCTTCAACAGTCAGTTGTGACCAGTGGTGATTTCTAGTTTAGGCCACCACCATAAAACTACATTACTCCTGACTAAAAAGGAAAATATTCATAGAAATCTTTATATTAAACTTTCAAAAAGTGTTTAATAGATTTTTCCTTCAATAGCATGTTGTATTTTTCAGTATAGGCAGACATAAGCTCTGTGTTTATTGCCTGACAATACGGAAATCTTCTTTACACTTCAGCTATAGTGAAAAACAGGACTGGATTTGCATGACCATGGCAGAACGCCAGTGTTTTTAGATGTGAGCAAGGGAAAATCATGACAGCTGAAGTGCACCCCTCCACCCCTCCACTGAAAACTGGGCAAAAGGCACATCTGTGTGAAAATATCTATAAATTTTCACTTATGAGATGAATAAGTTCTGAGGAGCACATATATAGCATGGTGACTGTAGTTTATAACACTATATTGTATATTTGAAATTTGCTCAGAGAGGAGATCTTAAGTGGTCTTCCCCCCACCCCTCCCCAAAAAGAGAACTATGTGAGGTGATGGAGTTAATTATACATTAATTAACTTGATTGTGGGACTTATTTCACAAAGTATACATATATCAAATCATCACATTGTACGCTTTTAAACATATTGCAATTTTATTTGTCATATATACTTCCATAAAGCTGGAAGAAAAATAAAAATCAGTCTCATCTTCAGACCTCACTCCTCTGTAGGGTTGCCAGATAAAAATATAGGATGCCCGGTTAAATTTGAATTTCCAATTAAACAACAAATAATTTTTAGTACATTATGCCATACTTATAATTTAAAATATTTGGTGTTTATTTGAAAATCAAATTTAACTCAGAGTCTTGGATTTTTTTTTCCTCTACTAAATCTGGCTATCCCATACTACAACATACCTCTCCCAAATGTTCCCTTACCCTACTTTTGTCTTCTTTGCATTTATCAAACCATCTGTTATTACATTGTTCGTTCATTTTTTACGGGGTCATTGTCTGTGTTCCAGCACTGAAATGTTAACTCTACTGGAACTTGATCTCCTAGAACAGTGCTCAGCATATAATAGTTATTCAATAATATTGAATTAATAAATGAAACATTTATCTCAAAAATCTGTTGCTTGTCCATCAGCTATGCAAATAATTCACACGGATAACTAAATCTACAATATTTGCTGTTTATCTTTACTTTTGCTGTTTGCTTCCCTAGTTAGGGTGAAAGCATTCAAAGATAATGGATGATGCTAATATTTGTTGAGTAGTTACTATGTATTTGCCCTCTAAGTTATGTACACTTAATACTCACAAAAAAATTGTAAAATTGGTGTAATTTTTACTCTCAGTTTGGGCTCTGGAAAATGAAGCTTAGCAAATAATCATGTCCAAGTTCAAATAATCCAATTATTAATCAAGCAAGACTTGGAGACCTCATTTAAAACTGTCCATGGGGTAAATTATTTTCTTAGTACTTATTTTATGTTGTTATTCTCTTATAGTAGTGGAAACTTAAAAGACACATGAACAATATTGTTGCACTTTTTTCTTTTTATGAAAATGTGTTTTTACAATTCCTTCTCTAATATACTGGCAAAAAGTAAGAAAGAAAAATTACTAGCAAACAACTAACTTAAATCAATCTTTGCTAACAAATTAAAAGAAACTTAGTACTTCATTTCCCAAAGGTGAAATTATATGGCTTTTTAAATGAATTTTACTTTACTAATTATAAGTAATTAAATATAGTATTAATACAATTTCACAAGAGTTTTCATTTTGGGTTTTACTAATGCAATTCTACATACATTCAGAGAAACTGAGAAGAGAGATCTGCAGTGTGTTTTCTTATGTTATTCAATATTCTACAGGCTTCCTTCCAAACCAAGCAACTAAAATGAAACATAGCTTCCCTTCCCAAGAGGGTTTCACTTGTTCCTTTTCTTGCCTCCATTCCCTTGACCCCCTTGCCTGTCTTCCTGTGCTTTCGACTTTCCTTCCCTTTTCTTCCACCCCCAGGCACTTTTGAAATGGACTCAGACGAGAGGGTGAGATCCGAAAAATGCCTATAGAACCCTCTACGTGGATCTGGCAGGCATTCAACACAAACGCAATTAGAGGGCTTACCCTTGCGTGAAATATTTGCTTTCCTGATAGTCACCAACATTAAACTTAAGGAATGCTGGGGTGTAGTGTTTCTATGTCAGAGCTAGGATCCTCAACTTCTCTTTCCTCAAAATTTGTGTGTAGTATCAGAAGGCCCACCAAGCAATCAATAGGAAAGCATGAAGTTTATTAAAGTCTACTTGGGACAGCTGCATCTTCCACTGGTATCTTTGGCCAGGGTCTGAGAAGTTATACAGAGGTACCAGCCAGAGGTACTGAAGAGCATTGTCCTTACATAAATATTAAATGCCCTTGGCAAGTACACCATGCCCTGGGCACAGAGCAGTGTGAAGTCCTGAAGTTCACCTTCATTGGTAGACACAGGCAACTAAACAGGAAATTGCAGGATAATTGATAGAGGTGCTTGAGCTTCCTTATACCTCTATACTGTAGAATTTCCACATATTAAAGAAGACTAAATAGAATATTTGATTTGCTTTGGGCAAGGATGAAAATATTTCAAATGTACAAATTTGATCAATTCACTGATACTTAGAGAAAAAAGAAAAAATATATATATGCAGACACATCCCATGTATTAGTTAAGTAAGTTCTGAAATCTGGAATAAATTAGTTTGTAAAGTTTTTTTTTTCTTTTACCCTAAGTCACTTAAAATGGTTGTGGTATTACAGCCATTGAATTCAGTCACCATATTTTACTCTACATTGTATCCTTGGAAATTAGTCTTAAAAATAAGTGCTGTTCAATAAGTATTAAAGTTTAATAATACAATACTAAGAAATATTATACATTGTTAAAGTATATGTAGAGGTCTTTATCTTCTTCAAAACAGAGAATCAATGTTGCTGCAAATGGCATTATGTTGTCGGTTTTTATGGCTGAGTAGTATTCCATTGTATAAATATACCACATCTTCTTTATCCAGTCACCTGTTGATGGACATTTAGGTTGTTTCCAATTTGCAGCAACATGGATACTCCTAGAGAATGTCATTCTAAGTGAAGTAAGCCAGAAAGAGAAAAAAAAATACCATATGAGATCGCTCATATGTGGAATCTAAAAAACAAAAACAAACAAACAAACAAAAACAAAGCATAAATACAGGACAGAAATAGACTCATGGACAGGGAATACAGACTTGTGGTTACCGGGGTGGGGGGCGGGTAGAGGGTGGGAAGGGATAGACTGGGGTTTCAAAATTGTAGAATAGATAAACAAGATTACACTGTATAGCACAGGGAAATATACACAAAATGTTATGATAAATCACAGAGAAAAAAATGTGACAATGAGTGTGTATATGTCCATGAATGACTGAAAAATTGTGCTGAACACTGGAATTTGACACAGCACTGTAAAATGATTATGAATCAATAAAAAATGTAAAAAAAAACCAGAGAATCAAATGAATAGACAAACACTAAAAGTACTCTGGAAAAAAAGTAATGTTTATTGATGTTCAGGATGTGCTAGTTACACTACTAAGGATTTTGAAAGCATTAAATCATTCAGTCTTTGGATAACCTTGAGAGGTAACAAACTATTTTATAGATGAGGAAACTGAGACTTAGAGAGTTTAAAGAATGTTGCCCAAGATTATACCTTGTAAAGGATATGCTTTAGCTTCCTGTAGCTGATGTAACAAATTATCACAAATCCGGTGGCTTAAAACAAAAAAAATGTCTTCTCTCACAGTTCTAGAAGTCTGACTTATGTACCACTTGGCTGAAATTGACGTGTTCGCAGGGCAGTGTTCCTTCCAGAGATTCTTCCAGAGAATCTCTTCCATGACTCTTTCAGTTTCTGGTGGATCCTAACATTCCTTGGCTTGTGGACACTGCACTGCAGTCTTCAAGGCCAACATCTTCAAATCTCTCATTGTTCCATTTTCACAATACTTTCTAGTCTGTGTGTATGTATCTAATCTCCCTCTGCATCTCTTAGGAGGATGTTTGTGATGGCATTTAAGACCCAGCCAGATAATCCAATATAATTTCCTCACCTCAAGATTTTTAAATTTAATCAGTTCTGTAAAAAGTCTATGATATAAGGTAACATTCACAGGTTCCATTGATTAGGACCTGCTGTCCTTTAGGGGCCATCTTCCCTCCAACACAGCATTAGATCTAAGATTTGAACAGGCAGTCTGCCTCTAGTGCTGTTAACCACTATGACACTACATCTCCAACAGATAAGATTTATCTAGATAGAGAGAAAACGCAATAAATGAGAACCTTAGCAAAATGCTAGGCTATCATAAAAAGCTGGTGAGAACTACTAGTGATTTTATGGAAGGAAGAGACAAGGTGACACCAGCATTTTCACGATGATTGATGTCCTGTGGTTGAAGTGTGGTGTAAAATAGAGAGACCTGACATTGGAGTCTAAGAGAACAGGTAGGAAACAATTGCAATAATTTATGTAGAAAATTATAAGAGCCTGAGCTGGGGGTGATGGTGTAGGAAGTGGATAGTTTGGGCAGGAGATATGAAAGAAATGCAAAGACTTGTGACTAAGTAGATCAGAACCACAACACAGTTGGAAGAACTTTGCATTCATTCAGCAACATTTGTAAGTACTGTCTATATTTGGGTCCAAATATGGAGAGTAAATCACAGTTCTTGACTTCAAAAAGTGGTATAAAAAAATGAGAACAAATCAACAAATGATTAAAATAGAGTGTGATGACGATGATCTCACAGGGTATGTGGAAAGACAGTGAAAAACACTGCTCGGAAGGGGTGTGTATGTCAGGGAAGGTGTTTTATTTTGGGTTCTTCCCGAATCAGGCCGAAGACAAAGATTCCAGTCCCAGTGGGCTATAAAGTCAGTAAACACAAGTAGGGGAATGGAGAATTGAGACAGGGAAGAGAGGGAGGCCAATAAAGCATTCATTTTCAAGCCATTTGTCAGTGTGGGTAACTGGAACTGCATTCTGCTGGGACCCTTTGGGAGCCAATGTAGAAAAGATGCTATAGCATTATCCCACCTAGGACTGGGGTTGCTGGGAGATTTATACACCAAATCCCAATGAAAAAAATTTGAAAATTAGGTTATTGTGGTTGTCATAGAGGCACCATAGTATCTGCCTGAAAACTAAATACTTATTTTTCACACAAAAGTCTTACTTTAATAGCCTTTAAAATAATATTTCAGTAATGGTTAAATATTTTTATTTTCATATCACTAGGGAAGAAAGAGATTTATTAATCCTGAGAATGCATAGGGACCCTTCAATCCAATAATCCTATATTGCTGTAATAGAATCACTAATTCTCAGTATTAAGGGTATTTATTTTTCTGTTTCTGAACATGCCTTCTACCTAGGGCTATACTTGCCGTCTTCCATACTTCAGCCTTCTAGGTCTTACACGGAAGTTGTGCAAATAAGGCAGCGTAAATCTGAGTTAACATCTATTTCTCTTTTACTTCATTTCTTCAGAGCTTCTGTAGAAATCTTTTTACCTTTTTTTTTTTTTAAAGGAGGGCTGGTCCACAGTATGACAAACAAAAATTTAAACTAGATTTCTACAAAGAGCCATAGGAAGAAAAAATCTCATGGGCTTACAGAGATGGATCTTGTTCTCCACGTGAGCTGTGGGCTCACTTTCCCTTGCAGCAGCAAGTAAATCCCTCAGCACTTCCCTGCCTGAGCGCCTCCCTCCACCTATGGCTCTCCACTTCCTTAGACTGTGTGCATTTCAGTGACTTATCAAACTATTAGAGGGCTAGTCCATCAGGAATCTTATCACCTGCAGTTTTTATGGACTGTTCAGTAATAAAAATAAAGAGGAGTTTGAACCCCCTGACATGGAAACCTTCAAGAAGCCATGGAATGTGGTCACTGGTATTTCTGGTATCTTTTAAATGTCAAGAGAGCAGAATTTCTCTTGTCAGTTGTCACAGCAAGGCTAACAATTAAAGCCATCTGCTCTTCATTTCACTCCCCAAGGGCATCTTTCATTTTTCACCAACTTCCTGTTGTTGACAGCACAGTTCCTCCCAATTTCTTTCTGAAACTGTGAAGTCACCACCAGGCTCAGGCCATTCAGGGAACTGCTGGTGTGCTCCAGAACGTCCTGTGCCCTGGGAGCTGCAGCCTCCAGTAACTGGGACCCGCAGACTGCAGTATCTGGGACCCTGTAGCAGATCCAGTTCATGAAGAACACTGGCTCCTCCCCAAGCAATACTGCCCTAGTAGACGTGCTTGTGCCAGGACCAGCAGTACAGCTGACACTGTGTTGGGGTGGGGAGGTTCTCATTTAAGAAAAAATAGGAAGAAAGGAAAAGAATAGGTAAAGAGGGGGAAAGGAAGCCAAGAGGAGGCGAAGATAAGGAAGGAAAGGAAGAAGGAAGATAGAGAAAAAGAAGGGAACACAAAAGAAAAGGGAGAAAACAGAAGAAAGCAAGGGAAGGAAGGGGAAAAAAGAAAAGCTAGTATGTTTGGTTGTTTTTTTTTTTAATTCAGGATCATTGCTTTACTCTGTTGGTGTTAAAATACCTGTCCATCACAAATTTTATATGCCTTTATTGTTGTTGTGTTTATCTTAAAAGAAGGATGGTGGCAAATGAAAAAGAGCAGAAAGTATATAAAACAAGTTTATAGATTCCATAGACTCTGTAAGAAACCTTAAGGTGAACAGATTGCAGTGATTCAGACTAATAATTTTGCTGATTAATGTACTCAAGGGCTGTTCTTTTTTTGTTGTTATTGTGAGAATGCCATGAAACAATAAGAAATGTAATCCTGGTGCTAAGAAAACCACCTTATAGTTTGGGGGATAGATTTTTCTGTCTGATATCGAAGGCCATCAGATATCATATACTTATAAATGTTGTGAATTCATAATGCAATATTTGAATGAGTTTATGGATCAACTCAGTCCAGACAAAAGCAAAGTTTCCAGAAATTCTGTCAGCCTGAAGATCATGTATAATCCAGGGAAATACACAGTTGTCATCATTTCAAGCAGAAGTTTTAAAATACCTAATTAGACTTGTTAATAAGTTTTTCACTTTTATATGCACTTTCCTAACTAAAGCAAATAAACAACTTCTAAGGAATAATTCTCTTTGGCGCTCTCTCATGGGATACTTTCACTGATTCTTCTCCGTGTTCCCTTCTAATGGGGCCCTCAGTACTCTGCCTTTCCCTGACTCCTTTGGCAACCGTCACTCTTTCAAAATGAGTCCTGTCTTCCAGCCTCTACCTGGTCCCAGCACAGTGTATGCATCCTAAACCTGCTAGACTGAAAACCTGCAGGCTGATCCCACAGCTCCCCTGTCTCCTTACTCTGCCAGTGAGGAAGTAAAATGCCAGTCTCCTCAGATCTTTTTAAAGAATTCTCCTGCTATGATATTCCCACTTTGCTTCAGCACAGTGTTCTTTTCCCCAAAATCTCTTTGTATAATTTGGTCAAGGCTCTCTAAGTTACTGTCATTCAGGCATGGTGGAGATGGATAGCTAAACAACCAGACTGCCCCACTGTTGGTCTGGTGGGGATGTGTCCATCACTGTCTTTAAAGTATTTGGGCACTTACTACACATTCACCCTTAGTTTAGTTTTGTCTCTACCTCTACCTTTCACTTTCTCTCTCTCTCTCTCTCTCTGTTGCACTCTGTCTTCTCATTCTGTGGCAACCTTGAAAACTGTATGTTTAAGATGGCAACACTTCAAGATAGAAGAAGCCTGGAGTCACTGCTTAGAGGAGGGCTGCCAAAAAGAACCTCCCAAGCCACTTCAAACTGTGAAATGAGCAAGAAATAAACCTTTATTGTATTAAGCTACGGAGATTGGGGGATTTGTTTGTTATTGCAGCATGGCCTATTCTATCGTGTCTATTCCAAAAATTGACACCTGAATTACAGCAGTGATGTAACAAACCTAAAATACAGGGCACTGACTTCGCTCACAGGTAGAATTAGCAAAGGAACTGATATGAGGGGCTTAGCAGTTGACAATCTATGTTGCACAGTGACAAAATATTTGGATAAGCTGTCTCGTGCAATAACTTGAGAGGCAGACCATGTGCCTGCCGAGTGAAAAGCTCTAGGGGGAAAGCCTGGAAAATACCATGTTATTGTGTTTTGACTATTATTGGCTGTGTTTAACAAGTTATTACAGGAAAAGGATGAGTTTAGAAAAAAATTGTCTAGTTTGTAAGTGATTATCTCAGGGAAAAGAACTTGGAACATTGCAAGTTTGAAGAAATCTAGCTGCTTCTAAACCTGAAGGGGTGGAAAGTGGGTTCTTTGGATGCTATTGGCAATAATGGTCCAGTAAAAAAAACTTCTCAATTGAATAAACAGAACCTAGGAAAAGATGAGATTAAGGGTATGCTCTCCTCATTTGTTTTGTTTCCAGATAGGCTACAGTAGCTGTCCCTAAGTCAAAAGAGAGAGGCTTGAAGACAAAAAAGCACAGAAATGAGCTAAATAACTTGTCTTTTAACTTCTAGGGACTACACTGAGAGGTACCATCTCCAAACTCTGTAACAGAATGGTTTATTACTTGAGATGATACTTAATTTCATGTGTCAATTTGACTAGGCCATAGTGCCCAGGTATTCAATCAAAAACATTTTTCTAAATGTTCCTGTAATGGTGTTTTTTAAATGAGATTAGCTTTTAAATCAGTGGATTTTGAGTTAAACAGATTACCCTTCATAATGTGGGTGAACCTCATTCAACTAGTTGAAGGTCTTACTAGAACAAAGATTGACCTCCCCTGAGCAAGGAAGAATTCTGTCAGCAGACTGTCTTTGGACTCAAACTGAACTCTTCCCTGAGTCTCCAGCCCTTTGGACTTCCGCATCAAATTTCAAACTAACCAAACCCCACAATCATGTGAGCCAATTCCTTAAAATAAATCTTTCTCTTGAAATATATGCATACCCCTTATTGGTACTAATACACCTGAATATTGCAAACTTTATATTGGATTTAATAACTGGGTAGTACTTTGAGTTGTCCCTCTTAAAAAGGGTCAATATATGTTCTAGGTATGGGAGGGAGCGTGAAAGTGTTATTTAGTCATCTGAAGGGGGAGCTTTGACAAAAGCTAACTAAGCATGCACTGATCCCATTTCTCCTTCAGGGAACACAGGAAGGCTACATTTCCGAGCCTCCCTTCCAGGTATATTGGGGCTATATGACAATTCTGGCCAATAGGATAGGAACACTGAAGAAAAAAGGCATTAACAAAAATATTTAAATCATATTTATTCTTTCAGTCCAAAATAACTACTGTTAATATTTTTCATATGACCTATTACTATGTGCTTGCATATGTATGTATATGTACTGTATACAGTATATACTGTAGTATATATGTATACTGTACATACATAGGTTTATGTACATATGCACATAATTATGAGAAAATCTTGTTTGGGGGAGTTTCTACAGCACACGTATATATACTAGGGTATATACTATATATAGTACATATATAAGTGCATATACATACATATGCAAGCACATAATAATAGAATCTCATATGAAAAATATTAACAGTAATTATTTTGGACTGAAAGAATAAATATGATTTAAGTATTTTTGTTAATGCCTTTTTTCTTCAGTGTGAATTTGTCTTTTGCAATTTAAAAAGAAAAATATGATTTATTAAAATCAATCAAAGCAATTATCTTTCATGTTTGAGATCCTCACTTCATTCCACCACGTAACAACTCAGTCATTTTCATCTTCCACTGTCTTCCATTAGCACAATTCAATGACTATTTTCCATATCAGGACACTGTATTAAGATAGGCCAGGCTTTGTTAGGGTAACAAAATAAACGCAGGTCTCAGTGGTTTAACATGACAGAGTTTCATGTCTCACTTAGGTCACCTCGAATTCAAGCCTTTGGTCATATTCTTTATGTGATGACTCTAGCATCCATCTCCTTCCTTCTGGTTGTGTCACTAGCTTACCTACGTGGCCCCAAAGTCCCCCCAAACAAGAGTAAGAAAGAACATGTATGGAGTTTTATGACCAGGGCAGAAAGAGATGTACATACATAGGTTCGTGTACACATGTAACATATAATTATGAGAAAATTTTGTTTGGGGGAGTTTGTACCATAAACAAGTATTTCCAAGTTAAAAAATATTCCTAATAAATGAATTTTGCACTTCTCACTTATTTCCAGACTTCTTTTATGAACACAGGCTTTTAAAAACTACAAATGGAAAATTTTGTGCTATTAGATCTTTATAGTCTATTCTATTCTATGACTTGACAGATTCTTACCAAAAAAAATCATATTTTCTTGCTGGCTGGCCTTTAAACTAAGAAATAAAATTTTATTTGAACATCTATCTATAATAGAATTTTAAATATTATATACAGGTATTTTCTCCTTTGTTCTTTTCACATATTTCTTTATATTGAATATTTTGTATAGCATTTCCACAAATTATTTTATTAGTATCCAATGATTATAAGTGCTAATCTGCTCACCTAGGGTCCTAGATTAGATCGTTAGATAATATTTACTATTATGAATAATTCTGGATGAACATCCTTGAATTTAAACATTTGTCTATATTTTCGATGGAATTGTCGATGTCTGAATGGATTGTCACACACTGATATGGAAATTTATCACCACCTCTCCTATTTAATGCATAATATATTTATTTTGTTATTTAAACATTAACATTTTCTTAACATTAAACAAACAGCATTCCTCTAAGTAGCCACAATATTTATAAAATTAACAAATAAAAATTCATGTATTTAACAAATTTCCTCATTATCTGCAAAACTACTTAATAAAATCCTTCAAAACATCCAATTAAAACTTTAAATCTAGCCTATCCATTTCTCTTAAATGCATTATACATTATAATTAGAAGAAAAAACACAGAAATGTTATTACATAGAAAGAAGATATAAACTTAATATTCTGGATTTAAGTTTCTTTTGCATCACTGTAATTCTTCTTGCTAACTTTTGCTTTTTATAATTTCCTGGAGTTACCTTCCCAACAATGCAGTAATTCTACCAGACTCAAAAGAAAAGCCGCACTGTCTCAGACTAGCTGCGGTTGCAGAATCTGGAATGCCAACCTGTTGATTCTTGGTTGGTACAGGAACTTGACTGCACGGTCTGAGATGATTCTCATCTGAGCCTCTAGCTCTTAAGCAGCGTCTTGTTGTGTAAGAAAGTCTCTGTTGCTACCTCATAGGACTTGTAAGTCCATTCCTTTCACATAAATGTTAATTTTATGAAGCTTGAGGCTTCCAAAGTGTTGCTGTAACTTCAGTTTCTGTATAACTGCCATCACCTCACTCATTGTTCTGCTCTTGCGTCCTATTGCCCTGGTCAGTTAGTACTATTGCAGACTTACCCATGCCTTACCTGTATCTCACCACCATTTTCATCACTGACTGTGATGTTAGCTGTAAGGTTTTTGCAGATACCATTTATCACATTGATGAGGCTACTTTTGAAAGTTATAGATAGCTGAGAGTTTTTGTTATCAATGACTATTGAATTGTATCAAATATTTTTACTCACTTATTGAAAAGACTACGTGATTTTTTTCTTTGTTATCCTGTTGATGTTGTGTATTATAGTGCTCATTTTAAAATGTTATATCAATCTTGCATTCCTAGGATAAAACCAGTATTGTGCTGGAATAAGATTGTACCAACCCCTAAGAGTCAATAGTTCAATTTTCAAGAATTCTTCTAGCTAGTTTTAAATACAGACATTTTTAAATACTAAATTATATAAACTTAAGAAGAGAATGTATTAAAAGCAAAAGAACTAAATACTCAAAACTCATCACTTCCTAATTATTACATTTTACTATCACCTGTGCTCTTGAGGTGATTTTTATCTATTTTATCTGTACGATGGAAATACTATGTAGTGGTATGCCTCCCTACTCCTGCTCAGTGATGTCACATTGATAGCTTAAACGCTCATGCTGGAAGTATTTGCACCATGACAATAAGCAAATATTACAAATCAAAGCTTGATTTATTGTTTTATTGATTATCTATCCTTATAAAAGTGAGGAAGAAAAAGCTAATAATGCTGATTTCACTTAAAAGTGTGTGTGTCTAGCCATTATATTGTGTGTAAGACAAAACTGATTAAACTAACTTCCAGTATTTGAAAACCATTAGTTGATTCAGCAAAAAATGGTGCTCATATTATTGATGAATGGGTGAAGTCCTACTACACTTTTGTTATTTCACTTTTGTCTTACTCATTAACGTAAACCAAAATATCAACCAACATTTATATTGAAACTGCACTTATTCATCTGTTGCAACCATAGGTTGTCGACAAATATAGTTCAGTAAAAGTCAATAAAATCAATGAGACTAATTAACTATATGGAATTAACAGTAAAAATAATTTATATTTTATTAAGATTTATAGATCTTATAGTAAATATCCTTTATATCAGTAAATTTATAATGAACTTGTGTGTGCCTATGTATATATAATATCCATATATGCCTTTTTAATTTGGAGAGCCAGTTGTTAAATATTTATCAGCAAGTCACTGGATAAAATGAAGTACATCATGATGTACTTCTGCTCTTTTAATATAACTGGACCTGATTTATTAGTATGTAATTTAAATTTTTTTTCTATATGGGTCCATGGGGGATATTGGGATGTGCTTTTTTCCCTTTTTGTAATGTCCTTGCCTGCTCTGTATTGGGTTTATATTGGCTTAATGAAATGAATTAGAAATATCCTCCCCTTGCCTTTTTTTGTCAACAAGTTTGAATGAGGTTATTATTATTTTTTCTGTAAATGTATATTAGAATTAACCTGTCAAGCCATTTGTAACTAGAGATTTGGGATTTTTTTGGCAGGAAAGTCTTTAATTACAGATTCAATCTCTATAATACATATACATCTACTTAGACTTTATGTATATTCTATGTGCATTCAAAATACATTTCTTATCTCAATTTATACCATAGTTGCTTTTCTGGATAACACAAAGTATATCAAAAATGTGTAAAAATATTCAAGATTATTTTTAGCTAGGATTAGAGATTAGACTCAGATAACTGTAAACACGTTTTTCATATACACATATAGAGATTAGACTCAGATAACTAAACAGTATTTCATATAATATAGGGGGAAGACATTTGAAAGCCATGAGTGTTTAGAGAATTACATGATCTGGAGTAAAGTTGTATTTATTCTCCTCAATATTTACACCTTTAAAGTTTTAAAACTTCAATTTTCTTCAATGTATTGTTCTTTCCTCAATATACTATTGAATAAGTACTTCAATACAATTTTTAATAAAAATGGAGACAGTTTAAAAAAAAAAGAAATCCATGAGTGTTACAGGACAACTTTTTGTTGTACAACACAGTTCTGTGTTTGCAGGATATCTAGAAACCCTGGTTAATGTCTTGTATTGACTACTCACCATCTTCATAACAAATTTCCATGGGCCTAGCTAAAATTTGAAAGGATAGAGTGATGAGAGTGGGTCTGATGGCATAGAACTAATATTCTTTGACAAAATCTGCCTCTTTGGCTACTCAAACAGACATTTATATTCTTCCCCTCCATGGAACACACCCTCTCCATGCTCAAGAAATGACCCTAAATTCTATCGAGTGACTACATTTAACTCCAGTTCTGAGATTGCTAGTCCTAATGTGCTTCTTGTGGTTCGATGATTTATAAACTAAAATGCAAGTTATCTGCCTCCAGTATACCCACTACAAAACACTGGAGAAAGAACAAAATAATCTTAGTAAAGTTACTCTCTAAATACAGTAAAGTAGTAGATGCAATAGTTTCTGATCCATAACAATCATTAAGTTTGGCTAGGCAGTAAAGCAAAGACTCCAGCCCCTAAAGGTGGAGTTAAACTCCTTCTTTAGCCCACCTAGAAGCCCTGGTTACTTCCTCTGGAAAGTTTTTCTATAGCAAATAGGCTTTAAAGTGGCCCTTATGATCCCACTTCCTGGTGGTCACACCTTTGTATGATCCTCACCCCTTGAGTGTGGGTCAGATCCGCAACTTACTTTGAACCGAAAGAACACGACAAATGTGATGGGATGTCACTCCCATAACTACATTACATTCTATAAGACTCCTTCTTGCTAGCAGACTGATTTGTTCCCTCTATTCTCTCTCTCTCCACTGCAAGGTGTCATAAAATGAATGGCCACTTGGAGAAGCCTACATGTCGAGGAACCATGAGCAGCCTCTAGGAGCTGAGGACTGGCTTCAGCAATAAACTGAAACCATTAGTCTTGCAGCCACAGAGAAATGAATTCTGCCAACAATCTGAAGGAGCTCAGAAGCAGATTCTCGCCAAGTCTCCAGATGAGGATGCAATCCAGCCTACCTGTTCGGACACTTGGAGCCAAGGACCAGCTAGGTCACACCTGGTCACCTGACTCACAGGAACTGTGAGTAATACATGTGTTTTGCTTTTAAGTCAATAAGTTTGCAGCAGTTTGTTATACAGCATTGAAAACTAATACACTCTTTTACCAGCTGTCCGTGAAACTGATGGCTCTGCCCTAAGAAAGATTCTTGCTTGTTCACAACTGAGGTGTGAACTGGGTGAAGCTGGGGGTCTAGAGGCTGCTCATCTCTTTAAACCTCCTTCCTGCAGCTCTAAGTTTGGTGTCCAGCTACTCTCAGCCAGGCTCTAGGCTTATTTGTTGTTTCTGTTTGGTTTGGTTTTGTTCAGCACTGTAATTCTCTCTAAAGTTCGTTATACTTCTTTTTAATTGGCTTCAAGTCAGTTTCATGTTTGAATAACCACAGCCAAGTGTCTTTCTAGAAATGAAATTTAAATGCAAAGTCTCTTGTCTTTCACTTAATGGACTGTCCTCTCATTCTCCTAGCTGCTCCACATAACTGCTAATGATTTGAGGCTTTCCGAAATAATGGTTTTGCATAGAAAGGCAATACAGTTAATTTCATCTCTGCCAGTAGATTGCTTATAGCCTCTTCAGTTTTTCACTCACTGTTTATAGCAGCTTTAATTTGGGGTGCAAAAACAGTTGGATTTTTTTACCTAACAAGATGTCAAATTACAGAACACTTGGGCAATTTAGACATCAGAGTCAGATACTGCCTCCCCCCAGCAAAATCACACATCCTGAGTGGCCACTCTGACTTGAATTCCTTTCTCTCCATAGCACTTTGCTAAATGCTTCCAGGCAACCAACACGACTTACTGAATCTTTCCTACAACTTCCCCTAATGATATGGCTCCTGGCAGTTCTTGCAAGACCTTCTATTATAGGTGGCAATCAGTGCCCAGAAAAAAAAAAAAAAAGGAAGTTCTTTTACCCAGGAAGAAGAAAGAGTGGATGTTGGGGTTGAATACTAGCAATGACTGCCATGGGTATTGTATTCGTTTTCTATTACTACAGAGCACATCATCACCAAACATGGTGGGTTTTGAACAATCAACCATTCTATTTTCCCGTGATTCCATGGGCTCAGTTGGAAAGTTCTTTTTTAAGTCGTTTCTGGCTAATTAATGAGGTCACTTGTGAAGCTGCAGTCAGCTGTGGGTTGTCTGGGGCTGGTTGGTCTAGGGGTCTGAACAGGTATGGTTCATCTTCCAATTCTGTCTTCCAATAGGCTAGCCTTGGCTTCCTCACATGGTGACCTCAAAGAGAGCAAAAATAGAAGCTACAAGACTTCTCAGAGGCTAGACTCAGAACTGGCATATCATTTCCACAACATTCTGTCTGTCAAAGCAAGCCTTAATGCCAGCTCAGATTTAAGGATATGGGGAAACAGACTCTACCTCTTGATGGGAGGAGTTGCAATAAATTTTTAATCATTATAGGTATTAAATCAATACTTATAGGGCAAAGAAAAGAATTAGTAAAGAAAAGAAGGAGAACAAAGAAAAAGAAAGGAGAGAAAGAGGGACAAAAGAGGGGAAAAGGAAGGGGAGAAAAGAATATTTTCAGACATATTGAAAAGTAAAATACAGGGGAAAATACTCAGGATATAATAAAGCCAGTGCCCTAAACACAGAGAAATAACATTTAATAAATTTTAAAATAATAAAGTAATGATCATAACTTTAAAAAATTGTGAAGTTGAATTATATTTACAACACTCAACCTGTTTCACTTATCTAATGTTATACAGAAAATTACCCCAAATTTAGTGTCACAAGCAACCATCTGTTCTTCTCACAGCTTCTGTGGGTCAGGAATTTGTAAAGAGCTTGGGTGAGGAGATTTGCCTGGGGGTCTATCAATAGTGGTCAGATGTCAGTTGGAGCAGCAGTCTTCTCAAAACTTGTCTGAGGCCAGAAGTTCCATTTCCAGGGTGTCTGACTGTCACAGCTGATAGTTGGTACTGGTTTTTGGACGAGGGACCCCATTTCTCCACAAAGAAATTACCTCTCTGTTACCTGTCTGAATATGTTTGGCTAGTGGCATGGTGGCTAGCTTCTGCAAGAGCAGGCAATCCAAAAGGCCAAAGCAAAAGCTGCAGTGACTTTTATGATCAAATTTCAGAAGTCACACACTGTCAATTTCACTGCAATTTACTGGTCACATAACAGCAAACCTGATTTAATATGGAGGATTATATGCAAGCATGGAACAAGGAGGCAGACATCACTGGGGGCTGTCTTGGAGACTGGGTACCACAACCAGAAAAGATTTTTTTTAATGTGAAATATAAATTTAATATTTAAACCAACAAAACCTAAAAACAGGAATAAAGCTATGAGATTCAAAATTATGGTCTGTGAGGTAAGGCAATGATAAAAGGTTTATTTCAAGTACAAAATTTACAAATGGAAATTCCAAGTGTCACTGAATCTCTTTCACTGTTTAATTATGTGAAAGAGGACAATGGGAGGGAAAAACACATGTGCATCTATCTCTCAGTCAGTAGGCAAGATCCTTTCACATTTTCATTTGACAGAAGAACTCAGTAAAATATCTCCAAGCAAAAATAACCTCTGTAGAAATTTTGGCTTCATGTGAAATTTCTCTCTTCTGATAGGCCAGTGAGCAAAAATAGCCCACTGTTATGGACTGAATCATTTCTTTCCCAAATTAGTAATATTGAAGCCCTGAACCCTAAAGTGTCTGCATTTGAAGATGGAGCCTTTATAGAGGTAATTAGGGTTAAATGAGATCATAAGGGTGGATCCCAAACCCATATGACTGGTGTCCTTATAAGAGAGAGAAATAGCAAGGATGTGCATGTACAGAGGAAGGACCATGTGGAGACACAGTGAGAAGGTGGCCATCTGCAACCCAAGGAGAGTGGCCTCAGCAGAAACCAAACCTACTGGTACCTTGATCTTGGACTTCCAGCCTCCAGAACTATGAAAAAATTAAAATCTGTTGTTTAAGTCACTCGGGTTGTGGTATTTTGCTATGGCAGACCTAGAAAACTAACACACCCACCAACATTTAAAATACATTTGAAGTTAACAAGAGAAAACTGGTTGGTAGCATAAACGTTAAAATTGGGTTCCCTGTTTGGGGGTTTAGATTCCCTGTCTGGTATTTAATCTTTACCTTAGATAAATCTTTGACACTTCCAAACATAGAGATATCTATGGCATAAAAATGTAGTAGCCAGGGACTTGGATTTGTGTTAACTTTAAATATTAATGTTGACAAACTACCATTTCAACCAAATTGGTCATTTATCTGAAAGCTTTGACTATCACTATTATTTTTTTTAATTTTTAAATTTATTTTTTCAACATAGATTCCTAGGTGCATAATTTCTGTTTTGAAGTATGAGTATGTTTTTTGAGTCTCAGCCATTATTGGAAGCAGAGTTGCACTGCCATTTACAGTGCTATAACAAAGGGAGGGCAG
The DNA here is from genome assembly GCF_048564905.1 of Vicugna pacos. Lineage (NCBI taxonomy): Eukaryota > Metazoa > Chordata > Mammalia > Artiodactyla > Camelidae > Vicugna > Vicugna pacos. The sequence goes on from NC_132988.1 coordinate 33,688,619, forward strand.
TTGGGTAAGAAATGCCTTTTCTGGTTGCCAGTGGAGATGGAAAACTGTCAGGCTGTTCCCTGCGTGTCTGCCCAGCAGCTGGCCTGACCTAAGGCTTCTTGTCTTCCAGACATTCTGTTTTCAGAGAGAGCAACCTTCCTTTGCAAAAGGCCCCAGACTAGCAGAATTGGACCCCTTTGGTATACCTACTTCCTCTCACTTGTATTTACATAAGAAATTTTGTGCATAGAAAGGAAAGAACGGAAAAGATATTCACTGCAAGACAGGAATGAGATTTGTGTTGTCACTGCCTTCTAAGTATCTTAAAACACAACTGAATGGAGAAGGATTATGGAATAGTAAAATGCTGTCTAAAATATTCAGTGAATGAATAGCATGAGACATTTACCATAAAAATGACACTGAACCAAAGAAGCAATTCCTTCACTGAGTGCACCCACAACTAACCTTAATATTGCTGTGAGAAATCTGTTAATAAATGGCGCTGTAGTGGGTCAAGAAACTTTTTATTTTTGTTGAGTCTTAAGACCATCCCTTCATAAGGGTAGTAGTCATTTGTCACCAGAGTTTTGTTGTTAACACTTGTAGCAACTTTTTAGAAATAAGTTATTGTAGTTTATCATCTATTTTGAAGTTCTCCTAGGGTTAATTTAGTTTTTAAAGTCTAAACCCTGAATGTGTTGATTTTATTTATTAGGTCCAGAAAAAGATACCATTTTTGTTATAATATTCTAGTTTTTAGAGCCATGTCTGGGTGAGATATGGGTATTCATGGATTAAGTAGACTATTAGCCGAGAGAAAAGAAGCAAAGAAGCAGAGTGGTTTGTAATTTTTTTTGTAAGTGAGATCTAGAGTTTAAAAAGTTAACTTCTGGTCCCAGATGTGTTACTACGAACTACGTGACTAACACATTAGGAAAGTCACTTCACATCTTTGAATGTTCTTCCTTGTCCGTATAAAAACATCCAAGATTGTGGTGTTAATCTACTGTGGAAACATATCAGTGTTTCCCACGTGGGAGGAAGTCTCGGTAACACGCTTGTGGGAGCAGGGAAGTGTGTGCTGTGGAGCAAGTCAGGGGAGGCTCCACCCAGGATCAAGGAGATAGGCCCGCCTGAGCCACCAGCAGTCCTTCTGCATGTGTGACCAAGGAATCTTTACAGAGAAAAACTCCTCTTGTGAGAAGAGAAAATCAGGCTCTTGAGCCAGCATGGCTGATCTCTCAGTTGTCAGTGGAGACCAATTCTGAGACAGTCCTGGCTGCTGCCCCATGAACTTACATTGAAATCTTAGCTGAAGCAGAGACTATGTGTAAAAGCAGAGACATAACCATGAATAATGGTTTCTTAGAAACTCTTGTAAAACATTTAGAGATTAAATGATGCTTGTATGGAACAGGTATGACAATTTACAATTATGGAGAAAGAGACATTTTTCCCTACTTCTGCTTGGAAAATAGCATAGTGTCCAGGCATCAATGGCTCCAGCAAACACAAGAGACCTTCGTGCACCCACAGTTCCGCCCTCCAAAAGCAGCAAAGAAGATGTGACTTGGTTTAATGAGAGAGAACACAGCTTCCCCGGCACAGACATCAGGTCCTCAGAGTGGACTCCAAGCAAAGTGACACCTTCAGACCAGTTTAGAACATCAGCTAAAACACTTTTGGCAAGTGGACTTAGAATGGTATTGATAATTGAGTATGTTACATAATATAGTTTTTCAGACATTTTTCAATCCAGCGTATCAGACAACCAGGGCAGGCGGAAGAAAGGGAAGCATGTTCCACTTCAATAAAGCAAGCATGCTCTAGACTTCTGTTTCTCAAACTGTCTTCTTGTGGAACATAATTCCCCACAAATTAATGAAGGCAAAATTGGGGTTTACCAGAATGTTAAGACAAGATATTAAAAAAAGAATTGGGAGAGATGATAGACCTAAAGGACTGAAGAATGGAGAGAAAACTTAGAATTCTAGCCATTTCTGAGTGGAAAAACAAGAATAACTTGAACAGAAGGAATAAAAAACAATTAAGGTAAGCTTATCTGAACTGAAGAATATTCTCTTTTAATATGTGCTGTTACTTGGTGCCAGGCACTCTTTTAAATACTTTAGCTGAATTGTCTCATTTAATTCTTAAAATAATCCTCTGAGTTAGTTTATATTAGTCTCATCTGGAGAGGAGGAAACTGAGCTTTCTAATGGTTAAATGGGTGCTCACTATACTGTTCCTGGGATTATAAGTCAAAGAAGAATATAGTCTTAATGTCTTGACATACACACACACACACACACACACACACACACACACACACACACACACACACACAAAGGAGTTTACCATGGACTCCAGGAAAAAATTTATAAACAGATATAACTCAGACACATTTTTATATGACTACACATAAAAGTATGGAAAAATCCAGGAAGAACTAGTATATTAATTATAAAGTAAAAAGAATGGGCTATCTCAGATATCTTCTGTAAAACAGTAAATATTGGAAAACAAAAGGAGCAACATAGTTTTGAGAAAAAAAAGACAATAACCAGCGTGTCCTTTGTATCTGCATCAATATACACATAAAGAGTCATGAAATACATGACACAGGTGGTCTTCGAAAATATAAAGGGCTAGAGAAGAATAAAAATTAAGAACTGAAGAATATGGATGACAAAATATAATTTAAAACAATTAATCATATAAGTAATCTAAACAATTGTAAGTCTAAATACAAAATTAAAGGCACAGTTTTTAAAAGTGGTCTTAGAAGATACATAATTTCAAATTTAACTTTGTGTATTAATCTGGATTTAAAATAATAAAGTTTCTCATGTCATGTGAAAAAAAATCTAATCTTAATTTTTTTATAGCCCAAATTTCTTAAAAGTTATACAGGATAGTTAAAAGCACGAGCCTGAGAGAGATTTATTAGGCAAAGGCAAAGGTTATAAAATCAATTCAGCCAAAAGAGATTTCAAGGTAAAAAATATACATAACAGGAAAAAGAAGGTTATCTAATACTGATAAGAAGAGATAACAGCTATGAAAGTTTATGAGCAGAATAATATGTCATAGAGATATACAAAATCAAAATGAAGTTTAAAAATGTTGAAATGTTAACATTGAAAGAAATGTTAAGAAATGAAGTAAAACAAACCTATGAATATCGTAATGGGGACTTTAAATAAGGTTGCCTTGTGCAACTTTATGTATAAATCTTCATAGGACTTAGAGCACCCTAAGTTGAATTAACTACTTACTGAGGTCTCATGGTACATTCACAGGTGTTATTTTCTCATAGGAAAAACTCAATTAATTCCAAAATGCTGAAAATATATGTATTTTCAAATAATACAGGAAAATTTTTTAAGTTATACATAAGATATTACCAACAACAAAAAAAGGCCAACACATGCAGACTTGAAAATGTCCTTAAATAACTCTAGTGCCAATGAGGTATATAAAATTACAACTAAAATAATATTGAGACACTAAGGGTGACAGTGCTATACTTGAAACCTATGGGTTACCCAAAGCTATGTGCTCAGTTGAAACCATATCTGTAAATATGTTGCCTATTGAAGAACCCTTTGAATGGACAAATCTTCAATCTACATTCCTATTTCTGGACTGCTCTTGCTCTCACCTCCCCTTAAATAGGTAGTTCTTCATTTCTACAATTAGTTCCTTAGCATTGATTAATTTCCACTCAAATGTCATTTTTCCCAAGAAAGCCCTACCTTATATCCCAAACCATATCAGTTCATACTATTATTTGTAACACATTTTATTTTGATTACTGATTCATAAAATAGGAGTAGGTTGCTATGAAAAAGGAGCAGGGAAAAAGACTTAATGGAAATTAAAATTAAAATTGCCAGAATGTAAAAGTAAACTCAAGGGCTGGAAGATACATTTGAGGAATTCCCTTACAACAAAGAGCAAAAGGACAAGGCGAAAAAGCAAACAAGAGAATTCAATTCAGGAGACCAGAAACCTAACAATTAAGAGTTCCCAAAAGAGGGAAAAGAAAAAAACAGGGGAGAGAGAGGCCTTAAAAGAAATATTACAAATAAAAATTTCCAAAACTGAAGAGAGTAATCAATCATATATAAAACTGTTAAATGTTTACCTCTTAGGAAGGAAGCTTGGGTGAGGGAAAAGAATTAGAATTTAAGGTTTTTATTTTTATCTGTCTATATGGTTTAATTGTTTTCCATACACAAGATTCATCTTAAATTGATTTTATATAAATTTGAAAACAACATGAATGAGAACATTAAGAATGAAATGAAAAATTATGTACATTTTTTCCTTTATGTACTTTTTAATAAACCTCTCAATATTTTCCAAAATGATGCTTGAAAACCCCTGCATTTCTCTCCCTGCTCCAATGCAAACACTGTCTCTTCTCCTGAACTTGGTGGGTTTCCAGAGAAGCAGGCAGGACCTGGAGCAGGTCTGGGACTAGCATGAGGTGGGTGAGGCCCTCACCTCAGGTATAAAAGTTAAGTTGTACCCCAAAACTAAGTAACTAAGATAAGTAGTACCTTAATTCAGCATTTTAAAAAATCAAAAGTAATACAAAAAATCCATGATGAACAAAATATCAAAATTTTTAATAAAGGCATGAGTAGACTTACTGAATTTTCTTTTTGCCTCAAGGTGGTTTCAGTGTGGTTTAGCACAGCACTGCTGGTGAGCATGAACAAATCTTAGAATCTGTGGTATCTTTTTTTCAATTGAAGTATAGTCACTTTATAATGTTGTGTCAATTTCTGGTGTACAGCATAATGTTTCAGTGATACATATACATACATATATTCTTTTTCATATTCTTTTTCATTATAGATTACTATAAGACATTGAATATAGTTCCCTGTGCTATACAGTATAAACTTCTTATTTATCTATTTTATATATATAGTAGTTAGTATCTGCAAATCTTGAACTCCCAATTTATCCCTTCCCACCCCAATTCTCCCTTGGTAACCAAAATTTTGTTCTCTATGTCTGTGTATCTTAATAAAGGATTCAAACTCACTACTTCCTCCACCTTGTACCAGTCAGAGAGGGCCTGGGGTGAGCATGAGAACAGAGTGAATCCCAGAAAGAGTGTTCTGAGGAGATCTGTGCCCCATGAGAGGGGCCATAGTATTCTCCCACAGGAGAGTTTTACTATATGTGCCTCTGCATACGCTTTCGTTTGGAGTCTGGGCAGGTTGGTTGAGACAAGGAGAATGCTAGCACTTGCACCTGTGATTAGCAAGAAACATAGAGACATCCTCAAGGGATGTCTAATTGATGGGATATCAATGGGATACTAATTGATTCCTGACCAATGCATCACCTGCTCCCAATGCAAGAGGTGGCCACATGTACCACCATCCACAAGATGGCTGCCACTTATGGTTCCTGCACTGTGCCTGCTGAGCAGGTGAAGAACAATTGTGGTGCAACTAAGGGGACGGCACAGGAGCCAGCTAGAGGGAGAACAAGCACAAGGCTCAGCATAGGTGGCTCACACTGTTGGAGGAACAGTTGAACTGTTGGAGGAAGGAGAAGACAATTGGCCCATAAAATAATAACAAAAACACAAAACACTTAAGAAAAGTTAATGACGACACGTGAATACACACACAGATGCACACATGCACATTACAACTTTTCTGGCACTTAGAAAACAACGTGATTTTGAAATTTAAAGAAAATTGGTGATGAATTAAAGAGGGAACAATTACAATAAAATTGAATGACCATGTGGGTGAGAGATCTAATAATATGGAAGAAGAAATAGGCATATGTGACAAAATTATAAAAAGATACGTAAGAATAGGATGACAGATTCAGGAAGGCATAACTACTCTATTGATAAACATCTGCAAGTGGTATAATTGACGGAAAGATAGGCACAGAGTCAAAACCTCTTGGGTAAATCAAACAAGTTGTGTCCATCTGGGGATTCAGAAGAACATCAGAAGAGTCAGAGTACACAGCATGTTCTCTGAGAAAGATGCAAATCTCCTGGCCCCCAAAGGCTTAGTAAAACCTACACATTTGCAATGAATAGTATCCAAGTCAATCAAGTTTGAGAGCATACCTGTCCTCTTCTAAGTTTGGCCTGATACACAAAAGCCGAGAGTGCTCCAGGATGGAGCCTTGTCTGGAAACCTGCTGGAGACCTCTTCACCTGAGTCTAGTGTACCTCATTAATCTTGAGGTACACAGTGCTTGATATGATTGCTACAGGACAGTACTCGGTACTCTGGCTTGAAACAGCTTGTCAAGCATGTGCACAGCCTGCACAGTCTAACACAGCTTGATCTAATTACCATCTTGAATGCTGTGCAGTTTCCCAGGGGTTTCTAGGAGATCCCAGCTATAGGACCCATCATCCTGCAAGGAAACTGAAAATGGGAAAGTAGGAGTCCCGGTGAGAGGAAAAGCAACAGATGCCAGAAAGGATATCATTAAACCAGTAACATTAAAAATTTTTCTAAGCAGAGAAAAGACTTGAATTTTCAGACCAGAAGAGCTCACTGAGTTCCAGGAAGGGCTCGTTAGGTAAGGCACACACTAATACTACATATATCCTGATAAAATTCCTGAATTCCAAGTAGACATCTTAATAAGCTTCCAAACAGAAGTGGTTATTTGCGAGGAAAAACAAATACATTTAACATTGAACTCCTTATCTGCTACAGAGGAATTAAGAAGAGAATTGATCATTTATCAGTGTCAAAAAAAAGATACGTGGGGATATGCAGAGATCAAAAATATAAAAGAGATGTGCTTTATTGGAGGCAATTACTAAACAAAGGATTCTAACCAAACAAAAAATTAATAAGAACAGAAACCTTGAGAAGGGAGAATGCAAGATGAGAGAATTACTGAGAACATGAACTTTGAAATTAAGGGTGGCCATATTTGCCTAATTTCAGGCCATTGAGATATAAGCAAATGACATGTGCTTGACTTCTGTGTTTTCTCTCTTTGGAAAAAGGTGCTTGCCCTGGGCCTCATCTTTCTCTCTGCTTGATGGCTAGGAAATGGGGAAAATCAGAGCAAAATTGAAAGACATGTTGGGAATGAGAGAGTCCACCAATCACAGGCTGATCACATCTGGACTTACTTGTGAGAGAATTAAATGATAGTGTTTGGTCCCCTGTATTTAAAGTCCCTTTGACACAGCAGCTTACTCAACTAATACATTAGGCTTAACCATATGAAATTGCTGATGTTCACTGAATAGTTGTTGACCTTGGAAAAATGGCAATTTTATATGGTTCAATCTAACAGCTCCTATTTCATAGATCAGTTGAATTTCTGTATTATAAATTCCAAGGCCTCCCGATATCTGTTCTTGTCCCTCTATTTTCCTTAAGGAGAAAATAATGAGACCCTTAGTCAGTCTTATTCTTTTAGGACTAGTGGTTCTTTGTAAACCAAAAAATGAGTAAGCATAGTGAAGGAAAGGAGAAATACTATGATTGTATTCTGACAGAAGATATAAGCAGAGTAAGGCTCAAAGGATTCTACCATTTTAATGATTTTTATGATTAAAAATCATTTAAATTTTAATGATTAAAATCATTTAAAATTAAATTCACAGTTTAAGCTGTGTATAATAACACAGCTAGTATTAGTTGATGCCACAGATCCACAAGAGAGTTGACATATAGTTACAATGTCTCAGGAAGTTGTTTTTCCCTCTAGCTTGGCTCAGGGTTGAGGTACATTTCTTTGCATTCTTCTGGGAGTAAAGAGGAAAGGGGGTAGTTTAATTCCTCTTAACTCATCCTGAAGATACAGCTTTAGGCTGCTTCCACTTCCAGGCAGGGCTGTTTCTGACTCCCCATTCTAGGTGGAACCTGAGCCTTGAATTCAGCCTGTTATGTCTCAGTGCAGACCACGTTCTGGAAGGTCAAGTTCACCTCATTCAGCGAAGACTTTCAGCATAAAAGTAGCTTCAGTCACTGTCTTACTGCTCTAGGTTCCTGCTTTTGGTTAGAAGTTGTCCTGAGAACTCTTATGTTTTTTGGTTATTTGATTCTTTTAAGAATTTTTTAAAAAAATATTTCACCCAGCATTTTTATTTGTTTTCAGTGGAGTATTGGTTCATAGTCATATTATCAGAAATTAAGGTCATCAATAAATATAAAAAATTTTTCAATATTAAGTTTGTTAAAGTATTGAGGGGGTCAGAGATGTATATATCAGGCACATCAATACTTCCCCATTTCGCCTACCTCCTCCCCTCTCCCCATCATTTTATTTATATCCTCTGATTTACATGGGGCTCGAAGAGCCAACTTGAAGCATGTACACAACCTTCAAATGGTGTTTTTGCAATTAAAATTCTTGTGTGGAATGCTAAAAACTCAACGGCTGTTGGTGACCAGACATTTCATTTGATACTTGAATATCTCTGCTCTATAGCAAGACATTTCTTTACTTGATATCAAATCTCTAAATATGTGTCCCAAATACATTTTGCTTGATGATTAAAATCTTTCAAAGACAAGAACTTGACGATATGCCTGAGGTAATTATAACAGGAAGAATAATAAAATGAGTAGATATCTCGAGCCTTAAACATGAAAGAAAATGAGAATCCTCTTCCCAAAAGTATGTAGTACAAAGTTAAAATATTAGTCAATGATCAGGAATGCAAAAGAATCCCAGTGTTTCTATGAGTACAATGTGAAGTTGTAGTATTTGCAAGCCCTATTTCTTTTCTTTCTTGTTACTTCTTACTTTGAGAGAATTTTAATGAGAAGAAAGAAATTCTTCGTACATAACATCTCCTTCATCGACTGTTAAAAGTATTGGCACCATAGACACAAAAATGTACCATAAAACATTCCTTTGCATTTTACATAGTTCCATGGGAAGGAATTTATGCAAATCATACTCACAGACAAAACATATCCTGGTGACATCATGATTTCACTGAACACTTTCCAACACTGAAAAAAAAAATGTTTCTTCTGTCCTTAACCTCCCCCACCAATGGCAACAGGCACATCCAGCTGTTGTTTTTAGAGAAGGGAGTCTGTTGAAGCACCACCCTGTTTTTGCTGGTCTCATCCTTCAGCATATTTGCAGAGTGCTAAAATCGGTTCCTCATGTTATGGTCAAGGCTGGAGTTCTTTGTTCTATAACTCCTTTCTGATTAAGATTTTCAAGAAGTTATTAAAAATAATAAACAAAGAATCCAGAGCAAATGTTATTAAAGGATACACATATTCTTGTTTGCCATCCTGACAAAATTCTAAACAGTTTCAAGCTGTTATAAAAATGAATATATAATTAAAATCATAAGCCAACTAAATTAAAACCATTAAGAATTTCATCATAATAAGATATATCAAATTCAAAACAAGATTTTATAGCTGATTTTGGTGGGGCATTGAAAATGTCACACTTCCTAGCTTTATCTTTGTGGTTTTAAGCAGAAATGATTTTGGCCAATGCAGGTTTTAAAATAGTGAATGCAATTATTTTATTCTTGGAGGAAAATACCCCTACCAGTGCCATCATTATTATAAGTGCCTCATAACAAAATCTTCACCACTTTAGCCCAAAATCCTGAAGAAAATTAGTGAAAATTCAGAAAAATGTTTTCTGATTATATAATCAGGTATTTGGTGCTGTACCCTCTCAGGAACAAAAGAAGTTTCTCACGAGCAGAAAGCACAGGTGCTTACCACAGTGTCTGGTCATTTAATTTTGCATTGTTATATAGGTAAATCACATACCCTAATCTGAATGTGCAAGGGTTCTTGGAGAAATAGATAAAATGTAGATACATATTATTTCATAGTAATCTTTTTGCATAAACAAAAACCTCAATCTGCAAAAATGAGCCTGTTGTGAAAAGTTTTTTTTTTTAACTAAACACTTTCTAGGTGGCAATTAATTGGACTAAAATTCGGGGAGTGAATTTTTATTTCCAGCCCCTTAATAGGCCCATTTCTTTAAACAGCAGTCATAGTGATAACGTTTTAACAATCTGTTGAGGATGAGTTAGAAGATGACTGGTAGAAATACTAAGAAAAATACATAAAAGCAAGGCTTCACTTCCAATGATCGTTTGGGCCTTTGGCCAATTTTCTTAATTTACACTTGGTCTCTTTGTTTCTTTTTCTGTAAAATTAAAGTTAGACTTGAATTGGTGGTTTTTCTATTCTTTTAGCCATAACAACCGTTGTTCAAAGTGCCCTGACAGAAATGCTCACACAGTGCAACTGCTGTGACTGAAGCAGCTACACCTTCTTACCTATCTCTGCATGGCATGTGGGCATGATGCTAGAGGCACATCAGCCATCTTGCAACCACAGGAACAAGATTCATAACCCCTGGATGACAGAGAAATAAAAAGAGCCTGGATCCCAAAAAGCATTAGGTAGCTACCATACTAGTCTTGTTCTAGCTGAGAACAATAAACCCTAATTGTTTAGGCCAAACTTAATTCCTAACTGATAGAGAAGTCAAGCTTTTCTTTCAACCTCCTCTATCCCCTAAAACTGGTAGTACACTGGGATAGCACTGTTGAAGCCAATGGTTAACAACTTCTGAGTTACAGAAACCAAAGCTGGTAACTAGAAGATGACCACACTCAGCCTTACGTGAAAGGAAGTCAAAGCTGAGTGAGGCAGAGATTCAAAAACCGAAGGGCATAGGAGTAGACTGTGGGGGAAGGCAGGGGCAGAGACCAAAGACAAGATTGTGTGTAAGCTCCTGCAATAAGAGCTTGCAGCTGTGTCTGCAGAGATTGGACATTAGGAACTGTGGCTTATAGAGAAGCAGTGAAAGCAGCTGTGAGCACACCTGTAGGCAAGGGAATGAATGAGCAGACAGGAGTCTGAGTAGAGCAGGCTGCGTGACGAATGACCGAAAAGCAATAAAGAAAGCACACTCAGTAGCATAAGGAATCAGGGAAAAGGTGGGAGGGTCCAGGTTTTACAGACTCACACCTATTCCTGGGCCTTTAATAGTTTCAGTTCAAAATTCTCGTTTAATTATGGAAATTGAGTTTTGAATTAGGAATGTGGGGGAGGGACTCAGAGAAGACTAAATTTAACTTATTGAATTAAAGGAATGCAGCATATCATTAACCTAGAAGAGACAGTTGTATATTAGGTTCACAAATGTAATACATAATTGCTCTTATTTGCAAAGGAAATGTAGCTTGTTTCTCTTTAAGTAATCTAATCTGCATCTTGCACTCCCATGCAGCCTCATTGACTCACTTGTAGGAGATGGGAAGGATGGGAGAAGCTTCTGTTCACAAATGAGTGGTATCTCAAAATAGTACCTCACTTTTAAAAACAGTTTTGTGTACTCCAGTCTCTAGTGTGGGGTCGAAAAAGGGAAGGGTTCCTAAGGGATCTCATAAAAACAGGGAACAGAAGGTCTTCTGTTTTCGTGTGTCTTCTTCTGTCTGTGGAGTGATAGCTCGACTAATCCGGTCCATAGATCAGTGTCACTGGTGAGCATCTAGTTCTGTCTGGCCGTGTGGATAGTGGATAGTCCTGTGGGTAACCTGCTTGATTAGAGTCCTGTAGTCTTACCACTCTGAAGCCTTTGAGTCTGGTGTTAGGCCAGCCTACCCTCCACTCAAGAGGATTCCCTTTAGTCAAAAGCACACTAAGAATGCCAGTAGGTGTAACTAAATCTGTGCTTGAACTCGAGATTCCAGAAATTCCCGCGTGCTCTAATATTTACCTGAAGCCCAAAATTTGTGGTGACTGATGTATTATCTTTAAAGACTCAGACATTGACACTCTCTGAACTCCCTAAGAAAATGACTGTTGAGTGACTGAAGCACAATATCCATACTTCAGAACCAGTTTTGACCATATGGAAACTGGGGAGGTGGAGCCAGCAGCCTCAAAGTCTCTAGCTGAGGCAGTCCTTTCTCCAAGTAATGTGAATCGGACCTATTTAGAATAAAAGTATAAAGAGGCATTTTGAGTTAAGCACCTTCTTCCAAATTCAACATAATTTGTCATAAACCCCATCTGTTGACAACAAAAGTTGATAATAAATTGGGATGGAGGAAGAGAGGGAGGAAGAAGAAGCGGAGGGAGGGAACAGAATCTGGGAAAATTCGAGAAGTTGGCTCCAGTCCCAGCCAGCCAGGGCACACAGGAAGATTATCAAAACAGTTAAAAGCCATGACCTTACCATCTCAGCATCCTACAGGATGGCTCTATTACACTGATGACATCTCATAGATTTTACTAAAAATAAAAGCAACAGATTTCCTTCCAGACTAGTAAGGCAGATGTGGGCTTGATAACATATAACACACTTGAAAATATAGAAACCTCGGTGAAGTTTGGGGGGAAATGTCAAGATTTCAACTTCAAAATGAAAATGGTCAAAAGGTACAAACTTCTAGTTATAAGATAAATAAGTCCTGGGAATGTAATGTGCAGCATTGATTATAATTAACAACACTGTATTATATATGTACAAGTTGCTAAAAGAGTATGTCTTAAAAGTTCTCATCACAAGGAGAAAATTATAACTATGAGTGGTGATAGATGTGGTAATCATATTGCAGTCTATACATGTATCAGGTCATTATGATGTGCACTTTAAACGAATGCAATGTTATATGTTGTGTGTCAGTTATATCTCAATTTAAAAAAAATTGAATTTAAAAAAACAAAGAAATGAAGGACAAATTGCCTTCTCTTTTGCTTGCCACCACTAATAAAGAGGTGTAAAAACTGGTTCCATCTTTGAATTTTGGAGGTAACATGTATCACATCTGCATTTACTGTGTTTACTGATTTACTGATATGAGTGGACTCAGAAAAGGAAAAAACTTGCTACTGGCTCTAGGCTTGAGTACAAGGGGTCCACACACTTGGCCTTTATAATACATCTGACACAACAAAATTTGAATTATCTGCAGTAGACCACATGTCTTATGTATTCTGTAGCAAATCCGGGTCAGATAATCACCATGGAGGCCCAGGATATTCAGTCAAATACAATCCATCAACTAATAAGTATTCTCCCTTGGCAAAAATCATTTGGCCTGATGTTCAGCCCTAGTATAGACAAGAAGCATAAAATGTAATACCAGGGATTGTGTAATCTGAGCCATACATCTAGAAGTGAGTGATAACTGATCTGTTCAGCTGAAAACTAAGACAAACATAGAAGTATTTCCTTAAAAAGTGAAAGTAGAAATATATGCTGTCTGCTCAGGGTGGCCCTAAAGGACAGTGGAGGGGAGAAATCTCCCCCAAAGGAAACACTGCATTTCATTGTCTTTTTTTCTGAAATCAACTGTAAATTGCATAACAAGTGGCTCATGCTACCAGCAGGCAGATTCTTGCTGTACTACTAGCCACCCCCCGACACACACTATACTCCCCATCAATCCATATCTACGTTCTCACAGAAAACTCCCTAAGACAAGTTGACTGAGAAGGGAAGAATACAAGTCTGCTTTACAGATTGTTCATACCAACAATAAGTGAACTGTTACTGTGTTGTAGTCTACTCAGTGCGGCCCTAAAAAACAGTGGAGGGGAGAAATCTCCCCCAAAAGAAACACTACATTTCACTGTCCTTTTTCCCTAGAAGAAGAGAAATGGCCTAAGGCGCAGTTCCAAACTAAGTCATAAGTCATTGGCTAGTAGTTTGGTAAACAATTAGGAAATTGGAGAGAGGGATACTGAACAATTGGTGACAGAAATAATTGAGAATAAGCCTAATATATTTGTGTTCTATATAAATACTCCTCAAGCAAGCTTGTGTATGTTTTTCTGTCTGTTTATTTGTTTGACTTTTTATTGAGGTATAGTTAATGTACAATATTTTATAAGTTTCAGGTGTACAACATAGTGATTAACAATTTTTAAAGGTTATACTCCATTTATAGTTATTATAAAATATTGGCTATTTTGGGGGCTTGGCTGTACAATATATCCTTGTAGTTTATTTATTTTATACATAATAGTTTGTACCTCTTACTCCCATATCGCTATCTTGCCCCTCCCCGCTAACCTCACCCCACTGGTAATTACTAGTTTGTTTTCTGTATCTATGAATCTGTTTCTGTTTGGTTATATTCACTAGCTTGTTGTATTTTTTAGATTCTGCATATAAGTGGTATCATGTAGTATTTGTCTTTCTCTGTCTGATTTGTTTTACTTAGCATAATATCCTCCAAGTCCATTCATGTTGTTGCAAATAGCAAAATTTCATTCTTTTTCTTATGGCTGGGTAAGCATTCTATCGTATCTGTACACCACATCTTTTTGCATTCATCTGTTGATGGACACTTAGGTTGCTTTCATATCTCAGCTGTTGTAAATAATGCTGCTAGGAACATTGGGATGCATGTATCAGTGCTTTTGGTTTTCTTTGTATACTCAGGAGTGGCATTGCTGGGTCATTTGGTAGTTCTATTTTTCGTTTTTGAGAAACCTCCATACTGTTTTCCATAGTGGCTACACCAATTTACATTCCTACCATCAGTGTACAAGGGTTCCCTTTTTTCCACATCCTTGCCAACATTTGTTATTTGTGTTCTTTTCGATGATAGCCATTCTGATAGGTATGAGGTGATATAATTCCCCCTGATTTTGGATGCTTACTTTTGGATATATTGCCCACAATAAACTTACTAGTTTAAAACAAATGATAAAGCATCATTATCACTTTTTTTATTCATTCTAAAAAGAGTATTTGAATTTACAATGCCAAGGGCAGCAAACAAGAATGCCAATTTCAACATATCCTCAAGAGCACTGGGTCATACTGCCTATTTCTGTCTATCTTTATTTCTACCTGTCTATCCATGTATTTCTTTATCACCTATCTTTATATTATCTATCTATAATTGGACAGGCAAAAAGTTGTCTCAGTGTTGTTCTCAGTCATTAATTTAATCATATTTATTGACAATCTGCTATGTTTCAAAAATTGTTCTTGGCATTATTGAAGTTGGATTTCTTTGAGCTATAAGATTTTAAATGCTCCACGTTTATTTTTTACTAACTGTATTTTCTCCTTGAATCTGACAATCATGTTTTTCCTTTTGTTGTTGACAATCATGTTACTGTAAATCTGGATCTGTTCTGGCTGATTCAATAAAGTAACAGTCATTACTATTAGAGTAATAGTCTCCCCTGGGCAGAGAGGGGATCCATGTGATCTTAGAATCAATAAACAAGAAAAGGAATGATGGTTCAGTCAGACACTAGGTTTTAGAAAAATAATTTCAAAGGTTTAGAGGAAATACAGCATGATTCCATGGCCTCTCACTGATACCTGCTTCTACAGGGACTAGTGCAGTTCTGAATACATAGTAGGTCTTTGGCAAATATGTCATTTACCTTCTTTGTAACTCTCTGTGAACCTCCTTTACCCTGTCTGAATTTCACTTTCTTCAGCCATACACTGTGGACAAAAATAAGACCTGCCTCAAGACGAAGCTTCAAGGAGAAAATAGGAGAATTTGTTTCATCATCTGAACAGCACTTTAGGAATAAGAGGGATGAATAGTAGGAAGTTGTGTTCACGTTTTCATTCTCAAATAAAATGCTGAAAATACTTTATAATGCTTGAAAGCCTCGCCAGTTTTCTAACTGGAATTTTTCTATTGAATAAAGTAGACAGTCTGCATGGTGGAAGATTAGACATTCTCTTGGAGTGAATTTTTTTTAAAGGTGTATTCATTTTGAATAGAAAAAAATGAAGCTAGTAAACATTTTAATTTTCCTTGAGTTTGACCTCATACAAGAAGATGTTCCATCATGGACCAAATTTATAATGTTCTCTGAGAATAACACAGTGAATTACTGGCAAGACAAAGTTTCACAAGGCCCCACCAGATACTGGGGAATTTGAAACAGTAAAAGACTAAGCAATAATTTAATCGGATTCCATCAAGTAACATGGTCTAGAATGAACAACTAATTGGTCATTATGTATTATGCTTTTATTATGATTTTGTTAAGGATTTTTATGAAGGAGGTTGGTCTACAATTTTCTTTCCCTGCAATGTCTTTGTTAGATATCACAGTTATGCTGCCCTCATAAAACAAATATGGAAGTGTGCTTTATCGATTTTTGGGGAAAAAATTAGGTGAGATTGGTATTATGTCTTCCTTAAATTTGAGAGAACTCACCATGAAAACCATCTGGGCCTAAAATTTTCTTTATGTGGGAGTTTCTGATGTATAATTCAATTTTTCTGATGAATGTAAGGCATTTGTATTTCCTGTCTCACCTGGAATCAGATCTGTGTCTTGTGTGTCAGTCAGTTGTCTGTTTTTAAGGACTTTGTCAATTTCACCTATAATGCTAAATTCATTCACATGAAGTTTTTCATAAGGTCTGAAACCATTTTGGTTTCTGTAATATCTGGAGTAATATTCTATTTTTCAATCCTAATACCAGAAGTTTGTGATTTCTCTCTCCTTTATCTTCATCAATGTTGCTAGAGTTTATTATATCTTTTAAAAAATCCCAACTCCTAGTTTTGCAAAAATTTTTGATTATGTCTCTTTTCTATTTCTTTGATTTCTGCTTATTATTTCTTCCAACTATGAATTTAATTTTACCTTTTTCTAAATTCTTAAAATAGTCTTATGATAATATTAAGATATTCGCAATGGCTTCTTAAGGTGGAAAATTAGGTCATTAATATTAAGCCTCTCTTTCTTTCTAATATAAGCATTTAAAGGTATAAATTTCCCTCTGAGTACTGTATTAGCTGCATGCCACCAATTTTGATAAGTTGTATGTTCATCAGCATTTGGTTTAAAATATTTTCTAATTAATGATTTCTTCTATGATCTATGTGTTATTCAGAAGTTGATTAATTTTCAAATATTGGAACTTTTCTAGAAATCTTACTGATTTCCAATTTAATTCCATATAGTCACAGAATATAATTAATTACCAGTGCTGCCTAGTCCTTTGAACTTCATTGAGACTTATTTTATTATCCAGTGTGATCTGTGCTGGTTCATAGTTCAGGTGCACTTTTAAAGAATGTGGATTCTGTACTTGTATTATATGTTCTGTAAATGTCTATGAGGTAAAATGATTCATGGTTACTTTTATATGTTAACTTGATTGGGCTAAGGAATGCCCAAGTACCTGGTAAAACATTAATTCTGGGTGTGTCTGTGAAGATGTCTCAGGAAGAGGTTAGCGCTGAATCAGCAGACTGAGTAAAGAAAATCATCCTCACCAATACAGATGGGCATCATCCAATCCTTTCGGAATCTGAATAGAACAAAAAGGTGGAGGAAAGGTGAATTTGTTCTCTCTGTTTGAGCTGAGATAACCTTCTCTCCTGCCCTCAAATATCTGGGCTCCTGGTTTTCAGGCTTTCTGTCTCAGGCAGGAACTTACACCATCAGCCACCATCACCCCCAACTTCCCTCTTACCCATTCTCAGGCCTTTGTACTTGGGCAAATTACATGACCAGCTTTATTAGTTCTCTGGCTTGTGATAGCAGATCATGGGACTTCCTGATCTCTGTAACGATATGAGCCAATTCCTGTAATGAATAACCTATTGGTTCTGCTTTTCTGGAGAACCCTGACTAATTCAATAGTATTATTTATATTTTCTCTTTTCTTAACTGTGATTATTTTTGCTTAATTATTATAATTACTGGGACAGATGTGTTACATTTTCCAAATGCAGTTGTGGTTTTTGCCTCTCTCTCTCTTTTTATCTATCAGTTACTGCTTTATTTTTGTCAAAACTCAGTTTTTAAGCATATACACATTGAAATTAATTCCTCCTGATGTATTCACCCTTGTGACTATCATAGAGCAATTCAGCTGTATTTTAAATAGTACTTGCATGATACATAATTTTTCATCCTTTATACTTTCAAGCTTTTTGTGCTTTTTTAGTTAAAATGTATCTTTTAGTGACAGCATTTAGTTGGATCTTGCTGCTTTATACAAATCAACACTGTCTTTTAATTGGAAAACATAGTCCATTTACCTTTAATGCAACTATTGATATGGTTAGGTCTGCCATTTTGTGCCTTTTCTCATATGATTTTGTTGTTGTTGCTTATCCATTTCTTCTTTCCTGTCTTCTTTTGAGTTAATCAGTTTTAATATTCCATTTTTATTTCTTTCCTGGCTCTTCAGTATATTTCCTTGCAATTTTTTAGTGGTTGCTCTAGGAATTACAGTATCTATCTTTAAGTTATTACAACTATGTAAAGTCAATATTGAACTACTTCATATAAAGTATATAGAAACCTTGTAACAGTGTCATTCAGTTTACCACCCCATATTCTCTGTGCTGTTTTTGGATGTATATACAAACAGAGCTATATCTATATATAGCTATATCTATAGTGATAGGTAGATACAGATACATATCCAAAATTAATTTAATTTTGGTTTTATATCATCATACATCTTTTAAAGCAGTAGTACTCCACCAAGGGCAATTTTGCCTCCCAGGAGACATTTAGCAATACCTAGAGATAGTTTTTATTTTCGCAACTGTGGGGGGAATGCTGCTGACAACTAGTGGACAGAGGCCAAGGATGCTGCTGAAAGTCTTACACTGTGCAGGACAGTCCCTCCATACAAAGAATTATCCATTTATATATATATATATATATATAATATAAATTATCCATTTATATTCACACTTAAAGTGTTAAACTTTCTAGGATCATACAAGGTACTTATTAGCTGATGATCAATCACTGAGTTTGCTGAGTGATTTGATTATGTTGTGTGGTTCCACATGAGAAATTCAAAGACAACTAGAAAGAAACCAGAGTTCCATACAAGGGAATCTCAATAGTCTATCAACTGTCTTCTTTCTCCTCTCTCTCTCCTGGTGTGAAAATATCATCTGAGTAATCATTGTTAGGTTATCTTCATTTAGGAGGAGTAAAGGAGGAAGGTACACACAAAAATCTAGCAAATTATGCTTGCATATTAAGTAAATCTTAATAAATTAAACCCTTTTGTACACAATTATTATACATTTCTGAAAGTACAATGTGTACTTCCTTTTTCAATTGATACCTATCAGTTTTATTAGACACACTGATAAAATGATAACGAACTCAATTTTAGCAAAGAGCACAGGATTTCAAATAAGACCTGGATGTGAATCTCTGGATCTGTCACTTCCCAAATTCACAGTACTGTCCTACCAGCTCTCTTCCAAGCCTCTTATTATCTTTTTTTTCTTCTCTGTAAAATGGAGATAGTATCTATTTCATAAGGTGGTTGAGAAACATCTTGTACCTAGTCTATCATAAAAGAAAGAATTTAGCCAGTCCAAGGCTTTGTTCTAGCTTGGGAATCTGGTTTGTCAGCCCTGTGACTTGGCTCCTATGCATGAAGATACATCCCTAGGAAACTGCAGTCTGTGCTGAGCTATCTACTACAGGCAATTGAACCCATGTCCCTGGAGACACAGATCAGCGCTACTGAGATAAGGTCCAGATGCATTCTGTCACAGATCACTCATTTCAATTAAACCTGCAGTGAGCAGGGGCAATAGTGAAGGGTGGCCACTGCATCTTTCCCCATGTTCCCAGGGAAATGCATTGAGTTCAGTCCTGGAAGTAGTTGGATAAACTGCAACTTGCAGCAAGTCAACTCCTTATCGAGATGTCACCAAGTCCTACAGCTCACACACCTTCTGAATTGCTCAAGGAAGGCTAGGTTTACTGGGCATTCCGAAATTCAAACAGGAACAAAGGCTTTTGGTCCAGGCAGTAAGCCCTCTATTTTACAGACAGCCTCAAAATTGGCAGCAGTTCTAAAGTCACTTTCACACCAGTTCCAAAGGCTGACTGGAGGGGCCTTCTCTAGTCCTGGGAGAACCATCAAATCGAAACACACTTGCACACACAAGCACATGCGCTCAAACAAATGGCATATCTTCCACTTCGTACCTTGCTGGCCACAGCTGCCGTCCCGACAGGGTATTCAATCACGCAAATGTCTTCTGTTTGAAGGCTGTTTCCACCTCCAGTCAGGCAGGTTGTTTTTAGCACATCTGACAAAATAGGCCAGATCTGCACAGCAACCTTTGAGAGGAAGTGCAACAAAAGACATCCAGCTGTGCCGAATTAAAAGGTCTTCATTCATCACCTTCCATCAGTCAAAAAGCAAAAGGACGCTGACGTTATTTGTAAGAAATTTAAGGGTGTTATTATTCACCTGTAATTAAAAAGAATGGTTTGATTTGGCTTACAGCCTGGAGGAGAATGAATGCTTTTATTTTGCCAGGTTATGAATTTTTCCAAGTCATGAATAGGCTCTGAAAATGAGGCAATGAGACGGAGGAACTTCATAAAGTAGAATTTTCCTCAACCTGTATTCATTTGTTTTTTTTAAATTCAGTGTTTCTTTACCTTTGCTCTTCTGCTTTGGAGAAGTGCTCCCAGAGAATAGAAATCAAGTATATTTTGAGCCCATCAACATGAAAAAGTCCACGTAAAAGGTTTTAGATGTGCCAAGAAGACCAAATCTGAGGATGTTTATTACAGATGCATGAAGTTACTTTTCTCAGATACACTATTCAGAAAGAGTGGACAAGTAAGGATTTCTGTGGTATACGGTGAAAAAATACCCACAGTAACAAAACTAGAGATAGTCTTTAAATATTTTTATGCATCCAGAGTCCTGGAAGATGGATGTAAGGATTTGCCAAGCAATTTTTTAAAGTAAGTTCTTCTTCGACCATGCTTTTTATTCCTGGAAGTGTTTAAGGCAACTGGCAGACACATTAAAACACAGTGTTAATATTAATTGAATGAGAAAAAGGAAAAGCAAAGCAGGAAATAACAGATGAAGCTGGGATTGAGATATTTGTGCCAAATAAGTGTGTATCAAGTCCCTATGTAAGCCACCCATGCAGCTCTGAGTCTTCTAGCAGCCAGTGCAAAGAGGGATCTAAGATCAGTTGCCTGATGTGTAATGCCTACAAGATTAAAACAGGAGAGGCACACGTATTTCTCAAGCATGCTAATTAGCATGGTCTGACAGGCCGAGGCTTTGGAGGCTGGGGAATAGTTCCCAAAACTGTGTACTGGGAAAGTGAGAAATTTTCAGTAGCAATTACTTTTTTTTTGTATTTCCAGAGTATTCATATTTTTATTCTGATATCAATAAATCCAAAAACAAAATTTTCTTTAGGATTGGCAAAGTTGCTGTTGGAAATTAATAGAGTAGGTGGCCTGGAGGCAGTTCTTGGCCAACAGGAACAGCATGTGGGGACAGTGTCAGGAAAGGGCTTGGGAGACCAGTAATTTGGGGTTTTACTGCATCCCATCACTCTGAGCAATGTACACTGAAGTGCAGGGAGGGAAAGGATGGGGCCACTGAAATTGAAGCTGCTTGGATGCCCTGTTTAATATTTGGTATTTTGAAAACACTTTACACTTGCCAGTAAGTAAATCCAGATGGGATTCAAATAAGTTTAGCCAGTATTATTATCCTGGCTTGCTGATGTGGAGAGTCAGGTCTGACTGATTTGCCCAAGGACTTTCAGTTCCTACAGAGCCACCATACAGCCTTTTACCACTTCCTGTATATCCAGTGGGCCAAAGAGAGTCCTGGAAGAAAACAGAGACTCATATTTCCTGTTCTTGGCTCAGCCCAGCAGGTCAAAGAAGCTTCTAAACAAAGGGAAAATGTCTATCCTTGTAACTTGGCTGGTTTCTTTTTCAGTGATTTCTTACAAACCTGCCCATGGCCAGTTTTTTTCAGACCTACTGCCTAATTTCTATTAGGCCATTTTTATTAGTCTCAGGTTATTTTTCTGAATAGTTACGAATAACAACTTTTCCCAATTTACCCGTAAGGAAGAGAGCTGTGTGAGAATCTGGAACTGAGAATAGAACATACATTAAGTTTGCATAGATGTATCCTCATTTCTAAGCAAAACCAAAATTGTTAAAATTTTCTGCTATATCCAAGTTGGACATTATACATTTATTCACTGAAGTAAGCTTCCCAAACTTTCCTGATGAGGAAAATCATCTCATTCGGGCTGATTGTTAAAAAAAAAAAAAAAAAAAAAACCAGATTCCCCAGCCCCACTCAGACTTGGCTGAATAAGAATCTTTCAAAAAGATCTAGTATGGGAAATTATGCCATCAAAGGCTCTGGACCCTCATGAATCCTGAATTCAAATCTCATTTCTTCCACTTAATAGCTGTGTGACCTTGGGCAATTAGCTTACCTTCTCTGTCCTTCTGTTTCTTCATAGTGAAATGTGAAATGATGATCTACTCCTTGAAAAACTCCAGATTTAAAGGCAATTTAGTAAAGAAGGACCCAGCAAAGAAAATCTAGGAGGAGCCCAAGATAGTCTTGGAATCAGTCTATTTCTTAAAAATTGAGTAGTGTTAAGAAAAACTGCCTTCCTTCCAGTTAGATTCATTTCAGCCCTAAGAATGAGACTGTAATTTTCCAAAGAAGGATGCATTCTCAGCCTACTTGTAGATATCTAGAAGGAAGCGACCATCAATCCTGATCACACCAAAACTTGAGTACAATTTAGAAAGTATGAAATAAATAAGCCACTCTAGCATTTTATACTCCCCATGATTCCACATATTTCCAATCTTAAATCCAAACATTAACCTAACAGCGGAACTTTATGAAATGTTTTAAGAAGCTCATTTCTAAGTAACTCACCAAATATCAGAAAAGACATCATTTGTTCCCCATGAAAAGAATCTTCTACTCAAATGAACTACAAAATGATCTTAAGTTAAAACTGTCACAGAAATGACGTGCTCAAGAAGTCAGAGGCAGGCTCTTGATCAGATGACTAATCAGTGGGAACACTGGGGAAACATATCAAAATGAATAATAGAGCCAAAATACATAAATAACGCCTGCCTTTCTTAACACTTCGCTGAAGCTGGTTGTTGACAAGCCAGATGGCAGAGGTCATTAGTGCCTTTTGGCTCTGGTGTCCCTGCTGAAGAAACTCAGGACTGGAAACTCCGGACTGGAATAGGACCACTATTGTTAGGGCCCCTCAAAGCACAGTACACTGAAAGGCCCTCCTGGTAGCTGGGGAACAATGCCTGAAAATTCTTTTGTTATTCTGCAATGCCTCAAAATTCATTAAGCCTCATCCTCTTTCACCCAAAGGCACTTTGGGGACTTAATTAAGTTATTGTTTGCAGATGTGGGATAAATTCAGTCACATCACAAAAGAAAGAAATTCAGTTCCAAATGTTAACACACACCTCCCTCTAAATGGTAAATCAAGATTCAAGTTGTGTCTGGAAACAGTAATGTAACAGTCGGTCTCTTTCTGAATAAAGGGGCCAAAAGAATATTTTTTAAAGGGGAAATCTATAAGCTGTTAATCTTATTTTGCATCTTGCTTACCCAAATCTGATGATTTATGTTTAATGTTTAAAAACAGTTAATGCTCTCACGTAATTACTGACAGAGTATCGGTCATTTTAGGTGAAAGAAAGTTTAATACTAAAGATAAAACTTGTGATCAGGGCTCTCTTGCTTCTATCTTCATGAAGCCTGTCCCCTAAAAGCAAGCAAGCCCTACTCCATGGAATGTCCTCCAGAAGCTCCAGTGGTCAGTGAAGATTTTGCTGCTAGAAAGCTCTAAAATGGATTGAATCATGAAATTATGATAAAGGCTCTTACTCCTTTTATCGAGTTAGTCACAAAATCTATCACCCTTATTTGAGAGAAGTCATTACTTGGGTCTTGAAAAATCTCATGACATGATTAGAGCTCAT
Source organism: Vicugna pacos (assembly GCF_048564905.1). NCBI lineage: Eukaryota > Metazoa > Chordata > Mammalia > Artiodactyla > Camelidae > Vicugna > Vicugna pacos. Next base: position 33,712,390 of record NC_132988.1, read on the forward strand.
GTAAGTCACAAATCCAGAGCAATATGGGACCTTGGAATAGGAAGTGATTCTTGGGTCCATATAGGCCTCCTGAATCCCAGGTTATTCTTTCCCTGTTCCCTCTCTTGGCTCCAAAGGCAAGTCAAAGCAACAGTAAACAGTGCCTCCTGCCTAGAGCTGGCACTGAAAGTGTCCCACAGACATTATTGAAAAACATGGCAAACACAGCCCGCAGTGGCTCTGCCCCTTAATTTCTGTACATGAAATCTCTCTTTATATATCCCATGCCTTGATCTAAAAACCCACCTATGTTTGCAGAGTCTTGTGCCTTTACTGACACCTGCTCCTTCACTTAAGGCCACCACCTCTATAGATATCGAGGTAAAATTTGCCTGTGAAAAAGTATCACTTACCATAAGCTGCAGTGATATTTCAGAGGAAAATCTCACAAGGCTTATGCCTAAATCCTAAAGCCACCTGAAAACCCAGCCACACTCCACAATAGGCCACGGTACACATGGTACACTAACTTGCTCAGAGTCTCCTACTAAAATCCAAGGCCCAAAGCCTCACCTATCCTGTGTCTCTTCATATGTGTTTTTGTCTGAAAATAACATACCTTGTCTTCTGTTACACAAAGTTCCCAGTGAAAGAAACAAATATGCCAAGATGGGGGGTAGGGGGATGGTGGCCTGACAGAGGGCATCCTTCTCATCCACCAAGATTCTGTGCCTTTGGTGAAATAAGACAAAGGAGTTGGCTGAGGAAAGCCTAAACTCTCATCTTATGCATGTTAAGCTGGAGGAGGTCACTTGGTGAGGCAACCTGACTGCTTTGGTCTTGGAAAAGTTACCCAAGGGAGATTTTGAAATTTGCAGAGCAAACAAACTTATCCAGGTCATTGCCTCTCTCTGGACTGGGTGGAGAGAAAAGGAGAAATAAGATACCAGGCCCTCACTCACAAGAATCTAATAGATCAGCCCCATTCCACCAAGAAACAGTGCACCAGTGACAGATACCTGACAATCAAATAAACCCTTTCACTTCCCTGGGAGGAGTAGAGTTGGGCTAAGGGACTAACGGATGCTCCTCCAAAGGGATGGAAACATTAGCATCAGAGTGTAGTGTTTCTACGCAAATTCTTAAGACACATAAAAACAGTACTTTTGATTAATTAGAAAATTAGTTCTGTAATGTATTGTATTTTTGCTTTTTCCAGAGCATCTAAGAAGCTTACAGCTAAGCGTATTTGCTCAAGTATAATGGTTTGCTCTAGCTATTTGTACTTAAATACAAATAATTCATCAAAAAATAAATTCAGAATCATTCCTTTGCTTTACAAAATTTAAGCCTTCCATGTTTCAGGGAATTATAAGACTTGTTTAGACTGAGTTAGCAATCAAATGTGATTTACCATGATGGCATATTGCAGGAAAATCCTTCAGGAACATAAGTATTTTGTCAATACAATGTAGCCCACTGATTTTACAAAAATACTATCGATAACTGCTAAAAATAAATAGGTGCATACTTTTTTTTTAAAATTTAGGCTTTGTGTTGTCATTCATCAGGGCTACAGATGTAAAGAAAGTAGGATGGGATGATCAATAGCCATTAGTTAAAAGCTAAATCAGTTTCAAAAGTGTTTTCTGATGTGAAATATCAGCAAAACTTCTTCAGAAATTATTAAAAAAAACACAGGTGAATTAAAGATACAAAGGACCTCCTTCCCTATCAGGGTTTTTACATAGCAATAAGCTCATTCCCTTCTGAGAATGACTGGAAATTATTTGACTAAAATCAGTGATAAAAAGAGAAGGAATGAGAAGGAAATAGCCTTGAAATAAGTATATTTTATTTAAGTCCTTTGTGTTGGCCAAATGTCAGTGTGGATAGCAATATTTAGTCTCTCTAAGATTCTTCACAGTTTGATCCACTGACACCATGGTTTTCTTAATTTCCTGACCAGCGGCATTGCGTGTGATCGCTCTGCATGGCCAACAGCTGGTGCCTTTAACCCAGCAGATGTTTTTGTGTCTCAGTTGTAATCATCATACAGACAGGGTCCAGGATTTTGTTTTCCTTCACACCCTTCTCCCACATGCAGAAACTTCCTTCAGAAGACAAAGGGAGTGTGCATAAAAACACACCACAGGGTGTGGATGAGTTTAATAAACTCAGTCTCCGGTGTATAAAGGGCCTAACTCTTTCCTACCAGAGTGGGATTATACAACATCTATTGAAGTAATTTGAAATGGTTCCTGTAAGACCAAAACTCACAGCCAACGAAATCACATAATCATAGAATATTGAACTTGGATGGGACCAGTATAGTGTGTGTCAAAACTGAGTAATATACGGGCACTTTTAAAGGAAAAAGTTATTTAAGTTCACACTCCACCCCCCATGTTGATTTAAACTATTTTTGTTATAATGGAACTAAATATGTGCATAAAGAATGTGTACACCATAAAGCAATGTAAGAACTTCTCGTGCCTTTGGTTTCTTCAACTTCTGACTGGGACAGAGACTATCATGCCACTTACTATAAGTAGTAATGATCTTTCAAGGTGAGAGTTATGCCAAGGTGTCAGCATGCCCACCACAGCTAGATCAACTGGACCCTCGTGCTACAGGTTCTCTTGTCCTCCAACGGACCAGCCTGATTGTTCACATAGTGCAGTTTTAAGCCCAGTGAGAGATACCCCCAATAGACAAATGCTTTTTAAGCCTCTATTTGCTCGTGCCCCATGGACCAAAGCCAGTCACAAGGCCAGTCCACATTCAACACAGTGAAGAAAGGCTCCGCTTCTTACTGGGAAGACTTGCATGTATTGTCACTGTTTTGCCATTTACCACACCCACAATGTTTCTCTACCCATGTTCTTTCAATTTAACACTTAAATATCTCTCAAATTCATCCATTTCATTCTTCAGGGAGATTCCTCAGAATAAACTACCATCATCTCCCATAGGACTACTGTGGCAGCTTTCTAACTGGACTCCCTTTAACTGTACTTACTGCTGTAACAAGAATGCCGCTAAGCAATTTTATTTTAAAGCATAGGTATTATTAAAACCTTTGAAAGGCTTTCAATGATGTAAGGATAAAAACTCAAGTCCTTATTATGGCCTATAAGGCCCTCCGTGGTCTAGTTCACACACCTCAAATATATATGGCTTCCCATAAGAGTGAGTGAAAACATGTACAGTAACAGGAGGGTGGGTGACTAGATGCCTGATCTAGTCTGAAAAGGTCTCTCAAGAAAGGAAATTCAGGCTGAGGTTTGAAAGATCTGTAAAAGGTGACTGGAATGAGTTGGGGAGAGGGGATGAATGTTTATATCAGTTGCAATTTCACATCTATTTCTATGATTTGTTATTGTTTGAAGGCTGAGATCACATCTGTTTTTAACACCATTAAATTCCTGGTGCCTATCAAAGTGACAGGCAAATGCTTTAGGTAGTAAAAAAACTTTAAGACAACAAGATTACATTTTGGATACCTAAGCAAAGAGTAAAATTTTAGATTTATATGAACATCACAATATTTTAGAATCATACTTCATTAATGTTTGAAACCATTATGTTTAAGACATATAACATGTGTTTCTGGGAGTGATAACGGAAATGAGGAAATTTGGGTTCTAGGACTAATGCAGCCATTGCTCATCAGTTAAACATTCTTGGTCTCAGTTTCCTCACAGAAAGTGAGAAAGTCTGTGAACATGGCATCTAAATTTCTTTCCAACATTCTAACATTATGTGATGCTGATTCTGAGATTTAAAAATAAGCAGAAAATCTTAGCATAGGTTTAAGCTCCAGTCAGAAGTGAACACATCATACATTTGCTTATCTTAATTTGTTTTATATTTATAATGTGTATTCAATTTAAGTAGCTAGAGAATATAATTAAAATAAAGATCAAATTGCTCAAAATGTTAAATATAGACTTTTTTAAAAACCTAGACAAAATAAAAAATAAAGCATAGAGTAAGCATACAATATGTAAACAATAGAATGAAATAAAATTAAATAGCAATCCTCTCAGCAGCTAATAGATTAACTCCCCTAAATTTGTGAACTACTTAGATGCCTCACATTCGGAAACAGGCTGAATTTCAACAGATTTTAACACATGGGACCTGCTTATGAAGCATCTGGAAAAATCCTAAAATCAAAACATGCACTTCAGCAGGACAATTTCAAAAGAGTATAACCCAGAGGCTATGTCCCCCAAGCTGAGTGTGGCAGGAAATAGTTGGGCCCCCGCATGTCAGGGCAAAATTTCTGCAGCACTTCTCAATAGGACATTTAAAAAGAGAAAAGCAAAGAGGCAACACAGCAGTAGGTATTTTTTTTAATACATTTCAGATTTTGCTCAAACAAAAACAACATATGGGGTTCTGAAGTAATTCTATAATGAATCAAATAAGAGATTTTGAACCTCTTGATACCCAGAGTAATGGATTTTATTCTCATGAGTCTGTGAGACTTCTGGGGTAAGCTCTAGTTTACTAAGGAATGTACCTGACTTAGGGCATCAGAGAAGCAGAGTTCAAGGTCAGGTATATCATGTGACCTTAGTTTCTCAATCTGCCATGTAAATGGAAATAGCTGGTAAAAGAATAGACTCTGGAGGCTGCTTGGGTTTTAATCCCAACTCTCCCTGAGAAAAAAATGTATTCAATAATTTTGTATTTGATAAATGAAGTGTCATGTATTTGTAGCCTAGCCACTAAAGAATAAAAAGTTATAAATTTCAACTAGAGGATAGAAAAAATGCTATAACAAGAAATAACACAATCACAAAAGCAAGCAGAAAAAAATGAGAAAAAGCAATCTACAACAGGTTGTATAAGTAGCACAAAAAAGATGGTAAAATATAATATCAGTAATTATATTAAATATAAGTGAGCCATATGCTATAATTAAAAGGCAAAGACAAGATAAATTAAAATGCAAAACTCAAATAAACACCTTTAATTAATGATGCATATTAAGAATAGAGATGCATAAAGAATAAAAATTTAAAAGTTTGAAATAGATACACCTTGTAAATATTAACCCCCCTCAAAAATGAGACTATACAGCAATATTAGGGGGAAAAAAAGAGATGTCACAGCAAAAAATCATTACTGTATTTCAACAGGGTCACTTCAAAGTGAGAAAAGATGTCTATTACAGATCACCAAGAGATTATAAAAATTTGTTTGAGGTTAGAAAATTTTGAACTTTACTGTATGTAATAAAAACAAATATTGATAAAACTAGAAGAATAAAAATACAAATCAAAAGTCAGAGTAGGAGATTTAACAAGCTTTTCTTTATAAGGACATAATAAAAAGAAAAAATGTTATAGAAAAATCAAATAGCTTTTTTAAAAATTTTATCTAGTAGATTTTTATAGACTATTCCATTCAACAACCTTAGAATACATGTTCTTTTGCAATATGCACACTTATAAAAACTGACCACATCCTGAGTTAAAAAGTAAGTTCAACAAATTTCAAAGAATTTAAATTACACAAGCCATTTTCTATGACTAGAATTTAGAAATCAATGAAAACAAATAAACAAACCTAGACATATTCCTAATGTTGGAAATTAGGAAATGCATTTCTTTTTTAACTCATCCTAAAATGTGTATTAAAATTAGAAAAATTTTGAACTGAAATACTAGCCAGACTTAGGGACGCACCCAAAGCAGGACTTAAAGAAAAACTGATAGCTTACTATATGTTTAAAAAAAAAAAGCAATAGAATGAAAATTATTACAATAATTATCCATCTCAGTGAGGTAGAAAAGGCCAGTATAACAAATGCAACTAAATAAATAAGAAGGAAAAATAATAAAGAAGTAAAAAGCAAAAGCTAATGAAATAGAAAATAAGCATGCTCTAGAAAGGGTCAACAAAGCCAAAAGTTGATTTTTAAAAATAACTTATAAAATTGACAAACTTCTGATAAAATTGATCAAGTGAAACAGAGAAGGCACAAAACAATAATAGTAATGTAAAAATGAATATCATTATTATTGATGTACACATTAAAGAGATGAGATGATATTATGAATAAATTCATGTTCAAAAAAGTGGAAAATTTCAACAAAATAAACTAAACCCTAAAAAATATATATAACTTACCAAAATGACTCATGAAGAAACAAACAACCAGAATGTCCATTTTAAATGGATAACAGTCACAAATCTTCCCATAAATTAAATTCCAGGTCCAGCTGGGTTCAACAGCAAGTTTTACCAAACATACAAGGATCAGCTAATTCCAATATTACACAAATACTTCCAGAGAACAGAAACAGAAGGATATTCCCCAAATTATTTTATTTAACAAATCTGAAAAGGAAGTTAGGAGAAAATTACTAGCCATCTCATTCAGGAACATTGATGCAAAATACTGAACAAACAAATTAAAAAAAAATAGTAGAAAAATTTATTAAAACAATAATTAGCAACTTGGGTTTATCCCAGGAATGCTAAATTGTTGGAACATTAAAAAATCAATTAGTATAATTCACCATATCAATATATTAATCACCTCAATAAAAGCAGGAAATATATTTGATAATATGTAACATCCACTTTTAGAAAATTTCTTAGTATAATAAATGCTATTTATCTGACACCTAAAGGTAATATATTCTAATTAAGAAAAAAGTGAAGTATTCCTTTGTGATCAGAAGAGTGACTGAAGTATACATGTACATTTTATTCAACTTTTTGTATATTTCCTAATAAATGGTGAAAATAGCAGGCACAGACTGCATGAAAATATTTGCAAGGACTAGAACAGATAAATGAAAATTAACTAGAGTATATAAAGAGCTCTTCAAGTGAGTAGGAACAGATAATAGAGAAATAGGTTAAGAATATAAACAGGCAATTAACAAAATAGGCTGAGTGGTTAATAAAAACACCTAAACATTTTTAACTTCACTAATAATCAAAGACATTCCAATTAATATAACAACATAGCATTTTACCTCTATCAAATGGGAAAAAATTGTAAATATTTTACTTTCTAAATTAAAAAAATAATGTGTAAAAAATGTGATCTATAACAAACAGGGAAAATGGTTAATATACTTTGAATCTTAAAGAGGACTGTGGATGCTTTTATATTTTGCCTTATTTTCTGGGTTTGAAATGATTCTTAGTCAAAAGTTTTAAACTATTTTTAATATAATTTTACGAAACACTTTGTATTAGGATTCAGAGACTTAACCTTGAATCTATGTTCACTAGCTGTGAAACTTTCTAAACATCACACAATTTCTAAGCCTCCATTTTTTTTCACTTTTTGAATAGGAAGCATATTATCTATTTTATTTGATTATTTGTAAGTATTAAAAGGAAATTTTTAAAAAGGAAGTTAAAAGTGGTAGGCTCAGAGAACAACGTCTGTCCAAAAGTGGCCTTCTACAAATGTCGTCATTTAAGTTCTATAAGAAATTAAATTATTGAGGGCAGATTATTTTGCATGTTACCTTAACTTTCAGCATCTCATTTCTTCATCCATAAAACAAAGTGATACTTTACACACCTGCACGAGGCAGCCGTGGGAAGCTAATATGAGAACTTCCTTGGCTGCCCATGTCACTTAGAGCCAGGGAGGTAGGTCCTCACAGTGCTTGACAAGGCCCTTCCTGAGCTGCCCTCTCCTTCACAACCCTCCCTGTTACTTACCTCTCCAACCTCCTCTCTCCTCAGTGGGCCCCATCAGTCACAAGGGCCTTCTTGCTGCCCTTTGAACTTGCCAGGCAAGCTCCTGCTTAAAACCTTTGCATTGCTGTTTCCTCTGTGTAGAACACTCTCCCCTATTAAAATTGTAACACTGCTCACCCAGCAATAAACTCTTGATTCTCTTTCCTGCTCTACTCATTTTTTTCCCATAGCATAGATCACCCTCTAGAAGCCCACACAGTTTACAATTGATAAAGCTTGTTGTTTATGGCCAATCTCTCCTTGCTACCAAATCAACCCAACAAGGACTGAGGCCTCTGCTTTTCCAATGATGTACCGCATGTGCCTAGAACAGTTCCTAGCACATGGTAGGAACTTGATGAATATTTGTTGAATGAATGAATGTGTGGGAAAAGCCCAACCTTTGGGAAAAAACACGACCTTAGAGCTCTAAGCACGTTGAACCTTTGTTGCCCAAGTAGCTCTTGACTTAACTTTATGATTTACAGAATTACAGATAATTTTGGAAATATACATGCAAAATACTCACAGAAATAATTTCTAAAAATAAACAATATTGGTATTTATAGCCCTTTAACTCTGAATACAAAAATAAAAAACTTGTGGAAGAAGATGAACTTTTCTTAAGAAATTGTGGCATAGATCAATGAGTAGTCCTGTTTCAGAACCCCATGCTATCAAAAATGAAGGACAGCGGTTCAGGATGTGGATAACCAATGATGCTGTAAATGTGTCAGTGATGAATCCCCCAAATAAGGCCCCAGCTTTCCCAGAATAATTGTTATCCGATAAGCCCTAATGAATAGATGAGCAGTTGATGCCATCAGCATGGTATTTCCAGAACATTCTCTAGATAATCACTGTAATAAGTACGTTGGATTGGTGTCCTATAACCACCCAGCAGGAAAAAAATACTCACAGATGTTTTCCAGGGTGTTGTACCTTCTTTTATTGTTCGTTTGCTTGACTAAAAACAGTATATAGGTATAGCTCTTTTCCATGTCAAATAACATTCTGAAATGGAAGTATAAAAAATAAATTTAAATAAGATAAGCTATTATAATTTTAAACAAGGGTTTGAATCTCATGCCAAGTTTGGGGCAGCGGGGACAAAGCTGGTAGCGACTACTTGGTCACACCACTTGCCATGTGGAAGGGGCTGCCCAAGCACCCCAGTACACATGTGGTCACTCGGGCACTGTTCTGCTGTACCCTGCCCTCTCCAAGATCCTGCAGAAGGTCCAAGCATCTTGATCTTATTTATTCTGCTTCTAACAGCTGTGACAATTAGAGATGCCCTCATGGTTGAATCAGAACATTCTTTAGTCAACAAAGTAAACAGCGGTGCAGCACTTTGACTAGAAAACTTTTTGGTCTGACAAGAGTGCTTTTCTAGGTTCAGGCATCTGAGAAAGGCACTGATAATACTGAATCAAGGGAAACCATAATCCAGGAAGAATTTTAGAAAGCACTAATAGGTAAATTAACATCTTTATGGGGTTCAAACCCAGGTAAGATTTTTCACCCTACACGATTCTCTGTAAACAGACTTAATCACAGTTTTCATTAACAAGAATGAAGTATTCCACTCCACAAAGTAGGAAGATAAAAAGGAAATAAAAGATGTATTCCTACCCTCCATGCATTTAGAAGCTAGTTTGAGAGAAATGACATGAACATTTATAATTTTTAGGAGCTAACATCTGAACAATAGTTTCTAAATAAATCAGAAAAATGTTCAACAGAAAGAGACACCTAAATGGACTAGAGTGCTTGTGAAGGAGCTAGATTGGAAAGCAGGCATTCCAAAAGGAAGATATTCCTTGGTAAGGTGTGGACAAAGGGGCAGAGATGGGATGAGTAGGCTGGGATCCGATGGGTATAAAGTCTGGTGCTGCAGGGATAAGAATCATGTACTCATAGCCTTACTTTAGCTCTAAGGAGTTATAGCATCCTGCCCATGGTTGTTTTGTTGATATTGTATATGCACATATATTTTAGCTGACCTTTCCCAACTGTATATTGACTTCATCTTGCCTATCTCCAGCCAAATATCTGATTAGCAACTTCCAGTCCCAGATTACCACCAAATCCTTTAAACCATAATTATGGACCCAGAATAAAATATCAGTGCCTTCTATTAATCATTGGCCCCAGCTTAGCATACTTATTTTTTTTCTCATAAAACAGAAAACAAATGTTTACTGTAACAATGAGTTTGATCTAACCAGCTTAATATACGAACCGAGGGAAAGGAAGCCCAGCGTGGTGGTGAATAGCCGGGGCTCTGGAGCTGGATTCCTGGATTCAGAATGCTGGCTCTCCCACTTCCTGGATCTGACACTGGGCAAATCCCTGCACCTCAGTGTTCTCATCTGTAAAACGGAGATAATAATGGTTCTTCACAGTATGGTTGTGAGGATTAAATTATTTAATACCTCCAGTGCACTTTGAACAGGGCTCTGGATAAGTGATCATGCTACTACTATTAATAATATTAGTTTTATTACTGAGTGAGCTTTGAAAACAGTCACATCACACACACACACACACACACACACACACATCCCACAAATCTCATTCCATAGGAACCTTTTCAGTTTTTAAAATTTACAGTGTTAGTTTTGCTTGCCAAGAGAAATTTCTGTAACATGAATCTTCAGCACATGCCAGCCAAGAGCTAGAATTCATGGAGACCTCAGGTCACTGAAAAGTCAAAAAGGCCTCCCAAACTATGGGTGGACCATCTCGTGGACTGGGACTGTGGTCATCGCCATGTAGGTTGGTCAATACAAAAGACAGAATGTTCTCAGAGGTGGTATGGATTCCTAAGACCATGAAGCAATTGGGAATTTGAAGATTTTCTTTTCACTGTACCTAAACTTTGGGCATAAAAAAATTCTGGAAGGAACTTTTTCTGGCTGCCTAAACTAAAGGTCCAAGGACAGGTGGGGAAGATTTATTTCCAAGGCAGTTTGCCATTCAGACACATATGTCATAAGCACCTGTAACTGCAGAGTTGTGTCCTGCTGAGGTTGTGGAGAGACTGCTAACTGCCCACCAAATATCTATGCTTTTTTCTCTCCTTGTGTGCAATTGTGTTTGAGAAGCCTGCATCCAGTAAGAAACTACATATTCCTACACCTTTTACTTTGGGGTAGGACCCTGAGACTCAGTTCTAGTGAGTGGAAATTGTCCAAAGTGATATTTTTAAAAATTCTGCCATGAGATTCTGCACTTCTTTGTTCTCCTTCCTGCAGGCAGGATTTGAGGCTGGGAGTGACTGTGAACACCAACTGTTTCCTAAGCCTGGTCCCTACATGCTGAAGGGAGAAGATCCCATGCTGCCACTTAGACCTGATATGAGTGAGAAATGAATTTCTATGATGTTAAGCCACAAAGAATCTGGGCTTTATTTGTTTCAGCAGCTAGCATTACATTACTAAGTATAAATTAGAGAGCTGCCCTTGCCCAGTCGCAATGATAGCCAAGCCACAAGGCATAACTCAACATTTGACCACAGCCTTAAAAAAACAATGGGCATGTAGATGTCTCATTGGACAGTATGATGAGAAAGTATCAGACTACTGTGAAAAGTTACCAAGAAGTTTGGTTTCACTGTCTTCCAGAGCAATTCAAAGCTGCAAACCTTGTAAGAAGCTACAAAATATTCACGAATTTCAGCATTTTTCCAGACTAATGAGGTTTAGACAAACTTTGAATAAGCATCTAAATGTCTGGGTGCTTATTTAAAAGCAAAATAAATCCCAAACCCTTTGGAGGCCTTTGTATTAATGAGGACTATTACTGTAGTGGTTGTGGGATGAAATCAGCTATAACAACAAAGCAGTAGCTATACAATTTCTCAGTAGAGGGGGAAGCTGTTGGGTCTTCCTTGGGCCACCTTCTCTTTGTAATTACTTCTAAATCGTTACCTTATGCCAACCTTCACTACAACACAGACCCAATTCTGCATGACTTTTAAAAGGGGTATAGAAGAGTACCTGTCAATAACAATTCTTGTGGTTGAGAGAGAGTGAATATCTGATTTTAGTAAGAAAAATATTTATGTAAAGGGAAAAAGACTATAAGAATTTAATAGATTTAGTGCTACAATAAAGAATGATTAAACAAGACTGATGTCTGCAAAATCTGGTAAAAACATGTAGTCCACCTTCCTCTGTAGACCCTGTCTCTATATAAATGCTTAGTAAAAAGTCGAATCACTTGAAAGGAAGGATTTGACTGCCCTTCTGTTAAATCAGCTTTATGAGCCATTTGCTCAGCTTGTCCTGGGTCTTGTCAGGTGTGTCCTATGTTTACCATACTTGGCAGCATTTGTTCTCACCTTTCACTCAGTCATACCTTTTAGTGCATTGACAGCTTCCTTCATCAAATTTAATGGCCTCTTCCAGACAAAGGGATAATTGACTAATCAGATCTTCTTATTTGCAATAATCCTAAGGAACCAATTTCTTAGCAGTCCCCCAGAGAGTTAAAAGCATGTCCCAGGCCTATAAATGATGGCAATTCAGAAATCACTAGGTATTTATCACACCCATGGAGCAGAGGACTGCACCTAGGGGGTGACCTTTCATTGAAAAATTCCACCTCAAGTCTTCTGTCTCTTTATCTTATGCTTACTTTTTTTTCAACTAATGCAAAATGATTTTTTTTGTAAGTTAATAACTGGTATTTTCTTTTTTAACATTTTTTATTGATTTATAATCATTTTACAATGTTGTGTCAAATTCCAGTGTTCAGCACAATTTTTCAGTCATTCATGGACATATACACACTCATTGTCACATTTTTTTCTCTGTGATTTATCATAACATTTTCTGTATATTTCCCTGTGCTATACAGTGTAATCTTGTTTATCTATTCTACAATTTTGAAATCCCAGTCTATCCCTTCCCACCCTCTACCCCCCTGGTAACCACAAGTCTGTATTCTCTGTCCATGAGTCTTTAGATTCCACATATGAGCGATCTCATATGGTATTTTTCTTTCTCTTTCTGGCTTACTTCACTTAGAATGACATTCTCTAGGAGCATCCATGTTGCTGCAAATGGCGTTAAATAACTAGTATTTTCTTAAAAACTATCTTAAAATTTCATTAGTGCAATGTAAAAAGGCAGTGGTTTTACAAATACTTTGCCAGTGTATACCTGGAGAAACAGTTCAAACTTAAGCTCTGTGGTATTTTATTTCTAGAACACAAGAAAGCTCCAATTTCTTGACAGTGAAACTAGAGCCAGATCTCTACCACTGCATTGAGTGGCCATTTGTTGTTTCATACTCCCTAATTCTGCTAACAACCTCTCAAATGTGTGCTTGAGGAATCACACCCCTTTCCCCACGCTCCATCTATAGAATTCACATAAAATTGACATCATCCAGTTTCAAGGATAGAGCTAAGCAAAGAGCACTGTATCTCTCTAGTGATGAAAATTGGTTAAATCACCACTTTCCAATCTTTACCCACAGGCTGGCTACAAAAAAAAATGATAATATTAGCATGCCACATTAAGATAAAAAATGAAGCTACTGACAGGCAGAGATGACTAGCCCAGGTCCCTGGCTACCCAGGTCCTGCCAGACTGCACTCTAAGGCAGAAGATATTTGATACCTCAGCACATGTACAACTCATTCAAGGAATACCAGCACTACTACAGTACCCGGTGTGCTTGGGTACACCAGTTGAAACTCAAGGTTAAGGGAGACATTTGCAAAACAAATCAGAACAATTCAAGATGATGATATTCAATTCCTGTTTGCGCTACAGGGAAAGCAAAGTCTCTATTTCCCTGTGAACTTGCTATGATAATGATGTGAGCCTGGCAAAGCCAGGACTACTTCGTGGGGCCAAAAGATGGTGACCTCATGTGAATGCACTTGTGTCACAATGAAAAGGAGACATACCTTGAAACATTTCATTTACATAAGCCAAAAAATGCCTTTTTCACTTAAACCGATTTCTGTGCCGTACAATTGAAGTTATAACTGATAGAGTTCTGTATGTATCATAATTATCTTTTCATCTGTTGTCTTCTCAGCTGGACTATAAATTTGTTGAGGAAGAAGCTATATATTAGCCAAATTTGTATGCCGAGAAAAGTGCATGGCCCTTAAGATGAGATACTCCATCAAGATACATGTTTGTTAAAATGAATGTAAGAATGCGTATTTCTGCCATCAAGAGTTGGCCTGTTATAATCCATAGACTGCTGAATGGCTTTATAAGCAAGGCCTTAAGAAATTGGATGCCTTGGAATATGTGGAGGAAAAGAGAATGAGTTAAATGACTTCAGTTAAATATTGTATTTGCCAAATTTATTTTTTGGTCATTCAAATCTGCAAATCTTTCCTTTCAAGTCAAATGGCCTTAAAGTTACAGTAAATAAACAAAAAAGCTAAAACTGTTGTCTTTCAATTCTATTTTCTGGTAATTACTTATTCTATGCCCTTTCCCTAAATCATACAATCTAATTGCTTCCCTTTTTATGTTTTCCTCCCCTGAGAAAGGAATCAGTTCTTATCTCCAAATCATGAAAGTGATGGGCAGATGATCACAATGACCAAACAAACCAGTCCACAAGTCAAGCTGGACACATCTAATTTTTAGACCTCTCCCCTTAGCAAATCTCCATGACTGATCTATAGTAAAATTATCGTTAAGTTTGCTTTGGCAATTTTCAAGTTTATTCAAAGGTGAATCAGGATAAACTAGCCCTGACTTTCTTTCACAAACACTGTATTGAAGTTCAACTGGGAATTTAGGAACAGGAGTCAGACTGGAAGACTCATGGTGTTTTGAGCAAAGCAGGATGTCATTTGCAATGCTCTGAATGTGTCAATTGGATGGCAGGCTTAAAGGGAAAAGAAGATATGAGATAATTTTTCAACATTTCTCTCTACATGGAGTCCATTAGCTCAGTCCCCATAATTTTTCTCTTAGACCTGCACCTGGTGTCCCTGAATTGTCTTAAAGTGGTCCTCACTGGAAGAGAGTTTAAAGCCCTTAGATTTTAGTGAAGAGGTCTCAAGCTCTGGACTGTCATCCTATAGTCATCACTAATTCACTTGAAAAGAGAATTCCATGCTGGGTTAGTTAATGGCTAAGAAGTCTCTGCTTCAATTACAAAGAAACATCATGTAGAGCTTTCCCTCCTCTGCTTTCCACCCTACAAAGAACATCACGGCACTGTGAGATGACTATTAGATGGACAGTGAAGAGCTCTAACTTCGAGATCTTCCATCTCAAACTAGCTAAAAGACCTTGTTTCCATCTTTATTTTAAACTCTTTTAACCTCAGTTTATATATTGATAAAACAAGGCTGTGCCTCAGAGTCTATTTTTCTATAGTTCAGTGTTTCTCTAGCACTGGGGCAAAGTGGCTGAGAACATCTGAGACCACGTTGTGTGTCATTATTTATTTCTGGAATATTGTCAAGCCTTCTAACTGGGGTTCACTTTAATGCTATACCAGTATATCTCATATGCCAACTAACACGAGGGATATGCTCCTGTTACGGCAGGAAGTGGTGACAGAATCAAGGGGAAAGTAATCAATTTTATTAACTTATACATATGTAAGGTGCCTAATTACCAATTTATTATAGAATTTGTTTGCCAGGTCCTGGTAAAACATCTCCCAACTTCTCACTAAATTATCTTTGTATACTATGAAGTTAATGGAATTAATCAAATCCTAGGACTAGCAACCAAATAGTTACTAGATTATAAGAGGAATTTCTACTCATAAGCTTGATAGAACTCAACTGAAAAATAATAATATGGCCCACTCAGCCCGTATGACTGAAAGTAGGTAGAAAATCTTTCATCCTTTGAATCAGATATGCAATAGCTGGACTAAGCAAAAAATGCAAGAATGTGTCTTGCTTCTTGAGATTGCTGGAGTACTGCTACCCCGTACCACCTTGAATATCTCCTCCTTTACATCTCTTCCATCAGAGGCTGAAAACCCGAAGAGTAACAGGGTAAGAGGTTGGGCAGGGTTAGAGGAGCATGGCACGTTGACACTGATGTGCAGATCTTGTCATTAGAGAGCTATCCAGAGGAACAGATTAAAGAAGAGTTTGGTAACATGACTGTGCTTTTTTAACACTAACTTTGTGCAGAGTTAGAAAGTACAGCAGTGAGGGTACCAGAAGCCTCAATCTATCTGACAACCATTGTTATGCAATAAGTATGGGTAACTGAACTTGTAGCATATCATCCATTTGAGCTTTGTAAAAGATAACACAAGCAGGACTCTAAAGAAAGTGAACGGGGCCAAGAACAGAGCTTACTCTTTGATGACAAATTAAGACTGGTGTATATTATTTGTGAAAGAATAAAAATAAAATATGTACATGAGGAAAATGGACAAAAGTGGAAAAGGGGAAGAAGACATTAAAAAGATTAGCAAAACTCTGAAAATTACCAACTGGAGGAACCAAAAGCAGTAGAAAATTTTGGACTATTTTATTCAATCCTAATTGGAAACAAGAGAATATAACTGCTATGTGACAAAAATATGAAACTTATAGAAAGCACAGATTGAAATGAAAATACTGTGAGAAGAGAATGAAAAGAAATTAAGAGAAATTAAAGAGAATGAGGTGAGAAGAGTTTGCAAAGGAACAAAAAATGCAATACTTAAAAATGGGAAAGGATAGTCTTTTCAACAAGTAGTATTGGGAAAACTGGATATCCATATGTGGAAGAATGAAACTAGACATCTATCTTACACTGTACACAAAAATCTACTAAAACTGCAGTAAAGACTTGAACATAAGACCTGAAGCCATAAAACTCCTAGAATAAAACACAAGGAGTGTACTCTTTGACCTTGGTCTTGGCAATAATTTTTTAGATATGACACTAAAAGCAAGGGGAACAAAAGCAAAAATAAATAAATGGGACTAGAAAAAGCTTCTGCACAGCAAAGAAACCCATCAACAAAATGCAGAGATAACTTATGGAATGGGAGAAAACATCTGCAAGTCAAATATTTGATGAGGAGTTAGTATCTAAAATAGATTTAAAATCTTGTACAACTAAATAGCAAAACAAACAAAGAAACAAACAAAAACCCCTGAAGAATTCAATTAAAAAATGGACAGAGGTATTGAAAAAACATTTTTCCAAAGAAGATATACAGTTGGCCAACAGGTACATGAAAAGGTGCTTAATACACTATAATCATCAGGAAAATGCAAGTCAAAACCATAATGAGCTATTACCTTACACCTGTTAGGATGACGACTGTCATCAAAAAGATAAGAAATAACAAGTGTTGGTAAGGGTGTGGAGAAAAGGGAACTCTTGTGTTGGTGGGAAGTAAATTGTGTAGCTACTACAGAAAACGATATGGAGGTTCCTCAAAAAAATTAAAAATAGAACTACCATATGATCCAGCAACCCCATTTCTGGGTAGACATCCAAAGGAATGGAAAGAAGACACAGGTGCACACCTCTGTGTTTACTGCAGCATTATTTACTACAGCCAGGCTGTGAAGATTAAGTGTCTATCAACAGATGACTGGACAAAGAAGATGGAATATTACTCTGCCCTAAAAATGAAATCCTGCCTTTGTAACAAGGATAAATCTTGAGGGCATTACACTGAGTGAAATAAGTCACAGAGAAAGATGGCTACTGTATAATATCACTTACATATGGAATTTTAAAAAACCTAACTCATAGAAACAGAGATTAGAAAGGGGCTGAAAGATGGAGGGAAAGGGGAGATGCTAGTTAAGGATTACAAACTTTCAGCTCTAAGATAAATAAGTTCTGGGGATTTAATAAATAGCATAGTGACTGTGGCTAATGATACTGTATTATACACTTGAAAGTTGCCAAGAGAGTAAATCCTAAGCGTTCTCACCATAAAAAATAAGTGATAATTATGTGATATGATGCAGGTGTTAGCTAATACTAAGGTAGTAATCATTCTGAAATATATGTGAATCAAATCAACATGTTGTATGTTGATTTATATTTATGTTATACATATGCATATATGTCTATATTTATACAATGCTATATATCAATCATATCTCAATAAAGCTGAAAAATGCAGTATTCAAATAAAATGAATATTGGAGTCTAAATTTGCTTTGTAAAAACTTGAATGAATCAATGACGTGGAGGACAAAATTTAAAAGTCCCTCCAAACTACAGAGGAAAAAGCAAAATGTTTGGATTTTGAAGATTAAGTAAAAAATTCTCAAGCATCCAGGGAATTAAAATTATAATCTATCAATAAAGAAATAAGAATTAGTAGGCTATCATACTTCTTATCTATTATATAGAATGCCAAAGGCAATAGACTAATGTTTTAGAGAATTTGGGGGAAAAGTATCTTAATCCAAGCTTTTTATTAATGATTAATTGTATTTCATAACAAAACAAAAAGACATTATGAAATATGTGAGCACTTAAAATTACATTAGCCACCAATCCTTCATGAAAATATTACTTAAAGGCACATTATTGCCAATTGAAAGCTGAACAAAAATTAAGTGTTTAGTATATTAGGATGTGGCCATAACTTTGGGGGTCATTATCAGCCTGCCACACTACAGTGAAAGTAAATTGTTAAAATTCCATTCATTAAAAGAAAGAAAAAGCAAATTTCAAGTTGACATAAAATTAAGTATAAGGATTTAATTTCTTTTCTTCTTAAGAATAAAACTTTTTTAAAGTGATTTGCTTTTTAAGAAATAAATCCACAAGGATGGAAAGAATGAAGAAAAAAGAGTAAACAAGAACGTTTCCAAATCAAGAAATTAGATGACTGAATGGCACTTTATATAACAGATTCAAGACAGAGAGAACTAAAGCCAGAACTGGAGAGAGCTCAGAAACAAACCAATTTAAAGAGGAAAACCTCTGAAAAGCTTCAGCATGCAGTAGAATCAGGTAAGTTTAGAATTGGAGTGAAGGATGTAGTGTTAAAATAAGATGAAAGTTGGAAGAAAGACATTTTAAGACATTAAAGACATTCGAGGACTAGTTACAGCCCTAAAGCCCCGGATAGCTTCTCCTACTCCATGACTTTAGGCGGTTACTCTTTCTGCAT
Organism: Vicugna pacos; assembly: GCF_048564905.1. NCBI lineage: Eukaryota > Metazoa > Chordata > Mammalia > Artiodactyla > Camelidae > Vicugna > Vicugna pacos. Next base: position 33,731,191 of record NC_132988.1, read on the forward strand.
CCCTAAAGAAATCCTAAGTTTTAATGTCCAGAAAAAGCAAAATAGAAATTATCTGGAAAGGAGGATTCTAAGCACAAATACCTTTGTACTTAATAAAAACGAAGAATTGTTAGATGCAAACTGTCATTATCTCTCGGCTCACCCTGCAATGAAGTTTGAAGCTGGCAATCTCATCCACTTGTCGAATGTTTCCAATCAATTTTACTCCCCTATTCATAATCAGGTTCAACACCTGAATAATAGGGGTTGAAAGAGAGGAAAGGAATATAGAAAAACATCGTGATGTGAGGGAGAAAATCATTAATAAAATAATTTAAGATAATATCACAATATAGAATGATATGAGTTTCTAAAACAGAAGGGCCCACTTCATGCCCAACCCAACATTTGAGAGCAGACCACAGAAAAGCATATCACTGTAAAATTGTACAGAAATGCAGACAAGAACTTAATAGCTTCCAGAGAAAAAAGAAAAAAAGAAAAACCTAGCAAACAAAAAAGCAGGTCGCATTTAAAGGATCAGGAATCCAAATGGCCCCCACGCTCTACCATTAACAATCAGGAACTAGCAATAATGTGGCAGTGCTTTCAAAATACAGAAGGAAATTTACTTCCAACTTGGATTCCTATAGTAGGATCTATTTGATTCAAAATGGCAATCAAATAGAGGAAGATTAGAATAACAACATTTTGAGCCATAAACTATCTTTGAAAGATCTCACCTTCCTCTCTCCAGAAGCATCAGTGGGATGCTCTGCCAAAATGAAATTGAACACAAAACAGAAATACAAGAGCAGTAGTAAATAATGAATCCAAAGTAGGAAGAGAAGTGAGGGAAGGGAATGTCCTGGATATTTCTGAAGGGAGCAACAAGTCTAGATTTCATGGCAAAGCCCCCTGCTCTTTTCATGTGTGCCAACATTCAAGCACATGGAAGTCAACAGTCCTCATTGTCAATGATGAGGTTCATATTGGTGATGGCCTAAATCTGAGATTAAATAGTGGAAAATAAAGACTAATATGAATGGTTGCAATGATGCCTGCTATCTCTCTTTTAACCAACAACTTGACAAACCTTTTGATCATCAAAGACTACAGCACAGAAGAAAACACAGATCTTCCCACTGAATGAAATTCTTACACAGTACATTTCATCAAATCTAAGAGACTATCCATTGCAATTTGCAATTCATATAAGGAGAAAGAATAAACAACCAAGACTGAGAATCTAATTGATGACACACACATACAGCTATAGCCAAACTGCTACATCCTCACTAGTGGGTAAATGAAAAGTAAACCCAGTAGGCAGAGAAATAGCAGGAAAACTAGCATGTCTCAAATTTGACACGATCTGGAAAGGGAAAAATCATCTCCTACTGGAATTCGAACCACAAGCCAGTACTCATGCAGGCTTTGTGGACTGAATTCACATCACTGATGTTGTTCAAAAAAACCAAAGAGTTTTAACCTCGGTAATTTAATTTGAAGTAGTCTCAGGTTGATAACACCTCAGGTGACTGGCAGAAGCGAATGTAAGTCCTCTTGAGAAGAACTCAATTTCACTTGATTGTAAGATGCATCCTAATTTCACACTTACAAATGAACCCATGACACATGGTATGTAAAGGCTTATGAATGTCTAGAGTGTCTCAGAAAACATGTAAGGGGGCCCCATACAGTGAGATGAAGTTCCATCTAGTGAGAGGAACGAGTTGTTTATTTAGGAGAGGGAGTATGTGAAGTACTCCTCTTTTCCACCTTTCTTAATTTTCTATGCTGCTTTAACAAATTGCCACCAATGTGGGGGACCAAAACAGCACAGGTTTATTATCGTACAATATTGTAGGTCAGAAGTCTGAGAAGGTCTCACTTCTCACTGAGTTAAAAGCAAGGTGTCAGGAGGGCTGATTACCTTTCAGCAGGCTCCAGGGGGAAATCCATTTTCTTGTCTTTTCAAGCTTCTAAAGGCCACGTGTATTCCTTGGCTTGTGGTCCCCTTTCTCTGCTTTCAAAGACAGCAACATCTCATCTCTCTGACTGTCCATCTATCTTCAAGTCTCTCACTAACTGCAGCCAGAAAACACTCTCTAGTTCAAGGATTTTGTATGATTAAATCAAGCTCATCCAAATGATCCAGAATGATCTCCTCGTCTCAAGGTCCTCAACTTTAGTCACACCTGCAAAGTTCTTTTATCCATGTAAGGTTACATATTCAAAGGTTCTTGAGATGTGGACATCTTTAGGGGAGGGAGAGGAGGAGCAATTTCTCTGCCTACCCTATTGTTTCCTTTGAATTCTGTAATTTGTGGTGTATTACTGACTCAAGAATGGAAAAAAATAACATACATTCTCTGACAAAGAAATTATAAATGCCCCTTGACTTTGCAATTTCAGCTATAGGATTTTATAGATACATTAGTAACATGGAAAGAAGGGTATATAGAAGGTTATTCACTGCAAAATTGTAATATCAAAACACTGAAAAGAACCTAAGTGTACATCTATGGAATGGTGAATAAATTGTGCCTGCATACAAAATGGAATTCTAAGCAGCCATGAAAGAATGAAGAGACTCATTATGTACTGATGTGGAATAATCTATAAAGTTAATTTTAAGGGAAGAAAAAGGCCAGACGCAGGAATAATGTGTGTGCCTGTGCATGTGTATTCATGTGTGCAAAATAATGTATGTCTGTACACTGGCTTACAGAGTCATAAATTATCTCTTGAAAGATACATGGGAAATTGATAACAAGAGAAACTGATAACCATGTCTTAACAAGGGAAAACTGGATCCAGACGGTAATATTAGGAGGAAGGCTCTTCACTATATACCACTGTGTACATTTTAGATTTTGTGTCATTTGAATGCATTGCTCATTTTAAATGTTTTAATTTAAAATTAAAAAAGAACACTCAGATTTCCCTTTAAAACATAATCCAACAATCAGTTATTTAAAATAACTATATCTTGAAAATAATACAAATCGTTACCAAGAAAAAGATACTAGTATATTTATGAAGTTAAAAAAATAAAAACAAGAAAACCAAGAGGCAGTATTAAATCAGATAAAGAAGAAATTAAGGCCAACTTCCAAAATCTAGAATAAAAGAGTTATTTTACATTCTTAAAGAGTTAAAATCCTCCAAAAAATGTGACTCTGGAAGCAATGTGTCAAATAACAAAATGTTGTACATGTGCATTTATGGACCATACAAGTCTTTACCCATAAGACAAAAAGAATTTGAAAATAAGGAAAAATTGACAGTAGTACTATTTCTGAGAAAGGTCTGAAGCATCTTTATCCCTTGTAGAGCAAATAAAAACTATAAACTCAGAAAACTATAATAAATTGATAAGATTTATTCGACATACACAATTTCAAGTGTGTTCTTACTCTACGAACTTGAGGGGGGAAAGCCCTATAGAATATAATCTCTTTTACAAACTATACTATTGCACAACTGAGAATATTTTGTAATTATTTGCACCTAATGAGATCTGTGGTGTACCCGACAGCCCTCAGAAAGCTCCCGCCTCTGTTGAAGTTAAGCTACTCTGTTGGACAACTAGGTCTATTTACTTCCCAGTTACCATTTCCTGATCCTCTAGTTTTACGACATTAAGTTTATGACAAATTTAGGCCTCAGAAAAACTGAAAAATACTGTATGTTATGTAACTTAAGGGACACTCATAAATGTCAATAACATAAACATTAGATAAGAGAGTGCCAAGAATCTGGTGAATACGAACAGTGTATGCACAGATAGCAAATGCACATGGAGGGCAGAAAAGTAATCTCAGATAAATGACCTAAAGTGGAATTTGCACAGTCCTTCTCCTCTGGCCACAATGCAATAAAGGACAGAACCAAAACTAAGCCAAAGCTAAAACATAACAAAAGTGAGATGATTTTAAAGACAAAGCCATAGTTATAAAATCCTTCATGATTAAAAAGAAAGAATGAACATCAGCAATCAATTTTAGAAATTTTTAAAGCAATAATAAACAAGCTCCAGGGAATTAGGAAGAAGAAGAAGAAGAAATTTAATATCTATCGAGTGCCTTTTCAGACAAAACCCTAATTATTTTTCATTCATTATCTCATTTAATCATGAGAAAACATTTAGGTCCACTTGACAATTAAATATATGTATACATTAGAATACATTTAAATAATTTACCTGAGTGTACAAACATAGACAAAGCAAGAGATTTCTTACCCAGTTCTAAGTCCAAATTCTGTATTTTTCTTTCTTGAATCAGTCTCAACTTACTGTCATTTTAAAATGTGGATTGCTTTTTCCATCTGTTTTCTTTATTTTTACCAGAGAAGCTTCTTATTTTTAATGTATTTTTTATCCTATGGACCTTGATTTGGATATTTAGTCTCTTCTGATAATTCCTCCTTTATCTCTCAGCAGTTACAAAGATTTATTTCCTATTAGAAAAGCAGAGGGCTGATGTCAGAGGGCTTCTGTGTTGCATACTAGCTATTTCTGGAGGAAAGTAATTATTGAGTACATTTGTGATGCATTTCACATATGTTTGTGAACGTACAATTGCAGTAATTCTTGTTTTTAAGTGGACTTTCTTTCAACAAATGATGTGTTTTATTCTGTTTCCCCTTTCCTGAGTTTTAATGACCACATCCTTCAATGTAGAATTATGTTCCAACTTCCATTTTGCAGTCTAATGCCAACCTCCATGCCTTTTCTTCAGCTCTGCAGAAAATGTGATATGCTCTCCCCCAGTCCTCAGTCTCAAATATCTTCACATAGAGAATATGAGAATAAAGGATGGATGATGGGTGGGCAGGACGGATGAATGGATAGATGAATGGATGGATAGATCTGGCATACTTTCACAGTTTATTTTTGACCATTCTCAAAGATGAAGTTATTCATTATAATCTGGCACTGCAAACATTGTATACCAATAAAAATATTTTAAACTATTTTTCCTCCAAGTTTAGGAAATATATGGTCTCATGAAACTACTGTGATAAATGACATAGAAATAAGATATCTTGAGCCAAGGGTTCAATTTTCAGTGTGATATGCACATGAAATTTTTTCACTATAGTAACTAATTTTAGTAATATAACCAAAATTATATGTAGATGAGGTTAAGAGTAAGTTTGGCTTTATAAGCAATGTTTTTCCAGTTTAGGTGAAATGTTCCTTCCATTCAGGTGAAGAGACAAGAATCTTTTTTCAAGTATTGCTCTGTAAACTGCTTCAATGGCTTGGTACAGGTGTTATCAAGAAACAGAACATCGCAGGAAGCAATTCACTACTGAACAAGGGAAGGTATTACAAGATTCTTGATAAAATATGATCTTGATCCAGAGGCAGGAAGGGACCTATGAATCATCAAAACCACAGGAGAGAAAATTGGATTTTGCTCATGAAGTTGCTGAAATGTGGCATTATCAGACATGCCAGTCTATGGGGCCAAAGCTTTCACAGTTATCTCATTGTAAAATACATACACTTTTTTTCTCAAGTACATTTAGTACTAAACTTTAACTAAAATCAGCAAGTGATGTTATGAGTTTCCATCTATTTAGGGTAATAACGGAAAACAACTGAAGTTTTAGGAAAACCACATGCAATTGTGAAACGGCACGTCAGGGAATTAAACACCGAAAATGACGTTATTCTTAGTGTGGTTTTCTCAGGAAGCTAGGATGGGGAGGATTCTAACTATACTTGTTTCAAAATAGATATTTGTATTTTCTGAATTTGTTGAAGTGAAAAACATGGGAATCAGTAGAGCATCTCTGATAAATGCTGGTGTGATTTTATAATTAATGAGTCTGTTCAAACTGGCAATATTTGGCTAATTTTTTCCCTACAAAGAAGGCAATGTTTATAGCAGCCTAATGTGTCCTACAATGCATTTTCAAATCTAGCAAATGACCTTCATACCCACCTCTAAAAAAATATATTAGTTATTTCCATATTTGGTAGAAATTGGGTATCAACTCTCCTGTATCCAGAACCCCTGAAAGCACTAGATGGGGATAAATCTGTCATTCTGTGACAAGAAAGGATAAGAGTTATAAGCATTTTACTAGCTCTAAGAGAAAAAATCAGGGATAAAAACAGAGAAAAAGAAGAGAAGAGGAATAAGAAAATCGGAGGAAAAGCGTTTCTGAAAAATAGCTACATCTTTAAGATAAGTTAATTTTTTAAAATATAGGAAAGATGAGCTCATGAGTGGTAATGATACGAAGATTTAAAGGAAACTCAAGAAGGAAAGAATTGGGGACATTTAGGATCAAACTGGAGCTCTTGGGTGGTGGTTCTTTTCAAACTGGTCTCTGCTTGCCCCTAAAGGATTTGAGAGTTAGTGATTTAAGGCTATTATTTCTTTACAAACCTCATGAGATTAAAACACAATAGAGCCCAAGAAATAGCCTGGGTGGGACGTGGGCATATGCACTCATTTCCTAGTTGCATTCAGGTGAGAGAGCACCTGGCTGTTGTGAGCCATTTTATAGAACACCGTAAAAAATGAACTTATTAAACCAAATAATTATCAAACTTAAATAAACTAAATGTATGTCTGTGCTAAATCAAATACTGTGTTAGATTTGAGTGTAGGGAAATGAGAAAAGGTATTGAAAAATTGAAAAACATAAGTTCATTTTTGATATTTCCTATTCAACTATTGCCCTTTACTTGATTTTTACAGTAAAATAACCTGACCTGGTTCATAAAATACTAGAGTTCTGTGGCACATGAGTTTCAGGACAACTCTCCCAAAGCACCTTCTTCAAAGGACTGTATGGGAATTTAAAATAATAATTTGTAAAAAAAAAAATTGCTTTCCTGTCAGATCTTTTTTTAGGGTTTGGCAATTTTTGTTTTAATTGGAAGGAAGAGTCCCCTCTAAAAATATGCCCCTTTTAATAAGGTTTTGAGTTCTAAACAAATAATAATTATAGAGGTATTTTGATAGCTAACTGTAAGACAGAAAAAAGTTCCCCTTATAATGTATCTCTTCCCTTTACGAACTTTAAATTGGATAAGAGGGTTTATTTAACTTAGAGGTTCCATATCATTTTCTTCTCTCTTTTCTTCCTAATTTATAACCTCACTTTGAAAAGTTGGCTGCTCAACTTGCTATTTTTAATGTGAAGGAAACTAAACAAAGGCTCTTACAGTACTGCTCAAATATCTAAAATATTAAACAAAAGTCTATTGACACAGAGAAATAACCAAACAACTGCTAATGATTTTCCTCTAATTTCCGTATTTTTATCCTATTTTTCCTAAAGCGCTAGCCAAATTCCAGGGGATGTTTTGGTTTTCTCACTCTGGCCATTGGAACGGAGCTGTGGAGCACAAGCAGCTGCAGCTCATTTGCAGCGGGAGTGTCCCCGCAGCCCCGCCGGCCGGAGAACGGGCGCTTCTCTTCCCCGACTTTTCTGAACTCGTTTAATCAGTGCATGAGAAAAAAACAAAGCAGCACAAAAAACCCTCCTGAGGTGATTGTAAGAGAACACAATGGTAGTAGTTTAAAATGGAAAAGAAATTGTGTTCAAGTAGGTAATTATATCAGACAAGTAAAGATCACATTTAATTAAATGATCTCCTTCTGTCCAAATGGGGTTTACTATTGGCAGACAAAGAGATTAGTCTGCTCTGAGAGTCTAGTCAAATATATAACAGAGGAAAATAGTCTCCAATTTACAGTCAAAAGGCAGTTACACTGCCATGTCTTGAAATGGGCAGTAAGATATCTTGATTTGACAGATGTATATAGTCACTCATGTTTCTAATTGAGATTTTGGGAAGGATCAGGGCTCTCTCCTTGAAGCTAGCACTCTTTTTTTCTTTCAAGTGTCTTATATGGCATTCCTAAATGTCTTCTTTTCTGCTGTTCTACTGTGGAACATTCAGTGTTTCTCTGTATAGATAAGAGCCTACATTTCAATGTGTCATGCAAAAAAAAAAAATCCCCCCAAAACAATTCCCCTATTATTACCTGGGTGTGGACTGGATGCTCTCAGTACATTGTTTTGACTATATTGTTCTTGGGCTAAATCACTATTTTTAATCCACCGAACCATAATGGAGAAGAAGGAGTGCAGGAAAACCAAGACTGTGGACGCAATACTTACACCCTCAGCCACAGCCCTTGTAATTTAACAATAACAGAACCGCATTAATAGTGTCGTGGGCTACAGCAGCGCAGGTCTTTGGTACAGCTTTTATGACCTATGTTTGCAAGTCGGTGGATTGTAGTCATGTTAATGGCAAACACTTGGTGCCCTCAGAGAAATTTCACATTAATAAAACCTACAAAGCACAGTTCTGGTCCTTTGAAGTTGCTCCTAAACATGTAATATTAGCTTGTGAAGCATTAGATGAGGAAATGAGCTCGATAAGGACTCTTGCAGTAATAGTTCTAAATTAATTATTTCCTTCCCAAAATAAACTTGCCAGGCAGCCCCATGGGCTTACTTCCGAAGACTTGCTCTGCCCAGGAATTTTATCACAAGGAAACGAACAGCAAAAACGCAGACACAGTGTGATAAGGCACATTCGCCAGATAGTAATACAGTTATGAGATGCTGGCTTTTCTAAATGAACCTAAGACCTCTTGAGTGCTGCCCTGAATTAAATATTCATTAACTTCATCCTACACATGGGGTGAAGAAAGAACAGTGTCCTTTAATGCTATTATATTAACTAGTTGAACACAAAAATTTCTAGTTAAGTATGAAGGAAGGCAAATTCAAGCCTATGTGTATTGTGGTGTGAAAAACATCACACTTAGAAAGTCATATGAAAAGATATGTAAAGAACAATCTTTTAAAAGATGTCCACAGAATACATCCTTAAATTTAACAATACTGTATTTTGGTGTCATTCATCTGCATCTTCTTTTTGAAATCAGAGGCAAAAAGTCAAATTTTCTATTAATAATCCATTTTTTAAAACTCTTTATTCTGATCTTTCAGACATGTATCTACATAAAAAATAAATATTTCTTTAAAAAAAAAAAAAGAAATAATCCTCTTCAGGAAATAGCATTTTCTACATTCCTTGTACTTCTTCGATCAGTATTAGCCACAAAAGAAATAGAATTTGGAACTGGCAATTCTTGTGGTTTTGGTTTCTATAAAGAAGAGGTTCTTCTTACCCAGAATTACTGTGTGACAAAGTTTACCCTAAGCACATTGTTCCTGCCATTGTTTTCAGATTAATGTATAAATATTGATTTATATAATTCAGATGGCCTAACTTTCTGTCTAAATTTGTAGTTCTTCCCACCATTTATCCTGATCCAAAATTGAATCCAATTTGTTATTAGGACATTTAGAAAGAACTCTAATAAAAGAACAGAATTGAGGCCACTGGAATAATTATCATTCTTTTATCTTTTCTGAAAATACATTTATAGCAGTCTAGAAACATAATTTTAATTATGAAAAACATGTTCAGTAAAATAAGATCTTCTCACCCAATTCCCATTGAAAAGATTGACAATCACTGTGGCATTCTCTGCATTTTAGCCTTTAAAGAAGCACTTTCACTGAAGATTCATTTTTAGTTCACTATGATGTTATCATTTTTAAAACTCCCCTGGAACTAATATATTCTATGAACTAACTTTCAAATGGATGCCTTTTGTATGACTTTCATCCCTCTGGTTTTAACTCCATTTTGTCCATGTTGAATTATTAAATTCCCGTATGTATTCTGGTTCTCTAAAATCCATTTGCCTCGAGTCTCTGACATGTGTGATGTTTATAACACCTCACAATTTAATACCATTTGTTAAATCCACTTACGTGCTACCTATCTTCCCTCAAATCATTCTAATAACATTTTTGCATAATCTAGTCTCTATGAATGGGTCTCAATACTCTCCTGAAATATCTTCCACTAGTGTTCTATTTTAAAGTATCATGGCTAATATTATTCAACATGATCTCATTTTAGATGCTATTCCCAGGAAATACAATGCTGTGAAAGGTTATCTCATGCTTTTCTACATACACAAAGAGACTTTTTGGAAAAAGGAAATTTATTTAGAGTTCTAATCTGGAATCTGGAAATTAATGTAATTTTTACTTCTCATTATTGTTTGACTTGGTTCTGCTTACTTAACTAGATAATTATATTTAATATTTCATACTCTGAAAGAAAGTAAAGAAGGTTTATCTTTCTTAGGGAGACCACAATCTTTGCTTTGAAGAAAAACTTGAAAAACGTTCTTGGAGTTGGGTGTAAGAATCCAAGGGAATCCTCAAGCCAAAAAAAAAAAAAAATGATTCCTAAACTGCTTTGCTTAAATAAAGGAATTGGTTCTGAAAGGGGAGACAAAGAGAGAGAAAAAGAAAAAGGAAAGTTGAGAATCCTATACCATGGAAAGCAATGGTGAGCAAAGAAACCAGTGAATACAAGGCTACCAGTAGATGTTTTAGCAGTTTCTTTCTTTAATGAAGGGTAATTGGATATTTTACTATGATCCAGGGACTATTCTAGGCTCCGGTTATATACAAATGAGCAAGTAAATAACTACCTCCTCAAGGATCTTCCAATCTTCTGAGGAAGTCACACAATAAACTAGGTAGATAAATGTAGATAGATATAAACAGACAAATGGACATAGATGTTAAATACATAGATAGGTTATATTGGCATTAGATACAATGACAACAATGCTCAGGAGAAAAATTTCAGCATAGAAGGAAATAGAGAGTGTAGGGTCAGGGGTGGCAAATGTAAACAAAATCATCAAAGAAGTTCTCCCTGAGAAAATGACATTTTAGGAAAGAGATGAAGCAGGTGAGGGAGATACAAATGAAGCTATCTTGAGGAAGAGCATTTCAAGCAAGGAAAACAAAAGTGCAGTGTATTTAAAGACAGAAGATTCCTGGTGTGTGTCAGGAGTCTGAGGAGACTGGGAGAGAGGGAGTAGAGCAGTGGGCTCGGAGAGGCGACGAGGGGCCAGATCACTTAAGAAAGTAGATGTGAATTGGAGCCTGGTCATTTGGTGAACGGGCTTTTGGTGAGTTAACCTAGATCTGAACTCCACAGGCCAGACTGGGTGCTTGCTGTTACAAGTCTCTTTTATACATGAGGGTCATGGGTAACCATGCTGACGTTGCTTCAGTTTCCGTATTCTGAGGAGCTTCAAAGAGTGTGTGGCCTCTGGGAAGTTCTTACGTTTTGAAAGTGAGATGTGTACACACACACACACACACACGTCTTAATTCCCATTGGTTTCTGCCAGTACTGTTGCTGACTTAATTCACACAATCAGTTTTCCAATCTTTGAATATATCTTCACATAGACTATCTTTTATCATTTATCTTATTGCCAAAGATGCTTAGTAGATATAATAGGTCAATTGATTGTACACAGAACTGCAAACAAGCTCAGTACCACATGCAATGATCATAAACCAGGCCAAATCCCCCATCAACATAGTGTACAATAGAAAGTACCCTGCAACATATGCATCTCTTTTTTACCTTCCAAATTATCCATCTTAGGAAGATAAGGAGCAGAGAAAAAAGAAAATCATTCAGAAAGGCTGTTAGAAGAAGTTGGGGGCTAAGACATTCATGCCAGCTACAATGCATCTTCTCAGTATAAAAATTGCATATAAACAAAAATAACTATTTTCAGTGCAGCTGCTTTGAATTCTCCTTCCTAAATTCAGCATTTATATTTATAAATGTGAATTTATAAATGTAAATTTTCACATTGAGTACCTAAGCTTATGTTTGGAAAATGACTAGAATGGTTTTGTAAAAAGTTGTTAGCCTTTTAAACATGTAAAATCCCATTAAGAAGGCTCTTCCAAGGCAAAATCCTCTACCCAGTAGGTCATTCTCTGTACCCATCAGGTATTCTCTGTACTCCACATTAATTACTTTTTGATAAGCTACCCAAGTCTTAAGAAATGAGATATGAATGGCTATTCCTAAAGCTTAGTACATCTTGTCACCCTTGCTCAGGTTGTATTCAAGTTAAATATGAGAATTTGTGACAGAAAATTCCCAGTGTTCTCTCTTACCCTTGAAACTTTCCCAGCCCTTCCTTTAATACTGAAGTTAAGGAACCCACTGCTTCCTCAAGTACTGTACCCCTTTCTCTACGTAAAAAAACCAAGATTGTCCCCACGGAAATCCAGTGTTGTCAACAAGTGAGGCAGACAGCACAATGGTCCAGAAACATGGCTTTCTCAACAGAGCAAAAGAGAGCCACTCCCTTGGGCTCCCTGAAACTTTGGGCAGACAGAGATGAGCACTAAACCAATGTAGTAATTAGGAACTACTTCTTTCAGAGAGGCACCCGTAGTTACTGTCTGCCCACTGGAGAAATCACTGACAGTCCTATTATGCAAGTACTATGCTGTACCTGATGTGGTCTGAATGTCAACATGTTGGCTACGCTCTGCTGATTTTTTTTTTTCCAAAGATGGAAAAGGGGGTGCGAGAGAGAGAGAAAGGAAGAAGAAGACAGAGTCTTTATTCTTGGGCAGGGGGGTGGGGAATATAGCCTTTTAATAATCCCAGTCCATTAGCATCAGTTTGCAAATAATCTGTTTAGTTTCAAAGTTGGTTATCAAAATATTCAGTAAGTACAACATTGCATGCTGTAGACTTCGTTTGTTTTTATTGGAGTCACCCTAAGCCAAAAAAACAAAGTCCACTATTTTGTCTTTTGCAAGGGATCCATATGTGCCTATAAATCCCACATTCGGGGTCCACTTCCCAGACTCCTCTATCTTGCCTGGCAGAGAAGCCCCTGGCTGCCTGGTAATCAACATGCACTCCTGCCATCCTCACCTTGTTGTGCATACTCTCTTCTCTTCTCAGTTTCACAGTTTAGCTATTTTATGTAATTCATTCGAGGGCAGACCTTCCATGCCTTCGGATTAATCTGATAAATGATTATATGCTAATGGATTAGGGTTGTGGCTGAAAGTCTCAGTTCATTCACTTGAAAACATTTAAACTATAACTCTTCATCACAGTGCATTTCAACCTGACTAGATGTATCCTTTCATTTCTAAACAGATATTTTGTAATGCTGCCTTATTGTTCAAACATTAACTTCAGAGGCAAACACAAACTACTTACACACAATTTTTTAAGTCTATACAATGCATTAAGTTAAGCATCATATAAAGAAAATAAGAGAGAATGGTTTGTGTAAAGTTGATATAAAGTTGTGTACTCTGGAAGACATAGTGAAGCAGTCGCTGTGTGGGCTCTGGACTCATGGTGACTGGAGCATCTGTAAGTGCAGGCTGCTAGAGGGAGGCGCTGTTGCTCCTGATAGCAGTCTTCAAAACGGCAAACTAGTGAAGTTCCAAACAAAACGAGAATTCAGTCTTTTTCTGATTTATCCAGTGGTAGCTGCGGCAGACACACCCAAGTTGTGTCCCTGTGCAGTCCCCTTCCCTGAAAGTGGATGGAACCTGTGAATGACTTTCCTGCTTCTAAACAACAGATCACAACAAAGGTGATGAGACATCAGTCTTGTTGATTATGTTTGACCAGGTGGCCAAGATGAAGAGAATTTTATAAAGATCCCTAATCAGTTAATTTTGAGTGCATCAAAAGAGAAATATCCTGAATGGGCCTGGCCTCATCAGGAGAGCCCTCTCAGTGGGTCTAGAAACTAAAGATGGAAAGCAGCAGAGATATTGTCTATTGCTGACCTTGAGGAAGTCAGTGGCTATGACTTCTACAGCTGCATGGGTGTGAATTCTGCCACCAACCACGTGAGCTGAAAAGAGGATCTAGTTTTTAGATGGGCCGACATCTTAACTGCTGGCTTGTGAGAGCCTGAGCAGGGGATTCTGCTAATCATGCCCAGACTATTGACCCATGACCCAGCAAAAACTGGGAGATAATAAATATCTGTGATGGGAGCTGCTTAAGTGTATGGCAATTTGTTATGCAGCAATAACAAACAAATGCAGTTACATGCATCATGTATTCAATGTATAATAAAAACAAAATTCTTTCATGTATATATGCAAAACACACATGGAGATTCAGATCATTACAGTGTGTTGTTCACTTACAGTAACGTCCAGTGGGACTTTTGAGTGTCAGTCAGATCATACGAGAATTCTTTTTTATGTAGAGGATCCCTCTCACTGCAGGATGGCCATACTATTCCAGGACCCCATCCAGTTACTGCCTATAACACTCCACCAATTACTGTTAAGGAGGAAAAAAAACTCTTCCAAAACTTTCCGAATTCCCACTATGGAGACTTTATTTTCCTAGGTAAGACCCGAAGGCCTATAAGATATTAACAGAGTCTGGAGCCAAAGTTCTGCTTCTTAAATATATTTTGGAGTCGGCGGGGTGAGTGTTAAAGACAACTTTAAGAAACTGATGAAAGCATTAGATTCCTTTCCCCTGAGGGAAAGAAATGAACAGAAAAAAGAGCACCAAGTTTTTCATAAAATTGTGGAGTACTGGATCCCCTGAAGGCCATCCCTGAGTCTTTACGAGTGCACACTCCTTACCCTATGGATGGAGATTTCAGAGCTGGAATATGAAGATAAGGCAATGCCAAATAGATTGGGGAAGTTTCTTTGTAAATAAAAGACTTAGAGTCTGTTCTTTAAACAGTTCCCTCCAGATAGAGGGCAAGCTGCTAATCAGCCAGCCAGCCACTAGCTAATAAATCTTCCTCTTTCTAGTTCGTTTGCTGCCCAGGAGTGATCTGAGAAACTGAGGAAGCTTGAGAAGATTCTTAAGATAATGAAAGAGTAATTACAATCATCTCTGTTTTACTGAAAGTTTAATTAAAAACAGTTATACAGAAAACATGTGTTTCTTATCCTTCAGTTGTTTTGTAATCAGCAACAAAAATGTGAAAGTAGCAGCTCAAAAAAATTAAGGAAGCAAGAACATTTTAAAGAAAGCAATCTGAGGTGCAGAGTTAAATCTTTGGTGCACAATGTGGGACACAAAAGTAAAAACAATGAAAATAATTCTTATTAACATTTTTAGGGACCTTCTTTTTTCATGGTCCTTTATTAGTTTGTTGAACGTATACCCCAGTTCATTGTTCATTTAAATGATCTGATTTTGATTGCAATGGTGACATTTGTTTGAGCTCTTTAGAAATCAAGGAAATTAGACAATATGTATTGCAATTTTTCCCCCAAAAATGTCAGTTGTGTTTTCTTTGTTGACCGATTCTTTTCACCAGGTAGAAGTTTGTTTTGCTTAGTAGTTGAATGGTTTTCTTTGGATTCTCATGGACACTTTATGAATTCTAGGTTCAAGAACACTTAAGAAGTCCCACTGGGACGACTGAGTGAGGGAGAAACACAAAGGCATGATTTTCAGCCCAACAGGGAACAAAGGCCCAGCCATTTTGGCCCCAGAAGGGAGATTGTTGGGATGGAAAGTCTGACTCCAGCCCACCCTGCCGTATGGGTGCATCACAGTTGTACTTCTTCCTCTGCCCCATTCTGTTTCCCCTACATTCTTTTAACAGTTGTTAATCCAGAGACATTGGAACGTGAACTCATTGTGGCATCAGAGTGTGGGTAAGTGCGAGGAGCATTACACAGAAGTAACGGGAGCTACCTTGATGCAGCAGCATCAAGATGATGGAAACATCTCAGTTAAATTCAAGCATGATTGTGTTCAAAGACCTCATGGACCCTGGGCATATTAGTTAGGGTAAGTGATACTTCTTGCTGTAGCCAGTAAACCTCTGGCCCTCCCTTCATTCAGTCTTTACAGAACACATAGTCACTTTGTTTAACTGAAAAATCTTACTGAACCTCTTTCAATAATTTTCAAAGTTTGTTTCTTACTACAGTGGGTCAGAAGCAATCCTTGACCACTGAACCATCTCCATTTTCTTTCATCTTTCTTTGAAACCCAGCCAATTTTTCTTTATCACAAATCACCAGAGGCTGCCAACGATAGGCATTACTATAACTATCTGTCAGGCATGTGGTCTGTCTTCTAAGTTATCCACAGATATCAGTTTTACCACATGTTTTCCCATGGCTAAGAGCATTCTCAAGTGATCCTATTTGTGACATCTTTATTTTTGGAATCTGACTGCTAATCCAATCCTAAAAATTTTAGAATTTTTATTATTCCAACACTCCACTTCAAGCTACTGATGTCTGAGTTAGTTAAGGTAAGTGACCTGACGCTGTTACAGATGAGCTCCCCAATCTCAGTGACTGCCCAGTAGTTTATTTCTCGCTCCTATGCAGTCACACTGGTTGTTTCAGCTCAGTGGGCAGCTTTGCTCAGAGCCATACAGGGACCAAGACTCCTTCCATTTTGTGGTTCTATACTTATTTAGGCCACTAGAATCCTCTGCATCCAGCAGTTAGAAGGGGGAAGAAAATGAGGAATTGTGAATGGAAAGTTTTTACAGGCCAGACTTAGAAGTGACAACATCACTTCTATCCACATTCTGTCCCCAAGAAATCAAACACATGGCCACAGGCAAAGGAACCTAAGAAATATAGAGTAGCTGGATGTCCAAGGGGAAGACAAAGTGAGATCTGTGAGCAGCTAGCCAGTCCCTTCCACGAAGATGGAGCAAGTAAGATGACTGGCAGCTGTGCTGAGGGCTGTTCCCTCGGGTGAGAGCAGCTAACAGAACCAGTAATGAGGCCAGTTAGAAATAGGGCATCTACTTTTGAAGAGTCCAAGCACAAGACAAAAACCCAAAGAGTGTCTTCCCTGAAAGCACGAAGAGGAGGCTGTAGAAGATATCATCACTCTGGTTCTGCTTACTAGCAGAGCAACTTTGCCAGATAAGCAGAAGACACTGTGCAGTGGTGAAGTTCTACTGATTGGGGTCTTGGCTTGCTCTGCATTCCCTCCAGGTTGCCAGGTTGCTGCAAAAGCATCTAATCTCACTTGAGATCTAAGAAAGGAACCCTCATCTACATTAAAAGGGAGATAATTTAGGAAAAACCTATTAATCTTCTTTTCAGTAAGGATTTCAAGGCAATAAGGAACACATTTTAAAAGTAAGATCACTGAAGAAAATATTAAGCAAGAAGCACAGAAAGAATTACTTTTTTGGATTTTTTTTATTGAAGTATAGTTGATGTACAATGTAAGTTACAAGTGTACAACATAGTGATTCACAATTTTTAAAGGTTATACTCCATTTATAGTTATAAAATACTGGCTATATTCCCTGAGTTGTATAATATATCCTTGTAGCTTATTTATTTTATAGATAATAGTTTGTACCTCTTAATTGCCTACACTTCTTTTGTCCCTCCCCCCTTACCTCTCTCCATTGGTAACCACCAGTTTGTTCTCTATATCTGTATGTCTATTTCTTTATTGTTATATTCACTAGTGGGGTTTTTGTTGTATTCTTTAGATTCCATGTATAAATAATATCATACAGTATTTGTCTTTCTCTGTCTGACTTATTTCACTTAGCGTAGCACCCTCCAAGCCATCCATGTTGTTGCAAATGGCAACATTTCGTTCTTTCTAATGGCTGAGTAGTATTCCTGTGTGTGTGTGTGTGTGTGTGTGTATACCACATCTTCTTTACTCATATCTGTTGATGGACACTTAGGTTGCTTCCATACCTTGACTGTTATAAATAATGCTGCTATGAACATTGGGGTTCATATATCTTCTTGAATTAGTGTTTTTGGTTTTTTGGATATATACCCAGGAATGGAATTTCTGGGTCACATGGTAGTGCTATTTTTCGTTTTTTGAGAAACCTCCATACTATTTTCCACAGTGGTTTTACCAATTTACATTCCACCTACAGTATGTGAGGGTTCCCTTTTCTCCATATCCTTGCCAACATTTGTTACTTGTGTTACTTTTTAAATGATTCATTGGAGGAAATTTTAAAAAATGATTGTATTGGTTAGCTATTCCTACTTAGCAATATTCTTACATATATTCTTATTGTCCATGCATCTGCAAATACACTGCAATCTGACTGGCCTAGGCCGGGCTCAACTGGGAAGCTCTTTTTGTCACTGTATGTCTATTATTTAGCTGGAGTGCCTCTGTCTACATCTTCCTTTTATCCTCCTCAGGGAACCAGCAGGCTATCCAGGAATATCACTGGTATATTCTTCTCATGGCACTCACAGAGTTGGAAGAGGAAAAGCAGAAACATGTGAGGTCTTCAAGGCCTTGTCTTGAAATACACACTATGACTTTCACTCATACACCATTGGCCAAAGTAGGTCACCTAGCTAAGCCTAGAGACGAAATGGAGGAAGTCCATGCCATCTGTGGTGATGAGGCCATGGCAAAGGAATGATGCAGGAAAGGGTGAAAGATTGAGCACAATAATGCAATCTATCAAATTTCTTTCCACAAAAGTCAAGTAACTTAGCTCCAAAACAAAGGACAGAAAAGAGATTGTCTTCTCTCTCTTTTCACCAGGGCGTATCCAGACGTTGGTGTCTTACTCTTTTTATGTAATGTCTTTAAATCTGTAGATTAGTTCAAAAATTACTTTCTATTAATGCTTCTTTTCAGTGTGTGGTTAGTGTATTCAAAGGAATAAGAAAAAGAAGGTCTGGCAAACAGGAAAAAATAAAAATGAGCTGAAAAAGAAAAGGAAAAAAGTACTATAAATTATAAATTTTGTAAAACTAATATAATACTAGTTGTAAGAATACAGAGAAAACTCATTAATGTAGAAAATTAAGTTAGGCCTGGTGAGCCACTCTGAAGCTCTCAACCAGATTGCAGACGAAATAAAAAGGAAATGAAATAAACAACAGAGAAGATATTAAATTGGAGGGCATGCTGGAATCCATATTTGATAAATCATTCTTTAAAAGAAAACAGAAGAAAATATTGAAAAGAAGCATGAATAGAAAAAAACAGAGTTGAATCTAAAGATTTAAAGAGGTAACATCCGAGGGGTAAAATACCAACATGTAGCTGTACCCCGACGGAAAAAGTAAGAAGACCAGAGGCTGGAAAGAAATGTAACCTACTATGAGGAACAATTCAACTGAAGTAGGACTTCTTCTCTACTGAATTAGACGCTGTAAGAAATGGGCAAACATAACTACAAACGCATCAGGGGAACAAACTTTCAGCCACATGTTCTATATTCACTGAAGTTCTGCTTCATGTGTAAAAAGAACTGAAAAGGTATCATCCATATATTTGTCCTGGAAAAGAAAAGCCAGACAAACTACTCAAGAAAGGAGTATTTCAAGGTATTTCTGTACACAAGAAAGGGGAAGTTATGGTGTAGCAATAGGAGTGAGTATTAGAACTAACATTAAGACATGATATTATATTAGAATGTACATTTTAACAATATTTGAAAGAAAAATAATTGAGCCATCACATAATATGAAAATAATACTTTAATACTAATATTTAAAGTATTTAATTATACTTTAATAAACTGGGCACAAGATCATAGATTATATTTTTAAAAAGCTATAATAGAGAACAATGTAAGTTTATGACCTTAAATTATAACTCGTACAACTTCAAGCTGAAGAATAAATTACAGAATTACACAAATCAAAAGCTGGTTTGAGAAAAAAAGGAAAATGACAGCAGTAGTAGGCTACTTCATCCTACCCCACAGTCCCTGTTAATTCAAGGAAAACAAAAGTAAATAAAGGGAGAGTAAGTAGAGAATCAGTTAGGATGCTCTGACCAGTAACAGAAAATAGAATTCAAAACAGTATGAAAATCAGGGAAAACATTTTACATTTCTTTTTACTTGGTCTTAAATAAGAGGAAATATGAAAGAAATGCAGTGATTCTGTGATGTCAGAAGAGAGCAAGTTATCTTTAATCTTCTACTCGGCAATTTTCCCTGTGGCTAAATCCCCTCCTGGTTGTGAGATTAAAATCACACTTACCATCCACACATGGAGACATGGTCATGTCCTGGGAAAGGAAAAGGATAATTAATCCCTTATTCATCTCTCTCTTTTTTTAACTGAAAAATATTTTATAATCAAAATCTCTCCAGCAGATTTCTCTTCAACTTACTCAGTCCATCAGTAGAGAAAACTTACTACCATACAATAAAAATAAAGTAAGCATTCTGCTAATGAAGTTAGGAAAATAAAACATAATAAAGATGAATGAAGAAAATACTGATTTTTTTAAACTGCAAAACAGCAGAATGATAAATAATCCCCAAATGTATTTTGCTACGTGTCAAACCCCAGTAATAGAAATGTGTAAATACACAAAATTAAAAATGGAGATATAACTAAGGCTGTAGAGCATTTTTTTATTATAAAAGGTACATAACAGCATACATATAATGAAAAAATACAGGAAAAATTAGTTTTCTATTCTACCAGCAATTGTTAGTTTAAAAACACAAGGAGAAAAAGTTCAGAGCAACAGGAACTCATAAATTACAGATAGATGTGGAAAATGGTAAAATCACTTTGGAAATCTGGAATATGTGTGAAGGTGAACATACACATTCCCAGCAACTCCACTCCTAAACATGGAGCTTACAGAAATCTGTACACCAAGAGACATAAAAGCATGTTTAGAACAACATTGTTTGTAGTAGCCCCAAACTGAAAACAACCCAAATGCCACCTACGGTAGAACAAACAAACTGTGGTTTATACATATAATGGAAAGAACTATCGCTGAACCCGACAACAAAGCAGAAATATAATGTTGAGCAAAAGAAGACAGACACACAAGTATGCATGCTCTCTGACTCCAGTTACATGATGTTCAAAATCAGGCAATAGTGGGACTTCACGACTGGAAGGGGACCTGGGAGAGGCATCTGGGGTGCCAGCAATATTCTCTCTCTTTATCGGATGGACATTACCTGAGTATGTCTGTAGAAATTCATTGAGCTGTACATTTATTATTTTGCAGATTTCTCCACATATGTTAAACTTAATTTTAAGAAATTACTGAAAAATTTCCAAATGTTGGTTTCAAAATTTTCCACCACTTACTAGGTGTATTGCCCTTGGAAAGATATAAAAGCCACTTCAAGCCTCAGTTTTCCCATTTCTGTATCTAGGGTAATGATTGTGCCCTCTTTATATGGTTTTTGTGAGGAGTAGATAAGATCATTCATGTAAAATGCTCAGCACAGTGTTTGGCGTCTAGTGAGCACTGAGTAATTGACAGTATACTTGAGAATTATTAGCAGTCTATTTATAAAACCTATAAGGAGGAAAGAGTAACATCTTACTAAAGGACTTGAATGACTTGACTATATTCAGAAATTCCATATTTATAGATAAGATGTAGATAGATGTTTATAGGTGATATTTAATGTGGTTGTAAATAGGCTCAGGAATAGATGGGGATATTTCCTGTTATTGAATAACACATGTACATATATTTTATTGAGGTATAATTGACATGTAACATCATGTTAGTTTCAGGTATACAACATAATAATTTCAATATTTGTATATATTGTGAAATGATCACCACAATAAGTGTAGGTAACATGCATCACCATGCACAGGTACAATATTTTTTCCTATAATGAGAACTTTTAAGATCCACTCTCAGCAACTTCCAAATATACAATACAGCATTATTTACTTTAGTCACCATACTGTACATTAAATCTTAATGGAATATGATTTTAATAAAAATTCCAAATATTTTGGGAAGTTAGGCAAAATTTTCTCCAGTTCATTGAAACGGATAGAAATAACCAGTCAACGGTTGATTGACCAAGGCAAGAGTTATATTTGTGATTATTTCTCTGTTTGGCAGTGCCTAGCCCAGTTTCTCAATAAATAATTTTCCAAGCAAGAAAGAAAAAAGAAGGGGAGGGTATAGATCAGTGGTAGAGTGCGTGTGTAGCATGCACAGGGTCCTGGGTTCAATCCCCAGTACCTCCATTAAAAATAAACAAACAAATAAATAAATAATTACCTCCCCCTCAATTTTTTTTTTCAAAAAAGAACATGAAGATATAGTTGTAACCTGTAAGATCACTGCTTATGTCCAAGTTCAGATAAACCATAAATGATGCTGAGATAAGCATTCAGAAATCTGGCCTTCCAAAAATAAATATCAGATTTTGGCAAAATGCAATAGCTGAAGAGGGGAACTTTGATACACTCCCAATATGTACATCTACAAATCAGTATCAAGGTTTTAAACATAATCTCTTATGTGAGGGAAATCGGTTTCCGAATGCAACAATAATTCATAAAGATGCAAACATAAAGGCAAACTAAATGTTCAAGAGTAGAGGGTATACTTAAGTGAATTGTTACATTCTTTATAATTTACTAAAATTAAATATTATTAATTGAATTATTTTAAAATCAGAATTATTTACTAATCTTTAAGTATCAAATGACATGAAGACATTGCTGACATATTGTCAAGTAAACAAAATTAGTAAGTTTCATGTTCAAATACCTATATTTTATAAATAAATGCAAAGATAAAAAGAGGCTAAGAAAAGATATAGTAAAATCCTTAAGACTAATTATTTGTGTATGGTCGAAGTATAAATACATTTTTACTTGTGTTTTTTCCCTATGTTTTCTGAATTGAGCATGTATTACTTTATTAAGTAAAAAATTATGAAAATGCTCCTTTCCTGAAGAAACAGCAGAAAGCTAGAAAAACCACAGAACGACATCAGATGCTTGTCGAATTTTATGTCCATTCTGAAGTCTGGTCTTGTTCCTTTTTACCATAATTAACCTGGTGAAGTCATTTAATTTCTCTGTTTTGATACGTGTAAAATGACAAGATCATTAACTTAGTTCTTACCTGTCTAAAGACATAGTAAATAAGCCTTTAAAGTAATACATATTAAAATTCCCAAAAGGAGGCCAAATGAGGGAAAAGAGTTGTAAACTTTTAGAACTGCATGGAAAAATAAAGATTTTTTTTTTTTTTAAAAACCTATAGCTCCTTTTCTTGTCTGAATTTTGGTGTCTTATGTGAGATAATACTGCAAGCCAGTAGCAGAGCTGCAATAAAGCTCTCAAATCATTAACAATAACTAATATTCAAATAAATCTGTTTTTTAATAGTAATATAATTGTAATTTCTTTTCAAAGTCACTACCTTTTATTACTATTTATTAATATGCATTTTTTCAGCCAGTCATCCCACAAGTATTTATTAAGTGCTTAATATGTGCCAGGCTCTAGGTTGTATGTTGGGGCTGCAGTAACGAGTGAGTCTGTTCAGAGCTCATCTGAGGATGATCAGTAATGGAGCACCATGCCAAACACTGGGTGCCAAATGTTCTTCCACAGTATAGCCTAAGTCACAGGTCCTTCTACCAAGAGCCCCGTGACACAGTAAATAGAAAACAAGCAGAGAGGTGCCAGAAGACTGGGGTCCTTTGTCTGGCTTCCATTTAGGACTAACATTGAAACATGCATGACAAATTAACTTTAATCTTAATCTTAAAGATTTCCCAAATCTGGTTGCTTGACTTGGTATCCATTTCAAATTCTGATTTTCTGAAATAAATGAAGTCCACACCAAGCCCTAAGACATGTCTGTGGAATGAAATTGGTATTTATTAATAATAGCTTTTGTTATCTAATTGAGATCATCAAAAGAATTTAAAATCATCTTCCAGAATTCTTGCTTCTTTCTACATTACCAACTAAACCTTTAAAAGAACAGAGGAGTATTCTTTGGGTTTTTGATTTAGGGCATGTAGTGACACGATCTTGTATTTTGATGATTTATTCTAATTTTATAAATAATAGGAAAATATAAATTGTATTCAGTTATAATAACCGATAATTTATCCATTTCAAAAAGTCTTTACACAGTAAAATAAAGTTATATAATTGTATTAATTGGCATTACAATATTCTACTGAAAATATTTCTCCCTCATCTCCTATGGGCCTTCCCCAACACACATGACTACTGCCCCCAAAGAAGTATAACAGCAAGAAAAAAATTACTGTTTCGTTTTCTAAAACCTACTACAAAATTCAAATTTTTCTCAATATCTGTCACTGGGTAATTTTAAGAATTAATAAATCAAAAATTATGCTATGGAATATTGTATCTTCTATACGAATTATTATTTTAAATTGGCTTATTTTATTTGTTGATTTGTAGGTATAATTAACATATTGTGGACATACTTATTCAGATATGTGTGCTGTTAATATTCTTCCCATGTGTGGCATGTCTGTTGATTTTCTTAGCAATGTTTTTGTTGAGCATAATTTTTAAATTTATCTTTTTCTTAAAGTTAGTAGGTTTTTGTTCTTTGTTTGTTTGTTGAAGAAATATTTGCCTTTCCCAAGGTCACAAAGATACTCTTCTACATTTTTGTCTATAAGCTCTATGGTTGTGAATTTTATGTTTAGATTTATTAACCACCTCAAAAAACTGGGGGGTAAGAAGTTAGACAGCAGTTTTCCCATATTGATATACAGTTGTTCTGGCAACATTTGTTTAAAGTCCTATTCTTTT
This sequence comes from Vicugna pacos, assembly GCF_048564905.1. Classification (NCBI taxonomy): domain Eukaryota; kingdom Metazoa; phylum Chordata; class Mammalia; order Artiodactyla; family Camelidae; genus Vicugna; species Vicugna pacos. Next base: position 33,755,632 of record NC_132988.1, read on the forward strand.
TTTTATTAGTTATTTATTATTTATCTGGTACCTTTTCCCAAAAGTCAAATGACCACCTATCTGGTAGTTTATTTCTGGCCTCTACTCCATATCAATGCCAGTACCACACTCTATTGATTAACACAGGTATACAGCAGGTCTTGAAATAAAATAGGGTGAGTACTCTTACTTTGTGTCTCCTTTATCAGACTTGTTCTGGCTATTCTAGATCAGGTCTTAGAAGCTGCTTCTAGCTGCCTTCCATGTGGCCTCTCCATAGGCAGTTCATGACATAGCTGTTAACTTCTCCAAGACCAGTAGGAGAATCTTTCCAGTATATGCTGGCAAGACAGAGTGACCTAATTAAGAGAAAGGCTTCTCATCACTTTTGCCATCTTATATTGGTTAGAAGCTAGTCTTAGTTTCTGCTCACACTCAAAGGGAGGAGATAATACAGGGCACAGTGCATTGGGTTTAACTTAGGTTGTGTCTGCCACAACATTTTACATTAAATTTATTCTTGAGCATTGTATAATTTCTGATGCTACAGAAAATGATAGTTTTAAGCTTTCATTTTCTAATTTTTGATTGCAAATATATAAAATATCATTGATTTTTGTGTTAGAATGTGTATCCTGTGAACTTTCTATATTCACTTATTAGTTCTAGCACTTTTTTTGTAGATTCCATAGGGGTTTCTATGTAAGCAGTCATGTCATCTGCAAATAACATAATTCTACTTCATCTTTTCCTATTTTATGTCTGTTCTTTATTTTTTTTTCCATTCTGTACTTTCTAGAACATTTACTGCAGTGTTGAATGGGAATGGTGAGAATGGGCATCCTTCACCTCTTCCTGATCCTTGGAGAAAAGTTTTCACTATTTCAACATTGTGTGTATTAGATGTTGTTTTTTTGTTTTTGTTTTTGTTTTTCACAGATTCCCTTTATCAAGCTAAGGAAGCTCCTTTAACTCCTTTCATTGTTGGAAGAACATTTTTCACTGTAAAATTGTTGAATTTTGTCACACCTTTTTTCTGCTTATACTTCATAGAATAATGACAAACTTTCCTTGCTAAAACCTGCTCATATTGCATATTCTTGAGCTAAATAAAAGATTATTGTTTTAAACTATTAATTTGGGGGTGGTTGATTATGCTGCAGTAGATAATTGGAAGGTTTGGGTGCCCAGATGTGGGTGCTATCATAATAAAAATCTGATGTATATGTCCTTGGTTTGGGGGCATGCTGTGTCAATACAGGAACTTAGTGTTTTAGGAGAAGCAAGTTTAGTATGTTCCAGCCACTGAGTAAAGCCCAGTGCAGCCATAACAGAGTGGGTGAGGGGGATGGGTTGGAGATGGTGCTGCAGAGGTAAGCGGGGCCAGATCACATAGAGTATTTGAGGCAAGGTAGAGTTTAAATTTCATTCTTCTCACAATGGCAAGCCGTCGGAAAGGTTTCCCATCACAGAACTGATGAGGTATAATTAAAGTTTTGAAAAAGACACTATTAAAAAGCTGCCATTTAATAATGAGTTATAAGAGTAGGCAAACAGAGACTAATTAGAAGGCAATCTGTGTAATCCAGGTATGAAATGATGGAGTCTAGGACTAGAGTGTTGAGGCAGGAGGAGATGGGAAATGGTAACTGTATTTTAAGCATGTTAATAAAGACATACTTTCCTGCATTCCATATGTGCTCCTCTATTATGCAGTGTTCTCTTTAGGAATATCCACACAAGTAAATGTAAGTAAACTCTTTAAGACCTCAATTGCTTACAATCATGTTTCTACTTTTCTTTGCCCAACAGAAAGCTCATGGCCAAATTTGTGGCTCAACCTTAGGAAGTTATAACGTATATCTGTGCACTATTTTTCCCATTGCTCTCATTCATTTCTTATTTCTATCATTGTTTTCTCCAGCCTGATTTTTGTTTTGCTTTAAATTGCCCAGATTTAGATTTAGATTGCCCATTGCTTAAAGTGGACTCAAATTCTGTATGGAATCCAGTGATATACAAACATGTGTATTAAGTAAAACTTTAAATATATGAGTCTAGAAACCATAGAAGAGAAACTGGGTTGAGATTGGCCTGGGCTATGCTGGAGCCAATAGTTTGCCACCTGTTTTCTTGAAATAGTCCCAAACATGAGAGCTGATCTGCCTCTCTCACTTGAAGACAGTTTGGTAGCAGACATGACTCTGGACCTGGGCAGTAGCTATTAGTTACTGTCCTAATATAGCTTCTTTTCTTTATCCCTTAACCTTCCTTAGACCCTGGTAAAAATTAGATTTGGTCTGAATGTGTGGGAAATTACATAAAAGGGGACTACCCCAGGGGATAGCAGTGTTTCTTTCTCTAAAACTGAGATGGTGGTCACTCTGGTGATGGAAGATAGGTTTTCCAGTCAAATGCCAGACTCACAAGAGGGACTAGTTAGTTAGCTACCTAGAAGGATGGTCAAGCAAGATGGCAGGAGCATAGCTGGTTGGAAGTCTGTTTTTGAGTATAGATAATGCCACAGCCTAAGGACTTCTCAGATCTAACTAGGGGATGTTTTATGGGATTAACATCTACAACAATAAAACTAGTAAATGTTCAGATCACAGTAACTTAGATTAGACACAAAGAAGAAAGACAAGAGGGAGGAGGGAGCAAAGAGAAGAAGGAGAGGTTGGAGGGGGAGAAAGAAAGGTAGGTGCAAATCTGTCTGTACCTATGTACACTACCCTGTGTATAAGCACTCCTCTCTTTTGTAAATGTTTCCATGTGTTTTTTCCTGTATATTTTTCCCAAATGGATGCTAGCCTAGATATTTCAGAATGAATTATGACTTTTTCTGCATTTAAATCCATAACCCTGCCCTTGCAGTTTATACCTGAGAAACATAGACCTATTTAGAATAGGATGACATGATCGCCCACCCTAAGGTCATTGTTCTTTTTTGAAGAGGCAACCTTTGAAATAAACAAATTAGTAAAGCAAAACACAGATACTTTCATCTGCCAGAGCCAATGTAGTAATTTAATAGCCATGAGATTATTTAAATAAGTAAAGTCTGTAAAAATATCATTATAAAGCCATTAGTTTCAGCATTTACTTAGAAAGTAATATTGACTCCGACAGAAACAATGATCTGGGATTTGTTTGGAAATTACGTTCTCATTCATGGGAAAAAGTTTTGCCTAGTGCCTGTTATAAGCAAAGAATTAAAAAAGCATAAGAATCAATGATGATTTACCAGTTAGTGTTACAGATATTTCACAAGTATATACCACACTTATTTCTGTGTAGGTATTTATGCCTATATTTTTCCTCCTCCACTAGACAAACCCTTTTCTTTAAAGAAAAACTTGTGTTCTAACACTACCATGACTAAGATCTTCATGAATTTTTCAACCTCAGTTGAGATTTATCTCTTCTGAACACCACACAATCCTTAGGCCACAGTAGAGGATTTAATTATGTCCTTTTCATATAGCATTTATTATTCATATGAGTTTGTTATATCTTCCCCCAGTGTTGCTGAAATGTCTGCGATGATGACACCCAGGTCTTGGTAGATCTTAATGAGTTATGTAGAACATAAGCCTATACACTATTACAAAAATTAAATGCTATTTTAAGGCTTTTTTAAAAGCCAGAATACCAATGCATATATTGTATTTTTTTAAAGCTGTCAAAGATACCAACATACTCAAAGTAAAGGAACCAACCAGTCTCCCCAAAACAACAACAATGATGATAATGACAGTTACTGTTTGTTGAGTGCTTACTATGGCACACACCGCTTAGCACATCATATAGATTAGCTCACACAGTCCTCACGACAGCCCATGACTTGGTTACTATTATGACTTTTGATATTAGGCACACCTACTTGGAAATTCATATCATCATCAGGTAACTTTAAAATTAGTTTTAAAGGATACGTAACTGCAACATGAACTGTAATACCCTGATGTCAGTATGGCATCCTCTTTCCACGGGGAGAGACGGGATGACATGACCCAGTCTCTTTCCTTGATCTTTATTATTTCCTTACTTCCTCTGAATTTGAGTTTTGTTAGGTCTTCTTTTCCTAATTCCTTTAGATGGTAAGTCAGGTTGTTTATTTGAGGATTTTTCTGTTTCTTGAAAAAGGCCTGTATTGCTATAGACTTACCTCTTAGAACTATTTTTGCTAAATTCTGTAGATTTTGGAAAGGTGTGTTTTCATTTTCACTTGTCTCAAGACATTTTCTGATTTCCTCTTTGATTTCTTCACTGATCCATTGGTTTTTTAGTATCATATTGTTTAGTTTCCATATGTTTGTGCTTTTCCCATTTTTCTTTCTGTAATTAATTTCTAGTTTCATACCATTGTGGTTGGAAAAAATGCTTGATATAATTTCTATCCTCTTAAATTTGTTGAGAGTTGCTTTGTGACCTTGCATGGGATCTCTCCTGGAGTATGTTCCATATGCACTTGAAAAGAATGTGTATTCTGCTATTTTGAAATGGAATGTCCTGTAGCCATCTATTAAGTCCAGCTGGTCTTATTGTGTCATTTAAGACCACTGTAGCCTTACTGGATGATCTGACCATTGATGTAAGTGGGGTGTTAAAGGCCCTTCTACTATTATTGTGCTATTGTCAATTTCTCCCTTTACGTTCTGTTATTATTTGCTTTATATATTTAGGTGTGCTTGCACTGGGTGCATATATGTTAACATATCCTCTTCTTGTATTGATCCTTTTATTATTATATAATGCCCTTTGCCTTTTGTTATAGACTTTGTTTTAAAGTCTATTTTGCCTGATATATTTTCCCCCACTTTCTTGTCATTTCTGTTTGTGTGAACTATCTTTTTCCATCCCCTTGCTTTCAGTCTATATGTGTCTTTAGCTCTGAAGTGAGTGTTATATAAGCAGCGTATAGATGGATCTTGTTTTTTAATCCAATCAGCTGCACAGATTGGGACTGCCCCTGATGTGCTGCCTGTGTAAGAGCCAGCGGTGATCACCCCTGCCGTGCTCAAAAGCCAACCCAGGTCTGAGTTGCCTTGGCACCCCATGGCAAGCTCTCTTCCTGGTTGTTGCAGACTTCAGTGTGCAGTGCAGAGCTGCAATGTAAAACAAGCAAGACTGGAGCATTCACTCATCTCAGGCTGGGGCATGCACTGGAGTGGTCACGGGAAATTGGGCAGTTTGCAATCTACCCTCTCTACCCTGCCTCAGGAGCAAGCCAGCACTAAAGCACTCCTCACAACTGGAGTCAAAGCTTCCCACAGCCCTCCTGTTAGTCCCAGTGGCCTTCCAACCAGCCAAGGGGGCTTGTCTGCTTGTCTTTCCTGTGTCAACCCCAGGACTGGAGCAACCAATATGTGGCTCATATTGCTCAATCCCCAGGGCAAATCTCCACCCATGTTTCTTCCCTTTCCATCTGATGTCTCCTCCAGGGGCACGGGCCCAGACCTGATCACTTCTCTTCCTTTCCTACCTGATTCTGTGAGGATCTTTCTTACAGCCTTGGTTTTTGCCAGTCTCCAGTTAGTTTTCTGTGAGAATTTCTTCACATGTAGATGTAGTTTTGATGTGTTTATGGAGGGAGATGGGTTCCACATCCTTTTTACTCTGCCACCTTGATCAATCTCCATAATGATATTTTGAAGACCTGTGAAATGCAAAACTTGGGGACTCTTTGGTACAATAGAAAGTGCATGTGCTTGGCAGTCATACAAGATGGGACTTAACTCCCAACTCTGTTACTTACTATTTGGATGACTTTGTTTAATAACTTAACAGCTCTGATTTTTAATTTTATCACACCCAAAATGGGCTTATTAGTGACTACCTCAGAAATTTCTTGTAAAGATTGTGTGAAATTGTATTTTCAATGCACTTAGCATGGGCTTGTCACTTAGGCAACCAAGACTATTATTGTTGTAGTTGTTGGTTGGGTGGAATAATGGTAGCAAAGATAGTAATATTAACAATTGTGCCTTTTTTTACTATTGCTGTGGGAAAAAAGCAGAACATTTTTGTTGCTAGTCACATGGAGAATTACAGAAACAAAAACTTCATATAACAGTCATTCTCAGTAGTGTACTTTTCTTTGTCAGTTACTGCTATGGCCAATCACTGTTGCATACATGGATGGATTTAACTTCTGATTAACTCTTTCCAAATAAATTCAACTCATATCAAGAGATTAAGCTAATTCATATGTGATTAAGCTAAAACATATGTGATGTTGGTTTCTGCTCTCAGTGCAGTTTTAAACTGTTAAACCCACACCAGCTGCTTTCATAAACCAGCGGTCCTAATCACCCAGTATCACTCCTCAAGCCACGTTAGACTTAGAAGGAATGTGATAACCAGCATGAATTTTAGATTTTAAGCAGATTTATTTCAGTTTCTAATCAAACTCATCCCCAGCATTTCCCACTCTTGGGCAAAGAAATTTAAAGCAAAGAAAATTGAGCTCAAAGAACTAACAGATAAAAAATTTTATGCTAACCATACCAAATCATATCCTTCATTTCTACTTATGAACAAAACTCCTCAAATTGGTTGTCTTATCATCTCCATAGTTTAAATAATTTTTTAAGTGATCTTCCCCTCAGTTCAAAATAGAAACATGACAAAAATCAAGGAAATACCTTACAGCTTGCAATTTCTTTGAGATTTCTTATAAATAACTGAAATGATTCATTTGAGTCTGAAGATGGGAACAATAATATACACTGTCTTACAAGATTTCATCCCAAAATAATACATCTAAGATAAAACTTACTGTGTTGTAAGCACTACTTTCCAAGAGCTTAATATGTATTAACTCATTTAAAGCTCATAGTAATTCTAAGAGATATATGATATTATTATACCCCATTTTTTCCCTCATTTTTCAGATGAGAAAACTAGGACATACAGGCTTAAGTATTTTGAAATGTGGTAAATATTAAAGCCAAGATTCAAATCCAGCAGTTTGTCTCCTTGACCCCTCACTCTGAATGCTTATTTTATAATGGTTTAAAAATTACAGAAATTAAGAATGACATTCAGGGATTATTTTAATATAAAAGATATCGAAGTGATTTTAAATCTCATTTTATTTTTTGTATATCAACAAGGTAGCTAAAAAATCACAGAGTTAACAGTCCCGCTAACAGATGGTACAAACAAAGCCACTCTTTAACAAAGTAACTTGAGCCTGTCTTAAAATTTCAATTTTTTTGTTTCACTTCTTTTGTCCTCACCTTTTTCTTTTCTTTCCTGTCTTTTCAAAGGGGTTTTAAAGTGCCTGTTTCAATTTTTTTCCATGTTCCTACTCTTAATTGTCATCTTGTACATGAGGGTTTTCAGTTGCTATGGATGTATGCTGTTATTTGCTTCTGGAAATTTTATTACTTAATTTCTCTTAGTTTCTTTCCTTTTCTACAGTGTGTTTCAATTATCTCCTTCTCAATAAGTGTGTTTGTATAGCTAGTTTAGATTTACTGGTGAGTCTTAGAATGTCTAAATGAGTCACCCAGTTCATCATCCCAGAAAAAGTACAAGATATTGAAAGAAGAAAAGATCCTCTACTTGCTGCTTTTCTGAATCACTCCATCTGCACCCTCACCTCTGACTTCAGTCCTACCCCATGTGAAGGAATGTGCTGATTAGAGTTTCATCTATCTTTTAAAGTTCACATACAGGAAAGAAGAAATACTTTATGTATGTGTATTACTGTTTTAACCTGAAAATTCAAAAATACCTGGCTAATACATACACTAGACTCAGGTTTAAAATTCTCTGGTTAAATATATACAATATCCAAGGAAAAACTAATCAAGGGAAGAGTTCAATCCAAAAGAAAGATCACGTGAGGATGGACATGCCTAAGTGTGAAAATGCCAGATCTTTCCTTATAATACAAAATGACAGCATGCAAAAGCCTTTACTGATTTTCAGCTGTTAAATTCATTATCTTACATAATGGGCTTTCCAGGTAAATCAGCAGAGGGATGTAAAATTGCATAAATTTGTTCACCAGGTTGTAAATGTGCCAGAGTAGCTGTTTTTCAGGTATTCGAGTTGACCCAATAGCTGAATGCTCACTTGTGTTAGTAAGTAATAAAATACTCACGCCTGGACCTCCTTCTGGTCAGGTGCCAAGCTAATTATCTATTACCTGATATTATCCAAGAGTCCTCTTTATGTACTTCTGGTGCAAGCAGATAAACTACTTAATCCTTCCTCCAAATACACTAATCTGAAACTAGTCTAGATAAAAATAAAAGTGAATAATAACCATAATTTTAAAGTAAATCACCAAATAAGTTCACTGACATAAGTCTTGAGGCATTGCTAGTGATCCAGTAGAATGTTCCTTCTGTCATTTCTTATACTTGGAAGCAATCTATGGAAAGAGGCGAGAACAAAACAAGGCTAACTGATCCATCAACATGATTACTGACAAAAGAAGAAAACAGGTTTTCCAATGTTGTGTTCTTACTTTATTACAGAAGAAAAAATGGCTCAAGATTACATAATTGGGAATGAAGGAACCAGGAAGAGATCTGAATCACTGTGACTTATTGGTTTTTTACAACCCTTATTCCACTGAATAGCTGCTTCTTTTTATATCATATTGAGTACTGCTATGTTTAAGCCATTATAAAATCACAAAGTTGAACTGTGGAAATGGCTCTAAGTAGACATTATGATCTGGATACCTATTACAAACAGTATTTATGCAGAAGGAAGAAATTCTTAAGAGATCTGAATAAGCTTGTCATTCGTTTGCTTACTTATTACTGAACATACATGAGCACTATTTCCTTTCTTTATAAGTGTATTAAATTTGGAAGAAAATAGTACTGGAAGTATACTATAAGATACACTCATAATAATTACAACAGTAGACTTCAAGGCAGTGTCTATGAGAGGCTCTGGTGTGCTTGGATTATACTAAACAAACCCTGAACAGACATGAATAAGATTCTTATGGATGTGTCGCTTTGTTGTAGCTCCTCGTGGCCCATCTAAAGTGCTTATAAGCAGGTGAATTTTACATCTTCCTGAATTAAACATGTTATTCTGTTTTAAATACAATATTTGTTTCTATTGTACAAGTACTACTTGATTTTCCATGTTTAATTTTTTAGTATCTTAAACATGTATTGATTTAATTCTAAACACCAAGTATTATTATACAATACTTCCATTACTCTAGACTGCAAGTAATCCCCCTAATGATTCAGTTGAACTGGAGATTTGAAAAATAAAAACAGAATTAAAGGCATTAAGAGAGTGATAGAATGATAACTTTAACTCATAAAAGGGTACCAATTTCACCAATTTACTTAGCTAAGTGATATCTAAGAATAGAAAATAATGTTTAAGATTGATTTTATTTTTGTGAGTAAGTAATGTAGTTTTATCAATACAAATTTTCTGTTAGAATAGCAGGAATAAAAAATGTCTATTATTGAGTAAATCCTAGTTAATCACTCTTAAATTGAAAATGTCATTTAAATTTAAGTGTAATTTAATAAATATTTATAGAGACTGTTGAAGACACATGCTCGGAAGTTGATTGTAGGAGATGGCTTATTAAAAAAAAAGTCATACTAATCCAGTTTTTAAAAAAATAGAAAATCATGTACTTTTATGATTGTTTCAGGATGTAAATTTCAGTTGTATGTTAATTCATTTATCCAATGTTTATTGAATACCACCTCTCCTTCAGGCTGTGTAGGCACTGGGGTCTCTAACAGTGAATTGAACCCAGAATAGTGCACTACACAAGTAAAGTTAGGCCTGCACACAGTACAAAAATGACATGAGAAGCATTTAAAAGTAAACCCAAGAGAGCTGGAGTCAGGAAAGAGGAAATATCTGGCTAGGGGCATCAGCTCTTCCTGAAGGAGGAAGCATTTAATTTCGAGCTTGAAGGATGGCTAAGATTTCAACAATTAAAGGGAGGAGGGCTTTCCTCAGAGTTATAATTAACAGTATGTGCAAAGGCAGGAGGTAAGAACTCAGGAAGTATGCAAGAAGAGGTAGCATGGGGGATTTTCTGGCTGTGATATTGTGTATCAACCCATACTATCATTTATACTTCTCAGACGAGATGATGGGTTGAGTGATTTCTAAGCAATTAGGAAATTTGTGATCCTTTTTCTCTTCTTCCTGGTAAATTGTTTTCCTGTTTTTTTGTTTTTCTTTTTTTCATTCTCAGTAGCATATTAGTAAGAACCAATTCCATTCTTGTTCTGCTCTGATCCATTTCTGTATGGCAGCAGCCAGAGATTTTTTAAAATGCAAATGTGAGGATGTCACTCCTCTGCTTAAAACTCATCAATATTTTTTCCTTTTACAGTTCCTGAAATAAAATAAAATGAAAGAAAAGAAAAGAAAAGAAAAGAAAAGAAAAGAAAAGAAAGAAAATAAAATCTAGCAAAGTATTGTCTGACTCAGAGCCTCTGAAAAAGTTCTTCCCCCCACCAAAAAAACTTTTCCTCCCAATTTGCCACACTAGTTATGATTTATCATCATTAGAAATCAATAAATGTCAGTTTCTTCCCTGATTCATCTAATCTAAATGAAGTTTTCTTTTAATTCTCTCTTGTGGGGCTCCTAATCCTTTTCTTTTTCCCATTACTTATCACAACTTGTAACTGTTTGTCACTTACATGTTTACTTATATCATGACACTCAGTACCCGTTCCCAGATCTTCTATCCAAGTAGAGTAGAAGCTCCATTAAAAAGGCATCATTTTATAATATATATAAAATAGATAAGCAACAAATTTATACTGTATAGCACAGGGAAATATATTCAATATCTTGTAGTAACTTACGATAAAAAGAATATAAAAACAAATATATGTATGTTCATGTATGACTGAAGCATTGTGCTGAACACTAGAAATTGACACAACATTGTAAACTGACTACACATCAATAAATATTTATATATATATATATATATCCAAAAATAAAGGCATCATTTTAGGTGTGATTTACCATTGTGGACCCAATACTCAGTGTACCATCTGAAGGTAAGATGGTATGCAACAAACATTGGTTGAATAAATCACTTTACATATCCTGAAATCATTTTTCATATTCTGAAGCATAAAAGTACATGATTTCTTTAAGTGGTTTATTATGATTCCTGTTTTCACTGAAATCTAAGCCAGAATTATTACTTGCAATTAAAGGGAGAAAATATTTCTTAAGTATCAAACTCTCTGTCAAAGTAAATTCAGCATGTTGATTTGATGAGCAATATCCTTTTTATATGCAGCTTCAATTTCCCAAGCATCTGGGCATCCAGCAGAAAGTCTTCAAAGTTATAACAATACATTTCCTTCTGCAGCTCTGGAAAGCAGAATACACACACACACACACACACACACAGCTCTCTAAGTATGAAGGTTGGCATTCCACTTGGTTGTTAGTCTTACAGCCACAGAAAATGGAAATGAAGGGCCACAGAGAAGAAAGTTGAAAGTAGGTGAGGAAGGTAAATGCTAAGATTCCATTTCAGCTATTCCTGAATCATATTAAATTATGGAACCAGAGTAGCTGAATCTCATCGAAAGCTAGGAATTATATAGTGTGGCAGATCGGATTTTCCAAAAATTGATCCTGTCTTCCATTCTCATTTATAACGTGACCTTTACTCTGATCAAAAAGTGGGGTCTATGAACTGCTTCATTAAATAAGGGTGGGCTTCACACTCACTTGGAACCAACAGAATGAGACCCACGATAAGCTGCATTACTTGCAAGGCTAGGTCAGAAAAGGTCATCCCGTTTCTACATACATTCATATTACAACCCGGCCACAGAAGGAAAGTGATGAAAATGAGGTGAAGATCATCTCCCGGGTTCTCACATTTTTCTTTTTCTTCTATAACATGTTCTTGGCTAAAGAGATAAAACTTTCCCCCCCTTTCTCCATCATCACTTTCCAGATTTCATCATTTCAAAGCAGCCTTGCCTTTGAGTCTTCCCAGCTGAGGCCCCAGGCGGTATGGAGCAGTCAAGCCTTCCACATTCCTGACCCACACAATTCATGAGCATCATAAAATGGTTGTCGTCTTACATCGCTAAATAAGAGGTGGTTTATGAGACAGACAAATTTTACTGTTTAGCATGACATACAAATCTCTTATGATTTAAATTACCTTTATAGTGTCATTTATTTTTTAGCCAAACTCACCTTGGTCATAAAAAGTCAGTTATCGTACTTGTTCTTTGGTTGAGACTTCTGTTTTCATCTCTGCAGCATCATCTAACTTGAGCTTGCTCCTCACAAGAGATGGCATCTAACCCAAAAACTCAGCTCCAAAGTTAGGGGCTGCTGCCTGTGGGCACGTATCACGGAGTGATAACTGTGCGTTTTTCTGATTTAAGTACTTTTCAGATTTATCCTCTGTGCACTACTGGAGACCATACTTTTCACTCCAGAAAATCTTAGGGCTAACATCTCGCTGAAATAAAACTAGGCTTGCTCATCTTAGAGGGTACTGATTCTGGTCTGTTTAGCTAAACTTCCCCTTTCTGGATGGGTGGTGCTTCCTTGCCTCACATGACTCATTTTTCCATAATATCTAAAGTATTTTAAGTTTAGTAGGCTGTCATAGGTGACACGGCTCATACAGGAATTACAGAGCAGAAGCAAACCTGCACACTAAGGCTTCCTTCTTTTCAGGTCCCTCCCAGTGGCCGACTCTGCTCAGAACTATTCCGACCCACCTTGTTCAGCAGGTTCCTCAGCCCTTCTAATTGGAACCTTGCCTGAACATGACCACCAGTTCCTGTGTCCTTCTGTCCAGCCCTGGCATCTGCAGTTTTGCCTAGTTGGATTACTTGGTATATTTATCCATCCACTTACGAAAGTAAGAAAACCGTCTTGTTTCTTTAACAGATGTGGATTTGCTTACGATCACTAGATCTGTTTTTTTATCTGTGAATGAAAGAGTTAGACTAGATATGCCATAGTTTCTACCTCGATAGAACTCATGCACTTGGAGTTCTGAGCCAGCAAGCACGCTGAGGCTACCACGCTGTTCTGAAGCCACGCCACATGGAGAGACCAATTAATAGGCACTCTGGTTGCCCGTCTTGGTTTTCCAGTCCTCCCTAACCAGAGACCAAATATTTGAATGAACAAGCCTTCAGATGATTCCAGCTTCTACTCCTCAAGACAGTCCTAAAAATTGAATCTGATCATGACTCTCAATTTTTTCTGTTGAATAACCTTAACCTTTAGGATTTTCCAATGATATGTGCTCTAGAGTCATGTAGAATTATAAGCATACCAAACACAAAATTATCTGTACCATATTAAACTTGCACTGGGGGAGGGTATAGCTCAGTGGTAAAGTGCTTGCCTAGCATGCACAAAGTCCTGGGTTCAATCCCTAGTATCTCTGTTAATAAATAAATAAACAAACAAACAAACAAACACAATTACCGCCCCCCCCAAAGACCTGATGAAATAAACTTGCAGTCAGCATCATATTCAATTTGCAGGTGAATTTTTTGCATGGGTTCTGCCTTTGTGCATGTAGCTTGCACTTTAGTAGCAATAAATAAAGCCATAAACATGCAATGAATAATTTTTCATTAGTTGTTATTGGAATCATGGCTTAAAGTTACTTCATTTTTAATTATCCATTGAATTTTTTATTTATAATCATTCTTAAAATTCTCCACCCAGTCAGGTTGAGACATGCCTCATGTGAAGGGCTAAACTCAGGCTAGACAAAATCAATTATCTGTTCAGTTTCTAACTCCAAAAACAATCTTTTGAAGCTCATTATAGGTATAAAAAATGTGAAAGATATGACTTCCAGCTGTAAGAGTAAGATTTTGTTGAGAGGAAAAAAAATAGGATAGAGACTTGTATTAATCATGCTTCTATTTAATTTCCTATAATTAATGATGCTGTGAAATTTGGGTCCTTGCAGATACTGGAGAGGCTGCCCCTCCCAGGATTAGCTAATTCCTAGAGATAACAAATGACTTCCCTAAGGTGTGGTTTTCATGTGCAAACTGACCAATCCAGAGTCCATACTCTCCTACTACCTCCTTTATCAAACTCTCATAGGTTGAGCCACTATCCCTCTGCCCTAGAATCACCTCAGGGCCCGGTATCAGGCAACTAGGGGTGATCCCTACACCCCAGAAATAGTCACACACTCTGTGGAAATAGTCACACCAGCCAATCCTAAACCTGTTTGGCCTGCTTACCCTGCCTTGCCCATTGCATCCATGAAAACCTTACTTGAAGCTTTTGTCCATGCTTCCCCTTGTTCCTCTGCCTCCTGACCAACCCAGGTTCTTCCCCATGTGGCCCCATGTATGATGGCATGCCTCTTGTTTCAAAGGATCTGTGAATATGAACTTACTCCTTCAGGACAATCATTTCCATGTCTGTGTGTCTTACTATGTCTGATAGAAACAAATTATAGGCACTTTTTAGAACAAGATTCTAGAGGTCAAACTTTGGGGAACTGACCACAGAGTTTCTGCTCTGTACCACGAAGTGGACAGGTTCCTTTCTCAAGTCCCACTTGAACCTCTCCAGGCAGTTCTTAATGCTTCTCGTAACTACTTCCCAAGCAAAAGGGAAGAAATACTATGGATAACTGGGGAACCCAGTCCACTTGGACACATTTTGAGTGATTTAGAGCACTCAACTTTAAACAAAAAGAGACACTTGTTCTGTGGTTTTCAGAGCAAAGCATAGTTTTTCCTTCCCACACGTAGCTTTTGGCCCTTATCTTCCTTGGGGGCTTGTTTTGGTTCATGAATCCCTCCCATAATTCTCTTTTGCTCAAGTGATTAGTCAACCTTCAAAAACAATTTTACAGACATCAAGATGAAACAAAATAAAATTCATTTGTGTTTGAGTTTGTGATAAGTAAGTCTTTTAAAGCATGGGACTCTGAGCAGAGCCCCTCTTGTCTGGGACTCGAGGAGGCATTGGCTCTATTAGATATTGAGTCTTACGATAAATCTGTAGCATTGAAGACAATATAGTATTGCCGAAATGATGGAATTTAACTCAAAATCCAGAAACAGACCAGGGCATTTATAAAACACTTGATTTTTGACAGAGAAGTAATTTAAAATGGGTGAGAAAACCCACAGCAAAAAAAAATGTGACAATGAATATATGTATGTTCATATATAACTGAAAAATTGTGCTCTACACAGGAATTTGACACAACATTGTAAAATGACTATAACTCAATAAGAAAAGATTAAATAAATAAATAAATAAATAAATAAATAAATAAAATGGGTGAGAAAAGGCTGTGCATTCAATAAATGGTCCTGCGACAGTTGCTTATTCCCACGGAAGAAGCCTAGACCTCGCTGCCACAATTTGCACAATGTCTCTTCTGCCGCATTTTGTTAATCAAAGCAAGTCACAAAGCTGACTTCTGTTCAACAGAGTGGAGAAATAGTCTCCACCTTTGAAAGAGGACCAACAATGCCATGTGAAAGAGTGGCAGGGACAGAGAGAGACCTGAGTCATTAAGGGGAGAGCTGCCAGATTTAGCAAACCAAAATTCAGGAAACCCAGTTAAATCTGAATTTCAGAAAAATAATGTTTTAGCATAATTAGGTCCCAAATATTGCATAGGACATACATATACTAAAAAAACTCATTTTTTATCTGATTTCAAATTTAAGATGGGCATCCTGTATTTTATCCTGCAGCACTAATTAATGGCCATTATTGAAATGTTTACCACAAACATGGGCTTTTAACTTGTACATAAAACAATCATAGCTTGATATAGGAAATATCAGTCAATAAATATTTCTAAAAATATATGTACAAAGAAATGTTTTAAAGTGTAGGTTTCCAGGAGTTTTGAGCTCTTTATAAATATTAAGAGCTTAACAGTAGAGAATGGCGAGACCAGAAAAGTGATTTCTGTTTAGCAATGTCATTATCTTTAGGTGCAGGCTTCCTCCATTTATCTGTCTATTAAATGTACAAGCCAGATTTACCAACTCATTCACATTCATTCTCATTCTCACATCTCTCCCCAGTACGTTGAAAGAATGAATTCAGTCACAAAGGCAGTGTTCCAGAGCTGCTGTGGTGAACAGATATTTCCCAGCACTCTCCCGGTTTTTATATCCAAGGGCATTGTCCCTTAGGTCTCACCTTCCAGGCTGCAAAGGACCTGTTCTGATCTCACTGATGAGTGGGAAACCTCAGTGCCTCTGACAGAAGAGAGCTCCACAGGCCATCACACAGCAGACTTGTTCAGTGGAGCAGAACAGCTTCCCAGGAAGGCATGATAGATTTTATGACACTTCTAAATCCACCTTATTCTGGCAAGAATAATTTCACCTAAATTTATTTTTATCTCCAATTTCTGTACATCTTACTTTCAGTCATGATTTTATTGAATTCCGGTAGGATGTGTAATCGTGCACTGGGTTGGGGATACATGAGACCCTTGTCCTTAAGTAGATGAGAAAAACATCAGGAACAGAAATATAAATATATAGACAAGAACATAACAGTCATCTTTCTAACAACTGAAGGAAAGGGATGGCTAATAGCCAAAAATCCTTGGTGAAGTCAGAGAATCATAAACGGAGGTTTAATGGAGGGGATCATGTGACAAGCTGAGCAGGAAGAAGAAAGTTGGCAGAGACTACCGGCTGTTCTGCAGGATTCAGTCTCCCCTTTTCCCCTTAGTTATATAACCCTCAGGGTTTGCTGGGTATGTGGTCACCTCGAATAAAGACTACATTTCCCAGACTCCATTGCAGCTAGATGTGGTTCTGTGGTTAAGTTTCACCCAATAGAATGTAAATGTGAAAACACCATGTGTAGTTTCCTGGAAACATCCTTAGCAGGAAAGGGCCTGCCTTTCTTCAGCCTTTCCTACTTCTTGCTGGCTGGAATGCTGACAAGATGGCAGCAACAAAAATAGCTCTCTTGAGACATGAGGTAGAAGCATGAAGTAGAATGCTGAGGGTGAAGGAACAGCAAGACCAGAGGAGTCTTGGTGTCTGATGCTACACAGTGCCATACTGCTTACCTCAAGTGCTTACCCCCAAATTTCATTTCCATAATTCAGAAATATACAGCTGTCCTATTGAAACCCTACTTTGGGGATTTTCTATAAAATAAAATAGTATTTACTCATAAGAGATAAATAACTTAATGGCAAAATCAACTGCTTAATAGGGAATCAAAACTATGGTTACCAGAATACATTTCCCAAAAAGGAGTGATCTTGTCATAGAGTCAGAATCTTTTTATTCCCCAGGGTCATTCAGGCAGGTTTCCAACTGACGAGCAAGGCAATGGGGAAAATATTTGAGACCAACTCTAAATAAGCCTGTCATTGAAAAGATTTATTTTCAAGAAGAGATCACAGGGTCAAAAAAGAAAAATAAGGATCACTTGCATTGAAATAGCTCCAGCCAATTCCTACCAAACCGGGCTGAAAATAAGTACAAGTCAAAGTTGCAGTGAAATTAAATATAACTCTGGCCAATCTCTCTTAGTCCTTAAAGATGGCTGTAATTGAGTTGTAGAATAGCCGGCAAAACATCTTACATGGCACACCATTTTCTTGACTATCAGTCTGCACAATGATTAGATAATTAAATTATGGTACTTTTAACCCAACTTAATTTCCTGGCAATTTAACTTGTTCTTTCTTTCCCCAACTGACAAAGCCCCAAATAAGCATGTAAAATTGAGCATTACTTAGCCATTTGAACAAATATCAGTATTTATTTCAAATGTAGTTAATTCACAGAAATTCTATTACCATTATCAAGCCATGGACAGTATCTTCCACTCAAATAATTTGAAAAAGTAGAGAGTAGATATTCCTTAATTTTTTAAATTCTTTTTGATTTCTTGCTTTTAAAGTAGCATTTGTTTACTAGACTGAGATTTTAAACTTCTTAGATAGCATCATATTTTTTCCCTATAATTTCTACCAGTATTTTTCCATAAAGAATTTTACAGGCAACTGGAAACTTTCACTCTAATACTTCATGTTACAATTTTTATGTCAGGAAAGATATTTTGGGACTCCTTTTGAGACCTTTCAGGGGGAGGCTAGTAATGGCTGTTCCAGCAAACCATAGGGCAGGATGGAAGCTGATCATGGTCTTCACACTTCCTCCCATGTGAAGTGAGCAAGGCGGGCCACACTGACTCTGTTTTGAGGGGGACAGTGGCAAATCTCAGCTAGTTGCATAGAATCAATAAAAGAAGATGTTGAAAACAGATCCACAAAGTAGATCCTACTGTACGTATATGATTTAAATATTCCCATCTTAATATGAAGTCTGGTATTAAAATCTGTTGAGCCTAACTTTTTGTTTAAAGGTGATAAGGCAAAATAATAAACCAAATGAACAAACAGAGGGCTTTAAGAAGCTCAAATATTTACATTTTTTTATATATCTATTTACACAATTCCTAGCTCCTATCTGGAAAACAGCATCTGCTTTTTTACCATCTCAACATGCTCAAATCACTCTGGAGTAAGGGTCATCAATAATAGCTTAATCAAGAAATCCACCAGAAGTTTACCAGTCCTTGTTTAACATGACCTTTCTTTGGCCTCTGACAATGATGAATTATCCCTATTTCCAGAAAACTCTCCTCTCTCTTAGCTCCTGTATAACTATTTTCTCTTGGTTTACCTCGTCCCTCTCTGAGCAATCCTTCTAAGTCTGCTTTGCTGGAAGTCCCTGAAGTGTTAATGTTCCCCAGGGTCTTGATCATAGCATTGTCTTGCACTGCACTTTCCCATGGTTCGAGCACTACTCATCTGTTGAAGAATTCCAATTCTTGATACTATCAGCCTCAGCACACACTCTCAAGATTCATTGCTATAATGTCTGCTATATTCTGGATTTTTTTTTCATTTGAACACCCCAGAGGAACCAAATCTGTTTATAGTTTAACTTACTTTCTAAATCTCCTCCCTCCCTCACCCCATCTTCATCCTGTGCTACAAAATCCTATATATTTTACAGGCTAAATATCCAAATCTATCATTTCCTCTTTTCTCTATTTTCACTGACTCTTATTCAGCAGTCAACTGGACCATTGCAAAATTAAAAGAGGAAACAAATAAACCCTTCTAAATAGCCCTCCTGCTTTTAATTTTGTCCCATTTCCATTGTAAAAAAGCTTATGTGGTTCTTCTAAAATATCTCACATAGCCACTTCTCTAGTCAAAATCTTACAATGGCTTTCCTTCACCTGTAGGTCAACATCCATACCTTGCTGGTACAGGATGCCACTCATACTTTGAGCACCTTCATTTCTGGATTCATCTACCACTCTCCACATACTCATCCATGCTTTAGCCTCCTTGAACACTTATGTTCACTGCATGAGCCACAGTCTTTCTTTCCTCTGTGCCTTTGCACATGCTGATATCACTGACTGGAAAATACTTCCCTTCTTTTTCTACTTGGAAAATTTCTCTTTTAAGACTCATGCACATATCCTTTCTCCCGTGACTATGTCACAGCTTCTTCTATGCGGGATTACATATCCCCTTTCTTAAGTTCCTTTGCGTTTTGTACATGTTTTCACTGCAGCAATTTACACAATGGTTTGGAAGCACTTCTTTACATGTACATGTTTGCTTTATGAGGAAAGAAACCATGTCTTATTCATTTTTCTATGACCAACACCCAGCATGGTGCCTGGTGCTCAAAAGATGTTTGTTTTGTTAATATTAAGCAGAGAAGGGGGTATAAAGATAAAAGACATATGGTCCTTGATTCCACAGAAATACATTAAAAATCTAAAGGGTTATCACAGAAAAAATAGAAATAAATTTGCTTTTATTCTACCAGAGAGAAGAACTTGAAAAATTCACAAAGAATTGAATTCTTGTTTAATAAAATAAAGTACTAATTCCTGGAGTTACTCAACAACCAAACAGGAAGTCCCAAGAGTTAGTGGGTTTCCCATTACTAGATTCAAGCTGAAACCAAGTGGCCTAATCAGCCAGAAGGTGGGCTGTCGTCAATACTTGCAGTAGATGAGAGTTAAGATCTCTATAAGTCTAATGTCATCCTGTGAAAAGAGACGTGTTTTGAATGATTCTGAAATAATTTTTTAGGAACTAAGATTATTTGCTATCTCTGTCTTAATTCTGTGTTTTAAAATATTAAATATCAATTAAGTTCAGTGTATTTATAATAAGAGTTCACTGAAATTTCATAATTCCCCAGTATTCCGGTCATGCAAAACTAGAGACATTGTAGTGGGGTGACTTGGGGGGGGAAAGCAATAACTATCTATCTGAGTTTGGATACTTAGGAAACATGGACACAGGAGTCAGACAAATGGAGGTCCAATAGCACCTTTGTTACCAATAAAGAAGAACAGCTTTGTTACCAGCAGGCCGCATTCTTCTGCAGGCCTAATAAATACCCCTGCATTAAAAATACTCACCCTCCCAAAGAACAAGACGCAGACTTCCCTTGCTGTGCTGCCGGAGTGTGAAAAGCAGAGCAGGAGAAATATCATGAGGACCCAGAAAACAGTAAGCTAACACTGATGTGTTTCCTCCCATTTTCCACAGTCAGTGGAGGGAGTGATGAAAGGGTGGGAGACAAGATAGAAGTGCTTCTTCTACAAATTCTTCGGATTGCTGAGAGGAATTTTCCTCCTCTCTATGAAGAGGGATTGAAAAACAGCGAAAAAGAGCTGTAATATACTCAAGAGCGAGGCCATCTTTCAGGTGCCTCTTAGTCTATGATTGGCTTTGCATATCAGAAAACGTTGTCTTGCTTCTTCGATATTTTGAAAGAATAAAAAATCAGCAGCTATGCTAGAGACTAACCTCTTTCCTTAGAATGAATTGTTTTACCGTTTGCGCATGCACCCAGTCAACAAACATTTATTAAATGCCTACCGTGCTCCTGGTGCTTTTGTGCTAGAGGTCAAAGACAGATAAGCCTCTTTGTCCTTAAAGACTTCTAGCTGGAGAAATGGCCTATTAAATAATAATAATAACAATAATAATAATAGTGTGATACACATGGTAACTGATGCAGGGATATTACACTATGAAGGAGAAATTAATTACTGGA
The DNA here is from genome assembly GCF_048564905.1 of Vicugna pacos. Lineage (NCBI taxonomy): Eukaryota > Metazoa > Chordata > Mammalia > Artiodactyla > Camelidae > Vicugna > Vicugna pacos. The sequence continues at coordinate 33,776,721 of NC_132988.1, forward strand.
AGAAAGAAAAAGGAATATGGTAATGAAAATGGCAAAGATGTGGGGGAGTCCTGATACAAGCTTTGAAAAGTGAGGCAGAGTTCACCAGGAGAAAGTGGATGGGCACAGAGACACCCCTTGGAAAAGAATATCCATCAGCAAAGGCTCAAACATCTCAATGTGCAGAGCTCCAGGGAGCACTAAACTAAAAGGAAACAATGCTTGATATTTGTGAAATATTTTCACATTTAACTTAAAGTTTATTAAAGTAAGGGAACTTCTGCATAGTTTAATATGGTTACAAGGACCTAGATGTGAGCCATTTTGTACTAGTTAATAATAACCAAACGATTTAGGGTATTAGTCATTAACCATTAACAAATACCCGCTGGATCCCTCATCTTTGGTTGATTTCCAACAGTTATATCTCAGAGGCCTTGGCACTTGTTATTTGAATTTAAGCATTTATGTCTGGAATATAAGGACCAAAGATATTTTGCTTCTGGGCCATTAAAATTTTTAGAATAATAAGCCATTCCCTCGCAGCCCCTCTCTTTGGTAGAACGCCATTCAGGAATGTGTTCCCTATCAGAATTCATGAGGGAAATAAAGCAGTGCTCTTATTAAGGAAATCCATTTCCTCCAAAAGGATAAAGTATGACAAGGACTGTTTTTTCAACCTAATGTAAATTTCATAACATCAGCAGTGTGCTGTGCAAACTGCCAAATAGAAAGGCTTTCTCTCACGCCTGATCAGCAGAACATGTGGGCTCAAAAGGACACAGATTCCGTGCACCTCAGGGAAGCACATCCTCCACCCTGCTCTCTAAGTTCTAAACCTGTGAACCTACTCCTATCTCTTGAAGGCTTAGTCTTTATTAGATACCTTCTTTCCGGACAGATAAAATGATGATGGGTTTTGTTTTTTGGTTTTTTTCTTTTTCCTTTCCCGTCCCTTTCTCTTCACAGATACAGCACCAGTGATTGAAAAGCCTGGCCTGCAAATCTGACAGTTCACTTATCTGGGTCTATCTCTAAGTACAAGGTCGACATTATCTCAGCCTGCATCCTGTGTAATTACAGTATTTGGCTGGCATTGCTGAACAGGGGCTGAAATCCATCAGGTTCTAGTTAATCTGCCTTGAGTAACCACAGCTGGTTGGCCGGAAGAAAATGATTATGAAATAAAGTTGTTGTGTCTTAATAATAAAGATTACTGATATGCAGGGCAAGATGGATCTCAGGTTAACCTTTTCCTATGTATGAAGGCTCTGTATAATGTGAGGCAAAAGGAATTTTTCTGTAAAGTCTTCTTGATTTCATATTTTGTGTCTCCTTTCTTTTCACTCTCACCGAATGTCCCACTAGTCCTGAATTTTCATTACTCTTCAGTGAAACACGTATATTAACATTTTGGACGTTTTCCAAACAGACCAAACTAGAAATTTAATAGATATGAGATCAGCTTCCTTCTTTTTAATTAGTCTTCAAACTTAATCTTGTCTTGTTTTATTAAGAATCAGTTTATCTTGCTAATGTTGAGGCTATGAGTTACTCACACTACAGACAGAACAATGATGAATTTACAGGGTAATATTAGGTAGTATGTCTAGTGATGTGTGGCCTGGGGCAAGCAGTATAGTCAACACATGAAACAGACTTGCAGTTGGGTGAAAACTCCCCATCACTATCTGTACAACATGAACAACTCAAGCACACTTCCAATCCAATAATTTTGACCCCTTCCAATAATAAAAGATGATCATAAAATGTTTTATCTGGCAACTGTGAAAAGCCTCAGGCAGTGGTACGGTGGTTAAGAGCATAGATTCCAGAGTCATACCCCGTTCTGCCACTCACTAGCTGTGTGACCTTGGGCAAAGTACTTAACTTCTCTGTGCCTAAAATTTCTCAGATTTAACATGGAGATGATAATAATAATAGCTGTCTCATGTGGTTGTCTTTAGAATTAAATGAATTAACATATCAAAAGCACTTCAGACAGTGCCTAGCATTTAATAAGCATGGTAAGTGGTTTGCTGTTGATAAAATTAAAACAGCTAAAGAAACAGGGCGGTCTGGATCATGATCCTGTTGGATAGTTAGTAGGTAGGGCTTGCAAGATTTTTAGCTCTAAATTCTTGTGTTTGATATTTGACTTCAGGCTATTAACATTTAACCAGAGGCTCATAAATAAGATGAACTATGGTTAAACCCATCACGTTAATGTGTCTACTCATAAGAAAATGAGAATGCACATAAAAATGATACACTATGGATTGCATTTGGCAGGGTAGGATGAGAGCAAGAGAGGACAAAGGACGGTGATGTGCTTGAGGCTGATGAGTCTGGACATGGTGGCTCCCAGTCTCTTCCTTGGTCCACTGCTGTCATTGCCCTTAGCACACATGACCGGGATGACTGTGAAGTCCCTCCTACGAAGGAATTCATTTTCCTTTCTAGGTTTCCAAGTCCACTTTCGGCATCCATGCCTTGGCTGTTGCGCTGAGTCTTCTGACTTCATAATTACATCTCTAATGTAATGCATCGAGCAACGATCCTTAATTACATCCTCTTAAGGACATACCTACTACAGGTCCATGCCAAATCCCCTTTGTCAACATTTAAGCCAATTGGTTAATACTAAACAAAACAAACACATAGAGACAAAAGAAAAGCATCAGTGGGGATTTTGGGTGAAAAGATAAGCTGAGGAATATGTATTTTGAATAATTTCTCTTCATTTTTTGCATGCTTTTAAATTCTGGAAATTGCTTGGAAATCATCTTACAATAGCTCTTTTTCATTCTTATGACTCTTACCTGACTTCCTAAAAGATAACAAAGGAAGAAGTTTCAGGACAGACTCTAGAAGTTCATGATGTGTTTGTTCATAAGATTTTAAGACATCATACACCCATTTATATATTTTTGTTGATCTCACAAATCTTCCTTTATTTTAGCTGAAGATAATATATAAAAGTCAAAACATGTCAAAACATATATATCCTCTCTATATAACAAAAAAGTCAACAATTCATTTTAGAGGCATTCTGTGTATTTTGTAATCTAAAATGAATTTCTGCCTAAGTCTCTATTTCTCACCATAGTGTATCTACATAGCTCTTATTAATGTCAAGGAAACTATTCAAGTGTCCTAATGGAAAGATAATTTGAGAACAAATGTCTTTTGAAAAGTAACAACCACTGTCAATTGAAAGAAAAGAAAAGCTTTTTTTGGTTAAAGTTTGATACTGGGGGTGGGGAGGGGAGGGATGTCTGCAATTTTGGTTGCTAAGATGAGGCTTTTTCAGGCATCATCTTTTCAGATAGAGTTTGTAATGGGTGGGTTTTAAGATTGTCTTTTGCTCCCAAATTATCTCTCTAAATGTAAGGAAGGGAAAAATGAAATCAAATCACTTTAGTAAAATATTAAAAAGTCAAACTATTTTAAATATATCAGTATGAAAATAGAACTTTCATAAGATCTTCACTTTCTGGGGGTATTTTTTGTTTTGTTTTTTTTTAAGCAGTGGTCTGTTTTTTCTTTAATACTATTCATTGCTGCTCATGTTTCCAGTCTTATACTGAGCTTCCTAACATCTGTTTTCTATTTTTCTTTAATTTCCCCTCATGACCTTTGGCCTATTCTCTGTGTTTGGAAAAAAACAGGAATTAAAGTTGACATTATCTCTATGCTTTCTCCAAACTGCATAAATTCACATTTTTAGCCTGCCTTATTTCTAAGCACAGGCTCTCTAACCACAGAATCAGTTTGTCTGTTACTGAGGAGGAAGTTTCATAATGTTCAAAATTGGGATCTGTAACCCTGGAGTGTGGCGTCCTGGGGGCTGCCAGGGCTTGTAGGGCACCAGAATATCTGTTCTAAATCTGTGGCCACTGTGAAAATTGCTCTGGCCTCGTCTAGTGTTCTAGAAAATCCCCAAAGCATGACACACTTGAAGTTATTTTTATAATTATAGCATTTAATCTCTCACGTGGGACTGAAGAATCTGATACTAATATAAGATGAGAACATATTGTGCAGGTTTGAAAAAATATGAGTTAAATGAGCAGGTACTTAATGATCATGCTTAACAAGCTAAATTATTCACCAAAGGTAATAGTGAGAGAAACAAAGAGGAATTCAATGCTGTGCTAAATGCAAACTATACATTAGAACACAGAAACCCTGAGCTACACAGAACCGCTGGGTAACAAATATTCTGAATAAATGGGTGAATAGGTGGGGGATTATCCAAAGGAGCCTCCGTTTTTCTAATGACTCTGAATATAATATATACTTTTATACCTCCTTTTAATTGAATTATAATTTACATGCAAAAAAAGTACATAGATCTTATGTATACACCTGGGTAGGTTACCCAGATGTACATACCTGTGTTCCCTGCCTTCTTAAACAGAATATACCTAAAACAATTATAGTTTTCTAGGGAACCCAGGTGCAGATACTATTGTGTTAAAATATATAATGCCTTCAAAGTCTAGTGATGGGACTTGAATTTGTTGCCTTTACTGTAAAAGACTTTATCTTACTTGGTTCTTTCTGCTTCCTGTAGATTTTTCTGCCTCATTTTAAATTTTCACTTAGTTATCTTTATATGCCTGGACCTAATGTGGAATCAAATAAGATGTCCAACAAAAGTTTGTAGTAGCAAATTGGCTATTGGACATCCAGACTTGCGGGCATTATATGGCTAGTGAAAGTAAATAACGTCGAGAATTTTTGTCCTAAAGGAACAAGTATTAGTAATGTTAATGAGTTTTTAGAGGTCACAAAATATCTTGCTTATCCAAACTGAGGTAAGACTTGCTACACTGACGTTTTGTAAGTACCGCTGACAGAGGATCTGAAACTACAGCCATACCGAGAAGGGCACAGTCATCCCGAACCTAACAGCCAGCAAGATAATTGGCTGAGATGCTGATATCACATTACACAACCAGACAAGTCCTATGAAAGACTCTTCAACAAACAACCTACTTCAGTAATATGGAGGTTCCACACAGACCTTCTTTGTGCATTCGAAAGGGTCAGAGAGATTTCACCTTCTCATGCTCAGAATTGGCCAAGATCATGCTGCACAATCTTGAAGAGTTTCTTTGATTTTTAGAACAAATATGCTCAATTAGAAGGGTTGAAGGAACCCTTGGAAGGAACGCACCACTATCTCAAGGCAACTTTGTCAAGTAAGGCACGTGCTTCCAAGACTCTAAGGTCAGCTCCAAGGAGCCCAGGTGGGCCACCCCTTCACCCCAGGGAGTATCACTCATGGGGATATTAGGGAGGCAGAAAAGTAGTTAAGAACCCTGACCTTGAGTTACCAGTTTGGTAAAGGTGACCCTATAGAGGATTTATACGAAGTCCAAAAAAGCAGAATTCCCCAAGAGGCAGAAACCGCAGCTAATTAGATCAATTATTATCACTGGAAACTCACTGCAGAGAGAGCATTATGCCATTACCCAAGACAGACGCCGGCAGGCTGCCGCCATGCTCCGCACTCACGCGACCCCGCCTCAGCCTGAAGGCCACTCGGCTAGAGAGAACCAACAAAAATCACAGCTTTTCTACTCCTTTTGGCACCAGCAACTAGTTTTACAAGTTTCCTTTAAAGATTGAATGACTTCCTGTTTAGCCCTTCGAAATGCTTTTTATACAGATTTTGCTACATATTTCAATATCAAACAAAGCATTACCCTCCAAGAAGCACTATTTTAGAGGATAAAATGCAAAATTTTCTGGGAAGACAAAGGTGAGCCTAAAACGAAAAGATGGACCTATGATGTTCCTTACTTTTATAGTTTAGGATCATTTTTATTAATTATTTACTTGTAACATTGCCTGGGTCTCTGGATCTTTTTCTACAAATGCTCTCTTATATAGTTCTTTGAAATTACAATTTTAAAAAAAAGTAACCAAAGTGTTTTCCATGATGTAGAGAAGTAAATAAATAAATCAGAAACCTTAAAAAGGCTAGCTATTTCTGTTCACCATCATACTTGAAATGAGGAATTTATTTTTGGTCCACTTTGTATTTTTCTCTTATGTGTCATAAGAGTGATTGTCAAAGTAATAGAAGAGGATCTTTTCTTGACACCAGAACTATGAAATGTAAGACAAATTATTTTATTTGGCTAACCATTTTTATAGACCTATATTAAAACGCGATTAAATCCATTTTAGAATCACGTCCATGTGACCCTTCATTCTTCCTTTCCAAGTTTTTTAGTTTCTCTTTGAATATACTGTATTCTCCACTACAAAGTTTGTATATCCGGTGTTTATTCCCACTTTCTTTTAAAACAAATTACTCTTGGCACAGTGCAGGCATACTTTCAATGTTTGCTTCCTCCTCTTGCTTAAAATAAAGGTTCAAAAACAATTTCAAAAGAGCCAGGGATCTCTCAATTCTCTGAACACCTAAAGCACTTTTTTTAACCATCATCCAGTAGAAAATGCTATTTCCTGGAGGCCCAGTTTATGCACCTCCCCAGATGGGACCGTTGTCATCTGCCCCAGCTTGCCTCTGCTGCTTGTCCTGCTTCCTCACGTTGAAAGCCTGGACTCCTCTCCCCAGCATCACCTTATCTTCCAGCAGTGCGGTCTCCTTGGCACCTGGACAGTTGGAGCCAAACACTCCCCGACACCTCAGTCCCACGCATCAGCACTCATGGAGACGCTGACTGATCTGGGGGGCTGCACAGAAGGGCCAGGGAGCAGTACCTGAAAGTGCAGGGAATTCAAAAGGGACAGAAAGAGAGGGAGAGAGGGGAAGGATGAGGAGGCAGCATATTCTCTCAGCTATACCTTCCTCGGCCACTATTTCAGCGCACAACACGCCATACTGCTTCTCCAGAGACACCCTGTTTATGCGGTCTTTTCTTGTTGAGCTCTGGCCAACATAATAATGTGACATTTGTATTTACTTTTCCTCCATCTCTGACTCACATCCATTTTTCCCTCCTCACTTCCCTTGGCATTATAATCCTCCAAGGAAACATTAGCACATTAGCTTCACCACAGGCTCTATTTTCTGGAGAACTGGGGCTTAGATGCCATTTTTACTAGATTGTATTTGTTCAGGTTTAAATCTCTCTGTATCCTTCACAGCACCTGCTTTTGTACAAAATACTACTAGTATATACCATGTACTAGTAGATGTTAAATAATACATTCCTGCTGGAAGATCAGCTAGTTTAAAAAAAAAAAAAGAGCATATGTGTCTAAACCCCTAATGGAAACATCCACAAAGAGGCTCATCTTTATCATTACTCTTTATAAAAAGCATGAGTATTTACTTGAAAGTATTATGTATCAGGCAGCCCCTAGCAGATAAATAACATTTAAAAGCTATTTTCAACCTATTTTCAGAATGAGAGAAGTAATACTTGTATTTTCAAAGCAGAAACATCCACGTCTATAAACTCCATTCTTAAGTCATGGTTGTTACTAAATTTTCCATGCCACTTCCCCCAAACTAGAAAAATCTTGAACTAGAATTAAATGATTATAAGGCATTTGTGAATCTACATAAAGTATCTTTTTATAGAACTTTTTTTTAGGGAGGGCTCAATCATCAACATCTGTCTTTATAGATGCCAAAATTACAAATTCCTGCGCCCCATGCTACTTCTCAGTTTCTGGATCTGACTGATGTTAGTGCTCAAAAAAAAAAAACTATTGACAAAGTTATTTTCAGTTGAGTATCCAAATATTTTTATTTAAATACCTCTTTAATCCCAGTTGCTTTTTTTATCTTTTGTTTTGTTTTGTTTTTACTTTTTTAAATATTGGAACAGAGATTCAAAAGTTGCTCAAAGACACATGGCATAAAGCGTCAATACTGGAACATGAGGAGTTTCCGTTCTGAAAGCCGCTTGTTTATCAAGCCAGATAAGATCCCGTTTAGACACTCAGTGCTCTTTCAGAAGAAGTAAGACTTCCGCACGTCTGCTACTGGCCACCCCTCTTTTCTCTCTAGAGGGGAAATTCTAGCTGTCTCTACAGTAAAGACACTCTCAGATGTTTGGATTTTAAAGACATTGTGGGACCACTCAATATATGAGGAAGAAACAGGAGTCCAGAATTATCTGCTCTGTAATTACAGTGGATCTCCTGGGAGCCCTCCCATAAAGCTAACAAGATGATATACAGTCAAAATAGAGGATCTTGCCTCATATGTGTGAGACAAGCACAAATGGTAAAATGAGATAGCACAGCATAGAATTCATATTAATAACATCATGTAACCCACACTTGTGTTACGTCAGTGGTAATTCCAATGCATTCATGATAGTTGAGAGTTCTTCTGCCAAGTCATTCCCTTCATGTACCTAAGACTGGAGAGCACACTTCAAGGGTATAATGACTGGAACTTGGGGGGGGGAGTCTTATTACAGAAGCCTTAAATGCCAGAAGCCAATTTATTATTTAAATCAATACAGTACAAGGTAAAGAGTTACTGAAAATATTTTTGGAACAGGAGAAAAGTAATCTTTAGGGCTTCACTCAGAAAAAGAGTTTGGTGTTGTATGTATTATGGGGAGAGTAAAAGTGAGATGATTTAAGATGCTACTGCATTGGTCCAGACAACATGGACTAGAAGCACGGGACAGATGCAAGGGACAGTAGAGTGCAGAAGCTCTATGACTTGGTTCCCCTTGTTCCCATTCCACCTCCCTCATCTTCCCAAATTAAAGTGAGAGGAGGCAGCCATGTGGACTGCTGGCAATGTTCCTCACTCTTCCCAAGGTACCAGCCCAATCTTCAGCCCCTTATGTGTAGTTCTGCTCAATCCAGTTTGAGCTACAGTTGCTCTAGGCAAGATGAAGTTTTCTGACTATTTTTTAAATAAAGAGCTCACTATAAATTCTAGATTTTGGAATTCTAAATTTGAAGCCTAATACTTAGGCTCTCATACTCCAAAAATTTTTTGTCTAGTCTCTAACTTAGTGACGTGAGATATTTGTACTGTATTTGGTTACAAGTGTTGTGTATTCGGTTACAAGTGTTGTTTATTTGGAGTTGGGGTGGGCACACAGGCACGGTGCATCACTGATTTCACGATGAGTTCAGATTCAATCTGTTCCTTCTTATTTCTCATATCATCTCTTAATAAAAAGTGTTTAAATGACATTTTAAAATACTTTTCAGATTTTACGTTACAACTAAATAACCTTATTACAAATTTTTGTCATCTTTGGTAATTCTTAGTAGCAGTAAGAAAGCATTGCTTTCTTCCTTGCTGCCTAAACCTTGGCTTATTTAATAGGTGCTGAACATCAAAGTGTAACTAATGGACCATAAGACACTTAAAACACCGTCATGGACTAATTACTAAAATTTTCTTTATGTAATTCTTGGAGGATCGATCTCCAAGAAAATTACAACCTGGTGACAACATGAACAGAAAATGCAAGGTTAAACCCTCATTGTAACAGAATAGCAAATAGTGGCCACTTGGCTGATCATAGCAAACATGAATCAAATTAGTACTTATCCAGTTCGTTTAGTATATAACATTTGCTTAAAAACTGCTTTCTTTCTATGAAATTGAGTCATTTAACTGAATTTTTTCAGCCTGAAGCAAATAATTTTACTGTAGTGGCCACTGATCAATTCTTTAAGAAAATATCTAGGTAGAGACTAACTTTTTTAAAAATTGGCTTGTTTAATAGTTCCAGTGTAATTGAAGAGATCCTAAGTCATTTTCTGTATTAGGATATGAAACCTTGTTAAGACAACTAAATATTAATAATGCCTTTTCATTCTTCAAATACAAATTAAGGGGAAAAAACCTTCTAAATGAAAACATGGAATCAATGAACTAAATTCAGCTAACACAAGTGAGTCTTACCCTTTAGAAACAGGCTGTGCTTGTTACTAACCAAGGATTCCTGAGACAAGGAACCTGACTTCATCTGTTTTACCATAAATATTTTGATTCAAGAGAACATAAACTGGTTTTCCATATCAGGGAAAACCCTCATCTTTCAGTGCATCTTCAACCACCATAAAAGACTTTCAAGTGAGGAAAGGTGAAAACAAACCCAATCAGTTATTAGCAGTGTTGGTGAAAACAAAGTAGACTGGTCTCTAATTTTGAGTTCAAAAGTTTATCAAAAGCCACATTTTTCTGAACTAGTTAAGCAGACAATAGCCTCCTTGATCTGCTGCTACTTTGAAAACATAATGATCTGTTGTTTATTTTTTCATATTTGAAACTTGAAACAAAAGCCAAATGTAGTTTTTAAACTGCTTTACTTCTCTTAAATGATCAGAATGTGTGATCCTGCATGTGTGCAAACTGACTTCTTTTCTCTGAACGCTATATGCACAACCAAGGTTTAGAGATACAGTCTGCCCTTGCCCACAAAGCCCTCACCAATGTATTGGCATAACTAAATAGTGTATTTCACTTTCAGACTGTAAACAGAGAATTTACAAATTCTCAACTGGGAAAACCTACACATTGAATTTGAGTCTGTCTAGCCTGAAGTGCTGGAAAACTCCCAAGACATCCTCCTCAGATCCATTGGGGATGTGAGGCAAAGGTGAGGCTCATCAAGGTAACACGGCATCCTTGTACATGTTCAACAGAAGGGATCCAGCTGAACACATTCAACTTATCTGTACCTGTGAGGATGGCCTTTTGTGGGATTTTTAACATGTGGTTTCTGCATTGTTTGGGAGTGTTCAATTTTGCTATTCTATAGCAAAGTCAGGAAAAAATGGAATGGATTAAACTCATAAGAAATATCAGAAAGTAAGTCAATCAGTAAAGCATATTAAAGATGGGTTGAATTGATGGGCCATATGGTGTTTAAGGCAGATAAAAACAATGAAACAAATACTAAATTCTGGAGAGGGTGTGGAGAAAAGGGAACCCTCCTATGCTGTTGGTAAGAATGTAAATTGGTACAGCCACTATGGAAAACAATATGGAAGTTCCTCAAAAAACTACAAATAGCTTACCATATGATCCAACAATCCCACTCCTGGACATATATTCAGAAAAGACAAAAACTCTAATTTGAAAAGATATAAGCACTGTTTATTTATATGGTGTATATGTACAATGGAATATTACTTAATCATAAAAAAGAATTAAATGCCATTTGCAGCAACATGGATGGACCTAGAGATTATCATACTAAGTGAAGTAAGTCAGAGACAGATATAAAGATACCACTTATAGGCAGAGTCTTAAAAAAAGATACCAATGAATTTATTTACAAAACAGAAACAGACTCATACACATAGAAACCTGTGGTTACCGGGGGGGGGAGGGGGAGAGGGATAAATTAGGAGTCTGGAATTAGCAGATACATACTACTATATCTAAAATAGATAAACAACAAGGATCTTCTGTATAGCCCAGAGAACTGTATTCAATTTCTTGTAATAACCTATAATGGAAAAGCACCTGAAAAAAAAATAAATATATAGCACCTTTCACCTGCCAAAGCCCCTTGCTTTACGTCCTATATTAGTTTCCTTTTGCTGCCATAACAAACTGCCACAAACTTAGTGGCTTAAACCAACACAATTAATTCTCTTACAGTACTGTAGGCTGGAGGTGGGATATGAATTTCACTGGGCAAAAATCAAGGTATCAGCTGGGCTGTGTTCCTTTCTGAAGGCTCTAGAGGAGAGTCAATTTCCTTGCCCTTTGTAGGTCACTCTTTAGCCAGTGGTCCCTTCCTTTGTCTTCAGAGTCAGCAATGAACATCACACCTTTATGACCCTACATTCATCCTCACTTCTGTCTCTGCTGTAGCCAGAAAATCTTCCCCAATGTTTAAGTACACATGTGATTAGATTAGATTCATCTAGATGATCGAGAATAATCTCCCCACCTCAAGGTCCTTAACACAATCATGTCTGAAAAATCCCTTTTGCCATGTCAGATAATATACTGGCAGCATCTGGGAATCAGGGCATGAACACCTTAAGGGCAGTATGGCTACCACACCTGGTTTCTGTAACCACGCCATCAATGGGGAAGGCCAGAGCACGTGACCATGACTAAGCTGGACTTGGTTGGATGGGCCTTCCATTTACTTGCTCCCTATTTATTCCAAGTGTGTTAGTTTATTCAGTCCCCTGTCCTTTACTATCATTGTATATTTGCAATTCTTTAATACATTTTGGGATACGAGCACCTTCTTTTAGTCTGTCTGTCTTTCTGTTTCATGAGCTCCGGAATGAGCTGCCTGAGAGTGTACCTGGAGGCCACCACTGAATCACGGTAATGCCCTAAACAGCAGGATCTCAGTCTTGGCTGGTCCCCAGATGGAGACACTCAAACCCCACAACCTCATATACGTAAGTCAGATGAGAATATAAATAATTGATCACTTATCTTTCCTGGAATAAAACAACTCTATTACTGAAAGAGTAGAAGTTCAAATCGATCAAAAAGAAACCGAGAAAGCTATGAGTAGGAAGAAGCAGATATAAAAATGGAAACAGTTTTAATTCCAGTAGAAACTAGAAACCAGAAGGGCATGCTGCTTGGATTGCCAAGAGTGATAACTTTAAGCCTGGAGTAGAAATTGAAGGTCAAAGAGGGAAGTTATTTGTGGTAGCCAAAAAAGGTCAGTCTCAGAGCAGGAGAAGTTTAAAACTAGAAAAAGAATTCTGATTTTTCAGTAGGCAAGCCAAAACACCTGACTTAGGCATATTTTTGGCCTGAGCAGTGACATAAAGTTCTTTGTTTCCCAGGTTTCTTAATCTTATATTTTAAGCTGGACCCTGTATCCATTTTAGGCACCCAGTATTTGCCTATCTACATTACTGGGCACCTGTTACATGCAAAGCATTTTCCTAGGTGCCTTAAGCCTGGCTTTTGGAAAACAAAAATGGAAGCTAATGACTGTAGCACACCATCTGGCTCCTGCGAACCCCTCCAGCTTTTCACATCACCCTTCCCCTTACCTACAGTGTCTCCTTTCTGCTATTCGACACCGAGTTATTTCCACTCTTAAAGTCTTTGCTGTTGCTTCTTCCGGAATGCTCTTTTCAGATTCTGCCCCAAGTTGGCTATGCCCTGCATTAGGTGTCCGTTCAGATGCCACTTTGGAGAGGTCTTCTCTGCCCACCTTGTCTAAAGTAGCATCCCCCACTCCTACCCCAGCTGTGCTCGATGGTGTCGCTTCTTCCACAGCCCCCATTACGATTTGCAAGTACCTTGTGCATTGGTTCACTTGGAGTCGATAATCTGTTTCTTTGTTGCTGTTCACTAGAATGCAGACTCCAGGTCTGTGTTCTCACGTCTGTATCACCAGCACCCAGTGTTCAGTGTTTTACACATTTTAAATAAAATCTGAATGACTACATTAATGGCTAAGTAAATGGATGGATGAATGAGTTTAAGGATGAATTAGATTATGTTTTCTGATAACACTGTTGAAGTTATAATTCTACCGAGATATGTACAGAACTAAAAATTGTCATGTTTCTGACTGGACTATATTCATGGTTCCCAAACTGTGTGCCCAAGCATACCGGGAAACCACAAGTAACATTCAGAGGTGACACTGGATACTTTAAACGTTTGAGGAATTTATAGTAAAACATGTATTAGACACCATGAGAACTGCTAGATCAAGGTCATTCACACTTTCAATGTTAGAACACCTTCCATTTTTTGATGATGTCATATTTTGTGAAGATGGGTTTTCTATGGTTGCCAATAACAAGCAAATACCATGCAAAAATCAGTGTAGAACAGGAAATGAACTTGGTGGTATGCATTCTGAGTCCAAGACTGGCAAAACTGTACAGGGCTCAACAGGTAAATAATCTGGTAATTAAAATTAAAGTCTCTAGTAGCCACATTTTTAAAAGTTAAAAAAAAAAAGCAGGTCAAATTAATTTTAATGATATATTTTACTTAAGCCAGTCAGTCAAAATACTACCATTTCACATGTAGTCAATATAAAAACATTAAAGTAATACTTTAACCTCTTTTATGCATTCTTGGTCTTTCAGTTCAGACCAGCCACACTCAGATGCCCAGCAGATACTTGTGGCCAGAGCTGGTCTACAGCCATAAAATCTCAAGCAAAAGCATGTTCCATTACAAAATTCTCCTATTGTTTTTAGTCTAAAGAAGAAAAATTTTAATCAGGTCTTAGGGCAAACAACCAATAATTGAACACAACTTAAAAGAAAAGCTAGGATAAAATACTGTTTGCATTTATTACAAAATAATAGTCTGTCAATGATTTCATACTTATTCACCTGATGTAATGGCATCCTTTTAATGAGATAATTTGTTTGGAGCATTTACACAGTACTTGGCATGATTCTGGATAAGTATTGAGTATTGTTATTAATACCAAGGATATTGTTGCATATTGTTATATAGCATATTGTTGCAGGGAAGTGTGTTATAGCTCAGTGTTTCAGCTCAGTGTTACACCTCAGTTGTGACAGCAATCTGGATCCAGGCGAGAGACCAAGCAACACTCGGAGAGTTGGAGAACTCAGGTTTATTACGCCAGCAGGCCCAGAGGAGTTAATACTCCAAGCTCTGGACCCCGTCTGTAGGTTTACACAGGCTTTTATAGGCTGCCAGTCTATACTTTGCAACATCATAGGCAAATAAGGTGTAACAAAGTTGACTAATTAGGAACGAGCTTTGTAGAAATGGACAAATCAGGAGTGATAGAAATGGGCCAGTCAGGAGTGAGCTCCATGCAAATGAGGCATTATGAATGGGCCAATCAGGAGTTAGCTCAAGGAACCAATAGACTCTTAGGTGTAAGTTCTGCTTTCCTAGAAGTAAGCCGTTTCAGAGTTAAAAAGCAAGATAATGCCACTGGGCTAGGGAACCAAATGGTGCTGGTAGGAGAGTAGTGGCCCTGCCTAGGGGTCCTGCTGTCTTTTTCATGGGGCTTCCCACCTCAATATCAGTTTATCCATATCCATAAGCATGACTAAGAAGAAAGAAAGCATGACAGTACAAAGCACCCATCAATTTCTTTTTAGACTCTTCCTGGTAAACACTGGCCAAATAAATACATCAGGAGATATCTGTAAATTCAATATAGAAGGTGAGTAGTAGATTGAGCATTTCTTAAGAATTTGAAAATCTTTCAAGTTTCTGAGCTTTATTACGTTGTTCATCTCTGAGCGTCTCAAATACAAGCCTCTGTCTTTATTGTTTTGACCAAGGCTCATCAGTGCTTCAACCAGGAATTTTCAGGAGTTTGCCATTATTCATAGCTGCCTCATTTTGGTTCAGTTTAGGGAAAAAAGTAATGTGCTAATGTTTTATTTCCACATTTTCTGTTAAGAAACCCCTTTCGTTACCTGGTCCATGTGCCTTCCCACTTAGGCAGGAATGTGGCCTTACCCTGGTTAAAGCAGAGTAAGCATTCCCTTCAAGCATGAATTAATGCTAACCTTTGTAAGGATGTATTTAACCTCTTAAAAATCCTACTAGTTTCTGAAATATTCATTGTACTGAAATCAATAAATCACTGAAATCCCCACTGGGAGGGAAACTTCCTGAGGTCTCAGAGGCCAAGCCAGAGTGGAGCTAGTAAACATCAGTTTCTCACAGACATGCAGTTAGAACATCTGTTTGTGTCTTCTATGCCTATTAAGATGTTTACTCTGTTAATTGTAGGCATAACATGGGTATCCATCAGTATTTTTGTTTTCACTCCCACTACAGGAATTCAATAACAGAGCTCTAACCCGGGCCAGCTACCTTGCCAGTCAATTAGCAACTTGTCTTTTTAAAGAGAGTATAAGAAACGCACTTTGTCAGAAGCAAATGATGACTGGTGAGAGACAATCGTGAGAAAAAAAAAGTCTGTGCAAGTTGCAGTGTGGACAAACGTATTTCACCAGCATTTATTTAAATAGTTCTGAATTTCATAATTGGGTTGATTATATCAAAAAGAGCTACTTCTGGCATCTAGGGATAGATTTTGAGCCTATCCAAGCATTTTTAAATGCTAACTTCTTTAGCCTTTCCAGCTGTGCTGTTAATTTTCCAGCTTGGGTTTTTCTGCACAAATGAGGAGTAATCATCTGTCATTTCCTCAATTGGGAGAGAAAGTATATACCAAAACGTCTGAATTAGAGGTTACCGAAAACTATTAGTTACATTTCAGTAAATTATCCACATTTAAAAATTGAACTAGATAAATATAACAATCATAAATTCATTAAATTAATCCACCTGAAAACTTTGAAATATTGGTGAAATTTAGTTATGTAGTTTACAGATTATGTTCTAATGATATCATAAACTTTAGGCGATATTTAGCACACCAAAATTTGGGTTTCAGCTGTCTATAATATTGCTAAATGCATAAAATAGTTTGGCAGCATTTAATATAAACTTTACTTGGTATTTACCCCAGGAAACTTAACTTGTTCCCATTTACAGAAATTATTATGTCATAGTAAACATCTGTATAAAATCTTGAAAATGTAATTGATATTTAATTTACATAAATTTCTGTCAAAAAATTATCCTGACAATCTGATAAGGAATAAAAATATCGTGTTAATTTCATCTTCATTTCCATTCATTATTTCTGATGAATATAAATAATGACAATTCCCAAGAATAATGATAATACAGAAGCAAGAATTTGAGAATATTTAGGAAACGTCTTGCTCTGCGTCCAGCACTGTCTCTAAAATATACCAGCTGGTTTAGGAGAGTATTTCTATGTCACCAGTCCGTTAAAATTTTGAAGAAATTAAAAAGAAGGTAATACTCACCTGAAATTGAATTTTAAGATGGACTTTACATCCACTATTTAAGTTGAAATTTCTGAACTTCCTCAAAGGTAAGCATAACTAAAGTAGAAACTCGATTGCTAAACGTTCTGCCTCAAATGATATTTTTCAAACATCTGGAAACATTCCTTTGCCTCCCTTCTGAAACCATAAGAACTACACACTGCTGAAGCTTGATGAAGAAATTATATTTCAATGAGTGTGGAACAGATACTCTCCATGTTGGAACTATGTCGATGCAGGGCTTTTCCACTTCATAGAATATCCTGGGCTGTTCGTGGCTAAGAGGTGGGTTGTTTTGTTTTATTTTGTTTTTGTAAGGCTTATGGACCCCTTCTCCACTTAACACACCTATCTTAGCTCTAGGAATCAATCCTGTCAGCAAACAGCTTCCATACAGCTTCATAGTCACTTTACCTACTGTCACAAACTCAGGTGGCCTCAGTACAGTCAAGACTCAAATGAATCCTTTGTCCTTATTAATATATACGTATTTTGTTTCCAAGTTAAACCAGAATGGTAACTTCACTGGGGACTGGATTCATGCTAGAGTAATTTCGACATCCTGCTGTTGTTCTATCTCAACCCACAGATAGGGATGAAAGAAAACATAGTCTGTATGTATCAGATGTGTTCATGTTATTGCATCAGGCAATTATGAAAACAGGAAAGGAATACGCATAGCCTGTGACTTCAGTACTCACACACTTAGCCACTGTGCCACCCAGCCTCTTTATAATGAAAAAATTCGACACCTATTTTAAATACCCACTAAGGAGCATTTTTCTTTGAACTATGATCAGAAGAAAATGGAATTTTCTAAATGAGGGATCCACTACAAGAACGATGTAAAAAAAAAAAACTTCCATAAAACTATCGTGTAGTTCTTTAAAACCTGGCATGTGAATTTTAGAAAGAAAATATGCAATGTTTATAATAAAATATATAATTTGGCTTTAATGGTAAACATTAGTATGCACATGCTTATGTGTTTCTGAGCTATAAATCAAACTCACGGAGGGAGATTTTCTTGATGCGAACCTACAAGGAAAGCCACGTCCCTCAGAAAACATACAGACGATACAGCTGTGCAGCTGAATGGCGCATTATACGGCCATGTCCAGTTATCATGAAAATTGGCCAGAATTCCTGCAGGCTAATCCAGTATGGTTTTGATAACTAAAAGATAAAACACATCATAATTCACACTGTCATAATGTAGACCTAACCAAAACTCAGCAGTTTTGAAATCACTAATTTATGTAATGATCATTCCATCAAAGTTGAGTACCATGGTAATAATTCATTAAATTATTCACAGAATTTCTGAAACTGTCTCAAAAATATATGGGGCCAAGTTCTATGAAATTCACTAAAGTCAACAACAACAAAAAAAATAAGAATGAGCATAAAAGGAGTGTTGTTTATTCTCTAAACCTTGCATACCTTACAAAATCAGAAGCTCCATCAAATTTCTTTAATCACATGATGACAAAACATCAGAATTGGAAAGGAAAAATATTATATCTAGTCAGGAACATAATTAAGAAAAACAACGAAGGATTTTAAGGTTATTGTATTTAATCTGATGATCATCCACAAAGAGAAGCTCACGTCAAAATGCAATCTTCTAGGTCATATTTTCTTCTGACAATTCTCTATACATTTTCCAACCCTCTAGCACAGTCTGTGCACCTGCAATGCACAGCAGCCTGGACACGATGCTGTCCCAGCGCTTCTGCCATTAACCTTGTCACACAATAAAATTCTGTTTACTTTTCAGTCTCCTAAATTATACCATAAGAACCTTAAGGACAAAAATCTATATATCGTATTTTCTCTTTGTTGCTAACACCTAGTATATACTGTTGTTCTTTAAATATTTGTTGAATTATACTAAATCCGACACAGTAACTTTTAAGCACAAGGGAAATCTGTTTCACTTTGTTTCCTTTATTATACATTTACACACTAAGGGAATGTGAGTGCATATGTGTAAGTAAATTATACATACACATTAATATGTAATAGGTATATATAATTTACATATAATTATATATAACTGCATATATATCATTATATACAAATTATATATATATATATTATTTAATATATATATATATTAAACTGTTCTGTCATTAAACTCTCAAGTTTTCATTCTTGAATTGTGTAGTCTAGAATGGAGACATTATTCCAAATTATTGATAAAGAGTTCAGGATTTAAATCCCAGCCAGATGTAAAGTCAAAGAATATTTGAAAGAACTCCCCCTTTCTAACTCAGCCTTTCCAGAAATCCTACTGCAATATACAAGAGGCCTTCCAAGAGGCTTGGAAAGGAGCTACACCTATAGTCACTATAATGATTAGGGGGAGAAAGATGATAAAAAAAGGAAACTGAGGTGAAAGAATTATACACAGAAAACTATAAACCATTGATGAAGGAAATTAAAGAAGACTTTAAAAAATAGAAAGATATTCCATGCTCTTGGATTGGAAGAATCAATATTGTTAAAATGGTCACACTGCCCAAGGCAATCTACAGATTTAATGCAATCCCTATCCAATTACCCAGGACATATTTCACAGAACTAGAACAAATCATAATAAAATTTATATGGAACCATCAAAGACCTAGAATTGCTAAAGCATTACTGAAGAGAAAGAAAGAGGCTGGAGGAATAACTCTCCCAGACTTCAGACAATACTATAGAGCTACAGTCATCAAGACAGCATGGTATTGGTACCAAAACAGACATATGGACCAATGGAACAGAATAGAGAGCCCAGAAATGAACCCACAAACCTTTGGTCAACTAATCTTCGACAAAGGAGGCAAGAATATACAATGGAATAAAGACAGTCTCTTCAGCAAATGGTGTTGGGAAAACTGGACAGCAGCATGTAAAACAATGAAGCTAGAACACACCCTTACACCATATACAAAAATCAATTCAAAATGGATTAAAGACTTAAACATAAGACAAGATACAATAAACTTCCTAGAGGAAAACATAGGCAAAACATTATCTGACATACATTTCAAAAATTTTCTCCTGGAAGAAATAAAAGCAAGAATAAACAAATGGGACCTAATGAAACTTACAAGCTTCTGCAGAGCAAAGGAAACCAGAAATAAAACAAGAAGAAAACCTACGGAATGGGAGAAAATTTTTGCAAGTGAAACTGACAAAGGCTTGATCTCCAAAATATATAAGCAGCTCATACGACTCAATAAGAAAAAAATAAACAGCCCAATCCAAAAATGGGCAGAAGACCTAAACAAGCAACTCTCCAAGGAAGACATACAAATGATCAAAAAGCACCTGAAAAAATGTTCAATATCACTAATTATCAGAGAAATGCAAATCAAAACTACAATGCGGTATCACCTCACACCAGTCAGAATGGCCGTCATTCAAAAATCCAAAAATGACAAATGCTGGAGAGGCTGTGGAGAAAGGGGAACCCTCCTACACTGCTGGTGGGAATGCAGTTTGGTGCAGCCACTATGGAAAACAGTGTGGCGATTCCTCAAAAGACTAGGAATAGACTTACCATATGACCCAGGAATCCCACTCCTGGGCTTGTACCCAGAAGGAAATCTACTTCAGGATGACACCTGCACCCCAATGTTCATAGCAGCACTATTTACAATAGCCAAAACATGGAAACAACCTAAATGTCCATCAACAGGTGACTGGATAAAGAAGAAGTGGTATATTTATACAATGGAATACTACTCAGCCATAAAAACTGACAACATAATGCCATTTGCAGCAACATGGATGCTCCTAGAGAATGTCATTCTAAGTGAAGTAAGCCAGAAAGAGAAAGAAAAATACCATATGAGATCGCTCATATGTGGAATCTAAAAAACAAAAACAAACAAACAAACAAAAACAAAGCATAAATACAGGACAGAAATAGACTCATGGACAGAGAATACAGACTTGTGGTTACCAGGGGGGTAGAAGGTGGGAAGGGACAGACTGGGATTTCAAAATTGTAGAATAGATAAACAAGATTACACTGTATAGCACAGGGAAATATACAGAAAATGTTATGATAAATCACAGAGAAAAAAATGTGACAATGAGTGTGTATATGTCCATGAACGACTGAAAAATTGTGCTGAACACTGGAATTTGACACAACATTGTAAAATGATTATAAATCAATAAAAAATGTTAAAAAAGAAAAAGGAAACTGAACAGAAAGGCAAGCATGTAAGCTCTCTCATTAAAAATAAAAACTGAGATACAGAGTCAAATGAGCCATAGTTTGAATAAAGTAATGAGATGGACTCATGATGGCCAGCTCTTGTGTTTGCCTGCTCTCAATTTTGAAGGATGTGGAATAGAATGATTTAAGATTTCTTACTGGGTTGTGTTTTCTGGAATTCTGGAAAGTAATCTGTACTCTTACAGTGTGTTCATGCTGTGTAAGGCTGTTTGATATACCTGATGAGAATCTGTACCAAGCGTCTTCCAAAATCACTTCCCTTGGCTTGTAGTCCAAACAAAATGCAGTCACAAGTATTTAACTAAAAAGGATTGATTGTCCAGGTGATTGCATGGTCTTTCTCAGTGGCATCTTCACTGTGATCCTCTTTCCTTTGTTCTCACACTGTACTACCATACGACCAAGTTGAAGCCTCCTGCTCTGCAGCAGAAAATCTTGCCCATTAGGGCTTCAAAGTGCAGCCCATCACCCTTAACACGCAGCTCTCCGAATTCACTGAACCGAAGCGAAGGCCAGGGCCATCCTCCTATGGTCAAAGCAGTGGTTTCCCTTCCATATTTAACAGTGCCTTGCTGGAAAACAGGGAACAAGGAAAGGCAAGCCTGACCCCGTCAGCAAATAATAGAAGGTGGAAAGAATATAAGAGATAGGCATATTGTATTATGATAATTTATACTTGAGAATAAAATTTAGTTTTCTCTTTCAATTATTCTCCATCTGCCCCTGTGAAACACAAATCCTTCTTTGGTAGCATAAGGCCACTTACTAGCATCCCACAAACATGATTAATAGATTCCAATCTTCTGAAGGAATATTTTATAACAAAGCTACACACACACACACAAATTATGATTTAATGTGGACAGAACCTTGTAATTTTTAACAATTTTAAACACAATTTTATTCAAATAAAAACAGCCACCAAGAGCTGTTGTTTACAGTTGAAGAGGTGTTCTTATTTAAAAGATAAAGCCAGTAGAGAAAACATCGAGTCCTTAATTATAGGTTTTTTACACACTGCTGATCATGCTCACATTGGATTGCTAACTTTCTGGCAGAATGAGGGAAGTGGCAGATTAAGACAACCAGTTTTATCAGTTCTTTGTCTGGATTCTCCTCTGTCTCCTGAGAGAGTTCCTTGGATGATCCAAGTAAAAATGTTTTTACTGATTCATTTTTATTTTCCTGTGTGAGGGAAAAGATTGACACAGATAAAATATGACTAACAGCTACTAAAATATTAATTATTTAAGCCATTACTGTGGCAATCACTTATTCCAATTTTCTGGAACATTCTTGATTATAAACATCTGTTCTGTGGTTCCCAGAAAGACAGTCCTAATGTTTTACAACGTACATCCCAACTTTGGATTCTGAACAAATGGTCATAAAATCTCCTGCTTCCCGGTAGTACTATGAAAACTTTCTGCAGCACATTCTCCAAAACAATAAAGGTAACTTTTTCAATGAATAAGTCGTTTGGGCACATATGTTCTCATGCCCTTTAAAAAGAGATTTTAAATAACTTAAAAGGTACTGTCAGGAGAAAAGATTTCTGACAGTAGTTTTGTGATCTGCTGGATCTTCTTCCTGAGAAAGTTTGAGTTATCAAGTGGTATTTGCGTGGCATCCCATCAAAGGGAGCTCAGTTGTTGCAGAAAGAGAGTCTGGGTAATTCATTTGCCCACCTGGATCTCACAAGGCAGTGCCGAATCGATGCTCCAAGCACCAAAGCCATGACAATGCCGGAGCACAGGAGTGAAGTCAGAAGGCTTTCTCAGTCATTGCACAGTCATCAAACAGAGACTGACTGTCTGGCTGAAGTAGCCACGTGCTTCATTTCCCTGGGGGCCTACCGGTGCCCAGCTTCAGAGGAACTCGGTGTGTCACCAAGGTGATCTCTGATTAGGAACAGTCAACCATGCAAACCCTGAGAACGGCAGGGAAACAAGGGACTGTCATCTACATGCTGATGGCATAAGGATTACCACACACACTATCTCAGCACCCACTCAGAGTGTCCTCGCTGTGACCTCCAGTTGCCCAGAGAGGACTCACCTGGAAAGTCATGAGATGACTGAGACCCCGATCCTTAAGCTTAATCTGTGCTGGAGTAATACCATTTTCTTCTTTAAAAACAAAAAGTGTGCGTGTGTGTGTAAGCATATGGCTATCTCACTAAGTGTCCTTCCCCAGATTCTATTTCTTCATAAAATGGCAAATTCATTCTAAGGATATGATTTTAAACCTTTTCTGTTACTGAGTAATAATCATGACTGGTCCACAGACCCAGGCACTATACATAACTAAATACTGGTGCACGGGAAAGAGTGGAAAATACTCATATCTGGTTACACACTTCAAACTGGCTTATCTAACTTTATTTTGCTTATTTTATTTGTATTTGTCCACCTAAATCACCGGACTTGTCGTCTTCTCCCCGTCCACACAAAAGCAGGAAGAGTGAAGAGAGTCTTTCTGTTTGCTGCGGCGAACGTTAGTACACGGAAACCGGATGGAATAAAGCGAGCGTGTGGTGAAGTCAGAGAGCTCAGAGGCGCGTATCTGATCAGACCTTTAACCTCACTGTTTCCTCTCCTTCTCCGAGTATTTATTTTAACTCTGAATTTTCGTCTGTGGCCTTCAGTGCCAGAAATATTCTTACATGCTCAGATAAGACACTTTCATCCACTTCCAAAAACGTTGAGGGTGAGGGTCAGATCTGAATTCCTGCTTATCCTGAGGCAAGTGTCTCCAACTGGACCAGCACTTGGAATGTCTTGACTGACGTCTCTGCAGCTGACAGAGGGCTGTTTGCAGTCTCGTTTTTTTTTTTTTTCCTCTCCGCCATCCCCCTCTTCTGAATTTACACAGCAGCAGAGACAATAAATCGCTTCCTAGATTCTTCCCATTCCCTCCAAAGCTAAGCTGAGGACAGAAGGCCCCCGTCGATTTTTTCAGCTTGACCCTACCTGTGTTTGGCTCTGGCCACTCGACCATGTCAGCATTCCAGGACCATGAGAGAAGGCCACGTTTTGAACCCAACAGGAAGAAGAGGAAGCCAGGCGTTGACATCACCTGACAGATGTGTTTCTCAAGTGGGAAATGTTATTCAGGGCTTTTTCATGGAAATCATTGACAGAGAAAAGGAATAAAGAAAAGAGGGGGTGGGGAGAGGAGAGAGAATGTCAGTGCCATGATGGGCATGTTCTGCACCCCATAAAAAAGGAATTAAAATGACGCAACCTCACCTCCCTCTCTCTCCACTCCCCTCCTCACTTATCCTTTTCGTCTGGAAGTAAATGTTGCTGAAACACTATAGCTACCGGCAGAGTAGCAACACATAATAACATGGTAGCAACACATAAAACTGTCCGTCTTCAAGGAAAATGGATGGTGAGGTTGAGGGGGGAAATGAACTAAATCAATTTGAACAAGCATGTTAAGGACTGTGAAAGGGCAGAGTTTAGTGCTGCTAGGCTGGAAAACATTTGTCTCTGTCTTCTTGTATTTCCACAGCACCGGGCAGAATCCACCCACAGGCTTCTCATTTGGCTCCAGTCTGACTCTGTGTCTGATTAATGGCAGCTGGAGGTGTCCAGTAATTTCCTCACCTAATAATAAACTGCAACCCAAAATGGAGGTTCCTCTCAAGCCTGCAGTTAACATACCTGCACTTACAACCAGGAGGTAGCCAATTACCCTGCCTCTGTGCCTGCTACAAATACATGCTCCAGCAGGGCCAAGGCTGTTTTGTGTACTGGGGACCCAATTCCTGCCTACACCAGACAGACTGTTCTTGTTACACAATGAACACATAACAAGTTCAATCAGATTTGGACACAAAAAATCAAAATGCTTAGAAAAATCTTCTAGCAGCACCACCAAATACATGTTAAAAGTAATCTCAAAACTGTGGGAGAAAAAAAGGTCAGAGGATGGACCTGGTCTTAAGCCTTTTTGGAACTTAAATTTTAAATTGTCGTTACTGAAATGCCAGCTTGTAATTGCAAAGCCTGAAGCCTAAACAATCAGTCTCATTCCCTGCTACCTCAGCAACCAGTAAAGCTGTGTTTGCCCAGTACTTCTGCCTCTCAGATGCCTTCAGCAATGAGAAATGGTCCATGGCACACACCATACGGTGATTACGTGGCTTAACTCTGCCATATTCATTAAGTGGTTAGCCTCAACATTTGTATTTATAGTAATTAACACAATTAATTAAGCTGAAGGATAATACACATTATACACTGAGATGAAAATACAGAATCCTATGTGTGTGCGGGGTTGCGTGTGTGTCTGTGTGCACAAGTACGTGTGGCGTAGTTAAGACTACACGGGCCTGCATTCAGATTTCATTTCTGCTGCTTTATTGCATGATCTCATGAAATTATTTTAACTCCTGTGAACTTCTGCTTCTTCACTTGTAAAACGAGAATAATAATATTTATCAGTAATAAATGTATGTAAAGTGCCTAGTTCAACATCTGGCACATAGTAGGTAACCTATAATTGGTTTCACATGTTAGAGGTGACGTCTAAAAAAATTTTAATAGGTGTAAAATACACATGATGTGAAATTTATCATCTTAACCATTTTTCAGTGTACGGTTAGATGTCATTAAACATATTCATATTGTTGTCCTACCATTACCACCATCCATGTACAGAGCTCTTCTCCTCTTGCAAAACTGAAAGGCTGTATCCATTAAACAATAACTCGTCCTCCCTGCCTCCCTCCCTCCCCGACAGCCATTCTACTTCCTATCACTGTGAATGTGACTGTTTTAGGTTCCTCGTATAAGTGGGCTTATGCAGGATTTTTCCTTTTGTGACTGGCTTATTTCACTTAGCATAACGTCCTCAAGATTCATCCTTATTTTAGCAAGTGTCTGAGTTTCCTTCCTTTTCAAAGCTGAAAAATAATTCCATTGAATTCACATATCACATTTTGTTTATCCATTCATCTGTCAATAGACATGTGGGTCATTTCTACCTTTTGGCCATTGCGAATAATGCTGCTATGAACAATGGTGTAAAAATATTTCTTTGAGTCCCTACTTTCAATTATTTTAGGTATATACCCAAGAGTGGAATTGCTGGATCATATAAAATTATTTTATATGGTTAAATAATTTCATATTAAAATTAATAATCTTCCCATTCCTTTGATTAGGACCAAAGAGGAAAGCAGTTTTTCTGACCCTTTATTGCCAGAAATAGAGAAATAAAGATGCTTCCCCACCCTTTAATGCCAGTAATAGAGAAAATTGTTTTTTCTCACTTTCAGGGGAAATCAGAATAATCCATTGGGGATGACATAGCACAAGGGATAGGCAGAGCTAACTGGCCAGGACATTACAGAGACACACAGAATCTGTGATGCTGAAAACCCTATTTAACTCATCTTTCTTCTATATTTTCAAGGAGATCATACAAGGCTTGTAGCCTGATACACCTCCTGTCCCTATTCAAAGCCCAGGCTGCCACACAGAAGGGTTTTATTACTATTCCCATATGTAAAAGCCCTGATTCTGGTAGTCTTTAGGCATGGGGAAGATCTCAATGACAGGCGTCTCTACTCACCAGCAAGATGATAAGGAGACATCATGGAGGGCAGACCTACCCATGTGAAAAAAAAATTACAGTGTCACAAGTATTCTTAAATAAAGAAGAATATATATCATTGAATTGCTGTAACATTTTATGTTACAATGAAAAGTATGTTGTAAAGAAGTATAGTACCATCACATTCTGGCTGAGGCCAACCTGGAAACCGACAGTGAGGATGGGTAGATCAGATGTGTGTGGGCGAGGAGCCTGGTACTAAGATATGAAGGAGAAGAGACAAGAATAAAGGGATGATGAAAAGATCAGACAAAGAGGAACAGTAGCAGAGCAAATCAAAGATATCAGGTCAAAAATGAAAACTTTGCAATGTGAGTGCTGGCCCTCTGTCAGGAGATCCTAAACTGGGGTTGGCCAAGCAAAGGGAGGACAGACAAGGGACAGAACCAAGTTTGTGGCAGAATGTTTCACGGAATCACATATTGTTGGGGTCTCAGTGGAGACTTAGAACAAACAGGAATTCACTTGATTAATTAATGGCATGTGCTAGCACACACACTTGCTAACGGTGCTATTTTGTATGACTAAGCGTGTGCCTGTACCCATCGTGGCAGTGTAGGACTGTCTCTAAGCTACATTCAGCTAACTAGATTTGCACATGCCATGGAAGGGGAGAAAGTGGGTGTGTGTCATTTTTAGTAGAAAAATGTTAAGCCTTCTTAGCCAGCCCCTGAGCTCCCCAAACAGAGGAGACCTTTAGATAAGTGAGGACCTTCCAAGACTCTGGACCATGCAATGTGAACTCTCCACTGGGGATGACTTGGGTGCACTTTGACCAAAAGGGAGGAACTGGGTTGGGAGATTTAAATGTGTGCATGCCGGGGTTCAAGTGCATTCTGATGCAGTCCCCCAGCTTTGTAATGGGGTCTTAGTTTTCCAAGTATCGCCCATTGAGCTGTTTCCCTGGTTAGCCTCCTTGGATGTCCTGCTCACAGTCAGTAGCTCCTACCCAGATCAATACTCACACCTCCCTCATCATTCTTAAAATGAATCCTTACCTCTAATCTGAGTCTCTCGTAGGCAAACCAGTGTTATTTTTTCCTGTTTCCATTCTACTTCTCCCTTTTAATCATCATAAATCAACATATTATTTTCAAAGGTGTAAGGCCAATTCTGCACCCCCCACCACACACACACACACACACACACACACACCTATCTTTATCAGAAAACCTGGAAGAAGTTTTTTATTTCTTTGTTTTTCTTTTTAAGTGGAAATTTTATATTGCTGTTTACGAAATAAGATTAGGAAGCAGCCCAATGAAAGAGAGAGAAAATCCCCCAAAGACTAACAGAGATACCAGGAGGGCATCCAAACCTGGCTCCAAAACTAGGCCCACCGTGGGCCAGTCATAGATTCAGAGGGTATACTTCATCCTCTGTTCTACTTTGCTTCAAAGTTGCTGTTCCTTCAAGCAAAAGAAAAAAAGGAATAAATCTACAGAGAAAAACACAACTCAGGAAAATGAAAGGGTGAGGAAAACACGTGGAAATCTCTAAGCTTCACTGGCAAGCAAGTCTAGAAACATCAGCTTTGTAAAAACTGGAAAGAAAGTTTGAAGACTTGAGCGGCTGGAGAGAAGTGAGTGAGTCCTTGGCGTGTGCGTCCTCAGTGGGGTGAGCCTCCGCTAGACACACCCGGGGGGCTGCCTCCTAGTGGCTCTCTGATTATTACCTGGCATGCTGCAGCGGCCACCAACAGCCCCTTGGCTGCTTCCCACCAAACTCCCTTGTCATCACCGTCTCCAACTCCCCACAGCAGTCCCTCCCCTTATCAAAACCTGACAATCCCATCCCATTGGTGTCGGCTCAGTTGCACCAATTGCTGCTGAGTTAGGGTTTAGGGTCGTGTCTGAATGTTCAGTGATTTACGAAATGTTTGTGGAGTACCTATTAGGTACCAGAGAGTGTGCTAAGTACTAGGGTGAGTAAAATAAATAACCGCTCATAAAATAATAACAAAGGGAAAAGAATGGAGTTTAGAGACGTTATACAAACTGAACCACATCAATCCCAGTCGAGGCAGAAGGAAATGTCCTTTCAGGGTCTAGGCTTCAATGTGAGATCTGGAAAGTCAGAAGAGGTCTTGCCATTGACTACAGAGCAGAGATTTAAAGAAAGGATAGGAGTGACCTAGATTTTGAGGGGAAGGGGATGGTAGATGGTGGGGATGAATGTAGGGTGAGAAGGGGCATTTTAGCAGAAAAGAATAATATACACAAAACCCTGCAGTGGAAGAAAGCATGACTTCTCCCGGGACACTGAAAAGAAGCCAGTGTGGCCGGAGGCCAGGGAGCAATCGAGGTGGCGATGAAGTAAGAATTTGAGGCTAGAGAGACCTGCAGCACACAGACAACTCAGAATTGTGTGGAGGATATGATGAGGGTTTTTATTTTTCCCTTGATCTTGGTGGAAGGTCTTTGAAATGCCAGTTAGGGAATTTGGATGGATGAAGTACCTGTACAGACAGAGTCACCATGGGCTGGCATGATGGACAATGGGGATGTGTGCAACCCTTAAAAAGCTAGTAAAGTGGATTGGAGATTAGTCAACTAAGGTCCAGAAAAATGACAACTTGAACTAAGGGTCCTGTCCTACCACTTACCAGCACCTTGACCTTGAGAGAATTCGTGATCTTCTCTTAGTGTCAACTTAAGGCACCTACTGTTAATTGCAGCTGTGAGTATCAGATGAGGTCGTCCATTTGAGAGCAGTTTACAACCGCCAGTGGTGTAAAAGTGTAAAGCAGCAATGAGGGTTGGGAACATTACAGCAATACTTGTTATGATAGTAATATTAAAACACGTATTAGATAGTTTTTGCTGTGGCAACAAGCAAGCCCCAAATCTCAGAGCTAACTCTGGCAGTTATTTCTCACTCATGTTAAATGAGGACTGTAGGCTGGCTGTGGCTCTGGTGCAGGCTGTGAGCTGATGGAGTCTGCTTCATTTGTTTTCTCAATCCAGAATCCAGGTTGGAGGAGCAGCACCCATCTCATACCTGCTTTTCTTGAGGGGAATGGGGTGGAGGGGCAGAAGTGAAAGAACTTCTCAGATTTGGCATATCCCTTGGCTTGAGCAAATCAGACGACCATGCTGCACGTCAATGGGAAAAGAATGCGTTATCTTCTTTGGGGTAAGGAGAAAAGGAATATTAGGAACAATAGTACAATCTGCCATAAATATTTGTGTGTATGTGTGTTCAAAACTTTCTAAATCTAAGGAAAAAAAGAGTAGACGTTGCAGATTGTAGCTATTCTGATAATAGGAGAGGGGTGTGGCTAAGACAGGTCATCTATGTGACTTTTTGTGAGACTCAACAAACAAAAACTTTTTAAAGTAAAATATATTTCAACTATTAGATGTGTTCTTCAACTTTTTTCTAAATTAAATAATGGGAGAAATTATTTAAACAAATAATTTTCATGCCCTATTTAACACATAAACTTCCAAAATGAAAATAACCACCCCTAATTTGCCATTTTTGTGCATTGAATATGAATCTGAAAGATACATACAATATGCTTCCAAAAAATACACACAAACTGGGTAGCATGCCATCAGGCTTGCCAACTGCTAAGGAACTTGGTGCTATCAGAGCCACTGATGTGGTTGCACAGGCTTGTCACTGACCAAAGGCACCAATCAAGAGGAAAATAAGAGGTGAGATCCAACCTACCCTTTGCTCACCAAGCCAGCTTCCCTGGTGCAAAGCTATGTCTACTCAGAGGAAGGGGCAACATTTTTCAGCTTGCACAAATGAGTCATTTAGCCCCAGATGAAGCTTCAGAGGGTAAGCATCAAAATCCTGGGTCTGGTTCATAATGTTGTGTGCAGTGATCATACCAGTGACAAAAGCTGTCTGAACTACACATTAAAACCTCAGACTAATATAATTCACAAGAGACTGTATATAATCGATATTTTTTTTTTACTGGAGTAACATAGAGTAAAAAATAAAACTGCCAAAAAGACAGGATACTCAAATCTTCTGTAGTTTTTCTTTTTTAAGTAGCAAGTGCACAGAAGTCAAATTATAATCTGAAGATGATCCTAGAACTGGATAAAACGGAGGCAGTCATATATTTTCATGTTAATGGTAACAAGTATCTCTTTCCAGAAGTATGCTGCTCCATAGGTGGAAGAATTTCCCTCATGCTCTATGCTCTCTCTGATTGATACGGCCAAACCACAGCCCCCATATCTACCAGTCCTTTACTGACCAATCCCCTCCTGACAGACATCCCCTCTTCAGATATATTAACATCATCTCAGAGCCTTTCCCTGAGTCATAAACCAACTAAATTTCTAAGTAGCAACAAGAATCCATGCATTTTAAGGCCCTTAGTACAATCTATCACAGATGTAGACTTCTTCCCTGGGTCACTGAGATGATCTCCAATATCTGACTTTAACCTTAGGCTGCTACATTTATGAGGTTTCTCTCATACATGAATTCTACAATATCTGTGGATACTTAATGTCCAGGTATTTTATGTGTTGAATGTTTACAGCAGTTTTACTCATGGGATATCTCTGCCTAATAATATCTTGTAACGTATAGCTGCAAAGTCTCCTAAATTTACCAGGACCAAAGGGTTTCCGTTTCTTAGTACATCTGATATAGCTATTTCAAAGGAAATTGCTCCGACACAGGAGCTTCTAGGTACCATTTTCCCCCTTGAGAAAATTCTGCATACATATTATTCTTTCTTCCATATCAAGTTGCATCTGAGATTTGGGGGGGGGGTTGCTATATTTTTGTTTTTAAAGGAATTGGACTCTCTGAGAAAGCCACATGGAATTTTCCTTCAGAGAACTGTCTTGTCATTCCCAGGAACTATGTACTTGTAAATTTTGATATTTTAAGTCCTCAACCCTTCCCCTTAAAGTCTCACAGGGTCTACATCTAGAAGTCTACACAAAGTTTTCCTACCCTTGATACGGTTCAAGCCTTCATGGTCTAGATCTCTGGGATGGTCTTCATAAATGGTCCCATATAACAATCTCTCAAACATCTGAAAGGCCTGGTCTTTCCAGCATAAAAGTTTCCCATCTTCTAAATGTGCTCTCTCTCCCATAACTATTATGTAGACCTATTATGTAGAAGTATTTGAGTTTCTCCACAGCTCTCCATTCCCCAGAGCACACATGTACACTAAAATCTGAGAACATCCTTAAAAGAAGAGAAGAGCTAAGAGACAAAATGATTAAAGCAAAAGACATCCTTGCAGATTGTTCTTCTACAACTGTGGGGTTTGATACAGCAGCCGCTTTTAGGATCCCTTTCTTTCTTCCTCTGCAGATTTAATCCCTTAAAAGAAACTCTTAATGGTACGTGGATGTGTTGTAGTAATGATAATACCTTTCTCTCTTTTCCTCGGGAAGGTACCACTTAAGGTATTATAAATTCCTGGCATCTATGTGATGGGTCTCTATGAAAGAAATAAGCCGTAAGAAAAACTAATAAGCTATTCCATTAAAGAAAATTACATATATGTGACATTTATCAAGTGCTAAAATAAGCAATACATTTATTTTTACAGCAAAGGATAACAAGAGAAAGAAGAAAGCAAAACTGGAAAGCGAAAAAGGAAATAGGAGAGGCAAATGAGATACAGAACTGTATTTGCAAAATATTTTTCTCCTTTGCTTAATGAAACAGTAGGTTCAAACCTTGCCTTCCCCACCCCTCCTCCTGCTTGTCTTACAACTTTTTTGTTATTAAGAGTAACTCCTTTAACTAACAAAATTCCCACTCAGTAGCCACCTCTGGTACATGGCAAATACCTGACTCAGTGCTATTATACTTGTCCCCAAAAGCTCAAAGCAGGTTCAAATTTACATAAAAGCTATTTGCTAGACATAGAGATGAAAAACATATTTAAGCAACATAGGTTTTTTTTTTATTTAAGTTGGCTCTTAGTGCTCGTTTTTAATAATGTTCATCACAGGAGCCATAAAACTAACAAATTTAGAACAATCCCACTCAATAAAAGCACCTCAATGTTATTGCCTGAAAAATAACAATTTTTAAATTAATAAATAAATTTCCAAACCATGTGTGACTGGGTGTAGTCACTCATTACAAGAGATCCAATTAACCTTCTGAGGCTAAGGGGCCAAATGACTTTACCAGAATATACAGTAAAAGCGTATTGCAAAAATTTCACTGATTCGTCCTACAGTCCTTTAAAATTTAGGCACAAGTTGATTTTCCAGACATTAGTGCAAATGTATATTCCATCTTTTCAGTGAAATTAGATCCTTTTTCCTGGTACACCTAACTCCATGACCAGTCCTAGACAGAGGTATAAAATGCCCATCTTAGGACACTGCAAAGTGAGATGGTGTATATTTTGCAGGGCAAGATACTCAAAACAGTGGTAATCACACCGCCAAGACCAAAAAACCTCTGAGTTGGACTTTTAGGAAGGAGCCCCTTTCAGAGATGACTGTCTCCATTCTAAAGACATGGATTGAAACATTTGTTTTATATAAAACTGTTTGTAAAATTCGTCTAATTAAACCTCAAGATTGTGTCTGCTGGAATGTAAGCTATTCACACGTAGTGATATTCAAATACAAACACAACTTACAAAGTTTTCAGCTTTTGGGCAAATAGGAATTTTTTAAAATATGAATGAATACAGCAAACCCAGCAGCAAATGTTATTACGGTATGATTAAAGAAGAAACATTAATAAATATAGTTCAATGGATACAGCACATATAATCTTCCAGGATCTGGCCCCCACTAGCTCTGCAAACTCCACCCCCACCTCCCCTCCCAGCCCAGCTCCCACCACCCCCACCCCTCATGCTGTCACATGGTGCTCCAACCAAGCACACCTGCGTCACATGCAGCCTCCAAAGTCTCCTTGATCCTGAAATTCGTATAAACTGATTTCTCCACCTCAAATCTCACCTCCCCACCCCCATTCTCCAAACTTATTCTCACAATTCTTCCTTTGATTAATTCCTCCTTGTCCCGTCAAAATGTACACAGGCTCTAAAACTGCCAAAAATGGACATGGCATTAAAACAAACATCTTTTTTAGCCTCTTTGAGGCACTCTCATATCCTGCTTTACATTACAGGATTTGGCTTTGCACAGATCTCCGTTTGGGTAAATGAACAAATAAATGGTCTTGCCTGCTAGCAGAAAAATTCATTAAATTCCCAAGACCTCTTCTAGTACATTTCATTTCATACTAAATATTTCACCCTGAGTATCATATTGATATTCTAGTAGTCAAACTTATTATATTTTCACCATCTAGATTATATTTCATTTCCAAAGAAGTGTCTAATTTCATGGCTTGTGGCACATTTGATTTGTTGCTTAAGCAAACAATAATGAACAAGTCACCGTCTCCCTGCATCTTAAATTCACAGAGTAATGTTAACTGAAATTCCTAGAGAAACTAAACAAGAAACTATGTATAATAAATCCTCATGCTTTTGTTTTCAACAAGTAGCCAAACTTAAGAAAGAACTGACAAATGATAAGTGATGTAGAAAATAAAAAGATGAGTCATTTTTATTCTGGCTTTATCCTTATAATGATCATTATCAAACTGTAATTTCAATTATATTATTGCTCTTTTATGTTAGGTTTGCTAACAACAATCCTGCTCATAATTTTTTCCACTATAAAGATCACTTATATGTGGAATCTAAAAAAAAAAAAAAAAGACACAAATTTATTTACAAAACATTAAGAAACTCATGGACATAGAAAACAAACTTATGGTTACCAGAAGGGAAAGGGGGCAGGGAGGGATAAACTGGGAGTCGGAATTGGCAGATACAAACTACTATGTACAGAATAGATAAATGGCAAGGTCCTACTGTACAGCACATGGGACTATATTCAATGGCTCATAGTAACCTGCAATGAGAAAGAGTATGAAAAAGAATGTGTTTGTGTGTGTGTATAAATATATAACTGAATCACTATGCTGTACACCAGAAACTAATACCACATTATAAATCAACTTTACTTCAATTTAAAAAATGGGGGGAAAAAGATATTCAAAGATATTCAAAACCACACTTGGAGTAGTGCGACAAGCCGTGTACCTTCAGTGTAAGAGAAGCAAGTACTGCTGTGTTGTAACCCGAGAAATAACAGACTCACTTCTCTTAAAATTAAACACTGAAATAGTGAGCCTGGGTTCATGAAGTGGACCTCTTTAATAAATTTTCTTCCCCTTTAAAGTTCTGACACCTCTAAGCGTGCCCTCGTTCCTGAACACGATTCTTCTGCGCTGGGATCATCGGTTCCCATATTAAAAAACAAGAGAACAAAGCTGAAAAAGAAAAAGGAAAGGGCCGTTCCTCACTGCCAGGACCCAGGCTTATCTCAGCAGCCTCCTATTTTTAACCAGATTGCAAATGGTATCCCTGATCAAAGGCCCAGAGCCCTGGAGGAACTTGGGCAAACAGCATGCAGCAGAATGCTTCCTGATGATCTGTAAGCAGGAAAGGACTTTTGACATGAAAGACAGCTTACACAGCACAAGAATAGCCACAAACCAGCTGTAAAATGCTTAACGTTGCCCTTGAACGAATGCAAATTGTTCCAAATAATTTTTCCTTTTTTCACAGCCTCTGGAAGCCCCGCTGGGGCATTTAAACAGCCACATGCTCAGTACACAAAAGCTTCTCTAAGTGGGAAAATACGGTGTACTAATGTGTTTAGAATAAGGGAACTGAGCACATCCACTGTTCACATTTGATGCCTCCTTTTCCTTTTGTTGGGAAATAAGTTCATTAATGACAGACTTGTTTTGGATACTAACTAAGCTTCCAATGTTTTGGCTTAGGAATACTCATTTAACCACTGAAGTGGTTGTTAATTTAAAAGGTAAATGTGTTACTGAGTCTTAACCTAGGACTGACTGTTCATGCCACTGGAATGTGTATTTACCTAAAGGTTAAGAAGTACAGTGCTTACTTTTCTTTTTGTTTTCTTTTAGACAAATACATATTACAGAAATGCTATGAATACTATGAGGTTTATATATCTTTTCCACTATAAGTCATGAGAATAGTATTATTATCTAATATTTCATATTTGCATAGTTACAAAACACTTATCTATATATGAATTCGTTTACTGCACAAAAAGGCTCTCAAATACATTAATGTTTTCCCACATAATCCTTCGAATAAAGAGGTAAAACAAAATGATCCCTCTCAATAATGATGCCTGTCCTAATCAATCATGTTCATTCTTCATTTAAACTAAAATAACAAATTAAAAAGAAACCTCTTAATACTTCATTATTTTAAAATTACATTGTGTAGTTTAGAAAACTATATACCTACAGTTAAAAGATATGCTTTTTTTTTGCAAGAGATAATTTACCTTCAAATAATTTGACAATTCACTAATAAAAGTTAGGCAGAAGGGTGTATTTAAAAAATCAAACAAACAATTAAAAAAAAACCTTTAAAGTTACTTTGATAGATACAAATACGCTGTACTTGACAGAGTGGGTGTGTTGCTTTAATATTAAATTTAAATAAAATACTTATGAATCAAAACATATAAATCATACTTTATAACTAAACAATAGACCTTGGTATCAAATTCTTCTGTAAAGAGCATCTTTCTGTAATAAATTTTTGCCTTAGCCTTATTTATTAAGTCTACACTTTCACATTTGTCTAAAAATAATAAAATTATTTGAGACGGTTACTTTGTGATCTCAAATAGAATAAACATCCCCACAAAACCATGTTCTGTATATATATAGTATAACCAGGGAAGCAAAATATCCCTCTACTCAAATATCAAGAATCACTTTAAAAATTAATGTTTTAAAGCAAACATGCATGGAAAAGAGAACTTTTCTACAGTAATACACAGCTTAAAAATACTTGTTTAGAAGCATTGTACTGGAGACTTCTGATAGGGTCAGTGATATTATATATTAAATTTCTAAGTGCTTTCTGTGAAAGTAGTTATCAAAACTAGTTGCTTTTTCAAGCAGAGAAAAGTGGTGCTTTTTAAAATGAGTACTTATTTGTTTAATGTCATGCAAACCTGTAACATTTATTAGTAAGAGTATAGTATGCATTAAAATCTAATCCCCATTCCCCCCGAGATTTATTTCATATTATACTCTGTCTTTATTTTTATAATAATAAATATGGACGCAGTGAGTACACAAAGCCTTACTGTGCTTCGTTGGGGAACCAGCTAGACGACTAGCACAATTGCTGTGATTTTAAACCATGTTTTACTTAAGACTAATTTTTCATCAGTGTTAGAGGTTAATAACACTGTTATTTCCTCTATTACCTGGATTTAATAAAAGCAGTGGGGCATAACATTCTGTAAAGCCAGGCAATAAGAGGAAATAACACAAATGTTAACCTCTAACATAAATGTAACGGTAATTACTCCAGTCTAGTTTTAAAATTAATGCCTTTCGTAGTGTCCCAAGTGGCCGGAAAAAAAAAAAAAACCCACCTCTCTCTCCTCAGAGTTCTAGCAGCCCCAAGATCCAAGGTCAAGGGCAAATTATGCCATCAGTTTACATGCTTAACAACATTTGTGCACCGCATCAGCCTTTAATACAGGAGCACATTATATTAAGAGTAACACATTGTTATAAAATAATAAAACTGTAATTATAAATCAGCTAAACTGAAATTGCATATTGAAAATGTTATTTAACCCCCCAAAATGCTGCAATACAGAAAAGTTGATCCATCTTCTCATGTGTCAAAAATAAAATCAAGTTACACAATAAGGTAGGTAAATTTCCAAGTTAAATACGTAAGAAAGGGAAGCATGCAAAACGGTTTCATCTCTACCTAACCGGTACTTTTTAAAGGGGCACTTCAGTTTTATTACAAGTCAGCTTTGTCTTCCATAGCAGCAACTCGTGTCAGCAGCCTCTTTGCAAACTGTTGTCAGCAGGTTTGAGATTAATTTCTGTTAATTATCTCAGATCCTCAAGCCCTGCCATGTGTTCGCTGAAAACCAAATTTCGGATTTGAGTCTCGCAATTCTGTGAGGCCTATCTGCATTTTGTAGGCCCACCAAGGAAAAGCGTGCCAAGCTTCCATTTTTCCCACACCACCACTCATCACAGGCTTCAGCTGCCTATCATTCCCTGTCATCTTTTCATATTCAGTTTACAAAAGCAAAAATGTGCCTCCAAGCTGTTGATGACCCAAAGTTTGTTGGACTCCTTTCTTAATAAATTCCTTCTGTATGTGGATCTTGTCACTCATCTCTTGTATTCATCAAGGCATGGGCACTTGGTGGCACCCCAAAATGTTTACTGACTGATAC
This sequence comes from Vicugna pacos, assembly GCF_048564905.1. Taxonomy (NCBI): domain Eukaryota; kingdom Metazoa; phylum Chordata; class Mammalia; order Artiodactyla; family Camelidae; genus Vicugna; species Vicugna pacos. Next base: position 33,814,677 of record NC_132988.1, read on the forward strand.
ACTGACTGATATGCAATGGTGGAAACAAGAGGGGAAGATCTTTGTTCCAGCTGAACTAGACAAGCCCTACTACATCGTGTAGCAGGAACCTAATTCCTGATCCACTTCTTGTCTCATAGACTGTGACTGTCAAAGCATGAGCATGAATTTATCTTGTCCTCGGATAACTGGCAGGTAGGGTGAGGACTACCGTGGTAACTAATTCTTTTAAAGAAAATTCTGATCAGCACGGCAAATATAATTATGATGACAATGTCATTTAAAAAGTACCTATCAGCTTCATCTTTGGAGAACTTGAAATCTTAATCACCCTATAAACTACTGGGAGGGAAAAACTTCAAACAGGCTTACAGGAAGTTTCAGAAAGGGAAATGGAATATGTGACTGATGAGAAGGATCTCCAGTGGCCCAGAGCCATGAACAAGGTCACTCAAATAGACAGAAGGCCCTCCTCAGGTGTGGTCCCTTTGTTGTGTATTTACACTGGCTCCTGTGTTGAGAGGAGGCCTCCACGGTCCTGAAAACTGCCAAAAACCCCTGGCTGAGCGCCGCAATAAACACGGTCTGTGATGATAACCTCTGGTGCACTCCACATGTACCCGGATCGTCTGCGACCTTCACTCCCCTCTGCAGCAAGTCAGAATAACACTTGCAGTCCATCGACTGGGGGACACGGGGAGCAATGAGAGCAGCACAAAGGGCGAGTGGTGAAGAGAAGCAGAGGGACACAGCTCGTTGTTTGCAAAGAGTGGGCCAGGCTCACAGCCAGCCAGACTGCTCACCAGCTCTACTACCAGCTGATGAGTTAATCTCTCACAGTCTCCTCACTCATAAAATTAGAATCAAAACTGCATCTACCTCAAAGTCAATAAAATGACCTACATAAAGCAGTGATTACTATCATATCATTACTATCCAGTAATTATAATCCTGCATGGAAGGCTCACTAAAACCATCAGGAAATCAAAATTGCAGTAACAAATGCTGCTATACAAAGGTACACATTTATCTTTTATTATCCAAACCAAGAATTCTAGAATAAGTTACCTGATTTAGGAAAGTCTGGAAGAGCACGTGCTTACATTATAACATCTCAATACTACCCACTCTTACAAAAGAAGTTGTATCTGACACCGCGCCCACTAAGATAATGCCCCTCACCTAATGAACTGCCAATAACTACACATTTGAAGAAGGAACAAGGATTAACAAATTGTAGTTTCCTCTTAAAAATTTTTCTTGGATGGAAAGAAAGTAAAATTTTCTTTTTTTATTACAAATATTCAACTCTGTATGTATATTTGACAATATAATGAAACTTATCAAAATAAACAAAGACAAATAAAACATGGTCTCAATGCCTGCAGAGTTCAGAGGCTAATGAAAGAAAAATCGCATGCATAAATAATTATAATACTAACCTATGCTATAACAAAGGTGTTTCAAAGCTTCTGGAGTACAGAGTCGAAAGGGTAAGTAGGAATTCATAGTAAAACTGAAATATTCCCTGGACCTAGAAAGATGACTTGGGTCAGAGGAAAGAACAAATTTTCTTAATGTCCTGAATGGATATCCTTTTGTATGCTGACTTTAGGAAGCTAACCAAATACATGGCTGACTGTTCCCACAACAAGAATTACCCAAATGATGGTAAAAAAATTGCCCCATACATTCCACCATTACCATGACTGAGTATCCAGAAGGAATTTCCAAGGGAAAGATTAATGCTTGCTACCTTCACACAGTTTAAAAACTATTTAGAGCAAGAGCCATTCCTTATTCAGCTCTGTATTCTTTGGCACGTAAAACAAAAATTGTTGTCGGCCACTTAAAGGGCTGGTCTCTCGGTCAGAAACCAGAATTCCCTTAGCTTTGTGGCATGTGCTCTGAATCCAGAAGTTAATCCCCACCAGTCAGAACTACCTCTCGCCTTTGGGGAACAAATCCTTGTTTTAGGAAGACTTCCCTGGGGATCCAGGTATCCCTCCAACAACTAGCAACTTTCTTATGAATAAAATAGTCCTTACGTTTGTTGGTCCCTCATTCTTGTAAAGCTTGTTAATTCTGAGAAACTCAGGACTTTCCCCAAACTTAACATCCATTTTCTTAAGTCTCTAAGAAGATATGGTGATGATTGATGCCATTATGTTATTTAAATTCCGTTAAACGCCAAATCCGTTGTTTTATATAAACACATTAATTTTTATTACTCAAGCTACAGAAATCAAGAGGCATTGCTCTATTTTAAGATGTTATAGTTGGCAAGAGACAATATCAAATGAGGTGGCCCATAATCAGGATGTGATTGCCTGGAAAGACGTCTAACTAAAACAGTATAGGAGATAATCTTTGAGAAATTAATCATTGATGGACTTTGTGCTATGTATTCCAGCTTAAGAGCCTGTCTAATCCTAGGAAACTTCTAGTTCAGGAAGATTAAAGTCATTCTAGGTCCCACTGTTTTAAGCATTTGGCTGCAGTCTTAGAAATCTGCTCGAGGACCTCTGTCCTAAAGCTGTTCATGTCTCTGAACGGGATGGACAGGATTTTGCAGTCTGGAACAGTCTGCAATCAGAGCCCAGTCTTTCCTAGTTGACTGCTTAGCAACCAACTAGGACTCAAAGGATATGGACTAAAGGCACTTAGAGTTTCCTAATTAAGGCTGCCAATAACAGAAGCTTTCTATATACAAAGCTTAAAAAGAGGAAGAGACAACTGGAGATGATTTAAAGATAAAGCAGGACATTTCAATGACTCACCCATTACCAAAAGTTGTATTAACTCTAGACAGAGGCTTTGGCAAATACTAACCTCCAGACTTAAAAAAAAAATTTAGCTATATGAGCTTAAAATCAATTACTGTACGGGAACAATTTAGCTGTATGTAACTATTATGCACAAGCAGCATTTGTGGATCAATAATTTACTAGAAAGAATTAGAGAGGATATTTGCCCTACGGGCTTAGAATTTAAAAGTTAAAAAGCAAAATACGTACTTTTAAGGATTCAGAGTGGTTGAATGATTCATATTTGTTTTGCGTATGGAACAGAGATGATATTTTCATTTCCTATTTTCGATTCATTTGAAAAGCTAAATGCTTTGTAGTGGTGCAAGGACCACTGTAAATACATCCAGTCAACAAGGCCATAGAAAGACACAGCCGCCCCTGGTATAGCGTCCTCTAAAGTGAAATTTGAAGATAATAGAAAATTAATTCTGATCAGTATTGCTAATAGAACAATAGTAGCTCGTCCTGACGCCACTGTCCTAGGTTTTCCCGTCTCCCCCAGCCAGCAGATGAGCCAGCCCAGAGCAGGCAGCCAGCTGAGGCAACTCTGGAAATGGAAGAACTCATAGCTACAAAATACCATTGTGAGACCTTAAATCTGTATTATTCTTTAACTTTAAAAAACAAAAAGAAAGAAAACGGAAACGAAAGTTTCCCTGTTAGTAGTTTCCCGTAATCGCCTTAGTAACACTGAGACAAAGGGGATCTCAGTTATGTTACAGATGAGGAATAAAAGTCTCCACGAAATTCCAAGACCTAATAAATAGAAACCTTAGAACTAAAACGGATGTCCTTCAACCCGAAGCCAAAAAAAATCTTCCTGCTCTACAAACCACATGCCATCTTGTTCATATTCCTAAGTTCGTGGGCAACTGACTTGATTTGCTTTCTCTTTGCAGATGTTTCATGGAATTCCTGTTATTTAAAACAAATGTATTAAAACCTTGGTTAAAGCCAGACAGAGGAAACCTGAAAGCTATTCTGCATCTGTTTTTGTTACACATGGTAACCAAGGAGACAAAAACACCCACAGGCCCCACTTCTGCTACTGCTAGTAGTTGAGTGTCAGTGTTTTATGGCCTTGACGGCCATATTTGATTTTTTTAAGAGACAGAAAATAAACAAAAACTCTATGTACCGTTTCCTCTGTTTGCAAGAACTGTGACCTTTGACTCTTATAAATCTATTCAAAGCCGAAGTCTGGAGATTGGGTGTTTCAGGAATGTTCAAGATATAGCTTGAGATTTATAGAACTGCAAACTTCTCTTGGCTTTTCTTGATCCGTCTTATTTGATAAAACTTAACTGGTAAACAAAGTGGCTGCACATCCTCTACAAAACGTCCATTAGGTTATCTTGCTTTATACCAAACTAGAGTTTGTTTGCACAAAGAATTAATGAGAGGGGTTACTGAAGGACTTTAGTCTCTTCTTTTCTTCCACTTGGACAGACTGTTTGCAATACCAGCACTAATGAATACAAATAAAAGTAACTGACATTCTAATGTATAACTCACTTTCAGGGAGTCTAGCTCCACTGTTAAAACAGAAAAAGATGTTTCTTTTAAAAAGTCCTGTGAGGAGTTTGATGTTAAGACAGTTGAAATTTCTATCAGTGTGTATAAAGTCCATGGTGTTCCCTAGCACTGAGCTAGATCTCAGGGTCTTGAATAACGCAATTTCCTTAAGAGTGTTTCAGCCTCCCTATTTGGAATGTGGCCCTATAATTAATGCTATATGTTATATCTTCCATAATGAATATATCATTGGTGTTTAAATTAGCTGGAATTAACATAATACATTTCTGTGTCTAGAAACATTTCAAGTTCAAAAAGCCTCAACATCTAATACTTCAAAATACATTTTAAGAATTTATCATTAGACCAGAACACTGAAGCAGTGTTGCTTGCTTGGCATAGACAGTGGCAGCGCTGACCTTTCTGGCTGCAACTGTTTCCTGAAAACAGAGGTAAAATATCTCACTCCCATCTCTGGGTGTCATCCTAAAACCTCACTTGACAGCTAGCCACTCTGGCCCAGACCTGATGGCAAAAGATTTCTGACTCCCCTACCTTATCAGAGCAGCAGTTTCCAATTCACAGTGCTTGCATTCCAGAGGGTCACAAGATGGACCTTTTATATTCATTTTTAATTTAAAAAATAGGAAAGCAACTAAGTTGACTAATATTTAATATACAGATTGAAACTGGCTCCATCATTAAGCCTTTGAGTCAGAGGGACTTAGGGATTATATTATAGTAAATTTCATGATGGTATTATATTGAATAGAAAAATATTTACCAAAGTTTGTACTAAAATGGGGATTGACATGAAAATCTTAAGTATCATAAAGAGACTGGTCATCTCACAGTAAAGTTTTTTAAAAGTTGGAGAATCTGAAGATTAGTTACATGTTTTCTTCTTACTAAAAAAAAAAAAAAGGTTCCAAATTTTTGAACTTTTCTATAATTAAAAATGCCTGCTTAGCAGTATTTAAACACACACACACACACCCTTAATATGTCCCAGTGTAAAAGCACTTTTAATAAGAAGTGAGCAAATGATTGTTTTGGAAAATAATTCCTGCTATCAAGACAAAAGTTTGAAAACAGATATTTGGCAATGTTTTCATCATTATGCAACTTTGTTACTGAAAACAATTTGTGTGTCAATTATAAAGTGATCATCTGCATGCTTTGAAAATTAAATGTTGTACATTTTATAGAAATACATGATATGTGTTAATTTGCGTTAATGTTTTATTTAGTGTTTGCATCTATGCTTATAAAAGGATTGGGCCGTATTACACTCCTTCCTCTCCATCTCTGTCTGAATTTCGTGAGTTGGAAAACTTCCCTGTTCCTCAGTTTTTGAAAGTGTGCCCCAAATAGATGTCCTCTCTCCTATGAAGATTTAGTAAAACCTGTACTAAAAAAGTGTCTGGTTTTGTGGGTAGGTTCTTGACTGCCAGTTAAGTGACAATGGTTTTAGATTAATTTGTTTTTTAAAATTTCTTTTCTGTCAATTTTGGTAATATACAGTGTTCTGGAAAATTGGCCAGTTCACCCAAGTATTTATATAAAATTTTTAATATTTTAATATTTCCATTCTGCATATACTCATCTTCCTTTTTTTATTCATAATATTTATATCACCTTTTTGAAAATCAGTTTTGTCAGAGGAATTTCTTTCTAAAGAAACAGATTTTAGGGCTTTGTTTCTTTGATTTACATTTAATTCATATTTTTGTTCTGGCTTCTTTATGTCCTGAGTTTATATCCTGAGTTTGTTTCCTGAGTGTACTGTGCTTTTCTCTTTCTACCTTTTGGTGCTGAATGCATGGAAAGAATGTTAATTTTCCACGTGTCTTCTACGCTGTTACATGAATTTAAGATAAAACTCCCTACAAACCATTTAACTGCCTTCCACAAGTTTTAACATGTAGTGTTTCACTGATGCTTTGTTCTACCATTCGTTTTTATTTCTTCATATTGTCATGGTTAAAAGCATAGTAACGGAAGTCAGGTTGTCTGGGCTTTCCATCTTAGCTCCATCCTTCACTAGATCTGTGCTTTCGTTTCCTCATCAGCAAAGTAAGAATAGCATAGAACCCACCCAAGGGTGTTATGAAGTTTATAGCATGCACATGTCACAGCACATGACCCACTGAACACTCTACTGAAACTGGCTGCCACCTTCATCATCATCTAAACATCATCATTATTAAATCCATTAAATATGTTAGAGAATATTGCTTTAAAATTCATAATATATAAGTTATACCCATATGTTCAAAATATATCATTATATAATGTTATTGGCTATGGTCAGACAATGTCATACTGATTCACTGACATTGGTTGTGATTGACTTTGTAGGGTCAATCTGTATGTAAGCTTTGTGTGTGCTTGAAAAGTGATCTCTCTACTCTGTAGTTGTTGGGGGAGGGATTTTGTAAATACACATTAGACCGTTTTAATTTTATTATTCAATATGTCTGTATATGTATTAAACTCTATGCTTGACACCAGTACTTCACAGAGTTGTGTTAAAATCTTCTATGTGGATTTGTTAATTTCATCTCAACTTCAAGTTATTTCAGTTTTGGCCCCTGTGTTTGAGGATGTGTTGTTAGTTACTCACAAGTTGAAACTGCTAAATAGTCTTGGGAAATAGCAGCTTCCTCATTAAAAATGATCCTCTTTAGTAATGTATTTTGGGTCTCAGTTCTACTAATATAGTATTTCCCTAATATACTTTTCCATGTGTTTACTTTCAGCCTTTCTATGTCATTGTTTTACTCTACTTCTTACAAAGAAGTACATAAATCAAAGATTAAAATTAAAATCTCTGTTTAATTGATCATATGTTTAATCAGTTTACATCTATTGAGATGATTTATCCACTTGGATCCTCTCTACCATTTTGTGTTGTGTCATTTTTGTTTGTATTTTCTCTTCTCCTTTCCTGACATCTAATGAATTGATTGAATTATTTTTATTCTCTTTACAATATTGTTAAGTTATTTTTGTGGAGATGCTTATGTTTTATTTTGTTTTTAAATTTTGGACATATGAGTTTAATTATCTGCTAGACCATTCACATGGAAATATGTGGTAACCGAATGGAAACAAGGGGTCATAAACTTAGAAGAGAGGTAAGTATTTTTGAGCAGCATTTTCCATTTAAATCAAGTTAGGTTTAGACATTCACCAGATTGGTCCACTTTTTTAACATTTAAAATAAACTTTCTGTGCCGAAAATTTTTACAAAACAATGTATTTAAACTGGCTTCCAGAAATTGTCCAAATAATTTTTTAAACACAATTCAAGTGCTTTTTTTCCCCTACATTTCTTGAAATCTCAAGTTTTCCTTGGCAAATTTATCCAAAAGGCTACATTTTCATTTTAGAGATTATACTTTATATTTATGTAAGAGTGTCCTAAATTGATGTTCACAGGATATCTTTCTCTAAGCCCTAGTGGTTTATACTTTCTCTTTAAAATATTTAAATATCCTATAAGTAAGTTGTCATTCTCAAAGTTGTTTTGTAGAAAAATTTGTGAATTACACATCTATAAATTCCTACCCTTTGCTCTCGCCTTCCCTTTTGTACCACCCGGATGCAAAATTTATGAAGCACTAGGGAAGAAGAAGCCATGCAATAGAAAGACCTCGGTCCCTGACCCTGTGCAGACGACCTTGGTCCCTAACCTGGCCTAGGAACCTGATCAACTTCTACGTGAGTGAGAAGAAAACTCGTATTGTGTTAAGCCACTGAAATTGTAAGGACTCCCTGTCAGAGCAGCTACCATTATTTCACTGATACAATTCCGTATTTATTTTTTAATTCACTCCAACAAGTGGTCCTTTTAATTGATGTATATAAGCATTTAAAGTGATTATTGATACAGTTGAATCAGTATCTACCATGTTCAACTGTTCTAATTATTGCATTTGTTCTGTTTCTTCTTATTCCTATCTTTTTCTGCCTTTCCAGTTTCAGGTGAGCATTTCATGATTCCATTTCGTCTCCTCTTTTAGCATGTTATACTTCTTTTAAAAATAGTTTCAATAGTTGATGAAATTTCAAAAATGCATTTTTAACCAATCTAAGTCCACCTCACATAACTCTGTGCTGCTTCATGTAATGCAGTTATTCCTAATGCCTCCTCCTCGTCTCTTACTCGCTTATTTACTCATTTCACTTATCCATATGCCACAATAACCCGATACTTTGTTACTATTACTGCTTTAAACCAACAATTATCTTTTAGTGCAATTAAAACCAAGAAAAGCAAAAGACTTCATTTTGCGTTATTTATTGCTTCTTTGACACACTTCCTTTCTTCACGTAGGTCTGAGTTTCTGACCTACATCATTTCCCTTCTCACTGAAGAACTTCGCTTCACATTTCTGTCAGGGTAGTTCTGCTGGTGAAAAAGTCCCTCAAGTCTTGTTTGTCTGAGAAAATCTTTTCTTCTTTACTCTTGAAGAGTAATTTTACTGCGTATAGAATTATATGTTGATGTTTTTCTTTCAAAACTTTAAACACCTCCCTCCACTCTTTTCTTATTTGCATGGTTTCTCATTAGAAGATCACTATAATTCTTATCTTTGTTCATATATAAGTAAGGTGTATTTTTTCCTCTGGATTCTTTCAAGAACTTTCTCTGTGTTTTTGATTTTCTGCAGCTTGATTATGATATACCTAGGTATAGTTTCTTGGCTATTTTTTGGAGGGACTGTACAGTAATTCATCTTCTTAGGCTGAGCTTCTTAGATCTGTGGTTTAGTGTCTGTGATTAATTTTGGAAAGTTCTTAGCCGTTATTACCTCATCTATTTCTTCTGCTTCTTCTCTATCTGGTATTCTAATTATGTATATGTTACATCTTTTGCAACTGGCTCACAATTCTTGGATGTTCTGGAATTTTTTTTCCCTTTACCCTTTTTTGTTTTTGTTGATACTGGGTTTCCCTTTCCCTTCTAACTTGGTAAGTTTCTATTGACCTATCTGCATTCTCACTAGCTCTCTCCTCAGGCATGCCCAGTCTACCGAGGAGGGCATCAAAGACACTCTTCCTTTCTGTCTTTGATTTTTAACATCTCCTTTTGACTCTTTCTTATAGTTTCCATCTCTTCACTTACATTACTCATCTATTCTTGCACGTTGTCTTCTTTTCCCTTTAGTCTTTAAGTTCTTAATCGTACTTATATTAAATTCTGATAATTCCAACTTCTGTCCCATATCTAAAGCTGATTCTGATTCTTGCTTGTCTCTTTGGACTGTGCTTTTCTTGCTTTTTGGCGTGCTTTGTGATTTTTTTTGAAAGCCAGACACATCATACTAATATTTGCTATAAATGTAGGTGCCAGAGTATTCAGTTTTCTCTTGTATCCTTGTTTTTAATCATCCCTGTTGACTCTGGGCTTCCCTAAGCACTCTTCTTAGGAGACAGCCTGCATCTTACAGCTCTTTCCATCATAATCCACCATCACTACATTGGAGCCTGGCTGGTGTGGTGATAAAGTGCGGGAGGAGGGAAGCATTATGGAATCTGATGATTAAATCTCAAGTTTTTAGTATGTCTGGGTCCCTGGGCTGTGACCTTCACAAGTACTTCTTCATGGTACACCTTTCTTCCCCTTAGGTGAGACTAGAAAACTAGCTGGAGTAAAGATACCCTCCCCCAACTGGGATAAGGCTCTGGTACAGTCTTACCTCCTCAAGCGTATGCCTTTGTTATGAACAACTCTGTGGGAATATTTCGTGATGATTACTCTTTCCCTTTCCACACCAAAGTCACAAGACGATCCTTCTTGGATCTTCATTCTGAGAGTGGTTGGGTTCCTGGAACTTAAAGCTCACTGGAGCCCCATCAAAGAGTAAGCCTCACAAGTTTCTCACTCTCCCCCTGGTTCATACTCAGCCCCCAGCATTTCCTCAAAATTACCATTTAAGGGTCCTGACCCTCTGATGGCACCAGCTCCTTCTGCCCCAGGTAAGCAGATCTCAGCTGTGACTCTGGATTTGCCCATCTCACCAAAATCTAAAGTGGGAGTTGGCCCTGTAACCTCTGTTCTCTGATGGGTCCAAGGAAAGTCATCCATTTTAAGTGCATGTAGCTTATTTGTTGTAAAGACAGGAGGGAGGGACCACTTCCAAGCTCTTCATATGTGAGAACTGAAATCAGAAGTCCTAGTCTTAATTTTCTACTCAGTTGGTAATTCTTCCCTTCACACAAACCAATTGCTCTTATCCACACCTATTGTGTCGGCTTCACATGGTTTTAATGTGTCACAGAGCAAGAAAACATATAAGTCCTTCTCTCTTAATGTGGAACAAAACTGCCCACAGAAGTCAAGCCTTTGGAGATTTTCTGAAAAGCAAACCAAAAAAAGCTATGTCTAGAAAGCAGGGGTAACCATGAATAGAGCACTTGGTCCTGCAAGTCAAAGAAAGAGGAGCATTGTCTTCCTCTAAATCTTTTCCTAACTGAGCTTAAGATATTCACCTAGACTGATTTATGAGAGTGTAAGTGAAAGCAAGGGCAGGGGTTGGATTTCCTCAAACATATTCCTTGTGTCCTTATGTGCTGCTCTTACAGCATTGATTCAGAGCGAAGGGTGTGTCTTACAAATGCTCACGGCGTGTTCCTGTAATATTTCATTACGTGCCAATGCAGTCTTCATCCCCTGCAAAGTAGCAGTGTCGGGGAACAAGTTATCATTCTGAAATAATAAAGGCCATTCATTTTAGTGACGTTTAAAATGCATGAGAACATTTATGACCAAACCCATATATTTCTCACCATGAATATGTGGTATTAATTATCAGTCCTGCTGCAGGGAAGAACACGTTTATAACATTATGAAGAAAACCTTTCTTTTACGTTAAGGATGTTTGCATTTGGAAGGAAATTATTGTGTTGGTTAATGTGGCCCAGTTTCTGGTGATATCTTTCTGCAACTGTCAATATTTTTCTCCATGGGGTTGCATTTCAAAAACATTTGATATTACGTTCTATACCATGGAAATTATGTAGGAAATTATGTTTAATATTGTAAAATATTACAATTTAGGCATTACTTGACTAGAATTGGCTACCTGAGTCATACTTCATTTGAAAAAAAAAAGAATCTAATTTATAATAGTCACTACTACCTCACATAAGATACAATAACCAAGTAACATATTAGCTGGCATGTGTACAAAGACAATATAATATCATAATAATATTGGCAATGATAATAAGGTGATATTTTCAACCCAACACTGAGAAGAAAGACCTTTGGCTCCTCTTATTTTCACAACAGTCTTCAGTCGGATATTTTTGTGAGAAGCAGAGAAGCCCTATAATGACCTGAAAGAACACATGGATCCCCAGAGCCCTTTGCAGATGGAGAAGGCAATGTCCTCTACTTATAGGTCAGATGAGTAAAGAACCTACTGTGGGAGTATCCATCCAAAAATCCTCAACCCTCACAATAGCACCCATTACTGAAATAGCAACTTTCAGCACCAGCCAGAGCTTGGAAAGTTTAAAATGAGAAAAGAGGTTTTAAAGCATTACTTTACATTATTAGAATCAGGCCAGGAGAAAATGGATATGAGGATGTTAGAACTGGCTGACAGGATGAATGTTTCCTGCCATACATTTCTGTGTTCTTGTTCCAGTACTTATACTTACTAATTAGGTGTCCTAGACCAAGTCTCTCTGAGCCTTGTCAGAAAAAAAAAAAAATCTCTTGATGTCTTCATCTCTAAAATGAACTTAATGGCATCTCTCACATGGGCAGTGATGAGGCCTGTATGAGGTAATTCGTAAAAAAAAAAAGTTCTGTATGATGTCCAGCATGAAGCAAATCTTCAATACTAGCTCAATGCTCAGACTCATCTCCTTTTTTTTTCCTTCCTTTAATCCAATTAGGAGAAATATTTTCAACTTTAATGGCTAAGAAATTGGAATAAAATTCCCCTATATTTACTTAGAAATGCTCAGATATCTAACTTTTGTTTGCATATCTTATTTCATTTTATTATGTATCTTGTATTATTTTGTTTCCAGGAACACAGTCTAGATTAGACTTGGCCCCAGCTGCATGATTATGGTTTAATAAGGGAAGCAGCCCAGACACACATTCTACCTATAAAAATAAGAGCTGCAATGATGACCAAAGAGGTGAGTAGTCAAGAGGATCCAGAATTACGTTGGTGGTTTGGAGGTCACTGGATGTTAGAGAAATTGTCCTGAACTGTCATTTGAAGGAGAACAAGGAAGTGATGAAGCAGAGGAAAGGTGTTATCCAGAGCAAACATTTGGACTGACAGAGAACATCAAGGTTAAGTGGAACATGGCTCTTCACGTGAACCCACACCCACCCAGGCAGGTGCTCAAGGCTCTCATCCTTCCTAGAGAGCCCCAGAACGCTCCAGCAGTCAGCACCCGAGTCAGCCCTGAGCCAGACATCATCTATGCTCTAGGCTTTTTTAAAAAATCTCCCTCACTTTTTTCCATTCCGTCAAAGTACTCAGTCCTACTATATCCTCTTCTCTATTTACTATATATAAAATAGGTTATAAAAACCCAAATTTCTTCTCTATAACACAGGGAACTATATTCAATATCTTGTAGTAACCAATAGTGAGAAAGACTATGAAAATGAATATATGTATGTATATGTATGCCTGAAACATTATGCTGTACACCAGAAACGGACACATTGTAACTGACTATACTTCAGTAAAAAATAAAGTAGACTAAGCTCATCTGATATAATAATATTTACTAGTATAACATGAGTGTAGTTATGAAGTACAAAATCCACATTTTCCCAAAAAAGCACTAATAAAAATTCCAACAGTTTTCCTAGAACTATCCCAGAATCCACTAATCAAAATAAGCATGACCTGCAAACAAAAAATAGAGGCTGAAAATGACAGTTGTCCATTTCAAAGAATGAATTAACATACACTTGAGCTATTCAGTAAAGATGGCAAAATAACTGCATGTGTATTTACTGAAAACGTTATGAATTGAGTTATAATATAATCTCAAATTATATAAACATTTACTTAGATAACAAAATACTTAGTTTTGAAAAATCTTACCTTTGGAAATATTTTAGAATTTCTGATGTGAACAATTCAAATCACAGATGGCATAAAACAAATGCAGTAATATTTTCCCTCGAATGTTTAAACTGTTTCAGAAACAGGGGTAGGAGTTCATTCCAACACTTAAACATCATGCTAGAGACTCTCCACAACTATTATCACAAAACACCATTATCTCAAAACATTATCTCAAAACAACATGCTTGAAACTAGCTCAACTAATCCTCATCCGAGAAAACCAAAGAGTTCATACTCCATAAGGCACCAACATGCGAAAGATCATCATTGCAAAAAATAAATGTGTGTGTGTATTTTTCTCTTTGAAAATATTTTTATGTTAGAAAGTATATTCTAACTTTTAAAAGATGCATACAAAGCTCACTGAATTTAGTATTTTCATTATACACATCTCCCTACTTCTAGTAAATCAAGTTAAAAAATAATAGCTCACTCTTACTTTCATATCAGTGAGTAATCACACACAGAGAGCAAACTCAAACAAGAAGTAAGAGACTCACAGTGTCCTCTAGGTGGTAACAATATTTGCTCTCTAGTTGACAGCTAAAGATGTCCAAGTTCTTATAGAAGCATAATGCAGTTTATACCCCAGATTTAGCAGAGATCTCTCATAAGGATGTATGCAAATGTGACAGAGGCCACTGTTAAATTTAGGATCAGCATCCTCCTACTTGAAGGATAGAAATGAGGAGAACTCCTCTCTCTGGAACACTTACCATCAGTGATGGATGCCACCTAGTTCATATATTTCAGAAAATGATACTCCTGCTGTGTGGACGCTAAGCCACTGTAACCCTACATGTCTCGCTGGAGAGTTGTTTTTTTTTTCAATAGACCTATTCACCCTTTGCCACATTTTAAAGTCCTGCAGCAATGAGTATAAACTACAGCTTTTGAAATTAGAATAAAAAGTGTTGGTGATGGGCCCACTGTGTATCAAAAGCCTTACATATATCTACACCCTTTGATCCAGGAACTCTACTTCTGAAAATGTAAAGGGAACACTACATATAAATGTGTAATTATATGAATCTTTATTTCAGAAATATTTACAACAAAGAAAATTTGTTCTCAAAGTGTTCAAAAATCAACGAAATGAAAATCAGTGAAAAAAATGTCCAAAATATAAGATAAATAAGAAACTATTTTGCAGCCCCAATAAAAGTGATATTCTAAACACACTCACATGAAGAATGCCCATGGAATAGCTACATGGAAAAATGAAGTATAAAACAGTAGGTTAAATGTGATGCCATTTTTTAAATTGCAATGAACATATGTAAAAATAGTGGTTTTCTCTGGGGAATTGTATTATAATTGAATTTAATTTTCTTTTTCATTATCTGTGTTTTCTACTTTTATTCAATTAGCATGTATTACTTATATAATGAAAAGTTTCAAATTAGTACCAATTAAAAAATGAACAAATGAAAGTGCAAAATAGACAAGCTTTCCCCTTGCCCTCTCTCCTGTAGCTTAAAATACACAACACAAAGAAAACCAGATTAAGCACATTAGTCTTAAAACAATCAAAAATAAGCACTAAACTAATACAAGTGAAATTCAACTGCATGTGATCTGCTTAGATCAGTATAAATATATATGTCATACCATGAAAAAACAACCAGACATAGAGGAAAGAGAAGTATGTTTATATCTGAGTTTATGCTAATTTTCTGAGTGACCTTAGGCAAGTCACATGTACAGTTATAGTCATAGACTAAGACGGGAGGAGCAGATGAGCCCTTTCAGATCTAATATTCGATCAACCACTGGAAAAATTCTCTTAACTTAGATGACACCCTGGACTTCCTTCAGCCATCGGAAGGCCCCACACCAGTTTCAGCAACTGCGCACAAGGTCCCGCGGGCAAGGACTATGTCTTGCATAAATATTTACACTTTAAACAAGTCTCCTTCACATAATAACAGCTCGATAAATACCTGGCAATAAAGCATTCTTCTAGTTATAGTTATATTTTCATGACCTCAGCAAACCTGTCCCAAGATGTTTCCAAAAATTTGATCAACTTGTCTGCACAAATAGCAATGGCTAATCTGATCTAAGATCCAATGCAAGTGTAAAAACTAATTATGGTAAGACTTAGTACACAGACTTTGAGTAAGCTGCTTTCATTCAATTCTCAGCATGAGAGAGCGTGGCCCCCCAAAGCCACTGAGCACCGCTCTTCCTGTGCTCTGTGAGAGCTCGGAGACGTCTTCCATAGCGGCTCTGTATGATCCATCTTTCTGGTTTGGCCTTCCCTTTGTTCTTCAGAGGAGCCTAAATTTGTTTTGGTAATTTCATCAGCTTCAGAAAAAGCCAGAGTAAGTGTGCTGGTTAAAATGTTCAGTGAGCACATCTATCAGCATGTTGTATGTGAGAAACAAAAGGCTAAAGCTGCAGTTGTAGCTTTAGGAGCCAGCAGCCAGAATGGGTAGCTAGAGCAGCCCACAATCAGGAAACCAACGGGCCAACGGCATGGATGCTAAGGGCACAGAGCCCCACAGCAGACAGCTCCTCCGCTGAGCTGGGACAAGGCAAAGTCAAAACAGCGGGGAAGAATGGCAGTGAAGAGCCATCACTGCACTAAACTGATGCAAATCACATTCCTGTCTCTCCTCTATAAACTGGATTTATTTTTTAAATTTTTGGATTGATAAGTGGAAAATATGATATATGGTTTAATTATTAAAATTAATCAAAACTTTCAAGAGTAGTGTGGTGATCAGTTTGCAATATATACAGATATAGAATCACTATGTTTTATACCTGAAACTAAGAGAATGTCATATATCAATTATACCTCAATAAAAGAAGAACTTTCAATTTTCTAGTTACCATGTAGTACTGAATGCACTGTAAAATATTTAACAAAACTAAACATACTTATTTAACCAGCATTATATTTACTTTTGAAAGCAAGGATCAGGAAAGAGATCCACTATTAAAATAAATGCAGTAGACTATTTTAAGTAGAAAGATACACCCCCAAGGGGGGAAAAGGTCTGTGGAGGCAATAGCAAATGTTTTCTGGGACTTTCAGTATAAAAGTCATGGGTTCAGCTCCTGGATTTTTTACTACTCCATACTATATCATAACGGACTTTGGTTTACAAATCTTTTGTGTTTTAACCATAATCAGTTATGTGAATCAAATCAGCAATGTTCAAAAAGGATCTGTTTAATTTTTAGCTACATATAGAGATTCCAAATGTTGGACACATGTATGTGGAAGATACAATTTTTTTTTCTTTTAGGAGCATACTATCATTTATAAACTCAAGTAAATGTTTATAATCGTGGCTATGCAAAAAAAATACATAATCATACCTCCAATAAAAGCCTCTATTTGAGAAATAAGCTATGGTGGTTGCACTATGTTGCATATATATGTCTACTATGTGGCATACATGAGAATGTAAAATGTCACAAACTAAAACAGACCCTAAGTAATCAACTTTAAAATATATTTCACCTAAGATGCAGGGAATTTGAAGACTACTGATCCATGGTAGTTTCGCTAAGATACTGCCTTTTACATGAACATCCCAATGCATCCCTTGAAAGTGATTTTCATTCTTCCTCTAAGCTCCCTCAAATTTTTATTTTCATCTTCCCTTTTCATTTTCTAACTACTGTGTTATGTACTGCAGGACTTATTTTGGATAATTTATTTTTCAGCCAGATCGTAAACTTCAGGAAAAGGTGCAACTTAAAATTTTTTGTGAACTCCATCTACATGCATACACATTGCTCACCATATTGTAATCACTTAATAAATGTTGGTTGGATGAATTCATACTGTCTTTTCCCCCTAGACAGCTCTGGAGTCAGAAGTGTAATAGCCTTTATAGCTTTTATTTATTCTGATATTCTCCCCAAATGAAACATCCTGGAGATCTCAAAATCCCGGGAAGGGCTCCAAGTAGAGCTGATGAAAGGTGCACAACTTCTCACTAAATGGCCTGGACAGGCACAGCTCTCCCCGGCACCTTGTAAATGACTTGTGACAGAAGTGCGTTTTATCATCCAAATAAGAAACTCCATCACTGCAACAGACCTGCAAGACAGCAATGGCCAGCCAACCAGAAGTGATGAGAAGTCTGGTGTAAAACACAACAATGAATAGGAACCGGGTGAGGACTGGTCCACTGAGGGGCGGGAGCCATGTTGGTACCCGAATTAGAAGTCAGTGGGACACAGAAGAAAGACTGTTGCAATCAGTGTCAAAGACCTTGATGCCAGTTCTTAATCCGCCACCAGGTAATTCCTGACTGAGGGAACATCACTTAATATCGCTGGCCTCAAGGTATTTTAAGTTCTCTTATTTTATAATTTGAAGAGGTTAAACTCAAGATGCTCTGATGTTTCTATAAGCTATTACATTCTATGCTCACAAATCAAATAAATCGTAAGCCTCTTGGTAACTCTGCAGACCTCAACAGTATTTTGAGGATTTTTTTAAAGCACCGTATCTGAGTCGGAAACAGACGATAATAGTAGTAATTATAATAACTAATATTCATTTATTTAACAGATATTTGTGAAGACCTGCGTGCTATCAGCTGCTCTTCTAGGTAATAAGGATACAGCAGAGAACAAAACATATCTGGTTTCACAGAGCTTATGTTCTAGTTTAGGGAGGCAACACTTAACAAATATAATCCAGTGTGTCTGACTGCAGTGAGGACCTAGGAGAAAAATAATACAGAGATCGGTGATGG
Source organism: Vicugna pacos (assembly GCF_048564905.1). Lineage (NCBI taxonomy): Eukaryota > Metazoa > Chordata > Mammalia > Artiodactyla > Camelidae > Vicugna > Vicugna pacos. Next base: position 33,832,830 of record NC_132988.1, read on the forward strand.
AAAGTGCCAAAAGGCACTTCAGTGCATACTACTGAATACCCGTTACAGGGCACACGTTTTACAGGTATTCTCTCATTACATCCCAACAGCAATCCTAGGGGACAGGTATTATTTCTCTACACCCTACTGCACAGATGAGGGAAAAAATGGGCACAGAGACATCAATTAAATTCCCCAAGGTCACAGAGATAGGAAGTAATGAAACGCCAGAGCCTGTGCCCTAACCACTATGTAGTACTGCCTCCTGCCAGGTATCACAGTACAAGTCTTTAAAAATTTCATAAACCAAAAGCAGCCCACATATTTTGTGCATTTAGAACTCTTTCTTTTTTTTCCCCACTATGTTTATCACATAAAAACTATTGAAAGTGTCAACATTTTTAGAAGATGGAATCTTGACACTTGATTTTGGCTTAAATCAGTGCATCTTGGGCAGTAAGTTTGAAAAGCACGTGTAACAACCATAACGAAAACATCAAAACTGAAAAAAAATGGCTTCATGGCGTGGTTCTCAATCTTCAACCTGCTGGGTTGGTGAAGTGTTCTAAATGAATAGACCCTAAACACCACAATTATCTAGGTACTTGATGGAAGCTTGTTCAAGAAGATACAAGAAGTCATGTTTCGATGGAGCGTAACGTCAGAGGCTGGAACGAATCAGATTTTACACAGAGCAGAGACACACGACAGTAACACAGAGGAGTGGATACATTCAGGGCTCAGTGGATACTGAGACCTGGCGTCAAGCTCGCTCTCTTACTAGCCCTATCTGCTTAGGCAAGCCTACTAGCTTCCATGAACCCCAATTTCCTTATCTTTAGAAGAAGAATTATAATAATATCAACATTATATGCATTTTGTGAGAATTAAAAGAGTTCACTTATGTTAAAGACTTAGCCCAGTATTGGCAAATAGGAAATCTGCAATAAATGTTCAGCTACCGTCATTATCGTGAATAAATGTACCAACTTGGGCAAAAGAGACTTGCATACCCAGGGGAGTAAGAAGTCTGACACCTAACAGGATACTTAACGTTATTTTTCAAAGAACCTACCCTGCATGTGAATGTTGAAGGAACCCCCCCGACACACACCTCCTCCCCAAATTGCTGCTTCAGGAAAATGTTTAGACACCAACAGTTAGCAGTAGCAGCATTTCCAAACAAAAAAAGGGCAATGACATAACTTTGACTTGTTTCTTTACATTGATATAAATAACTCAACTAATGAATGTCTCACACAAAGAATGACAGCGACTCCAGTGGTATGTAAAAACAGCCCTCTAGACCCAGCCGCCTTCGCCAGCTCACAGTAGCCACTGATGATCTGATCACTTCCTCTCTGTTTGGAGGACTTGAAGGCACTTCCCAGCAAGGAAACTCGTGACATTAAAGCTACGCTCATTCCCAATTTATACAGATTTCGTCCCATCGTATCAACAGCCCATATAGCCAAAGAAAGGACTTTCTAACACGTTGTTTCCATGGTGTTTATGTGTTTCTACCCTAAACAGACAGACGCAGATTAAGCAATGCATGTCAATCCCATCATGAGGCTGTGAAATGGGCAGAAGTTTTGCTACACACTCATGCAATCACACACACTGTGAACATCCTGTTTATTTGGCTCGTCCTCCAGTGATTGGCTGCGGTGTATCAGCACATTACTGACAGCTGGGAATGTCTCCAGTGGAACATGCCTTTCCGATGACAAACATCCAAATAGCAATGGGAACACGTGTCTGCCCACTGGGTCCTTACAAAGCAGCACAGTTTCTCCAAATGCAGAGGGTGTTGGGTGCCGGGGTTTTGTTGGAACGCCACCGAGGGGCCCCTGGTGACCTTGAGAGGCCGTATGAGATAATACATTCTTGGACCCCTATTTCCGGACCGCTTTGGGCAAGGTCAGGATGGCAGATATCCCACTTCCACAATATCAGATGTTACGGTAATTCCTTTTAGCTAATGTGTAAGAGCAAAGGAATGCCTTCAAACCTCATCTAGGCCCTGTGGAATCTGTTGAAAATGCATGACAGCTGTGGGCTTTGGCGAGGCTGTCTGTGAATGTATGAGATTTGGACACAATTCAAAGCTAGAAATAACTGTACAACTCATAACCCTGCACCACTGCTTGCCCCCTCTCCCCCTCTCCCCATCTCCCTCTCTCTCTCTCCACATCACTCATCTCGCACACGCTGAAGCAGGGTCACCATCTCTCTTCCTCATGACTTTCATGCATTCTTCACGGCCGGGAACTGTGGGTAACATCCTCCCCACGCAAACACAGATGTGAAAAGAAGAAAGAAACAGAGGCGGGGGTCAGGGCAGCAGAATGATTTTAATAAGGCCTGAGAACAGGAAATTGAGAAAGAGGCTTTTTTTTTTTTTTTTAGTATCCAATTGGGAGTAGGGAAGCAGCAACAAACTCACCCACTTGTTTAAAAGTCCATCTGCAGTTAGAATCACCATCCAGTTTTCCAGTGATTTATAGAGGCACTCGTTTTCTGAAACCTGCATTATTTTTAAAGGCTGTGACTATTTACACTTGGCTCTTGCCACTTTTATAAGTGTTCTATGCCCCTCACCATTTACTCTCTCACAGCAAGAGTCTGTGTGTAATGCTGCTGAGAAGCGTAGGATGGTTGGAAAAAGTCCTAAGAGGAATGGGGTCCACTTAAAGACTCTCTTTTCTTAAATCAAATGACTGTTATCCAAACACTATTGAGTCTGACCTCAAAATTCCTACTCTTGTCATTTTAACTTAAACGTCATCTCAAGATTCAAAGACCTCTGGCAACACGACTCATGAAGAGTATGACATCCTAGGAAACACTGGCTCTTCTCCTGCGACTCCTGCTACTGTCACCTACAGTCCAGCTGCCCGTCAGTGTCTGTGGGGCGTTGGTTCCGGACCTCCATGGGTAAAGGAATCCGTGGATGCTCAGGTGCCTTATGTGCAACGGTGCAGCACAGCACACCTCTGTGTCCACAGGTTCTCTTGGTTGGCTCTGCAGATGTGGAAATCATGGTTATGGAGGACTGGTTGCATGTCTAAAATATTACCTCTTGGCAAAGTCAGGTTATTCTCATACAGTTTTTCCTTTCTGGTTAACCCCGGCTTTGACACATATGGTGGCTGTGTGTCAGTCATTAACAACATGGACCCTTAACTAGCCCAAAATAAACCACACATTATCATTCTCCAAAGTTTGGCCGACATAACTCCCCAAGATGGAGGTTTTAAAAGTAAGGAATTATTTCTACAGCTAACATTATCCCATTGATATCCTAAAATGAAACAAAAACACACATATAATACTTAAAAATAACTTAGGGCATGGAAAGCAACATAAAGGGGAAAAAACAATTCCTACTGAGAATTTGCTGGATGCTGTCAAGCACCTCACGAGCCAGCTGGATCTATTCAAGTGTTCAGAAGCAAAGAAAATATTACTCTGGCCATCCATGCACTAAAACTTGTAGCACCTAACTCGAAGAAGAGATTCCCAAAGAAACTCACTGGAGGGACACAGATGCTTGCCTGGGGGCATTTACTCTTACATTACGATCAAGTCTAACAAGCTGTGTTGTTTGGATTCCCAGGCCACGATGGATTAGAAACAGCACGTTCAAGAAAGACACCGTTCTAGTAGAGGAAAGTGTGCTGGCAGCTACCAGAAGCACAGCTGGCCAGCTCACAGCAAGAGAACAGAACAACAGTTCACGATGTGATAGTCCAGGGCTTTTAGGAAAGGGGTCCCAGAACATCACAATATAGCACAGAACAATAATGGATGTTCATAACCTGGACCTTGAGTCATCCAGGAAAAGAGACAGAATGTCTAAGAATCCATGGAGGTGTACAGTACACTTAAGGTATATTCATATCAAAAGAGCAGAAAATTAGAAATTTTGGTAGTTCAGAAGAGCAGATTTCCTTTATGTCTAAAGTAAATAAATGTGGAATACCTCATCATTCCCAAATCACAGATTTTTAAATCATTGTACTTAAATACAGAAGACTTAACAAGGATTTAATATCAGTCATTTTTCTTATCCTCATAATCCACAAGATAGACATTACATGCCATCAACCTCACTTAAGCACTTCTTAAAAAACTTCAAGAATATTCTACCAGAGAAGAAAACCACAGACAGAGATGCTGCTCTATCACTTAATGTCTAAATATGGATATGGACAACTGTACACATATCACTCTACACACACACACACACAGCACTCCACACCGATGGCAGTGAATGAGGCAAGTGAGTGAGTCAGGCAAGACTGAGGGGACAGGGACATTTCTGACGTAGAGCATTTATGGACACAGTCAGCAAGAAGCAGACATGCTTAAGGACAAGCTCATCTGGATGGAAGAGAGAGTGTCTGTCCCCCTGTGTCATTATCTCTACTCTCTTGCCTGGACTTCACACTAGCTCTTCCTAGCACTGAGATTCCTATGCCCCGCTGTCAACACAATACTCCAACCTGGCTCTCATCCTGTATCTGCGACTGCCTGCTCGGAAACTCCTTTGACCAATTCTACAATCAACACCAGTGCCACATCCCCTTCTCATGATAACCACCCTCTGTACCACTGTATTAGTTTCCCAAGCCTGCCATAACCACAAGCTGTGTGGCTTAATACAAGAGAAATGTGTTCTCTCGTAATTCTAGAAGCTAAAGGTCAGAAGCCAAGGTGTCAGCAGGGTCATGTACTCTCTGAAGGCTCTAGGGGATAATCCTCCCTGGCCTCTTTCAGCTTCTGGTGATTCAAGCACTCCTTGGCTTGTGGCAACGTAACTCCAGACTCCGCCTCCATCGCCACACAGCCTTCTTCTCTGTGTGTCTGTCTCCTCTTCTAGAAGGACACCAGTCATCAGACTTGGGGCCCACCCCAAATCCATTGTAATTCATCCCAAGGTCCTTAACTAATGACATCTGCAAAGGCCCTATTTCCAAAGAAGGTTATATTCTGAGACGCAAGGTAGACAAATTGGGGGATATATTCATCCCACTACACCTATCCACATAGTTACTGAAAAAAACAGCCACACTTTACAGTATGATTCTACCCCTCTGGCTGTGCATAAATATTCCAATGACAGACATCTGTGGACACCAGCTGGTCCTCATTCAACAGCCGTTCCTCTCCCCTTCTTCCATAGTCTTAGGTACCTCTCTCCAAAGTCGGCTGCTGCAAGTTCCAGATACTCGCTTTCCTCACAGCCAGGAGTGAGCACGTGACTCAGTTCAGCCTTGGAGACAAGAGATGAAATGCAGGAGAGACTTGATTTACTTGGAAGCTAATGAAACTTCAGCTTAGGGCTCCATTCTCCTGATGACCCCAACCAAGATCTTGTGCCTAAGTTTATATTTTTAATATTGTTCTGTTTTTCTGAAAGAAGATCCCCAGATTGCATTTGTTGAGGCCCCACTAAAGCTGAAGCGCAGTCCTTTCCCTCCTGGCAAACAGGGACTGTCACACGGAGAGTCTTCTTTCCCGCCCCCTTCCTCCCGCTTCAGGTGCCCGTAAGGACGTGAAGACTGGAGTAATAGCGGCCACTGTGCTGTGGTGAGAGGAATGCGGGAAGAAATCCCAGATAGTCCGCCCTTGACATCATCCAGGGCTGAACCAGCCCTCGAGCCCTCTCCCTCCAGATTTCCTGTTATGTGAGAAAAATATACAATAAGGGGTTATTTAGGTTTTCTCTGTCATACAGCAAAAAGTTTCCCAACTGATAGAGCAATTAACCTTGGCTGAGCCAGTTAGAGCCTTGCCCTGAATTTCTGGACTTGAGTCTCAGAAAGCCTTGTCATTGTGCCTTTGTTGGCTAAAATCACAAACTATACAATTCTGGGAACTTTGGCTACCTGAATTCCAGCCACATGGATAAAACCACTCTATAGAGAGAGAGAAGAATGAACTCAGCCCGTGGAGAGAAGCCCGGCTAAGGCACAGAGAACGAAGCTTCATGCTCTGGGCCCTGATGCCCAATGTTATGGGAGATCGTGGCCTTTATTCAGTCTTGCTTGTCTAATTATTTCATAGCTTATCCTCCCATTAAAAGCCTCTCTTGTTTTTAAATCTATTCAGGTGTGATTTCTTCCACTAAGAAGTTAAGTGGACTAATTAGTAAAGCTTCCTTTCCTTCTCCCATTCCCTGTGGTATTTCTTCTCTTATTTCTCTTTCCCTTCTGCCAAGGGCCTGGAATCCAATCTCCTGGCTTCGAAAGCCCTTGGTGATTAAGAGCAAGCTATGCAGTCAGACACACCTGGGTTTACTTCCTGATTCTGTTACTTACCAGCAATGAAATGTTGGCAAGTAACCATCTCAAAGCCTCATTTATATTATTTCAAAGAAGAGGCTCATGGTAATAACAATCTCCTGTAGTACTAAGACATAAGTAAGCTGGTATGTATAGAGCATTCAATAGAATGCTTGACACATGGTGAACACTTATAGATACATACTGAGCATCATCACAAAGGCAAATGTTAGCATTATAACTCCTGAATCACAGGAAAAAAGTCTTTCACTGACCCCAATCTGTCTTACATTTTAACCCTATATCTTTTATTTCCCTCTGAGCCTTTCTTTCCATGAATATTTGTCAACTTGACCTTAAACTATATGGATTCCCACTCTTCTTTCTATAACCCCTCCTGCACTCACACTGCAATGAACAGTCCACAGTTCAGTCTGTGACACCGCTATCATTCTCTGTGTTCTCCAGCCTCAGACCTCGGTCTGGTACTGGTTTTGTTAATTACCCTGTCACATGTATGTAAGGTGTACTCCTAACCAAAACCAAAACCAAAACAAAATCACAAGGATTATGAATTACAGTTAGTTGTATTTTTCTTTTACTTATTTAGTTTAGCTATTCAATATTTTTTGAAATAAATTTGAGTCGTACCATCTTGAATCTGTTGTGCTAGACACAGGTGATGGTTCAAAAACAAATGAGGCTTAATTCATTGGTCATAAAGAACTTGTTTCCTCTACGAGGAGTTATGACATGTGGGCAAACTGTTACTGCTTTCATCACATTTTTCCAGGCCTTGGGGGGAAAAGGCAAAGTGTTTAGAGATTTTAGAATTATACACTACTCCTATCCAAAGAACACTTTCTTCTAGAAAGTATTACACGTGGGTAAGAAGAACACCTACCTGCAGGGAGCCCTGCTCATTATAAACATACGAACTAAATTTATAAAAGAATACACGATGCCCTGTCACCTGGGATCCAGCAGACAGAGCAGGTCCAGCCCAACCTGTACTTTTTAACGTTGGCTCTTATGTCAAACCTCTTTCAGCTCAAATCATCATTTCTTCAAATCTCTTGCTGTTTGTCCCCAAGACAAAAGACAAGTGCATCTGTGTGCTGCGGTGGACTTCAGAGGTATAGTGCTTCGTTACGTGGGGAAGACCTGGGCAGCAGAATCCACCAGGTGAGAGAAGATGCAAATGCATCCACTTGTCTTGTTCTTCTCAGCATGGATGCAATAGATTCTTGCAAAATGCAGGCTCTATCCCCAGCTGTTGCTGAGCACCCATTTTCTTCTCCAGATGATCCAGGTGTGGCATCTGGACACAGTCCTATTTCAGTAAACTAGCATATTTGTCACCAGTGCACATGGAAGCTGAGGAACAGTTTGCAATATCAAACACTTCAAATTTTTCTTAACTTTTGGTATATGTAGGTCTAGAAGTAATATACCTGACCTGTGATACCGGTTGTTTATATTACCATATGGATTTAGATATTGCTTCAAAAGATGATAAGAGAGATAGATTATTGCTAGCATTTTATTCAAGGAAGTTAAAATACTTTGGAACTATTTTCTGGGAGGATATTTTATCATAAGTCACTTTATTAGAATGGTACAATGTGATGTGTAAAATTTATGGTCATTTAGAATCAAATACTGCTTTAAGAATTTTATTGACAGTTCCAGCTATGATAGCCTCAATAGAATTCTCCAAATTAGAAGTTAAAAATCCAGAAGTCTAGACACTATGGTGACGCAAGAAGTGCTTTTAAGTGGGGAACACTGCCAATATAACACAACGAGGGTTAGAAAATCTTATTTTAGCATTACTGATTTTGTTGACATGAAGGCAAGAAAAATTTAAGAAATAAACACGTAATAATTTATTAATTATGTTTATATTTCATCACTTACCCGAACAATGTCAGTTGATCAATAGAGAATACCCAGATCTGCATAATAGCACATTTAGTCATCTTGGATATTAGCAACACCACAGTCTTACACATTTTTCAGTTTTGACGTTATCTGGGTTTTTAGCTAGGTTTATCTTTTAAATATTTAGACAAATGGTATGTGACTCTCATTCATACTTCAGTCCTAAGCCTTGCAAATGTTAACAGCAAGTCTACTTTTGAAGGCACTTTATGGGTTAAGGACTGTCTGAATTCAGCTTTGAAATACAGGCACTTGTTGAAAGAATACTGAACAAAGTTGAGATTGGGCAGACAGGTGAGAAGGCACTGCCAGAGATGAGCAAACGTGCAAACCTGGAGATGCCCATATCCACGTCAGAAACAAGGTCCCTGAGAGCACAGATCGTGTCTGTTTTGTTTATTGATACGTCTTTGGAATCTAGAACACAAATATTTTTTCAATGAAAGAATGAATGAATAGCTAAGAGTCTAATCTGACTAGACCATAAAGTATATAAAACAGCATAGTGGGAGATAAGGCTTAAAGGAACAGAAAATAGGAGATAGAAAATACTTCAAATGATATTTTTCTCCAGTTCATCAGAAAACGGGGCATTGTTTCATAACAGAGTGACAGACATCGTCTCCCTCTATCCTCTCTTCAAGATGAGGACAGTGTCGCTCTGGCGCATGGAAATTTTCACTCACAGGAGTAAAGAGAGAAGAAAAGAAAGGTGAAGACAACAGAAGAAAAGAAAGGAAAAGGAAGAAAGAAAAGCTACACGTGAAGGATCTTTAGGGGCCTTGGGGATACACCCAGGCAGACCTCGGGTGGTTTTATTTAGATAAGGGCTCAGCACACTTCTGGGAAGAACAGAGAGAAGACGCATTGGAAGTGACTGTGAGCCTCCAGACCATGTCTAGACAAGGTGAGGGGCAGAGGCCACCTCCTCACCTCTCAGGACATATCTCCACGAAACACGAGAAACTCATCCTTCAGTGGGGGCACATCACTCAGCTGTGTCCTTGTGCAATGACAGTGGTCACAACAGTGTTCACAAGTTAACGGGGAGGAGAACTTCAGAGTGCACTGTTACTGGGTTCATTCACTGTGTCCTATGACTCAGTCCTCTAAGAAATTCTGGTAAGTTCTCCATGAAAGAAGAGCTTTGAAAAAATAAAATGAGCGATTGGAATTGAAGGGCCATACATTGAAGGCAAAGGAAAATATTAAGAGAAGTTCCTCTACAGAACCTGTCAAGAAAATGCAGCACAGCATAGAAGACCCCGTGCAGAAGTCTACAGCTAGAACTACGGGAAAAAGAGAAAAAATGAGAGCAAATTTCATGAAATGCTCACTTCTCACAAATGTTCTGAGTTGGTTGTTTAAGATTTAAAGTTTTCTGGTCAGTCACCAAGTTTTTGTAGAATTCTCATATTTTCTTTTAGTTTATAAATATTTTCATTGCTAAAATTGAGGCCTCAGTATAAGACTCCTGACCTGGGTTCACATTTTATAGCTAAAAAAACGTATAAAACCTCAAAAAATTAAATAACCAAATTGTTGAATTTTAGTTGGTTTTAGGTCAGAGAGCAAGAATCCATCGAATTTTATGTTCTTTCCACTGAAAATAAAGAAATAACCAAGTTGGCCTAAACTTGGCCATAATTCCCCACTGTATCTGGGGCCAAATTTTTCAGTTCATCTGGCACAAAGGTAGTTTCTAATGACACCTGAGACCAGGTGAATTTTTTTAAATGATTTTGATGCTAAAATTTCATAAGGCTACAGAAAACAAAAATTTTCTATTGCCCACATATTCACGAGATGATACTTAAGGACAGAAAATAAAGTTTCTTAGAATAAGTTATCATACAGTACAATTCCTTTGTATTTTAAACTAGTGCTTTCCCCAAAATAGGCATATACTAACATCATGCTTCCATGTGGCTGAGGTCTCAGTCAAGACTTTGAAACACGGAATCAAAGTTCAAATATTCCTTTCCTATTTAATGATTTCTTCCATCCAAATTTCATAAGCCAAGGTCAATAAGAATAAAATGTAAGAGTGAATGGAGGTTTTGAAGCAGTGGATTATTTATACTGTGGTTGTGATTAAGACGTAAGGTGGGGAAGTAAGATGTAATTCTATAAACTGATTTCGTGCAAGCTAACATTTTTTTTAAAACCCCAAATTGGAAATTCCATATGAACATAATTCATCTCAGTTATGAAACACTAAGAAATTGCTGAGAAGCAGAGTCTGATTCCCTATCAGGGGAAAAAATGTAAAAGATAAGTTTAAGCCAGGCTATTTTCCTCCCAAGATATATTTATATCCTAGATATTTCCACCAGGAATCACATTAACAAGTCTTTAGCAAGAGATTTTCTTATTCCCAACACATACACCACAAAAGATATGAATTCTGTCCCTTCAAGGTGTATAATTTAGGTGAACCAAGCAAGCACAGGCAAGGGAGATGAGGCACTGCCAGAACCCAAAATAACCTATAATCCAAACGCTAGATTGTTCAGAATAGACTAGGGTTTCAGAGATTGTCTACAAAATGAAAGTTGTTAGCTAAATTTTAAGAGCAAATAGATCTTGAATTAGAGACTCACTGACTCATATACCACGCTTAGTGAGTGACTATTATTTATTGGCACCAAGTGAAATTGTGGAGAGTCAAAGATGACAGAGTCCATACCTCTACAAAAAAAAATCTATAGGAGACACAAACACACAGAGAGACAAAGACACTAAAATTCAGTAAGCAATAGGAATATGTTCAGGGTACAATGTGAGCACAGAGGGAAGGTGCCAGAATCAGGCGGGGATGGGGCTGGGTGGGGAGCTGGCTGGAAGGAAGCTTGCACACCAGACGTGCGAAAAGGAAAGGGAGCACATGCTAGGCAGAGAACGGAAATGAACAACACAAACAATGTTGTCTGCAACGAGCAGAGTTCATGGACTAGGGCTAGGGTAGGGTCAAGAAATAAATAAATACTACGAGAAGCGCTGGGAGGTAAGGACAGATGGCTGAGCCGGGGCTGGACACAGATGGTGTAGTGCGTTGAATGGTAGCCCCCCCCCAAAAAGATACGTCTATACCTTAATCCCCAGAACCTGTGAATGTAACCTATTTGTGGAAAATAAAAAGGTCTTTGCAAACTTAATTGAGTTAAGGATCTTGAGATAAGGAGATCATCCTGGATTATCCGGATGAGGCTTATACCTGATGACAAGGGTCTTTATATGAGGCAGAAAGCTATCTGATGCAGAGGAACAGGTACAGAGGTGAGGAGGAAGCCCTATGAAGACCGATGTGGAAACTGGAATTTCACAGCAACAAGAAATCAAGAAATGCCAACAGTTACCAGAAGTTGGAAGAGACAGAGAATGGATTCTCTACTAAAACCCAAAGGGGAAGCATGGCCTTCCTGACACCTTGATTTTGGACTTTTTCTTCCAGAACCGTGAAAGAATACGTTCTTGTTGTTTTAATCCACCTGGTTTGTGGCAGTTTGCTATGACAGCCTTAAGAAACTAATAAAGAGGACCCTGAGTTCCACACTGAGTTCAGGCTCATTTCTGCAGGCTGATGATTTTATTTTGCTGTAAAGTTCGTTTAAAAGTGGGATGCAAGATTGACAGTTTCAGCAGGGATGATGGGGAAGGAAACCTTTTGGTAAACTATTACAATAATTCAAGAAAGGGATCATAAGACTGTTGTCAAACATATCATTTTGAAAATCTTGAAACAACACAATTCTCGTAGAAATGCATTGTCAAAGTTTTACTGAGCTTATTAGTAAGGAAATCAACAGGATGCAAAGCCAGTCTGTCCTGTTGGTGCGTTACACTAAAGCATACTAACAAATGTATGTAGAGTCAGTAAAAGAAAAAAGAAATCTGGAATGAGATTGCTAAATTACAACATCAAAAATAAAAACAAATGACTTTCCTTAAGAGTCAGAAATTGTAAACTTCGGGTTATCTTCTTTACTGGGCTGAAACCGTTTGCATTACTACCCGAAAAAAATAAAAGTGCACTTTCTTTGTTTTCTACAAGCTAATATTTATGCTTACAAAACTGTAAAATGTTCCCATGGATACCAGTAAACAGCAAGTCAAGGAAAGTTACATTCTTAAGACAGATGAGTTTTGGGTGAGTATGTTAGGACCATACCATAGCTTAATAATGAAAATCATGTCATTATCTTTTTTTCCCAAGTTTTGGGTAGTTTTTCTCAATATTTGATACTCAAGTTGAGTCAAAAATAGAGTGAAAAGCATGTATTTTAGAGAACTTGCAAAGAGAAAAGTTACAAGACTAGTACTCACCTCATTGTTAGGAGAATTACATAAGTTCAAACATGCAGAGCCCTCATGGGAATTCCTCCTCCAGTACTCCATCATTATCTCACGTTATCTTGATGTCAGATTTGTTTAGAAAGCCTTCTAGGAGGACATATTTTTAATGAAATGCATCCGTGCATTTTTGTATTCCTATATCTAATAATATTTGAGTAGCTACTATGTATATAAAGTTACGTGATACTTTATTGTATTGCTAAGGTTTGAAAGTGCTCGAAGTTTAACACGTGAAATGATACAAGAATAAAATATCATACAATAAATGTTAACTATATTTAATCAAATGTCAAAATATGTGATTCCCTTCTTATCTAGGTCTTAAATTTACAGTTGCTCATAATTTTTGTGTAACAGGGGAGTTAATGAGACAGGATTAGAAAGCTAACAAGACACTAGATTTCACAGATGACCAGGGAGGAGAATCCTGCTTTTGCTTGAGTAGAACGTAGAAGGGACAAAATTAGGGCTTGATGAATTCCATTCACATAATTTATCCTCAAAACAGACTTAGTAACAAGATGAACTTCCTTGGAAACATGAAACAAACAGAGGTCTTTGTTGGCAGCTGATGAAAAAATATAACCATAATTTTTTGGTTAAATAAAACCGTTTGACGATTTTAAAAAGAGCCATAAATGTACTAGCAACTTCTATTTTAGTGGTTACACAGAAGAGGACTTTATGTCAACTTATGTGATTAAGTTTTGATTTTAACATTGGAATATGCCTAGGACTGTATATATGATGTGACAAACATAGGAAACTTGTTTCCAGGATGCCATTTCTGATCCATGATTTCAATGAAAGTGCTTAAAGTTAGCTCCCACAGTGCCTGGTTTACAACTATTGTAGCGTTTCTGGTATTGTATCATCATTTTCTTACTGTACCCTACAACGGGATGTTAGCTCCTCAAAGACAAGAACCATGCTGCTTTCATCACAAAACTCATAGCACAGTGCCTGACACACCCTAGGTTCTCAGCTAATAAATGTTCAGTTGTAAAGGGATGGATCCATAAATAAAACATTTGGGGCCACAAAAGAGTTTAAGGTCAGTTTGCTAAATTATATAATAATAATAATAATAACAACAACAACAACAATAATAATAATAAAAATAATACCACCTCTAAAAGTGATTTACCTCTGTACAAAAGTTCTCTCAAAGGGAAATATTACTAGAAGTTTCTAATCCAAAGTGTTAAAACATTTACATGGACATACAGAGATACATATTGAGGGGAACCAGGATATGCCAGTCCAGAATAGGCCTCTTTGGTATATTGGTTATTTTGAATTACAGGCACTTGAAATGAACAGCAGGTGCAAAGGCACTCCGACCCTCTTCTGTTTGCCTTGTGTCTCATGCATTTTCCCCTACAGGTGACTTGATATCCATCACAATGACCATAGTTCCAAAGCACATGAGACTGCAACATTCACTCTGTACTTAAAGAATAGCTGTGCAAGGACGGTGAATTAGGGCTCAAGATCAAGATATTTAAGCAAGAGCCAACAGGGTAAGTATGTCAAATTTTAGGGACAATAAAATTCAAGGAAAGGTTAGGAGCTTGGGGAGCCTTCATTAATCAGGCAGATACCAGAAATCAAAGCAGAACTACATACCCACGAGGGTATGCAGGAGGGCCGGAAGCAGGGAATCTGGCCAGCCAAACATAAAGGGTTAGCGCCATTTTATATGGAGGCTGTCCTAGCCAATGAAATTTTCTTGAAATTTGGGGAATTGGGGAAACCTCAGCATATGTCCTACAGAAGCAGGAAAAAGAGCAGTGTACTTCTGTGACAACCCCTGTCTACACAGACAGACAGGACTCAGTGAGATGTTAAATGATGTCTATGATTGGAGGTGAAAGCTAAAAGCTGTTTCTGACTCAAGAATACCAAAGCGGAGCTCTGAAAAATTACAATGAATTTTTTTAAGTAATTCTTTTGATTAGCTACGTATGTCAAGGTCCCAGAAATATCCGTTAAAAGACACCAGACAGACAATACAGAGCTAAAGTTTCAGCCACACTTGCCTTCACCTGAGCTGGACAGATTGCCTGTTAATGTAAGCGTGTCCTGAATTCTCCATTTCATCTTACGAGTCAATTTACTGAGGCCTGAAATTAAAGATGGTATAACACAATATAAAATGTTGTTATTTAATCAGGAAAGATCCAAATCCCTTAACAGGATCAGCATGCAGTATAAAGTCTCAAGTGAGGGACTCCTCATAGTAAGGTGAAGGAAACAGGCAGCTCAAACGCAAAGGGGCTCGAGGAGACACAAGTTTAAGGAAATTCGATTCTGTTGACCGTATGATAGATACTTCATACTTTGAACATGGTCTTCCCTCGACACGGAATATGGTTTTTGACACACTTGCTCCTTTGTGCAATTAATTCATCTTAACTTGCCCTTCAAATTTCAGTTCAAGTGCCTTTCCGTTCTTGAGGGAAACCTTATCATCCCGAGTAAGTTTCTTTACTCACATACAGTCTTGTCTCCTTCCTTTACGTCACATACTTCAATTTTTAACCATAAAACCCCTTGTGCAATTATTTATTGATGTCTTTATTCATAATGTCATAGTGGAGACTGCGTCTCTCTTTGTTCATCACTTAAACTGTGCTACCTAGAATATGGCTTTTTCACATGCTGTGAGTTCAAAAATATTTCTTGAGCACGTGAATGAATGAATAAATGAATGTCATCACCAACAGAAGCCACTGTTGTACTTAACTCCAATTAAAATGAGTAGAATACAACCATTTGTCCATAAAGACTGGACAAATAAAAAAAAAAGACAGCCTAGGAAAAATTCAGAGGGCAGTTAAAGAGAGACAAATACAAACTACTATTAAAACTTCTACTTCCAGAAAAATAAATCAGTTAAAATCAGTGTCTCCCGTTTCTTTAGGCAATGCCTCTGCTAAACCCAGTTTCTGCGATCACATCATGTAAGAAACAGGAAGACAGCACAGTAATTTAGCCCTGCCAAGGGAGGGTGCTTTAAAGGTGGCTTCAGTCATGTTGCCTTTATACCCAGTAGCGGTGTCCCCCTCTGGAGTTTCCAGTCATAACTGTAACAAGGAGAGCTGGAGAAAAACTCAGTGAAAATGATTAAAGAGACAAAAAACACAGACACCATGATGAAAGGCTAAAGGAATCAGGATTATTTCATCCCCAGAAAAGGTTGGCAGATTCAGTGATGGAATGGTATGGATGGTGAGCAGCTGTTCTGCATCCCAGGAGTGTAGGTAAGGGAGGAAGGCTTCAAGTGCAGCCTAAGAAAGGACTCCTCCCCTCCACCCCCACATACATTCTACCCCAGCGCCCCGTGTCTCAGGTGGCCTCCCACGTCTCAGTGCAAAACCTCTTCCATCTCTTTTTTCATGGCTCTCCTTAAAAGTCCTTGTAAAAAAGTTTCCCTGGTTATAAAAGCTGGGTGAAGACTCTTCCACGCAGCTACGCTCACTCTCTCCAGCAATTACTTGAATCTATTATTTCTGAAATCTTTTCAAATATTTGTTTAAGACAGGAAGTCTCAAAAGGGTCTTTCATGTCTTTAATGTCTTAAGTCAATAGCAAAACTATTTGGTGCAGATGACACGTATTTTCCATAATATGGGGGATATACACCCAGCAAGACACAGTTTTTAAGGGCACTCATGCCAGATTATGTTGTTGCCTGTGGCTTAACTCTAAATTCCTTCTCTTATCATTTCAGGCTCTCCAGCAGTTGCAGTCCTGACTGGAGGCAGATGAGGGAAGACCGAGAGAATGAGGTTGCATCTCACATCTCTCACAGATCCTCGAAATAATAATAGGCTCATCAGTCTTCACTGAACCACATATGATAACCGGATTATTGCATGAACTTTCTCCCCAAACCCTAGGCTCTTTCCCCCTTGTTGATACTGGCAAGTAACAAAACAACTACATAAAAGCTCAGATTGAATGAGGATGAGCAGAATTCAGAACATCTTACCTGACGAAAGTATTTGTAGCCACTGATAGACCTGAGTAACATTTTCAAGCAGAATGATTATTTTCCATTACGGATTCACCACCCCAAACTATCCTTAAGAACCCATGATTTGGGGCTTTATTCACATAGTGTACAAAGGAGTGCTTAAGATTCATTGTAAATCTTAAAGCATGGTGCAACGATGTATACAAAGTTCAGCAACTTATTTTACAAGAACTCAAGTAAATTTATTTTAACATCAATAAATAACAACATATCAAATGAGCAGAGAATCAAAACTTTCATCTACTTTTATCCAGGAAATTTAAAAATGAAATACTTATCAGAGTCACAATTCTTTATGAAGACAAGATAGAGACATCTCAAGTTCTTAAAATTCTAACAATGATTTATGTCTTGAATTTTAGTTGTGTGTGCTTATGTATGTATATGCATGTGTGTCTTAGCTGAAGAGGAGAGGTGTCATTTTCATATGAGTCAAATTAATTCTTGAAAATATATAAAAAGATCTATCTTTGCACCAAAAAAATTAGAACCCAAAGGGGAAAATACGAAAAAAAATCAGATAAAAAGGGGATTATCATAAGGCCTGACTTACAATCTTATGTGCACTGTTCAAGTATTCCAATAAGCCACATATATCCTTTGTGAGATTTTATTTTCGTCACACAGAAGTGAAGAAAACAAAAGTTATGAATAACAAAATCACCTAGCACCACTCAATTGAAAATAAAAACCAATCCAAGCAACTTTGGGGATCAGTGCTAACAAACAATTTAATTTCATGTGACCAATTTTGTGGCATTTTTTCTAGAACCAATGAAGTCTGCCACAGTATTTTGTCTTTTGGTCTGCATTTATAAAACAGATTGGGGGGAAAAATTCCTGTCAGAATCCAATAAGAAAGAATTTGTGCAATGCCTCCAAGTTTCTAATTGTATAAATATTCATGTTTCCAAACTGCAATGTAATAATTAAAGTAGTGTGTTCTCCTTCAAGAAAACCCATATTTCATAATGGACAACGTTACCCATGGTAACATGGACAGAAGTGCATTTCTCTGCTCTGTTCCACATGCTTTTCATTTAGTATCTAAAAATGATACAGTCATGTGATAGGCAATCCAAAAAAGCAAGTTGATGGAAAAAGGCCTTGGAACTTAATATATTCTTAATAAAATTTTTTTAATCAAAATAGATTAAACTTTAAATTTAACCAGGTCATGACTCCTTCCTCAAAGTAGCATAAGAAAGTTTCACCCAAGCTTAAATACTCAGTGGCCCTTTGTCCATGTGATAGACTAACACATGGGCAAGAAACACAGCTGCCTGTTTGGCTAAATTAAATGCACTTCTCTAGAACAAGGGCTCTCAGAAGAGTCTTTCTTATAAATAAATGGCTACGAGTGGCCACCAACTCACTGGTCTCCCATGTTTTTCCTCATCCTTATGGTCCCCTTCCCACTCTGCTCCTTCTACGTCCACAGTCAAATAAGGTAAGTGGGAGAAGATCAAGCCACTTACTACTTCTAGTTAAATGGAATTACCACTGCAAACGGGAGCTGAACTGGGAGAAATGGGATGATCTTTCCATGACAGCTACCTCTGATTGGGCTCCCGCCAAACACCCAGAAAGGTGTTGGACACATCATGCATTGTCACCAATCCTTCTTGTCAACCTTAGGGTAGACACAGCAGAGACAACATTAGAAGCCAGGTCTCTCCTTCTTCAAAGCCCATGTTTTTCCCACCATGCCAAATTCCCTTCCTTTGCAGGCTGTGCTGGAGCTCCAGAAAGGCACAGAGTTCCAGTCTTCCAGCTGAATTACATGAGTAAGCAAAACAGCTTTGCACCGTCAACAGAACCAAAAACAGAAGACAGTTTCTTGCCTGTTTGGAAGCATATGTCTTAAAGGTCAGTTGTACTCAATACGGAAATGATTCAATGATTGTACGAAACAGGATCGCATCCACACTGATAATAGAAGCTAAACGACTTAAAGGATCATATGGGAAGAGATCGCCTGTGGCTGCAGCTCTGTATATAACAGAGAAGCAGAACTCCAGTCTGAGGATGTTTAACTGCGGAAAGGGCACAGAGGGGCACAAGCAGCCCCAGGTGAGGCCTTTGCCTGGATTGTGTATCTCAGGCGGCCAGCTGAGGATCGAGGAAGGGCACAGTGTAAACGTTTCCCATTCCAGGGGCTGAAGAACGTCAGCTGAATGTGGAGATGCTGAGGCAATGCCATCCCACCTCACACTCAGGTGTCTCCTCCAGTCAGATCCATCTTTATTGTAACGTAAACCACAGGTAGCTCTGTTTACAGCTCTGTCCCTCCGGAGCACCAAGAGATCTTCCTGTGCGCTAGATGGACTGTCTGACAACTTACCTAGCTTCACAGTCCAAATAAATGATGCTGTGTTTCAGAAAGTTCTACTCATATTAAAAAAGGAGCGTTTTCTTACTTCTTGTTGAGCAGAAACCAGTTATTTACCTCCTTAGCACTAGAATATTAGTGTAATTTTTGCGAAGACAAATATTTGCAAAAGAAATTCATGCAAAAGAGAATCCTTCAGTTTGAATTATAAGACAGTCTAAGAAAACGGGTGTGCTTTAATACCACTCTGACCACACAGTTTGTGAATTACAGCAAATTGGCCTAGTACGATTATTGAAGCTTATTAATGTAATTCCCCAGAGAGTAGGCCTCGGTCTTATGTAATAATACGTAAAATAATCCTTAAAATGATTGATTTATTCCATTGTACATTTTAAATCATTTACAGTGTTTACTACCAACATTACTATGTTCTGAGGGCTTTCCACATAAATACACTCATTATGATCAGATAAACACACATCGAGAGGTATTCAGAGCTGACATTACTGTAAGGCTGTCAGAGTGGACAAAAATCTGCTGTCAATTTTCTATCAGTGACAGTAAAGACAATAGTTTGTCCATTAATTTGTTCCGGCTGCATACAGTATTGACATCATGAGTAGAAAAAAATCTCTACAAGAATAAACCCAACAGCAAGAAATGGCACATATTTAAAACTCTATTATGTAACTTGCTATGGGAATATTTTTCTTGGACATCGACTATTTTATATATAAATATTTTCATACATTTATGTTAAGTATATTTCTAGTATTCATATTGTTTGAAAGAAATCCCATCTTAAACTCCCTGAGAAATTTTGAAAAGAAATTTAAAAGTTCTCAAGTGACTATGAAAACGAATATAACTTCTGTGGTCTCCGATTTCAACAGCCAGATTCACTGGCTTCATCTGATTTTCAACAACTAATTTCCCAGGTTTAAAAAAATAGTCCTTATAATAGCTAAGGTTTCCAATAAGCTGTTCTTTAGAGATCTGGTTTGATAATTACTCCAAGCTCCAGAGGAAATGCAATATTTTCAACACATATTGAACAGCACACCTGTGTCCTCTGCACAGCCTGGCCTCCTGTAATCTCTATGCGAGTGTTTCCAAGCCCGTTGTGTCTTTGGGTCTCCTCCACTCATGGAGGGACACAAAAGGAAACGCTGTGATGTATGTTAATTGATGTTTGTCCAAGCATTATGAAGTAATAATCCACAGCAGCCACAGAAGCTTTTACAAGGCAAAGTCAAGGGAACAATCAAAGTTTTGAGTGGATTATTGCAAGTCCACACCCAGGCAAGGCTGACTTAGAGCTTTTCATCCTTCCACAATGATACTATAAATAAAGCTAAGAAATTTTTGTCCTCAGCTAATCCCCTCTATTATGTGGTCTTGCATTCTGTCTCACGCGATTGGTGCCGTCTACAGGGCAAGCTCGCACGGGTAGCTTCCAGACGTGTCCGCTGGCTTCACGCCGTAGCCCAGTGGAACCTTGAGGGCCTGGCATGTCCCCACAAGGCAAATCTCTGAAGTACAGGAAAAGAACTCACAAATCCAAAAAAAAGATAAAGATTTGGAAAGTTGGGGTTAAAATGCCCCAAATGCACCCTCAGGAAAAAACAAAAACAAAAACACAGATACAACTAACTTTGAGGTGTTGCTCAATGGAACATTCCAGCTTTTGCTTCCATTTAGCAAAATTAAAACTACAGAGTGCTCATGTATAATATGGTATTCTATGCTTCTCCTTCCAGTGATACAGAGAGCAAGCTTTAGCTGCCCCTAACTGAGGAATGAACAAGACTACACCATAGGCACAACTGGTGTGAACTGCCGTACAAGCGCTTCGGCTGCGGTGATCCGTGTATTTGCACACCAAGGAAAGGCGTGACGTGACTTCCCCCTGTGTGATTCCTTGTTTATATAAAAGGCCTTAAGGCATTAACAGCTTTATGGTTCACCTAATTCCTTAGAATTACACAAATATATATATGTTGTAAGAAAAATAAATTAAGGCACACCTCCAGGCCATGCTCATTTCAACTGCCTTTAGTCATTATTATTTTGTCCTTTAAAAAAGTCAGTGACTGTACAGTGCACCTGCATGAGTGTGTTGCAGAGGTCCCTCCCATCTGGCAGGAAGCCCACTGCACCATCTATTTGGTCCTGATACAAAGCTAACAATCATGCCTGGTTTAAGACAGACAATAGGGAGTCATCATATTCATAACATGGTAAATATAAGTTGATATGGGAAGTATTAAATCTGTTCTCGTACCACCACTCCGGGAAAAAAAAAAGGGATATACATTTTACAGAGATTGTTTAGAAATTCTCCACACCATGCCATGGAGGATCAGAGTTTGTGACAATAAGCTCATACACACTGGAAACATGAAATAACTATCTGTTAAATTAATGAATAGATATCAGGAAAACACAACAGTGCGTGTGTGTGTTCTCAGTTGAATAAAAGAGTTAGGATGGAGGAAATTTAAGGAAGATGATTCCAACATAAGAGTGGATAGAAGAATCAATGTCTACATTACTGTCTACAGACATGAGTTCTCTTAATTAAGAAACTCAAAAAGAGATGTTTGCTTTATCACTAATGAGCAAAGGGACTAGCTGTTTTTGGGTCAAATGTTCGTCCAGTGACTGGGAAGCTGGAGGAGGTCGTGGGGCCATGCTGCTTCCCCAGGGCTGTGGTATGGTGAGTTTTCCTAAAAAGGGATATGAGCAGGGCAGGCAATGAAATGGATTCATAAAGACACGATCAAGATAAAGTTCCGAGAAAAAAAAATCACAGAAACATTTACTCACAAATTTGAAAAGAAAATGATCAGCCTTACAGAAAATGTACCCAGGCTGCGAGGAGGAGTGGTTTTATCCCTAGACACTTCATAATTTGGGGAAGGGCAAGGATTATACTAATGTTTCAAATGCACATGAAATGGCCTGTTTCCAAGGGTCACCTAGAGAGGCTCACTTAGAAAAAGGCTTTAGTAAATAATCCCTCGTCTTCAGGAAACCAGTATTGCATGCGATTCTGAAAACCACGCAGCGTAATTGGTGGAGAAACCCGTCTGGCCTGGCAAATGTTACTTCAACCACTTCCCGTTTGTTTCGTAAAGGCCAGGAGCTTTTTTCATACTGAAAGGTGAGGGAACTAATTTTTTCTTGAAATCAGAAGCTGCTTTCCCTGCTGAGCCCGCCCAGCGTGACTACTGAGCGGTGACTAAGGGAAGATCTTGGAGTGGGGAAGGTGTTCCGACAAAGACTGAACCTGGCAAAGGGGGCTTCCCATTGCCTGGAGACGTAAGCCCGACGGCATATAAGGCTGGTCTATGATCACTTCTTTGCATCCTTCTACATACATTCTGTGCTTTATGCATACCAGGGGTCAATTTATTCCTCCAGTGCACCTATCAGGACCCCATGCCTTTGCCTGCACAGCTCACTCTGCCTCGCTTGCCCTTTGATCTCTTTCCCAACTAGTGAATTCCTGCTCAAGTCCCAAAGCCCCAGATCGAATACTATGTCCTTTCTCTAGCTCCTCCTTATTCCCTGGGTACTGTTAACACTCTTTTAGCATTACATTTTTCACATTGTCCCGGTTGTTTATGTACCTGTGTCCTCTGAGACACTGAGCACTTGAAGATCAGGACATTCTGTTATTTATCTTTATGCTCCTAGCATGGTACCTACATATAGCAGGAGATCAACAGAGGTTGGTTTTGTGAGGAAAAAAGAAGATGCAATTTAGAGAATTAGGAAAATATTCATGATAAAAGTCATTAAGAGAGAGAGGATGTTGGACAATTTTGAATGTCTACCAAATCCTTCCACCTCCCAATAAAACATGTCTAAGTTTTGCAACAGAAAGAAAGATAACATTTGTTTTTTAAAATTTGTGATAACGTGTGCATGGTTTAAAAAAAGGAAGAAAAAAGGTAAGCGCATCACAATGCGCAAGGGAGGACACTGCCTCACACCCATCAGTGTTTATCAAAGCAAGGAGCCCTGAAGGTAGGCTTTGCCATCAAATGAAGAACATCAAGGTTAAATGTCATTAAAGAAAAGAAAAAGAACTCAAGGTGAAGCTGGGAGTGACAGCAGAATTAGCCTCATAAGATTTCCAAGAGGCAGAAAAAGTAAGAGCAGCAGTGACAGAAAGTGGCAAATGAGCTGAATCAGACACGAGTCCCGCAACATGCCTCCCATGGCCATGACCACCTGCACCGCAGGTGCCTCTCATGGCCATGACGACCTCAGCTAAGAGTTCAAAACACAGAGTCCAAAGCTTCACCCCCTGGTTTTGAGTTCTACCATTTACCAAGTATGTCACCTCAAGAAAATTACTTACTCTTTCTGTTACTTAGATTTTTTAAAAAGGAGGATGCTGAGAGTATATATCCTATCATCCCTCATCCCACTGCTGTGAGGTTAAATGGGGAAGCACATGTCAGGACTCAGAAGTGTGACTGTCAAAACTTATCTTGATGATCTTCCTTTGGAAGGGTCTGTTCTGGCCAAGTATAGGTTGTACATGTCATAACACCACAGCCCTAGGGGCATAAGACAAAGATGTACAACCAGAGAGTAATCTCTGCTTTAAACAACCCACCAGGGATCTGATACCCAGTGAATCCCTTAAAACATGTAGTACTAATTTCCTTTTGCATGGAGGACCTAAAAAAAGTAAGTTAAGCCACAGGGGCTTAAACAAAGTTAAGTTTGATGCCCAAGCTATGGAGCAAAGGAAGTCAAGTTCTCCAGCAGACCTGGACTGGGAATACAGGCAGGCAGCGGTGTTCTCATGGCTTCACCATTCTTCTATCTGTACACAAAATCAACAAAGTATAGGAGGAAAGTTGGGGCTCTGAAACAAAGTAGACCTGGAGTTAAATCCTGGCTCTACCAATTACTATGTATAAGGATGAATGTCAGTGGAGAAATGTCTGTTTAGGTTTTCTGCCCATTTTTTGACTGGGGTGTTTGCTTTTTTTGTTTTCTCCAATGAAGACATACAGATGACCAATAGGCACAGAAAAAGATGCTTATTATTGCTAATTATCAGAGAAATGCAAATCAAAACTACAATGAGGTTATCACCTCACACCAGTCAGAATGGCCATCATTAAAAAGTGCACAAAAGATAAATGCTAGAGAGGGTGTGGAGAAAAGGGTACCCTTCTACACTGTTGGTGGGAATGTACTTTGGTGCAGGTATTATGGAAAATAGTACAGAGATGCCTTTAAAAACTAAAAATAGACTTACCCTATGATCTAGCAATCCCATTTCTGGACATATAGCTGGAAAAAAACTTTTAACTCGAAAACATACATGCACCTCAATGTTCCTAGCAGCACTATTTACAATAGCCAAGACATGGAAGCAACCTAAGTGTCCATGGATAGATGACTAGATAAAGAAGTTGAGAAGTTGTGAGATTATATATATACAAATATTCAACGGAATACTACTTGGTCATTAAAAAGAATGAAATAATGCCATTTGCAGCAAAACAAATGCACCTAGATATTATCATGCTAAGTGAAGTAAGTCAAAGACAAATACCATATGATATCACTTATATGTGGAATCTAAAAAAATGACACAAATGATCTTATTTGCAAAATAGAAACAGACTCACAGACATAGACAACAAACTTATTTACCAAAGGGGAAAAGGGAGGAAGGATAAATTAAGAGTTTGGGATTAGCAGATACAAACTACTATATACAAAGCAGATAAACAACAAGGTCCTACTGTATATAGCGCAGGGAACTCTATTCAGCATCTTGTAATAGCCTAAATGAAAAGAATATGAAAAAGAATATATATACATGTATAACTGAATCACTACACCGTACACCATAAACTAACACATTTTAAGCCAACTACACTTCAATTTGAAAAACAAATAAATACATTCATTGCTCTGACCAAAAAACAGAAAGAATGGACCTTGGATAGGCCTACAGCTTGTGCCTTTTATGAGATGCTGTTTCTGGGAAACTGACCTTTTATTCACCTGGTTCCACAATAAGCACTCGAGAATTTGGAGGCATTATTTTTTACCAGTGACTCGCAGACAGTCATATAGATTTAAAAAACAAAAGCTCACACTGTGTAGCGTGCACTGGCTGCACCTGTACTTCCATCTGGGAGTGCTGTGTGCTGCCTCCTGCTTTGTGTAATTGGTACCATAAGTTTCTACATCCTTTGTGATTAAAGGAACTTTACATCCTTTCACTTATGTCTTTAGTGTCTCTCCATCAATCATTTCAGTACACTGTGATTGCACGATTGTGACAACCACCTATTAGCCATATGACCCTAGACAAATTACTTAAATTTCTGAGTCCCAGTCCCTTATTCTCAGTACCTGTCATGTAATAGCAGCTCGACAAATGACAGCACTAAGATAGCAAAAAGATTTTTTTACAATCTCTCATCTTCAACATCTTTGACTTTTGTTTATACTCTTTCTTCATGTATTTAATCAGTCACCAGGTCACATCAATTTGTCCTTCCAGACATTGATTCTTTGAGCCTTACTTTTCATTTCCATAGGTTTATAAAACATTATATACTATATCTTTCACTCTCTTGGAAATTTATAATACATATTAATATATTAAAGACTAATAATTCCTAAAGAAAAAACCATACTTAATATTTGCCAAATGAAATTACCTCTGGAACTGTTTTTTTTTCTCTCTCTCTCCAATAGTATGTCTCTTCAAAACTTTCTAAATTTATGTTCTATGGACACAATTTGAAAAAACCAGATGTGTGCTTTGAAGCTAAAGCTCCTTCATCTGTAAACCAATATTCTCTATACCTCAACTGTCTAAGCTGACCAAAACCTCCTTTAGTGCATCATCTTATCTACTTTCCTCTATAAGAACCTTTACCAAAAATATTTATTACTTATTTTCTGAAGAGCTTCTACATTTCCTACATTCAGCTTTTTCAACTTTTTCTCCTCAGCCCCCAGCCCCTTCCCCAGCCAATCCTGGAATGCCAGGGCCCCTCCTCTGTATCTTCAACTAAATTATGAGTCCTTTGATCACATGTCTCCATGTCTCCATATACCTTCTAGCATCTGAGACAGCACCTGACACATATTAACTCAAAAACTGTTGATTCGCTTTAAGGAAATCATCTTCTCTCTAATAACGTCAATAGGCACGTGGGGTCTCTCGCTACTGCACAAAATCACGTATCTTCAGCCCTCTGTGGTGCCTACAGTCAGACAACATAAAGACTTAGCAAGGAATTCCAACTAATGACTTTAACCCAAGCCACTTGGTCACCAAGACTAACCCAGTTCTGTGGCATCACGTTTGCTTTCTCACTCCACTATGTGTGGAGAATCAATACAAACCCAGGGCAAGCCAGGAGAGCACACTCTCTTTACATAGTTGCATGTTAAAAAAGGGAGCGATTCTTAAAGTAGATATCACATACATGGCAAAGTATGATGAGCCTGCAATAAAAGGAAGGTCATTACTGTCCAGAGATCTGGGAGTCAACAAGTCACACAGAAAAGACGGGGTGAAGCAGCGGTTAATTACAGGTTAAGGGTAAGTATATTTACAGGAAAAGGTAAATAGCTGCAGTTTTGTGTGAGATTAAGAGCTTGTTTTGGTTTTGGTTCTGATCAACATTAGCTCGTAACTTGGAGGTTTCTGCTGTTATTTGAGCTGTTGTTTTTCTAAATGTGTTGCCTTACTGTATAACTGTTTTAAATGGTTCTCTAAAAAACACAATAAGAGTGAAAAAGCAAAGTTCATTCAGTAGGCCACTGACAAAGAAAGATCGGATGTGATCTTTTCTTCCAGAAGAACGGGTGAATATTTCCCCCAATGAAGCAAACTAGAAATTGTACAGAAATCTACACGTGGTACTTGCATATACTCTACACGATATGTTTCATAAAATCATTTTCATCTCATATATTTTTGGATGATTCACTCATATAACAAACTTTTATTGAATATATTCTTTATGAGAAATACTATTTGGGGGATATAAGTTCTTAATAAACATAGTGGAGAAACTCAGTTTAACAGCAACTGTGGCCAACAGAAAAAAGTTGGTTAAAGTAGGGAATCACAAAAAAATGATGCATACATGCCTCAAATATTTTGTTCTAACTCAAAACATATAAATGTATACTTGTTTGACAATCTTTTGATGTCGGGCCAATTTTTTTTTTTTTTTTTTGGTATGAGACCATTCTTTTTCTTTCCAGAATGAATCATAATCAAAATGCAGCATCTAAGATTTCCATTTGTGCTCTTTAAAGTGAAAACTTTTATATATTTGAGAAGCAATATAAGTACACATCTTTCCTAGATATATAAAACCTCTTCCGATATTTTACAGTTGTTTTGGTTATAACTAATGTGGCAGCAATTTTTTTAGTACATGTCTTTACTGAGTCTTTCAAAACAACACTTTTTTTTTGTTTCACTTTCATATGCCACTATAATTCCTACAGAAAATATGACTGATAAAGGCTGATCTTCAAAGATGCTGTCAGAGCTGACCTTAGACGTGTATAGTGGCATTACAGAGCAGACACAAGAATCTTTCCAGTGTCTACAAATCTTTTGTTTAAATAGCAAATCTATTTCACATTTCACGTTTCTTCCTTTTATAACTGTAAAATTTCTGGTACACTGGTGAGTATTTAGTAAATAGCTACTGACTGAATGTGGGCACACAAGTAATTACCCAGTCTCTACTGTGCATGACTGAAGCTGTGTGGCTACTGCTAACCCTTTCAGCAGGCAGCATGATATACTGAAAAGAGCATGGATACTGTAGCTAAACAGACCAAAATGTGGATGCCAGCGTGTTTGACTTGACTTCTGGTGAGTTATTTAACCTAAGTCTTAACCTCTCACCTGTGTAATAGAGCTAGTAATACCAACCTCAGGGAGTTATTAGGAAGATTAAATAACATAGAAGACTGAAAGGGTGTCACAGGTGGGTTCTCCAAGAAGTAGACTGTGAGATGGAGTCAGAGTGTAGAACAGTTATTAGAGAGTGCTCTTAGGATCAGCACCTGTGGAAAGGTAGGGACGGAAGCAGGACTGGGCAGGAGGAAATTGAGCTTTGATAGAGACCTGACAGCAGCTTTAGCTGACCCCATAGCAGGTTTCAGAGCTAAAATAAGCCATCAGAATTCCCCCAGGTAAGGCCAAAGGGACTGGACTTGTAAACCTGATCCTTGATCAGTCACTAGGTGTGGTGCCGGCCACACTGGAAAAGACCTTAGGCACGGTGGCTCTGTGCAGCTGAGGAAGTCCCTGAAGGGACTGGCAGCTGAAGGCTACCTGGGATCAGCTCTCCCAGTGGCTGGGCGACAGAATTTCATCTAAAGGGGATCTAGGCTCCAAACGATATTCATCAAAGAGGGTCTGACAAGTGTTACCAGCAAACAAGAGGTAGTTCCATCAGCCCCCTCAGTCTAGACAGAGTACCCACTCTACTTGAGCCTCCCCCTCAAGTCACCATCCATGCCACTACGCTCTCTCTTCTCAGAGGACTTTCCCCACATCTCGACTTTCTAGCATTGGAAGTGCCCCCTTCCTGACAAGTTACTCTCTTGTCTCTACCTCAGCTAAACATGCACTTTTTCCCTCTGCACTCACCCACTTATTGAAAACACATGTTTTCTTGGATGTTAAGTCAAGTATTTTACAAGTATATGTTGTCTATATTTTTACTCACCTGAATAGTCTCAGTTTCTCTATTTGTATTACCTGTAAGGATCTTAAAGAGCAATATTACATCTAACACTTGATAATTTTTTAAAATGTGACACGTGCACCAAGAAGCAGGCATACACCATCACTCAGCCCTTATCAAACATGCAGTGCGTGCTTCCTGAAGACCTAAGAGACACCCACACACCCACCACTGGGGCAACAACGTACAGCCAGCGCTCACAATGCAATCAGCTATAGAGACTGGAGAATAAATCGAGTTCTTCTGAACTAAGAATTTTTCTGATACATAAGTGTCAGAGTTTTGTGAGCTCAGAATAGATCTGGGGTTTTAAAAGCGCTCCAGAAGTTAAAGCTGCATAGTCCTAAAGATGCCTTCAGATACGGGTCAACTGGTCAACCCACAAAGGCGCCCTCCTTCGCCTTTCCCCTTCTATACATGGGATGTTCTCCTCTCATGACCTTGTCCTAACTCTGTAATCTCCTTTATGGTTTAGCTTTGGAGGTTGGGAGGGAAAGGTGTCTGTTTTGTAACCAAAATTAACCAGAAAATGAAATGAGGATGATGGAAGCTTTCATAATAATCAGAGGATAAGAATATTTCAGAAAACCTGCCTCATTCCCCTAAGATTGAGATGGGCACCCTTAGTTATGTGGGAAAATAAAAACCAGATCAAAGTAACCAGCTACCATTCTGTTTCTGAAAACTGCCCAGCATGTGGCCGTAGAAGGAACTGTGTGGGTTCTTCCATCTGCAGTGTTGACATGACATCCTCCTCCTCTGAATGGCCCTTTTGGCTGGAGGAAGGATATCCCTGTTTGCTTCTGTGTTACTTCCAGGCAGCAGGCTGCTTCAGGACTAAGGTCGCTTCTAATGTAGCATTAGGCAGCTTTTACAATGAAAGCAGGTCTGGAATTTTCTACAATGCAGTGAAGCACTGGATTTTAACCTGAGTTGCCTTTGTGTGTGTGTGCACATTCTCCATCGTACCTGTTGTTAAGAGGTCTGAAAACCCCGGGAGGAGGAATGGGAGAAAGAAGAGAAGATGAGAGAGGGGAGGAGGAGAGAAGAAAAGTGTTGGGGAGGAGAAGGGAGAAGGAAGAGAAAGGAAGAAAAAGGAGAAAAGGAAGGTATTGGCGAAGAGAGGAGGAAGGAGGTGGGAGGAGGAGGAGTACGAATATGGTCTCAGAGAAAGTCAGAAAAGGCATGCGAACTCCATACGTGGCCAAAGTCTGGGAACATGGTCTGTAAGTGCACACGCATGTGTCTGTGCCCATATGAAGCCGTTCATGTTTCTCAGCTGTGCTGTGGAGAGCTCCAAGCGCATGGGGACAACATGTAATGGGCTCTCATGGGTTTGTATGTGCCACATACTGGCCTTGGCACTTTACTCTCATTACCCCACACAAAAAAAAAAAATCCTATGAAATACACATTCCTGTCATCTCCAATTTACAAGCAAGGAACTGAAGCTCAGATGGGTAGATAACTTGCTCAAGGTCATAAAGCAAATGGCAGAGCTAGGATAAAATCCAGCTCTTTTTGACTCAAAATCTTTGCTCCCAATGGAAGAATAACTAAGATTAATGACAGACTTCATAATTTCTCTTCTCAGTCATTCCAGTTTATATTCTTGGTCATGAAATAGAATACGTGGAAGTAAAGATTAGACACATGTAGCTGTCATTGGGTTGAGTTCCTAACACAATGGCGGCTGCGTCCAAGACCTCCACGCGGCAGAATACCCTTCTCCTCTTGTCTATTGACAGCATGAAAGCTAGTTATGTCTGAAGATGGTCGGAGTTTTCCCATCTTTTTGTGTCTTGTCACAGTCTACAAAGTAGGAAGAGATTTCTCTCCCAGGGACAAAATCCAGTGCTTGGTCTCTCTACACCCGTCACTCAGTGTTTTCCACAGAGGCTCAGTCCGGAGTGAGAGACTGCCTAGGGGGTGGGCTGTAAGGACCTCAAAATCTCTTGCATCAAAATAAATATCTGACTCAGTTAAAATCTAAAGTCTCATCATCATCGTCTTGGGTCAAGCAGGAAACACATTTTTCGTAGGAGGACAAAATAAAGTTGTGAATGCCAATTTACACAGTCCCACAACTTCCTAACCTCTCGGCGTGCACCAGTGATGTCTACAGATGCTGGGAGCGCACACCTAAAAGCAGCAATGTTGTCAGCCAGGGACCTCATTTACTAGTGCTCTTTCTCTGGAACTCATGTTTTCACACATTTTTCATATTGTCTAAAATTTCCTCCATATGTAACCCGTATCTTAAACTTTTAATCTATTATCTGTGTTCAGTTATTTAATGTATTTTCTGAGCTGTTAGAATAGCACACAAAAGAAAACTGAGTAAGAGAAACAAAGATGTTGCAGATGTTTAGCTGACATAACCCAGGCGTGAGAAGAAAACCCTTATGGGTATTTTCTATGAGACTTTATAATATCCATGTAAGGTTCTCCTATATTTAATGCGTGTCATTGGTGAATATTCTCTACTAATGAGTGACAGAAAAATTGTGAAATAAAATAAAATTCTAAGGATGTTAAAATGTTATGTTGTGTTCAGAACGTATAATAAATTTCTTAATTTTGAAGATAAAGGCATACAATTGGGAGGCTGAAATTTTTTAAACATTTTGTTTTATTTTGGGATAATTTTAGATTTGTAGAAAAATTGCAAAGAGAGTGCAGAGAATCCCTTTACAGACTCATCCAGTTTCCCCTAATGTCAACGTTGGCAGAAACATAGTACATTTGTCAATACTGAGAGGTGGACATTGGTACAACACGATTAACCAAACCACAGACTTGATTCAAATCACCAGTTTTTCCACTAATGCCTGTTTACTATTCCAAGATCTCCGGGATGCCACATAGCATTTAGTATGATTTTTATTAAAGCAGAATCTGGTTCTTCTCAATCCATGAAATAAATGATGGACAGAAAATTGGTTTAAATGGCCCCATATTATTAGCCTGCCAGGGTGCTTGCAATTCTTGGTATTGTCCCTATGAAAGGAAAACTGTTAGGAGAAAAATTTGAAAGACGAGGTGCAGATACCTCACAAAGACAGAGGTGGCACATAAGTAATGCTTCCCTGCCATTTATGTATAAAAGGATAATTCACAGCCTGAAGCCTCCAGCCACGCTCTCAGCTGGGACCCAGGCTTCTAGCACCAACATCATGTCCAGGTTCACAAAGAACTGTTGTTATCCAGCTGCCTTCCTGTGGATCCATGCTGATTATTTACCTGGCTCATGAGTTGTCTAATAATTCATTATCTTTTTGACGGATGTTTGAATTTTTTCCAACACTCCATTATGGAGTGCTGCTACGAACGCTCATACTTGTCTTTTAGCAAGTACGTATTTCCTTTGAATGTATACTTAGAGCGGGATTGCTGGCTCATAAACTGTGCACATAGTTAACTCTAGTAGATTCTACCAAATATTTTTTCAAAAGCATTATACCAATTCACACTCTCAATAATAAACAGTCCATAAGAGTTCCACCTGTTCCAGTGTTAACAACATTTGATACTGTCTCTTGATTTGTCTTTCTAGTGGAGGTATAGTAGTGTTCCATTGTGGTTTTAGTCCAAGTCCCCGAATGAACAGTGATGTTGAGTACATTCTCATGATTTATTAGCCATTTGGATACTCACTTTTATGAAGTATCTGGTCAAGCCTTCTGTCTGTTTAGCTATTGGATTGTCTTTTTTTTTATTTTTAGTAATTCTCTACGTATTCTGGAAAAATGTCCTTGGTCAGAAAGACATATGACAAATATTTTCTCCCAGTCTTCAGCTTATCTTTTCATTTTCATAATTGTATATTTGAAAAATGGGTTTTAATTTTAATATGATCCAATTAACTGATTTTCTTCTCTATCTCGAACTTAGTAGATGTCTGCCTAGCCAAAGGTCAAGAAGATACTATCCTTCTTTGTCCTAAAGCTTTATTGTTTAATCTTTCATGCTTAGATCTACAGTCCATCTGAAATTGATAATTGGGCATAGTGTGAGATAGGGCTTAAAATGCCCTTTCCTTTTTAAAATATAGCATCCAGTTGCTCAGTGTTAATTTATTGAAAAGACCCTTCTTCCCTATGTTGAACTGCAGTGTCATTTTCATAATAAATAATAATACACTGGAGTCTGTTCTGTTAATCTTTCCTTGTTCTACGTGTCAATCCTTGAGCCAATACCATATTGTCTTAATTATTCTAGCTTAATTCTTCTATTACATGACATCTAATAATA
This sequence comes from Vicugna pacos, assembly GCF_048564905.1. Classification (NCBI taxonomy): domain Eukaryota; kingdom Metazoa; phylum Chordata; class Mammalia; order Artiodactyla; family Camelidae; genus Vicugna; species Vicugna pacos. The sequence continues at coordinate 33,865,812 of NC_132988.1, forward strand.
TAAGTCCTTCGGTTCTGTTCTTCTTTTTCAAGATGATTTCAGCTATTCTTGGATTTTTGTATTTCTATTTAAATGTTAGATTTAGCTTGTCAATTTCTACCACCCCCTTCTTGCCATTTTGGGATTTTAATAAGGATTAAACTCTATCAAAACGCTACTGCAGGAAAAAAATTAACATGTTTATGATACTGGATCTTCTTATCCATGAACATGGCTTATCACTTTTTGGTGCTTGGCTTTGTTTTGTTTTTGCTTTTTTAAAGATATTATATCTTTAATTTCATACTCTTAATTGACGCTTTGATGGGTTTGACTAATGCATACAGTCATGGCAGCACCAGTTTAATGAAGGTGTAGAACATTTTCACCACCCAAAAAAATTCCTTTTGCTCCTTTGTAGTAAACTCCTCCCTCTCCCTTAGTCCCTGAAAACGACTGATTGTTATTGTCTCTGTGGTTCTGCCTACTCAGACATGTCATACAAATGGAATCACAGAATGTATAGCCTTTCCAGTCTGGCTTCTTTTACTTAGTGTAATGCATCTGAAACATGTCCACATTGATATATTTCGCTCCTTTTCACTTTTGAGTGGTATTCCATCGTATGGATATATATCACAATTTATTTATCCATTAACCATTGAAACACACCTGGGCTATTTCCAGGTTTTGGCAATTGTAAGTAAGATTACTATAAATGTTACGGTACAAATTTTTGCATGACAATGAGTTTTTATTTCACTTTTAAATACCTGAGAGTAGAACTGAAGGTTTTATGGTAAGTGTACATTTAAACCAATAAGAAATTGCCAAACTACTTTCCAAAGTGACTGCAGCTTTTGCACTCCCAGCAGCAGTGTATGAGCGTGTTAGTTGCTCTGCATCCTCACCAACACTTGGTATTGGTATTTGCATTTTTCTAACAACTGATATTATCTTTTAATGTGCTTATTTGCCACGTGTAGTTTCTTTGGTGAGATTTCTGTTTAAATTGTACCTATTTTATTTTATTAGATTGTTTTCTTATTACTGAGTTTGACAGTTCTTTGTATATTCTGGATACTAGCTCTTTATCAGATATGTGTTTTGCAAATATTTTTCCCAGGATTTTCTTTTAAATGAGAATTCTTTTGAAGAGCAGAAGTATTTAATTTTGATTAAGAACAATTATCAATATTTTCTTAGAAATCATGCTTTTGATGTTGTATCTAAGAAATCTTTGTGTAACCCAAGGTCCCAAATATTTTCTTCTATGTTCTTTAAATTTTGTGTGGGTTTAATTTCACATTTTGTTCTATGATCCATTTTGATTTAATTTTTATATATGATGCAAAGAATGGCTCAAGAATCATTTTTACAGATGAACGTGCAGTTGCTCCAGCCCACACAGACATGCATATCCGTATTTTATTACCTGCTATGTCCCCTTGTTCTCCACTGCCTGCTCCCGCACCTTTGTCCAAAATCAGTCAGTCATTTGTATTCCTGGATCCTCTGTCCTGCCCCATTGATCTGCATGTCTATTCTGTCACCTGTACCTTTAATCTGATTTTCAAAGGCACTTTCACTAGATAATTTGATACATAAATTACTGTCCCCATTTTGGTGCTGGCTTGGTATAGATGAGAATAGAAATAATTTCCTAAAGAATATATTTTCGAAAACTTTGTTCTCTTTTACCATTAAACAATCTCCCTCCAGCTCTTCTGGTAAACATGCAGATTCTATCTTTGGGGTCTTTTTCAATTTTTTTATTCAAATACTTTCTATTATTTTGCTACAGAAGAGGCATTAGGATAAGGTTATTCATCTGAAGAAGACAATAAAAGGAAATTCCCCTAAGGAAGTTAACCCTGGGTCCAAGAGATGTTCTACCTTTATGCCCAGTGGCCCTCAACCACTGCCAAATACACAGACACACACACACACACACACACACACACACCCCTGTTGGCTGATTACAGTTCTTCTCTCCACCTTCATTCTGGTATTCTTCCTTCAACTTTGTTTTTCTATAATACCCTTCTCACCTTAAAAATTCTCTATGTCCTATTGTTATTCTCTGGGCCAATTCTTAGTTCACCCATCTTTTCTATTAAATACACATTAAAAAGACACTCAAGCTAATTATATAAAGCACACATTAATTTTTCAGCTTGATGTTTAACTGACATTGACAGAGAATAAAATATAATAAAAAGTAGGTATCACAGTACTTTAAAAACAAGAAAATAAAAGTAAAAAAACCCAAAAACATGTTCTAAGAAAAGTGGGCCTCTATCCAAAATTAGAAAAGGTACAAGGACAGTGAGAAGCACACAGCTGAACGCAACACCGAGTGTCATCAGAGAGGCGTAAGGGAAAGGGACTCCCGGGGCTCCGATTTTATAATCACCCCACCATGTAATCCCACTGATGTTTCTGGGTAGGCAAAATGTCCCAGCGTAGGTACTGCTTAGGAACTTGGGTGAAATCTTGAGTAGGAACAAAGAAGGAGTGTTTATGGTTATGCATAAATATTGAAATTCGGTTGTCAAAAGTGATGCACGTTTGAGAACTTCTGGGAAACCTCAGAACTGTTGCTTTTCCTGTGGTCCTTGATCTGGTCAGCATGGCAATAAATACATCACATAACGGCCTATCCGAATTGCCTTGTCTGTTCTAATAACTGGCTGGCATTAAAGAAGCCACGGACCGGGAATGGTGACACACTCAACCTACGCCCCATTCAAGCCGGCGGGTTAAAGAAGAAGTCAGGGCTGGCTGCATCCCGGACGCCTTCCTGCCTGCGCCTCTCGGACTGCCCCGCATGGGGAGTACACCTGTTGCTACTTTCCTTTTCATTCACCATGACAGTGTCCATCTTACTCTGTTTTGGGGAAAATTAAATTTAAAAAAAAAGAAAATATCATTAATGACATTAATCCCTGCAAACACAGGAACATTTCTTTGATTCATGCCGCTACCTAAACATCTTCTATAGAGTCAGGTGTAAAGTGACCATTCATTTAATATTTTAATAAGAAACAGTGATATTTTCTCTTAACAAACAAAAATGAGCAGAGTGATTCAGTTAAAAAAAAAAGATACCTTTCCTCTGGGGGATCCCGCCCTAGGATGATAACAGCATGGGGAGCACAGGTAATATAAAATACACCTTAGAGTTTAAAAACACACGGCAACGCAGGTGAAATACTAATTAAAACCATCTGGCTCAATATATTTTTAAAAATCATTTTAACAAATAAGCAGATGGCCCTAAGAAACTGCTTTGCCAATATGATTACAGGTAATTGTGTTAAATTCTCAGTAACAGATATCTACCAGGCCTCCTTAAGTGACACATTCTGTCATTTATCGTCCATATAGTAACTGCATTTGCCGTTACTCTTAGGAGAGTTTTTAGAAGCTGGCCAAAGTCAGTGTCAAGAATAAGCCAACCACCAGAAGATCTAAACCAACATGACTTGAACGAATTTCGAAAGACAAAATAAAAGAAAAAAGTACAATATAAAGGGGGGAACTGAAGTCCATAGGCCGTGGAGAAATGGGGGAAATGTGGAAGGAAAGCCCAACACCTGATTTGTACAAACAGGGCTGCAGATGAAAATCTTGAGCCCCACGGCTCCACCCAGACCCCTCTGTCTGACTCTTCACAACTGGAATTCGAGAGAAAGAAAGATCATGTTATCTCCACTGTTCTCTCCACCCCAGAAGCAAAGAAGTTTTGATTCACAGTCAAGATACTCTACAAAGTCTTAGCAAATTTTGTGTCAGGGAATTAGAATTACCTCATAAAAAATTGAATAGATTAACAACAATATAAGAGAGAAGGTCTCATAAAGTGCTACATACATGTAGGCTATAATGAATGGCCATGATTATAATCATTTTTCAGAAAAAAAAAGATTATTAGGAAAGTCATAAATGAGCTGAGGTTGTAATACACCTAACATAGTGTATATACTTCATCTTCAACAAGTGGTGACTACTCTCAAATCATTATCATTGAAACACAGCTACTGAGGATCGTGGACCATGTTCACCAAGCAGCCGATAATGTTTGTGATATAGCTGATGTAATTAAATGGTAGAAATTCAAATAGTAATCAAGGTCCTGTTTCCTAATTCTCATTCCATTAGATTCCCTCGTCTTTGATCCTAAGGGAGGTATGCACTAATGGAACCATAATGATTAAACATAATAAGTTACAATAAAGAAGCACACAGCACCGATCATTTCCCCACTGTCCCTTCCAAGCTTCTTATTCTCATAATTTGCTGTTTAAAAAAAAAAGTCAACCTGTTTGATGTGGAAGATTATGGTGCAATTGGAATAATTCCATGCCCACTAAGTACACCAGATCCACTGAGGCTAAAAATTCCAGCCATACAATGGTCAAAATATTATTAAATGTTTTTCTTCCCAGTTTCTAGGAAACTGAGCTCTTTTCAAGCATTCAAGTCACACTGGTACCATTGAAATAAAACCAGTATAAAAGTGTAAATCTGAGAATTGACCTCTCTTTGTCCTTCAAAAGAGAATGCTGTGTCCCAGATCTGGAAAGAAAACTGATTTGGCCACTGTGAGATTTCTAGAATCCCCACCTTCCTAGCAAGTAGAAACACTGTAACAAATCTTTTCTTGGTAGCCAAATCAGGAGGAATACACCCAGAAAGAAAGGTGGAAAATATTTCCTTCAGAGAGTTTTTGTTTTGTCTTTAAATTAGGCTGTTTCCCATAAAGGAAGATGATACAATTGGCTCATGATCAATGGTTGAGCTGGTCATCAGTGAGGTCATCCATTTGTACCAGAACTAACCACCCAAACTGGGCCTCCTGGATGCCCCAGTCCTCATTTGGCCAACCAGCACACATTCCCATTCTCTCCTAGACTGTCCACTGCCCCTCACAGATCAACTGTTCCCTGAAATGCCACATACTCCCAAACTACCCTTCCTCATTTGCCCCAGTTCTGTGAAATAATAGGAAAAATGTGTATACACACACAGACACAGACACACACACAGACACATACACACATATATATTTATATACACACACACACATTTCTATATATATTGGTCTATATATATTCGTTTCTTGCCTTAGTTCCTGGTAAAGAACTCTTAAATGCCTTGGAATTTCTTAGGTGACATGAGTCTCTTCTGTACCAATGAGGTGATCTTAGAAAGCTTCCAGATATGGCTGGTCACCAGAAAGAACAAGCCACGATTATTAAAAGCTTGGAAGCTGCAGACCCACTTCCCATCCTCCAGAAGAGGATAACGGACTGGAGGCTGAATTAAGGATCGATCATGCCTGTGTGATGAAGCCTCCATAAAAATCCCCAAAGAATGGGGTTCAGAGAGCTTCCAGGTTGCTGAACACATGGAGGACTGGGAGATGGTGCCGACGAGCTCATGGAAGCTCCACGCCCCCTCCCCCACAACTTGCACTACACATCTCTTCCATCTGAATACCCATCTGTATCCTTTATCATATCCTTCTATTACAAAACAGTAAATGTAAATGTTTCCCTGAGTTCTGTAAGCCATTGTAGCAAACTATCAAACCCAAGTAGGGGGTCATGGGAAGCTGATGTACATAGCTTGTCAGTCAGCAGTACAAGTGACTACTGGGGACCTGCAGTTGGCATCTGAAGTTGGGGGAGGCCAGTCTTTTGGGACTGAGCCCTTAACCCGTGGGATCTGACAGTACCTGCAGGTAGACAGTGTCCGAATTGAGTTAAATTGTAGAACACTCAGCTGGTGTCAGAGAATTGCTTGGCACGGGTGGGGGGGGCACATATTTGGTGACCAGAAATGTCAGAAGTGAAGTGTGGTAGCCATGTGAGAGTAAAGGAAACACACAGAAGTGTTCTTCCTAAACAAGCCTTTAAGTTCTTATTCTTATCCCAGGTTTTCCTGAACGATCCCTCCCTCCCATCAGCAGTTTCCAGTTAGAAGTAAACCAGCTAGCAAAAATAACTTAAATTATGATTCAACATTTTAAAGGCACTATTAGTTCATACAAAAGACTCTCTAACTGGTAGCGCTTAAGGGATTATGGGAGAATGAGCACACGAGGGCTACCCCGGTACCTGGGACCATCCCAAACACCCTCTACCCTAGACCTGTCATTCTTCTGTCAACACCAAATCCTCTTCCTGACCAACAGCAAATATTTAAAAGGAGGTCAACTAAGATTCAGAACACAGTCGATTCCAGGAATCAGAGATAAATTAACCCGCTGGTGTTGTTATTAGATCTGACACCTAGGCCACTTCACCATCACAACCTAGTGCCTTGGTACCCAAGTGTGGTCCCCAGACCAACAGCATCAGCATCTCCAGGGAACTTGCTAAATCTGCAGACTATCTGGGCTCCACCTTAGATCCACTAAATCTCTGAGGATTTGCAGACACAGTAAAGTCTGAGAAGCTGCTCTAATCTCCAGCGCTGAACGTGGTCAGCAAGTCTTTTCACGGGTGATACGTGCTTGCACTAAGTGTGCAAGCTGAGCTCCTGCTCTTTTCACTAGCAGGACTCCTGGGGATACCTGCCAAGCACCTTTCTTCCTATCCGGTCCCGATGGAGTAATGAGAGAAGAATGTCCTAGCATGAACAGCCAAGGCTGGAAGTAAGCTTGGCTCTGTTACCCTCATCTGTTCTCAGCTGCCTTCAGACTTCGAAAATGAACTTTCTGGTTTCCACATTGACAGCATGTTATAGTCATTATGACAGAATGGTATCTGGACTCCTCAGAGTCACCGTATTGACCCCTTGGCTATGCATGCTGGTACAAAGCCAAAACCAAAGCTAAGGGCCATTCAACATAATCACTCCAAATGACAAAAGTCCGCCAGGCCTACTACTTCACTGGGCCTTTCTATTGCAGAGATACACAGAACCCTGTGCTCCACGGCAGCTACCCGATCGCCGTGTCGTCTTCACGTTCTACTCTGGGAGGTAGAAAAGTGAGAGTGACAGGTGGAGACGAAGCACAGGCCCTGCACGTAAGCCGGCCACATCCCTTGGGACGACAAACTGTCAAGGGGTCCCCTGGTAACGAATGAAACCAATACTCGGGTTTGATCCATGTGACTGTGGGAGTGCATTTCTTCCATCTCTAGGGACTCTGTGGGCCCTGAAAGCTAGTGATATGCCAACTTCAGACTCACGTCTGGGGGCAAAGAGAAAGAATTTCTATCTCAACAGCTAAGTCTTGTGGAAGAATTGCATGTGTTCTCCCGAAAACGCTCCAAGCTCGCCTAGAAGGAACACAGAATAGCATGTGCTGTGTGTTTCTACATAAGTTTGCAATGAACAGAAAAGGGACAGTGTACAAGGGAGATCAAGAGATGGTTATAAACATAAAACAATCCTATCCCAGCAGAAACAGTCACCTGGCCAAAGCCACATCCTAGTGAAGTATTTTGCCAGCATCCTGTGTATTGAGTACCTTTTTTCCCTTTGGGTTTTCTCATTGGAAATGCAAATAGTATGTGTGGGGCTTTTCCCCCTGAGAATCTTCTCATTGGCCTTTTCCCACTCGTCTTGGTGTCTGCATAAAATTAAGAGAAAGCAACTGTGGGAAAGGAGTAAGTGCATATATCAGCCATGCCTCCATCCCCACAGCTTACAGTAACGTCAGGGAAGGGGCATAGAAAAAAAAAAAAAAAAACAAGTACCAGAGTCTGTGAAAATTTGGCCTGTATAGTGCTTGGTTTTCATGAAAGTTGTCTTTACCATTTCGCTAACTCTAGGTCTCCTGCCACGACCCCTTCAACTGCTTTCACACTGCCATCCGTACCTTGATGTCACTGCAGGTGTACAGACAGTCACGGGGCAGGGGCAACGTCTTTTAAATCCTTCCTACTGCCACAGCTCAGAGTTCAGTTCGGTGTGGCACAAAAGCACTCAATGAGCACTCATTTTTAAAAATGCATGAATCTCTCAGAACTTTCTGTGGCAGGAACTCAAAAGGAAGGTTGAATTATTCTTTGGATGGAGACAGAGAGCTAAGTATAGTGAAGCAGTAAAAATGCTGTTGCCCAGTGGGCAGCGTGGGCAGCCCACATCATTCAGCTCGATGCATGGACGTGAGGGACGCTGAGAGGACATTCTTGGCCTGAGCTACTTGGGGCCCTCGACCCTCCTGGCAGCCCTAGAGTGGGGAGAGGTAGGCTCGCCTCTTACCCCTGCAGGCTTTGACCCAGTCAGGAAAGATGCCAAAAGTTGGGCTTGGATTGCTAACCCTTTCTTTGGGCCCCCAGAACCGCAGAGCATCTTCCTCTCAGACTCATTGTATTCATTTGCCAACAGCCCTGAAAATAATGGATAAAGACACCAGCGAGACAGAAAGAGAAGGCGAGAGGGCTGGCCCTCGGCTCCCCTCAACACACACAGACAGCGTAGCCCGGGTCTACCAGTTTGGTTTCAGAGATTTAGCCAGAGCTGCACTATCTTCTCTAATGCCATCAAGAAATTTCAACCTTCGGCAGCTTTTATCTTCATGGTTTTTTTCTCAACTGCAATATCCTGTTACTATTTTATTTTACACGCCAATTCTGCATGATTGATTTAGCTGTCTCAGGCAGATGCTGTGTTACACCACCACAGAAGACATTAAACTGAATGGAAAGTCTTCCAACATTTTGGTCCTTCATTGTAACTGTTAAGCTTTCTTCTTCAATCCGCAGAGAAGCAGGGAAGGGTAACAGTTTAACTACTTCCTTGAATTCTGAAAATCAGTTAAAATTATCCTCTGCTTATACTGGAGGAGAATTTTAAGCAAACTTCCAAAGTAACTTCACTTTGCAGTGAATTTTCAAAATAAGTGATAGTCATAAAGCCACGACCAACTTCAGACAGATGTGCGGAAGTGCTTCACAGAAGGCTGACTACCTCTGGCATCGCTAAATCAGGAGCGGACAGCCCACGAGGGTCCCTTTGGCAACAAGCACCCACACGTAGTCGGAAGTACACGGAAGGAAAAAGTGAAAACATCCTCTGTTTGGCCAAAAGCTTGTCTCAGTGTCTCCTCTGGGCTACGTTACCACCTCTTCCAGTGCCAATGATTAAATAGGACCCCACCTATTTTGCTGTCTCAGGGATGGATGAAAAATTCTTGCTGTTGATGCTTCTTCTCTGGGCTTGGCCTTTTCTCATTCTAATCTCTGATATCCCATGCCTTCTTACTCTACAAATTCAAACTCCTTCCCTCACCTGTCGAACAAAACCAAACCAAGCCCCTCCTGCCAACCCATACTCTTTGTCCTGTTCATCTGAATTATTCCCGATCCACTGCTGCCCCAGAGAGACAATCTGGCACGAGTTTGCGTGCCTTAAGGACTAGCACTCCCCAAACAGGACATGACATGCTTTTCAGAATCAATCACACACAAGTTATTTCAAGAGTCCATACAAACACACACTCAAATATTAAAGAAAAATGTGCCGTCACTGCTAGGACGTCTCCAAAGAGGAATCTGTGGTGAAAAGCCTTAAAAGGCGGGAATGAATAGGGCATGGCCTTTCACAGTACGAGGCACAGCTACTTGACCCAGGAGAGGCTGAGAGTCAGCGTGAAACAGGCCGTAAGGGTAGTGAACACACTACCGTCTGTGTGGCTCCATCTCTGTGGCCACCAAAGACCAGTGTCCTCCCTCCAGAAGGTTAACCCCCCCCACCAGCTGAGCCTGGCCCAGAGCCCGCCGTCTCTTCCACTGGCAAATGCCTTCTGAAGCCACCTTCTGCGAACAGTTCAGTTCTCAGGCTGCTCTAGCACAGCTGTGGCCAGCTGCACGCGGCCTCCAGCCCTGCCAAGGATTATGTACCAGATGATTCTTGTCCATTGAAAATACTGGAAACAATAAGGGCTACTTGGTACTGCCGAGAAACTGGATCCACCGAGAGGGACACAAGGAAAGCTGTGACATTTGAGGAACAGGCAGACACTTCCCCTGCAAGCATTCACCGAAACAGGTATAACATAAGGACATTAATCCCTCAGATTCCCAGACACACATTTACTTTCTGGTTCCTTTGTTTGTAACTTTGCTCCTTTCTGGTGGGAGGAAGTTTAGGAGGGGGAGAATTCTCTCATACTTCACCCAATACATTTTCTTTTCTTCTTTGTCAAAGAGCGTAAAAACGACTTTGATACTCTGCTGGAATGTTGTCACAGTTCTGAATTTGGAAACCGATATAACCATGGCTGTAAAGGACAAGGTACAACAAGTAATGCTTTTTAAAACTCAGAAAACTGATCGACATCTGAGAACGAACTTGGTCCAGCCAAATATTTCTATGTGTACTGCTTCTCACTCTAGTTAGAACTACCGTGGACCACTTCACAGACACTGCAAGAATCTTGCGTAGTATGATTGCACATATCTTACAATGCTTTGTGCTATTGTTTTTATAAATTTTTATTCCCACAATTAATGCTAAGATTTTTGTTGTCATGAGCTAATTTTCTCTTACAGAAAATGAGAAATGAAAATAAATGATAAGTAATGCATGTCTTAAAAAGAGAACTAAAATCAGAATTGCTGCTTTTAGATAGATCATTTAAACTCCACACAGTAGCTGGATGTCTTCAAGGTAAAGGCATTTTTAACGCTGGAGCATTATCAACCTCTTCTAGACATCTCTTGGCAGACGTTTCTGACGGCCTTCCATGAGTTGTTGTCATTCTCTCCCTCCTCCGGCGCTGTGCCTTCCCACACTCACTGAGTGGAACTTTTGGATCATTCTTAAAGTAGATGAGGGAAGAGACCAAGAGAAAAAAATTAATTGAAGAACAGGGGTACTCTCTAATGGTAATGAATATTTAACTTGAAAAATGTCTAAGAATAAATCTCCCCTAGGTGGGCAGATGCATAGAAAATTTTGAAAGAACAATCCCAGTGTTTAAGTATGAAAAGCTGAACCACCACGATTTGATTCACTTGTTCCCAGTGTACCTACGTCTACTGAAGTTTTCCTTTGCAAAGAGCTACGTGAACTCCTGCATCTTGTCCCTCTCCTGGCTAATTATTTAAAGAGATGATTCAATGCCATGTTTGAAAAGGTAAGAGGCTTTTATTACGAAGGGTCAGTATTCAGAGCATGGCAAAACAGTTTACTTCACAATACTTCTTAAAATTCTTTTCCCACTGACAAATTTGGCCCTTTCACAGAGACAGGATCAGTGAGCTCCCGGAAGGAGAACGTCTCGGGTTTGCCAAGAGTCTCCCCTACTGGGCTGATGACACTTATTAAACCTCCAAAAGAGAAAATCCTCCAGAGGTCAGGCAGCAGGAGTTCAGGTCCCAGGTCCCAACCGTTTCTTGTTTCTTAATTTGGAGAGAGTCAGGCAATGGCGCAGCAGGGTTCCAGGTGCCGGAAGGAAAGTGAATTGTTTTGCAACTTCAAGGCATCGTTAGGAAGAGAACGGGGTCATGCAAAGATGATGCTATTGTTCCTGTGAAACTTCAGTGGGATCCAGAGCAAGCTGCAAACTCATTTGGCGTTCCTCTTGTTCTAATACCAGCCTCAGCCCACAATGTGTCTCGGGGCATTAAAAGGTGTTCTCAGAAACAATTTGGGAAGAATAGATTTATTGAAAGCATGCTCATTCTGGACTTTAAAGTATCGACCTGTGGAACTTGGGATGGAGAGAGGAGTGGGAGTCAGCTGTGGCAGAAACTGGGTTAGTTTTGTCCCTCACTATCCTTTAGTTTTCTCTAGTCATAGGATTCCTGAGCTAGTTGGGCATTTGGCCACCTGGAACAAAGAGTTTTTTCCCAGCCACTCTGTGTTTAGGTATAGCCATTTGTCTAAAGTCTGGCCTGAGAGATGTTAATAGAAGTAATGTGTGCAACTTATGGTAAATATTCTTAAAGGGAGAGGGCGGGGTTCTCTCCTTCCTTCTCCTTCTCCACTACTTGAAAAGTGGCATGATGGCTGGAGCTTAAGCAGCCTTCTTGGACCGTGGGGTGAACCAGATGAAGAGATACGTAGGACAAGGTCTGAGAGGGTCCCGATACCAGGAGCTTCTGCCTCTGTGGAGCTAGGGTGTATAGCCCTTCCAGTGTGGATGTGTTCAACAACCTGGAAGGTCTCTGAACCCTGTACACTTTGGATTTTATAGAGGCTTCATGTGGGCATGATTGATCAGTAACTCTATTTTCAGTCCCTTTCCCTTCTCAAGAGAATAGGGAGTGGGGCTGAAAATTCCAAGCTTCTAATCATGGCTTGGTCTTTCCTGTGACCAGCCCACATTCAGGAGCCTAAACAGAGTTGCCCCATTAAAACAGAAAACACTCCTATCACCCAGCAAATTATAAGGGTTTCAGGAGCCTTGTGTCAGGAACCAAGGTCAAAGACCAGATATTAGAACAAAAGATGCTCCTAGTCTCTTATCATTTAAGAAATTACAAGGGTATTAGGACTCTGCTAGGAACCTAGGGCAGAGACCAATATATTTATTTTCTATTTTCTCATGCTTATTTACTATAGCTCGTGGATCCCAATGTTTGAAATAGTGAGCAATTTTAGGTCAAAAGTTAAAAATAATTTTCATTAAAGAGAATTGTATTATGTGTTAAATTTATAAAACTATTTCAGAGAATCATACAGTTAAGGCAACAAACCATATTTTGCATGAGTTCTTTCTGCATTTGTTAAATGGTTTTCTCAATACTCCTGTTGGTTTTGTGAATCACAGGATTGCCAATTATTTGATAAATGTGGAGTATGAAGTTTAATATATTTAGACTTGGCAAAAGTCATCCAACCAGTGAGTCACAAGTGAGAAATATCCAGTACAAATATGCTATTTCCCCTAAATTCTGATTAAGAAAAAGAAATACGTGTTGAATTTTTTTTTCAATTATTTTAACAGAGTCATAGCAACACACTAGTCAAATACTAGAGTTGGACAGATGATTTCTCTGGGCCAAGTCTTTAATTTTCAGATGAGAAAAGCAGAACTAGAAAGTTGACCTGATACGTGCCTCTTCATCCACCCAGGGATGCCAGCCACTCACATCCCAGAGAAGCCCGTGACAGCCTGCCTGCCACCAGAACTCATAGCCACACGCACGGTCCTCTGCACGCTGGGTGTTGTCACGTGCCAGACACTGCACTAGTGTCTGATTTAATCCTTGCAATAATCCAACAAGGTCCTTAAGACTATCATCTTGGTTTAACAGGAAAAGAGAGAGAGGGCGAGAGGGCGAGAGGGAGAGAAAGAGAGAGAGGAGAACTAAAGGGCTGAATTCACTTCCTCAACTAATTGATGAAAGAGCTTTGAATCTGGGTCTCCCTGACTTTAAAACCTAACCTCTTTTCAACCATTCCATCATTGAATGATGGTGCTCTGGTGAGCCAGTTGCCAAGGATGGAAGATTTAAGACAAGTGTGTGACAAGATCAGTGCAGAACTTTTGGTGGAATGATCTAAACAGGGTGTGTGATTCTGGAGGGGAAGAGACTAATTTTGTGTCTACTGGTGTTCCTTTGAATGGAGAATACAGGTGATCTCGTATTTAATTAAGTGGTTCTCTCTGCTTTAATGATCCTGATGCCTGTCCTAAGAGTCTTCCTCATTCTCCTCCCTGCCATCAACCCAGGTTTAGAAGGAGGATGGAAGAGATAAACAGATGAATAAAAACAAGTAGCCCAAGAAGCTTTGCACCGATTCATTCTATAAATAGTTATCGAGTAAATACATGTGCCAAATACTATTCCTGACCTCATAAACCTTACATGTGTGTGTGTGTGTGTGTGTGTGTGTGTGTGTGTGTAGGATGCATATAAGCATATAAACAAGGAACTTTATGTGACTATAAATAACTTTTCACAGGAGTAGCTCTTCATGTGAGTGAACACATTTGGGGAATACTGATTAATATTTAGATGCATATTTAAAATTTTTTAAAAATAAGTTTCTAATGTTAAGTTTGGGGGCTGAGAATTTGAGCCCAGAAGATGTTGGTGCCGACCTCTGATCTCTTAACTGATGAAAAGGCTTGCAGTCCTGAGATGGTTGCTCTCAAATAGTGTTTTCAGAGCTCTCCAAAGCTCCAGGAACACTTCATTTTTGCATATGTTATAACTATTTGCTGAAAAATTCATCCTGTAGATGACTAAACACTCCAGGGAATAGACTAGGTGAGAAGGGTAAGACAGGCTGTGATGTGAGAGTAACTGGCAAAACAAGGGAGAGGAAAAAACTCCCTGCTTTTCTTTTGCTTGGAAAATAAATATGCAGGAAACTCATGTCCACGGCAGCCTTAGCTTTTTTTTTTCTTTTTAAAACTATGGAGATATTTAAAAAACAAAAGCAAAAACAAACTGCATCTGGAAACATTTTGAGTTAAGGCACTGTAAAAAATGTGCTGGATGATATATTGGAAGGAGAGTTGGTTTTAACACTAAAACTAAAAATGAGGTTGTTTATGTCTCTGTTCTATGTCTGGAGGGAAAAAATTCAATGTGATTAGCAAGGCTGTGCTCCACGAAGCCTTCAGGGATCTAGGTGCCTCCTAGCTTGATGTTTCACCACCTGTGACCTCTCTTCTGAAGGTCTTCCCTGAGTTCTGAGAGCCACCCTAGCAAATTAATCCAACCCAAGGAAGGAGTCACTGGAACTGCCAATCTATATAGCCAGTTAGTCAGAAGAACAGGTGATAATTTGAGTTTGCGACTGGTGTCTGATGGAGGGAAGGGGGAAGTCCGTCTTGTGGGATTAAGACCTTAACCTGTGGGATGTGACACTATGTCTAGGTACATAGGATGAGAATTGAGTTAAATTATAGGACCCAGCTGGTGTCACAGAGGATCACTTGTTGTGAGGAAAAACCTCCACACACTTGGTGACCAAAAGTGTCAGAAGTGATGTGTTCTGTGAGTAATAAGGAGACACACAAGGAATAAAACAGAGTAGGGAAGAGCAGGGTTTTCCCCACAGCAGAAGGGAAAGACTGGGTTGTCTCTATTTCCATGGGTACATAACCTGGGGTTCTAAAGGTATTCTTCCCTGAGGCAAAATATAGAATATGCTAAAGACTTTTACAGTAGAGGTGTGAGATTATTGGAAGCATAGACAGTGAACAGGAAGCGTTTTGCTTAAACTGTATTATATAGGAGCCTGAGTGACTTCCATCTACGTCAGAAAACAAATCTACACTGCATGTGATTCCACGAGAGTAAGATACTTTATCCTTTGAAACATCTGGCGTCCAGCTTGCCATCATTAAAAATGACTAAAATAGCATGTCCTGCTTCTTAAATATAAAAGCCATGAGTCAAACCCAGATCCCTGAGTGCCTGTTGTCCCTGAAATACATGGGGGACTGAATGCTCAGAGTGAGTGCAAAAACAAAAATTTAGTTCTGGAACTTTTGGACAAATAAGGAGAATGGCTCTGAGCAGAGGCTAAATTGGATTGGAACATATGTTTGGTTTCTGCAGCCAAAGTACATAATCAAGTATCACAAACAAAAGCTTGATACCAGACTGGCCAGGGAAACTCGTTTTGTCATTCTGAAATCTGCTCCACTTTAAGCAAATCCTCTCCAAACCAGAAACAAGTATCTAATCACGCACTATGTTATTGGTCTTGGTTCACTGCTCTGCTTGTAAAGGTAAGAAATCAGTCCACTATTTAGAGAAAACCCTGATTACTTAAACTTAGTTTTCCAGTCAAGAAATTAATTTAAATGCATCTTTGCTAAGTACATATCTACTATGCCATAAAAGAGATACTTGTCAAGTTGCTAGAAATCAATCAATAAGTCTCTCTTTTTATGTGCTCAACCCTAAGGCAGCCACACTGAAAGACATAAAAGCCAAGGCCCCAGTCCTCATGTCTGCTCCCCAGTTAATTGGGCCGTTGTTGGTATTTGCAAACCCCAACTCAACACGCTTAGTAAGGATGCAGTAATTTAATATCATTGACTGTCAGTTCTGGTTCTCAGGTTCAATTGATTCAAAAAATATAATTCTGAAATTCATTTATAGGCTTAGAAATACCACCACCCATGCCTTATTGTCAGCACTCAAAACTTCTACCCACATTTGGAACCACGTTTTTTTTCGGTTCCTAGAATCTCTTCTTCCTGGAAGGGGCTTCTACTTTCTGCTTAAAACTGGATCTTTATCTTCTGCCCATCTTTTCCAACCCCTCTCTTAATCTAACTCGCTTTCCACACCTTCTAGTCCATTCTTTCAGTCCTTCCTCCTCTCTTCCCCATAGGTTAGACACTAGTTTCAAGGCCACATTTCTAAAACCTTAAAAAGTACTCACCAACATTACAAAGTCTATATGCTAATTTGTTTTATTAAAGATCCATAAAATTTCACATACACTTCGTTGAAATATACCTGCACAAGCCTTCTTCCAAAATGTCAGTCTTAAGAAAATTCTATCTCTTAAATTCATGTTAAGAAGAAAAACAGTGAGATGTATGGTTTTCTTAGCTGGAAAACATTCAAAAGGAACTTCTGGGCGCTTCTTTCAAAAAATATCTTTTAGTATTTGTCTGCAGGACCAAACATGAAGTATAAGATCTTCACTGTTCTGGCCCCAACCTGCCTCTTGAGACTTCCTTTTTCATCAATCCCATGCTCTCTCCGCACTCTCCCAGCCCAAACCCCATAATCTACTTGAAGAATAAATATACATAAATATACATGTTTCCAAGCCGAGTTTAAGTATAATCTTTTCCCTGTAAAAGGTGACTGATTCCCCCAAAAGGACTAAGCCCCATTTTATGCCCTCACTGATACCTGGTCAGATGTCTATCACAGTGCCTAGAATACTGGGGTACATGAGGTTGGACGTTCTGGGACTCTTCTTCCATAATTGTCCCCCATCTCAACCCATGCAGCTATTTCAAGAGCAGCAACATTTTTACATGACCCTCTCCCAGTGGCTACACTTGACTGATCTAGAATTGGACCCTGGTCTAAACCAGGATGATCCAGTTACTTCTCAATGATTTTTTTTAATTTACATATATGTACTCATTGTTTCTAAAATCATTTAGAGCTTCAGCTTTTCAAACCTACATAGTTATCAAAGGAATAAAAGCCAACCACAAAATAAGAATTAACTCAAAAGATACATACACCCCGCTGTTAACAGCAACATTATTTATAATCGCCAAGATATGGAAGCATCCTAAGTGCACATCAATAGATGAATGGATAAAGAAGACACAGCATATATATGGAATGGAATACAACTCACCCATTGAAAAGAAGGATATTTTGCCATTTTATGGCCCTTCATTCACTTTTTTTTTCATTTCAAAAACCAGAATTTTATAACTGGCATAAACATTTCCATTGCACCAAAAACAACAAAATATCTAGACATAAACTTAACCAAGGAGGTTACCTATATGCTGAAAACTGTAAAACATTGATGAAGGAAATTGAAGGATGTACAAAGAAATGGAATGACTTCTTGTGCTCTTGGATTGGAAGAATCAGTATCATCAAAATGGCCACACTACCCAAAGCAATCTACAGATCCAATGCAATGATTCAACGATTTCTTAAACCAAAGTTTGAAAGTTAATTGCAACCTCTCCTTTGTGGAAAGCACAGAGTTGACAGGCAGGAGTTGGCAGTAGTGAGACCACCACTAAAGAGAATGTCTGGAGGGACGCAGAAGGTATCACTCCAAAGAAAACACTGAGGTAAAAGAGGGAAATTCAGTGCTAGGGGAAATTACCACTTCAAGGTGTCCCCAAGGTTTGGCTGCATCCTGTCTTTCAGGCTTTGTTCAGAACTCCTGTAGGTCCATAAATTCCCACATTTGTCTTAAACTAGTTTAAGTTGAGTCTCTGTCACATGCAACCCAAAGAGTTCTAACTATATAGTTGCCCTTATTTTTTTCACATGCCTGTCTCCCTTCAACAGATTTGCAAGCTTCTGGAATGCATGGGCTATGTGTTATTTATCCTCAGTGCAGAGCATGATTCCTGCCCCAAAGTAGCCACCAAATGAATCAATAAATGAGAGAATGAATGAGTTAAGTGACTAGATCGTGAACAAATTAAGCAAGACTAGTAGCTAATTATTTCATTCAGCAGCTTACCTCTAGTTTTACTCTGACCAAAACTGGTGCATTGTCAGTGTTTTAGGTCCTAAGGTAACTAACTCATGCACTTAATCCATCAAAAAAGGGAGATGGAATAGAAAACATATACAAAGATAAACACAGAAACATAATTAGCCATGGAAATAGCTACTTATCTTGTTTATTACTGGTTAAATAACAATTTATATTAGGTAAAAGAAAAACTAATATCCTTTCTAGGCTTCATACAATTTTAAACTTGGGGACCATCATGATAGATACCAAAGTACACATGAAGTAAAAATGTCCCTTTTCTTGTTTTGACTTTAATTACATCTATGTCAATACATTTTCACGCAGATCTTTATAGACAGAATAATTCTAATACCGATAAAAGCTTTAAAATATGATAGAAATGTCATTGTGAAGACATTCCATGAAATCTTCCTTTAAAAAAGTAAGAAAATGGTTCCAACAAAAGGATACACTTTTAAGAGGACAAACGAGAAACTGAGTGAAGGTGGTGTGGCTGGTGTATAGTCTTTTCCCATCAAAAAAATACAATTGGTGGTGGGAGTGGCCTGGGTCTCCTGTGCTGCGAGATGACTAATTGTATATAAACCACATAAACGGCCCACAATGAGCTGTTCATCCATTCAGAGCAATTTGAGAGGAAAAAAATAAAAGAGGGTTTGAGGCTTCCAAAATTCACAAGGACTTAGAGTACTCTGAGATTTCCACTTAGCTTCTCCTTTTGTCCAAATTATCTTGCATTCCAGAATTCTAGACTCAGCCAACACCAGATGGATTTTTCAAGTTTACTGAGGTCTAAACGTGAAGCCCACAGGAAGCACCGTGAGCAGATTCAGGGTTTGAGATGGGGAAAAGGCTCTCGGGGGCTTACAAATAACCGCTTTGTGTCAAATCTGCTCGGTGTGGCTGGCAAGAGGCTCACCCCGCAGCTGTGGGGAGGTATGCCGTCAGTCCCCAGCCACCGAGACCATCGGCCAACTATTCTCTCTCAGAAAGAATTAAGTCAAAATCACCAACGTTTACTCCTCAGGGTCTTATTTCAAAACTATTAATATTAAATTTCAGAGACCTCTAAGAACAGACTTCACTGCAGCTTCTCAACCTGTTGGAAAGCTCAATCGCAATGTGAGGTCGTCCTGATTTCTAAATTCAATTCCCCCTGTTGCAGCCAAAGTCCTATTCCATGCTCCCTCCTCGGGGAGATAAAGTACACAGCCCCTCTTCTGAGCTGCAGCACTCCTCACACTGAAGAAGCTGTCCCCCTTTTTATTCTCAAGGTCTTATTTTATGATCAAATAACCATCTGTGTGAATCTCCCCAGAACCATTTCCAGGTTCTTTTTCTTTTTTTTTTTTTTCAGTTTTGCATTTCCTGTTATTTGTACCATCATTAGAATGAAGAAAATCCACAACAAACGACCTAACCCCTCTAAGTATGAACCTTGAGGGAACAGAGAAGGAGCCAAAGGTTTGCAACCTTCCTTATATTATCCTCTCTGCACTGTTAGAATAACTTAGTTTTTACAAATATTTCAATTAATTAACTTTTCACTCATTTAGTCTCAGTACAAGAGCAAGGTAGAGCTGCTTGATTAATTTATTACTTGGTTCTACCTTTTGCTTCCACCTGAAAGACACGTTTTTATCCAGAGACTTTTATTTTATTTTATTTTTAAATTTTAAAGATACATTTATACATAAGTTCTCATTTTATGAAAATTAAACATTTATACTCGAATAAGTTCTGTTGTATACACTATGAACAAGTCAAAAAAAGCACAATGTTGGGAGAAGTAAAGGTATTTCTTTTTTACATGTGTACTTTTATGTACACAAAGAATATATTCTAATTAAGCATTCAGACAGCACAAAAATCTATCAAAGGAAAACGAAAACTCCCTTCACTCCTTCCCCAAATTCATTTCCACTCTCACAGGTAACCACTGGTAAAAGTTTGTGTAGATCCTTCTAGACAGTTTTCCGTACATTCACAAATGGGCATATATACGTGTACATACTCATGTGCATGTATGTACACTCTCTCAGTTTTTCACAAAGACAACATCTAGAGAATCTTTCCATATGAGTATATATTTCATTCATTTGGATGACTCTACGGCATTTCATAGATAAGACACTCTGTCATAAGTTATTGAACAATTATTCTATTGATGCATGTTTAGGAAAATTTCAGTTTTCCATTATTTAAACAATACTAACTTGACATTATGAGTACATATTTTTCCATACATGCCAGTATTTCTATGACAAAAGTGTATTTGCCATGTCTACTAAATATGTATTTTTTAACATTTTGAAAAGGTACTATTCTGTGTCTTCCCAAAAGGACAGTTTACACTATGACCTCCAACGAACACGACTGGTCTACCCACCCTTACCAGCATTTGGAGGTTGTGAGAGGTTTCTAAAGAATGAACAATAATATCCTATTTCATTGATTTCTATAAGGTTGGGCATCTTTATATATTCTTACTGGCCATTTATTTTTTGAATTCTTGATTTTCTTTGACCAGAGTTCTTCAGGATTGTTTGTCTTCTTCATATGGATTAGTAAAATCTCCTTAGATACTGTGCACATCAGCCCTTTATTACGTGTGTCACAATACTTCCCCCAAATCTGTTGTTAATGTTTTTTTTTAACATTTTTATTGAGTTATAGTCATTTTACAATGTTATGTCAAGTTCCAGTGTAGAGCACAATTTTTCAGTTATACATGAACATACATATATTGTTTGTCACATTTTTTTTTCACTGTGAGCTACCACAAGATCTTGTATATAGTTCCCTGTGCTATACAGAATAATCTTGTTTATTTATTCTGCATATACCTGTCAGTATCTACAAATTTTGAACTCCCAGTCTATCCCTTCCCACCCTCCCCCCACCTTGGCAACCACAAGCTTGTATTCTATGTCTATGAGTCTGTTTCTGTTTTGTATTTATGTTCTTTTTTTTTTTAGATTCCACATATGAGTGATCTCATATGGTATTTTCCTTTCTCTTTCTAGCTTACTTCACTTAGAATGACATTCTCCAGGAACATCTGTGTTGCTGCAAATGGCGTTATGTTGTCGGTTTTTATGGCTGAATAGTATTCCATGGTATAAATATACCACATCTTCTTTATCCAGTCATCGTTTGATGGACATTTAGGCTGTTTCCATGTCTTGGCTATTGTAAATAGTGCTGCTATGAACATTGGGGTGCAGGTGTCTTTTTGAAGTAGGGTTCCTTCTGGATATATACCCAGGAGTGGGATTTCTGGGTCATGTGGTAAGTCTATTCCTAGTCTTTTGAGGAGTCTCCATACTGTCTTCCCCAATGGCTGCACCAAACTGCATTCCTACCAGCAGTGTAGGAGGGTTCCCCTTTCTCCACAGCCTCTCCAGCATTTGTCATTTTTGGATTTTTGAATGACGGCCATTCTGACTGGTGTGAGGTGATACCCCACTGTAGTTCTGATTTGCATTTCTCTGATAATTAGTGATATTCCATGTTCTTTTTCTAAACCGTGAAGTCCTAAACTGGATATAAGACGCGACAGGAGCACTTCATAATCTTCTTCTACCAAGGTTTTCAAGTCATAATTTAACTGTAAACCTTCAAGGAGTGCTCTGCCTTCCACATTCATATCCCCACATGATACATCCTCAGTTCCTATAATGTCACAAAGGGATGCCCAGGAAAAGCCCTCCCTACACACCATTTCCTCTCCTCACCTCCCACCCCCACCCAGGATAATCATCCTTTGCTCATACAATTAACACCGTTCTTGCCAAGATCTGAGTTGACAAATTTAATGAACACTTTTCAGTTCATATCTCAGTAAACTTCTTGGCAGCATTTGACTGCCACACTTTCTTCTGTCTTGATAACATCACTTTTTCCTCTACTTCTCACCTAATTACCTTCTAAGTTGCCTTCAAGGTGCCTCCTTGTCTGCCTTTTAAATATTGGTTATCCCCAAGTGTCCAATGCAGGCACCCCTCTCTTCTTCGTACCTGCTTTCCTGAGCCAGCCCTCTTACTCCCATAGTATCAGCCACACTCACATCCCAAAGGGTATGAGATCATTGTCTTCAGCTCTCCCTTGTAAGTTTCTGTTCCTATTTTTTTTTTACAATGCCTGCTAGAAATTGCACCCACAAACACTTAAAACTCAACATGGTCAGATCTCCATGTCTCATACGGTTATAAGGCATCCATGTAGTGAATGGCACAGTATTTACCCAGATTTTCAAGGGAGAAATCTGAGAACGCTTGCCTCTTCTCTTATTCATTCATTCATTCACTCAACAATTGTCTGTATTTGCATCTCCCTATTTCAATACTATGCTATGTTCTTGAGCTAGAATAGGGAACAAAGCAAATAAATTCCCTATCCTTGTGACAGAACAGAGATTAAATAAACTACCTTATACATGGATGAGTGTTACAGATTGTTATAAGTAATAAAGTAAAGGTATGCCATTAGAATATCTCCTTCGGGCTTTGAGGAGGTCACGTTAAGCTAAATCTAAGGATGAGTAGTGTTCAGTCAGCCTTGTTCTGTCCATCTGCCCCTTCTCTTCTGCGACACGTGTGGGATCATCTGAATCCCCCTAATTTCCTCTGTAGCTAAACAGTAGCACAAATATCTATTTCTCACCACTTACACCATCCATTCTCCTAAAACGTGAATCGGATTCCCGTCACTCCCACACCAAATATCCCTCACTATCTTCCCTCTCACCTTGAGTTCAAAATTTAAACTCACTCAATACCGCACATCAGGACCTTCACGATCTGACTAGGGCTTTCCTCAGTTTACAGAAACCTTTGTGCTTGCAGAGTTCCTTGTGTGGAAAGCCCTTCCCCTCCACCCAGTCCCTTCATCTGGTGATTTTCCATTTATTTTTGAATACTCATTTAGTACTCATTCTAAGATGACCTGCAGTCCAGGCCACCTAATTACCCGGCTCCAGAAAGCAACGTTCACCTGGGCTCCAGGAGGTGCCATTGGCAGGGACGTGAGGCAACCAGCGCACATCCAGAGCTGCGCAGGGATTCAGCCCTGCCCCGACTCACAGTGTAGACCCCCACAGTAGTGTTTCCAGGGGGCCTGAACTCAGATCTGTCAGCGTGCTCTCCACACACTTCTGTTCCTGCTTGTTTTCCATGACCCCCCCAGATTGAACCCCCTGCAGGCAGGGCCAGGTGTTCGTTTCTACACAAGCACATGGCCACATGCCTAGTCAACAGTATGTGTTCAAAGACTGGGGAAATTTGGAATAAAGTTAAATATTGTAAAGCAAAAAGGAAAGAAAAATTAAATAGTGGACAACGGATTTTGCTGTTCTCATACAAGTTTGTACAAGAGACTGCATCTTTGATTGCTGGGCTTTTCCAGTGAGTGCCTTCAGGTATCTTCCTTTTGTCATTCTTTGCCCCAAAGATCCTATCTTGTTAACAGATTTGCTTCCAGGGCTACGCGGCCCTACCACTCCAGAGACAACCCCAAGGACATTATTGTAATGTAATGAAGCTGAAGTACCCCTTCTTCTCATCTAACTTGGAAAGCTGTGTTTCCATGGACATAAGGGGAAGATGTACCAAACAGAAAACACTGTTACCACAAAAGCGCATTTTTTATTTACGGCTAGCTGCATTTTGTTTACTAATACCGTCTCTCTTCTCTCTCTATCCATCCTGGGAACCCATCTGTAAATCTTATTGCTTCTGAGGGAATTTAGTGACTGACCTAAAATAATGAACTCATATATTATTCATATATTATATACAATATACATATATGCAAACACATATATATGCACAAATATGTAAATGTTTGTATAAAATCTTGGGTTTCCCTGTGATTACATTAGTAATGCAGGCTCACTGCAAAAAATTCAAATGTTTGAATCACTTAATAAATAAATGTTTCTCCTACTTTCCCCATCTAGAACTTTTTGACTTAAAGTCTCCTTTATCCTTTAAAACCTGCTCTCCACAGAAAACTAATACTAACAGTGAGATATTTTCCTCAATTTTTACCTATGTAGATATACATCGTCTATAGATTTCTGTTTTTTACAAAATGGGATGATGCTAAACGTATCAGTCTTCAACATGGTTTTTCATTAATCTACCATGAACATATTTCCAAGTCAGTATTTCTAGATCTGACACACCTTTCTAAGACAGACTAATAAATTTCTATAGAATAGATGTACCACAAATTTCAACATTATTTATGGCCTTTGGTTCACAGACAATTGTTGACAGAGTTGGGGTGGGAAGAGAAGAAGGAACAGGCCAGGAGCCAGCTCCCCCTGTGCTGTCATATCCTGCACGGAACTTTAAAGATTCCAAAAATTCCAAATTCCAACACACGTTCCTGGTCATTATGAAGTCACAAGTGTCAAAGTAGGAGGATAGAACATATTTTACCTAACATTCTATTAGTTTAACTTACAATTTTAAAATATTTAGACTTATAATATGTGGCCCTCCACTCATGCTTTCACAATGGGCCCCACAAATGTTAGAGGAAGCCCTGCAAGTGTACACATTTGCTAATTTGCTAATAGTAAACAAGATGAAAGAGAGAGAGAGAAATAAAGGAAGGAGAGAGAACGCCACAAACAAACAACAGTAAGAATGAACAATGGACAACACTACCAGATACAACAGAAATTAAAGAGAATACTAAGAAAAAAACTTCACATAAAATGATTTTACCAAAACTGCTTTTTGTTAAAAGAAAAAGTCCAAATTGTCCTATAACACTAAATAAATTGAGCGGAAAAAAAAAGAGTAAGTAAAAATGTATCATGAAGGAAAAATAAAATAACTGGGATCTGATAGTTTTTTAAGTTTCATCAAAACATTCAAGAAACAGAGAATTCCAATATTACGCAAGCTCTTTCCAAAAAAAAAAAAACCTAAAAATAAAAGTTTTCAACTCATTTTACGGGATTGTTACACTCTTGGTTCCAAAATTAAACAAGGAATGTGCCAGGCGAATCCCTTGTATGAACACTGATGTAAAATGCTGAACCAAATATTAGCAAGCCAAATCCAGTAATTAACGAAAGTGATGTTACACCAAGTTTGTTTACTCCAAAAGAGCTAGAATGATTTGTCATTAGAAATTCTACCAATAAAATTCATTACTCTAATGGATTTAAAAGGGAAAACTGTGACCATCTCAATAGATACTGGAAAAGTATTCAATGAAATTCAAATTTGATTCATAACAGAAAATAACAGTGGAGGGATATTCCCTTAGGAAGATGATGAGTACACCCAAAACAAGGAATGAAAAGAGAATGCCAGCAAGTTATATTTAATGGTGAAACATTAGAAGTCTTCCCATTAAAATGTTTAATTTTAATAGATACTACTAAATAATCTCCCAAAAGATTCTGCTATTAGAGCCCCCACTATCAACATAGGAATGCCATTTCCCCACACTTCTATCAACGCTGAATATTATTAGTGGTTTTGATCAATGCCATCTGATTAAAAAAAAAGACAATTTTCATTTCAGTTTTGTAAAGTGCCTCTTGGTGTCCTTTGTGGAGCCTCACTTTCACTTCGGTTGTGGCAGCTCACTGTCAGCACTGCTCTGGGGGCCGAGGGCCACTGGGAGAAGCGGCTAGTAGTCTTAACTGAACCTGATGGTTTCAGTCAAAATGGAAAAGTATCTTGATAAAAACTTAACCACAAAGAGTGAGGTATAACAATGTTACCGTCATCAGAAACGGAGCCAGGACATCCTTATCTTTGTCTGATGTCTTTTTCCAGCCACCAAGCCCTTCCAGGGGGAGACAGTTCCTGTGTGCCCACAGCCACAAGAGAGGGTCTCGAAGACCCACCTGGAGACGCTGCCCTCAAGCAATGGTCCTCAGGTGAACGTGTGCGGTACAACCTCCACCAAATCACGTTTGGAGGGGCACTCGCCGACACAGGCACTCCCTTTACTGCCAGGCCTGTGAAAACTCAGTGATAATACAAGAGGGAGTCCAATGCCCTTTGTGGGTTCTTGCTTTAACTTCTTTCTCCCAGCAAAGGCCTTTTTTCCAGATGGACGGGGTTCCACAGAAACCCATTCTGTGACCGGAGGTTCAGCATGAGAGGTTGAAACCCAAGCCTTTTGCTTAAATCGCCAGGAAGAAGAGAGCTGAGATATGTTTCAAAGTTGGGTGACTTTCTGAAACCCTTCCTGGCGGCCGGGCTCCTGTGAACTGCTGCTCTTCTTCAGCGGTAACCTTAGTCCTTCTTCACTGTACATATTAGGGTTAAGATTTAAAACATAAGCAAAGAAGTCTTTGGATTCACAAAGGCCTGGGTTAAACACCAGCTCCTCCACAGAAAGGCTATGTGCCTCTGGGTCAGCTCCTCGAAGCCTCCACTTCCTCATCTATCCATGAAGGCGATAATAAAGCCCTTCCCTGAGTGACGGTGAGGATTCAAGGAGATAAATGCAGTTAAATCATACCTGCCTCCTAATAAATGCCAACAAATGATGGCTGTTATCACTATTATTTCTCTCAAAGAATTTCCATTCTAGGTTCCGCAGTCTTTCCTGTTCTTCAGGAGTTTTCTCATCTCCTCAAAGAGCCTTGAAATCCAGCCTTAGGGTAAGGATCACTGCATCCTGGTCTGAGCACAATTCGTAGCCATGTCCATACTGCGCCCTCTAGTGGCAGCCCAGGGACTAGCTGACGCTTTGGAGGTGCTTGCTCATGGCCTCCAGGGTGAACAGCAGGGGTGCAAGTCAGCCTGATGATGCCAGGCACATGCTTTCCACTCCCAGTTTCACCCAGGGCTTGGTTGTAGTGATGCTCACTGATGCGACCTCAAGTCTGACCGAGGCTTGACTCCATGAGGCAGGACGGGGCAAACCGCCATTAGTCACTCTACCAAGCAGTTTTCACGTTCCAGAAACCAGGGAACTTGGCTAAATCAACACATCTCACCTTCACAGGCCCACCTGGGACCGTCGGGTGCACAGATGTGCGTTTTATCTAGAGATAGTCCTGAGTATCTCGTGGTTCTACAACATAGATAACAGATGATAAATAAAAGCCTATTAAGAAATAGCTTGAAATTATAACTGCTCTTGGGCCTGGCTGTTCCAAGGTAGCAAAACCAAAACACTGGTGAAATTGTACAAGAGTCATGACAGATGTGCTAACGCAAAATTCCAACATGGATGCTCAGTTCAATACGAGAAGGAGAAACGAGAGCTAACGCCTATTCAACCCTCGCCCTGTGTTCAGAGCTGTTCTAAGGGCTTTGCAAACATTTGCTGATGGAACCCTTGAAACAACACGACAAGGCATTTCTTTTCCCCATATCTCAGCTGGGAAAACTGACACACAGAAGACATTAGTAAATTGCCAGAGGTTAATAGCTACAAATGGCAGAATGGAGTGAGTGCCCAATGGCATGAAGAATGCTAAACTGCAACTTCAGAAAGCTTGTCACTGAAAGAAAAAAAAAGGACCAAGAAAAAAGACACGTGACATATTTTAAAACAAAGCAGACCCCCATCAGTGTAACTGGATGATAACAGTAGGATGGCGAAAGGACTCAGCGTGAGGAAGGGAACTTAGAAACTGTTGAAACAATCCAATCAGTCGTTCCTTGAAAATTCAGACGGTGGTCAAATCTGAGCTGAAGAACCACTATGAACTCCTCTTGCTCTGGGTCACACTTTGTAAACCCAAGCCACATCTCCTGACATAAGACTCTAAACATACTTCCTACTAGGAAATACAGGAAAAGTAGCAGCTCTCTTAAGGGTCCTCCTCACCATGTGTAGAGATGGACAGACATCTCTGTTAGTCATGCCTTGAGAAGTTCCTATTAGGATGAACTTGCTGAGAAGTGATTTAACAGGCTAAGACACCAACCCTGAGACGTGCGCTTGGTTAGAGCTTATTCTACTCTGCAAGTGATGGTTATCCAGGTTACGTGTCTCTGGATCTTCTGTTATCAAATTATTTCTTCTTGGCTTGTTACAGGCTGTCGTGGCAGAGGACCTTTGGCTCGGTACTAACGGTGTGGGTTTCAACCCCTGTCCTAAACTAAGTCTGCATTAGGGGAACACAGCCCTTGACTTTCACAGCTTACAGGAAGTGGGACATGCCTTGTCCTTTTTGAAGTATGCATAGTCCCCAGGAATCCTCTTCTCAGAGGTGGGGATGCTCAAGCACCCTTAGATGCTCTCACAAGCCCTGCAGAATCCAGGGCCTCCAGAGCTTGCCAGCCATTCACACCACCCCGTCATCTCTCCCCAGCAGGAGGCTCTGTAGCCCAGACACTCTTGACCTACTTCAAGAACTCTAAGTTCCTGCAGGAAAAAGATGTGCACAAATACAGACCAGATGCACAGATCAAATTTAAGAGGAATAGATTATGGACACGGAACTGTCAGCATGGCCCTCACAATCACATTCCTTCATCCTTCCATGTGGTGTCCACCTGCGGCACATTGTCAGTGGGGCTGCATTTGGGTTCCCACTTTCAAAGCTGGTTTTGTGCCTGTGGGCTTTTTTTCAGCTTTGTTTTCAGCAAATACCTGACCATAGAACTAAAAACCATCTTTTAAAATAAATACTTCTCCTTTACAAATTTGTCTGTATAAAGGGGAATTGTTTTAGTATCACCATTAGAAAGATTTTGCTTGACCTTGTTTTTTTGTGGGGTTTTTTTGGTTCCTTTTACCATTAACAACATAATAAAGATTGTATCAGGACAACTACAGAAACACAGTATTTTACTTTTAAAACTACTCTCCCAAATGGAAATGCTTCCCAAGAAACATGTACCAAGCTTTGCTGAATACAGCCTCAAATTTTTCTCATGTAAATAAAACAATACAAAGAAGCAGAGGTATTGAACTAAGCGATAAGAACCTGGGTCAATTCTCAGGTTCACCGTGGACAAGAGAATACACGCCCCTGCCTCTTCCCCATCCACGAAGAATCGGAAGCAATTCAAACAATCTACTCAGTTGTTCATGAGAAGAACATAGAGGGGAAAGATTCAGAACAGCTCTTCCAGGTTCAGTGCCAGGCTCTCTTAGCGACATTGCTGCTAGAAGCTTAGAACCTGAATCTTATGCAATTTACCAAGAATGAAAGAAGAGAAACAAATCGGCCACTCTAAACCCATCACACAAACTGAAAGTTTCCTTCACTGGTAGTAATCAGTCACTCTATTCTGCTTTAAATAATCTAAAATCCTTCTTCTTTCCTCTATTCCCAACTACTGCAGCCTTAGTTCAGGCCCTCAGTGCTTCTTGTCTAGATAATTACAATGGCCTCATGCTTATTCTTCCTGCCAGCTGACCTGACCCCTGCAAACCATTCTCCCACAATGATCTTCATGTAGCCTAAACCTAATAATGTTACGAGTACTTCAATGGCTCCCATAACCTTGTGGATAAATTTCAAACATGGTATCATGGTATCTAAGGGACTTAATGAACCACACGGTGCCTATTTCTTCAGTCTTACCTCCTGGCCCTCCTTAAGCAGACTGGCTCTTTTAGTGAGGACCTTGACACTGGGATGGGCAACAAGTAACCGGAGCCAGAGGGCAAGCAGTAAAACACATCCAAGGATCAAAAGTGTTACAAGTCAGACAGCCCCCAAAGCACTTCGAAAAAAAGGATCAATGAGATGCTTAAGGTGCCTGTGCATAGAACCTAGGAGATAGTGGGGGATAAAAAAATGTGGTTAAAAATAGAGAGGAGACTCAAGTGCACAGAATGAATAAGTTCCGAAAATCTGCTGTACAACATCGTCCCTATAATTAACAATATTGCATTATACACTTAAAATTTTGTTAAGAGGACAGATCTCACATTAAATGTTCTTACCACAAGAGAATAAAGTAAAAATAATACAATAAAAAATAAAGAATGGAAAGGCAGTAAATCTAAGAGACAGTGGACCTTTGCCCACCCAAGGCCACGCTGGTTCCTTTAACTAAAGCACTTTTCCTCTTTCTTTCTCCTCACCTGGTGGACTTCAAGACTCATCGCCTATAGCAGAATCTCCAAGGAAAATTCCCCAAACTCTTAGCTGAATTGTATCACTTGTATGTTCTCCTTAATTCTCTGCTTCTCCTTATTTCAATACCCCTTTCCTCTTGCTAACTGTCGTTTCTTATGGGCATAACAGAGCCAGAATTCTATTTTGTGTGTGTGCGTGCATGTGTGTGCTTCTCACACATAAGTGTGACGAGAATACACGACCCATTCTGGTGGTGGAAGGATATCTCACTATCTTCATCTTGCCTGACAAATACAGGTGAAGATAAACTTTTTACATATCACTGACTAGCTTTTACATTATCACTGCCAACTATGTGTGTGCAGAAAAATAAATGTTTGAAAAATAGCAATGCAAGTATTGAAGTCAACAGTAAAGTCAGGGGGAAAAATCATTGTAAATGGAGTCATTTCCAAAGCTGGGAGCATTTAATGCTCAAGTGTATCCTGCCATCTGAAGTTTTGTTTCCATGAAGAACAGGCGTGAAACCATAATAAAATGTACAAATATTCAAACCCTTTCTTCGGACCTCCCCTTTCATCGCAACAGCTACCTCCCAAAAGGGGTTCGGGATGTCCATACACCCGAGACCTGTGCCGGAGGCAGCAACCTCCGTCACAATGACAATTCCCGAGAGCGATACTTTTCAAAATATAATACATGTAAGAATCACCAAGATCTTCCTAAAATGCAGATTTCTGTTTTGTAAGTCTGAAAAGGGGGTCCTGACTTTGTATTTCTGACAAGCTCCCAGGTGGTACTGCTGATCCACGATCTATACATACATACATCCAGTAGCAAAGGTCTGAGTCCAAACAGACAATCACTCACGATCAGGGTCAGGCTAACATCACGCCTTGCTTCCCAGGATTTCACTTCTCTAAACAGGGGAGATCAGAGTAAGGGAGGCACACAGAGTGCAAAATTTAAAGAGGCGCTCAGTCTCAGGGGTTGACCCTGTGTACTTGTACGCTCCAGAGAGTGAATGCCTCCTTAAATTTTGCACCCTAGGAACCTCTCTAGCCTGGCTCTAGTCCTGACCCTGCGTGACAGCTAAGACAAGAATCATAATGAATTAGGGTATTGAGATTTCAAGAAGGAAAAAGAAATGCCAAACAGGAGAAGGGAGATTGAGAATGTGACATAACTTTCATCCACTCAAAATTATAATGGCTGTAACTCTTCCTCAACCCCTGCAGTGCCTGGGAGCACCAGAAAGGAAGAAGTCACTCTGCTTCTCCAGGACAGTAAAGCATATCACAGTAGCGGACTATTGCAGAAGGTACCAGTATTTCTTTTTTTTTTTTTTAAGTGACACAGAATTTATACTTAAGCCATTAAATATTTCATATCAACTGAAGAAATTTTTCACTGTGCTCTCAAACAACTCATTTTCTAAGTAACTGAAATGAAAGAATTTAATCAAAATCAAAAAATTCAAGAAAGGACAATAATTAAGAATCGTGTTTAATTCTTTGATGGTTATGAGTTCTGCTACTTAAAAATTATATATATAAGAGTGCAATAATATGGAAAAGGATCAGAATGCAATATTAAGTGAAAAATATATATGCTATAAAATTTTATTTGCAATATGAATACAATTATTTTTTGAAAAGTTATACATAGAAAAAATAACAATTAACATTTAAATTTCAACTAGTGGTTTCCTTTGAGTAGCAGAATTATGCTTGATTTGTTTTTCTTCCTTCATGCCCTTTTTTAATAAGCATGTGTGACTTTTTAAAATTAAAATATTTATGTATTATCAAAGTGAATCACATCTAAGTTTTACTTACAGGAGATTTGATCAACAGAGAATCCAACAGCTCATTTGTCAGTCATCAAGAATTTTTACAAAGTCAGTTCTCATATTAAATTTATAGAATTAAGCATCAACTGGAATAATCATTACTCTAGACCAAGTTTTAATCAACAAGGCAAGGAAATATTTTAGGCAAAGTTAAAGCAGAAACTTTTCACCTTTAGAGTTCATGAAAGTCAAAGAAAGAAACATAAGACATATTCAGGTAATGGCCTTAGACTTCAAAAAAGCAGATGTTGAAAAAAGTTTTTTTAATTAAAACACAAAAATATACCTGATTCTGCAACATTCGACTCTGAAACATGAAGGCAGCTCAAGAGGGTTAGGAATGGTCAAAATAACTCTGGTGATTGGAAGCAGAGAGCTCAGACCATGATGAGATGAAGCAGTGGGTGGAATGCAACATCTAACTGAATCTTAGAGGCAGTTAGAGTGAAATTTTCAAGAAGCTAAAAGTAGGATTCTCATATAATTATAGAACAGGTGTCAAAGTCTTATTTAACTCAAAAGTGAGGAGACCAATAAGAGGATAAGCTGGTTCAAACAGCATTTGAAGAATTAGATATCCACAAACATTTGCAAAAGATAAATTTAGAATAGAATTGCTAGTTGGGTACAAAACTATTAACAATGAAATATCAGAAAAAGAAAATAAAGAAACAGTCCCTTTTAAAATTGCATCCAAAAAAATAAAATACTTAGGAATAAATCTGACCAAGGAAGTGAAAGATCTATACACAGAGAACTACAAGTCACTGACTAAGAAAATTAGAAATGACTTAGAGAAATAGAAAGTTATTCCAAAGTTCTTGAATTGGAAGAATTAATGTTGTTAAAATGTTCATACTACCCAAAGCAATCTACAGATTTAATGTGATCCCTATCAAATTACCCAGGACATTTTTCACAGAAGTAGAACAAATAATCCTAAAATTAATATGGAATCAGAAAAGACCTAGAATTGCAAAAGCAATACTGAAGAAAAAGAATGAAGCTGGAAGAATAACTCTCCCAGACTTCAGACAATACTATGGAGCCACAGTAATCAAAACAGCATGGTATTGGTACAAAAACAGACACATAGATCAATGGAATGGAATAGAATAGAGAGCCCAGAAATAAACTCACAAACTTTTGGTCAATTAAACTTTGACAAAGGAGGCAAGAACATACAATGGAGTAAAGACAGTCTCTTCAGCAAATGGTGTTGGGAAAACTGGACAGCTGCATGTAAATCAATGGTTAAAATTCTCCCTCACACCATGTACAAAAATAAACTCAAAATGGCTTAAAGACTTAAACATAAGACAAGTCACTATAAACCTCTTAGTAGAAAACATAGGCAAAACATTATCTGGCATAAATCTTAGCAATGTTCTCCAAAGGCAGTCTACACAGACAATAAAAATAAAAGCAAAAATAAACAAATGGAATCTAATTAAACTTATAAGCTTTTGCACAGCAAAGAAAACCATAAGCAAAACAAAAAGGCAACCTATGGAATGGGAGAAAATATTTGCAAAAGATGAGACTGACAAGGGCTTAATTTCCAGAATACATAAGCAGCTCATACAACTTACTAATAAAAAAAACCTCAATCCAAAAATGGGCAGAAGACCTACACACTGAATTCTCCAATGAAGGCATACAAATGGCCAATAGGCACATGGAAAAATGCTCAACTTTGCTAATTTCAGAGAAATGCAAATCAAAACTACAATGAAGTATCACCTCACACCAGTCAGAACAGCCATCACTCAAAAGTCCACAAATGATAAATATTGGAGAGGGTGTGGAGAAAAGGGAACACTGTTGGTGGGAATGTAGTTGGTGCAACCATTATGGAAAACAGTACGGAGATTCCTCAAAAGACTAAAAATAGACTTACCATTTAATCCAGCAATCCCACTCCTAGGCATATGTTCAGAGGAAAACTTAATTCAAAAAGCTACATACACCCCAATGTTCATAGCAGCACTATTTACAATAGCCAAGACATGGAAACAACCTAAATGTCCATCAACAGATGACTGGATAAAGAAGTTGTGATATATTTATACAATGGAATACTATTTAGCCATTAAAAAGAATAACATACTGCCATTTGCAGCAACATGAATGGACCCAGAGATCATCATTCGAAGTAAAGTAAGCCAGACAGAGAAAGAAAAATACCACATGTTATCACTTATATGTGGAATCTAAAAAAAGACAAATGAACTTATTTACAAAACAGAAACAGAGTCACAGGCATAGAAAACAAACTTATGGTTACCGGGAGAAAGGGAGTGGGAAGGGATAAACTGGGAGTTTGAGATTTGCAGATACTAACTGCTATATATAAAATAATAACAAGTTTATACTGTATAGAACAGGAACTATATTTAATATCTTGTAATAACCTATAATAAAAAAGAATATGAAAATGAATATATGTGTATGTATGGCTGAACTATTATGCTGTATACCAGAAATTGACACAACATTGTAAACTGACTATACCTCAATAAAGAAATAAATAATAAAATTAAATTTTAAAAAATCAAATCAACTGGAACCTTGATCTTAGACGTCCGGCCTCCAGAACTGTAAAAAATTAATTTCTGTCATTTAAGCCACCCAGTCTGGTATTTTGTTACACAGCTAGAGCTGACTAAGACAGTGGGCATAGACCAAAACCAACCAAACTTCCCTGCAATTTTGTCCAGCAGACCTTTACTGTCGAACCCTATTCCAACTTCTGGTCACTGACACTTCCCAGCCTGTGTTGATATCATTAGTGACCGCATAAGAGGACCTTGCTGTGATTGCACCCCCTCAGCTTAGCCCACCCCACAAGCTCATGACATAAGAGCCACTCGGAGAAAATCCATTTTCTTTTCACAGACTTTTGTTGGTCATCACCAGATTGCTTTTGCTCCTGAGTTCTCCCATTTGGGGTACCAGTAAACTCCTGAGGCCTCTACCTTTCCTCTGGTTTACCAGTCTAAGTCTCAGGCCTGCAACCAATAAGCCCATATCTGCTGGACTGTCTGTGTGAAACCAGTGCAGTCTGTGTGTAGACAGTCCTCTTCACAGGAACTGGTCATGATGTGCAGGTGGACCACCAGCTCTCCCATCGATGGCCAAGGCATCAGGAGAGGAAGCAGAAAGTCAATCTCCAGACAAGTCAACCATTACACACCTTGGAAAATGTAAGAGGTCTGGCCTGCCACTAGCTTGTTAGGGTTTATTTTTCTCCCCTCTTTATGCCTACCTAAAACCCTTAAACTCCTCACTTTTCGCATATCTGGAGGCTAATCCCATGTGAGAAACTCTTAGAAAAACAAGTGTGACAGCTCTGCTTGAGGCCCAGAAAGAAGGCTCTTTCTGAAAGGGGCCCTCTGGTTGTTTTCCCAGGTAAGATGTGTAAGGCTTGATCCCTGTAGCCTGAATTCTTTTCTCACCACACCCAAGGTCATTTTAATGAAAATTCCAAAGTCCAAGCCAAGAGGATAGAATTGCTCTTAATCCTTCAGCACTGCCGTCATTTGATCCCTAGACCCGCTGGGGTGATTACTGTGTGTCTGCAGAGCACGGCTCAGCAGACAGGACAAGGAAGTGGCCACAAGTGCAGGAGGTTGGCTTCCTGACCCTTATTTCTGTGTTGATGTGCTGTTGTTGCTTCTCAAGACCCAGTGGCTCATAGCCCCTCCCCGCCACCAACCTTTCTTCTATCACCCCAAGGCAATGCAGACTGTCCTAACGATTCTTCCCCTCTCAGAGAAGTCCACGAACTCCATTGATATTCTGTTACTATGATGCCTTTTCTTGAGAAAGTTGAATCAGAATACAATTCATTTTCTGGTTGTTTGTTGCCCCAAGAGAGTTTGTGTGGACCACGCAATTATTCTTCTCCACATCCTTATATCGGTGACTGAGCACTTCATGAGAATTTTGAAAAACTGTGCTGTGCCAAGAAATGGAAAATGAAAGAAACAACTTGGGTGCATTTTCAAAAGTTTTCATTTGTTTTTATTTTCTTTCTAACTTTCTGAATGATGAGGGACCGAGAGAGCTGACGACCAAATGTCTGCGACGTTCTGGAACCCCTGTGTCCCCAGAGCCTGATACGTGCACATTTTCCAGGGCTGCAAGGACTGACCGTCAGTCCCGGCCCTTCCTGATGAGCAGACTGAGCCGCAGCCTCTAGCTTCCTGTCACGCTGAACTCTGGGGGCCAACCTGCCGCCGGCCTCCAGCAAACCTGCCAAAGTCATCTGCTCTGGTCTTTTCTTACCTCTGAGATGGAAAGGGTAGATCCTGCCCTACAACTGGCTGAATGGAAGGGAGCCGGGGGAAGCTCTGCTTCCGGGTGCAAAACACTCTCCTTTCTTTTCAAGCCCTAGAGGCAAACATGTGTAGGGAGTATTCCTCTCACAGGAAGAAAAACAACAACAAAAAATTTTCTTTCTACTAAAATACGCAGGTTTAAAGAAGATTGGAAGATTTAGAGAGTTTTGGGAACTGAAAATCTAAGTAAAGATAAAATCTGAAGAATGATCATTGTAAATAAACGAGTTACGGGTTAAACATAATAGGAGTTTACTTCAAGCTGCTACAGATGGTGTGATTAAGCTTTTTGCTTTTCTAAGAAATACCCCTAACTTCCTTAAGGGAAAGTGAGAATTTTTAGATTTTACTTTAATTCTTGCAGAAAAAAAAGGAAGTTTAAAAAACAAAAAACAGTATTATTTAGAAGTTCTACCAAGAACACAAAAGGTAACTATCCCAGAGGACACTCTCTAAACGTCACTGCGGGTCCCCTTGCCTCAATCTGCACCTGTGTGTACACATGGAACAGTGAAGTCACTTCAATTATACCACCACTGCAGTTCTCAGACTTTTTCAGGAAAGCCAAGATAATCCTCTCCATATAATTGTTGGCACCATACATAACCTCCTAAATAAACCAATAAATGTTTTAACATTCTTTGACAGTTTCCACATCCTACATTGCCTTACCTAGTTCTCCAAACTCCCTGTGAGACGTGGCTTTACTTTCCCTCTATTTCAGAGAGGGAACTGAGGTTTTTGAAGGTAAGGAAATGGAGGAAGGACTAGAACTCAGGGCTTCTGATTCTGAATCTTCAGTCCTACCTCTGTGACCACTCACAGGCCATCTGGCCTGGGGTACCTTGGATAACGCATCTAGGTTTGGATTGCTGTGTTGCAAAAAGGGTGAGAAGGAGAAGAAAGTCAAGGAGGGCTGAACCAGTTGATGTGTGCAGTCTCTTAGTTTCCACAGTTCCAGAAATCCAAGAGCCTTCTCAGGACACCTGACTGGCATGGCTTCCGCTCTGGTTTCCTGAGAATAGTCAATAATGCCTTTCTACCTCTGCTTTCTATAAGCAAGAAGTCAACTGAAGTCACCATAACTTTGGAGATTTCCACCAATTGGCAAATTCCCATCGTATAGGAAGGCTGCTGCCTTTCTCAAAACCTCTGCAGATCTGTGTGGCTTGTGTGTTACGGTCTATGTCAATGTTTTTGTTCCCACTGAAATCGAGGCTTCACTCTAACCTCTAGCAGCAATTATTTCCATTTTTCCAATGAAGACTCACATGTAAGTCACCAACCCCTCTCCAATTCCCCTCCCTCCCTCCCCCAGACACTACTCACTGAAAGCACTGGGAGTATGTCTCTGGCAGATTTTAACGAGGCTTAAGTTCAACAAAGCAGGTGGCCTCGCAGCACTTTATGACACAGCCTCTTCTTACAAGTACCCTGCCACCCCAGCCCACACTGCATTCTCAGGGGCTGGCAGATCTCGGCTACCCCTTTCCAGATGCCATGCTGCTCAAACCATCCAGCACCACCACCACCACCACCAGGGAAGGGGAAACATAGGACTGGCCATTCTCATTCAAAGGACACAACAAGGAAATTTTCTAAACAAAAAGCCATCACCTCCAGTTAGTAAGTGCTTCTCTCCTTTGGGGCAGACGGCGCTGTAATCAGCGGTGTTTTTAGGTAACATTTTTTTTCTCTTTGTCACACTGATGTCAACTGATGTGGTGGAGCAGAAAGAGTACTTGGCCTGCAGCCCAGCCCTGCTTTTGCACCTGGATCTCAGCTTCCTTGTTGAAGAAGAAGGGGCCCAGAAAAGAACAGATTCTGAACTTCTTGTTCACAGTGTATAACACGCCCATCAAATCTGAGACTACTGGAGAGGGGGGCAAGACTGCAGCGCTGGCCAAGGGCAGCAGGTGACAGCAGTTACTGAGAGCAAGGACGGGGAGCCAGAGGAGTCCCCGCAGCTCCGGGCAAGGAAGCTAGGCACGGTCATGCCTGGAGGGAAGTCTGATAACCGGGTCCTAATCCCAGCTCTACCTTACTCTCAGAATGTTGATTTTAGTCAAATTGCCTAACTTGCTGAGGTCTCATTTTACTCATCTGTGTAAACATGTGTAATTTTGGCTCCATTTATCTCATAGGGTTTATGTGTGATTGAAATCGGGTAATATATGTGAAATCTTTAAATATGTTATATAAAATCTTTATCCTCCTACTTTATTGACCAGCAACATCAAGGAGCCGGCCAGTGAAAACACTTCATCCAGAGGAGATTTTGTTAAATGGACCACAAATCTTATTACCAGGATGGTCCTATATCAATTTTATGTTTGTGTTCTAAAGCGTAAACAAGTTTAAAAATGCAGGTGATCCTATATAATGCCTGCGGGTGATATCTGATTACAACACTCATTTTGTGTTGAAATAACTGGCACACGTAGGCTACATCAGCATCACATTTGTAATGCACATATATATATACATTTTTGAAACTAACATGAGAGGATAGAGATAGAATCAGAGCAATCCTCCCCTATATGTCATTTTCAAAGAACACAAAATTTGGAGTATTTTAGTACGATTATTATTGTTATTACCATTATTATGGTATTGATACTATTTTTATTACCAGGCTTATCATTTTTATTGTTATTTGCAGATTATTTACCTTTCTGGCTAGTAAGCTAAATGATCCTCATCCTTTAAGACCAAGGGAAGATATATGAAACATTAAAATAATTGTCATAATTAATTTGGGATACCAGTTGCCTCATTCAGAAGTGCTACAAATCGTATCCGTAAATGTAGATTTGAAAGGTCAAGAAACAGAAATTAACTTTGAACATAGAGATTTCAGGGGAAAAAGAGATGGGATTAAAATTCAAACCTGCAGATAAATTTGGGGGAAAAAATATTCTCCACACAATAATTTATTTCCTTCTAGTTCAGAAGAATATAAATATTTTAAATTACTTACACTACATTGCATTTTAGCATTATTTGCTTCTCTTTTTAAACATAGGGCCTGTGGGCCCTTTACTAGAATTACAAAATTTCTGCATGTTTATTTCTACAGAAGCTAAATAAAGAGAATAAAATCTACCCCCTGAGAGGTAACCACTGTGTAACTCTGTGGGTGGAAGGAAGGGCCCCTGAACACTTAGAGCTGACATCACTCAGAACGCTCTTGGAGGAAAATGGTTTCCGGTTACTCTGGATTCGTTGGAGATCTGCCTGACGGAGTAGGGACGGAGTCAGGCACCACCCTAGCCCCTGAGCATGGAAGCGGTGCCCCCTGTGACAAGGACGCTTGGTCCCTTCTTGGATGGGCCTCTGCTGAAAGAAGTGGTCTGTCACACTGAGCGGCACCAAACTCCCCCAGGCAGACGCTCAGGGCGTGGAGCATACGCGCAGAGTGAACAGAGTGCACTCAGCCTGGAGAGCTGCCGCCCCAGCAACTCCGAGCGCCGCCCGCGCGGCCTGCCCTGCATTCCAGAAAACCAAAAAGTGAGAGCCCGATAAGATAACCAGGTAATTAATGAGGCAATTTCCCCTTCCTGCTCACGTACTGTATTTATTTTTTAATATAGATTCTCATCATCTTAAGCAATAATACACTCTCTTCCTGTAACCTTTAAGAACTTGCCAAGTTGAGCAGTACAAACATATTACTCACATTTTTTGTGTCTCTTTTTTCAGTTTTTAGCTAACACACGCACAAAAAATCTTGTAAATATTGTCAGCCTTTCCATTTTTTTCTGGTTTTTCTTTGTTTTGCTTTCCTTTTTTTTTTTTTCTTTTTTACAAATGTGACTTTAACTTCTAGTTTTATAATCAGCTTTTTTTTTTCAGGTTATATAAAGTTGACATTTTCCATGGTATCAAATATTCATTTACTATAGTGATTTTTAAAATAATTTTGGCAGTAGGAGTATTTTTTCAACAAAATTGCATGTGGACCCCAGAATACAAAAAAAAAAAAATAGATAAAAGCTTAGCCATATTCTAACAACATGACACCAGTGGCCTATAATCTCACCCATGTGGTCTCACTCCATCCTTGACTCATAAATTGCCCAGGAAAGCCAACAGAACATAGGTTAAAAAAAAAAACAAACTGCTGCTGCATCACTTGTAATGCACATACGGCATTACATACTGCTTACTGTTCAATTGAAAACCTTCTTGTACATTTTTTTAACCTCTTTAGGTAAATTATTCAGATGGCCAGAAGGGAAATCATTAGGCTCAGAAATCCATATTGAGTAAAATCATTAATGACTAACTGGCCAGGGTCAGTCACGATGTGAAAACATTTGTTCTGCCAATCTGTTTTATGCCGGATTCTGAGCTAAAGTATTTTTACAATTTGAGATTTTGGACCTCGTCAGAGAATTCATGTATGCCAAATTGTTATGCAATCATTAAAATAACAAGGCTTTGGAAGCCCTAGGAGATAAAGTGAGCAATTTTTTGAGATTTTTTTTTTTTTGAGATTTTCTTTTGTCTGATCAGGGCAACTCATCTTTTGAATTACCCTGTACCACCATGCAGAGCATAATTTCCCAATGAAATAGTAAGTCAGCACATTTTCTCTGGGGCATCCTGGCCTTCATCCTGACCATGGTCCCATTTGAAAATAATGAACATCATAAAGGTCAGTGGGTTTCCCACGGAGCATCTTAGTCTAAAGGTCTAACCAACAATGACCAAGTCACACAGTACCCAGATTGTAAAGATGGTGTCACGTTCTAAAGAGATTTTTCTGTTGGAATATCTGCACATCTCAGTAGGCCAAGAATTCAGATGATTTCTGCCACAATAGATGTCCGAGATTGTCACAATTTGATGGAAAAGAGCATGGATCCCTCGTGTTTTAATAGACAGTTAACTTGGGGCAGGTGACTTGGGCTTCTTTTTAATATGACCAAACATACTGCCCACATTTTTTGGCCAGAACCTCTATCATCTGTTTCTCAGGAAAAACAGTAGTGTGTGTGTATG
The DNA here is from genome assembly GCF_048564905.1 of Vicugna pacos. NCBI lineage: Eukaryota > Metazoa > Chordata > Mammalia > Artiodactyla > Camelidae > Vicugna > Vicugna pacos. Next base: position 33,907,162 of record NC_132988.1, read on the forward strand.
TGTATACAAAGGCTTTATGCAATAAATGTCTTATTTCTTCATGTCCTTTCTGTGCCTTTTATGGAAAAGAATTTTGTCAGACTTCAGTTGATATTTACTTCAGTTTCTAATCAAACAAAGTACATGTATTCAGCATATTCATATCGGTGTTAGACTGTAAAAGTGGAAAATGCTATCACCCATGCATTTGATTTTGAGTAGAGCATCAGCAGAAGTATTCAGTGAACCTTCCGTCAAACAAGGAAGTCCATGACAGACCAGGGATGTGTTATGAGACAGTGAAAGAGGAATTAAGAAATCAAGGGAGAAAACTAGATGATAGAAATTAGAAAAGGAAAAAGAAAAGGAAGCAGATGAAAATTTGGAAAGCAAGGAGGAAATGAAAATGTTCCTTGGAAATAAAGGCTTGAGCAGAAGTTTAAAGCATGGACACTGAGGTTGATTATGGAAAAATTCCTTCATCTTTGTCCCAGTTTCTTCTGTAAAATGCATCCCACTTACACTATAGAGTTACTCCCAGGAGGAAATAAGAGAATGCAGATATAGCATTTAGCAAAATAAAGTGAAGTAGATGTTCAATACATGTTAGCTATTGGCATAAGTTAGAGTAATTAACATTAAGGATATTATGATTATTTGTATTATTTACAGAATTTATATTACATAATTTTAACAATTTTTAACATAATTTTATGTTTCATTTCTAAAACGCAATTATTCTAGGTGTCAAATCTTGCTGTTCTTCCTTTTCTTAAAAATTTTAATACTGATCATGAAGTTTATAATATAAAGGATATTAGAAAAACAATTTAATAACAGTCAAATCAGTTCATAAGCTATGATGGTGATCTTTAGCTAACTCTTTAAATCAAACTTTTCCTGTATCAATAAAGCTGAGATCAATCTCCTGTTTTCCCCTGCTCAAAATGATTTGGATGTCCCAGGATTCTAAGAAAAACATCTAACTCTCCAGAGACTCTTGTACTCTTCCCTGCTGCCTCTTCTTTTCTTTCCTACTGCAACTTTTAGTTTCTAAAGATCATTCACAAAATTAAAAATCTCATTTTGCACAAGTACTCATCTTGGAGAACAATCTAATCATTCGTTCAGAGGAGCTACCATTTTTAAATCGAAATTTATACCTATATTCTAACCTGATTTTGTTTAGAAAGAGTGCTCTCTGAGGACAGAAGCTATATATTCTTCTTTTATATCCACAATAGTAACCATCTCAAACCTGTCCATAAAGCAGATAGTCAATACATATGAATTAATGAATAATACGCTAGGAAAGAGAAAAGGACAAGAAGCAGAGGTTAATTGCAAAGGTCATTCAGTTTTGGATTCCTAATGAGAATACACTGAGTCTTTGGGTTTCACCTTTTTTCACTATGACTGAAATGCCAAGTACAAGCTGAACAGTCTGCTAACAATCTGAAAAGAAAATATATTACCATGATTGTACAGGGAAACTGGAAGCGATTTTCTCTTGGGTTGGAGGTTTAAACAAACAGGAAGCCCCGTTTAGGATTTGTCTTCATCATCTTTCATCACAAGTCAGCCTGACTTCCTGATGAAGAAATGTGGAACTGCATTCAGATACTCAACCAAAGTGGACAGAAATACCAACCCACCAATCTCCAGCTTTAAATTCAAAGCTGCCATTTCTGGCCACCCCATCTCCATCGGACCACAACTCTAAGTAAAATTTTGTCTCAGTCTCTATAAGCAGTGGGCAGAAAACGAGTCTTTGTCAGTTTAAAGAATCTCATTTTGTTTCTACCGCTGAACATCAAGGGATGAGAAGCAAACCACATAGTAGAGAATAACAATAATCACAGACCCCTTAAAGTTTCGTCTCAGCATTAGTCAATTCGTTTTCTGTAGCTATTTGAAAAAATATTATTTATGAAATGAAACTTTAAAGGTTTTAAATCAAAATCTTAGTTATTTCAGGATGAACAATGAACACTATTTCACAATTTATCTCTAATCCATGTATCCAAAATTGTATATGTATCTACTTTTTGAACTTAGCAATTCCTTCTTAAACTTCAAGCTTCATGAAACTATTCAGGTTAAACGGCCATGACCAAAATAACAAATACGTCAGTTTTCAGGGAAAAGTAAAACTTGAGGATTTTTAATTCAAATAAATAATTTTCTACAAAAGGCTCAAAATGAGTGAATAATTCTCTTACATGAAGAAACTAACACCAAAGTCTCAATCTGACCTTCCAGGGGATACAAAGTGCAGAAGAATGACTCGTAGTTTCACTAATATAAAGTGGAAAAATACAAAATCAGGACTCTTACTACTCTAAAAACCATAATGAATTCTCAGTTCACACAGCAGGTTTTTATCTGCTCGGACTAGATATACCATTATTTGACTTGATGAATTTGCCAGCCCTGTTCTTGCTGATGCTTCCAAATAATGACTTATTCCAAGGTCCATTCCTACAGTACTCTTGAAAATGTTAGGTTAACATAAAAAAGGAAGAGCTATTGTTAATACAAAGAGAAAAAACAAGAGCATATTCATTAAATATGATTTGAACCAGACTAATAACAATAAACATCTGCAATTTCAATATATCCTGACTCAAATTCTAGAAGTCACTGATTAATGTTGAAACCCAGAAGACAATGCTGGCAACTACCACATCACAAACATCCCCGATGTTTCTTGAACCCACAGTTCTCTCCCCACTTACCAAGCCTGTGACAACCACCATTTAGTCTTTTGTACTGCCTTTCAAAATTGCATATTTAATATTTATTTTTAAAAAACAAAAGAAGTAAAGTAGAAAGACAAATAAACTTAAACAAAGATGTATAGTTTGTCTAGATGAGAATAAAATGTACATTGGTTGAGAAACAGATGAATGAATTTCCTTAGAATGATGCAACCCTCCAAAAAGAAAAAGAAAAAAAAAAAAACCACAGGAGTCATCACCATGGGTGGTAGGATGCTGAGTTTCCCACAGGAAGCAGCTCAGGTAATTGCTTGTTTGTGTTTGTAGTGGGAGGCATTCTATTATGTGCCTACGGGTTTCTTCTATGAGAAAATCTGCTGCCTGGCTCTTTTTGTTTCAGGCACTTCATAAGCATTTGTCTCCTGTGTTTAGAAAGTCCATCATCTTAGTAAGTGTCCTGTAGAAGAAATGACTAAATGGGAAATACAAACTGTTGGCAAACAAGCTATATTACTACATAAGAAAAAAGTCTACAAGTAATGTAAAAATGTGAATTCCAAGTTAGAAAAATATAGTAACATCTGGATCAATACCACAGATCGGAGAAGGGTTAGGTTATCGGGCCAGTTAAGTTGTCTGGGAGGAATTCCAGTGCTGAGGCCACAGTTAGGCAAGCTCCGCGGAAGGGTGGGATACCTCATCGCTGCCTCCATCCCCACGATCCCAGTGAGGTCAGTTAAGAGTTCTACAAATAGCTCTGGCTCACACACCCTGCACCATGCCCTGTGCGATACTACGGGGTGGCAGTATTCACTGTCTCGTCCCTCCTGTCATGGAACTTAAGTCCAGCAAAGAAAACAGACCTGTGGACAGATCATTCCAAAGTAAGGGAGAGCATAATGACAGAGCTACTTCAGTGTGCAGTGGCATCCAAGCAAAGGCGGCACTTTGTCCAGTATGGAAAAGGGAAGTTCTCTCCCAGAAGGCTCCCTGGAGGAGACAATCCCTGGGCTGAGTTTTGAAGGATAGGATGAAAACGTGCCATGGCAAAGTGAAGATGAGCAGAGGAACGTTCCAAGTTACCAAAGACTGTGAGCAAAGACACATAACTTCCAAAGTAGGGTGGGATGTTCAGGCAACTGCAAGCCATTTAGTATCATTTAGTAGCCAGGCTATTAATTTAAAAATATACCAGAGTATCAGAATGGCCATTATTAAAAAGTCTACAAATAATAAATACTGAAGAGAATGTGGAGAAAAGGGAACCCTCCTATGCTGTTGGTGGGAATGTAAACTGGTGCAGCCACTATGGAGAACAGGATGGACGTTCCTTAAGAAACTAAAAAATAGATTTACCATATGATCCAGCAATCCTACCCCCGGGTGTGTATCTGGAGAAAACTCTAATTTGAAAAGATGCATGCACCGCAATGTTCACAGCAGCACTATTTACAATAGCCAAGACATGGAAACAACCTAAATGTCCATTGACAGGTGACTGAGTAAAGAAGATGTGGTGTATTTATCCAATGGAATACTGCTCATCCATAAAGAAGAATAAAATAATGCCATTTGCTGCAATATGGATGGAACTAGAGATTATCATCTTAAGTGAAGTAAATCAGACAGAGAAAGACAAATACCATACAATATCACTTATATGTGGAATCTAAAAAAAATGATACAAATGAACTTATTTACAAAACAGAAACAGACTCACAGACATAGAAAGGAAACTTATAGTTACCAAAAGGGAGGAGGGGAGAGGGATAAATTAGGAGTTTGGGATTAGCAAATACAAACTACTATATACAACAAGGTCCTAATGTATAACACAGGGAACTACATTTAATATCTTGCCTTAACCTATAATGGAAAAGAATCTGAAAAAGAATATCTATATATGTGTATAACTGAATCACTATGCTATATACCAGAAACTAACACAACATTGCAAATCAACTATACTTTAATAAAAAACAAATAAAGAATACATCCGTGCAAAAAAAAGAAACAAAAGCCAGGATACAAATTTTTTAATTTAATGCTAAAGAGGCTACAAGGGCCCGGGCCTCAGAGAACATGAGTCACACTGAGGAGCTTGGGTGTCATCCAATGGGTGCTGGGAAGCACCTGGAAAACAAAACTCCAGTCCCTTCACTGTCCCTCCCTTGTTGCCAGCACACGAGACAGTTGTGAACCCACCACCTCAGAAAGTGGTGGGGGGTAAGGGGGTGGAGAGAGACCCGCCTGTTCCTTCTCTCCCTGCTGCCATACCTGAATTAATATTGACTCTGCTCCCTTTCAGCTCATTGGATTGAACACAGGGTATTTAGGACACAGAAGAAAAGTTAATGAGCATCACAGAGAAGCAATATTGGAAGAAATGTCAATTCTACTACAAGGCAAGGTGGGGGGATGTATCAATAGCTAGGAAGCAGAAAAAGGAAACATAGCAGGAATAAAGGAGCAGGCGCACGCAGAGGAACGTGTCAGATCTGCAAGTATGAGAGGATGAAGATCCAGAAACACGTGGGTGAACATACAGGTCATGGTAAGAGAGCATTCCTAGGTTTGTTGCACACGTCAAATAGTGTTCTGATGCTTAAAGAAGTGACTGCTATACATATTGTAGGAGGTGTAATTATCATGAGACTAATTCCGAAATCCTCACATGGAAATCAGTCCCTCTATTTCATAGGCTATGCTCTATATCCACACATTAAAAAATAAATTAACCAGAAGAGAAAAAACAATATATTTGGAAAAGGTGAGTGACAGTGTTGATCTGAGAAAACTAAAAGAAGAAGAAATACAAACTCCAGCTATAATACTGCAGGATCTTTAGTGAGTGTTACAATGCGCTACTCTGGGGACCCTGCTAAGGGCCTTAACTGTATCTCATTAAGTCCGCGAACAGCCCTACTACTAATTCCCCCATTTTACAAATGAGGAAACTAAGGCTTGGAAAGGCTGAGTAGCAGAATTGCTGCACAAAAGCCATGCAGGTAATAAATGGCAGGACCCGAACTGGAACCCAAGGGTCAGAATCCAGGCCCGCTGAGTTTCAGAAAGGGGCTGCTCTACCAAAGAGAGAAACTCCAGGCATTTATTGAAGCAATGCAACCCAAAGTAATAACCCCAAAGGCTTCCCTGGACAAATATGTCATGAAAAAAGAAAAAAAAGCTAGCTTTAATTCTCCTCAGAATATCTATATTAAAACTACACTGACATTGGTGCTGTCTTCCACCATGCTCCAAGCCTACTACCATCGGTTACGAAGCATAAATAACCTGTTACCAATAAAAAACCAAATTCTGCAGGGAGAAAACAATTTTGCACATTTAGAAAGAAGCTGTAAACAATATGCCCTACTTTATGTGCATAAACATATCCTTCCATCTAAAAAAAACATAATGACATGCACGTGAGGTCTGGCTACAAAAGAAAGGAATTTGCCTAAAGTCACAGCAGAGCAAGTGGAAAAATCACTTTGGAGAAGGTCTTAAATTTCTAATTAGCTCTATTTTTCAATTAGCTAAAGAAAGAGAGTAGCCAATTACTTTGACCAGGAGTTAATTAGTCAATGCTTTTTATTCAAAGTTAATAACCACTACAGCTTCATTGTGTTGAATGGTAATTACATCTGGGCAGAGTTAATGTGGCTATTGGTCTGACTTCTCTATGAAAAGACACTGCCCTGAATATTGTTATATTATACAAACTATGGTTTAACTCAAACATGGAATAATATTGACTGTAAGAAGAAAAGTCTCTAAATCATTATTTTTACACTTCTAATGTCTACATTAATCCTTTTAATGAATAATACCTTTATTATAATTATTAATTCTTGTTGGTGGCTGATGAGATAAAAAATCTTAAAATTCATTCAGTAGTCTTTGTCAAATGGCTGAAGTACAATAGAGGATGTTTTCGTGATAAATAAGGCACTGAACTGGAAATCAATGACCTTATGATGTTGTCAGGGCATCTTTTTATCTAATAACTCTCATAATCAAAGCACAAATAGTTTTAAAAACTTGTAGGCTGATCTTTCACAATACCTCTAAGCAAGGTTTATCTCCTATGGGACACCTTTGTTCTCTTTTCAGTATATCTTAACCATATTAAGAAACTCAGCCCACATATTAAGATTTCTATTTCTAAAACGGTGGTAAATATGATGCTTGACATTTTTACTTTTTATTTCTAAATGCAGCTAAGTTCTAAGTATTCCTGTGGAGGAAGAAAACCCACAACAGAAATTATTTGCTTTTTTTAATTTAAAATGTTACATCTTAAAGTCATACTTTCCCCAGTGAAAACACATCCACTTGTTGACACTCTACTCCAGCTGAAATGACACAATCATTTCAAACCTCTGAGTTTAAAATTGAAATGTCTTTTTCTTCTTCCAGAAAAGAAAGAACCACCCTATGATTAAAACTTCCCACAGATGTTTTTAAAGTGCTTGAACTTAAAAAAAAAAAAAGTTCTCCTCTATTTTTAACAGGAATTACCCTTCCCACACAGACGCAGACGCCATACCTGCTCTGTGAGCGCTAAGGAATTGAGTTCTTTGCCACAGTAGCCTTTCTCCCCGTCCCCACCATCGCCCACTCTTCCTCGGAGTACAAGTGGACAGCCACCTTTGAGGATTTCCTGTTTTGTTCCACTGCCCCCTCCAACACTGGTTCCTTTCCCCTTTCCAGCTGTGGCTTCCCTCAAATTGCTGAGCTACACAGAGTGTCCTCTTAACCCCGCATTAGTTGCCATAGGAAGTTAAGTCTTTAGATGATATAATGTCTACCACAAAATCACCCACTCCAATCTTTTCAAACAAGAATATCTCTGAATTGCTTCTGAAGTCACCATGTGTCCATCTAGAAAGACTTTGTTAGGCCACTGTCATTATTAAATTTTATATTTACCCAGTACTTACTGAGCATCTATATTATGCTGGTCACTTTACTAGGCCTTGCAGGAGAAAACTTATGAAATGACAATGTGACTGTCCTCTGGGAACTCAGTCTAGAGGAAGTGGAGACAGGCCTACATATACCTTATACCAGGAAATGCTACGAAAGTACCGACCAGGGCGAAGATGAAAGGCAGAGGTGATGGGAGGGTCAGGAACAGAGCTGACATTGCCAAGGAAAGGTTTCATTGATATTTTGAGATTCGGCTAACTGAAAGATCAAAAAGCACAAAAACACTGAATGAAGTAAAGAGGGACCACAATTCCAAACAACCAGAATACAAACTGGCATTCTTCTTTGGCATAAAGATTGGTCTAACAATACCTAAGTGTTTCTAGCTCTGGGGGAAATTCCTGAGAAATATAATAAAGATTTATAGAAATCAGGTTTTAAATAATGGTCACTGAAAGGCATAAACTATGTGTCCCCAGGGACCTGGATGAGCCTGGATCTCCTCTCTAGCTTACTTCCACTCTAATTGTAACAAGCTACTCTTATAAATTGGTGCCACTCTCCCTTCAGACAAAGCTCCTTTGGCTCAGGTTTAATGAGCCCATGATAAGACCTTCACCCTATTTTTAAAGAGCTTCACCGCATTCAACCTTCCCTCAACAAACATTTGCTAAATACCCACTACCGGCAAGGCTCTGGGCTAAGAGATACAAAGAGAAGCAAAATACCATCCTTACTTTTAAGGAGCTCACGGGGGAGAGTCCCACCCATAACTAGTGAAACAGAATGAGAGAGGTATTGAAGATGTAGGGAAAGGAACTGCAGACAAACAAAGGAGGAGGCATTTAAATGGAGGAGGGAAGGAGGGAATGGAACCCTCCTACACTGTTGTTGGGAATGTAGCTTGATGCAGCCATTATGGAAAACAGCATGGAGTTCCTTAAAAAACTAAAAATAGACTGACCATATGATCCAGCAATCCCACTCCTGGACATATATCCAGAGAAAATTCTAATTCGAAAAGATACATGCACCTCATTGTTCATAGCATTACTATATAATAATGCAACAATCAAGACATGGAAGTAACCTAAATGTCCATTGACAGATGACTGGATAAAGAAGATGTGGTATATATACACTATGGAATACTACTCAGCCACAAAAAAGAATGAAATAATGCCATTTGCAGCCACGTGGATCAACCTAGAGATTATCATATTAAGTGACGTAAGTCAGACAGAGAAAGACATATATCATATGATTTCACTTATATATGGAATCTTAAAAAATGATGTCAGTAAACAAAACAGAAACAGATTCACAGATATAGAAAGCAAACTTACAGCTACTAGGGGGAAGAGGGTGTGAAGGGATAAATTGGGAGTTCGAATTTTGCAGATACTACCTACTATATATAAGCTAGATAAACAACAAGGTCCTACTATATAGCACAGGGAACTATATTCAGTATCTTGTAGTAACCTATAATGAAAAAGAATATGAAAAGGAATATATGTATATATATGTATGACTGAAACACTATGCTGTACACCAGAGATGAACATATTGTAAACTGACTATACTTCAATAAAAAATAAATAAATAAGATGATAAATGGAGGAGGGGGAGAGAGAAATATTCCAGGGAGACCTCACAGGAAGGTGACTCTGAAGAGCATCTAGAAGTCTGCTTGCCATTTTCCTACAGAACATTACTAAATTTCTTGGAATAAAGGCAAGAGCCAGAGTTTACAGAGTCCAGTTAGAAGGGTTAAATATGCTCTGTAAAGGGATTTATACTTTATCCTCCAGGCATGAGGAAGAAATTTAAGCTACTGAAGAAGTTTAAACAAAATGAATGTATATACGTATGTATACTATATTTATATGTACACACATATAAAGTGAATGGATATTTATGTTCTCTATATTTAATACCACAAACATATAATTTAATGTTCTAATTAATGTATTAATTACATATATATGCAATTACTCTCACAAATCAGTGCAAGATGAATGGGAGAAATAAAGCTAAAAGCAGGAAGATGGCTGAGGAGACAATTCCAGTAGTTCAAGTAAGAGATGAGGGAGATTTGAAATGAGTGAAAATTGGAATTGAGAGAAAGGGATGGAGAAATGCTTCAAATGTTTAACTGAGAAATCTTGATTGCCAATTGCACATGTGAGGCTGAAAGACTAAGAAAAATCCACGAGGGCCTCCTGGTTTCTGACTTGGAGAGAAGGCAGTGCAGAATTGCTAGTAAGGTATACACTGAGCATAACAGAGGTGGAACTGTTGGAGGAGGAAGAAAATAAGTTGACTGAAGCTTGTTAACTATGAGGTACCCATGGATCATTCAAATGGATTCACCCAACAGATACCTGGAAAAATTTATGGCAACATTTCTGCTCCCCACACAAAGGTACATGGGGGAAGTAGAGAAAACAATCCAGATTGATTTTGGCTTAGACTAAAAACATTCAACAGAAACATAGCTGGAAAGTCCCAAAATACTTGGAGACTAAACAACACACACCTAAATAACACATGGGTCAAAGAAGAAATCTCAAGAGAAATTGAAAAATAGTTTTAACTAAATGAAAATGAAAATACAACTTATCGAAATTTGTAGGATGTAGTGAAAACAGTGCTCAGAGGGAAACTGAAGAAAAGAAAAAAGATCTAAAATGAATAAACTAAGTTTCCACTTTGGGAAACTAAAAAAAGAAAAGCAAATTAAATTAAGCAGAAAAAATGAAACAATAAAAATTCAAGCTGGAATCAATGAAATTGAAAATAGGAAATCAATAGAAGAAATCAGTGAAACCAAAAACTGGCTCTTAGAAAAATTCAGTAAAATTGATGAGCCTCTAATCAGAATAACTAAGAAAAAAAGAGAGAAAATAAAAATTACCAATAGCAAAATGAAAAAGGATGTGTCACTACAGATACCAAGGATATTGAAAGGATAAAGGAATACCACGAACAACTCTATGCCTACAAATCTGATAATGTAGATGGAACGCATCAATTCCTTGAAAGACATAATCTGCTGAACTCACATAAGAAGAAACAGACAAACTGAATAGGCCTGTATCCAGTACAGAAATTAAATCAATAATTAATAACCTTCCAAAAGAGAAAGTACCAGGCCCAAATGGTGAATTCTACCAAACAGGTAAGGAAGAAATTATACCAATCCTCTACACTATCTCTTACAGGAAAAAGCAAGCAAAGGGAATACTTGCTAACTCATTTTATGAGATCAGCATTACCTTAATACCAAAAACAGACAAAGACATTGCAAGAAAACCTCAGATCAGTATCTCTTATGAACATAGATACAAAAATCTTCAACAAATACTAGCAAATTGAATCCGACCATGTATAAAAATAATTATATACTGTGACCAGCCGGGATTTATCCCAGGTATGTAAAGCTGATTCAACATTCAAAATTCAATTAATGTAATTTATCGTATCAGCAAGCTAAAAAAGAAAAGTCACATAATCCTATCAATAGATGGAGCGTTTGACAAAACCCAACAGCCATTCATGATAAAAACTCTCAGTAAACTTATGAATGGAAGGGAATGTCCTCAACTTGTTACAAAAAGCATCTATAAAAAAAACCTACAGCTAACATCATATTTAACAAGAGAAACTAGAAGCTTCCCACTGTGATCAGGAATAAGGCAAGGATATCTGCTCTTGCTACTGCTTTCATCATTTATACTGGAAGTTATAGCTAATGAAATAAGACAAGAGGAAGTTAAAAATGCACTGATTAGGAAGAAAGAATTGAACTGTCTTTGTTCTCAGATGACATGATTGTTCCTGTAGAAGGTCTGAAAGAATTGACAGAAAGACTCCTGGAACTAATAAGCAATTACAGAAAGTTTTCAGGACACAAGGTTAATATACTAAAGTCAATCACTTTCTTATATCTTGGCAATGAGCAATGAAGTTTGAAAACTGCCCGCCCCCCCCGCAAAATGAAATGTGTAGGAATAAACCTAACAAGATACGTACAAGATCTAAATACTTAAAAGTTAAAAAGCATTGTATTGTCCTATATATGGTTTTCTGCTGAGAACCTTTTTAGGTTAAAGAATCATGCTGTTGAGCATCTTCTTCAGGGTTTTAGTCCATGTAATAAACCAATTCATTCATGTGTGCTAATAGATTCAATACTTATAGTTTAGAAACTGTTATTCTGGGAACTGGGGATAGAAAGGCCAGTAAGAGACAGCTCTGACCTTATTTAATTAGGGTACTGAAGACAGAAAAGGAGAGTGAGGAGAAGTCAAAGAGGAAAAGAGTGTAGAGTGGCATTTTGGGTTATTTTCCCCAGGTTTGACCTACTTTATATTTTTGTTTGTCTCCTAGGGGTGGGGAATAAGAAAAGTCACCTAAACCAGTTAACAATTATTTAGAGGTTTCCTATATGAGGCACTGTTAGCCAGATCAAACATAAGACAGCCAAGCCCTGGAACCAACTCTCCAATGCAGTTTCTTCCCTAAGTACCACCTGCAAAGAGAAAATGTATCTATACCACAGGATGTAGGATATCAAATCAAGGATCTCTAAGACAGGAAAAGTGCTTATCTTCCTGGTAGAAGCACACTTTCAAAGGACTAGGCACCACTTCAAAGAGTGTTTACTCTCCTGTCTTTCGGGTGCCTTTGTCCAGTAGCCAGTGCTAACACCCTATTAGCACTTCATTAGCCAGGGCTCAAGAATGCTGGGAAAGAGCTCTGGACCTGGGAAGCATCCCTACACTGAAACTAAGAGGACGCCTCCATTTTTCTTACCACTTTCATAAATGCGCCCATAGTCAGTCACTCTCCCCCAAAATAATATATGAGTTCAAGAGCTGGTGTCAGCTTGATAAATATAGCGAGGTAGGAAAATTTTTAATATCCAGACACCATATATCCAAATCTTCCTTTGAAAATACACCAAAACAGGCATGAGGTCTAGGACCACCTTGGCAACATGTGAATCCAAAATCCTTAACTGAGAACAGAACTTTGCCATCTACCTAAGACTTTTACAATAACATCTTGGCCTTTGCTGATTTCAGTCTACTAAAATTCCTGTTGCTTGTACACCATTTAATCTAACAATTCATAGTACATCACCTGGGAACCTGGGACATTGGAGACACTGAAATTCTCATAGAACAATTCACAACATTCTTTCTTCATGAAAAGCAAAACCATCTCCCTAAAGATGCCATTATTAGCCCATGGCATCTGCTTCCACGGTTTCCTGTAGGAGAACTGGACCTCCTCTATAAGTTTCCCCTGATGCATTTCATTGAGAACCCATCAGACTGAACAAACTCACCAGTCTAAAAGGTTAACATAAACTATATAGTTGCCAGATAACTAAGATTTTCAGAAACTTTGTGTTATTTAAATGTTAGAGGAAGGTCAAGAATCTTAACTTATTAAGGGAAAAAAAAGAGCAGGATCTCTTGATGCTGTTTTGTTCTAGAGTACAGTATAATACAGAACTCTCTTTAAGTAGCTAAAAAGAAAACTGGAAATATGTAATGAAAATGAAATGTCTAATACCCCTCTAAAGTAATGGACGTTTCTGATCAAACTGGTCAGTGTGCTTAAAATCTCATGACCTGGTTGAAAGGTCAAGTTTTCCATGGATTACAAAGCAGGGATTCCACTTGAAAATTCCAACTGATAAAGAATGAAAGGGAAAAATCTTATTTGATATGCTATCTTGTGAGAACACACTGGTTAAAGTAAGTGTCATGTCTGTAATTCTAGGCCAGATGTGTAATTTAAGAATAGTAGTCTGGCAATTCACTGACTATGCAAATTCTACTTTGTTGTTAAGGATAAGATGAATGATTTAAATTAAAATAATGAAGTAAAAAAAAAGTATACAATGATACAATGAAAACTGATAGTTTCTCCCACTCCAAGTGACACTTAGCACCATCAACAATTTCTTCATCAAATGTTCCATCATAAATCTATGCACACTTTTACGCAAATGGACACATTATACACATTGTTCTGAATCTTCCTTTTTTAATACTATATTTGAAGATCTTTCCATAGCCACATAAACATAGCTATACATTTCCCTTTTAATGGCTATGTAATATTCCACTGTCATTTAACTTTACTTTGGGTCATTTCTAGCTTACTAAGCTAGGTGTGATATCTCCTTTTTTCAGGATTTTGTTTCAAAGGGTGGTAGTTTTGTAAAAATAAAATGGAAGCATTTTTCTATGCAGCTCCAAACAGTGTAAGGGAGCTTTCATATGTTTTCCCAAGGTTGCAAAGATTTCACATTTAAAATACTATGAGCCTTGACCTTTTTTAAAAAGTATAGCACTTTCATAAATTTTTTTTTCATTTTCTACCTTGTAATTGTTTTGCTTGAGTTTGCCCTTTCATCTGGTATCAATTTTGGTCATATGTACCTTTAAAATCATCCATGTATCCAAGTTTTCAAATGTATTTATAAAAAAAAAAAAAAAGCCTGAGTCATTTCTAACAATTTCCTCTGCATCTGGTTATTTTTCCTTTGGCTTCTAATTTTGTGTGTTTGCAAGATCTCCTTTTTCTTTTTAATTAGGTTACCAGTGATTTTTTTTTCTGTGTTACTGGGATTCATTTACATATTAGTTACGTATTCTAATTTACTAATTGTTGCTATTATTTTAATCAAACCTTTACTTCTGCTTTTGTAAGGTGGTTTTGCTGGTCTTTTCCTAACTTATTCTGTTAAAAGATTTTTTCTTCATTTGTGCTCAAGGCCATGAATTTTCTCCTGAGCGTGGCTTCAGCTTAATAACCCAAGTTCTCTCGTGTAGTGTTTTCATTATTGTTATTTTCTGCACGCTCTGTGACTTCAGTTCTGATTTTTCTCTTTGACCTAAAAATTGAGAGTTATTTTGTTGTTAGTTACTTTTAATTCTAGATGAGTGGGATTTTGTTATTTTATTTTTGTAATAAATTTCTAGTTTCAGTGCACTATGATATTTCTATATTATGCACTCTTTTTACTTTATAGCATTTACTGAGGCTTTATTTGTGCCCAGATATATGTTTGTCTGTTTGATTTTAATATCCAAGAGCATTAGAAATAAGACTATCTTCACTGATTTCAGATTAAGGAATTTGTGTGTGTGTGTGTGTGTGTGTATGTGTGTGTATAACTAAATATATATAGTTTAGTTTTCACTATCATGTACATTTTCAAAGAAAGACACATAAGTATTCTGTTCCTTGCATTCATTCATCTCTGAGATGATCTGTCTGTGTCCTGTATACTCAGACAGCTTGGCTTGGTCCAAAATTCTCAAATTCTCTGAGAATAGTTTCTTTCCCTCAACTTTTTCTTCGTCGATTCACTGTTTTTCTTCTGTGACCGCTCATTTCACCAAAGTAATATTGTCTTTAGTCTGATAATGTGGAGAACTGTATGTTTGAAATGGTTTTTCTGCTTGTGGGCATAATCCTTATTCCGATGTGAATTAATCATCTACCTTAAAGGATAACAGTAATCATAGTATTAACTTGCTGAGCACTTTCTGCATGCCATGTTACATTAATTAGCTCCTATTGCTTTTTTTTTTGTCTTGAATATCTGTGCCTAGATCTCATGCTCATTCTTTTCAGAAAATGGTATCTCCAAATGATAAATGATAGTTTTTTCAGGACCAGCTAAGACTGACCAGTGTGGGAGAAGAGAAGCCAGGGAGGAAAACTGGGACTACAAGTGTCTTGAACTCAAATGTATTATCTCAAAGTACTTTCTCATTAATTCTGAAGCTTTGCTGTGTCTCCGTTTACTGCTCCCTGTATTCATGTTGCTAAACCTCCATTTCTTCTGTCCCCATCCCTCAACACAGAGGGAGGACATCTTGCTGGGACAATGCAAAGCATCTGTGGATACTTAACTGACCCTAAAAATAATGTACATATGTGTATGTACACACACATTTCTACATACTTGCATTTTATATACACGTACAGAAGTTTATTTTAAGTTTTACTATGTAAAGGATTATAGCACACAATTTATAAAATCATAATAAAATTATTGTAAAGTCCAGGTAGCCAATTCTCCCAGAATGCTTTCATTGAGTTTTTGCCAAACTTGTACCCAACCTGTGGTGGTGACAACAGACAAGTGTGGTTCAGCATGAATGTTGGATGCTGTTTTCATTTGTTGCATCAGATGAAAGTGAAATGGCAAAGACTCACACCTGGGAACGTCACTCTTTTGCCAGTGACTTGAGCAACTTATTTGCTGAACCAGATAATAGATTCATACACTAGAAGAATACTTGCTCAATTTTTTGTGCTACAGACATGACACTGTTAATTTGAATCAGCATGATTAACAGTTTTCCATCATTTTAAGTCTAAATAATAAACAAACCCATAGATCAAGGGCTGATTTGTAGCATTTGCAGGTTTTTATGGTATAAATACTCTCACCATGCCTGATTTCAAGCTCCTAACATGATCTCTCTGACCACAGGGTTGGGGGAAAAAGCACAGTAGGGCACTTCTATGTAATACTCTCACCAGTCAGATCCAATCGATGTGAATAACCAGAAGAACATAGATAATAGGAAACATAGTAGGTTCCTTGATGACTTTTGAGTACTCATTACCTTTTTAATATAATTTATTATACCTCTATAATTTAATTTTAAATAATGACTATGTTTAACAATCGACTTGCAAAATTTCAAAAATTTACTAATTGGCTCTAGAGAGCAAGCACAAGCTGGCTCCAGCAGACCATAGGAGCCTTCGGCTGCCTGTGATTTCCTAAAAACCCTGTTGGCCTTCTAACATCTTCCCTCTTCCTAGTGGTCAGCCTGCTTGTGATAAAATGGTGTGTCTGAGTAATTCTGTTTATATCCTGACCCTGCTCCTCTTCGACGTGTAAATCTGAATTCAATGACCTGCCTGCAGCCAATACAAACCCCAGATTCTGTCAGTCCAGGGATAAATCCTTGGGTGGCCCTTTCAGGACTGGGCACCCAACTTGTAAAGCGCCGTCCATACTGCCGGAGACCAGAGATGTACGTACCCTCAGACTGGAGCTATCTTGGTCTGGTCCTGATTTTTTGGCGTCTGTACTTTGTTGTCTGGTTTGCGTGGTTTCCCTGTGCCTAGTTTCGCTGAACATAGCCTTTCTTACTTATTTTGCCCTATTGTTTTTTATTATTTCAAGGAATAAACTGGGATACAAACACATTTCCTCTGCCATCTCTAGTCAAAAAATCTGTATTTGGTCTTAAATTTAAACATCTTTCACTTGACAAAGCCAAGATCCTCTTGAGATACATAATCTAAAAGAGACCATAAGAATATCAAGTGTGGCAGTACCGAAATAAATGCCCCTCACACAAGACAGTGCTGACTATA
Source organism: Vicugna pacos (assembly GCF_048564905.1). Classification (NCBI taxonomy): domain Eukaryota; kingdom Metazoa; phylum Chordata; class Mammalia; order Artiodactyla; family Camelidae; genus Vicugna; species Vicugna pacos. The sequence goes on from NC_132988.1 coordinate 33,924,228, forward strand.
GAGAGAACGATCACCATCGTGAGGAAAAAATCTGTATGTTGGAGGACACTGGCCGATTGTATGCAAATGTTTAAAGAACCAGAGCTTTTTTTTAACTCTCAGCTGAAATGCATTACGCACATTGTTTAACGAGAAGAAAGGAGGAACTATCTACATATGTTTCCCATATAAATGGAAAAGACAATTTTTAAGGAGGGAAAACAAGGACATTGACTCACAATCCAAGTCATTCCAAAGTGGTGGATTCTGTGGTATTTATCCTCTGTGTGCGGAACATTTACAATTGGAAAAAAAAAAAAAAGATAGCCCATACTATTCCCACAAAGGCTTCTATTTGCTGAAAGGAAACTTGTCATTCGACCACGGGGCACTAAAGGAACACACAGGCATGTGATTAACATCCTCAGTGTTGTTTTTTAAAATACAGATTAGTTTCAGAACACATTGAGATATGTCCTAATATTTAACATGGAAATACTTGAACATAGGCCCATCTGGGCGTGTATTTTTTCCGTCAAAATTTGCCTCCAAATGAGAGAAAACAGACAATATGGCCTAGAGAAAGATAGATAGAAACATTTTCTGGGATGGACATGAAAAGATGTGTGAGACCGCGCCGACTCATTCAGTGTGAACCTACTTATCGGGCCCAAAGCCGGCTATCTTCCCATAGGAAGTTGTAGGAGGGAGACACTGGCCAATCTTATCTTCTGAGGGAGACAGATGGTCCCTAGAGGAACGATGACTCCATCAAGTTTTCACTGAAGAGTTTCCAGATAAATACTGTCTTCCCACAAATAATTTGCTCTCGAAAGGCAGCCCCTAGACATGAGAAGCAGCAGGAAGGGCTAAGGGCTGTGGAATTTTCTGAACATGAACAGTAAAGAATGTAATTCTTTGTAATTGAAAAATAAGATCACTCGGGAAAAAATACATGTCAAGAATCAGGACTATTGCACGAGGAGGCACATTTTCGGAGCCTCAGGGGGAAAAAAAGCATTCTCAAGATTAATCTTTACATCTGTTTCCAGGGGCATCATTCAAAAGTTGACACTTGTGTACAAAGAAGACCCTAGTGGTGCCTGTGACAAGCGGGCGGCCTTGCCAGCCAAGGACTAGCAACTCAGAAACCACCTCAATGAACCCCTGCAACCTCTTGTTGCCCCAGAATTTGGAGGCTTAAAGAGAGAAAATAAAAGCAATACAGAGCGTGAGAAGAAAGTAGCCTAATATATAAAATAAAAGACAAGAGCAGACTGGATTATGCCAGTGAGCCATCTGCACAGCTTAGGGCTTCTTCAGGCAAAAAAAAAAAAAAAAAAAAAAAATCTCAGTGTTCCTGAATCAATTGCTTCCTATTCACAGACTCCCTGCATAGGGTGAACTCCAAAATGGCTCTTGGGAAATTCTTGCCAATCCTGTGGTCTGATTTTAGGCTCTATTTTTCCCTTTCTTTTTAAGACCCGAGGATGTAAGTATGTATCAGTGCTGTAACCTTGCCAGCATTCACTGGAATGAGTCAAAGGGACCTGGCATTAAATCACAGGGATTTGAGCTGCTAATAAATACAGCAGGCCCCATCCATTGTTGATTAATTCTGACTGAAATCTAAACACCAAACAACAAACACTCTTCTGAACTGCTCTGGTACCCATTAGTTTGATGTGTTTATTAGACAGGGCTGTGTTCTTTCAAGTATATTAACAACAGATTAAAAAAACTGCAAACAAATCTAGGTTTCCTTTTATGATTTAAAAGTGCGGGTACCATTTACTAATGTTTTTAGGGTTTGACAGTAAATCCAAACACAACTAAAACATGCCATCATGTCAAATTAAGATCTTGGTACAAAGTATGAATAGTTACTGTCAATGTGCAGCTCTCATTATTCAAACAAACGGTCAAAATTCCTACTTATTTTTTTTTGTAATGGAAGTACTGGGGATTGAACCCAGGACCTTGTGACTACTAAGCATGCGCTCTACCACTGAGATATACCCTCTCCTGCTACTTAACTTTTTAACGTTTAGAATGGTCATTTTTTAAAAATCCAGTCTTGAACAGGAATTTAAATATCATTAGGATGAGATGTAAAATCTTTACAAGTTATGTGATTTATTGCATGGTTTTAAAGATTATAGAGTTTAATAAGATATTTTCATGGTATTTGATTATATTTATCATGTAGCAGAGTTCCTGTAGGTTAATTCTGAATTGGGTCAAGTGACACGTGGTCATAAATATGCCATATATTATTTATTAGTAGTCCTTGAAAGTAAAGAAAATACAAGCAAATGTACAGTGTGCAATGACAAGCAATGGTGCCCCAGTATCAGGGATTCGAGAGGCCAAAGATCATCAGTACAAATTTTCAAACTTTTCAAATTTATTAACTCTTTTAATGCCTAGTTGAATCCTTGAAAATTTCCAAGGTATATATCTTCAACAACCTGGTAGAAGACACACAAATCCCTGAGAGTCTCAAAAAGGTCCAGTAAGCAATTTCAAGTTCATCAGTGGAAGCAAAGATAACAGAGACATATATACCGTATTTATAGCCCCAGGAAAATTACCATAAAGGATATTCACGCTAATTCAAGCTCTCTTAAGACTATAAATAGATTTGACTGGTTTAAAGATCATATATTTATATCCTGTTAATAGTTTTTGCAAACCATGTAATTTTACATAACTCTTTAAATAAAATGTGAAAGGGAATAATTTTCCAGTTTTAGTTAAACAGAAAACTTCTCGCCAAATCTACACCCTTGGGAGAACCATCGAGTCCTAAGGTCATGTGAGGCAACATCTTGATTTGAGAAGCCTTCCATCAGTGCATCTGCTATTGCGTTCACAAAATATTCCAACCCAAATCTGTCACTGCAATATCGAGATTTTCCCCAAAGTTTCCCAGAGCACCAGAACCCAGCTCAGCAACTCCAAAATTAAATCATTACCTCCTTTAATCCTTAATCATGTCCTTTTAATTTTTACAGCATGTAAACTACCAAGCTTTTATTCTCTGCTGTTTTCATGAATGCATAAAAGCCATGGTAGTGAAGATCCGAAGACAAGTAGAACATTACAAAACTGTTTGGTCTTTTGAACCCAAAGGTTATCGTTATTATGGTGGTATTGGTGGTGATTATGATTATGAGAGCTAAGAGTGATGCTTTACTTTATGACATCTATAAACAAATCCTTTTTACCAAAAGAAAGCATTATAAACATTGCAAAGACCATATGGTATGAAAAATACAGCATTGTGCCCCAAATGGTAAAGATACAGGAACCTCATTTAAAAAAAAGTAATCATTGCTGTATTACATCTATATATACCCCCATTAAAACTGATGGATTGCTAACTGAATGAGCAGAGAGAAGATAAGAAGGGAGAAGGGGAGAACAAAAGAGGGGATGGGAGGCACGAAGTGGGGACAGGAACGAAGGAAAGGCAAGAATGCACTAAATCTCATTACAGCAATATAAATCAAGTAAGATTTTCAATCAGTGAAAGTTAATCAAGAAAACTGAAAGTGTAGAAGGATAAATAACACTGATTACCCACAGTGAATAACTAAATATTCCACTTCCATCAATTAGAAACTTAGTACTTTATAAGAGGAAACATTGTCAATTTTTTGAAAAATAGGCTGATACAATTAGTGTCCTGTTATCTTTCAAGATAGGTGTAGAAAATGGGGAATTTTAGGGGAAATTTATCTGGTTTTCTTTGATCCTATTTGAAACAATATTCCTCTATAGAAAACTAAAGGGTATTTTGGGTTGGCATCCTATGTACTTAATGTAGCCCCATGCAGATTTTCCAGACTTACTTCCTATGATGTCCTGATTTCTCATTCCTGTTGTTTTGGCCCAGTCCTTTGTTTTATAGAGACTGCTCTTCCCCTCTGTATGCCTCTGTCAAGGTTAGACCCATTCTCCAAAGTCTACCTCAAAGGCACCAGGATTAATGAAAAGAATGTCAGCTGTGAGACAGATGACCTGACCCAGAAGCAAATGTAGCAAAAGAAAGAATGAGCAATAATTACAGGAACCAGAATATCTTAAAATTGTATATGCAGCTTCCTCTTGAAATTACACCAAGAGCAGGATTTTTATAGATCTCAGGTCTTCCCACTGAAAAGGAATCTTCTAGATCCATTAACTCTTTGTTGATGACTGACCACCTGCAGAGTACGCGTGCTCCTAGCCTCACGAGGTGCTGCTATGAACTGCCACCCTTTCCTGTTTCCCAGGTTTGTCTAAACTACCATTTTGAATCTCTACACTGACACTTAACACATTCTGCCTTTTTGTTGTGGTGTTTGGGTTTTTTTTTTTTTTGTCATTGTAGCTGTTTATTTTTAGTACTCCACTTTATTTTAAAAAGTCCTCCAAAACAAGGAATTTGTCTTCATAGCCCCCAAGTGTCCAGTACCTGGCACACAGTGAATGCTCAGTGATTATCAGTGATTCCTAGTTGAATTAAGTTAAAACACAAAACCGATTTTTCAGAGAATGAGATCCAAAATATAATATCCACTTTAGCACCACCAGGAGATAACTAAAGCCCAAATCACAAAATATGTGAAAGGATTCCCAAAAGCAGTGGAGGTGCAGCAAGGGAGGCTGAGGGGACCGGGGATGTGCTGAGAGGATGCTAGGGTTGCAGAAAGAGCCTGCCAAGTCTTCTTCTCAGCTGTGAGGGGCACACTCATCAGTCCAAAACCTGGATTCTCTTCTTTTACAAGAGCTGGAAGAGTGTGTTCTGTCTGGTCTCAGGAATTTCCCTGTGTCTGGTTTCATTCCAAGAAGCAAAGAAGACCGGAGTTAATGAGAAGCCACACACGCAAGCCATGTTTGCAGGGAGCAAGAGCGAGAGAATGACAACGTTGCGCTGTAAAGCGACAAACATATACACACAAAGGCCCTTCCCAAAGAGCTGCCCAGCTCTCTAAGAAAAGTAAGGGCTAACCAAAGTTATGTACAGGAGCCTGAGTTATAATACAGTTGTCCCTGAAACCAGCCCTGGCCACTCCCCGAGGGGCCCCAGGAAAATTCACCTCATTCAAAGACAGGTTACCAAAAAAGTACATTCATAATATTGATATGGACTCAAACATACTTCACAGAAAAGGAGTAAAGGAGCAAGGAATATAAATGATAGACATAGGCTAGTCTCCAGAAAAATCTGCCACTGAGGAGATGAATAGCATGACTACACATTTCCACCATTAATTTGAAAAGTTCAAGGAAGTAAGAACTTCTGTGATGCTAACACACAAAGTGGTAGATACAAGAGACAGAAACTCCAAAAAGCAGTGAAACTGCTAAAGGAAATGAAACATGAGCTTACTGCTCAAGTAAGGAACAGAGGAAAAAATAAGATGATCCCAGAAACGAACATGAAATTAGAAGTGTACAAGAGAAAATAGATATTGCTGAAGTGCACTAAGGACATGGAGGATAAAAAGAGGAAATCAACCCCGCCCCAAATGGAAATAGATAAAAAGGATTAGGAAAAAAATGATAGATAAAGTAGTTAGATGAAATTTTTCATAACCCAACAAAGAAAACTAAAATAATGGAAGCACAAATATACTTAAATATAATTCAAGAAACCTTTACAAAATGAAAGAGAATTTGAATTTATATGCTAAAGAGCACAGTGTGCCCAAGAAAGGCACTTGTCCATTTAATACAATAGCAACCAGTCAAATTTAAAGGAAAAAATCAAGCAGGCATTAGGAAGCCAGGCAAAACTACCAAGGGACCTGTAAAGGAGAGAATGTCAATCTGGTGTATTTCTCAAAAGCAAGATGGAGTTAAAAGATATTGACACCCGTTTACAGTAGAAGATGATGTAAATGTAGCTACAGCACATCTAGAGAATAAGGTAGCTACATCCAGAAAATCCTCAAGGAAAGAAAGTGACCCTATGATTTTTCACCCAAGCTGTCATTTGATAAAAACAGCAGACGATTTTGCACATACAAAAAAAGTCAAGGAATATTCCTCAGGAATACCTGGCTCCCTGTTCACTGGAATAGAGTGGATAGAGTGATTCAGGGCAGATTGTAGCAGGTATGGAAATGAGTGAGAAGCCATGACCATCAGTTATGGTGACATACGGTGAACCAGCCACTGTTCACCAGACCTAGGGCCCTCGCAGTTACACAAATCAGGTTGGACTTCACTATGCTGTTCATCTCTCCCAACGTTGTAGGCGCCACAATTGCCTAACTATGGTCAAAGATCCTCCCAGATCGAACCATCCTATTAACCATTCCAACCCTGCTGCCAGCTTTGGTAACCACACTGCCTCATGGCCTCTGCCATACTGAGTCCATCATTCATGACCATTAAAATCAGGTGGACTGTTTCAAATGGCAGCATCTCACACCTTCTTTCCTGGACAGCAAGCACTACGAAGCTGCTGCGGTCACTGCCCTAGTCAGGGGCCTTCACTACACTGTTTCTCAACTGCGTGGCCTACACAGTGTGCTCTGGGCCCTTCTCAGATACAGAGTCGGCAAGTTAGTGAGTAAGTCATATATGATAAATCCACTCCTAAATCTTTGAACTCCTTCCTCAGTGTTTTACCAAGGAATTTCTGGCATCATGGTTTTCATTTAGTTTAGGAGGACACTAGGTTTTCAAGCCAACTAACTGACATAGTTAGAACCCCCAATTCTCAAACTTATATTGAATTCAGAATTTCTAGTAAGGGTACCCAGGCTCATGAAGTAAGCCTGAAATTGATGTTCCTTCCTTCCTGGTCTACCATCATTATATGCTATTCCATGTCTCATCTCCAAATTTCTTCTGATACATATTGGCTATATGTTGGAATGATTTTGTCATATAACTGTTTCATCCATGGACACACCTGTACTGATCTCCCTAAAGCACACTGGGAGTTGTACGTGTGAGGAGGTAACAGAGGCAGAGTGTGGAGGGGACAGACAAGCCCTCATGGCCAGACACCATGCGGGAGGTGCCACGAGCTTAACCAGACAGGTAAGAGGAATGCCACTGCTGTTTAGGGAGACACAGAGCAATTTGGTGGTTCAAGGTATTAAAATTCACCCAAATCAACCCAAAAGGCCGTATTTCAAGTCTCAGGTTCACTTTTCCTTATCAACATTTTAGGTTCTTATAAGTGATCTGGCAAGAATATGAATTCATCTACACACTAAGACTGCCCAGCTACACTGGCCTTTTGACTACAAGATAAGTGGTTCATTGAGAGCAGTCAGAGAAGCTCCCTGGACCCGGGGCCTTGAACCAGGAATTTGAGCTTGTTCTCATTTTCCTTAACTACAGGAAATTTCAGCACAGCTGGAAGCAGCTATCCCACCTCATCTTGAATTTTTCATTACTATCCTAATGGTCTAACAAAATAATAGATACTCAGTCTGACAAAACACATTTAATAGAGCACCTGGTTCAAGGATATCACAAGCGACACTTTGAGTAACTGCTTTGCCACTAGATGCCATGAACTACCAGTGTCTCATTTTCCAGTGGTAACCAGATTGTAAATGCGCTCAAATCCAACCAGGTCATAAAACCAATCCCAATTTCCTGACTTTAAAGGCCTATTGCCGTCACTTTACAACTAGTATTAAATACGAAACTCATGGAACTTCAATCCAAGAAACAAAAAAAGTTCTAGCAATTAAAAGCAACAAAATATTTAATTTCAAGAATAGGATGCTTTTGAATTCATTGGAAACTCTAGAACATCAGGAGTTAGGACTACTCTGTCTCTGGAAATACTGAATTCAAAACATGTCACAGTGGCAGTGCTCTGGAAGTCAGTAAGCCTCAGCAGCCCTCTCTAAGTGCTCGTAAAACCGGTGATCAGACACCAGAACACAGACCGCAGCTCCACAACCGCTGCAACTGAAACCCATCAGTTACGTAGGTCAAGTAAAGTGTCAGGGGGCTGCCCCTCCACTGCAGTCTTAAGGACCAGCAGACCCAGGAGAACCGACTCCAGCCACTGAAAATGCCTCCTGGCATTCACATCTCCATGACTTTAATTGCCACTAGAAAGAGCAGGATGGCTTCTGCCTCACTTTGCCTCTTCTAAATATCACACAAGTACATCTAGTTGGCAGAATCTGGTTGACTTCCAGAATCCTATTAGGCAAAATTCCAGAGGCAGAGCAGGCTCCCTAGAGACCACCTAACAAAGGTGTGGTTTAAAAGACAGACTCAGGGTCATGGTAAGTCATAGTACAGCTCTATATGATGGACAGGTCAAATGGGAACCTACTGTTCTCTGTATCTCTGCAACCTCACCACCACTACACCACCACTCACCTAGCTTACACCCACCTCTGACCACCGCTCAGCCCTTTAATTCCTTATGGAAACCTATTACAGGAAGAAGTGTATTGTGAGTGTTTATATCACACTGACTGTTCAACTATTCACTAGTTAAGCCCAGATTACCCCAATAAATTGGTGATCTGGGATGTAACCAAAGCCAGCAAGAATGACAAGTTTTGGCATAAGCCTAACTGTGGTCCAGTTTAGGAGCCTGGAAATATGAAGCCATTCTTGAAAACTGGAAGAAGATGTAATAGGAACTTGTGTCAATGAGCTAACAGCACATGCATCTCAGACATAAAAATAGAATGTCATTACTAATGTTATAAATCATGGATTCTTATACGTGAATTAAGTTCCAGGCTCCAAGGTATACATCCAAAGATCTTCACACTTCCACAGGTCTTTAGAAAAAGAAAGGATTCCAACAATTATATTGCCTAAGCTTAAATAAACCTAAGACACCACACATCTTGGTGAAAACTACCAAGCAACCAAAATTTTTAAATGCTTTATTTCTTTATTAAGCCTCGTAAACAATAGGTGGAGAGGGTACAGCTCAAGTGGTAGATTGCATGCTTAGCATGACTGAGGTCCTGGGTTCAATCCCCAGTACCTCTAAAAACTAAATAAATAAGTAAACCTAATTACCTCCCCCCTAAAAAAAAACTTAAAAAAATAAAAAAAAAATTAAAATTAAAAAGAAAAGGGAAATTATATTCCTTTTACACAGGAATCCTCCAAAAAAATTTACCTTTTCCCATTACTGCATTCATCAATGTTCCAACATACTTTGCAATTGCTCCCCTAACCTGTTACTATCAATAACCAACTGTCAGAAAGACACCCAAACCTCCTGCCCCTCTCCTATCTATTAAATAGATCTACTTACCCTGCTTTTATTAGTTTTTCTCCATGCTTTTCCCAAAGCTCAGAGATCCCAGGAGCTGATGCAGGTAACAAAACTTATTCCCCATTGGGAAATGTTTTGAATAATTATAAATGAAAAACTGGGGATCCTGCTGCATGTGTGTATATTCATAAAATAGGCCTATGTTAACCCTGCTGATTGAACAGAAAACCAAATGTGAATAATTGGTTTTTGAGCTTCTTTATATACTAATCAATAAATGTAAGCTCCTGAGTTGTAGAAAAACTGTGTTGCCAAAAAAGGAAAACTGATTAGAAACAATCTTTTAGACCCTGAGCTAAATCAACACGTAAACTGGTATATTGCTACCCATAATCAAATTGCAACAGCATAGAAAAAGCCATTTCTCCTGAATTTGGTCCAAGAAAAATAGAAAAATATACAACACAATTTCTAGTTAGTTCAAGAGGTTTCATCCAAGAGTGATATGTAAATCTCCACACAGATTTCTTTGCTAGTAAAAAAAAAAGAGAGAGAAAGAAAATAAACATTTGTTAGTAAAATGTTTTCCTAAAAGGTAAATTCAATCTCTTGTGTCTATTAGAGAACAGCCTATAACATGGCACATCAGCCTTAATAGATTCATTAGAAGCCAGTTATTCAGACAATCAAGAAATATTAAAATACGATGTAATCCATTCCAGAAATCACAGAAAAGGCAGAAAGATGAATGGATTCTGGTCCATCCAAGAAAAGAGTTTATTAATGTAAGAGAAACAATAGAAACCTGGATGTAATCCTCAAGAGAAAATTATCCATATCAAAATGTACGTCTGTAACGCAGGTTCCCAGGAGGAGTACAAGTTGAAAAGAAAAGTTTAAAGCACTTTCCAATATTTTATCTTGTGCATAAGTAAGAACTAATTTCTCAGTGGTAAGAACAATGGTTGAGCTATAATGGGAACTGTGATTGGCTTCCAGGCTTACAATTAGACAGTTGTACACTAGAGGTTTTATCTTCTAACTCAACCAGCTAGTCAGTAATGCAACTATCCATTTATTGGATGTCTCAAATGTGACACTGTTCAAAATAACAGAAATTATGTAGAGAACAAAATAAAAGCAGCCCCTCTCTGATGCAGCCTTGAAACTTGATATGAGGAGTTAGTTAAGCAAAGGGTAAGTAAAAAGTACACTGTAGGCGGCAGCAGTTTCATGTGCCAAGACTGTGAGCCTGAAAAGAGGTGTGCTTTAAGAACAGAATGAAGGCCTGTCCTACTGAGCCATGGGGAGCAAGAGAGACGTTGACTCCAGAGGGGTTGGAGAGGGTGGGCTGAGGTTATGTGCTAGGAAGTTCAGAGGATATTCAAAGAACATGAATAAAAATCAAAGGGTTTTCATGATGGAAGGACTTCGTATGACTAATGAACACCTTCTGTAGTGCTCCTCAAAAATCCAAATTCTCCCTAAAATTCAATCTCCTTACTGTCACCAACATATTACAGCATAATTAGAAAATATTGCAACACACAAAATATGTCCTAAGACCAACTGCAGTGGAAGTAAAAATAATCCATTTTCCCCCTATAGCTGGTATCCTGCCATTTGTGAAATATGTGTCTCCAGTAGAGGAGGGAGGGTGTGCTATTAAGAAACCATCTGGTAGCTATATATTCCCCATTAGAAAATCAGAACATGAAAAACACAAACATCATAATAGAAACAAAACAAAACAAAAAGAGCAAAGGATATAAAGAGAATTCACATAAGAGGAAATTCAAATAGTAATGAGCTTATGAAAAAGAATTCAACCTCATTAATAATCAAAGAAAAGCAAATTACAGTGAAACAAGAAGCCTTTGGGCTTCTTAGATTGATCATTTAGATTGGCCAAACCTTTTCAAATTTGTAAGTGCTGGTACATGTGTGGGGGACTGACACTCCATGCAATGCTGGTCTGGGCTGCAAATTAGTAACACCTGCCTGGAAGGCAAACTGACAATGTGTGTCATGATGCCTAAAATATTCAATGACTATGTTTCCAAGAGTCTATCCAAGAAAACAGTGAAGAGATATATGATTATTTTATTTAAAAATGCAATGTAGTGTTATCCATTTAAGTGAAATCTGAGGAACCTAAAATTGCAAATGTTTGACTACAGGTGAATAGTTAATAAAATACTAAAAGGTGGAAATTCATGCATTCAGAAAAATCATGAAGTAATATGTCTGTGTCATAAATGAGGAAAAAATGTTTTGAAAACTAAAGCCTGAAGTATACAATAATAAGTAACAAAGCTATACCATATACTCAAAATAAGTAATCAGAACATTGAGATGGGACTATTTTTGACAGTATGAAGGGGTAAGAAGGCAGATGCAAATTGTTAGTGACAATGGGTATGGATTCCAGCAAATTCCCTCTTGTTGGCTGGATTGCTGAAGGACTGCATCCCAAGAATTAAGATGGAGCAGAAGTAAACAGGGTGTCACAGGAATGAAAGTTAACCTTAAAACAATTTCAATTTCCAAAACTGATTTGAGGAGATCCCGGAGTGCCAGTGCCACAGATGCCAATAAGAAAAGGAAATACTTTTAGGAAAAAGATAACATTATCCCAGGCCTAGAAAATTTTAAAGCAAACAAAGGGGAAAAAACACCAAAAAAAGTACCTTCCAAAAACATTGAGAGTAAAAGAATTCTCAGTAGAAACAATGGAATAGATTCAAAATGTTGAAAGAAAAGACCACCAACCCAGAATTCTATACCTATAGAAAACATCTTTTCAGAAAGAGAATGGAAAAAGAGTAAGAGGCAGAGAACTCTCCTATATTTTCTTCTAAAAGTTTTAAAGATTGAGATCTTTAATCTACCTGGAATTGATTTTTTGTGGGGTGTGAGGTAAGTTTCTTTTTTTTCCATTTTGATAATCAATCATCTCAGCACAATTATGAAAAAATATATCCTTTCCCCACTAAGGGGCCACTCCACTGCTAGCATAAGTCAAGGATCCATATATGTGAGTCTGTTTCTGAGCCTTTTTGAATTTTTCTACACACCTTCTTATTTCTGTGGCCAAACTGATTTAACTGCTATAATAAGTTTTGTATGTAGTAGGGCAAGGCACTGAACATTACTCTTCATCAAAACTAGCTACTCTGGAGCTTGGCACTTGTACATAAATATTAAAATCAGGTTGTCAAATTTCAAAAAAAGACCCTGTTGGAAGTTTGATTCTTCCAATCCTTGAGGGTGATAAATGTCTCATTTTATTGAGAACTTTTCCATCTTTATAAAATTTGTAATTTATAATTTTTTTATAATGATCTTGCACAAAGTTTATACAATTTATGTCTAGGTACTTGATACTCTCACACTATTGTAAATGACATTTTAAATTTTTATTAAATGCTTATTGTTGATTTATTAAAAAAAAGTAATTTACTTTTAAATTGATTTTACATGCAGCAATCTTAAAATGCTTTTGTATAAACTGACAATTTAGCTGTAGGTTCTTGGGGATTTTCTAGTACACAGTTAAATCATCTTCAAATAATAGCAGTTTTCTTTTCTCATTCTTGTCCTTATAAGTGTGGGTTCACTTCTGGACTCTCTAGTCTGTTCCATTGATCCGTGTGTCTATCTTTGTGCCAGTATCATATTGTTTAGATAACTATAGCATTGTAATACAATTTGAAATCAGAGAGTATGATACCTCCAGCTTTGTTTTTCTTTTCAAGATCGTTTTGGCTATTTGGAGTCTTCTGTGTTTGCACAGTAATTTTAGAATTCTTTGTTCTGTGAAAAACGCTATTGATATTTTGAAAGAGATTGCATTGAATCTGTAGATTACTTTGGGAAGTATGATCATTTTAACAATACTAATTCTTCCAATCCATGAATCCAGTATATCTTTCTGTCTATTTGTGTCCTCTTCAATTTCTTTCATCACTGTCTTATAATTTTCTGAGTATAGGTTTTATACCTCTTTAGATTTATTTCTAGGTATTTTCTTCTTTTTGATGTGATTGTAAGCAGGATTGTTTACTTAATTTCTCTTTCTGATAGTTTGTTGTTAGTGTACAGAAACACAACAAATTTCTGCATTTATCAGATGAAAACAAAAACATGAAGTCTAAAAGATGTATGTGCCCCTATGTTCACTGCAGCATTATTTACAGTAGCCAAGATATGGAATCAACCTAAGTGCCCATCAATAGATGACTGGATAAAAAAGTGGAATATTACTTAGCCATAATAAGAATGAAATCTTGCCATTTATGACAACCCAGATGGACCAAAAGGACATTATGCTAACTGAAATAAACCAGAGAAAGACAAATACCATATGATTTCACTTCTATGTGGAATCTAAAAAAAAAAAAAAGCAAATGAACAAACAGAACAAAACAGAACAGGGTAATAGATACAGAGAACAAACAAGTAGCTGACAGAGGGGAGAAGAGTGGGGCAGGAGGTTGAGAGAAATAGGTGAGGGGTATTAAGAGGTACAAACTCCCAATTACAGAATAAATGAATCACTAGTATGAAAACACAGAGTGTGGGGAACATAGTCAATAATTACGTAAGTCTGGCCCTTGAGATTTATTTGTAGACAGACTTTTTAGCTATTGGTTTGTTGACTTTAATGGTTATGGTGTTATTCTAGTTTTCTGTCCCTTCTTGAATCAGTTTTTCAGTGCACTTGGCCCCTTTAAGTTTTTTAATTTCTTTAGCCTAAAGTGCTTGAAAATAGCTTTTTATTATTTATTGTTATGCACAGCATCAGAAACCTGTAAACCCTTTTATACTTTTTAATGGATATTTATGCCTTCTCTCTTTTTTGCCTTGAGTAAACTATCTAGACATTTGTCAATTTAGTCTCTGAAAAGAATAGAAAATTTAATTTAGTTTATTAATATTCTCTATTGAATTTTATTTTCTGTTCCATATATATTTTCTCTGTGTTACTTCCTTTCTCCTATTTTCTTTGGGGATATTTGGCTTTTATTTCTCCACCTTCTTGAGATGAAGTGTTATTCATTCATTTTTATCCTTTCTTTTATAATAAAAGCATTTAAGATTATAAACATCTTAATAAGTAGCCCTAGAGCTGAATGTCACAATATTTTATATGGAATTTTTTATAATGTTCAGTTCTTAGTATTTTCTAAAATCCATAATATTTTTTGACTCATGAAGTATTTAGAACTATTTTTCTTTATTTCTAAAAATATGGACTTTTTCTAGTTGTCTTTTTGCTATCAATTTCTAACAATTGCTTTGTTGTCAGAGAATGCTGTCTGCATGACATCCATCTTTAAAAACTTATTGAAACTTGTTCTATAGCCCAACATCTGGCTAGTTTTTATAAATGTTCTACTTCTGTTTGAGGAACTCTATACTGCTTATAAAGAGATTCATCAGTTTTCTCTAAAAAAAGTCTTTATTTTATCTTCATTTTTGAATGACAGTTTTCACTGGATACAGAATCCTTGCTTGGCAGTTATTTTCTCAGCTGTCCTCTCACCCAGCTGGTATGTATTCAGACTGCACGTCTGCAGAAGGGTGGGCCGTAGCTACAGATCCTCAGATTTTTTTCCCCTTACGTTAAGCATCAGTGTTTAAGACAGAGAGTTTTTTTTTTTTTTAGATTTCCAGAATACGTTTTAATTAAAAAAGAGCAAATTGCCGAGCAATACATACAGTATGATACTATTTATATAAAAACAACCTCCCTAAAACAATACATGTGTGTATCTACTAGACATGCACATAAATGCACAGAAAAAGCACTCGAAGGAGGCAGGAGAGGCAAGTGGGATCGGGGTATGTGTGTAAAGACTTCGTATCTTTTTATTCTTTTTTTTAGTTGAAGTATAGTTGATTTATAGTATTTCAGGTGTACAGCAAAGTGACTCAGTTATCTGTAGAGGATAAAAACGGGAGGAAAGCAGCTTGGAAAAACAGTAACAGTAAAAGGAAACTTCCAAACCATTAATATCCTCAGAAACATAAGAAAAGATGTGGTATCTACGAAACAAAACCAGTGTAAACAGGTACAGCCACAGAACCTAAAAGACCTTAGGGAAAAATTTTAAGTCTGATAGTAGAAATAAAATCCCAATAGATATATTAGAATATAAAGTTAAGGAAATATCACAGAGAAAATTCATTAAAAAAAAAAACAGAAGAGAGGGAGAGAGACTCTAAGACAGAAAATATGAAGACAGATAAGAAAATCAAAGGAGCCATCCAAGAGAACCACCACCCAACTAAGAAATAGAGAACAAAGAAAATTCACCAAAAGTAAAGGACAGGATTTTTCAGATTGAAATATCCCTCTGAGTGCCCAACAAAATGTATAAAACAGATACACATTAAGACACATTCTCACAAAATTTTAGCACACTGAGGACAAAGATTTGATGGGCAAGGGAGAGAGACACGTCAAAAACAAAGAATCGGGAGTTATAACAGCTTCCGAATTCCCTATTGTAACATGATAAGCAAGAAGAAAATGGAACAATGGCATCAAATTTCCAAAAGACAGTTCTTTCCAACCTAGAGTTCCCTGCTAAACGCTCAGTAAAGTATGAAGCTGAAATAAAAATATTTTCAAACATACCAGGTCTCAAAACATGTACCTCTCATGCAGCATTTTCCAAACAGGTACCAAAACACTGGGTTAACCAAACCAAGAGAGAAAACCAAGAAAGAGGAAGATAGGGTTTCCAGGAAACACGAGGTCTAACATCACAGAAAATCAAAGAGAATTCACAGTATGATGGTGAGTGACAGCCCATCCGGGCAGTGCCACGGATTCTCCAAAAAGATGAATTCCACAGTGTACTCCATGTGTTATACCATATAGAAAGAGAGCTTAGCACAATGCCTGGAGTTTGCAGTTGATAAGGACACAGAAAATCAAATAGACAGTCAGAGAACGGACACAATCATTAACACCAGGGAAAATACAAAGTTGTACATGAAAGAAAGAATAGCCAAGAGAAATTGCATGGCTCAGTTAGAAACAGCATTTACCTATTCATAAGAACATTAACTCCCGATACCCACCCAAACAAAATTTCATATTGAAAAAAAATATAGGCCCAAAGCGGGTGTGTGCACGTGGTAGCGGTTTGTGAGAGAGAGCTAAACTCTCCTTATTCTCAGAAGAAGCAAACAAGGCCAAAACCTGAAATATTAAGAAGCAGCAACAGAAACGTGTCATGCGAAGATGTGGAAATAAATGCCAAAGATCAGCTTACTTTACTGAAAACAATGGCCTCTGAGAAGGGAAAACATGGGGGAGAGCTGAGGTCAATGGTTTTGGGTAACAAAATTCACAGAAAAATGGACTCTTTCAAAATCTGTATCATCATTTTGATGAAAAAAACAAAATTTCAGAAGATTCGGCCACAATTCTTTTTGGGTCTATAATACGGAACATCCAAACACTGTAAGACTTAAATATTTTTTTCTCCCATTTTACGGACTAAAACCAATCGAAGGCACCCCCTGTGCCAGGACGCCTGCATCACAAGGTGCTCAGGTTACCTGGAAAAAGGGAGGAGAGTGGAAGTGTTGCCACGTTTCTCTTGGCTGAAGCAGCCCCTTCCTGACACGTGGCCAGGAGGCGTAGGACAACGCATTGCTGGGTCCTTACGCCTTACACCACAGTGGTTATGAGAAATATATACAATCTTCCTTTCGTAGTGATGTGCCGAAATCTTGCCAACAAAAGGCGCTTTTCACCCACTCTGGGAATCATCATCTCTTTCTCACCCTTACACGAAACTTCCCTTCTACCACATAAGAGGTTGTTCCTTCACTATTTCTCTTGCGCTGAAAATATGTGTCTCACCCACTCCCTACTCGTGATGTGACCACCACAGGGCATCAGTGAAGCTTTCTGCACGGTTCGGGGTAGGGAGGATGACAATGCCCTCTGGTTTTCACTCTACACAAATCATTTCATATGTTTCATATTTAAGGAGGTTGAACTCAATCACTCATTCAATCTTTCTAAAGCTCTGCTATGTTCTGGTGCCAGAGCCCATAATTACCATAAAACAGGTTGATTTCAGGCCGAATTGCACTGGAAAATGACATTTTGCATTTTTATTGGCACTTTGAAGAGAACATATTCTTCTCCAGTTATTGTGCTTCGAACACTAAAATACTGAGAAATCATCTTTCCATATGTGTTATGAGAAAAATATTCAAAATTTAAGATTTATTCCCTCCTCTTATAATTTTTACTAGCATTTTAAGCAAGTTCAGTGCCCATCAGACCTAGGTCTAGTTATTTTTATTGATGTCATATAGACAATCCATAATCAAAACCACCAGCAAAACTGCTATGTCTCCTCTGCTTCTGCCAGAAAATTGGCAGAAAATCCTCATTTAAAGCTTGCAAGAAAAGCCCAGAGGAAACTTGCAGAAATCCTTTATGCTATATTTCCCAGCAACAGAATATTTTCCTGCCTTTGAAAACTCAATTAAATTTTACTTCACCAAAAGTGTGAAAACCAGGTGGCACCTAAGAATCCCATCCCCGCTCTGGTTGATCCTTATAAAAATAACACCATGATATTTTGCAACAAATAGTATAAATGACCACCCGAGCAAAACGTTATGTCAGAGACCATGAATATGGAATATTGACTTTCCCTCCAAGCATGAAAGAAAGAAGCTTGCCTTCGGCATAAATCTCTCTGCTCCATGGACTCCACCAAAAAAAATTAGTTATCCTGCTGCCCAAGGTGGTACTGTGGCTGCCTCTGTGTTCCAGACTCTCCTGGGAGTTCTGTTCCTATAAGGGATGCTTAATGAAGCTCAAGCCACATTTTAAAAGAAAATTCCTCAATGACCACTTAAGCTCTGAGCTGCCCTTATGCTCCATCCAATTTCTGAGCATGCCTGCGAGCAACCTTCTCCTCCTCCAGAGAAATCCAGTCACTGTTCTTTTCGTGGGCTTAGAAAGGAGGGCTGTTGGGTTTCATTTTTCCTTTACTCGTGTTCAATTAATGTTGCTCTAACCAGGCCGATGTCTCAAAGGCCCGAGTTGAAGAGAAACAAATTATGAAGGCTTCTGGCAGCAGCACCAGCTTTTGCAAATCTGAGAATTATCTCGGTTTTGCTTAGTTCAGTCAGAGCCAAAGTTTCATCCACACTTTGTTTTATTACCATGTTGGATTGGTAGCAAGAGAACCACAAAGCAAGCCAAAATACTAAAAAGAGTTCAGAATTCTTTCAACAGGTTGGTTAGAGAAACGGTGTTTGGGGGCGTCTTCAGGGTTTCTCGGGAAAGCCTGGGGCAGCCAAGTGACAGTTCAAACTGATTTCAAGGGTTAATGGCAGCACCAGATCTAGAACCCAGTTCTCTCACCTCCCTCTAGCAGGTCAACATTACACCACAACCCTTAGTTGCTCCGTTTGGCAATGCACAAATGTTCAGAGATGTTCAGAGATGCACAAATGAAGGTGGCAGCCACTGACTTTCCCAAAGGGGAAAATGTAAATAGGGCACATTTACTATGAAAAACAGCAGACTTAAAATTTGTGGTTTTGACCATTTGTGAATAAGCTTGAAAGCCCAAGATACATGGTGATCTGAAATTCTGCTAAGATTGGAAGATTAATTGGTCTGTGAGCCTCGCCTCCAGCCTAGCATGCGTATATCAGCAGAACTTTTTGTCCTACATTTCTCTGCACAAAGTAAAGCTCATAGAGTAATATTTTTCTAAGTTTCTTCATAAAGAAAAACGGCAAAAAGTCAACTTGATGTGTGAATGAGAAAATAAAGCAAAAGCAAGGGTGTCTTTAAAAATGATGTTCCTTAGATGAAATATTAGGCTAAAGTACATATTGTTGAACTTGAAATGAACAGATCTACAATCATTCAATCAATTAACCAACAAAAAAGTATTCTTTGAGTTCCTAGTACCTGCTTGGGCTAAGTCTTAGGGGTACAGCTATGAATACCTAAGACACAATTCATGTCCTCAATGAATTACAAATAGCCAATTTCAAATAAGATGCCTCTTCTCAAGGAGGAGTATGAGGTGCCTCAGGACCATATCACCAAGGAGCTCACCACTGCCCCACTGATCAGAGAAGACCTACCTGAACAGGTGACACTGAAGCTAAGACCTGTACACTATATGGAAATAAAAGGGAGTCATTAACTTGTTTCAGCAAATGCCTCTTCAGTCCAAAAATTATATTTTATGGAGAAAGTCATATATTTTAGAAGTCTTTGCAAATTGAAGGAGTCTCAAAGTTCTAGAACTGTTGATCTCTCAAGAATGTTGATGACAGGAGAACGGCTGAGGGCTGGTGTGGAGAGCCTGGTCGGGAGGTTAGATGGTGTAGATGATGCAGAAAGACAAACAGAGAAACGTGGCTGGAGTGATGGAGGAGGTGAATGACAGTACAAAATGCTTTGAGGGCTTTAAGAAGAATAAGGAGAGAGAAAAGAGGGTTATTAGAGATCATCAAGAGAGCAATTTGAATGGAACAGAAGGGCGATGTGATTGCAAGGGCTTAAGACGGGCTTATGTGGCCTGGAAAGAGAGGGAGCAAATAAATGACTTCACTCTTTCAAAGTTGTTCACCCTGCCGCCCTTCAGGGACCTCCTAAAATCCTCCTACTCTCAGTAAATTCTTTTGAACGAAAAGAAGAGAAGAGGAACAGAACACCCTCATTTGCTTTTCCTCAAACATCATCACAAACTGTCACTAAACATCAGCATATTCGAAACATTCATCGTCTTATTTATTCAACATGGATTTTAGACAATGAGATGCTTTTAGATGGGCAGCAAACCAGAGAAAATATTCCTGGCTCTATTGATGATTAAATCAATAAAATTGCTACTGTCTGGGACTATTCTGGGAAACACCTATTTTTCCCCCTTAATGGAGGTACTGGGGATTGAACACAGGACCTCATGAATGCCAAGCTCACATCCTACCACTGCGCTATGCCCCAGCTCCCCACAGGAAAACCTCCTTCTGTAGAGCCTTAAGAGAATGCTGCCTTCAAAGCTGAGCCAGCTCTGTCTCTCACTGTTTGGCCAAGTGGCCCATGCTCCATTTGCTCTGTATTCACAGCTCTTTGCCTGGTCACTCTGCTCAAAAACATTGAGAGTTTACTTACCTACATAAAAAAGTGAACATGCCTTAGCTTATCCTAAAGGGTCCTCTATAATATAGTCCCAGCTTAACCAACTTTCAAAAAATACCTTTTAAAAAATCTTCCACTTCTGATCCAACTGACTTGGATCCCTATTTCTGGTGCCACCCCCTCCTGAATGGAAGCCAGCGTTCTCCCTTGTATGGACATGTTTCTGTTGGATGCCTCTGCCCTGTGCCCTCCATTTGACCATAATTGAGAGAATATCATTGAAGTATTTATTATAGCATCTGGCAATTGTGGGTACTCAATGCCTTTTCTTCCCTTTTTCCCCTCCAGTAGGCATTTATTAATGAACTGTGAATAACTGATCATCGAGTTTTTATTGTGTCTTGCATGTGTCTTGCAAGATTACTTTTTGTCTGCTTATCCTTTTTCAGATTTTGTCTTTTTTTTTTTTAACTTTAGTTCAAGATTCCTGGAAGTAGAAAGTCTGTTTACTGACATTGTAAAGTCACTTGGAACTTTTAGTCACCCCATAAACACACATGGATGATGATGATAGCTCATTTTCTTTAAATGAATTGGTAGATACAATGCATGCAATTAACTGAATTATGAATTTATTATCTACCATAGGATTGGCAGACAAGTAAGTCAGAGGATTAAATCTGTGCTGTCCATATAAATATGATGCCACAAGAAAATACATTTTTTATTTCTTTTTAAAAGTCAGTGCCATCTCCCAATAACATTCGTGTTTCATCCTATTTCATGTCAATATGAAAATCATGCCTGGGCTTCAAAAAATTGTTCTAAACTTTTTAAAGTTACTATTTTTAAAAATCTAGTATCACATATAAGTTAGTGGCATGCGAAACAGCAACCACTCCTGCAGTTTAGGCAAATTCTATAAAATATGCCTCTGTACCTTCAGAATATATAAAAAAATCTCTACTTTGTAGATTTCCAATAAGTTCCATTTTTTGCAAACTTATATAACCTTGTGGTCTTATTTCTCTAAGTGGCTAAGAAACAAGTGGTGTATATGACATAAACACTCCTAACCCACATTTATTACGGAATAGCACCATTTTTCACACTAAAAATAACTGCTAGTAAATTTGTGCAAAATTCAGTGATTGCTTCCAAAACTTTTTGTCAACATTTTTCAACTGCTCTGTTTCATGACCAGAAAGTTTGAACCAAAGATGTTGGGAAAGAAACTGAAACCATGTGAATCGAAGACGATAGGAACAAGAATAATGAAAGTTGACTGATGTGAAACCCACAAATCTCTCCTAGTTTTACTCAAAAGAAGACCCATGTAAGATGACTGTGCTCTCCTCCCCTCCAACTCCTCCCTTCCCCACCCACCAGCAGCGCAACACCCCTGCCAGTATCTTTTGCTATTTTATAAGATTGCTCCTAGACTGAAAATTCTTACCTTTTCCCACCTTTTGAAAAAAATGAAAAAACACTCACCACCTGGTCTAATAATTCCAGTTCCAAAGTATGATATTCTTTGCAGGGAGTGTTTAGTCATTTTCGATTCATTCTATGAACTCTTACTGAGGAAATTGCTTTTTCTTGAAAATTAGCGAATTCTGCCTGTGTCTACAGAGCCCAGCAAACCATTAACATAAGAAAATTCAAACACTTAATAACTGTTTTGTCCAGGTAGTGGAATGCAAATGGTTTCTGGTTTCAGGCGAATGTTTGTTTTCTTTTCTCTTCATTTCAATTATTTTCTTTTTCACTGAATTGACACAGAGTTGGGTATCATGTAGACACAGATTAAGACAAGAAAAAGTAGTATCATAAAATAAATAAACAAGTGTCTTCTGTACAGCACAGGGAACTACATTCAGTATCTTGTAGTAACCTACAATGAAAAAGAATATGAAAACGAACATATGTATGTATATGGATGCCTGAAAGTTATGCTGTACACCAGAAATTGGCACACTGTAAACTGACTATACTTCAACAAATAAATAAATAAAATTGTTTAACAAGTAAGTATCTTCTTTACGGTCACACAAATAACTGATAGAATTCAGAGAGTAGGACAATGACAAGTCTAAGGTTGACGGACATTACTCTCCACACAGCACTGTATTAAAAAAAAAAAGAAACAGGAGTCAAGAATCTTATTCTTAAAGGATTTAACTGGGGAGATAGAGGACACAAAACCATGACAAATCTCAACCTTGTGATCCTTGTCTCTTTTATTTGGGGCTCATCACGTCATTTCTACGTGCTTTCCCATTAGCCTTACCTGTGAAAGTGATACAGTGGGATTTAATCAACTCCAACTTTAGCTCAAAAACAGTCTAGGATGCAAAATGTAAGGAGCGGGGGGCAAAAAAATGCAGTAATGAAAATAAATAATAGTTTGATTTGATATCTTTCAATGAACAAAGTATGCCCCAAAGGCCACCTGCCTGTTTTTTAAATAAAGTTTTATAGGAATTAGGGCCAGGATTAGGGTGAGGTAAGTGAGGCAGAGTTGTTCAAATGCAGGATCAGATCCTGCCTTTATTTAAAATTTCTATAATTTTTTTGCACTAATTTTTATTTTTTTAAATATTGCATTAAAATAGTATTTATCTTTATTATTGAGGTTTTTGAAACTCCCTTAAATTCTGTGTCTGAGATGAGTGCCTCACTCACTTTACCTTAAATTCAGCCCTTCAAGACTTTAAGAAAAACTAAAAATAAATACTAGGAAAAATATGCAATGCATACAAAATAAATTATTGAAATTATTAGCCAGCAAGTAGCTTTAATATCTAATAGAGATTACATTTTATTTTAAACATACAAATTCCACAAGCAGCCTAATACTATAAAAGCTCAAAGCAGGAAAATTATCTTGACAGGCAGGGTGGTAATATATGAAAAAAAATTTATTAATAAAAGACTGGCAAATCCAGCAGCTAGTACTTGGTTTTCTTGCCCTCTTGGGATGACTGGGCTGTGTTTAGTCTGGCCATTCCATTTCGTAGCCAAATCTTTGAGTGTTAGAAAATGCAGACTAAGACACCTCAGGTTCCACTTACTGCTTAATAGTGTTGACCTGAAATAAACAGACGGCCAGGTATTTCTCCAGCAAAGATGGGTTTATTTGGGATCAGCAGAGAATTGCAATTCAGGGTCTGCAACCATGGTGAGCCATGTGTAAGTCCTTGCATGGCAAGGGAAGGGGAGTGCTTTTATAGAGGAGGAAAGGCAGTGGGGAGGGCCAGAGTAGAACAGAGTCCATGGCTTTTCATTGGCCGGGTCCTTGCCAGGAAAGATGAGGAATCTGTCTTCTTTCCATTGGGCTCTGCTATAGTCGCGGGGCGTGAGAGCTCCCTGTTCTGGCCTCTCAACTCTATGTAATTGGGGTTTCTGTGTATTACTTTTCATAGGATGCCTACTATTTCATAGAAGGTAGAAAAGCATGAACTCTAAGGCTTAACTTAATGGAGATGTCCTGTTCACACTGGAGGGGTGGGGAAGTATTGGGCGTTATGAGAGGTGAGATGCAGAGCTCTTGAGAACACTGTATATTTCCCATCTATATGCAAGGCCCTAACTGGTATCTCTCTCTTTTAAGTCATCTGCCATAGGTGTAACCCCTGAGGTACAGTTTGAGGTTCAAGAGAGTAGTCTTACTTACTTACTGCACAAAGAAAATAAGTTCCTGTTGGAATTATTAGCAGTAGAGCATTACCATCAAAATTATAGCAGCTTCTGATGAACAAATGAGCATGTGTGAGAACCTACGGATACCCTCATTTCTAAACAGAACTGAGGGAGAATTAAGGAGAACAGGGTTAGAGCAGATCAGATTACAACCCCACGTCGTGTCCCAGCAAGAGAGCGAATGTGAACGTGTCCTATATAAAACAGGGCATCTCTTTATTTATTGATTCACTGATGCTTATTCAGTTGCTATTTGCTTTTCACCTTCTGAATATCTGAAAAGTAGATGATGAAAGAAGTAAGAGTCTCATGCTCTACCGACTGAGCTAGCCGAGTGGCTCAGGTGATGAAAGAAGCAGAGTGAATAAAGAAGGGGTTGGTGTGTATACAGTTATTGTCATTAGCTATCGTTTTTTTTTTTAGGTTAGTATATTTTTTTTACCACTTTTATTGTAGTACAATTCCTGTACAGTAAACTACATATATTTCAGATGTACAATTTGATGAATTTTGATAGACGTATACACCAATGAAACCACCACCAAAATCAAAATAGCTAACATTTCCATCACTCCCCAAGAGGTGCAAATTTCAAACTCCCGATTTATCCCTTCCCATCCTTTCTACCCCCTGGAAACCGCAAGTTTGTTCTCTATGTCTGCGAGTCTGTTTCTGTTTTGTAGATAAGATCATTTGTGGCCTTCTTTTTAGATTCCACATATAAGCAATGTCATATGATATTTTTCTTTCTCTTTCTGGCTTACTTCATTTAGAATGATGATCTCCAGGTCCATCCATGTTGCTGCAAATGGCATTATTTTATTCTTTTTAATGGCTAAGCAGTATTCCATGGGGGGTGTGTGTGTGTGTGTGTGTGTGTGTGTGTGTGTGTGTGTGTGTGTGTACACATACATATACACAACTTCTTTATCCAGGCATCTGTCGATGGACATTTAGGTTGTTTCCATGTCTTGGCTATTGTAAATAGTGCTGCTACAAACACTGAGGTGCATGTAGCTTTTTAAATTAAGGTTCTCTCTGGATATATGTCCAAGAGTAGGACTGCTGGTTCATATGGTAAGTCTATTTTTAGTTTTTTAAGGAATCTCCATACTGTCCTCCACAGTGGCTGCACCAATGTACATTCCCACCGACAGTGTAGGAGGGTTCCTTTTCCTCCACACCCTCTCCAGCATTTACCGTTTGTGGACTTTTTAATGATGGCCATTCCAACTGTTGTGAGGTGATATCTCACTGTAGTTTTGATTTGTATTTTTCTAACAATTAGTGATGTTGAGCATCATTTCATGTGCCTGTTGGCCACCTGGATGTCTCCTTTTGAGAACTGTCTATTTAGGTCTTCTGTCCATTTTTTCATTGGGTTGCTTGTTTTATTTTAAGCTGTATGAGCTGTTTGTGTATTTTGGATATTAGTCCATTGTTGGTCACATCATTTGCAAATATTTTCTCCCGTTCTGTAAGGTTGTCTTTTCATTTTGTTGAGGGTATCCTTAGCTGTGCAAAAGCTTTTAAGTTTAGTTAGATCCCACTTGTCTACTTTTGCATTTATTTCTATTACTCTAGGAGCCAGTTTGAAAAAAATATTGCTGTGATTTATGTCAAAGAGTGTTTGTTCTGCCTATGTTTTCCTCTAGTTCTATGGTATCTGGTCTTACATTGAGGTCTTTAATCCATTTTGAGTTTATTTTTGTATATAGTATTAAAGAATGTTAGCCATAAGCTATCTTGAAACCTCGGATTCAACCACGTGTCCAAATAATGGAATAATAATTATCTAGTATCTCATTATTATAGCCTAACACAAATTCCCGGCAAAGCTTATAGGCAAATAATGGAGGATAAAATAAAATTTTCTTTGAAAATAATTACATTTCACCTCATAAAAGATGACAGTTGTATCATGCACAACTCTCAAGTTCAATCATCCTTGCTTTTCCAGCCTTACTAAGGTCTATCCTAAGAAGTCTGAAGATCAGGAAAATAGTCATTAGTCTCCTAAAGAAATAATTAATGAAAACTAAAATATTTTATCTGAGTTCTAGGATATCCAGACCAATACATTTCAGTAAATTTACCATAATTTCTCACCAATATTTGTCTTAGATCATTTATATAACTTCATATTTTTGTCTTTATCTATACAAACCTAGTGAATAATGAAAAATTACGGAGAAAGATAATGCATTTGTTTATGCTCCTGCTATAATCATTTAAAATGTTTTTAAAAAGCTTTCTACAACCTCAATGTCCATCAACAGATGTTTATTGAATAAACTATGGAACATCTATACAATGTAATACTATGCTGCTACAAAAGCAAATGAGGTTTATTATTACATTTATTATTAGTATTATTACATATTATTAGTCAGTGATCTCCAGAATACATTAAGTAAAACAAAAAAAAGAGAAAATGTATAGAATATATTATTGTTCATCTAAGAAAGGGTAGATACAAATAAATTCACATCCCTAAAATAATAAATGAAGGATTAAATTATAATTTTTTAATGAAAATTGATGAGGGAGGGAGAAAAGGACTATAATTAAGGAGACAGAATAAGAAGCTAGATTTTTTTGAATATACTGTATTTTGTGGATATGACTCTGGGACCACACAAAGACTTTATGTAATTATGAAATGAAACTAAATTGAAAAAAATAAATCCCTAAAAATAAAAGGAAACAAATAAATGGAAATTTGTATCCATTTTTTGGTAAAACCACACAAGGGAATTATCTCAAATAACCCTGTAACACAATAGTATGTCATCAGTGAGGGAAATTCTAAGGATAAATACACATGCAAAAAGAAAATTTTTAAAAAGTACACTTTTTGAATAACAATTTCATTGCTGGTAGGTTGGTACCATTATCCTGAAATTATTATGTGTGTATTGTGGAGAAAGGAAATGGGTAGTTATATTGGTGTCATTAAGAAGAAACTGATTCTCAACATTAAAAAAAAAAGTCCAATAAGAGGTAACTCGGTTGTCCTGTTTTTAAACTGCATGCATCAAAATGAACTCACAGTGTAGTTTTTGGGGGTTTTTTTAATATGGATTTATAACTCTGTTTTTGTAGAGGGTAGAAATAATGACAAAGCAAATAGCAATGATCACCCTAGTATCCAGATTATATGTTCTTGAAATACCACTGACCACTAAACGGAACCAGGACATCTTGGAAAATGACTAAGTTGAGATATGAAGCAGGAAATGTACACGATGATCCTGAAATACCTTATCACACACCAGAAAGCCAGAAGACTATCAGAGACTTGTAGGATCATGTCAAGAGTGCTCAGAGATAGTCTGAATAAATCCCTTCTGGCCAAGGATGGACCAATTTGAGCACCAACAAAAATAACTACAGTAAATTAAAATTAAAATGTAAATTATGACTACATAACAATGACAAAAAACAAATGAGGATGAGGATGCATCACTTTTGGAGAATGCTAATGAACCAACTTACTATTTTTACAGCTGATAAATAGAGGGTAGGAATTAAGCAATTTTTCTGTATAAACTCAACCTCATAGTAAGTGACAACATAATTGTTAACAGGAAGTTTCTCTTCATAAAAATATTCCAACTAGTAAGTAAAGAAAAAATAGTAGAATAATAATATGATCATTTTGCAGCCTTTAATGAATTAATGAGTCTACTGCTATACTATCTAATATGGTAGCCACTAGTCACATGTGGCAATTTACATTTAAATTTAAAGTAATTAAAATTTAAAAAATTAAAAATTGTTTCTCAATCATACTACCCACATTTGAGAGCTACATATGGCTAGTGATTACCATATTAAGATATCAAACATGGAATATTTAGTACAGATATAGAATATATATGTACTGATGTGGAATATTTCATCACCACAGACATTTCTATTGGAAAATGCTGCTCTAGACAATGAAGTTCAATGGCTTCCAGACATTGTGACAGAAGTATACAATAGCACCTTGGAAAAAAAACAACAACGAAGGAAGGGAGGGAGGAAGGAAGAAAGGAAGGAAAACATGAATAAAATTAAGCCTCTAGACCTCACTACCAATTTTGCGTATTTATAGGAAATACGGGGGACAAAGGACTGTGCTTCACAACACTGGGGGATCCAGTCAGCAAATTCCAGACTGTGGAACACTTTTCAGAACAAATAAAACATTTTTCTTAACAAAAATATTACCCAAAAAATTGATGGAGAGAGGAAACAAATCTCACAAAGGCCATGAAATTTTAACAAACATATCAAGCAATTAGAATCCACAGCCCATATTAAAAGCCTATTTCAAACAAATGGTGAGATAAATAATATAAATTTTAAAACAATTGTGGAAATTTGAACACTGGATATTTGCTGATATTAAGCAACTATTCCTAATTTTGGCTAGGCTTAAAAAATAGATTATTTTAAGCACCCTTACCTTTTAGATCCATAATGAAATGCTTACAGATGAAGTGATACAATGCTTGGACTTTGCTTCAAAATGATCTGGATGTGCGACCTTGAGGAAGTAAAAAATAAAACAACATTCGGTGAGACTTGTTTTTTGGAGTTGGACAAGGGGTACATGGAAACTCATTGTATGTTTCTCTCTACTTTTATGTATGTTTGAAATTTTCTATAATAAAAACTTTAAAAATTTTTCATTGTGTCAGCCAATTATAATCCACAGACATATAAACATGTTAATTACAGATGAACTAGCAAAATTATTTAACCATTCCTTATCTATGATGAAACAATTTATACTCCAAATCTTGGTAAAGTGCATTGCAATACAAACCTCCAAAGCAGGATGCTTAAACTTTGTTAAGTATAAGATTTTTTTCCAAACAACCAATGAAAAAATTCACCTAATTAAACATTTCTCAGTTAAAAGAAAAATAGTTAGACATCACTCAATATGATACCAGTAGGGGGAGATAGATGCTGGATTTTTTCTGAAAGTTTTTTTTTCAAGAAGTAATCTAAATTTAATCTGACAGTCTGGATGACCTGGGGGTGGATGGGGTGCAGAGAGCATGCTATCCTGAGTTTTCGGTAAAAAGCATGTCTCCACCCTCAATTTTTTAGTCCTTCATTTCCAAGAAAGCAATTGTTCACTCTGCATCATTACAATCCATTTTCCATTCTAACTACATGTTCAAATTACGGTAATAACACTGCCCAAAGTGTCCTTCTGCCCCTTACAGTTCCGTGATGGACTTCCTAGATATTATGTAAGTAGTTTTTTTTAAGTACCTCTTTTGGTCTCCCATATGAAGCACTAATTTTATATTCAGCTTAAACTAGTACTTTAGTAAATAATGTTGTTCATTTATACAACTATTCCCTGAGTCTGCTATGTGCATGGTACTGGGGGTCAGTGCTGAAGTTATGAAGAATGAGAATTAATTCCTCCCCTCAAACAGCTTACAATTTAGGAGAAGAGCAGAGTATACAGTAGGATAAAATAGGTGATCATGTGATTGTATGGGAGCCCATGGGTGGGCAGCTAACCCATCTTGGAGAAAGACTTTCCAAATGGAATATACAACTATGCCTTTTATTTATTCATCAGTTTGTTTCAACATATACTTATTTTAACCACTCAGTAAACATATATTAAGCACCTTTTACGCACAAGATATAGTGACCTCTTGAATCAAATCTTCATAAATTCTTCTTGCTCAGGATCGACCATCTTTGACAGAGTGTACTTACCTATAGCAATGAACAGTTATAAACAATTTTTCTTCAATTTTCTTTAGCTTTTGTTAAGTTGGTGTTTTCAATATAAATTCTTCCTTCCACTGGAAAACTCCAGTGGTATTCAAATATTACTTCTGGGAATTTTGACCTAATTTTTAAAAATATTTTATGTTAGAGCCTTATATGATCCTAACCAGATGCACACACTCTCTTTCTTTAATGATTGCACAATTTCTTAGGCTCTTTAACCAGTTCATTTAAAACATTCTTGTTGTCAAGACCACAAATCCACAGAAAAGACTTCCCTGTTACAGTTCGCCCTCTGCACTAAACCTGAGCTAATTAACATGGACATCTTATGATCAGTAAGAGGAAAATTTCTTCTCCAGGAATGACATCCTTTGGGGTATGGCCTTTTACCATTTTCTGGTATCCCTAAGTTTCAGCCCCTCCACCCTAGCCATAGTCCAGAACAGGCAGGTAACTCACATTCACATAACCTGTCTATTTCGTGAGGAAATCTAAGTTGCAGAATACTTCTTAGTTGGTGACAGTCTTGAGTATTCAGAAAGTTCCACAAGGGGCTCTCTTGTACTACTTTTATTTTATGACCCCAAAGGATCCTCTTTGTAGACTTGCAACTTAATCTCATCTCCCCCTTCCCTAGGTGCAAACTGATTATTTCCCTCTGTCTGAGATTCCAGGCAGAGTGAGTAAGCGACCTTCATGCATTTGGCCCCAGGTCTGCCATTTCTCTTCAGGTCAAAGTGGTGTGTGAGCAGCTTCCCACCACCGCCTCAACCAGCACCTCCCCGAGTTGTCCTTTCAAAGAGTCTTTGATTAGCCTGTTTAGTGTGCTTCTGGGCATTAAGCCCCACGCTCAGTTCTTTTTTCTCCAAATTCTGTTTCCCTCACCTCCTCTTCTTGATTTCTGTTTATAACCTGCTCTTGCTCTCCAGTGACGTCAGCCTTCCATCATGGTGTATCTCCACCTCTCAAGTCTCTTCCTCCCAGTTTCATTAACACGCCCCCGTATCTTCTCACAACTCTGTCCTCTGAGATCTTGAACCTGCTGGTCTAGCCTGCAGGAAGCCTCTTCTGACTGACTCTCTCTGACTTAGGTTCCTAGATACTCTTTATCTTGCATAACTTCCAGCAGCCACCAGACAACAACTATTTGAGGCGAGTGGTTTTCTCTTCCAAAGACCGTGCCTCTGAATTTTTCCTTTCTTTCACTCTGGCCACTCACCACACCCTGCCTATCCACTGGGAATCTATCAGGCACAGCCCTTTCAAGTGTACAACTATTTTGACTACAATAAAAAGGGCTGTTAGGATACAAACTACATCCAGATGAGTGAAGTTGCAAGTATCTAGTTCCATGTGACTTGGCTTGGCAGAGGTTGACAGCCTTAGTCTCATCCAAGCCCTCTCTGTGTTTATACCATGTCTTGTCACAGGCAACTCTCCTAACCCTGATTCTCGGGGGTCACTGTCCCCACTGGTTTCTTCTACTTTCACTTCCTGCTGCAGGTCCTGACACTCCCTGGAATTGTTGGGTCCTTTTCTGCCTTTATCTTCAGGTCATTTGCTCAGCCTTACATCATAATTGCCCTTCTCAGATCATGTGCACTTGGGAGCATCCACATTTACTGGTTCATTCCTGGTTGATTCTGACCTTTACTCTTTTCAACAGAGATATATTCACTTTCCATTAGTTCATTCTGGCACTTTCTCTCACACGTGCACACACACTCTCTCACCTTAAATTTTTATTTTTCTTAAAACCTTCCAACTTATTTGCAATTCTGCTGCCAGCATCCCTAACCACTTGTATGAAAAGTCACCGGGGTCAAACCAGGCACATCAGCATAGTAAACTTTAAACCAACCACACTCCTGAATTCTGATCAGGAATCTGTACTAATATTGTTTTGACCTGAATTACAAGTGTTCTTTAAAGATTCTATTTCCATTTTACCACATCTAGTTCATAAATCACAGTGATTTGAAAGAAAGGATATTTTGATACCTTTTTTTTTTGAGAATCCCTATGTGCTTTCATTACTGTGATCTGGGCACTGGTGTAAATATGCTGTAGTCATGCATATTCGTTTGGAATAGCTAAAGAAAAACAAACAAACCCTGGAGCCCTGGAGGGAGTTACCTAAAGGGTCTAAGTCTGCTGTGTAACCTGGGTTGCACATCAGAACCGCCTGTGGGTAATTTGTAAGATGAAAAAGCTCCGTCTCTCCCTCCTCCAAGGATTCATACTCAGGAATTCCTTGGGAACTTAGAGCCATTGATCTAAACGATTCTTGAGATAGTGGTGCCAATAGCCACGATGAAGGAATTTCATCTCTGTGAACTAACAGCGTAAGTGATAAGATTAGCCTTCTGTGACTTTGCTTTGTCCTTGTGAAATAGAATTCCTATTTTATGGCAAGACGAGAAAAATTTAAACATAAAAATTTCTTCTCTGCCCTTTGGCCCCCTGTCTCCCCTCACTGTGCACTGTGTGTCTGCGTTATGCATGGACCAGACCTCCCCCATCAGCAGGAACACCTGCTCAACCATAAAGAGCAACATCCTCCCAGCATCAACAAGGCAACTCCTTAAAAGGTAACATTCCTTCTTGATCTTATAAGGGGTCACATGACCCACCAGGAGGACGCTTAGATCTGGATTATGTAAACTGTCAATAATTCGTCATTTGATGTACAGCCCTCTGTCTCAGAGAACTTCTATAACTGTGCCTTGATTTCCAACCAGCGGAACAGTTCTCAGGGCTTTCTGAGATGCTCTTCCCAGGTTATAATCCTCAAGTTTGGCTCGAATAAAATTTTCCATTTCTTTCCTAGACGGACTGATTAATTTTCCCTCGACACCCTCATGTTGCCTCTCTTCAGAGAACTGCACTTCACTGCTTTCCCCTCCCCTTCAGGAGTCCCATCCCAATGTCCCAACTAATTTTTTAGATGTGAGTAAACAACCAACTACCCTTTGCTAAAGGAAAAGAGGGCGTGGAGGGGGTGGTCACACTCAGTGTCTCCACTGTGTTTCGTCATATTACTGTATCTCCTGGGATGTGTGAGGACTTCTTTCCGCACCCAGGACAGCCCTTAGACTTATTCCCCACCTCACAGTCTTCTTAAAGTGGGGATGGCTGAACTGAGGTAGAAGAAAATATTTGGGGGGAGGGGTTTCCAGCGAAAGTGGAAGCAAAGAAAGTTACCGAAGACCTAACTTGCTCAGGCAACATTTACTGCACAACCGCAACCACTTCTTGTCTATGAGGGTCAGGCACCGGTAGCCCCTGACATTTTCCACGGTCGAACTAAATCTGTCTTTTGTTTACTTTAGGAGTCTGAGTTTGTGAGAGAGAAAAGGGGGAGGGGGCCTAGTTTCCTTCTGTTCTTGTAGGGCCCAGTGTCTCATCATTCTACTCCTTATCACCTTCATTTTTATCAGTTCCTTTCTATGTGGTATATGCAGAAAGCAAAAGACGGAGAACTTCTTTCTCTTCTAAGAGACAGGAAGGGACCACAAGTGATTATGCCTGTGATATGTGTCAAGTGATCTTTTACTATTTGGGGCCTGGCTGTTGGATGGCTGGGGGTTCTGACACTGCGGGTGATTTCTAGGTAACTTACATTCCCCACAAGTAGGGTGAATTACTCCCTAAAATACTTGAGAAAAGTATGGGCTAGAGAGGCCTAGAGAACAAATCTGGTTTAATCCTAGCCCCATCTTACTATCTATGTACCTCAAGGGAGGCCCCATATGCCTGAGACTCAATTTAGCACTCTGTAAAATGGAGATACAGCCCTACATAAAGGGTGATGAGGATTTTAAACAATGTCATCAAGTGCCTACCCTAGTTCCTACCTCACGGTAGATGGCAACATAATTATTACTCTTTATAACTCTTAAATGTCAGCAAGGGTCCCTGAGACTCCAACGTGACCAGTACCATATGCTGCTGAGTTTAGGAATAAAAGAGTTTTGTCAGTAAATATATCAATGACTGATAGAGGAACACTTCAGATAATCTGTCACACACCCACAGCACTCCCTATCACACCATCAGAGATCTCATACCAAGCAAGAGGATAAGTTATGTGAAAGACACCAGATACCCTGAGCCATCTTACATGCCTACCCTGCTTTATTTGTACCACCAAAGTCTTTGTCAGACTCAATGTTTTGTTTGGTTTTGTTTTGTTTTCTGTTATTACTTGCAGCTGCTCCAGCAACAGGAAGGAAGGAGTTCTCTTCCTTTGAATGCTGAAACTGTAGGTTGCACCTAATTTTGAACAGAGAGCAAGGAGAATACATCAGTTATCTTCTCAAACCCCATTTTGGAGCACCCCAATTTTTTGAAAGCCCCCTTGCCACCATTATCTACAGGTCATGGACCTCAAGCTAGGAGAGAAGAAATCTCCTGGGCAACCCTGCCTGGATACAAAAGAAGGATATATTAAGTAACGTTCATCTGTTTATTTCCAAGTAAATAATCCCACAGAAATTGAGAGGAAAAAACTTAACCTGCATTCTTTTATTTCAAAACACGGTTCCAGATCCTACCTTTAGTTTCATTTTTTAAAGTAAAATGTTATTAACTGCATTTTAGTGGCAGCATTCATTTGTGTGTTTTAAAATATGAATGTTTAAGAAAAAACTGCTATTTCTATTAATTTCCTGCTATTAGAGTTTGCTTCCCTAAGGCTTCTACTAGTTCTAAAATTCTTTAAGGCCTTAGAAATGACACTTGATATCATTTCTTTCTATTGCATAGCATATTACACCTGCAGAGAGGCCCCTCTCCCTATCCTGAGAGAAACTCATCAGGATGCGAGTTTTGTGTCTTCCAAAGAAGATCACCCACTGGTAGTGATCAGGATAGTAACATTCATATGAGGAACACCTAAATGGGCCAGGCTACACATGTTATATCTAGTGGTACATTTAATCTTCTGGACACCCTGCAGAATAGGCGTCATTTCCACAGATTATAAGAGAGGCTTCAAGAGATTCACTAAGCTTCTGCAGGTCACAATTTGGTAAAATCTGAAACTAGTAAAATCTACAGCTCCCCTGCTGCAAATGTGTGTTCTTTTCTTTCTGCCAGACTACCTCAAATAAAAAGTAAAATGTGCAAATATTATGCCAGCGGACAGTTTTAGAACCTGAGAAGCTGAGAAATGCGAAGTGTCCCCAGTGTGACTCAGGAGCACAGCCTGGGGGTTGGATGCCAGTGGCCCCAAACATTCAAGAGCCGTGTTTTGATTGACCTTCACCGTGTTTGACTTCTGTTCAAATTAAAAACTGCCAACATCTAAAACTATGCAGAATTCATATAAAAAATCAGGATTCAGGAACTTCTATTGACAAACCAGAGTATCTGGCAAACTTCTCCATCTCCCCACATGGTACCTTTGGGGGAAGCTGAGCAGCAGATGCCTTTCGGAAAGGACCCTGCCTCTCCGGAGACCGCTGCCTGCTCTCCATGGACTTGCCTGTGCACCTGAGCCCTACGGCTTTCGAGCTTGTGACTCCTCCCTTTTTCTCCACAGCATTCAGTCTAGAGCAATGAGAAGGGTAAAATGTTCTCAGACTTCATAAACATACAGTGCATCAAAAACTATAAGAAAGGATGTAACTTGGACCTCTTCCTCAATGGTTTCCTCTAGGGGATGACCTGGAGATTGTGAAGGGTTTGGAAAACTGCCCTGGGCCTTCATTTAAAATAGTTTTGTCTTTGGTTACTACTGGAATAAACCCGTAAGCGGACAGCGGTTTCGTGCCAGCCGAAATCCTAGTCTTGGGTGGGACAGCAGAGGTTTATGACTTCAGATGAGAAACAGGCAGGAACAGATGATGTTCTTATGCCAAGTTCGTTCTTTATTGCCATGGAAGCAAGAAGAGAAATGCAGAAAGGGGAAAGCTTTGCTAGACCCGTGTTTCACTCAGCCTTTCTGCTGGACATCAGGAGCTGCTCAAAATTTTGCAAACACTTTTACAGGAAAATCATGGCTGTAGAAAGTCCCTAAGAATAAAACAGAGCTGGGAAAGAATAGACCATGCATTTGTCTTTAAACTCAGAAGTGGAACCCCCGGGAGTCAGTATTTTATAACCAGACTGGAAACATTATTAACATTAATAAATAAACATCTGGATTGACTTGCAGTCTAAATTTAAGTGTCCTAAATATTTTGGCTCGATTATGACTATACTGCATTTTCCTAAATTTTCCAATGTTTCTTCTGTCCTTAGCTTACACTTCATTTTCTGCTGACTCTTCTAACTCGCATCTTGTCATGTAAATGTTTAAGCACCAAATGTCCTTAAAAAGATAGGGAATTGGTTTTGATTCCGTCCCTCACATTTGCACAATGTGGGTTTTTAACACACCCATGTCCTTTAATTGGAACCATGTAATACACCATTTGCTTCTCTTTCATTTTCCTAATACTTTGTGCTATGCATAATTACAAGAGAGCCAGCATTTACCAACAAAATGTTCTCTGAGTTAAAACTAAAACTCAAGGTCATTCTGAAGCTATCTGTTAATTCCATTTCTTTTAATGTAAAATTTAGCCAGTGTTATTGGCCCAGATTTGGACAGTATTAGGGAGAAAATATGGTGGCATAAACCAGACTAGGCCGTAATCCTAGCCAAATTTCACTTGGATCCTCCAGTGTACTCCAGAAGCAAGGGTACATCCGAAAGGGAAGGTCAGCAAAACACATCTCCACCAAGAGTGCAGTAAAACCAATGCAAAATGAAACAAGCCAGCTACGGAAGATTCTGCTCATAAACACAATGTTGAGACTTAATCCGTTCCTCACCATCTTCGTTTGAGAATGTTGGTCTCAGGTCCCGGGGCTGCTGTTGCTGCCTCAAGCCTTTTTCTAGTTAGAAGCCAAGGGGTTGCTATGCAGAATCCCAATGTGTGGAACCAGAGTTAATCATTCACAGGCCCTTTTGCCTGAAATAAGATGCTTTTCATTTCCCTTGGCTTATGCGAATAATGAAAAAGGAAAACAAACAAAGGAGATAACTGCACTATGTTAAAAGATAATCCCTTAGCATAACTATTGTCTAGAAGGCTGAGCACCCCAGGCAGGCAAAAATCCAGCCTGCATTCAGTGACTACGTTACATTTATTTATAAGAGATTATGCCGTGACAGAGCTTCGAGTCATTTAGAAATGCTCCTATTCCCCAAGGCCTCCGCTATATTTATATGCAGGATCCCATATTATTTTTCCTGGTGTTATGGCAACAAAGATTTCAATGTTTACAGAGCTATCGAGTTCTGACAGGCCAAGCTGGGGACTCTGCATCACTGGCTTGAATTAAAATGGAGCAACGGACCTGGGGAGCCAGCACCAGCTCAGCTGTCTGAACAACTAGTACCTGAACAGAAGAGAAGTAGGAAGCAGGCAAACCAGGCTAATCAGCTGGCAGAGCCCCTCTCCTCCCAGGGAATTCGCCCTCGGGATCGTGTGGTTTAAGGGATAGATTACAAAGTCCACTGAACCCAGTCAGTGACATTAAACCTGAGAGAAAAGCAAACCCCAAACTCCTACTGCAGTTTTGTGCTCCGCGTGGACATCTCAAGCTCTGTTGAATCGGGACGTTAGGGTCCGCGATTAGACCTCTGGGGCAGTGGAAGAGGAAATGAAAATGCAGCAGGTGAAGAAAGGGCAGAGCAAGGACTCTCTCTGTGCCCACGTTTTGTTTTTAACTGCACAGAAGGAGAGCAGCTCGCTCACCTTCACACCTGATCTAATCATTGCCCACGGCTGAGTAGTTGCTAGCGTACTCCAATGCTGCGGCTAATTACTGTCTGAAGTTGCCTATCAAAATGTCCTAGAAATCCTTGGATTTATCTCACAAACAAGATTATCTTGAGAACTTGCCACCTACTCCCTGGAAATGACTCTGTGTAAAAGGGATCTCACGGTCTGGGGCTCTTGGGGGTGGCCCCGAACTCCTCCACACTCTGTGACTGAGACACTGAACTCAGAATCCTGAACACCCAAGTCCCTCCGACATGCTCTCTGGCTACCTTGGTTCTGCTGGAAGCAGGAAATAAAAGCCACGAGCTTAGCCTCAGATGCAGTGAGCCACCACCGTCCAGTTCTAGTGTGGACCAAGGACAATCGAGTCAGAGTGAAAGGGAGCAAGAAGTTTTAAGCCAAGTTCCTTTGTTTTTTTCTTTTCTTTGTGTCTGTGTGTTCACAAGGCTGTTGGTGCTTATTTGCTTACACAAGTGCAGGACGGACTTCACAAACGTGTCTAAACTTTTTAATTTGAGGGGTTTTTTCCATTTAAAATTGTAAATAGCAGGAAACATGCACATTTCCTCATCTTAAAGTGAACGTGCCAACAAATAATAAAGTGAAACTTCCCATGTAACATAGGACGTGTGGAGAAAAATCTGTTTACATGCTATGGACTTTGAACTAATATAAAATAAATGTTAAAGTAAGGAGGAAAAGGTATTAGTAATAATTGCAATAAATGTTTCTATACGTCTTTCTCAATAAACCAGAGCTGGAAATGAGTAAGTGTCACATCATGGTCTTTTCCTTTGGAAAGGCTGCTTCCCACGGCCAGCTGGAAAGACTAGTGAAAAAGCCTGGGAGAGGCGAGAAGGGCTTTGAGCTCTGATAGACGTCAGGCCCGTCCAGTGTTAACAACTGTGACCACTGTTTGCAATTCCTGTTGCCATCAGTAACTCGGCCTTTCCTTCTTCCAGAGCTGACTCTGCTCACTGTTTGCCAGCTCCCTTGGGATCCTGGCCCACAGAAGAGATTATATGTGGCCGGTCTTCCCAGCAGTCAGAGATTAAAGGATACCATCTGAAGCTGTCCTTCTGCTTGTCTTTCCGTTCCCTCTGGTCAACCCACTTCAGGTCAGCACACAGCAGCTGCAAGGCAGCTGATGCTACCATCTTCATCATCACACCAGTCTTCATTATCAAGAGAAGAATTTATTTCAAACACAATTAATGGACCAGATATCTTTCCTAGGTTCTTTTTCAAGATAGTTACATAAGCATGAGTCTAACCATGAACTCTGCGAACATATTATTCCTTCGTTTAACAAATATCTCTCAGCCCCTAACTCATGTACGGCTCCATACAATACCCTACGGATGCAGCGATGTGCTAGATAAACAAGGTCTTTGCCTTGATTGAGCTTAAATTCCATGGAGAGACAGTCAATAAACACAAATGAATCAACCAGCAATACAATAGCTAGGGTCAAATGTGGTAGAAAGGAAATTAAGAGGATATTACAATAAAGTCTATGGAATATCTTCAGATATTGGGTGCTTAAGAACTTCTTTGCTGAACAACATTTAAGAAGGGACTTGTTGGATAAGAAAACAATTCCAAAAGTAAACAAGCTGGAAGCATTCGGTTGATGGTAAACCTAATGCTGTTTGGGGCTGTTGGTGACTACTTAAAAGTCAAATAAAATATTTCTGGCACATTTCAAATCTCTCTGTCTTCTGGAAGACCAAATAGAATGACCTGGGGGGAGACATGTCTTAGCCCAAAGCTAGATACTACATTGTTAACTAATTCTATCTGTCGACTTCTTGTGGCTATTTTGGCTTCCACAACAAAACCAGGATATTCCTTTACTGAAGAAAGATACAGAAAAGGTTTGTTTTTTTTTTTTTTTACATGGCAGCATAATGAGGGATTTCCCTTAGTAGCTATCCTGAATTTATATGCAAAATAAACTATGTATGTATGGTTCATATATACAGTTTACTAGTGCAAACATCTAGCACTTTCCTCAGATTTTTAAAGGGCTCTGTGACCCAAAAAAAAAGGATATGACCACTCAGACAGAATGGGTCTAAAGTAATCCATTGCTCTGGAATCTTTCAAAGAGTTGACTTGTTCTATTCAGACCTCCAACTGATTGGATGAGGCCCACCCGTATTATGGAAAGCAAACTGCTTTACTCAAAATCCACTGGTTCAAACTTTAATCTCATGCAAAACAAACCTCACAAAAACTTTTTGAATAATGTTTGACCAACTATCTAGAACTGACAAACTGGCAAATATAAGAAATAATCACAAAGTGTATACTGCATCCAGAAAGACAGAGGCCCAGACTCATGGGGTATTATTTCAAAGCTGATGCCTTCGCTGTACCTGTAAGAGACCATTCCAAAGCTTGATGAGGCCACAGCTTCTGAGTAATGGATGAGATGGGGCCCCATGGTCACTTATCCATTGCTACACCCCCTCGGCTATAAGGTGGGTCCCTTGGTTCAAAGAAATATCATGGCAGACCTCATGCTGATAAGCTAGATACTCTTGTGAGTCCCTGGACAGCAGGAAAGCTGAGGGTAAGAATACAGGAAAGACAGGGAAGAAGATCCACACCTGGAAATACATGTAAATCCTAGTCATGACAAATCACTGCCCCTCCACGACGCAGACTGTTCAATGCAAATAACTTGTCACTAAGTAGCTGGTCGGGCTCCTTGAGGGATAGTATTACATTAGGGGCTCAGCATCGCATTACACGAGGAGCCTCTGCCTCTGCCAAGGGGACGTCCAGCTGCAGCAGCTAGAACAGCACGTGCTTTTTGTCTCTGCCGCCATGTCTGCCTGGTTCATGGGCATATTTTGGTAGCCGAAGACAAAGGATGGCTGGCTTCTACGCAATGAATCATCCTATCAGCCTGCTCTGCCGCTGGATGGTCTCTGGCGGGCATTGACGTGCAGCAGAAAATTGCCACACCTTGTGACCACTCCCATAAGTCCATCCAGCTGCCTCTCACCTCACTTTCTTGTCCTCAGTCTTCCAATCTTGCTCTTTTCAGAACCCTGACTAAACAGGCAAACCCGTCTCCACCGCCTGGGAGTCTGTGTATATTCTTACATTGGGCTGCTCTTCTCGCCATGCAAAACAGATAACCAGCTACACTGCCTGAAGCCCCGCCCACTGGAAGAACTTCATCCCACCACCGTCCTTCTGGGCCATCCATAAACAGGCTTTAGTGAACCAACATAGTGAGCTGACCCATCTGTAAACCAAGCTCAGGATTTTTTCCTCCTCTGTGAAGCTAATCATGGAGCTGAAGTGTAAACTAAAAAAGAGGCACCAGTGCTGTAGAGGCAGGTGACGTGGGGATGTGAGCTACCTATTTGTCCAAATTACATGTGCGCTCAGGACCTGCCACTGCCTGATTTTGGATACATCACTTCCATTGTATGATGGATTGTTGCAGGGCCCATCTAGTGAATCTGAAAATACCCAGCTCAGGATGGCCAGCCCTGGTCATGTAGTCATTTGATATCCTGTGGCCAGCATCTATGATGACATACATGTCCTGAAGACCAGTATCTGCCAGGTCCAGTAGCGGATCAGAAGCTGCTTTGTGAATGGTGTACAGGACTCATTTGCAGATGCTGCTCCAGAAACCTGGGTCCTACACTATGATTCTCCCATTAGATCTTGCCAGTGACTCCACGTAGTGTCTTCATGACGTACTCGCCTAAGACCATGCTATCTACTCTGTCAAAAGGTCCAGGAAGCAGGGCTGCTTGTCTAAAGCCTGGACTCACTCTACAGCCCTTATTTTGTCTGTGTCCCACTCAAAATTAGAAGCCTTCCATATCATTCAATAAATGAATCAGAGCAATATGTCCAAGTGTGGTATATGTTGCTTACAAAACACAAAGAAACCTAACAAAATATTGTGCTTATTTTTTAAGTGGTAAGAACTTAAAGATGCCAAAACATGTTTGTTTTTTTCAAATTTAGAGAGTGTATTAGTCAGGGTTCTCTAGAGAAACAGTTAGTAGGATACATACATATATAAATATAAATATATATGAAGATATACTTATTAGGGAAAATGTTTATTATAAAGAATTGGTTTAAAAGATTATGGAGGCTTAGAAATCTCAGGATCTGCTGTCTGAAAACTGGAGATCCAGGAAAGCCAGTGATATAATTCACTCTTTGTCTGAAGGCCCGAGAACCAGGGGAGCCAGAGGTGCAAATCTCAGTCCAAGGGCCAGAGAAGAGAGGTGAGATGTCCCAGCTCAAGCAAATGAGGCAGGAGAGAAAAAAGGGACAGATTTCTTCAAACTTTTATTCTATCCAGAGCCTCAAAGGATTAGATGAAGCCCACCTACACTGGAGTGGGCAATCTACTGAGTCCACCAATTCGAAAGCTAATCTCATCTGGAAACACTCTTACAAAGACACCCAGAAATGATGTTTAATCTGGGCACCCCATGGCCAGTCAAGCTGACATATAAAATCAACCATCACAAGTCCACCTCTTGTCAACTTGGCAATCATACACATCTTTTTAAACCAATCTTAATCTCCGAATAAAGACAATAAGACCGCAATTCCGCTTAACATGATACAGCTATCCTGACCACAACCAAGAACACACTAACCTCTTCCCCAGAAGAGGAGGTAAAGTCCTTGAGTGATGTTTACTCCTTCCTTGACAGCCTGTAACTTAAATGCTATGACGTAAAATCAACACTACTGAAAACACTGTGATATAAACCGAATCTGTTTTATATTACATAATAAGGGAATAAGAGAGGAAAGAAGACAAAGACTGTAGCTTCTTCCACTATCCATCCTGTATTCCCTTTGCCTTCAGCAAGCACCTCAGCTAGGCATGCTTCTTCACCTGGTGGGATGACCCAAACCTCCATTCCCAAAGGATCTGGGCTATTAGCAGTCCTGCCTGGACTGGGTTGCTGTAGTTTTCCATTGACCTTAATCACAAGGCTTGGGAATACTAAGAGATGTCCTCAGGGATCGCCTGTATCCCAGACCCACTCTTCCTTTCCTCCACTGTGGAGCAGAAGTCCAACTTCCCCTTGGTAATTAGGATCAATCACCCCAGTCAGCACAGTAACTCCCTTCTTTGCCTGTTGATTCAGAGGCATCAGGAGTCCAAAGTGGCCCAGCAGCAGTCTTAACTTACAGTTCAGTGAAATCATTGTGTGTCTCGTGGTGGAAACATTCCTCTCACTGGAACTGAGAACTCTAGGCCAGCAGAGCATAAAGTTGCAGAAACAGGAAGCACAGATTTTGCTAGTGGGTCACTCCCATGTCCATTCTTTGATTCTTGGACCCATGATTCCTGGCTATTGGAGAAACAGCAGCATATATTGGACACTGATTCAGAGCTTACACAGCCTTCTGGAGATCTTTGCCCCAGCCCTGAAAGGCAATGCCATCTAGGTGGTGCTGTAACAGAGTCTCCAAAGGCCGTTTCATCATTCTCTCAAACCAGCTGCTACAGGGTGGTTGAGAACATGGCAAGACCAGTGAATTCTATGAACGTGGGCCCACTGCTGCTCTTCTTTCGCTATGAAGTAAAGCCCTCGCATGCCCCAAACCAGTGGAGTCTTAAGACCGTTACTGGCATGACAGGCTCCTGAATGTTTGTAGAGTTTCTCTCCATCTCTGAAGTATGCCGTCTTACCAGAGCATCCAAAGTACTGTCATTTC
Source organism: Vicugna pacos (assembly GCF_048564905.1). NCBI lineage: Eukaryota > Metazoa > Chordata > Mammalia > Artiodactyla > Camelidae > Vicugna > Vicugna pacos. Next base: position 33,967,540 of record NC_132988.1, read on the forward strand.
CTGGTTAGGTGTGATTCACATGCTGTCACCAATACAGTGGACCAAAGTGATATTTTGTGGGATGTCCAGAGGACCAAGGTCCCATCAAACTACACTGTGACAGAGCAGGAGAATTAACCCAGATCTAGTGAAAGTCTATGAATACATTCTATTGTCCACCCTGGTGAACTGCTTCTGATCCTCATTCATAACGGGTATTGAAAAGAATGCATCTGCCTGCTCAATAGTGACCTATCACAAATGAGAAGCAGTAGCAATCTGTTCCAGGAAAAATTCCACGTGCAGCATAGCAGCCGTATTGGGGATACCACTAGGTTACACTTCTCACAGTCCTCTGTCACCTGCCATGATTCACCTGATTTATGCAGGAAGTAAAATGATGGATTAAATGGGGATATAACAGGGTTGAGCATCTATGTTGGTTTTAAGTCTTTAAGGATGATGCTAATCACTACCATTCACACAATCGTTGGGGGACAGAATTATTTATGATTTACCATCTTGACCTGGGTGACCTCCACTTGTTCTTTCTTACTACAATAGCTCTTACTCCACAGGTTAGGGGACCAATGTGAGTATCCTGCCAGATGCTAAATCTGTCCACCCTGATTATGCAGTCAAGAAATTGGAAAATGACTACCAGACGACTCCAGAGGCTCACTAGACCCAATGGGAGATGGTCCCAGGCCAGAACTTCATTGATCACCTAACCTCCATTCTCCTTCACTCAAACATAGAAGCCATGAGATTGTTTGGGTTTCCCAAGAACAGTGTCATATCAGATCCTCAATCCATCAGTCCTTTAAAACATGAGTATTCCCCAGAATCTGAGGCAAAAACTCATAAGCAAATGACCTATTAAGAAAGTGCCCTCGGATTCCACTCCTGGGTATATATTGAAAAAAAAAAAACACAAAAACACTAATTTGAAAAGATGCATGCGCCCCAATGTTCATGGCAGCACTATTTACAATAGCCAAGACATGGAAATAACTGAAGTGTCCATCAACAAATGACTGGATAGAGAAGATGTGGTATATATATACATATATACAACAGAATACAACTCAGCCATAAAAAAGAATGAAAATTTGCCATTTGCAGCAACGTCAATGGACACAGAAGGTAATTATGCTAAGTGAAATAAGACAGACAGAGAAATACAAACATTGTATGATATCACTTATATGTGGAATCTAAAAAAATACAACAAAGTAGTGAATATAACATAAAAGAAGCAGACTCACAGATGTAGAGAACAAACTAGTGGTTGCCAGTGGGGAGGAGGAGGGGCAATATAGGGGTCGGGAGTGGGAGGTACAAACTACTAGATGTAAGATAGGCTCAAAGATGTATTGTACAACAACCCGGGGAACATAGCCAATATTTTGTAATAATTGTAAATGGAAAGTAACCTTTAAAAATTGTATATTTTTTTCAATTGGAAGAAAAAGAAAGTGCCCTCAGGAAGAACTACAAAGGAAGAAGCAGAATTTAGAAAGGGAAGAAGTGGAGGAAACACATAATTGCCAGCAAAATCCCAGCCTTGGACTAATCTAACAGGGAGCTTCCAACTGGAAAATTATAACTAAGAGTGAGTTGCTCAGATGAGAGGCAAGGGAACCGGCCTCTCATGTCCCCACATCAGTCAGTCATTGGTTAAATGCCACTGGGGACAGGAGTAAGAGGCTCAGTGTAAACTTCTCGGCACTTCTGAGTCTCTTTAAGTGGGGGCTTCCAGGGCAGTCTTCTGAAGAGAGCTGCAGGTAAGGCGTGCTAGCAGCCACTGCACACGCAGGTCAGGGGGACTGGTACCCAAGTGAAGATACAGGAGACCCAGTGGGTTCTGGTGGAGCACGAACTCTATCCACTATATTCCTTAAATGGGCAGACAATGGCCAAAGGGCAAAAGTGGAAAAAAATTAAAAAGACAAAAACCTGGCAAAGAGGAAAAGTTCAATAGAGAGAACTAAGGTCAGTGTCAATGGATGACCTAAGACCAGAGGAGAAGTGAGACAGAATCCCAACAGTCCAGACCCTCACCTGGCCCCCCACCCCTACCATTGCTCCATCAGCTACGGACACGGCCCTCCCCATCTCTCTCCATCCCCCACAAACCCCCACTGGCAACTTTTCAAAAGTTGCCATCAAATAAGTACCCACACTGTATCAGCCCATTCAACTTGTTTTATTGGTTTACTTGCATCTCAGAAGGTAATATTTCCCTAGTAACACAGCTTAGTAGAATGAGATATACCAGGGGCAGAAACCCTAGTTTTCTGGAGCCCAGCGATCTTTTGCAAGTTACTTAACCTCTTCAAGCCTTAGTTACAGATTTTTAAATGGGATAACAATACCCACAATACAAAGATTTTTGTGGATAACATTTTAAAGTCTATCAAGAAATGACTAAGACAATGGCAAGCATATAGTAAGCACTAAATAAATAATAGTTTTCTTCTTCCTTCAGATATGACCCCAAACTACACTGCATTTTTTTTCTGAAATTCTTGAGGACAACTGGATTTCTATGGTTACTGTCCTAGGGGCAACCTATTAAAACTCCCAAAGCTGGAGGAGCGCAATCTGATACAGTGCTGGCAGACCTTGCAGAAAGAAGGAATTCGTCGTTTCTTGGTTTCAGTTTCTATAATGAGAAAAGGTTAACTTCTATAGTGTATTCGAAAAAAACAGAATTGACACACGTTTTCAAATATGTAAAGCTGGTGGGAAGGGTATAGCTCAGTGGAGGGGTGCATGCTTAGCACGCATGAGGCCCTGGGTTCAATCCCTCGTACCTCCATTAATAAATAAATAAACAAACAGACATTTTGGAGTGTTACCACTGTTTCCCACATGGACACCAGGATGCTAACTTTCAGCACACAGGTGTCGAGGAGAGAGATTTCATCTAGTGCAGAGCCATGAGGCCAGCGATGACAATCTTCTATAGGAATCCGAATTTCCAACTTAGGTGAGTATCTAAGCACCCATTAGCAGTGAAGCAATGGTCCTATCTATACAATCAGTCCTGAGAGAAAAAGAAAGTGAAAGCAGGTGACAAGGAGATGAAAAGTACAGATGCGTAAGACCTAGAAGGGGCAAAGGAACAGAGGGAATTATGTGAATGAGTAAGAAATAATTATGAAGAATAATTATTGGCAAAGTAGTTAATATAAGATATACAATTCAACTTACTACTTATAATTTCTAATCTGAACATCACTCTGCCAGGGTGGATGAATGGATGGGTGGTGGACAGACAGATGGAGAGATAGGCATAGATATTAAAGATGTAGCCATTGATTAATAGCTGTTGAAATGAATTATTAAGAGGGAACATATTCCAAATTTCTAAACAGTTATGCACTACAGATCCCAGATGGAGGCTTTATTTTTCCATGCATCTTTGTCACTTTCCTTCCCTGTATTACCACCTGGCAGCCTTTTGTTCCCCAGCTTGGCCCTGTAAGAATGCAAGTTGCTTGGCAACTGATCCATCCACTCAAGTGTCTCAAGGAAATAACCCTGGCTCCTAGGATGGTGCATGATCCAAGTTATTATAGTAAGCTCTAGTGTTTACACCTAAGCCTGAAGAGATAATCCTTGTTCACAATATTTCCATTGCAGCCTGTGAAAATCCACACATCAGCCAAAAAAGGTAACTGAGAGCTACATGACCTGTTCTTGCTTTCGAGAATTATTTGACAATATATGAACAGGTGCTGGTGCATGCGGATTGAATGCTGCAATATTCCTTGGTCAAATATAACCAGGAAAATGTGTGAACAATGATTAGGTGTCTCCAACATATGAAATAACAGAAGCCATTTAATCCATAAAATGTGACCAAAATGCTGTATTTTCTGCCTGAAATCTTCAGCCTTTCCAACCGAAATCTTACAAACACAAACATAAATACGCACATACCCTTCTTGCTGAGGGAGCTGCTTTTCAGACCTTCAGAGAGGGCAGTAAAGCGCACAGAGGAAAGTGGCACGTGAGCATTTTTTCAAAGGTTTGAGGACTCACAGAACTAGAGACAGAGGTGTCTTCAGGCATGGAGAATGGAAAGGCTCCATTGGTTTACATGGACACATTTATTACCAAAAGTACATAAACCTGCAGAGCAAGACACAAGAGGATGGCTGAGAATGCTCTGTCCCACTACAAAACCAATTATGCTTTTAATATCCTGGGAGGAAAGCTCCCACACACGGCACAGAAGCCAGGCTCCCCTCATTCTACCCGTGACCATCGAAACATTGTCTGTAATGTATCCTTTCCCTTAAGATACATGTTACTATGTGCAGGAACTCTTTATAAGATAATTATCCTCTTTCCTCAAAATTTAAGCATTAAGACTCTCAAATGTGGAGTTTTCTTTCCACAAAACACATATATCTTTATTATTTATTGTTTTTTTTTAACAAAAGTACAATGGATTGAGTGAAAAAAGCTCTACAAAAGCTTTTCCAAAACTAACAGATGCCCAGAAGTATGGGGCCACTTGGAGACATTCTCCAGAACTGACGTGATGAAGCTTTCTTTGGGGAGGAGTAATTGACTTATTTTTTATTTTATTTGTAACTATTATGCAATAATGAAGTCTCCCTTATCTTCTGTAGTGAGTGATATGATCCCAGTTCACTAAGAATAAAACAACAGAAACAGGACATTTTACTCGGACTTAAGAATACCAAAAATATGTAAACTTAAATTAAATAATCAGATTCTTTTCTTGCAACTAAGAAATTGGTAAAGATTTTGAAGGATCATGCCCACTATTGCTGAGAAACCAGGAAGATTAGCATTTCTATGTACTATTAATAGATGTGTAATTTGATGTAAATCTTTTGAAGGAAATTTGTCAATACATATCAGTTTTTTTTCAATATGCACATAGCTCAGCCTCAAAACTCTGCTTCTAGGAGTTTATACCTAGCAAAATTGGGCACTAAGAAAAAGCTGCAGAGATGTCCATACAAAGGAGTTTACAATAACAAAAGGAACAGCTTGTAAGTTCAACAAGGAGATTTGTTCAGGCATTCATTCATTCAACAATTTTTTGAGACACTCCAGTGTTTTGGCTCTAGTTCAATTCTCACCTAGTTTAAAGTAAGACCTTGTCCCAACATCAGATGTGTCTCCAGTTCTACAGTAGAAAACTTGGATTTTGATTTTTCTCTAAGTCGCTAGTAGAGTTAGTGACTAGGAACAAATCCCTCAGAGCCAGAAATATCTGCAAAGATGAATACCAGAATGACCCACATCTGTCTTAACAGTCAGGCTCACTGGTGCTTCACAACAGATCCTTTTTCCTTAGAAGTGTAAGGAAAGGAAAGGTAAATGGAGCCTGCTGGAACACCATCTTGAAAACGGCCTTATAGCAATAAAAGCCCTGGCAGTTACGCCAGTAACAGGCCTAAAGACTAAACACGATTAATTACACTTTTGAAAGCCACAGATCCCAACTCCCTCACACAACAACGACTTGGCTTTCATAACCTTCTAAAGGAAGGTGTGAAAAGTTCTCAAAATCTCAGTTTCATTTCTGAGTTGATTATGCCAAAGTCTCACCATCAGAAACAGAAAAGGATGAATGCTAGAATAGCACAGAAGAGCTGTGCACCTTCCGATGGCTGCGACCGCAATTTCACCCATCACATACTAACAAGTAATAATTTTGTGCCAGCTGGTGCCCTTCGAAGGAAGCAGTAGATGATATCATCACTAAACCCTTCTCCCAACCTAGTATGAGATGTTCAACCACTTTAGATTTATTTGAGGTGGGGTGGGGATACTTTTTGGACTGACATTCACTTCTTTGTATACAGTAACAATCCGGCTGTTTTAACAGAACTTTCCACATGCTTATTTCTGAGCTCCTGAAAAAACAGAAGATAGATTTGGAAAAGGCATAATTAGGACACAGCTATCAGGAATCCAGAAATCAGTCTGTACATGTGTAGCATGATTTTAGCACAGTTTTTATAAGTATTCAGTCACGTAGTCTGGCCGATGCTACACGATTTTGTAAAGACTCAGCACAGCCATCTGAGAGTCCTGTGCTGTTGTGTGGTCTTCATCACAGCTTAGTAGGTTGCTTGTAAGTATTTTGTTTGTTTGTTGATTTGTTCTCTTCTACCTCAGCTCTGACTTTTCATTTAAGCCAAATAAGGACACCAGATCAAAACATTAACTTAAGAGAAGGCTCACGCAGGAAATTCCAAAGTTAAGTTTCTCATTGTAATTTTAACTTTCCCATGATACACATTTTCTGTACTGGTTTGCATCTTGCCTGTGTAGCTTTGTATAAAGAGCCAGATTCTGACCTCAGTCACACTTGTTTTATTTTTACTGAAAATGTACGAGGGAGCAGTGAAGAAGCAGAGGAGGGCCAGAGGTCAACAGACTGGAAAGCAAATGCTGAAGAAGGTTATGGGAGGCCGGCAAATATGCGAGGCTGGAAAAGGAGCTAGAAGGTGCAGATGGGAGTAATGTTAGTGGATGCAAAACTGCATTTCACGATTTCTTAATATGCACGTCTTCACGTCTTTCTTTTCAAATACTTGTTAAACAACAATTTAAACCACATTAATTTTTTATTTTTTTATTTATATAGAACTTGAGTGTTCGGTTCTCTTTGATTTCACCTCTTGTTTATAAATCTTCCGACCAGTCATTAACTGCTTGTAAAGTCCAGCCACCTCATATATTGTCACTTAATTATGTTATGCTACAGTGGGCTTCCTAGGAGGCAAAAATTCTACACAAAAACACTTATAAAGAAAGCCAGGGCAGACAGCCTGACTAAGCCAGTAAGAATAAAAATTGTTGCTGTCAAGGGAATGGAATCGACAACTAAAGCTTTCTGAACCAAAGGGGAAAATGAATAGCCAAGACATCTGAATTGTTGAAGGAAAGGATGTTTCAGATCTAGGCGAGGGGGAGGAACAGAGCATAAAACTGGAAATAGAAGCTTAACTGCTAAGCCTGCTCAGAATGAATCATAAAGAGAGAAAAGGGATTATCAGCCCAAAGGATCTGGGCAGGAAAGGCCCAGGGCAAAGTCTCCTGGTGCATCCTGCCTTCAAATGTAGGATGTTGAAAACTGTACCCTGCTGGAAGAAAGGCTTCACTGCTGCGAGCCTGCCCAAGACGTCAGGGACTAAGAAGGACTAGAGACAAACCGATTCAAATTGCAGGGTGCTGTTATATTGAAAAAAAAAAACAAAACTGTGATCATTTCCATGATAATACTCAATGCTGGTGAAGATATGGTAAAACTAGCACCCACATACTACTGGGGGCAGCATCAGTTAGTACAATCCTTTTGAAAAGATGATTAAATAACATCTATCAAGAGCCATCAAATTGCTATTAATTTTAATGTATAGTTTTATTTTTCAGTCATTTATCTTAAAGAAGTACCTTAGGATACAGAAACAGCAAAATCTCTACTCACAGAAATAGTTAAAACAATATTATATATATAGTTAAAATGGAAACAAACTAAGTACACAATAATAAAAGACAACAAGTATAATATTGTTGTATATACACTCAATGAAGTAAAAAGTGATCATAAAAATCATGATTATTGAAGTACACAGAACCACCTAGGAAGTACTTCTGCCCCTTGCCCCACCCTAAAGTGGCTGAACTTAAACCTAATCAAGATTTTGAGATAAAGTTTCCAACGTACAAGAAATACCGGGTTGAGAAGAACAAGTGAAACTGTCCTTAAGTAAGCAATTCAGAATTGCTGACAACTGACCCTGTTTCTTCAGTAATTCAGTGATCTCGGGATAAGCAAGGGAGAAGTTAATCTTCTAGAGCCTGTGTACAATAGCACTTTGCAATAATGATAGAAATGTTCTGCATCTGTGCTCTATATGATAATCACTAGACATGTGTGTCTACTGAGCACCTGAAATGTGGCCAGCATGACTTATCTGAACTTCTTACTGTCGTTTAATTTTAATTAATTTAAATTTAAAAAGCCACTTGTGGCCAGTAGCCACCATGTTGGATGGCATGGTTTTAGATTATAAAGATTTAAGAGACCCGATACCAAATGTAATGTGTGGATTTTGCTGGATCCTGAAGCCAGCAAACCAATCCAAGAATGACCTGACTGAGTCTTTGGGAGAAATATGAATATGACCTGAATTAGATGTTAGTTTTGTTCATTGTGATAAAGATGTTGTGGTTCTATGAAAAAATTACTGATTTAAGAGACCCATGTTGAAATGTTTATGGATGAAATGGCAAAATATCACAATGTCTGGGATTTGCTTTAAAATGTTTCCACCATAGAGAGAGAAAAGAGGGAGATGAAGCAAGTGTGAGAAAATGAGGAGAATTGTTTAATCTAGTGAGACGGATGCAAGGTGCATTGTATTTTCCTCGTGTGTGTGTGTGTGTGTCTGAAAATTTTTCATAATAACAATTCTAAAATTCATAATTACCTGGAAAGTCCTTACATATACTATTAAGTGAAAAGACGAAATACAAGTTTGTCCATTAAGCTGATACTGAGTTGCAAATAATCCATTAAGATGTTCAGATTTACAAATTATTTTCCTTATTTTTCAGTGAAGAAATAGAATACAGTCAACATGTTAGGAAATGCTTGAGGAATATTTTGAGCATGTTTAAGTTAACATCCATTAAGTATGGTAGGAAAAAAATAGTTCAAGAATCACTGTCACTAACACATACACACATCCATTAATGCCCATAGACAAAAGAGAGACTGAATGGAACACACCATATAGTTTATTCCATAACGGTGGTTCTGTTCACATGATTGGACTAAAAGGAGACAAATTTTGGTAACGTGATTCTGTTACTTTTAAAATGAGATTAAAGCCATATTTAAAATAAGCTTTTTAAAAAATTCTTTATTGAAGTGTAGTTGACTAACAATGTTAGTTTCAGGGTACAGCAAAGTGATTCAGTTATACACATACATTTTTTTATTTTCAAATTATTTTCCATTATATGTTATTATAAGAAATTGAATATAGTTCCCTGTATTCTATAGTAGGTCCTTGTTGTTTATCTATTTTTTTGTAGTAATATGTGTCTGTTAATTAGATCTGAAAACCTTTTTATGTCAAGATTCAAATCAGTGTCTCCACAGTCTACTGCCTTTTAAGCGTTTCAGTGGCATGTATATAGAACAGAATAAGACATTCACAAACACTGCAGATGTAACGTGAAGAGCAACTTTAATGTTATGTAAGGAGAAAGGAGTAATTTATACTACTTTAGAAGTGGAATAAACTTCTCCCTTCTTCTGACTTCCATGGCAATATTTAGTATGATTTAATAATTAACTGAGTTATATTTAATATGCCATTTATATAACATCTAATATATTGAATAAAGTCAGGTACTGTCTTAAGCACTTTACTTATAGCAACTCTCGCAACTACCTTTTGCAGTATGGGATACTATTAGCCCCATTTTGAAGCTGGTGACACAGAGAAGTTAAGGAACTTATCCACGACCACCCAGCAAATAAGGAGCAGAGCCAAGATTCAAACCCAGGAATTCTGCTCCAGCATCCATCCTTTTGAACAGTGCACCACACTAGCTCAGGTAATGTCTCTATTGCCTTTGTTCACGTACAAGTGAGAAGAAAACATCTTTGTCTCTCATGGCAATATCCACCCTACTCCTGCAGACCAGGGAGCTTCTGGCATCTCATGAAAAGAAAAGGTAGTTGAGTCAAAGAGACATTAGCTTTTGCTATTAACCAACTTACATCTGAATCAAATTCCCACTCAGCCCTTGTTACTAGACTTGCCCTTCGTGGGTGGTGACTCATCCTCACACGCTCAAGCTCAGCGAGCCCAGGTTGTCCTTGATGGCTGGTGGGATCAGGTGACGCAACCGAGCCCACCAGCCTCTTGAATATGCTTATTGCAATGGTGTATTCAGAAATAAAGTAATAATTTTAAAGCTGGTCATGCAGTAGATGTTTTGCATGTGGTGATTTTAGGATACTTCGATTCAACCTCACTGAGAAGACAAGGGTTTTGGCTGAGTTAATGAGTTAATTTTCTCAATAACTGAAGTTCAGTCCTTGAAAGAGACACATTCTTCTTTAAGATACATCTTTCAAAAGGGTAGTAAGCAGAACGCTGCCTTGTTAGACAAAGTATGTGGAATATAATATAATCTTATCTTATGATTGAGGTCATTTTATAACAATGGGTGCAGAACCGCAGCAAACTACCAATCCTCGGATTCTAGAGACAGGAGAGGTACTTCAGCCCTACCTTGCCTGGTCTTGGGCAGCTGTGCTTTTTTGAATTCCCACCCCTGTCTCTTGTGACAGTTTGCTGGTGTCCTCAGTGGAGTTCATCAGTTGTCATGTCGGTTGACATTTTTCTGTCCTTCTTTCCCTAGCAATCATCCCTCACCTTCTAGTTTCCAGCTCCCAATTTGGAAGCCATATACCATTGATGCCACAAGCACGAACCTGTGAATGTATGAATGTGTGTATACAGATCCCTTTCTACAAAGGATTGGTGGCAGCTTTTTAATATTATGCAATAAATAAGATAGTGATTTTTTAGGGAATTTGAACAAAGGGAAAATAAGAATAGGCAAATAATAAAGCCACGCGTCAGTAACACGCACGGACTGCATCTCCTGTAGCCCTCTATAATGGCTGGCACTAGGTAGCAATTACAGCTCTAAGCTTCCTGGAAGCCAAAGCAAAGATGAAAAGGTAATCAACTAGTTACAGATTTACAATGATCAGAAAATAAAAACAAGCCAGCTATTTTAAAAAAAAATTACTACCACTCTTGACATGAAGACCTAAGAGAATTTTTTTCACAGTGTTCATGATAAAGATGATATAAGACAGAACAGGTAACGTCGTCAACGGTATTCTGACAACAGCTAGTGTGATACACTGCAAATGGTGTTTCTTCTAAAAATCCATTGATATAAGCCAAAATCAAATACCCAAGCAAAAGAAAACAAAGTCAAGAGTGAAAGCAATTGGTCTAAGCAACTGAGATTCTCAGTAACGTGCACCAATTTTAATAATGAACTTTATGATAATTCTTTTCCTTGATCAAAGGTTTCTGGTACATACTTCCTAATTTATAGCTTTGTTCCAGGTATGTAGGTTTATAAACATTTACACATATTCATGGGGAAATTTTTTTTCTTTTAGGTTCTATCTATTTAGAAACCATTAAATGCCTCTAGCCGTTAGATTTAGTTAATTCTCCATTCCAGCCTTGCTACTATCTTCATTCTGTGAGAAGGCACAAACAAGTCTTATTTTTTGAGCTCTCTTTACAATTGTCAGCTTCCCAACCTTCAATAAAAAGATATGATTGCTAGATTTTTAAAGAAAATCTCCAAATTTGTCAATTAGCAAGGGGAATTGAATAAAGACAGACTCTCACACACTAGCTAAAAGATGTTCTTTCATTTTGAGTCCTTCTCTGAAGTGAATTTCATCAAAGTTTATTCAGTGAATTTCAAAGCAAATCCACCAGCCCACTTCACCTTCCATTTAGGTCCCTAACAACAGGATTTGAGGGCTGTTCCTTACTTTAATTCTTGACTGGTGCAGTGCCTACTGTATGTAGAGGATGTTTGCAAGTTTGGATTCTCTGAACAACACAGTGAATTCCCCACACCACATCACAACACAATTGCTGGGCTACCAAGTAAAGCTTTTTTACCCTGCTGAGTTCAAAGTTCAAAATTTATTTCTTAGCTTAATGCAATGCTAGTGCAAGTGTGTTTAATATATTCATTCTAAATGCCATCAGAGGATGGTGGTGTCAACATTTTGGCTTTGTTTGGACAGCTTTTGTGCAAGTGCAAACACTGAGTGTATGAAATCTAATGAGATTAGGCGCTTACTGCAAAATTAAAGGCAGGCGACCAGACTTCAAAGACGTTGCCGCAGTACAAATCCCTCACTATATTTCTTGGGCCATTTCAGCAAACTGAAGTTTGAGAATCACCTTTACTGGAAGATTTTCTTCATAGCAACCCTTTAATAGAATCCTTGATATTAAACGCCTCCTAAAGAGTACATGATTTTTTTAGCTTTTTTTTTTGAACCATTATTAAAGAGCACTATAATTAAGGAGGATGAAATTGAATCAAGACAAGTCAGAATTAACCAAAGCTTTTAACAGACCCAAAATTAAACATGACTCCTTAAAAAAGCTGCGAATTTTGAGTGTGGTTTGGTTTGGTTTGGTTTTGTTACAAAAATATAGAAAACAGCAAAAGATATTTGAACTCATCACACGATAATAAATCTTCTCAATTTTTTCCCAGCATAATTAACATTCAATAAGAGCTTACTACGTCCCAGGCACTTTCTAAGTGGTTTGTATGTATTAAGTTAATTTCAACCACAGCCTTATGAGACTGTTAATATTATTAGTCCCTATTTGCCGATGAGAAAATCAAAGCTTACTGAAATTAAGTGGTGGTTTATTAAGCTAAGAATAATAGACCCAGGGTAGAGTAGGAGATATATGTTGAAAAACTGAGCAAGAAAGAACCTTGTATCTCATCACAAATGTTTTTAATTTCAAACAAGAGATACATAGGACCCCCCCCCGCAAGAGAAGTGCCAATAAACAAACCTATATTACCCAAGAATCAGTGCTCCTGGGCACAAATCTGATTATAAAAAGCGGTATGCAAGCTTCCTCAGGGACTCCAGGGACAACGTGATTAGGAAGAAGGAAAAATCGGAGAACAGCGACAAGCCTCCTCCCTTGCAGGGGAAATGGAGACAACATGGAGAGAGAGGCTGCCACAGATGTCCCGAGGGAACAAGCCTGGCACCCAACCATCCAGAACCGCAACAGCAGTGAGAGGCTGTTTGTAGAAAGCAACTAACTTCAGTTTGGAGACATAACTTACCAGGTTGAATCATATAAAATAGTTATTTGACTATTTTTTTTATCTACTAAATTGGTGATTTCATGTGGTGCAACCAAAGTTTTCCAGATACCCAAGTGGAGAAGCTGCTTATAATGGTGTGTCACTTTGGGTATGTGTCTGTTACAGTAAGAGCTGCATATACGGATTTGTGAGTCATCCAGACGTGGCAGATAACTTGAAGCCATGTCAGAGGATGCATTTCCTAGGGTAGGAAAAAACAAGAGAATTGCCAGGGATACTCACAGTTAGACGAAAGAAAGAAGTCAGTAGCAATGTTAGGATAAGTAAGAAACTCTGCCATCACTAATGTTAGGCCAGACGTGATTATTACTTTGGAAGGCAAAATCAGAAGCAAAACCTTTGGGGACAGACAAAAGATGGCCATGGCCGAAGTGATTTCTGTCAAATGCCGGATTACAGGGGCTGCGAGTGTGGAGGGTGGACAGCAAGGAAATATAATGGCTGCAAAATGTATATACACATTCTCTGAGCTTACTCTTGAGAGGCAGATAAAGATGCTTCTTTCTTTCTTAGTGAGATGACATTATAAATAAAAAGAGTGGGGACTACTTGAGATCTGGGGTTTTTTTGTTTTGTTTTGTTTTTTCTCTTCCAAACTTGTTTATGAACATAAGTGACAGACCTTTAATCAGGCTGTACAAAGAGTTTTGTTTTCTCCTTTTAAAAGATTCCATCGCTTTAATATGGGGTATTTCATACGTGGTTTAATTCCTTCAAGTAACCCATGGGGCACTTTCACGCACTGACAGCGCTCTCGTAGTAGGCATTCCTAATGTCTGTGTGCTTCACCAATTTCCGAATCATCAGAGACAGCACATCTGAGGACAGAGGAGATAAAGTGGTGAGATCTGGGTATTTTAACAGCAAGAAAAAGAAAATATAGGTAACAGAGCAGCAGACAGCACTCAAGATAAAAGGGTGAGAACACAGTATCTATGTATACGCGACAGGAAACTCCCCCACCCCAATGTGAAAGCACAGCCCTAGAACGGGTGGAAATCCTGGTGGATGACAACTCAAGTTTCCACAGAAGGAGGGACATTTCTGCTCTTTGTAACTTCATGGTATATACAGACCGTTTTAGAAAAAATTTGATAACGTTTCCAGTAAGAAAAATCTGCCCTTCTCCCCAGTCACATTCTCAGAAATATTATAAATGTTAACGTCCACTAGGTAATCTTGCTCCCGTGTGCACGTGAGCCACTACAGTATGTTCAGGTCAGGGAGGGGTGGTTGATGGTCTTAACAGTTTTCCTGAACGTAGTGGGATTAGCCTCTGTCAGGGGGAGACCAAGAGTTTAAGAAATCACTGCAAGTTGTAAAAATACAGTGAAGTTGATGGGAGAGAAACTCATAAATGAGAAATAAATGATGTGCCAGTACTAGGAAGGACAGACACAGAGCAAGATAATATATCACATCACCAAGCTTTACTCTTACCATTTTTCATCCCCATGTCACATTACTTACATTCTGCCTTATGCATGCACACACATATACACACACATACACACATATACACATGTGTACATGCACATATACACACCATATACACATGCACGCATACACATGCACACATGTACACATGTACACATACGTATACACACATGCACATGTATACACATGCACACATAAACACAGTACATATACATACAGACACACATACACGTAGATCCTTAAAGGGCAGGGATTATTTCTTACTTACATTTCTATTTTACAAAAGACCCACACAGTGTCCTGCACACAGTAAACATTTAATAAGCACATTAGATGAATGAGATAATCTTATAATAGGTTACTAGATTTGATAGTTAGAATTTATAACATAATGCTTTAAAAATATTTTAAATGATTAATGACATTGAGCCTAATAATAATAACTAACATTTACAGGGTGCTTACTATGGGCCACATTTTTATGTAGATTATCTGATTTAATCTCCATCAGAGGTGGAGACTACTATTATCGCCGTTTTACAGATTTAAAAACATTAGGCTTAAGGAGGTTACCATGAGTACAAGGAGTCAAGCTTGTCCTCTCTCAAAGCCATTATGCATGTAACATACCTGGCCAAGTGCCACGCTTCTGTAAGATTGCACATGGCAGCGGTCACTATATTACAACGCGGGTTCTAAAACGACAGCTAGCCTACCATCAGGCATCCGTAAGGACCTTGTGGCTTTTTCTGAGGCACTTCACTTTCCCATGTCCTTAGCTGTATAGTAAGAAATAGAATGAGACTTTTAAAGTAACGTCCAGCCTGAACTTCTGGACTTTAGATCTATTCCCGATAATGAAATTAACGGTAGTTAAAATTCTTCCTCCTCTTCTCTAGCTAATGCCCCAAAGCACTGGTAATCTTATTTGTAAACCTGAAAGGGGATTGTAAAAGGCTGAGGCTTTGGAGAACTGGTTGCTGGTCTTAGACTTTGTTGTCAATCTCAGACAACTCTTAATGCTACCAACAGACAAGAAAGCAAAAACTCTATAAAATTGTCTTTCACTTGTTTGTCTCAACAAGCAGCCTACAAAGAAGTAGCCAGGGAGAAGGTACGTAGAGTCACCTTACATACTCTCAAGAGTGAGGCAATCACAGAAGAAATACAACTGCAACTCACAGGAAGTTCGAGGGCCTTGTCCCCAAACTATCATACGAATTCAGTGATGCAACTTTATACTTTCCCTTAGAAAGAGCATGTATTTTTAAAACATGACAGACTCAAATGATGGTGGTATTATAAAACATGATACCAGACACCCATTAAAGTACATCTCCCAGCCAGCAGAAGGCAGAGGTAGAATATCCTGTCACCCCCATGTAAAACGATCGTGTTCATACCTGAACAGGAAAAAGGATTCCTCACCCTCAGACTCATCAAAATATCAAGTATTTAATTATTTCACAGCTCTCTACTGTTGCTTCTCAAATGATGTTCCAGTACCTCAGAAGACTGAAACAGTACCCAGGAGACAAAATTGAGGAAGCAGTGGCCCTCCAGCCAGATCAGAATAATCAGGCTCAAGTAGCCAGGCTCTGCAGCAGCACACTTAGTTACACGATCCAAAGTCACTGAAAAAGGACCAATGCATTTTAATTTGAAAAAAAAAAAAGTGGACGAGTGGATTCTGCCCAGTTTGCCTAAAGACAGAGGACCTCCTCTAAACGGAGAAGTGCCCCACAAAGATAAAGTTCTCTTTTCTCTCAGCAAGAACAAAGAATTGTAACACTGTCTTATTTTTGGTGTATCCTTATAACAACACTGTATTTACATGTAACTTGATTACACCTAAAAAAATGTTAAAGGTAGATTGTCATCAACTAGGAAACTCTTATTCTTCTTGTTGTTTCTCCCCCTTCAGCCCCCTAAATAGCTTAGTCTGGCCAAAACATCCAATATTGCAAAAATTTCTCTTTCCAAAATTCCAAAGCCTTTTTAAAACCACAGATTAATTTTCCTTCTCATTAATAGAAGGGGAAATCCTGTCCCGTAGTCAAAGCCACAGAAAAGTGTTTGATGGATCACCATAAACCAGGAGGAAAAAAAAAATGTAATGATTTCTCATCTTCAAACAGTGCTTAGTATTTGCTTACAGTTCAACTCAGAGGGAATTATTCGCAAAAGAGAATAAGGACAAGACGTGTATTTTTTTCAAGTTAACGGAGGGATGTAGGGGATGCATACCACTCCGTGTGTGTGTGTGTGTGTGTGCGTGTGTGTGTGCGCGCGCGCGCATGTGTGTGTTAATTTAAAGGAAGTCTCACTTTCACAGGAAAACCACCCGCGGTACTAAAGATGATGACTCTGACCCAACGGGTTGGCAGCTGGGCGCAGATTCTTGGGAAACCAGTCTCTGTGGTTCACCTCACTCCCTGATAATGACAGGGCCTTGCCTTACCCTCAACCCTGAGAAAGAAAAAAATCCACACTCTAAAAATAAGAAGAAAGAAAATGGGAGTGAGGTTCTTGCCAATACTCGTAACCAGGAGGCCTAGAAAGAGGTCACTGGATACCCTGCTATTTATTGCCCATTTCCACCCGTAGGAAGCTGCGCTGAGAGCTTGCCAAAGGGAAAGAGAAAATAAAAATGTTCTCCATCCTTCCTGTTTACATTAATAGAACAGAGTCACGTACAACATTCCAGCTCTATTCTTTTCCCCTTCCATGCAGAGTTAACTTTTTTAGGTCAAAGTTTTTAAGAAAAAGAATTTTAAATTATATCATCAAGTTTTACAGCTCTACCTTTCCTGCATCTTATTCTTCCTTCTATTACTCAATTGAATTTATAGAAATAGAAGATTGCTCTCATCACCTTATCTAAGGGGCCATGTTTTCTTATTTTTAATGAATGTAAGTTAAACAATCAGAAATTCCCTTAGTCCACTGTTCCAGAGCGAACCAGCTATTTACTGAAATTGAGTTTACACTTTGAAAGAAACTTCTTCCCATGGGAAAAATAAGGTCAAATTCCTAGGATAAGAGACCATAATAAATGTAAGTTTACTGCAGAGGCCAGTGCTTTGAGGAAAGCTGAACGCAATCCCCAATCTCCTGAATCACTGTATCTTTAAAACAAAGAAACACTGTTATTGATACACAATTACTTGTGTACTTCTCTGAGAAGGAATTTTGCCACATAGAGGGTCCCCCTAAAATAAAAGCATTTGACTTATTATAAAGCCCACAAAGAGACGGGGTGCTATCACGGGGAACTTTTCAAAACTTTTCGTCTCTGCAGTATAATTTCCCCCCGAGCCTCAGGGCCCAGCATTCCAGCCTTTTCTCTCAGGTGCTACAAAACTTCTAGATCCTGGCTTCCTCCAGGTTTTCACACCCTGTTTCCTCGGCCTGGATAGACCCTTCTTTCCCTCTTACCACTCCCTATGCTTCTTCAAGCTCTCTTGTCTTTCTTGTTCTGGTGTAAATGTCACTTCTCCAGGAAATTCTCCTCTGCCTCTCGGTCTGTATTAAATCCCAGGCTGTCCTGCCCGCACCTCCACTCCACGCCAGTCACACACTCTCACTTAGGTTTCTGAGCCCTCAAAACATTTGTGATGAATTAGTTCTTTGTATAATCATATATTTAATGGCTATGTAATTTTTATGTAACGCCTGCCTTCTGCACTCAGTAAGCTCCCCCACAGCACGGGCCATATCTTTCTTGGTTACTGCCTGAGCATAACGGAATGTTCTGAATGAGTGACTGAAGTTTTGAACAATATATTCATTACGATTCTATCCACTCCATATCATTTTCAATTTCCTGGAAGCCCTAGAGAATAGGATTGGGAATATTTCATCAGAAATCATCTTGTCTGAAGCAATAACATCAAAAAAGGAAAGCAGTCCATGAATCTCTGACCTGTGGGGGGGGAAAGGAAGGCAAATTAAAAAACCTTGGTAAACAGAGGGCCACTGATTGGGATGGATGATAAAGCGAGAAAGGCACGTGGGCAGTGGGAGGGTCAGATTATGGAGAGTTAAATTCAGGCTTGAATATAAGCCAGCAAATGTGTTTGCATAATAAAGTGACATGATAAAGTTGTGAAGTTTTTGCAGAGGTTGAATATGATATTGACTCAAGAGGTAGAGGTCCAAGGCAGCAACCAACTAGGAAACTAAAGTCATCTAAGTTTGAGGCAAATTAGACCTCAGTTACTGCGGCAGGAGTGGAAATAAGAGACAAAGATTAGATTATGAGAGATCATGAAAGAAGGGTTGATATGACCACATGAGGGAGGGGGGCTCAAAATTCCTAGGGACATCAAGTGTGCGCGGAATGGAATGTGGCCCATCACAAAGAGGTCTTCCCTCTGTTCTCAGCTCTCTGGGTGACCTTGAACTTAACCTCTTCAGCCTCATCTTCTTCATCTAATTAATGTAAAGATGGACCAGATGATCCACAACATTTAACATTCTCTGAAATCAGCTCTTCATGAAACCAGGCGGTCTGCAAGGGTCCCGGGTGGGGAAACAAAAGAAATGTGTTTCATGTTAAGTATGTGGAGCCTGGGGTAAAGTGAGGCATCCAGGAAAAGATCTCCATCAGGCAGCTGGGAACACAGGACAGGTCAGCCTGGAAGAAAAGCAGGCTTGGGACACAGATGTTAAGAGTCAGAGGCCTCGAGTTTTTGTTGACATGATGTGATGGGAGTGAATAAAGCAGCAGAGGGAGAGGGTGAAGGGAAAGGAGAGAGTGGCCAGCTCAGACCCTCTCTAGCGCTAAACCCCAATCTCAGGTCACTTGCGGTCACAAATCTCTTCTGAGGGTTCAAGGGTTCATTTCTGCTCCAGGACAGATCTTCTGATCCCACTGTACACTTGCATCTTCTTTAATCCAGACTAGTGGCAAACTGTAACCCATAAGTAAGTAGGGGAAAATAAGAACGAAAAACTTGCACACCCTATTGGTTCTGTAGCAAGTGGAGAATGCTTGAAGTCGCACTACAAGCTGTAAAAGGGCTCTGCGGCCTTCGGGGCTGTCCTCTGGAAGGCCAGCTCACTACCCCGCCTTCCCTCTCCTGATGCCTCCCTGCCTGGGACCACTTCAGAGTCACCCAGAGGCACATCTGACTAAGGCGTGACGGCAGCGTGCAAAGCATTCATGCGATGCTTAAGAGACAGTTCTGGGGAAAGAATCCCGGTCCTCTCCTTTCAATCCAATTCTCTTTTCCAGTAATCATCCTGCCTATTAAAAGCATATGTGCTACACCTTTAAAATTTCCTTTGCCCTCAGCTGTGAATAGTGTTCCATTGTCCGCTGCCGTCCTACCAGAGAGGGAGCATTGTGCACTTGGACAAAACTTGCACCCTTGAGCAACTGAGGGCTCAGTTTCCTCCAGTGATCAGCAGGCAAGCAATCACTGCCAAGGGCATGATTGTATATCGGTTCTCCTTGAACTGCATATAGGAATATTGTTGCTATGTGGCCTGAGCCAAACAATCCAAGTCACCTGACATCCTCCATCCAACATTTAGGAGTCATCAAACTTAATTTCCCCTTTGTGCAATAAAACACCAAGAGGAAGCTTTAATAGATTGTATTATGTAACGGTTCTATAAAAATAGCAGGCCAGCGCTGGAGCACTTCCTTCCTGGGGCCCAGTAACCTATGCTGAAAGGATACACACTGGTTGCCCAGGCAACCATGAGAGATGACACTAGGGGGAAAAACAGCAACAAAAGGACCATTTTTTGGCTCAGTCAAATGAGGTCTGGCTTCAAGCTTGTGATACAGTGAATACAGACAGCCCAACACAGAGAGAGGGAACCAGTTAGCAATTCTACTCAGGCACCAGTAGCCTTGCAAAGCTGCCCCTGCTTTCGTTTCTGTTTTTTTTTTTTTTCTTTTCTTCCCCTTGATTGTTTAAAGAGGAAAAATAAGCCTTCCCCTAGTAATTTTATTTTTAATTTTAAAAAGCAAAATCTTTCAGTGAAGTTGAACTACAGTGATCAGTAAGCAATGATTATCCTATTTTTTTCTTTCTTTTCCCAGGACCTCAAAAAATAACTTCAGTGACATGCAATTGTCTTTTCTCCTAGATTCTTGGGGATTTGATCATGCAGGAAGCAACTGGTTTAATGGCAGTAACCCTCATAAACAACTTCTAGATGAAAAAAAAATAATCAGGGACATTCAAGCAATACTGTATTTTAAAAGTGAGAACCGTTTCTGGGACCCCTCTTCACAGTAGACATCAAAGGACTTTGTTTTAGCAGACTATAATCTCCTCTCTCCTGCTGGACTGAATTAGAACCCATACATTTTATTATCATCATTCTCTTCACCGTTATTATTGCTTCGCAAAAGGGGCTGCCATTTTAATTTCAGAAAATTGATCTTCCCACTATACTGAGAATTGTGGCAGAAAGTTAGTAAACTCCTGACCTGCATCTAAACGTTTTTCCTCTTACAAGGAGGAAATGGACCCTGAGGGATTTAGAAACATGACTTGAAACCTTTGGAAAAGAAAACCAAGAATGAATCAAATGCGATTACATTCCGATTTCTAATCTAAAGCAACATCAATAGTTCTTTGCAAGTGATTCCTGAAATCAGTGCTCATAAATATGTAATGCACTTTTCATCCAAAAGACCTGTTTAAATTCTCATAGAATAAATGATTTGCTTCAAGACTAGGCACTCAGCCCAAAGCAGACACCCTCTGATCAAGTGGGAATAAAAATCTGTGAAAGCAAGTGGTAAAAGCACTATGTAAATGTAAATGGCAGCGATTATGATTATCCTGTGAACTGGTATGTTCTGAAGGAAGAAGGCCCCCAAACCAGCTTTGTATCCTTCAGAAAAATATCCTCTATCTGTGTTGTATTTCCAGGCTCCGCTCCTACCTCGCGCTGCCCAGCATCCATTAACGCAAGCGTTCACAGCATCTTTTAACCGTCTGCTTGCAGGCAATTAATTACTATTACGACTGTCTTCACAAACCAAAGGGAAATGGAGATTTAGAAATTATTCCCTTATTTTTATCAGTGTTGTTGCCAAACTGGAGATTCTGGTCTCCGAAGGGTACAATTTGAGGCAAAATTCCAATCCTTCCCCATCAAGTTGGTTGAATCATCTCTATTTGCCACATCTGGGCTCTCCTCGGGATGGATTTAGGGGTAGATTAATCTTTAAACATCAGATGCTGTTGCAACACAAAACAGCCTTTATTATCAAAGTTGCAAACTTCAGGCTTAAGTCCTCTAAGACCCGAGACCCTGCATCCTTGGAGGAAACATATGCAGAATGCATGTGCCTTAAAGTCACTGGGCCTTATTTTCCTTTTGTGCTAAGGGTGTTGGGTTTTATTCAGATCTTTATTTTTGACTCTGAAAAAGGATTGGAGAAGGCTTTGATGAAATGGACGGAGAATTCGCATTCAACAGGAGCTCGACTCCAGGGGAGAGGCCCGACTTCGAGGAAATCGAACAGTATGCGTTGCTCGGTTTTCTGGCCCGTGATTTCGATTTTCTGATGCTTAAGCTCATGGCACAAAATAAAGTGCACAGGAGTTTTAAGCTTGGTTAAATGCCATTAAATCCATAAATCCTTCTCAGTTATTTAAGAAATACTAAATAACGTGAAGCTAGGATAAATATTTCCCAAGCCTCAGATTCTCAATGTAGCGTCTCCCCTGATTGCTTTCCGCATGGACTATGTCAATATGAGTAATGATGTTAATCATATGACCATTCCTCCCAGAGGTTATGGAATCTACAGTACCCTACGTATATTTATACAGGAGGAAAAGTACATTATAAAGTGTGAGATAAAGCTCCAGTGTTCATTGAAGCTTGCTATACGCAAGGTTGTTCTTTCTGCCTTGTAGGAATTTACAGTGTAGACAGGTTTAACACATAAACCTATACAAAGATAACCTCCACCACCAGGCACTCGGTAAGCCCTCAGGAAGGGCTACAGCTAATACCAGAGCAGTTTTTTCGGTACCAGAGATCTCTGTGGGCTGGATGGACCCAGGGAGGCTGAGAAAAACATAGAATTTAAGCAGGTAAAGAGGAGTGAGACTGGGAAGGGAGAAGATATGAGCAAAGGAGCCCAGATACTAACATTCAGGGCATATTCACAAGACCATGGGGAGACGAAGGGTGTGGAGGTGAAAACAGAAGGCTTGGAGGAGAGAAAGGCAGGAAATAGCATTATTTGCATTTACAGGAAAGAAAATGCAGATCAGTCACCATGTGCTCTTGAGCTCCAAGGAAACTTCAACATCATTTTCATGTAATTTGGGGCAAGACTCTTCAACTCTGCTTGCCTCATGTCCTCGTCTGTAAGATGGAGTTAATAACAAGAGTAATAATGACACTATCTTGTAATGCATTAAACAAAGACTGGTTGTCATCTTACCCAGGTCCCTCGGTTGGGACTGTCATTCCTTGTCATATACCATTTCTGTGTTCATTTGCTCAGTCTCAAGTTGTGCTATCTATTTAGTGAGACTGGGTACCCCGAGCCCAGCCCACAACCATATCCTCTCTAAGACATCCACAGAGACACGGAAGCCGGTAAATAGTCCCCACTTGCCTATGGGAGGAAAGAGGCCCTGAGAGAGCAGAGCGTCTCCAGATTGAGTCAGTCCCCCAAAGAGATCACACCATTTACCCACTGACGTTCTCACTCAAGGGTGGTCAAGTGGAGGAGAGCATCGGGGGGTCAGATCAGAGGGAAAGCCCGCAGGCACCTCCTTCTCCCTGCCACCAGCCAGCTCTCTGACTTACAGCTTCTGGTCCCTGACCAAATGCACCGAAAGCCATGGATGCCTGGAACACGGACTCCCATTTCTCAGGCTCCTCGAATAGCTCAGACAGCAGGAAAGTTACTCACTTTCCAACCCCGGCACCCTGTTGAGGGCCCCAACAAGAGAGGAGACTCCCCTTTGCCCATTTCTTACAGAACGTCTCGATTTGTCCTAATACCTCTCTCATCCCTGGTGCACATCAAGCCAGAGACTCATGGAACTGCTTCCTTGGGACCCACTTACATTTTGTTTACTTAAAGATTGTTTTTGTGACTTTTAAAAAGCCATGCTTGCATCTGGGATTTGTAATTCTAAGTCAGAGAAAGACAGTTGTTATGTATTGTTTAAAATTTGTTTAATAAAAAGGAATTTCTTTGAAAACATCAGGCCAAGCTTATGATGTAAATTTACTGTCTGTAAATTTACAGTGTAGTGACAGAAACTATAACACAGTATGTTAATTGATCAGTGTTGTAAGAAACATTCACTACAGCAATGAAAGAGTATATGGTGTTTTGTTTAAAAGATATTAACTCAAGATGAGAAATAAGATGTTTTTCTTTTGGTTAATTGTCCCTTTTATGGAGTTTTTTTTTCCTTTTTGTCCATTTGTATTTGCTAACTTTTCCATAACAAATACAAATGTCTTACATAATTAGAAAAGAAAGAGCAAATAAAAGGTTGGTAATACGATTTCAGACTATTCAACAGGTGATCTTCAATTGAAAATTTCATTGCTCAGCACCAAGGAGCTTCTCCAGCCCTTCCCGCAGGTGCAGATAAGTTGCCTTCGGGTACGTTCTCAAAGCTGAGTATGCCTGAGTCCTGACATGATAGACTCACCTCTTCCTGATCTATGAAACGTACTGCTGCTTAAGACTAGTGGGTAATTAACACTGGCCTTTGTCTATGGGCCTTTAGAGAAGGAAACTGAAGCTATAAAGGAGCACTTCCCTTAACGCCACCAAGCCCACAGTGGACATTTCCACATGGGCTCAAGAGGAAAAGATGGCAGGAGTTGGTAAGGCCTTTCGAAGACCTCATGTTGGTTTTGCATTTTGTAAATTCTTCCTGAGACTCTTCTGAAAACTAAAGTAAATCCTGGGACTTAGAACCTAGCATCAGAGGAAAAGCCATTCAGAGGAGTCCTCCAATCATCCATTCAGTAAAACGTGTCCTGAAGATCTAT
The DNA here is from genome assembly GCF_048564905.1 of Vicugna pacos. Classification (NCBI taxonomy): domain Eukaryota; kingdom Metazoa; phylum Chordata; class Mammalia; order Artiodactyla; family Camelidae; genus Vicugna; species Vicugna pacos. The sequence continues at coordinate 33,991,963 of NC_132988.1, forward strand.
GCTGATCACCGTGGGGCCAGGAGGGCAGGGGATCCAGCCTTCATTCTCACTCCAAGGAGCCTACGTTGTAGGACTCATAAAGCTTGAAATGTACCACAAGAAAATGGCCCAATGACACAAACTGTGACCATCGTCAGGGCCACTCCCTGACGATTCCGGGCCTCGTGCTTCTGAGCACTTGGGGGATCACTCTTCTCTGCCCCTTTGAGGTAAGCTGTGGCATGAGACTTGCTTTGGCTGATGAAACGTGAGGGGGAGTGATGTGCACCACTGCCAAGCAGCAGCTTCAAGAACCGGCACACAGTTCACTCCATCCTCTCCCTCCCGCCACAGTGACTGCGTTATTATTATCCCAGCTAGTGAAGGCTCTGGCAACCAGGGTCCCTGAATAGGAGCATCGCAGAGCAGAGTTCCTACCAGGCTGAGAAGGATATGGTGTGTGGGCAAGAACGTTGTGGTGTTAATACAGTGAGATTTGGGTTTGATTATCCAGCAACATAACCTAACTCATCCTAATCAGTCACAGTTAATGGTGACACCAATTCTATCAGTTATACTTCTTATCTCTATTTTACAACTTCAGGAACTGAGCTGCAAAGAAGAAAAGAAGCCCACCCTTGGTAGGTCAAATGGGGACAGTTCCATACCATAACCCACGTTATATTCAAGGAGACTAAGTCGTATTATGAAGTGACCTGCCAAAGGTCACACAGACAGTAAGTAAAAGGGTCATATCCAACCCTGTTCTCTTCCTTATACCTGGCAGTAAGTAGCTATGGCCAAACAACTGGTTTAACAAGAGGTCACCTAAGTGGAAACGATGTCTTGACCTCGGGGCTAATAGCGGTACTTCGACCTTAACTGGACTCGGAGGGGTCATGCTTATTAAGCAGTGAACAGTCAGGAGCACAGTTAGAGACGTGGGGAGACCATCTGGCAACACCGGATCCAAGTCCAGGTATAGGAGAGGTGGTAGGGGATTCTTTAAAAAGTAGTTTAGAGACAGACTAGATAAATCCTTCCACGTTCTGACTTGCCTGCAGGAAACTGGCAGACACTGGATGACAACGGAAATGGTGGTTCAGTATATTAATTTAGTCATACTTCTCAACAAGGACCAGCATCAACAGGGACCAGTTAACTATTCAAATGCTGTTTTCAGAGCCTGAATAGCATTTTAGCTTTTGCAATCAACAGAAGATCAATCTAATACATTTCATGAAGGAAGACTCCCAGGACCAGGCTGGCTGCTTGATAGAGGAGAGGCTGATGGTAATGAGTACGTATATAATATCTGTGTCACGTAGAATGCTGCTTTATAATTGCACTCATGGGGAATTTGCTTAAATATCTAATACTGTAGATTTGCCAAAGACTATCTTTCTGTCTAGCAGCAAAGACCTAGGAATTCTAAAGAAACAGACTGTAGACATGAGTTTTCATGAAAGATTGGCTGGCCACTTACTACCTGTGTGACCTTAGGAAATTTGGTTAAACCTTTAAAAATCTCAGTTACTTCATCTTTAAAATAGAGCTAGTAATACCACCGCAAGGGATTAAATATGCTAGGACATATAAGGACCTTGCAAGGTGTCTGGTTCATAGCAGACAACCAATAAATCTGAGTTTCTTCCATCAGCATTCCTAACTAGATGGAGGTACATAGCCAATGCTGTTTAATATTCCCTGAGAACCCACAGCATGGTTTTCTAAATCTTGAATTAGCTCAACTACTTTGCAAACGTCTACTCATTTTCTCAACATATTTTAGTATCTCTACTTTAAAAATTACAAAGTTTAGACAACACAGGAAAGTGGCTCCTTGGTGACATAGAAAGAACTGAATTAAGAAGTATGAAACGTCATTAAGCCTTTCCCTAGCTAAGAAGATCTTCCACAAGTATTAACCATCACGAGCAGAATGAGGATCTAGGAGAAGAGACTAGAAGTCCTGCAGCTTCCTTCAGCTATTCATTGAGACAAACGATCTCTCTCCTGTATTTATGATAACTTGTTACTACCACTTCCTTTCCCAACACTGATACACCTGAAGCTGGGCAGAGAACCCTTTAGAAGGATGGTGGTCACAGCATATCAAATGTGACTCATGTCTAATCCAACAGCCGTGTGATCACAAACAAAGCCTATTTCCAAGGAAGTGATGCCTGGGAAAGACAGTCTTCCAATGGGAGACACACACCCATCCTGGCAGATACTACAGCTCATGTGCTGAAGATTGAGTTCAGGTTTATATGTACTGAATATTAAGCAAATATCCATTGTAAATAGTGTTTTCCTATGCATTTTATCATTTCTTATAATAACATCAATAAATAGTTGCTATAGATGTTTTAAAAGGATTTCTAGAAATGATGCTGACACTAGCACTGGATGCTGCTTCGTTGTATCAAGTAGAACCTTCTTAAAGGCTTAAGTTCTCAGTGTTTAGGGCTACAGCACAAAATAGCTCCAAGAAATATTACAAGCTTAATTCATTTTTAAACCCTCAGTTGACATCGAGCAACTGATTTTGCTAATAAATATTATTTTATAACACAAATTTCCATGCCAGAAAAAATAAAATAAATAATTACCTCAAATAAATTCCCATGCCTGAAGTTAAAAAGGGCCACCATCAGCTGTGGTGGATGCACTCAGAGGCTCACTGTGTGCGTCTTACATCTTAGAACTGAGCTGCGATCACACCTTTCCTACACAACAGCCTCTTCTTCACTAGATCCTGACACTTTCAAGAATGAAGAATCAAGTTACCACTGCCTCCGAATACCAGAAACTCACAGCCTCACCACTCTTGGTCACCGTGGTCCCAAGCACAGTCAGAAATATGCAGTACATTTTATCAGTGTTTCACTCAGACATTAGTCTCCTCCTTACTTAAAAGAATTCAACTGTCTTAACCTGGAATTCAAATGACAGGAAAAATAAAATAGTTTTGAAGAGCCAAGTGAGTTATCCAATCTCTTTATTTAAACACCACCACCACCCAGGAAATTTAGTTACCCGGGGGAAGAGCATATCCTTTAACTTTTAAGATTTTTTTTGAATAAACCAATTGCACTTTAATGAAGTTTCCCTACAGGAACTCATTTTCACTGAGTTTATTATTTTCGAAAAAATCTGAAAAATTTCTCCTTTTTAAGAATCCAACTGTTCTTATCTTGATCAGGTTAGCTGTTTGTCATCACAAATACACCACACTTTTTATTAAAGGCAATTGCAATAGAATTGGCTATTGAAAAAGGGAATAGGAAAAGATTATTCCTAGGAGGGAAAAAAAAGATTCTATCTGACTAATAGCATTATTATTAATAAAGCATGCAAGAAGGAAACCAGAAAATTTCTTGTTAATTAGAATTGCTCCCAAGTAAGAATTTTCCAAAGGATGTAATAAGCCTCAGTCATGACTGGTTCTTAAATTATATATGTTTATATGCACTGTGGTATCTTTTCAAGTTTACCAATAACCCCAAAAGCTCTGGGCACATATACAAAATAATAATTTTTTAAATACCACAATTAAATTAGGTTCTGTGGTTAAAAAAGAAAACCTAAACCGTAAACTACCCCATAAAAAAGGAGGAAAGAAAAAATAACCCAGCTGGATAGTCGTAGAACGCCAGACCAAAACTATATACTTCTGTCTCATGCCCCAAATGTCAAGGAACTTGAGATGAAAACAACCACAGCCACCCCTCCTGCCACCCTCTACCTTACACCGCCACACAATTGGCACACAGGCCCTACCCGGGGTGTTCCAGCAAGAATCATACATAGAAGTCTGGTCAACCACTTTTTCAAACATAGGAATGACCTATAGATTTGATCCCATCTTTTCTGATGAGAGAGGCAACATCCAGCCCTGAAACCACACCTGAGCCACTTCCTCGCCTCAAACCCGCTAGCCAGCAGAACCTTTGGGAAATGGGCAGATAGCTGTGCGAATTGGACCACTTCAGTCTTCTTCTCCTCTGGTCCAGCCGTTTACCAGAACTGTATCCAAGCAGCAAAATACACTGGTTTGAGTTTCAGCTTTTTTTGCTTTCCCTCTCCCGCCCTCTGGCAGAGATGCTAAGGAGCAGGCCAGTCCCCACGAGGCTGGGAGCCAGGTGATAACCCCATCTCTTGGATAATCAAGAGATAACTGGCGCTTCTGGGGGCAACCAGGAACATCAAACACAGGATCCTGCAAGAGCGGCTGAGCTCCAGCTCCAGCTCCAGCAGAACACAAATCATTTTGTGGAGGAGATCACACTGTCGTGCAGACAGCGAAGGCCATGAGGCACCTGCATTCTAAATGCCTATAGTCCTTTCAAATACCAGGTTACGATGTGATACGTCATCAAAGTACCGTGGGGCTGAGGATACAGGTCAGCAGAAGGCTGGAGAAGCAGAGGGAAGAAATCTGGCAGGGGACAGCCTTCTTACATCTACTTTTCCAAAGTACATGAAGAAAACTGCTGCCTGATTTGTACTTGAATTGTATCACAATAAATACAAGTAATGTTCTAGCACAGCCTCTGGCCTGGGGAGATGGTCAGTAAATGATGTCAACTTGATTGATTCATTCACAACTCTGACTGAACACCTCCTACCTTCTGGGCAGCCTGTTGATCACCAGGATTACAAGACTGAAAAACCAATGTCTTGCCTTCAGGGATCTCTTGAGCTCCGGGATGATAAAGGTCTCCCAGAGCAAAACCAGAAACTGGAGAAGGACTGTAGAATATGCACCCATTCCACCAACAGAGAGCTCACCATCCCACAGCCTGAATCTGCAACTATTCCAACCAGGATTCTGGGAAATACAACATGAAGATTCAATACTCAACAGCACCGAGGAGGCACTATCAGAGCACCGTCTGACAGTGGCGCGTCTGAGCCTTCAAAAACCATGCCTTTGTCGATTAACACTCCTGGTGGTTGACTACAAATATTTCCTTTCATACTTCATGAGACTCTACAAGTTCAGAACCCGGAGGAACCTAGAGACATTACCTCCTCATTTTAGAAATGAGGTTCAGAGAAGTAAAGCGTCATGCCCAACTTCAAGTACTATTAAGCAAGTGTAAAATAAGGAAGAGAACAAGGGAGTGAGATAGGAGTGGAAACAGATGGTATTTACTGAGGGCTCACTGCTTTGCCAGACATCTTTACACTATAAACATCAAATACTCACAACCAAATACCACAAAGTAGGCATTATGATCTCTATTTTACAGTTGAGGAAACTGAGGCTCAGACAGGTTAAGAAACTTGCCCAGAGCCACACAGCTAATCAGCAGGAAAGCATGTTCACTCAAAACTTCATGGGGCCATCACAGCCCCCCTTTATCAAGGCTGCTCTTTTTCCAACTGCCTCTTTGAAGTAGAAATCAGCTCACCATCCTTGGTAAACTCCCAGTTGCAGCTGACTCTGAATCTTGAGAACTGGTATCATGTAAAAACAAAAATAAAAAAATAAAGGAAAAACCATTCACTAAAGTTTAGAGATCCTTCCTAATCTAGAAAAGCTGACATTGCTCAGATAACTGTCTCCCCGATAGGCTATTCTTCACAAGGTCTTCTATAGAGGTCTAATTTTCATCTTCACAGTCAACCGCAGAATTCACCATGTGCAAGGATTTCACTTCTAAACCACAAAATAATCAATCTCTATCATATTGTTGTTCTTCAGAGGCCTCATCAGAAATGTGGGTAATCCTTCAAAATGCGGACTGGCTCCTTTTTCAGACTGTTCTGTAGCATCATCACTGGCACCATCTTCCACCAATACCTCCAGGAGGACTCCAGTCAATCCCTTACTGAAAGTCTTCGCTACACACGCGGGATTAGCTACAGATAAGAGGCTGTGATACGTGTGCAGTCACTGTAAATGCAGAAAGAAATAGCGGCAGATTCCAGTCCCTCAGGACAAAGTCTGTTTATAGGAAGTATTGATTAAAAGACACTAAAGCAGCTAGAGTATCACAGAGTCCTTTCCTTTCAATGATTACAGTCACCAGTGACATTGGTGGTTAAAATACATCTTAAAATACACACCACATAGAGATCTGAAAATGCTTTAACCAGAGCAGGAAATACTGAACTGTTTTGAGGGGCGTTAAACAGAAAAACATCAGTAAAAGGGTAGCACAGAGAGATTTCTTAATTGACATAAATGAGACTGCATCTCAAAATCTTTTTTTTTTAATTTACCAAATTGTAGGTAGAATGGAGAAATTAGGACTTAATTACCCAGATTCTTAAACAGTAAGTCCTACAGTCACCAGTTAATTGTTTACGCCTCCACTTCCTTTTGTCTGTGTGTTGTTGGGTTGGGAGGGAGACGGAAGAAAGAAAGGGAACACATAGAAAACAGATGTGGAAATAAATATTTATCAACATAAAATCTTGGCAAACCTTGATCTTTATAATGCCCTTACGCTATATTTTCCAAGTTCCCCAAGATTCCCGCATCCCCAAAGAATTCATAGCTCACAAGGAAGATAAAAACCTTTTTATAGGTTTTCCACAGTATGAGGGAAGCTTCTTTGGAGAGTTCTGATGCCTCTCCCTTAATCTAATATTAATAAATGTTTGTGACCTAAGGAATTCCTGCCAGAGAATGGGAGGAATAAAAGGTTCATTTAGCTGGTTTGTCCTGTCCTTGGACTTCCAGGCAGAATAAACAGCACCTTGTGACAAAGGCGGACCACATGCTGGCAGGGCTCCAGGCAGACACTGGGGGATGCAGTCTGTTTATCAGACAGCACATTGTCTTAACCAGGATGTGGTCCGCCTTTGTAACAAGGAGTATGCAAATGAGGTTCCCAGAGCCCTGACACCCTGCCCCCACTGCACTTCTTCCTTCAGGAGACACAAGCCAATGGTGGCCGTCCCAAGAACAGAACAGAGAGCCACAGAGAGCCGAGGGGAAGAGGAAGCGGCCAGAATCAACCAGATTAGCCCAATAGAACTTTTCAAGAAATCTGCCACAAACAAGACAAGTTCAAACCACCCTGCTTCCAAAAAACAAAAACAAACAAACAAACAAAAAACAACTTTAAATAGGATTGCATGTTTTTTAATGTTCAAAAACAAAAGGAATTCTGAATCTGGCTTGTTTATTCCCATTGCAGGGGAAGGTAAGCAATGAGGCTTTAAAATGTGTCATTTTCTCGCAGGAAAATTGTATCACCAGACTCAGCTGCCAAGAGCATCTCTCTCACCTCCAGCTGCCTCATGTATATAAATGGTGCTGATAAGAGCACCTGTGATGTTTGGTTGCTGGGAGGATTAAATGAGGTAATTAATGGAAACTGATGTTTTAGCACAAAGCCAGCACCCAGTCTGGGCTCAGAAAATGTTAGCAGTTTGTATATTAAGCACATTGTTGAGCTGTGTTCCACAAAAGCACAAAGAATGAGAGAAAAGTACCAGAAGAGAAGAAGGGGGTGGTGAAGGCAATTACAGAGAGGGAAACAGTACTCTACCTTCTGCTTTAAAGAGTTCAATGAATTACTACTTGGGATAGACTTTGGAGTCAGACAAGCATGGTTTTACATAACCTTGGGAGAATTCCCTAGTCCTATCTGAGTCTCTGTTTCTTTACCTGTCATCTGAGCACAAGACTTCCTCCACAGAGCTAAACACATGGAAGTGCCTAGCACTGCACCAGGCAAATAGCAGCCACTCCATGGTGATTCTTATTTGCTTGTTTTATTGACACAACCCTATGTTTGAGTTCAGATTCACACTGTGTAGCTGTGTGATATTAGGGAAATGGCTTAACCTCTCTGGGCCTCAACTTCCTGATCAGTAAATCAGGGATAGTAATGATACCTACCTCACCAGGTTTGCGGTGAGGATTAAATAGACTGCAAGGCCCTTAGACCAGCTCCCAGCACTGAATGAGGGCTGGCCATCATTCGTGGTAATCGTGGTTTAATTTATTATTTGATGCCTACAGTTCATCTCATTTTACTGCCAAATGCAGTGAAGCATGAGATGGCTACTTGGTATACCTGTGATCAAACTGTCATTTCTGGCCATTAGAATTGTACAGGGCATCTTGGCAAACTTTCACATAATCCTAAACACTGACATTAATTATGTCTCATTATTTCAAAATAATTTCTTCAAAGCAGACAGATAATGGTTTTCTCCTAATGGATGGGTTCACCTTCTTCCAGTCCCCTAAAATCACCTTTCATCTTTAAAAACATCTCTCTCTCAGCCCGGGTAAAGGACTAGGAAACCAATATGAAGATCATTTCAGAAAAAGAGTCCAGTCTTACAGATTTCTGCTTCTCAGTATGTTTTATATTAGAATATGTTTCATCTTGCTACCTCCACGTTTCTACAGCAACGATGCCAGATACTTACATAAACAAATGTAGATGGCCAACAAGTAGGCAATGAATGTATTTCAGACTTCTCTGATGTATTTTCACAAAAAAATTTTTAACATAAATATGATGCCCCAGTCATACGCTTTGTAACTCCCCTTTGATGCGTGGAATATAAAACTTAGGCTTTGTTGTGATTTTTCTTTCACTTGCCTCTCTTTCCAACTATTGAGTTTTCAAGAGGACTGTCTCTACTTGATTCGGATCTTTAACTCCTATGACTAGTACACAGCAGGGTAGTGTCTTTGCCTAGATTCAAATCCTGGCTTTCTCATTTAATAGCCATGTGACCTTGGATAAGTCACTGAAATTCTCTGCCTTTCCTCCAACTGTAAAATGAGGATAACAATAGTACCACCCTCACGACATTGTAATGATGATTAAAGACCTAATCCATGGAGGATGGACTCAGAGAGCTGCATTCTAAGTGAAGTAAGCCAGAAAGAGAAAGAAAAATACCATGATATCATTCACATGTTTCGGAATCTTAAAAAAAAACAAAACAAAAAAAGAAGACACTAATGAACTTATCAACAAAACAGAAACAGACTCGCAGACAGAGTAAACAAACTTATGGTTACAGAGGAGGGGGGAGTGGTGGTAGGAAGGGATAAATTGGGAGTTCAAGATTTGCAAATATTAACTACTATATATAAAATAGGTAAACAACAAATTTCTTCTGTAGAGCACAGAGAACTATATTCGATATATCTTGTAGTAACCTATAATGAAAAAGAATATGAAAATGAATACATGTATGTATATGTATGACTGAAACATTATGCTGTACACCAAAAATTGACACACTGTAACTGACCATAACACAATTTAAAAAATTAAAATTAAAAAAAGACCTAATCCATGGAAAGGGCTCAGAACAGGACCAGACTGAAGAATCATAGTAGACGCTGTATTATTTTGTTATTATTTTTGATGACAATTGACAGGCATGTTCCTACTCTCATGCAGCTTACATCTCACTGCTTGAGACCGATAAAGAAATATATCCATTAAGAGTAATCAAGGAGTAAATATGCTGTGAAGAATGCAAAAAGGGGAGCGTGGTAAAATGCTGTTGGAAGACTACTTGGACTGGACGGTCAGAGGACACTCAAAGGATGTGACAACTGACAGCAAGACCAGGAAGGAGCCAGACTTAAGAAGTCACTGAGGAAGAGACACGGAAAACTACCCCTAGAGCCTCAGGCAGGAAGGAGCTTGTCTAGTTCCAGAGCAGAAGAATGTCAGTGGATTTGGCTGGCAGGCAGTCAGCAAGGAAGAAAGAGTAGGACATGATGCTACAGAGGTGGGCGCTGGCTAGAGAAGAGGGCCCATGTAGAATCCGGAGAGAATCTGAATTTCATTTCAAGGCTGAAGAGATGTCTTTGTTGAGTCTTGCAGACTCACATGATCTCATTCACATTTTTAAATAATCACTCTGGCTGCTATGTAGATTAGAATCAGGAAGATAAATCTGGAGGCTCTTGCTCCAGACCCAAACAAAACAAACAAAAAAAGAAGGTAGCTTATATTAGGATGGTAGTGGTGGAGACAGAACAGAGATGGAGTTAGGATAGGTTCTGAAGATAAAATCAACAGGATGTGCTGATGGTTCAACAATATAGGTCACTGAGGTAAAATATACCTATTAAAGGAAAAAGATGTTCAGATTACACTGTACTTTTTTTTAACTGTGCCTTGGATTTATCTCTGGCTTAAAACACAAAGCAACTCAGAGAAGTCAAAAATTCTAAAATGAACATAAAAAGGGATAAGGCTACAAAAGCATTCTAGTAAGTACAAGAGATGCTGTAAACATCAAGGCGAGAGCCTCTTCCCCTGCCATGACCTACAGAAGGCTGCAGGCCTCTAGGAAACCCTTCCTCACTGCTGAGTGCCAGGTCAACATGACGTGGGAAAACTGGCAAGATGGATCGATTTGGTGGGAGGTTGGTGAACTGGGCCCACAAACCTGGGATGGTGGTAGCTCCTTGAAGTCTGGGTATAGCTTGCAAAGACTCAGAAGTTCCTGTGTAACCTGGGAGGGGGCTAAGAAGAGACAGACAGGCTGATGGAACAACAGAGATGCAGCATTAGGAAAAGTAGAGGCCAACAGTGCAGTGGTAGAGCATTGGCTTTGCATCCATGGGGTCCTGGGTTCAATCCCCAGTACCTCCATTAAATTAAAAAAAAAAAATAGAGGCCACAAAATGTGAATATTTCTCAACACAAGGCCAGCACACCTAAACAGGACTTTGCAACAGAGACTGATAAAGATCCAGAGAATGGTGACAGATCCTGCCACCTTATGTAATATAGCCTCTTACACCAAAATGCCACCTCACGGAGATGCAGGGAGAGGAGAGAGGCACCCAAAAAACCTGAGCATTTACCCAAAAGAGCATGAGTAACCCAAGAAGACTGGGATATCATTAATTAGCAAAGTCCCTGCTGTCTTCTTTTACTAGCAGGATAAATGGCTTATGAGGAAAATTAGCTCAGATGTAAAAAACAAAGGAGCTATAGTTTTCTTTGTTCATCTGATTCATAATTATTACATTTGTAATACAATCATAAATATTGGTCAGAGTATTAATATTAGGTAAGATTAAATTCAAGCAAGCACATTAAGTAAAACAAAGAGGAAACTTTACAACAAAGAATAAAGTCTACAATGAGATTATAACAGTTGCGATGCACAAAATAATTACATTAAATTCATAATACGTAAACCACAAGAAATGCAAAGAAGAAGAGACTAAAATATAAGATTAGGGAACTTTAAATCACAATCTGAGTCCACAGAAGATCAATTAGACAAAAAATAATCAAGAATGTTGGATGTCAATTACATAATTGATGAACATAATAGATATGTAGAACTTGCTATCCTAATTTTTTTTTAAAGTACACCTGCCTCACAAAAATTTATGGGACATTTATAAAATTCTGACTGTAAATCAAACCAAAAAGAAAACTAGAAATAGCACAGAACACATTAGCTGACTCTGACCTCCAGCGATATTAAACCATAAATAAAGAGGAGGAAGAGGAGAAAAAGAAGAGGAGGACAGGAAACAGAAAACTAATCTCATGAAAAGGAAGAACTTGACTTTGAATCAACACCTGGGTCAAAGAAAATAACAAAACTAAAATTTCAAAATATCTACAGAATAATAATGAGATACATCACATATTAAAAAATATCTAACAACCCAAAATCCTTATAGCTTAATTCATAAACGCAAACACGTTGTTAAATACAAAAGAATAAAAATAAATTAAACGTTCATGTCAACACATTAGAAAAAGAACCAAAAAATTAAATAAAGGAAGTGTAAAAAGGAAGAAAAAAATGAATCAGAAAAGTTAAATTGGCCAATATTACAATACCAAAAAATAAGAGTATTTGTGATAAATAAATCCAAGAACTGATTCCTTGAAATAACTAAGAAAATAACAAACTATTAGCTGGCCTAACCCAGAAAAAAAGACAGTTAACAAAATTAGAAAAAGAAGAAATAGCCACAAATATGGAGAAACTTAAAGCAATCCTAAGAGACACTCAGATGAATGAATGTTTTTATTCATACTTTTTGGAGTTGGTCTAGAACACTTCTTTCGTATTGCATTTCTTTTTGGTGTTCATATTATCAATGTCAAAACATGTCATAGCAAAGCAAAAGAATTTTTACATTCTTAAATCAAGACTACCTTCAAGATTGTTTAAATAAAATTTCTGTGGATTTTTGGTTTTCACTATTGTCAATGGCATTTTTTTTTTTTTTTCCTCAGAGCATCTCTTACTGACTGGGCTGATTACTTCATGGTAGAAACAATCATTGGGCTACATTTCTGAAGTGATTTTATCCCAAGTACAGAACTCTCTGATAGGGGCTAAGTCTTAGCATCAGCAGGAAATGAAATGCTAAGTAAATTCTCAGCCTCCAACCATCCCCAAAACAACCAATCAAATAAATTCCACCAATTTTCTCTAATTAAAGCAAAAAAGTGTCGTGTGTGCTTTAAATGTCAGTCAATTTTGAGGTAATTATACCTGAAGGCAGGAATCTATCAGGGTCTCTTTTTTTAGAATTCAATTCAGATGGGAAGTAAAGGACTCAAGGGATGTTTGCAGAAAATGAGTTCCATTCCTGTCTTCCTTGGCTGTTTATTGACAGTACAAGAATGGGTGCATTTTTGGAAAGATATATAAGGACTTTTTTCTTATCTCCATTCCATTTTCTTCAGTTGGATCAATTTCATTGTGAATTTATAAGAAACTGAGATTTCATTTGAGGGGAAAAATGCAACCTAAAATATAGGAATAAACACTTATATTTGTAGAATGCTTTACAGCTCTCAAAATATTTTCAGAGACATCGTCTCATCCCATTCTCAAAATAGTTCTTAAGGAAACATCTTTATTTCAGATTAAAAAATTAGACTCAAGAGGATCAGAATTTGCCACCCCACAATCTCCCACCTTGGCAAAAGGATTATTTTGAGCTGAACACAATTAAGAAACAACAGACAAGAAGGAACTCTGCCCTCCCCTTTACTTCCTAAAAGCAGAGCACAAACTTGCCTTTGTGAAAGTGTCCTCCTTCCTTCCTCACACCCCGCAGACCAGGAAGAGGAGAATGACTCAGTTACCAGGGGGCTTCTATCACTGGAGATAGCAAACCTGCGTCTGCATGACAAAACTTACTAAAATATCTTCTGTTAATTTCCCCATATACTTACCTTCTTACAGTTTACCACCCCTAGAAGCCCTAATCCCTTTTCCTTTGCCTTATTACTTCTCCACAATTAATTGCCCTTTGTTAAATGACACTGAGTCTCCCAAGCCTAACCACATCTTTGGGTTTTCACCTCTTTTCTGTGAAGCTCCCTTGTGCATGAAAAATGGATCTTTTCTCCTGTTAACCTGTCTGCTGTCAGTTTAATTCACAGGCCCCATTCATTAAACTTAAGTTTTTTTCTTCTTCTACAAGATCAAAAAACTTGCCACAAGAATGTACCTTAAGCAGATTTATCATATGCACACTTACTTCCTCCTCACGCACCTATAGCAGACATCACTAATTCATCCAGCGGCTCTTTCCTGCTGAGGCCAAACATTCCCAGAATTCTCAACACAGTTGCTACAAAACCACTTTGCTCTGCCTGCATTTCCTAATGATGTTCACAGTATATTGGCAGTTTCCCACCTTGGCTCCAAGGAGAGCCCTCCTTGACAACAGAAAAGTATCTGTGAATCGTTTTCTTTAAGAATCTTTACCCATATCACTCTGTTCTAAAGATTTTCTGAAATTAAAAAGAAAAAAAAATGCTTCCTACAGACTTGGTGATACCTCCCAGAGTCTCTCACCCAGAATCTGTAATGGACTCTCTTGTAGAATTGGCATGAAGCACATTCTCGGGCTCTTTCCTTCTGGAGAATCACCCTTCTGCCTGGTGGAGCTTTCTCAGTGTTGACTAGAGGGCATTCTCTTGACTTCTAGGGGAAGCTAATGTGGTCTGCAAAGACTCTTCGTCGAGGGTATTAATTCTCCCCCGAGAACGTATCAATTTACACATGTCCCAAGGTTTTCCATTAAAACAATCTCAATTTCTTCCTCTCAGTTGTCACACCAATTTTCTCAGTACAGAAAAGCTTAAGAACTGAGAAAAAAAAAAATAGTGAATCAGACCTAGAAACTACTGACATGGTCTCTGACTATAAAATTGTTCTGTTGTTAAATGCAATACATCGAGAGGTCAAACAAAATGTATATAACCTTTTCAATCATTTCTACTTCTTGATATATTCTGACTGACCAACAGAAAAGAGTTTTTATCCAGTGGGTGAAATAAAGTCAGCTATTCTCATTACGGGAGTTTGTTCAGCATCAAGATTATGCGTGCTAAATACAAAATCTGAAAAAAAAGTTTATGATTGATTTATTTTTAATTGATCAGCATGTTCCAGAGATCATATGTTGAATTTACTGCAGATTCCAGAAAAGGATTCTAATTTTGGTGTTACTGAACTGGAGTAAGGAAATGACATAGTAAAAGAGAGAACAAATCACCAATCTCCTTTTTAAAAGTATCTGTCCGGGGCTTCTTTCTCTTAGGATTCTAGCCCTGTATGCTGTGATACAAGCAAATTTGCGATGAGATGTTAATGGCCCAAAGTACCCCTCTATCATATAAAATACACAAATTTCAAGATATCCAAAGCTGAAACAGTGAGTTTGCAAACACTAAAGAAAACAGACTGTATTACACAATAGGTTCTTTCAGCACCCCTAGAATCTTATGCGTAGGGTCTATTACTCCTAAAATTAGAGCCTCAGCAGCGGCTAAAATGTCTAAAATAATCGTATTCGTGAGCCACAGTTTTGTTTAGACTTCTATTATGAAGGACAATTGGAGCCAAAAACAAAGATAAAAATAAGCAGTTATACTAGGACTACAGGTCCACCCATCTCCTGAATTGCCTAAAACAATGAGACTTTTATTTCATCTGTCATCACCAGGGAAAACTGGATGTTCGAGCTTGAAAGTGGAAACAGGGAAAATGGATCTGATAAAATGAGTCTTACCTTCTCTTGGGTTGGGTCAACCCTGGGATGCTAAAGAAAAAAGGTTAACATATATACCCTTGTTTTCACAAACATTTGCCCTTTCAACACACATAAGCCGTCAGAAAGAGTCATGGCTTAGCTTAGAACATGTTTGTCACTTGACATCTCGAAATCACTAAAACATTCTACAGGACCAACTGGATGTCTCCAAAAGAATACTTGAATACCCAAAAGTGACCAGGAGTTTGATTTTAATTTCACAATTCTAGGGGACACAGAGTAATACAGAAAGAAAATGTACATAGTAATTTTTAAAATACCAATCCCTGTAGACTTTTTTTTCAATTTTAGCTACAAATAAAGGTGCACCTGCAGAGTCAGAGAATCTGTTCTGATCTTCATTGCTATATGTTATTAGTTTTCTCTTTTAAAAACTGGTCTCTTTCCAATGGGTGAGTTGATACTGAGTTTCGGGCCACAGATGCTCAAGCTTCCTTCTCTTCTTAACTTCAACACAGGCCCCAACTCTACCATAAATTGCATAGTAGATGTGCAATAAATGTTTGTTATTGATGATGATAATGATGTAAATGATCCCCAAAATTTAGACCAGGGTTCAGAAAACTATGACTCCAAATCTAGCCCACTGCCTGCCTGTGTAAATACCGTTTTATCAGAACACAGCACACCCATTCAGTCACGTATCATTTATGGTTGCTTTCATGCTACCAAGGCTGAGATGAGGAGTTGGGACAGAAATCCCATGGCCCACAAGGCATTAAGATATTTACTATCTGGCTCTTTAACAGAAAAAGTACCACTACACTTGACCTTAAAAATCCCTTAGGAGTCATTAGATAAGTGGTAATTGTCACAAGGTGTTTTTATGTATAACAACATAAAAATGTTGTTTAGAATTTGGTGTCTTCTTGTAAACCCATTAGTCCCATCTCCAGCCTCCTCGTGTCTGAGGCCCCGATCTCCGTATTTGCCTCTTCTCCATATCTGGGATTATTCACACAAGAACAGGGATGTATGTTGCCTTAGATTTTTCTTCCTTAGTAACAATATATAGAATATTCAGGGAAAGACAATGGTAAAAGATTCTTAGGATGTATTGGAAGTAAACAGCAGGGATTGTAAGTAAACTTTTACTCTCATTTTAGATGGGATGCTGGACATAACCCATTATGCATACCTGAAGGCTGTTATTTTAAAAACTGAACTAGTAAAATCAAAGGATAGGATATACAGTACAGCCTATGATCAAAGAGGCCTGCACCTCTGCCTTAACTAACATGTGCCAGTCAAATGAACGGGAGCAGATAGCGAAACCAGAATAACCCAAAAAAGCCAAAACATACTGCTTAGAATTACAGAGTCAAATGCTAGACAAGGTCAAGGATCATGCACATTGTGTCACAAGAAATCTTATCCCTGAGATGTAGGAATTTTCCATATAATATTCTGGAATTGAAAAACATGTAAATATTGATTTTATAGGGTGAATGGAAGGTTTTCTTCCTTCCTCTGCAGTTGACATCCAATAAGAATGACAAACATTAGCTTTTTTTCCTCTCCCTCAGGAGAGTTAGGAAATAGAATTCTGAACTGGAAGAATCTTTGTTCAACCCTTGGAATTTATCAGATGAAATTGAGGCCCAAACCACACAACTGGCCACAGATAGAAACTGAACTAAAATTCAGATCTTCTGTCTCTAATCAAAAATGCTTTGCTCTACATCACATTGGGTTAATTTACCTTCACCTCTTAGATAGGTCAGGAGATAAGTTGAAGAAACTCTGAAGAGGAAGTTTTGTTCCATTCGCTTCCTTTGTGGTGATGTAAGTTGAATTCTGGACTCCCAAGCAAAACTTTAAGAAAAGGTCCTATCAGTCTTGATTAATTGCAGAAGAACCAAAGAGTAAACACCATGTAATGAAAAGTCCTCCCCGCCACGGCTGACCTCACTAAGATGCAAGCACCATGAGGCAGTAGTTATGACCATCTGCTTTTGGAAAAGCTTTTAGTTCTTTTTTTGGTTACTGTCACTGCCCCTCCTGTTCCCTAGAGTGCACGGTAAAGACTAGATGCCTTCTGTATAATGACTGTGGTCAGCTATAAATATGAGGAAAATGAACATGCACCATCTTGATGTCAAGTTAATTTTAGCTTCACAGTTTCATTTTAAGTATGCCCAACCTAGACTGGGCACATCATGGCTCAGTCTAAGGAGTTTCAAAAATGGAAATTACAAAACCACAGGGCGGGACCCAAATTGTTCCGATGGTGGTAACAGTGATTGAGATGCTCTTGGGGATGTTGCCAAGAGGAGGCCTCTCAATGCTCGGCGGTGAGCTCTTAAACCACATGGATAAATAGATTCGGTCATCGCTAGGAGGTGAACAATAGCTCCTATGTTGTGGCTTTGGCTTTGTTGTGATGAATGTAAAGAGTTTCTCGCCATTTAGATGTGGACAATGCTCTATGTGTTACACAACGCATGCTGTGGGCAGGTGGGATAAAGGTTTCTTACCAAGTTATAGGTACTATCTTCCCAGTTCCTTTGGCTTTAAGCGTCAGCAGTGTCTGACTACTGTTTTCAATCCACAGAACAGCTACAGAATATGTCTGAAGATTCCAGCCTGTTATTTTTCTTCAAATCTGGGTTTCAATCTTGGTTAGTGTTTGCCCAGAAATATGTAATTGCGGACTTCCTCCTCATAAACTCTTCCAGAGTGGAGGCTGCCAGGCGCGCATACTATTATTATCTCTTCGCCTGGGGGCTCACTGAGGGTGTGTCCTCATAGTCACAGGATGGATAACCTGCTCTCTGCCAGGAAGCCTGTATGGTTAGCAGCTGCAGCTAACAAAAAAACCCCAGCTTGCACGTTTCCAATAATGTTTGCTTTTCTTCTCCTTTGGATAAACAAAATTTAACTGGTTTCTTTATTAAAAACTCACACTTGCCTTTCTCCTACATTTTTTGGCTCACTCCTCTTTTACTCTGTTTACATTAGTCACTGTGATTTGGCTGTACCTGCTCCTTCTCCCTCACCCAACTAATCTTATCCGGGAACTTTTGTTTCCCACTCATCAGCTGTCGCTTCCTCCGTGAGTCCCGCCCGGCTTACAAACCTCCCATCCTCACACAGGAGCACGCGCACACAGAGACACAGTTAGCGCTTACTGCAGTCTTCTGTATGCTACCCTAGCACTCTGTTACACCTCAATTTAAAAAATCATGGTCTAACTTGTCTTATACGTAGCTGCATCCTTTCAATTTACTTCTTCTGATCTTACGTCTTCATTCGCAGTACTTAGTAGTTATCTCAGTCCTAGGGTGAACTTAAGTAATTTTTTAGTTTTGAATTTAGGTATAACTTACACATGTAAACTTCACTCGTTTTAGCGTATTGTTCTGGGATTCCAGACAAATGCATGCAGTCACGTGACTACCAAAATCAAGGTACCAAGCAGTTCTGCTGCCCCCCAAACTCTCCTGTTCCGAGTGTAGTCAGCCCCTCCTCTCATTCCCAGCCCGAGACCACCATTTTGTTTCTGTATACAAGCTCCACACGTCCATAAGCGAAATCATACAGTTTGCAGCCTTTTGAGTGTCGCTTCTCTCACTGAGCATAATGCATTTGAGATTCTTCCAAGTTATTTCTGTGACCGTTCATTCCCTTTTATTGCCAAGGAGTATTCCACTTATGAATACACCACAGTTTTTGTTTGTTTGTTTGTTTTGTTTTTTTTAACCCATTCACCAGCTGAGGACACTGGGTTGTTTCTAGTTTGGGGCAATTGTAAATACAGCAGCTACAAGCATTCACAGGAAGGTTTTTGTATGAACACAGTTTTTATTTCTTTTGGATAAATAATTAGAAATAGGATTGCTGGGTCATATGGTAAGTGTCGTCTTTGCTTTATAAGAAACTGCCTGGCTATTTGTCAGAGTGGCTCTTTCATTTCACAGTCTCACCAGCTATATATGAATTCCAGTTTCTCCACATCCTCACCAACACTTGATATTGTCAGTTTCTTTTTGTTTTCACCATCTTAATAGGTGTGTAGTGACATCTCACAGTGGTTTTAATTTGCATTCCCCTAGAGACTAGTAATGATGAACATCTTTTAATGTGTTTATTTGATATCCACACATCTCTGGTGAAATGTTGACTGAAATATAGTTCATTTTGGGAGGGTCAGTTTCCTTTTTATTGAGTTTTGAGAGTTCTTTTTATAGTCTGGATATTAGCCTTTTATCAGATATGCAAATGGCAAATATTTTCCCCCAAAGTGTTTAATAACTATTTTTAAATGAGTTGAAATCTCATATAGAGAAAAACAGTTCTTTTGAAAAGGGCTTATGACCTTCAAATTTACAAATGATGCAGCTTTATACCATTACCTCTTCAGATGAGTCAACAAGATGCTTAGAATAATGTAATGGAGAGGTTTGTAATGGGTGAATCTACATTTCTACTTGGAAATTATTTAAGTGCAGCATACAAAGAGATTTGATCTAAGGGATACACACATCTTCCAAATCACAATAAAAACAAAGATTTATCACTTAAGGACTTTTTTCCTTTGAAAGAAAATCATAATAGAAAATACACATTATGCACATTTTTGCTGAGCAATCAGGTATTAGTCTTTCAAATAATTTCTGTCATAAAAATCAATTATTAGAGGCGGTATATATCTCTACCAAGAAAAGTCTAACAGGTAAACTATTCAGTACTGAAAACTTGCTCCTCATTCCCATTGAAATCAGTCTGTTGGAAAGCATATTAAAGGATTATGCAGTCAACTTTTGTGGGTAGACACACCAAGGGGATTCTTTCTATGAGGGCCACGGACTTGATGTTTCTAAGAGAATCTTCAGTCCTGTTATAAAATATTCCATTGTCAATCCCTACTTAAAGGGAAAGTTTTACAGGAAGAGGAGGAAGTTTAATTACTGTTTCTACAAATGAGGTATTCTGACATCGAGTGAATACCTAACTGGATAAAAGTACCCATATATGCAATACAATATTGCATTTTTCAGGCATATTTATTCTCAACCAACCAATAAGCATGTCCTGTTTATACCATATTATGGACATCATAGAAGAGCTACTAAATATCATTGTTACCCGCAGTGGGAATTTCATCTAGTTAAGGTGTCAAGAAAATAACACAAAATATTAGCAACAACACCAAATGGTGTTGACCATTAGGTAAAGACCAAAGACAGAACAAGGGGAGCAGGCTGGGGGGAAGGAGAGGAAGCTATTAGCACTGTGACTGTGAACGAAAATACTGCAATGTGAATGAAAATACTGCAACCATGTCAGTAAACAATGCTGAAACCAAGTCATCAGCGGCTGCCGCCACCCCAAGTGAGGACAGGCCTGCAGCCCAGCCTCCACAGCCACTCACAGTGGGGCACCCTGAGCGGACTCAGAATAAGAAAGGACAGGATACTGACCCTAGATAGCTAGGTGCTTGTCAAAGGAATGAATACAATGAGCCCAGATGTTTGCTTCCTCCCATACACAGAAAAGCACTAAATTCTGTAACTTAAGATGCCTGGTTTTCTTTAGCTAACAAGCAATCGCTTATTGTTCCAACTACCTGGTCTTCATTGTAAAGCTCCTATATATGCCAGCTCCTCCCCTACTTCTTCAGAGCAGTCCCTCAGAGCAATCTGAGGGGCTGTCATCCCGGCTCGAGTCCTCCTACCAAATAAAACATAATTCTTTTAACTTTTAGGCTGTGCATTTATTTCAGTCGACAGCACAAACAAGCTATTTCTCTACCAACCATTCAAAAAAGCCCCCAAATATGATTCTAGACACAACAGTTCTTTGGGACAATGAGGTTCAGGTCTAATGATATGAAGTCAACTTGTAAATATTATGTTTTCACAACTCATGTTGGCTGGAACTAATGTTGAGGTTCAAAAGAGGAATAAAACCAAAACCTAGAGGGGTCCCAGAAAATTTCACAGAGGGAGTGGGATAAAAGCTGAACCGTGAAGCGTGGATAGATTCTGCTTACCAGAAGAGAGACAGGAGAATGATATGAAGGAATCAAAAAAGAACCAAAGGGCAGCTGTGGAATGTGTCATTCTTGGGTCCCCCAGCACCTGATGGCTCTGCTCCTCACAGAAGTTAAAAGTGCTAGGTATGTGCTTTCCCAGCCTCCCTGACTAGCACCTGTCATAGCCTCTGTCAACTGGAATCACCTGCCCCAGACTTGGAATCACCATCCAGTGGCGTGTCAGGAAGAAGCAGGTAGCGTGCAGAGTGCATGTGGACCCTGTGTGGCTGAATCCTCATTCCAGAAGCAGCCAAAGCAAGGGCTAAATAACAAGACCCATATTAGTGGGGTCGACGGTGTGGTTAGCAGCACAGAAGTGTGTTCATTGGGTTCATTTCAGTGTATGATTTGGGGCATTGTTCCTGGATACATGGCCTCTGAGCCTAGAATCTTCCTGGAAAGTCTATGAGCCATTCAGGATCTTTTTTTCTGCTTAGATCAGCTAACATCAATTTTTAATTTTTTTCTTTTTTTTGGTGGGTGGAGGTAATTAGGTTTATTTATTTATTCTTGGAGGAGGTACTGGGGATTGAACCCAGGACCTCATGCATACTAAGCATGTGCTCTATCACCAGACCTATACCTTCCTCCCCTACTTTTTGATACGTAGAGTAGTAATGGGCATTAAACTCTAAGAACCTCTTTACCCCTTCTCAGATCCTGTAGGAAGCATCCACTAGTAGTCTATCCTCATTTTTCTTAGCAGGTAGCATAACATAGGAGTCCAGGGCAGGGCTCTGGAGTCTGATGGCCCTGGGCTCAAACCCCAGCAATATGTGAAAACAAATCTGTGGGGAGTCCTAGAGCTCTCAGCAATCTGTGTGACCAGGTCACGAATAGTTTCACACCTTCCTCGCTCATTCCCAATAAATATGTGCTTGTTGAATATGCATTCAGGGGTCCAGGACCCTTTCCATTCATTAGTCTCATGAGAACCAATATAGAGTTTCTGCCCATGCGTTACCGAATTAAAAGATAACAAGATCAAACTCAGTGACCCGTGGTATAACGTAAACTTCTAAGCTCGTTCAAACATAGCCTAGGTTTAGCCCCCATTAGCACATCACTGGTATTTACCAGTATTTACCTGTAAATTTCTCCTACTGGTATTTAACTTCCTGTTTGCTACTTCACTTCTCACCGACTGCTTCACAATCCAGCTTGTCTCCGGAGGACAAAGGCTGTCTGTATCTCTGGATCCTACCGCTAGGCCCAACACAGAGCTGGGCATGTAGAAGTTACTCAATACATATTTCCTGAATGAAATACAGTCAGTGAAAGGACCACAGTCACCGTCAACTAAACTGAGCTGTACTCATATGCTGGAAAAGTTCTCTCTTCCTGTATTTGTGCCACTTAAGATGCGTTTCTTGGCCTAAATGCACAGCAATAGGGGACTTGTTCCATGCATTGTGGCAGCCGCACAATGGGATGTTTCGGAGTCGTGCATCATTACCTTTTAAAGACTAGGTAGCCGAAGAGAAAGTGGTAATGATACATCACGGTTAAAAGAGAGAACTTAAGAAGGTATGTGTATATAGGTGAGTGCTGCCAGGGAACACAGTGGGATGAAAACATCTTTATTGTTAAGGTAAAATGACTTGATGTGATCTTTTACACTATTCAGATTTTCTTTTAAGGTCTGAAAAACAACGCCAGTACTCTAAGAATAAGGACTTGAGGTATATTTCCCTTAATTTTATAACAGTAATGGGTCCGATAAATAAAAATGAACAGGAAGATGCATTTCTGAGAAATCTGTCTAAGATACAGGCGAGCACAGTGCAGCAGGTACTGGGGGTACCCCACCCACATCCTCCTACCCTCATTCTGACTGCCAGCACCAGCATTTCTTTCCCTAAGAGATTTCTGTCACCACCTGTGCCCTCTTAGCTTACATATTCAGTTGCCTGAAAATACCAAGGAATTGGCACCCCCAGAAGCAGCCCTCTACACAACTCCCTCGTCATCCAGGTGGAATAACCCCAAGATTTTGTTCTAAATCATTTCCCAGAGTTCCCAGGGATGAAGTTCCAGTTGTCCAGCATAGTAAGTGGCTCAGTAATGAACCCCTCATCTCTCCTCCCCACTTCTGTCTCACTTCCCCACTCCCCTACAGGTTGTCTCCTGGGAGCGCCTTCCAAATATACCACATTTGAACCCTTAGGCTTCACTGTGTCTGTGCTCTGGAAGCAGACAGGCCTCGGTTCCATTCCTGTGGCCGGCGCTCACTAGCTGTGCCGCTTTAGGCAAGCAGCTTCTTTGAGGTCCCTAAGCCTTGGCTTCCTTGTGTATATAACAGAGAAGATAATATCTGTGTTGCATTGTTATTCTGAGAATAAAATTATATGCAGCAATGTATATAAATTGTTCACACATGGGACAAAAGGGGGATGCTCTCCTTTGGCGTTTAGTGGTAGCCATAGTAACAGAAGCAGTAAAGCTTAGACCCATGTTCCTCCAACTTTAATGTGTGCTGGAATCTCTTGGGGTCTTGTTAAATGTAGATTCTGATTCAGAATCTGGAGCAGGGCCTGAGAATCTGCTTTTCTAACAAACTCCCAAGTAGCACCAATGTTGTTGGTCCTCAGACCCTGCTAGGAGTAGCAAGAATCTAGACCCTCATCTTCTGTATGGCAAGGAATGAGGAAGATCAGTCATCTATGTAACAATTCACTCTGGAGTTGGTCATAAGTACTATATAACTACACACACACACTCATACACACTTTCAGGTGTTTTCAGACTAGCAGAGAAACTTCCCATCACAGATATAACTGGGCATTGCGGATGTAAACTACTTAACCACTTAATTCTTAGACTTCTTCAGGCAGGTAGGCATTCCCTCAGTTCTTCTCACTTCTGATACCAAATTCTGTTCCACTTAACCATTTCTATATAACAAAGTACCCCAAAGCTTAGCATGCGTTATCACATCACATTTCCTCTGATGGTACTTAACTTCCTGTTTGCTATTTCACTTCTCACCATTGCCTCCCAAATAAGCTTGTCTCCTGGAGAACAAAGACTGTCTGCATCTTTGGATCCTACCGCTAAACCAAAACAGAACTGCGCCTGTAGAAGTTACTCAATCCATATTTCCAGAATGAAATACAGCCCAGTGGAAGGACCTCAGAACAACCATTTCATTATTTCTCACAATGCTGTGGGTCCGTAATTTGGGCAGGGCTCAGCTGGGTGATTCTTCTGTTGCATGTGTATCTAGGTAGGTAATCCACTGGTATCCAACTAGCAGCAGGACTGGTTTGAAGAGTCCACAACTGCTTCACTTCCATGTCTTCCATCTTGGCAAGGATGGCTGGAAGGCTGAACTCAGCACAAACTGTTAACCAGAACACTGATGAGAAGCCTCTCCAGGATGAGAGCTACAGAGGGGTCACCTCCAGCCTGGCAGTTCAGGGTTCCAGAGTAAGTGTTGTAGTGAACAAAGCCAAAACCGCCTGGTCTGGCATCACCTAGCCTTGGAAGTCACAAAGCATCACTTCTCTCACACTCTATTTTTCAAGACAGTTTTAAGTCCATCCAGATTCAAAGAGAGGGGACAAGACCCTCCTCTCGATGAATGTGCAGCCATGTCTTAAAACTGCCACAGTCCTCCTCCCTCTGGCCACAAATGCTAACACACCTCCCACATTAAAAATACACTCCCTCCCTCCCAAGACCCTCCACGATGGCATCAGACTCTGGCCTCGGCTCAGGATAGAAGTCTAGGATCTCATCATCAAAATCAAGTCCTTACCAGGTGTCTCCTAGAGGCAGCTCACTGCTAACCATGGAATCTTGTTTCTGTGAGCTCAGTTGAAAGTCAGGAATTAATCTGTAAATTGAGAATTAAATTTTGTGTAAAAAGATAGAAGAGAGTAGAAAGCAGCATTTCAAGGAATGCTTTCAATTTACTTCAAATAATATATCAAATATTACCAACAATAAACTCAAGGAGCTAAGGTCTCCCCCGAAGCCTGGCCATAAATGAGGCACTTAGAAAAGCACAGTGAATCCAGAGCCACTCGGGAACCATTCACAGTTCTAGTTAAGGCACATTCTCAGGCATCTTTCTGATTCCCAGGAACACTGCTCATCAATTAGCATTTATTCAGTGCTTAACGGTTCTGACCTGTCGTTGGAAATGCTATCAGGGTTCATTCGAGTATGTTTCATCCAAACAGGGCTGCATCCTCTCCTGCACCTGTGCCAGGGGCACTGGGCGGTGAATCACAATGCAATTCTCACACTGCCCTTAGAAGTTCAGGTAGGAAACAAAGCATTCGGCGGGTGGTGGTGGTGGGGTTAACATTACTTTGATGGAAATGGTGAACAGCCCACATTCACAAACAGATTCATTAAACTGCAAATGAATGGGTCATTGAGTTCTGCTGACGTAGGATTCAAAAATGGTAGGAAATGGACCTGGGCCCTAGAAACAAGGATTCAGGGTTTGGTTTCTGCCACCTTTGTACTTTGACCAAGGTATCTACCCTCTTTATGACTCACTTCTACCCAGTGAAGACCCTAGAGGCTACCTGACCAAACTGCCCTAAAGATAAAATGAGGCCAAAAAGGGAATAAATGTTAGAAATTGTGACATGCCGAAAGAAAGTGTCATTAGGTTTGCACTGACTTCAAGAATCACCTTTCAGTTCAACCTCCACCCAGGGATGTAAATTTGTGGTCCAACCTCTCCCCACAGCCACCTAACACGCATGAATATTTGCTGAACACATTTATCCTTCATTTAACCTTGGACTTGACATCAGCCTGAGGTTATTTCTATGAACAGGCATACAGTTCCATTTAGTGATGGACGCCACACTACATTACAAGCGCATTCAACGTAATGTGGCAGAATGAAGGCAATTGGTCTTGGTGTGCTTCCTGTCTTCACTTCCACCCCATTCAACCCTAGTCACATCTCCTCTTGATCACTGGCCTCCTGAGGAGTTCTCCAGCATGTGTTTCATCAGATTAAAATGAATCCATACTGCCAAAAATTAAGTAAATTAAGTACCAGTTCCTTGTTCTGGCATGCAAAGCTTTCCAAATATGCCCCCCCCAAATCCCTTTCCAGCGTTCTTTCTCAGAAAACCCCTAGACATCACCTATACTCCAATTAAGCTAATCACCGTGCTGCTCCTAGGATGTGCTCTGAGTCATTTCCCTGTCTGAGCTACCTCTGCCCGGGGATCCTGTTAAAATCTGACCAATGCTTTCGGGCAACTTTCAAACTCGGAAAAAAATAAAATGAAGCCATGTCAAGAAGGATAAAAGTTGTCCAGAAAATCACAGGAACTAATTTGGTGTGCCAGGCAAGACCACAATTCAGAGGTAGCTATAGAACTGGGAAGATAATGTCAGTCTTTTACAGCCGAAGTTTGCATCGTTCCTGGTGCAAGAATTTTGGAAAAGCTCCTCACCCCTGGGACTTTACTGAACAAGTAGACGGTACCCAAAAATCTGTCAACTCTGACAATAACTGGCTGTCTTTTATGTACAGTTCTCATCACATAAGCCCAACCTAAATGGTGCCAAAAGAATCCATCATTTTGTTTTATTTGGTATTTTAATGCAAAACAGGTCTCCCAAAAATCGATCCAAAAGTTGTATTTTCCAGACCTTTGACAAAGAAACTTCTTAGTTGTTTTGTTTTGTTGTTATTTCTTCTGAAACCTTGGTAAAGCAATTGTAGGCACATATTATCTTGTATGTTTTATCTTCACAGAGGCTTTAAAAAAATTTTTTTAAGCTTCTTAGCTATATAAAGTTTGAGCAAAGAATCCATAGGCAAGTAAAAGTAACCTTAGATCAGATTTTAAACCAACTATGACTCATCTAAGAGGAGTTGCTATATACTGCTCAAAACAGATTTATTTCAAAAAGATTTCATTGGCTCCAACCATTTAAAAATAAGTGATTGGAGAAAAAGTTTGCCAATCACACATCTGATAAAGGGAGAGTATACAGAACATATAAAGGACTCTTAAAACTCACTCAAAAATGTAAAAAACACATAAATAAATACTAAAAGGATGCTAGCCCTGAGGGGTGAAGTCAATGCCTAACGTACCACGAGCTCATAAAAGTAACCCTCAAACAAAGGCTACAGGAGAAGGAGCCATCCTCTAAGCTAACTAACCCAAGTTCACACAAGATGGTTGGAATTAGTGATCCACTGCTGGGCCACTCAACCGCTGAGGAGGCAGAGGGAGTCCTCGCAAGGACGACTATAATTTTTAAGTCCATAAAACTTGCCAACAATGACAATATAACCACCACAGCCCTTCTCAGAAAAATAAATGAGCATTTTTCCTCTCATGGTAGCTATTACATACGAAATGTTAACAGGCACTGATTCACAAGCTGACTTCCCCAAGGCAACCCATCCTCCAATGGGAATTGGCGCAAGTTTGTCACCAACAAAGGGATCTCGCTCTACATCATCAAGGAAAAGCTTCCCTAAAATGAAATCAATTACGAGTGCGTCTTGAGCGCCTATTACACACAACGCCTTACAGAGAAGATGAAGGCAAGACCAGGCAAAGAAGTCAATCGTTGTTCAGCACCTGGTACCAGGAATCCAGCCCACAGTGCTTTCAGACCTACATCACTCAACCGCCATGAAACCCTTGAGTTAGGTATTATTATTCATATTTTCACAGATTAAGAAATTGAGGGTCAGAGTAGTTAAGCAACTCTCCCACCAGTAGGCAGAGGGCCAGTCTCAATTTTCTTGCTGTCTTCTTTCCTGACTGCTTCAGGAAGTTTTGTTTCAGATAAACCATAAAGCAGAAAAATCCAGCCTTCCTTCCGAGAATTCCAAAACCATAGAAATAATATAGGACCTTTCAACTTGTGAAAGCAATTCAAAAAAAAAAAAACTTTCCGAAGTGTAAACAGTTTAAGACACTGTAATACCCTGGCTCTTCCACCTCAGCAAAGGAGTCTGTTCCATCTCTGCGGAAGAAAATCTCCGTCAAGACATCACAGGTGATTTAGCTTCCAGACTAGTTGAGTCCTGTATGATCTCCCCCAGATTGTATTTATGGACTTCTATAAAGGGAAAGCATTAAAGACGCTTCACCCAGGTCCCCAGATTGGGCTGGCACCAGAGCCAACGAAAGCAAACGCCCATCCCTTGATTCACAACCGGGCTGCTCCCCAATCCCCTTTCTGCTGCCCTCCGCCACCCTCAACCCCCACCCCCAACGCACCCCACCCCCGCCTCGCGGGGAAGGGTAAATGGAAGGATTTGGTTTTATCCCTCACTGCAAAAACACAGTATGAAAATAAAGTACACAGGGTCATATGCTTCTTCTCTGGCAGGGGTGGCAGGGGTAAATGTTTGCACGACACATGCTCACGGCAGAGCCTGCTCTTCCTCGCTCCCCTACCCCTTCACACTGCCAGCCAACAGTCCTGATTAAGAAGGTCGCCTAGGCCTTCTCTTGAAATAGCACTGAAATAATTCATTTTGACAAGGAAGCGTATGTGGGGATGCAGGCGAACGCGGACGTAAGAACGCGGGTGCCTGATCCTTTTTTCTGAAGGCCACGCCTATTCCACCGAAGATTATGAAGTTTCAGTTACTGTGGATGGAAGAGGCAGCAGCCAAGCGAGTAAGAAGTCTGGCTTTCCCCGAAGGAAGAAATGAACATCAGTGACCACTAACATCACAACAGAGAGACAATACTTACTAAGCACATCTTCTGAATTATTCTTGTTAAAATCATCATCATCTAAGCTGACTGCAGTCAATCTCTGAATCAAACTACCAGTTCACAGAAAATGGAAAGGGACAGAGGAACAGCAAGTAGGGAGCCCAAGTCCGGATGCAGGCAAGTGGGTAGATTTGGTGGTGGCAGCCCGTGGCCGTGCTTTTTAACCACCAGACAAACTAAATGCCCTGCGCTTGGCTCCACCTTCAAGGTCCCTGCCACGAGGGCACTTCCTCACTGCCTCTGCAGGCATCCTACACTTGGACAGATTTTAAATCATCCCTTTCTTTCTTTACTGAGCAAACGCCTACCTCTTTTTGTGCTGAGAATGCTACAGTCAAGGTGGTTAGACTGGTAAGTATGCGGCCGGACTTCCCTTCCCTCTAGCGCTCTGGGGCGGAGTCGCCAAAAGAGCACCTCGGACGCGATGTGAGAGGCACAAGGGAAGTCCACAGTCGGGTGCGGTGACAGACAGAAGGAGGCCGAGGAGCCTCGCCGTCCCAGCTGTCCTCACGTCCCTCTACTCCACGTTCGGCTCTTCTTCTCGATCGTGAGCCCCGCTGACCCACAGCGTTGCACCACCACTTCCTTGGTGGCAGGCCAGAGGCACAGCTTCCCAAAGACACTCCACCAGCTCCCCCACACAGTCCCATGTCAGCAGCCGCATCGTTGTCTCCTCAGATCTCCCTGCAAGCTCTGACTTGCTCACCTAGGCCAGTGCTTCCCTCATTTCTTAAGGGAATGACTCCTTCATCGTCCAACTCTTCTTTCTGGACCTACCCTTCCCCTGATCCTCCCACAATTGTGTAAGGTTTAATTCCTATAATAAATACCTCAGCCCACACTCAGAGGGCACTACTGCCCCACAGAACCCTGGATGACACACCTCTGTCATCTACTGGACCTGGTTCTGCTTCCCAGCACCTCCCAATATCGACAGTTCTCAGCCTTCTACAGGAGAGCCTGTCAAGGCTGCAGGGTCACCGCGATTTCTCATTGTCAAAGGCAATCACACCCAACACATTAGTGCTTCTGCTGGGACATGCTTTTAACCCCTCTGACACAGGTCACTCTCTCTCCTAAGCCCTCCCCCAGGGCATTTAATCAGTTTCTTTTGTTTAACTGGAGCTCATCCCAGATTTTTTTTTTAACTGAAATACAGCTGATTTACAATATTGTGTTAGTTTCCACTGTGCAGCATAGTGATTCGGTCACATACATATTTTTTTTCACATTTTCATTATAGATTATTACCAAATATTGAATACAGTTCCCTGTGCTATACAGTAGGACACTGTTGTTTATCTGTTTTATATATAGTAGTGTGTATCTGCTAATCTCAACTCCTAATGTGTCCCTCCCCTCCCTTTCTCCTTCCGTAGCCATAAGTTTGTTTTCTATGTCTGTGAGTCTGTTTCTGTTTTGTAAGTAAGTTCCTTAGTATCATTTTTTAGATTCCACATATAAGTGATATCATATGATATTTGTCTTCCGCTGTCTGACTTATTTCACTTAGTACGATATTACCCAGGTTCATCCATGTTGCTGCAAATGGCATTAATTCATTCTTTTTATGATTGAGTAGTATTCCACTGTCTATAAATACCTCAACTTCTAAAAATAAACTCACCATACGATCCAGCAATCCTACTGCTGGGCATAGATCCAGAGAAAACTCCAATTTGAAAAGATACATGCACCCCAATGTTCATAGCAGCACTATTTAAAATAGCCCAGTCATGGAAGCAACCTAAATGGCCATCAACAGATGACTGGATATCCCAGCTAAAAAGCTTTAAAAAAATCATTTTTCCAAGTGCTTTCTTCCACACATTCCGTGTTTCTTCTAATAGTCACATTTGACCAGTATGTTTTTGCATCTTCATCTAACCTATCAATCCATTGGAAAGGGCCAGGGACAAACAGCTGCTGTGACAGACTCTTCCTAAGGAGTCTCTTTTGGACGTGAGTGTCATGCCCAGATTTCCATGTGACCCCAGGTAAATCAATATGTAACCTATGAGACTTCGTCAAATTAGGTATTATAAAGGTTAAATAAATAGAGATATACAACGAGTGGCTTTAAATCCAGGAAAATACTGCATCATTGAAAATAGGAAGAGATAGCAGAGCAGACATTTTCACACCATATGCAAGACATCCAAGATGATACATTTAATTTCAGATGCCTTAGGTTGGAGGTCCATGGAGAAGTATCTAAGCTGAAATGGTCACTTGCAAAGAAGTGATATTTGTATACACAAGGGTAGATTCGTTCTTTAAAAGATAACAAGACAGAAAACTAGAGGAGGCCAAAAGCAGTACATTAGTAATGTCTGTGTCACATGAGCATCTGAACTCCTGGCAGATAGCAGCTGCTCCCAGCACATTACCGTTGACATGTGTAAATATGTAAATATATGTACAGTTAAGGGGGGGAACTACACCAATGTGGATCTCCAGGACTAGGAACCACATGGACGGTTAAGAAACGACCACGTGGTCCTGATTCTCCTACTATTAACACGGGAGATTCTCTTACCTTATACACACAGGATGACCAGGAGAGTGACCCAAATTGTAGCACACATTTTATCTAATTTTGCCCCTTTGCTGGAATGGGATTCCCCCCCTCATTAAAATGTCTTTCAACTTTGACCCACATATGGACAGACCTTTAAAAGTGAGACTGGAAACAACTCAAATGTCTGTCACTTGGGGACTGGTTGAATAAACTCTGCTGTTCTCAATGGGGTAAGAAATGTCTGCATATGCTGCTAATGACTGTTGAGACAAATGGTATAAAAATGTGAAAAAACAAGGTAGAGGAAAATGTGTATATCAAGATAACATTTATCAAACAAAGTGGAGATGGGGAAGATACCAGTATCTGTACATACTTGCTCCTATTAAAAAATTGTTATGATAAACAATGAAGTTCTTTAAAAAAACTACTTATGGAGGAGGGAGCACACAAAAATGGAAGCCAGGCTTCTCTGAATACATCTTATTTTACATGACTTTAAAACAAAGTTAAATGAAATTTAACATAATTATACAACTTTAAAGTAAAATGAAACAAATAAATTTAACCACCAGGCAAGTTTTTAGACTGTCTAGAGAAGAATTCATTTCAAGTGACCTTAAAAGACAATAATTTGACTGTACATTCCTAGTGGGATATACTCTAAAGATGAAAAGAACTGTAAAATAAATTCAAACTGGTTTTGATAATCATATTTTAATAATAATAGTTTATATTGTTATTCTGAAATATTAATTAGTCATATACAAACTTATAAAGAAAACAGATCATTAATTATCAGTAAGAATTCATCATTTAGCTTCTCTTTAAAAAGAAAAAAGAGGAGGAAAGGTGGGAGGGGGAAAGAGGAAGGAAGGAAGGAACAATGGAAGGAAAGAAGGGAAAACAGTGACCAATCTAGTAGCAATAAGCAGCTCTTATACCCAGGCTGTGGTCTCTAAATTCTGTTTCCCATAAAGGAATGCCAGCTACTCGGACAAATGCCAAATTCCAGGCTGAGGGCGAGAAATATTCAAGATAAGCCTAGAACATCTTGTATACCAGAAAATAAGGGAGTTGCTGAAGGTGACTGAAGGACTCCTAAGCCTAACTTGAAGAGGCTCCCATTGACCCAAATGGGACCATTTGAGCATTGATTAGAAAATTGCATCAACTAAGTATCAAATACACTTAAACATCCATTAAGTTCATTACGATACTTTAAACAAATTAAGTGATCAACTTTGGCTGATGTTGGAAACCAACTCATTGAAACTAGTGAAAAACAGAGAGAGAGGGGTGTTTGTGACTCTAGCATCTATCTGGCCTTCCCTGTGCGAAGTTTACATCAGGATAATCAAATTGTTGGTACAGGGAAAGTATTATAACAAATAAATGAAGAAATGATAGGTTATCACAGATCCAGACAATGCTTTTCAAAGCTGCTGATGTCACAAAAATAGGGACAATAGGTACTATGGGCATCTTATGAAAAAGAATGTGTTTTTTTAGAGCCACTGTATTTTCAGCAGTACTTACTGAAATGTTTGTGAATAATATGATCAGATGTCTGCGTGTTTTTGAAAATAATCCAGGAAGGGGGATGGGAGACCACTAAGGAGGTAGACACAGATAGAACAAAATTGGCCATGAGTTCATGGTTGTTGCAGCTGAGAGATGGTAAATGAAGTTCACTGCACTATTCTCTCTATTTGTGTGCCCGTCTGAAATTTTCCATAATCGATTTATTTAAATTGATGAGGCTTTGAAGCTGAACTGCCTGGATTTGAATCCCAGTTCAGCTACTTATCAGAGATGTAATTTTGGGCAAATTACAGCAAGTTGTATAACCTCTCTGTAACTCGCCTTCCCCCTCTGTAACATAGGAGTGATACAAATGGCTTGTTATGAGTATCAAATGATGTCAAAGACAAGCCCTGAGAACAATTACTGACATACAGTTAACACTTAAATGTTAGCTATTACCTTTAGGGGTCACAAAATCAGATGAAGCCTTGGCTTAGAGTTTCTGGGCTGTTAAACCGTTGAGACTGACTCATGAGAACTGTAATTCCTTCTTCTTACTGAGGGGCGTAACATACATCCAACAATCTTCTTCCCCCAACACACCAGCTAAACAGACTACAGAGATTAACCAGTCTTTCAGTTTTCACCATTTTGGCACTCTATCTGCTGCTCCCAAAGCAGCAGAGGCTTCAGGTCAATGCCTCGTGCTTCTCTCTACTCCTGGGGGCTGCCTCTCCCAGCACCGCTCCAGGGCCGGCCCACCGTCCCCCATAGAGCCCCCTAGTGATGGTGCAGTTCAGCGGGACACCAGCTGACTGGAGGCCAAAGTTCTGGCACCCTGTCTTGTCTGTCCCTGAATAGCTGTGTAACCTTGCATAGTGGCTTGATATTCCCAGAACTTGGGTTACAAGATGTTGCCAACATTTGTGGAACTCTTGTCTTGAAACTCCCTTTAGAGACTATTAGAAAATTCTTCTGAGCACCCTTCACTGACAGCAAATATTCGGTCTCTGGGGGTATAAAATCATAATCATACACAGCCAAGATGATTTGAATGAAGCCAATAATAAAGCTGTCTTGGGTTTTAAACCAGATGTAACTATTAATAGGGGAGATTGAATCTCTTTGAGGAAGCATATACTGACTGTCCCACAGTGACTGAATTCTCAGATTAAAAGTAAATAGCTTCTTCAGAAAATGTCTGCCTTAGAAACTTTCCTTGGAGTATGTTCAGTAATTTTTCTTTAAACTAACTTTATTTTAAATCTCACCTTAAGCAGAATCACAGCCATATCATCTACAGAGTACTTGAGTGTGTGGATTCTGTCGTTTGTACAGATGTAGCCACATAGGTAAATTTACAAGTCAGAAATCATAAAATTATTCATAGTTCAATTAAACAGCTTGAAGAAACTCCTTACAAGTAGAAGCTTGATTAACTGTGTTTCATCTTGTCAAATGGGGCTAAAAGTAACATGTCTACCTCATAGAATTGTTTTAAGCACTCAGTAAGTAAAGACACATAAAGTATTCAGACAAACTAGCTCAAAATAAAAGCCATTTAAGTGTGAGCCACTATTATCCTTTGTAATATTTCACTGTTTCCAGTTCTCAAAAGTGAACCGTCTCTCATTCAGTTTCATTTTTCATTCATCCTGTTTACAGCAAATGTAGACTCATACCACTGAGTGCATACACATTTCTGAGGATTTGAAAGGCTCTTAATGTTTTTTTTTTCCTACATTTAGGCAGGCATTCTTATCTAGATAGATAAGCTTAGATGCAAATACACTGTTTTCTACACAAGGGCTCCAACACATACACTAATGATGGGATGACCGCATACTTTTAGTTTTCAGAAAATAACATACCTATCAATCAGCAAATATTTACTGCATGCCAGCCATACCCAAGTTGACATGGTAGGAACTGCGGAAATGCAAGGAAAAAGCACAAGCTCCATCCTCAGGGAGCTTCCCAGTTGGAGAAAGAGGACAATTTGCAAGTGAGGCTGGATGACCGGTTACGGGAGCACAAGGGAGTGCTAAGTGGCTGGGGCAGTGCAGGACACGTGCAGTGGAAGAACAGGGGCGGAGAAGTTCCTGGTGACAAGGATAGTTCAAAATCATTTCAAAGAAGGCTCAACGGATGAGTAAGATTCAGAAAAGTTAAAAGGAGGGAGAAAGGGAAGGAGAGACTCTGGGTGGGTGAGACCAGCCTAAAGAATTTCAGCGTAATCTCAGAGGGATACAAAGGTAACAAGGGTTCTGAACAAAGCTTTGGCATGAATGAAGTAGCATTTTAAGAAAATTTCTAGATTCGGGGTCCACAGAGCCTCCCAGGGCTGAATTATTAGTAGAAATGGGCGTTTGTGATTCCCTTCTCTCCCATTTTCAAGAATTTTGTGGCCCATTTATCTGTGTTTACAACACCTTCGGTTCACATAATCTCTCAGAATTGAGTTCACCTTTCCAAAACAGGAGAGGATGGGGGTAGCAGGCATGGGATTTGCCAAAAGCTAAATCCATCTTGTACTCAGACCGCACGGCCACACGCTTGATCCAAACTGGGTACTGACAGCTCCTCAGGCTCTGAAACCTCTGAAAGAGAGACACACCCACCCAAATGTCGCCTCTCTTCCTTTAATAGAGTGATGGAAACAGAGAAGTTTTATCCTTATAGTAAACATATTCTCTTGCTTTTCCTCATTATATAAATAATACATGCTTATTGTAAAAAATTAAAATACATCAAAGTTAAGGAAGAAATCACCTAGAGTCCCAATCCCCCAAGACAACTATCATTAATATTTAATAGAGATTCACTTTTTAAGCACCTCATCATGTGCAAGTACATAAACGCACATATTTTGTAATTTAATGATGATATCGGCAATGTGTTAATAACAAATATTTTGTTGTCTTTCAACTTTCCCTTCTTTTCTTTTTCACCCCCTAGTCCTGCTCTTCCTGCACTGGCTTTATATACCTAGTATATATCTTCCATTATTTTATGCTCTTATAAATGTATTACATATACATAGACAGGATTTTTATTAGCATTGTTAAATTTGTAAAAGTAGCATCCATCCATCAAACACATTTCTCTGCATCATATTTTGCCCACTCAACAATGCATTATGAGAATTCCTCTGTTAAGTGACATTTAATTCATTCTTCTAAATATTTCTTAAGACTAACTCATATTTATTGAGTACTTATGATATGCCAGAAACTGTCCCCATACTATGCTGCCAGTTTTACTTAATTCTCACAAAAACCTTATGAGATTGGTATCACTGTTGTCCTCATTTTATGGATGAGAAAACGGAGACACAGAAGCTTAGCACCACTCCCAAGGCCGTTCATCAGACATTTCAGATGACTACAAGGATTAAAGCCCCGGCAGCCTGACGCTAGAGCCATGCTATTAAGCCCTACCCCATAAGGCTGAGCCAGGCACAGGGGGCCAACCAGCCCGGCTGGGCCAGCCCGTCACTACTGGGCATGCTTTTTTTTCATTCATTCTTTTTGTGAGAGGGAAGTAATTCAGTTTATTTATTTACCTATTTTTGAAGGAGGTACTGAGGACTGCACCCAGGACCTTGGGCGTGCTAAGCATGCGCTCTACCACTTGAGCTATACCTTACTCCCCACCCTACCCCCCGGCATGCTCTTGATTCCAGTTTTTTGCCACCACGATAATATTTCAGTAAATACCCTTGGACATACATCCTGATCTATGGGTGTTTTATTTCTTTTATTCAGCAAATATTTAATGAGGACCTACTCTGTTCCAGAGACAATTCCAGATACTAGCGTTTCAGTGGTGAGGAAGACAGACGCAGTCCTTGCTTTCATAGAGTCACATTCTGGTGGGAGAAGACCATAAATGAATGCATGAATGAATGAATGAGTGAACTTGAACAAGAAAAACAGGAGATAATGCCACTAAGTCATCTGCGGAGAATTCCAAGAGGGTGATGTGATGGAGAGCCACTTGGTGATACCTAGAGACATTTCTTACACAACACAGTTCCCCAGATGTGGGATTGCTGGGTTAAAAGATACGATTTTTTAAAATTTTAATACTATTGCTACTTTGCTTCCTAAAAGGTTTACTTCCAATAGGATCTCATTTCTAACAAGAGAAATACATATTTTAAAAATAAACTTCTCTTGTCTTCCTTTTTGATTCCCTAGGGAAACTTTTTAAAGATTTTTCTCTCTGTGCTAATTATGCTGACCTATTTCAAATTCAACATATATAAACGTTCATCAGCTACAAGGTAAACATCAAAAATTACTTTCTGTTACTCTGTGCACTTAAAAAAAACTTGTGTACTTTTATACTCCTTTCTGTACACTTCATATACACATACACCTATAGAGCTCTTCTAGGAAATCAAGAACGTGCTCAGGGACCAGTCTCAAATGAAACAGGTGGGTTTGTCGGTGAGGCAGGGGTGGAAAATAGTCTTGTCTCCTATTCTGAATACAGAGAGTAAGAGTGAGCATTTTTTAAAGATAGTTGAACATGACTGAGCTTTAAAAAACAGCAAGGAAGCAAGCCTCGTGGGTTGAAAAGAGATTCCTATGAAGACAAACCCTGATCAACATTAAAAAGCACTTGAGGGGCTGAGACATTTCAGGAGCAGCTATCAAAAGCATACCACTGAAGCCACCATCCATAGCCTAGGGAGCTAGACTTTCCCACCACGTCCCCTTTCCTTCCCCACAGGCCTGCCTGGTTATCACACGTGTGCAGGGACCGTCATTATTGAAAGGACTTATAAATATGCAACAGGTATTTCATGGGAGAAAGTGCAACTGAATAACTTCCAACCACCCTAAGACGCAGAAAGGAGGAGAGCCTGTCTTGCAGCTCTCACCAGTCCCACGACCCCTGCAGCCATTCCAGGGAAAAGGAAGCAACACCCTGACACCCCGTCTCTGCCCACTGCCCTGCCGTGTCAGAGTGAGGGCAAGGCAGCATCCGCACCTAAATCCGGCCTCTCGCCTTAAAGGGCTACATGCGTTATGTGCACAGGAAAGCAGGGTTTTATGTTAACCGTGTTCCACAAGCTATGGAAAGAATTCCACCCTAATCTTTTTTTTTCCCCTCCCTTGAAATCAGATCTTATTCCTAACTTTAGTCATCCTGCCTGGTTTCCTTTTCTTAATGGAGTGAAATTTATGTCTGTGATTAGAGAACTGGCTTGGGAAAACCATTTGAGTTTTAAAAGTTATATGTTTTAACAATAATAGATACAGGAATCCTGGAAGAAAACCAGTATGTTTTGGATGTTAATTCAGACGTCGTAATGACTTGCTATTTCCATCCACAGTTAGTAGGTAATGGTGGTATTAGGCATATTTGAGGGGGAAAAAATTGAGCTGAAAGTTTTCACAAGGATGGCATAGTGATAAATTTAAAATTATAGCCTAGATAAATAGCTTTTGGGCTAACATGTCTGGGATTATTTTGAAAATGAAGAATAAGGTGACATTCATTAAAAGCGTAGCTCTTCTGGAAGTGCATTTACTATAAGCAAGACACTGGAACTCTAGGTGTCATACATACAGGAAAAAAAGAAATCAGATGTTCTTTGCTTTATGCAAGAGATATGTTCCTTAATTCAACCGTAGTTTTCAAGGTCTCAGGGAGACTCACTAGAAATGAGATGATGTGGTCAGACTTTAGGGGGACAGGAGCAAGGCCACAAAATACCCTTTGCCCAACCACAAAAGGTCAAATCCCTCCTGGTTAGAGGCCGCCGGAGGAGTCCAGGAGCTCTGTGCTCAGAGCTGCACAAATCTGTATGTAACTCCCTCTATCTTCCCGCTGTGTGACTTAGAGCAAGTTACTTAATATTTCTGAACCTCATTTACAAAATTGGGTGTTGTCAGTACTCTGCTTCAGAGGGTGTCGTGAGAATTAAATGAGATAATGTATATAAAACAGAGAAGACATCAGTTGCATTTTAGTTCCTTCCTCCTTCCCACCCAGTTGCTATGCTGGCTCTAGGATCATCACATTAGAAGAAAGGAGTCCCAAAGAAATAAAAGAGGCAGACAGGGGTGAAAAAGAAGAGCTGCCTGGGAGTGGTCTGTACTTAACTTGGCAGCACAATCTCAATTAAAGAACTAAAGAAACACCACCCATACCTGACACACAACCCTCTCCTGAAGCACAGAATGCTTCTGCAATATGAATAATTATCTTAGTGCTCTTCATGTCTTAATCTTTCTAACCAAGGCATACTCATTTACTTATGTAGCTGCAACGTAGTTTAGTGATACTGTAAAAATATGTAATTTATAGCACTCATTCCAAAGCCGTTCATTTAAATGCAATGGGCCTAGGAGAGTGCTAAAACAAGTAATAAAATAGTTATTCATTCTAAGAGCACAATAGCCTAAAAATATAAATATTCCAAGATATCACAAGCATGTCAAATATGAAAAACCAAATCTACGACCCCAGGAAGTCATTTAACGTACAAATTCTCAAATATCACTATAGCAGATAGCACCTCCACAACATGTAGGAAAGTACATTTGAAAAGTCTAAGTGACTCTTTAAGCTTCTTAATGGGTTAATAAGTTGAAAAATATAGGATTAAAAATTGTCTAAAACTATGTTCTGGCTAAGACATTTCATTTTCATAGACCCTCACTTGTTTCCATCAAATGCTCAGGTGACTTTTTTGTGTGTGAAGGTCCATTTTTCACAGGGAATCAAATGCGATCACTTGACAAGAGCTACCGGCTACATCCATCGGGACTTGTGAAGAACCACAGACTCACCCTGAAGTCGTGGGCACGTTATTCACTGCAGAAGGCGCCTGTTCCCACACACAGGATGAAACTTCAGAGCTTCGGGCCTGACAAAGGTTCTACACTGTTCCACACACGAAGCATCCTTGCCTCCTGAGTAGGTGAAACTGCCAGCGTTAACTCCATAACTGCCAAAGGCCTAACACTACAGACAGAGGAGACATGCAGTTAACCACGTCCCCCAGACTCCAGCACATACAGGAACTGAGAGGAAGTGACACACGTCTTAAATCAGCTTTAAAGCTAGTGTCTTTTACAGGCATCTCTCTTCTTTTGAACAGAGAGGGGTAAAAGTCAGATAACTGCTGGGAAATCCTGGCCCTGCCTTGAGACAGCCATCGATGATGAGAGAGCTGTCTTTACATCATTTCAGAATCCAAATTACCCACTCCCCATACACCA
The DNA here is from genome assembly GCF_048564905.1 of Vicugna pacos. Classification (NCBI taxonomy): domain Eukaryota; kingdom Metazoa; phylum Chordata; class Mammalia; order Artiodactyla; family Camelidae; genus Vicugna; species Vicugna pacos. The sequence continues at coordinate 34,032,065 of NC_132988.1, forward strand.
TGATGTGAGAAGTCATTTAGCAAGGAGAGTTTTTAAGTTCATCTCCTTCTTTGCTCTGCAGTTTCCTGAGACTCCCAGACAGGGTTAGCGAGGTACCTGGTTTTCTAGACAATTTGCCAAAAGTTAGTTTTTTTTTTCATTATTGCTAAAGACTACTGAAATATATTTGAGACTCTTTTTTTATTACACATTGTAAAACACAATCAATTCACTCATAAGTTAAAAAAATAGTCAATTCAGTAAAGAGGGGGAAAATTACACCAACTCATTCTTTGTGTGATGCAAATCCACACAACCAGACTGTCTCCCATCTTCTTTTAAACTTTTAACGTGTTCTTTTGGTATAATTTAGATACACACTGAGATGATTTTACATAGCACCAATCCTCTGATTAAAATATTTTTAAAAGATTTCATACCAACATGTCTTTCTCCTAGTATTTCTCAGACGAATACAGAAAAAAAAACATTGTAATCAATTTTCTGCTCCCCATTTCCACCAACATCTCCATCATCACTGCCAGTCCCAAATTGCTTTATTGCAGTAGAATTATGTTATGATGTCAAATTGCTGTAATTCAAGTTTCCAGACTAGAGGGAAAGCCTCGTGTAGGGTTAGTCTTTTTAAGGTGAATCAGCGAATGAAAAGAAATGTGTTGTAGGAGAGCTAAGGAAGAAGGGGAAGGAATTTCACTGGGGAGAGAAGGAAGTAACTCCCACAGAGTCTTTCCAGGCCCCCTCTTCCCTCTCACCCCTTTGTGTATTCCTGGAGCTTTGTTTCTGTGGGTGTAAGGGCATTGGAGGGAGCGGGAGGACGACTGAAGGGCGGTGGCCACTTGGTCCTGGGCTAAGGAATTTAAAGAGTTCATATCGAGGCCCCCACTACTGCCCCCTACTTCTCTCTCCTCTGTTCTAATGCCCTCCCGTGCTCAACTGGCTCCTTTCCAAGTAGAGAGTGGCAGATACGGGGACCGGAGCAAATATCACTGGAAGACAATTCTTTGTTGTAGAAAAGGAGTTATAACCAAATCAATACAGCTTCCTTCCTGCCAGCCCCTACCTGACGCAGAAGTGATACTGTTCTACCAGAGGCTCCTTGGAAATGAGAGTCCCCCGCTCCCCAGTCTCCTTCACTGAATAAAGAGTCATTCAGAATTATTATGAGTGGAGCCCTCTGCCAGACCCGAAATGCAAAGATGGCATGACAGGAAGTCGGCCCCGCCCTCAACGTGCCAGGAAGGGGTGGCCCAGGGAATGAGAGTGTAAAATCTAACTTCCCTTTGCAGCTCTTTTTCTCCTCTAATCAGGCCCACATGTTTAGTGCAGGGGAACAAAATGTGGTGAGGAGGGAAGGATTATAAAAATGTTCACTTTCATCCTACAGATATGAGAAAACAAGAACATATTGCCATTACTCGACAACTTTATAGCTCCAAATAACACGCGCACGCAGTAAATCAGGGGAGGGGTGCACGGGCTGCACCACACGGGCACCTCTCATTTGCTCAGTGCGATTCTAGCCCAGTGCCAGGCTGTCCAGGGCCCTGGACAGGGAGAGGAGGAAGGGCGGGGAAGACAGGAGGCAGCGAAGACTCCATCTGCTCTCAGAGCCAGCAAGAGCCTGCCCACCCCTGGTCCTTCCAGAAACCTTCCTTCTCTTCTTAAGAAATGACAGAAATCAGGAAATATTACTTCGGCTTGCAGGCTTCTGTCCTGGCCTATCCAACCCACAGAGAAGTCCCAGCAAATTACTGGAAACTGCACTTTGAACTTAGCCCCTGGCAAGGAGCCCAGTCAAACAGAAATGTAAAAGTTCCTTTCCTCCGAGGGGCCCCTGCACCAAGGTGTCCCTACAGACACTCGGAGAGCTGATTGCAACAGGTTGGAATGAGGCCCTGGGCCAGGAAAACAAGCCCTGACCAGTATGATTTCCTACTGCCTGTGTTGTTTCTTTAAAAAGTTTTTTTTGGCTTGTTCCCTCTCGTTTTGTTGGACTGGGTTACAAGCTCAGGTCCCATCGAGGAAAAAACTGGTACCATTTTCACAAAATGCTTCGGCCTTGTTTCATTCAAAAACTGCTCCATTGGCCCCACCGGTCAGCTTGGTAATGTCGGGGGGGGGGGGCAGCAGCGGTGGGGGTACCGGTCAGGCCAGTTGCTAAGCAAATTCTCTGAACTCCCAGGAAATCGAGAAGTAATGAGCTGGCAAAGCCTGAAGATATTTCCACCTCTGACAAGAGAGATGATCTCTCTCTGTGCACCAGACTTCACTACACCGGGTTACAGGAAACCAACAACACGGACAGTCAGAGCAGAAGCAGCTTCTGCAGTGCCTGGTCCCCGGCTGCTTCTCTTTCTTAAGAGGAAACAACCCAAACACTGGCCTCTTTCTAGCTCTGTTCTATTTCTAAGAAAACCCAATTTGCACAAGCAAATAAACTGACTCATTATAAAACTCAGAGGTCAGCGAGAGACAGATAAAACTAAAGGTTAGACAGCTGGAGAAACAAGCCTGTATTCCAGCTGCGGTGGGAGCCCCTCGGAGGAAGCAGTGAATCCCCCGGGACCCATGAAGCGGAGGGGGCGCGCCCCGTGTCCGCTTTCTGTCTGCACAGACATTCCTCTCCCAACTACTAAAACGGATTCAGATCGCCAACAGATCTGGCCAGCAGTGACCTGACTCTGCCAATGGGCGGTTGTTGTAAGTGCTTCCTCCCGAAGGGGCTTCTTCCTGTGATATTTGTAGGGTTTCACATGCAGAGGAGGAAAAATCCAGCGATCTACTCTTCTGATGATTTTATAAAGAAAATTCCCCAAAATGTGGGGGCTTTTTAAGTCCTATGTTCTTTCTAAAGATCTCAGAGTTGGAGGAACTGCAGCCTCTCCCCGCCTCTCTGACCTCTGACTGACCCAGTTCTATTATAATCAACAGCCAATGACCACCATACGCTTCCCCCCTGACAGTGTGACTGGGTAAGGCCCCCTTTACAGGGCACTCCCCGCTGGCCCTGCATATTCCAGGGAGGTTCCCACAGCTTTTCCACTGTGATTGTTAAAGCTAAGCTCTGCCATTTGCTCCCTCCTTTCCTACCTCCCAGTGGTTCTAGAAGAAGTCATTCAAGAAGAACAACAAACCCAGACCTCACGTCATGTCTGTAAAGATGGTGTGTACTGGCAAAGTGTTCTGGCCTTCATGTTTTCAATATGCATTTATGATGATTCTCTCTAGAGAAACCAATCTCCCCATATAGATCCCTCTCAGGCTCTGCGTTCTCCTCTACAGGATGACCTGGGAGGACGCTAGCTAACCCTTGGGGAGGCTGTGCCAGTAGATGGCAAGGGTGAGTGGTCACACTCAGCACAGGAGAAAGTCCCCGTGAATAGATGGAAATAGAAGACTGGATGTGAGATATGAGGTCACAGCCGAAGAAGAGCCTCTGTGCCTCCCAGGAGAGTGACGCCCGCCAGTTGTATGAGGACCACCCTCCCCAGGAAAAAAAGATCCAAGGACGTGAAGCAGTGTCAGAACTGAGCTTGGTGGATAAGGGGAATTAGAGCAGTGTTTCTTGAACTCCGAGGTGCACGAGAAACCCCAGAAATGCTGAACCAACAGGCAGACCCCTCAGCTGCCCCCAGCCTCCTCTCAGCGGTTCTGATCCATTTGGTCTGATCAGGCCCCAGGGGATTCTGATGCTGGACATTCATAAACCAAACTTTGAAAAACACCAACTTAGAGAAGAAGAGGAATCGGGAAGGGTGAAAACAGAGAGGCACAGAAGGCAGCAAGAAACAGACCTAGAAAATGGAAAAACCAAGATGGTGTAGCAGTAGTTCAGAATCTGAAAAAGAAGAAAGTTTGCTAAGGGGCTGAGGGAGGGCAGGGACATTCAGCTCTCTGGCAAGGCCTGAGTCTCCGTAAGACAAAGTCTACTTAAGACAAAGGTAAGAAGTAGGCTTGGGGTTTTTTTTTTTTTTTTTTGGTTTTTTTGGGGGGGGGGGCTTATTCTTTTGAATGCTCGAATTCCACTAAAAAATATGCTAAACAAACAAGCATTCTTACATTTGTATTATGCCAGTAGGACGTTCAAGTGAAAATATTCTAAAATTCAAAAGTTAATTTTTCAGAAAAGCAGCTTCACTCAAGCAGTATGGACAACTGGCTGCCTGGAGTCATACAACTAAATCATCAGGATCTGCACAGAACTAAAATCACTCTATGTGTACTAATAACAAAAAGCATCCATTTCTTCAATTCACCAATTACATTAAACACCCAATGCATGAACACACATTCTAAGCTACAGAGGCATAGAAAGCTGGAAGAACTGAGGTTGCAAAGAAGGCCTCCGTCGCCATTCAGAAATCCAAGGAACCAAGGAATTTCAGTTGTGTCAATCACATGGAAGACCAGAGCCATGTGGGTAGTGACTAGTGGTGAGAGAGGGGAAATTCTGAGCACTTGCCCACCAGACAAAGTCCCAGTGCCAAAAAGCCTTGCCCACCCCCGTCTCCATTCATTGGACAATGACTACCTCAAAGGGATGAAACACAGAAGAGAAAAGATGTCTAGTCGATCCACCTTGTGACTAATCAGATTCCAGAAAAAGAGAACAGAGAATGTATCATGGAAGAAATGATCAAAGAGATACTATGAAAAAATCCCCCATAACTGAAGGACACAAGGATGGCCCATTAAGGGAGCAGCCCACTGAATAATAAAAGATGTACAGCAAAGCACTTCAGTGTCAAGTTGAGAGAATCCTAAACGCTTCCGAAGAGAAAAAAGAAAGCTTACAAGTAAAGGACTGGTGGCCAGAACTGCTGTCACACTCCTCAGAGGCAATACCTTCAGGCAGAAGACAATGGAACAATGCCTTCAAAACTCGGAAGGAAGGGGATATCCAAAATCTAGGTTCACATAACCAAGCAGGAGAGTAACTGACACTCTACATGATGTGCAGGCTAGATGGACAACTCCCTCTTCTCTCACTGAGCATGCCTTTGCTAAGGCCCCTACTTGAGATTATCTGACCCAGGCTGCCTCTTTTAAGGAGCTGCTTTTACTCAGACAAGATGCACTAAGAGTTTTCCCCATAATGCCTCATGCTCACGGGGATTTAAATTCTGCTGCCTGAGCTCACGACCCCTTGCCTTAATCCTTAGTTTCTTAACTACCTTTACTATTAACCTTGCTGTCTGTCCCCACTCCCCATCCAACCTGGGCCCTCACCTTCACATTTGCATTGTAAGTTCTTCTCCAGGACCCAGGGATGTTGCATATGGCTCTTTACGTACCTTCTTCCTAAATACCAGGGCAGCCCCCACTTAGCCTGTGCCACCCTAACAGTGGGTAGAAGACAGGAAAGGTGAAGCGGGGCCAGGTGGAAGTTCAGAAAAACAGAGAAATAAGAGAATCTGCTACTAAGAAGTGCCTCTGGACTACAACTGAAGAGTCTTGTGTTTTGTCCGTATCTGAGCTCTCTAGGGTGGAAGAACACACAGGGATTCTAGGCAGCTCTTTTAAGAAATGTGCATTTACCCAGAACATCATCCTTGTCATAACTCTGAGAATCCTTAAGCCCAGTGGTGGAAAAGAACCTCTATGGAGCTCGGGGTCAGCAGAGAAGAGGTAACTCCACTGCTTACTTACTTACTCCACCACCATTAACAGCATGTCCCTATATAACAATGTGTGAAGCCCAAAAAAGCATCTGAGACATCAGGACATCCTAGATATCAGGATTTTAAAAATTAGGTGTATGTCATATTTACTTGGAAATAAACAATACAAATTCCCCCAAGCTCCAGTCCTACACCACACTCAACCTGTCCAAAATCTCCTTCAGGACCTCCTTCCCTAAAACTCCTCCTCCTCCACCTCCTCCTCCAGCTTCCTTATTTTAGTCACTGGCATCACCAGCACCTCTTTCACGTGCTCACAAAGCTGGATGTGTCCTTCGATGCTCCCCATCCCTCAGGCCCAGCTGAGGAAATCCCGTCACACCTGAAGAGTTGGCCGTCCTCCGCAGGAGCTCCCCCTCGTTCCTCCACCACCTTCTCAGGGGCACCCCAGTTCAGGTCCTTATTCCCTCCACCTAGTTCATGGTTTCCCAGCTACTGCCACTAAATAAATGATGCCAGGGCAGAGTTCTGATCATTTTCTGTAGCAGAGACTATGCCCAAGCTGCTTCCAATACACATATTCTCTTTTGTCTCAGTAACAAAACCCTGCCTTTCAGCCAGTTACATCCCTGCCCAGAGTAAAGTGTACATTTCTTAGCCTTCCTTGAAACCAGGAATGGCAATGAGACTCAGTTTGGCCAACGGATGTAAAACAATGGGTTGTGAGGGACTGCTGAGAAGGCTGATAAGAGTTGGCTGACTCATCTGGGATGCACCCCACTTTTATCTTTCACTCCTCCTTCCAGCCCATGATGCAAGCAAGCATGGTGGGTGGAGTCCGGCAGCCATCACGGACCATGAGGTAACTGTGAAGATGAAAGCTGGCTTCACTAGAACAGAAAAGCAAAACACTAGGAGTGGCCTGGCTCCCTGATGACTGCCTGGAATTTGCATGCCTTCCCCAAATTGCCAATCTCCAAAGGCTTTTATATAAGGAAGTAACTCTTCCGTGCATAAGCTACTATCTTCCAGGTCTCTGTTACTCAAATCATCACTGACAAAGTTTTGCAGTCAAAAATCACTGGTGGCCTCTGAATTTCAAGGAAACAACATCCAGACTCCTTGGCTGAGCACCCAGGGCCATACCAAATCTGGACGGAAACTTCACTTCCAGCCTTGTCTTCCACATCTTCCTGTCATGCAATTTACAATCCAGCCAAACTAAACAGCTGTGATTCCCAAGGAGCAGAGCCACCACCAAGTGCCTTAAAGAGAACCATCGAACGTTAGAGCTGAAGACCTGAGCAAGCCTCTGGAGCAGCAGGTTTGTAACAGTTGTCGTCAGTGAGTCTCCCTTTCCATTTAGTACATAGATGTCTGACCCCAGATTCCAATATATAAAAGATACGAGCAGAGCTGCTCTGATTTCAAAACCACTGGCCTGGTCCAAGCTTTTATTTTATTTTTTTTAAAGGTGAGGAAACTGAGGCCCCTATGGATGGGAGTTGGTATGATGCATCCAAGGCTGGCTGGTATCAGGTCTAAAACTAGAACCTAGGTTTCCTAACATCTACATTGTTTTTTGTTTTTTGTTTTTTCATTATTTTTACTAGTAAATGATGCTCAATAAAAGCAAAACTAAGTGTAGCAAGTTTTCAGATACCCATACTTCTGATTAAGAGAAGAAGGAATTATACTAAACAAGGATTTCCAAGTCTTCTCAATCCCCAGGTACTAGGTTGACCAGGGATACAACATAAAAAACACTGGGCTCTGGGTTAATTCCCATCAATCTAGAATTTTCCAAACACCATACTGCTTCCCATTCAGACCCATGCGCAGGGAGGCTGCAGTCATTAGCCCAGTGTCCAGAGATGTGGGATTATACACCAGGTCAAAGGATGTGTCTCTCCATGATACTCATAAAATCCCATTGGCTAGTGTTTTACACTATTAAAAATCATCAAGATGTTGGCTTCCCTGAGAAAAACCACATTCTGTTCGGTCCTTGAGTTATCGTGAGTGGCAAACTGAAGATGCTACACTGTGAGACCAGCCTTTGGGATACTGGTAGAACCCTGACTCTGCCTGACTGTGCTTAAGAACGGTCACTGCTGCATATACCACACAGAGTGAAGGAATCACTGTAAGTCAGAGGAAGGAACCTAAGGGACCATCAAGTTCCACTTCACGAGGTGAAGTTATGCTTTGTATGCTTTGTACATTTACTTGTTTGAATCAGGTCCCTTCTCTCTACTTGAATAATAAAATCAGAGAGGACAAGACAAGATGTACCCATAAAGTTAATGTTGTCCAAGAAGAAATTAACCAGACTGTGATTGCTGAGTAGAAAAAAACAGAGGAAGTGGAAGAAAGAGAACATGTGTAGGATCCCAAAGAGCACTGGTGGCTTAAAAGGTCCCAGTGCCATTTTCCTGCTCCCCAGAGAGAGGGCAAGAAGTCTCAGAACCAGAGCAGAGAGGAGGAGGCCGAATGAAACTGACCACCTGCCATCATTGGATGTTAAACAGATCTGGGCTTAAATGCAGCTCATTCCTCTGGAGTAGGCTGGAGCTGATGCACAGGCTGACTGCGCACATGGTGAGTCCAGGGGCACATGATCTCGCTAAAACCCTCTGTAAAATGGAGATGATAGTGTAGTACCCATTTGATGGGCTCTTATGAGGAATAAAGGAAAGTACCACACAGAACCTGGCACATGGGAAGTACTCAATAAATGTTAGCTATTATCATGTTTTACACTCATATATATTCCAGCTCCCCAGCTAAACCATAAGTATCTTTAAAGCAGAGACCATGCTCTCACTTCTCTGCACACAGAATCCACACTTAGATGCTTTCGGTGTTGGATGACTGATTAATGGGCACTAGAAGAGGAGGCCAAGCTCATTAAGGTTACATGTGACAGCATGTTCCTTCCAGTTCTCAAAGAAATTCCCTACCAGCCCTTTATTTGGGGAGAAAGTAGCAAATCCCCGCGCCTTCTAAAGAATATCAAAGTGTCCCCTATTTTCTCCTATTTTACAGATCAAAGAAGAGAGCTGTCAAGGGCAAGCTAGGGACGGCAGAGCCAGGGAAATGATGGAGGGACGCGCTTCCCAGCCGAGGCTTGCAGCTCGGGCTCCTGCCAGGGCGGCCGGCCCTCCCGGAGCGCAGCCTCCGCGTCCAGACTTGTGCGGCGGCTGCTGTAAAACCCGCTCGGCCTTCTCCTCCCAGAGATCGCGCTGCCTTTGTCTGGCAGCTCAGTTCACGCCAGAAAACCCTACGGCCAGCCGTGCCTTTTCACTGGGAATGATCAAAGTGGAATCTGTCGGAGGCAGAAGCAAGCACCCTTTTAGAAACTATACGTTCTTTAAATTCAGATTCAAAACGGCACTCCAGGCTCACCTGTCCCCTAGTTTTCCGAACCAGGTAGCCTGCCCCTTGGCGGCAGGCAAGGTCACGTGGCCGCCTTCCCAGCAGCGCCCCCGCCCCTCCCGTCTGGGGAGTCAGGTTACCTGGAATGTCGGGCCGCTTCTCCCGGTCTGGGTGGAGGCGGGAAGGGCTGGGTGCGGGGAGTGGACGGCTGTGGGGAGACTGGGTGGAGAAATCAGAGACCTGGGAGGAGGAAAACAGGTTTCCTTTTTTGGGGCACCCATGCTGCAGGCGCATGTGGCTGGGGGAAGAAAAATGCCAATTACTTTTGTTTGTCTTGAAACAAAGAGAGAAAGGAAAGGGAGTGCTCTTTTTTTCTTCCTTTCTTCTTCTTTTTTTTTTTTTTTTGGCCTGATAATACAAGTGAAATGCGTATCTGAAGTTGCGCTGGGTGGGGACCGAAGACCTTGGCAACCACCCTATAAGGGGGCAAATCACAAGGGTCATTGTGTAAGCAGTGACTACTGAGAATGGCTGTATAATAGGCGTATTATGGAACACACACCTGGCTTCTGCAAAGCTAGGGAGTGAAAAATTGCTTTTATAGAACCATCGGGTGAGCAATAGGATAAACATCTTCCGTTGTGTCAGAACAAGGTTGTGCACAATATACAATTCTGGGTATTGTGCGAGGTCCTCACAGAGCCCCACACATGCGTAAGTGTTGGTGCCAACCCTGTGGGTCTTAGGAATAGCCCCCTGATCCTTCCTTAAGACAAAGGAGGGACCATTTCACTCTGGTCTACAGTATTTGGGGAAATCAGACTCTAAGAGGCAACTTTGTCCATTCGTATCTTCTGAGTTTATAGTCAGCAATCTGGAAGCTTACCCTCTAGGAAGGCAGACATGTCTTCAGGGGAAATGGGACACCTTCAAGATTAAAACAACTAGAAAAGGAAGAAAAATCAGATAATATCCTTTCTGCCATCCCCTAATACCTTGAGGAGTTCAAAGGTTTTCCAAGCCTGCGGGCACTTGGCAATTATAATTACACAGTAAAATACCTAAGGTTAATGAATAACCTCTAAAGGAAGTTACTTCACATAATGACAGCAATTTCTCTGAACTAAATGTTAATAATAAGGCCTGTAATACTATGAGAAGGAAATGGTAGCAATTGGCAAATGGAACTCTGTTGCTTGGTAACAAGACTTGAGGTATGAACATTCTCTTTACCTCACGGGAAAGGGGTGGGTGGAAAGACTGCTGCTCCAGCCTGAACGGTTTGATAGGCAGGCAGCTTTCTGAAGCCACTGGCTGTCCAGCGGTGCCTAAAGCAGAAGCACATGTGGCAGCTCACTCAGCGGAGAGAGGTTCGAGGGGGAATAATTCCCTAGGAATTATTTAGTAGCACCGTAAAGGAAATGGGATGTAATCTGTAAAGAGACTGAGGGCAACCTAGTTCACATTACCTGGTACAAATCACTGCTATACAAATAGAACATTTCAGCAAAATCCACCCAAGAGCTAAATCTTCTCCCCTGGTCTCTGCTTCTGTTGGTTCCAGCAGAGACATACACTTTGATCCTCCTGTTTGTTTTGGTTTTTCTGTTTTGGAGCAACTGTGGCAACTGTGGCATTTGCGAGATGAATTAGGAAAGGAATGCAATTAAGACAACCTAAGACTGCAGTGTTCCTCATGAAGAAAAACGATACACATTTGCACTGCAGGCGTATCTTTAGTTGGGTCATTACTGGCCTTCTGATTTGAAAGATTCTAGAGACAGCTTCTTCCAGCTGGTCATTAATCAACAGGAAATAGTCTACAACAAGGTCATTATTACCTTAAACCATTACAGAGGCATATTCAGTGTGAGGCTGAGATAAAACTGAAAGTTTTAAATCCCTGTTTGTTTTATGGCAGTGGTTCTCAAATCAGCCAGAGGCTCCATATCACCTGGACAGTTTTCAAAAACACAGTTTTCGGGGCCCCCAAGCCTGGATGCTGACAGAGCAAGTCTAGGATGGCACCTGAGAATTTGACCTGAATTCTCCATGGTATTCAGGTCATCAGCCAAGTGTGAAAGCCACTGCTCCAAGTTCTGTTAAGAGTAGTTACTGGCCGGACAAAAGAGAAAAAGTAAGAATGAATACATTTTTGCACTTAGAATTTAAAACTGTTCAGTTATTTCCCTAAAAGAAACTGATCTACACATTTTTTAAAAGAAAAGTAAGTATGTTCATTCTAAATGCAGTGTTTTATTGTTCCATTTTTTTTTAATATTTAAAAACATTTGGGGACTGATTTTAATTCCCCCCAAAATTTTTTTGGACTTTACCAGCATTTAATTTGAGGCTATTTACTGTAACTTCAGGGTCTTCCTAGGTAGGCAAATAAAATCATCTGCCCTAGGAGCCTTAAAAGGCTCACCCTATGCAAAACCATAAAACAGGCAAAATTTGCCCCCTAATCTTGGTTCCTTTTTCAGGGAGTTCCTTATCAAGAGTTGGCCAATGCTTTCTAGAAGTCCTCAGTGGATTTCCTTTTCCTACTTTTTCCTTCACTGTGTGCTCCCTCTGACATCTCTCTTTGGCTCTCTGACTTCTTTAAAAACAACAATAATCCTATGTTATTTAGCTGTGGATCTTAATGGGCTAATTTATAATGGCCAAATAACACAAACATACATTTACAAAAATTGGGGGTGGGGGAAAGAGGGGACTTAACTCAAGGAATGACTTTTGGATAGTAAGAATATGTTTGAGGCAGATTTGGCTTCTGGCCCTGAAAACGACAACATCTGACACATGGATTGAGCCCTGAATCCTCAGGATGGCTGCATTTACTATGCACAATGCGAGGAATTGCACACTAACGAAACTCTGCTCAAAGAAATGAAAAGCCATCTATTAAATAATCAAGAGAAACACCATCAAAATCATTAAAAATAAGCACTATCAGAATGTGTGGATCTCATGAACCACAAGAAATGGTCCCTCACAAAAGGTGGAATTGACAACTTGACAAAAGTCATCTCCATGTCCCCAGAATTCCATAGGGCTCATTAACATATTCTTCTGAAGCCAGAAGCAATTTCACCTTAACCCCAAATCCTAATTTACTGGAATGTTCTTTAAAAAGATAGCACTAAGCCATGAAAAAGAAGGTAATAATGTCATTTGCAGCAACACAGATGGACCTAGAGATTATCACACCAAGTGATATAAATCAGAGACAAACATCGTATGATATCCCTTATACATGGAATCTAAAAAAAGATACAAATTTGATTTACAAACCAGAAATAGACTCATGGACATAGAAGACAAACTATGGTTAACAAAGGGGAAAGGCAGAGAGGGATAAATTAGGCATTTGGGATTAAGAGGTACACATTACTACATATAAAATAGATAAACAACAAAGACTTACCGTATAGGACACAGAACTATATTGAACTTCTCATAACATATAATGGAAAAGAATATGAAAAAATATATATGTATGTATATGTATGACTGAATCTCTTTGCTGTACACCTGAAACTAACACTGTAAATAAACTTACACTTCAATACAAAAATAAAATTTAAAAAAAAAGAAATCACTACTACCCTTAGGTCCATACTCTGGGACTGGTAGGAACCTCTAGAAATCTCCCCTGCAGTGATGCTAACTCTCCTGACGTTTAGAAGAACAGCACCTCCCATCCCCAGTCCTGTGCCCAAGGACACACGCCGGAAAGACCACATGGATGTGCTGATCCCCTAGTCTGCTTGACTGGAGCTTGCCTAACACAGATGAAAGCCATGAGAGCAACCTGACCCTCACATCGGAGTAACGTCAGTCTTAGAGAAGTGTGATGGCCAGGCAAAAGGAAGCTACTCCTTGCCTGTAACACTGCCCCCCTCCCTCCTTCTGCACTCCGGGCGCCTGTCCATGACCCCAGTGATGTCTTTGCCATGACTGTGTTGACCTGTCTGTCTCCTGTGACGGCACACAGACTCCGTGAGGGCAGGAAGTGGATTTTACTCAGTCTCACTTTGGAGGGCTGAGCACAGCACCGTAAGTTCTGTAGGCAGGGGAGGATTTTACTTTTACCATCTTTGAGTCCCTAGATGGGCCTGAGAATTAAATTGACATAAGGTAGATTAACAGGAGAAAAGCATACAGATTTATTTAATGTGAGTTTGGCAGGACACAGGAGCCTTCATAAGGAAATGAAGAGACAAAGAAGTGGCAAAACCTCAGTGCGTATATGCTAGGTTGGACAAAGAGGCAATTGTGGAAAAGTAACTAAAATAGATGAGGAGAGCAAAGGAAGATAAGAGTTATTTTAACAAGGTCTGTTTGTACAGAGTTCTCTCGGCCCCCATTCCCATCTCTGGTGATAAGCGTGTTCCTTTCCCCTGGTGCAGGAAAGGCATCTCTCACATGGGAGCTTTATCTCCTGTGCTGAGGAAGAAAAGGGAGGATCAGAGTGTCCTTTCAGTACTTGCTGTTTTTTAGTGCTTTTAGCTCAAAATAATCCATAGGCCCAAGTGACACATTTTGGGGAAGCACATTCTGCGATCCTTCAGCACCAAGTGCATGAAAGAGGTAGCTGCCAATGCCTAGTGAATGCCTACAGAGCTCTGCTGCTAATGGTTGCCTTCTCTGTGTTAGCCACTGTCACCCTTTTTTTTCTTTTGAAAAGAAGATAAAATGTTTAGTGAAGCACCTAGTCACTAAAACCTTGCTAACTATTACCGTTGGTGATTCTTGTCCAGACTGGAAGCACTGATGGACTTAAAAGTACAGGCAGAGGAGAGGGAAACAAAAGTCAGAGTGAAGAATCACAACTCTGACAGGAAACCTTTTGCCAGCATTTCACCCTGTCCACAGGTAGATCCCAGACGGTGTTCCCGTTCCAGGTCCTTCCCACCCTGGAGCACAGACGGTGCTGTAGTGGCTTGGTGATTTACTGGAAATGAGTTTGTCCCAAATGCTGCTGCTGAGATGCTGAAGATGCAGTACGCATCCTGAAATGGACAGTGACAGTTCCGTGATAAATGACTTGTCCTTGCAGAAATGCACTCCTCAGAATAACCCGGTGGGGCAGTCTTGGCACTAACTTGCAATAGGTTCCCATGGAGAGTGAAAGGCACAGGCAAGGTCCAGAGGTTTGATCATGGAATGTGGAGTCAGACAGACCTTTGTTAAATTTCTCGTTCAGTCATTTACCACTTGGATGACCTTAGGTTATCTAAGCCCCAGATTTTTCACTTGTAAAATGGTAACAGTAACACCTTTACCTTCTTGCAGGACTGTTGGGAATCACAGACTGCACGTATAAAACAACAGGCAGGCAGGCACAGGGCAGCAGCAGGCGTGACACTAGTATCATGCGCTTCATAAACGCCCACGCGGTGTAGTGGAACGGGACGTTCTGACATACTTCGGAATCCCTCTGGCCCAGACACCATACCCATGGCTTTCACTTCTAGGACACACAACCCACTTTAGACTCTCTACTCTTAATACACAAAAGAGTATTAGGTTTTGCTGAAGACTGAGAATTTATAACACAAAATGAACAAGAGATTCAAGTATTTTCTAGCTAACTTGATTAATAAAAATCGTTAGACCACATAATTCAAATTCTTTTTTGGTTGGACTGACTGAATAGGCTCAAAGCTGCGAAAGTCCATCTGCTGGTGAACATCAGGGACGTCGCACTAAGAAACCTTATTCTTCCCAAATCACGGCCCTTGAGAAACCTGGCTTTCTGAAATCCTACCAGGGATTATCTGACCAAAATGAAACAGCTTTAAACTGAGTAGGTTGAATCAGCCCAGCTTTGGTCCAAGAGCCAATCAGCATTACTCCGATTCTGTTAGAGTTAATAAAAAGGTCTCTCTCTTCTCTTAGAACTAATCAAAACCCTCTGTACTCACTCAGAAAGGTATATATGCCCGCTCAAGCAAGCTGCCAAGTACACTGCGTTCCAACAGTCCAGCTCCCTTGCTCACAAGATAGAGTCAGCTTCTTTGTCTCTCAGAAGTGGCAGTCTGACAATCTGAACGACAGAACCTGCAGTATTTGTAGTTCTTAAAGCCTCCATGAAGAAGCCCTGATCATCTGAAAGTCCACATTTAAGTAACTTTATGCCATGATCACCAGGAATTGAGGGATTCCTCCTCCAGAGATGATGCTCCTGAAATATTCTTATCCGTATCAAGTCCTGACTCCTGTCCTGTCTCCTCTGAAAGACAGACCGTATGGCCACTGCTTAGAGTAAATTCTGAACACTGAGATGGTAGCACAGGGTACAGACTGGGTAATTACCAGGGACCTGGGCTCACTGAGCTTGACCTAGATGGACACCAGTCAGGACTGTAATGACCCCAGTTCACCTTCCAATCCACACTGCAAGGACCAACAGTTCTCTCAGTTCTCACGGCCCTTGCAGGAGGCTGGGGATGAGGGATAACTCTTTGTGCCTCAATTCCGGGCCTACCCCTGGATACCAGTTGAAACCATCTTCCTTCCAGCCACCCAAATCAAAACTCTGGGCTTTCCTGGGTTCCGCCCTTGTTTCCATTTTTCAGGAACAGAACTCCAGGCCAGTCACCACGTGCTGCCCCTGCTCTGTGGCTTCCTTCTGCTATTTCTGAGCCCATCATGTTCTTTCAAGCTCCAAGTCTCCTCCCAGCCCCGCTCTCTACCCACCCTCCCGCCATTACCTGCCTCCAACCCCTTATCAAAGGTCTTACTCTCACATTTTTTCTGACTTTTGGGAATTCTGCCTTTTAAGGTGATTACCAATATTAGCATAAACATTTCTAAAACCAATCACAATATCAGCAGAACCATTTCTAAGACCAATCACATTTCATTACTAATAATCAAGGATGGGTGACTATTTCCTCATGATTTTTAAGCAAAGCCAAGATTCTGCTTTCCTGAATTGCCCATGGGTGTTGGTAGTTTCAGGTAGTATCCCAGATACAGCAACAAAATTTCAAGACCTAATTCATTTGCAGTGTCTGAATCATCTAATTTGACCATTTGCTTGCTAAAATCAACCTAAGAGGTTTCAGATTTTCAGGTAGAGTAGTGCAGCCGTAACTGACATTAAGACTGAGTACATGAAATAATTTTTATCTCTTTAAAAATAAAACATTGGGCATACGCTGCATGTTGCACACTGCAAGCTGTGTGGAGGGGAGAAAAAACCTTCCCTGTACTCTCTCAGGTTCCATGCCTGGAATCTGTGAATTAAACCAACAAAAGACAGATTAATAGGAGCAAAGGTTTATTTCATGTGCACAGGGGGAGCGTCACATAAAAGAAGTGAAAGCCACAAAGAGGGTTTTATATACCACTTTAACAAAGGGTGATAAAGTGGACTGAAGGGACTAGACAGGGCAAAGGAGAGGATGGATGGTTTGGGCTTCTGGCAAGGAGATATGTTTTCCAGAGAAGACTAGGAAATGCATGATAAATAAGGGTTGTTTAAAAAGGTTTGTTGTGCAGATTCAAGTTATCGGAGGTGATATGCATTATCTCAAGAGAGTTACAAAAGAGGAGAATAACTCTACAAATGGAAATTTTACACATGTAAATTGTCTTTACAAAAAGGAAATATATGCCCTGCCTTGGGGAGGAGGGTGGGGCAGAGCTCTCCTGTGTTTGCCCTTTCTTAATTGCCTTAAGCTCAGAATAAAACTTACCCCAAATTGCTTATTTTGGGGTGGCATTTTCTGACCTGCTTCATATGCAAAGATTAACAGCATGCTAGCCTTACCCTTCAAAGAATTTATGCAAAAATGCAATCTTTAAATTCGTTTGGATTAGATATTCTAGGAGGGAAAAAGGGTGAGGAGGCATCACACGGAAGCACTACACTTGCTGTGGTGCATTTGCTGTGGTTTAATCAAAATAATCTCCGATTTTAATTAGTTTATACAGGAATGCCTCATTATCCAATCCTGAAAAATGTGTTGCAGCGTAAGTTTAATCATTTCCCCAAAATGGGTGAGCTA
Source organism: Vicugna pacos (assembly GCF_048564905.1). Taxonomy (NCBI): domain Eukaryota; kingdom Metazoa; phylum Chordata; class Mammalia; order Artiodactyla; family Camelidae; genus Vicugna; species Vicugna pacos. The sequence continues at coordinate 34,049,088 of NC_132988.1, forward strand.
ACTTTTGGATGACAGGAACTATAAATCCATTATTATCTTTCATGTGAAAAATAATAATGTGTCCCCAATGTGTCCGAAAATCCCAACTAATTTTCCCAAACAGAACTGAAACACTCTTAGACCTCTACGTAACAATGCATCAAAGAGCCCTGCATGCTGAGAAGCATTTAAAACCCCAATTACCTAACTGTTTCACACTTAAGGAACTCATTAGTGGGTATATTGGTATGCAGTACTTAATGATATTGTATAGAATCAGATATGAGTTACGTTTTTCCTTCTGCACTACCCCAAACATGCACTGGCAGCTAAATAAAGAATGAAGTAATATGTTAAAGATACATGAGAATTCAAGGAGGACTCAGAAAAATAAAATAAACAAGATAACTTTTTTTTTTTAATGGAGGTACTGGGGAGTGAACCCAGGACCTTGTGCACGCTAAGCACGCGCTCTACCACTGAGCGATACATAGCCCCCAGAAAGACAACAATTTTTGAAAGGCTACTGCTGGAAGGTTTGATGGCCAGAGGCACCAAATTACAGTCTGTGGTTGCAGCTGCTCTTTGGAGGTAACAGAAGGTGAAGAGGAGTAGAGAAGACAGCTTCATCATGGGAAGCTTTTCTCCTACGGGGCAGCTCTTCAAGATTTCTCAGTCTCACCCAATTTCCTTAAAGGCTTTTGCACTATCTTGAAAGACATCACATCAACAATATGGGGAGGATGAGAGCAGTAATGTACAACCCGTTCATCAACACACAACCTGAGTCTCTTGAGAGAACAAATAAAAGGAGTCTTGCTCAGACCCCAGGACAACTTACAGTGTTGCTGGCTTGTATGTGGACCAATCACAGCAAGTTGTAATTCAGATAATGGACTTCTTAATGCAGGAAGTCCTTAATTCAGGAAACAGGAGTTGGTGAAATTGAAACCAATTTATTAAATAAAAGGAAAAGCAGATACAGCTAAGTACTTAGAAGCTAGAACATGGTTTTTAAGGCTTGAAACAGAATAGCGTGGGAGATACAATTCTTCAGTCTTTATTCTGTACTATTACTCTCATACTCTGTTCTAATCCTCTAAAGATGTTTAGGAAAATGCAACAGAGATCTGGAGAAACCAATATGACCTCTATTTTTAAACTTTAGCTCAAGATTTAGCTATAAACATAAACATTTAATTGCATAAACTGCTAACAGTCTACATAATGGACAAGGCTTATATTTATCTGCATAGCACCATATTTTCCAGTCTTCTGTGACCAGCCTTCCCCAACTCCCTACAAGGAAAAACTGTGCCTCTCCCATTTGAATGGGTCTATAAATCCCACATCTCTGCCTGTCCCCCTGACAACAGGGAGGTCCATGACCCAGGCCCAGGCAATGGGAGTAATACTTGCTGGCAGTAGCAACTGGTCCAGGAGGGAGCACCTGCCCAAAGGCGAGTCTTTCTGAGCCTCTCTTTTCCCAAGATTCCCCAGTCTGAAGATGAGAGGATGTGCTCCCTACTTCAGCATTGCTAAGCCTTCCCCCAGGGACTGTCCTCTAACTCTGCAGCTGCCTGCCATCATCTTCATTCAAGAAGCCACCTGAAGTGACAGAATGAGTGACTGTGCAAAAAAAGCCAAGACTTAAGGCCGAGAAATGGGAAGACAGTCCTGATACTCCCAGTTCTGGATCCAGGGGACTCTGAGGCTTACCCGACCTCTTCCTTCCTTATATCAAGAGTCACCAAATTCCCCTTTTTGGATAAACTTTTTGGAGATCCGTTTTCTGTCACTGCAACCAAATGCATTCTGACCAATACACCTGTATGTCCAACAGGACTGGTTAAGCAAACCACAGACTCAAAATTGTGTGGCCATTAAAATTACCTTACCAAAGTGTAACTCACCAAAAATTAAATGCATAGATGGCATGCAAAGATGATCTGATTTATTAAGTGGGGGAACAAAAGCTAGTTATGAAACAATACTCATTGTGTCAACTAATTATGTTCAAAATAGATGGATAAATAAAGATAACATTTTAATGGTGGCTTTTTCCCTGAGTATTAGGACATATGATTTTTTAAAATCACTTTCCTTACTTTACAATTTTTACTTTTAGAATAAGAAAAATCTTGCTAAAAACCAAGCTTTTGGTCCCATCTTTTTACAAGCCTATGTACAAATTAAAATGTAATCACCCACTGATTCTCTTGGAGTTTTACCTGCCCCTTCACTTCTAATTAAGTTTCCTTTAATATGGTGACACATCATCCCTTTTCTTTTTCAAGCACTGGGACTTTAAAAGATGACATTTATAAGGACAGTAAATAATCAGCACCTTCCACCAGCATAGTTTATGGCTTTTTGGCTAGTATAGCAAGGCACAAAGGAAACATTTTGATCTAAATGAAATCACTCAGTAACTTTCTAATTATTTTTCTCCATAGTAACACATATAAAATATGAAAAATATGTTTATTCAAGTTTTTTCTCCTCTTTCATAACTATTTCAAAAGGCCTTAAGTGTGTTTTATATCTCCTTAAAAATTTCACCCTGTAGATGGGGTTCCTTTTAACACTGAAGTCTGGGGCTTTGCACCAATAACACGGCTCTATTACTGCATTCCTGATGAAAAGCACTAATAGCTTAAATGTTTCTTTATTGAATTTTTTTCCTCATGAAAATGACTCTGAAAGCTTTGGAAGGCATTTCTAAAATAATATCATATGAAAAGTTAGCCTTTTATTAGGCTTCAGACCACAGAAGAATCCCATGGACTTTCTTTTCTAACATAATTTAACCCCTTCATTCAAAAACTTAAGAGCTGGAGTATGGTTTAACAGGTAGATTTAGAGGCTTCTGTGCCTCCAGTAATCCTCCTTTCATCAAAACAATGGCTATAATTAATATTTATGATTTTGCCTTTCACCTCAAAGGACTTCACAGATTGTTACCACAGGACTCATGACACTCACTAATGATGTACTGCTCAGTCCAGCAGAGAAATTTACAATCACCTCAAGTTTACTCCCTAATGATGTGGCTACAAAGGAGGGGTGATGGTGGTGTGAAGGATTCAACTCCCCATCACCTAAAGAATGACTCAAAAATAGGAAATCAGTCAGTCAGTCCATACTGATTTCCCAAAGCCTGCCTAGCAAGATCACGTTTTTTTCAGTATGCCCAATGTGATGTCATATGGAGGTAGGCAGATTACAGCCAGGGGCCTCTGGCCTTAGTCCTATATATGACCTCTCACCTGCCACCTCCCTACTCACCTGCTCCTGGGTGAATGACTTTTATATTTTTTTAAGAAAGAGAAAGAAAGAAAAGAAAGGAAGGAAGGAAGGAAGGAGAAAGGGATGGAGGGAGGGAAGGAAGAATATGTGACAGAGACTGTATGCAACCTGCAAAGTCCAGAGTATTTATTATCTTGTCCTTTACAGAAGAAGTGGACATTCCCTTAGAATCTAAGGCATACAAAAAAATTCCATCAGTAAAACTTCTGCAACTCAAGCTATAAACATTGTCTAACATTCATAAGCATGTCATTCAGGCACTTCGACTTACCGGACACATACATACTCTCATCAAAGCACATTTCAGGTATCACTGGACTCTTTTTGGAGTCAGCACATTGCTCTGGATGAGGGGATATGGACCTAACAAAGTCTAAGTTCATGTACCAACACGCATATAGGAGCACTACACACACACACAGGATATTCATCAAACTGGGATCATCAAGTACTGCTAGATTCCAGCACCACTCAACAACAGCACTGAAAGGGAAGAATAAAAAGGAATGGAAACCCAGCTGCTGGTGCACACTGGGGAAACCTACAGGCAAGACGGAGCCCACTAGGTCATGATCAGACCAAGGGAATGCCAACAAAGGAGCAGCATGACTGCATGACAGTCCAGCCATATATCTTTTGTCTAGCTTTTTAGCTAGTTTCATCAGCTATTTATCTGATAGTTATTTACAAGTCCTGCCATCCTTACCAACAGCGAAGATACATTATTAGGTTCTGATAATATTAGCAACAAATGTTGCTTTTTGTTTGAGGCACTGGTGTGCTAAGTGTTCTACATGTATGATGTCCTTGAAGCCTCCCATCAGATAGACACTGCTATCCCCATTTTCCAAGGACTTTTAGTGGCACACCCCACATAATGGAAACCATCTGAAGTTAAGATTTAGCGAGTCTCCTGGGGACACTTGCTGATCCAGGTCAATCTTCCTGCCAAGTTTATTGGACATAGAGCCCATGGGACAGATTTTTCCATCAAGAATCTCAGACACTATTGGAAACCGAATCTGATAAAATTTAGAAATCGTTTTCTGTTATTCCTATCTTTGGAAAGGACAGTTAACAAAACCACTTACCCACAAAACTGTGAAAATGCTATGCACCACATGATTTCGAAGCCTGTGCTCCTCTAACCTCCCAGTGGGGGCATAAGCAGTGACCAAAGGTGAATGGAAGTCAGAAGAAACTGAATTAAATGCAGGACCAGAACCAAACTATCAGAGTTTCTTACATTCTTTGAAAGGGGCCCTAAGACCAGTAGTTTGTGAATCTGAATGAATGCCCACTGACCCATCCAGTTCCTGCTGTTTCTCCTATACAGACACACATCAACGCTCACACACGTTTGCCACACATCTGAGCAGCACTGGGCATTTTGAAAGCGTGGCCCATTTCTTACTCTGGCATATTAAGGGAGTCTTCGTGCATTTCCACGCACGTGGTGGGCTGCCCAAACATGATTATTTCCAATGGTGTTTGGCCTGCTTCCAGCTGCTACAGGACAGCTTTTCAGTTTTCATGGGGAACTCATACAGAGATAAGAGCTGCTTGAGTGACATGGGAGATCTGGGAACTAGCTCCCAAATTCCTATTTAGTGAATAATTTAGCTATCCAAGGAAACTAAGAGTAATAGCAGGAATTCTTGACTTTAGAAATTAAAACTCAAGAAAAAACAAATTTTAAAAAGGAAAGAGACTTCCCCCACCTTCCTCTCTGGACACATGGCTGGTTCAAAGAGTAATTCTAAAATGGGCAAAGCTTGTTTCACTAGCCACACATCATCCTTTCTTCAGCCCTGCCCACTTCCTGAATACTAGAGGAAGCCTCCTCTCTCTGAGGCTGCTGTGTTCTCCAAAAGTTCCATTTTCACCCAGCACAGCAACTGTGGCAGGAGGACTGCGCTCGGGCAGTTGCAGTGGTGGCCAGCCACCGGGAGTGTTTCCTATGTACACACAATCCCACAGGGAGGAAGGAAAAACCCTCACTAAACAGCTGTAATTAAAGAGGATTCGAGACAATAGGATTCACAATCAAAACTATAAATTAAGCAAATCATCAAAGCTGAAAGCACTGGAAGGGGAAAATTCATCACAAAGGAACTAATCTCTTTCAAAGAGTGGACTTATTTATGCATCTAATATGAAGTCTGTTCCTTCCCTGCATCTGCTTCCTGGTTACATCATCAATCTTCAACTGGCTCAAAAGCCAAAAATTGGTAACAACCCAAATCCATCAACAGTACAAAGGATTAAAACTTATGGCACAGTTATACTGTGGAATATGATGCAATTACCCAGAATACAAGAGATGAATCTTACATAATGTTGAGCAAAAGCAGAAAATCGAAAGAATAACTCATTGGGATTTTCTTGATATAAAGTTAAAAGCAGGCAAAACTAAACGATGGTAGAGTAAGAAAGAGAAGAAAGGAAAGGACTTCCATAGCATTAGAATGGTGGTTACCTTTCGGGGGCAGGAAGAGGTTGCCTTTCCATAAGGACACACGGGAGGGGTGGGGATGGGGGGGTTCAGGTGTGGGTAATGTTCTATTTCTTGAGTTGTATGGTGGTTACCTAAAAGTTCAACTTTAACTGTTAATACCACACATATGTATGGTGCTCTTTTATGAAAGTATTTTATATTTCATAATGTAAAATGGTTAATTTTCTAAATTGCAGGATGGTTTTCCCATAATTTGATTCTATAAAGCTATGAAGAGGAAGGAAAAAGAAAATACTCCCAAGGCAAAGGTAATGAACTACGCCTCTGTGCCCTCCCTTGCACTCTAAGCTGCATCGGCTCACAGCTGCAATTCTTAACCCACGGCGGATGTTAAATAAATATTTGATGATGTTGAGGGCTTAAGTAATGATTTATGTAAACATCAGGAGCTGCTGCACAGAACACATTCTCATGGCACAGTTTTAAATTGACCAGAGGGATCTCACCGTGGTGCGCCTGAGACTAACCGTAGAATATAAGAGGGTCTCGTTAACTTGTCAAGTTGATGGAGTTTGGGAGCTTGTCTTGTTGCAAACCCGCTGTCTGCAGATGAGCATTCTCACACACAGTCAGTGGGTCTGAATATTAGCACAACGTTTAAGAAGAGCAATTTGGCGATATTCATCAAAAACCTTCAAAACAGTAATTCCACTTTTAAGCAATTCCACTTCTAAGAATCTTAAAAAAGATTGTGGAGTTTGCATGCAAAGATTTAGCTGTAAGGATATTTGGGTAAGCATTGTTTGCAAGAGCAAAAAATGGGAAGCAACATAAAGGTCCAATGATACGAGAGCTGTTAAATAGATTGTGGTTCCTCATTCAGTGGAATTCCATGCAGCCATTAAAACTGATGTTGTAAAGGGCAATTTTAAAACCTGAAAATACATCCATAACATACTGTTATTTTTAAAATCCTGTTACAAAGCTCTGAGTACAATTTTAGCTAGATAGACAGATAGATAGCCAGACAGACAGACAGGTGGGTAGACAGACAAATACATAGATGATAGAATCAAACCACCCCAAAACTTAATAGCTTCAAACAACTAGCTTGTTCTCTATTTCTTTTCCACTGATTGCCTGAGATGACTGGGCTAAGACAAGCAGTTCTTGTGTTAAGTCTCACTTGGGAGAATACATTTAGGCAAAAAGTTTATCCCACTTTGCCCAGAACTTTCCCAGTTTTAGCACTGAAAGTCCCATGTCCAGGACAATCCCCTCAGTCCTGGACAAACACTTAATCTCAGACTAGGTGCCACAGATGCACACCCAAAATGACAGTGAGTGAAATGTATTTTCTTTTATTCCACGTCTCTACATTGTATCTTATCTAGGTATGATTCTAAAACAAACAAACAAACAAAAATTAAATGAAAATTTTACCTAAACCTCTATTATCTAAAATTCCAATCATTTATAATCATTTTAGTTCAGCAGCCAGCGGAAATTTTCTTTTGTACCACATAGAAAGAAACTGAATGGTACAAATAAGGTCGTCTGGAAGATGTTTAAGACCTTCCAGTCTGGGTCAGTAGTTTCCACTCTTGTTTCCTGCCCCTCCCAAGTGCAGGTATGACACACTCTCATCAGTCAGTAATGGGCTCACCTGGCAGTGATTCTAAGCCAGGTGCGGAAGGGTGGAGGACTGTCAAGTTAAAAAAGCCCCCAAGTTAAGTCCAATGTGTTTGGGCTCATGTCTGTTTAAGAATAATTAAACATTTTTTACAGTCGGTTTTATCTATTTTTCTTTAATTTTTTTTTAATTTTAATAGGTTTTACTATTCATACCAAGTTATTCTTTCTTAGTTTAAACTTACAAAATTTTACTCTATTGAATGTACTAGCACATTCATTCTAAGACTTCATGTCCTACAATACAAGACTAAATAACAGGGCAATGTTTTAGGTACCGACTAGGGTGAGGACTTCAGATGTTTTATATAGTCTAGCATACTTGTTATATACATTCTTCTTTTGTCAGGTTGAAATCATCCTGTTTTCATTATTCATTAGCTGAGCAGCCACAGGCTAGACTTCTTTACTTTCTATAATGAATGTTCTTATAAGCTGAATCAGGCAAAGCTGTTGATGACACAGGTGCAGAAATTAAGATCATAAACTTAGCATAATCCGCTCTTAGCAAACAGGCTTCAGCCTTATTTTTCTCTTTCTCCGTGAATTATATGCACACGCATATAGACACATGATTTTGTTTTCTGGGAATGTGACTTTCCCCATAAAGATCTCTACCATGATAGATTCCCTGATGCCTTAAGACAAATACAGTTAAGAGGTGAACAATAAGCTATGCTGGAGATGGGGAGAGAAGCGGGCCTAATATTCTGCTTCTACCAGTGAACTGATCATTTTACAGTATGTCAGTGATTTGATGCTAAAGCTGTGGCCTGTTCAGAATCAGCTATTTCCCTGTCTATGCCAGCAAGTCCACATAAAGTTACCGTATGCCAATAATTTAAAAACTAACAGCAATGTTGTTCCTTACTAGCAAGGCCACGTCAGTCTTACTCATGTGGCAAAGACACATTCAACGTTATAAAATGGGATATTCTCTTCTCCAAGTTTCATGAAAGGATTTCATTCCAGATGTACTGTTAGCTTCACTGGGGTTATAGCCTTATTGCTCAAGCAATAGAAGGTTAAATTAGAAAAAGGGTATTTTCTGAAGCTGACCCTCCCTCCTGGAGTTTTATTTTACACTGCCATGTCTTACAGCTTTAATTTCCACTAATACAGAAAACAGGTCCAGCCCTCCGGAAAGTAGCAAATAGAGGAACTGTATCTCCCTGCATGTGGACTTTGGCAGGACAGCCTGGACTTGCTCGGGCTTGGCCCCTCAGCCTCCTAAGGTCTCCGATTCTAATTCCCCGTGGTTTGCTACAGCCATAACTAGGTCTGAGCAAGGGGAAGCCGATACTATCAAAAGCAAGGAGGACTTACTCTGTTTCACAAAAACCTTCTGATTAGCTGTCAGTGGATTAGCCTCATCCCTTTTCAGCAGAGAGCCCGTCTGAATCTCTGAGCTGAAAATTTTCATTGCCATCTATGCTATGTGGGTGCCGTTCACTCATTCCAAAACGCCAGCAACCCCCCTCCAGCCCCACTGCAATGCTGCTTTGCCAGCGTTCAGAAGCCACACACGTGTTGAGAAGAATGTGATTATACAGCGCTGACACTTGACTAACTCGTCTTTGACCATATACAAAAGATTCGTACTCATTTTTGTTGCTTTTATTTGGAATACACACTGTAAAAATCCACAGGAGATCCACAACTGACTTTTCCAGAGATTCAATAATACTGCAGATTAAATCACATCCCCTGAGTACATGATGGTGTAAAGTGAGCTCTCTCATTGTGACGCTGGAACCCAGTAACACGGTGTTTTCTTATCTCCAGACAATAGGTTACAATAGAATTCTACGATCTCAGCACTAGTTGCCTTAACACTACAAGTCCTAGTTAAGCACAGGCTTAAAGCAGACCTGATTTTCCTGACCATTAGCTCTTTAGGTCTGCCTTTATAGCTGTGGACCAGGAGATCCTAGATGCCTGCAAAAGAGCAGTGTATTTTTTAATAATAGCCATTTGGGCACAAAGTCTATTAGCACAAACCACCTCAGATTTCTGTCACCTCCTGTCCTCCAAAGTAACCTAAATAATGACAACTAAGTCTGATCAGCCTCCCAGTGGTGGCTTAGTTTTCTAAATGTGACCTTCTAGGGATGATGCCTCAGCTTCTGGTGTCCCATGAGGAATCCTGTCATTAAACCTGGGCTGGACTTATAAGCCAAAGAGTAGGGAATGAAGCACCAGGACAGGTAAGGAAGGAAACGGGGGAGGTATGGGTTAAGCAGAGCTTTGCGATATCCCTCAGTCATAACTCCTACCCTAGGGTGACACCTCTTATTACCCTGGTCAAAGACAGATACCTTTGGGAGGAAAGGTAAAAACTAAATAATGAGACTTTTAAACAGACATACTAGCCCTTATTCATCTGTTCAAATGCTGTCCTCCTTAGTAGGGGGACCTGGAGGAATTATTCCAAAAACGTTACCACTGGGTGCAGCCACTATGGAAAATAGTATGGAGATTCCTCAAAAAATGTAGACTAAACAAGATTATACTGTATAGCACAGGGAAATATATACAAGATCTTGTGGTAGCTCACAGCGAAAAAAAATGTGACAATAAATATATGTATGTTCATGTATAACTGAAAAATTGTGCTCCACACTAGAATTTTACACAACACTGTAAAATGACTATAACTCAATAAAAAATGTAAAAAATTAAATTAAATTAAAAATAAATTAATTAATTAACTTGAAAAAAAATTAAGACTAGAACTTCTCTATCATCCAGCTATGCCACTTCTGGATATTTTTTATGCAAAGAATACAAAAACACTCATCTGAAAAGATACATACACCCCTACATACACTGTGGTATTATTTATAATTGCCAAGGGAGGGAAATACCCTAAGTGCCTATCAATGAATGAATGGATATAGAAAATGTGTCATACATATACATATATAGTATTATATATATCTATATACACATATATAATATACATTAATACACACATATATATAATGTAATACTACTCAGCCATGAAAAAAAAGATGAAATCTCGCCATTTGAGACAACATGGATAGACTCTGAGGGTGTTATGCTATGTGAAATAAGACAAAGAAAGACAAATATTGTGTGATTTCACCCCTATATAGAATATAAAAAACAAACAAAGTAAATGAACAAACCAAACAAAAACAAACACATAGATACAGAAAACAGAGTAGCAGTTACCAGAGGGGAAGGAGCACAGGGAAGGGAGAAATGGGTACAGGGGGTCAACTGAATGGACGTGGATGGAAACTAAATTTTCAGTGGTCGGTGTGCTGTAGGGTATTTAGAGATAGACGTGTAATGTACACAGGAAACTTACATAATGTTGTAAAGGAGTTTTACCTCGATAAAAAAAATTTTTTAAATAAATGCTACTGTTGGTCAAATATTGTGGGTCCCCTCCTTTGGAATGGACTTCAGAGTTTGCCTTTGGCTTAAAATAGTATTATGCAACCAGACCACTCTTATTCACTGAACTCTTCGTTGTTCTTAGACACAAAATCCACTACCATAGGCTAGAAATGTATTATCATTTAAGACATTCATTCATTTATTTGTTCATTTGTTTATTTAACCAGCAATTATTTACTGACTACCTCCCACACATTGTACTTCCACACGTGAGAAAGCCCTCCCATAACGAATACACAGTCCAGTAAGAGAGACAGAAGTACATACAGCTAATTTAAACACAATAAAATACACGCCATATTCAAGACAAAATAAATGCTGTTTATGGCAACAGAAAGAAGAGAGGAGTAATTCAGCTTGGGTCGATAGGGAATGTTCATTGAGATGGTAGATCTGAATATAATCTTGAAGGAATTAATTAGATGTTAACAGGAAGAGAAGGATGGTAAAAAAAATTCTAGGTCAAGGCAACAATATAAATTATTAAACTGAAAATGCATAGAGGTAGCAAGTGAAAACAATTTAATGGAATAAGGGTCTTTTCCACAAATGGTCTGAGACAACTTGATATCTACAAGCAAAATACAAATTTGGACCCCTAGCTTCACACCATACACAAAAACTAACTCAAAGTGGATCATGGACTTAAATGAAAGATCTAAAATTATAAAACTCTTAGAAGAAAATTCAGCAGTAAATCTTTGTGACCTTGGGCTTGGCAATGATTTCTCAGATATGATACCAAAAGCATAAGTCATCAAAAAGAAGACTGGTAAGTCAGACTAAACCAAAATGAAAAACATTTGTACTTCAAAAGACAGCATCAAGAAAGTGAAAAGGCAACCCACAGAGTGAAAGAAAATATTTGCAAATCATGTCTGATAAGGGACTCACACTATATAAAGAACTCTTACAATTCAATAATTGAAAGACAAATGACCTCATTTTAAAATAGGCGAAAGATTTGAATAGACATTTCTCTAAAGAAAATTAGTGAATGTCTAATAAGCATGTGAAAAGATGCTCAACATCATTACTTATTAGTAAAATGCAGATCAAAACCACAATGAGATATTACTTCACATACAAGATGGCTATAATCAAAAAGACGGACCGTAACAAGTGTTGATGAAGATGTGGAGAAATTGGAACCCTCATATCTTACTGGTGGGATAGTAAATTGGAGCAGCTGTTTTGGAAAACAGTTTGACAATTCTTCAAAATGTTACACATAGAGTTAGCATATGGCCAAGCAACTCCAATCCTAGCTATATACTCAAGAGAAATTAAAACATATATCCACACAAAGACTTGTACACTAATGTTCTAGCAGCATTATATTCACAGTAGCAAAAAAAGTGGAAACAATCCCAGTGTCCTTCAACTGATAAATGGATAAATAAAATGTGGTATAGCCATATGATGGAACATTATTCCGTCAGAGAAAGGAATGAAATACTGACACATGATACATACTATATCAAAAACATGCTAAGCAAAGAAAGTCACACATATATGTATTGTATAATACCATTTATTTTAAATATTCAGAATAGGCAAATCTGTAGAGAGAAAAAGCATAGAAATATAAATAAATAAAAATAAACTAAAACATTAAAAAAAATTTCTTTTTAAGTAAATTCATGGTTGCCTAAGTCTGGGAGGTGGGAATGGAGAATGCGGGGAAGATAAAGCACTACTAACCAGTACAAAGTTTCTTTTGGGGGTGATGAAAATGTTCTAAAATTGTATCAAGATTATGGTTTTACAACTCTGTATATATGTTAAAACCACTGAATTGTACACTTTAAGCAGGTAAACATAATGGTACATAATTATGTCTCAATAAAAGTGTTTAAAAATATAAAGGAGTGACCATATAATTTATCATCCAAACCAGGACACCTTTGAAGGTGCTAAACATGATAAACTAGACAGGACCCCAGGACAGCAGGTTTAAACCTAGACCACTCTTGGCAAATGGGGCACAGGGTCAGTCTAACTTTACTAACTGCCTGGAAATAGAATGTGTGGAGGGGAAAGAGAGGAAAAAAGGCTAGAAAAGTAGAACAAGACCAGACTAGGGAGAGCCTTGAATGTCATGCTAAGGCATGTGGTCAGAGAAAAAAGATAATTTTAGCAACAGTACAAAGGATTAATTGTAGGAGTATAAAAAACTGGGCATAAAACTAGTAAGAGGATTTTTCCATAGTCAAGATTAAGAGATGGTAAGCATCTAAATTAGGACATGGGCTGTAGGGATGACAAGAAATGGACAGATTTAGGAAATACTTTGGGTTTGAAAGTTTAAAAGCATTTCCTAAAGGAAGTTAAAAAAAAATCTTCAGTAATAGCAGCATCCCTGAAATAAGTATAAAGAGCTCCAAGTCATTACTATATAACAACACATTATGTTCTGTCTCCTACAAACGCTGCACGTGTGCTGGACCAGACAGATGCAGCCCAGGGCGTGCACCCTGAATGTACTCACTGCTTTACAAAGTGGTTTTATGTTTAAAAACTGACCTACTCTGTTCCTGTTTCTCCTATAAGAAAAATGAAGGAAAAGCAGGTAAACAGTGATCCAATTTGGGGGAGTTGGGATGGTTTTTTTGTTTGTTTGTTTTTTGTTTTTGTTGATTGACGGCGGTTTACAACAGCTGTCTCAGGCAGTTTAAAAATTATACTGCATGGAAGTTGAAGTGGGAGTGACTGGACTTCCGTGGCTATGGTTACTTTTTAAAAACTACATCTATTTTTGTAAAACTAACCAGTTTAAAAATTAAATGACTTCATGATAATGTCAACCAACGTTCATCATCCTTGTACGCTATCAGTACCTTCGCCTGAAATACACTGTAGCTGGGGGCTCATGTAAGTGGCTTGAACAAACTTAAAGCACACTTTACATCAGATCACCTGAGTACTTATTAATTGAAGGCCAGAGGATATGAGTAAAAATTATTAACTACTCCCCTGGCAGATAGGGATCAGGAGCTAGAGAACTGGAAAGAAAAAGACTCAGAAGAGAAATCAATGAACCAAATCATCTCCCCGCTTCCAACTTCAGGGCTATGGAATGAAATCTTTGCCCCAGGGGCTCATAAACTCCTTTGCTTAAATTAGAAAGTTTAGCGTCTATTCCCAGCAAGAAAAAAAGAAAAAGAAAAAAAGACACCAGAGACTTAAAATAAGCAAGTCAAAAACCAAAATGTCTATGATTTTCATTTTAATCCCGTAATACAAACGAGAGGATGAGAAAGGCTGACCGTACGGTGAACACTAAGCCCGGACTCCTCCAAGGTTACGGCCCTCCCTTTATAACGGGGTTTCGGGCAGCGCGCAGCATCTTGCGCTAGATAAACAATACAAGATTAAGCACGTAAAACGCTCGAATGGTTTGTGTAAAATTTATGGATGTTTAGAAGGTCCCACAAAATAAATTTTCAGACCAACTGAGCTAAAGATGTATTTCCCTCTTGCCAGATGAGGGTATAAGGAGTTTGTGGAAATAGGATGGTGGCCAGCTGTTTTTACATCTCCACCAAGAAAATAGGCTGAATTTGTTTTCAAGTACTAGGATTGGACAAGGGAAAGAATTTTCCACCCATATTATTCCATCTGACATTCAAACAGTACATGGAAGACATGGCCTATCTCCCTAAAGAGGTTTAAAGGACAAGTATGTTGGCTTGCTGGCTGGGTCATCTATTCATGGGAAGAGAGGCGCATATAATGACATGAGAAACCTGAGTCTATGAAGACTGTCATGAGGAAGTAGAATGATTAACTTTAAAATGTGGCTGTCACTTGAGGCCAGTTTTTGATGCGGTTTTTATGTTATCTGATTACTCTTAAACTAGCAACTAACCAACTTCATAATGGGAAGAAAATGAGGAAGAGTTCTGTTTCCTCAAAATGAATTTTCAGATAACTACTCCAATTATAACTCTAACTGGATTTTTGCATTAAAAATCGGTAAGACACTGGATCCCAAAATGTACTTAGAAAACTAAACATAGACAAAACCCCGACAATATTCTGGTGAAAAAAAAGTGTCTGAGGAAGTCTAAACTGGTGTGTTACTGATGCTGGAACGGATACGTAAATCCAGAGCACGCAACGGAAAGCCGAAACCACATCCAACTACTTGAAAGAATGTACTATTTGACAGAGTAAGCTCCTCACACAAGGGAGTAAGGAAGGATTTTCTTTTTAATGTTGGAATAAATAGATACCAAGTAAGGAAAAAGTCATTTAGATCCAAACCTCATCCCACATGACAAGATAATCTTTCGATGAATTTATACATTCATTTAACAAATGACATGGAAAGAGGGTAAGGTATAGCCCTTCGGTAGAGCACAGGCATAGGATGAACAAGGTCCTGGGCTCAATGCCCAGTGCCTCCATTAAAATAAATGAGTAAATAAATAAACCTAATCACCCCCCCAAAAAAATAAAAAATTAAAAAACAAAAAAAAAATAATAAATGACACCAAGGGCCAACTCTATGCTGAATGTGCAGAAATGAAAGACCCAGTCCCTGTCTTTAAGGTGCTCTCAGTCTGATGGGGAGAAGGGTTAAGTAAACAGAAAATTATAAAACAATTTGACAGATAGAGGGATGTTCAAATTGCCCATTCCGCTGATGGATAGGTAGAGCTTAGCTAGGCAATGGTAGAGCAGCATTGAGGAGGCTAGATTATTCCCAAATTCCAAGTCCTCTGTGACTGGAGCACCAAGGGTGTGCACTGAGTGGGCGAGGAAGAGTAGTGGCAGGAGCAGGAGGAGAGGAGGGGGCGCGGCAGGAGACTCTGGGGCGAGAGTCAGCAGACAGACCGCAAAGGGAGCTTCCAGTCTATGAATCAGAACTGTATCTTGAAACCTATGGGGGTACAGGGAAGGATTTTAAGATAAGGAAGTGGCGTGATCCGATATGTGGTGTAGAGAGCTCACTTCCCAGCAGTGTGCCAGAGGGTTTCCGCAGAGAAGAACAAGTATTTGCCATGAGATCAGTTGGAAGGGCACCGGCAGTTTTTCCAGGAGGAAGGGAGGGGAGCCTACATCACAGCAGGGCAGCAGAGAAGGAGATGAGGAAGCCAGGAGTTACTTAGGGAGGAAACTTGATAGGCTCGAGTTACCACATCTCTAGCATTTTAGGTTGAGCTAAAACAGAGGCACTATTTGTCAGAAAAAGAAAATTTAGGTGGGAGGTGGGTTTGGGAGTGAAAGGTGATAAATGCAGTTCTGGACACACTGAGTTTGAATAGCTGCGGGACATCCAAGAGGGGAGGTCCATTTACAATCCTTGTTTCTGTGCATTTGAGAGTCATCAATAATATGAGCGATAGTCATTTATATATTATATTCATTTAAATATAAATCTATGATGAATACCTACTACATTCTGGACTCTGTTCTAGGCTCTGGGGGGACAGCAAAAACCCAAGCAGACAAAGGCCCTGCTCCAACATGGCCCACATTCTAATGGCATGGGTGAGACAAGGGTGGAGAGACCTACAATTATCAACTAAATATATGTTAGTTATAAAACATCTGTAAAGTAAGATAAACTAAATTAAGAGACTAGAGAGTGACTGAGTACAGGTACAGGGTCAGGATAGATGAGGTAAGCAAGATGCCCAGAGTACCAACTATAAGGAGGCACACGGTCTCAGATGCTGATCTGAACTTACCTCCTTAAACTGTGTGCCCTGGGCGCCTCGCTTGCCTTACCCTAGTCCCGACCCTGACTGGGTACCTGCTATTTTCTATGGATAACCAGGGAAGCTTCATTTGAAAGTTGACAATTTGAGTAGAGAACTAAATAAAGAAATAAGTCAGGTATCCCCATCTCTGGGGAAAGAACACTGTAAGCAGAGAAAACCATATGAGCAAAGGCCCTGAGGCAGGAAGACACAGTGTGTTGATGAAAAAGGTCTCCCAGAAATCTCACCAAGGACAATGTACAGAAGAGGTGAGAACCAAAGACAGAACCCCCAAGAGAACACAGTTAACAGATGAGCAAAGGGGCAAAAAGCCTACAAGGAAGAGTGAGAAGGAGAGGCCAGAGAGGTAAGAGAAAAGCCAGGAGAGAGTTCTGTCACCAAAGCCAAGGGAGTTTTTCAAAGAAGAAGCAATCAATACTGTCAACCACTGCAGAGATGGGGTAAGACAGAACACAAATCTTACACCGCTGGCACCTGGGAACATGTCCTGCCTTTAGGAAAAACAGCTTATGACCTGGAGAACTTTCCTAACCTGAGTCCACACCTGAATGGTTCACACCTCTAAACAGTCCTCTTTCTGGTATGGAACGTCACCAGAAGTACTTTCATTCTGGACAAACCCAAGCAATGCAGAAACTAAAAATAATAGTTCAGTTTGAACACCTTCAACCCAGTTGTGATAGTCTTTTAAAAACTGATTCATAACTAAAGCCTGTGAGTTCATGTCCCAGCTGGCCAGTACCTCTACCATAAATAGGGTCAGTTGCTCAGGTGGCCCTTACCTATGAGAATACTCATTCTCTGATCCTCAGCAGAAGCCCAGGTTGACCCCATACAACTCAGCTTGGTTTTAGGAGCATCCTGAGAATTCTTCAGCCAGTCGAATGTGGGTGCCGCCAGTCTCATTCCCCGGGCTAGATGAATGGGTAGCATTTATTAACTGTGAGTGAGCGAGAAGCCGCAGGTTCAAATTGAACCAAACTCTTTGCTGGTTGGGGTAGTTTCCTTTTAACTGCATTCCAGTGCTCCAGGGAATTTGTGGCTTCACAGTTTCATCACCAAAACTCACTTACCAACCAAAACGAAATGACAAATATCAGTGAGTATGTGGGGTTTCATGGTTTAATCAGAATCAGAGAGGGAGACCATCACTGTAATAATCAAGTCCAACAAAAGGCTCGTTATATAAAATCAAAAGAAAGCCAAGAAACTTAATATGCTCAAGCTCACACCTGCCTGTGGAATAAAAATAATAATAATAATATTGTATTCCACTTTTCACCATTTGGAAGGGAAACCTGTAAAATTTTAAAACTCCAAACAAAGCTCTCTTTTACCTTTTGAACTTCTCAACAAATCTGTTTAATGAACAACGCTTAAGCATGTAAAAACACTGACCCTCCCACCCCCACAGTTTTAATGTCTAACAAGATAACTTAAAACCAGCTTAGACAGATTTTTCTTCAAAAAATATGAATTATAAGCCACACCTGCTGGCTGACACCTAATTCTGGCTCTTTCTTGCTCTAAAATGGCCAAGTGAAATAGAAGTGAAGCAGGAATTCATAGTTAAGGGTCAATTCATGGACTTGGGGCTTTGATGAAATAAGGCACTTGGATAAGAAACAGAAGATCCTTGTGCTTGGCCACTTAGAAAGTCTCTTGGTGGCGGCCGAGGTAGCAATTAACTCACAGATCCAGGTGTTATATCTGCATTGTCTGTGTTCTTAGAGAAAGCATGTCAGAACAAATTGAGGGCCACGTGGCAAGTAAGAGACAGAGCCTTTTAAGAAAAATAGAAATGGATTGTGAGCATTTCACGTAGTCAAATGTTTGTGCTAGAATTAGAGACCAAACAGACATCTGTCTCTTCATATAAATGTATTAACATGCCCAAGATTTAAACATCTCAAGATTAAGATATTTCAACTACCTATTTTCCAATGTGTCAGCTTCAGCCTACCTCCAAAACCACAAGACACTAATCTGCTTCCTGGGTAATCTGTGCTGAAACGGAAAATTTTCTGATTTTGACCAGTTATCCATTCACATTTTTTTCTTTAATTGATTTGTATTGCCATGGCTTGAAGAGTCTAGCAGGATCATGACTGCCATGTTTCAAACAAAAGCTGGGGCAGGAAAAATAGGTCGTGTGTGGACAGTTGGTCGACCTCCTTTCAGACTGGCTTGGGGTGTGTTGCTGCGTGCGCCCCGAGGCTCGCTGAAAATGGAGTCCTCGGTGTTGGCAGGATAATCAGAAAATCCATCTTGTGACCTGTCAGCGTACCCAAGGGCTCTGTGGGCAGAATCTTCCACTTTTCTAAGATAGTGCATATGCGTACATTGCCACAGCCTGATGTTGAACATACTCTAAATTACAGCTGTGGAAGCAGAAACACTTGTGCGGCCCGAGCCACAGCATCCTTCCGGCTATGGGAACCCAAGTGGGTCACCCTTCATTGTGCGTCATGGCCCAAGGGGTCAGTGCAAAGTAGCAGAGGACACTGAGAACAGGACATTCTTCCTTTCCCCCTAGTTACGCTCGAAGCAACCTGACACCTCTGAATTTGATGTTCAATGGGAAAAAAGAAAAGAGAGAAGGAGTCCTCTGAAAAAGAGATCTTGCAAGACTTTTAAACAAATTTCCCTCTGCTGCTGTCTGCCTCTCTCTGCCTAAGCTCAAAAGACACCACAAAGGTAGGAGGGCTCCTTAGTGTAACGATGGCTTACCAAAACTTAGCAGACTCACTTCCAGCTATTACATCAAAAAAGAGAGCGAGCGAGCCGGGGCGCTTTGGCAAGACCGACCAGACCCATTAGCATCTCTGGTCCCTCCTGGACAATGAAACACGCGGAAATAGCAACAGTTAAAAGAGCGAGACTACCTTAAGTAAATTAAAAAGCGCATTTCCATATTTTTTAAACAAAGGGGTTCTGCACCATCTGTCCCCGTCTGGGTGCCCCCTGCTCCACACTGAGAGGATTTGCAAGGGATTCAAGTGCACCTTATAGATTAAATAGTCACTCGGCTGCTTAAGCCCCGTTGCCCAGACAATGGCCGCGCGGAGCACCCCTTCCTCCTTCCTTCCTGTCGAGTGTTCTGCCTGACTACACAAACTCAATGCGCGCGGCTCCCCCGTTGCAAGAAGTGGACTTGACCGGAGCTAAAACCAACAAAGGCAGATTCTGGTGGGAGCTGCGGAAGCGCCGGGCACTGAGTCAACAGACGGGTTTCATTGAAATGCAAATGGCGCGGCCGCGGCCTCGACGCGCCACCTCCCGCCCCTTAACTTCTCAACCCCCGCGCCGCGCCGGCCTTGAATGGGCCCATTGACGCGCCCGCCGTCCCCACCGCCCGGGGGCCTCTGCGGGCGCGGGGAGCCGCCCGGCCGCCCGAGCGCCCCGGCCTCGCGAGCCCTGTCAGCGCCTTAATTTCTGCAGGTCGTCATCACCTGGTCCGCATCGTCGTCTCCCTCCCGGACCCAACAGGGTGTCCCTCGCCTTAAACGCAGGTTCGCCCGCCGACTGGCCGAGGAACCCGAAAAATTCCCTGCTCTGCTGCTGAGTTTAAAAACAAACAAACAAAAAAGTTCCAAAGTACCACAGTGGTGGTTACATTTTTTCCGCCCTAAGTATTTACTCACTTAACCTTAAGTGTGTACTCACTTAAATCCTGTCCTCTTGTATCCAGAGAGAACCCGTCTTGATTTTTTTTTCAGGTGCTAGACATTTTTAGCTTAGAAGTAGTTCTCACCGATGCTCCCTAATGCTGAAGTAAAAACAAATTCCATTTGGTATTTGGTGACTGCCCGCCTTCTCTCCCCATTTCCCTGTGCCGCGTTTTACTTTGACTAGATACTATCAGCTTGCTGTTTATTTTGTACTTTCCCTAAGGTCTGAAGTTAACGCGTGCTGTTAAAACAGTACTTAAAAGGGGAAGTAAAGGTAGGTTTTTTCTTTACAGAAATAAAAGGTTAATTCAATTCTTTAAGCAAACTGAATTACTAACAATAATTTTAAAATGAAGCTAAACAGTACTTAAAGGTCACTTTAAAATACAAGAAAACCTTCTACTGGGTACATATCTGGCTGCTATTTCAGACTTAGTGTAACAGAAAACAAACCTGACTCCATGTTGGGTCTCTTCCTTTAGCGCCAAGGGTCGTGCTCTGTGGCCTGTGCTTAGTCATGCTGCCTCTGCAGCTTTGTGAAACAATGTTGCCTACAGCCTGCAATATGCAGGATAGCCCGTTTTCAAGGCTCTGACCTTAAAGGTGTAACACTTTTCAGTTCATATACAGATAAAAAAAAACTGCAGAACAGGAGAGAGAACAATTGTCTTGTTGGAGGTTTATAGGAGCATGTGACCAGACCTATAGGACAGCTATGGGAACAAAAGATTACTGTACCAAGAAATTTGCAACAACCAGTCACAGCCCTCCTCTCCCTTTTAGTATAAAAGAAGCCTGAATTCTAACCCGGTAAAATGGTTCTTTGGGACACTAGTCCACCCTCTCCTGCTGGCTTTCCGAATCAGACCGCCATTCCTTGCCCCAACACCTCGTCTGTGGATTTCTTGGCCTGTTGTACAGTGGGCAGTAGGAGCTCGGACTTGATAACGTTAGGAAGTAAGGAATGGTAAAACTATAATAAATATAATGAAGTTAAGTATTTCTTTTTAAATCCCTCAGTTTTGTAAATTTACCAGAGTGTAATCATATTTGAACATATAATGTGCCATTCACTGAAATACACAGATTATTTTGCTAAAAAGCAACTAAAGGAATATTTACACTCAACCATCTTTGATTTTGCATGAGAAATTTTAAATTATTTGTAAAAGCAAAGTAAACCTTCAATTAGAGAAAAAAAATTTCCTAGTTGACATAGTTTAAAGTAAGAATATTTTATGCTATTTAAGGAAAAAAACTCTTCTGTCCTTTGCCTTTTTGTTGTTGTTTTTGGTAGTGTCTCTTTATCCACCTACCCAGCAAACACACTTTTTGGCCTCAATACTGCATTGAGCTGAGTTGAGTAGATTTAGATGTAAACTGAGCAGAGCTGGATCTACTAGACAAGACACTCAGAATGACACTAATGGCATTTCTTCTGTAGTGGGCATCTGATAGCTCTTTGCCCAGTGTCCATTTTTCCTTAGCATTAGAAACAGCATCTGATTTTCAACCAGAGGACTACTGGTCCTCACTCACAGTCCAGGTGATTCACATCTATGGCTCCAGGGCCACAGCTAATTTATAGGATGCCTTTGTGCAAATTCAAATAATACACACCTTCCTCCAAGCAAATGAAGCCCATGTCCAGCACCAAAACACCAGGCTTGCCCAGCAAATAGTGGGGGCTGCACTGCCCGGCAGCTGCAGGCTTTGTACAGTCTATACTCAGGCCTCCCTACTTGCAGCAGTACACTCACTCATACTGGCCAGCCAGCCTTTTCAAAGTCTCAGGCCACAGTGAAGAGTTTCAGGAACAGGCATGTGAACTGAGTTGAGCTCATGAAAGTTAGCCTGAGAACTTTAGCTGGAATTTTTAGAAAAGAGGCATTCTTGCTTTGCAGTGGAGTGTGACTAAATGGTGGCATATAGACTTGGAGCTGCACTTGACTATCACCATCATCCAGGAGGAAAAGTCAGCCTAAGGCTCAAGAAATAGAAGCAGATTTGGAGATTGTTGATCGCATCATATGAGCACCTGGATTCAGCCATGTCTGAATCAGTCACCTTCTCAGGTATGTTTAAGAATAAATTCTTTCTTTTGAATAAGCCAGTTTATTGAATTTCTGTTGTTTTGCAATCTCAAAGACTTCTGACCAGAATGATTGCCATGGTGGGAAGAGGTAAATCTCACAGTTGATGATATTTATGTCACTGAATTTATTTGAGGTTTTGGTATCAGTACAGTTCGTAATTCTTTCAGTAACAGGCAAATCAGTATAAATCAGCCTTATAAACAGCCATTTCACTTCCCCTGCCTTTTCTTCTTCAGCATATAGCACATTAAAATAAAATACATGATGGATTTTTATTTTCTTTGAGGATTTGAAAATTTTTCTCTTAGCAGTGCCCATTGCTTAATACAGTTAGAGAACCAAATGGGGGTTTAGGTGGGAAGGTTGGAAACTACCCAAGGGGCTAATCCTCTTAATATGTTTCATTTTGATTTTAAGTAGAAGATATATGACACGTTGAAATTTATTTTTAAAAATCTTTTCGCCCCTATCAAGAAGTTTAATAAATGTGCTAACTACAATTAATAAATAAAAGGACAGATTGTATAGATTATGAGAGCTTAGAAAACAATAATCAATGGGTAACAAATAGTAAGACATCGCTAAGAAAAAGTTACACCAAATCAAATGCATTCTTCATTTGATGACCAATGCAGCAATTTGTTCTTTGTTCTCAGAAATATTCAAGTTGATGATAGAAAATGAATCATTTGTCAGGGAGTGGTAGAAAGAACTCTGCCTCGCAATGAGAAGCTTGACTGGTTTTGAGGTTCCTTTTAATTTTCACGTCCTGATTTTATGATTCTAACTTTCTAGATGTAGCAGATAGGAACTTGCCCCCCCCAAATAATTACTATCTTATCATCAATTTAAGATGTTATCATCATCCCTTCCACTTAGCATTCATTCATGATTATCATTACATTACTTTGAATTGTGTTTATTTGAGCCAAAAATAAAATTAAATCTTGTGTTTTCCAAGAGGTATAACCACCTAAATTATTTCCAGTTTTTGCCAAAGGTAAGTTCCTGTTGCTGTTTTTATTTTAAAATCTAAGAACAGAGGATTTAGATATGAAAGAAAATTAAGAGAAACTGCAATTCTCTTTTTCTAGTTCCTGTTCTTTGTTATTCTTGGCTGTACCATTGTCATACCTTAGAAGATTGGGAAGAAATGCCATTAGTTCTTTGTTTTGTAAATATGGACTTCTTTTACTCTCTTGCTGTTATGTTTGATATATATATATAGATATAGATAGATAGATAGATAGATAGATCTGCTTTCTATTTTTATATTATAACTCTAGTACCTTACTGATAGCTTCACTCTTCCTTTAAAATTCCTAATCTGTAAGAAGTGCCCCACAGCTAATTTGGCCACGTTGACTCCCACCTAACCTTCCTATGCTGTCTGCTGAGATTAATCAAATGGAGAAAAGGGTCAAGTTTGACAGCTCCTTTAATAAGTATGAACAATAGCTATAAGTTGAACAATTAAGCATTTATATAACCTCTTGTAGCTTGACTTCCTGTTCTGCAGAGTCCAGAAGCTGAACTCCACATTTTCCAGACTCCCTTGCAGCCTAGGGCTCCTCATGAGATCCAGCTTCTGCCAAGCAGACATAACCACTCAAAACTCAAAGATGGACGTGAACAACATGAGCAGTGGACATGAAGGGGAGATCAGATCTCCTGGAAAGCAGGAACATCCAACTCTTCCAGGGCAGCTATGGTAGAATTTCTTGGAGTACAGTTCCTATGGTTATGATAGATGGTAATACCATGAGTGTTTTCTTCAAAACATGTCTGTGTAAGACTTCTGTATTTCTCAAGGCTGCTTTGTTCCTTGCTTTGTAGCAGTCACCCCAGCCTGCTTCTCTGGCCCTCCTGAAGATTCTTTAAACTACCTAGTGTTTCCTTAAACTGATTAGAGTGAATTCTGACATATAAAGTCTTTGGTAACAAAGGTGGTTTTTCAGGTGAGGGGATAGAAATCTGAGATTGACTGTCTGACTTGGTTGGATTTGAAGGCACTGAGGATCTGATTATGATCCAAGGATGGGACAGAGGTGCCTACACATTTACATGCAGTCACCAGAAGCACTGGAATGCTGCCATTACAGAGCAGAATGGAGGGACATAAGAAATATACCGTCTGTGTGGTTGACTGACTAATTCTAATTGTACTGGGGTTCTTACAGAAAGAAAAAGATAGCATCAGGGTTTTAAGTTCATGGTTGACAGTATGGTCAGAGACCAAGAAATTACTGCAGTTGCCCTAAAGATTGTTAATCTCTTGACAGCCACATTTTTTGTGTGTGACATAGCCAAAAATGAGATGTAGAGTCTGAGCCTATGAGTCTCTGAATTATGACATCAGTGAATTTACACTCATATTAGTTCTCTGATGAGAAATTCTGGATTGCTTGGTACCCTGCCACTTCCACCCATAACTGGACTGGATATTTGGGAGGATTTAACAGTGAGTATCTGAACTGTCCAGTCCCACTGGGCTAACCGAGAATAATCAGCCTGGGCTGCCCTATCTGTTGAAGCTGTAACTATCATCCAGTAAGAGTCTGTGATAATCCCACCTGAGGTAAATAACTTGCATTAGATGCCAATTCTCCCTGTCTTCCTCCCTTAACCACCATTCATTGCCTTCAGACCTATAACCACAGTCATATTTCAGCATTCCCATGTTTATGAAGTTAAACTAAGAAAGAAAGACAAACACAACTATAACAGTTCTCTTATTTAGATCATCCAGAACACAGATAATATACAGGGGATCAGATTCTAAGGGTTCTAGATTAGAGAGGGAGGTAAATAATTACAGATCAGTTTGAATTAATCAACACAGCTCCACTTACCAGCGATTTTAGCTTGAGTAGCTGGTGGTCCTGTTTGTTCACTTGCTTTTCTAAAATCTGGACTTAGAAGTGGTCTACAGGAAATAAGGTTGAGATGCCAGAAATTTCTTGATATAATGTTCAGGAAAGAACCTAACGACTAAAGGAAATAAGTACGTTGAGACAAATTTTCATATGCAGTCAGCTTCCCCCCTCCCTAACTATATGTGCTAAGAGGGCCCAGAGAATACTCACTGAACCTGACATTAGGCAGTGCATTGGCAGGGGACAAGTGTCAGCAGTTTTTTAAAGTTCATTGGTTCTGTCCTCTACAGGTCAGAAATGAAGGTGAGAGAAAACCCCATTGATAATGGCTTTCTTATTTAAATGAGGTTAATTAAATCTGGACAAGCAGAGACCAAGTAGCAACATTTAACTGCTGGAGATGAGGTAGATGTGATTCCCAAAATAGGCGTCTGAATCAAATTAAGTCAGAATTGTTTGAACAGTAAGAATCTTTGAAGGTAGCTAGTTGCTCCCAAGGATTTGAGGTCATGATAGATTGTCCACGTGCTGTTTTTTCTGCCAAATAGTTGTAACAGCTATTCCAGGCAACTGGAAGAATCCCCTACAAGGGAACTCTGACCTATGGAGTGGGGTTATCCTAGAAAAGGGAAGGATAAGTGGAAGCTCTAGAACCTTTCCCTCAGTTTCCAAAATGTAAACCAAAATGAATATTAGTCCCTCTTAGAGGATCATAGAGAATACCATCATTCAAGAACTGAAATTTAAGGTATAGTTATTCCTGTGATAACCTCCTTTAACTCATTTGTTTGACTTGATCTCTGGAGGGGGAAATGTATGTTTTTGAGATTAATAGTAGACTACTAAGCTTTCTCAGTTGGTGACTCCATAGCAGGTCTGTTTCAAGTGTGATCTCATTACAGGAGCAAATCAACATTGTCCCTGGCATCTGGAATGTACCTACTTTTACCAAAAAACAAAGCTCTCCTCTGCCCCACCCTTTATAGTTTGCTTTCCCCTGGGAGGTTTAGCATTATACTTTCACCAACTCCCTTTAAGGCTTTGTCAACTCTCTGGTCCCACGACATAATTTGGTCCACTGAGACCTGGATCACCACCATCCCACAGGGCATCCCTCTGGACATCTACGTTGATGATGATGTGCTAATAGGACCAATGAATTGAAAGTAACAGGGACTCTAGATGTCTTGGAAAATGTGTGAAAATGTGTGAAAGAGGATTCAGCAGCTCAACCTGGCTCAATGGCAATAAACCCTGTCTGTTATCTCTTATCACCTTGTGGGTCAGGACACTACGTGGAGATTGTGGCAATAAGATAATTATAATTTTAAGAACGCTAAGGATTTTGGATCAAAGTCTCTTCAGCAAATAGATATTTTGCTTTTGAAGCAAGCAGATGCTTCCCACTCCCAACATATTACTCCTGCCTCCCATCTATCCTTTCACCAACATATATCTAGGACCTTGTTGGGAACTCCCTGTAACCAGTTAACTGAGGATAAAATATTCAACCTTGTTTAGAGAAGGTTCTATAAAACATGCTGGTTCCAGCTATAAATGTTCTACGGCAGTCTCACCCAAGTATGATTCAAAAAGACAGAGAATGGAAGATGCTTACAAGTGGGCAGAACTTTGGGAAGTACATCTTATTGTCCACTTGGACTCTTAGGAGAAATAACTGGAGGTAGAAATCTCTTCAAATGATGGAGATAGCTAATAGTTTGGTCTGATGACTGGGCCTTGGAAAAAACAAGTTTGAAAGATTGATAACTAGGGGACTTGGAAAGGAGTCAGATAGATGGACCATTCAGAATATATACCAAGAGAATAGAGATGATTGTGTTCCATGTCAATATTCACAGTTGATTCTTCTGCAAAGGAAACATTGAATAACTAGGTCATTAAGGTTACTTACTTTGTAGATATTGGTTGGTTATTTTCACTCAGCCATGCTCAGTTGGCTTATGAAATAAGAGATTGTATATACAGGTTTAGGTATGGGTACAACGTGGATTTTCCTCCACCAAGGCTAAACTACCTCCTGCTATCACTAAGTTTCCAATCTCCAACCAGCAGAAACCAATGCTGAGCCCCTAATAGGGCCACCTTAACATAAGGAACTATCCAGCCACCTGGCAAGGCCAGTTACACTGAATCCCTTACATCGTGAAGTGCATAGTTACTGTCCTCACAGATGTTTATTTTGGATATGGATTGGGCCACCCTGCCTGCAATTCCTTCTTTGTGTGATAATTTACGTGTGTTAGGTGAATGCTTTATTCACCAGCATGGTATCCCACATACATCGTTGCTAAGAAGGTAAAAGATAGCTGCTACACAAAGGGCATAGAGAGGGTACATCTGAACCCAAGATATCCTCTGGGGTTCTTTTTTATACATGGTAAAAAATGGAACCTATGAAAAAGATGCTCAATATCCTTAGTTATTGAGGAAATGCACATCAAAAGTACAGCGATAAACCACTTTATACCTGTTAGGATGGCTATAACTTTTAAAATGGAAAAAGACAAATATTGTTAACAAATGTAGCAAGGATGTGGAGAATCTGGAATACTAATGCATTGCTGGTAGGAATGTAAAATGGTGCAGCTGCTATGGAAAACAGTTTGACAGCTCCTCAAAAAGTTGAACATAGAAGCACCATATGATCCAGCAATTCCACTCATAGGTATATATCCAAAAGAACTGCAAGCAGGGACTCAGAAACTTGTACACCAATGTTCATAGCAGCACTCACAATAGCTAAAAGGTGAAAATAGCCCAACTGGCCATCAAAATATGAATGGATAAATAAAATGAATATATACATACAGTGGAATATTATTCAGCTGTAAAAAGGAATGAAATTCTGGTACATGACACAACATAGATGAACCTTGAAAACATTACGCTAAGTGAAGTAAGTCAGACACAAAAGGACAAATATTGTATGATTCCACTTATATATCAAGAATCTAGAATACGCAAACTCAGAAAGGCAGAAAGTAGAGCAGAGGTCACTAAGAGCAACTTTTGGAGGGTAGAATGGGGAGTTATTCCTTAATAGGTTCAGAGTTTCTGTTTGAAATGATGAAAAAGTTCTGGATATAAACAGTGGTGATGATTACACAATATTATGAATATATCTAATACTACTGAATTAGATACTCACAAATGGTTAAAGTGGTAAGTTTTATTTTATGTATTGTTTACCACAATTAAAAAGGAAGAAATACCCCCCAAAAGATGACAGGAAACCCATATAAGCAGTATCACCAAGACCACAGACCTCTCAGGCATGAAAATTATGGCTGTATCAGCAGAGAAAGAACTTCAACCAGCTGAATATGTATCAGAATTTTGGGAAGCAGACTCTGAAATGGAGGTTAGCATGCAGAAAGTGGGTCAGGGAGTGCTCTCGGGATCCACCTCCATAGAGGAAGAGAAGGAAGCAGGATTAGGCAGAGGGCAAAGTAGGGCTTCCATTCAGGGTCATCTAGGGCCTCATTTGACTCCATGGGGAGGCTTTGAAACTGGGGTGGTTTTTCAGAAGTGTCTTGAGTTGAGGCAAGGGAGCCAGCCATCTTCAATTGGGGCGAGGGGCCCTCTTCAGTCAAGGGCAATTCCCAGACAGGGCTGGCAGTTGGATGGCACATCTGGTAGCACTTCCAGAAAGTGGGGGAACAAGTCCTTCATTGCAGAAGGGGGCTCTGGGTGGAACATCATAATATCCACTAGGCTGTACCCCATGCACCACCCGGGTCCTCAGACACCAGATACGCTCTGGGAGCAGCTCCTCCCGGACTGCGGTAGCCTCCTCCCCTGGGGACCAGTTCTAAGAGGAAGGTTGGAGGGGCAAATCAAAGTGTGTACCTAATTGCTTTGGTGATCTAACATCCTCCAGGCTCTCCATGGCACATATGTGGGATGGTCAGTTTTCTGTGTCAACTTGGCCAGGCTGTAGTTCCCATTTGTTTGGTCAGATATGAATCTTAGGTGTTGCATGATCACTGAATGGAAGAACAGAGCCACAGGCTAGAAGGTGGTCAGGCATCTACTACTCTGGAATTAAATGGCATCATCATGTTTGGAAGTATTGGCTGAAGGGTCAGGCTACACCCTGATTGACCAGCTGGGGTACTGCAGTGGGCCATCTGGACACACTGTCTTTCTTGGGCAGGCATTATGAACACAGATCTCTGCCTCCTGGTAGAAATAGTCACTGTGGGAGTTTGGGTTGAAGGAGCAAAAAAGGAAGATAATAAAAGTAGCTTGAAAAGTCTGAGTGGACTGAAAACTCCACTAACTGGCAGATACCTGTTTAACTCAACTGGGGGTCAAGATCTATCCTAGATATTAGTAATTCTTAGTTGACACCACACATAGCTGGAATTGGGATTTGTATACCGCCAACATAGTCTCAGGACCTCAAACCACAAAATAAGCATATAAACTGGCCCTAGGCCTTTAAATCCCTGGAAACGCTGGCAGGGCAAATACAAACTCTGTGAAGTATACTCACAACTCAGGATGCACAGAATTCACAGAGATAGAGCCTTACTGAAAATGATCTCACACAATATCGAAGGAATCTACCACATTTGGGAGTCTGCAAACCCAACAAACAACAGACTTAAACAGCAAAACTAAAATAATGACAAACTCTAAGGTATCATTAAATAAATATATGTACATTGATTAAAGACAAAATAAATAATTAAAACACTAAAAGAACAAAACTTTCTGAAAAAATACTCAGAATTCAACACAGAGAAAGAGATTTTAAAATATGAGAGTTTAAGAGACAGAATAGATGACAAAGCTCCTCACAGGATTTCCAGAAATTTTTATGAGGGAGAAGTAAAATTTGAAGATGTAGTGGTTAAGGCTTTTCCAGGATGAATCAATGATATGAATTCTCAGATTCAGCAGGCAGAATGAGTGCTGAACAGAGTAAATAAATATAAATTAAATCTAGATAAAGGGAGATCATAAAAGCAAGCAGAGATTAAAAATGTGATAGGGGAATGATACATAGACTTTTATCAGACTTCTTAACCAAAGAAATGAGCTGACAATAGAATATAATTTCAACATGCTGAGAGAAAATACCAGATAAATCAGAATTCTATTCCCAACCACATTTTTATTCAATACTGAGGAGGAAATAGACATGTCCAAACACACAAAGAATCAAAGCCTTTACTATTATCACTCTCATTAAAAAAACTTTTAAAATATGTACTTCAAAAACAAGAGATTGAGCTTGGAAGGAAAAAATAAGATGCAAGAAATAGTTTTATGCCAGGAAATGGTAAACGTGTGTTTAAATCTTAACGATACTTTACAGTATAATACTAAAATTCAAGATGGAACTAAAATGCTACGTGACTATAACTCTTAAAGTAAAAGTAGACTTTTCAAGGATTTTATATACATGTGCACATGCATACATTTATATGCCTACACTCACGCACACACGCAAATATATACGCATGTATTATGTATGTATGTGTAGAAGGCATCACTTCCAGACAGAATCAGTGGAGAATTGGGAAAAAAGTTCAGTCAAGCGAAAAAGACAGGAAAGGAAAAGGCGGGGAAGGGAGGTGGAGGAAAGGGAGAAAAAGAAAAATTCATGGTAAATAAAAGGCAACAAATAATTCATAGAAAAAAAGGCAAATATGTCAACAATCACATTGAATGTACATAGTTTAACCTGTTAAAAGATTGAGATTGTCAGATTAAACAAAAAGACCAAATCCAATTATATGCTGATTCTAACAGACATACCTATAATTTAACATCATGAATGTTTATAAGAATATGGTGGAAAAGATATACCAAATAAATATTAATCCAAAGAAGGTTGTTCTAACTAGATTAATAGCAAACAAAATAGACTTTAAGACAAAAGGATTTTTAGAGAGAGATACTATATAATGGTTAAGTGAAAATTTTGCCTACAAAATGTAATAATTTTAAGCTTGTATGTACTTAGTAAAATAGCCACAAACTGTGTAAAGCAAAGATTTACATTATTACTAAGAGAAAGTGACAAAACCATCCCACATTCATATCTCTCTGAAACTGCCGAATGACGGCTACACAGATCAGTAAGTATGGAAACAGGAATTACTGCACATGGGCTGGAGGGAATCTCTTTACGGTGAAATGTTCTAAAACTACTATCGTGAGGTTTGCATATTATGTAAATTTACTAAAAATCATAACATTTTAGTACAATTTTAGATAGATGAATTTTATGATATATAAATTATACCTCAATAAAGGTATTAAAACAAATCTATAAGGATACACAAAATTTTATGAATCTATCTAGTATACTGCATCTGCTGATTAAGAGACAAAAATTCTACTCAAGTACAAATGGCATATTTAGAAAATTTGACTTCACGTGGAACCACAAAGTAAATCTCAACTAATAAAAAGAATTGACATCAGGTAGACCATGTTTCCTGAACATAATGTAATTAAAATTAGAATAAAAATTGGTTTTTAAAATTCATGTTTGAAATACTTCCAAGTCATTAGCTTAAGAAGAAATCACAATGCAAATTAGAAAATACAGTTGACCCTTGAACAACGTGGGGGTTAGGGGCACTGACCTCACCCACTCAATCAAAAATTCAGGTATGGTTTTTGACTCCCCCAAAGCTTAACTACTACAAGCCTACTACTGACCAGAAGCCTTACCAATAACATAGCCGATTAAACATATTTTGTATGTTATATGTATTATATTCTGTGCTTTTACAATAAAGTAAGCTAGAAAAAAGAAAATGTTATTAAGAAAGCCATAAGGAAAAGAAAATACATTTGTCATACTGTACTGTATTTATTGATATGGTAAGTTTAGCTCGTGTTTACAAGATGAATCAATCTGTTAGTACCTACATCAGTATTGTCTCATATGATAAAACACTGCAGATGTTATATGTGTTACTAACACTAGACATCAAAAATGAAAAGATAATGTGAAAAAGAAATTCATATTTATTTACAGGTAAAATGATTCCTGCACTGATAATGAAGAAGTAATCAATATGATTGCCTAGTGTAACTGATACAAATGCTTCATGGTAGCCTAGCCTATATGCTAATGAATAAATTATTATAAAATTTTTATGGCATACAATATTTCAGTCAAATTTATAATACAGTATTGGAAATAAGATGGGAGGGTATAGCTCAAGTGGTAGAGTGCATACTTAGCGTGCACAAGTTCCTGGGTTCGATCCCCAGTACCACCTCTAAAAATAAATAAACCCAATTACGTACCTGCCTCTGCCAAAATAAAATAATTAAAAAAAAATCTCAGATCACAGTATTGGAAACAATGTTACATTTTTTAAATAAACCACTTACCTGTGATGATAGGCTGATATACAGTTTCTCCAGTTACAAGAGAGAGACAAGCATACCATATTGTAATTCTTTGAAAGCAAAGTTATAAGAAAACTAACATTATTAATTTCATATTATATACCACTCACCTGTGCCTATGTAAGAATAGACTAGTATCTACATGTATCTTATGCATTCATGACATGTCTACCTTTTTCTTAATTTTTTTGATATTTCTAGGCTACACAGTTCATCTATGAGTTTTTTCTACTGTCATAAATCTCAAAAAAATTTTCCAACATATTTATTGAAAAAAATCCACGTATATGTGTACTCACGTAGTTCAAACCCATGTTGTTCAAGGGTCGGCTGTACTTAGAACTGAAAAAAGTAAAAGTACTGTCATTTATATCAAAACATGGAGGATAAGCTAACGTAGATACTTAAGAGGACATGCAATTCTTAACTGTTGATACTAGGAATACATGGAAAGGGAACATTATGACACAGTAGAGATTTTTTAATCTAAAGGGGCAAATATAAATAACTCAACTTGAAAATTTAGACACAAGCATGGACTGCAAATGACTCGAAAGAATATTCCGAGGGTCATAAATATCCCTGCCACAACTAGAAAGGAAAACATCAGTTGTCATGGTTTGCAGATGATAGAATTATCTAGAAAATTCAAGAGAATTTATACACTATTAATTTGATATAGAGTATACTATTAGAACGAATATGATGGCAAAGTTGCTTATAACAATGTATAAAAATCAATTTCATTCCTATACAGCAACAGTAAATAGCAAAGAAATACAATTTTTTAAAACACGATTTAAGAGATTTTGTAATCAATGTTACAAAAAATGAGCAAGACATATGTGAAAAAATTTGAAAACTTCACTGAAAGACGTAAAATAAGACTTGATTTTAAAAACATATCTATATTTATATATATATAAAATAAACTTAACATTATATGTATATAATATTCATAGATGGGTATACCCAACATCAGAAATATATTTATGTTCCTCAGATAAATCTTTAAATACCATACAATGCAAGTTAAAAATTACAATAGATTCTTTTCTTTTTTTTCCTCAAAATATATGCATTTAACTTGTTCAGCCAACCCTAAAATCCTTACAAAAGAGGAAAGATCCAAGAAAAACATTTTTTGACTAAAGAACAAGAAATATCAAGATGGCATCTGGTTGCAAAATAACAAAAGCCATCTACAGTGGCTTAAATTAATTGGGTATTATTGGTATCAGATAACAAAAATATATGTACCTATAAAGAGGAAAAATGAAAATATGCGAACCAAAGCATTTGCATCTGGGATCTCTCTGCCAGTCATTTCTTAATCTAAATTAACAAACTGTAAACTGGGAGTTCAAGATTTGCAGATACTAACTAATATGTATATAATAGATAAATAACAAGTTCATACTGTATAGCACAGGGAATTAATATTGAGTATCTTATGGTGAAAAAGAATATGAAAATGAATATATGTATGTTCATGTATGACTGAAGCATTGTGCTGTACACCAGAAATTGACACATTGTATACTGATTATACTTTAATAAAAATATATATTTTAAAAAATGATAAATAATTAATAAACGGACATTGTGATTATACATCAGTCCCCATGAGCTTGACTAGTAAGAGGCAGCTTCTATAGAAAGAACACATTTCAGCACAGTGATAAAGTCAAGTTTCTAATCCTACACTGTAGTTCAGATCACTATGAATTCATGAACGTAAATCCCATCTTGGGAGGCCACTTGACAGACCTTCATCAGGTAGCAGCTTTTGTACTTTGCCACATGTAGCCTTGCATATGAAACTATTTCCCTTTGTGCCAATACCTTGTTTATTCACCATCCTGATTGGAAATTCAGCATCTCATATTAATCTTTATAAAGATTATTTCTCCATCCTATAAGACAGTCTTTAATCAAAATTGCTTACAATGTGCTTGACACTGCTATAAAGTGGAAGAGGCATGGGTCTTCACACAGATTACAGAGAGAAGAATCTACTAAGTAACTAAGTGATCATTGCCATTCCAGAGCGTGATGTAGATTTCACAGCAGCATATGGCGATGGGCTTTGCCTAGAGCAGCACCCAGTAAATATTTGGATTAACTGGTTGCGACAGCAAATAAAAACATAGCAATCCATAATTTTCAAATATTAAAATTCCCCAGAAATATTTCTTTACCGTATTATTCCCATCATATACCTAGTAGAGACAAATTAAATCAACCAAATTAATAGGTTAAATGGTTCAACGTGGTTAAAAGAGGCATGTAGCATGGTGACACAAGAGCCTACCAGATAACACTGCTCTTGTGTCTAAGCTGATCTTTCTCGGAATAATTATCAGTACATCTTAACATGACACGGAGAGGTATTAAATGCACTTTGGTCTGAAGTGAGGAGAAGGATGTGGGAGAGGGAATAAGTTTTTTTTTTTCCTTTCACAGTCAAAAAATCAAAGAAAACTATAGTTTCATGCTCTGGGACACTACCTTGCTGGGATGGGGGGGCTCGTGGGGCTCTCCATCCGGAGCATCTTTCTCTTTGTGTTGCTGTCACAGCCTTTCTCCCTTAAGGACATTACATAAATCACTACTGGAGAAATAATTTATAGTGGCAGAGAAGGAAGGGGGCAGAGGTGAAAAACACTCCTTCATAGATGACAATGCAAAGTCCTAAATTTTTAGCAGACTTTATAAAGACAGAAGCAGAAGGCAGCTGGGCAGGAATATGAAACATATTGTCCCAAACAGATTTCCCATCTTCATGCTGTGGCTAGGATCCATCTGTTTATCATTGGGTGCAACACAAGCTGGGGCAAAATGTGTCATTCATCGTTCAGGGAGGCTGGGAAGCAGACGAGGAAATGGTGAGCCACAGAAAGTTCCCCAGAATGAGCTGCCTTTTAACTAGCCACATTTAACACTCTGTTTACAGACAGCAGCAACATTTGCAATTTATTCTTCCCAATCAATCTTGGGGACCAAGACTGTTTCTTGCCAGGGAGAATCAAATGTGGGGAGAAGAGATGATTTGGGATATGTTTTTGTGGAGAGGTAGCCAAAAGGACAAGAAACTTAACTCTCGGCATATTTCTCTTTCTGCTTGTCTCAGTTTTGATAAAATGCAAAAGGAGAGTAAGAGACTATAAATCTCATTTACATTTGCAAACAACAGATGAGAAGAAATGATTGGCGTAATTCATTATATGATCTGCTTTTCAGGAAGATGTGGGCTTTCAACATTATCCCCAAGAGGGAACCTTGAACAAACCTACATTTCTGCTGTTTGTAAGTTTCACCCCATGGGTCATTCCCCTGAGAGGTACACAATTAGTCCGCTGACATGTCAATTACTGCACTGGATACAGATGTTTAATCTGAATAATTCAAACTAAAATATTTATTCTCCTGAATTTGTGATAGGCTTTCATTTTTCGCCTGTTTCCTGCCAGGTATCATGGAATACTAGTCTAACATATTCACCAACATGTTTTATCTTCTGATAGTTTCTGTTATCTTTGCCCCTGCCCTCTTCAGTTAGACTGGAGGAATCCACCCCCTCAAAGGAGGATTGTTTTATGAGAACTCTGAGAACCAAAGTGTCAAGACTGAGATTCCAGGTATTTAACAAAAGAAATGGAGGAATATGTGACCAATCCCCACCACGCACCCTTGTTTACTTAAGAATGTGAATCATACACAAAATTAAAACATTTCATCCATCTGATTGCCCTGGAAGCTCCTGACTCTGTCCGGAATTCTGAACTGTGGCCTACATTTGTCTAACTCACGCTTACTTGCCTTCTTGCCTTTACAGTACTTGGAAAGAGTAAGATTATAAGTAGGCTAACTTTCCTGGCCTCCAAGGGCTTAAAACTTCACAGAGGAGGAAGAAATATATCCAGGTAAGTCTAATACAAGGCACCATGGGAAAGTGCCACCAGAGAGGTACCACTCAACCTGAAATGCCACCTACCACAGCCCCTACATCCTTCCTACCATCAAAAGCTATCGTTATTTTGGTGGGGTTATTTGCATGTTAATAGTCTTCCCGACTAGGATAAGCAGGCATCAGTCTGTCTCTGTACAACAGCATTCCAAGCACATGGCACACAGCACATAGCCTGACTACTCGAGGCATATTTCATTGAATGAATGAAGGAAGGAAGGAACTCATGCCAGGGTCTATTTTTGTTCTGTGATTATATCGATTTTTTTTTTTCTGCAAGAGTTTAGGGAAGTAGGCCATATGCTAGATTGGCTACGG
The DNA here is from genome assembly GCF_048564905.1 of Vicugna pacos. Classification (NCBI taxonomy): domain Eukaryota; kingdom Metazoa; phylum Chordata; class Mammalia; order Artiodactyla; family Camelidae; genus Vicugna; species Vicugna pacos. The sequence continues at coordinate 34,086,025 of NC_132988.1, forward strand.
CCAATCCAGTGCCACCACCGACCCTGTCTAAGCCTAGGAACAGCCCAGGAATCCTTGTGGAGAGTTCTGGAGAGGACTCGGGATAGATGTGCAAGGTGAAGCCAGTTCTCTGATTCTTCGGAAGCATTTGCACACAAAAGCACAGGCAGGTCTTTGAGAACCACCCACTTGGCCCAGCAGACTGAGACAGTGAGAGCTTCTCAGAAGTTCTCAAGAAGTACCACAGCTTGCAGACAAGCTTTTGGAAACTACTCTAGTGGGCTTCAGAGTCAACTCCTCTGACCTTCAAGGGCAGCTTCACAAAGCTCTGCGCCGGTGCACCCCACCTCACCACCCCCACCCCCAGCTTTTCCAAAAATTGTGTAAGTTCCTAATCCTCAATTAACCTCTTTATACCTAGAACACAGAGAGCGACTACTATTTTCCTGGCCAAACCCTGCCCCCACAAATGACCACGCTCACATGAACAGTGTCCATCTCTGGAACATTCCATCTGATTCTAGATTAACTTTCCTTTTGTGTAAAGAGAAACCAAGCAGGTAGATAAAAGACTTTATTTTCACATGAGACAATTGCTATTCAGTCAGTTAGTCTTTAAGATATCAAGCTGGTTCTGCTTCTAAACATTCAGTATGTCAATAATAACGCATTGTAATTCATGATGATCGTTTTGTTAGGCATCTCCAATAACTTGAAATGAAGCCACACCTTTTAGCAGGGTGTTTTTATGAGTGCAAGCACTGAGACATGTAAGAGCCAGTAGTAGCTCTGATATATCACATTCCTTCCTTTGGAATAATACTAAAAACCCAGTACCATTTGAAATAGAAAGTTTTCAAAAATAGTGGTAATTTTTATATGAATGTTATAAGGGGCCACACCTGGAAATTCAAATTTAAGCTTAAGAATATAAGCCACACATATTAAAGTGATCAATTTTAACTCTCAAGAACATTTTCTTTTCCTGAAAATTTTACTCAAATGTTCCCCGTCTGGCACTTCCCAATCCAAGTTGGTCCTGATGTCTGCCAAATCCACAAGATTGCTCACAGATAATGCCGAGGGTACAGCAATTGCAACAATATTGAAAAAACAATAACAATTTTTTCTTTCAATTGTCCCAGGTTAAGAGCAGAGTGCCCATTCCCTTTGTGGATTTATGGCAGGGTGTCGAGAGCACCAGGGTGTTACAGACACAAAGCAATGAGGGACTGAGACCCTGATTTTTTGGGAGTTCCCAGTGGCCTCTTCACTTTGGGAGCTGCAGTCCTGCCCACAGATGGGTCACAGTTTCCTCACTTCTCGTCCCAGGTGGCCCTGGTGTCCCCTGTGCTTGGTTTCGCATGTGTACATTTCAAAGCCCCCCCTTCCCCGAACATCTCGGGGATGGCCAAGCCTCCTCCACTGGCATGTTGTGCCCGTGACTTTCTTCCCTCTTCGACATCCCAAAGCAGGGCCCAGCCCAGCTCCAGCAGGCAACGGGAAGGGAAAAGCGATAGAGCACAGAGTGAGACACGGGGCCATGTTCCTGAGAGGGCTAGAGTTTAAAGAGCACCGGAGGTGCATCCGGTGACCTGATTCCAAATGAGAAGACTGTCTGGATGAAGTGATCCTCGGGTTCCTCTTCTGCCATCACCGGTGCCAACTCTTCAGTCGTAGTGAGTAGTAACTGGAATAACATTCATGAAGCACCAGGTTACAGTGACTGGCGCATGGTAACAACCATGATACTAGTGGAAACCCATGCTGATTGAGCCATAAGTGCTTTTAGAGAAAGGAGCCTGGCTCTGCGACTTCCCAACTGTGACTTGGACAGAAGCCCTTGGCCTCCCTGAGCCCTGCGGCCTCATCTGTCAGATGAATCTAGTAACACCTGTGCTGCTTACTTATGGCTGCTGTGCAAGGAAGGTGAGAACACCTGTGTGAAGGTGCACTCCGAACTGTACACCCCTAAACGAAAGAGAGCGAAGTCCCTCCATCACCCACCAAGCTTGCTTGGGTGAATGGGACCTCTTGCGAGGCCACAGGGTTAGCAGTATTGGGAAGCACCAGGGTACAGTAATGATTATTAGATGCTTGTATTCAGTCATAATGCCTGAAACCAATTTGTACTAAAAACCTTTAAAGAAAGACAAACCAAAGCATGACTGATCAGCATTTTTGTTAAAAAAGAAATGGGCAGGGAAAAATAAAAAGCTATAGCAAATATAAGAAGCTGCATGTGCTTTATTAAACTCCTTTACCGGGGGGCAGGAAGTATGTGAATGCACATCTCCACATTCCTGAGCAGGCAACCCCAGCCACGCACACACCCTGATATCCCCCAACTCCATTAGCTAAACTCCTACCTTGCAATTCCAGAATCACACAGTATCCCCAACGTCTTAAAAATACATACATTTTACATGCACAAAAAAAATATTCATTTTACACACACACACCCAATTTAAGAACACATTGTAGAAATTGTTCAATCATAAGATTTGGCTTCTTTTCAAAGAATTTCTTTGGATTTTTTTGAGGGGGGAAGAGGGTAAGTAGGTTGATTGATTGATTGATGTATTTTTAAATGGAGGTACTAGGGATTGAACGCAGGACCTCGTGCAAGCTAAGCATTCTACCACTGAGCTATACCCTCCCCCCCTTAAAAAAAAAAAAAAAAACAGCTAGACTTACAAGAGGAAGAAGGAATGTCAGGAGGAAACCTGGCTGTCTAGGAGGGCCAGAGAAGGACCGCGGGCAAACAGTAAGCTATGCTATCAGGCGGAATTGAAATGGGTCGTCAGGTTTCTAAGTGTGGAAAGGAAAGAAGTTTCAATTGGATGCTGTTCAACAGGACATAAGCCCGGAAGGACTGCTTTAGTCTTATGATGTAAAAAGAAGTTATATAAGTTGAACAAATGCTCCTCTCTTTCAGGAATGTCTTACACAAGTGGCCCAAACTGTCAGCAGCCTCAGGGAAACAGCCGCTGGTAAAAATGTTTGTCCAGCGCTCAGCTGATAGGCCTGCATTGCAAAACTCTCCCTGGTATTTACTCCCCCGCCCTGCCCCCAGCACACAAACACATCAAAGTGGAGTCCTGGCTCCCCTCTTGCCCTTCTGAGTGCCCGCCAGCGGGCCGGGCCTGCCTGGTGCGGGGAGGTGTGCCTCTTCCTCGTTCCCGCCTGGGCCATACCTGTTCTGGACAGAAACCGAGGCCTCCGTCTCCACAACAGTTCATCTGATAAAAGACACATTGTTCAAAGCCACGCCAGGCAAAGCGGTACAGACTGTTCCACAGGAATATCTCAGCAGCAGAAAGATGGCTTCAAAGATCTAACCGTTCCCACCTCTAACTCTACGGTCCTATAGAATTTTCAAGGGAAGAAATTCCAATTGGGCTGAAGAGATGGAAGGAGTGAGAGGGGGGAAAAAAGAGAGAGAAAGCGTCTTTTCAAATCACTTGACCTTGGGTAATTCGTCTCTGCACCCTAAGAACTGGATCTTCATTTACTGAAAATCACTTTTGTTTGTGCTTCAAGTGAAATCCTGATTTCCCTTTCCAGCTTGTTTTAGTGTAATGAGACCAGCATCTTTTGCTTTTTCCTGCCATGAAAGTCGGAAAGAACACCGCTCCCCACCTCCCCCCACCCCACCCCCCGAGTGTTGTCCGGGGCTATCTGCCCAAGTGTTATTTAAAGGTTGGGTTAATGAGATGAACGGGGCGGACACCCCCGCCGTGGGATGCTAACGGAGGGCTTGTTAATCTGACTCTTATCTCCTCTTTCAAAGAGGCTACTGTTTCTGACTTGTGTGTCTGCGGGAACCGGGCCACGTGAAGGGAATAACAACAAAGGCCATACAGCACCTGTGCCGCGCGCCGGCTTGTGCCAGGGCGCCCTGCCTTTCCCGAGGCGCAGGGTGCTCACGGCAACCCCGCGGGTCCCGCACTTCCTTCCTGCGCCCGGCCCGCAGCTGCTGGGTGACACACACTCCTTCCCCCAAGGGCTCCCTGCTCGGCTGGCATCTGGGGCCATTGTTCGACTTCCGCCACCACTTCTTGGCGTCACAGGATGTCGAGCCGCTGCCCCTCCGGCCGGGGCCTCCCAGCTACAAGGTTTCTATGCTTTTCTATTTTTGTAAATCAACACAGATGTGCCTTTCTGGGAGTTGTTTTTCAGGGGATTGGTACCTCCTTTCTTTTCCTGGGCTGTTCTCACAGCGCTTGTCATTCAAGCCACATCTAGTACAGCTTACTAAAGGGATTTTTGATCTAGGGGCTAACTGTGCTGCGGAGCAACACTGCACAGAGGTAGGGGTGTGTGTGTGTGTGTGTGTGTGTTCCCCAAATAGAGCTACAGTGTACAAAAGCACAGACTTTGGAATCACACAGACCTAGGTTAGAATCCCAGCTTTATCACTGGCTCCTCTGGACCCTTAGAAAGATGACTTCATTTCCTTAAGCCTCGGTTTCCTTCTCGGGAAAATGGGAATAATGATAATACCTACCTCAAATGGATGTTGTAAAAATTAAATAAAATTTCGTATACTGTAGTTATTGTCACTTGAAAAATACTAGCTACTATTATTGCTGTGTTTTTAGATTTTCACACTGCAAGCATCATCATCATTCACTTAACAGCACTCTGTTTTGGTGACCTAGCCCTTCCATACTTAAGTGGATTCCCCAGGGAAACTTGCACTTACTTGTACAAGGAAAGCTTTACTGGAATGTCTTTGAAGCATTGTCTTTAACAGTTGTTAGGGGCTGAATTACATGCCCCCAAATACGTATGTTGAAGTCCTAACTCCCAGTATCTCAGAATGTGACTATATTTGGAGATAGGGTCTTTAAAGAGGTAATTAACTTAAAATGAGGTCATTAGTGTGGGCCCTAATCCTGTATGACTGGATTCTCATAAGAGAAAGAGATTAGGAATCAGACACACACACAGAGGGAAGACTATGGGAGGAAACAGGAAAGAGAAGACAGCCATCTACAACCCAAGGAGAGAAGCACAGAAGAAACCAGCCCTGCCAACACCTTTGTCTTGAACTTCTAGCCTCCACAATTGTGAGAAAATACACTTCTGTTGTTTAAGCCACCCAGTCTTTGGTGCTTTGTATGGCAGCCCTAGCAAACTAATAGTTGTGATTTTTATTCATAATCTGGTGTATCTTAATTGGATTAACTGTGATCCTTGGTTCATGACCCATGTTCAGCTTATATTTAATTGCTTATTTTTAATAATGTAATAAACATCTGTTGAATCCACCTCCCAAAACAAAAATAAGCCTAGAAAATAACTCACATCAATCACATATTCCCCCACCAATCTTACCCATGTCTCCTAAACATCCATCAATTTGAAAGTAAGTGAGTAAATTACACTGTATTCATATTGTGGGATACTATACATCAGTGGAAAGTGAATGAATTAAAGCTCTCATTATTAACATGCATGAATCTCAAACACATATAACCCCTGGGGAAAGAAGGAAGATGGGGATAGGATTGGGGTGGCTACAGAAAGGGTTTCAATTGTATTTGTATTGCTCTATTTCTTAAGCAGAATGCTAGATGCCAACAAATATTGTATTACTATGTATGCTTTTCTGGACCTGATTCAGTCATAATGACAAGTTTTATAAAATAATTTTTAAAGTAGCTTTTCTGCAGCTTTAGTGTCCCCTCCCTCCCCCCTTTATTAAAGATAGGGAAGGAGGAGGCGCTGTGGCCTGGGAGGGACCCCATTGTTCATTGCCATCCTCACCACTGTGGCCCCTTCTGAACAATTTGGAGAACTCTATAGCTCTGGTATCTGTGACGTCCCTGAACTTGAATTGCACCAGGACTTTCCTGATGGATCCACAGCCAGGCTATTCTAGAAGTCATATTTCAAATTCTCCAAGTTGGTCCATAGTTTGCCATTTGCCATGGAGGGTGGCTGTAGGTAACTGTGTGAACATGAGGGTTCTCTGTAGCCACCAGGACAGACGTATGGCAAAATAAAGTGGAAACTGTCATTGTTTTGAGAGTTTTAACTCATTGTACACCAAGCCACAAAAAATAAATTCTGTCTAATTGAAAGCTTTAATGATATACTAAAAATGCTAATTTTAATATGCCAGATCAAACTAAGAAAGAACCAGTTGAGCTCTTATTTTTTAAAATAACAAAAGTACATTGTGTAGCAGCAAGAACTCAGAGAGACCTGAGATCAAATCCAGTCTGATGTAGACTCGTGGTTTCACTGGCAAATTACCTAAGCCATGTAAGTTTCAATATCCTTTTCTTCACATAGGAACAACGTTCCCTACTGGCAGGGGTGCTGTAGAATCGTTCCAGGTGATACACATAAAGCACCTTGCACAGTGCTGCCACGCAGCATGTTTCCAGCAAATATAAATCCATGCCTTTGCACCCGCAGACAGTTAAATTATCCAAGATAAACAAGAAATTTAAAGGAACCCAAACTGTTATTACTGCAACTATTCCTGGGATCCCCTTAAAGTCTTTGATGTCCCAGCAAAGGCAGGAAATAAATGTGAAGGAGTAAGAAGGGATAGGGGTTCAAGACAAGTATACGAATCACTCTTTACCGCAGGTTTCTAATCCTTCTTAAGGTACAGGCTACCGGTGAATCTGCAGGATTGAAGCAGATTCGAGGGGAAAAAGGGACATTTACAAAATGGCAAAATGCTAAATAATGAGGGCAATAGTATAATAAAGAGATTTAATCTGATAAAGGAGATGTCTCATGTGGTTTTATTAGTGTATAAAGCATAAGAAAAATGTTCTTACAGTTTTGAAGACCAGAACAAGAAGATGCGGTTTTAAATTAAATCAGAGAGATTTCAGTTAAACTTGAGAAAAAAAAATTCTTGACCATCAGAGTTAAAAAACACTACGAATATTTGTGGAATTTCCATCCCTGGAGATCTTCAAATGGATAATTATTTGTCCTGGATATTTTAGAGCATTCCTTGCTAAACAAATAAATCCTTTTTATATTCTATGATTAAAAAATATCTATCTATAGATCTGTATTGCACATGTTTATGAATAGCTGTATATGATGTAATATTCTAAAATGTCACTTTGAATTTTTATCAACATTCTAATGCTAAACAATTTTGAGATCCTACTTTTTTCTTATTCAGTGTTGTGTCAAAAACATTTCCTTATGTTATTTAATATTCTCTGAAAATATAATAGCCCCTCATTATTTGGTTGTTTCAGATTTTTCTTTACTATAAACAACTGTATGATGAATGTCCTTGAACATAAACATTTTTGAAACTCTTTTTTGTCTGTTGCCCTCTAGAAAATATGTACCAATTTACACTCCAACCAGAGCTACCTACTTCACCTTCAGTTGCTCTGAGGCTAGTGTGTAAAACTTCTCTGTCCTCGTGTTTAGCAGGGAAATAGTCTCCCATTGTTGTTTTAATATGCATATTCTTTACTACGAGAGAGCCTAAAGACTTTTTTAATGAACCCATTCACAACACCTGGTTTACCCTAAAAAAACTTACATAAAAGCAAGCCTTCTAAAGAGTCCTCTACTTATCTGACTCTGCAGAGGCTTTTAGACAGTCGTCTTAATTCAAACCTAGTTGCCGGAAATCAAAATTAGGCAGTAATTTATTAAGATTCAGAGCTCTTCCCACTAGGTCCATACCAGTTACTCACAACAGGTTTTTCAGTTCTCCTTAGAAATATGAAAATCCTGGAAGCAGGGGAGGGGAAAACTGGCTTCTTAAACAAACCCATTTTCACAGTGAGGCTACAAATTTTCCCTGAAACAATGGAAAAATAATTTGACGAGAGGGTCTTAAGTCTTTGGCATCAGAAGTCCTGTATCTTACCCAACTGCAAACATTAGGCAATATATATGTTCAATTACAGCACTCTTTTATTCAAAAAAAAGACTGGACTGAGCCTTCATAGAAGCATTGATAGCATCTCAAGGAAAACACATGCAAATTGCTAGCCCTTGCTTTATCCTCTAACAGTACTCTCTGAGAGTTCATAAAAGTGTGGTATTTTTCCTTGGTATCAGTAAATTGAAATGCTCATAACTAGTTTAAAATATTTATTTACTTTTTCTTTGTTAAATAATATTTCTAAGACAATTAATGAGGGCACCAGCAAAAATAACCTAGATAGAACATACTTACAAATAATTTTGAAAAGCTCAAATCCTAAATGGAGTACACATTTTAATAATAGGAACCTATTATTTCTATTATCTTATAATCATTAAATTCTAGACATCAAACATGAGCTTTAATGGACAAAGTTCTGCCATTTTTTGGTCACTCATCCTTAAATAATCATCAAGGTAAGGAGTTTCTCTCTTCTGCTCATAATAAAAACTATAGGGGCTTTCAGCCACAATGGAGTAACTAGAACCAAAATAACCCTTCCTCTCTCCAAAACAATTGTAAAATTGAACAAAATAAATATTTCCAGGAAGTGGTTAACAGGCAGTACAAGACAGTAATCCCTGAGGAAATATTAGAAATTTCCAAGGTGAAGAGAAGGGGAGTCCAAGTTGGGCATGGTATTTGGCTAAGCTGGGCAGGCAGAGCTCAGAGATTCAGGGCAGCTGGAATGGCTGGAATTTTCAAGACAAGGCGACTGAACAGGAGGGAGCTGCGCAGAATAAGGGCTGAAGAACTCTATACATGGGATGAGTGAGTGATCTCACTCAAGACTCCAGATAGCAGCTGCTAAAAGCTGAGAAGAGAACAGAGATACTAGACATTGAAAATTGATGGAGGACATTAAAGCCCCAGACCTGCCAGATCAAGAGATCTAATTAACACCCCATTAACACCCTTGGAATTCATCTGAGACTATGGAAGTCCATGTCTTAATAAGACCTGCCATAAACCTGCTCTAATCAACCTAAAATCTAGCCCAGGCAAGATCTGTAGGGAAGACAGTGCTTAGAGATTAAGTTTCACCAAATTAGAAGAGCTTCAGATATATTTTAAGCTTTCCAAAGATACAAATTCAAGGTAATTGACCAAAACTGAATTGACTACAAACACAAGAATTAACATTCCTTACAGGAAGATAACAGAATCCAGAGTCTTTACAACTCTGTCAATAATCATATTTAATGTATGTGACATCCTAGTTTAAAAACAAACATTGTTAGCCTAGATAAAAATGCAAAATCCAAATATATACATATTAAATATAAAGAAATAGATACCTTGGACATCAAAGTCTATTAAAAATCATTCAAATAGTGAATTAAGAAAGCTAGAGTGGCTATATTAATATCAGCTGCAGTAAACTTCAAGAAAAAGTATTATAGGAAACAAAGTAGGACATTCTGTAATAATAAATGTCAAAAAGACATAGCAATTCTAAATATGTATGTGCCTAGTAGCAGAACATCAAATTCATGAAGCAAAAACTGACAGACTCAAAGGGACAAACAGACCAATCCACAAATTAGAGATTTACTAGTCCTCTTTCAGTATACTTGATAGAATAAGTATAAGCAAAATCATGATGGATCTAGATAGTCTAAATAATAAGTATAAGCAAAATCATGATGGATCTAGATAGTCTAAATAATACAATTGATCAAATTAATCTAATTAACATTTACTGAACACTACACCCAACAACTGATGAATACACTTTGTTTTCCAGAGCATACAGAATGGTCACCCAGACAGATCATATGCTGAGCCATAACACAGAATTCAATAAGTTTCAAAGGGTTTAAATCTTAACAGTGATTAAATATTTTCTGACCACAATGGAAAAGAAATAATGAGTCATTATGCGGGTAGGTAATGAAAAAACATTCAAGACAATTGTGTCTAGGGAAAAAAAAATCATCAAGATTAGGATGAGCAATAAAAATAATTTATGAGAAAAAAAGAAGAATGAAAAAGACTGAGAAGTCTTAGAAAGGGCAAAATATGATAGTAAACAATCAGTAAAAAGAGAGGTTCTATGAAGGAGATACAATAGCCATTAATTTTATTCTTCTCAAAGTGGTCCTAGTAATGAGACAGCTGACAGCAGTGCAGGTCTTCAGGAACTAAGGAAGAACTTCCTTCATGTGCACACAGGAGACCTGGGGCTCTTGTTAAACCACAGATTCCTATATAATACATCTGGTTTGGGACCTGAGAGTCTGCATTTCTCAAAAAAAAAAAAATCCCAAGTGATGCTTACACTGCTAATCTGTAGACCACATTTTGTGTAGGAAGCTTCAGAAGAGACCATGTCATACAGTCTTCCCATCGAATCGTGTAAAAAAATTAAATCACACAGGCAAAGCCAACAGTGTTTTCCCATTCCATGGGCCCTTCATCATTAATTACAAGCTGCTTTTATAGAATGCATAAGATATATTTTCAAATGTATATGAATCTTTAACAGCCCTTTACCCAGATTCTCCTATTGTCAACATTTTGCCCCATTTTCTTTATCATTCTGAACCATCTGATACCAAGTTTCATACATCATGACCCTTTACCCTAGATGCTTCAGGCTGTGTTTCCTAAGAAGGACATTCTCTTACACAACCACAGTACAGTTATCTGTAATTGTACTGTGTCTATAATTTTAGTAAATTTAACATTGATGAAATACTAGCTAATCAAACATCCATAGTCCAAATGTGTCACTTGCTCCCAAAATGGCTTTTATAACCTTTTTTTCCTTCAGAACTGAATCTAGTCTAAGGTCAGATGTTGTATTTAGTTGTCATGTTCCTTTAGTGTCATTTGATTTTGAAAATTCCTTTAGCCTTTTTTTGTCTTTTATGACACTGACATTTTTGAAGAATTCATTCTCTGTTTTTTTAGTAGAATGGTTCTCTTTAGAGTTGTCTGATGTTCCCTCGTGATTCAACTCAGATTATGCATTCCTGGCAGGAATTTTAGGTAAGAGATGTTATGTCCTTCTCAAGGTATCACATCCAGAAAGGATGATCATTTTTAAGTAAAAAAAAAAAAAAAGAAAGAAAGAAAACAAACACAGTGTCTTAATAGACTAAATGGTTAACTTTAAAATATGCTCATTAATTTCATACGCTTTTTCTAAGTGAAATAAAATGTTTTTATTACATAAAATTTTTGTGTGTTTAGAATAAGTACGAAAGTCAACATTTTATGTGTATATTTCCTGAGACTTACTGGTCACTACCTTTTCTATGATCTTGCTTTACGATCAAGCATTCAATTGCTGCAGGCTATTCAATAGTCTACAATAGCTGTAGGAGGGAAACTTCCAGAATCACTTTTAGAATATTCATTCAATTACCGTCAGTGAGTTTTTTAAAAATGTCTTCTTTCAAAAATATATTTGAAATTACAACCTCCAAAATGAAAATATTTGCATTTGTCCCACATCACTGGTTTACTTAATCATAATCGTCACTGAATTAAATGAGCCATTTAGGTCTTGTGGCAACTGACACTAACATTTGTGTCTCTGAATTGACACTAAAACTACCATTAAATACAGCATGATTTCATGAGACTTAGGCTCTGGTTCACTACGAGTCTGTATTACAGATGAATTCTAGACGAAAAGTGCATCCTGACAGATGGTTTCAGTTCATTGTACTTCTTAAAGAACATTTGTTTCTGATTTGTCTAAAATAATGAAAGAAAACACAACTGAGGAGCGCAGTGTGATTTTCTAGAAGGTTCATTTCTGGAAGTCTGATAAGCTTATAAACGCATATGTTTAAAATCATTTTAGCATAAAATGAAGAAAATTGGGGTGGAGAAATCCTACTTGTCAGGCAACTCAATGTGACTTTATCGATTACTTAGTTCTATTTGCCAAACATTCTATGTCTTTAGAAATTTTAGAAAAAATTTTTAAATATGTATTAAACTTAACAATGCTTATTACAAAATGTTAGCATGTAGGTGTTACTTAGAATCATACTTTAAGATTGTATGTCCATGGACAAATAGAAACAATAAATGTGTGTGCTAGTGATGCAGAATGAGAGGATTATGCATATGCACATGGACCTATTAGAAGTACAGAAACACGTTTGCACACGTGGGCACACTGGGCACAGGTGTGTTTGTCTTGCTAAGAGAATCTACCTTTTACTATTCTTACTAGAAGGGTGTAAATCTACCTATACTAAATCAAACAAAACAAGAAATTGTAAAAAGTCTTCAAGATAAAAGATACTTTTCGGTTGGGCAGTGATCTGACCAACAGAATTTAATGTTATGTGCTCTATAAATTCTTCATAAGATAGGCTAAATCTTTACTTATGTCAGACATAACGCTCTGCTTTGGAAGCTCAACAAGCAAATTTCCAACTAAAAAATCAGCTTGTTATATGTGTGTATTAATCATTCTGGAAGGTAATGTGAGCAACTTAAATCACAGTTTCCTTAAGTTAGTTTTGAACTGAGTTTCAAACACTGTAGGAGATACTTAAGAGCATTTGATAAGAATTTAAACAATAGCTTTAAGTAGTTTTAGAGAACTATTCTTTAACATAAATTTTTATTAACACTGTGCCTCCTACTATCCAGTCTATAAAGGTAAACTTTGACAGACCACAATGACAAAATACAAACTTCACACTAATGTTCAAAATGGAATCTAAATTTCTCTTTATCATCTTTGAGTAATATACTTAGGACTGGAAGAAGCCAAAGGAGTCATTTCTTGGCTTCTGCTTATTGTTGTAAGAAAATAAACAGAAGCTGGAAGTTCTTCAGAACTATCCAGCATGCCATCTGTCCCCAGGGCGCACAAACGTATAGATAATCCAAATGTATGATCCCCTGCTTGAAATCCTGGATAAACATGGCATATTTCACTATTTGTTTAATAAACAATTACTTTTTTGTCAAAGGGTACAAACTTCCAGTTACAAGATGAATCAGTTCTGGGGATGTCAGGCACAGCATGGTGACTGTAGTTAACAATACTGTGTCACATATTTGAAAATTGCTATGGTAGGAAGTCTTAAATGTTCTCACCACACACACACAATTGCACTTATGGGAGGAGATAGCTGTGTTAACCAATCTTATTGTGTGAACCATTTTGCAACATGTATGTGTATCAAATCATCCATGAAAACCTTAAACTTACACAGTGGTAAGTTAACGATTTCTCAGTAAAGCTGGGGAAATAATTTTTAAAGAATTACTTTACAATGGTCATTAGATTAATCAATCTCCTTTCTTAAAGATTTCTCAAATACCATTTCTAAAGCCAAATGAGAGGAATCTGTTCAAAACTGAGAGAAAGGAGAAATCTGACAACTCACAGGCTCAGCATTGCTGTCATTGATGGAGAAACGAGACGAATGCATCCTTTGCCATAGGTGTTTTCTTTAGGTCTTGAACATTTTTGCCAGAAAATCGCTGAGATCCAAATGTCACACAAGTGAGTAAGAAAGAGGATTTCCTTCTGAACACAACTGACAGAACAGGTGCTGGGTAAAAGGGAATTTATCCAGCCCCCAAGGAAGGACGCACTTCACGTTTGTCAAAGCTTACTCATACTTTTCCTCGAACACAAAGAAGTTGCTTGTCCCATAACACAGAAAATGCCAGCATTCGGAGAATGGCAAAGTTGTTTGGAATGTGGACTTGGTTGCCAACCATCAAGTTTAAATTCTAAATTTGCTGCTAATTTGCTGTGTATTCTTGGCAGCTTAACTTTTGGTGCCTCAGTTTCCTTACCTGTATGATGAGAATCACAGTACTTATCTCTAGAGTCATTATGAGGATTAAATGACCTAGTGTCTGTGAAGTACTTAAAACACTTCCTGGAACAAATAAGTACTCAGAAATGTTCATTATTATTATTATCTTTCTTCCTAGAGCAACACAACATAAGGGAATACATTTGCCAAAGATCTGTTTCACCAAAGATTGGCTATTTGATTTCCTGGAGTTAGTCTGATCCAGGAGAGTCTTTTCAGCCAGATTTACTCTTACAAAGAACTTATTTGCTATTGTTGTTGTTGTTGTTGTTATAATCACTGTTTAGCCTAATAGCATCTTAAAGGCAAAGCACACAACTCTAAAACAATGTTGGATTTATTTAGCACACATCTCCATTTTAATCTCAGTTTCCACATTGCTTTATGTTGATCAGGCCTCAAACACAAAGTATTGAATCAACCCTTAACACTTTGCAAGGCACAATAAGGAGACATTTCAGAGGCTTCCAGTCTTGTTAAGGAGACTAGACTTAATGACCTGAAATGATTAAGGAGTTCAATACTATCCTTGGCCGTATCTTCCTCGCTTCAACTTCCTCAACCATACCAAGTACAAAGCCTAGATTTTCATAGCTTTTTGCTTCCTCTATTTTTTGCAGTCATAGAACTTTTCTGCCTTGCTGGTAAGCAAGTTCAAGTTCACTCACCCTTACTAGACCCTTGCTGCTGCTCAATCGTATTTTTCTTCACCTCTTGAAACCTTTTCACATGTCCTAAAACTGCTCCACTAACGGGTCTATGGAAGGAAATACAGGTTTTGCAATCAAAAGGCTTGTATTTTAACAGGAACTTATAAGTAAGTGAATTGCTATTTAAGCCTCAATTTCCTTATCAGCAAAATGGGGATAATAACTAATTTACAGTGCTACTGTGAAGTTTAAAAGAAACTGTTTGTAAGTGTCTATACAGTACCTCAGTCACAGAAGACAGTGGCTTTCCTCAGGCCCTGCCATCTCTCCTGCTAAAAGTCGTCTTGGGTGCCACTTTACTGAGGAAATGGAAACCATCTTGCATGAGTGGTCTCTTCCTTTGATTTAAACTTTCAAAACTATGCCTCTCCATTCCTCCCTTCTCCTTTTCCTCCTGCCTCGGAGGAAGGTGTATCTCTCCTATCCAGAGCTCACTGCTCCACTCCCTCCCTAATTTATTTACCGGGCATTATTGTCTCCTTATTTTGTGCCAGGAACATCCAAGATACTAGTGATCCAGAGATAAAACACCTAGGCACCGCCCTGCGGAGTTAGCTGGGGAGAGATGAAGAAGCAAACATCATCACAACACAGTGAGGTCTGAAAGGAACAGGTAATTAAGAGAACAAGAGCAGCAACAAAACCCAACCAAACAAACCAGCCAGCAATGCAGTATGATTTTCTACCCTCCCATCTTATCACACCAAAAGTCAAAACCACCAGAAGTGAAACTTTTGCTTTCTGGGGTCCATGCACTTGGATTCTGTTTGTTGTTTATGAATATATTAAATTTGCGGTGTCACAAGGCACTGGGAACCAGCACCTGAGGGCACAGATGAACCCCTTAGCCTTTCCAAGCTTGGACAACCCACTCCAGCCACCACTAAACATTCCACTCTCATTTATTCAGCAGTGACACCCATCCCTACCTGCACCCCTGTACCCGACACACACACACACACACCCTCCTGCAGGGACAAACTTCAATAGTCACCTCAAACTTCACATGCAGTCAGTTAGTCACACATACGAAACAGTCTTTCATTCACACCTGCTTTCTCAACTCCATGCTGCTTTCTCTGACATCTCCAGTCCTTCACGTCTCCTGGCTTTCGATTCTCTGCCTTCAAACAGCAACATGCCTGTCCCCTCGATGTCCTCCACGTGAGTGGGGTGTCCTGTCCACCCCCACCTTACCACCAAAGTTCTTGAGTTTTCATGACTGCTGCCCCTGCTTTCGCTCCTAAGTCATTCATAACATGGCTCTGGCCTCGTACTTCCAAAAGCCAGCTATGGTCTTCCGTTTACAAACGCAGTGCTCTGTTCTCCGGCTTCCTTTTCTCTGCGGTGAACCTCTCTGAGGATTTTGTTAGTTTGTTTTTGCCTGTTCCTCCTCCTTTCTGCCATTGTCTCCTTTGTTCCTTAATAGGACTAGGCTCACCTGGGTCCCACCTACCTCTAATCTCTTTGTTTACTTTCTCCTTCTCTCTGCCATCTCAGAAAATGAGTACTTTCCAAAATCTAGTCCTTGTTGAGTGCTTCAACTAGCAGTCGATATGACTCTGAAATCTGCATTTCTAAGCCAGGGTTCTCTCTGGAACCTGAATCCCACATCCCAAACCACCTATGTGACATTTCCGATGACGTGAATTGCAGTCATTTCAAACATCACTACATACACACAAAACTCCAGATTCTTCTGGCTGCTCTGTTTCTCCTACTCATCAAACTTAGAGTCATTTTTTAATCTGTTCCCTCATAACCATTTAATTTCCAAATCCTATAAGTACTTCCTTGTCATTGTCTCTCAATCTGTCTCCACCTTTCTCTTCTCCTTGCCTTCACCCAGTCAAGCTGCTTACTCGCACCTGTATCACAACCACCATCTCCTAACCAGTTTCTCTGCCTCCAATAGTCCATCCCCACCCAATCCGTCCTGCACAAAGACCTATAAATGAGTCTTTCCACATGATGAGATCACTGCCCTGCCCAGACATCTTCCACGGCTTCCCCAAACCTAGAGGACAAGTATCTATAAGCTGATAATCAAGGCCTACCTAACCTACTTTTCAGAGTCACCTCCCACAAGTCTACTAGCTGTGCTCCAAAACACTCTTGTATCTTCGGTCACTGTTCCCTAAGAGAAGACATGTGGTCCCCTGCCACTTCTCTTCTAGCCAAATACTCCTCATTTCTTCAAGGCTTGTTTCAAGTCCACCTCCTCCTGGTTCCAGGATCGTTTCCACTTCCAGCCATCTCTGAAGCATTCACCACCCTAGCTCTCTCCGCTTCCCTTTTAGCGAGTGTGGTGACTCCTTGTGAAATGGATTACATTTTTATATTTCTCTCTTGGGTTTTGGTATATTTAAGGAGGAGTGTCATATTATCCTTCAGGAAGATTATTCTTGTGGTGGCACGCAGAATGGATTGGGTGGAGATGGGAGGCTGCAATCAAGGAAATTAGTTACTAACCTACCCCAGGGTCAAGATATAAGACGATGAGGGAAGAATCAAGATGAACTTGCTGGAGAGCTGCATCTTCAACTGGACTTGGCAGCACAGTACGAAATGAAAGATAAAATGCATTTGTGTTACAAGCTTGGAGAACACCATTAAGGCTTTATTTCACAAGAAAAAAAGGGGAAATGAGCAGGATTTGGAGAAAAACTAGTGAGAACATTAGTATGGTTCACTTGGGGATTTGGTGGTGAATGTGTTATCAAGCAGAACTCTTGATCCTGAACTTAATAGTTTCAGCAGTGTTTCAGTGTGAACCCAGCCTTCTCTCTCATGGTTAGCTTTAAAACAAATGCAGTATAATGGCAAATTACATATTTAAATTTGGTTAGGATCCAACAAGAAATTCTTTCATTTCTTCTTGTGATGGGAAATTATAATTCAACCCAAGCTCTGGTAAAAGGAGCTGATTTTTATAAAACATTGTCTTTAAATGATAATAAGCCTGAAGATAACAATCCTTTTACCATTCAAATCATCTATATTCATTTAGTACTGAATTCAGCTTTACTAAGCATAATTATTCAAAATTCAACTTTGGTAAACAGGCAAAGCAAACCCAATCACTATGGTAATTTGGACTTCCTTGGTTGTATTTCCCACAGTTCCTTCATATTAATAATTTTTTCCCTACAGGTGAAATGTCAATGACACTGGTTTTAGCATCCTGCATTTGCAAAGTTGATTTTTATCAGAGCCTCTGTCTTATCAGTTGAAAAGTTCAAGGATATGTTTAAACCCTGATATTTGGAGCAATGAAATGCAGTGTTCCTGCACGTTTTTTCTTTCCCTCTTTTCAGGTTTGCTGATTTTCATGTTTATTTTCTCATGGTTTCAAAACTTACTCTACCAAATTCCCAAGTCTGGAGCTATTTTCTGTCACTGCAGTCACTGAAGCATAGTATTGTTTTGTTTGCCATCCGGAACATCCTCCAGTTCTACGCAGAGGGGAAGAAGAGGAGAAGAAAGGGCGAGCAGGTGCAGAAGTTCTATTCACAAGGGCACTGACCCTCAGCAGGGGCGTGACAGGGCTTTAAAATAGGATTAGACACCCAAACAAGAAAAAGGTCACACTTGACATTTCCACTGGAAATACCAATGCAAATAGAGCTGATCTTAGGAACATTTTTCACACACACACACACACTCACACACACACACACACAATTTTAGATAGGTTCAAGAGAAAAATGATGCATTTCAATGAATTATTTTCCTAACAGCTCAAAAAAAAAACAACTATTGGAAACAGGGCTCAATGATAACAGTAAATATGAATCAAAAAGCTCCCTTGAAAATTTTTTTCTCTTTTACTCACTTGTCTCTAAGGGTTTGCTCTTTACCTTACCATGGGAAGAAAACTAAGAATGGAGTTGATGGGGGAAATGACATAATGATTCGGAAACTTTGATTATGTTGTAGTCAGACTCATTTAATTCATTAAAAAAAATTTAGTCCCTAATCATATCAACCCCATTTCTACCTGCAAATTGTCTCATTTGACTTCTGTATAGCTGATAATAGATTAATAATTATTCCTGTCTATTTTCCATTTGTATATTCAAAAATAGCTGGCCAAAGCATTCAATACCAAAGTAAAATTTGGAGGTACCTAGAGGAGGAAATCTAAAGCTGCATCAAGATCCACCAATATCACCGTCCTCATTAGTATAGTGGTGAGTATTCCTGCCTGTCTTGGGAGACCGGGGTTCAATTTCCTGACAGGGAGGCAACACTCCCCTTGAGAGGGAGGGGATAGCTCAGTGGTAGAGTGCATGCCTAGCATGCATGCAGTTCTGGGTTCAATCCCCAGTACATTAAAATACATACATACATACATACACACCTAATTACCCCAAAAATTAAAAAAAAAAAAAGATCCACCAATACCTTCTGAAGATCTCCAAATCATTCACTAAAAAGCAAATGGTCCATTGAACTCATAGCGTTATTCTGAGAAGGACTCATGTAATTTCTAGCCTCAAAAATGTATGCATTTGTTGGTGCAACTGAAAGCAAAAGCAGAAGAAAGCAACCCTCACATGGGAAGAGGTATGATTCCATTAAGTTACTTGAAATTATAAAAATAAATTCAAGGACTCTCATAAATACCTAAGTTAGCTCCTAGGGACCCCACATCTCAGCCTGAGAGAGCTTCCATAAACTGAAGCAGCACCCAAAAAGTCTGGCCGAATTTCGCCCGGAACATGCCTTACCACGTTCTCATCTCACAAGTTGAGTGTAATCACCTAAGTTGCTCCTTTCTTCTTAAAGAACCTGTCATTGAGGAAAATACTCTTTACTGAAGATCAGCTTTAAGGTCACAGTTGTGATCAAGATTTTTTTTAAACCACATATGATATTCAGAAATGTGGATATCAACTGTAATGGAGAGCATGAAGAAAGTAAGAAGTAGACTTTAGTTTAAACTGAATTTTGGAAAGCCTCTTCTTTGATGCAGTTGGGATTTACCAGTCAAGAGAAAGAATTTGTGTAAATTACCTTTAAAAAGATTCTAACAGTAATATCTAATTTTACCTTTGGATGTTTGCCAAAATAATCTCACTTAAGTACTTATATGGCTGTTACCACTGGGATCAATTAAGTGTTTAGCCGAAGATGCAGTATGAAGCTGAAACGTGACTTGGGAACTCTTGATGATCATATTATACAAAACAGTTAAAGCAAAAATTCATAATTACAAGGGTATACTTTGTTTTTCTTTACTAAAGAGCTATAGGACTTGATAAGGATATGTTAAAATTTTCTCCCCAAGAGAAAAAGGGAGACTAGAAAAAAAGAGATCAGATCACTTATTCACAGCTCTTAGATTACATGGAAAGGGAAGAGAATTTTTTTAACTTCTAAATATAACATTCAATTGTTTTTCCAGTTACAAAAGTAATACATTCTGATATGGTAAACGTTGAAAAATACAAAACTTAAAATCTTAACATGTATAAATAATTACTGTTTTGGGGCTTTCATTATACATATATGTACATGCATAAATAAATATAAGTATTTCTATCAAAAAAAGATTATACCGTTTATATAACCCCATGTACTTTTCAGTCATCTAGTTATTTCCTTGGGATCAATTTTTAGAGGAGATTACTGGGTCACTAAAAGCATTTGTAGTATCTTATTACCTAAAGCACAATTGCTTTCCAAAAGGTTTATCTATGTATACTGCCACAAGCAATGTATTTCTCTTGCTAATAGCAAATATTAGATATTTTAATATATTTAGATATATAAAATGTATAGATATTGTATAAACATATATTTTAAAACATATCATTATTACTTAAATCTGTATTTCTTTGATTACTAGTGAGGTTGAAATTTTTTGTTGGTAGTCATGGTTTTCTTATCGATTTATAATAGCCCTTTTTTTTTGATGTTTTTAACTAACTTGTGATTTGCTATTTTCAAGTATTATTTTCATCATTTTACTTATGCTTTTTGAATAAATTTTTTATAATTTATTCTACTGCATTTTCTACATTGTCTTACACTTAGAGAGTCTATCCTCATCTCAAAATTAGTTAAATATGTATGTTCTAAAATTGTTATAGTTTTTATTCATTGAATATTTATTATGATTTATAGTAAAAGAGTGAAACTCTTAACTTTATTTTTTCTCCAAATTCTTGGTCTGCTCTCCCACCCAACTTGTTCTTAATCCATGACTTTATTTTTAAATCATGAACTGTCATTATAAACATGAGGGGCTTTTCCAGGGCCCCCTATTCTGCTGTGGGCTTGTTTGTTTATTCTTGTTTTGATCTGGTCCCTTGCTATTTAGTTTTTGTCACTTCTTTAAGGAGAGACAGATAGTCATCAATCAGCCTTAAAAAACCAAGTCATGGACATTTTCATATGTTTAGTTATATAGATAAACTTTAAAGTAATTTGTTCAAGTTTCTAAAGGAAACTATGTTGGATTAAAAATGCATTAAATCTACAAGTTAATTTGGAAATAACTGTCAATTTTATCACATTCAATCTTTCCACCCAGAAGCAAAGTAAATCTTTACATTTTCCTAATGTTCTAGTAAAAGTGTAGTTATTATTATTGATTAAATCTTTTCCTTCTTTACGTCTTCTTAACTTTTGTTGTCTGTTTTGTTTTGTTTTTTTGCTGCCAAATAGGAAAGCTATTGATCTGGGGACAGTTATCTCACAAATTATTCATTATTGATCCACTACCTAGCTTCTTTAAGGAGAATTTCCACACTAAGTGTTTCAAAGTTGATTCTCTTATATTTTATATTTTCATCATAAATAACAATCCTCCTTTTCTGTAAGTTTTACTTCCCATTTCTACTTCAGACAGAGTAATACTGAATAATGAGTTACAGAGTTTACTGAGTTTACTTCTAGTGTTCCATTGTTAAATTTTACCTTGCCTTTTGGTTTGGGGTGGAAATTCTTTATCATTTAGGGTTTCTATAGAGTTAGGACCAAAACTTAAAGGAGTCAGCATGTTGTGTTAAGCAATATTCACTCCATGATGGTATCTAACCACATCATCTGATTTATATCAGGTCTAGAAGCTTCATTTTTAAACATTTAAATTGTTTATGTAATTGAGGCTACCATATAAAACATGCCTGAATGACAGAATTGGAAGGTGGGAGAGTTGAACAACAGAAATTTGATTTCAAGTAGAAATACAGGGCTCCTGAGATTAAAGAAACTCACAAGGAGGGAGAAGTCTGACATGGTGGCTAAATTTAACAACAGTCTCTGAGGAAAAGGAATGGTGGTTCCTCTGCAAAAAGAAACTATTACTGAATTAAAAACTTAGTTCATTTATTTTCTTTCTTCCTTGTAACAGAAACATTTTAAGATTATGAATATGTCTCATTATATAGCTTTGGTCATATACCATAGTCCTATTAATGTTTTTGTTTCCTTGGTAAAAGTTCCATTTTTTCTTCGACCCAGAAGGTAAAGCATTTCATTAATTGTAAAACACACATTTTTGCACATTTTACAACTCTCAGGTTGAGATTTAGTTTCATGAAAATATGGTATTTAATTTCCAGGACAATTAATCAGTTTGTTTAACCTTTTGTTATTAGTTTTTAGTTTTATGGCATTAAGATCAGCACTATGGCCCATTTGCTTTCTACTTGGGAGGAACTTATTGAAATATTCTTTATGACACTATATAATCAATTTCTGAAAATGTTTCACATATGTTTAAAAAGACTGTTCTTTGTTTGAGTTATACAAGCTTCAATAATTCGACGTAAATTTAACTTTTCTATTCAAATTTTTTGTCTATAAATTACCTACCTGATTTCTCAAAAGCGAAAAAAAATTGTGTATTACTTCTACTATAGTTATATTTGTGTCCATTGCTTTATATATTTCTAGTATTTTTTACCTAATATACTGATTTGGATTCCTATCATAATACCTATGTAATTTAGTTTATTCAGGTTTATGATTTCTTTTTATGTAGGGCAGATTGTGCTTTTTATCAGTGACCCAAAACACACATTTTGATTCTCTGTTCTGCTTCAGTTTCCTATTATTTATATATTCCCCCCAGATTCTGATAATAAGATGGCTACTAGTCTTATCTTTCAGTGTTGCTATACAGGTTTCATTTTACTTTGAGCCTCTGGTTACATGTTTTTCATGGGAATTTAGAGGAGGCTAAGTCAAGTTTAATTTAGAACAGAGACTATCCCTGAACCAAACATATTGAATGTCCATGGTCTACCAATCTCTGTGCAGAGCACTTTACATACATTAGTTCATTTAAACATCACAATAATTTCATTAGATGGACAAGCCACTTCCAACATCTGCAGGTATGGTCCAGAGTACAAATGGAGGGCTCTTTCCCACACCCAACTCTCTGGCACTTGCAGGGGACAAGATCTACCTTAGGCATCTCACACATGAGTGTGGACATTGCAACCCCCCACATCCCAGTTCCATCTATTTCAACCCCCTCTTCTGACCCTTTCCTTTTTTTTAAACAGAGGTACCGGGACCTCGAGTGACCGCTTCCCTTGATGGCAGCATTACCATACCATTGTCTACCCTCTGAAGACAGACCTGAGAAAGAGTCCCATACCTGCCTGAAGGCAGGCCCCACTGTTTGGGTCCAAGGTACCCAGAATATGGAGAGGCACAGGCAATGGGAGAGTGGCCATGTCCCCTTGGACCACAGGCTCCCAGCCACATGGGAAGAGGGGGTCAGAGAAAGGACAGAGCAAGGCCCTCTAAGGTGGGGCAGGCCAGTGTGCCAGGATAGGGCCAGGGTGCCCAGGTCTAAGGGCAGCACTGGAAGTAGGTACCGTCCCCTGCAAGTGCTGGCCTTGAGCCTGCGTTTGTCCAGTCCTAAGCCCGTGCTTTCCATCTTTGTTACTAATCTTTAACTTATGTGTATTACAGAGGTACAGTGGTTTCAAATGACGGGCTGTGGTGTTCTGGAAAGGACTTCGGGCTTCTTGAAGTTAAAAAGGAAGTTAAAGTGTACAAAACTCCTCCTCAGAATGGTTGCATTATTTTGCTCAGAAATAAAACTGAGCTACTGAACCTGCCTTCATTAGAGTTAGACTTCCTTATCCCCTAGAGATGCAGATTTTAGATGGACTCAGAAGTGTCCCCAGTACCTCTTGTGTCAGAAAACATGACTGGAGAGAGGAACACAAGGGTGCTGCACAGCCGTGCAACACCGCCTTGTCTGTCTCCAGGGTGCCCAGGAGGAGGGGGAAGTCCTCGTACCACAGGGCCAATTTCTCACAGCAAAAAAATGACTCTATAAATAGGTTTGCCGACTGCCTCTCACAAGGGAGCCTGGCACAGAGCATGGGCTCCAGCAGGACCTTCCAAGCCTGAAAGATGTACCATAACTTCTCCTTTGTGACTAACAGCAGTGCCCTGGTGCGTCACCCGGCAGTTTACATGTAACAGTGAATGCTCATTAGCTCACTCTTCCCCCTCAGAGCCGTGTGCAAACCGGGCTCCTCCGTCAGCCTGCGTTTGTTTAACTTTTCCCCTTTATTCTTCACTAAGTCAGTTTTTCTTTCATCTTCCTTCAGATGTCTTTTTTTAAAAAAGTCATTCTGTACTTTTGCCATCCTAACGTCACCACAATTTCTTCGTTCTAGTTACTTAACAAAGCCATTTCCCTTGTTGTGGGTCTTTTCTCTGAACGTATTCATAAAATATTCCTCGCTTCTGCTCACCTCTGGGAGGGCAGTGTTTGCCACTATCAGTCCACCCGGCCTGTTCATTGTGGTCATCTTTTCCATCCCACCTACTTTGTGACTGAAAAACACATCATCTCACCCAAAGCATTTTATACAACTTTTAGGTAGAAACAACTGAAGATTGTGATCGAGGCTTGGAGGAGGCATTTGTTTGTTGTAGCTGAGGTGGTGGGGTGGAGCGGAAGGGCTCAGAGTGTGTGTGCTTAAATCAGACATCCAAATATGCCCACAGAGACTGAAAAACTAGCTGCCACAGGCCAGCACACCTTTGAGGTTAATGGGATCAGAGAGAATGGAAGAGGGCAAAAATATCAATGAGGGAGTTGGGTTTGTTGATGTCTGCTTACCGGATATACAAATTACTCCTGGTGAGCAACACTACAAGCGAATCTTTTAATCATGCCCTTTACTTGCTCCCAGTGGTGACTGCAGTGCTGGCAGCTCTCCCGGAATGGCACATGTGTGGGCTCCTCTCTCTGACGTTGAGCAGTAGGTATCGCCTACTATCTGATGTAGCAAAACTTTTTTTCAATTTAGGAAATTAACATTTTATCAGATACCACTGTCCATTCTGAATGGTTTTCTTTTGCTCTTGGCTGATTTAATGTTTTTGAGCAACCCAGGACATTAAAAACTTAACTTACGAGATTTAGAACTGCTTTTTTTAAAAGACTTTCAAAAGTTTCACTTGGAATTGACCTACTTTAAAGATTCAAAACAGAGAAAAATGTTTTTTAAATTTAAAAAACAAATGTATATTAAAATTTGTTTGACAAAAATGTCATTTCTGCAATTACTTTCATCTGCATTTTTATACCTAACTATACATGGATTCCTTAATAAGTTTTTTTTAATTTAAGAGAATTTAGTAATTATAAACTTCCTATTTTAAAAAGTCACTATAATCCAAAATAATCAGAAAAAAATACCAACAAATAAAATTGAAATATTTTCTTAAGGATCAGTGTTACTTCTCTAACATGTACAATAATGTGACATATTTTGTAGTTCAGACTCGTTTATGTTAGGCTGAGGATTTTGAATCATTTAAAATTATTCTTTGTTCACTCTTACTAATGGTAATACGTGTCATTTTCTTCTAAAGACCATTAGAGTTTAAAGTTCATGGATTCAGAGATGGTTTTTCTCCATGTGAGAGTATCAAATCTGAGAGAAGGAATACTGTACCCATCAACACCTGTCTCCAGTGCCACCTGGCTTGTAGTGCATGATCAGTAAATACTTTTTTGAAATCAGTGAAATTGAAAGTTGACCTTAAGCTCTCAAAATTTGCCACGCATTGAGTATTAGACTAAAGGAACTCCATCCTCCCTATGACCATATAAATCTAGCTACCTAGCACCACCAAAGTATATTCAACATCCTAAATGCCTAAGTTACTATTAAGGCATAACCCAGACACCAAAAAAATATAATGTGTGGCAAAAATGAAGCCTCACTAACTTAGACCAGTTAAGCTGCTGGCTAGCTTGACGTAGCAAAATGACTGATTCTTTTCATATATTAGTTCTAATTTATCAGTGTCTACATCTGCTGGCCTTGAGGATGTTTTAATAGACAGAAAATATAACTTCCTAACTTTTAGAATGTGGTTGATTTGGATATATCTAGAAAATAACATTGGTTTAGTGAATAAAATAATACCTCATTTATATAGCATTATCAGAAATAAGGCATTTCAATTTTATTTACTTTGACCATTTTGAGAGAAATCTGCCTAAATCTAAAGTGACCTACATACTCCTGACCCTTGTTTAGGAAAATAAACCTAATTTAAGTTTTTGATGGCTCAGGAATATGAGCTTCCATCACTATACAATGGAGCAGGGAGGCTGCTCTCCCTTAGGTAACACCATGCATCTGTGTGATGCTGCACAGCTCACAAAGCTTTTATGAGCACAACATTCCATTTGATATAGACCAAGTGGTCCCAGACTGCCCCATTTTTAGAGTTTCTATAGCAGTTTTCCATTTCTTAACTCACTCAGGTTGTTGACTGTCATTTCTTGCTGGTAACAGTGTCCCCTTGGATTCCTCCCTAGCAACTCCTAATTGTCAGCCTCCAGCTTCACATAACTCTGGGAACTAAAAAGCCAGGTTTGTTAAAACTGTCTCTAAAATAAACTTCGAGTTGGAATGAAGGTTTGAGAAATCCTACAAATATTAATGTTCATAAGCTTTAGTGCGTGGATTTTCTGATATCCTTTTGGACTTCACAAAGTGAATTTTCTTGGGGCTATTATTAATCCTCATCCATCCATCCACCCAACAAATAAATATTTGTCAAGCGCCTTCCAGAGCCAGAATCTGTACTACGTAAGAGGATTACAGTGGTTAACAAAGCACACGTGGCCCTTCCTCCAACGGAGTTTACAATCTAGTGGGGGAGAACGACAATAAACAGACGAACAGATAAACACTTCACTATAACCATGGACACATGTTCTCGTGGCAACTGTAGCAACCACACATCCCCAACAGAATCATTACAGTATAATTAACTTCTATTTATATTGCTTAGTACCTCGTGGCCTTTTCATGTATTTCATCTCATGTTAGCCACAAAAGTGAGGGAGTAAAACCCCTTGGCAAAGGAGAAACTGAGGTTTAGAGAGTTTTATGTGGTCAGAGGTCCAATTAGGGCTTGAACAAAGGAAGTGACCCTCCACTTTCACCTTGTGTTCTTTCCTTTAAATGAGAGGAACAAGTTCCACGAAGGAGCTACATCTCTCTCTCTCTCCCTAGATTTCGTCATCCACCAAGTCCTCTCCAATCTTTTGAGGATTTTTATCTATGAGCCAACAAGTTTGTGTTGGTTCTTCTTTCCCCCACCTCTACCCAGCAAGTTAATACCCTTTGCAAAGTCACCCAATAAACAATTATGGTGGTAAGAAAGAACAGGTTCATGTGGGGATGTAAGTTTAAAGATGCTTTCTCTTAGTCATCAATAGAATATCTGAGCAGTACTATCCTCAGAGTAGGATATAAGGCACTTGGAAGGGCAAGGAGGTGAAGGAAAGCTGAAGGCCATTTGAGTTAAGATGGTCATGAACTTTATTTCTGAAGACCACAAAGGAGTGATAGGAGAGGAAGAGGAAAGAGGACAAGGACTGGGGCTTTGGAAGTCATTAGCCTTAATGGGTGACAGAAAGTACAGTACTGAAGAGAGACCCCTGTGAATGTGTGGGCTGAGTTACATAAAGAGGCAGAGACCCTGATGTCACTAAGACCAAGGTCAGAGGGGTGAAGACAGAGAAATCTAGAACTGCACAGCTAAAGGATTTAGAAGAACTTCAGACATCCAGTTCAGCCAAGGGAGTGAAACTCAATTGTAGAGTGGCATAAGTGAAATTAAACACTAGGAAATATTGGCATATAATAATCCAACAAATGCTTTTTTTATTTCCTGACAAAACTAATATCCAGTTAATTAGCTGAAGGCTGCCCTTTTTTTGGCCCTGTATATATACATTTTTACTGAAGTATTGTGAGTTTACTATGTTGTGTCAATTCCTGGTGTACAGCATAAATGCTTCAGTCATGTATGAACATACATGTACTCATTTTCATATGATTTTTCACCATAAATTACTATAAGATATTGAACATAGTTTCCTGTGCTAGACAGCATGAACTTGTTGCTTATCTTTTTTATATATACTAGGCAGTATCTACAAATCTCGAACTCCCAGTTTATCTCTTTCCACCCTCCTGCCCCAGTAACCGTAAGTCTATTTTCTGTCTGTGGGTCCGTTTCTGTTTTGTAAATAAGTTTGTCTGTCTTTGGGGTTTTTTTTAGAGTTCACATATAAGTGATATCATATGGCTTATTTCTTTCTCTTTCCAGCTTACCTCTCTTAGATTGACAATCTTCAGGTCTATCCATGTTGTTGCAAATGGCATTATTTTATCATTTTTTAGGCTGAGTAGTATTCCTTTGTATAAATATATCACAACTTCTTTATCCAGTCATCTGCCATGAAGGCTGCCATTTCTATAAGATATTTTACCATGCTTTTATTTTTAATTCATGCTCCTACTTTCAATCAATTTTTTAAGAGTGAGTTTTAATTTTCTTCCTAATCAAAAGAATCTACTTTGGCTTGCTTTAAAGACTTTTTTGTGATTATATACATAATAATCAGTAAATATGCTCTGTGGCCTTTATTACCAAGCTTTTATGCCCTCCTTAAGGTTAACCTCATTAATAATTTGCTAGTAAGTTACTTTTCAGTGAAAGTATAATTTTATCTTTGCATTCATATGTCATTTCTTATAAAAGTCAAAAGTAGACATCGCTATGTTAAATGTGCAGAAAGTCAGCTTTCTGGGCATGACAGCAAAAGAATATAATTTACAGCTTTACCACCTATTTAAACTTTTTATATCATTGCTGTCCTAATATTGAGGTAATTAATAAATATTTGTTGGCTTGAATACTATGACCACATAGTTCTTTTCATTTGCTAGCTTGTTTTCGTCTCTGTTGCTACAGTGGGGGTTGTCAGGAATATCATATACATCTCACCCACTATTTTAACAGTAGTGTGAGTCAGGGGAAAGGTTTTAGTCTTTTCAAAACATAATCAACAGAAGGATCTTGGTCTGCTGAATTCTAGCCTCTCTAGTCTTTTTTAAGTTCCTGTGTAAGCTAAATTCCTCTCGTAAAGAATTTACTATTCTATTTATGAAACTCTTAGTTTCTACAACATCTCCATTAAGTAAATAAAAAGAGAAGTTTCCTTATTTCAGATACAAGGGGTTTAAAGAAAATAAAGTAAGATAAGCAGTACTATGACCCAGTCTGTCTTCTACAAGCCACAGTGATGAACAGACTCAGCGTTTCCTTTGCTACTCACTCAAAGGCCCTTGAGGAACCTTCCAATATTCTCCCCTGTCACTCACGCAGTCTGTCCAATTCTCAAAATAGTACTGGAGCTGAGGATGCCCTTCTTTGGGGAAAAAAAAAAGTGGAAAAAGAACTTGGAATCATCTACTGGTCTTTTTAAAAAAACTCAAATGCTACCACTCAGACTTACCATCACCTCTCTAGAGATATTCAGAGGTCTGCCCCTGCTAACAGACCGATGGTTGAAACCAAAGGAAATCCACAAACAGGTCAATGGCCTGTTTTCGTTTCCCTCAGTGACATCTCAGCAACCATCTTCCCTTGGTCATTCCCACTCAACTTCTAGGCTCAACCAGGGAAATCCACCAAATGGCAACTTATTCTGGCAAACTGTTTATCCTGTCTGCTAAAATGTGATCAACACTATCCATTGCTCTTTTAAAAACCAGTTCCTGCTGCTTCATCTATAACCGGTAATACTTACTCACTCTCCACTTCACATCTCTAACTTCCTTTGTGGTGAAGGCTGATGTACATATTTCCACACTGTGTAGAAAGATAATCTCTCCATTGACACTGGAAAACAGTTGCAGTAATGTCTCAGGTATCACTACCCACCACGACAAATCTCTGAAACAAGAAATGGACCAGACCACCTGAAATAAAGCAGAGAAGTGGCATTCATTTTAAGCCACCACCACTGGCAGGCCAAGAGTTAAGAACAGTATGGCCATTAGCATTAAGAATCACCTAAAATAAAAATTTAGAGTTGCCTGGGTGGTAGGAAGGTAGGAGTGCTTAAGAGAAGACATTTCTCCCCGCTCAGGTTGAGGGCTAGGAAACTTCAAGATTTCAGATATGAATAATACATTAATAAACTTCAAAATGAATCCCCTAAGTTTCCCAAACCTATTTAACAGAATGTTCAACTCGAGAATGAAACTGAAGGTTTTAAAACAAAAATTTTAAACTCACCCACTCTACTAATTCTAGTAGATATTCCTGGGAATTTGAAATCCAAAGAATTTGAGAACTATTATGAAAGATACAAAATCACAAATTCCTTTAATCCAGGAAGCAAGTAAAGTCATGGACATTTTCCCTAATTTTTAAAATAAAAAATGAGTTAGCTTTTAGTGATTTAAGCACATTCTCTATTTCATGGTTTATTACACTTGTTACTTAGAATAATTGGGACCTTCTGGAAAACTCTCTCTGAAAAATTCAATAGGACGTTTGATTAATATTCTAATGTAAGACTATACCCTCAAGTCACTTTAACAGTATATTAACATACTTAAGTACTATAAGTGAAATCCTGAAGGAATCTTCCTCTGAAAGGCATGGTTATTAAACAGGAGTGAGTTAAATATGTACAAACCAATTTAAAAATATACCATTTGTTTTCCAGTTTACCAGAGGAAAGATATTTTTGCAAGCAGGAGCCGCGGGCCGCTTTATATAACCCCCACCTCCCCGCCCCCACCTATTCCACTCCAGGCCTGAGCTGTACTAAAATTCTGCAAAGCCCCGCATTGTTCTCCCTGACACCGGATCAGCCGACACAAAAAAGCAACTGCCAGCTCAAAAGCAATCCGGCGATGGATCCTGCTGCTATCTAATCAAGGGCAAAAGGTCACTTCCGAACAACTGGGCAATAAAAGATTATTTCTAGCGACAAAACAGAGAGGCCCCGAGGTGGGGGGTGGGGAGGGGGGGCTGGGGAGGAAGGAGGGCAAAAGGGCTCCCGTCTGTGGGAGGAAGTGCATTGACTCAAGGCAGCAGACGGGAACCATCTGGCTCCTTTCGAGGTCTGTTCTTAAGACAAGAGAGAAAGTCCCCTTTAAAGGGGCCAGTGACTCTGGGCTATGCAATTCAAACTTCTTAATAATATAAAACCAGCTTTCCCAGGCATAGTAAAATCAGAAAGAGAGAGACAGAGACAGGCAGAGAGAAGGGGAGAAACTTTTTTCCAAATAGGATAGTTGCCTGCAAACACTAACTAGAGAATGCATTGCTTTTCAACTCATCACATCAGTCAATAAACCTTCTTGGTAACTACTAAGTCGATGACCCAGCAACTGGTGTTTTATTATTATTTG
This sequence comes from Vicugna pacos, assembly GCF_048564905.1. Classification (NCBI taxonomy): domain Eukaryota; kingdom Metazoa; phylum Chordata; class Mammalia; order Artiodactyla; family Camelidae; genus Vicugna; species Vicugna pacos. The sequence goes on from NC_132988.1 coordinate 34,117,187, forward strand.
AAGTTAACCTTAAGTTAAAACACACAACTCAACACACGTCATTTTTAAAAGAATATCAAATCCCTTCTTAATGGTACAGTTTTTCAAACTTCTTCCTCTGGCCTCCCAAGACAATTGAATTCTCCCTCCCCCTACTTTAACACTCCTGCCCCTCTTCCCAGTCCTCTCCCTTCTGTAGTCCTCTCCCTGCTCTGACTGAAGCACCTAGGAAAGAGTGCAGGGAAAGTCAAGGGCCCTACTACATTCAGCCTAGATGCCTTGGTCTAAGGAAAGCTAGAAATACAGTGTACCCTATTTTCCCCACCCCCCGAAAAGAGTCAGTACCAAGTAAACTATTTCCTCAATTCCCTCATCTGTGATTCTTTTTTTTTAACCACTGAGTAATTACCAACTGAAATAGAAAGTGCCCAGGCTGAGAGACCACTGCTGGCTGTGTGGCTGCAAACATGAGATCCTAATTACAGTAATTCAAAATCCACAGGACAGGAAGCCTAATCATTTTCGGACTTTTTTTTTTTTGGAGGGGTACAGCCCAGCTAACAGCCCAGCTGATCTGAGACAGTTCAGGGTGGGCCTCAGGATGACATTCAGATTTCTAAATGTGAACATCTTTTAAAAATGGCTGTGTCCAAGAACTGGGATATGGAATGTGTCAGCCTACCACACCAGCAGTAGTGTTGGACAGGAAATTGAGCGTTTAAATGTCTACTTCTCCTAGGACAACTAAACCTCTGCCCCAAGAGAACACGTTGAGAAACTGGTCTACAGCAAAAGTTTCATGTAAGTAGGAAACAGAAACCTAGATAAGAAAATTGGAACTCCCTTTTTGACATCCACATAAGCACGAGAAAAACATTGCAAAAAATATTAAAATCGTATAAAAAATTATAACACGAAGATATTTATGAAGATTTCCTCTCAAGAATACCATAGGAGGATTTAAATACCATAGTGCACATAAATAAGTAGTAATAATGATGAAGATGATGATGGTAATGTTGGTGGTAGTAGTCAGCAACTTTAATAAATGTCCACTGCACATCGGTCTCAGAACAGCAGGTGTAATGGGATTGCCACAGAAAGTTACCCAGGATCCATTTCCTCATGGAGCTTATAATCTAAAATGGGTGGGATAAACCCACTTGGAAAACATGCTAAAGAATATATAAATAAGCCCAGTACTAATTGTTCCTCAGTGCTTAAGGGACACTGAAATAAAATACACAGTGGGATTAGGCCAGGTTCCTTTGGGGAAGACTTTAATGGTGGGATGAATTTCAAACAGAATTTTAAAGAAGGTAGACACATGCTTTGGCCGAGTGAGGAAGCCATCGGTGTTTTCTAGCCAAAGGTATTTAAAGGCGGAATGACAAAATCTGAGTCTGGTCAACTGGCTGTGATGCTCTGAACTGAAGAGACACAATAGATGATGACAGTTCAGAGAGTGAGGGCCTGCTAGAAAAGAGGGCACCAAAAGTGTCTTGTTTGAAACTTGTGGACTTCAACTGCAAATCAGAACCAGAATGCACCCATTAGATGGATGCATTTTTTAAAATTAGAAGTGTTAGTGGGGATGTGGAGAAATTGGAACATTTATGTACTATTGGTGGGAAGGTAAAATGGTACAACCACTATAGAAAAAAGTATGGTGGTTCCTCAAAAAATTAAACAGAATTACCACATGATCCAGCTATTCCACTTCTGGGTATATATCCAAAATAATTGAAATAAAAGGACTTGAACAGAATATTATACATCCATGTTCATAGCAGAGTATAAAGTTTCCATTTGGAATGGCAAAAAAATTTCTAGAAATGGATAGTGGTGATTACACAAAAATGTGAATGTACCTAATGCCACTGGATTGTATATTTTAAATGGTTAAAATGGTAAGTTTTATATTAAGTATATTTTACCACAGTAAAAAAAATGCATTATGATAAAAATTTTTTTAAAAAGCAGGGTTGGGGAGGGCACAACTCAGTGGTAGAGCAGATGCCTCGCATGCACAAGGTCCTGGGTTCAATCCCCAGTACCTCCATTAAAAAAATAAATAAATAAACCTAATTACTTCCCTCTTCCCAAAATTAATAAATAAAATAAAGATTAAAAAAAAAAAAGATGCTCTTCACTTAGCCACACAACATGGCCAACGTACTTACGCTTTGAGACCTAAATTCCTCAACTGTGGAGCAGGGATAATGACCCCCACAATCCAGGTTTATAAATTCAACAAATAATGTAAACTGCCTAGCACTTAGAGTATGAATTAACTAGGATTCCTGGCTGCAAGAAATGGAGTCACAAATGAAGCAGCTCAGGGAATTTATTGGCTTATAGAAGCAAACTGCTAGAGGGTCTAGGCTGGAACTGGTCATAGGAACAACAGGAACTAAGGATTCCAGTGCTGTTAGGTTCTTCTAATCTGGCCTGTCATTTCTGCATGGTAATTTCTCTGACTGATAGAGAATGTGACTAATGGGATTCCAGGCACACATTCTTACACCTTCACAACTGGACAAAAAAGAGGTCTTCTTTGGTCTTGTTTGAAAGACTCTGGACTATCCTTGGTCACATGCCCATCCCCTGGACCAATCACAGTGGCTAGGGAAGTGAAAAGCCCCCACTAAAAGCACAAATTAAGGAGGGAGGATGGAGACAGCCACTGGGAGAGTAGGTGTGAACAAGGTAGCCATCTGATTGGGTGACCACTACAGCAAACTCAGGAAATGGTAAGCCTGATATTATACACAATGTAAACAGAAGCCATCTTAGATATTGGAGCAGAGAAGTGATCATTTTAGCTATGAAAAGATCATTTTATGTTATTTTGAACTAATTGATTAACTTAGTTGCTCATTTATTAACACTATCTTGAGGTAAGTTACTACATATAGGATAATTTTCTGAATAACTGTAATTGGCTCTTCCAAATATTAAGATTTTTATCTTGAATTTTATCTAAAATATGTTATTTTTATGATGGAATGTAAAAACAACATTAAAAAAAATTCAAGATCACTTGTTATGAAAATAAAATATCATGCTTTGTTGCAATATGCTGATACTCTCAGGAACAATTTTGGTGCTTAAAACTGCTTAAGCCTTTCACTCCAAGGCCCAGAGGACATCTTTTGATCAACAGTTGTTACTCCTCATTATTCTCATTTTTCTGCATCAAAAAATCCCTTCTTATCATCCTTCATCCTACTTCTGATTGCCGAGTATTGAACATCCAGATAATTAGTGACTGTGAGTAAAATAAGGCTTTCAGGGTGTATTTCACAGGGAAAAGTGGATTGGCTTTGGTCCAAAGAATTATTAAAGGTGTTCAAGGGTTTGTTCTTCAGGTCCACAGAAGTGGTTTGGAAAATTAGAAGCCAACCTCAGCCTGAAATCCAGGTACTTCAGAACATTGAGTCAAGAAGTATCAAACCTCATGGTGCAATCAAAGATCACTGAAGCACTGAAAGTTTCTAATCTAGTTATTAAAACACATTTCATGATAATTAATTACATAGAGAATATCATCAAGCTTTAAACTTGCATATATAATAGGAATTCAGAAGAAGTATGTGAGACTACTTGCAAAGCGGCGAGTTTATTTGGCCCCAGTTATATTGGTTATTGAATTTCTTAACTAGATTTTCTGAAGAAGTGTCAACCAGATTAAGAAAATCTTGACTCTAAGAGAGATCATTAAAATGATCGACAAAGTAGCTACTGAAACAGAAATCTCTCACAGTCAAGACAGCAATACTTACTGACACTTAACTGGTTTCCACAATTTCTCCTTATGGGGGCTTTGATTCTGCTGTTGAACAAAGTCCTGATGGTCATGTCACCAACAATGTATCCATGGGAAGTGACCAAGAAAGATCTTTAAGAACACGTGTGCTCTCTTTACATGTTTCACAGTCTTCAGAAAGATCTGTGATATTACCATCCTTCACCTGTAAACATAAAGCACGTGGCCTAGTATTTTCAGTAGCAAACGCTCAGATAGTTGAAGAATTTAATCAAATCCATGATTGCACATTCTTAAAAGAGGAACTATGTGTTGAAGGGAAGGTCAAGGAGGAAAGGAGAAATCCAGAAGAGCTCTCTTCCTTGCTTGCTCCTTCTGAAAACTTAGTGGGCACACAAAATATTATCTTGTCATGTGATTAAAAGAGGAAATATGTGATAAAACATCAAGATTAATCCGAGGTAAAAAGAATGCAGTTCCTACACACACTAACTGCCTGCCATTCTAGGAGATAAAACCTGTGCCCCTGCCAAGGCGTTAAGTCTCTACAGCTATGTAAACTGCAGAGTTTGCAAAGGAACAAATCCAGGACATAACCCCCTTGAGAACAACAAAGGGGATACTTGTCCAGACAATCACATTGTATCACGCCACTTCACAACTTATAATGAGTCTAGAAAAAGAGGCATGATTTTGGCATGACCCAGTCCTGTTACTCTCATTCCAGAAGGCAAGGCAACCATATCCTTATTTTCTGGTTTACATTTCATCTGCTTGAATCCACCTAGGGAGACATTGACAAACCTGTTAAATCAAACTAAGCCAATCAGTGCAGGGCAGCCAAATAACTTACAACATCCTAAAAAATATTAGTGTTTTGCTATTAACTACAAAACTTATTAGCAATCTATCAAGACCTGATACTTAATGTTAGAGATTTATCTAAGCACCATTTCCTTTTCTTCCCCCTATTATCTCACTGACAATTGGCTTCTAGCATAGAGAGTTTGAAGAACTTTTGTTGTGTTTCCTGTATATTTAGTTCACGATGCTGTAGCTTAAGTTGTAAGATATTTTATATACCGTACAAATACAAATATATAAACCCAAAGCTCTTAGAGTGAGAAGCAGAATTTTGCAGATAAAAACACATGTAGGTATATAGGTAGATAGGTAGGTAGATGGATGGATAGATGGAGGCTGGCTGGACGGGTAGGTGGATAGACAGAGCTGATTGATTTAGTGGCCTTTGGCCACTAGGAGATTTAGAGGATAATCTTCCATTCCTAGATCTTCCAGATTTACCCATCAGACCAAATATTTGTAACCTGCACATTGAAAATAGCTACAATATGCAAAGAGCCATGTCTGACATCTACAAAGTTAATAAAGCAGTATCTAAAGTTTCAAAACATGTCCATTTCATAAAGATTTTTTCCCCTGGCATTCTTGAGTTTGCCTAAATTTTGCCAGATTTAACACAATTTTAGTTTTAGGTTTGTATATATTTGGAGTCAAATTTTTCTATTTTAGGTGAACCTGGTAAAATTTACCCCATTGCCTATATTTACAATGTAAAGTAGTAAAGGCCACAGCAAATTATAAGATTAAAAAAATGTACCATAAGAGATTTATTGTATACTATTTATTCTTATTTCCTGCTATTCAAAAGATTAGAGGAGAATTCAGAAGACCAAAGTCACAACTTTTTTTTTCTACGAGCTTCTTTTTCCTGCCTTCTGCTGTTTGGTCTCTCGAACTACTTACACTGATGAAAATATGGGAGGAAAAATAGATTATTCATTATCTCAGTACTTCAAAGCAGAAACTCTGCAGCTCAGTAACCTTTCTCCTGCTAAACAGTGAAGAGTGTTTATCGAGATGAGGATTAGTTATATATGGCCCAAAGCCACTGGTGAGGAGCCTATAAACTAGTTAGAGTCAGAACTAACCTACAGTAAGCAATGCATTGCCAACTGAAGGCAATTCACTTGCTTTGGAAGTCAGGGGCATTGGTCAGGCCAACAAGCTCTTATGAAAGTTACGGAGCTGCCTGGTGGATGTTTGCTGTAGAGCCACTGCCCACCTCTGCGTGCGGCCACGTCACTGAAGTTCCTGCACAAGGACTCCTGGTTGTAATGTTTGAAGGATTATCTTCTATCCAGACGCCATGCTGTATTAGTCAGCTAGGGCTGCCATAACAAAACATCTCAGACTGGGGGCCTTGAACAACAGAAATGTATGTTCTCACAGTTCTGGAGACTGAAGTCCAAGGTCAAGATACTGGCACAGTTGGTTTCTGGTGAGACCTCTCTTGCTGGTTTGTACATGGTCACCTTTTCACTGTCCTCACATGGCCCTTCCTCTGTGCTGAGAGAGAGAGACAGACAGACAGACAGACAGACAGACAGACTGAGAGCGAGAGCTCTCGTGTCTCTTCCTCTTCATACAAGGACACCAGTCCTACTGGATTAAGTGTTATGACTTCACTTAACTTTTATTGCCTCCTTATAGGCGCTGTCTCCAAATGCAGCCATATTGGGGGCTAGGACTTCAACATATGAATTTGGGGGGAATACAATTCAGCCCATAACACGCAGCTTCAGTTTAGAGAGTTAAGGAAGACTAACACCACCGAAAGGTTATGACTTGGCCCACAAAGTTTAGGCCCTTGTGAGTTCCCTGGGGAAAAAAATCAGTTCCCTTCACCGAAGTATGGTTTAGTTTTATATCTCTGGCTTCTATTGAAGTTTGCTACAAGGAAGAACCACATGAACTCTTTCTACCTATTTTTGAGCATACTGTCCATTCTGAAAATTCAGTTCCATCTATAAAACTCTATATAAGAATTGTCTTTAAGAATTTAGTGCCACGGGCAAAAATTGTCTTCCATGAGAACTTCCTATAATCCCTAAAAATCCCAAGAATCTCATACTATAATATTTTCACTTTTTCTTCTAGCCTGGCAGGCAATTTGGGATCATATTGGAAGCTCAAACATAGCACACGGATTAACTATTTGTATGTATAATCATCCTCTTACATTGTTTGCTTTTTACCCTAATTCTCTGATTTCTTTTTTAGTAACAATTCTCTTACTATGCTGTTTAGCTTTTTAAAGCTAACACCTGGCACTACAATATTTTCATGAGATTGAACCAGATTTTTAAAAAAATCAGATGGCAGCTATTGAGTTCTGTGAAAAAAAAAACCTGGAAAATTAAAAGAGAATAACCACCAAAAAAGAGAATCCTAATTATCCTTTAAGTTTTCACTCACCATACCCAGGAAAGTGAACACCTAGCAATGAATATGAAAATAAAACTTTAAAAGTAGCAAAACCCACTTAAAAGTGGAAGACAGAGATTCCCGCAGAGCAAATGGATCATTTTGAGCCATTATAGGCAAATTAATTTTCACACTGGTTGGTAGTTTTTAAAATGAACCACTCTCTTAGTAATAGTTGCTAGGAGAGGAGCCCTTCCCTGTGGCTGATGTGAGCCCACTGCTCTTGGCACTGGACCTCGCTAAGACGGAGCGCTCTGCTGGACGGCGCAGTTCAAAGATTAAACAAAAGCAGCAGCAGCGCATCCAGGAGCAAAGGACAGATGCCCTTCTGGGTCTGCACATGTACGAGGATGTGACTTCAAGGCCTCTCCCTGATAAGATTAATGCCTAAGAAAAAGCTGAGCTTTTTAAGTTTTAGAAAGAACTGTAGTTTCTGGAAAGGGAGTTTGTAAAAGGAGAGGTCCAAAATATCAGACACAAAAATGCTTAGTTCTTTTATTATGGTACAAAAATAGTGCCTTCGAGTAACACGTTGCACTGTTGTACAAATGTTTTGCACATGTTGTCCAAAAGTCTAGAGGATGCCTTTATAAAATATCAGCAGCATGTGTTAAGATAATATTTAAACTCTGTCAATCAGGTGTGGATGTCAGAAAACAATATGTTTTGGACCTGCTGAACAAATGAAAACTAATACAAAAAAACTGGGTAAGGTCTTCCAGAAATTCTTCACAAATAGGACAGACTTCCATAAAAACTGTCTTGTATTGTGGTCTCAACTGAATGAGAAAAATAATTAAAGCAACTTACATTCTTATAGAGGAGTGATGGGAGTTCTCTGGAAAAATAAGTTTTTACAAAGCTGGTGAAAAAGACTAGGCTAAAAACCGGTATGGAAAGTTAGATCAAGATGGAGACTGAGCACAAGCACCTACTTTCCCTGTTGAAAGCCCTCTGAAAGGATAGGAGACACTCATTCTCATTTCTTGCTGGTGGGAATGCAAAAATGATGTAGCATTTTGGAAAGGTTTGGCAGTTCCTTATAAAGTTAAAAATACACTTAACTTTGGACTGAATGTTTGCGTGCCCCCAGAATTCATATATTGAAGCCTAATCTCCAACCTGATGATGACTGCAGGTAAGGCCTTTGGGAGGTGATTAGGTCATAAGGATGGATTCCCTTAAAAAAGAGACTCCAGAGAGATCCCTCACTCCTCCCGCCGTGTGAGAACATGGTGAGAAGAGAGCCCTCTGTGAACCAGGAAGAAGGCCCTCACCAGATATAGAACCTGCCGGCACCTGATCTTAGACTTCCCAGCCTCCAGAACTGTAAGAAATAAATTTCTGTTGTTTATAAGCCACCCAGTCTCTGGAATTTTATTATACCAGCCCAAACAAACTAAGATAGTATGCTAGTTTATTTTTCCACATGTCATGACAGAAAAGGCAAGAATCTCAGAAAAAACTGTTGTTCATCTGTTTAGCAAACTCACATCTCACACTCCACTTCCACTGCACAGTGGCACTTACAACATATTAGTGTTCCCCGTTTATAATTGTCTATTTCTCTTATTAGAGCATCAACTCTGTGAGGGAAAAAAATTGTAGTTACTCTGTTCACTGCTGTATCCCCAGAACACTAGCAAAAACTTGACAAATTTATTGAATTGAATGACTCAATTCCAATGTAAGTGGTGAGGTACCCTATCTGAAAGAGTGGCTACATCATCATTGCACCTCATATCCATCTTACCTCCACTCACGGTAGTAACCTAAGTGAACATTCTACAAATCAGCTCATCACCTAGCTCACCCTCCTTCAGAGGAAGTTAGTGATCCCTATTTAATATAGTGATTCAGTACGAGGAGTAGTAGAAATGTGCCAAATTAATCACTACTCATATTAATTTTTGAGTAGCTTTCAAATGGAACTCTGGAAAGAAAGCCTCGAATTGTATATAGTCTTTATTTTCCCAGTATTCCTTGATCTGGCATTATGGAAAACCCAAGGCTCTGTTAAACAATTTCTGAGCATTAAACAACATGAAGCTTTTCAAACAATCTATTTTGGTTGGAACGTTTTAAGAAAAACTATAGGCAAAATCAACTATTGAAAAATGCACAGTTGTATGAGTATATAAGGATGTCTTGCCCTTGTTACTAAAAAGTCTTAAAATTGCATTTCTTTTTCAATGATTGAGGACTATTTGGAAAGTGGAGATTTGGGTAGATTAGGAACAAAAATTCTGGACCCAAATTCAGCCACAGAAAAGATAGTGAAGTAATTACCATTTGATTGCCATGTGATGATAATCCAGGTAGAATCATTTAATGGTCCCCTCTAGTTTCCAAATGATCAGGGGCAGCATTTTAAAACTTTATGCTTATATTTGCTATAAATTATCCAATCTTCACTAATTATCTCAAAAAAGAAATTCTGCATAGAAAATAAAGTACCTTTTCTGTAGCTGGGGCAGTACATTCTTATCCCTATTTGGGGACAGAGATTCTTTAATAATCTGAAAAAACCCTGGACTCTTCCCCAAGACACACACACACACACACACACTTTTGTGTATCACTTTTAAAGTTTATAGTTCCCTGAAGGCTCTCCATAGATGACTGCTCATCTGTTCATTAAATTCATGGTTTTAGAACTACTCTGGGGGAGTTCAGGGAGAGGAAGACGGGAAAGCCTGAGGAGGCGGTGAGGAAGAAAGGCCACCCACCAGCCCTTCTCTTCAGTTGGAGTGGCGACACAGTAACCCCTTTTATATACTGACTTTTAGGGAACATTATTTGGTCAAAAAGTTCTACTAGAAAATACATTTGAGAACCTGGGAACTGGACCAGGAAATCTACATCTGGTTTATCACAAGAATGACCTGGGGAGGTTTGTTTTAAAGTAATACTTTACTAGCTCTCATACTGTAGCATTTATTGGATGTTTTCTGTATATTGGTCTTACCTCACTCAGTTAGACTGAAGGCTCTTATAGAACAGCGTCTACTATCCAGCTGACAATACTTCGAGGGCCAAGACACTCTCTGGGGTCTCTTTTGTAAGGGCATTGATTCCATTCACAAGGGCTTCACCCTTATCATGTAATCGTCTCCCCGAAGTCCTACCTCCAAACACCATCACACTGGCCATTAGGATTTAATATAGGAATTTGGAGGGAACACAAGCATTTCTAAAGAAAAGTAGCAACAGCCACTCTCCTAGAAATCTGTGGCTAATACAATCAAAGGTAGATCTTAAACTCACATGTTATGTACAGGCTCCATTGTCAGATCATTAGAGTTCAAATCCTGATTCCCCAAATTTTAGCCATGGGAACCTGGGCTAGTTACTACGCTTCCCCCTGCTTGGGTTTCCTCATCTATAAAAGAGGGTAATAATGGTACCTAGCTCATACAGTTGTTGAGAAAATCAAATAAATTAATTCATATTAAGTTATTAGAACAGTTCCCAGCTACCCCAGTGTAAGGTAAGCATTTAATAAATTTGAGCTAGGAATATAATGACAGGATGCAAAAAGAGAGATCTATTCTTTGGAGGAACTTGTGATAAAGTGAGAAAAATCATAAATAAAGTAAATCACCTGGGAATGAGTATTAACCTGGATAGCAATAAATATATACCTTCCAAACTGAAAATTCAGGAAATGGAGATTACAGAGCAATGGTAGTAAACTTTTATTGACGAGAAGTCAATCATAAAATAAGCAAAGAGTTCAAAATGCTTACCTGGTAATAAGAACTGAAATGATGAGGACCCCAGTCTAGGGTTCCACTACTTTGTGACCTGGGTTCCTGTACAGAATAGGGGAAGTGGCTCGTCTTTTTGAGTTTCATAGAAGAATAAATCTCAGAAGAAAAGGAGAAATTTCATCTCCTAAGGGTGGCAATATCTGAAATACAGAGCTAGGTGGGGTGCTAGTGTTGACATTAGGAAAGTTCCTTCCCCTCCGAAAAATCATTTTGCTCTTGTAATTAGGAGGAGAAAAGAAGAGACCATGCAAGCATCACGCCTGTCTTGTTCACCACCGTGACTTCGGAACCTGGCCCACTGCCCGTCTCCTGGTCCGTGTTTGCTCCCTCATCTCTACCTCCGGAAATGGTCACTTACTTCTCCAGAGACTCAGTATTTCAATTTGCTTCTCTAAGAGAAGTCATTGCGTTCTAATTCCTTACTATGGCTGTGTAGAAGTTGGGTTTACAAAACATTTTTGCTGAATTGCTCAATTATTTAACATTAATTACTGTATTCCATCTTTTAAAATTATTGTATTTTGTAAGTTTAATTTGTCACATAGTAGAACTTTCTCTCCAGAAATTTTAAGTTATCAGTGGTTTACACAAGTTTCTTAAGTGTCTTGTTTTCTGTAATTTGTTCCTTTTTTGCCTTTTTCTTTAAGTCATAAAAAATTGTAAGTAAGCATGCACAAGTGCAATACATAATACCAAATATGTTTTTTATTCCCCAATGAGCAGGAGAGATTCAATAATTTTTCTTTATTTACCACACTATTAAACACTTCAGTCCTCTCGACACCTTCAGCACTTAATTCTAATTCCAAGTGAGTTACTAAGCCTAAAATCTTGACCCTACCTTAAATGCTCCTTTCTCAACTGAGAACATAAAACAATTTGGCCAACATGCAGAGTGCTAGGCTAGCTGTGATTTTGAAGAAGGAAAAAAAAATTTTTTAAGCCTGTGAGCCCTTAAAAGTGAAAGGTTTAAAATAATCACTTGCATCATTCAATCTCCTATATTTACTTTTACCCTCCTTTGCGGGGCAGAGATGCAGGCAGGACAGAGGCTGTGTATTTCTTGGGTTCATCAGTGTTGTGGTTGTAATACTGTTACAACTTTAAAAAGCTACTGTGCTTCTAAAGCTTCTGATCAGGGGCTTTTTGTCCCTAGAGTTTTAAAACTTAGGGCAAATGGTTTTCTCCAACGCTGCTTAACTCAAATATGAAACAGGAAACTGTGATGTCGTGTCTAGTAAACCATCAAAAGCACTCTGTTTAAAACAGAGAAATTAAGTGAGCTCATTGCTGCTTTCAAATACCTTACTTTTTGGCAGAACACTTATCTATCTAGGAGTCATTGTAAAAGGTTAATTAAATAAAATCAAATTAGGGTCGTCACTTCTTCCTAAGTGCCTCACTTGTTTTAGCAAACGAGTTCTTTCATCGGAAAAGATGAAAGATGTCAGCGTTCTAGCATGAGGATGATACAAACTGAAGAAGTTATTTTGCTTATGACTCCAAAAGTTTCTTCAACCTATGGAACAAAAGAATAATAGAACTTGAACATTCTAACAGTATCGTTGGGGCAGGACTATGTTAACGTGGATAAAACTTCGTGGAAGTACCCAGAGCTAATCACAACTGTGTGCAACTGGGCAGCCATTTAGAGCACTTAAGGAAAACAAAATATTTCTCTGAGGCTTTGACATGATAAACATACAAGTTCACTGTCTAAACATTAGGTCATATTTTAAATGGATACTTTAAGTAATCACTTCCTGTACAACCGGAATGAAATATACACTGATTTTAATGACAGTGATAATAAAGTTGGTTACATAATCCCAAGCCAGTGACCATGGGGAAAACTATGAGCATTAGTCTTCGGAGACAAAGTTTCTTAAGGGAAATTATTAGCACCATTAACGTGGTTAACATAAAAAGTAGGCGCCGGGCAAGAGAGGGAACAGTGACCTCGCTCTCACAGCAGAGCCGCGGTTGACATTTTCTTAAAAGTGCTTTCTTACCAGGATTATTTCGCTGTAATTATTGGCAATATCAAATAATTATAGTTTATTTTAAATAAAAATCCTGTATTCTTGCCACTGAGCCTTTACGCCTTCACTGGTGACCCCAATTTTCTTATTTTTCCTCCAATAAACGTGCCTAGCTGAGTAAGTACTGGACAGCTATACAGGACAAACTGAGTTTTTCCCTTCTTAACTCTCTGAAAAGACAGTTTACCTCTTAGATGATAGAAAAAACAGAAGTAAATGAAATAAAATACAAACTCTGGTTCATTTCAGAGTGACTATTATTTTCTGAAAGATCCCTCTGGTCTATACTGTATTTTGGAACCAAAATCTCTCTTTTAAAAGATTCAGTGAATAATAGAAGGGAGAAGAAAAGGAGAGGCATACTTCTGAAACATCTACATTTTTTTTTAAAGAAGGTAAAGCAAGTAAGACATAGGTAAAAAGAGTCTGCAAAGATTGTCAAAGCCCCTTTGTAACTAAGCACTGAGTAGCAGGATTGTGTGTGCTTTATGTTTTCTGCTTCATGCGTTTTCTAAATTTTCAAAAACAGTGTTACAATAAACATATTACTTTTATCAGCAGAAAAGAGACTTAAGTGCTTTCCTATTTCCGGTTGCCAGGTCAGCCTCCTGATCCAGCTCTTAGTGGAGATCAAGAGCTTACACTTTTTGTTAAGCCCACAGCCCTGGCACAGCGCTGCACGCGGTCTGGGTGTGTAGCAAGTCTGGGCTGACAAACTAATTGATGTAGGGCTCCTTCACCTTTGTACACCTCTGCACTTAAAACACTGTTCTCCAGGGTGTCTAAACACACTTAGAAAGAGCTGCTCTGGTTTTAAGCGGTATATAAATTCTCTACTAAAGCAACTTCTCCATATTCATCATCTCTAAAGAGCAGATGAGTAAGGTGACATTTTCATGCTGCTAGCTAGAAGTGGCTTGGAACAAAAAGCCACTAACTTTGGGTTTAGAGTTATGTTCACTCTAAAAATAAGTTACTTGGGGATCTCAGACATGACCCAGTCTTTAGATTTTTATCAAGAGCGCACCCTACACATTACAATTATAGATGTAAAGTTTAAGTATTAAAATTGAGATTTTTTTTTCCCCAAACGAAGCCTCCACCTTCTTTTGGCAACAATGGCGGGAAAGAGATGGCCATAATCTCCTCAAGGACAGGGCTCCCCCACTGGCTTTTTATCCTTAGTGGGTCAGCCCATATGTGGGGCAGACTAGGTATTTTATAACTGCTGAAGATTGAATAAATCAATTAGCCTGTCCGCACGGCTATAAACCTACTTTGTCATGAAGTGGACATAATATGTTTCAGGGAGAGGGTAGTCTAAAAAATTATTTATTCAGGGTAGAGTATTAAAATAAAAACTCTATCACTGCCAAATATACAATAAAAGGAAGGACAAGATACACTGTTTCCTACACCATGTCAGGCATCTAAGACCATTTCATAAGAGTATCTGTAGCTAATGGTGAAATGTGATGGCAAAACTTTTTAAGCTGGCATTATTTTAACAAACAGGTGGATTCTAGAGTTGAACGTAGAGAACATAAAAAATTATCTTGAATAAGTATCGAGTGATGAAAATTGTTCCCCTCATAAAACAGATATAGATGCAATAAATACACCCCTAACCAAACTGCATGGCTTAAAGTGACACGGTTTCTTTAGCATCTCTAAGGAGGGCTTTCTTGCTTACCCATCAGTGTTTTAATACTATTTGTTTTTCTTCTACTTTTTAAAAGTTTTGTGCTCAGTCATATATGTGACCCAGATATTCAATGCCACCTTGCTGATGCTAAGACAGTTATTGTATCCATAAAACCACTGCACAGTGTCTAAATCAGCAGCTGAATATGTTCTTCTACCTTTTATCGGCTCTAAAAAATGCAGAGCAAACATTATCTATTGTTAATTACCTGTAAAGTAGGGCTTTAGCCACTTCCCCTGTTTCTAAGAGCCCTGAAGTGAAACCTAAAAGAAGTCACCCATTGTTTTCCACTGTGCAAGGGCCAGGAGCAAACAGGGCTCAAATTGCAGCTCTGAAAGGCCACAGGAAATTGGCATACCACTAATCTGCACTCAACTATTCAGAGAAACAAAGCCCACATTCCTGCTGAAAAACGCACCAGCAGAAACCCAAGGCAGATCTGTTCAGTAAGGACCACGGAATAAATCTGCAGAAATAAAAGTGTTAATTAGAGTGCCATGAGACCTGGCTCTAGTTTCCTAGCTCTGAGAGTAACAGGCGTCATTTAGATTTCTACATAGTCTCCCCAATTTTCCCCCAAAATGAGACTATAGAATTAGAATCCTTTCCACTTAATAATTTGAGCAGGGATGGGGCTGGAGGCGACAATATTATCAGAGGCCGATGATTCACTACAGATAGCTGAGTTATAGTAAACTAGTATAATAAAATAATCAAAATCTAAAGCAATTTAAATGTGCTTTGTGTATTTGGGCTACATACATTCCTTGTAAATGCAACAACATTTTTTCTAAACCATAGGAATGGAATGCAATTAAGAAATTGGCCAGATTATCTTTCATAAAACACAGCACAATTTAGAATGAAACTCCCTCCAAAATCCAAGCATGAAAGTAGGCATTGTTTTTTTCATCTGGATTCTTCACCACAGCAAAAGTCATGGGTAGAACACTGATCGGCTGGTGTGGCAGACCCACTTGTTCTTACACAGGGGGCAGAATGAACTGACAGGAAGGGAAGTTAGGTCTTAACCTTACCAGGAAATGGGAAAACCATATTTCTTCCTTGTGTCAAACTTCCTCATCTATAAAACTGGGCTAATAGTTTGGTCCCTCCTTATCTCACAAGCTTGTTGAAATACCCTAATTCTATACACCTTGGTACTTACAAAAATGTTATGTTCAATGTAGGATTTGAGAAAGAACTTAAATGGCATAGTATCATAAATCTCTGCAAAGAGCATTCAAAAGCATGCAGAGCCATTGTACATTTGAAAAAAGGGATGCTTTGAAGAGTTTCGTGCCCAGGCCAAGTTCAGCCAGAAGAACAGAAGCCAACTGTTTCATGTCCAGGAGAAAGAGCATTATTAGCACCTAAGAAGCTGAGAAGGGTTCTGGCATCCTCCAAGTCTCCCAAGTCAACTCAAGATGAGTTACTCCTAAGGAAACTTCTACTCTTAATAGAAAGGACCAAGTGGTTTGCATTTTGAGTGACTAAGAATAGATTGGTAAAATGAAGGAGTAAGTAATTCTAGGTACTTCCATGTCAGGACCTGTCTGGGATGTCAGAGAGAGTGCATTACTACAGCAGGAGGAAGGTAGGATGATTCAATGACCTCTAGTGTCTGTCCCTTCTAGAGCCCGAACTTTACACCCCCAGTTCTTAAAACTATTCTCTTCTGGAAACTTGAACATTATCAGTGATATTACCAAAATTCTCTGCAGCAAATAATTCCATAATTTTTTAGAACTCTGTTTGCTAGTATATGCAAGACTAAGACAAATTAAAGCAAGTTACAGATCACATCAGAATATATATTTTATTAATATAGTAAATGTTCCTCTGGTTAGAAGAACAAGATATAAATATGGGCTTTTACGACTTGATTGGAAAATGCAGGAAAATATGTAAGTATTCTGACTGACTTCTATGGGCAAAGCACCTTTAGGGTCCAGGTAAATCAACAACATAATCTCAGTCTCAAAAGAATTACGATATCAAAGGAGAAACAAGACATAAACTTTGAACGGTGGCAGAAAATGCCACCCAAAAATATGCCACTTTAGCATAAGGATTATATTGAGCTAAAAGCACTGAAGGACAGCAGGTCCAAGAAGGGAGCTCTGACCTCCCCTTTTCTTTCTGAAAGCAGGAGATAAAACTCCCATGTGAAAGATGCCCTCCCTGTGCCGGGAGGAAAGGAACATTCTTATCGCCAGAGACAGAGTGAGGCCGAGACAACTCTGTACAAACAGACTTTGTTAAAATATCTCAACTTCCTTTAGTCTCTTCATATACTTTACTTACTTCTCCACAACTGTGTCTCTTTGTTCACTCTAGTCTATAAACACTTAGGCTTGGCCACATCTTTGGGTCTTCATTTTCCTATGGGGTTCCCAGGTACATGTAATAATCTGTATGC
This sequence comes from Vicugna pacos, assembly GCF_048564905.1. NCBI lineage: Eukaryota > Metazoa > Chordata > Mammalia > Artiodactyla > Camelidae > Vicugna > Vicugna pacos. The sequence continues at coordinate 34,134,165 of NC_132988.1, forward strand.
TTTTCTCCTGTTAATCCATTTTATGCCAATTTAATTCTCAGACCCAGCGAGAGACCTTAAGAAGGTAGCAGTAAAGTTTTGCCTCCTCTCCAACATTAAAAAGTAGACATTAAAAGTAATGAGCAGTTTATACAATGGTGTTACTAAAGAATTTCTGGGAGAGATTATTTTGGCATGACTTAGAGAAGTAGGGTTTAAACCCAGATATTAAAGAATAGGATTAAAAAGGTAAAGGCAGTCCCTAAGGTCAGGATTTGAAGGTGTGATTTAGGGACAGAGAGTGAACCAATTCCACTGGATAGAAGATTCATGTTGCAGAAGAGCAGGAGAGAAGGGCGAAAGGGCAGGCTGGGAGTCCGAGAGCACAGCCATTGAGTACCCAGTGCACGAGTTTTATCTTAAACCCATAGTTAATGTGAAGAGTGATGGCAAGGTGAGAGGACAAGGCAGACGGGAAAGAGAAAACGTGCGGCTTCCAAAAGACGTGCAGTCTGATGGACTGGAAAAGATTAATTTTTAATATGGTTATTTGTTGTGCAGTCATGCTGTGTAGGCCAGTAACATCATATGATAAATGACACAAGTGTTTCCAAGTGTAAATCATCGTATTCCAACGAGGCAGCCACCAGCAGACACACATTTTCCATTGGGTCAAAAGGACCCAACATTTTATTTGCACACAAAAATACAGCTCTGTGTTTTTTCCCCTTGAGAAACTGTCCCATAGGTAACATCTGAACAGCCTGTCGTGAAATCACCGCCCCGTGCGCCGCGTCGGTTGAGGTTGACTTAGTCATCTGTTGTGCCGTAGGAAGGAGGTGACAGTTACTGCTTGGATACGTTTGTAGGGCATAACCTCAAAGGAACTTCCTCGCGCTCTACAGTAGAAAGGAATAAATGTTTGTTTTGAAGATAAGCATGGGTAAGTGGGAAAAAATGCTCAAGGGCAAATACTTGTGGAAAAAAATGCCGTATGAAAGAATGTTGGGTTTTGGTTTTTTTTTCAAGAAAGGCAAGTTCCAGCAGACCTTTTTTGTTGTTGTTGTTCAGGAGCACTGCCTGCTTTTCTTCTTTCCAAAATTTGCCAGATTTTACAATCCATATGAAGCATATTTTCCCTAAGGATTAAGAGCTTCCCCCCAATTAAAATTTGTGCTTAAGAAATTAAGGGACTACATGGTACCTATTCCAGTGCCAAGGAGAAAAACAATCGCTATGTCTACACAGGACATGAAGAAGTGTGGACTTGCACACTTGGCTTTTTTTTTTTTAACTAAACTTTTGAAATCAAGCAGTGCCAGCTTCCCTCAAATTCAAGTTACTCCGCTTTATAATGATCACCTCTCAGAAAAGCATTTCCAAGTCTCTACATGTGCCACGTACCACCTATCAAATGCAGAAAATGTTTAACTCCAATGCTCTCATTTACAAGCATTTCAAACTGCAAGGGAAAAAAATGACCAATTCCAAAATCCAAATTATTCTGTTCTTCATTTTGTGCAGCTTCTGCAAGAATTTGGGTTTCATTAAGCCAGCCTATTGCTATGGTATATTCTATTTAGGAATTCTACGTCAAACTCCCAGGCTTCACGTAGAGGCAAGGTCTATATAATGGAAATAGTATAGGAACTTTAGAAGTAGTTTTCACATCTTCTTCTCATTCAGCTGGTTCACTTTCCTATTAGCTGTTTATCCTTAAGTCATTTCATCTCTCTGGGGTTCAACTTTCTTTACTTTAAAATGAAGGAAAGGAACTAAGGAGTCTTGAAGGTCCCTCCCAGATCTGACTTTGAGAGGCTTCCCTACTCTCTAATCATAATTCCCAATCACTTAATATACGTATTCCCCAACCACCCTTCTTCCTTTGACCATCATCGTCACTACCTTCTCTAAGTTTGACAGAGAAAATTACAGAGAATGAGGGAAAACTGAAGTTGTAAATAGTGTTTTTAAGATACTCCAATGCTTCCAAATGTAATGTCTGGGGTGGGGTGGGGGATGTAGAGGGAGGGGTGGGGGGTGTTTTAATGTTTTCTGATAATCAGGAAAAAATGGCTTGCTGAAATTCTTATTCTGGAATTTGGTATTTCTGACAACAGAGTTCAGATACATAATTCACTTTTCTGGGTGATATACAGTGAACTCTGTCTGGGGAGCTGGGTGGAAGAAAGAATTAATAATCAAGTTTGTTTGATTTTTCAAAGCCTTTGATTCTCTTCTCTGTCTTGTTGCTTCCTGCCTTCTGTCCACTTCATTACTCATTAACTGTTCTGGGAGAGATCTGTGCTAAGGGGAAAAAAAGATTCTCCAATCTGCACAATTAGTAGAATGTTCAGTGTGGAAAATTTTGGTCTCCTGATGCATTTATTTATACAAATGTCCCCTCTGCCTTTAAGTTACCAGGTACGTACGGACCAGTTATGAGTCGGTCCAGGGATTAGTCACTTAGATCCCTCCTCCCTCATCTTTCTCAACCAATCATCTCAAACCCATCCTTCCTTTCAGTCTCCATTGTCCCTGTCACATTAATCACCCTGACCATTCTATTAACCAACTAGCTGGTCTCCCTCTTGGATGGCAGTCTGCCCTCCACAGTGCTACCTGAAGAATCTTTGAACTCTCATCTGGTCATGCCACTCTCCTGTTTATAACCTGGCCTGTCCGTGACTCCTTATCGCTCACAAGAGAGCACTCAAACCTCCCAGCTTGACATTTCACTTTTCATGACTGGCGCCTGTCCTTCCCACAGACCCCTCACATGGCAAATATTTTAAATTACTTGCAATTTTCCCACCATGCCACGATCATTCCCACTAACACGCCTTTGTACTCATCTGAAATGCTTCTCTCTCCTTTGTGCACCTGACGAATTGCCTCTCATCTTTCATGTCTTCTCTATGAAGCCTTCCCCGACTTGCAAAGACAGATGTGGCTGCCTCCTCCCAGAGTGTTTCCACAGCCCCAGTTACCAACCAATACCAATCACATGCTTAAAAACTTACGAACTACTAGTCAAAGACTGGGATCCTCAGTACCTAAAATATTATCGTTAAATAAATGATTAAATGGTTGACAGAGCCAAGCAATTCTTATTTTCTCTCAAAATTGCCAATATTGCTGACATTAGAAACAGTATCAAAAACTCTGCAGAAACAAAAATTCAATTCATTAATCTTAGCATCTTTCTTACTCTGAAGCTTTTAAATCTAGCAAGGCAAGCAACAACAAATATTACAGAGCTCCCACTCTGCTGTAACAAGCACTGTTCTAGGTGTTAGACAGTAAGAAGTCAAACTGATAAACTTTAGTTTCATCTTTGTTTTATTTTATCTTCTCTGATTGGATTGTGTTTCTGGTACTGCTAAAGGGCAAAAGCCAAAAATGGCCAAAGGCAGATACAAAGAGGAAATTACAGGTAATTCCAAAAGCAGGTTTATAAACCACAAAGTAACCGGTGAGAACTCCACACAGTCTATAAATAACTCTGTCACCACCACTTTTCTTTATAAAGATAGGCTTCTCTACATTTGAAGAAGGTTGCAGATTCAGGGTGGCCCAAAAGAATAAAATTATTTCTGTTAAATAATCAAATTCATTCACAGCTTCTACTGCACATTTGCAACATACAAACTCTGTGAAAGAGACAGGACCAAGATCTTGGACCCAATCCCTTTGCTTTTCGAAGTGCCTCCAAAGTGTGCAAAAGCTTAAAGAAGGGAATGTGGAAAGCAGAAGGTCTTTTGGCTCTGTGTATTATTTTGACTGAATTGACTGGTTAATCAATTTTCATGAAGATATTTTCTTTATTTAATAACAGATTTTGTTAACAGACCATTTGTGCTATAAATGGAGCACTTCCCATTTGAAAAAAATTCTACTCCATTAGTTCATTCCTTTTTAAGAAATCTTACATTTTTATTGGATCTTAATTACTTAATTTATAATCCACTAATTTAAAAACAAGTTAAAGTGTCTAAAAACATCCTTTCCAAACATAAACACCAGCCTCTAAATTTTCCTCTCCATCTGTGGCATTTTAATACCTAAATTAACAACTCTTCTAACACACTGGACTGTTTTCACCTCCTCTTCATCCTTTGCTCCCCAAATCTCCTCTCTACCTCACCTCCCCAAGCACAGAGAAACCCCAGATTTCCTCAGCATTTGAAAATGGCCCACCTTCTAAGATCTGACTTGAAAATTCTCTGTCCTTAACAGTCTTCTACCTTTGCTATTTCCATACTCTCTATAAGCCTGCATTTCATCCTCAGTGGAACTTTCATCCAATTCTTCTGGCCAGCCATTTCAGTAAATACTCAGGCTACAGCCCTAAAATTCCTCTTTGAAATTCACTGTTTCTTAATGGTCCCTTATTCTCTCTCTGCCTTAACTGTCCCTCTAACCAGCTGCAAGGACTGTCTTGATAAAATCTGAAAACCACTTAGTGGCCCACAAAAAAATTCCCGGTTTGCTTCATCAGTTCCCACTGACAATGCGTTAGCATCCGCACCTCTAGCCATTCTAGACTCTGCTCCCAGGAACCAGGAACCAGGAACCAGTCTCAGTTTCTGATGCGCCCTAACGTTCAAGAGAAGACCATCCTCTATTTACCAAAATCACGGTGCATTTCTACAACTTCCCTCTTAAATTCCCATTGTTTTTTCCTTCTCTTTTCTTCTTTCCTCTGGGAGAAGAACCATTCTTGAGAAGGTTAAAATGCCCCTTTGTGCTCCCTCTTCCGGAATTGTGTTCCCTCAGCTCTTTCCTCTGTCTCATCTCTCCATCGCCCTTGTTCTCATCCGACAAAAAGGCACAGGTTTCTGTTACTCTAAAAATCTTCCTCAGCTGTTACCTGCCTCTGGTTAGTTTCCTATCATCTCAAAACTTCTAGAGTAGTTTAAAGCTGTTACCTGCATGTACTCACCACCCACGCATTTCCTGATCCCATGTGATCTGGTTTTTATTACAATTTCTCCTAAATAGTAAAGACCAAATTTAGCTGGGAGTCTGCACAGCTTCTGACATTTAGTTACTAATTTCCATCTTGAAAGTCTCCTCTGGATTCTAAAACATATCAGCCTTTCGATGCCTATGTTTCTTTGACCACCCTTCTGACCTACTGGCTCTAAATCCCCATTCTGCTCCCTAAACCAAAGTATGTTCCTCAAGGTTTTGTCCCTAGCCTGCTTTTAATTCCATTCTTTCCCTTAGGAACCTGGGCTGCAGATTCCCCATCACCCCCATGTGGGTGACAGACCATCACCCACCTCTCAAACTTCAGACTTTTTTCTCAGTAACCTACTGGCAACCCACCCGCCCTTTAAGAGTTTATCCCAACAGAACTCGTAACTTTCTCACCCCACATACCTCCTAAGCTAATTCCACCCATTTCTTTTAACAGACCTATGATTTTCAATGCTTTCCTCCGTCTCAGACCCACACACAAATAACCGCAGTCCTGCAGACTTGCCATTTGTGACCCCTTCTTCCCGTCCCTACTGACCTCCAAGCTAGTTCTGACCCTTCGCGCCTCCACTTTTCTTTTTCTAAATTGGTCTCCTTACCTTAATATCTGCCATTCTAATCTCCCACAATTCTTCTACACATACCTACAATCCCACACAGAGGGACTGGCTGTGTCTTAGAATCATCTAGGGTGCTTCTAAGACAAAAGCCAAAGCCTCACCCAGGACACAAGTTTTGTTTGTTGTTGTTTTACTCCCAGACGATTTTAACCCACAACTAAAGTTGAGATCCACTGCTAGCCAAACTGGAACTCAGTTTTCTTAAACACACACCTTGCTTTCTTACATCAAGTTTCTTCAGCTAGTTTGGTCTGACTCCTTTCTTTTGGTACTTATTCCTATGCCTTGGACTACCATTAGTGCACTGTGCTTTAACAAATTTGTTAAACTGATAAATTAACCTGAAACTTTGCTTCAAATCCTCCCCTTACCCATCAACCAACCTCTCCTCTCTTCCAATCATTTACCACAGGTACATATGCAGCAAGCAGTTTTTTTTTTAAGTTTACTTTATTTTGGCAACTAGATCATGACTTTGGGTAAGTAACCTCTCTGAACCTGGCTTTCTCATCTCTAAATTTTAAAAGATGGATTAGATGACCTCTAAGTTTCTTCCTACTACTGAAATTATGATTCTATGATTATTTTACCAAAACAAGGTCTTGGACTACTTACTAGTGAATAATTGAGGTTTCTAGTATATTTTCCAAAATCACCTACTTCAAAACAGTTCTAGGTCCTCTGATGTTTTTGCTATTAGAATTATTGCCATATCTGGTATGATTCAACTCATAGATTGACACCAATCTTTTTAATAGTACAAAACAGAACATTTAAATCTGCTTTTTAATCACTGTAATCCTGATGCAACCAGAATAATGGCAAGAAATGTCATCACACAAGTTCTTAAATCTAGATACCAAGTTAATTTTACAAACTGATCAAATCAATTTGTTCTATACCATACAAACTTGGCCAGAACACACGCTGTTTTCAGATGAAGTTGTTAATTTTAATATTAACATGAAAAATAATCATGGCAATGACGTCATTTGCTACTTGTTTCTGATAGCTAAGTGTAAGTAATATATGCAGAAAAACATTCCATGTCCTGAATTATGGTCAAATATATTAATTATGAAGGAAAAACTTTCTGGCAAAGAAAGGCTAACATACACCATGAAGGCACCAGGGTTGCTGCTGAGAAATGAAGACAGTCCTGTAACTGGTTCTATGCTAGCTGTCACAAACATTTTATCTTCTCAAGCCAGGCCTTTGTTTCTACATTCTCAAAGGAACACATTGAGCTAAAAAAAGCAATTCCCAAATTGCCAGATAAAATCACCCAGGAAGCTTTTTAAGATGAAGAATACCAATATCCTCCCCTGGAGGTTCTTCGGGTGGAGTAGGTCTGAGCTATGACACAGACTTCTCGTTTTTAACTTTTCTAACTAGTGACCTATTTGTTTTCGTATATGGTTGAAAAACAAAAAGCAAGATATATTCCAAGATCCATTTCTAGCTCTACAATTCTTCTGCATATGGAGTAATGCACATAGTAGTTGTTCTGTAAATGTAGCAGAATGGCTTAATAATGGTCTGAGAGAACAGCAGAAGAATCAATAGCTTGTCACTGCAGTACATGGCTGTCTTTATCAGTGAAATAACCGAAGCCTTCCAATTGTCAACTTGCCAAAAGGGGAATTTAAAGTTTTGTTTTCAAGATGTTCATAAACACCAAACTTTCTCTTGCAATTAAAAAATATATTTATGGTGGGAGATGGGGTAGAGGTTAAGATGAGAATTGTCTAGATACTCTAATTTCTGTTGTTTCAATATTTCAATGTTTGAAAATGGGATTGTACTTTTCTGCTAAAGAGTAAAAACAAAAACAAACAAAAAACTAGTCTGAAATACATCACTCTACAAAAAAGGGAAAGATTTAGGAAAAGGAGACAATTAAAAAAATTAATCTTCTGGAAATGAATCCTGAGTTTGGTTCCAGTATCAACTTTAGTGTAAAGACATGGTTAGTTTTTAACTCATTTCCTTTCATTATAAAAACTAGTTTTTAATTTTTACTTTTCTTAGTAATGACTGGAATGGTCTATGGTTTGGATTTTGAAAACCATATGATAATCATAATAGGCTATAACTTAAGGATTCATCTTGGCTCTTCCTGAGAAGCAGTACATCTACTTTTTCACATTTCATTTTTCTGCCGGGTTACATTTTGAAACTGTTCACAGGAAGCTACTCAATTACAGAAATTCTAGAAATCCTATAGGTTTTATTCACAATTAAATTATCTAAATAAAGCTTCTTTGAATGAAAAGAATGGTAGTCAGAAAATATGCTGGAAAGGAACTATTGAACAAAAATACTCACTTGTCAAGATGTGGCAGTTGAGGAAGAGGTGCAAAACTGAAATAAGAAGGAAAGATTAGCCCATCTGTTTGGTATTCGTCACTTGGCAGTATCAAATAAATGGCAGTAGCACGGTAAGAAATTCCAGCATTGCTGATGCCTTCCAAGCCTTAGCACTCTGAAACGGTCATCAGTATTTGGTCCAAAAGCCTAGGACTCATAAGCACTTATGAAAAAACTAACATTTTTTCCTTCTAGGTTTAAACCATCACAAAGGAGGAAGTTTTGATCAAAGTGTTTATGCTTTGCACCTGACAAGCACACACTGGACGTCTGAACCTCTAACCTATTGCTATTTCCAAACACGCGCCTGACATTATGACCGAGTACATCCAGAGCCCTGGCGGAGCGGACTACCATCTCACTATTGTCATTTTAATGTATTCCACACACAGCCAGAAGTTAAAACTCCACAGCATACCTCATTCTCATAAAAGTTATAAATTTCTTTCAATAAAAGCTGCAGCTTCTTAGTCTGGTTAGCATAGCTACAGACAGCTCTTACAACTCCTAATCACATCAAGGATCTGATTAACAAAGAAAAGTTACACAGTATTTTGAGGGAGTCTGTTTATACACTTCATTAAGGAGCCAATCTCAACGAAATATTCAATATTAAGGGACCAGTGATAACATCACATAACTTGAGTACAAGAGGAAATAAATTCACATTTTGAAATACTGTAGATTATGAAATAGCCTTCAGAACACAAATACTCATTAAAAAAAAAATCCCTGCTTCCAGAGCAAATACTTGATTATATCAAATGTCACACTGCCAACTAATAGGTTTAGTGGCTTGATGAAAAAACATTAAAACAAGTTTCTATCACTTATGTCTTGTCTGATTACAACAAAATCAAAGCCTATTTACAAAGAATAAATACTCCTAAAGCTGGTAGCCAAATCACGTAAGAGACATCAACCAAAACAAAAGAGCTGGACAAGAGCTTTGACAGCCTAAATCCTGGGTTCAAATTATGTCAACATCTGATTCTCAAATACAGATTTATTCAGGTTTGACACATCACTCAGGCATAGGGAGGAGTTAGTGGAACTGGGACTGAGGATTCACATGAATGAAATTTTTTCAGACCCAATGATTCTACGTCATGGCTTCCACTGACTAAAACTAAAAATATTTACCTTCTCTAAATAAAGTTTCAGGCCCTCAGATTTCTTATTCCACAAGACATTACAAAATGTTATTTGATCAGGCCACATTAAAGACTTATTAAAGGAAATGAAAACGTAAGGACCGGAATGTTTTTAAAACATCTCTTTGATAATGTTAACCATTCCCTTGGTGCACTCTTAACTTCTAGAGTGTTTTTTTTAAAGTGACAGTGCCAGAGATTTCTAGCATGACTGCAGAACTAAGTTCTTTAAGTTTTGTTGATGAAAACTAATTTCTGACCAATCCAAAAGAGTTAAGATAAACTTTTTTTTTAAACGTACAGATACATCCCATTCCAGGAAACTGATACACACAAAACCCTTTGCTTACCAAACAGCCAAAATAGGGAGGAATCGTTAATACTAACCACAAAAACAATTTTCACTTTGTAAAGTGATTCACTTGGGCATTTGTTGAAACAGAATTTTGATGACAAAACCTTGATTAATGCATTTTTCAGGAAACATCTAGTTCAAAATTTGAGCTCATCTGCATCTAGATTTGGTATGTTAAGGGAGAGAAAGAAAATGGGTATGCATAAAGTCAAAGCAAATGACAAAAGCCACAACAGTACAGGCTCATAAATGAAGAAATCAAGAGACAGTTTCATTAATTAATATATTTTCTGCATTATAGTTAACATATGTACTTTCCTCGTGTCACCTTATTTTCCGTTACGTATTGATATTTTGTTATATTCAGACATGAGTACATTTCAACAGTCTTTTGCAATAAATATCATAAAATAATAGAGATTCGCATAATAAATATTCTTTACAATAAAAAAGTTTAACAGACTTTTGTCTTAAAAATAGTCAAAATTCAACTTTGTGATTTATACATAAAATATACAAAAAGCACCACAATTTGTGGTTAAGGCAATGAAAACATAGACAAGATTAGAATTACTCAGCTGTTAACTAACCCAGGGGCCAAAAGCCATTAAGGAGCCAAGATCACTTTAGGCAGCATAGTTCTGTGACACCTCTAGATTGATCAGCTATAAATATCAACTTCAGTTATCCAAGTGCCCTCAACGACAGGAGAAATTTGGTGAAAAGCATGGGGCACAGAAGGAAGGTAGCTGAGTCCTTCACAAATATGGAAGCCTGAATAAGGATGAGCAAGATACAACCAATATATCTCCAATTTGAAGACGTACATTGTAAGGCAAATCTAAAATTACACAGAACAAAATAACCCTGGCATCTCTAGAATAAGATAATGCCAAAACTGAGGGGAGAGAACGCTGAGGGGTGAGAAGGAGAAGGTAGTGGTTAAAGGAGAGTTTTAATGTTTTTAACAAAAACAACCCGCCCCAAGCTCTTCAAGGGTCCAATTCGATGAAGACAGCCCTAACTGGAGATAGATTTAATACATAGCTTATTTAAGCAATTAGACAGTTGCTTCTTTAAACCAATTTCCCTGCTCCCAGAGTACCCAATCAAAAACAGCTCTAAATCACTGTAGTCTGGGTGTGTGTGTGGATATGTTCACGTGTACAACTTTGGAAAGTTGCTTGCAGAACAAAAAGGCTACACAAAAGCCCACGGGCTCTCAATACCCTCTCGAGTGGATGGCAGAGGCTCGTGTCACAAGGGGGAGCCAGGTGCAGTTTCACAGTTCACTCTTACTGAAGATCATCCATTAGAGAAGAGTAAAATCCATGAGTCAGACCTTGGGAAGAAGGGGAGAGAAGGTGGGAAACAGGGAAAAACTGTAACGAAAATAAAACCAGTATCTAATGGGATCTTTTTTTAACAGCCACAGCTTGAAAGCTAGACGTTCAGGAGGTCCAACCCACCTCCAAAAATCATGATGGTTTACCCTGACCCCGGGAGGGGCAGCTCTCCAGCTTACAATAGACAGTGTTGGAGTTCTTACATCTGCACCCTGGGCGATGAATCCAGTCATAACACCCCCTGCACAGCTTCAGGCATCCCTTAGCAGGAGGATAACAGAGTAAGCAAGGTAAAAAGAGAGACATGGCTCCCATACACAGGTACCTAGAGCAGCAGTGTGACTGTGAACAGGAGCAAGGATTATCCGAGTAAGAATCCCCTTCATCATCATTGGAGCAGTGGTAGAAGATGCCCTTGACTAAGCACATGCAGGTGCCATATTCCACCATGCTCTCAGCAGAGCAAAGGCACTGCCGGTTACAGGCCAAACAGGAGGGCAGGGTCCTGGGAGCTGTGCATTCTCCACACTTGCACTTCCCACACTGTTCACAAATGAACTTGTGCTGTGTCAGGTCCTCCTTCAAGGAACCCTTTAAGTCATCCACAATCAGCTGCTTGGGCTGGGTCCGGATTGCCCTTTCCGCCCTATGGCCAGGGATGGGCCTGGTTGGTGGTGACCGTCCCAGCAGCCCCTGCTCAGAAGAGGCACTGCTGTTGCTCCCAGAACTGGCTGCACTTCCAGTGCTGGTTGATCTGCTCAATATGGGGCCTCTGGCATTATTTGAGAGTCCTGCATGTCCCAGGTGGCTGGTAGGTCTATGCTCATAGTTATTATTCACATTAATTGGTATGATTTCATGAGTCCTTTCATGCTTTTCTTGTCTTGGTGCTGTTCGAGGAGCAGGTCTTTTCACCACAGATGGCCCTTCTGTGTACTCATTGCTGCCTCTGATGGCCTTTATCTGGTCTAAGGACAAAATAGCAGCAGGCTGAATCTCTCTCTCATAGTCTAACCTCTGACGGCTATCCAAAGCGGGCTGCTGGATCACAACTAATGAACTGCCACTGCCATGGTGATTTTGGGGATCCATGTGTAGTGATCTTGAATTCTGGCAATCAGTGGAAACCTGGCATGCATCTGAAATCCTAAAAGGAAATCAAAGATGAAAAAAAAACAAAACAAAACAGAAAATAAATGACAAGCAGCATTTGGGGGGAGGGGAGAGGTGAGAAATCCTGTCAAATCACAAATTGCCTAAACCACCTGGTAATGATCTCCCTCACCAGCGGATTACAATGATGCTGGGTTCCTGGCCAGAATCCAATTCCAAGAGAGGCTGAGGACCACATCATAGAAGAAGAATGTAAGCAAGAGACCCCATGCCACAAGAATTAGAAGTTTTTTCAACTTTTAAAAGAAGAATCAAGAAGTAATGCCTTCCTGTTTGCGAATCTAACAAACAATTAAAATGGAATATGCCCTAGTGGGGAATATTAAGTACACGCACTAATGAATACCTCACCTAAAGAGAGCTCAGTATCAGTTCATGGATGTTCTACATAAAGGAAAATATCCACTTAAAAAAAAATTAAGAATGGCTTTGGTGCTGTTGCCTTTTGTTATTTGTTTGCTGTTACAGATTCAATTAACCATGAGGAAATTAGTGAAGGCATACTTCACACATTAAAAAAAAATCCAAGAGATTCCAAACTAAAATGGAAACTCAAAGTAAGAGATCATTTGCAGTAGAAGCTAGAATTTTAAAGCGAGCTCATTATTAATCTACAAGATGCAAAAGCGAATGTAGGCAAATACAACAGTTCTTGGTGTTTTATAGCCTCTAAAGCACATACAAAACTCAATGTACAGTTCTATGAATGTGAGAGTATTCACACTTGAAATCACGAAAGGATTTTTTTTTAAGTTTAAATAAGGGCTCACATACATAACGAGATAACTTTCACATACAAATAAGTATTAGGCCTTTAAATTAGTATGGGGAAATCCTGGCCATTTTAATTATCTGTATTCCTCTAATTTAAAAATCTGTATTTACATGCCAGATCTTGATTTTCAAAAGCACTGCCAACTCTGAATCAATGTGCTTCTTGTAATAAAGTACAGTAATACCCTGATAAAAATAAGCATGTGTTTCCACACCCACAGTAAATTGTTTCTAAATTATAATGCATTCTTTATAAAACAAACTATCGAACATAAAAAAGTTTCCGTTTTCAGTCAGTGGTAAACTAGAAAAATTCTCACACAAATTCCTCCCAAAATCTACAGATTTGATCCAATTCAAGAAGGAAATGAAAAAAAAAAAAAAAGCCAATTCTCCACTACCACCTTGAACCAAAACACACCAGTTTAAGGAACAAAGTGGAAATAAGCCTATTTCATCTATTAACTCCACTGAAAGTCCCTAGACTAAGTCTTACATGTAAACTTCTTGGAGTTCCCCTCCTTCATCCTCCCAACTCAGATCCTCAACTTTCTACTGTGTTCTACCTTCTCTGCACAAGAGGAGAAACACACTCACAACCTGCTAAGTTTAGTCCTGGAGTCCTTAAGGACTGTTACAAATATTCCATCGTTATTCTAAATAATATCATTCCTCCTCCCAAAGAACTATTAACGCAGTGCTTTTAAAGCCAAGGAATCTCTAAAAGTACTAAGTCAGATTCCACACGAAAGAAAACAGCGTGGATCTGAAGAGGACAGGAAAGACACCAGGCACGACTTTAAATGCTAGCTGTAACAAAGTTCATGCTGGCTAGAAAAGCAGACTACCAGATAAAGAGAAAAAGTCAAGAAAATCAGCCACCTCTATCTGCTGCAAAGCCCCTTTTCCAGCAGTTGACAGTCCTCCATCTAGCCCCAAACACGCTCGCTCGCTCTCAGCCGCCTGTTTTCCCCCAAGAAACCCCCGAGTCGAAGTCGAATACCTTTTCGAACAATCCCATCACAGCCTAAGGATCACCGCGGATTTCCAAAACCTTTTGGCGTATCCCACGAAGGATGCTTACACATCAGGAAGAGCCTTCACGGCGAACGCGGGTGCCAAAAAGCAAGCCCATGGCAGGGAGGGTTATAAATAAAAATCTGTCTACACTTTAAAGGAAAAGACGGCTTCCTAAAGAGCCGGGGAGCCGCGAGTCGGGGGCAGGGGAGGCAGAGCGGCGTCGCCACATTGCCAGTTACCACGGCAGAGCTGCGCCCTCTGCGATCCGCGCGCAGACGAGCGGGGAATAAATAGTTGACGGAGAGGAAGGAAAAGGAAAAAGTTATGAATGAAAACAAGTTTTCTCTCTCGCTCCCTCTCTCCCGGGCAGGAGGAGGGGAGGAGGCTGAGGTTACCATTACCTCAGGAGGGCGGACTTCCCCACTTTTAAAGTGGCAGTGCCCTCTCCCCTCCCCTCGCCGCTCCACCGCTCTCGCCACAAGAATAAAGTGAAGGCTCGATCGGGCGCAGACTGACTCGGCCCGGGGGTCACCAGCGAACTCCGGGCTTGCACACGTCGTTCCCGGGCCCCCGTCAACGGGAACCTCCGACCCGGAAAGCCCGCCGCGGGTACCTGCAGAGCAGCTCCGCGGCACTCCCCGCCCCCGCCCCGCCAAAAGTCTCCCTGAGTGCGTCTTTCGCGTGGAGGATCCTTCTGACCCCGGGTCACGGCACCACCACTCCAGGCGACTGGAGACGGGGGACTCCGCCTCGCCGTCCTTCGCGGCTGCGGAAGGTCGCTCGCCCGGTTACCCGGCCCCGAACGCCCCTGCGGGAAGACCCGCGCCACGCACTGGGGGCGCTCCCTCCCCTTCCCCCTCCCCTCGCGCGGTCCCGGCCCCCGCGCCACTCCCCGGGGCCCGCACCTGCCGCCCGGCCCGGCCCGCCCGCGCGCCTCCCGCCCCCCGCAGCCCAAGGGCGATTGCCCGGCACTCACCTAGGCCGAAGCAGGGACGAGGGGCCAAGTGGTGCAACCCGGCCGGGGTCCCGGTGCGGGCGGCGGTGTGCACGCGCCGCATCAACCGCGGCGGGGCGGACGGCGAGGCATGGCCCGAACTGCGGCCTCCTCCGCCCCCGCCGCCGCCGCAGGGCAGGAGCGCTCCCCGCGGCCCCCTTCCGGCTGCGGGAGACAATCCTCCGGAGACTCCGCGCGGCCCGGCGCAGACCTCTCACAGCTCGCGTGCGCCGCTCAGCTCAGTAACATCCACCTCCGGGGCTCTTCTCCTGCAGCCCCTTCCAAGAGCCAGAAAAATTCCCTGCGGGAGGGCTCTCCGAGTCTCTCCGGAAAGCGAGCTGGGGAGCGGCGGGGAGAAGAGTGCGTGACGGGCCAGCAGACCGGTCGCGGTGCTCGGGCGAGAGGGCTTCTCGGGGACCAGTCGCTCCTCGCGGGAAACGCAGGAGTGGCGCCTTCCTGACGCGTGAAAATCCACGTCACGGACGTTCGAGACTCCGCGGCGCCCGGGACGGGGCTCGAACCGGCGTACCCGGGCGGGTCACGGAGCCGCGCAGGCCCCGGGAGCACACGCCTGCGAGGCCAAGCCGCCGCTCCGCCGGGGTGGGGGTGGGTGGGATTTTTTACCCGCTTTTTTAGGGGTGGTGAAGGGAGCGAGGTTTGGGGGGTTCCTCCTCGGGGAAAGAGGCGGGGCGTCGTCCCTTGGCCCCCGCGCAGGTCCAGGCACTTTCCCAATCCCGCACGCTAGGCAAGTGGGGGCACGGCGTCCCCGGGAACTCCGCTCCTGGCAGTCAGCCTCTCCCGGGCAGCGCTCACTCCCAGTCCTCCGACCCTCCTGTTCCACGGCCGAAATGCCTGCTACAGACGATTAGAGATAAAAAGACGTTAATTTCCGTTTCTTTCCGGGCACTTGGACGCGTAGCGCGTTCCGCCGCCCGGGCGAAGAGTATGAGCGGAGCGGGCCTCTGGCCAGCTCGCCCGCCGCCCGCACCCGCTGCCATGTGCTGGCTGTTGCTGCTCCCAGTGATTGACAGGCGGGCGCACAGTCGGCGTGTCAGCAGCGAACCAAAGTAACATGCAGTTTTGCACGTTTTTGCCG
This sequence comes from Vicugna pacos, assembly GCF_048564905.1. Taxonomy (NCBI): domain Eukaryota; kingdom Metazoa; phylum Chordata; class Mammalia; order Artiodactyla; family Camelidae; genus Vicugna; species Vicugna pacos. The sequence continues at coordinate 34,150,032 of NC_132988.1, forward strand.
AAGTGCTTTTGCCCCTTGGAATGCCTAGAAGTTCAAACAACGTTCAAGCAACGCCTCTGCGCATTGGAAATCAATACACAGAGACGGGAAATTCAGGTTTTAAACAATTGCTTCGCTCAGGATTCGGTCACCAACAATGCCTAAACAAACATGCATTTGGTCCACACACCGAGTGCCAGCCCCTCTTCGGCATAAACCACCCAGTTTTCAATACATTAAACTTATTCGGATATGGGGCGAGGGGGAAGGAAAGAGACCCACCCTGCTTTTACTTTTAGTGGTAGCATTTACTTTAAGAGCATTAGTTTTAGCAGTGGGAATGCTACTGGTAATTAGAAATGCAACTAGTAATCTTAGGTCTAAAGCGAGTTCAAAGAAATAATCAGTTCCTTGCAAAAGCCAACATTTCTCACCTAATCTTTCCTAAAATGTCTACGGAAGGAAAGGAAGGAAACAGTTCTTACCTAACGCAAAGATTGGAAATTGCTTTTCAGGCACATTTACAGCGTGTTCCTTATCCAGGGCAGGGAGCTCTGTCGGCTGCTATCACTCTGCAAACCACTGCGAGCCTTACAGAGCAATCCCACTCCGGCTCCGCAGAATTTCAGCTCGTCGCCTCCACCTCCACCTCCACTCCAGGACACGCCTCCAGTGATATCATGTGTCAATCATACGGCCTGCCTGAAAACCTGGAACAGGATTTCCCCAACAGTATCCTCTTTCGTTTATGAGTACCCGCTTGGAAATGTTGCCTTGTACACTCGTGTAGTAAACATCCTCTAAAAATAGGGATTGCCTTTAAAAATCCTGCAAATGCGGTCTGTCATAAAGGAATACCTTTCAATTTAGTTAACAATCTTTAGTTATCATTCTCAGTAAAAGGATTGGTGGACTCTACCCTTAAAGTTGAATTAGAAAATAATTTTGAAGAATAAAAGAAGATTAAAAAGTTGTATATCAAGTCATCACTTCTGAGAAAAGATTAAGAAGTTGTATATCAAGCTATCACTACTGATCAGTTAGTGAGAAAATGTATTTTGATATTAAAAAATGATAGTATAACATTACAGTTCCTATTTAAAGCAAAGTTCAGAATATGTGAAATCTCTAAGAGTTTGAAAGGTGGCATTCCTTAGTGTAAATGTATGTAACAATATGTCATAAAGGTGAAATTTCCTGCTGCAAATTTCATAATAATTGCTCTCTCTTGATTTGTGATATAATTTCCCCAAAATCAATTGTCGAAAATCCCAGACTCCTTCAATTTTGTAATATTTTTGTATAATTCTGAAAAAAAGTTTATTTTTTATTTTTTAAAACAGTTAAATGGCAATCAATTCAAATAGAAATAATTTACTAATATAATAATTACCATTTTATAATTCTTAAGCAATATATGATGTGTCACTGAAAAAAAGCATTTTAATCAGTAGGAAACTTGCTTTTTGTTTCCTTATAAACGATTAGATTTTAGAGATTTATTATTAAAATCATGTACTTCATGCTGTAGTGAGGGTAACTATAGGTCAAATTTGAATTTCCATAGAGAGTTTTAAAAGATACCTAAACCCCAAAAATATAGTAAGTAGGAGGAAAGGAAATATTTTTTCCAGGTACTACATATCAGAAATAGCTTAAAGTCTTTGACAAAATAGAGCAAACAAAACAAAACTCCAGAAACAAAATTATATATAAATCTGAGTATGGAAATTTTCAGTTCAAAGAAATTTTTTAATCTCCTTTTTTACAATAGCAAGTGATTCTTTTGAAACTTTTTTGTTTTTTGATTCTAGATTTTCAAATGTTTGAGCACTTTTAAAAATTTATTGGAATTACCTCTCAGGACCTTAGGGCATTGATTACTAAGACCGTTCACAACAGTTGCTTCCTAGAAAATAACATAGAACAAGAACATAGAACATAGAACCAAGAAGCTACCTATTGACTCTCAATGATATAAATTGTAATAAGAGTCTGTTTAAAAGGATAAAAATCAATATTATTGTACATATTTTTAAATTTTTTAATATATCTCATTATATTTGGGAATGTAATGGACTTTAACCACTGATGGGTAAGTTTCTTGACCATTTTGAATGGGTTTGGAATGGTGAAATCAGAAACAGACTATCCCATCAGACTACCTGATTTGATCGTTCAAAATTGTCTTCTCCACTATCACCACAATTGGGGGATGAGAGGTCAGTTCACCAATATGATAAAACCAGGAGAGGGAGCACTGAACATTTTACTTCCATAAATCCTACAACAATATATTTGAAAGGTTTCTATTACAAATAAACTATTTCAACCACAGCTGTATTATTAAATTGCAATTTGCATACAATTAAGTATTTTCAAATTACAGTAACAGATAAAATCCATGAAATGTTAGCTATAACACCATCATGATGTTTCTATTTAGAAATCAAATATGCTGCACAAATGCATCAGTATGTTTTCCTCTAAATACCACGTTACAAATAAACAGGTATAGCCTGGCCACCCTGGATCTAAAAGACATTTAACAAAGCCTACCCCTTCTTTTGATTGCCTACAACTGTAAGACTTTGTAGAAATTCTAAAATTTTAGCTTAAAATAGAAATTGTTCTTTATCTAGATACTTAACTTGCAGTGTATCTTGGCTAGAAATGGATAGAGGACAAAATTTTCCTGAAAAGGAAAAACAATGTAAATATCCATGGAAAAATATTGCCATAATTTTCAGTTTACTATATTAATATCTAAAAGAACAAGGTGGAATGGAAAGTGAACCCTGACTTGTTCTTCATTTTCATGTGAAAACAAGATTAGCCATTTCCTCTGTTGATTTGATTTTTAAGAAGATAATAAAATGGGGGAAAAAAGTCTGGTAACTCCTGGCAACTGCTAGTGATTTTAAAAAGAAGAAAAAATTGTACTGAGAGGTTTACCTTACTCATTTATCTACTTTATTTGCCAAAAAAGCAGAACCATAACGTGTTCCAAGCTCTTGAAAAATAATACCTTATTAATCTTCCCAGTGTTTCTGTGAAGTCATGATAATAAATGTTATCTTTTATCTTGTTGAGAAACAAAATAATCACAGAAATTGGTGAGTTACTCTATACGTATCTAATAAATCAATAAAGAACCAAGAATGAAAACTAAGTCTCTGCTCTCCTTTTAGGGCAAAAGTTACTATATTACTATACTTCCCAAGAAAAGCTGGCAAGGATAAGCCATTTTATTTTCAGTTTCCTTTTGTAAACAATCTTTGTAGTTGACAGAAATAGACCAACCTATTCTGTAAATTTTCCATAAACATTCTTTTCATTTTCATAAGCATAATTCTCATCCTTCTGCCCTATTTGAAATACTAATGCTCTGTATTGGTTTCAAATTCTGGAAGTGGGCAAATCAAACAATACCTTGAGTAAATTACACTGGATAACTTGTAGAATTTCTGTCAGCTCTATAATTCTACAACTAACCATTTATGTACTTTGTCACAAGTGATTCTGTTATTCTACAAGTTGTAAAAAAAAAAGAGAGATGTGCATGGAAGGGCACTGAGTTAGTGCCCTTCATTCTTAAATGTCATGCTCCTTTACAGAGAATCAAAGTGACAAGAGTTCAGTTTGCATCACTGCTACATATCAAGATTTTGCTAATTAAATCCACATGGTAAGGTCGCCTAAGGAAACATCTTTACCCTAGTACCAAACAGTCTTCATTTCTTATCTACCCAGTTAAAGAATAAATCCTGTCTTCTTCCCTCTTCCACAATATTAAATGTTGCCCTCTGAGCCTTGACTTGCTCTTCATTTTCACAACAAGATTAGCCATCTCTTCTGCTGACTTGACTTCTGAAAGTAGGAATGGAATGGCCGTAATAATGATCACCTGATACTAGCTTTGATTTTGGTCAGCAAAAGTTATTAATCTCTCATTTCCACAACAATCTACTGCTAACTTCATCTTCAGAGACAAGTGCATAAGAACCCAGGTTAATTTAAACCTTAACTGCCTCTAAAAATAGAATAGGAAGAAAACAAAATCATGTTTTCATTAAAAGAAAAACAACTTAAAACATCTCCTGGGGCTTGCTTGCTTTAATTTTTATTTCCTATTGAAATAATCTGTGCCAAAGACTATAGTTTATCCTTTATTTGGGAAAAAAAAGTAGAATATTTATTTGATGAAATGACTCAAGGCATGCTATCTATAAGAATGCCTAATATTACAAAAAGAAAACCCAAAAACTGACAAGACTTTAAAAAAAAAGAATTTATCCTTAGAGTCTCCTTGATTTGCAGTTCTCTTGGAGCATTTAAGTTCCATCTTAGAAATATTCCACGTGGTCTATAATAATCGATAGGATACATGCATTGAAAATCTGAGTTTTTGATTATATCATTCTTCTATATCATGGTCTATTAATTTGGCTAATATATTTGCCCATAATGTCCCCATGTCCAATATTACAAGTATGAAAATGGCATAGTATAAAGAAAAGAGTACCTGATATAGGGTCAGATGATATGACGTTCAAGTCCCAGCTTTGTCACTTCATAGCTTGGTGCCCCTCACTTAATTTCTCTCAGCCTGCTTTCTCATCAATAACCTGAAGGTAATAACAATACTTCACCTTCCCAAATCATAGTCCTACTGGGGACCCAGTGTAATGCAGCACTTTGTAAACTTTAAAGTCCCGTATAAGTTCTTGCCATATAGTCTGTTATCGCCTCAAACACACTGTATGGTGCAGAAATGTTTCAGGTCCCCTCTTTCCAGGTGCTCCATCCCCAATAATAAATTTATTTGTCTTATAATTATTTCAAGTTAATTCAGTTTCTACTTTTTGTTTTTCTAAGGCTGAACTCTAAGGTTTGAATAATTGTACTGCTGTGTATGTGTGTGAGAGAGAGAGAGAACCAGGATTTTGGAGCAGCTATAATTTCAGATTAAGGAATTTAATGAGCCCTGATCACCTTAACATTTATCTGAAATTTTTAATTGTTTACATTTTATTTCCTGTTAAGATAAAGGTCATTGCAATTATTAAAAATCGCTTCTATAAAACCTGTAAACTCTTTGTGATCATTAAGAGTAAATAAAGAACACCAGAAACTGACACAACATTGCGAACTGATTACACTTCAATTAAGAAAAAAGTTAACACCCTTTAAAAAAGAGCAAATAAAGAAAACACATGTCTTCAAAAAGTAATTGAGTAACATTTTAAAAGTTGAAAATAAGTAGAAAGGTAGAAAATGGATGATTCTTCTATATATTTTCAAAAAGTATGTTTACTGCTTCTTTTTGATAACCTCTTAGAATGTTAATTTTGATAATAAATACAGGAGATTTGGTAGCAGACATAGTTCCTGTCAATTACTAGAGTACTATGTGAGTCTCAATGTTTCATATTAAGTTTTTAAGTTGATGGTAGGGCCAAAGCATTTCAACTAAACAAAAACCCTGTGACGCGCCAACTATTGTTGAAAATAAGTCATTTCAAATTTCAGTCAGGAAAAATGCACTTGAGTCTTGGATTTAGGTATTTATGTTGGTCATTGTTTTACATTTTCCCCCTAAAGTTATAATATTGAGATATGAGTTCGGATGTTAGTTGTCAATAAAAATGCAAAAGACGCATTATATACACTGGATACTTCCTGAGGAATCTAAAAGACATAAAAACATTGTGTCTATCTGAAGTTAACAATTTCAATGGTGAAAATAATGAAGTGATATTGACTTTTAACCAACGTATTAACTACATTTTTTATTTTATGAACTGTTATGAAGGGAAAACAATCTTGCTAATTAATCTATGACACAATAGTTTTCTTATCACTCAGAGTTACACTTACTGAAGGGGTTTGTAAATGATGATTTACACACAGATTTCATCATATTTCATTCCTGGGCACGCATGAAAAGGAAAATCTAAGTAAAATAATTAATGTTCATAAAACTTCCTCACAGAGTCCAATTCTTCTGAATCACCTTTTGATGCAGTCATCAGTGCTAGTGTTTTTCTACACAGCATAACACTCTATCAAGGGCCCTGGGCGGCAGTTCTTAAAAGAATGTTCCTTTGTTTTCAGGATTTCTTCTAAGCCATTAACACTTACTCTGCAAGTTTTGATGCTGGAGCATTTTTTATCTTATCAGTGAGTGCCAATAGAACGTTTTCAGATAATAGCCAGGACTCATCATCTTGCCTCAAATAGTTCATAAATAGTTTCCCAAGTCAAACTGGAGAGGGTGAGTGGTCCAGTCATGCAGCCGGGAATAACAACCACAGTTGTGCATGGGCAGATGATAACCACCTCATGGCAGGCAGTTAACTGTAAGAAGCGTTCCAATTGCAGCGGCATTAAAATGTGCATCTTGAAATTGATGAATTACAACTGCAAGCATTTCATCCTTAAAATAATCTTGTGTTTTCCTTATCGAACCTTTGTACATAAGATGCACAAAGAAGTTTAGTGGTACAGACTTGTGGTTACCAGGGGGGTAGAGGGTGGGAAGGGATAGACTGGGATTTCAAAATTGTAGAATAGATAAACAAGATTACACTGTATAGCACAGGGAAATATACACAAAATGTTATGATAAATCACAGAGAAAAACATGTGACAATGAGTGTGTATATGTCCATGAATGACTGAAAAATTGTGCTGAACACTGGAATTTGACACAACATTGTAAAATGATTATAAATCATTAAAAAATGTTAAAAAAAAAAAAAGAAGTTTAGTGGTTTTTCCAAGATTACCCAGCTGGTAACTGGTAGAACAAGGATTTGAACCTAGGTATACAGAGATGAGGGCGAGAAAGTTGGCTGCTAGAAAAAAAAGTAGACAGGAAAGGAGAGCTGAAATGCTATGATGACAGGGCATTTCATTGAACATCTGCCACCAGCCTACTGTTGATGTCCCCAGAGTTCCTTGGCTTTTAAGGTAGCCCAATTATACTGTTTCTTTTCTTAAATTCCCATGAAATTCTTAGCTCTCTTTTCACCATCTTTGCTTGGGGTGATCGGATTCAGTCTCTGTGCCTTACAACCAGTAATCCTAATAAACATGAGCATGGAACTCTGGCTGAGAGAATTGAGAATTTTCACAGAGGAGGGCACACGGGGCTTAGAGATTTGTTGAATAGCCGGCAAAGTTGGGACAGTGGGAGGGGAGTCAGGGATGGCATTTTAGAAGAGCTAAATATGTGTGCAAAGGTACAAGTCACAGAATAATCATCGCACATCTGGGGAGGATCTTAAGGCATTCAAAGTTGTTAAAGCAGGAAGTAAGGATGTGGAAGAAACAGAAGACTAGGTAGGAAAGCAGGGGTCAGAGCACAGGGGGACAGCAGGCCTAAGGAAATGGAATGCTATCTGGTAGAAGAGTGGTTCCTAAACTTGTTTTAGCAGTGACCTATTTTTTCCAAAAAAAATTCTATATGAAATTCTAAAATGTGTAAGAGATAAAGTGGTACTGCCCCAAAGAAGCAGGGACGGAGTAAGGGGAGGAGACGCTCCAAAAGCAGCTTCACACAACACAGCTTGAAATCCATTTCTAGAGCCAAAATACCTGACCAGAGGAGTAACATGAGGAAGTAAAGAGGATGCAGGGGCAGACTTGATCATTGCTCTTGGCCACTAGGGAGCTGCTGCAACCAACCGGAGGAAGGGCTGAGAAATGTGGAATGCCCTGTTTTAGTCAGGATTAGACTGCAAGGGAAGTTTAAGTGAAGAGGGATTTCTTATCCACATACAGCTGACAACCTCACAAAGTATCTGAGGACAGAAAACAAAGTAAAATGAATTATACACAAACTGGAAGTGGGAAGACACAGAGTGATGGTAGATGCCTTTTTTTTTTGGCATTTTTTTTGATGAGTTTACATAATAATGGATATGTAAGCTTGTTTCCCACTATATTAATATTATAAAATAACGGTAATCTATAATAGCTTTTATGTTATATATAATTTTATTGTGTGCCAGTCTCTCTGCTAAGAATTTTATATGCACCATGTCTTTTAATCCATACAAAAATCATCTTAGTTAAGCATTCTGATTACAGAAGCTGACACTGGATGCTCTGAGAGATCAAATAATGTTCCCAAAGCTGCACAACTGACAAAGTGACAAAGCTCAGGTTTGAAAATAGATTTGTCTAAGTCTAGAACACCAGCTCTTGATTCTAGTATTTTAAAACCCTCCAAAAACATTATTTAAATAAATGCTGATAGTCCATTGTATGAATATATTACAATTTACTTAACTATTCCAGTTCTAAATTTCAAAAGAAAAAGCACAGACTTCCATGGTACTGGGTCTCAACTCTGATATCAAGATTTCTTGAGACTGGTTTTCACTGTCTTGCCAGGTGCCACCCTGCCCCAACCCTGCCTGCCAAACCACATGTAGTGGAAACAATGATGTCACTGGGGATGGGAAATTTCTCACATCAAAGACCATCTAACTGGAGCTTAGGTGTCTCTGGTTTCTCATCTACACATCTTTCTTTTACTTTGCCCATCCTAAGGAATTTTCAGGGAATTTCATATGCAATACACTTGTGAGGCGACTCACAAGCACAACCCACACTCCTGAAGAAAACTTCTTCCTGTTCATGTACATGTGCTTGTTAGTGGTCAAAGCACAATACTTAAGATGCCAAATCCACCTTTGAATTCAACACTATTTTTGTGAAACCTAATACAGGAAACAACCAGAAGGTTCAATCAAGAGACACGTGGAAGTAAAAAGAAAGATGCTCTTCCCCTTATTAACCACCTCCAGCTGCCCACCAAACACACACACACACACACACACTGATTAAGTGTAAAAATCATGCCAGCACCGGTAACCAGAAACAGGAAACAGAGTTCCAGTGTAGATGACATGAAACCTAAATCAGGAGTAAGTGAGATTTACCTGAGTGTGAGGTGCAGTTCCTGAGAGGATTTCTTCCTCAGGTAGCTAATTCGCTCGCCCTCTCTCCATTTAACAGTTCTAACCAAGAGAGCATGATGATGAATACACAAACATGATGATTATGAGCTGCTGTAAAATGTTTTCCATGTAGCACTAAGATGCGTGAGCAGTCTGTCTTTTTCTGACGCAAAGGGATATGATATAAGCCCCTTCTCTTGTGCCATGCCACTGGTGGTGTCTTCATGAAGATGTAACCAGAGAAATGGGATGTTCAGCCTCCCCTGTGATTTAGACCTTTCCTCTCCCATCTTTAATTGCCTACATTCTCACCAAAGGAAAATCATTAAGCATTTAGAATCATTGCATTGGCCTTGAAATGTTTTACATTATGCGATTTGTCAAGCAAGAAGCATTTCCTGCCTCTAAGAGATTTGTGTTGAATAATAAAGACTACACCAAGTAAAATGCTTATTAAAAATGAGGAAAAAGCAAATGTCCAGAGATGTTTTTTAAATGAGTGTCTGGTTTTACTTTTGGCATGCATTTGCATCTTTTTCAAGCTTATCTTTAATTTTACACAGAAAACCTCATTAACATACAGTGTGGCTTAGCCTCCCTGCCATATTAATTTGCTTCCCCCGGATACATGTGGTCACATGCACTCTGGGATTTTGGCTTTGCAGGTGAAGGAAGTGAAGGAGGCAAAGGAGAGGGAAAATGAAATGCAGGAAGAGGGAGAGGGGTGTCTTAACTGTCTAAACACTAAATTTCACTTAAAAAGAAATGTAGGCTTATGCCTACATATTAAAGACTACATATTAAAGACTAAAGGTTCAAAAGGAGTAAAATTAAACTCAAAGTAGTGTATACTCCCATAATTGTTTAATATAGTCATTCTCAGGTCTACCTTCTTTTTTGAACTATGAACTTTCTACTGAACAAGAATCACAAATACCAGGTCTGAGTTATTACGAGCTCCAAAATGGATTCTGAATTAATAAGATTGGAATTAATCTCAGAACAAAGAATAGCAAGAAATTTGATGCTGGGGCAGGAGTTTTACGAATGAGGGGCACTGCGCTCAATGACAACATGCCATTTGATGGGTGTATTTTTACAAGGCTCTGTGCAAACAGCACTAATCGGGCTCCTCCCCAGTTCACTGTGACAGTAAAGGTTGTGAGCACACATCACTGCAACAATCCTTATTTGTTAGAGGAGACCATGGGTTGAAACTGTTCTTTATGTAGCAGTGTCATAGGAAGTTTCTGCGGTTAGGTTGGTTTAAAAGATACTAGGTTCGTCTACACTGGTGTCCTAACAGATATTCAGCACAAAGCTGTTCTTTTCATTTATGGACAGAGTCTGTAACTTAATAAGCAACTGTTACACAGTTAGGGATTTTATCATCATCATTACCTGATGCAGATTTGTAATACAATTTGATATTTTAGAAAGGCTTTTTGATCATTTTCTAGGCTCATTCCAATGTTGAGAAGTAAGCTGAAGGTACCACTACATTTTACTTAAAAACTGAGACATAAAAATCAAAGTGAATTCAGTGAATCTTAACTAATACAAAAGTTTAGGAAAAAAACAGTAATTGAGCTTCCAATCTGCTGCTTATCTGCCTAGACATGTTAATATTCTTTAAAAGTGGATAAATTGTATTTTTCATTATTAAGGCCCACACAATATTCAAAATGATGATCAAAGTCTCCTTACAAGAAAATAGCCTATTTTTTCCCTAAGGTGAATCATGTGGAGTATGACTCCACTGCTCTTTCTAAATTATTAAAAATCTCTCCAACTCCAATTTTATCAAGATGGATCATAGACCTAAATAGAAAAGCTAACAGTATAAAGCTTCTAGAAGAAAACATAGAATATCTTTATGCTCCTGGAGAAAGCACTGATTTCATGAAGCAGACATAGAAAGCACTAAACATAAGACGGTAGGTTGGGCTTCATCAAAATGTAAAACTTCTCATTGGAAGATACTATAAAGAAAATAAAAAGGCAAGACACAGAGTGGGAGAAAATATCTGAAATGCATATATCTGACAAAAGACTTTTATCCAGAATATATAAAGAACTATAAGTCTATTACAAAAAAGGCAAATAACCACATTTAAAAATAGGCAGGAGACAGATTTATCACAAATGAATATATATGAATGGTCAATAAGTTCACAAAAAGCTGCTCATCATATCATTTACTCATCAGAAAAATGGAGATAAAACCACAAAGAATCCATCTCTCACCTGCTAGAACAGCTAAAGTTATAAAAGATTGACCATCCAAATGGTATTAAGGAGCTGAGCAACTTAGAATGCTCAAAGGTTGCTGGCGGAAACGTAAAAATGGTACATCCACCTTGGAAAACAGTATGGCACTTTCTTATTTACACCCTCCACCCCCTCAGCCTGCCACATATATCTTATGATCCAGCAAGTCTCCTTCTAGGTGTTTCCTAAGAAGAAGGAAAACATATGTCCACAAAAAGGTTTCTATATGACTTTTCAAAACAATTTTATTTATAATAGTCCCAAACTGGAAACTCCCGAAATGCCCATCAACAGGAGGATGTATAAACAAATTGTAGCATGTTCATTCAGTGAAACGCCACTCGACAATAAAATGGAGTGGACTACTGATGCACACAGCAGAATGGGTCAGTTTCACAAATACGATGCTAAGCGATATTTTGAAATATCGCTTAGCATTAAGCCAGACACAAAAGAATGCACACCATATGATTGCGTTTTTATGAAATTCTAGAACAGGCAAAAACTCATCTATAAGAACAGAAATCAAAATAGTGATTGCCTATGATAGGGAGTAGGGATTGACTGGCAAAGGGGCATGAGGAAACTTTCTGAGATGCTAGAAGTGTTCTCTTTATTAGAATAGTAGTTACATTGAAATACATTTATCAAAACTCAGTAATCGCATATTTATGATCCATGAATTTCACTGTATATAAATCTGACCTCAATAAAAAGAAAATGATTCTGACTTTTCTCCTATATTTTTCTTTAATTCAATATTTACTGAGTTTCTACTACATACAAAATCATATGTGGTGACCAAGGATACAAAAATAAATAAGAATAGGCCACACTCCTTGTCTTTAAGAAATTTAAAGTCTGAGAAGGAGGATTTACACTCTGGTGAAGGAGAGAGACAATACATTTTACTATAAAACGGCAGGAGCCTTAGTAGAGCTATGGGGACAGAGCCGAGCTAGAGGAGGGAACCCAGTCTCAGAGGAGGACCTAGATAAGAAGGTTCTGGAAAAGGTGACACCAGAACCTTGTCTTGAGTGTAAAGAGGAAGATGGAGGGAAGGGATTTGCAGGCTGGGAAAGCTCAAACTTCTGGAGACAAGAAATGGCATGGCTTGAGGGAGGAACTAAAAGTAGTTCAGCTTGTTGATGTTAACCTTCCTAATAGTCTCCCTAACATACTTGCCAAGATGAGAAAATTATTTTGTATTTCTACTATCTAAGTCTATATTTTTTTCAATATGAGTGGCACTCACCTTACTCCAGAACTGACCCCCCGCCACCTCTGCCTGCATTCCTGAACTAATCTTTGTTCCACGCTCAGCCCTATCTGAGATGTCCTGCAGTTTAATCATTATAGAACACAGGAGCGAACCCCGTGCAATGCCATATGCAAATTTTTTAGAGACATTGCCTTCCGCTGGCCTCAGCGGCATCACTTTCTCCAGCTCCTTTTGTGGCTTTGCCTCACTCAAACTTTAAATATTGGCATTCTTCTGGCTCTGCCTTAAATAGAATGACTATTTATGGTCCAAATTGGGCACTGTAGAGAGGGAAAGTGATGCAATTAACAATTATACCTGGGCAGTAAGTGTTAACCAGGACTATTCCTGGCAAACTGGGATTTATGATCATCCTGTTTCTGGGCTCCTTTCTCAGTCCGCATTCTCTGCTCAAGTGATCTCAGCCATTCCCACAGCTTCTTTATCGTATTCATCCAAACGATGGCCAAATATCTCCAGCCTGGACTTCACTTCTGAGCAGTAGACCCATATAGATAATCCACTTGGTTGTGTAACAGGCACCAGCAACTCAACGACTCCAAAACGGAACATAGCATATCCTCTCTTCTCATTCACACTCATTCACTCCTCCTCTCCTAGCATTTCCTGTCTCCGTAAAAGGCGGTTCTGTCCCACATGCCCAAATCAGAAGCCTTTTCCTCCCCCTCACATCCAGTTAAACACCAGTTCTGATAGATCTACTTCCTGCCCTACTTCCCTTCGGGAACACCCTGTTTTCCCCCAGAACAAGTGTTGTCAACTCCTACCCAGACGAGCTTCTATACAGCTGCCGGTGTGATCTTCCCGAAACACAAATCTAATCTTTTTTTTCTCCCACATAAAAACTGTCCGGTTGCTTCCCATTGTCCAGAGACTCCAATTCCAACTTGCAAACTGGCCTCAGGTCACTCTGAGATCCGGCCCCAGCCTCTCTCGTCAGCCGCAGCCCCTCCTCTCTGCTGCAGCCCGTTGGAATTCTTCCCGTTTCGGGCATATGCCCAGGTTTCTCTAACCTCGAGAAGTTTTGCACATGATGTCTTCCTCAGTTGCATGCTGTTCCACCATATCCACTGGAACTGTAGACTGGAATTCTTTGCACAAGTGTTACACAATTGTAATTATTTATTTTTAACCACTTGTTTAAAAGTCTGTCTTTCCTTCTAGACTGAGAGGCTCTACGAAGCGTATGGCCAGCTCACCGCTGTATCCCAGCACCCATATAGTGCCTGAAGTTCAATCTACGTATTTTGCGCAATTCAACAAAGGCTCTCCTTCTAACTGGAAAAACCTAATTCATTAACTGAAGGAGAAAACTCAAATTCTTTCTGTTTACTCTAACAATCAAGTCAACAAAATATTAACAAGAATTGCTTGTATGTTTCTTTATTTCAATACATTTGTGTGTCTTGGGGGAAGGGAGGCTCATCGTCTCATCAAGAGGGTGAAGAATATCAAACATATCCCCATCTCACCTTACTTGCTCATTTGTATAATGTGAAAAACGTCACGGTAGAAAAGGAGACGAACCACAATCTAAATTCCAGATTTTGGATTTTCACAGGTAGGAAGAATAAGACATACCACGGTGATTTAATAAATCAGCTGTTTCCTTCCAAGATTAGAGACAAATCACGAGGGTAAATGCTTAAGACAATTTTCCAAGCAAACCTTGCTAATCCCACTGATTTCTAACATTCGGGAAACCCCGGGCGAACTCTAACAGTGGAGTTCTTTGTGTTTTTTTTCTTTAATGAGTATTTGACAAAAACAATGAGGTGGGGGAAATGTTCTTGAAGGCACAGAATCCAGTGTCACTTGCTTACAAAGCAACCGTTGGGACATGAGGTGATTGACCATCTGTTTTCAATCTTGGGTCCAAATTTCTTTTAATCCAGGATGTAATTAAATCCCTGGTACGGACAGAGATATCTATTTCACATATATAATTCCCTAGACATTTAATTATAAAGTAGTTGCAATCATTTGCACAAATCAGTTCATGTTATATTATTTTGACATCAGGTTTACATGCCTTGGAAGGACGTGTCTGGGGCTGTGATGGGGGGGAAACTAGTATAATAGCTGGAAGGAGTTTGTCCCATTGCCTTCGTTTTCATCCACCAATAAGGCTGCTGCTCTGTCTTGCCTCTTCTTCCAGTATTAAGATAGGAAGAGGCAATTTTGTCAAGTCTACCCTAGTGAGGCCTGAGCTGCGAGATAATTTCTTAAATTCTTTGTTAAAATATGAAAATCATCTTCTTCAAACTATTAATTATATAGAATGAGATATTTACTTTAAAAATGAAAATCCCTTAACTCCAGGTAAGATAAGAGAAAATATAGATGGTATTCTTCGTGGTATAACGTCTATGCCATGTGATTTCCTCTTGACAAGTATTGACGTTGCCCTTGTATTCCGTAGTTACATGGTTTTATTCTACGCAAAGGTATGGAATCAAACAATGTAACTGTGATTGCAGTAAAACGAGTAAGCTGGCATCTTCCTGTTTGTGTTTGAAGTCATAGGAAGAAGAAATGGAAATTGCATCAAAAATCCTTTTCCAAAGATAGTGTCATCCAAAAGTCTTATCACACATTATGTACATTATTCTTATGTCTTGATAGGGGATATAGCACATCAAATTAGCAGTGTTTTCATAAATGTACACTTCTAAGTCCTGTCTCTATTATACACACTGGATATCTATTTCAAGGATCGATTTCTATTTTAATATTTTATCATGATCTTACTCCACCCTGTTTAGATATAGTGACTTCATAAAAAGACAAAAAAGAGAGACTGACTTATGTTGGTCTAGAAATGAGGAGGCAAACTCTTTAGACTCTAGGCTAAACCCAGAAGCCAAAATAAAAAACTATTATTTAAAATAATCAATTTCCAAGAGCCATGGAAAAGAGATCTAAGTTTTTGTTATTTTTCCTTTTCTCAACAAATTCTTTGCCCCTTTTTAGTTTATAAATGTCATTGTTATTTTTCTCTCCCTACCACCTCATCTGCAAAACCTGAATTTTCTCAGTACTCTGGTAAATAGCTTTCTCGTCTAAGCAATTTATCTTGTTTGTTTGCTTTATACTTTTCCTTCCGTCTCCTCATCAGTCAGTCAATAATTAATTTAAGAAGAATTTGTTGAATATGTCATATATTCCAGGCAGTGAGCATGAGCTCCTCCTTTCTTCACAAAGAGGTTTTTAAGCCCATTTCATCAGGCTGCTTTTCATGAAGTTCCTGGAATATCCTAGTAAGTAGTTTGCATTTCATTTTCAAAGTAAGGGAGCCAGTGAAGGACCCTAATCAGGGGGTGTGTAGCAAAGAATTGGACTGAACTTCACTGAGAGTTCTTGGGAGGTAACCTGTAAGCCCTGGGATTTCCTGAGTGATAGGAGTGCCTGTTATTCACGGCGGGCCCCTGAACATTGGACAGTTACACTGATGAGGGGGCTCACAGAAGGCACTGACAGTTTATGCTAATTCGATGACACCAGGATAGGGCCAGCACACCCATACTCTTAAGGGGCCATGTTAGAGAGACCATGTTAGAAAGACCAGTCATGTGATGAGAGAGTTGGAGCTTTGAGCCATGTGGCGTCAGCTCAACCTCTGGGGAGGGGAGGGAGGCTGGAAATCAAGCTCAAACATGGGGCAATGTGTCAGTCAGTTACCCTACTTAGTGACGGCTCGATAAAAGCCCTGACAACTGGAGCCCAGGTGAGCTTCCAGGGTAGGCAAAACTTCAGTACGTGTCCCCACACTTCGATGCTGGGAGGGCAGTGTGTCCCCGAGGACATGGAGCTTCACATTTGGAATCTTCCCAGTCCCGGATTCCACCTTGTGTGTGTCTTCCCTTGGCTGGTTCTGATTTGCATCGTTTTACCGTACTAAAACCGTAATTGCAGGTAAAGCAATTTCATGAGTCCTGTGAGTCATCCTAGCAAATCACTGACCTGAGGGGGCTGGTATTCAGCTGGTCGGGAGCGAGAGTGGCTCCAGGATCCTGGGGTCAGAAATCCTGGGCTGATGCGGCAGTCTGGAAGTCTGTGCCCTGAACCTCAAGTCTGGCTGACCTGAGGTTGGGGCGAGAAACGTCGGTCTGCATCTTAGGCAGTAGTATGAAGGCTGATCGGAGGTTATTGTAGTTGGTGGGGTGAGCAGTATGTCCCTGAATGAGGTGCCCCAGATCAGGTTCTAGGAAGGCTCTAGGGAAGAAGCAGCAGCGTCTGAGATGAACCTTGAGGTGGACAGACTCAACAAACTGGAAAAATCAGAAGAAGGCACACAAACTAAGTAACCTGAACTATACTGCAGAATGAGAAAAGCAGGCAATTACTTATGTTGGCTTCCTATTGCGGCTGTAAACATTCACCACAAATTTGGTGGCTTAAAACAGCACAAATTTAATGATCTTCCAGCTCTGAGGGTCAGAAGTCTGAAATGGGCCAGCAAGGCTGCCTTCCTTCTGGTCTCGCTGCATGTCTTGATTCCTGGCCCCACATCACCCTGACTTCTGCTTCCATCATAATGCCTCCCCCTTAGAAGGACCCCCCTTTTTTTTACATTGTGCCCACATTTATAATCTCCCCATCTCAAGTCCCTTAATTTAGTCACATCTGCAAGGTCTCTTTTGCTATGTCAGATAATATATTCATGGGTCCTAGAGATTAGGTCATGGACATTAGGAGCGGAGAAACCCATGATTCTGCCAACCACAGTAGTCCTGTTTAAGTGGAGGACAAAGAAATGCAAATATGATAGGGAAGTAGATGGAGGGTTGTACTCTTTGGACAAGAGGGAGGCATTAAAAGTCTGATTAGCAAGATAATGACTTGATTGCTGTGATTTAGGAAACACAACCTGTGATGTAGGCTGGATTAAAAGGGGGAGAGACCAGAGGAGACTTGTTAGGACACTACTGGAATAGCCACTTACAATTTGATGAAGCCTGGACTCCAGAAAAATTAAAACAGAGGGGACTTGGGAGACAGATCATTCACGAGACTTGGACATGGACTGGACACGAGAGAAAGCAAGGTACATGAAAGTTTCAAGCTAACAGGAGGTGAAAATAACACAAAGCTAAATTTTAAATAGAACTTATTTGGCAGGAAAATAATACATTATATTTTGAATATGGTTTGGAAATTGTATGGAGAATAGCACGACGGTCCATCCGGCAGACACCAAAAACTTGGGAGAGCAGTAACATGTGAACCTGGGCATTTGGGTCTCATGCACAGAGCAGGTAGTTGAATATATGGAGAGAATCCCTAAGGCAGAGATCAAAGAAAAGAACAGAAGAGGCTGAACACAAAACTTTAGGATTTAAGCGTTATTCATACATTTGGCAAGACATTATTTTATTATTATAGTGCCCACTTTGTTCTAGGCATTATGCTAGCAACTGGAGATAGTAAAAAAGTAAAAACTCAGTCCCTGCTTTCATACACCTTACAGGTTTAGCAGAGATGTCGGACAATACACCAAAGATGACAGCACAGTGTGAAAATGTTAAGCTAGCAGTGTTTGAAGGGGACCAAGGGTGTTATAGGCACCGGCAATCAGAATCACACGGTTAGGGGGTTGAAGAGGGAAAAAGAGAGGGAGAGGCAGGCTTTCCCAATTAAGCAGAAGAAGGGGCCAGGAAATGACAATCTAGGGAAAACAAACATCTCCCAAGTCAGGCAAGTTTGGAAAAGCCTGACCTGGAGAATTCTCATAGCCCAGTACTGCTTGTGAATGGAAGTGTGAGATTTACTGGCGAGCATGAAAAAGCCCATCCGGGTGGAGCCAAGTGCTTTTTTGCAGTAGAGAAAACTTCACTGAGGTTAGCGTCTCCTACCGTGTCTGGCATATAGCTGACGTTCAGTAAATATTACATGAGTGCATTAAAATTTGTGAAACACTCTCACACATTGCTGTATGTAGATTGCAGGCAGGTCAATGTCCTTCCAGTGGTGTCCGTGGCCTACTTTCTAGAACCTGTGAATTTGTTACATTACATGGCAAGGGGGAAATTGGGTTGCAGACAGAATTAAGGTTGTTAATTAGTTGACCTTCACATAGGGAGATGATCCTGGATTATTGGGGTGAGCCCAGCGTAATCACAAGCATCCTTAAATGTAGAACTGGGCAGCAGCAGAGGGAGTCAGAGTGATGTAAGGTGGGAAGACAGAAAGAGCCATGAGCCAGGGAATGTGGGAAGCTTCTAGAACCTGGCCAAAAGTAAGAAAGCAGATTGTCCCTTGGAGCCTCCAGAAGTGAACACCGTCTTGCTGACACCTTGGTGTTAGTGCAGTGAGATCCATTTTGGACTCCTGACCTCAGAACTGTAAGACAATAACCTTGAGTTGTTTCAAGTCACTAAATTTGTGTTCATTTGTTACAGCAGCAATTGGAAAGCAATGCAGTTATCTTGCTTTCCAGATGATGGAATTAAGATTAAAATAGGTATTCAAAAAATGAAGATAAAAAGACAGAAATCTCCATATCAGAAATTAAACAGAAGATAGCATTATCGAACCTGCAGCCATTAAAAGAGAAATAAAGGATTGCTATGAAGAACCTTATGCCTATGTTAGACAATTTAAAATAAGCAGATCAATTTCTCAAAAAGAGAAACAAATAAAATCTAACCAAGACGAATAATCTGAATTATCTTTTACTATCCAAGAACTGAATTCATGACTTAAAAAGCTCCAGAAAAAGAAATCGCCATGCTCAGATCTCTCCACTGGAGAATTCTGCAAAATATTTAAAGAAGACTTAACACCAGTCCTATACAATCTCTTCCAGAAATTAGAAAAGGAGAGAACACTTTCTAACTCATTTTATGAGGCTAGAATGACTCTCAGCAAAATTTAAAAATCATACAAAAAAGAAAACTACAGACCATAGCTCTCATAAACTCAGATGCAAAAATTCTCAAAAAAGATTAGCAAATTCAAGCCAGCAATATAAACAAAGAAAAGAGTTTTATGTATTTCTTTGCTTGTTTATTTATTTCATGAGCAAGTGGGATTTATTCCAGGTTTGCAAGTCTGGTTTAACATTTGAAAATCAATATAATCCAGGTTAAAGAAGAAAAATCACATCATCACATGTATTGATTCAGAAAAAGCATTTGACAAAACCTAACACTCATTGATGATTAAGAATAAAGAACTTATGAATGAGGAGATACCCAAATTGGTAAGAAGCATCTACAAAAAACCTACTGTTAGCAACATACCTAGCGGTGAACACTAAATGCTTTTCCTCTAAGACTGGGGACAAAGTGAGGGTGTTCACGTTCACTGCTGTTATTAACATAGTACTGAACGTTCTAGCCACTGCAAAAAGGTAAGAAAAATAAATAAAATTCATACAGATTGGAGAGAAAGAAATAAAACTGACCCTATTCGAGATAACAGGATTGTCAACATAGAAAATCCCAAGAGATCTACAAATAAACTCCTAGAACTAGTTACTGAGCTCAGCAGGATGGCAGGATGGAACATGAGATGAACACACAAAAATCAATTGTACCTTTATACATTAACAATAAGATGGGCAAAGCAAAATTTAAAACTCACTATCACTTATGATCACTCCAAAAAATGATTTGGGCATAAACTTAAAACATGTATAGGCTCTGTATGGTAAAAATTACAAAATGGAGATGAAAGATGTCAAAAAGACCTAAGTGAAATGAAACACATAACTGTCACATGACCCAAACTGTACTCTTGGGCATTTATCCCAAAGAAATGAAGATATATTCACATAAGTATCTGTACGAGAATGTTCAGAGAAGCTTTATTCATGACCCAAAACTGGAAACAATCCTTCAACGGGTGAATGGTAAACAAAATGTGGTACATACTTAGCATGGACAATACGACTTGACGAGAAAAAAGAGCAGACGACCGGTGCACACACCACCTGAGATGGGAATTATACTGAGAGAAATGGGCAGGGGGGCTGCATTCAGAATCAGAGGTGAAGGAATGTTAGAGTCCATCAGTCTCTTGGTTTTTACAAATAAGGACACGTAGTTCCTCAGAGTCCACGTGGGATACCTTTAGGGTCAGACAGATCAGAGTAGGATTTGAAACCAGTTTTGACATTCACTACCTGAGCAACCTTGACAAGTGGCATGTCTCTCTGAGCCCTGGTGGCTTTGTTTGTAAAATGGAAAGAGTAATTACATCACTATGTTGTTCTCAGAATTAAATGAGATGCATGTGTGAACTGTCTGAAATACTATAGGTGTTCCATCATTTCTTTTTCCCCTGCTCAGTGAAAACAAAACCAAAAGATAAACATGTTCATCCTTGTGTGAACGTATCTGCAGGATAAAATCCTGAAAGTGAATTGGCAAGGTTTATGGAGTTTCTGTTTTGCGAGATATTTTCAAATTCCCATCAAAAGAGATGATACACTTTTTCACACCCATTAGATCTGTTAAAGAGAGTTTATTTCCTCAAGGCCTCATCGACACACTGAGTCATCAAGTTTTTCAGTGTTTTCCAATCAGATAAGTAAAAAATGGCACCTAGGTGTGGTTTTATTTTATATTTCTCTTAGAACAGTAGTAGAGTTGAAAATCTTTTCAGAGTATATTAAAGACTGTAAATATAGTAAATTATAGTTACACACTAAAATATACTTATATTTTGCTTCCTGTAAACTAGTTGTTCAGCTATCAATTTGTCTATTTTATCGTATTTTCCAAGGACTTATTTTGAATGTATTTATACTTGTTACTGTGTTTCTGTTTTCCAATTTATTAATTTATATTTTATTTTTATATTCCTTCCTTTTGCATTTCTCAGGAAATTGTTTATTTTTTATTGATTTAAACACATAAAGCTATGAAGTTTTTCTCTAAAAATTGCTTTAGCTATATCCCATATGTTATGATATGGAGGGTTTGTATTCCTTGTATTTTCTATGTATCTTATCTATATATTTCAGTTTGTATTTCTTCTTTGAGCCAAGAATTGCAGGTTTTATTGATTGTTTTCTGCCTTTCATTTCCAGGTACTAGGGGCTTTTATTTTTATTAATTTCTGGGTTGTTTTCATTGTAAAGGGAGAATTCTATCTATATTCTGCTCTTTGTGGGGAGTGGAGAGGTAACTAGATTTATTGATTTATTATTATTATTTTTTATTGGAGGTACTGGGAATTGAACCCAGGACCTTGTGCATGCTAAGCACTCACTCTGCCACCAAGCACACACTCTACCACAGAGCTATACCCTCCTCCCCATACTCTTTTAGAATTTTGGGAAAATGCTGCAGTTTCCTTTGTGGGCTGATAAAACGTACCAATTCAGAGATACTTAAAATGAGGATATATTCTCCATTATTAGGAGAGAAAATGATATATATTATAAAGCTATTTACTTATTAATAATATTATTAAGCTCTATGTATTTTCGTATTTTTGAACCCTTGCTCTTTTATGAACTGAAAGAAAACAAGTCGACTACTAGTATTTTTTCTGGGACATTGCTGGTTGATGACAGGGAAAAGAGAGGCGGCTCTTTAAAGCTGCTGCTCAGAAGTGGTACCTGTCACTCCACTCACATGTCACTGGCCCGAGCCAGTTTGATGGCCCAGCCTGACACAGTGAAGTGGGACAGATCAATCTTTAGCACGAACAGCCCTGTTTAGGAAAAGGCCAGAAGGTCCAGGGTGGCAGGAAAGACACTAGCAGGGAGGGCCAGAAATATTTTCAAGAAATAATACTGTATCACACAGAGGAAAAGCTTTCACCCCTCAGGACGTGCCTCTCACCTTGGATAAGTGCACTTTTGCGGGCTCTCACCTAGATCTGCTGCGCTGTGTCCTCTTACCCAGTAAGGCTTCTCTCTACTTTTCTCCCTCTTCCTTCTATGAACTCAGCAGCATTCAGTGGCCAGTTCTACGTTGTGGAGTCTGGGGAATATACCTGCCTCCTAATTTCACCAAAAATGGGGTATGCACCTTCCTTTATTCTTCTTGTCGCTGTTGGGTGATTTCCAGGTGACAAAGGGGGAAATGCGGATGCATGCAGCTGTGTTCACACGGAAATCGCCACAGCGGCTGGAGCTGCACTGCTTTGCCACAAGCTAGAGAATGTGAAAAGCCCACACCCTGTAACATGACCAGTGGGATTAGATGTTTGAAAATGTTTATAGTTTTATGTTTATAGAGTCACGTCAGGTCTTTTCCTTTTAAGTAGGTGGGATCGATCATTACTTTCTCTTTTTTTTCTTCTTTGTACAGTTGGGATGTTTGTGATCGAAGGCTGCTGCCATTGTTCTGTAACTACTTTAGCACAATTCTGCAAAATATCCAGGAAAAATCATCACCAGCATGAAGTCAGTCACTTGTCCCTCTTTCTCTCATTTCTTCACTGTCTTCACAGGTTCCCCCTCCTCCGACTTTGGTTAGTAACTGATGCCACCAGATTTGCATAGTTCACCTGGGCCATCAAAACACCTGCATGCCTTTCATGACACCACCCTCTGCCGCTCAGCCTTGCCTGCCAACGTGCTGCAGGCTATGAGTCAGTCTTCTAGATATAACCTCTGATGTTCACTCATTCATTCAACTAATAAATATTTATCCTGTGCCTAATTTCCCCGGTGACTACCTTTCTCCCACTACAACAACAGTCAGGCACTCAAAGAAAAAACTTTTTTCTTAATGCCGAAAGGAAAGAAAGGTGATATATTTTTATTTCCAGCTCACCCTCAAAGATAAACTTTAGAGCCTTGGTAAAGCCACAGATGAATCCAGATTTCTTTCTTGGTTTGAATCACTTTGCAACAATCATTCAAGCAACAAAAAATGTCCCCAGAACATGAAAACATCAGAAATTGTGATTAGCAAATCGTGAGTGTGAAAATAATGCCACAGATTGTGGCAAACAAGATGATTCAGTGTGTTGGTCCCTCATTGGTGTCTCCACCCTGGGGATCCTTTACTTTGGCTGAAGCACTTTTCACGAAGCTAAACTGAAGGTGCCAAACTTTTATCATTCAAATATGCTTCCCACTCTCAGATCTCAGATTTACCCATGAAAGGAAACCATCTGTAGTACTCAGACAGGTCTTTTGACATGCAGGAGCCATAGAATATGTTAGTTATTAAGCAAAATACGTTTTTATAATAATCAGGCATTCTTCCAGGGTGGAAGGAGGAAGGGGGAAGGAGCAAAAGACTAGAGAATGCTGGTACTAATAAAAAAGTAAAATATTGTATGGGGAAAATAGCCCAAGGACACCTTAGGCTTCGGGGCCCAGGCGGGTGGTGTGCATGGGAAGGGGATTTGGTGTAAGCAGCACGTGGTTCTCTCAGTCCACGTTGACTTCTCTCTTCATAGAGTGTGGGCACCAAGAACTTTCCTCCTCTCAGAAAAACAGCATAAACACTCTGACCGACGGCTGCCCCCTTGGCTTCAAGGTCAGTTACCTACTCGGAGGGTGGGGCTTTGCTGCCCCTTCTAAAGGAGAAGGCCGCCACACTGGGGCATGGGCCCAGAGTGGGCAGCTCTTCCACGTTTTGCAGAAAAAAAGTGTACATCAAGGTTCTTAACAGGAAGTCCCCTGATATTTTTTTAGGTGGGGGTAGGTAATTAGATTTATTTATGAATTATTTATTTTAACTTAAGTTTTTTAACAGAGGTTCTGGGGATTGAACCCAGGACCTCATGCATGCTAAGCACACACTCTACCACTGAGCTATACTCTCCCCCATGTTTTTTTGTTTTTATTTTTCCCTGATTTTTGAATGTTGAAGATTCATTTCATTTTTCAAAATACCATGCATGTCAAAGAAAACAGTTTGGCCCAGGGCCACCTTTGTGTGACTTAGACACATGGAGGGGAAGATGGGATTTGTGTCACTGTATCTCAGTCATGCTAGAGATTTCAAAGATGTTGATCCTGCTACGAAGAATATTGCACAAAATTGCCTCTGTGGGTCCAGGCCCCTTTACAAGGATGGGGCAATTTGTCGGCTCTGGCCCAACAATGGTGAACAGCCACTGAAGTTATCTCCCTGAAGATCACAGTAAGTACCTGGCACGAATTCCCACTTGCAAGCATAATGTTTACAATGGGGCAAAAGGTGGTTTTATTAAGAGAGAACTCACCATCTTGGATTTTGTGCAAAACCAGTCAAAATTTCTTTGAGCTCCACGTGCCTCTTATGTTGGGGGTGGGGGGTGGGGTGAATGCTTAGTTCAAACAGGAGCTTGGGGAACTTCCAGTCCTGAAATGGAGGAGCCACTCCACCAAGAGTACTGGACTGTCTTCCAGAGGTGAGGCAAGCTTGGTCCCCATCTTCTGCTGGGTTTCTCTGTGCCCTCAGGGTTCACATGCAATTCTTAGGACCTTTTGTTCCACCTTTGCCGCTTCCAGATGCCTTTCTTGGTTTGGCATTTTTTGGGGAAAGTCTTGGGAGTTCTTCCTGAGCGGTGGGTGCAGCCACGTGGAGATTGTACCCGTCGGCAAAGGCTCCCCTACATCTTCCCCTAACATTCACCAAAGACTGTTTCCTTTATATGAAGCTGGTAAAACAGGGCCTCGTTTCGAGTCTATTCTCTCTGCTTTTTTGCAGCTCTCTGTATTTGCTAGTTTCCACCACCCTGGGGAAACATGTCCCTTAAGATTTCCAGTCAGAGAAGCTGTCCTCGGTCAGGTGTTTGCCTCTGTAACTAAACATGCGCTCAGAATGTATTCCAACCCATCCCAGCCTTGCTGTCTGTCCTCCCACTGTAGCCTTCAGTGGCCTATTTGCAAAAGATGCCCTTTAATTTTCCAGAAACTGTCAGAGTACCCTGGTTCTCCTCCAAGTTACTTTCATGTTATGCTGTAAGGGTGGGCAACACCAGGTGACTGGAGACCCTGTGACTCTCAGCTCTGTGAAAGTTGTACTGTATGTACCCCTTTAGTTTGTGTGCCATGGGGGCCCAAGCCCAACGCTTCCAAGTATACGTGCAGAGAGAGGCCAGAATTCCTAAGCACCCTGGTGTGCTTTTTAGCTCATGCATATTGTGGAGCCAGGCATAACCGCCTGGCTTTCCCTTTTGCATAACTAATAGAAAGCTTAAAATCAATGTTGTCACCCATTTTGAGCATCATCAAATACACATTTTTGCTTTTGCTTGATTCCTGGTTCTAATTTTGGGCCTGTCTTAATTTTCTTCTTTCACTCTCAATGTATGCGCTTTTGATATTTTATGCAACATTGCCAGCTACTTATATTCTCCAGGGGGGAGTGGGTAATATTATATAGCTATATATTACTAAAAATAATAATCCTATTTGAGAGTTTTTTTTATAGCTTTAAGTAAGTTTCTGCCACCATTCTGTGTTGGCCATCATGACGTCTCTAGAAGAAGATACACAGATTACCTCACATAGAGGAATTCCTTCCCTGTTACAAGCTAGCCCCCACAGCTTCATGAAACATGGAATTTTCTCATTATACCCACTTATTTAACTAGATCAAGACTCCATTAAGGTGAGGATAACTTACACATCTTGTATGCCACATTACCTAGCAGAATGCACGGTGCAGTTAGCTCTCAGGAGATTTTAGTGATGTTGCTTATTATAGAAGTGATGGGTTATGATTCTGATCATTCAAAATAGGATAGGACTCGCAAAAAGTTAACAAGGACTTTCATAAATAGATACTTCATTAACTGAAACCTAGTTTGGTGGAACAGGGGTAGATGTCAAGATACCTAAACATTCTTCTCTATATTCTGATGGATTCTGATCGATGTGGTTGTTTGAAGTTATACAAAGTGACAATTTGAAAAAAATAAAACTTTCAAATTTGTCTTCTGAATAGCCTTCATTTTTCCTTTCTGGCTGATTCCTTTACGGAGTCACGTAGTTTCCTGACTCCTGTACAGATGATTAAGATATGTGTTTGGTGTTTGTTTACCATGAGTCATGTACCATTATTTTCCTGTATAATTCAGTTACTGTTTTTAAAGTAGAAAATGTTCAGACAGTTGGAACTTTTAAGTTGTTTTTTTTTCTTTTAGCAAAAAAAGTCACACTTTGAAGCAGTTTTTAGAATGAGGGGAAAAGGTGGTAACTGATGACTGCTTGGCCAGATTCGGCCACTCGTGTGGAATTTGGGGGGATTAAAGGGCCACATGAGAAACTGCCTACTTCATGGCAAAGACGTCTTGTGGGGTCACCTGGCTTGTAGTTGTTGTGCTTGCCATGTCCCTTTACCAGGTGCCTGGGGTGGTCTTTAAACTCCGGGTGTTTTAAAAGTCAAACTAGCCTCCTTTCCACACTTTCCTGGAATCTATTCTTGAAAATCGTCCAACTCTGGCAGAGATTTCAGCAGGGAAAAAGAAGTCAAAAGGCCCCCAGGCCATTATAGAAATTAGAAAGCCATTGATGCCTCAAGGACTCACCCCAAAGAGCCAAATGTCAAAGAATCTGGGACATTCTTTGCCCAGGTAGGTATGAAATTACCTACCTTAGACACCATTGGAAGTGGTGTTTAGAAAAGAGGAGATTTGGCAGGTCAACTTAAGCCATCTTGCATCGTTTGTTCTTAATAGAATTTCATTTTAATAACGTCAGAGCTACGACACCCCAGCATGTGTCTGGGCCACCTGAGGAAGGAGGGATATTAACACTATGAAGTGTCTTCCAGCCCCGGCTGCCATGTGAGTCACGGTTACACTCCAGGCCCAGCTTAGGAAGCTCCCAGGAGCGGCTTAGCTATGGCTTTCTGCGCCTCCCCAAGACTCACGCTACGAGGCCTCCTGTGTCAGCTGCCAGAGAGGGTAAGTCATCCACCTGGAAGTGTGGGGAGCCGACACCCTGGGGGCAAACTTTAACCAGTGGGAGTGGGAACCAGCACATAATTTCTTCTCTCTTCCTCCACCCGGACAGATGGTACTGAGAGTGGTAGATGTTGGGGAGCAGAACCATGAGAATAAGCGATCAGCTGTGCTTGGGTCAAAGCTGTGGCCTCCTGCTAACGCAGTGGCAGGTTTGTCTGCTCCTTCCTGGCCTTTCGGTCCTCTAACCCGCATGCATGCTCCCCTGGGACCGCGTCCCCTGTCGAAGGGCTAGCACATAAGCTTCTGCCTCAAGCTCTGTTTCCTCGAGAAATTAGGCTAAATCGGGTATATATTTTACCTCCAAAAACAAATCTTCAAATGACCCTGAGAAATACGTGGTTGCTCTCTTCATTTACATGAGCGATAAAAATGAGAATATTGGGGGGAAATAACTTAGCTGACCTATTAAAGAGCTGAACCAGGATTCACCCAGGTCTGACATTATTGTATTACAGAACCCAGAAAGCTGCAACAGGCACCCACTAAGCCAGACCTTATATTTGCTTTTTTTTTAAAGTACAAGTTCTTCTATCTGAAAAATGTAACCATAAAAACTAGTCTACAGTCTACTTAAAAGTGGCTTTTTGCATTTATTTTTTTCCTCTATCATTAATGCCATTACTATTATCTTTATGTTTCTCATAGATTATGTGGGACCACATAACCAAGTATTAGATACTCCTTTTCACTACTTGTATAACAAAGGGAGAAATGCATTTGCATTGAGTTATCTATAATTTAGAATAGAGTAGAAATCTGCTTACAACCAAATGCATGTATTGGCCTGCCAGTTGAAGAAATGTAAGAAATATAAAAGATGATGTCTTCAGTTTGCACATAACGAAAACCTAGCTCAAGCCAACTTAGGCCAAAAAAAAAAAAAAAAAAAGAAGAAGAAGAAGAAGGGGAATTTCTTGGAAGCAAGTGGAATTGAAGGAAAAGCTCACAAGACCCTAAGTGGTGAAGCCCTGGGAAGGCCTCCAGCTTTCCTTGCAGAGTCTTACGCTCATCCCTTGACCACTCTCTGTGGCTGGGGGAATGGGTTTCTCCAGCTGACCCTGCCTGAGCCCCGTGCCCACCTCTGTGGAGTTCAGTGGAACAGGATGGCAGGTGTATTTCTAGAACAAATAGGGAAGGACTGAAGTTGGACATGTACAAACAAACACGCACAAATAATCCTACAACTCAGAGATGCAAAAGAGAACACGTGAAAAAATTACAGCCCGACTGGGTGCTAAACAGGCTGAATGGTTAAGTATTTGCAAAACAAAGACAGCAGAGTGAAGGAGAACTTCACAGAGTAAGTAAAATTTTATTAATTCAAATACTTATTGTAAGTGGTATTTTACTTATTAATTCACATATGTATTGAGTGCTTACTCTGGGCCAGGCATTATTCTAGACCCTGGGACTATAGCAATGGCCAAAACAGTGACCTGCCATCATGAAGCTTACATTCTATAGGAGAAGACAGACAATAAACAGAGCAAGTAAGTGAAGCACAATATATGGTATGTTAGATAATGGTAAGTGCTTTGGGGGGTGGGAGAAGCTTAAGATATTCTCTGAAGTTATTCTTTAAGGAATGAGAAAGGAAGAAGTAAAGGCATTAAAGAAAAGGAGAAACAACAACAACAAAACATGGTTGGAAGATGTGCTATTGTATGTGAATGCTGCAAAATTCCTAGTGGTAAATTTAACATGATCAGAAGACAAATCGTCATTCACAATTCCCTGCACACTTTGGGTAAGAACTGCATTCCCGGACATCACTGACAAAGCACTGAAACTCTTAGAGCATCACTGGGAGCCAGTATTCATGGATGCACAGTGGATGATGCAGCATCCAGGTGCTGATGTCGCCAGCATTCAATAAATGGAATTAGGAACAGGCAAGAAGAGTTATATTGTTTCAGAAGAACCATGGCAATTTGTGAGGAACAGTAGTGTTGCTGTCCTTTCTTGTGGTGGGAGATGTGAAATAAGCCAGAAACAAAGCATTTGACAATCAAGAACAGAAAGAGCTATTTCCTGGACCGGAAGAGGAAGAGACAGAGCCTGGACAGTACTAAGATGCTCCAGGTGCACTGATTGGACACTAAACAAACACTTCAGCACTTCCTAACCATTATTATAAATCTTCACGATAAATCGCTATCCCTCAGATTGACCGTTAATTTTGTAGTACACACTGCAGTTAAATTGTTTACATAGATGGGGTCCTCGCTAAAAATGTATGCCCAGACCCTGGCCTGCCCTAGGGGTGGCCACGACCTTTGCACAAGTTTCGGCTTCTGATTCAGTGATGCCCCCAACACATGCGCCACAACAACCCACCTCTAGTTTAAAATCTTTAATAAATTAGAGTCCTGCTAGATAATTTTGGGGGAAGAAATCAGAACTTTGACTTAGAATCAGAAAGGAGAAATGAAAACTTTTCCATAGAGGTGCTAGTGGTCACCTTTGGGGGTGAGTGGGGAGGTGGTGCCTGGGTGAGCAGGTGAGAGTCTCTGATAATATTAATTTCTTGCAATGGGGAGCAGTTTCATGGCTATAGTCCCTTCATAATAACTTATAGAGTTGTACA
The DNA here is from genome assembly GCF_048564905.1 of Vicugna pacos. Classification (NCBI taxonomy): domain Eukaryota; kingdom Metazoa; phylum Chordata; class Mammalia; order Artiodactyla; family Camelidae; genus Vicugna; species Vicugna pacos. The sequence goes on from NC_132988.1 coordinate 34,179,994, forward strand.
TGTATGATCTGTGTACTTTTTTTATGCATTTACACTTCAACAAAAGTTTAACACAGAGACATGAAAAAATCACCCATAGACATGATTCGATTCTGAAATAAAATCATTTTCAGAGTCCAGTAGTCTGGAAGACGGTCTCTGCCTCAGCATGGCCTAGCGATTGATGTGGTGGATTTCAGGCTAAGATAAGCTGGTCCTTTTAGCTCTCCCATAACAAGGCAGCCTCACAATTAAACTCAGCTCTCACTGTCTCCCGGCACTTCCCCACCCTGCTTCATAAAACAGAAATTCTTGCAGAGGTTGTGTTCAGACATGCACAATGGAGACTGACACACAGGGCTTGGAGAACTTCCCAGAGGTGGTTTAAGAGTGATTATATAACATGTTAAGTCTGTGTTCCTTTTTTTGAGGCATAACTGAACCTTTGCCAAAATAACTAATTGCCAATCCTTTCCCACTGACCCAAATAAAAACATGGTAAATAAATTATAGTTCTAAAGCATATGCTCAGCACACACACACACACAGACACACACACACACACAACCTGGTGTCCGAATGACTTCACAGCCCTGCCTGAGGAACACCTCACATGCACACACGGTCACTGAAGAGTTTGATGCTGAATTGCGTCTTTTTAAGTCATACCACCTGTTGGGAGAGTTGGGGGTGGTGGATGGGTGGTGGGGAATGAAATGAATGTCGTTAAGTAAAAGAAACCAAAACAACAACAAAAGAACTACTTCTCTTTTGCCCACCAGTGTTGGTCAGAAAAAGAAAACAAGGAATTTTAATAAGCTGACATGTCTTAGGAAGCCATGAAAATAGGCACGTGTCCCTGTGCCCAAAGGCCTAATGAGATGCAAGCAGCAGACCTGAAAGATTTAATACATTCCTTCCTTCCCTGCCAGTTCCCTTTACGCCTGGTTTGTATAGAACTCGGGTTTTCTGGGGGAATGCAGCGCTTGCACGAGGCAGATCAGTGAGTTCTCTCAGGTGATGCTTCTCTATTCCCAGGGAAGATGGCGGCGGTGGGGGGAAGAGCAGAGGGTGTGGGGGAGGGGCGGGAGCTGCAGGAGGGGCGGGGGGGTTAGCGGCTCTCCCCAGATCCCCATCCGGTGACCTCACTTTGGTGGTTTGGAACCAGCCATGGTGAGAGTATTTACACCACTGAACTGCCAAGCACTACAGATTACCCTGGCTTTGGTGAGTTGTGGGGTGAAAACAGCTGGTTAGTAACTATAACTTGTGCCCCAGGAGAAGGAGTCTAGGCAACATCTGGGGTGGCTGTATATTCGGTGCAGGTAGTTAGTTAGCTCATTCAGCCACCTCCCCTAACAAAAGCTGGTTCCCGGGCTCCCGCGTGCATAGAAAGGGGAGGAGGCAATCCCCAGTATTCTGTGCGAGTCCAACCACGCCCGGAGCGCCGTACTTTACGGACAGCAGAGAAAAGTCACTCTGTCCAGGGAGTACCATGGCCTGTGAAGAAAACTGGATAAGACTGAGCACCCTGGGTCCAGGGGAAGAATGGAATCATTGTCTATGTACATGTGCAAATGCTTAGGGGGCATTCCTGCATTCACTCATTCACTCAGCAGATATTCACAGAATGACTTCTTCAGGTACAGAGGGGATCCGACAGTGAACAAGATAACAAGGGGTTTGTCTTCCTGAGTGTACATTCAGGTGGAGGAGAATGATCAAAACAAGTAAGCAGATTATTTTTTTAAAAGCTCACATGAGCTTTAAGATCTTGGGAAGAAAATAGACAAGAAAATGAGACAGAAAAGACCCTAGGAGACAGGAAATGCCATGGCAATATTTAGGTACAGTGGTCAGAGACGGCCCCTCTGGAATGTGATATTAAGTTGAGACCTAGAGGAACAGAAGGAATTAGCCTGTGAGGAGAGGGGTTAAAGGGTGGGCTAGGGAGACTGCCCGGGAATGCAAAGGCTCTGAGTGGCAGTTTGGCATGTTTGGATCTTAGAGTAGAATAGTGTTGCTTCAGCAAAACCAGTGAGGAAGAGGGTGCCCCGGCCAGAAACAAGGAGATGGGCAGGGCAGGTCACTCTGGCCTTAGGGACAACCGTGGGGAGGAGTCTGGCCTATAGTCCAAGACCAAGGGGTAGACACTGCAGGATCTGGAGAAGATCGGAAGGTGTGTGGGGGCGGGGAGGGGTGTCAGGGAAGACTGGATCTAGCAAAGGGCAGGGCTGGCAGGTTCTGAGGGACTTAGAGGTCAGAGTCAGGGCCACTGGGTGGAAGTAAAGAGGCGGTGGGTGTCAAGGGGTCAGATTTCGACTTTAAGGAGGAACTTGGGGGTTTAAACCCCCAACCCTGCCACCAATTACCACACGCCTACCTGGCTGAGTTGTGCCCATGAACTTGACAGCACTGCCATGAAGGATGCAACATTTCTCGGGTTCAGGAGTCACAACTCAGGTCAGTTTCTGCAAATGCAGGGCACTCACTGTGCAGTAGAACTGGTAACCCAGGAGGGCACACAATAGATGATCAGTAAATGTCAGCTGAGCAGGAACTTGGGAGGCACTTCCGCTGGCAGTACCCGTGCTGTCACCCGCCGGCACTGCAGTCTCGCGGGAACCAAGGGAGCGTGCCCGCCCTGCTTCTGTATTTAATCAGGTTCTGATGGAAGCTTTCAGGTTTGCGGATTGCAGACAAGCCTCACTGACTCCCTCCCTCCGTCCTCCTGCCACGTGTATTGATTGAGCTCCTACTGTGTACTGAGGCTGCTCGAGGGACTAGGGACACAGCAATACCATCATAAGTAAGACAGATGGTGAGTGTATTAACCTTCATGAAGCCCGAATTTTCTAGATGGGGAAGTCAGAGAAATAACAATTAATAAATGCACAAGCTAATTCCCAGTAATGATGAGTGCTTCTAGAAATAAAATAAGGATGCGGGTGCTACAGCACTGCTTTAGATACTGTGGTCATGGAAGGTAAAGGCAGAAGTCTGAGGCATCAGGTCTAGTGCAGGAGAGAAACCAAACAAGACTTGAACAGTAAATGGAAAGATACAGATGGAGGAGGCAGTTTCAATTTTTCGGTGCAAATAGAATTTGTGTGCCCTCAAAGATCTTTTGACAACTATTTGCTAAGTTTAGTTAAGTGGGCAAAGTCCTGGAATATGGGTCTGAATTCCTGACTTTCTGTTTCCAGTCCCTGAGCAGCGCTAAGCATTCTGCTTTAGACATCACAGGAGCCTGGTATCTTAGTCAACGCAGTCTCTGTAACAGAATACCATGCCCTGGGTTCCTTAAACAACAGAGATTTATTTCTCACAGTTCTGGAGGCTAAGTCAAAGATCAGGGTGTCAGTAGATTCAGTGTCTGGTGAGAGTCCTCTTCCTGTTTTCCCGGTTTGCAGATGGCCGCCTTGTCCCTGTATCCTCACGCTGTGGGGCAGAGAGAGGGCTAGCTCTTGTCCTCTACTCATTAGAATACTGATCCCATCATGGGGGCTCTACCCTTCTGACCTAATTACTTCCCAAAGGCCCCACCTTTAAATACCATCCTGCTGGGAGTTAGGGTTTCAACTTATTAATCTGGGGAGGACATAAACATTCAGCCCACAACACTTGGTAAAGAAATATTTGTTCTATTTGTTGACTTGACTTGCCTTGAATTAACCCTAAAAGCTTAACAGACTGGCAGGGGGTTGGGCTGGGAGTTGTTCGTATTGAGAAGCTCATGGGTGGCAAGTCTGTGAGGTGGTCCCCCACCTCTGCTCAGGGCTGTGTCAGAGATAGAGCAGTCAGCTGGACCACAGAGTAGTCAGGGCACAAGCGGTGAAATAAGGTAGGCCGAACGTGGAGATCATCTCTGAAGATGGGAGTGGTGATGGGGACAGCCAGCTGCAGAAGAGGGCTGTTTGAAGACTGTCTGGAGGTATCAAGTCAAGAGAATCGAGAGAAGAACCAAGTACAACCCAGCCAACTAGAGCACAGGGGATGCAAGTCAGGCCTGGAGTCCCATTTGGAAGCTTTCTATTCTCCTGATGGATCTAGTTTTCAGAGTGCAGTAAAAAGGGGTCTCTCACAGGAAGAATGTTTTAGTGCATCTCCAGGGGAGAGGTGTGTCTGAGTCTGCCAAAATTCTTCTATTTGGCAAGTCTACTAAGTCTAGTGAAAATCACTATCCAATAAAATGGCCTTGCTCACAAAGCAATTTTAGGATTATCACTTCTGGCTTCTGTGCCGCTTTTCCGCAGGAAGAGAGTGCACTGACCAGCCAGTGTGACCATACAGCAGCCCTTGGCAGCACCATTCTCACTAAACAGCGATCATCAGCATTCTGGTTTATATATCAATCTTGTGTGAGGCTTGTTTTCTTTTCTTTTCCTGAGTTGCATTATTTTTCATTGAGATAATTTTTTAAAGGACAGTTCACAGCAAAATTGCAAGGAATATACAGAGATTTCCCATATAATTCCTGTTCCCACACATGCACAGCCTCCCCCACTATCAACATTCCTCACCAGAGTGGTCCATTTATTACAACTGATGAACCTTCACTGATATGAACCTTCATCATAATCACCCAAAGCCCAAAATTTACCTTAGGGTTCGCTCTTAGTGTTCTAAAATCTGTGGTCTGGACAAATGCATAATGACATGTAGCCATTGTTATGGTATTGTACAGAGATTCACTGTCCAAAAAATCCTTTGTGCTCTGCTTATTCATTCCCTTCACCCCAAACCCTGACCGCCACTGATCTTTTTACTGTCCCCCTGCAATTTTGCCTTTTCCACAATATCGCATAGTTGGACTTGTACAGTATATAACTTTTTCAGATTGTCTTCTTTCACTAAGTAATAAGCATTTAAGGTTCCCCATGTCGTTTTATAGCTAGATAGATCATTTCTTCTTAGTGGTGAATAACATTCCATTGTTTGGTTGTACTCCAGTATACCCATTCACCTACATCTTGGACATCTTGGTTGCCTCCAAGTGTTGGCAACTATGAACAAGGCCACTATACACATCTATGTGCAGGTTTTTGCATACACATAGGTTTTCAATTTCTTTAGGTAAATACCAAGAAATGTAATTACTGGGTCGTGGTATAAGAGTATCTTTTGAGGACTGTGCGGGCTGCTTCTGCACCTAACAGGAGCTGAGTGACATGAGAAGCAGAACATATAGCTTCCCTTTCATTCAGAGAGCAGAGCGCTCATCAGACACGTGTTTCAATTTCTACAAATACACAAAGAAAAGCAGGTTTCCCACAAGCAAGCAACTCCAGCATTGGGCCCTGTCAATCAGAACAGAAACTAAAGAAGAAAACTCAAAGAAAAACAAAGGAAACCCTTGGACGCCCAAAGGGATGTTTCTCTGTGTCCAACAGAAGCTGGACAAGTTTTGACCTTTTACAGAATTCAATTAGTGAAATTTTGTAAAATATCTATAAACCAGTATATGTGCTACAATAGTGTGTGCCGCACAAATGCTGTTTCTGTCACCCTTTTAATAAAAAGAAAGAGGTAAGCCTGGAGGAAGATACAACTGACAGTCTACTCTTTCTAATTTTGAAGCCATTAAAGTGCAAGTAAAAATGTCACCTCAATCAGGACAGGACTTCACTTGTTTATAGATCAGTAAATTAGGAAATTAATTTCAGGGGAAAAAAAAAAACAATCTCCAGCTGAAGGTTTAGCAGACCAGCTCTCAGACGAGTTAATTCTTTCTTTATTTGTTTGCTTTCCAGCAGCAGCGATAGAAGTCTTGAAAGGGGGAGGCAAGAAAACTGCTGATGCAGCCAGAAGGCACCGTCTCCGTGCTCTTGTTTCCAGTAATTCCGACCTAAGCTCAGCCTGTACCTGGTCCAGACAGCTGCGCTGCCTTAGCCGGGGCCCGGCTTCCTGAACGCATTCACTGTGTCCTCAAGTCCCGCGAGGACGTTCGCAACAGCACGTCCTAACCCGGCCGGTGTGACAGCGCCGGGACCGCACCCAGACCTCGGAGAAGCGGTTCCAGGTCTCTCTCCTCTTCCTGCGGACCCCTCAGGGCTGGAGTGGCCCGGACCAGTGCACTTCCCCCGGCCCTCTACCTGCTCGCCTCCCTCCCTCTAACGATGGCATCTCCTGAGAAAGCCGGGGTGGGGAGGGCTCTGCCGAGGCGGCTGTTTTCTCGACTCCCTCCAGGAAGCGATGCGGGGCCCGCTCAGCTGGAAGGAGAAGAGACCCTGGAGGAACCCCGCCTGCCTCACCCCAACTCCGTGTCCTGCGTTGGGGGGGGGGGCGCGAAAGCATCTTTTACTCAGCACGATACAGAGCTGCTGAATTCGCTTTTGACAAATGCTAACGTGCCCTACATCTCTTCACTGAGTCTTGAGTGAGTGAGACTCGGTACTGGGGGTTGAGAGAATTCAGAAAAATTCAAAATCTGCCTCCTGCCCTTAACTAACTAGCCAGACAAATCAAACACACGTGGAAATGATATGCTTCCTTGACTCATGGATGCCATCTATACAAAGATACACCATCAAGTAATAGGGAGAAAGCTAAGGTGTGTCTGTTGATTATATGACGGAGTCCGACTTTAGAAATACGAACGTGAGAAGAAAGGAAGCAACCTGAGCGCAGAGGAGACGCGGCGGCGGCGGGGGTGGGGGTGACGCGCTGACTCCCGACGGCGGTGCAGACGGACGCGCACCTCGCTACCTGCTGCCCCACGAGGTAACTCACTCCATCTTCGTAACAATCTCTATGATGTTGATACTGTTACTCCCGTTTGTGCAAATGAGGAAGGAGACACAGACATTAAGCAACTTTCCCGAGGTGGGAAGCTGGTGAGTTAGAGAGCTGGAGTTAGACCCCAAGCAGGAGAAACGACAAAGCAGTGATTGGAAGACCCGTCAGAATCCCCGCTGTTCTTGCAAGCCACGTGGCTTTAGGCAAGTTAATACATAATCTCACTGTGCTTCAGTTTCCATATCTGTAAAATGGGAACTAATAATAGCATCTAGCTTATGGGGGTGGTTTTGGCTTCCCCCCTCACAGCTTTGAGGTATAACTGACAAATAAAATTGCAAGGTATTTAAAGTATGTAATGTGATGATTTGATATACGTATGTGTACATTGTGAAAAGATTCCCCCATCAAATTATATCCATCACCTCACATGTTTTTGTTTGTTTGTTGAGAACATTTACGTTCTACTCTCAGGAAATTTCAATTATACGATACAGTGTTACCAAATAGAGTCACAAAATTAAAGTTTGTACCCTTTTATCAACCTCTTATTTCCCCCACTTCCCAGCCCCGAGCCACCACTTTTCTACTTGGTTTCTATGTTTGACTTAAAAAAAAAAGATTCCACGTATAAGTGACACCATGCAGTGTTTGTCTTTCTCTGACTTATTTCACTTGGCATGATGTCCTCAAAGTCCCTCCATGTTATCACACATGCAGGATTTGTTTCTTTCTAAAAACTGAATAATATTCCATCATATATATATGTGTATATACATATAGTTGTGGGGTTGTTTATAAGCTTAAAAATTATGATGTACTTAAAGCTCTTAGCAAGTGCCTGGTACACACATTGAAAATGCACAACAATTATTCTGAAAGTGAAGTGGAAAAGTGCTTTATTAATACCATATTATAAACAGGCAAACAGGTGATGATGGAGACGAACTTCAGAGGTTCAGATTTTACTAGAAGTCTTACTCTGCTAAAAGCAAACCATGAGCTATTGTATATCAACTGTACCTCAATTTAAAAAAAATAGTGCTGGGAAAAAAGGAAGCCATGCAATAAGTCCTTGCCAGACTTCATGATCCTCTCATCACCAAGAAGACAGAGGAAACAACAAGGGAACTTCTATTCTTGACTCAATTCTGACGAAAAGAACTTGATGGCTATTGTGTGACTTCCAGGAACCTTTAGGAAAAAATGACTGCATCATTCCTGGTCAAACAGAGGAAAGGGACCATAAGGCTGAGCTGACGTGAGTCCTGGACTTTGCAAAACAGGCTCTTGAGAGTTCAGAAAAATGATAGGTATGCCCCTATTGGCCAGGAATATGATTCACAAGAAGAGGAAATTCTGGGAAAAGAAAAAAAAAAAAACACAAAACAAAACAAAAAAACACCCAGTGTCAGATCAAACACTCATAAATATCTCTGTGAAAAAGAACAGGTGATGGCTGTTCAGAAAAACTTCTCTGAACTGTTCAAATTTCCACAGGATGTGCTTAAAGGGCAGAAGGATGTACACGCAGGGAGGCCATGCTCTGTGCTTAGAAGCAGGGCTGGGAGGCGGGTGGGAAGGGAAGGCCACTGAGCTCTCATCAAAGACGAGGCCTGGCTCACACTTGACACAGGTTATTTCACTTTATCCTTCACAGCCTTAGAAGGTAGATGTTATGAGTTTAGTTATGTTATGAGTTTAGTGTTTCAGAGTGTGACACTGTGATACAATAAGAAATATACTTTTGGTCTTCCTCGCACAGAACTCCTAAAACTCCCGTACTTCCCTGAGGGCTAGGGGTGAGCAGAGCGTCTTGTATTCTTTTCAATAAGCCCCTGCCCATCGTACCTGAGTTTATGCTAAAGAGCTGACTCCATGTGGGCCCCTAGATAGCTTGGGGATGGGCACTGGTTGCCAGAGGAACCAACCATGTGATTAAAGGGTTAGATCATTCAGCCTCACCCCCCACCTCTGGGGAGTGGAGAGAGCTGGAGGCGGAGGTCATCACCCATGGTCAGTGGTTCCATCCATCTGTGTGCATAATGGAACCTCCAGGAAACCTGCCAGGTTTGGAGAACCTCAGGGTCAGTGAATACATCAAGGTGCTGGGAGGGTGCTGTGTCTAGAGAGAGCATGGAAGCTCCACTTGCCAACCCTGTGCCGGTCTTCCTGCTCCTGGATTCTGTTCTTTATGATAAAGAGGTAATAGTAAGCAAAGTGCCTTTCTGAGCTCTGTGGGCTGTCCTAGCAAATTACTGAACCTGAGGAGGGGGTTGTGGAAACCTCTGATTTGTAGCCGATCAGTCAGAAATACAAGTGACCCAGATTTGCAATAGGCATCTGGACTAGGGGTGGGATGGGGAGCTCAGTCTGATTGGACGAGCTTTTAACCTCCAGGATTTGAGCTAATTCCGGGTAGTTTGTGTTATAATTTAATTGAAGTGTAGGACACCATTGGTATCCACAGAAAATTGCTTGGTATGGAAAGCCCACACATTTGGTGTCAGAAATATTCTGGGGGTAAAAACAGAATATTCTTAGCAGGACAGAATAAGACATTTGTATTGGAGAGGTTGTGTGGCCACGGACCACACAGGGAGTGGACACTAGAGCTGGGATTCAAATCCAGAACTGTCTGAATGTGAAGTCTAAGCTCTTTACCACAGCTCTGCCTGCCTCTTTCTCAGCAGAATGACATTGATCCTGAATGTTTGTGGAGTAGGAGGCCAGGAGGGCATTTGGTGCCACTTGGAGATTTTGGTCCTTTCTCCCAGAACACTAGACCGTGTTCTCTTCATATGCTATCACCTTTTGCGGATGATGCGGGCAAGCCTAGGAGGCCAACAGTCAAGGTCACCAAGATGAGGGCTGCCCAGGCAGAGGGCACCACAATCCTGGTGCTGCTGGTTTGAAGCCAGGGCCTGGCTTCAGCTCCCTTCTCAGCATTGCTGTCCCACCACCATGTCCTCTGACCTAAGTCTGGCTCTTTTCTCCAGATAATCCTTCATCAAGAAAAGACCTAGTATCATCATGAGCCTAGATACAGTGGCATTGTTGTTGAATGACTAGATGTGACACTGAGTAAACAAGTCAGTTGACACTTTAACTTGGGGAGCAACTACTCATCTTCGAGTGAAGGTCAAGACCTCCTCACACAGCAAAATAAACTCTCTTACCAAGCCCTGCCGTCTGATCACAGCCTCATTCGGCACTGGGCAGATTTCTTTCACCCACCTTCTTTCAAGTCTTTCTAGCAATCTCTTTTTCAATCCTCAAAAACTTGTGGTGGTTCCATTTCCTCTGCAGAACAACTGAAGTGCTGGTCTGGTTTCCAGCTGCAATTTTTCAGAGAGGATTGGGGGCTAGCAAGGTCAGGCAGTGGACAGTTAGGACGCTTTCCTGGGCGCACTCACAGAGGAGGCCGCCGCTTAAATCCCAGGTATGGAGTAAGGAAAGAAACACATTACTTGAGATTCTAATAGTCCTCTGCCGTGAATCTCAAATTAGATATAAAACCGGGAGATAAATACATATAAGGAAAGGGCTCATGGGAAATAAATGTCATTAACTAAAGGTTCAAACCTAGTCAGAATCCAAGGAGATGTCTGGGTAGAAGCTCCTGTAGAAGTCCAGCCAGGCAGATGGTGGCACAGGGAATGCGGCAGCTGGTGTGGGGCCTCCAACCACAGAGGGACTGGTGTAATGATAGGTCAAGATTTACCCCGGGGCAACATTTATGCTTTATATTTTACTTTAAGTAAGCTGTCTATGATTTTGTCTATGGAGAGTATCCATAAGGCTGCTATTTTAAGCATAGCAACCTTAATTCATTGGCATTATTAAATACATATTTCTTGGACACCAGGTAGATATACAACATAGTGCTAAATGGTACAAAATTTAAAAAAGAAAAAGAGGTGCTGCTTGCCTTCAGGAGCTACTATCTAAGAAGGAATAAAGCACACATTAAACGGTAAAATAACGCTGCAAGAACACGGTGCCAAAATGAACAATCCAGATGCCACAGGAGGGCATGGAAAAGAGAGGACACCAAAGGCTGGCTGCGCCAAGGAGGGACCGTTTTGCAGAGCAGAGGTCTTTGGCTGAGTGCTGGAGGCTTTAGCTCAGCAGAGAAGGGAAGGGGGCCCGAGGGGTGAGGGTGAAAACTACGTGAGGACACTGTGGTGGCAGAAACATGAAACGGTGAGGGGCAGGACAAAGGCGAGACTTCTTGTGGCAGAGCTGAGCCCACCGCTTTAGAGTGGTAATCGCTATTTGAATCACTATTTTTTCTGGTGTATACACTCTCTTTGCTTGCATCCTAGCTGTCCAAGCTGTGTCATCTTGGGCAAATGCCTTCACCTCTCAAGTCTCTTAGGTCCCACTTTCTTCAGCTGTATGTGGGCTAGTGACTGAGTTTCCGCGAATAAATCAGTCTGTATAAGTGCACTTAACATGGGGCTTGCATATAGTGAATGCTCACCATTGCCCGGCTATTATTATAAAACTTTCTCTTGTTCTTTTTAAATGTTTGCACAGCATGGATATACTGTAATTTATTCAGCCATTCCTTTACTTATACACCCTTAAGATGTTTCTAGTATTTTTTTTGTAGTGCAAACAATGTTACCATAAACAGTCTTGTACATCTTTTAAAAACTTATGTTACAATGATTCCAGAAAGAGAGCAGCTGATGCATTTTAAATGTTGATAGATGTTGCATGACAAAGAGGATACCTAGGATTGAGCAGTTGCTTTAAGGAGGAGAATGAATCAAAGCTGGCTTAAAGTTTTGTGATCAATATTTGTAACCAACTAAAAAGACTCAGAGAAAATGAGAACACTAATTCAAAAAGATACACACACTCCAGTGTTCACAACAGCATTATTTACAACAGCCAAGACATGGAAACAACCCAAGGCACGGCAACAGAAGAATGGATAGAGAAAATGTGGTATATATACACAATGGAATATTACTCAGCCATAAAAAGAATGAAATAATACCATTTCTCAGCAACGTGGGTAGACCTAAAGAATATTATGTTTAGTGGAATAAATTAGACAGAGAAAGACTCCATGTTATTACTTATATGTAGAATCTAAAAAGTAAAACAAATGAACATATATAACCAAACAGAAACAGACTCACAGGTATAGAGAACAAACTAGTGGTTACTGATAGGGAGAGGGAAGAGGGGAAGGAAGAGATAGGGGTAAGGGATTAAGAATACAAACTCCTACAGATAAAATAAATAAGCTACAAAGATATATTGTACAGCACAGGGCAACAGCCAATATTTTATAATAAATTTAAATGGAGTATAATCTATAAAAATTTTGAATAACTATGTTCTGCACCTAAAACTAATAAAATATTGTAAATTAACTATACGTCAATTTAAAAATAAATAAACAAAAAGACTCAGGGAGTGAGATTCCTCCCTGTCTCTGTCTGTCTTTCTCTGTCTCACTGTCTCCCTGGGTAGCTCTTTTGGAATGTTTCAACAATCCTTCTATGCTTTCTTCCATTCACAATGTTTAAGCCAGCAGTGCTAAAATGAAGAAAAAATTTTGAAAACTGCATTGTAAGCACACAGTTAAAACAACTGTTTTCTTCCCTTCCCAATGCCATGGATCTTAACAGTCAGCTATTGTACATTGTTGTTGTGGGTTGAACTGTGTCCTCCCCTAGAAAGGTATGTTGAAATCCTAACCCTTTAGTACCTCAGAATGTGACCTCACTTGGAGACAAGGTCTTGAGAGAAGGAATCAGGTTCAAATGAAGGCATTAGAGTAGTTCTTAAACCCAGTATGACTAGTGTCTTATGAAAAGGGGAACGTGGGACACAGTGACAGCGTGAAGGGAAGATGACATGTGGAGACGTGGGGAGAGGATGGCCGTCTACAAGTCCAGGATCCTCCGCTCACAGTACATGGTTGTCACTGGGCTGTGAATGTTCCACTTACATTTAGTTATTTACTTACTTAGGCATATAATTTAAGTACATGAATTATTTATGTACCTTAATTAAGTATAAAAATGTACCTGCTAAATCCCAGGTAAGTAAATAATTTATGTAAATATAATTAGCATCCACGAACCCATCTCCCCAAACCACAGTAGGACCAGAAAATCACTCACATGTAATCATACATTCCCGCAGCCTCACCCCTGTCCTCAGCGTCATCCTGAATCCTGACCTCGTCTCCTTGCTCTTCTCTCTGTGTAGGTTTATTGTATTCCTAAACTGCTCTTGGTTTAAAAAAATTTTTTAGCTGCTTTAACCTACATAAAGGATGTCGTGTGGTATATCAGTTTTGGAGAGAGACTTTCTCACTTGCTGTCACGTTGCTAAGTCTCAGCCATTGTGCCACATGTCACTGTACTTCATCTGTGAGGTTTCCTGTGCTGTTTTGCAGTCAAAGGTCCTGATGTCATGACTGTTCTTTAGAAACACGCTTACGTCCTCCTTCTTCCTTACCCCATTGTTCCTCCCACTTTAGCCTCAAGGCCTGATGGAGACCCTGCATTTCAGGAAAGAGGACTCGCTGTGGCTCACGTGCCAGGAGGACCTGGGGGCTCACAGCTGCAGGGATCTTCCGGCCTCACCATTCGTCACGTCCTTGTTCACTGTGACTCTCAGGAATGTATCCCCGACAGCCATGAGGACCTGCTTCTTCAAATGAAGCCCTTCCCTCCGGTCACCAGCCCAGAGTGTGGAACAGTTTGGTGACTCATGTGGCTCAGGTTTCAAAGGGTGAGTAAAGGGAAGTGTTAATGTGACTCAGAATTGACCCGATGGTTTTGAATAAATAACCCCCAGATAGCCTCCTTCCCTCAGGTTCCTGAGTGAGAGCTGCATGGCGACCCTTTGGTCGGGGAAGCAGCGTGGTTGGGGAGGAGCAGGATGGCCCAGGCGGGCGGAAGAGCAGGTGACTGCACACCACCCCCTGCCCTCACCTCTGACCTCGTGACCTTGAGCGAGTCACTGAATTCAATGGCACTTGAAGATAACAATTCTGGGGTCAAAGACCAAACTGCTTGCCTTCTCTATTCCTACAATCTCACCCCATTTCTGGTTCTTAAAATGTCTAAGTAGGGTTTAGGGAACCAGCCCAGATTTTCCTCCTGATTATGGTAAAATCTGGGGGAAACCAGGATTGGTGGCCGTAGAGGGCCTGTGTTCGGCCATGATGTTCAGGCCTCACGCCCAGCGCTGCACAGACACAGCCAGACAGAGCCGCACCAGGAGTTTCTGGAGGAGGGTCTTCTGGGGCTGTGGAAGGCCGTTCCCTTGTGTTCCACGTTCTTTCACTTTTCTGGCTTTTCTGGGAAGCACAGGTTATTATTTGTGCTCTTTGATGCTTCTCTAAAGGCTACGCATAGGACATTTTCAAAGGTGGAAACAGAGAGGGCCGGAGATGGAATGGGAGGGAAGAATGGGGAAGGAAGCACATTAAAATAAAATGACTTTGTACCATAAATTAGGAGGTGGGCAGAAATGGCTTATTATGCAGCTGAGGCATTTGAAATGTAGAATTTGCTTCTGGGTTGGCAGATTAATCCCATTTACGTTGGGGAAATTATTCCATGACATTAAAGGATTTATTTGTTTGCTAATCTGCTTCAGACCCCAGAGGCCTTGTTATAAAATAAGCAGGTGGAGGAGGCAGAAAGGGTCGGAAAGAAGGGTTGGGGGGAGACAGTTTCCAGCCCCATTTCTGCTGTGAGCTGTTATTAACCCAATGCCTAACAAGGGCTTCGAATACACTATATGACCCAGTCTATAGATATAGCATGTTTTAATTATCACGTGGACAAAGTAGAGAGGTTTTGTGTTTGTTTTTCTACGCAGTTAATGTGATAATTTTCTGTAAACACACAAGCAAGACTATACTACTTCTGTTATTTCAAACACAGGGTTTAAAGCACTTGAGAAAAGCAAATGAAAAATGTATTTCGGTTTCTAATGAGCTTTAATTTTCATCACTAGATTTACTGGGAACCACCACAAAAATTATTTGAATTTGAAAGTCTCCTCTCTTCCAATTTTTTAAACACCTTTCCCCCCAAAGCAAACAAACATTTACTTTTCTGTTGCCTTTCCCCTCATGGATGGATGGAGCACACCGTGCAATAGCCAAACATCCTCTTAATCTCTTTTTCAAAGACTCTAACCTTCTTTCAGGTCAAGCAGTCGTGTTGTTTTGTTCCACAGCACCTTGACAATGCCGAGAAAACATAATCCTTTACCTAGAATAGAATCTCAGATTTGCTGTTCCATTACCCGGTAGCCTAAGCATTTGTATTAAAAGACAGTTAAGCTTTTTTCAGTGAGGCATTTCCTTCCTTACCTTCCTCACAGAAAGTGCTGCTTTATTTTTAGTGATATCCTGGCTCCTGGTATTGTATTTGTGCACATAATCCCTTCACAATGATGCTTAGTACTCCGGTGGCACCGTCCCTCCAAGGAACTCAAAGGCCTTTACAAGCAGGAGTCAGTTCTCCCAACACCCCTACAAGACGGGTGACGATTCCATTGCACTTGGTCCCTTAGTATCCACATTTTGTGATTTTGCCCAAATTCTTTTGCCTTCTCCCCCAGTGTGCTTCCTAGTGCAACGCACCTTGAGCCACCGGGACTGGCCAGGTGAGACCAGGGTGAAGGGAAGAACCGGCAACCCAGGGACACACGAAAGCAAGCTGCGGACTGTGGTGTGCAGAGAGCTAGGCGGTCCCCACCTCCTCTGACCCCCCAGGGCAGGCGTGTGGACCTTCTCTTCACTGAGACCAGAGAGGCCCGACCCTGGGCGGCGGTGACAGACAACTTCCGCCCAGAGCTCTGGACAAATTCCTGTGATTCTGAGCTGTGATTCCTGTGATTCCGGGGCTTGTGGGCCCTCTCACCATGAACTCTAACCTGCCCGAAGAGGTGAAAAGTGCAAATTAGCCCAGAAGCCACCGGAAAATTCCTTACTGTTCTTTGGGTTGGTACAGACTGGCTC
The DNA here is from genome assembly GCF_048564905.1 of Vicugna pacos. Lineage (NCBI taxonomy): Eukaryota > Metazoa > Chordata > Mammalia > Artiodactyla > Camelidae > Vicugna > Vicugna pacos. Next base: position 34,195,724 of record NC_132988.1, read on the forward strand.
TCTGCTAAAACTCCACTGTAATGTTTTTTCAGGCGCATCAACTTTTTGTGAGAAAATTTACCAAAAATCTCAACATTTTCCAAAACGGTGGGCCTTTGTGAACAAAATGTTTAAAAACATGTGTTTGTATTGCTGTTTCTACCTGAATGATTCCACCAACTCCTAGTTTTCACTAGATATTTTACACCAGAATGGGAGATACATGGAGAAATAAAGTGGTGACTTGTTACAGGAGACGAAGGACCAGATTTCTCTCTTGACAGAACCTCAGAGAGATTGCTAGGGGCAGTGGAAATGTCTAACTACTGTCCTGCAACTCAGTCGAGGGGTACTTTTGCTTTCATTCAATCACTCTCATCAAGTTTCCTGAAGAATTCCTACTGAGAAGTTACACCGAGGGTGCAAAACACAGAAGGCCATGTTTTTGTTTCATTTTGTTTTTGTGGAAATATGCAAATTAAAAAGGTTTTTAAAAAATTGGCACAGAAGCCAAAAAGCTCTCCTTCCCTTACAATGGAAATGGGAGAGAATACAGCAGTGAACAAGACAGAGAAAAACTCCTGTACACATGAAGCAGTGGGGGCGATACAGATAATAAATGAACAAACAAGTAAAAATGAACAAAGAAGTGGCCTATTACAGCCAGTTGCCGCTAAACAAACGAACACATGTAATCCAGAATCTATGCCAAGTGAACACAGGGCATACATTCAGCTCAATCCAGTGTTACACTCGTCCTTCCTGGTCTGAAACCCTGAGACTATACCCACAGACAGTCCCCTGGTGCTGGCGTCCCCGAGGGAAGGAACAGGGCAATGAGGCTGCATTTGCGGATGTAGGACTCAACTGCTGTGGGAAGGACCTACCTACCACTGTTGGGGTTAGAAACACAAGTAGGCTTGGTGATGCTCAGGAAACAAGCCGGGAGGACACAGGGAGCCCACAGGAAACAAACAGAAGGGAACGTATTCCGTCTTCTACCCCGGCTTTGCAGTCTCCTCTAGCGCCTCCTACTGGCACAGCCTATTAGGTCATCGGCTGCGATGAAGTAACGCGGTTTGTGGACACCAGCTTCAGCACCGCAAAGTTTAGAAGGTTGCGTTTGGAGTTACGAGAAAAGAACTTAACTGACACACTGACTGTATTACACTTTTTTCGGGAAAAAAAACCCCACATAAAGTATGTTACATAGTGTAAACCACCATGAACCTTTATTACTCCATTGATACTGCTTCCTTAAAGGTCATTCTTGACCACTAAGAACTAAATTCAATGTTTATGGTATTTGCTCCTCCTTACTGACCTTTTGTCGTTGCTTCTTGAAAATGTCTTTTCTCAGCTTATAGGAATCCTTTTCAGCTCCCTATATTCCCTTCCTCTTCCTGTCCCCTTCATGGAGACACTAGTCAAGGATTCATCTTATTGAACTCTAGGGCTGGTAAAGGTGACATGCTCCTTTAAGACTGGAATACAGCATTTCTGGAACCATGATAATCTAAAAGCAGTTTTAAAATTTCCTGATGTTTCTACTGTTCTTCTCAAGGTAGAAGAAAAATTATCTTTGGGGGAAAGATTGTTGGTTAAAAGAAATCTTAATGTAAATTTTAGTTATTCAAACATAAAAACAAAGATCTCTTTCTAGAATGAAACATTTGGGGGCAGCTGAGTTGGACGACTGCATCATAGATGACATGGGCTCTCATGGTGGGTAGAATGGCAGGAATTACTCTGGGTCCTGGCTGGCGTGCAGTGAGGACACCACAGTTAGCATGTGATGGGCTGTTTCTTCCAACTGGGTAGTAGAAAGAGAGCAAGCTAAATCAGGGTACAGACTCTAGGAACTCTGATATCCGATAGGAAAGTAAAATGTTTTCATCGCTGTAATTGTTCTCTAGTATCAGTTTTATAAAAATCACAGCCTGGCCTTAGCCTTTGCCCTGGGGGAGCTGAGGTAAGGTCCCTGTCTGAGCTGGGGGAGAAGGTGACAGGGAGGAGCTTGTCAGACTGTAGCCCAGGGGCCCAGGGGAGAGGAGTGGCTCACAGGGGGTGGGGGTGGGTGGGGGGGACAGAGAAGAGCTGGTGTCAGTTACTGCTGTTGTACCTAACAAACATTCAAGTGTATTAATGGGGGAGTCCCAAGGCTTATGGACAAATTGAATATGAAAGAAAACAACAAAATAAATACTTAATTTTGTTGTAAGCCAGTGAAGTCTGAGGACATATTAGTTACCTAATAATTTCTCAGTTAATTATCTTGGTTTTTTTTTTTTTTTTACTCTATTTCCATGTGTGACTTTATTGGCTAGTACTCAAAGGGTAAAGATGAACAGTTGCTCTGACATTTAATTATGTTACTGGGCATTAGTTTAGGATTGCTATTTTTAGCATGCTAATGCTACCTTTATTTTAGTTTTCTAAATGAGAAATGGATGTTGAATTCCATAAAACTGAGTGTACTGTTTTCTACTTTGATCTATTAATAATGCTAAAGTATTTGATTTTGAATAATAATTTTTTAAAGGTTCTTCTTTTAAAGGGGGTTGGCAGTGTGTTAGTCATAATAAGAATTGGGAATTTTTTCTTTGTGCTCTGAAATAGTTTAAATAGCATAACGATGATCAGGTTGAAGATCTAAATGAATTTTTACCTGTAAAATCATCTGTGCTTAGGAATTTTGGGGAATCACAAAGAGTAGCTTAAAACAACATAGAGAAGTCTAAAGTGAGTCTATGACATGGGACTGAAATCAGGATGTTGGCAGGGTTGTGTCCTGGAGGCATTAGGGGGATCCCTTTGCTTGTCTTTTCCAGTTTCCACAGGCTGCCCGCGTTCCTTGGCTTGTGGCCCCTTCCTCCACCTTCAAAGCCAGCACAACAGCATCTTCCAATCTCTCTCTCTCTGATTTCTCCTCTGATTCTGAATCTCCTGCCTCCATCTTTCCCTCATAAGGGCCCTTGTGATTACACTGGGCCTACCCCGAAAATCCAGGACACTCTTATCTCAAGACCCTTAATTTATGTTGAACTTCCTGGATTCAAGTGGGTTCAGAATGTGTTGTACCTGACAGACAGCTTTTAAAATACTTAACATGGGGTTTATCTGTTCTCTAATTTCAGCGTAGATGAACTCTATTTTTCTTTCTTTTCATTCCCTTGGGTTTTGTGGTGTGTGACACTTTAGATATCTTTCCAGAAGTGTTTATCACTGTCTTGAACAGTCTACAAATTCCCCAATGATTTTGTAAACCATTAAAAACCTTGTAACCTATCTCCTTCTGTTTAAATTTGCTAGAGTGAATTCTACTCCTTAAAGTGAGCCCCCAAAGATATAGGCCACTGGGGTATATTTGACATAATTAGGTAAAAAGTCTATCCATGCATACAACTGGTATAATGAAAACAGAACGAAGGAAAGCAAATCAATTCGGAGAATTAGAATTTTCATGTGGACCATATTTGGAAACTACTGTTAATTCAATCTGTTTGTAATTTCAAAGGCTGCTTTGGTGTGTGCTCATCTTTAAAAGGAGGACGCAGGGAAACACGACAAATGAATCAAGACTCTTAACAACCTCACATTCAGGAATTTAAGTAACTAACAACAGTCCAGGGAAATTATTTTACTCTATGTTTATAGCAAATTCTCTACAGCCTTCTCCTGATTAAGATAAATAACATATACTCAGGCTTGGTTTTTTTATAATTCAGTAACTCTTCTTCCAAAATGGAAAGCTTATACATTATTTTTAAAACCTGTTTTACACATTAGATATAACACAGAACTGAACATTTTTTCAAGCTAAGTTAGGGAAGTCAGTATAAAGCTTATAAATAACTTTTCTTGGTCATGAAGAAGTAAAAGTTAGAAGCCATTCTTCTAAGTTTTGCTGTTAGAAGGAGACATTAATTTCACTATTCAAACTCAAGTCCCTTAGAACACTGCAAAAAAAAAAAAAAAAAAAGAAAAAAAAGTCAATGTGAATATCCCCAAACCCTGAAAAGAATCTGAACCAACAACAAACTTTTAACTAAATAAATGCCAAAAAAAGCAAATTGTTTTAAGATAAGAAGCTGGACTTTTCTTCCCCTGCTGAACTTAAATTTTCCATGAATTATACCATGTATTCAAATCCCAAATAATAGGATCATACACTATTTTTAAATCCATAAACATGAGACTCTGGAATTAGAAAGCAAACTGCCACAGAGATGGAGGCGTTATCAGTGACACCTGACCTGCTCTTTTCTGGGACTCAGAACTTCACTACTGTAGAAGGAGCGCACACTTCAAATAAAGGACTATCTATCACTGCCTTTTAAAAGGCAATCGTTATCTAAAGATATGAAAAACAATTGGTTTGGAATAGACTGTAGTGCTCTCAAGTCTTTAAAAATTCTTAACTTCCAACTCTTTGTATGATCACAGTGCTGGAGAAACAGGCACCTGACACTCAGATTTAGTTTCTCCCACCTGTGGCAAGACATGTATCAATCACCTAAACACTTTCATCGACAAGTTTCTTCCAACTTTACAAGGAAAAAATAGTTTTTCTATTTAACTTTGAATCAATTTGAGATGATGGATGTTCACTAAACTTATTCTGATAATCATTTTATGATGTACGCAAGTCAAATCATTATGCTGAAGCCCTTACATTTATACAGTGATGGATGCCAATTATATCTTAATAAAACTGGAAGGGGAAAAAAAGAAGTTATTAAAAAAAAAAACAAAAAAAATTCTTTCAACTTGTTTTCTGGGTCCTAAAAGCCTGATCACGTTTGCCTGCTTGCATTTTATTCCATCATATCTGGTACTCTGATCTTCCAGACGTATGGGGCTGTGGCCACTGAGGACTGTACTGGATGGCAGTCTATGGAATGGGCTGAATGATAGTTGGCTGGGATGCAGAATGTGGCTACAGGTGCATTTTGTCCTGGCACCATAACATGCCAGTTTAAGTCTCATTTTTAAAAAATAATGAACTACATAGGCATACAAAAAGCGCAGACTGTATTATAATCAATTTCTGTGTTCCCATCACTTAGCTTAAGACATGAAACATTTCAACCTTTCTCCCTCAAGGAAATCTCTCCCCAGTACTTGGTGCTTTTTGTTTCCATTCATGTAGCCTCTTACGACACATGTCCCCGTAAACAACACATTTTGCATGCTTTAAACTTCAACTAAGTATCATAGGTATCCTTCTGAAACGTTCCTTTTGTTTGTTTTTGAGATTCCCCTGTTTTACACACCAGTCTCTTTTTCACTGCCCTAAGTACTGCACCGTGTGAGTATTCCATAGAAATCCATTCTCTTACTGATGGATATTTAGACTGTTTCCAGTTTCTTACTACTTATAAATAATGGTGCTATGATTTTCTCATTCATTACCTTATAGAACATAACCTGCCCTGAGACAGACACTTAGGAGAACTGTTGGGATTATCGGGTCTTCAACATTACTAGATATGCTAGATGCTTTCCAAAGTGGCTACACCAATTTATGTGCCACCAGCAGAGAGGGAGGCTCCACAGCTCCACATCCTTTGGGATTATAAACTCTGTAAGCAGAGTTTTAACTGCTGGATTCCTCTGTGGCCAGGGGGAGGATATATTCCTTCAACTAATTCCTTCAACTAATGCAACTGCTAGTCGCCTAAAGGATATTTCTAACTTGGATTCATGTTTTCATGTTACTTTCTAGGTTTTGAGCTTCCTTGTCAGAATTTGTGTGAATTCAAATCCTGAAGCCATGGTTGGGTAAGCCCAAAGTCGGAATCCTCTTTTTTAACCCAAAGCACAGACCAAGCCAAGAGAAGCTCCTTGTGGCCTCCCTGGCCTGTGGGAGGACTTCTAGTCTGCCCTCACACTGACTGTGTTGGTCGTTAGAGATCTGAACATCACGTGTGAGGCTCAGTCACAACTTCACGTGTCAGAGGGGCTCAAGGGTCCCAGTGGTCATCACCATCTAAACCCCTTCCTGGCAGGCCGCCCTCCTCCCCAGCACCCAGCCCCAGCCCGAGAGCCGCAGTGTTGGTCCCAGCTGACTGTTCTGGTTTTTAGTTTACTGGCAATGGGATTCCTTTAATTTTCCTGTTTAGACCTTGTGGGGATACGTTTTTCTCTTATTTTCTTGTGCCCCAGCATTTAGAGGGAAGAAGTTACGGTCCTCTAATAACAGGAAAATGGGGAGCAGAAAAGTAACTTTGAGGTTCTATTTATTTCAACATGGCCTTTGAACACTCGAAATGTGGCTAACATGTCAGATGAACTAAATTTCTAATACTACTTAATTTTAATTAAAATCTAAACTTTGGAGGAAGGGTATACTCTGGTAGAGCGCACGCTTAGCATGCATGAGGTCCTGGGTTCAATCCCCAGTGCCTCATTAAACAAACAAACAAACAAACAAACCTAATTACCTCCCCCACCAAAAAAACCACACACACACACACACACAAAACACTTAAATAGCCACATGTGACTAGTGTCTATTAGATTTGACAGCACATTTCTAACTAGTAGTAATATTCTTCACCCCTTGGGTGGTTTTATGTACTAATAAACCAACGTAGTCTGGGAAAAAACTCTGACAAAGCTACTTCTGATAGTCAAAGGGTGAAACAGTTGAGACATGACTTCAGAGTGTCTGCCACCACAAAACTGTACAGCCCTGTTATTTTGATAATCAGGTATTTCTTGCCTGACTTGTCTTTCTGGGAATTTTCAAAGATCTACAGTGACTGGGTTTAAGTGCACGTTCTTTCCATCGCCAGCTCCTGAACTGGAAGTCAAGCAATAAATTTCCAACAGCTTTCTCAAGAATACTTATGAAGTATTAAAATGTCTATAACTCTCAAAGATAAATAATTAGGAGCATATTCAGAATGCAACACAAGACAATATGATTAAGCGTACAGTTTGGGTTATCTTTGAACTGAAAAAGTTTATTGGTAACCTGGAAATGTGTGTAAGTTAAAACATGAATACTTCATATGGTTCATTTATAGCATTTTATGAAAAACAAAAACCAAAAAACACCCAAGTCTACTTCTCTAGGCCTGGACTAGGCTTATATCTCCAATTTTTTTTTTAACTTTCAAAGGACGTTATAGTATATGAAATAACTCTTAATTCTTCTTTTTAAGTTGTCATAAGTACAGGTGAAGAAGTCTAAAGCAAAAATGTAAGTCTGAATTATAATGAGAACTAATATGTATTTGGAAACAAGGTCACATAAGCCCGGTTTATGTGCATGTAGCCATTTTATTGGCTGGCCTTCAAAATGAAAGATTTGTAAATATTTTTCACCGTGCTTTCGTGTACGTGCATTTTCTATGTTCTTGTATAAAACTGATGCCCACAGTCTTGGTATCTGGAAATGCACTGAATCAGATTCTGGAGTAAGGAAAGCATTTCATGGGATGAATGAGCCAGTCAAAGATGAAAAAGCTACAAGTTTGCTTTTTAAAACTCAGCACACATTTCCAGATAAACTGATTTAAACTCTCGCCCAGAGATTTTCATGGATATTTTCATTGTATCCATATGATTTAAAATGTCTGTAAGAACTGAAGCCCCTCAATATAGTCAACATATTTGAAACATTTTGCTTATTAAAGGCTTTTGTGACACTCTTTAAAAAAGAAACAAACTTCCTCTAGAAAGTATTTTTAGCATAATGAATATGCATATTTTCTCAGAGTGTATGTAGCCCACTCTTCTCTTGATAATCTTCATAGAAATGTCTCAATGATTCAGGAAGTCTGGGTGTCACAGAGCTCAAGGCTTGAGTGAAATGTCTTTTCATGATGCAGTTGGCTTGAATGTCTTCTTCCAGAGCCTGAAGGGCTGCCTCTTTACACACGGCTATAATCTGAAACAACACAAACAAATAAAAGCAAAAACAAAAAAGAAACAACAAAAAAGGAGAGAGAAAATATTCCAAACTGTTTTTTAGAAATGTTAACACTTCATATATTCATCCGTGGTAACTTTGATGACAATAAGCACATCCCTAAAATTTATCTTCAGGACTTATTCTCTTAAGTTTTGAAAAGAATAAAAAGTAATCACCTTCATTTTACAACAATGTATTAAGTACACAGATCCACTAACGGCAGAAAGATACATAAGTGATGGCGTTTGCTCTTCAGGCGCCTAGGACTATGATGGTGGAGCAGACGTGCAGGCACAGACCTCGAACACAGACACAGGACGACAAAGGATGAGTGTGCACGTTGAGGGGGGAGGAGACTGCTAGAGAGTGAGGTCCTGCACATCAGCACACCTTGTCACAGCATAGAATTTCCACATTCCTTTCAACCTTTGATGTATTACCAACATGTAAAAGCATTTCTTTATGTGCAGCTCCTTAATGAGTTCTTAAATCTTGGGAATATCAGATAGAGTTGTCTCCGTTTACTTTGGAGAGCTGCATTAGAACAGAGAAGTGAATTCTGTTTACTCAGCGAGGAAAGCTGGGAGAACTGAAAAGAATCTGGGGAGGGGGAGTAGATGCAGAGGGAGGGAGGAGAGAGTGGGCGGTAGGCAAACGGAAGGGAGGAAGGTTCAAGTCTTGAATCCTGAAATGCGTTTTAAGCTCTCTGGACTTCAGACAGCGGAAGCGGGCTGATGCCAGTGTCATTCTAAAGACACATTACTGTGCTGAAAAGAGCTTGTGGGATGAAAAGAGATATTGTGATTTTCAGGGCAACAGGGAAAACAGTGATTGATACTGACTGCACCCTTATATCGGTAAATGAAAGGGCCAGCTGAAACACATTTGTCCAGCCATTCAGCATATTTTCTCTGTTTGTTCACTTACTGAAAAGAGGTCCTCTGCTTATGCTGGGCTAATGGCTGCCAAAGCAGTTTAGTAGCTTTTTAGGGGATTTAGCAGCATGTTTAGGAAGCTTTCAAAAAAACGTGCATAGATTTAGATGGCTTTGTCAAATTACGACAATGTAACTGTTAGTTCTGGGCTTCATTAATGGGTGCTGAAGTCGACTATAGTGGTTATGCATATTAATGCTTTCCCCAAAAGAATGGCTACCAACTTGTGGAAGGAAAAAACAAAACTTTTAGGGATTAGTGAAACGACTTCATCACATATTCTGGTGCAAAAAGAGTTATTTTGAAAATAAGATGTGATAATTAATAAGCACAATAAAAGCACATGAAATGCCCAGCACAGTAAACTGGCTATCCCACGGTTCCACTGTGTGTGCCAAAGAGACCTTGGGGACCTCCATATGGAGGTGAAGGGACCAGGTAGGGAGAGCTCAGCCCCCTCCATCTGAGAGCACTTCTTTCATCTGTGCAGGATTTTGAAGCAATGGTTGCAAGGCTGAAAAGGCGGAGGAAGAATCACTGGAAGAGGCAGAGAGGGCCGAATTTCCTGCACAGTGCAGGGAATGTTTCCGTTGTGTGGCTCCCTCCTCAGGCGAAGTGGAGTAGGGCCGGTGCCATGTCTGGCACACTTCATAACTGAGACTCACCTCAGAGAGCACTGGACCCAGCATGTAATAGCCACACGCATTTACTCAGTACCTACCACGTGTACCAGACAATTACCAGTGACTTTACTAGTTAGTTGCCATGTGGCTTGTGCCCCCCAGGTTGTATACAACACAGTGATCCCAGACTAGGGTATGTGTAAAGTCTGACGGTGAATGGAGGTGATGGTGGGCGGTGGGGTTGGGAGGCTGGGTTGAGAAAGAGGAAGTGCAAGGCAGCCTGGAACCTCTCAAAAATCCTGGAATTCGGTTCATGCGGTCAGATGGTAGGTGGCTAATACTGCTGGCACATCTGAGAAAGTGAACCAACAGTCTAGTAGGCTTCTCTCCACACACAGTAATCAAGTTGGGAGAAGAAGACATGATTATACTCCTCTAATTACTGAACTCAGGTAGCCTAACATGACAGGTAGGGGAATGTAGGTAGTGGGAAGTGAGGTCACTTGGGGCCTCGAAGGCTGTCCTTGGGGTCAACTCCCCTGAGCAGTTCTTCTTTGTAGATCAACTTTCCTTCCTTCATATCTGCATCTATAGATTTTTTTCTAAGCTATAAGCTGCTTTTAGCCCTTATGTGGTAGCCTCCACGGCAGTGACAGAGGGGGTACTGGTGGTGGTCAGAGCAGTAACTGCCATTTGAAAGCTGAATGTTTTGGGGTCTCCGGTCTATGTTAACATTTCAGGGTAATTTGCCTACTATATTTAGTACTGGCTTGACTTTGAATTAACAATTCCTACAGAACTATGAGATACAGAAAACTTGGACAGACTTTCGACTAAAGCACTAAGAAATGTTTGGATTTAACAGATGACCTCTAGAACCCCTGGGAGACAATGACAAGAGAGACAGAGCAGCTGAACACTGGTCCTAAAGCACCGCGTATGAAGGTGTCTTCCGCTGTGTGGAGGGAACACAGCTGTTCACAATTCTAGGTGGCTGAGGGCTGCCTGAATTCAACACTGGCTTCAATAAACCTTATCCTGGTTCTTTCTATTTACAAGGGATGCCTTGAAGAACCAGTCAATTAGGCAATCTTTTCTGCCACTTTTCCTGTTATATTTGCTTAGCAATACACAACCAGTAACTGAGAAGAAATAGAACACTCCTCATAATTAACCAGTCACTCTTTCACCAGTCAACGTCCACCGAGTAGCTACTCTGTGTGCAACTACCAGGTGAAGCCAGGTGGAGGATCCAGAGATGTCCAAGACGCGGCATTAGAGGTACTGTTAACAAGCCTCAGGAAAGTACTCTGGTATGAAAAGAAGGAAGAAATGACTGGGTCATAGGCTGGAGTGGGAAGAAGAGAATTTAGATATGGATTTAGGAAAGGCATTCTGAGCAGAAGAGATAAAGTGAGCACGGTGGGGAGAAAGAGACCGGGAATTGCACTGATATAGCTTCAGTATCCAAAATAGAGGGGGAAAAAGTAATTCTATCATCCAAATGCCATTAAAAACAACAATGATGGTTTTCAGAAGTCACGTGGGCCACCGTGACAGTGAAGGCCAGTCAATGACAGTCATCTCTAGAGCTCTAAACCCAATTCACAAGCAGCTGATGCACTAGCAGCTGACAGAGCAGTAACTCCTAAAAGTTCCTTTGTTTTTATTTTTCCCTTCCGAAAGGGCTTCTTAGTAGAAATTCCAAAAGGAAAATAATCAGATTATTTGCTCTACTTTCCTAACCCAGTAAAAAGGTAGGCCTGAACATGCAAGTATTCTTAGGAGGCTGGTTTCTATCTGCTCTGGGGTCACTTGCTTTGGTATGAGTTCTGAGATGCCACGCTTCCCAAGAAAAGTGCAGCTTTCCTGCTTGCTTTCACGGCCTAGGTCAGTCTACCCCTTGAGATATTAGTGTCTTCTCAGAGGAAGAAGTATTTCATGATCAAATACGTTTTAGGTAACAGTGTATATACTGTTTCCCACACTGCACTACAGAATGGTAAAGATTTTTGTAAAGTCTAGCAATGATGATCTGTTTGACTTTCTTTAACTTGTTTCCCACAGAACTCTCCCCCTGTCCTGTTTTGGACAGGACACCTATAAGTGGCTATCTTTAGGGTTACTGCTGATCTTCAGCACGTACTTGGGGAGTGCTGGCCAGTATCAAACAGCTCAATCTAGGCGCAATATGGCTCTTGCCTACGCCACATCCTTCTAGAAGGAAAAGGGAAAGAGCTGAGCGAGAGAGACTGGAGGAGGACCTGTTTGTTTACGGGTCAAAAGGCAGCAGCCACCGCACACACTTGTGCTTTGGAGACGTACAGTCAATGCATATTTGTTGAACAGAACTGAACAGTTCCTTAACTAAAAACAAGTTTTCAAAAAGTGCATTGTTATATTTGTCTTTCTGATATTGGCCAATATTCTGTAATATTTTAACTTCTATTTCATATGACCTAGATCTTGTCAGTTATATTTAAGTCTTTGGAATGAAGTTTTTGGAATGATAAATTCAATAAGAAAAATTACTTAACACTGTGATAATATGTTCATCTTAAACAATGTTTTGGTCTGGGGCACTACTTTGGATCTAGTTTTTTCCTTAGAAGTAATATAAATTAGACATTCTAACAAGAATACAAGTATGCCTGTGTTATTTTAAGGGATGCTTCCTTAGGTATCACAATTTGTTACACAGGGACAGGAAATTTTTTGCTGTGTTGTCATGGGGAAAAACCTGCACTTTAATTGAGAAAGATTCCTGAAAATTTACCAATGCAGTGATATACATTGGTTTGGAGAACTGAAATGAAAGCTTTGTTTAAAAAAAAAATTGTGCAGATGGTGATCTATTGTCTTGCCTGATGAAAGTAATCTAGCATCATTAATTACTGATGGATTTTCTCTTCTGTATTATGCTTGGAAAGGTGAGGTCTTTTTAGATAAATCTGCCAATATACCTCTATATTTGGGAATGAATACTACAGAAACTGAGAAGAGCCCCTCAGTTTAAAGTAGGACCTTTCTCATTACTCTCTCCAAAGTTTGTAAGAAAAATGAACAAGTATATGTATATGTGCACATATCTGTACAGTGTATACAGGGACCACACAGCTCATCATTCTGCTGGCATCACATTCAAAATCACACAGAGTTTGGGACTTTCAATGATGTGGGAAGCCAGCTGAATTTTTCCCATAAGGCCACAGAAGAACCTCACTGAGAAGAAGTGTAGATGAACATACAAATTTGAGTTAGACTGTCTGGAATGTTCAAGTAACTCGTTTAGAAAGAAAACTCTTGGCACTTGAGCACCTTAACATCTTTGGCAAAAAGGATTTTGGAAGCTCTCCCCTAATCCCTTCACCATCTTGTCCTCTTCCCCTGTAGGGCTGCACACTAGATCATTTAAGTGAATTATTAGCCAACTACCAGTTAGATTGCTTTTGCCAGTAGGCTGTAAGAGTAAAAATGTTTTGGCTGGCTCTGTAAAGCTGAGTGTGTGTTCTGTGTTCTTTTTCAGTCTTGACTAAAAAACTGATATCCAAACTTTAAAAATATGTATGTGCCTTGCTGAAAAGGTGAAAATATTATGTTTGGGGAAATGAGTAAACAAGACAAAAGACTAGCAGAGTGGGCCCAAGATCTCACTGTCAGAGTGACGAAGACACGTTGTGTTGCAGTGGCTGTGACACCCATTTATTTGGTGCCAACATGTCACAAATTCTCCCTCCATTCATTCAGCAGAATAAAAGATCACTAAGATATCTGAAAAATAACAAAATAAGCAGGAAACCTATATGAAAGATTTAGGCATATTTAAGATGAGCCCCTAAATGGTAGGAAAGGAAAAGATTTTTAATGAAAATATTTACAAACCCTCAGAACAAAGTCACTGAAGAAAACTGTTTTCAACTGCAGGAAAAAAGTACCTCAGCAATATTAGTAAAGAGACATTCAAGTATAAATTTTCATGCTACGCTTGCCCTCTGAGAAAGCAGTGCCTTTAGAACAACGCAGCAATCGCTGGATTACGTGAGACAAGTCCCCTTGTGGGGTGTGGGGAAGCAACTTCCCAGGATGAGAAGGCTCTTGACCATTGAACCTTGGGAAATCTAATTACCTCACTTTTAAATGCAAAAGGGCAAAAGAGGCAATTGTGCAGAATTCTGAATGCCACGGAGAATAAGAACAATGTCTTACTTCACTGTGGAAGAAAAAAATGAAACCTCTTACACAGAGCCTACGGTTCTCTCCCCCAGCCCACGAGACAAGAAGAGTTTAAACAGGTGGCTGAGCTTAGTAAGAAACAGCCGCACTGCGAAAATTAAAACCAACATGCTTTCTAAACAATCAGTAGTAATTTTTAAAAATGACGTGATAAGGAATGATAGTGAAGGCAAAGACTGTTTACCAAAAACCGGGTCAACTCGAAGGAAAGGCTGAAAATGTTGGGCACTATTGTGGGTATTCAGCCCTCCTGTGTGAAAACCCTTCCCTTGTTCTTTTCAGTTTGACAGCCGCACTGCCTTCTTCCCTGGTGCACTGAGAGGTGAGGAACCCAACAGCAACTTCAAGCACAGTTATTTCTATTTCCTGGTTAGGCCTGGGGAATATCTGCACTTCTCTTCTATTGACTGTAAACCGATGACAGTAATGACAACAGGAAAGCATGGACGGCCAGGGATGCTGCTGCAAGTAGACCGGTGGAGCAGCGAAGCTAAGAGCTGCTCGTTTCCAACAGGGATGCTCAAGTTCGAATGTAACCTCCACCACTAAGTTTCTCACTGCTTCTCCGAGATTATCAGTACTCTCCAAGAAAGGTGGAAGGGTAACAAAGTTCTGAAGGTGGCTTAAACAGCCAAGTTCTGCCTGGTTCCCATCACCCCACCCTGCAGGCACAGGGCGCACTCAGATCTGTGCAGAAAAAGAAGTCAACGACTTTAAATGTGCCAGAAGAGGAGGCTCATTTATAGGGTGACCCTAGATGATGAGAAAGTTGGCTCTGGATAGCTGATTTCATTTATCTACGCTAATCAGCACGTGGCAGGGCTGCTTTTTATAAAGTTCATAGGGAAACCGCAGCTGCATCCATCCTAGGAACTGTTAATTTCTGGGGACAAGGATATAGCCACGCAGCAGTTTCTTGCATGAGTACGTGAACCGCACAGACTAAGAGGGCCACGTGGGAGATGGAGCTGGGGAAGAGAGCGCCCCCCAGCCCTTTCTTGGGCAACTGCACACTGAATCCGTGCAGAGGCAGGGCTGCTCTCCCCCGACCCTGGGGGCCACAGCTCGGGGGCTGCTCCTGCTGTTTGGCACTAAGAAAGCTCGCCTTCCAGTGAGGCCTAAACGTGCTTTTCAGCTTCTTTGTATTTCAAGTGTATTAAATAGCTTTAAAGAATCTACCCAAAGAAATGGGCTGCCATGCTTTAAAAAGTCTTAGGTATTTTCAAGAAAGTGGTTTTGTTAAAAGCATCTTCTGTCTGGAACACCTGTGACCTGTTGAGCTTAATTGGGCTGCAGCTGGCGCTGATTGTGCGGCGGGGGGACATTGTGTGCACTCCGCTCACCCGCCCCCTCGCTTTTCTTTTCACTTTCGAAGCCCCGCGACCTCCTTCCCCTGAGTGTCTGAGGGATTAGGAACCCAGTAGAGCGGTGTCCTGCTGTTTGCGAATAGCCGGCACTGGAGGTGCTGCAGGGAGGAGGCTACCTGGGAGATTATGTGCGCATGCGGACGCGGAGGACTCATTCTCCGCAGCCCCATTGAGCCCCGCTGAAAGGTGGCTGAATGGTCGGGCCTGAAAGATGGGGCTGAAGGGAGCGCAGCAGGCTCCTGGCCACGGAGCAGCAGATGGAGTCGGACTGTCACAGGCACAAACAGCCAGGGGTGCCCCAAACTGCCAAGAACCAGGATCAGAGCATAAAACAGCGCCGGGGAGGGGAATTTGAGGGAAGCAAGCAGCACATACTTAAAGTCCTTTAAATGCCACCTCACCGACATACTTTCACTTGGGGAAGCCAGAAGTGAGATTTTTGGAGGGAAAACTGCAGATTTAAGGAATTATCTAACTACTGCCCTTGGATTATCTGCAAAATAAGCTTTATGGTAACATAATCCCAGACGGATTCAGTCTACAGTGCCATACGCAATACTGAGTCAAAAGAAAAGAATTTCTACAAGCACACATTCAAAGCCTAATGACACTGGAGAAACCTCTTGGCTGCTTAATTTTGCGGATTCAAAGTTATTTTGAAGTCTCTAAAATATACAGCTGAAGCATATGCACAACCTTTCATTATTACTTGCATGGAGAAACCCAAAATTGTTTTTTAAAAATTGGCAAATGAACTGGTCATTCCCCAGAGGGAAAGATTTGGGGTTTTTATTCTTGTTTCTACAACCATCCGCAGCTGTGGGAATTTTAAATGTTTCTAACATGAACTGAACCATAACAAGATAAAAAGGAGTACTTTTAGGTTTGAAAAGAACACATCAACTGGTACAGGAACGGAGAGAGCAAGAACCACATGCCAGAAGGGAGAAGGGTGAGAAGGCATACAGATGTCGGGAGCCCCCTATTCAATGATTCATTCAAGAAATCTTATTGACCACCTACAAGGTACCAGGGGGGGACAGAGCAGTGAGCAAAAACAAAGCCTCGCTCTCCTGGAACAAGATGTGCGAAGTATTGGCTAATCTTACTTACTTTTCAAGGTTCACAGTGAATGCTTCCTCTCCCAGCGGCAACCTCACCACCGTCCCAGGCCTGACTGCTCTAGGATCGCCTGTTTCATGATCTGGTAGCAGCTTGTACTACTAGTCCGTCATATCACAGTTGTTGGGATACAGAGTTATTAGTAGTAAATGTCTATCTCCTTCACTAGGTTAGAAGTTCCACGAAGGCTCTCCAGCCTGGGCCCGGCTCTCTCCCCAAACATACCAAGTTAGCATGTCCCTTGGCCTTTGGGAGTCTATAAAAAGGTCTACTACTGAGGTCATCTGGGAGAAGAGATATAAACTACTTTTTACTTTTTTTTTGGTTTTGTTTTAAATACACACACACAGACACAAAGCTCCTGCTATGACAACTGAAGCCAAGAAAACTGTCTACTATGGACTAAAAAAGCATAAATGTTGGAGCACAATGGATCATCCTAAATTGAGGTGTGTATTTGTGAGCCCTTGCGGGGCTGATGACCAAGCTATGAGCAGAGAGCTAGCAGAGCCCTAGAAGAGGCACCAAACTCTGGGAAAAAGCACCCGGGAGTGGGAGAGCTTGAGACTGGCCCAGGGCAAAGAGGAGACAGGAGCACAGCAGGGGATGTTCTCAGGAGAGGAGAGCCAGTGAAGTCCAGCCAGCTCCGGACTCTCTGTCTGCAGGATTTGAGCCTCCCTGCCCGTGTTATGGGAGCTTGGGAAGCAGTGGCTGGGGGAGGCTATAGACAGGGGTGTTAAGCCAGTTTTAACATCCCCTGTGTTTCATCACCTGTCAACTGTCTTCACTGCCAACTCCCACTTTGTGCCCCAGCAACAAACACATAAAAATGCCTCCTTTGAAACTGTAGCTTTGGGGATGCCTGGATAGCCTTCCTTGCATCTTGCCTAGTTTAGGATCCTGGACCTAAGTACTCGCAGAATAATGGAGTATTTGGGAGTTAGAACCTTTTACACCCTGCTTGTCTTTTTTTTTTTTTTTTTGAGATATAACTGACATATATTATACTAGTTTCAGGAGTACAACATAATGATTCACTGTATGTATATAATGTGAAATGATTGCCGCAATATAACATCCATCACCACAATCAGTTACAAATTTCTTTTTCTTGTGATGAGAACTTTTAAGAGCTACTCTAACTTTCAAATGCACAATACAGTGTTATTAACTATAGTCACCAAGGTGTACATTACATTCTCAGGACTTACTTATTTCATAAGTAGAAGTTTTACCTTTTGACCACCTTCACCCATTTCACCCGCCATGTGCCCACAGACTTAACCTATAATGAGCTCCTTTCTCCTTTCCCATTCTCTGGGCAGCTGCAGGCTGGTCTTGCCTATCGGCAGCCTTGCTTTTCATCCTTAAAGTCATTTTAAAGAGTATTGTGTTAGTGGCTTGACCATACTTAGCTAGCCAAGGGGCATGTGAAAGTAGGTCCTAGTGAGCAAACACTAAGTATGCCATTAGCTCATGACAGGGAGTGAGAGGATATCATGATTCTTTACCTTGCACTTATTTTATACATGTCATTCTCACTGACAGTAATATTACCCTAAAAGAAAGGAGAGCTCTTCTTTCCCAATAGCATATAAATAAATAAAAATGGATGTATATTAGGTTATATCACCATCAAATAGGATATTCTAAAATACTTTGTATATATTAATATATCTTCCCTACTTTCACCTTTTTTTAAGGTGGTCTGTTTCCTCTGATAACACTTATATTGCTTATAAGCCATTTGTTTAGAAGCTCACATTTTTTTTGTTTTAAACTCAAATAATAATAAAGCAACACTGTCTTATTTGTTACATGAACTGGATGATCTTTCAATTAGTACTTTCTGTTCTGTGTGTTTACTGGCTATGTAAGAAAGATTCTTAACCTAGGGTCCCCAGATAGCTAGATGGCTCTAAGCATACACCAAAACCTATGAAAACTTCTACATGAAGAGAGAGGGTTCAAGGCTTTCATCATATTCTAAAAAGGAACCATAACCCTGAAAGGGTTAAGAACTACTGCTCTATAGTCACTACATTTCAAACCATCTTAAATCCTATGAATGCTTCATAATAATATCTATCTTCCCCTTTCCAGATGACTTAGGCCAGAAAGCAACTGGGCTAGAATGAGTACAGGAGTTACAAAGTAGAGCTGATCATAGTAAAGGTAAGTAGGTTTTGCTTTCTTAGACCTTTCTCTTGCACTCTAGAACAATTCAACATCTGCCTCTAGTATAATTAAATGCTTATTTAGGACTTTATTGACATGAAGAGGAACCAAAAGACCTACATCATACTTCATTTATTAAAAAAAACCCCACAAAACTAGGGTAATAAGACACTAAGACTGAAAATTTAAGCTTACTAGTTAAGGAATGCAAAAGCCAAGTTCCCAAGATAAGACTAGAATTTACAAGTGGCACGTTTTAACTATGTGTAATTTTAGATAACCCATAAGTGAATTTTTAAGTTTGTATGTTTTAATGTTTGGTAATAACTTACACGCTGGGTATTTAGAAACTGAGGGGGTTCTTTCCTTACCTGAAAAATTATATGGCCTGTTGTCTTATAAAGAGTGAGATACACTTTGAACTGTATTTCTTGAATGTCCATTAAAAAGGACAAAGAAAATCTTTGATTTTACTGATTTGAAAGCTAGTAGTGACATACAGCGCTTGCCTTTTAACAATAAAAAATTATATATGTGATACAACTTAAAAGAAATTACAAATACTTGTAAAAGCCACATAGGCTAATCATTTTCATTATGGTTACTCTTAATCCAGGTCAAGGTGAAGAATAAAGACGATTCAGTTTATGAGGGCTTTAATCAAAACATTCATGCTTTTCTCTTCTGATCATTAAGTCCATTACTTAATGGCCTACGAAACCTAAATATTCTTTCTTAACTACGGCTACCCAAACTCCTTTACAAGAATTCTAATACGAGAATAAGGTTTGTGTCAAGTTCAGCAATGAAACAAACTGCAAAGTCTCCTAAGGAAAGACAGAAAAATGTTTACTTATAAAGACTAAACTGAAAACTGTAAGAAAGGCCATGACAGCACTCCACAGATATGGAAAGGGTTGTGGAAAAGGAGGGTAGATGAAACTACTTGTTGATAATGAAGAAATGATGTTAAAAACTTTTTTAATTTAAAAGCTGTAATAAGAGTCACTTGGTGGGACTGGCTGGGTATCAGAAATGCAGCAGTTGGAATTTTTAAAGAGCTAATGGTGAATTTTTAAAGCATAGATTATTCATCTAGTTTTAAAATCTAAAGATGTAAAATTGAGTGAATTTGAGTACATGTATTTAGTAAATCTCATGACTGTTTCCATACATTGTACCTCATCATTTTAAACTAGCCATCAAATTTCTAACCATCAAAAAATGTATCATTGGAAAGAGATCAGTAGATATTTCTAAGTGAACAGAAGTTTTTTTCATAGAGATGAGTCAACTGGACACAAGGAGATTACAATTCAATGTTTTGCAATCTTAGTCAATGCATTCTCTATTATGAATGATAAAATATACAAATAAAAGCACCCTATAATGTTGTAAAGAGGAGAAAATGGGAGCAAGTGCCAAGAATTTCCTCTTAAGGGCTGTACTTTTTCATTTGGAGATCTAATCACAAAACTTGATTGGGCTACACTGTGGTGAAAAGCACCTTTGCTTTAGTATGCTGGCTACTAACTGGAAATAAACCCATACCACTTGATACAGTGTGTTAAAGACATTTTTGTACATATTTTATAATTACACTGAAGAATGTGAGAGTCAGGAGAAATTCTGAGTAATTTTGCAGGCCTGTCCCCCTCTCCCCGACCAACTCTGTTCTCTTTGAAATAAACATACGTATACATATTCATATGTAAACAGCCACCCCCACACCCCCACACACAGACTCATCTGCAGATGCATTTTAAATTCACAAGATGTGGCATGAGTTTAAGCGCTATATTAAATTGTGACATGTATTTTACTATCAGTAGTTTGCAGCCCAGCATTTGTAAATCTTTTAAAATTAACTAGGCTGTTAAGATCCACTCACTCTGGCAGCAACCCAGCATAGCTGTGCCTTTAACGAAAGAATTCTGTAATAAAACGAGATTTTACATGCTGAAACAAAATATTTTAAAACATCTTTCTGCAGATTGCTCATTTGAGTAACATTTGTGGAATTTAAAACCCACACACACATACACAAATGTTCCCATGGAAGATTATGCTAAGTTCTGAGTTAACTTCAGCATTATTAACTTTCTATATCAATCTTTTAATGAACACTTTTGATATATTTTCTTTAGGAAGAAACCTAAGTCCTGAAAAGACTTTAAGTCATGAATTCTTTAATTATTGTAACAAACATGGCCAGGCTAACTTTAATCAGAGGGGACTCATGAGTAGTTTTCACACTACATATGTGAACACCTCTTAGCCAGGTGGATTAAATCCTGCCCGGCTTCTCTTATGTCTCCAAATACGCGCAATCATCTGTGACATCTGCTGTATAGTCGGCCGAGTACTAGGAACAGAAACTCAATTTGAATCATAGGGGGAATTTATGGTATTATTGGGTCCAGTAGAGTCTAAGGGCAGTAGAACCTGCACAGTTTTCTATCTTACAGCTTCAGCCACCAGAAAGACCTCATTTTCTCGGCTCTAGGAAACAACACTCTTATGGAAAGTCTGAGTGGCCTGGCCCAGTCGCTGGGGCTGGGGAAAGGGTACTATGATGGAGCCCATCTCCTCTGCACCATATCAACTGTGTGCATATTGTCACCCTGTGATAACATGACAACTCTATAGTTTTTTGGGGGAGAAGATGAAGATCCTTGGGAGGGCTGGCAGCACAGGTGACTGGAGGCAGGTCTATGCTGGCTGGCTGAGGGAACGAGAGAGGACGCAAGAAGTGTCCTCCAACCTTCTCTACGTATATGTAAACCTGTGGTGCTTTTACATTGCTTGAACACATTACCTCAAAATGTTCTGTTGAAAGGGGCCACTTTCGACCTTGTGCCCAGCAGTACAACAGCCCCCTGCTCCCTGCCAGCTATACTTCCAAAAAACAGTGCTCAGCACACCACAGTGGTTTCTAGTTGCCATTTTCTTGGACCACGTTGCTCATTAGGGGTCTAGATAACATTCTGGGCTGTACAACTGATTTTCAGGCCACAGGTTATCACCTGAAATATGATAAAGTTGAAGAACCTCAAGGGCCAACTTCTTTGGCAATGATTATAGGATCTCTAGAAAAAATAAAAGCTATTCTTTTTGAATGATGACGCCAGCACGGGTCATGGTCAAAGATAGATGTTATCTTTGTGTTAAACTCATTCTCTTTCTTAGCAACTGGAGAAGTCTCAACAAAAATCAGAAAAGAAAGCAAACAGAAATTCAATTTCTTCTGTCGGGGGAGGGGTCAGATAGCTAACAGATTACTAGGCTGGAGTCTGGAGCTGTTCAGTTTCAAAGTTCATGTAAATTTAATTTGGAGACAGTCCCTAAATTCAATTAAAATTGTACATGTAACTGGAGGTGCATGTTGACAAGTTTCTAGTCTTCACCTATTACTTCTCAAAGAATGAGACTACTCTTCTGTCTTCAAACATCCATCCCATGCAAATGCCTCTGAAATACTCATTTTCAGCTCAGGCATCTCTCCAGACACCTACAACACAAAGTGTCCAACATCAGATCAGTCATCTTGATCTGAAAACTGCCTGCCTCACTAACTCATTTTCAGGGATACTCCATTCTTCTAGTCATCCAGGCTTGAATCCACTGATAATATATCCCTTTTCTTTGCCCCATACCACTTAATCTGAGCACCTCTTCTGGATTAGCTATCAATTTATCTGGAGTCATGTGAAAACTTATAAATAACAACCCCACCAAGAAGGGGCTAACTAATGGGTAAAGGTCAGGTTGGAGGGAACTCTTTAGTAGCTGTGCTTTGTCCTTGGCTGCACCCTACAGATAAACACAGTAGTTAAAAACTTTGGTGGCATGCTGGTCAAGTGTGACTATTTGTTAGAACCTTGAATATTTGGGGGGAAAAAAAAGCCTAGGAAAAAAAAGACCCCAAAGGCCAGCACCCAGGAATCCCAAGTAATAAATAAAACTGATTAAATAAGCCTGGCTCATATAAGGAGAGAGAGCGATCAGATGTGAGAGGGGCTTAAACCACACCCAGCAAGAACACCAAAGGGATAGGTGTGATGGCCAGAATGAGTGAGGTCAACAGTGAGAAATCGTCAACCCTTGAGTACTTGAAAGGTGCTCACAGAGGAGGACTGGAACTGTCAATCTTGTGAGGCTCTAGAAGGCAGAATAGCACCAATGCTAGAGAGGTTTTTGCTTAATAAAAGAAATACATGAATAATTTATAAGCTAGCCAAATATGGAGAAATTCTAGAGATAGTGAGTAAATGACCATATGACTGGGATAGCATTGATGTTACTCAGACTCTGGACAGATAGTTGTTTATTGGGCAGAAAAGAACTTTCATGATGCTACCACCATCAGGTCTACCCTATTTCCTTTATTCATACTTGTGTACTTAACTTTCTTCCTGTTTCAAGGGATGGACTATCTGGGTTCCTAAGATAAGCCCTCCTATTTATGCACTGGATTCCATTCCCTTTTTCCTAAGTCCTAATCCTGCTATGATTGTTTCCCTACATACAATCAACTTTTCCAACTAGCATAAAAATACGTTTCATTTTCAAAGCTTAACCCCTCCCTTGTCTCCATATTTGCTTCAATCCACCACCAGTGAGACTCCTTGGAAGAGTCATCTTTGTTTGCTATTCTTGACTTCCGCTCCTCCCATTCTCACTTAAACCCATTCAAATGAGACTTCTGATCTTCCACTGAATTGCTCTGTAAGGATCATAACTAATGGTCAGTTCTCAGCTCTCAGTTTACTTAGTCTAACACCCCTCCTGCTTTCTTTAGCTGGACACTGGAACATCCCACACTCTCTCCACTCCAGCTACATGGCTTCCTGACTGTCCCTAAAGGTAAGAAGTCTTGTTCAGAGTGCTTGCTCTCATTCCCCTTCTGGAATGCTCTTCTCTTGGTTCACTCACCTCAGGTCTTTACTCAGACGTCACCCTTTTAGAGAGATTCTCCCTGGCCACCTTCATTTAACCCTGCTGCCTCCTTCCTATTTTTTTCCCTCCCTGACTTATTTTGCTCCCCTGTTATTGCTGTCTAATAACATTACATTTGAACTTATTTTGTTGATGTTCTGTTTCCCCTCACAAAATGAAACCCACAGAGTACAGACTTCTGTTTATTTTGTTCATAGTGCCTAAAAGTGTACTGGGCACACAGCAGGTGCTCAACAAATACATGTTGAATGAGGACAAGCCTGACATTTGGCCTAATGTTAACTAAAGTTAGGATTTCTGTTCCAACAATTTGGTTTTTGACCAAGTGTAGAATTTATGCCTTAGAGCAGGTGCTGCATTTAACTTTACATCATATATACTGCTTAGGCAGATTGTTAAGACATCAAAAACTACAAACAACTATCCCACAAACTTTAGAACCAATGAACCTGTATGCTTGTGTTCTAATCTAGATTCAGCAGAGCAAGCTGTGAGGAATACTGGTTTGAAGTGTGCTCCTGGCCAGCATTCCACAAAATGGGACTGCACTAAATACCTAGTAACCAAATAAAAACAGTAGAGATTAAGTAGAGATCAGAGCTAAATGGAATGTTACATAAAGCTCTCAGCTGTGATACTATTTTATATTCCTGAGTGGTTGCAAGTAATTCCCCAAAGTATTTGCAGTGTAAATTTTGTCTGTCCCTTGGCCACCTCCTCCCTTTGCTGACCTGGTCCCTGAGCACATCTCCCCTGGGCTCACCGCAGAGGTGTCTTTAACTCAGGTGAAGCACAGCTAGTTCAAAGCTCTGAGAACACCACCCAATACAGAGCTCTGCAAAACCCAGCTCCAAAAAGGCTTTCTGACTGACAAAAGGGATTCCTGACTTTGGGGTGCTGGTACTTCTTACAAGTACTCCATGTGAATTTATGCTGTTTTCCCAAAGGCCCCTCAATGCCTGCCTGGTCTGTCAGTCAAATCCACTAGCTTCAGACCCCTCTGTTACAGAAGTGCAGATCAACAACAGTGCAACAACTCTTTTCCTATTTTTTTTTCCTTCAAAAGTCACCAGCAGATCCTGATCTACACTCCTGGTCCTCTGGAAAACAAACAAGGCAGTTATAGATTACTGTAACTAGGATAATGTGTGATTTGTGAAGGGACACTTCTGAGAAGCAGAAACTCTGCTTTCCAGAAATATGTTCAGAGATGGAAAGTAAGGGTTTTGTAAGAAAAAACATTATGTAAAGAAGAAAAATTGCTAGTTATTTAAGCCAAAAAACAAACAAACAAACAAACAAACAAACAAACAAAAAAACCAAAAACCCACCAAACCCTGCAGTTGGCTTTGATTTTATAAATCAGAAAGTACAAAATCAAAAGATACATTTTCATGTAAGAATTATATATATATATATATATAAATTTACCTTATTTGAAATATTTTACTACTGATAGCAATTATGTATCAAATACAAAATTTTTTTTCAAAAATAAGAATTACTTCAAACTATTTAACTCTAAATATATAGGTTCTTAAGTTTTTGAGGAATTAAACTGCAATAATTTTAATAGCTAGTTTCAAGATACGGTGTGACAAAACATAACAAGAGCCAATGACTTTTCAGTATAGTATCTGTCTGGAGTATGAAGACACAGACACAAACGTACCAGCTCTGAACTTTAAGAACGCTGTAAAGCCAGTATTTCTTTAGGGGAGGAGAAGGGTTATTCTGTACAATTCAACTCATTTAGGAAAACGTACACACAAGTCATTGTTCAATGCTCTGGAAGAGGAGGGGAATATAAAGACAATTTCTTGGAGCCTAAAACTGAGCAGGGGGAATAAGACAACTATACAAGTGCTTTTTAGAAAGTGGAGCGAAAAAAGTGACACACGAGAAACATAAAATATTGGGGAGAGAATAACACTGATGATGATGACAGTTGTCACTACTACCCACCCCCCCCCCGCCCAGCACCACCACTGACTGATTCCCCAGTGTTCTAGACCTTCACATGTCTGATCTATCCAACAGTCCAGTGAGGTAGGCAGCATTCTGAAAAACTGACATTTTCAGCATTTGGGTAAATGTGCTCAATGCCAGACAATCCAGTAAGTGGTGGGTCCGGATTTAAATCCGTATCTGCATGACTCCAGTCCCTTTGCTCTATACACTGTGCCAGGCTGTCCCCCACTGTAGCTCAGATGAGGAAGAGAAAACATCCACTGGGAGCTCAGTAGAATCAAAGAATAGATCCTTGAGGAATTAATTTGAAAGGAACGTGAGAACGCAGGGATGGCGGATGGGCAGGGAGGCTCTCCATGTGGAGGAGCACTCCTGGCAAGGCACACGGCGGGCCGCTGTAATCAGAGACTCAGAAGTACTTTCCCAGGACTGGGGTGCTTTTCAAACTGCTCCTTACAGCCTCCAGGTTCTCCTCAAATGTCTCAGGAACTGAGGAAGGACGAGAAGGAAAAGGCTAAGAGTATAGGGAAAGAAGGGATCCAAGGAGCAGAACTTGGGGAGCACTTCAGCTTAGCGTGATACTAGCAGAGTCTGTAAAAGATGGGAAGAAGGAGAGGAAGACGACAGTCCACGTGAAAGCTGGAAGAGGGTTTCAGGAAGGGAGTAGGAATTCCGGCAGGAGGGCCAGAAAGGCCAGGGAAGTGGAGGATGCACTGAAGATGAGGAAGCGGTGTTGCTACATCAGCTCGGCTGTGCGGGGGGAGCAAGAGGCCAGGCTGCCCGGGTTTGAGAGGTGAAGGAGGAGGGAGGAAGTGGAGGCGGTAGGTGTGCCAGACTTTTAAGAACTGTCGTGGTAAAAAGGAGACAGGTTGTAACCTAAGAGTAACAGTGATCTAAGGGAGGTTTAGAAAGGCATACACTATCCAAAAGTGTATGTAAAGCAAGAAATGGTATTTCCAGAGTTAATTTTTAATTTCCTGAGTTCACTGCTGTAAGAATTTCAGACCAGTTTGGCATTCATATCCTGGCACGCGTGTGAAGTTTATTGTGGAGATAAATGCAGTAGCAGCTCAGACAGAAACCAAAAATCCTCTGTAAAATTACTGGAATGGCTATCTTAAGTTCTCAAACTTCCAGCTCCCTGACAATTTCAACTTTAACATAATGGTTAGAGGTCTTTCCTCCAGTGGGTAAAGACAGGTGCCCCCAAATGTAGCAAAAACAAGTTTGTTGAACGAACGCTAGCACACAGAAAACCTATCAACAATATAGTAATGATCATTCAAAAATTTCAGATCTCCATTGTCAAACAAGTTTCCTTTGTATTCACGCTTTATTTGCTTTACCTTAAGTCACCCCCTAATCATGCTGACATCTACTACTGATGATTATATTAGACCTAAAAGTGTTCTTAAACAAAGGAAGAATACTGACTTCCATTCCTGAAAGTCCTGCTTCCAATTTTCAGGAGGAAATTAAATAATGTATAAATCAAATACTGGGCCTAAGCCCAGACAGCTGAACATCGTTTTGTCCTTTCAAGGCAAAGAGGAAGTGTCTGCTATGGCAGGGACACGCCAAGAGAAATAAAGCTTAACCTCAGCCCCATGTGAAAGTGATTTTAGATAATCGGGGGTGTCTACAAATAGGTTAAAAATGGGACCACATACTAACAGGGAACTTTCCATGGAAGTTAAAAAATGTATCAAGATCTACCCCCACCTTAAAATCAAAATATGTTTGGAAAATGGTATGGCCTGAGAAATTCTATATCAAGGCAGTAGAGGAAAGGGAAAGTAGACAGGGAGGAGAGAGCTGACAAGCCAAAGGGAAATTAAAACGTGTTTCCGCTTACCATTTACTGTAGGCTCACAGCTTGATTTCTTTGTAATTGCTGTTGCCAAAATTAAAATGATATACGTGAAGAGGAAGAGAAGGGGGTGTGGGGGGAGGGAGGAAGAGAGCCAGAGAGAGAATATGAATCTAAGTGTGTAGGTAGAGTGGCAGATGGTGGAAAAATTATTTAGATCGAGGGCCAGCAAATTTATCCTGTCAAGGGCTGTAGAGCAAATATTTTAGGCTTTGTGGGGAACACAGTCCCTCCGGTAGCTACTCAAATACCCTTGTCGTGTGGAAGCAGCCACGGGCAGCGTGTAAATGAATGAGCTGCGGCTGCGAGCCAACGCAGCTTTACAGACACTTAAATGAGAACGTCATGTATTTTTCCCCTTCTTTTGATTATTCTTCAATCACTTAAAAATACACAGAACTATTCTTAGCTTACAAAAACAGACTGTGGGACATAGCTGACCTGCAGACCATCGTCTGCTGACCCCCTGATTTAGATAGAACATTCTTAAGAAACTGGGCTTGACTCAAACTGGGGATTCTGAGTAATAAAACTGCCATTCTTTTTGTCAGCAGCTGAACAAAAAGATGGTGGTAATGGCCGAAAGCATTTATTTGGAAGATACAGTAGATTCTCTCTAACCCTCTGAAAAAAACAAGCATCTCTACTTTTTTTCTGGCAGGATACTGATACAGCTATGAAATCAAAGTTTATATAATAAGAAATTTTGAAGCCAAATGCTCTAAAACCATTAACATTCACCATCATTTAGGGATCAAGAATGATATAAAATATTATCCCCTTTATCAGAGTTTAATATTTTACAAACATCCTTTGCAGCATAAAGCTAGTCTGGAATTATACATAAATTTCCATCATCACCTCTATGGAAGCCAGAGAGCTGGTGACTAGAAGGATTTGCTGATGGAACATATGC
Source organism: Vicugna pacos (assembly GCF_048564905.1). Classification (NCBI taxonomy): domain Eukaryota; kingdom Metazoa; phylum Chordata; class Mammalia; order Artiodactyla; family Camelidae; genus Vicugna; species Vicugna pacos. Next base: position 34,223,801 of record NC_132988.1, read on the forward strand.
TATACAGATCACATGGTGATAAAAACTTTATGGAGCATCTGACATAGACTTCCAGAAACAAAGGAAATATAAAAGTGCAGAGCATCTATGTTCATAGTCTTTGTGAAGCAAAATAATTTTTATACATTAAATGTTCCATTGGAGAACAAACAGTGATGTTCCCTTTCTGTGTTAAAAGGGAAAATCTTGTAAAACATCCTGGTAGATGTCTCAATACCTTGATATAGAAAACAGCATTCTTCTCTCTTTCCCTCTCTCCTTCCTTTTTTGGGGATATTCCCTGTTCTTTTCCTTAGTAATCTGAACAAACGAGGGAACTGCCCCTCAGTCACGCCAACCCTTCATAAGCTGGTCCCGGTGCCCTGGACCTCTGGCCACAGGAGTAGCTGCAGGACCCAGCTAGTCGAGACAGGTTGTATCCTAAGGGTAACAAAGATTCAAGGAAGGTTTAAAAAGGAATATACTATCCAAAAATGGCTGTAAAACAGGATTATTTCCAGAGGTGTATTTTTATAGACCAATCGCTCATGGCATACAGGGTCCCAATCAATGTGTAGTGTATACTCATGTTTCTCATAGAGAATTTGGGACATACTTTTTATTTGATGGCAAATGCTGGTAAGGAATGCAATTCTCTGTTATAATATTGTTTGTATAAGGAAATAGAATTCTTTCAACAATGATCTGTTTTGTGGCGGTCTGCTTTATGGCACTGTTTCTAGGAATTCATTGTGGGAAATATGCTGCCTTAACCATCCACATGGAAACGATTGAGGATGGAGGAGAGGGAGGGTCGTGGACAGAGAAAAGGCCGAGTGTATAAAACAGGCAGTGAGCAGCCTTCACATTTCCTCTCTCCTTCTTCCTCTCCTCCCACCCTGTATTATCAGTAGTAGTAGTAGTAGTACTCTTTATTATTTAGAGCAGTTTTAGGTTCATGGTAAAACTGAGCAGAAAGTACAGACACCTCCTGCCCCTGTATGCACACGGCCTCCCCCACCATCAGCACGTCCCACCAGAGTGGTACGCTGGTTGTAATCGATGAACCTGCACTGACACTGTTATCGCCCAAAGTCCAGAGGTCGTATCAGGGTTTGCTCTCGGTGCTGTACACTCTACAGAATTGGGCAGATATGCTGATGATGTGTATCCACCAATACAGCAACACACAGAATAGTTTCATACTCTAAAATCCTCTGTGCCCTACCTATTCACACCTCCTTCCCTCCTAACCCCTGGCAACCACTGATCTTTTTACCGTCCCCCTAGTTTTGCCTCCTCCAGAATGTCATGTAGTTGGAATTATGTAGTATATAGCGCTTTCAGACTGGCTTCTTAGTGCTGTGTATTTAAGGTTCCTTCATGTCTTTTTCTGGCTTGATAGTTCATTTCTTTTTAGTGCTAAATAATATTCCATTGCCTAGATGTTTCACAGTTTATTTTTCCACTCACCTACTGAAGGACATCTTGGTTGCTTCCATGCTTTTTATAGTCACTCTTTTATTTTAAATTTCTTTCTTCTGCTTTAAAGTCAAAGTATGCCAAAAGCAGGCAGGATCTTAATTAGCAACCTATACAATCCTCCAAACAGGTATGAAAAAAACTGAAGCCCAGAGGTTAAGTGACTGACCCATGGTGTTGTTTAATTCCTGTGCGTTTATTTGTCTGAGCCTGGCCTCTAACATCTAACAACACTTAAAGGTACTGCTCTCCTCACTGGCAGCGCGTAGGTCTAAATATTCATTAGACTTTGGCTTAGATGTTGTATCCAGTTTTAACAGCCTAGAAGCCACATTTGGGTTTTATTTGCTGCATCCAGTAATATAAAAAATACAACTCATACATCCTTTAAAAATCTGGCCAGCCATTTGCTTGCTAGTATTACAGACAAAATAATTAGGTAATAATTTAATCTTCATAGTCACCCTTGAAAGTAAGTACTATTACTGCAACTACTACATGTACGAGAAAACTACCCAGGGTGGGTCACAGAGCGAGTAAATGTCAGACATCGGATTCTAACCCAGGGGTGCCTAATTCCGGAGACTGAGTTCTTCATCTCTCTGCCATACTACTAATTTGTATATATTTTTATGTACATTTCTTCCAGTTGAAGCTTTAAAAGAAACTGTCTTTTTGACCAGAGATAATGTGAACTCACACTAAGGGAATAATTAATAAATTTCAGTTTTTTTTTTAAATCACGGTCCTAAATCCTGAGGTCCATTTCAGTGTCCACAAGATGCAAAGTACCATTTATATAAGAAACATATAAGTTGAGATATAAAATTTCCCCTTAAAACTGTAGCATATAACTTACCCTAATGTTGAAACAACTAATTTCTGTAATATATATACTCATAAAAAAGCATCAGTATTGTACCTATGCATTTCTCATATGCTTTATATTTTTACAGTTTCATAAACAAAAATTAAATGATAAGCCAATTAAGTCAGTGAGCTAAGAATATAAGTGGATTGCCACAGGACTTTCTTATCCCTCCAGGTCATTTTCCTGGCCCCAAAGAGAGACTACAATAAAGAACAAAACAGCTGTAGGGAAGACAGCTTAAAAGAATAAACCAAACAGACAGAAGAGGCTACCAGAGCTTTATGCAAACACTGCTTGCAAACTCATCTGCACTACCTCCAGGGGTCTCATCACTTGTGTAGGACCCAAAGTCATTTACCAGAAAAATGAATGTGTAAACTCAAAGGTAGAAAAGGGACACTTTGCAGAGTGTGGCTGTTTGTGGTTATTTACATTTAACTGGAACACACATGAGGTGAGAATGGTAGAAACTGGAGAAGGTAAAAAAAAAAAAAAAAAAAAAAAGAAAAGAAAAAGAAAAAACAACCATCCAAGAAACCAAAGAAAAAGCACTGCAGAAAAAATTAAGGAGAATATAATTCAATTAAAATACAAACTATTTCCAGCACACTTGGATATGAATGCAATATAGCTGCACAAGAAATCAAAGCAAATGTACTTAATCACACGGTCTGTGAGCTGCCTTTTTATTCTGACCCATCTAGCAACTTACTCTGGGATTCCTCTTACTGGAAATTATGACCCTCAGTAAATCTGACTTTGACCAAAATGTTTCAGACCACAGCGCTGCCAGCACTCTGGTGAGATGGACTACAGTTCTTCATTCTAGATTCTTGCCTCAAGTTCTTTCAGATGGGAATGACTTCCTTTCATTACAAGACAGCCTCTCAAGATACAGGGACTATTCCAGTGAGGAGTCCAATTATCATTTCCAGATTAAATCAGTTCCTAAAGCATATGAACTAGAAAACTGGATAACAGGATATGATAGGGTTTTTTTTTTAAATGTACTCTTTTATATAATTAATTTGAACCTTGCCCAAACCCGCACCAAATGCAACATGTTACCACCAAATATTAAAACTCATATGCGAGGTGAAGTGAGTGAAGTCTGTTTATGTCCAGTGATTGCCTTGGTGAGTGCCTGGGACTCACAAAAGTATTTGTTACCATAGTTAAGATACAATCATTTCAGATATTCCAAAAAGAACACACACCACTTCTTTCCAGAGAAACTGGGAGTTTTCAGTGTGGTAAACGTTCACAAAAATAGCATTGCATGCATTCAGTCTTCTACTCATTAAACATTTATTAAGAACAAGCTGTGGGCCAGGCACTGAGAGCCTTCTTTGCTCAAACAATCCAGTCTAAGATTTGGAAGCTTTAACACTGTATTGCAGAGGCATTATTTCTGGAAAATGTAAATGGTTCTCAAATCCGTGTAGAAGTATTAAAATAATTCAGAAAACATTTTAAGATCACATTTAGTTATAACTGACATACTATATAGACAAATGACATACTTCTTTGTGATAGTGACTATGAGATTAGATTATCACGCAGGTCAGAAAGTAAGAAAAAGCTCCAGTAGAAGCCTAATGGGCAAACATGTTGCACAGACGTGACCACCATCAGGGAGAGGTCCTGACCTAAACAGTAATTATGGAAAGCCAGGAGACTAACAAGTTACTCGTCAACTCAGTATCTTCAATCTTACTTTCCTATCTAGAAAACAGTATTAATTTACAGTTAAGTACATGACCATCCAAACATACAGAGCTTCTCCTGCTCTTTATGCATTAGATCTATGTTAATTAGAATTTTACACAATGGATCATATTTTCAATGGATCAGGGAGAGATTCAAGCAAAATGAAAACAGGTCTGGATGCCAACTCTACTGAGATGTTCCATAGATGCCTCAAACTCAGAATGTTTACTTTTCCAAAGTTGGGGTTTCTGTATATTTTATTTCAAAAAGAGGGATCTGATTTTATTATGCAATTGTACTACGCATAATAAAGGGTAAAACACAAGCGTTTGAGAGTTCATTATATATGGATTCAGTAATACTTATTACTTCTATCCTCAAACTGACCTATATTTTTTTCGTCTCACTTGATGGCACCCAAGGTAGCTTATCTGAGAGTTATCTTTGATTCTTTTATTATCTTCCTAACTAATTAATCCTTAAGTCTTGTTTCTAAATGTTTTATGAAGCTACCCTCATTTTTACCATCCTTAACCAATGTAAGTTTAGGCCCTAATATTCCTACACATGGGTTATTATCTGGGCTACTAGTCATGTTTATCTTAACTCTACCCTTCCCACCGCAACTAGAGGTATTTAATTAAAACATACCCCTTGCAGTAGTGAAACTAAGCCAGGTATTGTTTGCGGCACACTCTCAGACCCACTCTCAGGATGGATGGGGGTAGTACTAGGTATAACAGGCAGAGACGACAAAGCTGAGTTCATGATGAGCTGGTGTGGGAGCACAGACAGGACAACACCCTCTGTCCGGATCTGTCAATCCTGCAGCTACGTCAGGCACGTAAGTTATAGTTGTTTATGGAATAACAAGGTATTATGTTTCACATAATGACGGAAGTATGGGAAGGTAAGTGTGCCTAAGCTACACATTCACTCAATAGACTAGACACATTTAGTCAATGATGTATGGCCTAGCTCGTAATATTTTCCAATTCTGTGGGAAATTAGTTCTCTAGCAGGCATATCTATTCAGTTATGACTTTTGTGTGCTGCTGCCCCGTTGCCCCCCACTAATTAGTTCAGGGGCAGACACATGACTCAGAAAGGGCCAATCAGATTCTTTCTCCAGGAACTTTGGGACTGATACACACAAAGAAGAGTTACTGGTAGCTGATGGACATTTCACGGCTGCAGAGTAGTTACAACTCCTGTTGTTGAGAATTGTGGCGTCCTCCTTGCTCCTGACCTTACGAAGTCTTATTCCTTAAATACTGTGAGATCACAGTCTGTTTTTAAAACATTCTTTATTTGTTTTTGCCAAGTTAGTTCTAGCTGTTTTCTCGTACAACTAGAAACTTAAGTACTATATTATATTTGCCGATACAGATAGAGCCATTTGCCTAGTCATCAGGTTGAAAACATCAGTCAGTTTCGATGCTTGACTTTAAGTCCTTTTTATTCATCAATTACTAACTACTGTAATTGTTATTTATTTTCATTGCTTTCGTTTTTCATTTGCTATGTCTTCTTTCTACTTTCTACTACTCTCACTGTGTAATAGTTTTCTGACTAGTTATCTTGTCCCCAGATTAAATTTCCTAAATCATAGCTCTGATACCACTTCAAAACTCTTCAAAAGTTCATTGCTGCTTACCTAGTAAATGAAAAGCTTCCAGCCATGAATGTATTCTAAGTTCCCTACAATATAATCCTCATCCACCTTTAGACCCTTACCTCCACAACACTACTCGACACAGCCCATTTCTCAGTGTATATCCAGGCTTGAGATGCATCCTTCTCTAACTCTCCGTCTGCCTAAAATGCATTCTCTTTCACAGTCTCCTTACAAAACTACTTATCTTTTAAAGGCTCATCAAAATGTTAACTCTTATGTAAAGACTTTCTGATCTTCCCCCATTGGATGTGTTACTTCCTTCAAAGTTTCACTGCATTTATTTCCCTTTCTGGACTTCCTAAAGGGCTCTCATAGTTTCCTTCACCATTTATGCTGAAACTTCTGTCCCTTCAGAGAGGGTTAGACTTCATCCTGGGAAATTAAGGAGGCAAGCTGAATTTTTCCATGGGTTATCCATGATAAACTAAGAGGTTCTGCCAACTTGAGGTTTTGACTGGTTTGCTATGTTTTGGTCAAGGTACTTCAACTCATCTTAGAAATATATGAAGATAATGTGAAGCAGGTCTATAATATGGTTGCATTTTTTCCTTCTGTTCTTCAAATCAAAATTTATTTTTCTAAATTAAAGTAATACAAGCATATGGTGAAAATAAATAAAGAATTGGTTACAAAAAAAAGCAATAGCCCCTTGCTCTCCCCCATTCTACTCCCTAGACTAACAATTTCTAACACTTAAAAAAAAATTCTTCCGGTCATTGGTTATCTTTAAATCTTGATTTATCAACTTCAGACATCACCTACTGATGTTTTATTATGATACATGTATATTTAGCTTATTTATACCTCCACTTTCCTTTTTTACTTTGTGACATTAAACAATATACTTTAACCTCTACTTCTTGTTCCATTAACTACAGACAGTATACATCTTGATTCCATACTTTGCAAGATTAGGATATTAATGTCATTTTCTTCAATGTACTCCTCTGTTCCCTTCATTTTCTCAATTTTGTTATTGTTGGTTTGATAAATTTTACCTTCTGTTCTGTAACCATAATTGAACTTTGTCTATAGACTGATTCTAAAGTTGAAAATCAATAAAGTATGTTTAAGTATATTACCTAATGATTCTTCCTAACTCAACACATACCTTTAATATTTTTTTCCTTCCTCAGAATTTGGGTTCTTCTGGCATCTCTATCATAATACCTAGTTTATGGAGCCCACTCTCCCTTTATCCTGATCCTTGTTTCCTGGAACCCTACATTCTCCTGTTCCTTGTGGATTAACTGTTCTCTAGACCTGCAGCACAGTTCTCATCCTAAGATTTTCCATTAGCACTCTTCCTATGTCTTCCTATTTCTTGAATTACTCCTTTGTTGGGCAGGTATACAACCTTAAGTAACTTTGCAAAAAAGAGTACACATTGAATCCCTTCTAGGATATTAGAAAATGCCTTTATTCAATCACCGTGTTTTGAAAGTCTGGTCTGGCATATAATGCTAGGTTAAAGATATTTTCCTTGAGGTTTTGAAGGAAATCTTACAGTGTCAGTACCTCTGTCTTCTCCCAACATCCTCTCTGCTCCCCAACATATACTGAAAACATTCAAAGCCATTCTAAAGAAATAATGGATATCCAAGGAAATTAGGATTTAAGGGCATAGGCTTTATAGGCATACCTGGGTTTAAATCTTGGATCCATCAGCTGTTATCTCTGAGGCTTGAAAAAGTTACTTTAAGCTACAGTTTCCTCCCATGTAAAATGAGTGTACTAAGTTTGTTCCTCATAAGGTTATTGTATTAAATTGGATAACTCATATAAAGTACTTATTATTCTGTCTAGCACATAGTAAGTGCTCAACAAAACTGTCACAGATATTACCAATATTGTTAATATATGAACTGATTACTGAGTGTATAATGACGGCCAATAGAGAATCTGGTGGCTATTTTCCAACAAAAATCATTTATAACCTATTCAAGTGGAAGTCACACTGGTCTAGGAGGCTTCTATCTCACATGTCCTTATAAGCTTCTACAGGTTCTATGTTCCCCTTTTGGTTGTAATTTGTTCCAGCTCTTCTGGGCCATCTTCCAGAGAACAACTGAAACTGGTAAGTGGGGGTGTGATGTGAGACGACTGTAAGCAAAGCAACCCCAAACCAATTTTTATAGCCATTTAGCAGCTGGTATTGGAAACTGAGGGGGAATAACACTGTTAAAAAGTAACCAGCATAATTCTCCAAGGAAGGAATACAAATGGTCAATAGGCACATGAAAAAAATGCTCAATATCACTAATTATCAGAGAAATGCAAATCAAAACTACAATGAGGTATCACCTCACACCAGTCACAATGGCCATCATTCAAAAGTCCACAAATGACAAATGCTGGAGAGGCTGTGGAGAAAAGGGAACCCTCCTACACTGCTGGTGGGAATGCAGTTTGGTGCAGCCACTGTGGAAAACAGTATGGAGATTCCTCAAAAGACTAGGAATAGACTTACCATATGACCCAGGAATCCCACTCCTGGGTATATATCCAGAAGGAACCCTACTTCAAAAAGACACCTGCACCCCAATGTTCATAGCAGCACTATTTACAATAGCCAAGACATGGAAACAGCCTAAATGTCCATCAAACGATGACTGGATAAAGAAGTTGTGGTGGTATATTTATACAATGGAATAGTATTCAGCCATAAAAACTGACAACATAACGCCATTTGCAGCAACATGGATGTTCCTGGAGAATGTCCTTCTAAGTGAAGTAAGCCAAAAAGAGAAAGAAAAATACTATATGAGATCGCTCATATGTGGAATCTAAATAAATAAATAAATAAATAAATAAATAAATAAATAAATAAATAAATACAAAACAGAAACAGACTCATAGACATAGAATACAAACTTGTGGTTGCCAAGGGGGCGGGGGGTGGGAAGGGATAGACTGGGATTTCAAAATGTAGAATAGATAAACAAGATTATACCGTATAGCACAGGGAAATATATACAAGATCTTATGGTAGCTCACAGAGAAAAAAATGTGACAATGAATTATATATATGTTCATGTGTAACTGAAAAATTGTGCTCTACAATGAAATTTGACACAACATTGTAAAATGATTATAAATCAATGAAAAATGTTAAAAAAAAAAGTAACCAGCATAAAGGAATGAGGAGTGGAAGTTTATAGGTTTGAGACATAGTTGTGTATAACCAAGTTTTGCAAATACACGGCAAAACCCTAAAGATGGACTTTGTGTGTGTCTGCTAAACTCACAGTGGTATTTTCATTATAGCTATACAGATAAAGAATGAGTTATCTGTCATCAGTTATCTTTGAAAGCAAAAAGCAAAACATTTTCTAACAGACAGAAGCTCAACAATGTCACCCTGACTACTGGTATTATCTGAGTATCAAGATTAAGTGATGAAATTTTGCAGTGTCTTTGCTAACTGGTGGAAGCATTTGTAAGTTGATAGGAAAGATCATTCTTGCCAATATCTCAAAGGATTTCACTATGTACTATAATGCATTACTGTTAATGTCATCGTGATTCTTAGCATATGAAATACTGATTATTTTAACCTTTCAAAATTAGTATAGGTAAATCAGACTGATGTTCCAATAAGCAAACCAAAATTATCAATATCATTTTGGGCGATGAAAAAAACCACTGTCATATGAAGAAGCACACTCATGGCAGAATTTTAATTGTAGGACCAGAAAGACTTCAGTATAAGTTACAAATGGCAAATGAAAGGTTAAATTTATTCAAATGTATAGGCATCATAGTTCCATCAAATGAAATGAGTCTCAAGTACCCAGGGAACTTTGTTCTCACGAGTGGATAAGCCAGCTAGAAACAAAGGAAAATAAGAAGACAGCTTAACCACGGGGTGTGGGTATAGCTTAGTGGCAGGGTACATGCTTAGCACATATGAGGTCTTGAGTTTAATCCCTAGTACCTCCATTAAAAAAAAAGTTTAAAAAAATTATGTAAATATAAAAAAAAAGAGGCCAGCTTAACCCACAGGGATCAGGATATTCTTCAACCCGTGAAACTTTTCATGAACCTTGCAGAAAAGCTATATAAAATGAGACTGGCAGGCAAAGCCACCAAATAAGGCCACGGTGACTGAGCCCTAAGTCAAGGTGTGATATTCACATGGACCCCTCCTTCCAGAGTGGTGCACTGCTGTGTTCCTGCTGGCAGGAATTCACGAGTGCTGTCAACTCTTGATAACAAAAGGATCCTCATTCAATTAAAACAGAAGAAAAATACCAATAGATGGATAATTTTAATTGTTTCTACAAGTAGAAAACCAGAAGACAATGAACTGAAGAACATCCTCAGAGCCATTCCAACTATTATTTTCTGCCAAGTTAGGAAGACACAATTTTCCTTACAGGTATGTCTAAGTAATGCTTTAGTCTCGAAGGTAGCTCCTAAGTGAGGGGCTTTTCTGGAGTGCTAGTCACTCTCCAGTACTGCACCTCCACAGACTACAAGGATCTCATCAATCATGCTAAATCTGGGTACATTTTATTACCCCTGTGCACATTACTTCATGGTACTGCTTCTTTACAGGTATCACAAAAATGATCCTTAGAGAATGACTAAGGGATAAAAGTGATGGACTGTTCTGTTGACTTTCATGTGTAACTTACTTTTCATGGTTTTCAAAATAAAAACATTCTCTGAGTTGAAATGGTAATCTGTGCACCTGCTTTTTAGGTTGAGCATAAGAAGATAATAGTATCTCTCGCTGTGATTCAGTGTTCTTCTAATTGTACTTTGATCATGCTTCAGATTAAAATAATTTGCCTGCCAAGATATGTACTTGCTCAAGGTTTTAATTCTCAAAATTACAGGTGGGGATATAAAAGGTTGGAGTTTTAAATGTATTATTTTCCTCTTTCAATTTCATAAGCTGTATTTCTGCATTATTTAGTTGAAGAACCTAAAAGGAATAGGTGAGTGGGAACACAACATGAACCTAAATTCTTTGACGCACAAAGCATGCAAGATTTATAGCTATTTCTTCATTATACTTCTAAGCCTTACAAATAAATACTAAACATTAATCAGTTCTCAAAATGTTTGGTTAGGGACTACCTTTCCCCTAGAAGATATACAGGTAATAAAGACAATAAAGTTGGCATTTTAAAACACTCATCAATGATAAATCATTTTTTAGATTGAAAAGTTATTGCCAGGCTCTACTATTTTGTATTTTACATTTTCATGGTAAGCAGGCAGGTTCAATTCCAATGTGGAAGACATCCCATAATGACTACACTATACAAAAACTCAAATTCTCATAGCATTAAGCTTTCTGTTTTTATTCTTTATCCTCACCTTTTAGTTTTATTTACCAGAGAAGATTGTATCTGGAAAACTTATTTAAAACTATAAATCTGTCAACAGTTTCTTTCACGGAGGTGACATGGGAAAAAGAAAGGACAGTATTAGGAGCACCTGAAATGCAGGCCCCTCCCCTCCCAAATGCAGTAGTATCTGGAGGCTCAATGTTTGCCTCAGCTCATGCTTACAAAGGAAAAGGAATATGAGTTAGTCATTTCAAACTTGAAAATGTCAGGAATGCAAAAATTGGAAGCTCCAATTTTTATTTTAAACTGAAGCAAAGATGTTCCATTAAAAATGAGACTGTTACAATCAGGTACAAATCTGTCAAGATGGAATTTTAGTGTGCATTTCATACACACACAGGTACACAACCTTGTAACAATGTTCTGCTTCTTGAGTTCATGAAAATAATAAGTACTCAGGTTATAATTCTGAGAAATAAGAATGAAATAAGCCATGTATTCAGTAGTTTTTTAGTCAGCAAAATAGTTTTTAAACTGTTCTGCAGTCTCCAAGGTGCCTCAGAGGTCACAACAGGAGCAGGAGGGAAAGGTATGTAGGTGGGACAGGCCCCAAACAAAGCAGATTCATTCTTATCTCTTTCATATAATGGTCTTCCTACAGAAGGTTTTATTTGAGGGAGGGGAAAAGGTTCTGCTACTAAAATCTTTTGGAAATTACTCTTCTTTAGATTCAAAAGTGATAGAAAAGATTAACATTGAATTCTGAAATAAAGTTTTTTATAGAGAAACAGCTCTGGATTGGAATGAAGAGGTGGAAAGAACAAGATAATTTTTCGAGACAATGTTTTGCTTTTATCATTTCTAAGTATAACTACTAATGTAATCTTCGCCTACTAGTCTTTCTTATTATTTATTCTCAATTGAAAAGCAAAGTCAGACAAATAGTGACAACCTGGAAAGAATGACTTTTCCATGTCAGCTTATATAGAGAAGCTTAAAAATATTTTCTCTGGAACTTCTGTTGACATCTCCCTGGGCATTCCCTTCCCCACTCTCCTATGTTGAACTGCTTGCTTCCTGGACCCCATGTGTTTTCCCTGTTTTTGGTGGAACACATCCACCATTAGCTTCCTAAAAAGAGGTGCATGGAGATAAATTTGTTTTAGACCTTGCATGTCTGAAATGTATTTATTTCACCTTCACATTTGATTTTACAGTTTGGATATAGAACTCTAGGTTGGAAATTATTTCCCCTCAGGAACTTAAGAGCATAGCTGCTCTCCTGTCCTATGGCGTCTACTGTTGCTGCAGAGAATCGTGCGGCAATCCAAATTCTTCATCCTTTGTTATGTGATGGCTTGGGACCTGACACTTAGTACAGCATTGCCATCTAGAAACTTATGTTCTTCAATTTGTGGAAAGAAATTTTGATAGTTTTCTTTCCTCTCATTTGTTTGCTTTTTCTGAGACCCTGTATTAGTCATGTCTCAATTTCTCCAATTCCTGTCTCCTTGTCCTTTTGTTTTGTTTTCTGGGAAACTTACTTAACTTTTTCTTCCAATGTTTCTATTGCACTTAGCAGTTTACTTTTTTCTTTAATTTGTGTGTGTGGGGAGGAATTAGGTTTACTTATTTATTTATTTAAATGGAGGTACTGGGGATTGAACCGAGGACCTCATGCATGCTAACTAAGCACATGCTCTATCATGGAGCTATACCCTCCCCTACTGCATTTAAAACTTCTTCTACCTGAACATTTTAAATTTTTAATTAAGGAACAATTAAATGTTCTTTTTTAGAACTCCTGTTGCTTGTTTCATCATTGTAGTATCTTTTTCTTATCTCTTTTTTCATCTGCTCCCTCACTCTCTCTATTTCCCTGTATTTGTTTTAGAGTGTCTTTCATATTAGAAGCTTTATTCAAATATTAGTGTTGCCCAGTTTTCCATTCATGTTTAGGAATGAGAAACTAAAATTCCACTTGGAAACTCTGAGTGCATGAGTGAAGCTTAACAGCCGGTCATCTTCACTACCATTACTTCCCTAGATGTAAGTATCTGTAAAGCTTTTTCTTAGACTAATCATCAGTTTCTCTAGAGAGCGAAGTTCCAATATTCTGTCTGGCTGCCAGCACAGCAGGAGCAGAGCAAGGGCAGGGCCTTGGATGTCTCCACATGAGGTACACAGATCTTCCCTCAATACCCTGTTTCTTGGTTTGACATGTCACCACTCCCCCATCTTCAGATGGAATTGGTATCTTAATGTCCAGAACCTCTTTAGCTCAATTTTTCTGAAAATAAAGCTTCAATTTATTGCTGGGGGTCATCTCTGGTCTGGTAGGAGCCCGGAAAACAATCTGAGAACCTACCTCCTCTTTGTAAAGACCTGCAACAGCCCTTTCCCTTTTTCTTCAGCCCTGTATTCTAATTCCTTTCCTGAGTCTTGAGTTCTGTTGTGGAAATCAGCTGCTTATTTGTTTCTCTTGCCTGCAGGTTTCAGCATTCCCTTAACCTGCTCATTTATCATCCAGCTTCAACAGTTTTACTTAAATTTTTCATTGGCTGTCATCTTCCTCATTTTCTCTGTCATGCCTGGTTTATACAATTCTTATTCTTTACTTTCATTTTAGTAAGGATTCAGAAGGGAGTAGATGTAAATGAGTTTGTTCAGGTTAGCACGCTTAATGAGAAGTTTCATAAATTTGTTTAACGATATTCAGTTTCTACAGGTCACCCTACAGGTTCAACAATTCTGTGTCTCAGAACTCAGTCTCAACATGCAGAGCCACCTGTGTGTAGAACCATGCCAGCATGCCGGATCTTGCAGCCTGGACCTCAATTTCTAAAGAACTTAAGGATGTTACTAAGATATGCTTTTCTAAATGTTTAACTTTTAAAATTAGTATCTGTCATAAAATAGATGTGAACATTAAAGTGGCAGTCTCCATGCCTTCAACACAGTTACTGCAAAGCTATTATTAATTTAATGGTGTCTCTTATAATTGATGGCATCTTAGAATCAAGGGTACAAGGTAGTACCTATCTGAGAGGGTTGCTGGAAGACACAAATGAGATGATGCTTATAAAGTCTTAAGTAAGAACAGTGGCTAAGAGTCACTAAGTGCTTACATTTTAGTTACTCTTAACAGCTTTTCCAATATGCCTTTGCATGATGAAATACTTTTCCACTAATCTTTTTCCACTGTTCTGTTAAGATAGGTTATTATGTTAATTTACCATAAAGTATATAAAAATCACCAGAAAGCATATAATGAGTTGCTGGTTTTACCGTTTTTTACAAACGTGTGTGTACGTGTAAATAACGGCTATTTTCTGAAGAAAGTGAGATGAGAGTTAGTATGAAGTTCACAGTATCCAGATCTATGAGGCGCTTCATTTTTCATCTAGTCACTTATTCTTTTATTAAAAAATTATGAAGCAGATCTTAAATGCTTAAGTTCTGGGGATACAAAGACGTGACACAGATCCTATCTTGGGGAAGCTTACAATTCAGCAGTTGGAAATGACCAGGGTACCATACAGCGTGTTGAGTGGGTTCCTGTGGCACACGTAACAGAAATCAGAAGTGCCTAGACAAAGTAGCTGGATACTGATTCAGGGGCCATACTTAACACTGGCACACTGCAAGGCACATGGTCTGCACGTTTCTGTAAAACAGGTGGGTGTGACTTCAGTTTAGAGCCCATGAAAGAAATCCTTTGCTGAAAGGTATGTAATCACTTTTCCTTGTGCCACGGTATTCAGATGAATGCAGGCCTGAAGGGAGGATGTGGCCACCAAAGAGAGCACAGACATAGGGTTTCAGTCAGAATGGAACTGTACTCCCACACAGGCATAATGTGCATTCTGGTGAGCAAACTGGAGAATTAAAGCCCTTTTTGGAAATTAGTTTTTAAGAGCTTTGCTGTTAAAGGCTATGTTGAGGAAGCACACATTCCGTGACTTTGCAATAATAGCCCTGAAATAAAAAGAGGACTTGTGGACACAGACAGTATGAGATAATAGCATCAAGACATGTGGTTTAGATTCCAAAGTAACCAAAATATTTACCATAGCCATACTGGAGGAATGAGAAATCATCAGAAACTATTACATAGAAACATATAAAGATACGTCAATAAAATCTGCTAGAGCTTTATTACACTGTATGTGTTAAGATATTTTTAACAACTTTCCCCATCTTGACCTAGTGCTAAATTGAAGAACCCATTTTAGCTTAAACTACCTGGTCTGGCTGGATCCTAACTCATGATGTCAAGATTCTCAAAACCAACTACAGCTACTTTTACTGATCCTGCCTTGACATTTTGTTTTTTGTTTCTAAAAACCACAAACCCAAAAATCTCGGTATGAAAGGGAAACATGCAAGGTGTTATGGGATACATAGTAAAATTATATAGTCCCGGCTGGAGGTTAGAAATGGCTTTCTGGAAGAAGTTATGTCTAAACTGTGTGGGTACAAAAGACTCAAACAAATAGCTGTATATGAAGCTGTACCTAGACAACAAAATGTTCCTAAATATCCTTGTTTTTCTCATCTAATAAGATAGTTTATCGCCATTTCAGGGGTGGGGCAGATGTAACCTTTAAAACAAGGGAGACAACAGCAGCTCTACAGTTGATAAGAAGCAGGAAAAGCAAGGCATACGGCTTTAAAGACAAGGTGGTTCGCATGTTTAACACATGGCCTTATCGTCGTAGTGCCATTGTGTAACGTATGATCTACATATAAAACACTACATGTGCCCAAGTTAAATCACAATTTTGAGGACAAAAGTCAGCTATTAAGCAAATGTGGTGGTTTTTATCTATAAACATTTACAAAGCATAAATTAATTCAAAGTAGTTTTTTTTACAGAAAGAATACATTTAATACCTTATTGATACTTTGAAAGAGAAAAATCAATAATTCATTACAATTAAAATTTCTGTTCTACAAAAGACAACATTTAGAGAGCAAAAAGATGAGCCACAAACTATGGAAAAAAATCTTTAGACAACACAAATCTGATAAAGGAGTGGTATCCAAAACATACAGAGAACTCTTGAAATCTAAAAATTAGAAAACAAACCAATTAAAAATGGGCAAAAGATCTGAACAGACAGCTCACCAAAGAAGATGAAGTCTTAAGTCCACAAACAAGACTTGTACTTATGTTTATAAAAGCTTTACTCAAGCTTTATATATTAAACTTGTAAGCAATCAACATGTCCTTGAATGAACAGATAAACAAATTTAAAAAAGATGTAGATACCTCTGGGAATGATCTTGATTATTTGGCATTATATAGTGAGTTTATAATCAGTTGTTTTCTAACCAATTGATTGAGACTGGAAAAAAAACACTCAGAAAAGGAGGTCTAAAAGATGCTGGAAGTGGGGCAGGGGACTCGGAAGAGGAAAGGTGAAAAGTTATACAGAGATGAAGTGAAGACAAACTTCGTTTAATCTAATCCTTCATAGGACTGGCCCTGCGCCTAGGGAAAAACCCTCCTTTCCCCTCTGGTTGGCTCTAATAGTGCATGCTCTCCTGCTTCCAGGACCTAAGACTTGTGTCTACTACTGTTAGGTTACCATACACTAGGGTGTAATACACTTCAGGGGACTAGCTTGGAAACTACCCAACAGAGAAACATTGCTTCCAGGGATAAGGATATTCTGAATTCTCAAAAGACAACTTACAGTAAATGTTTTGCCTATACTCATCCAATTCTCAAAGACAATTCAGGCTGAAATCACCCATATCACTTCCCTTAACCCTGGTTACCTCTTTTCCTTACAGGCTCTATCTCCAAATACAGTCATGATGGGGTCTAGGGTCTCAACATATGAATTTCACAGGGACAGAATTCAGCCACAGCAGACTCTTTAAAAAATTATAAGCAATTACTATTAGGAAAAAGAAGAAAGAAAACTTCAAACTTATTAGGCACTAAGATCTCTCTCTTTTTTTTACTCAGCCTGTGGCTTTCTCTGTGAAGCACATAAAATGGGAGCAATATTCTCTTTCATTTTATTCTATATTTTGACTGTTATATGACTATAAATGTGAATTGATCATCAAAAGTATAATCTACTGTAGAAAACATACAGTTTTCACAGGTGGTGAGCTTGTAAGGCATAAGCTATATTAAGCTATATTTAAACAAAGTTTCTAGATGTAGATGGTTCAGGCAGCAAGTCAAGTGATTCTTTAAACACCCGTAAAAGTTATGTTCAGACCCCTTGGAGGTCCTCAGGATGTTTCACTAGTGGAGCAGGCAAAAATGAAAATTCAAAATAGCACAGAACATAGCTATATGCTATTTTATCCTATAAAATATCATTATAAAAAATTATTATAATGAGGTTTTGGGGTACTAATTGCAATAAACCACTTGGGTTAGGATCCAAGTCATGCCTACATTAAACCAGATTTTATAATAAGCCAGATTATGTTAAAGCTGGGCTCTAATGTGTTTCAATTTTTACATAATTTATAATGTATAATATCAACCAAGTTTTATACTTACTTGAATTATGTCCCTAAAATTCAATGTTTGATTTCTAGTTTTATATACAAGTACAAAGTAAATGAAAATATTAATGTAATTTGTTCTACATAATAAATGTTCTGAATTTTTGTAAAGAATTATTTTTAAAAATCTAATTTAAAAGCAATGAGGGTATAATTTATTCATGAAACTATCCCTATAGGATTAAAAAAAAAAACAGACACAGCAAAAGGTTTTTGATGTGTTGTACATAGCAGGTATACAATATTAATCGCATAGCATAAATGTCTTTTATTAAACTGTAAGGAAGCCATAAATGAAATGGCAGACAGGATTTGTAAAGCTGTGCATGTATACATATTTCATGCCCATTATGACCAATTCAGTTGTATAAAAAAAAGGTTCACTTTGAATTGACAACTTTTGTATATGCGCTGCCGAAGCGAGCACTGAATTGACAACTTTTGGATTCATCTCCTTCCTAATCTCCAGTTCTGACCCAGCTTTATGATACAAAGAAAGAAAAAAAAATGCTGGGACTACTATTGTTCAGTGTGTTTGACCTTTAATATTTTTAAGAATTCTGGCAAGAAGTTAATACTAGGCAAACTAAATACAATTCTTGCTTTTAAATATAAAGTCACTCCTTAAGGATTCATTTGAAGTGAATAAAAATATGCCAAGGGGCTACTTTTGCTACCACTGAAAGAAGGTTTTGTCCAAATGCCAAAGAGTTTAAGTAATTTTTCTTTAATTCTGAAGAAAAAGAGAAAAGGGCTAATTTATGATTTGGAACTTCCACAATGATAAAAGTGGCATATGTAATATATCTATTTTTTTTTTTTTGGCTTCTAAATGAAGAAGGGAACTTTCCTACAAATATAAAAGCAAAACCCATTTTCCAGATTTTAATAGTAAAAATGGAGCTAGCTATTATTAAAGCATACCAGAAATAATACTTCAAGGTTAAAAACATAAACAAAAGACAGCCCTGCAAATATTAATTCTTTTGACTTTCCTTTGAAGTCTAAGGCAAGGTTAGATTCTGTTTTTAAATATCTAAAATATACTAGAGGTTAAGATTCGATTTTTAAATATCTAAAATATAGTAGAGATTATATTTAAGAATAATTTAATGACTGCCTCGCAACTCTAAACAATGAATTTTATAGACTTTTAGTAACATTTTAATACAGTGAAACCTTTGAGAACTCAGAATTACTGTCATCTGGGGATGACAAATGAGAGCATTCCTACGTCACCATCAAGCACTGAATGACAATCATGTGGTGCTTCTGCCCTTAGTGTTAGATTTCTGGGTCTTACCTGAACACCTGAGTTCAATCCCAACCTACAATGAAAGGGCACAGTAATTAGCTATGCTTATTTCCTAACTAATCATTCTACTAGAAATGCTAAGTTCACTATTTTTTTCTTTTTAATTAAAAAAAACTTATATTAAAAAAATTAAGCTGTACACAAGGAACTAGAAATTACCTTAATAAATATACTAAAATATGGGTATTATGGAGATAGTTTGTAAAGAAACATGAGCTTTACACACCTGAAAGTAACAAAAGAAAAGTATACATCTTTAAAAAGAAACAGAGATTGCAGATGTTTATAAACAGCTGAAATCAATACTGCATGTAACTATGAAATATAGTTTGAATTGAAAGAATACATCATCAAAACTAAAAACATGACCTACACATGAAACACTCATGAGTATTCCTAAAATCTAAGACAAAAAATATAGAAAAATTAAGCAAAATGTAAAATTTTTATATTAGAGATCAATTAAATTGGATTGGCTGACTTATAAAAACACAACAAAAATGATTTATTGACCACTTGCTATGTGTACTAGGACAAGTATACATATGCACTTATGTGAATCATCTCCTCTATTCTAGACAAAAGATCTACTAAGTGGAGACCTTACAAACTGTTCTTAAAAGAAGAAACAGTTTTCACTTGTATCAGTGGCATACTTTTCATATATAGATCAATTAAGACTATTATTAGAAATTAGCCTAACTTCACCTCAAATAACCAAACATTAATATCCAGCTCTACTAGTATCTATACAGAATTAATAGCGTGCTTTACACGTCTTTTTAAAATCACAAGCCTCTCAGGTTGGTAGAATCCCCCCAGTTTGATCATTCTTTTGATGACGAAGAAGCACAGATGAAATGTTTGTGCAAAAAACCATTCTGGAGAATCTGCATGAGTCAATAGAAAGACTAAGAATTTGGAAGAAGAGAAACAAAGTGGAAGGTTAAAATGCTCAAATCAGCATTACTACTTGCTTGAGTAATTTTTCACAGATACACATTTAGCCTGGACACCAGGCTTGGGGACTAGATTATCAGGTAGGTATTGATGAACTTGTTGCCTTGATATATTGCTTCCCTTTATAAAGGGGCCTCAGTACTTAATACTTTCGGTTATAACATGCTATACTAAGTTTGCTGCCAGCCAGCCTTTCATTCAACATCCATTTCCTTTCTGACTAATGCTTCTTGTAATCTGACAGCAGTTTTAAACATCTGGCAAGGAGTCAGTACTACAGGAATGGCAGCACAAGGTGTTCTGGAGGATGATTTGCTTTGGTGTAAACATCCTATATAAAATAGCCTTCAGGTAAGCTGAATTAAGGTTCTTTTTATTGCCAATTTAAGGAGAAGTTCAAGTTTGGAAATTTAGAGCATGTTTACATTTCTCTGTAACTTTATACATTATAACTTACTTTCCTAACAAAGAGTTTAGAAAAAAAGTGGGCTGATGCATATTTCTGTTTTATGACTTTTTATCCTAACACTTCCGGAATCATAGACATTGAACTTGACTAGCTGTTCCTAAGGAAGCTGAAAAGCAGGAAAACCAAAGGTATCAAGAAGAAAAATCCCTGGGATGGGAATCTCTGAGCAGGTAAAACTTTCATTTCCATTCAGTGAGAAACTGTTAAAGTTTGCTAAGGAGAATTTTATTAAAACCCAAATTCTATGAACTGTCAGTCTTTCAAGGTTCCCATTCCTCTGATGACATGATTAGGATCTCTAGGCAACAGTAGCAAGGACTGAGACACTGACCATGATCCCAAGATGCCAGGTCTCTGGAAGCACTGTAAGGAAAACATAACCAAGTTATATATCCCTGGAGGTCCAACCCCTAGGAGATTCCTTGTATAATAAATCTAATCTATGACAGGAATATAATCACACAGATTTTTAGCACCAGTAAGGATCATAAAAACTATATTCCCACTCCCTTATTAAAATATGAGAACTGAGCTCTAGATACGGTAACTAATTTGTTCAAACTAATACTGTAGTAAATGGTCAAGAAGGGACTGAAGTCTAGGTCTTGGCTTTTATCAAACGATAAGGGGGAAGGAGTGGGGTGGCGAGCTTGCTTAAAAGTTACAGTCTAAATATCTGCTTTTAGTGTATTCGGACTTTTGCGCTGAAGGATTTTATCATGATTCATTTACAAGGTGGCCACATTTTAGCCATGTAACAGAGCTGCAGAGATAACGTACTTGCCGTCAGGGCTTATATTCAGTTACAAGTGATAATTTGGTTCAGAAGACATAATTCACCTGATTTTCACCATTTTAGCCATTCATATTAGGTAGTGCATCTCATGGCAGGTTTAATGTGCTGATGTTGTATAAAAGACATCTTTAATAATCCCCATTAATCCCATTCACAAAACATTTTTGTCCAAGAGCTCACGAGGCAAATCTTAAAGTCACAGGAAGTTGTTTATTTGGTATTAAAATCTAAATTTGCTTATCTGATGCATACATATCAGCTTTATACAAGGTACTGTGGTAGCAGGCACTGACTGAGGGATGTTTAAAGGTGGACAAGCCAAAAATGTGTCAGCCCTGTACAAATGGGAAGGCTGTGTACATACAAGGATCCCAAGCTGAAGGGGTGAATAAGGACTTAATGAAACAGGAACTTTCACGAAAGTTCTCGTTTTGCTTCACAAGCGTTTTGCCCTGGTAGAAATCTGTCACCAAGTAAGACATCTTTCACCTTTTCCTAATTCACATAAAGGTGCTCCACAGCCTAGCTAGCGGTGGCTTTGGACACCAATGCCACCAATCTTTCAATAACACAAATCTGACCACAACATTTCTTATTAAGTTCTTTAATGGTTCTCCACTGCTTAAAGGCAAAAAACAAGTTCAGATGATGTCCAAGGCCCTTCACACCTACTTTCCCTGCTTGATCACATACCACTTCCACTCACAGACTCTTTCTAGCCATATTTCAACCTTTAGCCGAACCTGGAGCACACTAAGTCCTTTCATGCGCCTGCCTTTCTGTATGCCAGGGATGCTCCCTTCCCCGCCCTGCTCTACTCGGGGAACTCCTATTCACCTAGTAAGACGCATCTCAACTGTCCCCTCCTTCAGTCCCAGTTAATATGAGTTACACTTCCTCTTCTTTCTCCTATAGTACTCTGCACATCATTATATCATGCCACATAAATACACTATAGAGAACTTGGTTTTTAATGTGTCTTTCCCTCTAAACTGAAAGTCTTATTCACAATACCTGAGAAATACAGCAAATGAATAAAGAAAACCAGTTCCTAACTTCAGGTGGCTTACATTTTTGTGAAAATGACATCAAGGTAGCTAAAGACAATAACTACATATTGAAAAGTACATATAAAAAATGTAAAGATGTTTCATATTTGCTGTTTAGTTTGCTAAGTCAGTGTCCACAAGAGTAAGCAAGCCTTTATCAAAGATTCAGAGATGTCAAAAGGAACTATAAAAGTTTTAAAGACTCTTCTGTTGACTCAAGAGGCATGAAGAGTCAGTCATTCAGGAGGAGCTGAAAGATTTGGTTTCTGAGTCCTGAGTTTGTCACTTATTTGCTGTGGACTTCAGACAAATCAATTGTTTTTGCTTGTCTAGTCCTTTTGCTACAGCACTGTTCCCATAGCTAGGCACTCACATAGATAACACATACAAAAAAGTTTAAAACTATTGTCACTTTAGTGAATGTTAAAACTGACATTTTTTGTTCATAGAATGACTCGGAATCAACACATAAATCTATCATTCATCCAACATTAATGTCCACTGATTCTGTGGACAAACTGTTTTGCTCTGCTAGACTTCTAAGAAGTACAAAACCTGATTTCTGTCATAAAGAATTTTATAGTTTGTTTCAGGAAACATGAGGTGGCTGGTTGCTCATGTTAAAATAACTACAAGGAGAAATATCCTAAGAGCTAAACAACTGAAACAGAATTCAGTATAAAGGAGTTCAAAAGGAGAAGCCACTTCTGGATGGGGTTGTCATGATGGTTTCATGACAAAGCAATGATTTCAGTAGGCTGGGTAAGCAAAGAATACTTTGAAATTCTGGGGTATAGGTATAGAATTTTAAGGATAAATGCACAAGAAAGAGTAGAGAGAGAACAAAGATCTCCAGTAAGAACAGCAGACCAGCTGGTTATAACACCCTGTTTTCGAAGGGCAGTTTCTGATCAGGTGGGACAAGGAGGTTGCAGGCATGTCTACAGGAGGCTGCTAAGTACTGTGTGCCCTGCTTCACCTAGAGACAGGAACACTGCTGCTAGCTGCTCTCTCGACACAGAGAGCCTGAGACCTGGCCAAAAGGTGTGCTGTCCCGCTTTGGATCTTTGGTCTTATCTCAGATATGTTGTTAGACTGATCATATAAAGAGTCAATCTATACTGGATTCTAATATATTGATCCTGATTTTTAGTTTAGGGAAAACAGTCACAAGAGGCTTCACGTAGGAAGAGCAGAGATAGCCTACGTGGTTGTAACTGCTCCTTCTGTTTTCACTGTGTGGGAGCGACGAGAGAGGATGTCAGAAGGACTATTAATCAGCAAGACAGAAAAGTAACTTACGTCTTCCTCTTTATTAGCTATAATAGCTCAAGCACAGTGAAAAGAAACCTTCTTGAATTAATGAGGCACACTGGTAGGTGATTTCTTTATGTCAAGCTGGCACGAAGACCTTGAACGATTATTAGACCCAGGAGGGCATAGACTACAAAAGGGGATTCAGGGCAAGACACATCACTTTAGTGAAACAGAGACAAACAGACGAAATTTAGATGCAGCTAAAGCTTTTTGAAAAATTAACGCGAAATGTATTTAACGCTAACAAATTGCTGTAGAAAGATTTTTTTTTCTAGAGCTAGATTCATGATTACCCTAAAAATCACCATATTAAGAAGACTTTTACATTTTGAAGAAAAGGGTAAGAAGCAAACTCAATTATCTAGCTCCAGATAAATTATCTGGTTATTGAGACGATGCAAAACGTACTCCATCTTGTAGTAACATCATCCAATACCGTTGTGGTAAATACAAAGATTGAACTGATAAAAGGAGGAAACAATGAAGGGAAATAACACTTATGAAGCACTCTTTATGTGTCTGGCCTTGTTTCTTGGTGCCTTCATATTTATCATCTCATTTAACCCTCAAAACAAAATTCTGTCACACAGATATCTTACAAATGAGGAGACTGAGGTTCAAAGAAGTTAAATAACTTGCCTGAAACAATCCTGAAAGAAAAGAGCTACAATTCAATTAAAAGCCTACTCAACTGCAACATTAAAAATTCTTTTCTTCTACTTTATTGCCTCTCTTGAAAGTTGAATTCACAAATCTTGATAAATGAAATAAATGTTATGACCGCCCATATTATTTGTAAATGTATAGTGTGTACCTGGCTCTTAGATATTTCATCAGTTTTACTTAGTGAAAGGTGGATAACATCCAAATGCAAATAAACATTCAACCCAAATTTTACAGACATTGTCAGCCTATGACAGCATATTCCTATACAGAGAGGAAGTTATGTATCTTATTCATGTCTCTGTTCTCAAGCACATAGCGCACAGGGAATGGGTTCAGTCATGACTTTCATGTACATACATTTGTGATTGCTGATTTCCTGTCAGTGGGTAAGATAAAAGTTTTCCTAAAGTAACTAGGATAGTTTGATATAAGATAAATAAATGGAGTGGAATCTGCTACAAATAACTGAAAAAACAAAAGTCAAAGCAAAAGAAAACAATAGCTATAACCAAAAAAGACTTCTTATTTCCTCCTGAACTGAATTCCCAACCACTTTTAAATGGCAACATGTTTTTCCATTGACTGGGAGCTACAGCCAAGAAGCCAAAGACAATGAGGTACTGGCCACAGGGGAGCAGCGGGCCGCAGAGACGGCTGAGGGATGCCGCCTGCTGCAGCCTCTCCTTAGAGGCTGCTCCCTAGTGACCACATTCCCCGTTCAGCTGGCGACAAACTTCCTCCAGGGACTCTCCTGAGAGTTAGCAAAAAATGCTTCAATTCTCTGTATACCCTCTCTAGGGAGAGAAAATGGAGTAACTCAGTGTATAACGAGCTACTTCAAACACTGGGCCTGTGTAAGCTTTTATGGAACAATGTTGACTAGGGAAAATAAAGCACCAGGTGAAAAGAAAAATTTTTTAAAAGTAATGCCTCCAGCCCAGTCTTTTAATGAGTGCCAGTAATTATCTCCATCCCAATCATTCTCTTCAACTTTTTAATTAAAAATAAAAATAAAATACTCACTACAGCTAAAATAAACAGTTTGTTTCCGAAAAACAGAGTGTCAGCAATTTCCTCATCTCCAGCTCACCTTGCCAAATGCTTGTCCACATAGCTAACAGTGTACAGCCAAACTAAATTAATCTCATATAACACTGAATATACTACTGTCCTGTGAAGACAATTAACTGAGTCCGTAGTTTCATTTTTATACCACAGAATGGCCACAGAGACACTCCAGCTCTGAGAAAGTGGCTGTGACCATAGCAGGGAGCACGGCTACAAGAGGATTCCTCTCTGACTAATGAGAATAGGAAGTCTATTTTTCCGAAATATAGGTAAAAAATCTTTTTTCCCTTTCTCCAGTGTATTAAGTGTTTGCTAGGGATGTACTGTGGAGAAGCTTCTGTGCTGAAGGATATGGCCTTGCTGCAGAAGGAAATAAATTGGTTACATTAGTGGTACAGAACTGAGCCTGAGGAGTCAGGAGACTGAGGTTCTAGCTTTGAATCTATTTTACTATTTAAAAACATTTCAAAACTAATTTTGGCTTTCAAACATTGCAGCACCATTTTCATTCTGATAGAAAGAGGAAAAAAAGATGAGAGAGATCTTATACTTCATGTGAAGCTAAGTTTAATCTGTCTTAAATTTCCTATTTATTAATTTTAAGACTTTAAAAGAGAGAATAGTTCTCTTCAAACAATAGGGGACCTATGTGAATTACCTAAATATTCAGACCAAACCGTCACATAGAACAAAATATGTGGAACAAATCTGCTTTATCCAAACTGAAAATCCTAGAGCTACTATGACATAGCTCTGGAATAAATGTCCATGAAGTTGTAATAAAATATTCTGATTATAATTCGGATCACAGGAGGATACCCTTCCCTCTCCCAAGCATCATGGGACACAAAAATGTAAACTGAGGGACAGAATTTTCTGCTACTTTTCCAGTGACTATTTTTAGAAGCTCTGATATAAAAATTAATCTGAAATGAATATGCTTATATTTCAGACTGAATAAGGCATGTACTACGTAAGAACTAGCAAGTTGCTACAATAATTCCTGGCACCAAATGAGTTTTTTCCTTTCAGCCAGACAGGACCTCATTGGCTTTGATTTTTGTTTTGCACTTCTGTGTTACTACCATGAATTACTTCAAAGTGAGGAGGGCATATTTATACCTAGCTAACTGCTCATTCACTTCACTCAACTCAAGTGAAAGATTTATGGTTTCTTCTCCTAGCTGTTTCCTGTAAACTGACATATCATATACAGGATGCCAGCCCTTGGTCTCACATCAAAAACTAAATTCTAGAAATGCTGGAGCAGTCAGTTAGTAGGAACTACATGTTCATTTTAACTTAATGGATAGTTATGCCAAAGAGATACTCTGAAATAATAAAGATTATTTTAAAGGTGAATGCACTTCAACTGTTTTTCAAGCTACTTTCTGCATGGCTTTTCCCCCTCTAGTGGAATTTAAAAACTGAAAGAGGAATATCAAATATATATTGCTCACAGCTTAAAAAAACAAGGAGTGGATTTGGAATTTATTTTGGTGGTTGTTATTAGCTGTGACTGCACGATGTACTAAATCCAATTCCACATGTAAATTTACCTACAGGACTCTCTAAGTACCACAAATGATCTGTTATGTATATTAATTGGTTTGGATTTTACAGAAGACAGATAAAAATAGCAAGAAAATCAGATTGTGGAGTCCCAGTCTGCTGAATAATTCAGATGAAAAGAATCTACAACTTTGTACTTCAAAAAGTATTAATTTCCCAGCACAAATCGTATCAGTGGTATTCAGAAGGCATTTTTATGTGGAGGAATATAGTCTGAACTTTTCTTTAAAACTGCAGGTAGAAAAGATGCACAATTATTTTAAAATAAAATTTCGTAAATAAAAACAGCCTAAGTGAACAGTTGCTGAGGAGAGAAAAAAATGTTCATTTGCCATACTTACAACTTTCACATTTTCACAGAGGTCTTGCTGTACTTGTTGAGAGTATATTTTTACTATTAAGGGCAGACTGGCTGTCCAATTAAGGTTTTTATGAGAGAATCTTTGTAGACTGAGATTATTTTTCAAAATGATAAAAGATGACAATAATACAAGCTCTTTGCCAAGTCCTTTGTATTGTACAGAGCTTTCATGACATCCTAATCTCATTTTTATGATCTTTACGATAAAACAGTACAGGAAGTTGTATATCATTTCCATTTGATAGGTGAAGAAATCCAAGTTCAGAGAAGTGTGTAACTGGTTGGAAGCTGGGCATGAAGCCCATCAGTAGAATTTTTAACTTCTAAATCCAGTGTCCTCTCCACTATATTATGCTACTTCTCTAGAGACTACATTTTGAGAAATAATAAGGGCCAAGTAAAAACAATCGAAATATAATAGAGGCCAGGTAAAATGCAATTTAATTTTGTGACTACCTGTCATGTAGTACATTTTCTGTTTTAAGATTTCTGAACATATAGTTATTTTAAAACAATTGGCATCAAGCAGTCCTTTTGGTGGACCCCAAGCCACTGCTTTCCTCACACCAAGGTATTTTGAGGGGAGCTATCTTACCTCTGCTCCTGAATATGTATCTGTTTGGAGGATGAGTTCATTCAGATCAACATCATTGCTGATTGGCATAGAGTGAAACTGCAGGTTAAATATTTCCCTTCTTGTTGCTGCATCTGGTAAAGGCACATAGATGATTCTATCAATTCTTCCAGGCCGCAGCAAAGCCTATAAAGAAGATGGAGCAACACAGATGAACTAAGCTCAGAACTGACATTCCACATGGAAGATACCCAAGGAAAGAGGATGTCCAGAATCTCATGAAAAACTATTACCCATAATTAGTAAATAAAACCAGTACTAGAGATTCCATAATCTGTTTCAGAGATTCAAACAAACAATGTTAGAGTACTTTTGAAAACAGAAAAGCAGTATTTCTTAAAGGCTTTTTTTGCTCCCCAGCAACTGTCAGGTCAGTAAAAGATGACTATTCTCTTTTAAGGAAATGTGTATATGACTTGTATTCATCTTATTAAAAAGACATTAAAAGACTTTTCATGGGGTTATTCTTAAAATATGGTTAAGCTGTTTCGAGAGCCCTCAAAATAGGCACAGCTCTGATTAAAGAATACTTCTAGAGCTGATGATAGTCAAATGAATTTCCCTAAAATTTTACTGGAGGTTAATGCCTAAATTATCTTAGAGCTAATGAAGTCATCTCTTGAGAAAAAATTATTAAGTATGTATTATATACCAGATATTGTACCTGGTGCTATGAGCCAGCATGAATAAGATGGATATGTATAAAACTGTAGTGACAGTTACCAATGTATGTAAGTATACTAATAATCTCTGAATTGTATAATTTAAGTGGATGAATTTTAGGGTATGTGAATTATATCTCAATAAACCTATTAAAAGAGATATAGGTCTAAAATGTGTGTGTGTGTGTGTGTGTGTGTGTGTGTTTTGAGGGAATGGGGCAGCTTTTAGTTGGGATGATGAGAGAAAGCCTCTCCAAGGAGGTAGCTTATGCAGTTATCCAAAGGAGTCACCATACAAAGATCTACGGGAAGAGCATTCAAAGTACAGGGAACATCAGGTGCAAAGGCAACAATGACTGGTATGATCTAGGGAAAGAAAATAACCCAATAAAGTGAGAAAAGGTAGGAAATGACGTTAGAGAGATACTCATAGGGCGGTTATGAGGCCTTAAACAATATGGTAAAGAGTCTGGATTATATTCTAATTGCAGTGAGAAGCCAGTGGAAGGTTTTAAGTGGGAAGGTGAAATGGTGAAATATACACAAAAAGATCACTCTTTTGGGACAAAATCAAAACGTCTAACATACGTGTAATTAGAGTCCAAGAAGGAAAGAAAAGAGAAGATGGAGTAGAAAAAATATCAGAAAAAAAAAGCCAAAAATGCTCCCAAATTAGTTAAAAAAAAAATTAAGTCACAAAATCAAGAAGCTCAGTAAATTTCCAACAAAATAAATATAAAGAAAACCACATAAGAACACATTGTAGCAAACTGCTGAAAACCAAAGATAAAGAAAATCTTAAAAGCTGCCAGAGTGAATACAGGGAACAATGATTTGAATCACCAATGACTTTTAATCAAAACAACAGAGTGCAAAAACCAGAAGAACAACATCTTTCAAGTGCTGAAAGAATAAAAATATCATTCCAGAATTCTATTCCCAGAGAAAATACTCTTCAATAATCAAGGAAAAATAAGGTCACTTTCAGATAAAAGAAAACTAAGGAAATCTGTTTCCAGCAGATCTACACTACAGAAAATGCTAAAGGAAGTTCTCCTGGTTGAAAGGAAATGACATGAAATGGAAAACTGAATTTCTAGGAAGAAATAAAGTACTGAAAATGAAATTCCAAAAAATGTAGACTCCTTCCCTCTCCCCAAAATTACTCTACTTGCTGGCATAATCAGAAGTAGCACTTCTTGAATACTTAAGAGATACACACTTATAAATAGTGAAAAATAGCACATTTCCCTATGTGTACTTATGAATATGAAGTATCCAGAAAGAAGGTGTGATAGAAGTAAATACAGAAAAGTAAGGAAGACAAGAACTTAGGCATGAACACCTTTAATTATAAAACCTGAAACAAACAAACAAACAAAAATCCTGAAAATGTAGCTGGGACTATACATAAGACACTATAGAAAATACAAATACTGAAACCTCATATGGTTGCTCTGCGGGAATTAGTTCTTAGGAAACTGGCACCAAAAAATGATAATATTCTGTGAGTAATAAACTGTCCTCTGTCTCTGACTCAAGAGTCTCATGCCTTTCACCAGCTTCCATGAAATTGTGGCAGGCTAACTAGTTACCTTTCAAATAGGGTAAAGCCTCAGAACCTTCATATTTCTTGCCATGTATGTTACTCATAATGGAAACTCAAAATATAAAGCAAATATTGCCAGGACTAAAAGAGATAAACATATAACTCTACAATTATAATAGGATTTTTTAACATTCCTCTTATAGCAACTAAGAGAACTAGAAAACACACCAGTAGAGAGGATCCAATAAGACTATCAATCATCTTGACCTAATTGCTATTTATTTATAGACCACTAAATCCAACAGCTGTGCAATACATATTCTTTTTAAGTGCACTTGGTATATTCACCCATATGATAAGCCATAAAACAAAACTCAGCAAATTCATAAGTACTGAAATCACACAAAGTGGAGCTCTGACTATAAGAGGGAGCTAGACACAAATAAAAATAAGACATACATGAAAACCCCAAACATATGGAAGTTAAATAACATACTTCTAAATAAGTCATAGGTCAAAGAAGAAATCGCAAAGGAAGTTAGAATATTTTTCTAACATATGAAGATTTGTGGAATATTGTTAAAAGTGCTTAGTGACAAATTTATAACTTTAAATGCTTATAGCAGGAAAGAAGTCTAAAATCAAAGACCTAAGTTTCAAGAGTATGTACAAGGAATGAAAGTAACCTAAGTGTCCATCAGCAGATGAATGAATAAAGATGTGGTATACACAGATACAATGGAATATTACTTAGCCATAAAAGGAAGGAAATACAGCTGCTTGCAGCAACATAGGTGGACCTAGAGATTATCACACTAAGAGAAGTAAATCAGAGAGAGAAAGACAAATAATACACGGTATCACTTCTATGTGGAATCTAAAAAATGATACAAATGGCCTTATTTACAAAATAGAAATAGACTCACAGACATAGAAGACTAATGGTTATCAAAGGGGAGGGGGGAGGGATACTTAGGAGTTTGAGATTAACAGATACACACTACTACATATAAAACAGATAAATAACAAGGACTGACTTATAGCACAGGGAATTATATTGAATATGTTGTAATAACCTATAATGGAAAAGAATCTGAAAATGAATATATATGTATAAATGTATATACACACATATATATAAAACTGAATCACTTTGCTGTATACCTGAAACTAACACAATATTATAAATCAACTCTACTTCAATTAAAAAAAAACAGTAAGTACAAGGAAGGAAATAATGAACTTGAGAGCATAAATCAATGAAATAGGAAACAAATAATGGAGAAAATCAACAAAGTCAAGGGAGGTTCTCTACAGATTTTTAAGAATTGATTAAATTCTAGCTAGACGAAACAAGAATAAAAGAACAAATCACCAACATCAGAAATCAAAAGGGGCTATCACTACAGATCCTAAAGATAGCAAAAGGATAATAAGAGAATATTATAAACAACTTTATGACAATAAAAAAGAAACAAATGCCTTGAAAAAGCCAGTTATAAAATGGACATAGCATAAACAGAAAATCACGATAGCCCTATATTTTTAAAAACTGCAACTGAACAGATTGAAAAACTGAATCATTATGACCAACCTTCCCATCAAGAAAAATTCAAGCCCAGATGGTTTCTCTTCTGAAATTTACCAAAGAAGAAATCACATCAAAATTATATAACCATTAGGATATAGAGGAGGAAACACTTCTCAACTTGTTTCATAAGGCCAGCGTAATACTAATTCTAAAACCTGACAAAGGTATTACAAAAAATGACAACTACAGATTAGTGACACCCTCATAAGCACACATCTAAAAATTCTTTGAAAATATTAGCAAGTAGAATCTAACAATATATAAAATGGATAAATCATCACAATCAAGTAAGAATTGTCCCAGGAATGAAAGGTTAGTTTAACACTCCAAATCCAATAAGTATAATTTAACCATAGCAACAGAATTAAAGGAGAAAATCTGTTCCATCATTTAAATATGTGCAGAAAAAGCATATGACAAAAGTTAAGATCTAGTCATGATTAAAAAAATCTCTCAACAAACTAGAAATGAAAGGAAACTTCTTCAATACCTACAAAAACCTATAGGTAACATAATAATTAATCTCAAAATTTTGAATGCTTTCTAACCTAAGATCAAGAACAAGGTAAAAACTCACCACTTCTACCAAACATTGTAACAGAGGTACTAGCCTTAGTAATAAACCAGGGCAGGGGGGATTTGGAGGAAGGAAGTATAGAACCTGCAAGAGTAAAAAGTAAAACTATCCTCATTTGCAGATGACATGATTGCTTATGTAAAACTCCTAAGGAATCTACAAAACAGCAGCAAGATTACAGGAGACAGGTTTAATATTAGAAAAATTGTATTTTTATATATTCAGCAGCAATCTAAACAGAAAAATGAAGTTAAAAAATCTACTTTATGAAAATACATAAAAAACAAAGGAATAAAATTAACAAAAGAATGCTTCATTAAAAACTACAGAGCACTGTTGAGAGAAATTAAAGATCTATACAGAGATTAACCACATTCATTGGAAGATTCAATATTATTAAGATATTCATTCTTTCCAAATTTATCTACAGTCTCAATGCAATTCCAATCAAAATTCCACAAAGACTTTAAAAAAATATGACAAACTGATTATAAAATGTATATAGAAATGCAAGTGACTGAGAATTATGAAAGCAAGTCAAAAAAGGAACAAAGTTGAAGGACTTAAACTACTTGGCCTGAAAATTTATAATGTTAAAGAAATAAGACTGTGATAAGTCTAGAAGATAGAAATACAGATTTAAAAAACAGAATAAAGAGTCCTTATTGATTTTTATTTTTAAGGTATTCAATGAGGAAAGTAAAGTATTTTAAGAAATGATGCTTCAACAATGGAATATCATATTTTAAAAATGAACATTGACCCTTCCCTCACCCCATTCTCAAAAATCAACTTAAGATGGATCATAAATCTCAATGTAAGAGTTCAAACAACAAACTTCTAGAGGGAGTATAAGAGAAAAAAACTGATAAGCCTGTCTTTTAAAAATTAAACGATTTTTCTCTCCTAAAAACTTTAAGAAAAAAAGCAAGCCACAGACTGGGATAAAATACTCACAATGGGCAGGTATATCTGACAAAGAACTTGTATCCAAACACATAAAGACCCCCTAAAATTCAATGGTAAGAAAATAAACAACCCAGAAGAAAACGTGCAAAAGATCTGAACAGATCCAGACAAAGGAAACTATAAAGTTGCCAAGTAAGTAAATGTTGAGTAAAAAGATGCTCAACATCATTGGCCATCAGATCAATGCAAATTTAAACCACAGTGAAGTGTCATTATAGGGGAGGAGGGGATAGCTCAGTGGTAGAGCACATGCCTAGTATGCATGAGGCCCTGGATTCAATCCTCAGTACCTTCATATAAGCAAACAAACCAACCTAATTGCCCCCAGCCCCTCCAAAATCCCCCACAAAAAACAAAAAAGAAAAGAGGTATCATTACATTCTCATAAGAATGACTAAAATTAAAGACACCAACAATAACAAAGACTGAACAAGGATTATAGAGTAACTAGAACTTATACACTGTTAATGGGAACATAAAATAGTACAATCAGTTTTCCAAAGTGGTTGAGTGGTTAAGAGACTGACAGTTTCTTAAAACGTTTAACATTCTCCACTACAACAATCCAGTTATTCTACTCCTAGGTATTATCTAAGAGAAACAAAAACATAATCCATGCAGACTTATACATAGATGTTCATGGCAGCTTTATTCAAAATAGCTCCAAACTGTAAATAATCCAAATGTTTACCAATTCATGAATGGATAGACAAAATACGTATTTACATATAATAGAGTATCACTTGGCAATTAAAAAAGAACTAATGATATACTCAATAACATGCATAAGTCTCAAACTTGTGTTGAGCTAAAGAAACCAGACATTGAAAAGTACATACTATACAATTCCATTTATACAAAATACTTAAAAAATTTGGTCTAATCTGTAATTATAAAAAGCAGACAAATGGTTGTTTGGAGTCTGGGGTAGAGGGAAAGATGGATTGCCAAGGAGCAAAAGGAACCTTTTAGGTTGACTGAAATGTTCTATTACACCTTGATTGTAGAGGAAGTTTCACAGGTTTACATATATATTTAAATTACTTGAATTGTACACTTCAAATTGATGCAGTATATTGTATGTAAATTATAACTAAACTAAATAAAGTTGATTAAACTTGTACTTGTTAGGTTCTTAGTATTATAAATCAGTAAATTTAAGGGCATTAAGAGATGTTTTCATACAGCCAGCATAGTACTCAATGGTGAAAAATTCAAAAGCTTCCCACTAAAATCTGGGACAAGACAAGGCTGTCCACTATCACCACTCCTATTCAACATAGTCTTGGAAGTCCTAGCCACAGCAATCAAGCAAGAGAGAGAAATAAAAGGGATCCAAATTGGAAAAGAAGAGGTGAAAGTGTCACTATATGCTGATGACATGTTACCACATATAGAAAACCCTAAAAGGTCCACACAAAAACTACTAGAGCTGATCAAAGAATTCAGCAAGGTAGGAGGTTACAAGATTAATGTTCAAAAATCAGTTGCATTTCTTTACACTAACAATGAATCAACAGAAAAAGAAAGTAAAGGAACAATCCCCTTTAAAATAGCACCCAAAGTAATCAAATAACCTAGGAATAAATTTAACCAAGGAGGTGAAAGAATTATACACAGAAAACTATAAACCATTGATGAAGGAAATTAAAGAAGACTTAAAAAAAAAAAAAAAGGAAAGATATCCCATGCTCCTGGATTGGAAGAATCAATATTGTTAAAATGGTCACACTGCCCAAGGCAATCTACGGATTTAATGCAATCCCTATAAAATTACCCAGGACATGTTTCACAGAACTAGAACAAATCATAATAAAATTTATATGGAACCACAAAAGACTTAGAATTGCCAAAGCATTACTGAAGAGAAAGAAAGAGGCTGGAGGAATAACTCTCCCAGACTTCAGACAATACTATAGAGCTACAGTAATCAAAACAGCATAGTATTGGTACAAAAACAGACATATAGACCAATGGAACAGAATCGAGAGTCCAGAAATGAACCCATAAACTTTTGGTCAACTGATCTTCGACAAAGGAGGCAAGAATATACAATGGAATAAGGACAGTCTCTTCAGCAAATGGTGTTGGGAAAACTGGACAGCAGCATGTAAATCAATAAAGCTAGAACACTCCCTTACACCATACACAAAAAAACCCCTCAAAATGGATCAAAGACTTAAACATGAGACAAGACACAATAAACCTCCTAGAAGAAAAGATAGGCAAAATATTATCTGACATACATCTCAAAAATGTTCTCCTAGGACAATCTACCCAAGCAATAGAAATAAAAGCAAGAATAAACAAATGGGACCTAATGAAACTTACAAGCTTCTGCACAGCAAAGGAAACCATAAGTAAAACAAAGAGACAACCTACAGAATGGGAGAACATTTTTGCAAATGAAACAGACAAAGGCTTGATCTCCAGAATATATAAGCAGCTCATACAACTTAATAAGAAAAAAACAAACAACCCAATCCCAAAATGGGCCAAAGACCAAAACAAGCAATTCTCCAAGGAAGAAACACAAATGATAAATAGGCACATGAGAAAAATGCTCAATAGCACTAATTATTAGAGAAATGCAAATCAAAACTACAATGAGGTATCACCTCACACCAGTCAGAATGGCCATCATTCAAAAGTCCACAAATGACAAATGCTGGAGAGGCTGTGGAGAAAACACTGCTGGTGGGAATGCAGTTTGGTGCAGCCACTGTGGAAAACAGTATGGAGATTCCTCAAAAGACTAGGAATAGACTTACCACATGACCCAGGAATCCCGCTCTTGGGCATATATCCAGAAGGAACCCTACTTCAAAATGACACCTGCACCCCAATGTTCATAGCAGCGCTATTTACAATAGCCAAGACATGGAAACAGCCTAAATGTCCATCAACAGATGACTGGATAAAGAAGTTGTGGTGGTATATTTATACAATGGAATAGTATTCAGCCATAAAAAGTGACAACGTAACGCCATCTGCAGCAACATGGATGTTCCTGGAGAATGTCCTTCTAAGTGAAGTAAGCCAGAAAGAGAAAGAAAAATATCATATGAGATTGCTTATATGTGGAATCTAAAAAAACAAAACAAAGCAAAACAAAGCATAAATACAAGACAGAAACAGACTCACAGACATAGAATACAAACTTGTGGTTGCCAAGGGGGCGGGGGGTGGGAAGGGACAGACAGGGATTTCAAAATGTAGAATAGATAAACAAGATTATACTGTATAGCACAGGGAAATAAATACAAGATCTTATGGTAGCTCACAGAGAAAAAAATGTGACAATGAATATGTGTATGTTCATGTGTAACTGAAAAACTGTGCTCTATGCTGAAATTTGACACAACATTGTAAAATGACTATAACTCAATAAAAAATGTTAAAAAAAATAGATGTTTTCAGATCTTTTCTGTTTGGAAAGATTATCCTTTTCAACTATGCAGTTTGGGAAAAGTCACATAAGTGGTCACTAAGAGAAAGAATACTTACTTAGCAAGCTATAACAGATCAATTTCTATGATTTGGTCATGAATATGGATGACAAGTATCACAACCATTTCAATCCCATAGTTAATTCTCCTTTTTTAAAAAAAAAACTATCTTATATTTATGTTTAGAGTTTCAAATAGATTGTTAAAAATCATGGAATCAGTATCATCACATCTCATATCAATGTTTCATAAAATACTCAGGTAAATGTTACCAGATGGAAAAAAGGGTTTTCTTGTTTAAGTTTAGAAGTCCTGGGTAGAAATAAAAATTGAACAGGTTTCTAAATGTAGGAATTTCTGAAGCCTATACTAATGGGTATTAAAAATCTCCAAGAGAAAGCTGCAGTAGTATATAGGAATTCTGTCTCAAATTCTAACCATGAAACATCTCAAAAGCTAATATGACATTTCCACTTTGGAAATTGTTGCTGTATACTTTTTTTGCACACAACACCTAGAACATGGTACATGTTTACCAAATATCTATTAATTCTTAAGTCACGTATAAATCAGCAAGCAAATAGTCAATCAACAAACACACACTAAATAGTGCCTTTGTTTAAAAATGAAGTCTTTAATTATTTTCGGACTACTCCCTACATTTAACGTTAGTTCATTAGGTAGAAATGATGCATGATCAGCTTCCCTGAACTATACTTTATCATAGAATTCAAAACTGCATTTCAATCATGGGGATCATTTCTTCCCACGTAAAACAAATACATACAGGATTGAGAAAATTAGGATGATACCAGTAAACATAGTTTTTCAAATTATTGAAAATGTTATCTAAGATGAGTAGCACTAATATTTATATAGCCCTTAAGAATCTATGAAGCAATTTTCACATAGTGTATTTCATTTAATATTACTCTAAATCCCATGAAATAGAGATTGTTATACACACATTAAGAAAAAGAATATGAGGCCCAAGATCAAACAATAAATGGCAGAAACTGAACTGAAAGCAGGGGGTTTCTGCATGTTAAATCAGATCTTTTTTACTTTACTATCCTGCCAGTACAATATGATACTCAGCATAAATGGATAAAGGAAAAAAAATTTCTTGATCTGAAGTATAACATTGATAACAAAATAAATTTAAATCATTCTTTCATCAAAACAATTATTACACACCTACTATGTGCCAGGCTCTGTTTTAGTTGCTAGGGATATAGCTGTGAATGGATTCGGTATTTTTTTAAAGCTGAAGTTATCCTTTTCAGCTTTCTGGGAAAAGTAACTGTAGACTATTTTAAAATTTCCTTTCTAAAAGTTGAAAGAACACAGTAAAGGATACAGAGCAGACACGTCATCTAAATCACTGGAACAGCACTCAGCATGCATCTGTGCCCTCCCCCTCCATCCCTCCGCCCCAGTTGTAGCTATCCCGGGGGCCCTGCAGGTTGAGCAAACTTCAGTGACTGTAACATTGTCTGGGCCAACAGCCAGCTAGGCTTTTTCTGGCCTGATTTTGTCAGTGAAAGTTAGCTCAAAAAAAGGTAGGAAAGAGCTTTCCTTCCTGTAAAATCCTGAATGAGTTAACACCCTTCCTAGAATTTCTTTAA
Organism: Vicugna pacos; assembly: GCF_048564905.1. Taxonomy (NCBI): domain Eukaryota; kingdom Metazoa; phylum Chordata; class Mammalia; order Artiodactyla; family Camelidae; genus Vicugna; species Vicugna pacos. Next base: position 34,261,993 of record NC_132988.1, read on the forward strand.
AAATACTGTTCTGCAATATTAGGGTGGAAGAATGTATTCTGAATGATGGCATGTTCTGTTATTTTAAGATCACTATATGACAACCCTCAATGAAGAAACAAGCCCAGGCTTCCTAATACTTTGAACCCTTCAGACCTCAAGGTCATGGACACTGCAGTCTTACATGAACTCTATTAAAAAAAAATCATAAGGCAAACTGCCTTTTCAAGAGGACTGATTCAAGACCTTGGGCAAGTCTCCATACCTCTAACAGCATCAGTTTCCTCATATGTGAAAATGATGGTGGCTCTTTAATCAGAGAGGAGGCCCATGTGCTTCTGACAAGAATCCCCTTCAAAATACACAAGATGAGAAAACATTCCCACACAGTGCTGTAAATAATTCCACTGAGTTCAAGTGAAATCTGCATGTGCACCCTAGACTAAGAATCTAATAAGATGACCTTAAAATGGGACTTTCAGACCCAATTCCACATTATTAGCGTATCCAAGGCAATGCCCACCACTTACATGACATGGTCTTTACCAAAAATGTGTTATTACTATTTTAGTAATTACACTACTTAATTAAACTACTACTACTATCTTGTCTTCTTCTGCTCTTTACAAAATGAACTCAAAAGCATTTCTGGTATTTCATACTAGGGATTCTTACTGATCCAACCCTATTCCACAGTAACACAGCTATCTTTTCTTTTTTATAAATTCTGAAGTTCAACACTTGTAATTTCATACTCTATCAATGTCAAAATCTAACTTAATTAGCATAGAAGTACTTCTTCAGAGCAAAGCATTGAAATAGACACTTTGAAAAATCACATTCTACTGGACCCCACTCACTTAAAATGATCAACAAGGGTGTGAATGTGAGTGTAGCAAACACTTTCTTCTATAAAGAAAAGCAGCACTGAGCCTCTACATTTTACTGTAATGAAAACATATCAGTATGCCATGATTCATGGAGAGAAAAGTTCTAGAAACTGGAGAGGTAGCTCTGATTTATTTCAAAGATACCTTAGACTTATTCTAGGCATCTTTCTCTCCCTCTAAATTCAACCAATTAATAGGCATGGCTAATGTTACCTCTAAAATCTTTCTTGAAACTTTTACTTCTACCTCATCTTCTTTATTGAATATTTGTGTGCTTGTTTACTGTCTGTATTTCCCAACAGATTGCAGGCAGTATGTAATAGCAGGTATTATATTCTTTTATTCAACACTGTAAACTCAGCAATAACACATTCAAGACATTCAATACATGTTTACCTGGTGAAGCCAAGCCAACATAATCTTTTGTCTAGAATGTCGTTAACTACCTTTCTGGTTGTTTTTCTGCCTGCAGTCTTATTCTCTCCTTCTTCTCCATCTATCTACATCACTGCCAAAGCAATCATTCTAACTGCAAATATTGTAATTTTCTCTTTTCTAATCATTTAATGGTGCCTCAAGGGAAAAAGTCAAACTCAGGCACAGTATTTCAGGCTTCTAATTTTGGTGTAATTTACCTGCAGCTACTTTTCCTTTCTCATCCTGTGGCTGTAAGAGCATCTAAGTACTCACAGTTAGCCAAACTCCATGCTGCTTTCTGCATCTTTGCCCTCACATATACTTCTCTCTCTGCTCTAAATGATCAGGCAAGCTCCAGCTCTTATTCAAGTTTCAGCTTAAAAGTCTTCTTTTTTTATACAGCCTTCTGTGACTCTTCTGAGTACTGTGTAACTTATAATTTGGCATACAAGTTAAAAGTGAGGGCAAAAAAAAATCAGCCTACCTGGGTTAAAATTCTAGCTCCAACATTTATTAGCTGTGTGTTTAGACAAATCATTTTAAACCTCTTGGTACTTTAAAATCCTTAACAGTATCTACTCAGAGGATGATTGTATGAATTGCATGATAAAATTTACATATCAGCACAGTGCTTGGCACATGGTGTGTATGCCTCAATTTAGATGCTATTATCATTGTTACTGTTCCTGCATAATTATTCCTGGTACTTGACTGTGTTCCTTGAATATAGGGAATGCTACTTATCTTTGGATCCTAATACTTGGCACATGGTAGACATTAATGTTCTCTGAATGAATGAAAGAATGAATGTTCTAAAACCATGAAATTAGAATAATGATAGACAAGTCAGTTTAAAATACAGATTCTTGATTTATATTTCTAAATCTCATCGTTTAAAAAGGACTGCTATTTAACAATTCTCTACTTGCCTCTTTCTCACCCTGCATCTTATCATAGCCTCTGAAATGGTCAATTCATAGCCTTTTGAAATAGAGAAAGGGAAGTTACAGAAATGCTTGCTCTCTTCAATAGGAATTTGACAAAGGAATCACTAAAGAGAGGAGGTCCTAGAGCATGCCTGTGTTTATTAAATCTTTTCATGTTGTTGATCCACATTATTCAGCTTAGAGATGAACACAGCTGAATTCTGGAAATTTTTTTTTTTTGCATTGTTTGATTTTCACTTCTCTAACCATTAGCAATGTTGGGCATCTTTTCATGTGCCTGTTGGCTATCTACATCTTCTTTGGAAAAATGTATATTCAGGTCTTCTGCCCATTTCTTGATTGGGTTGTTTTGTTTGTTTGTTTGTTTGTTTCATTATTGAGTTGTATGAGCTGTTTGTATATCCTGGAAACTAAGCCCTTGTCAATTGCATCATTTTCAAATATTGTCTCCCATTCTGTAGGTTGTCTGTCTTTTCATTTTGTTTATGGTATTCTTTGCTGTGCAAAAACTTTTCAGTTTGATTAGATTTCATCTGTTTTACTTTTGCTTTTCTTTCTTTTGCCTTGGGAGCATGATCTAAGAAAATATTGCCATAATTTATGTCAGAGAATGCTTTGCTTATGTTCTCTTCCAGTTGTTTTATAGTGTCATGTCTTATATTTAGGTCTTTAAATCATTCTGAGTTTATTTTTGTATACAGTGTGAGTGAGTGTTCTAATTTCATAGACATGTGGCTGTCCAGCTTTTCCAATACTACTTGTTGAAGAGACTGCCTTTTTTCCTGTATATTCTTGCCTCTTTCATTGTAGATTAATTGACCATAGGTGTGTGGGTTTATTTTTGGGCTCTTTATTCTGTTCCATTGATCTATATGTTTGTTTTGTGCCAATACCACACTGTTTTGATCACTGTAGCTTTGTAGTGTTGTCTGAACTCTAGGAGGGTTATGCCTCCAGCTTCATTCTTTTTCCTAAGTATTGCTTTGGCAATTCTGGGCCTTCTGTTGTTCCATGTAAATTTTAGGATCATTGTTCTAGTTCTGTAAATTTTAGGATCATTGTTCTAGTTCTATGAGTACTTAATAGGGATTGCATTAAATCTGTAGACTGCTTTCAGTAGTATGGCCATTTTAACAATATTAATTCTTCCAATCCAAGAGCATGGGATATCTTTCCATTTCTTTGAACCATCTTCAGTTTCACTAATCAGTGTTTTACAGTTTTCAGCATGTAGATCTTTCATCTCCTTGGTTAAGTTTATTTCCAAGTTTTCCATTTTTGGGGACATGTCATCTGTTAATAGTGACAGTTTTACCCCTTCTCTTTCAATTTAGATAACTTTTATTTCTTTTTCCTGTCTGATTGCTATGGCTAGGACATCCAATACTGTGTTAAAAGAACTGGTGAGCATGGGCATCCTTGTCTAGTTCCTAAATTCAGCAGGAAGGAAGACTTTCAGCTTTTCACTATTGAGTGTTATGTTGGTTGTGGGTTCACTGTAAATGGCTTTTATTATGTTGAGATATGTTCCTTCCATACCCACTCTGCTGAGAGCTTTTATTATGAATGGATGTTGTATTCTATCCAATGTGATGATTTGATACACATATATATTGTGAAATGATCAAGATCAAAGGAATAAACATATCCATCACCTTACAGGGTTAATTCTTTTTTGTGTTTGTGGTGAGAACACTTAAGATCTACTCTCAGCAAATTTCAAGTATATAAAACTGTATAATTAACTATAGTTGCCGTGCTGTCCCTTAAATCCTCAGAACTTACTCATCTCATAATTGAAAGTTTGTAATCTTTGACCAACATTCCTCATTCCCCCACCACCATTGCCCCCAGCAACTATAATTCTAGTCTCTTTCTATGAAACTGGCTTTTTTTTTTAATTTAAACATTTCATATATTAATGATATCATATAGTATTTGTCTTTGTCTGGCTTATTTCACTTTAGCTACTATCTTTTAAGGCTTGAAATTCTAAATGTTTCAGGAATACAGTTTCCAACTGAGCAACTTTTCTGTGCAAAGCACTATGAGCAATACAGAGCAGCATATGACTTGGTACTAACCTTTAAGAAGTTACACTTTAAAAGTGAAGAAAAGTCAACATACAAAGAGCTAAATGCAGTAAGTTTTAATCAATGGGCTAAAACAGTAGTAAAAAATATGAAAAATACACAAGTAAGTGCGAATTTAATAATTGAAGGATGAAGTGAGAATCAAATTGCAACTTGATAGATGCTGCGATACCAAAAGCCAATCATTTAATGAGATAAAACCAACAATATTTACCTAATGAATATATAAAATATTTTAGAAAGGCAGAAATAGTTAAGAGAGTAATGTGTTAGAGATCAAGGTCAGTTACACTAAAAAAAAGCAGCAGGTCTGTTAAACCAAGGAAATCAATATTCATAATCTTCTCTTACAGTTTTTTAGCTTAGTAAACCTTTTCATAAGAAATAATTTGATATCCTTTAATTTTATACTATGACTAAGTAGTAATGATATATATCTTTACTACACACAGCATCCTTTAAATAAATAAACTTTTTTGAGACGGGTATATTTGAAACCATGGAGAGCATCATCTATGAGGGAAAGAAAATATTTCTGAAAAAAGCTGAGGAAATACAAGTTTTATTTGTATTTTTAAAACATAAAATCATTATTAGTATAGTTATAGTGATTGCAACTGGTTCAGAAAATGGAAAATGAGAAGTTTCAAATTTCCTTAAAAAATCTAGAATCATTACCCTGATCCAAATGAGATGAGTCTTAGATGACAAATAGGAGAAATTCACCAGGTTGAGAAAGTGGGAAAAGGTAGAGTACACACTATGTACAAAGAATTAAAGGTACAGTGATGTACAAATCATTCCTGGGAGGGCAAAAGGTTTACTGTGGCCACAGTGTGAGGCAGACCTTCCCACCAGTTGCACCAGGAATGGATTAGGTGTGCTTAGAATATTGCTTCCGTCAGCTCTCAGGAGGGCCAGGAGCCCAGAGAAGCCAGAGGCTCTAGGCAGACAGTGACTTTGTCTGGTTATTATTACCATGTGTGATATGCTATGGAAAAGTCTGGGGAACACTGGTAAAGGATTCTCAGAAACACAGGAATACAGAGATAGATGAAGCAAAAAACAAAAACAAAAACAAAAAAACTCCACAGGTATGATTATATTACATAAGGTGAGCAATGCCAAGGACTTTGGTTTTTATCTCATCATAGTTCATAGGAAAGTGTGAAAGGTTTTTAATTAGGTAAGAACAGACTCAATTTTCTGTTTAAGAAAGTAAATAATTCTGGCAGCAGTGTTGGGGTAGCACAGGAATGAAGGGCAGCTTCCAGTTAGGAAGCAAATACAATCTAGAGGTCTTATATTAGAACAAGAATAATAATAGAGGGAGTGAACCTGGAAAGGACAATTTAAGAGATATCTTTGAAGTAGAACTGCCTGAAGTTTTCAACTTATTATTAGACATTTCCCCCTTTTGACGATGTCCATTCTGCAAAGAAAGATAAAGATAAAGCAAGATTTCTTTTATACAGATTTGTACCTGTATTTGTATCCTGTAGAGAGAATAATACTTCCCAAATTAAAATCTGGATCTTACGATATGTTACAACTTCATTTTTCAACTGCTAGAAATGCTTTTTAAATATTTCAATTCATATTATAGCTATTTAAGATACTCAGTTACTCCTAGAGTTGACGGAGTTTTTACTGTTCAGTTTGAGACTTCACAGAGCAGTTCAATTCCACAAACATTTGTGAGTATCTACTATGTGCCAGGCACAGGATTAGATGTTAGGGTGACAATGTTCTTTGTTCTTTGAAAAATAATTCTTCCGAAAAGGATTTTTATATGACAACATCTGAGCATGTGTTTGTATTAAAACAAATCAATCAGTCTGTAGGCTATCTGTCTAATGCTGGGCTTGCTCAGTTCTGTAGAAACCCGTAGCACTGTGCAAGAAAAGACTTGACCCATTTGACAGCAGGTGTTTAGGAAGAATGTACCACAGTAATTCGTAGTACTTGATGATGAGCACAAAAGAGTTAAGAAAACAGAACAAAAACAATTCAACACACACACACAATTCTACTAGAATGATATACTCTTCATGTACTTCTATTAAAGAGTCCTTTTACAAAGTCAAAGTACCATTTATTGAGAACTAATTTTAATTTTTCCTCTTATAAAAAATGAATCTGCTTTTTGATACACTACAGAAGAAAACAAAACAGTGCAATTAATCTTTCAAATATCTATATAAAATTCACTCTTTTAAAAGTTCTCCATAAGGTCAAAAAGCTGACGGTGGGGACACCTTCCTTACATGTAAACATTGATTTTAATAATAGTTAAATATAAATAAACACATAGGTTGTCAATGAGCAACAGTGGTGAGAGGTGGTTGTCTGGGGGGAGGGGGGAAATGATCTGTCTCCTGCTTGTTTCTCCAGCATCAGCTCCCATCATTTGACCCCTCCTTGCCCTTTGCCTTCTACAATACTGAACTCCTTGTAGTTCCCTGAAAATAGCACATCCCTCACACCTCTGTATGCGCTGATCTCTCTGAACAGTCCTCCCCATCCTTATGCACGTACTCCATGTGAATTCTAGTTCTTCCTTCAAATCACTTCTACATACACAATGAAACATTTTCTTCTCTATATTACACCCAAACATTGTTCACATGTCTGTTGCATATATGTTTACATACCCTAATGCCCCCAATGGACTGTAAGGTATTCAAGGGACACATTTTTCCAAATTAAAAAGTTTGTCAAAATGTAAGGTGATCTACCTGCAGATACCTATCAGATGCAGAAGCACACATATAAGAAATTTCAGGTGGTACAAACTGCTAAGGATATTTTCTGGATAGCTAGAGTATTGAACCCAATACATATAAACCATTTTTTAAAACTTAAAATAGAAATCTTCTAATATATACTATGTACAATGAATGATGTAGAAAATATAAATGAACCTTTTCTTGTTGACTCAAACTTTTCTCCCCACCATGATTACACATTATTCTGTACTAAAGGCAGCTATCAAGGACAGAGATGCAGCATGACAGATTTATACAGTGTGACTTGAATGGTCACCCCAGGATTGATGGGTACTGCAATGTAGCACTACAGAGCTATACACACTGCCTCCCTGCTCGCACCTGCAAGGTCCATGATTGTTCTATAGCCATGGAGCTGAACAACACTGTTATCCTACTGCCCACCCCAAATAGAATGATCATTTCTCTTTTCTACTTCTGCCAACATCCCAATTTTTTTAAGGTACAAAATACAAAGGTATAGGAAGATATTTCTTATCAATCCCACCATCTGAGAGTGCAGGACTGTTTCATCCTTTTCTTTGCCTTCCTCCCATCCCCCGCCCCAAACTCTTAGGCTGATCCTAGCCTATTTCTGAGCTCTGTGACCATCAGTACTGCATCTGCTTTATCTGCTTTGGCTATTGAGTGCATCTTTCTTCTTCTTAGTACCCGATGCCTTTTTGTTTTGATATTATCTTTGATAATACATACTGCAAGGTCTTTCTTTTCTTTAACTATTTCATAATTCAAAAATCTGGTTCTATTATGTACTAATTAATTTTAATACAATAGTTTTCAACCCTCATGTCAAACAACCAAAACTACCTGAGAGAGAGAACACAGTCCAACAGTGGCTCAGTGAGGCATGTGGAGGACCATGTACCACTGTGGAGTTTGGCAAACTATATAGCCCATGGGCTAAATCTGTACTACCACTTGTTTTTATAAACAAAGTTGCATTGGAACACAGCCATATTCAGTCATTTATCTGCTTTCACTCTAGGACAGCAAAGTTGAGTAGCTTCAACTGATAATATAACCTGCAAGACTTTAAGTATTTACTATCTGGTCCTTCACAGAAAAGGTTTCCAAATCCCTTACAATGTGGTTCTTAATCTTCGTTGTGCATCACAATCACCTGGTAAACTCTTAAAAAGTAGGTTTCCTTGGACTCCTTCCTCTAGAGATTTTTATTCAATCAGTCCAGGTCCATGCAAATAATTTTTCCAAAGATCTTGAAGTAATTCCAATGTGCAGTCAGAGTTAAACCACTGTTCAGGTGGTTTATCATTTCATAAACCCCAGTGTGCACAGGAATCATTGACTCATTTGCTAATCTAGAATTTACGTTCCATTTGGATATATTAGGTCTGGAGGGAGAGGTCAGATTCTGCATGCTTAATAAGTATGCCAGCTGAGTCTGATGCAGGGAGTCCCGTGACTAGACTTGGAGAGATACGGCTTGTAGAAGTTGGTTTGAAAAAGCCTCACAGGTATACCTGGATGGTCCCTTGTCCCCATTCCAGTGATGAATCAAATCACTCTAACCGCTCTTGTCTTACGTTTTTTCATCTGTAAAAGGAACACTTTGTTTCTCTGTCTTGCCTACTTCATAAATTTGCTATAAGAATTGCTCTATCAACTCGTAACTCTGTGGTCAAATCTAAGATGATATTTGTTTTCGAAGATTCAGATGATAACTGACACGGTCTTCTAAAAAATTTAGATATTCAACACCTCATGAGCAGGTATCACATAATGCGGATACTGTAATTTTCAAGTGCAAAAACAACACATAAAATTAAGAATTGTGTCAATGACTTTCTGAAGTTAAACCTGGAAAATAAACAGTTTATAGAAAGCTGGTCAATTCTATAGTGATTACACAGTGACTCATAGATTAGAGTACAAATGTAGCAACATCCCCCTCACTGTCCAGAGGATCTCAATTACCTGACAGTTCCTGGATAGCTTTAGGGGAGGGAGTACCTGTAAACTCTTGAAGCTGTAGGCCAAATTTTATATGCAAAAATTTTGTATGCACATTTCTCAGGAGAGGATATCTATCAGATTCCCAAAAGAATCTGTCCCCTCAAAAGAGATTAGGGCAGTCACTTACCCCTGAGTACCCATGTTCTATGACATGGGTCTTATCAACTCATTATGGAACTTGTTATGGAGAGAAAAATGTCCACTGTGAGTTATTTCCAAATGTTGCTGCTCTAGTTTAAAGTAAGTCCACTTAAGAAATAAATCTATTGGCTTTCCTTTATTTCTGATGTTTTCTAAGCAGATTCAGTAAACAATAAATAATAATTTCCTCACTTCTATGAAGGTATGATACTTATAATAAAATTTTTTTAAATGTCAGAAAGCTCCACCAGTTGTATTACCATTAAATATGAGCAGAAAAGGAATTTGGTTATCCTATTGAAGTGTGTTTTTGTGGTTCCAGGACACCAAGAACAGCTGAATTTTCTTATTTACATGGTCAAGTTCAAATATGAGTACTGAAAAGAACCAACTAATTTCACATCTCTCAGATATCTCACTATTCCGTCACATCAAGTCGTCAATATACCCAGAATAACCTGGATTCCACACTGCATTTACCCTATCTTTAGCAAAGAACCACTCACTAGTTATGGTCTTTCCAAGCTCTCTGGAGCTATAAAAAGAAGTCTGATTTAGTTCCTTAGCACATGTTCATCTCCAAGGAGTACAGGGTAGACAACTGAGAATGACAGCTAGATCAGTTTGGAAGACAGTGGCTCCTAGGACCGTTGTCTTCAAACTTTTTTGATCATTCATTCATATTATTAAAATTAGTTTGAGCACTTTCTCCCAGCATTCCTGGATTTATTCAGAAAAGTATATACATGCATCCCTGTATTAACATACTGTGTATACTATATAACACACATACATGTACATTTTAAAAAATAATGCTACATAAAATAATCATGAATATAAGTTTCTAATATTTTCTTCTCTCATCTTATTGGTGTGTCTGTGCATCTTTAGAGATCTCCTAAGTAAGAGTCAGCATACATTAAGGCTTATGGCTCTGTCTCTGTATGACAGTCTCACTCTTGAGTTCATACCCAACTACTACACCAAAATACACCATACCGAATACTCACAGTCAAAAGTAATGCAAAGATTACAGTGTAAACAGAAGCCAGATTCCTTGCTTTGTCAGTTATAAGGGAGGGCAAGAATAATTTGTATCTAAAGCAAAAAAATATTTTTTCTTAGTTTGACTTTATGATAATTAGAAAGTCATAGGATATCAGTAGCATAAAAACTTCATTCATTTCTAAACTCCTACATTTGGTGAGAAGACTTAGGTGCAGAGAGTTTAAATTAATGTCAAGAATCACACAAGATTAAATGGTAGACTTAGAAGCAGCATTCCAACAATGTTTAGAATAATATTATTGAGCTCCTACTATATATTCAGAACTGTGATAAGTGCTTTGCTACAGCAATTCACCTAATCCTCACAATAACACTCAGGAGGAGATAGTCTTATACTCAATTTATAAGACAGAAAATGGTGGCTGGAAGAGGTTAAGTAATCGCCAAAGGTCAGAGGAACATTAAGCAGTAAAGATGGAATTTGAACTAAGGTTTAATTCTACACCCTCAGATCACAGTAACTAAACTATATTCTATTATTCCATACTGCTATCCCAAGACAAATTTCTAGGCAATTAAAATTATTATTAAGGTTTAGATACAACTGGGGGGAAAAACTGTCTGTAAACCAAGACAAATGGGCCTCTGTTACTGGATTAGGCTAAAATTTTCCTCTTTCTTTTGTAAGAAGTGCTAAGCAATAGGAATGTAAGTTATGTGTGTGTATTTTCCCCTGTTTAAGGTAGGAGCTTAGTAAAAGGACACCTTTAGAAAAGATAACAATTCTATGTAATGAAATATAGAACCAGATTCTCCTGGCAATTAATCACCCAGTGCAAACCTATAGGCTGCTTCTGACAGATCCAAGAGCTCTGCCTGAATTGATGGATAAGATGTGCCTGGGCTGGCTTATGAAAAGAAATTTAATGTTTAAAGCCTTTGAAAGTAGTTTATATATTTACACATACATGCATATCTTGGAGACAGTGCATGTTTGGTTCCAAACCATTGCAATGAAGTGAATATTGCAATAAAGCAAGTCACACAAACTTTTAGGTTGCCTAGCACATACAAAATGTCTACACTCTACTGTAGTCTCTTAAGTGTATAATAGTATTATGTCTAAAAATACCATGTGATATCACATGTGGAATCTAAAAAAAAAAAAGCCAAACGAACTTATTTACAAAACAGAAACAGACTCACAGACACAGAAAACAAACTTATGGTTACCAGAGGGGGAGAGGGGTGGGAAGGGATAAATTGGGAGTTAGAGATTTACAGATACTAATACATAAAAAAATAGATAAACAACAAACTTATACTGTATAGCACAGTAAACTATATTCAATATCTTATAGCAACTTATGGTGAAAGAGAGTATGAAAGCAAATATATGTATATTCCTATATGACTGAAGTATTGTGCTGTATACCAGAAACTGACACAACACTGTAAAGTGACAATACTTCAGAAAAATTTATATTTAAAAAATCACTGTAAGTGAAAAAAGAAAAGCAATGTGCATACTTTCATTTAAAAATACTTTATTGCTAAAAAAGGCTAACCATCATATGAGCCTTCAGCAAGTCATAATCAATTTGCTGGTGGAGGGTTTTGCCTTGATGCTGATGACTGCTGACTGAACAGGGTGGTTGCTGAAGGCTGGGGTGGCTGTGGCAATTTCTTAAAATAAGACAAAGTTTGCCACATTGATTGATTCTTCCTTTCACTGGAACACTTAGAGGCCACTGTATGGTTATTAACTGGCGCAATTTCAATATTGTATCCCAGGCAATAGGAAAGTCTGAAGAGAAGGAAAGAGATAGGGGAAAGGCCAGAAGTCAGAACGTACACAACGTTTATCCATTAAGTTCGTTGTCTTATATGGGTGTAGTTCGTGGTGCCCCAGAACAGTTATAAGTGTAACATCAAAAATCACTGACCACAGTGATATATATAACGCTATATTATAACAAGTATAATAATGAAAAAGTTAAAAATATTAGGAGAATTACCAAAATGTAACAGAGAAACATCAAGTGAGCAAATGCGGTTGGGAAAATGGTGCTGACAGATTTGCAGAGTTGTCACAAACCTTCAATTTGTGAAAAATACTGTATCTGCAAAGCACAAAAAAAGCAAAGTATAATAAAATGAGGTATGCCTGTACAATGTGTGTTGATGTGCATGTATTTGGCTTCTATGTATGAAATTGCAGAACTCATTTTATTGCTCAAAATGTAGAGAAATTAAAGAGACCTTCCTTTCCAGCATCAGGGAGCCATCTATCATTTAACAGAGATACTTCCTGTTTTTAAGCAGTTGGGAAGGAATGATTTCCAACCCAAATACTTAGCTTGGCAAGTTAGTCTTATGTTGATAGATGTATTTGTAACTACTTTTACTTCATCTTAAATATCAATATGAAAGAGAGACAATTTGTTTTTTTCTCTCAACATTTTTTTTCAAGATTTGGGAGAATAGGAAAAAAAAAAGGAAAGGGAAAGAAAATATTACTACCGGAATAGCTAGATGACAGCAGTTAGCACAGCTCTGCCAGATGTGGCTGCATCATCTCAAAACTTACTCCGAAGGTAGGGGAGGGCAGTGATTTCTTTGTATGAAAAAAAGGGAAAAAATGGAATTCTAGGAAAATATTACAAACTTTTAAAGAAGAGTTTGAAAGCTGCAGTTACAAGTCCACCACATTCTCTAACAAAACATTTAAAAAAATCTTCCACGCAGGTCATAGATTAACACTATCTCAGGCATTAAAATTAGTAGGACTGTGGATATAAAAGTTTTCAAACAGACAATCCTGCTTTAATGATTTAAATAATGAACAAATTCTGTTTTTCATTACTTGATATTGCTTCTTGAGGTCAGTTCAGTATCTTCATTTGCTTTTTTTCTGTTAGTTTTGTTTTTTTGTTGTAACTAGGAAGATTTTCTTTGGGAATAGTGCTCACCTGGTTTCAGTGTGATGGTAAGAACTGACATTTAGACTAGATGGTAAGTTTTTACATACTTATCTGAGTCTATAGCAGACCAGCTAGTCTCCTGATCCAGCAGCACTCCCTCCAAACCCCACCCCATCCTACCCCGGTGGAACACAGCACTGCAATTATCCCCGCCAGGGGATAATTCTACTTCAAGTTCTACTCTATTTGCTTTTTTTCCATCACAACTTAAACATACTCAGATATCTTTTACCTACTAAAAACCCTTGTTCAACACGTCATCTTGTTTTAGCTACTGTCCAAACTCTTCCCCATACACAGCTTAAGGGTTGTTTAAGCTCTAGCTGTCTCTAGTCACTCACCTGTTACTCTTTTCTCAGTTGACTTCACTCTGTTCTCATCACACCACTAAAATAACTCTTAAGATCATCAATGATTTTTAGATAGTTAAATTAAAAAAAATTTTTTTTTCTGCCTGTATCTTGCCTAAATTTCCAGCAGGGTTTTAAAAGCTCAATTATCCTCTGTTCTTAAACACTTCCCTTTTGGCTTCTAACACTCTACATTATACTCATCTCATTGAATGTTCCTACTCAGCCACGCTTGCTGGCTGCTTCCTCTCTCTCTACCTAAACTTAAAGATTGAAGTTCCTCAGAGCGTACACTTAAACTTCTTCTCTTCCTTCTCTTCTTTCCCATTCATTCCTTTGACTTCAATTATCATCTACAAGAAATGATTCCCCACATCCCACATTTCTCCTCTGAGCTCCAGACCCATGTGTCAAACTTTCTATTTGACGTCTCGATCTTGGATGTCACACAGGTATATCCATATAAACATACCCAACATAATTCACAATTTTCTTTTCCTTGATTCCCATTCTCAGTAAATGGCCTTTCCACCAACCCAGAAACCTAGGAACTGTGTATCTTCTTATTCATTTCCCACTTTCAAAACTGCCAGATTCTGTGGATTCCAACTTTACTCCATTCCCACGGCTTGAACCAATTTCTTATGGTTATCCTTGTGTCTACTTTTGTCACATCCCTCAAGGACTGTTCATACAGAGTGCTGGAGTGATGAAATGATTTTTTAATGCAAATGTGTTGATTGCCAGCTACCCTTCAAACACATCCTTAATACCTTCCATTGTTTCCCACTGTCCTTAGAATAAAGGACCTACAATGCTCTCTCCAACCTCTGTGTCTTTTCAAAAGCTGAGCCCTTTGAAAAGAATGATCTTCTGTACTTCATTCTCTCTTTTTCTGGCTAAAAGTTTATTCATTCTTTAGATTCAGTTTAAAGATCAGTAACTCAGGGAAGCTCTGTGTAATCTTACAGACTAAGTTAGAGTACCTTTCCTACATGCTTTCATAGTATTTGGTATTTATTCAAAGCATTTGAATACCTATCATTAGTTTCTTAAATATTTAAAATTATTTAATAGAAATAATAGAAGTATTTATTAGAAATGTCAGATACCCAAACTGTGCTGATTCTTGTAATACACATTATTTCACTTAATCCTTAGAACAACCCTGAGAGGTAGCTAGAATTACCACATTTCTCTTCTTACTAGACTATAAGCTCCATGAGAATGAGGAACCATATTTGTATTGTTTACTATTCCATTCTAATATCCAGCCAGGATATTAGAGGTTTTTTTTTTTTTTAAACATTCTCCAACTTTAATTACACATGGTATGGACAGAGTATGAGAGTTGGGATTTATTTAGAACTTTTTCTAAAACACATACACACACACACAAACACACACACACCACATTCTCTACTTCTAAAGCCAGTGCCATCTGGATCCAGTCCACCTTTTCCACCCTAGTAACACTGATGTGCTTTTCCTCAGCCAGCCAGGAATATCTTAAGTGCTCAATAACCGACTGCAATTTTCAAACATACAAAAGCACGACAAATAGCCTCCAATCATCTTACCTAGTAAATCAGGTTATATAAATGTTCTATTTCATATGGTTTATAGTGAAAGAAGTAGTTTTAAGTCAATCATACCTGGTTTCAAATCCTTAAGTTTTCATTTGCTAAGTGTGTAACATTTATTAGACAAGTCATTTGGATTCTCTGAGCCTCAACTTCTGCATTTCTAAAATGTGGTAACTTTACTACCCCTCAGGGTTGTTCTGAGGACTACATGAGATAATGTATATTAAACCTAACACAGTTTCTGGTATATAATATGTACTAAAAAATGAAAGTTATCCTTATTCAGAAATATTTGGCTTTGTGTATTCATTTGTTCAGTACTTTGTCATTCCATTGTGTTCCGCTTTGCACAGTGTCTATAAATTATCAGCAGGATTATTACCTTGTTAATCTGTTATGTAATATCTCTTTTTTCTCCAGCTGCTTTTAAGACTCTTTTATCATTAGTTTACACAATTTAATCATGCTGTGCCTTGTGTAATTTTCTTTATATATATCCTACTTGGGGTTTAAAAATTTCTGCTCCAACCCCTCTCATTTCTTTTTAAGTACTCTGTTACATGATATCATCCCACAGGTTACTGAAGGTCTATTCTTTCCATGCTCCCGACCCCACCTTTTTTTTTTTAAACTATGCTTCAGTTTGGACAGTTTTATTGCTATGTCATATCTAATCTATTGATAAGTTCAATCAGTGAATTTTTACTTTAGATACTCTATCTTCCAGCTGTAGAATTTTCACTTAATTTATTTAATAGCCTCCAATCATCTCTTCTAAATGATGCTTTCCTTAAAATTCTTAAACACATTTATAATGGCCATTTTAAAGTTTGCTAGTTCTATCAGCCCTATTAGCTTTGGTCTATTTTTACTGAATGATTTTCCTCCTAATTATTCAGTTTTCAAAAAGATATCAATTGAGACAGAATAAAGATGGTACTGAAAGTCTGAAGAGAGAGAAGATATGAGGTTGTAGCCCAGCAGAGTGGGAATGTAAATAGACTAGAAATACATAAAATGATGCTATCCAGAAGAAACTGAAATTAGGGGGGAAAAATATGTGGGTAATCACAGATTAAATACCTTCAACGAGCTTCAATGAAATGTTTAGATTTCTTGAGAAGGAGGTTCTGAAATAGAAGATTAAGCACCTGACTATTTTAATTAATATCAGGAAACTGAAAAGAGCTCAAAAGTAAATAGAAGAAAGTATGATCACTGTACGCAAGTGGAATTGCCATTACAAATCTGGATACTGATCCAAATAGAATATCTGGGCTGACTGTTCATATTCTCATGATAAGATTTAGTTTACTGAAAGAATGTTGGCTGAGACGCTCAGACAAAGAACTAACAGTTTCACAAAATGCTTTAGGGCCTTTAATGATTCCCTGACCCCCTAATCAAACTTCTGCCTCATCTCTGCCAAAAGGATATTACTTCTAGTCATCCTTTTATCAATCTAGGCAGCAAATAATGATCAGTTTTGGATATTAATTGAAGCTTGACTAGAAACTTCAAGAACTTTGGAAGGAAATAACTTGGAGTACAACATGAACAGTAACAAAATCGTGGATCCACTTGGCCTTTAGTTTGAAGCAGCGTACTCTCTTGGCTCAAATCTCCTCAGTTCCCGGACCTATCTGGTCTTACACTCTCTCTCCACCCATCTCCCCACCCCATGGCCCTGTCATGAAAGAATCAACTGGAAATCCTCACTGAGAATTCTTCTTTCTTATAAATCCTCTCCCCAGCAATCTGCGTACAAAAAGCAACGTTAAATAATCTACAAGGAGGCTGTAAAAAGTAGTTTAAACAGCTCTAAAATCTGGGGGCTCGTTTTGCTCAGTATGGATCCCTAACCTTAGTCACAGCAACAACATTCAGCTGCGATTATGAGGAAAGTCCCTTGACAGAACTATAAAAATAATACTCTCAAAGATTAAAACCATGCATGGCTGTTATACCAATAACATTATAAAATACACAGCAACTTCATACCAGAATATTAGTACTTAAGAACTTTTGTTTCCTGAAAATGACACCTTTTAGAGCAAGGAGAAACATGTGCTAAACCCATCCCAGAGTTAATGGAGAATTCAAAATTTAAAATAACAGACACACAAGAAAGTGTTATATGTTCGAAAGAGCCATTCCTGACATAATGTTCCAACTTATTTTACCAGATCTAGAGAAGTGAAGAAAAACTGTTATTTTATTAGCTCAGGAAAAATTATATTTCCCACAAAAAGCAGGACACAATAGAGGTCAATAAAAAGTAAGTAAAAGCTGGGTTCCACATCTGACCCAGCAACCTTTAGCTCTAAAACACGGGATATCCACACTGATTATACCTGCAGCATCACAGATCGTCATCCATTTAAACTCTGACAGTGAAAGAGGTAAAATTCCAGGCCAGAGCTGTCCAGCATACACATAGAGTGAGCCATATAATGTCAAATTTTCTAGTAGCTATGCTTAGAAAAATTTTTTAAAGGTAAAATTACTTTTAATAATATATTTTATTTAATGTAACACATCCAAAGTGTTGTCATTTAAATGTCAATGTAAAACTTACCAAAGAAATAGCTTACTTTTTTTGATATAAAGGCTTTGAAATCTGGAGTGTATCTGACACTTGAAGCACAGCTTGGTTTGGACAAGCCTATTTCAAGTGCTCAATAGCTCCATGTGGCCAGTGGCTACCGAATTGGACAGGCAGTTCTAGGGCTTGTGGAGACCTTCAGTGAAGAAACTACTCCCAAATACAAACTAAATTATTAGGGCACTAAATAGATTACCCTTATGAAAGCATTAACCAGTCTCATCAACTTCTTCACATGAGAGCACTGTCCTTTTCCAATTTCTGTTTATCTTAACTGATAAACTAAAAATTGAGTAAGTTCATTTAAAAATTAACTGTTCTTAGCTGAAAAACATTCAGCTCATTAATAACAAAAGAATCACTGCAAAAACTACTAGAAATACCTGTGACAACAGAGGTATGTTCCAAGTAAAATTTTAATTTGTTGTTCAGTTATATGTTGAACTCAGTTTTAACTTGTTTAAATTTCTATTAGAGGTGCTAATTGTTAGAAAGTAAAGTAATCCTGTAAACTATTTAGATTTTGCTTGCTAAGAGAAATATGTAATGGAATTGTACTGTTTCTATGACACTGGGTCCCAAAATCCTGTCATAGACTTCTATTAGAGATTCAAGATTTCAACTCATTCAAGTTAAATAGTTCAGAGATATTTTTAAAAAGTCTCTTTATTAGAGTTTTATATTCATTTTAAGAAACAAAGCTAAGGTGTCTGTGTTAGGTAATATTTTTAGAAATATTATGTATGTATGTATCTATAAATATACACATACACCACACATACAAGTAAAATTATATTTTAATTGCCTGAAATAGATATCATGTGTTTTTCTATTTATTATATTTTCTATTTATATTTACATATATGATATCCACAAGAATTAAAGTACAAAAATGAATTATGCAAATTGTCCCACGTTTTGCATTGACTTGTCACACTAAGTGACAATATGGGAAATGGTGGTTAATTCATTTTTGTCACAGATTTTGATGTAAGTGAAGGCCATGGCTGACTATATCCTGTCCTCCAGTATATAAATACTGAAATACAAAACTGCTCCTAATATTACTGTTCCTTCCACTTCCCACTCAATTTAGTGTAATTTCATCCCTTCATGCTAAAACTTTGTAAACTGCTGTAGTAAAAACTATTCCCGTTCCCGAACTCCTGAAGTTGGAAGCAGAAGAAAACAGAAGATGGGCTCATGTATATGTGTGTGTGAGAAACTGTTGTTAGGCAAATTATTTGCATTAAAAGGCAAATTTAATTAATTAGCCAACCAAATAAATATTTACGAGCTTGGTACTGGATTATCAAAGATAAGCAGTATCACCCTTGCCTTGAAGAAATGTACAGAATGGAGATGACAGACAGGTAAACAGTTTCAATTCAAGATGAAACTTCATAGATTTGAAAATTTTGTTCTTAAAGGCAAAATCTGTATACTTTTTCTACACAGAATAACCATAACAAAAGCTTCTCAAAACTTCGGAGTATGTACGTAGATGGGATTCACTTCAGCTCAATTAAACAGAATTCTCTTTTATCTTGTATCAGGTGCCTACTTTTATTACAACCGCACACAATCCAGTACAAATAGCAAATGAAGTTCTTCATTTCTCCAGTTTCATATTTTCTGTAAGATTCATTATTGTACTTGACAACTAAGTTGCTAAAGAGAACTGACATTCTCAGGGGATGAAATCGTAAAGGAAATCTTAAACTAAAACTCCCAATATACTATCCTGGTCTTGCACTCCTGCTGCTCCTGCTTTTTTGAAGAGGAAATACTTTGAACAAACTTCCTCAACTACCTGCACACGTTTCAGTCCTCCTAACACACAGGACTTCAAATTTTATTATCTTGGGCAGGCAGGGGTTGTCTGATAATATCAACTCAGATGTGATCCTAAATTCCAGGGAGCTGTTGAGGACCTATGCAGCCCCAGCTGTGAGTAGTTAAGCCACTTCCTTCTCAGTGAACAATTCTGAAATGACTTTATTGTCTAGTATTAACTAAATGGGGTAGTAAAGAAAGAAAACAACCTGTGAGTGCTGAAGAGCCATACGCTGCACCACAGGACACCCTGCCTCACTGATTTTTAAACCCCTCAGATCTGACCACACAGCACTCTTAAACAAATGTGATTATTTCTAAGAACAGCCAGGGAAAAGTGCTTATGTCCCCAGGTAAATGTTCTGGCATGGGTGGGAGGAGTGTGACACACTGTCACTCACTACATCCTCCAGATTACCATTCACTTCAACTAACTGTCTAAAGTTTTTCCTTAAAATTATTTTTAACCAAGAGAATTTCTCGTCGCTATATATCTAAAAATAGAAGTGCTGAGTCCAAATGAATAAAAAGAGATGGTCTCCCTTTCCTGAAATTCACCAAGATAATGTTTAAAACATGACTGAGTTCTAAACGATGAGTTTAGTTTAAAACTAAAGACAGTCTTAAAACTGCCACATGTCTCGACTTTGCCAATACTCCTCTGGATCATCAGGCTGACTTCTCTCCTGGGTTCTGGCAACATCATGGTCTCCCCCTCCACCCCCAACCACTTCGCTGACAGCATTACTTGTGATGTGCTAAGAAAATTGCCTATGAGAAATCTGACCCCACCCTTTCAGAAGGCATTCATTCACCTTGGCTATTACGGAGCCAAGAGTGGCTCAGGACTCACAAATGGGAAGATGGGATGGGGATTATAACTGACATTTATGCTGAAAGTTTATCATCACACTCCCTTTACACAGGAGGAAGTTTAGAACAAATTAAAACCCATATTGTTAGTAAACAGACACATCATACACGTTCAGTTTATTTTTAAAATAAAAATAACTTCATTGCTTTCTGTGATATAAAAATGACTCATAGTATCGTAAACAATTTTGACATAATACTGATTTACATTAATTACAAAGTAAAAATTACCAAAATGATGGCTCTATTAACGTTTTGGGGAACAATTCTCAAAACCATTGTAATGTATATTGTTTCATATAAAAGTTGTGTTATTTATATGTGTTTCATAACCTACTCTTTATTTTCCAGTAATTACAGTCCATGGATTTCTTTTAGTGTGAACACATATAATATATACCACCAATTTAATGGTTGCTTATTATTCTGTTATGTACATGTAACACATATGAATATTTAATCCCCAAAGCAACTCTGTAAGATAAGTAGGTACTATTAGTCTTATTTTAGAGATTCAACCTATAAAAGTCTTGGAATAAACATTTTAAACCAACATCTTGAACTGTTTATTATAATCTAGGATAAATTCCTAGTAGGACAGAAGGTGAAGTACTCGAAGCTTTTTTGTTATATATTAACTACCTTCTAGAAAGGCTGCACTAATTTCTGCCCCACAATCACTTTTATCTGCGTATGTTTTCCAAAGTATAATATGGAGATATCTGATATTGAGAAAAAAATGTAGTCTGCCTTCTAGAAATGTCCAAGAAAAACTTGTCATAGTCAAATCTCATGACATTGTGCTGCATATATATATATATATATATTCTTTTGCGATCTTGGAACATGAAATTCAGGGTCCTAAATGTCTGATATACACTTAATTACCACATTAACAATAATCTCTATTTTTTGGAAGAGCCCTTCTCCTTTATTCTTGCCCTTACTAGGAGATCATACAGTTTAAAAAAAGAAAAGGAAAGAAAGAAAGAAAGAAAAGAAAACACCCAGAGTTTTCAGAGACCTCATGAAGTTCAGGAGTGAACTAAAGAACAAGCGATAATGAGAAACAAGACTGGCACGAGGGCAGATTCAGACAGAATAGCCTCCACATTAGTAGCCCCGTTGGTCCCCAAAGAGCTCCTCTGACATTAGAACACTCCTTTCATCTTGCTACACTATTTGAACATGCTACTTAGAGATTCATTCAGGCAATAAATATCACTGGAAGGCAGAGAGAGAATGGGGATTAGGAACTTTTCTTTGGCGGGTGTTGAGGGAGGGTAGGAAAACTTGTAATATCTGGAATGTGGAAGGAGCACTTTAGGAAGAACAGTTGGATGGGAAGTTAAAAGGTGGGAAGCACTGTGATGTAGTGGGAAAAACATAGGCTTTCCAAATAGACAGACTGGGTGATCATTTCACAATATACACAAATATCAAATCATTATGTTGTACACCTAAAATACAACACTGTATGTCAATTGTATCTCAATTAAAAAAAGAACTTAAAAGTTAAAACGTCTAATTGATTGATAAGGTGATTTTCTTATTTTTTTCATATTATCAGTTTCCTCAACCCTAGAATAGTGATCACTGTAGAACCGCTCTAATGAAGTTGTACCAAGAATTATTTTAAAATGGCATAGACAGACTGGAGTGTCTGTTCTGTGGGTCTGTTCTTATCCTCTACGTGACCTTGGTGAAGCTATGCTCACTTTATTTCTGGAGCTTCATTTTTCTCATCTGTAAAAGGAGGAGGACTGGATCACTATATCTAGCACTTTCCTTAGCTCAAACATTCTGTTCAGACTTTATCTACAATTAAAGTCTAGAAATTATTAAAACATCCACAACTTATTCAACAATTTTAACATTAAAAAAAAAAAGTATTGACCCATATTATCCATCCATATCATTTCAATTAGCATTACAAGATAACTTCAGGGCCTGAAGAAAGCATAAAAATATTTCATGGAAAAGTGGGCAAATTCGGTATGTCAACTTCGTCTTAACTGGTTCAGCTCTAGATTGAGTTTAATGTATGAAATTATTACACATATTTTCAGTATCCAAAATAGCAGCAAAGAATGAGTATTGTTTTTCACTTTTAATTTATTTCAAAGATGAAAAGAAAACTAGTGTTTGATGTATATTTTTGTATCTACATAACATTATTATAAGTTTTAAAAAATATATCTTAAAAAATAAGCAGCTAACATCCAGCCAAAACAAATAATTTCAGTAAGACTAATGGTAATGCCATATTTCTAAATTCTCCCTCATGTATTATAATTATGAACAGTTATAATCAGTTTCAGATTTCTTCTCTTTTTACAGATGAGAAAACTGAAGCTTACGAACTTCCCATTGATAGCATTAAAGGCATTAAAATGACTGTGTGTTACTAATGTCCCATGCTTTTCCTGAACTGCTTAATCTGCTGTTTTGAACTCCAGTGACCTTTGTGGGTATTAATAATAAACATATTGACAGTTTAAATCACTGATCTAGCATCAAAATACCCAAGGGTACTTACTTATACATATTTGTAACCTGAGATAGGACAATTAAGTAAGAGTTAAATACAGTGGGATTATTAATACTTTTAACTATTTAAAGGACCTGCTACATGTAAATTAATTCATACTAAGTATTAAATTACATTAAAAAACTAAAGAGATACAAATTATTCTACATAGCTTCAGTAAATATTTGCTGAAATAACTGTATGTAAGATCAGTAAATTAGCTATGGTTCTGGCAGAGATTTTAAAGATAAATCAATTTAAGAAATATCTCCATAAGAGTAAAAACGCTAAGAGTACCCACAAGGGATGCTGAGGGTCCCAAATCTAGAAACTACCGGAAGCCACTATTGCTTAGGAGCTTGAAGTAGTAAAGGGAGGAGACAGTTCTATCAAAATCTAAGTAAGGCTGACACTGCTGGGGAGGTGGAGTGGTTGCTCAAAGTACAGGAAACACAGGCATGAAGTGACACGGCCAATCCTAGAACTGTGGTGCTACACAGGAAGGAGTGGAAAGACATATCCTGACTTCTTTCTCCTCTCTTCTTCTAATTTCCTGTTGATGCTTTTCACTGGCCAAACCCAGTGGAACTGAAGTCAGGGCTATCCAGGCCATAGGGGTCACCCTGCCCTCCTTTCCTTGTACAGACATACACATGCAACCCTGATAAAGGCAAGAGTAGAGTTGGGGAGTGGGAGGAAAACAAGCAGCACAAAGAACTACAGAACAGTGGCTATTTTTTTAATATTGCTTGATAAGAATCACATTAGTACCCTTCTGAAAAATAACCCTAATCCTCTTCATCATCTAAATATGTTACTCCAAAAACTTTGGTATCTTCTATCCACAACACCACGGATGGTCAGCTTGGTGAAGTCTGATAGAGCTTCCAAGTAGACAGCCTGAAGGTTAATTATTGTATGTAGGTTAACTACCAACAAATAAAAAATTGGTCTCATATTACTTATCCAAATCAGTAGACAGCTAGATAGTCTGTTTAAAGGATCTAACTAGTTTTTTCTATAACAGTTTTGTCATTGTGATCTGAGTTTACTGTTTCTCAGCCAAGATGTTCCATTAAATCTAGTTTTTCCTGACACTTTTGGTTTCATACCCAAGAAACCACTGCCAAATCCGAATTCATTAAGATTTATTCCCAAGTTTTTTCTAAGAGTTTTATGATTTTAGCTATTATACTTAGATCACTGATCAATTTTGAGTTAATTTTTGTATACAGTGAAGTAGGGGTCCATCTTCATTCTTTGCATGTGGAAATCCAGTTTGGAAAGTTTATAATTTCCCTACCAAACAGCCTTGACCACCTTGCCAAAATTCAACTGGCTACATAGTCGTGGATTTATTTCCAGACTCTCAATCCTATTCTATTGGTCTACATATAATATACTTTTATGCTAGTACCATATATTTTAATTACAGTAGCTTTGCAGTGAGTTTTGAAATCAGCAAAGTGTAAGTCCTCTAACTGGTTCTTCTTTTTCAATACTGTTTTGCATTCCATATGAATCTGAGGATCAATTTTTTCACTTCTGTAAAAAAAAATACTGTGGAATTTTGATAGGGATTATACAAAACCTGTAGATTAGTTTGGGTGGCATCAACATCTTAACAATATTAAGTCTTTCAGTCATGAACACAGGATATCTTTCCATTTATTTAGGCCTTCTTTAACTTCTTTTAAGAAAGTTTTGTAGTTTGTAGTACAAGTATTTCACCTCTTTGAGTAAATATATTAGTAAGTATTTTATTCTTTTGGATGCTATTATAAGTGGAATTATTTACTCAATTTCATTTTCTGATTGTTTGCTGCTGGTATATGGAAACACAATCTAAAATAATTTGAGTGCTACTCAGGAAACAGAATGGCCAAACTGTGACTTAACAGTTGAGCAAGTACCACATTGCTTTTACCTAGAACATGTGATACAAAAATGATCTAGCAGCTAAGTTTCAACAGAATTCTCCAGAATGCTTCATCTTTTCCTTCATGATTCTCTTCCTCATTAATTCATTTATTTTTCTCTAACATATATTATAAAACTCACTGCTTCAATATCCTGTGATTCTACGAGGCTAGCAGTTAGGATATACTCAGTTCAACTGCCATACTGAAGTAGACTTTCTTGTGAATTACTGAGTAAATAAAATATAATAAGAAAGTCTAATTTTTCCTTTGATTCCATGAGATAAGCAAAGTGAAAAGCTCTAGCAAACCTCCTAATATATTTTATTAATTCTCTCACAGCAAATATTGATTCCTAAAATATTTACTAAAAGATAAATGAAAATATACAATCAAGGATAACTGTATAGCATAATGGGAAACAGCTACTATCAGACTTAGAAAGCAAAAACTTACACATTGTATTTCATATAATGATATTTGGAAACAGGGATTAAAAATTCCTGTAGGAGGAGAGGGGATGGAAAGGGGATTTAAGCTAAAACAAGACGGTAAATCCATTTGAGACACTTCAGTGTGTTTTCCCTGCTGCTTTTGAAGTTTTCTAATAGCTGTTCCTAAATATCACCTGTAGAAGTAGATTTGAGTCCCAGCTCTGAAACTGAGGAGTTACATGATTTTGTGAAATTAATTTTGGGTCTTTGAACCTCCACTTCCTCATTGAAGGTTGTATTAGAATTAAATAAGTACATATTTAAAGCATGCAGCAGTAACCAGGTGTTTATGTTTAGTTACACTGCACTTCATCCAATAAGTAAGTCAGAATACAGAACACAGGCCTACCTGCAGAGAGTCTCCATAGTTAACATCCTCCTGGTAGAATGCCTCTTATTTTTAATACCCATTCTTCAGGGAATATATGTCTCTTAATTCAATATTTTCCAGCTGATGTTTATACTGGAAATTTTTTATACTTACATTTCTCAAGATTAATATAACATTTTAAACAAAAGGATGTAAGGGGGGGAGTGTCACGTTACAACCCAAACACAACCGCTGGAAAGAGCAGATCATGCATAGACATTATGAAAGCCCTCTGAGTGTCCACTAAGCAACTGTTCCTTCACAGCTAGATTTGATTGTTAGCTCAGCAGGAAGCATGGTTTAAGCACTTTACATCCTAAGATCATAATTTGTTATTTTAAAGACATTTCACTATATGGATTTAATAGGTTTTAAGAAACTGGTTGGGGATTTTGGGAAATGGGCTCCTGGTTAGCGTCTTCAAGTAGGACATCTCATTTTCTAGGATGTTCAGTGTTCGGAAGGGAATGCCCAAATACTAACACAGTATTTTAATATCAACAAGGCATTTTCATTTTAATTGCAAAAAAAGCTCACTTCATGTAATTTTAAAATCATCTTATCTCTTTAATTTTATTTTCTAAGAAAAGTATCTTATTTATACCTCTCAGGGCTTTCTCCCTCAAGAGGAAAGAATGGTATTCAACAGCATATAGTAGGTACTTAGTAAACGGGGAATTCATTTTATTTATCCTATTCTATTCATATATTTGTAATTTTTTATATTTTTATATCCAGTGCCATATTGATAAGATGAATTTTTCCCATGAATAGTCTGTTGATTCATCTTTTCAACTGCACTAACATATGGAGGTGACTATGTTCTTAGTTACACACATAATTTACTGAATGTCATGTGGTAAAATTTGCTGTGACTACAAAAAGTGTTCGGCTTACCCTGTAAAGGACGATTACAGTGATTTAACAGTTAACATTTATTGAGTCATTATCTGTTAAATGCTTTATAAACATCATCTTATACAAGCTTCATAATTTATGAAGTATGTATTATCACTACCACAATTTTGTATGTAAGATGATATTGTCCAGGATCAAACAGCTACTAAATTGTTTCTTTCTGAGGGGTGGGTGTTAAATATTTAACAGCACACTATTGTTGGAACTAGGCAAAGAATTATCAAGAAATTTAGGTTATTTTTCTTTTCTTAAAAAGTAAATTAGTACCCACTGAGATACATATCATTAACAAATAAGTCAGGGCTCTCTGCACCAGATTATATTTGCTTTGTATTTTCTTTGATATTTTATTTTTATTTGTTTCATCAATTTTGTCTTATTCAGAATTTAAATTTTCCAGCATATAAGGCAGTAATAAGTATTATAGTTTAGTGGTGTGGATTAGACTACGAACTTCAGAATCAAGATAGTCTTGGTTCAAACCTCATCTCTAAACACTGATTTGTAGCAACTGACAATTTCCATGATATTCATACCCCACCATGGGTACGGACTGTGTCAAAACTGATTTGTAACATTTATGAAAAAATTTCTAGCAGCTCTTGCAAACTGGTAAGAGCAGTCCTAGCATATTATTGGGTCCAACTCTAAATGCCTCCAAATTAACACAAAGTATTACCAGAAGTATAGCATTAAGTAATAATTACTATGACATGTAAATGTTTTCTTTAAAACCCAATGAAATATTCATAATTGTAGCAAATGGCATCACTCGAGGCAAAAGATTAGATCTTATGAAGTTTCCCATAAGCAAAAGAACATGTTAAAGAGGATAAAAAGACAACTTACAGAGAGAGAAAATATTGCAAGCCACACATCCAACAAAGAACTTGTATTTAGAATATAGAAACAACTCTCAAAATATAAGAGTGAAATAAGAAAGAATCCAAGTGGAAAATGGGCAAAAAACATGAACAGACATTTCACAAAAGAGATATTAAGGGCAAATAAGCACATGGAAAAAAAGTTCAATACCATTAACCATTAGGGAAATGCAAATTAAAACTAAAATTAAAACCATTAGGGAAACACAAATTAAAACTTTGATAAATCACTACACACTTATCAGAATACCAAATGCCAGCAAGGATGTAGAAAACTTGAATTATCATATTTACTGGTGGGAACACAAAATGGTATCACCACTCTGGAAAATAATGCATTAGTTTTAAAAAATAGATCACATGCAGTAGGCAGAACAGTGCACACCCTGCTCTGCTAATCCAAAGATGTCTACATCCTAACCTCTGGAACCTGAGAATATGTTACCTTACCTAGCAAAGAGAAATTAAGGTTACAAATTGAATTAAGGTTGCTTATCAGTTGATTAAAAATAGGAGATCATCTTGGATAATCCTGACTGGACAGTGGATCAAAGAATTATATCACATAACATCACATAAGGATTAAAAATGGAAGACAGAGGCAAAAGAGAATTGGTCAGAGGAGGACGTGACTATGGAAGAAAGGCAGAGAGATGCAACTTTGCAGGCTTTGAAGATGGAGGAAGGGGTCACTAGGCAAGGAACATTGGGAGGAACTAGTAAAGGCAAGGAAACAAATTCTCCCCTAGAACCTCCAAAAAGAAATGCAGCCCTGCCATCACCTTGATTTTAGCCCAGCGAGATCCATATTGGACTTCTAACCTACAGAACTGTAAGATAATACATTTGTGTTATTTAAGTTGCTAGTCTTGTAGTAATTTCTTACAGCAACAATAGGAAACTAATATACCATGTGGCCCAGAAATTGCACATGGGCATTTATTCCAAGGAAATGAAAACTTCTGTTCACACAAAAATCTTTACATGGATGTTCACAGCAGCTTTATTCGTAAGAGCCCCAAACTGGAAATAAACTAAACATTCCTAGATAAGTGAACGGTTAAACAAACTTGGATGTATCCATATGTGGAACACTACTCAGCAATAAAAATGTTACAACCACTGACACATATAGCTAGGATGGATCTCAAGAAAATAAAGCTTACTGGTAAAAGCCAATCTCAAATGTTTACATATTTACTGTATGACTGCAGTTATATGGCATTTCTGAAATGACAAAACTGGGCAGATGGACACATACTTGTGGTTTCCAAGGACAGAGATGAAGGGAAGTGAGGGGATTCAACTATAAAGGAGTTTACAAGAGAATTCTTGGTGGTAATCCAAGATACAATGCCGAATCTTAATTGTAGTAGTGATTCCATGAATCTATAAATAGGATCAAACAGCGCTGAATTACACACACACACACCACATGCAAGTATACACAGGCATGTGCACAAACGCAAATGAATGCATGTAAAAACTGGTTAAGACTAAATAAGGTCTGTAGTCTAATTAACAGTATTATACCCATGACAATTTCCTAGTTTAATACTGTTCTACAGTTATATAAAATGTCACCATTCAAGGGAGGTGGATGAAAAGTTCAAGGATTCTATGTACTACTTTTTTTTTTTTTTTTTACAATTTTCTATGAGTCTGTAATTACGTTAATAAAAAGTTAAAAAACAAGAGGAAAGAGAAAAACGATGCACTGGGTATAAAATTAAGATATTAGAATAGATATTTAAGACAAAAATCTCATCTTTTAAAATTTCCATGTTTATATGTTTTTAATATGCTGTATAATATATATCTATAGCTGTATATATTTATGAATAAATAAGCATATATCGGTGGTTGATACTAAAAAGTATTCATAGGAACATACAATAAAAAAGTTTAGAGACCAATGCTCTGAAGTATTATTAGCATATCTTTCTTAAACAGTGAAAAACAAAATGCAATATGGCATCCTGACATAATATCATCTCCAGAATATTAACTTAGCATAAAATTTTACTAAAAGCAAGATATACTAAAAATAAATTTGAAGATGTGCTAAGTAGAAATGAAATAAAGCACTAGTAACTCTGGCAACCAGTCATTTATATCACTTCTCTCTGGAAAAGGTTTTAGCAATCCTAATGGATGTTCAATCAGCTGTAAAAGTCCTTTTTACTTTCATCTAATTTATGCATGTTGTTGTTGTTGTTATTATTATTATATAATATATTCTTATTCATTCTTTTTAGATAATTTGTAACTCAGGATTAACTCTACCAATAGTTTTGGAGGTTATAAGAACAAATGAGACTAAAACTGGCACAAAATTTTTGCTCAGCAAGATCCACTTCCTCTACAACACATACTTGAAGAAGCTTGGTAAAAATCAGCAAATTCAAGCTTCATATATTTGCAGACCATTTTGTTATAAACCAGACAGTCTCTTTATATAATGAATGATTGTTTTTATTGCCTTTCTAAAAAAGTACAATTTATGGTTTTGGAGTGGAACCTGGCAAATGTAGACTGATATTAGCAATCAACAGAGTTAAACCATAAAGACTTCTATTCTGTATCTGTCAATTTCTAAGTACTGTTCTATAGAGTAAGTTTAGAATTACTCATGGAAAACTGTAAGTCTTAGGGGAACTAACAGCAAGTGATTAACTGGCTTACAAAATATTTTAAACATTTAAAGTCACTCTCTCAATACACACTTCTGCTATCCTGGTATTTCCTGATTTGATGAAGAAAATAGGCAAAGAAAGATTAAATTTCAAATATATCTTTAATATTTTTGGTTCTTCATTTTATCAGAGCTAACTCATTGTTCTTTCATTGCGAATTCTTAAAAATCTTCCTCTCACGGTGTAGGGCTCTCTAAACTTTTTCAAAGTTTTTTAAAAGTGCTTTTTTAAAGTTTTACTTTGAACGTGGAGCATTCACTGCAAAAAATAAGATTCAAAATCAAGAAATGAGAAACTCATATGAGGACACTGGATCTTTATTATTACACTGAAACTTGAAGCCTGTGATTTATTTACTTTTTAGAAAGTAACTGACACCTTGTCACAGCTACCTTGCCTTGGAGAGGTTAAAAAGTTGTCCAAGTTCCAGACAGCAAAAGAGCAGCCTCTGAACTGCCAACATGCAACGTGCTTGGACAAGCACTTTCTTTTTACAATGAAGTAACAGGCTTGCTTTTTCAGTGCAACCAAATTCAAACAGTGAGAGGAGGCACTCCAAACCATGAGCAGAGAAAACCAAGAGCCAAGCTCACAGTATGCACAGGAGTATTCCCAACTGGGAAACCGTGGGCAAACACAAGTTTTCAAAGAGATGTTTTAACATTACATATGCATCAGCCCCTCAAGCACCCACAGCTCTGTTAACAGTATGTTATCAGTACGCACAGACCAACAGTGCAGATTGTTGTTCTGAATACAACACTCCCTTGAACTTTCAAGATGATGTACAATATAGGAAGAGTGCAGAAAATAAATGTGACTCCTCTCATAACTCTCAGCACCATTTGAAAAGGCTATGTTAGAAAATAAATTAATACACAGGATGTGGACTTTCCTTTGGAAGAGAATAATCGGTGTTGGTGTTTTACTTACTCATTTTATTTAGGGTTGGTGAATACTACAGCCCTGTGAATTTAAGTTCATCTCTGAAGTAATCATAGCATGTGAACTGCTGCATATCTCTCACTTCAAAATTTGGAAAACAGAAAAATTAAGGTCTTGTTCTACATATGAGAGAGAGGAGAGAGATGTAAGAAGAGGATTAACAAAAGCAGTTCTAAGGAATCTAAAAATACTTTTCACTCCCTTGAAACCACATTAAATGGATGTATTAGTCCAGAAGAAGGTCAGACCCTGGTTCAGGTAACTATTCTATGCAAAGAAAGGACCACATAAAGGCAGACATTTTATACACTCTGTTGTAAGGATTAGCAGATCTATAAGTAGCCTTGGATTTGTAGGAAAGACAACAGATAAAACATTAGAAATCTGGGTATATCATTGAGAAGATTCCAAAATTTATTACAGCTAGTGCTTATAGTATGACAAATTTACATTTTTAATCTAGAAAAACTAATGTGACATTATCTATTTAGAGCTATATTTGTCTCTTATATTACCACTGTAATTCCTTTCATAAATTCAAAACAATGTGTTATCACTGATTCTGAAAATTACTGGACTCTGTGGGTCATCTAAATTCTCCAAGTTCAGTTTGTTTAAAAGTCCTTTTGTATAATATAAACATTAACAATATTTCATATTTGATGTCGGGAGAGATCAGAATTTGTATCTGTCTCATATACCTAACCAGATCCGATATCTCCACCTATATACCCGTCATCTACTACTACCCAGAATGTCTCAGCCTACAGGTGTCAAGGAGCAGCCCTGACCTATAAGAAGAGTAGTCCTGACATGGAGGTATCCACCCTCCTCCGGAGAAGTTAAGCGTGAGCTCTGTATACTGGGGCTGAGCTGCACCTCCTTATATCATTAAGCTTTCATAAATGGGTTCAAAAGGGAACCCCAAATACCTTCCCTTCTCCCACCATTCACAGTAACACGCCTAAAATCTGTCTTAAATCTACCAGTACAAATTCCACGTTGCCCTTCAACTATGTTATTATGACAGACTACCAGTCTGTCCCAGAATTCCAGTTCATCCCTCATGTACTAGATCTAATCCCCACAAATGTCAACACATCCCCTAATCTGCCACCTTCTCCCACCCCGGGCTTATTTTATAATAAGTAACAGCAAATAAATTTTAAAATGCAAGTCAATTTTATCACATACCAATCTCAGGTGGGAGAAATGACCCAGTCCTAGGAAGTCCTAGGAGGCTGTTGTGGCTTTTAAAGATCCTACTTTGTGGTGATTTTTAGTGTTGTGTAAACTCCTAGCTTCAATTAATGATGTCTAACTAAGACAGAAATTCAGAAGCATAAATACAGCCAGGGAGGCACAGACCCAAAGGAGAGCAGAACACTGTAGCAAAACAAATGTATACATACATACATACATACATACATACATAGACATACAGAGAGACACATATACACCACAACGCCAAGCAAACTGGGCCCATGATGTAGGGAGGAGACTCTGAGCTGCTGGATACCTTCAACTTGGTTTCTATTATCCTCTTAATGTGGGGAGGCTTCAAGATCCTAGAGTTTCTATTGTTAACCTTATTTAAATAAAATTTGCAATTCAGCATTCAAAAACTCTTAACAGAGTTAACACTTTGAAAGTTAAGTTAACATCTGCTTCTTAATACATCCATGAAAGTAAAGTATATACACTTATAAAAAATAAATTAGAGTGAAACTAGTGAGCATAGTAAATGAGCCTAATGAATTTAATATATATTTCCTTTTTCATCTTATTTATCTTTACAGTAACTGCTACATGCAAATGTCTATGTTCTCTTAACCAAGGGGTGGATTTAAGAAGTAAGAGAAATGAGTATTAGGGATGAGTAGGGAAAAAGTTATAATAAGCATTAATTAGTCATATTATTTGAACTAACATTGTCTAAAATAAGAGAACAAATGTCCCCTTAAATTGCTGTATTGACTGAATTGGTGGGATGTAATATTTACTTTAAATGTATTTGACTACTTATAATAAACTTAGGCATGGCCAATATAAAGTGTGTAAATCTAATGGTTTTAGACAACTCTTTCAAATGATTGATATTGCAATAAAGACTTTGCTAGTACTCTTGCTTATATTTCTAATGAAAAACAGAAGTAGGATACTTATTCTTTTAAAGCAAGTGCCACTGTTAATACTGATGACATCACCTTCTTGAAGTAATGGACAGCATTTTTGCCTAATAGTATTAATAAGCTTTTGAACTCATTTTGTTCAATGTTTTATGTTTAAGAGAGAGTTTTGGATTGCCAGAAACATGGATCCTATAAACCTATAAATAGTAAAGAAACCATGACAAGAATATTTCTAACACTCCACATAGGGCTGGGAATGGAAATTATAGTGACTTTGTTCCTAATACTATTAAATAGTAACAAATTTGGGGAGTCTCAGAAGTATGCTTCAGTAATTTTACTTTTCCTCACCCAATCTCTGCATCTAGTTATACCTGACCAACAAACAGCAAGTAAAACAATTCATATTAAAACATCCACCATAAGAAACTCTTTGAAGTTTACAAGTAATGGGCTAATGTAGGAAATAATATGCCTTTTCTTTTTGTGTGAAATGCTCAGGAAAACCCTGTTAAGTCGATTAGTACTTGAAGAATCCAATCAGCTTATTCCTGAAAGAGGTATTCTTTATTTTAAATAAACAAAGCCTGCTTTTTGTGGGAGGTGGGGTGAGAAGTGGGGGAGGACAGGGGTTGTTACAGGGAGTGCGGGGTGGTGAAATAAATTACCAACATTTCCAGGTTGGGAAGGAGTGTTGGTTTCTTTTCAGGTCAGACTGGCTGTCGTCACCTACACTGACAGGAAGAGTTATTGGAGTGATGGTCTATGTATGATGACTGAGGGACACAGAGACAGCAAAACAAGAGGGAAATCATCTCTCTAATACCTTGTAGATCACCACCAAAAGAAACCTGTTATCCGGGCTTTGTTTTGTTTTGCTTTGCTTTTCATGGAGGATTAAGATTCTTATCTTAATAAGATATGTTGTTAAACTTGAATTTTATATCAGTTTTGTAATCTAGATTTTAAAAACATAACTGTATATATCTGCACATACATAAACTCATAATCCCTCTATGTGCACTGTATTTTGAAACATCTACTACTGAGATTCTTCCATCCAAAAGTATTAACTTTTAATTGAATCTGAGATTTAATGAAAGTCTAGAAAAACCTAAATTTGAAATTCATAACACTGACCTTATGGAGCTTCATATTTGTGATAAATTTTGCTGTATATCTTATAAATTAGCTTCAACATGATTCAGATTGGGTTCTCAGGACAGCAAATAACTGTGAGAAAAGGGAGTATCTTAGATCATGTCTTCTCTACATAAAACAAATTGGTTTGACATATTTATTTTTTATTTGACTAACTGGCATACTGCCTTAGTGATGAGAGAAGTGTGTAAAGTATTCATGCTTTTCTTTTACTTTGTCAGCTTGGTTAAGAGTCACCATATGGATTTCTGGTCAAGATGGAGGAGTAGTAGGACCACAAGCTCCCCTCCTCTCATGACTACAACAAAACCACAACTGAGTACTAAACAACCATTGAAAAGAAGATTGGAACCTAGCAAAAAAAGATCTTCTTCAACTGAAAACATAAAGAGGGAACCACAGCAGGACAGTAAGAAGGGTGTGCTTGCGATATAATCGGGCCCCATACCCTCACTGGTAGGTGACCCATAAGCTGGAGACTAAACTGCAGTCTCTCCCATAGAAGTGAGGGTCCGAACCCTACATCAGGCTCCCCAGATTAGGATCCTGGCACTGGGAGACGGAGACCCCTGAATATCTGGTTTCGAAGGCCAGTGGGGCTTAACTGCAGGAGCTCCACGGGAACTGGGGAAATAGAGACTTCACTCTCTTGGGAAGCATACACAGAATCTTGTCTGCACCAGGACCAAGGGTAGAGGCAGTGATTCCATAGGAACCTGGGTCAGACTTTCCTGCTGGTTTTGGAAGGTCTCCTGGGGAAGTAGAGGGCAGCTGTGGCTTACCCTAGGGATGTAAAAGTTAGTGGTGGACATTCAGGGAGTATTCATGTACATGAACCTTCCTGGAGGCTGACATCTTGCTTGGGTCAACTGCGCCAAGACCTAGCTCCATCTTAAGTGCTGGGAAGCCTTAGGCCAAACAACATACTGTGTAGGAATGCAGCCCCACCCATTGGAAGACTTCCTGAGCCCATAGCTGCCTCTAGACATGCCCCTAGACACTACTTTGTCCACCAGGGGGCCAGGACCAAGCTCTACCCAGCAGCGGGCAGGCGCCAACTCTTTCTGCCAGGAAACCTGCACAAGCCTCTAGTTGAGCCTCACCCACCAGTGGACAGATATCAGAAGAAAACAGCAATCCAACAGCCTGTGGAAGGAGTCTGCAAACGCAGGCCAGGCTCTACACTAGGACCAGCTGGACCCTAGCCCTTGGGCGACAAGAGGGGAATGCACTGCTGGGACACACAGGACACCTCATACAGAGGGCCATTTCTCCAAGGTCAAGAAACTTAACTAACCTACATAAAAAATACAAAGAGGAATTTAGAGAAAATGAGGCACCAGAAGAATATGTTCCAGGCAAAGGTACAAGATAAAATCCTGGAAGATGAGATAAGTGATGAAAAGATAGGCAATCTACCTCAGAAAGACTTTAGAGTAATAACTGTGAAGATGATCAGAAAACTTGGGAGGAGAATAGATGTACAGAGCACAGTTTTTAGCAAAGAGTTGGAAATATAAAGAATACCCCAAAACAGTTGAAGAATACAATTACCAAAATGACTAATACACTAGAAGGAACCAAGACAGATTAAATGAGGCAGAAGAACAGATCAGTGAGCTACAAGACAGAGCAGTGAAAATCACTATCGATGAACAGAAAAAA
Organism: Vicugna pacos; assembly: GCF_048564905.1. Classification (NCBI taxonomy): domain Eukaryota; kingdom Metazoa; phylum Chordata; class Mammalia; order Artiodactyla; family Camelidae; genus Vicugna; species Vicugna pacos. The sequence continues at coordinate 34,298,179 of NC_132988.1, forward strand.
AGAAAAAGAATGAAAAGGAATAAGGATAGTTTAAGAGAACTCTGAGACAACATGAAGCACACTAATTACGGAGGTCCCAGAAAACAAAGAGAGAGAAAAGGACCTCTGTAATTTTGAAGAGATTACAGCTGAAAATGTCTCTAACCTGGGGAAGGAAACAGTCACCCAAGTTCAGGAAGTGTAGAAAGTCCCACACAGGATTAACTCAAAGAGGAATACACTGAGGCACATAGTAATCAAATTGAAAAAAATTAAAGATAAGGATAAAGCACTAAAATTAGCAAGAGAAAACCAACAAATAACATACAAGGGAACTCCATAAAGTTATCCACTGATTTTTCAGCAGAAACTCTATAGGCCAGAAGGAAATGGCATGATATATTTAAAGTGATGAGAGGGAGAAACCTACAACCAAGAATACCCTACCCAGCAAGGCTCTCATTCAGATTTGATGGAGAAATCAAAAGCTTCACAGATAAGCAAAAGCTAAAAGAATTCAGCACCACCAAACCAGCTTTACAACGAATGTTAAAGGGACATCTCCAGGTAAAAAAGAAAAGGCCACAACTAAAAACAAGAAAAGTAATTGTGAGGGGAGGAGGGTACAAATTGCAGGGTATCTAAAATGCATTTGAAATTAAGACAGCAACTTAAAACAATCACACACACCCCCATAACTGCAAACCAAAAATCTATAATAGATATACACACAAAAAAAGAAGAGGAACCCAAATGTAACTCTGTAGTCACCAAACTACAAGAGAAGAGAACAAAAAGAAAAGAGGCGCAGGGTATAGCTCAGTGATAGAGTGCGTGCTTAGCATACACAAGATCCTGGGTTCAATCCCCAGTTACCTCCACTAAAGGAATAAACAAACAAACTAGCCTAATCACCTCTCAACAACAACAACAAAAAACAAGCAAACATTTTTAAAAAAGAGATAAAAAGACCTACAAAAACCAATCCAAAACAATGAACAAACTAGCAATAAGAACATCCATGTTGGTAATTACCTTAAATGTAAATAGACTAAATGTTCTAACCAAAAGGCTGGCTGAATGGATACAAAAACAAGACCCATATAGTGTCAACAAGAGACATAATTTAGAGCTACAGACACATGTAGGCTGAAAGTGAGGGGATGGAAAAAGATATTCCATGCAAATGGAAACCAAAAGAAAGCTGGAATGGCAATACTTACATCAGACAAAATAAATTTTAAAATAAAGACTGTTACAAGAGACGAAGAAGGACACTACATAATGTTCAAGGGATCAATCCCAGAAGAAGATATAACAATTGTAAATATATATGCACCCAAGATAGGAGAACCTCAATATATAAGACACCTGTTAAGAGACATAAAAGGAGAAATCGACAATAACATAATAATAGTGGGGAACCTTAAAACCTCACTTACAGCAATGGATAGATAATCCAGACAGAATATCAATAAGAAAATATAGGTCTTAATTGACATATTAGACCAGATGGTCTTAATTGATATTTATAGAGCATTCCATCCAAAAGCAGCAGAATACATCCTTCTCAAGTGTGAGCAGAATATTCTCCAGAATCAATGACATGCTCACCCACAAAGCAAGCCTCAGTAAATTTAAGAAAACTGAAATCATAATGAGCATCTTTTCTGACCATACACTCTGAGATTAGAAATCAACTACAAGAAAAAAATCATAAAATATACAAACACATGGAGGCTAAACAACATGCTACTAAACAACCAATGGATCACTGAAGAAATCAAAGAGAAAATAAAAAAAAATACCTAGAGACAAATGAAAACTAAAATATGATGATCCAAAACGTGTAGGATGCAGCAAAAGCAGTTCTAACAGGGACGTTTATAGTGATACAAGCTTACCTCAGGAAACAAGAAAAATCTCAGATAAACAACCTAACCTTACATCTAAAGCAACTAGAGAGAGAAGAACAAACAAAATCCAAAGTTAGTAGAAGAAAAGAAATCATAAAGATCAGAGCAGAAATAAATTAAACAGAAACAGAAACAGAAACAAAAACAAAAGATCTGTACTCCAATAACTATATGATATTGATAAAAGAAACTGAATATGACACAAATAGATGGAAAGATATACCATGTTCTGGAATGGAAGAATCAATATTATCTAAATGGCCATTCTATCCAAGGCAATAGACAGATTCAATGCAATCCTTATCAAATTACTAATGACGTTTTTCACAGAGCTGGAACAAAAAATATTAAAATTTGTATGGAAACACAAAAGACACCAAAAAACCAGAATTAACCTTGAGGAAAAAGAACAGAGCTGGGGGAATCACACTCCCTGATTTCAGACTATACTACAAAGTTACAGTAATCAAAACAGTCACACAGATCAATGGAACAGGACAGAAAGTCCAGAAATAAATCCATGCACTTATGGTCAATTAATCTATGACAAAGGAAGCAAGAATATGCAATGGAGAAAAGACAGTTCCTTTAATAAGTGGTGCTAGGAAAACTGGACAGCTACCTGTAAAGAATAAAATTAGAACATTCTCTAATGCTATAAACAAAAATAAACTCAAAATGGACTAAAGTCCTAAATGTAAGACCAAATACTATAAACTCCTACAGGAGAACATAGGCAGAACACTCTTTGACATAAACTGCAGCAATATTTTTTTTCAAACCAGCTCCTAAAGTAATGGAAATAAAACAAAAAATAATCAAATGGGACCAATTTAAACTTAAAAGCTTTTGCACAGCTAAGGATACCATCAACAAAATGAAAAAACAATCTACAGAATGGGAGAAAATATTTGCAAATGATGTGACTGACAAGGGACTAATCTCCAAACTATACAAGTAGCTCATTCAGCTGAGTATCAAAAAGACAAACAACCAAATCAAAAAACGGGCAGAAGACCTAAATAGACATCTCTCCAAAGAAGACATCCAGATGGCCAATAGGCACATGAAAAGATGCTCAGTATCACTAATTGTTAGAGAAATGCAAATCAAAACTACAATGAGGTATCACCTCACACCAGTCAAAATGGCCAACATAAAGAAGTCCATAAATAATAAATGCTGGAGAGGGTGTGGAAAAAAAAGAACCCTCCTACACTGTTGGTAGGACTGTAAATTGGTGCAGCCAATATGGAGGACAGTATAAAGGTTCCTTAAAAAACTAGAAATAGAATTACCATATGATTCAGCAATCCCACTCCTGGGCATATATCCAGAGAAAACTATAATTCAAAAACACACATACACTGCAATGTTCACAGCAGCACTGTTTACAATAGCCAAGACAAGGAAACAAGCCAAATGTCCACTGACAGACTATTGGATAAAGAAGATGTGGTATATATATATACAATGGAACACTACTCAGCTATTAAAAAAAAATAAAATAATGCAATTTGCAGCAACATGGATGGACCTGGAGACAGTCATTCTAAGTGAAGTTAGCCAGAGAGAGAAAGAATAATACCAATATGGTATCACTTATATGTGGAATCTAAAAAAAAAAAAAAGACACAATGAACTTATTTACAAAACAGAAACAGACTCACAGACACGAGAACAAACTTATGGTTACAAGGGGGTAAAGAGGGTGGTAAGGGATAAAATGGGAGTTTGAAATTTGCAGATACTAAGTACTATATGTAAAATTAAAAAGTTTCTACTGTATAGCACAGGAAACTATATTCAATATCTTGTAGCAATCCATAATAAAAAAGAATATGAAAACAAATATAGGTATGTATACGTATGACTAAGACATGTTGTACACCAGAAATGGATACAACATTGTAAACCGACTATACTTCAATAATTATTAAAAAATTGAAAAAAAAGCCACCATATGATGCCTGTCATTAAGCTATTATTAGCTTAATATCCTTTTAGAAACTAGAAGGGAAATGAATAAACTAATGAAGGAATGAATGCAAAAATGATGAAGACCTAAAGTTACTTGACTTGTTTTTGCCTTATTTTCTCTATTTACTATTTAGGAATAACAATGTTATGGGGGCCATCTTAAAAGAAAATTGGTGAACAGATAGTAATTAAGTAAGGAGTATTATCCTAATTATAAGAAATCATTATTTTTATTACTACTCCTACTACAGCTAATGAGTACCAGTCTTGCCCATGGGCCTACGAACTGTTTGATTTTGTCATCACCACAAAACTTGGAAATCTCATGTTTAAAGTCATACACAGATCATCAATTTTGAATTAACCATTTACAAATTTAAACATTATTCAAAAATCTAAATAAATGAATTTGTTAATTGACATGCAGCAAAAATACTGATACATTTTCTTTACAATTTTTAAAAATTTTCAAATCTCTCCTATTTTATATAGCTCATAAAGACAAATTTGCTTTTTCTTAGAAAATATATTTTAAAAAATGGCTCAGTCTTCATGTATCCCTAAGAAAAATTGCTGTAAAAAGTACCATTGAGGTTTGCATGAGTTCTTCTCTAGCCCTTATATCTGAACTTGCTTTTTCCCTGCTAATACTAATGTTTCTTATGGCAAGAAAGCAAATGATTCCCTCTGTTTTCTCCTGTCCTCAGATCCCCAGAGCCACTCAAGAACAAATACTGAATTACATAAATTCTTTAAAATTTCCAAGAGACACTTATAAAACATGGAAAAACATAAAATAGAGCAGCCTATGCATTACATATTAACATGGAAACTGTACAACCCTGTAAATTACCTTATAAAAGGAAATTTGAGGATTAGTTTGTCCCTCTAAGGCTGAAGTCCCAATAAAAAGACATTTTATGTAAGTTATTTCAAGTTGTTGATTAATAAAGCCTTATGATTCAATACAGTACAGAGAATTAATTACTTTCTCACCCTAAAAAAGTGGAAAGTAAAGTGAGAGGCTGATGGAAGAATACTTGTCCTCTTACACTACACCTTTCCTTTCAATACCTAAGAGGATATTAGTTCTGATGCCATCAAGTCTCCTTTTTCTCCCTTTACATTTTAAAGCCCTCTTAGCTGAAAATTTTAAGTTTGTGTGTGGTCTGTTTTCAGGAATGATTGAGATGGACTATGCATGTGTTAGTTTTTTCTTGTAAGCAATGACACTTCTATACTTCTAAATTTTGAGGCGTATTTTAAAGATGTCAAGTCTGGTTTAAATTCTGATGAAAATACAATTCCGTATTTTACGTCCTTGTTTGCATTTTGATTAAGAAACAAAGGTGTACTGCATATTAGATGTTAAGATTAATCTCTGCTTTTACTCTGACCTAGTGAACTTCTCTGGCAACCACATATCAGCAAACACCTTTGCTGTGGGTTTCAGCCTTATTAAGTGCTTTAAAATGTTAAATCATTTATTAATTGGCCATTATATGAAGATTATGCTTTTCTCTTGTCCATGGTGCATTAAAGTGAAGCTTGTTATTTATCATTAAAACATCGAACTAAAAGTTTATTAGGACTAGTCAATTAACAGTTATCTTCAGTCATATTCTCTGCATGTTGTATTAAAGGTCAACATTTCATATGAGTAAATATATAAAAATCTAGTAACTTAAAGGAGTGTTTAAAAAACAGAAACCTTAAAGATGCTGTAATTTCCTAGATGCTTTTGAAGGCACTGAAGCTTGGAGTATTTATTTTACAGTTGGTAGCACTGCTTAATGTTACTAAGTATATTAATGTGTACCTGTAGGAACCATAGCCTTATTGAGATCAGCATCAGGCAGTTTGGTTTCAATGTGTCATGTTGGGTTGTTCTTGCTGTGTTAATCTGCAGAGTTTATAGTTCTCCCCCACAAAATCGTGTTTCTAGTAAAACTCTGGATTTCTAAGATGACTTGTATTCACACGGAGTTTACTGGTATCCTCAAAGAATTAAAGTTAATCAGTGAGCAAGCAAAACATGTAAAAATAATGAACAATGTACTTTTTCAGATAAAGCCTAGACATTTCTTGTTTATTCACATGGGTACTTTAGAAATGTTAAGCAAATATTCTACTATAATTTATGTTTATGTTTAAAGTTAATATTGAATATGGTATATCTTTAAATGGACTGGTTTATTTACTCGACAGGGCTAATCAAAAGTAGAATAGGAAATTAGATTTGGACTTAGGAAGAAAAATATATTGATTTAAAAATAAAATATATTTAATTCAAATAGAGTGAGCTGAAAATTAAGAATAAAAACAACTGAACTTTTATATAAACAGTATTTCAGTTAAGGAATGCAAGCTTGAATGCTGGGTAGCTGCATTTTAAATAATGGAGATCTAGGTAATTTGAACAAACCCTCCTGCTCAGAATAACTAGAAAAACTGGAGAAAAACATCTATTTGAAGAAATCAGAGAACTAACAAGTAATAATGAAGCCAAGATCTAGGAGGAGGAGTATAGAGACAAGTCCTATATTTAGAATAGCTTTTCATTTGGAAGCATCTCTCATTCTTGGAAGAAGCTATTGAGAGCTAAGAAGCTAGCTGCCCTTTCAACATGCTTATGGGTCAGGAGGCGAGAACTGGAATCAAAGCTCACTAAGAAGAGAGTTGTAGTAAAGATTCCAGGGAAGAGCAAAGACCAGTTACTGCAGTGATGATGTTCTGTATGTGCACTGTCCAATAGCATGGTCATCGACCACAAGGGAGTATCGAGCACTTGAAATGTGGTGAAGTGTGAGACTAAAGAACTGAATTTGAAATTTTCTTTAATTTTAATCAATTTAAATTTAAATAGCTAGTAGCCTCTGTATTGGACAGTGTATATCTGTAAGAGGTGATGCACAACTGTTTACACTGCAGCACTGAATATTACATCAAAAACTTGAGACTGATTAAGGATCCAAATATAAATGGTAAACTTGAAAGAATTGAATAGAAAATATGATTCTGGGTGAACAGAAGGATTTCTTTAAGAAGACATGAAGAACACAAGAAGGAAAAGACAGATAAACTTGATTAAACTCCTCTACAATAAAAGACCACATAAAACATAAAGGGTAAAGATAAGCAGTAAGACTGGGAGAGGACATCTGAGTTACATATAATTGATAAAGGATTAGTAATCAGAATCTGTGAAGATCTACAAAGTGATAGGAAAAATGGCAAAAGATACTGTTAAAGTTTTTAAGAGTTGGGGGTAGAGGTCACAAAATAATCCTATTTCCCCTATCTGAATACAGCAGGGGAATGGAAGAGGGCAGTGAGGGAGGTAGGTATGAGAGAATAAGAACCCAGAGGAGTAAGAGATATGGAGATCAATATATGTATTTTCTTACTGGAGAATGTAGCTGAATGGTACATTCACATGGCTTCCTAACATTTCACCTCTGAATTAGATGCACTGACTGCAGGCTCCCCCTCAGGGGCAAAACCTTTTGTGTCAGGTTACAGCACAGTAGACTAGGCACCTTGGAAGCTCTGCCTCCAAGAAGTTCCAAAAGGAAGAAACAGAGCCCAGAATGAGTTGAAGTGGGCATGCTCAGTTCCTTTACCCAAACTAATCGGTTAAGACATTTTTTCTCACAGAAGTGACACATTGTGAAACTGGTAATACTTAACAGAAATATCCACAGACAGGGTTTACATTTCTTCTGTGTATGGTATCACTTGTATGAATTAAATAGTAATTCCACTTTTAAAACCACTAAACGAATACAAACAATGCCCCAATTCTTTACTTTTTCTGAATTTTTCTGTCAAACTGCATGTAATTGATACAAATCTATCAGAAGTTAGCATTACATGAACAGTGCTTCCTACAGAGCAAGATGAGGGCATTTATTAGAGTATGGGCAGAAAGTGACATCTTTGCAAAGCTTTACATGGGAGCAGTTTTTTAAATCTCTGCACTCTTTCAGACGATTTTCAGGTAGCAAATAGCTGGAGCCCCTCTGTAGCATCAAAGTGAAAGGGGGGAAGCCTAGCTGTAAGCACAGATTTTGAAATATGAGGCAGTGTTCACCTATAAATTGGCTTATTAACAATCTTACAATACATACAATGAAACAGGATATATTGTAAAGAAAAAATATGAACAACAAAATATCCCCAATACTACTATATAGTATAGAAGTCATGACTGTATCTGAGAAACCCACCTCCAGGAGCATCTGATTTCCTTCATGCATAGTCAATTCTTCTTTTATTCTTGTGAATACTGCTATTATTAACCCCTGTCCACTAATCTATGAGAGGAAGTCCTTTCACTGCAGGAGGAAGAGAAGAGATAGAGGTATCCTTCAGACCCTTTCTCATTCTGCTGGCTGTATTAAACATACACAAGAAAGATGGATATCTAACTAGAAAAGTGATACTTCAAAGTCCTCTATTCATCTCTGTGAAATCTGGCCATGACTAGGAAATCAGATGAGGTTAGATACAGAAAGCACACTGCTTTATTTTTTGCCTCGATCATTAGTGCTGAGATGGAAAACTGATGAAACAAAAATGTGACACATATTTTTCCGGAATTCATTTGGATGCTGGTATAATGCCAAAAGTGCTATCATTGAAGCAGAGATAGGCAGCCACCACTTCAACTGTTATGTTGGTGCATATAGCATCATCAGGAACTTCTCTTCCTCGTCTTGTAAACATTTAAACCAATGTGTATTTTTGAAAAAAAAAAAAAAGAATAATTACAGTATTGTTATAATATCCTGGGACTACTATGTAGCAAGAGGGTATTTCCAATAATCAAATGATCTTAGCAAACAGATAAGATTAAAATTAACTCATCAGAAATGCAAATTAAAACTACAATAAGGTATTATCCCACATTGGTCAGAATGGCCATCATTGAAAAGTCCACAAGTGATAAATGCTGGAGAGGGTGAGAGAAGGGAACCCTTCTAACACTGTTGGTGGTAAAGTAATTTGGTGCAGCCAGTATGGAAAACAATACAGTTATTCCTATAAAAAAAATTTAGAAATAGAGTTACCATATGATCCAATAATCCCACTCCTGGCATATATCCAGAGAAAACTCCAATTAAAAAGATACATAACATCAATGTCCACAGCAGCACTATTTACAATAGCCAAGACATGGAAACAACCCAAATATTCACAGACAGATGACTGGATAAAGAAGTTGTAGTATATTTATACAATGAAATACTACTCAGCCATAAAAGAGAATGAAATAATGCCATTTGCAGTAACATGGACAGACCTAGAGATAATCATACTAATTGAAGTCAGATGGAGAAAAATATCATATGCTATCACTTACACAGAGGATCTAAAAAAATGAAACAAATGAACTTATTTACAAAACAGAAACAGACTCACAGACATAGAAAACAAATTTATACTTACCAAAAGTGGGGGGATAAATTAGGAGTTTGTGATTCACAGATACAAACTATTATAAACAAAATAGATAAACAACAAGGTCCTACTGTATAGCACAGGGAACTATATTCAATAGTTTGCAATAATCTATAATGAAAAAGAATACAAAAAAGAAATATATATATATATGTGTGTGTGTGTAAAACAACCATGCTGTACACCAGAAACTAATACAACATTGTCAACTATACTCTAATTAAAAAAAATTAACTCAGATGAAACTAGTAGAAGCAATTCAGGCAATAGGTCAGTGTAGGCAAGGGGAAGGCAGAGATCAGGAATGAAGGCTGAAGCAGTGGTCAAAGAGAGTGGGAAATTGAAGGGAAACAAACAGTGGCAGGAAGCTTGTTCGGGGTATGGCCATCCTGGAGAGTTCATCTTAATATTTATGTGCACAGTGAAAGTTTCTACCTTCTAGTTAAAAAACCTAATCTGAATATGACTGGTGAAAGTTGGGAGTTAATGGAAATTTCTGGGGTTAGTATAGGCTGGAAAAGCCTAAAGAAAAGGTATCTGAATGGTTCAAGCAGAGTGAAAAAGAGGCTGTTCTAGGAAACCACTTATGAGAAAATGGGTTATGGCATGGTTTGGTCTCTCATGTATGATCTAGGTTTCACTTGTGGTAAACTTACAACTCTGAGCAGATGATAAACAACAAAGAAACAGAAAATCACAGATGAATAAAATTTCCTATAAAAGGCAGAGGAAATTTAGAAGAGTGGTGACACTGTACCATAGAGTAGGGTTTCTCAAATCTTAGCTACACCAACATTTGGGTCCATAAAATTTTTGTTGAGGGGAGCTGTCCTGTGCATCTTAGGATGTTTAGCACCATCCCTGGCCCTACCATGTAGATACTAGTAATATCTCTCTCCAATCCACAAACCAGGATACATCTTTATACCATCAAATGTCCCTTGGAGGGCAAAATCATCCTGGTTTGAGAACCACTGACTTGGGGGAAAATTAGTCATTTACTTGCCATTTTGATTCACAGGTGCTCCCCATAGTACATTTTAGATAATTTCGCAGTATAGCACTTCTGTTGCATGAAACGGATAATGCTGATTTGTTAGTAGTCTCACCATGAGACCACCAAGAATCAAAAGAGTAGTTCTGCTTTTGGTTTTAAGTTGATCTGTAAAATCATTTGACATCTTATGACATCTCTTCTTGCATTCTGAACTAATGTTGAAAACTGCGGAGACACATTTAACCATGTCTCATATGCTTATGCCTTGCTACCTAAATTAGAGTAAGTTTCCAATAACAGAGAACCCACTAGTAAGTTTGGCATAATCTCCTTTTTTTTTTTTAACATTTTTTATTGATTTATAATCATTTTACAATGTTGTGTCAAATTCCAACCTAGAGCCCAATTTTTCAATTATACATGAACATATATATTCATTGTCACATTTTTTCTCTGTGAGCTACCATAAGATCTTGTATATATTTCCCTGTGCTATACAGTATAATCCTGTTTATCTATTCTACATTTTGAAATCCCAGTCTATCCCTTCCCACCCCCCACCCCCTTGGCAACCACAAGTTTGTATTCTATGTCTATGAGTCTGTTTCTGTTTTGTATATAAGGAAGACATACAAATGATCAATAGGCACATGAAAAAATGCTCAATATCACTAATTATCAGAGAAATGCAAATCAAAACTACAATGAGGTATCACCTCACACCAGTCACAATGGCCATCATTCAAAAATCCACAAACGATTAATGCTGGAGAGGGTGTGGAGAAAAGGGAACCCTCCTACACTGCTGGTGGGAATGCAGTTTGGTGCAGTCACTGTGGAAAACGTATGGAGATTCCTCAAAAGACTAGGAATAGACTTACCACATGACCCAGGAATCTCGCTCCTGGGCATATATCCAGAAGGAACCCTACTTCAAAATGACACCTGCACCCCAATGTTCATAGCAACACTATTTACAATAGCCAAGACATGGAAACAGCGTAAATGTCCATCAACAGATGACTGAATAAAGAAGATGTGGTATATTTATACAATGGAATACTATTCAGCCATAAAAGCTGACAACATAACAGCATTTACAGCAACATGGATGTTCCTGGAGAATGTCATTCTAAGTGAAGTAAGCCAGAAAGAGAAAGAAAAATACCATATGAGATCGCTCATATGTGGAATCTAAAAAACAAACAAACAAACAAACAAAACATAAATACAAAACAGAAACAGACTCATAGACATAGAATACAAACTTGTGGTTGCCAAGGGGGTGGAGGGTGGGAAGGGATAGACGGGATTTCAAAATTGTAGAACAGATAAACAAGATTGTACTGTATGGCACAGGGAAATATACACAAGATCTTATGGTAGCTCACAGAGAAAAAAATGTGATAATGAATATATACATGTTCATGTATAACTGAAAAATTGTGCTCTACACTGGAATTTGACACAACATTGTAAAATGATTATAAATCAATAAAAAATGTTAAAAAAACTTATCAATGCAATGCTTTAAGTTATACGGTTACCCCTGGGAATTTCAATCTAACCAAAGACCCAACATAACTGGCTATTTTTTCTAACATTTTTTTAATTGTTTTATAATCATTTTACAATGTTGTGTCAAATTCCAGTGTAAAGCACAATTTTTCAGTTACACATGAATATGTATATATTCATTGTCACATTTTTTTCTCTGTGAGCTACCATAAGATCTTGTGTATATTTTTCCCTGAGCTATACAGTATAATCTTGTTTATCTATTCTACGCATAATTGGCTATTTTTAATGATAAGTTTTCATTGTACATTTTCACTTTAGAAACGGCTGCCCAAGACCTCACTGAAAGGGATATTGTCAGTAATACACAGCTGTGGTAGCAGTTCAATGTTTCATAACACACCTTCGAACTACTGGGCAAAAAATCTTTTTCAATTGTAAGACAATACTTAGCAAGATAATGAGGAATAGAGCATGAAGTACTCCTACGTTCATGATAAAACTTATTTTTTCAAAGTATACATAAACATAAAGGGTAAATACTTTAAAAGGATCTCATTCTTTTTAGGATGTTAAAAACCACAGCAGTCTGTACAGATACTTATTTTAACACATATGAATTACTGGTATTTTTCTGACTGGTATAGTATTTGAAATCACACTTTTAAAGAAAACTAAATGTTTGCTAAAGTTAACATGCATATTTAAAATTCTTGCAGGCACTAGCAGATTCAGTTGTGGCTTTGGTCTTAAAAAAACATTCAGGTGGGGCCTAACGGAAATCAAGTAGTAAACACAAAATAAGTTTGCATTCTTTCTTTTCAATTTTTCTTTTACTGCATTCAGTTGAATTCTAAATCATTTTTACCAAATGAACATGACTGTTCTCTTGGCCTATTAGCAACATATACATACTACTGCTGTAAAAAGAACCAAGTTTTCATAAGAAAAATACAGAGTGAACATATAGCTACACATTGCTATCAATAAGGCTGAAAATTCACATGTGGCATCACTAATTTAACTTGGGATTGCTATGAAATAAATTTCTAGTCAAATTCTACCAAATAAGATTATATTCAAAGTTTAAATTCTGTTTAGCCCTTTTTTCCTAAAGGCTACAGTATCTGTCAGGAAAAATAATAATACAATCACATACAATAATGACAAATGATTTACTGAGTGTTATTGTCAAGCACTTCAGTGCTATGTTATCTCATGGAATCCTTGAAAATGTCTATGAGATAAAATTTTATTATTATCTTTAATTTTTTGGAGAGAGGTTAAATAATTTGCTCAAATTCATACAGGAAGTAAATAACACAGCCAGAATTTAAACTCACAGCTATCTTCCTCTACAGACCATAGTAGTAACTACTTCACTGGTTTTCAAATCTGGCTGGATCTTCTAAAAAATATGGATTCCTAGGTCTGAGCATCTCAAAGATTCTAATTCAGTAAGTCTGCAGCAGGGCCAGAAAACCCTTGTGTTTTTTCAAAGTTCATCCGGTGATTCTGACGTACAGCTAGATTTGGGGAGTACCACACTAAGTTATTCTGCTTTCTTTCCCTTTAAGTTGTGTATAACACAAAAGCAAATAAATCTGAGAAATCCATCTCAGATTTCTAGGGAGTTTCCTTCTCACCTGCCCCCACCACCCAGATCAACTTCCATTGACCAAGGTATAGCTTTTATTACATGAAAATTGGTTTAAAGAGGCTTTTGATGGAAATAACGGATGGGAGAGGGTTAAAAAAAAAAGTAAACTGGGAATTAACTATCTTTCAATTGCACAAAACCTGTCCAGTCTCAAGGAATATTTTTCTTTTCATTCTCCTGCCATAGAAGAAGGGGAAAAAAGGGAATCATTTGAGGGAATGGAGTAAACATCTGTGGAGAATTTCTTTAATAATAACTATGAAAGAAGGAAAGGCAACAGTTTTAGACTCTGAGTGTAAAAACGTAATTATTTACAGCTGAAAAGGAAATAGGAACATCTGATGCCTAGGCAGACTAAGGTCCTACAGAAAGTCAGCAGATATTTGAGTGGCTACTACGTGCAAGTCATTATATTAAGAACTCGGCTAGTTATGTATGGTCTAGAGAACATATAATATCATTAGAAAAGAAACAGTACAATCAAAATCTAGGTATAACTTCTGGTGGGAAAAAGCTACTACTGCTTTGACAAACCAGCCAGTGATCTTCTACTGTTTTCCAGATGTTAGATTAGAATGGCTAATGTTATTTAAGCTAGTAGTTTTAAATTAAAAGCATTTTTCATATAATAAATCTTATAAAGGGAAATTTACAGTTATAAAACCATGTAGTTTAAAAGAATGATTTTTATATTTTGTAGTTTAGAAAGCATTTTCATTATCTACATTACAAGCAGAAAATTAAGCAATTTTAAGAGGTAGGTGGAGTTAGTATCATTTCCTCAGTTTCAGAAGAAATTGAAACTCAGAGTGGTTTGGTGGCTTGCTTGAAACCACAGAAGGCTAGTAAGTGGCAAGGACAGACAAACAAACAAACAAACACCTAAAATTCAGACTTTCTGACACTGAGTTCACATGCCAGATGACTTGGCCCTGATAATAACTAACCTGGGCATTAATTAAATTTACTTGAAGCACAACCAAATTTTTTCTGCAATAATTAAACTCTTTATCTAAAATGATAAATCAAAAGCAAGTGTGTGTGTGTGTATACATATATATGTATTTCATAGATTTTGCAAGCTAGAAAAGACTACTAGGTTATCTGCATACAAGAGCCAGAGAAGCCAATCATACCAACTGCCCAAAATCACAAGTGAGTTGGGGGCAGAACTGGGTCTAGAGCTAAGGGCTCACTTAAACCAGCCAGCGGGTCAAATCTGGTTGTTAGGCCACTCAAGGTTAGAATGGTTTCTACATTTTTAGAAGGTTGCGAAAAACAGAGGAAGAGGAGCAAGGGGAAGAGGATGGCGGAGTGGGGGGGGGGAGGGGAAGCAGCAGAGACCATATGTAGCCTGCATAGCTTAAAATATTTACTCTCTGGACTTTGACAGAAAAAGTTTACTGACCCTCATTTTAAAGAAAAATAGAGATACTGAGACCTTAGAACAAAAAGAATAGCACCCCTATGCCCCTGGTATATCAGGTAATAAAACACAATTTTAAAACGTAGCCAAAACTTATTTATAAATAAAGAATTAAAGACAATATCCTTCTCTCCTTCAAACTAGCGAAACGTTTTAATGTAATCTTACTTCAGGTTTTAAACACCTGTATTCTCAGAAATTTCTCTGGTTAGAGAATTAGGGGATTTACTACTTGTCTATAATGTGTAAAAATATAGAAACCAAAATAGAGAATCTAATGTGAATGCCAAAAATAAGAATTTATGTTGCCTAACTAGACATATAAACCTCTCCTCAAAAGAACAAATCAAACGCTGGCCCATGCCTACCAGAAACATTGGGTATTAGATGTCATCAGTGACCCTAGCTGACTTCCTATTACAGTGCCAACCACAATTACTTTTAAAGCCAAATGTACCACATATGAACCTCTCTATATATGAAATCTGTCTCCTATCACCACAGTGGCTAAAGAGACTTAAAAAAAATCACTTTAGATCCAAACTGTACCTGTAAAATAGCTAAATCAATGGTTATACTACTAAGTTCTTTATTAGCTTTCCCTTTCCTTTGGAATCAATCACATGCTTAAAACACTTTATATCCTTTCTGATGAAATTCCCCTGTAAAGAACACTATTTCAAGTTAATGATTTTAACAGAAAGTCAAATGCTATAAGCACGAATTCTTATTGTAGTTGCAAGAGGGTGACATTTATTATGTGTGCGTGCATGTACAGAAAATTGTGTCAAGTTCCATTCCTGATATGGAGATACTAAATAAAGTCTTATAAAGTGTGTGTGAGTTGATGATTTGAAAAGTTTACAAAGAAACACATTCAGTGATTTAGGTGAGGAAGCAACCTGTCTGCTCCCATTTCACTCCTTCCAGATTGCTAGCATCTGCAGGGAAAATTGCCTAAGGTCCTAGTCCGCTTAGGTACACGAATTGAAAAAAGTTCCCCTAAAGTTATTCTTTTTGACTTCTTATTATGCTTTATAATCTTGGGCCCACAGGTGTAGGGGATATAGAAAACATAAATATATCTCGGAAGGAAAACTGGTTGGGGGAAAGGAGGAGCACAAGATTTGAACACTGTCTGTTAGCTCTCCCTATTTCATAAGATCAAAGGCAGATCAAGCATTTTCACTCATATTTTAGTGTAAATGAGTTTCCTTTCTGAATGGACCAATGCAGCTGTGGGAAGTCTATCTGCAGGTATTAAGAGAAGCACAGGGGCATGTGAAATTAAAGACTATTCTGCATGCTTGCAGCAGTGTTACTTTTTCTAGTATTCTTTATTGCAAACATAATGTTAGCCATATTATGTGTTTAAAAGAGACTGTGAGCTATCATTCTTAATACTGTTTCACAGAAAAATGTGAATCTGAACAATTTATGTAGAGCACAATTTTGAAAACATAGTTCCTTCTTAACCTGATCTGCATAAAACAAATGTGGAATTTGCTAAATATTTTTAGAGATGAAGCACAGAAACTTGAAGAGATCAAACCCAGAAATCTGAACGAATAAGTTTTATAAGAAACAATGTTGCCTCTCTCAAGAAAACAGAAGCCATACAGAGATCTCATAGCTTATATTTTTATAAGCAAAATTCCAGAGTAACTTACCAATTAGGGTGCTGTCCAAGAATGGGAATGGAAGTACGTCTGCTTCTTAAATCAAAATTCATTGTATTTACTAGTGGACATAAAAGAAACCTAGGGATCTGCCATAGATGTATAAAGGTAGTGTAATAAAGAGTAATCACCCTTAAAAACTAATTTCAGGGTTTTTCTGTGAATGCTTCACGGGAAAAAGTTCTATGTTTGCTATTTTAATGTTAATGAAGGCTCAGATAATTAGAGAGATGACAAAACAAGATTTGATGCCCTAAGAACTATCATTGTATACTTTTCCCCCCTGCATGAACATAAAGTGATATCAATTAAGAGAAAGAATGTTTTAAAAATAACATCAAGACACCCTTTCCAGAACAGAGTCAATGAAGAATAAGAACCAACAGTAAGTCAGAACCCGAGGCAGAGTGCCCTTCACAGGTGCATTAGCCTTATCTTGCTAACATGCCCAGGAAGCCAGGAGACCCAATGCGATAGAAACACTGAAAGAGGCAGAGCAAAGCATGAGGACCCCAGGAGACAGAGACCTACACGTTCACTTTAGAGTTGAACAGAAAACTGCCAAAATAAAAATTAAGGCTTTTCCCTTCCTAAATTAAAAATCTACGCTCTTAATACCTATTACTGCTACCTCTAAATATCACAGAAGCTGAAGTGAGTTTACTCAAGACACTGGGACATGTACTTTCAAAGAATCACTGATAAGAGACCAGGAGTGGGGATAGGAAGTCTCTTTCTTCTTAAAGGTGCAAGCACTTTTCCACAGTTAGACAGCAAGTGAAGACATAGTAAACATGATTATAGACCCTAATTTTATAGTTTATGAAAAAATCTTTTACCTACGATGCAACAAACCAGCTTTCTCTGCAGCTAATATGAGGCAGGCTATTTGTTGTTGTGTTGTTTTTACTTTCAAAATTTTGGGATATGTTCAAAGTTAAATCAAGTTTCCACATGAAATATTAATGCTCTCATGTTACACTGGTGGGCATGTTTTATTTCAGCAAGTGTCGACATGCTATCATTACAATAGCTCATTCCTGCTGGGGGAAATGAAAGAGATTTAGGAGAGCTTAAAGGAGGCACTTCACCTCCCCCACCTCCCAAAAGGCAAGGGCAGTCAATGCAAACACGAGGCTGGGCCACGGGCTCCTACTCTTTCCCACCTCGTCTCTGCTGATGTACAGATTGGCCTTTGGATCCCACTGCTGGGAACTGAATTATCATAATTCTCAGTCCACAGCATACTATCACAATGGTCCTCAGGAGGCTCTTCTCTTACTTAATATTTCTTTTCAATCCCAGTATTGGCTACTAGCCCCTTTTCTCTACCCTCACTAAAAATGAGAACCTATGCATCTGGTATAGAATCTTATATATACACATTAATCCTTGAATAATACACATACCCTTGTTTTACTTAGATGTTTAATTTACATAAATAATATTATGCTATAGATCTTGTCAGGCCTTTTAATAATCTATGTCACATTCCAAGTTCCCTCATGCTGTTACAGCACTGTGGAAGAGAAGAGCACATCAGGGAACTGGCCTGGTATTATCAGCAAGGCCTTCATGTCACTTAGAGCTGGCCTAACACTCAAGTGTTCAGTTGAACATAAACAATTCCACAGAACATCAACATTAGACAAGGCCACTCTGTGACCATAATGGATCACGACAAACACAAGACTAGGACATAATCATGTTTGAATACAGACATACGAACATTGTCCAAGCCACAAAAACAACCAAACATTTCCTACCCTGGCTAGTAAGAGTGATCGCTGTTTCTTTGCCAATTAACAGCTTTGCTGCATTCTACTCTTACCATTTTTGGGTAAGATTTAATTAAAATAAGCAATCACAGAATTAATTCTGCTTCCTGACAGTATTCAAACCAGAGCAAAGTCCTACCTTAACCCTCTCTCAAATCATCTAACACAAGCTCATATCTTGTTAAGTCCTTGGAAACATTCTCTTGCTGAGAAGCTTCACAGTTCCCCACAGTGTGTGCTACCCCTTCCCTATGATGAGTAATAAACCCATTTTGTTTCCACAACAGATGTCTGTTCCTGGGGGTCTTGGGCTGGAGAGCACTGCCAGTATAGTTATTTTATTGCTTCTGACTGCTACACAGTGTTTCACAGAATGCATCCATCACATTTTACTTAACCATCTCTCTAGTGAAAGACTCATGTTATCTTCAACTCTATGCTACCAGAAACAATTCTGCCACACTATTGGCTATATACCCCCATCATAGACCTGAGCTGTGTTTCACTGGAATGTGCACACAAATATTGGACTACTAGGGGACAAATTATACACATACTTTTACTGAGGATTGTAAGAGTTCTCTTCAGACTGGTTACATCAGTCTAGATTCCCACCACTAGTCATTAAGTGTGCCCATTACCCCAAATTTTCACCTACATGTTGATCTACCTACTGGTTTTCCAAAAATTTCTTCTCACTTAGATGGATGTGAGGTGGTATGCTATTGTTATTTTAGTAAGCATTTCTCTAATTACTTATATGGTTAAACATCTCTCTTCATATACGTAGCTGTTCAAAAACGTCCTCCCATGAATTGCCTAGGAATAACCTCTGCTTTTATATATACACTGCTTTCCCATTCTTATTCTTGAATTTGCAAGCATTTCTCATAGTCCATATATGCATCTCTTTTCAGTCTTTGATGTTGCTGGTAACTTCGTCTAATCTGTCACTTTTATGTTAGTTTTGTTTTACCCTGTAATTCACTGAACACAAATCCTCAGTTTTGACATTGTAAAGCTACCAATTTATCCCTGATAGGATGTGCTTCTGGGAAAGGGTTTAAGTAGCTCTCTCACATACCAAGGTCACAAAGATATTCTCTAATATTTTCTTTTATTATCATTATGCTTTTACCTGTTACTTCTAGGTTGGCCATTGTTCTCTCTGCAGTTCATATTGTACATGATGTGAGGTATGGGCCCAACTTTATATTTTTCATCTAATAAACCAGTTTTTCCAAGAAACTACTAAGCAATATACCTCTTCCTCATTTTGAGTCTGTTTTTGAGCACCCACCTCTGTTTCATTAGTATGATTATGTTTCTGTGCCTGTTCCAAACTGCTTTTATTAAAGTGAATTAAAATCTAGTAAAAAAAAATCAAAATTCAATCTTCTTCCAGATGTATTTCAAATAGACTTAACTACTTGTAGATTTTTGTTCCTTCATCATAGTCATTTTATTCAGGTCTCAAAAAATCCCATTATTATTTTAATTGGAATTGTCCTTGGTGAGAATTGACATCTTTATGTTGTTATGTCCCCCATCAATGCATATGATATAACCCTTCATTTATTCAAGTCTTTATTCACATCCTTCAGTAAAGTTTTAAAATTTGCTATGCAGTTTTTAGGTTAATGTCTAAATGTATTATAATTTTTTTAACTATTGTGAATTTTGAAATGTAGTTACTGCGAATGTGGAAAAACAAAACCATTGATTCCTGAAAGTATTTTAGCTTGCTTTTTGCTAGTCCGAATTCTTTGCCTATGGAGACATCACATAATCTCCAAATGACAGCTGTTTTGTCTGTTACATTTTTATCTTTTACCCCTTCTTCCTCTTCCTCTATCTTTATCTCCTTTTATTTTTTTTTCTTATTGGATTAGTCATATCTATATCAAGAATATCAGTCTTGGCAAGTATATTTGTCTTGTTTTGTTTAAAGTTTGTTTAAAGTTTAAATTTTTGATGTTTGCTATAGGTTTTAGTATGTAACCTTCATCAAGCTTGTAAAGTTTCTTTTTCCTGGTTTTCTTTTAGTCATAAGTTGAAGTTGAATTTTATCAAATACCTTGTAAGCATTCTTTTAGATAATTATGTGAATTTTTAATCTATTTATGTATTTTTACCATTAATAGATTTCATTGATATTTTTGGTACTAAACTGTCCCGCCTTCCAGAGATAAATGCTACATTAAAAAAAAAATCTATTGTTGGAATTTAGGTAGCTAATATTTCATTTAGAATTTTCACACTTGTCATTGTGAGATGGACCTACAATCTTCCTTTCTTATACTATTCTTCTGGAATTAAGATTGTACAAGCTTACAAAGCTAGCCAGGCAGCATTCTCTCAACTCAACTTATTTTTTTTAATATATTCATGAGACAGGAACTACAAACTCCCGAAAGTTTGGTGAAAGCACATTGTAAAACCTATTCAGCTTGGGGAGGTGTGTCGGTTTATTCAGTTGTTTGTGTGTAGAATTTAGGGAGAGTTTTGATGATCATTTCCATATCTTTGACAAATATTCAACTATTAAGTTTTCTACTTTTAAACATATTTACTTTCCGTTTTCAGTGGTTTCATACAAGGAAATTAATCACAAAGATGTTTTTGACAACCAACATTCTGAGTACAAATCAGACTCAAAAGTAGCAGCACCAAGACCTCATACAGTGACCCCAATTTTAATCTCAGAGTTTCTCCGAAAAACAAGCTGTCAGGCAGACAGTTTTGTTCTTAGTCTCTAGAAAAAATTATCTGTCCTTATATGGATAGCAGCTTGAGTAATGTGACTGACAGGACAAAACTTAATAGGAAAAGTCTTCCGAGCAGTTATACTTCAAAAATAGGAAGTACTGCTTTTCAGAAATAAGAGACTTGAGAAACAATGAACTGAACCCAAGGAAAATTTGCTGAAGGCCTCGTAAAGTCAGTGAGAAATGTTTTGCCTTTGCACCTTAAAAGTTTTAAATCTATTTCATTCTCATGGTCTAAACTGATGCTCTTCTTCTGCTAGATTATAGAAACACAGAGAAATTGGTTCAGGTACAGATTAAAGAGGCAACGTTTCATTAAAAATGTGAAAAGTTATTAGGGATACATTATTATGGCTAAGTTGAGGATTTCTGAATGATTACAACAAATGAAAGCCTTCAAAGTTAGGCAGCTAATTTATTACATGAAGACTATTAAATCGACATGATAGAACCCTTTCTCATGGTTTCAACTACCACATTATTTAATGTATCTTGTGTACACTGTCCCAAAGGGCCATAACAGAATTTTTATAAACTGTTAGGACAAATGCTGACGTGCATCTTACTTTGTTTATCACTGAACCCAGGCCAAAAGGCACTAATTAGAGTAGTTCTGCTACACAATGTTTATATACTAATTACCCTACTTCCTAAACCAAATGTTCCAAGAAGTACTAAGAATGCATGGCAAAAAGCCACTGGTTGCAGCATCAAGTATATTGCTTTACAAACAAAAAGAATAATAGACTCAGGAAGAAAATAAATAATAGAAAAATTAACATTATATAAACGTGGTAAATAAGACAATTGCATTTTCCTAAATATGTGGTGACCCTTATTATGTTAAATAGCATAGGTATTTAATTTTAATAAACATTGAGACTTTCCAGTTAAAAGAAAAAATTTAGAAACAAAATGTTACATGCAGTAAAGAAAGTAAGTTGCACACAGTCAAGGATTTTATATATACAGAAAATATATACACACATGTACTTTATATTTAAGGCATATTTATGGGAAATATTAGAAAAAAGTTCATGGAAAAACACATGTCGGTATTGCAAAGTCTTGTTTTTGAAATTTAGTAAGTATTTATTGAGTGTCTTCTATATGCAATACACAATGAATTCAAAGATAAACAAGACATACATGTTTCCTGCCTTCAAAGAGCTTGCAGTCTGAAGAAGACAGACAATTAACCAAGCAAATACAATATACCATAATAAATGCTATAAAGTGATGAGAGACAGCAGCCAACAGAGCAAGTAACTCAGTCTAGGATTGTATTTCGTGTGTGCATGTGTGTATAAACAAAGAAATGAATTTTAGAAGTAGGGAGAATTTTCACTTTCCTATCTTATCTGTCCTCTCTCCTTGGGTGTACACGTTTTACACTGTCTGTTTCTGTGGTACTTACTCTTATGGCTGTTCCTATTAGTTGAACTTCTTTTTCTTCTCTCGTGTCTTGTGATTTTATCTCACCTATATTTATTTCTCTACTTGGCCATGATGTAGAACTTTGTATATTTATAGCACTTTTTTGCATTATAATAAAATTTGTCAAAACAAAAACAGTGATAATATTGAAAATAACTATAATAATAGGCTTACTACGTGCCAGTTTGTTCTAAGCACTTTAACATGCATTAATTAACTCATTTAATTTTCACAAAAATCTTTAAGGTAGGCATTAATATTACTTCCATGTTAAAGATGTGGAAAATGAGGTTAAGTAACTTCCCTAAGGTCACATGCCTAGTAAAGGGCAGACAGAGCTAGAATATGACCCCTGCCAGTGTGGCTGAAGCCATATTGGTTTAACTGAAAACAAAAGCTAATATTCACTAAGTAATTATCAGGTACTGTTCTAGTCATTCTAATCATTACAAAGATATGATCTTATTTAATCCTCACAACGGCCCAGTTAAACAGGTAGGTTAATAACTCCATTTTAAGGATAAGGAAGTTGATGTAGAGTGAGACGTCCAAGTCACATAACAAATAATAATCATTTTAAAAAGGAGTGAGAAAGATTTTAATGAATTGAATGTTTAAAAAAGAAGAAAAATCATAAACTAAATTATCCTTATTTTTATATAAGACCATATACTCTCTTGATCAAGACTTGGGAGAAAAACAATAGTTCTATCCTTCAAGCTAATAAATCTCATTCATTGCAAAGTTATTAGCCAAAAGTGTTCCCTGGTTCTTTAACCAAAAAGAGATTGTCATTTTTCATATCTGCTCAGCAATAGTGAATCACCTTCCTCTCAGCTGATATAAACCCAAAGTTAATTTTTATTCTTTCTACTTTCTTAGTATTACCATAAGAAATTAAGGTACTAGCACATCAAAAAGAGATAAAGGATCATGTTATTGATTAGTTACAGACAGACTCTAACCATCAATAGACAAGATGAAGCCTCTCTGTCTCCTTGTTTTCCATCAAAAACAAACACATCTCATGAGTATCTTAAGAGTAAACTTTTCTAATTATCTCCTCATATGCAGGCAGTGCTGGTTTGGATATATAAAAACAAAAAAAGACACATTGACTTATTCGTGCCACTATAAAATTATAAGCATCAAAAACTTCTCAAAAAAAACTTTAATTCAGAATCTAGTCCACTGAATTCAGGGGAAGTAAAAGTTTTTCCAATAGTAGGGGAAGCCCTCTGAGAATGCTGGAAGATTTACTAGTTCAAAAGCACATCAAAATTCAGATTAGGAAAAGGAGGTAATTAGTGCCTGCAGCTTTGTTTATGGTTCTTAGTGCCAGGAGGGTAGTCAAAGAGCACATGCAATCAGCCCTTGCACATTATAATTAGATGATAGGAAGGACAGAGCTCCACATCATAACTACTAAAAATACTACAATCATTAGAACTGCAAAAATGAACCCATTAGCTTTTCCCACCAAATCGTTTTACCAGCTCTGCTACTTGAGCTGTGTGACCCAAAGCTTTTCTAAGCCCATTTGAGAGAAATCGTTTAGAGGAATATTTTAACTTTGTTCTTACACACTGTTCGAACCCTGCACAAAGGCCTAGGGATACATTTGCAGCCAGATCCCATGACCTGAAAAAAGTATGGAATCTGATATGATTACAAATGTTAGACTTGGAATGGTAAATACTAAGGCAGAACTATTTGCTCTGCACTGCACCTCAGATTTCTGAGAAGAAAACAGAAAAACCTATAAACATAGTCCAAACTTAATTCTCAAATTCCAACTAGATCCTTGCTGCTTGCTACATGGCTAGTCTTATGAACCCATCTGCCCTTGCCTTGATGGCTAATCCAAATCCTTCCTACTCTCCTCAAAGCTTCAAGTCAGTCTCCAGAAATTGGCTAAGGGAAACAGTTGTTAACTCTTTCATCAGCCTTGCTCATGACCTCAAAAGTCTTCCCTTTTTAGACCCATTATTCTAAATCAGAGGGAAAGTTGACTTGTGCTCATTCTCTTTCTTCCTTTTCCCCATTCCTGCCCATTCCCAGTCCCCATAACCCCCACACCAGGCTAACAACTTGGGGAAAAGCACTCTTCATTTTGCTACCTCCAACAATGCAAGACTATACGCTCTTAATTATGTTTTTCATCTCTCAGAATGTTTTCAATTCAACAAATTCAAATTCAACGTGGATGCACCATTTAAACATTTTTAAGCATCTACTTGGGTATCAGGCACTGTGCTAAGTACTGAGACACCAATAACTGAGACTGTGCCCTTAAGTAGCCCAGAGCCCATCTTCCCTTTTGTTTTCAAACACATACTAACAACTATCTTCCAAAATCCCTTAGTCTTTCTTTACTCCGCCTATGGCCAGTATCTCTATCTAGTGACAATTTACCCAGAGTACACAGTCCAATTCAGGTTGTATCCTCTATAGTTTTTCCTGATTATTCCACTCTGGAGCAACTTCTCCTTTCTTTGTGCCACTCATTTGGCACCAACTAGAAACCATACTATACTGGCAGTTACCTCTTTCATATCTATTTTACATTATGCTGCATATACCATACATATCTGCTTGTTTAAGAGGAAAAGAATATGATTTTACAGTCAGATAGAACAAGGCTCAAGGTAGGCTCCATCTCTTTGGGATTGTATGACCCTAGACAAGGTACCAATCCTCCTTGGATATATGGGGTTATTGTGAGGATTAATAATTTTAAATATAGGCACACCACAGGTTGGTACTAAATATAAATTCTCTCCCCCATCAGGCACTTATTGATTAAAATCTTATTCCATGTTAATATAAAAATGAGAATTTACTAAACCCATATTTCTAGGTTCCTCACTTTATTTTCATCATATAAGCAAGGATAAGCAAGGATTGAAAGCTAAGATGAAAAAAAGTCACCTTTTAAGAGGTCATTCAAGGAATGGAAGAGCTCTTCACTACTTCTAGTAAGAAGCAGCCTATTACTTTGTCTTCCCCCAACCCCCACTGAACGTGCAACCCTCTGATAGTTTTAAACTGAAGACAGTTTCTATTTCATCAGCACAGATTTAATTCTGTAGTTTCTATATCCAGATTGTTACTGCATTACCATTATCCAAGTAGACATTTACCAACTGAGGACAGGTACTGTTTAACCAGCTTACTGCTAATGGATGTACTTAACTGCAAACAAGCATTACTCTAAAACAAATCGTGTCATAAGATTTTAAACATGATAACCAGAAACAGAGTGAAATCCCAATCACCTACAATTACCTTCAACCACTCATTTGAAGAACAGAGCATATTTATGGTAATACCAATTTTCCCTTTTCTATACAAAGAGCTATCAGACACAAATTAATAATATTTATAGCTTTTAGTATCTAGAAAAGGAATCTCTGGCTTTTTTCTAACCAAAACTAAAGAGACTTACAAAATGATATAATGCTTATTATATTTTAAATGACTCCTAAATATATACCCAAAATATTTCATGTATAATTATCCCCCATTTGAAGTAATATTCAATTAATTCCTTATGATTATTATCTTTTTATAAACAAGCTTTACTTAAGGGAAACTGGAGACTACTCTGTCTTTTCTCCTAATAGAATTCATAACTTTGGTATACATTAACGTGCCAGGTTCTAAAATGTAACTTTATTTAGCAAAAGTACGGTAGCAGAGATGAGCAGATATTTAACCTAGTAGATTCAACCTTCCATTGTCAAAAGTTTATAGTTTACTAAATTTGAATTTTCCCCTATGTGAACATCTTTCAAATTTAATCTTAGACACATATGAAAAATTAAAACATCCTTAGGAAAAAAAGTCACTTCTATGGTCAACTCTGGTAGTATATATTGATTTCAAAAGGCAAGTAATAATTTATTATTTTCAAAATTGAAAATCATAGATATCAGTGGGAAATCATCTGAATTTCATGGATGTTACATGTATCAATACAATTAAAGAGTAGCCATAATTAGTTTTTCTAATGAAGTAATATGAATCAACATGTTTGCCTTTCAAAATGGAAATATTATCACTTTGGGCAATTTATTATAAAATTTAACTGTGTAATCTCGTAAGGTATTTTTAACAACTTTACCGAAGAACTTACATACTGTAAAATTCACCAATATTAAGTATATAATTCAATTCTTTTTAGTAAATTTATCATGCTGTGCAACCTTTACCATAATCTAGTTTTAGAATATTTTCAATGTTCCCAAAAGCTGCCTTATGCCTATTTACAATTAATCCCCCAGGCAACTCCCAACCCCAGTCCCAGACAACTACTGTTTTGATTTTTGTCTCCACAGATTTGCCTTATCTGGATATTTCATATAAATGAAGTTGTATAATTTATTATTTTTAAACTAAGAATTTTTCTAGACCCCAACATACTTTTTTATAGGACTCTCCAGATAAGATTTTTCTTAAAGTGAAGTGAAAATGAAAATCCCACGTTTATCAGGGGTTATAATCATCTATATATTCAGTGAAAAGGAAAATTTTAATACTTTTCAGATACACTAAAAAAACCTTCAAACTTTATATTCTTATTGCCATTAAACATATATTCAGAATTACAGAATCATTAAATAAGTAGAAGTGCCATTTATTGTTTTCTTTAATATCATATCCAGGAGAAAGAAAACTGGACAAGTTATTAGAACACTTAGTTGGTTTTTTTTACTAAGTGATTCCTAGTTATGAAATCTCAAAGTGTTTCCAATTATGAAAATAAATCAGAAATGCTAAGAAAATTTTCAAAGGTAGATTAACTGAACAAAGTAATTAAGTGTTGGCGGAGACCTCAACAAATATCTAAAATTAAGCAATTCAATCAACTTTAATCAAACATTTACCATGCACAACTACATTTTTGCTAGGCACAATGGGGAACATAATAGAAAGATGGTAATACAGTTTTCTACCCTTCAAGGGCTTACATTTCTATTGGGGAAAATTAATTACACAATAAAATAATTAGAGAAGAACTCAAAACAGAAAATAAGTGTGAAAACGTGAAGTCAGAGTAGGGGCTGAGAGAGATGAAGGTGAGGGAAATACCACGGGCTGGAGGGGCACTAGAGGCCACAGAGGGGGCGGAACTGTGGATGATTCTTCAAGTGTGGCTCAGAATTACATAAGAGCCCAGAGCAGGTGGCTTTCTAGACAAGAAGAGCATCATGGTAAATTTGCAGACAGAAAGAAGAAAGTAAACTAGCTCAATAATAAGAAACAGTCAATATAAGCTGACTATAACATTGCTGAAGATGAGAGGGTAGAATCCCAGGTGTAAGTGGTAGACTTCAAATCTCTCCTCTGATTGCTCTATGTTTCTGGAAAAGGTAAAGCTTCAGAAGTTTTAGATAAGGTTTAGAGAGAAGGAGTTACAGAAGTGTGTCTGGGTGTTGGAAACAAACTCTACTTCTGGATAAAACCAGATTTGAGTCTCTATCCTCTCTTCATCTATTAAAACTTAGATATTTCCTTTCAAGGGTTGCATAATAGAAGGCAGTCCATTACATGAATCAGTACCAGAAGCTGGCACTGGCAAACAGTAACAGCTCTTCCTTCCCTCCGGGACTGTGGAGCCCAGCCAGGACTTCCAGTCCATCTAAGTCTGTAAAATACCATTAACAGGTCATGAGTTGGGTACTGCCTGTTCATACATTTGAGGAAATGAAATGAAATTAACTCAGGTTTTACTACATACCTGAATCTGCTAACACAGAAATAATAAACATGACATAATTTAATATTCTGAACCTGTAGAGTAGATAAGTATTGTTCTCATTTTACAGATAAAGAACCTGTGTTCATATTGGTTAAACAGGTTGCTATGGATATACTGCTAATGAAGTGACTGAACTAGGCTTCAGTGAGTTCAGTCTGACTCCAAAGCCCATGTTCTTTCCTTCTTACCATTTTCTGTCTATGTAGTATGCTTATTTAAAACCTTTTCAGATAACATTAATAGTTGGTATTTTTTAATATCAAATATGTTCTGGGTTCTTTTCTATGTACTGAATAAACACTATTATTAATCTTTATAATAACCCTGAAAGAGAGTAATTAGATCCCTATTTTACAGATGATTTAATCATGACCAAGAGAGGCCAAATAATATGCCAAAGTTAAAATAGCTGGTAAGCAGCAGAATTGGCTTCAAATTCTTGTATGCTTTGTGTCAACCCATTGCTTCTTCCAATAGGCCACACCTCCTTATTTGGTATGCAGTTTAAGAAAGAGATTTTGTTATTGATATGGATACGTCAACTTCCTTATTTGTTTTATTTGCTTTTTTCTCTTTGTTTTTGCTTCTCTTAGAGCTATAAATTCTGAACTACTCATTCAATAATATAAGTAAATAGTATGGAAATTAACTTCTAAGACATTGGTGGGCCCACTGATTCTTCTTCCTTTATCCTCTGATAACAGAGATACATACTAATAAAATACATCCAATGGATGCTATTAACTTGCTCCTTTAAAAACATTTGTCACTTCTAACGTACTTTTTTTTCAAATCAAGGTACAGTCAGTTTACAATGTTGTGTCAATTTCTGGTGTACAGCACAATTCTTCAATCATACATGATTACACATCTATTCATTTTCATATTCTTTTTCACTGTAAGGTACTTCAAGATACTGAATTTATTTCCCTGTGCTCTATGGTATAAACTTGTTTATCTGTTTTATATATACCAGTCAGTATTTGCAAATCTCAGACTCCCAGTTTATCCCTTCCCTCCCCCTTTCCCCCTGGCAACCACAAGTCTGTATGCTATGTGTATAAGTCTGTTTCTGTTTTATATATAAGTTCATTTGTTTTTTTTTTCTTTCAGAGTCCATGTATGAGTGATATTGTATGGTATTTTTTTTTTCTCTTTCTGGCTTACTTCACTTAGAATGACATTCTCCAGGGCCATCCATGTTGCTGCAAATGGCATTTTATCATTTTTTATGGCTGAGCAGTATGCCATTGTATAAATATACCACAATTTCTTTACCCAGTTATTTGTCAATGGACATTTAGGTTGTTGCCATGTCTTGGCTATTGTAAATAGTGCTGCTATGAGCATTGGAGTGCAGGTGTCTTTTTGAAGTAGGGTTCCCTCTGAATATATACCCAGGAGTGGAATTACTGGGTCATATGGTAAGTCTGTTTTTAGTCTTTTGAGGAATCTCCATACTGTTTTCCCCAATGGCTACACCAAATTGCATTCCCACCAACAGTGTAGGAGGGTTCCCTTTTCTCTATACCCTCTCCAGCATTTATCACTTGTGGAACTTTTGAATGATGGCCATTCTGACTGGTGTGAGGTGATACCTCATTGTAATTTTGATTTGCATTTCTCTGATAATTAGTGATATTTTTGGGGCATTTTTTCATGTGCCTATTGGTCATTTGTATGTCCTCACTGTCCTAAACAATTGCTTGTTTAGGTCTTTTGCCCATTTTTGGATTGGGTTGTTTGGTTTTTTCTTATTAACTCATATGAGCTGTTTATATACTCTAGAAATCAAGCCCTTGTCAGTTTCATCTTTTGCAAGTATTTTCTCCCATTCCACAGGTTGTCGTTTTGTTTTGCTTATGATTTGCTTTGCTGTGCACAAGCTTGTAAGTTTAATTAGGTCCCATTTGTTTATTTTTGCTTTTATTTCAATTGCTTGGGTAGACTGCCTTGGAGAACATTTTTTGAGATGTATGTCAGATAATGTTTTGCCTAAGTTTTCTTCTAGTAGATTTATTGTGTATTGTCTTATGTTTAAGTCTTTAAGCCATTTTGAGTTTATTTTTGTGTATGGTATGAGGGAGTACTCTAACTTCATTGATTTACATGCTGCTGTCCAGTTTCCCCAACACCATTTGCTTACAAGACTGTCTTTATTCCACTGTTATGTTCTTGCCCCCTTTGTCAAAGATTAACTGACCAAAAGTTTGTGGGTTCATTTCTGGGCTCTCTATTCTGTTCCATTGATCCATATGTCTGTATTTGTACCAACACCATGCTGTTTTGATTACTGTAGCTCCATAGTATTGTCTGAAGTCTGGGAGGGTTAATCCTCCAGCTAACATACTTTTTATAATATTTCTGCTGGATGGCCTACTACAATTTGATAGTATGTTCCTTATGTTAAAGAGAAAGCTGCTTATCTGTAACTTACAAATGGAGACGTATGGAGTTAACTGAATCTGTTTATAAGTTCCATTTCCACATAGCCAACTTTTCATATATTTGAAAACAGTGCTCAAGTTCCTTACAAGTTTTATTTATTATAAATTAAACCTCTAAAAGTATTTCAGTTATTCTTCCTGTGTCACATGGTTTCCAAATGCTTTCACATCGAGGTTACACTCTTCTGGATATAGCTTAGTACCTCTTTTTACCCCTCTGGAGTAACACAATAAGAACATAGTCACCTTTTCTAGATGACAGCCTTTTGGATTAACTGAAGCTGTCTATCACACCTCTTCTTCAGAGTGTTTTCTTTTCCCTACTGATTAATCAGGAACTCACAGTTTGCAGGCCCTTTCCCCTCCCTCCCATCTAAATCCTGATTACTCTCCAATGGATTTACCTTGGCTGGCTAGTGTTTCTCTTAAAATGTGGTGATCCAAATGCAAACTGACTAATATGCAATAGAGTGAGATACTTTTTTTCTTTATACATTAAAACATCACTCACATATATCCTTCTCTTTCTTTGATTTAGTTTAGCTTTGTGTCTTAAATTCCTCTCCCAAAGAACTATTATAACCCTTTACCCTAGCCTGTTGTTTCTACCTTTTCTAATCCAGCCTGAGCAGTGATTAATCTTCCTAAAATCTCATGATAGTACCTTTCTTCTACTCAGAAATTATGTCTCTTCACAGCCTATTAAAGTCTGAACTCTTCCTAGATGTGATTTTATCTCACTGGCCCAGCTGTATCAGCCATGCAAATTAGAATATTCACCATTCTCCAGATACATTCCTTGTTTTCATGTCTGTGTCCTTTGCTATAGTTCCATACGGAATGCCTGCCTACTCCTCTCATCTGCCTCCTGAAATATCATTCTTTTCCCAAGATATAGCATAACTGTTATCTCTCAGTCACCCCTGCTGGAAGCAATCTGTCCTTTCTAATGTTCTTGACCCTCTTTTTAGAGCACTACTTCATGCTTCCTTGTCTCCAAATCAGTTGTGTTTCTTGGGTTTCATATTAGATTCCAATCTTGAGGCTGGAGGATATATCTTATTAAACCAATACTGTGCATGGTGAGTACAAACATTTTAGCTAGCGTATGATATAAATCCTCATCATCTAACCAATCAATCAATTCAACAAATATTTAGTGACTATCTGTTATGCACAAGGCATTCTGCTAAGCTTCTGAGATATAAATCTGATATAAATCTGAAGCTTTTGAGATATATGGTCCTTGCTTTCAAGGAGTGGACAATACAATGAGAAGATTAAAGTCTTTTTTAAGAAGAAAAGAAGGGAGGAAGGGAGGAAGGAAGCATTGCTTTACGCATGGAAGCCCAAATCTCTGCTGTGAACGATCAGAGCTCTGATTCTTAAAAGAAGTAGGAATTTAGCAGCAAACAACTAGGCAATTTCTTGTTCACAGAGATGATGAAGGTGATAAAATACACTGTTAGAGATTAGAGAATTTTGTAGGAAGAAGAAATGTCAAAGCAGACTAGAATGAGAGGTTATCCCAGAATACTACCAAAGGAAGCCTAGTGCTTAGAAAGGGTGTTTACATTAGTAGCATTAGGTGATTATGAGCTGATGTAAAAGTGATAATGCAAGAAGCTGGCCACAGTAATTTGTGTTGTCTGTGTTTTCAGGAAGAGGTGTGTATTTTGCCTGCAGTAAAACGGATGACTACGGGCAAGTCTGTACTCCACCCAAAATGAATCATTTTTTTTTGAAGGATGTACTGAATGCTGTTTTAGTTTACTGGTGAGGGTAGGTAAAATCTCATGTAAGTAACTACTAGCTTCTTTACTACCATATGTAGGACTTAGATTTTTCTCAATAAAGTAGTACAACTTGGAAAAATAGAAAGGAGGAAGGATGGAAAGAAAGAAAAACTAGTCATCACACTAATATTATTTCTCCAGAGAGAGTACTTGCTAACGGGGGAATGGCGGAGGAGACAAGATTTCTGGCAGATTATAATTATTCACATCCTTGTTAGATTAATCTCCTTAAAACATTAACTTTATTTTGCTCCTTTTCAGAAGCCTATTATTGACTGAAAAATAAGGTTCACTTGCTTTAGGCTGGTATTCAATCCTTTAACTTGTCTTCTAAATCCTAAGAGAGTCTCAAAGATTTTGACAGTTGCTCTCCCATTTAAATTGTTAAGACTCAATTTCTGATACATTCCCCTGTTCACTACTGAACAGACCCAGGGGGCTGGGACTCTGGTCTGGGCACAGTTCTCACTGTTTTCAGCCCCATTCACCCTTTAGCCCCAGGTGCTGCTGATCTGCAATTCACTCCCCCTGCTCCCAGGGAAGGCTGCCTCAGCCAGGGTCATCCACCCTGCGACCAGGCTCCACTCGGCACTCCTACCGTCATTCTCCTTCCTCCCCTTCCAAAGGTCCGTACCTTTCCTAACAGACTACCTCCAATGATTCTAAGAAGCACATTTCTTCATCCTCAGTAATCTATAAAATAATGATACACCTTACAATCAATCTGACTTGGTTCCTATGTATCCCAAACACTCACCCCACAGAATCATGACTGTTTTTTCAAAACTGTAATTAAGTGGGAAACGAGACTTTCAAAAACAGTATTTCGTAGCTCCCAAATGGATCAGAATATCAGATTAAAAACTTGTCAAAACCTTTACAAAAGACTACTAAATAATATCTGCAAATCCTTCAGAATTAGTTCCTCAGAACCACTTAATAGCTATAATCAAATAAAAAAGACACACACTTTTGGTGGGGCATGATTTACCTGGAATTTGAAAGAGATTTGGTTAGAATTATTCTTCACAATTCAGTCTAATGGACAGAACACTGGTCTAGGAGTCAAATAATGTTCTTTGATCCGTGCTACCTCATCTGAAAATAAGACGGTTTGACATGACTTAAGTCTCTTTCAGCACATATCTTCTGTGGTTTTTATAATTGGTATCTGGATAAAGATCACCTTTATTGGTAGGGGAAAATATGGAAAGATAAGATTCTAAAATCTAGCACACTATTGTAATTTTAGCTGCTAATTGTGAACCTTATTTTGAGTTATAGGAATCTTTTCTTCTTCTTGAGTTGCAAGTGATGAGACAATTTGGCACTTGCAACTTGGCATTTTTTCCCTTTCTTGCTGACTTCCTTCCTCTGATTGCCGCAGACAGGTTGTAGCAAGTAATGCTTTCTTTAGGAGAGATTTATTGTGCTCAAATGTACTTTCTGTATTTTCCTCCACTGACATGATGCAACAATAAGCATGTTTATATACTGCCTATGCACTCTGTATTTCTGGCCTTGATCTTCTTCGCGGAGCCACTACATAATAGGTATTACCACACCTGGAACTTCACTTGTCAAGAAGGAGAAAGACGAAATACTGAGAAGATGTTTTATTCATCTCTATTATTGTTATGCCTCAGTAAATTAATAGCTTAGTAAACTCTAGCCTTTATCCTGAGAGTTCATAAAAAATTGCACTAACATAAAAACTGTAAGTATCCCCTCCTCTCCACACACAGATAATATATCATTTGCTCTGAAATTCCTGAGATTGACCTCTAATTATAAGTACACTGCCACAGATGAATTCTAAGAGGACTCCCAAATATTTCTGAAGTCCAAAAGAAATAAAGAATCACCTGATCTGAGGTTCAGGTTTACTATTTTCTCTGCCTCAGTGCTTTTGGACAAGTCATTTTATCTTTTCAAAGGTTTAATGATCATGTGTATAATATAAGAATTTGGACAGTCAGTGGTTTTCAACCCATTTTCTGCCTTAAGACACCAGAGGTGATCCTACTCGGTCTCATTAAACACAGAGGCCCACTGCCCTAATAATGCTACAGTGACAGAGGTGGGTGAGGGTGTGTGTGTCTGTGAAAAGGCTTCCAGGTATATCTGAGAAACCTATAGCCCTGTGTGTATGTTCATGGGGGTATGGTCAGTCTGATCTTCTCTTAACTCCCACTCCCCTTGCTACATAGACTAATTAGCTCTAAGGTCCTTTCCAGCATCAGTTTCTCTGACTCTAAGAATGGAAAGGACTCTTTCAAGAAGAACACGTTTCATTATCTAAGCTGAGCAGGTTTTGCTATTGTCTGCCTCTAGCTGGCACTAGACTGCTACTCTCTTGCCTTATACTAAAAACAGGGTGAGCAATTACAGGGCACTATGGAGGAGAGAAAAGGGCTCAATTAGAAAACTCTCCCTCAGTTTCTGATCCCTCGAGTATAGCTCTTGACTTTCTCTACATGATAAAACCAGTTTCCACCTCCCTAGTTGGGAGGCAGGCTAAGATCACCTCTAAGGTCTCTTTAAGGTCTAACATTTCCTGGTTCTAAAATTGAGTAAATTTCATCCTTTTTCATTTGTCTTTTTGACACTTCACTGATTCTCTCTGGAATTATTTCTTGCTAGACTCTACTTATACAATTAGCGACAGTATTCTGAAAATTCATGAACTAGCAGGATGTAACTACAGTTTAAGCAAGTTCATACCTCAAGTTATAGGTCATACTTTGAATTTGTTTCAATTTTTCCTATATAAAGTCTTGTTTGTTTGTTTCTAGGACCTGGGGCTGTGAAGGACCATGGGAAACTAAACAGCAGGCCATACTTACAAACATTTGAGTTTCTGAATGCTGCTAGAACATTTAACATATTATAAAACATATAAAGCTACAACCTTCTGTAACTTACACATGATTTTTTTCAAATTAGATGCGCTGGTTATTTTTCAACTTAAGAAGAATGCTTTGTTTTACAAAAGCAAAATTAAAAAGACAGCAAATATATCTTTTTCTACTGACATTCATAATATATGTTTGCAGGATTCTAGATAATAAAATTGTATTATACTCCTTACAAATATTTCAGACATTTCTAGACTGGGATCATTCTAAATTGCTCTGAAGTGCTACTATAAATCATTAAAAATAATCCATACGCAATCTCCAAAAAGGAAAAAACCTCCAAGGATTAAGAAATACTGTATAAAATACACTTGAAATTATTCACTTCAGTCACTAGAATGCCATTCCTAAAGACATATATAGATACATACATACACACACACACACAGCAGTATGCCAAATGGATATATCTCACTGCGCATCAATTTCCTCATGTACAAAATGAGAAAGTATTTGCCAGAGAATTGCTGGGAAGACTGAATAATACATGTCTCAGTGAACCTACATATATAGTAAATTCTCAAGAAGTGATACTTAATGTTTCTCATTTTTTGTTATTATAATTGTTTGGAAGTTCTTAAAAATTATTGGCTTTGGATTCAAACAGAGTATTAATCAAGCCACTACAAACTATTACTCCGTGGAAGTTTGTAAACTAAGTTTCAGATTTCTCTCTTATAAAAGAAAGAGATAATGCAAAGTGCTTAGCATATTGACAAATGGAAAGTCCATAGTTTGCTATTATTAGATGTGCAGTATCACCAACTGCTTGATTTGTCACTAGTGAGTCTTACTTGAGGAACTTCTTATGTCACCGACAAGATAAAATGAAGAAGCTGCAGCCATCATCAAGGGTCCTGTATGGTTATCGCATTGGTTTTCTTGCCTGACTCACCTCCAGCTTCAGTTTCATTAAAGAACTGGGCAACTGGTATATATATGCGGGCTCTGTCAGTATTGCTAGATAAAATTATTCCCCCGACTATGTAACAGGTAAAAGAAATAGAATAATGATTTATTAATGATTTGCTAAAAATCAACTCTATCTAAGACACAGGCACTAGGAATATCACAAGCAAGAGAGTAAATCTCCCCCTTTCAGGAGCTAGCAATTTAGGGATAAAAAGGATAAATAGCATTTTAAAGCCATATACATTAAATGTTCAGTGGACACTTTAGTTAATATGTTCCGTAAGAGACTGGAAGGAGAAAAGTTATTTGAGGCTGGGAAAATACAATGCAATTTGTAAGCAAGTCCCACTTTTCCACTGGTCCATCTACTGATGCGAGAAACCAAAACTGACAGATTTTTTAAAAAATATTATATACAAAAAATATAAGGACGTTCAGAAGTATTCACAAACTAGTATGAGCAATTTCATCAAATAACCAAAGAACAGGGTTCAAGTCCCTACGAGCCTGGAAAATTTTACAAGACAGGCTCTGTGTAGACATATTTTTATCCCAGGGTAGCTGCTTTTGTTTCAAAAACTGACTGTAAAAACAAGTTTGGGTTTTTTTTTTTCTGTTATTGAGAGAAACATTACTTTTAATATTTAATACTTAAGACAGGTTAAAGAAGGAGGAGAAAAATGCCCCTTTAAAACTATGGAGACTTATAATTACTGTGTGGTTTACAACAGTCCCAATCACAAGACATCTTCCTTTTGGGGGAAGAGGGGTATAGCTCAGTGGTAGAGCATGTGCTAGCATGCACCAAGTCCTGGGTTCAATCCCCAGTACCTCCATTAACCCAAAAAACAAATAAGAAAAAATTGAAAACAAACAAACAAACAAACAAACAAACAAAAAAGACACCTTCCTTTTTCAACTAAAGCTGGGATCTCTCTGGATAATTTTAAGTTATTTACTGGCTTGCCTTGCATCTGGTACCCAGTGCAGAAAATCATATATAAAACTATGATCTGGCTTTAGATGAGAACAGAACAAAAGAGAAAGCATAATTAGCATGACTATATTACTTGAAGCATGTAAAGAAATTGAATTAGATAATTTATACAGGTTATCCTTAAATTAACTGAACTTTGCTAATAAGCAAGACAGAAAAATATCTGTTCTAAAGAATGTTAAAAAGTAAATGAAACCAACAGATGTATAGAGCTAAAGAGTTACGAAGATGTGTTCTTTCCATAATTTCTGTTATGTCTATATAACAGGGTAATAAAAACAAAATGATTTCAATGAATACTAGAGCAACTAGAAAAACTGTCAATTCTACAGACCTAGAGAATACTTGAGCTCTTCCATGGGTTTACTACTTGCCTACTGGCAAACTGCCTAACACTTTCATCCCTCAGTCTTCTATAAGAAGGGGATAACTGCCACTTACTAACTTCACAGTATGTCTTGGCAAATTAATTAAGACAACTGGCCTGGCCTTACTGGTGAGAAAGAATAAAATAAAACTAGTCTCTTTCTGAGGGTGCAAATAGGACACAATTTAATTACTGGGAAAATACATATTTATAAAATGTACTTTCTTGACTTGAACATATTAGAGTGACATTAAGGAGTAATAAGAATTTTTATTTTCAAAGTACTTTGATTAAACATATTTATTATTAAAATCAATTGTAACCACCATTTGTGGTTTGGTTTAAGTACAAAAAAGATAACAGAAGATTCCATAAAAAACATTATCAAAATCTGAATATTCACATAATTTAATTTTTATGACTGCTATATTAATATTTTTCACTCTTACGAGCTCTAATTTTCAATATAACATATACAAGAATTGTGGAATTCATTATAATTCTCAAACCTCACAACTCTTGGTTTCTGTAGTATCACAGGATAAATTTACCATACATTTTCAGCTGTGTTGGTAAAAGATTTTACTACAGAGACAGAGGTCCTTATAATCTTCCCATAACAACCATTAAAGATTTTAATCATCAGTGAGTACTGATTTTTCAATAGAATTATAACAAGCTGCAGTCAGCTAAGTACTCTCTGAAAAATAATGTCTACATAAATTAGGTCATCTATTGGCAATTAAGGAAAAGATCATTTATTTTATCTGAATGAGCTCTTCATTGCCTCATTATTGTTGAATTTGACTTATTGTAGAACTGAGATTGAGTATATATGTCTGTGGTACTAAGGTGCTATTATGGTGCTAAGGAATGGTAGAGAATTTAGTTCAGGAAACTTAAGACACCAAAATTTAATGACAGTAAAGTTTTTATATATGTATATACAATTACACTTTTAAAAATAACTTAAAGAGAAATGCATGTTCATAGCAGAAAATTTAGAAAACAGAGGAAAATATATACATACTACCTTTTCTACAGATAATCACTTTTAAACATTTTAATATATATCTTTTCAGTTTTTTTTCTACAAAAGTATATGTGCACACAATTAGGCATATACAGCAGTTTTTAAAAAAGAATATTTCTAGGGAAAATGAAGGGCTAATTCTCCTCAGACTACTCATGAACAACATCAATGTGACTGAATAAAATGTGAACATTACATGCAAGTTCAAATATGAAGTGCAGTCTACTTACAAAGGACACTTAATAAAGTTAAAATGCAATTAAGTTGTTCAAAGTATTCATTTGTAAAAAGAGAGAAGTATTCATAACTTCAATTTTAAATCAGAAAAAATATATTTGTAAAATGCATGGGATGGTTTAATGAATCTGGAGGCTCTACATGTAAAATTAGCATAAACTAATTCCACTAACCCATAGGATTATAAAAGCTAAATAAGATAATGATTATTAAAAATTCTATACAAACTAAAATCATTATTTTTATAATGTCCCACTTTCAAGATTCTACTTACTAATTTATAATTAATCTGGTTTCTGCATATGGACCTTGACAGGTATTATATACAGCAAGTGCTACTTTGCTCAAAAAAAAAATGCATTGAAAATATTTTGTCTCTGGTAAAATGGAAAAATTAACAGTCACAAAAGACAAAAATATACCTACATTGAATTCAGAGACTATCCAAATGGTTACAGATGGTCTTCATTCATTGAGACTACCAGTTGTATAATCTGTCAATTTTTACCCTATTAGTCCTTCTATGTTTTATACATTTTTTCAGCTTTACTGAGGTGTAAATGACATTCAATAAATTCTTCATATGTAAAGTGTATAATTTTATAAGTTTTTGCCATAAATATACTCCTGTGAAACCATCACTATAATCAAAATAATGAACATATCCATCACTCCCAGAAGTTTTTTTTCTGCCACTTTGCAATCTCTTTTAATCCTCATCCTACCTTGTCCACAAGCAACCTCAGTCCTTTTTAGATTTCTCTGTACACTTCAATCATTCTCCAACTAGGCGCTTCTCAAACTTTAATGCACATACAAATTATCTGGGAGATCTTGTTAAAATATCGAATACTCAGACCACCAGTCTTTTCCAGAAACTTATTAGAATTGCTAAATCTCAGTCTCCAGCCCAGAAATACAAGTGACTTGAATGCATATTAAACTCTGAGAATCATCGCTTAATCATCCATTCAACTCAAACTCAGTCCCAATCAATGACTATCTCCATTTCACACAACTATAACTGATGGCTAAGTACTGATAAAGAAAAATCTCAACAAAAATTTCTCCACTCTTACATGGATCCTTAACCTTGCTTGGCATTCCGATTCCCTCAGATAAGCTATTTCAGTTTTCTCAGAAGTTATTTCAAGCTTCTCCATTCTCCTCAAATCCCTAACCTGACTGTTTTCCTTTCTTCTTAGCAGTTGACCTAGATGCCAATGTCACAGAGGAAATAAAAGGCATTAGATGGGAAATCTCTTAACTTCCTGGCATCAATAAATGTACAAACTCTATCTTTACATAATCTCTTTCTTCTGAATCCTCATACTCCCCCATGTATATGAATCCTTCTGCACTCATTATGGACTCCTCTTCTGTCCACCCTTGAATACTGAAGTGCACCTGGGTTTTTTCCTATTCGGTCTTTTCTTCAGCTACAATACACTTATCCCGGGGAATACTAAACATTCCAAACACTTCAATTATCACTAAAATGCTGAGTCTTAAATCTGTATCATCAGCCAACTGAACTAAGGATCCAATCACTATTTAATATTTTAAGTACCTTAAAGTCAATATATCCCATATGGGGCTCTTTACCTTTCCTCCAAAATGTATTCCTGTTTTCCCTCTCCTCCTGTGAAACACACCACCACCCAATCAGTTCTCAATACCAAGACTGACTATATATTTGCAAGGCTAAGTTTAAAATGAAAATTTGGGGCTCCTTATTCAAAAACTACAAAGAATTTGAAGATAGCAACAAAAGCATTAAACCAATAGTGAGGCCCTTCTGGGCACAGGGCCCCATGGAACTGTATTGGCTGCATGCTCATGACAATGATTCTGTCAGAGAATAAACACGGCCATCATCTAGCCAACCGTGATGTCCTGCACATTCTACTTCTAAGGATCTCTTGAAACCAACTACTTCTTTTCATTCCACCTTCATCATTCCCGAATTTAGGCCACTGATTTTCCTCCAAGGTGGCTGAAAAGTCACATCTAGCAACAGCCCCTCACTGTCCATCCTCTTACTACAATCAGAGAATTCTAAAACAATCTGATTATGTCATCTTCTGCTTTAAAAGTCTTAATGATTATTCTTGCTCTCAGGATAAAATAAAAACTCCTTGCCATGGCATTCAAAGACTGTTATGGTTAAGCCACAGATACCACTTCAGCCTCACTTCCGTCACTGTCATCTTTCCCTCGATGCCCTGGCCATACTGAACTACAGATACATCATGTGCTCTCTCCATTTTAGGCCTTTGCACATACTATTACTCTCTTCCTGAAACATCTCATCCCTTCTGTCCCATCACTTCTAGCCCTCTTACCAGGCTGATTTTAAGAAATTTTTCTTTTTTCCTAAATCTAGTTTTAGTGTTCTCTCTCTCCTACCCGCTTCCTGTTGGAGTTCTCTGCATTTCTGCCATCACAGAATTTAGCAAACTTTACTGTTGCCCCCTTTTTACTTGTCTGTAACCACCACTAAACAGTATGCCTCATCAGAGAGATTCTATCTATTTATTCATTCTTGTACTCCCAAACCTGGCATGGTACACACCAAGACATTAAATAAATATGTTTGGTAGGTAAAAAAAAAAACCCCAAACCCCAGGAAACAAAATGTTGAAAATAGTTTTATCAAAGGCAAAATAAAATCAGAAATTTCATAATGATTATTAACTCTCTGGGAACAGAACCTTCCCATTAACTCATAAATCTGATGTCTAACTTGGCACATCATACTTATGCTATCTTTTTTCGGATTCATTATACGTAAATATTGGGAAGGATCCCAGATTTCCAAAAGCACAAGTAATTTTCAAAAAGAATACTTTTTTATTAGCCTACTAGATTAAGATATAAAAGATATAATATTATAATGAATACATAATCTACTACATATAAATCAACCACACTTAATGCAAAATAAACTGAGCAAGTTTTAAGAGTAGAATAAACAAAATTTATTAAGTACTGTTTTTAAGTTATTTAAAATTTATTATTCATTTAATCCTCACAACCCTGTGTTGTAGGTACTACTGTTATTTCCATTTTACAGGTGAAAAAATAGTCACACTGATTCAATATTTGCCTAAGGTCATACATATGGCAGGAGTGGTAACTGGGTTTCAAATCCATGGCTTGAGTCCATGTTCTTAACCATCACAAATCAAGCTATAACAGGTTAGATCCAATCAATCAATAAACTGAAAAATGTTAAACTGCCATGCAAAAATGGCTCCCTAATAATAGTTACTGGTATGCTAAAAACAGGTGCCAATAATGTTATAGTGAACAGTGTCTATTTTGAAATGATGTCTACTTCGACTCATAAATGTCACTGTTAATAAGACAGAACGGAATGCTTGTAAGCAAGGTATTGCTGAACACCCTCATTCATGAAAGACCCTCAAGTTGCAAATATATACTTATGTCTCGTAAGCAAAGTAAAAGCTTGTAAACAAGAAGCAGATACTTCTTTGATTCGATTGGTACCTGCCAAAAGTAAAGCAAGCTTAGATGATACATATCACTCACCACAGGATTATACACGCAGAAAATTTTCAGGTCAGTGATAAAGGAATATACTGCAACTGACTTTACTTTCAGTACACAGAATTAGGTGGATTACTCAACTTCCCATTCAATAGCCATCATCAGAATTTCTCAGGGCCTTTAAATCCATTCCCAGCAACTCCCAAGGTCAGTAGCAACCCTGCTAAGTAGTTCAGATTTTAAAAGCCATCAGAAGTCACTGACTTCTAGGAAGAATATCCAAATGAACAAAAGTGACATTCCTTGTAGAATCAGTTACTAGCTGTTAGATCCTGGACAAACTTTCTTAACCTCCGTGAGACTGTTTCCTTACCTACAAAATAGTATGAAAAATATCTACCTCAACTGCTTTATTCTGCAGATTGAAATGAGATAATATATGTAAACTACTTAGCCTACCACATAGAAAATGAATTTTTTAATTAAAAAAATATATAAAGTAACTTGTATTTATCTTTTCCTATCTATCTGACTTTCCATAACCTCTCTGTTTTTTGCACTGTAACATTTACTATATCAAACCACCTAGTACTAAGTATCAAAAGCCT
Source organism: Vicugna pacos (assembly GCF_048564905.1). Taxonomy (NCBI): domain Eukaryota; kingdom Metazoa; phylum Chordata; class Mammalia; order Artiodactyla; family Camelidae; genus Vicugna; species Vicugna pacos. The sequence goes on from NC_132988.1 coordinate 34,341,372, forward strand.
CTAGCCTATTTTTTCCCCAGGCATAAATTTTCACATTAATTAATTCATTCAATACTGGTGGGAATGTTTCCTAGCACTAGACAGAATGTATGAACTAAAAGACATGAGCTGAAAAAAAGGAAAAACACTGTCCCTACAAAGCATCAGTAATGTTTCTGATGAGGCCTGACTTTCTGAACACACTTTCAGGTTAAAGACAGAAAAAGAAAAATTGATGCCTATTTCTGGATGAAGCCAGGCATCAGGTTCAGAAGTTTTTTTCTTTTCTGCTTCATTTATGAAACTGTAAAATCCTATCTGTCTTTCAGTTTCTGAGAAATGTAAAACATGAATTCCATGCTTTGTGTTTCTACAGATTGGAGACTGATTTAATGTGCACATAATGCAAATTCATTAACCTAACACTTTTCTCCTTATTTTCCTCTAGTAATACTTAAACCACACCTTCTTCAAACTTTTGTTCTTGTGAGCAGTCATAAATTAAATAAAGTACTGATATGAAGGGATGGTACACTTTTTGTTTTATGATTTCATAGTAGAACCATGATAATATAAATATTTTGGAAATGGGGAACATTCCTAGAATAAAGATGAAAAGCTTCAGTCTTGTTTGTGTTTATTTTGAGTTCGTAAGTTCTATGTAATTGTATTAGAAGAGCTATGCTAATGTTGATCAAGATTAGAACAGACAGAAGGATACAGATGGTAGTTTATTCAGCATATATTATAGGCTATATTGACAAGTGTGTGTATGTGTGCATGTGTAGAAGGCAAATCATATGGTGGGGGGAGAAGGAGGAAGAAAACTTCCTGCTGGATCAATACTGAGCCACAGATAGGCTAAATGAGAAAATAATGTATTATGCATACAATAAATGACAGGGTGCTTCAATCTTCAGTCTTCCTGTTTTTGGCTTAGCATTTTCCAGTCCACTTTCTCCAAATAGACTCATATCAATCCAGGTCAGTTAAAATACATAAAGGTTAGTCTCCAATTTAGGAATTAGCCAAAAAACTGGAAAAGCTCCTTAGAAGCTGGATTTCTGACAATGCAAGATGAGGACTTTAGATATACAGCCACTGCAGATTCCTTGAGATCTCAGAAACCATTGTGCCAAGAAACATAGAG